>NC_141556.1:93326895-98326895 GCF_036417535.1 Chlamydotis macqueenii | reverse complement strand
TGAAAGTTCATTACACCACGAGGATTTGCTAAATGCCAAAA
This sequence comes from Chlamydotis macqueenii, assembly GCF_036417535.1. NCBI lineage: Eukaryota > Metazoa > Chordata > Aves > Otidiformes > Otididae > Chlamydotis > Chlamydotis macqueenii. Next base: position 98,326,854 of record NC_141556.1, on the reverse strand, counting down.
TTTGGAACTTCAAAATAACCTGTAATTGCAAAACCACATTTAGTCACACTGTATTAACTGTTACTAATATCAAGGGAAAAAAATAACACAGACCTGGCACTGCTACAAACTTTACATTTCAACGATATAAAAATTCACTAAAATCCATTCTGCGCTCCAATGGCAAGAGGCAAGAAGGGAAACAGCTTACAGACAGTGTTACTTTGATCGCACTGTCTCTAGAAGTAGATCAAGGCCACTTACAAAAAGGCAGTTTTCTTTCCATTGCCTCCCTCCCCCACAACATTTAAGACCACAGTCCGACAGATGTTTTTGCCCTATGATCTCCTATCGACAGCAACTCTTTGCTACGCTCTGGGACAAGCACTACCAATGGTATCGCTAGTGTCTGGTGTGGCTGGAGGATGACTGGAAATCTTGGATTTATACCAAAAGTTTAAGATCCACCATGTTAAAAAATGACAAGGGGCTATGCAGAGTTTCTATACCATTAACACTGTTTTCAGTTTCCTTGAATCCATAGATTTATTTGTGAATACTCTCTATTTTAGCTTACAGTACAATTTAAAAATTAAAAGCATGGAGAAGACCCCATACGTTAGAGTTCAAATGCACTGTGCTGGTTTTTTGTGGTGGGGCAGAGGGAGGGCTACAGTGGCAGCTTCTGCAAGAAGCTGCTAGAAGTTTCCCCTTTGTCTGGTGGACTCAACTGGGTCTAGGGTCGACCTGCCACTGGCCAGAGCCAAGCTAACTGGTGACAGTGATAATGCCTCTGTGATAATGTATTTAAGGGGAAAATAAAAAAAAAAGTAAGAGGTAGAAGAGGTAGAAGCACGGGCAGAAAGGGGCAGGGGTAAGCCTTTGTAGGCCTTGCAGCCCTCACCCTCTGGCCTCCTGCCTGGAGACCATCTGGACCCGACTCGGCCCGGCCTGGCTGCAAGAAGTGGAGAGGAGATAAGACGTGAAGAGAACCTGAGAGGCATCTGCCAGCCTGTTGTGAAGAATCTTCTTGTGAGAGGAACGGCTGCAGATGCCAAGGTCAGTGAAGAAGGAGGAGGAGGAGTAATGCTGCTCCTGGCCCAGATTCCCCTGCAGCCCGTGGTGATGACCATGGTGGAGCAGGTTGTCCCCCTGCAGCCCATGGAGGAGCAGAGATCCACCTGCAGCCCGTGGAGGACCCCACGCCGGGGCAGGCGGATGTCTGAAGGAGGCTGTGGGCCATGGAGGAGGGCCCGTGCTGGGGCAGCCATTCCTGAGGGACTGCACCCTGTGGAAAAACAACCCATGCCAGAGCAGCTCATGAAGGACTGTAGCCCATGGGAGGGACCCCACACTGGTGCAGGGGAGGAATATGAGGAGTTCCTCCCCCAAGGAGGATGGAGTGGCAGAAGACAACATGTGATGAACTGATCATAACCTCCATTCCCTATTCCCCTCTGTGCTGCCTGCAGGGTGGGGAAAGAGGTGGATATAATTTGGAATGAAATTAAGACCAGGAAGAGGGGAAGGGTGAGGGGGGAGGTTAGTTATTTGGTTTTGATTTTGGTTTTGGTTTTTTTTTTTTGTATGTGTGGTTTTGTTGTGGGTTTTTTTTTTTTTTTTATTTCTCTCTCATTATCCTATCATTAATAAATTGAAATAGTTTTCCCGAAGTCAAGTCTGTTCTGCCCGTAACGGTAACATAATAATCTCTCCCTGTCCTTAACTCAAACCTCTAGCTTTTTGTTATATTTTCTCTCCTCTATTCCCTTAAAAGGTGAGGAAAGTGAGTGAGAGACTGGGTAGCTTGGTCCCACACAGGGCTAAACTATGACACGTACTAATATACTTCGCAAGACAGAGAAGATTGTGCTCTGCAAGTGATACATTGGCACAGACACCTTTAAATGATGTAATTAAAAAAAAAATCAAAACAAGTTACAGAGATTCAGTACTTTCATAAATACAGCTGAAGAGCCATATTTTGGATGTACATTCGAACATTTACACTGGTTATCTTGCAAAAGCAATGCTAAGCATCCTCAGGTCTTTCAGAAAGCAGCACTCACCTCAGTGTGTGGTTTGCTCTCCCCTGACTCTGAGGCACACGTTGTGAGCTGCCCACTCCAGTACCGCTTTACACGATCAACAAGCAGATGTTTCTCAGAGGAAGGAGGCACTGGAATTCCTTGTGTTGCCAAATACTTGAAAATAATTTCTCGATAGACTTTTCTGCGCTTCAAAAGTTCTTCTGCACTTTGGCTGTAAACCAAAATGGCATGAACGGCCTCTGCAAGTAAAGAGATTTAAGTTAAGCAGTTGCTTTTCTCACAATTAAAACCCAAACCTGTGCCATTTCTTAAACTCCTGACCAGCACCTCCAAACATAGTGTGAGACAAGCCTTAAAAGTTTGTTTGCAACTGAAATCTGACCTAACCATATGAGATACAGAAGATACCCAAAGTCTTGGGAACATGTTTAAAAAATGGTGCTGTTTTTACTGAAGACCTTGCTACCTTGTAATCTCTACTTCCAGCATCAATGACTGCTTGGAACTTACGTATTATTTGAGCTTGATGAAAAGGATGTAACTTTTTCTTCCAAATGAAATTACTAATATTCTTCAAGTATTTTCAAGCTGTTTAGAAACTCCAAGAGCTTCAAGAAGCATAAAGACTCTTGCATACAATGCGCTTTACCTATACTTCCTGAAATGCAGCTAGCCTTAACTTCAAAATGAGTTCATTTCACGTCAAGTCATTTAGCTTCCTGTTTTGTGTCACCATACAGCACCTTCACTTAGCAAAAGCTGAGCTTGGTTCCATTCTCCGTTTGAAAAGCTCTGGGATATTTCAGAATAAGGCATCCACCTGTCTTCTTGGAAGCAAGACTACACAGAGAAAGAAGAACCAGACAGGTCTTTTATGGTTCTTCTGAATATGGAATGTGAATCTTAATTTCTGCATCAAATGGATAGTTCACGTGGCCTCTGAATGTGTCAGAGAACACAGTGTTATTCTGAAGAATACGCAAGTTTTCAAATGCTTCCCACAAACAGAAAATTGACAGAAATGCAGACAGAGAGATAACTAAGGTAATCTCCGATTCCCCATATGCTGAATAAGAATTCAGTACCAGAAGTTTGCCGTTTTTCAGACAGCACACAGTAGTTTGTGAAAGTGAGGTTCCATTTAGGTTCCTGAAGACTGACAGAAATGGAATTAAATCTGTTTCATTTCCACGCTAATAAAATTACTACTCACAAGTTTATAAGAAAATACCATGCATGGTAGCACAATGACAGTGCATTGAAACATAACATTCAAAAAAATTCAGCTACAAGGCTCTGTGGCAAAATTAGCAAACAGAACAAACTGAAATTAATTTTTAAAGTAGTTGTAACCAGTTCTCACCTGAACTGATGCTGAGTACTTAACATATTAACTATGAGGACTATAAGTTTAAACAAGAAGAGATTAACAGCTGAAGTAAAAAAAAAAAAATATATATATATTTTAAGTTAACCTTCAATCACTGCAAAATGTAGGTTAAAAATGGTAAGCAGAAAAACTTAGGCACAAGACGTTTTTAAGACATGTGTTTGGCAAATCTGACAGATCTGAGTTATACCACAAGAAACATATTCAGTGGTTTTCGATGAGTCTGTTTCAGGGCAATACACTGAGCGGCCTCAGGTAACTCACATAGAAAAACTAAGTTTTATGAAACAAATCTTAAATTCTACAAAGTGATGGGAGATGGTCACATCTGAAAGTGCTCGGTTCTACAAAGAAATAAGTTCAGTATTTGATTTGTGTCTTACCCTTTCAAAATCTGAAAGCAAGTATCATTACCGCAAATAGCAAGAGATATTGGAGTTTTAAACGTTTAAACACGTTTTAAAACACTAACAGGGCATAGGAGGGGCATGGCAGTGCACGAAGCTCACCACGGGGTGGGGTGGACTAAGAGAGAAACAGAAGTGCTTGAGATCTGACAATCTGCTACAAGCCACTAGCAGCCGCAAGTTCCTTGGCCAAAACAAACCCCAGACTCTCAGCAGCCAAATCCCGGTGCTGTTCGATGTACGCAGGTCCACAGGAGAAAAAAAAAAAAGCTCCCAAGGGTTACAACTGAACAAAACGCATCCGCGCATTTCGCGCACAGCCCTGCGCCGGGCAGGGCGCTGCGAAACCTCCTAGGCAGCTCCAGCACACCGGCCTAACTCTCCTCCCTGCAGTCCGCCGCTGTGAGCCGGCCCGGCCCGAAGCCAGCGGCGGCGGAGCAGAGGCCGCTCAGAGACGCAGCCCCCGGCTCCACGATCATCCCGGATGTGTCTGCGCTGCCGCCAGGCCCGCGGCCGCCCGAGGAAGGGAGGCAAAGGGGCCGGACGGCGGCGGCGCTCGCCGGCAGGGCAAGGGGCAGGCTCCAGGATCCCCGCCCCGGGCCCGGAAGGCGGCCTGGCCGAGAGGGCCGCTGCAGGAGTCAGCGGTCCCGTGGCGGGCTCCGCGCACCTTGGCGGCTTTCCGGGTGCACCAGGCGGTTGGTGACGGTGTCCGTCAGCGCCATCAACTCCTCGGTGTCGAGAAACTCCAGCAGTTCGCGGCACCCGGCTTGCTCCCGCTCGCTGAGCCCCACCGACGCCATCGCCCAACCCGGCCCGGCGGAACAGCCGCCGCTTCCGCGACTGAAGCCCTAGCAACGGCAGCTTCCTGTGCGGCGCTCTAAGCAGCCCCCGGTGCCGCCGCACAGGAGAGGCGATAGGCGCCGGGTGGAAATAGCGGCTGGCACTGAGGTTCCGCCCGGAAGCCGGCGCCGCCGGCGGGAAGAGCGGCGAGGCCGGGCCGCCCGGCTGCTCCCGGCAGCGAGCGAATCCTCCCCCGGGTTGCGTGCCCCGGCCCCGGGCGGACGGCGGCCGAGCCCTGCCCGCAGTTGTCCGTGGAGAGCAAGGGCCAGGCACGGGAGGGTCTGATGGCTGCAGCCTGGCCCACAGGTGGAAGAAAGCCACAAATGAAGTTAAAAATATAGATGAAGAGTTTGTAATTAAATATCACTCTTCCATCAGATCGTGAAGGTTCACGCTAATTTTCTTTCCCTGCCCCTTAAGCCCATGCAATATTGCTACAAAGTGCTCCGACTCCATCTGCCCTAACCAACATCCCACAACCGTCTACGTGAACGACGGGTTTTCAGAGTCGATGCAGAGCCAACACATCCAGCCTCAGTATTTCCAAGCAGCTCTCCAGGTCACGGCCTGCCCAGAGCCGGAGGCCTTACACAAACAAGGCTCCGAGCAGGACCCGGCTCCGCTCAGCCGTCACAGTCGGTTCCTCGGGAACTGGCACAGTGTTCCTGCTGAGGTCAGGCAGCTCAGAGCAAACAGCCTTGGGAAATCTACTGATAGGCCTCAAGCTGTGCTGAGGTCTATGGTGGCCACTTCAGCTGGACTGACTGATCTGTGGGTATCTGAGATGTAGCCACTGTGGCATGGACTAAGGCTTCCACTTGTGACTGAGGGAGCTGTTGGACACGTTGGGAACCAATGCCAACCAAGTTACACATGTCTGTAAGAGTGGGGAAACCTGGTGGCACAGCACCTGCCTCAGTAAATGAAGTTCCTAAAGAATCTAGGAAGACCTAGATTCTGTAAGGATATGCAGATCATCGCTTTAAGAAAGGAATTAAAATTGCTGGTGATGCTTTTGTGCCAAGTGATGACAAAACAACTGAACACTTCTTCTGTTCAGATCTGTAGTAACAAATGCCTGCCCTCAAGATCTCATAAACCTAAGACAGAACATTTATATGAACACAGAACACATTCTTCCTCCTCATGTTACACATACATTTGTTTTACATAATTGTTTCCTCTTTGAGGTCTAAAAAACTGTTCATGCACGATTTAATAATCTTTAGACAATTAGAGCGGCATGCAACAGCTTCTACTGAAAAGATCAGCCTCATGTGTAAGTGACTTTGCCATGCAGCTATTAAACATACAGGCTGGGTGGAGAATGAATCAAGAGCAACCCTGAGGAGGACTTGGGCGCACTGGTAGATGAGAAACTCAACATGAGCCAGCAATGCACACTTGCAGACCAGAAAACCAACCGCATCCTGGGCTGCATCAACAGGAGCAGGGCCAGCAGGTCAAGGGAGGGGATTCTGCCCCTCTACTCTGCTCTGGTGAGAGCCCACCTGAAGTACTGTGTCCAGTTCTGGAGCCCCCAATGTGAGAAGGAAATGAGCCTGTTGGAGAGGGTCCAGAGGAGGGCCACAAAGATGATCAGAGGGCTGGAGCACCTCTCCTGTGAGGACAGCCTGAGAGAGTTGGGGCTGTTCTGCCTGGAGAAAAGGAGGCTCCAGGGAGACCTTATAGCAGCCTTCCAGTACCTAAAGGGGGTTTATAGGAAAGATGGGGAGAAACTTCAGCAGGGCCTGTTGTGATAGGATGAGGGGTAATGGTTTTAAAATACAAAGAGGTAGATTCAGACTGGACATAAGGAAAAATTTTTTTACACTGAGGCTGGTGGAACACTGGAACAGGTTGCCCAGAGAGGTGGTGGATGCCCCATCCCCAGAAACCTTCAAGGCCAAATTGGAAGGGGCTCTGAGCAACCTGATCTGGTTGGAGATGTCCCTGCTCCTTGCAGAGGAGTTGGACTAGATGTCCTTTGAAGGTCCCTTCCAACCCAAACCATTCTATGGTTCTATGATTCTGTAAGACCAGTTACTTGAACTCTCTTAGTGTAAAAGAAAGACCTCCCACCACAATATGCAGTGAAGAATTCTACATATCTACATTGATGTTTATAAAGCAAAACTGGTTCTTGAAAAATGGGACAACCTACATGCCACCAAGGTAATTTTCCTGCCAAAATCTTAAATTTCTTAAAATTAATCTTGCAAGCTTAAAATTGGAGAACGGATCTGAGAAATATATATAACCTTTCACTTCATTTTGCTTGTTTAAATAAACCTATTCACAGGAATAACAGCTGAATACTTTAAAATTCAAGGAAAAAAATCAAGATGCCTTTTAAAAAAATATATTATTCTGAGATATTTGCCATGTTCTCGGTTATATTTTCTGGTTTTTTTTTTTTCTTTTTTTTTTTTTCTTTTTTTTTTTTTTTTTGTGGCAGGTCGCCTTAGAATAGTCACATTCCCGTTAATCCTGAGAGAAGAAAACTGCATTGTCATCACTGAGATTGGAGAGCCTCTAATGTTCAGAACTGATTTTTTTCTTCTTTTTACCCTTTCTTATTTTAAAAGTGCTTCCCCTTTGGAGGTGGTGCAGGGAAAGGGAAAAACCTCTGAGACAGGGTTTGTTTTTTTTTTTTTTTTTTTGTCTTTCCTATAACTCAGAATTCCCTATAGAGTTTTTATTGAAATGTTCAAAATGGACTTCGATCATTGACAAGGAATGGACACTGGCATTCCTAAAATGTAAGAAACACCAAAATTATTAGCCTACATAAACAAATGGTGACTAGAACTCTTGTAACATTAAATTGCAGTTGTAATTCAAGGAGTCACAAGTGATCCTCTCCCTCCATCCCATCCCCCCTGCCCTATTCCGAATTTTATTTACAGCAAATGATATCCCTAAAAAGTCAACTGTTCTCTTATTTCTAGAAGCACAGTGCAGAAGTCAGGCACTGAGACAGAAAGTACTGGATTTAATGATACTGACACAGAGGAATATAGCTTCTGGCAGTGCCAGATGCTGCTCTAAGTCACATAGGTACTGCTCTGACACCAGCAAGACAGCACAAGAGGTTATTTGGATTGGCAGGAACTTAACTGAAATACCAGTTACAGAATTTTTTTCCCCCTTCCTTTGAAAGCTAAGCAAAATAAATGAGAAATTACTGAGTACAGCAAAAGCAAACACAGCTATACATTTTACAGTCATCTGTAGAAGTAGCTGTTTTATAGGTGGGTACAGTCATAAACTATAATAACAGCTTAAGGATATTTACACACATACTTAAATTACACTGGCCATCGCATTAACTCATTTTACCACTGCTATCCTACACTTAATTTTCCAACAAGTTAGCTTATGTAGTGTCAATTATGCTGATAGATGAAAATGGCATGTACAGCCTGAAAGAATGTATTCCAAAAATGGGCAACAGGTGCTAGTTACCATATGAAGCACATTCAGTTTAATTGTATCTCCCTTTCAATTTCATTTCATAACCTTGAATTGAAATTTTATACCTCCTACCTGCTATTATTGATACTGCTACTTTTTTTCTTACCCAATTTTAAAAATCAGGAAAAAAATTGTTTCAAATATGACCTTTTCAACTTTCAACATACAAAATTCAAGTACCTAACGTCATCTGTATACCAAACAACCTCAAAGCTGGCATTTGTCTTAAATTATGTAGACTACTTCAAGCATCCCTGAGCACCTCTTTGGTCTATTGAGCCGCTTCTGATTGTTAGGTGCCTCAGTCATCCAGGCACCCCAACCTCCGCTTGGACTCAAAGCTCAGTATTTACTCCTCACAACCCAGCTGTTTAACACTGGACACCAAACTTTTCCTGTGCTGTTTACCAGCCACACTAACCTGTTGTGAAGTGAGGCGCTGATGAGAAAATTTACAATGGTGCATTTGACTCCCAACTTTGGGCACAGTTCTACTGAGAAACTGTTACTTCTGCCTCAAATGTTAGCGTGTCAAAGGAACTATAACAATATTCAGGGCATAAAAGTTTACATTTGGTATGTTAATACATTTTGCAATGGATTTATCAAGTGGCTTATGTATACATTGCCATTTTGATAAATATTTTGCCTGCAACATGTATATACCACAATAGCAGAGATTTAAGAACCCCTACCCTTATATGCAAACTTAGTAAATTTCTTAGGCAAGGACATTGTGAAAATTATACAAAGTAGAAAATAATGGTAAGTTTGAAGTAAAAAAATCAACCATTCAAAATTTTGCAGAAGACAGTCAAAATCTGCAATCAAAGAACATTAAGAATTTACAGGACTGTGAATAAGAAATATAAATAATCCAGCATTTTCAGATGAGAGTCTTGAACTTTTTGAAGCAAAAGAAAAAAGCAATTACACTGTCTTTATCTCCGGACTACAGCATTCAATCAAGGGGACTGAACAAAGCAACAGAAACAAGTGTATCACACTAGAGGTTACTATCTCTACCAGCAGCATGATCAGAAACAAACGTCAGCTCATGAAGTGCAACAACTCAGGCTCAGCTCCACATATTAGTGCCAACCCATCTTCCTGAGAGGTTTAGGCTAGCAGAAGTTTTGGAACTTCTAACACAGAGCTGCTGGAGAACTTTAACAATTTTATGCTGGAGAAAGATAAACAACTAGAAGCAGAGGTATCTCAAAACGGCTGCTTTCAGACCTGTCTGTGGCACCGAGTTTGGGTTTCAAGCCCCACACTATAGCTTCAGAGTGGTTAACATCCACCATATTTTGCAGTCATTGTCCTCCAGAGGTAAACACCATACGAACCATTAAAATGAACGTGGGTCTGCGAGTTCCTCTAAACACCATATGCAACTTTCCCTTGCAAGCTTTAATATATTCCTTCCAACCACTACTACCTCCATCTCTGCCCTGCCAGCCTTGAGCATATGCATGTTAAAAACCTTACGTGAGCCCTTCATTACCAGGTCAGAAACTTCACAGGCCTGTCCTGCCCCAAGATCTGGGCTGATCACTGAGCAGCTTCCCATTTCCCTTTGTGTTCTCATCAATGCCCTTTATCAGGCAGCGTATCTTCTCAACAATACATGATGCTTGTAAGTTACACAGGTATATGCGCTAATTACAGCCTGTGGTTCCCAGTCCACATGGCTGACTACTTAAATGATCTTAAACTTGCCAGTGTTTTGAAGATGGTTAGAGCCAGTCAAACCTGAGGAGTGGACTGCTGGATGTCTAAAGTTCAAATGCTGATTGAAGCTTTTTCTGCAGTAGGTGTGTTCTTCCCGTGTCTCAGACTGATGACCAAAAAAGCTATTCCTTTCTCTCACACACAGGCATGCTTCTCTCTTCAGCAGTTATCTATTCACAAAGAATCTGTAATAATACTATGACTTTTTAAAGACTTACTTAACTAAGGGGTCGCAAATTTACCAGAGTAGTTAATTAGCTAGAAGGAAGAAAAAGGGGGAGGTGGAAGAGAGAGACAGGAGTTCTGTTTTAATGTCCTTGGTAATCCTGGGTATTCCTGGATAGACTTAAATAGATTTAGTCTGTTCAAATCCAAACATCCACATACTCGCAACATCAAGACCTGGCAGCTTTACATAGGTGCTGTGCAACAATCATATACCAAACATAACATGGTAACTGTAAACATTACAGTAGTATTTTCAGTGATTCCCCAAAAGACAAGATCAATTTCTATCAACAACAAAGACAATGTTTTATTGAACAAATCTATGTACAGTACAAAAAAGTTTTTAAAATGAAACACTACTGTTGATTTATTGCAGTTTGATGGCTCAGTTTTAATTTGTACTCTTATATAAAATGCAAAGTAAAATAATTTAACATTCAACAAGGAAGCACAAATTTCCTTTCTTGCTGAACCTGTAACAGCTTTTACAAATTAAGAGTCCCAAAATGCATACACTGCATTTAATCAGAAAGGTGTCATACAGTACCAAATAAATTAAGAAAATAGTAACGCTACCACCCCCTTTGAGTCTTTTGTCCATACCACTGGTGTTAAACAATAAAATAAATGAGTACAGCTGAACCTCCAATGTGATATTAAAATCACAAAGTTTAATGTTATAAATTATCCAAACTATACAGTTTATATAACGAGTATGGCTAATAACCAAAGTACCAGTGACCTTTCCCCACAGATAAGACCACTTTCCACCTACTTGCAGTATTTCTGTTTTTTATGAGAGGTGCCTACCAAGCAGCAACTCTTTGAAAATTAGAGCCTACATGACCTTTACGGTGAACTGTGATCGGATTAGAATAGACAGTCTTAAAAGGAAAGTCGAAATCCAAGCTATAGCCACCTGGAGGAATGTTATCAGAACACGATTATCAGCAGTGAAATGCACAGACTTTGATCCAACAAAGCTCCGAAGCTCATGTATAACTTCAGGCAGCTTTTAAGGTATCTGCATGCTTACAGTACACATGTACTTCAGTATTTATTGAATCAAAGTGATACATCTTGAAGAAGTATTTCCAATTATATTGTACAATGCTTAATGCCCAGGAAAATAAAACCCTTTCAATTCTAGATTTGGAACCTTTTTCAGCCCTAGAAGTTGCCGGCTTAGCACAGGGTCATACTCAACATACTAAAGAATCTTTAGGAAGCATGTAGAATTATCCCCCACACATTACAAGTATCTTTTTCCTCCTAATTCAAGTTGCTTAATACTGCAACTATCTGAGAAGAGCAACAGGTATCAGAGAGTAGTTTGAAGAAAATGCATTGTCTTTTGAAGTCAAAATAATTACTTAAAACAAAAATGTTTCCACCCACTTGCTATTTTAAGTCAATTTAGCATACTTCTGATAGGTGCTAGGTGATGTTAATGTTCACCTACCTAAGAATTCAGTTTTCCATTTCTCCAAAGTGTATATACTGAACACATGGTACAAACAAATGGTGGTGTCAAAAAAAAGCATATTTGAACAAAAATGAGTTTAATGCAGGTACAAAAAATTATGGTCACAGTTTATGCATGTACATAGATGCATTTATCTACAGACTTAAACCAAAGAAAATACAAGTCTCAATCATGTTTTTAAAGCATCTTCAAACACATGGACCTCCAGGAAAAGGCAAAAAAGCACCAAAGATTAAAGGTACATTTAAAAGACTTTACACAAACATTTTTGTCATATCTAATGACTGAGTTTTCAGATTTTTAAAACTGTAATACTTTAAAATTAACCTTTTTTTTCCCAAATATATTCAAGCAAATTTAACTAGATTAACAATGTTAAGCAAAGAAAGGGGAGCCTGGGAACATTCAAGATGATAATTGGGCCCTTAAAAATTAGTTGGTAACTTGAAAGCAAAAAATGTGAAAGTGCATTTGGCTGACAAGGTCCCCATTAATTTTATGTTTAAAAACATCTAATGTATTTATATATGTAAATATATATATATAGAGTGCGTGTATATATGTATATATAATGAATTATGAATTTAAATCTGTTTTTCCGCAACCACAAAAAAAATTCTTTGGTGCCTCAAATGTCATACAAAGCTCTGAAAGTAGGCCAGACATTGGTATTAATGTAACGCACACATACCTGTGATCATAATTTTATAACCTTTTCTGTTATCCAACTCAAAGTCAAGGCAAAAATCTTGAATTCAAAAGAGTATGATTTTGAATTTGCGTTCTTTTTACGTCTCAGGAGGGGAAAAGGAAGCAGAATTAATGCAAATATCTGTTTAATTTCACAGAGGATTATTAGCAGAGGCATTACTGAACTATTAAGTTTAAGTTCCAGAACTACTTAACAGTCTATTTTACAATTAAATCCGTAGGTTTGCAAGCGAGAGCCATTGCTACAATGAACAGATCTTTTATGTACCTCTTGATTTTTTACTCATTAGTTTTTCTGCATCTGTTGGTTTAAGTAAGTTGATCATTCTTATGCCCGACACGCATTGTGATGAACTACTCAGTAAGCAAACTAGCTGAGCAGGAACAGTTGGTCTTTGCTGTCCTGCATTTCTGTGATAACTCCATCTGTACACACCAGTTTTCACCACTATACCTTCCATGCCTATAATCACATTAAAATTTTCAGTTACTCGTGTAGAACAGGATTCCAAATAAAACATTTTTAGGTGGTGTCCTGGTTCTGGCTAGGATAGAGTTAATATTCACCTGAGCTGGGCGGAGAACTGGAGCTGGTGGCCCCTATGGCTGGGGCACCCAGCTGGGATAGTTAACTAATTACCTAACAGCTGGGGTTAATTTACCTAAATTAGCCCAAGGGCCATTCCATCCCATCTGACATCATGCTCAGTATATAAGTGAGGAGGGTGCTGAGGGGAGTCTCTTGCTACTTGGAAGAAACTGGGTGTGGAGATTTGTTGTAAGCCATTGTACTGTATTTGTTTTCCATTACTGTTTTGTTTTCTTCTGTTATTGATGTTAGATTTATTTTTTGTTCCATCTCAACCCACGTGATTTTGCTGGTTTTTTTTTTGTTTGTTTGTTTACCAATTCTCCCTTCTGTCCCACTGGAGGGTGGGGGAGTGAGAGATGATCAGGGCTGAACTACAACAGGTGGCAAGACAGTATAAGACAAATTAGAGGATAAATTAGCACAGCAATTAAACAATGTGCTTGTTTGGCACACCTCTATTTGGGGTGGGAAGAACAAAAAGTACAACAGCATCTTTTTGGTTTCCAAATATCCTGTATTTCAATGTTATGTATCGGACTGAATGACTCAAGTTTTCTGTTTTCACATTCTGATTGTTTCTATAAACAGTGAATTTTGGATAAAGTGTTTAACACTTAAGTCTAACTTCTTCACTAACTTCTGGGAAAGGCTATCTTTTCAAGAAGATGCTACTAGATCGGGTTGTAATGTGTCTTAAGGTTGAGTAAATATATATTTTCTCCCTTCCTCTAGACAGTAAATAAGTAGTTACAGTACTGAGTTGTGAGCTACCACCATTAAGCAACAAGTGAAACAAGTTCTTCTCGATCTTTTCTTTTTTTTTTCCCCCAACTTGACATGTGCTCTGCTTTTGTCCGGTTTTGGTTTTTTTGTTTGTTTTTTTTTTTTTCCAAACAGGAAGTCATCTCAAGTTCTTTTCAGTCATACCAACAGGTGAAGGACCTCTGTATTTGCATAAAATTAGTTTAACTCTTCCCTTTAATGCAGGCTTAACCCCTGTCACATCCTATATTTGTTTCAATCTGCTTCTGTTAATATCCACACAATCTGTGCATGCACTGCTTGAATTAGTCTTCCTGCACCTACAACAGATGTTTTACAGGACACTCTTAACATACACGTTTACCACAGCCTTGGAAAAGGCTTCCCTTGCATGCATCTGATTTCCACTGTGCCTAACTTTCATGCTTAATATCACATCAACTCATTTTATCTTGCATGCTCTGTACTTTCAAGTTCTTGGTTATTCCAGCATACCACCCATCTTAGATTTCTTGCTACATTCCTCTTTTTGGATTCTGAGTGTAAGTTTATTAAATGAGCTCCATACTTTTGAGCAGATGGAATCACATACTCAAACTCTGAAAAAAAGAATGCATGGTTTCTCTACACATTCCTTATCCATACTATAATAATGTAACATCACCTTGAACAATTCCTTCCCAGCTGTGTGGATGGACACACATTTTCCAACAAAAGCAGCTTTTAGAATTGGTTGTTTTTATTTCCATAAAGCAATTAACACCTCTGCTTTCTCTTCCTGCTCAACTGTATGCCTTATTTTCCTTAAACCTTCATGCTAGAAAGACTGTGCTGCTAAGCTTCAATCACACATTTGGAATGAGTGTGGCTTTCGGTTAACTGGTACTTTGGGGATTTTGTAGCAAACTTTCTGGACTCAAGACCTGCAGAGCTCCTATTATTCCTCTGTGAGTTTTGTCTAGAAAATGTGCTTTGTCTTTATCAGGTCATGTTTTTCTTTAGTAATTTGTGACTGCTTTATGATTAAGGCCAACTGGGAAACGAACTGATGCTTCTTCATGTAGTGTTTTCTTACACCACTCCTCGTTTGATACATTTTCCCACAACACTGAATCAGGCACCTGTAAAAGAGAATGCACTGGGATCAAAATGAAGACTAACCAATGTAATTTAATCTATAACACTGCTCATGTTTTTCAACATGTTTAGTTTAAAAAATGCAAGGAAAGACAGGCTGAATTACCCTTCTTCCGTTTTATGAGAAGTCTTTTCTGTGAGAGGTGCCTACCAATTATCATCTCTTTCTCATTCTAAACAGCATGTCCAATTTGAACTTCCAATTTAGCTCAGTATTGTGATTTACTTGTCTAAGTTCTAGCGTACTACAATTGCTTAGAAGTTGTGCCTGTCTTATCTATTCTATCAGGTTGCCTGTTTTCAAAGACCATTTCCTGGTTGTTATTCACCTCCAAACCAACCAACCAAGAGAGACTGTAAGACTTACTTTCATCATCTGAATCGAATCCAAAGAGCGTCTGACACTTCTTTTGTGCAAGGTGAGCCTCAAGTGCTTCTGAATTACAGTAGATGGTCAAGCAGTTGCCACATCTAAATCTTTCTGATTTGCTACAAAGTTTATCTTGTTCAGAATGAGCATCTACTTCATCAGTCAACATTTTTCTACGTTTTGGCATGCTAATGTATCGTTCATCAAGGTAACTTGGAGGCAATGGTCTAAAATACGGTTTTGTTAAGATGACACCATATGAAGTATTCTCTGTTGTCTGATTTGGTTTAGAAGGTAATTGCAAGGCAGCAGCATTACTTTGTGGTACCTCATGACAATTCTGTAAAACTGGTAACTGTGACCCATTTTCTGTCCTTGTTTCATCTGCCACTCTGTCCAAAGGTACTTCCGATGACTTTGATGATGTCTGATCTAGGTCACCGTGCCCATTGACTAGTTGGTCGCTAACAACGTTACAGTTTTCAGAATTTGGCTGTAACACAGGTGTCTTTTGGTCTATCAAAACTGTTGTGCTGCTCTCAGATGAACTTTCATTTCCATTGTGAATTGTGTTATTTGCTTTCTTCTCAACACTTTGAATGTATGTCTTTGGTTCTGTAGAATCCCTCCTTGATTTCCAAGTTGGAATTGGTAAATCTACAGTTTCTTTTTCACTAACAGATTCATCATCATCTTGGTAACTACAAAGCTCTGAAGGATCATCTGAAGAATCTTTTTCACTTGCATCTTCTGAACATTCTGGTGTTTTATTTAAATAATGCTGAGCCTCATGTTCATACAGCAAAGGGAGCTCCTCAAATAGCTCACAGCATTCTGCAAAATTGCATTGTGCTTTAAAAACACTATGACTTTTTGTATGTTCCACGAGCTCAGTTGACAGCTTAAATCTCTGATTGCAATTAAAGTGTAAACAAAAGTAAACATTTGGATACACATGTCTCTTCAGGTGATCTACAAAATGCTGGGAATCAGCAAACTTTCTCTGGCAGAACCGACATTTTCCTTTATTCCATTTCATTATATGCTGCTGCACCTGCAAATCAGTTGGATGAGCTTTTCTCGCATGTTTATTGAGGAATCTTATCTTTTTAAACACTCTAGCACAACCATTAGCAGGGCACTTAAAGCTTCCTTCCTCATCCATAGCATCAATGTCTCTTTGAGGGCAAAATGCTCCATTCACTTTGTGCAGAATAGGTGACTCTTTATTGGAGCTCTCATCATCTTCAGGTAAACTTTCTGTACTTAAAGCATCAGGAACATTATTAAAACAGCTGTCACTACTAGTTTCAGTAGCATCATCCTTATCACTTAGATGGTTTTCTACCGCATCGAATACCTGTTTTGCATTCTCCTCCTCCACTTGGAGGACTTGGTCAGCACTTGTAGCTATTGCAGTCTCTGGTTCATTATCTTTGGAACCATCAGAATTCCCATTTTCAAGAGACAGACACACCTCAGAACATTTTAGTTCATTAAGAGCAGGACTCTGCTGACCAGCCTCAAGAACTGCAGCAAGATGTTGCCTTTCTATCTTCCTGACATGGTTCTTTAAGTGCTTCAGCATAAGTCCTCTTTGCCTGAACTTTCTGGTGCAAAGTACACAGGAAAAACTGCCCTTTTTTTGGTGAGCTTGTGCATGTTTCACAATGTGACCACCAAGAAATTCCTTGTTGCATATCACACAGCGGTGCCTTGGTACAGTTTGATCTAACATTTTAGATGCCTCAAGAGCTTCATGGTTCTTTTTGGCATTACCTTTGGACTGGGCTTCAGAGAGGTCTTCAGGGTCAAGCTCCCCATTGCTTATATCTGTTAAACAGACACATTCCTCACTCAGAGCCCTATATTCTGTTATCTTCTCTGTAGTTGCAGTAGAGTTTTCCAGGGTACTTTCATTTAAGCCAACGAAGGCTTTATCCCCCAATAATGCTAAACAATTCTGCTTGATCATCAAGAAATTCCAAAACTCAGGATCAAAAAACAAACCTTTTTTCAAAATTGGAAGCAATTCAAAACGTACACGGTTTTGAACAGAACTAGTGCACTCATTGTATTCTTCATCTGCACATTTATATAGATGTTCAACAGTGTAGTAAGATTCCAAGGTGCGCTCAAGAAAAAAGATTGAAAGAGCACAAATTCTGAGGATCTCTAAGTCATTGGGCAGAAAATGAGCAATTGCTTTATAAATAAGACTTTTCATGTTGGGATCTTCACGGAGGTCTAACTGTAGGGCGCATCCACATATCTCGACACATATCTGAAGACCATCTTCACCAACCTGCAGACAAGAAATTACAGTGTACATAACTATAGAGTATGCATAATGGTTATTTTCCTAATGGGCTTACAGAAGTCTACAGCCTGAAAGTAAAATTAAAACAACAGACTCAGAGAAAAAAAAACCCCACCAAAATCTAGCATAAACAATCCCCATGTATTTATATTAATCTACTTGCAAAAGAGTTAGGAGTTCAGAAAGCACCCTGCTAGTAAACTTTACCTAAAGGCATTTGCATTTTAAAACAATGCTCAAACAAGACTATAAAACACAGATACAAAAATGCTCTAAAATAACATCTAGTTTGTACTGGAAGCTACAAAGCTACTGTCAACAATGCTTCAGGTACTTTTGCCATGTGCAGTTCTATAGTTAAAAACAATTAATTATTTGGGGATATAAAACAAGACTGCAGCACATCATATCTCATCTAGCAGTATCTTCTGTCTGCATCTTCATTACCTAGGCTACTTCATATTATAATTGGACAGTTACACTGTTTTGTCCCTAGTCTAACGCATTTAACTTGCATGGCATGAAAATACAAGCTATAAAACATTACCCTCAATTTTGAACAATGACCACCAGGGAAACCATAACAACTCATGGCCAGGCTTGACTTTTCAGAATTGACAAACTATCCTTCCAATGAGCAGAATTCCTATTCCACACTTTGGGCTGAGGGCCCTGCCATGAGCATGTAATTTGGAGGGATGATCAGAAACATACAGCGCAACATGTAGCAGATCAATGTAAAAAGAGTTTCAGAAAGTTTAGAAATAAATAATACCTATCTAATTAATAATTAATATCTATATTTAAATTTGTATCAACAAATACATACAATGCTCCATATGTAGTGGGTTATTAAAAACTAAGATCATTCAGATGCAAATACAGATAAAGTTATTCATGTCACCACAAGTATTTTAGAATATATACTGAGATTAAAATCTTGAACAGCAGAAAATCATTGAATTTCAAATTGCATAGCAGCACTCGTGACAAAATAATTTATAATTCATTTAGGGCATAAAAATATGAAATGAGCTCTGTTCAGTTAATGATAAAAATCAATACTTGTCTGGAAACTACTCGCACTGTTGTGTGCGAAACATTGCATGTTACACCTTTTGCAGATTTTGTATGGGACGGCATAAAACTAACATCTGAAGTATGAAACAGTGCACTTTTCTGAAGCAAAATTATATCTTCTCCTATCATAATGTATCATATAAGAAAAGCTAGACTAAGCACCTCTTGAGATTTGATTAGAACTGGTGAAAGGATTCAGAAATTAAAAGGGTTAAAGGCGGATACATTGGCATCAGGAGTCTTATTTCCTTAAGGAGGCAGAAAAAAAAAAACCCACCCCCCCCCCGAAACTGCACAATCATTGCATGTTTCACATTTACTCCATGTATTTATTGTTCATTTCCCCGTTTATTTATAGAGGATGGCATTCCTCAAACCTACTGCAAACAGAAAGAAAAACTCAGAATTCAGTAAATAATATTTAAAAAAAAAAGTTAAAACCACACAACAAATCAAGGGCAATCATAATATTGAAGTGCATTCTGGAACTTGACAAAATTTTAAAGTTAATAAAGTTAATATTTTGTCCTTCCCTATCCCCTCTTTTTCCACAAAAAGCAGCCATTACACAATAGAAATATCACTTGTCTTTACTTTCTAACTAGTTACAAAAAAATGGAGAGTGAGGTAAAACAAACAACCAAAACTTACTTCATCCTTGATGACTTTCATGAAAGGGAAAATTACTCTGACATTTGTAGCAATTCTTAAAAGCTGGTAGCACTGGTCAACAAATACTTGTTTTGATGGGTTAGATTTAAGCTGCAGTTTACTCCAAATGAAGATCAGGTCCCTATAAGAATAGAACAAAATATTTTGATTAGATTGAGTTTTAGAGCTCTATCACTAAGCATGACACATTACTAAGAAAAACTATTTGCATGTTCTCTAACTGAAATAATATTTCAGGGCGTAATACCAACCTAATTAACACCACCACTGCACAGAACACGCACAATGGAAAATGCAACTCAATTGCTTTGTTAAAGCATTCTATCACTGAGCCAATTAAATATTCAACAAAATATTAATGTATTCAGCTTAATATCAGAGAACTGCATAATAAAATCAGATGCTACAGCATCTAGCCCTTAACACCACAGGCAATAAATGTCAAGCTGAACAGCAAGCTCTGTGTGCTCTTGGGATTGTTACTTTCAGCGCAAGGATGAGTCGTCCTTCAGGAAAAGAAGCTTTTGAATGTGGAAAATGGGGGCATTGTAGAAAGCTAGCTTCTGATATGATCCATTGACAGGAAATATTGATGTCCTCCAGTTATGCATATTACAACACAACTTTATTTTTTTACTGCTGTCATCACTGGTCTTTCTAGCCAACAGCAATTACATGAAAGTATCAGGCTCTACAGCTATTCATGCATCTCTCTGATCTTCAGTCAAATAACATTTCTGATTGATACAAGGAAACACGAGAATAGATTGCTAGACTCTGCAGCCAAGCTCCTACACAGATAACGTGTTTAGTCTATCAAATACAGCTAATTGAAATTTGCGGCCTCTAAGTTCTACACACTTTAATTCAGAGACTTGGAAAGGCAACTAGACTTAACTTTCTGTTATAAGAAAATTTGCCAGGACAGAGATTTTACACAGGAGTAAATATAGTTAGGACTAGGCAGAAATCCCACCATAACATTACAATGAAAACAGGGGACCAACCCACTTTCATTTTCTGAAGGAAGACTTTTTCTTTTTTTTTTTTTTCTACCAGCCTCCTTCCTCAGAAAATACAAACCCAGCTACCGACAAAATATCCGGCTGATCTTCCGGAGTCTCTAGTCTGTGCCAGATACAAATCAGACAAACCTTTTGAGATCAAACTTGTCTAGTGAGGTCAGTGCCTGCACGAAGGGAAGTGACAGAACTGCCTATGACAAAACATCAACTTCACTTTTAAATTTAGGGTAGCTCTACAACTCTGCTTAACATTTTATGAGCTAGGCAAGAGAGCTTGCTGGTTTTCTTTCATTCAGAACCCAAGAAAACTAAGTTGAAAGAAAGCTCAAGCTTACATGGGGGAAACTGTGAAAAGGGAGTTCTATAAGCAGCTCTACCCACAAAAAAAAATTAGTCTTACAGGTTTTCTAAAGATACAAGCTGTTCACCTCTGCCTTTACCAGGCTGGAAATCTAAATTCTTGAAGTCTTTGCAAACTTCACATCCAAGTTTGAAACTAGTGTCTTCATGCACCAAACTGTTCATAAAAATTCAGAAAGTCTCAACTGGAATTACGAAAGAACAAACTGAACATTTTTTATGTTAAATGTTATAGCAGTTAACACAACTTATTCTCTGCTTTGTCCTGTACTACTCCAGAGCAAGCCACTTCAACAGTAATCCCAGAGAATTTGAGAAAACTCAATTATTCTTCAGAGAGATTAATGGTTAAAGTGGCTTGCCATGTGTTCAGACAAGTGTGATGGCTGGCACAAGGAAAGAGCTGAAAAAGGAATGGAGATAACTGAAAGAAGGAGGAACAACTCCACTGTCGAAGAGGAAGCTGCTAAGTCAGTTCAATCACCATTTGACTAGATTCTGATGTGAAATAGTATTTTAGTTTTATTCCTCGACATAGATTTCTTCTCAAGCACATTTCTGACTTTGATAATTATTAAGGATTAAAGTATTCTTGAATGGCTGATTGGACTTTATTTCAACCACTTAAATGTTTTGGATACCAACTTCAATGTTGAAGTCAGCAGCACTTGAGATATTTCTGTGACACTGACCACAACACAGATGTTAAACTTGAGATAATGTAGGCAGGGGCAGTTTTCTATTTGCTCGATTATTACAGCACAGTAGTATAGTATTTAATGACACTTCTTGGATAGTGTAACAGTTCACACTGAGGCCTGTGCTTAAAACTATTATGGACATGCGTGGGGCAATCTAAATTGCTACTGTGAGATCACAGAACTTACTACGTCTTTATCAGAGGCAATCAGGTGTTCCAACTTGTTAATACCCTGCAAAATACCAAAACCATTTTGTGCCTCCATTAGCCACGTAAAAGAATGGTTAAGCCCACCCTACCTCAGCTAGATAAAACCTTTGCTACTGTTGGTAAGTAGAAAGTCTATCTTTCCTTGGGTATAGATAGCACACTTTACCAAAATGTTATCCAATTCACAAAATTATCTAAAGGCCAAAGACTGAATATGTGGGAAAGTTCCTTGGCTTACTGAATTTACTGCACAGGAACCACTTAAAAACAGCCAGAACATTTAAAAACTGCCTGGTAAAAGATCAGTCTGTAATTACGTGTAGGGGCAGACACCTGTTTCATCAGAATTTCAGCTGTCTTCCTGAAGAGACATCACTTTTTGACACTAGAAAGTCATTAATCACATAATTACAGACTGATCTTTTACCAACACCTTGTACACAAATATTTCTAGTAAGGCCGAGCACAACTTGCTTTGTGATTAATTTGTAAGTGGGGTTTCACTTCAGAAAAATAATTCAGATAATCTGAATCTAGATTTTTTTCTTAACATGAATGAAAACAATAAGTTTTGTGACAGAGCTGCTTAAAGTCCATCTTCTGCTGAGATAGTATGAGCTAATGGTTTCAGCTTGAAGATTTCATATAGGCTGCTCCACATGAAGCAGTAGCAAATATCTGCTATTTACAGCTTTCTAATCTATTTTGATATCTTTGCTAGTAGTGCTTCCTGCTAGATCCTTGCTAGATCTGTAAGTTCCTCAATTCCAAACAAGGCAAGATTATTTATATTGTGCTAAAGACATTAAAATCTTCTCTAGGGAAAACACACAATGTCAGTTAATTCAACCTGGCTCCTACTTCTTAAAAAATATGAATTACAGTATAGTCGTGCCTTAAGCTTTGTTCCAGTTTACATTATCTATTAAGCATGCATGCAGATTTCTCTTGTTGGCTATGCAATTGTTAAGGCTCAGCATCTGTAAAGAACGAAATAGCTAGTCTAGCTGCACAGACATAACTGCTCTGAACTCTTTCGAAGATCCTCAAGTTTTATAATCTGAACAGAAGCTTAAAATACTAAGAGATGCCAGAATGGTTTCCTTGATAAACAGATACCAAACAGTACTTTAGTGTCTTCTAGAATTTCATTTTTGACATCCACTTTGCCAGAACATAAGGACATACATCTTATTTTGAATAGCAATTTTCAAAACGGATGATGCAAAACTTAATGATCAACTGGCTGTGAGTAAGGTTAACATGTTACCTACAGCAAAAGACATAAAAAAATAGGTTTAATTCCAGTATTAGAAATGCATTTCTTAAAAGACTGAATCCCTGAAATAGAAAGAACTAACCACATAACTAATTTGTGTAGGTTACATCTGCAAGTTTCTTGATAAGTAAGAAGTAAGGAGATGCAACAATTGGGCAGGAACCAGCAAAGTTGGATTCCATTCCAAAGCTGGCCACTGGGCTCACACAAACCATGTACCTTTTTGGCTGAACTTCTTCATGTTGCCTTATGGGGACAATCATGCCCACCTTTTTCTGGACAGATTGAATTAAAAATGCCACTAGGCATTGCCATTACATTGTATAATAAATGTATATTTTAATTCCAAAGGTTTTGATTCAACTAAATCAATTACTCACCCAATAGTTAAGGAAAAATTTTATTAACAAACTACTGCATTATCATGTCTGAACTTCATTACTCCTCAAGGCGGGGGCGGGGGGGGGGGGGAAGGAGACATCTGACATTTCAATTCCCTGAAATTTGGGAACAGGGAAACCCTATATAGATTCTGAAGTCCATATTAAAATTAATTATGCAGATTAATAATTTGATCTCTACCGATTGAACAACCACCACAAAAATAAAAGCCTTGCTGAACAAGCCTTTTTGGTTCAACTACATAATGAAACAAACAAATTAAGCATACTTTATCAAGGAATGCAGATGTTACTTTAGGTTCAGAAATTATACAGGCTAAGCAGAAGGATTATCTTCCTTAGCCATTTTTCAGTCCTCAGAAGGATGAAATTTGTTTTAACAACCCTTCAGAAAATGTTTCTTAGCCATAAAGACATCCAACTATCAAGGTGATTCAGTGTGTACAAAAACTTAAGTGTTTTCTGGAGGACCACCATTTATGTTGTGGCTCTGTTTATAAAGTAAAACTCATAGCACATTTTCAGAACCATATATTCTCTTTTTAGACACACTGGTGACATACTACAGTTTGGTTATTATAAGCAGTGACATTTCACTAGCAGGACAGCAAAAGATCTGCATTGCCAGAGAGTCTACAGACTGAATACTGTCATACGTCGTTAATAATAAATGCCACTTTTATAGGTATTTGCAGCCTAGAGTATGTCAAGGCTCACCCTTCTGTTACTTTGAAACAGTTAATAAGTGTTATGTGCTCTGGAGGCTACCACTGTACATGACTGTGTGCAAAAAGGCAACAGGCAGAACAGATGAACTAGGGATGTTTAAAAATCATGTTAGAATGTTTTTATCTGGTATTATAAACTCGAGCTACATCTCAAAGTTAGATGAGTTTCATTTTGGCAATAAGCATTTATTATCTGCTAAGCTGCTTCACCAGAAATAAAGTATTTACCATATACAATACATGTCCCCATTTTGAAGCTGTGGGACTAGGAACGATTCACATAGCTGTAAGGCTAAGGTAGTCTTCCCTTCTTTTTCAGTGTTGCAGATGATCTCAATTCCACTCTTGCAATCAGTCCTCAACAAGTGCTATACAATTAAAATAAAATCAATTTAGATAAATTTGCTAACATGAAATTAAAAAAAAAGTAACTATCAGACCTTGCTATATTAAAGAAGCTACTGAAAACTTCAGGAATTGCTATTAACATAGGATTTCTTTGGAACAGCTTTTGTGTAAGTCTATAAACAGAGATTTTGGAGATACTTAGAGCTCCTTCATACTTCTTAGAGTAATGACAATCAGAATAGTTGTCTGGGAAATTCAAAGACTACACAAAAGCACTTTCTTGCACAAAGGTAGCTTGTTCTTAAAACAAGGTGAAGAAAAGCATTGTTATCTAGTAAGTGGTAAAAATACGGCCACACTCAGAGTGTCATTTTACACACCGGGGTATCATTAAAAAATCTTCAAGGCTAACAAAACTATGTCATGTACCAAACACTGGACTGATATCACTAAAGCTCAAGTG
The DNA here is from genome assembly GCF_036417535.1 of Chlamydotis macqueenii. Lineage (NCBI taxonomy): Eukaryota > Metazoa > Chordata > Aves > Otidiformes > Otididae > Chlamydotis > Chlamydotis macqueenii. The sequence goes on along the minus strand of NC_141556.1, from coordinate 98,302,104 downwards.
CTTTTGCTCAAATAATAGTCAACAATAAAAGTCAATGCACTGAAGGTACAAAATATTAATGACTGAAGTTATTTAGGGAATGTATCTACAAGTAAACTTGACTAAAAAAAAAAAAAACTGCATTTAGGTCAACAAGATTTGTAGACACTTAACGTTTAACTTTTCAAAGCTTAAGCCAGCAGTAAGTTAAGCAACACCGGTGCAGTTGCCTGATTTTACAACATTTGGTTCTACAAAACCAGAGTTCCATATGCTCCTCTTGACAACTTGCATTCAGTAAGTATAATGTACTACTTCATTTAAAAAAAAAAATGTATACTGACAAACAATACCTCCTGGAATAGCTGATCTTCTAATGGTGACATATAAAGACAGGTGAAAAGAGCTTGATGGAAATACAGATCTTTACTGATATCTGGATGATTTATGCAAGATTTGATAAGAGCCATTGCCTCAGGGATGCGTTCACAGGCAATAAGGTATCTGGCACGTAGTTCAAAGAACAGTGGATTTTCAGAGCTTAAATATTTGTTAACTGTACAGAAAAGAAAGATTTAAAGGCAATTAGAATATGAAGTCCAAACAACAAATATATTGAAATGTAATGTTGTTTTTAATAGTACAATGTCAACAAATAGTATTTTAAAAAGGCTCTGCTAGAGAAGCTATCAAATATGAAATTAAATAACATCAAGAATCTGTCCTGCTTAGAAATAGAAATCACTTTCTTACAGCAGTAATCTAATTCAGTATTTTGCTTCTAAGAGATTAACACAAGGTGCTGCAAAGGATTAGCAAAATATACACTATATAGGAGCAATACAAACATTTTTGGGAAAGAAAAACTCCTCCTTTCTCAGCACTGGAATCTGGGTGATTGTCAGAAGTATAGGATCGACAGCACTGTTAATATTTAAAACAACTCAGGATACTCATTAGTGATTAAAATGGAAGAGCTTGGAGCATTGAAAAAGTTAACTACAATTTAAATGCTGTTGCTTTAAGTAGCTTCAAACACCTTGATTTTGCTTGGAGAAGTGGAAAATACACTTTTTCTTCATTTAAAAGTGCTACTGGGCACAATTCTTACATTTAAATGTCTAAATCCCTTTAAATTCTAGCCCGGATTTCTGGAAATTGTTTTTCAGATCTAAAAGCTAATCTTAAAGCTAACATTTGAATGAAACAGCGTCAACCGAGAGACTCAAAATACTTAACGTTTAAGTAATTGGGAAATTATGAAATACATAAAAGACATGCTTTAGATCTGCACTATAAAAGATCATACAGATTCTAGTATCTCTTAGAATTAAAAATTAAAATATCACTCAAGGCTACAAAACACAATACAGCTGCTTTTATTTTGAGAATTGTTTGCATCTTGTCAGGTAAGCACAAACTCTGGAGTGTTAATAGTGTGTTAACATTTATGTAACGTATTGGACAATATGGTTTGATCTTCCTCTTATATTCTCAACAGCTACCTTAAGAGAAAGAGTTAAAACCCCACAATTTCTAGTACATACCCTGAAGTACTGTACAATGTTTCATATTTTTAAAAAAGAAAACAGAAAAGAGATTGTCAATGTAAAGTCAATGAAGGCTCGAAGTGAGCACAGGAAGATTATACCTTAGAAGGAACCTGTATTAAGAAAGTTACAAGCAACTTAAAGTGACACTTAAAAGCATTAAGAAAATAGAAGTGCTTACTGAAAACCACAATCTGAACGGTCAAGAGAATTTTTTTTCCCAAAACAAAAAGATTACTTGTATAACAAGCTTTCACTTAAACTTTTTTTTTAAAGGACATCTGGTATGAAAGATATTCCTTATGCTCAGAAACAGGATTTCTCTAGCATCTTTCTTTTTACACAACTAATAGTATTACGTGCTAACAAACACTTAAGGAAGATTATTCAAAGTGATATAAAGTTTTACATGAGATTTGTTAATAGATGTACTGTAAGGTCCACCATAAGAGAAGATCTCATTCTTACTATCCTTTAGCACTTCTAGGGTACAAACTTAGCAAAGACAACTGAAAAAAAAAGCCAGTGTCAAATAGTGGTCATTAACTGCTAGAAAAAGTGATCATACAGAACAGTCCTTAAAGCCAAGTAAAGGCCTCTTCTTTTTTGAATTAACATACTAAGGATAATAAACCCCATCATCAGTTTCATAGGCAAACATTATTCAACAGATTACTGAATATTCACATTGAAAAATTAGGCCAGAAATACTTAGCTTTTGTTATGTGCTAACATTAGGAAAACGTTGCATGTCTAACAGCTGACTGCAACATCCTTTTCCCTCAAACGAGGGAAGACCGCAGCCCACAATACAGGTTAACTTGTTCTATCATTCCTGCTTTCTGTCTGGGGAACTCTTAGGTCAGTATACCCCTCTGCTCCATAAATGAGAATCCCACTTCTGACAACACGAGCTCCCAGGGAAAGGCATCTCCCACACTCTCCAACACTGACAGCACGAGCTCCCAGGGACAAGGGTCTCCTACAATCTCCAACACTGTTTTTAAGCAGATTGTGAGTCCACTTACTCCACTGGCAGGATTGTGCTCCTTCCCTGTTCTAGAATGCCCTCTTTTCCCAAGGCAGTATTTACAGCTCTTCTAACCCCCTAAGCAAACGACAACTGCTAACTATAGTAGCATTTAGCCAAGTCTGTGGTACATTAAAAACAGCTTGGGCAAAACAACATCTATTCTTGTTCAGGCAGCATGTGTGGTGGCTTTGCTTTAGCGCAATAGATGCCAACTATCAGCTTAGAAACTAATTAACTGCTTACATCAGAGCATACCTCTGTCTACAATATTCTTTTCTAGATGTTCGCAATAGGCTGCTTTATTCTCTTATCTATTAGAAGTTTACTGCTCCTGTGTTTCAACCCTGCTATTTTTCTTTAAACCCAAAGACTATCTTCCTTTCCAGTCATCTCGAAATACACTGCAACATCTCAAAGTATACTACAACTCATGTAAAGACAGACACAGTGAGGTTTGTCTTGGCCTAAGCTTCTCCATGTAATTAATGAATCCAAGACAGGATTATGTAGTTCACACAGCATATATGTATCAAATTGACTTCTGCAAGTAATGGTTGGTGATTCAGCAATAACAGGCAGTCTTCCTCATTTAAAAGAGTGATCCCTGAGGGAGCAATATGGCCAAGTTCTAAAATATACATCAAATGCTGCCAGTCTATAAAGCAGCACAGAATGTTTGCTTTATGTAAGACTTCACAATAATCAGATTTTAGAGGAAGTGAGACAAGAAAGAAAATGCTTCCAGAAGATGTTATCTAAAATAAAATGTTGGTCAGCACAAATGGGATATGTCAAGGGAGTGTGTGGGGATATCAGAAGATAAAAGGAGGAAGAATACCTCAGCAAAGGGGAAGCAGATATGGCCTGCAACAAAAAGAAACAAAGTAATCATCTAGTGACAAGAGGCTATCCTCTTTCCTACTCTGCCAGGTTAAAGCTAAACACAAATTCTCAAACTGTTACTCATCATATACAGGCTTCATGATGATCAAGGGACTTACTAAAGCAAAGGACTAAACTAATTATTTGCTGGAGAGATAGAGGCTGAGACTTAACTTCATATCATAACCACAAAAATTTTTAGAGTTCATTATGCAATACAGAAGAAAATAAGGATAATCTCTGTTTTAATTTTGTTTCTGTAGGTATTTGACAAGAAGTTTATCAGATATATAATAAAAATAACGGGTAAACTATCCTGCTGAAATGCTTGCTTTATAAGTGAGACAAAACAACAAACACTACCCGCTTCATGATGTTAATTTACTATCAAAATACTTTCCCTGGTTAACGAGGCAGCTCACTGAGCTGTTCTGACTTTATAGTCCTCTTCCTCTCTCCACAGAATGAACACACTGTCATAAACACAGTAAGGAAACTGAATCATGCATTACACTATAGTAACTCGAGAAGAACCAGTACTTTCTATCACCATCAAACAGAAACAACTTTTAAGAGGTCCTCTGTGAACACTGCTAGCAGATGTCACATCAGATGTTAGTAAAGACTTTACTCTAGATTGGATATTTTTGCCTTATGAACTTCCATCAATAGTTTGGTAATGTTTGTTTCCATGCACTGCTAAAAATGCTTGTTTACTTTGCAGCCCAAATTTTCTCCTAATCCCAGCTCTAGGAATTACATATACATAAACAGAAAGCAGCTATCAGGTGTGGTCACAGGCCTCATTCTAAACAGAACCAAGAAAAGCCACAAGCCCAAGTATTTACAATTTAAAAGAAAAATCAAATGAGTCAGAGTACCATGAGACAAAAATATATATATCAAGTCCTCCTCTGATCTTGTTACTTCAGTAGCCTAACTGAAGTCAAGTCACTCTCTATGCTCTTTCAGGGGTTGAACACCTAGATTTGATAAATTAGTTTTACAAGTAACTGCTCAGTAGCCTCTTTTATCTGAATAATCTGATCTCTACACTATAAAAGTAGATTTAAACTACTAGCAAAGAAATTTAGCTTTCTTTCAAATAAGAAAAGGTATCGGTACATTTTACGACAGAAAAATAGTTAAATTGTTTGCAATGCCAGCTGACAACACCTGGCCCTACTATCAAAAAAAGCATAATTTAACACATTTTTCAGTAGTCAGAAAAATTAATGTCATAAATCAAGTACCTAATTCCTGCGATACAGGCTTTGCTTTAAGAATTGCTTGTAATACTGGATCCTCCCATGGTCCACCATCTCGGATGATGCGAGTCACTAGTTCCAGGTTCGTATTTCTGTATCTATTTAGAAGGTTTTGACACTCCTACATACAAAAATAAGAACAATTAGTAAGAAGAAAAAAAAAAAGTTGTCTAAAAATAAAGTTAGGCCATCCCAAAGATACAAATCAAGAAAACCCATGTATGTTTAAACATTTCCTCAGTCAACACTTCAAGCTACAAAGTCTTTTATTGACCAGGCCACTACACAAAGCCCTAAAGCAACACCTTATATGCTCTAAAAACAGTAATACAGAACTGTGGAAGCCAGAATGCTCATGTCCTCTACAAAAATGCAGACAAAGAGCCTGTCATTTGCAAAACAATGCAAAACCGCCTTTCCTTGATTTACAGATATCACTGGGACATGCTGCAGGAGAAGTCTTCACCTCACGCTAGTCTGCACAAATTTAGACACTGTGACGCCGGATTTGTGATCCAGTGATTGTGTCCAAATTTTACGAGGGAAAAACTAAATTAAGCCATTGAGTCACCAGCCCTCAAACAACCATTTTTCTCCAAATCTCTACATAACAGAAATTATGCTTGCCTAAAATAATCCAGAATGTTTTAGCCACCCATAATTTCCACATACGCCAAGTTCCCCCCCACTCCTTGTTACTTGCTAGTAAAAGTGTTAACATTTATGTTAATCAATGTTAACCACAAGAAAAAGGTATGTAATTTTGAAACAAAAAATGCAGCTGAATAACAGCTTCTACACTTATACAATTAACTTCTCCAGATATGCTTTTCTGCTGTAAATTCTTTTCGTTTCAACTCATTTTTTTTCTTTTATATTCAGATGAATATGTTAGATAGCAAAAAATGTTTAAGTAACTGAAATAATGGTTTTCACTACCAGTGTGATTACACAACTGAATCAAAAATTCTTTATCTAGAAAATTATGTAAAGATATATTTTAATACCTTCTTTGTTCAAGAGCCAAGGCAATTGAGAATTGCAATACAAAAGCACAGAGAAGAAAGTATTATACATCACACTTTTTCCTAAATTCTTTCTTGTTCATAGACTGTTTTTGAAAAGCACTTATTGTAGGACTGCCAAAGTGTCCCATTAATCTTATACAAGAGACCCTATCCATTCCTGAGGCTGCTAAGCCACTCCTTGACCCCATTCTTCCACCAATTCTAATCAAGCATGTAATTGCTGCCAGTTTTATAATTAAGGTAAATAATACTGACACATTAATTTGTAGCAGCAGTAACAAACAGGTATCAACAGAAAAATAACAAAGGGCTAGCTATTTCTCAAACTGCAATTCCATGATTAGTTATTAACAGACGAAACAACTGGTTTTCATCCTTTCTTTCCCTACAACAAAGTTTCCTCTCATGACGGCACAAGTGCTTGTGTTCCCATGCAGTGAACTCAACTCTCAAAATCAGTTCAGATCAAAAAGACTTACCTGGCAAAGACAGACAAGTTTTTAAATCCAGGATCATTTATTGCATGTAGTTGTATACAGCCATACAAAACCTTGCCCCAGTCTAGGCAAGAGTACAAAATTTTAAAAAATGCAAATTTATGCTGACCCGAATAGTTCATTGATAGAGCTTCAATTTCAAATTCACTATTTAAAACCGCAAAGGGAAACTTGCGGTTTCATGTCATGAGCTGGTACACAACACTGGAGGACATTAAGTTCTAATTAGATATAAACAAGCAAAGCTTCTTTCTTCTATATGGGAAATTCACAAAGTAAGTCTTTAACAAGATTGGTATTACAAACAAAGAGAAATACATTTTACTTAGTCCAAGTAGATTCAAATAGTAATACTGATAATAAACATACAAATAAATGGCTTCCCCACCCCCCCTCCTTTGGACAGAAATATAAATAAAGCAGCTATCTTCTTTTACTGTAATGCTACATTTCCTCCAGGTTATATATCCACAAAAACTGTCTTTACATGTACTAAAATAATATTAGAAGTTTATATGAAAGTAAGCAACACTACCTGGATTGAACCTAAAATGTCTTTCAAAGGATCTTCATAGAACTCATCCTTTCCAAAGAACAGCAGCAATTCAAAAAAACTCCTAAAAAAAGAAGTAGTGACAAGTCAACCAAACTAAAAATGTTCACTCAAAAAATTAAACTACTCCATTACTTTTCACAGCACTAAAACAAAAATTAGGACTTTCATAAGTTCTAGACCTGTGCCTATTCCAAAGTTGCTCAAAAAAAGTTTGGCTAATGCTCACACTCTCTAAATGCAATTCATATTTCCAAAACTTTATGTTGGTCTGATATTTTGTGCTGAATTTTTGCAGTTACACTTCCCCACAGACATCTCAAGCCCATTTTTCACCAGGTATGAAGTTGCACATACAATACAGCTATAGATAAGCTAACAAAATCAAACCAGCAATAAACCAGATCATACTTAAACACAACTTAAAAATCTCTTCTGATGCACCTCTTTCATAAGTTCAGGACATTTAGACTCACAGTACCTGCCTGATCATCTTCTTCAAGAACTCTTACTTCCTCCATACTGCTGCTTTTATTCACCATTACAAAAGTGAACCTCTCTCAAAAGCCAAGCACTTGTCAGATATGCAGCAATTTTGAAGAAGAAAGAGGACAACTGTAAAATTAGAAATTACTACAGTATGCACAGTGTATGAGGAGTTACATCCAAGAACAGTAACTTCACATGAATGCAGATTCCCAACAATTCATATTTTCAAGTATAAGCACTTTCTACTAACACATTTTATTCTATTTCAGTCTATCTTGTCATAACACTAACCAAAGTCTCTCTATGAAGATGTAGGTTTAAAGGCACTACTAATTTTCTATTTCAAAATACAAGCCTTTTGCTATTAATTTCATAATTCATAATTAATTTCATATTTCTAAAAAAGATTTTGAATATTATTTTCAAATAGACAGCTTTTGTGAAAATATGCAAATAGAACTACATTAATCTTCTGCATGGCATTCAAATGAATTGATAAAACTTTTTACCACCACCAAGTTTTTAAGCAAATCAGGTCTATGTGTGGCAGCACAAATTTACAAGCATTGCCTCAAAAGAGGTGGCAAATAAGGGAGAAGGCAAGACTAATCCTTCCAACTGCAGCCTAGATTGAAACTACCTCTGGTCTCCGTGCTTTCCATCATCTTAAAATACTTGCCTAGCATTTTACTTCTTTTTAATACAGTGACTGAGACAAATAATCCTGATAGTAGAATCAGAGAAGTTGGTTAAAAGCAGCTTTGCAGAGCTCAAGTTAATTTAGGTATTCACTTACAGAAGTATACTTCCAGATAATACCTGCAACTCAGTCAACTCAATCAAAAACCAGGTAGCCGGATCCTATGGACCTGCAGACAGCTCCAGTGCACCTGCTATTGCTCTGTCTTAAGATTCTGAGAAATTTAATTTCTGTTTGGAAGAGGTAACTACCAAGTACCGCACTAATATAATCTGCAATTGCTGGTTGAGAAAGTAATGAGCAATAGGCAATTACTGAGAAACTCTCAGAGGTAAAGATAGTACTTAAAGAAAAACCATGCATCTAGGGCATTTAGAAACAGGAATGAACAGCAAAGGTCTTGGTCTCATAACAGAAGAAAAGTATGAATAATTTTCTTTAAGATTATTCTGGACATTTTTTCCAAATGAACAGGGAGAATAAGGAGCCAGAGAGGGAGAAAGTGGAAGACGACTCCTGAAAGAGGTTCCAGCACTCTTCTGATCTACAGATTTTTGACTCAAGATCTTGCTGATGGAAGTTTCTTTCCTGACTACAGCATTTAGTCTTTAGTTGTGACAACTCTTAAAACAAAAGGCAGATTTTCATGAACAGCTGAACAAGGAATTGTTTTGTAGAACAATTAATTTCACTGCAGTTATCCTCAAATTTAAGATAAATCTTCAATACATTTGAAGTTAACATCCAAAGTATTCCTATAAAATGCTTCATTTTCAAAAAAGCTAATTCAAAAGAAGTTAAAGGGTAGACTTAAGACAATTTTTACTCTAAATAACATTTTCAAAAATACTGTGCATTAAAAGACCTTAATACTCACAGAAACAAAATAAAGGTTTGTATGGGAATAGTGCAGAAGTACCCATCACAAAATTAGGCTTCCTTTACATTACGCTGTAGTAATTTTTTCCTAACCAGTGATAAGCTCTGCCAAAAACAGACCTAAAAATTTAAGATGCACATTCATTATGTTTAATGATAGAGTTTTCCTCCAGATTAGGTCCTTGAATCTCAACTCAAATATGGAATGAAAAAACAACAGCACCCAAATAAGTACCTAATTCTGAAAAAATTATCTCATTTCATGTTGATAAACAAAATTTTGCAGCATACTTGACTCTCAGGAAAGGTCAGGTATGAGTCATGTCATGATCTGGAAAGCAGCCAAACCAGAACTTAAATAATGAGACAAAACTAATTATAGCAAATGATGCATGCATCCATTTCTACTTGCTCTGACTGATTTAAAGAGAATAGAATCTTGGGCGGGGGGGGGAAGAGTGGAAATTAATAGTGAATAAGTGTAAACTACAGTTTTCTTCCCTATCAATGCACATGCTCCACATTCTTACCAGATTAATAAAGGAAGCTACCAAAATATCTGTGTTTCCTCATCACCAGTCTCCATTCAGTTAAAATTATTATAGTTAATTCAAGCTTAGCCCTGTTAACTTAAATCAGTCTGCAGCATTGCATATCGACATTTACCTCCACTCGTTTATAATAATGGTGCTCCTAGATTTATCTCATCACTACTTTGATATTACTGGCATCAGAAGATTGCTTAAGAACACCAGTCTGCTGGCACCATTATTAAAACTCCCTCATATTAACGGTAGTACAGACGGTGCTTCGCTTGTAATGAAAAGGAAGGCTAGTAAGTATAGGAAATGCAACAGTTAATAGTTTATTGTCTGGTTACCAAGGAAATCTTACTCGAGTATGACAATACAGTCAAGCAGATTTTTGCTCTCCAAGACCTAAGACTTAATATACACCACATTTTCAAAAATGAGATTCAAGCAAGGTTTCCCAGGTAACCGCAGATACTAAGTCCCAGAATCCCTTTATAATATCATGTGCAAAACTATGCCAGTCAAGAGTCAGAAAAAAATAAGCCAGCATTCTAGAATGGAAGAAAATCTCAGTGAGTAAACCCAGCTCCAAAACCCAAGATAGACAAAGGTGACAGAAACTCAGCAATCAATTCACTTCTAGATTACCAGGAAGTGACCACCCTACATTCAACAAATACCTGAATTTCTAGCTTGTTTCCTCACAAGCTTTGATATTTATATAGTATATAAAGGTATGGTTTGAACTTTTTTTTTTTTCTAAAAACTAGTGGCGGGGCAGGGAAGGGAGGAGGTCACCATATTTTGATGCAACTGCTAGTCATTCTCTGATGCCTAAGCATTTCAGTTTTAAAAATCAGGATCTTTTTACTCCATAAACAGTCCCATGTCATAGTTTCACACACAAAAAGTAAATATCTTTTGTGAAGTTTCACCAACACTTAAAGATAATAGACACTCTGTAACCATATAGAATAAAGCCTTGACTCCTATGCAATCAGTACTAATAGCTCACAAACAGTAGAAAGGATAAGCAACCCAGTCCTTCTGACCAAGTAACCTAAGAGAGGAAGACTAGGAGAGCATTCACTTCAGATAACTAGATGAGGTGGGAACACAAAATTCTGAACTGATTTTTCCACACAAAAATCTGAACTGAGATATTGAGCAGCAGTTGAAAGCAGTGCTCAACAAGAAAGCAGTTTAACCAGCTGGAGAAATAAATCTGATTTACTCAAACCAAATATGCAATAAAGTCATTTCGGTTTTTGTCTTGTTTGCCGAGAGAAGATCAAGTACACTGCATCTTGGCTAAGTATATCTAACTCACTTAAACTTTTTTTTTCCTTGCATTCAACATTGAGGTTTTGAAATCTGAAAAGTAGGTTTTTAGAACAAGGAAAAAAAAAAAAAAAAAGAAAAAAAGATACTTTTACTTAACTAGTGATTGTTACCCTGACACTTTCAGCCTTCATGTGGGAAAATCATCAATGCATCAAGGAAACAGAGATTATAGCAAGATTTACGACCTAACATTCTGCAGTTCTCTGCTAAGTTGAATATGACTTTTGGTCAGTTAACTGTATAAGAATTCATTCCCATAAGCATTTTGACGACTCAAACATAAAAATCAATTTTAAAATAGACTCATTTATTAAACACTACAGGAAATTTATCTTAACAAATACTTAGCTTAGTACATCACTGGAGGTAGACCAGTAAAGACTTTAGATAACTTTTATTTACAATTATGTGCGGTCAAAGGTTGGTCTTCAAATACCGCAAAATAAGATTTTCCAAAGAGAACTCTGTATGGTGATCACTTACTGCATTCAATTATGCATTTTGCCAGAAAACCCTTACAACACAACGTTGTAATACCAGACTTCAGTATCCAACAATGACATTAAAAGACTAAACTAAATCCTAATTTTTGTAGCCTCAGTCAGCAATTCTTGGTTCCACATAGCTAAGTCACCTGGTAAAACCACTCTCAAAAGCTCTGAGGATCTCTGAGACCCTATTGCTATTATAAAAGTAACACAGTTGACATTGTAAAGGAAGTAATAAGAAAAAATAAGATGTACTTACAAAGCTAGGCTACTCAATACATATTGTACATGCTCACATTCTGCTGGGAACGACACACAGGCAGATGTGAAACAACAGAGCGCCGTCTGAAGCACCTGAAGTTGAGGCAAAGGAACCTGCCATCTTCCAGCATAGTCTTCAACAACCTAATGACAAAAACAATGAAATACATATTAAAATGGAAAACACTCTCTTTACTCAGAAATAAGTAATTAATACTGTACCTGCTTTATCTCTCCTCCTTCTCTCTCAGAATTAGAGCTTGTAACCGAAACATCTAATCATTTTGTGCCATCAAACAACAACAAAAAAAATAAATAGAAACTTTATGTCCCACGCTATAAAAGATATACCACAAAGGATCTTCAACTATTATTTTCAGAGGGTAAGACAGAAAATATTTCCTTCTTACATAGTATCACAGAAGATCACTCTGCATTTAAAGACAAGGTTTTATTTTGCAAGAGGATACAAAATAGAGTCTATAACAATATCCAGACATTCCATTCTAAAACTGCCAAAGGGGGGAATGACTAGCCTGTGCTCTTCTAGCCTTTATGTCAGCAGAGAATGGCCCAAACATAGTTACTCTTTCTTATTTGATTAAATAAGTGAATTTAGCCTTTTTTAATCTATATGACAGAACTAAGGCCAGTTATGCCTTGATCTACAGATACAGAACTGCATCAGTATTTGTAGAGAAACATTAAGGTGAGAAACAGGTGTTCTAATGGATAAAATTGAGAAAAATCCTTGCCTGGTCATCTAGCCAATCTTGTTTGTATTAATGCAAATATCTGGCACTGCCTTTGCCCACATTGGAAGGCTCAATAACCCAGCACCATCAAATATTTGTACATAGGTATTCCTATGCTGAAGTTCTCTGAAAGACTCAGTCCATTTAGAGCACTCCTTGTATAAAACACACAACACCCAGTTCAGCACAAAGCAGAGCAATAAAACAGATGTCTGTTAAGGCATCCACAGATTCTGTAACAGACTAGTCATTATGCTGCAGTCCCTCAGCAAGTAGAAGACCAAGGGTTTTGGGTCATCCCTCTTCCTTTAATCAACAGCTAACATGTGACTCATAGGCAGTATTCTAAGCAGAGAATGAAAATCATATTTCTTCCATGCTCTGGAACACAGCTTATCTCATTGCACTACAGTCAGGCTCCCTTTGCTCACTTACTCTGGCCTTATTTTATCCATCATAACGGCACAGCTTCAATATAAGCAGAAGAGTAGACTAGCTGTACTTCAGGGCCTAGGGCACCCTTCTCCAGTCGAGGAAACCTGAGATTGCCTACTTCCTGAGAAAGTGAGAAGCTGGTAGGGAAACACAATGACATCAGTCATGCTGTAAAGAGAAAAGCAAAGCACTCCATAGTATACAGAAAGAAGTAACTGGCTTCAAGAAAGCTATGAAGTGCCATTCCTAGTTATACTTGTGGTTTTGGTGGGGTTTTTTGGGGTTTTTTTTTTTGTTTGTTTGGGTTTTTTTGTTTGTGGTTTGTTTTTTTTTTTTTAGTTAAAAAGTCTGTGAATCCCACTTAGATTTGTTTCACTCCCCAGGAACTATGTAAAGAACTTAAGTCAGGTTAAGAGGCCTATATTTTTAGTTCCAAAGCTGCATGCCTAACTTTGTTTAAGGCTCTGCAACACGAACAGGCCAATGTCCTGTTTCGGACAGTTTGGTTATAGCTGCTCCAAAGCAGTTACTGATAATGGGACTGACAATTTTTTTCCCCTCATCAACAACAGCTGAGGTTGATTTATAATTTGGAAGTAGATTTTGCCTTCCCACCAAATTTATTTTAATAATTTCTGTTTGAGAATCTGTTAGCTTAATGCAGCAAATATGTAGGTCAACTAGAACAGAATTAGCAGACTTGTAGATACTCTTCCTCTTACAAGGAAGAATAAACACTTTATAAAATAGTACTGCCTCACACATCTATTTCAAATTCTCTGAAATACTTTTAACAACATTCCTTGCATAGGAAATCACAAAAGCCTTAAGAGAAACAAAACAGACAGAGAGAATGTCCTTTAGTGGTTTTAGTGTCCAAATGGTCAAAGATAGAACTAAAACATCAGTTCCCATCATGGTATTTCACAACACTTTGACCTGAGATGCACAGCATAGATACATTCATGAATAATTTCAAGCAACGAGACAACAGCATTTTGTTATGATACTGATTTTTTTTTCTTATTGTCATAAAGTGCCAACTCTCAAGAACTGTTGAAAGGATTTATGACAGTGAATGACAGAATTCAGCATAGACAAGTGTGCAGCAGTACTTGGGGAACAAAACAATCTAAACATTTAACATGATGGCCTTCAAACTGACAATCATCACGCAAGAGCAAGACTGTGTTAATACGGTAGATGTTTTAATGAAAAATCACCTCAATGCTCATCACAATGGCCAAGAAAGCACATTAAATATTAGGAGAGTACTAAGACAAAACAAAGCAGAGTGTTAACTTCCCAAAACCACAGCACAACCCCACATATACAAAACTGCATGTTGTTTTGCTACCTACCCATTCCTATCTCAAAAGAGAATACAGAAGGCTTAAAAAGCTTCAAAGTAAGGCAAGAAATATTAAGTAGCAAAATAAATTTCACGTAAGGATCAACGCAGCTAACTAGGACACTTTAGGTTGTAGAGAAATGACAGGTGCGGGGAGAACACACACCAAACAAGGTTGGCAAGCAGGATCAAAATAAATTATAGGTCATTCTTTACACAGTGTGCAATTAAGCTGTGAGCTCCTTACTATATGGATGCTGTAGATGCTGAACGGCTACATGAGTTGAAAGAGGCTGTATGAGCTTGTCGTAGTTCAGCCCCGATCAGGACCAGACTACGCAGTCTCTCTCTTACTCCCCCCACCCTCCGAGAGAACAGGGAGAGAAAATATAAGGAAAAACGGCTCGAGGTTTGAGATAAGGACAGGGAGAAATCCTTGAAGTTACCGTCACGGGCAAAACAGACTCTACTTGGGAAAAACTATTCATTTATTACTACAAACAGCAGGATAATGAGACAGAGAACAAGATAACCTCCCCCCACCCCTCCCTCTTCCCGAGCTTAACATTATCTCTACTACCTTCCCCTCCCGAGCAGCACAGGGGGGGAAGAGGAAATGGGGGTCATGGTCAGTTCATCATACGTTGTTTCACGCCACTGCTTCATGGTCGGGGGAAGAACTCCTCACATTCCTCCCCTGCTCCAGCGTGGGGTCCCACCCATACGCCACAGTCCTTCATGGAACTGCTCTGGCGTGGGTCATCTCTTCCACGGAGTGCAGTCTCTCCAGAACAGCTGCCCCAGCGGGCCCTCCACAGGCCACAGCTGCCTTCAGGCATCCACCTCCCCCAGTACGGGGTCCTTCATGGGCTCCAAGTGGATCTCTGCTCCTCTGTGGACGTCCATGGGCTGCAGAGGGACAACCTGCTCCACCATGGTCATCACCACAGGCTGCAGGGGAATCTTGGCCAGGAGCCGCATTACTCCTCCCCCTCCTTCTTCACTGACCTTGGCGTCTGCAGCCGTTCCTCACAACAGGCTGGTAGCTGTCTCTCAGGATCTTTTTTTACTTCTTATTCACTTCTCATCTCCTTTCCACTTCTTGCAGCCGGGCTGGACCAAGTTGGGCCCAGTCGGCTGCCTGGCGAGAGGCCAGAGGGTGAGGCCTGCAAGGCCCATGAGGCCTGCGCCTCCCCCTCTGCGCCTCTGCCCTCGCTCAGCTTCTTCACATCTTCTCTCCTCTTTTTTTTTTTTGTTTTCCACTTCTCAAATACGTTATCGCAGAGGCATTATCACGGAACATTCTGCTACCAGTCGGCTCGGCCTTGGCCAGCAGTAGGTCTGCCCTAGGCCCGGCCGAGTCCACTGAACAAAGGGGAGCGACTTCTAGCAGTTTCCTACAGAAGCTACCACCTTAGGCCCCCCCTCACTAACAAAACCACGACAGAGCTGAAAAAGATATCCACCAGAAGTTGCTAACTACAGTAAATCAGCTGAACAGAAAACAGCTAGAGTGTGGACAGTTACTGTATTTACTTGTCTGATTCTTTATTCAGGCACACATGAACTTTCGGTACGATTCTGGTCCTAAGGTCAGTGTACCATTTCTGCAAACAATCAGCATTCAAAGGCAATACAAGAAAGGCTCATGCTGAGGAGAAGTTAGACATTGTAGTCTCCAAAAGGTGCAGTCCTACTGCTCACACTATAAAAGCCTATACAGTCTTACTAGTTGCCCTTGCTGCACCTGCAGTGCTCATCTGAACCCAAAGCAAGCTAGTTCAGGAATTAACTGGCAGAGAACAGCCTCCTCTCCCCAAAAAAGCTATCAGTCACTGTCTGCATCAGCTCTCTGAACTGGCTCACCGCGCTGCCACATAAGTACCAGAGGCAGCTCAGAAAGGAAGACACCACAACAGCAACATTGCCTTAGTTAGCTAGTTAGTCGGCAGCTCATACGTATCCACAAAAGATTCACAGGAACAGCCCCCTCACCGCAAACTAGTGAGGAAGAATATGAACAGTGTACTTATTTTTAATGAGTATGGATACCTGAAACCATGCATTTGTCAGTCCCAGCAGGGGAAAAGAGTTTAAAATTGGTCAATTCTCAGCAGACTTGCAACAATCACCAGTAAGAGATGGGGGTGAGCGGGATAGAAAAAGCTTAACTAAGTATGAAATAAATTCCAAACCATACTCCACACACATTCTATATGGGGGAGGGGGTAGGGGGGGAAATGTATGTTTGGTTTACAATTCTATGTATACTTCAATGTCTGTTTCTAAGTGATCTCATGGAATAGCTTTTTCTATAATAGAAACTAAAACTTTTTTTTTTGTTCAAAATACTCAACATGCCATGCTTTGAAACAGTATTGTAAACCAGAACATAGGTAAAGGTTTAGATCAAAAAGAATTTCCAAAACAAACAAGAAAAACCCCCAAAACTTTGCCACTTCTGACATTTTTCAAGGAAAACACAAGTCAAAGGGACATACATATGTTCACCCTCATGTTGTGAAGTTGTGTCATCAGAGCACTTCAGAAAAATCAGATGAATTATGCTTCCTAAGTCCTAAATGCTTAATTTAAAGTTTATCAGCACATTTTTAACAAGCAGACTAACTTCCATACAATGAAGTCAGCCAAACAAGAAGCATCTAATACTGTCAAAACAAGCTGGCCTGTTCCTTGTTTAACACACAGTGCAGAAAACCAGAAGGGAGGTGACACTTATGTGATTTTCTGCAACAATTCCTTTCAACAATTCTGTTAGGGCGTAATTTTTATATACTTAAAGAACTCTTCATGCATAATTTCCCAGTCTGTCTTTACCTGTTAAATGACTACCATCCATGAAGAGACTGTGGGGCCTTTTGTCTTCCCTTTCTCATTCAGCTCAGACAGATACTGAAAGGGAGGCTGAAGCATCTTTGACACCCCCCTCCCAACTGAACTCCATCTTTCTCCCACATCAATACACTACTTCTCCTTCTTTAATGTTTGAGTAACTCAGAGAAAAATGCATGACTCAGATGTGTCCTATTAAGTGCAAAATCAAGACCAGACTTCCCAGTCTCCTATAAGAAGTTTCCAAGCACAGAGCTAAAGCAGCTAAGCCCCAAAATAACAAGGTAGTAATTAAAGACTTGAACCAATGCAAAAAATATTTGTCCTGGAATATTATGTTTTAACTGATTAAATATATTCATATTTTAAATTATTAAATACACCTATAAAGTGATTTGACTATATTCCAAACACTTAAGAGAAGTAACTAGACTTGCAAATATGGAGGACACAAGAAACAAATACTTTATGCACTGCTAGGCCTGAAGTTGCTACAGCTTTTACTGTCTCTCTTCACAACAACAACAACAGAAACATTAAAAAGAAACTAAAAAGAAACAAATCCCACCAATTTTCAAGTCCTGTCGTGACTAGGATTTTAAATGAAGTTGCTCCCATAACTTTTAGTGAGACTTAACAGTAAAGGAAGTCACCACAGGATTAAAATCACAACGGTTCTGTGAGTACTTCTGTTTATAGCTTTCAGAAAAAGAAATCTACTTGGCAAATACAGTGGTTGTTACTTGTTATAATAAGCAAATATATTGGTTGTCACAGAATAGAACAAACCAAAAAGGACTTAATATGCCAAGCAAGAAAGGATTCCATTATCCAGATAGAGAGCAGTAAAGGCCTTAAGATTTTAAGACAAGTTAAACCATTACTTAACAGATACAAGTTTAAAATGGTTTTACATGGTGCAACTGAAAAAAAAAAAAAAAAAAAAAAAAAAAAAGGATGTAAGCAATGGCTTTACTGCAATTCACATGCGAATATTACATAAGGAGTAACCAACATAAATCACACTTCTGGCAAAAGAAAAAACATCACCCAGCAACAGCATGACACATCCTATGAGACAAGCTTTTGCCAAAGCTCTACCCTTAAAGCTAAATGCTTCCCCTCACCCTTAAATCACCAAAGTCTTATCCGTTTCCTCAGCCCGCTTGAGGCAAGAACAATGTCCAAGATTGGTTTCCATACACCCATCAAATTTAGCTACCCAAAGACCCAGTTTCCATACACATTTACAGTCTGTCACTATCACAACAGAGAAAACTATACATGAATCCTAGAAAAGCAGTTTTGGCTACTTGCAGCACTGTAGTAAGTGTGGCTGTATACAATTTTATGACTGAAAGATAAATATTTCTATTGAAAAGCAGGAGTATTCCTCCTCATCTTTTGATTAGCCTCCCATAGAGTGAAAGTCGACTAATTTAAGGAATTGTTTTGATTATATACAGAAGAGAAAACTGTGAACACACACATGAATACATATGTCCAGATCAACAGTGATATTAGTAAAACACAACTTAAAGATACATTTCAAGTAAAAAGTACAGTTCTCTTTCCCTCATCTGAAAACCGCTACTCAAAAGGACTTAACTTTTCAGTTTTGCACTGCTAACTGCAGTTTAAGTGTGCCTTTTCTAACTTGAAAAAAATCTGCTTAGCAAGGCTGACAAACAAGACTATGCTACAGAAGCTTCGCTGAATGGAGATCTTTCTTTTTAGGTACAAAAACCTACAACTCCTTTATAAGTTACAATCCTGATATTTTTTTCCAAGCTAGACTTTGAGATAATGCATTAAAAAACGGAGAAGTAGCAATACCAAGAAATTTGAGAGTGTGAAACAGAAAGGTTCCAAAGAAGTGGAAAGAGAAAAACACGTTGCAAAGATCAAGAAAAGAATAAAATGTACTTGTACATTTCTGGAATGTTTCCTTTTAAAAAAAAAAATACCAACTCCTTCATTCCACTTTTAATAGGGGGAAGATATTTTCTCAGGGTAAATCTAAAAGGACAGCAGGCACAAAAGCTGTGGAAAAGCCACAGGAGAGACGGGAGTATGTGAATAAGAAAAGACTTTATAATGTTAATGGCAAGACAAAAGCACTAAAGACTGACTACTTCAGCCTACCTGCAAATAAAGAGGGTGCAAATCAACGACTATTGTGAATTCTCCCTAGAAGCTGACTGAAAATAGCCAAGTGCACGACATGTACCACAACCCAGCCTTACATGATAGTATCTTCTCAGGTTTCCCATCAAGTGTCAAAGGAAACAGTGCCACCACCTAACCCAGGACACCCTGCTTTGTAGACAGGTAATCCTCCACAGAACTGAAACGCTCACACTTGACATTCAGCTTGGCAGTAAACACGATCTGGTGCTTGCCACAGCTATTTCGTAAGGATTTCCTTTTAAACCTGAACCTCGCTTGAATCTCAAACAGCACAATGTTAACTAGCAAATTGAATATGCTGGTTTTCACTGGCCAAGCATGGAAAAAAAGACCCAGTAAATAGAGCACATGACAGGTAAACTTTTACATTTAAACTGTTTCAAGTAGTTATGGTATTTGTTGATACACGGGTAAATTTAGTTACTGCCATGTCTGGTTTGCCTTTTACAAGCTTTCACATAACTAGCAATGTCACACATTTAAAAACGACCCGAAAAACGTCAGTCAAATAAGTCAAATGCGACTTTCAATGCTGCTCTCAAAATTTGAGCCATTAACAAGTATAAAGCATATTTATTCAGGGAGATATTAAAAACCCCTAGAACATCACAAGTCATTACAAGAGAAAATAGGTGGTTAAAAAGTACAGATTCTACCTTCTTGGAGAAATAAGCTTCAAAGAAATTGAAGTGATCACCTTCCACTACTAGTACTCATATGAGCAAGAACTAAACTTTAAAACAGTGCATGAAGACCAAAAAGTAGTAAAGTAAGTCTGGCATAATTGAAAGAGTTGTTTTTTTTTTTCTTAAAAAAAACCACAAAATATAAATGCAACTGAACTTCAAGTCCATTGTTGTTAAGAGTCAAAAGCAAGTACTTTCAAATTTAAGCATACCACAAAAACTGTGAAATTGTATTAATCCCAAACTCAGAAGAAAAAACATTAAGATGTATTTTTCTACCTTCGTCCTCACAAAGCAAGACAGACAACGGTTGAGTCATATACCCTTGTATTTTTTTTTAACTACTAAAATACATCCAGGAAACACTATCTTCTCTAGTGTGTTACTAAATTTTACTTTGTAACTTTTGAGTTTATAAACCCAAGAACTATTCTTCTAGCAGCAACCCAAGATACCACCAATTTATGTAAACAAACTAGGTAATCTTTATTTCAGGAAGTCAGATCATACTGGATGGCCGTCAGCTGATGCCACAGTAAGGGCAGATTGAGTCATGTTTACCCTCCCAACAGTACCTTCTTACTTTAGATTAGACTCACCTTCTGTTTATTTCAGTCAGCACCAAACAACAGAAAATAACATCCAGTGCAGTTATGCAGCCATGTGGACAACTACAGAAATGCTGGGAGTAACTTGTTGTATTTTGATAGTACTTAATGTTACAAGAAAAGATTCTGAAAAGAAAATGCAATTTCAGGCTAGTTGATAAAACCATACCCACTTCAAGTGCAACAAAGCAAGCTATATCCATTTTCCAGCTCACTGTTAAAGTCCTTTTTCAAATAATGTAAATTTGGAAATTCAGCCTTCTAATTATAAAAGTACTCCCTCCACCCCCATACCAAAAGCAACCATCTACGCTATTTTCTCTGCCCTTTAGCGTTTGTATTTCACTCACATAGGGACCTCTCAACAGCTCTTGTCCCTGAGAAAATAGGCCACAGCCAGGGGTTCGCCTACTTAAGACCATGGGACTTGCTTTGAGAAACCTGGTCTATGGGGGGCTGATGGGGTCCACCTGTCAAAGAAGGGGAAGAACATCTTTGGTCATAGGCTTGCCAACCTGGTGAAGAGGGCCTTAAACGGAAATTGTCAGAGGAGGGGAACCTTGATCCATCCCACTCCTACCAGTTTGATGCCAATACCAGCAACGGGTGCCCTGAGCCTGGAGAAGGATCACAGGTCAGCAGGAGAGCACCTGAAGTGCAGCACAAAGGAATTCCAGCTGCTCCAGACAGCAAGTCGAGCTTCATTGGGGGCCCAACTTAAATGCCTCTATGCTAACACACATTGCATAGGGAAAAAACAAGAGGAGTTAGGGATGTGTGCACACCTGTAGGGCTATGGCCTTACTGGCATCACAGAGACATGGTGGGATGTCTACTATGACTGGAATGGAAGGACATATGCTCTTTAGGAAGGACAGGTAAGGGACATGAGGAGGGGGTGTTGCCCTCCAGATGGTGTTGACCAGCTGGAGTGCATGGAGCTCCATCTAGGGATGGATAGGGAGCCGACCAAGAGCTCCTATGGGTCAGGATTAAAGGGAGAGCAGGGACAACTGACTTTATCATGGGGGTCTCCTACAGGCCATCTGACCAGGAAGACCAAGTGGATGAGGCCCTCTATAGACAGATGGGAGCAGCCTCACAGTCACACGCCCTGGTCCTCATGGGGGAAATTAAACACCTCAATATCTGTTGGAGGGACAACACAGCAGGGCATAAGCAATCCAGGAGTTTCCTGGAATGTGTGGATGATAACTTCCTTCTCCAAGTGACAGAGGAGCCAATGAGGAGAGGTGGAACTGGTGGGGAATGTGAAGCTTAAGGGCAGCCTTGCCTGCAGTGACCATGAGATGGTGGAGTTCAAGATCCTTAGGGCGACGAGGACGGTGCAGAGCAGGCTCACTACCCTGGACTTCAGGAGAGCAGACTGTGGCCTCTTCAGGGATCTGCTTGTTAGAGTACCCATGGGATAAAGCCCTGGAAGGAAGAGGGGCCCAAGGAAGCTGGTTAATATTCAAGGATCACCTCCTCCAAGCTGAGGAGCAATGCATCCCAACAAAGAGGAAATCAGGCAAATATACCAGGAGGCCTGCATGCATGAACAAGAAGCTCCTGGAAAAACTCAAACAAAAAGGGAGCCTACAGAGGGTGGAAGCAAGGACAGGTAGCCTGGGAGGAATACAGAGAAATTGTCCAAGCAGCTAAGCATCAGGTTAGGAAGGCTAAAGCTCTGACAGAATTCAATCTGGTCAGGGACATCAAGGGCAACAAGAAAAGATTCTTCAGGAATGTCGGGGATAAAAGGAAGACTGTGGAAAATGTGGGCCCTCTCCAAAAGGAAAAAGAAGACCTGGTTATCTGGGACATGGAGAAGGCTGAGGTACTCAACTTTTTTGCCTCAGTCTTCACCAATAAGGGCTCTAGTCACGTCACTCGAGTTGCAGAAGGCAAAGACAGGGACTGGGAAAATGAAGAGCCACCCACTGTAGCAGAAGAGCAGGTTTGAGACCATCTAAGGAACCTGAAGGTGCAAAAGTCCATGGGACCTGATGAAATGTATCTGCAGGTCCTGAGGGAACTGGCAGATGAAGCTGCCAAGCCATCGTATTTGACAAGTCATTGCAGTCTGGTAAGGTTTCCACTGACTGAAAAAGGGGAAACATAACCCTCACTTTTGAAAAAAAAGGAAGACCTGTCAAACTACAGGCCAGTCAGTCTCACCTCTGTGCCCAGCAAGACGATGGAGCAGGTCCTCCTGGAAACTATGCCAAGGCATATGGAAAATAAGTAGGTGATTTGTGACAGCCAACACGGCTTTGCTAAGAGCAAACTATGCCTGACAAATATGGTGGTTTTCTATGATGGGGTTACAGCTTTGGTGGATAAGGGAAGAGCAACTGAAATCAGCTACCCAGACTCACGCAAAGCATTTTACACTGTCCCACATGACATCTACCTCTCTAAACTGGAGAAGCATGGGTTTGACAGATGGACAACTCTGTGGATAAGGAATTCACTGGATGGCTGCACTCAAAGAGTTATGGTCAACGGCTCAACGTCCAAATGCAGACTGGCGATGAGTGCCATTCCTCAGGGGTCAGTACAGAGACTAGCACTGTTTAAAATCTTTGTCAGTAACATGGACAGTGGGACTGAGTGCACCCTCAGCAAGTTCGCGGATGACACAAAGCTGTGCGGTGCAGCCGGAGGGAAGGGATGTCATCCAGAGGGACCTTGACAGGCTGGAGAGTTGGGCTTGTGCGAACCTCATGAGGTTCAATCAGGCCAACTGCAAGATCCTGCACATGGGTCGGGGCAATCCCAAGCACAAATACAGACTGGGTGAGAATGGATTGAGAGCAGACCTCAGGAGAAAGACTTGGGGGTACTGCTGGACAAAAAGATCAACACGAGCCAGCAATGCACACTTGCAGCCCAGAAAGCCAATCACATCCTGGACTGCATTAAAAACAGCATGGCCAGTAGGTGAAGGGAGGTGATTCAGCCTCTCTGCTGTGCTCTGGTGTGACACCTCCTGGAATACCGCATCCAGCTCTGGAGCCCCCAACATAAGAAGGACATGGACCTGTTGGAGCGAGTCCAGAGCAGGGCCACAAAGATGATCAGAACGCTGGAGCACCTCTCCTATGAGGACAGCCTGAGAGAGTTGGGGCTGTTCAGCCCGGAGAAGTGAAGGCTCTGGGGAGACCTGATAGCGGCCTTCCAGTACACCTCAAGGGAGCTGATAGGAAACATGGGGAGAAACTCTTCAGCAGGGCCTGTTGTGATAGGACGAGGGGTAATGACCTTAAACTGGAAGAGGGTAGGTCTGTATTAGAAACCTTATAGCTGCCTTTCAACACTTAAAGGGGGCTTATAAGAAAGATGGGGACAAACTTTTTAGCAGGCCCTGTTGTGACAGGACAAAGGGTAACGGTTTTAAACTAAAAGAGGTCAAATTTAGATTACACATAAGGAAGAAATTTTTTTACGATGAAGGTGGTGAAACATTGAAACAGATTGTCCAGAAAAGTGGTAGATACCCCACTCAGAGGCTCAGAGCAACCTGATCTAGTTGAATACGTCCTTGTTCCTTGCAGGGGGGTTGGACCAGATGACCTTTAAAGGTACCTTCCAACCTAAACTACGAGTCTATAAGTCTCATGAAATATTTTCAAATTGTGCATATAATGTAACAAATTGAAACTGATTAAGTTCTTCCAAATGTTTAGACCAAGGTGGGCTCTGCTAGGTACAACCTTGCAAATTTCTTTAAACCTACAAAGCAGTTACAGATGCCTTGTTCTTTTGCTTGTCAAAGTTGGGAACAGTAGACTTGCTTTTGCCAACGTGTAAGTGGTTTCAATACACAGCAAACTTCACAAATAAGAAGAACTGCCAATCAGCAGTTTTTAGAAAGTAATACAGAAACAGCTGGTGAGATGCATAAGCTGGGCACTTATCTTCCAACTGTCTCTTTTAATTCTCAACTATAGAAATCTTAATTTTTGTTTTCCCCATGTCATCAATCTCTAATAATAATCTAAGAAAAAAAATTTACCCCACTTTGCCTTGGAAGATTCGGGCTGTAGTGACTCCATATGACTATGCACATCTACAATACAAAAACAGATGCCAGAAACTACACATGAGTTTAGAGACTCTGCATTGTGACTTCATCTTGTATCACTAAACTGTGACTACACATATATTTAAGGAAAATGCTATGATAATCCAGTCACCTTTTACAACTGTTACTTAATCTGCTATCTGAGAGTGAAGTTCAGCTGCAGTACTCCAGGCCTCAAAAGTACTGAACTTGGCTGTTTACAGCAGTATTTTACCCTTCTAACATATTTCAAGGATGAAAGACATGCATGTCAATGCTTTTCAAGTTCTCAGCCACCCTCTTACTCTTTAAGATCAGTCAAGACGTCTTCGCTTCTGACTACAGAAAACGGCTCTACAGACTGAAAAGGCTTTACATCCTGCTTCATTTTTCCTGTAGCTCTTACTGAGAGACATGGATGTGCACATACTTCACAAAGTATAACTATAAGCAATCTCAACAATATTCTTTTCAGCTGACACTAAGTTTTATCACTATGATTGAAGCACAGACAAATATTTTAATAGCTTGTTATTCTGAAAAATAGAAATGTTTCTTTTGCAGAGTTCAAACTCATGTTATTATAGCTAGGCAACTATTTCTACAACTGCTGTTCAACTTCCAACACAAAAACAGGAACATAGGAGGTAAACTAGGACACTTCCAAGTGCCAAATAACCATTAAGGCAAGTAAAATTGTGTTATCAGTGTAGAGTGGAACGAGGTGGAGAGGCTTGATCTGCACAGTAGCCAAATATGACCTTCAGAAGATCTGGGTAGAGAAGTACAAAGCAACAGGCTTTGACTAAAACTAGAGCCAAGGGGAAAAACTGCACTAAAAAAGACATACTTGGGGGCAGGGGGAAAGAAGCTACATCTAATAAAGTGACATGGTATTTAAGCGAGAAGTTTTGTTTTATAACAAATGTTATGAGAAAGAGCTGACCTAAATTTCATGATACTTTCTGAAGAAGAAATATATCGTCACTTATTAAACAGGCTGAGGGCATGGCCCTCTGTATGTACAGGTATATACAGACCAGTACAATTACACCACTGTCAATCTCATGAGGGTAAATGAGCTTATGTGGCATATGCACAGCTTCATCTGTTGTCAGACTACAAATGTCACACAGCTACTAGCTTTTCATACCAGTACACTACACCAGTTAAGATCTTGTATTCATACAGTTAAATCAGCAGAAGAATCCATTACTAAAAACATGCTTAAATAAAACATGGAAGATTATATGTTGAGTGAGCACATAACTGCTCATCACACCAGGCCAAATTTAAACAAACAAATAAAAAATCCCTGGAGGCAAAGTGTTAATATATTAACCCAATTTTATCAGGATTAGTTAAATTATGCATTGTTACATTGAAAATTCAAGAGAAAAGAAACAGACCCCTTTATATACTCTGAGCATTGGCTGCCCATGTGGAGAGTTCACAAACTTGACGCAAAACAAAGTAGGGTAGAGGGGCTGGCAATCTTTCCACACAAAAGAAACCGCAGAAGTCAAGGTCAAATGATTTAGATCCTGTACCAGCAATAACTGTGACACAACTATTTTACAGCAAAATTCCTTCCCTAGTCTTGCCCTCTTCTGTTCCCTGCTAACTCCTAGCTTTGTCTGGGAAATGGGATTAGCATCAGCATACGAAGTTATCACCCTGCCCGAACTTCCTCCTGAACACAACGAATTCAACACATAGTAAGCGTGCCCAGAAAAATTTAAGAAAGAACTCTCAGTGTTCAGCAAATGCCTTTCTAACCTGCCAACTTGATCATATATGGTTGCGATTTCTTACGATTGTAGTTTATGTCACGCTTCCAAAAAACATTCACTTCTCCTTTTACTGGCTTCGCATTTTTTTTTCCACACATACTAAGTTTAGAGAAATCACTAAACAGAAGCAAATATAAAAGGATCGATAAAACAAAAAAAAGCAGTCTGTGGACTTAGTGAGCAGCGTGCTACACAAGATGATCTTAAACACATATTACAATAAATAATATTTCAAATAGGTATTTCATTGAGTGTTAAAACAGAAAGAACAAAATAAGAACAGAGAAACACATTTACTTAAATGAAAGAAAACAACTGCAGTGGCAAGGTAAGGAGCCAAGAAGTTGATGATACAAAGTAATTCCATGCAATAAACCTCTAAACTGCGTTTCTGTAAAGAGCAAGTAGTGTGGCTGAAATTTACCCAGCATACATAAGTAACGCTTTATCAACACCTGCTGATGAAAGCAACTAGGAAAAGCAACCTGTTGTTGCTTGTTACTTTGCAAGGCACGCATAAAGGAGTTGTAAAGACCACACGAATCCCGAGCCTGCATGAAGAAACGCTGCTTTCCAAAAGGAAAAAAAAAAAAAAAAAAAAGAGAATACCTAGGTCTAATTTAGCCACCGTCATGGGAACTGTTTCCGAGGCCCTTCTTCCCTCCCTCCCTCTCTCCGCCACCCGCCCAACTCCCCAGCCCAGGCAGAGCCACCCGGAATTGTTCTGCGCGCTGCACCACCACCGCCACACGCGTCCCAGCTCGTTAGGCCCAGAGGCGGCAGGGGCTCCCCAGCCGCGGCGGGGCCCCGACGACCCCGGCTCTTCCCCGCCGGGAGGCGCCGTCTCTCCCCTCCCCCACGCAAACCTCCCCGCCGTTCCCGGTCCCGGTCCCGGCCCCGGCCCCAGCGCGGCCCCCCGCACCCGCCTCGGCCGCCGCCCTCCCGCCGGGCCAGGGGCGCTCAGCGGCAGCACCCCGGCCGCCCCCCGCGGCGGGACAGGCGCTGCCTCCGTTCCTCCTTCGCCGCCTCAAGACCTGGGAGCGGAGCGGAGCGAGCGGGGCCCTCTCGCCCACCACCCCCCCGCCCCCCAGCCCTGCCCCGGCACTGACCCCCGGGGAGCGGCCCGACCCGCGCAGGGCTGAGGGGGCCCTGGCCCCGTGGCGTCTCCTCTTCCTCCCGCCGCCGCCGCCACCTCCAGGGGTCGGAGGGGACCCCGCGCCCCGCCGCGCCCCACCCCCGCCTGCGGGGGGGAGGGGCGAGCCGCGGGCCGGGGAGGCGGGGCGGCGCTCACCTGGCAGAAGCGGCGGCAGTAATACTGGCTGTGGAGGCGAGCCGGCGGGCCGGCGGCGGGGCCCGGCGTCACCAGCGCCTCCAGCTCTTCGCTGAGCCGCTCCGACTCCTGGTCGCTCTCGTCTTCCGCCATGCTGCTCCGGCCGCCCTGCGCGTACCGAGCACCCCCCTGCCCCCGCCCCGCCCCGCCGGAAGGGGCCACCCCCTCCACCGGCGCCTCACGTCCGGCCACGCCCACCCGCCGCGCTCCTATTGG
Organism: Chlamydotis macqueenii; assembly: GCF_036417535.1. Lineage (NCBI taxonomy): Eukaryota > Metazoa > Chordata > Aves > Otidiformes > Otididae > Chlamydotis > Chlamydotis macqueenii. The sequence goes on along the minus strand of NC_141556.1, from coordinate 98,274,334 downwards.
GCCAGCCGCCGTGCCGATCAACGGCCACCGACGACAGAACTCGCCGATGACCTCTGACCTCTGGCTCCTCCCTTCCACCCGGCCCCGCCGAAGCGTCCTTCGATTGGAGAAAAAGTCTCCTCGTTACTTTATCCCCTCCTTGCCATTGGCTGCTCATCCCGTCTCTTACACCTCCCTCCGCAGCCTGCGGCCGACCACTGGCAGGAGCCCCCGTCGGCTAGATGCCACCGTCCTCCTCGCGCACTCTGACTGGCCTGAGCACGCCTCCATCACCGTGCTTACACCCGCCCCCCGCTTCTAACTGGGCAAAAGCGCCGTCCATCTCCGCGCTCCCGGGCCAGGGGGAACCAATCACCGCGGGGTTTCTCCTCCTCGGCAGCTCTGTGGCGGCGGGCTAGAGGCGGGCTGCGGGCGGGCGCGGCGGTTGCCAGGCGGGTTGCTAGGTCCCGCCTACCGCGGCCGCCAGGGTGGGTACGTCCGTCTGGCTGCGGCGCGGCGCTGGCTGCGCGGCGGCGGCGGCGGGGCGCGTCCGGCCCGGCCCGCGGCGCGGGGCTCAGCGGCGGCGCGGAGTAAGCGGCGGTGGCGGGGCGCGGGGAGGCTGCGCGGCCGCAGCGGGTAACGGCGCCCGGCAGGGGGCGGGCGGGGCCGGGCCGGCGGGTCGCGGCGCGGCGCGACGGGCGGCGCTGCCTGGACAGGGCCCTGGACAGGGGCCGCACTCCGCCACCTGCGGGGTCCCGAGCCCGGTGGGCTAGGGGAGGAGGGGGGCTGGAGCCGCCGTGCTCTGCCTTGGCAACAGCCGCTGTGCCGGGCGGGGCGGGGGCGGGCCCGGGGCGGGAGGGGCCGCACCTGTCTGCCGTCTGCCGCCGCCGCGGGCGGGGGGCGAGGCCTGGGGTGCGACCGGGCCCGGCCGGGCCGTTCCCTCAGCCCCCCGGGACGGGGGAGGGAGAGGAGTGGGGAGGGCGGCGGAGAGCGGACCACGCCGTTCCACAGGGGCCCTCACGGGTTAAATGGCGCCGTCATTCCGGTGACCGAACCCCAGGGAATAAACGTATCGAGTTCTGGCTTCCAGTCGCAGCGAGGGGAACAGCGAAACTTGTTTGGCGGCTGGAAATCCGGACGTGTTTTCCCTCCTCGCCCGCAATACCCCGCGGGCCGGCCGGGAGGTCCCGCACGCTCGCAGTGTCTGCATCTCCGGTGACAGTTTTTAGCCAAGGCGTCCTCATCCGCCCTCCCCAGGGCTCCCACCCCTTCGGAAAGGCTTGCCCCGTGTGAGAGTGTGACAGAGGGTAGATCGGGGGCCTGTCCTGGACACTTTCTCTGCACCCGCACGTTCCCCTGCGTTTGGGAGCCCAGAGGTAGTTCAGGCGTTGTAGTTGTGGGCGTCTGAGAATCCGTGCCAAAACTTGAGACAAACCAACCCCACCAAACATCCCGTGTTTCAGTAGTTGTACTGCTCGCAGAATTCCTACAGATTTTGGTACAGCATAAGTGCAAACACCTAGTTTGGTAGGGGATTGGTTTTGACACTTCAGAAGCCTAAGCAACAAGTTTATGTTAGGTTAAGACTTGTTTTCCACTTGATTTCAATAAACAGTTACTTAGGAAACTCATAGGAATAAATTGCATAAAGCAACACAAAGAATGAAAAAAGGTTGTCTGTCTGAGTCTGTAGTGTTGTGCAGTATCAGTCGTGACTTACAGTTCTGGAAAGTAGCAGACAGTGCAAAAAATTAACTAGGAAATTAGGATCCTTGTCTCCTTGTTTCCTTTTTCCAAAAGGTTGTAATCTCTCAGTGTAGCAATATTTTAAGAAAAAAAAAAAAAAAGACCGCTTTGAAGACTGAATTCTCTGTTCCTTTACTTTGTTTGCAGAGCAAGCAAAACACGTTCTGGACAGCAGAAAGTCCATTCAGTCCTTAGAGCTGGACAAGCTTTACTTATATTTAGTTTGGAAATTCTGATTTTTTAAAGGCAGATCTTTTAAAATGCTGCAACAGCAAACTCTGTATGCATAACAAAGTAAGTACAGAGAATAATACGTCTAGAGGTATTCTGATCTCTCAGTCTGCCTTGTGAGCTCAGGTAATACAAAATTCTTCAAAACTGTTGATACTCATAAGTAAATGCCCAGGCAACCTAATACATTTCCTCAAAGTATTTGCCAAAATGTATTTTTAATAAACATTTGTTGCCCCCTTTTTAATAAAGAAATGCATAGCTGGTGTAATGAATGATCATTTTGCTCAGAAGACCTCAAACCTGAACAGAGCTGTTTCTTTGCTTTGAAAAGAACTTAAATTATCTTGATTGAGATTTGCACCAGCCATTCTATTTCTCAACAACAGAAAAAGAAATGGCTCCTGTGTGATTTTAGTACACTTGACTAGGTTATTGCCTGCTTTGGTAACATAGTGTGATTTAGAGTGATGTGAGAAAGTGTCCAGCTTTCTTAGTTACCAATTACCATCCTCAGAGAAGCTGTCATCTTTGAAAATGCAGGTTCTTAGTTTGCATGGAAATGTATGCAGTTTTCTGTTCACATTAGGCTGTTTTGTGAGTCTCTAGTTGCAATGACAAAATTATTTGCTGATTTGCTTTTGACTCTGAGTTAAGGTTCTATCTAATAGTCGTGGTTTCAGCTAGGGCAAAAGTGAGGGGTATTCCCAAATGAGTGCTGACAAAGTTCAAGTTTGGTTTTGTTTTGGTTTTTGTTGTTGTTGTTGGTTGGTTGGTTGGTTGAGGTTTTTTTTACTGGCTCTTAATGACAGTAATGCCCTTCTTGCCTGATATTTGGACAACTAAGTTTCTGCTAACAGAAGTAATACACATTTTCAGGAAGTAAACAGAAAAATACTGACCCAACATAACTAAAAAAACTGTCAAATACGTTGAAAATACTAAGACGAAAGCACTCTTTACCCTAAAGAGTAAAGGATAAAAGCTCTTCAAGTAAAAGCAAAACCCCTTTCTATTTGACTTTCAGTGACAAACAGATTGAGTTTTGAGGGTCCTGTAGAGCTTTGTAGTTGTAGAAACAAAAAAGTATTTTACTCTGAGCCATGAGGAACCTCAGTCTCCTAAGTTCTTTAGACTTCAAGGTGAAGAACCTTTCAATAATAGTTTCACACATGTATCTTAAATATAATTATCTTTTAGATGTCAATAAGCACTATATTGGATATTGAATCAACTGCAGTCATAACTATTTGGCTGAAATCATTAGCACACTTTAACAGTAATTTTTTTTTTCAGCTTTCAAGGGAAGTTTATTGAAGGCAACAATGGAACGATTTGGAGTGAAGTCTGCTCCATCACGTAACCGCTCAAAGACTGCCTTGTATGTAACTCCTCAGGATCGTGTAACTGAGTTCGGCAGTGAGCTGCATGAAGATGGAGGAAAACTCTTCTGTACTTCCTGCAATGTGGTTCTGAATCACGTTCGCAAGTCTGCGATCAATGACCACCTCAAGTCTAAAACACACACAAAGCGAAAGGCAGAGTTTGAAGAACAGAATGTCAGGAAGAAGCAAAGGACTCTGACTGCCTCCCTTCAGTGCAACAGTACTGCCCAGACAGAGAAAACCAGTGTCATCCAGGACTTTGTGAAAATGTGCCTGGAAGCTAATATTCCGCTTGAGAAGGCTGATCATCCGTCTGTGCGAGCCTTCCTGTCCCGCTACGTCAAGAATGGCAGTTCGATACCTAAGTCAGACCAGCTAAGGAAAGCATACCTGCCTGATGGGTATGACAATGAGAACCAACTCATCAATACTGAAGACCGTTGAGAAGAACGCTATTTTCATCATCCTTGTGAAGTTTTACATATTGATGGTGTGGTTTATTTTTATATTCATGCATATATACAGTGTTACATATTGGTTTTACAAGCTATTTTGTACTATTGTAGAAATGACAATCTATTTGTGAACTTAACAGTATGCCACAGACTGTTGTTGACCCTGCTGTAGACTTCAGAGCTACACTGATGTAGGACTCATGATGAATGTAGGGAACATACCTGGCATACACCTTGTCTGTGTTCAGTCCAGCAGTAACTGACGCTAAGAAAAAGGCACTTGGATGGAGGACCTCACTTACCTAAACTGTGCATCTAAATATACGAGGAAGAAGACACATTTGGGATTGTTAATCATGTCAGTGGATTGCTTTGTCCAGTATCCTGTCCATGAGTGACCAAGAAGTGCTGCACGTTTGAAATGCAAGAAGCTGTAGAATGGTTAGTTAAAATATAACTGCTCGGTTGGGGGAGGATTATTCCAAATTCCTGTTCAAGTTTGGTTTATGTTCTAAAATGGGAAACATTTTCCTTCTAGAATACTCTCTTATCCTCTTTGGTGCAACTGTCAGTGCATTCATTATCTAGCTGAAATAGCCGATCTCCTGTATTGACCTCTGAACTCCACTGTTCTCATAAAGCTAGGAGTCCTGCAGGTTTAACGTGCCCGCTTTTTAAAAATCGCTGTTTCGTTGCTCAGTTTAACATGTCCCCTTCAGTTTCAGTGCCAATCTTTGAAAGTTGACTAGACAAGCCAGTAACTGAGTGTGGCTTGCAGTGCAGCTGCTGGCAAGTGAACCTTCTACTGGACCAAGATCCTAGTAGAGAGGATTAATGCCTTTTTCTTACTAGCAGGACAAAGGATGCTAAATCTAAATTGGCGAAGTAGGAGGCAGTGCATTGTGCAGTTGAGAAAGCTTTTTTTGCAGTGCATGGGAGAAGAGGCTCCTCCGTATTTCCCTGAAGGTCCTCTACGTCTCTGGCCTTGTCCTCAGCCTTTTAATCAAAGGAGGTAAAGTGATTTAAATAGTTTTCAAAATAGTTACTGCAAAGGCTATTCAATATCTGTAAGCGGAATTTGGAAAGCATGTATACTTTGAAGCTATACTGGAATTATGGACCTGAGCTGTATTTCTTCCTCTGTGCCAAGGCTGTATCTATTGGACTGGCAAAAAGTAAAATGGGAAATTGAAGAATTTCAATAATGTTACCTTCTCTGAAATCTAGTGAACTGTTACTGAGCTATTCCAAGTTACTATGCCAAATAGTCCACTCAGTGCAAGTGGACTGTAGTGGACTATAAAGTTTTTAAATTGAATGAGGGAGCATTGTGCAAAGTGCTGGACTATGTCCAACTTCTGCCTGTTCTAAATTTCCTTGATATGCTCTGGGTTCAGGGAGGTGCCAAGCATCTTCCAGCAGCACAGGAATGCTCCACTCAGTGGATACCATGGTGTAAGCATGTTTTAACTCCCTCAAGTGGAGCTAGTTGTTCTGTCCAGCTTCCTTTCCCCAGTGTTTCACAGTATCTGTTTCTCAATATTTCTTTTATTCTACATATTTACAGCAATACTAGAAAGAGACAAAATACCCTGTTTATTTTGTTTCTCTAGTTATTTCCCTAGCTATTTTAGAGCAGTCTCTTTTGCTGGATTGAGAGAGACTTACATACTTAGTAACAACCGGTTTATTGTGCAATTAGCTTCTACTGACATGCACTTGTGTTACATTATAACCATGTCGTGTAGCCTTCTGCTATGAGACCTGTTTGAATAAACGGTCCAAACGGAAAAGCAGAAGGCTGCCTATCCATGTGTACCAGTACACGGCTGCTCAGTACACTGCCGCACCTTTGGTCCCTGTTGAAGCTAGCGGGACTCCATGCAGTCATCGCAATCCTGTCAATAATATTGCTTGCTGGTTTTAAGCTTCAGACGGAAATAACAGTAGTAATTTTTTTTCTCTAATCCTAGATATCAAAATACGCCTTCCAAAATATCATTTGCTATGGCACAAGCTTGAGTTTAGCTTAAGATCATGAACTGCCTTGGGCTAGAACTGTTTTATAAATCTTCTTAAGCCAAGTGAAAGGTACACTGCCAATAGCCTTTTCTGCCCTGACAATAATTGAAAGTGTTTTTTTTACAGTTGCTGTTTCATGACAGTGAAACAACATCCTTGCTTTAATTTTTTAGGTTTTTTTTTTTTACCTTATGAATGCTGTCTTAGAATTGAAGCAAACAGAGAACAATGGAGTATTGAGAAAACAGACTGCCATTAAACCAAACCATCTAGGGAAGATGGTATGATAAAAAAAAGTATGAATTTGGGCTAGTTAGCTCAGTTCTTGCTAACATGGGATTTCACAGGCTGCATCCCATAACCATTTTATATAGGATTCAATGCTGAATGTTTTTGCCTTGATTGGAAAACCGGTAGACATTTTGTAAAGCTTAATGGTAACATTAAATAGGCTCTTGACAACTGAAAGAAAAAATCAAGTTGTTTTCACTTAGACAGTTTTACATAAAAACAAAAGTTAGCAACATTAACAGCTTTTGTTAAAAAAAAAGAAAGCTAGTAATTTTCAATAAGGCAAAGCAGTATTAGAACACTTAATTTCTCAAAAGCTTACTCTGCTTATAAAGCAGTCTGTGTAGAGAGCCTCAATTTACAGAATTAATACAATTCTGTAAGCATTTTCAGTAATTGTTCTACTACTAGTTTATTTTTTATGCAGAATTACTGTAAAGGATACAAGCCTGGTGAGAAGCCTTATCAGTGTAGCCATAGGCTACCAACTCATAACAATTTGGAAGCAAAAATTTGTCATCAGGATTTTGAAGGGAACTGACTTAATTCCAATGCACAGCAGTTTGCAGGACACTGGTGTCTTAGTAGTATGATATTTTTGTAAAGGAAAGTCACAAGATTTTTCAAGCTTTTTGAAAATCAAGATAATGATCTGTTGGAACAAACATTCATAATGGAGTAAAACAATGAAAAATAAAGCACTTTCAGGTAATCTACAAGAATAATAAGTAAGCTTATATTCATGAACCTTGGCTAGATCATCAACAAGACTGTTACGCTTATTTTCCTTAAAAGTAAAAATGATTCCACTCAGTCTTGGAACAGAGTCCTGCGAACACTCAAGTTCAGAGCATAATTTTGCCAGCGTGCCTATAGTTGGATAAAGCATATCCTTGGTTTAATTGCTCTTGATCTTAGGGAAGATTTACAGCAGAAGTTTTCTGGTATATCTAAGCCTAAGTAATAACTAATTCCTAGAGCAGAGGCTGTGGTTAAGTTGTTTAACGGTCTCTGTGGGGTTTTCCTTTCTTTCTGCAAGAACACTGCATTATTTTTCCATTTATTTCCTGTAAAGAATACTCTCAGAAGTAAAGGGAGGGTGGTAGCAATGTCTACATTTAATTTTACATACATATGTAGGGACAAACTATAAGGGATACTTTTTGCCAGGTGGTTCTATTAATATATTTGAAGCTCTACATGTAATATGAAAAAAAAAAAAGAAAAAGAAGAAATATTTCTTCTTTGACCATATAATTATATTAGTTTAGCCAACTCACAGCTAAAATTACTCCAAAGTGCTTTTCTTGGAACAACACTTTCAAAGAGTAAAATACAAACGGGAACATTCTCTGTTTTGTGACTACTTACATGTATGCACCATGTTAGTTTCAGCTTGCATGTTCTTGAAAAAAAATGTGAGCAAGTTCTAATATTTTTAAGCATTTTGAAGCCTGTAATTTGGCAGGTCCCTAGAGGAGGTGAAACTTTTGCCATAATGAAAGGGAAAGCTGTTTTTCAATTGAGAGGGAAAGTTGGTTCTGCAAAGTATGGGATATTCTCATCATAGAAGGACTATTTTTAGCCAGGGCCCCTTTTAGCAACTCTGTTGAACTGAACAGTGAAATGCTCCCTGCTAGGTTTTGCAGCATAATGAGCTGGTTTTCAGGAAGGAAAAGGGGAAAAAAAAAAAAAAGCCGGGGGGGGGGGTGGAGCTGGAAGTTTGGCAAGGATAATCTCTATTTATATTTCCATATAAAGAGAGGCAAGACTCACTGTCATTGTGTTCACATTGTACTCACTGCTAATTCTTTGTGTAATTTAAGTGCTTGTTGTCTTTGTACAATTTTAAGGTTGTGTCTAACTTTCAAAATAAATTTTTTTTAACAAAGCTTCTCATTGTAATAATGCTGTTAGAGTTTAGTCTCTTTTGGGCTAGCAAAGACGCTTTATTGTTGGTTTGGTGGTAAGGATGTTTTGCTGATGGCAAGTGGCCATAGAAATGGTTTTATTTAAATAAGTGAGGGACTTGTGCTTAGATACTAGAGTGAGGCTGAAAACACCTGGGTCCTGCAGTGCCACAAGACTTCCTGTTAGAACAGTAAGACCAGAGTAAGTGATTTAAGTTTTTATATTAAAATATTATTGGAAGGTAAATACTTTACTTTGTAAAGTTTTCACTTGGTAATGGAAAAATCATCCTTTTTAAAAAAATAAAGGAATTCCTTTTTCATAGAATTTATGCATGATCTCTTATTTTGCCAAGAAAGCGGATAAAGAGCACATGGTAGTTCACATATAATGGTAGTGTGAGAGAGCAGAAATGGGTGGCAACAGGAAAAATTGAAGAATGTACATGCTGTTGTTCTAGCTTGAGGTAATATCAAACTATATGTTGAAGCAGTTTGCTGATGTATCAGTACAATCACACTAAAGTCTGTTTCAGGACTGGTTACACGAAACCCCTGTTTCCTGTCAAGTAGGTGACTTTCTACATGGTGACAGAAATTCCCTAATTATGCCTTCTGTTGCAAGCGAACACCAAGTGAAATAATTGTTACGCATTTTGACGCTGCAGTGAATGATTTGTAGGTGTAGGATCTTGCAGCTGCCTAATGCTTCTGGTCTTTTCGGGAAGGACTTCTACAATGTGGAAGAGTCAGGTCTTTCCAAACGGTCTGCAAAAAGGTCACGGTTTGCTCTCTGTCTCCCTTAGGGACTTCATGAAAATTGAGCAAATAACATCAGCCCATCAAAATTATCAAGTGTAGGTTTGACTGTTCCTTTTCCTGAATTCTTATCTGGTTTGACCTTTCATGATAGATCAGTATTAAACTCGTGCAACGTCTTGACTCAGGAGTTTATTAATCATTACGTTCTCATTTTCAGGTCACAGCACATTAAGGTCAAGTTGCTTTTTGTTGCCTTTATACCAAATAGAAAAGCAGAATAGAAATAAACATACCCTTTCTAAAGTTTTCTTGTGTGGACAATTCCTCTTTGAAACAGCGTATGTGTACTTGCAAAGTCAATATATCAGTAAGGATTTGTGTGGAAGCCGATGCAGGATCAGGTGAAATATGTATTTAAAGTTTAGTAATTAGGCCATGCTAAATTCTTAGAATGACATTTTACTTTCCTAAGTGAATCATGCTGTTTAACCCACATCCAAGATGCGGTAGAATGAAGTATACATAACTGCTTTTAGGCCACGTTTATACTGATAATTAGGTTTGAAATTTGTCATTTACATAGGCTGGACAGCAGAGACTGGAGGATAGACAGTCTGTGGCAGTTCTGCTTAAGTCAGGTAAGAATTTTTTTTTTTTCCCCATCCCACCACTTCTCTGTTTCTACAAGAGGCTTAGAATTTGTCTTCTAGTGGTAGAGGCCACCTCTTTCATGTTCCAAAGCAGATAGCACATCTCAAGTAAGTCAGAAGGTGCATGCTCTGAGATATAATATAGAGAGCTACTGCATCTGTCACTCAGGCTTGAGTTTGTCCCTGAAGCTAAATGTTATATATTAAATACACTTAATACAGTTCTATTCTATAAAATAGAAAACTAAGTCTAAAATAGAAATTATAAACAATTGCTGAATAGCTATTTCAGTCCCTTTGAGTTTAGCTTTCAAGCGTTTCAACCCCATGCTCACTTTATGTTTCTGAAGCCAGAAACACTTGAAGATATAGTCTTGCAAAAGAACATCTAATTTGCTAGAAGGTTTCTGCTAGATCTGGGGGAGAACACGAGGAAGATTACTGGTTTCAGGTGGTGTGCACAGCCCGTGTCCAGCTGAGACAGACAAGAACAAGCAATTTAAATTTATTCATGTTTTAGATACGTGTAAGTGCTTAGCTCTGTGTGTTTTCTCCTGTCTAGTAGTGCACAGGAAGGGGAAGTAAAAGCAGAGGACTACTTAAGAGCAGTGAAGTGACCAGTACTCTCATATAATATGTGCTCTGTGAACACACTAAAATATTACTATAGCACACTAAAATTATTATTACACATTATTACACTAAAATATTATTATTGTTTCATTAGGAAATTTCTACTGTCTTTCTGTGGATGCTTTTACTTTTTCCTCCTATCTTATCCCTCTGTTCAGTAAGAACTATTGTGTACCCGAGGAAAATAAGGCGGTCTTCCCTTTTCTCCTGACCGACAGAGTAGCTTACAGCAATGCAGTGGAGTGAGGGTATCATTCAGCAGTTCTGTTCAAAGCTGGAAGAAAAATAAGTAGGAGCTTTAGAGGTTCTTAGGGAGTTTTTGTATATTGGTTTGCCTTAAGTGGTTTTTTTTTTTCAATCTGTCCTTCAGTGTGCATAATAGCTCCCAAATTCAGTATTGGATTTCACTGCAGTAAATGAAACCGCCTTACCTTAATTCTTTCGTAATTAGCTTTAAATTGCTTCCTCCCTCCCCTTATTTCTGAAGGCTGTCGTTACTGTAAGATGAATCCAGTAACTAGACTACTCGTGCTTACACTTAGTGACGTATTTTATACACAGCAAAACCCTGAGTAGATTCTTAACCAACTCTATGAATGAACCGACACTCCTTGTGAGAGCGTCCAGGCCCATGCTCAATCTGCACTTTAGAACGTGGTGCAAGATGTGTTTGTTGATTTAACAAAGCTTAGCTCGTTTCATTAAATTGAAATTGCTTAAGAAAAAGCGTGGAGATGCAGAGAATCTCATATTGTGGAAAAAGAACAGAACTTGCCTAGAACTTGAGAAACTGATCCCTCCTTTATCAGGGAGCTACAGCAGTAAGACACAAGACCAGGCTGCAGGGGCCAGCCATAGCTCATGCAGCGGCACATACTACTGCAAGCTGTGTGATCACTAGTGACAGGCAAGGAACTGAGTGGGAGACTCATTTATTGTTGTTTCTTGAAGATACTAAAGCTTCTTCATGTAGCGTAATGAAGGCAATTTTCAGCAAACTTACAGGAGCCCACTATCTAAATGCCATATCCCTCTATGTGGTTGGAGGCCATTGCCTAACCACCTGCAAACGGAAAATGTGACCCGAAAACACAACCTTGTCTTAGAAGAAAAACTGAGGTGGAACAGAAGGAACATTACATAGGTTTGGGTTGGTTTTTTTTCCACTTGCATTTAGTGAAGCAGCAGCAGACATGGCAAAGTGGACTGAATCAAGTAAAGAAAGTTTCTATTAATAGCAATCCTCTGGTGTTTAAGACTATCTGAATTTTACTCCGTATTTATTGAGCCTCTTCCTGAAAATAGTATCCAATGCACACAAAACTGTGGTAATCATTGCACTTGAATTGTGCTGAATTCTCTTAGTTCTTTAAATACTTTGTATCTGTTAGGATTCAGCTGAGGTCTGATTTGCATATAGCAGAGAAGTTACTGAGTTACTGCCGATAGTGGAAATCAGTGCCATCTAGTGAATCTTTGCCACCTTCAAATGATATCTCTTGAATGAAATGCATATGCTCCTTCCTCTCCTACTTATGCAGTTTTAGATTAGGAGTCTCGTTCCTTTCTTTGGTAAATAGTTGTTTTATATTTACTAAGTAGTTACTATTCTTTGAAACATGCTTTCAAAGTAAAACTAGAATATTTTAGTGTCACAAATTCATTTATCAAAAATCAGGATATAATTTGCCATTTGGAGATATAAAAGATCTCATTTTTCACTCAATAATATCACAAAAAATAAAAAAGCTCCCAGGGATGTCTCAAGGAGGTAATAGAGTCTTAAAAAGAAAACATGAAAAATTCAGATTCTTTGCCCTCTTCCGGCAGATTCTCAAAAAAAAAAAACCAAAAAAAACCCCACCAAAATAACCCCACAACCCTACTCTTAAGCAGAAAGGAGATAAAGGAAATAATGGAGTGTCAGCAGTGATAGTAGAAGTCACATTTGCCAAAGCCTTTTTAAGAAAAGGACTCCAAAAACATAGATAAGTGTAGAAGATATTTACTATTGAAAATAGCAAGTAATGAATCCTCAAGCCACATACAGTATGAGACACAGGAAACAAATGCTCCTTCCTGTCACTCTGACACACCTCACCTCTCCTGAAAGGCTAATGTACAACAAACAGTACCTGTCTTACAGTTCAGAATAATTCCACAAAGTTGCCAACAAGGAATTATCCACCTAGAAAGCCAATCTCAAAACACTGTAAAGAACAGACAAAACCTTGTCTTATTAAAAAGCTTCAGACAGCAGCAGAGGACTCAGCCCAACTCAGCCCAAAACAGCTCTTCTAATATGAATACAGAGATTAAGTACCAACTACTAATATTACATTCCTGGCATAAACTTTGGATAACTCAATATTAACACAAGCAAAAATTACACTGCCAGGAAACACGCCCCTTAATGACCAATTTTACTGTCTAAGCTAGCTATGGATTCAGCCACTAGATGTCTTCGCTACACAGAAATGCAGTCTGTAGTACTGGTATTTTGTCTCCTGTGGGAGCATGCTGCATGTGCAGTTATACTCAAGGAGTTTTCTTTCAAAAATATTTTCCATTTAAGCTGCATTGTAATTTTTGTAAGGCTATTTCGGTTTCTCAAACATCAGTATGATTCTCCTGATCGTCACGTACTTAGCTGGACACTTTCAAACACAAAATTTTGGAAAGCTGTTCAATTATTTCCTCCAATATATTACTTTGAAAAAATCTTGATAATTTAGATTTTTGTTAGAGCATAGTATGCATATATTTTGTCTAAAAAGCTTGAAATATTTAGAATAGAATAGTTCAGTTGGAAGGCACATCTAGTCCAACTGCCTGACCACAAGTTAAAGCATGTTATTAAGGGCATTGTCCAAATACCTCTTAGACACTGACAGACTTGGGGCATCAATCACTCCTCTAGGAAGCCTGTGCCAGTGTTTGATCACCCTCTTGGTATATTTCATATTTCCTAATGTCAAGTCTAAACCTCCCAATTTTAACATAATATTTCATAACTGCATTGATTTCTTGGTTGCTGTATTTGCATTATAAGCAGAAGTGATAATTGCTATATATAAAGTTCCTGTTCAGCCTTAGTTCAGCTCTAACTTTAGGAAGAAACTCTGCTATGATGGAATTTTTTGGGAATGTTCAGCTAAACGGTTCAGCCTTTTAGAAATATTTAGGGGAAAAAGGTGTTGAGGACATACTGAAAAAGACCCCACAAAAATCCAAACCCAAATTACTTGCCCTTATGTTATGAGGATGCTAAGACTAAATAGTAGAAGCAATCATCTCTTATAGTGCAGATTATTGTAAATTAATCTAATGCAAATTAAGACTATTCAGACATGCATTTCTGACATCTACCATCTTGTGAATAGTTAATTTCTTCAGCTTTTTAATTTGTTAACCTTAAGTTAGAGCAATACGCAAGGCCTGAACAAGTGTGAAACACTGTTGTGCATCCCTTCTCTCTGCTATGTCGCTGTTGTAAAATAAAAACCTTAATTGCAGGAGCATCTTTCAAAACAACAAACCAACCTGCAGCTGTGTTTGTAACACTGTAAGGGGAGCCAGAGAAGGGCGAAAGATGTTTTGCCTTGAATTGCAGAGGAGTTCTGAGATTATATGAAATGATCAAGCAGTTCACATTTCAATCACACAGTGACGATGTAACTCATCAGATTTTTACAGATATATTGCTTCCCCACCCCTTTCTGCACTGTCTTGACAGAAGAACTGAAAAGAGAATCGACTCAGACATAGACCCCGGGTAACTGTAACAGGATGCAAGAGGCCATCTAAACTGCATATTTTAAACTCATAAGAACCTCTTCTCTCTACCATGCCCAGAGAACAAAGGCTCCTCCAGTCATGTTGATAAAAGAGATCTTACTGTACATCCTTCTAGTAATGCTGGCTCAGAGCAACTATCAAGTGTACGGTAAGATGTGGTCTCATAATTTAACCTGTCTGTAGTTATGAAATATTGCAGAGGGAGAATAGAAACCAAAATGGTGCTTAGTGTACCTTGGATATAATCTGTGTCTTATTTTATTACCGTATCAGAGACTTTAATTCAATTAAAGACAATGATGATTACAATAATTGAGAACTATTAGGTAATAGTCTAGACCAGACCTGTAGCACTTGAGGACCCAATACATCTCACGTTGTGGCGAAAGGCTCTGCCTTCAAGGGGTCTGGCAGCATTCAAGCCTCTGCTTGAAATCCAGGAATCCCACTAGCTCTCAACTGGATCCAACAAATTGTCCGTACCAAATGAGTAAGAATACCTTAATTATTTGGCTTAACACCATCTAATTTTCAACCGGCTTTCAACTTTGAACCTCTACAGTTTGTAACTAGAAGGGTTGTCCTAATTTTGACTGGTGTGGGATCTACACTGTGCCCAGTACACTCCCAATATTTTTACTAGAGATTATTGCATTTCAAGTTCTTCCCTAGCAATACCATACAGGAGATATAAATTTTAGTACTGAAAGGAAGGTAGTCATACAGAAAGGGTAATAGCTACTCTAATGGATACGCTCAGCTGCTGTTGATACATTTCAGATGTATCAACTGATAAATTAATCAAAATAACATTTGTTACAAGGTACTGCTAAAACTACACAAATGAATATGAAGCTTAGTTGACATGCGTGACTACCTCTGCAAATCTGTAGCATCTTTTGACACTCCTTCTTTTCATGAATAAAACATATTATTAAGACTAATAGGAAAGGTTAAACAGGCATTCAGGGCATCTACCTGGGAAGGGAAACACAAATATTTAGCTTAAAAGACAGGAATTACCAGGTCAGTTAGGTGCAGCTGTTTCTTAATCAGGGTGCGATTTGAGGAAGCTACTGAATTTCTTTACATGATTTTCAATCATGCTTCTGAAGGGGGTGTATCTAGAGCTGATAACCACCTTCGTACCCTAATCAGATGTATCTTCTCTTCTTGTAAGAGTTAACTACTGTTTCTGTTCACTTCATTAAGTCTGCCTGTGTTATTAGTGCCTCACACAACCACCTCTCTGCATCATCCTGTATAGCTTGTTAATACATGGACGAAAACTCCATACTTATCTGCCAGGTTTCTAGATACTGTTTTCAAAATAGAATGTAACTTCTCTTTTGCTGCTTATAGCATTTCTCTTATTGACACAGAATTTATTTTACTAGGTTTTAATTTTTGATCTACCTAAAAACTACTTGACATCCTCTGAGAACAATACTGTTTCCTTCTAAACACCTATATTATTATAAGTATCAGAATCATGTTTATAGGAGCATTACAGAGAGAAAAGTTTTGCAAGTTAGTCTCTACAGAACCGTGATGTAAATGTTTTTTTAATGTATTTACATTTTAGCTCTAAGTTTTCCAAGCTTGTTTGGTTTTTATTTTGGTTTGATGCAAGCTGAAAATTGAAGCCAACTTATTTAAGCTTTGTATGTTGCAAATCTATCCAAAGTTTCCCTTCCTTCTAACAGAAACAAAGTTAACCACTGAGATTTCCTATACAAAGTCAATAACCAGCAAATCTTTTCTAAATTAACAAGGGAGAAGTAAGCTTCTTTCTAATGAGTAAGAAGCAGAAGGACCTTCTCCCCTCACACCCCAGTAATTTTAGTCCAGTTAGACCCTGTGTCCTTTGTAAAAACAAATACCAAATAAAGGAAGTGTTTCATCCCAATGAAAATAATACCGAGTAAATCTCTCCTTGCCCCAAGAAGCCCCAGTCAGTAACTAAGCACGTGCACGCAGGCCCACTAACGGTGGGCACGGTTCTTGGCTCAAATAACACCTTGGTGCTAGACCTTCTTGTGGAGTAGTCTGCACAGACTAAGATTTAGCCAAACAGGAGTGCTCCATCTTCAAGTTCCAGTCAGTCATCAGAATACAAAGGCATATTTTCTGCACTTACATAGCTTTCATCAAAGAGTAGTTAAAAAAATTATGCAATTCTCCATCAGCTACCTCAGCAGGCAGGTCAGCTTTACAAATACTACCACTGCCAGAAAAAAAAAAAAACAAAACAAACCCCCACCAACTGAAAAAACAAGAAACCCAGAAAATCCTTCATTGTACACCAAATACATAGAAAAAGTACATTATTATATCTTTAATATGACGTGGGAAAAATTAATTGAAAAGGACTAAAATTAAATTTTTATTAGTAAAATCACATTCTTTGAAAAATCCAAATTGTCATATAAATATGTAAAATGATTAAAACAAAGTTTTACATCATTCCTTGAAAAGCCTTCTCTGAAGCTGGGAGAAGCTTGAAAAAGGCCTATCCAGGTATCACTTAAAATGTCTTCTGAAGTGCTTCGCTTTCTAAGCACACCTTACCTAAATTCAAGGAAGAAGCATATTTTTCCATGAGTTCTCCTCATACACTGTTTCCTTTTTTTTTGTTGTTAAAATTAACAAAGTCATTAAGATCTCAGTGTTAAGTGTGAAACCCCAACAAATCAATGCACTTTCTGGTGTAGTTTTTGTGCTGTGGCCCTAATCAGAAACTTCCCAGATCTTTGGATCAGAGTTACGACCATTACTAGTGCTTTGCTGTTTTCACTTATAGACCCAAATGCAGGATTCAAAACTAATTGTAGATATGCATTTTTAATGAATAATTGACATTTTATACTTCAGCCATTAGGGAATGATACATATCATTCCCATGATATCTCAGGGAATGATACATATAACTTGCATTCTATTCCATCCCTTATGGGTTTTGTTTTGTTTTTTTTTTAAGGGAGAGAAAGAAAAATGAGATAAACATAAAGCCTTTTCAAAACAAATGCCTCAGAAATTTCAATTAATAAGTCTTAGTTTACTGGAGTTGTTGTGAGTTCTTAGATGACCAGCTATAAGTTACTTCATTTATAATTCATAGAAGGCTCAATTTTTAGCTATTATTTTTCTACTAATGGGTTGAGTTCAGCAAATGGAAAGCCATGTCCATTAAACCTCTTTTATTTGCTTAATGAGTCATATCATTACTATGTTTTCTAGAACATTAGAACAATTTTAAAAAATATTGGTTTTTTAATAAAAGAAAGTACTATCATGGGCATTACCATATTGTACAAGTTATGGAATACATACTTCCATTTAAAATCCTTATGCTAGCAGTACACTGTACAGAAGATTTTCCTTACCTGTGCAAATCAATTCTTGGTGCAATAGAGCTTGGCTTGCCACAGCCTGCTCAGGAACACACTCAAGTGGTCTAAAAGAAAATATGCTTTTAGTCAATCAAAATCTTACCAAGGTGTGTAAGTTTGAAGCTGATATATAAAACTTCCGTATGTTACAGATTCTTTTATACTCTTGAAAACTGCACATTCAGATATTCATCATGACCATCCATGTGTGTGACATTGAAAACTTAAGACTTGGTATAAGACCTTGTAGCTGGTTTCAGGTCTCAGTTCATGACAGTGTTGAAGAAAGAGTAATTAAATTTGTCTCAGAAAGCACTTGCACATACAGAATATGATTAGCAGAGAGTGTCTCTGCCATTGACTTCTCATAAGCCACAGCAGGCATCAGATAGAAAAAAGTTAAGATACACTGTCACAGGAAAAGTACCCCAAGCTGTGTTTGTGCTCATTCATTACTTGAGGTTTATTTCATGTTTGTCTTTGTAAAGACAACCAATGAACAGAAAAGGTTCTCTTTCATTATCAGGTGTGTTGATGTTTTTTTCCTCTGTTTAAGAATATATATATATATCGCTCATTCTCTAGGCTATTATGGTTTATATTGTTATTTAATCCCAAGTTTTCACTGACACCTATTCCTGCCAAATGGCCTTTACAGGAAATCTGTGAAAGATATTGTAGAAGTTTGCCTTAAATATTTTATTCTATATAAAATGGTCTCATATGTGTTTGTTTTTAAAAGGATTTTCTCCACTGCTTTTTAGCCACGTAAGTTTTCTTGACGAGTTGTCGTAGTTCAGCCCCGATCAGGACCAGACTACACAGTCTCTCTCTCACTCCCCCCACCCTCCGAGAGAATAGGAGGAGATGATATAGGAAAAAACGGCTCGAGGTTTGAGATAAGGACAGGGAGAAATCCTTAAAGTTACCTTTATGGGCAAAACAGACTCGACTTGGGGAAAAACACTCATTTATTTCTAAAATTAGCAGGAGAATGAGACAGGGAACAAGATAACCTCCCTCCACCCCTCCCTCTTCCCAGGCTTAACGTTATCTCTACTACCTTCCACTTCCGAGCGGCACGGGGTGGGGAAAAGGGAATGGGGGTCATGGTCAGTTCATCACGCGTTGTATTACGCTGCTGTATCATCGTTGGGGGAAGAACTCCTTGCATTCCTCCTCTGCTCCAGCGTGGGGTCCCTCCCACAGGCCACAGTTCTTCGTGAAACTGCTCCGGCATGGGTCATCTCTTCCACGGGGTGCAGTCCCTCTAGAACAGCTGTCCCAGCGGGCCCTCCACAGGCCACGGCGTCCTTCAGGCCTCCACCTCCCCCAGTGTGGGGTCCTTCATGGGCTCCAAGTGGATCTCTGCTCCTCCGTGGACCTCCATGGGCTGCAGAGGGACAACCTGCTCCACCATGGTCTTCACCACAGGCTGCAGGGGAATCTTGGCCAGGAGCCACATTACTCCTCCCCCTCCTTCTTCACTGACCTTGGCGTCTGCAGCCGTTCCTTACAACAGGCTGGCAGACGCCTCTCAGGATCTTTTTTACATCTTGTTCACTTCTCATCTCCTCTCCACTTCTTGCAGCCGGGCCGGGCCAAGTTGGGCCCAGTCGGCTGCCTGGCGAGAGGCCAGAGGGTGAGGCCTGCAAGGCCCACGAGGCTTGTGCCTCCCCCTCTCTGGCCCCCGCTCAGCTGCTTCACATCTCTCTTTTTTTTTTTCTGTTTTCCCCTACTTAAATACGTTATCACAGAGGCGTTATCACGGAACATTCTGCTACCAATTGGCTCGGCCTTGGCCAGCAGCGGGTCTGCCCTAGGCCCGGCCGAGTCCACTGAACAAAGGGGAGCGACTTCTAGCAGTTTCCTACAGAAGCTACCACCTTAGCCCCCCCCCCCCCACTAACAAAACCAGAACACAAGTAAAGTGTGATTTTGGAGAAAGGAAAGGTTAGAGATTTCAAAGCATGTTCATTATGAATTCCCACACTTAGTTACTAGAGAAAAAAAAGGCTAGATTCTAGAAAAAGGCTTTCTCTAGCCCAGATTTTTAGTTCAAAAATAATTCAAACTAAGAATTTTCCAAAGCCTGAAGAAAATGCTTCACTCATTCACTCATCCCTTCTGATGATATTGTCCTAGAAGGTCCTCAAATTGATGACTAATAACATTTACCAAAGACTAGGCTTCCTTCTAGCAAAAAGTTGAAAACCTAAAGCCCAAGTCATTCAGCCATCAGTCATTAACAAGTCATAGAAACATACAGAAGCAATCATGACTGTTTTTCATGCTCCAAGCATTGTCTTATGACAATTAAAAAAAAAAAAAAAAAAAAAAAAAGGCAGCCTAAAGTCCAAATGCTTTAAGCATCTGAAATGAGAGCCCTTTTGCAGGCTCTGAAGATAGCCTACAAATTCTTACGTACACTGAAAGGCAAGCAGTAGTTCGTATAGCTCCTGGTTTGGAAGTTCAAAAGATTGCTCTATTTAACTGACAGAAAGGAGAAAAATAAAAAAAATAAAGATAAAAAAAAAAAAATCACTGAATAAAATAGTAATGTCTACCTAGCACCCACAGGCTTCTTCCAAGGGATCCACAAATGATAACTAAGAAAATTAAACCAGTTTTCAGTAATCTGAATTTCTCCTAAGTCTATCATTACTCTGGAAAAAAAAAAGTTAAAAAAAAAAAGGCAATATAAACTAGAGAAAATTCAAAACCACATGAAAGCCAATAGTCTCAACCCCCACTTATTTTAAGGGAAAAGAGGAAGAGGATTTATATGCTAGGGTTAACTGACAGCAGGCTGCCAAACACTTCCACCTGCACCACCAGCCAGAAATGCAGGCTGAAAGCCAACAGGAGTGTGTAGGCTGGTGTCGTGCAAACTTCTATCTGGAAGTGCCTCTGGGGGTGGGAGGGGGCTGTCAGTGGGACAAGAGGGCTTTACTGCTCAGAAATCATGGGCGGGCAGTGATGTTATGGGGCTGGGGAGCAACTGCAGTTGAACTGATCCTACGTGCAGTTCTCAAAGCTCGGTCTTGTATTCCATAGGTAAACTTTTGGAGAAAGCAAGGGTGTTGGAGTCAGGCCCACTACACGGCAGGGAATTTTGCTCTGGAAACACAGAATCATAGAGTCATAGAATGGTTAGGGTTGGAAGGGACCTTCAAAGGTCATCTAGTCTAGCAGGGACATCTTCAACCAGGTCAGGTTGCTCAGAGCCCCCTCCAACCTGGCCTTGAACATTTTCAGGGATGGGGCCTCCACCACCTCTCTGAACAACCTGTTCCAGTGTTCTACCACCCTCAGTGTAAAAAATTTCTTCCTACAAATTTCACTGAGATTTAATCTAGGTTACACTGACCAGTGCAAGGCAATAATTTCTTCAGAGCAATATTTAACATTGATAAGACATTTTCCTTTTCAGCTACCTACACAACTTATGTTCATGTGAATTCATGAGGATTAGTAAACCTGTCCCAAGTGAATGCTGTTGGGTGCACAGAATTTGCTCGATGCTGATCAGGTGACTCTCCCAAAAGTGACAGTAGGCAGTGATGTATACTTTGTTGTAAAAGCACCAGATGATTTTAAATCAAGGAAAACATTACATGCCTGCACTGGAAAAATATAAGAATGAAAGAGGTTAACAATTCCTGCCTCTCTCCCTGGTTAATAATGATGCTGAATGAGAATGTCACTGAAATCTGTTTTAAAACTTTGAGAGAAAATTGGACTTTTTGGACCTTCTAGAAAAGGTCTGAGTTTTGTTTTGTTTTGGGTTTTTTGGGGGAGGGGGAGGGGTGGGGTGTGGGTTTTTTTCCAAAAGATAACTGTGAAAAAGATAAAACTATATGATAAAATAATTAGATTAAGAGCATCAGAAAATATCTGTTCTGCAGAGACCTGCACATCCTTCTGGAAATACCTGTTACACAGGATTACATCAGAAATAAGGTTGTTATCAGGGCACAATATGAGCTTTATAGATACTTCCTGAAGCATTACCTCCTGTGGCAATTATTGCTCAGATAATTGAAACTTCTACTTTCTAATTTGAGCTTTTAGTTTCCATTTTCAGACTATTGATAACCATGTGCTGCTACTGCGGTATGACCAAAGTAGATATGATTTACTTGCCTGAAACCAAATCATACTTTCTTTTAATAAGAGTCTAAGTGAAAGATAAGTGATCCTTCTTCATAACTGAACTATGTCTTTCAGAATGATCCTCTTCAGGGGAGCAGAAAAGGGACTAAATGACTGGGCAGGGCATGCTGACCTAAAACCTAAATGCTACTTTGCGAACATGGTCAGGCTCTACATGTTAGAGCTGTTGCTATTGCAATATATTTGCCACATCATGTACATGGCAATTAAAAAAATTATGTATATTTAATATACGAAATACTACATTTGTAGAGAAAAAGCTTGCAAAGTAGAGGTCATCTGAATGAAAGATGTTAATCTGGCCATCCCACGCTCTTGAGTATACTAGCCAGATATTCACAAGGACTGCTATGTCACGTGCTTAAGAAATCTTGGCTGACGGTGGAGGTGAGGTGTCCGGTGTCGCAGTTACGTGTGCTGGCTGCGCAGGTGCCCAGAGGCTCCGTCCCCTGAAACAGTGCTAGCTGCTGACAGACAGACCACTCTGCTCTCCACACTGCTTTCCTCCTCTACACGCTTCTCCTCCCTACAAAACTTCCCTTTAACATATTTTACCATTTTTCTACTCCTGCAAGTAGACAAAACCAGTCTTGACTAATGAGAGAGAAAATAAACTGGTTAGTGTTATGGGGAGTATATAGCAGACCCCCACCACCATTGGTTTTTTAATGTTTTTCTTCCCTTCTAGGATTTGATGATACCTATTGTCCCGTTGAAATTCAAGTTAAAAAACACGCTCAGTACAAAATTAATCTCGGGAACTCTTTGATGATAGGCTGTCCAGTTTATTACTGCAAGAAAAAGCCAGACATACAGTGGTGCAAGGTAGAGGTGAACACATGCGTGCTGTTGAAGGAGGGCAAAGCAGAATGGAAGTCCAATGTGTTTACTCTGGAGTTTTTCTCAGTTCATCAGAATGACAGTGGAACTTACCGTTGTCGAGCAACAGCGGACAAGTTTTCCAGTGAGAGCCATGGAATAAACGTTATTGTTGAAGGTAGGCCTCTGTGTTATGAAAGAGCCCTTAAAAGGGCTCATTTGTTTAAGAACAAAAGGATGCCATGTACAGAAAAACTCACACATGCTGAACGATGGCTTCTCCCAACATATTTGTTTGGTAGCACAGTTGTGCTGGTACTTACTACCTTCTTCGTGTTTCTATCCTGCCTCTTGGTATTGGGGAAAGGAAAGAACAAAATAAAGAAACAACAGGAGGATCTGGAAGAGAAAAGTAAAGCTGTCAACCCCAAACAGTCATTAGTGGACTAGTTGATAATTTAAAAAAATCAATTGGAACAAAAAAAGGTTGTGGGAGGACAGTCTGGTTATATATCACATGGACTAGACAGGATGCAAACGGTCATGTAGTAGCAGTAGATGAGGCCACACAACAGTAAAGACAACAAAGCAATTCAAGCATCCTGTTGAGAATTATCTCTCCTGCACGAACAGAGAGAAAGTATGATTTTGTACACCAAGAAGTTCAGGAGCAGGAAAGATCACAATAGCTTCAAATTATCTCAAGGGCAAGTGAGGCCTTCACATTAACTTGGGCAGTTGGGATGCCAAGTCTAGTTTGTGACAAGCCATGTCTGCCCTCCTCCATGTTGCTCTACTGCTAGAAAATGATCTGTGTGGCCATAGTGTCCTACTGACCCCAGGCAGCTGAAGTGTAAGGTTTTTCTCTTGCCAGTTCCTCTCCTGGTAAGTTAATGAACTTTAAAACCTTGTTTACTGCCACACAAAATGCTGCAACAGAGGGAGCAACATCAAAATGTGTGGCTGTAACGTGCTAGGAGGCATAGTATGTGCACAACTCATGATGTAAGGTTTTTTTTAAATGTATGTTCTGTGGATCTCTTTACTTGAATTCCAAAGAGGTCTGAAAGATAGAATTACTCTGTCAGTGGTGGGAGATCAACATGTCATTCCCCCTTCATTCATGACACCCTATCCTTTGCTTGTGGGATTTTGTTCTCTCTTCCATCAGCAGATTGAAGGGGAGCCTTGTGAAGTCATTCAGAATATTTAAGTACCTTGAGAAGCCAGTTGCCTCAGGAAGATCTAATGCTAAAAAAACCCCGCCAGACAAGTATTACTCTATGCTAATACATGTTAATGTAATTTTAGATACCCCTAGTGTCTCAGAAGAGCCCCAAGAATCTGGAAACTGCAAGATATTGCACATCATTTATGCTTCCGTGGGTCTATGTTGTCTATTCATCATCATATGCATGTTTTGGTGTCTAAAGAGGCACTGTGGTAAGCAGTTTTACCATCTAGTCTTGCCTAGTGCCTATTTGATTTCACTCCTTTTCACAGTTTCACAGAAGTTTCACTTAAAGCTCTGTGAAAATCCCCTAATAATTACCCCAACTGATTGCTGAGATGTCCTCGTCAAGCACGCTGCTTAGCATATTGAATCTTTAAGAATTTAATTTGTCCCACGTGTTGTTCAGTTCCAGAGAGAACGGGATGGAAATAAAGTAAAAACAAATCAAAATCTCAGACTTTATAATAGTTGGAATTTTTTCTCCTGTTTTGCAGGTAATCAAGTTAGAAATAATTAGGAGTTTTAGCCATGTAAATACAGTCAAGCTCTATGCAGTTACATTTTATATTCCTCATTTTCCATCTAAACTGTCAAATAATAAAGGTATTAATATCTCCTGCTTTACAGAAACTCTTACACAGCTGCCATGTCATAAATAAAGAATGGAGCTTGAAGTCACTCGTATCATAATTTAAGTGATCTCTCATTTGCCTATTATAGTATCATAGATTTTTTTATTTTATTTTATTTTATGAAAATTAATTTATTTTGTCTTCCCATAATGTTTAACATGTTTGCTGACAGGATGGCTTGAGGATTTTCTGTACCTTTTTATTCCCAACCAGTTCACCGAACACAGTGAAAACTGGCACCAAGTACACTAGCATTTTTTTTACTTCTATTCAGAGGAGCTCTGAGGAACACAGAAATTCCTTCTATAGATATACAGATATATCATTCTATGTTGGTTAACTTTGTCAGAATAGCTATTCCCAAATCTAGGCTGCAGTAGGTTCATTTTTTTTAAGTGAACAAATGGAAAGACTGTGCCTTTTGAAGCAGTGAAACAAAAGGTAAAGACTGAAACCATCTGCCCTTTAAGGCGCAAATAATCCATTCAGAAAAAGTACAGCATCGCCCAGTTTTCATAGCCTTTTGAAAGAAAAGAAAAAGTTATTTCCACCAACCATTGTCTGTAAAACTGGCCAGTGGATGGAAGCAGTATGTGCTATTTCGCTTAAGGTGCTACACATTCACCTCAGTCTTCTAGTGCACCTCTCAAAAACATAATGTCACATTTCAGACATCACATCCAACGTTGGTTGTGCTAAGGCTTGGTGGAGGGCCTTCAAAATTTAGAAAGTAGCATCTTACTGAAGGTATAGGACACCAGTGGGAGCAGTGCAGCCTCATGATTCCCCCTGAGTGCTCAGCGTGCGACCGAAAGGAGCCTGTGCTGGGTTAAACCATGCAGTGAAACCACATGATCCCAACAGTGCACTAAAGCACATGAATAGGCTCGGAGCACATTCTGTGGAGATGTACAGCACCTCTGCAGCCGCCCTAAGACATAGTCCAAGGGCTTCCATTTTTTAGTACATAATTTTCTATTTCTTGTCTTTCCTTTGCTATTTTTCCACCAAATATATTTTACAGGTATATTACACAGGAAGCTCAAAGAACAGAACAAAGCTGTACTGCTCTCAGCTACACCCACATACCCAAATGGAAGGAAAACAGCAAAGTCTGTGGAGCTGAAGATCTGTTCATGCCAGCAAAGCACATTATTGCTCTTCATTGCAATCTCTTCTTGTAAGGGAGGGACATGTAAGTGGTTACTCCCTCCTGAGCAACCTGCATAGCACGCAAGCTTCTTACGAGCTTAGATGGGATGAGTGGGCTCTTAGATAGCAAAGCACATCAACCATTCTAGTTTCACTTCATCTTGTTATTCCCCCACCTGTCTCCAATTATGCTTCCTTGTAAAGACATTAAAAAATTAGAATAGTATGAGGTTTATTCATTTGCCAACTCTTGGGCCCCAAAGATCTATCAGACAGGGCATTGCTTTTGGCAAACCACAAACTTTTTCATATTGCCAGATCAAGCAGCAGCTTGCTGAGCCTTGCTTTTCTACCTACCTATTTAGCAATACTTTTCCTAACATCCTCAGAATAGCCTAAGCCCCATTTTAGCTCGTAAGGCTCACATGCAGTGAGGAGAGCATAGAAGGGAGTGCTACAGCTAAAAGCATGTGAGAAGTGGAGCTTGCCACCTCCAAGAAAAAGGCATCATCTTACATTGCTAAGTTTCCTGCTGCCTTCCCCCTGAGAGAGTGGCCAGGGCTGTAAATCGTAGCAATGCTCCCAAAACCAAAGAAATAGGGTGTACAGATGGTGTTTGTTCCTCAGTCTGCCTGGGCTGCTCCACCTAGGTCCTGCTGTACCCACATTACCTGCACCATTAAGGCAGTGGACTCATGAAGAAAAAGGGGCAGCACAGACAGATGGAAACATCTTATTGTCTGGAAACAGACACTTGGACAGTGGCCAGGGAAGAGAGAGGAGCAGATTTTAGAGACAGAAAGCGCCTGAATGGGCGCCCAGAAAAGGATCCCCAAGGAAGACCACCAGAGCCTAGAGAACAGCAGACTTAGCTACAAAGCTTCAAATGAAAACAGCCCCATGTCCCTCAGAACAGGCAAAGTGAAGAAATCCCATTTTTCTGTGAGTTTTAAGCGGCAAATACTATTTTCCATTTTAAAAGCCTACAATGAGCCAGGCCTGCTCATGCACAATTCCTTCTCGCCTACTGAAAAGGAAAATGTCTAAGAACCACATAAGCCCTTATTTCCATCCCGACAGGTCAGTGGCATATATGAGCCACCTGAACCAACTGCACTCGTACTCTCTCAGTTTCACACAAATGATCTTACACTGCCCTTTATATTCCTAACCACTGCAACTACATATCTAGCCTGAACTCAAAACTTCAAACTCTTATTCCCCTTTTTGCCTTCTCATATGTACAGACACACCTCCGGGGACCCATGGATGGAACTGGACTGCCCTAGTTCCTGTAATATAACTAAAGCAACAGGGGATAATCAGTATTGGAAACACTGTTAAGACACTGAGCTTCTGATTATTATGCATTTTGGCCTGTGAGACAGAGGAGTTCGTGTTATAATGGACTTGCATAATTACACATCTTGTGTCATTGATTTTAGTCAGGAAACATGCTTGATCAACTGAAGTTTGGAGTAAAGAATATGCTTGGCATGAGATGTAACCCGAGTTAACTGAGAACATGGGAGTGATCATTTTGCATGATTGAAGAGTAAAACTTTGCTGGCTTTTAAGCAATATGGCCGCTGAGTTTTTGTCGTGGTTTTGTTAGTGAAGGGGGGCCTAAGGTGGTAGCTTCTGTAGGAAACTGCTAGAAGTCGCTCCCCTTTGTTCAGTGGACTCGGCCGGGCCTAGGGCGGACCCGCTGCTGGCCAAGGCCGAGCCAATTGGTAGCAGAATGTCCCGTGATAACGCCGCTGTGATAACGTATTTAAGAAGGGGAAAACAGAAAAAAAAGAGAGAAGGGAAGATGTGAAGAAGCTGAGTGGAGGCAGAGGCACAGAGGGGGAGGCGCAGGCCTCATGGGCCTAGCAGGCCTCACCCTCTGGCCTCTCGCCGGGCAGCCAACTGGGCCTGAATCGGTCCGGCCCGGCTGCAAGAAGTGGAGAGGAGATGAGAAGTGAACAAGATGTAAAAAAGATCCTGAGAGACATCTACCAGCCTGTTGTGAGGAACGGCTGCAGACGCTAAGGTCAGTGAAGAAGGAGGGGGAGGAGTAACGCGGCTCCTGGCAAGATTCTCCTGCAGCCTGTGGTGACGACCATGGTGGAGCAGGTTGTCCCCCTGCAGCCCATGGAGGTCCACGGAGGAGCAGAGATCCACCTGCAGCTCGTGAAGGACCCCGTACTGGGAGAAGTGGATGCCTGAAGGCAGCTGTGGCCTGTGGAGGGCCCGCTGGGACAGCTGTTCCGGACGGATTGCACCCCGTGGAAGAGATGACCCACGCCGGAGCAGTTCCACGAAGGACTGTGGCCCGTGGGAGGGACCCCACGCTGGAGCAGGGGAGGAATGTGAGGAGTTCTTCCCCCTACCATGAAGCAGCAGCGTGAAACAACATATGATGAACTGACTGCAACCCCCATTCCCTCTTCCCCCCTGTGCCGCTCAGGGGGGAAGGTAGTAGAGATAATGTTAAGCTCGGGAAGAGGGAGGGGTGGATGGAGGTTATCTTGTTCTCTGTCTCATTATCCTGCTGTTTGTAGTAATAAATGAATAGTTTTTCCCAAGTCGAGTCTGTTTTGCCTGTGACGGTAACTTTAAGGATTTCTCCCTGTCCTTATCTCAAACCTCGAGCCGTTTTTCCTTATATTTTCTCTCCCTGTTCTCTCGGAAGGTGGGGGGAGTGAGAGAGAGACTGCGTAGTCTGGTCCTGATCGGGGCTGAACTACGACAGTTTTCATCCAAGTGACACTTATTCTCAGGTAAACCAACTTGAATTCTCTTTTCAGAAAAGATTTTCTAGACGAGCTAGTGCATATGTGTTACTTTCTAGTTATCACACATCTGCACGTGGCATTACTGAGATTCCGCTCAACAACAGTGCTGTGGTGTTTGCTGCAGATCTGCCACCCCTGCTGCAGAGACACAAACCTGTCATCTGGCAGGGAATCACACACAGTCTTCACACTGCAGCTTCGGAAGAGGGAAAGGCACTCAGAGGCAGGCATATTTGACAAGCACACTACCAGTGTATGAAAAGGAACTTTATCATACTGCAGTTAGAACCGACAGTATCTAACAGACAATCTCTCCAGTCCATCCCTGCAAGACAACGTGCACCGGGGCTCAACATTTCCTAAAATCAAGCTGCCTTGGCTAATAAGGATCTCTTAAACTTATTAATAACCATCTCTCTATGTCTTTCCACCTGAAATTGTGGCTAATAATATTTTCTGTGGACAACTTGACCCTCAGTTGGGGTAGCATCTAGAAAAAGGCACATCTCATGCATATGCAGCGTTTCTGCACGTAGCTAGATGCACCAACACGTCTGTTGACTGAGACCTGGAACCGAGACCATGTCTCTTCAAGTCTTGGCACTGTTCGCTTTGTGGTCACAAAGAGCCAGCTTTTCCCCTAACACAAAGGGATTCAGCATCATCAAAACCTACAGAGCTACTTCACCTCAGACCAGCTAGTGTGTAGGTGTTTAGGTTTTACAGACAACAGCTCTTCAAACAGAGCTCAAGCTAATCCATAAAGTGACTAGTCACAGATTTCTGGCTGCACTCTCAGAGACTACATTTATTTTCTCTCATGTAACCTGTTCTAAAACAATACCTGCCTCAGTAAATGAGAAGGGATTGTTGACCAAGGTGCAAGGGTAGATTCAGATTAGATATTAGGAAAAAATTTTTTACAATGCGAGTTATAGAACTGTTGTGGTTTTGTTTAGTGGGGGGGCCTAAGGTGGTAGCTTCTGTAGGAAACTGCTAGAAGTCGCTCCCCTTTGTTCAGGGGACTTGGCCAGGCCTAGGGTGGACCCACTGCTGGCCAAGGCCGAGCCAATTGGTAGCAGAATGTCTCGTGATAACGCCTCTGCAATAACGTATTTAAGAATGGGAAAACAGAAAAAAAGAGAGAAGAGAAGATGTGAAGAAGCTGAGCGGGGGCAGAGGCGCAGAGGGGGAGGCGCAGGCCTCATGGGCCTTGCAGGCCTCACCCTCTGGCCTCTCGCCAGGCAGCCGACTGGGCCCGACTCAGTCCAGCCCGGCTGCAAGAAGTGGAGAGGAGATGAGAAGTGAATAAGATGTAAAAAAAAAGATCCTGCGAGACATCTACCAGCCTGTTGTGAGGAACGGCTGCAGACGCCAAGGTCAGTGAAGAAGGAGGGGGAGGAGTAATGCGGCTCCTGGCCAAGATTCCCCTGCAGCCTGTGGTGACGACCATGGTGGAGCAGGTTGTCCCCCTGCAGCCCATGGAGGTCCACGGAGGGGCAGAGATCCACTTGGAGCCCGTGAAGGACCCCATACCGGGGGAGGTGGATGCCTGAAGGCAGCTGTGGCCCGTGGAGTGCCCGCTGGGGCAGCTGTTCTGGAGAGACTGCACCCGTGGAAGAGATGACCCACGCCGGAGCAGTGCCACAAAGGACTGTGGCCCGTGGGAGGGACCCCACGATGGAGCAGGGGAGGAATGTGAGGAGTTCTTCCCCTGACCACGAAGCAGCGGTGTAAAACAACGTATGATGAACTGACCGCAACCCCCATTTCCTCTTCCCCCCTGTGCCGCTCGGGAGGGGGGGAAGGTAGTAGAGATAATGTTAAGCTCGGGAAGAGGGAGGGGTGGATGGAGGTTATCTTGTTCTCTGTCTCATTATCCTGCTGTTTGTAGTAATAAATGAATAGTTTTCCCCAAGTTGAGTCTGTTTTGCCCGTGATGGTAACTTTAAGGATTTCTCCCTGTCCTTATCTCAAACCTCGAGCCGTTTTTCCTTGTATTTTCTCTCCCTGTTCTCTCGGAGTGTGGGGGGGAGTTGAGAGAGAGACTGCGTAGTCTGGTCCGATCGGGGCTGAACTACGACAAGAACACTGGAACAGGTTGCCCAGAGAGGTGGTGGAGGCCCCATCCCTGGAAACGTTCAAGGCCAGGCTGGATGAGGCTCTGAGCAACCTGATCTGGTTGGGGATGTCCCTGCTCCTTGCAGGGGGGTTGGACTAGATGACCTTTGAAGGTCCCTTCCAACCCTAACCATTCTATGATTCTATGACTTCTAGTGTGCACTAACAAACTTGCCTACTTTCTACCATTTCTATATTATGGGAAGAACAGTGAAGCAGAGGCAGCTTCTGCTAAATGTCTTTCTTCCTTTTTAAAACAGTTAAAACCCACAAGTCTATTACCTAAACTTTTTATCAGGGATTTAGCCTCACTTTGCTACATTTTCACAAATTCTGCAGTGGCTCTGAACCTTTGGGAAATGCTATTTCAATTGCATTTAATTAAAAACATTAATTAAATAACTTGCAGCTCCCTTTGTCCATGCCTTAGTCATTGACAGTTGTGTTTTTCTGGAAGAAGTGGTAGCTTGCGTAGATCTTCCATTTTCTCCAGAAAGTCATATTTAAAAGGTTAACTACACTGGCAACCTCTGCTATGTTAGGAAAGCCAGACAGAAAACTCACCTTATATAATTTGTGGTTATAGTATCACTACCAGCTTCCTAGCTGTGGACCTCACAGATGCACACAATGGTTGACTACCTTGCTCAGAGGCTGAAAACCCCTGTGATCTATCAGTTTCCTCTTCTCTGCAATCTGGAAACAGATTTTACTAAAACAGTGGTCTTGCATTATAAGCAAGTGATGGAAAGTAATAAGTGTGCTTTGGTCTTGGACACCGACTTGTCATGATGAAACAAAGGTTGAGCAGAAACAACTTTCAATACTCATGCAAGGCTCTCATCTTCCAGTGTGGTGTCTTTTCTTTCTTGTAGGAGCTTCAGGGCTCTCAGCCTGCAAAAGAGAAATGAAAATTTAAAAAAAGCAGAGATAAATTAGAAGTGTTAAAGTACTCTGGTTGACGTCAAATTACAGAAGTGGGTGCCAGGAAGAAAATTCAGAGTGTAAGTGAACAAAACAAGAGCAAAAACTCTTCCCAGAATCCTGGAGAACCTCATGCTTCTTTGCAACAGTCCTCCAGCAGTGTAGGCCTTGCTGAAATGCAGATTTCCACTGAGATGTGCAAGCTCACAAATGTTCAGAGAGAGGTTTTAACTGGGTCAGGTGGATGTGCAAGGCTTCATTTTCTCATTTTCTGAAGGTTTGCAGCACCTGTCTGTTGGCAAGAGGACAACTGGTATCAGAAATAGCACTGTAGCATCTGTCACCAGCACAGAAGGCCTTGGAAACTTTTTTCTCTAGTGAAAAAGAGAAGAAATTGTCATAGTTCAGCCCCAATTGGGACCAGACTATGCAGTCTCTCTCTCATTCCCCCACCCTCCGAGAGAATAGGGGGAGATGATATAAGAAAAGCAGCTTGAGATTTGAGATAAGGACAGGGAGAAATCCTTGAAGTTACTGTTACGGGCAAAACAGACTCAACTTGGGGAAAACTATTCGTTTATTTCTAAAACTAGCAGGAGAATGAGACAGGGAACAAGATAACCTCCCTCCACCCCTCCCTCTTCCTGGGCTTAACATTATTTCTACTGCCTTCCCCCCACCCCCTGAGCGGCACAGGGGGGAAGAGGAAATGGGGGTTGCGGTCTGTTCATCACACATTGTTTTATGCCGCTGCTTCATCGCTGGGGAAAGAACTCCTCACATTCCTCCCCTGCTCCATCGTGGGGTCCCTCCCACGGGCCACAGTCCTTCGTGGAACTGCTCCGGCGTGGGTCATCTCTTCCACGGGGTCCAGTCCCTCCAGAACAGCTGTCCCAGCGGGCCCTCCATGGGCCACAGCCTTCTTCAGGCATCCGCCTGCCCCGGCGTGGGGTCCTCCATGCGCTGCTGGTGAATCTCTGCCCCTCCGTGGACCTCCATGGGCTGCAGGGGGACAACCTGCTCCACCATGGTCATCACCACAGGCTGCAGGGGAATCTTGGCCAGGAGCCGCATTACTCCTCCCCCTCCTTCTTCACTGACCTTGGCATCTGCAGCCGTTCCTTACAACAGGCTGGCAGACACCTCTCAGGATCCCTTTTACATCTTGTTCACTTCTCATCTCCTCTCCACTTCTTGCAGCCAGGCCTGGCCGAGTTGGGCCCAGTCGGCTGCCCGGCGGGAGGCCAGAGGGTGAGGCCTGCAAGGCCCATGAGGCTTGTGCCTCCCCCTCTCTGGCCCCCGCTCAGCTGCTTCACATCTCTCATTTTTTTTTCTGTTTTCCCCTACTTAAATATGTTATCGCAGAGGCGTTATCACGGGACATTCTGCTACCAATTGGCTCGGCCTTGGCCAGCAGCGGGTCTGCCCTAGGCCCAGCCGAGTCCACTGAACAAAGAGGAGCGACTTCTAGCAGTTTCCTACAGAAGCTACCACCTTAGGCCCCCTCTTACTAAACAAAACCAGAACAGAAATATAAGTCATCTCTGAAATAGCCTTTGTAATACGTTTGTCAACATGTACAACATCGGTACAAAAATGTACCGATTTCATGTTTAGGAAGCGCGAGTGCTAACTGCTTGGAAATCAAACCATTTCTGGCTAGCAGTTCCAATAATAAAATGGAATTGCCTTCCTGAAAGCCACATGCACACATTTTCGGCTAAATATGATGCATCTGCTCTTTGTAAAGCTAGGGTCCACTTTCAAGGTACACTTGGTTGTTCAGGGCTGGGTGCTTTTCAGCACTCCACCTTTCCTATCTGTACAATGAATGAAAGACATTACGAATGCAGAGTAAAAGGCAGGAAAAAGAAGGCTGGGAAGGACCACATGATCCAGGAGAAGATCACAATACCAAAGCCATGCCAAACAGGCCTTTCTCTAACTTATTTCTAAAAACCTTTAGTGACAGTCTTTGTCACTCAAGACCATCCATTCCAGTATGTTATAATCACTACCAATATAGACTTTGCCTAATGTTTAGAAGAACTTAAAGCTATTACTTTGTATTCTATTTGAAGTAGACGTGGAGAACATTTACTCTTATCCTCTTTACAGATTTGCTTTTATGTATTTGAAGACATCACATCTCACAATAGACTAAATGACCCCAAGTCTTTCAGCCCTTCCTCAGACTAACAGCCTTGCTGTTGTTGTCTCTGCTCTAATTGGTTGACAACTTTCTTGAAGCACAATGCCTAAAAAATCGGACTCACTACCTTCTAAGATCCTATTTCTCTGAATCAGCAAATACAGTTCTCAAATAATTCCTTAGTTGCTTTACAGAGGAAAAGAAAATCAAGCAGTGCCCTGTGCTCGATAAAAGATAGTGAATTTGTAGATCTGGAAACACTATTCCTGTTCCAGAAAACAGACAGATACTACGTAGTAAGCTTTCGCCTTAATATTATAATAACAATCTTAAGGCCATAATGTCAAGGAAAGCACAGATTGTGAAAACTCTTTATGCAGGTAAAAATGAATTTTCAAATTACATGTATGTATTTTGTGAGGAGTTGTGAGAATCTTGAGCCTGGGCACACCTGCCAACACCTATTGTAAAGCCTGTGGAAAGAGGAGCTAGGAATATAACTTACTCCTTACTTCCCCTGCAGAGATGACATAATATCCTTTTACCTTAGAAACCAGAGAAGTGCATACTGATTAGGCCAAATATATAACTGAGCTCTTTTGGTGGTGAGTTTGCACGCAAACAGCTCAGCTAGCTGCTCTGTGGTTGGGGACCACAAGAATTCCTTGCAAACTCCATCCCGCCCAAAGGTGATCGAGTCACGTGCTTTGGCATCTCACTTATATGGGATGGGGCCTGAAGACAGACCAGAAAGAGAAGTTAGCTTAGATCAGTTGAAAACTTAGCTAATACCTGTAAATCTATCTGCCAAACATGCTCATAGATATATGGGGTGAGCACCCTCACCACAGAAGTGTAGTTAGGAGAGGGTCATACATGCTGGGAAGGCTGCAATGGCCAGCTGGACACTGCAGCAGCCACAGCCACCATAGCCACTTGGTAGGTAAGAGGGAGGTGGCTCTTGTCCCCTTGGTGCAAAATAACCACTGTCAGCAGAAAAGGTACCCCTCTTCAAAAAAAAACTGTAAGGAGCAAGGCATCTAACCCATCAAGATGACCTGCTGCTGGGATCACAGCCAAGAAGCCCTCATTCTGTCCGTTATCACACACATCCTCTCTGTGTCCTGGAGGGTGGGTTAATCAACTGTGGCTTGCACAGCTAAGTAGCTGCCTCTACTTGCAGGCTGATGTCCCATACTTGACCCCAGGGAGGTGCCCAATGCCCAGGGCTGGGGCTGCCCATGATGTCCTCTGGCTGCCCAGCTCCTGGGTGGGTGGTGGGACAGGTCCTGGCTGGCAGACCCTGCCCTGTGGCTCCAGGGAGCCCCTGGCCCTGATGTTTCCCGCAGGGAAATCACCTGCCATCTCACTCCACTGCTATGAGATACCCTCTGATTTCGCTGGGGCAGGGGGTGGGAAAGTATATAAATAAAAAAAGACAAAGCAATATCTCCTGTTTTTGTGTTATCTCATGACCATGAAGCGTGAGGTGGAAAGTACCAGAGTTGTAAAGCACACTATTGTCTTTCACTTTCTACATGCATGGAAATTTTGGACGAATGTGTCAAAGCACTGCACTTCCTCCGGGAGCTGTTTTTACTGAAACTTCTGCTAATCTGAACCTGCTTGCAAAAACAATACCCTGAAGGTTACATCTGGCCAGGATTACTTTCTGTATACAAAGCATCCAGTGAGTCACAAGTGTAGGGCCACTACCTGCATAAAAAGTTGACTGCAACTCAAAATCCTTCCAGGGAAAAAATAATACACTTGAAATCCTTTCAACATACCAGAAGCATACACAGAGAAAAACTTTTCTAGTTCCTGCGAATGGGTAAATAAGAGTGTCTGAAGTGTCAGACCAACCCACTCACCCGCATTTGCAAGTCACGTTTCCTCTTATAATGGACATCGGCATCTGAGTTCACCACCATCCTAACATAATAGTTCTTCCCAAATAGTTATGTGAGGGTAAAGTCTCACAAAAAAAAAAAAAAAAAAAGAGTAGATGCTACTGAGGGAATATACATCAAATATCAAGGAAGGCCACAGCAGGTTTTGTCTACACTAGAGAATTTTTTCGCAGTGTTTGCCAGTATTTAACCTCTCCATTGCTATGAGGGAATGGCTGAAAGCAATGCTGGAAGCACATTGGTGGCCAGGCTGACCACATCAAGGCGTTTAAACCTGGAGGATGCTGCTCCACCCAGCCCAGTAACATCAAGGACCAAAAAAAATTGTGCTGTGATACTACCGATACCACCATCCTCCAGTGCTGGCAAATCCCCAGCTTAGTTATTCAACAACCACCAAAGGGAAAACTTTGACGCCCTTTCCAGCCTAGATGAGATCAGAAGATGAGCGACCAAACTTTCTGCCACCTGGTCGTCTTCTGAAGAGAAGAAATGGCAGAGGGGAGCGGATGGGAGCCGCTCGCTGCTCTCTCCGCTGAGCTTGCAGCATCCTTTCTCTCTCCTGATGGTGTTTTTGGCACTGTAAGATGCTGGGCAGGACACTACTGTTTTGGTAGACCACTAGATGGCAGGAAACGGCAGGGATTGAGCACGAGCCGCGAATTCCTCCCCTGCCAGCAGGACCTCCCATGTCCTGCCCCCACCAGCCCCCAGTTGCCAGCCGAGCCTGCAGACCGGCCCTCCTAAATTCAATGAGCGCATCAGAGCACAGGCACAACGCCTCCACACCCAACAAACCTCGAATTAATTTCCCCTTTTTTCTTCCTTTTTGAAGGTTCCTTGGTTTTGCTTTGCCTTCTTACAGTGCCGAAAGAAGCCATGCCACCTGTTCTGAGATGCCACTGAACTGTGGCGCGCTGGCAGTGTGCAAACACAGCCTGCTAGTTTTAGGGAAGAGTAGGTGCTTTTCTGCAGTTCTTTGGAAGACAGGATGGCATGCCGTCAGCCAAAAAACGGTTTTCATTGATTAAGAACAAAACAAAACCCTTACACCTTAAATTATATTTTTACTTGCTCACCCTTTCGCTCCTTCTTCTGAAGTGTTATATGTCCAGGGAGAAAATCCCACAGAACTGTTGTAATTTCAGGGCTAAACAGGTTTACTCTGAGCAGTTTTTAGCACTACCAGCTGGAGTATAACTTTTATTTGCATTTTTGGCCAAGACAACTCTCATTTGCTTAACCAGAAAACACCAAACATGTTTTACAATATTTATGCAGTTTCAAGATTTTTGTCTAAGTCTATGCTTTTTAATTACTCTGATGCCAGTGAAAGACTCTGCAATCCAAAAACTCCTACTCCAAGCAGAAACAGAACAAGACTCAATTCTTAACAATATCTCTGCCCATTCCTGGCTTTCTTGACTCAGAGGAATCCCCTATAAGGATGGAAGTTGACTCCTGTCCCATTCCTCCCTTGAGCCCTTGCTGTGCCTGGCCACACAAAGCCAAGGCAGGGAGCTGAACCTCTTTCATTCTGGTGACTCTCTGATTGCCACAGTTCCCAACCTCCATCCCCAACCTGCTAAAAGGCTGCCTCATCTGCAGATCTTGCTTCTACTTTCCTACCCCAAATTAACTACTAAAATAATTTACTTTCTTTCTATTTTCTTAACAGAATATGATTCTTCTGAATCAAATTTCTCTACATTTTCTACTCCCATGCAGTGCTGTTTCTGACAAACACAATGTTTCAAAACTTGCTCATCTTTCCTCAGTTTCTTTATCCTTCAGAAAGTAGCTAATCAAAATGTAAAATAAAACCTTATTTGTCACACGGGATACAATCAAGCATCCCAAAACTGACCCTGGCATCTTCCCCCTGGACCCTGACTCTGGTGTGGGATTCATCCCACTCACTGCAGGCAGCTACAGTGGAATGTTCTATCTCAGCCAACCACCACCAGGCTTCCTTAAGACTCATGGGAGAAAAATGAATTGTATCTCACAACTTTTGTGCATTATAGTTAAGTGGACATCGGGTGATTCACACCATAAAAAAGGCTGATTCATTCCTTGGCTGTGAAGAGAGCCTTCCTGTACACAGAGTGGGGACTTCACCATAAGCTTTGTCAAGGAGCACATGACTTCCTTTGGTCTGCTGTCATACACTTATTCACATAATCCGCAAGCCTCCTTTCCAACTGTGGTAAAGTACATCTGCCTGGATCAATTAAGGCAGGTCTAAGAAGGAGATCTACTCACATTATGTGTATGCTGGGTCTGGTTTGATCCTAGATCCAGGACCAAAGATCCTCAATCCGCTTTAATTTGTGGACATCCTGCTACAACAAGGGATAAAAACTGTGCAGGAAGCAAAGCTACCATGAACCATGGCAGAAAGTACCTCTCTCAGCCCCTCAGACACAAAGGAGTGGAAGCAACTGAAGCTACTGGGTTGTTCCCAGGAGATCAGAGTGGTAAGCATGACAGACAATGCAAGGAAGGTCCCAGTGCGGGAGCTGGAGCACACTCTTCCTCAATGCAGGAAAGCAGCGTTGCCTTCTTCCCCCCTAATGGGAAGGTGGCAGGAAAGGGGAAGTCAAATATTTATATGAGTAAAAAACTTCAGACCAGCCCATAGGTTTCCTTTGATCCCCATAACATCTCGAGAGAGAACACAGATTTTTAGGTAAACAAGGAAAAGTAGGGTAGGTCTGTGTCGTAGTTAAGCCCTGCTCGGGTCCAAGCTACGCAGTCTCACTCACTCCCCCCACACTTTGAGGGAGTAGGGAGAGATAATACAACAAAAAAGGCTCGAGGTTTGAGATAAGGACAGGGAGAAATCCTTAAAGTTACTGTTACGGGCAAAACAGACTCGACTTGGGGAAAACTATTCATTTATTTCTAAAAGTAGCAGGAGAATGAGACAGGGAACAAGATAACCTCCCCCCACCCCTCCCTCTTCCCAGGCTTAACTTCATTTCAATTATCTCTATCTCCTTCCCCCTCCTTGAGAGGCACAGGGAGGGGGATAGGGAATGGGGGTGTGGTCAGTTCATCACACTTGGCTTTACTCCGCTCCTTCCTCCTCAAGGGAAGAACTCCTCACATTCCTCCCCCGCTCCAGTGTGGGGTCCCTCCCATGGGCTGCAGTCCTTCATGAAACTGCTCCAGCGTGGGGTCCTTTTCCACAGGGTGCAGTCCCCACAGAATGGCTGCCCCAGCAGGCCCTCCACTGGCCACAGCTTCCTTTGGACATCCGCCTGCCCCAGCGTGGTCTCCTCCATGGGCTGCAGGTGGATCTCTGCTCTTCCATGGGCCTCCATGGGCTGCAGGGGGACAACCCGCTCCACCATGGGCTGCACCACGGGCTGCAGGGGAATCTGGGCCAGGAGCAGCATTACTCCTCCCCCTCCTTCTTCACTGACCTTGGCATCTGCAGCCGTGACTCTCACAAGAAATTCTTCACAACAGGCTGGCAGATGCCTCTCAGGTTCTCTTCACATCTCATCTCCTCTCTTCACTTCTTGCGGTCGGGCTGGGCGAGTCGGGCCCAGACAGCTGCCTGGTGAGAGGCCAGAGGATGAAGCCTGCAAGGCCCACAAGGCTCGTGCCTCCCCCTCTCTGGCCCCGCTTCAGCTTCTTCAGATCTTCTTCCCTTCTTTTTTTTTTTTTCTTCACTTCTTAAATACATGGTGGCAGAGACGTTATCAGGGAACATTCCGTCACCAATTGGCTTGGCTCTGGCCAGTGGTGGGTCCACCCTAGACCCCGCCGAGTCCACTGGGCAAAGGGGAAACAAGTTCTAAACTTCTGGCAGCTTCTTGCAGAAGCTGCCACCGTAGCCCCCAACCTGCAAAACAAAACTAACACAATCTGACACTACAGTTTTCATATCAGATAAAGCAAGTACAAAGGTTAGTGGTGGTGAGATTGAATCTCAGCTTTCTCCTCTGTCGCACAGAAAAACAATTTCATTGCAGGTTGTCCCCACCATGTTCTGGGATAAACACCCTCTCAGTGCTCTTGGTAGATGAACCAGAAGGAAGAAAACTAATAATAAAAGAAAAGAGTATTTTTATAGTTTCACATTTCTCTAAGCAGACAGCGTTTGAGGAGAGCAGACATACCACGCAAGCTGTTGCAGCTACAGTTAACCTCTTTCCATCATGGAAGAGGACAACTCATTTATGATATGTGGGGGCAGGGATCCTAAATTCCCTGCTGTGATTTATTGTTAGAGCAGCTCTATTAAGATCATTGAAAGATAACTGTTAGAAACACTCATCAAGCATCACTGAAAAAGAGTAAAGGAAAACCAAAGGCTAAATCCTGAACTACTGCTTTTCCCCTTCTTCCTTAGCCAAAGACAGGGCTCCTGGAAGAACCATCAGAAAGCGATGTCCATGAAGCCAGAAGAACACCAGGTCAGCCACTTAGCATAATTCCTCTTTCATGAATTACAGAAATTGAAGCGGGAGGTGGGGAGAAAGAAAGGGAATTTACTCAATGTCCACCCAGCAGATCAGCGCAAGCACACGAAGAGCAGCCAAGCCTGTGGCTGACAGCCTGCATTTGCGATCAGCAGTAGAGCTGAGAAGGACTGCAGCGTGAAAATTTCCTCCCCGCATTTACTATTCTCATCCTTGTAAAGTGCCTTGCCCCAGACAGTCCCAGCAAGCCACACAAAGTACAGCTTTCCATAACCAGAAAATACAGTTATTGTGCTTAACTACCACTTATCTTCCAAAGGACAGAAAACAAACATAACTCCTACTACAGGGCCCCACAGAACTGTACTTTGCCCAAATATGGAGGAGGGTGAGTAGTCATTCAATCTTGAAAATTTTAACAAGACTTCTAAAATTAATCTCCCTAGCATTCTCACGGTTCTTTGTCCATAAATAAATATCCTTTTGCTAGCTACTGTTTTTCCAGAATAAGGGCTATATCATCAGCATGCATAACCTTTGATTATTAGTTGCAAGGGATTAGACTAAGTTTTAATCATTCTTGCTTTGCTTTGACATTCTGCAGCACTAGATACACTCTCTAGTAGATTAGTCTGTTACCTAAATGCAGATAAATTTGGTTTTAAAACCGTGTATTATCACAGGTAGTGTTTTGGGACAGCTCCCAGTTTTGAAGTACACAGAACGTAAATTCCTACTGGTATTCCCATAGTTGCTTCAACACCACTACTACAGGAACACTTCCATTGTAGGAACCATTTGATGCCATGGAGCAAATTACACATACTGTGAGAATACTGTGACCTTTGAGTATTTATCTTTCTTACAGAGCTTAAGTCATTGGTGAGGGCAACTGAGATGTCTGCATCCTCGAAGAAAAAGTGTGGCAGACAACCAGAAAACTTCATGTAGAGATGACTTTTGCAATCAGCCAAGTTGAAAATACTCGTCCCCCCATCCACACATGCAAGATTTGGGCTGTGCTAGCTGAGGCCTGCTGGCTATTAGAAGGCAAAAGCAGTGGTGTTTTATGTGGCCACCTCAGGCAGTGCCCATGAGGCTAGCAACAGGAAAAGCTCACAGGAGGACTCAAGAACTCTTGTTAGGTTATCTGATCTGGCACACAGCTCTGGTGCAAGCTTTGATTTCCTCCAAACTCACTCAGGGATCACGAAACCCACAGAAACAAGCGAAGCTGCCTACATTGACAACACACAGCGGGCAATGTCAGAGCAGAGCAGACCACAGGTGATGGAAGCAATGGCCCCCTGGTAGGTCTTCCAAGGAAAACAGATCTGAATGATGAAGTACAGGTTTTCCTCTTACAAATAGTGACTGTACTGTGACCCTCACCAGAGCGGGAAGACTACAATAAAGGAAAATAAACAACATTAGTTTCTTCCCAGACAGTCAGAGCTTGCAAAGGTTTTTGGAATAATGAGCAGGCACAGCACAGCTTTTCAGATGCTAAATAGAGTTTTTAATGTAATTCCTTTAAAAAAAAAAATTTTCTCCTACCACCTCATATTTGTTTTTCCTGAGCTTATTGCAAATGTAATTTTGCTCCCAGCAGGAAGGTTATGTGTAGCAGATGAAAGACCGTACTCAGGCTGTGGTGCACACAGAGTGATACTCTATAATTTTCACAGACACGTACGTGTCTGCGTCACCTTGTAATTGCTTTGCTATGTCTACACCACAGGCTCGGTCTCTGTCAACAGCTACAGAAAGACA
The DNA here is from genome assembly GCF_036417535.1 of Chlamydotis macqueenii. Lineage (NCBI taxonomy): Eukaryota > Metazoa > Chordata > Aves > Otidiformes > Otididae > Chlamydotis > Chlamydotis macqueenii. The sequence goes on along the minus strand of NC_141556.1, from coordinate 98,232,968 downwards.
AGAAAGGTGCAGAAGGGCAACTGGCCCCGGCAAGGCAGGCAGGGACCGAGCTGAACACAGCCAGGGCACAGCCGCTCGCCACCCCCTGGAAATAAATACTGGGGTTTAGGCTGTCAAAATGACAAACTGGGTCTAACCAATCTGGGGAGGGGAAAAAAAAAGTTTGAAAAATCTCCAGGAGTTTCAGGTGTATGAAAACAGCATTTTTGTCTAATGAAAAACAAAAGGTATTTGGCATCTCTGTCCAGAAAATTGTGCCCTCGGGGATACCCCAGTGGAGAAGGATGTTTACAATGATGCTCAGGTCAGCGGTACACACCTATAATGTTTAATGCAGTTGTCATAAATGATCCCTTGACTTTTCCATGGAAAAGCTTTCCAGAGTTTGTCTTCACGTAAGTTCTCCTAAAAAGTTGACAGAAGCATTCAGAAAAAAATATTTCGTGATGAAAAATACCATTTTTTCAGATAGGTTGTTTCAATTTAACAAAGAATTAGACAATAATTTATGTAAGACTAATATTTTATTTCCTCTTTATCTGAATAGGTGCTTTATTATTTCATTTGAAAATGCTGTTTTAACTCATGTGCAGCTTTCTTGTATATCACTGTAGATCAGCTAACCTGTTACCTTATCAGTCACTGTTTTAGAAGTGGTTGCTTTGGTCAAGAAAGAAATGAAGCCTTGAAAGGACAGGGTGAATAGGGCTTTTATGGTAGGCAAATAAATCTGCCATTTTTAAGTTTGCATCATCGTAAAATCGTTGTCTTACTCCATGATGCCTCACATTCCTTAAAGAAAGAGAAGACAAAGGGAGGAAGCCCTTTCAACCTGATTGCATGTTGCTCATTTCCTGAGCCCGCAGCCTCCAACCCTCCGCCAAGGCACAATGCTCTCTACCCTCAAGCACCCTTGCAGCTCCTGAGGGCTCTGCACACCCATGCCCTCTTCCCCAGAAGGGAGGAGGAGGAAGGGACAGGAAGCTATGGGCCTCTGAAGTGCTCAGAGCAGCGAAGAATTGCTGAAAACCACATCTTGAAAAACTGAAATAGATGAGTGCTGTCTGTTCTAGTCACTGAATGAGGGAGAGTCCCATGGGGAAAATGTAGGTTGAGACTATGCTCATTCACACACCCTGGAAGTCCAAATTAAGATTACATATATAAGCTTTTAATTCTGTCATTTTGTAACTTCCATTACATAAGACTATAATGCTGTTTTTCCTATTGTTCATCCTGTTATCTGGGTAAGTTGCCTCTTTTAGGATCTCCTTTCCGCTTTTTAATTTCAAGGGCAGACAGGGCTGGCCATGCCCCAGTCTTTTCCATTCTTCATGTAATTAGCTTAAAAGATTCAGCACACAAGAGGAACTCACATACCCTTTTCCTGTGCATTACCTACCTGCCCATTCATCAGTGGGATCCCTGTTGCCCATTCCCATTAGTCTTACCAATAATTGAAATCATGGTTCATCCATTTAGGACAGACACCGTCCTTCCCTTTGCCCTCGGTGAACTGCTTTGCGACAGCACCCTGAGGGCAGCGGGCTTCCCCTTCACCTCCCAAAACTGTATTTTGGGCTGCACTGAGAATTTTGTGGCACCACCAGACAAATTCCAGTCCAAGCAAGTCCATGAAACTAAATACGTCACAGCCAAACGTGAATGCAGTTGCTTGCTACCTAGCACCTGGGCTTGGACACTTTGAGCACAGCTTTCAGGAAGTCCCTGCTTCCTAGGTAATCTAATTACTTACACACTTTCAAAAATACAAGGGGGTTTTGCCTTTAAAACATTCACTGCTTTAAATAGGGAATAGAAGAGGGGATTTCCTTGCTGATTTCACTCAACTTCAGATTAGGCCGGCCAGGAAACACCCCTCACACAATGCATTATTTTTGGCCTTAAAGCGAAGCCAGCTGGCAAACTAGGAGCTGCGGAGAACTAGGAGGGGTTTTGCTCAATACATTAAGGGAAATAGGAATTAACAATTTTTCCTGAACTTTAACAATGCAAAGAAAGGGACATAAAGGCTGCAGGACAGTTCAGAAAGTGTTGATAGATAAGTTTGATTGAGTTTTAGTGAGGCTTTTCTGTCTTCAGGAAGAGCATTGCAGCTCACTTCTCGCACACTCTGTTGGTCGTCTTTACTAGGGACATGACCTCTATAGGACTGGATGGCCTCTCACCATGTCAATGCAGTGGGTTTCACAGGAGGCAGCCAAAGGAGGCACTCCCATACAAAAAAGACATTCTGTGTGGCCCTTTAAGACTGAACATACCACCAATCTCACCTGAGCACCACACAAATGATATTTTAATACCATAAATGTCTCAGGTGAACATATTTCTAGCTAACAGGCAAGAAAATTCTTCTCCTGGGCAGCTGAGTTGAAGCAAGGATGAATAAATAAGTCTTAGATCTTCATATTTAAGTACAGAAATTGCTCCACATACGCAATTTTTTCCATGCAAGATTCTTAAAAATTTCCACTGTTTGCCTAAAGATTGTGTAATGGCTGTAAGTGTGCTGCTTGGGGCCTGTAATTTAAGTGGATGTTCAAATTTAGGTTTATTTTAAACAGAAGCCAAGACCATATATGAATCCTGTAACTTAAAATGAGTTAACGTTTTTTTTTCTTTTTTCCCTCCCAAGCATTAGATTAATTTCCCGACTTTCAGTTTCAACAGTAAATCAGTAATACAGTAAACAAACTCCATGCAAGTAATTTTGCACGATAACAAATCTGGAGTCAGGCTGGGGACTCTGGCATTCTCTTGCTAGCCTGCTGCAAGCCAAAGATACCAGGCTTTACATTCTCACTGGCAGATCTCTCTGCAGTCAGTATTCTGCTTTACTCACTCTCAGGCAGATCCTACAGAGGGTATGAGGTACTCCAACATGGACCAATCCCCCTTTTTACTAATTACTATTTCTGGAAACTGTAGGCTGCTGTTTTGCCAGCTATGTAAAAAGAAACAAATGTACATTTTGTCTAAATAAATAAACATTCACTGACAACGCACAGCAACAGGAAAACAGTTACCAGTTTTAGAGACAGATACAGCCCTGTAGCTAACTTTGGCAAAACACTGGGATTCATGGATCTGTTTCCTCCTTGGGACCTACTTAAATGCAGACTTTCTCCAGAATTTCCTGGAATACCAGTTTAATAATATCAGCCTGATATTTATGAAGGCTGTCATATTTACTGGAGGAGAATTGAATGCCGCTGCCCAAATTAGATGCTGACCTCTTCTGGGAATATGGATGTGGAATAACTTCCTGGGCATAAAAGAATCAAATAGAACAGAACAGTTCTGTTTGAAGAGGCCTCCGATGACCATCTAGTCCAACTGCCTGGCCACTTCAGGCAGCACGTTATTAAGGACATTGTCTAAATGCCTCTTAAACACTGATAGGCTTGAGGCATCGACCACCTCCGTAGGAAGCCTTTTCCAGTGTCTGACCACCCTCTCTGTAAACAAATGCTTCCTAATGTCCAGTCTAAACTTTCCCTAGCGCAGCTTTGAACCATTCTCACGTGTTGTTGTCACTGGATCCCAGGGAGAAGAGATCAGCACCTTCCTCTCCACTTCCCCTCCTCAGGAAGCTGTACAGAGCACTGAGGTTGCCCCCCAGCCTCCTTTTCTACAAAATAGACAAGCCCAAAGTCGTTAGCTGCTCCTCACAAGACATGCCTTGCAGCCCTTTCACCAGCTTTGTTGCCCTCCTCTGGACACATTCAAGGATTTCACATCCTTCTCAAATTGTGGGGTCCAGAAGTGCACACAGTACTCAAGGTGAGGCCACACCAACACTGAATGCTGCAGGATAATCATCTCTCTTGACCAGCTGGTTATGCTGTGTTTGATGCACCCCAGGATGTGGTTTGTCTTCTTGGCAAACCGCAGATATTGCTGAAAGGGGAAAATGGCCTGTGCTATATCTCTACACTGACTCATGGATGGTGGCAAATGCCCTGTGGGGCAGGGTGAGAGCAAAAACTGTGTGGTGACTCAAACTGTGTGTGACTCACCACAGCCACCAGGACGCACTGCTGACCGCTATTGAGCCTGCTGTCAACCAGCACCCCCAGATCCTTTTCTGCAGGCTGCTCTCTGGCCGCTCCTCTCCCAATTTATACTTGTGCCAGGTGTTACTTGGCCCTAAGTGTAGAATCTGGCATTTGGACCTTTTAAATTTCATCCCATTACTCATTGCCCAATGCTCCAATCTATCTAGATCCCTCTGCAAGGCCTCTTAACCCTCAGGAGAGTCAACAGCACCTCCCCGTTCAATATCATCAGCAAATTTACTAATTGTGCCTTTAACTCCTGCATCTAGATCATTGATAAATATATTAAACAGAACTGGCCCTAGAATTAAGCCTTGAGGAACACCACTGGTGACCAGCCACCAGCCAGATGTTAGCCCCATTCACCACAACCCTTTGAGCTCTGCTGTTCAGCCAGATCTTCACCCAGTGCACCATGTACTTGCTCAACCCACAGTTGGACAGCTTGTCCAGAAAGATTCTATGGGGGGGAAGTATCAAAAAACCTTACTAAAATCCATAAAAGCTACTTCCATTGCCTTCCCTTCACCCACTAGGCGGGTGACCTTATCATAGAAGGATATCAAATCAGTTAAACAGGAACCCATGTGAACCCATGTTGACTGCAACCGATGACTGCATTATTCTTTAAATGTCTATCAATACTACACAGTATGGTCTTCTCCATAATTTTTCTAGGTACTAAGGTTAGACTAACAGATCTGTAGTTTCCTAGGTCTTCCTTCATGCCCTTTTTGTAAATTGGAATAATACTGGCTAGCTTCCAGTCAGCAGGGACCTCCCCAGACTCTTTAACAGATGATAGAGGGGGGTCCTGCGCCATAGCATCTGCTGCCTCCTTCAGCACTCTGGAATTAATTCCATCAGGTCCCAAGGACTTATGAACATGCAGCTGATGCAAACGGTCCCTTACAATTTCAGTGTCCACAAATGGAAAGTCATGTTCCCACACTTGTGGTCCTCTGACCCGGCAACTCAAGGTAAAAAAAACATTGATAACCTACACGTTTTTTCATCCCTATTAGTTAGATGACCATCTTCAACAAGTATTAGTCCAATGTTTTCCTTAGACCTCTTGTTTCTATTAATGTACTTTAAAAAGCCCTTCTTGTTGTCTGACACAACACTGGCCAGTTTCAACTCTAGTTCAGTTTTGGACTTACATGTCTGCTCCCTGCATATGCTAACCATAGCTCTGTCATCTTCCTGCAAAGCCTGACCTTCCTTCAGAGATCATACAATTTCTTTTCCTCTTGAGAGGTTCCCTGTTCAGCCAAGCTGGTCTTCTGTCCTGTTTGCTTGACTTACAACACAGTGGAATTGCCTGCTCCTGTGCTTCTAAAAGGTGGTTCTTAAAGACTGACGAGTCGCATGGGCCCCTAAGCCCTCAGAAGCAGATTCCCTGGGTGCTCTGCTAAATAGTTCCCTGAGTAGCTTAAAGTTTGCTCTCCTGAAGTCCAGGGTAGTAACTCTGCTGTCCCTTTTTTTTCTCATTACACCGACAATTTTAAATGCAACCATTTCATGATCACTGTGGCTAAGACAGCCACCGACCACCACATCTCCCAAGAGTCCCTCTCTATTCACAAATAACAAGTATAGGAGGGCACCTTTCCTCAGCGTCTCACTAAGCACTTGTCACAAGAAGTTGTTTCAAACAAACTTCTGGAATTTCTCAGACTTGCTTGTCACAGCAGTATGGTATTCCCAGCTGATGTCTGGGAAGTTGAAATCTCCCATAAGGACAAAGGCTACCAATCCAGAGATTTCTCCTGATTGCCCATAGAATAATTCATCAGTGCTATCATCCCGGCTGGGCTGTCAATAGTAGACACTGACTACAGCATCTGCTTTGTTTTTCACCCCCGTAATCATCACCTAGAAGCTCTCAAACACATAATCCCTGACTGTAAGGGCTGTAGAGTTAAACCTCTCCTTTACACACAATGCAACTCCTCCACCTCACCTGCCCTGCCCGTCCCTCCTGAACAGCCTGTAGCCCTCCATCCCAGCACTCCAATCGTGGGACTCATCCCACCAAGTCTCACTAATATCAATAACACCATAACTCTAGGAACACACCAGTGCTTCCTGTTTGTTTCTTACACTGTATGTGTTCATGTACAAGCATTTCAGATGAACAAAAGAAGTGTTTCGGCGAAGAGGAGCACAAAACCTAAGGACTGATGTTTTAATCAACTACTGTAAAAAAAGAACTTCCTATAAGCTGGCAGGGCAGGATTCAAACCTCACAATGTGACCTTGAAAAATATAGTAATAGTGTTTCATATGAACGCACAAAACGCTCCATATTTCATATCGACAAGTAAAGGTGAGCAGCATGCTTAGTTCAGTGCTAGCCCTCATAAAAAATGTGCCGGGAGGGTACCACTGACTGAGATGAATGACTGTTTAGCCTTGACTGGCAGCTGAGGGTTGTCATGACACAGTCACCCTATACCTAACCCTCCCTTTTTGCATCTCTCACTTCTTGAGGGCCCTAACAATGTCCCGCCAAACTTACCCTTCAAAAGACTTTCTAAAAGTCTAAGAATGCTTCAGTTTGCCTCTGTGCAGGAGCTTCATATGAGGATAGGGAAGGGACTAAGACTTATCAGATTCATTATCCTTGGAAAGAGGAGTTTGAATGGTAGAAATGAATGACAGTCACTGTTCAGAGGCATCCCAGGACATATACAAAATGACCTAAGTTACGGAGTACGCACTGCATCATGGCTGTTCCAGGACTTCAGCACAGCTGCGTTTACATAAGCAAAAGCAGATCATGATACTATACTAGATCTCTGAAAATGTTTCCAATATCTTTCAAAAAATTAGTTGTTTATAGAATCATAGAATCATAAAATGATTAGGGTTGGAAGGGACCTTCAAAGGTCATTGAGTCCAACCCCCCAGCAAGGAGCAGGGACATGCCTGACTAGATCAGGTTGCTCAGAGCCTCATCCAGCCTGGCCTTGAACGTTTCCAGGGATGGGGCCTCCACCACCTTTCTGGGCAACCTGTTCCAGTGTTCTATAACTCGCATCGTAAAAAATGTTTTCCTAATATCTCATCTGAATCTACCCCCCTCTATTTTAAAACCATTACCCCTCGTCCTATTGCAACAGGCCCTACTAAACAGCCTTTTCCCATCTTTCTTGTAGGCCCCCTTAAGGTACTGGAAGACCCCTATAAGGTCTCCCCGGGAGCCTCCTCTTCTCCAGGCTGAACAGCCCCAACTCTCTCAGCCTGGCCTCATAGGAGAGGTGCTCCAGCCCTTTTATCATCTTTGTGGCCCTCCTCTGGACCTTCTCCAACTGGTCCATGTCCTTCTTGTGTTGGGGGCTCCAGCACTGGACACAGTACTCCAGGTGGGGTCTCACCAGGGCAGAGTAGAGGGGGAGAATCACCTCCCTCGACCTGCTGGCCACGCTCCTCTTGATGCAGCCCAGGATGCGGTTGGCCTTCTGGGCCGCAAGGGCGCATTGCCTGCTCATGTTAAGCTTCTCATCCACCAGCACTCCCAAGTCCTTCTCCTCAGGGCTGCTCTCAATCCATTCCCCGCCCAGCCTGTATTTGTGCCTGGGATTGCCATGACCCAGGTGCAGGACCTTGCACTTGGCCTGGTTGAACTCCATGAGGTTGGCACGGGCCCACCTCTCCAGCCTGTCAAGGTCCCTCTGGATGGCATCCCTCCCTTCCAGCGTGTCAACGGCACCACACAACTTGGTGTCATCGGTGAATTTGCTGAGGGTGCACTCTATCCCACTGTCCATGTTGCTGACAAAGATGTTGAACAGGGCCTGGCCCAGCACAGACCCCTGAGGGATGCCACTCGTGACCGGTCTCCACATGGACATTGAGCCGCTGACCACCACTCTCTGAGTGCGGCCATCCAGCCAACTCCTTATCCACCGAGTGGTCCGTCCATCAAACCCACGTCTCTCTAGTTTAGAGAGAAGGATGTCGTGCGGGACAGTGTCAAAAGCTTTGCACAAGTCCAGGTAGATGATGTCAGTTGCTCGTCCCTTGTCCACCGATGCCGTCACCCCATCATAGAAGGCCACCAAATTGGTCAGGCACGATCTGCCCTTGGTGAAGCCATGTTGGCTGTCACCAACCACCTCCTTGCTCTCCATGTGCCTTAGCATGGTTTCCAGGAGAATCTGCTCCATGACCTTGCCAGGCACAGAGGTGAGGCTAACCGGACTGTAGTTACCCGGGTCCTCCTTGTTCCCCTTTTTAAAAATTGGGGTTATGTTCCCTCTCTTCCGGTCATCGGGGACCTCACCAGACCGCCACGACTTCTCAAATACGATAGCCAGTTGCTTGGCAACTTCATCCGCCAGTTCCCTCAGGACCCGAGGATGGATCTCATCAGGTCCCATGGACTTGTGCACCTTTAGGTTCCTCAGATGATTATCTACAATTAACTATTTCCCAGGATGAACTCCCAGGATGAGTACCAGCACAAGATGTTTCCTTATCTTCACAGCCTTTTAATTGTTCTCAGTTAAAAAAAGAAAATGACAAAGCACATGCATATAACCAAAAAAAGAACCACTGGAAAAAATAACAAGGAAATTTACAGTTTATGAGATTTAATCAGAAATTCTCAGATCTGGAAGTGGAATACTTTAAGACACTAACAGTGGAAAGAATAGGCTGTGCCATGTTTTTTTCTCTGATGAGGAGTGAGTCACTTAGATAAAAGTCACCTGTGAAATACCAGGATATACAGTCCTCACTATTTTCCTTTATAATTATCTTTTCATCATATTTACAGTAGCAGGTTCTTGGAAAATGGGACTCTCTCACACTTTTGGGCCTTTTAATTGTAAAAATATTTTCCAACCCACTTTTTAAAAAAATAAATCCTTATCTAAAGTATAAGCCAATAACTTAACAAAATCAATGGCACATACTGGACTAACTGCACCCTCACAGCATGGTTTGTCCATGGCTGAAAATAAATGGCATGAGGCCTTCCTTTGATCTGCGTCTCTACACCCTTCTTCAGCTCAAAGCAAACATTTCCATTCACGACCACACCAATATGAAACCTGCCCATAAAGATCTACGGACATCCCAGCAGTACTGCCAACATGTATGCAACCAACTGGGAGCCAAAACGTGCAGCATTCAGTTGTTTCCACTGCGCTATGTGAAACCTTTGCGTTATAAAGGCAATGGCAAATGAACAGCCAAAAGGGGGGAAAAAAAAGGTGGAAAAAGAAGAAAAGAGTATGTGGGTAGTGAGAAAAGTTAAGACACAAGAACAGAGGAGACACAAGATGGGGAAGACAGAGAAAACCTGTTTGTGAACCTGCACCATTAATACCACCGTAGATGTTCCTATCCTACCTATACCAACAACTTGCTGTGGGTCTCACTCCCCTTCCCCTCCTAATTACTTCATGTGAGCTAAAACTCACAGCTGCACATTCTGTTCCTCCCTGGCAATTTTCAGACATACTGCTTGGAATCAAGAAGTAAAGGCTACAAAATAAGAAAATAACTCAGCAACCAACCCATCCCTACATGTACATCTCTCTTCTTCCCTTCTGCAGCACTCTGCTTGTACTAATCAGTGGTAGCCGCCAGAAACCTTCAGAAAAAAACAAAGGATGGGAGTTAACTATTTAGAAAGCTTTGCTACAAGACTAAAAGAGTTCAGCCCTCACATCCCCACTCAGACTGGGTCATTATATCAACAGCATTGCCCACAGACAGCAAAGCAAACTGGTGGATCTCGCCTTTTCCTGCACAACTGCTCGGGAAGGGGAAAAGACGCGCTGTGAATAAAGTAGTCTAAACTTTCTCATGTTGTGGTAAAAGTAAGGGGTTGCTGGCAGCTCATTCTCTGGAGATTATGGAGCAGAAAGAAAACACACAGCCAAAATAAGCATTCAGTGAGAAATTTTAATTCCTACCCTGTGGGACAAAACAATACTTCTTCCAAGTTAGGGCAGAGAAGTGTCCTTTTTCTTTTCTGCACTACACTACTTCAATCATATATAGCACAAATAGGATGAGAAAGAAGAGCCAGATCTCCACATTCATACTCAAATACTTTCTCCAGTCTAAACCCACTGGGTTTATACACTTAGTTTATGTCATGTCTCCCTTTTCTTATAGGGAGACTGACAGTACTTTTGGTATTGCATCTTCCACATTCAAATCTTTTCCTCTCAGAAGAATCAGTGGACTGAGGGTTTTCCTACTGCTGGTGAGGAAAGATTAAAGTCTCTGATATGCAGCAAAATCAGACATTTTCCTTATGGAAGACAAGATATCCTGGGCAACCCGGACTCGCTGCACACACAGAGAGCTGTTGTGTGGCACAGGGGTAGTTGTTCTCCAGCAGGTCCTTTAAGATGGTCCCAGGCCATGCAGATGTGCCTTCCAGTGGATCTAAATACTCGGCTTCTTAGAGAAGTGATGTTCCTGATGTGCCTTTTGGGGGTTTGGGCCTTCCATTTTTTTTTAATTTTGGCAGTGTGTGTCTTCAGAAAGGGAGTGACTGGTTCAAGTTAGCACTTGGGAAGGAGAAGAGAAGTCCTCTTTTTCTTGGAAGTAACTACATCTGTTCTAGAAAAGAAAGCTCCTGTCTGGAATTTATTACATAGAAGGAGAGTCCCAGTGAAGAGCTCAGGACCTGCATCCCCTAAAGAAAGCACCATGAGGAGCTGAGAGCAGAAAAGATGCTGCTAGAAGGTACTGTGCAAAATCTGATGCAAGGCAGAAAAACATGTAATTGTCTGAAACCAAACCTGGAAGCAAGGATCTGCCTACAAGGACATAATGACATGGGAACAAGATGTACACAGACCCTTTATTTCTGCCTGTCACCTCAGTTTTCTCTTTCTAGAAGGTAAAGACTCTTTGTTTAGATACTAATCAAAACCTATCTTTTTGAATTTAAAAAGCATTCTGTTTTTCAGTGGAAGAACTTGTCTAGGGAAAAAGGCTACTCAGAGCAATCTCAAAGCTGGATTCCTCTCAGGATCATGTCAGCAAATCGCATAGAAAATGAAGTACTAGTTGTATATTCATATGTATGTTAATCTTAGAACAGAGGATAAAATAGGACTGTACGTGTGCCAAGAAGGAGCCTGGTGTACTCTCTAAAGTTTTCTGCAGAGTGAAAACTAAAATCTGTATTTCCACATATTTCTATTTGACCCTATTATATAGAATTAAAGTAATACCTAGAACCGAAGTCATAGCAACAGAGATCATCTTGTAAACATGAGAATTTGCATGGGTCTGGTTTGTTTTTAGTTTTTTGGTTTTTTTTTAGTACAGAAGCCAATCAGCAAAACCATCCACATTAGATATTACCAGCTCTCCTGGAAACAGGCGAGTTCATACAAACCACAGAAATCTGAAGAAGCCCCATGTCAGGTTTCAGCAAGCGTAGGCTCTCCAGAGAGAGGCTCTCCCACTGCAACTCGAAGTGCAGCTGGCTTCTGACTTACACTCCCCTCAAAACCCTCCCCATCACACAAAGAAGTGGCCTCCTTAAGCTCCTCTTCACAAAGTTAAACTCTCCCCTGTAATCCTCCATAATTCCTGTAATCGTGTCTGCTACTTGCCATAGCTCCTCTTCAGCCCTGTAGCCCAGTGTTGGTGGCACCCCATGTCACAGAGGGCAGGTTCAGGATCTCTTCTCTGCCCAGGGGGATTGGCTCCACCACCGCCTGTCTCTCAGTGCTCTGAAAACAAGGACGCAGAGCAGCATAGAGGTTGTTCTCAGCTCTTCCTTTAAGACAATTCCTCATCACGCAGGGTAAGAAAAACTGAGGCAACTTCATTTCCAAATCATTACTGATTTGGAAATGCCACAGAGAAAGGAGATTTGTAAAAAAAATCCAATCTCTACCTAAAGTCTCAGCACAGCATATTTGGTTTGTTGTACATCCTAATCACGGATCTCTTCTTTCCCTCTACTGTAGTCTCTTACCTTCAGCCAGAGCAGCAAATCACGGTCAAAAGATGTAGAATTTTACAGTATTTAGTCTTGTTCACAAGCTATCTATTCCTTAACATAGAACAGTTTTGTAGTAATTTATAAAAGTAAAATAAAACATTAAGGAATGCTTTATGTTAAAGACTTATTAAACCTTGAAATACTTCTCTTACAATATATTTATTTATTCCACTGAAAGTACTTTCCATCATTTCAGCGAGAAAGGAAAAAAAAAGCAATTGTTTATATTTACCCTATTTTTAGAAGCAAAACTGGCAGTAAAAGAGAGTGAAATAATGTTTTCTTTTTTGATTTTCCATTATTTACACGGTGACAAGATGAACAAAAATTTTTTTTTAAAAACAACAGAATACACCATATATGTATATGCCTGCAGATAAGAACGATTTGTAAAATCTGAATTGTACTATATCTGAACAAAGATAGACAGTGTTTTGGGACAGGGCTGTATCAACAGCCCCACTTCTCCTAAATGCCCATTCAGGGACATTTCCTCTTTTAGAAACAGCCCCAAGCTGATTATTTTCTCAAAAGGATATAAATGCCTGCAAATTCTAAACATAGCTCAAAACTCTCTGTCAAATATTTCAGCAGGAAAGGCTAACAAATTTGTACCAATACAGTCAGTTACACTTACAAAACATGTAACTATATAAAAGCTGTACAGGGCCAAACCCACACACACCATCACAGTAGCCATTCTGCACACAGTGCGAGCAAACAAAGGGAGGACATTAAATTAAGTCTGCTTCCACCCAAGAGAGGTGGAAATTCACCAAGCAATTGGTGATATTTGTCATATTATCCACATAACACCGGTTAGGCTGATAGCAAATAAATTTATGTCTTTTGTTTACCACTTATCCCCTCAAGTTTTCAGACTTATAAAAACGTCACAAAAACCAGAACAGATAACTGAGCAGTTTCTAGGAATGTGTCCCCTCCTTAAAATACTGACCTTTCAGCTAATACAGAAAAGCTTAAGGAAGGGAAACCTTGCAGCAGAAACCTCACTTTAAACACAAGGGGGAAAATGTCCAGAGGAGTATTTCCAGGAAACCAGAAATCTGTTCTAGTTGGCCTAGTTAGCTGCTTACACCACTTGAGGTTTCCAGGTCCAATCTTCTGCAATGGCTCTGTCTTCCCTGCTTTTAGCATAAGAATTTTTCTAGATGCCAAGGCGCTCATACCACTTTCTAATTTTACCCCTAGGTTCCTTACATTAGCTAGATCAACATGCAAAGTTGTGTCAGAAGGGAGAGGGAAAATATTTGGGTTGGCTAGCAGAGACACAGTTCCTATTCCTGTGGGAATGGAGATATTTTTTCATAGATGGGAGTACTGCTTACGCGTCAAAAAATAAAGGCACAACAAGCTCTTTATATCGACTGTTAAGCACAACATTCATCTCATAGCAGAGAGTTTTATCTTTGCCACATCCAGCATCAGGTTAGTTTCTCACACAAATCTGGCACGCGCAGCACTAACAGAAATGTGTCTGAAGACTCAGAGTCCCAATCTCACACAAACCGAATAGCTAAGGCCATTGGGGCACTCAAAAAATTAACTCTTCACAGTCCCAAAAAGCACTTCATAGGAAACACAACTGGGAGACAAAAAGCTCAACCTCAGGTGTTAAACAAGGCCATGCTGAGTAACTCCTGCAGCCTGATGCTGTAGGTCAGTCACAGGGCTTCACATCGCCTCTGCTCCCTTATCGATTTGGAGGGGACAGGACCAGACTGGACAGACTCCTCCTCAGCTTTTCTCACTCTTGGTAGACCACCGAGCACCTCCTATGCACATCCCATGAACTTCTGTTGTTACTCCTCCCTGACACTGGGATTTCTGCTCTTCCAGTTAAAATGCAACTTTTGCTTAGGAGGTGGCCAGACTGCTCAAGAATACAATTTTCTCCAATTCCAATTTTCCAGTTTTTCAAGCAGCAGGTCTGCCCCTTCTCAAACATTGTAGTTCTGCCAGGCAGCCAAACCAAAAAGTAGTTGGTCAACATGAGCAGAGTAACAATTTCTCTTTCCAGTGAAGCAGATGGGAAAAGGATGTCAGTTCATGGTTACTACTGCAAGTTGCTATAAGATTTAGCCCCTCTAGTGCCCAAATCAATTTAAAAGGTAGGATTCTCAGCTGCAGATTAGGAAGGGCTTCACTGGGGTGGGAGTGATGGGGGAAGGGGGAGAGAGGAGCTGTCATTATGGAAGAACTCTGGTCAACAGCATTCCTACCCTATTTATGATAGCATTGAAATAAATTCCCCCAAAATCCTAAAGTTATGTATCTCAGATCCCAGTAATTACTCCACAGCTCAGTGTAAAAAATATTCCTGAATAGCTTGTCTGAGATCCAACCATCCCTCCAGATCAAGCAGGATGAATTTACCTTCATTTAACTCTGAATTCCAATCCTGTTCCTCCACACAGACTGGAATATCTCTCTTCTCACGTTTTCCTATCCGTAGAGAAACTCAGTGGTTTAGGGAAGGGCTAGGAACACAAGGGGAGGGCCCTAGGGTCGCCTGGAGATGGAAAGCAGTGCACCTGCTGCGGCAGCAGGGTGGCTGCCAGGCAGCCCTTTGGGCTGCTGCCCAACACGCGGGCAAGTCTGCACCCAGGGCAGTCAGGACAAGAGGAAAGTTCAGCCCAGCATGCGTAAGCAGTTACGTGACTCCACACATTTGAAGGCTGAACAGGACACACGAGCTCTCCCTCATCTCTCCCAGTGCAACCGCTCTCACGTAGGTTCCTGCCGGGATGCTCGGGGCCGATTTCTCTCACCCCAAGACTTCCTATCTCTCATTCTCATTGCTATGTCTTCTGCACTGTCCAATAAAATGTTCTCCAACACTTCCATCAAAGCCTCATGCATTTTCCTAGTGCTGCTCTCACTGCCACAAAGTATCCAGGTTATTTGCCTTTCCTACAGGAGCTGCCTTCTGGTTTGGAAACATGGACGAGCTTTCACCAGAGCTACTTTCACCATGTGGCTACTATGACAGAGGAAGATAACAATGCCTTCACATGATGAAGTGAATTTGCCTCTATCAGAGCAGGAAAGGGAGCAGTCACATGGAGAGTATGTCCAGATAAGCAAGGAAATAGCACTCTTCAGGCAAAACCCTTTGCAAAGAACAGAAGAGTGACCAGGAAGGGACTTGTCCAGGACTGAGAGGAACAAAGGGTCAGGGAAGCCTGAACAAGGAACAACATAATTAAGAAGAAAAGAGCTGAAATCAAAAACACTTTAAGAGTGGGTGAAATAAAATATAAATCACTCTTTTACAGTACATTTCCTTACTAAAATACATTAACTAATAGTTGTTAACCTCCTGCTGCCAGAAGAGGCTATCTGTCTGATACATGCTTCATCCGCCAAGGAGCGATCTGCATAAACCCTGCTTCAAGTAAGCAGTGGGAAACACCCCGCTGCCTTTTGTCAGCCTACTACACTCACTCAGCTACATTGTTTTCCAGAAGTGTAGGTTGCAACTACTAAGGAAATCCATTCCCCCCACCATTTCCTTAAGGAAACCCAATTAGCATGGCCAGGGCTGCAGTCCTATTCTTTACTGCCCAGTTCTGTCTGTCCAGCTGGCCACACTTCCCTCTTGCAGGCAGAGTGACTCATAGCACCTGTTGCTCCCACCTCCTTCAGGCCATCCCTATGTATCCCACGGCAGAATGCCCCTTGGTCTCCGGGGATATACTGATCCTTTCAACATGCGGAAGGTGCGGAGTGCGTCTCTTGCTTCAGCACCAGGGTTTTAAGCAGTTGAAGGGTTGACTAAAAAAACTTGCTACCCACATGTTTTCCTACTCGGACAGGGAAGAAAGCCTGCCGTAGATGCTGTCTGGTCAGATTTTTTTTTTTTTTTTTTAAGATAACGCATAAAAGTCGCTGAATGTCAGGAGGCATGTCTGCCACCCCAGCACCAGCAGTGGTGAGCTTTCGGTCCCGCTAGAAACACCATGAAGCAAGTTTCCTCTGGCACACAAAATGACCAGCGCACCATTAGGCAGACGACTGTACAGAAATAGACTTGCAGAAAGCTGTGGAGTTTTCCAGCTGGATGTCATGAGATCAGGGCCATGGAAACAGAAACTCCCTATTGAGAATCAAAAATAGCATGAGGTCTTGGAGAGAAGGCAGCAGGTAATATTCAGAAAGTGAATGTTGCTCACTGCACATGGTCTCAGAAAAACACATTTAAGTACTTTCAAGCTGAAAGCTCTTTAATCCTTTCTAGGTGAGAACCACCAGTCATCAACATGCAAATTCTCATCCAGTGCGGATTCTGCTGCTAGTTTCAGTCTATCTTAAAGAGGAAAAAAAAAAATCCAGACAAAACTCCCCCCATACATCCTCTTAGCTTCTAAAATGATCTTGCACTTCCTGTCTTGACATCTTGTTACGCAGCAGACTTAGAGCAGAAGAGCTGCCACTACGCTTTCAAAGCAAACAGCATTTTAGTCAGCAGGGCAGCAGCCAGGCGACACAGGAGAGAAGCAGGCAGGCACATGGGATGACGGGACAGGGAAGAAGTCATGTAGAAGTATCCAGAAAGTCTACTTTTCAAACTTGGAAACTGGAACTATGTTGTGCAGAAGCAAAAATCATGGATCAGTGAAAGCTGAGGTAAGGATACAGGAGAAAACCTCAAGCATGCATTCATCACTTTTTCAGAGGCAGCTATAGCAGCTGCCTCGACCACGGGATGGTGTGGTGAGGCATTGAGAAAACACCCAAGGCAAAAAGAAAAGATCCTCATACTACCAACAGAAGTGATACTTTTTTTGCAAACTCTTTCTTGCCCAGAAACCTATTTCTGCCTGCTGGAGTTTTGAAGACCCTCTCTTTCCATCACCACAGCCGTGCAGGGAAATGCTTCACCTTCCTGCCTTGTATGTCAGCACAATTCAAGACTAAGAATAATGGCATCCTTGAGTATGCCAGGCACAAAGGCACACAAAAAGAGGAACTGTAGGAACTAAAAAACACAAAAAGAGGAACTGTAGGAACTAAACAATTCACTGTGACTTGAAAACAAAAGCAGATATCTTGACAGGTTCTGAGGAGCAGGCTAGCAGCTAAAAAAGCAACCTCTTAGAGAGAACCTTGAGGTTGCCCTGAGGAAAACTGCTATTCTGCACTTGTTTACCTTTTGTGAAGTTAAGAGTGGCCAATCTACATTCTCTAAGGTCATTCAACCCTGCTACCATACCTCAATCCCAGCCTGAAACACCCCAGCCCTCACTGTTTGGTTCCTGTCCTGCTCTGCCAGCACAACTCACCTCATGACTGGTGGGCGAAGCAGCGCTTGACCCAGCTCTGCCAGGAGCTCCTGGGCCACGACAAGCAGCCCTTCTGCTCTTCTGCATGGTAAAAATGGCTCTTCTACCTGGGAAAACTGCAGCTTGCCCTGCACCGTGCTGAGGGCAGAGGTGCTGCTGGCTCACTCCCTTGCCTTTGTGGATGGAGAGGTGACCTAGCTGATCTCAGAGTGCCAAATTTCTAGGAGAAGAAACTACTAACTCCCATCACTCAGGGTGAGATACGTCAGCAATGAGACTTGCACTTCTGGCCAGCATCTAGTAGGAAGTTCTTCAGAAACTGTCAGTAGCAAACACTTGCTTCTCTGAAAAATCAAGAGTAGGAGTTTGCGTTGCAATCTCAAAACCTCTGGAAATCACTGCCTATTCTATTCTACCAACTGGCAGAGCTCAGACAAGCAACAAACTGCTGCCTTTCACTGGTATTGCAAGACCTAGAAAATAATCCCACAACACTCAGCTCCTTTAGGGAGATGGCAGCGTTGCCATGTCCTTTTAACAAGACTCAAGTTTCTTTCTATCATACCCTTTAAGAAGAAAAGTGCAAGCTGATGTCATGACAAATAAAAGTTATTGTGGTTTCACAATTCATCTCAAAACGTCATATGTCTTAAAGAATACACCAGGTCACTACTGCCTTTCTCAAAGGAATTATTCATGCACTTAGAGCTCATGCATGATGCTTCTCTTATAAATTTATAAAAGCTCACAAGCAGTGTGCTACAAATGAAAGGAATCACGCAGCCTTATGTTCAAAGATGCTTTATTTGGCTTCTTTTCAGCAAAGGTAAACACAGAAAACAGGACAGTCAATACTTCAGTAGAACATGTAACTTCAAATAAAGAATAATTAAATAATGAGCATGACACGCACACAATACCTCTAAAAACATAAAATTAAATTTTTTGATTGACTGAAGTTATTTTCAACTCTGAAGCAAACCGCAGCTGCTGTGGTCAAAAATACTTCTGTAGATTTATCTCAAAACTTGTTTTCCTCAATTTTTTTTTTTTTTTAAAAAGAAAAACCCCAACCTATCCCAAAAACAAAACACCTTAAAAATTCCCTGACGTCCCACTTTCTGTACAGAAAGGAAGTAAAGTGTAAATCAAAACTGCAGAAAAGCCTGTAGTTGCAATAAATCTGGTATCCCAAGTAAGTGGAGGTTGGCGGGGGGAAACAGATGGGAAATCGAGTAGTTAGTGTTTTGGCTGGATCAGGTTTTTTAATTAGAAGAAGTGAAATATATAAATAATTAATTCATATTGCACCTACAACAGTAACAGCAAACATCACCCCTCATGTCCTCAGTAATAAACACAGACATATACACACACATATACAGCTTTTTGCCAGATTCTAGAGAGGTCATCGCTCTGGAATGAAAAAAACGTTGGTTCTAAACACTTAGTCATAAGTCTTGCCTCTGCTAAATATTTTCTGTTCACTTTTTTAGATTGACAGTTTGTACTCTTGGTAAACATATGACAAAAAGCACAATCCAAAATGCTAAGCAGTTAGTAAGATGGAATATTTCAGACACATGAACAATGCTAGTCCAACCCTAAAGACAAGAGGATACTGGAAGTGATCTCGACATAATGACAAATATTCAGACAGAAGGAAGACTGCAAAATGCCTTAAACATTAGCAGAGATCACCAGAGGACCCCCTGTAGTCCTCCTGTCTATCTGGTCTGTCAGCAAAACGGGCCACAGAGTCAGTACGCCCAGAGGTAGGCTTGTTTTTAGCAACCTGCACCCTTCGAAGCAGGCACGGAACGCTGGTGAGGCACTGGGAGGCAGAGAGCACACTCTCTGCCTCCAACCCCTCACAAATCCGATGAGCTGCAAGACAACGCCTGGGAGCACTCTGCTCTCACAAGCAGCCTGCTGCTGCACAGGAAGCCGGGAGGACGGGCAACTAGAGTATTAAGCCTGGAACTTGACAGATAAGCAGGGGTGGGCAGGCAGTGAGGAGCAATTGGGGGTGGTGAGGGAGAGAGGGGCTCCAATTTTACCAGTGAAATTGCAGACAGATGTTGGCAAAAATTAAACCCCTCTTCATTGCGAGGACAATTAGGTACTGGAAGAGCATCCTCAGAGAGCTTGCAGAGCCTCCATTCGTGAAGGTTTTCAAAACTCATCTGGAAGAAGGCAAATACATTCTGCACTCTAGCATTGGCATAAGCAAAGGAGATTTTACCTGTCAGTAAAGGAGTGGACTAAGTGGTCCTGCTGGTCCTTTTTTTTTTTTTTTTTTTAATGAATAAGCATCTAGACTGGATAACAAACACTTTTCAGTGATCAACTCAGTGTCTAGATAGTGCAGTGTATGTGATGTATTTCCCTTTTATTGCTGTTTCTTTCCAGCCAGTGAAATCACTATTTGTAATGTTAACTTCAGGCTGCTGGGCTGTAATGCAGGCAAATGGAAATCCTCTAGGGTCCTAAAAAAAAAAAAATAAAAAAAAATTAAAAAAAAAAGCAGAAAAGCAGGAGAAAGGATTAATCATGGCCATTGTGTTGGTGTTTCAGGTCTTGCTGAGTGGTGTGGTTGCCATTGGGGCAGGGGGGTAGAAATGGACAGTGGGAAAGTGAGGATGAAGAGTCACAAAACTGCCCTTTGGTGAACAACAGTAGGACCTTCTCTGCCATAACAAGTTGCACATCTTCCTTCCACAAAGAAACAGGCTTCAGCCTGTGTTCTCCCTTGCTTCCTTTGTTCATTACAGATGACACCTTACCTTAAATTTAAGAAGCTGCCTTATCTTTAACAGCAGAGATGCGCTCCTGCCACACAAAGTGTTGTTACATAGAAAGATCTGTGCCCAAACAAAGAATACTGGAGCCCAGCACTGCTTGCCCCAAGCAGAGCAGGAGATGCCTGCAGAGTTGCAAGTGGCTCCACTCCCAGCAGTCAGCACATTCCTTTGGGACTGTATTTATAAGAAAGCCCGAAAACCTCATGCTACGCACTATGCAACAGTGTTTTGTCCTCGGGTGGGGACAAATGACCTAGCTCGCCAGCCATTTACTACCCGCAGAAGGGCAAGTGCTGGCTTACAAACCGTTTTGCCTTAGAAGGAAGCCAAGTGGTCCTGCTCAGCAGTCGCTGCCAAAAGACATTACTGGTGTAGAGGGAAAGTACACTATAGAAAAAGGTGTTCTGAAATCCAGGTAGTTTATATTACACAATACATCAATTTACATGTGAATTTTGGTTTATGACTGCTGAAGGAAAACCTGCAGTTACTACAGTATAACCACAACAGCAAACATTTATTTTTAAGTAAACTAATGAAAACAGAGGAGAAAACAGAATTACATTGGAAAGTTTAAATCAAAGCTTTATGCCTGGTGATTTCAATCACCAAGACTTAAAAATCAGTTCAACTTCCCGTACTCTATAAAAAGCAACTGCTAGATCTATTTTTGTCTCCTTCTCCCTGCAGGTTGTCTCCCCACTCTAAAATTATTCTAAATCACTCTACAGCTTTGATTATAGTGCCTATAGGCAACGGGCCAGAGAGACACAGTTGAAAAAAAGACTCCTGGCCTTTGCCCTACCAGTATCTGGAGCACTCCCTGGGGACACACGGTGGCATGCTTTCAGCTTGCTCGCTGCTTATTCTGCCCTTTGCTTTCCTGTTGCTTTAAACAGCAGTCAGCTCTCCTCAGAAAGCTGGAGGAGATCTACACACACATCAGGATGAAGTTTGCACACCCTACCATAACACACACGGCAAGTGTGGAAGTACCTGCTTAAAAGCTGTTCCTGCCTAAAGTGCTGGAGTAGCAGGCACGTCGTGGCACCGCTCATGCTGTACACCACCAACAGCACCCTTAAGCTGACTGCAGCCGTCTGGACTGCCGCTACACAGCGCACCCCATAACCTCGCCTCAGTGTAAGTGTGGCTTGAGATTCACCTGCTTGCATCTCTTAAAAATTTAATAACACACCTTGAAAGTAATGGGAAAGTTATAATGTCTCTTGCTGAATGCACAAAATTGGCAGCTAAATACAAAGCCCTACTGCACATTTAAACAGCAAAAAGGAAAAACAACAGAAGGCATTCCAAACAAGAGACATGGAATATGGCAGGACAAATTTTCAGGATTAGCATTAATGTATTTGTGTGCAATAGGAATGATTTTTTGGGGGGGGCCAGGGGAGGAAAAAAAAGGAAGGCATTCTCCATTTCCTACTAATCAATATCAAATGAATCAGAGAAGTTATTACACTGTTCTTTGCTTTCATTAGCCTACGACCATTAACACTTGTCCAAACAATATTTCAGATTTTGAAAAAAGCTGATCTGAAGACAGTATTATATGGATTTTTAAAAAAAAACTTATTATGTACCTACTACTAAACCAAATACCAAATATTTTTTTAAATGATAGAAACCATACATTGCAGAATTCAGAATACAACAGTGAGACAGAGAATATACAAAACCCTAAATAGATTTCTGAACTGTGAAAAGTAAACCAACTTTCTTGGTTTTGGTAATACACAAATAAGGATATTTATTGAATATATAAATAATACAATATTTCAGAATGTCATTCTGATGTTTGAGACCCAATTTATGACACTACCTTTATGTGGCTTGGAAAAAAAAACAAAAAACAAACAACCCAAAACATGGCATCCTTTTCGTGTAGAAGAGTAAGAAAAAGGTTTCTATCTCCTTATCTAATAACCCTGCATACAGCAAAAGTCTTTTGTTAAGTAAAAACATTTCAGAATTGAGCGCATAAATAATGCTTACCAAGGACATAAATAGCAAATTGAAACAGCAAGGCAACTATTTATATACACCACAGGAGTGCTATTTTTTCCCCCCTTTCAGCTGCCAACCATTTTATTTTCTGGTTATATGTAAAGCCCTACAGTCGGAATGAAAAGGAGAATGAAGGATTGGAAATTATTTTGTAATTAAATACAAACACAGATATGACACATGGGATAGAAATATATTAATCATACATAGTAAAGGCCTCCCTGTCCACAAGAAAAGGGTGTTGTTTTCTGTAGCCTATACTTGGACACCTCTCCTTTACATGGGCAGGTCAAGCTCTGAGATGTTTCCTACATTGCTATCTTCATCCTGACAGTAGCAAACAGGATTTATGTCATTCTTCCAGACAAAAACCCAAGCCATGCCCTAGGAGACCTGAACTCATCCACACATCCTGCCCTCCTTCTTCCTCTGCTACTCCTCCTCCAAGTTCGTCTCCAAAATGGAAAGCAGGATGAGGAGGATGCTTTCCCCAGCAAAACATGCTGGGGGAAAATATGATGAGAAAATTAACAAAGCACCAGCCATCCCTGTCCTTCACAATGCAAGCAAGTAGCACTAAATCACAGAAAGCTCAGGAAGAGCGCCCATGCTCTCTCTGTATACGATGCAGACTGGAGGGTGCTGCCAGGCATGTTTCTGCGAACAGAAAATTAAGTGGCTTACTAAGGAAAAGGAATTGCCTGGAAGCAGTGTGCGATTAAACTCAGAAAACATGTTCACTTGGGTTGGGAAATATTTATGTCTGCGGGAAACCTGATGGGCAGCCTGACAGCAGAATTACCCCTCCACTGACTTGTTTGTAAAGGTAGGGTTTTTTATTGGGTTTTTTATTTATTTATTTTCCTTTTCGTTCTCTCCTCATTAACTCTGTTTAGGTCTGTTTGGCTACAATGTTTTTACATTGTGGTTTTTTGGTTTGGTTTGGTTTTTTTTGTTGTTTTTTTTTTTTTCTGTAGTGTTATGAAGGGCAAAGCAATGAGGCTGTTGCAAGCAAAACAACTCTCACACCACTGCATATTTTCACTACTTTGGGGAATTCAGAGTAGGATAAATATAATCTCCCACTCACAATAAAGCCACACTTGAGAAGAAACCAAGGCGATTCTAAAATGAGCCTCACCAGCTGGGACACGATGGCCAGAGACCTGATCCTCTGCGAGCAGGGCGTGTTATATCCATCTGACTCATGAAAGAGGGAGTTATGTCCTGAGTTTGTAATCTGAAAGGCTGGTATTTCGCTGTCACTTCAAGAAAAATTATTCTGAAAAGTCTCTTAAACTGGACTCGATACTATGTTTTCTCAACTACCTAATCTGTCACTATTAAGAAAAACAGCTGTATATCAAAGCAAATCCACTCAAACAACAAGCCAAGTCATACAGATAAAATAAGAATTTCCATAATTTTAAAGCCACAGCTTCGAAACATAGCCTTCCCCAAACTGAATAAACACTAGAGAATGCTGCGATAATGGCTCTTCCAGAAATAACTCCTATCTTTACTACAAACAAAGCAACGGAAAGTGTGTGCAGGCACTTGTTCTGGTAAAGTTTCCCAAATAACTGGAATTTCCTGCACCAAACTTCTACATTTCCCAACCTTTCAGGACATCTTTGGCCACTAAAATTCAGGTTTCTGATACCTACATATTACAGCTGATCAGCCAAGTTGCTATTTGCAGCTTAACAGATCTGACTCTATATTATTTGTAGCACCTTTCACACTTCAAAAAAATAGTAATTAGGGCATCCTAAATTTCTAATCAGTTTTAATTAATTAAGTAATTATTAAATAATTCTTTATTTTTTATTTATTTTTATTTTATTAGTCTGTTTATTATTTATTTTTATTATTAAGTAATTAATTAATTATTAAGTAATCTCTAGCTGATAACCAAGAGGTATTTTCAATTTATTTTATAGCACTTGTGTAACATGCAAGGTACACTGAGGTTCAGCATCTCTTTGAAATACAGTTTGTTGGCTGTATTCAGAAAAAGACAATTTGAAACAAAGACGCTAATGCTGCTTAATCCAAGTTCCATAAAACTTCCACTTAAGGAAAACCTGAATGTTTCCTTTTCTAAACAGGAAAAATCCATTGCTATGTTGGTGCTTTCTGCAGAACAATTTTTTTTTTATCTGACCTAGCCTCCTGTTCTACAATTCTTCAAGTTTTCTTCTTCCAGGTTCACCTAATCTGCTCAGCTTTCTTAGGTTGCATCATATCTGTTCAATAACAAGCTCCAGGAATTTTTTGTCCTGTTGTTATAGCTTTTTAAACACAAATATACTATTGACCATTTATAAAGCTTTCCACATGGCAAAACACTCATTAGCTACCAAAGAGAGATCAACACACCAATGTTAAAAAAAAAACAAAAAAAAAACCAAAAAACCCAAAACAAACAAACAAAAAAAACCCCAAAACCAACCACCTCAAAACACCAAACAAACATGTTGGACTTTATATCCATTAGTGAAATTGCCCTTCCTCACAGATCACCACAAGCCTCCAGAAAACTCTTTACGTGGAACTTGATCCCTCTGCAGACTGCTAGGTTCTGACAACTGACTATAAAGCTCTATAAACGGGCCAGGCTGAAATATGAGTACCCTGCAAGCCTTGAAATAAACAACTGATGCTGTGGAAAGCATTCAGGTTGAGACATGCATGCAACAGGTAAGTCACAGGAACTCATTCAGATTAAATAGCCTTTATTTTGCTTCAGTCCAGGCACTTGGCTTGTTAACCGGACTGCTTTATGTTGGTGCGGCCTACAGTTAAGCTCTATTAGTTGACCCAGGTAGGAAATGGTGCAACTTCTTACCAGAAGAGTAGCACTGAGAAACCTCCAGCATGGGTGAAGTTATGTTTGATGACTCATTGCTGCCTGCTCATTGCACTGTCACTGAGTGACAGGCATGGCTATGTTTGCATCTCTAATTGGCAGAGGATGAAGATGTGAGTTTTCCAAAGCTTTTGCATCAGCTCTCCCCACAAAGGCTGCTCAGTTTGTTCCCGAACAAGTGACTTTTTGGCAAACACTGTGAAGACACTTCACTTGGAATGTTTTCAGGGAGAATCAAAATGTACATATGCTCTGTAACTGGTACACAAGGCAATTCCTGAGGGATGGGACATCAACTTTGAGCCCTAGCTCTTCACCTGATTTTCAAAAGTCTACTCTGGAGAGGAGGGAAAACGACAAAAATAAAAGCAAAGCAAAAAACAACCATATTCTCAACAGCTGAAGCAAGAAAGAAGAAACTTTGACAGAGAAGAGTCCTTAGACACCCAGATAAAAAGCTGTTGTTCTACTTCAGAAACCAGGCATTTTGACAAGATTGGAAAGACTTCACTTGTTATCCAGTGTGGAATGAAAAGAAGTATTGAAGCCCCAGATAACGGCCTCAGACAGACACTGTTGTCCTCCAGCCAGTACTATTAGTTGCCTATTGTGCTGTTACAAAAACTGCGTCCAGAAATATGTACGTAGGCACTGCTTCTTGTTTCAACACAATCTGAGAATAACAGAGGATAAAATCAGAAAAGGGCTTTCTGTAAGACATTATTCTCTTTTGGGTGAATCAACTGCAACCAATGCTTTAAAGAGCACAAACAGATTTTGCAGATGATCAGGGAAAAAACAAGTCGCTGCAAAAACAGACTAGGGTCCCCATTGCACTGCTCAGACGGGAGCTAAGGAAGTATAGAGGATTTCCTCATTACAATGTCATATTTGTGGAGTGGCAATGCACTCTAAATACAGGGTTAAAAATTATCTCCACAGGTATTTTGTCATTCTAAGGATTTGGCTGAGAAAGCAACAGTGGAATCATATACAAGATACATTGTAAGGAACTCTTAGCAACAGATAGAAAAGAGCATTCAGAAAAAAAAAAAAAAAAAAAATTAGATGGCGACAGAGTGATCAAACTGCACCAGTACCAGAGTTCTACAACAAACTAATTAATGAGGCCTTGAGGGAAACAGATCCACATTAGGAAGATGGACTACACATTTCCCTGAGCTGGTCACTGTATGAAGGAATAGGATCAGCTGGTCAGAACTACTCTGGGTAAAGTACTGTTGCCTTTATGCAAAAAGGATCCAGGTTAGTGCATTACATTTTCCAAACTCAAGACCGAGAAGTAACTGAAAAGATACAGACCAAGACTGATAAAAACTAGACTACACTAAAAGAATAGAGACAACTTACAAGTCCACTGCAGAAGTCATCCTGGCATCACAGTTAATCAAAACACATGATAAATAGGAAGGAACACAAAGAAAGTTCCTCAAATCCTGCTTTTGTTGATAAACTCTCATAAACCAAACTTACACCCACTGCTAAACACTGCTCTTCTAATTTACCCTTTCTGCCCCACTGAACAGGTGTTTACATGAAGTCTTGACCCTGTGACAGGCTGGCATGTATGCTGGGCCAATATCCCAGGCAGCAGGATGTGAGACTCCACTTCTCTTGCTGACACAGGGGGCTTCTGAACTGTTAGCTAAGGAAGAAGGAGCACAGTGCCTTCAGTTTCAATATATTATGCTTTTCTGTGTCTTACACTTTTCCTTACAACATGGGAGGAGGAGGCTCTATTAAAAATTTCCAAAATAATGTGCAGGCTCTGCTGTTCAGCATCCCAGCAGTGTCTCCACAGCAACATATCGGGTCTTGCATGACCCACAATGTGGCACAGGGGTGTGTGAAATGGCTTGAGTGTTCATGATGCTGAGTGGGCAGAGTAGGGCATAGGAAACCGGCTGTGAAGCTAACCATACTGCCTGCTGGGGATGGTTCTGTTACAAGCTACCACTGGAACCACATCCAGGCATTGCCCAGGGAATTGCTAATACCCTAGGGCCAGAATCACGCCAGGAGGCAAGGTTACATCCTCAGCCTAGTCTAAATATGAGCAACCTAGTCTTGTCAAGCAATGTTTCACTGACTGTCCCTGCTCCTGCTTCAGGCACCAGTGCAGTCACAGCATCTCAATGTGGTTCTCCTCATCTGGCATGCAACAAAGCGGCTTCCAAACTCTGCACGGCAGTTTCTACATTTTTTTAGAGCGTTCTTTGCCTGGTGACTCTCTGATCTACTCTAGCAGGTGATCCCAGACCTCTGCCAGGTCACCTCTGTCTCACTGTCGCCTCTGTCCCTCCTTCAAGGTCTGCTTAGTATAAACTCACTTGTGTTTGGAGTGGTTGTTCCAGAATAAAGATACATACATCTTTCTTTTTAGCATGTCACCTTTTTTCTTCAGATCCTTTAAAAAAATAATTAAGAACCAACTCCTTGCCCTTTAACTTCCAGGCTGGTCTGAAAATTCAACAGAAATTTTCCCTTCCAAATTGTTTATAGGATCAATGGAAAGCTCACATACGTTTTACCATTAAGAAGTTATATTTGCTGTGTAAGAAGTATTCATTTCTCTTTCTTTCCAGTTCAGACTTTTTTGTCGCTGGCAGTAGCAGATTTACTAGATCAAACCCTCTTAATAGTAGATGGTGTAGGTCTAAGTTCACAATAGACAAGTCTGATACTCCTGGAAACACTTCTTTGTCTTATATCACATTATCATCATGAAGCAAGTATCCAAATATTCAGGGACTGAGCTAATGTGTGCTGGTGTTTCTAAAAATATCAGTGGAATTTAAAGCCAGACACAGCATTTTGATCTAGTTAAGCAAGAGTGAAACTAACAATGGGCATCACATTTCTGAGATTTCTGAAGCCCAAGGCCTCCCTTCTCCTCTATTTTTTTCTTTCATTCTATTATTAATAATTAAGACTAGAAAGTTGAGCTGATCCATGATCAAGTCATCACACATACAAGGATATTACACTAACTGCAATTTCTCCTTAATTCATCTTCAGAAAGTAGACTCTTATGCCAAGTTTGAGCACTCTTTTCCATCATATTACACTGTTTGTCTTAAAAATACAAAGAGGGTGCCGTGACTAGAAGAAAGCCCTTGCCTTGAAGGCACATCACTCTGCATGACCAGAATTCTACACGCAACAGTTTTGTGGCCCTCCATGAAAATGTGAAAGAACAGTGAATTACTTCTGCTGAGACTTCTGCCCGAAATTAAACCACAAGCAGCATGTCCTGTTCTGTTTGGATCCTCTCCTCACAACCTGTAGTCTTGTATTGTCCCTCGGCAGTAGAGGTGGGAAAACAATTCTTAAAATTACATGCAACCTCTAAACACATTATAAACGTTACTTATCCAATATGATAGTCTCATAGCCCCTAATGGTATCTCAACAAAGTCTCATTCTTTGCAGATGACCAGACCTTATTATGGGCTCTATGAAAACTATTGCTTTACATGCATCAGTAACTTACCATTTCAACCCCTCCTGAATATCCTCTTCCTCCAGCAGAACATGATTAGAATAAGAACTATGATGACAATTAAAATCCCCCCAGTAATTTTCAGCCAAAGCAATGAGAATCCTTCCTCTGTGAAAACAAAACAATAAAAATTACACCAAACTAAGCTAGTTTGTACAGAAAAAAGAGCAAAAAGAGCCAAGAGGATGTCTGATTAATGACGATGGTTCCTCATCAAGATTGTGGAAGTTATTGCTAAGCTACACAAAAGTAGCCATTGCTCAAAAGAGAGAATGAACATGTGTATCTTTAAAGACAAATCTACTTGCCCACAGAAAATACTTTGTGAAGAAAATATGTGCTTATGTTCATCCATGGCAAAGAAAATTGCCATTCCCATACCTGATACAGTAATTGGCATGTGTACGTAAACAGAACTTTATACAAGTCTTGACACTTTCTGGAGAGTTTTTTTGGTTCATACAGAATTTGAGGTTTCTGTTTGCAAAATAAAGAAGTTATTCCTTTTACTGTCAAACATTTATCACTGTTGCAAAGGCTAAATTAACTTTCAGAGAAGAAGACAGGCTATGTTTTGATGCCTGCAAATAGCTCTACCCAAAATCTGAGTGTAAATGTCCCTCCCTGGTTAGACATTAGGCACTTCATTTGACTGCCATTAATCAAAATGGTAATACAAAGGCTCATTTCAATGCTCAACAATGTTAGTTGGAAAACTTTCAGAATTAAAATTTATTTGAATAAAGCCAAAACTATCATGTCTTTTAACAAAGCTAGGTTGAAGTATTCATTTGAATTTCTCTTTCTCTAAAATACAAGATTGTTAAAACAACAAGCTATCAGCTGATTTTTCATTCTCCTAGCAAGGAGGAACAACACTCTTAGTTTCCTGCTTTCTGAAATACACATTTCCTTTTTAAAAAGCCAAAACAAATGAATATTGTATTTGAGATAGGACAAAAATATTTATTATGCTTTTTCAATTAGTGTCACTCAGAATTGAGAACTAATTTGCTTTTATGTTTCTTTGACATTTTGCAAAAATTACCAAGAAGCTAAAACATAATATACAGGTTAACTGTGCCAGCACACGTAGTAAATTTAACTGAAATATTTGGTTAACTCTTGTTCAGATATTGTTTGTCATTAATTTCAAAACTTCCACTTCAGTGTTCATTAAGCGACTTACAGAGTTTTTACTTCATCTAGATAGAAATCAGGTGACAAATAGATATATCTATCTATCTATCTACAGACTGTCAAAGAAACTATGAAGGCTTGTGTGAAAATGGAATTTTGACTTGCTGCAAAATGCATGTTGCCTCTAAAACCCATAGCTCCCTAGCTGACTAGTTTGGTTTTTTTCCCCTCTTGGAAAGCATCTCAATGTGTTATTGTCTCAAAGACAGCAATGAACGCAAAGCAGCATTTCCTTTCTTCTTACTTGACACATACACATTTCACTCTCTCCCCTTCCCAGCAGATTCCTATCCAAACATGCTACTGTAAAACACGGAAGCCAAGAGAATGGTACCAAGTAGCTTGTGTCGTTCACCTACCTCCTTTCATTTTCACAGGCAAGTCAATTTTTTCATTTGTGTTGCTTACTCTGCAGGTCAAGTCCTGCCCACTGATGCTCTGAGTGTTGATTTCCAGTTTACTGGTGATGGACACCAACCCATTGGCGTGCCTGACCATCTCCTGTGTAGGAGTAGAATTGAACAAGTTGTTCCAGGTGATGGTGGGCTCGGGGAGGCCAACAGCATTACAGATGGCTACCAAATGACCTTCAGAAATGTTGTAATTGACAGATGCATCGAGACCTTCCAACACACAAATGAGACAAGCCATCACCACAATGAGCACCTGGTCATAAGCAGCAATAGCAATTTAATCATTAACATCAATTAGAGCAAAGATTACTTGGATTCACACTGAGCCCCATGGCACAGGAATGGAAGAAGAGTTCATTGGGTGTGGTCCCCGCCATGATTCAATGCTCCTTCCCTTATACTGAAGTTACATACCCCAAAGGTTTCACTCAACCTGAAATCCCAGGTTTTAAAATGATCTGTTGAAAGTAAAACCATTTCTTGGTCGGTGCTGTTCTCCTATCTGCTAATTCCCTACCAACAGTAGGGTTTGGCACAGCAGCTCACAGCACTGAGGTTGTACCTGCTACCAAGAGGAAACTGCAACAGGCACCATTGGTTTGCCCAGTTCCAGCTGGGACTGCTCAGGGGCTTACAAAGATCCCACTCCTTGTTTTTTAGCTGCTACTCGCAGAGTAAGAAACAAGGACAGCCCAGCGCCAAAATCACGGCAACAGACTTGAATATGACCCCACAGAGTCTTGCTCACAGCAGTAACGCTCTGTTTCTACACCATGCTCCACCGAGGTATGCTTCTACCACTGCAGTTCCTGAAGTTTGCTCAAGGAAATGCTCTGGGTGAGAAAACACCTCTTTTTCCCTGCAGAGAACCTCACCAAAGACACTCAGGCAGGTACGTCCCGAGAAGGAGCCGTAAGGGAAAGTATTGAAGAGACATGTGTAGC
Organism: Chlamydotis macqueenii; assembly: GCF_036417535.1. Classification (NCBI taxonomy): domain Eukaryota; kingdom Metazoa; phylum Chordata; class Aves; order Otidiformes; family Otididae; genus Chlamydotis; species Chlamydotis macqueenii. Next base: position 98,201,809 of record NC_141556.1, on the reverse strand, counting down.
ACCCTGAATCATCCATTCGAGTGTCCCAGAAAGTGATGCTTGTCTCATTGAGTACCAGACTCGAGAAATTCATTCTGTCTTGATAGGGCTCATGAATCTTTAACCCTGTTATGGTACTGTACGTAGCTATATTATTGTGTGATTTTTCAGAGTCCTTTTGCCACGTCACTTGCAGAACATCCTTGGGTTCTGTCAGGGCACAGCCAAGAGTCGCGTTGTGGCCTTCCTTCACAGTTCTGTGTTCAGCCTGCGGAACCACTGCAGCAACATGGACTAGTTAGTGAAATAGGCAGATATCACACGTATTCAGAAGCCAAATGCTGATTCTAAGGCCTGGATTACCCACATACACAACAATTCCATCAACTACATATTGTATCTATGAGTTTCCCCCACGAAAAAGTCCTTCTCCTGCATCCTCCTTGAAATCAATGAAGTTATGTTGATTCATACCAGCTGAGGCTCTGGCTTCCCATTCTCAGCAAAGATACAGGTTTTGTTTCCTAGAACCTTGGGGTGTACAGGGAAAGTGCACATCAAGCCATTCTCAGTGAACTGAACAGCAAAATTGGCTAAAGAGAATTTCTGGACTATACAGCTTCAGAGTTTGCAGTGCATTTGAGAAGCAGGGAAAGAAAACAAGAGGTTTGCTCTTGAGAGGAAGGTCCACTATGAGAAGTTGTGAACTCAGGTGAACAACAGTGTTCAGTGTCACTGTAGATATGGGATGCTGCACATCCCTCCCATCTCCAAATGCTGCTCCAAGAGGTCTTGTGGCACATCTGCCAGCTCCATGTCTATGCCTCAGCTATCTAAAGCATGTCAAATGGCACCAGCAACCTGTATTTCACCTATTTTTGCTTCTTACTCTGACTGTTGAAGCCTCAGGAATTAGAAACCAGTTCCCCAACCATTTTCAGGCAGATTTCAGGAAATTCAACTTACCACTTGCCTTTCCAAGTCCAGCACAAGCCAGACACAAAACCAGAGCTCGGAAAGTCATTTTGAAAGGGAAAATCTGCTTCACCTGAAGAAAGATAAGGAGACACAGGACTTAATAACAGATCTTCCTCCTGTGGTATCACATCTCCAGGGGTGCAAACATTAACCGTAGCTTTGCTACCTAAGAAAACCACAGTTCTGGGGCAGAAGGTGAGTTCTCACAGGTCTCATTACACAACACAGAAAGTGCTCTGGTCAAGGTGGGAAAAAAAAATTGCACGATAGAAGTTAAAAAGGCATTAATCCAACAGAAGTGTGATGTACTGGTTGTCCAGGACTAGCTGTGGCACTGAGAGAGAGGCAGGGTTAGCTTTTGAGCTCAAGGGATAAATTGAAAGCAACTTCTCTGAGCACTTCAGGAGTCCCCACGTGTCCAAAACTGCATGAATTGGGGAACTTTTGGGGAATACTCCACATGCCACATACAAATATATTTCCAGTGTGCTAAAAGGGCAAAAACAAGGTTGTGTTGCTGTTTTCCCTAGTGAACAGCTTTAGACCTGCTTCCTGTTCCCTCAGTCAGTTAACATTGCCACAATACAAGTGATTTGTAGACTTGCCTGGAACTCAAGCTGGTGTCATATTTAAGTCAAAATAGTATTTCATATAAAATACCTCTGTAACACACATCACTTACACTTGAGGTTTTTTGCCAATGCCTGCAAAACTAGCTGATGCGTCTTGGGAGTGCCTTCTGTCAAGAACACAAGCAAAGCCCAATTTTTAAACTATTTTCAAAACAGGAAAAAAAAATAGAAGAGAGAATCAACTGCAAGGCATTTTCTATGTTACCATATGGCTTAAAAAAGGAGGATTAATGAATAAATAAATGAAATAGAGAGAAAAAAAATCTATTTAAGAAACAAATTCCCAGCACACTTGCACACACAACACATACGTGCACAACCAGTAGCCAGCCTTTACATTGTACGCACGCTGTGCTAAAACAATTGCCGATACAACTCTGCAGTTACCCAGCACGAATACAGGCCGAATTCTTATGGGTAAAGTCAGTAAGCAAGAAACCATCAGCAGCAAGCCCAACGAATAATGAACTTGCCAGATAACACAGCACAGGAAGATACTTGAGGATGGCTCTAAGAATCTCAGTTAGATATGCCTAAAAACATGCAAAACCCAAGGGCCAGCATAACAAGCCAGAGAGAAATTTCAAGTTATAAAAGCATTTATAAACCAGTGAGAAATGTGCCACACCTGCAGGAAAGCCCGGTTTTCAACACCAGCCTTCTAGCTCACTGCTTTAATATCCGTTAAAGTCCTTAACACACCATCGCTTACATCCTGTGCGGCTAGAAGATTTCACAGAGCAAGGAACCAGGCTACTGTGCAGCGATGCCGGGCACAAAACCAACCTAGTGTATTACAGGGAGGGGGGGAAAGAAAAAAGAAAAAAAGGAAAAAAAAGAAGTCTTTTAAGACTAGGCCAGGCGAAGAGCAAGTCCTTTGCCGTGCCATACCTTCCCAGCCTACACCTCGGAGGTCTCCTGGGCCGCCGGCGGTCTCCCTGTGATGAATTATCTAGTCCTCCTTCTGGGCAACTTTTGAAAACTTCTTCTAGTGGCCACCAGCTCCAGTCACCGCTCCGTCACCTCCTTTCTCCCTGCTGGCTCCACACGAGCTTCCGAGGGCAACAGCAGGGGGGGGACCTGCTTTGGGAAAGGCAGGGAAAAAGCTCAGGCAGCCGCTGCAGCGCCCCACCTCAGCTGTGCCGCTTCCGCCGCTCCTCATATCCCGCCTTCCCGCGAGGCGGCCAAACCTCGCCCCAGGGGGAGGTGCAGGGGCACGACCGCAGGCGCACCCACCACAGACACGGGACACGCACTGCTTCATTCCTCCTTTCCCCCTCCCAAAACCCACCTGAAGCCAGGAAGGGCGCTCCCCGGGGGAGCGCGGCGGGCAGCAAGTGGGACGGCTGGCGCCCCTGCCCCGGGAGCTGCGCGACTGCGGCCGGTGCCCCGCCCTGGGAGTGGCCGTGCCCTCGGCGCCTCTGCTCTCCCGAAGAGGCGGGGAGGGAGGGGAAGCCGCGCGGGGACAGGTTTGGGTACCGGTGAAGCAGCGAGGGCCGGAAGGACCTTGCCCCTTTGGCGCCCGTTGCTCCTCCGGCGGGAACGCCGCGAGCGCGCTTTGCCGCCTCCCGACCCCAACCTTCCCCCGAGAACGGGCTGCGAAGGGTTTCCTCGCACTCCCCCCGTCTTCTCCTTCCTGCAAGGGTTATTAATATCAACCGAATTAACGAATGGACCTTGGAAGAACAAATGGAAAAAAAAAAAAAAAAAAAAGAGTGGTTATCTCATTAAAGTGAGAAGGCGGGAAACCCCGACGCGCAGCGAGGTTTCGGTAACGCGAGGCTGTTGGCACAGAGTCAGTTCCAAGAGCTCTCCGGGAAAGGATCTTCATGCTGCTGGTGAAAATCCTCAGCGTAAACCCAGACTTCCTTCTAAGAAACCTCAGGCTGCGCTCGGGTGTGCAGTAGAGTGAACGGCTTTGGTGTTCCAGGCCAGTTCTTTCCCGTTTTCAGTTCTGTAATCACACCAACAATGAATTTTTATTAAAGGCTTCTGTGCTGTCGTGAAACACTAAAACTAGAATCCAATGACAGGAACAGAATGTAATAATAATTAATAATAATTTATAATAGCGGCCAAGAGCTGTGATTATTCACTGCCCAGACACTGGACTGCAAATACTTAGTGTTTCAGAAAGTATTTGGGAATTTTTTCAGACCAGATAAATTTCTTGAACTTATTTATTGTAAGGCCTCACTGGCAGTTGCACAACAAATGTACCAAGGTTTTCCTCAACCCAGTAATTGTTTTTTTCTTAATTACTACGAATTGCAAGTCACTAGCCTGGCAATAGTGATAAAATCAAGGCTCTGACTCTTTTCTGGATCCTCAGCCCAGATAAACGAACCTCACCTTTTTATTTCTGATGTTAGGTGGTAGGAAACTAGCATTAAAAAAAATCCGTGGAAGATGTTATGGAAGGAGAAGGTCCTTTTATTGTACAAAATCTCTAGGCAAGTTGATTTTATGCCCGGTTTCACACTCAAAAGCTATAAGCGTTCAAATGATCTGGCCAGGATCTTCTGGGTTCCTCCTCTCTGGTGATGAGAAGCAGATTTTGAGATATGTCTTTTAATATCATTGTGAGTGGTCTTTTGCTTTTGCTGCTACCTTCCTCTTGGTCTGAGAGGAAAAGGCGGCATGAGTGATACAGGGCCATCTCACTGCCATTTCCTGTTGTTAGACTACAGAATGAGGTGTCTCTGTTGTAGTTTTATTAGGATTGCCCCAGGCTTGACAGAAACAACCCATTTCTCAATTGGATTAATTAGAAACAAAATCCTTTGCAGTCAGTACAGGACATTTGGTGTCTGCCGTTTGCTGTTTCTTCAGCCACTTTCGCACATGCACACAGGCATGTGTTCACGAAATTCATACCAATTGTAGCCTTTCTCTTGCAAGGCCCTATAAGGTCTCCTATTTTAAAACATCATTGTTCATGGGAAAAACATCAGACATGACAGAATTTCAAGCCCCTGCTAAAATTACTTGGCAAAGATGCCCAGATAGTGGCCAAGAGCCCAGATAAAACTAGAAACCCTTTTTTTTTATTTAAGGCTCGGATGTGTGGGGATATTTGAAGCACTGCTATTCAGCTGTCCTAAGGAGCGGGGTGAGGTTTGCCCCTTGCTTGAGTCATCCTTAACTCACCTGTGTGTTAACCCTGCCTGTTCCGCTGCTCTCAGTAACACAGTGCGTAAAGCTTTGGTCTCAGCTTTTTGTTTTGTTTTGCTTCTAAAACTGGTCATGTTTTTTTTTTTCTTCTGAAAGGAAACAACACAGTTACTAGGACTGAAAGAAACAATTAATTTGATTTCATCAGGAAGGATCAAAGAGCACTTCTAAACTCCTACCTGAAGAGTAGTGAAAAACAGGTCATCTCCCCTGTGGAAATCCAGTACTGCACTGTTTTAAAAAAGCCCACAAATATGAGATGTTCTGGAAAAATTTAGGGTTTTTTTCTGCCTATTTATTTTCTAAGTCCTTGGTGTGCATTTCATCATCTTTTCATTTTTCCCTCTCAATCACCAAAACTAACTTTTTACTCTTAGAAAAACTACACTTTTGCACCAAGGACAAATGATGTACTCACTGCCAGAATTGCAGAGGTGAGGTCATCCCTCTCCCCCTCCATCAGCAGGCTCTGAACCACTGTCGTGGTTTTGTTAGTGAGGGGGGGCCTAAGGTGGCAGCTTTTGTAGGAAACTGCTAGAAGTCGCTCCCCTTTGTTCAGTGGACTCGGCCGAGCCTAGGGCGGACCCGCTGCTGGCCAAGGCCGAGCCAATTGGTAGCAGAATGTCCCGTGATAACGCCTCTGCGATAACGTATTTAAGTAGGGGAAAACAGAAAAAAAAAGAGAGAAGAGAAGATGTGAAGAAGCTGAGTGGAGGCAGAGGCGCAGAGGGGGAGGCGCAGGCCTCATGGGCCTTGCAGGCCTCACCCTCTGGCCTCTCACCAGGCAGCCGACTGGGCCTGACTTGGTCCGGCCTGGATGCAAGAAGTGGAGAGGAGATGAGAAGTGAATAAGATGTAAAAAGATCCTGAGAGACATCTACCAGCCTGTTGTGAGGAACGGCTGCAGACGCCAAGGTCAGTGAAGAAGGAGGGGGAGGAGTAATGTGGCTCCTGGCCAAGATTCCCCTGCAGCCTGTGGTGACGACCATGGTGGAGCAGGTTGTCCCCCTGCAGCCCATGGAGGTCCACGGAGGGGCAGAGATCCACTTGGAGCCCATGAAGGACCCCGTACCGGGGGAGGTGGATGCCTGAAGGTGGCTGTGGCACGTGGAGGTCCCACTGGGACAGCCGTTCTCGAGAGACTGCATCCCGTGGAAGAGATGACCCACGCCGGAGCAGTTTCAGGAAGGACTGTGGCGTAGGGGTGGGACCCCACAACGGAGCAGGGGAGGAATGTGAGGAGTTCTTCCCCCAACCATGAAGCAGCGGCGTAAAGCCATGGGTGATGAACTGACTGCAACCCCCATTCCCTCTTCCCCCCTGTGCCGCTCGGCGGGGGGAAGGTGGTAGAGATAATGTTAAGCTTGGGAAGAGGGAGGGGTGGGGGGAGGTTATCTTGTTCTCCGTCTCATTATCCTGCTGTTTGTAGTAATAAATGAATAGTTTTCCCCAAGTTGAGTCTGTTTTGCCCGTAACGGTAACTTTAAGGATTTCTCCCTGTCCTTATCTCAAACCTCGAGCCGTTTTTCCTTATATTTTCTCTCCCCATTCTCTCAGAGGGTGGGGGGAGTGAGAGAGAGACTGCGTAGTCTGGTCCCAATCAGGGCTGAACTACGACAACCACTCAACAGGAGTGGTTCCAAATACTTTCGGAAACACAAAGTATTTGCAGTCCAGTGTCTGGGCAGAGAATGTTACAGCTCTTGGCCAGTCTGGTCACTATCTCACAGCACTGAGCCTGCACTCTCTACAATTTCCATTTCCTGGGAAAAAAAAAGTTATCTTTGAAAAGCAGTAGTTAAAGTCACTCGCCTCTCCTTTCGTTGTTATTTTTATATACATACACTGATGGCTTCCAATCATAGCTACAATTGAAGATCACATACTTGTCTATGACTACCATGGAAAAAAAAACCCAGACAATTTATCTTTAAAAAACAGTTTAATGAGCACTTAATCTCAGAAAACTCTCATTTGAGGAATGCCAAGCTGTAGCTCCTCATTGTAACCTACATGCATGTCACACAAACTTCAAGGCAAGCTGAATCAGCACATGATTTTCAGAACGCGGGGAACAGTTGTCCTTTAAATGACGAGCAACTCTTGGTTAAAACATCACTTGAGACTGACTTTTAAAGGTTCCTTGGCCAAGAAGCCCAAGATTGTTTTCTGAAGGTCCGTTGACCAAGAAGCCCAGCTGCAGAAAATCTAGCTCTCTCAGGAGGCAACCCTGGGCCGTTCCTTCTGTTGGTCCCTTTCAATACCTTCTCTTCCAGCAACCACAGTGTCCACCGCAGAACAATCCTCATAAAGTTATTTTGTCGTGTTTTTCCTGAGCATCTTTGGGCATGGTGGTTGTCATTTCTTGATACCTAGGATAGGGTTGCTGGATACCAAAACACTGTTTGAAAGTCCAAAGAGAAAAAAAATAGCAGTCGTGAGTTACTACTTTAATGGAAGACTCAGTGGAGGCGTTTTCACCTTCATGTGTGACCTCTCCCACTAGAAAGTACTCTGCTATTATGAAAGAAAGTGCTCTGTGCTGTGGCTCCACTGTGACACAAGCCGTTGGAAGAGCCTTTGCAAATACATTGGAAAGACCTTTCTAACACACTTCGTGTAGTGATACAGAGAGCTGTATCATTGCTGGGGAAGCTTTCCAGCTCAAGCCCTTAAAAACATAACTTTTTTCAAAATACCAGTCGTGGTACAGTTCTGCAAGTCTTGCTGCATCTGCAGCACAGGTCCTCCCACCTGATTTCTTGTGAAATGTTGAAAGGCATCCTGGGACATGTCACCTACTCATCAGCTTGTCTGGCCTGATCCCTGCTGGTGTTTGCACGCTTACCCACTGTTGTGTTTTAGCCCTAGTTACCACACAGTTTCTAGCTCACCCTACCCCTCCCCACTGGGATGGGGGAGAGAACTGGGAAGAAAGGAAAACTCATAGGTTGAGATAAAGAAAGTTTACTAGAGTAGCAAAAGAAAGCTACAAGAATAACAGAATATAAAGATATTAAAATATACAAAATGAACAATGCACGATTCCTCACCACCCAATGTCCCAATGACCGATACAGCCCGTCCTGAGCAGTGATCACAGAAACGAAACTGAGCAGCAAGGAAAGGAGTGAAAGAGACCCAGCAAGGTAGAGAGAACAACACCAGTGAGCGAGATGCTTCCCCTCACCCAATCCCCACTTATATACCGAGCATTCTGTCTCTCTCCCAACTTCCTGCGCCTGTACATTAGTGAGACCTGGAAAGCCGAAAAGCGTCCTTGGTCTCATTAACAACAACTCGTATCGTCAGGGTGTTTATCAACATTCTTCACATACAAAATCCAAAACACACTGGCTACTGAGAGGAAAATTAACTCCATCCCATCTGGCCTACTGGGCATTTCTAGTACCTCTTCCATGCCTTTCCACCTAACTGTTCACTAACTTTTCTCCTTCATGCCCCAGGCCTTCCCCAGCATTGCTAGAGGCTTGCTGGGGCACGTATGGTGTCATCTACTCAGTATGGCTGCTCCATGCAGCAAAGATATGGCAGCCGGAGCAAACCCCAGCTCTTGATGGAAGGATTTTCTCACATTCCTGGTAAGCGTTGCCAAGACTTTTGAGGAATGTGAATAATTACTGGAAGCCCTGGGCATTTGCATTACCTCATTTTGATAAACAACATCCTTCAATGTGTGTCAATCCTGGTCCTTCAATGTGCGCAGGCTCATGGCTTTCTCGATGAGGTCTTGGTGTAAGCCTTTCTCCCCCTGCAGGTGTTCTGAGTGCACTGGGTCTCTTCTGTCTGAAAAAAAACCCAAATCATTAACTAGCCACATGATGCTTAGAAGCCTCCTGGCATTTAAAGTGAATCTTGCTATTTTAAAGATGCTGTTACCACCTGGGTAAGTTTCCAGGGCATGTATATAAAAACACCAACAGGAAGCAGAAAGGCAAATTGCAAGGTGAACACAAGCAAGCCATGTCATTTGCAAGAAAGTGGAAATTATACTTACGTTTTAGTTTTTCTGTTGACTAGTCTCATGACACAATATGTCAAGGTTGGGAAGAACACCACAGCTATTATGACCGCCGTGATGATGAAGCTCTTCTGAAAACCTACAAAAGGAAACCAGTAAGTTCACACAGAACATAGAGGGATGTCAACATGTTTTTTGTGTCCTCTTCCAGAGGCTGGGACTGAAGTGAAGCATTCATCAGTTTGTGCTCATTTATTCTCTGAAGAAGAGAAAGGAACAGCATAACAATGTAACACTGTGGTAGATGAGGAAATATTTTATTTTTTAAATAAATATCAATAATGTCTCACATTTTCCTCCACAGAGAGGTGTCTTCTGGATGGCTTCAAATCATGAAACCTTCATCTGGCGTGAGGTCTGAACTCCCAGAAAAATGTCTAGTGAGACCTACATAAGCACAAACTGTGCTCCCACAATTGCACATCCTTTCCTAAGCGCTCCCCACTACATACTGCACCTCCCCATACAAACGCAGCCTACCTTTCCTTCCTTTTTCCAGGTCAACTGTCTTTATTTTCCTTCCCTGCGGGTGGTCAAGGAGGCAAGACAAGACACGATGGTGGTTGGCAGAGAAGTTACGTCTGTTTGCCACCGTTACTGTTCCATTTGCATTTTCAGTGTACTGTATTTCAGAGGACTCATCCAGGTCTCTGTCATCCACATCTCTGTCATCCAGCCAGGTGATCTGGGGGGCAGGCTTTCCTGTTGCTGAGCAGACTGCAGTAAGGACACCTTTGGTGGACAGGTGGGAATCGTATTCCACTGTTAGGTCAGAAATGCCTGAGTGCAAAAAGAGCAGGTACTTTTTACACTCTGTGGCGAGTGAATAGTCAAAGCTGGATGGGTCACTTCTCTGTACGAGCGTTCTTACCACAAAGCATCTCCTGGCTTATTTACCTTCACCTCCTCTGAGGAAAGGTATGGCAAGTCTGTAGACTATCCACCAAGGAGATGCTGTTGCATGGAAAGTCTCCATGTAATGGAGGGGGTAATGCCTTACCCACCTCCTGACTACATCAGACTTGTGCTGAGTGCCAGAAAGCAAGGTGTTAGTGGAAAACTTACTTTGGATGTTGAGGTGTATATCTTTGCTGAAAGAGCCATGAGGGAACACGTTGAAAATGCACCTGTAATAGGACTCATCCTTGAATGTGAGATCTTGGAGTGTGATAGCTGAGGCCTCCAGGGTTGCTGTAGTGAAACGCGCCTTCTTCTGAAATGACCCTATCAGCCTCGGCCCGTGGTCTGGGCTGTAGGTGGCTATGTTCTGGGAGGAAGACGCATTTATTTTCTGCCAGGTGACTTGCAAGACATCCTTGGAGTGCGAGAAGTTGCAATAGAGATTTGCCTCTCCACCAAGGGCTGCAGTAACAATGCTGTCAGATTTCACAGTTTCCTTCAAATCTAGGGACAAAGCAAAGCCCAAAATCAGAGCGAGAGTAATTCACTTAGGGAAGGCTACAGTGCCTTGAGGCATCCAATCACAGTGTTCCCGTCTTGCAGAGCACTTGAGCAGGGAACTTCACCATGAGGCCCTGTGGCACACTGGGAGACCTCAGACACCTTGGTCTCATGGGTGGCTGTCACATCATTAGCCTACATTATACATTTCTCATGGCGAGGAGGAAGGCAGCATAGGAACAGGGGCAGGCAGGCTCCTTGGAAGCACAGCAAACTCGAGCCCCAGGCTCCTCTGCCTGCTTCTTCCCAGTGTGTTACTCTTAGCTCGCCTTGTCCCCAGGAGGTCAGAGATGTCCTATATAGACCCATCACATGGCAACCACCCAGCGAGAGCAGCTTTCACTCCTGAGAGCATCCCTGCTCCCTTCTCACCAGTACCAGGGGAGGCAGAGCAGCCCAGGCACCATGCAGCTGGGAGGCAGTGCAAACAGCTGCAGAGGGATATCACCCCTGCCCCGGCATCTCCCAGCAGCAAAGTGCACTCCCCAGACACGTGCACTGGAAACACAGACCTGCTCCATCCCTTGTGCTGAGAAGCTTAGTGACACTTACAAAGAAAGGGAATATACAGGCTGAATATACAGCTTGAGTGCAGAGACAAACTCCCCTGCGCCCTCTCTGACCTCCTGATTTTGCCACTGACCAGCCCCCAGATTACTAGCTACTGTTCCAGTAACCAATTAGTATTTTTCAGTCAAGATCGCATCTGGGTCTCCCTGCTTGCCAGGAAATGCTAGCGCTGCTCCAGAGTTAACCTGGGACAAGAAAAGGGCGCTCCACTCACCCATCGCCGGCTCCTCCAGCTGGCAGCCTACAGAGGGCAGCAGCAGGCAGATTGCAGCCCAGCAAAGCAGGGGGAAAAGCATGGTGGGACAGAGCAATTGCCTGGCAAATCTCGCTGCTTCTCCCCACATCCCTCAAAGGGTGGCCGCCATGTCCAGGCGGAAGGTTGAGAATTGTATGCCTTGTTTAAAAAGTCCTCATGGGCCAATCAGCAGAGCTGTGACGGCAGGCTTGGCGGGAAGGGGCCAGCGAGAAATAACTGTTCAGGTCAATAATTAATCCTGTGGACTCACTGGCTGTGAGTTAGCTGAGTGGCGCAGCCGTAGTGCGACTTTGTCCTTCTCCAACTGTACTGGGTGACCAGAGCTGGCAATAAACGGCATACCTTTTTTTTTTCCCCCAGCAGCAAAGCTTGGTATTGCCCCTTGTCAGCCCCATGCTGCTGAGCTCTGCTACGAGTGCCATCAGAAGGATTTGTACCTCGCAAGGTATAAATGTGGGATCTTCCTGGTAAGCGCGAGCGGCAGCTGGCAGAGAGGGAAGAAGCAAGGGGCTGCAGTCCCTGGCAGACCCCGTTCCCTTTCTCTTTGGCAGGGAAGGGAGGATGGCAGGGAGGCACTGCCTGCGGATCACTACGCCTGTGTCTTGATGAGCACCATGCTGGGCACCAATCCTGGGCTCCCTGGGGAGGTGGCTTACCTCTTCCAGACCTGGCACAGGGGACTCACAAGCAAGAACGGGAGACACCTGCAAATATGCCACCACTTCGCCCCAACCCGTGAGCAAACCTAAACCACAAATTGGATTATGAAACAAGTCTCTGCAGAGGGCAGATTTAGCTCCCCATCCCCAATGTGTTTGCATCTCATGTAATTCCAGAAAAGGAAAGCCAGGGGTGCAGCGGTGCTCCTGGGCTCAGGAATGAGGTCTTGTTCCCAAGGGTTTTGCTGTAAAACCACACAGCACAGCTCCTGGCCACATGGTAATCCAGCAGTGAGATTAAGCACCATGTGAAGTTTCTAGTTGTATTTGCAAAAGGATACTTGCCATACTCTATACAATTTTTCTGAGTTTTTCCTGTAAGAAAGGTAGGAGACTATCTTACGGGAAAATACGCTAAGCAAATACCGTACACATTCTGTCTGTGTTCAGCTCTGCTCTTTATGAACTTGACTCTTCCCTCCAATAGGAGGGGCAGCAAAAGGTTTTAGATTTCTTGCAGGTTTCCATGGGTTTACATTTTTTCCCCCTGCAGCCTTGTAGATTAGTTCATAAAAAGGTGAGATGGACTCCAGAGCATCCCTCCTGGCACCTCTGTTAGGGGAAAGGGCTACATCCAACTTCTCATTGGGCCGTCAGAGCACCAGCTTACGCTGCAGGCAAAGAACAAGGAAGTGAAATGAGTGCACACCACCGTGGCAGAGCCTTTCCACAGGGCCCCTCAAGGATTGCCAGCTTCTGTCGCCCTCCTTGGCTTTATCGTCTCTCTCCTTGAATGCTGGCTCCCATCTCAGTCTCCTCTTTCCCGCACTTGTGCTCTGGGCAGGAGGTGCAGCCAGGGAGGAGCATTTAGGACCCTCCTCTCTGCAACTCAGAGGGAGCCCCCAGGGGCCTGCCGGGTGATGCTTCATCATCCAGGCAGCAAAATAGGCTTGGGTATTTTTATTACAGCAGCAACCTCCACCCTCTGAATCTCACTGCTTTTTTTTTTTATCTTAGCAAGGATCCTACCAGCCAACTGCTTGCTGTGGCACAAAGCACGCCCCCATCTGCTCGCATACAAAAATAACAACATACAAAAATAGCACTTGCACCTCTAAAAGGTCCTGGTAACAGGTCAGATTATTTAAACAGAGTCTCCTCAGTCTCTTACATTGTTTCCCACATCCCTCCTCCCTGACTTTTACTTTTTTTTTTACGTAGTTCCTGAACTTTGCACATAAAAGGAAGCTGGCTGGTTTTCTCTTTTCGGACTTTTATCAAAGGCCCTGGAAGATGTAGTTGTTTGTTTAAAAAGAACTATTCCGGAGGACTGCTTGTCCAGGCCAGACCTCAATGCTTTAAACTTTTTAGATAAAGCAGTGTGCTTGGACTGTAAGTACTGGAGAGTCTGATAATAATTAAATCATTCTTATTTTCTGAAGGAAAAAAAAGAAATAAAGTCTGTAGACCTGCCCTAGGATTAAATTGAAAAGAGGGCTTTCTGGGGGCCACTCTCTTTTTTTGGGCTGTAGTTTTGCTCTTTCTGCTGATGCCAAAGAGGAGAATTACTAGTGAACAGAAAGGCAATTTATCAACAGTTTTATAGCACTGTATTTCCTCCCCTTTCTGTTGGTCCATGATTCTTGTTCTCAGTTCTGCCAGAGGCGAAGGGGCACTCTGTTCCTGGTCAAAGCCTGTAGACGAAAGGGTGAGGAGGAAAGGAAATGGTGGCTCACTCCTGGCTGCAAGCACAGACACACTGGCTGCTGAGCCGGGAGAGGCAGACATCAGCCCAGCAAACACCGTGCAGATGCTCTGAGAGCAGGCTGGTGTCAAAGGGGTTCAACCTCCACATTTTCTGTTGGTACCATGTTTACTTTAGTTAGGAATTTACAGGGATTTTGTACTTCTGAGCAGAAACCAACTGGGGAAAATGGAGTGTGATACCCAGTGCCACCTCCCTCCCGCAGCATCAGGTCCCAGCTGGGCCCAGCCCTCTCTTTCCCTGGCTGCGTTACCCATAGCCAGTCTCATGCCATTCACCAACCGGCACCAACCAAGGAGTGAGAGACCCTTTATCGCTGATTAACTCCACAGACTTCACAAAACAGGACACTTGCTCATGCACTTAGGCAGTACATTTTCCAAGTGCTCCTCAAATTACTTTTACCAAGCTCTTGGCATATCTACTTTCTGGCTTGGTTGTCAAACTGGCCACACTTCTCAAGCCTAGTAATCTACTCTGCCCTGCAGAAGTGAAAGATCACAGAGTGGTATAGATCCTTCAGCGTCAGTCTCCTCTCCTTCCCTCGTTCCTCCCTGTCTCCTGCTTCGCAGCTCAGCCCCATGACAACCCTGGGGTGGAGAAGGGGAAGGGTGAGGGCTGATCCAGGCAAGCAGGGGAGGGGAGGGGAGGGGTGATCCAGGCGAGAGGAGAGCATCTTCAAAGGTGTGATGAAATAGGATAGTATCAGGGAGAGGAAACATCCTCAAACACCAGAGGAGGCAAGCTGTGTGGCAATGTCAAGTAACAGCAGAGGGCAAACTTTGTCTGTTTTTTGCAGAAGAGCTATTCCCCTGGTTGATAGTGCAATATCAGATCTGAGTCCTGTGGATCAGGAAAAGAGCAAAGAAACACAAAAATGCGCAAAGTGAATGAAGGAAGCTGTAGAGAATCAAGCAGAGGTTCCCCAGACCTTTTCACTCACCTTTCAGGGAAAAACAACTGTCCCAGTAGCAATGACTGATGCTGATTCCTAGTGTCTTCTGGCTTCAGTTTTTCCAAGTTGGCCTCCAAATTCATGCCTGCCAATTCCACAGCAGAATGATACAGAGTCACAAACCTGAGACTAGAGACATTAAAACTGCACAATGACCACAAGTTCCTTCTGCTGGGCCAGCATCCACTGGAGATCCTGGTGCATCACCCGTTCTTGGGCTGGGACGTTAGTAACCTTGACTCAGCCTCTCTCTTTTTGCTTCCTGGTCAGAAAGTTCCCGCCTCGGAGGAGCTCAGCACTTTCTGTTGGTGATGCAGCATGTTGTCTTTCATGTACAACTTCAAGTGCTCTTTTACTAGACAAGCTGCTTTTTCTTCCCCTTTCCTTAGGGTAGTTCATGTAAAGGACTGCAGCTTCTGACAAGTCGGGGAAGTCAAAAATATATTTGTATTGTGTATGGGTCTTAGACTGATTTCAGGTGGCTTTTTTTTTCAAAGCTGAGCAGACTGCAGCAGAGACCATCCACAGACATCTTGGAGAAGAGTTCAGTGCCCCTTTCACACACGGCTTTCTATGAGCAAAGATGAAAGCAAGAGAGGTGTGAGAAGGCCCTTTGTATGGCTTTCAAAATATGCATGATTTCTGCTAAACTAAGAGTGAAAACAAAAATATGACTGATTTTTATCTACCTGGCTTGATAGTCTCATTTGTGCCAGAGAAAAAGGCACTCAACTAGTGCAATTCTTTTATTCCAGCTGATTTGCAGGGGTTCAGTGCTGAAAACTGAATGAAAACCAGCAGGCTGTATTTTCTTCCATGTCTGAATTCATAAGAAAATTTACTGGTGTGGTATTTAGTACATAAATCATTCCCCCAGGATCACGCAACAGAAATGATGAGTGATGCTTTCAGTCTTCTATCACCAAAACAAAGTTCCTTTTCTCTGCCTGAGTATAGTCCCAGGCCTCTGCCAGCACTGCTTTCCGAATAAGAGTGTTCTTCTTGTTTCCATCAATGACTTGTAAAATGTCCAAGGGCAGCATTTCAGCTACATCTCAAAGTCATATCTTCAGCCAGAGCTGCTAAAGGGCAATTCCTTTACACCTTACTGCTTGTCCTGGTTTTGTTTAATGAGGGGGGGCTGTGGTGGCAGCTTCTGTAAGAAGCTTCTAGAAGTTGTTTCCCCTTTGTTCGGTGGACTCAGCCGGGCCTAGGGCAGACTCGCTGCTGGCCAGGGCCAAGCCAATTGGTGACAGAATGTCACCTGATAATGCCTCTGCGATAACGTATGTAAGAAGGGGAAAAACAGGGGGAAAAGAAAAAAAAAAAAAAAAGAAAGAGATGATGTGAAGAAGCCGAGCGGGTGCACAGAGGGGGAGGGCGCGAGACTTGCGGACCACATCCTCTGGCCTCCCACCGGGCAGCCGACTGGGCCTGACTCAGCCCAGCCCAGCTGCAAGAAGTGGAGAGGAGATGAGATGTGAAGAGAACCTGAGAGGCATCTGCCTGTTGTGAAGAATTTCTTGTGAGAGGAATGCCTGCAGATGCCAAGGTCAGGGAAGAAGGAGGGGGAGGAGTAATGCAGCTCCTAGCTCAGATTCCCCTGCAGCCTGTGGTGATGACCATGGTGGAGCAGGTTGTCGCCCTGCAGCCCACAGAGGAGCAGAGATCCACCTGCAGCCCGGGGAGGACCCCACACCAGGGCAGTCCCTCTTTTTGTCTGCCAAGGAAAACTAATGCCCTGGGCTGGACAAGTTGCAGCGACAGTGTACAGGCAGGAGGTGGCTACAGGGCAGGGTTGTGCCAGAGCAACAACTGCCCAGCCATGAGACAGGCAAAAAACTCAGCTTATTGTGGGTTTTATTATTTGGTGATGGCAATACTAGCTCAGAACATTCCCACCCAGTAATCTTTGAAAAGATACTCTGCCTCCATTTACTGACAAAGTTAACCTGCTTTGCACCACTTGCATTGGAGCAGCAAAATAGAGCAGTCCATTCCATTTGAATTTCTTAGCAGTTTTATTTTTGCTTCTCAAGACCTATTCAAAATTTGCAACATTTCATAGCCTAGACACTATTTATTAAAATGAATACTAAGTAGCTGAATAAATTCATCTGAAATATAACCTGCAAAGAATTACTGCCAAATTGTTAATAGAGAAAACTACGCAGATGAGCACAGGATAATCACAAACAAACCTCAGAACAGCAGTTAGGATGTTATTCACCCAGAGTAAAAACTTCTGATGCCCTCAGTCACGTACTTGTTTGTTTCCTGAAGGGTGTTTTTTTTCTCTATTTCATACTACTTTGTTTTTTTTTCCAGCTATCACCCAATTAATTGTACGTAGCATAGATAGTTACATTCATTCTTCTGCTACACGAAGCCAAACTCCATACCACTAGCATATAGACTTTCATGGCATTGCATTTTTTCAGCTGGCTTTGTATAGACATACTATACACCAGTATAATACACATACTGGTTTTAAGTGTTCTGCCTTTGAATGTAATTTGCTATTCTGATATTGCAAAAGATTAATAGATCAATAACATCTTCCTTTCTTATACAACATTTTGCTTATAAGCTACCACATCCTCCTCTTTCACTCAGTTTCTAGTCTTATCATGCTTGTAAGCAGAAACCTACAAAAGCTTTTCACAATTCAACATTCAGCTAGACAATAAAAGAAATTACAATCCCACATATTTTTGTTACTCCAAACTCCACTTTCCCCCACTCCAGGTGATCAGGTTGTAGAAACTAATAACAGGTAATGTCTGCAATCTTCCTGGACTTATAAGTTTCTTGCCAGCTTTGTGCCTTTCTTTCTTCCCTCTGAAAATCCTCTTCATCGCTTGTGTCTAGGCTCCCTGTTTCTGTAAAAGGCTGATTTATCTCTTCTTCTTTTTTTTTTTTTTTTAAAAAAAAGCCCATTAAACCAAACATTAGTGGAAATCTTCTTTTAAAACTCAAAAAAACCTCTCCAACCCCACCCTCCCTCTTGAAGAGCAAGCATGGAGTTTGCTGAGCTGCTGACGCTGCGCAGCCTGCTCAGGAGGAGTGCCAGGGGCTGAACCTTGCCTTCTTGCCTGCATCCTGCCCCTCATGAACCACTGACCCCAGGGAAAACCTGCTTCTTCCCCAGCCCTTTCCCTCACAGAGGAGGGGGGAATTAAGATGCAATGATGGGAAAGCTGGGACAAAATGTGGCTTCCTCCTTTGACAATTGTGGGGCTCAGTAGAAAAATTCCTGATTGTGACGGTTGCAGCCAGTTCCCCTTTCCCCACACTTGTCAGCTGCACTGTTACTAAGTGTTAGGGAGTCTAAAAAAAGCATTTTATGATAGGGATTGGGTTTATTCATTCTCAACGCACACACTCACTTTCATTTTAAGTTACTTGACTTTTTGACTACAACTCAGCATCGTTCACCTGGGACCCACATTTGAAATAGATGGGCAAGGAAACACCAGATGACATGCGCTTGCTCCAGGAAGCCAGGAGGAGTGGAGACAGCCTGCACTGGCTGTCTTCATGCTACCCACAAGACCACACCAGACAGGTGGGCTCATTTCTCCTTCCCTGGGTCTACAAGGAAAGATTTCATGGGCACACGGTGCTATTCAGGGAATTACAGGAGAACAGCTCAGATCTGACCTACAAGTTATAAGCAATGAATTTTAGCAGTAGGTGACACCTGTTGCCCTGCACTGGTGTACATCTGTCCACATGCAGCATCCACCCCCTCACTCCTACCAGCCCCCCTGCTTCCCACTACACTCACTTGCTGTGAGACCATGATATATACAAACCCCCCCAGGCAGCCTACTGCCCTTCCAGCCGCCCTGTTATTTCCCTATTTCCTCCTGCAGGCAGGTGGGATGCCTGGAAACACAAGGCAGCTGTGATGGATTAAGGAAACCGCAGAAGAAGAAGAAGGGAAAAGGAAACATCTGCAGTCTTGGCCTGGTCTCTCATGACCTTTGGGGAACAGGTTCAACATCCGAAGCCCACAGCAGAGTGCTAGGCTGCTCCATGGGTTTTCTGCACCCTGGTTTCTTGAAGAGGTTTCCTTTGGCCCATCAGCAGTACCTCCCAGGCCAGCACCCCTACGAAAAATGCTGCCCTGTTTCAGACAATGCCCCACCCATGAGCATGCATGCATGAGTTTTGAGCATGCAATGTTAAAATATCAGAAAAGAATAAGCATAATGTTCAAAACCCCGGAAAGTACAAAACATGAGTTTCATTATGCAGAAGTATACAGCAAGCCTGAATCTCAAATAAATACTTCACAGCTTTTTTTTTCTACAAAACGGAACAATATAGTGTAACAAAATAAATAAATATCTATTATAAATTGTCCTTTTTTGTATTTCCCTTGGAATGAATTCAGAGGAAGCTTGCTTGGAAGCCTGAGATGCCCTTGTAGGAAGTTTCTTGCTTGCATAAGTAGGGCGGGCAGGTGCTCAGGTGTTCAGCGGCATGCCAGAGTTGGAGGGCGCCACAGGAGCCCACCTGCCCACAGCTCTGTACTGCTCACACTTCTTGGCCTTGATGCAGGCAGGAAGGACCTAACAGAAGAGAAGTTGATGTTGTTTTTTTTTCTTTCCTTCTTCAAAATATATGAATGTCTTAAGTGTGGGGGTAAAGATCCAGGCTATCTGTGTTGCCAAATGGGTCCTTGCATCCCTCTGTGTGCCGGGAGACTAAAGTCTTCCCCTCACAACCCCCCAGCAGGCTCCAGCTTGGACTTAGAGGCATGGCACCCATGGAATGCATTTCTCCAAAACACTCATCAAAAGTCAGGTTGCATGCTCTAGGCATATCCCACGAGGAGGCTGAGGTGCCTTCAGCACAAAACCGGGCTGCAATTTTCTGAAATGAAGCCACCTCACTCAGTTTACACCTGCCTTGAGCTTGCATCCTTCACCCCCTGCGTCGGAACAGCCTCGGTGGACAACCAGCAGTGCCTCAGCCCCTGACGCAGCGTGGCACCCTGGGCTTTCCGCGCAGAGGCACGCTCTTCCTCTAAGACCCCATTTTGTTTCACGTGTGTCCTTGGAGCTGCTTCCTCAGCAAGCTGCAACTGGCTGTGCCGGAGGGAGGTTATTTTAGGAGATGCAGAAGAATAGTGCAAAGGTCTGGCCACTACTTGCACAACTATTTTGTGCATAAATATAGTAACAGAGCAATGATTCCTCCACAGCCTGCCTTGTCACTGAGGAAATGAATGTTTCCCAGCTGTCATCGCTGTTGGGTGCCTATAGGCCTGGCTAAGCACGTTCAGGTTTCCCTGTCCCAGTGTGCTGCTACTCAGCTGTCTGGCTGGGGGCTGATCTCTTCGTCCCTCTCAGCCCTGGGTGCAGCCCAGGCTGGGCAGCACGCAGCCAAGCCCAGAGCAGCTGGGCAGATCTGGGTCCCTGTGTCGAGCCCCGTGCCTGGTGAGGGTGAGCCCTGCAGCACCCTGGTGAAAGGTGGACCTACCCAGCATGGTCGGGCTGGGTTTCTCTCCGGGTCACGCAGGTGCCTGAGGCAGTGGTGAAGGAGGCAGATGAGAAGGAGGAGGGAAGTCAGGGGGACCAGCACCCCCACTGCAATGGCAACGGCCGGTGCCACGCTGCTCTCTGGACCTGTGAGGAATGCAGCAGGTACTCAGTTTGTGCATGAAAGAAAAAAAATAACCCCCAAACCCTTTCAGACATCCCTTGGCCAGTCCCCGGGGTGACACGGGGCAGATAGGGATGCTGGGAGCACCTGCCAGCACACACACAAGCAGCACCACCAGCGGTCCTGTGCTTGGGATATGATGCCGCATTAAGCCCCTCCAAGCTACCTAAAGCCAACACGTCCTGTTGGTGCGTCAGGCTACATGACAGGGAAACGTGACAGTCCTCAGCAGAGGCAAGGAGGCTGGGGAACATCACGGTGTGTAGGGGACACAACAGGCAGTGTATGCCATTGCCCAGAGTGTTGGGATGCTCCTCAGCACCTCCTCCGTCCCTCTCCAGACCAGCCACCTCTTCCAGGTGCCTTCCCCACCTGCCCCCTGCCAAGTCTTGGAGGAGTGTCCTGATCTACCCCAGGAGGCATTTCGTGGTCTTGCCCCCACTCCAGGCCAGGAATAGGTTTGCGTACTGACCCTGCGCCAGGCTGTCGATGGGCAGGACCAGGGTCCTGTTTAGAGATGGGTGTTGGATCACGCAGGCAATGGGGTACTCCTGGAGGATTTTGGGGTGGGCGTGGGTGAAGTTACTGATGACAGTCACGGTCTGGTTGCTAAGCATGATGTGGTACTCCCTTGGTTCCTGCTGCAGGATGCTGGGAAGGCGCCAGGTGATTTTTGGAGCTGGCTTCCCTGTTGCTGAGCAGCTCATCCTCACCACTTTCTCAGAGTCCTCAGATTCGTATTGACTGGGTATAAGCTCAGCCTCCACTTTGGGGTCCGAGATGGCTGTAAAACACAAAGTGACAAAATCCGTTACTTTCTGCTCATGTTTGAGCAATGAGCATCTGTATTTACCATTACCTTGGAGGACAACCTTGATATCTAATTCTGCCTCCCCCTCCCCAAAGCCCTGGCTGTGACAAATAAACATGAAAGTGATCAGGCAGCAGTCTGGAAATGAAGAGCTTGCCAAAAACAAAGGACAGGAGGGTAGAAGCCTCTATTTCAATTTTGTTATTAACGACAACACTGCAGTGTCTCAACTGAGAAGTGGTGATTATGGACAAGTAAAAAGCCACAGGTAGTGAAACCATGAAACTACAAGTCCTCCTCCCTCTGCAAGGGCTGAACTGCTTCAAAATTCTTGTTCTTTTCTCTTAAATGTATTTGCAGCTTTAGCTTTACTGCTATTTGAGATCTGTAGGCTTGTGGACCAAAGGACTAAATGCATCTATTTATGCAAGACAGTAATAGTGAATTTGTATGTGGTGACACCACAGGATTTCACCTGTGGAGGTTTTGTGCTTGTACAACTTTGTTCCCTCTAGCGTTGGGTTTTGGCGGCATTATGGTGTCCCTCAAAGCCTTCATTAAAGATAATTTCTTCTGAACTCCTTATCACCCTAGAATATTTATGGATGTTGTCACATTTAGTCTTAGTCATCAAGAAGGATGAACTACAGGCATCATTTGTGCTTATTCACTCACGTGAAGCCTGCTTGTTGATTCCTACTTATACAAACTGTATTTGCAAAGAATACAAAGAGGGAGTGCAGGAAGCTCTTTCCAACCTGAGTAGAACTTCAAGGGAGATCTGAACACATCTGTCCCTTGTGGAAAATCATCTATTTATTCCTCAGCCATAAAATCATACCTTAATTCAGGTCAGAGGGGACCTCTGGAGGTCATCTAATCCAAGCCCCTGCTCAAAGGCAGTCTAATTTGCTCCGTTTGCTTAGGTCAAGATCTATAAAGGCACACAGCTCCATTTGGGAGTGCAATCTGCACGTTTCTGTATGGCAGCTCACCAGCCTGCCTTCTACTGCAGTGCATGTGCATGTGGCATAGGGGTCCAAACCACACTCTACTTCTAGGTCTCTGTTTCTGAGAATATTGCTTTTTTTTTTAACCATTTCAGTGCAGTGGCAATTCTAGTTTCGTTCAAGTCTGAACTAATATGAATGACCTCTGATTAAAAAAGGATCTATTACTATATTTAGTAGTAAGCCATGTGTATATTACTATTTACATAGCAAAACCAACAATGATAAGGTCAGTATTTGTGCTGAAATTAATTTTTGTCCCAACAGTAGCAAATATATCACTATCATTTAGTGATTTTACTTTTATTCTTCTTAGGAAAAAATGTGGGTTTTTTCCTTTTAGGAGGTAAATGAAGATTTGCGTATGAATGAGGTGTAGCAGACACCGAATGATCCTGTGAAAGGGGGAAAAGGCTTGTGCCAGATGCATAATGGCACCTGTAACCTCCTGGTGCAATTCCAGATGCACCTCATGAGGTTGTCTGGATCCTCCAAGCTGTAACTGCCACAAGGTGGAAGCAAGACATTGTATACCATCAGTTTTCCTTTTTTTTTTTTCTTTTTCCATGGCTAAACCTCATTTATTTACTATGGTAAAAAAGTGGGTATTTCTCATTTTTTGCATCACCCATAAACAGAAACTCAAACCTCACAGAGCTGATGACACCCGCTAGTGTTGCTCTGAGAGCAACAAGAATGTGTGGGGGGATTTCAGCTGGAACTTCTCAAAATCTCCCAGGTATGAAAATATAAGCATCACAAACACTTTATGTTTTGGTTAATAAATTATCTCTGAACTTCTTCTTTCGCTCACGGGATGTACGAAAATAACATATCCACCCACAGCCTTAACTTCAAACACTAGGTTGCAACATTCAGAAGCAGGAAAGGCAAGCTGTCGTAGATGTTGCCAGAGGGGATGAGAAAAAATTGCTGTGTCTTGGCAGAAACATGTGCTCCGCGTGTGCTCTTCTTGTGACTAAGCAGTGCTCTCTGTTCCCCCATTGGACCCCAAAGAATGATTATCATGTGAAAAAAATCCTGTAGGGTTGAGCTTCCCCTTAGCCAGTGTTTGTAAGAGATGCACAGCCAAAACTTGTAAGTACTCGCTTGTACAGTAAAGTCCTGCTAGCCTGTCTGTTAGCACGTGCCCACTGTTCATATTTGATATACACACTTAAATTAGCTGCTTCTTTCGCCTTTCATCAAAATATTCATTTCCAGTAAAAAAGTATCCGCAAGAGATGTTGTGTGCAAGTACTTGCTTTAGTAGCTCTTGCAGAGCAGTAATGCAAACGTTCCCAAATTCGAGCTGTGGCAGTGTTCCCAAGTATTTGAAAAAGGGACTTTGCAGTGAAGTACATCAGCTTTGATTATCTGTAATGGTCTTCTGTAATCAAAGGGGAACTATGATGTGCTTTTTATGTTTAAAAGCTTGACAGCATTCTCAGAGAGACTGTCAAAAAATGTTAGGAATTACAGTATGCCTCACAGAAAGCCTTTTCCGACAGTGTGGGTGTTCACCAGCAACACCATGCCTCAGTCTCCCCGTCTAAGAAGTAGCGATGGCATTTCTCTGCTGTGCTTGAGACTTTCAGACGAATGGTGCCATTTACAATGAAGGCAGGAGGTCTCCGAAGACAATCCAGCAAATGCCTGGGGAATTTTGTGACCCAGCAAGTCTTGCCTGTTCTCATGTGGCACAAACCCCCTCTCTCCATACCTGCCCACTCGATCCCCTTCCTGGGTTTCATTCTCATCCTCTTTGGCAGTGAAGGTTGGCAAAACATTTCCAAAGCAAAACAAAGGGAGAGGGGGAGCAAACTGTTCAAAACAGACCCTCCAAACATACTTGAAACTATTCTGCTCCAAAACGGGTTTTACTACATGGTGAGAAATTTCTCCTTCTTCTTGGGTTTGCTGTTTTCATCCAGGCAGGTCTGAGATTCCTCCAGTCATACTTGCTTCTTTTTTCACAGTGTTGTATCCAGTTCTTACACAGTTTCACTTCTCCCCAGCGACGATGCCCATCCTGGAACAATCAACTCCTCTTGTGAAGGTTGCTGTAATCGGGCAATTACCGATGTGTAAATTCCCTGGCAGTCCCCTCTTGAGAGTAAAGGCATGGCAGCGTTTCATTTTCAGCTGGTAACTCTAGCTTGCTCACCTTGCCCTGAGTCTCTGAGCCTTGGGAGATTCCTGCTAGCTTCATGCTCCATCTAGCATGGATAGTCCTCTGGGCTTGTTCAGACAAATTGTTCCCATTGTTATGAGCTGGGGAATAAGTGAGTAAGACTGTGGCTTTTAAATAACATTGCATAAATTAGCTTGAATGAAATATGCCTCATGTGAACCAAAATCTTCTGTTGCAGTGCTGAGTACTTCATTCATGATGATCCTCCAGGACATGTTCAATAAAGCACATTTCAGGGAGGCCACCATGACCCCTGTGAGCCAGCCCTTGGCAATGACCCATGAACCTGCACTGGCACAGCAGGAGCCGTGGGCTTGTGATTGCCCATAAGAGAAGTGAAATCCTTCTCAGTTGACCGGTTTTCATCCAAAAAGCAGGAAGAGATGATCACAGAAGTGTGTATAGCAGAAGAAAAACAATTTTTTTTTTAAGTAGTGCTCTGCTAATGGATGAATTGTAGCCACAAGGCTGGTGATTCTGGGAAATACTTTCCTTGACTTGGATTTCAAAAAAACCCAAACAAACCAAAACAAATCTAATTCCATGTTTAGATTTACATGATAAATGAGATCCCTTTTCAAAGCACTTCCATATTTTCCTGTAATACATAAATCAATGTTTACCCTCGAAATGACTCGGAGCTGGGTATCTTTAGGAACACCTTCCTCTTCATGTCTGAAATATGGAGTGAATCTCTCCTAATTTCTCTTTTCTGCTTTAGGAGCTTTCCCAGGAGAGAGGAAAAAGAACTTTAAATCTAGGCTTGGTTTTCCCTCGTATTTCCCCCTCCCTTTTCCCTATTGCTTAAGTCATCTTTCCCCTGTAAGGCAGGGGCATCTTTTATTCTACACAGAGGACTCTTGGCATATGGATATGTGTGTGGGTACGTGTTTGTATCTTTGTCAGTGGAAGGTACTAGGGATAAACAAAATACTCTGCAGGGGTCATACCACTAGCGGCAGGACCCAGACACTGATGTTTTCCGCATGGGACACGATCTTTGGCCAGCATCCCCACAGCAGACTTTACAATGAGAAAGTCAGGAGCCAACAGGACATTCTTGAGGCATGCCTAACGTCTCAGCTTTCTTGCTGGCAGAAAACCAAAATCAAAAGATAAACAGCTTTTCACTTTTGTTTCTTTTGAGTTCATCTATTTGTCTATATTTCAGCTTGTACTTGCTAGCTGATTATTTCATATGGAGGTGGCAAATACTGCCACCTAGACACATGATTTGTTTTAACTCTCTTCTTGAAGCTAATTGATGCTGACCTGCACAAGATATTCATGTGGCAGAGCCATTTTATTTTGCATCCCTTTCCTGAGCCCAGCCTAACTACTGTCATTTTTAGTATAGCTTCAAAACCACCTTCCAGATACTCTGGTCGTGCATATGCCTCTCTGCCTTTGGAATACTTTGAAATTTTTTTAAGATTGAAGGCAGAGTAAGAAAAAAGTACCTGATTTCCAGGCTTAGGAGGCGAGAGCAGCAGTGAAAGGAAGCAGAGGATTGTGGGGTTCACGGCTGCGGCAGGCCAGCTGTCAGCACAGCACAGGGCCAGGGAAACTTGGAGGAAGTCATGGGTTAGATGTCAGCTTTTGGACCTTGCCGCTGTTGACTTAAAGGGGAAGAAGATTGAAGAACTGTTGAACGCTGGTTTCCCATCAGAGGTAAAACCAGAGAGGGAGAGAGAGACAGAGAGGAAGCTGAGCCACCTTTCCGACAGCAATTTAGCAATGACCAGTGGTCAGGGAAGGTTTTTCCCGGGGAAAACAACTTGATCCTCAGATGGCAGCCCGTACGCAATTACGATGCCTTACCATAAACGTTGAGACACATCCTGCCGGTGACAGCCCCTGAGGGGAACGTGTTGAAGATGCACTTGTAGCATCCTTCATCTTGGAGGGTGACTCCATGAAGGGTGATGGCCGAGGCTTGTAACTCACTGTGGGCAAAGCTCACATGGTCCATGTAGCCCTTTGCTATCTTTTGGCCGTTCATTGTACTGTAAGTCGCTATGTTGTCTTCCGCCCCATCCGTCTCCTTCTGCCAAGTCACCTGTAGCACATCTTCTTTCGTGACTGACCGGCATGAAAAAGTAACGTTTCCTCCTGCCTGGACCGACTGGACCATTCTATGCGTCACCTGCACGGAACCTAGGGGAGAAGGAGGTGCTGTACTCAACATTTCTCACCACCCTTCTGCAACCCATCCCTAGCAGAGGCCCCCTGCAGCCCCTCGCCCTCACTCCTGAGCATAGCAGCCCTGGAGGGTCTCTCTACCCATCTGTCCAGGGAAAAAAGGGAAAACACATCTCAAAAGAATTGCTCTGAGAGTTTCGCTGGACCTGACACTTTTCACGCAAAGCATCTCGCCAGCCTGATACCTGTGCTGTAGAAAGTGCCACCTAGAAAGGCAGCTCCAGTGCTGGGAGTGATAGATTTCTGTCTGCTAAGACTGCTATTCCACGGGCATCCATGGAGACGTTCCTTAAATGTTCAGCTGTACTAATGCCCAAGCAGCCACTGATGCATTACTGCTCTCTGAGCCCTCCTGTAGCGTAGTGAGAAGCAAACCAGTAAAGTTGCTGAAAATTCTTACGTGTATTGCTATACATTGTGCATCCACATTTGTCAGAGATTGACAAGAGAATGGAACACCAGAAGGAAAAAGCAAGGTAAGGAGGACCTGAGGCAAACTGCATCTGTCCTCCTATCTCAGGCTTGAGGCTGTGCAGCTGGGAAGCAGCTGAGAACCTGCTGAAGATCCATGGGCTGAAAATTTTCACAGCTTAAATGCCATGGTATTAAAGGTCTCAAGGGAAAAGGAGAAAAAAAAAAAAACAAACCTGAATCTCCTTTTACAATTCACAGACATGTGGAAAAACTGTTAAGGGGACAGGCAAGCAAAACAGATTCTTCCAGGTTTGACAGCTCAGTTCCACAGCTCTTTTAGGCTAATAGTTTTTAAAGTTTATTTATGTACATCAGCATGGGAAGGGAGATAACAGCAGGGACAGTTACAGCACTAAAAACATACAATTCCATTTCCAAGGAAGGGAAATGTCTTTGCAGGTTTTAAAGTGGAGTGAAGCTGTCGGCAGTGCCCAGAGGTACACCCGTCTAACCCGCCCGACAAAGCTTGCTCCGGTCCTGCCCCCTCCATGGCTATGGCCATGGTCAAGGAGCCAGCTGTGAAGCTGTGCCGGTCATTTTGCTTTTCAGAGCTCAGTAGTACCGTAAGCAGAATAAAAACCATGACCACGGAAGCTAGTTTGAAACAAATTCAAGCTTTTCTACATTATTTTTAATTACAAAACCAAATGTAATGCACCCACGCTTTTAGTGGCCTGAGCAGACACCTAAAAGCACCATGTCCATCACTACAAATAATTCTGTCCTGGCTAAAGCAAACCAGTGCCATACTCCACCCACAACAGGAGATGAAATCAAACTTCAGTTGTACAGGTCATTGGGAGCATTTGGACACTTGCCTGGTTTGCGATTTGCAAATTGCAAGAAATCCATAGTGGGTCGCGTACAGTGCCACAAGCACCCTGTCACCGCTGAGCTCACCCCGGGGGACACGAGGAGGGGATGGATGGCAGCACCCAGCAGCCCAGGGCCACCAAGGTCCTTAACGCTGTTATAGGAACAATAGAGACAGACAGACAGACAGACAAGGGAGTTACCTGATGCAAAGGTCCAGATGCTGGAGAGGAAGAGACAAGCGACCATCATCTTAGCTGTGCCTTCAGCGAGACGAGTGAGCGACTGAGCGTGGCTCAGTCATTGAGCACGGCTTCCCCTTTTTTATACACTTCTCTCTTACTCTAGGGAGATTCCCCTTCCCCTGCACATACGGTAAGAGGCACCTCGTAAAAACCTCCTGCCCTCCAGCAGTCAGCTGAATAACAAAAATTCTGGGGGACGTAACAACTAATGTCAGAGCTAGAAACCAAAGATTTCCCAGCTGGCCTGCTAGACAGGCAGGGGTAACAGGGTTACAAGGCTGAATTTTTCACAAATACCTTTTCCGCAAGGTTAGGTTTTTGCGAGTGCGTAAGGAAAAGCCCTGATTTCCAAGGTGGCTGAGGGCCCAACGCCTGTCAGTCTGCGAGGGGCAGGAGGAAGGGCCACTCTGGGCCTGACCTGAGCTCAGGGAAAGGAGGTCAGGACAATAGTTGTGCTGCAATGAGCAGTACAAATGTCCCCAACATGTAACTCAGAGGACCCAGTTAGGGGTCTGCACCCCACATGTAAATTGGTGGAGACTCAGGAGTTGCTGATGCTGCTGTAATGCAACTCTTTGTCCAGGTAAGGAGACAAGAGCAAGCCAGGTGTTCAACCGGGGGCCTAGACCATGCATTGCCTTGGGGAAAAAGCAGAGCCTTGGTCTCCCCTCTCCTCCATTGGGGTTGCCCTCATCCCCGCAGGTCCATGCTCCTTCCCCAGCCCTGTCCCTCGGAAAATCAGGGCTGCCATCCTGCAAGCACACCCATTCCTCTCTGCCCTCACCTGAGATTAGATAAAAATAACTCACACAGCGTTTTTGAGTCACTGTTTTTGTGCTTTTTTGCTTTGTCATGTTTACGCCTGTGTTTCTCTTTTTCTGCCGGCTCTGATCACGTTGCTGAAACCAGCAAAACTCTCAGCCTGTGGGTTGCTCACACACCCCATGGTGGGGCAACCAGCCGGTGAGACCTCATTTGCTAATCAAACTTGTACTGGTAAAATGTGTTTCATGTTTCTGATTTCTGATTAGGAGGCTTACATTTTTGCAAACTCTTACTACTCCAAATTACTGTAGTTGCATTAAAAATGTTTTCTTTTAGCCGAATTGCCGCACAGATTAACCTTGATTCATGCAAATAAGTTGGGGCAAGCCAACAGGCCCAAATCACAACATGACAAAAAAATTTCTCAGACAGGCTTACACATACACAGTTCCTTTTCTCCCCCCTGGTTGTAATTAATTATCTGAAAATAGAAA
Source organism: Chlamydotis macqueenii (assembly GCF_036417535.1). Lineage (NCBI taxonomy): Eukaryota > Metazoa > Chordata > Aves > Otidiformes > Otididae > Chlamydotis > Chlamydotis macqueenii. The sequence continues at coordinate 98,172,654 of NC_141556.1, read as the reverse complement.
AATGTCAAGTATCGGTATTCCTCTAAAGAAACATTTTGCATGTGCCTTTGAGTAGGTTCAAGAATCCATTCCCATCAGTTTGTAGACTGCCATTGCTTCATACTATTGTCTTCTTCCTTTGAAATATCACATCTCATTCTGGTCTGACCAAAATATTAAATCAATGAAAACCAGTTCTTGTGCGGTTTGCCAGACTATTTTTCAGCTATTAAGCAATGCAAGTAGCTCCAACAGGCTCAGGACCAAGACAAAGGAAAAACTACTAGCCTTGAAATGGAGATTCACAAGCAAACATTTAATTTCTGATTGTCAGCTCTTCAGAACTTCTAAAAATGAAAAAAATATTCAAGATTTGCTGAAACTATGTCCTTTTGCACCAAAGCCTCCTAGCAGGATGCGAGTGACCTATGCAAAGATTCATTCCAGTTTTGCTGGTGTCCTCACCTTAGCCCTGATAAAATTTTGAAATGAAAGATTAAGAGAAGAACTTTCCACAAGCTTGCACACTGTTGAAGTTCTCATAGCTGAACTTCACCACTTAGTGATCACAAAAGGAACTGCACTTGATTTTAAAAAGAACTACAAGCCCAGTTGATGTATTTTTCTGCTTACAGGAAATGTTCTTTTCAGCTTTAATCATTTTATTTTCTGCCAGAAACATTCTGATATTGCAAAAATCCTTCCAAACAACCCTGAAAACCTGAGTGCTGCTACAGCAAACACCTTTCAACAGAGAGCAAATCTTCAATCTTAGCAATATCCAGGAAAAGGACAGAGATGGCTATTACAGTTAGAAAAATATGTTGACTTAAAATTGTTTACAGCATCTCTTACGTGGCAATAAAGAGCCATGTATGCTGGCTGCTCCTTCCAGGCTCTGCCTCTCCCCTGACAGCTCCTGACACCACAGAGAATCAGGGAGTGCAGGGAGCTCCCTCCCAGCCTACCTGCATGGGTCTCTGCATGCGCATCTGACTGCCGCAGCATCTCTGTCTGACCCCCCTCACCCCCCTTCTTCCAGGGACCAGCCAATGTCAGCAGTTGATTCACTACTTTAAACGTAAGGCAGGCAGGAATGTGAGGTCCACTCATTAACCTCATTTCAATTTTGTGAGTGTATCTTTAAGGGGATTTATTCAGACAGTTCCTGATCTGTTCATTTTTGCATAGACTTCTGGTGGATTACAGGCCTCCTCCTTGCTTGTCAGTCAGATCCCATGCTCTCCTGCTTCAGTTGCACAGCTGCTTCATTTCTGAGAACTGCACACCATGCCTGAGCTTCAGGCACTTTCCAAAGTCAGTGGAAGCTTGGGAAGAAATTAGGCAGAAGATAGTTCTGCAACCACTGCTTGAAAAAAACGGGTGATTCACATTCTTCCCTTCCTTTGTATTGCACTAGGATGGTGTCTCTAGTTCCTAGTAAATCAAAAAAAGGATATATAAGAATTAATTGCATAGTCACAAAATGACAACATTTCCACAGAGCCCAAGTGACTAATGATATCAATAAATCACATAGTTGAACTTCTGGAAAATGTTGTCGACGGGAGCTACCCAGGCACAACTGTAGTCTAAAACATTGTTCTGTCAGCCCTCAATCTAAAACATTGGTTTTTCAACAATCCAAAGCCAGGTTAACAACTGGGTAGCTGCCTAATTTGTCATCAGGATTCAGTGCCGCCTCTCAAGACATTGCCTGTAAGGAGAACAAAACAGAGGGAGATAGTTTCCTCCACTGCTGAATTGTAGTGACTTTTGGAGGCTGGTCCATCAGTACTAGCGGTAGGTACCACTATTGGGAAGTAGCTTGCCAAATGCAATTGAGCAGGCCTGGCAGCACTTTATAATATGTTCATAAGTAATGCCTGTGTACGGCAAATCCCTCTACATCTCAGCTGGATTTGGAGAGCTGCAGTACACTGGCATACAGATAGTAGCTACATCTACCAATGTATGCTCCAGCCTGTGTTGCAGCATCGAGGGGACTGCAGCAGGACCCACAGTCAGCAGCCAAGGGATGCTGCAGGACCAGGTGATGCTCACTTGGGCAGGGTTTCAGTGTTATGTTTGTGCACAAGTTTTAAATCAGACAGCACAAGGGCAGTTTGTGCACAGCCACAGCTGTTTACAGAGTTGTTTTTTAATTTTCCACTAATGTACTGCAATTACAATGTGTGAATTAAAACACACTTACCCCTTGAACCATCAGCCCTGCAAATTGTATTTCTGCTTCTTCTATTTTTCTTCTTCCTTGTAGTTCAGGAGGAAGAAAAAGGGATTAAAAAAAAAAAAGACAAAAAGGAAAAGAAGAGGAGAAAACAAAAAAAAAAGATTGCATTGGAAAGCTTCAGTAGCAGCAGCTGTGCTTCGTTGGGGTTTGAAGGGTTTGTTTTTCACCATTCAGTTTGTCACACCGTTTCTCAGAAGAGCAAGACAGCCAGGTATGTGGTTTCCTTTGGCTGAGAGCACCCCAAATTGCTATTTTAGTCAAGGGATCCCAGAAGGAGTCCATTCTGCAACCCGGTAGCCTCTTCGTGGAGGCCACCAGGAAGCCACATGACTCACCCATCCCGCCCCTCTTCCTCTCCCACCCCCACTCATCTGTACTTGTCTGTGGTGGAGGCTTTGGGTTTGGGTTTTTTTTAGATGCACAATATCTGGGTGCTGCATACACTTAGGGTATGAGAGATAACAAGCCTCTGTGAGCACTGAGTTTCGCTCTGTAGCTTGTTTCAGTATAGAAAACAATCCGACCAGGAGGGAAACGACGCCAAAATTGGCTACCCAAAGGTGCAGAGATTCAGTGGAAGGATGGGAAACTGCTTACCAAAAATAAGGTAGGTTCAACACCATTTTATATTTAATTACTAAGCAAGAGGTCTAAGAGAGTGTTTTTATTAAAAACAGGAACAAATTATACCTGCAACGAATCAGACTTAAGAGACCATGTAAGGCACCATGAGGAACCTCCTGATTAAACAAAGGTAATTTAGGAAGCAAATTAAGATGAAGAATATAGTTTTTAGCATGTCAAAGAGTATTATCTCAGCATGGTTTTTTAGGTAGGTTCCCAGCACTGGGAGTCTGCTGAAGGGAGGAAGGGTGTTACAGGTGAGGAACATGAGGAGCAGAGAGTACTTGTCATTTGCTCTGAGTTTACAGGCAGCAAAAGCTGCACTTAGAGGTTCACCTTGCCATCTCTTACTTGTTGGCACCATGTTTCAAAATAATACATTGATTAAATCATACAATATATTTAAGTACGGTACATGGGATATATAAGTATTGTGTAGTTATGTACAAGAGTGGTTCGGAACAAATTGTCTCCTAAGGAGCTGTGAAGACCAAAGAAGATGCTCGGCAGGAGCCACCTAGAACAGGGGGGTTGCCTTCAGCACCATCTGTGCTGGAGATGCTCCGTGCAGGCACCCCAAGCAGTGCCGGGCACCGGCCGGGCTGCCCCTCTGCTACGGCCAACAGGCTGCTATCCCTGCCCTCCCTGGGGCAAAGGTTTCGAGCAGGATTCGCCACTGTTCAGCACAGAACTTTTTAATGTCACCCATGGAAAGCAGGGCAAATCATACTAGAAATTTCCCTTTTACCTGGAAATATTGAAGCACTTGGATATTTCTGAGTTTATTCCATCCAAATAGGACATGCAGGAAAACCTTGGGCTCTTGACGCAGCACATTACAAAGCACAGAAATCAAGTCATGAAGCTGGAAATTTTTAAATAATAGTAATGACCCCTCCTCTAACAAAACTGGCTGGCTAAAGCAATTGCTTTTTCCGTAACTCAGACAGAAGGAGGTTTGCTCTGGGAACGAAGCAGTTCATGTGCTATCTCAGAGAAACCTGGGGCTTTCAGGGAGAGTGCCTAACTCCATGTGCCTAAATATTGCGAGACAGGAGGGGATGAGAGGCAGATCCCTGGACACAAGTGGGTGAGAGCCAGTACTGCAGCTGGTGATGCTGCACGGGGTGTCCGGGCCTGGCTCAGCTGGGGCTGGGGGATGCCACCATGGTGCCGTAGCTTCATGTGGTGCTCTCGCCCTCCAACCATACTGTGTCATGGTACACAAACCTGTTTGCATGGCCTAGCTAGCCACAGGCATAGGAAAAAGACACCTGGAAAAGGCAACACCATTTCAGAGTCACAGGAGCTGGACGGCTCTCCCACCCAGCCATCCAGTCCCTCCAGCCACTGCTTTGCCTGGTATTCGTGTCACAGCCTTGTGTCCTGGTTTCGGCTGGGATGGAGTTAATTTTCTCCCCAGTAGCTGCTGAGTTTTGGATTTAGTGTGGGATTTGATGTGTGAAGAACGTTGATAATACACTGATGTTATTAGTTACTGCTAAGAGATTAAGGACTTTTTTTTGGCTTCCCAGGTTTCACTAATGTGCAGGTGCAGGGAGCCGGGAGGGGTATAGCCAGTACAGCTGAGCCAAACTGGCCAAAGAGCGTATTCCGTGCCATAAACGTCATGCTTAGTATATATGGGGGGCTGGCTGATATTGGCACAATTCCAGAAATTGCTGGTCAGAGATCGCTGTCTAGGATTGTTCTGGGATCATTCTCAGTTCCACTCCGTGATCACTGCTTGGGGACTGGCTGGTCCATGGGTGGTGAACTGCTGCATTACTCGTTACTTGTTTTTCTTGGGTTTTGTTTCTCTGCATCCTCAAAAGAGATATTTTTTTTTTCCTTTTCATTACAATTTAGTCTTATTATTGTTATAATAATAATAGTAATGTTTTCTTTTTGTTTCAATTGTTAATCTGCTCTTATCTTATCACTCTACAGGCATTTTACAAGCACAAAATTGTAAGCTATAAGCAATTGTGCATGCTCCAGCAAGCCTAGCTCTTATTACCAAAAAGCCTGGTAACAGCAACCTGGATGTAATTTGAAGTATCTTAAATTTGCCAAATAATTTCAGTACTTAAACCTGGAAGTATAGTCTTCTACTTGAAACAGCAAAGTTTACTTTGATTGCTGGAGATTAGATGTGTCAGGAACTGACTTGTCAGCTAGCCTTGCACTCACCCCCGGGTTTGCTGTTAGTTTACACAATCGCTTTGTTTCTCTTCTTTTTGGTTTTCACCAAGACACACCAGTGTGTAGATTGATGTCAATAATTTGTGGGAGGGATAGGGCTGATTCTCTCTTATCTCTTCCCAATATATACTGCTCACTCACCCATCTGGAGGTATCTAACACAGACAAGCCCAGAAAGGTTGATCGCTGCTCAAAACCGCAAACTTTGCTGAGCTACTGCCAGGCTGCCCCAAGGGGAGAGAAGCTGTACTTCCCAGGAATGGCTAAAAGCCGTAAGGCCTGCTGCCAGCTTGTCCTTGCCATCCCTTGATCCGAGGACCTGTGATTTGTGCCTCTCCTCCCCCGGGGCAGCCCCTGTTCCTGCAGCTCCCCGGGCAGGGCTCAGTGTCCTCCTCCCAGGGAAGACGGGGGAAAGGCTGGAAGGCAGAGAAGCTGCATAAAATAACTTGTCTGAAAAGCTGGTGGAGGGGTCTCCCCACGCAATCATGGACCCCCCGGGGGGGTTGGCAGTAGGGACTGAGGACTGACCAGCGCCCACTCTTATTTCCGTACCCTAGGTGGAAAGTGTGCAACCCCATCAGAAGAAAAAGATACTCCCACAAGGAAAGTAAGTAGAGAGGCTGCTCGAGCACCCTGGAGGTGGGGGTAGTATGGCATGACATGGGTGGGGCTGCGAGGGAGCCATCTGCCAGCACCCACCATCGTTGCGGAGGCAGCCAGCGGGCACAGGCATGGCCGTGGGCAGCAGCCATAGCGGGGCATTCTCCATCCCAGCTGGGGGAAATCTACTCGCACCCAGGGAGGAGTTACCTGCTCTCTTGTTGTCCTACCACATTGCATTATTTGGAGCCTCTTTGGTTTTTGTTTTTTTTTTTTTTCTCCCGAAGAAGACAGCACGAGGGGGCAGCCATCTTCTTCAGCCTCCTAAACCACAAGTGCCTCGGCCACTGTCTCGCAGCTGCCTCCTGCAATGGCCAGCTTGCCCTTTGTACGTCACAGCCGGGACCACAGGCTTGCCAGCACCTGAACTGCAGTGGGAAAGCACCCACTCCATGGGACACCTGTGCTATGGCCCTGCTTCATCCCCTGCAAACATGGAGGGCTGCAACAGGAAAGGGGGTTGCCAGCACAGCACATCCTGAGTTTGGCCACACATCAGCCCCTGTTCCCCATATACAAGCAAGTTTAGGACTTTTTCTTAACATGCATCGGTATGAGGTATTCTCTGAATAAAATAGTTTCTGCATATTGAATATGCAAAGAGGGAAGACTCACATAGTAGCCCGGATCGTGTGTGTTCACGTGAATCACGAGGTCTCTGTTTCGATTCAGACTGCAACCTTTTCCATCAGTGGATAAAGTCATCCACGTAGGGATGGTATAATACTTTTACTACTTTCATAAGTTGCAGGATTTGCTTAGGAAGGAACAGCTTCTGGAAAGTTGTGTACACTGGCAATTTCCTGGCAGTGTAAAGGCAGCAAAGTAGTATTTTAAAACACTGCAAGTTCTCTAAAGTGGCAGCTTTAACATGATATTAACAGGCTGATGTTTTTCCTTCAGTCAAGCTGCAAAACAAGTACACTTAAAAACCCCGATATCTTAGGCAAAAGCGAAAGCTCAGCTCTGAAATTCTACAGGAGTAACCTCTAGTTCAATCAGCCTCATAACAAGAACCAGATAGGCAGATAAAAATAAAGCTGAGAGAAAGGATGATGCAAACAACAGCCCCCTGCCATTTAGATGCATATGGGACAGACAGAAAAAATTTCCAGAAAAGCCCAAGCCTGCCAAACTCGTAGGCACAAAGACTCAGTCCACACTCAGGCATGCGGCATATCACGTCATGCCTCTGCAACCCAGCACCCAGCCGGCAATCCCAGGCAGAATTAAGGCTGCAGTGACCATAAAGCTGAAATACAGACAGAGAGCAGGCAAGTGAAACCAGCCATTTCTAAGAGAGACATTAAAACTGATTTCAGTTAAGTTAACAAAGGAAAAAAAAAATCCAAACCACAAAAAAACCCCAATAAGGTTGCACAACTACTTTTTATTAAGGTCAGTGAGCAGTGCTGCATGATGTAAGTGCACGTTAAACTGCAGAAAACATAAAACTTGAAAAGCCATCAGATTTGTTTAGCCCTCAGAAACTCAACCCCTTCCCCAACTAAGGTCACACTAGCTACTGCTTTTTGCACAGCCTGTGCTCAGTCTGTAGCTAAGCCTGAGAAAATCCTGTGCTGCAGAAAGTTCTTGTGTCCTGTCGCTGTACCAAAGGATGACAATCACACGTGTTTTCTTCCTCTTTCCCCAGCGCAGACCTACAGCCATCCGCCAAGTACCGACAAGGTAATGACTAAAACTGTAGTTTTTTGCTGCTCTCTGGGGCAACTGAGTCCAAAACATCCATGTGTCAGAAAGACAAGGTGTCCATCACATTCCTGCAGGATAGACAAAAGCTCATATTTGGGGTATTCGCTTGGGACGCAGAAAAACATCAGTTTAAGCCTATGTATGAAATAAATGTACGTACATAATCTATAACAATGATACACAGCGCCACACTCAGGCAACCGATGGCCAAACAGACTGCAGCACTCACATAATTTCAGAGGCGCAGAGTAACACCGCCTTGAATGAAACAATTTAGGAGCTTGAACCTCATGATCACATCCTAAATGAGTGGCCCCAGCCACTGGGTAATTTATGGCTGTGAGTGTACTTCTCTCTCCTCCTTCCCTTCTCCCCTCTGCTTTCTGGTAGCCTGCGTAACCTCTGTTGCCTCCAGTTTCATCAAAACCGGCATGTTTCCACAAAAAGTTTCAGTTTCAGCATGAGCTCTGCTAATAAAAAGCCATTTAACTAGACTATTGCCAACCAGCTTCAGTAATAAAAGAAGTCTTCAGCTGAACAACAAAGGGAGATTTAATACTTGGAGGGCTAAAAGTTTTGATTAATCTTTCCATTAAAAAAATCTTTCAAAAAAAATGACAGATGTATCAATGAATGGCTAAGTCTCTGTTGGAACTGAATAAGGTTTCCCCTTCCGATGACCCACTGCCTCCAGAAAGACGAAAAGGGAAAAAAAAAAAACAACCCAAATCTGGACTGTCAGGTTGAACATTTAGTTTCTTGTAAACATAAAGGATTGAATGGTTGCACTGCAGAAGGGGACACACAGGAAAGACTGGCATGATAAACACATTGCCCAATCCATCTCACTTCCCTGCTTTGGCATTAGATTCGGGAGCTCTGGCAATTCACCCCAAGATAATTTAACTACATAACTTGGTGTGTGCCCTGCTCCTCTGCCCAAATTCATCATCCCAGAGGCAAAGGGTGGCAGACGTGAGGGAGCAGCCACTCCTCAGCTAATGCACTTCACCATGTCCTGTACTCATTCGTTTTTGTTAATGTGCTGGGCTCCAAGGAGCAGCAGCTTAGTAGCTGTGGTTTGCTACCTCTGATTTGTAAACAGTTCAGTTCAGCAGAGGGTGAGTGAAGTTGCCTCTTCAATCACCAGTGACGAACGATGACCAGAAGCCCTATACATCACAGAACAAATCACTGCCATTTAGCAGTCTGGTGTTGGTGGTTTTTTTTAATAAGGATGACATCAGTGAAACAAAAGTTGGTGCCCAGCAAATATGTGGGTGTTTATCAGAAATTTTTGAAGAAAGTGGGCAAGATGACAGAAAAGGGTGTGATTAAATGAGCTCATAGTTTGTACATGTGAGCGTGGGATGGGCTGTGGGGGAAGAGAAGAGGAGGGGGTGGAACTGTAATGGGGAACCTGCCAAGTAGCTGTCTGGTTTTGAGAGTTTTTGGTGTCCCAAGTAAAAGCCCCAGAGTGTGGTTTGAAGAGACATCTGGGAAGACTGCTAGTGCAATAGGAGAGATGCCCCTTCTAAGTATTAAACTTGGCCTGTGAGTAATGAAAGACTCAAACGAAATCTCAAGAGTTCTACACTGTCTGTGTGTGGGACAAAGAATTCCACCACTGCACTTCAGCCTCCTCACTGATAAGAGAAGGCTGATGACAACAGCCTTTCAGAACTTGTACACAGGAAACATTCTGGAAAATGTGGCTATGAGCAAGTCATGGGTAGACCTATTGGTTGGAAGGGACGAAAGATGCTCCAGACTTCACTCAGTGGATTTGGGAGCTAGTAACTCATTAAAATTAAGAGCCTACCTGTTGTCATTTCGTGGGCACATTAGAAGAAATGCTACTGCCCTCCCGATTATTTGCAATAGTGACTAGGAGAGGAGAGAGCCATGCCCCTGCAGATAGGTAGGAAATTCCTTTTCTTAAGCAAGTCGACTCTGATTGCTCTGCTCCTTAAAACTTCTGGAATTTTTAAATATCAAAATTTTATAAAGCCTCAAATCAAAACAGGAATTATTTTCAGTGAAGTTTTCTCAGGGTCAGGAGATCTTTCTCATCAGGCGCAATCCAGACAAAATGATTTGTATAAGCTGAAAAAAACCAAGATAGATTCTGCAGGAATTTGCTTCTAACAACTATTTCTCGCTTCTAGGTTTAAAAAATAAAAGAGAACCCTTTGAGTTTATTAACCCAGAGAGCAGAGACCTCTGTTCCAGTGAGAGAGTGTGAAAGGCAGCTACAAATGTTAGCATGAACTCGGCAACACTCACTTAAAATACTGCAGCTACTGCAGGCAATAGAGGATGCCACTACAAAGCCCATGCTTACTCACTAGCTTTATTATCCAGTGGGTTCAAATCAAGATTGTTAAGGCAAACTAATTTTTAACTTCTGGCTCTGAGTACTTAACCAGTTCACACCAATGCTTTAGATTTAATGAGTCATCCTGCTAGCTATTCAGTTGCACAATCACACATTAGCGAATACCTTCAAGAGGCAAAAGGAGGGACAAGTCTAGACAGTGTTGGGAAGACATTTACCCACACAATCTTACCTCCTGCTTCCTCAATGGCTCTTCCTTCTCCTTCCTCTGTTTTCCAGGAGGGCATTAGACAAGGACAGCCAGGGAAGGGGTTAGTCATCACTGCATCTCCTGTGAGGCCAGGACCCCTTCCAGGACAATGTCTCTCCTGCACAGACGCATGCATGCACACACACTTGGGGTCTTAGTTGACTCCCACACCCTATGGTTTCTCTGGCAGTTGGCTGCAACTCCCCTGGCCCTCCCTTTATCCCTCTACTTTCCCATGCTTTTTGCTCTGCAAATCACCCTGAACCCTCGCTTTAGTTCCTCCCATAAACATCCCATAATAAATCTTGTGTAAACCCCAAATGCCTTCCCCCTCAAATATATTGATATGTCCCATACGTTAGTAACTCCGCCTCCAACCCCATCTGTAAGGTGACCTGGAGACCTGCTCGCATTGGGTAGATGTCACCCTGGGACTACCAGGATGACAGCTCTCCGGGAACAGCCCTGGGAGACCTGGGTTAGGGTTCCCCCACCTGCTCTGTGCCACTGCGCTCCCTCAAGTGTGTGGCGATGAGCCGTTCGCTACTTAATCTACCACTAATCAACCTCAGAAAGAGTCAGGCCTTCACCCTTTATCCACTCCAGGCTGTGTTGTTGGGTGCTCCTGGTGTCCGGCCACAGCCTGTACAGTAGGGAAAGACTGTGTACTTACAAAATGTTCTCGGTACTATGTTCATTGGTCAACACCACTGCATGAGCATACAGGCTATACCACATCTGTTCACATTGCAAATGTCTTCAGGGTATAATAATGTTGAAGCTTCTCTCTCTCTCCCCCCCTTTCAGAAACATTTTGACAAAAAGGATTATATGAATTCCAGTGAGCTGTGGTACTCTACTGTCAGTCACGACATAAAACATGAAGCCTCTATGATTAACATCAATAATCAGACAGAATACGCACTTGTCAATGTCCTCAACGTGAAGAAAAATATCGTCAGTGCTGAAGAGCATAGTGACTATGATTATGTCCTGATGACATAGAAAGGGGCAGTTTCTTCACCCAAGGGACTCTTTTACTTGAGTGTTTAAATGTATGCAGCCTTGCTAACCATCCTATGTCTGCTGTCAGGTTTTCAAAAAAATCTATCTCTCATGTTACTGAGCTTACTTGTTAGGATACACATCTGTCAGTCATTTCCAATGAGACAAACCTGTCCATGAAAAGGTGACCACAGAAAGAGACATGGACAGGGTACGGAACTTGGCAGTTAAACCCAGAGGAATCAGTAGCAACTGCCATTGTGAGACAATGTTTCTCTACAGAAGACTAGCAACTGAGGCTGTACATTTTTCTGGATGGTACTTTTTTTTTTAAAAAAGGAGTCTTACAGAGCTACTGATAGAAATCTCAAAAATGCAATAATAACATCCTTTGTTGTTGGGTTTTTTGTTTGTTTGGACGGGGGTGGTTTGTTTTTTAAGTTAAAGTATAGACCCTGTGTTAGATGCACTCACTCTTTTCTAAAGTTTCTCTGGTCTGCTTGATAAATACCATTGTACAATGTACAATTTCAATACACAACTCATTTCTCAAATTGCCTCCTCCTTTAATGAAATACTACTGATCTTAGAGTGAAGTTTTAATAAAGTTGGAATTAAATAAAAAAAAAAAACCCAAACCAAACTGCATGCAAAACAAAAATTTCAGCCACTTAGAAGACTCTGAAGCCTGATGCTGCGTGGGTGGTAACTGCACACTTCTCAGCAGAAGGTCCCCAGGTGTCGCCGCTGTGATACAATGCTTCCAGCTCACTCTTGGAGTCTCAGGTTTGGCTCTCTGTAATGTCAGAACATCACCTCCCTGCAGCCCATCTCCTCTCTGCAAACAGCATTTGTGGCCATGAACACAGGACCGAAATCAGTCGTTCAACTCTTCACCAGAGCTCATACAGTGATTACGTGGCAGCGTTCTTTCTTAAGCATGGTTTCTTGCTCCCTCCCTTTTTGTAACAAAAACACTTGGAAAACATTTGGAAAAAAATGTTGAATGGTTTTCCTGATTTTAAATCTTCCTTTATATGTGATTGCTGGCTGCAGCCCAGGCTTTACACTATAGCGTCTTTGCGATTCCTGCCTGCAGTGTCGGTGCCGGGGGAGGTCCCGTGGGTGACTGGTTGCACGCGGCAGTGGACAGACACACTGCTAGCGTGGTGCAGGCAGCACTCTGAAGGTACCGCTGCAGTGACAGGCAGCTGAATCTGCCCAAAAGTTGTACTGGCTACTGTGGCAACACAGATGACTACCTGCCATGGGATTTTAAAGGGCTGGTTGTACACTCCACAAGCTGAATTACCAGAACTCTCTTACCTTTTTCTTTTTAACAGTGTCAAAGTTGCCTCAGTCATTAAAGTATTACCCCCATGCCTCCTATCAAAATTAACATTAAGCATTCACACAAAATATCTAATTTGATGAAATGATGTATTTTCACACTGCTCTGTCCCTAATGGAAGGGGTCATAATTAATTAACTTGGTTATTTTCTTTTACATGTTCAATTTACCTCAAAGATATAAAACCAGAAACCACTTCTTGTTATTTTTTTGACGTTTTCTTCAATCAGAGTTCAAAGCTTGACTGGAAGTAGACTGTAAAGTCAGATATTTTCTGTTGAATATCACATTATCTTGCTACAACTCCACCTCTGTTTTTTTCCTGTAAATTGCTGAAGTAAAGGTACTAGGGCAGAGGAGAATGGCTGGAAGAAAAAAAATGAGTGCTTGGCTCCTTTTTTCTGTCGATTCTTAATGTGTATAGGGGTATCACCATAAAGAAGCATAATCATTATATTATTTTTCAGTTCTTAGAAACTGAATTAACATAAAGAAGTGTTCAAGAACAGGTTCACTTGTCAGAGCAATGAGATCAAGCAGTATCTCAAAGGCAAATTATTTCTTTGCTGCTGGTATTTTCATAGCTTGCTGCTTTTGGGACGAACTGTAAAAAACATTAATTTTATCCTTCCCCAATGTAAGAATCAGAAGGAATATCTTTTCTAGTTGTATGCTGCATAGAATATTGCATCAAGAGAAATTATGGTTCTTACAGCCAACTCTACATCTTACAAATCGAGATGGAGTCAGAATTAGCCACAAATTTGAGAGCCATGTGAACTACTAATTTGGTCCAGCCTGCTTCCTAAGCTCAGTTAAAACTCAGGCAAAAACAAATATGGGTTTGAGTGTACTGCTATGTCAGACAGACACTTCATACAGCTCTCAGCATTTAGAATTCCAACAGTTATTTTCCAACTCAAACAGCTGAAAGATTGTAGCTGGTGAAGAATGAAAACAATCAATTTAAGAGCAAAAATAAATAATTTAATGCATGGTAAAACTGTCAGATTACTCCTTAAATAAACTAGCAATATTACAAAAAGAGAAACATGATTTCCCGTAAGATATTTTTCACAATACAAAAGCTTTTTTAAATATATATTTGTCTACCCAACAGTATTAACATTTATACTGGGTATAAACAAAGGACAAGAATCTATACTCCACTAACATGGTAGTGAATCCATTCCATTCCACATAAAGTTAATGCTTAATTCTTAATTTTCATGTTATAGCCAGTTACTGGCTATAACTCTCATGGCACACTGACCTACATGATCTGCTTCAGCACCCTCCATCCGTCCATCTTGTCTGATCTCTTGTCAACAAGAACAACTATTTGCTGCCTTATTAAGGCAAATACCTTGCATCTGTTCATTTTTATCCCCAGTGTTGGGTCAGGGACTACAATTAAGGGTCTAGACTACTTTCTCTTTCAGTTTACAAATAAGAGTCAAACAGCTGTCTATCCAGTAGTGCCATAGCTAATTATTAAAGCACACAACAAATTTGAGCCTTGAAAGATTCCTGTGACGTTCAGATGCATTAGCGAACAAGACATGTTTCTTCCTGATGTTTCTTCCTTCATTTCTATTTCACACTACATAAGAGAAAAATAGAACAGATACCAACTTATCCAGGAAGACTCTATGTAGGGTGTACAAGGGAATGATGAAAGCTGAAGCTCACTTCAGAAGCTAGTGCAAAGGTCTTGCATGTAATTAAAGAAAGTACAGAGGTTATTTAATTTTTCAGGCTGTTTTATGAGGAAAGAACAACAGGGAAACATGGCTTATGAAGTTAGTAGGGAAAAAAGTAACAGACATGAGCATGGGTGGAAGTGAGCGTTAAGGATTAAGCTGTGTAGATAATTTTGGATAAAGCAAGAGAAGAAGAAAGTAGACATGTGAAAGACTGCTTTTAACGCTTGTGCAGGGAATCCGTATTTAATTGTAAGGCAAGACACAGCAGAGGCTTCAAAGTCAATGGAGCACGCATCAAACAAGATACATGATTTTCACAAGAGTGAAATGGGTTATTGAGATATCACGACAACAACAAAGAAGGAGGTAGCGGTGTTATAAGAATACAACACTGTTATAAATATATCACATTTTCCATTTACAATATTGCATTACAAGTAGTATTCACAGGACAACATCTTTAGAAGTGTTTCTTCCTAATGAATGGCTCCCTACCCTGGGATTACTAATAGATAGGAGAAGCCCATTTCTTCCAGGCGGTGAGAAAGACGAGGAGTCTTTCCATCATTTCTCTGAAAGTTAAAACAGCACATTATTAGCATTAAAGTGAAACTGTAGTTCAATATTTCAGCATATTCTTTCCTGTCCTTTTTACACTGCGTTTTATATGAATCCTACCAATATATAAGGAACAAAATGATAACTTATTTCTCTCTTGTCCCTTGATAAGAGTGTTAAGAAAAATCACTATGAATTAATGACAAGTCTTATATATACTGTACAGTGATGTGTTAGCCTAGAATTATTCTGAAAGCACGTAGGTGTGGCTCAGTAACTTGGGGGTGGGGGGAAGCAGCTCCATGTATTGTTTTCTGTAAAACTGCAAAGCTTGTAGGACTTTTATACTGACATTTCAATCAAGACAAATCTAAATGCATTGGAATCACTACCGAATCACTGGTAGTCATTGAAATCACTGTCTAGAAAACCTGGAATAATGACCATTTTGTTCCTTTAAAAGGTATCGCTGTGCATAATAAATTTTCCCAAAAAACTCTGAAAAGACAAAAATTAAGAGGCTTTTTCATCCTTAACCATGAAAAAAATCAGAAGTTCACTCCCAAATTATTTATCCTGTTTTAATTGGATTAAATTTTGTTTTATAAGCATGCAAATGTGAAATATTTTAAATTATTTGGCTCCCTGTTATGGTGCACAAACATATGAGGAGATTTTATTAGTGTGCATAAAATAAAAAAAGGAGATCTGAAAAGTTTGGCTGGAGTCCTTAGCTAACCAGTCTCATCACTACTCCCTTTCTCATCAGAGGACCAAACAGTGAACCCTAGGTTATAGGCTAAGCATCACAAGACTTTCTTGAAAACTGAATATTTAACAATTTTCTTAATACTGTTGTGCAAAACACATTTACTAACAAATCTCAACATCTTTCCGGAGAGCTTTCCCTCCTTTCAAGTAAATACTTTAGCTCTTTCTAAATAAATAGTTTCTCTAATGTACAGCACTTACATGTTAACATGAGAGAAGTTGGGTCAAGCTTTAACCTGTTACATTCAGACGTCTCAGGATCAAAAGTATCATCTTCATCATAAATATTTTGACGTAAAATGTTCTTTACAAAATCTGGGTTCATTGTGTTTTCCATAAACCCCTCTGTTGATGGTGGTACAGAAAACTCTAGCTGATAAAATACAGTGGAGCTTTCATTACTGAAAAACAAACAAAGTATGAATGCCTACAAGTCCCCACTAGATCTTTTATTTTTTTTGCAAAGACTGACTTTTCAGATCAGTGTTGGCATGGATTTTTAAAGATCTTGTTCTAAAGAAAAGTGTTACAAATGAAAACTGCCATCAAAGATTCCAGTTTCCCCCTCTCTCTCCCTTCTCAGATCAGCTCTTGGCATTAACAGAGCTGGATGAGGCTCTGAGCAACCTGATCTAGTCGGGGATGTCCCTGCTCCTTGCAGGGGGGTTGGACTAGGTGACCTTTGAAGGTCCCTTCCAACTCTAACCATTCTATGATTCTATGATTAACAGAAGCTGGGCACATACTTGAAACCAACCTGAGACATGTTTTCAAGTGCACAAAGGGCAATTGGGGTGAGGTTTTCAGCACTCATGCTTCACAAGTACATAATGATAAGAGGTGCTGCAATACCTCATACACAGTTTAGCTGAGAACCTGCAGAAAGATTTGCTCTCCTGCCAGCAGCAGGCGGCACAAACCACTGAACTGGAATCCATCTCTGGAGATTTCATTGCCTGTCGTCCACCAAATCCACTGACTACAATTCTACAGTTATATTTTGTACTCACTGAATTTAAAACATCAAAAAAGCAGTTGGATGGGGAAAAAGGGGACAGAGAAAGAAAGACGAAGAGGCAGAGAGACAAACACACAAAGAGGCACAGAGAGAGAGAGATCAGCTAGTCAATATGTATACAGAACTACAGCTGTGTACTTGATTGTTTAAATAATAATTTTTACCCGTAAGGCTAAGGAGCTAGAGCTCACTCACTGAACAGAGCCGACATGCCCAAGGCTGGCAGTGCAGGGGAGTACATGCCCCAAAGTGCCCTCAGGACTGTCCCTTGCTGCAGCCCAAGAGTGCTCTCCCTCTGTCCTTGCTCTCTCAGGGGCCTTGGGACTCCGCAAATCTATGTCCCTTGAGTTTTTCCTGTCTTTCTAATCCCTTTTGTAACAGTATTTTTTCAGAAGTCATCAGGGAAGCTCTCTGACCACCTTCCCTTGCCTCTCTGCTGTCTCCCGGTGGCAGGGCCACCCTGCAGCTGGTCTTTCCAGCCCCACTTTTCTCTCTGCTGCTCAGCCTCCTTCCTTGTTGTAAATCAGTGCTATCTCCATAGATTAAAACTTCACAGTCTTAAACATAGTAACTTCTTAGCCTTCCTCCAGTGCCAGTTTCAGCCCAGAGTAAGATCCTCCCTCTGTTCCAGCTTGAAGCTTTCTGTTGCCTCTGCAAAGCAGGCCTGGATGCTTTTCCCCTTCTTCCCACCACTGCTACTCCTCTGGCTCCATCAGTCTTTGGTGACTGAGCTTCTCCTTCACACGTAAGCATCTCCCACCCAGGCTGGCCTAGCCTCCACTCTGCCACCTGCTCTGCCTCTCACTCCTGTTCCACCAGTCTCTCCAAAATGCTGCTGCTTTGAGATTTGCTCCTGTTGTCCAAAACAAAACGATGGGAGGAAAAATGGTCCAAACAAACCAGCAATGCAATACTACTGTTCTGGCTCTCCTGACTTTTATGTTTCTGTTGCCCTTGGTTCTTTTGCAAACAAAACAGTTCTCCTCTTCCCATGAACTACTTTTATTTATTTAAGCCATGTCAATCTCAAGTGGTTCCAGCAGCTTGTTTTCCTTTCAATGAATATCCGTGAATACATTTATTAAGGGCTGTGCTTGGAGCCAGAGAAAACAGAGATGATACTTAACATCAATGGAATGTTACTGTCATTGCATATTATTAGCAGTATTTGCCATTTAAACCAGAAGATCCTTCGACCCATTTTCCCTACCCTTATATGTAACTTTCCCCCAAACAAGCTATTTTTTCACAGGTTTGAATATTGTGCATATTTACATAGGTGTATATATGTCTCATCAAAACCATGGAATTTTCAGATAATTTTTGTGACAGAAATTGCTTACCTGAAATTAACCACCTGAGCTGACCTAAAGTAGCGTCCTAGAGCCGGAGATGAACTGTAGACATCCATTAACTTGGAGAGAAAAAAGAAAATAAAAAAAAAATACTTCTTCCATTCACTCTCTCTTTTTCCCATTAAAGAAAGTTCTGTAAATCATTCTTGCAAGGTGTTTCAAGGGGCATAAACACAGGTGCTGAATGTCAGGTATCAGTAAATATCTGCCCTGGCAAAGGTACACAATCTCTTTAAGCTTGACAGACAAGCTTATCTCTGTTTGAGTGATTACTATATTGCCTTAACACAATGGAGGCATTCTGGGTGAAAGTATATTGCCATGTGCAAGTTACGTTGTTTGGTTTGGGTTTTTACTAGTACCAAAAAGGCCTTCTACTCTTACTTGGTAGAGGGAAGGGTCTCTCTACTTGAGACTGCATTTCCATAGTAAGTCTAAATCAGCACTGCCATGCCTGCTGAGCTTATTTCAGCCATAACTCACAGCTGTGATGGCTCAATGGAAACAGCAGCTGTACACCCAGGCTGTCATCGTGTCCTGACAGGAGAACACAACACACAGGATTTTTTAGTGGGCATTGGGTTTAGATGACCTTCACAGGTCCCTCCTGACCTAAATTATTCAATGATTCCATGAAAAAGATGCAGACTACATCCCAACCGTTACTTAAATTTGAGGAAAAATATCAGCTGCTTTGTTTTGGGTTTTTGTCTGTTTGTTTATTTTTTTAATTAATGTAAACTGCTTATGTGCTTAAAAGTAGACCCAGGACCTAAAATTAAAATTGTTCAGCCTGGAGAAGAGGAGTCTCCAGGGAGACCTTATAGCTGCCTTTCAGTACTTAAAGGGGGCCTGTAAGAAAGATGAGGACAAACTTTTTGGCAGGGCCTGTTGCAATAAGACAAAGGGTAATAGTTTTAAAGTAAAAGAATGTAAATAAAGTAAAAGAGGGTAGACCCAGACTGGACATAAGGAGGAAATTTTTTTACAATTAGAATGGTGAAGCACTGGAACAGGTTACCCAGAGAGGTGGTAGATGTCCCACCCCCAGAAATGTTCAAGGCCAGGTTGGATGGGGCTCTGAGCAACCTGATCTGGTTGGAGATGTCCCTGCTCCTTGCAGGGGGTTTGGACTAGATGGGACCTTTAAAGGTTCCTTCCAGCCCAAACTATTCTATGATTCTATGATGATTACACTAGAAAAAGTACAACTCAGATTTTTTTGGTGGACTTGCAAATATCTGAATTGCTACACAGAGAAAAAGAAACTTCTTAAAATGGAAAACACTGAACCTATGTTACAAGCAGAATCAGCTTTGCCAAGAACCGTATCAACACATACCCTCTTAGTAATGTCTTCAGAGAAAAGGTGTGGGAGACCACACATTAACTTCAATGTTCCCGAAAAATTGTGATATTTTCCACTATTTAGTAGTGCATCAGGATCCCAATAGTCATCCTCATCTGTGTAAACATCTAATATTCAAAAGGAGATAGAAAGGGGAGGAAAAAGTTCCAGTTAGCAGAAGAATTGAAAAAAATCCTCTTGACTTTCTCCAAGGTGACTTTCTCACAAATTTCCTAGGTAATGACTGAGTGGGAGTGGCAGAAAGAAAGTGTAAGTCACCTGAATAAACGTGACAGCACGTGAAGGTCAATCACCCACCCTCATTGGGGAAGGTCAGCTGCTTTGGGAGCCTGATAGGCACTGACACCACACTAGGGGACATAAGTGATCCATTTCACTTGTTGCAATGTTACAAGCATAATTTCCAGCCTCATCCCTGACTCTGTTCTCATAACGTTTTCTCACTTAGCCACAAACTGGAATTACAATCTGATGAGGGTGCAAGTTGCTTGCTCCCTGCTAAAATAAGTGTTCCTCTTCCACTACTTAACACACCACCCTCTGCAGTCAGCATCCCAGTCTCTTCAGCAGTTTAGAGAAGGAGTTTAAAGGATGCTACTGTTCAATTTGTGTTCTGATAGACTGTACATATTGCACATTTTAATTGGACAAAAAAAAATGAGAGTAGGATACTTACTAGAATAAAGAACTAGGCTGATGAGAATGACCAGGAAGAATATTAGAAAAATTGTAGTTATAACCATCCACAGTTTACACTTCCAGAAAACTACATTCCCACATGATTTCCAGTGATCTCTCTCCTAGTTACAAAAGGAAGAGGCATGTTGATTAATGAAATAAGGCAGGAAAAAATATTAAGTGTATCTATCTCTATTGTCATGTTTAGAAACAAAAAACCCTACATAGATGGGAGAGCCTCATCAGTAAGCAATGTCTTACACCAGGGGTTCCCACCCTTAAGTACCGCTGCAGGTGGGAATGGAGACCTGCAGAAAGCAAAGGACATTCACAGGCAGGTTATTACTCGAGAGAGAGATGTATCATTCCCCATTTGCGAAGAATTTCCAACTCCTGAATTGCCCATAAAGCTAAGGTGTTAAAGGTCCTTTCATGGCTTCCATGGCTTTTTTTTACTACTTAGATTTGATTCACATGTTCCACAAGCTGTCTTT
Source organism: Chlamydotis macqueenii (assembly GCF_036417535.1). Taxonomy (NCBI): domain Eukaryota; kingdom Metazoa; phylum Chordata; class Aves; order Otidiformes; family Otididae; genus Chlamydotis; species Chlamydotis macqueenii. The sequence continues at coordinate 98,152,329 of NC_141556.1, read as the reverse complement.
TAAATGTTTGTCATCTCTCTCAACCAAGAAGTTGTCTGTGGAGGAATTTCCAAAATAATTTGCCTCTGCAACACTGGTGATATCAGTCTCTATAGCTCTTGGATGCCAGCACCCAAAGCAAGTGGACTGCAATTCATTAGATACTATTGCATTTAAGAATACTGTAAAATAATTGAGACTTTTTACAACTGGGTCCTCTTTTTTTTTTTCAGAAAAATGGAAACTTGAAGGCTATAGAGTACATTTCACAGAAAGTTTATTACAAGTCTCACCTGTTTTAGGAGATCACAAGGAAACTCTCTTCAAAGAAATTGTGCATCTGTGCACGTTCATATAGGAGAGAAAGAAGAGAAAGGAAAATACCTGTCTTTCATTTAATTTTTATTAAGATTTAAGACCATGGCAGAAGTTAGTTTTATTAGTTACACCAGCAGTACTAATGTTAAAAAGGAAAAAAAAAAAATCTTAGGTGACATAGCAAAACAAATAAAAAAGCCTCCAACTTTTTTGTTCCACACCAGAAGATTTTGGAAGGGCATGAATTCATATGAAAGTAGACTATACTGCCTTTTAAATTCCTCCTACTCCCCACCCACCATAAACCCATCCGTAAACTCCTTGTACCTTTTGACATCAGTACCAGGCAAGGAAGAGTACATGCTGTAGGTTGTCTGGGCCACACACGTGCAGGTTGGCAGGAACCAGCTGCCAGCTGGAGGCACTGACCCGGGTTACCTTCCTTTACTTTTTGAACTTTCTAGGAACCCAGCGTAATAAAAAGCCTTTCACTGAATTTGACTGACATCCACCAGCGGGCTTAAAGCTTCTTTGGAAGTGGCAGATGAACAGAGGGAGAAAACACACACCCACAGAAAGCTCTCCCAAGAGTCATTTCTCCAGGAGCGGGGGCAGGAAAAGGGAAAGTGCTCTCTGCAGACACCCCTGCATGCAGAACTTTGCTTTGGTGGAGAATGAAGGGAAAAAGCTGAATATGGTTTCGCTTATAGCGTGCTTTCGGGTGTGATCATGTTTACATATATGTTTATTTGATTTTTAAAATGTGTTAGAAGAATGAAGCTTCAGTTTAATACTTGACACTAGCATATCATTTTGTATCTGAAAAAGGAAATAAAGCCCATAAATACTACCTAGAGTACAACTATGAAATCAGATATAGTAATATGAGTTGAGATAGACAGTTACCAAGCCCAGGTTTTGATTGAGCCACATATTTAGACCATCACAAAAATGCAATTCTTAATCACGCGTGGCAAACTGGTTGGCTCTCACGCAAACGTTCAGCTTTCTGGTTCTCGCCTGCCAGATGAGCCAACACCCTCTGGACATTGCCCGTATACATCGCAAGGCTGCCGGGAGGGAGCAGCAAGCAGAGAAAAATCTCTCCCCAGTAGGCAGGGCAGTTCTGATTAACCTGGCAGCTGAGCAGGAAGCAGAGCAAGATAGTTTTCCAGCAGTCCCCAAAGGATAGGAAGTCAATTGCCAGAATCAGCAGAAACAGAGCCCAAATGAAAACTCAGTTCTGGGAATGGGAAGGCTAAACGGAAACTTAAGGTTAAAGTTTCTCAAGATAGCTGAGCAGAGCTAGCTCGCTCCTGCCTTTCCTCCACCCTCTCCCATTCCTCATTGCACCTCCCTAGAATTTGTCTGACCCTGCAGCAAGCCGATTCAGCTTACCAGAAAAGAGGAGAAGTAACTGGCCCCCAGTACAGCAAAGCAGATGGGGGTTTTGCCTAGCCAGAGGAATGAATCAGCCCACAGAAATGATCAGCGGGGCTCACACAAGGAAGCAGTCGCTGTTCCTCAGCCAGAAGAGGGAAGGGAGGGGTGACATGAGTAATTCAGCTGAGCTCTCAGGACGGCTCAGCCATCCCTATGGAGCAGTAGGATACTTCTTAGCTCTGCCACAAATATTCCCTCTGCTCTCTGGTAAGTAACTAAAATCAAACTAACAGCCGCCTGTGAGTATATCTTACTTCTCTGCCAACCTTAGTCTGTTCCATAGCTGTAAGCTAAACGCTGGGAGCTACCTCCCTCAGGACTCACACGCTGGTCTTATCTGAGGCTTTGGGGCACTCTGTTCACACAAATTCATGATTGTTAGCAGCTGCAAAATACTCAAAGGTAAAAAGAGAGCGAATTCAGCATGGTATATTGCGGGACATTCTATTCTTGTTTTGGCAGCACTGTTATCTGATTAATTTGTTCTGAAAGAACATCTGGTTTTGATAGGGGGTTCAACTTTTCTACTTTCTGTTTTTGAGCCCAATCCCACTGACAGCAAATGAGAAGAGAAAGTAAAACTCAGAATACCAATTACAGCTTCATTTTGTAAGTTAAAATGCAAAAACAGCCAAGCACAAAAATTAGAAAAGCTTAAAACCCCACTCCAGTATCTAAATACTTCATTGAGAAGAAGAAAAGAAACATATTTAACACGTTTTCAGCCTTTACTTTCAAGTGAATAACCTTTCCCTCTCCATCAAACAACAAATTAAACCACCCCTACAGGATGTTTCTGCAAAGTGTCATTTCTCTTGCTGTGTGTCTTTTTCCCCAAGAGCAAGCATCAAATGAACAAGTGAAAATCCTACCTTTCTTTTCTGAGCATTTAGTGGCTTGTCATAATCGGTCTCACTTTCCTCTGCATTATCTTCTTGTAGTTCAATAATCTCATGCCCCTGACCAGAGCTTTGCCTTTCCATAGCCTCTCTCTCTGCACGAGGACCTCTGTCTCTGAAGCAAGCGCGGAGGCAACTCATTTCCTTCTGGTTTCAGCTGCAGTTGTGGTCAGTAGCAGTTCTGGTATGAGGCTGGAGGCAGTGACAGGGAGAGCTGGGATAGTTCTCACAGCAGTGATCTCAAAAACATTGATAAATAAGGGGAATTCCTTGGAAAGTTGAATAACGTCATCTGCGCCAGCTACAGTGAAAGGGGAGGCAGAGGAAGTATCGATTTGCCTAGTCGCCAGAACTACAATTCTCAGCTGTGCAATACCAGGTTTTCCAGTTTGTCTACCTTACGGCACCAGCCCTTGACAAGCAGGTGACTAAACCTTCAGCAATGTTGTCATTTACTGAGGCCATTTTGAAAGGAACCGGATAGCTTTCGCTGCTGCTGTCAGCCGAAACAGTAAAATACTATTGCTGTTCTCTGCACAGCTAAACAACAAGATGCGGTTCTGAACTGCACAAACTGAGTAAAGGATCACATAGCGTGTAGTTCAGGTAGGCTTGTCAAGGGAACTTACAGCCTCCATGAACACTTCTAATTTTAGTGTTCCTGCATAGTCAATAAAGAAATGAAGAGTACTGACCTTTGTGCCGTGAATTGTTCTCTCTCTAGCTGTTACGCAGCCTAAAGTCACGGCTTGTGTTAAAGAATCATCTATGTCTATTCACATACTATCCAACCTAAACCTGAGAAGCTGCTTCCGTGTAAGAAACCAAAAGAATGAATCTGAAGGGAAGAGGAAGATGGCCTTCAATTTCAGCCTGTGCTCTACAGGGCATGCTTTTATGAAGAAAATCATGGCTTGAGTTGAGATCTGGTCTGCACTAACTTCCCAAACAAACTCTCCTGTGCTACTTAGAGTCACTTATAAACAACTTACTGCAGCCAGGGGCTGATTCCTTCCCCCATCTCCCCAGTATCCTTCATCCCACCCCCTCTAATTCCTCCTGTTTTGACTCCATCCTCATGTTTTTCCTTCTTCTGCACAGAGCACCTCTTCCCCCTCTGGATCAAAAGGGTTGGGCAGGCAGCCAGTAACTGCACTCTTGCTCACTCTCTTGTCCCAGCTCAGAGAGGATCATGTATTAAAAGGGAAGCAAAGTCTCTCTAACTTTCTGCCCTGGGCTGCTCCTTCTCTTTCCTTCCAAGTGCTGGCGATGCTTTCACCCCCTAGATTTTCTTTTTGTGCAATTCATCTGGCTACTGATGCTTGGAGCATTCCCAGGGATTCAGATTCCTGATGTCATCATGTCACAGCCATCCAGGCAAAGGCACTCCATGAAGCTGAGCAGACATGTTGGTGTCATTCAACAAATAAAAAGAAATACAAATTGCATATCCCACCTTTTGGTTTCTGGAGAATCCTTAAAACTCCGGAGGACTGAGGATAAGGCTGAGCAGTCATGAAGATCAAAATGTGTGTCTGGACCCAGAACATTTTACCTGGGACATCTTCATTAGAAAAGCCTTTACCTACTGGTTCTCAGTACTCCTGCTAGAGATTATCTTCATTTATTTAATTTCCACTCACAATAAAAGACCTTACCTTCCTCCTGCATTGCCTGAAACCAAAGTAGTTTTTCTAAGTCAAATAAGTTAATGATTATGGATCTCACCCTGCAAAAGCCAAAGTCCTTTTTTTTTTTTTTTACGTCTGTGAATGAGCTCCTTACAACGTCTTGAGTTTCTTTCGTCAGAGTGATCTAACTTCCACCCTTGGTGCTGTTCTTTCATGTAAGTAACTGACCCTTCTGACGCATGGAGCTGAGAAACTCTTAGAGAAAATGGGAAGTCAAGAGCTGATCTGAACTTTCTCATCTAGGCTTCTGTCTAAAAGAGAACAGCAGGAAAACTGCTTTCTTCCATAGTGAAGACATCTCTGGTTTTAATATAAGGAAAATAAACTTGTGACCTTAAACATGTGCATTAGTAAAATGGGCAAGTTAGGCTCAGGTTTACAAAAAAAAAGGAAACTCTGAGGTACAAAGGTAGTTCTGATTGCACCTGGGGATTACAGTTTCAGAGGCACAATCAAACAAATAAAACATAGTCACTTGCATTTTTAGCACGTTTATTAAAAAAGAAGATGTGAATGATTGACCAGCCATTAAAGATACTAAACCTCTTAAAATACAGGCTTTGAGTATAGCTTAGGTAGTAATTTGATGTAAGCACCATAGTGGAGGGAAAATGCCCAACACTGGTACAAGAAAGGAAGGAAAAGCATTACCAGTGTTACACACAGGAATCTCACTGTGTGTAGATCACAGTGCTAATTCATTCCAGTGTTTCCCCCACATGCTGCCAAGGTGAGTCTAAAACTAAACAAGGATCACATATTTACATACTGTAGAATAAAAGTGTGCTATATAGACAGCAATGACTGGTATTCAAATTGCCAGCCTCATTATTTTTTATATGTTAAAGGTGAAAGCTAAACACATTCCAAATACTGAGCACAATTTTAAGACCATCTGGAAAGACCATGTAGACAGTTCTTACATTAAACTGAATACCAGCATTCTTAAGTCCCATGAGCAGCTTTGGAAACCTTAAATCAGCTAAATTTCAGCTGATCAGCTCATCAGGAGATTGCAATTATCAAAGCTAGATTTACTGCTACAGTTAAAAAATGTGGCTGTCATTTCCTCTTCTACTTTCTTTGAGTCCAAGGATGCATCCAACCACACAAATATCTCTTCTTTTTACGTCCTTTTCAATGTAGTGTGGCCATGTCAGCACAGCCCAGGAAGAGAAAAAAACAAAAGTCCTGACCCTGAAAATCTGCTTGCTGCAGACCAAGGACATCAGGAAAAGCAGTGCAAATCCAGCAGGAGCATGCTAAAATTCACAAAGAATACCAGAGCTGGAGCGGGGGAAATACACTTTAACATATTACAAACATCAGATCCTACAGCTATGTTCAAATTGTAAAGAAAATGTAAGAAAGTACTAAATTTTCCTTCTGTTTAATTAATTAAAACTGAGTATTTCTTTCCTTTTATTTAAACATCATCCCAAAGAACTTAAATGATGCTCTTCGAGTTCTTTAATGAAAATTTCTTGCATTCTAACACTTGTGAACTGTATATCTGATGTTTTTAGGAAAACAAAGGAGACAGCACAAAAGTTACAGCGCAGAAAGGAACAGTCATACAGTGGCAGCATAACTAGAGAATGAATTAATCTCAGCTTTGTACACTATACTGATTATAATATTTGTATTTTCAGAAATATTAAATAACTATATACATTTAGAATCCTGTAACATCACTAAGGTAATGTATATTAGTTGATTATATATGCGATGTGACCACAAATATCCAGATATGTGTATGTAGAAACATATATAGATAGCAAGGGAAATGGAAAAAGGGGAGAAGATATGCAAGAGACAGATGGCTGGACATTTTGTTCCAGATTCTAGTCCATCTTATTTTGTTTTTAAGGCAGTGCTGTTTCTGCTGCTGGGGATAAAGAAGATGAATCCACAAGGAAGCTGAAGTTGCTCTAAATCTGAACAGTTACCGCTAGGTGAACAACAAATTATAGTTTCTTCATTAAGAAAGTGCATTCTTTCACAAACAAAGAATCAATGGCATTTTCATGTTATATTGTCAGAGAAGGACATGACAGATTACTGTAGGAAGCAGCTTTCATAAGGGAGATGATCTATGTTTTCTCCTTGGCACATCAGTTTGTATTCTGACGAATCCAGTCATAAAATGCCATCACCTTAGTGTACACACCAGGTCGATTGCGCCGAGCACATCCTTCACCCCAGCTCACAATTCCAGCAAGGTACCACCTATTTCCCTTTCCTGCGCAGGCCAAGGGACCTCCAGAATCTCCCTAAAATGAAGGGAGTTCAGCCATTAGTTCATGCACACATGCACACGCACACACACACACACAGAGACCAATGTAACAAAAAACTAGTCTATTTAAGGACAGTAAATACCTGCCCCTCTCTGAAATAACAATTTAATATTAGAATCTTATTTCTGGACAGAATGTACCCAGCTGCATGTCAAACTTGTTGAATTTATTTTAACTTATGGAAGTGGCACACTAATCAATATAAAGCAATGGCAAAAGGAACTTTAAAAAATTACTCATTGCTAATGTCCCATTACAGGATTCATAAAACGACTGATCACAGGCTGAACAGGGAGAAGACAAGACAGGGATGGAAAGTGGGAATTCTGCTACCATTTGACCACAAATTGTTCACAGGTTGAAGGCAGAACTCTTATACTGTGTATTAAATAGGAAAAGAAAGATACCTCACACCTCCAACCACAAAAAAAAAAAAGAAAGCCAAAACACCAACCCACCAAACCCAAAACAAACCTAAAATCAAAAAACAAACCCCAGGCACATGCAAGTATGATCAGCAGTTTCATAATCAGGGCTGTGTCTGCATTCATAGGGGGAGAGGAAGGAACAAAGACTAAGGAACATGCAAATAAGAACTGGCTTCTGAAAGGGAACACGCAGGTCTGTACAGCGACTTAGAAAAGTAAATACTCCCATTTAGTTCTGTTCACAGGATCAAAATGCATGTGGGCTCACAAATGCTTTGTGTCATTCATTGTTTCAACCTTGTACGCCTTCTATGAACAGACGGGTTCACAGAATTCTGAGCAGTTACGAATGCAGCTCATCTCTGCAGCTGTTCCTTACGCATACCAGAGAGTCAGCAGCCTCTGAGTTGACCCTGGGATTTGTTTGCTGCCCCCAGTTGGAGCTAAAACATGGAAGAGGTCAGAAGAAAGCCATGTACCAAGAAAACAGTAACAATAGAAAACTTTCCTCATCTAAGCAAACACAATTATCTAGCTATAAGAAAAAAAAGCCAGACCAGTTCTTTCTCTCTCTCAGGCTGCTGTCATGCTGGCAATTTTGATAAACCAAGAGGCTGATCTCAAAGTGACTTGAGAAAGGATGCTGTATAGTCTGGCCTATTCTGAAAGACCAAGGCCAGTTCTGAAAGTCCGAAGGCACTGTACACTGGTGGAGAAAGGAAGGATCCTAATAAGAGGAACCAAGACCAAAGAACATCCTAGAGTGCTAAGAAAAGAGAGTCTGAAAGAATAAATCCTTTATTTCTCTCTGTAAGTATAACATCATCTAAAGATGAAAGATGTTCGGAAGCTTCACGTAACATGTGCAGTGCATGCACAGCTTACGTGTCTGTGAAGAAAAGAAACAAATCGGGATGCACACAAGTCTCGAACTGTAGAAAAAGGGTTTCAGGTGCTGTGGGGATTTCCTGAACTGCCAACATCATTCCTCTGTAGCACTGCAGAGGAAATATACTATTGACAGACATGAAAGAAATAGCAAAGATGCTACCCAGGCTAAGAGTTTAAAGGCTCAGATGGACAGCATGCTAGGACATAAACATAACATATTGTGTTGGAAACCAGATTGACCACTATCATACATACTCTAACTGGTTAAAACATCCATCTGAAAATTCAAGGGCATATCTCAAACAACACATTTTTTTTTGAGGAACGTCAAGACTCTAAACCAACATATTTTGCAAAACAATTCCAAGGTCTAAGGTTATAGGCAAACTACACATAAAGTTAACAAAAATAATAATCAATTGAATTAGAACTTAGAGGCTGCAGGAAGATTCAGTAAATAGCCTATTGTGCATAAAGAAATTTGTATTATTGCAAGCTAAGATCTTGCAAAAATTATCCTGTTATATTAAAATAGTAAAATTTATATATGACACAAAAGTTCTATCAAATTACCACAGTCTAAAATCAGTAACACTTTTCTCTTCCTTTACACAGTAACTGGTATAATAACCGTGTTTGTAATTTTGAAAGTGAGTATTCATCATAATATATTTAAATACTGGTAAACTACACAATTATTCTGTTAACTGAGAAGGAGAAAGAAGGCAGAGTTGAGACAGTTGAAGTACATCCAGAGAGCAGTTTCTGATTGTGTGTGCAAACAAACTACGTCATACAACTTATGATACCATGATGTAATCAAAACTTGTAATTGTACACATGAATGAACATTTGAAACTAAAAGGTAGCATTGTAACTGCATTTACCAAAACTAGCTTAACCTTTGCCTTTTGTATTTCTTTGTAACTGTAACAATACATCAATCATCATACTGTTACAGAATTTTAGTAATCCCACACCCGGATATCAAAAAAAAAAAAAAAAAATTCAATATGAATAACAAAAATGGCAGATGGTCCTAACTATTCTGTTTATCCTCACAGCTCTGTTCTTTATAGGAAACTTAACTGTTGAAGAGGAAAAACAATTATTTTTGACACATTTTACCGCTTGTCTTTGCAAAACAACATTTCACAAGATATTCAGAGATTATCTATACCAAATTTCCTTCCTGATTTTGGAAAGCCTTTAATTGCCATGTTAAATTAACCATACACTCAAGTCATCTCACTCTATCACTAAGAAAAAAAAAAAAAAAAATACAAAAAACCAAACAGAAACAACTCCAAACAATTTTCCAATGAAAGCAAATATTCCTTTGTAGTTTCTCTGCAAGTTCCAGATCACCTGGCATGCATCAACGCCACCATTAAGATTCCCAGCACATAGCATACGTGATGTGATAAGATCATCATACAGCTTGTTGCAAACACTTTGGTTAATTATTCTCACTCGAGCTTCCTGCATCGTTTTGGCAAGATGACCTAGAAAAAATACAAATGGTATTGCAGAGGTTATGGTGGTACAGATTTCTAAAAGAGATACCACTTGTCAAAACAAGAAACAATTGCTTCAAACTCAAAACCTACTCAGCTAGTGGCAAGACAGTAATTTCCCTCCCTTCTATTGCTGCCTTCTCTCAGCTTCAGAAAACTGTTGTCTACGCTACCCTCTAGACACAGAGGTCCTTATGCACCACCTTTCCGTTTCCTTAGTCTTTATACTTTTGAGCTTGTTCTGCCTGAAAGTAGTAAAAAAGCCATACAAATTATTAGTATGATACAAAATTTCACACAGTGTGACCGATTTTGAATGTCATTTCAAATTAAGGCCAAAGCTTTTTGTTGTTATTTACATTATGGTTGTGTAAACTATGCTCCAAACATTGTCCAAATCCTAGTAAAAGAAATTTCTACATTCTTTTCTGTCCTCTCGCTTCTAGGGACTGAGCTGAGAATAAGGCTGAGGCGGGGGTGGGGGTGGGAAAAATCAGGCTTGTAAACCGCAAGCGATGCTAAGAGCTTAATTCCGTACTATAGTATTGGCATAAGGCATCACCATGAACTAAACATCCTCAGTCATGTTTTGGCCAAACAGTAAACATAACCTTTTCAATACCTGGATGATCAGAGGAAGTACTGGGATTTGGTTTGTTTGGTTATTCGGCTCTGAGGGTTGATTGGGAATGAAACAGGTAAGATAAAAAAATATGGTTTTTTTCACGTGCTATTATATTGACTTTTAAATATTACCTGCATAGTTTTGTTAAAAAGCAAGATATTGTGAGAAGGCATGGATTGTAAAGCCACTACATTCATTAGGCTATTACGTTATTATCTTGATTTAATTTTTTTAAAAGGCATATTAAGAAAGCCAGAATTAGGACAGCACATGGATTGCGGTTGAAGATGAGGGATTATGCCTCAGTATAATTGTGGGGATCACTGCAGTGCTGAGGAGCTGTTTAAGCCCAGGTTTGAAAGCTGGCTCCTGTTTAATGCTGAGAGAAGGCCAAGATCCTGTGGGCTCCCCCACTGCCCTTCTGCAACTCTATCTGCTTTTTTTCTGCCTCCCCACTGCAGCATGCTGCTCCAAGCTGTGCAGGCAGAACTTTTCATGGGGCATACGTTAAATGGCCTTTGGTTAAGACAGATAAAACAAAAAACCCTCTACAATATTTTGCAATTATTATTCATTGCCTCATATTGTCAAACAGTCTTAGAGATACATTCCTTCGTGTTGTCAAGCACAGTCTTAGAGATATATTCTTTCTCTGCAATAGTTGCAAGCTGCTGTTTTCTTTACCTGTAAGATTGCTTTTGACCTGTTCACCAGACATAAAATGAGCTATGAGCATGAAAAGGGGCACATTTTTGTAAATATATGATCATTTACTTTTCAATAGTCTGTGACACCTGAATATGCATATTGGCACTTGCCACCTGCCATCCAAGCAAACATTCAGAATTCACAGAGTGTAGCTAAGGGGATATTTTCTAGCTTTTTATAGATCTACTAAATAAGCCCAGGTATTTTCTCTTATGACTATAAATATTTTATTGTTAGAGTTTAAATTTAAGCCAAACTTGCAAGAAGTATATCCAGGAAATGAACATACTATTTTCTTTAATGGTTCCCCAGCCAGTTACATAGCAGACAGTTCCATAAATAAATATTCTAGAGGTGCTGGGTAAACAAATGGGCTGTACCAGCTCACTGAAGAACACAGGCATCTCCATTTCCAACAGTGCAATGTCATAGTCTGAGACAGATTGGTCATACTGTGGGTGGACAATAATCCTTTTGATTGATCTCATAGCTACACGATTGCTCTTTTCATTAATAATATGTAAGCCCATATATGCTTTCCATCCCGAAGGAACGGAGTATCTGTAAAGAGAATGTTTTTAGAATGTGCCATTGGAAAGTAGTGCAGTGTCAGTTCACTTCATTTTATGTACTTTTCAGTATTTAATGAGATTAATCAAAATCAAAGTGAATGGAGTAGAATACAACTTTGGGACATAGATGCACTATAAACTCTCTCTCTCCTAAAACATTATGTAATAATTTTACTTACCATTTTGAAAATCATAATTTTCTGGAACTATAAGACCAATTCCAATTCCATGTGCCATGCTTTGGAAGTCAGAAAAGTGTATTATTAAACACTCTTTCCTCCTTGCCACATGTAAGATGTATGTATTTTCAATTTATACTATGTAAACTGAATTTTAGCGAGTTTTAAACTCCACTTATCAAGAAATAGTCCTTTTCTTGGGAGAAAAGGCCATAGTTTCTACTCAGAAAATCCCTACAATCTAAAAACATAGTGTTTACCCTGAATTAACAAAACAGTGTGTTTTATCGTGCAGGATTCACTGGCAACGGAGGCCAAATAACTACTTCAGATACTTAGGACTTTTGAAGCCAGTAGAATACAATACTGAAGGTTCAGGTAGTGACCTCATGTCGCAGAGCTATATCCTGAACCAACTTGTCTAGACAAGAAACAGCTACTGCAGACTTTCGACTGCAAATACTCTACGACGGTATAACTTCTCCATACCTCACAGAATCAGAATCTAGGAAGCAATGGGCAGCAGATACGAGCCACCTATTGGAAATAACAGTTGCACCGCATACATGGCCATGTGCTCCCATCTGTAAACTTGCTTGCCAAGGCCACTTTCCAGATCTTGCATCTTCACCTCCAACAATTCTGTTTCTCTTAAGCTGGTGTCTTCCACAAGCTAACAGAAATAATTGAATAAAATAGTAACAAAAACCACAAGGTCATTTCACTTTGCTTAATATATAAAAACTTTTAGCCATAGGTCTCAAAGCTGTTGGAAAAAAAAAGTATTTTCTTATTGTGCAATTGGTAAAAAGGTAAGGGTACTTGCCCATTTTCACTCAATGGGCAGGTCAGGAATAAACCAATCATTGCCCATCCTCCTTTACAGCTTTCTATAGAGGTTAGTAACTCAAAAAGACATCTAAGAATTCTAAGCTGCCTGTTTCCAAAAGTTCACTTGAGTAAAATTTCATATCTTTTCCCTTCTTACATATACAGCTCCTTGACTGTATTTTGTTGAGCTCAAATAAGCCTTAAGAACTACCATCTTATCCTGGCAGTGTACATTACTTGAAATAAGTTATCATAGACAGAATGGATTTGTGGATTTAAAATGAAACAGTGCAAAATTCAAGACAGACATTTTCATACAGATGTTACCAGGAGATTATTTTGTTTAAAGTTGCATCTGATTTAATCAGTTCTTAATCCAATAATGCTTGACCATAGCACAAATTCCTGACTCAATTTCCCCATTCATTAATCAATTTTTAAATAAGTGTTACCACACCACAGTTCATTTCATCAGATCCATCTGCACAGTCTCTTTTCCCATCACACTCAGGATTTGGTTTCAACAAGCATTTTCCATTGAGGCATGTGTATGCATAAGGGGAACAACTTTTATAAGCTGAAATAAGAGAGAGAAGATACTGTCACATGTTTGGAGCCATGGTTTCAGATTAATAAAAACCATGTACTTTCAGCCAACAAGTAGGGGCTAGTGGGGAACGCAAAGATCAAGGGCCGCTTTGGCTGCAGTGACCATGAGATTGTGGAGTTCAAGATCCTCAGGGCAGGGAGAAGTGTACTCTACTGTGTAGAGTACCATGGGATAAAGCCCTGGAGGGAAGAGGGGCCCAAGAAAGCTGGTCAATATTCAGGGATCACCTCCTCCAAGCTGAGGAGCGATGCATCCCCACAAAGAGGAATTTGGGCAAATACACCAGGAGACATGCATGGATGAACAAGGAGCTCCTGGACAAAGTCAAACACAAAAAGGAAGCTTACAGAGGGTGGAAGCAAGGGTGGGTAGCCTGGGAGGAATACAGAGAGATTGTCCAAGCAGCTGAGGATCAGGTTAGGAAAGCTAAAGCCCTGATAGAATTAAATCTGGCCAGGAAAGCCAAGGGCAACAAGAAAAGCTTTTATAGGTATGTGAGGTATAGAAGAAAAAATAGGGAAAATGTGGGCCCTCTCCAGAAGGGAATGGGAGACCTGGTTACGTGGAGCATGGAGAAGGCTGAGGTACTCAATGACTTTTTTTGCCTCAGTCTTCACCAGCAAGTGCACTAGCTGTACCACCCGAATCACAGAAGGCAAAGGCAGGAACTGAGAGAATTAAGAGCTGCCCGCTGTAGCAGAAGGCAAGTTTGAGACCATTTAAGGAACCCGAAGGTGCACAAGTCTGTGGGACCTGGTGACATGCATCCGTGGGTCCTGAGGGAACTGTGGGAGGAAGTTGCCAAGCTGATGTCCATTATATTTCAGAAGTTGAGGCAGTCCGGTGAGGAAGAAATTTTTTAGAATGAGAGTGGTGAAACACTGGAACAGTTTGCCCAGAGAGGTGGTGGATACCCCATCCCTGGAAACATTCAAGGCCAGGTTGGAGGGGGCTCTGAGCAACCTGATCTGGTTGGAGATGTCCTTGCTCCTTGCAGGGGGGTTGGACTACATGACCTTTGAAGGTCCCTTCCAACCCAAACCATTCCATGATTCCAGTCCGCTTGAAGTCATAGTCTGCACTGGTCTAAACTAGTCCCTCTATGTTGAGGGGACAGGGGGAATGTTCCATTCTGATTAATGATCACACTAATTTCAGTCTCCGCTATCTATGAGGAAGAAGACAGAGGAGCCCCCAACTGTCCTCACTCCCATTTTGCTTAACTCTAAACTAAGAAAGCTAGGCTTGCCAGATCTATTGTTCTATCTTCACCAGCACTGCTGGCATTAAAAATCATAAATCTTCAGAGTAGATATCATCTGGAAGTCAACCTTTTTATTTTTAAGTGAAAGTGGAGAAAATAGTGGAAGAGTTTTATATCTCACTCCAATAAATTTTTGGCTAAGGACTACTACAGTTTACTATGTGGGAATCCTGACAGATCTCAGCCATAGGCTTCTGTTGTTATCATTACAGTGACCTCTAAACAGTGGTAAGGATTTTTCTTTTCAACAAACAAGGACATACTCCTGGCTACCTCAAGGACCTAACATTCAAAGCAAGACAAAAATCATAAAGGCAAAATGGAGCAAGTCACTAGGGAGACAGTACCAGCAATGTCCAGAACCGTGATCTATCTACAGTAAAGAGACCATGCATGTGGCAAAGGGCAAAAGTCCCAAAGCTATTATGTCTCTTCCTTGCATTATTTGGTACTGATCTGGCAGCAGTTGGGTAAAAAGCACTCCTCTAACAGGACAACAAGCAAGCTGTGGTTAGGTGATCTAACTAAAAAAAAATAGTTATCTTGGATTTTGCTTCAGTAATTTATTGTCCAGACTCCTCTAAGAACTAGTTTCACTGTTATGAAACTTGCATGTTGTGCTATGAAAAAATATATAGAAATACTACATTTATCCATTAAAATTCACATATTCTTGCTTCTACCTTCCATCATCTTGTGGAAAATAGCTAAAAATATAAACTTACAGCAGTTGTTTTCATCACTGTCCTCTCCACAGCTGTCATCACCTTTACAAGTCTTATACTGATGCTTACACTTCCCATCACCACAGTTCAACTGTTCTGGATTACAACCTGAAGAAGAAAGGTCTGTAAGTGCTTTATAATCCAAATAGCTGACTAGCAGCCATGTGCTACATTCCCTACCAGAGGTCACTTTAATGTTACTGTGCCATCTCTGCTGGACTTTAGTCTACCTTGTTTCTGATAGCCTCCAGTGACACAGAAATTTGTTATATTACCTAACTTGTGCTGCACTCTCTGACTTGGATTACCTTCTAGTCACTCTTTCTGGCATCTCTTCATTGTTCCCTGTCTTCTTTGATGCACAGTGGCCAATTTGGATACAGTACTCTAGCTGAGGTCTTCCCACTGGTGACTGGGAAGATCTTTTCAAACTCCTTTCTTACATCCTAGTGTGATATTTAAAAAAAACCCCAAACAACAAAACACCAAACAAACAAAACACACACCCAGAAAATTGTACAACTTTGTGACTCTCAGATCAGCTTTTGAGCCACTATCATCCTCTCAGCCATTTTTCAGCAGAAAAGTAACTTAGGCAACCCACATGTGTATTTCACTACCTAAGCTCAGATCTTGTCTTTGTTGGAATGGATATGGAATATAATTTTCTCCATATACATTCTCCATCTTGTCAGGGTCCTTTATAAATACATCCCTTCTCTTTCTATTGTGTAGCACTTTTCCTATTTCATAAGCATCTTCTCTAATCCATCATTTAGATCACTAACAAAAATGATGAGATGTCCCATAACGGATACTGGCAGAATGACAGTAAAAATATCCTTACATTTTGGTAATTAGTCATTGGCAATCATTCTCTGGAAACAGTTTTCTATATTTTTTTTCTCACCATGTTTACTTACTAATAAGTTTGTCACACAAGACAGTGTCAAAGTACAAGTTCTCCTGTATTTATGCTTTCACAGTAGAGAAGTAAAACAAAATTAAAAAAACCTCCATGCTGGTTTTTAATATCTTTTTCACTGTTTATATACACTTTACTTTGACTGCTTGTTGCTTTTTTTTTTTATTTTTTTGGGGGGAGCTGAACTTGTAAAGATTGGCGTAAAAATTCCCTTCTCATTTTTTTCTGTTCTCCCACTCTTTAAAGAGATGCATTACACAGCCTCTTCTCCAGACTTTTAGATCTTCACCCACATGCTTCATGTGATCTTAAAGACAGGTACCAATATTTTAGAGATAATTTCAACCATTCTCTAAACTTTCTGGGACCAACTGTTTACAGGGGAACACAAACAATAAATAGTTGTCCTACCACAATCTAATTAATCACTATCATCTGAGCAGCCTTTCAACTTTAGACTGATGGCTTGACAGAGTGTATGTTCTACCTGCACATCTAAGGACAAGCTAGAAAAGTAAGAAATTAATGGCACTAGAAATGCTGTTACAATCTAAATGTATTAATGCAGGACTGTACTATGAAGAAATATTAAAATGTCTATTAAAAAGAAAAGCTAGTGTCATTTATAAAATAAATTGAATGTTATAAAAGGAAACGCTATCTTAGTTGGCATAATCTGCCAAAGATTTTTATCAAGCAGTCCGAATTAAATAAATTAATATTCACCTAAATGGACTTAGAAAACTAAATTCACATTTTCTGCCTCACTCTAAGGTTGAAAGTGATTCATCACAGATACATAATTACTACTAATAGTGAACACTTCTTCAAATTGTTAAGGTAATATATTTTACACAGGATCATCTAAGGAGGGAGGGGCAGTGGGGAGGAGGGAAAGAAGTAAAAAATAAGCATTCTCCTTAGTATTAGAAACACAGATTTCCTGACATTAAAATGTTGTAGAAATTCATCTCTGTGGTACTACACTCCAACTTCATGTCTGATGTGAACATGTGCTTTAACAAATGCCTTTCAAATCTACCAATCTCGTTATGAAACAGCCTTTCACCAAGAATTTATTTCACTTTCACTTAAAATAACAAATAGTATCAATGCTAAGGTGTCTGTTTGCAATATATGAACAATGTTCTCTTCCACTTTTCCAGACACGCCAGGTGTGTGTTGGGGGAGAAGGTGATCCGTGGAACAATAAGTAGCCAAAAATCTGCTCTTTCTGCCCAGGTCAACCAGGTCAAGTCAACTTAAACTTTTTTCTCTCTAGCACCACAGGCAAATTAGCAGCTAAATTAGATTGAAGGACCAAACACATTTGTCCCACGTTTATTTAATCAATTCCAACCTGGCATCACGAAGTCCTCTTCACTGCCTTGCATGTGATGCTGGTGGGAGGAAAGCACACACTACGCAGCCAGCCCTAGCTCAAAGCAGGAGCATCTCTGTGTTCTCTTCACCATTCTCTGAAGTTATTCAGCTTATGGCTAGCATTTGCTTTCCACATCAACTCAGAGCAGTGCCTATGATTTTTAATAACTGTGCTTTGGTAGGCTCCCAACAATGGGAAGAAGCTAATCTGAGGTGGGTGGCTGCAGGTACTAAAGAGGTGGGAGAAAATGTTTTGTTTTTTTTTTCCCCTCTTACTATTGCTACTGGCCACGGCTGTCATGGAAGACCGGTACTCTCAATACATTCTGCTCTCTCAGATAGCCCTCCATAAATGCCTTTCCTGTATCGACTTGATACTGGTGCATCACAGCTAATCCCCTCCTGATGAGTCTTAATATAAATCCTGAAGATCACGTAACTTTGAGCCATCTACTTGCTAGAAACAGAGGAAAGCACACAGAGTAAAGACTTGTGCACACAATAGACTGGAGATTTTTCACCCTCTGGAAGCCCCCTCAAAATCTAACAGTGATCAGAAGCGTATAGACTGAGAAGTCAGGAAAGGGCTGTAAGAAACTCGGTCATATTTCTGCAACATCTTCTAGCAAGGAGTCCTCATTGACTTCCAGTGAAAATGTAAATAGTTTGTCTAGACCTAGAAGCTGATCCAGAGAAGGTTGAGTTGTGATTTTAAAGAAAAGACTAACTATTCGTGGTTAACTCCTGTTGGCGGAAGAGTCGTACTCAGAGGCTCTCTGTCATACCATTTTCATGCTGCAGCTTGGCTATTTTAAGATGTTAGCAGAGTGCCAAATAATTAGATCTACAAAAATTGGAAAACTTCACTTTTACTTCCCATTTTACAGAAGTATTGTTAAAAGTTAAAAAATAAGTACTAGCTTCTAAAAGCACCTTTTATGTAATTTTATACATTTGTTTGTACAATTAAATACATAATAACATTTTAAATGTTTGTCTTTTGCAATTAGGTTACGAAAAGTAGGTTGATTCATATGTGGTTGGTCTGTCAAGCATGATTTCTCAAAGATTTCTCCTTAAAAATTAAAGTATGTGCTTATTCACTTACGGTCTGTATGACTGAAGGCTTTGTATTCAATAAAAAACCCTCTGTGGGTGACCAGTTCATCGGAATGGAAGTTGATTGCGACAGAAAAGCCATATTCTCTGTTTCTGTTGTTTTCTGAAAGAGCTTTACAGTATCTAGCAAGGCAAAAGTGAGATTAATTAATTTCTAACCAAACTAACCATTACCATCCAGCTACCTCTCCTTTTACTGAAGGATACCAATGCCAAAAAGCTTGAAAACAACACAATAGAGATCAGCTATTTATTTTTTTTTTAGTATCAAAACAGTCTGAAAGAAGTATTAGAAAGCCTATTTTACAAATGCCTTCCACTCCACAACTTTTCTGGGACTAGCAGACTTTGAAACAAAATAGAGCAAGATGATCAGTGTCAGAATCTACCTTACAAATACAAACCATTTCTAAGCATGCTTGATTTCACGTTTCTCGTTTAGGTTTGCAAACTCGAACAGCTACAAATCCAGTAACGGGATCATCCAGGCAAATCCAACAGCTGTTGCCGGTTTCAACACACTCCTTCCAAGAGACAAATCATTCTGAATATTGTTTTGCTTGTTTTTTTTTTAAGCACACATGTTGCCATTTATCTTATTTACAGAAAACAATTACAATCACTGAAGAATAAGTGGTACAGAAAATGAAACTTCAGATGACGCAAGCTCTTCACCCATGTCAAGACCAATGCCAGGAATTTACAGTTCAACTGAAGCTGCACCAAATCCTGCAGTTTTCTATATCATTGCTCTTAAGGGGAACAACAAAGTAAGTAAATGTCTAACACTGTAGAAAAAGCAGGATGCTTATTGACATAATGAGAAGTGTTCAGTACTAGGGCAGAATTAAGAACATTATTCTGCCGAAATTCAGTGGAATCATGCCAGTTCTTGCTGAAATGTATCTTTCTACACTGGAAGTGGCAAGACAGTATGTTGCGGCGAACATCAAAGTGCGAATTAATATGTTAGAGAATAGTGTATTTACTTACCTAACCCCATCAATTTCTAACCAGTCTTTATCACATTTACTGGACCCTGGAGACTTCTCTTGAATTTCTATTATGAGGATTTTTAATGAGAGCTTGTAGCCAGGCAATGGTGCCTAAAAATAAAAGGATAAATATCCTGACACATACATCCACAAAATGAAAAGGCTTGTGCTTCTAAGATGGTAAATCTTGTTTGACTTATTATCAGAATTAAAATACTACACTTTTTATCATGTAAATCAGCACCTTTGAAGAACCAAAAAATTTCCTATTTTCAACATGCGTAGAAAACATTTTAGGCCCAACTTTGGCCATACTGTGCCAGATAGAGGGGTGTAAGCCTTCCTGCAGCCAGCACAAAGCACTATAACTGAGGTTCATGCTATGTTTGTACTGCCACATGTTCCGGGAGGCTATATTAATTTAAGACAACTATGGTAACTGGTCACTCAACTGCATTATCTATGACGTCTCTGTTTCAGAAAGCCTTTTACTTCCCTTTCTTGCATATAGATGAGAGTTTTTTCTACAAGCTGCTAATAATTTTCGTTGAGTAGGTGAAAGGTAGGGAGTGTTACCAAGTCCTAAACATGAAGACGATAATTTTCCAGGCAAAGTTAAAAAAAAGTATTGAAATGCTTAATGGAGCAACAGCTAAACATACAAGGAAGTTGGTGGAAATCATGAGTGACTTCTAAGTCCTGCCAAAGGGCTTGCTGGAAATCCAGAGCTAAATTTCTGAGCCAGAGAAGGTCCTATTTGTGCAAGTTCAGGGAAACTCAGTGTGGAGTTCATCATATGAGACACGACTTACATGATAATTTTATCCTTCTGACATAGAAGCAAAGCCCTGATTATTAGCAATTTGCTCTGGCTGCTAGGAATTGTCATCTTATCCACCACTTTGTTTCTGTCATGACTAATACTTAACATTTTGGAAGCTGTCAATGTTTCCCTCCCATGGCTGAGACTTTTATATAGAACAGGAAACAAATGGGAGCCTGAGAAGTCAGGTGCAGTGATTTTAGTATGTTTTCCCTTCATTTCACCGACATCAAAAGTAATTTCTCCCAATTTTATGTCTATATCACATAATGCAAAGTCATCACTACTCAGAAGAGTTCCCAGCACTCACTCTGATGATCCAGCTGCAGTCAATATTAGGTGGGTAATAACTTGGGTAATAAGGGGAACTCAATGTCCCATTCCAGGAAATATAATGACCACCACACACTGGAAGAGAAATATATCAGCAAGGAACACAGTTATCTCAGCTGGGCTAAAGTGCAGTGCCTACTTCACTTGCTAGGACCCTTCTCTACATGCAGATTTAGAAAAAATCATTGTGACAGTATTAAAGTCAGATTTTGCCTGTATTAACAGAAAATCATGTAGCTTCCACTCCTCCATCATTCTGAATTTATCCTTTTTTTTTTTGGAAAAAAAATTATCTAATTACAATTAAGGATAAGTACAAAACACGACTGACTGGAGTTTTTTAAAAAAATGTTCTTTGATGGTAAGTGGAAAAAGCAATTAAATGCGGACAAAATAGATCCCCTCCCCTTCAATTTACTTCTGACCTTTCTGTAGACATTTTTAAAAAATAAGAAGTAATCATCCCAATGAAGTGAAACTTCTGATTAAATTCATGTAAACGAGGAAGTTTGTGTGTTAGTTCTCCATCTGAAAATTCATGCCACATTTGAACAATATTTTTGAGCTTCTACTTTCTACCAAGAACTGTCCTAGATATCCAGTCCTTAGTGCTTTTGGTTCCCATTAGGTAACATAGTGAATGCAAATATGAATATAACAGAAATTAAGATAATTTTGAAAACAGCAAAATTTTGTGGCAAACCTGGGCTTTACTTAATTCAGAGTTCCCATCTTCAGAATAATGAAGCAATTCTAATTTGTAGTGTGCATCGTTATTCAAAATATTTCACTAATCACCTAGAACTCCCGCAAATTTCATAGTACTCCACAGGTTTGGAACCTACCTCTCAAGTCTTGAACACACTTAATACAATTAACTACACTGAACAGTGCTTTCAGAAAAGGATCAAAGACATATTAGAAGTAAATGTTTGCTCTTGTTTTCCATTTTCATTAAACAGACATTCTCTGAGCTCAGGACAGATTGCCAAAACTGACCTAAGTGCTGCTCTGCCACTGGGGCTACTTAGCTTTGTCTAGACATGGAGTGCCTGTAGTGCTATCTGGCTGGCTTCTCTGCTACCATTGCTCATGAATAACAGTGTTACCTGTGTAGTTAAGAGTAATCTCTTCGAAAGACGACTTTGGCAGTAATCAGGAAAACAAACAAACAAAAAAACCCCAAAACTCTCTCAGACCAAACGATACTCTCTATTCTTTGTTCAGTTCTCAGACTTTTTTTAAAGTGGATTAGAATGACAGTTGCCTCACTTACATGCCCCTAGATAAGTTGAGAAAATATCACCTTTTTTAGAGGCAACAAAAGGAATAAGTATGCTTACATCAGATGGTTGTTTCTACTAATTACTTACTGATTTTAGGAACGGCTTGAAAGTGAGCTTTTAACATGTTGATTTCTTCTCTTTGGTCCCGTGAGAAGGTAAGCAACATTACATTACTTGACGAAGTTAAACGTACAACAGGAGTCCAGGCCCCAGTTCCACACCATCTGAAATATTACAAAGATTGCATTAAAAAAAAAATATATATTTTCCACATTCCAGTCATCTTTGCTGAGAAACTAGGCAGAAATAAGACTAATCTGGTCATTTGTGTTTCAGAAGTATTCCCCTGGCTACCACTTCCCTTTTATTTTTCTACCCAGTTGATACTACATCTTCCCAGCATTGAGGCTGAGTCACTCAGGGTCAGTATCACAGAAATTCTTGCCTAACAGGTGCCCTGGAGTTTTCAGACCTGTAGAAGCATCAGAAAGGCAGTATCAGATTATGCTACTTTAGTAGTGACAGTGGTACTGAGCAGTGGTGGGTAGCACTAAAAAGGCAACAACTGCCAGTGCAGCAGCATTGTGCAGCATCTATGCAACCGAAAACAGGCCCAAGGCAATTCCAGTCTATTGATACTCAGCTTGGTTTCATGTTAAAAAAGATGTCACACAAGATGTGGAGCCCCATGCCTGGCAACAATTTCTTCTTATTGTTCTTCTTTTGTTTACCTAATATCTATCACTTGTAATCTGAGATGCTATTTCTTGCATCTGTAAATTCATTCTTATATTTATTCCATTTTGAAATCCACAGCATATTTTAGATTTCTTTTCATTAATTTGTAAATCTGTGTGTGAAAAAATTTTAACAGCTTTCTCTTTTTCTGTGCACAGCAAAATAAAACAATGAGGATCAGACCTCATAGTAAAAGAGTATTTGTCATACTCTTGCATCAAGTTCTTTGACTTGTCACTGAGATTCAGAATGGCAGCATTAAAATAAAATTTTTGAATCCTAAACTGAAAGTTGTTCTCTTCTGCTTTTAGCAGGCTATTCCCTGCTCTCATTTCATGTGAGACTTTATACAATGGATCTGGGGTTTGCTTCTCTTTTGCAGACACTGTTAAATCATTTTTGTCATAATACCTGTCATATCCTTTATAAAATGGAAAATTTGAGTCCCCTCCCCACTGCTATGTGGAAATCCTTCAGCATCTTGATCTTCTACCCAGTTGACAGCCTGGCTTATCTTGTAGCTGTACCTTTTGTCACAGTATCATCAGAAAAGCAAGGCAAGCCCATACGAGAACAGTTGTTGCCTGCTACTAATAGAGACGCCTACTTTTACAGTACATCTCACTGTAATCTCAGCTCACTCACTCTTTACTACTTGTCACTGAACAGCTGTATTACTGCAGTTAGCAGAAACTAGTGAAAATCATTTTAGTTAACATGTGTGATCCTAGTCCTGGATGTCAGGGAATAAGGCTATAATATAATAATTGCTGTCTGTCATGGATATTGGAGACGTTATTATTAGTTCTACTGCAACTATCCTATGTATCCGAGTAGCTGCTTTTAGCTTAAGTATAAAACTGATAGGCATATGCAAAACCACATTTTATTAGGCTGGCAACAAAAGTAACCAAAAAAGTCAGCTTTTTTGGAAGTACCATAGGACTTTTAACATAATTTTAATCACCAAATTCTGTTCCAGTTCTTTGATAGCCAGACATCAATGCACATTCTTGAACTTTCTCTCTTACAACCTACTGCATCAATGTTCTCTGAACATTTTACATCTTGCTCCTGTGTTGTTTTTGCTAGCTTCCTAGTTCTTTCATGCATGTGCCCAACTCTGCATTTCTGGTTCCTAAAAAGCTGAGCCGTTGCTAATAATGCACAACAGAGTAACAGTCCTGGCAATAACCCATAAACAGCAGCAAAGCAGTTGTAGTCCAGCATCAAGAACGGGATTCTCCATGCTATGCTACAATATGAGTTTGACTCCTTACAAAAGCCCTGTGATCGCTCCATGCCTGGCCTTCTGAGAGTCCACTGACAACAGCAAGCTTTTGTGACTTGTGGCATAAGAAGAGAGAGAAGTCTGTTAGTAGAGATGAAGACCACCTACTCATTTCAAGTAAATTAAAGCACTACTAAATGAATGCATTTCAGGCACTGCTAACTGAATCTGCTTGCTCAGCTAGACTCTCCCTAAAAGTTCTTAAAAAAAAAAAAGTTCTCCCTTGAAACCACCCATCCTCAGATTCTAAATCTTGTTTGTTTTGTTAATGAAGACAGGCTCATGGTAGATAACATGTCCATACATTAAATTTTACTCTGGGAAGTAGGAAGAGTGTGACTACTGAAGGTTACTGGGTCACCTGATCTCACTTATGTAAACAGACTGCACAGTGACTCTGGGCACAGAGACTTCCATAGGCACAACATCCCTGTTATGAACAGGCATTTGCCAGTGACTGGACTGCTATAAAACGTGTTTTCTAGAAGTAATAGAATACAATATTATAAAAAAATTAAAGTCTATCTTTTTGAGTTGTGACAGTAACTGCATGAAGTCGAAACTAGTAAAAGATTAGTCATAACGTAGAACAAAACCCACAGGAATTTATAATTCATTGGAGACAGGGAAGTAACGAGGAAGATCTTTTTATAGCTTTATGTAAGGTTTTTAATTAAGTTGTATTTAGAGTCTTACATTTTGGAAGCCTGTTTGATATCAATTTGATATTGTGACAGTTTCAGACATTTTCTGTACAGCTCAAGAAAACATCTTAGTTCTGTACTATCGTACCTTGTAATGATCTTGTTCTGCAGAGGAAGAAGGAAATCATATGCTGATAAGTGGTGTGACGTACAGCTCTCTGGAGGGACACCATGCAAAGTGATAACTACCAGTCTCACCACATAGTTAGAAGGAACTCGCAGCCTCCATTGATAAAAAGACTTATTGGGATTCATCAGAGTTAGAGTCCTGTTGTTACCTGGCTTGGCATACAGGTCAAAGGATACTGCTATACAAAAGAAGATCAGTGGCTGAAAGACCGTTAAGTTGAAAGATAAATCAAGTTACTGGGTAAAATTTCAGAAGAGGAGGCAACAATCACCTACCCACACTTCTTGACTACTCTAATCTCCTCTTCCCTCACTTTTACAACCATATTACCTTTTCCCTACCAGACTGCATCACATTCTCCTCCTGCTCTGACCAAGGAAGCACAGCACCTCACCACCACCATCTCACCCACACTCAACAAGCAGGAGGGAACTTGGCTGCAGTTGTTACAGTGTTTGAGTGATCGCTGACTGTGAATAACCAAAATTATCTAGTCACAAGGCAAATAAATTATGTATAATTTAATATAGTAGCTTTTTAAAAGATGCCAAGAAAAGGAGCCACAGCTCATTACAATTCAGTGGGAACTATTACATTTCAACCATTCTAGTCAGAACATGAGAATAAAAGCTGTAAGGCATTTTAATCTCAGCCTTTATTTGAAGCACAGGCCAGGGAAATCTCTAGTTTGGTTTAGTTTCTAGGCCTTCCAGATATAAGCATAACTGGGAAACTTTCATTTTTATGTTACAGGACTTCTTTTTCCCATAGTGGTATTAGTTAGGATTGAAGAAAAATTACCTGATTTTAGCATCACATCATATTCTGTGGAATCTGAAACTGAAATTTAATAACTATCAGCTACACAAGCCAAAGACACAAACTGGAGAAATAAAAATAGACAGAATATGTATTAAATGACAGGTACATTGTTACCAAAAAGATCCATTGTAATGAGATCAAAATCTTCCTCCCCAGAAGAACTGAACATGTGAGCTGCTTGTTTAGTGCTGATTTCTTTTTGTTCCATTGAGATTATTTTTTTAAGAGAAGCAACCATGTCTTGTGGTGCCCAAAATGTATTCCAGTAGTAAGCTCGAAGTCCAGACTCTCCTTCACTGTGGAGAGAAAGAAAATGCATCGTAAATTACACTCTAATTACTATTTCGGACATGCTTTCCACTGGTCTGCAGTTTTGGTTCACATAGTTTCATAGCCAGTTGAACTGCTATGCAAAAAGTTGCAGTTGAACACAGTGGCAAAAAGCTCTCTTATTTAAGAATTGCTTTTTCTATACCGTAGAAATAATTCAAAAATATGCTGCTCAAACTGTAACATACTGAGGCTGAAAACTACACCTCACAGAAAAACCTTGCAATAATTTTTATAGAATAGGATATTTCCATCCCTGATGCGTAATTATACACTTTTAAGACCATATTACAGTTCTAAGACACATCTTCCTTACTATTATTTTAAAACGAGTTTTGTACCACATGAAAATTTAATTTTATGCCCATACATTGATACATTTCACACAATTCTCATTAAAATAAATAATTTGTATGTGTGCCTATACAAAGTATTACTTATGTAATTCAAAGAGTCCATCATACTCTTCATTTCAAAATGGCCTATGGACTAATGTTTTGGAAGTTTTCAAACCTATCAGGATAGTAGTAGCCATCTGCTCAATGTATTTACATTTCTCACCAGGAACTTAAGTATAACGTCCTGCCTAAAACTACACCTTTTTTTTTTTTTTTGAGGAGTTTAAAAGGAACTTCATTTAAATAGACAAAATCAAAATAAGATTCTGCAAGTAGCAGAGAAAAAAAACCTGCTGATTTGTGATTTCAAAAATCAAAAGTAGATGAATAGACTATAAAGCAACCTGTAAACCAAGGCATGATTAATCAAACTTAATTTCTCTCACCAATTCTACAGGGCACAACAGAAATCACACTATTAACTTAGCTCTTAGCTCACACACTTAAGCACATTTCTGCATTTGTCATTTCCTGTTTTACAGACCTGCATATTCTTCCAGATAACTGAATTAAAATGCATGAAAAAGGTACGACAAACACAAATTAATATCTCAAATTTATACCACATGCTGAAGTAGAACCCACCTGAAAGCAGCCACTACAGACTTCAAGTAGTACTTTCCCAAGGAGGAAGACTCGTATGATTCTGCAAACTGACAGTTAAATAATGGTAAAAGAAGATGCAAAGTGTTACATTTTAGTGTGAATATAATCTCTTACACTATAAAGTATTTGACTTATTTCTTCCTTTCCTCTTCCTCAACCCCTCCCATATTACAAGCAGTATCCATCATTTTCACAAAATATGTCAAGTAAGGATCAGAAATGTGCATTCATTTCCACTAAAAAAAAAATTACTTTTAAGTCACATCACATTTCAAGATCATTGAGATAGCTCTTGATAATTAGCCATGAAAAAGAAGCCTTTATGAGCACAATTAATAGAATCTGGACATGAGCAACTTGTATTGGCTGTGCACAAAGTAGCTTTGAGACACTAGCTCTTTTGGGAAATACAGTCTAACAGAGAACTGCTTTGTGTTTAAGACTGCTGTTCACATGTACCCAGAAAACAGTATTGATCTCACGAGTAGGAACACACAAAAGAAGTGCAAGAAAGCAAGCATTGTTGTGGGGGATAAGGGAAAATAAAACAAACCAAAAAGTTAAGCACTGAATTTGAGCTAGAGTTAACAAAAAGATCAAAGAGAAAAGTGTAGCAAGGAAGAGTGTTTGAGTAAAACAAAACAAAACAAAACAAAACAAAACCACACATTCCTAGTTCCTTTTAGAACAGTAATTCTTCCATAACCTTGAAACCTCCAGGTTTTATTACCTAAGAAATGTGGTATTTACTGTGAGACACACAACACCAGCTGTCTAGCTACATTCCTAAAGCTGTACACCACCAAGGCACTCACTAGCTTTAAACTTACCCTTTGGAAGGAAAAAAAAAAAGGAAGGAAAAAAAAAAAGTGGCTAACAGTCTTCTCCTCATTCCCAGTCTGATTCTGTAAAAAATATTTTTAAATTATCATGATATTTATGTGGAAACTTACGTAATTTTGTATTGCTTCTGCCTGCAGGAGAAATTTCTGTGACTTTGGATCATTGAGGTCATTTCTATAAGTCAAATTAGGAATTTCTATGCTTCCACCAATATAAATAAAGGAGAAAGCTGGAGCTGAGGAAAAAAAAAGATTAAAAAATTAGCATAGCTAATAACATTATAGAAAAGCTTCCAGAACAAAAGGCTTGCAGAAGCATGTACTTGTCTTTGGCATTGGTAGACATTAGTTCTTAAGAGAAACACACAATAATAGCCAGAGCACTGAGTCAGTCCCGTTGATAGAATGATGTTCAGAAGGAAAGGAGAGGGTCAACTACAGGTTCAGATGGGCATTTCTGCTGTAAATCTTTAATTGTTAAAATTCCATTTTTTGCAGCGCTATTCTCCTGGAGAGATATGATTTTAATGGCCATCAGTTGAGATCTAGGAAGGAGTGTACATAAGTTAGGTACCTGTTCTGTTTTGAAAGAAATGAATAGAAGATAGACAGTTAGCTCTCAGAGGTTCTTGGGAAAGATGACAGTTATAATAACAATTGTTATTATCGTTATATACAAGCAGAGACAAAAAAATTTAGAGGTAAAATACATACGTAATTATTCTTGTGCAACTGTCAACCACTAATTATAATATATTTTGTTGCCTTAGGAAAGGCCCTAAGGAGAAGGGAAAGTCTCCTTTACACAAGCATTATGTGCTTAGCTGCTTAGTGCAGGGCTTTTCGTACTAATCATTCACACAGTGCGAAACACCCATCCCATCCAGACCGTGGTGGGGAGTAACACTTACAGAACACGTAGTGCAGGACTAGCACAATTACTGTAACTATTAAAGAAACTAGAGGTAATATTCCTGGAAGCCATCTTCTCCAGAAACACAGCCTCATCCATTTGAAGGAACAGTACTTCTGGCAGAAGGCTTCTCCGTAGGACGGGCAGTAACAAACATGTGAACTTCCCTAGAGAAAAACACGGGAAGGAATCAATTAACAAGACCACAAAAGAAGAGCTATTGTACCATATTTTAGTATATTTGCCTTTCTATTTTTTGAAGAGGTTTACATTGAGATAATATCCCTCATGTTATCAGCTATGTCACACACGAAACCTACGTATTTCTCAGCTGCTGGTTTGTGGCATGCATTTCAAGCTATGTAAGTGGCAGGGAAAAAATTGCTATCACTTTAGTTAGGGGCAATTTGCAAATGAAGAGTGTTCCTGCTGTAAAGCTTAGCTGCTGTCTCTTACCTGCCCTGCAGTCTGCTCAGAGTCGTAGGAAGCTGGTATGCTGTACACAGAAACCCGGCTGGAGGGGAAAGCCCGTATCATGACGCCTTGACAAATGCCTTCTGATAAACCTAATAACAAGTCCTAAAAGAACCTCATTTCTTAAACATAACCCAGAATAGCGTACTGCTTTCCCCCACATGCACATGAGGCTTCTCTCTTTTCACCTTTGCCATACTGCTTGAAGCTGGAGCCAGCTGATCTGCAATCAAAGAAGGTGGGGAGGAAAAGTTACCATCACTGTAACTCTTTGTTTCCCTAACTGGCTAAGTAGGATATGGATTCCATCATTTGAAAACAGATCAGTTACCCCCTTCTTTCAGAAATACAGGAGCAGGAAATAGTTTATGACACAATGCAAAGGACGTACAAGCAATTTACACACAAAAAGTCCTAGAGCAAGGTAAATTAGGCAAATCCTAATGAACATCTGCTGGAATCCAGAGAATATTTATGAGAGAGAAGAAATGCACAATATCACAGACCACCTGAATTTTCCAGCCTCAAGTCAGTACCACAGAATAAATGTAATTGCAAAGCAATTCATATTCACATTTTCTGTTTGAAATTAAAAAGAGTTTCAAGTCAGAAAACCAACAAGTTCAGGATATTCTGCATGCAAAGTAAGAAAATCAAAGATATGTGTGAGGAAATAACATGTTTTATACATATTGACAAAGAGAGAGACAAAAACCTAGAAAAACAAAACAGGCCCAAGAAACCTCAGCCCCAGAAAACAAAAAAGGGAACAAACAAACCCCAACACACATGCCATGGAGACTACGAAAGGAATTAATTGGAAGGCAATCCTCACAGCTCAGGAATGCAAGCTATAACAGTAAACAGACTTCTTTGTTCAAGTCCTCTTTTTTTCAACAGCCTAACTCCTCTACACACAAAACATGCTGACTGACTTATACTTTGACCCTTCCTTCATGGAAAAGAAACCCACAGAGAAGGCCTAGAGGAAATAAAACCTCTTTTGCACCATCAGTAAAAATCATGTCAGGACTTTAAAAAAATTATATACCTTCAGAGAACTCAATTCCATAGTAGTACCTCTCAGAGGGTAAAAGCACATGTTTTATCTGGGCAAGGACAAGATCATTGCAATAATCACCATATTTATTCACCTTGTTAAGGTTGCGTGAAGACAAAGAATTCAAATTCTCAGGTGGACGAACTTGAATATGAGGAAATTAAGCCAGGAAACAAAAGAGTTAATTAAAAATCAAAGTTGGAGAAGGAGTAAGACTAATGCTTTGTTGCATGCTTAACCACAGAACTTCTGATCTCCAAAAATGAGAGCCCTACAGATTTGACAGGATTGAGTTCATTTTCTGCAATTCCCCCTTTCTTTCTCTCTGTCAGCTGTTCTTGGTGGAGAAGGTAGGGAAAGTAGTATTTGCAAGAGTACTAACAGTTGAATGCTACTTCACAATTGCTACTATATTGGGCCATAAACATCTCAGAGGAAATGACTAAGTAAGACTTAAGCTCTGTCTCTAAGTGGTCAATAGTATCTTCGGCTTCCCAATAGATGATTGCATATGCACTTAGTTGGTGCCTGGAAAACAAACACAAAGTGCCAGAGGTTTATTATTATTGCCCCTCCTCCTTTGTCTCCAGATATAATAAAACAGCCACCACAAATAACAGTCTCTCCCTTTTCCACGAAGGTTTGAACAAAGAGTATTTGTTACTTCCATATGTGTACTCCAGAATCAGCAGGGAGACATGCAAAGAAATTCCACCACCAAACAGTTTTACCAAATATGATTTTTAATGAAGATATCCAGGATAAGTTTTATTCCAGGAAAACAGTTTTCACATTACAAGACTGAAGGCACATATTTCTGAATCCATGATGCAAAATTTGACACTCTTGTGTAGACACCTGGGAAGTTTGGTCTTCCACATCCATAACCCCAGCTAACAATGCCAGTCAAAAACCATTTTCCATCTCTGTTGTTTTGACATGACAATGGTCCACCAGAATCACCCTAGAAAGAATATATTGAGTTGTATGTGTTTACAATACAGATTATTAAAACTGAGACAAAATACCAGAGGAGATACTTTGCCTGAGTAATTCCAGCAGTAATTATATTTTCCCATTCACACAGCTCAAACGACCAGATAGTCAAAAGGTTTTGTTTTTTTTTTTCTCTTGAAGCAGATGAGATTGCACAGTTGTACCGAAGTTTGCTCTTCCATAGGAGAGAGGGCTAGCTCTCACTCTTTAAATACACTAATAAAAGATATTACTTTTCATGGACTAGATTTGAAATTCACGTTTTGTTTCCTAGCCTTAAACTTATAGCTAAACCCAAAATCTGCTACTTAATATGTATGTTCGTTTATAGGTTACACATCTAATGACCCCAAAAATAATTGACTTTTTTAAAAAAAAAAAATCAAAATTAAAATACACTTACAATGTTTAACAATGATTAAACTTCTTTCAAATTAAAAGTAAATGGAAACAGATTGGATCCCTCAATTGAGTTGCTGGGAGATTTTTGTTTCTTTAGTAGCTTTTTAAGAAGGAAAAAACCCAAGTGTTGCTCTCTAGTAGATATCAGACAATATGTAATATTTAGGGGCACATCATGTCTTTGTAATTAGGGCAGTTAAAAATGAAGTCTGTTATAGACTTCAAAGCTGTATACAGGATGGTATAACTACATAATAGACAAAGCAAATAGTGATCTTCCTTTATAGGGTGTTATTGAACCTTTGCCAAAATATATTGGCAGAGGTTCAGGAAAAAAAAAAAAAAAAAAAAGTGCCACCATTTGGGGAAAGTTTCTTGGACCAAACTTATATTTTCCTATAAGACTCTGCTGTATACACAGTTTCACTGAAAAAGATAGCAAATTAAACTTTACCAAAACATTGGATGCAATAAAGGACTTCCAAAAGCAAAAAGTCATTTGGTGAAATTTAAATGTTTTGCAAGAGAAGTGCCTTCCTTCTAGACATATATTTTGTTAGAGCTAGCAAACTATTTTGCTTTAACTTTTTAGGATCTTAGGATATGAAGGTTGGAAGGGACATCAGGAGATGACCTAGTAAAGCCACTTGCTGCTCAAAGTAGGATTATCTTGAATCGTCTCACAAAATTGTTAAAGATTTAACTTAGAAGATCATTTTTTCCATCCTTGACAATTAAGATTTTGCATTTAGAGTCAAACTTTCAACTTGTTTCTTTAATTCCTGGGACAAAAGAAAAGTGGAACACCAGCCTTTTTCACAAAATAGAAACCTCACATTTCAATGAGCTCTAACAAACTGCCAGAGTTACATATTATTTGTTCTTACAGAAATGCAGCCAAAAGACCTGTAAATTATGCCTTGCCTTGGCTATATCTTGAGTGGCCAGGGAGATAACTGCAGAAACAAATTACCCAGGCAGCTTAAGGTTAACGGTCTTGCTAATCTCTAAAAAGCAGCTGGTGCATAACACTCCCTCAGAAAGCCCTCAGACATTGCTTGCCCTGAGAGCCATTGTGGTCTCTCTCACTTTTATGTAGTCCAGTGAAAGCGAGATGATCCTCAGGGTTCCAGATCTCCATCATTAAAAAATAGTAGGTTTACTACTATTTAAAAGTAAATTTACTACTATTTGAGTAGTAAATACATATGTAAGTTCTATATAATATAGTATATATTATACAACATATATAAAATCTTATATAACTATATATATGGGGGTGTATGTATCTATAATTTTACTGCTATTCACTAGAAGTTAATTCAGAACTTCATATTTATTTTCTTTCAGCATTGTAAGATCAGAATATTATACATTTGAAAATTTATGCTTACTAGTCTGCATCTCATCAGATAGCCCCGGAGGAGTGGGGAAGGAGGGATCCTGAAAAGAGACAAGCTACTTTCTCAGCTTTTTTTCTTCAACTGAGACACTCTAGTGCCAAAAATTGCCTGACTTCAACTTGTTATTGGAATTTGCAAACTGACTGGCCCTTGGCCTGCAACAGAAACTTAGTGATGCTGCTCATGCACATAAAGCAGTAAAAGTCTGAAAACACCCAGATGACAGACTTGCTAATAAACAACTCTTACATTACTGTTTTTCAAAACTGAAGTGCATGGACCATGAAGTGGTCTGCCTGTTAGTTCTTACACCTCATCATGCAACAAAGAAAGGCAAGGTAAACTCTGTGAAGTGTGCTAGGATACATACTTTGCACCCATCTCTTTTCCCAGACATTAGTCCCGCACAAAACATCCTAGCTGTGATAATCCCATATGTGGAATGACATAATGTTTGGTCAATAATTTCTACCTCTGCTTTCTGAAGAATTGCTGAACCTTCATCATCTAGAAAACAAATTGAAAGAATGATTAAAAAGAGCTTGGCATTTTACTCATCTATTGAAATACAAAACAAGAAGTCTTCAGAAAATATCCACAGATACTTTTGATACCCAAGTTATTCCAGACTCCAGACAACTAACTGCAATAGCAAAAAAGCCTCTTCTAAGTATTGGGCATTTGTGGAATGTGAACTTGGTTATCTCATCACATCAAATACAACAGCATAATCACTAAGGATGGCCAAAAAGCTTTTTCTCATGCCTTTTGCAAAATGTCTCAAGACTTCTTTATTTGTCCTGGTTTTATTTTTAAAAGGAAATGGGATTTAACAAAGGTATATGACCAATTTGGTGGTCAGATTTGGTGACCAATTTGGTGGCCTTCTGTGACGGGGTTTCAGTATTGGTGGGCAAGAGAAGAGCAACTGATGTCATCTACCTGGACTTGTGGAAAGCATTTGACACTGTCCTGCATGACATCCTTGCCTCTAAACTGGAGAAACATGGATTTCAGAGATAGACCACTTGATGGACAAGGAATTGGCTCTATGGCCACACTCAAAGAGTTGCAGGTAATGGCTCCATGTCCAAGTGGAGATCAGTAACAGGTTCCTAAGGGGTCGGTATTGGGACCGGCCCTCTAACATCTTTGTTAGTGACATGGACAGTGAGATAGAGTGCACCCTCAGCAAGCAAGTTTGCTGACGACACCACCTGTGTGGTGTGATTGACATGTTGGAGGGAAGGGATGCCATCCATAGGGACCTTGACAAGCAGGAGAGGTGGGCCTGTGAAAACCTCATGAGGTTCAACCAAGCCAAGTGCAAGGTGCTGCATGTGGGTCAGGGCAACCATGATATCAATACAGGCTGGGTGGAGAATGGATCAAGAGCAGCCCTTAGAAGAAGGACTTGGGGGTACTGGTGGATGAAAAGCTGGACATGAGTCATCAATGAAGGCCAACAGCATCCTGGGCTGCATCAAAAGAAGCGTGGCCAGCAGGTCAAGGGAGGTGATTCTGAGGAGTACTATGTTCAGCTCTGAAGCCCCCAACATAAGAAGGACATGGACTGTTGGAGCGAGCCCAGAGGATGGCCACAAAGATGATCAGAGGACTGGAGCACCTCTCCTATGAGGACAGGCTGAGAGAGTTGGGGCTGTTCAGCCTGGAGAAGAGGAGGCTCCGGGGAGACCTTATAGCGGCCTTCCAGTATCTAAAGGGGAGAAACTCTTCAGTAGGGCCTGTTGCAATAGGACAAGGGGTAATGGTTTCAAAATAGAGGGAGGTAGATTCAGATTAGACATAAGGAAGAATGTTTTTACACTGAGGGTGGTAGAACACTGGTACAGGTTGCCCAGGGAGAGGGTGGATGCCCCATCCCTGGAAACATTCAAGGCCAGGCTGGAGGCATCTCTGAGCAACCTGATCTAGTTGAAGATGTCCCTGCTCCTTGCAGGGGTGTTGGACTAAATAACTTTTGAAGGTTCCTTCCAACCCAAACCATTCTATGATTCTTTGATTCTATATGGATCATCACAAGACATATTTGCAATTATGACACTGTCTCTGAAGGTGCTGGATCAAAAATAAAATTATGAGTCAGAGTTACAGAATGCCAATTGCTCTTTTGGCGGCATAAAGAACTTGGATATATCTCAAAATATGGTCCTTTCTGTAATTTAGCAGGTGGCAATTTTGGCTGTTAGCATCACGTCAAAATGCTGGAGGTTAACTACCTGCTGCTGCCTCGCACCACACATTTGCCTCTCCTACAATTCAAGAGCAGCAGGGCAGCCGGGCCAGCACAGTGCCAGCAGCTCTGAGAGGGCAGGCGAGGCAAACCACCCGGGCCAGGCCCTTGCTGGCAGACCTGGGGCTTGGTGTGGTGGCAGTTACATGGTTTACGCTGAGGGAAGCCATCACACCCTATGGTTACACTGGAAGGGCTTTAGGAAAGCGGCCACAAGATGGGCAGAAGATACCAGTGTTCGCACCAGAGGCAGCTCAGGAGAAGCCGGTGCCCCCTGCCATGGGGGCAGCCCACCATTACAAGGGCAGCCATTTTGTCAACGGAGTGGCCATTTTGCCAAGCCACACTCCAAGGATGGCGCTGGCACCTCACAGCTGGGGTGGGCGCTACAGGACTGTTCAGCCTACAGAGGCTGAAGGCAGGAGGAAAGAGACTTAGCAGTCTCATTCTCCTAAGGCAAGCATGCTAGGGTCCATTTCAGCGTGCCAATACACCTCCAAGGGTAACAAAAGTGAAACAAAATACCGTGTTATTTTGGGGCAAGCGTAGCTCCCTGTAAGTCTTAGCTAACAACACGAGCATGCTGGAGTTCCAGATCCACAGGACCAGCAGCCAGTTCTCCTAAGCGTATGAAGGTATGTGCATGCAGGAACCTACTTTCATAGGACAGTAAGTTAAAAGCATTATGATGTTCTGCACCACTCAGCCATGCAACAAAAGCAAGTGTCCTGCACACACGCTCACAGCTGTGAAGGATGCTGTTCAGCTGGGAATAGAATTAGCTCAACTGAAGCTACAGAACTCACCCGCTTCCTGCTTTTGGCCCCAACCTGTTATCCAGCACTTGTCACCACTGTGGGTTTTGTGTGAAAAGGGAGGCACGCAGATTGGCTGGATGACATGGCTCATTGTGTCTGGCCACGGCTTGTTCAGCTGCAGTAATGCAATGTCATAGTCGTAGTTTCTGCTGTTGTAGTATTCATGGACAACGATTCTTCTCACTGCAGATACAAACTTTGCACGGCCTTGCGTTTGCATCCCCAGGTGAGCACGCCATGCTCTGGGATCAGCCAGCCTGATTGGGAGCAAATAAACAAGCCATCTCTAAAAAGTTCCCCAAAACATCTCTGACAGCAGGGCAGGTGAAAGATGAGGGCATATCCCACTTCAGTGTGGTTCAAACTCTGGAAGGTAAAAGCATTTGGGGACAGTGGCAATGTCTGGGACAGATTTAGGGGGAAGGCTGCTTACTTGCTCCCTTGAAAGCAGTGAGCTGCAGACACAAGCCATTCTTTCGATATCACTGATGCCCCACAGTAAGCGGCTCCCACAAAATGGAGGCTGACCTGCCA
This sequence comes from Chlamydotis macqueenii, assembly GCF_036417535.1. NCBI lineage: Eukaryota > Metazoa > Chordata > Aves > Otidiformes > Otididae > Chlamydotis > Chlamydotis macqueenii. The sequence goes on along the minus strand of NC_141556.1, from coordinate 98,115,770 downwards.
GGGCCATTCACCTTCCTCAGTGTTCATACCGCCTACAATCCGAGAGATGGGATTGCTGCTCTTGCTGCTGCCACAACCTGCAAGTGATATTTCAGGTTATAGTCCCCATCACCAGTTCTTTCCTTTAACGAGAGTGCTTCTCACATAAAGCATGAAAGAATTTTGCACTTTGAAACATTTTGAAATCTATTTCCTTGTCCTGCTCTAATCAGAATACTTATTGATTTGGCTACTCTATTCATGAAACAAGAGGTGACTCCATAAAAAAAAAAAGGTCCCGGCCTGGGAAATCTAATAAGTTTCTCTTCTAGCTCTGCTGCAAAAGTTGGCCTCTAAATATTTTTCGTGTCAGAAACGTCAAAGGATCCATTGACTTAATAAGAATCAAAATGAATATATAAAAATAGACAATCCCTTATCTCTTTTTCATACTGTCAGCCCTAGACTGAAAGGAGTCCATCAGGGAGGAAGGAAGGAAATTCAGCATCATCAGGACACTTATTTCTTGCCAAAACAGTGAGAACGATACAAGAAAAATGTTTATAGTAGCAGCCACATATGTGGAGTTTGGTCATTTATTATTTCAAATACTAGGTGGTCCAGTCATTCATTTGCATGGAAACAACTGAAAGTCTGAAAAAGTTGTATATTACTAACTAATGTCTCAGTACAAAAAACTGCACACTGTAATTTGAAGTGCAAAGGAGAAAGACTCCTCTGTAGGGCCTTATGCCCATCCCTAGTGCATTGTACAGAAAGCCTCTGCTCAAGAGTTTCAGTCCCACAGTCCCGCACACAGCGGTTAGTGTTTCTGGGCTCTTTCCAGCACTCAGCCAAAGAGTCAAAAGCACCATTAACATTTTCCAAACACAAGTAGGCCTATAGCTACTCTTTTAATGTGTCCTACTGGATCCAAGGCAGGTGCTGGCAGATTTGACACACAGGTAGCATACCAGAAACAGCTGAGGGCTGGACAAAATACCCAAGAATATTCAGTTTAAGCAACTAATCCTAACTCTACTTCTATTGCCACTACAGTAAAAATCACCTGTTCACTTTACAGCAAAACAAACTGAAAAGCTTGTACAGAGGTGACTTTAGGAAGATTTGAGACTAGAATCTAGCTTGATACTAGGAAATATACGGGTCTTCACCATCCAGAAGAGACAGAGAAGTGAAAAGTTTGTGGTTTTTATCTCATGGCCGCTATGTCACTGTTGAAGTCCAAATACAGTCTGAGTCCAACAGAAGCACCTGACACTGCTGAGGGCAAAAAAAAAATGCTGCCTTACTAGCTAGCCAAGTTCACTCTGCAATTAACCCTGCTACCCTGCTCCTTAAGATAGGTACAACAAGCATTACAGCTGACTAAGACTCCCCGTAACAGTAAGCTCACCCTCCCACAAGAATTTAAGAAATTCTGCAGCCAGACCTGAAGTAAACCAGCAGCTGATCATTACCCTGCTGTCATTGAGAGGACGCAATAAAAACTCAATACCCCCTGCATGAGTTGTACCCACTCCAAAACAGGAAGAAATAAAGGGCTTTATTGTGTAAAAAGTTCAAAGTTCAAAAAGATGAATATTTGAGAAGGACTTACTGCAGCTGCTTTCATCACTTCCATCAATACAATCCACAGTCCCATCACATTTTGCGTTTTGTTTCCTAATGCAAATGTTATTCCTGCACTTAAATGTGTGGTTGGTGCAAGGAATACCTGAAACAGTTGCGGAGAGGGGGAAAAAAAAGAAACAACAACAAACCACAACATTATTGGCTCAGCTTAACATGCGAAGACATATCTGCACAGATAAAAGTTTCATACTGGTATTAATAGATAGGAGCAAAAGACCACTTAGTCTGGGATGGCTTAAATCACATAAACGTCACATAAACTATTCAGGTAGAACTGCATCTCTACTAAGGCTTGCAACAAACTGACTGAGTCTGAACAAAGATTTCCTCCCATCCTTTCCCATAGCACTAATGAACAGGGATATATTAGCGAAAACTTAGTTGTAGAGCAAGTATTAGGCTAGAAATAAGCATCCATTACTCTGGAAGAACTCTTGCTTTATATTTCTCTATTAAAGATGAAATAAAAGACAGTAGTGAAAGCAGTCTCACTAATTGTATTAAGTTAAACTGCAGCCTCAACCTTGGTGTTTTCCTATTTCTCTGTGGCTCGCAATAAATGAGGCCACTCAAACTCAATCTATTTTTCTTGTCAACACACAGAAGTATCCTGTAATCATTTACACAGACTATCTAGTCAAGCAGTTTAAAAAGTTTCCATTTCTTAAAAAAAAGTTACTTGCAGCACTTCCCAGTTGTGCTGCCTTTCATATATCAAGGTGTCCATTTATTCTAAAAAGTTAAAGAAATGTTGGACTCAAAACTTTCATACGCCTAATGCTAATTTTATAGCTTCCATAGCATTTTAAACACATTAACCTTATAACTCTGAAAACTGCTCAGGAGAAAGAGCTTTTTAATAGTTATTTTACAGATGGTAAAACAGTTCCAGGAAATAATTTGCACAAATCATGCTTTAAAGAGATAAAATCTGGGATTCAATCCTTAAATCTCTAGATCGCCCTCCTGCACCCAGAGTACTTAATTCTTCTGCCATTATTTTGGTGAAACAGATGTTCATAAGCACATTAAAAAGAAACAGTTTAAAAATCATCAACCACTTATTTATAAGCATACCAGAAAACTGAACAGAATTATATAGCCTGGGTTAGATTTGGTAGTGCATTTTAACTCTTTGAATACAGCATCCAGTATTCAAGTTAGGATTGGATAGATGACAGAAGAAAAAAAAAAATCAAAAGAGTAGGCTTACTGTGTGTGCAGTTCTGCTCATCTTCTCCATTCTCACAATCACTTACTCCGTTGCAGGCAAGCAGGTTATCCTGTATTGCGAAGCTGGAGTTACAGTTCCACTCAGGGACAACTTTAAAAACGTAAGTTGGGTCAGCTACAGAAGCATGCTTGTAATGTTAACACTACCCTTCTAACTACGCCTGGGTATCACTTTCATTCTCCCTATCAGCCCCCTTTAGGTACTGGAAGGCTGCTATAAAGTCTCCCCAGAGCCTCCTCTTCTCCAGGCTGAACAGCCCCAACTCTTTCAGCCTGTCCTCCTAGGAGAGGAGCTCCAGCCCTCTGATCATCTTTGTGGCTCTCCTCTGGACTGCCTCCAATAAATCCACATCCTTCTTACGTTGGGAGTTCCAGAGCTGGACGCAATACTCCAGATGGGGGTCTCACAAGAGTGGAGTAGAGCGGGGAGAAATACCTCCCTCGACCTGCTGGCCACACTTCTTTTGATGCAGCCCAGGATGCAGTTGGCTTTCTGGGCTACAAGCACACATTGATGACTCATGTCCAGTTTTTCATCCACCAGTACCCCCAAGTCTTTCTCCTCAGGGCTGCTCTATATCCCTTCATCCCTCAGCCTGTATTGATACCGTGGGTTGCCCCAACTCATGTACAAGACCTTGCAATTTGCCTTGTAGAACTTCATGGGTTTCACACACGCCCACCTCTCCAGCCTGTCAAGGTCCCTATGGATGGCATTCCTTCCCTCCAGCATGTTGGCCACACCACACAGCTTGGTGTCGTTGGCAGACTTGCTGAGGGTGCACTCTATCTCACTGTCCATGTCACTGACAAAGATGTTGAACAGGGCTGGTCCCAATACTGACCCCTGAGGAACGTCACTTATCACCGGTCTCCACTTGGACATCAAGCCATTGCCCATAACTCTTTGAGTGCGACCACCCACCCAATTCCTTATCTCTCATTCCCAGCTCACACATCACCCAAAGTGGAGTGGCCCAAGTTCTAACCCTCTTTCACCATGGACATTTATTATCACTCTTATTTACTCTATGCACCAAAATTTGTCATTCCCCCATGAAAATAAAATAACTAATCTCAAAATAGAACAGAAATTTATAATTACCAGCATTTATCACATGAGGAAAAACTAAAACATAGCCTATTACTGCTATTTTTGGACATCTAACTTTCTTCTTCGTGCTTTCCAGTGCCATACCTTATTCATTCTCAGTTCTGTCCCTTGCTAATTAACTATGAATTAAGCACTTGAGACTGACTAACAGTCTGTATCTGGAGATACAAAGAAAGCTGGAAACATCTCTTTTTTTTTCCCCTCTAAAAAGAATTTGACCTTGTTTCAGTAGCCTTCTAAGACTAGAGAATACATTCATTGAGTTTTCCAGTCAAGATCTCTGGTAAGTGAATACAAACCACAAAAGAGTTCATCGCTTCCATCGAAGCAGTTGTTTATCCCATCACAACGCTGCATCTGCTGAATGCATAAGCCAGTAGAACACTTGAAATGTCCAGGTGGACATGCTGGAGGCAGAAACAAAAACAACTTAAAAGTTTCCTTTTCCAAAACATTGCTGGTTTGTTTCAATTTACAGTCACTAAGCTGTTCCAAGGAATGGTAAAATTAATCTAAATTTAATAGTCTGAATGCATTCAATCTGAACTTCAATTGAGTTCAGATGTTGAAAACAGGGATTTAAAAAAAGAAGAAAAAAAAAACATTTCTAAAGTTCAAATACAGCTGTTACTGAAATACAGACTACAATATGTACTGCAGGCTCTGCACTAGGACTAGACCAGATCTGACATAGTACAACACAAGACAGCTTAGAATGCTGTCTTCTTTTAAAAGGACAGTCTCACTTTCAATAACCAAAATTTGCAGCACTTTGCAACTTCAGTTAGTAACGTGTATTGAGGCGACTTAGGAATTACAGAAATGTTTGTCTTTTATAATAAAATAATGAAGTCACCATCTTTTTGTGTACTTCATACCTATGCAATGCATAAAATTCCTCTAATGTGACAAGTAGCTACAGCTGGAAGCCATTACTTCTCTATTACTTTATTAATATATAAAATTAACATAGGGGGAAAAGTATCAGTAAACAGTTGTCTGTTCCAGAACCTGAAAAATCTCACAGTTGGTAGAGTGTTTTACCAACTTTTTGAGGTGTTTTTCAGATCAGATTTCTCCTTCCACAGAAAATATTTAAACTGATGCAAAGACTGGAATAAGCAGTTGGTTGGTTGGTACTGTCTATTCATCATCTGGAAGTCTTTTTAGTAACAGAAACATTGTAAACAAAACTTTGGGGATGAAAACAAACAGGAACAGCAGATTTCAATTGACTGCACCGTGGCCATAGCCCCTCAGGAAGCTTTAAGAACCGTGCAGAAGACAGCAGTATGTGCGCGTACAGGAAACCAGAGGATGCTGCACGTGCCCACAAACCTTAGCTGCGTAGCCTAGATGAGCTAGAAAAGTCTCTTTGCTTGCTAGCCATCTGACTTAGTAAGATTATAAAAGAAAATAAGCAAAACCTCAACAGATAATTTCCTGTGTAAACCTAATTAAGTCCTACTGAACATGAAAAACACTCCTTCACAGGTCTGAAGTGCAAAGATGGGCTGAAAGAGAAAATCCATCTTACGCTCACTGATGTTATAGTTGCCGTACTCCACCAGAAGTGGCTTCTCTGACACCTTTGAACTGCACTGAAGCTCGATGTTGACAGCAGAACTTGCAACATGGAAGACAGTTTGGTGATCCACATAGTAACCGCAGTACCTAAAAGTGTTCAATTGAGTTCTAGAGCAGCCTTCACATCAAAATTGCCTTACATACATACAATTAAAATGTCAACATCACTGAAATTCAGCAATACAGTCAGCTGTCACACTTTAATTAAAGGACCAAAATCTGAAACAGTGCCCAAATTCCCCAAAAGCTGGTCATAATCCTTCACGGCCATACACATGTAAGAATATTTTGCCAGAAAGTCTAGAGGAATAGAGATGTAATGAAGATATTTATCAAGACAAACAGGGGTACTTTTGCCACCACTTCTGATATCTGTTTTCAAAAGATTTGGATTTTTGGGAAGACTTAAATAAGTTTAGTGGGAGGGGAAATGTCAGTACAGTGGACAGCAAATTTAGCAGCTCTCATTTTGAGGATTGCCTCTGAAGAAGGCACAAAGGCATTGGGATAAAATTAGTCCAACCGCTTTGGAAGCAGAGGGGAATAGATTTAGGGAAATTGAAAATATTTCTAAGTAGTCACCCAGTCTGCATTCACCATTAACATTCTGGAATTTTACTTTTGAAAGTCATATCTTCAAACAACTAGTTTAGATTAAAAAAAAACCAATAAAAAAATCTCTTGAGTGCACATCTACTTTAAGTTGCCTTTTTGGTAAAGAGCTTCCTTGGACTTCTGCCTAGGTGCAGCTTAACTCAGAGAAACCTAACTGCTCCTTGATACCAGGAAACATTTAATGCTTCCATTGCTAATGCATTTCTATTGCCGTTTTCATCAAAGATGCCAAAGATGTTGCAACCAACATTTAGATGCTACTCTGGCTGGGAAAAAAAACCAAAACAATCACACAAAAAACAAGCCCTACACTCCTCTCCTCCAAATAAAAGCCCCAAACAACTCTTTAACAAGGAAATAATGCTGGATGGTGATTTAAAAACTGGAGCCAGATTTAAATGTAGCAAAACTATGAACATTGACAGTACATGTTGTTCTACAAGTAGAAATAAGGACCCTCTCCTGTTCCAATAAAGCACCCCAAAAATGCAGCACTTAAAAAAAAAATTGGCTTTAGGACTACTGTCAAGAAAAGTACTTATCAGTTTAAATAGATTTAAGAGGAGAAACAGCTGTATTGACAGAACAGTTGGCATACACACTTGCTTGACAGCAGTGTGAAGTCAGACACTGGGTTAGAATGAACTCCAAGAACATGGAAATGGATTATTGTATTGTTAAATGGACTATTTTCCAGAGGTAAATATTTCCCTTGTTTATTTTGGTAACACCAGGCATTGCACCAGGACTGCTCTTCATGTCAAGGAACGCAGGGAAACTGGGCAGTAATTTCCATGTGAATAGATCTTTTGTGGTGTCCTGTGCACCCCGCTGAAGAGTGCCATAGGGAATGGCCATGCTCATTCATATGTTTCCATATGTGCTTTGTTTCCTGTGTAAATGAAATATTCTCTTAACAGATCTAGGAGATTCTGTTCCAGCAACACGAAAAATACAAATTTAAAAAATAGGCTCCTCTTCTACATACTGAAAACAGATGCAAAGAAGAAAATTAATGTAACAACTTTCTACTATAGTAAAGTTAATTGACAGGAAAACAAAACAAAACAACATTATCTATCAGGGCTAAGAGTGAAGACTTCCTGCTACAGGAAGTCTTAGTCTCACTCATTTTAGTGTCTCTGTCATCCATGTTCCCAACCTAAAACAGGCTGCCAAAGTGCATAGCAAAATGCCACCTAACCATCTGATTCCCCTCAATTATCCCACAGACATTTTCTGTGTTTTTTTCTTCTGTCAATGACTTAGACAACTTGCCTCTAAGAAACCTTAGCACTGTTTAAAAAACAAAAACAAAACAAACAAAAAAAAAAAAAAACCCAGGCTGCATTGACCACTTCTCATGTCACCAGAAGTAGAGGAAGCTCTGCCCATCTGTGGAAGCTACATCAAGGAAGTTATCTCCTGTACACAGCGAGAAATGCCATATTCTTGTGGGATTTGTAAGACGGAGCTACAGATCCCCGAGACCCTTCTGCTGGTGTTTTACTAGCCATTTCTCCAGGTTCAGAACAAATTGAAGCTGCAAGGCACCATCTGTAACTCCGTGCCATTGCTACAGAGAGAAAGTAAGCCTGGGCATCCTGTCCCATAAGTTGACATTTGATTCAGTGGAATGTATAATTGGTAGGCTTTTTTTAAAAGCTGCTCTTTCATATAAAGAGTCCTTATAATATGAACCCATCATTCATTTTTATCTCCAGATTTTGCCTTTGATTCATAGTTCCACCACCCCTAACAACTTAAATCTTCCTAATTTTGTCATAAAAAGAACGTCAACAATACCCACAAACACATCAAATGTCTTTTTTGACTGGTGTTTTTATGGGCCCATCTAGTCCAGCAACCAATTTCCATCAAGACACAATTTTAGGAGTGTTAGACAACCTGAATTTTCCCTATGTAAGTATAACATGGTATCAAAGAAAAGAGAATCTTTTTTTCTCCTCTCTGTAGTTCTTTCAGTTATATTTACACTCTTAAAGGCCTGATTGACTTTGTTTAATTTCAGTAGTGAGTTCAGAAATTCAGTTTCAAGTCTGATCTCACAGAGGTTTCCATTTGAACAAAGTTTTAAAAAAAATTTTTAAAAAATCCAACATCCTAAATCTAACCTTGCCCCATCATCCAGTGATTGAAAGATGACTTAAAAAACTGAGGGAAAAAATGAGTGGATGATGTGCATGGGAAAGCATTGGTATTTTAATTTAAAAAATAGCAGCAATATTTCAGTAAAAAAACACTTAAGAAATATGGTGTACCCTGGCAGCCAATCTGTGCAGTTTCTTTTTCAAGAGCCAGTGACTGGAATGAGGAAGTAGTTACTGTTCTACTCCCAATATTCTCATTGTAACAGCTTTGACTGAGAAGTTAATTAGGTTCGCCGTTCTTGTGAGCAATCATAGACTCAAGTTACACTTAAAAGGGTTTTTACAGACTTCGTTTAGCAACGCCAGAAAACCCAGAATTTTTTCAGGGTTCACCAGACATCTATCTTCATCCACTTTTCCCATTTCTTTCTCTTCAAAGAGGACCAAGGGACGTTATTTTCAGCTTTCTGGTACTTTTCAATAGAATTTTTATATATATAACATAACACGGGGCGGGGGGGGCGGGGTGAAGGGGTGGTAGGGAGGGTGTGTTTTGTGAATATTCAGTTACATTGTCAGCCAAAGTGAAGGAAGAATGGTAAGAGACGCAGGTGAGTTCTTTGTAGAAACTCTCCAAGTGGGCTGCAGTAGTGACGGGAAGGTTTCTTTTGGTAGTCATTTTAATAACCCATGCAGAAGTACTTACATGTGTTCATTAATTTTCCACCATCCTCGCTCACAGCCTTTAATATTCTTCTCACTGATGGTATAGTTATGAAACTTCAGAGCTATACCAAGGCTCTTCTGTGGAGTCTGTTGTGAGCAAGAAAGACAGTGCAAGCAGTCTTCTTCTTCCTTTTAGGTAGGTAGTACATGAAAGTCTTTAGACTTCTCTCAGCAATTACCGTGCTTGGCAATGCCAGGCTCTGGGAGCTGTGCTGGCTTTGCCAGCTCAACAACCAGCACTTGAGACACCTGCCAGCTATTCAGTCTTGAGTAAAACCAATTCTGGCAAAGCCCTACTGCAGCTGCAGGCTTTCTACCCCTCTAGCCAACAGTCCTTTCATTTTCAAAAGGCCACTGGCCATAGATAGAAAGCAGCTTTTCTATCAAGATCAAAGCACTCAAAGACATCCAAATTTACTTGTGTGGGGACAGACAGCCCCAGCAGATTGTTAGCTTAGATACTGCACTGAATACCTGTGTCACCTTTGTAATGCTAAGAGTTATTTCCACCACAATATTGTAGTCTTCTGCTAGCACCTTCTTAGCCAAGCACTCCTTAGCATTTTATAAAGGTTTTTAAGCCCTGCAGTATCATGAGGGTTCACAATTAATTAGAATTTCCATTATTAAAAGGAACAGAATCTTTTTACAAGAACATTGCCTTGTCTTGCAAAAACAAGGGCTGGTTCAGTACAAGAATCCAGAAACGGAGATTTTTTTTCCTATCTTACAGAAAACATGACTTGGGAAATGAGGGAAATTTCAGCATTGAACTACCAGGAAATTAAACTGTTTCAAGAAATAAGTATTGGGGGCTGCCCATGTTAAGTATTGAGAAACTCATCCGTCAGAAGTCCAGGATGAATTGAAGACATGAATTTAAGCAAAAAAGTAATCGCCTTAGTTTTCTAGAGGAGGAAGAGGCTGTAGGTCGTGGCTAGCTGGACTCCATTCAGATCAGTGTGAATCAACATGGGCAACTGCTGGCTTAATCAGACATGAGTAGCATAAGCAGAAAGGTGGGTAAACAGTGGACTGCATTGCATCCATTGCCATATGAAAACACTCAATGGCAAACCATGTTAAAGAGTGTATTTTAGCAGCATCAATAGGGAAATTCTAATGTCATCAAACAAGGCATGGTAAAACTATTTCAAATAGATGCAAACTTTTGGTCATTTGCTTTCAGAAAAGCACCTGAAAATATGCAGAAAAAGGTTACCAAAAAAAACCAGCCTGTGGGATTGTGCTGATAGGATAGACCATCTTAGAAGACAAAAATTTAATTTATTAAGCATAACAAAATAGAATGAGAAGAGATATCAGAGAAGCAGTAGTATTAACTAGGTCAGAGGACTCTTTTGTACACACTTTTTTTTCCAGATTTTGGGGAGTGTTAAGAGGGGAATTAAAACAGTAAACTCTTACATTCTCTGCCATCAAAAATTCTGCACGCTAAACATCAAACCTTACCTCAGCTCTTTGCCTTTATTAATAGAACAGCTTAGGAACTATATTCTCTTTGTTAAGAAAAAGTGCACAGAAAAAAAAACCCACAAAAATCCTGAGTACAGAGAGCTATTCAGCTATGTCATGTCTACAAACTGCCACATCTGTAAGGATGCAGGTTACTCCCTACACAACTATTTTTGCTATACTTACAGGCTCTGCGTTCCCAAAACACACATCAGTGCCTAACAGAGAAAGAAATCCATGTTACCTGGAAGTTCCATGCACAAAGACATTTTGGAGGGTAATAGCTCGGGTAATATGGACTTGTGATTCTCCCTTCATAGCCGATTTTCTCTTTTGTCGCTATTGCTTTTCCACACACTAGGAAAAAAAAAAGGACACAAAAGTTGTTAAACAAAATACTTTCAGCAAAGCTAAGCATCCAAATTTCTCAGAAGCCTTTAATGCAAAACAGGGTAGCTTAGGAATTATATTTATCTAGGTTAATGTTGTAAGAAGATACCCCTCCCAATGATGCAGACAGTCAAGGGATGTAAAAATCTAGGAATGCTTGCTGGGCTCTGCAGGACCAGGGGAAAATGTTGTGAAGCTTTATATCTGTTTCACCATAGGCAGTTCTGCAAGCAAGGCTCAGTGAACAGTGCCACACATCAATATATTCACACTGCAGTAGTACACGAGGATCTCTAGTCTTAAAATGCAGCGAGTTAGAAGAGAAACGGACAACATGCTAATCTAATCAGACTCCTGGAAACAAAAATTTCCTTTAATGACTACTTAATGGAGGTAGATAATTCATTAAAGACAAAATACACGCACTCAAAAAAAACCCTAAGAAAATCCCACCCTGAATTTAAACCAACCAAACATAACAGCCCTGAATTTAAAGTTACTCATGATGGAGAATTCATCACATGCTTTTGTGATGGTATTTTAGTGCTTAATTGCTCTCAACATGGAAATCATGCAGTATATTTTTGAGCAGCTTGAATTTCCTTGCACTGGATTGTGTTAGATTTTTCTCCTTGTGCTACTAGTGTGGTGTTCCTTGTACTATTTGTGATTATTTTCTAACCACTTCTCAAAGCTTAAGGCAATAAAAAGCAGATGATGGACTTGACGCACAAACGTAACTGGCTCTTTTGTGTTAATGAGGAGGCAGAGATCGACAGAAAATGCAAACAAAGCTACTGAGGTTTTATTTTCTGAAAGTACTTTTCAGTGCTGAACTCCATCCACCTTTAACACCATCACCGAGTCCCGAACCAGGAGAGAGGCCAGAGCAGCGCTACACCTGGAATAACAACTCCATCTACCGGCATATTGTAGTCCCGACCGACTGAATTCTGTTCTACTTTCATATTTCACTTAAGAACAGCTGATCTGCACAGATTAAATTACTGAAGAGAAAGGCAGACACTCAGTAAATTCAGAGGAGATGAAGGAGAGACACTTATGTGGAAAAAAGGAAACTGAGATACAGGATTCATTTATCCATAGGAGAAAGAATAGGAACATGACAGCCACTTTGGGATCTTAGACAGAAACCATACAGTAAACACATTTCTGAACACAGAACAAACCTACTTTCCTGTGTAATGACCTCAAAATAGCCGTGGAATTCCTTCTGTTCCTTTATTTGTGCAGCCTTAAACATTACCAGCATGAGATTATTTGTGGACACAAGTGACACCAATGAATCGGCTGGTTCACAAGCTCTGAGGAGGAAGAGAGGAGAGTACATACTTAAGCGACCAGTAAAAACCAAACAAACAAAACCCAGAACAAAACCCCAACACATTGCTCTCATTCTGTGCATAAATTTTCCACTAGTGCAGAGCTTACCTACTTCAAAGCCTAGTAAAAACTCTATGTTCTTACACACAAAAGTATCTGTTACAAGGCCAGTTAGAAACTCAGTATTGGAAAGTCAATTCTTACAAAAAAAAAAAAAAGAAATTGCAAACATTGAAAGGAAGATTGAGTGATAGCTCTAGGAGATAATACTGACTTTCAGGCAAGCAAAAATGAATGAAGCCAATAGTAAAAAAAAGGCCTTCAGAAAGAGAAAATGTATTTTATTAGACAAACAGATTTAGCTTGGGGTTAGGGAGTGGGAAAGAACAAGTGAGTTATTCTTCAAGTCAGAAATGAAGAACCTGAGTCAAACAACTAGTGTTATTAAAAAAAAAAAGAAAAAAAAAAAAGAAAAAAAAAAAAGAAAAGAAAACCTTTCCATATGCACTACCTAGCAGACATACTCAGTCCTCTACAGATACTAACAACTACGTGAACACCATCTGCTGTTTTATAGACAAGTCAGAGTGTGATTCAGATTACCAGAGGACAGATCTCAGAGAGGACTGAAAAGCCAGTGCTCTTTTTTTGAGAGCACTGACAGCACAGAGAAAAGCATTGTGGGGGTCAAACCACTGAGCTCTTCATCTACTTGATGGAGGTGCTGTCTTCAGAATTTCAAACAAGAAATCCCCAAACAAGCCTACTGGATCATTAAAGAGAGAAAAAACAGAAAAGTAATTAAAAAAAAAAAACCAAACTAGCCTATGTCCCTCAACCCATCAGAGCTTCAACTCTGGCTTTTAATAACCCTCTAAACTACTCAAATAGAACAGCTAAACTGGTGAGTGACGGTAAGTATCCAAAGAATCACGAGACTTAATTTTAGAGCTTCAGTCTTTCTATGAAAAGCACTATCCTCACACAGAAGAAAAATTTGCTTAGAGGAGGAAATTTTGAAGTATTCTTTCAGTTAGCATCTGTTTCCTGGTAAGAAACAGAAAATTCCACCCAGTAATGTGTGAACTTCTCACAGTTTTGCAGTTAGGTGAAGATGCACTCCAGTTGAAGAATAAAAAAGAATTTAAAGAATTTATAAGAGTTTATTTTGTTAGAAAGATCAACTTTTCCACTTTCATTAAAAAAAAAAGTATTTTGCCAGATGTGTGCATAACGCATGAGGATGAGAGTATTTTAACAGAACAAACCAAAACCCACCAAAAATGCAGTTGACAAAGCTACAGAGGAAAAAAAATTAAAAAAATCCCTCCAAGAGATTGTCAATGAATTCTCAATGAAAATTTATACTCACCGGTACAGTATCTTATGTTTGATTGGCATCAGAGTGTCATAAATGGTTAGCGAGTCAGTGATGCAGTTATCTGCTTCAATCTGAAGGGATACTATTGAAAGACGAATAAGATGGCCCACTGATGCAATTAGCTTAAAATAGCAGATTGTCCCCCCTGAGGTAGCATGGATGTCCAGAGGAAAGTGCTCATGTAGGTGATCAGCATACAGATCATACATACAATTTGTTCCTGTGGAAATGTCACATTTTCAACATTGGACACTTGCCACAAAACAGTTAAATCCTCATGGACTACAAAAAAATAAAATTCCTAAAAATAATATTAAACTAAAGAAACACATGAGAGCATAGCTAAACATGAAAACAGAGTAGTCTATGCCACTCTTTGCATCTTAGATACAAGTATGTAGCCAAGGACAAATCTATTCATAAAGCTACAGAACATCTAAAACAGTGTTGTAAATAAGTCCTTGCAGGGCATTTGCACAAAAGTACTGCCAGTTTGTACAACAGGTATTCGTAGTTAAAGATCTGTGGAGCTCCCAGAGGACAGAGCTCCGAAATAATTATTAAGGCAGTTAATCAGTTCATCAAGGCAGAAATCAACTGCTTGCCCCTACAGACATTAGAATATTTATAATTAATAACATAAAAACAAAATAAAAATCAAGCGACATTTTTGTGTTAACTCTGGGGTTTTTAGACTCTTGTTCAAACATCAAGCTTCTCAATGTTTTATTGTGAAATGAGCTGTAACTGCTGCCATTAAATTCGGAGTCACAAATTCATTCAGGTTGGAAGGGATGCTAGGACCTTTCTTGTTCAACGCCCTGCTCAAAGCAGGGTCAAAATTAATTCAGACCTGGAGTTTGTCCATCAAGTCTTGAAAACTTTTGCAGCATTAGAAGTCGTTAGTAGAAATGGAAGTACCATGAACTGGAAGCAATACAGCCTAGCCTACAAAACACTTATTAAATAAAAAAAAAAAAAGGGCGGGGGGCAAAAAAGGCTGTGTCATAATTTAGATAAGAATCACCAGAAAACTACCCTACTTATAACCAATTTTCCAATTAAGCTGAAACAATTGTTGCTTTCAAGTCAAACATATTGAGGTCTTTATTTCCATTCTATATTGCAGTTCCCGTTCAGCAAAAAGCTTATGGATTTTTTGTTTGGTCATATCTACAACCCTTAACATAGCTCTTTGAAAGGTGAGAAGGAGGAAAATGCAAATTAGGGAGAATAAGATCCAAAGTAAATATTTGCATTAATTTCTACTTGTTAAAAAGACAAGTCTCTGAAATAGTTACTATCATGGAACACCAATTAGAGTACTGTGAAAGTTCACTATCAATGGTTGACTCAAATTAAATGCTGGCTTTTAACCAGCAGTTAATTGAGACAGGAAGTGGCAGGCTTTGTCTGACTTCCACTTCTAATTTACAACCTCGAAACTAATGCTATGAATGTTCATGAACAATCTGTAAGGGTCACATACTGTTCAACTGAATTACTGTTCAACTGAATTACAGTTATAACTATTTAAATCTTTGGTTGAGCCATTGTTCTTCCTTCTTGTTCTTGTCTCTTCCCAGTAACATGCGTTTTTATAATAGTTATTTGTGCTTATTTACTCGCCCCTAACAAAGCCAGCTTTGATCATAATCTTTAGAATTACGTGACTACTATTATTTCTACTAAGCAGTTAATAATGTGACAAGCTCACTGCTGATGAGAAGCATGATGCAGAGATCTCTGAGCTGCTTCTGGAACTAGAAGTAATGCAAGCATACCAGTTTGAAACCAAAGCTGGATATAATCTTTATCCAAGCAGACCCTACATAGCCAGATACCATGATAATGCAAGTCACTCGCATCAGCTGAATCTCTACATGTCCCTTCTCCAACTCATTCTTCAATAAACCCGCACTCCAGTGCAGTGCCTGGACTAATAACTAGGTGCATCTTCATGCCAAAGTAAATCCATTGCTCTCAGAATACGACTAGGAGATGCACCTTCCTTGCATCTTCCTACATTAACCTCTGCACCATATTCTATAGTCCTAAACAGATATACTTAAAGTACCCCAACAAATGATATTGCACCAATATAAGACTTTCTCAGCTCCTGTGGTAATCCATGTTGTTGTTTTTCCCCTGCAACTTCATTGCATACTAGCACTACACTTCTCATAGACACCAGTTGCCACCTGTGGTTAACTACACTAAATCTCTGAAACATGTCTAGAATATGGCAAGTAATCCTTCTCCCTTTGTGTGAAAGATACCATGTAAGTCCTAAAACAAGCCTTAGAATCAATATTTGTATTGCACTGTTGTTATTTGCTTCTCCTTTAGGGAACGCACTCTGGAATAAATTGAAACATAAGATCTGACTGTGCTAATTGCTCTGCCCTGGAACACTGAACTGCGAGATGAAATTACTATACGAGCAAGCACCAATGCATGAAATTCTTTTCTATAATTAAAACGCACATAAGGAGATGTGACAAATGCCGATACTGCTATTCTTTGCAGTTTAAGTCAGGAAAGGTTTTGAGAAAGTGAATGCTGTAGCAAACTTGACTTGAATTTTGAGAAATTATGTTATGATATCAATCTAAGGACTGCAAATCACGGCCCAGGGTTCATGACCCAAAGTCCATCTGTGGACAGCAGTACTAGTAGACCTTAACTTGGCTGCATTGACAAAATTAATTGTTGAACTCTGAGAAAACACGCAAACTAAAACCTTGCAAGAAGGGGAAATCACAGATAGAAATGTAACTGTTGAAATAGTACAAGTTAATGTCTCAGAAAAGACAAATACAGACATGGAAAGGTATAAAGCCCTTAAAAAAAAACCTGAAAGGGTGCAATTTCACAAGATTAAAAGTAAGCCTGTGTTGAGGAACAAAGGAGGCTGATACATCCCTATGTGATTGACAACTGCTGGCCCAATAGAGACTTACCAGGTGCCTCCATCAAAAGCGATGAGCATACTATTGCTAAGCCTAGTAGCACGTTTTTTTCTAGCTACCTGCTCCACATACCAGTGAACGTAGATATGTTGTACTTTTAAACTGCTTGTAAATTCTCCGCACACTGCCAAAGAATCCTACTGGGATATTTACAACATGAAACAAAGCAGACTTATGAGTAGTGTCTCCCATAACCCTGGCAAAACTGAACTGCTTAAACTAATTTCTGCCAGGGAATTAATTCAAAAGAAAAACTCATCATTAGCCTTGGAGAAAAGGGAATAAAGGAGGATAAAGGAGGATGGACAAAAACCCTGCTATTGTTTATCTCAAAAGCTAATAAATAGATTTAAATTCAACACTGCTCAGTTTAGAAAAGCCTAATCTTGTCTTCTACACAGAGTGAATAGTAAACAACTAACTGACTTAGTTTATTTCCTATCATGTCACCAAGTATATATAAAAAATTTACCAGTCAGATTAAAGGCAGATAGTTTATGTATTTGTCACATGCAAGCCTCTTGGTCACTTTTATAGCAATTCAGGACATAAATGCCAAGGCTGAATTTAACACTCTTAATTTAATACTGAACAGTATCTTTGAGTGCGAGACATGAACTAAAAAGCTTTGTTCTCTACCTTTCCTCTGCCAAGAAGCTGCCAAAATTGTGAATTACCTGTTCCTGTTGTTGACCAATAATCTGACCGAAGACCTGCTGCACAGAAAGAGAGTTGTGTGAGTCTTCTCATTTTCCCAAAATCCAGAGTTCAGGATTTAATTCAATCACACTTCTTTAATCATAACACTAAACACATGGGACAAAATAGCTGTCTCAACAAGGGAGGCTGCCGAAGCCCCCTTCATTTCTGCAAATTTTGCAAGCAGCTTTGGAGGTATCATGTCCCCAGACAACTTAGCCTGATGCAAGAAGAGACTGGATGTCAATTAAGCAGTCAAATTTAATTGAAGGACTGAAACAGAGGTACCCAGGAAGTAATTTTCTCACTCTTGGCCAGCAAGTCTTTTTCAGCTTTCAGTATGATAGAGTTGTTCAAATGAAACTTGTTCTGTCTTTCGTTCATAGAGCTGAAAATCATACAATATTTTGTAGCTAATTACATTAAAGAGATACTTTGCTGATTTCTTCCCCAGGACTTGTTTAATGAATGGGCAGGCTTATAATCAGCTTCTTAATCTTTAATAAAGAGGTACAAAGAATTTAACTTTCGATGGAGGGGCTAAAGTTTGATCCACATGGAAACCTTAACGCTCATGCTCTTGTACTTTTAAAGTCACAGGCTAATCTAAATCTGAGCTAGTTACAAGGTATCAGGCTTAGCTACTGAATTTGAACATAAGCACTCCAAGTAAAGGAAGTTTTGCAGTGTGTTCACAGGGATACTTTGCACCTTGATTTGACCACAAATCTGCTTTTGATTGTCCTTTTCTTTTTTTTTTTTTTTTTCTATAATAATTTTAGTATTAGAAGCTAAAGATGCTGGATAAAGATTTTGGTTTATTTATGGACTTTGCTACTCCAGGATAAAAATGTTTGCTTAACAAAGTATTTCCTGAAGGATATGGGTAAATGCTAATACTAACCACTTAGTACAATGGAGTCCATGTCGACTGCGAGGCCCTGAAGACTTCCCACTGAGGTCCGGTTAATGATACTCGTCTGAATGGAATCCTTTAAAATGGCAGCCACACAATCCTCACACAGCACTTGACCTTTTGCCTGTGGTACCACAAATACGATCCAGAAATGAATAAGGAGGCCTCCATTGTTGTTGTTACTGAAATAAAAAGGTCCTACAGATTACCGTCATGTTGAAAAATTTCTGAAGACTAGACTCTCAACACAAGCTTCTGAAGTACAAATTTAGGAGTATGGCTTATTTCCATCTTGCCTTGTTGCTTTGACACATTGTATGTATTTTAACTCCTTAAAAAAAAAAGCCCCAAACACCAAAATGCACTCCTCACACCTGGCTGGGGATCATAACTAGGCTGACTTCCTGAAGGCTCCTAACTTTTGAGATCTATGGAAATCAACATAACTAATACTCTAGCATTAATTGTGTACATAATATTAGAGTAAGTGTACTTTATAGCAGTATAGGGACTTACTCCTCCTTCTGTCAGTAGAAAACAGTTTTATACCAATAACATTACTTATAAAATATGTGCAACTTGGCCAATCATACAGAGTTGTGCTCTAACAGTATGCTTAAAAGGTTAAACTTCTGTGTGACCTGTCAGCCAAAGCATCACTGAATCTCTTTAGAGACATTATTTCTTTTTAACTTAGATTACACTCCTGACAGACAAGGAACTGCTTATACGACCTTAGTTTGGACTTACATTTGTGAAATGAATTGGCACAGGTTATAAGTGTATTTTACTATCAGCAAAAGTGCATAGCAAAGAGATTAAATTATAACCACCAAAAATAGTTTTCTCCTGTGGACTCATTATATTATATACTACCTAGCAAAAACACAATTACATTAACCATAGTTTTACCTGACTTCTGAAACTGTGGACTGCTTATAAAATTTGGAGAAAGAGGAGGTTGTGTAGACCAAGTTCATCTGAAAGAGAAAGCATTAAGCCACTGAAGATTTAGCATTTCTGAAAATCAGCCATACCTAGAGATGTTATACGCCTAGGCTTTCCTAGGATTATCCTTTTTTCCACCAAGAATATGCAATCTACACACATTTCCAGACATACAGCACCCAAAATAGGCAGAGCATCAGACATGAACAGACCAGCTCTGCAATGCACTCATAACAAGTCCAATATTCTAGGAAAAATGAAACCTTCTGCCCATGGCCAGCTGATATGTACAGCAATGCTTTTTCCAAATACATGGGTTTTGAAAAAAATG
Organism: Chlamydotis macqueenii; assembly: GCF_036417535.1. Taxonomy (NCBI): domain Eukaryota; kingdom Metazoa; phylum Chordata; class Aves; order Otidiformes; family Otididae; genus Chlamydotis; species Chlamydotis macqueenii. The sequence continues at coordinate 98,096,292 of NC_141556.1, read as the reverse complement.
CACATTCTTTGCCCAGCAAATTCCAAATACAGAGGGTTTCCCTATCCTGATGCTGAAACTTAGGGCCAGTCTTCAGGAAATAAGCAGGTACTCAACATTTTGTGTGTTGCAGTTAACAGCATGTATCAGAGCTTTTTCCACAGAACCACAGAAAGGGGCCTCAAGATTGGAAGGGGCCTCTGGAGACCATCTAGACCAATCCCTCTGCTCAAAACAGGATCAACTACATTAGGTTGCTCAAGGCTACATCCAGCTGAATATCTTCAATAATGGAGACTCCACAGCCTCTCTGGACAACCTGCTCCGCTTGATCACCTTCACAATTTTTCTAATGTTTGTGTGGAATTTTCTTGCATTTCAATTCAGTTTCTGTCTATTTTCTTCATTAACAGCTTAGTATTAACCTATTTCTTTCCAAAACACAGTGTAATATATGTGGAGAAGGAAAAACTCTGCTTATTTTATTCTGTGGGACTGCCTTTGGGGAAAGCAAGCTCTCAATTCCTCCAGTTCTTCGTATGTATATGGTGATACCAGTGTGACAACAACCTTCATTCCTCTTTTTTGAAGAGGCACACGTGTAAAGCCACAAGGTGGCATGTACCTCAAGCTGTTCAAACATTATCCTGCTGCTTAATGGTTAAAATTAGTGACCAAGGGACTGTAATATGGATTATTTTTAAGCAAAGGCTATAAAAATTATATTAATATTAGTCCCTAAATTTTAGTGTTTGACACAGGAAATTTGAACAATAATTTTAAGAGCCTAAATCATAGAATCATAGAATGGTTAGGGTTGGAAGGGACCTTCAAAGGTCATGTAGTCCAACCCCCCTGCAAGGAGCAGGGACATCCCTGACTAGGTCAGGTTGCTCAGAGCCTCATCCAGCCTCGCCTTGAATGTTTCCAGAGATGGGGCCTCCACCATAAATAAAATGGGTGGAGCACATTCTTTCTCTAGATTAGGCTATAAGGGATTTTATGTATTACTGTTAACTGTCGAAGGGGAAAGGAGTCTATCTTGAGATATTCTTCCACTACCAGTCTGGAGGTCTCTGGGCCAGGAGCCATGAACAAAAGGATTTCAAGGAGAAAAGCAAACAAAGCTCCAAATCCCCCACATCCCTACTATCAACTTCAGTCAACAGCCATGTCATCAAGAAGTGCAGTTTCAGCAATGTAAAATCCGTCAGTGAGTTCAGGCAAAGTTTACAGAAAAAAAAAAACCACCGTAATTTCCAAGTTACATTCAAGTAGGAAGTGGCAGCACTGGCAGTTCACATCTGCTACCACCTCTCTCCACTATGTGCGGCAATGGCAGGATGGAGCTGCTCCACAGAGAGTGGGGAAAGGACACCTTCTGCGCTGGTTATGTCACCCCTGCCTAAGAGCACATCAGTCACTAATGTGCAGGACTAGGAAAACTACACTGTCTGCTTTCAAGTCTTTCATGATCCACCGTTTTGGGAGGGGGAGGCAGCGGCATGGGAAAGAGCCATCCCTCTTACCAAAGATAGAGCTGGAAAACAGGAACATGAGTTCATATTATCTGACAAAAACTTTGCAATTGTTCAAAAATCTCTTGGTCACATCTGATTTTTTTTGTTTGTTTGTTTGTTTGCTTAGCAGTTTTCTTACCATTGCTTGAATCCTTACATGGACAGTGCTGCATTTCCTAACATTAAAGTATTATTCTTCCCCAAACCAAATCAGCTTTTAATGGATATTTCCACCTCTCTCTTCCCACTGTAGAGCAGCCTTAACTGCCTACAACAGAGTGCTACTGCTATGACTGATACAAGGTGTTTGGGAAGAATAATGGTCTTTAGAATACCTGGTATCAGAAGGAAATGTAAATATGTTTGAGAGCTCTAGGGTAATTACAGATGCTCTAAGGCAGAAGACTGGCAGCAAATACCAATTTAAATGCAAAAGACTTCATCAGTTTAATGTCTCAAAGTGGCAATTAAGTTTTGAAGGGCTCGTGTAGAGTTCTATTCATAGACTCTGATTTGTAGAGTGAAATGTGTAAAATTTTTCCTAAAAGTTAAACAGACATTTTCAAAACTCAGTTTGTGATTAACAAGATGAAAGCACTCAGCTCCTTCCTGCCTCCGGATAGCCACTTTCTATACACAGTGTTCCAGTGGCAGGGAGAAGAATACCACAGCAGACTCCATGACACCTGAAAGTTGTACCTCTTGTTCACAGCTCTGATCTTTTTGCTAGCCAAGCAACCCACTCATCTTACCACATGCTGCACGTTCTGTGCCATAGAGAGGAATTCTTTCGACTCCTTCTGCCTATATTCTGGGAGAAACTCTATGTTGGCAACACGGAACAGTCCAACAAAATACAATGCATCTTTGTTTTCTGCCTGAACTGCAAGAAACAAAGAAGACAGTTAGCCTCCAATTACTTTTTAAAATAACAATGTATTTTTTTTTTCTGATTAAATTCTAAACCAAATAAATCCATTCATCCTTACAGTGGCAAGGACTGCTAGATGAACACTACATTTTCACAGCCAAACTGTTCTAGACAAGTGTCGTAGTTCAGCCCCGATCAGGACCAGACTACGCAGTCTCTCTCTCACTCCCCCCACTCTCCGAGAGAACAGGGAGAGAAAATATAAGGAAAAACAGCTCGAGGTTTGAGATAAGGACAGGGAGAAATCCTTGAAGTTACCGCCACAGGCAAAACAGACTCGACTTGGGGAAAACTATTCATTTATTACTACAAACAGCAGGATAATGAGACAGAGAACAAGATAACCTCCCCCCACCCCTCCCTCTTCCCGAGCTTAACATTATCTCTACTACCTTCCCCTCCCTGAGCGGCACAGGGGGGAAGAGGGAATGGGGGTTGCAGTCAGTTCATCACGCATTGTTTTACATTGCTGCTTCATGGTCGGGGGAAGAACTCCTCACATTCCTCCCCTGCTCCAGCATGGGGTCCCACCCATACGCCACAGTCCTTCGTGAAACTGCTCTGGCGTGGGTCATCTCTTCCACGGAGTGCAGTCTCTCCAGAACGGCTGCCCCAGCGGGCCCTCCACGAGCCACAGCCACCTTCAGGCATCCACCTCCCCCGGTATGGGGTCCTTCATGGGCTCCAAGTGGATCTCTGCTCCTCCATGGGCCTCCATGGGCTGCAGGGGGACAACCTGCTCCACCATGGTCGTCACCACAGGCTGCAGGGGAATCTTGGCCAGGAGCCGCATTACGCCTCCCCCTCCTTCTGAACTGACCTTGGCATCTGCAGCCGTTCCTCACAACAGGCTGGCAGACGCCTCTCAGGATCTTTTTACATCTTATTCACTTCTCATCTCCTCTCCATTTCTTGCAGCCGGGCCGGACCGAGTCAGGCCCAGTCGGCCACCTGGCGAGAGGCCAGAGGGTGAGGCCTGCAAGGCCCATGAGGCCTGCGCCTCCCCCTCTGCGCCTCTGCCCCCGCTCAGCTTCTTCACATCTTCCCTTCTCTCTTTTATTTTTTTTTTCTGTTTTCCCCTTCTTAAATACATTATTGCAGAGGCGTTATCACGGAACATTCTGCTACCAATCAACTCAGCCTTGGCCAGCAGCCGGTCCACCCTAGGCCTGGCCGAGTCCGCTAAACAAAGGGGAGCAACTTCTAGCAGTTTCCTACAGAAGCTACCACCTTAGGCCCCCCCTCACTAACAAAACCACGGCAACAAGTAACGTAATATGAAGGTTAATTGAGCACCTATTCCCTACATGCAAGATGAGAGATCACCATGCAAATGAACCAGCACAGCGGAGGCAGTATCAACATCTAGATTCTGGAGCATCCCTATGGAATCTTAGGCAATGTTAGCACTTGGGGTTTAAAGAGGAGAACAGAGCTTTTACTGCTCACTTACACATGTCAAGCAACAAGGAAACACCCCACAGAAGTGTTAATTTCTTGTTCTGTCCAGTGGTTTTTTTTTACAGGTCTTAAAATAAGTATTTACCTTCTATATTTTACTTCCCTTTAATTTCTTTAAATATATTTTTTTTTATGACAGACAAAGAACTTACCTGGCCTTCAGCAGCCCAAGAAACACAGTGTAAGTCAAAATTTGATGAAACAAGTTCATAGGAACTGTCAGGTCTGCGCAACTAGCTAGCACATGTAAAAAAACCGTTTTGCATAACACTTAAAATAAGAAGTTACACTTCCTAAAGCCAGAAGCTATCCCTGCTCTTCCAATTACTTGTTAATTCAACCGTCTGAAGTCTTAAAGTCATCCAAAACTCTTTCAGGCCCCTTTAAATAAGTTTCATGTTTATTTTAGAGACAGCCTTCAGGACAAGTGAGATCCTAAACCCAACTGAAAGTGCTGTTGGGGATAGTGATGTATGAAATTGGCATGAGCTTTTAGCAACTCACCAATGAAAAGCCACAGTAATGTCCAGGTTACGACTCCTAAAATGAACAGAATGAGGGTAAAGAGAATTATTTTGTTTTGAAAATTCCACAGCAATTTATCTTTTTTCTTCAATCTGTCATGTTTTTTTCTTGCCAGAATCCTCTTTGCCAACTTATCTTCTGCAGCTACCATTTGGAGTGAGATGTTGGCTACCTAAAATAAGGTGAAAGACAGCAAAAAATGTGGAACATTTCTAACAGCAATTGACTGACGCATGACTAGAAGATTCCCACACATATTTATTTGTTACTGCATACACACAATTATCATTAATTTTGTAGCAGTTTAAAACTTCAGCCAGAAGGTAAGGTCCTTTTCTTCCAGACACTTGCTGATATAACATAGCCAGTCCCTATTGCATAAGGACGTAAAAGCACAATATACCCCATGATAACAGCTCACCATGCAACAGTTACCAAACTTTAATTAATGTTAATATCCTTGTGCATCCCTCATTAGCGTAAATTAGTCCTGTTCAGTCCAAAGGGTAGACAATGCTGAATTACCTTGCACTGTCTACAGCTGAGATGGGTACAGAGACAAGTACTGCAGAAGAGCAGCTTTTCACAGACAGCTTTGTGACATAACCTAGCAAGGTGTCTTATGACCCAAAGAGTTGCTATGCTTACACAAGTTTTGTGCAGAAACAGACACATTTTCAGTCATTCATTCCCTTTCTGTGAAGTGGGAGGGAGTGGTTAGCATGATATTCAAATAGTCAATCCTTTTTCCAATACAATGGCTTGCCATTTCCCTGCTAAAGAACCAAGAGACAGGCAGATATACATGTCCTGGTTCCAACTGGAATAGAGTCAATTTTCACAAGAAGCTAGGAGGGGACACATCCAGGACAGCTGATTCAAACTGGCCAAAGGGATATTTGATACCACATGACATCATGCTCAGTATATGAAGTGGGAACGGCACTAGTGTACAGGATTGCTACTTGGGAGCAAACTGGGCATCAGGTTCCACGCGATGAGCAACTATTGTTTTTTTTTTTATTCTTAGGTTTTTTTTTTTGTTTGTTTTCTCTTCCTTTGCTGTCCTGTTTAACTGTTTTTATCCCAACCAACAAGTTTTACCTTTCTTTTTCCCAAATTCCCCTCCCTATTTCACTGGGGGAAAGGAGTGAGCGAGTGGCCACACGGTACTTAGTTGCCAACTGGAGCTAAACCATGACACCACACTATCATTGCTTCCTCCGAGCCCAAGGTCAAAATGTCACTGCTGTTTGAAAAACAGTTGTTTTCTTCTTAGACCAGAACTATCCCAATACAAGTGGGCTCAACTCATTCATTCTTCAGGGGAAAAAAAAAAGAAAAAAAAAAAAAAGAAAAAAAAAGTCTCTTCTTCCTTTCAGGATGAGGAGCAATGGATACAGATATCCTAGATATCCTCCTCCCACATGTCCAGCTCCCTCTGAGAATTTACTTCCAGTGAACAGGAGGACAAAGTACAGGTCTTGCTAGGATGGGACCTGGAAAACATCGTCACCCGGATATCGAGCCCCTTTACAGTTTATTTTGAACAACAGTCCCAGATTTTCTAAAGCTAGATTCAAAATATCTCTTGATCATCTTATCTAGGTATAAAAGACTACTAAGTAACCATTTCTGCATTTGCAGGAGCAGTTTCTACTTCCTATAAACATCTATCTACAGTTTGGTCCATTCTGGAAAATCTGTTTGTACCAGGCACTCCGCCAGGCATTTTCCTCTGCAGGAGATAATAAATGTATTGAAGCATATAAATAATGTTTATCAGTTGCTGCAGACACAGCAAGAGCTGCCTGAGGAAATCTCTGGGACTTCATAAAATTCCCACTTGGAGAAGTCCTGTGACAGTCAAATGCTTTGTTGTGAGATCAGTGACAGGTTTAATCACCTTTTCACAAGCCAATTCATTGTCTCATCTATGCAGAGGTTACCTGGCAAGTTCCTGGACCACTCAGGACATTAACAACCAAGTACATTTAGTATGAACACAGGCACAGCTGTGATACCCAGCTGCATGAAAATCAGAACTATAAAATAAAAATCTTGAATGTCCTCCTTGTATCACAACTAGAACGTAAGTTACATAGTATTACCACATCAATAAGGAACACTCAAGAAAAATATTCCAAAACCATGTTGACGCTAGTGAGAAGGAAACTCTGAAGAGGCTGCCTTAGGAAGTTGTGTGTTCTCCATTACTGGAGGTGTTGACAAACACCAGTCAGCCATCAGCATCAGGAGTTTTAGTGGGAAGTCTTCTATGAAGCACAAAACAGCCTTTGAGACAAAAAGATCTGGCTCAGGAGCTCGTATATAGAAAGATAAAACTGATCTTCACAATTTTAAAGATGAAGACTAAACCAAAAATGTGGACCAGTTGGAGAGGGCCCGGAGGAGGGCCACAAAGATGATCAGAGGGCTGGAGCACCTCTCCTATGAAGACAAGCTGAGAGAGTTGGGGCTGTTCAGCCGGGAGAAGAGAAGGCTCCAGGGAGACCTTATAGTGGCCTTCCAATACCTAAAGGGGACCTACATGAAAGAATGGGAAAAACTCTTCAGTATGGCATCTTGCAATAGGACAAGGGGTAATGGTTTTAAACTAGAAGAAGGTAGATTCAGATTAGATATTAGGAAAAAATTTTTTTACACTGAGGGTGGTGGAACACTGGAACAGGTTGGCCAGAGCGGTGGTGGATGCCCCACCCCTGGAGACATTCAAGGCCAGGTTGGATGGGGCTCTGAGCAACCTGATCTGGTTGGAGATGTCCCTGCTCCTTGTAGGGGGTTGGACTAGATGACCTTTGAACGTCTCTTCCAACCCTAACCGTTCTATGATTCTACGATCTAGGTGATTAACTGCACTTTTTTTTGGATGTTCTCAGGAAGAACTGAATTTGCCTGTTTTCCGTATTTTTTGAAAAAAAACTTACAGAGTATAGTTCTATTTAAGAATGAAAACCAAATTGCTTATCTGCTTGTTTAAAGCTCTACTCTGTCATGTAAAGCTGCCTTATACACCCATGTGTTCAATAAGACAGAATACTCAGTTCTGACATCTAAAATCTGGGCCACTTTCATCAATGTTCCCCTGAGAATATTTTATATTTAAGTTTTCCCATGTCATTCCTGTTTGTAACTGTAGATCTAACCAGATAGATTTATTCTTGAAAATTAGATACAAAATTCCTATCAAGGATTGTTGAAGACTAGTCAAGATTGACATCACTGGACTATAAGTTGAAACAACTAGTGTCCCCGTTGCATCTACTGCAATTCTAATTCTATTTTTTTAAAATGCATTTCATGTATCAAGGCTTGCCCAGCAAAGTTCTCTATTACACAAGATTTACAGGAATACAGAATGCTATGCTCTACATTTTAAAATTAGTTTACCATAAACACTTCTTAGTAAGAAAAATAAAGGCAAAATTAAGCGGATCCCTTTCCTCAATATGGATCACAATTTTTAATTAGGCTTTCCTCTCTACTGCAACTTAGTTCTCTGCTCTCAAATTGGTTTCCAGCTAAAAATGGATTTTGATTATCACCATACACTGAATTATTTAATAGCTTCTTTATCATGAATTAATGCTTATGCAATAATCCCCTTTTGTACCTTCCCAGGGAAAAGCAAAACCTTTTACCTACTTCAATGTTGCCTTTGTTGCCTAGAAATCGATCTCTTTTTGGATTTTATTTTGTCGTGATACCAATATAAGCTTTTCCTGTTGTCACACTGGCATTCCCACCATTTCAATTGTCTGAAAATACATGTTACTAGCAATTTGAAGGTATACAAACACATGCTGGCATTTTCTGATTAAGTTACAAACCAGAAAGTTATAACAAATCTGAGATGTTAAGTTTAATACTTGAGAATTAGATCATAAGAGAGTGATGAACAGTGTCAAGAAGAGTACAAAAATCAAGAATGCTTAAGTCACCTACTTACACTTAGTTCTTCTTCAGGTTGAGCTGCTGGGTGATCATTTTTTTCATCCATTCCAGCAGAATTAATTTTATTGCTTGTCTCAGCTGAAAAAGAGCCTTGTGCCTTTTCTCAGGCACCACATCTACTTCTGAAGCTGAAACCAGCTAACAGTTATGTCCAGGAACAGGAGAGGCATCAATTTACTCTGATGAGTTTCCAATTGTAATCTCATCTACCCTGTTGCTCTTTTGTGAATATTAGAAGGATGCTATCAAGTAACTTCAGACATCAAAGTTGGACTGAATAAATAGACTTTTCATAGTCCTTTTAAGCTGAAATAGACTCCAACTTGTTAAAACAAAATAGCATGTTTTCTATTATGATGTATTTATATATAATTACATAATGATCTATCACTAAAACTTCACAAAATTAGTTGCCGTGAACAAGAAAAGTAGCAAGTAAAATGTAAATATGAGAGCAAAATCATGCAACTAAAAGAAGGAAAATAAATTTAAGCACCTTTAATAAGAGTGCTGCAAATAGCAGATAATTGTTGCAAACCAAGAAGAGCATTTTGACTCTTTTCTAGAATTTTGTAATGTGTCTTTTGAACACTCAAATTTGTCCATTTTATTGTAACTGAGAAATAAGCTGCTCCAGGAAACATACTTCGTATTGTTAAAATAGATCAGGTTTCAAACTGAGAATACTTTTTGTAATCAGATGCAGGAAGTCACTTGTACCATAACAGTTCCATCCTATTTTCTTTGATAATTAAATATTTATAGAGGATGTAAAACAGTACTTTCCTCAATGGATGCTAACTATAGAGCTGTCTTTACTGTTAACTGATTCACGATCTCAATGCCTTCCTTAGGTCAACTTCAGAAATGGCACTGGAAAAATGCCAACTTTTTATTATTAAAAATATACACTCTATTAATTTACCTTTGAAGATATAAAACCTAGATTAACAGCCATAAAAGCCTTAGCAACACAGCAGTGTAGAGGTATAGAATAAAATAGAAAAGCAAGCTCCAGGCAAGCTCCAGGCTCCATCTATGCTCCACTAGTATAACCAGCACAAGGCACAAAATCCTACATTTAGGTAATATACTTGTAAACTAACATATTTCTTGTCTATGTGTTAGTCTTTGGCTTATGCCCTGAAGCACAGTATTTATGTCCTTAAGTCATTGTTTGTTACTTGTTCTAGAACTGCAACATATTTAAGCATCTGAAGAGATACTTCAAGCTCTGGGCCTTATTAATGCTTTAGTAGCACAGGAAAATCTATTAATTTATTCCATATTACTACATATAATTGCTTCCAAGTCTCACTATTGTTTTGTTTATTTGCTTGTTTTTATTACACTTAATTTTTTGGGGACTACTGTGGTCTCTTACAGTGCTCATGTAATTCCCCAAAGCCTTCCATTATCCTGTGCACAGGGAGTTGCTATGATACCAGTGGTATTTCAGAAGCTGGTCCATAGATTAAAAGAGCATTTTATGTGAAAATACTTTCCCTTTGTCAGTGTCAAAGTCTATCGTGTGTTTATTCAGCAAGTCCTTTACGCTCTGAGGAGGCAGTTATCACCTCCAGACTTCACTTTTCTTCAGCCATTTAACTTCGCATATTTTCTCCTGAGAAGACAAAAATAACCATGATGTTTGTTATTAAAGCAGCAACAAGAGTCAATCAAAAGGTATAGTACTAAATGTGTGCTTTAAAACTGGTAAGAAAACTATATGCCATTTTCTCTAGATTACACAGAAAGCTGAGATGGAAGTTATTTCCATTCCTTCAGCAAGGTAAATGACATTATTATGCACCTTTCACATACCAACAGCCACTTGTATTAAGCAAATAAATGAAGCAAAAAATAAAATTATGGAGGAGGAGGTCTTCCAGGTGCCAGAGCAGAGATCCATGCTCCAGGCCATGGAGGAGACCATGCTGGAGCAGATGAATATTGATTAAGTTGAGCCTGGGAAAAGGGGGAGGAACAGTGTTGTTTCAATGTTTGCCTTTTTGTTTCCCACTACTCAAATTAGTAGTTACATTTTATTTTAATTGGTAATAAATTAAGTCAGTTTTCTCCATTGAGTCTGTTTTGCCTGCAACAGTAATTGTCAAGCAATCTCTCGGTCTTTATCTAACTCATGAATTTTTTGTCCTTTCTTTCCTTCCTGTTTTCTCCTCCTACTCTGATGAGGAGGGGAGGGAGGGACAGAGTGGCTGGGTGGGAGTCTGGCCGATAGCCATGGCTAACGCACAACACTGTTGCAGTGCCTGGTTTTTACTTCCCCTTCTCTTCCTTCTAAAATGCAAAATTAAGTTTGGAGATTTTTCAAGATAAATGCATTCAGTTTCCACGTAAAGCTAAGAATAAAGAGGCTGGCAAACTGAAATAAGACATGAAACACATTAGAAATAAAAATATCTTACGGAAGTGGGCACTGCTGTTTCATTCTGTTTCACTAATTGCATGTTCCCTATATAAAAGAAGTCTGAAGATTAAAAAAAAAAAAATCCAAAGCCAATGCAAACCATAGGCTTAGTTTCAACTTCCCCTGATAGATATCAGTGATTCCAAGTCAGCTTGAAAAGTTAATATGAGTTAGCTATTTAATTTGTGAGCTCTGTGGAGAAACATATTTTCACACAGGTCCATCTGAAAGGGCATTGGCTTTAAGCCATTACTTGGTATGCATGAACTGGTATTAAGCAGCTTGATTTTCTCTCCTGCAAGTAAGGCATATCAAAACATGCCTCTTATCTCCTACTGACCTAAATCAGCATAACATCTATATTGATTAGTTTCAGAAGCATCCTATTTTCTTGCCCTTGTCATGGCTTCCAGACCAGTTCCACCTCCTCATGCTTTCCTACCACTACAAAACCCACTGTCTCAAATCACAGACTTCTCTGTTTATTCACACAATGACAGTGGCACTTCTTTTTACTTGCATCGTTCTCTCTTAGGGCTGCAGTTTCCTCATGCACATCTGTTTGGCAGCCTGATTTTCTGTTCCCTCTCTCTCTCTCTCCAAGATCCACACACAACCAGGGGCAGCCTGTTAGTCTAATCTGTGACACTCTCCCACAGCCCACTGAGTCGCTGATAAAGGGAAAGGCTGCAGCAGATCTACATGACAGCCTCAAGCCACAGCCAAGATGTCTGCTTATATTACATAGATCTCATGAAGAAAGCCAGGATACCAACAGTTCACCACTCTAGGAGATAAACCTTGTCTTGTACTGCACAAACCCAGTGCTAAGGTAGGTGAGAAATGGTGTTCGTCTCACCTGTCTTAGATTGTCTGGAGGTTAGGCGTATAAATCCAAGTTTGTTTTCTAGGCTCAGTCTATGCTCAATGGTGACAGAGAAGCACTCGAGACAGAGAAGAGGAATCACATTTTCACCACTGAGTACAGACAGAAAAGAGGCAATTATCTCAGACTTGAACAAACTTATCCTCTTACAAAATCCTCTCTGCATAATAGAAGTCCTTCCGTTCTGATCAAAGCTGCTTTCATGATCAGTTCAGATGCAGTCTTTCTTGCTCCTTTTACTGATAGGAGCCTAGAACCCGCTGGCCGGCATCAGGCCACTAACATATCAGGGCGCTCTAGAGAGCTACAAACCTCAGCATGTCATTTTTTTCTTAAAATGAACATCAAAAATGACATTTTGCTTGTATTTCAGGATCTCTCTTTGCTAAGCAGTAATGTCGAACAAGGTACACAAAAATGTGGAAGGAAGAAGAGTCCTTACACAATGCAAAGTTAGTTCTATGAAAACCTGGTTTTGGTACCTGTAAGAATTCTTTCACATATTGCTTGTATCAGTTTTCTTTAATCAAAACTCAGGCAAAGCACCAATCTGAACATGTCTGTGAAAACTAAACAAAGGTTTAAACAATGTTTTATGATAACATTTGAGAAAGCACTCATAAATCTTAAGTCAATCAATTTGCATCAGAGCTGACACTAACACTGTACAGTTGCACATTTTGTCCCTTGAATAATTTCTTCAAATTACAGCCAACATCGCTTCCAACAGAAGAAAAAATGGTTTTGGATGTCCTTCCTAATAACCCAGCTGAATTTGTAATTCAGCTTCAGTTTGAACCTAGAGAAGGTCAAATACCTGTACTTTCAAAAAGCACGTCCTAATAACAACTGGTATGGTATTAATAGTCTGCAGAGAGCTGCATACACACAGGCAAGTTATTAATATTTTGGATAAACCTCTTCCATTACAGGAGACAAGACCAGCACAGAATAGCTGTTTCTTTAATTATATTTTTTTTTTAAGTTGAAATTGTGAGCAAGTTGAAATGAGGCTTTTACCAAAGTACAGAAGTGAGTGGCAATTGGTTACTAAATACTAACTATGTTTCAGTTTCTCCTCTGCCACTGAACAAATGCCATTCTGCTTGCTTTCAAGATCTTTGTCATCTGGAGATGTATCTTCAAATCACAGTGCTCATATTTATTTTTCTTCTCCTTGAGCTCTTACTTAACTTCTGATTCCTGACAATGCTTGACTATACACTAGAGTCCTCTGATGTAACAAAATAGTTTTCAACAGATGAAATCATCTTGGAAATTACAGGCAATTGAGCTGTCTGCAAAGATCCAGACACGACACAACTGCCATTGACGGAGCGTATCATTTGAAACGAAGCAGCTGACCGCCTTGCATAGTATCTTCTTTGGGCACTAATAGAGCTATTTTGCCTCGCCTATGCGGACCAAGAACAGCTTAGTTATTTATATCCCCATCAATTTAAATTAAAACAAAAAGGCTAAGTGAGCACATCTTTTGGCCACAGCATCCATTTATCAGTCTGTGGCATTTTACGGACAGACAAGCCCTGCTATTCCATCAGTTAATGGTCCTGCACCACTCACCTCTTCTTAGGGCCACTAGCTAATTTTACTCTCAATTTCTTTCTTCCTTATATGAAACTGGACAGCTATGTATGGCAGGCAGCAAGGCAAGCAATATTGACACAGCATACGTGAATCCTGCTACTAGATAAAATATAACTTGTTAGGAGAAGCACAGTGCTAGGAAATCTGCTGCACTTCAAATAAAATAAATAAGATATTAAAAAGATAGAGTTTCCACAATAATGAGGTTGACCCAGTTGCGCTAGTGCTGAAGCCAATGATAACACCCTCTACAGCAGCCATGTCATGGCAGCACTTCAGTCAAGCAAAAGCAACGTTTGTAGCTTTTTGGGTGATGAGACGTGCTGATGTGCAAACTCCCATCTATCAGAGTGCTCAGTCATGTGCACTTGGATAGGTCAGGCCTGAGCGAAGTTTGACAAGCCAAGCCAAGTCAAAGCACCTACTCTTACCGGTGAACGTGTCTGTGCTCCTTCTTGCAACTCACACTTCGGTTGGTGACCTGGTCCTTAATAGATGCCCTGTTGAAATTGAACAAGGATGAAATTCATAAGCTCCTGAAGCCTTCAACTTACATGTAGTGCTGTCCAACAGCATTAGTCCATGAGGCTAAGACTCCCAGAAGCTGTTATGGTTAATGAATACTCCCATCCTCTATCATCACATCCTACGTGCCATGTGGAAGGCAAACAGGAAAACATCTTTCTTCCCATACTTTCACACCAGTCAGTTGCCAAAATGGATGCCCAGCTGAAACGAGAGGCTCCGGTTTAGTGCAAATGAACCGGAGTTCTCTCACGTAAGCAGAACTGCAGCGTTTTCTCCAGGAAACACTGTGCCCAAGGCCTCCACAATCCTCCCGCCAGCCTAGCCCCAGTGTTCGCTACAAATAAATTTCCCTATAGACTACTAGTGTAATGTGCTTGTCCTGCCTTTCCACAGTTGCATTTTCCTTGGAATTAAGCAGGTAATATCTTTGATGCCCTGGAAGAAAACCAGCACTGGAAGTTTAACTCCTGGTTTTCCTTTCTCTGTCTTTCAAATACCTGTCCACGCCCCTTTCTTCCAGTCCTGACCTTTCATCTCATTTCTGTTTCTCTGATCATCTTCTAAATAGGAGGATAGAGCAAAAAAAGCCTGAAAGAAAACTAGAGCTTTTCCTGGCTTCATTGCTTCCACCTAAAAGACTTCAGCAGGGCATTTGTTTCTCCTGCCTGCTTCTAGGTTCTGCATTACAGAGACTGCCGTTTGTATGTTGGTTACAGCAGCAGGACTTCAAAGGGCTGGATGTGGTCGCAATCTGTGTATGCCCGTGCTCTTACACATTCACTACCACATGATGAAATTGCAAGAACTGAAGAGGTGTTAACAGGAGGTAGCTACTGCCCTGTCCACTCTATTTGCGATGTCATCACAAGATTGACTAAAAAAAAAAAAAATTATACTATGGTCTGAACTATGGCTGTGGGGGTTTTGCTTTGTTTTACCTTTTGTTTCTGCTGTGTGGAAGTTCAGCACAGAGAAGCACCCTTTCCAGCCCTTGGGTCTCCATACAGACTCAACATTGAACCTTCCTCCAGCACTGTCATGTTATCCAGCTCCATCAGCAGATAACTCACAGCAACATCACTTGAGCCAGCTCTGTAGATAAAAACTTAATCTGAACTTTAAATACTGCATTTTTTTCCCACAACCAGGCCCTACTCCATATTCTTTCAAATAAGAGTCCTATCTCAGCAGGTTCAACTCTCTCAACGTTAGAGCCAATCACCTCACAAAAGATAAAATTAAACTAATAAAGACCATTGGGGAAATCAGTCTGATCAGCAATTTGCCAAGCTGGGGAAGCCACCTGAGATTTGTTTAAGGATCAGTACCCAAGGATCAGGAGTTTAATCAGAGGAAACGAAATCACACATGTATGAGTATGATGCCTAGAAAAGACAGTGGGTCACATAAGCTGCGCTTGCCTAATGCAGCAAAATTTTGGTGTCTTTTGCTTTTTGGAAAGCATGGGATGAGATCCCCACACTATATCCTTTGTATACAGTAATGTCAGAATCTGCCAAGACTCCGCACTTCCTCCACGTAACAGAGCAGAGCTGAACATCTGTGTGCCTCAACCTTCAGACGCAGGCACCTCCCTATATCCACTTCCATGCTGGGTAGTCATCTTCCTCTCTTTTGCCTGTCCTAACTTGTGGATTTATTTTAACAAGTGAGATGGATTCCTCATGGTGTTTCGCTACATCAAGGAGGGGGGAGCTAATTTAGAATCATCTGAGATGCTGGCAGAGCCACCCTCCTAAGAGCTTTTACTGTCATAGCCACATAACAACACAAACAAAATGAAAAATGCCTACACTTCTACATGGACAGCCTGGACCTCTCTTCGCACAGCCTGGGATCTTGTGCAGCCTCATGGTGTCTTAGCTCTCCAGCTTTCAAGTAACATGCAGGGCTGTCAATATCTCTCCTCCAGAACTATTACCAGGAGGCAGCCGTAAGGACCCTACTATCCTTATACGCTTATGCTGAACCCATCACATTGTTGGGATCCCATTCAAGAGAGAAAATTTCTGAACTTGACTCGGCCTGATCATTTCTCAAACTTTTCTCTAGTAATGTTTTTAAGAACAGAACATTTAGACTCCGATTTTGCTGTGTTTCAAGGGGGAAGGAGAGGTGCAGGCAAGGAGATTCTGTATATAGAACATGATTCCTATTGTTTAAACTGGCTACAGAAATGTTTAGGTTTTTGGTTTTTTTTTCAATGATTCTTCATACTACATTGCATGTATCCTCCTCCTGAGGATTTTAAAGGACTCCCAGAAACCACGATAAGTCTCAGAAGTGCTTTGCATTTGTAATGAATCCCAAAGGAGAAAATGCAATTCACCCTGTAAAGCACCAAGCAAACAACAATAGCCACAGCCTTTATCTCAAAGGACAAAGCATAGGTACAAGCCCCCAGCTCATAAGTAATGTTCTATGAAGAGCTATTTTTGGAGTTAATTTTCCTCACTCCAAGGAGCAAAACATGTTGTTTGTTTTTTTTAAAACAACATGTTTTGCTTCTTGGAGTGAGGAGAGAAAAAAAAAAACCAACAACAAAAAAAACCAAACAAAAACCACTGTTCTTTTGCAGGTCCTGATTTCCTTTTGATGTATAGACACTCATCCATTCCAGAATAAAAAGACTTCAGTAGGAACACCATCTTTCATTTTTTCAGATCAGTAGCTCTCACCAGACACAGGAGCAGCTTATCCCAGTATAGCAGCTCTGCCTGTGCAGAGGTGAGGTTCTGAAGAGAGCATGTGCAGCTTGCTGTGCATTCAGTCTTATTTTTAGACAGCCAAGTAAACAAGCAAATGCCAGTTCTCTTTAAGTAATGGACATTACCGGTCTCCACTATGAACAACTTCCCAGGAATGCGAATAAAGATTCACCTTCCCTCGCGCCCAGGCAATATGACAGGACTTTCACCTTTACTTGCTATATATATATAGATTTTAAATTAACAGTACTAACTGTGAACATACAAACATTGACCAAAAGGACAACTAAAATTTGAGACCCTTGGTGACCTGTGGTGACAGAAGGAGTGGTATGGATGACATTAAGTCAGACTGGTTTATATTTCCATTTGTAGACATCATTCATCTCCTTCTCCTCATAAATGATGAGGATCCTCCTTTTCCTAATGGAGCATTTCCTAATGGAGCAGCTGATTCCTCCTCCTAGGGATGCCCTCTACTCTAGGCTTTTTTTTTTCCTGAGAACATCTTTTATTCTGTCTTTCTTACTCCGCATTTACTGGATTATTTCAAGCCTGCTCACTGGAAAAAAAAAAACACTTTAAATCCATCTGTTCTTCTAATTAATTTACTTTGTAATTTGCATTTTTTCCTAAAGGCCCACCACATGTATAAAACAGGCAAGCTGGTAGTAGGTAGAAAATGTTTGCTTTTACTGTTTCTTTTTCTATTAGATCATATTTCCTCTGTCCTCCATCCCCCTTTTCAGATTTAAACAAGGAGCCCAGAAATAAAAAAAAAATAAAATAAAAAAAAAGCCAAAACCCACCAAACCTTTGTTTTCTCTGCTCTTTCTGAGGCATTGCATGCATCATCCCTCACTTACGCCGGTCCTGACCACTGCAATTCAGTCCCTCGTCAGGCTTTGCTGACCACAGAGCACTCTGGGGCTCACGTCTCACCACCATGACATTGCAAGTGAACAAAGAAATCCAGAGGTTTCCATCCTCCATTTTCCAATTCTGATACTCTAAAAATATCACTGCAAGGAAAGGTTTTGAAGTTTAAAGCACGCTAACTGTTCTCAGCTGGCCTTAGTCATGCATGTTATGCTTACAGTATAGATTAAGCTAACAATAACATTTTAAGAAGATTGTCCTAAATGTGAAGCTAAATCGCTCCTTTTATATTGAAATTACTATGATGAAGGTAACATTTTCTGCAATTCATTGTCTTCAAAACTAAAGATTCATTCTAGATGAATGCTAAGGTTTATGATTCATCCCGTTATGGCTAGTACATCTAGACAGAAAGTAGACAACATTCAGAACTGAAACCTCTTTCCCCACACAGCATTTTACTTAGTTGAAGGGCACGAGCATCTTTGCTCCTTCAGTTAAGTGCTCCCTGGCCCCATTTATTTCCAGCTAGTAATCCAATTTGCCTGGAAGTACTTGACTCCAGTGGGAGTGCAATTCACAGAGCAACTGCAGAAGGTAGTTCTTAAGGGACTCATCATATTACACAGAGACAGACATTTTAAATACAGAACATATTCTGCCAAAGTGAGGTTCACCTATGCAGCCTGCTTCAGTGACACAGTGGTATTGCAGCTTGCTTTTATTTCACAGCTCCCACTTCAAAAGCAAACAGTACAAAAACTGTTTAATCATTCACGGATTCATTTTACAGAATACAGAGGCTGCTGAAACTGGCTGTAAACAATAATTTTGCTTTTGATCCTTATCCTACACAAGTATATAAAAAGAAAGAGAAGTAATAAGAAAAAAGAAAAATAGCCAATTACTACAAATGCACTGCTGTTTGTTTTTTCTACTTACTTTAACTCAAGTGGTAACAGGTTCTTCAAATCCAGAAAACACAGAGATCTACCACAGCAATCATCTTCACATAACACTTCCCTTTGTATTCTCTCTTGAAAGGTTATGGCAATAGCTCAACTTATTAACACACACATAAATACATTTAAAAAAAAAAAAAAAAAAAAAAAGTATCTGTCCCAGCCATTGTATTTGGCACCTTGTAAAACTGCTTGGATTACGGTAATGCTTTTGGGGGAAGGATTCATATAATTAAACATTTCACAGCAGGAAAAGAAAATAACTTTTCTGTTTAAGCAAGACCTCCAGGGCTAAGTAAGTCTCTTACAAAAAACACACTGTTAATTTGAGACAGGAGCAGAAATGCTTTTCAATGACACTAAGAAATCCAAAGGAGTACATCCCTATGATCCAAATTGTAGAGAACTAAACTGAATGCATAGGAGTCTGAAAAATAACTCCCAGGACTTAGGAGCTGCACTTCCATTCCTTAAAACTGACTTCAGTGACCTTCACGGTGGCAGCTGGCACATCTGAGCTGCCAGCCTTTCCCAAGCAAGCCAGCTGCCCCCTGCCCCCAGCATCTCACGCGAGGAACACACGCACGCAGGGTCGGATGCCTTCATACAGCCGCACTCCTACACAGTATATGTTCAGCTGCAGCCACACTGGCCCTGGTTGATAGCAGATCCATCAACATCCATCAATAAAACACTCTTAAAAACAAACAGCCAAGAAGTATTAATAGCTTTGTAGCTTTGCTACATTCTCAGCAGCTGCTGTCAGTGCTGAGCCACTGTAGGGACACTGCCTCAAAGCAAAAGCCCCCACAACAGGAAAGCAAAGTGCACCTCAGCTTGCTCACATGAGCCTGAGTTTTATTTACCCCACCTTATCTTTCCTCAGGCAAGGCCTAGACCTTCTGCTGCAGTTCTTTCATGTGTTCAAGCAGCCAGATCCCCCTGGTTAGAGCTCAAACTCTTGCTTTTCAGTAGCAAAACCTTCTCCAGCTGCTGCTTGTGCAGGGACCCAGCTGTAGCCCATCTTTCCAAATACCCTTCTAAGGTAGGGGGAATCCAAGAAACACTGTTTTGATTTAACACCACCACTGGAACCGTGGCAAAATGTTTAATTCATCTCAACTGTCATGGCAGATCAGGGAAAATAGTCTCTTCACAGGATGCCAGGAGATGATGATCGCTCCTGGCACATGCACAGATTCCCTTGATATCCCACTTGCACCTTCCAAACTGCTACCTGAAGTATTCATTTTTCCTCCTTGCATCAAAAGCTTTTCTACTGACTTGGAAAACCAATGTTGCCGTGGTATCCAAGCCCTTTAAAGCCAGATCTGCATTTCTGTGATTGTTTTCCATGGAGATGGGGAAGTGGTTTTGTCCCTCTTACCAAGGGCAAAACTCACAAAGAGCAGGTCTGGTGGTCAGCAGCTCTGGGGGTGTTAAGACACATCCATGGGGGGGAGAGGCTCCAGCATCTTTGAGAACCTGGTCAGAACAACATCTCTTGAGTTGCGTGTTGGAAGGAGCTAGAAGCAGCAGAGTTACCCTTCCATCTACGTTATGTGTGGGAGCTAATACAATGAAACTTAGTAGGAAGTGTTGACTCATAATGACATTAATGCAAAACCCGCTCCTAGAAACAATCCCTGCTCATTTTTGTCATTCTCTTTTTCTGTGCCTTAACAAGAAATGAGAGAAACAGCACATTGAGCTGATTTTTGTGCAAACATAAAAGCTTTCATCCACCTCACATCTTTATTGACAAGCTGACAATGCATACCCTTTCTTAAAATCCCGTTTGGAAACACCTAGCAGTCATCGGTCTGTCTCAGACATGCTGTGCTGCTTCGAGCCCCTGCAAGCCACGTGCCTGGGGGTGCCTGCTTCTTCCCCTTGGAACTGCCTCTCTCCTCGCCAGATAAGCCTGGTCCTACAGATCCTCAGACCAGAGCAGAACAGACACTGCTCCTTCATTTCCAGACATCACTTCTTCTGAAGCTGGAAGTAAGCACTAACCCTGCCGCGTGGTCTGCAGAGCACTGACTCATTAGAGCATAGGATTTACTCCTGCCCGATAACGGAGTAACATTTCTATCGAAGTGAGCCATTTAACAGGAATTTTATTAGGGAGAAAGGTCACCTCTCTAATATCCGCTATAAATTCAATAGGACTACAGACAAATGTATTTCTGCATCTGAGAAATGGCATTATAACTTTACTTGAATGTCACAGCATCGTCCACTGTGCTGTCACACAAGCACTACAAGATACGAGCAGAAAAATTTCCTTCCCTTCAAGGCTGTGATTTTCCCCCTATAGTAATAGTTAACATCTCTTTCTTTTTTTCTTTTTCATCCCCCCTTCCCATTTTACCTCATGGTTTTCTATTGCTTGAGCTTAGTCACAGAACTGTGGTGGCTTTATTTTGGAGATTCAGGTGGGAAGAACAACCTCAGCGACATTTAAACAGGTAAATCCATTTGTTAGAGTGGAGACAGGTGGCTGCCTGCCCATGTTTTCCTAGCAGTCGCTTGTGCTGTCCTCGTGCCCATGTCACTTGCCTTTTCTGCAGGACACCAAGCTCCACAGACAGGGAAAACACGTTTCAAACCAAGAGCATACTATGCTGATAAAATTGTCCGCTCCTCTCCCTGTCTATTTGGGGACTGCCTTAAATTTAGAGTGTCACAGATTTTTTGCCTTAGTAGCTTATGTGTGCATTACAAAATCATAGAATCATAGAATGGTTTGGGTTGAATGGGACCTTAGAAGGCCATCCAGTCCAAACCCCCTGCAAGGAGCAGGGACATCTCCAACCAGATCATGTTGCTCAGAGCCTCATCCAACCTGGCCTTGAATGTTTCCAGGGATGGAAATCAGATTTTTTTTGTTTCTTTTTAAGTTTACAGAAGACAAGACAGCTGGAGGGGGTCTGTAAACACACGCTTACCTGCAGCCTTGGTGCCCCCTCACTCCCTGGCTCAGGAACTGCCATGGCATTCACAGAACGGGCTTAGAATGAATGGCTGAATTTCTTTCCTCTAAAGGTGCTCCCTTCCCTGCTCAATATACGTAAAGCTTTTTTCTAGTTGTGAGACATAACTGTATTACTGATTCTATTAATGCCCGAGCTGTCCAAACCACCACTACTGAGTGAGTATTAGCCCTATTTTCCTACAAGAGATATGGCAAATCCAAACAACACAGCTGGAGTCAAATGCAATTGATTACAGGCATAGAAATGAAACTCTGACGTCCTGAGTCCTGAGCCTTCCTCCCTGGTGGCTCTGTTTTGACCTAAGCAGTCAGTACAACAAGTCAGCTTCATCCGAACGCATGGTAGCTCATGTGTGGACAGCCCATGAGGGCAGCCCATGGCAAGCGGGATGGAAGGGTTGGCTGGCACCCGGTGCTGCCAGTGGCACCTTCTCCTTGCACCTCTGCTGAGCGCGGGGGATGCTGTTGGAAGAGGCACCACATTGCAAAGTGATGCTATGGACACACCTACTGCAGAGCAAAGCCTTTTCATGCCATTCACCTTCATTAGCTTTTATTTAAAACATGTCATGTTATGTTAGCCTAATAGTCCTCAAGCTCCAGCTTGGCTGAACTTACTATTGACTTTCTGTTCATTCTATTTTCTTTCTGCTCTCCTTATAAATGGGGATGAATGTGGTTCATGTATGTGGTTCCTCCTCACTCACACACCTATTAAGCATCCTTTCATAAGGCCGTGGGATGCCGCTTTAATATTAAAAAGAAATACTGAGCAATTGTCCATAATGAGGTCATGAGCTCAAAAGCTTCATGAAGGCAGATAAATGTTATTTACATTCCTACAAGTGTGTCAAACTGGAGTGCAAGGGTGTTTCTGGTCTAGCCTACTATGATGGGGCTTTCCTGGTACAGGTGTTGAAGGGGGGATATTTAAAGCACTTTCTCACAAAAAAAAAAGTTTTATTTTGGTTTTAAGATTGACCAAATTACAGCCAGACTTCAAAAAGGATTACAGGCAGCATGCAAGGGGTCTTCTCTTATCTCACATTTGCTGTTAAACTGAGTCCACAGCCTTAAGTAAGATGTTGTTCATCATCCACAGAGGGAACCCTCCCCTGAGCGTTAGAGAGCCTAAGAGCTAGAAAATGCACATCCCCCCTCCCAAGCTCCTGTACGTCTCTATCCTAAGGCGTATCAGGGCTTTTAGTAGTAACAGTGCAGAAGGTTGTCATAGAAATTAATTGGGCTTCTGGGAGACCTGCATAAGTGGGTTTGATGCAGTAGAGGCAAATTCACAATGGTTTATTGTTAATTTAAGAAAAGCCATAATGTTTCCTGATAACTTGGTTCCTAAACTAGCCCAGTACTATATTAATTTACTTCTTGGCTTAAGATCTTTGTAAACTCAGTAGTTTTAATAGAAGGACACTAGCAGGCCAGAGCGTGTTAATATTTAATTAGTAATAACATTAACACATCTATATCCATCATATGGGAATATGGAAGGCTAAGGTTAACCCACAGAATAAAGTACACTTTGCAGCATCTTCTGACAGATGTTAACAGCCAGATTAGTTTGATGGTTTAAGGTAATGAAAAAAACGTGTTGTGAGCTTGGGGAGGGGTTATCAAAGATAAAATCCTGGGGATTAGGCTTTTCTGTTGTTCCCACACTAACCAGATCCTGTGTCTGCAGCCACAGGGTACAGATTTTATTTCCTGGAGCACTTAGCTTTTGTTGCTAATACAGTTTGTTAAAATTATCATGAGGGTTGGTTTTTTTTTTTTTTTTTTGCTGTGCAAGCACACTATGCTTTCTATAATTCAAATAAGGCTGTTAGAATGGCAAACCTAATGAAAGCCTATTTAATTAGGGAATACAGCTTTGAAGAAAGAACATTTAACTGGGGCGTGGTCTTTCTTCTGCTGGGATGTGCCCTGTTGCAATAATGGCAACGACGATGGAGAAGGAAGGGCAGGGACAGCAGAAGCAGCCAGGCTCAAGTGCTCTCTCTATGAGAATCCTATTCTTTTGCTGCTGCAAAAGAAGACAGAAGACATGCAGAATGGCAATTCTGCAGCCAAACAGAGTGGGAGAGACCTGGGTCACCAGGCTCAGACCCAGTTCCCAAAGGCTGTACCCCCCGTACTGGCGGTGTGGGGCAGAGGGGTCAGGCTGTGACCCCCCCAGACCTCTAACCTTCAAGACAGTTCTTCCAGCTCCCCTCATCCAGCTATTTTGTGTGCTGTGGCTATGACTTTCTAGTTCCTGTTAGGGGAAGACGGTTGCTGTTCACATTCACAAAGGTGAAATTTCTGCCGGCAGTCATTTACCATCCCGCCAGCTCAGAGAAATTCAGGGATTTTAATTTTTTGTCTTAATCATCTTATTTGTTTTCAGTAAGAAAAACTGCTATTCTCTTCACATCACACCTAATGTAATATCTAGGAGGAAGTTATGTGTTATACTTTGCACTGAGCTAACGCCCCATTGCAGCTGAAAGGTGAGCTCCTACCTCCGATGAAAATCTGGGGTGGTCATCTGAGCTAATTCACCTAAGTAATAGAAAACCAGCCCTAAACAGGTAGTAAGCAGACAAAAAAAGTGCTTGACAAGAGCACAGAGGAGGAGCCACGATGCCCGGGCAGGTGTAAGAGGAGATACAAGTTGGAGCAGGACCTTTTCAGCATCAGCTGCTATAGATCCCCCTCAGCCCCAACCATGTGATGTGACCTTTACATCACTTCTCCCTTCCTGTGCTCAGCAAAGCTTGACTAAGGTGAGTAGGTATTTAGGTATTGTTCCCATCCTCCTCCTGACAGGGGTGATAGAGCTTCATCTGAGCTGGGGGAATCATCCCTTCAGCTTCCACAGTGGCAGAAACTTTTGAAGCCACACCAGTCTGTGTGTAACTGCTCCAGGGCTACTGAGTGGACAACTAGCTGCCACCATGTGTCATGAGGTTCAGACCCAGGGCAGCATGAGATGGACAGAAGTCATCCCTACCTATGTAAGGTACAGGAACTCCAACAGTTGTCAGAACAGATTGTCCTTCATTTGTCACCTGCCCAGATGCTATGTTTTCAGGCTTTCTTGGAAGTCTGTCCTGAATTAAAAAGCCCACAGAATTTGATTATCATATTTCCCTTCCTGCTTGCGTGTAGGGAGGAAGCATTTGGGCTTTGCGAGTGAAGCTGGCAGAGACAGTTAACAACAGGAAGAAAACCCTGCAGAGAAAATCGAGCGTACTGCACGAGGGTAAGTGCCACACAGCGATGAGGCAGCCTGCGCTGACTAGCAGGTGAACCTGCTCTGGTAAGCTTCTGCAGCCAGATGACTACGTCACCAAGCAATTCTTCTACTGACTCTCCAGCAAACTGTCCCAAAATGAGCTACCAATCACCTTTATCACCCATCACAGGTGAGCATAACAGATTATTCGAATTTGAACTAAGGGTGTTTTCCAGGTCAGAAGCATTCTGGCACTTTTCTTCTAGTCTGTCCCTTGCATTTAAAACACAACTTGTTTTGCAGCATTGTTTTCTATAATATCAACTACCACAAGGTAAAGCCTGCTCTCACCTCTGTCTGACAGATTGCCCTTTGGTAGTGAAGTATTCCCCAAGTCTGGAGCCTGACCTGCTGCTGGGTGTACTGAGCCTGGCTGGGAAGGAGTTACCCCTCTCCCTAGCAGCCCATAGGGTGTTCTGCTTTGGATTTGGGACTAAAGCAGTGTTGGTAATACACCAGTGCGGTGGCTATCTCTGAACAGTGCCTGCACAGTGTCAAGGCCTTCTTTCTCCCTTTCTCATTCTGCCCCCACAGCTGTGGGTGGGCAAGAAGTTGGGAGGGGACACAGCTGGGACAGCTGACCCCACCTGACCAAAGGGATAATCCGTACATATAGTGTCATGGTCAGCAAGAAAAGCTCAGGGAAAAGGAGGAGGAAGGGTGGACATCAGTGGTTACAGCATTTATGTTCCCAAGTAACCATCATGCATGCTGAGGCCCTGCTTTCCAGGACATGATTAAATGTTTGCCTGCCAATAGGCAGCGGTGAATAAATTCCTTATTCTGCTTTGCTTTCACACATGCTTTCCCTGTTAAACTGATTTCATCTCCATCCACAAGTCTTCTTGCCTTCTCCACAGGGGAGGGAGTGAGCAGCTGCATGGGTGCTCAGCTGCCGGCTGGAGTCAACCCAGCACCTTAGGTCAAGGGAAAACTGAGCTAAATTGGGTGGGACTACATGAATCAAACTCAATGGACAAGACATCTTTTCTTCTTTTTAGGAAAATACATTGGGTGTGCCTTTAGACAAACACTAAATTGAACATGTAGCACAGACTGTAAACCCTATAGCAAGGAGTCACTCAGAGAAGGCACTGAGCTAGAGATGAGACAGACTGACCATTCAAACCATATAACTGCTCAGCACTGTACCGTATTCGTTTTAATCGCATTTACCTCCTTTAAATAATGAATCTACAAGGTGTCTTTAATTTGCCTTTATTCTTAGGTCAAACGATATCATCACTGAATCGAAGAACGAGGTTACTGGTTGAAATACAAGTGCCGTGTGAGACAAATATGGAAGATAACACTTTGCAAATAAATTAACACAGAATAATCTTCGTTGCATAGTTCAGAAGTGAAAAGTAGGAGGCAGCAGTGCGCACGTGCTGTGAACTGACACACACCACCACGAAAACTCAAGTTCCTAGATGAACTCTCGCAGCTGCAAATAAAACAAACCAAACCAAAAATACCCCAAACCTTAGAGAGCGCTAACTATTAAAAAACAGGCAGAAAGGGAACTAATTAGCTTTTTTTTTCATTTTCTTTTTCATTTTCTTTTTTTTTTTTTTTAACAGGCCATGCTGCAGAAGGAGTGTTTTCTCTACAGACAGAGACGCTTTTAGATAATCTGCCTTGGCATCCCATAGCCTGTCATACCCGACTGTGATGCTCCTTTGTTGCTGCCCATCTGAAGACCTATTACGTTCTGTCCCTGACGAAGCTGCTCTTCTGAAAATCCTCGTCGATTCTGCTGTGCTTTCCTGTCCAGATGCACACAAAAAAGCAACATAAACACATACTGTCAGTCTACATATGCCCAGAGGATCATGAAAAGCAATCTAAACTTGGCTCATGTTAACAGACGTGTCCCCTGTAACGCAGTATTTCATTTGCACCGTCCCATGGGCTGGACAATACTGGCTGGGCTAATTGCTTTCCTGCAGTCAGAAGTAATGCTCTAGTCAAACTTAACAGCACTTCAGGCTTTCACTGTAGCACTTATTCCAGAACCCCAAGGGACCTCCTCAGCAGCTATGACAGGTGAAATATTTATGTAGTGCTGTACATAACACTCATGATAGGATTAATTTGTGCTAAGCCCTATAGCCCTTAAAAACTGGAGTCCATGGAATCTGATGAACACTTACCTGTGCTGTAACACAAGTTGATACCCATCTACAGCAACAGCACAAATTGGTATTATTTAACTCAGTGCAGTAAATAAGAGCTGAATGTACTCAGAGAAACAATGGGACAGAGAAGCGACTTGCTCATTTTCGCAGAGTGGATGATGGCTGCCCGCAGGACAGAACAATTGCTCTGTTGCCATTTCCAGATCTCTCTCCTCTAAGCAATAGACTTTGCCCTTTGCACCTGTGTCTTAACTGTATGGCACTCCTTTATCTTCTCTCAAAACATACCGACCACTTTTGTTCGGTGTCCCTGGTCTCAAAAGCCCTTTGAATCTACGAACCTTTGTCGGAGTTTAAAAGGAGACTCTCTCCTGAAAACAGCACCAAGGGCAAAAGCAGCAGTTAAGAAGCAGCACAAAAGTTTGTACTCTGCTGCCTGGTGATAAACTGTTCATCTTAGATTAATCTTTTATTTATACAAGGTGGGAGAAATAAACCATTTACAAGGCAGAAGGATCAGTCTGTTGCTGCCAAATAAGCCGTAAGAATCGGCAGAGCCCCAGACTGAGGGAGGTTTTCCATCGACCAGGCTCTGCTCCCACCCAGGTACAATCCCTCTCCCTGCTGTGTCTGTTTGTCCTGGGATCAGCTTACCCTGCAATAGCGCATCGAGTGACAGTTCCCCTTTTCTCCCCACCCCACTACTAGATGAGAAGGGCAGATAAGGTGCTCGCTGTGATTGAAAACCATCGACATGATCCTCTCTGTGAGGGTCTGATCCTGTACTGTGCTGAGTGCCCTGGCTCGAGTCCAAAAAAGCACTTAAACTCTGCGCTGGGCTCAGGGTGTCCAGGACATTGCGGAAGAACCCACGGTCTGAGTGAAAGCCCAGCAAACCGGAAAGGTCCACAGAAACCCAGCACTGACCTGTCATTTTTCAGAATGGGTCTCCAGGGTTAACAAGAGGGCTCACAGAAGCCCATCACAGGCTCTCAAATCCCACTGCTCTTGCCAGAGAGAGAGGGGCCATTTTGGAGGGAGGCATACAGAACTTTGAGCGCCTCAGACAGTAACCACCCTCCCCCACCCCCCCTCTCCAGCCCCGCTGCTGCTTAATTTCTTTTCCAGAATCCTTAAACAGGCACAGAACTACTGCCAGGATCTCCAAGAGACGATGTTTTTAGAACTACTCCTATTACCTAATTGAATCTCAGGTTCACTGTGTCTGCCTTTATTTTAATTAAAATCCCAGGAACATATTCTTTTTTTTTTTTTTTCTCCTTCCTCCTAGAATTTTCAGCTATGTTGTGGAGTAATTCCACAGAAAGGTGAAAAATTAACTCTGAGCAGGAAAAAAATGAGAACTGCAAAGAAGAAACAAAAACAGAGGTCAAAGGGAAGTCTGGATATTCTAGTAGAAGTTGATAACATAGACAGTTTGGATCATATAGTGTTATGTACAATCATAAGCGCCACATTTAGTTTACGACGGTCTTACAGATAACAACATGTAGTTACAACTTGTTTTTAGGTTGGTGGAAAAGGCCTTAACAGAGACTACAGAAAAATTGGTGAGGGCAAGTCTATTCCTCTCAGTGTCTCACCCTGTTTCAAGTTCTTTTCAGCCTGTCTGCCATCACCTGGCATCACCCTTACTGCAAACTGAGCCCACCATGCAGATCTGCTCACTTTTTGTGCCAGCTTTGCACCAGTGCTTGTGGCTGTCAAACCACAAGATAACAAACGGCCACAGGTCCACGAACCTTGTGAGGGCACGCAGGGAAGGGGGAATCAGGCCTGGTGGGACCGGGTATGTGAGACATAGGCAATGGAAAGTTAAATGGCTTAGCTTAACTGTGGGGGTATCTTAATCACTGTAGATCCCTGCATGGATAGCCTCATTCCATTTAATCTTGACTTCTTTCCATTTAATTTAAGGCGATTAAGAATCGGCCTGAAAGCCCTGACTCATGACTAACACTGAGTGGCAGTGAGGGGGCTTGATCTGCCTGAAGGGATGGGTAAGCTACTCAGAAAACAGCTCCTGATCTGCCATATGTTATTTCCTTACAGAAATAACATCAGTTTTCCTTAAGGCAGTGGCTATGAAATGCTATTTTAGGGGCTGCAATAGATACAGATAAGCTATTCCAGCAGCACGGGCAGGACAGACAGCTAGGGGAGAAGGGAGGTGATCACATCTTCATTTATGCCAATGAAAACTGTTCCCAACTACAATTAAGAGTCCAGATGAAAATTAATTTTTCCATGTAGGGCTTTGTTTTAGTTACAGAAAACAAATAAGCCTGTCTGGGTCATAGTGATTTAATGTCTGATTCATATTAAAGCCTGTAACTGGATTTGAATTTTAAACTCAATTATATTCAATAAATATAAATCTCATTGTGGACTGTATTAAGTTAATTTAAACTAATTTCATATAAAGAATGCATAGGGGTTTGCACTGATTCACTAAAATTCAAGTCTCCCTTAGCCTCAGTTAAACCAGCACAGGGGTTAAGACAAACCAAGTGCTTTGGTTTTGCTGAGCCTCACCTAGACATCAGAAAATTCAAGGAAACCACAAACAGCCAGCACTCTTTTTGCTAACATGCCTCAGACATTTCGGCATGAGAAATACTCTTGGATGGTGGAATCTCATGTCAATAATATGCCTGTGGGGCAGGAGGGCTAACTGTGGGAGGATTTCCGTTTCTTCCAATCCCTGCTTCTCAGCCTTCCTAGCCAAAACACACATAGTTTTAGAGCAAATAATCAGCTTTGCCGAGACAGAGAATTCTTCACAGATAAGTGGCACTCCCCAAGAAAAAAGATCACTAGAAAATGGAATCATTTTTGGTTTGATGAAAAACAAGAGAGGCTTCATGCCTTCTCTTTGCTCTGGGGCGAGAGGGACACATAAGGTGTGGTGAGGGGGGCTACGTAAGAAAAGGCAGCAGCGCAGCTGCACTACATAGCTCCAACAGGGCCCCTCCTGAGCAGCCCTGGTGTAACTTTAGGCTGACAAGTTATGGTGAGATGTGGACCTAGAAGTGATGCTGATGGGAACCAGTGAGGAGTAAAAAATGTTGCTGCTTGGTGGGGTCTTTGCTTCCTTCCTGTGGACTCCAGAGAGAAAATCTCTCCATTACAAGGAAATTTTGGAAAGAATCTTACCTTCCTTTCTGAATAAATTTCCTTAAAGCCTAAAGGCATACAATATGACCAACTTCCTTGGGAAGACACGTCCATGAAGCTGTGCTTTGGATTTTACCTGTGAAACCAGGATGGATCCCCTTTGTAGCAGCCGTCATCCTTGGTGACTGCCAAACTGCCTAGAGCCATTAAGGTTCTCTGCACTGCTGCCATATCCTTCCCTAGAAAGCCAGACAGTGAAATTAATATAAGAAATCCTTGCACAATAAATAGCTTGGCACACTGATAAACACTTTTATCCAATGTATTAACTAATTCCCTCAGCTCCCCTGAACAAGTGCATTAATACCATTATAAATGCTACTTTACAGTTGCTAAAATGGAGGTACTGACATGCAAGAGCTTGTTAAAAGTCATCAAAAGGACAGCATTAAAGCAAAATTTAACAATTCAGACATTTCCAGGTTTCCAGGCCTCTGGCTATTTTAGTGGTTTCCCTCATACCATTTTAAGTCCTTCTAAATAATCCTTTTAGCAAAATTTTCTCCTAAGAAGAGATCACTTTGGTGTACAAAAAATGGTAATATATTCGATAAAACGTGGCTGAAGGAGAACAACGTGGTAAATAACTGCGCTGTGTCTCAGTTTCTTCACCTGTGAAGTAGTAAGACTGATCCCACCATTTAACCCCTGGCATTTCCAGTCAAACCGTGTGCTAACAGGGCTCATAGCAGACCTGGGGAGCTCCTGTGCAGATAACTCATATGAGTCCTTCCCAATTTATCCATCAAATCACGTCCCAAATCCTCCCTACAGGTTTCTTTTCTCAGACTGCCAGAAATCAATGCTCTGCAGTTTAATACCTTCAATTCCTACCATCCAGTCTACTATTCTTCCACTTTCTCCCTCCCTATGTTATCTCACTTCGTTCCTGACTTTAAAAAGTCAGGGCTCATCTCACCTTTAGCTAAGTAAATCTGACATATCCAGTCACCACTAGTTCTCTACGTTCCCTCTGTAAACAATAGAGAGATAAAAGCTTTTCAGGGATAATTTATCCCATCTGTTTTGGGAGGGGTGAACTTGCCTATCACTTGCTTAGAGGCACAGCTTCCACCTAGCTGAAAATTCACCAGGTTTCCAAGACGACACCTTACGCCTTTGAAAGATAAGGTTCATTTTCAATAGAGTTTTGCATTTTAAAAATGGTATCCCCTCCTCCTGTCTCTCCTTCCAAAATTAGGAATAAATATTTTTCCCTTTTTGGTCAAAAACTTTTCTTGATTCCTCCAGTGAATTTAAAAAAAAAAAAAAGAAAACACAGACATTTTTAAAAAATTAAGATGGCTCCTTTTTTCTTAGTTCTTCCCCTGCACTTTGTCACTTCGTGTAAAAAGAGCAGGGAACATAAAGACACCAGAGTCAGACAGACTCTAACTCATTACCTAGTCCAGATATGATAACTTTTGGAAAACTTTCTAGCAAAAATGTGTTGCAGCACATATTTCCAATTGTGTGAAGTGCTAAGTTGTTGAAAATCTGCCTTTTGCCTTTCCCTTAATCTAAAATCCTTCCATAAGTGTTTCTGTGGCTCATCTCCCTTTCTTTCTGTTCCAGTTCTTCCTGTTTCTTAAAATAATTTATCTAGTTAACAGATCTCATTTTGACTGCAAGTTCTTCACATAGGAAAATAAGTAATTCATAAAAACACAAGATAATAGAGACATCACGATGACAACAGATTTCAGAAATGCCTCCAGTAGACCAATATTAATGAAAATCACTGTGCCCTAGGTAAGGTGAAGAGGGAAGCGAGCACGGCACATTCTGTGTTTATGCTATGCATCACCAGGATTATAGGCAGAGGAAGTTCAGGGCTTCGGGGCTTCGGTCCCTACAAACCTAAATGTGTAACGCACCGGCTGAGGTGACAAAGACACCTCAAAGCTGAAAATATCTAGCAGCTTCCAACTGTGGCTGTCATACAGCCTATTCAAGTTTATAGCAAACCTATCTGCAGGGGACCATTTGCTCAGAAAATAAACTGTCAGCCATCCAGAATCCTCATTTTACTGTATTTGTTAACGCATGCTGCATCAGACGGGGTCCTTGCTTAAGAGGGCAGCTGAGGAGTCAACATCTCATACGTGTGCATGTACACAGGCGCACACGGAAGAGCGTGAGGCAAAAACACTCAGAGCTCCCCGCAGCAGCAGATGTACCATATGCTGTAACAGATGCCACACACAACGTCCTTGGGATGCCTCCCATATAACAAGGAGCGCGGTGACTGACTGGGATGAAGAGGAACGCAAAGAAGGATTTAAAAGTGAATGAGAGGAACAATAACGGCAAGTGCAGAAAAAAAAAGAAAAAGAAACAAAAGACGGAGTAGCAAAACATGGTGATGGGCCTCCTGGAGCCATCTGGCAGCCCCCCCACGCTCTGCACTCAGCTCTGCTTTATTTGTCAGTGGTGAGTGGGAGACGCTGCAGGGGAAAATCAGACCGAGTGGGAGCCGAGGGCCACCTGACAACACAAAGTCACGGCCACAGCCCAGCTTTGCCCAGCCTCCTTGAGGGAAGACCCCAAGTCTGCGCAATCTTGTGACATTTGCACCTCTTCCAGCGAAGGATACAAGGGGCTCAACGGCCAGCATCAAAAGGGCCGTGAAAAATTTTAGATGTCCACTGAGAAAGTCACCTACACTGCAGCCACCTGACAGAAGGGATAATCTGCATTCTCTGAAGCCAGGCTTGACGCTGGCATTGCAGGAAATTGCAGTTGATGCCTTCCCTCAGCTCCAGTACTTGCTCATTGACAGCCACGTGAGCCGCCTGCCCGGCCCCCAGCCTCGGCCTCCCTGAATCATGCTGCAGGGACCCCGGTGAGGGCATTTCTGCTGCATCTTCAGTGTCCTCTGCAGCATGCTTTGATAAGCACAGCATTGTAGATGATCTCGGCACTGCCAGTGTGGGGAGAAAGGGGCCTCTGGTCACTTCTTATGCTAAATTTTTCTCTTTGGGAGAGGAAACCTGGCCAGAGGGCCACCTCCTCCAGGTCCAGAAAGAGGAAGGTTCAGACTCAAAGATAGAGAACTGCTCTGCACAGTATTCCTGAAATGCTGTTTCATAAAGGCTGAACAAGTTCCCAGAAGTAGAGCTGCCTCTTGCCTGCCTGGAAATATACCAGGGAGGTATCCGTAGAAAACAGCGCATGTAGTATCTTGGGCATGGATTAGGGAATGCTGCTCAGCACAGCGTATTTAATTAAGAAAGGCCCAAAAGAGAGGAGACACTTCTCCTGAACCAAGAAGTCACAGAGAAGAAGAATAATGCACCAGATGGACTCGGTGAGTTTGAAACAGCCAACAGCAGATTGCATCCTAAAACATTTTCATTAATCGTTACTAAGAATTTCAAAGCAAAAGCTCTCAAAAAACAATTAGTGCCAGAGAAAAGCTGTTTTTTAGTCACACATACTTTTCCTTCCTTATAAACATAAATTGACATCTCCTCTCTTTCTAAAGAGGTTATGGCCTGAAGTGTAAGAGTGCTGCAATTATGAAATAATGAAAAAGAGACTGTCCTTTCTGTCCAGCTAATGCATCCAGGTTCAGAGGATTCAGCCCTGAAGCAGCAGAGATGCTAGAGGTCAGAGCTATGGTTAGACACAAAAAGCTTGCAGTGACTCACTGCTGGAGAGACATGCTGTTTCATCTCAGCACTGAAATGAGCAGCAGGAGGGATGAAAAGGGAGTGGGAAAGCGAGGAGACACAGATTAGTTTTGGGAATTCCTAAAATAACAGTAGAGAAAAGTCACGTATGTCTCCCTCCTAGGCTGTAAGTTGCGTTTTCACTTCCTGTCCTCTGGAAGTTTCTAGCTTTTTTTACTGATGTCTGTTGAGAAAAGGTGTTCAGTGAAAGGAAGAGAAATGAGGAGAGAGCCACCATCACTAGGAGCTTTTTGTCTTCAAAGCAAGTCCTTTTCATCGTAAGGATCAATGTACTGTACTTTCATTTGCATGGTGCGAAGCCATTATGAGATGCAAAAGACTGCAAAGAACAGCATCGGAAATGAGCTATTATAATCCTTTACAAGATAGATGGAGCTTCTCTTTCAGCAGCCTGCTAGGCTGAGGGGAGGAGGCTGTTACTTCAAGGAAGTGAAAATCCCTTCATTTAAGACATTTAAAGGTAGCTTAGATGAAACACTAAAGACTGGACTGGAAGAAACAAACCTGCCCTTATGCACAAATGTAAGATTTGTCAAGCAAAGCTGGCACCCTGAGAACATTACAGCCCCCAGTAACTCCAGCTGTCAGTATATCCTTCTCTTCTAACCCATCTGCAGAGTCCCCCAGTATTTCATTCCTCGAGCTGTCCTTCAGAGAAGTCATCTCTTCCACGTATCCCGACAGCCTGTGAAAATAGACCCCACTTTTTTTGCTCCATGGGTGCTCCTACACAAACTGTATGAACAGCTTTCTCAATGGATTGTTTTCCTCTTTCCACTGTTTAATTCTTGTGGCAGATTTTGACTCTTTCACTGCCTATCAGCTGTCCTTGTTCCGAGCCCTCACACAAAGGGTTTTGCATCACCTTGTCTGGAGAGATGCAGGATACACGGCATCTTTGGTTAGAGCACCAGGAAGAGATGCATCCCCACAGAACTGGGCAAAACCAGCAACACCAGTGTACAAATGACTCAGTTCTTCAGGAACTAGAACACGCAGCTGCCACTTTTGAGCATGGGATGGAGACAGCCTTCACCTGGGTTACTGCAAAACCACAGGGGCACTCTGAATTTTTTTTTGCTGTTGCCATAGTGACCTCTCCAAAAAGACTGCATCCTGAGAGATAGATGCTCAGCTAACATGGTGTTAGCAGTGAGTTTTGCTTCTCACTAGTCATAAATGAGCCCTCATAAGCTCCACACAGGCATATATGCTCCTGGGAATGCATTTTATAGCTCTAATTTAAGCTTTGCTTATAATTTGAAAATTGCAATAAAATCTTGTCATCAGAAAATAAGGGTTCGCTATTAGAAGCTATTTACTTGGAAATAATTAGCGTCGAGAACGTCTGTTTTATTAGGTCTGTGGATTTCTATCAGAATGATGGGCTTTTGGATAACATGTGAGCTTGGAAAGGCTCTGTTATGCCCTCAGGGCAAAATAAATCCCTCAGAGGAGATAATGCACCACCGGAAGAACATGGTAATAAGGTAAGGAAAACAGAAACAAAAGATAATTACATTAGAGAATATGCCTTAGACAAAATGCACCATTACAACAGATCAAAGCAAAGTGAAATGAAGACTGCAGCTGACTTCCAGTTTATTATTTTTACCTTCCCATAAATCCACTGTCTGGAAAATATCTGTTGTTCTTACTCCG
The DNA here is from genome assembly GCF_036417535.1 of Chlamydotis macqueenii. NCBI lineage: Eukaryota > Metazoa > Chordata > Aves > Otidiformes > Otididae > Chlamydotis > Chlamydotis macqueenii. The sequence goes on along the minus strand of NC_141556.1, from coordinate 98,060,892 downwards.
TAGATTTCAGCAGCTTTTAAGAACTGAGAAATTTGTTCCATCTGCTTGAAAGCCATTTTTGATTCAGAGATCTTTGCAATGGGCTCATTTCCCTTTGGATGTAAACTGTTTATTAACTTGCATAACAGCTGAGAGATAAATACAGAAACAAAATTAGAAAGCAGTCACCAAACTAGAAGGCAATTTCTGCACAAGAAATGATGCTGCAAAATGCTTTTGACCTAGCCAGTTTCTCTCAGGGATATAATTTCTTCAGTTAAAAACAAAGAAGTGAATTGATAATAATAAAAGTATATCAGAAATACATTAAAGCTTTCGTTAACTGATGACAAGAGCCCGACCATATAAATCCTAATCTGCTAGAAACAACAAAGCAATCACTGGTAAAGGTTATATAACAACTGACAGAGAAGAAACCACATGCCTGAGCCAAAAAAATAAGCAATGTCAATAGAAATATTGTTAAAGTCACTTTGGCAGAGATTCAATGATTAGCGTATTCTTACAGCCCACTGCAAACAGCAGCATCTGCCTGTTGTTCAATAAGCCAATGGAATACAATGTTTTAGCTACAGAACTATTTCCAAGAAGAAAACAGTTATGACATAATCCAATGCTTCAACATTTCTACTTCTTCACCTTTCCCTGCCAACATTGATTATTTAAAAAGAAAAGTATACATCTGATTTTAAAACAGATCTCATTTAACTGTATGAAAAAAGATGCTGAAGGAATGAGTCATATTCATATATAACATGCATGACTCATAAGAATCATAAGTACTGTACTAATCCCAGTGCACTAGTAAAATAATTATCTTCTGAGATTAAGATTCCTGGTCAAAAGGAAATAAATCAGACATTAAGATATATATTTCTGCACTGGCCATGAGCTCAGACCCGTTTAGGTAGATGAAGACAGACAATAAGGACACTGTGCATATAAACACATGCAAAATATAATTGGACAAAACTTACTGTTCCATCCATCAGCCAGGTCTGAAAATGTTGTCTTCCAGGAGGAGGGTGCTCTATCTGTTCTCCACACTGTACAATAATCCAGTTCACCAGCCTAGACTCTAATTCCGGGTCATATTTCTGTTCAATCTTTTCCTGAACTTCTCGGCTTAAGCCATAGCTTGGTCCTCTGTTAGCCATCTCTGGAACCAAAGCAGAACTTAGTGGGTAGAGTCCTGATCTGCAGCTTTGAAGTACGCACCGGAAAATTAAAGAATAAAAGAGTGAGCAGCCTGCCCTATATGTTAGACAGTTGAACAGATGTTCATCAGCACTGAAAGTAACTGCATGGCACCGGTTATAGCTGTTCTGCAGAACAGGGGAGGGATCAACGAGGGAATATCCTTTTCCAAAAGCACAAATCAGCTACAACAATTTTTTTTTTAAAAAAGGAAAAAAACAGAAATCCCCCCTGCCCAACCACAAAAACAGAAGAAAAGCAAGATTTAAAACAGGGTAGGTTTTAAAGAGAGGCTTCTGCTGTGTTTACAGAGAATGCAATAGAGTTCTCAGATCAATGTTAAAGCTGTCTGCAAATCCAAAAGCACTTTAAAATTGCCTACCTAATACTTGCTAATAAGAAGAAGGTTGTACATGGGAGATGAAGCAATCCGATTAGAGACGCAGTCTGGATCTTCCTCAGCAGAGATGTAGGGATGGATATCCGGAGATCAGCAAACGGAAAAGCGTTGATGAATTTAAGAGACGAAGGCTGCCACAATGCCCTGCTGCAGCATCGTGGTTTGAAGAACAGTGTATTGATTTGATTTTCCTCACATATGAGGAGGGTCAAAGCAGGGGCGTTGCTAAGAGCCATTAAAGAGGCCTGCCTACTCAGTCACAGCCCGGGGATCCTGTTTATCTCGCCCATCTGCAGTCTGGTTTTATGCATGTTTCCTCAGCCCTGCGCTGCTCACCCTACAGGCTCCGTTTTACTCCACCTAGTCCGCATCAATCCAAACTGCGCCAAGCATCCCAGTGCCAAATAGTTAGAAATACAAATACAGGGACTTCACCACACTTCACTCTGTCAAACAGAGGTAACACATCTTGTCTATTTTTAATCACAAAGCAGAAACAAAACCTTTTTCTCTCTGTTCTGCATCACAGTGCTAACAGGCTTAGAGTAAGAAAAATAATTTATCCTCTTCCCTGTTCAAGTCTCAATGAGATGACAATAGGATGAAAAGCCAAGGAAGAGAAGGCAGGTAGTAGAATATTACTATCATTATTATTATAATTAGTATATATTAGGCTATCAAATAGTGTAATAGTGTTCCAAGAAAAGAAAAATAAGAGTCCGCATACCTCCGGTGATAGCAAGGGAGCTATGTCCATGTACGGTATTTTAAATTCTGATTATACCACTGCAGTGGTGGGAAGGAGAGTTAAGATAAGAGACTTTTCTTCTGGTCTCATTTGTATAGATTTATCCTTTATTAAATAAACTCATTTTGCTCCTCTCTGAGTTGCACCAGACCTTGTCAAATGTCTTTCATCCATGCTGTATTATCATCTGCTACCAAATAGATCCCTGTTGGCAAATGATTCACGTTCAGCTTGATATGAAAGGAGGTTGATCAACCTGAGGTGGATACACAATCAGCTTTGCCAACAAAAGTCCTCCTGTTGCATTTAAAAGAAACAAAAGGGGGAAAGGAATCTAGTTCCTTGTATATCTATCTTGTAATGCCCTCTTCATCCATTACTTTCTCATTTTAAGCCCATGAATTCTCAGATTTATGCTGCTTCAGATGCTGCTGGGCTTGAGCAGACTCAAAAGATGAAAAATTTAATAGATGACCTAATTCATTGTTGTCCTCCACAGGCATTTCATTTAGTGCTTTCTCTTCTCTGCACTGGTAGTTTTAGAACCCTATGAAATATTTGATTACATAACTCAGAGCATGCTACGTGACAGGGCCACCACTCGAGCACTTTCCATCCCAGTGAACACACTGTTGAAGGCACAGCAAATGCACAGGAATCAAGATTGCAAAGCAAGCCTGGAGATGAGAGGAGTAAAATGCAACTGCAACAGTGAAAGGCAGTACCTGAATTTGACGTCCTTCCCATTCAAGCAACTGTTACGGGCCAGGCCTTACACTTTTTGGCCAGTCCCACAAAGAGTAAGAAGCTTTATTTTGCACTTTCAAATCTTCTTGTGTTCTTCTGTTTAGAAGGGAGCTTCCTCAGTTGCTTGGCTGTTTCTGGTGACAGCAGCGTGTTCAGTGCTCACTAGCAATGAGATTTGTCGTAGTTCAGCCCCAATCGGGACCAGACTACGCAGTCTCTCTCTCACTCCCCCCACCCTCCGAGAGAATAGGGAGAGATGATATAAGAAAAACAGCTCGAGGTTTGAGATAAGGACAGGGAGAAATCCTTAAAGTTACTGTTATGGGCAAAACAGACTCGACTTGGGGAAAAACTACTCATTTATTTCTAAAACTAGCAGGAGAATGAGACAGAGAACAAGATAACCTCCCCCCACCCCTCCCTCTTCCCGGGCTTATCTCTACCACCTTCCCCCCACTGAGTGGCACAGGGGGGAAGAGGGAATGGGGGTTGCGATCAGTTCAATACACGTTGTTTTACACTGCTGCTTTGTCCTTGGGGGAAGAACTCTTCACACTCCTCCCCTCCTCCACCGTGGTGTCCCTCCCAGAGGCTGCAGTCCTTTGTAAAACTGCTCTGGCATGGATCCTCTCTTCCACAGGGTGCAGTCCCTCCAGAACAGCTGCCCTGGCGGGCCCTCCACGAGCCACAGCCACCTTCAGGCATCCACCTCCCCCGATGTGGGGTCCTTCATGGGCTCCAAGTGGATCTCTGCTCCTCCGTGGACCTTCATGGGCTGCAGGGGGACAACCTGCTCCACCATGGTCATCACCACAGGCTGCAGGGGAATCTTGGCCAGGAGCCGCATTACTCCTCCCCCTCCTTCACTGACCTTGGCATCTGCAGCCGCTCCTCTCCCAAGAAAAATTCTTCACAACAGGCAGGCAGACGCCTCTCAGGATCCTTTTTACATCTCATTCACATCTCATCTCCCCTCCACTTCTTGCAGTCAGGCCAGGCCAAGTCGGGCCCAGTCGGCTGCGTGGCGAGAGGCCAGAGGGTGAGGCCTGCAAGGCCCACAAGCCTCAAGCCCCCCCCTCTCTGCCCCCGCTCAGCTGCTTCACTTCTTTTTTTTGTTTGGGTTTTTTTTTGTTTTTCCCCTTCTTAAATACATTATCGCAGAGGCGTTAGCAGGGAACATTCTGCTACCAATTGGCTCGGCCTTGGCCAGCAGCGCGTCTGCCCTAGGCCCGGCCGAGTCCACTGAACAAAGGGGAGCGACTTCTAGCAGTTTCCTACAGAAGCTGCCACCTTAGGCCTCCCTAACTAAACAAAACCAAAACAGATTTCATTAAAGCAACCTATCTTTGCATCAGCCTCTGACCCCGTTTCCTAACTTGGGGCAGGGATGGGTAATTTAACTCTCCTAAGCTGCAGAGCAGAGGTCTCCCCCTTTACAGATGCTGGGTATGCAATCTGTTCTTGAAGAACCATTCCATACCATGAAAGCAAGCTTGTCCATCAATATTAATTTTTAATAAGCCTTTGAAAACCAGGAAAGCTGCAGAGGACTGGAAGAATGCCAGCCCCCCACTGATATTTCCAAAGTACAAGTAATCAAATAATAAGTCTGCTACTGTGCCATCAATCCTGGGAAAAACAATGGAATGAATTTCTTTAAAAAGAGATAGTGTTGACGCAATTTACAAAAAGCTCTGTAATACATTACAGTTGGCTACTGCATGACACATTGGTTAGGGAACTAAACTGACTCCAAAACAACAGGACACATTAAAGCGATTAAAGCTGGCTAACTAGTAGATCCGGTGAGGTTCCCAGACTGGAAAAGGGGAAACATAACCCGCATTTTTACAAAGGGAAAGAAGGCAGACCTGGGGAATGAGAGGTCAATCAGTCTCATCTCTGTACCTGGAAATATCATGGAGCAGATTCTCCTGGAAACTATGCTAAGGCACATGGAAAATAAGGAGGTGACTGGTGACAGACAACATGGCTTCACTAAGGGCAAATTATGCCCTGCTAATTTGGTGGCCTTCTATGATGGGGTTACAGCATCAGTGGACAAAGTATAACCAACTGACATAGTCTACCTGGACTTGTGCAAAGCATTTGACACTGACCCGCACGACATCCTTGTCTCTAAACTGGAGAAACATGGATTTGATGGATGGACCACTGGGTGGATAAGGAATTGGCTGGATGGCCACACTCAGAGTTGTGGTCAAGGAATTGGCTGGATGGCCACACTGAGTTGTGGTCAAGAGCTTAATGTCCAAGCAGAGACTGGTGATGAGTGGTGTTCCTCGGGGCTTGGTATTGGGACCAGCCCTATTCAACATCTTTTTTGGCAACATGGACAGTGGGATAGAGTGCACCTCAGCAAGTTCACTGACGACACCAAGCTGTGTGGTGCAGCCAGAGGGAAGGGATGTCATCCAGAGGGACCTTGACAGGCTTGAGAGGTGGGCCTGTGAGAAACCCATGAAGTTCAATAAGGCCAAGTGCAAGGTCCTGCACATGGGTCAGGGCAATCCCAAATACAAATACAGGTTGGTCAGAGAATGGATCGAGAGCAGCCCTGAGGAGAAGGACTTGGGTGTGCTGGTGGATGAGAAGCTCAACATGAGCCGGCAATGTGCACTCACAGCCCAGAAAGCCAACCGCATCCTGGGCTGCATCAAAAGAAGTGTGGCCAGCAGGTCGAGGGAGGGGATTCTGCCCCTCTACTCTGCTCTCATGAGACCCCAACTGGAGTACTGCGTCCAGTTCTGGAGTCTTCAGTACAGGAAAGACATGGACTAGTTGGAGTGAGTCCAGAGGAGGGCCATGAAGATGATCAGGGGGCTGGAGCACCTCTCCTATGAGGACAGGCTGAGAGAGTTGGGGCTGTTCAGCCTGGATAAGAGGCGGCTCCAGGAGACCTTAGAGTTGCCTTTCAGTACCTAAAGGGGGCTTCTAAGAAAGATGGGGACAAACTTTTAAGCAGGGCTTGTAGTGATAGAACAAGGGGTAATGGCTTTAAACTCTCTACACTGAGATTGCTTTTCCAGGACAAAAGTCTGGGCAGGCCATTTACATCATTCCAACCTTTAAGTGTGCTACTGTTCAGCGTACCTTTGCCACAGATACGAGCACCTGCTTCCACCCTGACAGGCAGCAGTGACCTTCTCAAATTGCCACGTGGGAGGCAAGGGGACAACATAGTGCAGGTCAGAAAGCCCATAAAGAACACAACCTTTCATGTGCTAGCCTAAATACATTTTAAATTTGTATTTTAGTTTCAGAACCAAGTGACTGGAAGTTTTAGCAGCTGTCATTTGCTTTTCATTCCAAATATAAATGGAGAGTTAGCTGAAGCTCCTTGTCAGACACAAGATAAGACACTTCAGCAGGCTGAGAACATGTCTATTCCTCACCCATGAGCAGATCAAAAGCTACAATTACTGTGTCATATGGAGAATGCTCATTTCTCTCTAATGGAACAGAAGCATTGGACCATATAACATACATATGCAGGATTTGAAAAAGAAATACAAGGTCAAGCCTGCAACTAGACTGCAATAGGTCCTGTAATTTAGATTTATGCATAGCGTGGCCAAGACCATAACTAACATTCTTCTGTTCTAAGCAAATATATATTGGGAGAGAGATGAGGTCCCACAGTCACAAAGTAAATCTGAGCTATATAAACTGACCTATGAGCAGTAAATCTATGAGCTGTAAATTTTTGTCCTTCATCTCTGTCTCTTCTTCCCAACGGTTACAGTAATCTCTTCCCCTAGAAAACACCCGCCAGGAGAAAAGCAACATACACAGTGGCATTAAAACCAGGTATGTAGCAATCTGGCTACTATTAAACAGCACAGCTGAGTTCCTTCTGCCTTTCCTGTCCCTGCTGGGCTTGAGGACAAGGCCAGAAGGGTGAGAGTGTACACTGTATTTTGGTATTTCTGAATGCGTTCCTTAGACAGTTGCTGAATTTTCAGCAAGTTTTAGTGGAATTCTGCTTCTTACATATCTGACTGAATTTGCGCATCAGCTTAAAGCAGAGATGGCTGATCTCAAGAGACAGGTGAAACATAACCCTCTTCTATTTCCAGGGAAACCTTTAACGTAATTTTTTACCATTAAAAAAAAAAATACCTGAAAGAGTAAGGTAGGCCTCTCTATAACAGCGTAACTAAGCAACTTAAAAATCAAGGAAGTTCAAATCCCATTATTCCCCAGGATATGACTTTCCCTCCCACTTCCCCCTCCCCCCACCCCCCAGAGGAGGGTACAGGGACCAAGGAGAAATGACAAGCACAGGCCCTAAAGTAGGGACTCTGACCAAAGTGCTGGTTCAGAAAATGTTGTAACTCTGTATTGCAGTACAACTACAACACTGAAAACACTTGAGCAGCTGCAGACACATAGCTGGTTGGAAGTTTCTCTCTAAGCACGTTTTAATTTGATGTGAAAAGTATGGTACTATAAATCTCTTAGCCCCATTGAAAAACAGCGTGTCCAGACAGCACGTAATCAAAATTAACATAAAAATGAAACAGCAGGAGGCAGTTCTTTTAAGGCCTACACAGGGTTTTTTTTTTTTGTGAACACTGCTTTGTTTGTATTTAGTGTTGATGCAAGAGAAAATAAGTTCACTAAAGTGAAACTACATGAAACAATACCATTTAACTTAAAAAAATACCAACAACCAAAACCTGAAGTGTGTAATGTAAAGCCAAACAACAGAAGAGAGAACAACTAGAATACTTGACAAGATAAAAATACGTGTATATAAAACTGCATTAGTACAGCTCAATATACACAGAATAAGAGCACTTGTTTATTAGGAAACAAGATGAATAAGCTTTAGAGACTCTTTCAACACATACTTGGTCTATTGCAGTTTAATCCCAAACATGGGAGAGCATGCCTCACCATTTTCTTCCTTTTTAGAAAGCAGAATTTTTTGTTTCACAAGTTAAGACTCAAGTAGTTTGATTTTGCAACAGATCTGAAATGAAAATGTTGGTAAGGACTAGGGACCGGTAAAGGCAGCTGGTAATGCTTTTGTTTCTTTTTGATGAAAACTATTATCTGCTGCTTTGGTATTATACGCTAATCAAGCTTCCTGCCTAGCTATAAAAGCTTTTTGTTATTTACTCATGAAACTTGAATGACTATAACTAACTCCTCAGCTGGAGGAGTTTAAGCTTTACATAGAAGATAAATACCTCGAGGTGCTTATTCAACTAGTATCGTTTGATCAAACGATCAAACGATCAAACACAAGAAGCTGAGTTGCTCAGTTAGTGTCCAGAGCTTCCTTGTACCGTGTCAGCCCCCACATGTCCATACTACACTCGGTGACCAATGAACCCCGAAGTCCTGTTCAGACCTGCCAACAGTGAAAGACAATGCAAATGCTAAAAACTTAAGCTCAGAGTGCTCGGAAAATAATTACATGTAGATTAAGATATTCAGAGAAAATCAGCTCCCCTGAGGCAGCACAAGACAGAGTTGGTAAATTTGGAGGTATAGAAGACACTGGTCATTTCATGAGAATCGAGCTTATTATTGAGGAAATGTGTGTTATATATTCACAAAACATACCTTATATTTGGCAGCAAATTAGAAGTTCGTAAAAAAAAGAAAAAATGAGAACATAAAAATTCATTAAAAAGGATTTAAGAAATTTATACTATGTAGAGCTTTCCAAATATGTAATACCCTAGTTTAATACAGTATGTCTACAGAGGAAATAAATACTTGTTTTTAAACATGACTAATATTGAAAATAATTCACTATCTAGGCATCTACTGGCAAAGACAAAAAGAGATGCCACAGGCATTAACTCAGGGGACAAAACATAGTACTGAATAAAATCAGAACACCATCAGAATATGCGAGTACTACACTCTTCAAGGTTGTCAAAACTAGCTGATAGGTCAAGAGCTAGTTACGGGTAGGATGTAAATCTCCCTGGTCATCATCTATCCTTTCTCTTAGGCATCTGAATGTGACAAATTGAGAGTAATCAAAATGCTGGTAACTTCCAGTGTGAACACAAGGAAAATGCTATGCTTGCAAAGAGAAATACCAATGATTTAAAAACAACAATAGAAAATGGTAAGTGAACACAGAGAGAAGGGCACTAGCGTTCACTGAATCTCAAAATACTACTTGGAATACTGTCTCTATGAAGAAACTTCTTCCTTTGCATTTACACATTTCTATGTAGCAAATTTTGAGTGTGGCTGTAATGTAAACGCTACCACTAATCTCCATTTAGCAACCAGAGAAGGAAAACAGAACTACAAAACAAGTGGCACACACAACAAAAAAACCTTCCTAGGACTAAGTGTCAGTAATGCTGTTGTTTAAGCAATTGATGCTGCAGTTTTGTATCATCCTCAATTGTGTCAACCCTGTTATGCTGCCTTCTCCCATCTGATGTTATTACAGCAGAATAATGGGGGAAACCAACCAACCAAACAAAAAAAACAACCCACCACCAAACAGCAACACAACCAAAACAACCCTGAAAACGACTAGCACAACTGCTCCCCTTCACATTTGTTTTCATCTGTCTTGCTCTAAGGCACTGTAACAAAAAGATCTTACCCATGAAATATCAATTATTTAATAAAGGCTAAAGTGAAGCTTTGAATGAATACAATGCAACTCTTTCAAGAGAAATATACAGTTACAGTTTATTCAGACATATAAAGACTTTTTTCTATCTGAAGTATTACAGTTCAATTCAACATTTAAGTGTAACTGCCAATTAAAAAAAATAGCTCAGAACTTTTCAGTTACTGAAATAACAAAAAGTACATTTATCACAACAGGTAACTTTGGGCCTTAATTAAAATCAATTACTTTAGCATGACTGCAGTCCACTTTTTCTTCCATTAAGAGACAAAGCAATCTGAGAGATGTGACATAAGTGGATTAAAAAAATTGTCATAGATAAACTATGAGTAGAAAGTTTTGAAGTAACTTAATTTTGATTTGACTGTGTCTTTAAAACTCACAAAACCTATTTTTCAGGTTTTATCAGATGCAAGTGACATGGATACATATAAAAATGACAATGGTTTAACAATGTATTAATATAAACAAAGCTCAACCTTCAGGAATGGAAGTGGCTGAGCAATTTGCATAAGTTACCTGAAATCATTTTCCTCAGATGTAAAACACATATTCAAGAGGTTTTAAAGCTTAAGAAAGTAGTGAATTGCATACTCATATAGACAGAAGAAAGTCTACTCCCTTCAGAAACAGAAATACTTGGAAGCAAGATTTTCATGGAATGTTGTATTCCTCAAAAAAGTATCCTGAGCTAGATTAATTGAATTAAAGAATTGGTACACTTGTCTTAGGATTGCAACTAAACTAAAGCCATCTTTTTTACTTTCATACCACAATTGAAGTTTTCTACATCACAGCTTCTTGGTTTTTTCCCAGTAGTGAAGCCTAAATAAAACTGTACTTCACAGGAACTCATCTGAAATTTCGGAGGTTTTTGGTTTGTTGTTAGTTTTGGTTTTAGTTGTTTTGTTTTTAAATCAAGAAACACTACCTCAGCAAAGCTCCGTACAACACAATTCTACTGACAATGCTAAGAACTGAAAAGAACAAACCCTCCAGAAGTATCTTACCCCCAGGAGCTTTAGTCCTTTAAGATCTCAACGGCAATGCCATTCACTATTTAAAATAGTAAAGCCAGAAACAATTATATAGTGTTGACTGATGTTTCATATTAAGGCCAGCCTGAACTAATTCCAGCCTCTCACCTAAGTAAGTTCCTCCTTCTCTTCCAAGTGTATGATTGGCACCATATTTTTGGGCAATGAAAACAAGTAATAGTCACATTTGCAATTATATCAATTTACTATTGAATTCTAAAGATTTACATTACAAGAATTATCCAGCTACCAAGTTTCATTTAAAAGTTTTCAGGCTTGCATTTGTGCAACTCAAATTCCCATCTCTGGAAGACACTGCTCCTAGTTATCTACAGTTTTTAAGTCCTCGAGTCATTGAACAGAGGCCATGATGCTCTATGGTGCTGTACTCCCCACTTTAAAGAAGTAAAGGAGTCATTGTATTGATCCAGATTTACTTTACACCAATATTATATATCATTCCCTTAACAGTAGGCCCACAAATGAGCTCTTCTGGAGAGGAGGACATAAATCCTACTGAGAAGCATAGGTAAGAGAGCTCCATCCGCGCTTTGAGGCCCTGCTTTCTTAGAAGTTAACTTCTTCCTCATGTAGTACCCCAAGCACACCATCAGGGTGTGCCTTCCACTTTTCCAATTTTAACTTAAGAACGATACAATAATTTATCTGAAATCTGTTTATTATGCTTCATGTTATTCACTATTTCTAACAACAGTAACTTTAGTAAATACTGAAGTTGTATTTCGCCTTGCACACATGGTTTCAGACATGATATAAGAATGTTACAGCAAAAGGACAATACTGAAACGGTGTCAAAGACATGGGAAATTAAAGTTTTACTGTACAGGCCAACAGTAACAAAAAATGAATCAACATTTCAGTACAAAAGTGTGGGAAGCTTGCGAAAAAAGGTTTAAGTGGTCAAGGAGAGGTTCTGAACACAAGAGCAGCACTCCTTCCCATTTTGGACTGTCTGTGCAAAATGCAGCATTAATAAAATACCTGTATTTATCAAACAGAGGTAAGGAAACAGCAGATAAAGCTCAGTTTCTACTGTGATAGTCACAGGCCTGGCATAATCTTGTGAAGAACAGGGCTTCTGCTACTCATGGAAAAGAGTAAGGTGTAGAGTTCATGCACTCGTGCTGCTCTGCAGCTTACGATAGTGTTGCCAGCTTGTCAATTAAATCATCAACGGTATTCACAAGAAGTTTTGTATCCTCCTTCTCACTCATTCGGTGTTGGCCTGTTTTGCGGAGGATAACATCCACATCTTTGCTCAAAACACGATCAGCAACTTGCATAGAGATCTGCCAAGGGACATCACTGTCCTTCATGCCATGAATAAGTCGTATGGGACATGTTACAGGAATAGGACTATTCAGCACACAGTGATTTTCTGCTTCTCTGATAAAGTCATACGTCAAGGTGTAATACCCTTCCTCATTATACTTTGTTGGAAACTTCCATTCATCTTTTTCTTCTATTTCTTTTTGTGCCTATAAAAAAAAGAGAGCAAAGAATAGACAAGACAGATGTTACGAGTTCTTTAGAGTGCCTCAACTTATTTCTGTTCTAAATGCAGTAAAACTTGCCCAGGCATACAATTCCACTTTGTCCATTTTTATTAGCAGAGAAGGTATATTCCCGCTTGTCTTCCAGCATTTGAGAAGACAAAAATCCCTACCAGGTCACAAAAGCTACTCTGCATGTCTCTCCTGCAAATTAATCTAGTTAGCATTCACAAATAAAATTAAGTCTCTCAGCAAGAATCTATCAGAAAGAAAAAGATGCATAGTGACAATAAATAGTAAGTCTCTCTGACTTCAATCAGTTCCTTGAACCTCAAACAAGAAGACTCCTAGGAAAAAAGAATTTTCCAGTCACCAGTTTTTTCAGCCTTTGCCACAATAACCTGGTCCAAATACTACATTTCCAGAATCTTACCTTAGTCTTAAGTAGTAATACTGACACTACAAAATGCCTTACCAAATACAATAATTCATGAAAATATTTTATTTATTCTAAAGTCTAAGTTATTTATTTGTTACAGTATAACACCCGATTTACCTTCCTGAAGACTGGACATTATTATTATCAAGGAAGCTACTCAGAAAGAGACTTCCCACCACCTAAATTTTATAGTCTTCACAAACACACTAACCTGAAGAATTCCTCTTCCACACACAAAATCTGTGTCAGATTAATCTCATCCAATGTCATCTCAATTACTTTAGCAGCTACTTTTCCATCCTTGAAAGCACAAGGATCCAATTTGAATGCAAATATGAGATATTCAACGCTGAAATCTAATGGACTGCTGAACAACAGGGATCTGCCTTCTTGTGCTATATGCCACAGTAATATAAACACATTCTAGGTAGTGCTCACACCACCTTCATACTAGAAGCACAGTATTTTGCAGACTTTTATTATTTTTTTAATTTAATTTTCAGCTTACCTCCACCACAAACAAAGAAAACTTACTGGAAGATTTACAGGAAAAGTACAGTTTGAACAACAGAATTTCTTAAATGTTTGACAGATTTTTAGATTGCACAAAAGCCAACCATCAACACTTACCTCAATGGGAAGCTTCTTAAAAGCTGTTACAAAATGGTCTGCTGCTACAGCTACTCCAACTAGAGCAGCTACTTTATCTGGGCGTGCTATTGCAGCGTGAAGCATCAGCCATCCACCCATGCTGGAGCCCACCAGAATCTGAAAAAGAGAGAAAATAAGATCTTATTTAACAGGAAACGGCTAATATTTTTTTTTCTTCTTTTACAAAGTATCACTTTTCATGTTATTTAACTACTTAAACCTTGGGCATAATCCTGCCGTCCCTTACCCAGGCAGAACTGCTGTCACTTCCAGTGGAAATTTTGCCTGAGTAAGCACCACAGGATCTGGTATTTTATTATTCTTTTTGTTTGGCATGGCTAGTTATTGCTGTCTGAGACTGAAACACTGTAAACAAAATGAGAGTTAAAACAATTCAGTATCACATGCATACTTTATGTTTCCTTCTTAAAATAAATGCACATGGTAAAGGCTCAGTGCAGTGAAAGAGGTCAACAAACGCTATTCATCATATAAAATTGCTTTAAATAGAGCAATAGGTATTTCCAGGTTGCAGGGGATTTCAGGTTTCTCACAGTCACGTCTGAAGTCACTGAAGAAGTCAAATGCTGCTTCTGGCCATTTATTCTTGTAAGCTATTTTATCATACAGAGTATCTTAATTTGTAATATTCCTGCAAATCCTTTAACTAATGCAGCATTAGCACAGTGACACACTTTTACATGAAGAGGGCTGCACCACACTGGAACAGTTCCCTGTTAGGTGGAACCTCTGCCACGAGGCTTTCTCAGACTCCCCACAATGACAGCCCTGCTCTGAGCAGGAGGCTCTAATATAAATGACCTCCAGGAGCTCCTGCCAACCCATGTTTCCACGATTTTGTGACCTACCTGCTTGCAAAAGAGGTCCTACGAATATGACCTCTCAAATGACTCAGCTTGAAAGTGAGCAGGTGTCAGCTGTTAAACAGAAGCTACTGTTGACCAGAGCTATTGTGGCAGTTTTGATTAACGTTCTACCTTGAGGACAAAAAACACTCTATATTTAAAAATAAAAGATAACCTGTGGTCCATCTGTAAGTTCATCCAGTACGGACAGAACATCTTTTCTCCACTTGCCAATTGTACACTCCTCAAATTTACCATCTGAACTTCCACATCCTGTATAATCAAACCTGAAAAATAACCATCAAAATGAAAGTCATAGTACTGTCTACAGCAACATAGAAGTTAATTAAGCACTATCACTTAATCAAATTAAACAGGGGACAAGTTATCGTATTAGGTGTTTTCTTACTTAGTCCTGTCTATCATTAGCACCAGAAATCACATACAATGCGGTTTAAATACAACATATGCAACTAAGTGATGAAGCAGTCTCTTACCATGTAATACAACGATATTCAAATTTTACCAGGATATTTCCCAAAGAACCTCCCTTACAGGCAAAAACCCCTATAGACTTCAATTTTAAAGGTATTTTTAATATGTACGAACTCTTTCAAATGCTATACCCAAAGACTTATGGAAGTCGGCATTCAACCTCGTCTATCAAAGGAGAGTATCACCAAGCATGTGCATGTTCTTCTAACACCACAGAAGACATTGAGTAGCTTAATAAGATCTGGCAGTTAGGAAGCACGCTTAGTGGTAACTTAAAAAATTAGAACTCTGGGTCCTTTCTTTACCATTTTTATGCCTATAGCCTTAATGTAGCACACAGCACTGGCTAGACTACAGAAGTTTATCAGAGAATTTTCTGAATTACTTTCAGAATACATTCTCCTGATTTACCTCAGTCTCACTACAGACAGAAATCCTATGTTTGAAATGGAAGAAAGACACTTCTTAGCTTGTGCACAGCACAGTATGCATTCTGATCCAAACGCCAAAGTTTACCTATTTTTGTTAAAATCCTTCCCCCAACCCACGATACTAGTTTCACTTTCTCAAGAATGACGCTCTGAATGTACCTGATGAAGGCATGACCTAGAGAGCTGCAGAAATCTTCAAGGGCAGTTGCCTTCTGACCATTCATATCTGATTTAAAGCCTGGAAGGAAAATAACCCCTGGATTCCTGCCTTTTAGTCTATGATAAGCAAGATTTGGTTGATCTGGTCGAGTAAGAAAGCTGACCGATGATTTCAGCCTGTAAACTAATAAAAAGAGCTATTTAGTACAATCATAATGATAATCTTGGGAGAAATACTAGTATTCCATAAAATTAGTATTCGGGAAATATGGGCATATTATGTGAAAACAAGATACTTTAGCTCAAGAGAAAAGAAAAAAATATCTCCTCTACTCTTCAATGATTAACTAGTATTGATCAACCTGGTAGGGAAAGCTGTTTGCGATTCACTCTCAAATCATTAAATGCCAACTACGTAAGGAGTACACTCAGCAATCAGCAAAGTGGCCAACTGAAGCTAAATGCCAAAATCTCCTCTACTTCATTTGTCCTCATGTTTTATACTATCTTGAACATATTTACTAATCTCAGATGAAATAAGATTTTTCATCTGCTTAGTTTAACTTCTTATATTTCCTTTTTGCTTTTCCAGACTGAATTTCAAAAAATATAATTTTGAGACTAAAGCACTGTGTGCAATGGTAAGTTCAGAAGTATATGAAGTGACAAATTTTTGTTAAAAATTAAAACTGAAGGTCAAAACTGCATCTGCATCAAACCCCCAGATCCAGGAGATGTATGAAGATGCTATACAATGGGGAAGTTCAAAAGTGGGAATTGGGAAAGATTCTTGTGACTAACTTCTTCAACATGATGAACAGAAAACAACATTAGCATTGTTCAAAACCAAATGAAATTAAATAACATCTAGCCTTTTTCATCATACCATCAGGAGCTATTTCTGCTTAACTTAAAGATCATTGCCAGGAACACTGAAAAAAAGGCTCATTTTAACACAATGTCATCTTAAGATTAGTTGTTTTTTTTTTCTCAGATATGATGCACAGAAGGTAAAAAACAAAATAAAGCTGCATGTTCTGTAAATACAGAACAATACAGTAAACACATCCCATAAGAAAAAACAGAGCTGGTCACTGTAGAGCTAGGATTTTCTTATGCATTTCCAAAAGAGGCACAGATATCCCATTACATGGTTTGCTGTATTCTTGCTGGAGAGGTTACATTATTGCAGTACTCAAGATTGTTCTTCAATATTGTAAATCAATAGCGAGGTACAAAAACTATGCAACCCCAAATAATACACCAGGGCTTCCTATTGGTATAACAGCTGGATAAATACTGCAAAAACAGGCCACAACAGTACCTCAGCACTTAGCTGTTTTGCAGCTTTGACTTGTTTTCTCACTGTCAGGGAGATTACATTCAAGAGGTTTTGTCTGTTTGTTTTTAAACTTGCATGTGCATGAGTAAATGTGGATGCATAACAGACGCAGGATGTAGCTAGTATTCAGCACTTTCCTACAGTCTAACAGAATCATATAAAAATTTGAACTACAGATTAAAACCATTAAATATTTCCTGAAACAATGGGACAGTTCTTTATCCTATTGATGCTTCAATTAATATAAAGAGGAATAAATACTACAGTATAGGTATATTTACTCAGATGCACTCACGCTATGGCTTTTGGTTTGTGTGTGTCTCTATCAGTAAGCCTGTCACTTCTTCACCTGCCAGTAACAGAGGAGATACACCAAGAATTGCTAGACTTGACAGAAAAAAAAATTAGGAGTATTTTTCTCCCCCTGAAGTCCTGAAAACCACATCTGAAGTCACTGGTTTTCCATCCTGCAGCACTCTGGAGGTGCCCTCAAACTATTTTGACACTGGGCAGGGTTTAAACTGCAGCTACAAGATACAACTGCTGTCTTAAGCTATTCCACAAATGAGTATTCCGCATTTAACAAGCTACTTCAAGTGTACCAGCAGCAATCCTAACCTGAATAATGCAAAACTCTAAAGCAACCACCTGAGCCAATCCAAAACAAGACTCCCTGGAGTCACACTCAGACTTCCCTTCAGATAGATAAAAACATCAATAACTGGGCAGCTACCCAGTAACTTCTCCTCCTGATTTCAGTGCAAGACCTTAGAACGAGCAGAGCACTTCTGAAGGGTGCAAAGGTGGTACTTTGTAGTTACAAAGAGAAGGAGGCTTTTCAGGTGCCTGGTGAAGCCTCACACGTAAGCACGTTTCACATCCAAGCAAAAGCACTGGCCCGCTTCTTACTTCCAGCTCCTCAGAAAGCAGCAGCGGTAGGACGAGCTTACAGGGAACTAAACACACGTGGGAAAGCTACTGCTCTGTAGACACGCAGAGGTTTGCGCCGTTCCTATCCTCTCCTGTGCACAGACACTATCTCCCACAGGCTCACCAGGGGAAGAAAACCCTGTCAGTAACCCGCCCCTTCCCTCGCGGCGGAGCGCAGTTTAAGGGCCCCATCCCCACTCCAAGGAACGGGCCCGGGCCGTTCCCGCTGGAGACACGGCGCTGAAGGGGAGAAGAGGGTGTCCCCTCCTGCTGCCCGCCCCGCGCTCTGCCGAGAGCAATCACCCCTCCCCGTGGTCATTACACACCGCATACCACGCACACGCATCCCCTCCCCTCCGACTGACTGACTGGTGCCCCCTTCTCCCCCGGGCTCGCAGGCCGCCGGCGGTGGAAGAACAGGAGGAGGCGGAGGAGGAGAGGCACCCGGAGAGCCAGCATAGGTGCCCCGAGGCCCGGCCCTTCCCTTACCCGGGAGCCCCAGGGCCGCCCTCAGCGGCGACAGCAACATCATCATGGCCGAGGCAAGGTGGCGGCCGCCAGCCCGCACCAACCCCCCCCAAGCGCCCGCCGCCGCCGCCGCCATGGCCGCGGCCGCTGTCCCCCGCCCCTCACTGCGCAAGCCCCATCCGCGGCGCGAGGGCCAGGCGCATGCGCCGCACGGCCACCCTCCGCCCCGGGCGGGCGTGGCGACGCCGTGCGCGTGAACCTGCTCTTGCGCCTGACGGGCGGGGAGGGAGTCGGAGCGCGCATGCGCAGTTGCGTTTCCAGGCTGGTCGTGGGGCGAGGGCGGCTGGGTTTGGTCCGTGTAGTTTGTATTGTATGCTGATTTGTGAAGTAAAAAACAAAGTTTTGCCACTAAAAAAACACTTAGTGAGCACTTCCCTAGCTGCGCGTGTATTCTGGAGAGGAGACCTGCCCCCGTGAAGGCGGCTCTGTACCAGATGAGGCTGGTAACACCCGGTCTGGAAACCCCCCTGCTTCAGGTGGCCTGTAGATCATAAAATCATCATAGAATGGTTAGGGTTGGAAGGGACCTTCGGAGGTCATCTAGTCCAACTCCCCTGCAAGGAGCAGGGACATGCCCCACTGGATCAGGTTGCTCAGAGTCTCATCCAGCCTGGCCTTGAATGTTCCCAGGGATGGGGCATGTGAGTGTAAACCATTACAGAGTACACATTTTGTATTACATGTATAGTGTCATACACATGATTACCTCACCCTTAGAAATGGCTAGAAAGGACATTTTGAAACCCATCGTCCCTCCCTCAGTCACCTCTGCAGCTGCATCAGGGCTTGGCCATGCCTCAGCCTACACAGCCTTTGCACCAGCCTACGCCTCCTCACCCGTCTCTGCTTGGTCTCACTTGTGCAGACACTGTAGCTAAAATAATGTTTTCCTTCCAGATCATCTTCATGCGCTCTACCTTTGATAATACAGACCACGCAGAAAGGAAGAAAGCAACACTAAGAGAGGTCAGTGCCAGCAAAGGTATTTTCCCAGGCAAGTGCCAGCCCAGCCCCTGTCAGCAGGTATGTTGACGGATGCAGTGACTGAGGTTTTTAGGATGTGGTGTATGTGGTTTGCGATTGCCTGAGGTCCTTCAGGGTACACAGGTACTCTGCTCCCATGACGAGGTAAGCTTGGTGGACTGCTTGCAGACTGATCATAAAAGATGGTCCCTACCACCAGGCTTTGCTTACGTTGTCTTGGTATCTCCTACTACAAACCCCGCCGGGCTTTGTGACGATGACGGCAAACTTAGTGGAAAAAGTCAAAAGTGCATGGGTGTCTACAAATGAGCTAAATGCTTCCTACAATTTGAGTCGTGTCCAAGTCAAATATTGGAAAAACTGGGAAACTCTTAAACTTCAGCAATTTATGTTTTGCAGTTAAACAAAACATTTGTCCAGATCCAAGGCTGGTGATAAATTTTTCAAACAGGGTCATAAAAAATGAGAAAGGTATTACATGATATACATACAGTAAACAGACTACACTCCTGATTTCACTGCCATCTGAAGGATTATTTTCCATATTTTTCTTTTATGGGGAAACACATGGAATGATTAGATTAAGCATTACTAAGAAATACAAAATTGCTTGCACAACTGTATATGACTAAAAGATAAGCAGAAATGTCTCAAGCTGAAGCAGCAAGCGAATATTTAAAAGAAGTGTATTTTTAAAAATGTTTATTGAAATGCCTTCATTGCATCATGCAGGATACAAAAATCATTATTAGAAAACCTTTATAACCATACTTAGGAGTAAAATCAAGATACATCAGGGAAAAATAATAATTATATAAACCAAAGCAATTTATTTCTGATAGTGTTTTAAATCATTAGATTACAAGCTGCACAGATAACAATTACCTTGTGATAACAGTCCCTTCTTTCAAGATTCAAGTGGAAACTGATGTTCGTCATGCTAGAGCAACCATATCACCTGCTGATACCACAAAAAATTCAACCTGTTCATTAGATACAGGGTTTTAAAAGTGTAACAAAAATATTCTGCCAGCATACTTCTATGCTGCTTTCAGTTTTTTATTTGTTCCATCAAAAGCCATTAACTTCTCATGAAGAAAAAAAAAGGCTAATGTGCTTTCTTCTATTACACAAACCACAGAGCACATAAGTTTGATAACTGAAATAGAACCTCTTTAAAGTCATATTATAAGAGACTTTGTTGAAGTTCAGTTCAATTAAATAATTTATGTTTTTGCAATATTACTCAAGGACTTGGAAGCGATTTAAAAATGTGAGACCACTGCACCCTCACTATTTTTGTTGTTTTAGGAATCTCAATCTCTGCTACTTAAAATTTTCAGAGTTGTTTATTCATACGCTGCTTAGCGTAAATTCTTAGAACTCGCCTCTCTTTTTATTCTATTTAACAGCATTATTCTGTGCAGATATGCATGTTAAAAAAAAAGCTCTGGGCTCGACAACTTGGCTCCAAAGAATTTAGATAGGTAGAGATTTTGATACTGGCTTCAAGGTGACCAATGTTTGAGAGGTTTCAGTAGAGCATTCACTTGGCACAGAGTAAGGTTAGAACCATGCTGGGACCTTAAAACAGAAAATAAAATTGCTGTAGGGTCTAGAATCAGCTCATTATATTCAACAGGGAAGATTAAAAACCCCCTCCTTATAAGGAAGTTAATACACGCGTTTTCCATTTCTTATCCTTGTGGAAAAAGGCATCTTTATAAAGCTCTCCTCCTCTTTTTCTGTTGAGCTCCATAGATGCAGACTTGAAACATACAGTTCGTGTCCCTGGATGTCGGAACACACTGAATATCTTAACAATTTAATTATATTAAAAGTCATTAAGAGTTTTGGCACTGTCCCCTTACAGAGAGTTAGATACAACTAACAATTTGAAAACATTATAAGGGAATTGTATAACTCTTTGGCTCTGTTGTAATACTTAACTACTAAGGCAAGAACTGTGTGTACCTTAGGGTTGCTTTTCTGTTTATATTTTTATAAAATACTTGACTAGAAGTTTTAAAAAGTCACCTAATCATCTATAAACGTCAAATGCTGCATATTAAAATATATGCTTGTTATATCTTTTTGTTCCATTACTAGATTTTTTTGCAAACTGATGAGAACACACGTTTGTAAACTGTTTAGCATGAGTTTATGAAGACATTCTCCCTATAAGAGAATTTTAGAAAATTATCCTTGAATCAAGATGCTGTAATTTAAATTGCCCGATTATCCATTTTGGAGCAGTATGATTCTCTCAACAGCTTTAGCTCTTTCAGTCCTATAAAGATCAACTAAAACAAGTAACAAGTCCTCCTTTTCAATGCATTCGTAAAACAGTCTTGTTCCGAGGTTTCAGGTGCACATCATAAGGAGGATATTTCAGAGTATTCACTGGCTTTTCAGATTTCACTATGTATGGCTAACTTCATACGTTACGTTATTGCAGTATGCCCTATTGCCCCTTCTTATTATAACATGAAGTGGGTGTAGCCTTCTGCGCCCGTCACAATAACATCCATCCATATCCTCATGGCTTCTGGCGAAGGAGCAACCATATAGTATACCCGGTCGTGTGTCTTAACACTGAAAGTGAGCAATGGGTTGGGACTCTAAAATAAAACAGAAAGAAGGACAGCACAAGATTGAAATCAAAGCCATTGACTGGCACTAGCAGTGAAATTCCTTACAGGGAGATTTACGATAGGGTTAAGGAGAAAGATAAAATACAAAATGCTGTAGCACTGCATCCTACATTGCAGCACTGGAAGCAGAGATGTGCTTAAACTGCTTGTATCTACCATAAACACTTTTTACAACATATTTCCACTAGACTATTACACACTAGTACAGGGTTCAAACAACTAACTCCCCCACTCTGTCCACTGCTTAAAACCACCTTGGCTTTTGCAAATCCATTTGCCAAGGATACAGTCAGCTTCTTCACAGCTCATTTAAATTACAGATGAGAGGCAGGGGGTGCCATGAACTGCCTGCATCAAACTCTGTCCCTATGACAGACACATCCAGCAATCCCTTGATTTGCCAAAGCCACTTCTTTCAGTGGTCTCACCACTGTACTAAGGAATTCCTTGTGGCAAATCCCACTTGGCAGGTAGACACTGCTTTCATCAGTAGGAAAAAAAAAAAAACCAACCCAAAACAAACAGTGCTGATCACTGATCTGGCTTCATCTTTCTTTTCCTTCACTCTGGGTTTTTTTTTTTGTTAGTTTCTTTTTTTTTTTCCTGTCAGCTCTCCCTTTGACTTTACAGCAGCTACTGTACTTTGGGTACTGCTATATGATACTCAGGTAAAACAACAATAACAAAGTTTACCTTATATGCATTCTTTAGATGATCATAGTAGACTTCTTCAATAGCTTGAAAGTATATTACACCTTTTAATTTAGTTTCGTGTTTGTCTAAAATGGAAAAGAGAGAATGACTTGAGAACTGAAATGAACAGTACGTCAAGAAGCAAATGCTTAATTTGCATTTCCATATATGTTCAGCTGATAAGTAACTGGATTCACACTTCTGCTTGCGAGATCCCACAGAAGTCTTCAACCTTTCTTACTAGTCGGTCAGTTTTTGTTGAGGGATGCACATCCTATTTTAGTATGTTTTCTTTTCCACCTGATTTCCAAGGAAATAAAGCTTTTGCAATTTCCTCATCTGTTTGCAAGTCACTCCCTTCACTGAAGTGTCTAAACATTATGGCCGGTATTAGACAACAGAAGGACACATATCCCTGAGATACATCCAATCTTCCAATTCCATGAAAGCCAGCCAGACTTCACATAGCTCACAGGATAAGACCTACAGTTTGCCTTCAAAATGGAAGAGAAATTGTTAAATAATCTCAGAGGATGTTAAGAAGCATCACAACTGCATGTGACACTGAAGGGCAAACTTCCTTCCACTCCTAGTACTTTTATGCTAGGGGATTATAACCCCTTCTCACCCTAAGTTACTATCACCTTAACACTGAACAGTCATGCACTGAACCCTAAGTTACTATCACCTTAACACTGAACAGTCAGTCCCATGCAAGATTCTGCTGTCGTTTTGAACACTCAGTAAATTCAGTTTGCATTCTATCGGTAGCTGCAGGCAGTTACCAAAGCTTCACATAATGGCAAAAAGAAATCCCAGAGAGCAAACAATATAGCACTGGGAATCTCCCTGCCAGCCCCCTCGGGGAGCAGCTGAAGTACCGAGGTGTAAGATTAGGACCTTACAGCATACATTATACTAAGCTAAATGCAATACTATACAAAGTATACTGTCTGTGCCATACAAGCAAACAGGAGTCGGTTACAAAAGCATTTCAGGCATCCACATCCCAACAGTCTTTGCAGAGTTCCCTGCATACTTCAGGTCAGAAAATGCAGATGCTTCAGTCGCTGCACTAAATTGTCAGACTTTAGGGTAAGTTCTTTGTTCAGTACGCTTGCAGAACTAAACCAATATACCAGTATATTCACTTTGAGTTCAATTACTCAGAGTTTACAGCATCAATATTTTTGCAAGTCTACCATATATTTAAAGATCTAGATGAATCCTCACTCATACAAGCAGCTGCATTTTTGTGCAGCTGGTACAAAATTCTCATGAAACTATATTTGTTGGCTGTAGTCCTTGAGACATTATGAAAAATTTTCTTTGGTAATTGAAATTGCATTATGGTAACTGTACTGCACTCAAAACCAAAACTGTTAACTATTAACATAACTACTAAAAAAAAAAAAAAAAAAAAAAAAAGCAGTACCAGATGGGAACACTACTGTATGCTACACGCCTTGCTAACCAGTAAACCACATGTTAAGAACAAAATAAAAAAAAAATTTTGTCACATTCTTCATAGTACTACTGCAAACTAGTAAGAATATTCAGGAGGTATGTAATGAATGAATGTAATTAATTCAAATATGTGTTTTAGAGAAGATGGACTGAGCAATGCATAACTCTGCCATCAATTTTAAGTTCCCTATGAGTTGCTGGAAAGCAGTAATGTCATAAAAGGAAATGGAACTGTTTGGGTCTTTTTTGTACTTGATGTTTTCTTCTCCTTCTTAGCAATGACCATCCTACATATGCCCCTATCTGGCCTCTCCTAACAATAAATATTCAGAACACAAAGTAATTTTTCTGGCTTCCTCTTAAAGTCAAATCATGTGTACATTTGCACAGCAATCAGAGAGATGTATATGTTCTTATATTTCAAATTTCTGGGTTTACCTCAAGTTAACAAATTACTATAATGCTTATAATGGCCAGAGATAGCATTTAACACGAATTATTGTACAGAAACCTCTTTAGAATATTGCATGTTATTAATTTGAAATTCCTTAGACTCTCAAAATATGTCAAACTCAAAAACTCTAGTCCTGTATATTTAATTTCCTGAAAGACTTTTCAGCACATCAAGCAACACGACTGCAGAAACATTCTATTTAACTTTCATTGTAAGCATAATAAATCATATTCTTGTAAGAAGGGTACAAGAAATCATTCTGTCATTGGGAGAAGTATATAATATGTGGAGTCATTATTCTGTGTACTAGAAACCTGTTGATCTTCCATTTCTTCCTCTTGCCTATCCACATCTCTCCCTTTGTTATGCTCATTTCCGCCTTACCTGTCATTAGGATCGAACACTACAGGGAAGGGATTGCACAATCTCTAAGTGGACGTGTAAAACACCCGACGAGATGGAACTGTAAGTTTTATTCAGGACTCCCTACATGTTCATATCTCAGCTCAGGCTGACAGGAAACTAGAGGGACAGATGTACCCTCGTAATGATCCTGCAACCTACCTGCGTAGTAAGTAAAAGTTCTCTTGTTTCTGTCAAAAACAAACCATCGTTTTTTCCATGTTTTAATTTTTCCTCCCATTTTGATCAAAAAGCCTCGGCAGGTCTTCTCCGTGAGGGAGACATGGTAACAGGTCTCTATGTTGTGACCAGCTGTTTCAATGTGAGTTCGTAGGTCAAAGTCTTCCTTTCTAATGGGCAAATAGCGAGTCAAGGGACGGGCCTACAGTAAAGAAAAGAAAATTATATTCTTTTTAACCGTAGTCTTTACTTCTCCTTCGCTCACTCTGCTGCAAGGACGTAACTCTAAACTGCCCAGAGATTCTAAGAATGAATGTAAGAAAAATAAAGAGCTTTTGCTGCAGCCCTAACTTTCTTTAAGAGATAAATCCTTAAAACTTGTAATTTTACAAAGTGTTGGATAACTTTATAAGAGATTAGAGCATAGGAGTTTCTTGAGATCATCAGTTGATAAGCTGGTAAAACAGGGGCCACAGCCTAGAAAGGTTGCTTTAGAATTAAAACATTAATTAAATGTAAAAGTGTGAGGCCGCTTTAGATGAAGTGTAAGAACTTCATTTGCTTGATGTTAAGCAAACCCTTTATTTCTCTGGGCTAGATACTCACTACACACATCTCACTCATTAATTTTTTACATGCAAAGTATAAATAATAAGACAATGCTATTACAAGAAAAATTAATTATGAGAGTGAACTGTAATCCTTAGTTTCACAGAGATTGCAAACAAAATAGAATTATTTTCTTCTGAACGAATTAAATGTGGTATCTAGTTGACAGCCAGCTGAAGTGCGCCCCTCTGCAAGAGACAGCACAGCAGCACAGGAAACGGTGCCTCATTCTTGATCGCAGTTCAAGACTCTGCATCAAGCCTGGATAGTATCAGCTGGGAGAACAAGTAGGAGGCGACAGTGGATTTGGGACCTCAGCCAGCTGAGGGAATTTGCTTGTCTTCCCGAGCCTGAAGGGTCTAGGAACAATCCCCCACCCACCCACTCAATTTTAAACACAGAAGACAAGTCTCTCAAAGGCTCCTGCTGCAGTCAAGGCAGACAGAGGCTACATCACAAGGTGGTTCAGAAGAGAAGCTGAATTTAGGTGCTCTGAATGGCCCATGAAAGGGGCATCTCCCTTCCTCTCTCCCCTGATGCCAGAGAAGTCAGTGACCTGGAGAATCTAATCTGCCCCTGCTCCATGCCTAATGTTAGCCTGATAAATCCCACTGTGAATCACAGATGGAAGGGACTTTCCCTCATTGCATTCTCCAGAAACTCTTGGCGCAATGGCAGCTGCATTGCCTGCAAGAACTTTTAGCATCCTAAAATTATGCAGTCCTGTGTGATACAAGCTGGCACCAGCTTTGACAGTGCAAAGGTGGAGTTCCTTCCCCTAGTTTACATTTCCAACTGTCAGGAAGTGCTGAAAAAAAAAAAAAAATTGGGTCTCACTGTACAAAGGAAAGAAACAAGTTAACAAAAATACATAGTTATTTCTGACAGATATGATTTGTCTTCCTGTCAGTTCACAGTCTTCAGCCTCTCTGCCAAGTCTGCCAATTAGCAGTAACTGATAGGGCATAATACTAGGACACATGCACACTCCAATTTGGGATAAAGCCTAAAGAAAGCTCAAGAGACCTCTAAGTCCTAATAAGAAGCAAGAAGATGTAGGAGGTTAACGCTGTTTAAATTAAATAATGTTTCTCATGTTGTATAGTCCCAGTAACATTAGAAAAAAAAAAATACTATCTCCTCTCTAGAGTAGATGTGGAAATGGAAAAGCTGCTTCATCTGGTTTTTTTCAGTCAAATATTTGGTAGTGACAATTCACATTCCAAGATATTTTATGTATTAAAAGAAAGAAAAAAACCAAACACCAATGGTTTATAAAATTAACACATTCACAAATTTCAGGCAAAAAAAATTCTGCTCTGCCCATACTCAGTAATAAATCTTATAGGATTAATATTTATACTTTGGATATAAGAAACTAAATATATATCTATGCTGTTATTTAAATTAAATGAATACTCAGACATCTATCTAAGGCTCCAAGAACCCAGAAAAACTTTTAGCAGCACACCTCAGAAATACTAAATCCATCTATTAAGCTGAAAGCAGTTCTATTTACCATTGGCAGAAATACACTTAGGGGGAAGTCTTGTACTTAAAAAACATTTAATGTCAACGTATCTCACCTGTGCTCTTTGTTTCTCACGTATTTTGACTTCTTTTTCAATTAATTTTTGCCTCTGGCTAGTTTCTTCTTCCAATCTTTTCTCTAGTTGCTCTCTGCGGCGCTTCTCTTCTTCCAGAGCTCGTTTTTTAGCTTCCATCTCCCTTTCCTAAATACCACAACACATGCAGATCTTCAATTATATGTGAAACTATAGCTGATAATGTCATTTCTAAGCTAGGAGTAAATCCCTTTTTGCCTCTTAAGTAAGCAGAAATATATATCTAGCAAAGCAGACCAAGAATTGGAATCAAAATTGCAAATGTAATTTTTAAACTATCTATTAGGTAAACTATTTAGGGTTCAATGTTGCATTTAGGAGGGTATTCTTTAACAAACATGCCCACTTTTAGTTTTACTCATAAAATTGTGCTTACCCTGGTCTCAAGCAGCCTAGTCTTTTCAGCGTGCGCTTGTTTCAGAAGTCTCTCCATCTCTTCTATTCTTGCAACATTTGAAGTGCTAGCACTGCACAAAAAAAAAAATCAGAGTTATTTAAAAGAACACTTGGTATTTAAAGACATACTTTACAGTCCAGCATTAGACAGTTTAAGAATGGAGTTGATACTGTTCTGATCCAATTCAGTGCAGTAGGCATTAACAAAAAAATATTTATAGGCTCTTAATGTCTACATTCCTCATGCACAGTTGTGAAAAATGCATATTCGAGTGCCTAAAAATGCATCTTGTCAGTCCCCTGTGATCTGTCATCTCCTAGATAACAAAATACAGATGCAGGTGTTTACCATGTCCTAACAGAACACATTACTGATCCTCAGAGCTGGCAGTGGTAGCCATCTGAATATACCAGTCGTTTTGGCTATAGACTGTCTCTATTTTGTGTTTCACTGAGCTCATCATCAAAAAATGCTCAATAAAAATAAGGAAGGTTAAGAGGTACGCGTAAAGGCCACTCAGTGACAGCTGTATCAGAAAGGATCTACTAGTTCAAGTAACCGGCAAGCCAAAGAAACAAGGGTAATCGCAAAAAGTGGTAGATCCTGGCCCAGCACAACACAGTTATCACCTTTGCCTGTCCTTTTTTCTTTTGTTTCTTCTCTCCAAGACAATTTCTTTGTTTCATCTCAATTTAAGAGCCATTTTAACTGTGGCATTTCCATGGCATGCTCTCTATTTGATTGTTCACCTTATGCTGTTCAAGAAAAGCAGGTGATGTTAAATATTACTATATTACCATTAATAATGCCGTTAGACTAGAACCCAACACAAGGAAATAGAAGGGATTTGAATGTTTAGGGCAGAGAAAAACTTGACCTAGGATTGTGCTGAAAACACTATCTGACCACTCAAGTGGAAGTGGGTGTCAGATGGCAGGTTTATTCGTCCTACTTAACAGCATACAGACCAACTGTGAAGGGACACAGGTAGAATGGAAGTAGTCCAAAAAGGTGTCCTGGGCAAGGGGCAGGGGAGGGGAGAACAACATCCTTCACTTTTCTGAGCACACCTCTTATGTCTGTAAGACCAGGATTTTTGTCAGAAGTCTGACAGTCTTCAGAAGACATTTCTCTGATACTGGGGACATGTTTCGTGAGAGGATACAATACAATACAATAGTAACATTTAACCCTGAAATCTAGCTGAGCTCCAAAAGCTTGTTGTTTCTGAAAAAAAAGGGGGGCCACTCAGATGCCTAAGCCTGTTTTGGCCACACTATATTTAGTTTATGGGCCAAGATAATCTGGGTCAAATAACTTCAGTAAAAGCAACATGGTCATAAATTAAGTCATTTGAGCAACCCCACAGATAGTCAATCACATTAGATTTTCTCATATAAAACTTGTCAATACTTCAGCTTAGTTAAATTCTTTCATCCTTGCTTTGCTTATCCTGCTCACAGAAATTAGTGTGTAGCAGAAGACAGTAATCTCTAAAACCTCAACCATTAAAAAAGAAGTTGCTAATGAATCTTGAAATGACTACTGTTTGGCGAGCTGATGAATGACCACAGTGATTCTGTTTCCTCTGTAGTTTGAGAACAGACACATTTTATGCATTTCCAGAAAAAAAAAAAAAGTCTCTCTCACCTTATACAAGGCAATATATACCTTACGTGTTTTAAGTATACCAGAACAATGCATGATAAATTGTTTTTTTTTAAACTCTGATATGGCTAGAAAAGATTCTCAAACATCATCTAAAACAATATGAAGTAATTTTGCTTAAGGGAAGTTTTGTCAAGGAAAATCAACTGCCTCTCTTCCCAGACTTATCAACAAAATCAGCCCACGCTCTTGTCTTCCCTAACCAATCTTTGCCTTGTAAGAAACTGTTGTAATGGGTCCCTTTCTGGTTTTTTGATTGGTTTGGTTGGGTTTTTTTTATTGTCTTCCAGCATTGGCTGGAAGCTGCAGAAGAGCCAGAGGGAGGCAGAAGGGCAAACAGCATCAGTGAAATTCAAAAGCTGTCGGGGCTCCCTCATCCTGGGCTGGGGATTCCACTTATGAGATCGCTCCAAGGTAGCTCAGACACACACCATCCTCCTCCAAAATGGTCAGAGCAGCAAGTCAGAGATACTTCATACCACTGCCACGTTAGATCACTGCAGAGATACAGTTAATTCCCAGCCTGTCTCCAGTGATCAGAAAATTGCTGACTGTATCTATTTAAAACAGAAATCCTCAAAACCCGAGTCCTAATGTTTTTACTTCTAAAAAACCATAACCAACCAACCAAGAAAAAAAAAAAAAAAAAAAAAAAAGAAGAAAACAGCCAGCGGAATGAGTGCCACTGGTGTTTTCTGAAACCTGTAACATTGCAGTGATAAAGATTACAAGAGGACAAGAGGAAATCAGTAGGCTGTTACAGGAAACAGATGCTGCATAAAACACAACATGCTAGCCAAAAAAGCTGTCCTTGTGTTCACAAGGGATTTCTAATCCAGTGACAACATTGTACTTAATTATTTGCCTCGTGAAACTGCTGGGGCAGGACTGTGAGCAGAAATGTAAGCACGATCATTAAAACCAGACTGTCAGAAGAAAATTGTTTGCACACAATATTGAGACTCAGCTGGACTTTTCTTTTAACACAGACCATTGGTGTTCCTTGTATCTGAGGAGCGGTGTCTGAGCTGACAGCCTCTGAGGATAAGAAAATTAGACGAGGGCTCTGAGCCTTTCCGGGTCATCTTATCTTTTGTACTGACCCAGAAGAGGGAGAGGAAAGGGCAAAAGAGACTGCCAGAGAAGCCCTAAGTGTTTCAGTGTAAGGCTTTAGTAGGTTAACATGCTGGACTTGTGGAACAAGTATACTTCATCACCAACGGATGTCTTCAAGAAATTTCCTATCACAGGCAATACCTTCCCTGAAGTGACGAGGGAAGGAAGCTCAGGTACTACCCACTCTGAAAAGAGCATCGACAACTTCGTAATTTCCATTCAGGACTGACTCTGGCCTTCAACATTATCACTTAGCCTCTCAATATTTTTATTTTGCATCTTTAAATAAAGAGGTGAGATGATAGTTAAATCTGATTATGAAGGGCTACACAAATACTAAATATTATGCCTAACAATCTTATATTTTCCTAACCAGTTAGCAACATTCACATTACCATAGCATCAACATGTACATACTCTCTTTTTTTTCCATTATAACCTTATGACCATTACAAGATCAGAAAGAAAGACGACTTACCTGGAAATGTTATCTGGTGAGCATGCAGATATGCTTGTCTCCATACTGTCAGAACTGTCTAAGCTTAATGTATCAAAGGCATGGTCCTTGTAACTGCGATCTGGGTAGTGGAAACTGTTCAAATACACATTTGATTCAGACGCTGTTCTGCTGTAGAATTCAGGAGACTTCTGCCTTTGGTTTTCGCAGATACGCTGATGGTTGTACCCTACAGAGAAAACATTTATTTTACACAGGAATTTTACGACCTGAACATAACGTGTTAGCAGCACAGGCATTTTGAACATCACCTCAGTCTTAACTGCACTGTGACCAAGTTACTACAGTATTATGGTTAATTTCACCATTTAATCATAATGGAAATAAAACCTTCAAATACCTGTTTTATCTATGATGGACACAAATATATGCAGATCAGTATGGCTGAATTTTCAATATATATTCTTGTACGTGTATTATGAAAATTTAATTTGAATTAATGAATTTTTCATTTTACAATGAAAATTAGGCCTAATCTGCTAAGTAATGCAGCTGAATTCAGGGATCTAGATGAATTGACACTGATTAAATTAGAGAAAAAAAGAAGTCCTGATATTCAGTGGTCTTGAGTACTTCTTGATTTTACTGAATGTGAATTATTTTTGGTCTGTTTGGGGAACTTTGCTTTCTGATAACTGGAAGTTGGGCTTTTAGTTTCAGCTCAAATAATACAGGCTACTTGTCACATCATCACGGTTACCAGAGTAGAGGTACTATCCTGGAGTTTTGAAACTGCAGTTCACCGTACATGACTGAGGCAGATCCCTATAGCTCAATGACTGTAAAGAAAAATAAGGTTTATGCAACACTGAAGTTCTTTGTGCTGTTATTTTTCCACAAAATCATATTTTCTGAAAAGCCATCCTTCTTGAATACAGGGAACTTTGGCTACGTCTCCTTTAAAAAAATATTTCTTCAAGATTATCCTTATCTCATGTCTTCATTGCTCTTTGTAAACAATGCAGCAGCATTTATGCAGAGAGGTTCTTGAGCTTGCCTGATGAAGCAAGCGAGAGTTGTTGTTTTAACTGCTGAAGTTCTTTTAGAGTGCCCTTTTAAGGTTTGTTTAATCTATGTGATTACAAATGCAACTGTACGGCTCATCTTTTCCTTCCACCAATGCTAGAAGTGAGACTTTCTCACAGTTCTGATACTCGAGCAAGTTTATAATACTGTCTGCACATTCCTGAGCCAAAATCCGAGCTGGTGGCAGAGCTGGAGATTAGGAAGGACTGTTAGACTACATGAAAACCTCCCACTTGTACAGGAAGACAGCCACTGATGTTCCACATATTTAAGATAAACAGACACAGGAAAAATGTAGACAAACATAGCAAAGTCCAGATAAAAATTTTTAGTAAACATCATTAAGACACTGATGTTAGGAAGACATGCTTAAAGTAGGAATGTTTTCCTGCCTTATTCTCATTTTCTATCTGCACATACAAAGTTACTGTCTGGTATTTTTTGCCATGTCGGACTGGGGAGAGTCCCAGTTCAGGGAGCCAACAACTGCAGCTCTATCTTGCAAAGGCTATAATCTTCTCCAAAAGTATCTGAAAAGCATGACTGAAGCTGAGTAATTAAACCATACTATGAAGGAAATCATGCGCTACAAGCATTTCCAAGGCAGATAGTTTCCTCTTTCCTCCTCACGTCCCTCAGTACCATACAAAGGTTTCTGGCAGACAATTAAAGCTAGTTTCTAAGGAATGAATAGGACTTTACTTGCCATTTGAAATTCAATAAAATATTGAAATTTCAATAAAAGTTCAATTGCACCGATTAGTAAGAGAGACAAAAGGGACACAAATACATCTCAGCAGTCACAGGTAACAGCATCACACAACAGCAGGTGTTACTGATTCACATGTGCAGTTTGATCCCACCCCCCCCCCCTTTTTATTATGGCAAATACTGCTGTTACTGCAGATAAGCAATTACCTTTCATACTTGAACCTTTGGAATGACTAATTGTTCCTGTGAAACAGTTATCAATTATTCATTATGGAAAGACAGAAAAAAAAAGTAATTTACTGAAAGAAATTTATTCAAATGTGTGTTTTTCTATTAAGCGCTTTGCATAACCTTGCCTACTCAGAAATCTTAACTCCGTGTCTTACATTCCACTGAAATATAAATCCATCTAAAAGGCACAGAGAAACACAGCAGTTTTACAAACGCTCTCCTAAAGAAAAGTCAACTTCCCATAAAAATAAAGGACCCATTTTTAAGTAAAACATTTATCAGTTAAATTTATGTAATTATGCAAACACAACTAAACACTGCAAGGAATATACAGCTGTTAGGTAGCAAAATGAGATGCATTCACAGAAACAAAGCATAAGGCAACAGGCTCATTTCCTCTTCATACCGTAAGCAACGGGCAGTTCAAAGCTCAGGACGGGCTGTGTCCCGACACCGAGAAGCCTCACAACCAACCTGCCTCCATTACAGCCCCACTTACACATCGCACAGGCACAATCTCTTGCTTAAGGAATTTTTTAGTTGCTGAGGTGCCTATTCACAGAACACGCAACTAAAAATATTAGACTCCACAAGATCCAGTGCTTGACTAAAAGTTTCCCACAAGCCGAGACTTGTATCAGCCAAGTCTAAGCTGATACAAGAGCTGAAGCGTTTCTTGTTGTGTTGGCTTGTATTCTTTGTAGTAAAACAGTAAACTTAACACTGTTAACAGCCACACTGCTGAGCAAAATACTGCAAATATCCATAAAGCCATATCATTTTAAAAAATATTTCAAAGGAGTTATTGCAGAATCACAAAAAAAAAAGATACACCACAAAATTATGGTAAGGTCAGAACTATAGGTGAAAGCTGTTACTGAAAGTGGCACTGTCAAGTATGTTAAAAAACCCTCAGTATTTAATAAAAAAGATCACAGTACATTTTATTTTATTTCTATTCTTTCTTCTTCTTCTTAAGATAGACATTAACATGTCAAGATACATTTTTTGTATGGAAACATGACAAAGTAGGAAGCCCAAGTCTGTCTACCTTGTCATTGTCACCCATAGATTGCTAAATTTTCTGCTCTACTTGTGTGGCTATGAGCAAAGAAGCAAAAAATTAGGCCTGCACAAAGCTGTAGCTCTGCAGATATTAGGATTAATCTGAAGTTTTGTTGTGACAAGTTATCTGACAGCAGGAAAAAAAAAAAAAGAATTTTTGAAGTGCTATCATTATTTAAGAATTACTTAAAAGTTTTCCAAGATTTTGGGAACTACTTGACAGTGCTGATGCAATCGGTACTTTTGCCAAAACATGACAATGAGAGATAGAGACAAGTAAAGGGATGTTTTCATACCTTTTCTGGCTTTTCCTGAGTTCAATAAAAGAGTAGGGGAAGAAAAAAAAAAAAGAAAAAAAAAAAAAAGAGCAAATTGCTTTGAAAAGCTTATAATTTGTTTATACACATATACCTTGCCCTCAGTGTGCTATTTTTCTGTGGAGTTTGTAAAGAACACAAATAATCATCTTCCTGGTACATAACTTCTCTATCTCAACTGTTTTGTTCCCAGTGCTGTGTCTGGTCTTACATCGTAACTCACAGGTAACTGTTCCCCTCTTCCCCTCTGGAGTCCACCCTGCAATCAAGGGGACTGACCTGGCTAACCCTCCCTCCTTGCTCCTGCCTGTCCTTGCGTGGGCTTCTGGCGCCCAGCACCCGATGGGAGCTTCCTGGGGCCAAGTTTTGACCTGTGCAGAATGAGGTCTCTAGATTGTACCAAATAGCAGCTTCTTCATTCTTTTTTTTTTTTGTGGTTGTTGTTGCATGTGGTTTGCTTACAAAGGCATGTAGACAGGAGGTGAATTTATAAATACAGTCCTTCAAAAATACCCCATCAATGGCTGCTAAGAAATAGCTTTTTCCACTAATGATTTATAGCTAAGATGCATCTTCTTAAGCATTTTATAAGTTGCTGTTAACTCAGACTATGATTACTGACAGCGACTGTTTCTTTCAAGAACAATTCTTGAACTCACATGACTGACTAAACACAGTTTTGGTAATCTTACAATAAAGACTAAAATCTTTCCTAAAATATTTCCTACTGGATCTGATGTAAAATTTATTCATAGACATTACTGCACAAAGACAAAGAGATTGAAATCCATGTTCAAATTCAAGTCACTGTTCTTAATTTCCTGATTTCATTTTTTACTTTGAATTTTTTTCTCTGTCCCTGTATTGAGTCATCTTGGTAAATATGGTTGACCTCAGTTGGGCTGTTTTTGACCTGTAACAGCTGCTAGCTCTGACAAGTCCTGTAACAACAGGATGGATCCTGTCTCAGCTCAGGCTTAGTCAGTGCAATTCTACATAAGGGACCTCTTGCACTTGTATTGATAACAATGCTGCAGATGCTAGAAAGAAAAGAAACTGACAGATGGCACTGAAGCAACTCCATTTGGAGATGGGACACTTATGAATAATGCATCTCGTTAAAAGCAGAAATTCAGTGTATCGATTCAAGTCAGCAAACGACAGACTCAGAATGGCATAGCCTACAAGCTCATGTTTCAAAAAAGTAACTTCTTTTTGGATCCAGAATCGTCCTGTCTCTACTACAAAAATGCAGTTATCTATCCATGATGAAACATCTCTCTCCTTTTCTCTTTTGTAGACCAAATATTTAAGACCAGGGACAACAGCAATTACAGATTCTCTAAGGCAAGTCATGATACTGAATCTGTCTGGAGAATTACTTTGTCCAGGCAAAATATATGCCCATTAAAAAAAAAAAAAAAAAAAATTCACAACATGAAAAGAATTATTTAGAAAAAAAGGAAGAAAAAAGAAAGCAATATGTAATACCTTTAATACATTGCCTCAAAATCACTCACAGAAATTACCCAGTTAACCCAATATGTATTTTTCAGTATACTTTTCTTTTTTACTCGATTATATTTGGTGATCACGTACTTCAAAACTACATGTGCACGTACATCATCATCTTAACATCTGATATCTGCAAATTACACTTAGAGGTTGCTTTTTTCACCAAGGAGGAAACTTTTATTTCACAGCCTTGCTGATTATAGCAACACCAGTTTCAAACTTTTTTCCTGAAAAATTAAACACCGACTTTTAACAGCAATGAATCAAATAAAAGGTCTTACCTTTGTGCATCCTTCTTGACTCTGACTCTTTGGTCATGGTTGCCAGGCAGTGAGGAAGTACGCTGCCACAGCTGTTGCTCTGTCCTAATGGTAAATGTCCCTGCAGGAAATTTTGTAAATATGTGCTTAAAACTACACTTCAAGACTGGTTTTGTATCAGCAACTAATGGTAAAATAACTTGCTTTGTCATGAGTACCAAGGTTACGTCACATCAAATCAGACGCAGATATTTCAGTTGTGCAAAGTTACTATTAGACAAAAGTATTATCTCCACCTTGCTGCTGTTTTTTGATTTACCACATCACAGAAACAGTATTTTCACTTTATGCACATCCTTTACCATTTAGAGGCCTTAGGTAGGAAGGAAAATAACCTGTTTTATCTCTAGAATCAATTTAAACTAGCCTGGAAATACACTCCTTGGGATACATTAATCATAAATGTATGATTATTATTGCAGCACAGCATTTCCAGACGTCAAAATAAAGATTTCATGAATATTCCCACATGATAATAAACTTGAGTTTCTTTCAAAGTCCATTTCAGATGTGAATTTGGGAAACGATGTAAAGCTTACAGTGCTACCCCACCTTACTTCTAACATAATATAGGCTTTTATGTAGATGTTGGAAGACTATAATTAGCGCATAACTACGTACTTTAGATGCAACGCTTCGTCCAAGCGTAGCGCTATTGAAGTGCGGTGATACCAACGGAGTTGTTTTCTTGCGAGGTAAAGTATCGCTCATGTACATGCATTCCCTGTGCTGCTTCTTTCGCTCTTCCAGATTTCTGAAATGCTTCAAACGTAATTTGTTACACAGTTTTGACAAAATGAATTGACCTACTTCCTTCAGTTATGCTCGATATAGAATATATTGAAGGTGATAAGTCTGAGAACTTCACTGGAAAGAACAAAATCTAAAATACAAAGTACCTCCTGCTTCACAGTGTTTTCCAGGTTTTCTATAAATATCACATTAAAATCATGCTGATTCAGAAAATACAATAAATTCATGCGCACATTTTGTGTACATCCTCCTGTACCTGATTTTTTTTTTAAAAACCTTGAGTCTAGTGTACAAGTAGAATCAAATTACAAAGCAAAACATTTATTTACAAGTTATTCTAATGAATTGGTGGCTTAAAACCAATACAAGTTTTGAAAGGCAGTGTGAAAAATTAATTTAGGATTTCAAATGTAGCCACCTGTACCTTATTGCTGCAAATCTTCTGACAAGTACAATGGCTCCTAAATATTACAATTTGACTCTGGACTGTTTATATAAGGAGAATTTTTGTTCAGTAACATTCTATAATGCATTGTGCTCATTTTTAAATGAGCGGTGCCTTTAAGTGGAAGATACTGCAAGCACAATCAGCTTATGATCCATCATATCACTCTAAACTTCACACATAAATCAACTTCATGGCCAGCATAACAAAACCGAACAAAAATAATAATCCCAAGTAATCAGCTTTGAATCTGTTACCTGTTGTTGCCTGCGGTGTTTCTTAGCTGGCAGAGGTGGAGGTGTATCAGATAAAGGAATAGGATCTACATGAGTAGCCATGACCTCAGGCCAATGGACTGATGGAAGTTGAGCAATAGAGCGAGGAGAAAGAGAGTGAGGAAACACAAATCCAGAACAGAGAGGTGATCTTAGCTTTATAGAAAAAAGAGAAATTACACACAGAGTTTTCTTTTTGGAATTGCTCAAAAGATACGGCACATACAAGCTGCAGTTTTAGCACTGTGTTTTGTAGGAGCGTTTAGCAGGGAAGAGATGGATTGTATTGCAACTCTTGAGGCACAGTTAACTACCAGAAGCAGCACAGAAATGCCAAATTCTAAACCAGTTGCAACACAAAGGTAAGCGGCTCTACATTCATAAGATTATTCCATTCCTTTAAAAGCGGATTTATTCAAAATTTGCTATGGTCGTTACAAAGGCAAAGGTATCACAAAGAACGAAGAAAAGAAAGAGTAAGCTGTAAGGAAGACACGGACTGGACAGACTCCATGAAATAGCTAAGTAGAAGCTACCCATCTCCCCCAAATATTCAAGATCTACTTCTTCTACCACCTCACAGGAAAAAAAGCTACCAAACATATAAATTAACACCTAAGCACCATTGAATGCATAATCATTAGATGTGTCCACAGACTGTTTCTCCAAAGGTGCGTTACATTATAGTGTCTGACAGGCAAAGACTGTCACTTATTGTTGCTTGGGTCATAAGCATTCTGTTTTTTTGGCCTTCAAAGTCCCATCTACATCATCAAAGACACTTTACAACTGGAGCAGTCCGTCAGCTTTGCTATTAAATCGTTATTTGACCGGTAAGTGGCAAACGGCAGTTTGTCTTAGGGTCAATCTGCTACATGTTGAATTACGAAAAAAAAAAAAAAAAAAGAAAATAAAAAGGCAGCCATGAAAGAACAATGTAAACAAAGGGAAATGTCTCTCAAACAAACCTCTTTATTTTGTGGCTGGCTGGTCAGCACAGCCGTGGAAGGCTCAGTGGCAACTGCTTCAGCATCTGTGGGGGGCTGGGTGGAAGGGGATATATTCGTGGAATTGCCATACAGCTCACTAATTTCACTTACACTGATATAGCCCTAAAAGGAGGAATTCAGAAGTTAAAAGGAGCAAAAGCCAAAAGACGTGCAAGGGTATTAATGTCTCCACTATGATGAAAGTTAGTTTAGAGTGATACAGCCAAATATTTGTTATCATTGAAATACTTCATCATAAATAAAATAAAATGAATGTCAAGCTTTTAAAATGTTGAATACTTGGATTCTGAAAATTGTTCTTCATTTAAACAAATACATTTGTGTGATCAAAAAGCAAATATACATTAAGTGACCAAAAGTCTTTACTAAAATGTGAATACCCTTTAGAAATTAAGTAGCTCTTTCTGGACAAAGCAGATTGGAGGAAAAGAACAAACAAATTTTATTCATCCATTTTTTTATTTCTCCCCCCTCCAGTGTTTAAATAAAACAACTTACCCTGATTAATTTCTTGCCTAGCTTTTAAGCCAGTTTAAGCAAACAAAACGACTAACAGAACTGGGAAGAACTTACATACCACTGTTACTCTATCAATTAGGCTGACACATCACCTTCCATGTGCATTGTTTGGAAGTTGCTTCTAACTTTTAGGTGTTACTGGGAGACTTAGGTAAGATGCTGTTAGTGTTAGCCCCATAGCTATTACAACTTGTCTTTTTTTAAAAAAAAAAAAACAAAACCCAAAACAAACAACACAGGCAGTGATAGATTGAGGAAATGCATGGACATCAGAGAGTTGTTCGGCCTGCAGAGAAGATTTATGCAGGCAGATTTGAGATATAATGGCAGAATACAATTATTGCACGTGTTCTAGTTTAATTGAATAAATGTTACATAAAAAGTAAAATAGGAATTCTAATCCATGGTGTATAGTATGCCAGACTGTAAAAAGTTAAATGTCCTAACTCCTTACCCACATAAAACAAGGCTACAGAAAAGGAAGAATAAATTACTGTTGAAGTAATGTCATTAAAAAGAGATAGAAATATGCTTATTTTTAAATAAAGACGATAAGCAGCTTTTAAATTGAGAAGGTGTTGAAGGGGCTATGTTTCTATTACTGTACCAGCATAGTGACATATCAGTATGTAAACTTTGGCGATTCAGTAAAAGCTGCAGATTGCTATTGTACATCTTCATTTTAGAAATGCATAAATTTAGCAATGATGATACAAGGCAAGTTGAAAAAAAAAAAAAACCAAAACAACTTTACATCTATTACCATAAATTTCAAAGCATTTTATAAGTTATTTCCAGCAGATACACAGTTCTGGAAAATTAAGCATCATACTGTGATACTCCAGAAACAGGAGGTAAATCTTAAGTCTGATATTATTTGATGAACTATTAAATGAGAAGGAGACTGGGTAAGATACTAAAGTTTAACTCTCAAAACATGTGGCCATATTACAGTAAAAGAGAGTCCAGTATGAATAAATATAAAAGTTGCTTAACCACCCTGTAGTAGCAGTATATGGGTAACCCAAACTTGGCAAGTCTATGAATGCAATATTATATTCATTTTTATAGAGGATAAAAACACTTTCACCACTATATGGAAAACATTCAGTTCAGACTCACAACCCCAGTGGTGATTAAAAAAAAAAAAAAAATTAAAAAAAAAAAAAAAAGGCAAACAACACAGGACTGTGCTGTGCATTAGCTCAGGCCCCTATTACATTACATTAAATATATAGTTTTAAGCCAGATTAGGCATCCAAGTCATTTTGTCAACATTAAACTTTTAAACAGCATTGATTTTCCTCAAGTAAGTACTGAGATAAGCATCGTGCCACTTTACGTGAGGCTGTGTTACTCTCTATTGCTGTGCATGCAGGGAGGAAGCTTCACGATGGATGGGAGAGAGTTACAAATGTGTGCTTTGGTGAGGAGGGGCTGGGAAACGTTGGACCGCACGCTCGACTGATACGTGAGCAACTGCATGGTGAAATTAACTTCTGTGTGCAGGCAGTCTGTCTAAGCCTGTGTACCTCTTGGTGCTTGATTTTTAAAGGTGCCAGAACAGTCAGAGAAAAATTAAACCAAACTGAGACAAACATAACATCTGTCAAGGAAAGGCATTTCTTTCATAGGACAGAGCACGTGGGGACACTGAGCATGAAACAGATAACCCATTCTGTTCCTTCTCTCATTTGCCTTGGAATAAGTCCTAACTGACTTCACTGCAGTGAACAGAATGACACCACTGAATAATCCATTTCAACAAAAAGAGTGTCAGGCTCACTTAATGTAGTTGCATTTTGAAATATCTGTGATTAAACAAATCATTATGTGGATACGAAGATAAAAGTCAGAGATACCACCCACTACCTAGTGAGAGAATGAACAGATCCATCTCAAAATGAGAAAAAAAAAAAAAAAATGAAGCTTAGACTTGCCAGATGCCCTGGTGGGAGGTCAGATGTCCAGGTCAGAACACAACTTGGGACACTGGAAGTCTAAGCATCTGCAATATGGCTTGCAGTGAGGAAGGGTGCTCAGCCCAGCTGGCAAGTGCTGGAGGCCACTTGGGTTCACTAGGAACTTGGAGGCCAAATAAGCAAGATCCCATTTCCCAGGTGCTGAAAGGACACGTGGTTGCTTTAGACTTCAAGAGCCCACCTTCACACAGTGGCACCTACATCATTAGATGTGGCAGACCTTGTTCAGGGCTTTGATACAAGCAGATGTGGCAAGTCCAGTCAGACCTCTTAAGCAGAAGTTAATGAGGCAGCCACAGACACCTGTCCGTGTATTTTAAATGCTAGGTTTTCAGCTTCTCCATTTATAACTTCATGTTTATCTGCAATTTGCAGATTCATCAAGTCAAGAAGATAAATATGGGGAGTTATATGCTGATATCGTACGTGCTGACTGAATCGTTGCAATGGGCTGTGGCCTACCTTACATTGACCTTGCGGCTTAAAGCGGTGCCCTCAAAGTTATGAAGTCTTTGCAGCTGCAGGTAAGTTCTAAGTCTCATCGTGCATTACTCAAACTAACAGTTTTTTTCAGCAAAAAATATTTGACACCTTTACTCTAACTATTCAAAACAGTTGAATAAATAGCTCAATAGGTATCTTACAACTACAATAGCTTGAAGTCTTCAATTCAATGCTTTTTAGAAAGATCAAAATGCACACTTGTCATGCTTTACTGCAGAGCCTTAGAAGAAATGGAGGGGAGGCAATGATAAAATCTACAGTGCAAAAATAAGACTCAACTGTATTCGTACTTGAACAGTTATTCCTGGACCTCATTCTTCTTCACTTCAATGAGGTTTAATTGTCTATTTTGAGACAATTACAACCCCCCGCCCCCCCGAACATTTTTCCAGAGCAAGAGATTAAGGCGATACTAGTCACATCTGGGAAAATGTCAAGAGAGGCTATTTTTGTTCACCCATGCATTTGGACTTCCATGAATAGCTTTACAAAGTCATTTCATCACATCGCAAAAAAAATTGTATCAATAGGACTTCACTAAATACTAAAGTACTTTTGTATGAAGTGTTATTAAAAGTTACTTATGGTCAAGTCAAGTGCAGTGAATCTCCTTACCTCTTTTAGACTATTTGGACTGACAGGAAATCCCTTTCCTCCGGAAAGCGTGGAATATTTCTTTTCCAGATTACACAGATTCTCTTTTTCCTGTTAAAACCAGACATTTTATGTTAAATACCAACAGCCATGTAGTGAAAATAAATGCCAGCCATTTTCTTAACTGTTTAAAGAAACACACCAGGGTAGAAGGCTAGAAACTGCACACTTCATCCATTTACAGCAGAACTGAACACAAAATGGAGGTACAGAACAAAAAGCTACTAAAATATTTTATTTAATAAGCACGGCCAAACCAAACAAGTCCTCCTTCAGCATTGTGAAAACACTGATTCTTCTTAATGAACTAAACATGACTAAAAGCATAACACAAAATAGACACAAATGATTCATGCCAACTCCTTATTACCCAGATGTTAGCTGATGTTAAGTAGCTCGTCTTGTGGGCTAGTATGGGCTATCACAAGCTAAACATCCAAGCTCTCTGTGCACAGTTCCAGCAGCCACACAGGGAGCACAGGCTTCTAGCTTCAGCACCCAGGTGGGTGCCTTTGGTTGGGGGGCACCTCTAAAATGCTCTCGATTATCAAATGGCAGTAGCGTTTTCTCTTAGGAAATCTGCTGATTCATTACATAAGATTTTTTTTTTTCAAAAGGTTAATGCATACAAACGATGTCTATCATGTTATTACCTACTTGCTAACTTCTGCACAATGGATGGATGCTTTTCTTCAGCTCTACATTCTTTTATTCTATGAAATGCTCTTTTATTGCACACTAAAAATATTTGAAAGACAGTAAATACTTACCCTTTGCAGCATCATTATTAAGTTGTTTTTCTCTTTTACAAAATGATCTTGTTCTCTTTGTGCTTGTTGGACAATATGATTGGCTTGTTTTTTGAGAGCAGAAATCTTTTCCTAATATAAAAAAGAAAATAATCACAATTTACATGTTTTATTTTCAAAGCACAAGACAACCTGCAGCAAGGATCCTATTCATGAGAGTTCACTCACTTATGAGTTAACCAGTAAGAAAAGAAGTTTTTACAAGACAGCTCACTGCTCCAAAGGAGATAATTAAATAAGATTTAGATAGTAAAGAGACAATTTATTCAAGAGACAAAACAAAAGAACAATTGCACATATTCTTTGATAATATGGTGACTAGCACCCACATACTGAACAGAACTGGTTTACAGATGCAACTTCTGATCTCTGAAAAACTGGTATTTAATTGGTTGAGATAGGATCTTTACAATATATTTTAAAAATCAAAGTATTTTCTTAGTTTGGTGTTCTATTATTATTTTAACAAAATCATTTAACATCAACATCAATCATGAGCACAAAATAACTGTAGTTTTGCCCAGAGAGTACAAATCGCCTTTCTTAAAAAAGAAAAACCAATTGCTTTGGTACTTTTTGTAGCAAAATAAAAGGTTTAATTTTCATATGCAAATATACAAACAGAGCATAGAATTTTATTGATTTATTTCCTTCTGGAGAAGTACATGATTTGATCTCTATGGGATGTTAACGGGCCATCATCTTTGCTCTGCTTCAAAAGCTTTCTCAAAGAGGAAAGTTTTGCATTATTTCTTACAGATGGGCAGATTGTAGACCCATTTCATCTCCTTTATGCTCAACAACAAAGAACAAATGAACCAAATGTTAGTGCTTTTACCTTTCTGCTGACAATGCTGCGCTGATATTCAGCTACTTCACGCAGGAGCTGTTGTGTGAGATTTTCTTTCTCTTCATCTAACCTGCTTTCATGTTCAAGCTGCTGAAATTCCAAATCTTCAAAGTGTTTGCTTTCTATGTCCAAAAGATCAGCATCCTTAAGCAAAAAAAAAAAAAAGTAATCATGCTTTCACTGACAACAGAGATACTTACAAATACACACAAAAATACAAAAATCAGTCTAAAATGGTATTTACATATCTCATACAACATGTTCAAATTAACAGCTCAATGCTTTTAATGATCTACTGCCATAATAAGAGAGCAAATCAGGCTAATCATTATTTTGATGTTGCTTTCTCCATTGCTTCTATTGTCCCTCTCCTCGCTGAGAGAGACGAAGCACCTGCATGGTGAGGGAGCTGTTTTGTGGCGTTCAGAGCAAGCTGGAGT
Organism: Chlamydotis macqueenii; assembly: GCF_036417535.1. Classification (NCBI taxonomy): domain Eukaryota; kingdom Metazoa; phylum Chordata; class Aves; order Otidiformes; family Otididae; genus Chlamydotis; species Chlamydotis macqueenii. The sequence goes on along the minus strand of NC_141556.1, from coordinate 98,016,576 downwards.
CTCCTAAGCACTGCGCACAGCCCAGCTGGGCAGATCACTCTGCTGTAGCCCAGCTGTGACACCACCAAAGCCTGAACCCATTTGGTGAGGTTTTCACATGCCAAACTGGGAGAGCACCGGCTCACCAACCAAAAAGGACAGAAAGTATCATCCCAGTAACACCAGAGAACTGCACGCTGAATTGACTAAGGGAAGACACACTCAAACAAAGGAGTCTGAACCGCAGTTGGAATTTCTTCAGGTCCAGCTCAAGTACCAGCACTATTTTTATGAACAGACATACAGTCAGATAAGACACGAGATATGTGGAGCTGTACGCTGTCACCTCAGCAGTGATGTCCAGCCACGCAAGTTGCTCAGCCAGAGGCTGATGGCGGACCGCCGAACTGGAGCTGACAACTGCTCCCTGTGCCAACACACAATTAAGGACTCTGGTCATCCACCCTAGCCAGTAGGTGTATTACTTCAGAAAAGGCATTAGCCCACTTTTATGCATTCTCCTGAACCAACGCCAGGCTTTGTGAGAAAGAAGAGGTTGAATGCTGCAGAGAAGACCCAGGAAATAAGAACACACCTGCCTTCTGCTTAGAGATGATGATATAAAGCTTACAGTGCTTTTCAGCACAACAACCACTCCTGCAACATCTGTGCATTTGTAACACGAATCCCTACTTACAAGTTCCAGAGTTCTGAAGAAAAGGGTGTTTTTAATGATTACGGTATTATTAAATGCTAAGGGTCTCTAAAATAGGACCGTTATACATAACTTGTTAAGCAAGAAAACCTACATCCTGTAAGCAACTTATCATTTTAGAGAAATGCAAACTTACTCCTTTTCTTATTTTGATCTAAGGCAAAGGTCAATGAATGAGATAAGCAGATCGGTCTCTATAAAGGCATCAAAACCAGCTTCCAATGTACCAGGGAAAAAACACGGGGTGCAGAAACTAAAGAATCCAAGTCACTATACGAAATATCAACATCCTTTGCACTATTCTTACTTGTAGGAGATAGCAAAGAGATAAAAAGCAAAGGCGTGGGCTAAAACGTACAAGAAAGCAGTTACCTACAATACAGAAATACATCACTTAAACCAGTCAGCCATCTCCAGCATTCAAAACAAAGAGAAGGACTTTGCCTGGGCCACGAAAATCAACAAATTCAGCTTATTTCATACCACATTAATTGCTACTGAGGCAGAAGAAGAAACTTCAGAGAAGGCAACCAGTTACCAGAAAGGCAACTGGTAGACAGCTGAGCTCAAAAAACACTATATTCTTTGTGACATGTGCTATGGAACAAGAATTTCACCACATTCTGTACCACTGTGTCCACCAGGGAAAAATAAACACACCTAATTCAAAACGAAGTCCATTTTCAAATTAAAAACCCTCCAAAGGGTAAAGTGGCAGTAGCTCAGCTCTACCAGTGGTTGCAAGCACATTGTAGTGAGATCACCAGCCAGGCTGGCCCACAGGGACCGAGGCCCGGGGCAGCTGGCAGGAGCAGGGCACAGCGGCAGGGGCATGAGGTCTGGCTCTGAGATGTGCCCAGAGTCCTCGCCATAACCTTCACAAGATCCTACTCAGTAGCATTGGGTTTGTAGGAGAATAATTGTTCTTGCTGTAGGTAATGGCTTCCTGAACGAAGTAGCAAGTGTACTCCCTCCTTTTACTAAAAGAATTGATATCAAAATATTGTAACTTACAATCCATTAACAAACAACAGAGTGTTTACATCTGGGATTTCCAAACCATAAATTTCTCCTGCATCTCTATGACTTCAGAAGTGGCACTGGAGAAAATTCAATGGGAGGAAACCTGGCCCTTACTTCAGGATGTGTTGGGAGCTCCATGAGCCCACAACATCTGTAAAAGTTAGGAGAATTTTATCTGAAGAGTAAGGTATTTCCTAGTAATGGACAGTATCTTTTCAGACCTCCACAGGAGTCCAGGTATCTGTTCTCATTCTCCATTTACACCTATCTCTATAAACCCAAGCACGTGAGAACAAATAAGCATTGGTGCTTTCACACTAGCAGTGAAGGATGAAGCCTGCTAATTAACTTGAAATAAGCCATCAGGAAGGTCAGTGCTTTCCCGCTGTGCCTTCCACAAGCCCCCAGGTTTCACCAGTCTCTGACGAAGTGTCCTTCCTGCCCAACAGAGAGAGTGTCTATTCATTACGGACACTGGGAAGCATACGGAGCCTGCCAGCTGCCCACTGCCAACCCCAACCCAAACTCCAGACCCACCCTGCAGCCAGCCGCTAAAGCAAAATGGGCTGCCTGCTCCCCGGGGCACAGATTATGAAGTTACTGAGGTCCTAGAGAAGGGGAATAAGGGAATCCATCCCCTTCACACCTTCCACGTCATCAGTAAAGTAGCACAACATAACCTGCTGCAGATTCATGTATTTAATCCCGTGCTGGGCTTATTTTGGGGTAAGAAGATACCTTCTTTATTTTGGGTATGATACTTACAGTAATTTCATAACTGTTCTCAGACAATTTCATAGTCATTTCATAACTGTTCTCAGACAAAATCTATTTGAGAGGTACTGTGCACTAATTCAGTGATAACTTCTACTGCTTCAACCACAGCAGCCACAGCTATCACTACAATTGGCCTGGAATAACATGCAATGGGACTAATTGGACATTTAACTGCACCCTCACAGTTCAAGTTTTGTCCCACTTTCAAATCCAAAATTGTTATTAAGCCAACTTGGAAGGAACAAAAAAAAATTTAAAAATTTAAGCAAACAGATTTCTAGAAGCCTCTTGGTGGTCAGTAGTGAAAAAGGATTTACTACCATCCCACAGCAACAAGACTGCACCTTCTCATTAATTAATTATGTGACTGCACAGGAAAGGCTTCCTTTTCTTTTAATATGTATGAGATATTACATAATACTGCCTTTTTTTTTTAACGGTAACTTACAAAAAGGCTGAAGTGTCTCAAGACCAGCAAACTTCTCAGTTACAGAATTCCTTGTACTACAGAAAAAATGAACATTGTTGTTTCCCAAGTTGGACTTTTTTTTAACTTTTTTTTTCTCTTTGAAAAAAACAAAATAGAATGCTGTAAATAAACCAAAACCTAAAGGATATTTCCTATAAAGCAGAAAAGCTCTTTTTGGTCACTGCTATTACAGCCCATATTCCTGATATAAACACTCAAGCCAGAAAAAAAAAAAAATTAAAAACCAAATTTTGACTTTCAGATGGCTTCTTGAGCTTGTTGTACTGATACTTTGAAAATTATTCCCCCCCCCGACTAAAGCTAACTATATGTGCTGTAGAACCCACTAAACATGAGTAATGAATACTAAAGTCTTTCCACAGAAAATAACTGTACCTTCACAGACAATATCGTAGCTTTTTCGGTTACAAGTAATACAAAATAAAATAAAGTTGCAATTAGACTTTATGCAAAGGTTATTATACCAACGTGCAACTGTTGAAAAAATAGGAAAAAATAAAGCTATTTTAATAAGTGGTACAATCTTCAACATTAATTTTCAAAGCACAGTTCTACATTGAAAAAAAGAAGTTATCTGTGGCTTCACTGAGACAGTCATTTACAGCACCGCAGAGGAGGAGAACACAACAGAATCAAACAAGAGCGGCAAGGAAGTGCTGCTAAAATGGCTGATCCCACTGACCAAAGTTCAGTTCCTGTGCTCACACAGGTAAAGAGCGATGCTCCACCATCCATCTAAACATCACAACAGCTTCCGCACCACTCAGGAGGCCCAAGGTGCTAATTACAGGTGAGCAGCCCAACTGTAAAAACAGTCAACACAAAATTATTTCTAATCTGCCGATTTGCACTCTACTCATTTGCCACATTATCTATTACAAGCATTCCACAAAAAACTGTAACCCTCGTGACTATTAAAAAGTATAATTTGCAAATATGTTCAGGCACTTTGTTGGATACTTGAAACAGAACAGGTTACACTTGGAAAAAAAAAAAAAAAAAAAAAAGTGCAATCTTGAAACTTGCTACTGACCCTCTTCAGCTGCTGCTGTAATTGTTCCCTCATGGACTCAGGACAATTATCAAGCTGTGTCTTCTGCTCGGAGTAAAGCTCCTGAAGCCTCTCTAGTTTTTCCCTCTCAGCATCAAGTTTTAATTTTTCCTGAAGCATGAACCAGAAAATAAACACAATTACCTTCAAACCAAAGCAGTTGTTAGTGAATATGACAGCATGTGGCAAAACCTTAATGAACAGTTGAAGCAGCAGGTAAAAGAAAGAAACCTCTTGTTAGTTGAAATGCAATGGCGGGATGCAAAACAATCAAAACAAAACATTAATCATTTTAGTGCGGTGATTAATTCTCTCCCTCGTCACTGTGTTTGGTACCCGCGCCTGGATGATGACATTAAAGCCCACTGCCTCAACACTTGTCTCACCTAATGAAAAGGGAAAAAAAAAAAAAAAAGAAATGGTAGCCATGTTAGTGAGGTAACTGATGAAAGAGAGAGAAAAGAGGAGCTTCTATAAAGCAAAATGGATGGAAAATGACTGTAGTCTGGCAGTGAGGGGAAAATGGATCTTCCCAGGAGAATGAATTACATGCCTATGTGCCTCTGTACGGATAAGCACATTTAGCAAGCAGTGAAAAACAAGAATGTGAGGGAGCTTTATAAAGAAGCAACTCGGCCAGGAAATCCCGCTGCAGCAGAAACACCAAATGATTTAGCAAACGAATTCATTTGATTCAGGGTGCAGGAGCTGTAACCTGTTCTTGGGGATCAAAGGGGACTGCTCGACCTCCCTGGTCTTCTCCAACTAGTTCGGCTTTCCTCTCATTCCACCGGAGCAGCAGCACTCGACACACTGGTTCTCACTCTCAAAAGCCTTTAACCTTTAAACCTTGGTAATAAAATACAGGATTTACTGTGCAGCACTGCTCTGAAGGCTTGCTGTCAACCACTTAAAACTACCTTGTAGACTATTATTTATCTATGGACCAAAGTTTGGGAACAAATAAATTGGAGTGCAAAGAATGTCTTCAATGCCTTTCACTTCCATCTACACTGGCCAACGTAGCAGCTGCATCTTCTTCAACTGAGCAGTTAATAACTGCAGAAAACCAATATGCCTGATATACCAGGCATAAATAATCAAGTGAGTCCCTGAAGCCCAGTGCTCTGCTACCTTCTAGAGTCACACTGGTAGTGATCTTTCCCTACTTCTCATTCTATAGTTAATCATCTTCTCTCAGATAGTCTCTAACTCTCCTTAATACTCAAAAGTATCAGTATCAGCCCCAAAATTTCAGCTTCTTTTGGATGCTCCAAGAACAGCTGAACTTTGTCATGGCATCCACTCATTTGTCCTCTTTCCAGTCCCAACTATTATTTAATTTTAAAATGAAAAGCATGGCTCAGCAAGTGCTGTACGATCAGACACTCTGCAGCACCCTGACGGCACATGCCATAGAGAAGAAACTTTTCTCTTCAAATATAGTACTTGCCATTTCAAACTGTGATATGGTCTTTGCCCAAAATCTTCTCTTCGTTGCTCCTGACAAGGTTCTCAAAGCCTCACACATGGCAAAGGCACAATAACAAACACGTATTAGCTACCTGCTTTCTTCATGGTTTTATCTCTAAACCTGAGTGGGATCAAAGGGCTGGGAATTCATTTTCCCAGTATTTAAAAACAACAACAGGAAGCATTCTCATTCAAGCCCAATGTCGACCAAATTATTTTTATTTACACGTGCACCTTCTCAGCTCACATAATCAGATTAACCAAATGCTGAACATAAAAGATTTTTTTTTTTTTTTAAGCTTGTAAAAATGAGCAACTGAGCCAGCATATTCAATTAGCTGGACTCCCTGTACTGGCTCTGTCTTACAACAGCAGCAGCAGGGCTCAGAAATACAGAGGATATAGCACACGCAAGCTGCACAATGAGGGAAAAATCACAGAAACATTTAAGTTGGAAAAGATCTTTAAGATCTTTAAGTCCAATCATAAACCTAACACTGCCAAATCCACCACTAAACCATGTCCCTAAGCACCACATCTACACGTCTTTTAAAGACCTTTAGGGATGGAGACTCCACCACTTCCCTGGACAGCCTGCTCCAGTGCTTGACAACCCTTTTGGTGAATAATTTTTCCTAACCTGCAATCTGAACCTCCTCTGGTGCAACTTGAGGCCATTTCCTCTTATCCTATCACTTGCTACTTGGGAGAAGAGACCGACAACTGCCTTGCTACCTGCTCATAAGACTTGTGCTCTACACCCCTCACCAGCTTTGTTGCTCTTTTGTGGACACACTCCAGCAACTCAACGTCTTTCCTGTAGCGAGAAGCACACAGCTCTTGAGAAGTTACCTCTAGCCCCCTGTCCCCAAGGAACACCGTTTGCTCAGTCACTCTTACTTCCCATGAAGAAGGAAATCTATGAATAAACTGGTAGTTCCCCACCTCACAAACCCTGCTGTCTGTTTAGCATTCAACCTACGGTCTGCCGCGTTGTTTCTCGCTTCCCTTTTCTGCCCACCTAGCAATGTCAAGCAGCGAGGACTTCTCCGACATCAGCTGCAGTACCCTGCCTCTGAAGCTATTAATAGCTCTCTAAATGTCAACACGCTGCAACAAGCACACTCATTCATTAACAAGCAAGTCGAATCTCGAGCGTGAGGAGACATCATCATCAGGTATAAAACTCCCTGAGAATCCTGACAGAGATACTGTTACTTCCCTCAAGAAATTAGAAATGTATTCCTTTGAGACTGAAAGTGATACTCCTCTGGTCTATTTATAGCACAGGAAGTGCTAACATCCCACCAAACTGGCTCCCTTGAAAATGTGCAGTCTTAACAGGAAATATCACTTTCAGCAATAAGAGGCTTTATACGTTTTGCAGCTGTGGAGTTAAGTTCACTGACATCTCTGACTGTGCGTTGGCAAAGTCGATCTAATTCACAGAAGTAATTTGATAAATAAATGAATAATCAGAATTTTTTCATACAGTCTCTTCTATACACGGATCAAGGCAAGTTCTTTTAGAAGGGAACAGATTAACAGCTCTGCAAGATAAGTGCAAGATGCAGCTGACTCCACGAGCTGTTTGCTCACGCACAGCCAGCAGCAGAGCTGTGAACAGAACCCATGTGCTTCAGCGGCTCATCCTCATCTTAACCGTGAGCTTGTACTTGTTAAACATTTTTCTGCACACAACTGCTTCCCAGCCCCAGCATCGACTCCGGAGTTGCATTAACTGGAGTTTGGCTGAATTCTTAACATCCTGTTTCCAGAGAAAAGAAGTACAGCTCAGTAAAGCGTGACATCTGGTTTTAGCCTACTGCCCAGCTTGCCTATGGTTCTGCCTCTAGATTCATGTTAAATGAACTCAGGGGTCAGCCTGGATACAGAGTAGGCCTGACTTGGGTTTTTAGTGATGCTGGGGCACAGCTTGGATCAGTTTTGGAGTATCGTGAAGAATGGCAGTAGAAGGAATTGACCCGTGACACTGTCCCCCAAGAGCAGAGACACAGGATGTCAGCAGAGCATCTGTGGTATGAATACAGACCGTAAGTGATCAACGTGGGTCACAAAAGGAAATCAACCTTTAGATCTGGTAGAACTGATTTTAGGGCACAGAGAGGAAAAAAAAAAAAAAATATATATATATTCAACACTTCTCATAGATGATGAGGACACAGAGGAGATAAAAAGGACAGCATTGAAGACAATCGTAGCTCCTAGAAAAATGGGAACAACAGAAAGAAAGAGACCAATTGCTTCAGTGTTGTCTCCTGTGATTAAGGATACTTGATCAACACTGCTACTTAAAACCCTAGCAGGTCCCCAGATCCCTTCTGCAGAGAAGTCATCCTACTTTTCAATTTGTCATTCATCACATTCTGCTACTGCAGGCAGGCAGGCTAAAATTCTACAGCAGCATGGGTCTGCATGTGTATGTGCCTTCCGAACCAACATTCCTGCATAAACTGGTAGACTCTGCAGAAATGAGTCCAAGTAAATGTGGATGAAACAGAGAAAGCTTCTCAAAAACCCAGATACAAATTGGAAAAAAACAAAGTAAGAACCCTATCATTTTTCACCAGGTGACTGTGAAATGGCTAGGTGAATTGGGCTCACTCTACAACCTTCCTTCAAAATAAAAAAAAAATAAATAAAAAAAAAAAACCAAAAAAACAAGGTATGTGTTATTTTCAGAAATAAAAAGAAACTACAAAGAAACCTACAAGCCATAAATGAGGAAAAAAAAATCTGAATGCCTTCCCATCCAACAGGCTCTTATATTTTAAATGTTCCAGTCTGAAGTACTCCAAGATCTTCCTCAGTCCAACTCACCTGCAACTCATCATGTTTTAAAGTAGCAACATCTCATTACCCACACCAAGCTTCAGACACGCACGCTCTCTCTCTCAGTACAGCATCGGCTAGTCTCACAACTCCCACAGGTTTCTGAGAAGTAGGGAGAAGCACATGCAGTTCTTTGTTCTGAAAAGCTTCTCCATCTCCACGCTTTCACCTCTAGCCAAACCTTCTCTCACACTCCAAAAGAACATCCCTCCCCTTCTCCAAAATAATCTATTACAAAAGCTAGAAGTGGAGGAGAAAGAGCAGACTACAGAAATGATTCCTTTCTACTTGGAACTGGTGTGATGCTACAGAGTTTATCCATTCAGTACAACATTTTGGAGAATAAGTGGAAGAGAAAGAAAATTTGACTTTAACAACTCACTGACGAAACTGGCCTAACCTTTGCCATGAATCTGTAAGAAAATAGTCTAGTCTCTAACAGAAAGCAGGCTAGGAAATGTTATCTGCTCTCCAGTGGTTACTTGCTGACAGGGGCAAATGGTACATTTGGGGAAAATGTTAAACCTGAGGTCTACCAACTCTTCCAGCACTCTTGCAAATTGAAAGCATTTCCAGTGCAACGGCTGATACAAATCAGACCACATACAACTCTGATTAAAAAAATACTGTTGAAATGAAACAGATCCTCCTGTGCACAATCTGTACATGCTCCTCTTCTATATCTTTCAGACTCCTCCTTCCTGCATTCCTTGATCTCTTTGAGGACAGAAGCACAGAACTTGTCACAATGTACTTATCTGGCACTAAATCCCTGTGGATTTCATGAAAGAAGCCATTAAAAGGAAAAAAAAAATATGCCAGGCATATAAAAAGGAGCATAATATGATAGAAGACAGTGTTTCAAAATAGTTCTTTTTCCTGCATGGGTGAAAACTAATTTATTATTTAACACACTGTATGCAATGATGGCTTCTGTATGAGAGATCTCAATGGTTTTGTTTCATATGCATGTGTAAAGCTAATGTTAAAAAGCATTTTATATCAGAGTAAGCAATCCCTCTGCTGTAAGAAAAAAAAAACAAACAAAACAAACAAAAAAAAACCCCCAAAAACACCATAGTTGCACACATGAACTTGCTCCTAAGACAACTCAAGTTTTTTATTAATTTCTAAACTCATTCTCAGACTATTGTAATGTGTTGTCTTAGTGAACAGATGAGGATGCAAAAGAAAACTCTTCATTCTAGAGCACTGTTCCTTCATAAATGCAGTAGAAGAGGAAATAATCATCCAAACCAGAAGAAAAAAATTTCAAGTAAGAAAAAAAAAATTCTGTATAGTCTTCTACATCTATATGACAATAAGAGGATTTTCCTTAGTGGTACAACCCATTCTGCTATTTCCCTCATGACTGTTTTAAAAAAAAACCTTGTAAAATCAGATTTTTCTCCTTAAGTCTTCATAATAATCTTTCTTGTCATTAGTGTTCTCTCTACAGGATATCCTTATGTGGATAAATCCAGTGGACAGAAGTATTCCTCAAAATATTTAATCTTTGTATTGTGTCTTAAGGAGGTTAATGATGTTATAGACACAATAGCTCATTCATCTAAAACACTTGCTTACCTCTTGCTGAACTGGAATCTGACCAGGAAGAATTTAAAAAGGTATGCTATGAGGCATAAAATTGTCAGATTCATCAGGATAAAAACCAGTAGTTCTGAATCCAGAAAAGAAAGGACTAAGGAGAGACCACCAGTATACTTAAATTTGATTGACTGTGTCCCCCTTCATACAGCTCATCAGACAGCTGCTCTTTCCTTGAGTCAATTCTTGCACGTCTTTGCAGCACTAATTCAGCAAAGAGGCCGAGCTTCAAAAGTCTTGGCATGTCTGGGATATTCTATTAATGACTGAAAAATATTTCCACAAAAGCACGTGGACAAAATTAAACGTATTCCAAAAAAATCTGAGTTATCTGCTGCCAGCTGCTCCTGATTTCTGCTTTTGAAGAGAGACAGGAAACCCAGGTTGATAAAAAGAGTTCCAGAGTACGTATTCTCACCATTACGTAAGGCAAAGGTCCTCCAGAAGAAAAGGAATAATCCCTCCCTCTTTTAAAATGCAGTCTAAACTTTTGCATAAATAATTGTTTTGAAACTCTCTGCCAAAACTAATTTTCAGTTATTCCTATTTATTCATGCTTGCTGATCCATTCTTTCTTTCCCTCACTATGTTGTTACTTTCAACCTCATGCTTTAATATGGAGAGCATCAGGCACGACAAATCATTAAGCATCCTTTGCCAAGTATGCCGGATTGCATGTTTTAAAACTACACAAACTAAGGAAGCACTGTATGAACAGAAAGTACTTTGTAAATCTGGATTACATCCAATCAAGTAAATACAATTTTCTCCAGCTTCCTTATAGACAAACGTCAATCCTGAAATAAGTCTTGTGAGCGAAGAGTCACTGGGAGGAAGTCATAACTGTAAATAGCACCGTGGACCTGAGGTTCTATTCCACTTGAAACAACAGCATCATTATTGTACACCTACAGTACAGTAACCTGAATAACTGCTGTGGTAACTACAGGAAGCTGGCCCAGATGGCAGGGAAAAAGAAGACTGGCTCACCTGCTTGCTTGTTTCTGGGGACTGCCCAGCTTGGCTCTTTCCAGAGCAGGCTGCGCTCAAAGTAATTTTGTCAATAGCTGTAAGCAAAACTCTTTCCTGGAAAATGTAAAGCCACATCTGTCATATTGTGTTACACTTAGCAACTCATCAGGGCTGTCTTTGCATAACTGGAACTATCAACTGCTGCTATTCAAATATATAGTTGGTCATCTTTTTTTTTTTGTGGATAAAACCAAACATGTAGTGTATGGTAGTTACAAAAAGAAAGAACGAGACAATTGTAAGCTGTGCTCAAGAGGCATGACCCTGGAGGCAAAGCTAGACCTTCCTCCATACGCTAACATGTTTTCTAGCACAGCTGAAGTAGCTATTCCAGCCAGGACAACTGAGTCCTGCCAGCACTTGTACCTGGCAGAGATGCACCACAGCCAGAACTACACCGAGATCTGCAACAGTGCTGAAAGGCTCAGTCATCTTCTTTTCAAAATGGCAATTGCTCATAGCTCTCATTTCCAAAACTTAAGTAAAACCCTAATTGGCTTCATTCCTTACAAGATGTGTGGTGGCATAGTCACAAAAGCAAAGGAAATGTCTTCAACTCACCACAGGGTGTGCTGCATGATTTATTAGTTCTTCCTCACCATTAGTCCTGCCACGTGTTCAGGTAGGGCTGAGCACAGGACTCAAACGAGATCAGAATGCAGAGTACCAAATAACGTAGAACGTCCCCTTCAAAATCCGTTCCTGATTTACAAGCAAGGTGCTGGGACACAGAGACAGCGTACCGCAGCAAAGAGGACACTGGCACAGCCTGAAACTGAACTCACAGTGCTCCTCTCTTCTGCCTTCAAGTATGATGTCCCGTCGATTCTCTTGCCTCACAAGGGCTAGAAACTATGGCTTTAAAACTGTGCCAAAGTTGGCAAAACTGTATCCTCATCTAAATGAGCTGTGCACAGAGCATTAAAAAAATAAAAATCAAAGAACTGGGTAGAAAGTAGTACAAGAGCTTCCACCTACAGTCTATTTCAAGTACATAACATGGCCCAATAGGCTCTCTCTTTTTAAGAATTTGACAAGTTTTTCAAACAGGTGCATGGGTAAGGACAAAATGCAACCAGGCAGGTTTCCTGTCAAACAGGTGCCGAGATCAGTGGCAAATTCCAGGAGATGCTCAAGTCACTCCAGAGACAAGTGCCATCATGTACAGCACTAACGCCTCACCATCATTTCGTGAGTGACATGAACTCTCCCTCTCAGCTCAACACAACACCATGCAGTGTAATCAGATATCACTCCCTCACCCCGACAGAAATGTAACCACTGTCCAAGCGATGGGACCCAACAGCTTCTTGCCAGGAAGCACCATCAAAACCAAGACCATCGGTGTTATTAGGGATGAAATACTCAGGCAATCAGAAGAAATTGTGACCACTGTGTGGACACTGGGACTTATTCTTGCAAGAAACCACACAAAAAGTACCATTAGCAGGGTGGCAACTACTGGACAAAACCTGAGCCTTAGTTTGTTGAGGAGGTGATAAGCTTCAAATTAGTTCAGCAAAAAGGACCACCTACCACCTCCACCCAAGCACCCTTTTTCTGGGAGGGCTGATCCTGTTCTACTACAAAGCCAAGATGTTGCCTATCTTGCATCAGATCTGCAGGGCTGCAACCTCAAATGCACAGACACACAAATCAAGCTTTTAAAAATACTGTTGTTTCAAGTCAGCCGAACTTTTATTTGTTGACGTGATCAGTGCTATCTGTTTTGCTGGCTGACACTACCTTCTCCAGAACACTTCAGCTGTCACATTATATTTTGCCTGTTCACAGAAGCTTGCCTCCCGTTTCTTCTTTAAACTTTCACTTCTACGCAAAGCTTTCAGACATCTTCCAGAACAACACCCGTGGGCTCTCTTAGAGTTTATTTCTACAAAGATAATTTCAGTATTAACTGAGCTATGGCTTTAAGTATAGAGCACGCACTCACAGCTGGATTTTTTTTGTTTGTTTAAAAAAAAAGGAACACAAAAGAAAAAACAACTGAAATACTGTAACTGATCTGACTAGTTGCATGCTTCATACTGAAAAAAGTGTTTTGACTGAACTTGCCTTTTAAATAACAAAAGTGCTTTTTCTAGGCTGCTTTCCATGTTTCAGTTCAACTGCAAATTTAAACTAGACCTGTCATTTTAATTGCCTGACTGCTACACACTAACGTTCCATCACACGATTGCAAGGAAATTTAAACAACCTATAGATCTTAGAATCATTTCCATTTGTTTCATTTAACTTTGAGGCTACTAGAGAACAAATAAAAGGCAAAAGATCTCTTGAACTTCCGGATACGTTATTTGTCACCACCTACCAACCAAAACTTCTAGCAGCATCCTTTTGGAGAGTATCAGCTTATACCACCCTATCTGCTGTTACCAACTTTAAACATCTTTTTACTAAAAAGCAAGTATGAAACACATTCCACAGACAACTTAAAACTTGACTACAGGCAACACTGGGAGTTGACGCATCACTGAGGCATACACAGCAACAAAGAAAAGCACAGGCAGAAAAGCTTGCGATAATTCAAGCTTAAATTGGATGTGCGCTGTCACTCCACAGGGCAGAGAAGTGGGAGCACCATTCCCCTCCTCAGAGACAGGCTTGATGAGCACCGCCGCAAAGCAGCATTCAGGCTCATGACAGGGCAAGCAGAAATCGAAGACAAAAGGCTCAGAATAAAACAATGCAAGCTGTAAGAAGCAAATTAAATGACAACTGTGAAAGAGCTAAAAACGTGCAGCTTGTCTAAGCAAAAGCAAATAATGCAGAAGACTTCCAGATATTTCCGGAAAGCTTAAAAAAAAAAGAGGGGGAGAGACTAGCTACAGTATTTCCACAAGTGACAGGTTTAAATTATGAGGTAGAGGATGAAATTTAAAAAGGAAACATTACCAGCTGAAAGTCCTGGAAAAACTTCCTAACCTTGAGATATTATTGGCGACGGCACATCCCCCGTGGAGAATGGAACTGCCTGCCCGGAGCGGCCACCAGAGAGGCTGCTGGGGGGAACCAGCGCTCCCTGGGTGAAGTGGGACAGCTTCGTCTTGCATCTTGCAGGCCCTTCCCATTTCTATACTTAAAATCTTATTATAGCGCTATCCTATTTTGCAAATATATGCTTATACATGTATTTGCTGTGTATTTGAGAGCAATTAAGTATCTGACTGTACAAAAGAACTAATTAATTCCTTGGACTTAATCACAGAATGTTCTACAGTCCTAAAATTGTCAGTCAGAAAACAAAATAAACCAACATAATTGCTTCAAATTACATACTTGACAGATGTCTTATATATAATTCTATATAATAATAGATAAAGCCACCTGAAACCACAGCCTTCTCTCATTCTTTTCCTTTGCTGAGAAATTTATTTATTTTTTTTTAATTCAAAATACATAACCTACAATGGAAGGTAGTGGAACAGTTCAATTAATACTGTTCTTTTAAAAAACAGATAACTCAAGTCCAAACCCTATATGGATTTTTTTTTTTATTAATCAAAAATATCTTCACAGTAGGTCAGGTCTTTTAACTTAAGCATATTATATTTTGCTTGTCAAGCATACCTTAGGAAACAAGATTGTTACAGGGAGATGATGGTAACACAACTATTTTTTTTCTTTCATATTTATCAAGTAAATTTACTTACAGATAGTACTTTGTAAAATAACCTCCACTGATACATTAATCATATAAATATATTTTGAAGATCAAGGGGAACAGAGCACACAGCTAGCTAAGATAACTCAGTTACCTTTGTCTTTTCACCAATAACATTTCTCTCCAGCTCAGCTATTTTTCTGTTTAGATGATCCAATATTTCCTTCTCTTTCAGCAGTTCTGTTGTTTCAGATTTCTGTTCCCCATCCAAAAGGGCACATTCCATATCCAACTAGGAATACAAAACATTTTTCAGAAGCAGTCCAGATTAAGAAGAAATCTTGACAGACATTATTTTCTGGGGGAAGGGGAGTGAGTTGGTGATTATTCACAAGAGAGAAACATTTTTAAAAGGGGGGAAAGTAAGTTTTACTGCCACAAAAATAAGTTTAAAAAAAGATCACAAATCTGAGAAAAAGTAAAAGATAAAATACTGCAAAATAAAGTCCAAACCAACATTAGTTTGAAGATTCTTTTTTTCCACAACTCTTTGTTTTCTATCTCTTCTCTGTGCTTTCTCTTGTTATGATACTGTACTGACTCTGTGCCCAGGCTCCGTAGGAAACCCTTCAGGAACAGCTGTTTCTTTCCTGTCGTTGATAACTGGAGCAAGCACAACCCAAATGCCTGGTCAGCTTACCCTGCAACTGTGAGATTCCAGAAGTCAAGAGGGTGCCAACATACCCTACCTACTGTAAAGCCAAGGAGGTTTGAAAGGAAGTTGTCTCACTTCCTTTCTCTTTAAACGGTCACAGGAGATACCCCCATAAAACTTCCAAGTGACACAAGGTATTTAGATCAATTGAGTGACCATAAAACAAGGAAGATTGTTCTAATTCCACTTAGAAGTGTAATGGTTACAGCTGGGAAAGGCTAATCCCAGCATTGTATCCACCTCCCAGCTGGGGGAAAATAACCTTCACAGTAGGAGACTGCCAGGTCCGTGATTCTGTGCCTAATCCTGGAGAAAAAAGCACAGAATATGAAGGCTATGTACATCCATGAGTTCCCTGTGTACTTGCTGAACCCATCAGACATGCTCTGTAAACACACCTAACAAGCAAGACACTTAAAATAAAAAATTATTCCATACCTCTCTCGAGGATTCATCCATCTGGTCATTTAGATCTTTGATCTTCTGCTCAAGTTCTTCCAAGTTATTTAGTATTACTATGCGCTCCTCCTCCAGTTGACCAAGCTCCTGCCCTCTTTGCTCATCACTTGTGCCTTCTGGTATCTGCAGTTGCATGTTACAAGAGGTTCATTAGAAAAAAAAGAGTTAAGCACTGTCTTTCCTTCCCCCTTTCATACTGTGTTCATTTTAGACAAGTATAGTAGTGCTGGTTTTGAATCTGTCACATATTTCATATCTACTATATTGCTATTTCTATATTTAGAAGGTGTACAAGAGAAACAAACATGATACTTTACTTCCAGGCACTGGAAGTAAATACTATACTTAACAGTAAATACTATTCATTCTACAGGAATTATTAAAACCTAACCTTTGAGAACACTTTACATGCTGTGCTATTTATGTTGTAAAAATTTAATTTTTCCCTTAAAAAAATAACACAGATATGTCTACATGTTTTTTTATGTAAATTTCAGCTGTTCATATAATAAAAGCCAGGAGGCAGGATAGGACATTTTTGTAACCAGCCATTAAGATGGCAGTTTCTGTAAAATAAGGACAAAAGTTGGTTCTGTCTTCCGAGTTAGCACTGAGGAAGCAGTACCCGTAATGTTGCTCTTTTCATTGCCGTTTACTTACTAAATAATTGTGTCAAAAATTAAACAACATTATTAAGGAAACACCTGTGATCGTATACTAGCAAAGGGTAGATGAAAGAGAATTGAGTTTCAAATGTATTCACATTTATCTGACCCCAGGGGCTTCCAATCCAATTACTCCGGCAAGGCTGCTCGCTCATTGTCCCCAGTCAGAATTGGAAGTGGGCTGCACGCAAGGCTTCGTGTTAACTGCTGGACCACGTAGCCTTGCTCAAGAGAGGGTCAGCTCAGCTACTGAGTGGCTATTCTGAGAGCAGGCATTTCATCCCAAACAAATCTCATCTCGGTATTTTAAAACAACGAGCTGCGCTTCATTAATGCAGTTGTTTGTTATTGCTTTTCTCAGGGCTTAGCAGAACCACTCTACAATGAATGAATGAATGGTATTCCTTGATTAGCAGTAGTAATCCCAGCAGGAAAGCCTCTTTTTGTCCGGTATCCTGTTCGGATAATGCTGACATAATATCTTCGATTTCAACTTCCTAATAAGGATTTAAAACAGGATCTCTGACTTACACGAAGAAAGCAACAAATGGGAAAGAAATGCAAAAGCACAGTAACTTGTAAGTGAAATGTCTTACTACCTTTTCAACAGGGAAAGACCAAGTAAAGCCCTAACAGCACACTTCTGTTCAACACAATTTCACACCAAAAGATTCAGCAGACAGATTTCTAGAGAGATATCCCTTCATAAGATAAAATGTTTTTCTATCACACCTCTCTCTTCTACATTTCTATTGATTACAAAGATGTATTTAACCTCTGCTTAACTTACTTATAGTTCATGTTAGCCATATAACTGTGCTGAAGCTCACACAGCGTGTAAACAACAGTAAAAAGGAGAGTATTTTGAAGCTGTGAATTTCTTGAGCAGAAACCTGCTTTTGCAGCTTTGCTGGGTCTTATTATGCTCCTGATTCTAACTCTTGAATACAGTTATTTAACAGACTGCCTGTCACCAGGATTCGCTGCGCCGCTGGTCTGGCACACGAGAGCCTAGGCACCCACCCAAGATGACGAAAGGCCCCTGCCCCAGCCCAGAGGAGGCTGCTGCTGCCCTAGCTGAAGGAAATTATTAGGAATGCTGTTAGCTTGTTTTTTTAAAGGACAATTTCCCTTCAGTAATGAAGCAGCAGTGTGAAGTACACAGGAAAGGAGCTGCAGCTTATTAAACGCAGGAGGCTGGCTCCCGCCACGCACCCCATGAGACGCAACAGCTGATTTGACAAGTGGCTCAGATCCAACCCTGGGAATGGAGACAGGACAGTAAATTCGCCTCAGGCAACTCCTCTTCTCCTCCTGTTCTGGTTTGCCCATGAGAAAACATCCTCTTCTTACAAAAGATGGGAGCCTCAGGCTGGGAAAATTCGGCAGAGCTTCCCTTCCCTCCTACATCCCAGCATGGGCCTAAGCAGGGCTCTCCTGAAACCTTCCTTATTTAAGTAGCTATAATTGTTCAAGCAAATCTTTCTCCCTCAGAAAATCTTAAAAAAAATCTTCCTGAACTGTACATCCCTTTGGAAAAAAAAAAAAAAAACAAAAAAAAAAAACCCAGCAACCAAAAAGCAACAAACAACTTCCAGTGTCAATAGCTTTCACAGAAAATGAAACAACAATTTGCTAATAAGCTGTATGAGCTCTGGGGTGAATTCTCATACCTAAGTCATCCTAAATGTGACCCCTGCCAGGACAGACGAGTCTTAGAGGAAGAGTTTGAGCAGTCAAACCTGGGCTGCACTCTTTCCTCCTACAGAGCGTTACCTTTGGTGTGATGCTTAGGTAGGAAGATTCGGTGGCATCCTTCAAGAAGCCAGGAGCAGTGAAAGGTGGAGGCTTCACACTTTCGTTGAAGTGCTCATCAGCTCTCAGCCCTCGAGGGGAGAGGAAAGCTGCAGTGCTGCGACTGTGGCTGCTCAGCTCTGAGAAATCCGAATCACTTGCAGATGATTTTAAGTGGCTTCTGAACCTCGTTTCCAGATTCATCTGGGAGTCTTCAAACACCGAATCCTCATCGGAGAGCTGAAGTTTTTCGAGTTCTTTGTTAATTTTTTGAACATCAGCAACTGTTGTAGCTGCAGCAGGGTCGCTGTCAGATTTGGAGTATTCTGCGCACAGATTGAGGATTGTCTCCAGCCGCTGTCGTTCCTATTTTAAAAAAGGATAATAGCACTAAGCATCATGTGTGAGCTGAAGTAAAGATGAAGTTAAAAAAAGTTTGCTAGGGTTTTTGCAGGTTTTTTGTTTGTTTGTTTTGGGTTTTTTTTGTGTTTTGGTTTTTTTTTTAATAGTGAAGGGTTAAAGTCCTTCCGTTCTGTGTACGTGTCTAGCACTTAGAGAAAAGAAACAGACATACATACATAGATTACACTGCAAGATGAAGAATCAAAGTTCACATGCAACAAAAACTTAAAAAAGGAAAAGCACATTTCACAGAAATGAATAGCTACTTAAATAAGATGTCCTAACACTTATTTATCTTTCCAATGTAGAAAATTTTAATATTAATATTGTTTATTCAGGTTGTTGTAACCATACCCCATTTGTATGTACACAAGTCCAGTGAGGTCACTGCATAAATCACTAATTGTTCCACTTTACACTTATGTTATACTCCTACCAAGCTGCAAAATAGCACACAGATTTTCCATGAACTCACTCATTCCTGACTTTTTCAGACTTTCTGTTTTGTTGATTCCCTTTTTTGGGAGAAAATTAGTCCACATTTTGAAACACGTGGTTTTAGGAGCATTAACAGAAAAATGAGGTATCGCATCTAAAAGACAACAGATGTCAAATGCACAAAAGTGGCGGAATGTTTATTTACCAGTTAACTCAAATTCCCTATGGATTCATACCGACATTTCAAATTTGAGAATTTGAAGAGCTGTGCCAGTTTGACCTGACGTGCTTCAACTTCCTATAAACATTTAATTCCTGAAGGATTTCTAGATCTCTATGATACTTTATTAAAAAGTGTCAGAAAGCTGTATTTGTTTTATTTTACTGTATGCACGGCTTCCCATAACTTCTATTCAGATGAAATTTTTTTACCTTTTCATTTTAAGAGGTAATGCTTTTATGTAATTTCATGTTTCTTTTGCTAAAGAAGAAAAACAATGTAAATTAAAAATTGCTTACCATAAGCCTATTGAAAAGTCTGCTGTAAAAAAAGACCACCGTGAGAGTTCCATGCTTGGCATTAATACCTGCACTATTGACCTCATTTCTGATTTCTAGGAAATCCTTCTTAGTTTTAGCCGTATTTAAAAAGAAAGCCAAAACACCCAAATCCTCAGCCTCCTTCCCCAGGATCCATTGCAGACACACTCATTTTCCAAGCCCTACCTGGCATTACTTTCGCAAACAGGATTTGCGACAGTCCTAACGCTCCCTCTGCCCAACAGCAAGCGATGACAAGCATCAAGCAAAGCAGTTCGGGCAACGCATTGCCTGCCCTTTCCCTGCAGCAAGCCATTGGAGTTTTATGAAAATGTAATGCCGGTTTGCAAGCACCCAGCTCTCTATACAGCTACCCAGAAATTACACGGTCGTACGCGTAACACATTCACATCCCCCCGCATCACCCGCGGTTAAGAGCTGCACTTCTGAGCTGGAGAACCCATTTGAACCCATCCATTTCCAAGCACTACCCAACCGAGAGAGCGCCGCAAGACAGAAATTTTGCCTTCAGGTAGCTTATCCCGAGCTTCCCACTGCAGGTTTCCTCTGAAGTCTGCTGTAACTGGCACCGGCAGGGATGAGCCGCTGAAATAACGGAGTCTGAGGCAGCTGCGGGGCAATTGCAAGTTTGTATTTTCCATGAAATGGGTCCAGCAGATTCTGCAGACATCCTTCAACCCCAAACGATCGACATAATTATAACTCCCCAAAGCTTTGTTCCCTCCAGGCAACCACTGCCAGACCCTAAGCCTCTTCCCTTACCCCTCCAACACCGCTATCCTCCCTCTTACTAAGTCTTTTGGCCACGCAACCCAATTCCTAAAGCGCTGTGCAAGTGCTGGCTGGGATCGCCGTTAATTATGCAGCTCTCCTCGTTGTGACGGCACCGGGCCTGGCCCCTTCATACAGTCGTCGTAATGGTTATAGATGGGAAACACGGCATCGGGACACAAAGTCCTGTCCCTCCCTGCAACAACAGGCTGTATCAGGTTATCCTGTGCCAAGCCTCCATCCCTTCAATAATATTAGGAAACGGCAAATTTCAAAGGGCAGTCGCTGCTCATCCCAGCCTAAGTGCTCAAGCAAGGGGCTCTCACTGCAAACCTGCCCTTGGCTAAGCAGTCAGAAAAAAAAAAAAAGGGATTATTTTTTTCCCCAAGTCTCAGATGCTCAAGAAAGCTTAAAAATTGCAGGAAAACCTCTGCCAGTCTTCAAAAAATTCCTGATGAGCTTTCAGACACATTACAGAAATACTGATACCTCTCACTTCTATTTTGACATGGGCCCACAGGCTTACAGACAGGAAGCTCTGTGGCTATTTTATACGCTCTATTCTCATCGTTTCATCTAAGCCAACTCATTCCAGCTCCAGCACACCTGCATTTAACTGCTTCCAGTATAAATTTCTGAGTCAAGCAGCGAGCTAGGAAAGCACCCCTGCAATGAAAAGTACAAAAGCAGTAGCGCATGGAAAAATCCAGTCAATCATTTTGCAAGAAATACCACACAAATTATTTGTGATGCTCAACTCAGCAGAGGGGGAAGAAAAAAAAAAAAAAAAAGGTAGGTCAAAAGAAGGAAACTGGTTTAAAATTGCCTCTGGTGGGAGGGAGGGGTGTTGAATCAAGCCTTGTAAGCCTTTCAGTGTATTTCCCCATAAAACGTCCTTCCTAACAGACTAAAATATCTCCTTTTATTTCCAGTGGATCTCTTACCTGCTACGAAAAGGGGTTCACAGGTCTTGTGCACTTTCTGCCAGAGCAGTTTCACCACTCCTGTCTTTGATGAAGCTACACACCACCTATGATGGCTGCAAATTTAGATGCTGAAGGAGAAGGGTGGGAGATAAGGGGATAACAACTCTCCTCTGTTATTGATTAACAATGACATTAAGAGATATCCCTGGCACACTGTAAAGAAAAATACTACAAAACAGCAGAGATAAATACCTCCCACTTTTTTAACAGCAACCATGTCAGTGATGCCTGGATTTGTTCATCTGCTGCACGTCACGTATATGAATTTTACAAATGTGTAGAGGTGATGCTATATCTAGATATCAAGGCAAGACTTGGTTAATCAGCTGTGGCAAGCAGGAAGCTTTTTAGATAAGTGCCATTAGCAACTGGATAACTCCAGGTTTCATTAAAAATACATGTGCAGTCTATCCTTTGTGACCAACGCTAACAAGAATTATTGCTAGTCCATGCAGCCAGGGCTCTGTTTGCCTGAAGAAGAGGCTGATGCTCTTTTCAGCGACCAAAGAACAGAACTTTTCCACTGTCGCTCTTCAAAAACTCACGGGCAGGCAAACAACCAGCTTCACAGAAAAAGCTTGGAGCAGAGGTTAGACAAAAAGGATGGCAGGGGGTAAGAGGCAGAGAGACCAGGGAAGAGAGCAGCAGAAACTCCTCAAACTTTCTTTCTTACAAATACATTCAGTAACCCACAGACAAGAGGCAGGAGAAAGGTTTCTCTTTCCTTCCTGCATTTCTAAAGAGCGGGTGATTTCACACCTGTCAGACAGAATCATAGAACCACGTAACTGTTTGGGTTGGAAGGGACCTTTAAAGGCCATCTAGTTCGACCCCCCAGCAAGGAACAGGGACATCTCCAACCAGATCAGGTTGCTCAGAACCCCATACAACCTGGCCTTGAATGTTTCCACAGATGGGCACAGATACTGAGAAGCTTATTTCAAAGCTAGACTTTAACTGGGTCTGAGTACAGCTTGCCAACTGTTCTTCCCCTTCCCTCCAGTCTAGACCAGTTTCTCACTCCAGTCTCATTTATTTTTCTCGGCTTCAGTCCTTGTTTTGCTATAGTTAGTATTTCGGCTCTGAGGTTACCACTAGCAGCACAGAATTCGGATAAAGCGCCGGTATTTCACATCCATCTCTCCCATGCGATGCGCAGGCAGCCCTTCACACCGAGGCACTGGCACGGAGAAGCGCTGCAGAGAGACCATCTCAGCTCAGAGCAGAGGACCAGGTGCAGGGACAAGGCTGGCACACCTGGTCCTTTCCTTCCCAGTACAGGCACAGAAGAAACAGACCAGTAAAAGCAGGAGAGAACAGTGGCACAGCATAGAGCCAGCTTCCAGGGAGGAACTGAGCAGACAACTCTCTGAGCAGAATTAGCTCCTCTGTATCTGCAGGCACGTATTCAGCTCCTGAGGAAATGCCATCAGCTTCCAAAATAACAGCATTGTTCAGAGCAGTGCCCTTTTGCCCCTATAGTACCTATACAGACGCTCCTCTACATATCATGCTGATGGCAGGAGCCTGAAGACTAGAGCTCCTGTGCACTACTTAAGTTCTGTAAAAGAGAACAGATCTCCTGAAATTTATTTCTTCCTGGCCCATACTGTTCATCTGCATGAAACACAGCTGCAAAAAATTAAGTACATGTAATCCACACTTTGGATTATTAAAGATCCCCCAGAAATGTTTTGGAATACCACTAAAACTGAATGTTCCTGAAAATTTACCGAGTTGTCAGTATTAATTATATGCTGCAGGGTTTTTTTTAATCCTATTACACGGCACTTGTTCTTTCAGTAAACTAAATTGATGTTAAGTTGCTATTCTGTAACACTATAGAGACTGTCAAATACTAGCAGTGGGAAAAATTATCTTAATCTATCCTTTGTCTACTTGGCTGGGGTTTCTGTAAGAGGTAAGTCACACTTACGTACAGCTTGGGTACTTTATGTTTAAAGGATCTATAAAAAGACACAGTGCCAAAATAAATTTATAAAACGTGTAGATGAGATTTTTCCAAGCTGTATGGGAGGTTTATATAAGCTCTACTAACCATAATTTTTAAGCACTACCACCTTGAAAATTCCAAAATATTTTCATTTCATTTCCCCTCACACGAGCACATCTGACTAAATTGTAATGCATCAATGTAAACCAGGCACAGGGATATTCGGTACTAATTCCTACTTGCCGAATAAGCTTAATAAAATTCAATGTTCTTCTGGGTGTGAAAAAGTGGACTGGTGGAATAAGCTCCTCAAATTTTATTATTGCTTGTTCAGGCATTGGTCATAGAAGCTGAAATGTCTCCCAGCACAATTCCTGCATCTAGTAAAACTTCACTAGCAAGCACATGTTCACAGATCCATACGGACAGCTGGGCTATGGAAAGGGTCAGGCAGACACTGCACCGGTAATTTTTAAGTACCTATCACCATCTAGAGGAAACACCTTGTACTGCCTAAAAGCCAGCAGCAGAAAATCAAGCCCAGGGCTATTCAAATGAGTGAATATCAAACAAAACAGATGGCCTTCCTATCTGTCAGACTACTTTGCCCATGCTGTTGCACTCCCGACCTCCCCAGAGGCTGAAGAGAAAGACTGCCTTTCAGTTCCAGCAGCTACCACAGCTGGGCTTTTATCTCAGATAGGAAAAAGAGTGAGATTTCCTCTTTAAAATAAATAAATAAATAAAAAATTCAGTAGCTAACTGAATATCATTGAATATTCATAGATCACAGTGCTATTTTTTTTCCCTTGTTTATAAGGCTCCTGGGCCAGCTTCAGCAACAGCTCGCTTGTGCAAAATTCATATAAACATCCCTACACCAAGATGCGATGTCCTGTCTGCTGGCCTGGAGAGGAAGCAGCAGCAGACTGTGACCCACCAGCCTGCTCGCTGCCTGTGCCAGGTCCGGGACCAACCCTGTGCCATCCCACCACAGCCCACCGGTCCCCAGCACTCAGCAGTCAAGCTGGAGGGATGGCAGCAACGGGAATTCCGCTTCCTCCCTGCTCCTCATGTCACAGAGGAACAGGCTGGTCAAACAGAAGCGGCACCAGTCTTCAGCTGGTTTGGGAGAAACAAGCCATAAAATGCAAATTAAAAGAAAGAGAGAGGGAGGAACACCAGATCCTACACAAGCACACACATGCCATGCAGTATGTGCCAGCAGGACAGCTACAGCGGCAGCGCTGGCGCAAAGATGCTCTCCACTTCGTATCTGGGCCACAGAGCAGTCTAATCCTCTGAAAAGGAGACCCATGTTTCTGATGAAGTTCTCTGAGTAGTCCTACATTTTCCTTCTCTCTACCTGGCTTCAAAAACACAGCATGCAACAGCCTAATACTTGTGCATAGAGGGACTACGCTTCCCCTGCCTTTTACCTACCAGCTTCTCAATGTGGACTTCTACTCAGCACAGTTTTGCTGCCCTTGGGCACTTGTTTGGTTGGGTTCTTTTATTCACACCTGCCTCTACCACCACAAAACAAGAAAGAAACCAGAGAGAGAAAAAAAGGCCTGAGCAGACCTGGATCTCTAACCTTTGTCCATCTCAAGTTACACAAGGTCAGGCAAAGCTGCTCAAAACAGTACTAGCCAGGAAGTACAAAGTGTGATTTTTTTGTTGTTTTTTTTTTAATATATTCCTTTCCTTCAGAGATCTGAAATTTATGGTGTTTTTCAGAGTCTCAAACCATTGGAAGGAGGCACTCTCCTGATATTCAGCTCTTCCACCAAATAGCTCTAACAAGGGGGAAAAAAAAAAAAAAAATATTGAGCAGGATCCTGAACAGAAGATGAACTCAATCAGGAGGAAGTTCCTGCATTTTCAAATCATACACAATACACAAAACAACATGTTTTTTCAAAAATTTTAACATGCTTGGAAAAACAGTAGGCAAATTCTCTTTTTAAAGAATCAGGACTTGAAGTACTATCCAGCAAGAAGGGAAATAGTGGAGGGATTAAAAAAAAAAAAAAAAAAGTAGTTATTACATCAAATACAAAACCAGAACAATTTTTAAAATTACTGAATACTGAAACAACGCCATATCTTCCATTCCTCACCACAAAAAAAAAAAAAAAAAGAAAAGCAAGCTGTTCTCTTTGAAATCCAGATACAGTCTACTATGTTGTCTTTTATGACTGATTATCTCAGGTTTTACAGCATGACTGTCTGGAAAACCCTCTGATAAGAAGCAGACACCACTTGGCACACACAAAACACCAGGACTAGGGACAGGAGAGGAGATTTCCAAAGTGAGCAGAGGAATGGCAGGGAGAAGGCAACAAGAAGAGAGAGAAAAAACCCACCAGCATTTCTGCTGATGCTTCCCACTTTTGCATGCACAAGCCCAATAACATTTTCTAAGCTGCCCGGTCATTTCCACTCGCAGCTGGCGCTCCTCGCCCTGAGCCATAGCTTCAAGGGGAGCCAGTGGAGGTTTTGGGGGGCTAAGGGGGCAAGGCAGGGCAGGAAGGGGCACTGCTTGCCACCCCCTCGCAGCCACGCCTCAACTTAACAGCCCTGGCTCCAAGCAGGCAAAGATGAACATTTTCATATCTGGCAAATCTACAGCATGTATCTTACAGACTACAGTGCTGAGCAGATTAGGGATGAAAAGGCAGGCTTCTGCCCACATCATGGGTTCCTCACCAGCTCGTGTCAAGGGGGTTGGTGAGATGGGAGGGAGAGACCTGAATGGGCTACAATCCTTCAGCTGAACCCGCTCCCAGGTGCGGCTCAAAATGGGAACCG
The DNA here is from genome assembly GCF_036417535.1 of Chlamydotis macqueenii. NCBI lineage: Eukaryota > Metazoa > Chordata > Aves > Otidiformes > Otididae > Chlamydotis > Chlamydotis macqueenii. The sequence goes on along the minus strand of NC_141556.1, from coordinate 97,990,394 downwards.
TGCGCCTGTGCAGGTGCTGGGTCATTGCTGGTGGTCCCTGACAGGCAGCCGCTGCACTGGCATCCCGCTGCGCCCGCATCCTGCTGCTCCCGCATCCCGCTGCTCCCCACGGCTAAGCGAACTCCCCTGCAGGCTCACTGCCTGAATGCAAACTAGACAGGTTTAACAGCATCCTACCCCCATTTTGCTCAAATCCATAAAGATTTGAATTAAAGCACACAGATGTCAAGGTAACGTCTCAAATGGAAGATGCAGTAATACAAACTGGCCCATCTAATGACCTCGGCTTCTATGTGGACAATAAAATCAGTACAATATGAATGGATGTTAAGAGGACGAGACAGACTATGTAGGCACTGCAAAAACTTTTTTCAAAGAAAAACTAACTATGCTTTCAGAGAAAGTTTCAATATGAAACTGTTTCAACATTATTTGTGTATTCTGAAGACCTTTTTTTCCCTACTCAAAAGTTGATTCAATAATACATAAATTAAATTTTACTGTCAAGTTCAATCCCAAGCTGAAGCAGTATGCACTGCTTTATGTTGACGAGAAACAAAGAGAGAAACTCCATCCCCCTCTGCTACTCTCCATTTCAGGACGGGGAGAAGCAAGGAGGCCCAAATTTTAATCAAAATACTCAGAAGGAAAAACCACAACCAAAGAGAGAAAGCTCTGATGATGGACATTGAACCCACACCAACATATACCTGACTCCGCAGCAAGCACACACAACTCCGAGCAGCTTACAGCAGAGATTTTTTTTTTTTTTTTTTTTTTTTTACCCACTTACCACAAAACAGTGCCATCATCTAAAACAAAAACTGCTGGATCCCTGCAGTGCAATTTGTGGGTTTTATGCACGTAGACATTTTAACAGAGCCCACAGGATGACTGAACGCAATTTACGTGGGTTTCAGCATTTCTTTTAAGATGGCTGGATGGTGCTGTCTCCCCGAGCTGTTACAGCAGCACATTATTTCAGCATGAGCTTCACAGACTGCGATCATAAACAAGGCATCTGAAGTAGGCAACATGTGAATTTCAAAACACAGCAGCTTATGGTTTGCTGTACCCTCCTGATGGCTAGATCTGGGATGGACGTGGTGCAGATGCTAACTGCCACAGAAAACTAAGAGGAAGAGAAAAAAAATTACCAGCCGTTCCATTTCCTGCTCCCGAAGCCGCTCTTCCCTCTGCCTTCTGTGATAGTCCATGAGGTCTTCTCTTCCCGAAATGGAGCTAATGCTGTTCTTCCGCTCTCGCATGGATGTTTGCAGCGAGTTTGGCGTCTGCCTGTAACTTTCCAGATCTGGGTCGTCAAGTTCCACAGAACTGGTGGAAAGGTTTCTTCGGACAGAGAACGACCTGTCAAAATCCACTGGGGAGAATGAACTACTGGGACTTGTTCCTGAGAGTTCAAGTCTATCGAAATCATCAGAAAGATATGGGGAAGAAGGTGCTAAAAGCATTTTTTTAGCAATTCGAGGGCTTGCAGGAACACTAAGAGTTGAACTGGCATAGGGATTATTCCCAGAGACCGAATTTGCATGTGGTGAAACCCCTGAGCTGCAAGAAGAAAAATTCAGGTAATTATCAGCATCTAAAGCATTCTGAGGTAGATCTTTTTCTCCAAGTTTTTTCCTTTTAGTATTACCCAGAGAGCTTCTGGGGGGCAAACTTAATGGCACCAGCTGGCTTTCTGTTGATTTATAAAGTCTGGGTAGGGAACGACTGTACATTCCCATATGACTTAGAGATCCACCGGAGTATTTCCTAGGCCGTGAACCCAGAGCCTCCATCATCACATCCTTGTGTTTAACTGGCTTCATGTGAAGGGCCAGGCTGTCTTCAATAGTCATCCTCCTGCCTTGCTTTGGGCTAGAAGGCATGCTAGCTGCCCCCGAATTGCTAGCAGGCGAAAGCACCAGCTCATTCCCCGAGCTTCCATTCCACATGGTCAGAAGAGAGCCCGAGATCTTCTTCGTCTCCAGCATTCCCGGGAAGTAGACATTGTCATACGATTTGTTTTTCTGACTGTACTTTGAGTACTGAAACTTATCCATGCGTCCAAGGGATTTTTCGTTTTCTCTGCTGGCATGAATATCAAAGTCCGTCCTTCCTAGACTGTACCCGCTGAGGGATGGAGAGGTGCCTGAAACAGAACCCAAATGCTTTACAGAGATGCTTTTATCTGGAAGATATGGGCTTTCACAGGGGAACTGCTTGCCTCCTTGAATTTTGGTAACAGAATGTGTATTTTTAACACTGGAGGAAGGACTGGGTTTAACTGGCATAGGTTGTGAAAGGGTTAAATAAGAGCCAGCATAGTCCCCGTTTGTTTTAAATTTGAGACTTGATGAGTATTTCTTCGGGTTGAGGTTTTCCATAATATCCTGGAGACCATTTTCAAGGGAATTTGCCACAGAATCCTTTCCCAAACTAGCATTTTGTAATTCCATCTGGTTTTGTGTGTGGCTATACTCTGCCATAATCTTACTGGAATCTGTAAGGAAGAAAAAAGAAAAAGTTTCAGCAAGTAGCCTCTTGCACGTGCATGCCTGCACATTAACTTGAAAAGAACACTTTTTCTAATAATTGCCGTGCTTATAACAAATGTGTCTTGGATCACCAAGCAAACCAGAGTACGTGCAACCTTCCGATCTCTGTTTTTGCAAAAAGAAGGGGTAGAGGGACATCACCAAATTCACACTAAACATCAGCAACACAGAAAGCTAGACTCTTTCTTTGGTGTCCTATCCATTGCAGGACTCCGTGGCTCCTCCTTTATAACCCTGAGCCTCCCAAGATGTCCACAAAGTAAGGAAGCATTACTGCCCTGATGTTTTACTGCTGAGGAACTGAGGTGCAGAGAGAAGACACAAAGCTGAGAGCAAAGAACTGAACTCAGGTCTCCCAGGGCTCAGGGTACAGAACGTAAGGTACTGCTCTGGACACCTCTTCTTTTAACCTGGGCAGCTACTGCATCAGACGCCAAAATACAAAGAAGCTCAATCTGAAGCTCAGCAATAGTCATCTTTCTGCTTACGCTGTGGACTGCTATGCAAAGCTTAATGGAGAAGTACAAAACTGGGGCCCATGTTTCATGGTCTTTTAACTCAGTGCTCTTAATACACAAAGCTGTAACTGTATCTGCAAAAAGCACTTTAGTTAAAAGATAGCCTTAAGGAAGTATAACGCTAGGCTCTATGACTTCATTCAAAACAGCAGCAACAAAATCACATGACCAATAAAAAGTTTGACAGGGATTTAAGGTTCCAGGTCCTAACACTTGTTCAGAATTCTAATTTATATTCCAGAAAAGGACACTGACTGAAAAATGGACTGCGGTGGATGTTGCTGTTCAACGATATGTCCATCTGCAGCCTGCAGTTCTGACCCCCACTCTGACGAATGCAAAGGAAGGAATTCAGCTCCTGACAGCGTCAGTCACTGCAAGAGACAAACAGGACCCCCAGCAGGCTTGCACTAAGACCTCAGCTGATGTAAAAATGGCACCATTAACACGTACAGCAGCTCCTTGGATGGGCCAGGCTGTGCTTTGAACCAATAAAGCACTCTTCAGTGTCAGTTCCTGCAGTGCCAGTGAGTGTTGCTTCTGAAAATAAGAGTCAAATCTGGGATTTACTCTTGGCTCAGTCACAGTTCCCCTGTAACTTCAGCCACCTTGTAAGAAACCTAATCTCAACTTGTCACTCAGCAGGAAAACCTAACATCTAAATGTGTAAAGTGCCTCTAAAATCCTCAGAGGCAATACTTTAATCCTCTTCCAAGTACCACTTCAGACAATTACATTAACTTGCACACAAAACTTGGATAGCTGGGCACAAAACTTGGATTCCTGCCCCTCACCAGAGCTGATATGATTCTGTTTCATGAAGGATCACCAGGTTCAGATATCTAGTGGAAGGTGGCAATGTATTCTTTGAGTGGGTCCTCATTTCTGGGACATTCCTTAGCAAGGAAGGCAAGAAGGCAAAAAATTCTGTAATTCATTACTCTGCAGAGCATCGTGCACCAAACCTCTGCTGCACAGGCTTTCTCTACACAAACTGGTAAGACTAAGTGCGTAATGACACATTCTCCTCAATTCTTAAGGAACAGACCCGTAAGTTTAAGGACAAAGGTAACCATCATTAATAATGTAATTGAATAGGGAGAAGATAAAAGGAGTCAGCACTATGTGGGAGAACAAACTAAAAATATCTAACACCTTCTTCAGCACAGTGGACCTGGCTAAGCATGTCTTAATTACAAGCTCTGCTAGTGGCCAAAACATTAACTTGAAGCTTCAAAATCAAGCGTCAGGTTTACTACTACATAGAATTTAATATTTTTATGCTGACTGTGATTTTATTTGCTGAAATTTTAAATGTTTGGTCCGATGATACAACTACCTAAGTTGCCTTTCAACCAGTAAGTTCATAGAGCTCTCCGTCAGACCATCACCGCTGTGAGCAGCAAAACTGCAGTTTCTCATAATTTGACATTTTGTTTAACAGTTTTTAGCTATTTTCACAACTTCTGACCAGCAGCAATGAGGAAGTTCAAATGAACAAAAGGAGGAACATGACCCACGTGCAATAGAACTCTTGTCAGGACAAGACAAAATTATCTGGAAAAGATCAAGCATTCATCATATTAGTGGTGTTATAAGGAAGAAGTACAAGACATGAAAGTTATTTACGAGCACAGATACAAAGCAGAATGTATATGCCTTGCATACTTACCCTTCCATTGTGGAACAGAACCTAATTTTCATCCTCCTCTCTCTTTCCTTTTTCCAAATCTCTCTTAAAATTGAAAGCTAATCTCATATCAAAATTGTACTGTCCAAATCATAACTTGAACACAGCTGAATTTCAAATGTTTTTGCATAACTTCTACAGTCTCCTATGTAAATAACTTAGCAGACACATTAACAGGACACTAATAATTGTTTATTACTCCCTTGCAACACCAGTAGGACACATTTAATACTACAAAGACGGGATGCTTTTGCCAAAAAACAAGTTAGCTCATGGAAACTTTCAGGCCTGATCACCACAGCAATGAAGGGTTCATTGTACTTGAAATCCAAACAAGTACAATAAGAAAAGGTCACGACACCTTTGTGTAGCTGCTCAGATTCAACTTTTCTCTGCTATACCTTACACCAATTCTTCTGTGTTTTGGGTTCCAGCACCACAGTGCCTGCAATCATATGGTTAAATCCCAACCAGACTACTGCACATGTTTAACCGAATTGTAGCTGCTCCCACAAACCAGATCTTGTTTGATTTGTTTATTTTTAGGGTAATGTTTGGGACGACACTTTATGAACATGCCAGGTTGCGTTACACATCCTGGCCGACGCTGCCTTCGTGGGCAGTTATAGGGCCCAGGGCCGTGGCGTGCCCCGAACACATCCTGCCTCCAGGCCAGCCAGAGCTTTCGCTTGGTAATCTCCAGCGCACAGTGCAAGGCTCGTCTGTTTGGCAAAGTATTTGCTGCCTGGAGCTATAAAGAAGGAAATTCTTTCCTTCCCCCCCCCCCCATTCCTTTTGTTTTCCTCCTTTCCCAAGTTGTATAGCTGGAGGTCACTGATACCCATTCCAGCCAGGCATTAAATTGATGGGGGAGGGCTGGCTGGCTGCAGCATATCCAGCTGTGGCCTTATTTTGGCTGGTGAAATGAGTTAGACGTGGAATAAGAACAAAGCACTGATCTTACCCATATCTCAGGACAACTAAAGGATCAAAATTGATAACAAATTCTGAAAGATCTCTGTACATTCACACAGAAGCTTAATTTTTATTAATTGATTACCTGATCCAACATTCTGAAAGGAGAAGTTACTTCTGTTTGGCATCATATTCATCTTCTACAGGATCGTTAAAACAACACTAATTTGAATAAGTCACGTAAATTTTGACCTGCAAATAAAGTAACAAAAGAAAAAAGTGTTAAGAAATCCATTCTGACAACATTTTTCAAACGTACAATATAGACCAAAATTGCCTTTTCTTATGGCAAAATTTCCAGAGAGAATTCAAAAAGAAATATGTTAAGATATTTGGAAATAGCACTCCATGTTTAATGTGAAGACTGTGGAAAAAATAAAGACTGCAGTTGTTTTACCAGTTTAAAGTCCATATAATTTGGTAATCGGCTACTATCTATGATCCTGACTCTGTGCAGGCAGTTCCTAGACACAGCTCCCGAGTTTTGTCTGCAATCCTGTGGCGTCCTTAAGAAATCATTACCAAAATTGGATTTTTCTGCTAAAGATTTTATTTTTGAAAGCCCACAGCTCAATTTCAGCCTACGCAACAGCAGTATCCTGCAATCACAAAGAAACCTATGCAAAAACAGGTATGTGGTCCAAAACACAGAAAACATTTTGGCATGCAATGATTTGTGAGGTTCCAAAGCAGCCAGACTAGGAACGCAAAGAGATTCTTTAAAGTTTATGTTAAAAAAAAAAAAAAAAAAACAGAAAAAAAAAATTGATATGGTTACAAGACAGACTTGGCTTAAAAGAAACACCAAAATTAAATCCCAGCCACTAAAGACTAAAATTAAATCCAAATAGATCTCTAGTGAGTTGCTCTATTAAAAGACTTATTTATTTTTTTAATACACACATCTGTTTCTAAAAGGACGACAAAAAGGCTTTAAAAAAAATTGCACCAAGTGACAAAATTAATGGTGACCATCTGTAGGTCCTCTGGGCTTTAACTCTGGACAAGCAAACAGAAACGCGGCAGAAAAACAAGTGAAGAATGGAGACAGATGTCTGGGTCTGTCTAGAGACGAGCCACCTATTTAATTAACCGCAGCCGTCACAGCCGCAAACGTCTCCCTTGCACAGACCTTCCATGCCATGCCTTTTCACCTTATTCCCTGGGGAGGACAGTCCTTGGAGAAGGGAGCTAGTTGCTAATCTAGGCTCCTTCGCTCTGACCTCCGGGCTTCTCGCTCCCCCGGGACCACCTTGCACTGGTCTCACTTTGCAGCACTTTTTCTTTCTCTGCAGAGGTCATTCCTCGCTCCTCCCAAGGAGAGAGTTTCCACCCCATTGGGCACCTCTCCATTCTTGTAGCGAGAGGTGGGCTACACCCTGACAGCCTCCTCCAAGAGCACGCAACCTACCGCTCCCCAAAAAGGGTGCTGCTGTCCAAGGAGGGAGGGTGAGGAAGGAGACCCTCAGAGCACCGTACCTCCTGGAAGGATGTGCCTACCACGTCTGCCCTCTCCAGCGGAGTCCTTCACAGGACTGAAGTCCTCCCGAGCAGACAGGGGGAAACAGCCTGGACAGCAGACTGCTTTCCAACCCAAGTTTCATGCTCAACAGGTTATTTTGTTGACGTGAAACATCTACCATCCTTTTCACCCCACTGGGTCTTCCACCCCACAGAGAAACTCCTTCCCTAATTCCTTCCAGCTTGCCTCGCATCATCCCAACTTGAAACCTGCGTAGTGTCCCAGGCGTGGGGCTGGGGGGGCTGCCTCGGACACTCCCTCTCCCCCCACCCCCGTGGCCAACCCCAGCAAGGCCTAATAGCGGTTCTCCTCCTTGTCAAGCTGGCTCTCTGCCTTCTGCCCGCTAACAGAAGGTGAAGGACTAGGACAGAAATCCTGTTAAAACTGCCGCTACCTTACCGTGTAATCCCTATTGAAACTACTGCACTTCAAGCCCAGACCTCCCCAGAAAACAACCCAAAATCAAGACGTGTTCAAGCTGACACAGAAAACCAGCGCCTCTCAACATTTCACATTGTTCTGCGACAAAAGTATGACTATCATTGAACAGGACACTAAAATATGGACAAATTGGAATTAAAAGACAGAGGAAAGGGTTGCCTGAAAAGAAAGGAAAAGATATAATTAGATTTCCTGCTGCTCTAGCATTGCTGCTCTACGGTTAAAGTCACTGGTAAGATCACCAAAAACGCCATCCTTTCTATCTCATAAGATGAGGGCTACCACTTAATCAATGTGACAGACAGTGAAGGAAGAACAGCTGAGAGCGAAGGGGATGCTATGCAATTGAAAATTCAGTCTTCAGTTCAGTTTGGTGAATAGCTGGGCTTGCTAATAGCCAAAAGGATGAATGTCTTTTTTCAGGTTAAATATTTATACAGTTTCAGTTCAAGTTTGAGAACTCATTACACATCTCTCTTCTTAGAGGATAAGAGATCGGGGAAGTCGTCACTTTGCAATAATTGGATTCTTGGTGGTAAGAACATTCTAAAACTCCGCTGTGAGCATAAACAAGAAACAATTAATTAACAAAGGAACAGCTCAAAATCCACAGTTTATCTGCTCTCATGAAATCATATTGTTTCAGATGAGGGTTATGCAGGGCCTCATCCAACATCCAGTGAGGCTGACTCTCGTTACAGAGCACATGCCGCCTTCTGCCTTGGCTGGAACGAAGCAAAATGATTTCATCTGGGATTTATAAAGTCATCTGAAGTGAATGTATACAGCATCACCAATCACATTTCATCCCTACAGTGCCCAGGCCAAATTAAGTTTTGTTTCACTAACGACCAGAAGAAACAGTGATTCACGACGCAAACAGGCGGCGAGTCAAACAAAGGATTCCAGTTTTAAGACATTATAACACAGGGCGGCTCGACAGCAAAAACTCCTTTCCCTCAGCAGAGGGGCATAGAGCCACAGCCTGACCAAGCCACAGGTACAGCTCTACTCAGCATTTAGTCCACACGTTCAGGGTGATGTTTTCTCACCATATGGTTTCTCTCCCCTTCCTTTACTGCTGCCTGGGCTGACGCCACCTCCCTTCAGCAGCGTCTGCTACAGCACCCTCTTTGCTCTTACATTACCAACCCAGTCAGCTGCAATGCCTCAGGCATTGCTAAAGCTCTCCTCTAACTGAAAATAAACAGTCTGTTTTAAACAAAGTTCTTAAATTTGGCCATCTCTCTTTTAAGGCTTTTCTGCACTTCATTGTTCCTCCATTCTCAGTTTCTCACAAAACATTACCAGTGGTTCCCAGCAGCTCCTGTCCCCTTCTCCTGTCTCTGACACTTCTCTTCGGAAACTCCTACAGCAGTGTGCAGCCACCCACGGAAAACAGATGAAACCTCAAGTGATGGAGGGCGAGGACAAAAACCAATCATTGCCAGAGTCCACACACCATCATTAGAGTTTCATTTGTTCTGAAACTAAAAGGTTTTCAAATTATTAGGGTCCATTTCATCCGCTCCAATAAAACACAGGCTGTTCTGGAAGCAAAAGCGCCTCCTAAATTTTTCCGCTCTGAACTAAATTTGGTGGTCGAGTACAGGTGGCTTTAGGGCCCGGAGATTTAACTTTCCCACGGTGTAGCACACCTACGTGCATGAACGGACTGCTCCATTACCAAACGGATTTACTTTTTTCCTGCATAATCTGAGGACAGTGTACTTGCTCCTGATTAAATCAAGCCTGTTGGTTTTTTTTTTTCCCCAGCTTTATTTGTTTATTTACAAACTAAACTCCTGATAGGCTCAAACTGATGGGAAAAGTAAAACCAGGATCTATAGTTTACCTCCAAAAACACTCAAGTGTAAATCCATCTTTCCCCAACCCCTTAAAGCCCACCATCAAAACAAAGCAACATATTCACAGAAAGGCACCAGCGTAACTTGGTGACGATTCGGTATCCACAAACCAGTGAACGGACACATCCTTAAGCAAGAGCATGGCCATCTCTGCCAAAAACGGGGCAACTCACAAGGCTATTATCTAAAGGTCACCTTAAACATCCTTCTTCATTTCCTCCTCCTCTTCCTCCCCCACAACACAATATACTAGACTCTAAGCTACAGCTAATTTCCTGTCAGCACAGCCTTGAAATCAGCTCGGTCCCTGGCTTTGCAGAATATAGGTCCAGGGACACGTTGGTCCCCGTGGTGCAAGCGAGCACAAGGTCCCGCTACTGGCACAGGGAGTTTTAGTTCCCAAAGTTCACAGCTTGGCACCTTCACTGACGCTAAATAAATCAAAAATCAAGTATCTGTAAATCAGATTTGGCTAAGTCACTCCCTTGTAAGCCTGCAGGTTTCCGATGTGGAAAAGGGAGTGGTAGAGGAAGTCACTCTTGCAGCTTATCTCTTCCTCTGAGAAATCATCGTGTCGTGTATTAGAGAATGAGCAGAACAAGGGCAATGTAACAACAACAGAAAACACCCCATATAACTTTATTCGCCTCATAAACTACATCTGTTTTACTGGAATAACTACCCCAAGTACTCCAAAAATTGCACCCAAATGCAACATCTTTAATTATTCTGTCCTACTGGATAAGCATAATTTTCACTTACTCGATAAGGACTGAGGTTGTAAACATCGCCAAATCAACTGCTCTTTCCAGTAGATGGAAACCATGTAATTGTTTTTAATCAGGTCAGGAAAAACTGACAAATTTTAAATCCACATCAAAAATGAAAATATTAATTGCCATGTGAATACTGTAGTTTGGTGACTACAAATTAAGATTTAGAACACTGACATAAGAGACACCAGCATGTGTTCAACCGAAAATGACAGTGAAAGTGTTGAAGCTTTCTAACTTTTGTGCCACAATAGCTACTCTTACCTGAAATTCAAACTGTTGAAGTACACATTTCAATGACTCTAATCTCATTCCTATGCATTTGGTAGGACAAGAGATTAAAACACCATTTACTCCAACTGCATTATTTTAGTAGACTTCATTGTCTCCTCCTTATTTTGAAGTCACACAAACCACTGTTTCACCTGGACTAGTGCACCGAGCTAAGCTGCGGTTAGAATTCCTTTTCTGAAAGGAGAGTTAATTCTTTTCTGCCCTAACAAAATCCACCAGCAGGTAGAAATGTATTAGAAGATATTTCTGTTAAAACAATGAACTCCTTTCTTCATGCAGGAAAAAAACAGGACTGGCAGAGGATAAGCCAACCTCAAGTCATACTCCTCTTTTCCATCTTGGTGCCTTTCTGGCAGTTCAGCTCCAGAGTCAGTTCTCCGACCCAGTGACGGATTCATCTCACACCAGTAAGGATGAACTCCCAGGTGTTATACTGACACTATTTCATCAACTCATTTCCTATGAAAACTTGAGCGTGCTCAAAAGATTTGCAAACCAAAACTTAAAAAAGTCACACAGACACGACAAACAGAAAGCTCTGCTGGTGGCCGTAGACTGTGATTGCCTGTATCTCATTGTGCAGACTCACAAAACCCTAAACAAACAACAAGGCTGGTTAGAACCAGCTGTCAGAAACATACAGGAATATTCTAAATCAATGTAATTCTCACTCCTGAAGCCCAGGAAATACAGACTTTCTTCATCTAAAATTTCAGGAAGGGGACTGAGTGAAAAACAGTTATGAATCCATATTCATACTGCACAGGAACAGAAAGACCCTAACAAAAAGCTTATCCTTTCCCATCCTACCTGACAGGATAAACTGGCTTTTAGGATGCCCCTAACAAATTAAACGAGAGCTCACCATGCACAGCAGGTAGGTAAGCCCCAGAAAATCTAAGCAACTAGAAAAACTAATCAGAACGGCTTCAAAGATCATCTGCTTCCTTTTCTTTTTGGTGTTCCTGGACGTCCTTACCATTTTTTCCCTACCCACATATTGCATTTTCCCACTCTCTCAGGCAACCTTTGCCCAGGATCTGCTTTCCTCTGCACTGATTTCTTTCACCGCCACTTTGTGCCTGTCACTTCCTTTCCGTAATCACTTCCCTCCCGTGCCCACATATTCTGACAGTTTCTGTCTCTCTTATTTCCTTTGTCCATTCCTCCTCAATTTGTCTCCTTCCCGAGATGCTTGCCCCATATTTCCAAACGTCCCCTCCAGCTCTTTAACGCTTCTTCATTTCCCAGCCACTCTCAGGGCAGTGAGCGTGCCCTTGGACTAAATGCTTCTCATCACACTTGCCTGGCAAACCGCATCATGACGGTGACAGCTCGAGTGGCACCCGCTGCGGCTGTTGCACTACCGAGCCACGGGCCTGCCTGCACAAATCATTTATCAGCAAGTCCCAGGATTGCGTTCCCTCGAGCGAGGAATACAGGTACTACACCTGCGGTTGCACCATTTAATATAATTACGGCAGCTAAATAAAATGGCTCACTTAAAAACCGACCCCACCTGTGTGAGATTTGTGTAAGAAAAAAACCAAGCCTGGTGACATTCATGGTGTTCACTCCTATATTGCAGTCTCTGGGGGACCTTCTACAGGGGAAAACTCTTCTTGGATTTCTGTGGCCTCTTGGATGTGCCCCACTAGCCCAAAACAAAACCTAAATGGACAGCATCTCCTCTGAACACGCGAAACACGGCATCATCTTCTAATTGTCTAGTTCATGCAAAGGGAAGCACAGTTTGCTACACTGGCAGTTACTACGCACCAGAATTAACTGTTTTAACAAATTAAAATGGGAAGAGTACACTCCACGTGCAGCGAACACAGCATCAATTCCTTCATAATCGCCAGCATGTCACACCCTCACTTTCATTATTTCAGCTTTTTTCTGGATCATGAAGGGGAAAAGACACGTGAGATCTTCCCATCCAAACCCCTTCAGTCCTTCTGATCCAGCTCCAATCGGACGTGCAATCTTTACCTCCCCCATCCTCCGCTTCCAATCTAAAACTAGAACACCCCAGGTTTTTCATGATGGACTTTGTTCCTTCCCAACAATGGTCAACTGGTATCTTTGCACACTTTCAAGGAGCTGGTTGCTAATCATATCTGATAAGCATGGACAATAATGGATATGGAAAAAATGACTACTCTTCCGTCCTGGCTGCTGCCAAAGATTTCCATTCCCTCAGTAAAAACATGGGCACACACAAGAGTTAATTTAGCATTTGTCAAAATGAAAGGGGAATAAATCTCTGGTGTGGAAAAGGAACTGTAAAATAACCCCAAATGGTACCACTGACTCTAGAAATGATGTGGTGTTACTACCTGACCGCCCTAGAAGTATCTCTTTCTCTGTCACCCCCTTAAGTTTAGCCCACCCCTCCCCTTGATAGCAAAGGCAGGCACTCTTCCATGTTCCGATAACTTCATCTCCTTTCTCTCCTACATCGCTCCCTTCTGCTGTGGGAAAGCAAGCCCATTCTCCTCCTCCTCCTTTGCGATTCCATTTGGCACTACCACGCCTCACCTCCTCCCATCTCTCTTCCTTTCCCATGTGAATACCTTATCTTTGGGGACCGTATCTAAGAGACTACAGAGAAAGAAAAAAAATAACGAGGAGTTCACCAAATGCGAGAACTCGCAAAATTGCCTCTCTCATCTGCTTCTTCCCCCAAAAGGGAGGGAACGCGAGACGCAACATTCACCATGTTCTGACTGGTGACATGTCCACCCAGATGCCCAGGAGATGCAAACACGGGGGGGATTCGGGCCCGTGGGAAGTCAAAGCACGCAGAAAAGATGACACAGTGACAAGATGAGCATTTGAGGGGAAAGGAGCTGGTGACAAACGCCATGTGTTTTAAGCTCAGAAGCAGAAAGCCTATCACTTCAGCCTTTATGTAAGCACAGCCGGTCTATTTACACTCCCGCACATGGGGAAATTCCTCAGGCAGCTTCGGGGCGGCAGGAGCGGGAGCGGGTCCGCTGGTTTCCAGCCCGTTCCTCCTTTCGCCAGTGGGCAGCAGGTAGCTTTCCAAAACCGCTCCCATCTCCGAGCGGGGCGACACCGAAGCACCCCCTCGGCCGGGGCTGCGGACAAGGCTACACGAGGTGCGACTTCCGAGCTCTAAACCTGCCAGGGGAGACCGAGACACCCCACCCCCCCCAAAAAAAAAAAAAACCAAACCCCTGGATTTCCGCAAGCCGACCAGACGTCATGCCGGATCCCTGTGGCTGAGCTCCAGCATCCATCGCCGGCTCGGCCCCGGGAGCAGCCCCCGCACAGCCGCAGGAGGCTTTGAAAACCCACCCAACAAAGGAGCGTGGACAAAGAGCCCGCTCCTGCGCCTTATCCTCCGCCAGGTAGGGAGGGCACTGACCGCCCAAAAACCACAAAAAACAAACCAAACCCAGCCGAGCCCCCGCGGTATCTCCCTCCCTTCCTCACCTCCCCGGCCCACGGACACCCCCGCCCGCGGCAAGGGCTTTGTTCGCCGCGACGACCGCCAGCACCGCGGGGGCGACGGGGGCGGGGGGGGAAACACCCGGACAAAGAGGGAGAGGCGACCGGCGCCGGAAGGGACGCGGGGGGAACCCTGTGCCTTTTGGCTGCGGGGTGTCTGCCGAACCTGGCAGGAAGGGGGGACCCCGCCGCCCCCACCCGTCAGAAACGCGAGGGCGCCAAGGAAGGGGGGGGGGGGGTGACACAAACTCCCCTAAAAGTAGCCAAAAACCGGGAACAGCCGTGAGCAGCGGAGCCGGCGTCAGCCCAGGCTCTGCGCGCCCGGCGGGGACCCTCTCCCCATCCCCGCGGGCAGCTCCGCGGCGCAGGAGCGCTACACCCACCCCGTGGGACACCCCGGTCCCGGTCCCGGTCCCGCACTCACCGCCGCTGCCCCCCACACATCCCGCTGCCCGCCCGGCCGCCGCTGCTGGTGCTGCCGGCCCCGGCCCCGGCCCTGCCGCCGGGAGCCGCCCCCCGCACGGCAGCCAGCGCCGCCCCGCCCAGGGGCGCGCCCGCCCCCCGGCGGGGCTGGGGCGTGGGGCACCCCCGCGGGCGGAATGGTTCGCTCCCCTCAGGCCGGGGTCGCGGCAGCGGGGCGGCCGAAGGGGAGCTGGAATGGGGGGTGCGGGGGGGGGGGGGGGCGGAAGGTGAGGAGGTGAAAAGGGGCAGACGCGCACACATACCCATAGCGCGAGTCGGCGGGCTCAGCCGACGAGGCGGCGGGGGTCTCTGCGGGTCCGAGCCGGGGGGCAGGCGGCGGAGGGGCCGCCGCGGGCGCTGCGCGACCCGTGCATAGGAATGGCGAGGCGATTTCCTGCCCGCCAGATCAGCTGAGCAAACAGGGCGGCTCTGGGAGGGCGCGGGCCCGGTTTCCCTTGCCTGGGGCTGGGGGTGCCTCCACCTGCGCGCGCCCTCCTCCTCCTCCTCCTCCTCCTCCTCCCCGGGAAACCGTGCCGGAGGGGGGGCTGGCTGCCCTCCGCCCTCCCAGCTCCCGAGGGGAGCCGGGTTGCCCCCGTCCCCGCCGCTCACCCCAACCCAGGGGTCACGCCCTGCCAGAAGCCCTGCTGCCATTTAGTCTTCTCACCTGAAAAAAAAATACACATGTGCATGTACGTGTGTACACGTATTTATACATAAATATATGTCTATGCACACATAGGGCCCCCCAAAAGACTCCCCTGCCCAGGCCCCGTGCATCAGCGAAGCAGGCGCGCAGGTGGCAGCGGCCACCGCCAGCGTTTCCCCGTCCCAAAGCAGGGAGCAGGCTGGTGAGCCCTGCCAGGTCTCGCTGGTGGGGCTGTCAAACCAAAGCAAGCATACAGACCAACACCGGCCTGGCAGAGCGTATTTGGCCCAGCACCTGCCTCGTCTGCCCCGCATCTGGTGAGTTGCAGGGGGCGGCGATCCAGACCCCTTCGGAGGTCCCCGTTCAGGAGGCTGCTCAGCGGCAGGGGCAGCGAAACAAACCGCTGGGTTGCAGCTCTTACTGAGGAAAACGAAAAGGGCGAAGAGCCTCTGGGGAGGTACCGTCCTGGTTTCGGCGGGAGTTGGGAGCCCAGGGCGTATAACGAACCTTCACTCTGCAAGCAGCCGTGTAGTGTCGGCTTGGTAAGGAGAACGCCAGCGATGAGAGATGCAAGCCAGCCAGAGTATCCCGGATAGTGATCCTGTTTTGTGCTGTGTGGCCTCGTCAGTCTACCTTTGCTCATTTGTTTCCCAGAGGGGAAACTTGGGGATTGCAGCACCTACCTGCTGCACAGGGGTCCTGCAAGACGAGTTGAAGCTTACATGGCACGCGGCAGATGTAAACCGCTACCGCGATTGCTGGCTCTTCTCATCCGCCGTGGGAAACGGGGTTCGTCGTGATCCGGTTCCTGCCTCACATATTCCAGGGAATATTTTACTTGGCTAAAACTGTTACTTTACCACAATATAAACTGTGTAATAACTCATTAAAATCTTGAATCTGTATAGTAACACCCACAATACCAGAGAATATGAAAAAAAAAAAAAAAAAAAGAAATGGCCTTGGCTCTCCTGGTGTCTTAGTTTACATATAAAAAGACAAGCTTTTGAGACTAATTACTCTAATAGGCCAGAACCTAGATGAGGCTTCTTAGGTGATGCTCCCACAAATGTCTGAGTGCTTCATTTACTGCTAGTGTTGAACATGGCTCTTCTGGTTTTTTTAACTGAAGAAGCAAGGAGTACACACAGTTAAAAAAAAATAATAGAGGTGTATATGTGTAACTAATGCAGAGTTAAGGACATGTTCATAGCTGGAAGAGGAGAGAATGACTTTTAACCCTGCCAGAGCCAAAAGCAGCCAGCCTTCCCTTCGTCTCACATGATCTTCCTTTTCCTTTAAAGTGGGAAAACTGTAAGTAATAGTCTGCAAAAATCTCCCTAGGGAAAGCAATGCCTAAGAGTACAGCAGGGAGTAACTTTGCATTTGCGGTTAGACTGTTACTCTTTCGATACTCCAGCTGAAATGTTCCTTTAGGTAGTTCCTATGCAGTAGATGAGGTGGCAGCAAAGCTGGGTCAGGCAGAACATGTGTTTCCCCTCATACATGTATGCTGGGAAAATTTTATCCAAGTCAGTGTCATCTGTTTCTTGGCAGCAAAGGAGAGCAAAATAAGGAATAAAGCTTACTTCTTAAATAACAAGAGGTACTCAAAACCAGTCATAGCTGAGGCCCTGAAATAACTCGATGAGTTGGAATGTCTAACAGGCAAGAGTCTGGCAATTTAAAAACAAAACAAAAAAAATTGCTCTCTTTGACATTTTATGAGTGGGAAATACTTAAAAAAATAGCAAACAAGAGAAACTCCAAAAACTAAAGAGATGAAAACTCTTGTGGGAACAAAAGCAACAATACTGCTATTAAAGAAAGTAATCAAAAAGGGTATGGAAACTTGCACGAGAGCTACAAGTCTAAGATGGGTTCAACAGTCCTCCTAGCTAGCTTTAACTGTTTTTACGGCAGCTGCACAGCTACATCAACTGTACTGCATATCATAGCGGCTTTCAAAATCCTCCACCCCTGAGTATCCAAGCATGCCCAATAGAAGTTTAGTTTCCATGGTAATTCATATAAGTAGAAATCAAATGCTGGAATGTTTGCAAAAAGTATGCTTTAATCAGAAGCACTGAAAATGGTAATAAAATGCTTCAGTGCCATGCTGCTGTGACAGGGAAGGAGAGATCTCTTCAGCCACCTCAGAACCGAAGTCACCTCTGAGCAGGCACTCGCAATCACCACCTCTGCCTTACCTGGTCCCTCACCTTTACAGATTTTATCCACATCAGGTGTGGACTTGACTGCATTTCTGTCAAATGAGCCAGAGCCCACAGCTGGGAGTTGGCTCAGGCTTTATGCTGCCTGCAGGAGGAGAGACAATACCCAGCCTGACAAAGTCAGTTGAGATAAAGCTACCCAGTGATGACTGGGTGTAACACCCAGTCTTTTCTTTGGTGGCAAAACTGGTCTGATTTCTTCTCTTTCCTGCCTTAACTATTCATTTGGGTTCCCAATCTATAGTTTGTGACCATCTTTGATGGGCTGACGCAGTTATTTGTGAAAACCGGATCCAGAAAATGATCCAGGTGAAACCTCTTCCTTCCCTGCACCTCTCCCCCTTCTGAAAAAGGTCAAACGAGTAGTTGCATTAGAGTGATCGATGAACAACATTGAACTGAGCAGCTGTGCTTGAGACTGAACCTCTGTTTCGTGAACTGGGGTCAACAATACACCAATGGATTATTAAATTGCACCCTTTTTGAACACCGTTTTTGAACGACTTTATTTGTCACAACAAATGAAGTCGTAAGGATTCAGTGCTTTGCAGCATGTAAACAGAGCATCCTGACCCACTGCCTCAGTGAGAGAACTCAGATGTTCCTTGCCATTGCAGAATAAAACCACACAGTTGTTTATAGCTTGAAAATAATACCAATGGTCACAACCAGAACTTCTGGTGAAAGTTCAAAGTGAGCAGTAATTCTTCTGTTGGTCTTCGTCAAAGACATTTTGAGGCTGGATTCTAGATACTGAAAAAAGCTTGGTTTTTAAGGCTCATGGGGAATCTCTGCAAAGTAAAAAAGCAACCTGGAGAATGACGGCATTCATCAGTACCATTCCCATGAAAAAAATCACACACAATAGTTACATTGGTCGTCCAAGTTAAAATCTAAAAATCTATTCATGCAGCACACAGTGCAGAGGTATATCAAACAATAATAAAATAATGTAAGCTGAGGTTCAAGCAGTGGAGTTTTTTTGCGACTTGGCCTGAAGCTTTCTTAAATTGTCACACAAGAGCTACCAAGAATAAACTGCCTGGGGAAAATAAGTTACATGAGTAATCAAATCTCATGCTCCAGGGCACAAGTCAATTGCTGGAAGGGTCAAGAAAGGAATTTCCTCACTCTCTTCCTTTGCACAGTTGTACACAATTAACTAGGCTGTAATTGCAAGGCAAGAAAGCAGTTAGGTTTAGCATTCCTCTGAATTATCAAGTGCTGGCCTCTTCTGTGGGCTGAATTCAGAGCTTAAGGGATGGGTCTGGTGCGGTGGGCTTTGTTGCACTTCCGTGAGGCTTTGCCTAGATTTGCAGTGCCGTTGTGAGGTCTGCTCTTCCTTTGATGCCGACTGCCTGGCTCCGAGTATGGCTTCCTCGTTGACTAATTTAGGCCATTAGTTTTCTGTTACTAATAAGTACTAATAAGTAGCTACCTTAAAAATGACTCTATCAATAAGTTGCACAACTCGTAATGACTCATTTAAGTAGTAGCAATGTTGTAGCTGCAATGGCCTAAAGATATAAACAAGACAAGATTTGTTGGAAAGGGAACCATTTTTATTAAAGCAGCTAGACCATTTAGTGCACCAAAAGATCATGCTATTTCTTCTTTAAACAGAAGATTTCAGTATTCAAAAGGATTTTTGCTAGCACAGGCCAGACATTGCTCTGCTTCAAATCACAAGAGCACTGCCCTATTAGCTTGTGTATGGCTATCTGTCTTTGCAGCTGATTAATTGCTTCCCTTTGCTAAAATCAGCATGCTTCTGTGAATGGGGGTGGCTTAGGGCTTAATTAGCCAACTCTGATAGTGCAGCTAAGCTCACTACAGTGTTACTGTAGTTTTTATGTACCTTTTTAATATATGCTAGGCAGTTCTGTGAGCAAACATGTTGAAAACTCCAAGCACTAGATCTACAGGCAACACCTTAGTCCTTGCTCCTTGTAGATGATAAGTTGGTAGGCAATGGTCGGCAGAAGACACAGTGCAAATGCCATAGTTACACTGGTTTAAAATTTCAAATCACGGACTAGGGCAGCAATTCATTTTGTACTCAGTGGTTGGATACAAAGGTATCTTCATCCTACAGTTGCCCCTTCTAGACTTATCTTTTTCCCAGCAAGCTCCAAGCTGACTCATAAGTTCCTATATGCACTTTAGTTTAAGGACTTATGATTTGCCTCTGACCCCAAGCCAGGGAAGTTTTCTGTTCTCCTTTGGTCTCTATCTTTATTTACCAAATCCAGATGCAGAAGTCTTTTATATATTTATAAAATGTGGTAGGTCATGCCAGTGAGATAGTACTTTCTGTAGTAGGAAATTAGAAGAAATCTAAAAACATTTAAGCCACTTGTCTAAGGTTACACAAGAAATCTCACCAAGAGCAAGGTGTGGAATACAAGAACCTGAGATACTACTTTAATTTCACAGTTAATCTGTGTAAAGATAGATCTCTGTTGAAATAAATACTAATTTGGTTTCTTCCTCCTGCAAAAAAATATTCTTCCCCTTCAGGTGAAACTCAATGAATTAGTACAGAGTCAAAAGAGGTAAAACAATGCATTTCTACCAAAAGGAAAGAAGGTCGCCAAAACTTACTTCATTCTGTTCAGAGTCATTTGGGCTGGAATTGATGCACTGGCTTTAATAAAGG
The DNA here is from genome assembly GCF_036417535.1 of Chlamydotis macqueenii. Classification (NCBI taxonomy): domain Eukaryota; kingdom Metazoa; phylum Chordata; class Aves; order Otidiformes; family Otididae; genus Chlamydotis; species Chlamydotis macqueenii. Next base: position 97,970,271 of record NC_141556.1, on the reverse strand, counting down.
AAAAAGCTCTGCCTAACAAAGTTTAGACAAAATATATCCTCACAACTGATTTATGAAGCTGCCTTTGCTGACAAGTTTTTATATGTGCATTGAGAGGGGTTGTAGAGGTTTTTTCTCAGCAGATGGCCCCCAAATGTGGAACTAAGTCCCACTAGCAGCACAAAGGATGCCACGATATTGCTACTACTTTCCTGCACTAATAGGGGCAGAATAAGATGCAGATATATATTTTAGCTTCAGCTTTCTGGTATTTTTCTCCAAACAGAGGTGGGATTACAAGGAACTGAAAAATACAAAATATAACAATTTTCTCCCTATGTAGCCCTTCCTTAAAACTGCCTTATGTGCTTAGACAAAATGTACAAAATCTAGAGATAAGCATCCTGAAGATGCACTAATGACCACCGCAAAATCAACTTAAACCAAAAGAGTAGTCAAGTGACAACCCATCATCTAACCACCCCATTGCACTTGCATGTCCTTCAACAAAATCCTAAAAATATAGCAGGGTGGAGAAGAGGGTCACAGAATCGAATACGTTCGGCTCCTGTCGGAATGTGCAGGGGAAAGGGGGGAGATGAAACAGCATCTCCCTACAGGTTTTTAACTGATGGGGGGCTGTAGGAATCTGGGTCCCAAGGCCAGGACAGCTTCTGTACCAGACAGCCTGTTGGCATGCAAGGCACCATATGGCACATGCACGTCGCGTTTACCCAGGATACCCAGGGACAGATTAATCCCATTCTTCCCTTTCCTCCTTATGTCAGGTCCATTTTGGGTGACCCTGGGCAATAATGGGGGACCGTGCCCAGCCATCCTACTGGTAATGCTGTTTCCCTGTGGCTGCTGTTGGATATGCCACCTTCATCAAGAGGTCTGTTGGCCTGCCGATGACAGGATTGGAGTCCAACAGGCAGAGCTGGGGGTGACACTCCGAGAGGGCTCCGGATGACCTCGTCCTCCCCACCTTCAGGGAGGCTGCAAGCTTCTGGAAGAGCTCTTGGCACCATGAGCTTACTCTAAAGAGCAGTTGGGTACTTCAGATTCAAAGCTCCACATCTCTCCACCTGCCCAGCCTGTCGTGGCTCAAGCCGCTGCATTTTAACCAGAAGCTGAAGCTTTACAGGGCAACACCTCAGCTAATGGTACAGCAGTAAACTGAGAAGCAAAGAAACTCAGCTATTTGGGGAATATGAGAAGTTCGGAAGTGCTATTTTATAGGAGCTGGACCATGTGAGGCCTGCGGATTTATGCGCGTATTCTTGTCTACGCTGCTCGCCTGAGAGCATCCGTCTCCGTCCCGCAGTGCTGCTCCCGGCAGCCTGGGTAGATGGTTTGTGAAGATGCGCCAGACATGCTCCTCGGTCTGGGCCTGTGCTGCTGTGGCCACGACACCACACGCTTCCAATGAAATTCCCACTGACTGATGTAGGATTCGGCCCACAGGAAACAATAAAATGTGCTTGCTGATCCCAGAGTATCACAGGAAATTAACATATGACAGTCTTTAACACATTGTTTTAATAAGTTATAATTTTGTACTGTAGTTTAAAGACCACTGTGAAATCTGAGATAGGAAGCTGGGGGTGGTCTCGCTTCTTTTTCATAATGCCTTGTTTGCACGTTGCATTTTTTTTTTTCCCTTCCTTTTCATACTACTGAAATCCTAAAACAGTTGGGGAGGCATGCCAGCGTTGGGGAGCAACAACCTTCGTTTTGGTCGCAAGCTCCCCGGACCATCCTCTAAACTAGAAACCCCTTCTGACCAAGAAGATCAATGCACTCTCTTGGTGATACGCTTTGCTGACAGGACGTAAATTAGGTAGCAATACAAAATGGGGACACAAAAGTATCCAGTAGGAGCCAGGCCATTAATGCATAGAGAGTGGAAAGGGCTGACAGCAGAAACAGTTTGCCATTAGCCTGCTTTTTTTTTTTAAACCCCCGAAGTTTAACGGGAGAAAAATATTTCTTTTTGTGCCTCATGCCTCAGATCTTCACTTCAGCAAACGGAGGTTTCAGGTTCCCCTTCCCCCCTGCATTTCTGGAGAGGCTGCCAAGTTTTCCCAGAGCTAAAAGCAACAACTTTCTGCTAAACGTTACTTCATGCCTCTGGTATTAATCTAATAGGAGGCTGGACGGGGAGGAGGGGGAAGCAGCAATGAAAACTGATTTCCTGCCATGCAGTGGGAAATCCATAGAAAATTCAGACCTAACACTAATTTTAACAGCTGGGTGACTGCTTTGGCTTTTACTTGCCATAGGAACATGCAACTGCATACTTTTTTTTTTTTGTTATAAAAAGAAAACAGACGTCAAACAAAAGGCAAAATAAAAAGAAGGTTTGCAATTGTAAATACCCTGATTAAACCATCCTATTCAACTATGCTAGAAATATCAACACATTTTGCAAATTGCCTCTCATTTCTGTTAACATTTCTAATAAGAATGTTCATGGAAACAGAAAATATACAAGGAAATAGTCTTGCTAATAAGCACTTCAACAAATATTTACTTGGGAAGTGCTCCAGCAGCCACTTTGAAAGGAGTCTTAGCGGGTTTGAGAATCACGCAATTGGGACATTGAAAGAAAACTCCTTGATGGAGATGAAAAAAGGTAGCAAAAAGAGCAGATTGCAAACACTCAACGTATAAGTCAGAGACAACAGTCCTGTAGTAGTTTATGGCCATGTGTAACGTACACCGAAGAACTGTTAGCAGCACCTCTCTCAAGCATGCAGCGTGCTGGTGGGTAACTTCTCATATTCAAGCCTACATTCTCTGGATAAGTTCTTGAGTAGGAAGGGCTTGACTGTTTATTCTGATAATAATTGTTGGGAGGGTGATGGCCAGAAGTGTAATCCTTTCTCCTGACTATTGAAAAAATGTTTTCTTTTTTCCTCCTTTCATGCTTTTCGCTCAGCCTTTGCTCCACCTGTTTCTCACACGCCATATGGCTCAAATCACAACATATTGCAGAAGATTTTTTTACATTGATGCAAAGAAAGCTTAATACAGTACACATTCTGAAATTGAACCCTGTTTTGTAGATAAAACAGGGCTATAGCTTGTTTGTGCGTACTGCGTATACTAGGACGGATCCTTACCGCAGATTATCTTGATTCTAGAGCTTTACCTGCCCACTGATGCATGCTATCAGCAGAGCGAACGTGGCAGCTGGTTTTTATGTCACTGGCTGCAGCCAGCTGTTAGACTGAAAGCGTTGATAACCATTTTCATCGGTCCCAGGCTTGCAGTAAGCAAACTGGAAAGCTCAAAGACTCTCAGGGGTAGCGATGGCAGAAAAACCCCAGAAGCTAACACCCAAAACATGAAGTAGAAGCTACGCTGTGTGAGCCAGGAGGCTTCTCGTGGGGCCGATAAACTCAGGGCTGGAACATTTGATAGCTTCAAGTACTGATGGGCAGGGGAGAGGGAAAATAAAAGCCTTGAAAACAAGTGAGAGAATGAGAAAAGTTGCAGTGGATATCACGTTAGAAAGAAGTTTAAAGAGATGGAGCTTCTTAGGGGTGCAGTACTGCTGAAAAGGCAGAGAAGAAAAAGAAAATGGTTTCTGCTTTCTTTGTTCTATGTTCATAAAAAACAGGACATTATGCAGAGTTTTTAAGTGAACAGGACCACTGCCACCACTCCCTCTCTACTCCAAAAATTCCAGCTGATATCAGGTTTTCCTTGCAATGGAAACAAGCTGGCAGAACTTCAAAGACTTGATAACAGCTTAGTTAGTTATACTTCACTATTAAAAATGTTGTTTTCGCCTCTCTTTTTTCTTTTCAAGAGAAGTTGGATAGGATTTGGCAATACTTAAAATGGTGCCACTTGTATCTGCTCGCAGCTCAGGAAGAGAATGTGAAAATGCAGCTGTACTGGAATTTGTGCAGGAAAGGCTATCTAACAGCTCATCTTTTGTCTAATATGCCGTGGCCAGGGTCTACGAGCACCATGAAATCACTGAGCTCAGTCATACAGCTTTTAAATGAATGAAAAACTGAAATGGGAGTTTTGAAAAGTACAGATGTACGAGGCTCCTATTTATTTCTTTATTTGAAGGCACAGAGATCACCCAACCCTGATAAACACTGTCTTAAAAGCACAAACACTCTGAAGAACCTAGGAAACTGAGTGAAAAAATGTTAAGTAGAAATAACCCTTTAATTTATTATTTGATATATCAAATAATTTGATTTGCCTTTGATGGACTAATCCAGTTCAAACAATTCCCTCTCAGTCTTCATGTTGCAGCTTTTCTTTTCTTTTTGTAGTTTTTGACCACAGTGGGATTGTAGATTCAGTTTTGAGACTGTCCTAACTATCCATGTAGTGCCAAATGGCACCTGTACTATGTTAATGCGATGCGATCTGTGCCAGTTTGTAGAGATTTAAGAGTTATGCTGGGGTTCACAGTAACCAGAGGCTGGGTATCTATATAAATAAGACATTTTTACTTCTCTGGAAAAAATATTCCTCTTTTAAAAACACTACAGTCCCTCAGTTTTTTCCCCTCCTCCTCTCCTTCTTCCCTGATCATATGCAACTGAAGAAACGGCCTTTGTTAGTTTTTTTCTGGGCTGGCAAGAAGCCCAAAGATCCAGCTGACAAAAACCTCAAGTCAGCAAATCCAATGGGAGGAATGTCCTTTTCAGTGTCCCCATTTCACAGTCTCCCTGTCACGGAGCATCTCAATAGCTCCACACAGAAAAGCCTTGTGTGACCCTTCATTACCAGGGGAATGATCCTTACTCTGTTCCTTGTGCTTAAGCAATTTGCTCTCCTTACCCATCCGTTGCTGCCCGGTATCTGCACGCTGAGCTCTGGAGAAGCAGATGCGACAGCATCGATCCAAAGCGAAGCTCCCATCAGTGGGTTCAGGGGGCCATCACAAGGCTCAGCGGATCGGCTCCTGTCTCTCCCACCCCTCGTTACACCTGTAATGTGGCATCATGTACTCAGAGGGAAGCAGCCTGAGAAGTCTGTGTTAGCCTAGACAACATACAGCCAGCAAAAGGTCCCAGAGTTAAATATGCATGTGCTGCTGGAAGTCCTACCCTGCTACTGGATCACTGAGTTTGCACCAAAATTTCTAAGATGAAACAGCCAAGAACTTAACAGAAGCTGCTGGATCACAGTGGTCAGTAGTCAGCAAAACGGGTGCTGCGAACAAACTTCAGGGTCTCTGCCATATATTAGTTGGATAAGATGAATTGTGATTTTTTTTTTTCCCTAAAAAGGGAATTCATTGCTTTTTAAAGAAATAAAGGACACAGTAAATAAAGACTTCACCAGGCAGCACAGCAATCTGCACTATGGCTTCACAGCATAGAAGTGGTTCATTCTGCGATCAGAGCACTTTGTATAATATAAAAATAAGTGCTTCTTTCTCACAGTTTTATTTCCTTAGCCGACACAACAAGTAAATACTGCTCTTTCTGTTCCTTCTCCCTCCCCTTTCCTCAGCGGTCCTTTGGTATTTACCTCCTCTTATTTTGGATTTCCTGTCTGCACCCTAGGGAAAGGATTTTCCTGTGAGAAACAAATGTCACACTGTTGATCTGTTTGGATGCCAATAGACTAAGTCCGTCCTTCATGTGAAGCAAAGCTCTCATCTACCTGCCATCAGAATAGTACTGCCCTCAGATTATTTTTTTTTTCCTCACCTATTCTATTTGGAACTAGCTTTAGAGAATTAGCTTTCTGGTCCCTAGCAGGGCTGCTATTTCCATGTACTAAATGAAAATAGATGCAACTGTTTTGGGTAAATGAAAGTCTAAACTGGACTAAGTCGCAAAATGAAAACCAAACATTAAATATTTTGAAAACGTACCTACTTTCTATAGAGTCCTGCATAGCACATATCTTTTCAGTTACTGTATTTGACATTTTTGTTTGAGAGGGGGAGAAAGGCAAGGGAGAATATTCCGCATCTCTTCTGCATGTGTACAGAGAGCAGGGCACAGTGACTCTGCCAGAAGCATCCAGATACGGTGATACTAAACATACACAGCTGTTTCTGAAACTAAAGAAGGTGGTTTTTCATGAGGGTGGGAGGGCAATGTTCCTGGAGATTCACACCAGATTATTATGGAAATGAAGGCCTCCAGCGGGACATAGGAGGGAAAAAAAGCTCTGCATCTGAGCAGTGAAAGTCCCAGGAAATGTATCTGCTCAGACGGTTGGAACCTGAGGCTTGCTTCACCTCAAACACAGGTTAAAGGTTTTGTCTTTCTCCAGTGACCAAAGAGACCAGTAAACCTTTAGCCCCTGGGATGGATGATGGCCAAGGCTGCCAAGCCCCCATGCAGCTTGCTGACAGGCTTTGAAAGTGCTTGGGAAGGACAGACGTGCCACCTCTCTTCTCTGGCTCTGCAGAGGCCAGAAGACACAGCACAATTGTGCCGTAAGGACAGAAAAGTAATTTCTGGAAGATCACTGGGGAATGTGTTTATGTGCACGCATGCTCACGGACAAGGTGTGCATGCTATATTGAAACCTCTCATTTGAGCGTATGTAGTATCAGTGGAGTGCAAAAGTCTGGCTAAAGAATGCGGTAGGATATAATGCTTAGTGCGTTTTCATTTAGGAGTCTTCAGGGTGTTTAGTGCTTAGGACTTTGAAAATGCCTTAGATTTCTTTGCTGTCCTCTCGTGGTGCGTTAGATGCTAGATCGCCACAATTGCAACAGCCCAACTGTGGCAAACAACAGCCTGTGGCTTTGAATGAGTTGGATTATGTATCTTCAAGCTGCTATAGAGCACCACAAGCCGCCACTGGCTTGTGGTGTATGCAGAATGGGTGATTTGTAGACCTTTTGGGTCTAACCAGCTATTACCCCTGTGCTTGTGGAGTGCTGGATTGGATGACCCTGGCGGTTTATTTCACGTATGGTGTGTGGTATCTTGCACTGCTCACTATTTTGTAAGAAATAAATAATTGCTTTCCCTGTAGTCTCACTTTGAAAGTTGACTAAAAACTTCCTTAGTTTTTTGCATACAGAAATCTAGAGGTTGAACTCTGGGTAATGCATTCTGGAAAGCTCAGAAAAGCCAGTGCTCCGGCCAGTGCATCACCATGGAGCTAGCTGGGGTTCAGAAGAATGCAACGGAATTATGTACCGCCTTGCTTCAGTGTTACCTTAAGCCCATTTGCTTTGTATTTCCTGCAATGTAAGCGTAAGAAGAATCTAAATCTACACTTAGTGATCATTCATGGGACTCATGAAAGTCAGATTCAGACAGTGCTTTAACAAAAGTCAGACTCGGTTGTACGGGAAATTACGGGGAGCCTGCAGACACTTTAAAACCAAAGGAATTATCTGTCGAAGGCACTGTTTAGATGGTCTTGAACTTGGTCTGCTCAAACTCAAAATGTTAGAAATCTCTCAAGATCATGCTCATATATAGACTTTCAAAAATCATTTTCAAATAAAGACATAAAGGACAACCTTTCTGCCACAGGCAGACAACACATTCACATGCTAAATCTAGTCCACAATGCAAACATTGTGAAAAAAATCTGGTTTCTTCTAAGCCACGAGATAGGTGAATAATAAAGTAAAGCTCACTCAAGAGGCAGCGAGCGTGAGGGACACTGTAGTAATGAGAAAGATGAGTAAAGCTGACTGTACAATAAAGAGAAAAAAGCAAACCTCCAAACCTAAGTGCAAGTCTCACTTTGCCAAATTCAACTCTGTAGCAAGTAAATATTCCTATGTGGAAAGCTCCAGTAGAACCTACTTAGGCCAGGTGGGCCTAGTTTGTGTTTTATTCTGACCTGGGCTTTCCCTTCTAATTGATGTTCATTTATATTTTCCACACTGAAATCCGAAGTTGCATTCTCCGTAAGAGATTCACTTGCTTAACGACAGCTAGAAACAGAGCTATCTGCTTCTTTGCCACTGCAATAATGAGGAGAGCCATCAGAGCGTTACCACGTTCTGAGCTGGTCAGTACTTCTGCAGCATTTCTCTCTGGCAGATGGACAGATGTTGGAACCTGGCACTGCATTTTCCTGATACAAAGCCTTCTGATTTCAGAGCAACTCCTTAAACATGAGTTCTCACATATCAGTGAGAATATCAGAGCAGGTAACACCTTGCTTACTTGAGCATGAGCTCCAGGTGGCTGATTTCTGAAAACGCAGCTTTTATTTAGTCAGGCAGCAAGGACTTATTCTGCTGTGGCTTTCTTGATGCCTTCTTTGTGTGCTGCTCTGATGTCTTTCTGGTTTCTTTTCCACATGAACAATATTCAGCCACCTGCGTGTTAACTCAGCCTGTTATCAAACCCTCCACCTACACAACACATTCTTAAACAGCTTTGTACGTACCCTCATTTTTGGGGTGGTGGCTCCTATTGTTTCAGCTATTTATTCCATAAAGCTTAATTGCACTTTGCAGTGGACTCAAATGAAGGGTGGTTGTTACACCCACTATCTTCAGCAAGACTTCACGCAACTGCCAGCGTCACAAGATGTGCATTTTTAGTAGCCAGGCAACCCATTGCATTTATGTCCCTGAGAACTACTCAACAGGACACTAAACACTGATAAGTTTTCTCAGGCACATAGATCTCTTCCCATAAAAGTTCTGGAGCTGTAGAGCACTTTCTTGTATCTTCCTATAGTAGAGAAACCCTGTATTTAAATGCAGCAGCTCCCTTTTCCTTGACAAAGGTAGTATCTGTGTACTACAGGAAAACAGTCTCTTTCACTCTGCCTCCTGCCCTTTAAATCACTCTGCTCTCCCCAGCTAATTCCCTTTTCCAATTAAATCTGCCAATGGGCTGTTCTCTTTTCTGCAAGAGCTGGATTTTCCCTTACTGTGGATTCATAACTTCATGAAACACAACTCTACACATTTCAAAATTAACCTGTGTTATCAGCTAGCCTCAATGTGGTGATAGGCAGTGTAGCCAGAATATCTCTGATGAAAAAAACAGGAATTTTTACCTTTCAATCAAAGCTGGCATTTTTGGCAATGAGTACAATCTGTTTTCATACTCAGGAGAGCTCCTGGCAATGTGAAACCCATGTTCAAGTTCCTGCTCTTCTCATCTGAGAAGGTCTGGGGTTAAAACCTCTCCTCCAAGTTGGGCACAACTATCACTTGGAAGTGGGATCCATCCTGTGTCAGGTCAGTGTCTGCTACCACAAAACAAAGGTTCACAAATTAAAACATCCAAAAGCAGATATTAAGATAACTAAGTTAACAAGAAAAAGATGTAAAAAAAAAGAGTAACTTTTCAAACAGGTCTCCTTTCACTCCAGCATGGAATAAACAGATTTCAAACCTCCAGCTCTGCTAAGGATCAAGCATCGTATTCAAGCAGTAACAGAACTGCAGTACCGATAGCAATGGAGTTCAGGCCAAAACCTTTAGGCTTCTGCTGTTCATATGGTATTTCCAGGCTTTTGGAGGTGCTTCAGCTATGAGTCTCCCAGGAACTGACTCGTGCCAACCTGGCACTCCCCAGATTGTTCAGCTTTTTTTACTGCCTTTGCTTCCTGGGCAGGGACTGGTGAGTGATGGAGTGAGAACCGCTGCCCCTTGCAGAGCTTTGCAAAGCACAGGTTGATGCTCTGAGCTCAACAGCAAGCTCTCCTCCCTGGGCCATGTGCCCTTGTAAGCGCAGCTGCTTTCTCACCACAGTCCTGCCTTCTGCAATCCTTTAGCACAGCTTCTGAATGCTCATGTCTAGATCGGGCCAGTTTCCAGGCCAAGAACAATCCTCATTTACCTAATGACACCATCCTGGCCTAGAAGAGGGATGTCCTTTCTCTGACCCATTTGACACAGGAAATTTATCAGCTTTGGAGCTTTTCCACTTAAAACAGCGAGACTTGCCTGAATGCCACTTGCCAAAACCTGCTCCACGGAGCACACAAAGGAGCACATTATTTTATGTCATGGAAATAAATGAGCCACTTCCCTGCACAAGGGCGGTGGTATTCTTCAGCCCAGCGGTCATGCCCTGGCAGGAACCTCACCTGGCACCTATTTTTGTCAACCAACAGGTCATAACCCGGAGGCAACATGCTGCTGAGAACAGACACAAGCTGTTCACAGGAACAAAGAAAACTGAATGCATGGGCAGGCTTTGGAAATCTCATGGAAGGTTTATCTGATGAGTGATGAGCAGATTGCAAAAAACGCCTAAGTACTTCTGGGAAGTACCAGATCCTATAACTTCTCCATCCCAGGAAATTGCCTCATCATTGTGCAAAACAGTCGTGCTCCCTCTTGCTTTCTTTCTCTGTGGCCTGATAAGTCTTCCTTCCTTTCCTGGCCAAATCGTGACTCCACAACAACAGGTAAGGCGGAGAGCAGAGAGCATCTCTGTGCCAATTCATTCACTGAATAAGCCAATTATCCTGCACACAAGATGTAAATTTGAGCTGCCTCAGGCAGGGGAGGAAGCTCAGGCTGAATCGATACTCCTCACTTCCCAGATGAGAGGCGGGCATTGCCACAACTCAGAAGAGAATAGCAAATCCCCCACATATAAGGAGGCAGCGCAGGTGCTGGAGCCCAAGGCATGAATCTTGATTTCAAATAATCCCTTATTTCAGAGCTGTGAGCATGCACTTAGCCTGGGAGAGCATAGGAATTTTTCACGCATTTTTGTTCTTGTCAGCAGCCTTTCCTTGGCCGTTTGATCTCTCCAGTAGGCTGTGAAGCCCCTTTTGGGGCACCTGGATCAGGACTGTGAATTGCAGTACAAGCACTGAGTATTTAAAAGTTATGCATGTTGCAACTCAGTGTTCCTATGCCTGAACTGCTGTTGTCTGTAAAGGCTCGCACTGCAGTGCAGACCCACAAAGGATTTGCACGGGTGTCTGCCAGCTGGGAATCTTCTAACTTTCAAGTGCTCAGTTCTCTTAACAAAAATTTTTAAAACACACCTTGATACATTTCTAAAAGAAAGTTTTAAAAAGTTTGGAAATTACAGCACGTGGGAACCTCAGAACTTAGTACGGACCTCTAATCTCTGGAGTTAATGGTAAAATACGCCTGTGAGCCAATGTCACATTGCCCCTTTGAAGTGTGAGGTACTAATACTTCCGTCTGAAAAGGTTCAAAGAATTTATATCACAAGCATGTGCATTTCCCAACCTAACTTCAGTAGCCTTCAGTGAAACGTCCCATAAAATTCAGCATGAGGCAAGAGTCCCATTTACTGAATAGTTCACCCTTGGCTTCTGAAATTCATAACATCCTAAACAATCAAACAGAGCCCTGAATGTTATTATTTGTACCTGTTCTTCCTATAACAATATAGTGCTCCTCAAGGAATGGCTGAAAATGCATGGATCCTTACTGTGCTTTAAAAACAGGCAGTCTAGACAAGAGAGAGCTTTTGCCATTCAGTCACACAGGAGCTGGCAGAGGAGAGGAGGCAACAAAACCAGCTGTTCTACCTAGGCGGCTCATCAACACATTGTCCCCATAATTAGCTGTGCCCTCTGCAACCTCTTATTAGGCCAGCTGGCCTAAGAAACACCAGCGTCTCCTCAGAGATGAAACGTAGTGTCTCCCAGTCAAGAAATGGCACGAGCTCACCTTCATAGCGACGCGGTAATCCTTGGTGCGAGTGACCTGCACTTCTCGGGTTTAATCGTCACTTTCCGAAAGCTGGGGTCAGGACGCGGGGCTCCATTGATGAAGACATACTAAACCCTGTCCGGATCAGAGCGCACACACTGAGGCTGCTGGAAGGCAGAATAACCATCCAGAGGGAGCCAAGTCACACTGATATTGTATGGAGTCTATTTGGAGGCTTGGCCTCAATTAGCATATAAATGAAGCGATACACGCAGTCGCAGCTTGCCAGAAAAAGAAACAGAATAATCTCCCCAATTTGGCAGCTCTCTAGAGCATTTAGTTTGTGAATGAAGAGCCAGGCGCACTCCGAAGCCAAGCTGGGTCCACAGCTTACAGCCAATTGACTTTACATGGCGAAAACAGGTCTTGAGAAGTCATGAAGCAGACCAGCACTTTTTCTGCTCTTAAACGAAGCTGCTATTATAGGAAGGTGACTTTAAAGATACTCCTCACCACTCCAGGAGACCGATAGCATTTCACCTATTGCATCCACAGGCCCAGATGGGCTGTGGTACGGCCCTCCGGCTGCCAGCTTCTGGCCATTAACAGAGTGCTTGATTTTATTCCAAGTAAAGGAGAAGGAACTGAAAGTTCACAGGAAAAATGATATGGAGGAGATGTGACCACGTAGCTGCTGAGCTTAGACACGCAGAGAAAGTTTACTTACGGGTCTTTATCGGGGTAAGGAACAAGGAGACAAAAATAGAAACAAAGACATTCAAAACTGGCGCACAAGAGCATATTTGTATAGCCTCTGCAAGCCTTTTAAGGTATTTCAATTAAGACAGAGGGAAGAAGGCTTGTGTTTTTGCACAAATGCCTTTCACATTCATTAAAGTTTAGCTTTACTTCTCTAAATATTTTCAATTGTCAGGGGCTCAGCTCAGACGCAAAAGCAAGGAAATCTAAGCACAAAGGCATGCAGATTTTTCCAAGGGCAGTGCAGTCTTGCTTCTATAGCTACATAGTCTACTTTGGGGAGGATCAAATTTCTAGGGGAGAAAGCAAATAGATTTAAACGTAGGTAAAATGTAAAAGGAAAATCAGTGCTAAGCTAGGATGGTCTTTTATCTGCAGCCATTTTAACTCTGGTTTAGATACACTGACTTGAAGAAAATCCATTCTCCATTTACGTTAGCAACCTCAGTCAAGTCTAGCTAGACCATACATACAGCTGTATCTTATTTTCCATCCTGGGACAAATACTTCCCGTCATTCAAGGGTTGAGGTAAGAAGAAAATCTTACAGGTCTCTTAAAAACCTCTTTGCATACTTCAGCTAGCTTGTAGTTTCTTTGTGCACCGAGTTTGTCCCTTCCCCTCGTTTTATAAGCTCCAGTTTGGTGCTTTCCTATGATGCTGTAAGCAGCTGCAGCCTGGAACTGCACAGATTACTCACTCTCTGCAAATGCCCCGCAGCCGCCTCCTCAGCTGGGGTGAGGTAGGTGCTGTGCTCCTGTCTGTTTCGCCTTGTGGGTTCCTGTAAAAATCTGAACACGTGGGTTCCTGTAAAAATCCACGAAGTCACTACCTGGTCCTGGACTTGCTTTAGGTACGATCCTATCTGCAGTTTGCAGCTAGGAAAGCCATGGTCTGAATAACCGCTTTCTTTTTCTATGACAAGAAATAGTCAAACAACCTTAATGAAAAGCAGGAGTGACAGTCCGCTTGAGCAAGAGCTGGGAATTTTAACAACTTGGATCAAAGAAATGTGTGACATCCAACTTGATTTGGTGCAAAAAAAAAAAAATTAGATTAATGTCACAAGACAAGAAACATCAAAATATAAATACTCCTTGCAAAGACCCCTTGCCCATTTCATTAATGTTACCCCCCTGGCAATCTGCTTTCCTGGTAAACCATTTCTGGCACAGCTATTGTGTGAAGGGTGGTTTCTGATTTTGCACTCTGGAATATATCCCATTCAAGTTTCAATGAGGGAGAAGTATTTCATTGAGGAATTAGCATTTGTTTAACTCACCCTCACAAAAAAAGGAGCAAAGTAGTTCAACAAAAATGAGTATAGCAGAATGAAATAATCCCATGACTCAGGGTTGAACCAGAGTTATGATGCAAATCTACTAGTGACTCCAACTTGCATCTGTTCAAATTAAAGGGCAAAACTACTCACATCTTGTTAGGTCTTGCATATTCTGACAGCACCACCTGAACTGGAACAGCAACATAATTTTCCAGTTGTCTCCACGCTTTGCTTTCTTGTGGTCAGAACCTAAGAATAGCTCTGACAAAAAGAGAGGGCTGCTTCCCAAAATTTTTTGCTTTGTAAATATATTTCTTATTCGTGCTTCTAGGCACATAACATCACCTCCAGGCTCATAAACCTTTTATGACTATGACCTATAGCTTGGAAATTACAGTTTATTATGAAATGAAGATGTTAGCTCTGACCTGAACTCACCCACAAATGGTCCTGCACAGATTACTTCATTAACTCTAATCTCTGTCTCTCTTCCTCCACCTCAAAACCACAAAAAGCAAAGCAACATAGCTTAGCAGAGCAGGAATGATAATAATTTCATGGAGCTTTTGCGTATCTCAGCCCTGCAAGACCCCAGCACTGTTCGCAGGTGAGAAACCTTCAGGAGACCAGCTCTGTTTGGCCGAACCCTTCTGCATGCTCCATAGCGAAATGAGACCACGCAACAGAAGCATCATGGCATAGGCTTAAGCTACCTGTCTCAAATGAGTTAAGTAATAGGCTGTAGAGGAAGTCTGGTACAGAGCTACTGATACTCTTTATGGACTCCATTACCCAGGACATGACTAATGACCTCACCGCAGGAGACACAGCCTAGGGACATGTACATGTGCACCTCATGGGTGTTACACCGTGGACAAGCGCCATACACACCTCTCTCGTCTGACGCGATTTACCACCTCTGGCTCACCTCAATTTTAATTGCTTCCTTTGCTGTCTGAGCACAGGGAAGTAGCAGAAGCACACTGGCAGGACTCACCACCTTCCCAGGGACCACCATGGTCCCTGGGGGCTGCCCATCACGCAATCACATTGGCCATCACCTTCCTCTGCTCCCCTCGATGGCTGCCAGAGCTGCATCCAACCCTGGCACCAGCTTCTGCCTCTGGTGCAGCTTCCAGTTAGGAAAGTGTCCATGGTGAAAGGTTTGCAAGCCTTAACAAAGCCCCAGCTGCTTTTATTGAGCCTTCCTGTACCTACTGCTTGCAGAAATGAGCATTAAGAAAGGTCAGAAACAAGGCTGATTTCTCATTCAAAAGAAACTAATGTGCAAAACAAAGATCTCAGAGAAGCTAACAACCTTCTGTGAGGTTCAGCATAAACTACAGAGGCCAGCTGCAAAATAACAGTTGGATTTCAGCTATAAACAGACTGAGATTTACAGCGGGTTTATATATCTATTTTGGTGAAGTTATTTATTCTACAGGAAAAAATGCTATTTGTAAGGCCCCGGGAAGGCAGGGGGACAAGAGGAGAAAAGGAAGTCCTGCTTGTGTTATTAGAAGAAGCTTCACTTCTAGACTCAGAAAGCGACTCTAAAATAAACATTTCACAAAGCCACAAATTTGGAGAGTCTTCAAGAAAATAATAATTTTATTTTATTTTTTTTTTAAAAAAAAACCCCTCACAGCTCTGCCATCAGGATATTTAAAGCTACTTTCCTGCCTTTAAAAGCACACCCTGTTTTTTGTTTCCTGACTGAGGGTGGGGAAAAAAACCCCACAGAGATACAGAAATTACAGCCCAAGGTAAATAAGAATAGTATGTGGTTTAGTTTCTCCATGAGGCAGTGAGGTAAAGGAAATGAAAACTGGACTGAATATAAAGAAGAGAAGAAGAAAGAGATAGACTGCCCAGGTAAAAAAAACTTTGAAGACTCAGATTAAAAACTGTTAAGAGAGGAAAATCTGCCTGAAGCTGTAAATTCTGTGCAGACTTAATATAAACTATGTATTGTCAATTAATTAATTAAATTCACACAGTAAGTTGCTGTGTAAAGGTGAAGTCCACACTGAAACAAGGGTGGCTCTAACTGAAGGAGGCTTCTAAATGAAAACAAGTGATATCTGTCACCTTTATGTAATGCAAAACAAACAAATACTAAAACACAACATTTCTTATGTTAACCTATTTTGCGGCCCAGACAAGTCCAGCTTCTTCCATAGTGAAAAATGAAAAGCAGGCTCTTCTGCTTTCTATAAAAACATTCCAAGTGAAAAACAAAAGATGAGGTATTTGGTTTTTATTCTTAGATTTCTCCAAAACACGAATGATGACAAAGTGGTCTGGAAACCTAATCATGAACAATAGGCACCCAAAGAGCACCAAGACAGGAAACATTTCCAGAAGCTCTCAAGCCTGTAGGACTCAGGGAAACCAGTATAGCTTCACTGAAAAGACCTGACTCGTTCCTTCCAAAGCGTTTTGGGGCACTGGGAGCCATAGGTTTTAAGTCTTACGACTATGCCAGCCACAGATTTGTCAGTTACTTGGTTTCTTCTCCTACCATTCCCACCATGACCTATTCCACAGCCATTTGCCTTTTTTTTTTTTTCAAACTTTTAATCAGATTCAACAGTAACACAATAGCAATGAGGTAATAATGATGAAAAAAATACAGCATTCTTTGCTCAACATGTCCAAAGAAAGTGTTGTCACCTCAGTTGTTCAAAAAGCCAGCTGCCTATTCACAATGCAAGATGAACATGCCAATAAATGGGCATTCCCCCCTCTCTGAAAGTTGTTTTGAATTACCACATTATCAATATATTACATGTTTCCCCCAGGTGAAATTATGCCAAAATTAAAGCTATCAGCATGTCTTAGAGTTCACCCTACAACAAACCAGGTGCTCTGCTCATCTTGCTGCAGAGAGTTACCTGGACCTTAATGGGAAAGACTAAGATATATTTCTTCCTCATACCAAAGTTTTTAATCATAATTGTATAATTTGATTTACGGTATGGGTATTTATAATTTTAAGTAGCATGCTTTGGCTCCTCAAGATCCAACGACAGCCAGTGACCAGTACAAGTCCTATTAGATCTTTCCTTTCAGACCCCGATTTTAACAAATGCCCCATTATTTTTTTTCTGCAGAAAAGAGCAAGCAGAAAAGCCTCTGCCAAAGGTAGGAATGGTTATAGCAAACCAGGCTCACAGAAGTTCTCCACTTTGCATGTTCCGAGACTCAGTGCCACAAGAAGAGGTTAAAACACAAAATCACAGAAGTACTGTGATTTTGAAACAAAGGTGTAGTGAGCTTCACTGGCCAATAAAAACATTTCTCATTCTTTCTTCAGGACTGTCATTCATTTTCTGCCTTCAAAATGCCCATGCAAAGGTAGGCATATAGCTTTGTTGTTGGAGGAACACAACTGGGGGCCTGGTGAGAAGAGCTCTAAACCTTCCGCCTCGCAAGGTGAGGTTTTAATGTCGACTTTTGTCCTTTTAATTGGGAGGGGCTGGGGGGGTGGATTTAGGAGATAGGATTTGCATTTAAAGAATTTAATAAAACTTTAACATTCATTTAAGCTAATATTTTAAAATCTAATCTTGTGTTCTTTTCCCCTCTGATTCTTTATTTTATTCTCTCTCCTGTATTAATAATGACCAAAGTATTTTTCTTGTTTAACACACAATACAATATAAAAATTGCTCTACCCTGCTATTTCTGTCAGTTGTATTATACTCTATATTTAATAATTTAACCCTGGAGCATGCTCTCCACTCCTGCTTCAGGAAATTTAATGCACAAAGAAAATTCTTTTCTTTCTCAGTATTAGCAAAAGAAATTAGTATTAGCATAATATAGTGACAAATTTATTCACAGAAATACAGAGGTCTGTGGGGACTAAAAGCACAAATTCAGATAAAACTTGATAAACCATTTTAGGCCAAATACAAAAGAGCACAAGGACCAACCAGTTCGATTTGTACGCTCCTCTTTATGGACTCTGAATGCACGCTATTAGAAAGAAAAGCAAACCATGAAAAATTTTTAGAGTTGCTTTTTAGAAGGCAAATTAATGACATTTTAACACTGCCTGGCTCATTTAGAGTCCATTAGAGTCATATTTCAGAAGGATGCAGTTCCATATTACTATCTCCAGCAACAAACCTCTCTGATTTTTATTACCATTAAGCAGGAACCATTTGGACAAACAGCATCAATGCATCCCACCCAAACAGCCGTGTTGCTGCCCAGAAAGGGGCAAACAACCGAGCAGAGATTCTGCCATGGAGGCAGAGAAATGTTAACATCGACAGGGTACCTTCAGTTTGCAAGATCTGACACTCCATGTGGTTTAGGTGAATTTTAATTGTTATCTTTTATCTCAGTATATGAGCTCAAGATGTTTCGTGCTGGGTCTGGGAAATTTGGTAAAGTGATAACATGCACAATCAGGGACTTATTTGAAGCTAATAACTTCAGTTTTCTAGGAACAATTGTAAGGATTGTAATGGAAGATTCATCCAGTATTTTACTAGGATTTGAGGTTTATTGGTTGCTTGGGTTTTGATTTTTTGGGAGGTTTTTTGGGGATTTAGTTGTTGGTTTTGGGAAGTCAGGATGTGGGGGTGCAGGGGTAAAAGAATAGCAAGTTTTTCTACTTGGTTTTAACTAGCAAGTTTTCCTTTCAGAGATTAATCCAAAATAAGACTTTTCCATTATCAATTTTATTTAAAGTCTTCCTTTTCATTGATTATTACTTCCAGTGCTCCATGCCTGCAACTAGACTGTTAAAACAAATTTAAGTAATGGTATATGTTGCATCCATGTTTCTCCAATAAGCAGCTTTTTGGTGTTCTAAACATCGGTCTCCACTTACTGTTAAGTTTCAGAAAATATTTTAGCAGTAGCCAGTATCAATTAAAACATGGCTTTATTTTCCACAGATAGACTGGTCTGTACTTTCTTTCAGTTTGAAATAATGAAACAATAAACATACATTTAAAGACTAATGTAATTATTTTGAAAGCTTAATCTGAGGTGTTGTCTAAGAGAACTGCAGTCTTTTATCAGAGTTGCAGAAAGTACCCAAGCCATGTTCAGATCACTTGCCGGAACAGCACTGTAAATACAGGTGTTCTGGTTTTGTTTAGTGAGTGGGGGCCTAAGGTGGCAGCTTCTGTAGGAAACTGCTAGAAGTCGCTCCCCTTTGTTCAGTGGACTCGGCCGGGCCTAGGGCAGACCCGCTGCTGGCCAAGGCCGAGCCGATTGGTAGCAGAATGTCCCGTGATAACGCCTCTGCGATAACGTATTTAAGAAGGGGAAAACAGGAGGGAGGAAAAAAAAAAAAAAAAAAAAAAAAAAGAGAGGAGAAGATGTGAAGCAGCTGAGCCTGGGCAGAGAGGGGGAGGCTTGAGGCTCATGGGCCTTGCAGGCCTCACCCTCTGGCCTCCTGCCGGGCAGCCAACTGGGCCCAATTCAGCCCAGCCTAGCTGCAAGAAGTGGAGAGGAGATGAGATGTAAAAACCACCCTGAGAGGTGTCTGCCAGCCTGTTGTGAGAAACGGCTGCAGACACCAAGGTCAGTGAAGAAGGAGGGGGAGGAGTAATGGGCCTCCTGGCCAAGATTCCCCTGCAGCCTGTGGTGATGACCATGGTGGAGCAGGTTGTCCCCCTGCAGCCCATGGAGGTCCACAGAGGAGCAGAGATTCACCTGCAGCCCATGGAGGACCCCACGCTGGAGCAGGTGGAGGCCTGAAGGAGGCTGTGGCCCATGGAGGGCCCGCTGGGGCAGCTGTTCTGGAGGGACTGCACCCCGTGGAAGAGATGACCCATGCTGGAGCAGTTTCACGAAGGACTGTGGCCCATGGGAGGGACCCCACAACAGAGCAGGGGAGGAATGCGAGGAATTCTTCCCCCGATGATGAAGCAGCGGCGTGAAACAATGTGTGATGAACTGACCGCGACCCCCATCCCCTCTTTCCCCCTGTGCTGCTTGGGTGGAGAAGGTAGTAGAGATAATGTTAAGCCCGGGAAGAGGGAGGGGTGGGGGGAGGTTATCTTGTTCTCTGTCTCATTCTCCTGCTAGTTTTAGAAATAAATGAGTAG
This sequence comes from Chlamydotis macqueenii, assembly GCF_036417535.1. Classification (NCBI taxonomy): domain Eukaryota; kingdom Metazoa; phylum Chordata; class Aves; order Otidiformes; family Otididae; genus Chlamydotis; species Chlamydotis macqueenii. The sequence continues at coordinate 97,950,597 of NC_141556.1, read as the reverse complement.
TTTTCCCCAAGTCGAGTCTATTTTGCCCGTGACGGTAACTTTAAGGATTTCTCCCTGTCCTTATCTCAAACCTCGAGCCGTTTTTCCTATATCATCTCCCCCTGTTCTCTCGGAGGGTGCGGGGAGCGAGAGAGAGACTGCGTAGTCTGGTCCCGATCAGGGCTGAACTACGACAACAGGTTAGGTATTGATTTCAGAAGAATTATTACGGATCTGTATCAGTCTGAGTAGGGAGCTTAGACCTTATCATCAGTGTAATGGAAAAGAGTAATCATAATCTTCTATCTCCACACAAAATGTTTTCTTTTTCCATTTAGTCTTTGGCAATTTAAACAATTTATTTTAATTAATCCCAAATGTCATTGACATCTTGGTAGAAAGCCAAAAGCCTTTTATTTGACCATCTTGTGCTCAAGTGTCACATCTGGAAAAACTAGTATTTTAAAGTCTTGCCACACTTCACTTAGGTTTTGATTTGTGATATGCAAGGAACAATCAAGATTTGCAGAAAAAGATTGCAAAAAGTCACTATTTATCCAAACTTCTGATTTTGATACCCAAACCAAAAGCAAAGGCTAGAATTTTCTCTGAATTGAGGCAGAGCAAACAAGTCTTTTAAAAACAGCTGAGATTTTCTTTGCATTATAGGAGTTGGAAGTAAGTATTATATTGTTCCCATTGCTATGGTACCCACAGCAACAGTACTGAAACTGAAAGACTGACAATTTCTATGCCAGCAGTGATGTCAACAGTATTATTACCAGAAATTAAAAGATGAAGAATTCATTTGGAAATATTACAGTCTATGTTTTCTAAAGTAACTGTAAGTTTGGATCTCTGTGATTCTGCATATGCAGCACACAGAGCAGCTCAGAAGGCTTCAGTTTTCAGACAGCATTGAAGACTTCGCCTCTGAAAACCCAGATCCCACATGGTGTCTTAAAACTAGGAAAACAATGCCAGTAGTCACTTTGGAAAATCATGACACACAATTTCAGCCTCTGCCTTCAGCAGTGATGTCATTGTGGGTCCCTCATGATCCACGTGCAGATGTAGGTCACAATACTTACATTTTAAGCAGCTGTTTCCATTGCCAGGGGAAGGGTGGGGTAGTTGCAGCAACTTAGGGACCTACTGCAGGAGGTTACATTAAAAGAACAGGGTCCTCATGCTCCCTCTTCATCTTTCACATCAGAGATGTATAAGCAAATGGTGACACCAACAAACCTTTGGACAAGGGACATCAGAGTATCTGGGAGCCATGTCATGAGAATCCTCTTTTGCTTCCTTTGTGAGCTGATGGATACCTGTCCAGCTGCCGCACGCCACAGGGCAGGGGCAGGTCTAGTCCAAGAGGACTTTTAATTCCCCTCAGGGAAGCAACAGCATGAGGTGGCTTCCTCCACAGATTATTCATGGCACAGGTTGCCTGGATCAGCAGTGGCCTGAACCCTACCTGTGTGCCCCGTGAGACTGATGGCCACCGTGACAGTATTCACCCCTAACCAGCTGCTGCAACCGCTGCTGACTGCCCATCACATTTAAGGTAGAATCATAGAACCTTTAATGTCGGAAGATACCTCCAAGATCATCAAGTCCAACCGTCAACCTAACACCACCATGCCTGCTAAACCATGTCCTGAAGTGCCATGTCTGCATGTTTTTTGAACACCTCCAAGGGATTGTGGCTCCACCACTTTCCAGGGCAGCCTGTTCCAAAGATGAAGGGAACAGCCCTGTCCATCACTGAAGCAATGCTCCTGCTCCAAGCTGCCTGCCTGAGGAAAGGCTGTCCCTGCCTTTTCCAACTGTTTAGATGTGCCGAGTGCCCTAGGCACTCAGGTGGAAAATATAAAACCCCTGCAGAAATCTAGCCCGAGTCCTAGATTTTCTGGTGAGCTGACATTCGTCTTCAGGAGTGCAGTCGTTGACCTCCACAGCATCCAATGCACACAGGGATTTAGCAGGGGTGTCAGCCTCTCCCACCACCCCTCATGTCTGTTCTACCTTCCCATCCTTGCAGATGTCTCTTGCATGCCCACGTCCTTCAAAATGCCAGAGGAATTGCATGGCTTCAGAGAAGCCAGGCATGGACATGGGCGTGCGCATGCCTGCAGTGTCATCTCCCAGTTCCAGATCCCTAGGCCATCCCTGCTGTAAATCAGGGTGTCAGGGCGCATTCAGCCACCTCCCTTTCTCTTCCCCCAGTATGCCAAGTCTGCCCGTGTTCACTGTCATCAACCAGGAGTCCAAGTAATACGGTCAGACACGTTGGAAAAAAAAAAAAAATCGGGAATATCTTTTAGAGGTGCAAAGAAGGTAAGGAGGCAGAGTGAGACGATTTGGATGATGAAGATAAGTGTTAGAAGTGTCAGTGTTTAAAGCTAGCTAAAATAAAGAATGAGATTTAAAATTGAAAACAGATCTTGTATAGGCTTAAGAACTGTTCTGATGCAAAAATCAACTGACAGCAGAAATAGCCTAAGGAATGTTCCTATTGATTCAAACCCTAAATCGGCTGCAGGCTTTATCCAGGTGTATCTTAAGTCCTTATAAAATTGAAAAGACTGCTTTTCTGACTAATCATGACTAATATATGTATTTTTTTTTAACAGATCAGAAGCAGCCATCCCTAGAGGCTTGGAGGCACTGGGCAGAGGTCCTAATTGCACACACCAGGGATCTCCACTTTTGATAGGTACCAGAGAAGTCCAAGCTAGACAGCGTGAACAGGCAATACTTCACAGTACCAGATTGAATTCAGCCATGCCAGAGCCCATCATTGCTCTTTTCTGTAGATTTTGCTTTACTTATGAAGAGTGATGACAGATTAAGCATCCTTCTCCAATGTATTTGCTCCCCGTGCCAGTCTCAGGGCTGTTTAAACTCACAAACCAAATTATCTCAGAAAAGCATCTTTGAAGTTAAAGTAAAATAATCATGTACCTATGCCAAATGAGTCTGCAAACACACATAATCCTTTATATGTCCCTTTGCCTTATTTACCACCTGTGACCGCAGCAGTATTCAGCATGAGACTGCAGCACTTTAACTCCTGTGCTCAATGGGTCATCAGAATTTGTTCACAAAATCATAGAATGGTTTGGGTTGGAAGGGACCTTCAAAGGTCATCTAGTCCAACCCCCCTGCAAGGAGCAGGGACATCTCCAACCAGATCAGGTTGCTCAGAGCCCCCTCCAACCTGGCCTTGAATGTTTCCAGGGATGGAGCATCCACCACCTCTCTAGCCAACCTGTTCCAGTGTTTCACCACCCAAAATGATGTATTAAGACAAAGCATCACTTTGCAAGATGAAGAATCACATGCGTGATTGCCTTCTCTGAACAAGCAGAGGTAATTGTGATGTGTCTTGTATTGACGACTCCTCTACACATAGGCCCAAAAGGAGAAATGAGTTGGAGATGCATTCAGTATGGGATTACAGAAAACTGTGACTCTGCAATCAGAGCTGTTTTTTTTTATATATATGAAAAAAGATTATTTTTTTTTATATGAAAAAAAGATTACTCAACCAGTGCTGACTGTTTAAGTTGCAAAAAAGAACTTCAAGGAGCAAATGAGCAATACATTCAGCTGAATCTTGTTGCACTCCAGTGGGGAAGAGTGAAGTTTTTACTATTAATTACCTAATCATACAGTTTGCCCCTCAAGTATAGCAAACCATTTGCATGGATCATTCAGAGACAGAGCCATTTGCCTACAGCTGAGACACAGCAAGAGATTTATTATGCTTGTGTACATCAGGCATTTCCAGAACATTGTGCAAAGTTGTACAAATATCCAAGGAGGTCTCAGCTAGGGTAAAGTTTCATTTTATTGCTTGATATTATAAAGCTGTATTTTCCTCCTTGGATCAGAATAGCTGTATTTTCCTCTGCAGGTTGGCAGGACCTAACAGCAAAATGGTTTTGACTTCCAAAGGCTATTAAGGGACTTACATAATTACATATCCCGTTTAGCTTGTATTTCAAATAATTAACCCTAAATTTTAAAAGTCACACAAATGAAACAAACATCCCAAGAAGCTACACGGTTAAAGTTCTTGTAAAGTTTTGAGCCTGTGCCTCTCTATTGCCTGTTCCACTCAAAGTCTCCTTTGGCAGTCATTAGATCCATTACTTGCATGCCAAGAAGGAATGTGCAAGGCAGATGCCACTTGTTTCTTAACTTTTTTTCAAGGATTCAAGAGAAGCAGAGAGTATTTTGAGCTCTGGCACCAAAAGTGAGAGCTCATGGCTGAGGCTCTGGGGGTAGGTCTGTAACATCTCCTCAACTCTTTACAACCAGCCACAGATGACCAGTGCTGCAGGACCTGAATGGTCTTAACGAGAGTTTCCCGGAAAAGTTGCATGTCAGATTCTTCACATGTTACCAAAACACTGCCTGAACTGACAACTGTGTCTTTCTGCTCATGCACAAAGTGCAGAGCCCAGAGCTGCTGCCAGCTGCTGCTGTTACCAGTGGCAATACTGGTGTAAACTGATTTGGGGAACCATGCTTCTAAGTGAAGATCTAGCATCAGTGATGAACAATTAGGAGAGGTCCCTCCCTCAAGAATCGAAAGGCTTTTAACTTCCTATGGAAGATGATGCCCTGCAATAAATGCAAACCCCTGTGGCTAGTGGCAATTTCCTCAAATACAGTAGCACAAGAGCAGAAAAGAAAGCTAAAAATAAAGCACAACCTTAAAAAAAAATTAGACCCATAGCTTAGTTTGTGCTCATTTACCAGACCAGAATATGAATTGCTTGCAAATATTTGGAGATTGCCAAGTATTTGTGGCTTCTACAACATTGATCAATATGAACAAGATTATGAAATTTAGAATGCCCACGTGCATCTCCGTTTTTCCCCAGTGCTCTCTGGCGTGTTTCAGTCATGTAGTGGAGGAATAGAAATAGCATAATCAGGATTACTAAACCAAGCCCAGAGCAGGAATAGCAAGTAATCAAGAAAATATTGAGCAAAGTATATCTACCATAGAAAAATTACTAATGCCACATACATCTGGAGGAAATTAGAGTTAATTTGAAATAATGAACCAACCAAGCAGAGCCAGCTTCATAGTCACTGTTCTTTGTGGTGGCCAGCACTAGCAACAGTCAAAGATACATCCATATTTGTATGCTCCATTTTTTAGCTGTCACTACTACAGCTCTGCATAATTAATTCTATCACATCCCCCATCATCCAGACATATTGCCTAATATGTAAATATAAACTGCAGCATTTCTTCTCATCTCTCCCCCGTCCAAACCACAGATATCTCCTGTATGCAGTGTATTATTAAAACTTCGGCAAAGGCACAAGTTAATAACTGGTTTCTGCAGAGGAAAACATTTTATGCTACGAAGGGATTTATTTTCTGAAGTCAGGCAGGCTGCAAAGTTTGCTGATGAGAAACAACCCCTCTGCCACATTCAACTGTTTTGACAACTGTTAAATACAACTGATGACACACTTGAAATACCTAGTCTGAAACAAGATAAGATGAATACTTCATATTAAAAGCTTTCTTGTACTAATGCCTGTTTTTGCATGTATTAGCACCAATAGCAGAACAGCATTTGATACGGATGAAAGTAGAATAGGACTTGTAACCTTTAACGTGAGTCAGTTGTGATTCATAGCTCAAGCTATGTCATTCCTATCTACACTTGCTTATTTTACAATAAATAATGGACCCTTTCAATACTGTCTAACTGGCATGGGATCCACAGCCTTGCAGTTACATGCTGGCAGTACAAACCTAGGACAGAGCATGAATGAAAAAAAGCTGTTGATGCTGAATAGAGGGGCTTGGTAAAGGCATCCCAGAACCCCAGCTGAACCCACTGTGGGTCAAACACAGGGATGTCTCCACCTCCCCTGGCTTCCAGCCTGAAGCCATCCTATTTCCTCCACTGCCTTTTCTTTTTGAGCAGCAAAGCCACTGAATCTGGTCAAGGAGGCAGGCTGGAGGCTCAGAGTCTGCGTCAGCTCATGGGTGAAAATCCCTGCGCTCAGCTGTGAGAGATGCTCTTCTGCATCCCTCCTGAATTTCCTCAACTACACAGCAAACTGGGGGGGGGGAAGCCCCAAAACATCTCAGTGCACAGACTTACTTGAAAAGACATTAATATGCCAATAATGTGATAGAAAAGGGTGATGTGCAATAAGAATGGGATCTCTTTACAGGTAGGTTGTCAATAGTCTACACAATAATTTGTGTAAAGTGAATATTGAAAAGAAGTTTGTTCTCAAAGGCCAGTACAGAGTCTCTGAGAAAGAATAACAGTAAAGATTATTAGTCTTTACTACTCTAACGTATTTGTTGTGTAGCATTTTGTAGGCAGATGGAGAACACCATTCTGTCCTCAGAGAGCCTGACCACATATTAGCAGCCTATCAAACTAAAGCTGAGATTTTTTTTGTACCTTGTGGATTTCTGAGTCTAGCTTCCAGGCTTGGCTCAAAATATGTTTTGTTTTGTTTGTTTTTTTTCCTCTGATATGGACCACTGATATCTCATGAGTGTTATAACATGTCCAAGCCTAAGCAACTGCAAGCAGAGTCAAGTGCTTGCAAGTGGACAATTACAGCAGACAGAGCTATGAATGTTGTTATTTATGGGATTTGTCTCTCTAAAGGCAATCAAAGGATGCCAGTGCACTAAGATGAAACCCCACTGTGGTGGTTTAGCCCGGATCACCACACAGTTTCTTATTCAACCCTCCCCCTACCCAGTGGGACAGGGGAGAGAAATTGGGAAGAAAGGAAAACTCATGGGTTGAGATAAAAACAATTTACTAAAAATACTAAAAACTACAAAGCTAACAGGATATAAGGATATTAATATATACAAAATATACAAAATGAACAATGTACAATTTCTCACCACCCGATGTCCGAATGACCGACGCAGCCCGTCCTGAGCAGTGATCACAGGAACAACACCGAGCAGCAAGCAAAGGGGGGAGAGCAAGCTAGCAAGGTAGAGGGAACGATGCCAGCAAGCAAGAGAGAAGAAAAGGATGCCAAGGGTGCCCGAACAGATACCGGACAAGAATGTCCAAAAAGAAAAGGAATACCAGAAAATGAATACCCCCTCCCATGGGCAACCCCCACTTATATACTGAGCATGACGTTTACGGCATGGAATACTCTCTTTGGCCAGTTTGGATCAATTATTCTGTCTGTCTTTCGCCCAGCTTCCCACATCTGCACGTTAACGAGACTTAGAAAGCCAGACAATGTCCTTGGTCTCATTAACAACAACTCGTATCATCAGAATGTTTTTATCAACATTCTTCACACACAAAATCCAAAACACACCGGCTACTGAGAAGAAAATTAACTCCATCCCTGCTGAAACCAGGACACTGTTAAAAACCAAAACATCTGCTTCCAGAGCAGGGCAGTGACTCTTCTTACTCTAGAAAGCTACCATAATTGGTTAGATTATGGTGGAAATTCAATCTAGAAAAGTAAAGCAACTGAAGAAGCAACAGAGAATTTCACTTGGTATTTCAATGACAACCACCACTAGTTTTCATCTGTTCTCATTTACATGTTCTAGCCCAACACATACACAATTTGTTGAATACCGTGGCTTCTCCATGAAGCTAACAGCTCAAATGACAGCATGGACCCAAAAGAAGGGTTATCCAACTCCAAAGGGAATTTCCTTATGGTGTGAAAAGTACCAGTGTTCAATCAATAGCGAAGCACACCACGCTTTCTATTAATTAGCATTAGAAATCTTATGGGGCAGCATAGGGGAAGGAGCTCCAAGTCATAAAATTATAGAGTAGTCTGGGTGGGAAGGGACCTTAAAGATCAGCTGGTTCCAACCCCCCTGCAAGAGGCAGGGAAATCTTCAACTAGATCAGATTGTGCAGAGCGTCCTCCAACCTGGCCTTGAATGTTTCCAGGGATGGGGCATCCACAGCTTCTCTGGGCAACCTGTTCCAGTGCTTCATCACTCTCAATTTTTTTTCCTTATATCTAGTCTGAATCCACCCTCTTTTAGTTTCAAGCCATTACCTGACATTCTATTACAACAGGCCTTGCTGAAAAGTTTCTCCCCATCTTTCCTATAAGCCCCCTTTAGGTACTGGAAGACTGCTATAAGGTCTCCCCGGAGCCTCCTCTTCTCCAGGCTGAACAGCCCAAACTCTCTCAGCCTGTCCTCATAGGAGAGGTGCTCCAGCCCTCTTATCTTCATGGCCCTCCTCTGGACTCTCTCCAGCAGGTCCATGTCCTTCTCATGTTGGGGGCTCCAGAGCTGGATGCAGTACTTCAGGTGGGGTCTTCACCAGAGCAGAGTAGAGGGGCAGAATCACATCCTTTGATCTGCTGGCCACACTTTTGATGCAGCCCAGGATGCGGTTGGCTTTCTAGTCTGTGAGTGCACATTGCCGGCTCACGCTGAGCTTCTTGTCAGCCAGCACCCCCAATCCTTCTCCTCAGGGCTGCTCTCAGTCTAGTCAGTGCATTGCAAACTGAAGCCCACTGTCAGTACTATTTACTGTATTTCTGTGGATGCATTTGTATCTGTTTCATTTAGGCATGGCATGAAAGGCTGTTTTGGGCAAAACTGACACCTATTTGTCAGTGCAAAGCAATACCATAAGGCATCCTCAATTCTGTTCTACAGCAGACAGAAGAAGTGGTAATCTTTCCACATCACTGCTCCTACTCAGATACAGCAGCGTCACAACTGTGCCAAAGCAGACAGTCTCTTGTCAACTGTTGAGAAATGAAACAAAGAGGCTCCCGTCAACTTCTCACAATATAACAAGCAGGCCTACTCAAAATAGATGAGGTTACCAGGGAAAAATAATTTAAAAAAAATATTTGTAAATGCGGGTTCACTCACAGGCAGCTCCAACTTTTGTGCCAACTAACAGATGTTCAGGTAATGCTAAGATAAGGTTGTGACCGTATCTATGGCGTAAGTGGTTATGATCTGCACAAAGCCTGGCACTAGTTAAATGCTCATTTACGAGTGTCTTGTTTTTCCCAAGAATTGATTTCCAATTTGTGGGGAAAGGCAAACATGTCACTCGTCCTCCATAGCAGCTGTTGTCCGTAGCCAAGATCTGTATTAAACCTCTCCTGAGAGAATTTTTATGCTTTTATTTCATCATACCTAAATCCCAGCGAGTAAATGGAGGAGAACTCTATCTCTGCGCTGCCTCAGAGACATGCAGAAGCAGCTCTTGTTCTTTGTGCCCGTTTCCCCCTCCCTCATGCAAGCTGGAGAGCTGAGCCTTTTTACAGCCCCTTAGTTCAATGCAGGACAAGGGTAATCACGTTTCACAGTTCATGGTTTAAACTGATAACCATATGGATTAGGAAAGAAACTGTATCACCCTGCGTACACAACTATCACACAAGTTCATAGCTCCGTTAGTGGATTTTTCACTGTAGTCTCAAGAATTGGGTGTTTGCTACAGCTGGAGATATGGATGTCAGAGATGCATATCTTCTCCTGGCTGCTTTATGTCACTGGCTCTGTGTTTCTGAAACTTGTCCAGAGCAGAAATCAAGACAACAGTTTTGTTGCTCTGAGCTGAGCTTTGTAGATATTTAACACATTGCCCTTTCACATACTAATAATGGAAATTGCCTTGCTGTGCTAGTTAAAATGCACTAGGAGAGTGGCTTTGATCATCTTCAGAGCTATTCTCCTTCATTAAGTCTTTGTAACATATTTGTGGTTTCAGATTAAGACAACACAGTCTCCATTAAGACCTTTAGCCATTTTGGGATGTTTGGTTGTCTTATTTTTGTTGGATCTTTTTGTTGTTTTTTAAGCACAAATTTTGCATTTTACAACTATTAGAGAAATCCAAAATTTTATTTTAAGTCATTTTTTGCATAGTGCCTCCACAGTGTGTCTACCCAGATGGCTGCCCTTAACAGCTCTGAGAGACCCACTAGGTAAAACGTCTGGGGATATTCTCAACAAGTCCCACAATTTTGGTGGGGACCATAACTGTGGTTTCCAGGGCCTGAATCCCCATTCAAGAGATATTGTACCTTCAGCTGCTGCCAGGCTGCAGCAGTAGCAGCAAAGCTCTCTGAAACATAGCAGATAGATGATATAAATAATTATGCCCGGTTTCTTCCCTCCAACCAAAAAGAAAGTAGGAGTTGGCAGGAATGTTCAGAGGCATACAGCAGCAGAATACAGAAATGGAAGAGGGCTTTTGGTCCATTTCAAACATTCTTGAGCGCTTTGTCTAATCGGCTCCTGAGCAACAGAGCTGCCATCCCTTCAGAGAACACGTACAGCAGGAGTCACTCAGCTTCATGTCCTGCATCTTTGGCCCCTGTATCTCGCCTCCTCCCCGGCAATTATTGTTCATTTCATCTCACTTCAGAAACTCCAAAGACGCTTTCCCCAGCTTCATGGCCCCTTTTCCTGACGAACTGGCTCCTTCAGCCCTCTTTCCCATGGCTAGAGTTTCTGCTCCGTCTAGGAAGGCTGCACATACATTTCACACAATAGGCACCATCTCCATGACACTGCCTGTGCTGTGTGCACAAGGAAGGACTGCAAGTTGGCCACATAAATCCTACCATGTAATCGATCTGCATGCCAACATTTCTGGGTCACAGCAAGCACTCATGCTCTAGGGAGCCTTTTCATAACCAAATGACTTGAGATTGCTCCACTCTGAATGATCTACTCTGACAATACTTGTTGTTTGTGCTTCAAGTCCAGTCAAAACTTGGAACCTCTCTGGTGCCAGATAAATAGGCAGGTAAACACAGCCCTTGTCTGAAAGGACTTGCTGCATAATTTATGTCAACAGGCAGGCAGAGCAAAGAAGAGGAGTTCAGGAATTGGAAGCATGAGGCTAAAGAAAGGCAGAAGAAAGCACTGGCCAAAATTTTGCATCACCACAAGGTAAAGGTTTCCCCCCCCACCATTTGATCACAGAAGCACAGGACCGAGTGGGACCCCATGAGCTTACACCACATAGCCAAGCCCCCAAGCAGGATCAGCTGCACCCACGCCATTCCTGACAGATGTGATCTACGTGGTTTGAACGGAGACACTGCAAGTTGCCTATCCCAACTACTGTTACTTCTCAACAAAATAATCTCAATGCCTGTTCTGTCTACTGCGGACCAGAGAACAGATTATTGCTTTTGTCTTTGCTAAAACAATACATTTATTTGAAAACTTTCATTTCTTTCAGCCTTATCTTTCCTAAATTACACAACCTCATGTCACTCCCTTCACAGTGTAGAGCCCTGGTCTTTCTTCTTGTTCTGTTCAAGCGCCTCCAGTTGATCTTGCTGAGGAATTACCACTATTATCTCCACATAGAGTAGGATCCCTTTGCATGTCCTGTCACCTCTGACTAACCTTGTGGAATAAATGGCTTTTTCACAATAATATATTGTCTCAATCACTCATTTTTTTTTATCTTTTTATGCAGAACTGCAACTTGTCCATTTGTGTCCCACCTTATAACCAATTAAGTGATTTTTGCTTGTGACAATGCAGAAATTTACATTTGGCTTCCCCGGACTACAGTTTATTTCCAAATTTTTCCAGTTTCAGTTATTTTGTATCAGAAGCTTGTTGCCTGAGCCCCACCCTTAGCCTGAATTATCCATTATCAAATATATCTAATAATGAATCACTGTTCCCCCATCCAAGTCATCAGGGAAAATAGTGACTGACTTCAGGCCTCTGATTTATTCTTTCATTTGGATGATCATCCCCTGATTACTATTTGAAAAGCACTTTTCTAATTCACTGTTTTATTATACTATATTTCCCTAGACCTATTGAGCAAGACAAAACCAGCATTTAGTTAGAAGGCTTGATTAATAAAGGACACATTCACACTGGCTTGATCATCTTTTAAAGACTGATGTAAACTACTCTGGTGTTGAAAAGGGACGGTCAACACGCTTCCCTCAGAGTACTGGGAAAAACCAGGCATATTAAAACATCTCCAGCAAGCATGGTTTTACCAAGTGGAAGGGAGAGAGTGACAAGCATCCCATGCTCTCTCTGAAGATGCAGACACCTTTTGCCCTCTCTTCCAAAACCGAATCCCCTAATATCTGACCGCAAGCCCTCTCTGAGGCAAACTGGGTTAGCCACAGCTCAGCTATTTCCACCACACCCCCAAAGAACAGGCCCTGAGATGTTCTTTAAGAGGACCAGAAAAGGTTTGATCCACAGCTGCATCAAACACAAACTCCTTTTTGCCACTCCTAGGGATGCTGGCTGACAAAGCCCACACTAACTGCAGACCAAGGACATGTCTGCAGTACTCATGAGGAGCAAGCCAGCCTCATGGCAGCCACTGCTCCTTTGCATGCCAGATCCTGCTCCCCTTTGCGTATGCATGGCCAGGCTATGTCTGGTGTTTGTGCTGGATGGAACAAAACCATATTTTTGCTTTCTGCACCCTACAGAAGGCAGAGTGAAAGAATTGCACCCATAAGCATAAAGGTTTGGGGTCCAACCAGTTTGAAAGCAGCCAGGATCCAAAAAAAAAAAAAAAAACAAAACATGAAAAGTGGAGACATGTGCCTGTAATTGCAGATGGCAAGCAGTGGAGATGGCAAGTTCTCTGCAGTTTCATAACTGCTTCATACCCTGATGCAACAATCCCTGGGGCATGGATTTCTGCATCTTGACTTCACATTTGTTGCTACAGGTACAATTTTTGGTCCCTGTCATGTGTTTGATAGGAGCTAAGAAAACTGAGCAATCTTCAGTCTGTATTCACCATAGTTTGGGTACGTATTGCCTTTGGATTTGCATTGAGGGGACAGTGCCCATCACCATTGCCACACTCTACCATCTCCATTCTTCAACAAACACGGGGCTCTGCTCAGCATGACTATTCACTACAATTTTCCATAAATATGCTGAAAGAGTAGAGCCTAACTCCAGTGCAAAGGTGGAAGTAACTGGTTGCTTCGCCCTCCCCTGAACTGGTGGAATGACAAGCTGGTGGTGGTAAGTGCATGAAGACACCAGCCACAGACACAGTGGAGGCAGGCAGGGATAGCAACAGACTGACTACAATCTGCTTGCTTATTTGCTTTTTATTGCTCCTATTTAGTTTTTTTTTTTAATTGCCTTATGGCACCTCTACATCTCTCCAAACACTGCCTGTGCACCTCTCTTACTACACAGAGATCTCTGAGCTATACTAGAAGCAGTTCCCAAGAAGTGGAAGCTGATGAAGCCCGAGGCAGGGATAGCAGCCTCCCAAGGTGTCTTTCCCTGCAGTGGATGCATTCACATGGACTCCCCTACATGGATTCTCTGGTGCTTATGAAAGGTTGCAATCACCTCCAAGCTCTTTCTGGGGACAGCAGCAGCTTCTCCACCCTGTTGTTGGCTGTCTGCTTTCACAAACCTTGGCAAAATTTAATTACACTGAGTACCTTAATTATGCTGAGTACCTGTCACGCTTAACCAAAGTCGGGCAATGGATGCAAAGAGTTTTCAGGCAGAAAAGACACAGACACAGTAGCAGGCCTGATCAAAAAATCACATTATTTTTTGCTTGCATTAACCCTCTTTTTGCTGCTAGCTTACCTTTCAAATTTCACTGGTTTTGGACTCTTCCATACAGCCTTTCCTATTTCTAGGTACAACATAAGAATCAGTGCTTGATTCACATCACTTTACAATGCCAAAACACGTTTAAAAATAACTGTGTACTAAAACATTTCCTTTTACATGAAGGCTTATAAAGCCACCCTTCCCATTTCAAAACTAAACCTAAATTTCTAAGCAGTTCGAAGTCACATTTACAAAAAGCTGGTGCATGTAAAATATGCAACATTGGCTGCAACTGGCTACAGACTGGTGCCAGTTTAGAATACTTATGCAAGACAAGAATAGACAGAGGGGAAATAGCTCTCAAACCCCACCAGAGAACATGCCCTTTCCCAGGGCCTGTGTTTTGTTTAATGCTCTGTCCATAATAATTTTCCAATTTGCTGGAGGCTGGTGGCCTTGCTGCCAGGAACGGGGCCTCCGCTGACTCCTTCTAAAGCAAGGTATGGCAGTCAGGGATTTTTCATTTCCACTCCTGCTTTGCCTCTCACACTTCATTTCCCCATCAAAAACATACTTTGGATCTTTTCACCTCATGGTTTTTCCATCTGACCATGCTATTCTCCTGGACCACTACAGCACAACAGACCAGCATCATCCTCATCCTTCCTATGTTTCTGAGGATATCAAGTAGACAAAGAGGTGTCCACAAATGTGACAATTTTTAAGTATGTTTCCTTATATTGCAGGAAGCTACAAAGGAGAGTTCTGTTCACACTCCTCCCTCTTCCCCAGCAACACTTCTAGCAGATGCTTGCATTGCTCCCCTGAGGTTCAGCTCTGGAAAAGGCTCTGCACTCCGTTAAGGTTGCTGTTCCCTCTGCTTTCAGCAGCAAGATGTGGACAAAGCCCAGAATAACAGCTCCACCCAGCATGAGCTGCACCATGAGGTCTGTATGCAGGCACCCTCCAGTAACAATAATGTAACTATCAACCCATTTCAAGTGTCATTTTTCACAGAAGGGCACAGAAGGCAGGTTATGGACCCGCAGGATCTCCTGGAGGTGGTGTTTTGGTGTTTACAGCCACCTCCTTCCCTCTTCCCCTCTTTTGTGTCTACCATATCAATCAGCCCTACGAGACACTGCAAAGCAGGTGGATCCACCAGCTAGCCATGCCAGACGAGGGGCACAGGACATCCAAGCATTAGCACAGTCACACTGACGAAAAGCCACTCCTGCCTTCTGCCTCTCTGATCACCGCTATGGACCGGAGTTTTGAGCCTTCCCGGTGCTGCACCATTTTTCTTCCTTCCTAGGAGTCTAAAGCAAGTCAAGCTTGGTTATGCTGGGTGACACTGGGCTGGTTACGCCTCCTCTGCCTGTTCCTTTTTCCCACATGGTACGATAAGCTCTTGGTGAAACACAGCGACTGGAGAGGGGGATGCTACTTAAAGTTTAGGTGTTAACAGCCTAAATGAAATAAAAGACTAGTGTCCTGAGGGCTCTTTAGCAGTTAGGTAGATATTTGAATTAAATACTTTATTGTAGATAAGCCAGTCAAGAATCAGTTTCTGTTCTCAGAAAAAAACCCCATTTTGATATTTAAGAATAATTCAGTCTTAACAAGAAAAGTCTGAAAAATTCCCAATTTTCAGTTAAGACCAATAAAAATCTCTTCTAGATGCAAATTTCTGATTTCAGTAAAGGGAATTGTTGTCTTAAACAGTCTTTCTTCACTTTCAAATGCATCTTAAAATAGCAGAAAATATCAGTTTGGTTTAAGTATAGTCTCTAATAAGCCAAATTAAGCATACCACCTTCCCAAAACATGATTGATCAGGTATACAAGTTTCATTTTAAATAAGATAATCTAATTTTATCCAACTAAAGTCAAATAGAGGAAACTAATCACTATTTTTTTTCCCAAATATTTTTCTCCTTTCAAGATCCACAATTTCATAGGAGATGTTTTAATTTTTATAGAACTATGTTCTCTATCCTACAGAAAACCTCTTCATCAAAGCTTTCCCAAGCATGTCGAGTTTGAATACTGGAGAAACCTTCCACTTGAAGGGCATCATCCATAGCCATCAGCAAGGCCTCCCACAGTGGTTCCCAGTGTTTGTTGGGAGTACTGCAATTTTGTCCTTAAGCTGCCTGCATGCTCTTGGCAAGCAGCTATCGTGTCTGCATAAAATTCAGCTGCTATCTGATAATCCAAATCCCATATTTTTTCCAAAGGAAAAGCATGCTTCCCTTCTTTCCTGAAGAAAATCTATTCCCTGATTCAAGAATCTAAACAACTCCGTGGATAAATGAGTGTTCAAATTAACTATTCTGCTTGGAGTTCATATTACACTTTACTACAGAATAAAGTTTTTTTCCCGTATGTTGGACAAGACCCCATTCACACAGTCTCCTCCTCATCCTGCAAGCCTCTCCTTCCACATCATGGGCTGTTCCTCCCTTTCCTACTCTCAGTTTGGACTATCTGAAGAGCAAGTGCTAGGTCCCAACTCAGATATTCCCCTCGCAAGTGTCATGCTTTGGCTGGTGTGGCCAACCACCATCAGCCGCGGTACATTGCCTCCGGTTGCCTCAGGGAGATGGAGCTGTGCCTGTCCTTCCAAGAGGAAGTTGGAAGGGTAGATGAGGTTATAAACAATGACTACCTTGTAATTAGCAGCAGCACAATTACACACACAGAATACCAGTTTTGGAGAGGGCTACACGGCTGCTTCATAGGAACCCTTGTGCCTGAGGAGCTTATGTGCCCAGCTCCAATGCACTGCGCCTATTAATATTTTAAATCAGACAACAAAGCAGCCTCAGTGTCCTAGAGGAGCACTGATAACATCATTCAAACAACTTTTGACTTTGCACAGACACTTTAAACCATTCACCCATGAAACAGGCAGCTTCCTAGCGCAGGTCAGATGCTGAATGGGAGGCACATTCCACCCCATAAACATTTAAGCCACCAGTAATTAACTTACCAGAGGCCATGAGGACCCTTTGGTCTGCCAGTGCCTCCTCCAAACAGACGGGCAGTGGGAGTGGGTTTGTCGGTATGCGCCAGGCATTTCAGGCATGAATCCCAGCCTTGTCCCAACGTACCTCGGTACGTGGGCACAGCCAGCCGGTGCAGAGAAAGCCTCGCAAACCATCTCCACACACTGAGAACGTGGGTGGTGCTTGGAGTGAAAACAGAGGCAGCAGGAGCAGCAATAACATAGGATTACAGAAATCTGATAGCCAAGGTTAC
This sequence comes from Chlamydotis macqueenii, assembly GCF_036417535.1. NCBI lineage: Eukaryota > Metazoa > Chordata > Aves > Otidiformes > Otididae > Chlamydotis > Chlamydotis macqueenii. The sequence continues at coordinate 97,933,775 of NC_141556.1, read as the reverse complement.
TGAAACTCATTAAAAAGGCCTTGGGGGCTGCAGGAGTGCCTTCGGTTCTGCGGCACGCTTTGCTCAAACTAGAGGAACAAATTGGCTCCTACCCCGGCCTTTCCCCTGTGAAAGGCCACAGGCCTGCTCCATCCCCACCTTTGCACAGATATATAGTTTCCTGACAGTCTCCAAGTGTGTGAGAAGATATAGCTGATCAAAATCCTATAGCTTGCCTGTTGATATAACGCAGAAAATTATTCACAGCCTTAGGTACTGGCCACAGGGAGTAAAACAAGTCACCACATTAAGGGAACATTGATTACAATCAGTTCTCAGTCCTTTGCTCGCACCTTCTCCAGCCACCTCAGGACTTCAGTCTAGGGAAGGCTCCTGAACAGATCACACATTTCAAAGTCATAACCATGATAAAGCCAAGTGAAATCTGTCCTCAACAGTCACCTTTTAATATCAGCTCGTCATCATGCAACAGCAGTGTAAGAGCAGCATGAGCTGCGATGAAAAGTTGCAGCAGAATTTCCAGCACAAAATTCCTAATTCTGGTGTGGAGCCTGAGAGGCGTCAAGCATAACCTGAGACAGTCCTGAACCACCTGCAAATCCAAAGTCATTCACTCCTACAAATATTCAGGTACAAACCTGTACGCTGAAGGAAAAAATAAATCAGTGGCCAGTAAAGTAATATTGCCCTTGGACATGCAAATGCATTAGAGTAAGAATGTCAGCAGTTGCCTTTTTTGTAGGTCTTTGCTGTGTGGTTTTCAAAACCATTTGCAAAGACTGAGAACATCACTCACATCAAAAATAACAGAGGTTTTGTAACACTTCACATGTTCAAAGCTCTGGCAAGTTTTTAAGCCACACAATACTTCTGGAAACCAATATTGTCCTCGATCTCTCTACAAGATACAAATATTCATAGGAAGTCTAAAGGCAAGACTCCTTAACTTTAAAATCCTTCTCTTTTAATGGAAAATACTTTGAACAGGAAAAGTGGGAAAACCTCAAAGTAACTGTCCAGAAAGTTTTCCATTTTCATGTGAATTTTTTTTTTTTTTTAAGTAAAATCCTTCTCTGCAAGACTCTTCTCACTATGGAAAGTTCAATCAGCTCTACTCAAAACATTTGTACAATCCAGGTGGTAACATATAAACACACAAGGAGGCTGCGGCAAGTTTAAACTCACTTTCTCACAAATTGATAAAGACAGGGTTGCTGCCATGGTGCAACTGACCCTCCATCTGCTTCTATTCATGATGCAGCTGCACCAATATGCACCATATCATCAGTATGCCTGCAAGCTCTCGCCACTGTCTTCAACATCTCAGAAGAATGTTTTTGACAATTCATGTTTTCATTGTATACATAGTAAGCTCGTTAAGCAATTGAGCTTGAAATGTAATGTGTTCCTAATCAAAGTCTCACTAGGACCTGCTCTTGATTATTCACCTGAATGCTTGATAGAAAAGTTTAAGCCTGCGTGGCTTCACTGCTTTTCCTAAATTTCTTTTGTGGGCAGAGAACCCAAGGGACATATCTACAAAGACTTTGGCTTACAGTTATTTCTGAGGAGCTAAACCTCTTAGTTAACTAGCACAAGGATCTAGCTTGTATCATCCCATCGGCAGCGCCTAAGCAGTAGAAGCTGTTTCACAACCTAAACCTTTTTCCTAACATCTGCTCTGGGCCTGACGGCTCCCTGACAGCCTCGAGCCATACCTTCCCCTTGCAAGAATTCGCCAACCTTGTTGTTAGATTTAAAAAAGCAGTTATACAGTTAGCTTTATGCCACACATGCTTTAATACATCTATGCTTCTCCAGTACTGTCTACTTTGCACTCTTCACCTTGCCCCAAGCATCAACAGGTTTCATACCTAACAAAGCACTGAGAGGCAATATTTTAGACCACACTTGTGAATAGGTAAATAAAGTGTGCAGCCAGCAGAGGTTTTTTAATCTGATACTGCTCCTTTCCCAAGAGCTACATTTTATAAGGTACACCTCAGTTGGATCACTTGGCCAATATCAGATCCTAAATCAATATTTATTCCTTAGAAGTATGCATATTATTTTGCTATCTTATGGTTTGTCTCCTTGTATTTTTTTCAGATGGAGAATAGTTGTTCATAGGAAAAGGGCTGCAACAAAAAAAGAAAAATAGAGCAAAAAAGAGAAAAGATGACATATAGTCTTGGCTCACAATAAATACTCAACTCTCATTCTTTGGCCTGCTTGGTTTCATTTCAAGTTGTTGTTTTAGACAATTCTAGCTATCTTGTACCCAAACTACTCACTGAAATCAAAACAAGCTTTGTCATTGTCAACATTGGCACATTCCTCTGCTTCCCCCACCTTCCAATATGGTCAAAGTCACAAAGCTTGATGCTGAAGGGCTGCTGCGCATTTGCCTTTTTAACTTGAAGGATGTTGGGAAGCTGTAACTCTGCCAGAAAACAGACTCATTTGTTATTAACACAGGCCATATTTAGCCATGTGTCTCTAAAGTAAAAAGCACATACTTTCATCTTAAGCCCCATCTCTTCACAGCTGAATCTCCAGGGACCACTGGATCCCATTTTGCATGGCCAAATAAGGTAAAGCAAGAATTTGAAAAATGCAAACCTGGCCTGAAATTGCCCACAGTTTTGAGGAGTTATTTTTGGATTTGTTAACCTTTTGTTAAACAGAGGACGCTGCAAAGTTGTCTTTTTATTACTTTGCCCTGAATACTTAACTTCCAAAAAAAATTTTAGAACACAAGTGAGCTTTAAGGAGATGAAGTGGTGGCGGATCAAGGCTGAGAGCAGCAATAGGAAGTGATACTGAAGAAACCAATGTTAAAGCTTCACCCAAAATAAAAGTGGTGTGATTTGCCAACAGATACTGACAGGACATTCTCCAGATTAGAGGCAAGCACTCTTCTGAAACGCGCACAGGAGGGAATCCAGAAGGCTATGTAATAGACTGAATGTCCCTGATGATTTTCATTCTACCCTCTCACTGAACTTCACTACCTTCCTTCTGAAGGAGTAGCTGGAGATGTCTGTGTCTCTAATGGGACAAACTACCAGGCATTTGCAGTACAAAAGATCAGATGAATATTGTGTGATTACATGTGAAGCATCTTCTTTGTAAACATTTCCTAAGGATGAACTCTGCCTTGGTTTTCCTCTGTGCCTCTGACCACGAATACATTACCTCTTGTCCTCCAGCACTCTATGCTTCACAACCTACCACATCTGAGAAGCATACAGATGTTTCATGGGAATCCAGAGATCAAGATCACTATTATGAATGTGCATTGAAACTGCAAGCATCTGGAACATGAGAAAAGCAAGAAGCTTCCTACCATTCCAGCTGACATGTGTATGCTGGAGTTACTTGGCTTTACATACAAGTGCAAGAAAACCACAATGAAGACAATGAATACATGGATGAAATCTTCATTCAAGGGTGTGGAAGGAGCATAAATTTCTCAACAAGCTGGAAGTGAAAGCAGAAACTCAGAAAAATGGATTTTGCTACTTGTTCTAATTTAATACAGAGTTACGACAAATAATTAAGGCATTGTGGGCATTGTGTGACTGGGAAGCTTCTCTTGGCTTCCCTGAGAAAGCCATGGTCATACCATGAAGCATTTTCTTTTTTTGATCATAATCAGTATAGTCTTCCATGAGGTGACTCTAATGCTGACTCAGCACCTCAGTTGACAACTGATTTTTGTGGGAGTCCCATACCGTTCAAGTTATCTTAGCACACGGCTTGCTGGTCTCATGCAGATATTGAGAAAATGCCCTGTATTCATGCAGAACAAGCAACTGAAGGTCATTAGAGAAAAGAAGCAGCTATTCACTTCAAAAAAACCCCATGTTCTACAGGAGATTAGCAACTGAAACTGTTAATGTGCTAACTAATCCTTTTAAGCATTGTCATATTAGCAGCATTCAGTCTACTTGTCCAAATTAAAGGTGAAAGAGCAGCTTTAAAGGTTCTCTTCCCCAGGAAATGATTCAAAATAAAATCTACCAAAGTGGAAAATCAAGTTTGAAAGTGAGATAGACGTACCTTTTGCCATATAGCATACAAGACACCAGGGACATAGGCCAGGCTTATCCAGGGTCACTGGGTTCAGACTCCCAAAACCACAGACCTCATCTACTGTTTTGTACCCGAAGCCAAGATCATGGCCTACAGAAAAGAACCAAACAGCTATGTTGATGCAGTAGGACCATCCAGGTCTCAAGTGATTAAAAGACTCAAGAGAAAACTCTAATCCAACCTCATTAATTTTGGATATATCAACATAAAAGGAATTCAGAAGTTCTTCCTCTATGGGCAAATTACGTTGTATGTCATGTGGGCCCACTTGCATGGGCCAATATGAGAGCTTTGGAGTAGGTAGGAACTAGCAGATTTTCAAGTGTGACAGATGATTTATTTTTTTTTTAATAGTCTAAATTGTGAAAACAGAGAAAGGCCTTGATCTGAACACTGCCTGACTTTGCGTTCTTTCTCAGTCAAAACACTTCTCAGTTTGAAGATTACCGCAATGCTCTCTGGGTGAAAATTACCATGATGATTTTAATAAAGCCATGAGTCTGAATATCATTTTGAGAGTTGGAGTGCTCAGAGCTAACTTTGCGGCAGATTTCAGCACTATTCCATTCAGTGTGGGATTTGAAAAGAGACATAGAAATTCTCCCCATCCAGTCCTGCATGATGGAGGCACCTCCTTGCTTCTGTGCTAATGCTGGTATGAAGCACCAGGCCCCAAGGGTCATACATACCCTCCCCCTGCTTCTGGGAACTTAGGGTTTTGGCCTGCTGCTTCCTTACCCAGCAGGGATATAGCATGCCAAATTGGCCAGAACCCAACTCCTGGCCCTGAGGCTGGGCTGCTGACCTGCAGAGAACAGGGCTCCATGGGGAGGCCTGAACCCTATACCTCTGCCAGCTGGCTGACAGCCAAGGCAGCTCCCTCCCCAAGCCAAAGCAAGGAAATACTACAGAGCCTCTGACTGTAGCTTGAAACTAAACATAAAACTACAGAAGCTTCCTCTTGCATTTCTGCAAGGTTTTAAAACCGAGCGAGGTCCATGTAAAAGCTCTTCAAATCATCTGGGTAAAATTTGTACGTTTGCCTCTAATGTAGTGGAGCTCAGGGGTGGAAATAAGGTTGAGCTCATGATTTTGTTTATGTTTCGACTCACAGCAAACCAAAACCAGGACACTTCAGAACTGAAAGCTCCAGAGGTGCTGGAAAGCTTTAGCCACTATTACCCGATATTCCCGAAGCGTTTCGTTTTCTTAAAACTGAGTCAAGCTGAGGAAGACAACCATGCCATAAATAAAGCTTTGTAACAATCAACAGTTGTTTCCTAACTTAGGATTAAAAAAAAAGGCCATGTGGAAATACAAATTCTATATATAGACTTGGGAGGCAGGGAGAGAAAAAGTGGATTGTATGTATCTGGATATCACATCAGGCTCCAGGTCCAGGACAAAGCTGGCCAAGGTTTCCAGCAGGACTGGGATCCACCAAAAAACCATGACCTGCTGTTCCGGAAGCAGGCTTGAAAAGGAATCAAGGAGTGGAAACTGTTTGGGCAAGAGGCAGGAGATATATCTTCCGATAGCTGGTCACATCTGGAACTTCACCAGGTATGTGCCATCAGCAGCCTCACGGGATGTCCACAGAAAACTGCCAAGCACAGTTCTTCCACTTACATTTCTCATGCTACACATCACATAAAACCCTCCCCAGAAAAACCACATCAAAACAGAACAAAACCAACAAAAAAAAAAACCAGAAAACCAAACGCTAGTTACACTTCTGCTAGCTGGAGTGAATTAAATTCAGTAGATCTTTGTATACATTTCATATCTGTGTGCTTGGTTACCCAGTACAGTGTAGAACAAAAAAGACAACTTTGTGCCTACATTTTTCAGTATGAATCCTGTTCTCTCTTTATCAAGATGAAGGGTTGCAGTAAGGATATATTTCCAAATCCTGCACTGGGACCAGGGCTACATACACACTTAAAGTTCAGGGCATGTTTACGTGACAGACTTAGGATGTAGATTGACAGATCTGACGACTTCTTCCCCATATTCAGGCAGGCTAATGCTCTGTGTGCTTGGCCAGGGCCTGGACCACAGCAAAGGACAGGTCTTGAGTTACCAAGTCAAAGCAAACAGATTTGGAGTTTGGCTTCACTGAGTGTCCAGGCTGAACTTCAGCTGGCTTTGCTAGAGGCCCACCTCTGTTCCCTATTGCTCTCCAGGCTCAGCCTTGCTCACAGGGCTTGTGCTCCTCTCCTTTCTACATACTTGGCCTCCTTCATCCTTGCATTGGGAGTTTCCAGGGGGTGCCCTGGGTAACCTTCCCACTGCCTGCCACCTTGCACAATTCATCACAGCAACACACTCCAGAAACAAAAGCACTTGAAAGAAAACTATCCCTCTGTAGTTTTTATCTGTCCTTCACAAAGAGGCAACATGGAGAAAGGAATCAATCCGGAGAAAGGAATAACACTAGCCAAGAGTTATCAAGGATAGGAAAGAAAGAAAACCCGGGAAACAAGAGAAAAATTATAAAAACAGCTCACATCTAAAAGACTTTTGTTTAATTCCTGACAGCATGTTTCTGGAAAAAAAGATCTTTAGCTTTCAGCTTGGAGTACATAATTGCCAGCTCCCTAAGTCTGTACCCAAAGGGTACTGTGGGTCAGGGGTTCTCACAGTTGGTGAATACAGAGAGCCAGTGGGCCTGTGAGGGGGCTTGGAGACCACACCACAGTTGTGAGGTTGGGAATTCAAAGCTCTACGACAAGGGACAACAGGGGGAAAAGCCGAGGACTGAAGGGCTTTGCTGGTTCAAGAAGTTTGGGAAGCAGTGCAGCAGCTTGCAGCCACACTCCTTTTGAGCAGCAGACAGGCATGCTTTAGTTCGCTGAGCTTCCCAGATGAATTGCAGTTATATACATGCCAGTTTATAGGCAGAGGAAATCCTCCTTTTATGGTTTCCATCCCCTCACTTGTTCCTCCTCCCTAGAAGTTTTCATCCTCTCACTTGAGCCAAGCATCAAATGAGTTGCATGTGTCATTATGCTCTGAGAGGGCAGGGTACCCTGGGGAAGCAGACAGGGGTGGGGAAATCTGTGATGGTCACCTTTTCTTTTCCCTGTGACTCAGTTGCAAGCTATTCTAACAAGACAAATTAGCTACTTTCAGTTTACAGCAATTTTAAAATTAATTTGTGAAAAATCAAAATAAGTATTTTCACATTTGACTGCAAAGATTGAAGAAAGCAGGTTTTTTTTGCTCGTCACCTGAATCTGTTTTCCAAAGACATCTGAAAGGCATTTTATCAGCTGGTGAGCAGTATTTACTTATGAAACTGTTCTAATTGCTTTGGAATGTGCACCCTGGCTGCTGGAACAGCTCCCTCCTGCTGATACACTGAGCGAAGTAGTACTGGCTCATAGGACATGCCACTTTTATACAGCATTCATTCTTCATTCTCAAGATAAACAGTATGAAATTTAAAAAAGAATATAAAGCAAAAATCTCAAATGATTACTTTCGCAGAGCTGCCCTATGTGTTTACAAGAACATCAACTCATTAGCAAAATAAATCACCACTGTGAGTGAAATACTCACAGATCAGTAATTTAGTACTAAAACTATCTTGCAGGAGGAAATTGCACGGGTGAAAATTTATTCCTGGTGTAATGAGTGCTGGAGTAAATATCTAGGACAGAAGGAGTAGTCTGTCCTGGCCACAAGAAAGCCCTGCAGCCTTGTTCTGCTAGGAGGTAAGCAGTGGAGGTCCTGGTAGATGACAGATAATCTACTTGGTCTTTCCTTAAACTCCTAAAACTGAAGCAGAACTCTAGTCTATATTACACATATCCAGGCTCAGTACAGTCTAAAAAAAAATTGTTAATAGCTCTATCTGCCTTTAAGACAAAGCAATCCCAAATACTGAGTCACAATCTGGAAGGTACAGTGGTTTGAACAGCACTTACTCTTTGTCCATCTGCATCATAAAATCCTCGTGTACTTTATCTAGCAGAATTAGAAAAGCACAGAATAATTATTATACATGTTGGTGTATAAATATGGCAAATAAAGGACACGTCACCCTGACCCTCCTAGCACCTACGCAGAAGGGATTCCCCTGTAGATCCTCTTGGCACATAGGCCAAAAGAGCCAAGCCAGTCCCATTAGCCTGGGCCAAACTTTATAAACAGACTTGTAAACTTAAAATGCTGCTGAGCTGGTTTCATAGGAGGTGGGAGTGTAACACACTGTTAGCTTGAGCTAACAGAGTCCTTGGAAAAAGCAGCTTCAGATAAAAACAAGCCAGACTTAGGGATAAACAGCCTTGGTGACTGCTCAGAGCCCACAGGCCTGGCTGTGACAGTTTGTCTTCAGTACCAAGGTGTCCAACACAAGATAAGCACTCCAGCGTGTGTGGTATTAACCTTGAGTTATCTTCGTCAGGAAGCATCGCACAAGCATTGAAGTCTACACTTTGTGCAGACACAAGGGCTGTGGCTTTGTAAGAGCACAATATTTGCTAAAAGGGCAGGTGGGGTATCCATTTGGAAGCAGGCAGATCTTGGAGAAGGGTGAGGCAGGGTTAGAGGCTCTCAACTGAGGGGAGAGAGGGGTCTTCATTTCTGACTCATCCAACAAGAAAGCTTCTTGAGTTTTCTATCTGGCATCCCACCCAGGTCTACTCTGCTCCACGAGAGCACTGTTTGCAGTTCTCTCTGCATCTCCTTCCCACATCCAGACTGTCCAGGCAGTCCTCAGCCTCCTCGACAGCTGCTGTGTTTTTCCCCTCCTGCTCTCAGTCACAGCCTGCCTCTCCTGCCCACCAAAGCAGCAGCTACATGCTGCACTCCTGCTCTCGTCACCAGGGCAAGGGTAGATGTCTGATTTCCTGCTTTCCCCTGCCTTCTCTCAAGCATCCCACAGTTAACATTTCCTTTTGGTTTTTTCCCCTAACAGCCAATTTATTTTTTTTTTTTTTTTTTAGCAAGGGCTGGTTTGTTTTCTTATTGGAAAGTCTTTTTTGGCCTTAAGGCAGCATGAACTTTGCCCTCTTTTCTCCTTCTGTCAAGGGACTTGACCTAGAGGAGAGATCTTTGAGGCTGCAGAAGAGATCTCCCTGTGTGACCTTTTTAATCCTTGGCCTCCATTGCTTCAGTCAACAGCACAAGTGCCTTCTAGTACAACAATCAACATTTGTTGCTTAGGAATTAAACATTGACCAACGACATCATTCTGCATAGGCCATTGAACTGGAAGAATGTTTAGTGAGCTCAGCAGCTAAAGCTTTATTAACCATCTCTGGTGACCTTCTCCTTGAGCAAGGCAAAGGCAACACTGTGGCTCCATCTCAAACCCTTTTGAAGTGCTCCTTCTGTAACCCACGATACTTTTAAAGCCCTAATACCCCCACAGAAAAGATTTGCCAGCAGATAGATGCTAACTTATCCATCCCGCCATGGTATAAAGTTTATAGTTCCACATTTCATGCCGTTCCCAGTTCTCTCCAAACCAGTTTAGCACCACACACAGCGTATCTACTGCTCCTGCTGTCACAACCAGTGAGTTTAAGTGCTGCACTCCAAGTTAAAAGGCAGATTGTTTTCCTTCCTTCAGCATGCCTGCAATGTTTAACAGTGCTCTAGAGCACAGGTCATCTAAAAGTGTGTTGAAACACAACAGCTAACAGACAGGTCAGCAAATGGACTTTCACAAACACCAGCAAATCCACTTATCCAGCAAGACAGTAACAGGAGTCCAAAATACCCTGGGGGAGGATGCCTCCTCCCTAGGTATCAAAACCAGCATGAAGGGATCTTGGAGTAATTATATTTTGAATATAAGTCTGGAAAGCCGGCTAAGGAACCATCTTCTCGCTCTCAGGCACTTAAAAACAAGCACAGAGAAGAGTGACCAGGAATTCCTTACATTTTCTGCATTCTTCTTTTCCTTTGCCTGACACACACCTTTCTCTACTCAATTTAGTGCCAGCAAAAGAGAAAAGCAGAGGAAACAAGAGCCCACATTTCCCCTGGACTCAATGCTAATATTTCCTGCACCATCGGATCAGGAGTGAAAGCTTTGAGTGTTAGGTGGTCTTTTGTGGTTGTTATTCAAGAAAAACAACAGAAAGCAGCTCTACCACCTCGCTGGAACTGGACTCCGTCCTATTCAGGGGCATCTTGCCAATGCTAATAATTTAGTACGACGGTTAAGTGCTCTTGAAACGAAAAGGCAGCTTTCAACACTAGTCCTAGACCAATCAGCTCTGGAAAAAAAATAGTCAGTCTGAACACTGTCTCAGCCTGGAGCCAGAAAGCCATACCTAACCTCATTAAACTCTCTTGGGGAGCACAACTACACATGCCAGCTACCTTCAAGTTAAAAAAACAACAGCACCAGCATCAACGATGAGAATGACTGGGCAGAGCAGTGTCCTGACCAAGGGGAATCCAGCAAGACAGAGACAAGAGGTCTGAGCATGGGCGTGAGATTCCTCACAGGAGATGTTGCCTGCTTGTCTTTCTTTTCCTATCCTACCTCATACAGGAGACTCCAAGAAGAGGAGACTGAGGCGCGGTGCCCTGAAATGTTAGAGATGGTATCTCAAGGCATACACTTGAGCCTAGCTTTGACCCCAGGGGTCCACATTCCCCGGGGAGGTGTGTCACACTCGCACCCACAGGAAGAGCCAGGTGGGACACGCACCCCTGCACTCCGCAGAAGACATTCTTGAGTCCATACGTGGGAGTTTGGTTTCGGTCTGCTTAGCCTAGAGCCTGTGTCGGTCTACATATTTGCAGCCCTCAGTACCACAGCAGGAGCATCTCTCAAGCTTTAATGAATGCAGTGCAACACCTCTGTGATCTGGGCAGGTATAATAATCACCACTGTAATTTTCAGCATATTAGAAGGCAGTCATATTTTTCTTCTAAACAAACATAACACAAGTTATTTCAGTTTGTCACTTTCAGGACTTTCCTTAATTTTGGCAGGGCTTGAAACTCACAAAGGAAAACCCACCTATCAGTTCCACAGGCACAAAGTGTGGATGAGAATCATTAAAACCATATAGACCCAAGAAAAGCAAGATCCTGGGAGCAGGACAGGGCAACCGCACATCCCTAACATGAGAAAATACATGGTAGAGACCTGGAACACCACACTGGTGAGCCCCTGGACCTAATTACCAGTGCTCCTTGGGAGGCAGGGGGGAACAGCAGCACATACCTGTCTGTTAAACATTACATTTCAGTGGACACAAGGACAGTAAAAAAGATTTTCCTTCTTATCTTTTCTAAAGCACCCTAACCAACCACTCGCAGCCAGCAGTGCAGGAAAACAAGGATTCCAAGTCGACTGCTTGTTAGCCATCTGCAGAAGCACACACATTCAGTGGGAGCTCCAGTGTCCTCTGGAGGCTTGATTTTCAGCTCATTTCCCTCATTCTCTGCTAAAAGCATTGCTGTAACATCTTCTACAGCCTCTTCTACTCCAAGAGTTGCAGCATACTAACACAGCAGAGAAAAAATTCACTGCCCAATTCTGTTTTATTTCACTTTTGGGTAAACAGAACTTTGTTATAATCATGATCTTAAGAAGCCGGTTCCCTAGTGCATGTTATTAACACTGCCTGCATTATCCTTCAGCCTTAGAAAGGGAACAAACCTAGCCCCAAGACAGGAGGAAGGAACTAAATGCAGAAGGAAAATTAAGCTAGTCGAAAGTCCTTGTTCTTGGCAATAAATGCAAGAAGAAAAGATTGTAATGATCTAGTTTATTGCCATAAACAAACAATTTTAGTTTAAGTAATTCTTTCCAGGAGGTGGCAGTCAAATAACCATCTGAGAATGCAATCCTCCTCAAAATCAAGGTGGCATGAAGATGGCACTGCCAAATCTCTTTCCAGATGTAGTACTACAAAAACAAACTATTACTTGGTGGAAGTTACTAGGATCTTCCACATTGCATTAGCTATCCTTGTAGCAGCCTTCCTCTTCCCTTATGGGCACACCATTTCAGCAAACCTACACTGGGTTTTGTATTCATTTTGAATCTTAAAGGCTGTAAAGATTTGTCTGGTTTCAGGTGTTATTGTCAACACTGTGCATGCCTGCACAGTGAACATTTCCAGCAAAAAAGGTGGTGGGGAGAATCAGTCTTGAGAAATACCAGTTCATCACTCTATAAACATGCTTGTGGTGTGCAACAAAGGCAGCAACATCGTGAGACAGCTTGTGTCATTCATCCTCAGAAAATCCTGTGACTAAGGGCAGTTTTCAAGATAGATTTATGGAGGGCCAGAAGAGGATTATCTTTGATACACACTTCTTTGTTTTGTTTTGGCAATGAGCAAAGCACATTTTCTAGCAAAAAGCACTATTACACAGGATGAGTTGTCTGCTTCTAATACTTCAGAGTTCAAATCATGATTGCTTTAAGAACGGCAAAATTAGAGAAAACTGTTGGCATTTGAGATATTTAGGCTGAAATACTAGTGATCGTTATTTTTCTCTGGAGAAATGCCTGGCACATTGAAAGACTACACTGGCAGCAAATAAAATACAAAGGATGCAATCAAGTCAAATTCAGCACTTTTGTAAACATGGAACTGCATTTAGCATATCAGATTAACTTTGTACTGGATGTGATTCAAAGAGCGAACTTCGTGTAATAATTTGTTCTGTCTCAAAAAAGCTCCAAACCAGAAGAGCTTTATTTTCCATTCCAAAGGGCAAGTTGCAGCACCATCTCTACTGCATACCTTTCCTCCTCCCTTTCCACTGCTCTGGCCTCTCTTTCTGAGGATGCTTTTTGTTTCTTTCTCACATTCATGATTGTAAGTTTTGCAATTTCAAGATGGAAGAAAACCCAGGAATACCAAAAGCCAACCCTTTGCTCAGTTGCTACAAGCCAAAAGAAAAGAACACTCAGTAGCAGAAAGTTCAAGAAAAAATTTTATCATCTTGAATTCTCATGTACATAGAACTCACCAAACAAACAATGTACGTTTTTCTCCACCCAGTCTGCCAGATGACTTTGATGCAGGGAGGAACATCCCCTCAGGCAGTCTTTTATTTCCATTTTCTTAAAACGTATTTGCAAGAAGCAACATGATAGAAAACAACTCAGCTCTCAGTTTCTTCTGTACTTCCCAAATTTTCAACCCAAGAGGAATTGGTCTTAGCATTACAAGAACATCTGAAGTGCCAAGGTGCTGCTTGCAGTACAAAGTGAGGGGCTGGGGGGTACATGGCTGGGCCTGCTGTTTGTCTGCCCCTCTGCTGAACAACCCAAACAAGTATCTGCCACTAACAGCATCAAAACTTCCTCATAATTATAACAAAGATGAAACGCCAAAGGCATCTAAAACTCTGATCAAACACAAATTACCCTTTCAAACCCAAGCATGAGATACCATCTGGGATCTGCATGAATCAATCACACTTTTAGGCCACTTCAGTGAAACCTGCAAGTCTTTGCATGAAGACCAACTCATTCCTTGCTCAGCATCTCCTGAGTCACCAGAACTCTTTCAGAGGTTCATCCAGCAGCTAAGGTGTCTGCCTCAGTTTTAAAGGGACAGCAGTCCGTGCTGACATTGTGTCACAGTTTCCACTTTATGCAACTACTGGCTAGCTACCTTGATGCACTAGTGCCTAAGGTACTGCCAGTCGCTTCCTTTCTTCCACCAAAAAACTGCTCACTACAGATACGGCAGCACAAAATCACCCCTGTACCAATTCTGCTCCTAAATTAGAAGCCAAGCCGAGCAATGATATCTTGCAACAAGGTTGTTTTATTTTTAAACTACTGAAAGGAAACAAACAAAAAATAATGACAAAGCAGATAAAGAAAAGCATTCATCTCTCTGAAGTACTACCTAACTTACAACTGTATGCAATTTCAGCCCATAGGTGGTTATCCTGAACATTTTTTTAATTCACAAATTTGGCCACATAAACAGTTCTGACACAGGCATATGTTACCACTGGTTGCTGAAAGGAATCATACCTACTCACTGAGGTCAATTTTTTGTTGAACCTGCAGATAGAAACCTACACAGCTATGTGTCTGACAGCAGCTTCTTCCTCAGGCAGACCCTGCATCATCCTGCAGTTCTTCCCCCAAGGTACATTGATTTGTACTGCAGATAAGAGATATACAAGAAAGGGCATAAAAGCAACCAACCATTTTCTACTTTAAGCAATCTCTGCTTTTAATTTAAAGCAAATCTTTAAATTGAGAGAAAGCTGATTTTAAGCACTATTATCTTAACAGCTTATCCATACAGCAAGTTACCTGTAAATGATCCTGGTCACTGTCTTCTCCAGAAGATTCCAGTTTCTCTTCACTTCAGGCAGTGGCACTGCTATCGGCTGAACAGAAAGAAAAAAGCATCAAACACTGGAACCTCGAGAGCAGCAGCTGGACTCACTAACCAGCAGTAGTTAAAAAAAATCACTTGGTTTCTTTTTCCAACCTTTGCTCCCATAAGAACGTGACAAACTGATCCTGCTTACTACATTTAAATTTGAGACAGGCTTTTTGGTCAAATGCTCTTCTATTCCAATGACCAGTATGTCACCTAAATGATCAGAAAAATCGGTGACACCGTTACTCAGCTCCAGAGCCTGCCAGCATTTTGCTCACCTTCAAGCTGCATGTGGAACGAGAGCAGTTGGCAGCATACACCAGGTTTCAAACTGGCTTTCCTTCAGACAGCACGGACGAGTTTGACCTCCACAGCTAAAAATCTGCACGCAGGTTCAGCGGTATCTCCCAAGAGGCAAATACTAAGCCACGTGCAATTCAGGAATGATTCTGTTTGAACAGCTAATCACAGGTTTGTGGCAACAGCGAAACTGTATAAAGGGCATGCATGAATTTGTCACAGAACATGCATCTTATTTGTGCAGACTCATTAAATGCTTCACATAAGGCATCTACTTTGTGCATGTATGTGCACATACATACACATGCACCCTGGTCCAGCATTGCTGAAAGGCACACAGACTGAAAAAAGAATATTGAACTTCCTAGGGAAGCAATAGGATTAAATCATGCTCACTCTTGCACCTGAAGTCCCCTCTAAGGTATAGGATTCCTGGCCTGGGGAAGCAGCATCTGGTGGGGGCGGGGAGGGAAGGAACATTGCTACTGCAAGCTGCTTAACCATCAAGGTTTTTACACACTGGTGGCTTATGCTATTCACATTAGACTTATGCTGCATAGGTATATATTCTGTAAAAACTAGTGGCACACTCCCTGCCTACAGCACATTTCAGATTACTTGAACCACTGGCGAATGATGTATGTGAGTCACTTAATTTAGTCTGGCTTGTAAGCACCTACCTCTAGGTCTGAGACAACAGGTAGGGACAGGAGTGATTACAGGGACTGAATTCTCAGCTCTACCTTTAGATTAAAAAAATAAAATCTACAGACACAGCACCCATCAGTTACTAGTGTCTGAAATCACAAGGGAATTTGAGTCATCCATTCTTCCCTTCTCCCCACTCCCTGTACTCCCACATTGTCGAGATAAGCAAGCTGAAAGTAACCCAAAATAAGGGTCTCTGATCTCACTGGGTTACAAGCATCTGATATGAGCCCAGGCTCCGGGAATCATTATCAGCATTTTGTTCCCTAATCAAGTGTCACCATGTAGCTTCACCACCTGTATTACAGCAGTAGAGGCTGCAACAAAAATTGTACTTGCCTTTGAAGATACAACTGGATCCATGCATTAGCATGCTTTTATCCCAGTATGTTCAGGCAGAGATGTAACTGTGCGTGCATGTGAGTGCAATTCTAATCACTTTGCCCTACTACTTCCACAGAGTTCTCAGCACATCCTGAAAATCAGTATATTGTCCAGGTCTGACTACTTGGGGGACACAAGGGCAGCAAGATTTGGCACCTCAAAAAAACAACCTTCAATGACATCATTCTGGATCAGAAAACTGAGCTCAACTGATGTTAATTGACTCACAATGCAATCATCATGTATCAAAACAGTCAGCAGTACAGAACACTCAGTAAAAGATGATTAACTCAAGTTGTACTTTTATTTTCAGGATTAAAAACCCCAGTGATATAGATGCAGAGTAAAGCAGAAAGAACAGATGTCAACCTCAAGTTTATCTGCAGTTCAGATGAGGCATCCTGGTTTCACAAAACTAAATTGGACAGATGGGTAAAGCACAAAACTACAAAGAAGAGAAACTGCACAAAATATAAATTGAGAATTGGTAACTCCTCTTCACAGTATAAATTGCACAAATAAAAAATCCAACTGCAAAATACATTTGACATTGAGAAAAATAAAAGAAACATCAAAAATTTTTATACAGGATATACTGAACAATACTTTTTTGAGAATTAAGAATACATTGCAGTTCAATTTAAGTGAGATATAGAAGTTATCACAGGTCTAACAAAGGGTAAGAGAAATACTGTTTCCAAGAACAACACAATACATGAATATTCAGGAATATAAAATATAATCAGATTCAGCAAACAGTTCTAAAGCTGACATTCCTATTCCAGTCTCTACAATTAAAAGTTAAGCTTGTTTACTTGATAAGACTTGTAGAGAAATAAATATGCTTACATAAGTACACACACTTCTTCAACAAGACAGACGTATTGAATTAGTGGGACTGATTTTTTAATACAAAATAGAGACTGATTTAACAACCTAACCCAAACAGCTAATAGGATTTGCCACTGAAAGATGTGACTAAGTAAATCCATATACTCTTACCACAGTTAGCCCAACATACATGTCTTTAGCATAAAATTAATTTGCTCTTGGGCATATGCTCTGGCTCTTCTACCCATCTGTTGAGTCAAAAACTAAAGCTGGAAAAAGAATTTGTCAGACAGAAAAGAAAAAAAAAATCTTTTTTTACTGCTGGAAGTACTACATCTTGACTTGACTTGAATTTTGAATGAAGTTTTGGATCAGTTCTGTTCCTCACATTAGACAATTTCCCCATGCTTTAACAATACTGAAAATTCACCTGAAGTTTTGTCCCAATCTTTGGTCAGAGGGTCACTGAATTTGCTAATCAGGGATTGGCAACAATATGCTCAAGTCTAGATTAAAGTCTTACTAAAATTGCATATGGACTTTGTATTAAATATTGTATATTCAAGTAAACCTCAAGTCACACATGCTCTGTCAGACTCCTAAGGGCAACCCAATCTTAAATCAAAATGCCCATGTCCTCTATTTATCTATAGAAGTCCTAAACCCTGGTCTGCTAGGTTATGAACCCTGACACCTGAGGCAGGTATGCAAAGAAAGGCTTCACCAGAT
This sequence comes from Chlamydotis macqueenii, assembly GCF_036417535.1. NCBI lineage: Eukaryota > Metazoa > Chordata > Aves > Otidiformes > Otididae > Chlamydotis > Chlamydotis macqueenii. The sequence continues at coordinate 97,916,385 of NC_141556.1, read as the reverse complement.
GAGAACAGGTAAGTATCTTGACAGATGCCTTGCTTCTGTCTGAGTCAAAATCCCTGCTCTGAAGTGCTTCTTTCAGCTTTACAGTACAAGTGTTTTCTAAACTCTAAATATTAACTCAGTACCAACACAGCAGAAAGGAGCATGTGTTAGGATCAAATACACCATTTTCCCCATTATTACATTTTTCTCCAAGGAGTCTTTTTAGCAGAATAGGGGCCTTTTTGCAGTTAGCATCTCTGCTCTGAAGACTCCCAGTCTGACATCTCTCAGTGACCACAGCATCCCTGAAACTTGCCTTGCCAGCACTGTCTCCAGCAGTATCCTCACCATCACAGCTGAGCACATGCAAGTTAGTATCCCTTAAGTTACTGGAGATACTGTTTCTTGTTCTCAAAAAAAAAAAAAATCAACATTATGACTCCTAGCTCCACAGTTGTTATATTAAGACAGTAGTTCCCAGATAAGGAGCTGAGAGATTGTCAGTCTGCAAAATCTAGTAATAATTCCTTTGTTTTCACCTACAAGTGCATAGTAAGATACTCACATATGATTCCTAACAACCTTCTCCCTACTGCTTCCCATCAGGGATACATACAGAGGTCTCCTGTGCCTCAGGTATGCACTTGAATTGCACATGGCAGCAACAAGTGCCAGGAGAATGGGCATACCACTAGCATGCTTGGCATTCAGTGATTACACTTTAGGAAGAGAAACAACAGTCATAAAACAATGTTTAAGTAACCTGAATCCATAGTAACAAACCATACAAGTAATTACTCAAGAACATGTAATTCAAATAAGTACTTTGCCTCAAGCAGCTACTAGTTTCCTGGCTTGTCCTTTCCCAGCACCTACAGAATGGCCAAGTCCTCAGAACAATTCTTCTGAGAGAATTTTCCACCTAGACTGTTTAAAAGTGAACCTTACTGCTTTGGGGAGATATAAACAAGACAAACACTGTATTCAACAGATGCAGGTCTACATCAACAGCAAGAATCCTCAGCCTTCTCATGCCAATCTTTATTTTCCTCAAGATCATACATACATGACTTTGTAGCTGTAGTTGCTCCATACTCTACTCACCTGCATCCCACTCAGAGGCCAGACTCTCAGCCGAGTTTCTCCATATGAGCTGTGGCCACTGCCACTCACCTGCCAGACCTGCTCCACTCTGCTGCCTGAAACCTGGCTAAACACTGCCACACCTTCAATGTGGGCTCTGGATGCAAACTACTGCCCTATTTCCTTGATCCTCCCTTCCTGCCCAGCTCATCTATTTATTTTTATAATGCCAGAAAAGAGAGTCCGCAGCCCAAAGTCCAAGTCTAGATGAACTCCGTTTTGCAAAGTGTGAGGGTATCTGGATATGTTGTGGTGCTGTGCCAGAAAGATAAGCCTATTATACAGGTAGCTTTGTTATGGGCTATAATGGGTAACAGAAGAAAGGCAGTTCATACTGCTTAGGATGGTTTCAGACTACTCTGAAACCAATTCTAAACATCAGCATTAATGTTGCCTAGTGTCCACAGGAGATATCCTGTTGCAGGCAATTGTGTCTGCCAATTGCCCAACTCGCTCTTGAGACTGTCAGGTTCCTCACAGAAGCATAACACCAAGCAATGCTCTGAGACAACACGTAAGTCCCTTCAGACAGGCCAAACTTGCAGAAACGTTGCCCTTCCCCTCTGCTACATCATTAATCCTAAAGCTATTTTCCATTTCTTCTCCCTCTGCAAACAGTCATAACACCTAGCATGTCTTTGTCCTATTTCAAGAATCAAGAGCTAACAGCAAGTACATCAGAGAAACTCCCGAGTTTGTACTTAAAAATACCTAACCAAAGCCCTGAGTTACAACCATCACATCTCTATTCAAGTAAATACAACAGAAGGACTAACACCACAGTCATTACCGTGCACGCACAATATAAATATTGGTTAAGCCCAATAAATCTCTTTTGAGGTAGATGTATACAGTACAAAGTATATTAAGGGTTGAATGCAAACATCATACTCTCTTCTCACCTTGTCTTCCACTTCTGCAGCAAACCTTGAAAAAGCATTATTTCTGTCTCATCAGCATTCAAACCAAGTTTGTCCAAGTTCAGAGCTCTAAGACAATTTGCAGCTAAAAGACCACCGAAACCAAACCTAGATGTTTAACACTATCATGGAGTTTCATTTGGGGGCCATGAGAAAAGCGCGTTAACACAAAATTCAGCTAAGGAAAATCCAAGTATTTTAAATAACTTTGCAAACAAAATAGTGCTGTTCAAAACCGGTTCCAACAGTTTCATCAACAAGAAAAATTACAAAGAATAATAAAAACCTTCTGCTGGTGTTTTCAAAGGAATTTTAAAACTAGAAATTTGAGCTTTAGTTCCCCCCTAAAAAAAAAAATCATTTTCATTACTTGCCTCCATCACTGAAACAGAAGAGGAAAGGAGAAAGACAGCTTGAGAGACAGACACCCCACCCCAACTTCCTTAGAAAAAGGATTCAGTTAAAAAAAATTCAAGGAACTCTAATGAAAACCATGCAACAGATACATCAGATTACAGTCCGCTCAGAACTTGGCCAAGGTTCACATGGAATGTTTGCAAACCTTTAGATAAACTTGTCCTGAGTTCACAGTTTGTGACAAGCAAAGAGGTTTCAGATTTTTCTGGGCTGTCAGACATGACAGCAGACACAGGATATGATAACAAAATAAATAATAAATCTGGAGATCCACTTTTCTTTCAAATAAAATATCTGTAAAGACAATTCATTCTATCATAAACAGCTCAGAGATTAATACAAGTTCATAATCACCAAATAATTAGTGCACCAACAGTTGCTTTAGGAAGATGACTGAGCAGAGAAATATCTGCTAATCAGTCGCTTCTGTGGTTTTTGGGTTTTTTTTGGTTTTTTTTTTAAATTGAAGATAAATCAGATTGTAGGATTGCTATTAATTAGTCAATTAAGTGCTGATAAGTACCAACATGTGACTGCATTGGCTTAAGCACACATGGTCATGTTTTGTTGTGAATCAACACAAAAATGAGTATGATTACAGAAAGCAGCAGCACCAACACCTGCCTGTGCTTCTATGACTACTGCTTACTTTGTCACAAGCAAGTGCAGGCCAGGGAAATTTCTGCCCCATAGCCATGGCTCTGACAAGCAGCACAGCTTTAGGGTCTTAGTTTGGAATTCACCATCACATTGCAAATCAGAGGTTCAATATTTTGGTTTTGAACAGTCCCTGTCAGCTGTAGTTCTTTGAATATCAAGCAAACTCCCACTTAGCCTATCTTCTTCAAGAAAAAGGCTGCCTGGGTGAGAGACTTTCCTCAAAGAAAACTCAGTAGATGGAAAAAAAACCCCACAATTGAACAGCAAGTTAAAGAGAAAAGTTGCGTTGTGGTTTCTCAAGTGTCCCACAACAGGAATTCAGACTTGTGAGTTATGATCCTCATAATTTGAAGACTGAAATATTCTCCAAATTAATGCCAAAAGAAACACTTAAACATGGTTCCAATAATTGTATTAAAGTATTAAAGCAAAATAAAAAGGTCCAGAAGAAAAGTCTGGAGTCCAAAGAGGCAGAGCGTGCCAAGCCTTTGCCTCTCAGGCCCAAAGGACAGTTTGGATATTCAGCACAGTGTAATAGCTTCCTCCTGAACAACGGAAATATTGTTTCTTCAAGTCAGAGGTAGTGTCTAAAACAGAATAATGAATACAGCAGCATCCTTCAGCTGAGCCCAGCTATGCCTGAGGTGGCACAAGAACAATACAGTCTCAGCCGGCCCGGTCACGCTGCTGCTGAGGGATCTACAGTGATCCTTGGTTTCAGCCCTGGTGTTGAGAAATAAGCAGGACGCGCACACAAGGGCAGGGTGAGTCCAGTCACCAGGGAGACGCGCACGATAATCATGTACATCTGCTCCGGAGGCCAGCCTCTTGTTGGCAGGCAGACACCGCACCAGGCTGTGGCAGATGCGTGCATAACTTAAACACATAGCCGCAGACATGCAGCAGCGCTCAGACAGCACTTTCTGTTCCACTCAGATCCACACATCACTGGGAAAAGAGACACGCCTGTATGTTATGTTTAACCATGTTTCTTTGAGAAAACTTTTTTAAATAAACAGAGATTACAATAGGTTTCACTTAATAAATAAAACATTTAGCATAGTTCGCAGAAGTCCACTGAGGAGCACAAGTGGGACGCAGCAATCAGGATTTAGTTGCAGATTCATCCTCTTCTAAAAGGAGGTCATTTAGTGCAATAACTGTAGCAGCAAAGTCAACCAGCTCCACAAAGTCTGATGTAATTATGTTAACACCCATAACACCTGGTTTCTGTGCTTTCACCCAATTTAAAATCATGGGCAAGTTCCTAAAGAAAGGAAAATAAAGAAAATTAAACATTTTTAAACAGACTCTTCTGTATACACTCTCTACTTGAAATAAAACATGCTGTTTGCAAATTATGTTATTATCTCATATTTGTTATCAGGTCCTGACTGCCACCCAAAATGCAACTAGCCTGATGAGAAGAGTGCTTAACATAGCATGTGGTCGTTAGCTATCAAATAGAAGTACAGTCAATCATCAGTCCAAACTACCACACATACAAAATAACATTTGCTAGCTCTATACTCACTGAGTAGACTGTGCTTCAGCATTTAATGCTGTGCTACAATTTTTTCCATCCTGGTTTGGTTTTTCCCAAGAAAACGTTGAACCAAAAAGCTTAATTGCACAGCAGACTTCAGTGTAGCACAAGACAAGGCTACACCTGGCCCAAGAGGCTCCCCTGCCCACCTCTCCCTCAGGATGGGCAGGAAATAAGTTGTTGGGGGCAGCACACTGCATTTTTACTGAACTCCTTTCAGCATCTAGAGCCACCCAGAGAAACAGGCTCAGGGAAACTAAAGTCAGAATCAAGCCCTCAGCTCTGCAAGGGTTGAGCATCCCACCATACATCATTGTAACCAGAGAAAGGTGAGGTATGTCAGGAATTGAGGTAAATGGAGTTAGAAATTCTACAGTGGGGAAAATTTCAGTCATTTATTGGACAGAGTGCAAGTCAGGAGTCTGTACAAGCTTTTTTTTGCACTGATATGCAAACTCCAGGGTTTTCAGCACAGTTAGAGACAAGAGTTATTTAAATTAGTGCCATAATATGCATACAGAATTATGTAAGATGGTAGGCAAGCAAATTAGCCAACAGGATGGGGGAAAAAAAACCCCAAAACAAAACCAGAAAGCCTAAAGACACCTCACAGGCCTTGTTCCAGAAAAAAAATTCTTGTGAAGAATCAAGAGAGAACTTGATTAAAGGCATAATTACTGTCTCTATTGAGGGACAAACCAGACTTTAGCCAGCTAAGTATGAATGTTGCACATCTATCCTTTAGCAAGAGCTCAAGAACACTTAAATGTTCATATTCAGGGAAAAATTTCCATATAAGAAGGAAGACATTTACACAGAACTGCAAAGATAGATTTACACATACATTTCAGCTAAACGTGTAAATGTATACAAGTAATCACACTTTAGCAAACAGTGGCATCTATTTTAAATTTTCAGTTTACTTTCAAACAAGTGGCAATGATGAGGCAGAGGAAAAGGGATGGAGCACAGGCAGGTTTCCAGTCCAGATCTGCGCCAGGAGTCATTTGAAACAAAACTGCTTGCCCATTCCAATCAAACGAGATAATTTTCTACTAGTTTAAAAATAGAAATTCAGTAGAAACTTTCCTTTAATCACGAGACAACAGTACATTTAATACACACTATGCAGACATAAGTTACATCCGTGCTTTCTGTTGGGTATCCCCACCAAGCCTACATATTTATTTACATTTGCACAACCTGACAGCAAACGCCAGTCTGAAAGCACCCGAGCACCATCTAGTGACTAAAGCTGACCGCACAGATGTAGGCAAAGAGCAAGCCGGGGCGAAGACCCGAATATAAATATACTGTGGAAAGCGTCATTTGGTTATAATAGATAGGAAGGAGACTGAAAACTCCATGATTTATACTTCACCTGGAACTTCCTTACTTCCATCAACCACTTTAATGACTGCAAAAGCATACCACTTGCTCTTTTCAGAAAGGATTTTTAAGAAAATAAGTTATATTGACTTATGGCTTCAAAATAATACTACTGTAATTACTTCTAAAGTCACCAGTGATTCTCCCAAAGGGAACATGAACCAGCTGCTGAAGGTGTGTGTTTATCTCACTGCTTAATATTAAGCTCAGTTGCTAATCAAATTAGACCAGTTGTGACCACCTATACAAGTGTAATTTAGAACTTGATATCATTATGATAAGATAAACCCTTAGTGACCTAAAAAAAGGCAATATTAAACAGTGAGCCAGGAGACCAGATCCCACCAAGACTGCTACAGTTCTGGCAATTTTTACCAAATGTCCTACAAGGTGATAATGCTGTAAGCCAAAGTCACACGGATCCTATTCTGGTCGTGCTGTTAACACTATTAAAAATTGCTGGCACTCTGCTATGTAAAGCAAAACTCTTCCGACAATCCTACTCATCGGCAAATCGTACAACAGTCAGTGGTATTAAAGTCAAACTGTTATTCTAATTTTTGCCAAAAAATCCCATAATAAAAATATTGCCCTAGGTCATACATCTTCGGCCATTACCGAAATTACTGAGACACATTTATACAGACAAACACAGAACTGAGCCCACAAATATGCAATTTTCTACGGCACAGGCTTTTACCCCCTAAATTCAAGTTCAGTCAATTTGTAATAAATTACTGGTTTGCAAAAACAGGTCCAGACCATGTTTTATGAAATCACATCACATTCACAAAGAGCTCAGATTACCAGGAAACACACTTATACTTACATATATACCCTGTTACTTTATTATATTCAATAATTCTTTATTTTTAATGACTGTAAATAGCTCTCTCAAGCAATAGTAATAAAGCAAAACTGCATACTTTCATCAAGTCTTACTTCTAAGCAAAGATTTCAGACTCTCACTTACTCAGTGCATCTTTCAACATGAAACGTGGTAAGTAAAGAACAGAGAAATCAAGACAAGTCCTTACCTATGAACAAGTGTGTTCTTCAGACCACGAATTAGATGCCGTGCAATAGTTTTTACTCGAGGTGTGAGAATTGCTTGAGAAACATGAAAAGTTCCATAACGACTTCGTTCTTCAAGGGTGGTCTCCAGGAACTGTAACAGCTTGTGCACATTGGTTGTATTAGCCCATGGTGCTGGCATTTTATTCCCTGGCCACAGGAAGGGGTATTCTTGACACAAAGGGTAGTGGTAGAATATGAGAACCTAACAGAACAAAGAAAAAGGAGAAAAAAAATAAACAAAACTTCACAATTATGTTATTTAAACAGGATGTTGCACTGCTTTATGCTTATACAGTACTGCTGCAGCTAGCATAGCAATGAAAAGACAACCAAGCAAGAAAGCTGCTTCTGAGTGTCAGTAAATTTGTTGCAGTGTTGCCAACAAAGGAGATGGAGATAACTTCGCTTAGCTGTTAGGACAGGACTACTTCAGGCTTTCAGGGTCATCAGTTTAAAATGAAAAAGTTGCCAGGAGTATGCCAAAATGTCATTCAAAGAATTCCACTTAAAAGCATTTCAAAGCACTGTTAGAGACTATTACATCTGTACCTGAAGTTAAGGATTTTAGCAGTCTTGCCATCTTCTGCATAACTCCTATTAAGTGGCTAAAGCACACCAGCCCTGGCTGGCGTAACAGCACTCCACTCACACTTACTGCATGAGATGCCAAAGTCAGTCTTGTTGTCAGCAAAATCTTCTCTAAATCAAAAGTCAGTATTTTATGCCTTGTAAGGTGGTTCTCTATAAGAGGATAGCACAAAGATGCAACACTTAACACCCAGACTTACAAATTATTAATTCTGAGCCCTAGCACTGTCAGCATCAGTTCAGAGGAATTCCTCAAGGACTCACCCATGTTACAGTGTAATAATTACATACCATTGCCAAATCTGTTCTGCTTGTGTGTACTGCATGGGAGCAGTTATGACAGAGAAAAGGCACCTAATCCTGCCACTGTAGATTTTGATGGCTGCAAAGGACCAAATAAATTCTGTACCACACCTTAGTCACGTTAAAGCTTATATGCTTCACACTGGCCAAAAAATTAACAGTTTCAGATCCTCACCAACACAAATCTGCACAACACGTCCTTCCAGAAGACAAAACCATTTGTAAGGAGCACAAAGACCTGTTGATACTATCGTTTAATTATTTCATGAACATGCTCGGGAAGAGGACAGTCTAGCCACACCACAGATGGAGGAGCTATACAGCTGCAAATAACTGTAGGGAAACACACATGCTACATAAAGAAGGCTGTAGGGGGCTTCAAATTGACTGTCAGCAGCATCTTTGGTCCACTACCCGAGTGGTAACCACACCTAGCCTCTCTATATACATTTTAACTTTTCGGGCTTGAAAAATATTACACATCCTTTCCTTACCTGGTGTTTCTTCTCCCACATGTACTGTAACGTCACATATTCTACACATTGAACAGAACAAAGTTTGGATCCAAATGCTGAGCGGATTCTGTTGATCAAGTAGTAGTGATGACTGTTATCCATGGCGTAGAAGTGATTGAAATCCAAGAAGACTACTTCCTTGGGGTGCTGCTCCAGAAAGGTGTTAATCTCCTTCAGCCCATCCCGTACTTTGATACCAAACAAGCCGTGTATGAAGTAAATCTCTTGTCCTACTTCGCCAGGTTTGGAAGATACACGAAGATCAAAATAGCGTATCCCACCTTCCAACTGCTCTTTGAAAGTGAGATTTTGAGTCACTGACCATTTCTTCATGATCTTTTTAACCAAAGAAATTCTGGCCAAACGTTTGATGGCTGTGGCTTGGTCTGGTCCCACAGGAGATTTCTCATCAACCCAGTAGCTGAAAGAATCATGTGACCCTAGAAACAAAAGCCAAAAATACTTAATTTTAGAAAACAGTCTCCCCCAATAAGTATTAACTGTAAACTGAATGAGTCCTAAACGCACGGCAGGGTCGCAGAAGAGTTATGCTCAAGCATGAGTCTTTGAGACTATTCTTTACACCTTAATTTTCCCTAACTGTACAACAAGAGCTATGCTTAAGGTTCTCTGACTGTTTTCTTCTGTGAGCTCCCAATTTCAATGCACTCTGAAAATCAAGACAATATGACAAACATCAGTGGCAAAGGGAAACTTCCTTCTAGCCTTCCTTCATTTACAAGCTACCAGTCTACCTCCAAAGCTTTCCCAGAGCCTGGTGCATTACTGACTTGAAATGCAACTCCAGTTTCATTGTAACTATTTGGGGTTTTATTATCATTCTACCCAGTAAATCCAATCATAACTTTAATACATCAAAATTATTGGAACAGATATCTGTATTCACGTGATGGACAGAGGGATCTGTACATGCATGTGCCTCACCAGCACATCTCACTTAAACCCCAAGAGGGTAAATAAACAATAGTTTAAAAGGTGAGCAATGACTGGCTGAACTCAAAGGTGCAACAGCTGAGCACACCACTAGTTACTGTGTGGTTACGTACCAAGCTCATGTTAAGTTCAGTGTCTTCTGCATGGCAGTGTCTTTGAGTTATACAGGTATGGTGAATATAAAATTATCCAAAAAAGATGCCTTACAATCAAAATCACCAGTCCCTGCCAAAATAATGCAAGTCTGACAAAGTTCCTGTAACACAATCTGTACCTTGGCAGAAAAACTGCATCTCCAGTATAAAATTTGAGCTTGCTGGAAGAAGCCTCCAACTGAAAACTCAGCAGTAAATGGAAACAAAACTGAGAAATAAAACTCCTTCAAAATAAAAGCTTCAGAGTCAATAAAATATCCCTAGCTTAGCCAAGTCAATAACAGAAAGATTAATAGGGCGGTATATCTCAGTTTACACTGTATCAGAGCAGCATAAAGTAAAGATGTGCAGAAGCAGATATACCAGAGTGAGGTTTTCTAGGGCTTTCTAACCATTTACACCAGGCACCAGCATTGTGGCCAAGAAGCTGCAACCGCTCCAGGCATGACTTCCCTGTGAAGTCCCAGCCAGGAAAAACACTACAGGAGCTCTAACAGCCCTGTTCCCTTTTTTCTTCAGGACAGCAGATGACAGGTTCCCCACTGAGCCAAACTCCACCCAGTTCCTGTGCACACTCACTCTGCTGAAGTATGGGGAAAGCATCTTCATCCCCAGTCACCACAAGCAGCTCCTTTTCCATCTGCCTGAGGAGTACAGCAACCCTTTACCATGCTGTGGCATCTGCATTTTCCCTTCCTGGATGCCCCAGGGTTCTTGTCCTCACTTCTGGGACTACACATTTCTAGAAATTTCCTCCTCTACCTCAGCCTGCAACTCTTAAAAATCTTATTTTGTCATTTTCAATATTCAGACAACATTTGAGGCATCCAGTCTCCTTTACTCAAACATTTCACTTACGTACCAGCACTCACTTGAAGACTGATGCATTTCCTGTGATGCAAGGTCAGAGCTATAAACAAGATTATGATCTCAATTGGATTATCTTGTCATGATTTTTTAATCCCGATGGAAGAACAGACTGTGCGCAAACCAAACATCATTTAACAACAACCTTAAATGCACTCTTTCTCCATGAATTTTGACTACTTCAAAAGTACTGAAAAGGAACGGAGAAGGCAGTTTTAATATTCTTTTGTAAAGCCTGAAAACTAAACTCCAATCAACTCTTCTTGAATTCTTCAGTCTTTGTAAAAGTGTGCCTCTTATGTGGCTTTCCATTCAGTCTTTTAGAAACAACTGACAAAGTAACAAAAAAGCAGTTTTTAAGAGATGTCAGCTTAAGTAGCTGTTTAGTACCTGTCACAGTAAACTACATCAAGAAGGACCTGTCAGTTTTGCAATGACACCTAGATCCCTACCTATCTCCAAACGTGTAATTCCAAACAAAACACAGGCTCAAATATCTAGTGAAGAAATTTCAGAAGAAGCCATATAAGGCCCGGCTCATACTGCAAGCTGCAACTCAAACACTTGAGTTTCATACGCCTCCCCATACAGCAGAATGAGCCTTTCAAGCTTCTACAGTATCTGGAAAGTAGACTCCCATCGCAAGCGGCTTGTCTTCTGCCTCTGAATGAGTCACTTTGTGCAAAGTCACGGGGGTTTTTGTTTTTCTTTGTGTGGGTGTGTTTTTTCTTAAGTTCTCAACTCTATCCATTTTAATTTCTTCCTCTGTTTAGAGCACTACAGAAATTTGTTTAGTGTGCTAGAAGGCCATAAGAAACATTTTATTTTCATTTTAACTAAGACTGTGCAGCAGCCTCTAGAGAGCTGTCTACAGAAGTCACTTGCACCATTACGCTCCCTCAGACAGTGTCACTGATAAATTTGATTTACAAAGGAATGACAATTTTATCTGGCATCAAACATTGTTGTCAACTCAGAGTTGTCTAAGCAAATCTGAGCTAAGAAACAGCCTTTTTCCCCCAAGTCTGATCACATACTTTACAGCTACGAAAGCTTTTCCTTTGCAGATTGCCACATACAAGGCATATTGAAGGATACAAATCAAATTTCTCCTTGCACTGTCACAAACCAAGTTCTATTTATAGCTCTAGAAAGCAGTAAGAGAGAAAACAAGCCACAAGCACATTGCAACTTTTTCAACACATATTTCAAGAACTGCACTCCTTAACAGGGCAGCTATTTGAGAAACTGAACTGTGACATGCTTCTACGGTTAGAGAAGATCCTTGAAACTTTTGCCCTGTGGCTCTGCTTAAAAGTCTAGGAAATTGGACTTCTCATTTACAATCAAGTTAACATGTATACTTAGATATAACCAAATAGAACACGAGATGAAGCATCTGAAAAACAAGCTCCCCTTTTCACAGTTTGTAGAAGACCACCTCTTAAGAAGGACAGGGGAGCATCATCAATATTGAGGCTGGAAAGACACAGCAGAAGTTCAATTAGATTTTCAGTGGTCATTCACAGAAGGCCAATCACCAACCGTGAGAGATATCTAGGCCAAACTTAGACCCAGAACATTTTCACTCCAGTCAGAGAGAAAAGCAAACTGAAAGTCTGAAGCAACAGCACTGGATACTTGTTGGGCTAAAAGGTAAGAGCTAGGTGAGGATCCATGTCATCCACCAGGCCCTCATTAAATTTAAGATTACTGTTACCAGCTCAGCCACTGGCTTTTAATATAGCTTAGCTGTGATGTTAAGCTACATGCTAAGCTGATCGCATCATGATGTCAAAATAATCCCTGCTCTCCTTCGCTCTACCCCTAAACTCCTGTAGCCATGGCATGAGCCAGGCTAGTTGCTGATGCAGCATGATTTCTTTTGAAAAAGCGTAACTTAAACCAATCCTAACCTGCACAGTTTCAAAGACAAAAGCCTACACCAGAAGCACGGAGGGGACCAGCCCTGTCTTGTTAGCAGCTCAGTGTTGGAGCTGCTAGGCACACTGTCAATCAAGGTCTAACAGAAGAATGTGTGAAGGTACTCAGATGCTGCACAGTGATAGCAACAGGGCTGGCAGTTGAACAGCAAGAATCACAAAACTCTTAGTGACATACACAGAAAAGTTCTCTCTGTGTACAAGAAATACTTTACAATCTGTGATCCCCCTCCCCCAAAAAGTGTGCGTGTCTCCAAATTATACTGACCACTTTCTCAGGAAAGTTAAAGCTCTAGAAGTCTTAACAAAACGTTTCAATTGATCCCTATTATCTTAAAAAAAAAATCAGTAACATTCTGTATTGATTCAATAAGTCAATTCCTTAAGCTTGTTGTGAACAAAGCAACTAACCAACCCAGGTATTTATAACTTTCATCTTACAGACTGACAGAAGACACAGAAGTCAAGAAACTTAGTCTTCATCGTCCTCTAGGCAAATAGAAACCAGAATCCCAGTCTGAACTGCCTCAAGGGCATGTTCTTGCACATGCAGCACGTTCCTTGAGTCACTGCACATGAGAACAGGTTGGCATTCAGACTGCAAACCTTACTGAGCTGCTCCAGTGACATAGCATCAGTCTGGTGCTCAGGCCCTCCCAAAACAGAGTGAGGCACAGGTATAAAACAGATGATGATTTGCCAATTGCTTCCAATAGGCTGAAGATGCATAGCATGAAGCAGCAAGCATTAAATTTAAGCATGAAAGTCTGCACATGCAAAGAAAAAAAAAATTAGAGGACCAATTAGCTGGCAGCTCTTACAGAGTAAGAGACAACGGCTGCTCTATTTTCATTTCATTTCTTTCATCTGCTTAAGATTGGAAGCTTCAAGGAAAGCAGTTACATCCCAGCAGATGCCCAGATATTTAACTATCAAAGGCAATTATATGGTTAGAATAGTATTAAAGAGGTATCTTCCAGATCATTAAAATGATGGATAGTCCTCTTAATTGTATCCCAGCAAGTGCAACTGTGGATTAATTTTTATTCATATCTTTAAACTCCTTTTTATTGTCCTTCAACTAGTTTCTCAAGTTAATTGTATGTTAAATAGATCACTTCTCAATTCAATTTGTATGTTAAATAGATTGTATTTCACTGTTCAGGATGACTTTTTTGTTGAAGCTTTTGTGCTAATTGTTAGAAAGCAGTCTTTTATCATCACATCTGCAAAGTCTAACTTTTCAGTGTGTCCATTTGTCATGCTACCTAATCACATATAGTCAAATTAACCCATAGTGTAGCTCAAACAAATGACACTAATCAACAGAATGTTATTAAGCCCTGAATTTCAACAATTACTAGCTATATCACTTTGTATTATCTTTTGTTTTTACATCACTACTTTCTCCATACACAATTGCAGAGCAGGGATAGGAATATCAGCATCATCTCACCAACTCCAGTGTCCTCTCATGAGCGTGTAAATTTACCTTCGAGGGATGTTAAAAATATGAACACATGGCATGCAAAGTGCAATCTTCCAACATATAACATACTTGTGCACTGTCAACTACTTGACAACAAGACAAGAATTCCTGTTTTTTCAGATACAAGCATGCCTACAGTTACTTCACTGGTCTCCCTGCTATCGCAAGGCTGTGGACTAGTCAGTAGCAGCACTTAGACACTTCCTGCAAAAAATCTGTCTAACCAAGAACGAAAGCAGAAAGGCAAGAGAGTACACTGTCTAAGTTTAACTAGATCAGACTAATCTGGTTTGATCTTCATATTAAGGAAATATTAACAGGATGAAAAAATGCAAGAAAGTCCCTTCTGTTATGTTAAACATTTGTAAGAAGCAAGGCCAACATACTGTACTAACTCACTAAAAGCATTAAAAGGTAATTTATGGACAAAGAATCACCCTAGCTGCAGTGATGCCAAACTTCTTAGAGCAAGCTTTGCTCACTACACAACATACATTCCCCATATATCACAAAACACTGCACATGACAGCATAGCAAACATTACACAGCCAAGACATCTGCAGAATAATCAAGTTCCAAAACCACAGGATGCAAGTGCTAGAAGTTAAGGCTGTCCCACAAATGTTCTTCTAAACCACATGTCCTGTGTGTGCCAGAACTGAAGGAAAAATGGGATAAACAAAAGTGCCCCTCAAAGCCCAGAAGTCCTCAGGATTCAGGTCATTAACAGGCCAGATTTTCTAATCAAAAGATTAACAGCTTAAAAGCTCTTCACTAATGAAAAGCAAATCAAATAGTTCATATTAACTTGCCCAGCAAAAGGAGAGGAAGGAATAATTATCAATAGGATGTTTGTTAATAATCTAAAACTATTGAGATGAGTATTTATATTTTAATAGAATCCTAAAAGAATCATCTAATTATTCTTAATGCAGTCTCATTAGGGAGGGCAAAGCCTAGTACAGACCAAATCCTCTTAGGAAAACTTCCCCTCCCTATCAAAGAATTACCCCGATTTCCCTCACTGCCCCTTTTCAGGGTGGGTGGTAGAGTCAACAGGAATTACAGGGGTACAAAGAGAAAAAGACTGCTTAAAACTGTGTCAGACACAATATCACATTAGTTTGCTTTCTTTCCATCCAGGAGAAATCTGTTTGGCATTGGCTGGAGCTATTGCCATTAGAGTTTTTTTTTTTGTTATTTAGCAATGACTTCTCATTTATTAGCAGCCTCAGCTATCTGCATTGGGAAAGCAGAAAGTGTCAGTACTTTTCTACCTTTTCAAAGCCTGAACAGATCTGCCTGCTCTGAAAAGAAAACACCTTCAGTTCAGAGTCCTGAATTCCTCTTTTGTGACCACCCAGAAACATGTGGACCAAGGGCTCATCCTCTTCTGAGAAATTTTTTCTTGTTTTCATTACACAGTATTTTTCCCTCTTTTTACATCTTTTCTGGAAGAGCAGGCAAACTGGAACTTTCACACAACATGGACAGAGAGCAACAACTGATTATATCAACATTATTATTGGTTTTCTCTGTTTGAAGTAAAACATTAGCCTGTTCTGAACTCATTCATCAGGCAGTTAAGTTACTCTCTAGGGCAAAGATTTAAATTAAAAAGGCATAAAGATTTTCCTGAATAAGAAAATAAAGATCTTCATATACTGTCTGAACAAAGTTTTGTGGCATTTTGAGGACAACTTGGTTTTTGCTAAGCGGATGACAGTGGTCCTTTAAAAGCAGAAACTCTAACATGTGAGGCTGGCTTTCCAAGGGAACTTCTGCATAGACCTAGTGTCTGTCACACCAGCTCCTTATTTAGGAACGTACAAATGGAATACTTTGTTATTTGGGAACAGCGGAACAACTCTCATTAGATATTCTCACCAGTATAGTGGTTCAGATGGTTCAACAGCCTAACAAGAGTTAGATTTGCAGTTACAATCAAACAGACTACAAAGGTAATAAAGTAACTTGTCAGAAAAAGTTTATTCAGAAAATTCTGCACTTACAAATCATATCCAACATCACCATAATTATGCAGATGTTTTCTTCCAACGGTTACTATGTCATTTATTGTTAGATGCCAACTAAATTGAGAAAGAAAATAAAGCTTGGTGAATCACAACATTAACCTTATATATTTCCTCCCTTTGAGCTTTAACCCAACAGATGGCCAGTTTAGCTGATCCAATGACCCTTTTAATTAGGACTCCAAAGGAGTACTGTTTGGAAGGAGAATGCAGTCTGAAGCTCACCACTGCTTCTCCCCTCAGGAGCCACATCCATAACGCACAGCAGCCCATGTACAAAGAAACAAGAAAACGCAGCATCAGCAAGTTAGGCAGCTCGCCTCAGAGTCATACAGGCGAAAAAAAAAATCAAATCTAGTAAAATCCTAGTGGCCTGTTCTTAATTGGACAGGGCTGCTTCTTTTAAGAACCATTTCAGTTCTGCTTGGACATTAGATCATTTAGATCAAAACCATCAGGTTTCTGCCTCAACCCTTTTGAGGGTGGAAACAGTGGCATGCTGTAGTACCAAAAGTTTCAGCTACAGTCATACTGGTACTACCATGAATGAACTATGGAAACTCACTCAATTAGAAGTTAGTTAGAAAGTTAATTTTAAAAGTGTGTTTAAGGGACAATTGAGTAGCTTGACCAGTGCTGTGGTTTGGAGCAGATGATCAACATTTACACTTTTAGAAGGCTAAGGACACATCTCTCCTCATAGATCAGTGAAAAACAAATTAAAGACATTTCAACAACTATTTCAGCTCTCCAATATAGTCTTATTGTAACCATATTTGAATCAAGATTATTTTTCTCTGTTAAACAAATGCTTCTGGAACTGTAAAACTCAGCTCCTCCATCAGCTTTAGCTACCTATAACCCAACATCCCACAGGCAACCCTCCACCAATTGTCCAGCCTGATACAGGCAGGAGCAGCACCATGTCACAACTGCTCCGTCTCTCTTAAAAATGAAATCCTGGCCATCTTTCCACACACCTTCAGAGGACAGGCCAATACATAAGAAGGTGATAGAAAAGGCTCATGAAGCTGTGACTGAAGAGCTGCCCTACCTCTCTCCCGAGAATGCAGGCTGCCCTGCCCACATGCTCTACACCAGCAGGACACCTTGCCTAGGGTTACATACAGCTCTAGGCATACCAGTATCTGAAAAATTAACTTTTGGTGCCAAAAACTCCTTTAGTGTTTCAAATCAGACTCAGATGTACAAATTTTGACCTACAACATTTATATTTAGAGATTAAAAGAAGAAAACTCACAATCTAGGACATGAACATTGGTATTAACTGACTTTTTTAAAATATCACATTTCAAAGTGCTGAACTAAAGCATCTTACTTTTTCCAAGTCTTCTATTTTTCAGCTCTCTTCTCTAGAGACTCAATTCAAATTGAACTTAGTTCAAATTCAAATTAATTAGTTCCCAACTAAGCTTAATTCTTTCCTCGACAGCAGGTTCACTAAAGCCATGCGGAAAAAAAAAAATGTAAAGCCCCATGTCTTCTAAATACAGCCATCCTACCTCTTCTTCTTTCCTGCCTCCATCTGCAGCACTGTAACACACCAAGTTCACCATCATGCTCCCTCAGGACAGCTGCACGCTTTGGCACCCATCCTGGGGTTTGTCCAAGCACATGAACAGTTATGGTAAGCATTTCTGGCAGGAACCACTTCTGCAAGGAAATTCCCCCAAACCATTACCATCAACAGAGAAAAGCTTTCCATCAGGTTAGCTTGCTGAATGCACTCATTTACATTTGTAGGATCAAACAAGCACCAATGGAGGTAAATGAGAGCCCTCGTCTTTTTACTAGGGGGTGGGAGATGGGAGGAACACAGGAGAGAAGGCAGAGAAGAGAAGCGGCATTTGACTAGCTTACTCATGTTATGAAATGGCACCCTTAACTATTCCAGGTGCTCCTGCAAGAAGGAGCTTGCTTACCCTGCCATATACCAGTGGATCCTTACCTAAGTAATCAGATTTCCTCTAGAAGAGAAGCAGAGAAAACCGTGGAGAAACTCACAGCTAACTGTCCTGATTAAAACAGGCAGCCAACCCAGGAACACCGTTCGATTAAAAAATAGCAAGTATGCCTTCCTGCTATTCATGATTCTTAATTATTCAAAGACATAATAACCCAGACAGGATTAAGTAAATTCATTATTACCAAGACCCAAAGGAAAACAGAACTGTCTGCTCTTCTGCTCATCACATTCATCCAGCAACACCTTGGCAGCTGGACTAATAAAACACTCTATAAGCAAACACTGATAGCTGGCAATTAACATCTGCTAGATTGCTTTGCTGTCTCAGGACAACAGGTGCAAGCTCATGATCTCAGAAAGTGGGTCCTGGGACAGAAAAAGTGGTTCAGCTGTCCTAACACAAGCATTCACGTAAAAGCTCGATGAAACTGGAAAGTGGTGCTGTATCTTCAGAAGCGGAGAACTCAGCCTCTAGCACCTAATTAATTGTGATAACTGCAAAAATTAGAGAGGCAAGTAGTCAGAACGAAACAGTACAAATTGGACATGTGACGGTGCTATGAATTAGCAGCATGCAAGTACAAGCAAGAAACAGGTTAGGCTTCTCCAGCAAATTCATCAAAAGCAGACTAGTGAGACAGCGCTGAAGCTTTTTTTCATGTTCCATTTCTCAAAGAGGGGGAAAAAAGAAAACCAATAGATGCAGATTGAGAGATGACCTAAGAAAGTAATAACTGTCACAGCTGTACACAATTTCATAAAATTGTTTGAAAGAGAACAGCTTGAGATTAAACACATACTATAACATACAATACATTACCCTGCCAAGGGTCACGTTCAGAATTAAAATGTTTAAGAGTTCATTTTTAAACCCACATTCAAAGAGGATTAGTCTGGAGTATAATTAAGAGAGAACCCTCTAGCATTTCACGCAAGGTCACCACTTGAAGGTGGTTAATTTGTTGACTGTATTGTATGCATGTAAGCTGATAACATTTTAGTTACTTGATATTTGGCAACTTCTCTTTGCAAAAGATTCCTTCTCTCATTGCATAAGAAACCTTATCTCTCTTCCTTGGACAAGAGTATGCTCATTTAGAATTTAGTCTAGAGTTTTTTCCAATATGAACTCTGGGACTGACTGCACTCAAGGAGGATGATCCTGAATTTGTTAAAAGACTCTCCTCTGCTTTAAGCACAGAGTTAAATCAGCACGCAAACACCAAACTGGTCTGCCTCACGAAATACCCATCCTAAACATTATTTGTTACCAGACAGTTCTGAAGATTGAGCAAATAATGACTTCCCCTACTCTCAGGTTGCACATTTCACACCACACTTAATAGCTCAGGGAATCACATAATACTGTATGTTAAAAAGGACCCCCAGAGGTCTCAGTCACCTTTTTTAAAGCCAGTGAAAACAAGCAGCTCTAAAAGCAAATTGTTTGCAACAGATAAAGCAGAACTCCATACAGACCATCCTTACCTTCATACAAGGTTACTAAGACTTTCCCCCACACAATATAATATGATTAATTAAATCTGAACAGTTTCTTTTATGTGCATATTATGAATACTTTCACTTTAAACAGCCCCATCATGTCAACTTTTGCCCCCTTTTTTAAAAAGGTTCTTTTAACCTTCAAATGCTTCATTTTGCCAAACTACAACAAGGTAAAAAACCAAAACCAAACAACAGTTTCAGGGTGTCAAGTGTTGACTTTATTCAAAGTTAAAACAAGTTTTAAGGCTTCAACTGCTCCAGCACCTTCACTAGAGTTACATCTCTGCTCCTATGTACAAAGAGCGATTGGGAAGAGGGAGGGAAAAAAAAAAAAAAAATCCTCAAGAGTTGAGTCCATCAGTCTAGTGGTGAAAACAAGGCCTACAAGAAAACCAGGGAGGGACTTTTGCCAAGGGCATGTATTGATAGGACAAGGGGTAATGGGTTTAAACTGTAAGAGGGTAGGTTTAGATTAGACATTAGGAAGAAATTATTTCCCATGAGAGTGGTGAGGCACTGGAACTAGTTGCCCAGAGGAGTTGCAGATGCCCCATCCCTGGAAGTGTTCAATCCAGGCTGGATGAGGCTTTGAGCAATCCAGTCTAGTGGAAGGCGTCCCTGCCCATGGCAGGCGTGTCGGATCTAGATGATCTTTAAGGTCCTTTCCATCCTAAACCATCCTATGATTCTGTGATGGACAAACGCAGGCCACACCTGTCATATGCACACACAAGTATTAAGCACAGACAAAAACACTTCTCATTTGACCTGAAGCCTACCTTTCATCTTTCTTTTGAAAGCAGCATTGGCCTTCACTGCTGTTCTGCATTTGTAGACAGATACCTGAACTACAACCTGTTTGTAGTTTGTACAATCCTTTCCTTCCACACTCTTAGTAACATCACCTTGTCCCCTACACAACACATACCAAAAGGGTTTTGACAGGTTAATGCACTACCATGAAAATCAAGCCTGTACCACTAATGACCAATCTAACACTCAGTATCAGAACAAACTGCTACAGTAGCTATCCCTAAAGTCTTCTCTATTGACATCTACAAACAACACTAGGTAATTTTTTTGCCATTTACGGATGGAAATTCAGCCTATTCCTAAGCAACTTTAAGGTCATCTGTTATCTTCCTCATTTGTCAGTTTTTCCATCTGTAAATGAGAAGGAATTACACTCACTCTTACCAAATTCCTAACCTAGAAGCTCTGTGCAGGAGCTAGGAGTTAGCTATTTTAAGTTCTGCTGGAAAAGGGGAACATTTTTAAAGTATTTTAGTGCCTTCAGTGTAACATCATGCATTGGGATATTTCATAACTGTGCTGTACTCTTACCCTCTGACAAGTCATACATACATAGGTTCTACTAGAAAAGACATTTCCATTTGACAAGCCTCCAGCTGTCAGAGTAGGTGTAAACAAGCCTTTCTCCCTACCCGCTTGTAAACAACGTGAGACACCTTGAAGAAGACCGTCAGAGGTCACAGCTACCTTTTTTTAAGGCCAAGGAAAACACACAGGTCAACAGGTTAGAGACTCAGAGCTCTATTTACAGAAGACTAAGCCCTCCTTCCTCTCCTGCAAGGGAGGGGGTTCACGTTAGCTCTTACTCACAAACCGGCGCTCAGACCCAAGGCCTGAGGACAAACCTTCCAGACGGTTGCTGCGGTTCCAGCAAGCACCCAACCTCCGACTGCCAAGCCCGGGCAAACACCTCACACCGAGCCGCTGGTGACAGCGGCGGACACAACCGGGCCGGGCTCAAGCACCTGTAAGGAAGGCGGAGACTATCGGGGGACACGACCAGGCCCCGTCGCCACACGGCCGCCCCCCCCCCCCCCCCCGGCTACCAGGCACAGGCGTTGCCGCCGGGGACAGGCCCGGGGTGGCTCTGGCACCCAAACAACCCCTCTCCGCCCCGCCGCCCTACCCGGGATGGCCAGGTTGGAGAGCGGGTAGGAGCGCAGCGCCGCCGGCAGCGAGCCCATCCAGTCCGCGTTGCTCTCCGTGGCGGTCCCCGCGGCCCACTGCTGCCGTCGCCGCCGACGGCCGCCCTCCCTGCCGCCCGGCGGCCTCATCCTCGGCCTGGGCGGGGCGGGGGGGGCGCCGGGCCGCAGCTTCGAGGGCCGGCAGGGTCCAGTACCGGGCCCGCAGCGGCTGCCCGTCCCCCCCCTTATGTAACAGGTGCGGCCCGGCCGGGCGCGGCGGACGTCACAGCGGCCCGGCGGCCAGCCATTGGCTTCCCGCTACTCGCCCCGCCTTCGGCCCCGCCCCCGCCCCGCCGCCGCGGCTGCCTCGGTCTGTCGGTGAGGGGGAGGGGAAACCGGCTGCCTGTGGCGGGAACGGGTCCCTGCCGCGCGCCGGCCGCCGCTGACATGGCCGTCACCGTCGCCTGTCCTCGCTGCACCCCCTGGCCGATGGAACCGGCATAGTGTCGGTCCGGGTCAGAGGAGGGGGAGAATAACGGTGCAGCCTGGGGCTGGAGACTCAGAGAATCTTGGGCAAGATCTTGGACAAGACCTCCAAGATCATCAAGTCCAACCATCAACCCAACAGCACCATGCCTGCTAAACCATGTCCTGAAGTGCCGCGTCTACGTGCTTTTTTAACACGTCCAGGGATGGTGACTCCACCACTTCCTTGGGCAGCCTGTTCCAGTGCCTGACCACTCTTTCAGTAAAGAAGTGTTTCCTAATATCCAACCTAACCCTTCCCTGCCGCAACTTGAGGCCGTTTCCTCAAGTTATTTGGGAGAAGGGACCAACACCCGTCTCCCTACAACCTCCTTTCAGATAGTTGTAGAGAGCAATGAGGTCTCCCCTCAGCCTCCTCTTCTCCAGAGTAAGCAATCCCGGTTCCCTCAGCTGCTCCTCATAAGACTTGTGCTCCAGACCCCTCACCAGCTTCATTGCCCTTCTCTGGATGCGCTCCAGCAACTCAATGTCCTTCTTGTACTGAGGGGCCCAAAACTGCACACAGTATTGAAGGTGTGGTCTCACCAGGGCGTGAGATCGTACAGGGGGACGATCACTTCCCCACTCCTGCTGGCCACACTGTTCCTGATAAAAGCCAGGATTCTGTTGGCTGCCTTGGCCACCTGGGCACGCTGCTGGCTCGTGTTCAGGTCGCTGTCTGCCAGCACCCCCAGAAACATCACCCCGGGGCACAAACGTCCTGTCCTCGCAGCTGGCACCATGCAGCCCTGGTCACCTGAAATTCAAGGTCCCCTGAGCCAACTGGCTCGCCCTGCACTCTTGATGGCACCAGCTGTGAAGCTTTGCCCGTACCCATAAGTTTGTCCTACCATGCTGTGTGGTGACAGGCTGTTGGGGACTCGCTCACCTGTTCAGCGCGCACACGTATGTGCGGGCACTCATGCACGGACATGCACGGCTGCCCCACGTGCAGCAGGAAACAGCTGTGGGCTTGGATCCTGACAGTCACTCCGCTGTTGCACCGGAGAAGCTACACCCAGCGTGGAGGGCCACCGCCGTGGTTTTACCATGTCGCCTGGTTAGTAAGTGTTGTAGCTGGAGCAACTTACCCGCTGCACCTGACAAGAGTCAACATGAGAGCAGCAGATTTAAGAAGCAAGACAGGGGGGCCTCAATCCTTTCCACCTGTTCTTTCGGCAATTCCCATTCCCTGACAGGCTCATGCTCTGCCTTGCACTGCATTTAGCTGTTGGCTGAAACGTTTTGTCCAAAACAATTCCTGGATTTGCTGTGACACAAAAAATGGATCCTGTAAGATATGTTTTTTCTCCCTTGTGTTATTATATATCTTTGAAGGATAATGCTTTGTGAGCAAGTTCTCTTAACTGCTTCTTACAAATATGTGCAAACATATTATTTCCAGACTCTCCACACAGGATGTAGGGATGACCAGGTATATAATGCTGAGGTCTGCTCCATCATATCCTAGTGAAAAAAAAAGACCCCATAATTTTTCACTGTCAAATTACTAAAGGCTGAATAATAAATACCAAGACTATGCATTTCAGAAGCCCTGTTTTGTCTGTATTTTGTGGTTTATCCCTAGTCACCACACAGTTTCTCGCTCACCTTCCCTCACCCCAGCAGGATAGGGTAGAGGACTGGGAAGAAAGGAAAACTAGAACAGCATGCCAGCAAGCAAGATGCTCCCCCTGGCCAGCCCCCACTTATATACTGAGCATGACATTTTTGACATGGAATACTCTCTTTGACCAGTTTGAGTCAATTATTCTGTGCCTCTCTCCCAGCTTCCTGTGCCTGCACATTAGCAAGGCTTGGAAAGCTGGACAGTGTCCTTGGTCTCTATAGCAACAACTCATATCATCAGGGTGTTTATCAACATTCTCCACTTCCGAAATCTGAAACATACTGGCTACTGAGAGGAAAATTAACTCCATCCCTCCTGAAACCAGGATTGTATCCACCCCTTATTCCATACCATCTACGTCATGCTTATATATATATATACACACACAGATATCATTCCCTCAATCTATGGGCCATCCCTCCAAAGTCAGTTGGGTCCATTTAGTCCGTGACTTTGGGATCCATCTGTCACAGCAGTCTTTCAGGGCAGGAGAGATGGTATGCAGTGTGGGGTTGTTGCATGCTGCATCTGGAGCTCACAGCTGGTACCTCTGGCGTGGCTGGTGTATCATGTCCATGGTCTGTGAACTGAAGATGTTGGGGGCCAGTTCTGGTTCTGTCACCGCTGCATCTCACTAAGTTTCATTGAAGTTCATTCTTCACTGATCAGGGTGATGGTTTCTGCAATACCTTTGATATGACATACAATAACTACAGAAATTATGACATACAGTTCAAATTATTGGCTATTTTCACCTAAAAACAAATGTCCTTGAGGTACACATTGGACGTCCCCATCCTTCTGCATCACCCACCAAGTACACCCAGGTCGCTGAGCGAAAGCAATCCCACAGGTGGGTTTGCCTTTGCCCAGGGGAGGAATAACCCAGATTGTCTTTCCCAATACATTCCTTACATGCACCACAGGGACTTCCTCACCATCTACAGTATGTAAAAATTCTGATTAGGCAGGGCCAGCTCGATTGGTGGATCCTTGAGTGTTGACTAACCAGGTGGCTTTTGCTAAATGTGTATCTCAGGAAGTATTTTTTAAACAAACAGATATTTTTAATTTGGCATATTAAAGCTTACACATTATTCACAGAATGCTTTCATTAATGTACAGTAAAACTGCTAATTGAACTATATAGTTAAAGTATACATAAACTTTCACGCTTGCCTTTGATGTAGGAGAGGGCACGCTACACTGTTCAAAGCCATACGTATGGGATCATAAACATCTTTTCTTGTGATTAAATTTATATCTTCAACTGAAAGGTGGCTTGTTATGTGGGAGCTCCAGTCCATATCCCTGCAAGATTATCTCCTTTAATTGACTACTTTACGTTGCTTCACTCCTTTATGTTGCTTCACTCTCTTATGTTCCCACCATTGCAGCTTGGGACTGCTCAGCAAACCAGTGTGTCTGAACTCGTTGAATACGTTTGGCAACCATGGCTGTTTCACAGCAGAGCTTTCCAGGATGGGAAAGCTTTGCAGTACAGGGGTAGTCATTTCACTGGGGTTGTTGTATTCTCGAGGACACCTTTGTGTCTTTGGGGCACCACTTCACCGTGGTCAGTGAAACTGCAAACACTGAAGCTGTAATCTAGAGCCAAAGCTATTAAGGCTGACAGCTGACATGGTACTCTTGGTGTCCTTGCCAGGCTCCATCCTGCATTTCCCATCTTTCAAATGACAAAAAGAAGATGGCGTGTGGGTGATAGACAGCAGACTCTGAAGGGGAACAGGTAGGATGTGCGCTGGTGTGGGAAAAGAAGTCTAACCACCTCTACCATGAGAGCAGGTCTTAGCAGTCCTCTGCCATCAGATCAGCTAGAAAAGAGGGGGACTAAAGCTGGAGTCTCAAACCTGCTGCCTCCACAGCCTCCTAAAAGTCTCTGACTCTTCACCATCACTCCTTAATAATACTGGAGCATGTGTCAGGATGGAAGTACTTCAGTGCTACAACAGCGCAGCGACTTTCTCACTTGTGCACAGTTAGTTTCAGTATCCCCCAGCTGTGATGTGCAGTATGAGTACACCCTGGCTCTGGCGGTTAAGATGGTTTCTAGACCTCCAGGCTGCAAGGCACCTTTATACCGTGTGGGACACCAACAGCTCAAAACCAGAATGACGAGGGAGATGCATCCATTCAGCACTGCAGAGTGAGCATCAGATGCAATGCACAGATGCCTGCTGGCAGTAACCACTATCAGAACTTTCCTATGGTCCAAAAATCCTTCGTGTGCTTTTCTAGAAAAAAGAGCATTAAATTGCCTGTTCCCCAAAACCTCAACCTCTTTCCATCTCCACAAAACTCCATAATTTCATTCTGTAACCAGTACCAAACCCTGTAATAATGAACATTAATTGCGATGGCCAGAGGGAACAAATGTGCATTAATAATACAATTTTATTTTCCGCAGACTAAACCCACAATTTATCTAGGGTCTTGCCACTTGAGACCCTTCAAATGCTCCACTTCAAGCATATGTTTAAGCGGCTGCAAAAATGAATGCCTAAGCAGGCAGGAAAACCTATCATAGTATTGACATTTAAAAAAATTCTGTATCAAGGTCAGTAGGTTGTTGTATTTTTCCACGTTGCTGGAGCATTCACATATGAATCACATTCAGCTGTGAGGATGAAAAACTGACTTAAAA
Organism: Chlamydotis macqueenii; assembly: GCF_036417535.1. Taxonomy (NCBI): domain Eukaryota; kingdom Metazoa; phylum Chordata; class Aves; order Otidiformes; family Otididae; genus Chlamydotis; species Chlamydotis macqueenii. The sequence continues at coordinate 97,890,157 of NC_141556.1, read as the reverse complement.
CTTTACTATCCATTTTCCCCTATGGATTGTATAGCCATATTCATGCCGTATGTGGATTTCCTGAAAGAGCTTAGCTATTCCCTTGTGCCTCGGTGCAGAGTACAAGCCAATGTCATGGGCAGCCCAGACAATATAGCAGCTCAAATCCCATTCCCACACCCCTAACCCTCCTATTTTCAAATACATAGTAAAAAGATTAGCTGTGCGGATCAGGCTGATGCTGTTTAAGCACTAAGAGGCATATGGTTTTTGCTGTTAGCCAATTCCAAACACACAAATGTGTTTTATTTCAATTTTAACATGTGGCTCTTGGGCTGCCATATACAGAACATAAAGCCAGAACAATGAACTTTTAAAAGTGCTTTAAAGCAACTGAAAACAAGCTGATAACATCAAGTGCTACAAGGAGCTTACCCTCCTTCTCCTTACCACACTGAACACCCTGATAACACATCCCATTATTCTAGAGGGTGCGTTGCTACTGTTAAAAAGCTTTCAGTTAATATTTTCAAAATCTTCCATTTCAGTCCAAAAACTACTGTGCCAACTACATTCCAAACCCTTACATGCAATTTATCAGCAGACAATAGATCAAATAAGTTATTGAAATGGCTTCTGTGTCATCCGCATATTTTAAAGGTCACTTTGCTACTGATGAGAAGAAAACTGCAGGATTCACTCTTGCAGAGAGAAGCTAATTGCTCAACATTTAATGTAAGTATACCCAGACTCTTCCAAGCTGTTCATTACCATTTTTACTCTGACTGTAATGGAATTATTTAACATTTAAAACCATCAGACACACTCCATCACAAAGCTCTGCAGCCATCACTGCGTTTAAAATGCCGCTTCTTCAAGTGCAGTAGACCAAATAGCAGTGCTCCTTTCCCATTTTACATCGAGTCAGAAAAATACCATGACTGTCACAGCACTTCTTGCGTTTCCTAAGTCCATTGCAAATACGTGGATGTCTATCATATAATACACCCTTTGTAATATCGACTTTTCCCCTTTCTCTGTCCACTGCTCATAGCCGCGGTGTCAGTTCATATCAATATATTACCTGCTTTTCTCTTGTGCCTTTGTTTGCTCATTTCTTTAAGTCAAGCCCTGCCATCTGCGAGTCACCTGTTTGACAACAGTGAGATATTCAATACTTCATTTACACCACATGAGGGTGTTTCAAGCCGTGTAGGATGCCAGAGTTAATTTGGAAGTTCTCCTGCTTGGAAAGGAACCAAGGGGCAGACAGATACATGACTTTTCCCACTGATGAAAAATCTTACTGAGGCAACCTGGTACAAGAGACTTTGCAAGGAAAGAGATGGAACATCATATACTAGAAAACAGATGGAAGAGGAGTTTTAAAGACATAATCCGATGTTCTCTAAAATCAAATAATCTTTGCTGGGAACTACCCTCAGCTTTGTCTTGTCCTTAAGGAATCATTTAAAATATAATATGATTTTATATTATTTCCATTAAAATCTCCTTAGATAGGATTAAATAATCATTATCCCCCTGCAGAGCTTTTTAGAAGCTTTCTTTGGCTTATTGCTCAAAGTTAATTGCAGACTCAGGAATAATTACCTAGTAACATAAACAGTAAATAAAACAAAATTTCTCCTTCATATACGGCTTCTTCTGGAGTTTTAGTGTACACAGATCCTTCTAATGTTTATCTGCTCTGGTAAGTGATGACTTTAAATCCAACAAAGACTATGTAAGGTAACTAATACCCTGTCCTGATTAGCAAGTGTAATTTCTGTACACAGCTTTTTAAAACAAACACATGCATTAAAATGAAGCTGGAGCACTTCACAAGGCTTTCAACGCAGCTGCAATAAGGAAAACTTCTCCCTAAAAAACAAAACTCTGTGGGTCAGTATTAAAGTGGGCTGTTACCCCAGGAAATCCTGGGTGGCAAAGCCTATTATCAGCAACTGTTAACTAACGAGTCGGGCTCTGGTATTGCCAGGCAGCCCGAGCTCTCCTACTGCATTCTCCCCGGCACCACAACGCCACTGCCTGCGTCGCAATGACTTGTGCACACCGTGCAAACTACAAGGGTGCTTCTTAGTTAAAGAAGCCATGCTTAATTAATTTACAAGATCAAAAGGTGCCTTTTGTGTAAAAAGGTGTAAGAAAAGCCACTGCAATGCTGTTTAAGAAAAAGGTGCGTGATTCAGAGTGAGGCAAAAGGCAACTCAGGGTGCAGGTACAGGCATGCTAGGACCAGGGCATCCTCAAACCTCACAGCTGTCCCCTCTCCTGTCAGAGGGGTTGAAACCAGGCAGAGGCTGAGGGTACTTGCCTGCCTCATGTACTCCAGGGGCTCCGGGCTGGCAGCCTTGCCCCTGCCTCCTGTTATCAGGGGCCCAGCACCACTGAGACACAGCAGACGGTAATACAAACCATGGAGCAGTGGGAAAAGTCTCTCGCTCCACTGAAGCCCGCAGGCCCTGTCACTGACTTCACTGGGCATGTTAGTAGCTGAAAACAAATGTATTGCTTTTATCCCTTTTCCCTTCCCTGAACCATTTGCTCTCTCCCCAGGAGCAGATGAAAACCACTTGTACATAAAACCACGTTGCTGCTGAGCTTTCCAGTGTGTTGCTTTTACAGTTGCATAATACACAGGTTAAAGATCACATACACCAGACCCAGATAAAGTCACAATATTACATTTGGGTTACATATGACCTCAGATTCTGACTTGAGTCCGCTTTACGGGTTTAATCGTGACGCGGCTTTGCATTTAGCAATGTAACACTCAAGCCTCTCCGAAAAAAATATTTTCCACACCCACGCAGCAAGCTTCATACCCCTTACTTTTACAGAAGAGCCGTATCTGGCACTCCTGTAGCCATTTTCAGGCATCTGATAAACTTTAATCTGGGCCAAATCCTCCGAGGGCTGACAGAACCCAAGCCCAAACGCAGCGGCCGAACCCCACGCACCGGGGCGTCCGGCCGGTGCCGAACGTGGACCGGCCCCACTCGCCGCCGGCTGCGGTGCTGCGGCGCCACCTGCTGGTCGGCGGCGGGAGCGCCTCAGTGTCGGAGGGAACGTTTTTGACCTGCAGCAACCGCGGGGAGTAAAATAGCAGCGATGATTAAAAAAACCCCTCTTCGACAGGTATGCTGCAGACAGTCATCCTCGTCTAATGACAAGGGAGAAAGTCCTGGCTCTCCACATCCCTTGGAATATGGCTATCCAGTGCTTTTTTTTTTTTCCCCGCAAATTTCTTTTTTTTAAGAACAAAAATCTGCTTTCTTTTGCAGTGACTGATAGTATGACAAAAGTTAAACTACTTTGCTTCTACAAACCCATACAGAATCACAGAATAGTATGGGTTCGAAGGGACTTTTAAAGGTCATCTAGTCCAGCCCCCCTGCAAGGAGCAGGGACATCTCCAACCAGATCAGGTTGCTCAGAGCCCCCTCCGACCCGGCCTTGAATGTTTCCAGGGACGGGATACCTATACGGACAATAAATGCTTAAATTAATATTGAGCCTTCCAGGCATGCAGAGTCCATCTAGTTTTGTGGTCAGGAAAATGTTTTCTATTGAGGACTGATATTCCGTTGGTGATGGATTTAGAACTGCTTGTGCTACAAGGTAAATAACACTACCAAACACTTCAAAAAAGTCTGTCAGATCATTCTTTCCAGTAAGTCATTCATTCATCTAAAGCCCCAGGAAATACAGTGCTCTGAACTCTGATACTCATCGACCAGCATTTGGCAGTAAATAAGGTAAATCCCATTCCTAAATCAGAATACCAATCTTAAGCTTGACATGATTGAATTTGAGTCGATTTACGTTAATCACATAAATACCATTATGGTAACAACACATTTTCAAACAAGCTTGGAGGGACAGCTTCTTGGCTGGCTGAAGGTAATGCAAGACCACACTGCTGCCGAAAGCAGTGCTCCTGCCACAGCTTTTGTGCCTCGTATTAGTGATCACGCAGCTGCTGACTGGACTGAGAGCTGTGCAGAGGGCTGGGCTGATCCCACCCTCGACACGGTCGTTAATCACTAGTGTAATGGCAAGGAAGTACACAGCCTGGGCAGGATAGGGGTAAGACTGGACTGTACCTTCCCCAGGCTTAACAATTATTGTTTCATAGGCACAGCACTTCCAAAGGACTGGCATTTTCCACTGTCTTTAGGGTCCTTATTCAGTTCAGTTCCTTAAGTCTCTGGTCCACAGGTGTCTTGTACATGAGCCCAAAGTTCACTCTTTCGTGTGACTTCACCAACAGCAACCGAGTCTTCTTTGTGAACACTTCCACCGGGCCTGTGCCCTTTCATCTCACCAGCCCCTCCCCACGATCCTGGGCTGCAACCCCTGTGATGACAGATGCAGGCTATTTTCTTTCCGTGTAAGGTGCTGATTATTTTTTGTTTGGTTTCACAGTGATAGGAAATTGTATATTGGGTCATATTAGTCAATATTTGTATAGTAAAAAATAAGAATTGTAAGAATGAATCGTGTAGGTATCAAAAAGCTTGTGTTAAGCCAACCTTTCCCGTGTAATCATGGTATCTATATGGCAGAGCCATCGTCTCTATACAGTTAGTAAAACAAAAAGCCTCAACACTCTTCAGGCAGGCTGGCAGAGTGATATGTTAATCTGCTCCCATTAACAAGGCAGCAAATTCCCAGTTGATCATCCAGTTCAAATTAAGCACATATAATCTCGTGGTGACACTCACAACGTGTTAATGTAATGCATACATAGAGATAGACAGGATGAACTAAGTGTCCTCAGGAGTGCTCAGCTTCCAACATTAATGTCATTTCGGCGCTCTGAATTCTAATAGGGGTCATTAACACCAGACTCCTGTAAGCACTGTTTCAAAGGCAAAGTCTTTTAACTGTGTCAGTGTTTTGTGTGCTACACAAGTGGTGTAGGCGATGCTACAGGTTTTCCAGTTCGTGACAGGATGGCGGAGTCCCGTCGGACTCCACCATGGAGGTGTACTTTATCGGAGGAGGTGGTGGCTTGAAAGATGGAGGTCTGTTCATACTGAAATAGAAGAGAAAAGACGCACTGTCACACAAAAGCTGTATAAAAAACTGTTGTGAAAAGTTCACAGGAGGAGGTAGATGGACACTGAGTCATTGTAGGAGCACCTGATATTTGCTGTTACATACTGCAACTTCCCTGTTTCTGTTCTATAGCCCCAGCACACCTCCTGGTATTCCTTTGGCTTTCTCAGCTCCCACCTCACTAAAAAAAACCCTTATGTCTTTTGTTCACACGGCTCTCTGGAGGTACATTTAAAGACTCATAATTTGGTTTTTGTCAATTTATAAGCCAAGATAAAGAAAGGTCCCATCCCATATAAGTGAAAAAAAAAAAAATCAATCACATTTTTACCTTCAATATACAAGATTTGCAGTTGTGTTTCAAAAGGGTTTTCTAGAACCGCAGATGATTCATTGTCACCATGATTTTTCAAACATTTTAGTAATGTTAGTAAGATTTTAAAATAATTGGCTCTTAGATACTGCTTTCATCAGTAGATCTCCGAGTGCTTTAGTAGGGAATTAAACTTTGGTAATAATTACAAACTCAATACTTCTTTGACTGGGATTAAGTTTCAGGTAGCCTACTTTCACATATATTATTCACAACTCAAATAAAGTCGCCCTCGAAGTACAATTTCATTAAAACATGTCCTCAAGTAACCATGCAAAATGAGAGAGCAAAAGCAGTTGGAAGGGAGGCTAATAGAAGTGGGGGGGCTCTGGGGAAAAAAATTGGCTTGTGTTCTTCCCTCACACCCTGAAGCTGCACTGTGACTCTTTTTTTAAAGTTTATTCTATAGATAACCCAAGGAAAAGATGAAAGGACTGAGAACACTCCACATTTCACACTGCTGTGTGAAAAAAAATGGCATTAGCGATCCATGAACTTAAAGGCCTCGTTGCGCTATGAGTAGACTCAAATGAAAATGCCTAAATCCAAACACCTGGGTTAGAGTTTATGCTGTCCCCTCTGCCACCTCTCCCGCCCCTGTGGTTCCCTTGCCTAGTACTTACATCTCTTTCTGGTACTGACACCATTTCCTGATGCCTAAAATGATGAGAAAACTGCAGAAGAGGAGCAGGACAGCTACCACCGTTGGCCAGGGGAAGTGACTGGTGTTCGTGTTCCTCGTGCCGCCTGGAAGGGACACAGGAGACAAAGCTCAGCTGAGAATCCTCAGAGAGGAGGGAAATTTGGGCTTACTGCATGTGACTTGCTGCTCCCCCACCCTGGGCACAGCACTGGTGACAATGCCATCCCAGATCAACCCTGGACTGCCAAGTTCCCAGGCTGAGGATCCCAAACTCTGAGCACCGCAGCTTTAATTTATGGACTTAAACCACCTTTGTTCTGACTGGGTTTGCGGGCTGATGTCAGCCACCCAGCAGTTCACATGACGAGATTACTCAGGCACAGCCCGGCAGGTGTTTTGTCTGACAACCGTTGGTTTTCTCTGTTGCCCCGTGAGCTTCTCTGAGAAGAGGAAGCACATGGCGGTGCAGCCAGGCACAGCTGCCCGCCCCAGCCCTCCTTCCCACTGGGTTATTTTCATGCCACTGACACCAAACCCTGCCGAAACATCTGCCAAGGGTGCAGCTGCCTTTTGGGATGGGCTCTCATTGGTGGCACAGCATCCCTGCCTCACCCTGGCTGCCTCTCCCCACTGTGGTGCTGGGATCCCCACCCACTGCCCCCTTCTGCATAGCCACCCTTGGAGGTGCTGGCAGCTGAAAGAGGTGCCCTCGGGGTCCCGGCTATGGGGAGGAAGGAGAAGAGGAGCATGGTCCTCCTCCAGCCGCCACGGAGGATGCAACAGTGGGCTGGGTGCCAGAGAGGGTTGGAGCACGAGAGTCACTGGGCGATGCTGTCCCAGTGTCACCTCCCATTGTGCTGGCATCACAACCCTTTGCAAGGTTGGTCGTACTGGTACATCACCCAGCCTGGGTCTTGGCCACAGTGGCAGCCAGCCCCACAGCCGGGTGCCAAGTCCACCACGCTGCATGAGCCATGAGTGGCCCCTGGGGCACAGGAGTGTGACCGGCCAAAGTTTGCTGCTGGAAGACAACAGGCACGGGGCATTGCTCGCGGATGCAGGGAGAAGGCAGGCGTGTCAAAAGCCTGTGACAGTCCGCAGGACAGGGACACAGCAGCTGACACTCCTCTTTTCATCTCTTCCCTTTTTTGAACTCCTTTGGTCAAATGTACACCATGCTCCAGGTTTCGTGCTTCTCTGCTTTTCTTGCTGTTGTGGTTTTGTTTAGTGGGGGGGGGGCTAAGGTGGCAGCTTCTGTAGGAAACTGCTAGAAGTTGTTCCGCTTTGTTCAGTGGACTCGGCCAGGCCTAGGGCGGACCCGCTGCTGGCCAAGGCCGAGCCAATTGATAGCAGAATGTCCCGTGATAACACCTCTGCGATAACGTACTTAAGAAGGGGAAAACAGAAAAAAAAAAAAAAGAGAAGATGTGAAGAAGCTGAGCGGGGGCAGAGGCACAGAGGGGAAGGCGCAGGCCTCATGGGCCTTGCAGGCTTCACCCTCTGGCCTCCCGCCAGGCAGCCGAATGGGCCCAACTCGGCCTGGCCTGGCTGCAAGAGGTGGAGAGGAGATGAGATGGATGATGTGAAGAGATTCTGAGAGGCGTCTGCCAGCCTGTTGTGAAGAATTTCTGGGAGAGGAATGGCTGCAGATGCCAAGGTCAGTGAAGAAGGAGGGGGAGGAGTAATGCTGCTCCTGGCCAAGATTCCCCTGCAGCCTGTGGTGCAGCCCATGGTGGAGCAGGTTGTGCCCCTGCAGCCCATGGAGGCCCATGGAGGAGCAGAGATCCACCTGGAGCCCATGAAGGACCCCACACTGGGAGAGGTGGATGCCTGAAGGTGGCTGTGGCCCTTGGAGGGCCTGCTGGGTCAGCTGTTCTGGAGAGATTGCACTCCGTGGAAGAGATGACCCATGCCGGAGCAGTTTCATGAAGGACTGTGGCCTGTGGGAGGGACCCCACAATGGAGCAGGGGAGGAATGTGAGGAGTTCTTCCCCCGACGATGAAGCAGCGGCGTAAAACAATGCGTGATGAACTGACTGCAACCCCCATTCCCTCTTCCCTCCTGTGCCGCTTGGCAGGGGGATGGTGGTAGAGATAATGTTAAGCTTGGGAAGAGGGAGGGGTGGATGGAGGTTATCTTGTTCTCTGTCTCATTATCCTGCTGTTTGTAGTAATAAATGAATAGTTTTCCCCAGGTTGAGTCTGTTTTGCCCGTGACGGTAACTTTAAGGATTTCTCCCTGTCCTTATCTCAAACCTCGAGCCGTTTTTCTTATATTATCTCTCCCTGTTCTCTCGGAAGGTGGGGGGGAGTGAGAGAGAGACTGTGTAGTCTGGTCCCAATTGGGGCTGAACTACGACACTTGCTTACTGCAACAGCACGCTGAAAGAAGAGGATTTGTAGGATAATCTCTCACCAGTAGTATTGAGCAGACTGCTGGTAGTAAAGAAATTTTTCCCTCTGGTAACTGAAATTGGCTGGTCTGTGATGCTGAAGGACAGGTTACCTAAAAAGATATAGGCACAGAACATTTTTAGTAACTTAGTTGTTTTTTGTTTTCTTTTTTTTTTTTTTAAATGAAGCTTGTATTTTGAAGCCACCATTATTCACCCTGCTGAAGATTGGAAATCAAATTCCAGAATCAGTGTGTCAAAAATCACTTGGCGAGATGCCTACATTTTTGGCCTACAACTTGCTATTACACAGAAAATGTGCTTTTCTCAAACTAAAGCATATTAGAAGAAAGAAAGAAAGAAAGACTATTAGAAAACATCTATTAAGACATTCCAGCAAGCCAGCATTGATCTGCGCAGCGGTCTGGGAGAATGATAAGCTTCTCACCTCTTTGATGGTAATGAAAAAGCTAAAGATATTAAGTAGCTTAGCAGCAACACAAAGAGTCTGCCTCTGCCGTGACTGAGTGAAACCTCAGTCTCCTCTGTCAAGTACTGTGTCTGAACCACAAAAATAATCTTTCATCTGTTTGTAGACAGATATTTTCCCTTTCCTCATACAGCTGAGCTACCTATGTTTAAGATCAGTGCCGCCTAAGGATAAATTCCTGTTTTTTTCTAGCCATCTTGTGTTCATGTCTTCTGAAATAATAGCTAAAATATAAGACTAGACAAGGGCACAGCATTTCCAGAGTTGCCACGGCACTTACGATGAGCCAAGGTTGTATTCTCAGAGGAGTGCGTGGCATTCCTGAGGCTTTGCTGGGATTCAGTGGTGGAACCGTTCCAACCTGTACAAAAAGAAATAATATCCTTCAATTACCTTGCAAGCCTGTACGTGACTGCTTCATTAGGCTTAACTGTGGCTATTTTATACCCTTTACTTCCTCTAATGCAAACAACAAATGAAATAACAGAGATACCTGAAAGTCTCCAATATAATTGCTGATTTATAAATCCAAGAAAAAAATCCACTGTTTAAATGATGTAAATGAGTAACCAGACAGAGCCAGGAAGACCTCTCTTGTGAGATGCTGGTTCTGACTGAAATCAAGCACTCAAGTGTGTGTATGTATAGGTATGTATGTATGTACGAAAAAGCCCTACCAAAATCAGTCCAATTTTAGGGCACTCTAAAAATTCACTGAGTGTTTTAGGCATTGCTTCAATTTAGTCCTTCTTTTCTCTTTTTTTTTATTAAGTGTTTAATTTGATGGGGATAAGGATGGTAGACCTAGCATTTTAAAAAGTTATATATATATAAAAGACACACGCTTAGAGATCCCGTAACACCATGCTCTATACAGCATGCTGACAAGCACTGCTTATTATTATTTACATAATGGCTGTGTTAGAGCCTCTGAGGATTGAACTGATAATGGCAATCCCCGCTGTATGAGCCCAGTGGCCCTGGAAGGGCACAGGGAAACACATCGGTACGTCTCTGTGGGCACACCAGTGCCCGTGTGCTCTGAAATTGCCCTCAGTGACAGGTGCTGGACTGAGGACCCTTGAAGGCCATGGCTCAGCTGGTGGGCAGGCGGGCAGAGCTGCAGGGAAGCCGATGAGTGGTACTTCCTGCAAGCGGTAGTGTAATTCAGCATGCTTTTGGCAAAAATTGCAACCAGCAAGCTGTGCAAGAGCAGGATTGCGAAGCATTAGAAGTTGCCACGAGGTTTCAGCCTGAATGCGTGGTTGTGGGTTATAGGCAGGTAAATAAGCATCGGAATGCTGCCAAAAAATATGTTGAAAAACTGGAAAGCGGCTGCTATGTTTGTGCTTCAGCCAAAAGACGCTTGCCATACAAAAGCAAAAGTGCATTGACAGGTCCTGCCTGTTCCAAAAGCATGAAGGCAAACCAAGATGTTAAAAAAGAGAATCACTTCTGGCTTCCTGCTGCTGAGTGGAGATGTTCTAAAGGGAAAGATTTGTGAAAAAATGTCCATCCCTAGGGGTTTTTTTATTGATCTTTAATGAGGCTGCCTTTTGATGTTCTGTTAGCCAGCCTTTATTGTCCCATGTCGTTATCTCTTGATTTCATTGCTGCTTTGTGATTTTACTTGGCTTCTCCAGTAATTTATTTTATCTATAAACTACCCTCAGTACTCACTACATTTGCCTAGGAACTCTCTCAATTTTAATATTATTAAATTAAATATGCCTAATAAAACCAGGATAGTCAAATGCTTTTTGTTCCTCTTTTGCTGCTGCAAATCCTTGACGGCTTGGAAGACTCAAGTCTTTATCTTCTAACTCAGTGCAACTCAGCAGGCGAATTGCTTCTGTAAAGTATTGAAAAGCTGGTACAGAGCACACCACCTGACTTTTGGCCTCTGCTCGAACAATAATTTTTGCACAGCGATGTGATGACTATCAACTAGCAGCTGAAAATAAGCACTGTAGACTTGCAACCCAACACTTGCTAAGTTGGTGCCACATTTGCACTTTGCAGCACCTGTATTTAGCTACATAACTCCCCTGTTACAGTCCTGTCAAGGAAAGAAGATGCATGATCTACTCACGTGCTGTCATCAAACTGTCATTGAATGATGTAGTGCTGGTATAGTTTTTTGTCTCTGCAGTAGAAATTGATGCTCCTGTTGAAAAACACACTAGCTTGTAAAAATTGCAGTAGAGGACCACCACTTGTTCTTCATTTTTCCCCTCTTTCTTCCCTGTTTCCTGACTAAAGAGGTCAAAGAGTTGTAACCTACTACCTGAGATGCTGACTTCCCTCAGACAAGCATCACAAAATTCTGTGTCTGGTTTTAAAGCTAGAAACTCAAGAGGAGTTTGGTGAGATGGATGAATAAACGTTGAGAAAACATATGGAACATTTAAGCATGCATTTTTTTTTAATTTCAGCTGAGTTTCAGCTGCAACTCAGTAGTTCTCAGTTCACTGGCTTATTTTGACCTGAAGCCAATAGACAGTGGTAAACAAATGCACATAAATCAGAATTTAGACAGGGTTTCACCAGCTCCAATGAGACAAAACTGTTCTCCCAGCTAGCAAAGAGAAATTTTGAAGAAGTTACTGTTCAGGAGTCACACTCGTGACACCTGGTGCCGAACCTTTTCCTTTAATCTTTTGAAGTGCAAAGTAATCTAGAGCTGAACTAACTATTTATCTGATATTCAAACACAGATAGACGGTGGTTAGCAAGTAGACCTCTATTTTCCCAAGAGGACTATTTCACATTTACTAAAAATAGTCCATCTTTCCTAACACCTGTCTCATTTTTAGAAAAGTATCATGAAGTCATCTCAAAGCCTAAGCATCTCTGGACTCAGAGACGGAGCTACTGTGGAAGCTAAGCAAAGACCAGGCTGCAGTTTTAACAGCTTTGTTTTTTGTCTCCTCTTCTCTTTTCTCCTGTCTGTATCTGTGCACTCTTCCCTTGTATGAATTCCCAGCTGTCTCTTGGATTTTAATTAAGAACTTGCGAAATAACAAGAACTGAACCAAAACCCTCTGTACAACAGCAGGCTTGGACTTGGCTTCCTGACGCAGCTGCAGCCCAAAGGGTCTGCTGGAGAAGCTGATGGTGGCACCAGTGTGGTGACCAGCAGTAAGCCAGCGAGGAGAACCACTGACCCATGGTCGGCACACCACAGCTGCCACACATCAGGGACATTGCTTAAAAGGCAGATGTTTCCTGGGCTACTTCCAGAAGAGAAACGGTTCAGCTCTGGCTTACACTATGACTTAGACCTCGTACCTCCTCAGCCAATGAAGATATATAATGCAGTGAGGAGAATCCTGTCTGTTCACATTGTATGCTTATAGCCTTTGTTGTGAAATTGGTCGCTGAGACAGAAGGGCTTTCAGTCCACGAAGACTTTTCTGCCCTGCTGTTAGCCAAGCTGGGCAAGTGTCTTTACTTTGAAGATCGGGAAGGCAGTGTGAGAAGCAGCAAACATGAATTTCAGTGCTGCTGCTACAATCTGTGGTCCTGACCTGGCATATCTCGATCTGGCCTCTTCACACTGCAGGGCTTTACATTGGGTGATTCAGCTCCCAAACAACATTCTGCTGGGGCAGGACAAAGCCTTGTGTTCAGCATCTTCCTTCAGTATCACTCCACACACTGCCCATCGCATCTGTGTAAATACTGCTATAGCATGATGTAGGTTACTTTAAGTGAAGGTTGCAGGGTTGAATTACACAGCTTAAAGAGGATGTTCAATGCTTCAAAGGCTTGTGAAAGTCTGTTGCAATGAGTTTTTATTTGTTTGGGAGAAGAGGGCTGCCACAAATACTAAGGGCCAAATTCACTCTTGCCGGCCACTGCCTCAGTGGTGGATCATTTCCGAGCCAAAGCTTTGGTGCGGCCATGGAGGGGAAGACGGTGCTTTACAACACCTTTCCATGTTTCCTCTTCCTTGTGCTGCCTGTGCTGCTGTTCTGCATGGGCTCTTTCGTCTCCAAGATGGGAGTGTGTGTCCTGCCTGCCTTTAATCAGGCTGCGTGGCAGCGAGTGCACACCTTGCTGCTGGTGAGGACAGCCCCAACACCCTTCTAACTGCTGCTTAAAAACAACCAGACCTACAGGGATCATCAGCTGGGCTTCAAAATGGAAAGAGCCTCCAAAGAAAAAAGTGTTCGCAGACAGGCTGCGCTGTGAGAAAATACGTTCTGCTGGGACTGGTGGGCATCAACCCTTTATTCTGCCATCAGGACCCAGCCGCCATGCAGGCGGGAGCTTGACGGCTTCACCTGCTCTCCATTCAGGCTGCTGCCAGCCACAGGGTGGGCGTACCTCTCCCCAGGGAAGAGAGGTTAAACCCTTCTGAGTGAGTCACCCTCCCCTCCTCTGGCCTCTGTGTCAGCAGCCCAGAGGAGAAATCACTGAGTTGAGTCATCTGCTGTAAATATTCTGTTTACCGGTGCTTTGTATTTGTGCTCCTGTGCTCCAGTGTTTGGGTTGCACTTTTTCTAGCTCTAATGTCATTCTATTTTTGTATGATATTTAATTAAAGAGGTACAAGGAATAAGTATTGTAAATATATATACTCAATGTCTACTCATTTGCTGCAATTAATGCACATATCCTGAAGGGAGCATTAAAAAAGATGAAATCAAGACAGCATTTTCTCATGTATTTATTTTTTGAACTGTGGACTTGCTAGTGTATAATGCACTAGGAAAAGGGCTTCAGTGGATTTTAAATTGTTCACTACAAAAAATGCAAGACGGCTGTTGTGTTTATTTATCTTTCTCCTGTGTTCCTGAAGCAATAGAGAAAACATTTTTGCTGAATTGATTACCTTGTGTCGTGGAAGGAGGAGCCAAGCTTGCTTGACTTGTGAAATCCAGAGAGGCTAGAGATGTCGACTGGTGCTCTAAAGACAAACAAATTATATAGTACCACATTTAATTGATAGGATCTTTTAAAAATAATATTAACAAATCATAAAACAACCTGGATCAAAGAGCTTGCAGGAGCTGTTGGTTAAACACAGACTCTCCAGCAGGAATCCTGCTGTTGGAGCTAAGGTTAAATGCTCAAAACACATCCCACAAATTCAAGGAGCACTCAGATGGTTGATGTTATTAATGCTGACCCTTTCATGCAGGCTAGCTGTGTGCATTGTTTATTTATGTTTTTATACACAGGGTTCAGTTTAACTGCTGTTGGGTTGATTACGCACTTGACAGCAGTGCTCGCCCGCCTAGCCAGAGCCTTGCCAGAAATGGCTCTGACAACGTGCGACAGCCATATAAGCCTAGGAGGTCACTTACTTTTGTGGGTTTTGCTCTCAGTTGATGAAGGTAGTTCTATATAGTTATCCATATGCATGCTCTGGTGAAGCAGTGCTATTTATCCTATATCATTGATGAATGGGGCTCTGGAGCCCCCAACATAAGAAGGACATGGAGAGGGCCCAGAGGGGGACCACGAAGATGATCAGAGGGCTGGAGCACCTCTCCTGTGAGGACAGGCTGAGAGAGTTGGGGCTGTTCAGCCTGGAGAAAAGGAGGCTCCAGGGAGACCTTATAATGGCCTTCCAGTACCTAAAGGGGGCCTAGAGGAAAGATGGGGAGAAACTCTTCAGTACGGCCTGTTGCAATAAGACAAGGGGCAATGGTTTTAAAATAAAAGGAGGTAGATTCAGACTGGATATAAGGAAAACATTTTTTACAATGAGGGTGGTGGACCACTGGAACAGGTTGCCCAGAGAAGTGGTAGATGCCCCATCCCTGGACACATTCAAGGCCAGGTTGGATGGGGCTCTGAGCAACCTGATCTGATTGGAGATGTCATTGCTCCTTGTAGGGGGGTTGGGCTAGATGAGACCTTTGAAGGTTCCTTCCAACCCAAAATATTCTATGATTCTGTGATTCTAATGAGAATGATGCGCTACTACTGAGTGAAGGAAAAGTGGTGGTTTTAACTTTTCTGTCACATGCACCTCTCTGTCATAATAGGACAAATTTATTCATAGCTGTATAGGAGTTTTTGTTCCATTTTATAAAAAGACATAAGAATAATATGTGATCTTCAGCATGCCATTTTACATGCTGTCCTAACCTGATAGTTTTAGTAGGATTTATGTCAGATCTCTTCTTGGGTAACTTCATAGCTCACAAATTCCCATCCAGCAGCACACAGGTACTGTCAGTATCAGAGCACACAAGCCTTTCCCTGGCATGCCTCTGGCTCTGTGTACAGGTCATTTAAGCAATAGTCAAGCAGAGATCCTACATATATTTACTGAGTAATAAAGAAGGATTCCCCCCCCCGCCCCGGCCCTTACCTGAGGTAGTCATGACAGCTGATGGAAGTGTTGAATTTCCAAGATCTATAACAAATCAAAGCAAATCAAAGCAAACACTTTTACTCAGGGCGAGAAAGGTGCTTATTCTGCTTTAGAAAAGTGGTTGATTCAAAGGTTCAAGAATGAGAAAATGCATCACAGTTGATTTCTAAAAAATCTTTCAATGCATGGCTGAGCCAAGTGGTCCAGCGAGAAACATGAAGCACCTGAGGTAACAGTGCTGTGAAATCCCTAGGGAAATAAAGGTTTAGGGGGAAAAAGTTTGGAACCCCTGGCACTTCAACTCAAAAAGCAGAAGTGAGTAATGTGGTTTTACCCCATACAAACAGATGCACCTTATTAGCACATATGTTGAAATAACGTATGACCCAGTGCTGGTACCAGCATAGCTCCATCTATGAGGCACTTCAGAGACTACAACTCCGACAGGAAATTCCAGGGACAGTTTGCACTGAAAAGCACTCACGGAGTCCTCAAAGAAGAGGAGAGGGAGTTATCCCTTTTAATTAAAGGACCGTTAACCAGCCAGCCAAGCACAGCAGAGACACCATCCTGCCCAAACTGTATTTACATCCTGAGTGAGAGATGTCTCATTTTTTTCTTTTTTTTTTTGCCCAGGACATAAGGCAAAGTACCCTCTGAGTAGGTTACAAGGAAACATTAAATCTTTCCAAATGGCTCCATGAAGGAGGTTATCTATGAAAGCTCACACACCCCATTAGAAAAACATATCTGTGAAGGCGGCCAGAAGGTACCTCTGCCTGGTCAGGGATGCTGGCAGGGCATTGGGCGGGAGGTGACCCTCTGCAGATAGGATCACAGTGTAAGCAGATAACCATCAACTCTTCAGCTGCTTTCCTTGCAAGCATCTGTACCTCCTTTGACTGTTTTGGGTGTTCCTCCTCCATTTGCATTTCATCTTAGCCTCAGCTGCGCTAACAAGGATTTAATAGTAGCTTGCTGACATAAAAACACTCCTTACCAAAGACTCAGCCAGTCTAAAAACCAGGGTAGTGGGGCACCTTGAGGAGTCTCTCTCATAGGGACCCCTGGTACCTGGGATGGCTTTCTGGTGCCCAGCAGGGTATTGGCTGAACTCCCAGGGCCTGCCACAACCTGCACTCACAGAAGTAAGCCTACATAAAAAACCACACTTCTTCCCATGCTGTTTGTCTACAGTGTTCCTCTGACACACTCAGGTAACCCACTGCCGAAATGTAGCTGCCTCCCATGGGGAACAGAACAAATCACCCCAGGAGAGGTCTCTCCAAAGAACTTCAGCTGAGGTGTGGGTGTGAAGGGAATGATTTATCTGTCTGCAATAAGCTGATAATAAGACAAACTTGCAGGGTCAGAGTGTGGATTTACCAAATTTACACAAATTGAGAAACATCCCATCAGTTCTTTAGTTAGGCGAAAGTGTTGAGGATCTTGGCTCTGTGCTTAAGCAGAAGGTGGAACCATTACTAGGGCTGTTATTTTTAATTATCAGTTCAGTGCTGAAAGAGCTATATTCAAACGCCAGCTGAAGCATCAGAAATAACACTAAGTGCCCCTCAAGGCTGGAGTTTAATTATGCTTGGATTTAATTATGATACATTACCTCACCAAAATATCTGTTTACTATATTTTCTCTGAAGTCACAGCTGCAGGAAGGAGTAACTTATTACCCATCCAGAAACAAGTTTGCAAAACCATTTCTCTAACAGCTTTAGGAATTAATAGATGCACCTCTAACTTAACCCAAGTTATTTCATTCTCTGATTTGTCCTACCTTCTGAAGTCATGGTGGCAAAAGCTTTGGATGAGGCTTCATTAGACTTATTGTCTGTGAAAAAAAAAAAAAAGAAAGACGAAAGCAATTCTTAAAAGTAGTTAGGCTTTTGTTATAAAGGCTGAAAATATAGTTTGGAGTTTGTGTCATACTGTGCATGGCACCTTTACAGAACATAGCTGAGAATTAATTTAATTCTTTCCTTTCTGTTGCAACTAAATACATTACCATTTTTATACAGAGTGAGTCTATCTTAGTGTTAGCATAGCCTGCAGGCAAGAACGTAGACTACTTTAATTGATGGCTCTCCTATTTAAATATATTTTTACAAAACTGCAAATTGGGTGAAATGAGTCATTTTGGAGAAAAAATGATCATTTATCTCACTTTCCTCCGAAGCTATATCTCCAGAGGAGTAAGCTCTGGCTTTTGATGCAGTCTTTCTTGGTGGAAAAACATACCAATAAGCACATTCACAGCCACAAGTGAACACAGCTGAGCTGAAAGTAGTCACCATGGTATGTGACTGGCTAAGGGGCCAGCAGTTCAGTTGTACTATCTGTGCAACAAGAAGCATACAGAGTTAAAAAAAAAATGTTGTACCTATGCTTTTGCACCTGAAGAGGAGGCGTGCACGAGAGGGTGCTAATGGAAATCAGTCTGCCCTTCTCCCTGGCCGCCCTGTGTCTTCAGAAATGCCATAAACCTCTGCACTGCTGCGTCTCCTGCTTTCACCAACTACTGGAGATGGTATTTCTCCACACTTCCCTAATTGTGTAGCTGATTCTTATGGTACAGGTTGCAGGGGAGGTTCTCCATTGCCCAGAATGGTTCAACTGTTGTAGGGGGCTTTTGCAGGTTTTATTGACTATGTACAACATAGTTCTGACTCTGAGGGTTTGATTTTCCAGAGAGCTCTGTTCAACACATGCAGACTCTCTGCCAGGAGTGCTCAGTGAAAAACATTGTTATAACAGCTCACTGGTGCCATGTGGCTAAGCTAGTGTATTTTTGGGTGTGGGAAGTACAGCAAGATACTGCCTAAACAAACAGCAAGCATCTTATTTTTGTGCAGGAGTTTCTTAGCTCATTGAGAGTCTTGAGCAAAGACTCGAGCTGAAAAAGCTGCCAGAAGGTTCAAGCTGTGTAATGAACTTTTATAAAAAACTTTCATGCACTTGGCACCTCTTCACTATTTTAAATAACAGAGAATGCATGTGTTCAATGTTCTTAACATTTTACATTGCAGATGCATCCTATCTATGAAAAACCTACCAAGGGAAACAAATATTTCTTCTGATGAAATATTCCGTGTTTCATTTCCAAGAAAGGAAAACAGGCATGCACATGAGAACGTCTTATGTGTCTGGTGGGTCCCTTGCAACACCAGCGTCGATTTCAGCTGATAGAAACCTTCACTGTCTTGCGAGTCTTCTTGTTCAACAGAAATTTCTTGGGGAAAGAAAAAAAAAAGGAAAGCTGCAAGACCCTCTCATTACACTCCAAACTTTAAATCAGAGCTGTGCAAAATATTGGTACTGGAAAACAAGCTCATATGGCTGCAGGTTTCTTTGCTGAGACACTAGCAAAGATTTGTCAAGAACAGCACAGTTATGCCAAGCCATCGCTTCTGTCACTGGCAATTGCAGGGGCAATGGTCACAACTGTTCACTAGCTGTTCCCTTTGAGGAGGTCTGATCCTTCCCTTCACTCTGATGGACACCCACAGGCTCCCCACTGTAGAAGCAAATAAGCAACCATCGCTTTTCTTGGGGACCACTTCTACAGCTGAGAAGTTTTCTTACTGACAGGTTGCATTTACCTCTGGGCTGCTCCATCAGGCTCGCTCTGTCCACATACCACATGAGCCTTGGCTTGGGAAACGCCTTCCTCACGATGCAGCTCACGTTAGGCTAAGGGTCAGTAAAAGCCAGACATTAGCCTCCATCATTTCTCACTCATCTGCCAGCTATGGACAGAGCTTATTTTCTCACCATCCTGCACAGGGAAGAAGCACTTGCTTCCTTTTTATTGCATTTCTTTCTCCCCCGTTTTTCTGGTTGCAGACACCACTGAATGAGAGCCCAGGGACACCGCCATCGCCCTGGGGCAAGGGTGGGGGGGTAACGGGGCTGCACCAATCTGCAGTCCTGTTCTGTGACTGCAGAGATGTAGGGTGACACCCTCCCCCGCCTCGTGCCCCCAGCCCAGTGCCTCAGTGACAAATACCCACATAGAGAAACAGTGGAATCAGTGAAGGGCATGGTGTGCATGGGGAGAACGAGACACGTCCTAATTGCCATGTAAATCCTTCCTTCATTAGGTGGATAAGGAGACAAATCCCATGAAAAAGACTGCCTAGCACAATGATATATTGAATATACAAAGACAGATACCTCTGTAGAGGGCATGGTATGTATGAGGTTTCCAGAAGTCACAACTGCATGCTTTAGAGGCAGGAGTCCTGGCTGTATGCCAATTGCTCAAAAAAAAAAAAAATCTGTCTTTCTGCTCAATTTACTTTCTCATCAAGCAATAGATAGGAAAGGACTGGAGGGATCTCAAAATCATGGCTGGATGAAGGGTTGGGCACTAGCAGGGTGGGAGGTCTCATCCTCACGTTGCCCCGATGTTCCCAATTACATTTACTTAGCAGCTTATGGCACTAAGAGAAATTGTTTTGTCCATTTAAACAAAGAAAGAAAAGAAAAAAGCATGTGCTACTCACCATGTGCAGCACAAAACCCTTTAGCTCCCACTTTCGAGGAAAGTGGTTCACACATTTAAGTTGAAAGCAAGCTTGATGCATTGCAGCCAGCAGAAGTCAGTCATTCAGTGTGAAGACTGAAACTACCCAGCTGAAACTCTTTCCTTGCCATGGTAAATAACCTCTGAACCCATAGTGTAATTGCTTTCCCCTGTTTTCTTTTCATTATTCCCTTATTTTTTCAGGCACTTTCAGTTCATAACATTTTTATAAATGCTTCCTATGAAGAAATACAAATCTGACATCCGAAGCAGTTTTAAGCCCTGCGAGAAAGGGCGGAAAAGAGAAGGAAAGGAGTTGGTGTTTGTTTGAGGTGAATGGACAGAGGCTCTTGGAAGAGTTTGTATTGCCTGGTCCCCTCATAGCAACACCCCTTGCTCTGCTCAACAGGACAGTGCAGATAAAAGACTGCAACGTCCAACAGCCCACCTGGAAATAGGTCACCAGGAGAATTATACTGGTTTTGCAGAACCGACTGACTTGTGGCTTGTGTGACAACAGGTGGATATGGTTCTGCCTGCCCAAAAGAGGTGTTTCCACAGGAAAATTTTCTTGATTTGGAATGCTAACAGATTAAGAGCTTCAACCTGGATGGTTGCAACTGCAAGCAAGGCTCAGAGTTAGTAGCTAGAGTGGCTTGCTGGTCGGTCACATACGCCACAAATACGTTTTATGCCAAGTATGGCCAGTGCAGTACAACAGACTTTCCCCTTAGGTTTTGACATTGCCAAGCAGCTGATAAAACAGAGGCCCCAAAACACATGTGTGACTGCTCAGCTCTAGAAAGGTGCCCTCAGACTTGGATCCTGTCCCTCCATCAGCATCTGATTGTTTCAGCTGAGTTCTTCTTGCAGCATGACACATGACACCTGACAAGATCATCACATCACCTCTCCCTCGACACACATGAGGCCACATCGGTTCCCCGAGCACCTGCTCCTCCTTGTCCCCAGAGGGGCTGGATCTGCCTGATGCCTCAGAGCAGCATCCCGAGTAGCAGGTGGCCTTCTTTGGAGAGGGATTTTATGGAGTGTGGGGAGGGCAGCTCAAGGCTGCTGAGCAGTAGCTGGCAGACAGGGAGGGGAAGGGAGCATCGCAGCTGCCTGTAACACCACCGACTCCTCACAGCCTCTCAACTCTGTCGTGGGGTTTTCCCTAGGGCTAATGCAAAATCACTTTTTGCCCACACCACAGAGAAGCCCTTAGCTAGCTCCATTTTGTGCTCATGGAAGCAGCTTACTGCTGCGGGGATGGGAATCGCTCAGAAGAGAGGGTACGGACAGCTGATATTGACTCATTGACTTGCTTGTTGCCCTGTGAGCTTGGTCAGTTTGGAGGTCCCACCTATGTCTGGTTCAGCTTAGCCAGCCTGGCCCTGCTGGGGTGAAGTGAAGGCCACAGGCATTACTTTTTGCTCCAAAATCACTCACCTTCTGCGAGGTGCCAGACGAGCCCTCCTGCAGGCTAACAGAGATCTCAGGGTAGGCTGGATAGCAAACAGAAATATATTAGTGAAATGGATACAGAAGGTCATGGTAACAGCTTCTAATGAGACTTAACAGCCTTGTTTCATAAAAAGAGTGGAAATTAATCCTACATCCACCCACACACCTAGCAGATAAAAGCTTGCACAGCTCCAATTTGAGGTCAAGGAAGTGGTTTACAAGCATGTATCAGCAGCTGCTACCACAAGATCTGTGATGTGTTTCACTGCCTCTCTAAACTACGCTTGGGTGGCTTTGCTGGAGAAACGAGCTGAAATCAGCCTGCAGTCACAGCTCCAGCAGCAGAGCCACCCTTCCCTAGCCTGCAAAATTAAAACACTCCCTAGTTGTTGGTTCCTCTGGGTGTTTACCAATTGAAGTGATCTGCAAAGGCTTTAGCCGGATCAAAAAACTTTGATTGATCTTGGGTACCAGCTGTCCGCACGCTGTCACCTGGGCAGATGTGTGACAGTGTCACACTACAGATGCTTCCTGCCCTGCCAGGAAACCCAGGGCTCACCATCACATCAGAGCAGTGGGTCGGTGATTACCATATCCACAAGAAAGGGAAAAAGTATTTTCTTTTGTTTTCTCAGCATTTTGGTTCTAGGCGCGGCTGACTGTATAGGTAAAACTATCAGGTACAACTATCAGGTACCACAAGCCTCTCTAATTTAGCCATTGGGATCACTGGTTTGCAATAATATTAACTGACTTGTTAAGTAAGGACTGTTGAAACTGTGCTAATATATCACAAATCTCAAAAGCCTTGGATAATTTGTGCTTCTGGCCCTTTCTGAGACTTAAAACTGGACTGGAAACAAGTGCAGCCACTGGATTACTTAGAAGATCCGTAATTCTTTCCCTTCCCAACCTAGACCTCACTTGAATCTCTATCATAAAGATAGTTTTCTTTTCTTTTTTTCCTAACCCTCTTAATTGATATAGGGTCACCTTAGTTCATTACATTCCTCTCTGAGGTGAACTGCTCAAGTCTCTCTGTTGTTTTATATAGCGAATCCACCAAGGACTCTCCCATCTTCTTTAATTAATTTCTGTTTTTCTGCCTAGTGCTACTGACAGATCATGCCTGGGAATGACCTGTATTTAATTATCACAGCCTTATGATTTTCTGGACT
Source organism: Chlamydotis macqueenii (assembly GCF_036417535.1). Taxonomy (NCBI): domain Eukaryota; kingdom Metazoa; phylum Chordata; class Aves; order Otidiformes; family Otididae; genus Chlamydotis; species Chlamydotis macqueenii. Next base: position 97,867,678 of record NC_141556.1, on the reverse strand, counting down.
TAGGGTATTTTTTGGGTGGAATTTACTTTTTTTTTTCTTCTGGGATTTGTTTTTTGGGTTGCTTTTTTTTTTTGGGGGGGGATTCTTGCTATCAGAAAATGAATGTCTTAAGATTTCATCCTTGTTTCTGCCTTGCCAAAACTGTACAGATGGTAGTGGGACTGGCAGAAGACAATCAGACTTTTTCACATGTAAGAAAAAGTCTGATAAACCGGCTCTTCTAAAATCAGCTAAAAGTTGGCTGGGAGATTAAACAAACATCTAGACTAGTGCCTGCTCTTCTTTTTGTTGTTGTTGTTTTTTTTTTTTTTTTATGAGAATGGCTTTTCCACATCTGTGTTGGATGCTGTCCTCTGCTTTCTCAGAAGACATATTTAACTGTTCTGGCAGGCAGCTCTCAAGCACAGCTCTGAATGATTTAATAGATCTTTTCCATTTAACATCTCAGCCTCTGTTAACAGTTTGACGTTCATTTGTCTTGCTAGGATATTTACCAATGTTTTGGGTCTAGCAGAAATTCAATATTTAGTACAGTAGTTTCTGCTGCTGAGCTTTTACTCTTACAAAAAGGAGAAATCAATATTTGGCAAAGTTAGACATGAAAAGGCCATACATTTTCTCAGAAACTTGTATCTAAAAGAATTCTGTTCTTGAAAATAAATATTTTCAAGCATTTCAATCCAAAAGTGCCCTCTCAAAAAAAGCTCTCTTGATTGAATGTCTGCTTTTACTCAACCTGTCAGGACTCTTAACTTCATTGAGAGACTTCTTCATGCCTTTCCCATCCTTTCCTGCCCACCTCTCAGTCACACTCAGGCCACCTCAAGTATCTGTCTGATGGCTTGAGCTGTCTCCGCTGCATTTTGCCCTGAAGTGTTTGTCAGAGGGATCCTGCAGAAGGAGCTTTCCCAAGGCGACAGTACCTTCCTCTCTTCCTCCTTCTCCTGCCCATTACAGCACAAGCTGCCTGCCCTCCCTACCTTTCTTTCATGCCACCCAGCCCATAGGATTCAATTGCACAAATGTTTGGGTGACAGGGGGGATGCTGGCTTACTGAGATGGGAAAATCTCCCCGGGTTTCAGTTGGCCTTGGTTCTCTAGCTACATCCTTTCTAATGGCCAAGAAGACAGATATAACCAATATAATGTGCTGTTGGTGGTGTATACGCTTACTATCATACTTTAGATCCTGCCCTGGCCATTTGAGGCTAGGTCTATCTGCTAGGATATAGATGTTAATTTGTTCATTCCCTGGTCAGCTTTGGCACAAGGAACAAGAGAGGTGCTGGTATCTGAAGCTGTTGTTTGTCCTCAGATGTCAACCGGAGATTGCTGGATTACTCTGGCCACTGTCTCTGCCTGTTCTCTACTGGATCCTGCCCTGCTCTGAGGTGGGGCTGGACCATCTTGGTCTCCCCTCCCACTGCAGCACAAGAGAAATGAAGAAAAGCTGCTATGATGCAATGGTAAGCAGCATGAATTCAGCGAACGGTAACAGAAAAGAGTGAGGCACCATGCAAAATAGTTATTTTACCTGCAAAATGTCAGATGTGAAAGGCCTAAGAGCACAAAAATGCACTTCCTCCAAGATCTGGACTCCTGGCCTGAAATCTGAGAGGCTTTCCTCTGCACCCACCACAAATCAGCTCTCAGGGAGCCCCTCCACCTAACCCTGCCCTCAGGACACCTGCCAGAGAGGCTGAAGTCTCAGCACCCCGGTCCAAAGCCAGCCAGCATTTACTGGGAGCATCACAGGCTGTTCACCACAAAGGGCTGCAGGTGCTTTCTCTTGTTTGCCTCTCCCCGCTCTAGTACCGATATGCTGCTGTGGGTGCAGCATACGTGACACAGTAACTCAGAGAATAAGCCAAATAAGAAACCTCTTAGGCTAACAGATACACAAACCAAGGTAAGAGCATCGGCAGGGATGGAGGGGAGGGAGAGTTCAAGCATGTTAGTACACTTGAACAATTACCAAGGTAACACTGTAGCGCTTTTTGACAAACATTGATTTTTAAAAGTAAGACTCATGTCTGAATCATGCAAACGCAAGAGGAAATTTCAGATCATTAACTTCTATTTTTATTTCTCTTGCGTCAGTGACAAACAGCCCGCAGACATAGGTTTTGCTTTTTTTTTTTTCCCCCCTCCCGCTCTCTTTGCATTCTTTCTTTGCATTCAGAGCATCATTCTCAAACAGCCATGCCATCCCCGGGCCGCAGGCTTCCTCTAGCAAGCAGCTACAGTCAAAGGTCTGTTTACAGACCCACTGTTTAATACCCATTCATTTTAGGAGCATTGGAAATATAAATGGCTCCAAATTCTTCATAAGAACTATAGGGTTATTTACTAACATTTTAACTCACTGCAGCTGATAAAATACAATATAAATATGTGTATATGAAAAAAACCCAGTGTATTTCAAAAGCTATTGCCTTAAGACAACCAGACGGGAGTGTTACCTTTCCAAGTGAAGTAAATGGGCAGTTGGCATAAGCCCCTTACCAAATATTTTCACCATGGTGCTGCTCTTCTGGACTCTCTCCGGGTGGTACACCACGTGGCAGAACACTCTGCCATCATCTGTGATTTCAGTGGGGAAAATGCTTAGAGCATTATTTAAACCCAGGCGGACTCTTTGCCCGTACAGTGCGCTGCTGTTCCTGTACACTGCAGGACAGGAGGGCTCCTTGGTCACAAGTTCCTCTTGCCTGCCATTTCCCCCCTGTGAAAAGAGCAACCCACACAACATGTGAAGATCAGACACCCCCCCTAAATATTTTTGTAGACCAGTTCTGTTCCCACTGTGAACATCTTCCTAGCCTTGCATGGTAGAAAGTGGACATTTGCAACATCTTTTTTTTTTTTTTTTTCCAAATACATTCTGTCACAGATTTTGAAAACCAATAGCAGTCGTCATCTTACCAAAAAATTACGAAATAAATAGCTCTGGGTTGTGAGTCCTCATCTCTGTGGCCTGCAGAGAGGGTAAGAGAACTGCTTTCTCACTGCAGCAGTCTAAGTTATGCTGAACACCCTACACATGTTAAAGATGACTGAAATTCAAAGAAAATCCTTGCTCTTTTAGATTTTATATAGCGAGAACCTGATAATAATAGCTAAAAGTCATCTTCTCTTAAGAGAAGCCACCCATAGATATAGGTGCAGCCAGTACATCCTGGATATCTATGCCTCCGTACATATTTGCACGCTATACTCTGAATGATGCATAGCAACCCACATATGTCATTGTGCTGACCTTTGGAGTTTTTTTTTTTCCCCCTTCCTCTGCTACTTTGTAGAGTGAACTAGCAACACTGAAGAGTAGTAAGGACAAGGGATGTTCCCTACAAAAATTCTAAGAATTTTGATGTTAATAAGGCACTGCAAAGGGGAGATCTAAATAGATAATAAGCTGGAACAAGAGACTAAAAAACCTAAAATATTTGAAAATCGCCTTTAAGAAAACTCACAACAGCTACAGCTTCTCAATGACAATAGATAGAAATTAACAGGCAAAGCTCAAGGTCGCTGCTGGCTGATACTTACCTCCACATCCTGAAATGAATGCTAAAAGGTTACACTAAAACATGCATGCAAATATTTATCCAGAAAGTGAGATGCAGTACAAAAATATAACGGGCTTTACATCTCAGAGCAAATTGCTTAAAAATAGTTTTTCTATGTTAACCGAGTTTGCATATGTTAACTTTGCTGTGCATCTGTGACATGGAGGTTAACAAAAACAAAAACATTATAGTCAGTCTTTTTTTTTTTCTATTTCAAAGCAGCCTGATATCTCACTATCCTACGCAGTAACTGTGGGTTTTTTCAGAGATACTAAAGCTCTGCCACAGTAAAAAACCCAGAGAAATCCAACACAATGAATATTTTAGTTCTGTTACATTTTCTAAGTTCTTTGCCACCTTCCGTGGACCTGCGCTACATGTACTCCTGAAAAATTAAAAGCAATGAAGATGGAATTTTCCCTCTTTGTTTATTTAACAGCTATTGTTTGTGATGTCTATGTTGCAAAACCATGTTTGTACATTTTCCTTTGTTATCACAGTCCGACAGGACTGATACCTTTTGTTTAACAAATTCTGCAAGACACAATAAAATTTAAAATTTCTATTTCAATGTGCAAAAATACCTGATAGTTCCTTTTGAAATTTATACCTGAGATGAAAAATACTTACCACTAGCCATTTCAAAGGATAATTGGACAAATTTTCTGAGGTCGTGTCCTCAAGGCATGGAATTTCTAAAGTGTGGTTTAACTGCACTTCCTTCACATAGTGCTTCTCCTCTTTTGTCATTGCAACAACAACAGCAACCACAAAAAAAAAAAAAAAAGCCCAAGAAGGAGAATCAGAAACAAGGTGTTCATTGTGCTTTGAAAACCAATGCTGACTAGTTTTCTGTTCAAGGAACAGGCATTTTTTTTTTTTTATTATAAAGGACCTGTAATTTTCAACCATTACCCATAGACACATTTGTTAAGTGAAAGCCCCGCATCTGATTCTAGATGCACTTTCATTACTCCAGTCCATGGCTTTACCTGAATTTTTGGGCAATTCATAAAAATCTTTGCTTAACTGCAGGATCAAGACGTCTCCTTTTGGAGCTGAAAATAAATTTAAGCTTCAGTTTTTCTCTTACGATTTTTTTCTTTTTCTGTGGCAATAAACCTTCACGTCAATTTTGTGCACCTGCATTTCTTTTTCTTTGAAGATATCTGCAGAATTTCTTCTCGATAAGCAAGGTGTTCAGCATGTCAGGCAGGTTAAGATTAACCCCATTTTTCAGTGTAAGTGCTCCTTTTGTTACTCTCCAACCTGCCTGCTACCAGAAGACGACAACTTGTCACTCTTTCCTCTGTCATCAATTTAAAGAAACATTTCAGCATCTCCTACCCTACTTGTTCCCAGCCCAGGGCTCCAGCCCATCTGTGGAAGCGCAGAGCCATGCACCAAAGAGAGCACAGCTATGGCTCGAACGTCGGGTCTGCGTGCCTGTGTGCATTAAACAGGAAGAGCAGTGGTGATGGCCACAAGATGCTACGAGTGCCTTGGTGAGTGCTGATCTCTCGAACCTTAGCCTGACGGTGGGTGGTAGCGCCCTGCATCCTGCTGTGCTGACCATCCTCCCCACCACAGCCTGCCTGTCACGCCTGTTCTGCACAGACCTGCCTTCCCTCTTCTCTGTACACAGGCAGGAGCCCACGCTGTGGGGAAACTCTTGAACTTTGCTCCTTTGGTAGCTCTGACTTGTGTGTTGAGATAGAACAGATATATATTTTATATATTTTTTATCTTGAGGGGAGGGAGAATATCTAGCAGCCCCAGATTGCTATGTTATTTGGTGGTGGGGACTTTCTGGTGACTGCAACTTCCTTTATGTTTGGCACCCAGGCAAGGGATGACAGTACCAGCATGCAGCCTGTGCCACAGGGACGTGAAGAAAAGCAGTGCCCAGAATAGTGCACAGGACACGCAGTGGCAGAAGCAGCTTGTCTCCGCTCTCTATCAGAGCAAAGCAGCTGAGGAGCCAGCTATCATAGTGGGACACAGAGTGCACAAGCCCTAAAGGGGCTGGATAGAGCAGAAAGGATAAAGAAAGGGTAAAGAAAGCAAATCTGTGCCTTCCCCAGTAAGAAAACTGCACAGGAGACTTTGCTGGGAGAAGCTACCATACAAAAATGCCATGCAGCGTGCGAGAGGTATGAAGATGCGTAGTTTCCCCAGAAGCTCAGTCTGCAAACAGCCTCTACCTGTTCTCACAGTCATGCATCCCAGCTGCTTATTTTCCCCCCATCCTTGATTCCCATCTCCATTAACAGCCTGTTGGCTATGGTCCTCGGTCTTTGTCAGTCCTGTAGGCCTGCTGCTCTGCAGGCTTTTTGCAGTATCTACAAGTTGAATCCATCTGGATTCACTTCTCTTTGATATAGTTGGGAGCTATACTTCATTAAAGAGTAGCACCCTCCTCCATCTCACTCGTAGGCTGGATTAAGGTCTTTTGCTTTTTTTTTTTTGAGTGGAAGTGGTTCATTGTGAAAGATCTGGTTACCCTAAAATACAAATCTGCAAGAGGTTATGTTGCAAATGGAATTCTTTACAGTGGCAGAGCCTGCTACATTATGCAGTTGCTGAAAAAAAGCCACAATGATGCTGATATGAACAAGAGCTGCCCATGTTTAGCATGTAGACAGCAATAACAGCATTGAATATGCCAGTATCAACTAAGGGCACTTGCAAGAGAAAAGGAGCAATGCCTGATTAGAGCTGTTACCATATTAAGGAATCATATAATCAGCCAACCAAATGCTTTGGGTTGGAAGTGACCTTTAAAGGTCATCTAGTCCAACTCCACTGCAAGAAGCAGGGACATCTCCAACCAGATCAGGTTGCTCAGGGCCCCCTCCAACTTGGCCTTGAATGTTTCCAGGGATGGGGCATCCACCACCTCTCTGGGCGACCTGTTCCAGTGTTTCAACATCCTCAGTGTAAAAATGTTTTCCTTATGCCCAGTCTGAATCTACCTCCCTCTACCTTCTCCCCATCTTTCCTGTAGCCCCCCTTTAGGTACTGAAAGGCCACTGTAAGGTCTCCCTGGAGCCTTTCTTCTCCAGGCTGAATAGCAGAGAAGAGCATGAAGAGCAGAAACATGGGAGGTTTCCTGTGGTTATGAGCACTGTTTGTACCTCACTGCTCTGCACTTGATCCAGCCCCTCTGCCCTGTGAAGTGTAGGAAAATTCCCAAAGGGGAGCCTCCCGCAGCACACCCTGTGCAGCAGGTAACGTGGCAGCTTTGTCCTTGACACAGTTATCCAGCGTGTACTGTTTAAACACACCCATCCCCTATGGGTTGCGCAGAGATGCTGGCTCTAATTTTGCCTTTTTAAGTTCATCAGGGCAGGAGGGTGCTGCTGGGTTGCCCCAGAGGTGTGTGCCTCTGGGATAACAGCACCAAAATGCCTGGAGCCACTGCCATGCTGGGGCCATCAGGGAGTGAGGCAGGAGGTTGGGTTAAATGTCCCTGTGTATAAGGCTTGCACAGGACCTCCTTCTGCTGCAGGACCAATGTGATCCAGCATGGGAATCGATGTCCCCCCCGCCACTAGTCTGGCCTCACAATGCAGGCCAAAGAGGTGGTGGGAGTGCTGCTTCCCCTGAGGTCACCTGTACCCACCCTGCTCCTAACCCCTGAACACGTGCTGCATCTACAGCCCTGGGCACAAGCAAAGTGAGCATGTTGGCCTTGCAGGTCTGAACTGAAACCCTTCCAGATTTGTTGCATTTATTTAATCCTTCTTGGCTTGTTAACAGAAACCTGGGGCAGGAAAAGGTTTCTGGGGTCGTCAAATCCAGTCCCCTGTGTGCACAACAACAAGCTTGCCCAACATCCCCGCCCAGCTCCATCTTCACAGCAGCTTGGACTTTGCCCTCACTGCTGGTGTTAAGCAGCTGTTCCTAGAGTTGCTGCACTATTAGTTGCCACTGTTGTTTAATTTGCAGTCAAATCCATTCACATCCTATTTAAACCCAGTTGTTCCTTCGCCAGGGTAATTTAAATATCCTCCCTGGAGTTCACACTCTCCTCTGAGGCTTACTTACCAAGAGCAGTCATGCTGCTTTCCTGCTTCCCTTTGTCTGACAGAAGCAGCCAAGTCTCCGTTCCTGTGATTGCCCTAAGCAATTCCCCGCTTCGCTTCAGTTTGTTTTTGACAGTGGGGGCACACATGCTCCATTGAGCTAACACCCAGCACGCCCTGCAGATGCCAGCCCTCAGCCTCAACCAGACAGGGGTGTTTTCTTTTTCTGGTGCCCAGCGCTGCACACCTGTAGCAGCAGCAGCAGCACAGTGAGGTTTGGAGATCCATATCCTCGGTCCCACCATATCCTGAGCCGCTCATCAAGTCTCCTCCATAGCATGTTTCTCCAAAACGGAAATGTGGGAACTTCCCATCTCACCACCTTTTTTACGGTCCTATCTAACTTTGTATTCCTCCAGACAAATAAGGTTTCTTAATCCCGAGCTGGATAACAGCTAAAGAGTGCCTGCTCAGTAGGAAACTGTGTAGACAGCGCCATTCAGTGGCACCGTTTGGCAAATCCCAAACAAGTCACCATCACCAACCAAGAAATGTTCATCTATCCTGATATCCACCCCTCCCTGCCCCTGTTATGAAAAAGAAACATCTCATTCGTAATCACTTACCTTCTGCCTTGACAACAAGTTGAATTTTTGCAGCCTTTGTCCCATGCGGGTAAGTAGCGAAACTGCACTCGTACTGCCCACTAAGGGAGACGGTAACATTTTTCAGATGCAGAGCCCACCGACTGCATTCAGACGTGGCTTTTAGACTGGGGGAACACAAAGCCTCTGTAACATCTGAGCCACAGCACTTCCTTGTGCTGAAGGACACCGAAAAGTTGTAAGAAGCCTCAGGAAAGGTGAAGTAATGGGTGCCAAAACTGGGGTGATAAACAGCTATTATGGTAAGTTGGGTGTTATCAGTCTTGGACCACTGTGTCTGTATTATGTAGGTGGTGTGTGGTTTTGGGAAGCTGCATACCAGGGTCACGTCGGTACCCGGCAAAGCGTGAACCACTTCTGTTTGTGTAATGACGTCTTCAGGCTGGCCTTAAAAAAAAATGAGACCATTTTCAGTGCGAGTAATGTTTAAACAAAGCTTTTTCCCAAGCCCGTTTTGACATTATTTGGTGCCTTAGCCACAGACAACCATGAAAACTCTCTAACTGTAACAACAGACTTCCCAGCGAGAAGCTTTATAGCTGATCTCCACCAGGTCAGACTGCGGAGAGAGAACTGGGAGAACAAACGCACACTTCTCTGGGAGAGGGCGGGAAGCCCCTGTCGCACTCATGGGAGAGAAATGGGAGCTCTGAGTGCCTCTGTGAAAATGGAAATCTTTCAAGTGATATAAATAAAGCAGAAGCTGGGCCCAGTTTTTCCCCAACTGTTTTTGCAAGAACAAATGAGTTATCCCTGCTGGCTAATTCTGCCCTGCACCGCTCCCCCTGTCCATTACCATTGCCCTTGCTGCTTCGACAGAGAAAGCCGTTCTTTTACCTCCACATAACAACAGCTCCTGCATGGCCTAAATGAGTGCCCATTTCAGTGTCAGAGCGAGCTGCCCCGGTATGTATGGTTTCTTCCTCAATTAATTTAATAAAGCATGCTGGCAGTCCTTAGTGTGCTGTATAAAGGAGTAATGGATCAGTGAAATGAAGGGGCTTTCAACAGGAGCCTGCACCACTTGGTTTTGCTGCTGCTGTAGAAAAATAGATTTCTCTCCCTTTCTCCCTCCTACGAACAAGAGGCTCGCAGTCCCCAAAACCCTGTATGCAGACCACTGACAAACTCAGGGAGATGAAGGATTTATGGACAGGGGAGTTGTAGTCAGACAAGCAGTCACACCCACCCACAGAGCCATACACAGAAATGCCCATCTTCGAAAGTGCATGTGGGTCGCCAGAAAAAAAGAGTTTGTGCAGATGTTCTTAGGTACCAGCATGTTACTGCCCATCTCCATTGTATTTTATTCTCCCTTTGTATCAAATCATCAGTGTAAATTTGCTTTGGGAACTTGCTCCGCAGTCCCACCAGCCATACTGCTGACTCCCCGCAGCAGCAAGTGCACACAGCTCACCTTCTTTACCTGAAAATATCGAGTACTGATTTCTTTGCTTTGACATCTGCTCTGCCATGTGATACAAGGGTCCAGGGCGCCTGAGCCAGGGGATGCCCTGCCAGGGGCCAGGCAGCCTGGAGGGTGCCCATAGGTGGGATGGCATGCCCTGCACTCCACCAGCTCAGCTGGGAGCAAAACAGGGACCTGGCACACCTGCAGCTCAAGTTTGACAGGGAAAGAAGAACAAGGACAGAGTCCCGCATCCCTGCAGAGCTGGCTGAGATGTGGTACCTAACCACTGAAGTGTGACATCAATGTGAAGAGACTAAGTGCATGGAGAACAAAGCTACTGAATGACCGTGGCCAACATTAATCTCTATTTTTAATTGCTGTGCATGCTGTGTTCATCTCTTAGTTGACTTCCAAGAGATGGGACGACATAAGAGGGTAAATAAAAATAAGCTTGAGTGACAAGTGCTGTGAGAAAAAATACTGAAAACTATTTTTGTCAGTCCAAGGAGCTTATTATAGCAAATGCTCACTGATTTCACTGCATCAGTAAAAGTTAAGTAAAAAGCAATTAGCAATCTTGTGATCAGACTAGCAGGCAAAAGACACCTAGCAAGTTCTCTCTCATATTCATGCTGATGCTGTATTAGGTCAAAGGACCATGTAAACTACGCCTACCAAGAATTACTTGAATATTTGATGAAAAAAGTTACGTATTTTGAAACAACATTTTAATTAGTGTGGTTTGTTACAGCCTACCACTTTAGGTTATTTTAACTGAAACTCTTTCATGCAAAAGTGTTAGCATCTTTTTGTTAGCATCTCAATATAATTAGTCTCATTTTATGCCAACTTTATTTTTCCAAATCAAATGCTGCCCATTAGCCCATACTTGTGCTCCATTTTAAACACAATAGAATAACTAGCAGACATTTAGATATATGATCTCCACAAAGGGCACAGTGATGTCCACTCTCACCTTTGAGTGACTTCAGTGAGGATTTCATCCTCAGGGGAAAAAAATCAGCAGTCCTATTTTTCCATAAATAGTATTGCTTTCCTGCATGTGCATGTCTTGAAGCTTCTAGTTCTTTCTTTGCATTTGAGAACTTTTATTTTCTATAAGTACACATATGAAATATTTTCCTTTATTTTAAAATCTAGTTCGCCTCAGTGATGTAGAAAATAGGAACAGCCTATGCCAGATTTTATGATACATCTTACTGTGCCAGTGAAATACATGAACTTTTTTCTTTCTTAACTGGAAAAAGGCATCTCCTACAAAATTCCTCCTTCCTAACAAGTACTCACTCCTGCATTCAGCATGGTCAGCCTGTTAGGGGGATGGGTGGAGGGGGTTGTGAGCATCAGGCTTTTTCTTGGTTTTCCTCAGGTCGTTTTTGGTTTAAACTCCCTCTGATGGGCATGCAGTTCTCCTTACTAAACTTTTCTGAAAGTTTTACTCCCAGTGACAAACTTATTTCTCAAGCCTTTAGTGCAGCATGTAGGGCTGGTGGGGAAGAGGAAGGGAAGAATCTATTTAAGAGGTTGCAGTTGTACAATTTATCCTTGCCTTTAAGTGTTTCAACTATTCCTCTCTCTACATACACAGGTATGCGTGTGTGAGAGAGAGAGAGAAGAAGTAGTTTTCCTTTTTGCCCATTGGAGACAAGCACATGTTGCCCTAAATACAAGAGAGCACATCTTAGCAATTATTCTGGTGAAAACAGGTTAGGCATTTTGAATAAACTAATCTGCTAGTCAGCACAAGCCATTTACTTCTTGCTAGTTGCACTTTAGAATTAGGGTTGTTAGAAAGTTGTCAGGAAACAGGAAATCATTACCAGTAGCTACAGCTTGCCCTAGTGAGAGACACCAACCTCCACCATGTCCCTGTACATGCCCACCCTGCCCCTCACCACCCTCCGTCGTAAGATGAGTCAAGGCGTCTTGCTGAAGTGCTTACCTGCAACGCTGGGCACTGAGAGCAGACAAAAGAGGGAGAAGAGCCACCATTTGTCCATCCCCGCTGGGTGAAGTTTTGGTGAACACGTAGCTCTCTCGGCCCGCTCCTGGCAGTGTCTCGGTAAAGGAAGTCGAAACGGTCTGCCCTGTGCAGACAGGCAGATGTGCAACACAGTCACACTCGTCATTTTAGCTTGACTTCAAAGAAATGCTTCATTAAATGCAAAAGCCTCAGTTTCCTGCCAGAGCAGTAAAATTAGCACATCTTGTGGAACCTTTAAGTTGAAAACGCTACCTATACTGCAAGCCCATGTTCAAGACTATGCTTTTTTTTTTCCCCTTTGTTTTTTCAGATAAGCTCAGAGTAAGCAGTTTACTGGGTTAAACTCTTTTGAAAACTTGTCAGATGTCTAAAGTTGAATATCTAGTACATAGCGCACAAAAAAGCTGGCTTCTTTTCCCCCTGCTTCATGTCCTTCACATGTTATTCCAAAATAGCTCAAATATACTCTTTACAGACTCTCTACACTCACTGTGGTTTAAGGAGAGAGCAAGATAACAGAATCAATCCCCCTAAACTAAAAAAGACTGAATTGAGAATTTTCTGGATTAACTTTTTTTTTTTTTCCTGAGAAGGAGACCACTGATTATTTTCTACAAGGTGAAGAATTACAGCATCACACATGACAACATCACTTGTTGTTAACCCTCATCCTTCACTCTGTTCAGTTGCTAGCTTTGGTGTTGACACATGACTCCAGCCAGTACCATGACCTGTCTTTATTGGAGGCCACCTGTAAATCCATCTGAACTTTCCTCGAAGCAGGCTGTATTTCCATGAACTAGGCATACACCTGTCAGCAAAGCATCTCATTGCAAACTGGCATCTCTTGTGCAAACTGGACCTGCTGCGGACTGCTTTGCAGAAAGACAACAGATTTGAGTTCTTGCTTATCACATCTCTTTCCCCAAAACTGAAAGTGCTGGGCAGGACACGTCACGTACACAGCATGAGCATATGTTATCTGCTGGCTCTTCCCAAGATGGGATGGGTGTTTGGAAGTGCAGCTGGGCGAGTCTGGTTACTGCTGAGCACTTCCTCCCTCGGGGCAGAGGACAACGGCCCGTTAACTCCAGGAAGAGCCGATCAAAGCCCATACACCAGAGAAAGCGAGTGGCCTGAGTGACACAGTCTCCTAAACAGGCACCTTGCTCCACCAGCAGAGCCCTCTCGCAGGTGGCCAGTCTGTCTTCGGGTGATTCAGGTCCTGACATCTCTCCTGAAAGCATTTCTGGGAGGTCTGAGTGCCTGTGTCAGCCCCTTTATTTTATGGCACCCCTCTCTGTTGCTCAGACAAGGCCTACGGAAACTGCCAGTCACTGCCTGCAATTTTCCTCCCCACTCTTTCCGTTTCCTCCCCAGCTATCAACTTTTGCTGACTATGGAGCTCCCCATAGCTCCAGCTAAGGCACAGAGTTCAAGGTAAAAAAGAAAGACCTCACTGGTCATTTCCCTATTTTATGCACTACCAGATGCAAGCAACATCTATACCACTTCCCTGATTTGTGCATGTACAGTCTTTTGATAGTGCATTTAAGCAGGCTGATATCTCCAGCTGGGACAGCTGGTAGTGCTGCCTAGGCTATGGTCAGGCCTCCAGAGACATCTTGGATGATACGTGCTGCTGCACAGCTCTTTTTTGTTTGCCTTACTCCTCTACCTGAGGATATGCACTAAAAGCAGTCGTGGAAAATGCACTGGATGTCAGGGTTACTGCTAAGGGAATACTCTCTGGGGATGAAATATCTACTTGTCACTCAGAAGCCTGACAGAGAAATATGTGTCTCTGAGGATCAAGAAGTCCTGAAGTTGAGGATGAACAGAATACTCAAGCCATTGTAACTAACAGCCACAGAAGAAAGGAAAAATATTGAAGATGTATGCTGTGGTTCCCAGTTCAGAGCAGAGACCATAAAGAACTGGAGATTATTTGCAGGTACTAAAGTCCAAGAAAATCGGACTTCAATCTAGAATTTGGGCTTTCATTCACGAGTGCAGTTACCTTAGCTTCTCCTGCTGATGAGTCACAAAAAATATCTTAGAAGAGCCTTTTTATCGATCTGAAACATAAATCACAATTCAACAAGACAGCCCAAGTGCCACGAGGCACATTGAATAGCCACAGAAATCCCCGAGTAGCTTGTTTGAGTTACTAGATCACTATGTCTCGCCCTTAGAATTTGTTTCGCCCCCAAAAAAAGCATCCTAAAAATATTCTGCTGCCATGTCGCATTGTGTTGGCTGAATGCAGTCACTCAGCGTTGTTGCTGAGGTTAGTGATGAAAGTCAGACAAGAAAGGAACCTCCCAGCTCAATGGATTTTTGTTCTCTTCAGAGCTGTGTTTTGCCCCACACAAACCTTTCCTACCTTAAGCCCAAAGTCTGAAATAGTAATTCACCCCGCTGCTGACATTGATGTGCGTGAACAGCTAAGCCCTGCCTCTGCCTGCGGCATCAAAAAACAATTTCTGAGACACGCCACTTACCTCAGCCTACTGGCAGGAAGCCGTCTCTTTCCTGGAGCCGGGCAGAAGGTCCTGCTCACAGCAGTGCAGATTATTATGAGAGGTTCCTCCTCCATCACCCCTTTCCTGGAAAGTTACTTGCAGGCAGCTTGATAGGTGCCACAGTTATGGGTGATGGGGCTGAGAAGAGGTACTAACATGTGCCCAGGGACAGTGGACCTCACTGGTAGCTGGAGGGAGGACATAACCATAATGGCTTTTCCTTGGTGGGGCAGCTGCAGGGATGTTTTTCTCATAGTCAGGAAGCGTAAGTTTTTCCACACATGCCTTTCTGGAGAGACCCAGAAACCACTCCAAGGCTGGGAGGTTTTAAAGGAAAAGAAGCTCTGCCCATGCAAGACACACACCGTGTCAGGGAATATGAGAACTGCAACATTTTCTTTTGGGCTGGACAAGCCGTTGGCCTGGCGGGTCCTTCCCTGTGTCCCAGATGGTGGCAGCGCCGACAGGAAGCGATGGGCTCTAAGTGTGGCCAAGGATGTGGCCCTGGCCATGCACTCCAGCGCGAGGCCCTGCCCGCTGCTCAAGGACACCTCTGCTGCCTCATGCGACAGTAATTTCTTTTCCCTTTGGGTGGGAGTGCGAGTGGCAGTGGGGGGGTCCTCTAATTATTTTGTGCAGATTCATTCACCACTGGAGGAGGTATTTTGAACACTACGAATGACTCTTTCCGTGGCAATCACCCCTATTATGCGTCATGCTTACAAAACCCTGGACTGCAATACAATTCCGCTGCCTCAATTACAGTAAGCTCACCTAAGGAAGAAGCAGAGCTGCAGTCAGCCCCACAGAAAAAGAAATCTTGAACTCCAGAGACAAATTCAATTATTCACAAAGAAAGCCTTTCAGAAATGCTAGTGCACAAGCCCTTCCTGCCAGAGGCGAGGATGATTACCCTTGCAGACTGGTGTCCTCTAAACATTGCTTAAAGAAAGCGCTGCTCCCCTGTGAAAAAGAGATGGAGACTTTGAAGCAGGAATTTCATTAAAGAGTAAACTAACCTTTCAGGTTCACTTGGCACAGAAACTCCCACTTTGTTGTTGTGTTTCAGTTTTGAACTTATTTGAAAACAGGCTAATGACTGTAGCTGGCAGGCAACTTTGTCCACAGCATCGCATGGAGGGGCGGAAGAGTGGGTGGCAGGGGCTGAGGGAGTGCTGTGAAAGGGAACAGGGCACTGAGGTGGCTGTGGGGTCCCTGTTGGGCTTTTTCAGTGACCTTCTGCTTCCTCCACCTCTCTCCTTCCCACTCTTAGCTCTCATGTCTCTCACCTGCTTGCAGCACTGTCTTGTCCGCGTGGGGAGAAGAGGGGAAGGGGTTTACCACTCTGCTTCCTTCTCCTCCTCTTTTTCCCTCATGGCTACACGTGCACCTCAGCATGCTGTGTTTGACGACGTAAGGCTGCCCTGGTTTC
This sequence comes from Chlamydotis macqueenii, assembly GCF_036417535.1. NCBI lineage: Eukaryota > Metazoa > Chordata > Aves > Otidiformes > Otididae > Chlamydotis > Chlamydotis macqueenii. Next base: position 97,852,043 of record NC_141556.1, on the reverse strand, counting down.
AGCTGGTGTGTTTAAGAAGTATGGCAAGGCACAAAGCTTTCCTTCTCAACAGCAATTTTTCCAGTTGAAAGGTGTTTAAACATCTGCATGGACTTTTCATCTCTGGTCCCTCTCTGATAGCTCGAAGTATGAGTGAAAACCAAGAACAGCTCAACCCCAGCCCCGCCTCTCTGCTCCGGCCGGGCCTGCCCCGGTGCTGGGGCTGCTCCTGCTGCCCTTCCCAGCTCTGCTACTGCTCCTAGTGCGAAAGCCAGCAGAATTCAAGATGACCCTTTCTACAAACCTTTCATTTGTCATTACGTCCTGCAGACATTTTGAGGCCAAATCTAACCAGGTGGCACTTCTTTAATGACACCTTTTGCTCACCCCACTGGTAAATATTGCTTTCTGCACTTTGTAAGGTGGGAACTTGCTTTTGAATGGCCCAGCCTGAGACTAGAAGTCAAAATGAATGGATGGGCAAGGACTACAGACCTTAAATCTTCTCTTCTTGTGGTTTGTGGGAAAAATCTCTTTGCCACTGCTCCATCTTTACAGAGCCTTTCAGATAAGGCAACAGGGTGCCTTTTGGGAAAGCAGAAGGATCACAGGGAAGTATCTTCTAGTGCTGAGCTCCTCTGCATGCACATCTCTGGCTTTCCAGTTCTGTGATACAAGAAAGGGACTGCAAAAGCTGGCAGCAGTTTTTCTTATTACAAGGTCTAACTTACAGTTCACGTTTCAGAGAAAGAGAGCATAAGTTTGGGGATAAATTGAAGAGAATCCACTCTCTCACCTCCTCTACCATTCCAGCCACAGGTCCCTGTGTGGTCCTCTGCTCCTGTTTAATGCCATTTCTGATCAATGATGGTCTGGCAGTGTAAACTGTTGAACATTACATTGTGCAAAGATTCTGCTTGAGAACGGGCTTTTCATAAACACAGCTTGTGGGGCTTTATCTTGAGGTCTGCTTCAAAGAGGGAGTTATCAAGACAAGCAACAGACCACTCAATCAGAAAGGAAAAGCTTAGATTCACATCCGTCCCCCCCCATCCCAGATGGGTTGAATAGCTCATTTTACTGTGCAGACCATCTCTAATGGATTTTGTTCCCCAATTAATTTAAATTCCTCCATACTATTGTATGCAAATACCATCTCGCAGACACACAGAGCCGCCTGGCCAGAGCTCAACACAGCAGACTGGTTAGAATTCACCACTGAAGAAATACATCAAATAGAAAAGATTAAAGGTGTGAAAGCTAACTTCAGATACAGTGGCAGTGACAATTTGAGGGCAGCAGCTGCCTTTTCATTATAGAAAATAAAATAATTTACAGCAATAAAAGGCCAAGTTACAGTGACATTGAGAATCATAACTTGGATTTTTTTTTTCCTGACAGAATACTTTGAAAGCATCAGACGTTAATGAGTTTGTTTGTACGCAGTATCTTTGTAGCCCTATAAATACCTTTCATGCTATCAGTATGTCAGAAGTAACCACAGGCAAGTGAGATATCTCTCCCAGCACACCCATCATCTATTAAATTGCCCACTACACCCTAATTCCGTGTCTTTTTAGAAAACATGGTGAAGTACAAATGAGAAAAGAAAATCAGAGGCTGTTTTTCATGTTGAGCTTGACTCTGTAGAGAAGAAATTGTACCTCAGTGGAGCCTGTGTTTGGACTCTTGAGGTGCTTTAGCCTGGAGCTTCACAGAGCAAGACACCTCACCCAGATCCTGAAAAGAGGTGGGGGTGGTCACCTCCAGAAGGCAATTCAGAGATGAGGGCAGTGCAGGGCAAGTGCATTCCTAAAGCTGGGTATCTCAATAGAGTTAACAGCTGGCAGTTAGATGGGATGAATACAGGCCAGGAGTACCTAGAAGGTAAAGTGGAGAACAGGAAACTTCTGGGGTGTTTCTGAATAATATTTTCCAGACCGTAAGAAGAGTAACATTTAGCTGATTCAGATGTGGATCCTTTTGGTTCACTCCACGCTCAAAGGCATAATGTGAACCTGCCCTAAGGAGCCTGCAAGGACTTGCTAGCACGGCAACATGTGCTGCACACTGATCTCCTTCCAGGATGCCAAGTAGATGAAAAAAAGGACGGGGAATTAAGATAGTTTTCAAAAGATAACACTTCTTTCATCATTCAATATGAGTTCCTAAAGTTTCAGCCACCACTAAAGTTAAGAAAGATTTCTAGCTTTTGGTTGATTTGTAAGGGTCACTGCCCATGTAAAATAGATGTTCAATTTCCAGCTGAGTCTGTCACCTCCTGAAGCAATACTAGGAAGGGCCTGCACTGCTTCTCCTTGTTTCAGTGAAACACCATATCCCAACTAGTGGGGCTTTAAGAGAGTCACTGATCACACAGTTGTTGTTTGAAGTGGAGGAGAGACAATCACATCATGAAAATCATCCCCAAGTACCACCTGGACTGGAATTTTGGTTGCAGACCAAGAGTAGGTCGACAGTCACTTCCTCCAGCCCTCCTCTCACTTTGACCCTTTGTCCTAAATGCTATTTCCATCTCAGTCATTGATGTGTGACCTACCTGCTCCCTGGAGCATCCTCCTGACCTACCGGCACCACTTGACTGAACACCACTCCTCCTTCCGCCTGAAATGCAGTTATGCTTTAACTTCTCCACAGCTGATTAAGCTTAGCAATGCTGCTAATGGCAATGAAATCATTTGAAACCTCTACTAGAGCAGTTAAATTCTATTTTGCATTATTGCCTCCATTTTCAAAATGCATATGCAGCGGCTCAGTGGGTTTAAGGGCCTCAGCAGAGCGCTGCCCAAGTTGATGAGTGGCACCCAGGCACTTCCAGTCTGTGTGTCCCAAAAAGAGCACCCCCGTGTATAGACAAGCAAAGCTGCTTGTGTTCCCCAAATCTTATTTCCCAAAAGGCTGAAGCCACCTTAATTTCAGTCTGTTACTGTAATTGGATTTAAAAAAAAAAAGCATCTTGCACGACTTTCCTTAAAGTCATTAAGCTGGAGGATTGCACTGTGACTGAGCACAAATCAAACACTTCTAACGTTATTTGACATTTTAATTGCAAATAAGGAAAAAATCTCTCATTACAGAACTGAACCAAGTTGGCTTGTTGTGAATCAGACTCTCCAGAGGACACTTCCCTCCCCTACCCCCTGCTCAGCTGCACAGCAGCCAAAACAGCAAACATCATGCAAACTAAGGCAGCCACAGCCATCACCAGTCATCCTTTCTCTCTTTAAAATTACCCTGACTCACATGGTCTGTTTCTCTAACAGATGCTACGGTACAGCAAAGAGCTTGTCAAGAAGGAAAAAAAAAAGCCCACCACAGAGCTGCATGAAAAAACAAGTTTAGAAGTGCCATAGATCTGTTTGCAGGAGGCTGAATCAAAATCATTTCAGGCTCATTTCAGTGATTTACCTGAATACGCCAGAGACGCATTTGGCTCGCAGTGCTTCCGGAAAGTCTTGACCGTGGTCTTTCAGGATGCAAGAGAAAGCACCGGGGCTGGGGATCAGTACAGCTGACCGGCTGCTCAGAGTACAGGTGCAATTTTAGCAGTCTGATTTAATATCTTGTTCTACCAGCAATGCTCGTGGCTAAATGGGAAATAAAACTAATCTATCCTTATTAGATTTGAGCTGTAATCTCATATCACCCTCAGATATTAGACTTCCCTGGCAGGCTTCCTGCTTTGCACTGGCTCTGGTTCCCAGGAAGCTGAAGAGGGCAAGGTGGATAATGAAAGAAATGTAAGTTCAAAGAAAATTCATATATAGTTCAGTGGCTTGAACAGTAGAAACACTTAACAACCCATATATGAAACAAAAAGAGAAAGAAGCAGTGTATGAATGTGGTCCTTTCACCTAGAAGAAATGTTTTATTATAGCAATGTGGATGCTGCCCATGTCCAAAAACACTGGGTGCAATAAATATGTTTCTCTGAATCCCAGGGAGGATTGTCCACTTTTCCTGATCAGAAAAACTGCTACCCAGCTTTATGGAATCAGCACCTCATCACACACTAGTTGCCAACAGGAAATAATGAGGACTTTTTCAAGGAAGTAATCTGCCATTTCAAAATGGACAAAATATTGAACAGAGCAAGTATATTAGCTATCTTATGCTTAGAATTATTATCTATTAAAAATATTAACCAAAAAGTAGCTGAGATGCAGTTAATCTGGCTTTGGCACAAAAGAATTAGATCACCTGACAGACTCTCCAGCATGTTTTCCTGAAATTTTCAATTTTTCTGTTGCAAAGGCAGTTTCCAGCAGTCTTTCTCTATGGTTGACTTTTCCTTCTTTCACCAAAACTGTGTTTTGCCACCCGCTGACTTGCTTCTCACGCAGGAGTTCAAGTAGTTGGGCGATTCCTCTGTCAAGGAGGTCCCCAGACCTAGGAGAGAGCTACCTCTGTAAGACCTTGCCTGTCACCCCTCAAAAGGCAGGGATGGCCTCCTGTTTTGTTTTGTTATTTAAAGCCCTCACATAAATTCTCAGGAAAACATTCACCATCCATTGTCTGTACAAAACGACACAGTTTCTCAGCTAACAACAATGGTGTTTTTGTAGGACCTGAAGCATACCTAAGAGCTCAACATTTGCCAGTTTGCATTTTCTAGGAAGCAGGATTTGGCAATCCGTATTTAAACATCATGAAGAAGCCTGTAATTTTTTCCTGGTTGCCCATGCCATGTGCTTTCTCTTTGGGAAACTGCCAAAGCCTGTCTCAGGAGGTTGTTATTTTGCTCCAAGAGACCAAAATCAATCAATCAATCCTTGGCTTGGCAGTGCCGGAACAGAAGATTAGGACTCTCAAGACAGATTATGAACACAATCCCCTCAATTAACTTCTTTGGGATGGGTGAGAGGCAGTTAGATCCTCGTTAAGTCAATTATTAGCACAGATGGTCAATGTGCATATTTTCTATGACAAATCTTATTAATTTCATGTGCAAAGCAGTAAACTCAGGCTAAGAAGCAGGGCTGCTGCCCGGCCTGCCAGGGCAATGGGGGCAAGCTGCTGCCACCGGGGCACAGTTAGTGCAGGTCCTGCTGCCACATGCAAACAGCCATCTCCTTTGGCCAGCAACGCCAAGGCTTTTCCTGGCCCCCTCGGCTTTCAAACATTTTAGACCCTGCACCCTGCCAGTCCTTCCTGAGATACATTATAGAGGTGTCAATAATGAAGAGGGCTCTGAATTATGCAGCTGAAGTTGTGGTTTTGTTTTTTTTTTTTTTTAAAGCTACTAGTTTGCACGCCAAGGCTAGCACCGTTTTTTTTTTTGGAGCTGGAAGTGCCCTACCCAGCCTTGGTAGGGCACTTCCAGCATCGCCTCTCACAAAGTATCTTGTAACTCTCAAGTGAGAAAGCTCAACAGGCACCCACAGTTCCTACTCTCTGCATGAAGAATCAGTTGAAGGAAACATTTTGTGCCTGTATAGTTTAATCCATAACTACGTAACTCTCAGTCAATTTTAAGTGCCCAGTTTTCTGGATCTGTAAAAGCTCACTCGCACATGTGCATTTTGTGCAGCTGGAAAGCAAGCACCAAAAACTTACAGTGAGATTGCTCTGACAACTTAGGGCTGATGCAGTTTCGCTGCCAATACAATCATCATCCTCAGAAAGCCCTTCCATAATACCCCATGGCATTTTTAACAACTGAACTTCATCTGCCTCCTTCCAGACTTTTTCAGGATGGAAGCTAAGTAGGCAAGTCACATTTTCTGGGTCTCAGACCCTGTACATAAAGGCCAGTTTCTGCTGCTGATCCAGGTCGTGCCTACAAGGCAGCTTCCTCATGTGAATTATGAGATCAGCCTCTTTATTTGAAAAATGAAGGCGTTTAAGGCTCTACCAAAGTCGGGAAAAAAATCTACTCCTTAACACTGAGCGTAGATTGAATTCCCCTTTGGGAGTTCAAAGGAAAGAAGCTGAACTGTGACCCAGAAAGACTGGAATTAGTTTAAAACTGTCCTGTTCTATGACACAGCACTATATCCACGCTCCTTGCTCTGCCATGATTTATTAAAACTTCCTGCCCAAACAACATTTAAGGGTGGCTAAATGAGCAGCAGCACTGGCAGGCAGCACCCTGTGCTGCCCTATTGAGCAATTAAAACGGTGCCAGGCAAGTGTCTGGTTTAACCTTTTGTCAGGCTCCTGTAGTGCCCATAGAGCATCATGTCATACAAGATGCTGGCAGTACTGCTGGCCTCCAAAAAAAAGGAGCCCCAGATCGTTGTTCCCCTGTGAAAGGCTAGCAGATGGACTGGCTCTGGTGGCCGATGTGCTTGGCACAGCCTGATGAGTGACTGGGCTCTCGGCAAGGAAGGCGGCATGTCAGCGAGACCCACCGGTGAAATATGTGACTGGCTAGGAGCGGTGACAGCTTAAGGCTGAAACTGATTCTTGTGTTCACCCGTCTGGACAAATATTTGTTGCTGTTATGTGTGCTCACCAGTGGGAATACATGATTAAAACATTTCTAATTTGCAGCACCTTCAAATGCATTCAAGTCAGGCTCCCTTCTCCAGGTGATAAATGGCGTTTATAAATCCTGAATCTTTTTCTAACTTCAAGTATTATTGCAGGGGAAAATCAGAATATTTGTCTTTTAGCATCCTGTTAGGCGCACGTTGCCATTTGATGAAGATTCAGATGTGTATCTGCAACCCCAAGTCAAGCTCATCTTCCCAGTCAATATGGAATTGGTACAGGTTGACAATGGAAAAGGGCAATAAGCATTTTTTTTTGTGAAGAGATAATCTATCTTATGTATTAATCTTTTCTGTCTCTGGCCCTGTGTTAGCACCTTTTTAGTCTGCTCAGCACCCCAGCTTTACAGGATTCAGGATCTGACGTGTATGACCAGCGTTCTTACCTTATACTGTTGACTGCTACCAGCAGTGATGTTTTCTTTCTTACACTCTCTTTATATATGCTAAGATAGCACCAGCCAGACCAGGAAAGCAGGAAGCCTAATTACTGGAGCTGTGCAACTGAAATGATGGAGTTTCTTAAGACTACAACTGAGATAAGAAGCTGCCTGATAAACAAACAAGCAAGATGCCTGTAGTCCGTCAGAGGAGTAATTGAAGCCTGGATAAGACACTTGGGGTACTTTAGGACAAGGCGGTGCAGACTTGGAGAAGTCCAATTACAGCATCTCAATTTATACAGAATAAATTGGAGACAGAGCTCATGGTGAACAGACCTGGAATGAAAGCTGAGCACTTGGCAGAAGGCACAGATTGACAAGGAAATGCACAGTTCCCTCTGTAAATAACTTATTTAATTTATATAAAAGGAGAGCCCGACTCCAGCCTTCAGACAGGGATTTCTACAGTGCTGGACCCCACGGGGTGCAGTGTTGCGTTTGCTGCTTTTCAGCCATTCTACTTGAATAAATACACTTGGGGATGATAAATACAATACTGAGTCAGATCTGTGTTTAAAGACAGCTGAGTAAATTAGGATTCCTGGCTGGGGAATAGGAGGAGGCAGAAGGGGCAAGGACAGCCTGCTGAGCACTCGTTATCACTAGCTGGTGATTTAAAGTGGCCAGCCATGGCAGAGCTTGTCAAACTGCCACCATCCTGGTAGTGAGTGGTGGGAGAGGTGGCTCCTGGGGAGAAAACAGCAGCCATGGCTGTGTGTCAGTGCTTGAAAAGTCCAGCAGAGCTTTCTGACAAACAACTTTTGAAGCATTTATAATTAGAGAGGTGGCATAGTCGTGAAGATTTTATCCATGTTAATTTCTGTTGTGGCTTTTCAAAAAATGTAGACAGGGCCACCCAGTTTTTTCCCAATATAAAGAGTAATCTGGGAAAACTGCATTTTTTTTTTTTTCCCAACTATATATCTTTTACCACAAGAGCTCTGGTGGTACAGAAATACAGACTACAGAGCTACTCTGACTGGAAGAAAAATGCCTCTTCCCTGCTCCCCATGCTCTCAGGAGTAGGGCTGCTCCTGCTCCCCTCTCAGCTAAGGTACAGATAGCTGCTGCCTGTAACATCACATTACCACACTGCAGACTTTTAGCTACGAAAGAAATAAACTATCTGAAGGTCCCAGAGACCTCCTGAGGCCAGGCTTAGCTGAACCCACGTGGCTCTGCTCACCCCTTAGCCAAGGCAGCCATGCTACAGATACTCCTCCAGCCCTCATGGGATGCTAACGTGTAAGACAAGCATTTATGAGGGTTAAACGTTCCTGCAGCACATTATGCCATTCCTCCACAATTAAAGGCGAATGTCTCAAAGGTACTTAAATCCTTGTTTGCTGCCAAGACAACTACACTTGTTGGAATGATAGGCTTGAATCTTTCAAAAGAACTCACGTTCCTGTGCCTCTGTCATTTATGGGCTTTCCAGAGATATAGCAATTGTTATGCTTTGGGTGAAACAGTGTAAAACAAAAAACATCCCATAAATCAGAAATATTTTACTTCAGGTAACCTAGAGTCATTAATAACAGCAACACTGTAATACATATTAATCAGATTTTTAGGAAGCGTTTTCAGGGAAAGAGACACAGGGCTGTGCCACAGCCCAAGTCATTATCATTCAAGGCTTTATCTTTAAAACAGAGGCTTGGCTTAGAGATATTTTGCCTGGCAGTAACTTGTCCCACCACCTCAGCAGGGCTGTCAGCTAGCTGCTCTCACATTTTTGTTCACACTTAGTGGCATTCTCTGAGCTCTGCTCTCCACAGGGCCAGGCTGAGATGGGCTGCTGCAATTTACTTTCATTTCTCCAGTTAATTTCTTTGGGATCTCCTTGCCCCATACTGCTTTGAAAGTCACCGAGTGTCTCACTGCTGGTTGCCTTATAGCAACCTTCTACCATTTTCAAAACTCTCCATCTTCCATCCTTGGTATTTGCTATTGAGGTCTGGGGGGTAATTCTTAGAAATTAGATTTTTAATTATTATTGTTAGTTCTTTACAAATATGGGTTTGCTCTTCTGTTGCTCCAAGCTAGGACTTTTTAGATCAGGAAGCTTGTTTGTAGGTTCAGTCTTTGCAGAGGACTTTAAGAAAAAATCAGCTTAGCTGAACTTAGCCTCAGCTCTGTCTATGCCCATCTCAGGGAGAGCAGATGCTCCTGAACGACACGTACTGACCTGGGTTATTTCATTCCCATTTGTTCTGTTTCCAAGGACTATTCTCAACCTAAAATCTACAGAAGATAAATCTAGCAAACCCTCCATCCCCTCAGTGTTTTGCGGAGAATTGTCCCCAGACTCTCAACTCAGCAAGATGTAGCAACGCAGTCAGGTAACCCCATCAACGCCCACTGCCCTATCCACAGAGACACCCAAACACATCATGCCTGCTGTCAGCTCACTGGGCAAAGACCATCCACCTGAAAGCCAAAGGCAGGAGGGGTGAGATCGGACGCAGGCTTGGCAGGACCACAGAGTGCCCGCAGTCTCATGCCGCTGCGAGCCACGTGCCTGTCTTGACGTGAGAGGCAGCAGCAAAGCGTTGCTCCTCACCACCTGCCCTGCTGCAGGTATAGTCAGCAAGGTGTGACAAATGGGGGGAAAAAAGTGCTGAACGGAGTGCCCACTCCCATCCTACTAAATCCCATCAGGACCCTCTCGCTGACTCTGCTTGGCAGCAGTAGGGGCTACACATTAAAAAAAGCAATAAAAAATCCCAGACTACCTTTCAAGCTGGGGCTCTTCCCTGTCCCAGCTATCATGAGTGCGGTGGGGTGAGTTGTTCGGGGGCAGCAGCAGGGACAGGGCAGCAGCAGGGACATGCTGGGCCCCACGGTCGCCAGGACAGGGCACGGCTGCTGAAGCAGGTTGCTGGCACCGCGAGGTGGGGACATGGAGTCAAAAAAACCCCAACCCAAACCATGCATAAATAACCTCTTTGAAAACGTGCCAGCAATTTCTTTGCACGCAGAAATCAAAACATGCCTTACAGGAAAGCCTTCCCCATCCCTCCCTCAGCGCTGCCCTGCCCGCCGAGCGCAGGCTGTCTCTAAGCCTACAGTTTCCTGGTGCCTGTGGTTTTTCAACCGCGGGGTTTTAGTCCTATTAGCCCTCGTCTGAGGCTTTGTCAGGAAGAGATGTCTGTGACCTGTGGCAGAAGTTGTTTCTCCCCTTTCCCATTTATCTGGTTATTGGGAGGCTCTGTCTCTGAGCCCATCAATTAATTATTTTCTTCCTGCCTGTCATTTAGCAGTCACCTCTGCTGGTTCAATACACCTAGTGACAATGCACTTTCAAACAGGTTAAAATGCAAATTGGCTCAAATTATCTCCAGGTAATTTACCCATAAACTGTCAAGGTAAGAGCATCAGACTGTCCAGGTATCACCAAAGGTAAGAAACAAAGCTACCCTGAGTACACAGGAGCAAGCGCCTCACATCTTGGATTGCTTTTAGTCCAACAATTCACCTTAAAGCAGATACAGAGCAGAATATTACCTAGTCACTGCCTGCTAATGCATTTTGCGATGTATTTGATTTTAATGTCAGAATATTACAGTTTCCAGTACCAAGAGATAATAGGCAAAACACAAGGGTTTCCATGGGACATTGGTGTATTTTGTCTTTTATATTTGCTCTGTGCTTTGCTGTGGTGGTACTATACGCTTATATGCCATTACCATAAATTCAATTGTTTGCAAATTCTCTCTCAATTTTCCATCCTCTGGCAATAAAACTACATCTAGAAAGGGCTGTCTTTAGCAATTGCTTGCCATCCTTTTATTGATGGATTCTCTGAACATCTCATTGCACTTTTATTCTATTATCCATTTAATGGTTTTTCATTTCCTCCGACATAGACAGCTCAAAGACTGTTTTACCACAATAGATGCCACTTCCACTCTTCACTTGAGGGCAGGCTGGGAGGTGGAGGGGGAAGACTGGGGATTTTTTCCAATTTTTTCTGTGAATTAATTTTTAAAATGAACTCTACTTTTATATACTAAATCTTTGGCACCTTGAAGAGTTGTCTTACTTATTTCTCCTCCCTAAAATATAGGGATTATGAAATTATGAATTATTGAAATGGACATTTAAAATTCTGCTGACATAAGTGTTGACTGTTTAAAACATCTCATTTGTATCACAAAGAACTCAAACTGAATAATTTATTTTGACAATTGCTTCAAGTAGATTTGGTTTACTAAATTTACCCAAAGACACTACTATTACTGATAAAATCAGGTGATAGATACCTAGCGAATTATTCTTATTTACTGTCTATTTCAATATCTCTCATTTAATGCTTGTCCAAATAGGATGTGCCTCAATCAAGAAGGTGCAACTGTTTCTTAGAAACAGTGATCTATAGATATGAGTGAGATTTGCAAGGAAAGAGAATGTCTTTCACAAAATCAGCTGATAAAACTGTAAAAAAAAAACCAAGAGCCAGGTGCATTCTTGGGCACACAAGACTTCTGGTATGGAGTATAAGAAGCTATGAACAGTTTTAATTATGATACACAAAGTTTCTAAAAGCAATATTACAGTGGACAAACCTCAGTTTTCTAATTCTTAGAATATATAGCTTATTAAGCCAAATTCTTCTGTTGTTTAATAAACACAGTCTAGTCTAACCATTTCCTGAGAAGTGGTATCTACTCCCTCTATGGTTTCAACAAAACCTCACATTCTGAAGATACCATTTCCCTTCATTAAGCTGCTTAACATCTATTTCCCCAAATATCAACAAGGTCAGCCCTTTTATGACAGTGAAGACATTGTACAACTCTTTTGGTGGTCTTGCATGGAGATGGCATTACAACATTTAGAGAAAACTCATCTATTTTCCATTACGAATATCGCAGGATGTGTATTTCTTCAAGACACTGCATTCACCCATACTACACCATGAACTACTGCGTAATGAACAGTAACAGAGGATTTAAAAATATCTACATGGCTGAAACTAGAAGTAGCCATCAAAATAAATCTCCTTCTACCACAGATATTCGCCTGTCTTGTTTGAAGGGGGTTTTGTCATTGAAACATGAAGCTAAGGCACACACTAGGTATCTTCTTCAAAAGTTTTTGTGAAAAATAGCTGAAGGCTCAATAATTCTCCATAGCATTGTGGCTGAAGGAAAAAAAAAGTAAAAACCAGCCAACCTCAAGAAACACTTACATGACAAGCAGAAGTAAAACAACATAATTAGAAAACAAACAAACATATCACCCTTCCTCTGCTGTTTTTTTTCTAACTCACAATGAAATTGTCTTCAATTTCACAGGTTTCAGTGAGGCTGTGTACAGGGGACAGTGTCCTCAGGACCCTAGGGGCTGCTGCGTGTGTTTAGCAGAGGGACAAGCCTGGCACCCCTGGGCCAGTGGCCCTGACGCCACTTGCTTAGAGTAGTTACAGGTGAAGTGAAAATACTGCTAAAGAAGGCAAATATAATCTTACTAGCAAATGGCAGGTTAGTAGTACAACTTTGACTGGGCTGGTTTGAAGTCAACTACTTACCCTCTGTGGACCAAGCTGGGTTTTATCAACAGACATGGGCATCTTGCAGTTTTTCAGAAGACGAGCTCATTGACAGGACAATTCTGCAGGACAGATTGCCTCATCCTGCCTCAGCTTCAAACTACATAAAAACTGACTGAACCCCCAAAAAACTGAATAAACCTTCAAAGAGTGAGACTGGACTCCAGCAGGATCCGAAGTTTCAGTTTGACCACAGAGAAATTGTTTTATTTTCTTTTCACTGTTCTGCAGCTGAGAAAATCATCACCTTGTCATGAATTTACAGATCATTTCATTCATGCAACAATGGAAAAAACCCTGTGAAGCACGATCTCTTTGTTTGAATTCAATCATTTATTCTGCTTTATACCATTCCAGGCTGAAATTAAATATTTTTGTCTTCTCCACCTAAATAAAATGTGATCCAACATATTATGCAGTTCTAATCTATTTTGGCCAGCTACATTTTTATGCTGATAAGGGAAAATGAATTTAACCATATATGCACAGGAATATCATCACATTGTGCATGGAAGATAAAATCTCACAAGACATTTGGCTTGTGAATATAGCTTCCAGGAGGATGTTAATTTCCAATTGCATTTTCCCCCCAATAGATTCTTAATTTGCCTTGTTCTATATGGTTTCCAGTTATCATTTTGTACGGCAATAAAAAGCAGTGAAGCAGCAAAAGCTTACAGGCCTATGCCTAGGTTTGATTTATATAATGGATGGTGCAGTATCGCTGGTCTGCATAATTGAAATTCATTCAGCTCCCACTGTTTATAATGTGGTTGTAAAGTGTATTATGTATTTATTGATAAACAATCATTTTATTTGCGATAGTGCTGGAAAAAGAAAGCTGTTGCCTTCATTTTCTTATTCTGTGTATGCTTTATATGTAGGAAACTTGTAGAGCTGTATAAAACCTGTTTATTACTATCACCTTCTAAAAACCCTGAAGTAGACTCATATCTCCTTATAAAGCACAATCAGTTAAAAAACAGGCTGCAGCAAAAAGTCAGAATTTTAAGACTTGAAGTAGCACTCATCTATATGTAAAAAATCTGAGTAATGAATAAATTCAACAGCTGACCCGAACGTGTCTCAGACATCCTGCGTTCTCCCGCAACAGGAACGCTGCAGGTCCACTCACTTTCATGAAGTTCCATTTTCACATAATCAGGGGAAAAACAATCAAAATGTCATTTTCTGAGATATCTCCTGTAAGGATTTTTTTAAAAAACCCAACATTTGTTTAAAGAAAACACTGAAGCCTCACTCAAAAAATTTGTAACTGTCTCTTGCACAAATTTAATTAGGTGTCTTAATCCTACTGTCAAGACAAATTGCATGCACTTTAAAAAATTTCCACTCTTCTTTAGAAATGCTACATGCTGTATTTATATCTGTGAAGGCATCATTTTACAATCACATTTTCCCTTTATTTTCCCCTTTTCCTCACGGTGCAATTAAACAAAATCGTATTTTCCATAAAAGCTGTATTAATTCTGGTGAGAGTCATTAGACTGACAGCTTTGAAGTAAAGAATTTTTCATTTACCCTACAAGAAAGCAGCAGAAAAGCAATAGTGTGCCTTTACCCTAACCCTGAATGGACCACTTCTGAAGATTTGTCAGGGTAAATACAGTCTCGAGGGCCTGCTCCAGTTCATGACATCTCTCTGGGAGTGCTTGCAAGGATCAATAGCATTTCCTGTACAATGAGAATTCAATAATGTGTCCCTTTCTATAAGGGATGTGCCTGTCTCCAAAAAAACTTATTTCACACTGGCCAAATGTAAGTCACTGAAAGGTGATCACTTTACTCTACCTCTGGATTGAGCAGAGTATATTTCAAGTGCTGTTTTCAAAAAAAATGTGGCATTTTACTGCACCAGAACCTGGATTTACCAGGTGAAGGTTTCAGCAGGTTTTACCATATAGCGGAAAAGCCAACCAATTTATGGCGTTTAGGTCCATGGCTTCAACTGGAGCTCTTGTGGAGATGTCTCAGGCCAGCATTTAGACTTGGCAACCTGCTGCACCGCATCCTGACCTTGGGATCTGCAACCACAGCTTCCAATGTATTCTGCTTCTTGATAAATGACAAAAATGGGAATTAATACCTTTGGTGCCTAGAAATAGTGCTGAAACATGCCATGAGGGTAGGGTAAAGAAAGTAATGTTGTTCACTGCTTACCCACATTTCCTGGGGGGAGGGTGCTGCAAGAGTGGTGAGGGAAGAGGAGACTTCCTTCTCCATAGCAACCCATCTCACTTTTCAAAAGCATCGACTGAAGCATTGAACACAAACACGCGCCTTTACAGAAGACAATTTGCAGTGCTAGAGGCAGGGTGCTGCTTCCTGGGGACAAAAAAAAAAAAAAAAAAAAAAAATTACATCAGTTCTTCAAGATTTTCTCTTCAGAAAGAAGGCCTAGATAATGACTCCACTACTCTGATATTTATCTCTGGAAATGTTCCACCCCTGAATGCAAGGCAGGTGCTTTTATGAGTTATTGCAGCCTGGTATCTCTTGACATCTTCTGACCAAACCTCTTCTCCTTCTAGCAGTCTAGAGGATTGATTTATGGTGTTCAAAAGCCATTCCTGACATATACAGAGTCATTGGTATTGGCAGAGAGTGCTATTTCAAATGGACCTTACTATTTTTCCTCTTTTAAATGTAGCTGGTTATTGGATTTATGGTCTCCTATGAGGCGACTTTGGCTGCTACGCTCACAAGCGTACCTGGACTATGCTACTTATTTACCTTTGATTTCTTGCCATTGAGCAAAAGATTTAGGAGGTACACAGGGGACTGATTGATACAACAGGGTACCATACCAATGTTTTCATGTACCAGGTCCCTCTCATGGGGTTTTCTCTTGTTTTTTTTTTTTGTGTGTTGACTTCAGGAAGCTGGCCCCAGGTCCTCCCCTCCATGCCAGCAGCAAAAGTCTGCAGACAAGGAAAGCCCCCAGGCATCTGAGAGCTGGATGCCAAGAGTAGAAAGTCTCGAGAGAAGAAAACTTGAAGAACAAGCTGCTCTGAGAGCAGCGCTGGCGAGGAGCTACCTTACACCCCTCAGTCATTGTGTATGTTTGTGATAGAGGGAGCTGCAGGGACAGCTAGATGAGGAAACCAAAAGAATGCGGGGAGTGGTTTTTGGGGGCTGTAGCTGTGCCCTGATGGTTCTTCTCATAGGTGTCACCAGCACAAATGAGGCTCTACAGGTGTGCTCCTCCGTGGCTGGAGTCATGTTCCAATTGAGTTTGGTCGGTGAGATGTCTGAACTGAGGCTAGGTCAGTCCATTTTTTTTGCTAGCTATCAAAGTCTGGAAAAAAAAGATTTCCCTGTTCATCTGTCCCACTCGCAGGACAAAAGGATAAAAAGGGACTAATTTGGTTTCATGTAAAGAAAACTCTGCATTTAGGATGGTTTTAAAAATTAGAAGAAGCTGGAGCTTGAAGGGATATATGGTAATTTCCTTTTTCACATATTGAAAAGTAACGTTTCAGTAGTACCAATATTTTCCTTTATCAGATTAAACTAAAAGCTGAATTTCCCAATTACTTTAGTCATCTTTAAATTACTTGGACTATTCAAACATTAATTTGAAACTTCTTATGAATATTTTGCTAACATTCAATGACATAAAAAAGTTTACTTCTTTTACTTTCCAAGTGCTGAAATCTCTTTCCCCTTCTTAGCCTTTATTTGATTCTCTCTTTTGAATCCTTACATCTTGTACACGTCAGCTTCATTGATAAATGTGTACATGAACAGCTATCTGTGATTTTTGGCTCAAGTCAAATAACACAACACAAACATTCATAGTGCACTGTAAAACTGAGCACAGAAAATTATGGGAGAACCAGTGGGGAACACACAACCTGTAAGGAATATATTCAAATGTTTTGAGCTTATAAAGAAATATCTGAGATTGGGGATTTTTTTTTCCTACTGCTTGCTCTTCTCCACCCCTAGAGAAAACAAATAATTTTTTATAGTTGTCATTCAGATTTATAGCAGGTAATTTTATTAGTGCTTACCTTTCCTCCCCCTTCTTAATATCTAGATTTTGTTGCTTATAATACAAAAAAATTCCTCAAAGTCTGAAAAAATACTGGGAGAAATAGAGAATTCTCCCTCCCTACCTCCAAAGAATTAAAGAAAAATAAAATTCATTGAATCTGCATGACAAGAACAGAAAAACTCTTCTGGAAATTCAAGTACATTGCAGATTGATGTCGTTTAGCATGCAATTCTCAAGAGGTTCTAGTATGTATTAAAAAAAATAAATCCTGCTTTCAATAATATCGCAAAGTAAATAGGCATTTTTAATTTTAAAAAAGAAATGCTGCAGAGAGAGATCGGTGAAGTTTAATAGTGGAAATTCTTACACCCTTTTAAAATCATAGAATCATAGAATGGTTTGGGTTGGAAGTGACCTTCAAAGGTCATCTAGTTCACCCCCCCTTCAAGGAGCAGGAACATCTCCAACCAGATCAGGTTGCTCAGAGCCCACTCCGACCTGGCCTTGAGTGTTTCCAGGGATGGGGCATCCACCACCTCTCTGGGCAACCTGAGGGCAACATTTTAGAAATGTTTTTCTAGGAAAAAACATACAAGAATTATTAAAAACCTGTGGGTAGGCTTCTCTCTCTTGTCAGGACTAGTTCAGGTTATTTGCTTAAGGTTTACAAGACTTCATGTAAAGCAAGCATCTGGCTTTTGAAGCCCATTTATTTACAAATTAAAATGGAAGAGATTAACATACTTAAGCCCTTTACTGCATCAACACCAAAAGTTATGCCCCTTTCCCCACAGCAGTGCTGACTGACTAAACGTGCTATCTGTATATGAAATGGTCACAATGTAGTTGTACTTCATCAAAGACTATGGCAGTCACAAGAAACTAAGTTTTTGGATAATTCATCACTTTGGGGACTAACTGTGCAGTAGTGGACTGGGACAGCTTGCTTGATGCCCAGCAAAATGCTGTTAATACTTTAAAAATAATTTTCTACAACCTTTTCCTTGCCACAAGGAACTTGTGCTCCAAAGCCGGCAACCTGAGCAAAACTGTTTGTGGTCTGCTAAAACAAAACTCTCAATGAATGACTAGCTTGAACAGGCACGGCAGTGACTGGTTACTTGAAAACAACTTTCGTGTACACTTGCTAGAAATATGTGTTGTTTTTTCAGGTTATCAGAGAAAGCCCTGAGCTGGTTAAGGGATAAGCTGGGAAAGCACTATGACTGTGAAGCTTCACAGCTTGCATTCAGTCCTCTTTGTGCACTCGCGTCATGAAATGTGCATCAAGATCCATGAAGAGAGATGCGTGTCCAGATACGATGTGAGACTAGGGAGCAACAAGTTCACATAGCAAGCCGAGTAGCATGTAGGATTAGGATGAAAAAAAGTTGTATGGCACCTACTTGCATGATAAACTACTGACTAAATGCAATTGGGGGAAAACAGATCTTTTTAAAAAAGCTACATTTGTGATTTAACAAAGGGACATTTTGATTCCCTCATCCCACTGTTACCTATCTGGGCACTGGAGATGATTCAGCGAGTATCATATCACAGCCTCTTCTAACTGAACCACAGCATCTCTTGACTTCTGAATGCAAAAAGGAGACACATGCACATTAAGAACTGTTTCCAATGAATAATTCAGCAAGCTCCAGTCATGAAACCCACAACAAGCACTGCAAGGAAGATGAAGTATTTTCGCTGCCCATCATTATGTGTGTTCATGCCACAGGGATTTTTCAATTATTGAACAGTGTAGAGTTGCCTTTGTTTGTAGAAAATGTCAATTTGAATTGTGTGGCTTTTACACATTCATTTATGTTTGCCAAAGGCTGCCTAACATTAGCTTGGCTTTTTAGACCTCTGTCACATTGAAATTGCAGATCAAAAATACTGAATGATTACTAACATTCTATGTAGCATCTTAAGTTGGATGTTTTAACTGTCAAGACATTTCCAATAATTTCTTCCAATATTTTCTTATCAGAAAAAGCTCTATTAATTTTGTTTTTATTTACCAACCTAACCATTGTAAACAACTGCTAAAGCTACAGAAGTATAAGTGTCACAAATACCAAGAAATCAGAGGTAAAGTAGGTGATGTTAAGTTTATAAGCAAATATCCTGGAAAATGTTGCTGCTTTTGTTTAATTCATATTGAAATTCAACCCACAGCTTAAGAAGGAATTGTCTTTTCAGTTTATGGTGGGTATGAGAGTAATGCTTTGAGCAGGCAACAGTATTTTTCATGCAGATATACTGAGCTTCAGTTTGGTCATGTAAATGGCTTATTTTAGCTAGTGATGACAGAAATGAAGGAGTGCCTGATGTGTGAGCTCAAAAGCAAGCATCTACCATTTCCTGGGGCACCAGCAAGAATGGAAATACACCTTGTAGATTACTGTTATGTGTATCGTGTGGCAAGAGCTATTGCATTTAATTTATTTGTGAGATATGAGGAAGAAACTCAAGTTCATTCTATAAATATAATTGTGGTATAATCAAGTCTGTGCCTGGTTGTGCATCCCAGCCATTTATGTCCCTAATTCCCTGGGTTCTGGGATTTGAGCAAATCCCTGGTTAGTCTCTGCACAGAAGAATCAGAGAACTGATAAGACAAAAGATGGACATGAGGCATGGTGTTGACCAAACTCCTAGTCATCATCACAAATGCATGACTAACTTTCTCAGGAGCTATTCAGGAAGGAATTTGGGAAAATTCTAGATTCCCCCAGGGAGATCTCTCCTATGGGTAGAGCAATCTGTATGCTGATGAGCATCCTAGAAGGGGATCTGGCTGTCCCAGGGACTCCCCAGGCTGCTCCCACTGCAGAATTGACCAACTTGAAAACAGTAGAAATAGTTCCTGCAGATGGTTACCATCTCTTAAACATAGTTAGGTTGTTTTGTATGTAGTTTAAGGTGATCAATAACAATGGATCAGGCATATGCTGAAGTGATTCTGTAGGAAAAATTCAGCAGAATAGCAGTCTCATGAGTCTTAGCTGATACAATGCTGATATGAACGCAACAATGATGACAACGATCCTGTTGCCATCCAGACTGCAAACAATCACCCTGTTCAAGAGATTTGAGCCCCTGCATAGCCATTACCCTTACACAAAGATTCTAATATGATAGGGGGATTTCAGTTTTGGTTTTGTTTTGATTTTTTTTTTTTTTTTAAAAAAAAAAACAGTCTCTCTTTTTTTTGCAGATACTCTACCTGTGTCTGCAATTACTGAGTACGGTAGGATTGTACACACTACCCTCATCTGCATGGTTTCTCCACCAGTTCAGATAAAGATTGTGCATATGCTACAAGTCTTATGTGAAATACAGTATTTTATTAGTCAGAGAAGTTGGACTGATCCTAAAAGCGGTATCACAGTCCTTTAACAAAACAGAATTAAGAAACATGAAATGACAGGTTTGTTGAACCAGAACTTCACAGAACGGTACTCTATTTAATATCTTGCATATAATTGACATCTGCTTATGATAAATCACACTCAATAGCCAGCCACCATCAACAAAGTAATGACAAAAATCACAAATAGAAACTTTTCTGGAATGTCACCCTTTTCCATTATTTTAAACATACAAATAGTATCTTCATAGCCTGAAATCAATGATTCTGACATTGAATCAGCTGCTAAACGTTAGGCACCAGATCATCATAATCAGCTTCTTGTTTACAAGCCCACAGAACACTTCCTGTCAAAAACAGTCCACACTTTTCCAACAGTTTAATAACTGGCACAGAGCAAGATGATCCCTCTAGAGCTGAATATTCTTGCCTTTCCTAACCCTAAAATAAACTTCAAGGTTCCTGAAGTGATTTTCTTCCCATGCAGTCAACGTTAATAATTACTGATGTAATACCCTTCCATGAGATCTGAGAAACAACTTAGTGTTTACATCGAAGTTCAGCTGAGCAAGATAAACTGTAAAACATAAATGCAACAGTTATTCATCAATTCCTGTTAATTAATTCAATAATTTTGTCTGAAAAATGATTTCTCAGATATAGAACTATTTGTTTGTGTGCCCATCCACATACTATTTTAACTTTTTTTATTTACTTGATGCTCTCTGAGTATTCTCTGCTGTTACATAACTGGGAAAAGCCAATGAAAGAAAATTCAGAAGAAATGAACAGATATTGTCACATTTAAGGATTTCCAGAGGCTTACAAAGATTCTACTAATTAGCACCACAGCAAAAGATACAAAGCAATTGCCTATTGATTAGTGTATACATTTTGTTTTTCTAAACGCTTATAATCATTGTAGTTTTTCCTCAGCCCTGCACCCTATGTCTGTGGCATAAACACTAGAAATACATGCTTATCCTAAGGTACTTGCCTGATAACCATCCAGCACTGGACATCTGTTATAGGCATTATGGGCGTCCAAATCTAATGCACTTACATGCTGTGTGCATTTCCGAGACACAAATGTGTGTAGGGGTACGTACTGATGCACTCTACTGACCCAGCTACCTTTTCGTGAATTACAGTCAGAATCTCTGCCCTTTACCTCCCCAACCTGAACTCCTTTCTTACAGGAACACGTTAAGTGAGAGTTACTCCTTTAATAAATGGGACCTTACAGCCATCACCTTTATGAAGTTTGTGATAGCAAACCTGATCAGACAGCCCTTAAGTGGCGGGAATACAACCACTGCGACAGGCTTTCCTGAGAGTGGCAGAGCGGGATCTCTGATCAGCACTCTAGGAAAGCAAACCCAAATATCCAGCAAAGAAAGCAACAACATTAAGACAGCTTGGAGTTACCGTTGGGCAGCTTGCACAGCCCACTCCCTGCCACCCTTGCTGTATTTGCACCCTGCTCTGGAGTTAGATCTCAGCTTTGCTGTGGCAGATCTCATGCACACACAGATCCTTTCCCTGCATGAGTGTTTCTTGGCAATTCTTGCCATCAATAGTAATCTACAGCAGGCTGAAAAAGAATTATTTGGTTATATGACACAGTGATCACTCATTGGCCTCATTTCTCCTTGGAGAAATGCATCTGAATATACACCATATCTGACACTGTAACACCAATACACAGGGTACAGTTAATTTAACTCACGGTAGGATCCTCTCTAGCCTTCATTTTCAGCTACCTGCTTATCACTGTATTTTTCAAAGGTATAAAAGAACCAACACAAAGGGATTAGAGAAGAGGCTCATGACAAATACGAGGTTATGAGCAATCACTGCGTCCTGCTCCTGACCTTTCTGATAACATGCCACTTCATAACTCAGAGATATTTATGACATCCCCATCACCTAAGCCCATTTTCCCACTTCTAATTTGCATAAGTCAGATTGACTATTATGCATCTGTCCTCTCTGTAGACTCTACAACAGTATCTCTAAAAAATGTTAAATAAGGTAACTAACACATTACAAGCTTGGTCATTAACAAGTTCAGTTGCAAATCACAAACTTATCTTTCATGCTTCAGAAAACAGTTTGTCCTGCCACAAACAAGCCAGGGCAGCTGGTATTCATGAAAAAAATTCTGGTTTTCTGTGTAGCTATGAAAAGAAACACAGAGATGCTTTTAAGACTTCAAATAGCCTATCTCTGTTCTCAGCTCCCACAGGCTTTGCAAACTTGGGGAACCTGCTTCACCTCTCCATCCTTCAGCTCCCGAAATACGAATCTTGTTTCCTCTTTCCCCTCTACTTTCCTTCAGGACATGATCCCTCCAGCTTACCTACCGAGCCTGACAGATCTGGTCATTCCAGCCAGTGACATCCCAGAAAGTCACCACGTTTAAGCTATGTCAAGCAAAAGTGCCAATTTCAAAGCCAACCTGACTTCAAGCCAACATTGTCTCTGTGGGATCTGACAGAAAGCCACAGGATAATTCAGGGCAGAGGGGACTGATCCAGCCTCAAAAGTGGGGTCAGTCATGGAGAGCTCAGAGCCTGAACCAAAGGGAGGGAGACGTGGCAGCACTGCTGTGTTGCCACATCACCGAGGACATGTCAGGCCAGGCTGGGAAGAGATGAGAGGAGCCATGGAGCAAGTCTGGTGTCTACAGCTGGAGACACAGACTTGTCTGAAAATTATGGACTGGTTTTAGTGGAACAGGAAATTAATAATAATGGGAGCATCATTTTGGGGCTAGTACAAGTAGAGTGATTTGTGAGACTAACAGATAAGGAAGATGAAATACACAGACCTACTGCAGAGGCAATAAAAGATGTCAACAGAGAAGGATGTTTTGGTCAGCCCCACTATTCATCCAACCCCTTCTTCAGCTCTGAAACAAACTTTCATCTACACGTAATTGCAGCTGGGAAAGAAGAGGTACGTTGCTAACAGGAAATACTGGGGCACTTCAGGCTTCAAACTTGGGGAGATTTTCTGGATGTGGCCTGACACGACTTTGGTTGATTTTGGCTGGTTTTTACTGCAGTTATTCATTTGGGAATATGTGCGGCAGCAATAACACTATGCTTCTGTTATTGGTTGTCTTCTGCCACATAAACGTACTTGACGGCTCTATTATCCAACCTCAACTTCCTCTGGTTGCTACCTGAACCTCCATTGGTGCAGAGCCTTAAGGACATTATGGCTCGCCTAAGATAGCATCTTTCCTACAGAGGCCCATTAAAAACCTCATGCATTTCACTTATCACATCCTTTTGATATATTCCCTATTATTGTAACCTGAAATTTCATTTCCATGCCAATGACTCTCAGAGCTGTCTTAGAGATGGAAAGTCCATAAACTGCTCTAAGTTTCCTAGTTGCCTGTAGGACAAATAAAGGCTGAATCAGTCCAGGCTTTCATTATCAAATGTGTACCGGAGAGGCTTAAAATGAGTGCTGTCTGCTCTCAGCATCGGTCCGTGACCACTGTCTGCATATTTTGGTGCTTCAAAAGCATCACTTGAAGTCTGAGGAAAGATCACGTCTGCAGGGAGAAAGCTTATTCTGAGCTGATTTTCAATTAACTTTTTAATTAGGCAGACCATGAGAAAGATGAAGCTATCTTTGAGAACACTACATTTTTTCAACCAGATCTGTTGGCAGCTTCCATAAAATCAAGCCACACACTTTTCCTTTGGATACAATCAGGGCAACACTCTGGTACACCAGCTCCATATAAAATGACCTCTCTGCTTTCATCAGCATCCTCACAGTAAGGTTACCAGAGACCACTGACAAGAAAGATAGTTCAATGGGTATCATACAGTTTTACTTGTAATAGATATGAGAGTGCTAAAGGAGGAAAGATTAATTTCAAGGTTATGGTGCTAATGGGCAAAACCTTTTTAAGTGCAGAGCTCTGACTCTATTTGCAGTTTCATATCTGGGTGTAATTTGCTTATGTTATTAATGGTCTAGCTAGACACTCCTCCTGAACCTTGACATTCATGTTTCTTAGCGACTACAACTCACTAGATTTATGTTCTGGGCACAAAAAGCTGCCTTGGGACTCTGAGCAAGCTCTGTTTTATTTTTGACCCCAGAATTTTCTCTAACTTTCTATTTATCACATTTTTCCTTTTAGAATGGCTGTGCTTGAAATGACCTGTTGGGATATGCAGGGGCAGCTATCATGTACTGAGGTAAGTAGTCAGTTCGGAGAGATTGCATGATGAGGCTCATCAAATAAATTAATACCACTGAAGAGAGGGGAAATCTAAAAGAAAAAAAAATCACATAGCAATTACATATATATTTCTCACATTTTGAACTTGTTTCTTGCTTTTGCATTGATACAGATAACTAAAGGCAAATGCCTATACCTTGGTCCAATATGGCTGTGGAGACAAAGAATTTGAGTTTGTATTAGAATATCAGTAAGGACAGGGTAAGCACAGGCTTCTGAATACGGCTGAAGATACATGGTAAACTCCAAGGGAGTGCCTTGGAGTGAAATTTAGGTCCAGCATTGATGTGCCTGCAAGCAATGCAATAACTCCACTGGAAATATAAATCTAGTTCTAACAAAATAAGTAATTAGATTAAATATTGTTCTGGTCAACTCTCCACTTGTTTCTATGGCCAGAACTCAAGTGCTGTGTAATGAAATCTACATTACAGAGACCTCAGTGATGATGCTGGCCGATAGGACCAAGAAAGTTTGGAGCCATGCAGAAGAAAAAAAAAAAAAAAAGTGGGATTTTTAAGCCCCTATTTTTTATCAGAACTTATTGTTAAGTATTATAAAGGAGAGGTTCTCCTTCTTCATCAAAGACATTAGTGAGAATGGGAGTCCGTCCAACTGGGCTTGTTTTGCATAATACATCCATTTTAAGTCGTAGGTCAGGAGTGTAAAGAGCTCAGATTGCTTCTAATGAAGTCACAATCATTTTACAATGAGGCAGCAAAAAAAAAAAAAAATCCTGATTATTAGCAATTCCAGCTTTAATCTACGGAGTATAAAATGGAATAATATGTTTTTACAAAGATGAGAATAATTACAGCAGAAAAATAAGCAAGCAGATCAGAAGCTTTTCATTTGCACATGTGGAAGCTACTAAGTGTCTTAGGTTAGATTTCAGAGCATATTTCATTCTAGTGTTGTATTAAGACCAGTAATTTATTTCATCCAGGTCAACAAGCCTTGCTGCCTTTGCTTGAAGAGCAGGGATCACATGAAAGGCTGCTTTCTTGCAGGCAGAAAAATGACACTGTACAGATGGGATTTTTAAATACATCAGAGATTGATTCCTAAAACCTCTGTCTTTGGTTTCTCCACAATCTAAATTCCTCACACACCTCTGAGCTGATATTCTGTTTAAAATCTTGAGATCACAAATAGCCAAAGCTCTTTTCCTACAAGTCTGCTATGAGTTTGTCCTATTTTCCAGCATCATTACTTTTTAGCAAATTGCCACGCTTAAGCAAGTTGTTTTGACATGATTTTAGGAGGCTTTGCATCAGCCGCAAGGATAGTTTTATAAGAAGTGTGATATTAATTTTCCTCAGTCTCAGCACGCTTGAAGAAGAAAATAAAAAAAAAATCAGAAAAGAGCTACATGAGTTATCAGCCTCACCATTCTTCATATGGGTTCTTGTAAGGAGAATAGACAGTAAACCAGTTTCAGAGTGCCACTGCCCATCTTGACATGAGAGCAACATGATCCAAAGAAAGAGAGACACTCAGCCACTTCCGAAACGAGGATGCAAGTTTCAGCTTTCAAAATGGCTAGTGCATGCCGGCCTGGTTAATAGGAAAAGCGCAGGTCTTTGGTGGCAGTTGAGGGACCTATGGCACCTCTGGCAAAAGTTCCGAGCAAATGCATCTAGCCACTAGAAAATAATCCTGCTCTGCTAGTAGATTTTGGGCAAGTCTAGCCCTTATACCACAGTCTCAAGCTGTGCTAAAGACTTTGGGCCCCAGCCCCTGCAGACAATACAAAGCTCTAATATCTCTCTTCCTTTCAGAATTAGTTAAAAAACATCAGGCTTTGAATAGATCTGAGCAGAGCAGCTCATAAATAAATGTCTGTCTTCCACTCAGCACAGTAGGTGAAGGAAGAAACACAGTACTGGGAAAAATAAAAAAAAAAAGAAAAGAAACAAAAAAAAAATTATCAATATCTAAAAACAGGTTCATTGAGTCAGGCCAGAATTCATAACTTGTGTGTAGACTCCCTAGATACACGCAATGTCATGAACCTACTCTTGCCACCCTTATTTTCAGGCTAAAGATGAGTCAGAAATTTTACCTACTATCACCCACAACTGCAATATGTCCTTAGAACATTACTCCAGGCCAAGCTGAGTCATTTTATCTTTACACACCTCCATGACTCCACTTACAGAAACAAACAAGCAAAAAAAAAAAAAAAAAAACAATCACCTTTTAAGGTAAAATTTGTATTTTCCTCTTTATCATGCATAGCATTTAGGTCACTAGGCAGCAGCTGCTGCAGGCAGGTAAAACATAGTCTTTAGCCTTACAGTCTCACATCTACCTGAGCTAAATTATTGCATTGCTATGATCTTCATAGGGCAAAGAGGATTCAATAGCAGAAAGGTGTAGTTGTTTATGGGACTCTAATGATAACTACTGCAGGCTAAGGCAAAAGCCAGAGAGCATGCTGTATTGCCAAAACTTTGACACCATCTCCAAAGCTGCTTGCTAGCTTTGTTAAAAAATGTCTTCTGTGTAGGCAAGAGAAGTAAAAGCCTTGCATCTTTCTGTGCTAGGGTTAAGCAATACTAGATTCAAGGGTTTTGTTTGTTTTCTAAAATAAGGTTATTATACCCCTTCCTGAATTCAGCTTTCCCTATGGAAGCAATGAAGCTTGCCTACACCACAAACAGACCATTACAACTTAGCTCAAGCCCCAGCTGTTTAAACACTTTTTTTTTAAAAAAAAAAAAGATAACACCATCTGATCTATTCAGAAGTCTTTTTTTTTTTTTTTTGTAGCATTTGTTGCAACTTGAGGTCAATTTGAGGACAGCCAGAAAGAGCTAGGAAGGCAGTTGGTCCCAAAGGGAGCGAATACAAGTGGCGCACGCTAATCCTCCACCTTTCTTAAGGATTCAAATCCACCAGGGTACACAAACTCCAGGCACCACTGAGCCCCAACTGCTCAGTGACTGCTGTGACTTCGGGGCTTTGACAGTGGACATTGCCGTGTGCAGAGAGATGAGCATGGAGATGAACCAGGATCCCTGCCCTCATCCTTGCAGCAGAACAACAATGTGGAAACCGAGACTGCCTGAGACACTGGGACAGAAGTAATTCCAGATTTCAGATAGCCTTGGTATGCCCAAAAAGCCACAGCAGCCTCATGAATGTGTCTGCACAATCAAAGCCAAGAACATTTTACTTGAACCTTCTGTCATGAGAACAGAAGATTTTTTTTGTTGTGCTTTGTTTTTTTCTAGTTCAAGACATCTTACACATCTTGCATTATAAAGGTAGCTATAGCAGCATGAATTTAGTGAGAAGAAAACTATGGTATTTTAACTGAGTCTATTGCCAGCAACAGCAGCATAACATAAAGTGAAGATGATGCTAAATTTAAGCCCATGAGGCTTTCAAATACACAACTTACAGTACATCAGTAGTCCACTGTTGGCAGTCCATGAGTGGGGTTGCTTGTCCTGAGATTCCGTGACTGCTATAAAAACCAGTAGCTTTAAAACTGTTACTTTTATCTGGGGAGAGAGCTACCGTCAAAAGCTGTTTCTGACAAAAGGTATTTCTGTCAAAAGAGAGGCTACACAGTCACATAGACATTTGGACAAGGTTTTATTATTTCTTCTTTTTGGTGAAGCTTCATTTCATATTCATGTTCTTGGAACTGAAATCTTCCCAGTTTTCTTAGAAAAATAAAATAAATTGTACTTAAACAAATTAGAGCTTTAAATTTGAAAAAGCAAGCTGTAGTATTGGGAAGTCTCCTGTGGGCTTCCCTGGTTCCTGCCTTCCTGAAGCTCACCGTACCCTGCCAGATAGGTATGTGGCATGAATACACAAAGTGGATCTTATCCACAGCACATAGAGAATAACACCATGCACAGCTAGCACAGCATGCTGTGCTGCGCTGCTCTGTCGCTGTATTCATAGCATGAAAAGAGAAAAGCAAGACACTGAATAAAGGTATCAGCTGTGCCACTTCCACAGCATGGACCTCCCAGTATGTCACCATTTCTATCTCTAGAATAGAAACAAAATCAGACTACAAAAACATGAAGTTCAACCCATTCATATTCCTGAAGCTTTTCTTCAGTTAACAGAAGAAAGGCTCTATATGAAAACAAATTTCTCTTGTGCTAAATGCATTACTGGCAGCAGCAGTGGTTCTCCTGGGTGCCAGTCTTCCACCAGCTTCGGTCCATCCATGAGAATGCAGCCACCCGCCCGCCCCCTTCCCCTGGCCCCTGCTGAAAAGGCAAGGCTGGCATCCAAAAATCACATCACCAGCTCCTCTCCCTCTACCCCACACCCTGTGTTCATGCCCGCCATCTGCCACCACTCTTGCTGTTAAGCATCATAGCAGGGATGACTGCCATGACTGCCCAAGTAAAGGATCATTGCTGACAGAGAAAGGAAAGCAGGGAATGGACTGAAATTTCAAAGAAATTGCATCAGGAAGGAAAAAGGACTTTACTCAACAACAGCTCACATGACAAGGGCCTGAAGGACTACAGAAAATCACTCCCACCTGAAAGCTGCCAGCTACTCAGTGGCTACACAGGACTATGAATTTCCCCTCAAACCAAGGCATTTCCTTTCTCAATAAGGCAATGCAGGTGGCAGGGACTACAAGAGAGGGTAAGACGTGAACAAAGACAGCCCCTCACATGTTTGGATTTTCCCAATTCACTTGCATGTTTAACCTGAGACTCAATCAGCCTCTGCTGACTAGAGGTTGACAGCTTGATGGGACACAAAATGCTTTGGGTGAAGCAAGCAAGGATGATAACTCAAGAACTGCCACAGCTGCAGAGACCAGACGTCTGTGCAAAATATGATGCATGAATTCTGTGCATTTCCTAATCACACATCAGTGTTTCCCCCCGCTGTGTTCAAACACCCTTGGGCTGTCAGTCTGTCAGCAATAGTATCCTGCACATGTGTTGGGCTGCACGTGGCTGAAGGTTCCCCCATCCCACCAGAAGAAAGCCCCTCTGTCTCCCTCGTCCTAGTGCTGTGGCCCCTTGCCCCAGCTCCAAGAGCTTTCCTGGTTATGCTGTATGTAATTCAGAGTCTCTTCACTGCTTTGTGCCATGGGTGACATTTAAATAAGGAAGCCATTCCCTTCTTTTGTCAGCTTATGGTGTATTTCATCTCCCACTATCTCATAAAATGACAGTTTGATTATAATGTAATTACTTTTTTTAGTGAACCTAGCACATAATTTTATTTCCAGATGGGTTTATGTTCCTTATATTTAAGCTCATTATGAACAAGAAGGCTGCACAGGAAAAATACAAAATAAGTAGCTTTTTTTTTTTTCCTTCCCCTTTAAAAGGTGAACATTTTGAAAGGAAACATTTTGAAAGGAACATTTTGAGGAAAAAGATACCAATATCACACAGCTCTCAAACATGAGAGCACAAATGAGCTTGAGAGGCCTTTAAGGCATTTGCATGGAAATTGAAAAAATAAATGTTTAATATTAATTGCTTGGAATTTGGTAAAAGCTAACAGGCTGAATAGCTTCAATATCCAAGAATCAAGAGCCTGAGAAGCAAGGACGGGCGAATGGCTGCAGGTGACCACAGCAGAGATAGCACCAGTTCACAAATTGGTGAAATGAAGGTCTTTTTTTATTCAGTCAAGCCTCCAAGCCTCCCGTGGCTGGGTGCTTGCCAAGGAGCTCGTTTGCAAGTCAAGTATTATTTGTTGATGCTAAGAAGCAGAAGCTGATACATTTTGCCAAAACATGTGACAAGAAAATCCATGTAAATCAACAGTGCTTTGTAGCAGAAACTGTGGTTCCTTCTCTGAAAACTGTCTGAGTAAAATGGCATCCTGCGGTTTCCTGTTTATTGCATCCCAGTGACTTCCAAATCAAACATGATCAGCTCAGACATAAGTGATAATGATTTTTTTAACTGCTGCTTCTATGAAAATAGACATAAAATCGTGCAGTCAAGATGTGCTTTCTGGCTCACGCATTGGCAGTGTAGATCCCACAACCAGTATTTAGTCAATAACCCTATTTATGACTCACAATTCCGTTTCTTTTCTATCATCCAGTTTGCAGTTTATTGGCATTAAAGGGAAGAAAAAAAATCCAGAAGCCAAAAAAGAAAAAATCCCAAAGCAAACATGTTAACTAACGCCAAAATTGAAATCAGATCCTCATTGGGGTCCTTTTCTTTAGCAATGCTTTTACATCTGCTCAAGCACTTGCTGATACAACTCATCTGTCCAAAACAGGGATGCAGGGCAGTGTACTACGTTGATTACATGAGTTTGGTTTTTCTAAAGTGGGAAATTACTTAAATAAGAACCAATAGAAGCAAACATTTCACAGCATGGCTAGAAGCAAGAGATACTGCGAGTATATCTGCTTCTCATTGCCATTTTGCTACTCATGACACTGCAAATGTGGCTGGATAAGGGTGACATTTGAAATCTGTGCCTTGTACAACTTATCGGCACGACCAGCAAGGCTGCAACCTGGGATCAAAGGACTCCCACTGAAAAGTCCCACACTTTGCTCCTTGCAATATATCAGGACTCTCTTTGACAAGAGGTTGCTTCAATATGTATTTCCTGAAAATAAACAGAGTTTTGGTTTAGAAATGTATACTTATGTTCCTATTTTCAAACAGTTCTGGGCTCATTTTCCCGTATTTCCAAGTTTTAGGCCACTGATAAGCAACCTAATCTGCTGTAATGAGAGTATTGCTCGTTTTCCGCATGTTATCTGTCCGGCAGCTCTCCTGGGACACATTATACTAGCATGTAAGGTTTTGATATTCCAGGCACGTATCCTACCTTATTCTATTGCCTTGCCACAGACCTCAATACACCAAACTTAATTGTTCATTTGTCTGGGCCTGTCGATTCCTCCATTCCCACACTCCCACCTCAGTATGAGCCTTCTGTTAGGTGGTGGGAGACTATCTCATACCACAACATCATTTATTTACTCTATCAAACAGGAACTATTGATTGATTAAGCTTGTTCAGTAGCAAACCTGCAACATAATTTTAGCAAGAAACAGCTTAGTTCTATGTAAGAATTGGATTCGAGGAATTCAGATAAGAGATCTGAAACACTATTGCTTTGCTATTACCTTTTCAAGTGAAAAATTAACACTATAGCAACAAAAACTAGACATCTAGAGAAAAGAAAAGGGGAAATCAGGTGAGAGAAATATCAGAGATAAAGAAAAATAGCTTATATTAAAGCTTAGCAGTCCCTGGGTGTATCATGAAAGCTTCTGAAAGGATGAAGCATTTCTAGCAATTACAACGAATCGAACAAACACTGTCAATTTCATGTTTCCTGCAAAATATCTTTAAAAAAAGGACAACAGAATTTTTAATTTTTTACTGAAACCAAGTTATTTTCTCCATTAAGTGACTAGGATCTGCCCACCACAAAAGTTTTTTGTATGAGATTTTCAGCACTTAAAAAAATAAACCCAAAGTGACTTTTATTTTTTTTTGTATGCAACAACCTATTTCCTTCATCCTCAATCAACTCAGAAGAGTTGTTTTTGTAGATGAGCCACAGAGAATCAAAAAACTAATATAACTATTGAAACTACCTTCTTTGAAAGCAAATCCACTGGAGGAGGTCAGGCAGAGTTCAAAGACTCATCATTCTTGGCCACATTTAAATTTCCCTCTAAGGTTCACTGTCCTTGCAGACACTTCCAGATTCCACTTACCCTTTGTTTCTCTTTTGTCACCTATTTTTGGTAATTAATTGATGCTGAGGCATCAGACTTATTCCTGCTGTTCCAGTAGAAGCCACTGAACAGCCCAGGGACACACACGCCTACAGTTGTCTATGGCTATAGAGGTCCCAAATTCAAAAAAACAAAGATTTTGTAGAGTAAAGCCATAGATGGGACCAGAGAAGGCAGCGATAAAGTTGAGACCCTCCTCCTTCTCCAACAACACAGAGCAGTTCTTGACTTTAATTTGCCTGACTCCTTGCTGACCTTCCAGAAAACATGAATCGTAGCTAAAGTTTTCTTCTCAATGTACTTAACTGCTCCTTTGTTGATTTTGTTCCAGTCTGAAAAACTGAATTAAGAATTACAAATCATGGCAAAAATGACATTTAAAAGCAGCCCTTAACGAAAATCCTATGTCAAAAGTGTAAAGGATGCATCTTGAATTAAGGCCACAACACCAGTCCTTCAGGTGTTAATTCAAAGCAGCCTTCAGCTTCTTCATATCGATGTAATATGACAAACCTATTCATCAGTGGCAAAGGACTGGTTAATTTTTCAACTGTGTTTTCCTCAAATGAGGAAGTGGCCAAAAGGTCAAAGATTTATCTGATGAAGAAGCCATCAAGCTGGTGACAGCTTTACAAAACAAAATGCTGAAGTTTCTGTTAAAATCCAACTCCATCAAAGGAGAAAAAAAAAAAAAATCACATCAGTAGTCTTATTATATGAGTCTATTAAAAAGATTTTTTTTTTAATCAATACATGGTATGCAGTCCACATAATTCAATTTGAGAAAATTTTAACTTGATTATATCTTGGCAAGAAGACCTTATAGGTCACTTGAAACTCAATTTTTATCTGTCCAAATAATGAACTCTAGAAGGTTAAGAGATTAGTGCTTCAGAGTATATTTTAGTGCAATCAAAGCTTTCCTGAAAGGAGGCTATTGTACTGAATTTTCAAAATCTTGTCTGGATTATCACATAGACAAGAAAAACTCCAAGAATTAATATCTGCCAGTTTCTTCTGGCATGATAAAATAAGGCACAGACAAGGTGCTAAAGAAACATAGACAGTCATTTCCGTTAATGAAAAAAATTACCCCAAAACGGCTGGTGGAATGCTTATAAAACACCCAACAATAGTACAGAATTCCCCAATACACAAGTATAAAGATTATATAAATATTATTTAAAATATAATTAAATATCTTCTTTTCTACAAGCAATTTTTGACTCTTCATTCTTTTCAGTCATAAATGATTGCTACTGTTCTTCAGATTTCATTCTTTCCTGTGTATATCAACACCACAACCCAACTTTTACTCTGTGTTTTTGTTTTCAGCCTTTGGGGAGCGTAACACATGCAAATCCCAATATTTCTGTTCCCTCTGGCTTGCATTTCCACACAGAGAAAGCAGGAGGGGGAAGAAAATTAAGAGGCAGCCTGATCTGCTGCCTTGCCAGAGGCGAGGCCCCCATTATATCTCTGACAGACTTGTGACCCATGCACTCTTTGGTAATTGTCAGCAGCTGAAATGCCACCAGGTCTCCAGGTGGTCTGTTCCCAGGCTTCCTCACCTTTCAGCACTGAGAAGCTTTTTTCTTACTCCTAACACAGAGAAACCCATTATGTTTGTCCCCTCCACCGAGAATAGGGAGGATTGAGCATCTTCTCACCCTCAAAGTCCTTTATCTATCCACAGGCTACCAAGTCCTCAGTTTCAGCAATCTGTGCCAAACTATTCACTTCTTCCAGCCCTTCCCCATGCTATCCACCTCGAGGACACAGGCGAAGCTGACTTGCAGAGTTCTGCCCCACCTCTAAGACCCCGTTCCCATCGTGGAGGCCAGGGGGCACATACAGAAAGCCAGGCTGCTGGCTCCAGTGGGCGCTTTGGGCGAGGAGCAGCTGCTGCAGCAGGACCACCAGCACCTTGTTCTGATGGGAAACAGGGTGTCCTGGCTATGTGCTCCATGTGAGCTGGGCAGTGCTGCAGCTTACGACTCTGGCCCCAGAGGAGACTGCTATCCGTCACTGTTGCAAAATACCATCAGTCAGCAGTCCTACCCATCAGTCGTGACCGAAGGCTGTGGACACACCAACTGCTGGAGCACAGTCTCTCAGGACTCCTTAGGGAGCTGCAGCCCTGCGACTTACACTCAAGTCAGGGAGAACTGAGATCCAAGAGCCTTTTACAAAGATAAAACACCTCCCATGAGCTTGCTGGCTTTATCTGGCATTTCAGAAAGGCAAGCTGCTCCAGAGCTGGCATGCTGGATAAGGAAATGCCTACAGGAGCCTGGGGAGAAGGACGGCTGTATTTCTGCAGGGACCCTGAAAGGACCCCCCAAAAAACATATAAAAAGAAGAAATGGTGGTATAATCCCTCTGTGTCATGGAAACCACTACAGCTTGAATTTACCATGGATGCTGGGTCAGGATGCAATAAGGCTCTTTTGCTAGTGCCAAGAGATGAAGGCTTTCCTCTGTGTCAATCTTTGGCCACTGGCCTCATTACTGGTCCTGGAGGGTCTGTTTTCCTACTGCCTGATCTATTTGCATGTGTCCTGCTTACACTTTCTATATGATGAATGGGTAATTTTGGTTATCCAGAAGAAGGGTAATTAAAAATAACATGAGGCCAACCAGACAGAGATAAGTGAATATTGAAGCATCTGACCAGGCCAGGTGCTTGAAGATATCGCTGAAAAGGTCTTCAAGCAAAAAAAAACAAAAAAAACCCCCAACAAATTACCACCTTGACAGATTATTAAACGTTTAAAGCTTCTGGCAATAAGGGTTGCTAATAAAGAAACAGTGTAAACCAGAAGACACCAGCATCAACAGTAATTACGCAGCAGAATGATTAAAAAGCACACAGCCATAATGGCTCTAATCTATTTTATGAGAGGAAGTCAAAGATTCAGCATTTAAAAAAAAAATCAATTAAGGAGCAAGGGAGACGGAAAAAAAATCTATTTAAACTGAATTCCTACAATCAAGGGATAAATCAGTCATGAGTAATTGTAGGAATTGCTGCAGCTCACCATGTTTTGATGACACTGGCTACTCCACCAGAGACTGAAGAAGAACTGTTCAGTTTCTCCCCATCTAAAGGGACTTCGCAGAGTAATCTGTGAGAAACTTGTACCTGACAAATTGTGCTGCTTGGCTGGAAGAATATCTAGCACGAATGGGAAGCTTGCTTCAGAGTACTTTACTTATTTTCATAGCAACAGAGCTAATTTCAGTTCAGTGGCACCTAACAGGCTCCTTAGCTCTTATCCACTTACAGCTATTTTGTCTTGTTTCCTCTTCCTGCTTTTCCTTTACATTTTTCCTCTCTCCGATAAGAAGTTTGCAGTGATCAGCTTTCCACAGCAACATTAGCCAATAAAAGGTTGTTTCTGGATGTCTGCTATGTTCCGCCTCCTCTGCAGAAGCCAGGGAGTTCAAGGGAAGAGCAGGAAGAAGATGCATGGGGAAACCTCAGGCGATTCCCATTCCCTTATCTCACAAAGCCCCCCGTTCCCTACAATGGGACCTGCCTGCTTCAAAATGATGTTTCATGTGCTCCCTCAGGCTCATGGCCAGGCAAGATCCCACCCTTCATCACCTCCTCTCCCCTTAGCTGCTGAACTCTTCTGGCTGAGGGTTCCTCCAGGGAGGCACTCACATACATGGCTCAGACGTTCCAGAAGTGAAAAGCCAGCTCTTCCCCAGGCACCTGGTCCCACTCTTAAAAAGCGATTCTCACTGTTAGAGAAGGGACAAGTTTCAGGTCATGCACTCCCAGATCCAGCACAGGGCAGTTGCTGGGTGACAAAAACCCAGGCTCTCCCTGCCCTCGTCTTCACCAGCCCACTCCCTCACAGCTTCTTTGCACCATGTCAGGCCCATGCCCCTGTAACTGCACTGACATTCATGGTCACCCACTGATCTGAAAAACGGCCCTCAAGAAAGGAAATTGGACGAGAGTGCAATGAAAACAATCCTGTGGGGAAAGAGGCCAGGACTGGTCTTGGTAACAGCATGGATTTAGGTCAGATTGAGCGTATAAGGAAAGAGAAGGTCCACTGAAAACTTTCTACACTAGATTAAAAGGTTAAAACGTGTTAGTCTCTTCCTCTCTTTGTTTCTTCCTTGCTTATTCTAGTGACGTTATTTTAGGTATCAAAAATCAAGGCCTTTCTCAAGCTTTTGTATTTATTCTTGTAGCTCTTTTCTCCACCCTCTTGTTTGCAAAAATTCTTTTGAAATGCAGAAAACAAAACCTGATGCTGTCAGATATCTGCCTTACAAAGATCAGAGAAAAAAAACCTAACAGTTCCCACCTCACAAATATCAATATGACTATATGAAAGAGATCTTTCCCATAGGCTTTTTTTTGGCATGGTGGTGTTGGAGACTTGGTCTGACATGCATTGTTTGGTATAAGCCTGCTCAAGGTCCATGCGTGCCAGGATGAGGCACACATTCAGAAGATGCAGAAATGCTTCCAAGAGCAGAGGATTTCATTGGACTAAGCATGCCAGATGCAAGAACTAGTATGAATGATAAATAGCAAAAATGTGGATCAGGTCACAGGAAAAACCTGTGTGCTGCAATACACCATAATTTCTCATTTGCTGCTTTTCTGCATAATTCCTCTTTTTTTTTTACATTTAATACATATACATTAAAATAACTTTTTATATCATGATTGTGTACCTCTAC
This sequence comes from Chlamydotis macqueenii, assembly GCF_036417535.1. Taxonomy (NCBI): domain Eukaryota; kingdom Metazoa; phylum Chordata; class Aves; order Otidiformes; family Otididae; genus Chlamydotis; species Chlamydotis macqueenii. The sequence continues at coordinate 97,815,439 of NC_141556.1, read as the reverse complement.
TTTCTACAGAGTTAAGTGCTATACTCTTAACTATCAAATATTTTAAAAGTCACTTTTCCAAAGAAGATGGGAAATAAAGAAGCTCGTGTAAGGACTTACCTGTGCTAAAGCTGTTCTGCTTCTCAACTTTTCCCTGGAAAAAATAAGCATTGACCATTATCACCATATGGTCCCTCCTAATTTGCTTAGTTTTCAAATTTCAGAGTAGGATGCAATTAATTAATATGGGTTTACATGTGCTATGTTTTTAGACCTAGATGTTACTGACAGCCACTTGACATTAATTATTTGTATCTTGACATCTTTGCATCATTGAAAGCTCTCTGGGGAAGAGCTTGGGAAGGCACCAGAGGTGGAGAGGAACCATTGCCAAAGGCAGGTAGGGAGATGCTGCTGTTACACGTGTGCAACCTGGGAAAGCAGGTGTTGCAACACGCCAGGCTCAGGGTGCTTTAGGTATTGCTGTTCTTTCCATCAGTGAGGCTCAAAACGAAAGAAAGGCAGCCTCAGTTGTTTTAAATCCTCACTTCAAAATGTTTAGACACAGCATGACCCTATCTAGTTTTAGGATGTGACTGTGGCACAAAAGACAGTCAGAGAGACCTCTCCCCAACTGCACACATGAGCCTGAAAAAGCAATTTAGCCCACCTCAGATAGGTGCTCATGGGCAGGTGAGTTGAAATTTAAGCAAGTCCCTCAGGTTCCCGGTAAAGAAGCATACACAAGATCAGGAAATCAATGCGTCAAGAAATAAGCAGAACATTAAACTTCTGAAACAGCACCAGAGAGGTGAAGGTCAAGTTGTAGAGGTGCTGAATAAAGACCCAGAAATCAGAGAAATCCGAACACCATGGCAGCAGGTGGAGCAGCGCGGCCTCGGTGATGAAGCCTAGGGCAGGTACAGGTCTGAGGGCAGTCGCAGGGGATCTGCACAGCACCCACCCCCCTGCAGTGATGCTGCCTGGACAACAGCAGCGGGGAGGAGAGCAACCACAGGGTGACCCGGAAGTCAGTGCAAGACCCACAGCTATCTGAAAGGGCATCCGCCCAAACACTGATAGCATAGCACTGGAAGGAAACTACCAATGACAAAGCTTCCTTAGGTCGACCATCAGCTGGATTACACAGGAAACAAGGGACTGCCAAGAGACTTTAAGAGCAGAAGTCAGCTTGAAAAGAAATAAAAAGGTATGAAATTTTATCCTGTGGAGAGAGATATTGGACTACAAGAGTGGTAGCAGAGTGGTACTCAAAACCCAGTTAGAAATTCAGAAAGTTGCAGGCATTTGTTAGTATTTTGTTCATGTCTAGTATTGTGGTTTACATTGTTGATATTGACCCCAAACATGCATTTCACTAGTTGTTCTTAAATTACTTTTAATTTTTTAAAAAAAGTAAATAAAACTACTTTGATCCTGATTTGATTTAACCACCTAAATTGTACAGGTTTTTTTTTTCCTGAGAGAGTAGGCAAAATAAATGATATGCATTACATAGTGAGGAATGAAAGTATCAGAGAAACAAATTGCCCAGAGGAAACATTTCCTGCTCACCTGTAGGTGTTGAAGTTGGGGTGAGCACCCACCTGATGCTCTCACACTGCTGGGAGCTAATGAGCAGAAGGGAGGTAGGATGGCCACACACTTTTCCCTTTGCCTACCGTAGGCAACAGGCCAAAGAGAGGAATCAAATGAGAGGATTGGAACACTTCCGCTCAGAGGAAACTTCTCGCCATAATAACATGAGCAATAATAAGGAATTCAGCTCTTTCCTCTCACATGCATCATATTGTGTGGCAGTTTTTAGGGAGGTGCAAACAGAGGACACATCATACCAATACGGGACGCTGCTTCCCAGCCAACAGCGCATCCCTGGAGCCATCACTGCGTGTACCATGGCTCTCCAGATCAGAGGAAGACACACCCGTGTTTTTGGTACTGATGGCTGCTTCTGTGAGTCAACAGCAGGAAACAGGAAGCAAATGTAGTTCAAAGAGCTGTGTAATGATGAAGTACCTTATTAATGATCACCAGAACAGATTTAAAAGCTTCAAGTTTTAGCAGCTGTCTTTAATAATTTATCAGTAACACCCCAAGAAACGCAGCAGGAGAGCCTTTGTCTCCTTCCCACCAGATGACTGTCACATTGTTAGGGTTTTTCCTTACCATGGTTGGATCACAGCTCCCTCCTCCTCCTTTTGTTTTGCTTTAAACACATGATACGGCTCCCAGACGTCTGTTGTTACCTTCTGTATCCCAAAGCTGACCTCAAAAGCTCCCTCTAAGATTGAAATGTACGTTTGTCTCCGGCGGCTTCGCTCCATTTTGCAGCGTGCTTTGATTGCCAGAGCAACCAACTGGGGCAGTAAGTCAGAGAAAGATGATGTTCCCATAGTAACCCACTCATTAGATTAACACATTTCAGATCAAAGGTAGACATGAAAATATCTAAGAAATGATAGTCTAAGGCATTACTTTAATATAAACTAAATCCACCACACTATCTCAAAAAAGCACTTGCTTAATATCAGAGCGAACATCTATAGCTGCAATGCTCATTACACTGGCCTGCCTGAAAGTTATCAAAAGCATCTTGGATAGTTCACTTTGTTGCTAGTTTGCAGAAAATTGCTTAAGTACAGAAACAAATAAGAACTCCCTGCTATCAGATCAGAGCTACAACAAAGTAGAGAAGTTCACCATCTCTGTGATCAGTGCTTTCGGTGCACTCGACAGTCAGGTAACATTCGCAGCTTTGCTGCAGAAAAGGTCTGATTCACATTCCCACACTCTCTTACCAGTTTTGTCTTCCCCAAAATTCAATTTTGTTACATATTTAGTACTCCAGCATGAATTGACTTAGCGGAAGTTTGAGCCCCAGGAACAAATTCACTCACTGAGTCCTTGTGTCCAGAAGACCTTCAGGCTGTTCAGCTCCACCATCATACAGAAACTCTGCCGTGCACAGAAAGCACAAGACAAGCCCTGAAAATCACATGCACCCTTTGCCGTGGAAGGTTTCTATAACCTTCTGGTAGGACATAGGGGCAAGGGACAAAAAACCTTGCCTGGCTTTTGTCATGCTTTCTCTGGAGCTTTAGATAAGTCTTTCATTTTTCTCAAGTGCAACTCCCTGGATGGTACATGAGCTGTTTCTTTTTATTCCCTTTCTCACCATTCATCTCTCCAAATAAATTTTACTGTTCTCACCAAGTGCCTTACCATGTACATATGTATACATACACAATACCTTCAACATATACCGCTTGGGAAAACTGCAGTTGACGTAATGGGTCCTGAAAACATGCCCCTAAACTCTACCATAATGCAAACAGTAACAGCAAGCCTGCTAACACCTCTATTCCCAATCCTTTGCCTAGGCCCAAGTAAAGCCTATTTACACCTAACAACGTAATTCAGAGACTGACTCTTGCTGGCATTTTCATGTCAGTGTCCCCTGTCCGTTTGTATCTGAGAAACAGTATTTTCCTGATGACAGCCTGCAATTTCACCAGTCTGTTAGAATCACCAGGAATTGAACTTTGTTCTTTTTGGTTTTTTTCTCTATACCTCTCCTTGTCAGAAATCTCACTTGTCAGCCTCACAAGCTTTGGTGAGCTGGCTCGCCCCACCACCATCTCGCCTATCTTTTCCTCAGTGCAGCTCCTCACAAAAGTACAATTTGCAGGTGGCAAAAAGTAATTCTCATCTCAGGAAATTGCCCTACAATTCTGGCAAAAAATCATACAAAAGTTGTGATGTATATTAAGAACTTAGAAGAATCGATGTTGTTAATGATTTCTGATGGCAAAGTCAGTGCACCCTTTGTCTACTGAGGCAGGGGAAAATGTTACGTCCCAATTAAGGTCTCTCACATGAGATATTGTAACACCTTCTCCTAATAGCTTCACAGTATTGGCTCATTTTAATTTTTCCTTCATTTTCTTTTGTCTCAGTGGCTCTCTGACTATCCTGCCCTTATCTGTTTTACTCCTACAAAGAAAGGTATCACTGGATTCTTCCAAAATAACTCGCATCAACTCTACAGTGCTGGATGGTGCATTACTGGGTCTTTGCTTTTGTACTGGAGACTCTCTGCTGTTTTCTGTCGCCTGGGGAGACAGAAATTTGGTCCTAGTTTCCGAGTAAACTGCAGATGAAAGAGACTTTGCCTGCTTTGTTGTGCTATAACCTTAGGCTAGAGCTTTAGAATATATATGATTTTGGTCATTTAAAAAACTGTAGCCTTTTTCCTGTCATTTATGTTCTCTATACTTTGTGCCTCATTAGAAACATGATAGGAATACAGGCACTCCAACATGATGGAAATGCCAGCCAGTAGCCAGCACATTCTGAGTGTTAAAATGCACGCAGTAAAATGGTAACTGAATGTAAAGAACAAACAGTTTTTCTCTTAGCTTCTATTATTTCCTGTGTTTAAAGTACAGTAGTCAGAACAAAATCATAGACTTTTAAATCGATGAAAGGAGGCTGAATGGTAAAGCTGGCCACGAATTTCATAAATTACTGCTACTTAATAGCTGTAGCCCACTATGGTTCTTCACAAGAAAATACACGTCAGCCATTTTACTACCCAGGGAATAATCATTCTCCGAGACTCATCTCCTTGCTTCTTTTTATTGGCAGAGGATAACTGGTTAAGCTGCTCTGTTTCTACCAGGAAAAGCTAAATTGCCTATTCACTCGGGAGGCAGTTGCTGCCCTTCTCAGGGCACAGCAGAGGGGGAGCATACCTTTCATCATCAGATACCAAGGTAACATCGACTGGTTTTTCTCTCTCTCAACTCCAGTATGTTGCTTTCCTCATTTTAAGCATGCAAAAGCAAGAGAAGAAACACGACTGTATTCCCCAGAAGAGAAGTCTACAAGCACTTGCGCTTGTGTGAACTGCTTCTCTTACCTCTTCTCACAAAGGGAGAAGGCCAGCAATTAGTAGGCAGGCAGCGCTTTGGGAATAATTTTGAGATTCTCTCTGTTTCGGCATTTCAGAAGATGCTGCTCAGTTAAATTCCCACAAACAGCAGATGAATGTCCTTTCAAGTCTATCTCTGGACCAGACACAGCATCATTCATGCCTGTGAATAAGTGGCGCTTTCTACTTTGCAGGTAAAAAGTAACCTGCTATACAGACTTTCAAGGCTAACTGAGCTCTTCTGAAGTGACGAGATTTTACCACAGGAAGGCTGAACTCCTCAGCAACATGGCATGTTAGAGGTTGAAGAGGAGGAGAACCTTCCCTCGTGTTTCTGAGATGGTCATTTTTCAACCCTTGCTTGAGATGTTTGTGGGGAAAGCTGGCACATCAACCCCATAAGAGTTCCATCTTTCTCACTACGCCCTATCATTGCAAATACAGACAAAACTCCAGGCACCTTCTCCTTTTAATTCTTTCTTGCTCCCTGCCAGCCTCACCTGCTGTAGCATGAAAACCTTTCTATCCTGTGAGCCAAGTGGTTTTACAGCTGGCAGGAGTGATGCTCGAGGTGGGAATGGTGCTGCACCCTTAGCCCTGGTGCATGCACACGTGTTTGCAAAAAGCTTACTTCACCAACTTCTATCACTGCTTTGCACTTACCAGAGCGTTACTTCAAAATGCTCTCAGTCCTGTCACAAGCTCCTCATTTTTATCCTACATTTAACTACATATAGCTCCTAAGCAATAACCAATGTTTTTTTTTAAAGTAGACATTACCCCAGCTGCTCCCAATAGTTAAACCTGTCTCTGATTAAAATGTCATGCTCTGGAACACGGTGTTGGTGTTCACCCCCTGGGATCCATCTACAAAGCCAATCAATACACCCTGCAGAACACAGATTACAAGAGGTGCCACCCAAAAACCTTTGTGCATGCAGTTGCTTGCTCCCTCTTGCTGGCAGCTTTCCCAGCAGCGCTGCAGACGGCAGACACAGCACAGGGAGAGTAAAAGTGGTTTATTGGCAGAGATGCACGCTGCCACACAAATTGCAGACAGCTGCCCTAACACATCCTGACAGGGAAGCTTTGATTGGGCTTGACATCTACATGACATACAACTCTCCAACTTGCATACATATCCTAGGGGAGCCCATTGGAGACCTGTTGCCCAGGAGAGACGCGGGTTAAGATGCCAGGAGTTAGCCAGCACTGCTGCTCCCTTGTTAATATAAACAGCAGCAACTTGCCTTAAAGAGGAAAGCACAAAGTGACCTTCAGCGCTCAGCAGCCAGCGGTCTTAAATCCAGCAACAAGCACAACACAATACCTTACAAGTCTCAGAATGGGTTTTTTAAAGAGCTGGGATGTAATAGCTGCCTCTCCTACAACATCTCAATTCAGCCTGCGACTTTGGCTCTTATGTGTTTCTTCACTAAATATTCTGCGGCAATTGCTCTGGCTGCTGACTGCCTGAGGGCAGTGTCAACTGCACAGTGAGGGCCCTGGAGGCACAGGCAAGGTACAAAATAATGCCACACGCTAGGGCACACAGCGCTGCCCCTTGACTGTACGTGTGCCCACTACCCAGCTGAAAGCATCCGCTTCCCTGAGGCTGCCAAGCGCTGCTCAGCCAAACGCCTTGGCAAACCGCTGCTCTCGGGAGAGAGCAGCCAAGTTCAGCAGGAGGGAGCAATCCCGCAGATCAAGCAGAAAGACGCTGGTGACTTCAGCGAGGCAAGGATTGTCACAGAGCAGGTGGTACTTGTAGGAGTAAATGCCTGGCTGATACAGCCTGCCAGCATGCCGAGCTGCTCACCACTCGTCTTTACAAAGGAGTGGAGCGATCCTGGAAGAATACTGTCCCAGCGAGCTTTCAGATAGCATTTCAGTTTTCTGAAACCAAGAGGATTTATAAAGGAGGTGCTTGAATTTTAGTTACCTGCTTAGTAAAAGGAGCTTGAGCAGGGATGAGTGGTTTCAGGGGGTTTCAGCTGATTGCAGCACCCAAAGGTGTTCTGGACCTTGGCATTGCTTCCCTCCCCTCTTCTGACAACCAGCACTTCCTCTGTAAAGGTGGCCTCTAACCTATCAGCCGTTTTTCATCTTTGTCTCCTAGCAGTCATGATGTAAGAAAACATATTCACAGGTTGTGACATTTCTTCTCCAAACAGCCAACTACTGACCCATCCCTGCTCCTTTACAATTGTTTTGGATGAGACTGGGCTTCTCAGAATGACACAGATCAGCTTTATCAGCTGATATCAGCCTTCTCCTCAAGCAATAGATTAAGATTTTTTTTTTAAAGCTGTAAATCAACAGTGCACAATGTGTGACAGTGCCAGATATTGTAATATTGTAAGAATACTGTAATAATTGTCCAAACTGCTCTCTCATCTTGGAGACTTTCTGAGTTGGCTAGTGACAAGTGTCACATTAGGGACCTCAAGTACCGCAGTTGCTTGCAGAGCTCTGCTTTGGCCACACCTCCTCAGAGGAGCCTGGCCTCTGTCCACCACAGGAAAAAAGCAGCATCCCCACCCTGTGACCCATCTGACAGAAAAGCTTCCTAGAGCAAGATACCTTAGTTGTGCTTTTCAAGTTCAGCTTGATAGCTGGTGACACATGCAGGTGCATTTTGCATTCACTTTCCACTTAGCACCATGAAAAACCTGAAGTTTGATACAGACTACAGGTACCACCAGCACAAGCCATCAGCTGGATAGCATTTTTATTCCAAATTACCCAACATACAGCCCCCTAGAAAAAGTCTCTGGTTTAGGTCTTAATACTCATACAGAAAAGCGTTTCAACAAGTACCTGATTGGGTTTTCATTTAGGTTAATTTGGAGGTTTGGATGAATGGAGGGAAAAGGGGATAGACAGGCACACGTATAAAGAGCATTAGGAAGCTGTCAGATTCCTTTCACTACCATTAACATGGTTCTGAGCTATAAGCTAAAATTTCACACTGAAGAGTAACATAGCAAACCAAGATCTGCTGTACGAAGTCATCTGGTTTTGCTCTTCTGCTGTTTCTCAAGTGACAGTCACTTAATAAAGAAAATCTCTGGGAGCCCTGTGAACAAGTGCACTAAACATACAATTATGCTTCATTTTATTTCCAGTCCCACCACAGACATGCTGTTGTTCTCAAGGCTTCTGATCACAATGGAAACAAGCATCTTCAGGTATGTGCTAATATGTTATCATTGGCTCCCTGCTAAATAAATCGTGCATAGGAAGGCAGCTTTTGAGTCAGATTCTGTGTTAACAGCCATTCAGCTTCAGAAGAGGAAATTCCATTACCTAAAATATATTTCAAGGTGAAGTTCAGGTTAAAAAAATACAAATTATTTTGATGGACACTTGGCCAGGTTTGCAGTATATTTTTAAATAAAAGGCAGGAGACTTCTCAATCTTCGTGTTATCAATCACCAGAAAGAATAAATATGTGATCCAAAAAGCACTTATTCAGCCTTTACGCTGTAGTTTACTATAATTAAACTTTTGTAAAGCATCCTAAAGAAACCACACAGGCAATTTGGGATACATACTTCAAAAGAAGGAACTCCCTGTAGCTTTATTAAATGTTTTAAATCCTCATTTTTTCCATTGAGTACATTTAATTGGGATTTTACCCAGCTAAAGGAGTAAATTTAAATTGGCTACTGAAGACTTACTTCCTTAGACCAGTTTCATGACCCCTCTATACCACATACAGCATTTGCAAGTTGTGGCAATGGAGGTTTCATAAGAGGATCTGCTGTGTGAGATGGAATTTTTTGTCAGGCAGGTTAGACTTTTGAAGTTCTCCACCATACTATGAACCATCCAGATAAACAACAGTGGAGAACCAGGTCAATCTTCTTTCTTTTTCCTCTAAATTGTGCAAACACAAACACCAAACAACCCCCTGTCCCCAAACAAAAGACAAACAGGAACAAAAACGCCCATATTGCCTTTGCCACGGTGGAAATTGAGGAGAGCCCAGTCAAGTTCCACTGCCTCTCAACTGCACGGCTGGGAGGTGCTGTCCATCTCCAATTCACACCTTGCTCTACCCTGACTTTCTAGGTGGCCTGGGACACAGACCTCTTGCTCAAGTTTTCAAAACAGTGTAGGAGTCGATGTCCCTTACTACAGAAGCAACTTTTCATCAGGTCTCAAAGTGTCTGTTTCACCATGTGTAAAACAAGAGTTTACATCGCTGCTGGGCTGACAAGCCCTGCCAGGCTACACTCTAAAAAGCCTGAGGTACTTACTGCAGGAAGGGCTGCTATACAACATAAGCCAGAAGAAGCCCCACTCCACCACGAATTGCCTTTTCAGGGCCAACACACTGCACTTGAGAAGCCCAGCTGCCAGCTACCACTGCTGGAGTGCAGCGCTAAGCCTGTACTTTCACCTGTGCCTGGGCTTGCCTTCTGCTAGGGAATACGGGGAAAGTTGCAATCTCAGGCTGCCGCTGAAAGGTTACGGAGTTGTCATTGCTCCAAAATCAACTCTTGCCCCATCTGTTTCCCTAGCATCTGTTCCCGTAGTAGCAGTTCCTGACTCCCCTCCGAGAAGGAAATTGATCTGCTGCATGCTGTCGGTACTGAAAGGATAGGAAGGAGGAAGGAAAATTGGCGCTGTACCAAGCTCCTAAGTATTGTGCAGGCCTTGTTGAACAAATCTGTTCTGCACAGGGCACAAATCACTTGCAATGAAATTTTTGCCTATCTCCGAGATCCCTGTGGAAGTGCCAAGCATGATTCTCACTGCTCTGGTTTCTGGACAGGATAGCAATGATATGTGACTAAGTTGGGAGGAATAGTCATCTACTGCCATTTGAGAATAGAGTTATATGTGACTTAAAAAGCTTGAGACATTTTGGTAAGGTCTAGTACCCTAACTATCTCGATAGATGCCCTAAGTATGTCTGTAGGGAAAAAGAGCAGAAATGTAGGGATGTACATGAAAAGTGATAAATGGCAGGGTGGGAAATGTAGGAAAAAGCAACTAATTTATTAGGAATGGAAATGAAGAAAATAGGGAAGAATTTGAAATATAAAATTAAACAATTCAATTGTAGTCAGGAGACAGATCATATTTTTTCAAAGGCAGGTGAACTTAAAAATGCAGACATGGATTAACGGCATCAAGATTGCACAATGAAAATGACAAGAAAGTGCAGAACAAAACCAAGGTCTCACACTTCCATTTTACCCACCAGAGCAGGTATAATGTCGTGACACTGGCTAGGGAGCTCTAGTGAGAAGGATCCTAGCAATGCCCTTGTAAAGCCAGGGGATCAACTGAGATATTCAGAGAAGTAAGCAGCAGCAGCAGAGTTCAAACATCTGAGCAAACCCCTCTTTCTTACAAGTCTACTGAAGATCTGGATCTGTAATTCCCCAAATTGTCATTAAATAATTTAGTCTTTCCTTTCAACCCTGAACCAGGAGTCCAGACCCAGCATTTAATTAGTGTCCCAATTATCATTTAAATGTTTGCTCATCAAGTTCAATAAAGATTAAGCTGCTGAATTTTGAGACAAGTGGCTGTGTCATCAATGATTTCCCAAGGGGTGACTTATTTGAAGGTTAGCAATTCAGGCAGAGAGTTCTAAAAAAGCAGTTAATCAGTATAAATACTTTTGGCTGCAGATGCTGCGCCCCTGCAAGCAAGTGCCCAATTCATTTGATCTTAATGGACTAGGATGTATTTCACACGTCACAGCAACAGACTGGTCCTAAGCTACAGTCACCAGCTTCAGAGAGGTCGTATCCTTCTCAAAAACATTTTCTATTAATCAAGTCACAATTGTACTGTTAGCAGGTGACTCACTAAAATAACCTAACTACACCAGCTGCTGAAATAAAGAGGTAGAAAGGTGGGCAGTTGTGATTTCAAATAAGTGTTCTAGTGGCTGGAAAGTAGTGTTAGATTTGCCTGATCTCCTTTCAACCATCAGTCATCAGCCTATTTCATGAAACATTTGTTTCTGATCACTGGAAGGGAAGGAGACAAGATAGCAACAAAAAAAAATTCCAAACTTATCATACTTTTTAAACAAAGCTGCATTATCTTTGTTTCTATCTCTAGGTTCTCTATAAAGCCTGCTACTTTCAGGAATGTAAGAATTTTCCTTCAGCTTAGGCATTTGCAGGGGCTTTGGAGAACAGAATTCAGATCTTATATGTCACAAGCAAGATAGGTAAGGAATTATTCCCACAAAGCAGACACGTTATTTGTAAAGCAAGTGCGTGCTGGAAGAACAATGCCAAGATATTCCAAAAGGTTGCCTAGAACTGAAATCCGTAATCCTTATCTGCTCTCTATATCCCTCAACAGACACCCGTACAACAGTAACACTTTGATGAGCAAACATAGGCAAGCTTTCCAGAACATTTTTCCATGTGAGGAGGGAAAGAGAACCAAACTCTTCCGACAGTCCCTAAGACTGAATTGTTGGAAGTGGGAGGGAAAGGCAGAACATGGTACGGGACCAACAATGACAGAAAGCGGAGTAGACCAAATACACCTGATCCCAATGCAGGATACACACCATGCAGCAGAAGAAATCAATAACCCCAAAGCTCAGTGTCAGAGCATCCTGGCACAAAATTCCTTCATAGCCCTAGTCTCCGAGTCTGATACAGAGTCTCTGAGCAGACATACAATTGCAGAACGGAAGGGAAGAGATGCTCTGCTGTTTGAAGCCACTGTTTTCTCTACAACATCCCATCTCCAGCCACAGCCAATGCATAGTGTTTCAGAGGAAATTAGCTCCTGAATGTAAGCATTTGAAACCCTGAGACTGGGAGACCTGACTCTTACCTTAACGAAGTGATTCAGTAGGTAAAAGCACACAGAAGGGCAATACATAAAAGCCTGCTTCACTCTGGGCCGTGAAGTAAAGGGACCTTCAGCCGCTGGATTTTGTTGCACTTGGACATCAGACCTCACTTTCGTCCAGTGATGGTACTCAATGACTTGCAAATCTCATCAGGAAGCTTTTCATGCCACTCTAAATTATCTAGAGTATCCTCCCATTGACAAGTACATTGAGATATGCCCCACGTATGAACAAGCAGACCAGTTCTGAATTTATCCATTTTCTGGTAACACCTTATATAATTTAAGTAGGTTATTCTTGTTTTGGAGTTTTTGTTCAAAGACAAAAATCAGATGTTATATGGCATTTATGGCCAAATGTCTTGGAGAAACCAAAGCGAACTGTATCTATTCAATTTCTTTTGTTCATCAGATATGCAATTCTACAAAGCAACAAAATTAATTTCACCAAGGCCATCAATGCATGCAGACTTGCTGTGATAGTTTTAGTCCAAGCCTTCATGGACGGAGTTCTAAATTAACTGTTTCATTAAATTGTTCAGTGGCTGAACTAGCCAATCTATGCTTCCTACTCACCATTTTAAATTCATTTACTATCACAAGCTTTACCTGCTACAGACAGAGATTTGTTTAGCTGTCTGCAACCAATTAAATTTATTGCAAGTTTCTGTCATAGGCTTTTTCCTCTGACTTTTGCCAATTACAGAAGAGGCTTAGAAATCAGCAAACTCAAGACTAACATGGCTGAGACTACACTCTGTGCTAATGAAATTGAACTAAAACAGCTTGGCATCAACTGCAACGATGTTATGAAATAGGGCTACGCAAATATTTGATTTCTCAGCTTGGTTGCTAACTTAAGAAAAAAAAATGCCCTAATTAGAATGATTATTGTTAAGAAAAAAAAAAACAAACAAAAAACAAGTTAGTTTTGTTTGCACTGAAATAAGTTGCTTTGTTTCCATGTTGATGATTTTAACCCACACAATGCATTTAAAATGCCATGAGCATTATTATCCAAAGAAAGGAAAGGGAAGAGATTGACACCTGATGTCCTTTGTCCCCTCTCCAGTCAGGTTTTAGAGGACTCAGTGGGAAATATGGGAGCCTTTTTACTGCATGCTGAGAAGGATATGAACTGAGCTCTCCCCTTGGCAAGGGAGCCATAGCTAGAGCTGTCACTCAATCCCTGTAGATGATTACAGCATCCCGATTCATCGGCACTGCCTCTTCCTTCCCCAAGGCTCCGAGCTGGGAAGGTACCTTTTTGGTACCCTGGCACTTTGTTACGTTGCCTGCTCTAATTAATAGCACACTCAGGGATCAATAACCTCTGAACTGGATGAAGGACTTGGAGGTGATGGGCTGTGGCACATCTCCACCTCAGGCAATTATTAGCTACTGGCATAGGTGTGTACGGCGGAGCAGAGGAAGCTTTTCCAAGATGAAAAGCAGCACACCAAGGCTTTCAACAACTTCTCACAGAACAGCTTGGATCTCTTTTTTTTTGTTTGTTTGTTTGTCCAGTGATTTAAGAGTCATGGATCCATGAGTCAGTTCTCAAACATTTCAGGTCAAGGTTATCATTGAATTATAGCCATCGTGAAATGCCTTGTCTCACTTTTCATGCAGCATTTTTCTTTCCTACTGTTGTTTGTATTGTTGCCTGAGTGTTGCAAGCAAGCCTTACAATAGAGGAACAGTTTAACTTTCCCACCTTTCAGCACACAGAAATAATTCTGCCTCCCCTCATCCCCATGCTTAGTGGGGATGTTATGTTATTAACATAACAGCTCATTCAACACTGACAGCTTCCCATTTTTAGGCAGGGAGTACTGCAGAGGTGGTGGAAATGTACAGTGCTGTGGTTAGGAGGGAAGGAATACAGGCAGTGCAAGCTAACCTCTACTAGACAAATATTCTGGCATCACAATCCTTAACGTTGTCTTAGATGGCATTTGAAAACGGAATAAAATAATTGTGGGAAAAAAAACAAAGTGAGAAGTTCTTCCCATCTTTCCCGTGCTACCTCTTACCCTTTAGCCTACCCCTTGAAAGGTGCCCTTACCTAAGCAGAAATGCCACAAAAACTTCCAGAAACCAAAATCAATCTGCAGCCTGCAGCAGGGAGGGCCCTGTTCAGGTGCAGCCTGGCTTTTGCCCCTTATCAAACGGCCCATACATAGGGTCCTCTCACTGCTTTTGTTTTGCATCTGGATAATTAAGCCTGTTACCCCACATAATAAAGAAGGAGTAGGTATATAAACTATTCAACACCTCTTTAGCAAGAGAACAGGCCTATCTTTGCTGTATTTGCTCTAAAGGCAGGCAACAGGGTTTCGGTGGTAGCCGTGAGATATTTCCGTCTCATCCTGGCATCAACTGTGAGGCTTTTTTATTACCACAGTTCAAGGTTCAAGCCTTTAAAGTAGGAAGAAGGAGGAAGATAAGAAATAGTGCAACATCCACATCTGCAACTCTCTGTAATTCAACTGCTATATGAATACGCCTGTGCTGGGGAGTTGAACCCGGTATCAGGGAGACTTAACTCCTATGAAGATCTTTAACACAGGGCACTGACATTTTGTGGTAGCAGACACTAAGCTCCCAAAGGAAAAGGCAAAGTGCAGACGTGCTAATCTATCTGCTCATTCAAAACTGCTTTTGAACAGAAGACTGACTGCTGCAAAAATCTCACCCTAAATCAGGAGGAAAATTATCTTGATTAGACACACATATTAAGGGTGAATAGTAGACTCTGGTTTAATGCATTCTCCCTGTCATTATTGTACCACACTACTGAAATTTCTTTGGTCCTCTATCTTTTATATGTGCATGTATTACCAATGAATACTCTGCCATCAGCACGTTTCCTTCAGGAGAGCTCAAAATATTTGATCAAATTAGATTGGTTTCAATATTCCCATTTTATGTGTAAGGGAACAGAGGCAGAAGGAAGGGATTATCTTGAGATCTCTCAGGAAATCAGCAGCAAACTTGGAAGAGGGCTGTGGGTCTCTCAGCTCTACCCCAGCACTAACCAGGAGGCCAACCCAGCACTGCCTCAGCCCTGGGGCTGGATGGAGATGCCTCTGCCTGTCTGGCCACCCTGGGACATCTGCTGGGCACGGGCCACTCCACAGGTGACAGTGGAGTCCTTTCCCAGGCTCCCACCAATCTCTTATAACAGTAACAGCTCACAGTTGACAAAGCCAAATATTAGTCTTTGGAAGTAATATCTTTTAAAGGGTAGAGGGAACAGATGGCCGTGTGTTACAACTCTAATATAAATATCAAGCCCATTGCTTCTGTTGCCAGGCATTTGGATTCTGACTTTCGTTTTCCCACAAATGGAGTGCAAAAGCAAAGCACAGATGGGGAAATATTAGTTAAACTGGAAAAAAAAAGTTAGTGCCTTTTTTTTCTTTCTATAAAAATAAACAGCATTTCTAGAAAACATAAATGTAGGTCCAAGCTAACTGATTAGTATTTTTTAAAAATTCAAATGCAGTGGTGGATCAAACTTGTAATTAGAATTTTAAAGGATGCAAAGTCAAGGCAGCAATCCTTATGGCTTCTACAAGGAACAATTATTGTTTTTTTAAATCAAGATACACTTTTACATTCAGTAAATATGAAGTAATCCCTAGAATAAGGGCTGAACTAATTCCCAGTTTTCTAGAAATATTTAGCACATTGCAGAATCACTCTGATTTTTTTTACCCCATTCCAAGAGAGGATAACTATTTTCCAAAAGCTCTCAAGTGCAAAAGTAGAATTTTCCAGGAAACTTTTCCAATTGATTTTTTTTTTTTTTTTTTCACGTGAGAGTAAGCTCCCTGGAATGCTCAGTCTTCAAGGTGATCTAGTCTTCTCAAAATGTATATGATTATCTATAGAAAATGTAAAGGTGCACTCCACAATGCAAGTAAGAATAAAAATCTGGTATAGTCTGAAGAAAAAAATTGAATGGTCATAGGTAAAGATCAAACCATAATAGGGACAGAGGGACAAAATACTAAAGAAACAAAAAAGTGAAAACATGGGGCGAGCAGCAACACATTGGCAAAGAAGCAGTTTTGATGAGTTTAACCAAGACAGCTATTTCCTACATGCTACCAACTCCTTTGCAGTCCCCAGGCTGTCAAGTTCTGCTGCTCATACATGGAAAAAACATATTTTATGGTTTCTGATGACCTATGAACTTCATCTCACAGGGCAAGAAATTACCAGTAAAACAGGAAATTTAAATCTGCAAGACTGTAGCCTCAAAGAACAAGTAGAATCAGCAAAACCAGCAATCATATAAAAGGCTAGGAAAGCCAAAAAAAAAAAAAAACCAGATTAAAAAAAATTAGGACAGAAAAAAATTAGTCTCAGCAGATGCATCAGAACATGTAAGAAGTTTGTCAAAATTTGTCAATAAGAGGCAAACTGAAGTACAGGAGATTACACTTGAACAGAAGAAATAAAATTGTTTTACTGTGAGAGCGGTCACTGTGCATGTTGTCCAGAGAAGTTGTGGAGTCTCCCTTCCTTGGAGTCACAGTGCTGGACAACCACAACCTGATCTAGCTGACCCTGCTTGAGCAGAGGAGTGGACTAAATTGTCTCCAGAGGACTCTTCCAACCTCAACCTTTCTGTGGCCTCAAGCTGCAGTAGGAGAGGTTTAGATTGGATATTAGGAAACATTTGGTTACTGAAAGAGTGGTCAAGCACTGGAACAGCCTGCCAAAGGAAATGGTGGAGTCACCACCCTGGAGGTGGTACTTCAGGACATGGTTTAGTGGATATAGTGCTGGTAGATCTTTTCCAACCTTAAAGATTCTATGATTCTGTGTGATTTTGTGTAACGGGCAAAATAATATCCAGGTGGCAGCACTGTTGCAGGCTGCCTGCCTTACTCCAGTGATTCTGGTCCAAACAATGGACATCTACAGCTTCCAAAGGTTATTTGAACTGCAGTGACTTCCTCCTCTTCCCTTGAAAAAGCAGCAAAAGAAAGTAATATTTTTATTTCAGATTGTTTATTAAGGTTCTAGACTGATAGCCAAAAACCTCAATTTCTTCTCAAAGAGTGAATCAAAGAGATTTGTAACAATACCCCTTCTCAAGTATAGGGCAATAAGCTGTCAAGCCATCAATGTGATGGTTTACTTCACTAGTCACCAAAAAGTCTGTCTGCTCTGTGAGATTGCTCAGGAGTAGATTTACTATCAGAAAACATGGCAACCTTAAAGAATTTTACATCACTCCTTAGAAACTTAGCTGGGGCTAAAACAGATCACGGGAGTCAAGCAATAATTACTATCTTTTTCTGCTGACTTGAGCTAGTTTTGGATCACTGACCAACTTGTCATGTTTTCCTTTCACAAGAACTAAAAAAAAAAAAAAATAAACAGAGCAAAAGGAATTACTCTAAAGGTGAAGACAGATTCTGTAAACATTGTTTATCTGAATGTCAAAGATGAGCCAGTAACAGCACATTTTATATCTAGATTTCCTTCCAAATCTGCTCGTTATCTAAACATGTCACTGATAACCTACAGAAATCAACTGATAAGATCGATCATTTCAGTGGGGGGAAAAAATTATGGAAAGAGAACAAAACGTAGCTCTTCTAATGATTAAATATCAAAGACTGCAAAGACACACCATGTGTCTCTTGTCAGATGTCCAGGAAAGAAAATTTCATTCCTTTAAAACCTTGCTTCTTTATCTGAATAATGGTTTGACAAGTGTGATTATAAAATATACATTAATGCTCTTATTGCAAGTTTATTTCTGAAAGTAGGAATCACAAGCAGAAAGGCAACTCAAGAAGTTATAAGGACAGGAGCTGAAGCAACTGAGGCAGTGACACCCATTTGTGTACTTGCAAACGTGAGCAGTAGAAATCAAAGCCTTTGCTTTTTGCTTTGTCGCTTGATTGACTTGGCAATTACCCAGGCCGTTGCCTTGATCTGCTGCAAACTTTCTCCCATGGCATAAAGTCTTATTCTTTAAGGAGTTACATTCCTGATCAGATTTTTGTTTCAATAAGTACTCCTTCTCATCAAGGGATGCTTGAAAAGTAGTAGAGTGGGTTAGAAGCAAAGAAAGAAATTATGTAAAAGCAAATTACATGTGTCTAAGCAAACGGGCAGTATTTGTTCAAGTGGAAGCAAACAATATTAAGCACAGTAAGTGTTTAGTGCGTGTGTTCCAGAACATTGATGACTGACTCATTACAATGTTTTATCAAGGGATTGCATCCTTTTTTTTTTAATCAAAACCATTGACTTTCCATTGTTCACAAATCCAGCAGCCAAATGAAGGCATTAGCGGCCATCAGTTTGGATTGAAAAAATCAGCGAATCATTTCTGCTAACTTGCTTTGTACATAGTCCAATCTTGCCATTCCCTTGGATATAGCTCCTTTTAAGATACAACTTCTGTATAGATCATGTAGGTCACATATTCAAATGACTGGGCTGCAAGTGAAAAAAAGATAAACAGAGGCTTTATCAGCCCACGTATTGAGAAGGAATGTAGAAATATATTTCTATTCCATTTACATCAGTAAGAAAAAAAAAAAAAAAAGGTTTCTGAGATTATCCAGTAAGAATTTCCTACAAAAATACTCCAACATTCTGCAGCTGTCTACAAAGGAACACACATTTGTTAATCAATCCTACTCCTTCACAGCCAAAATGAGTTTCAAAGGCTGATTTTCTTATAAAAAACCAAAACAAGGAATAGATATCTGTCATATTCCCTTGTGGTCCATATTGAAGCAATTAGACACCAATGCTTTCTAATAGTACCTACAGTCTCCATGTACTGTGCTTGCGTGCCTTGACAGTTTGAGATACGTAGAGTTGATTTTTTTTTTCTCCTCATTGAGTGAATAAGAAAGGTTTTAACACCTATGAATGAGATGCAAGCTCTCGTTTTAAAGAATAGAATGGAATTTAAATTCTGCCCTCAGGAAGAAGAAAAATTTGATGCAATACTTTCCCGATTCCACCAAAAAGTGAGGAAAGGCACTTCTCCATCCTGATTAAGAGACAGAAACTTCCCTGAGCAGTTTCCCCGGCCGGACCAGGGATGGCTGTGTCCCCGTTGACCCCTGGCTCTATGAATCGGGACCCGCACTGCAGGGGCCGGGGCTGGGGCGGCGAGCGCTGTCCGAGGTGCTGGGCAGCCTCCCCCGCCCCACGCAGCTGGTGCGGGCAGGGGGGAGGCTTAACTCTAGGTAAGGCTTAACTTGGCAGCGCCAGCCTGCCCAGACTGTCCTCTATCCACCTCTGACACAACACGCACACTGATTTTGTTGTAAGAACCAGGGAAACAAGCGTATGTAAGTGGACTCTTACGCCCTTCCTCTTCGTATTCACTTTGCTTTGTTAACTGTCACACAACATAATCAAGAAGGGCAGGAGGGCAAAACAATCTTGATCTCTGTTTAAAACAAAAACACAAGTGTCCCAAGCCACAAACAGTATCTGCTGACTCAAAGGCCATGACAGTCAATCCAGTCTGAAGATTGCCAGGGACACAAGTACGAGTAAGGAACTCCTGAGAGCTCCCAGCAACTCGTTGACCTACAGCTCCAGTCTCTATGGCTCAGTCATGTTCACGTCCAGCTGCAGTGTAGGCAGTCATGTTGCAGCAGTTGTCTGGCACACAGTAGTGTCTGTCTTTGGCAGACACTCTCTCCCTGTACTTTGTTATTCATAACCATGTCCCGGAGTCAGCTTCTCAAAATCATTTGCAATTTAGGCGGCATCAGGGGAAAAGCAAAGGAAGAGCTAGCATCAGAAAAAAGGAAGAAAACATAGTAGGTAGCTCTGGGTCACATTTACTGAGAAAAGTCCCATCTTCTTTTAACTCTTCCTATCATAAGGTAGGGTCAATCCCATCAGGACCCAGGGGCACTGACAAGCATTAATTTCTGTGATCTACCTTTCCTCCCTATTCCAGCTCCCCTGCTCCCCCTAGTCTCCCGTTCTTTTCAGGCCCAAGGACACAATTTTGGTTCGACCTTGCTCCTAGGCCTACTTTGAGCAGTGTCATACAAATTCCAGTGCCTGGCCTCAGGCCCTGCTGCCCTGATCAGGCTCCCTGGGCACCACACTGCCCCCAGCTCAGGGTGCTCCTCACATTGGGGCAGTCCTGCTTCTGCTACACTCTGAGAGCAAAGTCACTGCTGCTTTCTGTGCCTTCCACGAGGTTGCTGCATCCAGAGCAGACCATCAGTGGAGAGGCAGGCAGCTACTGCTAGACTTACTGCTTCAGGAAACCTGTTTCACTGTCTGCAGTATCACATCTTAATGGACATAACTTATTCAGCTAGCTGAAATGGACAGCCTGTCTATGGAGAAGTACTTTTCGCTCTGCTGTCACATCAGCCACAATTGATACCACTCTCAGCACATGGCTTTGTTCTGCTTCCAAAATATTCCCATTCACCTGTCATTTCACACTCTTCTGCCTTCATCTTCCTCATCCTCGCTATTATTTCTTTTGCATCTGATACCTTGTCTTCTTCCTCTGTAAAGAGGTACAGTCAAATTGCATAAGCCTACTGCATAAATCCCAACTGCAAATACCTCAAGTTACCTGTCATCTTGTTTCTGGTATTCCTCTTCTTCGCCACTCCCCGATCTGCCCCCAACTCCCTGATGTTCTCTAGGTTTCTAAGTCTTTAAATAAGAGCTATCATACTATCATTTTGGCTGTGATGTAATGCCAAAGGACAACTACCTTGTCGGGTTATTAATGGCAATTATTACAACAACTACTTCAAGAAGAATTATTTTGCAACTAAATTAAACATATAAAGTAAGAGCAAGTACAAGTGATAAAAGCCTAAAAGCTGTCAAATCTCTGCAATTAGTACCCTATTAGGAGCTAACGGTAAAGCCTCCGAAGCAGCACTGAATTACAGATTATTTTAAAAATTATTATTACTATTTTCATTGCAGAATTGAAGAGATGAGATATCACACAAGAATGACTGACTCCAAGGCTTCTGTGTGCATTCATTACACAAACTTCAAAAAACTTGCAGGTTTACTTATGCATTAGAAAACAACAGTCAATTTTCATTTCCATTTTGGTTAATTTGTGGGAAAAATCAAAGCAATGGAAACAAACAACTCTGCTGCAATCAAATGTACTTTATTTTTTTCCATCTCCTATTCCCTCCACCATATTTAATGCAAGAACAAAAGCCTTTCAGCCAAGACTTCAGCATGCATGCCCAAGCATGAAAGAAAAAGACTTCTTTCAACAGAAATGTATTGATGAGGAGACAAAAATATTATTATATTTCTCCTGCTAAGATGAACTTACAGCAGTATGTTCATCACAACTGCAGACAATCTTTGAACTGGTGGGGAAGTGGAATTAAAAGCAGCAGCAGACAGGACTCTCCATTTTATGACAAATAGTTAATCCTCAATGACATTTTTTTTTCCTCCATAGAAGACTTAATAAAAAAATGTGTTTCAGAGATTAATCTTTGCTGAAGGTGCAGCAAGACAAGTAAACTGAGTTAACAAGAAAGCTCCATGGGCAAGGTCATCCTTACTCTGCAATCTTTACTCCCCTGTTTCACAGTTGAGGCTGTGGAGCCGCACCAGCTTGTATGGAAATTTTGCCCCTGGGATCAGAGACATTTATTCATTGGAAGTTTGTGCCAGTGCAGAGGAAGCTGTGCCAAGGGAAGACACCATGAGCATTTGATTCTAGCTGCAGTGTTTGTCTCAAGTACAAGCTGCATTTCTCTACCCTCTTGTAAGTGCTGTTTCAGCAGCACTGTAAGGCCTTGCGAATTTGGCAAGTACTTCCTGCCAAAGGTTGTCTTAGTTTTCACCCTCATCTTTGAGCTGGAATCTCAAGCAGTGAAAGAGCAGTTAAGAGGAGGAGCTGGGATCCCACCTTTTAAGTCTCGTCTTTGTTATTCACTTTTCTATATAGAAGATAGAATCATAGAATATCTCGAGTTGGAAGGGACCCATAAGGATCATTGACTCCAACTAAATTTGGTATAGATTCAAACCATTTGATAGATTCAAATCAATCAGCTGATACATGCATTGGTATACAAAGAATTAAGTACATAGTAAAATAAACTGTCTAAATTATTTTCAATTTGCAGGGAAGTCCTCTGGCTAGCCAGTGTTGGCTGGAGTTGGGAAATCCACACATCAGGAAGAAACTAAACAAATGTATTTAATTGAAAGCAATCCTAAAAGCATAGCTTTTATAATTAAGGTATTATAAAGGAAATCCAAATCCTTCAGAGATATCAGAAATATTTAAAACTTCAGTGATGTTTGTCTGCCAGTCAACTCTCAATTAAGAATTTTCTTGTCAGCCAAGTTTAAAGGCTCGAGCTCTATATAAATTCTTTGCTTATAAAAAGAATATCCGTTACATCATAACTTTTCCTGTATCTTGAGCAGGTTGGAGAATGATGTCCCCCACAAAGTCAAACCATGTGTAAGCACACAGCCCATACAGCTGAGTTGCATTGTTTTCTTTCCCACATGCTACGAGCAAAACCTCCTTTCTCTCATCTCTCTCAACTGATAACTTCTGAGCTCAACTTTGTGGAGATTTTTAAGCTATCATTGGTCACTAAACAGAAAGAAACTGTGTAAGACCTACCATCTCCAGCCTTACTAGAAGTTCCCTCCACTCAAACAGAAAATGAATACTTGGACTCAAAAGACATCTTTCCAGTCACATCTTTTTAACAAAAACTTGGCCTTCTGCAAATTTATGATATGCTGTCTCATGCTTTTAACTTGGTTATTATTCAGGCTGTAGGCTTATTAGCAGGAGGACTTCCTACAGGGTTTTATAGCCTGCTAAAACTCCCAGTATGCATTATGGCCTTCACATATTAGAGCTGCATAACACTATTACTAACAGAACATGGATCAGTAATTTACTGACAAATGACTGTAATTAAACACGCACAATCTACTAACAATGACTTAACAGAAAAATACATAATATATAACACAGAAATATCATATCAAATTTTAAGATGGGACTGAAGGTAGCAAGGCAGAGTTAACAACACCTATTAATTATAGATATTCCAGACGGACTCCTTCCTGGCTTGTTTTTTAACTTTCATTACTGTAGACTCCCCAGCTGTGCCACTGCATGCTACTTTCATTGAAGCTTTGCTGTCTTTATCATTAGCAAGCTTTACTTAAATCCATCCTGAATCTCCTGTGTTGCAGTATATGCTCCCACTTATCCACAAGTACATAAAGAAAAACAAATATATCCCTTTATATAGCGATATCCTTTTACATATTTGAAGACTACTACTACATTTCTTGTTAATCTATTCTTTGAGGTGCTTGTGGATGACCACAAGTTTTCCAGACCTCGTCCTCCCTTTTTCCTCCTCAAGGCTCCCTGATTGATCCTTCACTTTCTGAAACTGTGGTGTTCAAATCTTGATATAGTACTCTTGCTGCAGGGTAAAAGGAGAGATGAGATGACACCAAACATCTTTATAGATAATACTTCTGGTTACACTATTGAGTATTGCACCTTTGTTGCAATTAGTGCAAGTGAAGACACAACAGAGCAGCGTAACCTGAAATCAGATCTCACACTATAAAGAGCTAGATTTAAAAGCTCTTATCCTCACACTTTAAAATGACTCTCACTATTTCAACAAGTTGATTAATTAATTAATCCTCTTTGTGTTGGAGAGAGATAACTTCCAACAGTGAAGACTTCCCAAATTTGGTTGTCATACTATTGGGATGAAATTATAAGATGTACATCTGATCTTTTTAATACTGTGCTCAGTAACTATTTTGAAAGGAAATCCATGTCTTCAAGCATATGTCTGATTTAATACATCCCCAGAGGTATCCAAGAATCATGACTATTGCTTATTTGGCATCTTTATCTTCAGAAAATGAGGTGGGAAAGAGGAGCAGCCACAGAGCTAAGCAAAGCGGATTCTATTACAAGACAACAGTAATTGCTGGAGAAGTAGCGGTTGAACTGCAGATAACCAGACTACTCATGTATCACAGACCAGAGCGTATGAATCACCAAAAACAGACAAAGAGTGGAACAGGTACCTCACATGAGGTATCATACCTCACATGATCCAGCTTCTCAGCAAAAGACCAGGAAGTTTAAAAATATCAAAGCTACTTCTATAAAAAAGGTTGAAGGTATTTCTGTTAATTTGTCCACACTCACCCCTTAGTTACAGCTTCCTCTGGCTTCTTGCAGAATTTGCTACTGATCTCAAACATGACAGCTTCACAGTGATTACACTGGCACAGTGTGCCAGTTTCCCTTTGTCCCCTCACTGATGTGCCCAGTAACTGTCATCTGCTGGAATTTAAAGCCAAGGGTCATCCGCATAGTGGATAGTCTTCCAAAACATCATTAGAACCTAATCAGTCTTCATTTCCAATAAATCAATGACACCTCCAAGCTGAAGAGTCAATGCTATACTTTATGCCTAACCGCCTCCCTCTAAAATAGACTCTCTTTCTCCAAGAAACTGTCTGCAAGAGGAATATATACCCATGTCATACCAACCTCCAAGTAGTTAGATTTTCCTTTATATTTCTCCATCATGTTAAACTCCTTCCCCTTGCTCAAATTCACTAGACAGTTTATCATGACCCAAAGCTTTAAGATATAAACCCCCAAATCATTATGAGAATATGTACTGACTTTCCACTTTGGAGCAGAGGCATGGTTTTTTGTTTCCTGGTTTTTATGTTGGTTTCAATCATTCATCTCATCTGGGTACAGACCAATCATTCATTGTCTGCCTACAAATTCTAACAAATCTGAATAATTCATGCAGTGGAGGAGACCAAATTACCACCTACCTGCACCTGTGGATGCCAAGGGATTAATAATCATTTATAAGGTCCCTTTTCTCTTAAACTGCATTCCTGTAGCACCAAATAACGCACTCAATCAGTGTGGCTGTCAACTTTGGAAAGCGAAAGAGATGCATCACTGGAAGGTAAAAGTTCTTTTCCAGATTAAAGAAAATTCATGAGGAGGCCATTCTGTAGATCACCTCACCCCAGACTTTGAGGTCAGCACTTCATTTCATAGCAGAGGAGCACACACTTACTTCACAACTTCGACCTGAGAGTCCATCTCTGCATTAGGGGAAAAAACAAACAAAAAATACAACCCCTCATGTCATGGAGCTCAGTATAAGGCAAAAGGAACTCAGTATTTTCTTTTTTGTTACCAGTCAATGAAGTGGATCTTTCTGACCCTGTTCCACACATGTTTAAAGATTTTTGCAGCATAGGACAAGGAAGTGCTGGCTCCTGTTTCTAGACCAGATCAATTCCTTCGTGCCTCAGGTAAGTGTCTGCTTTGTAGTTGAAAGGAAAGTTTTATATCCTAGCAGCCTTCCTGCGCCAAGAACAGATCCTGAAGTGTTGTGTCTGTTGGGTCACTCTGGCACGCAGGGTGCTGGGGGCTGCATGACACTGGGCGCTATCACAGCACACAGGTCTTTGCCAGGTTTTTGTACTCATCACCATTATTCCCATATTCCCCAGAGATGCAAATGTTGTATTTGATACGGAGTTGCTCCCTTTTGCAGGCTTGGTATTCAGAAGCACACTGGGATGCTCCTACCCTTGCTGGGGGGACACTGACATCCCCCATCCTGGGAGAAACAATGGTCCTGGGGTCTTCCACCCTGCCCCAAGCTCAGGGGCTGCCACTGCAGTCAAGAGGGGCTCTTGGCTTTGTTCCCATCAGCTCCCCAAAGAGACAGACCCAGCTCAGCACTTGGAGTTGCTGCACAAGTCCCTCCTCCCACATCTCATCCTTCCTCTGTGCTAAGGGCTCCCGGCTCAAGATGATACCATGGGAAAGGCCCAGGGACACTGCTTGTAGCACTGGTGGCATGGGTTTTACCCCACCTAAGCCTGCCACATGTCCTTGAAACCAAGCTGCTGCCCATCACAGGACAGCTGAGCGCTGCCCTCCAAGTCACTCCCAGCTGCACACGCTGCTTGTCCAAGAGCAGCAGTTGGGTCTTTCACATCTTGCCCAACACGCTGCTCAACAAGACACCACCCATGTCCTGAGCATGAGACTCCCAGGCCAGCACTGAAATGAGGTCTGAAGCAATGCTGACAAAGAACATGATCTAAACTTGTTCCCTCCATATTGGCATGCTGTGGAAGAGCCACGGGAATTTTCTGTACTATTTCCAACATCATTTCTCTTCTTGCTTGGCAGCTAGGTCACAGCTTGCTGTTATGCCTCTGGTTTTGCTAACCTTTACTGAAAACTTGAAACTGTGAACACTACTGCACTGCTGTGTGGTTCCTATCACTGATAACATGGACAATATTTTCCTGGGGTAGACATAGAAAATGCAGATTGAGCAAATCAAATCATTTAACAATTTTTTTTTCCTTAAAATCTGCTTCAAAAGAAACTGAAATTATTACACACACACACAAAAAGATGTCTTCCTCCATGTTCCCAGGAGGAGGGAAGAAAATAATCTTAATTTTAGCTTAATACTTCTTAAAACTGCTAAGATTTTTAGAGAGAAAATATGAAATATATTTCATGTAACTACAAGCAGCAAGGAAGTGTGCAAGTGTTTATGCAAGTTACAGGCCCAAATTTACCTTTTTCACTTACCAGCAAATATATTCTCATTAGTCTTCAAGTTATTTATGTTTAGTTGTTTACTTTTCACATGTTTTAGGTTTTCTGTTGTTATTGTTGAGGTTTTTTTTTAGTTTATACTCTATGAATGAAACATTTGGCAAACTCAAGGTCAGATATTGAGAATATAAGGAATAATTAGTTTTCAAATATTTGCAAGGTAAACAAGCAACCTTTCACCCCCTTTGGCCTTAAATAACAATCATCAGTTTTTGTTAAGCATCTCAGAGAAAGACAGTAAAGCTATATAGCACAAAACTAGCTTCTCTGAGAAGCCTAAGGCATTACATTACATTAAAGTAACACAACAGGCTTTGATTGCTGCTTAGGAATCCCCACAATGTGTAGCTATAAATTGTTTGATATAATTGTTTGTCAGTAATTTCAAGTGCCAGCACCAGGTAAAGGCAGAAGTCTATGACCTAAATCATCCTAAAATATCTCAGCTATTGGAAGCTGCTTACAGTAGTGCCTTCATGAGAAAGACACATGGTCTGGAGTTGGAGTACTACTCAAGGAGGTCAGAAACAACATGAACTGTACTGGATTGAGTCTCCTTCACATCTCCTTACTGTCTTATTACAGTGTTGTACCTAATCTATCAGCTGGCTTTGACAAAATTTGTAGCTGACTAGTTGATGCCAACTTCATGGCAATTTCCCAATTCCATCACATTGCTGAAATTAAAAGAATCAGACCTTTAGTGCTTCCCCTCCCTGCAAATGGCATGAAGCAAATCAACTGTGAACTAAACTAAGAGCAGAAATTGGCAAGAATTATGCAAGCTAGCTCAACTAAACATTTTTTTCCCCTCATCATATCCCTGCTTTACCTAACGCAGGAAAATTCTTTCAGACAGCTGTTGTTTTTTTGGCTTCTTTCATACATCACCAGGAACACCTCCCACTGGGTTTCCCAGGGGATGGCTAAAATAACATAAGTAATACAGTGCAAGCATTCTATCATTAGTCATCGGTACAAAGATCTTGGCTTTGTCTGTTCCTCTCTGATTTCTTTCAGTGCATCAGCACAGTCCTTTATTTGTTCTCTGTGAAGACACTTGTCATAGAATCATACTTCTATCCTTGTAGTACCTATGTGACAAGTTATTACACTCGAAGTCTTATTATGGGCAAAAGTGGAAACACTTAATTTGGGAAGCCAAGAATTTATCGCTAGACTAATTAAAATCTTAACAGCCTAACTAAAATACAATAAACTTATTACAGTGCAGTTACAATGATATTAACCTTTGGAGCCCAAATTATCTAAACAATACAATGCACAGCTCAGTAATACAGTCGAAGATCGCTATACAAAAGCGTTATCTGGTGTTATGCTCTCCCTTACTCTGCCTGTCTGGCTCTCAAGTGTGACAGTAAGTCACCCTGAAGAATCAGCTGTGGGGGGAGGACAGAGGACTGAGGTTGGAACTAGTTGTTAGCATCCCCAGTCTTTTGCTAGGACAAGCATCATGTTCATGATGGGGTTTCTTCTTCCCCTTTACTGAGGAGGATATTGTCAATGGTTTTTTCCTTCTCTCTCCAGGGTCCACATTTGAATATTTTTATACATTTTCTAGCACGATTTTACACTTAAATCTTTCTTCACTGATGTGCAACTTGATATTACTACCAGAATTGCTATAGGTAAGACTCTCTCTCTCCATAAGTCGGATACCTGTTCCTTTTCTCTTTGTTACCATTAAAACTGGTTTTGTCTAGCTCTGCAGTTCTTTAACTGAGCATGGTTGAGTTGTCAATAGCCTTAACACCTCCAGCATTATGCTTTTGCCCCTTCCATTATCACCCCATGCCTCTACTCCTCCACACCACATCCTGTGACTTCTTTGGTGGCCTCTACTGTCATACCACTCCTACATTACCCCAGGTTACATTATGCTATGGCCATGTTTCATTCTAATAACTGCTTGTGGCCATGTTTCATTCTAATAACTGCTTGTTACAAATGCCTATATAAAATCATAGTAATTCCACATGCTTATACAAAATGATGCAAGAGCAAAACAAATCGGCAACAGTCCCCTCGTCATTAAAAAAAAAAATGTTGCAGCTAAACAAACAAAACTAAAGCTCTATAGTAGCTAAGACAAAATCAGGCAAAGCCTAACAAGAATCAGTTCTGGGATCTTACAAAGTAAGCAGGTTACAGGGCTATAACGACCAAGAGATCCCACTTTTTCCGAAAAATCAAAACTCAAGTCTCAGTGTCCTCAAGCTTTGTGCACAGTTGCAGTGACTGACAAGTCGTGTACTTCTCTGTGTTGCTTCCAGTCCCATAAGGCCAATTACGTCCCTTCATAGGCAAAGCAAATGTTTAGGAGGTAATTAAAAGATGATTTAGGAAAAGGAACCAACCACCCCAGATCCAGCTATAAACAAATGCGAATGTACCAGGTTCTTTAATTAGCAACCTTTGCTCCCACGAATCATTGGGTTTGTCTGTGTTTCTACAAATGCAGATCAGATTGAAAGTGATGGAGATTGTGAGTTTAGCAGCTAGAAATGAGGAAATTCTGCAACTCCTCAAAAGTAGGTGTTCTAGAAACACCAAATACAAGTCAGTCAGATGTATGAAATTCCTGGCTGCACACCCATTACACTTGTTAGTACATCAATTATGCTTTTTTTTTCCTGCTGATGGCTAGATGCAGTATCTTTAAAGTTTATAAATGCATTTATCATTTGTGCTCATTATGACAAGGTTTCATCTACACAAGTTCTATCACCTTGTTGCGGACTCACTTTACAAAAGTTTGCAGATAAATTTCAGTCAAAATTGTCATCGATTCTGCTGAAATATGCCGTGAAAAACTGAACTGCAGCTTTAGTAGGGCACAAAACAAGCCTATGCTACTTTTCAAGCATCCCCTCAATATCTATGTCCACGTATGAGTGGGAGGGGAAGATGCTGGTCCACTTCTCTCTCCTGAATAAAATGTTTCACAGAAAATATCTGAAGTCTGAAAAGTACTTGCAGATTTTTCTCTCTTTTGCCTAGACTAACTGGTTTTCACAGAGACTAAATATAATGGATCTTAATCTACTAGGCTGTGAGAAAGCCCATCAAGTCCTGACAGCATAAATCAAATGAAAGTACACTGTAGATTAGAGAAGCAGATGTTACCACCTTCTCGCAGAGAAAAAAAAAAAGCCATGTTTTCAGGCAAAATAGCCCCTTAATACATATTGAAGGGCCTACACAGTAAAATATTTGGTGCAATCCAGAAAAGTCCAATTTGTGAAAGCAAGTAATTGCCTACATCTATCTTTCGAGACCTCCAAGGAAAGGAGAAAGCCACTGGAGAATGCACCCTTCTATGCCCAGTAGGGTCTGCAATGCTACATCCTTATTACGCTAAGCACCACACAGAGAGCAGCTTGTAGAAGACTGAAGATTGTAAGGAGATCCTCTACTGTTACATATATTCACAAAACCAGAACAGTTGCTCTGTTGTGAGCTAAACCTATTCACCTTAATCCAAATTCTACTTGAATCAAGTTGTCCTCATTCAAGCTTCCATGTCAGACACACCCAACTCTGTTTTCATGGAATTGCTGAGGTGGGAAGAGACTCTAGAGGTCATCTAGTCCAACTCCTGCTCAAGCAGGGTCAGCTAGAGCAGGTTGCAAAGGACTGTGTCCAGTCAGGCTTTTAATTTCTCCAAGAACAGTGACTCCACAACCTCTTTGGGCCCACCTGTGTCAGTGCTCAGTTATCCACACAGTAACAAAGTGTTTCCTTACGGAATAGGATGGAATTTTCAGTGTTTTGGTTTGTGCTCACTGCCTCTTGTCCTGCCACTAGAGAAGAGTCTAGCTCTATCTTCTTTACTCCCCTCATCAGATATTTATACACATTGATGAGATGCCCCCCAAGCTTTCTCTTCTCTTGGCTGATGAGTCAAAGCTCTCTCAGCCTTTCCTCATACAAAAAATACTCCAATCCCTTAGCATCTCTGTGGTGCTTTGCTGGACTCTCTCCAGTATGTCTGTGTCTCCTACTGGGAAGCTCAGCACTGCACACATCACTCCAGATGCAGCCTTGTCAGCACTGAGTAGAGAGGAAGGATCACCTGCCTCAGCCTGCTGGCAACAGTCCTCCCAGTGAAGCCCAGGATGACATCAGCTGCCTTTGCCATGAGGATGCATTGCTGGCTCATGGTCATCTTGCTGTCCATCAGGACTGCCAGGTCCTTGTCTGCAAAACTGCTTTCCAGCATGATCTGTGATTTCAGCCTCTGAACACACACTAGCACAGGAAAGAGAGCCCTCATTTCTGTAAGCACTTGCAGTGATCATCTATGTCCAGATGATGTACAAATGTCACATCAGGTCAATGGCACAAGATGGCGGGATTAGCAATTACGCTGTACTACAGCTGACATTCATTGATTGTCCTTGAGATATTTTGTATAATTTACTTTCCTCCAAAGAATGTCAGGGAGCAGTTGGAAAGCTTTTCAACACAAATAACTGGCTAGGCCTCCCGAACAAGTGACATACTATTCCCACAGCCTTCTGTATAAACTACTGTTTTCAGTGAGTCTCAGAATACCTGGCTGTCTGCATGCTTGGTTTACATACAATAATGTAACCTCTTGATCCAGAAGCTGAGAACATGTCTTGAAATTTCCAACAGCAATTGAAACTACTTTGAAGCTTGACCTGCGGACGCTCAAGGGGCTGCATTTCAGCCAAAAACTTCCCCAGCTGGTGTGGCCTTATGCCTACACTATGTTTATTTCCTGTATTTCAGACTCAGATGCAACACCAGGCTGACAACATTCATTGCTGACAAAGGACAAAAAGCAGGATTACTCACATCTGAACATCCGCTTCCATCCTTCAACCTTAAGAGCCTTTGAGTACTTGCCAAGTTAATTCTCTTTTCATTTTTATACAATTCTCTGCTGATTCACAGAGGTGGAAGAGGAAAGTAATGAGAGAAACACCCATGTTGCAATATTGAAGAAGATATCTTAGTGTAAACAGCCCAACTGGAAAAAGCAAACAACAGAAACCTTATGAAACAGTTTGATCTTAAGTTTCCAGTTGAACTATGTGGTGTCTCCCACTCACAGACAATACTCACCCTCCGAGACTGCTTGCAATCCACCACATGCCATGAGGTCCTGAGTCCATGCTGCATGACTCATGTGCATGAAACTCAACAGCAGTTCTTTTTTTCAGTTTATCCGAGAGAAAAAAAAAATCTGTACTTTCTCTCCATACTAGTTGTGCCGAGCCAGAGACAAGCAAGGTGGACCATTTTAGAGTGGCTTCCTGCTAATGAGCTAACATTTCCAAAGTGGGCTCAGGCAGATGCAGCTATAAAAGTACTGTAATTCCAAATCGTTGGCCCCTAGTGGAAATCAAGCAATGAATAAGACAGCTGCTTAACAGTGATCCAAGAAAGAAAATTATGATTAACATTTGTCTTGTTGCCTTAACATCTTCCTTTTTACTTCATACAAGGCAATGTGTGCCGAATGTAACATTCAAAGAAAGTATTTTAGTAATAATTTTCTTTCTTCTATCTACAAAGCTAAGCATCATCTACATCAAACAAATGTTTCTGACCTACTGAGGCATGTGGCTATCCAATGAACACAGTTTTCTCCCCCTTCAGTGGAGCCCTGGTGTTGAAATTATCAATTACTTTCCACCCACAAGTCCTTTGAACCTTTAACTTCACACAACATCCAAAGTAATTCCTCCAAGGTCTAAACCAATTTGGTAAAAGATGTCATAATTTCTCATCTCCCTCATATAACATAGTTTGAACAACATGCCATGAAATAGCTACAATAAACCATTGTCCCACTTGCATGTAACCAGTGGGCTGAGCGAGGGAACCTCCCATTGCTTTAGTGCCTAGGAATCTGCTTCATCTGCTGCTTAGAGTAAAATGTAGCATTTTTTCAATACGTCAGCCATCATCTACACTGGGGCCACAAATTCTTCAGAGAATCTGCTGTGCTTGTCAGGAGTGGCAACCCCCAAGCACCAGCCCTTGACCGTAGCCCATGATACCCTCCAGAGCACCCACATTCACGTAACTGGGTCAAGCTCCTGTACAGCAGTCAGTGCACAGAGATGCACTCTTTCTGGAGAGAGGCTCACTTCAGGCTTCTGATTCATCTGGGATCCTGCCCAAATTCTTCAGCTGCTATAGCTGAGGGAAGAAAGGCATGGAAATACCAATTCTCAGCAATAAAAATGGAGGCTCAAATTCAGGCAAGTCCCCTTCTCTAAATGAAGCTTAGAAGGATGCAACTCCTTTCTCCTAGAGCGAAAATAATCATTGTCTGTCAAACACTTGTTTTGGCATATTTTTGTAAAGCAGAAGGGCTTCTTTGAGCCCTCTCTGAGACAGGCTGCACAAACCCATGCTAGATACCCTGAGCTAACACATGTTCACAGCAAAGATTTTCCTGCAGCCACATATTTCTCTTGCAGCCATACAAGCAAAAGTGCGAAGCTACTGTTTGGCAACATTTTTACTTGCCAAGACAGTTTCAGCTATAGACTCTTAAAAGGAACATTCTCATATTTTGCGAAGTTTTTAATATTTTCTCTTCTGCACTTCTCATGTACTTTTTGAAGCTCTAAATTTATTTGGAACTTAACCTTCTGCATTACTTTTTTTTTTTTCTCCTTTACAAAGCTGTTAGATACAGGCACCTCCTTCAAGAACTTGAAAGGGAAGTATTTACTTGGCTGTGCACCTTATGAAATTCGCTACAGGGCATTCAGCATATGCCTGATTCTTCCCTCCCTACTGTTATAACACTTACACAACTTTCAGCAGAGTAGCTTGCATAAGGAATAAAGGAGGGAACTTGAGAGCTGACGGCATGACTCCAGAACAGAGCTGTAAACATTTGACATCTTTCCTAGATAAGGATCTAAAGGGGACTCCTAATGAGTGAAAACAAATAGATGGAATAACTTGCAGAAGGTGCAAACTCAGGTGAATCCAATAAAGAATACCTTATAATCTGAGCATTTGTGATTTTTAAATTATTTTTAAAAGTGGGGTACAAAAAGCCCAGAAAAACATACTCACACATTGAACTTGTTAAATCACCGAACAAATCAGAAGCAGATCTACTCTCGAAAAGAATTAAGAAATCCTCAAAATGATATTTCTCTTCACTATTCATACACCACATAGAACGTTATCTCTATTGCAATGATGCTAAGGGTAGACAATAACAACATCCAAAGGAACGATGTAATTAACTTCAAGGGCCCTTAGCTTTTCTGTAAAACATAAAAGAACTGGCACCAAAGGCATCATCTCAATCCACGCAACTCCCTCACTTAAAATATCGGTAGATAAAACAAAGTGAATAGATACAGCATTTTTACATATCTTGATTCCCTTAATGTTTGGTCAGGTCAGCAAATAGTGGTTTTGTTAAAGGAAGTTGTGCATTTCCATGTTCCAGCCTCGTGCACCCACAAGCACACCACTAACACCAGTTATAGAGTCCTTCCAGACCCCCTCTTCCCTATATTTACTGGATGGCCCAGCAGCTTAGCTGCTCCTCTTCTATTAACCAACTTAAATTTGGATTTCGTTTCTTCCAGTCTTGCTTCAATTTTTGCAGTCAGCACTTCTTTCTTCCTCTATGGCTACAGGCTATCAGGTGGTCTGCAACAGATCCATCAGCAGCCTCCATCGTCTGACTGTGACCTACAACAGCTACGATATCCGTATACCTGGGCCCAGTACCCCTCTTGAACATGAACATGTAAAACATGTCAAATCCAATTTGTCCTCCTACAAACTGCTTGTGGCTCTACACCAGATACTGTGATACATGTTCTGAGGTTGAAAGGTCTCAGGAAGGAGTTTTTATGACCCATTCTACTAACAGAAAAAAATGAACTAGAAAAGGGGAAAGTGGAAGATGACAATAGATTTTTAAGAATTCAATCTGACCTTCCGCAGCAAAAAAATAAAACTTCACATGGAATAAGCACCCTGGCACTAATGTGCACTGCACAGATAAAAGTATTCTTGAGTAAGAACTTTCAAAGTTATTTATCAGATCAATCAATCACAATTAATTAAGCAACAACTTCAGGATTTTACTGACATTTTCATATTGCAAACAATTTTTATTATATTCCTCCATGTAATCCCAAAACTGTGCTAGCAATGCCTGTGGTAATAGACTTCAGATTCTCTGATTTCTTTGCATCTCCTATATTTAGATTTGTTGCTCAAACCTCTTGACCAGATGATCAACATGACTCATCAATTGTTGGCAGCATGTTATTATAACTAATCAGCATCTTACAACTACAGACAAAGTCTTCTGAATAAAATTAGTTGACCGGAGTAATTTTTGAGCCAGTCAGCAGTAGCCATTAGAGAAAAAGCTTTACCATTTCTAAATTTGTGTTATTGATCCAAAAATGCTAGAGATAAAACACTGCTGGAAAACTTCCTGGAGATTATGTCATTACCTGCTGAGTATTAATACAATGAGTTTTAAGAAGCCAGACACAATGTTTCTTCCATTTCCATGTGCCTGGACTTTGGAATTACCTGTTATGACTTCTGTATCATTATTTAG
The DNA here is from genome assembly GCF_036417535.1 of Chlamydotis macqueenii. Lineage (NCBI taxonomy): Eukaryota > Metazoa > Chordata > Aves > Otidiformes > Otididae > Chlamydotis > Chlamydotis macqueenii. The sequence goes on along the minus strand of NC_141556.1, from coordinate 97,780,339 downwards.
ACTAATTGAAAAAAATAATTTTAAGGTTTAACAGGAAAATTCATCACAGTCTAAGCAACTGTTCTCCGAGTAGTTTCTTCAAGTGTCCAGATCTACTTGGCTTTGCAACCACACAGACCAACTACACATACAAGCTCCAAGATCTGTGTTTTTGGCAAGTTCCCCTAGGCTGCTATTTGTTCTTGATATAGCTTCACAAGAACGATAAGTCAAAGCAATCTCTGGACTTTGCTGCCTCTGACGCGTCTCCCCAGTATAGCCTGTGAGAAGACTGGAGTGATACACTACACCCGTGGAAGCTGTGGCATCTGGGGAGAGGCAGCAGCCTCCAGCCTTGGGCTTGCTCTGCACTCAGGTTAGCCAGGCACCCTGCCTTCTTTTAGAGGCAATGCACTGCTCGTCGGCAGCTGAGTGGCATTTTGCCTCTGAGAGGCAATCTTCCAGCACGGTTTACAGGCACACTTCACCTATAATTTGGCAAGGCAAATTGTCATCTGGCAGACCAAAAAGGTTGCTAACTCCAGGTAAAAGCTATTTTAAAATGCTTTTATACCAGTATAATTTTTCCCTCATTTCCATTTCTCCCAGGGAATAATTTTTAGCTCAATGAAAAGAAATATATATCACCTTACTATCTTTCCAGAATAAAATTATTCAAATAGGAATTAAAATAGTTATCTTTATGAAGAAAGCTTTGATTGCAAGCCCAGCATACCAAGCAGTACCTTGAGTGCCAGTGAAGTTTAATTGATGGCATCACCTTTCCTAACAAGACAAGAAACCCACAAAAAAAGCTGTAGGAACTCTCAAATATCTCATCTTTCAGCAGTTCACATTCAACAGTGTTGATTTTAATGCCCTCCTTTTAACTCTAGCTCATGAAGCAGAATTTGCTGTTTGCCAGCTCACACGCTATTAACTTCATCTACAAGCATCCTTGGCACCCTCCTATTCTACGACAACCCAGGGCTATCCATAGTTTCCACATCAACGCGGGCTGTCAGTCTGCAGATCAGCCTCTCCAGACCAGCATCCCGAGCCCATATGGGTTTTAAATGCCTGCACTTATCAGTCACCCTCAAATGACAGCACAGAAGTCACAAGAACATGGAGTCTGTTGCTTTTTTTTTTTCCCCTCCCCCTTTTCAAACTATGTAATTTAAGCTCTTTTTTATTTTTTTTCACTCTAGTCTTTGATGGCACTGCAGAACTCAGCAGAAGGGTGACGAAAAAAGGTACAGCTCAATCCCAGACCTACCTTGCTGCAAAACTCAGAAGTACAGAGTATGCCACAGTACTCATTAGATCATCAGGACATCTTCTTGAGGGTCTCACACTGCAACATCACTCCTGTGAGAGGCTGAACATCTTCCTGTTTTGGGAGACTCACTGTCCTCCGGAACATACCTGTACTGTAGAAAATTGGTCCCTCCTTCCCATATGCTGGTTTAGGGAAAGGAAACAGAATGGACATGGCTGATGTGCAGGGAAAATACATCACATTAGTCTTCACAAATGGCAGATTCTGGGACAGGCACTTGGGCTGTTAAGATAGTGTTTAACTGAACAAAGAAAAATACAGACAGAATGGCAGTAAATGGACCTATATCAAGTCATAAACAAGCAGAAAACTAGAAAGCAGGTTCAGGCTTTATTCCAAAAACTGTTGGGACAACCTCACAGTAATACAGCACTAGGCAGCAGGGTTCACAACAGCAGCATCAATTTTATCCGGAAAGGCTTTCCTGTTAATCATTTACCACTAGTGTCAGCCAAATCCCAAGCTATGATTTCAAGTATGACATCAGGGTGAGTTTTCATGCATCAGGCTTGATCTTTCATAGCTATTTCTTCCTTGGCATTTCTATGTAACCATCATAACCACTTTGAGAATACTGACATGTGGATTTACCAGTGCCCCAGCCTTTTTCAGAATCCAAGTCTTGTACAGTTGCTATTTCCATTCTGAGCCCAAGTCCATCACTTTTCTACACCATATTTTCCTCTTGCTTTACTCATAGGTTCCAAATCTAAGAGGACAAAGGAGGTAGGAGGGAGGAAGACCATCTCTTCCAAAACATCATCTTTCCAAGGAAGACTAAGCTGCTAGAATATGGACAGTTTTAGCAGTTGCTCTGACTAAACAAAAACAGTTTTCTTGATGAAGACGTGACAATAGAGGATTTCAAATGAGTAACTAAGTGCTGGAAGTGAATAAATAATTCAGTAGGAGAGATGACAATTGTGCCATTCAGCTAAGATTTATTTTGTTATCAAAGAAAAAGGCTCACTAGAGATTATGGGAAAATTTTCTGGAGGACAGGTTTTCTACCAGCCAACGATTTGTCCAAGGACTGCATTTGTTAACTCGTATTTCAGTGCTGTTGACAAGAAGCAGCTGTTTACATGCACGGCTGCACATTCACATTTCTAAAATGCTGCACTGTTGCCATGAGCATCACCCATGGGGTCCACCGCATCCTGTACAACAGCAATCACATACTGGGTTCCCTTGAGTTCAGAGATCATTCTGCTAAGCTTTGGGAGAGATAATAACTGTTACAGACTCAAGCCTAAACAAATCAAGTTAATAGAGTGGTTTCCTTGGTATGGAAGGAGATTTTAAATCAAAATCATACAGATAGCAGGCTTATGTTCAAACTCAACATCTATGCAGCAGAATACATCACCTCATGACACTATTGTCCTCTAAAGAGCTTTTCTGTATCTTCCAGTGAGATTTTAACATCTTCATAGGGAATAAATCTCAGCCATTGACACATGCTTAGCTTTTCTGCCACTCACCCCCTGCAAGGAAATGAACTAAAACTTCTGAAAGGGTTCAGAACTGCCCATGGAAACTTCCTTTTTCTACCCATTTCACAGGCTTGTTTCCACTTGCCTGTGCACTGGGCAGTCTGTTCTGATTGCACCTAGTACAAGACATTGCTATACTAGTTTTTAAAAATTTTCATTGCTGTACCCAAGATGAGAATCTGGCCGGGAAATGCAATGAAGTTTGTTTACTTTGAGAAGCAGCTCCACTTTCAGCCCTCTAAATAATTGCCAAAGTATGGAGTATTTTCAAATTCTATCTCTATCTGCAGATATAGATTAGTTCCTGAAAGCTTAACTAGATTAACTCTGTAGATGTTTATTGCTGAAGCTCATACTCTATCTCTTTCTTTCACAATTACTGGTCTCTCTTTCATTAATTACTCGTCTCCCTAGAAGAAAGATTTTGAGGGCCAATCATTATAATGAGGGTTAATTAGTTTGTGTCTGGTCTTCGTCAAGAAGCAGCAATGAAGTCTCTGCATTTATCCTATTGAAATGACTTCACTAAAGATATCTTTTAATTTTCAGGTGAATATAAGGCATTAAGTTTCTATGGTTAGAGCTTTCAGACTGAACATGCCTAATCCAGCCAAACAGGAGGCTACTGCCAAAGAGGTGGTCTGGCTCCCCCAATATGCTCATTCCTACCTAAATAGTCCCACTGTTTCCCATTGACTGGATTGAGCAGTCAGGGTGGCTGCAGTGCAAATCTTTGATCCAGCCAAAAAATAACACCCCTCCCTAAACTAACCGTGATCAGATTGGAGTTGACTCACCTGTCAGTTTCCTGACAGCAAGGCAAGATTAACTGTTGGATTTGGAAGCAAGCTGCTGGGAGACTGGTACAGTCTGTTTAAAAAATCAGCCACTACACAGTTGAGTTAAAACTGTGGTTTCATATTGTGCTAAATCACCAAATGGAGAGGAAAAGGAAGATGTGTTGGATGGGGGTCTGAGCAATCTGATCTGGCTAAAGACATCCCTGCTCCTTGCAGGGGGGTTGGACTAGATGACCTTTAAAGGTCACTTCCAACCCTAACCATTCTATGATTCTATGTTTCCAGCTTGTTGTGGCAAGGAATTGAGGTCTGGCAGTAGGATTGGTAAAAATATAACCTGATTTGCTTGTTTCTTTGCTGGGACAGGGAAAGTGGTAGGGAGAAGATAGAGCAAGAGGATGAAAGAATAATCTATAAGGAGCTAGTTAGCTACAGGGAGAGATGAACATGTTAGCTTTAGTTTTGGTCTAATGAAGTGTAAACATTGGAGAGTACATCTAAGCCCTGAGTATTCCCATGGAGCTGATCACAATTCCAGTTGACATGTGAGAAAGTTTATATTAAAAAAACTAGTATTGTTTTAAAAGGAAAAAAATAACTTCCATATCCCAGTCAAAGGAGATGAAAGTATTTTAGAATCATAGAATCATAGAATGGTTAGGGTTGGAAGGGACCTTCAAAGGTCATCTAGTCCAAACCCCCTGCAAGGAGCAGGGACATCCCCAACTAGATCAGGTTGCTCAGAGCCTCATCCAGCCTGGCCTTGAACGTTTCCAGGGATGGGGCCTCCACCACCTTTCTGGGCAACCTGTTCCAGTGTTCTATAACTCGCATCGTAAAAAATCTTTTCCTAATTTCCAATCTAAATCTACCCCCCTCTATTTTAAAACCATTACCTCTCGTCCTATCGCAACAGGCCCTACTAAACAGCCTTTCCCCATCTTTCTTATAGGCCCCCTTTAGGTACTGGAAGACCGCTCTAAGGTCTCCCCGGAGCCTCCTCTTCTCCAGGCTGAACAACCCCAACTCTCTCAGCCTGTCCTCATAGGAGAGGTGCTCCAGCCCTTTTATCATCTTTGTGGCCCTCCTCTGGACCTTCTCCAACTGGTCCATGTCCTTCTTGTCATAAATACGGAGAATTTGAAAACAGGATAGATGTATTAATAGGTGAACATCAGAACTCAAACTCAAGCTTATTCACACATCAACTGAGTGTCTTTCTCCTCTCTATTGAAGAAGCTTTTTTTTTTGCTTTTCATGAAAAGGAGTGAGGAAAAGTCAATTATACTTGAATGAAAGATGTCACTTGACTATGAAAATTATGGCAAGAACCAAAATAAATCATATGTTAACAGGGAAAAAAAAGTCTGTACCTTAACATCTTTATGACTCCACCTGTTCCCATGAAGAATTTCTTTCTACTAATACAACTAGCTCAGGACTCTCGTCATGTTTTACTGCCTACTGGTACAAATCTACTGTGCAGAGAACAGTCTCTGAAGAACATCTATGATGCAAAGCCAGATCTAAAGCATACTAGAAGACTTTCAGTTCCTGTGGAAGATTTTTGTGAGCCTGCTAGCTACCTGGACTGTTTGAGACATGGTGTGACACAGGATAGGAGAGAGAAGGGCTCCAGGAGGTCTCTCTGATGTGCAGCAAGACAGTGATGAACTTGTTTTAGCCTCTGGAAGTCATAGTAGTACAAACCTCCCGGTTTTATCAGGCAAGACAACAGCAGTGACTGCCACCTCCCTTTGTTACTGCATTACCATGTGGCACTGTATGACTTCTGTGTTCAGCATTTCTAATGCTGGTCTGTAAGGAGCTCACCTGGGCTGCTAATTCCTAGCTTTGAATCCAACAGAGCTATTCTGGCAGCACAAAGGCTGTATTAACCTCTAGGTAAGTGGTTTCCAACACCACCTTAGTTGGAACTCTGATTTATTTATTTCACAGTCACTAGAAACACTCAACCCTACCAAGTCTGTTTAGCACAGGTGTAACTTCAGTTTCCCCATCTCCTTGCAGCTATTCATTTTCATTTCTATGCTAATTTGACTTTTTGCTGTTCTTTAACCACAGGCAGGAGCCTCTTGCAGATTTCTTGCTCTGTTATTTACTCATCTGCATTCAAGTGTTGTCTATCACTAAAATATCCTCCAAGTGTTTCAATGACTCCACTGGTTTTTCACTCCTTCCAAGCAACATCCTTCTCAGTGTTGCGCCAGGAATGGATACTCTATTATCTGGGCTCATTGCTACAGGAGATAAGCAATAGGAATCCTGCGTGAATTAACTCACATTAGCAGCGTTCCCCTCGGCACTACTGCAACAACTGGGCAAAAAAAGTAGACAATTATGAGAAGAGGCATCTGCGGTTCTTTTTTTTCCAATGTCAAAGCAATTTATTAGAAGTAACATGACCTACAAAGAGAAGGTCTGCTACTCTACAAATGCCAGCTCTCCTCACGGGCCCTCTTAGCTCTGCTTCACTACTAATCCACTAGTTTTTCAAGCACTGGTACAACAAACTCTTGAGAAAGCAGCATTTGCCTCACCAGTTCAAATCTTTGGTTAATCCAGCCCAGTAACTTCACTGCAACAACAGCCAGGTCTCCCCATCGTAGATGCGTGCAGAAGCACAATGGGTTTTTTTTTGCCTGAAGTCAGCCAGTCTGCATGCACTCAATCCTGGTCTCACAACTGCAGCCTAGCAGTGCCCACACATAGCCGAATTGCCCTCCCTGCTGAATATACTTCCCCCAAATCACCAGTCTAATCAATGCACCTGCTAAAGATGTTAGTCAGGAGGACATCCTCCTCCCCAAGATCCAACTTCTGCCCACAGCAGCCTTTTCTGTATGCTCATAGAAAACATCACCCCACAGCATCCAGCTTCCCTTCCCGCATCCCTCCTCGCCCATCTGGGCAGCCCCCCCACCCTGCTTTGGGAAGAGGGGCAGAAAACACAGCCAAGCCCTCTCATTACTGCCCTGTTTTCCTCCTTACAGCCATCAGAGAGCTGAGACAGGTCAGCACTGTTTGTAACAGCACACACAGCTGGAGACCAGACAGATCTCATTAGGCATTTACAAATGTGCCTTTAGAATGGAAAATGAAGGTCAAACACTGAAGCAGCTGCAGAAATGCATCTTTGCCCAGTCTGGCTAAATCCTCAATTTACCCAGCACTTGCAGGAGGCTTACAAGCATCCTGCTCAACATGCCATGGCACTGTGAAGGATTTCTTGCAGGCCATCTGATTAGTTGAAGTTTTCTTTATTATTCACTAATGGGTCTGGACACTTGTTTTCCATATTCTTCCGTGCTGCCAATCCAGGCTCCACTGTAACTACAGACTGACATTTCTTACTGAGGTGCAAGAGTAGAGATGCAGGGGATGCAACCAGGCCTGGACAAGCACAACATGTGCCACTTCAGATTTCTATCCAGAAAGGACACATCCCTGTATCCTTCTAAAAAAGCTCAGGTCTTTACTTCAAAGGCATTTCAGAATATCGGGTCAGAAATGCTCTCTGCCCTTTTCTGCACTGCCTGGTGAGCTTACGTGTACTGAGCTGCAAGGAGTACACCAAAAGGGCACCCCAGCTCCCTTCTGATATACTAGCCATATGCTGTTTGCAACTCCCCTTTTCCCTTGGCCATTGCAGAGCAAGGCAGGCTGCCTCGTTTGCCTAACTGCTTTCCTTAAGAACAAAAAATTCCTTTTCAAATTGCAAACAACTTGATCTTTTACTGCTTTCTCCAGCCTTTTGAGGATATTCTTAACCAAAATTGAATAGGGTGAACAAGAAAAGAGAGGAGAACAGTTACATAAAAATCCCACGGCAATCTGCAAGTTCATTATCATGTTTAGACCAATAATAAAATGGCAAACAACCACAAAAAGTTTTCACATATCTTCAGTTGACAAGTTTGCGACTCAAGCATGTGCATGTTTCTGGGAAAGACTATCTCCTCTGTTGTTGTCTTCTCTGACTGTTAGATTGTCTCCTGCTTATCAGTGACTGGCTATTCAAATAGGTTTTTTTTCTGAGTAAGCAGTCTACAACTTAGCTGCTAAAATGTGGTCCTTTTCTCCACTTTCCTATACCCACATCTGTACAAAAGAAGGCAGAAATGTGATGTGACTCTTCACTCGGAACTAGCTGAGCATCCACATCCTTTGTTATGCATCTGTCACTGCCTAAACTTTCATGTGTCATAGTTGATCAGCCAGCACTACATTATATTGAAGGAAATACCGCTTCCCTGAAAATGGCTATTTGAATTTAATGGTAATTTTTTATATCTCAGGGGTATTATCGCTATTGCAGTCAAATTTCTACCATTAATTAGTTCATCATCTGCCCTTGATGATTACGTGGCACTTCTCCATGGCAACATTGATTTGTGGAGTTTAGTTTCAGGAAGAGAAGTAACCCGCAAACCCTCAGATATCAGCAGAGCTGGCAACACCAGCAGCGAGAGCGCTCAGGCTGCAAATCTAGGAGACAGTAGCTGTTTGTCTAACTTCTGCTATGCTTCAGCGATTGGCAAGTTCAGCATTGACCAGGTTTCAGCTGGCCCTCTGCTACAGGGCTTGCAGCTGATTAGTCATGTGTTGACTCACTATTTCAGGCATGCTAGAAAACCAGCCAAAAGGAATGGCATGGGCTCTACAACAATTCAGGTTTCATCCTCATCTAAACAGAGCTGGGCTACTGGGGAGGTGCCATTTATTTCTCATCATGTTACAGCAGCAGATTTTCCCCGTTGCCTGGCTCGATCATGCCTCTAACACCTACTATTTTGTAGTAATAATAAAAAATAGCACCTAGGCTTTAGGCTGTTTTCTATGTTGGAAGATCCTAAGATATTATCTACATTTGGTGAAGCGCATTCAAGACATCTAATAACTCACCCAGCAGCAAAATACCAGCACCTCAGAGTTGCAGAGCAATACACGCTTCGCAGCAGACATCAAAGCAGTCACAAAGTATTAAATTGACATAGCAAAATCAGACAGAATTACCATGACTATACTTGGGCTGGAAAGAGTCATCAGTGTTGAAAAAGTAGTAAGGTACCAGCATTTTCTCATTCTTCAATGAGTCAGGAACCTATTGCTATTTTGTAAGACAACACAAAACCCCAGGAGTGTTAACAAGCAGAATGAGAATATTTACTGGGGACTCAAAGCAGCCAATCCAAAATCCTCATTTTCAAGCAACTTTTGCCTCTGTTGTATGGGGATGCTTCAACAGTCTCTCCTAGTCTGGCTCTCAACATCCCCTGCTGAAGCTTTTCTGTTTTGGAAAGTTAACCAGAGCAGGGACAGAAACCTTGTTTTTTGCCCACCAGATAGCTTAATGAGGGTGGTGGATTCTCTCTCCTGCCTAGCAAACACCTCATTATTCGTATAAAAGATATCTCCACCAGGAAAAACCTTCCCATTTCAGTGTGGTCCTTGTCCTCGTGGGTCCTCTCCTGCCCCTGGCTGGGGGAACCACAGAAACTCCACAGACCCTTGCAGGGCAGGTTAACCCCTGGCTCTTCACTGGATATACCTCTACTGCGCAAAACCCTGAGGGGCGAAGCTTATTTGGACCCCTCTGCACCATTAACAGTGGAGCTATCTAAATGAGTTAAACAACAGGGTTTCAGTTTCTGCTGCATGCTGTTGAAGCTGTCTCATCCAAAAACATCGCTGCTGTTAAAAATGCCAGCTTCCCATCCCTGTTGCTGGTGAGCACAAAGAATCTATTTCAGATGCAGAAGTCATCAGGCTTCAAAAGCAAATCATTAACTAACCTTCAGACAGAAGGTCCCTTGTACAGGCCTCAGAAGTACATTGGGTGCGAGCAAAAAGGCAATTACAGCTCCAGCAATGCCTGATTTACTTGAGGTGCTCCGTTCAGCTCGCAGCTTACTAGCCAGCAACACCAGCAGTGCCCAAAGAGTTCACAGCACTAATTGGTAGGATTTCAAGAGCACTAGAAGTCTGGTCTGCAGGACTTTCTGGCCACTCTGATGGAATTAATTTCATCCTAATGCCTCGATGTTCATATTATATATCCTCCTCCTTCAAAAATAGCATTTTAAATAATTAAAGCCAGGTTAATTACTCTATCAGCCACTGGGAACACTTACAATGCCACCACATGTGGCAAAGGAACCACATGCAGCTAAGGAATCGCATCCATGTGTCTGGATGGAAAAAAAAAAAAATCCCGCCCTTCTAGGTCTTAATAAATAACACTACTAACTAAAACACGGATGCTATATGTGAGATTTGATGGAGTATTTGGTATGAGATTTGAAAGCCTAAGTAACAAGGGTTCACAACAAAGCAGGACAGAGGAAGGCTCAGGAACTATTTGTGTCCTATGTGGTTATATCCAATAGTCTGGCAGTGCTGACAGAGAGAGCAACTATTTTAACCCAGGCCAGTGAAGGGCAAGGGAGGAATACAGCTGCTATGTACAGATGCACTGAGAGGCAATAACCATGACACCAGAATGGAAAAATTCAAACTGAAGACAAATCATCTTAAGAGTAAATCGTATGGATTTACCAAACATACCTGCAAGCTGGAAAGCAGGAGGTCCCTAACCAGCAGAGCTATGAGGTGTTTAAATAGTCTTTCACAAAGCAACAGCTTTACAGACGAAGTAAGGCCAGTCTGTGAAAGCGAACAAAAGAGCAGTTAGATGTGACAGTAGGGAAGCTTACTTTCACAGCCTGAGATATCCTCCTAGTCTTACATTGAAGTTCTTAAGTACTCCATATGTTCCAGCAGATTTCACTGGGACATTTTTCACGTATCCAGCTCCGCCAGTCACCAACATCTCAGAGCTCAAGTGTTTGTAAAAACAGGGAAATGGCCCGCCTTCTAGACTTTTGATCTACCCATCATCTAAACCAGGAAGATGAAAGCATTTCAGCTCTCCGGGAAGCATGGCCACTACTTAGGTTTTCTACAGATAAAACATCTGGGACTGCACAAAAAATTCAAAGTTGCGGTAAGCACTTAGGAAGACTTGAGAGGTACATAGCTTAAGATCTGTTACACCTAAAGCAACAAGGAGCTTATGTTCTCTCTGATTTCATTTATAGCTTGGGTAGCTCAGCAGCCATGCTTTAATTTGCTGCTGTCAATTCCAACAGCATTTTTTCCCCAGGTTCATAAATGTTACCTAAGTGAGTTTTCAACAGAAGTCTGCTTGGACATTAAGATGTTTAACTAGCAATATAAACCTAATCCTTGTCCCTCTTTCACTGTTCATCACATCATTTACAAGCTTGTTTGCACTGTCAGTTTTAGGCAGCCTTAGTAAAGTCTGGGAACAGCCATCTTCCACTGCTAGCATTTCAAATGGGATTAAAGTGTCTACTTCAGACCGAGCTGCTAACCCAAAGTAGCAAACACCACTTTTGGACTTTCTCTTTCCTTGCTGGTCAAGGCAGCAGAAGATCAAATCTTGTGTTTTCAGAAACTGCAGAGTGGATCAACAGCTAAGAAAATACTGAAAAGCACAGTTTGAATTTATACAGCTCTGAAGCAGACCATGCCTCCCCCTTGATTTAATTATTTCTGAAGCCAAATAATTCACTATTTGTTACTGAACTCCATGCTGCTTTCTGGGGTTGTTTTCAGGGAGTGAACTAGGGGGGGAGGTGTATATATAGCACATTAGTTAAACAACAACAACAAAACAACCCAGACTTGGCACACACAAAGAGGTACAACAGCCTTTATTCTGACAAACAGCAAGCCACCTCCTTTTTCAGGCATAACCCTTGACCCTTAACATGACTTCCTTTTCCACAAACCCTGAATCTGCTTGTTCCAGTGATCCAAAGCAAAATCCACCTGTCTCTTAACCTAAGCCAGATTACATTCAAGTTCTGCCAACAGGGAAGGATGCCTGCAGGACAGTAGACAGAGTTCACTGTGTCAGGCTGCTTTGCCTTGCAAATACCTTTCCCTTCAAGATCTGAACACAACAATAATCAAGCAGATTCCAGGACAGCAGTGTGAAAGATGATCTTGTTGTACAAGGAGTTTAATATGCCTACCAAGTTAGAAGCAGCTTCCTGAAAACTCGGAAAAGTTCCGTAAAAAGTCTTATTTACAAACTAATTACTGAAAACCATGATAAAGGTAAAAGACCAGTTAGATTCATAAATTGCTGTTATTTACTAGAAGTTACCCTGTTATGAAGTTATGTGTTACAATAAGCCATGTTATGTCATCACTTGCTAAAGTGATTCTGTCCTTACAACAGAATTTATGAAGAAACAAGGGCAATAAAGTGTGACTGTACCATTGTTTCTTTATCTACCCACAAATAATTAGGTGGTTATTATTACTATTTTAAAACAGAATATTTTACCTGGAGCAGGTCTCTGTAGATGATTAAGTAGTATTAAAGGCACTATTAAGAAACTGAGCTTGTCTCAAGCTGCACTCACCATAACTGTCTGCTTTGCAGATAACCTTCGATTTATTACCATGGCAGCAAAGAGGGAACCATGCCCCCGTAGTGCGACGAGTAAACCACAAACCCACAGTGTGACCAAACACACAAAGCAAGTTTTCACTTTGTAAGAGAGTCAACATTTTTATCAAGGTCAAATTTTAGTGACCACTACCCATCATAACTACATGCACAGTACACGTGTGTATTAATCCAAGTATGTAGCAGGATTCAGTTCCTCAGTTACAGAAGCTTAACTTTATCTGTATGTTAAAGAACACAGGAAGCGAGAAAGCAGAAAGCTTTTTAAGTGTTGGCCTCTGCAGAAAAGTATCTGGGGGCCCTGGTGAATAACAGCTTGGAGATGAGTCAGCAGCAATGAAGGCCCACTGCCTACTAGGCTGTATTAGTAGGAGTGTAGTCAGTGAGTCAAGCAAAATTATTACTTCCCTCTCTCTGGATTTCTGAAGCTCCATGTGGAGTACTCTGTCTGGTCTTGGCCCTTCCAATATAAGAAAACAGTTGCCAAGTCTCTTGCAGTGACTAGGGGTGACAAAAAAATTCCACAGTTCCAAAATGAAGCAAAGATATTGTTGAAACTAAAGGAGGACTTTTTTTTTTTTTCTCCCAGAAAACCTCCCCATCTGTAAATTCAGTCCATGAGTTCAGTCTCCAGAGGCTATTCTGCCATCATATGTAATTTTATCTGAGAAGGGCATCCTATCATTTTTTCCTGTGTTCACAAAAATGATCTTGATTCTTTTTTTAAGCAATTCCTCAAGCATTCAGTGCATTTTTAGTCACCGCAGGCAACTACAAAAGTAGTCGTCCTTTAATTATATTCACACCCCATATAGTTAGCTTAAAAGCACAGGAGCAGATTCAGGACTGAGAGCCCATCTCAGTGTTTAGCAGGGACTTGTGGGATGAACAATATGCATTCAGTACAGCACACCCTGGTGACACACGAACCGAAACCACCTGCTGTCCTATCAACTTCCTGCAGAGACACTTGCTGGGCTGACTCACAGCTACTATACCTGTGACAGACTATACCACACAGATCAGCATGTTTCATTGCACAAAGAGTCTGTTGCAATACCATTTTAAGCTGCCGAAGGTGTCTTATCCTGATGCAAAAGGCTCATTTTTTTTCCCTCAGTTCACCCTTGTATCGTAAGATGCACTCACACAAAAATAAATGGGAGAGGACCAGCACTATGAACAGATGTATAACTAAAGAGAGATCTATTCTCTGGCTAGACTATTACTTTCATTTATCAGAAAAAAATCCACTGAAACAAATTCAGAAAAATTTGTCTTATTAGGAAATCTCACAGCTGAATGCATTTCTGAGATGCAGCTATTAAAGGCAAAAACATGAGTGAGGAAGAATACAAAGGAAGAACACAAACTTGAAGCAGGATAGAAATAAAACTGAAAATTATTTACCTTTCAGGACATTTTTTTTTTTCCCTGAATTTGCACAAGACCCTAAGATGCAACAATGCTTCTCTTCACAACAAAACCGTGCATCTTCAGATTTAACAAAGGCTAAAAGAAAGCCCAAGTTCTCTTGAAGAAGTTTAACATCATCTCCAATTAGAATTCAATCTGTGTTTTTTTTCAAAGGTTTGCAGTTTGGGAAGCAAAAGGGTGTTTCAGTTTGGTCTAAGCAACTTCACAGTACATACAGGGTTCTCTCAAATAGGAAAAGCAGGGAAAAGTTACGCTCAAAGAGAAAAAAAAAAAAATCACTTGAAAGGGTGAAACTCTATAGTTTATAACTGACCACACAAATGGAAAACTTCAAGTTATGCCAGGCAATCACAGACCTAATGATGGTAGTATTGACAACATACCTGGCAATAACAGGCACATTCAGTACTGAAGACAGTTACTTGACACCTTTCAAAGGATTCAAGAACATCGCTAGTGAAGGGAGTCAGATGGTATTTTAATTATTTCCTGATACTAATCAGGGTGAGATACAAGCTCTTTAACAGAACTGAAGCTATCCTGAGAGAGAGTGAACGCTATCCAGATGCATAGTGGTCCTCAACAATCACCATTCTCTTTAGCCTCACTTTAGTGCTCCAGTAAAGCACAGTGGGACTTCAGTGACAGCCTTTAAAATGGGCTTTTGACCCTTGTGTGGATGCACATACCAGCTTCCTACTTGGTCGCTTTTGGTTTTTTTTTTTTTTTTTTTTTCTCCTTCTTTCTTTTCTTTTCAGTTTGCACCAAACACTGCAGTATCTTCAGAAAATACCAGGTATGCCAGTAAATCAACTGTCATTACAAACACACACTTGTTAAATGTACAGACATATAGAAAACGTTAAGCTCAGTAAAAAGACTGCAGACTCAAAGTCAAAAAGAGAAGGGGAGGGGTTATTAAAAAGCCCTTTATTTAGAGAGCTCTCATTTATGACTTGTTAATTATGTCAGTCAAGCATGGAGAACAATGTCCGATGTTGCAAAATGAACTTTATCTCCAAGGAAAGAAAACAATGCTTAGTTAAATTCAGAGGAGCAGCAAGCCTATCTTTGCAAGAAGTAGTAGTAAATCAGTTTCAGGGGAAACATGAAAAATATTTCATGATTTCCCAGAGGATTCAAAAATTCCGGTTATAAAAGCCAGTAAATATTTTGTGTTGGAGTGTGCTATTATTGATACTATTAAACTTGCAAGAAATGCAAAAGTGAAGTTTGTGACAGGTAACAAATGGTTTCCTGGCCTACATCAACCAGTATGAATAAAGAGGCAGAGAATCTTGTCATATGCAAATCCTGTGTAGGAAGCTTCGAAAAATTCTCTTTCACTTATTTCTCTGCATCTTTTAATAAAGATTTGTTACTGTGTGGTATCAACGGATGCTGTACGAAATGTTTTTATTTGCATTAGCAGCAACTTGGCTAACTGGAGTTAGGCTGACTTCAAGGTATGTAATTTTAAAAGAGTTCCCTCTCACTTTTTGCAAAGTTTGGCATATCTATACCTGGGCACATAATAAGGGCCCAGCTTCCCAGACTCTTCTCTAAAATATCCAGAGTAACAGTGAGCACCCATATAAGCTGCATTAGCCAAGTATAGCACTTACGTGGTCATTTCAAATTCAAGTTTACTTATGTATCATCTAGGTGTTTTTTTTTTTTTTTTTAATGAAAGTCTCAGGAACAGGAAGTCATGAATTGTATGTATTCAATTTAAGATGTTATCTGACTATTCACATTGTGCTGTGAAATGTAAAAAAACATCAACAGCAGAAAAAAAAACTTCACTCATCTCTTTATGACTCCATGTGGTTTCATAATGAAACTCTTCCTTCTAACGTAACCCAGGACTATTTCAGATGGTACTTGCCTGACGGTGCTGGAGTAGGTCCAAAGCAGCTCTGAACACTTGTAGGGCACCCATTAGCCTGCTAGCACAGAATCATACTCTGCTGCCGTAGTTTCTTTACATCAACATCTCAGAAAGTGCGCCGGCATCAGTTTCTTTACCTCTAGAGCATTAGCGTGTTAAAAAAAAACAAACAAGAAAAAGCTCCAGGTGTTAAAAGTGTCAGCGGGAACGGGGTGAGGGGACGCAAAGGGCAAGGGGCCAGGCAGAGAAAAGGCCAGAATTGAATTTGGTGCCAACTACCGTTACTGACGTCAGGAGAATCTGAACTGCAAGAGTCCTTCTGCTCAAGTTAGGAGGCTGCCTAGCAGAAGAGGAACAGGCAGCTCAGTACGAGAGCTCCAAGTCAAAGGTGCAGTGAACGTCTACGGCAGCCATTCACCTCCATCTGTGTGTCTCCGCTCCCACGGCTTTGTCTTTAGACACAAAAGGCTGATGACTTTTTTCAAACAAAAGCTTGCAAAGCTCTGAAGCGGTTTCAGACAAGATCGTTTATATTATTGCAAGAGAAAGAAACCTGAAGCTTCCCTAACAATATAAGCCAATGCCACTACTTGCTGCAGTTATTCAGTTGTAGTTCAAGTCGTTTTCTACTTTAAGCTGCCACTTTGTGTTCTGGGATCTTGAAAGCAGTCGTGTGTCGTGTTCCCCCCCTGTCCCCCCCCATCTTTTTAAAGAGCAGTGATTTTCTTAGTTAATGCAAAATTACTGAGTTATTTCCAAATACAGGAATCCAACTACTTACTGTATAATCGATGCTTTTAGATACAAGTATCTACTGGGCATTTTATTTCACATGGATATCCGCGGGGTCAATTACACTTGCTGTGCAAATCATGCACTGAACCTGATAAGTGGCACTAGAAATTCAATTACCTTCGGCTTTCGAGATGAATCTTTTGATGGACTAGTGGATAGCTATGCAGCTATTTAATCTGTGTACAGATCCAATCTTAAACAGATGGTGAAACTGGGATGCGATTTCATAGTAACACTTTTGAAAGTGACAATTCTCAATCCCTCACTTTGTCTCAAAACTGTGGCTTTTGGATACCCTACAACATTCAGCTAAGTAGCATCAACATCCAAACTAACCACATTCCTCCTGCTATTAGGACACATCAGAAACTGAGGAGCTTTCTAGACAATTGTAATCTTTGGTTTATTTAAAACGTTTCAGCAAACTGAAAAGTCAGTAACTTTTTTGTTGTTGTTGTTGTTGATTGGTAACACTACTTTATTATGCTAGAGGCAAAGAGCTCATTTCTACTGTCAGGAGGGCAAAATATTTTGTCATGAAATCCCACTACCAAACATGCAAATTCATTAGCTATCCTGCCTCAAGAAAGCCATAGGCAGGTAGTCTAAATGATACATACCACCTTCTTGTATAAGCAGAGGACTGTTTCCTCCAAGCTCTTACGGTCCATTCCATGTTTGCCTTTTTTTTTTCTGGCTTACTATGTCATCTATCACCTGAAAATAAGGTGATTTAACCATTTGCAATGCTGCATCTTCATTTTTCCAGCTATAAAGACTATAGCTGATGTTGAAAAGTTTCCCATGTTCCACTTTGAAAACTTCTCAGTTAAACACATACAAAGATATACCACATCCCTCATACCGTTACAGAACATGAAAAATGATAAGAAATTACACAACATTGAATCCCAACTATTTCCATATAGAGTGGAAAATTAGTTAACACTGTCCTGAAGAGCCAGAGCAGAAAGGTAGAAGACAAATATGGTACAATGTAGAACCTATTCTCCCATATTAGAAATGCATTAGATTTTCTCCTTAATAAAGCTCTAACTAGTGTATTAGTGCGAAAGCTTTAGCCAAGAATACAAAGAGAAAGGAAATCCTAGAGGAGAGATTGTTGCCTCTCTCTACTGGGGGGAGGGGGGGGGGTGGGGGATGGGGGGAAAGACATTAAATGAGCGGGCAAAGAACACTACAGATTTAGAAGGAGCAAAGGTGTACAGAAGGGACTGGAGTCAAACTGCAGAATTAACAGAAACAAAGTAGGGTTTTTTAAGGTGTCTGAGACCTATTCAGTCTGAGTTACTTTAATTAATAACCCTGAATGGAAATGAATGAAACACTGAATCTGTAAAGCTCCCTTTTAAAGAACAGAAACGAGGCAGACCCACATCGCAGAAGGCAGGCAGGAGAACTTGTAGATTCTGGTTTATGTAAAGGCTAGTGCATCCATTGTACAAAGTCAGAGGACACCAGGGCTCTTGCTGGCTGATCAAATGAACGATCCTGCAGGGAGAGGCTCTGGAAAAGTCACCTTTCTGTCCAGACGCAAGCCTTGATAATGGCCACACCAACTCTGGAAAAATAAAGACTGCTCAACTTTGTTGTATGTAGATATGTCTGCACCATATGGCTTAAGGTATCAAGTCCAGCCAGGAAGAGTTCCTGATCTCCAGGGCAGGAGGAGTTATAAAGCAGATGTCTTGACTCTTTAGTTAATGGTAGTGAGACTCTCAGGACCCAATTTATTAGTATCCAATCCTAAAAGTGCTTGAAGAGCCAGCACATAACATATCCAAACATGTGAGACTTTTTGCCTTACCCAATATTTGTTAGTTGTCACTAATCCAGGGCTTCTAGCAATATTCCTGGCCACAGGAAGCTAATCCAGCTGACACACTAAGTCAAATTACCAGCATTATTAACAAAGAATTGTACCCAGGAACCGTGCAAGTCTTCCTCAGGCAATCTTAAGCATTTTTGTCTATTTGCCTAGCCTACCTGGATGAATCAGTCTACATATGAGGCTATCCAGTCAATCTGGATTTTAAAGCTACCTGGATCAACACAAAGGCATTCTACTTGCCCATAGGAAGTTTTTTTCCTCTCAGCTCATGTCAAAGAAGGAAAAAACTTTGTTAGTTGTGGGATTAAACTCAGGCAGCTTCAGTTTTTATGCTTAATAGGAGCAGTCACATCAGTAGGTGAAGTCTGGTCTTGAAAGAGTCAATTCAGTCAAATGGAAGACAGAAATCCAACTGCTCTGTTTTCATCTATCATACCTGACAAGGAATTCAGCTTTTGTCACAAATACCTAAAAGTAATTATTCCAAAATTACTACAGCAGTTCAGAAAAGTTATGTAGATCTGTGGACTCTTTTTCTTACAAGTACCATATACTATGGTGACAGGAGAGAGCACACTTTTAATAGGTGTCTGTCTCTCCCCTGAAGCACCTTTTGTTGGTACACTGCTGCATTGCACATAACCTAATACAGCAGGAAGCCATAAATCAGCAAGAAAAACTTCACTTTCTGAAGTTTGTTATGAGCTGAATGGTGTAAACAAATACTGTCCCAAAATATTTTGCTGTCAACTAAGGAGCTGTTCAAGCACAGAATATCTCCAGTCATACAGACAACTTCTTACTAGTACAGGCAAGATGAAGCGTCCAGAAGACTGAAACTTGCAAATACATCATCCTAGAGACAAGATCTAACGCAGCAAGACCACTAGGAGCAAGATTTCAGAGACCCAAGACAGTAATAAACAAAATAACACTGAACATCAGGAAAAGGACAAGTGAAAAAAAGGACAACTGGATCCGTTATAGCGCCTCTTTACACTTTGCTTATAATCCTTAAGTGATGCAGCCAGATTATTATTTTCATATAGATGCAAAAATGAAGTTACTTCCCAGCATTTAGACCCAAGTCACATGACACTGAATTTTAACCAGAGGAAAAAGTGGCAGACAAGATTTGCCCAAAGACATCTAAATTATCAAGGTACATTAAGAGCAAGAAGAGTATCTGACATACTGACACAGCCATTAAAAAAACCTCAGAACCCAATAAAGTAAGGTTTTACTAGAACAGGAACAAATGTGGGTGCAGTACAACACCAAATAATTAAACTTCTTCCTCTTGCACTTAGCATTAAAGAAGTGAAAGTACAATTATGACTTATCCCAGTGGAAGTGTACATTTCAAGTTGGAATATAATAAATCTGAGGTAAACTCCATCAAATTAAAATGACTTTTTAATATACTTAACATATTCTGTGCGTTCTTAAATAAAACAGCTATGGAAAGGACATCTCATTTCAGCATCCAAACACCACAGATATTGAAAAATGGTATTTTTAGGAAAAAAAGCACATGCTCTGCATATACAACCACAGAGGAAGAAACATTATCACCAAGAAAGGGGATGCATTTTCCATATTTTAAGCAATCTTAAATCTAAAGAACACACAAAATTTTTCTATTTTGAATGTTTTTATTCAAATCAATATACAAATACGAACATTTGAACATGTAAAAAAATAAAAAAGGACATTTTCTACATCTTAAAAAAGCAGATCAAATTTACTTCTACATGTGCACTCCCGTCTGTCGGAAATCCTAATCAGCAGATACTTTTCTGTTCTCTTCAAAGCATTCTATGCCAAATCCTCTCCCCCAAAAACCAGCCACGCTCATGACTACAAGCAACATTTTTAAAAACTTAAAACACTAAATGTCCCTGAACAGATTACAAAAAATATTTCTCATAGAATAAACATGACGTATTTCCCTAATGACTTTAGGGCAAACTACGTGCTGATGGATAGTTTGCAATTCAACCTTTCTGTAGTTCATCGATAGGTAACTCAGGCAACATAGCTGGACTACATTTTTCTTTTTTAAGCTATTTTTACAAATTCAAAAAAGCAATTATAGCTTTGTTGATAGCATTCTTCTTCCCTCCCTCCCCCAACCTTTCAACTCTTCAAACAAAAATGTATCTGCAAAAAAGAATAAAAAGCAGTAGAATAAGTCAACTCAAAATAACTGGTTTTTTACATCATCTGCCAACATAATAGGAACCGAAATGATCACCTGCTCAATATCACATTGTGCTAATGAATGTAGTGGAAGCACTATCACAATAACTCTTTTGAATCACGCCATAATGTATAAGCAAATATTTTTTGTATGAAATTTTGCTCAGTGATATTGGTCAAATTACCTCAGGCAGTGTAGTTCACCTCAATGTTCTGTCACTCTATTTGCTTTAATATTTGGCCAAGACACTGTTTTCTTTTCATGTTCTGGCAATGGATGTTTTTTGGAGCTGCAGTAATGTAAGGATAGGTGATGCAATGCTTGTGGAAAGGGGTAGCTGCTTAAACTGGTACGATTGGAAAATATATTTTGGGGGTACACGAGCCCTTCTTTAGGTCTCAAATACAGCAGGAGGCTTTAAAAATGAAAACAGTTGCTCAATGTACATGAATGTGCTCAGTCCATAACAGAAAACAACTTGACAGTGCTTCAAAGAAAACTCCTCAGAAACAGGTTCTCTCCAACCTTTTTCTTTGCCATTCCTCCAACTGTCAGCTTCATCCACATCATATAACAGTAAGTTGCTTAGCAATGTTAACAGACATTAACATTAGTTAATGTCTATTTGTACAGTGTCCAGAACATGGGCATCTAAGCCCTCATTTTCTAGCTGCTACTTGTAACAAATTAGAAATATTTACCTAGACCTACTATGGATAGGGATCTTGTCAACTTTACCATGATGGAGACAAATGCAGGTTGCACAGGTTTTACAATGGCACCCTGTCTGCAGCATGCTTAATTATCCTAGCTTTCAATTCTATTACTTCTACAACTATGACTCTTCCCTCTGTCTGAAAAATCCAGTCATCTGCAGAGAAAACACTAATACTGCAGAAGTCATGTTTAATTCTGTATCAATAGCTAGATCAGTACAACATAGTCATTCTTCTCAACATTTTGTCTTGAGGTCATCTGACTGAATATTATTATTCTGTACTTAGGTTTTTCCAGTAAATTTTAGTCAGTGTTTTATTTGCTGTTGTCTTAAAAGATCTTAAGATTGTCCTGTGAGCTCATTTCAGTACTAATACATTATATACATATTTTTTTCCTTGCTAAATATTTATTTTTCACTCCAAAGGAAAAATTATTTTTCTAAAACAATCCTGAGCATATTTTTCAACCATTACCCCACACTTAAAATTTCATGTGGAATACTGTTAGCACTAGTAACATCAGGACATTCTCCAGTTACTTCACAGTACTGGTTAAGATCAAAGGACAGGGCTGAAAACTACTTGAAATCTACTGAAGCTTTCCTTTTCTAAGATGTAAAGAACACATCATAGGCAGTTTTATTGCAAGCTGAGAACAAACATAAAGTGTATTACCAAGCAAGATAAACTCTGCAACACTTAACATGGGACTCATACTTGGAAAAATGACTAAATAGCAATTTGTCGGTAAGATGCAACAGCACATAAAACACTTTCAAGAAGTTCTGTCTATCTAGTCTTCCACTTTCTGCAACTAAGTTTCATATAGAGCTACTGTGAAACTACAGCCAGCAAGCACACAACTGACAGCCAGGATCAATAGAAAAGAAAGTTTCTGATGTAAGAAAATTGCTTCACTTGGTGGGAAGACACACAACATGTATGTTATGAAACAGCAAGTCAGTATTTGCGAGGTAGGCTAGTTGCTCATTTGACTGGGAGAGGTAGAGCTAGTTGAAAAATCAATAGCTAAGGCCAGTCAAAATTACAATGATCCCAAGTTTTCTAAGATGCAAAAAAATAACTCTCAGTCTGAGACTGCTTATGTTACTTATGTTATTCAGTTGTCTGGCTCACATTTACTCATTTTTACATAGGTAAGTTTATTGTAAAATATCCATTCAGGGAGAGAATGCTTCCAGAAATAACCAGGGAAACAGCTTAACTACATTTTGGCATGTATCCAATTAATCTAATTTATACATCTTATGACTATGAAGATTAATAAAGCTAAATGGTTCACTTATTTCGGCATGTTGATATAACCACAAAAACAAATATATACCAAAGGCTAGAAGTAAGTTAAGTCTTAAATTCCATTTGGTTTACCTACATAAAATTCTCCATGCAATTTCTTCCCACAGGAAAAAAGACCAACTATTTTAGAGATGAAAGCCAGGAAGACATACTGGTCAAACAGTCAACAGGTATTAAAACCCTCGTATCAAAGTTAAGACATCTGGGTATCGAATCATACATAATGCTCCCTTGGATTGATGTAGACTCTTCCAGGTCCTGAGTTTTGCGGGTGTCTGCTGCTCCAATTTTTGTAGTATGTTTGCTGATAAACGGGATACATATGCCCTTCTTCTTCCTGTGGCTCTTCAGCCTCACAAGTAAGGTGTCTTCCATTCACAGCTTTCTAAACATACACAAGTTCCAGAGTTTATGTATAGAACCTGCAATTCTTATTCTTGTAAAGCTTTAAGCTAAATAGACAGCACATGATCTCCAAAACAGTCCTATGCATCAAGAAACATCAACTTAAAAATTCCAATGATTAACAGACACAACAGTAGCGTTAGTAACTACTCAGAATTAACCTCAACCTTTTGTTTCAAAGGAAGTTAGATTTTAATACCCAATAAATCTAAAATGTGAATCACAAACTATAAAAATGTCTGTCAGCACTCCTGTGCTTTATTTTATTCAACAAAAACTTCAAGTCTGTAGTTTTTATGTATTTAAATTAAACAGCAAAACTACCTTGGAAATACAGGATTATTAAAATGATATTGACAACTTCCACTTCCTGGATAGCAAACCCACATATCCAACAGTTATTGACTAGGATGGACAAATTTTGTTTTTAATGAAAAATATCCTTATAAGCTTATTTAAGGAGCCGGATGAAATCAAAGCTTAAATTAAGAATTCAAGTAATCTTATTATTTACCATGTGCTCCAAGTTTCCAACATCTTTGTCTCTGTACTGGCTTTGCAAAGTGAAATGTTCTTTCTGAAAGAAGAAAAGTTAAAGTGAAAACAAGTCAAAATTCAACACTGCAGAACAGAGTTGGTTCATGCAAAAATGCCAGTTGTCACAAAATAACACACTGTCTTGTGAGGTGTCTGAACTGACCACTATTTAGAATACTTCTTACAAGCTGATCTCTGACGGGAAAAAAGATGCTATTGTCCATTTAAGAAGTGTTATTTACACATTGAATTGTAACTTTTTTATTTAAGCATGTTTTAGAAAGATTAAAAGGTTTATTTTGACGTGACATTGATTTCAGATAAGCCATAGGTTAAAAACAAAGTAAAATCCAAAATCAGTTATAAAGTTTTTATGAGCATCATAAGGATAAATGTTAAGTCTGATATCACACAAAAGTATTTAGCTGAAAAGGAATTTACTCGCGCACTACTGAGAGTAGAAGGGAGTATATGGTTGTTTCTTAATTTGATAAAATTAAACAAATTACTTCCTACTGAAAAATTTAAAACTTCTAATGAGACTACCCAAAACAAATAAAAGAAAATGCTTTTCAGTAAATTAAACTGATTTTATTTTTCCCTTATTAATTAAAGCAGCGTAGATATATTTGCAACTTGTCTACTCAAGTTTGTTTTGCTGAGTGATTTTCCAAGTGACCATCCACACTGCTCAGCTGTTTTACCATTAACTTTTTTCTATGAGGCCTAAAACCTGTTTCCCTAAGTATCTCTCTCCAAAATATTATTTCAGAGGTCTAGCAAGGCCTGATAGATAAACAGGAACTAATTGGTATTCTACTCACAGGACAGGACAAGAGCTAATAGCAACCGAATTCCTCCCAAATATGCATTGCATGAACACCCTACGTTTCAATGTCGACTGTAGGTCTGCTCTTAATGTTCAGCATGGCTTGCTAATAAAAACATACCAATATACAGTAGTAAGTTCTTCTGCAACTCAAATAGGAGTACATTGCTTGATTCATTAAGCCCACTAGTCCTTTAGAATATTGGCTATGCTAGAATAGGAAAAACAACCTCAACTCACCATCTTGTTGGGTCCTGCTACCTGATTCTCTCTCCTTACAAAAGCAGCCTTAGAAATTCACTTTATTCTGCAGTGATTTGTCCTTTGTTGGTTCCCAAAGAACAGTCTCACCACCAAGATCAATATAGTTTTACAGACTGCTTCATACTAAATTTCAAAATTCATTAGTGCCACATAGCTATTACAAAATAACAAAAAAGTCAAAGCTGACAGTGATCAAAGTGTTTTGAAAGGTGTCTATCACTGAACTCTTCAGTCAGGTCTCCCAGAAACTCCAGAATAAAAAGAGGTTCTCAGGTAGCAGATGGTCATTGCTCTCTGCCCTACCTATACCTCTTAAATTTCATAACAAAACTGTTCCCATACTAACTGGGGTTCTGTGACAGCTTTATGAGCTAATGGATTGAGCTCATATGTGAACACACATAAACACCAACATTCCCAACAGTGTGACTACGCTGTGGCCTGACAGAAGTGCTTGCGTTAGCCCTCAATTTGAGAGAACAAACGCATATCAATAAAATTACAAGTACAGAAAAGATGTATGTAACAGATGTTAATCCTGTCCATTAGAATATATATGGGTTAAAGAATGAAGACAAGAAACTTCTACACAGAAAATACAATCTTAGAAAGCTTCTCCATCTTGTCAACTATATTACTTCTGGAACAGCTGGTTATTATAAGTACTCCTAACATTGTGAGGAGGACATAGGCATGGCTTATTTAGTATATGCTTTACATATTAATGGCAACCAAAATAATATTCAAGTACACAAATGCTTCATAACCAACCATCTAACTGTAAGAAATAATACCAGATGGAAATCTTGCTCATTGTACACACCTGAAGAAAAGTGAGCTACATGCAGCTTATCTATACTTGATGCATGGTTGACACGCACATATAGAGGAAGTAACATTTATTGGTAGATTCTATTGTTAGAAAACCAGCACTGGTGGTACATGAATCAGCACACTTACTGTGCTCTTAGAAGCAAGCTAGCAAAACATGGCAGAAAAGAATTTCTGCCAGAGTTTACTCAGACATTTTGGTTGAAGTAAAATCACCCATATCTAGTCTTGCCTGAACAGTGTTCAGAGATACTATTCAAAAGCAGCTTGTTTGGCTTGATTTTGAGGGTTTGTTTTCGTCTTAGCCAAAGAAGATTTCTGTTCTTTGAAATGGTCTTTCACTTGGTAGGAAGAACGCCACGTCCTTCAATACTTATTTCAGAATGTCAAATTGTTTCCTTCAGTCGCTATTCATGTACCAATCACGACAGACTTCTATTCCTGTTGTCCAGCAGCTGCTGAAATTAGCAGCAGCCTGCCTTTTGAGATTGGACCAAATTTCCACTTTAAGCACTGAGAATATCAGAAGGTATGCAGGGCACATTAACATTGTTTATCTATCAGTAATTTACCACACTGATTCAATGGGAGACAAGAGGCATCTAGATTTTGCTCAAGTCTCTCCCCAGTGGGATGCTGGGACTTGTACTGCATGACTCATGATTCAGTAGCAGCATTTCTCAAGTAAGAAGTTGTTCCTTCCCCAACTTAAAGATTAGTCTGTAAAGCTCAAGACCTCCAATCCATTTTCCTCATTCAGTCATCTTCTTTCTAAACAAAGAATCAAGCCTCTTCCGACCTCTGGGATTGTTTTAGAGGAGATAGCAAGTCTTCTGGAAAGCAAGTAATTCCTGTCTATGTTGCATTAAGAAGGTAAGTAAAAGGAGTTTTCTTCATAGTAACATACAACTAAATATATTTGGGTCAAGTATAGGGAGGCTTCTATGGGTAGGTATGATATTTATTCAGAAAACAGACAACTCTGGAGCTCAGTACTGCTTGTTTTAGGTCTAGTCTGTCACTAGACAATTTCACGGGCTTACCACTGCTTTGCCATCAGGAACCTCAAAGTCACCACGCAGGCAAAAAACTGAAATAACATTACAGCAGCTGAAGACAACAGGCTCAGGTATAGCCAAAGGGAACAAATCTGTACCTTGAGGTTATGTAGTCACTAGTCTAAGATATCTCTCAGACTCAGACATCTGAGTGATGTCTTGTAAAGTGAAGCTTTATGGACAAGCAGAACACAGTCTTAACAGTTCTAAGATTATACAACAAAATGGAAGACAAGGGACGAACATATGGTGCCCGCAATTATCTCCAAAAAGAGAGGTTAATTGTACTGCATTAAGAGCCACAGCATGAAGAAAAAATATTGATCAAGGCTAGCAAAGAACCACCACATCAAGAAGAGTTCACTTCTGTAACAGGGTTAATATCAGAATAGAATACAAACAGGCTACATTGTGCATGGCTCCAAATAAACCTACTCAGACTAAAACCAGTTGGATATAACAGTCTTTACTATTTAAGTCAAACAGGTCATCATTTTCAACATCTGCCTGCATACATGAAGTTGCTGAATACTTCCAAGCAATTAACAGTTACAGCACTGGTCAACTCATATACACATCTTGATCATACAAAATGAGTTAGAATTTGGACTGAGCAAAAGAGCTGAGGCCTGGACCTGCCTTACTAATTTTCCTCTAAACAAACAATCAAAGCACAACACAAGAGCAGAGCACTGTATCCTCAAGAGGATAGACAATATAAGAATCATCCAAACAGACCAAACAGCTAAAATAAAAGCCAGTTAGCTTATTTACAAAACCATTAATTAAAACACAACTTCTATCATCATATGTTTTTATACTTACTTCTAATTTGATTATTATTTGGGAGACAAAATACTATTATTTCAGGAAGAAATGCTTCCTTGTTCTTTTTCTGGGCTCCATCTAATACACTGTACACATTAAAAAGCGCACTTGTATGCATGCTTCCAAATTCCAAGGAACTCAGTTATTAGACAATTTAAACCCATAGATGCCTAACAGAAATGATGAAGAGTATCTAATTGTTGCTTTTTTTTTTGCCCTTTCATCTTAGTTTTTTAAAAAAAGAAAAAACTGTACTGCAACTATATATTTGCATCTCTGCAAATAAAGGCATTTTTTTTTCCCAGGGAAGATTTAGCACAACTAAAAACACTTCCTCATGAGTAGAAAACCTTCCTACAATTGAGCCAGCTCACTGTCAGCTAGGCCAGTGTCAACTCCAATCACTATTTTTTATTTAGACCTTTTTGGGAAGTAACATTTCCTTAAAAATTGTGAAAATTCAGTATTTTTACAGTTACACTAGTGCCTAATGGTACTATGGAAAGAAAACATAACAGCTCTAACTACCTGGCCATTCCAGACCTTCAGACAAATGAGACATCAGACTAGGAATCTTTCCCCACCTCCTGTTCAGTAGCAAAAAAGTTTAAGTAATAGCTGAAGTCTCATTCAAGATAAACATAAGTAAATCTTTCCCTGAATATTAGATGTAATGTCTGAAAACCCTTACTGGTTAAATCTTCAAAGTAAACAGTGGTCTGCATGTATTGAACTAATACTGCAGTAGATGACTTGATATATTTATGAAGTTACTAAGAGCCCATACAATAGTCACAATAATTTCAGAAATAACACTTCAATTTCCATTTCCTTTGAGTTTATTAAGGTGTTTCTTATCCTGTCATTTCAAAAGCTGACATATAATATATGAACATGTGTAACAAAAAATTCTTATTCTCATTGAGCAGAAAACACCCTCACAGAGGCACCACAGAATAAATCAACAGGTGTGTGGTAAGAGATCAACCATTTGCCCAGTTCCCCCAGTCAGCTCACTTATCCCTTCACACCTCAAGCAGCTTTCAGAGATACAGAACCGTACCAGTGATATACTGGTAATTTCAGATGTATTGGCACACATTTTGGACAAATTTTTAACTTTCAACAACAATTCTACACAAGCAGTAGTTTACTTAATTTAACACTACATTTTTTACATTAGACAGAGCTATACAATACATAAATTATAACGTCAGTTACCTAATGCAGATGATTTGAAACCTCCCTTCCTTTCAAAATTTTTTTTGGTTACCATTATGATGGAGTAAATTTGTTAGTGAAACAGGCTGAGTTAAAGAATGGCCATTTTTAATCACACCAAACAACACTACCTGAGAATGATGATTTAGGATACAGCTTACACTACAGCATCACCACTCTTGATTAAGGTCTTCCCTCTATGACACACTTAACTAATAGTAAAGGGGCACAACAGGTTAAAACAACAGCTTTTGTACAACTGCATATTTGTTTGCTTTGTAATTCCTGCCTTTTCCCAGCAGCCTCACAGTGGTAGCAACAACACAAAATACTTGCTGATACTACAGCAGAAACCCAACAAGTACTCATACAGGTAGGTAACATTTGCCATGTTCATACAGCCATATTCTTACATTCAAAAACATTTTTGAAAAGAACCCAATCTCAGTAGTGTTCCATACTTTTTTCCTCCTCTCCCTTAACTTTTTACTTTTCCACATTTGTTATGTAGGTCAAGTTCTGAAGCAATTTTGAGTTATTTAACTTTTAACATGACCTACAAGTGCATTGTGAAACGAGTTAAAAAGTCATCTAATGTTTTTCACTTTCTCTACTCCTCCAGCAGTTCTTTTCTACCATCTTCACAGGCTTATTTTTGCAACTTTTGACTGGCATATTTTCATCTTGTAATTCCATTTAAAGGTCCTCCCCCCACCCTTAAATTCATACTGCTTTTGCTTCTCAAGTGCTACAATGCAATCTGTAGACCAATTCTGAGAATATCAGAGATACTGCTCTTTCATGTCTGAGCTAAGAGCATGAATTCACCACATAAGAAGGCAAAGCACACATGGAGAACAAGAACCCCCACATCATCACCACAGGCTAATGTTCTGTGAGAAAGAAATCTGCCTGCTCAAGAGTTTCTATCAACAGTGCATTTAGACATGATTTAGACAAACACTGGAAACCAGAAGAGGAAATTCCAGTGGGTTCATTTCTTCAGTTAAAACTAGAGACAAAGGAAATCATCTCACATGGCATGAAAATGCAACATCTTTGCTAGAGAAAGGAGTTGTACCTTTCACTGCCATGGAGCAAGTGATAGAACCAAAATCACCAAGTTCTGTCAAAGAAAACTGGGGCTGAGCTACAGCATTTCTATGCAGGAGAACACAGTATATCTGGGGTTTTGTGCTTTGGTACTTACAATAGTTTGCATTGTCTTACCTCTACATTTTGCAAATTTTCACAAAAACATTGAGTTTTACTCTAAACATGCTCTTTCTCAAACAGTCCTTTAAAAGCCTAAACCAACTATCTCGCCAACATCTTCATCTTATATTCTCATCCTTTCCAATTTAGAAATCCCATTACAAAAGTTTCCACTAATGAAAAGCTTATGCCTCATTCTAGTCCCTGTGTGGTTAAGTGGTTTTTTTTTTTGTTTTTCCAATGTAAGATCCTTTATCAATACAGATTATTTTACCTATGCACATTTTGTGCTTCCTTCCATTCAATCTTGTTTGCCTAACAAGATCTTCCAACAGTAATGCTTTTCCATCGAGGGAGAGACTTTCCCATCTATATTAAGACTATTAGGAAAAGAACTGGAAGAGTGCAAGAGAGTCATAATCTATAAATGAATCAAGGTGATGCTAGGTTTAAGAGTGTGTGAGTGTTGTTATCAAATTTGGTCCAGAAATACTGTCATTCAGTAAATGGTGTTATATGCTTTTAACTGTGCTACTACAATTTCATAATCTTTCCTGTTTTGATTAGGAATACAAATATTACCATGGAAGAGCTCTAGCATTTGACAGGGTTGCTTGGCTAAATACATGAGGTGTTCTTACAAGCTGCAAGTCTAAAGTCAGTCTTCCTATAGCTAGAATTACCTACCAGGCTGTATTTCCCCTTTTGCATTTCTACTTCTGCTGCTACAAAAAATTCCTATTAATTTCTAAATGTTTCAAGAACTATGAACATTCATGCACTGCATTACATAAACCAACATTTTTTCCTCGTTCCTTCAGAAGCATCTGTGTAGCTAGACATAACTTCAGTTCTTTCACAATGTCAAACACTGCCCATCTCACTCATGTTTCTCAAAGTAGTTTTGCTTCTTAGAGATCTATAGAGAAACTAACTCTAATGATTCAAGGGATTGCCTGAATTAGTGCCCCCTCTCCCACTCCTTCTGTAAATATTAAGCAACACAAATTCCTCTAAGTCACTGGAATTCTTCCATTGCTTAACTTCCTCTTGTTGCTCAAACTCAGTGGCCAGAGATTCCTCTCTCAACAAGGACATACCTGGAGGCTGCTCACTACTCTTTTACATTACATGCAAAAAATACTTCTGAGTAACAATAGTATTTCCATGACAATGATTATTAAAAAAAACAAACTATACAAAAGCAATAGCTTTGTTGCTAAAAAAGTGGATAAATAAGAACCTACAGTCCTTACAGTAAATAAAATTATTTACACCACAATTTCTTCTTTGTTCCACTTACTATGTTTTGGACTTCTGCCTACTCTTTCAGGGCCATAAGAATTGTGAAGAACCGGTTCACTTAAATGATTCACATAAAGACAAATTGTTATCTGCAAACACCAGTACAGAAAAAAAATATTACAAGTACTCCGTTACATAGAACTCTTACATACATGTAGCTTATTATTTAACATCAGCACATAAATGCTTGAAGCATTCTTGAAGTATGCTTGAAGTATGCTTGAAGTATGCTTGAAGCTTTCAAGTTTGAAGGAATAACTATGACAGATATTGGCTATCCAGCATTGTCAAATGTCTACATCCTCCTCCCTCATTTTAATACCAATACCTGTCTACTCAGATATGAGTAAAATCTAGTTAACTATTGACTGCTGGGACACAAACATGAGAATTTAATCTTATTCAGTTGCATTTGGAACACTTGACAAGATCAAAAAAAGCTACCATGCGTGATTTGAACAACCATCATACATATTATTAAAAAGTTTGCACATTACATGTAACAAATTACCAGAATCAGCTTAAATTGAATTGATCCACTTTCAGTCCTCACCGTGAGTATGCAGAAGACAATATTTAAGTTTATTCTCTTTTAACTTTACTTTGCACCTTCGTGCAGGTTATCATTTCCACTCAGATTGAATCTGATCATCTACTGCTGTTGACAATGCAGCGACACTTCATCTGCAGTTCATTTCAGTAACCAGAAGTATACAACCAAACTATATATAGAGAGGCTTACCAGCATTCTTCTCATTTATGACTAGACAATACAGTTCAAACAGTATTTGGAAAAAATTACATGGCTAGTATAGACTTTCAGTTAAATAGAACAAGACATAGTGACAGGCTGCTAAATTGCTTCTTTTACGTCTTTACAGCTATTCAAATGTTGGCTTATTACACCAAAACAATGCCAGCTAGTATTTTGACACTTATTTCTATTAGGCAAAGCAGAAGCTTTTGCTTCATGTCTAACAGAGTATATGTTGATTATAGGTAGTCTCAGCTAGGAAGACTCAGCCTCCAGCTCCAGTTCTTTTCAGTTTTAGAGTTCCACAGAAGAGAAAAAAAGAGGTACACTGACAGTATTATGCCAACATCCTTTTTTTTTTTAAATAAAGCATAGTTAACATCTAGCCTGAAAAAACTAGTTCTTTTCTCTCTTTCCCAAAACAACTTACGATTCTATTTATCCAGCTTGAGGAAAATGAGTATTCAATTCAGTCTGTTTATGGTCTTTTCTATTTACAAAATATATTTAGATAAAACATTTTATTCTATGTTCAAAGACTACAGTCAGCTTCACCTTTTCTTAGTTCTTAAGTATTCACTAACAGAAGCCACAGTAAACAAAACAAAGAAAGAATTCAAAGACAGTAGAGTTCAGAAGAGGAAAACAATAAGGCATACACTTTATGAGTAGCCCTGTAAAGGATAAATGCACTTCCTTTTGTTATAATTTTGCCACCTAACAGCACTAGATGTACACATAACAGAATAGTCCATATCTTCTGATTCTGTAAGCAAAATATTTACCATAATATTTAAAGCATAGAAATGTGTTAGCAGAAGTATGATTCATCAATATAGCCATTTGCTGAGTATCGTAGTGACAGAAGAAAGAGTTACTACATAGTTAGTACAGAAAAGCATTGTTTCTTTTGTGTCATCTTAGGTGTTATATCACCTTCAAGATGAGAAGACCAAAACCTATTACGCTTTTTGCCAACTAAGTGTTTTATATCTTCATAATGTTATAATCATCAGGCTCCTACTAACAGTAGCAATGGATCTCAGAAAAGTTTCTTGCTTCATTCAGCAACAAGTATTACTCAATCTAGTATTTGTAATACACAATTTTCTTTTAATGCATTACTCTCATAAGAAAGAAAAGCTTTTATTGGCAACTCATATTTTAGTAACCAGCAGCCACATGAAGAAAATCTACAAGAATATTTTCAGTGTTACTCCATCAAACTCCATCTTTGAAGATGAGTGACGATTTTTTTTCTAGGGCATCTCTCTATTAGGGGGGAAAAAAAACCAAAAAAACCCCCCAAAAAAAACAAAAAAAGAGACTTCTATAGGTCCTTAAGGCTGCAAAGGTACACGAGAGTACTGGAAAAAAAACATTATTTCTTATAAACAAATGATTGTCTGAATTACCTCAGTATTATAATTCAGCACATCAGTGGTTAGAATCACAGTAATTATACAAAGTATTGAAGATGGAATAAGAACCCCATTAAGAACAATTACAATCTAATTCTTGCTAATAGGTGATTAAAGTTTTCTTCACTGTGAGCAGAAATCTAGAAATCAGACTGACTGATTTAATATTTATCACGCCCCCCAAACACTTTAGGGGCTATAGTCAGGATCTATATTTTTCATGAACAGACTCGTTTATTATATGAAGTGTAATAATTAATGCTGTTAACGGAAGCCGTCTCCTATTAACAGGTCCATTCTGTGTTGCATAGTGCAAAAGAAACCTGAATTCACCTGGAGTTTCACAAGCAGCCCAATCCAGGGCAAAGCCATGCTGTAACTAAGAAGGTCAAGTCCTATCCTTCCTTGCTTCCCACTTATTTTAACTGTCTCATTTGCTAGAATTTGCTTTCCTCTTTTATGTATCACCTCTATAATCCTGTTATATCAGCCTACACTCACACAAACACTTAATGATGGTAAGCAACTTCATTGTTCATTGCTGTCTTGTTTGGACAGCACTACTTTGGATCACATGAAGCTACCTGTCAAAAGTATAGTAAAAAAATCAATTATTTTCACAGAATTAGTACAGAGTCTTTTGCTGGTGATAAAGATTAATTTAAGAAAAAAATATAAAATTACATAATTACAAGCATTTAAAAGCTATTTAGTGATCTTCACTGGGAATCAAAATCATACTTTGTTAAATTAGCCCCCCTAAAGCCCAAAATCCAATAGATCCCCACTACTCAAACCTTAACAGCTTAAAAGAACGGCAGTTGCAACTAGCAAGGAAGATGATGCTGAAGTCACTTGTTAAAGTCTACCAAGTATATTTTTTTCTCCATATGAAGATTGTTTTATAAAGTTACGTGTATTCTTTTAATCATTACAGAATTTCAACTATATCTTTTTCTACTTCAAGAGGAACAGAGTCTGTCAAATGTTGTTAGAGATACAAAAAGGATCTACCCACCAGTTTCCAGACCTTCAAGGATGACTTTAACAAGGACATAAGATTCAGATATCACGTATGTGGGGAAATGTCTTGGTTGTGAATCAACAATGGAAAAACTCTATACATTAGCAGGAAAGCAAAATCAAACTAAATTAACATAATAAAGGAAAGCTAACACTTTACCCACCTCAATTAAGATACATACAACCACTTACTCACCTGAAGCATAGCTTCTTTCTGTGGTACAGAGAATGCTCTCTCCTCACATGAGGATGGTTTGTGAGTGGGTGGAAGATCAATTCTGTAGTAAAGAGAGTGAAATAAGACATATTGTGTTTGTGAATTCCAACTGAATGGTCAGTTAGATATTATTTATTTATATTAGTTGCCAAATCATCCAACACTCAGGGACACATGCACCTTTCAGTTAGCCATGACATATACAGAACATTGTCACATTAACACACCCACCATAATTCAGCCACACACTTTCTGTAGAAAAGCACCACCTATAATATGTTATTCATCATATAAAGGTGTTAAGCAGGCTGAATCCCCTCCAACTATGCAGGATTAGGGACTACTGGTAGCTATCATCGCTTCTAGGTTATGAGTTACAGCTTGAGCAACATTTACTACTACAGCCTTTCTTTCAAAAGCCTTCTAGAAAGCTTTACAATCATTATGTGCAAGACTTCTCTACTATAACTTTCTCAGTGAAAACAAACGGTTATAAGAAAATTAAAATGTTTAAGACTATTCATATAAATATGCTTCAGCCACAGAATTTGAGAAACAAACGGTGTTTCTAACCATGTTAGAAACTACTCAGTTGTAAGAAAACACTTGATTCATCTTGCTAGCTCAAGAAATTCAAATGCTGACTTTTATTTTATGCTAAATTCTAGAAGTTATTTCATTCTACTCCTCATTAAGTATATACACGACAGACATTTTCATTTCTCATTCAGTTTAAGTGTTAACTGTATACTGCACATGTGAAAATATTTATATTTACAGATATTCAAAGCCATTGTCACTTGTCATGCATATTCCAAACAGGGTCTAGAGATCATCCATTTTTATCTGAAAAAATAATTTCAGACTTTTTTTTTGTTTGACCATATTGGATGCTTAAAAAAAAGTAAACTGCCTGTCTGTGCCAGAAACTTGAACAATCAACCAACATTCCAAAAAGTACATTAAGTCAGTCATTTTTAAGCACATATGTCTGTGGTTGCTTGCTTCATTTTACACACCTAGCCGGATAAATCTTAGCAGACTTTCACTTCCGCAAAGCATGGTCAATTTGCTCTCATGTCAGACCTACAGTTATTAAAAACTAGCAGTCTCCGTCAATCAGTTGAGGTGGACATCTCCCCTGCCCTCCAGCACAATCTGAGTAGTTTTCTTTCAAAAAACCTCCTGAAGACAAAGAATTACATTATCTCTGAAGTAATTCTTAGCTTCCTTGTTTCTTTTTCAGAAATGCAAGTGATTTTACATTTGTATACTCTGAAAATACAGCCCTGAAATTATGACAGCTGAACAGCTGCTAAGGAAACTCAGACATTTAAATTCCTGTATAGAACAAATACTTTCTGCATATTGCTTTCAATTAAAAAAAAAAAAAAAATTCCAACACATACTCACACTTTGTCAAGATAGGATGGCCTTTTTTTCCTTGGGGTCAGCAACACTGTCACAAAGATGGTAATGATAAAAAGAGCAAGGACTGCTCCAATCACAGCCCCTGCTACAGCAACAGATGATGTCTGCTTAAATGGCACATCTGCAATGTGATAGCATAGATTACACCTTCAAGAAGTTCACATACTTTCAATACTCAGATAAGCTATTTCAGCGTTGCTCTGAGAAATGTTTCTTCCTTCTGTGACCAAATAGAAAGCCTTGTCCTGCACTAGGCACTCTTGCAGTCTTGGCTCTGGTCATCCAATTAAAAAACTGGTTGAATTAAAAGAGCTCATGAATCGTTAATACAGTTTCCAAAATTTCATTGACTACTTTTAATAAATACTAGCTGCATGCTTCTATGTTTGGTTTCAATGCAAGATGAAGTTACAGAACACATACTTTGCATTTACATGAGCAAACAAGGTGTTAATTCAAAAAGCTAGACAACTATGGCTTTATTGGCAATCTTTCATTAAAGCCACTGAAGTCTACACAAAGGAAAAAGGGAAACTTGGAAGTCAGGGGAAAAAAGGTAGACTACTGGGAGCAATAAACATGCAAACTCACTAATACTTTGCTTATACTTATCAAAACAACCCTTAAGATCATCTATCATCTGTAGAACTTCACACTTCAAGCTATGAGAAACATTCATTTTTATAAATAAATTTTAACAAGAGAGGAGAAAGCTTTTTTTTTTTAAGAAGCATTTTTCCTTTGACCTCAGTATTGTCAAATCTAACATTTAACAACTTTCATACTGAACTAACTAACACACTTGTCTGTCTTTAAAGGTCACCCATTTCACCACACTAGGAATTAAAAAAAGTTTTAAATCTCAAAGCTGTGAAACCTGTGAGCATACTTTAATTCAATATCATCCATCTCAGTGTTTCAAACTTACAACAAAAGGCTTATCAAAAAGTTGCACAATTGGAATAATTCACATTAGTATCACTAAAACTTTTACCTGTAAAAGATGGGTAACATAGAGAAACAATGGTCGGATCTACATTGATTACTCAGTCAGAAAGGTAACAGCAAAGGATTTTGAAAACAACACAGCTCTATACTTGTAATATATTTCTAATGCAGCTTACTTCAGCTATTTTCCTTCTGAAATAATAATATGCTGTGTTTATCCAAAAATCACACAATCATCCTCTACTTAATCCCCTACCAGAGGAAATTTTAGGAGCCTTTCCTGTTATATATTCTATTCACAGGTCAAAAAAAACAAGACAACTATCTAATTTGTTTTACCAGTTACTCATAATTAAGTAATTGTTGTTCTACCTGTATGCTGGAAAGCAGGATGAAGGCATCTTTTTCTCATCCCTCATTTTGAAAAACAAACAAAATCAAGAACAAAAAACCCCAAACCAAACATCCAAACCCACTTTATTTCCAGTGTGATAAAGGGATCTCTGTCCTCTCACTGCATATGAAAGACCTGACAGCTGACTTCCCTGGGATCACTCATACAGGTATGTTTAAGTAGATCAAACAGAACTGCAATTACCCTTTTTTGCAACTTTCTTTAAATCAGAGATTAACAACTAGCCAGAAGCTAATTCACTCCAGAAGATCAACATAACATATCAGCTTCATTGATCACTGTTTTATTTTACAAAACAGCTTTCTTCGCATAAGCTCAATTTGTCTGTCAGTACCAGTCTATACACCTAAGAATAGTAATTCCCATTTTCTCCTGAAAAATGTGCATGTGAGTTAGGGGAAGGCTCACTTAACCACTGCACTTTAATTGGCTTAAGTTTAGTTTACACTGGGGGCCCTCTTGTTTAAGAAAGAAAGTTGCAGATAACTAATGTACACCATTAGGTCCAGAATTCATGAAGACGCTTTGATCTTGTGATCACAACTTCACCAGTAGAGTCTGACTGTTTCCTACTGCACTAACTTTCCAGTGTCTTCTCTTTTTTTTTGGTTAATTCTGCTATAATATTGAAATATTTTAAAGTATTATACGTCCAATGAAAGTTTAGCCATTGAATATTATTTGGGGTGAGATCACAATAGCCACCCGTTTACCTCTAAACACCAAGAAAAAGGGTAATATCCTGGCAAGTGTAGCAACATACAGGAACTGAACTGAAGTGCAATTACCACAGGGCTCACTTAGTTTGCTTTGGCAAAAAAGTAGGCACACAGACTATCAGTCTAGCCAGATAAACAATCAGAAACCTTGATCAGCCAAGCTGAACAAGCCAGAGAGCACCTAGGATGTGCGGTGTCAGCTGCACAGCATTTGAACAACCACAGTTGGTCAGAAATAGATGGGAATTGATTCACTCCAAGAAATATGGTTAAAGCAGAGCTATAGCAACTGAAAACAAAATTAAAAATAATTTTTTTTTTTAAAGAATGTGAATCCTAGACAGTGTATTGGCTGTGCTTAAAGTGAAACTGTTTGGACAGCAACTACCCCAATTTATCATTCTCAAGGTTAATACTTCAAAAAATATTTTCTAAAGACACTTGGTTTATAAGCTTAGGGTCTCCAAGAGGAAGTGCTAAGAAGTCAGTCTTAAATAGCTTAAATACCTTAGTGCCTTCTACCCAGTGTCTGGTTTTATTATGCTTTTTCATCTTCAATTTTAAGAATTTATCTTTCAAACACTTTTGAACATTACCTATGTTCCAGAATGTAACAAAAAGTTTATTCACACAACACCCATTTATACTTACAATAAATTCTTTTTACAGCAGACATAATGTACAAAACATTGCAACGCGTGTAAGGCCTATCCCTATAATCAACTTCAATTCCAAAACATTTCAACTTTTAACCCATCAGAATTAAATATATATATCTTTTTAGAAATCAAAACAAAAAATCCACAGAGACAAAAGCAAAATATCCCATGTGGAGAACAGGTTTATGGTTATGTTTATTTCCAAGTAACACCATCTTTTAAAGATGATATATCAAGTATTTTTTATTTGAAGAGAGTTCTCTTTATTACAGAAATAATTTGGATCAGAACCTTCAACTAGAGTTTAACTCCTTTCCTTGTGTTTGCACTCAAACTACAGAGACACACAATATCATTTGCTAGTGTTGTTGAGACTTTGAGCAACCATTTACCAGTACTCCATTAATCCAAACATGAACTTAAGTAGTTTAGGGATGCTTTTCCATTTGAATTTCAAATAAAGCTGTTGTCTTAATCTTTTTTTGAAGACATGCAGTCATATGCAATCACAGTGTATTGTCTACAATGCTCAATATAACTATTTTTGTGAAGCTCTGAATGCTGAAAGCTACCAAGGATCACAAGGATAGAAAAGAACTTCCAGCATGAATGCTCATGAAGCAGCTCTAATTATGCAGCCTATTTCACTTCATAGGTAGCAGATCTTTTTCCCTTTTCAGGTTTCAAATACTAATAGCCTTATCAGCTTCATTTTCTCAAGCTAAACACTTAAAAAATGGCACTTCAAAGGATCCACTATTCTAATTATGAATTTATCATTGTTCTGTAATTCATCTAAAGTTATTTCATTCGTCCCTACATAATCAGCAGAATTAGTTTGGTGAATCTGCTCAAGACAAAGTCAAATGAGATGTCCTACATACAATGTATACAACATCATTTTGAAGAACATGTTGTTAAATTGGTTTCAATTTTTGCAGGGAAAAAAAATCCACTGCAGTACAGAGACTGCACAATTTACCTAAAGTGTTTCATAGGTTCTGTAGTTGCACCACTGGAGAGTGCGTTTTTCCTATATAAAGTAGCAATGCAAATGTCCACTTCCCAACTAATAATCTGAAATTCTAGTTAGTCTCTTCAAAGCAAGCATTTTAACTTGTTCAGCAGCAACGTAAAACCCCTGTTTTAACTCCTGGTCATAAAAATTCTAGCAAATGCTTTGACACCTCTTAGCATGCTTAATGTTTATTGGCACCCAGGAAAATAAGGAAATTCGCATTAGCCTCCAGCTTCAACATCTGTTAGTTGTTTTCTTAGTTGTGTCCAGCTCTCCAGCTTTCAAATTCAATGGTAAGATTCCCACAAAGTCTCAGGAACAGGTCTCAGATTGTACCCTATGTAGTTGCAAAAATAGTCTTGTATTCATTAGTGAGTTTTGACATCCTGCCAATTACAGGCCTAAAAATACCTTACTATATGTATATACACACACTAGAATAAGTTTTAGAAATCAATTACTATAAAAAATAATTTTTCATCTTATTCAAAGACAACCCTTCGACCTGTTTACACAGTTACTCCTCAAAATCTTGTTCATAAGTTAGCTTCAGTGCAATAACTTCTTTTAAGTACATAGTTACAAGAAGGCTCATTAAAATGCTAAGAGGTATTCATTTCTGTGCAGAAAAACCTAAAGATAAAGCTTTGATTCTGCTGTAACTCATTTTAATTGGTAAAGTATTTGCTATACAGAAGCATTAAGTTTACCATGGATGGTATCTAGATTGGACTAATTCACTTAATCTGCAAAGTAAATGCCTCAAAGGATTATATTGGATCATCGCCTTCGGTAAACTTTTTAAATCAGAGAGCCAAGACAGGAACTTTTTATTCTTAAACAATTTTGAATGGCAACTTTAATTTAGCCTTTTTACCTCTGACATAGACCAATATAAGCACTCTGCATTAAAACTCAAATCTTAAACAGTAGTACAGCATTGAGAGAAAAAGCAGCTCAAATACATTGTCCCCAGATTCAGTATTTCCATTTGTCAAGTCACAATATAAAAACCTTCAAAAAAAAAAATCAGTTTCAAAGAGTTTATTCCTGCTCTTAAGTATAAACAATCTGAAAGTGATCAGCCAATGAAATGAACTGTAGGTACACGTTTAGCTTTCAGTGGTCACTACACATACCACTCCCTCCGAGATATTACTGAGCCATCTATGTGAGAAACAAAGTCTTCTTCATTGTCATCATAACATTCACCACCCATATACTTCATTCCCAATGTTCCACCTTCATAGTAATCCATTGGTCTTTCATAACATTCCTGGTACCTGTTAATATTGTCAATATTGTTCCACTCTGGTTTTTCATGCTCTTCTAAATATGCTTTAGATATTAAGCTGTTCATTGGATGCTTTATTTCTTTTTTTATACTGTCAGGGTAAGAATCCACATCATCTGACTGAAGAACATCTATTTGAGACTCTTTTTGCATATCTGATGGTGGAATGTAGTTCTTAGCAAAGTAGTCACCTCGGAACGTCCGTCTTCTCCTATAGCAGATAATTCCAACCAGAACACTGACAAGTATTAGGAAGAGAGCCCCACCCACCGCACTACCGATGATGGTACCCCAAGTGTCTTCCTGCATTGCTGGCAAGGTTGATGTTGGGAAATCTATTATTCTAGGTTGTGTTGCTAAACCTGTGATGCCATCAGTCGAAGGATGCCAGGGAATCGTGGGCAGTCGAGTGGTAGTAGTAGGAGGATCTAATGGAAAGAGCAAAGAAGTAGACAAGACACAGAAAAGGCACAGAATGTCAATGCAAGCTAAATCAGTTAAGGGTTTATAAGAAAGCAAAGTTGATGGGTATGTTCTACAAGAATAGTTTTTCATTCTCAAATTCATGGCACTATGAAAAGTCTTATGCTTTCCACAGGCTTTGAACTACTTCATTACATGTGGTTTTGAGCCATACTGCAGCAGGACAGGAAGCATGGGGAGAAAAGAAAGTAAAAATCTTTAAGTAGACATCTTGCCCTCCTCAAAGTAAGGAGATGCAGCTTTTCTGCTCAGATGTTCAACTGTTCACAGTTCATTATTTACCTCCCCCATGGAAGAATGCTGTCTGTCGGGAAAAACTCAAGCAGTCCTCTGTATTTCCAGCCAGCAGTTAGGAATACTAGATTAAGAGAATTTATTATGTCACAGAGTTAATTATTTCACATTAAATTCCCGCTTCAGAAATTGTTCAGGGCACTGAATGTAAGAATGAAAAACTATGAGTTGTGTGCTCAGTCAGCAGCACATGATCTACTGATTTTTAAGGTATTCTCTCCAAAAACATTTGTTGCATTAATAAACTTACTCAGCTTCACCTTGGGATTAGTGAAAGAAGCATAGTTAAAAATGGCATGTATTAATCTTAAAATAACACTTATGTTGAACCAGGAGCTTTCAGGATTTCAAAATAAAAAAAGGAACATTTCAAGCAAAAATTATTTCTATGCATTTCTCCTAAAAGCAATTTGATCCCTCATGCACAAAGAAATTTCCATATTCATGCCACAATATAAAATATCAACTGATTTCATGTCAGGTTATGCAAGTAAACAAGAGACTATCAAATACCAAGCTTCTCCAGACTCAGCTTTTTCATTTGTTCTTTAGGTCTACTGGAGATGTATGCATTTGTATTGAAGACAAGGTTGCAAATGATGGGCTGATGACACTGAGAAAGCCACCTGAGATTCCCAGTCAACTGCAATGTTATATGCAACTCCAGTTTCTATTTTTGAGCCACACTGCATAAAATTGGCTTTTTGCCTTGCCTAGTGCAAGGTAATATTAAAATCAGTTGAGCAACAAACACTAAACATGTTATTGTAGCTTGACTCTTTTAGAGAGAATATTACATGGACAGCCAAGTAGCTCA
This sequence comes from Chlamydotis macqueenii, assembly GCF_036417535.1. Lineage (NCBI taxonomy): Eukaryota > Metazoa > Chordata > Aves > Otidiformes > Otididae > Chlamydotis > Chlamydotis macqueenii. The sequence goes on along the minus strand of NC_141556.1, from coordinate 97,737,995 downwards.
TTATGTTATGTTATTTAGTTAAATGCCCATAAGCAGGATTCATGGAACTACTACTACCATATTACAGAGGCATCCTAGATTTGCCACCACAAGTAGTGAAACAGATGTAACTGGAAGCTCGACAGATCTCCAGTTCTTTGACAAATCATAACTTCAAAGATTCACAAATATGATTTTTCATCTTACTACTCAGAGATGGCCATACAATTCTGTCATACTAGACAGAATTGCCACACTTGTCATAATTGCTACAAATCATACTTCAGACTACATCTCACTGCTGAATGTAACATTAAGCTTGACATAGTAAGTTTTACATAGAGTTTCAAAGCACAAAATTCTATTTCTTTACTATGTAAAAGTGGTGATTTGTTAGGGAGCTATACATAAATGAATTAATTTGACAGAAGACAGGAAACTGAACAAGGAAGATGCATTACCAAAATGAACAGGAGGAATCCAGATTATGATTTTAGTAAAAACTGATTTAAAGTGAGCTTAATTTAACAAAGAAGTAGAGATTAAGTAATCCAAGTTTACCGGGGTTCCCATGTCCCACAAATCCATAGGTCAAGCAGTTAAACTCAAAACCCTCCTCCTTAAAAATGTATTTGCTTTAGATACAAGATTTGTTAGCTTAAAATACAATTTCAGATAGTACCAACAATGTGTTATTTGAGGCTATATATACTTTTTTTTTAAACTGGCTTTGCAATTTATTTATTTCCTTCTGATACTGAGATCTTAAGTCTCATCCTCCACACCCACAATAAAATACACATTCCCAAGTATGTACTATTTGCATCCTGCCAGGTTTAACTATCACATATGCAAAATAAATACAGTAGCAATTACATGCTATTAATATACTAAATTACGTGTTCTATGAAAAACTTCTCCCAAACGTCCGTTTCATCCACCAGTTGTCAGGTTGTCCAGCTGCATTATCTACAAGCACTCATCGACATATTATTCTTAAGTTAATTGCAAATGTATTATCAACACAGTGTTTGTTTATATGTATTCCTAGAATACAAAACCATGAATACTTCTACTCTATTTGTATCTTTTATTGTCAAAGACAAAAATCAAAATAATCCCTCCTTGTTTATAAGGCCAAATACAGCTAAGAACATGTGAAGTTAACATCTGATGTCACTCATTTCAGAATGTAAAACTAGACATTTTTATTTTAAAATGTTTTTTTTTTTTTACTTCCTGCACCAAGGAAGTTTCCCAAATAGAAAACCACATTAAGATAAGGAATGCCAGAGGTCCTTACCTCTACTCCATAACATTTTGCTTGCAAATCACATCTCAAATGCTATCGTCAAATTAAGAAAATACCACTCCATCTGTTGGTATGTAAAACCATTTTTTTTCTACTAAGAAGCTGTTTAATTACAACATTTCACATCATCACCAATACCTGTTTCTTTAAGTTCTTAATGCTTTCCACAAAACATTAAGTGCATCATTGATCTTAATTGTTTCAAATGGCACTTTATTCAAAAGCATCTTTAACATTTTACTTACGACCCAACTTTTAACAGCTCTCATCTTTCACTGATGTATGCTTATGTTGTTGCACAAACCACAACAACATATCAAAGTATCTATGCAAGCCAGGGAGCTGGAAGAGGCAGAAATTCTGAATAACATTTGGTTTCGTTAAATTCATCTTGATTTTTGTTTTTTATCTTATTATGTTCTGGGTCCCGTTCAAATCCTTATATATATATCCTGCAGTAATGATGAGGACAAGTCAAGACCCACAAAAAATTTATTCTACTATTACATTGCTACCACCCTCATTACAATAGGAGACATAACTGAAGAAAGCAAAGACCTATTTTCTAGTATAAAAGAGTAAACCCATCAGCTCCCTCCATACATAAAAAGAAGTCAAGTTTTCCTAGTTTGTTTCAAAGCTTTCGGTAGTTTTCTGCCAAGAAAAATAAGATTTGTGCTTTAACTCAAGTGAAGCTGTAATACCTTCTCAAACAAAGCACCGTGGTCCTTGTACAGTATGCTTTACTTATTTTCTAGATGTTTCCCACAAAAGTTGGTACCAACTTTCAATAGCTTCAGTATGATTTTTACTTTTCCATTTAATTACTATTCTTGATACAGTTTTCCCAGCTCTTGCAATACAAACAATTTTCCTTGGGCAGATGAGTTTCTACAAACAACTTTAGTAGAGACATTTAACTACATGGTATGTCTTGTGTCCTCAAACACTGCATCTCCCCACCTCAATCCCCCTGCAGTACATCCTTATTCAGCTGTCCAGGATCCATCTTTGCTTCCATGGGAATTCAAAGCCAACAAGAAGCCAAGTGTCAGAAAGATGAATGGGCAAAGAGATGGATGGGTCATCCTTAAAACTAGACCATTAGCTTCAAAATCTTCGGTTAAGTCCTGTCTTGATATCAACAAGCACACCATTGTAAAAAATCCACTAGAGAACACAGGATTTTAAAACTATAAACCATTTTGGATTTAGCCCACTATGAAGTATTTCAGGGGTAAGGTGACTAGCTCTATCCTAAGGAAGAAGAAAATTCAACACTCGTACACATCCCCTTCGGCTGAAATTTGACACTTAAACATTTCAGAAACAAAGTTTTGGAAAGGAAGGTGCCTTGGCTAGTTATGTATTAATACAGTCAAAGTCTGTCTAGTTTCAAAAACCACGATAAAGTCTAATTCTCCTCATTTAAAAAACAAAACAGAAACCCCACACAATTCAAGAGCCACACTGACTCCCATATCCCTTTCTTTGTCTTCTGCAAGACAAGGATCTGCTATCAGTTACTTATAATCCAAAAGTGAGTTGGCTTTGCACAAATTACAAGATCCCTCTCTTTGCAGTTGTCGTTTTACTAAGTGGAAAGTGTATATCTATCTATCTATATTATATATATGTTTGTACAGAGACATATTTAGCTCTGCTTCTTAACCTGCTGTTATTGTTATATTTCCCTTAGATGCTAAGTACTTAAAAATTAAAGTACTTGATAACTCTATGTAGCGAGGTATTATAAAAACAGCCCTTTCTTTCAACTGCTGAAAAACTGAGGTTGCAACTTTCTTATGACAGCAAGGAAATTAGCCTTTCCATGAAAGAAGGCTTCCTGAACATCTAAGATTGAATGATTTTGAAGTTTATCATTGTTTCTCCAACTATTCCCACTCTAAAGTCAAGTAGTGGATGAGGACACTGTGTAACCCTCTCCTCACAAAGTGTCTTGCATACATAGGTTCTATATTGGAGTTAAATACCTTTCTTAGGATCATTTTCACTTTGTTCCCCTCCATTTTGGCAGCATGATAGACATTAAGATTGAGATCAGCCTGCAGCAACCTCATAAATCATCCATTTTTAAAGTTCAGTGCACTTTTGCAGTTTCTAGCTGTGATACCACACATCAAATAGAACATTTTGGCATTTTTTTCATGACACAAGAGAACAACTTATAACTAACATAACCTCAAGCTTGCAAGTAATATTCAGGAACAACATTGAAAGTTCAAAGCTTGTTATAACAGGCAGCACGGAAGTTAGCAGTTCAGATGTCCTGGGACTCTCTTTTCTATACAGTAGAAAAAAGCAGTTTATCAATATCCCTTCTGCTATGTATTTCAGAAAATACAAGAGTGCCTGTACTCAGAATGCTCTCTCACAAGAGAAGTCTACATATGAAGAAACAAAAGCAATAACAATGATCAGCCTCTGCTATGCTAACCCTGACAATATCCACTCTACAAGAAGGTGACTGTACTTACAAGTCACATCTTCCTAGAATTGTAAGGATTACTGGCTAACAAAGGCTGACTTTTCTTTTTCCAAAAAGTAGTGTCTTCCAAAGGCAGTCATTTGAACTTACGACAGAGGAAGCAAATATGTTCCTATCTGAACATGAATCTCACAGGTCACCCCTCTCCTGCAAATGGAGAAAAGGGAAGCCTCTATAAACAGCATGAAGGTGATAGAACACAGAGTCAAGAAAATAAAGTTCAATTCTCTGTGTAAAAAAAAACCTGGGTAAATCTATATTAGAAGATGAAGTGCTTTACATATCAAGCTGACAGCTTGTTTAGGAAAATCCATTGCTGTAGGAACTTCAACAACACTTGATCACCTCTGAAGTCTGTAAGGAGCATGACCTGCTTTTGTTGGACAACTATAAAGGCAAGTTTAACTTTGCATTACTGAACAAGCATCATAGTTTAGCCCTGCTCGGGACCAAGCTACACAGTTTTTCACTGACTCTCCCCACCCTCTGAGGGAATGGGGAACAGTTAAGATAACAGAGACCTTGAAGTTTGAGATAAGGACAGGGAGAGATCATTCAAGTTACTGTTATGGGCAAAACAGACTTGACTTGGGGAAAATGACTTCAATGTAGTATTAATAAAACCAAAGCAGGATAATGAGGAAGAGAACAAAACTTCTCCCCACTCCTCCTTTTTCCCAGGCTTAACTTCATTTAAAGTTATCTCTACCACCTTCCCCACTCCAAGTGGCACGGGGGGAAGAGGGAATGGTGAATACGGTCAGTTCATCACACATCGCTTTACGCCACTCCTTCCTCCTCAGGGGAGGAACTCCTCACATTCCTCCCCTGCTCCAGTGTCAGGCCCTTCCCACTGGCTACAGTCCTTCATTAACTGCTCCAGCACAAGTCCGTTCTTCCACAGGGTGCAGTCCCTCAGGAAAAGGTTGCCCCAGCACAGGACCTCCATGGGCCGCAGCCTCCTTTGGGCATCGCCTGCCCTGGCGTGCAGTCCTCCATGGGCTGCAGGTGGATCTCTGCTCCTCCATGGGCCTCCACGGGCTGCAGGGGGACAGCCTGCTTCACCATGGGCTGCATGGGACTCTTGACCAGGAGCAGCATTACTCTTCCTCCTCCTTCTTCACCGATCTTGGTGTCAGCAGCTGTTCTTTTCACAAGAAATTCTTCACAATCAGCTCAGGCAGATGCCTCTCAGGTTCTCTTCACATCTTCTCTCTTCACTTCTTGTGGCTGAGCTGGGCAGAGTCAGGCTCAAACAGCCACCTAGCAGGAGGCCAGAGGGTGAGGGTTGCAAGGCCCACAAGGCTCACGACTCCCCCCTCTGGCCCCACGTCTGCTTCCTCACTTTTTAAAATTATTTTCTCCTTCTTAAATACGTTATCACAGAGGTGTTATTACTGTTGCCAATTGGCTTGGCCCTGGCCATGGACGGGTCCACCCTAGAGCCAGCCAAGTCCACCCACAGAAGCTGCCACAGTAGCCCCTCCCCACTACACAAAACCAGGACAAGAAGTAAGACATAGTGAAGATACATGTGCCCTAAAACCAATATTAAAAAAAAAAGTGTCTAGCTTCAAATACCATTTTAGTATTTTCCTATCCTTATAAAAGGATGTATATAACCTCCTGTAACTAAAAGCTAATGAGTCTGTTATTTAGTCCCGGTCAACTACTCCTATATTTCTCTATTCCACTTTAAGAGCATCAACATAAAAGGTTAGGAGCACAGAATTTATTAAAAATACAGCTTTATTTGTTAACAATGCATATTAGAACCAAAAGCTTTTTTTTTGCTCAGCTTGCATTCCAATCCTAAAACACATTTCAACTTAACAGTTATTTTTTTCTAGCAGTTAAAAAGCTTTACAACAATCAGCATCATGACTGTTCAGAAATGTTAGCTTCATAAATCCTCTTTGACAGCTTTTAATTAAAATTTAAAAGATTATGTGGTTATACAGGGTCTGCTAGCTTCGAAGTTTCACTTGGTTTTTGGCAAGTTTTATACAGTGGAAAATAGCTAAGATAGACAAATAAGCTAATTAAATGATTGCTCTACAGTACAGCAGTGCCATGTTCACCATTACTAGATAATATCTGCTCAATTAAGTCAAATATTAAGGTGGTAAGCAGCTTACCTTAAGTTTACTGCTTCAGTCTTATTTTCTGTACTTCAACATGAGTCTATGTTCCCTCCTGAATTATTATTAGTCAAGATGGACATTTTTGTTATTTCATAGTCATTAACCCATCCTGCATCATTTTAAACATATTTCATGTACGTGAAGAGCCAGTCACACTGAACAGTTATTCTCACATTTAAAATAAAATGTGCTTAATATTTATTTCTGAAAGCAATACAGGTGCTATACTTTATGACTGCCTCACCTGTCATTTTAATCAAGTCTCCTATACAGAAAAAGTTAATACACAATGCTTTTAATCAGTTTGGTATAATCTTCTAAGGTATCTAGAGCAGAGTGCTGGATGTTTGTCTCAGCATTAAACTGACGTGTACAACTTGTCTGAGCATTAGTCGTAATGACACACCACCAGATTTATTTTAAGTTGCCTAAAAATCACCTGCATTTTCTTAGACGTTGGTCATGCTACACCCTCCAAGATTAACGTTAAGTTTTTAAAAACTGAAATTAGTGTCAACTAAAGTATTTGTTTTTACTGGTGCGCATAATTTGTACAACCATGACCCTGTATGATCTCTAGCTAGGTGAGTCCAGTTCTGGCACTCCCTAGAAGGAGCCGAGTTCTGTTATATGCAATAAAGTCACGGCAGCAAAACAAATTCACTGAAGAAAGCTGAAGAGCAGCACATGTGTAAACAGTATCCATTAGTCCACACCGAAGGTCAACTACTGCAGCTTAACTAGCTCTGCAGTCAACTCGTGCAAGTTACATTGCATTTACCATAGGCTAGAACATAAGCCATCACCACAGCTCAACTAGCATGTATTTCTATTCTGCTTTTTCAAAAATTTTATTCATTTTAGGAAACATCACATAAGATTTCATAGTTAGCCCATTTTAGTCTGTTACCACAAACATAACTTGAATGATAGACTTGTATTTTCATGCATGACAGCCACGGTAAAAAGCATGTATTCTACTTACAGCAGATCATGTTCACAGAACTGACAACTTGAGAAGTTGTGGAACTGAAAAAACTTCCCCCCTATTCACAGTTAGAATAGGGCTAAGAACAGAGCTATACTCAGAAAACAGCAATACAGTTCAAGTGTACTGAATGTAGCATTCCAGGAGAATATTTCATTCTATTTAATGCTGATATTTTTTTGACTTGCTACTTCTTGCAATGTGACAGTCTTATAACCGTTTCGGGACTGTTACACAGTCATGTACACAGCTCCACAAAGAAAGCATTAGAACCAAGCATCCAAAAGTAACTTCTCGCAGAAGTGGCTATCATAATAACTTGCAGCATTTAACAGTCATGTAATAGCTAGAATTGTATACAATTTTTAAGTTGTTTACAAATAATTCCATTGACTCAAACTATTTAGAAGTTTCTAATCAACTAACATTAACTAGTCAGTTAATCAGAACTTACAGGTTTTCCACAATGGCCTGCAGTGTAGTTATGTCAGTCTGACTGAAATACTATACTTTGTTCTAAAGATGCCAAGTAATCATCAAATATGAATTGTGATACACGTGGCTTCAAAAATCCTGTACCATCAGTTTTAGTATTAAGTTTTCATTCTCATCTTAACGCTTACGCATTCATATTTAGTATTAGATTACTTGTTTGTAAGAACTTACAGTTTGCATCCTGTAACTGGACAACATGCACTCTGGCACTTAACTCACATTGTGGAATAACTAATGTCAAGAACTTACTGAAGAGCAGCAACACCATACAAACAGAACAAAGTTTTAATTTTCATGTCTATTGTTTTCCTTTAAAAAGGATAATATATTTGCACTTATTGACTAAGCTAGGTACTAGCTAGTTTAGCTAATCAGTTGTAGAAATATGGAGAGCTTTTTCACACTTGTACAGCACTATCATACACCCTAAGTCATGATGTTCTTTCGCAAAGAAGGTGTCATAGTAAAAAAGCAATTACATTGTGTTAATAAATACAAGGATGTTTTCCACAGCAGTGGTGCTAAACACACACATCTGCTATATTATACCAAGTAGATCAGCAAGAGTTTTGCATGATACTTAACTTTATGATTACTGGATATTTGTATCCCACAAAAAGAAGACTAATAACTGGAGTACAATGCACATGTTCAGAACATAATCCTTACTTCCTTAAAGCAGGGCATCTTTGACTTGTAGTTGTTCCCCTCCCACTAACATCATTTTTTTCAACATATCACAGACAAGGTACTTTTTATTGCAGTCAGTATTTCTTGCCAAAATGCAAGAAACACTGGGAAAAAAGTTCACCTACCAGGAGAAAGTAATCATCTCAGCAGCACTATAGGAACTACCTCAACCTTAAGATTTTCCACTCTATGTTGCTGTTATTGAAGAGTCAGTTTAATCCCAAATTTTACTGTAGCTCTCAAATCCATACTTTCAATAGCATTTCACACAATTAAAGGGCCTAAATATTTTATGCATCAACTGGCTCTTTGGTTAGCTATTTCAATCACTGACCTCCCCCCAAAAAAAAAATTGAGTTTACATTCTGTCTTTGCTGAGAAGTAATACTTACCTAATATGTAGATAGTCTTCTGATCACTTCTCTGACCAAGGGAATTAGTCACCTTACAGATGTAAGTTCCAGTGTAGTTGTAAGTCAATGGGCTGGTGAACTGCAGAGTATTGTTGACAGATAGCAATCCTTCAGGCCACTGTCCATCCAACCTAAAAAAAAAGTTCGTTATATTTCCACTGTAAATCTTCGTGACTAAAGTCTAAATGTAACAAGTTTAAAATAATATTTGCAACAATCTAGAAAGTGAACTTTTCACTGTGCTCGACATTGTCAGTGGGCTTTCATTGGATATTCACAGTGTCCACCTGAACATTTAGTATTTCATTTCTGTGCCAAGTTGTTTAAATATCAAATCTGCTGGTATTAGCAAGCTGTCTACAAAAGACCACTACTACAATTAAGACGACGTTATCTCAGAAGAACCTGCAGGAACAATCCAGCTCAAGCTCTGAAAACTAACAATGAAACTAGGATGCACCTATACTGCTGTCAGGATTATCTGCCTGTTCTTTTGCATTCAGTTGAGCTATCACAATAAATATTTCTGTCAGTACATGCTTCATTTACAGGACATTTTGACTAGGACTTCCGAGCAAGAGTTCAAGCAGTCTCTTCCCTCCCTACCTGCCTATTCTCATCCTCCATCACTTGTCCATCTAAATTGCAGCACTGAAACCAAATTTGGCGCTTGGTGATACATTTAGTGAAACAATTGGTTAAAACAAAATTGTTTCTAATCAACTAGTTTTTCCAAATCATTTCCCTGTAGCAATTTGCATGCAATTGCAGTAACAACTGTGTAAGTACAACAGAGAAAGGGGAAAGGGCAGAGGCACTGCAATTATTTTAACAGAGCTGCCAATTGCCGAGTAAACATCTGTGCAACTTTATGCCATTGCATCTCATTTTGCCTTTATCCAAGTATTAAGAACTAAGCAGGACTAAGTATTCAAACACACGATCACCAGGTCTCAGTATCTTGGAAGCATTCAGCAAGTATGATTTTGTTAAGTAGTACTGAAAAAAGCCACAGCTGACACTTCAAAATAGGTACTCAAATGGAAAAAAAAAAACAAACCACAGTTACCAGTAAACATGATCTCCAGCAAATGTAGGTGCAAGGCAACATGCCCATTGCTTGACTGACTGATTATTGCCCAGAGTTGCTTCAGTCATATCAAGGTGATAAAAGTGATTAAGCATGTACTTCATAATTCACAGGACTGGAAGTATTTATTTAAAAAAAAAAAATTCTAGTCAATTGGTTGGAAACTTCTACTTTATTAAAGTTCTCAGATGTGCAACATAATTTAAAATATTATTGACCATGAAAATATTACTATCCTAGCAAATACAATGTCACCTTTGCTTCCAAGTTATAAAGATTTTTTGGTGTGTAGTTCCAGAGGCTATTACAATTTGAAACCAGTAAGATAAGACAATTTCAAAACAGCTAGTTTCCATTTGCTTAACAAACAAGTTCTCCTTTTGTGTAGTGTTCCCCCTTGCCTCCCCTTGAAGATCCTCCATCAGTATTACAGCTTCTTGGATGGGTTTTGTTGTTACTCAAACAAAAAGGTACATTATTTTTATTCCAGAAAATTCAGCTTTTTTATAAAAGTTGGTTCACTTTTAACCTTAGAAGTTTAAGTGACCTCTGAAGCTTGAAGTGCTTTAAATATATTTAAAAGTTTATTTCTTCTGGAATTGTAAATAGAGGTTGCATTAATTACTTCTTACATACATCTCAAATCCAAATTAGAGAACTGAGAACCCAGTTCATCTAAAGAAACAAGCGGTACTGCTGTTTTGAGCCTGGCATGCTTTTTTAAACAGGAATTCTTGTGTGTTGAAATCTCTCATCACATCAAATTTGAGCTAAGCATGGGATGAGGATGGCAGCTTACTGTAGCACATAGGTAAAGCATACATTTTACTAAACCTACTTTAATGTAGCCATGTCATTCTGACTAGAGTTAGCTGCAATACTGACTTGAGAATTCAATGGCTGCTTTTAGGATTAAGTCAGTTATAGGAATGTTTTGTTTTCTTGCAAAACTGCCATGAATCAATTCCAAACTCACCAATACAATATTTTCAAACCACATTATGACTACTGTTCCTATATACTAAATTATATCTACCATTGAGAAGGTAGGGAAGTATATTACAGCTTCATATCAGTAAATATTCCTATGATTTTCTCAACAGAAGCACAGTAGCATAGCTACATATGAATTAACACTTTTCTTAGGAAACTTATTTCCCTTGTTTCAACAGGCAACAAATCAACTTAAAATAGCTGAGTTTATTTAATTTTTTTCTTCACAAGATAGATTTTCATCTATGCTTGCTTTTATTGTCTTCCTCTGTCTTTTGCCCAAAGTTATTTCACAACTGCAAAAGCAAAACAGTAAATTTGAGTAGGGCCCACCCAATCTATATATTCATGAAATGTGACTCTTACGTAAGAGATTTTTGGTGGGTTTTCTCTTTACTGGAGATACGTTCAAGACCCAGTTTCCACCACTATGCAAAACACCACATTTATCTGCCTTGGCAAGTACTTAGGCACTTTAGAAAAATATAAAACATTCTATAATTCTGTAAGCAGTATTTGTAATCTCAACTGTAATTTCCAGATTTTAAAATGGAGATACAGAAAAATCTGTTCAAGTGTTTACAATCTACTTTAAGTAAAACAGAACTAACGAAATAATAGTTGGATCCCTACTAGATTTATCTATCTTTCCTCTACACACTGCAACATACACAGTTTAGTCTCCCATATTAATTACAAAAGATTGTATGCTGAGAGTAATGACAAACTGTTCAGGCTTCTAAACTTTCAAGATATCCACTCGCCCATACTTATACACACGCACATCTTGTATTCTCCTTTTTAAATGCTGCATAATACCATTACAACCCAATACAAGTCATATACATCTTGTTTTCAAAACAAGTATTTACTGTAAGCTAAGATATTGTACTACTTGAATTATGTGCCAAGCCCCTTTTTATAAATATTTACCTGGTCCACATAAATTCCATTGGTAATGGATTTGCATCAGCATTACATCTGAGCTGAACATTCTCTCTTCCAATGAACCAGTTTCCATCATAGCCAGTTACTGAAACTTCTGGGGCATCTGACAAAAAAAAAGATTTAACCTATCAATCACAGTATTTTCTTTAAATACAAACTATGTGTAATGGTTAGCTCAGTTGAGAAGAAGGCAGTTTTCAGTTTATTGGTTTTGTTGCTGTTGAAACAACAACAAAATGCACAGAGAACACCAAGATAGTTCCAAGCTACAGCATAATATGCAGCAGTGGATTAAGATCAGGAACAGTAAGTTGTTTTAATCACTGCAACTGTCCCACTGTGTGCTTTCAGCAAACACACAGCCCTTTGGGAAAGTGAAAGGACTCCAGAAGAAAAGGATCAGTTTAACGGTTTTTGGAAGTGAGGAATGGCAATTTAGAGCTACTTCTCACTAACAAGATACAGTAAAGGATCAGAAACAGTGCTTGGAGAAACCAGGTAATTAGGACGTCATCAAATGTTCACAGATGCCAGTTAAAAAGGTTATCCACTGGCATCATAATGCAGAATTACGTTGTTATGGCTCTAAAAAGCAAGGACATCACTTCAGACAAGGCAGAGAGACCTATTGAAATATTCAGAACCCAGGGAACAGAAGAACTAGTCTGATTTGATATAAGCTCCTACAGCAGAGGTGCAGTAGTTGCAAAAGCTGTAAGCATAAGGGAAGACTGAAGAACACAAAGTCTCTAATTCTCACTTGCTGCCATGTTGCTTACTATACAATTTTGTTAGAAGTTCTGAAACATGCCTTAGCACTGATTTTGGATAAAAATAAGTTTAAGACCTTATTTCCCCCCTTATTTCACTTTAAATATGGAACTTAATTCTCTTATTCACTGTTTGAGACAATAATGGGAATAATCTTTACTTCCATTTCTGTATCAATGGCACTTCAATCTAGAACTTCATTTCAACATTGACAAAATAAAACAGTATTAGTCACTATTTTACACTCAAATAAGTGATTCTTTACCAAACAGAATAAAAGCACGCCTACAAGAGATTCTAGTCAAACCAAAATAGCAAAGTTTACTTTTTCCAGTCACTACATTTCCTCAAACTGAATTGACACACTTCCATGATTTAAGAACTTTAAAGCAGCACACAGCTTAAACAGGACACCAAAGGAAGACCTTCGAAATAGCTCGTTTTGGTCACATATGCATTGTCTAACAAAAAATGAATCACATGCCTAAAGCGTATTTGTCTTAAGTTTTAGCCAAGTAGTGTTGTAAGCCATTTCACTTTGTATTCATATGTTTTAAAGCCACAAATTTGTCAAACAAGCCTTCTATAGGTTTGAATTACACAACTGTCGTAGTTCAGCCCTGATCAGGACCAGACTACGCAGTCTCTCTCTCACTCCCCCCACCCTCCAGTGGGACAGAAGGGAGAACTGGTAAACAAAAGACAGCAAAACCATATGGGTTGAGATGGAACAAAAAATAAATTTAACAGCAATAACAGAAGAAAACAAAACAGTGATGGAATACAAATACCATATGATGGCTTACAACAAATCTCCACACTTAGTTTCTTCCCACATAGCAGAAGACTCTCCTCAGCACCCTCCTCACTTATATACTGAGCATGATGTCACATGGGATGGAATGGCCCTTGGGCTAATTTAAGTAAGTTAACCCCAGCTGTTAGGTAATTAGTTAACTATCCCAGCTGGGTGTCCCAGCCATAGGGGCCACCAGCTCCAGTTCTCCTCCCAGCTCAGCTCTATCCTAGCCAGAACCAGGACAACAAACAATCCATAGCTGAATAACAAACATTAGAAATGTAATATATATGTTCTGGTTTCCTTATACACATTAAAAGTGGAAAAAGTTTAGTGAATAATTTGAAAATAACTTACTGACCCTCAAAGGACTTACTTTCAACTTGTTGTCTCACCCATGAATCTGCATTAGAATTCTTTTTTAATACTGCTGAAATTGTAAGGCACTATAAACAGCTTGAGTCAAAGGAATTTGTTATTTTGTCTGTAATCTTTTCAATGTTAAATATAAAAATGAACAATAGTGTTTAGCTATGAGCCAATATTCAAAATAAACAGTAGAAACACCATGGTATTCTATCTTTGTAACTATATTTTTTAATTAATACAGATACCCTCGGTTTCTACTCCTGCCTCACCTACCTCTTACCACGTTCTTTTCTATAAAGTTTTAATTTCCTTTTTTTTTCCCCCTGAAGCAATAAGTGCTTATCTCCTTCCTGTGGAAGGTACACACCAATAAAGAGGGTGGTTATAAGATATACACCAAGTAGTAGCTACCTTAAAGAATACTTACACTGTATGTCCAACACATAAGGGTATCTTATCTCCTTTTCCAAAGCAGGGTGTCTCACAATACAAGTTATACGTCTTCCTCTTGCAAATCGTGTAGGGACAATCATATACTGACTTACAACTGTCACTGTTTCATTTGGAAACAAAGTAGAGCTGGATTCCATTTCACCAAGACCTCCTTCCCAGTCAATCTCTGCAGCAGGTTTTCCAGTGGCTGCTGTACAAGTGGCTGCTATTGTCCTATTTGCACCATCTATTAGAGGGTTTGGTCCTTTCGTTAAGCTCACAACAGGTTCAACTAGGGAGGGGGAGGGGAAAAAAAAAAAAGGGAAATTAAGCAAGAAAGACTTACATAACAACAGTTTCAGAGATGTGAAGAGAGGTATACAAGATCTAATCCATTTGCAACACCCCATGTGAATCAGATATGCTAGAAATAAGATCATGTCATATTGGAGACGATAGCTCTACAAAGCTTTGCTCTGCTGATACTGTTCATCTTTGTCCACTCAAAGTTTCATGTTGCTCATTCACAAAACTGAATGCATTGACAGGGAATTCCAACGTGGTTAGATTCAAAATGCTAACTACAGTGCTCCAGTGCAGTGTCTGATTACAGACAGCTTAAGGTATTAGGTTCAAACTAAACCATGATTTAAAAAAAAAAAAAAAAAAAAAAAAATGCTTAGACTCGACTGCACTTTCAAGTGTTATACTTAAAGTATTAATCTATACTGTCAGTATGTGTCATTTCAAAGATACTTAATTCAGTGTTTTAACACCTGACATTAGGAGTTTAAGCTTCTGTTGATCAGTACAACAACCAAATTTATTCCACCCTCAAAAGGACAGTTAACCTCTAAGACAGTATTTTTGTTGTACATACACTATCTAGAAAATCTAACACATACACACAAATATATATAATATCTATATAAAACTTCTATGTTTTTGATAGACAAATGAATTGTTTCTATATATAAAATTACATGTATATATATATGTATATATACTTGTGAATGAAATCCTATAAAGGTAAAAAACTTGAACTCAATACTATGTCCAAGACTCAAGAAATCTGCAAGTGGAAGAGTGACCTCCTTGTAAACCCATTCCTCATCCCAAAATTTTAAAGGCTTAGAGAATACACTTTCTTCTAAAAGGAAGTTGAGTTCCTTATGTACAAGTCTACTGTTGAGGGCCATAGACTGGAAAGCTTTCAGAAAAACTTCCTTCTTATTTAAGAAATCTGTTTCAGCCCTGCACAAGCCATCCACTAGTTGCAGCCTAAGTCAGAAATATCATCTGGTGCTTCAGATACAAACAGAGGTTTTGCTTTCTAGGATGGCCAATTTCTATCATCAATACTAGAAGATACACATTTCCCAGTAGCATATTAGTCTATTACATAATCCTTGTCTTTTGATCTAATGAGGCTGAGTCCTCTGAAGAGAAATAACCATACACCGTAATGCTTCTAAATCCATGTCAGTGGACCAGCTCTAACCACAAAGTAGAGAACTCTTGCAACTACTGTGCCTTTCAGTATGCTATAAGAAGGGGAAGTTTAGTTCACAGAAATTTCTTGCCAAGAAGCTGAAGCTCACTCATATATTCTTGAAATTAAATAGAGCAGAATTCACAATATCTGGCAAGATACTCTTCCAGCTACCTATGTTTTCAAGAGATAACTGGATAACAAATATTTTCAGCTTGAGTGAATTCAGTGCCAGAATCAGTTTAGCTGTTTTCTGCTCAGTCTAACACTGCTCATGTCTGAAGAAGGCAGTTTATTTGCTCAATTACACTAAAGAAAAGGCAACTACCAAATGGATAACCTTATAAAAGTATATGTTTTTCTGTTCTATGCTCAGAAGTACTTAAGGAATATACCTTATTACTGAACTGAAGGTTGTTTGTTTGGGTAGATACGGGGACTGGATTATTTTCTTTGTTTTTCTGAATGTCTACCCTCCATGATTTGTTAGTGACCCTTCTATAAATAAACCAACAGCAGGGTTTTTCGATCAAGTCCTACATTCACTCTTCTACATCTGAAGTATCTCTAACAGAGCTTCTTTCAAAACCTGAGTTCCTGCTCTCCAACACTAGCAACAACTAAAGCTTTCTGTAATAAGTAGAGATATTTGAACTGATGTACACATGAAGCACAATAATCTGAAACAAACGCCTTTAAAACCTAGTATAGAGAACTTCACATTACACAGCTTTGTTATTTGACTCATAAGTTTGTTTCCCTGATTTAACTTAAACATTTCCACCTTGTTCTCTTTAAATCACTAGCAGTAACCATTTCAATAATTTCTGTAGTATTACTGAAAGGCGGAAGTAAACACTCAAGTGTATATTGTGTCCTGCAAGTATGAAGATACTATTTTTTTGCTGTATATCCTCCCTCCATCCCAGGATCTCCATCACAGTGAAATCAATTAAATTAGCACCTAACATTAGCTAACCATGCCAAAACTTAGACTCAAAAATTTGCAGTTGGAAATAAAGTTTAATATATTCTATTTATTTGAATTTTCCTCAAAAAAAAAAAAAAAAAAAAAAAAAAAAAAGAGTACAGAACTCCAGAATTTTTCCTCTACCCCGTTGTGAAGAGACACATGAGTCAACAAGAGATCTTAACTAAGGTAGCAGAGGTCTCCAGACCCAAAGCAAACTATTCAGTATGCTGCTTCAGTTCACGTGCTTTTAGAAAAACTGATTCTTTGCTAAACAGGAACAGAGACTAGGAAAGAAAGGCAATGCTGCTTAGACTGGAAACCGTTTCAGCCCCAGGACACAAAGTTTTGTCCTGCTCACTTCAGGGGTTTGGTTTTCGTTTTTTTTTTTTTTCTTTTAAAACAGTGGGAGAATGCAGTCAGAATAAAGCTGACTTTAAGTTACATCAGGTTTTATGTTTTGCTTGGAGTTATTCCATGCCTTAAGACTCTGGCCTGAGCTCAGGAGTTCCAAGCTCAGGAGAAAAGCTTGGAAGTTATTCAGTTACAGGCATATTCTAAAAACCATTACTTCCACAGTATTTTCACTGTTTAAGTCTAGATGTCAGTGTAGCAAAGTTTTCAGAAGGAGAGAAAATGCTCTGCTGAGGCCACAGAACATCACTAAGTCTAACAGAGGGTTGACTGTTGAGCTGTACCTGCAAGCCAAGCAGCTGCTAACTAGGATGGAAAGGCATCTTTGCAAGTATTAGTTGGGTTTTGCATTTCAGAAGTTGATACCGAGTCAGAGAGGCTTACAACTATCATCAACCATCTGCATCATCAACTATGAAAAAAAACCTATGATCAGGACCGCAGTATGCCTAACAAATACTATTTACCTATAGTAACTGCAGTTTTTGATAATATTTATCTGATCAAGCAAGTTAAAGTCCTCCTACATTTTCAAATGTAGAATAACAAACATTGGACATATATTTGCTTTTGAAGTTCTTCTTTATGTTCTCCGTAAAACTAAAATTTGAAGGGCAAAATGGACACAACTACTAATGTGATCTGAAAAAGATATCTTAGAAATATGGACTGACTAGAAGAGATGAAGGAAAGCAATAAAAACCTCCCACTATGTTGATAAAACACAAGAGCTAAAACCTGAAGTGACAAAGACTGCTACAATAGCCACTTATAGTAGAGACACAAGAGAGGTGGAAAAGAGTCATAAGGCTGTGTGCTTTGTATATCACATGGAACTTCTTTGGTCAAGTTACTTGTTTCAAATTGGATTAAGACACTTTGTTTGATGTGTTTATTTTGCCCCACCTTGTGGTGAAAACCAGTTTACATACTGTGCTACAACCACCTGATTAATATCATATAGTAGTCCACTGCTGTGGAGAGCAAAGATCAAAGAGCAAGATGATCCTAAAAAGCACATTTGTTTACAAAAATAGAGTCATTGAGGACCCTCTTAGCTGTAGAAAATATCACTTGAATACTTGCAGTGAATACATAAATAACTTACTCTATTATAAGAAGGCATAATGCTATAAGGAAAGGGCAAGTCAATAGGTTTTCAAGTTTTAGGCTACAGTAATCATTTTACTTCATACAGCACGACCACTTAAGTCTACCTGTGCTTCAGCACTAGTCCTTTATGAAAGTAATACTGAACCCTCAACAAGACAGACCAAATTCGTTTATGTGAAAAACTGAGTTTATATAAGCTTCACATTAGGATTATCCACAACCAGACAAGGACTTAAATTGCCTCTTTCTTCCCACAACTCCCAGTAGTAGCCTAGGCAGTTCTGCTTTAGATTTATACTGTTCAAAGAACAGTTTACATCACCAGCCCCAAGCAGCTACATTAACTTATTATATTAGCAACAAATTTCAGAAATAATTTAGGCAAGGTGGCAGCTAAAGCTGTGTTTGGTAGCTTCTCAGTACAGACACATAGAGATCCCTAGTATCAGCACTGCCAGGTCTAAGTTCTAAAGTACTATCCAAATGTTTAGATTAGCACAATGCCTAAATACAAGCTGCTTATTTATTTTCAGTATCTGGACAATCAAAAAGCAAGTTCTAAAGAAGCAACACTCAGAAGAAGTTTCCTCAATTAAGTTAGTAAGAACACCAAGACATGTTATGAAAGACTGACAAATATATTTTTGTATCGTCATTTGGTTAAAAGGTAAAATACAACATATTAATAAGTTTGCAGAATTTCACGAACAAGTTTGTGCTATTAATTTCGCCTCCTTTCATAAAGAAGTTCACTTACCTAGTACTATTACGGTTGTTGATGACTGTGTATTTCCAAGTGGGAAGGTAACTGCCTTGCAAATATATTCTCCTGCATCAGAAAAGCTTACATTTTTTAAGATTATTGTTGCATCAGTAAGTGAGTAGTTTTTAAATGACACTCTTCCTTGGTATTCTCCTTGAACAGATATTCCATACTCAGGATGATGAACAGCAATAGTCTGTGAACTTTTACCACTTATCTTCTCCCAAGAAACTTGTGTTATTGTTTCATTTACATCAATTATGCATTTCAGTGCAACCTTCTTCCCCCAAACTGCTGTCACATGTGGATCAACAACTGGTCCAGCTAAGGCACCTAAAAACAAAGCAATCATTAGTTGGTACACAAGAAGGTTATGCCTTTAAGTCTTCACGTTAAGCCTTCTTCAGTAATTAGCTTAACTTTTTCAAAGACAATTCCTACTTTCTTCTGAATAACCATATTCTAGTTGATTCACAGCAGTGTGGAACCATCACAAAAGCATGCTTTAAGCAGAAATACCAAAGCTAGATGTAGATCAACCATTCTTCACAGAATGCTCTCACTAATACACAACTTTCTATAAAAATGACCTGATAGTTGTGTAAGTTGTGTAGCAATCTTTTGGGAACATAACTATAATATAATTTAAGTATACAAAACACATTTTTGTCTAGAAATCAGCAATTTGCAAAATTTAAATCTACTGAACCTTAACCTGTTGCGAACCTGTCGTAGTTCAGCCCCGATCGGACCAGACTACGCAGACTACCTTAACATAACCATCAGCTGTATATAGCTTCAACACACTTAGTGCAGAAAAGCCCTGCAAGTAAGTTTGCACAAAAGCTGCTCAAACTTCTGGAAAGGTAACAAACCAAACTGGAAAAAATCATCCTATACAAGCTGTTTCATTTCCTTTGAGTTTCTTTTTTTTTTTTTTTTTGACAACTACTTCCAATAATTAGAGGCTTTAGCTACATAAAGATGACCAGAGTACATTTTAAAAGTCAATACTTAACTAACAGTTATTCATTTTTTGAAGATGCCAAAATAAAACCATCTTTTTTCACCAAGGAATACTTCTAACAGCTCATTTGTGCCAAGAAAACACTAATTCTCACATGAATTGCATGAATATTTTCATAATTCAAACTTTTTTATTGTTGGTACTTTTAAAATTTACAGACTGAACTAAGCAGGCTTCATATATATATTTACACACACACTTGCAGCTATAGTGTATTTACAAAGTTACATCTTATTGTTCATTCACTTTCTCCAATAAAGGAAGTGAAGCCAATAGATCATTACACCAAATTTTACACATTTCTCATCTTCTGACACACCTTCAGATTCTGAAGACAAAAAAAAAAATCAACTCATCTATGCTAACCATTTAACTTAGACTTACATATAAATTTATATAACAGCATACATACTCTGAAAGTAGTTTAAAGCTCAAGTGAGAACAACCACATCTTTAACTTGTAATAGCATCTCTGATTTTAATCTTTGGCTAGTTATCATTATTTAACTACCTTCTTTTGGTTGCTGAGCAGTCTTGCTAACAGTTCAAACCAGCAAGTTAACTACTACGCTGATATTCAGGGCTCTCCAAGACTCAGGACTCTAAGATAGGTATTTCTTTTGATATAGATACTTCCACTCAAGAGTCAATATTTTGCTCAAAGATTGTACTTCAGTAATGAATAACAGCTACACATCAACTCCAAAATAAAGCTTTAGATGCTTTACAAGGTACAAGACTCTGAAGAACAAGACACTTCAAGGCCACATTAGTCATGTCCTTAACTGATCCAAGGTACTGATGCATAGGACACATTTACTGTTTTAATAGAGCATAGCTCTCCCCCTCTTGAAATCTAACACTGAAATCTGACCTTCTTTGCTTTCACTTTCATAATATTGAAGCCCTTGCTTATCATTCTCAACATCCCTTAAGGAAACAATCTGTAGTTCACTTACTAATCAAGATGTTATTTTGTGTCTTCAAGGCAAAAAACCAGCATCATGAGATTTTCTTACATTTTTCTTTAGATTTGTCAAGATTTTTGTGGATGTTTTTTCCCCTTTTTTTTTCCCCTCACTTGGAAGACAGAAAAAATACCTTATGTCTTCCCTCTCATTTCCTCAACCATGTCTGCTCTGACAGGTCATATATTCCAGCATGTCTTTGAAACACAGAATGAGGCTCTCGCATAACCTGCTTAATTGAAGACACTGTCAGATGACTTTTACTGTTGGGTTACAATAATTAATTTAATATCATGTGTGATATGGCACCCAATCTCATTCATTTCAAAGCTTTGTACCTGACTATCTTTGAGTCTGTACAGAAGTCCTTGCCTCTCCCAATCAGCCAGACTTTCTCCTTTAATTAAACTGTTTCATGTGGAGCCTGGTATTGCCATCTCCAGTACCTTTAGATGCTTCAATTTTAGTCCCTATGTATTAACTAATCTTTTGATCACACAGTGATCCAAGTGCTGCTGGTAATACTTTACATCCAAGTCTATCACAAAACTACCTTCTGTCTAAAGCTAAAAGAAGTTCAGCTGGTGGATACTGCTCCTAGTTGACCTATTCAACACACTTATTTTCCGATCTATTTCTAAACATACTAATAAGACTCTCAACCTGTTTCACAGATAACACTGTTAGTTGCATGCAGACAGTCCACATATCCCAGCTTCTCAAACCGCAACAGTTCTTCTCTATCTCCAATTTTAACAAATGAGAGGACTTTTACAAAAGCAGTTATTTACTATTCATAGCTCCACGCTTACTTATTAATACTTTGAGATTGTGCTACCTGAACTTAAAGTCTTTATCTAAAGTTATTTCAAAGCTGAACAATGGATTATCTCATTTGAGAAGGCAGGGAGAGAGAGCTTCTTGGTTCTACTATTTTTGGTAGAACAGTTTCCAGAAGAACACGTTTTTGGCCCTTTGAGTTCTGACACTCGCTGCTGCCCCCTCTCAAAATGCGCTGCAGTATCTCTTCATTTTTCCCACCCATCCTTCACATCACTATACCGACCAGATTTCAAGGCCCAGTGCTGCAAATGTATCTGCCCAAATTGTACAAGTTATTGTTTTATTTCAGATAAAGATATTATTGCTTTTTCAAGCAAAGTTCTTATCAGGTTTACATTGTGTTCACTAGCTCTCCAGTCTCAGACCATTGCAAGAATCTTATTCTAAACAGCAAGGCACTTACCGTTCTCACAAAACTTGTCAAAAAGCAGTTTGAAGAGTAAACAAAACAAAAAAATCCCTACAACTCACTTCTAGCATTAAAAGATATAGAACTAGGAGCTACCAAACAAGGACCATCTTAACCAAAGCAGTAAACTAGTAATTCTTAGTCAAGCTTCTCTCACTAACTGAAAAAAGGTACTGAGGAAATACATGGTCTTGAAAATACAATGACCTTCTTGATACAACCAAGTACTCATGCTACAAAATAAGAGTAGTCTCCACACTTACAACCTTATTATTCGTCATAATAAACAGCAGATTTAGAGAATTTCTATATGGAATAGCCACGTACAAGTTTATTTACAAAAGCAATCCATTTTGTTACCTGTTCTATAGCTGTGGCCTGCTTAAAAACACACCACTGTCAAGACAGAGACCCCACTGACAATTCCTAACCACTTATTTTGCACTAGCTGTCAATTGTTTCTACAAGACAATAAAGCCAAATTGCAGAAAAGCAGAAAAACTTAAGATTTTCCCTACATTAGCAAGTAGGGAAACACATGCACACACTAACACAGGGAGCTAAAAAGAGTTCCAATGAAGAGAGGAGCAGTACAACATGAACATCCCATTTTGGTGACAGGAAGTTGCTATGTCAGCAGAACTTCCCATGAAACACTCTTACAGTCAGGCTAAGCATTATTGTCAGGCCAGTTTAATTTTAGTTGACATCAGAAAGTTCAGACTCATTCTTCCAGCCCTCCCTGTCCTGCATCAGCACTCATCAAGTACCTCAGAGGGTCCAAGCTACAAAAACTCTATTGTTTTCTTCCTGATTTAGTCTTCTAAGTTGGCTCACTCCCTGCTCAATCACAAGTGGCAATGCAGCAGAGACAACAAGAGCATAGCCATACATTCTAGTGGCATTTTAAGATTTGTTTAGCTAGAGAATCAAATCACTTAAAGACACCGCAGAAGACAAGCCTGAAATCTCAACTTGAGGCTTTATAAAAATATACGCTTAAATTACTGGGAAGAAGTCAGTGTGTGCCTTTTGAGTACGATCAAATTACTGCATTAAAAAAAAAAAAATCAGAACCAAGGAATGGAAGAGATTCAAGATTAAGTACTACAAAATGCTTCAATGCTAGCTTGCAGTTAGAATTGGTAAACAAGTACTTTAAAACTGCACTTACATCAAAGAGATAATATTACAACCTAGTGTTGTTCTTGCCTAAGGATCTGCTGTATCACAGTACTCACTTGAAGCATAGTGCTAGTTTGCCAATGAAGTTTTTTTGGGGAAGTGGGCTAGGAGTAGAAACAGGGCACAACACTAGCTCCTATAAGCATTACATTTACTAGACTCAGCTCAAGTTCCCTTTTTTGTATGGCACTTTTGAAAAAAGCAATCCAGAGGTGTATTATTTCATTCTTAGAAGAACAATTATTAAAACCTTGTTTGGTGTTTATCACAATAGTATAACAGGTATACAAGAAGGCAAACAATTTTGGTGAAATAAGGCATAGCAATTGAGTAGTCTGATGCCAAGACTGCTGAAATCTTCTTAGCCTTTCTCTGCATTTGCCAGCTATCTCAGGCTGCTTTTTCATTTTATTAATGTTCAAAGGACTCAATCTTTTGAATCCAGAGGTCAACTTTACCTGATACCAGAAGGAAATTAAGAACATTATGACAACAGTTGTTTAAATAATGACGTATTCCTAGGTTTCTCCCATTGCATTGATATATCACTACTGTGGCTCATGCACATTCATCACTTGGAAACGCATCTATTAACTTTAGAATGTTAACTTTTTATACCTACAAATGGACCAAAACGAGGTTCCAGTCTTCACCAGAAGCAGCTCTCCTTTTGGTGACTATAGCCTACATGCTTACAAAGGCTATAGTAAGGGAAAAAATTTCTAGCTGAAAATTGTAAAAGAAGTTCCACAAAGCTAAATTTTTTTTCAAGCAACCTCAAAGTTGAAGACACTGGCCACAAGAATTGGTTGAGTTGAGAATGAATGAAAAGGTCAGTCTCTTAATTTTAGTAGCACGTCAATCAAAAGTTGCTGAAGTAGGAATTTTACTCAAAACACGGAGCTCAAGATAGACTAATTCCCAGTTAAGTCCCATCATAGGATGTTCTGCAGAATTTAAGTACTTTGAACATCCACCTGCTGCTCCTAAGGCTAGAACTAACAACACATCACACCATTCTACCAAGAGGCTGGTATTAGTCAACTCCTTCGCTCCCCATAAGGCTACAGCTACCATTCACAAGACAGCATCCAGAGCCCACAGACAGAAGATTCATACTGCCTGTTAGAAGGCCAGATAATACTATACTGGACAAAATACCTTCATTACCTTAATCTTAATACGAATGGGCCAAGATGATAAAGTATGCAAACCTCTATGGTGCCACAACAAACGCTTATTATCAGCAAGCTTGATGTTTTCATCAAAGAAAGCGAGGACCAGTGCAACATGAAGTCAAAGGACCAAAAGAAAAAAAAAAAATTTAAACTCAGAATTTAGAATTAACATAGCTTGAGCCCAACGCATACAGTCTTGAGGTGGAGCTTCAAAAAAGCTCTGCACTTCTGCACTTGAAGTCAGGCATGGCTGTGATCCACAGTTCTTATTTCACAATGCCATTTTTTCACATTAACTTGTGCTTCTGTTCTAGTTTCACTACCTCCACACAGGGCAGAGACTGTGGCCCTGCATATACTCTGCTTCCTACCATGGTGCACAGAACTTTAGTATCAAGCAGCAGGAAACTAAATAGATACTAGAGGAAAGTTTAAAAAAGGTTAGGCTCATTATTCAAATTGAGCAGTGAAGGACACACTTAGGTAGCCAATTTTATAAGGTTAAAGCTTCAAATCCAACTATTCACCAAGAATGTTTACAAAGTCCCATGAACTTCAAAACTTCATCTGGAATTTCAACTTAAACCACATTAGCATCAGTGTCTGCTTTACATGCTCTTACATTATAATCTTCTATATATATTAACACATAGAAAATTAAGACATTTGTGTTTATCCGGATATAAGCATTCAGATGTTTACAAGACATGTTGAACTATTAAGTGAGTCAAGCTATGAGGCAGCTGACCGTTCTTCCGCAATGAACATTCCAACCTCTGTTTAACCAGACAAACCTCTCAATCCCACCCCCTTTAACAGAAAACAAGTGAGACAAGGAGGTACTCTTTCCAACAAATGGGTCAGGCTCAAAAGTAGGACTGGAGGAGAATATCTCATCCTTAGTCCCACACCCTCAAAAAACTAGCAGTAAGAGTAAACTTACTAGCAGTTCAAGAGTTATCCATAGAAATATACAACACTTCCTCTCCCTAAACAATATAAAATGCATTCTCACGGAAATAAATTTAAATCCTCATGTACTGGAGCAATAGGCACAAACACACTGAAAGAAAAGCAAAAGAGATTGAAAAAAGCAGTTATTGATGTAACTCAAACCTTTGATTTGAAATTTTGTTAAAGAGTTCCAGATGATCTTCAAAAATCTTTTGAAACACAGAAGATGATTCAACAGTTCTGACAAAACGACCTGGGGGAAAAGATTAAAGTCCTCTGATGTGGCATCCAGTTTAAACACACAACCAAAATATCTAACAGATACAGTGGGAGGTCACAAGGAGCATTGCACTTCTCTTCTGTATCTTTGTGGGGCTGCCAACCGACTGGATTAGATACAGAAAAACAAGTGAAGTTCTACATAACAAATCTTACTCAGTCAGCCTGAAAAAAGCTTCAAGTTCTAATGGGTTCAAATTAGAATAGTAGTCAGCAGGAACAAGTGTAAGTAACACATAATAGGACATTAAGTAACCTGTTAGAGAGCAAAGACTGTTCTGAAAGTTACAGCAAGTATATGCTAACTGTTTCAAGAACTCTAAGTGCCACTCTAGAATATGCTAACGCAGAAGTAAACTTTCTGCTCTAACCAGCATCAGTGAGGCTCCATTTGCAGTTGTTTGGCTTGAACATCATAATTCAGATATTAGCCACCTAGAGACTCTAAAAGCAAACAAGGAAGGACTGGAAGAACTGATCATGATTCTCAAAGGTGGCAACCCAATAAAGGTCCTGAAGTACTTACGCTGCAAAAAGAGAATGACCATGCTGCTGAGTATGCCTGTGGAGGTTCAGAAGGACATAAACTGAAGCAACAAAAAAACCACCACAGAAAAAAAAACAAGCAACAAAATTCCCTGAAATCAAGAAAATCTTTGATGCCTGGCCAAACTGGTAAACCTCCACAACCTTTAGAAAGGTTTGATGTTTAGTTATAAAAAAAATGAAACATCCAAACTAACCTAAGCTGATGCTGCACTGGTGTAGAGACCTGTTCTTCAAGCATTTTGCCAACCTAATTACTGTAAGATTATTAAGACATTTATAGTAAAGTAATAATCTAGTCTTCCTTCAAATTCTTGTTAGCAGATATGACACACATGCTGATGGACTCAGTTGCAAGCTCTCCTTTCAGGAGCTTATTTGACAATCCATTCCATACACTTACACCACTTGCTCTGTCATGACCATCTGGTTCACCTAGACCTCACTACTCCAAGATTTCAGATTACATTGCTTTTAGAAGTCTTCTCATTCCGTGTCTTCTTACTAGCAATCTGCTGATTCACATTTTTCCCACCTATGTTTTAAAACTATCCTCACTTGCTGTGCAAATCACAGAGCACAGCTATAGATGAAGCAATTACCACAATCTTAACTCAGAAGACATCTAAGATGGTCAACTCATTTCATTTTTAATGCTCAGTTAGTAGAACTTAATTATGAAACCAAATGTTCTGTGTTCAAGAGCACTAGCGCTTTTAGCTAGCACATATCTACTTATCAAGACAGAGTTACTTTTTCACTCTCAGGTCTACTGCATTTGGTATTTACCTTGAATGTTTTATTCAACCTGTTCAATTAGACAGCTATTTTCTCACCAAATATTTTTCATCATCTGCTGCTTCTATTTGTATTCTTTCCACCTACTCTTTTCAGTAAGGTTTTCTTCATAGGGACAGCCAGCTCACAGCAGGTAATCAGTCTTCTCTATTACTTATTGCTTCTATTCTGATTCACAAACAGATATTCAGCTTTTGTCATGTATTCTTTTAAAAGCTTTTAACTCTTCAAACTTGCGTAAATGAATCCATACAAAATCTCTATTAGCATCAGTTTGTCCTCAACCGAGTCAGTGACATACTCAAATCACTCCTTCAAGACTAGTTTTCTCATTCTCAACCACAAATAAGACTTGGAGAAATAACACACAGCCTTCAGCTGTAAGAAAAATAACTCAGTCTGAGTATGTTCATTAATAAGTTATGTTATAACTTGATGTTCAGACATAAATTTAGTGTTGCTTTCTTAAAATTTATTTTAAAAGCTCAATTTCATCATTTATTTGCAGGGCTGTGAATTCTAACTAATGACAGAAATTCTATTCAGGAGATACAGAGTAACATCTAATCACTTAGTTTTAGGTAGCCAGTGCTTCAGCTTTTCTGCCTTTTATAAATCAAGTACACAAAACTTCATTCGCCTTTAAGTTAGCCCCCTCACCTACTGCCTTTCATTATACAAAGAGACAACTACACATTACACAAAAATCACCACTGTCTGGACATCAGTCCATCCTTAAAAGGTTTCAATTCTAGTATGCTTTTCAGAGTTAAATCTAGCAGTTCCAAAACTGGCATTACTATGTTTTAAGTTCAAAGCAGGTGACAACATAACATCGTGACAGAGGACATGCTTCAAAACAACACACTACGTACGTCATACCATGTATGTGCAGCTGCCTTCATGCAAGACCTCTGGCAAAGAAAGTCTTCTTTCCCCTTAAGAGTGAAACTGAGAAGACAACACAGCTTCCAGTTCACAGACCAAACACCGGAGAAGCAGGAGACATTCAGCCTGCTATAAATCATCATTATTCTATCACATTCAGAACTGTACGCGAGATGCTCAGCTATGCCAGTGAAGGACAACCCAGTGGAGGCAAGGCTTACTGGAGGATCTTCCTTCATGTGAGAACAGCATTTAAGTCAAAGACACACCTGACTTGAGTAGGACTGCCTATAGAACTGACCCTATAGGTG
Source organism: Chlamydotis macqueenii (assembly GCF_036417535.1). Taxonomy (NCBI): domain Eukaryota; kingdom Metazoa; phylum Chordata; class Aves; order Otidiformes; family Otididae; genus Chlamydotis; species Chlamydotis macqueenii. The sequence continues at coordinate 97,709,925 of NC_141556.1, read as the reverse complement.
AAAAAAAGAGGCATTAAAAGATTGGTATTTGACTACAATATAAATGTGTGGCCTAAAAATTCTACATACATTATTGTAGACTAAGTAGTTGAGGGGGTGTGGGGAAGCGTTAATCACTGATACCATATCTTTAGCCTCACCTTTCAATAACTCTTTAGATAAAATGCCTCAGAAAAGGGAAGACACTTTGAACAAGATGGCAGTTCTAGAGTGAGATTCCTTCCCTGCACTCCACACATACTTCCCCATCACCTGGAAACCTAACAGCATAGCTTGTCATAATAAGGATTTGCACTCTCACCAAGGAAAAAAACACCAAGAATAGTCACATGCAGAAAACATAGGCAATAACATGCAGGGGTGGGGGATAAGGGAGTGGTCTGTCAGAACATTTACTTACAATACTTTCAGCTGTCCCAAGCCTGATCTGACATTTCAGCTTAGCTCTCAGTTGATTTTTAAGTACTGATTCATCTCCTGTTGGCTACACTAGCTCTCTGCATCCACAGCATCCTTTGGCAAGGAGTGCCAGCAATCTTGCCACCAGTTCTAAAAACACCTTATTTGCTTGCAACTTGCCTCCTTTTAGCTTCATTTAGTGACCACCTAGTTCTAGAACTATAAAAGTTAATCTGTATAGACACTGTTGATATCAGTCATGATTTCACAGATACCACCATATTCCTCCTCTTCCCCCTCTCTTCTCAGCTGAGAAGTCTTAGCTGATTTCTCCTAGAAGTACACTTTCATACTTCTGATCCTTGCTGCCCTCCTCTGAACATACTTCAGTCATCAGGTGTTTTCAGGAGGTTTTTTTTTGTTTAAGATCAAGGGACTAAAACTGAACAGAGTATTTGAAGAACAGGCAAGCAACCTATTAACATGTTAGCACAGTATGGACTGTTTTTTTTTCCTCTTACTCCAACACTTGATTTGCCCACCACACTCTTTTAAAGGTTACTAACACAGAAAATAATCAGTTCATGGAACTGATCACCACATCCAAAGGCTGTGATGATTCCAAGTATATAACTAGTCAGCTCAGAGATGATAATACATATATGAAGTTTACTCCTCCTCTCCACAAAGGAGGCCTCATGGGTATCACTGAACATTTATCTACACTTTAGCTTGTTTTATTATTCAATCACTCAGTTTCATGAGGTCCTCCGTAACTCTGTATAACTCATGTTTATTCCAACTTGCTATCAGCAACAAGTAGTTATGTTTAATTAGGGTGTCTCATATCCAGGAAATGTAATAGACAGGATTCTAATATCCTCCAGCATCACTCAGAACTATAGCTTCTACGATATGAATTCTCTCAAAAAAAGGTCCGAGCAAGACCACAGTGACTGCTAACTCAAAGTCTGGGCAGATAAATATCCTCCCACACTCCAAACCTCTCCACTTCTTATTTGGAAAGGCAATTTAATGCTATTTAATGCTATCACAATACCTGCCAGCAATTTTTTTTTTTTTTTTGAGCAATAGTAAGAAGAAAATTGTGGGTGGTGAGTTGGGCACTAAACATCACAGAAGTCTGAAGAATTACTGCCCGTGACTCCTGCTTTACTTCAAAATCTGGGAGTTATCAATGACATAGCAGCATAGCCTCTTCCACCTTGCAAAAACATGGACTGGTATTCCAGGTGATACACACCAATTACAACCACCATACAACTTGGAAAGGAAGTTGTTTGTTGTTTCAGCACTACCATTGCCATTACATAGACTAGCAGGAATACAGGGCAACTGCAATCAGAACCCAAAAATGCAATACAAAGTGATCAGTATAGGATCTTCATCGCTGTTGTTTGCTGTCTTTCATTATAAGGTAGAAAGTCAGTATTGCTACTGTAGCCTGAAGAGCATTTCTCTTGAAGATCAGTCAGCTATGCTCAGTTCATGTGCCCATCAGAACAGTTTCCCCATAAAAACATTACAAGCGGATCCCTGAATCAGGCGAAATCTTTTCTTCTATAGTTCAGGGTTAGTATATTCTACTATCAGTTCTGACCACTTTTCTCTTCATTTCAAACTCCAGTCTCAAAGTTACTTCAGCCAACAGAGCCATTGACTGATACACCTTCAACCAATTGTTCTTTGGTTATTCGTGACAGATTTGAGTAAAGAATCTTCTCTAGTCAGCCCACGATCACTTGCATCAACAAATTCTCTTTAATATACCCTAGATACGTCCTGGATGGTTTGTGTCCAGCCCTATTGCTCTTTCAGCTGATGCCAGGGTGGCTGAAATCTCCCATGAACACCATAGCCTGCAATCACAAGGCTTCTTCTAGGTGCCTAAAGAGGGCTTTCATCTGCTTTTTTGATCAGGCCAGCAATAGCAAGTACTTAATGGTGTCACCTGTTTTGGTCTGTCCTCTTAACATTACCCATAAGCTTTTAACCAGCTTGTCACTTGCTCGAGGGCAAATCTCCGTGCATTCTATCCACTCTTCTGTAGAGCCTTTCCTGAAAGGCATAAATCCAGCTAATTCCACTACTCCAGTCATGCAAGCTACCCCACCGCACTGCCAGAATCTCAATGAGTTCTTAAGTCTGCCGTCACGCACAGTCCTCATCTGCGCTGCCTGCACAACAGGAGGGAAAAAACCTCGCCATCATGTTCCCTCAGACACTTCTTTATTGCTCCTCATGTCTTCTCTTTAGAAGAGACAAAAATCCGAGGACATTCCAACATAACTAGTTTAAAGCCCTCCTCACAAGTTAACAGTTCTGTTGGAGAAGAAAACTCCCATCTTACTTTGTCAGATAGACTCTGACTTCGGCTCAGCAGTTTTTCATAGAATCATAGAATGGTTAGGGTTGGAAGGGACCCAACTCCCCTGCAAGGAGCAGGGACATCTTCAACTAGATCAGGTTGCTCAGAGCGCCCTCTAACCTGGCCTTGAATATTTCCAGGGATGGGGCATCCACCACCTCTTGGCAACCTGTTCCAGTGTTCTACCACTCTCATTATTCTTGTTGCTCAAGGACAGCTTAGTTGTCAGAGAAGTCAAAGTACTACATTCAACAGCAGCCAGATACATTCATTCCTACCCAAGTCTTTCTCCCTCACTGGGATAGGCAGTCAGGTTGTGGGCTTACACTCATGTCCTTCACATTTGCCCTAAGAGTTCTTCAGTCACTCTTGATAAGATTATTCAGGGTTACCCTTGGCAGAATCACTGGTGACCATATGGATATATGCAAAACACAGCAGTCAAAAGACCAGACTTAGTGTCTCCGTAACATCCTGGATCCAATGGCCCTGAAAGGGGGAAGAGATCTCAAGACACCAAATCAGGTCAGCAGATAGGGTGCCTTCACATCTCACAGGAACCTCTCTCTGTTAACTATCACCCTCCTTTTCCTTCCAACAATACTAGGTCCTTCACACAAAACAGGAGACTAAGATGCACAAAACTAGGTACAAACATGGTGAAACCACTAAGCAATATTTATGTCCTCTGTCTGATAACTAAAAGTGTAAGACTACAATTTTACGTACTCTCCCAGGAGTAGAAATACCAGTTAGTAACCAAGAAGTTCATCAGTTTTCTCAAACAGAAAAAAGAGCTCTGTCACATCACCTCTCAGCTGACACTGTTTTGAAAGATAGTCAAGGTACCAATATGCTGATAGGCCTAGCAGATACTGCTGAATTGCACAATCCATGGAATTAGCAAACCAAAATTTTATCCTGCATGTTACCAAAAGCAACAATTGGCTGATAAAGCTGCTTCAGTCAGCTTTCTCCCATTAGTTCAATTAGAATATTAAATAACATTAAAAAAAACACACCTGTTTTTCCTTTCTCAGTTTCATTTAAAGTAGAAAATATTTCAGTGCCTAGCAAAGTTGCAACCCTACACTGTAACTAAGGGAATCCTAGAGCAGATATCATCAAGCCAATAACATTGTACCAAAGTGCCCCGGGTCAGCTCTAACTACTGAAGTCTTAGTGCCTATGAATTAATAACTGATCCTTCAGGCATTTCCCAGTATTTGCACCAGGCAGCACAAGCAAGCAGCAATGGTCAGCCAAAATCTACATATTAACTACAAGACTGCACAGCACACTTGTTGGAGTGACAGCCAACTCAGCTGTCTATGAGAAGTAACAGATATCTAATTAAGAATTAGTGTATTTCCATGCCTCTATTTATAGGCATATGCGGTACTACAGTAGTACTTCATGATTTCGTTATACAGTAACTTAATTTTCCACACCTATGTACTCTCTGTTCTTCCCATGCTACACTGCACTTCTCAGATTCTGCTTCTCCACACATTATTAACAATAGCTTAATGTATGAACTCCAAAAAAAACCAATCAACCATCCATTTCTGGATTTCACAATTACTGTTTAACTTTCTTATGTTTAAACAGAAGGCCTAATAAAAAGTGATTGTGTTGAATTTAAGTTTCCTAGAAATAAGCCGTATTTTACCTACTCAAAAGTAGAGGTAGGAGAGAGGAGTTTCTGAACTGTTCAGTCAATAATGTCTAATAAAGTAATTGCTCTCCTTTGTCTTAGGCAAGTAAGTTCATTTAGTATAAACACAAGATAGTTTAACAAATCAACAAAAAACCCAAATAACTTTTAACAGATACTACCAGAAATGCTGGCTGCTACTGACAAGTCAAAGTGATGGTGATTTAAAGGCGAGTCATATTGTAAAGTAGCATCAATGAAATTCTTAAAGTTAACCTAGAATTAAGTTTTAAGCACAAAGAACATCTCCTGACTTAGAGTAACTTAAAAAAAAATACAGAGGACATTTTGGACATTTTAGGGGAAACAAGACCAGTGGAAAAACACTGTTATAGTAACATGTTTAATTGTCTTTAATAGGATATTACCTTTACATAGGAACATGAAAGCAAAAAATTAAGTCAAGCAGAGATGGCACACTCAGAGAGACTGCTTGCTGCATTTGGTGTTGCGAGTATATACAGTACTTAAAGAAAGCTCAAGGATAAGCTAGCAAAAAATTATGTACAACTAAAAATACTGAATTTCTTAAAACAACACACAGGTATCAGGACTTCGGGGAGTCTGGTTTTCAGCTTTTGATTTTTGTGAAGTTAATTTTAAGGAAGGACCTGAAATTCTGCTACGCATATAGCAAGTGTTGTAAACATTCAACATTCCCTGCCCCCAAAACTGTAGCCCCTACACTGAAATTAGAAAACCATTAAAAACTGGTCAGGAACACTGGCACACATGATGTCGGAGATGAAGGAACAAGACCTTCAATCCCTAGGAACTGATTCCCTTAAGCAGGCCACTCCTCCACTTTTTATATGTTGTCTTCCCACATACCACCTACTCTAGGAAGAACCAAAGTTTGCAGGAGAAGGGAGATTGTACTTTGCACTACATAAATCAGTCAAGTCTTGTAAGTTCAGAAAGACAGCTAAACATTAACTCCACATTTTTGATTACTTGTAACATTTGAATGTTATCTGCCAATATTTAACAACTGCAGCCACATTATGAAATACAAAACGAACATTTTTTTTTTGTTAGGGGCAGCAAATGATGAAATACAATGCCTAAATCTCAGCTGTCCATGATAAGATCTGATGAGTTACCAGTTACATTGCAAAGTTATGTGGATGCCTGGTGCCCCCTGCATTGCTGACACTGCTGGCTTTTTTTTTTTTAGCTCTTAAGGCCACCCTCCACTGCAAGCTACTCCAGCAAGTTAACCCTTTTTGTCCAGGAACTGCATCAGGACAGGGAGCCTAGGGAACCGACAGCCAAGTATCTTAATGCTGTAAAATACCTGCTCTATTTACTGTCAAACTACATTTTCAGTATTTGTCACACTGCCACTCAGCTCCGTGCTGTAAGGGACTGGTTTTACTGGCTACTTATTGAAGTATAGAAGACATGAAGGCAAGTCTTCCTTTAAGAGATTCCCTAGAAGTTATTACTTACATTAGGAGTTAACAGCAGGATCCAAGTTTTAAGTAAGCTTTTAACAGTCAAATTCCTTTATAGGAAAATCTTTTTTCAGACTTTACTTGGGCATTTTAATCTTTATAGAAAAGGACTTCCAATCACTCCTACTTTTCTTCCAGGAATAGCAATTATAGCATACTAGCTCCTGCCTACCCATGCACAAAATGAGGCTCATTTAGACTGAAAGGGACTTCTGGAAGTTATCCAATCTGATCCCCAACTGAAAGCAGGGCCAACTTTGAAGTTGGATCAGGTTGCTCGGGGTCATACCACAGCTAGGGTCTGAGTATTTTCAAGGACAGAGATTCCGCAACCTGTTTCAGTGCTTCATTCCCTCAGTAGGAAAACATATTGCTAACATGTTATTAGCATTTCCTTTGTCATAGCTTGTGTAAGTTGCCTCTTACCCTTTTTCCCTGTGCTCTAAGGAGAGCCTGTCTTCATTTTCTCTCTCATCTCCTATTGAACAGCCACAGCCAGCAACTAGGATCCCCTGCTTTAGACCTGACTTTTCTGAAAGCTGAACAAACTCACTTCTCAGTCTCTCTTGATACACCATGCGCTGCTGACCTCTTATCTTACTGGCTGTCCACAAACACCTCAGCATCTGCCTCATACTTGTGAGCACAAAACTGGGCACAGTAGTCTCACAAGCTCCAAATAGCAGAGAACAATTGCCTCGTTCAATTGGCTGACCTTGCCCAGTGTCGTCTTCACCTTTTACACCACAAAGGCACATACTAACCCACAAGGACCCCTACGTTCTCTCTTGTAAGGCTGCTTTTCATGAGTTAGTACCACATCTATGCTGCTGCATGGGGTCATTCCACCCCAGAAAGACTTGGCATTTGCTTTGTTGAATTTAATGAGGTTTCTGCCAGCTATTTCTCCAGCTCATAAATGTCCCACTCAACTAGCCCTAGTCTCTGCCATATTAATTGCCCCTCAATCTGGTAGTATCCACAAACTTGCTGAGTGCTTTACTGACCTGGAAGAGGGGTTGAAATGCAGACAAATACCCTGCACTGATCCTTAAAGACACACCACCAATAACAAGCCCCCAGGTGGACTTTGTACAGCTGATCAGAACCTTCTGAGTTGAGCAGTACACACAATTTTTCACCCACTTAACATACTTACCTAAAACAAATCTCACCAACATGGCTACAAGGACATAACAGGAAACCTTGTTAGAAGCCCCTCAAGATTCGTAACACTCACTGGTCTTCCTTTGTCTTAAGTCTTGTCCTACGTACTTACAGCAATCAATTCAGGACCTCTTTTCAGAGCAGTCTGAAGTTGTAGAGATATCACAGCTCCTTTTCCTCACTTACTTCACTTTACACCTTATTTACAGACACATCAATTCATCACACCTAAGCTATACCATTTTATATTTATACAGAAATATTTCTCAACAGCAGACTACACTCAGAAAGTTACATAAGTTATTAAGTGTTCATGTGAAAACGCTGACACTTCAACTGTGATAATTAATCTGGTTACAGTAAAAAGCCTTACTATTTTACAGCCTTTGAATTTAACAGTTGTTTTAGACATACAGAATCACAGAATGGTTTGGGTTAGAAGGGGACTTAAAGACCATCTAGTTCCACTCCCCCGACATATAAGCTATATGCAGAAGCTTGAACTCCCTCTGATACCACAAACTGCTGAAACACAGCTATGTAGAACTTAGTATACTTCTTCCTATACAGGATATCCTGGATAAATGGGTATAGTGCACTTGCTAATTACCGGAGGCAGACTATTTTATGCTACCTCAGCTACCAACAACACACGGAAACTTTCAATAGAATGCATTTAAATCTCATAAGAGGTGATTAATGGTATGGCCACAATCATTAATTTCTAATTATTGACTTCTTTAGATCTGTAGTGCTTCTTTGAATGTTAAAGTATCTTAACGAAGTCATAACAACATTACTTCTGTTTCAAAGAAGTTTACCTTTTGAAGTCAAAAGTCCATCAGAGTGTTTGAAGCACAGAAGAAGCATCACTGGTGAAGGGCTCAGCAGTGTGTTTTTATAATGCAAATACTATTTACCTTTACAAATACGTTCAAAAATGGAATTCAGCTTAACAGCTCTTTATCTTTGCTTCTCCAATCTCTAGTAATAATCTTTAGCACAGCTGACTAAGCATATTTTTATGTGGCAAGGACCAATAGGTGATGTCGGAGAACTCAAAGAAGGAATCTGGGGAAAAAAACTACCCCAGGTTAAAGCAAGTAAAAAAGTTTTGCCTTCTCAGTTACTCTGTTATTATGAGTAAGTTCCTTGCATTTGATGCAATTTAACTTATGCCTAACTAACTGACCAGTGTTCTACCAGATTACGTACACTGAAAAGAAGTTAAGTCAAGCTAGTTATCCAACCTGAACATAATATCAACTTTTTAACATTCTATCATCCAAATAGTTGTTCTTCAGTGTGCTTGTTCCAGCAATAGTTTTCAGCTTAACTATATGCAGCATGAATGGTATTGCAAGTAAAAAAGAAGCTACAGAAGCGGGCAAAGAATGCCTATACGAAACAGGATTAAGAAATATTTAAGTCAAACACCTACATTGTAATCTTCTAACTTCAGGGCTAGTGAAAACAACAGGTCCAAAAGCAACAAATAAATTCACCAAGCAAGCTCAGTTTGCTTCTTCCAGCCATCTGTATGCACATCAACTATAGAGACCTGTTTGACTATCCTTCACTCACATTTTAGCAAGCATAGTGTTTTTTGTCAGGAGACTGCTATTTCAATGACTTCAAATTCTACATGCACCACTGCATTACACTGATAGCACTAGCTACTTTCTAAGTATTTAAAACAACAGTCACTTAAGGAAAACAGACTAATCCCAGGAACATACAAAGGACAAGTTTAAAAACTATCACGTTATACCAGCCTTGCCTAATAGAAAGAGAAAACAATGATCCCCTGTAGACATAAAAAGGTAACTTAAATGCCAGATAATGAAAATCCAATGAGTGGGAAATCAGCAAGAGCCATCTACTGCTGCAAGTAATCCTAGCACACCAGTCAACTTAAGACAAGCTACATTTGACTAGCCTTTATGTTGAGAATGTGGAAACACACTACTTTAAGGTATTATAAAATTGAAATTGCTTTTACTTCTGTACACTACTTGAAAAACAACGGAACAGAAGCAGAAAAAATTGAACAGAAAAATGTAGTAGTGATTAAAGAGGATAGTTTGGAAACTTTTTACTTTTCACTACCTGAATTAATAGCGACCTTCTCGATAACATGCTAATGTTAAACTTTACCTGCTCAGTTCCCTACACTTCAGAAAATACAAGTAGAAGGATAGAGGACAGAGACTGAAGTTTTAAGACATTTAAAGGTTTTTTTTTTTTTTATTCTTGCTACTAATTCTATGGGTAACTCACTGACAGAAATACCAGTTTTTAAGTTCACATTTGAAACAGTCTCAAGTCTAAAAGTTAAGCACCTGAAAAGAATGAGAAGGAGAAAAAACAACTCCTGAAGCACTCATCTACTGGAAAATAAAACAAAAGCTTGTTTGTTTGTTTTACCATTACTTGGAAGTCAGTGTGCTATGCCTTGAGTTCTTCACCATGAGCCTGTGTACTACGCTGTGCAGTAAACAACCACTGGCCTAGCTTTGCCAGAACCAACGTAAATATTGGCCATGAGCCCCTTCAAGAGTCTTACTCCTACATACCCACACCTCCTTTTAACCCACTATTTTACACCTTCGCTGTATTTTCACATCCAGGGAAGTAAGATAAGCTCTTACCTAACAACTTTTCCATCTCTCCTCCCTTTATAAGACAGAAAATACAATGATCCTTTTACTGCATGTTTTGCTGTTTAACAGCTTCTCATCTATTTCCTTGCATTTTATCCACACTCAGCTATTCTTGGGATTTCTTCCCATACTTGCATGATACTCTTCTAGGAAATCCATCTGCTTTCTAACCAGGAATAGGCAGTGTTCATAACCCCTCTACCTCTAACAAGAAAGCTTGATCAGCCTATCTTCTCCATCCTTTCATTAAGAATATATTACTGCATTTCAAATAGTTACAGTCTCTGATGCACTGAATGCGACTGTCCTTCAACTAAGTAGTTTTCAGAAATCTTGTTTTAGATAGGCTAAACCTACCAAAACCACCCACACAAAACTTCACATAGATGCATAAAATGGTTTGGGTTAGAAAGTACCTTTAAAGATCATATACACCTCCTTCTCTTCAAATAAAAAAAAAAAAACAAAAACAAACAACCACATGTTGTAACAAAATAACAGTAATAAATCGCATCTACAGCTACTCTTCACATAACTAAGAAAATCTGGCCATTCAGCTAGTACCCAATTACCAGGTCCCTAAGAAAATCTCTCACAGGTAGTTCTGCATTATTTCCTATATACCAGTCAGTATAGAGGTCATCCGGATAAAAAAAGTTCAAATAATCCTGATTCAATACAACATGTTCAAAGTTGCACACAATAAGCCCAAGTACAAACAAAACAGTGCTACAGCAAAGTAATCTGTTATCACACAGTTCATCTTTAAGAGGTAACGTACCATGACCCCAGAGAAAGCAGGCAACGCAAGCAATCTCGGTGCTCTCACTTCTCAGACTTATCTAACAAGTCTGTAGCCATACATTCTGATGAAGAACTCTGTTTCGACAAAGTTGCATTCAACCACAGGACAGCAGGTCAAGCTACCTCTACAGCAACAATCCAGTGTAATCCAGGAAAGTAATACTTTCCAAGTTTATTGCTCTTCAACAGATAACACTGAAAAAGGACAACATTTACAACAGCACTGCAGGTACTTGGCACATGGCAAGATTACCTTTTACCAATTTGCATACCAAGTTTTGTATTTTTATTACTCTACTTCCACTCATTACTAATTTTGTTTCTAAAAATTAAGATTCAAGAGTTTTGATTCTAGAGCTTCTAACTAAATTTTTCTTTGGGCTCCACAAATGCTACTCATTAGCCCCACAGGGTGTTTGCTGAAGCAATACACTCCCAATTCTTTTTCTCTTTTCACAGCAGATGAGTTTACATCTGTGACGTTTCATACCTTAAAAACCTCTACCACCAGCACCCGAAAGGTAATGAGCTGGTACATACGCTCTGTAAAGGCAACACGTTTTTGCTTCTCTGCTACTGAACAGTCCTTTGTTTCCTGGTATCATTCTGGGAGCAATACTACATAAAGCGGGTGGGAAAGAGAACAATCTAGATTTGACCATATTTCTAAACAGGATACTTGACTCTAATCTTACAAGAAATAAATCCTGCTAGAGCCTTCTTTTGTTCAATATCAAACAATCTTTCTATTCCGTGACATAAGATTAAGTTACTTAAGGAGGTAAGAAAGAAATATTGTTTAAATCAAGAGACTGTCCAACCTTTATGTAGCACAAGTGGCTAAACAACCATCACAAGTCTCTTATAATATTCAAAGTGTTCAGATCTCAACAACTCAAACATTACACTTCACTTTCACACATATGGGAGTTCTGGCACACCAGAAGCCAAAATGTTAGTTGGCATCCTCGCTTTTCATTCATGTTAAAATTTACGATTACTGTAACCTGCTTTCACCCTGTCCATTCAAGTTTTATAACCACTTCTTTCAGAGAAATTCAAACGTATACTATTTCTGTGCAAGGCTACAGATAAATTGGTCCTGTCTAAAATTTAAATAGTAGTCAAGAACTATAAGCTATAAAACATTTTTTTTAAATGCTAGCATCTACATTTTGTTATTTTTTTATTTATTTCACATGAACATGAGTGTTTAACAGTGATCTTGAACACAACAGACCTACTGCAATGAAACAGTACTAAGAACCTTTCCAAAACTGCACACTGCATATTATTTTAAGTTATCCTTAAGTATGAGCTTGGCAAACTTTTGGCTTCATTTTTTCGCTAATTATCAAACAATCTCAGTTTAACTCTCCCTCTATTTAAAGATACTCTTAATTCTACCACTGCAGCTGCTCGGTTCCTTCACAGAGCAGTTTCATATACTGCCCTAACTACTACACAGTTCACAGATTTCATTCTCTCCAACTTTTCAGTTACCAGAAATATATATATATACACATATATATACACATATATATATACACACACACATATATACACACATATATATGTAAAAAATACCCTAGTATTCCTACTCCTTCTCTTAGTCTTGTTGTATTGGCTCAACTAATGCCTTTTCAGAAGTCCATTTCCCTCCATACCATTTTCAAAAGATAAATGCATATTCAGATACGAATTTCTAACACATCATAACTGCCTTTTACATACAATAAGGAAAAAAATATATTCTATTGTCTTTTTGAACACTCTACCACACTTTCCCATTTCCAAGGTAGTAACCTGGTTTGCTTGACCTCATATTTTTTTCATGATTTAACCTGAAAAAACACATAACTTTCAGGTCAAATAGACTGTTCTCATCAATGATTACTTGGGAATTTCCTTTTAAAAAAAAAAAACTGCAACTCCATTTTTGTATATGGTACAATGTATACTTCTGTCTATCCACATCTTGATAATCCAATACTTCCAGCTCCACTACAGTATGGAGCTGTCTACACCAGGCTGCTTTAAGAAAAAAATGGTCAATGGGAATTTAAAAACATACGCCCTACAAACACTTCTGTCTCTAGCCTTACTGAGAAGCTTATCACAATCAACAATTCTAACTGAAAAAAAAAAATTATTTCCTCAATGAAGCCCCTGAAAAAAAGCATCTTGTATATTTTTCCTTTCTATGCACCTCATTTTACAATTTTTGCTCAGTTTTTAATTCATGCTTACATTCCAATAAACTCTGCAAAAACCTTAACACTGTGTGCAAACTAATGAAGGACGAAAACTACAAGGAATTCATTATTTAGTAATCCACAGATCCTCATACACAGCATAGACGAAAAGTACTTGCCACAATGTATACTAAGTTATTTTCTAGATTCTTTCTTACGGATGCCATACATCTCTAGTTCAAAGCTACACTAAATTTGTTCATCTACGTTTAGTACATAATTCATTGCATGACACACTGTTCAACTGAGAAGTGGAAGAATTACTTCTAATTCTGAACCTGATAGTCTCACTTTCCTAAGAAGAGTAGTACTAATTAAAACACATTTATTTTTACTCAAAAAAAACCCAAAAGTTGCTGTTATTTCAGATTCCACATACATTTTCTATTTTCTTTCCCCCTTCATTTTTTTTCTTGTTTTAGTGTTGGGGTCTTTTTTGTAATATTTCTCTGAGGAATTGTAGAGCAATTAAGTCACCATTTCTAGCTGTCAGTCAAAATGACTACATAAAAATTGATGTGATTTTATACTGATTTTTTTATCATAGTTTTTTTTTTTTTTTGTGGTGCTGTTTTCAATTCTTGCTTTTGCTAGCATTATCAGAATTGACCAGCAAGTACGAAAAATGGTGACCAAAACTAGTGCGCAGTTCCAGGTTCTGTCAACATCTTATCATACTCAAAATGTATTTGCAAGCACTCTTAAAAGCTATGATCATTACATTATTTTTCCTTCATACTCACCTGTCAGAGTTACAGAGATAAAGGAAACAATTGTGGCAAGTTCCAGGGGCAAAAAAAGTAATCTAAAAACTAAGATATTGATGAAAAACCATCTTCCCCTTCTTCTTACCTCACAGTCTGAAAGTCACTAGTAGCTTCGTAAGTTTCTCCTTTTATCTATAGATTACACTTCAAAACAAATATTACTTCAACACAACATTTCCACTTTTGGCAGATGCTCTGAAGCGTTATCAGTCAAGTTCACATATGCCAAAAAGAATCTTGGGAAGACTGACATCTGAATTACACTCATAAAGACTAAAACAGTAAGCCACCGCCCATGGATGCTCTTAACTTCATTGTTACTATTACCTTCACATTGACATGTAAAAATAGCTTGGCAAGGTTATGTCAAGTCTGCAACTTCACATTTTTAGTCGTAAAAGAACAGAAATCACCCCGGACAAAGGGAGGGGAAAAAACTGCTAGTGCAAGAAGTTTGCCAACCCTTTGAAAACTAGGTCTTCAGGCCTTAAGGTTTTGAAATATGGCACCTTCTTAATGTTGGAAAAGTCGATTTACCACAAGTAAAACCAAATACTGTCTGATCAGTGTTTGTTATTAACTAAGAACTCAACTGTGGATGTATTTAAAGAGGAAAAAAAAATATAAGTCTAACACTTTTTAGAAAATTCAGCCAAGTAGCTCTATAGAACATACAAGACAGCAGTAGATCTTGTTTCAGTTATTTGAACAGCAACTTAGTTTAATAGTTGATAAGTTCTTAAAAAGATAAGAAAGCCATCAATTTAGAGAGTTAATCCTGTACCTAAGACATATGCTACTGAGCATAAAAAAAAAAATCCCAAGCTCTGCATAAGCAATTCAACTTTCAGATCACTTCCCTAATATACAGTTAATCTTCTCTAAAGAAGCATCATGGTAATTTCTGCCTAAGGAGAGAGTCACCTAGCCTTGCAGAACTCTTGTGCTGTAACAACTATTGCAGTTGTTATTCAGCTTCACTAGCATCAAATCTGTCCCCTCAACAAGTGAGCACATTAGCTCTCAGTAAATTGGAACAGTAACAGGTTCACCATCAGAACAAGGTATAACGGTGAACTGCTCTTCTTCTGAAATAAACCCTACGTACACAAAAACCCGCCCTTCTGTCTTTCCCACAGTTGCCTTTTTTTAGGGATAGATAAAACAAGCACAGTCTAAGAGGGTTCTCTTTCAGCAAATGCATGTGTTTAAGCTTAAATTAGTAGTAATCACGTTTTCTGAAACATACATCACTGCCAGAGGGGGGAGACTATTACATGCAAGAGTACAATCTTGCAGCAGCAGTCTCTCAACTCCCTCCCTGAAAAAGCATTTCTTAGATACTATACAACTGCTTTATGGTGGCACGGCTTGCAAGTTCCTCAGTATTTTTATCACAGGAGCCTCCAGAGACTACCTCCCCTAACTTGTTCCTCCTTCCTTCAAGAGGGAAAGGACACGGTGTATCCTATAATAAAACATCCTTGCCAACTATTCATTACTGCATTGGGAACACAACAGCAGGACAATGTTTTTTTTGATGTGCTCTTGCTCAAGTCCACTTTTTCCCCCCTCATTTTCCACCGCTGTAAAAATGACACTACACACACTACATTGCATGCAGTAAAATAATAATACTAATACTAATAATAATCCTGTTACAATTTAGTTTCTAACTGCTACGTCGTTTGCTTGTTCTCCACAGGAAAAAGCGCACGGCGGAGAAGCGGGGGTATTTTCCTATGAGTGGTCAAATGAAGAGACACGGGGGCCCCGCACCGCAGTGCCCCCAGTAGCAGCTGCCAAAGACGAGGATGATGTGGAGAACGTAAACCCATTCTCGCAAGAAGAGAGAAGCGATCTGAACCCACAAGCCTGCAGTAACTAGCACCGATTTCACCCTCACCAAGAGGAAACAACGACGCAAGCCAACAGCGCCAGAAGCAGGGAGCGCATTATCCCTCTCCGAAGTATACTCCGGGAACACGAAGACCCCACCTTCTGCCCTTCCCTCTGCCCGGGGGAGGATGAAGGAAGCAACCGCGAATTTCCGCAAACAAGCGAAACGCCGCCGTTTGGCCGGGAATTTCAGCGGATAACCTGCCGCGGAAGAGAGACGGGGGGGTGGGGAGGGAGTCCCAGCCCCGCCACCGGCAGACAAACTTCCCCAGCCGCTCCGCTCCAGCCCGGGCTGCGGCCACCCCAGGGAAGAAACTTGGCGGAGGCGCGCGGTGGGGCGGCTCCCGCCCCCGGTCCCGGCCGCTCGCGCGAGTAACGGTCCCGGCCGCGGCACGCGAACCCAACGGCCGGTGCAACGGCCCGGCCCTCCCCGCCGCGGCCTCCCGGCCCCCACCCCGACCGGCGAGGCCGGCGGCGCCAGCGGGGGGCTTCTCGCGACGCAGGCTCCGGCTCCGACTCCCTCGCTCGCCCCCTTTCCTTTCCCCAGTCGCTCCCGGGGGAGGCCACCGCGATTTCAGCCACGTCCCATCCGCCTTCCTCCCCGCCGCAGGGCGGCCGGCGGGCGCACACACAAAGTTTCCCCCAACTCGGCCAAGTCCCCCGGCACCGCGGAGGCTCGGGTTTCTCTCCTCCTCCAACCGCCCCCTCGCCCTGCCCGAGCCGCCAGCGAGAAAAAGTTTCACTTACTGCAGCAGAAGCGAGAAAAAAACAGACCCAGCAGCCCCAGCCCCGGCCCGGGAGGCATCGCCGAGCGGAGCCTCCGCCGCTGCTGCTGTCGCCGCCGCTGCCACCACCACCGGGGGGAGGCACCGCCGCCGGCCGCTGCAAAAAGTTCTCGGCGGGCGGGAGGAGCCGGCAAAGCGGGGAAACCAGCGGCAGTCTCTGCAGCGGCTTCGGTCCCTGCCATGCTCCGGGCTCGGCTCCCAGTCGCCGCCGCTACAACGCCCGTTCAATCCCGCTCCCCGAGCAGCCTCCACCTCCCCGCACCCAGTGCGTGTGTCACTGAGCAGGGAGGCGCTGCGCGCCGCTCCCCGCCCTCCTCGGAGCGGGCCACACCACCCCGCCGCGAAGAGGGGGGGAGAGAGGGAGGCGTATACCCTACGCGTCTGCCTCGACCCCCGCCTCCGGCCCCCTCCTTTTTCCTCTCGCCTCGGGGTGAGTGGCCTCGCCCACCGCCTCTCCCGGCTCGCTCTGTGGACTCGCAGACGCGCCCGCGCCTCGGGGGAGTGGGGGGGAAGGTGGGTGTCCCCTTGGCAACGCAGGCGGCGGGTGGGAGCGGGTGCCACAGCGTCCTCCCCCGGGGGGCTGTTGGTACGTTCCGCCCCGCCCCGGCCGCCACCGCCCCGAGCGTGGTCGGGGGCGCTGTCCGCTCCCCCCTCCCGCCCTCTGCCCTTGGCCTCTCGCGCCTGCACCGGCAGCCTTCGCTTGTCCCGGGGCGCCTCGTCCCTGCGGGGAAGGGAGGCTCCGCCGCCCGTCCTCCCAGCCGCTGTCCGGTGCGCGCCGGCCGCCAGCCCCGCTGAGGCAGCAGGGAAGCCGGCGAGAGACGGGGGACGTGTGGTCGAGCCGAGCCGAGCCGAGCCGGGCCGGGCTGGGCGGCGGCTGCCCCGCAGCCTGGAGACCGGTCGGCAGCGCATGGGGTCCGGCCGGGAAAGTGGCGGGTCTCGCCGCAGCCCGCTCGGCTGGGCGCGGTCACGGTCAGAGTTCCCGTTTGTCCGGCTGCCGGTAGGGCCGGGAATCCGGCCGTTTCCTCCTCCACGGGGGCGGGCGGCGGGTCCTGCGCTGGGCCCCTGGCAGCGGCCGCTCGGCCTGCCCCCCCCCCGTATTTTTACCGACGGGAAACTTTCCCGCCCTTTCCCGCTCACGGCTGGCTCTGCCCTCCGCAAAGCCCGGGAGAGCCCCGCGCACCGTGGTGCCGGTCCCGGGCAGCCTCCGGGGAGCATCGGGTGCGAACAGGGGCAGAGCCCGCCCGGAGCCTGCGGGAGATGGCTGCAGGCGAAGGCAGACGCTGGCGGAGCAAAGGGGTCTGAAACCATCGGGAAGCAGAGCGAGCCCGGCGTGGAAATCACCGAGGAACGCCAACGTGGGCCCCTGTAGCCTCGGAGGAGGGGCCCGCGGGGGGCCGGCAGGGAGGGCTTCTGTCACGCTGACTCCTGCGGGGGTGGCTCGGCTGTGGCACAGCACATGGCTTTGCTCTGGGTAAGGTTGTCACCGGTCAGGGCAGAGCTGCTCCGAAGGGTGTGGTGATGCCCCAGACGTGGGCGGAGACCCAGTGGGTGAAATGGCCGTGGCCCCTCTCGAGGCGGAGGGAAGGTTCATGCCTCTGCCCAGGATCCCAGGAGTCCAGCTAAGGACTCTCGGAATTAGGGCAGGCTGTAACTGGGTCACAAAACTAAAGGTGCCTTTTCCAAGAAATACGGTTTCTTTGCAGCATCCCAGTACTGATCTGAACGTGAGTGTTGTGGGCACGATGCAAATGAGTGTATCCCTGAATCAGGTTTTCAGTAGCAAAATACCGAAGCTTGAAAGAATTGGGTTGAGAGTCTTGCTCCGTTACAATCTTAAGTGTGCGTTTTCATTTCAGATGTGCTATCCTTGCAAGGAAAATACTGAATAGCTGTATAGACCATACCTGCTGCTGAAAGATCTCCTGGAAACAGGTCCCATATAAGCCCCACATTTTCTTCAATACAGTGTAATATTTGATCATTTCATTCAGTGGTAGGCATGAAGAGCAGTTTCTCTCAAAGCTACGCATGGCAAAGTTTATCAGATGCTCACAATAGTATGTTCATCCGGTCTTCAGCTGCACTGAATGTTTGCTAGTTAACTGGCCTCATTAATTTGTAACCATGAAATAAAACAGAATTCAGGCAAAGAGTTACTAGTAGCAAACTGCTGGCTGTGATAGACGTTCGATGTTCATCAACATTTTGCCATTCAAACCAACATAACAAGAATACTCTTGAAAGTTCTGTGAAATCAGTTTAATGCCGTAAATCTAATCCTTAGTAAAAAATTGTTCTCATGCCAACTTGCTCTGGGACTGGAACTCGGGGTTGCTCAGGTGGTACACAGGATCTTGTCCAAAAGTGCATAAACAAATTTGGCCGACTGTTTAAAGCAAAAGAAGTACTTTACTGGAGTGGTTTTCCCACTCTGCTGATATTTTTCAAAGCCTGGTCCTTTACTCTGTTGTTAGGCTCTGCATTTTGATTCTGTGGAAACCAATATATTCCACCATGCCAATAAACCTGGATAAATATAATACTGAATTAATCATTAGAGCCCAATTTTTATTTATGCTAAGAGCCTTGCTACATGGGAAAATTGATGAGCATAATTGTAGCAGAATAATTTATACTGGTGTGGCTTTGCTGATGTAACATTCCAGGTAGATGTTTTAATTTGGTGTAATTATTCCATTTCCCTGTATAGATGAGTCCTGTAAAGATAAATCCCCTTTTATAGTTAACAGTCAAAGCAAATTACATCTCATAATTACATTTACACCAAGTTTAAAGCACTCTTAGGATGGATAGGAAATACAGTGAGGCCACAGTGTAATTGAGAGTGCAACCGTTAAAATTCTGTTTGTGACAACTATAATCAAATTGTCGTCTCCTATAATATTTTCATTTCTTCTTATTCCAAAACAACAAAAGGCATTAAGTCTGTATAAAATAAAATGTTTTGAAGGTCTAGCACCAAAATATGTACATCGATTCGTGCAAGCTAAGGAAGCAAATGCAGTTTGTCATATTTAAACAGAACTGTGCCCAGTCTGGAGGTAACATCTTCCAGTGCCAGATTCAGCACTGTTGTAATCAGGCATCCTGGGGACTTTGTGATACAAAAGGAAATTTGATTTCATGATATCAAGGCTAAATTTGGCTCCTCAATGCTTAGAACGCTCCTAAAGGCATGATGCTCCAAACAATTAATCTTGTATAATACTGAATAAATGCGTATAGGACACGCTGGCTCAGTTCTTGTAAATCCGTTGTTACTGGCATAATTTTTTCCATAAAAAGATGGTTTTCCACAGTTGGCAGCGGTCCTGTTCGAAAGCATCTTTGAGCTGCAGAAACACAAAAGACTGTACTTTATTTCCAGTCCATATTTCCCTCTCTCTCTGGCCATTGTCCACCCACCTGCCCTTCCCCTCCATGAAAAAAAAAAAAGCCCTTACCCTTCATTTAGACCAGGGTGTTTGGCAAGCATTTTACTTCTCCATTCTTAACCCTTTTGGTCATTTGAAAACAAAGTCCTGAAGCAGTGTGAAATTAACTTATATGCATAACATTTGAAGTGACGGCACAAATTCCCGCTGGAATGAAGGGCTATTCACTTCAGTGGGAATCGGCAAATAGATTTGTAGCAGAACAATGTGCTTTTCTGAAAACTCTCGCTTCCATTTGAATGGATGGGACGGGGCCTCCCTGGCGATGCTTGCGCACCACCACCCGTTATGACCCTTTAAAATAAAACCACACCAAACCAACCCCAAACGAAACCTGCCTTTTTTTTTCCATGCACTTCCAGCTGGATGAGATAGTTAGCCTGGTATTACACAGAGTTTCTGCGATTTGCTAACAGGTGGTTGTGTTTCTGCATCATTCCTCCAGCCAAAGTCAGAATGGTTGTGTGTCTGGGTGTGCCTCAGCAAAACTGCAGCCAGAGTTACCATTTTCTGTGCTGTATGGAGAAAGATGTCTGCCCGATTCCTTGTCTAGAAAGCATCTCTGTAGGCTGTGCGGCAGGCATGATTGACGGCAGTTTCAGCAGGACCAAAGAAAGTGAGCTGCATATTTATGTGCATGCGTCTCCTGACCCAGCGGTGGACTCGGTGCTCTGATTGTCCATGGTCATGTCTGGGAACGGCTCAAACAGCTCCCCACAATGCACAGAGTTTGGCTTATTGCTGGTAAATTATGGTTTTAATAGTGTTGGATACACTTAGGAATTTTTGGGGGAAGGATGCTCTATAACCATGACTGCTGTTAAGGACTGACTAAGATTAAGAAAATGTTGTAAAGTTAGATTATTCTCATGTTTCCTAGCTCTTTGCATACAGTATAATGCAAAATGATCTAGGTTGTCATCTCATAGAAAAATGTATCATAATATTTTGATTCAAATCATAAGCAAGATTAGCCAAGAATAGCATACACACAGTCGCATGGTATATGATATTTTTAAAATTCATTTGCCCGGTACTTTGCTTATTAAAGATGACATACTTAAATCTTGTTTCAATCAAAGACTATCCCTTTAAGGAGAAATGTGAGTGACCAACTCCTTTTTCATTGCA
This sequence comes from Chlamydotis macqueenii, assembly GCF_036417535.1. NCBI lineage: Eukaryota > Metazoa > Chordata > Aves > Otidiformes > Otididae > Chlamydotis > Chlamydotis macqueenii. The sequence continues at coordinate 97,689,037 of NC_141556.1, read as the reverse complement.
AAATATAATTAAAAAACTGTGGTTTTCTTGCACACAGAGTGGTCCTGCTTTCACATGTTTGTGCAAGAAACTTTATGTGTCTCAGAAAAGTCCCAAAGCTCATTTATTTTTCATAAAATAGTAATGGTTACTGACAACAATCACCCTCAACATAATGTTTCGTACCCATGGTACATACCATCCAGCCTACAATGCAACTGAGATTCCCGTTGTCTCAGACAAGAGGTTTAAGACTCCCAGCCAAGTAAGTGAATTCCTTATGCATTTCTGACAGAAAAAAAAAATAGTAGGCGAGGAGATGGTACGTTTTCCAGTTAGTTCTCTCTGTTTGCCACTTACCTCACTGAGAAAGAGGACAGAAAACTTAAGGATTCCTCCCGGAAGAATACTTGCAAGTCAGACAATGGTTCCTCTGTTTTCTTTCTGCTCTGCTTCCTCTTACTGTAGTCTCTTGCTCTCCTTCTGTGTGCCTGTTTGGGTGCCTTTCTCTTTTTCTCTTTAACCGTTTAGGTATACTTACATAGAATTGTGATATTATGTACTAGTAAATACAAAATGCCCTTCATTTGTAGGTATCTGTATGGACAAATGCACCATTTGTGTATTTTGTTCTGAAACTACCGTATTTCTTTCTAGGCACAAGCGTTAGATACTCAAGATGAGCAAAAAGAGAGCAGAGTAAGATGAGAGAAAAGTGAAGGGAATGGGTGGAAAAGAAAGGAAAAAGAGAGAATGAGCGAGCAAGGGCTGTTACCGTGACCTTTCAGAAGCAGGAGTATAGTGGTACAGTTAGAGGAAGAAACCCAAAGGACAGTATCCTGATCTACAGCTGGGGAGTAGCTGGTGTAGCAGAGGGAGGACGCTAGGTCTCACTTTTCATGTCACTCCCACTGGGGCTGCTCTCTGGCCGTAACAATCAGCCAGAAGCCAAGGGTGTTCCCGGTCTGCTTGGGTGCCAGTTGGACATCCCTGTACTGCAGTCCTGCTTCCCTGCCCTTGGCAGTGGTCTCTCCAGTGGCCAAAAAGATGCCCCCAGGCACGCCTCCACGGTCTGACTGATTTCCCTGCCCAAGAGAGAGGCACTGACCTGCTGCCGCTACATCCAGCCCCAGTGTGGTGTAGTGGTGGAGAAGGGATAATTACCTGAGATAGTCCTGGTTCAGCTCTGCAAGAGGATACTTGCTGTCCCGGTAGATGTTTCTCTTGTGACTAAAGAAAGCCGAAATGAATATGCTTTCCTACAGGGTCAAAAAGAAGAAAGATGACTTCCAGAGAAAACATTTCTGTCATAATGAGGTCACAATTTTATAGTGCATACCTACATTTTACGAGGATACTTTCATTGTCCCGATTCACTGACATGATCCCAGCCCCAGCAGGAGGTTAGTTCTTGATTCAAGGAAAAGGGAGCTTTAACATTCATTTTAATGGGAGCCTTTATTCATTTTTAGTATCAGCACTGTTACACCAGCTTCACTTAATTATGGGAGAAGAAGCAGGTTTAGAATTCCCCAGAGGAACTTGCCTTTTTTTTCTTCTCAGACTTACTCTCTTCATCTGCTCAGCTGCTCCTCCCTTACTCTTTTCATTTTCCTTGAGAGTGCTTATTCCTGTCCTTAGAAATGAGCACATCTTGGTGAGATTTTAGCTACTATAAATGGTGTAATCTTATTAGTTTGCTCTTCTTCTTTTCCACTGCCTTTTTCTCTGTGGATTGATTGTTAAACGTAGCAGGATTTCCACAGTACAATGAATGGAGAACATGAACCCAAGGGTTGTGCCTGCCTGTGTCCTAGGGATACAGCTTGGACCTGTAGTATATTGAAGATGTTACTGCAGTTACATGCTGCATTCCTGCCGCTTGCATCTATGTTTTGTTCTTGAAACCATATTAACTTCTGCAAATTCAAAAACCAATGTAAGATTGAAACATGCCGTAGTTCACTAAGAAAAAAGTCACCTTATTATACCTGTATACAGGTGTCTGCTGTATGGAGCCTGTGTACATTGCAGTTTCTATTATGCCATTTTTTAATATCTATAAAAATTTGTGTCAGCCTGAAACTAAATGAAAGTTTCAGTCTCTGAATGATTTTTGAGCACATTTTAAGTCACTTCCAGATCAAGTCTTTTAAAATGTGGCGTGGCAAAGAGGAATGCATGTTAATTTTAGATAGCTATTTTGACACTTTTACATGTATAATTGAATTCAGAATTTGCCCTTCTACTTTCAACCTGAAAAGAGCAGCCTGGAATGCACCTACATGCTTTTGATCCTTTGTAAAAAAAATACAAAGTAAACTGAAAGAACCTTATTAAACTTTAAAAACAAGTCTCTGTGCACAAAGAGTGCTTCGTTTCTATACAGCTTTTTAATAGATGCTGATAGAAGCATACAGAAAGTCTCTAAAGCTCTGCTTTAACCTGAGCGTTCAAAATCTCTAACGCTCTACTTTAACCTGAGCATTCATTGGAGTGTCTTTACGTGAAGAGAGGTAGACTGGTGCACGTGGAAAGCGTTACTGTGGTTGAAGTCTTCGTCTACGTAACTATCTTGCACCACTTCAACTATTCCCATATAGAAGAGAAAGCTGCGTAGACAAAGAAATGAATACCTTTATTCCCATAAGGAAAAAGAGCGCCTTCATTGGTAATAACTACACCTAAATTGCAATTATGTAACTCTTTTACCTAGAAATCACCTCATGATCCAAATTGTTATGTAACAAGGGAAAAAAAATCTGTGTAGATTAAGGGCACATGAATAGTGGATTTTTTCCCCTTGGTCATCCAGCCAAAACACAAGGGAAATGTAATTTAAGTTGTGCCAAAAAAAAAAAAAAATTGCTCATGTTTTTGGCTTTGATAAACATTTCTGACCCCTTCAAATTAGGTCAGTTTCTAAACAAAAGCATCATTTAAATGTGAAGTATCAATGTTTCATTTTGGAAATATGGTTTCATTGTTTCAGCCCTCTAGAATGAGACGTTCTGCCATTTGCTGGAAACTGGCCCAAATTCACAAATGTTTTCAGATTCTGCAAAAATGAGGTCTGGAGTAATATTATTTGGGAGGGGAGGGAGGCAGGGAGCAAGGGTACATCTACACCTTATTTAAGAGTTCACAAGGCCTGAGAATTTTTTTCCCTTAATTCATAGTAATCCACTCAGAAAGGATTAAGTAATCCAAAACAGGCCACCCTGCAACAGAAATACAAAAGTCCTCTTTTCAGCTTACATTAAATAAATCTGATTAAAGGAATATTTTATGTGAGGTGTACAACACTGAAACACCTGACGTTCTTCCTTAAGCAGACACAATCAAGGAAGAATACAGACTTAACTGGTAAAATGCACGCAAATGTAACTTTAAGTATAAGAAGAACCCAATTAAAAGAAAACTTGCTCTAAGTTGCATGTACATGTAAAAACCTTGAAAAACAAAGGCTGTAAAACATATTTTTCCTGCCCACAAACTCACACCTGCTACTGCTTCACAAAATTAGTTGCGTCCTCAATACTGTCCTTCAACAGCAACTTCCAAGGCCTAGTTATATATTTAATTATCTATTTTTTGTCAACTCATTTACATCCAAGTACATTCAACAGCATGTCATCTGGGATCAATTCTTCAAGAGCGATTTTATTATAGTTTCTATATAATGTGACTTTGGTATATCCACCCTGTTCCCACCCCTGAGCATATGGTATCTCTTTTTTTAATACATCTGAATTAGAGAAAAGTACCAGCATTAAATATGAATCTCTTGGCTCTTGACAGTTGCCAGTCCTAGAGTTGTTTGCAAATATTTTTGATACCAATTTCACTTCTGTACCGCAAGTGCTCTGTTAACATCTGCCCTGCAGCAGACGATCATTTTTATTTACTGATTTATTCACGTATCTATATTTTGGTGTGCAACGTAGCCGTAACTCTTGGGCTTTAATCTATGGAAGGAATAGAGCGGAATGAAACGGAGTCAGTCACGCTTTGCGCTTGAAAGGAACAATGCCATTATTTCTTTGGTTTCTGTGGTAATCCTAGGTATAATAGGTAGAATGGCAAAAATAAATTGAGGTCTTTGTTGCAGTTCTCCCTCCCTCAGCCAAAGAGCCATGCTTTCTCTCACGTACGTCGTCTATCAAATGTTGTTTAAAGATCTTTTTGCACCAGCTGCTATCCTGTTTCACTTTTTGCTTCAGCTGAGCTCTCTAAACAATTTGATGAGCATGAAGAACGATGCCAACCTGACAAATCCTGTTTTTCGGATTTTTCTCCCAGAGTTACCCAGTCATGAGGCACCACGATGGTGGCTGTATTCACTTTTGGGGCAGTGCAAGCTGTCAGCCCCATTATCTTGTGGTTCTGCAGAGCTAGAAGCAAGTTTGTGGAACTGCATTATTTTTCTGCTGATCTCTTCATTTGTTACCTGTCTACAGTTACATGAACACAAAAATTTGTTAATGTTTATGATATGATTGTGTAAATGACTTTACGTGGTTCAGGAAGGGCAGCATCCAGTTCATGAGCTGCATTTTCAGAGATGACTCCCCATTCCCACTGCAGACTTCTGCTGTCAGCCTTGATGGGCTGGGTTTTTAACTTAGTTGTTTCAAGCTGAAATGGCCATTTTATGTTTGTTTTAGAGCTTGTTTAATTTTAGCAGTTACGTTCTTCCCCTGCTTGCAATCAATTGAATGGAACTCACAATAAATAAAATAGGAAATACAGAGAAGTAACAGATAGTCCTGATCATCCTTAACCCCTGCCACCCCAAGTCTGATCCTTTTGAGCATTTCAGAAAGTGGTGTTTTTCCATTAGCTGAATAATGATGCAATGCTTTAGAAAGGTTTTACAAGCACAGGGTTTACATAAACTGCATAAATAGTTGTGGTTATATGAGTAGGATACTGATTCTAACAGATCTTCTTGGGGAGAGGAGGTGTTCAAGAATAAATGCCAACATAAAAATTAACCCCCAAAACCATGTAGAATTTCAATGAGAAAGCAATCACATTTTCACCAGGACAGAAAACATTCACACTTCGATAGCACAAAATGTATGACCAATTGTAATCAAATTTTCCATGGATCCTTGGCTGAGATGATGTAATACACCAAGTCCAAACCCTGACAGACATTTTTAGCTGCATCATTTGTTGGCTGTATCACTTCAGTTTCCCATGAGAAGCCTTCATCAAGGTCGTAAACTCTTGGAAAGTCAGATTAATAAAATAGCTTCTCCAAAATCAGAATTACTTGGATTCTTATTGATAGAATTCTTATTGTTAATCTTAGAAATGAAGAAGAAAACCAACTAATGTGAGACAATAATAAACAATTACATTTGTAAAGATATGAACCCTATTTTGGAACTTCAGTGTTGGCATTCTGGCAGGTTGAATGAGAAGAAAAGGTGATTTTGGTGCTGGTCTTGCCAGTTTGCTTGATAAACAGAAGACATTGTGGTCTCTCTCAAGTGTGTGGAAAATAGTATAAATTATGTACTGCACACCTCCTTTCCAGGAGAAAAAAATGCTATAGTCCTTAATTTCAGAATATTCTGAGTGGAGATTTATGCCATTAAATATTTAAATGTCCCTGACCAGTAATACATAAGTATGTCTTTTAAGAGTTAAGGGCACAGAGGTGGAAGACAGACAGTAATTTATGATTTTCTACTTATATGTTACTAGAGGAACATTTCTTATGTTCTAAGCAAAGTAGAATTATGCCTGCAACCCACTCATCATTCTAATATGTAGCATTTATCTACCTATGTATGGATATATTTATCTAAGTAAGTACATTAGATGCAACTTGTCTTATGAGTGACCTGATCCTGCAAAGACTTATGCACATGCTTTATTTTATGACTGGTGTGACCAAAACAATGTCACTGACACATGTAGAGTTCAGTCTGTGTGTTAACCTTAGCAATACAGAAGCCTTGATCTGACTTGATTACAGTGAGTTGGGAAATTTCACCAAAACTACTTTTTAAAATCAGAAACTGTAGGTGAATTTAAATCAGACTTTCTCACAAGAGAGTATACACCATTTTAAAAAAGGCTGGAATTTCTCATGTGAGCGAGAATCTCCAAAACTAAAAGTTAGCTGAAACATGTGAAGCCCTGTTTACTGAATTGTGTTTACTACTTTAGCCATCTTCAGTAGACAGAGAAGATGGCATGAGCACCGATAAAGAAAGAAGTCACTGAAGGAAGTCACTGCAGTACAGGTGTGGGGCTATGCTACTGGAGACACAAATGCAGAATCTAACTCAGGCAAGAGAGGAACCTCAGCCTGGGAGATGAAGGAATGTTTTATGTGAGGTGCTAGAAATCTTGCTTTTAGATACTGATACAGACCACTCACAACTGTTAAGTGTAGACAGCTTGGAAAATGCCTACTGGATTACTTTAATGAAACAGAAATACTATTTCTTATTCAACTGTTATGACTGTGTCTATTGTTCCTGCTCCATTTTACAGTGAATATTTTTACATCCTTTATTGTTAGAACAGCAGGGAGAGATAATTTTTTTCAACTAATGGAAAAGTCGCTGAAAGTATGGTTCTAAAGTGACCAAAATTGTTCACACCTATAAGTGTAATTTGGGAAATAATTACGACTGAAAAAATATGGAAGCAGTATAAAAAGACCTGAAGTGTTTCATTTCAGGAACAACAACTGCTTATTTTGACATTTTTTTTTTTAATGAATAATTTTGCCTTTTCCTTCCAAACAACATTTTTCATTGGCAAGTGGTCTGTTTTTTTTAAAGACGAAATAATTAGAGGTACATAATCTGAGAACAAAATGCAACCTTTCAATGAAAAATACACAGAAAAAGTCTGTTTCAATTTCAGTGTAGCAGAAGATTCCCTCCCCCCCTTTTAATTGTAATCATTTAACTAAAAAGAATCATAAATTACTCTGCTGTAGTAGTAATGATTGTAGGTGTCAATAACGCAGTATATGCATATCACTTTAGATTCAATTACATTTTGGAAGGAAAAAAAACCCCATAACAATATGACAATGCGATTAATGTGATTTTTCAATGTTCCTAGGAAACACAAATGAAGTAAAGGTGGCTACACCTTGTGTGAATGCATGCCTAGCCTAACTAGGTCCTGAGAACTGAAGAATGTTAGAGCATGAAATGAGGCCAAGGCTCTGAAGAAGCCTGGCTTAATTCACTCTGTCCTTTGAAAGATGTACTGGGTATGATGAGGCAAGTGTGCAGGAAAAAACTATCATGGTAAAGACCTCATCAAGAGCCCACAGAGTTCATTGAAAGATTGGCCTAAGGCCATCCTGTATAGATAGATGTAAGGGAAGGAAGGCATGAGCTTGCTTTATTTCCTCAAGTGCTGGAGTTCTGCTGAAGAAGCAGAACGGGACAGCTACAGGAGCAGAAAGCTCATTGCGCTCAGAAATGAATATCTGGAAGATATGTTTGAAACACACCAGAGCCCCACTTCAGAGCTTTGGCATGGAAGTGTGACACGCATATCTCATGAACTGGGCAAAGAAGAGTTAAGATGCATGGCATGATTCCAGGGTGTACAAGTGTTAACTATTAAAGAAGCTGTGCTGATGCAAAAAGAAAAAAAAAAAAAAGGATTTGGACCATGTTCTTTCACTTTTTTTTTTTTTTAGTGAACTGATGTAAAGCTGATCCAGTGAAACCCCACCAAGCATCTGTTGGCTCCTGGTTGCAACACAGAAATCCTCAGTACAAAATTCTCCCCATGAAATGATGGGGTTCAGGCCTTTGTATAGAAGACCTCTGTTCCACTAGTCACTTAAGAGCCACCACACTGTAAAGTTTAAACCTCTTTTCCTATATTACAGCAAAAACATAATGATTTTGTAACTTTTTATGCAAGCACTTCTGTAAGTTGAAATGGCTCTATATACCCTTGGATTATCACTAGTGAATTAAAGTTTGCATGTGCCAGCATTTTCACATTTGTGTGAAAGGAAAACAGAGGGGAAAACTGAGGGGATTAATCTTAATGCCTTAGAGCTAAATAAACATTTACTAAGTTTGGTCCTGCCATCATTTCATGGCCACCTCTAAGTACAAGGTGACTGCAGGACTGCTGAAAATATACAAAGAACATTAATCTGCTGTTTTTTTTTCTCCATTTTGAAATGTATCATAGAATCCAATTTAATGGCACACTTTGATTTTGTATGTATCCCTTCTGAGGTGAAACAGCCATTTTTGTCATTTGCGACACTTCCATTTCTCATATGTGTTTCTAAAATATAATGCTCAGTTTCCCCATTTAGATATGCTTTTATGCAAAACTGTGGCAGAGATTTACTGCTGCAGCAGCTACTTTTTGACTGTGTCAGGCAGCCAGCTATTTTCTACAAAATCCTTCCTGTTACAGGATTCCAGACTACCCATAGATCACTCCAAACAAGAATGTGAACATTCAAAAACAGCTCTCCTGCTAGCAAAAAGAACTTCTTTGTTGTTCTCCATATGAAATTCTGCTGCTAGTTAATCAGATCCATTCAGAATAGATAACAAATTATATTAAAAAACCCATGTAGCTACAGATGTGTAACTTTCTGATATTTTTTTATTAGTAAAATTCACTGGACTAATTAAAAAAACCACAGAACAATGATTTTTGCACTGTTTACCTCCATGTAGGGTTCACAGAATTTGCAGCTGTAGGTGAGGGTGACAAATTCATGTGTTGTGAAGGGTAGCACCTTCTACCAACTAGCTTCAGAATTCTGCAATGAAAACGATTCATGCCTTTTTCCTTCTTTTGGCGCCAGACCCATTTCCAAAGTTGGCTGAAGGCCCTAGACATAACCCTTGGCGTAATTAATGGATGGAGCCCCAGCAACACAACAAATCCAGTTTCAGCCTTTGAATGGCTGGGGCGGCTTCTTCCTCCTGAGGTGAAGCAGAGCACAGAGCTAGAGAAACTGCACTTGCACGCCTATGTACTGCATCCCTAAGGCATATTCAGCTGCTGCTAGGAAATCTTGCAAAGGTGCTTGGCAATGCAGATGCTGCTTAGGGCTAGCCATCATTTGGAAGGTTATGACAACCTCCTTTGGAAGTATGTTATGTGGCTTCATGGAAGTCATGTAAGAGATGATAACTTCTTAAAAAGTTTAGTGATTTAAGAAGGAGTGCCCCCTCCAACATAACCCTTCATGAAAAAAAAAATTCACACTAGGGTAAGAAAAAACCCAACTAAGGCCATTAATTGTCACTTGGATTGTAGATGAAGACTCCAAGACTCAGGATGACACCATGGACATCTAGAGAAGTGTCTTGTACAAAGTGTTAAACAACATAGGGGGTTTAATCTGATGAAAAGTGATTTTTTTTTTTTGTCTCCAATCTGGATTTCATTCATAGACAGTGGAGAGGAAAAGGCATTTCTATGGTGCAGTTCATCTCATCCTGAAGTGAACTAAAATAGTGTGGATGAACATACCTTTAAAAGTGTCTGCTTCTCGCTTTGAACAATTAGAAAGCCTGAGCTAACTAGCTCAGGTGTAGGCATGTTCATTCTAGGCACATAAATTAGAGAAAGGGAAGTCCAGTCCTTATGAGTATATTTTTGACTAAGAATCATTATAATTCATGCAAGTGATTTATATTATGAAGTTTACATCTTTTTCTAACAAATGAAGTATGTATCTGAGCAGACTTTATGTGACTTGAGACAAGCTTAGTGCCCTCTGCACAGCTGCAAAGAGGGGATTGAAGAGTGTTTTAGCATGCTTTAACTGAAAACCAGTTCAGTTAGCCTACAAGGCAAAGACAAGAGATATTGCACACTCTTTGACTAACTATGTTGCAACCCTCTTTGATCACGATTAGGTACATGCCTTGTGGACTGTGCTATAATGCACCATGTTGTAGGCACCATGCATGTAACCAAACCAGACTCAGATGAACTGCAGAAGGAAAAGTGCAGGATTTCATTCCATCTTGTTCCTAGCACTGAATCTGGGAGCAGCTCCACAGTGGGGTACCAACTCCGATAATTGCCAGAAGCGACTGTTGTTTTCTCAGATGCACAAGCAATGCAGTAGCTCTACCTTTTGGAAGCTCAGAATTTGCTTATTTATTTCCACTTAACTGACGTTAGATTATTTTCTTTTTTTTTTTTTTTATTTTATTATGTTGCTGTCCCACTAGAGCATAAAAACCATCAGCATCCAGGGAAGATACTGAGACCAACAATTTCATGGACTACACATGAAGTGACTAACAACCTGGTGCTGAGACCTTGGAGGCTCTAATAACCATCAGTCTTCTTTCTTTTCTGAGGTTGTCTCGGACATGAGTCTCAAATATCACTATGTATATGCAGCTTTTTTATATCCATCTTTTAAAATGACACATGTTCAGGGGTGTGAGGCTCTAAGGGATACACAGGCTTGTTTGGATGTTGATATAATAGTGTGTGCTGTTACTATTGTCTCTATGTGTATGAGGACATAAACATACATGTGCACGACTTCATGTCTAAAATAACTCTTTTCCTGAGATTTGCTCTTAAATAGTTATAAAAATGGTGCTGCTACAAACCCATTTTCCACTCTAAGACTTCTCCTTCAGAGGCATCCATCTCAAATGTGAAATCTCGATGGTGTTTTCTCTGTTTTCTGGCACCCCACTAGGGAAGTAATTTACAAAACATACCCCTACATTTTTAATCCACATGACAAACCTTTTAGTTCCACTGGAGGATGAAGTTCTTGAGAGACTAACATTTTGGAGACCTATGCACATTGACATACAATCACAGTAATTTTTATTAACCTCCTACTAATTTCTTTTCCAGTACAGTGCCATACACAAAACCTTCTAGCATGACCCTGAGCTGTAGTTCCTGAACCCAAGCTGTGTAACACTTATCAGGTTATTATGAAAATTTCACATCCATATCAAACAGTAGTGTTTCAGTATCAGCTGGCTACACTGACTGTTTTAGCATCTTTTCTGGATTTGCTGAAAGGGAACACTTTCCCCATTTTACCACAGTTAAGATTGATATTGAAAGAACAATGGTGTTTTGATAGAATGCAGCCATTTTCTGTTGAAGTTCTAACTACCAAAGAAAATAACAGAAAGCAAAATAATAATTAAAAATCTTCCAAAACTACAGTCAAACATGGTGACATTTCACAGGTGTCTAGTTCCTCAGCAGTTGTCTTCTAAGTTATGAGATCAACTTACCAGGGTTAAGACTGTGGTCTTGGAAGGAGTAGCATGGTTGAGATATTTTAAAAAAGGTAGTGAAAATAAAAATCCAATGGAAAATTTGAGAAGACTTAATGGAAACAATTTTTCTAAATAGTATTTGACCAGAATCTTGAGATTTATGCTTGTAATTAGTTTGTTAGGTACCTTTATGATCATTGGTGACTAGAAGCTTGATTTTTTGGAGAAGTTTGTCTGGAGAGCATAGCAACTTAACCAGAAAGGATCTCCTACTGTGATGATTAAGAATTAATTAAATATTGGCTCAGAAAGACATCTTGGTTGAATTTCTTATAGCTACTTAGGTGTGCTCTAAAATTTTTTATCCCATTACTACTTATGGTCACTGCTTACTCTGGAACCTAAAAGGTAGACCTAGGCAAAAAAAAAAAAAAAAAAAAAAAAGAGAGAAAATATTGATGTTTAAATATATGCCATATTCCCACCAGAATTCATGCTGAGTATAGTGATGAGGTGCATTAAAATCATTCTGATACGTGCATTGCCCTGAATGACTATTTTTGTTATTGCAATTTGAATCATTACTTCTCATGCAGAGCAGCTAAAATCTTTATTATTCAAGTGATATTCATTTAAAAAATAATTTAAAAAATAGTTTCTTACTGTTCAAAGTATTGACTGTATAGAATTGGGAAGTTCCACACGGAGATGGTAAGTGAGAATAAGAAAGTGTTTTAATCATAAATATTGTAGTGAATACCTGTGTCAAAACTGTGAGTTTAATTTATAGTACGCATGATGATATAGTATGTGGCCAAATTACAAAGTTACCAGTTTGGTAATGAAATTCAATATCTAGTATGGTTTAATGCCCAAATGTATGAGAGAAAGAAGTGCAGTTGTCCAAGAACTCAGTTTATGTACCTTTTGCAATCCTTGTGCTAGAAAGTCAGACCTAAAAAGCCATTACAGGCATTAGAGTTTCAGTGTTAGTCTCGATATTTATCATACCTCTGAAACCACATTGATATAATTTTGAAGCTGCATCTTTAATAAACATAATCTCTATGTTGGATGTTTTAAGTTCTATCCAGACTGTAATTTACATTGCCATCACCATCAATTATACCGCAGTTCTGTCCAGGACTTCAGCATAAGCATAGGAAATACAAGCCCACACTCAAGCACTCTATAGAAAACCACTTTATTTAACCTTACCATTCACTGAGACCCAGGAGATGTACAAAGCAGCTTATTCAGTGTGCAGCAGCAATAATATTTGCAATATTCCCTGTGGCATGGGAGTTCATGGCAGGCCACCTTAACCAGTGGTGCCGGCAGGGAGGAGAGTGTGCCCAACACCCAAAGGCCAGAACAGAAACAAAACTTAAGACTCCATCCTTGGAAACTCTCCTATGAGCCATAAATTTGGGAACCAAGCAAAGCAGGGATATCTAGGACCTCAGCCCTACAACAGGCCATATTTTTGAAGCACACCTACAACTTAATATAGTCACAGAAAAGACAGTATCCCCCCAGACACACATTACAGATTATCATTTGAATGATGTTTCTTGCAGAACTGGTGCCTACAGAAAGTATACCTCTCAGGTAAATTATTTGTTAGATGAAAATCACTCTTCTTCACCATCCAGTTTAATGTGACTGGGTTTTCTTGATGGAATTTCCTTTTCCACCTTCCTGTGGGAATTTTGCTGGGGCAGGGGGGGGAGGTGCGGTGCACAACATAACCCAATGTAAGAAAAGTATAAGTGAAAGGCTGGAAGAAAAAATAAATCATGTTTAATCTTTTCTGTGCTAGAAATCAGGGGGAGGGAGGCTGCACGTGATGCACATACTCACATTTATTTATCCAGATAATGTTGACGTAATTTGAGATTTCTCTTTCACCTAGTAACATTTGTATATAATTTTCACATTTTCAGTATCCATGTCATTGTAATACCATGCTAATTCTTACTCAGTCTCTGTAATATGAGTCACTTTGTTACATCTTGCTGAAAAACAAGACTGACCCATGTTTGCATTCCCATGACTGAAACAGCCCTGGAATCTGCATGAAGGCTCCTCATTGTCTTTGCTTGCTTTTGTCTTCTCAAACTCCTAGTAAAGGAGAATTTTATAAACTGCTCATTGTTTCCTCGGTGCCTGTACAACGTTGTACCAATATCACACAAGAATTACAGACAACATTAGTGAATGCATATGTACAGACCTCTAGGAATTTCTGATCTTTGTCTTCTGTTGCAATTTGAGCCCGGGCAAGGTTGTCTGACATGTGAACTGTGCAAAATCTTTTCTGAGCTTTTTTTAAGCTCTGGTTTTGTCCATGGGAATGCATGGTATTTTATTACTTCAAATGTGAAGATGTTTGTTATAACAAGGACAGAAAAGCAGAAACGAAAAGCTTGGTGAAAGAATGGAGTTAAGACAAGTAGCTAGCTGGGAGTCTGATCTCCTTCACTTATACCAATCTTGAGTATAAACCACATTATAAGATTATTTATTCATAGAATACAAAAACTAAAATAATAAAAAGCATCTTTTCCAATACACAGTAAGATCTCCTGTATTTTACTGATACCACATTTGTTCATTCCAGAAAACTCCATCTTGTTACCTGAAGTGATTTAATAGATAGCTGAATGAAATTAATTAATCACTGGACAAACACAGATGTGTTTAGAAGGTGAGGTATATAGCTTTTATTTAGTCTTGTGTGACTATGTTACTGATGGTTAAAGTGACAATCACTTCCAATAGGTTTGTGTTTTCAGTGAATGCATGAATCCCATCATACAGCATTGGCAATAAGTAAAACCAAGAAACTGATGTCATGATCTGGGAAATCACACGTGACACTGTACACAGACTGTTGTACTGCACAGAAGGTGATGGCTGCTGGAAGAAAGACTGCAGTGGAGTTATTCCCAAAGAACTGTATCAGGAATGTTTTCATCCAGTCAAACAACATGCTTCTCACTGAAGTGTGTTCCCCTAAAGAATTATTCTTGCTTTTATTTTGAGTTCAGCAATTTATTTTAATACTTTATTAGTTAGTCATAGAGTAAAGTATTAGTAATCTTCCAGGAAAGCTATTGGACATTCTGATAAACATTCATATAAAAAGACAAAGCTGTCTGAATACCTATAGTTAGGACTTTGTAAGTAAACATTTTAAGTTTTGATAAACAGCAATCATATAATCTGGAAACAGACAATGTTAGTTGGCTACATCTGTGTTACTTGAGCCACTTTAGTATTAAAACAAGGTATCTGATTCTGTAAGCCGCAGATAATTTTCACCAGGGAACCAAGTGGTGTACATTCCTGTGTCAATTGGCCAATATTGGGGGTGTTTAAAAGTTTGCAGAATCCAGATCCAAGGAAAGAGGTTCATATTATTTTTCTACTCACTACATGTTTTCTCTGATGTTAGAAGGTGAATATTTACTGGAATATCTACAGATGAGTTATAGCATTGCTGATAGCTTTCGGTGAACACTGCTGTTGTACAGTAGAAATCCTGTAAAGCTAGGATAAAAGCTTTGAAGATAAGAAAGATTACCATGGAAATGTCATTATTTTGAGAGGAAGAAGTAAATGCACTACCGTAAAAACGATTGTTTTACATGCAAGCATATAAAACCAGACAGTGCTAGGATCAGTGGGTGCTCTGCTTTTTGGACTTTTATGTACTGAGTCAGGGGTTTAGGTACTGATTTAGTCACATCAGTTTAGATTCTCATTCGATGTAAAACAGTGTAGTTTTGCTGGAATAAATGATACTACATTGAAATATATAGAAAATGCCTTCTGCCCTCCCTTCCCCTCTTCTCCCTCTCCTTCTCCTTCTTCCTCTCCTCCCCTCTTCCAGCCATTTTCTGGATAGCTCTTTTAAAAATGTGCTTATTATGAAATACGAGTATCAAGAGTAATAGACTTTATAGGATACTGTAATTCTCAAATATAAAGGAGCTAACTTCATCGTAATAAATCGTATTTCCAGTAAAAAAAATGATCAGACTTAATCTGAGTTTTCTTTCAGTCTTGCTGAGAATTGAAAGATTCAATATGTTTTTTATTAAAGCAGGTTAATGGAAGTCCAGATCATGCTCTCAGTTCGTTCTTTTCTCAAAGTAGAGGAAATAACAGGTATGCTAGAACTTAGCCTGGTGGATTGTAAGACCTGAGCAAAACAGTGTCTTGAGGAGTCTCTTCTGATCCAGCTGAAGATGCTGTTGCAAGGACCCATGACCCAAGATCCAAGACGCCCCTATCGCCACTAGGCAGCCACCAATTCTCCTGTTTGGAAGATTTGATTCTCCTTGCAAGCCCAACCCTATGCCAAGATCCCAGTATATAATTTTTCCTTTTAGCAAGCATGCTGTCCAATGCTCTGTCTGTACATTAGTCAAGGTCTGAATAAAGAAGAAAAGAGCTGATTTCCTGAAGTCTTTTGGCTAGTGAGGACTACCAAATCTGAAACAAGCACGGCTTCCAGCTGCACGAAAAGAGTGCTCTTAATTCAGAGCTCCTCTAGCACTTTCCTGCTAGCTTGGCTGATTCCTTTCTCCCTGCTCTCCTGCTGCTGCATGCAGTTTCCAGAGGCACTGGAGTTTCCATAAACCTGTCCTGCAGGTCTGAAAACCCGCCTGCCGATGCAACTATGGCATCAACTCTAAGTGACCTAATTTGATGCAATATCCGCTGGCTTGTAAAACTAGGACTTTGACTACTAAAAAGCTTCCCCTACTTAACATTTTCTTAGCCACTTTGACCTTGGTTGGCTTGGGATCCCTTTACTTAAGGAGCTAGGTTGTCCAGAAACGTATGTCTGTTTGTAACAAGATCCGTTTTCAGTCCTCAAACTGAAAACACAAACATGGTATTTAATGCCACACAGGGCAGAATTGGTTTTTATTTAAAGGAAAAAAGGAAAAAGAAGAGAAGCTCAGGCAGTGAATGCAAAAGCAGATAGAGGGCATAGGCTCAGTTAAACAGCTTCTGTCTTTTGGCAGCCAGCACGCGCAGGCCGAAGCTCCAGCACCTGTGGTTCGTATTGCCTCTCTCAGGAGCCCTGCCACCGTGGTCGCAGGAGTTCGTAGAGAAACGCGGCGTGTGCTTTTTCACAGCTGAGGGCAGAGTGGGCCCTCCTGTAGACGGTGATTACAGGTTGTGCGTAAACTGCATTTGTCAAGTACTTGAGGCTGTTGTGAAGTGCTTTAAACTTCTATTTCAGGGTCATACTTTCCTTTCTTTAGAGCGATCTCTAAAACACAAAAATACCAAGTAGCCAAAATCAATAACAGGGATTGTTCTTTCTAGAAACTGCAGCTTCACAGAGATTAGCTCAGTTTGGCCCCTTTTCTGGTGTGGATCATAATACTGTGGTATATTACAGTGCCGACAAAGCGACTGAAATTGAGAGGATTAATATGGTAGCAATGAGGCTGAATCCTAAGAAATACCGAGCACCTAGACATCTCAATTTCTCCCTCTGGAACAGCAAATATCTGTAACCCATGCAGGGTGTCCCGGCGTATTGGGCCACCACTGGGGAGATGAGTCAAGGGAAAGCTAGAAGGTTTGCTTTCTACTGTGCTGGAAAGTATGGGCATGCTAGTGTTGAAGACACAGGAGTTTTGGCACTTACTTTTGGAGGAAGTAGAGCAATCAGGAAGAGCTCTGTACCTAAGTCGCAGGAGGTATTCAAAGGGGATGCCAGAAAGACATGAAGTCAAAGCAGTAGTGCTTCCCCTCCACCAGCTTTAGACACCAACACCATCTGTACTGGGGGCATAATAAAGCAATTGCTGTGATCTTCCAGAAGTGATTTAAATAAAAAAGAATCAAAGAATAAAGTTAAAAACAAATCAGCTGGAGAAAAAATCACAGAGGACCTGATTTTCAGTCATATATGTGTTCCACTCCTTAACAGCATAAAAGGTCCTCAGAGTAAATGGGGGTTCAGCATGCACAGTGCACACATCACAGCTCACGTGTGTTATTTGAGAGCTGGTCTTACAGTCTTCTCTGGCCAATTTAATAAATAGTGAAGCGCAGAATGCTTGGCATAAGAAGCAGCACCATCTGTTCTCAAAGCATGGATCCTTGTCTCAGGGAAAGGAGCTGCTGTTGTTTTTCATGAGAAGCTAGTTAGCTGCCTCACTGGAGGTGAGGATAACCCAGAGTTCTCACAGTATCATATACCGTAACGGTTTTATTATCCTCCACACCGTTCCTTGTCTGATAAGCCCCAGAAGTTATTTACAGTTCAAATCATTCCAAGGTCGCTGGCTATTACAGTAGGAGAAGACACTGTGAGGCAATGCAGATTGCACAGCATAGCAGCAAGTTGCTACAAGTAAATAGAAATTTCTTCAGGTTACTATCCTGTGTGGTCCAAATTCATTAAAGTGAAGGCTGGACCAAAAGTCCTGTGGGGCAAGGGGTCATGAGCTGAGTTCAATGGTGGTATAAATAAAGTAGTCAGTTTTCTTGGACGGCATCTGCACTTATTCTGCCTCATCGCTGGTGAAAAAATCCCTTCCTGCACTACTCAAGTACTTATCCCTTTGTGGGTACCAATTTAATCACATTTTATATAAACAGTACTGGATTGCATTCACTCACAACCAATTCCTCATTTGCCTGTGTGATCTCCGTTAATTCTTCCTCTCTCTTCTGACAGCTAGTGCTGCGGAAAAGAGAGCGAGAAACTGTCTGGCAAAGAACACCTGAGCCTCAGAGACCCGTATGCGTCCCCTTAGCCACGCGGGTGGATACAAGCCTGGCTGTATTGGCTGTCATCTGGGCTTGCAGGTTTCTTCCCCTCCCCCCATTCACACCAGGTCTGACTTCAATACTTTCTGTTCCTCACCTCATCAGAGTCATGGTCCTGGAACATGCCTTAACTACACCACTGGTGTAGAGCAGGCAACTTAATTTTTTAGTTCTGTTTCCTATGGAAACTGGATAATATAATCCCCCTGCATTTTTCCCTCCATTGAGCAGATTTGAACTAGTCAGCCAATTTCAAGAATCTTCGATAGAGAGATACAAGTTTAAAAGATAGTTCAATTTCTGCAAATTTTAAGAAAATAAGTGGTCACAGAGGTGAACAAGACCCTTTTTGTGCCTTTTTATAGTAAATGCTACCATTTAAGCTCCTGGCTTATTATGAACATGAGAATGCACACGCCAGAGGGTATGATAGATGCCCGTCCATAGCAGAAATTTTACTTTGAGCTCAGAATGAAAAAGCCAATGACAGTCAGTAGTGAGATAACACTTCACAGAAAATGAGGCTTCATCAGTCTGGTGCTTGTGGAACCTCCTGCGTGATGGATTTCTCACTGGGGACCCTCTTCTACCACTGTGAATTTCATCTGATTTACCCATCCTATGGGTAAACATCCACGAATAAATAGAAAGATTGTGAGACAGCCAGCCATATGAAAATGCTGATAACAGCAGGATAATAACTAGTGCTAAAATGTATCAGTTCTCAAGTGTTTTTTTTCTTCAAACTAGTATCTAAGATAACAGGCCTCAGTGCTGTGGTGGGTATCTAGATGGCGTAAGTGTGTGGGACTTGTTTTGCCACCTGGAGTATCAAAGGGGCTACATGTAGTATTTTTTAAAGTGTTCAGAAATGTACTGATTACTATGGTGTCAATTGCACTAGGAGATTATCAAGAGCCTTCTATCCTGAAGTTTTTAGCAAATTGATAAAAAGATCTGAACTCTCATGAGTCCAAAAATTCTTTATTGTTTAATACCATAATCTTCTTGTTATAAATAAGGGGTCCAGTCATACAAAATAATCCAAAGCCTTTTGCAATGCATAATCCAGTGAAAAGACTCTGGTTTTTGTTCGAAGTTGGCTAAGCTATTTGTAACAGGTAGGGACAACAGCAGGATTTTAAAGCTGTCAGCTGTTTGAAAGATCCTCTAATATAAATCTGTGAAGGAGAGCAGTAGTTTGCTGTCTAGGGAGGACTTTGTGAAAATAAAGTTGTTCATATTTATGCATTTAACAAGAAGCATCTCTGCAATGAGGGTTTTATAGGCCGCATGTCAGGAACTGCAATGCCAGTGTCCAGTTTGCACCTCTATTTACATAAGTTTAAATACAAATAAAATCCCAAATCGTTGTAACAGCAGTAGCTGAGGATGAGGCACAGATAGGCCACAGAAGGGTGGAGAACAGTCACTAATATGCATTTATCTGTGTTGCCAAATCACTACTGTTAAAATAAGGGTGGAAAGTCAAATGGAGATGTTTAATTAGGCAAAGAACTTCACTGCTTCCTTATGCTGGTGAAAGGAAATTCAAGGGATTTCCAGACATTAATCTTTTAATTAATCCAAAGGAAATCCTTGGATGATGAGGAACAGTTACAAAGTGGACCTTAGGGATTGCCTTGTGTAAACTGCAGGACTAATCCAGGGATTCAAACACGGGTATCACGTCCTGGCTAACCATCTATTGAACTGGTACTTAAATTCGTCCTGCAGCTAGTCTCTGTGAAGGATATTCAGGGTGGCTTTTAATGCATTTGTGTGGACAATCTCCCTATCAAAATCCTCTATCAGCTATTTACAGGACAATTATATCTGCTCTTTGGACTTATTTGTTCTCTTTTTCTGGTGCTCTTCACTTTCACAAAGAGATGTTCCAGTGCTGATATGTAAAAGCAATACATTCATCTGGACCTTTAATGGATCATGAAGTATGTGCCCAGATGCAACAATACCATTGTAATCCATGGTATGAAGGCTGCAGCTTTTCATTGATCAAATACATCATACTCAATAAGACAGTTCTGCAGCTGGCTTCATAACTCCCATGAGGTCCTTTATAGTTGTTGCTAGGAACCTGTAAGTAAGGTATGATCTTATAATTTGCCAGAGAATAACAGTGCATACAATGCTTCTTGTCTACCAAGGACCAAATTTTTTTTTTATTTTTTTGCTTTGATCCTTCAGCATACTTACTGTTTACTTTAACTAGCTGAATGTTCTTTGGTGATTTTCAGGCTGATTAATATTAAATAATGTTGAGCTGGACACTGCTTTCAGATAAACTTTTGAAATATCTGTTGAAAAAAACTTCATAAATTTATTTTCAACTGAGAGTTTGTGCCAATGATGTGAAAAAGTCATGAGTCAACAAGAAGGGTAATCTAATTTTTCTTACAAATAGATGCATCCTAGGTTTTTAACAAGTCAAAGTTTAATGGGGTAGAATAGATTAATGGCAGTTGTCTCAGAAGAACTAAATAATACATCCTTTATTATGTTTGGTTTTTTTTTTAATATATTTTCACTTAATTTGTCAGTGATTCAATACTGTAAAAGACTTTTACCTTCTGATTAGAAGGGAAGCCCACAGTAACTTTTATTCTCCAGAAAGCAGTGCAACTAAAATGAAATTCAGGAAACAAAACAACCATTTAATTTACTCCCTAAGCTCTTTGTACCTCGCCTATGTAGAGACAAACAAAAGAATATTTAAGTGAGTATATTAAAAAGAAGCAAGGTAGGCAATCCTAGGATTTGTCATGCATTGTGTTCTCAAGGGCACAAACTTCAAACAGGTGAAAACATCACTGATCCCTTTGCTTCACCCCTCTCCCTTCTCCTGCCCTCCCCAACACATCTACCTGTGCTAAACACCACACAGAGGAAGGACAGTGAGTGAGTCAGTCATTTTGGCCATCTCTCAGGGGGGAAAGCGCATTGCATTTTATGGGTGAGTTTCTCTCTTTCCTGCTGGTGCACCTCAACAGGCTTCGCGTGAGGAGAGGGGAATGAGAGCTGTGTGAGAAGCAGGCTGGGTTGGGGATGGAGCTCCGTACTGGGGAGCACTGGTCCAAGGCTTGCCTCCTCCACCCGGCATCGCTCCATGACCTGCATTGCCCCCCCTGCCCTGAGACTCGCTGGTGGGGTTGGACCGTGGCATGGTAGTGACTAATTTTTCTCAAAAATAGATGCATCCTAGGTTTTTAACAAGCCAAAGTTTTAAGGTGACATAGCGGGGGGTGAGAGAAAACCCAGCTTGTTCAGAGGGACTGTGAACGACCAGAGTTTTGCTGCATCCCCACGTACTGATACAGTGGTGCAACACAAGCATAAAATAACCATCTAAATAAGCCCAGTAGTCCAACAACAAACAAAAAGTTGTTGTATTATATTTTTCTCCAAAGCTTTGCTCTGAACTCTTAAGGTACCCACCCAGACTCCAACTGTAGGTTTTGTGGCCAGACTTTTCATACTTGGCTGATTATGGCTGGGCTCCTAAATCCATTATTTTGGCAGCTAGCTGGGAACTGACAGAGCACCAGTAAACCTCGCTGAAGTCATCGCCTTTGAAAACCAGGCCTCCTTCAATTCTGTGCTGAAAGTGGACTTTAGAGCCTTCCCTTAAGCACCTAAGATTGAAAATACTGTCTAAAGGTTTTATATTAACCATAGATTAAACAGAAGTGTCAGCCAGCAATGAAATAAATGAAAGTCATTCCCTGCCCTGACCAATGTTGCTTTTCCTCACTTAGAAAAGATCTGATTCATTGTTTTGCATGTGCCCTCTGAGCAGTTCATGTGTTTTCAGAGCCCAGGCTTGTTTTCCTCCTGCACCTTTCATAAGCTGCGTTGAACCTGTGCCGTCAAGGGATCAGCCAGGGCTTATGAACTCAGTGGCAAGGATAGGCAAGTAGAAAACAGCTTTTTAATTTTTTTTTTTTATTTCTCCTGCCTTGTCATCAGTGTAGCAGCTTTTTCAGATCCTCAATTGTCTGCATTCCTGTGGAAGGCATACTGCAATCAGAAACCACTTTCTTTCTTTACCTCAGTCCAAACAAACTCAGACTAGCTGTTCATTTTCTCTTCAACCAGTATTAACTTTAACATGCATTCTGTCTCCTCAAAACTTTGTTTCACTTATAGTTTCCTTTGTGTTATACCCTAGACATGTGAACTTCTAATCTACATCTTGCTTTAATTCTCTCGCACTTACTTCTTAACACATGTGATCCTAATTCACTGCTCTTATTCTTGGAACTTTCTAACTTTCCCATGCAACACATTTAGATGTCATTCATCATTTTCTGACTAATTTTTATTTCCCTTTTTTAGTTCTCCTTTCCCTAGTAAGAGGAAAACACAAGCAAAAAAAAAAAATTACAATTTCAATTAAAAAAAAGACAGTCATTTATTTTCTAGTAGGTCTTCATGTGAGGCGGTCAACAGAAAAATGTCTCTTTTAAGTGATGGAAGCATAATACAGCATTCATACAAGTGAAATGGCATGTTTGCCTTGCAGTTGTCTAATTTTAACCTTTTCTTCAGTCTGGGAGGACAAACAAAAAACTGTATGTGAAAATAAGAATAAAAAGCACCTTTTTCCTTTAAAGTCTTGGACAGGAATGAATGTTAAATGCCAGTTGCCCTCTCCTGAAAGGCAGGGGAGGCAGCCAGCCATTTCAGAGAGCTGCATGCATTGTAGCAGAAAGAGCAGCAAAATTAGGAAAGTTCCCAGCTCAAAATGAAATAGCAAAACCTCTGTCTGTACAGGTTTATATTAAGGTGCTGCTGTGGAGAACAGCCCGCACCACCTTTAGTTTGCAGGGTAACAGAAAACAATACAGAGAAGGAAGCAGCAATACCACACTGCAAACAAAAAGACTCAGCAAAGCATGGGGGAGTGACTAACTGAGATTTTCAGAGGTGCCAAAGGACTGTTGCGGTAGAGAAACACACACTGAGTGTGGTGACACATGAAAGAACTGACTAAAGATGAAGCCAGTGCCCATCTTCTCTATTTTCTCTTGGGATCTATGGGGGAAAAAACATTGTTCCTGTGGCAGGAACACTTATCCTGACGGTGGCAATAAATTAGGCCTCCAATGCCGTGACTGCTACAGGACATCCCCAAGGCAAAGAACTGTTGCAAAGCGGTCTCTCCATTGACATTTCCACTCCTGCTAATAAGTAATTACCCCTGTGCCCCTGCCCTCCTCATCCTGCTCATGATACCTGGACAGCAGGCTGATGCTGTGGAAGATGCAGAGCTGGCTTGGCATGGTCACTCCGGCAGCTGGGGAGATGGGGCAAGTAGCCTCTTGGAAATAGCTGCCTGGGATATGATCTCCAAAGTGAGCAGCACAGTGAAGCAGAACTGTGCTTCCCCTCGCACATTCATTTTTTTTCCAGTCCTGCAGATTCATCAGCTTCAAGTTGGAAAGCCTCTTGGTACTCACTGGAGGTGGTCCTGTGCTGATGTGCCTCCACACCAAATACACTGACAGAATTCCTACTGTGAAAAAAATGAGCTAAAGAGAGCACAAAGGAGCACACATATGTATTCTCAATAAAAAATATAAACCTCGCAAGTCCATGGCCTGATACATTTGAATCATATTGATTTGACAAGTTCCTGCTGCCAGTAAGACTGAAAGAAAAGTCAGTGAAGTGGCATGTGCATGTGCTTACAAATCATTTTTTAACCCTGTCAGATTGCCTCAGGCTTCTCTTCTAAGGATGACTATTTTTTTAGCCCAAAGTGTATCTGAAAGGTTTGGCAGAGGGGATCAACTTACTAGCTTTGCAACTTGCAACTGTGCTTAGCAACTGCCAATGTATTCAGCAATTTCAGTCATTGACAGGACACCCTCAGACTTCTTGCTTGGTGGGTCACTTGGCTTGTGACCCAGCTCCTACCCTGGGACAGAGCTATGTCTAGGACTCATTTAGGTGTTTTCACTCATACCTGTTTTTTCCTGCTGAACTGAAACTTGTTAACTCAATTTTTTTAACAAAACTTACAGTCTTGATCCAAAGCTCAGCTATTTAGATCATTACTGAACCATTTACCTGACTCATGCAATACAATTCTTTCACCTTACAGTTACTGAAGACTATATTTCAGGAAAAATGCCATAATTTCATGATCAGTTTAAGCTGCTATAAATGAACCCTGTAGCTGATGGAAGCCATCCCACTTTGCTCCCAGCCCTGGTGGTATTTCTGGCACATGGGGTCAAACATTCAAAGCTCTGCCGTTCTGGGGTATGGAGTCCAAGTCTGAAGCCTATTCAGGACATAGCCTTGCATTCAGTGATGCTGAGACCTGCTTATTCACTTCACAAAATTTCAGACATGAAAGCACATGTAGGGGAGGACAAGATGAAACCTTTTCTCAGGCTTGGATTCGGTGCAGAATCCATTTCAGATGGCAACCAATACAGAACTTCATTTATAACTCCAGACTTGGATCTCCATACAACTAGGGTGCATGGCAATATTCCTTTGGATATTTATCTCCATTTATCCTTGTCAAAGATTTGTTTATGTTCCCCACTGATGTGATTAATGTTCAAAACCCTTTGTGATGATACACATCATCACTGACACAGTCAGACATAATTTCCCAAACCTAGGTCTAAGTATAAATCCCCGCTCCAATCTCAGAAGTGAGAGGTGCAGTCACACAAAATTTTGGAAATCCTGTCATGGATGGTTTTGTTAATTTTCATCTAAGCATCTCAAGGAAGCCATCAGCCATAAGCACAGACATACTTCGCAAGCCTAAGGAAGGAAAAGTGAGGAATGCCATCTTTCTGATGTTTTTGCAAAAGCCTCATCAGTGGATCTGAAGGAGGCTATGTCAATACCACTGGTTTAACACACATGGAGCATTTTACAGGTGTTTGGCCTTTTTAGGTTGGATTTTAGTTCTCTCCTGAGCGTGGTATTTAAGAAGTAGCAAGCTCAACAACTTGCACAGCAAGTGTTAAGCAGCTAAGGGTTATTTGCTCCGATAAGCAAGCTTTCTGTAAGTAAGGCGTTGGTAATGTACACACTTGCTAGAGCTCATGGAACAGGATGTGCTTTTGGATGCCAAAACCAGGTAACTAGAAATGGTAAGTAGACATTAGTTACTCTTGTTAGCATACCAAGCATATCTACTACCTTTTACAACATGACTAACAGAAAAATGAGAAATTAAGTAACACTATATAGTATTTGATAATGCATTACATTTCTATAACTTTTTTTTTCTGAAACACAAATTGTATTAGCAATTTATAGGCCAAATACAGGCTGCTTTACCACCCTCTACTCATGACTCCCCTGTGTGGAGCATCTGTCCTCTCAGAGCATCTCTCCCTCCATTGCTGGATTTCCAGGTGATTCAGAGCTACCACCCTGCTTCTGGATCGTTTTTCTGTCGCCAGCCCAGTGGGCACATCGTAAGTTAACGGGATGTCGCCAGCGAGGGTGTGTTCACTCTTCTTAGCTGTGAGCGGTTGATGTTAGCAGTTCTGAGGCTATCCTGATATGCCAGGGCCGATACCAGCTTCTGGATGCAGCAGGTCACAAAGTGCATTGAAACCTACCCCAAGCAGGTTCAGAATATTTTTCCCTTCCTGTTCTGCCTTTAGCACTTTGTAACTGGTATGAAGGAGTTCTCTGCTCAATTTTTGTACTTGTTGACCCCATTCTAGCAAGTACAGCTCATTTCTACTGTTGGCACTATTACTATTCATCACTTCAGAGGATGCAGAATAGTAAATCAAAATATATAGGTGTAGGCAATGTGCAACTACTTGGAATGCAGTCCATAAGTGTTTCTGGACTGGCCCTACAGATAATCCTACTTCAGACAGCTGGAAACAGCTGCCCTGAAAACATGACCTTATCTGACAGTGGTTGCTAACCAGTAAGTCAGTTAGTGGATGGTGTTACATCAAAGCGGATTAGGGAGGAACAAATCTAAGGTTTGCTGATAGGAATGGAAATGAGAGACAGCAATAAAAATGGCATAGACCATGAGAGAATGGATATCAACCTCTGAAACACTGATCAACAGGCTGGCCAGGCACACTGTGTAAGAATTAGCAGGCTGGCTAGTCATACAGCCAGAAAGTGTCAAAACCCTGTGTATTTTTTTCCAAGGGGACTAAGATAAGATAAAGCAGTGTAGATAAGACCTTGTAATATTTTGTGTTTCTTTAAAAGAAAACAAGTATGTGATGTTGCTTTGCAGCTAATAAGGGTTATGAGTCCTACACGTATCCCAGATAAAACACCACCACAGAAAATGAAGTCCGCTCGTGTGGCTGGGTTCCTGGTATTACATTATTATTGAGTAAAGGACACCTCCAAAAGCACACTGCTTCCTCATGCCGAATTAAGGTCTTAAATAACACTGACTCAGGGAAATACGACACCTGCTGAAGCGAAAAGACTATATAACGTGCATTCATAAGGTCTCCCATCCAAGCTCAAATCATGCCCTAGGTTGCCAGGCTTTGAGATCATAGCCCATCTCACTATGGGGCACAGACAAAGCTATTGCAAAGCTTAATGCTGCTACACAGAGCGAGTGAATCACACATTCTGGTCATTTGAGTGGGCTGAATAAGGTTTGTTACATCAAGATATGGATCTCATTCTTCTGAACAAAGCAAAACATTTAATGAAAAACTGACGTTTTCCTAATATAAATGAGTAAGCACAGTAATTTGCACTTATATAACTCCTTTCATCTCCTCCAGAGCTCAGAGCTTCTTAACACTGAAAGGTGATTTTTTTCCTTTACTTACATTTTAAAGGAAAAATTGAAACACTTATAAATGACTTGCACAGAGTTGATTCAGAGCTCAGGTCAGTCTCCTGCTGTCATTGTCATACGTTGCTGCATCCTCCTCAATACCAATTTAATAGTTTATTTTTTGGTTTTTGTTGTTTGCATACAGTGAATAAATTTATGGCATTTACAGAATGATTTGTTACTTCATTATGTAGATTTATCCTACAAGCTTTGGAATGTATAAATAATTTCTATATTATCTAGTACAGTTAGTCTATAAAAACTTAGGATCAGTTTCATCAGAACTAGTAGAGGATGAAAAAAGAACATGGTAGCACATATTTTTCTTTTGGCATCAGCACTGGCTTACGTAGCTCTCACTTAGTTCTCATGTATAATTTTTTCATGGCACTCCATTTTAAAATCTGGTTTATTGCACAAACAGTTGCTGATACACAATGGAGAGAGTGAGATGTAGGGAAAGAGTGGGAATGGGCAATGAGAAGTGTCCTGGCCAGCTTACTGAAAAAAAATTCATGAATATATCACCAAATTCCCTGTGTCCTGGACATACTGAATATAAAATAAGTATGTATTTTAAATGCTGAACTCGGATATCTCAAAGGTTCAATAAAAGCATACAAAGTCTTTATCTTTAGGTCAGTGGTTCAAATCACAAGGAAAAGGTCTGAGGTCTATTTCGTAGTGGAAGAGTGCTAATAGCACTGATCTTCACTCTTCTCAGTGCTCTTATTAAAGAGGCAGCAGCAGCAGAGGGAATGCATTATCCGCTCTGCCCTAGAGGTGGGTCAAGGCTGAGCACACTGGCAGGTCTGTGTGTAGGATGCTGTTGCTCGCTTTGTCCCTGTTGAATAACTAGGAAATTAATCCCTTGGGTGGTGAATGTGACACCTTCCGACACCACAAATTCACACAGGCAGATGGAGGCAAAGAATGCAAAGCATCTCTAGATTCTCACTGTGTAAATCAAAAGCCACTCAGAAGTAATTTATATTGGGCAAGCATAAAACTGAGGCAACCCAGAGTCATGCCAGCCCCTAACTGATCGATAAGAATATTCAGTAAAGCCACTGCAAATGTTCAGCTTTTAATTGGTGCATAAAGTTTTATGAAACTGGATCATCACATAAACAGTAACAGCATGTAAAACCTGCAACAAACACACCAACAACAGCTTAATAGTAATTCTGACAGAACATATTTCATAGGAACCTGTTTACCACTGGTATCCTTCAGGAACTTATATTGGAAATAAAGGCTATTAAATTGCCGTCAACCCATAAAATTATTACTACAAACATTCATTATTTTATGAAGTAGCCTATTGACATTCCTTAGCCTGCAGAAAGAATTATGAAGTCTTGTTACACTAGTATACCGTAGCTTAGCTTTAGTTTATAAATTCATTACAGTGTTCATAAGCTCTCATCAGTGTTTCATTGCTTATGTGGAAAATGTGTACACATTTACCAGTCTTCCTAGAATCACAACTAGATAGAAATGATTATGTTAAAATGCCAGGGCTTGGCATTTGTTCATGTGCAAAAATGAAGCTGTAGTTCTGCTGAAGATGAATTACAGGACTGCATAAATTAAGGCATACATTTTTTCACTGTGTTAGCAAATAAAGTGAAACTTAGTGCACAAATACATGGTACCATGCTGGTAAGTAAATCTGTAGTCTTATGGGTATTATTTGTGGGTCAGCATTACTGCCTGTGGGCTCAACTACCCCAGTGGGCTGACCACTGAATCCTTGTCTGCAGAGGTTCATGTAGCTTCACTAACAGAGCCTTTCATGTAGACCCAGATCAGGCAGATAGGAGATGCTTACTGTTGACCAAATTTTGCTGGCAGCTCCCTGAAATATATAAAGATCTTTTCTTTTGGAATAACTGCCCATGCTAATGGTTTTGCTGGCATCATGACATCTACAAGAAGATGTCTAGTTTCCACATGGACTTTAGAGTATCATCAGAACTTTCTGAATATAGACCTAGCCTGACCTAAAGTACTGTAGGAGATAAACATGTAGAGTATAAACAAGTCACAGAATGGATTTAATTCACTCATGTTCTCTTTGGCTTGTTTTATGTTTTTCTGGTCAATGAAGTTTGCATTGTTTTCATTGACTATCTATTTCACAACTGCACTTCGCTGAAGGACCAGTAAGTTGTTCCTGGTTTTTTAGCTTAACTTTTACTTTCCTTTATTTGAAGCTTTTATTTCCATCCTTCAGCAGTTATTTAGTCTCCTTGAAGTTTCAGCTTTTGCACACTTGAAGGGCTCTCAAGCCAGTGATGTTAGGCTTTCCAAAGTCCTCATAGTCATCGGTAAATAAAGTGGCTTCAAATATTCATAAGTGGGAAGACAGAAAAAGTCCAAAAGATCATAAAGATTCACACTGGCTTTGGGGATAACTTCGATGCAATCTGAAGAAGGAAGCAAGCAGGAATGGAGTTTCTGCCAGCATGGACATTTTCTTTTAATGTTGCCTTGGAAAAAAAACCCCCTTCCTAGAGTTTGTGAGTAATGCCACAAGCAGTTCTTACCTTTATCCCCTTTAGAGAAAAGTATTATGCTCTGTCACACACCTCATCACTGAGCAACAGGAGATGGTGGTGACCACTGTGTTAGGCATTTTCCTGTTCTATGAGTTGTTTGGTTTTGCTTTTCATTAAACAAAATTTCAAATGAAGCCTCCTTAGAAGAGCTGGTTTTGCTGAGTAATCTCTGCCACAGTCTTGCTGCAAACAGATGGATCATCAGTGATGAACAGTAGTAAAATACTTTTCTCATCTTGAGTTTTGGG
The DNA here is from genome assembly GCF_036417535.1 of Chlamydotis macqueenii. Lineage (NCBI taxonomy): Eukaryota > Metazoa > Chordata > Aves > Otidiformes > Otididae > Chlamydotis > Chlamydotis macqueenii. Next base: position 97,659,357 of record NC_141556.1, on the reverse strand, counting down.
AGATACTGTATGTGCTCACACAGATAATAAAGGACAACACATTATTCCAAGAGTACTGGAGACTTCTCTGATATGAACTGATAAATCAGTCTTGATAAGAGCAAACAACTCCAGTCCAAATGGAGATATTAAATTACGTGAGATTTTCTCTTGTCAATGCATTCTGACAGACCCATTTAATATATCAATATCTTTTCTAAATGGAACTGCGCATTGCTGATAGCATAAATGACATTAAAACTTCTTTCTGATTTGTATTGCTTACTTGGTCTATGTAAATCTTGGGACTTTTGGGAGTTCTGCTTCTGCTAATTTGGGAAGGATATTTGTATAGCATTTGTTTTTAACATAGTTAATCTGGGACATTAAAACATGGTTGCTAATCTGCCAGGGAGATTTCTACATAGTGTGTATTAACACAAGGAATGTGATACGATCTGTGCGTGGATGAAAACTTGCAGCTGGTTCAGGGTGGAGTTGAATAATATTCCTCCTCATTCAGACTAATTCCAACAGAAATTTGAACAGTGAGGCCTGTAAACTCTTGTTGCTCACACTTGGCCCCTACACAGTACAAGAAAGTGAATACAAATTTTCCCAGTGTGACAGGGGAAACCAGACCAGCAACACTGATAGTGCTGGCTGCCAAAGTGAGCCACACTGAATCCTGTTACTTCCAGTGATCCTCACTTCCTGTTCCAGCCTGTGGCAGGACACCAGTTTGGCCAAAAGTTTGACAGCAATCTCCCTCATCCTTCTCCTTCTACCACCATGGAAAAGCTAGGACGGCTTGTGAACTCAGACAAGAACGTGAATCAGAAAACTGGATTTCGTTTAAAAGCCAGAGAAAACTCCAGGTGAGTAGGCAAGACAATATGGAAAGAAAAGAAAGAGACAAAATTCCGGTGCCCACCACGTTACTGAGGAGCAGATCCGTGTGCACAGGCTTGCTCTCCATCCAGCTACCTTTGAGCAGCTTCCAGAGCTGCAGCACCGCACCCTGGGAAAAAAACTCTCTTTTTCCATTCCCTCCCACCCTGTGTGGTGTGGCTGCTCCCGGAGCCGCCGCTCAGCCTATCAGCCCAAAGCCTGGGTCTCCCACTGCCTTCGGTGCTGTGCGGCTTCTCCTTGCCAAGGACTGCCTCGTATCCCTGAGGGAGAATTACTCTGTGCAAACACGTGTAATTTTGGATCACATGGGTGAAAACCAGTGTAAAAGTAAAGGAAAACTGTCCATGCTTTAGCAAAGAAAACTTTTTAGATGTGTTGAATAATTTTACTGTAGAGTCAAAGGTTTTCCACAGACATAACACAGGGGATTTTGATGCCTACGTATGCCTCTAAATATGTGAGCAAGTACTCTATGAATATTTCCGCGCAGAACTATGCATACACATTCAACCACCTTCTCCTCATAATCCAGGCAGCCAGGCATGAGCCCTTTCCTAATCTCTCTGGGGATCTTAGCTAAGCCCTGCTGAGAGGCTCCATACGACTCGGTCCAGTAGTGCAACGCGGCTGTAGGACTCGCTGCATCTCACTACATGGGAAAGCAGACCTGCTCATGCTTTGCGTGAGGGCAGGGCAAGGTCCTTTCTGCCAGCAAAGTGCAACACTACTGTGCTCTCAGCTGTTAAAAAGGGAGTCAGTATACTTTCCTTGCTTAAGAATAATGTCCCATATACAAGGTCAATTTTTAGGTACTAAGGTTTTGCCTGCTGTTCTAGGTTTTGTTTTAAACTACTCCTTCCTCTCATTCTCTAAGGAAGTTGTCATTTTTGTTTGAATGAGGTATCCTCCTCCCATTCGGATTTATTTTTTGATGGAATATTCCTCTTTCAATTGCTTAATTTTTGTATTTTTTTTCTTTAGTTCTGTTGATGAATGTAGAGTGTGCGCTATTTGCAGGGGTCTGTGTTTCTCCTCTATTAAAGGACATATTGCTTATTATACTTGTGCTCAGATTACTTTCTCCTTTAGTTGCACATGTAAATCTAGGAAAATTAAAGGGACTGCACATTTGACAGGTAAAGTATTTTGCTAGTGAATATTTGAATGCCCCATCCCTGGAAACATTCAAGGCCAGGTTGGAGGGGGCTCTAAGCAACCTGATCTGGTTGGAGATGTCTCTGCTCCTTGCAGAGGGGTTGGACTAGATGACCTTTAAAGGTCCCTTCCAACTCAAACTATTCTGTGATTCTATGATTTTATATATTTGATATACCAAGCTTTTGAGGGGTAACTGTGTATCACCTCTTCTTCCACAGCAGAAGATCACTGGCACAGTGCTACCGGCTTACTACATGAAACACAGAATGACATTTTGATTTTCTTGTCTTCCTCTGGGAATCACTTTGAGCTACTTGTGAGAAAAACATCACATGTTAGCAAAACACCATTATGATATTGACTTATTAAAATTTTCAATAAATTTCTATTTCCTTTATTAAAAATGCCTTTATAGTATATTTCAGTAAAAATTTAAGTCACCATTTCATTTTTACAAGCAAACAGAAAATTCAGCATATCAGAAATGCAAGGTATTTTCTTGTGTATCAGCAAGACCTTTGAAGTTTGGGGCTGAGGTAGCTAGCTAACAGCACGGGCAGCGGTGACAAGCACACGCTGCCATGGCTGGGGCGGGCTGCCTGCCATCCCCACTGGCACCCCGTGCTGGGACACTCCCTGAGGTGCTGCAGCTCAGCACCCTGTGCGGGGTACCCAATCAGGTTGAGCATACGCGAATGACTGACACATCTGTGGTGGCTGATGGAGAGAGCAGACATGAAATCGCTGTTTTCCCTGGAAAATGGGTCAGCTAAAATGTAAATGCCTGACAGAGGAATTCAGTCATGCTATATTTGCAGAATTATTTTCAATTGCTGCATTAATCAGGAATGCAACTTAGATTTATAACTTCACTTATTAGTTATACAGTCATATAATATAAACTGGAGGTGAATTAGTTTGGTCTGTAGTTTGGCTTCCAAGATGTAAATATTTTGAAATTTTATGGCGAGATCCTGTGTTCACAGTCCGAGTTTGTTTGGAAGGTATGTGCTAGTTTGTGAAATACATCCTTCAGATAGACAGTAACAACATCAGAATCAGAAACATATGTAGATTTTTACCCCAAGTTAATCATGTGTTTGAGGGGGTGTGTGTGTATATTTCAAAGACTATCACAAAGGCATTATAGTTGATTTCCTTTTAATATGTTTAAAACACTTTCTTACGCTCTGTAAACTTTTCTGTAAGAACAACAAAGCTTCTGATGAGATAGCTGTTTGCTCAAACATAGAAGTTAAAAAAAGAAAGTGCATTATCCTGTCCTCCACTGGAATCAGAAAGCAGAAGCATATGTGCATACTTCATTCTGAAAATATTGCACTGTGGTCATTAGAAGTTGACGGATATTAGAGTTACAGAGTGGATCCCTGGATGAGCTCTGGGAAGCTGTACCTGTATCACTAAAAATCGGACACAAAAAGAACACCTCTTTTTCATTGAGGACAGGTGCAGAAAGCTTGTTTTAATATAGCGGGGTGTCCTGTTTCTGGCTAGGATGGAGTTAATTTTTGCCTGAGCTGGGAGGGGAACTGGAGCTGGTGACCCCTGTGGCTGGGGGACACAGCTGGGATAGGTTACTAATTAGCCAACAGCTGGGATAATTTACCCAAATTAGCCAAGGGCTATTCCACACCCTGTGGCATCATGCTCAGTATATAAAGTGGGGACAGTGGTGAAGGGAGTCTCTTGCTACTCAGGGGAGGTTCCTGCTACCTGGGAGGGAGCTGGGCATCAGGATTTGCTGTGAGCTACTGTTGTTTGTTTTTATTTTCCTCTGTTGTTGTGCGGTTTTTTTTTTTTATCTCAACACGTGAGTTTTGCCTTTTCTTTACCAGGTCTCCTCCCTGCCCAACTAGAGCATGGTGGGAGTGAGTGAGAGACTACACAGCTTGGTCCCCAGCAGGGTTAAACTATGACACAGGGCAAAAATATACTGATGACTTCTTGTTCTTTATCTTCAAATTAATAAAAATACTTGTTTTACCTTGTCTAGAAATTTTGAAACCTCAGTGTTGAAAGGAAAGCTGTGGTGAAGAGATTTGGGATAGGATTATTTTATTTCTAGCAGACTACAATTTTTTTTTTCCCCCCTAGAGATCAAGATTTAAGACTAATCACTTACTTTTCTTATCATTCTTCTTCCAGAAAAATGAGATGCATTAGGTTTGGCAACCTGGCCACCAAAATGTTAGTTTTTCACCCTTGTAAATTTTACAAGGCTAGACCATGGTGGCAGGACACTGTAATGAAAAGATGTTGGCTTATTTTGCTCTTGTGGCAAATGCTTTTCTTTCATTTTCTTTTTCCTGGGGTGACATGCAAGCCAAAGCTTCTTATTTGTATACCAACATTATAGTGCAAAGAATAAAGTGAAAATATTTCTATAAGAAAAAGTAGTTTCTGTTAATTTTTATTGCTGTATGTAAGCAGATGCTAATAAAATAGAAGACCATGCAGTTATTCTTTTGGGATGAGGCATTAGGTGCTTACTGTGATTCTGATGTGTAGGCTTACTTAGTGGTCCTCAGAAGTTTGCTGAGATAACAGAAAGAACATTGCAGCTCCAGTCCTATCAGCTTCCTAAAGTCTTCAAGCAGTTCCTCATGAATGAGTTTACAGCTGGAGTTCATCTGATAACTTGCCTGTGCTGACATTGGCTGTACAATTACTTTGCTAGTAGTACAGGTTCATTTAGGTACAGGGAAAATGATGCCCATTTTCACTGTAAAACTCGAATTTGTATATTATATTTCAACAGCTGGTGTCATACCCCCTCACCCCATTAAAAGGCTAGAGATATACAGCTAACTCTGTATGTCTAATTTGGTACATTTTGTGCAGAGGTGAGGGAATAAGAACTAAAAGTGAGTTTCCCAGAGAAACAGAAAGAAAAAGGAAGGAAGGCATGTATTTTATTTGTTTGGCTTTTTCTGGCTTTGAACAGGGAATTGTTTAATTGCTAATTGTTTTAAAAGTGCTGATGTGATATGTCAAACTTCAGTGCTTTATCCTGAAATGACTGGAAATAAATATTGCAATCCTGTTTTTGATAAAATGCTAGTTTTAATTGAAAATTGACTGTGTTACTTGGTGTAGTAGGTGACATTTAACTGAACACTAGAGATCTTTACTTAAAACTTCCTGGCTTTCTTAGGCATCCTACAAGCAAAACATACTATAGATTTACGATAATGTAAATATTCAACAATAGATATTGTTTCCTTGATTATTGATGACAAGTGTGAGTTAGAGCTTGTAACTATGGTAAGACTTTTGCAAATTGCCAAGTTAACAAATCCTAGAGGAAAAGAAGTTCTTAGCAATAGCTTCTCTTCCCCTCTTCTGGTAACACTAATCCTTTAAAATTTGCCTGTCTGTACTACAATGCTCCGCAGTGTCACTTATTACACACAACTCTTACAAACACAAGTATTTTTCCAGTCCTTTATTGTCTTGGTAACTCTGAGATAAGGTAGTTCTTTTCTCAAATGGATAAGAGTGATTTTGTCCAAAGCATGAGAGTTCAATAATTTCGAGCTCTTGCTAATGCATGGTATGAGACCTAATAATGAATAAACAGCAAAAGAGATAAAAATCAAGAAGTAAAGTGACCAGGCAGGTACTGGGTGTTAGGATAGTCCAATTTGCACTGCTCCTCTGGAAGACTGTTGAAGCCAGGGCTGTGTTAGTGGAGGGATCCCTTTGATTCACCTGTGGGATAACAGATGACAGCACTGCAGAGAAACTGACAAAAAAGCACCTGCAGGGAGAAGGTGACTACAGCCTGCCAAATGCCTTCTGAAACAACATGGGTAACCAGGTGGTTTTCAACCTGCTGCAGTCTTAAGCAAGATGCCAGAAGGACAAAACATTTTGTCTGTTTAAGAAGGACAAGGAGCCCTGGTAAACCTGTTTTGATGGTTGAAGAGAAGCTGATTGTCAGGGGCTGGAAGAAAGAGCTTGCTAAGTGATTAGCTTACCAATCACTGTATTTCTGCTGAGTTGTAACACAACATAAATTGCAGAACAAGTGCACTTTATAAAAATACATAACACCACAAAAGAAATTCCACTACTAATAAACACTTCTTCCTAAAAACCTGAAGTCCCTGTTTTTTCTTCTGAAGCAGGTAAGAAGCTTGTTTCTCAATGGTGGGAGCTAAACTATCATTACTTGCATTCTTTTCACAAGATTGGTGACATGTTACAAGCACAGCTATCAATTGGCCCAGTGATATTTGATGCCAAGGTAATTACATTTATATGAATATCTTTAATGGTCACGTTCAGCTCACATTGATCATCTGCAGTCTGCATAATGTTGATAGCTAGGTTTGATTAAAGTGTGGTTAGTAGAAACAGTTGGATGTTACTTAAGAGTAGTAAAGATGACGCCAAGCTGAATGGAAAAACAAACCTGAACCTGTAGGATTGTTCATAGTGCCACTGCTTTTATGAAGGGAACAAACCTTAATAAAAGACAGAGGCCTTTGACTGCTAATTTCAAGGAACATGAGCTTCAATATGTAAGCTTACCTATGTAAAGACAAAGTTATATCATCAAGAGAAGTTTTATAATTTCATTTATTGGAGGTACAGGAAGGAAAGGATGTGTTACAGAGTAAAACAGTTAAGATTACACTTTGTTTACTCCCAGTGCGAACTGGGAATATGAAGAGGACTCCTGTGGTCTCACTGGTGCTGACTGACTCGTATGGTGACAGACTAATAGATAAGCAGTTTTACCACATTCAGTTCTTCTTGACTTTCTTTATGGTCAGAAGTTTTGATCCCATAAAGGAAAACTGGATGTTAATTTTCCTAGCAGCTGATCAGGATAAAATGTGTACTTAACCTGTTTAGCCTCTTGCTGTTGAGTTGCCAAGATGAATTTCTTAGAGACTTGGCTTTGTCAGAGCCAAATGGAGGTCAGCATCATAATGTCTATGCACATGAAGATATAAGCTCATACTGCTATATTGCATATTGCATTTATCTGTATGCATCCTAGGAGTATGATCAGTATGCAACACAAATGAACTTTTATTAGTAAGCTGGTAATATATCTTAATAATCACCCTAAATTTAATTGTCTCATTTATCAGTAGTCAGGAATTGTTCCTACCAATACAGCTGCTTGCATTTAAAAAAGAGACAACTTTGCACAGGCCTATGATGGACTGTGGGAAAAAAAAAAACAAACCAAAAAAAATTTGCTTTTCAGGTTTGTCATATAAGATATATGTAAATATTTTCAAATGTAGTTGACCATTGACATGACTGTCTGAAATTCAAGGACAACTTCCAAATTGTAGCTTAGCTCAAGGTTAGTTTATGAATAACTACATTAATATTACATAAAAAACCTATTTTGGGATACTTTACCAGTGACCTGAAGGAGAAGGTCTCATTATTTTCTACCAAAAGCTTAATAATCTTCCCACAATTAAGTTTAAGAATTTTTTTAAAAATTATTCTAAGATTATACCCATTCTAAGCAAAACTCTGTTAAGTTAATGCCTGTTTTATACCTTCCTGAATAAAACTGCTAATGATCTCCTAAACAGCAGAAAAAGGGACTGTGGTCATATCCATACCTTGCTATGCCGGCTCTACATTAATTTCACTGTGAAATGCAGGCACCAGAACCTGCTCCCAGAGCAGGTTCCTAGCATCCTCGTTGAGTTCTAAGCCTGACATAAAATATCTACTGATGCTGCATGAGATATGCCTGACTTTCCTGCAATCAGATTTTGTTTGATTTTGCTGTGTAGATCTAAATTCCATTTGGGTAGGAAAGCCTGTGGCAGGGAACAAAGTGATACTTTCTTCCTCCATGAATAGAGATGGGTTGTTTTTTTTTTCCATGGTTGAAAACTGTGACTCATTTGTTTGAAAGACACTGAAAGCAATTGGTATCTTATGATGCTTCTCAAATGTGAGAATTAGTTGTGATGAGGTAAAATATATACAACTTTAAGTAAAAATGTTCTGACTCTTTTGTTAATTTTTAACAGCATAGATGTGGAAAATAGAGATCTGCCTGCCAGAGGCTGAAGAGCTTTAGAAGATGGCACTCATCTTTGTCCATGCAGAAAGGGTACCCTGAAGCTACTGGTGGAAATAAGCCACAGGACATGATTATCAAATGTAAGGGAGGAATTGTTGGCTCAGGTTGGGCTCTGGCTTAAGAGTACGATGTACCTGTTACAAGCCAGTCATGCTTAATAGCTTGATAACCTAACACTGTTCTAGGACAAGCAGGGCAATACAGTCTTCACTTGCTTTTTAAATTATATCCCTGCTAGGAAACCAGCTGCAAGATAGATTATTTTTATTAATAGAGGAATGTGATTCTTTTCCAAAAGGTTAGCTTCAGAAAAAAAATATTAAAAATTTAAACTAGCTTCAATATAAGACAAAAGCGTGGTAATATGATGATACATCCTAAGTATGAACACAACATTCTCTGCAGATGAGGTTTTAATATAGGTAGTAAATAAACAAAGTTCACAGTGAGATATTGGTTGTTCTGCAAGCATTAAAACATAGTACTAGATGGAAGTTCATATTAATTTAATTTTATCTGAGGCTTTCTATGGCTAGAGAAGGTCACTGCGATTAAGAAGAAATGGGATGATGGATAAATTACATGGAAATGATGTAAAATTAAATTGTTGTCACTTACAACCTTGCTCAATCCTAGTTCAGATTCACTTATAATTCAAATGCCCACAGTGGTGGATTTGGTGTAAAGAGACAAGCTTAAACTAACTCACTTCAGGTCTGAGTACAGCGAGACAAAAAAAACCTCTGGCGCTTTCTGGTACAAGAGCTACTCCAGAGCTTCCATCAATGCAACTCAGTGATGGGGAAAAGAAGAGGGTTCATGATAAACGAAGCCACAGTTGATTCAAGTATTTGAGCTATAGTATAAATAAGGCAATCTTTTAAAGACAGTACAACTATTAAGCAGTAATGAAGAACTGAGAAGCAGCTCTGCATAATCACCATTCAGCTAAATGATGATTTCACAGATGGAAGAACAGATGAAATTCAGCCAAACGATTTTAGGGCCAAATGAATAGGCAATAATGTACTTAGGAAGCATTAGCCTCTCTTCCTTCTCAGAGACAGTGACCCATTGTTCACAATTAATAAACCCTGAGGCACAAAGGGGACAGAGATAGTGACTGCCTAAGATCTGTTCAAATCCACACAATAAAACAAGCATAGAAAACTGTACGTTATGCTGTATCTTAACATAAAATAGAGCCTTGAATTATTTTCGTATGTTCAGATTAAAAGTGCAGGCCCTGCTATGTTGTGATGAGATACAACTCTCCTCCTAGATGGGATGAAAGTCAATTTTGCTGTAAGTGAAAGGATCATTGGTTAGGTAGCAGTTTGGCTTTCCTTTGCTCGTAGGCCTTTCTAGGGCTGGCAAAAAGAAGCGTGCAAAGAAGTCACCAGCCCTTAAATGCCAGCTTGTCCTTGAGAGCTGAACATTCAGAAATAGCACACATCTATTGGTAGTGAAGCAAGTTTAAAATGAGGAATGCATTCCATGGCAAGCGCCTGAGCCAGCAAAAACCCAAACCGATAGCTTCAAGAGATGAGTGATCCTTTTCATTTTGATAACTATCCCATCAGTAACTTCAAAAAAGGAAAAATATCTGACTGTAAATAGGCAGTGCCACTATGGGGAAAAGCAAATGCTAATAAGTTCAGGGACTTAGGGACAATTGTTACAACTTTTTTTTTTTTCCCCTGGGAAGCACAAAAGAAATTGTCCTTTTTTTTTTTTTTTTTTGATCACCTAGCAGTGTAATTATTACTTGTCTTGAAAAAGTAGATAATTACATGCACTTTCTTTTGAGGATATTTTGCTCTCTAAGTGTCAAAAGCTAGTTTTAACACTAAGGCTATCAGGTTAGTGGTCTAAAATCTGCAATATAAGAAAAGGACAAGTAAGTATTTGCAGTAGATGTACTGTGAAAAAATTTGGTTTTATAAGTGACTACCATTCAAAATATTTTATTTATCTATGTTAAAATTTATACTGCAGGACATAACAAGTGTAACTTTAGAAGTACTATGATATTCTAACACATCTAGACTTGACAAGCAGAATTTCTTCCTCTGCAGTTCCCCAGCAGTTGTCTCTGTCCTATCTGTATGGATCTTCAGACCTGTAAAATTACAGATATAATGGAGATTGCTGCTTATTTATTTGTTAAGTACCAGAACTATGAGTTATATAATTGAATCAGGCAATGGGTTTATAAAGCAATCTGAAGGAAGTACTTTGTGGCACAACACAACTGAAGTATGTAAGTCATTCGCACAGGACACTAAAGAAAAATATATCTAAGTGAGCTTAGAAGGATAACCAAAGTGATGGAGGACAACTGTGCTGGAGATGGCTCCTGAATTGCCAATATAGGAGCAAAGAAGCAACCAAATGAACATGTCATTGCAGCCACTGAACCTGACTTGCTTCTAGCAAAGCTAAAGTGTAGAAATACTCCGTGAGTTACTAAGACCTGAAATGTGATCTCGAGATGCAGAATGCTTATGCAAAGCTTTTACCTTATTGCCTAAATACAGTAAGTGGCAAGCCTGTGATCAGGAAAGCTTCAGTGTGCCTATTGTAGTGTTTTAGATGGAGAAGGATCATGGTGGAATCATTGCTTAAACTCCAGAAGGTTTCCAGAAGTTGTGAAGGACTGGAAGAATTTTGCTGGAAAAGGGAAGAAGGTCTTGGGGAAAACTTGTGCAATAATGACTCAACAAAACTAAACACTAAAGATAAATATTTCACATGGACAAAACAGATTTCTGAAATATGTACCCTTTTTTTGCATTGTCATAGTGACAAATACAGTGGGTCATTATGTGGGTACCAAAGCTGGAGCAATACTGAGTTCCAAGATACTTAATGTATGTTTCGTTGGTTTTGAGTGATTTCCATCTTTAAAAACAATGGAACAGCAATGTTGGTGGGGGGTGGGGAAGGTACTGATATTTTTGGCTTATAGACAAAGAATTGTCGTTTTTGTAGGACTTAGAAATAGTACGTAAGTAGTAACAATATGGGCATGCAGATAAAGAAAAAAAAATTTTCAGAGATAAAGCCTGTGAAATGAACATGACATGTTAGGCATATTGTGATCTAGTTAGCACAGCACTGTATTAAAGATTAACTAAATGCGTCAGTATATATTCAAACTTTATTAAAAATTCTGGTGCTGTGCTGTACTGGGTGATCAGTACCCAAATGGCAGACATTTTGTAAATAAAGATTTCTGTTTCTGTTTTTGTCACAGTAGCATACCTCAGGTTTTCTTTGTCAACTTCTCCAATCAAAGCATGTCTGAAGAAGCTAAAACTTGAAATTATTGTGCTGATTTAATTTCTTTTAATTGAATATTTTTGCAACTTAATATTTCCAGTATACTTAGAGAGAATATTCCAATTACAAATCACAATTTCACCACAAGCTAAATATCAGAAAAAATTAGTCTTTTCCTCCCTCAAATGCCATGGAAAAATTAGAATTTTTGTCTGAATTCCTGCATTTCTAGAAGCAATAGAAAAACCATATGGTTTGGCTTTTCTGTTACTTAATAAAAGAAAAAAATGTCTACTGCCACTGCAATGAGTGGAAAAAAATGTATGCTTTAATGCTCAACAAAATGTCATGAAATATGTCGTAATGCTGTAAAAGAGGTTAAACTGAGAGATTAACATACACTGCCCTGCCATCCCATGGAGCAATGAAACGTGAATGTGACTTTTTGTGTAGGCAAATTCTGGGAAAGGTTAAAAATAGAGCTTTGTGCATGTAACTAACACAAAAGTGAAACAAAATGACAGTATTTTAACAAGCTGGATGGAGCAGGAGAGGGCAAACATTTTAGACTTTAGGTCACAAAAGAGGAATTTTTGTCAAAGTGAAATTGTTAAATTTTAACTCTTGAAAATTACATACCTGGAGCAATGCACATTTAAAGGCTGCTAACTCTGACAGCCTGCAAAGCTCTACAGGGGGGAAAAAAAGAGTTTATGCCATTAAGCAAAACTGAAATCATAGAATCATAGAATCACATGGTTGGATGGGACCTATAAGATCATCTAGTCCAACCGTCTTCCCACTACCATTGCTGCCACAGCTACTAAACCATAGTAAAAACTTAGTTGAATATGAGTAGCAACTTTTTAAACATAGCTTAGAGGGTGATAAGAAATCTATAAGGAACGTGAATGAAGGTTGACTACTGATGGGGGTAGGTAGCTGACCATCTTTGGGAACATTAATGTCTAGAACCATTGGAATGGAAGAGACAAGATAATTTAAATTGTGGGTCCTCCTGTGTAAACACTGGCCCAGGCTTCTGGGAAGACATGATTGCCAGGATCCAGAGGCAAAGGAGCTGAGAGAGCTTGCCATGTCACTTGTCTTCACGCTTTGAGCATGATGGGAGCACCTTTGTGCAGCACCAGCATCCTAAGTTGAGCTGCAGTCTTCCGTGTTGCTTCTTATTTGCTCAGGCAGAACCCCTGTGCTATGGCATGGATCCACGTCCATCCCAGCCTGTCCATCCAGCCTCTGGCCTGGCTAGAATCCTGCTCAGGAAAAAAGTAAGGAGTCAGGCTGCCTGTGGAATGATCCTGTATTGTTCAGGTTGCCAGAATACCCAAACCATTGTAATTTAATGCTCCAGGTGCTCTGCTTGGCATGAAAGCTGTGGGCTGGGCAAAGGAGAAAATTAGACAAGTTCCAAGATAATGCATTAAGATCTCCACGAAAAACTACAGATCTATATTCTGCAAAGAGATATAGGCATTTATTCTAATTTGAATATTGAATTCATTGTTCTAGAAAAGTATACATGTTTGTAGGAAGTTTGATGCAAAAAGAAGTCACAGTCAGGTGTCAGACCACCAGACCATGCATATTCTACCATTATTGTCCAGTTTATTCAAGTGTAATCGATCCTATTGCAAAGTTTAGTGAGCAAGAAGACAGAATAGTGCTGCTGGAAAGCAGGCTTGACCCTGGCTTAGTAACAGAAAAGTTAATCAATTGAAGAAACTGAAAAACTAGCTGAACTGGTTTTCCAGGGCACACTGTAAACTGAAGAAAAAATAAGAATGAATACAAGGGCTGTCCTGGGAGTTGGAAGGATAAATGAACCTGGAATGCAGACCTTCCACGTTCTATCACACACACAGAAACTGCATGATATACAGTAAGGTATTAAATAAACTATAATATCTGTATGAAAAGCACATAGATTAATATGGCGGTCCAGGCAGGAACCTGGCAGAGGGCATCAGTGGTGTTTTCCTAGCATGGTAGCTGGGGTTGCAAGAAGGGATCCCCACCTGCACACTGTGCCAGGAGTGAGAAAGTGCATCCTTTACTTCTGGGTGACCATCACAAGCACAAGAAAACTGGTGGCAGAGCCCCAGTTCTGATGGTCTGGAAGAGTGAAGAAGAGTTTATATATCCTGAAGGGTCCTGAGCCTGCTGTCATCCTCGACTAAAGGAATTGAAGGCTGCAGAAAAGGTGGCAAGGTTGCCTGATGAAGGCCAGTCAGTTCTGCCATATAGTGTTTGGAAATTCAGTAAAAATGGCAAAGATACTACCAACAGAGGGTAAACTGCTTATCTGGCTTCATGCTTTCTGTTGGAAATGTGTGGGTCCACATTCATCCTTCATACAAAATGCTGAATATATAATACTGATAGATTTATGGAAAATCCACTTCTATTGAATGAGCTCAAACACAGACACAGTCTGTTTCCTGTCAAGAACAGGTAACTAGTTGCTCAAAGGCAGGCTATTTTCCATTAACCTTCGAGACCACAAAGGAACAGGTAGGGAAAGTTTGAAAAAGAGGTTACAAATCACAGCATGAGCTTCTAAAATAGTATACAAGTTTGTGGCATCTTGATAAACTTTTATGGGAATCTTTTCACTTCATCCCTTTATTTTAAGGAAAACTGTGACAATTCTCATTCAATGGGAATCACCCATTTGATTTCTGTGTGACACTTCAATAGTTAACTTGTTCAGAATGCTGTTTTGCTTAACAAGTGGCTATGTCAGGACATGGGTGAGGTCTATTTGTATGAGGGATACCTAGAACTGATGTTATAATAAACACCAGTTGTACACAATCCTTTACCTTCAGTTAGTGGAAACAGGCAAGGCAACTCATGCTGCAGGTTGGGATTAATCAGGAAACTCAAATAAGGAAAAAAAGCTTTATAATAGCCAACTATTTGCTATGAGAAAAGCAACTAGTATCAGTCCTTTAAGAAAATGCAGAATGCACAACTATACAATAACATATACACTTACATACTTTGATTAACTAAGCATCGCTTGCTTTTGACAAGGTGTGAAGTGTAATTGATTGACAGAATGAACAGTTCTTTAAAAAGAAGCAGCTCCACAATTTAAACTGGTTTTGTATCATAAAATAAGAGGGTTTTTTAGTTAGTGTTTAACTAAAGACATGAAGAAGAAGGGAAATGGAAGAATAGCCTGGCAGTAACCTTGAGATAACCTTGGACTATGGAAAACACTGGAAGTGTCAGGCAATAGGTCATGCAACGACACCACACAGGAATACAAAGTAAGATTTTCCTCTGGATACTTTTCTTTAAAGACTGAAACAGTGATTCACATCAGAAGTTTTAAATTGACCTATCAAGTTTCTATTGACTTTCTTAACAGGACACAAACCAGTTCCTTGGTCTATTTGAAAATGAATCATTGGATGCTCCTTATTTCTCTTGGGAAACATGTAGCTCGCTCAGAGGATATGCTTTTTTATAGTACCTTGATGTCGCTGAGTTGTGTAGATATTTTCCTTCACAGGCATCAAAGACCACTAATGAAGCACTTTTTTTTGGGGTGAAGTCTTGTATGAAAGGAATATAATATACAATTTTTTTTTTTAAAGTACTTTTACCATAAGTTTGAGTGCTGTTATCAAGAGGAAAGTCTGCTATTCTTTTAAAGAAATAGAAAAGGTTAAAACCCCCAAATCTGACCAATTAACCCATTGTATGGTGGCAAGCCATCTTTCCAAGCTTGGTAGGAAATTAAATTATGAAGCTGGACATTTAACAGGGATTTTTTTTTTTTTAAGCGATTTTTGTGCTGCAGTAACAAAGGAGTGAACATGGGTTATTGGTAGCACAAGGCAGTTTTTCGTGTGCAAGAAGGCAAATCAACGAAATCAAAGAGGTGCAGGGCAGACAAAGATAGACATTGGTAGAAGAAATATAAAATAGGAAATCGTTGCTGATGATAAGAAAAAAATTGAAAGTGTTAGTAATCTCAGAGAGAGTTAATTAGTTAAGTTCTGCAAAGATCAGTCATAGGACCTTTAGTAAAAATATATATTGAACAGATTTGGCAAAACAACTAGAAGCATGGTGTTGAAATGCTCTAAGACAAAGCTTGGAGGCATCTTTAATAGAAAATAGAAGTTAAATACTTTGCCTAAAATTGATACAGCAAAAATGGAATAAAATTTACATTACAGTAGGCAAGGCCTTATACTTGCATGATAGGCAATATTGTAAGCTGGTAGTCTCAGTCTATTACGGCGTAAAAGGAGAAAAGCCTGGCTGTAGCAAAGGTGTTCCTTCTAGAGAATGAAGCAATAATGGCAATGTATATTGCAGTTAAGAGACTTCTTCAGTCTCATTTAGAGAAACTGATGCTCTGTTGCTTCAAAAGGTTGCTCATTTACACAAGGATAGGGATGACCAGCATAATACCCAGGAGTTTTATTTCATATACTAATGAAAACTTGCAGAAATAATAGGATTATATGACTCTAATGTGCAGGTACATTTAAAAATACACTAAAAGAGAGAATAGAGATGAGAAGAAAGAATGGGAACATGTTTTCTGTCCTGTGTATATGATAGCACAAGCTGAATTTGATGCCTGTTTTTTTTTTTTTTACAAGGTACATGCTGTAGAACATATTTTTTTCCCATGGTTTACAAGAAGCAGGTTGAAAATAATGGGAAAATAATGGTCACCAAGTAACCTGGATGCCAGTCTGACCAGTAAATGTACATTGGTACTGTGTATTCCTTATTTAATTGCAAAAGAAAAAAAAAAGCAAAACACGATGATCAGTATTACATTTGTGTTCTTTTTAACACTGGAAATTTAGATGACTTTTACCCTGTAGAAAAGTCATGCTCTGTTTTGAGGGTAGGGGGATAGATCTAGTTAACTGAAGCCTTCAGACCCTTGCAACAGTGAACTTTGGCTTGTTTAGTTGCAAATGCTAGAGATGTGCTTTCAAAAGCCATAGACATGGACAGAGTATTCAACAACAATGAAACAAAACTCTGAAGGTTTAAATTTCATTTCAATTATGATGTGATTAGGGCTGAAATGTACAGAATAGGTTGAAGCAGGGTCCCATTTTTCAGACAGCTGTTTGTTCTTTAGCATCCACACTGTATACTTCGAACAATATGAGGTTTAAGTTGATTGACTGAAGTGTTCATTTCATAAAATACAATAGAAATTGAAATTACAGGCATCAGAAGGCATTTAAGCACCTTTAACCATTAAGTGGGAATTAACACAAGTTAGGAAGATAAAAATAGGAGAACCATGAACAGAACAAGAGTAATTGGTATTTGTTGAGAGCAAATAATAACTAGAATTGAGTAGCCAGAGTAGACACATATTGAGGTGTGCTATAATAGGATGGAACTATGAAATAACAAGCAAGAAAGCAATTGCTTTTAAGGAGGATTGTTCTGTGGCTGATGCTTGTAGCTGTCTATTTATATGTTGAGTGTCCTGCTGAATTGCCATCTCTCTACTGAGGATTGCCAAACTGGGAATGAAGCAGAGTGAATTTAGGAATAAGGAAGATAAGTTCCTGGAGGGAAAGTGATTATTAGAAAGGTTAAAATACTCCTCAAACAAATCTGTTCTACTGACGTAGCTCTGTGGTATAAGGTTCAATTGTTCTGCTTACCATGTTCTTGCAGACCCCTATGGTGAAAGGAGCTATGTGAATGCAGCAGCTTAATGAACAGGCAGAGGAAGGAGATAAATATCAGGGTAAGCACTGCTGGTATGCTGAGAAACTAATTACATTGGGGGGGGGGGGGGGGCTGTAATCCAGAATGGTAAAACTGTAAACTAGAGAATACTGGATAGTCAAAAAAGATGTGCTTCATACTAGAGTATATAGGAAAGGAACCCACACCATAGCCATGTGTATCTGAGATGTGAAAACTGTGTATCACAGTTATCAGAAATTGAAGTGTACAATGTTTAAGACAGCTGAAGAGATAAAAAAGTGAAGTTATTTAAAATACAGTCCATTAAAAGTTAAAGACTTCATGGTTAAATTACTCTAAATTGCTGAAAGATTAAGAACCATGTTTAAGCTGAGTATTTGTCTTTTGCCCAAATACATTAACTATAGCCAATTAAATTTGCTTAATCAAGCTTATCAATGCTACATGCTGTTTCTCATTAGAAAGTCACTATTTAAAAAAAAATTGACTACTTGAAATGTAATGGTAAAGAGATTTGGTATGGATCTCCAAGGGTGCAGCCATCTGACTCTGACTTAAGAGTGACTTGGTGTCACTGCCTAGCATTTGTGCTAGGCAAAAGAAGTTTTTGCTGTTGTTATTTTCTTTCTGCAACTGAGAAGCATAAGGAAAAGAACATCTGATCTTTGTAAAACTATGAAAGTGATAAAAATGTCTCAGGTAATACTACAGCACTTTCTGCTCATCTTCAGTACAACCAGGGCCGTGACTCCAGTCTTCTTATGACAGGTAATACTTAAGCCTCAGAACAAAACTTGGCTTGAAACATGAGCCCTGGACAAATACTGCAAAACCTTGTGGGAAATCCAGAAAAGGACTGACTAAACTTAGGATTTCTGAGCTGAAATGAGCATGACTTAATATCATACAGAAGTTACAGCTCTTTTTAAAGGTATGGGAACTACTAAGGTCTTTATTTCAAAGTGCCCCACTGCAAACACTTATGGATTAAGGCTGCAGGATGCTTGCTGATGGCCTCAGGTGTGACTCTGCTTCCCAGGAGCACACTGAGTTGAAGAAAGATCTATGCTTGTTGCTGAAATACAACTTGCCAGAAAGGCAGGTAGCTTCTCAAGGTATTCTTTAGGACTTTTACCATAAATATGTAATACAAACAGATGAAGTCATCAAAACTTATGTTACTTACTGCCTCCACATTAGGAATGCATCCTTGTTACTTCCCAACCCCACTCTATGAAATTACTCCAAGGACTGACTCCACTGCTCCTGCGCAGCAGGCTGGGGAAGGGCAGGGGCAGATCTGTCAGGAGCAGCCCACTGCTCTTTGGTTGTATTCTACCTGATCAGAGCTGGGAGGAGGAGGGACGTCTTTGGATTTTGCCACAGCAGAGGCTGCCTGGAGACTTCCTGGCGTAATTCCCCAAATTCATGACCAGTCTTTTCAATTTGATGGTAAAGATGGGAGGTGTTTTAGGGATCTGGGAAGGCGAGCTGCTTCCCGTGCCTCTCCAGGGATCTCTTTTTGGTGCATGGCCACAGAGGATGATGGAGAGAGAAACAGGCTGAGGGCACAAAGCAGACCTTGTTGGCAGGTGCATGAGCAGCACCTGCCTGGGGAAAGTGATCCCAATGGGAGACTGGATTTTAGAAAGAGGACAAGTGATCTTCATAATTTGATGTAGGAAGGATACACAAGAAAGACTTTCATAGCCAAGTATATGCACAGTCTAAGATGCAGAAGGTGTATCTTAGGTTGGATTCTACAGGGGAAATAAATACGTGTCCCAGAAGGCTAATAGCTGGAAAATCCTTCCTCACTGTCTCACTAATTTCAAGCTTCTGTTGTGCTGGCAGATTTTATTACAACCTAACACTAGCAAAAACATGCTTGGACTGGGAAGACTTACTAGTATAGAGCTGAAAGGAGGTATGCTACCAGAAATAGCTTCTGACACTGTAAGGTGAAGCCACCAAACAAGTCATCCATGAATATGTTGCAGTTCAGAAGAACACATCCCTTCTCAACACATCTGCTCCTCTGCTTCCACGTTTTGAAAGAAAATTCTGCCTGCAGCTGTGCTAACAGTCCTTAGTAACCTTTTCTATTGTACTCATTCAGTAGGAATCCCCAGCTTTTAATGGAGAACCAACTGAACAAGAAGATCAGAGGTCACACAGCTGTCCAGAAAGATCTGAAAGGTGGAACCTGAATCCTAAAACACAGCCTTCCTGAACGGGTTTTGAGCACAATGGGCTGAACGGGCTACATCAGATGAGGTGAACAAATATGATCTCCACACCTAAGAGGAAAACTGTGTTTTCAGCCACGCTCCTGGTTACACAGCAAGCACGTTCAGCGCAAGCATCAATGGACAGTCCTTTAGATGATGCCTAAATGAGCTGCAAAATTGAAAAGTTAGTATTTTAACAATTAATATTTTAACCATATTCAAAAAGTTAATAAAAGAGCAGGATATATTTCTTCATAAGGAACAGTAGTGCTTACTTTTTGAGATTTTGCCTAACTGATGAGTAAGTAGTTGAGCTGGAGATCAGAATTATTAATGAAATTTTATTTCAAAATAATTCTTGCCCCTTTCTGGAATGACAGACCAACCTTTGAGAGCCTCTAATTTGTTTTGAGTTGCCAGTCCTTGGGAATTTGCATTTTGTGGTGTTGGAAAACAGAAAATGCTTACTGCCTGTCAGTTTTATTTCAGTCTATTTTATACATTTACACAAGCTTACGGTGCAAAATCTTACATTTTATACTAGCAAAGAGAAAGGATTAGATTCTTGATTACACAGATTAGAGAATATTGTCCGTCTGTTACTGTGAGTAAAATCATCACCTGAGGCTTGCCCTTGGGTCTGGTGAGCAAATGAATCATTTTCTGACCTTTTCCCTGCTTGCTGGCCTAATGGACACTGGTATTTTTCCATGGCTGTTTTTCTGCAGTATAAAATTCACACAAAACTTTTGACTGTGCCTGAATTTCAGTGATGTCACCAGGCTTCTCTGGTAGTCTCCTGCAATAAATCTGAAATGACCATCTTACCGCCTGTGGATGTGAAGTCCCCTCCTCAGCTCATTCAGATCTTCAGACCTCAGTGACTCTATAACCTTTTTGGATAATTATCCTAGCGCAGCTCTTCAGAAATCTTGCTTGTAAAGCTCCTAAATTATTGCTCTGGAGCCACTGTATCAAAAATGACCCTGTTGACAACAGTTGTGAGTCAGTGGTAAGCTCACGTGAAACTTGGAAGTAAAGCAGTCTGCTAATATGGCAAAAATTCAAATGAGCCAAGAGTTGTTTATTGGCAATTAAAAGCTTAAAAGCTTAAACTAGGCCTATAATCTGTACTTGTCATAGAAAGCACTGCAGATCATACAAAATGAAGCACTTGTTAAACAAATTAGGGATAGGTAATAGAAGTAAAACCTGGAATGCAATGGTTTCGCACTGTAGTCACGGATGCTTGGCCACTTGTACGTTTAGCCTAGGCAGCCTTTCATGACAGTTCATAGCCTGTCTGGGCTTTCACGAAACTCACTTCAGTGATTGAAAGCAATCTGGATATTGGACATGTTTGGAATAAGCTCCATCTGCTTTCACTTTACTGTCCATGTTGTTGAATAAAGATAAATAGGCAACTTCTTGTTAAATAAAGAACCTTTAAATCCATCTTGCTATACAAACCAAGCCAACTGGACTGGAATTGGAAAAGCCAGAATAGCCTTCATATAAGAAAGCCAAGGGCAGGATTAGGTTCACTTGTGCTAGTAGTACAGACAGCACCTACTGCCAGAAACCTCCTGGGGTTAAAAACCTCCTGTTCATATTGGAGAAGAGCAGGAGAAACTAACACAGGCTTTTCTATTTATCCTGATCACTTGCAAAGGTCTGTGGAAATATGAACTACTGTCATGGTGTGCCCATTGGATAAAAAGAGAATGCTTACAGTAGACACTTTTATAGCTTTCATTTAAAAATCTGTAACTATTAAATGTTCCTATAAAAATGTTGAAGTACTGGAAGCAAACAAATAAAGCACATGTAAGGAACTGAAAAAAAAAGGCTTCAGTCTATGAATTATAGCATTTAAATAACTCTAGACTAAGCTAGTAGGTAAAAAATTAAAACTAAGGAAGAGTTGACAACAGCTCTGTTTGTTGTTTTATAAGATTATAAGCAGGCTTGACTCAACTTAAATTTTTAATGAAAATCTTCTTAAAATACATTTCTGTTGATGCTTGCCAATGTCTACTGCTAGTTATAATTTTTGTTAACTTCAGTTTCTCCCTTCCACTAGTTTCCTCAATCTGCAGCATTTGCCAGTGCGGTAAAGAAAAAGGTGGGCAGAAAAGCAACCAGCATATCAGCTAACAGGTCTTCATTCAGATGTTTTAATTTTCTTAATAGGGGTGTTTTAAGAAATCCCATAAATAAAATACTACAAACGGTTTAAGGAAGAAATGGAATCTACATAAAAAACCATGCACACGGGAAAAGCCGTGTCCTATATATGCCTTTTAATGATGAATTGTTTAAAAAATGAGCTATATTACTTTTTATTTTTGTTTGTGTGATAGTGGTGGTGAAACTAAAGGTAATTTGTTGTTTAAAGGATTTTTCTCCTAAAAATGCTGTGATAATCTGTCCCAGTGAGGATAAAACCAAAATATAAGTGTTTTCATCCATGTTAGAGTAAGTAATAAGGAGAGCAAAGGAGCTAGTAAACTTTGTCGAATACAAGTGAATCAAAGGATTTCTTGGATCAAAATAATTTCTATGACCTTCACTATTAATTCATAATTTCTTTGGAAAAAAGCTGCAGTAATCCTAGAATCATAGAATGGTTTCTGTTGGAAGAGACCTTCAAAGGTCATCAAGTCCAACCCCCCTGCAAGAAACAGGGACATCTTCAACCAGATCAGGTTGCTCAGAGCCCCCTCCAACCTGGCCTTGAATGTTTCCAGGGATGGGGCATCCACCACCTCTCTGGGCAACCTGTTCCAGTGTTCCACCACCCTCATTGTAAAAAGTTTCTTACGTCTATCTAGTCTAAATCTACCCTTTTTTAGTTTAAAACCATTACCCCTTCTCCTATCACAACAGGCCCTGCTAGAAAAATTCTCTTCTTTTTTCCTGTAAGCTGCCTTTAGGTACTGGAAAGTGGCTACAAGGTCTCCCTGGAGCCTTCTCTTCTCCAGGCTGAACAGCCCAACCCTCTCAGCCTGTCCTCATAGGAGAGATGCTCCAGCCCTCTGATCATCTTCGTGGCCCTCCTCTGGACTCACTCCAACAGGTCCATGTCCTTATGTTGAGGGCTCCAGAGCTGGATGCAGTACTCCAGGTGGGGTCTCACAAAAGTGGAGCAGAGGGGCAGAATCACCTCCCTTGACCTGCTGACCACATTGCCTTTGATGCAGCCTAGGATGCGGTTGGCTTTCTGGGCTGCAATCACACATTGTCAGCTCATGTCCAGCTTTTCATCCACGAGCACCCCCAACCTTTTCTTGGCAGGGCTGCACTCAATCCCTTCATCCCCCAGCCTGTATTGATACCAGGGGTTGCCTGGTAATGAAAAGAAACAAATTAAAAGTACAGACAAGCACAATATAGAGCTATGTGGAAATGCACTTTTGAACTTTTGACTTCTCTGATGCCTTTTGTTTGCTAATCCATGTGTCAGAACAGTGTCCAGGATTTCTGAGCAGAGTCCTGGGATTTAGGCACACCTGACTGACTTTTGGTCACTGTGACCACATGCATTGCATGCATGACAAGTCTGCATCTCAACTTTTATTCAGCGCTCTCTTTCACTGTGCACAACGGCCTTTGGAGGTGTAGTCAGCTAATTTGGTGTTGGCTACCTTACACATTCCTGGCAGTCATTGTATATTGGTCCACAGTGCATTGCAGCATGCCTGAACTGATTGATTTAGGCACTTGTATATCCCCACTGTACTTAGATTGTTTTGATAACATGTGCCTGGTTTTAATGGTAGGAGGCTGCTAATCGTATCTGTTGGTTAAGTAGTGGATGGATAACCTCCGTAACCAGGAGCATGACACCTGACTATCCACCTGGCCTCCTGGTGATGTGCACACAAAGGTACTTTTCTGTGGAGAAACTGAAGAGTAGTCACTCACACAAGTCATTCACTTCTGGCATGTCAGCAGGAAATTCTCTTTTTAAGGTCACATTTAAACTTTTCCTCTTCTTCTACTCCTAATATTCAAAAGATTTCAGCAGGACCTTTAGTAATGCTCTTAATACTAGCTAGTACTATAAAATGCTAGAGATCTGTAAATGCTAGCCTAAGTTGGAATTCAACAAAATACAGCACAAAGGGTTGCTCTCTCTTCTGTACGGTGGTTGTTCTGCATAGGCAGTGGTTCTACCAACAGTACCCGCAGTGCCTCAGTCCCAGAAGCCAGAACTGAAGCCAGCTCTGTGCTGCAGTGCAGCACAAATAATAGCAGCCTTGCCATGCCTTGTTTAATACTGTCAGGAACCCGCATATAGTCAAGAGTCCCTTCCCATCCGCTCCCTCCTGTATGATGTATGCAGCACCTGTACCAAAACCTTTAAGCCGTATAGCTTTATTTGTAATACTGATTCATTTGTAGCTCATCCTGAACAGCATGAGAGCTCTGCTTTCTTCTCCTGACACAATACAGGAGACTCTCATTAAAAATGACACCAACAGTGAAAACCATAAAAGATTTTAAAAGCAGATAACTTGACACTTATCCACTGCCTGATGTGTTTTTTCCCATACATGCAGCAGCTCAGGAGACTATCTCACCAGCTAGATGTGCTCTTTCCCTGACTGGCCCATTACCTTCCTAAAAGGAATCCTTCATGTCTAGAACTCTTTCGTACTATGTTGTCTTTCTTTTTTTTTCTTTTTTTTTTTTTCCTTTTTTTTTTGTTTTTTTGTGCCTGCACTTACGAATTCAGGGACGAAATGGAGAGAGAAGAGAGAGAGAAAGATGTGAAAACTTGACACTGCTTCTTTTCAACTGTCTGAGCAGAGTCTTTTAACCTCAGGAGCTTTTGTGCAGCTGTGCAAATCTAAAGCATATTTGTGAAACTGATTTGAGACACTTTTTCTAGATAAACTCTGCAAAAAGCCGGTTCACCCTGACTTGTTTATATTTCATTGCATTGTTATTTTGAAACAAAAGTCTAGGAGGTATTTCTGGGCATCACCTGACAGCAAATTGCATTCCTTCAGCTCCACATATTTACTTTGTGTTTAATACACTGTGGCTGCATGTGCAGTGGCACATCAGATAGCTTGCCTGAGGCTGAGCAAGCCTTAGAGTAACATTTTCATACTCAAATTTTGTTCTATATTTGACACACAATTAGGAATAGACAGATAAGTAAATATTCAGGATCTTTGGTTTTTGTTGGAGTGGGACAAACAGTTCACGATTTATTGATGAGATTCATTCTTGGGTTTGATACTTAGCAGTTTTCATTTAAGAAGCTAGCTAACCTGTTCCTCAGTCCTGTGGAGAGATTTAATAAGAATACTTTTATGAACCTGTTTTGGTGACAGCTATAATCTCTTAGTTTAATTTTCCATCTAAAGATATTTCCGCTGCTGGGGCCCCACTGATCAGGTATCTGATCTTCAGTATCAGTGTGATTTGAAATAACATCACATGGACTTCTTTTTTCCTGAGTTGTAAATAACAAAGAGAGAAACAGAGCTAATCAGTTGCGTGAGCTGTGACTCGGCTCTGTTGCCCAAATTAGAAGTGTGTTAGTTCCATTAAATAAACAACCAATTTGGCCAGATTTCCTGAGCCCTCTCCGTAGCTGAAAGCATGTGTAAGAGAA
Source organism: Chlamydotis macqueenii (assembly GCF_036417535.1). Classification (NCBI taxonomy): domain Eukaryota; kingdom Metazoa; phylum Chordata; class Aves; order Otidiformes; family Otididae; genus Chlamydotis; species Chlamydotis macqueenii. The sequence goes on along the minus strand of NC_141556.1, from coordinate 97,634,336 downwards.
AAGGAGTGAGGAGATAAAGCATACTTTGCTATCTAAGGCTATATGCGTACCTTCAGGCTGTAGAAAAGACACTTTAAGTGTCAAAATGGCAGATGATATTCCCATCCTTTCTTCAAACTGTAAATAACCTGACAAGCAGAACCTTGCTAGGGAAGGACTGAAAGCTCCTCCCACACCCAGTTACAAGGAGCATTTTTCCTTTAGAAAGGAAGTTTTAAATTGGAATGTCACATTAGAGTAATTTTATCCTAGAACTTCTTCTGCATTATTATTTTTTTATTCCACATTAATACATCACTTGCAGTAGCACATCTATATCACCATCAGAGAAGGATTTGTGTGATCAGACAGATTGTCTGACAGATTTGACAGACCTAGTGAACCCCATTTTGAGGGTTTTCTTCCTTTCCAAAAAAGTAGTGCACTAAACCCCTCAAATTTTATTCAAATAGTTTCCAAAAAAGTCTATGCTTCTGTCAAAATGACTGAATTAACTTCACATCTATATTAGATTCTCCCTATACTCTGCTCCTGACTTTTGTGATTTCTTTTTTTCTTAAAGGTAAAATTTAATACACATTTTCCATTCCAGAACAATTTAAAATTGCATAGTTCTAAACAATGGTTGCTTCAGGTTTTGCAATGGCAGAACTAAACAAGTTTGACTAAGATTTCCAAGATGGGAGAGCAAGAAGTGCCTTATATCTCCAGTTATAATTGCTTGTAAATCAGAACCAGATACACAACTTCAGTTGTTACTTGAACTTGTCTTTTTCATTAACACACAAACATAGTCACCTGTATTAAATGAAGAGTCCTTTCCTTCACTTTCCATCATACTTTTCAGACACTTTTACCGTAATATGTTGCTTAGACACTGGAAAAAAGAATACTTAGTCCCAGTTAGGAAAATGTGATAGATTCAGCTAAGTATTTCTTTGCCTTCCCTGCATCTGCCAAGAAATCAAATTCTTTGTTACTCACTCTCAGAAAGCAGTATCACTGCCTTTTTTTTCACAGGCTGAGAGTTAGTTACATGGCTCAACAATCCACAGAAGGAAATGGAGGCCACTATATTTCCATTGCACTTTTAAGTCTTTTGAGAACATCATGTAAGCTTTTTATCACAGTTGAAAATAGTGTTGACCCTTCATTCCTGTATGTTTTGATTTGGAGGACAGATTCCAAATGGAAACACTGGAATCAATTTAAGAATGCAGCAGAAAGGACATCTTAAAAAGCTGAAAGGGAAATCCCATTGCAATCATCAGTCAAGATCCTAATCAATATCCGTAAATTGTCACGACTACAAGAGCTGAATTTTTGAATCTGCAGTTTGGGGACTGCATGGGCTTTGTGAAGAATTAGTGCTTATGGTTATTAACTTTTTTCCTGAACTTTTGAATTAGCGTTCCACCTCGAGGGCCCCCAGTACATTCCTCATACTAAAAATTTGAAACATTAGACTGATAAAATCGAACAACCTGTGTGCCTATTCAGAATCTTGTGTTACTTTTCTAACTCCTTCCCAAAGAACCTTTAGGTTAACCCACTGCCTACGTCTATTGCTTTCATGGTTATGTCAGCTCTCCTTTTCAATAAGCAAATGTTTATCGCCTGCTAATCTGGACTGGAAAGAATAGTTATCTTATTCCACTTCCTTTCCACTTCCCTTTAATTTTTGGCTCAATTTCAGAGTAAAAATTGTTTACCCAGCTTTACTCAAGTGGATGTCCCTTCAGGTTGATTCAACTTGCCAAATCTTTACTCTATTAATTTCTTTTTTTTCCAACTGGAATTCTCAGCACTACGCACGTATAAACACTTATTTTATTGCCAACATCTATCAGTAGATGTGTGATTCCTTTGCAATCTGAAGATAAAAACATTTTGGATTCGCTGCTGTATTGCTCTTGCTTTGAAGAAATAGCTCTCACCTCTGGAGACCTAGAGTTTCACTGTTTTATTATTCTTTTATCTTTCCTTCTAAACGCATTACTAGATTGTTACTGCATTAATTTTCATTATGTTCTCCGTAGTCATGCATTCTTTCAGGAAAGTAGAAATTGTAAGTATGTTGATTTCAATACAAATAGGTAGCTCTTTCTAAATGTATCTTATCTTCTTCGTATTAAGATAAGTGCATTACCTCACTTGGGAGTGTTTAATAAGTGAGGATTGTAAAGTCCATTTGAATGTCATATTTGTGCTTCCCCCAAAGTAGCTTAATCATACTAACACCTGAAGGCAGTGCCCGCTTACAAAAGCTAGTTAATGAAATACTGATATTCGAACTCCTAGAGAATAAGCAACAGAAGATTCCTCTCAGAGCACAGTATAGCGAAATTTTAGTCAAGAATCTTCATATCAGCCCACTCCTGAATAAAAGTCTCCTTTAGTTCAGTGATTCTAGTGTAACCAGACTACTTTAAAAGACCATTCTGTACTTTTCCCTCTACAGTATTACGTTCATATTATAGCCTTTATGTTCTGTACTTTTCACGCTTGAGAGAGTCATGGAATGACTTTAAGAAGGTGACCCTTTAGAAAACTAGTAAACTTTCAGAAAAGCCTTGTTGTATTACGTTAACTTTGGCCTACAATGAAGGATTATAATGGTGATTTAGCACCAAGGAGATGGTACAGGCAAGGATATAAAAACCACCTCACCTTGTTTTCCTACTGTTTCTTCTAATTATCCATTTTGTTTCTTTATATTATTGACTTCCTGCACTTTCCCTCCTCTTCTCACAAAACAAACATACGTGCACAGATTTTATCTGCTAGTTGTTAAAGATTTTATTTAAAAAACTGTAGTTTGTAGGATGAAGGATGGATGGTTAGAATCAGCCACCTCTTATCAATGGCCCTTACCTACATGCTTTATGAACATTACACCTCCCAAAGCAGCTAGACTTGCACGAGGTATTTAGCCTTGATTTCATTAAATATTGGCAGTGTAACATGCCAGATGTACTGTTTTGCACTTACAGAGGTCCCTCATGCTGGAGAGCAGTAGTGCTTGTGGTACCTAGAGCACCTCTCCTATGAGGACAGGCTGAGAGAGTTGGGGCTGTTCAGCCTAGAGAAGAGAAGGCTCCAGCTAGACCTTATAGTGGCCTTCCGGTACCTAAAGGAGGTTTATAGGAAAGACGGGGAGAAACTCTTTAGCAGGGCCTGTTGTGATAGGACAAGGGGTAATGGTTTCAAACTTGAGGCAGGTAGATTCAGACTGGACATAAGGAAGAAATTTTTTTACAATGAGGGTGGTAGAACACTGGAACAGGTTGCCCAGAGAGGTGGTAAATGCGCTGTCTCTGGAAATATTCAAGGCCAGGTTGGACGGGGCTCGGAGGACCTGATCTGGTTGGAGATGTCCCTGCTCCTTGCAGGAGGGTTGGACTAGATGACATTTGAAGGTTCCGTCCAACCCAAACTATTCTATGATTATATGAAAATCTGTCAATGGCTGAATTAACTGAATAGCACAAATGTCTAATATAATCTGAACTGGTACAGAAATATCTTTGTGGTTGTGTGAATGTCTTGGAATAAGGGAAGAGTACATTCTACCATGTCTATGAGGGTACCTTTGTGTCTACCTTTACGCACTCAAGTAGTTGCATAATTACAGCAAGATTTTTGAAATGAGCTTGCTAAACTAAAAGCTGTGAAGGTCTAATTAATATCTATTATGAATTAATGTATATTCATTAGTTGGGTGCACCCACAATACTGAATGAGACTGGACACAGTGAAAACCAGCTGCTCATAGCTGATCTATAGTATGTACACTATCTGTTCCTATACCTTTCCATTTATTAAGATTGGCAAATCAGTCTGGTGAATTGAATGTCTGAAAAGATTACTGAACAAATGCACCCTTTCCTAAGTGAGGAATGCAGAAAAATCAGGTAGTGAAAATAGTGGCTAATAGCCTGTCCAGAAATGAAGAGAAAGTCTATTTGGAGACCACTTCAAGCTTTCAGATAGTAAAAATCACATGTAAGTTAACACCTTTTATAAACTGGGCCCAGCTTGTATTTTAGTTTAAGATCTTTAATAAAATTAAGTGATATTGAAATATTTGTTCATAATTCAAATTCCTTATAACTCTTTTGCCATTTACATAGTGTGTTCTAAAAGCTGCTATTTTTCAGTCAAATAAAAGAAATAAACTTCTGCTTTCTAGCTTAAAAATATAACTGATCTACCTGTTGCTAAATGTTACAGGACTACCAAGATTTTCAATGCCATTTATCAATATGTTAAAACCACCTAAAATAGAGTCCCTACAAAGCAGAGAGCTATAATAGATATAATCAACTGAAAGAAGAGTGAAGCAATCCCAAGCATGCCATTAATAAATCATGACTTCTATTTTATTGTAAAAAAATTAACTCATCATTAATAGTTAAAAGATCTAAACAGAATTTGAGGAGATTAACGTAATTCAGTTGCCCACCAAAAAAGGAGGTTTTCAATCAAAACCTCCTGCTAGATGTGATTACACAGATTTGTAACCAGATTGGAGCTGAGAAAAGTTCAAGGTAGGTCAGGTTAAGCCATGGACAGGAAGGAAGCCATTGCAAAACAAGTTAAGTCCCTACCTTTGGCCTCTGTTATCTTAGGCACAGGCTAATTGAACAGCAACTTTCCTGAGCTCTAAGCCTTTCTCTTAGGTGAATGAGAAATAAATTAAGGGTGCAAGATTTACTAAGGCCTTAAGAACACAGTTAAAAAAGTGGAATTTTAAGAGAAACAGAGAGGACCCAAGGCCAGAAAAGGAAATGCAAAAATCAGATGAGATCTGAGATAAAATATTATTTAAAATGAAGTGTTAGTTATTCATCATCACACAGGTATGTTTGGTTTCTGTGAAAATTAGTAGCCAAAGGAACCGAATCTGCTGTACAATGAGAAGCATACCATGCGATTTGCAAACTGTTAATTATAACTGCAGTGTTGTAGTGTCACAATGCTGTAATGTCAGCTGTTTTCCTAAAAGAAGGTAAATGTGGGAAGAAGTAGCAGCATGCCAAGCATCCCTCTGTGTTTGAAAGGGGAATCAGTCTCTGACAAAGTTTTAAGAGTATTTCATTAGCATACTAACAAATGCCAAGCAGTGTTTGAAAATGTGTTTGCTTCCATAGCAATGAAAACCTATGCCCCCAGACAAATGGGAGCTATAAAACTGGAGCTGGGGTCCCATTCTAAAAGTAGCCCTCTGAAGACAGACTGCAGTTGACTTGGTCATTTGTTTCCATGGCTAAGGGATGTCTCAAATGGAAATGATATCTGGAGCTAGCGATTGATGTTGGCTATATATTTAGGTTTCTCCTAAGTATAAAACACTTTGAGGCACTTTTGTAATGTTTTCAAGTCGTGATCAAGAACTCAGTCCCTTGTTTCCTAGAATAAACGTAGCCTTACACTTGCCTGGTGTCAAATTACCTGGGGTAATCTGACAAGCAGTGTACACATTATTTAAATTATTTGTTTCTGAAGAAACATGAGTTTTGAAGAAAAGTTCTTAGGCAGCTTGTTATCTAAGAAAATAAGAGAATGACAGGGCAGAGGAGTTTTCTCACCAAACTATGAGAGTAGGTGTATCAAATGCCAGGATATGGAGCAATATTTTTCCAGGTGAACATTGTCTTGTCCCTTGTCATAAAGGCAACTAGTTAAGAAGTCTCCAGGAATCAAGGAAATCTCATCTTACCCTGTGATGACTTGAAAGCTTTATGCCTCTAGAACTTCTAATTGCAGTGGTCCATGAATAAAAAGCAATGGTTTAATTAACTCTTGATTATTTCTTGATGTAGTTAAGTGAGAAAACCCAATATAAGCAACTGACATTAAAGTAGTATACTATCTGGATAACGAAAATGAAGAAAATACCCAAGTTCTGGCTGTTGTCTAGATTTCTGAAAAACATGTGAAGCATTTAAAAAAAACAATTGCTTTCACCAGTCAGTAAACTAGGTTGGCACAGTTGTCAGTACATCTTACAACTAGGTTAGTAATTGTTTTGCTATTCTACTACAGCTGAACATTGTGTATATGCTAGATCTTCATCTTGATTTAGTCTGACAATTTTAATAGCAACACAGGGCTTAGTGTATCATACCCCTTGACAAGAATATAATACTGGCTTACAGGAAAGTAGGTCCCAAGAAAGTTGCTAATGACAGAAGAAAAATACCAATTAAAGTCTTCATATTTGTGTCCTATTATACTACTGTGCTTATTGTGTATGTGTTAATGAGTTGTTGGCTGGCAGAAAATTCTGGTTTTAAAATGTTACTTGGTTAAACAAGGAAGCTCCTTTCTAACAGATAAATACAAAATTCTTTTTATTAGCAAAAGATACCACCTTACAACTGCAGGAAAGGACAAATTTTAGATTAAAGAAGTAGGAATCATTCAGACTAACAGAAAAGAGGTACAGCTAGAATTGCCTGGGGAATAATTCATGCATGTTCACCTCTATTTCTGACAGTTCAAGCTGGTTGCTTTCAAGTCAGCCTTAGCAAGCTGTAATCACAAACTCTTTTGTAATGTAGCAACTACTCTTTTTCCTCTCCACAGCCTTGGGTGGGTATAGTTTCAGAACTCAGTCTAACATCCAGATTTTTTTTTAAATTATGACTGTGAATGGGAATGTACTAGGTTGCTAAAGAAGTCTTGAGACTATTGCAACTATGGTCTTCAAGTTGCAAAGGCATTATGACTGCACAAAACACATTAAATTATGTCTTCTATTGCTCTAACAAAGATTACTTTTAGAACAAACTGGAGAATATAAAAACACAATGTCATGAGCAAGCATTAGAATAAAAGGTTAAAATAAAACATATTATGTACAATGCATAATTTTGAATATACTGTGTTCAATTAGTGGCCCCTATTCTTTATTTAATCTCCTTTGTAAGGGCATGGAGGAAAACAAAATTACCCTTTTTCATCAAAGGGTAATTTTCCAATGGCAATAGCAAATCTTTGACATTTGCAGCATAATATATTAAAGTTTGAACTGGACTTCTTGGAAGTGATTTTTAAAAAACGACTTTTATCACAAACATCTGAAAAAGGAACTACATCAATGGAGGGAAAATCCAACATGAAAAATGTTTTTATGAAGTCCATTAAAGGCTCAGAATTGCTAAGCTTTGTATGCAGTAGTTGAGTAAGAAAAAAATTGCACTATTCTGATAAAACTAGGTGTTGCATTCAGGCTTAAATAGTGAAAACAAACAAAAGTGGCATATTAATAGGCTGCTCCCTTCTAAAATCAGCATCATGTAGGGGCAGATGCTATTGCCTTGCGCATGAAATGAGTAAATGATGTCTAATTGAAGATATATGTCCTCAACAGATAAAGTAAGTGAGGAAAGAAGTACAGTTTGATGAAAATATTGCACGAAGTGGAAGCCAAGTATTCACCTCTTGCAGCACAATCACATGTGTCAGAGACTTTATGATCTCCCAGTGAACTGAGTGTAGTGGATAAAAATATATAGTGCATACTATTAGTAGCTTTAGTAGCTTTGGACTATGGAGGAGTTACAGGAATGGCCACAGCAAGGACTGCTGAAGTGGTTTCCTTTCAACTCTTGCTCATTGATAAGCAAAGTAAACGAAATATGGAATAGTTATGATCCTTTTTCTAGCCCTTTTCTTGTTCTTCCTTTGTATTTTTATTGCTTTGGTATCCACATGTTACCACTGTTAGAGATTGGATGCTAGCTTAAATGAACACTTTCTCTGAATTACTATAATCATAACGTGTTCTTATGCTTTCTTGATGCATCTCTGTTAACTCAGCTCTAGTGGAGTCTGTAAATCACTAGGCACAGACTTTACATCCACGGTTAGGCTTATGAAAGTTTTATGTTTTTCCAGAAGCAGTTTCACATAAGTCATTGAAAGGGTTAAAGATTAATGTCTTCAATGTTTTAAACCGAAGTGTACATATAACGTATATGTACAGATTCGCACGTCTACTTTTATCCTAAATTGTGTCCTGGAGTAGCATTGTTTAGATACAGATTTTGGTAATTTTTTGGCTCCTGTCAGGAGAAATATCTATGTTGAAGAGACTTTATTTGTGAGATACAGAAGCCACAGTAAATCTCCTGCAGTACATAGTTTTTCTCAGGTACACTCCTAATAATGTGACCTCTCTGAGATTCAGCTGTATGCGAAATTTGTGAGGGTAAGCCCCTACGTAAGTATAGCTTCAGATTTTTTTTTTCCTATAATGACTGTTGTACAATCTGGAGGAGTTTAAAGTGGAAGAATTTCTGGATTGGTAGGCAAATAGACAGCTATGAGATACTGTTACTATGTAAACTAACGGAGACCAGGCATGTTTTATTTTTATCTTGAAGAAACTTGCAGGAGGCAACCCTATATCCGTGAAGTAGACTAAGAGAGTAAAATGACCTTGTGTCTGGCTGTGCACGAATAGCACTCAGAAACAAAACTGTCATTACCTTCTATGTGTCTTTCCAAAGAAAACCTAAATTAAGAGTTCATTCTTCTTTTCAGTAGCAAGAAATTACTGAAGGAAGAAGTGTATACAAATAACAGGGCTTTTCAAAAATAAATTTCAAATCTGAGATGTAGTAGGCCTATAGGGAAGCTAGAAGGGCAGTGAAGTTTCTCTTCTCAGTCAGGTAAGTAGAAAACCACTGGCAACCCTATCTAAAATTAATTGAAATCTCTGGTAATGGAGGTTCTTGGTAATGCTGGAGATGAGCAAGGATAAGAGCTCTCTCAGGGCCTCGCAAGCGAAGATAGAATTACATTCTTGGCCCTAGTCCTGCTCAGTTATGTACCGCAGACATCACTTCTCATCATGCTTGGCACTAGAAAGCCTTTTTTTAGAGCAGCAAGGGCAATGACACTACAGTCCTGCCAGCCTGTGAGTGTGCACTGAAGTCTCCACTGTGGGGAAATCTCATCTCCATTGCCCACAGGTGCAACACATTTGCTTGGGAATGGGATCCTACGAACACTTACCAAAAAGGCGTTGTATCGTCAGGTCTGTTGGAGCTCCCGGAGCTAACCTGGGTGCTGCTGATTGGTCACCTGGTCCTCATGCTGCTCTGAGCATAATTTCAGCCTGAAGTATGGTAGAAGACCATGTTCCTTGGGCGGCGGCCAGGGATACGCTCTGCAGGTGATGGGTTTTCATGGGGTTGCAGATCCCCTGGCCAGCAGCCAGCTGTGAGAGCAAGGCTGCTGATGCCTCTGCCATGGTAGAGGCATGACCCAGAACAGCTTGCCAAGGCACCAGTTCTACGGGATGATTTCCACAATTTTACTGAAAGACTATTTTGCACTCCCCGTGCTTGTAGTTGCAGTCAATCCCCTTGCAAGCTGCTGCCACAGGCCTGATGTTTTCAGCTTGTTCTGGGAAATATTCCTTTAGTTACACAGCTTGTTTTTCCTCCCTTTCTCCTCCTTTCTGTGTACCTGTACAGGGTTTAAATTATTTATCTCCAGAAACATTTGCCATATGGCAAAGTCCACTGGCAAAGTCTATCAAGAAATACATACACAGAGAAAGATTTTTTTTCCCCTGCAAACTCTTACTGGTAAATTCCTGGAGCAAAATCAAGAAACAGAGGTGGAAACTAATAAGCTATGAATTATTCTCATGCCATAGATTGTTTGTTGAAGCTTGAAGAGGTGGATCTTTTATGTCATGCATCACATTTTCTTCTGAGCAACAGAACAAGCAGTAAAAAATAATCAGTTCTGCTTCCACATGAGGTGAGTCTTTTGATGAGAGGTGTTCCTAGCTGACTGCTCAGACATATTCTGAAATGATAAAAGCACAGATCAAAAATCTTACATGGAAAATGAACTAGAAAGCCCTTCGGACCAGAGTAAATACTGTCTCACTAGAAAATGAATTCTGATAGGCTCCTATCAACTTTAATTACTTTAAGACTATTATCCATGTAACAAGCTTCTCTGGCATTTCTAAGGAGAAGGTGTATTTAATAAATGAAGAACTTAGTAAAAACTATTCCCTAATTACATGTGTTGGAAAATGTAAGCTACAAGAAAACCAATAAAGCTTCTGCTCTATCTTACACAGATAACAATTAATGAAGAGTTATCTTAAGTCTGAATTAGCAAGCACCCTTTGCTTTCTCGAATATCATACCTTAGGCATCGTTTCCATGAAGGAAAATGTCTTTTACGTATTCTGATTAACTGCACGCTAGTCCTCAGTCTACAATTTGAAAACCATGTTGTCATTAATGAGTGATGTACTGGTGACAGAATAATAATGGATGTGGAAATGAACTTATTGAAATTGTACATGTACCACAAGAAAGGTGAAAAACAAGTTACAGAAAAGCTCATTTAGATTAATTATTATTATATTTTTTAAATCTACAAATGAAATAGTGCACGAAGTTGCTTGCTGTCACACAACTTACTACACTGAAAGTTCTGTAGTGAAAATAAAGCATTTTGTCTGCCTTTTCACATCTTAAGCGTTGTCTTTCTGGACTGATTTTTGTCAATGCTGCTGTACTCTCTAGCAAAGATGGCACTCTGAGGGAATTTCTCTGTTGTATGTCAAAGGAGTAAAAAATAGCCTCTTTAATGTTTCTGATTTTTATTTATTACCAAGTTATAATTAAATTCTCAGTCTCTTCCCCCTCAAAAATGGGCAGGACCCTATATTGCATCCTTCTCTGACCCAAAGCTTAAGGCAGCCAGGACTTTAGTGTTAACAAATGTTTGAAATGTTGTCACTAGGTAGCAAAAAATTATTTGATTTCTAAAGCACTGCTAGCTACACACAGCAAGAAACTCTTCAACTAGTTAGACACCTTATGCTGTAAATGCAAAGTTAAATACTTGAGTTAATACTTTGAACAGATAAATACTGATCAAAAGTGTCTTAAGTAAACTGTTAAAACAATCCGATGCTAAGTATCATTTGAATCAATTACACACATTTTGTTTCAAACCTAAAAGTAAATAACCTCTCACCTTTTGGTTTGATAACCTTTCTCCTCCTCAACAAAAGGTCATTTAAGGTTGCTGCTTTTCCTCCAGTTTGGCCCCTCTTGGAAGCAATACAGACTTCAACTTTCCTTTTTGGAGGTTATCTAAGACTGCTGCAGGAAAGGCATGAAAAGGTCATCCTAACCTTTTCATCCCTGTGCTTTGCCCTGAACACAGTGATATTTTGTCACTGGGCTATATAATCAGGACCTCCTTCACTTCATTAGATCTCAGGCACCCTCTCGGGCTAGTTACAAACTGAACCATGTTTCCAAGGAAAGCTTTCTATCCTGTGTGTAATGTCTTAATTAAAAAATGAAGTCATTCTGAATCTTAAATCTTGGACAGGTTTAATTTTGATCACAAAGAGGGATGCAAAAAGAATTGCATTCTTCTATAGGAAAAAACAAACAAGTATTGGAAAAGTGTATTAATCTACCTCACTGGAGAAACGCCTCTGAGTGGTGAGAGAGAAAGCTCTAGTATGACTGAGAACTACAGTACCACTTCTGTAGGCTTCATGGTAATTAGGAAAAATAGTGAAAAGTAGTGCTCTGCTTCCACAACTGCATTTTTTGGAAACTGCTAATTACAAAATACTGAAGAGTGAAGGGGGCAGTCAGCTTTAACCAAGGTATTCTTTGTCAGATATAGTCCTTTCTGGTAAATATTAGAGACTGATTTTTCAAGATAAATTGAAATGACTCAACTTCCTCTTTAGCAATGCACAAGTCAGAGTAAAGAAACTGTTTATTAATATAATTGCTAATCAGTGCTGGAGGGAACTTATTTTTGTGCTTATATAGTTGGCAAAATGCAGGTCTGGTGCAACAAAACTTGAAAACTTTATTTGGGAGTTCTGTAAGCCGGTATGGTAGCATTGTTTCCTTCACCTTCCATCATCCATACTGAGAGTCAGGACACATTTACACTGAGTTATTAATAAGGAAAGAAGATATAATATTTGCAATCAACTAGAAACTTCTAGATTATTACCCTTACATTTTAGGATATTTTTATGTCACCTGCAGTCATCTGAATAAACTTGTACCAGCTGAGATGGGTTAAGTTCCCCTGATGCAATACAGCTTGCTTTCTGTATGCACCCAGAAGGGCTAAAATTCTGTTTCGTCAATATGACAGGCTCTCTAAATCTTGAAATATTTTTCTATAATTTAGGTCAAAATACTTGAAAGGCAATGGTTTGGAAAGATTCACCACATGCTTTTGTGATCAGCAGGCTTTAAGCACTAGTGCTGATGAGCTTTCTGATTAGGAGTCAAACTATTTTTCCCGTTGTTTTCCCAATGCTAAAAAGCAAGCTGTACAACGGTATGTGCTATATGTATAAAAATAATTGCAACTCAGCAAAATATTTACAAGCATTTTTCTGCCAACATGACTTAGGCAGTTGAGAAGTATTAGGCAGTATGTCTGCACAGGCTGAGGAAGACTGGAGTTCAGCTGGATCCCAAGAGGCATAGCATTTGCAGACGGGCAACCAAAGGCTTGGTTTTGAGACCATATCCCTAGATTGTTAGTCCATGTATTTAATGTGTCTCTTGGCTAAACACAGGAAGATGAAAGGTAAAACAAGTGAGTATAACTTAGGAAAGATTACAAACAGGGAAATTAGGAAGGGCAGATCATAAAACTAACTTCTCTGTGTCTATCTTGCTGTGCAAATGCAGGCTACTCCTGGATCTCATGAAGAAGTTGGAGCAAGTAGATAAAAACAGATATTACAAGGGATCACATATAAGGAAAGTGTTTAAATGTAGCTAACTGCAGTTAGAATTGCTCTTTTTAAAGTTTGAGTTCCTCTGTAGGTCCCCATGAAAGCTCTAAAATATGTAAGTTAGGTCATAATGACATTGGGCAGCACTCGCATTGATAGATGAACTGCTCATTCTGTTTTTATTCTTGGTTTAACTCACTACAAGCAGCCATTTTTCTGTTTGACAGGCATGGATATAGCAGAGCAAAAAATCACATGAAGACTCTTAGTAAGATGGAAGGCTGGAAGATGGGTACTTATGATGCCTGACAAGCTCTTGAGGTACTTAACTGGGGTACCAAAAGGTCTTAAAATCAAAGTGATCTAAAAGAGGAAAAACAAATTATGACCTGGTAAATGTCACCTCTACTGTATGACTGGCTTACCTAAAAATGCAGTATGCTGAAATGAAGCGTAAACGAATTGAGTAAGTCTCTAGCTGGCAGCGGGTAGTAGTGTTTCTGTTTTCTCCGTCGGATTTTAAATGACCCAAGCAGTTGGCCTGCCTGCTGAGGTTCAAAGGCTGTGAACCTGAGTGCTTGCTTATTTTATGTGGAAACACTGGACGAGCAAAGCCCTGAGTCACAACAGTGAGGGAGAGTGACAGGTGCTTGTTCCCCCAAACCTTTCCTGAGCTGAATGCCTGCTTGAGTTTCTCACTGATGGGATTTTCAGAGGGGCTGCTAGGAGTGCACAGCAGAGACCTGGCACTAAGATAACAAAAGACAGTCCTCAGTTGTGCTGAAACTGTCGCAAATGCTCAACATGAAAGTAAACTTTCTTTGTTTAAATGTTGGTATAAAAGCCTTTCATATGAGACATACTAGCCCCTAGGCTTTCGAAAGCCTTTTGAATTCAGTAAAAGAAAAACTTGCACTGCCTCCAGAAGTTGACTCTCAGCTGAAGATTTCCTAATCCTTGCAGCAGCTGCAGCTTCAGTCCTTAATAAGAGGGGTCCCTTGCAGGCCCACTAAACAACCTATTGCACAGGCAACAAACCCTACATTTTTATGCCTTTTATGTACACACTCTAGGGGAGGTGCGGCACTTGTTTGACCAATAAGTGATAAATAGCTGCAGAAGCTTGATCAGTGTGTAGGGAGCTGTGAAAATATATTCTGGTCGGGATGTCATGACAGCTATGATAAAGATACGTTACTTAACTGCCTTTGAGCATCTGACTCTTCCCACAGCGTACTTTGTTTGGGAATATGATCTCTAGAAACAGCTTCTTATTTCATGGCTGAAGAGTAGTAACCGAACACGTTCAGACAAATTTACCATGAAAGTATTGTATTCCTTTTATCTTTGGACAGAGCAAATTCTTCAGGCAATGTTTCTTTTGATCGGTAAATGCCAACCCAGCAGTCTGCTGCTGGCAGTGATGAAGCTGTAGGTATCTGTCTGCTCTGTCTTGACAGTATGCCCTAGAACAGAAATGTATGAAATTCATTCTCCAAATGCCACGACAATGCCAGCCAGGCATGATGACAGTGAAACTAATTGTGGCATCGGTGCCCTCCTAGACCTAGGAAAAGGCGGGAGGCACGCTCACAGCATACAGCCTGTGGGACAGTCCGAGGACTGTAGCGGGCATCCAGTCAACACGGAAAAACCCTCATTGTTGGCAGGTACAGCAATGCTTGCTTTTATCGGTTCCCTGAAATCAGCCTGCAGAGCAGCAGCACTTCTGCCACCCAGTTAAGATTGATACTGTCAGAACAAAAGCAGCATAAATCATAGGCAAAGGTCTAAATAGCAAATATTCACCTTCCTGGACAGGCCTGTAAGAAGAATTTGGTGATTAACAATCTCTGCTGTTCAGGGTAATATGGATCTTTTTCTCCAAGCTCTGCTGAAGGCATCAGTCTATTTATGGCAAGCACTGTTTTAAGCGTGATTATTCAGACTTAACGACTTAATTTAGCTATACAAGATCTTTATTTTTTCTATTCTTACTCTTTCTTAGAGACAGAAATTCACCTGGTGAAATACTCTACGGATGGGTAGAGAAAAGTATTATACTAGCCTATCTGAGTAATTCATGTGCTCAGACAGAGTGGTTACTATTCTTTCTGGCACCAAAGCATTGCCCATACTGCTTAGGCAATCTTATGCAGAACTTTACCCCTCCCAAAGGCTTCAAAACCAAAACTGAGTCACAGTTCTGAGTTTACAGTTCCTGTAAACACAAAATGTTTAAAAATCATATGGAAAGGGAGAAGAGCAAAATAAATATGCACCATGCACAGTTGAATTATTTAACCAGTATGATAAGGGTTAGGGAGTATATGCTGGTAGTTAAATATTTGACAAGTAATTTCTAATAAGAGTGAAAATAATGATCTTCTGAACATCTTTTGAGGGGAATAAAATAAAGCAATGCAGGAGAACCTTCTAGATGTTATTTTCTAGCGGGGATGGTAGGACTGGCAATACTGTTAACACACAGAAGCTGCAGAGAGCTACTGGCTGAGCTAAGTGGAAATGTCATGTCCTTTCTTGAATGTAGAACTGCAGCCAGACATTAAATGTCGATCTGCTTCTTTCTGAGTCAAAAACTTGCATCTCATGAGTGTGTCCATAGCTAAAGCTAAAGTGAAATAGCAAAAGATTAGAGATAACAGATTACAAGAATCAGCTGCACGACATGCAAAAAACTGATTTTGCAGATAAAATCTCAGTTCTGAACAGATGGTGTTATGTCCTGTTATCTATACTCACGCTAGTTGTCAGAAATATATCAAAATCTGGTACCCAAAAAAGTGGAAAAGGCGATGGGCACACTGTTACCCAACCACTAAGAGATGGCATGTATATGAAACGTAGCAGCAAAAGTAGACCACTAACTAGTAAACAGATGTTAATTCATTTCAGGATGAGCTGTGGGTCCACCTCAAACACACCTCAACTCAGAACCATGTGTGAAACACTTCTGTCACAGAGACAGTAAAAATGTGCTTTGTGGTATGTGATGGAAAGGACCCAGTGACTCAACCTGGTGCACTCTAAATTCACAGGAGAACTGCACACTGGACAAAACGTAGCTCAACCATCCCACAGTATCTTACTTTAGCCGAGCATTTTAAATATATGATCTATGTTGCTGGTTTTGAGAGATGAACTGCCATGATATTGTTGTGGTAACTGTTTGTGTTTTAGAACCCAGAGTCCTTAATACCCTTAGGTGAAAAATGAGAGCAACTCTGAATACAATTAAGAGCATTAAAATAATATTCAAACTGAATTTGTAGGCCAAATGCTCAGTTTTCCGTAATTTTCATTTCTATATCATGTCAGACTGATAACTGTTTTAATCACTGGAGCAGCATATTCAGGCTCTTTTAGAATTCAAAGACTGTCAAAGTTAGGAACTCTTGTTCAGACGACAGAAGCATCACAGTTCAGACACCTTTGCAGAACTGGAAGAAGTTGCTTCTTGTGGTTAAAGTCCTG
This sequence comes from Chlamydotis macqueenii, assembly GCF_036417535.1. Classification (NCBI taxonomy): domain Eukaryota; kingdom Metazoa; phylum Chordata; class Aves; order Otidiformes; family Otididae; genus Chlamydotis; species Chlamydotis macqueenii. Next base: position 97,618,063 of record NC_141556.1, on the reverse strand, counting down.
TGTGCTATAAATACAAAAGCTGAAAAACTGTGAATTTATACTGACTGCGAAGAGAGACAGAGTGATAAAGAGCTTTATATTAATCTGGATTTCCCTTTCAGGTTGTTAGAGCCAACATGGCCTATTTTCAAGGACCTTGGCAAGACCTACTTAGCTGTGGCTGAGGTATCTGTGGCTGTAGACAAATATTGCTTGGCACTTTCAATTGTGATCATATTTCCATTTCAAAACCACATGGATAGTACTTGGTCACTCTTTTTGTGATTCTGTCTTGTACATGACATAGCCTGAAATTGTACTTAAAGCTTAAATTTAAACACTAGGTATTACACTTTCCTCTTGCCATGTAAGAATGCCCTATATACACATATCTGCATACAACAGACTCTCCCTCACCTCAACTACCTGAATATATTGTCGTCTTTAATAGTAGAAAAACTGAAGGTGAGACACCCTTTGTTCACTAGATGGCTCTTGAATATTGGTGATGAAAACACAGGTGGGAACTAAAGTTACATCAAGCCATTGTAGACATAAGACAGGACTTTTCATGGGAAGGGTAGCTCATCCTTGGAAGGGCTTTTTGAGACTTTTGAGAGATTCACTTGGTGTTTATTAACTTTCAGCAGTCAGAAGTGCAAACTATCGGAGATGCACGTTAGTTCACAGATTTCTGAAGGGGACTTGCAGCTCAGGGCTCACACAGCAGCCAGCATTGACTGACAAGATGACCTTTTGTCAAACAAAACACTAGTCTGTAGCAGAACTATAGACTTTGAACTTCGCCATACAGAATATTACAGTTCAAGGCTATATGGAATGACCACTGAATTAGAGACCCAAGCAATAATTTCACTTTGGGAGTTTCCAACGGCGTTACAAAGCTGTGTCCAGGGCTTAGTCTGGGGCATAGACCAGCCTCTAAGGATGTCTATTTAGACAGAAATCTTGCATACTGCTCAAAATAAATGTGTTTGTACAGGCTCGTGGTAGACAGAAAGAATGAGAGAGTGCACTCAGTTTTCATACAAACAGTTTGTTGGGAGTTAGTGCTACCGCTTCTGGTGATTAACCATCATTAGTTAAACTTACAATTATTTAATAGTTGAATTATGGATATATAATTTCTATAATAATAATGAAATAATCCTCATCAGCCCTTCAATGCTGACTTGGAGGCTGAAAAGCAGAACTTAAATAGACATCTGGAATTTGATAATGACTTTTATGTTACCTTAGTGAAAATATCATTATTCTACATGTATCCTTGCCAAAGGGTAGAAACAAGTTTGCACAGTTAAGAAATCTCAGTGTAGATTTGAGACTTGTGGAACCATCACATCTTGAAATACAGAGGGAACTGGTTAATCTAACTGAAATGGAGGGAAGAGGTGGCCATAGAGTTAAATTGGTTGGAGCAGAGAGGAAGTTAAAATGAGTTTTTAAGAGTCATTTCAGAAAGACATATTTTCTGATTGAATGTCCATTTACAAAACTGATGAAGCAAAAGATAAGTTTGAACTAAGAGAGAAGAGGAGGTGACTGCTCTGGCTTCATCTGCACCTTTTGTGGTACGCTCCAGGTCTTGTTTCTGCCTGGACTGTGCTGAGCTGCGAGTGATTTCTGTTATAAGCGTGTTGTGTTGCAAAAGGCTCAGCTGTTACAAGAATAGAAATTTCTTCTGGCATAGCCAAACACAGGACATAGAAGGGAAAGAATACATTAACTAGAGGGCAGATGGGATATGCTAAATGGGTATGGAGCTGTGCACGGTGGCAGTGGCAGGAGGAACCCCCTTATGATTTTAACATTTGCTTAAGGCTAACCCCACATATTGAGCTGTCAAGTCTAAGAGAAAAGACACATAGGAACTCATTTTTCTATTTGATGGGCCACGGTGGGGTTGAAGAATGAAAATGAAAAGCTAAATTAGATTCAACTAGCAGTGCTTTGGAAGTAATGCAATAAAAATTGGAAGGGTGCCGGCAGCCTTTAGGAAAGAGGTGGGGGTTCAATAACACAGACCATTATTTGTGTTAGTTGTAGTATCTTCATTTATATAATTCTACCTTTTTCTCTGACTTGCTCATTCCTATGGTACTTTAAGATGCTAACTCCCTCTGTAGCTGGTGGGAGTGCAAGCATAACACCATCAAAATAATAAAGCAACCATTCAAACAACATAAAATTAACAAGAGAAGCAAGTCTAACTTTTGAAAAGTCAAGAAAAGGTGATAAAATTATATTAATTTTGTGAAACTGACAATGCATTTACTGAAACCTAATGGAAAATAGATATAACTTCCAAAAAAATGTTTTGATTGGTTGCTTAATGAAGTTCTTATCTGTTGGGTTGTTTTTTTTTTGTCAGCCATTAAAAAAACACTAAGCCTTGCAGTGGTTGATACATTCTTAGCCATAAAATGATTCTGATGATTTCTAATTTATGCAAGTTCTGGAATGCTACATAAAACCATCATTTGAAGTCACTAAGCTTAAGTGATGTTGAAAAATGGACATGATTTATTTTAGGAAAAGCAGTAATACATGAGATGTCTTATTTGACAAAAATGAGATAAAATAACTAAATCTCCTTTCTTGACTTACTCAAGCAACCTTCCTTTTTAAACTGAGAACATACTCTTAGAAGTGATCAGTCATATTCACATTCTGCAGCCTTTCCTCCATTTGTGAATGGAATGGAATCAAATCCATATTTACTTGAAGAGATGCTCCTGAGATTATCTACTACAGATTTACAGTTTTTTTGTATTGAAGATGAAATCATTTAGATAAGCTAAGCACAAGAAGAGAACTGGAGATTTCTGGTGAAAGTGAAGAGCAAGATGTGACTATGCTCACACTGTTCTGACACATTGGTTTTATCACAGCTGATCTTTGGAAAATTTAATTTAAGTATCCATTGTAAGAGAAAAATCAAGTAACTTTCTTGAACACTTTAATTAAGATGATGTCTTCACCATCACCTTAATCTATACAAAGTAGACATCGACTTGACAGTGCTTGCATTATTTGTCTTGAAGATTATTTCCCCTGATTCAGACCAGATCCTCTTTTCCCATGGATGTGGTGATGAGACAAAATAATATTTCATTTTTGTAAGTGAATTAGTGCATCATTGAAATCTGTTACTTTGCATCTTTTCTGTAGTTTTGTGTTTGTTCTGACTAGGTTAAATAACAGCTGCTGGAAACTGTGGTTATGACTTGGAAAGGATAATAGAATAATAGAGTGTATGTTTTCAGTAGATCAGCTCAGCTGCTTGCTGTTCAAGGATGGGAAATTAGAAGTGGTAATGTGTTTTCCTGCATTTATTCTCTGCTTTGTCAATAAAAGTTGCATCTGAAGGGCAACCATCTTGTCAGATAGAGTTCCAAAACATGTGTGGGTATCCAGCTTCCCTCAGTCCCTTGTGGTTTCAATGATAACTTTTGGCTTGAGCTATTTCAGTAGGTGCCCTATTTAAATGAATATGCAGCTGAAAGTGGGAAAAGAAGGTGCAAACTGCCAATGTTAACCCTAAGTGGGTTCATTCAAAAATTGTTTTCTTCTGAAATGTATCGGGCCCCACAGCTTACCTTGTATTCCAGAGGTTTCTTATTCATACCTGCTAGACTTTCTGGTTGCTCCTCACCAACTGTCAAAAACAACTGAGAGGATATAATTAAGCTTTGACAAGCAAGATAGGGGGAATAGGGAAAAGCAGACAAGAAGTTTACTTCATTGTGGGCAACAAAATGCTCAATCAGATGTATTAATAAAAGCCTGTACAGCACCTACCGAGCCCAGGGTAGGAACTTTGTTGTTGCTTTTCTCTCAGTAAGCGGAATACACATTACACGTGTGTTGTGCCCATTCTCTAGCTGGCGAACGAACGTACTGCCTGGCTGTTCAGTGCTTGTTCTTGGTGCTTTACCGTGGCTCTTGGAAGAAATATCAGGAATTAAAACAGGATTCTTCTCAGTCATACTGCCAGCTAGAACACAGATGTGGGGGGAAACGGTACTACTAGCCCTGTTTAGATAAGCTTTACTATTTTCACACCAGAAGTTAAAGATATTCAGGCACCCACACTTTTAAGATTGCCTAAGTATTATGCCGCCCTTAATTAAAGGTTCCAAATTCACTGAAATATTCAGATTATCATGAAAACTAGTAGCTTGGCTCTCGATAGGCAACCAAATAGTATTTATTCAAAATTGGAACCTAAAGTAGTAAAAGCATTTTTGCATTTTAAAACAACAGTTCTCATGGCTAATAAAATATTAAACCAAGTTCATTTTTTTTTTAATTTCAGAGGCACTGGACCCCAACAGTTTTTTGCAAAGAATAGGTATTTCAAAATTCAATTAGAAAATATTACCATTGGTATTGACTTCTGACTTACTGCCCTCCTATGCTATATACTGAGGCCACCAAAGTCTATAGCAATTTTCTATACAGTGCTACACCTATCCAATGTAATTCATTGAAGTTATGCAATTAATATTTCCTTGCACAGTACCATACTTGCAGCTGGTAGTAGTCATAGCTAACAGATTTAGAGTTTTACCTTTTTTTTTAAAGAGGAAAAAATAGAGATTGACAGTGCTGTCATATGTGTTTACTTAGTACTACCTGGACTGCCTATATTCTGTCACTCTGAAGACAATATGCTATTGGCAGCCCAGAAACTTGTTCTCCCTGCATGATTATAGAAAAGAGTTTGACTACCACCTCACTCTGTAAGACTGGGAACAGATCAAAAATCTGTCAGTGATTTTTTTTTTTTTATGGGAAGCAATTCTCATTCTTATTGCTTTATACAGTAGACTGCATTTAAATGAGGAAGTGAAAAGCTATACTAAGTAATTTTTAAGATCTCAGTATTATAGAAAGCTCCTCTAGATGTAGAGAAATTCAAATTAAAACTCAGATACTTTGAAGACTGGAGTAATTGTAGAGCACCACTTAAGACAACCTACAAAAGCACTCGTTCTTCAGCTACAATTTTTTGTAGATTTTGAGCTCTGATTTAGTTGCAGCTGGTCTGTGATGGAAATAACAAAGTCGTGTTGTTTTTTCTTGCGGAAAGATTTATCCAAAGCCGGCAAACTCCTAGATGAAAACGTATTTAGGGAAAGTGGGAAGACATTAAAGCTTCTCCAACATGAACAACAGTAGTGCAGGCTTCCCCTTGCTGCTGCTGCAAAAGAGCATTGTTTTTAATGGTGATATCTGCAAACTATGACTCTGCATCAATCCTCTGCTCCTCTATGCTGGGATGGGCTATGAGAATGCTAGTTACTCAAGAGCATTTCCTAGTTTATATTTATCCATAGTTTGGCCGTTTTATCTTGCTTTAGGCATGGACTATGAGTGGAAGGTGGAAGCGCCTGTGCATTTTCCATTTCTACCAAAGGCTGCATTGGCCAAAACAGCCCCAACTGCCTGCACTGGGATCAGCGAGCTAAACTAGCTGGAAAACAGCAGAAGGGCAAAAGTGGCTGATTTTCAAGATTGCTGCTGATCACAGGAGGAGAGAGGAAATTGCCACAGTCCCAGTGCAACAAAGTATTTTCCAAAGTGGAAGTCTCAGCCTACCCCTCAAGCCAGTTCCCCTCTTGCTGCCATGTCGTCCCTCTTGTATCTCTGGTCTGCTTTGGAAAATCAGGATGTCCAGTTACTTTGTTAATGACGTTGATTCTCAGTTGCGTCTGGGAAAGTATTAATGGCCCTTTAGCCCAGGACTGGTCAAGCACACTGATGCAGTTTTAGTGAGATGGCTTTTGGGCATGCAAGTCCCCTGCGTAGGCAGGAAAATGTAAGTATTCCATAGAAACACAATTGTTAAAAATAGGCGAATTTCTATTCTTTTGAGATAGTAACAAAAAAAAAAAAAAAAAAAAAGAAAAAAGAAAAAAGGAAGAAAGAAAAAAAGACAGACTAGGATAGACAAGGAAATTATCTTGCTTTGGATTCCTATGACTTTTCCTTTTCTCAGAAAAAGGCAAAAACTTTGGAAGAAGGAAAATAAACTGCTTCTGAAATTTCAAAGTTGTTTGACAGTAAGAAGGTATCTACAAGCTGATCTTTAACAATTCTGTAAGTAGCAAGTAATTTCCATTTGTAATATCTCAGCTTACTGAGTTTAAGATGTGCATTGATCTCGTTTCTATTTTTTTATGATACGCTGCAAAATGCTTTAACCACTACCTTGCAGACACATAAATTGAAACTAATTTATAAAATGACTTAAAGACAGCACAGTTAAGGAGGCTGTCCTGAAAAACTGCAGCTATAGCCTTTCTTATAGCTAGTAAAGTCTGCTTATTCAACACACACATGCTTTCACCTCACTGAGATGTTAATTTTAAAACTTCTTAAGACTTAACTCTCATTTGGAAAATTTAATCTGATGAGCATCAACTGCAAACACTATGCCAACTACGCAAACACTATGATTACAATAAGCATATGGCTATCAAAGCATAACTGAATATTTCCTAACATAAAATCTTCTATAAACCCAGATGTCATAAATTTCTATTGCAGACAAATGCTTTTGACTGACAGTGAAGTACTGAGTAAACTTGGCTGAAGTATTGACAGAGTAATAGAAGTGGAAGGGATTAAGTTCAGTGGTCTTGGACTTCTCTAATGGGGCGCTACTAGTAGGTCTGATTGATCTGCTGTACTTGAAAAGGTACATACAGCCTCCCTAATTTGCAAGTAATAAATTGTCCTTCCACTGGGTGAAGTAGTTTGCTCTTGTCCTTGTCCGAGCAAAACAATATGAATTGCAAATTTGTCAATAATTACATTTCTGCTGCACATTTTAATTGACATTTCTCTACATCCCAGTGCTATTCAACTCTGCAATATGATGCGTAGGCCATTCTGTTGTTTTTAGAGAAACTTCAGCATAGATAGCGGCAAGCAGCTTGATCATACTGTCCCACACATGGACATGTGGAAATACTAACATTGTTGCATTTGATCACTGGCTTTAAAAAAAAAAAAAAAGAAAAGGCTCATTCCAATGTACTAATTTCTAATGCAAGGGAAGGAGAATGCTGAGCTCAGTTATGAGTTTACTAATATACTGCAGATCAACACGTGTTGAATAGTATGCATGTATAAATTAATAGGGATAAGACAAGTTACTTATTAAATTAAAACTGCGTGGTTTTAGATGAAAGTTTGAGACTATGGAGTACTAAAACTTGTTTGATCTATTTGCCCTTCCATGGTGTTGTTAAACTACACTGAAGAAATGACTCATTTTGTATTTCCATTTAACTTAGTTTAGTTAGCTGTTCTGTTTTCAAAGAATTCTGCTTGAAGACATTTTATCAGTTTAATTTTGCTAAGATATAAGGATTTGATGATATCTGGATAATCTGATCTGCTTGACAACGTGGCTGAAGAAGGAAAGGTTCTCAAGGAAGGTTCAGGGGAGAAAACCAGTAATTTCATTGCAGGAAGAAAGAAATTGGGTATAGCTTCAACAATAGAATCATAGAATCATAGAATGGTTAGGGTTGGAAGGGACCTTCAAAGGTCATCTAGTCCAACCCTCCTGCAAGAAGCGGGGACATCCCCAACTAGATCAGGTTGCTCAGAGGCTCATCCAGCCTGGCCTTGAACGTTTCCAGGGATGGGGCATCCACCACCTTTCTGGGTAATCTGTTCCAGTGTTCTGTAACTCACATTGTAAAAATTTTTTTCTAATATCCAATCTAAATCTACTCCCCACTATTTTAAAACCATTACTCCTTGTTCTATCACAACAGACCCTACTAAACAGCCTCTCCCCATCTTTCTTGTAGGCCCCCTTAAGGTACTGGAAGACCCCTATAAGGTCTCCCCGGAGCCTTCTCTTCTCCCGGCTGAACAGCCCCAACTCTCTCAGCCTGTCCTCACAGGAAAGGTGCTCCAGCCCTCTGATAATCTTCGTGGCCCTCCTCTGGACCTTCTCCAACTGGTCCATATCCTTCTTGTGTTGGGGGCTCCAGAACTGGACACAGTACTCCAGGTGGGGTCTCACCAGGGCAGAGTAGAGGGGGAGAATCACCTCCCTCAACCTGCTGGCCACGCTCCTCTTGATGCAGCCCAGGATGCGGTTGGCCTTCTGGGCCGCAAGGGCGCATTGCCGGCTCATGTTGAGCTTCTCATCCACCAGCACTCCCAAGTCCTTCTCCTCAGGGCTGCTCTCCATCCATTCCCCACCCAGCCTGTATTTGTGCCTGGGATTGCCATGACCCAGGTGCAGGACCTTGCACTTGGCCTGGTTGAACTTCATGAGGTTGGCACGGGCCCACCTCTCCAGCCTGTCAAGGTCCCTCTGGATGGCATCCCTCCCTTCCAGTGTGTCGACGGCACCACACAGCTTGGTGTCATCGGCAAACTTGCTGAGGGTGCACTCTATCCCACTGTCCATGTCGCTGACAAAGATGTTGAACAGGGCCTGGCCCAACACGGACCCCTGAGGGACGCCACTCGTGACCGGTATCCACATGGACATTGAGCCGTTAACCACCACTCTCTGAGTGCGGCCATCCAGCCAACTCCTTATCCACCGAGTGGTCCGTCCATCAAACCCATGTCTCTCTAGTTTAGAGAGAAGGAGCAATAATTTTCAAACTAATCCTTATGAAAATCTGATTAGTTATTGCATATAAAGAACTAGGTAGACTGCGCCTATCTAACAAAATGTATCCTTTGAACTGAGACAATTTCTTACCCTATAGAATCATAGCATAGTTTGGGTTGGAATGGACTTTTAAAGGACATCTAGTCCAACCCCCCTGCAAGGAGCAGGGACATCTCCAGCCAGATCAGGTTGCTCAGAGACTCATCCAATCTCAGCGAGATTCTGAAACCTGTGAATTAACTCTACAGATACTGGCTATCAAAAGGAGTTATCAAGAAACACTTCAAACTTTCTTGTTCTTAAAAATCTTCTTACATCGCTACTTACAGCTGCTATCGTACATAATTAGTTGTGCAAACTGTCCTACTGTTGGCATCTGATAGTTCATGTCACAGTGAGTAGACTAACTGCTTAAAAAACATTCATAGCTTATGATTTGAAAGGTTACAGAAAACATGCATAAAATCAGCCCATGTTTTGTCACCCTACCTCCACAGCTATGGAGGGCTGCAAGCATTTTAAAGAGACAGAAGGAATGGGAGAGGACAAGTGTCGGACCAAGCAAAAAGCAGTCCACAGGTGAGGTGCGAAAGGCATTTATTTTCAGTTGGAACTGTGGGGTGAAGTTTTATCATATTGTGCATTTAGTATAATGGAAAGCAGTTAAGTTGCAGCAGAGCACCAATCTGCTGTGCAACGCAGATACCAAATCACGGTATGAGCTTCTGTTGGTATTGGTGCACATAGTATGCATGAAGCCATCAGTGTCTATATGTGTAATGTTCTGATAAAGCTCCTAGTAATATCATCTGCAAGACAGTGAATAAAATGAAAAGTCACTAAAGACCACAGGTGCAAGGCCAGCCTACCACAAAATGGAAGAAAGAGTCCTTAAAGCATTGTTTCTTACTGATATTTTTGGTTGATTAGCTGTCTTACCCTGAAGCATCCTCATCTCTCCCTCAGTTTGGTGTCACTGGGGGTTTTGGTTACAAGGGCTGAAGTTCAGAGAACAGGGGTAGCATGCCCACTTTGGGGGCTGCTGTACCTTATCCTGCCTGGGTCAGCCACACATGTACTGGATGTGGGGCTACAGCCACAGACTTGCTCACAGCAGAGGTAGCCAGTCCTGCTCTGCCCCCTTTCTGTCTCCCCACGTGGACAGTGGGTGTCTAGCATGACCCCACTGCTCCCCTTCACTGGGTCTTACAGGCTATGGGATGCCCTTGCTCCTCTGGCAGCTGGCAGGGAGAGGCAGCAGAGAACAAGACAGGCCACCCCACCCCTGTGCCTATGCCTGGAAGAATAGCTTCAGGGTTTGTGAGACAAACATGAAAACCTTAACAGGGAAGTTGCTAGAGGTTGCTGGCCCCCTTTGCAGACCTGGGAAAGTGCCAGGTGCACCCAAATACCTTGGCTTTATCCACATGAGGACCAGTTTTAAAATAATGGCTTGGGAATATAGCAATGATGAGAAAAGCTTTCTGGACTGATTGGCTTGACCAGTCCCAGGTGGCTTAAGTGAATGAATACAATGAACAATCTTAGCTACGTTGTAATCAGTCAGTGCAAAAGTCTAATGTGAAAATGAATTTTAGGTTAATGTTAAAGCATCTTGTCTTTTTTATTTCCACTGTTTTTTTTTTTTTGTAAGATTTTGTTCTCAATATACTAAGAGGGAAAGAAAGCAGGAAAGCCAAGATAAATATGAATGGAAATAATGGTGATCCACTTATGTGAAAAACAGGAGACATAGAAGAAGAAGGGATGTAGCTTTTGGTCCTTATACTATATTAAAATAGATGAGGTGCTGGGAATGAGTGTATCTGAAATGTGGGATCTTTCTCTTTGCCTAGAGCCCAATACTTTGATTATTCCTTTGGTATTGTTTTTATCTGTAAATACTTTAAAAATTGTGTCATGGCCCTGGTGCACCAATAGGTTTTAATCACCCTGATCACCCTCACTTGTGACCCCATGCCCCAACCCTGCCCAGGAGCCCTATTTCAGCTCTGCCCCAGGGAGGAGCAGTTTCTATCTGAAGCTCTACCTGTGCCCAGCTTAGTTCCTGAACTGTTGTTTTGTCTCATTGGGTTGGTCTCAGACCTGACTAGCTATGCACGGTTGTCACTAGATAGGTGAGATCTGCTATCTGTCCTGCTCAGCTTACCCTGCTCAGAACCACTGGGATTTGAGTTGTTGATCATGGTGTTGCATATACTGGGGTCACCTGTGGCTCCTAGTTAATTTGTGTTTGTGGGCTGACCTGCTTATATGCCTCTATGATAGATTGACATCAAATACCTCAAATGTAAGTAAGCTTCTGTGCTTTCTTTCCAAGTGTGCTGTGTGCGTTTTGTTTTTAGTACACTTTGAAATGCATGTAATCAATGTTTATGCTTAACCTAAAATAATTTTAGGTGACTTCAAGGCTTTAACCGTGTGAAATATGGTTTATCTGGGAGGGCTATGATCTCTTGTGGGTAAGCAGCTGCTCTGCCCCTTCAGACTCCTGAGGCTAACAGCATTAAACATGTGCTTTTGACAGTAGCAACTGGAGAAGCCACTCAAAGCTCAAAACAAACATAAGGTCAGGGCTGAAGATTAATGAAGAATGACTAAAGGGGAGAGGTAGGCTGTGCTTTGGCTTGGGGCAGGACTAGGGCTGGCTATATGCAAGCAAAAGCTACATCTCCCTTCCAGAGAAAAGTGTCTGTGGTGTTACTTGCTTGTGGCTTTACAGTTGGTTAACTTACTGTATTCACTGTCACACACTGGGAGCTGTGTCTGGCTGATACCTTGTGGGTAAGGACAAGGTAAAGACTAAATCATAATCTCTTTCGAAACAAAGTAGCCTTTAACTACTTGGTCTTCCTGGACTGGAAGCTTGCCTTGCAACCAAGGGTAGCCTCCCCATGTTGTTCCCTTTCCTTGGCTTGCCATTTTTGTCTTTATTGGCCCTGACGGACCATCTGAAATATCCTCATAAGTACCTTCCTTGGAAAGAGACCTGCAGGAAAAATCTGCTGTTGGAAAAGATACAGTGAAGTGCTATCCTTTTTGCAAACTTTAAAGTGGTTCTTTCATCCTGTTCCTATTGCCTAATCCATGTAACTGCGTGCTGGCAGATACACATAGTGGTGCTTTCACTGACAACCAGAGACAAAAGGTGTCTTTCCATTGAACTGCTATGCTGGTTTTGTGTAGTAGAGGAGGCTACAGTGGCAGCTTCTGCAAGAAGGTCTTCCCTTTGTCTGGACTCAGCTGGCTTTAGGGTGGACCCGCTGCTGGCCAGGGCTGAGCTAATTGCTGACAGCAATAATGCCTCTGTGATAACATATTTAAGAAGGGGAAAATAATAAAAAAGGAAGAAGCAGAAGCACAGGCAGAGAGGGGGAGATGTGGGTCTTGTGGTCCTCATCCTCTGGCCTCCTGCAGGATGGCTGTCTGGGCCTGTTAAGGTCAGGAAGAGGGGAGGAGTGGGAGGAATTTTTTTTTCTCCCTCATTATCCTGCTTTGGTTTTATTATTAGTAAATGGAAATATTTTTCCCTAGAGCAAGTCTGTTTTGCCTGTAACAGTAACTTGAATGATCTCTCCCTGTCCTTATCTCAAATCTTGAGACTTTTTGTTATATTTTTTTTTTCCCCTCCATTCCATTGGTGGGTGGAGAGAGTGAGTGAGAGACTGTAGCTTGGTCCTGAGTGGGGCTGCAACAACCACCAGTAGATTCCCACAACAAAGGGAAAAAAAGAAACCTGTAGTTAGTGACTAACTTCAGTATATGCTGATACTTGTATGCCAGGTAGGCACACAAACCAAGGAAACAAAGAAATGGATGAGATGGGGGTAGAGTTGTTGTATGGTATCGGTAACACGTGTGTGCTGTGGCTAGTCATTGCACAGCTGGGTAGTGATGTGTTTTACATCCTGGTTTTGTGTGTAATCCAGAGGCTTCCATGACTTTGGCTATACTTCATGCTTGGTGCTGTTATCAAGGCAAACTGCACTATGTGCATAATGCCAAGATGCTGTCAAAATGCTCACCAGTAACCTCAATGAAATAATATTTAGCTGTTTTAGCTACCCATGATATAATAATAGCTTCACATATACCTAATATTTTTAAATCCTAAAAGGAAAATAATTTAGACATTTTTGTATAGGGATGTCAACATTTTTTTTTGCAAAATTTTACTTGTGCGAAGTGCGGGATACTTTGATTTAAGACTTTGTGGAACAATTTTTTGAGGGAATGAAATGCATTTCATAGAGTTGTGATAACTTCCCAAGAGCTCACTGTAGAGGAATGAGTACTTGTGTCTTTGTTGTTTGTTTCCTATGGCTCTTGTAAGAATGCTTTTTTTTTTTTTGTTAAGCAGACTCTTGAATGAAGGCCTTCAGGGAGCCTTCAGTCCAATTCTCTTTTCTTTTGAGGGCATCTCTTGAAGAAGTCTATCTGATTTCCTCACCCACCATCAAAACCTCCTGAGGTCCTTTACTGTACATTCTGAGAGCCCATCTTTTGTTTGCTTTTGTTTTTCTTAGACACTGTTCTGAAGGTAAGTTACAAGTGTAAGAACATAAGGCTTGGAAAAACAATGTATTTTAACACAGGAAGCCTCAAGCATGAAATCAGATCTATAGGATTTTTTCAGGTATGTGATTTTTCTTAAGACACCAACAGAAGTTCAGTTGCTTTGAGATCTGCAGGGAGCTTCTGTGAATATATGGCTTCTTGAGGCTGAATATACTGCTTAGTCATGTATTGCATAACTGCATTGATCTGCAAAGATTTGACCTGAGCTTTCTCTTACTTGGGTTGTGAGTTAAAAAAATGTTGAGTGATCACCATAAAGGCCTATCTAAATCAATCATGGAGGCCATTTACAATACAGTGTGGCTCAACAATCATCTACTGTTTGAAATTAACCCATAATTTTACTTACGCAAGTGTAGATGACTCAAATGCACTGCAACATGAAGAACAAGTCTTGAAGTTCCTATTTGTTGGAGTGAGACCAGAGGAGGCCATGAAGATAAGAGGGCTGGAGCACTTCTGCTATCAGGGCAGGCTGAGAGAATTGGGGCTATTAAGCCTGGAGAAGAGCGGGCTCTGAGGAGACATTATTAGTAGCCCTTCCAGTACCTGAAAGGACCTTATAAGAAAGATGGGGAGGAACCCTTTAGCAGGGCCTGTTGTGCTCAGAGAAGGGGTAATGTTTTTTTAAAAAAGTGAAGTAGATTCAGACTGGGCATAAGGAAGAAATTTTTTTACATTGAGGGTGGTGAAACACAGGAACAGGTTGCCCAGAACGGTGGTGGATGCCCCATCCCTGGAATCATTCAAGGCCAGGTTGGGGGAGGCTCTGAGCAACCTGATCTGGTTGGAGATGTCCCTGCTCCTTACAGGGGGGTTGGACTAGATGACCTTTGAAGGTCCCTTCCAACACAAATTATTCTTCAGCTCCATAAGGTGAAGTCCCTTCCCCTTCCTTGCTCTTACATAAACAGTTTTTTTACATCTCAGAATAGAATCACAGAACCATAGAATAGATGTTATTGTTTTCCTTTGGAATTATGCAGCTCCTCCTTAATTAATATGTTAAACAAACCTCTATCTTAAGAGAGAAGTTTAAGGCAGGTACACAAAAAGCCTACATGCTGATTTGTGTCTCTGGCTTAGAAACATGTAGGGTTTTTTTTTGTTTTTTTTTTTTAAGCCTGTCAAATCTTCAAGCACAGCACAAATTAACTTTTAAAGCATTTTCACGTATTTCTGTGCTACAGGAAGAAATGCAAGGAGGATGTTTTAGGAAAAGGAAAAATAGTACACTTGAAATTCTGTATTTAAATCAAATAAGCAGAAATATCTAGAATTGCTACATAGATTAATGAAAGTCATGTGAATGTCTCACTTAAAAGACCAAAAGAATATGCTTCAACCTTCAGATTTCATGAACTTTAAGTACACATGGAATTGCATGGGGCTGCTGAAAATTCTATTCTACCCTCAGTATTCATAGAATCATAGAATCACATGGTTGGATGGGACCTATAAGATCATCTAGTCCAACCGTCTTCCCACTACCATTGCTGCCACAGCTACTAAACCATATCCTGTAGCTTCTCATCAAGCCGCCTCTTGAACACTGCCAGGGACGGAGACTCCACCACCTCCCTGGGCAGGCCATTCCAGTGCCTTACCACTCTTTGAGAGAAAAAGTTTTTCCTCAAGTCCAGTCTAAACCTCCTCTGGTACAACTTGTGGCCATTTCCTCGGGTCCTGCTTGTTGCCTGGGAGAAGAGGCCAAACCCCTGTTCATCACAACCTGCCTTCAGGAAGCTATAGAGTGCAATGAGGTCTCCCCTGAGCCTCCTCTTCTCCAGACTAAACAATCCCAACTCTCTCAGCTGCTCCTCATAAGACTTGTGCTCCAGACCCCTCACCAGCTTTGTTGCCCTTCTCTGGACACGTTCCAGGGCTTCAATGTCTTTCTTGTAGTGAGGGGCCCAAAACTGAACACAATACTCAAGGTGCGGCCTCACCAGTGCCGAATACAGGGGGATGATTACCTCCCTGCTCCTGCTGGCCACACTATTTCTAATGCAGGCCAGGATGCCGTTGGCCCTCTTGGCCACCTGGGCACACTGTCGGCTCATGTTCAGCTGAGCATCAACCAACACCCCCAGGTCCCTTTCCTCTTCACAGTCCTCCAGCCACTCAGCTCCGAGCCTATAGCGCTGCATGGGGTTATTGTGGCCAAAGTGCAGGACCCGACGCTTGGCCTTGTTGAGCCTCATCCCATTCAGCTCAGCCCAGCGATCCAGCCTATCCAGATCCCTCTGAAGGGCCTCCCTACCCTCAGGCAGATCAACACCGCCACCCAACTTGGTGTCATCTGCAAACTTACTGAGGGTACACTCAATCCCCTCGTCTAGGTCATCAATAAAGATATTGAACAAGATGGGCCCAAGTACCGACCCCTGGGGGACACCACTTGTAACAGGCTGCCAGCTGGACTTGACTCCATTAACCACCACTCGCTGGGCACGGCCCCCTAGCCAATTCTTTATCCAAAGAAGGGTATACCTACCCAGTCCACAGGCAGCCAGTTTCCCTAGGAGAATACTGTGAGAGACCGTGTCAAAGGCCTTGCTGAAGTCCAGGCAGACCACGTCAACAGCCTTTCGTGAACCCGTGCTGGCTGGGCCTGATCCCCTGGTATACAAGTGCAAGAGTTTAAAATACCTGGTTTGAACTTGCAGGAAAGTATATGCTGTTCAAGAAACATTTCAGTTATAGGTGACTTCATGAAAAATAACTTTGGCTTATCTGCACTCTTCTGGTGAATATTCTGATGATTAGGTAATGATTTTTAGTAATTTTATACTTCAAACAAACAGATTATCTAATAGCATAATTCTGTATTTTCGTGGAAGACAGGGTTTTCTATGTTGCTATGAAGACATCAATAGAGTATTGAGCAATCACAAGTCTTAGACTGTCATTTTAATCTTGAATATTAAAAAGTGATAAGGTAATTTCCAATTATATTCATTTTTACCTTTGTGTATAACACTTAGATCTGAATATGTTCCAAGCCTTAACTGTAATAGTACTGATTGATGTTTTTATACTTAAGAAAATGTCTATACAAATGAAGAAATTAATATCTAGGGTTAGTACATGAGTTGTGAAATCATATATCTACTTCATGCACATGGAAACCACATGGAAAAGTTGTCCTGTTCCCTGGTTCTGAATCATTTTAAAATGAAAATTCTTCCTGATTACAGTAAGTTGCATGTATTTCCCAGTTTTGTAGGTTACTGCTAAAAAGCTTTTCTCAGAAGTAAAACATAGGATATCTTCAGATCCGTTTAGAGCCGTATGTGTCTACCTAGGCTGTGAAGTAGTGAGGAAGCAATGTCATTTTAATTCAGCCAATCCTAAAATTATTTCTATCTGTCAATAACTCATTCAATGCAAGTTCATCTCTCCTCTCTCACTCCTTACTAAAACTCTTTTTCCTTTGCTATTTTCCCCTTAGGTTTATGTGCACTACTCATCTCCCTTTAGAAGTATAAGAATACTTCTAAAACTGCTGTGAAACTACTATTATTAGGTATTTTAACTTTAAAGATCTAAGGTTCCCATAGTAGTGAGTCTGAAGAAAAAAAAAAATCATTAATGTACTACAAGCTGCACAGTTGTTAATAATTACAAGTTGTTAAAAGTACCTGCAAAATTACATGTCTGTAATTTCCTTAAATGCTCTTATAAATATTAGATCACTGTATTTGCTAAATCTTAATTTGCTCAGTTATACCAAGGCAACAGGTATAATGATAGTCTTTGAAAGTGCATGTTCATTGAAAAATAAGAATGTAGTTTAATTTTTTTTTGCAAGTGTATAATACTGACCTCTTAGTGCTGAGAGACACACTAGAAAAGGAACAGGCTAGTATGAAGTTTCCTTTGAAACTCAGGTAGAGCTTATCTTGGCTCCAAGTGAAGCTATTTCTCTATACTAATTTGTTTCTTTGGTCTTAAGTATTGATCTTGGTTTTTGAAGCCTCTCTATCAATCTTAAATAAAAATAGTTACCTCTAAAATGTTTCTGTTTGTAACCATGTAGTTCCAAGTGACAGAATAAGGATAATTATGCAGCAAAAATGTAAATTTTTAGGGTTGAGTCAGTTAGATATGAGGGTTGCTGTAGGAATATTAGACCTTTTCCTTCCGTTTGGCTCTGACACCAGCATAGTATCTGAGGTTGTCAACACATTTGGTTAACAGGTTTGGTAGCAGGTGGGAGAACAGACCACTGAGGGCTGAAGCAGCTTGAGTTGTCTGTGATGCTGTCCCAGAGAATCAATTATGTATTAGTATTGGGTACAGCACACTGCTAATATTTTTTTAGTCAATAACAATAAAAAGACTCCAAGCTTAAAACAACAATTGGCTTTTTGGAGGCACTGTCAGAGCTTGCAGATCAACTTTGTTTGTGTGAAGGTGGGAGGTCTTAAGGGGCTGACACACTGGATATAGTGGAAGAAGACGCCCAGTGAAGACTGGATGCTTCAACAGGTTTAGTGTGCTTTTAGAGGAGCAGGGCAAGAAGCTTGAAGCAGGCCTTTTCTGATATGGAAGTTTTTTTAACTTTATGTTAGTGGCATTGATAGTCACGTACAGTTTGTGAGACTACTTTCTCTTATCTAGTTAATACATGAAACAGATCCAATAGCAGTTCTTAATATCGCAAAAGAAAGAACAAGTCTCATTTTCTTGTGCTTTCAGTACTACTCTTCCTCTGACATGTTAATTCAAAACTGCAGCAAAATCTTCATAATAACTTTACTAAATAAAAATGAACATAATGACATAATTCATAGGCCCCTTACCTCATAAGTAATCACCAACAGAAACTTATATGGTGGTTATACCTGCTGGTGGTCCTTTCAGTAGGTCTGTTTTCTACAAAGATAGTATTATCTTATACACAATTCAATAGGTCCCAAATTAATTGGGTAGTATGAGACAGCAAGTTGAATTTGGATAGCAAGTACCTAGGTGATGATACTTTGGATCTTTGTTCTGCAGCTTCATTTTCTGCATGTTAAATAGTTAACTAACAGTGCAAGTTTTTCTATAGTTGTAATACATTATGATTTCAATGGAGTTTTTAGTTAATTACTTTATCCACACCCTAAGCACATACTTGAGGTCCACAATTTGTTACCATCACATGAATTGAACGTGTTGCAAAGGGTACTTGGACACTTCCCAGTTTGCACATTCACACCACGCAGTACTCTTAAAAAGGACAGACCATGTGTGATATGGGTAGAATGAATTTAGTCTTTCAGACTAGAGGCACTTAAATTGTTAATACACAGTCTTGCTGTTTCATGTGCACTTTTAAGCCCTCTGTCCTTCCAGGTGAGATGTTAGTTCTTAGCCTTCTATATTTGTCCTGCAGAGCACTGCTTATACCTATGAAATAGGTATAAGAAATAGAAATAAGGCAAGAAAGTACTGTAACCACAGTCAGACATAAGTGGTGCTGCTGCTGGGTAGGCTGGGATGTGAATAGTGTAGCTCCTCCAGAAAGACTTGTCCAAGGCTGGTGTGAGTCTGTGAGGAGCAGTAGGGGAAGCAGTTTGAATGCCTCCATGATAACCAGGTAAATGGCATGACCTCCTAAAATTCTGTCCTAGGCAAAATGTTTGAAATGAACTAACTGCTGTCTCACAGAATTATTTTAATAAGTAGGAAGTTATTCTGGTTGAAAAGCTGTATCAGGCCTCCTATCAAGGGCTAAGACTGTGGTTGCTGTATCCTCTGATGTTTTATGTGAACACAAAATCTTATGAATTCAGTAAATGTTTTGTAAATAGATTTGGTCTAACAGCTTTTGACATTCCTTATGTGAAAAAGGGAAACAATTAAAATAATTGTACACTTGTTCATTTGATTTTTGTCAAGATGTTGATAATAGGATTAGCGTGTGCTGCTGCTGCTGGGTTTTAGTGAACTGGTATAATTTTCTTCAGTTGAGCGTAGCCTGTTGCTTACCCTCCTAGCAACCGATTAGAGCAGTAGATGTATCCTGTTTCCAGTGTGGGGGAAGAAACTGTAGACATCTGTAATGAACAGGCCAGTGCTATGGGAAACTTATATTTGTATTATCATGCTGGAATACAAACTTGTATTGCACCTCGTGCCAGTTGCTTTTACACTATTTGACATGAATGAATCTCTAGTCTCTTTTCTGAGTTCTTGAAGTACAATTAACTCATTTTATATCTTTATTTCTTTAATTTCTAACCTGGAACAGTTACATCAGTTGGTTGGCTGGTATTAACAAATGGACAGGACAACACAGAAATCTAGTATGAAGACAGAAAATCACTGTCATATGTAACCTAATGCATAAGCAATTCTTCTGGAAAAGCAGAAGGCTGCAGACAAGCACAACTTTCCAAAAGTATTTCACATGAAAAGATCAAAAGAACTACAGAACTAAGGCTGATCATGTATGTGAGACTTAGCTGCAGAAACTAAAGAATAGAATTGTTTGACGTAGGCATATAAAATGAGAAGTTTTGTAAAGGAAGTTGATTCTCAGAAAGTTACTGGCATTCTCTCAGAGAACTTGTAGTACTGATTGTCTTACCATGGTAGATCAAATGTGATGGTAGGGTGCAGGGTCAGCGAAGCGGGGTATCAGAGAGAAGGAAAAGGATAAGGGCAGAAGGAAGCAACTGGAATGAAATATGAAGAAATAGATGCCTTCTTGGTTTGAAAAAGTCTTGGGTGGTGTTGTGGGTTCCCTAAAAATGTTGATACAGTGTAAATAAGAAAGCGAATGGAATATTAGAATCAAAAGGAAAGGGATAAAGACACTTTCTATTTAGTTCCCTGGGCATCTTATTACATACACTTGTCTTGAATATTTTGTGTAGTTTGGTCTCCCATTGGCTCCATCGTTCCAAATAAGAGAAGACCTCAAAAAGGTACAGAAAAGGACAACTGTTGTCATAGAATCAAGTGAAAGTCAAACAAAAATTTGGAATGGCATTGAGTACTTCCATGGAGTTTAACTATATAGATATAGCTTTACTCAGACTAATACTAGGTAACTATATGCTTGGAAGGAAAGGTGGGCCTACCAGAGGTCATTCTGTGTACATGTACTCTATGTACACATGCTCTACAGATTAACAAATTTTAAAATAAGTATTATTGTTGCTGTTGGAGAGATGCTCAATTAGACCCAATACAGAAGTTTCTAAGGGCTTACAGTGAACATGTGAGGTGTAAATCACTTGATTTAGTTGACTACACAATGCTTAAAATTTCATAACAAATACTTTTTTTTTTTTTTGTGCCAGCTGCCTGATAGCAATGTGGATACTCTTCAGATACTAAATTCTTGTTAATCTGGGCTTGACTAATGAGTAGGAAGTGGAACAGTGTTCAGATTGCTCTAATTTGAATGAGTTATCATAGACAATTTGTTTGGCGTAGCCTATACACAACGGTACTGCACTGGAAATACAGACACTAATGTCAAACTTCCTTTGCTCTTGGATACTTCTACTTTCAGACAATGCTGACTCCTTCTTAATCTGACAGTTAAATTACTGCTTTCTTATCCCATGTCTTTGTGGCAGTAAAATGTGTGCCTAATTAGGTCTATCATAAATTGTGGAAAACTAAATTATATTAGGAGCTCTTATATTAGATCAAAATCTTAAAAGCATCATTTGAAGATATTTCTTCAGGTGGTTAGAACTACTCACTTTTTTGCTTGTACAAAATGTCAAACTTGGTTTGCAGCAATAGATCTTTTTGACAGAATACCGGCTCATAAAATCTGAGATTTTAAATCTATGTGCATGGTAGCCAGTATAATTGATATAGGGCATTAAAAAAAAAGGTGTGCTTTCCAGTCCACTATCAGAATTTATTCACTGAGCAAATTGAAGCTACTGCATTTGAAAAGAGTTTTTTTTTCTGGTGAAAAATAAAACATGGAAATTATTGTGAACTCTCTATTTTGCTCTAGAGGATTACAGTAATTTAGGAGTTACTGTAGCCTTCCAGACATGTATGTTCCTACATGTCTTCTAAAATGCAGAATAATCCCATGCACTAGGGGCCTGATTGGAATGATTCTTGTGAGCTAATAATGCACAGCCTGGTATTTGCTTTGTAATGCTGTCATGTTTTGTTGCTATGTGAGAGAAAGCAGCAACTTGCTAATTTAAGTCTAATATTCAGATACCGTTCTTCTTTTGTTCTTAACATAGGTCCTTGACTAATCAGGCGCAGTCAGATCATTTGACTTGGATGAAAGTTCCTGTAATTTACTGGCTTATTATAGTGCTATAAAACTATGTAATACTAGCACTTGTCTCATAAATGTGTAGTCTATTATATAATTATTATATTTTATTAAAATATAATAAATGTTTTAATTGAAACCTTCCACTGAAGGTAATGTGAGAAGTAAAAACAGCATGGGAGGGAAAGATGTTACTGAAGGCTTTTGTGTGGTTCTTCTAGCTGGTGGGATTAGGTAGCGCTTGTCAAAGTTGTTAGCTTAAAATAAACCAGTGGTGTCTATGATAAACTAAATCTTTGAAAGTGGATTTCTAATAATAACTTGCCCACTTCTGTATTTCTTAAACCTTTGCTTCATGATGAAGGGTTTAGGAGCTCCATTGTTTGTACATTGCTATTCAAGTTGAGCTGTGGGACAGCACGTGATTAATACGCCTATGTTCGCCTCTGGTCTTAGTTATTGTCTGTGCAGTTTCATGATAGCAGAGGAAATTAACTGTTGGGACCAAATAATTGGTGGTCAAGCAAGTTCTGTGGAGGACTTCAGACCTTGGATACCCTGTGGTTAAGTTACTCCAAGTTTTCCTTTGAAACTAAGCCTCATGTCTTAAACGCCTTCTGATTATTCTGTTTGAAGGAACACAGCCCAAAAAATTAGGATGACAACTGGAATTAAGCAGTTAAACTGCATGATCCTGATTTCTGTTTTGGACCATTTTCTGTAAAGTCTTCTGAGTATCATAAGAACGGTATCATCAAGTGAAGTACTGGTAGATAGCAGATACTTTTCTGGTGGCAGTCACCAAAACACCCAGCATACAACCAAATTAAATTGTATGCATTTATCTACTCTCTCTACAAAGGCAATTAAAACTTTACATTTGAAATCAGGAGCCAATTAGAATCATAGAATAGTTTGGGCTGGAAGGGACCTTTAAAGGTTGTCTAGTTCCAAACTCCCTGTCATGGGCAGGGACATCTTTCACTAGATAAGATTGCTCAAAGCCCCATCCAACCTGACCTTGATCACTTCCAGTGATGGTGCATCCACAGCCTCTTTGAGTAACTTCTTCCGGTGATTCACCACCATAATCATAAGCAAATTCTTCCTTATGTCGAAATCAAACCTACCCTCTTTATGTTTAAAACTATTACCCCTTGTTCTGTTATTACAAGCCTTGGTAAAAAGTCTCTCTATCTTCCTAATCAGCTCCCTTTGTATATTGAGAGACTGCAATAAGGTCTACCTGGAGCAGGATTTTCCTTGATTTTTAGTTAAAATAGCTTTCATTAATACATCCCATACTCCAATCAGATAAGGAAGTGTTGGCTGCTGCACATGGTCTTAATGGTGAGATGGCCTAGTAAGAGTAAGATGGTGTTTTTGGAGTGCATGTTTTCCTCCATGAAAGGGCAGGTATGTGGTCTTAAAACAATTTGATTATTTTGAGCCTGATGTTGCTGTCTATGCTATCAATTTACTTAACTGAAGCTCCTACTCTCTCACCTCCCGTCTCCTTTTCTCACAATATGGATGTCTTCCATAATCATTGGGCTAATGAAGCATTTTAAAAAATGATGGTATGAAGTCATAGCCATCTGTTCAAAAAGGTGTAAATGGCATTTTCATGCATTTAGGGAGCCTGTTGTACAGTGAGGACAGTTATAATTATTCAATAGGAGCCCTTTCTATAAGGATCTAGGAGAAAGGACTGATAGGATATTTTGGCTATGTTCTGCAAAATAGACTGTGACCCTTCTTGACATCATCTGGGCTGCACAGTAAGAGTAGCAGCAAGAGCATGGATCTTCATTTAATGAAGAGGATAACTTAAAGAACCTCTCTGCAGCCTTCCAAAGAACAAACAAGCTTACTGGGGAAATAAGGAGATGTTTAAATTTTGGCATAAAGATACAGCTGGAGAAAGGCTTGAGTATTCCAGAATGGGACTGGGACTACCATTTACTGATACTTGAAGTGTTAAAATATACATGAAGTTAGAAATGCAAAATGAGATAGTAACTTAGGGATCTCTGGACGTCTTCTAGTTCAGAGCCCTTCTCAAAGCAGGGCTGACTTAAAGGTTGTCTTCTGCTTTCCTACCACTCTTTCTGGAAGTGATCAGTGGGACTGAGTATAACTTAAAACTGTAAAACTCTGTCTTTGTGTATGGATGACTCTTTCATAAAAACAACCTCTCTGAAAACTTTCACAGAAAACATTTTGGGGGCTCTAATCAAGGTGGCAGAGTTCTGACCTGTCACCAAATATTTTTCAGATTTACTTCCAAGAAGAATTTTTAAAACG
Organism: Chlamydotis macqueenii; assembly: GCF_036417535.1. NCBI lineage: Eukaryota > Metazoa > Chordata > Aves > Otidiformes > Otididae > Chlamydotis > Chlamydotis macqueenii. The sequence goes on along the minus strand of NC_141556.1, from coordinate 97,594,244 downwards.
AGTATCCGTTTCAAAAAGTGTCTTCCTGAATGAAAGACTTTTCTTCTTTCTGTCAATCAACAAATCCATTTGAATGCAATGAAGTCTGTGGTAGCTTGTGCGTGCTGTGTGTTAAAGAAGTTACTTACAATGGGAAAATAGGTGCTTTAACGACAGAAATGGAGCAAAGTATCTTGAAACCAGATAGGGAGACTGTAGCAGCTGTTAAGCTATTTCTTAAAATGCAGCCTTACTACTATGGAAGAAATGCAAGACACATGGTGGGACTTCAGCCACTATTTATACACAATACCTTGGTCCCAGGAGAAATTTCTTTAATTTATGAATATTCAAGATTTTAAAAAAACCAAGCCAATATATTTTACATGTTACATCTGTGTATGAATAGTTGTGAATGCATACTGTCATTGTGTGGTAGATATTAATCCTAGATTTTAAAACTGCTTTTTCTCTCAGGGTGGAAACATGTTATTCACATCTGGAGCTCACTAGAAATGGGCATTGAGAGTTGTTTGGCAACTTGCATATGTAATTATTTCAGTACTGGATGCATATGCCCCTTGCTTTTACAGGAGTCCCAGTAAAAGGGCACAGCACTTCATACTTCATGGAAATAAAGCTCGTGTGTATGGAGTGAAATATATTTTATATCTTGTATTGAGTATGAACGGTATAGATGACCTAGTTATTAAGCATTATAAATATCCAAATCTAAAATTGTCTGTTCTCTGCAGGAAAAAATTGAAGTTTTAGTTTGCCCAAATTAAGGCTAAGCAGTGAGAGAAAACTACTAAATATTTGTTTTCCTGAAAAAAAATAGACTGGTTTAGGTGTACTTGTTATATGCCTTACCTTCAGAAAATAAAAGTATTTCAGACTTGGCAAGGCCATTCAGAATCTTGCTGGAAAGACGTGTATAGATTTGCTTGAGAGTATTCTTGGAAGAAAGGCTGACTATATTTTGGACTATCAAAAAGCATGGGAATTGTATGCATTTTTTTTTTGATACTTATACATGTCCTCTTCCAGACTTAATCTTATTGTAAAACTTCTTGGAGCTGCCTTTTAAAGCATATATTTCATTCCAGACTACTGCTCCAAATAACTTCAGTGAATATGTCTTCTGGATTTTTCGTTCTGATCCTTTTTCCTCTGCCAGTTCTCCAGGTGGCCCAACCAGACCTTTTTAAAATGTAACCTCAGCATTACACTGACATAAATAAGTCTTTATATTTGCATTGTTAGAATTATGGGTCTACCTTTTAAAACCTGGTCTCCTTGGTAACAAGTGCTGCAGACAAATTGAAGACTTTGCATTCAGCTTACAAGCAAGAGAAGACTCTCCAGGAAGTAGATTTTGGTACTTTAGATAAGATGTTCCCAAAATAATAGCAAGGATCTAAATGCTCTTCAGAGTTTTTGTCTGTGGTTTATAATGGGTAGTTTGTTCCCTTAATCTCTCCTGGATTTCAGGAATATAGTCAGCTATGAAGCTCAGTATGCCTTCAGAAAGTAGGCATGCATCTGTTAGTTATTCAAAATGCTATTTCAAAACTTCAAGGAACCTCCAAGTGAATCTTAAAGCTTTGTCAAGCTTCTGTGCTTGTTGTGTCCACTGTAGTCCCTGAAGAGAGAAGGCTACAGGGTCACACCTGTTCCTTGAAATGAATTGTATGATTTATGTTTCAGTGGCTTTGGGGTCACAATACAGAGATAGAGAATTCCCAAAGGACAAAACAGATTCTTTCATCTGCATGATCTAAACAGGTGTTGCCACCTTTTATGTCAACTGCCAAATCCTGGCAGAAAGCAGTGCTGGTGAATAGAAGCCAAAATAAGGCAGCAGTACCTTGTCTTGAAACTTGAGTTTCACTGCTTGATTTTCATTCCATACGTGAGTTGTATAAGTGCATAAATAGGAAGGAGCTGCTGTTCTGTTTGCTCTATACTTTTCTGACACTTGGACACACTGAGTGTTTGCCCTGAGCTAGCTGATGAATAGCCAGTGTAGACCAAAGGATGGAGGGTTGAAAAATACTGTATGTATTTTTGAGTGGGATGCTTACAAAATTGGAACGGAAAAATATGTTAACCTGTATGGATTTGAGCTAGGAGCTTGTACCTACCTCAGTTTTGTTTTCAAAATCGAAACATACAGTTAAAGGCAGGAGCTTGGCACAGAAATAAAAATTCTATGAAGTGGAAAGTTCTGAAATAAGTTGATGTGACAAGTCTCCCTTTACTGACAACAAAGGGTTTCTGCATGAGTTATTGGTTAGGAGTACTGGAGGAACATGGCTAGTGAAATATTTTGCATATAACGTGCATTTTTGAGGAATTGCAAATATTTCTTTTTGATCACCAAAACAGCACTGGTGGTTCAAATCCTGAAGAATAAGCAAACATGGTATTGGAGAGATATAGACCTCGTCCAGTTGATGTATATAAAATTCTTAACAGAAGAGAAGAAAATAATTTGATACATGTTGTAAACTGAAGAGACTTTTTTTTTTTCCAAACTTAACTGTATGGTTAATTTCTCAAGACAGCATTTGAAATTGATAAAAAAAAATCTTCAAATATATAGTATAATAGAAAAAGTAGCCAACTTCTATATTGCTACTGCTGACATCAGCTAAAGAGTAAATAATTTTATTGTTATCTAAACCTTGTTGCTTTGTCTTAAAAAAAAATGTAAAGGCTGTTTTCAGTAACTGAGATAGGTTTGTAACATCCATCACTAGTGCAAGGTGGATGTTGAGGAACATTACGATTCCTCATGTGGATTAGCTGAGACAAAATGACAGCTACAGCTAAGCCCTTAAAGAGGATGGATAAAAGACACTCTTCTCTAGGCTGGAATAGGTTGGCCAAGATGAGTATGTCAGTACCAATGGGCTAAATGTTAGGTTATTGATTGTTGTGAGAGGAAGTGACTATCTAGGTGTGTGATGGAATGACGTGTGGAGAGAGTCTCAGTGCTTCTCCTGCGCATGTACTTGCAACTGTCCTCTCCAAATTGCGAGTCAAGAAAACAGTGATCCACATGGGAGGCGCAAGCTTAAATTAATGCTTGGTTCAGTAAATATCAGGTAGTTTCAACATATGATGATGGTACACCAATGCTTTAGCCCATCAACACCAGAATGCACTTGCTCCACAGCAAGCCCATTGGTGATACGAGAATGAGCATGAGTGTCTGTTCAACTTAAACAAAGAAGTGAAGGAAGAGAAATTAATCTGCCAATAAGGGAATATGTTCCCCTAGAAACCAGGTATCTTAATCAAAATTAGGAAATCACACTTAACACCTTTGTTTCTGTGAAACTTGGTGTACATCTTGAAGCTTGTGGTGGGTAAATACTTCAAGCTGAGGTCAGGGAAATCTGTCCTGCATGACACTGCAAACAATCTGGTTTTTAAAGAACTGAAGCTTCTACTTTTATGTAATATTACTTTTGTGACCGAGTAGAATCATAGAATAGTTTGGGTTGGAAGGGAGCTTCAAAGGTCATCTAGCCCAACCCCCCTGCAAGAAGCAGGGACACCTTCAACCAGATCAGGTTGCTCAGAGCCTCATCCAACCTGGCCTTGAATGTTTCCAGGGATGGGGCATCTACCACCTCTCTGGGCAATCTGTTCCAGTGTTCCACCATCCTCATTGTACGAAGTGTTTTCCTTATGCCCAATCTGAATATACCTCCCTCTATTTTTAAACCATTACCCCTTGTCCTATCACAACAGGACCTGCTAAAGAGTTTCTCCTCATCTTTCTTCTAAGCCCCCTTTATTTACTGGAAGGCTGCTGTGAAGTCTCCCTGGAGCCTTCTCTTCTCCAGGCTGAACAGCCCCAACTCTCTCTGTGTGCCCTCATAGGAGAGGTGCTGCAGCCCTCTGATCATCTTTGTGACCCTCCTTTGGACTCACTCCAACAGATCCATGTCCTTCTTATGTTGGGGGCTCCAGAGCTGGATGCAGTACTCCAGGTGGGGTCTCACCAGGCCAGAGTAGAGAGGGAGAATAGTCTCCCTCAAGCTGCTGGCCACACTGCTTTTGACACAGCCCAGGATGCGGTTGGCTTTCTGGGCTGCAAGCACACATTGTTGGCTCATGTTGAGCTTCTCATCCACCAGCACTCCCAAGTCCTTCTCCTCAGGGCTTCTCTCAATCCATTCTCTGCCCAGCCTGTATTTGTGCCTGGGGTTGCCCTGAACCATATGCAGGACCTTGTCCTTGGCCTGGTTGAACTTCATGAGGTTTGCACAGGCCCACCTCTCCAGCCTGTCAAGGTCCCTCTGGATGGCATCCCTTCCCTCCAGCATGTCAGCTGGACTACTGGAGATGTTGACCACAACTCCTTGAGTGCAGCCATCCAGACAATTATAATTGACCTAATTATAGGTCTGTATTTGAGAGAAATACTAGAAACCTTTGATATGGGCTCAAAACTTTATTCTTTAACTAGGTGCACTAATGAAATATCAAGTCCACATCTACAGAGGTGTTTAAATATCCAGGATTCACAAACTGCAGTCTGCACTCTTCTGCTTCCCGGGTACTAACTTTTTTTTTTTAGAATTAATTCTATGGAATGCAAATTTATTAGCAATCTTTGTCTGCAACTGTTCTCATTTAAAAAAAAAAAAAATCTGCATTATAAGCTAACAAAACAGCCTTTGAAACACTACAGTGATGCAAACCTAAAGCCTTAAGTGCCATGCATAGCCACCTTTGTTTGTTAGTCTGTTTTGCCACTTGAAATATGATCATGAGAGACAGAACAGAAATGTAATTTGTAGTTACTCTGGTTAGTTGTGGAATTGATTAGGAAGTTGTGGAATTGATTACGAAACTGTCAACAAATGATGTCTCTCCAAGAAAAAAAAAATGTTGGTTTTTTTTTGTTGTTGTTGTTTTTGGAGAAGAAGTTTACTTCTGTTTACCAATCTCAAAAATATTGAAACTATCATGGTTTCCCCAAGAGCAGTTTCAGAACAGAAGACTCAGATTTTAGTCCAACTGAGATAGGTGAAGCTATCACATTACACCAGGATGCTGTTTAGGTTTAGTTTAAGTATGAGCTGTTAACTTAAGCTACACTTGCAGTGCTTGGGAATGCATCAGTCTTCGTGGTGCATGAATGGAAATGGATTTGTGTACCTAGAGAAGGGTGTCTTTGTTTTTTTCGGTTTGTGGTGTGTTGTGGTGGGGTTTTTTTTTGGTGTTTTTTTTTTTGTTGTTGTTGTTGGATTTTTTTTTTTGTTTTGTTTGTTTGTTTTGGTTTTTTTTTTTTTTTTTTTTTGTGAGAACTGGCTTGGTGCTGTTCTGGAGAAAATAAAAGCATTGATCAGACTGCAAACTCTCCTCTTGAGAGGAAGTAACCAATATGACTATCTGAACACACAAAATCTGAAGATGATAAAAGCTACTGTATGGTTGGTTTCCAGACTTGTACACTTCAGATATTAGGCATTCCAAGGCTTGACACTAGACAAAAGTTTTTTTTTTCAAATGTCGTGTCACTGTCTTGACATGTGGTGCACAGAGTTCACCTTTATTAATAATACATTTGAAAAGCTGTCGTTTCAATCTTCGAGTACTTTCTCTAGGGTGAAAAAAATCTGTGGCTCTGAATTGGTAAAACTTCTAGATGCATAATTTTGTTTTTAAAAGTGTATGAAACAATAAGGGATTACTTCAAGATCTTATAATAGTAAAAGTTTTAATGTTCTATTATAGTACTGAATAGGCACAGTTTTATTTCCCCTTTCTGTTTATCAAAACTAAGTAGCATGACAGCTAGGTTTAAGATACTATATTTAGTGTAGAGATGTAACCTGAAAGAACTCAGTTGCTCTGATATCTTGTTGTCACAAAATAGAGGTAAAAGTTGCAGTTAATGATTGACCTGATGTTTGGACTCTTCATCTTCTTATCTTACAGGTAGCCTGACTACTCAGTTACAGACACTTCAGCAAGGGTAAAACATAGGAGAACCACCAAATCAGCAACTGTCTGGATAAATGTCTAACTGCAACCCTCCGTGTGGATCATTTATCTGGTTTTAAACAAAAATTTAAAAATGTAGGTGTTAATATATTTTTGACATACAAAAATATAAGACCCCTCTTTTTGCTCAGTATAACTGAATGTTTTTTCCCCTTGCCAGTCTCTCCAGGAAATCCTGCAGGATCATGGTAGTTGAGTGGGGTAAGAATCCAAATTTCAAATGCATTATTTTTACACTTAGAAACTATTTGGATTCACATTTTCTTTCTTTCCAATTACTTCCAGCTCTTAAACTCTTAGTAATGATTCAATTCTTCTGAACAGTCTCACTGAAATAGTGTTCAGAGATTATTTACTGGGAGTTAAATAGTTTGCATGGAGGCATTGGCTAAACTTTTAAATAATTTTTTGCCTTAAATTCTTTGTCCTTTTGGTAGACTTGCATCAGAAGTTAAACTCATTAATGGCATAAAAAATAAATGTTCATTCCTTTGTTCAAAAAAGTTTATATAGAAGTTGAGGTAAAAAGGAAGCAACCTGATCTGGGCATCCTTCTTGTCCTAACACTGCTAGATTTCTAACTGTGTATAGACAACTGTCTTGGGGTAGGATAGAAATAAAAACTGAGAGGAAGTCTGAGGAAAACACCTCTGGGGACTACTAATTAACAGCAAATTAGTCTTTTGGAAGTTTGTGTATTACATTGTACACTTGCTACATTGGAATCAGCAGAAATCTATTTTCCCTGTGTGCTTCATCAATCTGCATAAAACACATTAGTTCACCAGCATAGAGGAAGCACTGTTCATACTGATATGTTGAAGCCTGCCGTTTAACCACATTCTGGGAATGGTGCATTGGTATAAACAGTCTTTGTCTATTTCTTGCAGTAGGTCAAACATCACTTTTTGAGTCTTAAGTCTTTGCATTTTCTAGATGTTTGTTCAAGTGAAGGTCTTAGTTTGCACAACACAATCTCTAATACTTCAAAATACTATGTTTAAAGAATTTCTTAGAGAAAACTGAAAAACTGATGAGAGAGGCTTTGAACTATGTTACATCATTTGGTACTTTATGAATGGCCATAAAGATTTGTATTTTTTTTCAGAAATGAAGATAAATTATTAATAAGCAAAATCATATGAACCAAAATGTAAATCATTAATCAACATCTGATAGAACACTTCATCTCTGCCAACTTAGGTAGCCTACATTTAAACTAATACCTTATTTAAGAGGAACTGTTAGTACTAAAGACTGACTTTTATTCTATTCTTGATGCCTTTAGTGCCCCCAGCTGTGTGATTGATAAGAATATATTTGTGTTGCCATATTGCATTAGCAATCAGATTTTAGAAACATTAACACTTAGGCAGAAATCATCATACCCACCTTTTTTTGTTGTTGTTTATTTGTTTTTACAGATGCTTGAGAAGCTTTAGCAAAACACAAAGCAACACCTTTATATGGAAAGAAATACAGGAGTTCTTTTCAGGCTTATCTAAGGCACTGCTGTGGAGTTCAGAAAATGGCCATTCACTTCAATGAGAAGAACATGTAGCGATTGCTTTATGTACCCTCCCAACAACCTGGAGAGCTACAAAAAAGTGCCAGTTGTAGTCTCGTACAAACTATACTCTATGTTCAATCATGCTAGTAAGGAGAGATTTTTGAGGACAGAATAGTGGAGGAAGCTTATATTAAAAGGAAATAAAGCACTGCAGAACAAGATTCAAAGGTCTAGTGTAGCTGCCTGGTACTTTGCAATAATATATCAGATAAAGCTTAAGCTATTGGAGACAAAAACCTCACCAACCGCATGAGATTGCTTTTTGTAATGTCCATACTGACATTCCCTATGTAGTTCTCAAGATCGAGCTGTCATTTTACAGCTAGGACTACTGCTGACCAGATGGCAAGGTCCACCTGGTTTTCTAGGGGTGGCAATCTCACTTAAGTGTATCTCACTTAAAAAGCTACAAGCCAGAGTCCTGTTATTTCATGTGTATATAATGCTTTGGATGGTAGTGTTGCACTTTCAGCTACTTGCTGTCCTTGCCAGGTCTGTGTTAGTGGCTGATGACCCACGATTCGTGTGCTCCTTGAGGTGCCTTTGCTGAGGATAAGGCTGCAGCACTGAGGCTGCACTGTGCTTTTTGCCATGTTTGAGCTTCATGAGGGCATAAGGATCACCTCATGTCCTGTGCCACGTGATGGCAGGAGAAATGAAGAGGGGACTTGTTTTGTTTATTCCCCCATACCACCTCTCTTCACTAAGGCTCTACCCACCACCATGTTTCCATAACACAGGAAAGGTTAGAGAGTAGTCTCAACTGCAGGCAGACGCCAAGAATAAGGTTTCCATCTTAATGAAGCTGATCTCTGTATAGACATGTTGGAGGTGGACAAGCCTTCCTATGAGACAAAAAAAAAGCCACCAGATAAACTGGCTGCTGTGTTATGGTTCAAAAGGTCAGACTGAGAACTCTTAGGAAAGGGGCTAAGGTGATTGGAAATACTGCGTGAGGTGCTTATGAAACCTGGGGCACTAATTGCTGAACTGCCTCTAAGAAGCTGATTAGATAAGAGTAGGGAAGATATAAAAGTCTGTGGGGGACTCCATCCTGTCATCTTGTAAAACTATCTTGGTTGCTCTGGCATGAGCCTGAGGCAGTCCTTGCTGGAGCATGTACCTAGACACCTTAGCTCTGGTAGCTCTGACACCACCATCCTAGGCTGCCAGTGTGTAGGCTTATGATGATGCTTGAGTCCTCTTCATTGTCTGTAGGTCTGTGTGCTGTTCTCCAACCTGCTGTTTTTTTCCTTTCCATCACTTCTTGCAAGAGAATTAAACACAGTTTAACAGCCAGAGCCTGTGCTGGGTAACAAGTTTCCTTTTTCTATCTGAAAATGAAGCAAATCATCTAGTATTGAGTTGTTTAACCTTTTAGTGAATGTTTTTGAACCAGAAATTTCTTAGTCAACTTTAGATTAGAAGCTGACCATTCCAGCATTGTTCTACCTGCTTTGAAGTGGTTAAATCAGGGTTTTAATAATGCACACTTGGATTTCTACTGCACTTTAAATCGGCTTAGTATTTTTTGATGGTTATAGGTATTTCCAGTCATTAGAAAACTGAAATGAGATAAAACGGGCTATGTTCTTGATGCAATATTATGACATGTAATGAGTCAAGTAAACACTTTATATTCCAACATTTTCTTCAGAGATGCATTTCACCTGATCAAATTTGCTTTTTCAGCAAAATGTAGATGCACAAGACTGTACAGAATTCCTGTCCAAATTTAGCAATTAAAAAAAAATCTATTTTTTTCTATCACTTCTTGAAAGCTGGAATTCCTGATAGTGATATAAAAATATGAAGCTTTTCTAAGCTAAGGATGTAATTGGACTTAAAAAAATTGGTTTAACCTATGTTTGTATTTGAGTTTAATGAACTTGTGCTAAGTATTACAGAATATAGTTTTCCTATTTTGCCTTTCTACTTACTGTCTTCATGAATCCCACCTTTTCTGTTTAAGCTGAATGCTAATGATGTTTCATTTTGGTTTAGTTGGAGAGTATGTGATACCTGCCCTTCATTTATGCTATCTTTTTTCTCACGTTCCCTTAACTGATTATGTTAGTAAAGCAGCTTTCTGTGCTTGTATCTATAGATGCAGAAGTCTCAAGCATGCTATTGAATTTTCATTCCACTGTAAGTTAAATTGTTACATAACCATGGTTGCCATTGATCATGTGTGAACTTCTTCAGCAGTTATCAGTGTTATATTCTGAAAGGGAGTTCAAGATATTAAATTTTCATGAATAAAAAATGAGTCTGATGGGGATAAAGTGAACTTCTGCATTTTATTGTGTAATGTAAGGGCTGCAAAATTATTCTTTTGGCTAGAGCCAGCATGGTCACAGAGTGGACAACAAATTACTCATAAAAGATAAATCACTTAATTGGGCATGTTGCCACTATCTGAAAAAAAAAAAAAATACATTGAATTTTTGCCATGTAGGTACTTGGGCATCGATATACTTCCTTTCCATCTTTGAAAGCAGATGGATTATCCCTTTCAGTGACTTCTGGACAAAAAGCTCTGTAATTGACATTGGTTTTTTAATCTAAGTGTTTTATACAGTGGTGGAAAGAATTCATAGGAACATAAACAACTGGAAGACTTAATCAAAAAAGTTTCTCTTATTTTGCAGTCTCTTAAATGATTACAAACTGTTATCACATGTGTAGGAATAACTGCTAGGTTTTTATCTCATAAGTGACAAATAATGAAGCAACCGATGCTTTTCTATTTTGAAATGGGCAGATGGTGTGTTATAACATCTCACTGTAATTGGGGTGTGGGAGACTTCTTGTTTTGGTTTATTTTTTTTCAGCTGGAAACTGATACTTTTGCTTCCTTTCTACAGTTTTCTGAAGGTGGCTGAAAAGGATTGGTGTTAGGTTTCTTCTTTATATGCCTTTACAGCCATTGCTTATATGCTTTTGCCTATATACATACTGTGGCTTGCTTTGGCAGATGCTATTGCAAAGGAAATACATGGGAAAAAATCCCACGTGGAGATTCATTATTAGCTTATTTACTTTAGAAATACGGCTAGAGACTGAGAATTAGACAGTTCTTCCAAGGCAAAGGCATGCTGTGATTAACTTCTAAAGCTTCCCATTGGCTAGCTTTTAAGAGTGTCCTGTTTCTGCTTCCAGGAGGCCTTGTAATAGTAAGTTGGTAGGTGCTAGGAACCCTCACAACTAGAATGAAGTAACTTAGTTTGATTTTTGTTTTGCTGGAGCCTTACAAGTTTCATTAGATACCAGTGAAGACTTTAAGTCATGGCAAGGGGCAAAAGAATCAGTTAACTACTCCTGAGTGATGTTGAAAGTGTGCGAAAAGTATAGGTCGAGCCAATGAAAGAATTCAAAGTAAGTATTTGCTGAAATATGTGTTAATGAAAATTTGAAATAGACCTGTAGTCTGAGGACTTCAAAATCAATTGAAGGATGTCTTCAGCAATAATATCATAAGTATGTATGGAATATGACTTGAAGACAAAAGTTTTGACTGTAACAGGAGGTTTACTGTTGCTGTAAAATGGGTGAATAACACAACTAGCAGCCTGGCTTGAAGCTACCTCTGCTCTGAATTATTCAACCAGATGGAGCTGAAGAAGAGTGAAGTACTTCTACCCTACACTGTTGCTGAAGATATTTTTTTTTTTTTGCCATCCATATACAAGATTGATCTATTGTTCTATAACAGTTGGCCTAATTGTGTTTCCAAAACTTGTGAAGTCACACTTCCTCATAGGTCTTGTGGCATATGTCCCTCTGCAGGAAAACAGCTATAAAGGGAAAAGGTGGGGGCATAACAGCAGAAAGTTATTAACCAGGCTCATTGTTGATCCGTGCTGGTGTTACAGGAATGACAAAACCTGAGTTTTTAATTTCTGAATGGGCAGTGCTCTGTGCTTATGTTTTTCAGTGTAGTCTGTGCAAAAATATCCAGTATTGCTTCCTACTACTGTTTCACAGGTAACAATGTGTTGTTCAGATTGCCTTGCCTACTATGGACCTCTCTATTACATAGTTGGGAAAAGATAACTGTTACTTAATTAAAACTCAAGTGCTGTACCTCTGCTTGTCATAAAAACATAATTCATTTAAAAGTAATCTTAATTTTCAGTGGATAAGTTGCTGACTGAGGAATAACACAAAATATGGAAAGAAAGACACTTTATTTCTTTGGAAGAAGAATACAGACAGGAGGTATAAAAGACTATAAAATCCTGGATGGAATGCATAGAATGGGTATGAGTTTCTGAAACAATAAATAGAGGTATCATCAATCAAAACTTGTTGAAAATTGGTCCAGAATCTTAAGAGAAGACCTGAAGACTACAGAAGATGCTTTAAAAAATGTGGGATTTTCTAGTCTCAGTGAAATTGGAAAGTAGCAACAATGGAGTGAAAAGGAACTGCTACTCTCATCTGAACAGATCTTCATAGTCTTGAAAGACTGATCTCAGCTTCTCTAGAAAAAAAGTCTACCATGAAAGCTCAATGCTTTCCAACAAGGTCAAATTTCTGTATGTAGCCCATTTTTAATTAAGTATCAGCAGCTGAAACTGTCATCCAATTTCTGGGTGTGTTTTCCCCTTTAGAAGGTCTCCTGACAAGCTGCTACTGCTGAATGTTTTTTGTTTTTTTTTTTTTTTTTATTAGCATTTCAGGCTTTTGCATGCTTCAGAAGCTGATGAGTTTAAAGATGCATCAGTCTGACCCTTGACTTTGTGAATTGCAGTCCTAGTACAAAGGTCTGCCCATTTGTGTACTGCATCTCCGAGAACAACACATTCATGCAAAATACTTGGTCACTGGATTCTAATCTATCATTGTGAATACTCCAATCACATTTTAAGCTATATAATTGAGATATTTCAGTCTTTTGGCTGTCGCTTCTTTCTCATGTGCCTTACATTTTTATTAGTCCCTCCAAGATGGGATTTTTTTTCTTGTTTAGGACTTAAGATGGCTGATAACTGGTTTTGTCTCCATCCTTTTTAATTATATATCTGTCTACTGAAGTAGCTGATAGTCTTTCCATTAGTTGTTAAATACTTTAAATAAGACAGAGTATAAATGATACTTTTCTTGGATAATTCTTTTGGAGTTTGTGCACTTGTTTATTTTTAATGGAAGTTAATAAATACCAAAAATTAATGCACTGATACTGTTGGTCTTACAGTCTCAAAAACCTTAAGGGCAAGCTTATAAAGGAAAAGAGAAGAGACTTCTTTTAATGCAGTTTCTTTCCTTTTCTTTGAAGATGTCGATGATTGTGCTGAAGATGCTTCTGCACACTAGAAACACGTGGACAGATTTGTAGTCCATGGAGTGAGAAGGAACTGCTATTCCTGTCTGAGCAGATCTCAGGTGTCTTGAAAGGCTGACTTACAGCTTTTTTAGAAACAAATGGCAATTTGCAGGTACAAAGTGGTGTGTGGCTCTGAATGGAAGGAGTCCTATGTTGCAAACTGTTAGGGGCTGGAATGGAATGCAGGGAGGGTGGCAGAGGAGGTGTAATGCTCACACACATCAGCAACAGCACAGGTTGGATGCCAGTTCTGCATTTTTATCCCTTTCAAGTGTGGACTGTTAGTCCTTGTCTTCATTGTGTGATGTACTTAATGGAGTAAGAAATTTGTGAACTAAATGAAGCCTACATCATACGGAAATAAGGAAAGAGGAGTAACTGTGATACCTAGGCTTGAAGTTTAAGACCTCAGAAACACTTTAAGCCTTAAAGGACATCCAAAAGCTTAGCTTTTGAAAACATGGCATCGTGTTACTCATGACTGATGCTTCTAGGCAAATGTAACAAAGCAGCATTGATTTGCTGTTGTCAATATGTGGGACCTACCTTGATACTATTATGGTACATACTCTGCACCAAGCAGAACAAATAAAAGTATATAATTTCTTGTTTGCTTAACCTTTACAATTGATTTGACAGTTCAGCTTACAGGCCTGGACCTTTAAGTTGGTACTCAATGTAGAAACTGAAGGTGCCAGTTTGACAGCTGGATTAATTGGAAAGAACAACTTAGAGGCAAAACCCATGAATCTAGAGTTCAACAGAAAAGCTCACCAGTTTTAAGTCTAAATTGATTTTAAAATGCATCCTTGTATTACTATTATGTTGCTAAAAATTTGCTGAAGGCCGTGTGATGAATAACGGTGGTTCTTAGTTAAGTTTATACCTCACTTAAAAATCCAAAATATTACTAGGGAGATAGGTTTCCTTGTAGCTCAGGCATATGAAAAGATTGCTGTAAGTCTTTTTCAGGTTTAGTAACTCAACAGCAAGAAATGCATCTACATGTCATACCTTTTAAGTAGCATTATCTATACTAGATGGGTCAAGAAAATGGCCAATGGTGCTAGTAAATTATGTAATAGGAGCTTTTAAGATGAATTGCTAAAGCTTTCTTATGCTTAACTTTTCATTGTGGTGTTGGTTTTTTTTGTTTTTTTTTTTTTGTTTTTTTTTGTTTTGTTTTTTTTTTTTTCTTTTCAAAACTACCACTTGCTCTGAGGGGAAAACAACTTGGGTGAAGAGCTTCAGTAGCACTGGTTAGCTTTCCTAACTGAGGATTCTTCAATTCTTTTCTATAGTGTGACCCAAGTAGAAAAGCAATAGAAAGTCAGAGCATAATAGACAAATGCTGGGAAAAATACCTGGCTTTCTGTATAAGCAAGGCTGCTTTGAATGCTAGTGTATGAGGTGCACAGATCTGGGAAAAAAAATTCTGTAATTGAAGGAAAGGGAGTAAAAGTGGTGAAAAAGATAGGGCTTCTGTGGGTAGAACAGTGGAGGAGTTGCAGTGAAGAAAGGATTACAGCAGTCACTTCACTCTAGAACTCCCTAGTATAATGGGCTAGAAAAGGAAGGGAGGACTCCCAGAATTGATGATATTTGAGGCAAGCATTATCATAAAGATGTTTGACAACCTTCAGAAGTGATAACAGTTTATATGACTCTTGGTCAGCAGTAATAAGTCAGACTTAACTACCTCTTCTTAAGTCAAGAAATTAAATTAGTGTGTAGTGATAACTTTAATGTGCTATTTTTGCTTCCTGAGTCACCTCATGTTGTTCAACACTTGTGTCTCATCCTCAATCTAATGTTATAAAACAGGCCTCTAATCAGAAGTATTTTGTTTTAATGTTTCTCCTTAGCCTCACTCCTTGACAGCCAAATCTTTGCTGATGTAATTAGGAAATGTTTTAAGGCTCCTGTCTGCTCACCTAATTAAGAAAATTATTTGGTCCCTGGAGGGACAGGCCTCCCTGGGTGAGACAAATGAAAGAATTTCGCTCTTGATGGAGAAAAGCCAATCTGAAATAAATGTTTTGAGAATGTCTCTAAGATCAAAGTATATTTTTAATTTTCCTTTGTGCCTCAGCAGAGTTAAACCAAAGAGGACCATAGCCCAACATACATATTTATATTGGAAGAAATGAACCATTACAAAAAGTCAGATATAGGAGATTTTGTGGCATTCACAATGAGATATATTCATCCCTCCTAGGCCCAATGAATGAAAAAGATAATAATTGGTCTTTAAACTCTCAGATATGTTACAGTATTCACCTGATACATGTTATTTTTGTTGTTGTTTTTGGCTTCTTTTTCAGAAGATGCTAATGATCTAAAGTAATTCTATCTGATAAAAACCTATACACTGATAACTCAGGCCAAAATTTAAATGCAGGCAAATCAATGAAAACCTAAATAATAGTTTAAAATAAATTTTCAAACCTCTTTGGTTCTCACTGAATTTGTTTGAAGTTCAGCAAGTACAAGCATTAGAAAAGTAAAATTTTTAACATATTGCTACATCTTACCTAGCCTGGAACAAGCCTGCCCCTCAAAAAGTATAAAAACTAAATCCTAAAACTCGGCAACAACAAAAACCCCACCCTGACCTGATGCTTCAAAGTAATTACTTTCTCTCTTTATCAAAGTCCAGAACAGAAACAAACTGTGTTTATCCATGTCTAGTGCAGTAATCGGTTAAGGTAAAAAGAACATAAATTTTTCACTCTGTCTGGAAGATGGACTTGAAGAGATGGGAATGACTAGTAAGAATATTAAAATATAAACATTGAAATTTCAGAGTCTCACATTACAAGGAAGAGTCTATAAATCTAAAATTCTCCAAACTTCCTGATTGTATCTGTTCAACACCCAGAGGTATAAAATAGCTATGGCATATGGCTTACATGATGATTAGTCTCATTTCTTGAAATGCTTTAAAAATAATCAGCAAAATCTGTGTTCCATCTATACTATCCATCTGGATAGTAAAACTAAGCAGAAAGGCAGTCAGACCTACTTTAGAACTGTGACATTCTGCAACAGAAAGGGTACAGCCAGGGAATACGAGGGATATCTGTATTCAGTTGCATTCAGCCAATGCAATCCAAGTCTTCATGTTCACCTTAAGCTTAATAAAAAAAAAAAAATGTAGCCATGATACAAACAGAACTACCTTCAGTCTGTGTCATTACACATAAAGATCACGTAGTCAGCTGCCAGCAGTTCATTGGAAAGCTAGTAGCCTGTTGAATGCTGCAACCATGCTTATATTCCGAAAACCTGGGTAGCCTTGCTTTTTGGCAAACTTTGGTTTGACTGTCATTCAGATGACTGAAAATGTTGGGTCAAACCATGTAAGCTGCAGCTTTCTGAGAAAATAACACTATGCACTGATTGAGAACCTGCTCATTCAAGAGAGAGTACAACAAAGCTTTTAGCCCTACTTGGGTAGAACTGATTGAAGTGAATGTACAGCTTCAGTTTTTGTGAAGACTATATTGTTGCTCTGAAATAACAAAATATCATAGGACCATCAGATCATCCTACCAATGTTGCTAGAGTTTCAAGCTACTCAAGCTCTCTGCATTTTAGAACAAAAAATGAATTGATTTGCAAAGTTAAACCTCTAGTGAAAAGTAACCCTTTCAGAAACATGCATCTCTGGCATGTTAGGAATAAGCAAATTGTATTTATTTATTTATTTACTTATTTATTTATTTTTCAAGTTGAACTCCTGGTCATTAGTGTTTTATGATATATAGGCACCTAGGTCTTAAAGGAAGACCTAAGGAAACGAGAACCATTCATGAACGAAATGTACTGGCAATATCCTACATAATCCTACATAAAGTTTTATGGTATTTCAGCCTTTAAAAGTGTATTTAAATGTACCTTGAGAAGGGGAAGAGAAAAGATCCAACCCTGAATACTTAAAGCTGTTTTGCTTTTTATTTTTTTTTTTTAATACAAAGCACAATTAAAACCAATGAAAAACTAAAAAGACACAGGAATAACTAGAGGAAAATATTGTTTAGGATAAGTAGTTCTGCAAACTAGTTGCTGGTAACTTTTCTATCTGACATAAAAATTGTCTTAGTATCTTTTATGGTATAAATTTTTTTTCTTCGTAATTTTAATTAAAAACTGCCATTTTATAATATGCCCTGGCAATCATGGTAATATAACTAAAAGTAACTTGTTCTCTTCATGAAGCAGTAACTCATAAGTAATACTAGTAATAAATACTTGGGAGATTCAAATTTTGATAATATTTCACTGTTTTAGCTCTGTCTGATCTTACAGAATACAGGTGTTAAAAATGTGATTGAATGATAGTGAACTTGAATAAGAGCCTGATAGAGATTTCTATACAAAGGTGAATTTGATCAAGAGTCAAATATGATTAAAAGGCAATTAATGATGTATCATTCGTTCTGGCTATAAAACAAGATTGTTAGTATTACTAAGTAGTATGCTTAACCCATTTTTCTGGTTTTTTTTTTTTTTGGTGTTTTGTTTTGTTTTTCCTTTGAGCTACATTATGTGCTCAAGAGATAATTTACTCTGTTAAACTGTAGAGGAGACCATTCTTTAGAAAAATAGTGCTGTAAAAAATAGTGGAACGGAGGATGGAATTGCATGCAACTCATAGCTAGGTAACAGCGAAACTAGGTAATTTGGACACATTAGAGAAATGACAAATGTACAACGTGTTAGGTTCAAAAGGAAAACACATTCAAACTTAGACACTCTATTTTTTTTTTTTAGCATGTGATGGATTATTATACATAAAATGTCTTTCACATCTCAGAAGTCTGAACTAAGACAGTTGTACTCTCACTAATACTGGGCATGAAGTGTCCAAGACTAGTATTCCTACTTCATCGTGAAATATTAGAGGTGGCTTCATTGTATCAAAACTTCTCATCTGTAATTAAGCTACTTTTTGGAGATCAAATTGAGATCAACTAAATTCTGTAAGATTCCCCAAAATCTTACTCACCTGCAAAAGTAGACTTAAACATTCCGTCACCTTGCTTGTTTTCTGGAGTTGATAGCTGTGGAATTACAGATTGTGTTTCTTCTGCCTCAGTAGTACTTTGTAAGATACAAGACCTGAAACCAGGTATAGACTCATTCTCAAAGCATTTCCGTTTCTTTGCTCAAAATATGTGCTACTGGAGGCTGAAAGCATAAAATATCCAGTGGGGTATACACGTGCTTGAGAAAATGTTGATGGGTGAAGTAGGGCCTGTGCTTAAGGCTGTAAATGCATTATTAATTCTGATGAGTGTAGATCATACTACATGTAGTTTCTTGTATTATTAAAGAGATGGATGCAAGAAAAAATGGCAAGTGTGAAACTAATACACAGATGGGTCCATGAATGCAAAATGCTAGATTTTGATCTCTATAAAGAACTTATTGCTTTCAGAATTTCAATTACTACTTCTGGCAGACATAAATTAAGTATAAAACAAAACAAGTGGCAGAGAAATGGCAGGAAGACCAACAGGGTCCCAGAGAGTTGTGTTTAATGTGGAAAGAAAAAAGGAAAGCAGTACGAAGATAAGAAAATGCGTTGGGTAAGTTTGAAATGTATTAATTCTGGCCTAAAATACCTTAGATCATGAATACTCTAAATACCAAAATTCAAAGTTATTGAAATTTTAAATACAAGAAATAAAAGCTGCTGTGGAAAAGCACACTTCTGAGAGGAGAGTAGCAGGGAATATTGGATTGCTGATCCAACAAACCTGAAGAGTAAACTTCAGTGAACTTGTAACCAAGTCTTCCTTCTTGCAGAAAAGCTTTTTATTATGAGTGGCTATGTGTGCTTTTGAGTATGATCACAAATGGCATCCAAATGGCTACTGGCTCTTGTGTGTGTTAGTCACTCAAGCTGGCTACTTCATCTTAATTGAATGTCCCATTTGGAGATACTGGTCAGCATAAGTTCAAGTCTTTCTACACCTGAAAGTGTTTGGCATGGGTTGAGTACTTCCTTCAGAGAAAGTGTTAAACAAGGATTTGCTATCCCATTTTCCTAGAACTTAAGTGCAGTAAAATGATGTTGAAGACAATGGCTCGGATAAGAAAGGAAAAAATTCTTCATTTGTTTAGCAGAAGTTAAAGATATAAGCTGTCACCTTTCACTGAAGGCAGAAGGTGTGCCACTATTAAACCACTAGTAGTATAGGACAGGAAGAAGAAATTCAGTCTGGCCTTTAGCTCTGAAACATGAGTGTATTGTACTTGACATTCCTGGGAGGAGATTTGCACCTGTTCACATGGTCATACCTGCAGATAGAATTGTTTACTCTGCTGAACTTAAAACTCTTTGGTAAAGATTAGGTTAATTGTAACAGGAAATTAAGACCTGACCATAAACACAGAAAGAGAAGCAGTCCTTCTGTTTCTACCATGTATAACTTCAGATTAGCTGTGTTAGTGAAAGGAACTATCACTATCAGCAACACATGTGGCTGATAGCTGATGAGAAAAATCTGTGGTGAATTACCAAAGGCTGCACTGTATAACTGTGCAGCTCAAGAGACACCTTTTTGCTAATAACATAGCGTTTGTGTGATGTCTAGAAATTATTTTAAATAACTGATATTTGTAAACATGAGGTAAAGCTATATGAAAACTATTAGTTGCTTAGTAGGAACAGTCATTGTTTTCTTACTGAACCAAAACTTTTAAGGAGCTGGTTTTGAGCTAGTCTGTCTTCTTACCTCCAATACCATTTGCACATTTCCTCTGTACAAATAACTGTAAAAAACAGAGGACAATGCCTGCAACCTTTAGTGTAGGATGAAAGTCTACCTCTTTGGTAAAATGTAGTCTAAAACATAGACCTGTCTCTGATATAGTTTGGGGATTGCTCTGGTATTAAGCTCTTTATTTACCCTGCACAGAATCCCGATCCCTAAATTTTATGTTGAAATGCACAGGACTCTTCTGACAAATACTCATGGTGTTAGTAATGGGAAAGGGAGAGGAAGTCATTCAGTCAGTTAAGTCTTCCAGGAAAAAGATAGATGCTGCAAGAAATTAGGAGTGAAGGCTAATCTAAAGTGTAAAAAGGAATCCACGCTTTGCAAATTTATCAGAAGGAAAAAAGAGTAAGGCTAAGTAACCTATCTATCACATGCATAACTTTAAGATGGTTGAGAGACTTGGCTCTTATTTCAAACCTAATGAAGAAAGTTTGTACAGTTAAGTAGTAATGAAGATCTTGCAAAGGTGTATTACATGTTGATTGACACTAGATGAAGATAAAATGGGAGAGCTTGAAGATATGCAAATGACTCCAGCTTATGGAAATGAAATCACATTATGGACCCATCAAGTTCACCTTGCATTAACTCTATAGCAGCAAAATAAAAAAAAAACAATTGCTATTAAGAAAAGTGCAGCCATATACAGTACTTGAAATATCAGCAATTTAAAAGAAACAGTATTAAATAGCCTTGTTGTCCTGGTTTTGGCAGGGATGGAGTTAATTTTTCCTCTCAGTAGCTGGTATGTTTTGGATTTTGTGTGTGAAGAATGTTGATAAACACCCTGATGATATGAGTTGTTGTGAATGGGACCAAGGACACTGTCCTGCTTTCCAAGTCTCGCTAATTTGCAGATGCAGGAAGCTGAGAGAAAGACAGACAGAATAATTGATCCAAACTGGCCAAAGAGAGTATTCCATGCCATAAATGTCATGCTCAGTATATAAGTGGGGGCAGGCCAGTGTGGGTATCTGCCTTCCTGGCATCCATCTTTCCTCCTCGTTTTGCTGGCATTGTTCCCTCTACCTTGCTGGCTCCCTTTTGCTCCTTTGCTTGCCACTCGGTTTTGTTTCCATGATTGCTGCTCAGGACGGGCTGTATCGGTCATTGGGACATCAGGTGGTGAGAAAACATATATTGTTGTCGTGGTTTTATTAGTGAGGGGGGGCCTAAGGTGGTAGCTTCTGTAGGAAACTGCTAGAAGTCGCTCCCCTTTGTTCAGTGGACTCAGCCGGGCCTAGGGCAGACCCGCTGCTGGCCAAGGCCGAGCCAATTGGTAGCAGAATGTCCTGTGATAACGCCTCTGCCATAACGTATTTAAGAAGGGGAAAACAGAAAAAAAAAAAGAGAGAAGGGAAGATGTGAAGAAGCTGAGTGGAGGCAGAGGCGCAGAGGGGGAGGCACAGGCCTCATGGGCCTTGCAGGCCTCACCCTCTGGCCTCTCACCAGGCAGCCGACTGGGCCCGACTCGGTCCAGCCTGGCTGCAAGAAGTGGAAAGGAGATGAGAAGTGAATAAGATGTAAAAAAGATCCTGAGAGACATCTACCAGCCTGTTGTGAGGAACGGCTGCAGACGCCAAGGTCAGTGAAGAAGGAGGGGGAGGAGTAATGCGGCTCCTGGCCAAGATTCCCCTGCAGCCTGTGGTGACGGCCATGGTGGAGCAGGTTGTCCCCCTGCAGCCCATGGAGGTCCACGGAGGAGCAGAGATCCACTTGGAGCCCATGAAGGACCCCGTACTGGGGGAGGTGGATGCCTGAAGGCAGCTGTGGCCCGTGGAGGGCCCGCTGGGACAGCTGTTCTGGAGAGACTGCACTCCGTGGAAGAGATGACCCACGCCAGAGCAGTTTCATGAAGGACTGTGGCCCGTGGGAGGGACCCCACGATG
The DNA here is from genome assembly GCF_036417535.1 of Chlamydotis macqueenii. Lineage (NCBI taxonomy): Eukaryota > Metazoa > Chordata > Aves > Otidiformes > Otididae > Chlamydotis > Chlamydotis macqueenii. The sequence continues at coordinate 97,572,656 of NC_141556.1, read as the reverse complement.
GAGCAGGGGAGGAATGTGAGGAGTTCTTCCCCCGACCATGAAGCAGCAATGTAAAACAACGTATGATGAACTGACCACAACCCCCATTCCCTCTTCCCCCCTGTGCCGCTTGGGGGGGGAAGGTAGTAGAGATAATGTTAAGCTTGGGAAGAGGGAGGGGTGGATGGAGGTTATCTTGTTCTCTGTCTCATTATCCTGCTATTTGTAGTAATAAATGAATAGTTTTCCCCAAGTTGAGTCTGTTTTGCCCGTGACGGTAACTTTAAGGATTTCTCCCTGTCCTTATCTCAAACCTTGAGCCGTTTTTCCTTATATTTTCTCTCCCTGTTCTCTCGGAGGGTGGAGGGAGTGAGAGAAAGACTGCGTAGTCTGGTCCTGATCGGGCCTGAACTACGACAATTGCTCACTTTGTATATTTTAATATCCTTATATTCTGTTATTATTGTAGTTTTCCCTTGTTATTTTAGTAAATTGTCTTCATCTCAACCCATGAGTTCTCCTTCCTTCCCAGTTCTCTCCCCCATCCCACTGGGGAGGGGGAGGGTGAGTGAGAAACTGTGTGGTAATTCAGGCTAAACCATCACACTTGTAAATGTCTCAGAATGTATTGTGATTTATAGCATGGGTGACTTACACTTGCAACAAAGAAGGCTGACCTTGCTATTGCTCTACTTCAGCTACTAGCAGACAAGTAGAAACTGTGACAAGCCAAAGTTTTTTAATGCAGCTAACTTGTTTTCCTGGCATTAGCTTTGGATATTTAATAGAGAAGTACCGTACCTACAATCTAACAAAATAAGGGATGAAATCTTCCAGTGCTGACAGCTGCAATAAGAAAGTGGAGAATTATGAAGCAGTGGAAACTTATTTCAATAATTTTTATTTGTGGTTTTTAATCATCTACTAAAAGAATATTTATCTCTGTTAGATTTTTAGAATTCAAATTAATACAACTTGAACAGTTGAGAAACTTTTGAAAAGCTAGAGTACAAAATTCTCTCTATAATACCGTTTAGTGTGTAACAGTCATGCGTTAATCATTTATTTACTTTTGAGGAAAAATACAGAGGAAGAACACATAATTTTCTTGCTAGTGAAACAGATTCTCATCTTCATAAATGCACAGTGAACTTGGAGGCAGAAGTGCTATCTAGAAAGTCAGAATGGAATATATGTGCTTTAGATGTAATCTTAGAATTGGATAAATTGTTGTAGTAGAGAACAAGCATGCTTGATACAAAGTTTATTCATTAACTACCTGATATTCTTGCAAATGAGCCATTATGTCACATTAAAAGATGCTGCCTGAAAACTGTTTGTCCTGTGAGGGAATATCATGTTTGAATACCAGTGCCAAATTCAGCATGGGTTCAACAAGCGCTCAGCTGCAAGCATTGTACTGGAGGTAAAGTTGGAAGACGAGGATGTCGTTTATCTTTGGCTTGGTTAGACAGCTACTCAGATCCTAGCAGCAAGGTCACAAAATGTCATAAGGCCAGCAAAAAAAGCAGGAAAAAGTTTAATCCATTACAGTGTTTACTGGAATGCCATAAGTTATTACCATTGGCATAACTTGAACATTCCTATCTAGAGACAGAAGCCAAACGCTGTATTTCAGGCTATGGGAATTTAACAAAAAGGTAATGCTATATTGATACTCAGCTGGTTAAAAAATATCTGTAATGGAAAGTATTAATGAGAAATATGGCAACAGTCTAATCAATATTTCTAACTCTAGTGAACAGGAGCCTTCAGAAAGAAAACAAGGGTAAATATTGTCTTTTAGTCTCCATTTATCTGTATTAATGGTATGACTTGAAGTTGTCAATTCTAGTGAAAATCCTGGGATTGACAAAAGTTCTTGTCATCAAGAAAATAAAGATCATAGAATGACAGAATAGTTTGGTTTGGAAGGGATGTTTAAAGGTCACCTCATCTCAACACCCCCTGCAAGGAGCAGGGAAAAGATATAACTTGAAGAGGAATAGTCTGTCATGTGCTCGTTTTCACCAAGACTGTGTACATAACAGCTGGTTCTATATTATGCTGGGTCTAGGAAAAAAAACCAGAATAATTTGGTGGTAGAGGCCCTACCCATATGCCTACTTTGTATGCCCATGGTTTTAGGATGTAGGGTGTGTATAGTGTCATTAAAGTAATTTTGTAACATGTGATGAGTCAAAAGGAAGTGTCTATAGATTTAGGTGGGCTACAAGTCAGTGTGACACAAGGTGTGCTAAAATATTTACCTTTGCATGCTGCATTAAAGAACAGTGGACACACAAGTGAGCAGGTTAATTGTGACCAGTTGTATTAATATTGTTCAAATGGTGTACAAGTATCACATAGTAGTAGCTACATGTCAGCATGCACAATCACTTACTGTAATTTCTATTTGCAACACTTCTTGTGGGGAGAAAGAGTAGAGGCAGTAGGAACCTAAACAAAACTGAAGCTGTAACTAAAAGCATTGGCTAGGATAGACCTCTGTACTTGCATGTATCTTGTAAATCCATAAGCTTACCTGTCCTGTTAATGAAGTGTGAAATGAACTGTGACTTCATGTATTCAAAGCAGGATGTATTTAAATACCTCCCAGTAAAATGAAGGTGAAATTCAAATTGATCTAGACTGATGATATCCTTGGTAACCAGCGGGCAGCTTCAGAATGAGAAAGACTGAACAGATGAGAAAGTAAAAGCAGCAGCCAATGCATGGCTGTGGTGTGTTAAGCAGTGTGTTAGATAATGGAAAAAAAAAAAACAAAACTGTGGAAACAGTGGATTTTTAAATTGGTAGCTAACCTGGAGAATTCAGAAGTCACAGCATTTTTTTTTTAGTGGTATGTTATCTGAAAAAATGGCTTGTGAGAAGATTGCAGCTAGATGAGGAAACCTCAACAGAAAAGTTCTGCAGTATTACTTGCATTCTTGAGACAATATGAGACCTCAGTTGTGTGAACCACTGTAGGCAGCCTCTAAGTCAGAGATCAAAATCTTAACAGCCAAGTAGGAAAAAGGATTTCATCTTGCCTAGTGATCTGAGACAGTGCAAGGTCCTCTCCCAAGGTCATGTTTGCAGTAGATAAGGACTTGAACCCCAAACACAAACCTTATTTTGGTGCTTTAAACACTTAAAACTAGTACCTTCCTTGGCTTTGTGTTACCTCATTTTGTGTTCAGCTGACGGCTGTATGAGAAGAGTAATGGAGAAGCAGAGTTCTAGAAATGCTGTACTTGGCAGTGCTTCATAAGAGGAAACTAAAAGCTGTTCCTCTTCACTAGGAGCCCAGCAGGGAACTGCCTGTGCAATGTGACATTGTGGTAAATTAACAGTTAATAAAGCTAAAGAAAAATGGGAAAAAAAAAAAAAAAGTAGTTAGCTGACCAAATATGTTAAGTTATACTCCTAAATATAAAGAAAATCCTTGCAGGCTAGCTACAGAAGTGATACACCTTTATAGAGCCTGATAATAAGCTTTGATTTTAAATGATCCCCTCTCTGTGTAGAGAAGGAAGTAAACTTTCTCAGCTTCTCCTCTTAAGCTCTCTTAACAGCTTTATAGCTGTTGAGTACAAGTAAGAGTACTCAACAGTACTTTTTGGTGGCTGTTTGTCTTTTCAAAGTCCCTGAATATCACAACTCTTCAATTAGGACAACATTTCTGATGTTCAATGACCTAGTCCAAAAATACCTCTCTGACTCTTACCTGTTCAGGCTGTGGTATTTAAGGGATCTCTTTCCATATATATTTCTATGAGCTGTAGTATTTTCTCCATAAATTCTCCTCCCTTCTGAAGGCAGTGATACACTCTTCTAGTGAGATGGCAAACCTCTGGGAGATATCATAGAATGGTTTGGGTTGGAAGGGACCTTTAAAGGTTTCTAGTTCCAACCATCCTGCCCTAGACAGAGACATCTTTCACTAGACTGGGTCACTCAAAGCCCCATCCAATCTGGCCTTGAACGTTTTCAGAGATGGGGCATTCACAGCTTCTCTGGGCAACCAGTTCCAGTGGCTCACCAACCTCACAGGAAAGAATTTCTTCCTTATGTCTAATCTAAACCTACCCTCTTCCAGTTTAAAGCCATTACCCCTTGTCACTACATGCCATTGGTTGGCAAAAGTCCCTCTCCGGCTTTCTTGTAGGCTCCATTGAGGTACTGTAAGGTCTCCCTGGAGCCTTCACTTCTCCAGGCTAAACAGCCCCAACTCTCTCAGCCTGTCCTCATAGGAGAGGTGCTCCAGTCCTCTGATCATCTTTGTGGCCCTCCTCTGGACTCACTCCAACAGATCCACACCCTTCTTTTATTGGGGGGGGGTCCTATAACTGGATGCAGTGCTCTAGATGGGGTCTCACGTGAGCAGAATGGAGAGGGAGAATCACTTCCCTCTACCTGCTGGCCATGCTTTTTGTGATGCAGCCCAGGATGCGGTTGGCCTTCTGAGCTGCAAGCATGCATTGCTGGCTCATGGTCAGCTTCTCATCCAGCAACACACCCAAGTCCTTCTCCTCAGGGCTGCTCTCGATCCATTCTCTGCCCAGCCTGTATTTGTGCCTGGGATTGCCCTGACTCATGTGCAAGACCTTGCGCTTGGCCTTGTTGAACGTCATGAGATTTGTATGGGCCCACCTCTCCAGCCTGTCAAGGTCCCTCTGGATGGCATCCCTTCCCTCCAGCATGTCAACTGCACCACACACCTTGGTGTTTTTTTCTGAACTTGCTGAGGGTGCACTCTATCCCACTGTCCACATCACCGACAAAGATGTTAAACAGGGCTGGTCTCAATACTAACACCTAAGGAACGCCACTTGTCACTAGTCTCCACCTGGACATTGAGCTGTTGACCACAACTCTTTAAGTCCAGCCATCCAGCCAATTCCTTATCTACTGAGTGGTCCATTTGTCAAATCCATGTCTCTCCAGTTTAGAGACAATGAAGTCATGCGGGACAGTGTCAAATGCTTTGCATGAGTCTGCATAGATGATGTCAGTTGGTCATCCCTTATCCAACAATGCTGTAACCCCATCACATAAGGCAACCAAATTGGTCAGGCATGATTTGCCCTTAGTGAAGTTGTGTTGGCTGTCACCAGTCACCTCCTTGCATTCCATGTGCCTTAGCATGGTTTCTGGGAGAATCTGCTCCATGATCTTGCCAGGCACAGAGGTGAGGCTGATTTGCCTGTATTTCCCCAGGTCTTCCTTGTTTCCCTTTTTAAAAACAGGTGTTATGTTTCCCCTTTTCCAGTCAGTGGGAGCCTCACTGGACTGCCACAACTTCTCAAATATGATGGACAGTGGCTTGGCAGCTCCGTATGTCAGTTCCCTCAGGAAATATATAAAGAGCCTGTATCCCTCCATTCCAGTCACACTCCAGTCACAGGAGCTATCCCACCATGTCTCTGTGATGCTAATAAGACCACAGCCCTGCAGGTGTGTGCACATCTCTCTTGTTTATTCCCTCATGCTACAATATACCTTAGTTAAGTGTCTATTTAAATATGGAAAATAGACTGGCCATCATACATGAGATATTTGAGAAAGGGAAAGTAAAATATAAGCTAACTCATTCAAATGCAAGAGAAGAGAGGAAAAGAAATTACCAGAACCAAAAGGCAACAGTCTTAAAATCAGTTAAATACAGAACTTAAAGGAAGGAGTGATTACAGGATTAAATATCTTGAGCGGGTTTGCGTGGGTACTGAACTTCTTGGAGGGAAAAATATGCAAGTTGGTACTTAAATTGTCACATGAACAAATCAATATTACTGTAAATTTTTGAAGTGACTTATAGCTTTCATAAGGAGTGCAGTAGGGAAAGGTCAAACCTTTAATGTAGCTTAGAATAATAGGATATTAATGACAAAAATGTATTTGCTTAGATAATCAAGTGTATTTAAAATAAGGGTATGTTTTGACCTGTTAAGTCTGATGCAGGCTAACTCTTAGACTAACAGAACAATGATAGGATTGTAATTACACTTCTATGTGTGTGGGCACTGCAGGAACAGCATTAAGAAAAGGCATGAGGTGAGTGTGCAAGCTCTTAGTGTAACTCAGCTGACTTGTCCTGATTTTTTTTTCCCTTTTTTTTTTTTTTTAACAAACCAGACTTTGTAATTAAGGCAACATGTCATCCAGTTATCCTCTTGCTTTTTAATTAGCAATGATATCAGTTCAAATACTGAACTGGCAATAACACCATGCAAACATCAGCTTTGTAAGAACAATCAGTAAATTTATATGAGAGAAAGTTTTAAAGCGCTGTAGAAAACCTGAGTATCTTTGAAATGTCTTTTTAAAATCTGACATATCAAATATATGCAAGAACTGAAGCCCAGCTGCATTTCTTGGTAAACGTTCATTAAGAAATCAAATGTTTAAGCACACATTTGTCCTCTTGAAAATTTCTAACCAAAAGGTTTCATTGCTTTCTGTACTGTTATTGATGCTATCAAATATATTACCAAGGTTGTAAGATACAGGCTAGATAATTAGTGATTCCACCAATGTGAACTAAAAGCTGTAGGATCACAGTCCTTCTGACCGTACAAAGCAATGACTCTTGGCCATCTTAAAAAAAAAACAAAAAAACAAAAAAACAACAAAACAAACACCCCCCCCAAAAAAAAAAACAAAAAAACCCAAAACCCAAAAAACCCAATAATAATAATAATAATTAAGAAAAAGTTGCACCTAACCTGTTGTGAAAACACTCACAAACCATCTTGTATCCCACTTTCGCTTGGCAGTTTGGACATGAAGGATGTTGAGGAAACAACATGAAAAATTATATTGGAATATAGAAAGAAAATTCATGTTAAATTGGAATGCATAACAGGCTCAGTGAAGGTCATGCTTTGTATACTGAAGATGCTCACTTGGACAAGCTTACTAGCCACCTGGGCTGCACTCTGTGTTATGAAGTAGGAGGTGAGTGGTTCAGTGGATGGCAAGTGAATAATACTAAGCAGTCACTAAAAATAAGAAAAGTAATTGCCTGAATGCTGTTGCAGTGTCCCCCTGCTTTGGCTGACAGTGGCTAGTGCTTAGAAACAGAGCTTCTTATCACTTAATGCAATGTTCATTTAGATTACTGATGCTTCATGAAAACCAAACCAGCCTCTGCTGGTTACTAAAGCATCTTTGTGGGGAGCACTTCAAGGAGAAATGAGCTTATAAACCTGCTCTGTGTGTGCAGTAGGTTTTACAAGGTGTAGTGAATGCTGCAGCTCTCTGTAGAGCTATTGATCTGGTTTAGAATCATAAGATAGTTTGGGTTGGAAGGGACCTTCAAAGGTCATCTAATCCAACCCCCCTGCAAGGAGCAGGGACATCTCCAACCAGATCAGGTTGCTCAGAGACCCCTCCAACCTGGCCTTGAATGTTTCTAGGGACGAGGCATCAACCACCTCTCTGGGCAACCTGTTCCAGTGTTCTACCACCCTCATTGTAAATAAATTCTTCCTTACGTCCAGTCTGAATCTACCTCCTCCTATTTTAAAACTATTATTCCTTATCCTGTCACAACAGGCCCTGCTGAAGAGTTTCTCTCAGTCTTTCTTATAAGCCCCCTTTAGGTACTGGAAGATTGCTATAAGGTCTCCCTGGAGCCTCCTCTTCTCCAGGCTGAATAGCCCCAACTCTTTCAGCCTGTCCTCATAGGAGAGTTGCTCCAGCCCTCTGATCATCTTCATGGCCCTCCTCTGGACTTGCTTCAACAGATCCATGTCCTTCTTATGTTGAGGGCTCCAGAGCTGGATGCAGTACTCCAGGTGGGGTCTCATGAGAGCAGAGTAGATGGGGAGAACTGGCTCCCTTGAGGTTTCCCAGAAGGCATACTGGCAAGATGGTGGAGTTTATTTGGCACCCGTTCCAAGTAAAAAGTATGACATGCAGATGAACACCTACAGATTGGGATATAAGCAATACAATATTAGTTGTCCTTATTCCTGGAAAGCAGTACAGGTGGTAGATTTTGGTGATATCTTACTGCCTTTGCTCAGTGTTAAAATCAGTTAACAGACAACCAGCACCTCAGCAGGGAGAGACCCGCTGAGTAAAATACCAGTAGTAGGTGAATGTTGCCATATAGATTCAATTGTTTGTGCTCAATACAACTGATGAGCAGGAAATAACAACTAGAGCCTCAAGGGATTAGCAAGATTTTTCTCAATGATATTTAGCTGAAACCTAAAACCATAAAGGTCGGTCAGACAAAAAATGACATCTTAATGTAGCAGAGTTGGTCTATTATTGTTAGGGTCTGAATTCTGTTAATTTCCATGTTCTTACTGCTACTCTAACTTTAGGTTATGCTGAAGCAGAAAGACTTACTTGCAAAACCAGCTTTGTGCTTTGAACTTTTTGATGTCTTAGGTGAACAATTGTCTGTGTTCTGCATTATTCTTTCACAGCTTGAACAATTTTAAAAGTTTGAAATGAGAAGTATTTTTAATGTTTAAGAAATAGAAGTAATGCACCACTGTTTTTCAATTGATGTGTGATGCGAGAAAATAATGGGTTTGATCAGAGTGGAGAAGATGGAGGAAAATCCAGTGGAAAGTGAGGATAATGATAGCACATAAGGAAAGGCAAAGTTCAAGTTGTCTTACCTCTGTTCTTTCAGTGCACTTTATGATTTCTTCCAGTACCCTTGCGGTACGAGTACACTGTTACTTACTACAGAGCCAATGGAAACACGAGAAATAAATTGCTCCAAATTACACTTTATTCTGGCAGTCTGACCTTTCATGTAGCCTGATGGATGTAACTTCTGGCTTGTCTGTCTAGGATTCCTCCAATCACCAAAACTATGTCCTAGATACTTTCTTATTTCAATTTGTACTAAAAACTCTTCTTACCTTAAGGTCTCTCTACTGCTTAACACTGTACTGAGAAGAAAACTACAGCTTTATAACTGGCCATAAATAAGACTTTTTTTTTCCTCTACAGGTTTCTAGCATAAAGTCATACTAAAACCCTTTGTACCTTAAAGGGAGGGAGGAAGGGCAGGAGGAACTGTCCTCCCTCTGCTGAAAACAGAAATGTGTCTGCTGATGGACAACATAAATCATTTGTTGCCATTTGTTACATGCAGAACCTGCATGCATAAAGTGTTTTTAAAAATATACACTGATATGATACCACTGAGATTCAGTTTTCCTTAGAATGGAAAAAAAAATTATGCTGTTTGAAGATAACTGAGTGTTGGTATAGCAATTATGCTCTTACATGCATACAACTGACTTTCTCCATAATTTATCTAAAGTTAGAAATGTAAGTTACATGGGGCTTCTCAAATCTCATGATGAGTGCTGTGTATTATCATACTCATCTATGATGAATGAGGAATAAAGGTGTTTGGTGTTGTACTCATGTCTTTGAGCACACTGTATGTAACAGGGATTCAATCTTCACTTAAAGTAACAAAGAATATTTTTTTTTCTTTCTCGTTTAGCAACTGTAAATGCTCCCTTTTTCTGTGATAAATGTGATTAAATGTCAAGAAAATTATAGCCTACTGGAACCATGGAATTGCATTTACCGTAAATAAATTAAATTAAACACTGATAGTACCCATTGCTGTTCTCACTGGGCTTCTTGCTACATTTATCTTTTCAGTTCTATCTCACTTCATGAGCTTTTTGCTTTTGGTCAAGTAAGAGCTAGTGGCAATTTTCCTCAGTGGTAGTTGAAAAGGTTTTTGAGGTTTCTTGACGTCTCTGACCATCTTACATGCTTATAGAAAAAGGTATAACATATCAGTTTTAAAACAGAGGAAAACTAAATATTGTGTGATGATAAAAACATAATTTTTTTTTTTGTTCCCCTTCAGTTGCTTTTGAAAAGTCAAGCGGATGCAGGTGTAAAATAACTGAATTTAAAACCAAACCAACTAATTCTGTTATGTGGCCAAACCATTCTGTGCTAAAGGTAAATTTTTGCTATTAAATTGTTTGTATTTGAAAAGTGATGGCTACAATGCAGCATTAACTGTAGGAATTACAGTGAAGATGACTGTAACATATTTCCTTTAGCTATTTACTGACACAATGGAACTATCTTAATTAAATTACTCCTAGAGGAATAAATCAAAAGAATCAACTTTGAAGAGCTGTGTTGCAGGTGGCTGAATAGACAAGCTGACTGGTATCACTGTGCAGTAAAGGCAGCAGCTAGAAGGGAAGTAACTGTTGTTAGCTGAAGTGCAGGAACTTGAACAAGGACTCTTTTTGCTAGTTGCTAGCAATTCTTGCAAGACTTCTGGCATTAGACTTTACTCATTATGAATGCCTCTGAATTAGTAGTGAAACACTGGGTGAGACATCTTCATGTAATTTAATGGGATTAGAAGTGATGTGGAAGAGGGAGGTATTTACCGGGCTCTATTCTGCATCTTTCATGACAAAGTGTTGATTGAATTCAGCACTACTTTTCTGTATTGTGCTGAATGCTAAGGGCTCCAGACACAGGTCTCAAAGCTGCATTCTCAAACAACAAGGTTTCTGGCTGGATCTGGTATCTCGGTGAGCTGTCTATCAAAACAAGACCTTGGATGAGAGTGAAGCCTTGCTTCAGCACAGGGCTGCAATAATTGAATGGCCTATATGGGTTTTGACTGGGATGAAAGCTGTGTGGATGTCTTGAAAGATCATGGTGTATTTCTATAAATCTCCTAAACAGAGCTTCATTTTCTTAAAGATTATGAGAAAGTTTGCACTATTTCAACAAAAGATGGGCTGCTTGATCTTAAGCAGACTACAGTGCAAGTACATGACCATGATATTAAGACCAAGTAACTCTAATTGGAATTAGATGCTTTTCTGACGTGGCTTGCCTCTTCAGCAGCTCTGGGGGTATAGAAGAGTTGCCGTTAAGGCAAACTTTTTCCTGGAGAATGGACTTCACATCACTGAGGCAGCTGTCTATAATCTCTTTAGAGTCAGTAGCAGGAAAAAAAAATTGAAAAGTTGGATTTGTCTTATCCTTACAGGCACAATTAACTTAGAATAAAATAATGAATTCCTTAAAAACACCTATTATTCTTCTTTGGCTATTAAAGGAATTTACATGATGATGCAAAATTACCACCTATTACATCTACAGTGTAGATGTAAAAAAGTTTGAGATAGATCGTAGATATAGTGCTTACCTGGAATGCCTGTCTGTTTAAACCACATTAGGAAAATGGTTAGTGATAAACTAAATGCATAGATAGATCTTGAATTATGACCTCTTTATTACCATGTTAATAGCCCAAGTAAATTGTTCCTATATACAAATTCATTAGTGCATAGCTAGTAATTGCTACCTATCAACATGCTGTAAGACTAAAAAAAAGCACTAGTGATTTCAAAAAGATATATTTCTGCCTTTTTCTCTGTTCACGTGAGATTTCCTGTGCTGGTCCAGTTTCTCACATGCACTTACAATCCTACAATGAAAACTATTTAAAAGGATGTAGAACAATCTTTGTGTTTCCATTTGATTGCATGTTAAAAAAATCCATATTTTAAAGCAAGGCAAGAAATAGTTTGACACTATTACTAGTTTCTGCATAAAATGTAACATAAATTAAAGCATCCATTTTTTTGAAATCCAGTGTTCAGATCTTGTAATAGAGTTTTGCAACAGTCTGTACATATCTGAAAGCATGTTGTATTTTTTTGGTTCCCTCCTTCCTTCCTCCCCCCATAGGACTTCAAGTATGAAGAGTAAATCTCTGCAATGTTTCCATATTCTTCATAGTGTCTGCTCTTAAGATTGAGTCTCAGAATAGGCTCCAGGAAGTGGGATTTCTTAACTTTTACACTGTTGGGTTTTTTGTAGGATGAACAAAGTACAGTGTTAAGTTATGCTTTCTATCATAGTGTCTGTATTTCCACTGACGTATGAACTTGGACTTGACGTATGGACTTCAGCAAAGCCTTTGACATGGTCTCTCACAGTATTCTCCTAGGGAAACTGGCTGCCCGTGGACTGGGTAGGTATACCCTTCTTTGGATAAAGAATTGGCTAGGGAGCCGTGCCTAGTGGGTAGTAGTTAATGGAGTCAAGTCCAGCTGGCAGCCTGTTACAAGTGGTGTCCCCCAGGGGTCGGTACTTGGGCCCATCTTGTTCAATGTCTTTATTGATGACCTAGACAAGGGGGTTGAGTGTACCCTCAGTAAGTTTGCAGATGACACCAAGTTGGGTGGTGGTGTTGATCTGCCTGAGGGTAGGGAGGCCCTTCAGAGGGATCTGGATAGGCTGGATCACTGGGCTGAGCTGAATGGGATGAGGCTCAACAAGGCCAAGTGTCAGGTCCTGCACTTTGGCCACAATAACCCCATGCAGCGCTATAGGCTCGGAGCTGAGTGGCTGGAGGACTGTGAAGAGGAAAGGGACCTGGGGGTGTTGGTTGATGCTCAGCTGAACATGAGCCAACAGTGTGCCCAGGTGGCCAAGAGGGCCAACGGCATCCTGGCCTGCATTAGAAATAGTGTGGCCAGCAGGAGCAGGGAGGTAATCATCCCCCTGTATTCGGCGCTGGTGAGGCCGCACCTCGAGTATTGTGTTCAGTTTTGGGCCCCTCACTACAAGAAAGACACTGAAGCCCTGGAACGTGTCCAGAGAAGGGCAACAAAGCTGGTGAGGGGTCTGGAGCACAAGTCTTATGAGGAGCGGCTGAGAGAGTTGGGATTGTTTAGTCTGGAGAAGAGGAGGCTCAGGGGAGACCTCATTGCACTCTATAGCTTCCTGAAGGCAGGTTGTGATGAACAGGGGTTTGGCCTCTTCTCCCAGGCAACAAGCAGGACCCGAGGAAATGGCCACAAGTTGTACCAAAGGAGGTTTAGATTGGACTTGAGGAAAAGCTTTTTCTCTCAAAGAGTGGTCAGGCACTGGAACGGCCTGCCCAGGGAGGTGGTGGAGTCTCCGTCCCTGGCAGTGTTCAAGAGGCGGCTTGATGAGAAGCTACAGGATATGGTTTAGTAGCTGTGGCAGCAATGGTAGTGGGAAGACGGTTGGACTAGATGATCTTATAGGTCCCATCCAACCATGTGATTCTATGATTCTATGAAAACATGCACCTTGATGTGTGATTTGTGAAAAAAGAACACAAACTAGTATTTTCAGAGAACAAATGAATTTGTGCAATGAAATAACACTAGTCAGTGTGCTAATACAGAATTACAGTTCTGCAATTAAATGTAAAGCCTGAAGTGGAAGTATTTTTTTTTAATTGCAGTAACATTATTGCTCATTGACCTGACCTGTAAATAATGGCATGCATAATGCAACACACTCTCTTAATTTAATGCTTGTAGTTTCTAAGTGTTTACTAGATGATGGATAGGTGCCTCCAACACAGTCAAATCTTAATAGTATTTCTAGAAAATAGTTCATTTCAAATGCAACATTTCAAGACTTGATTAAGGTAATTCTTGTAGTTGACTACATTAGCTTTTTTGATGCATTGCCTTTTTATGTTTTCTTCTCCATCTTAATTGGAAAAGATTTAACTATATCAACATTATGGCTTTGAGTAATGGGAAGGAAGATCTGCCAGCTGCTGTTGTCTTCTATTGCTTGCAGCTTAAGTCTGAGAAGTATATGGCAGTAATCACCACAAAACGTTTTGCCCCTCTTGGGGTTCTCTCCTTACTTCAGACAACTTAATATATCAAGGAGATTGAATGAAGGGCTGAAACTTATGGTGCCTCTTGACTCTACAAGTCCTCTTATTATATGCAAGTGTTTAACTTTAGGAAAAAATTAAGTCCACTGTTTAAATACTACTACCAAGAAAACTCAATTTCTTTTGAGGTATATTTGGTCTCAAACTAAGTGACAGACATCTGCTGCGGTAGCTGGAGACTGACAAGCTGAAGATAAGCAGCTGAAATATGTATAGAGGTGATAAAAGGTAAACTAGTCTCTCGGAAGTAAAACAATCCCAACTGACAAGTGTTAGAAATAGCCCAAGTTTAAAAAAAAAAAAAAATAGTCGTCACCCTAAGGTAGCAAAAGAAGCTCACTGGGGTATAGTTAATGTACCATCTTACCCAAATGATAGTAGTGTCTCTGCAACATGTAGACATGTGTAAGAAACAAATATAATTACCTCCAAACTTGCTACAATATAGTAACTGATAGAACAGTAAGCAGCATTTTGCAGAAGGGGAGTAAATGAGGAAGAAGGGCAATTCATACTCACCCCAGAAGTATTCATACTGCTGTTTAGTTGGTAGTTTTGTGTCTAGCTGTTTTTCCTTGAATAACTATGTCTTCAAATACTGTAAGGACAAGTTTTACATGCTGTAAAAGAAAGGGAAAAAAAAAATCCAGTGGTTTACCTGACACAAGAAAGATTGCCTGGAAAAAAGCCGACAAAGGCTTATGATTCTCCTCTGGTACTGTCTCCTGACTTCAACTATTGTGTGAACTGATCTTGATAACCTGAAGCTAAAAATCCTTATGCTGATCGAAGTAAAGGAAGAAGGATTTTTAGAAGATAATTGTAGAAGTAAAATAAACCTTGAAGACAAAACCAGGTCTCATAAAAATGAGAAAGTTTTGGTTTTACTGGTTTCTACCTCTTAACACAGAAACCATTCCTTTGAACTACTTCTAAAGTGTTTTCTGAGAAGAGAAATTGAGACTCAAGACCTGCAGTCGCATCCAGCCTGAACCACATGACTGCTGGGCTTGTCTGAAAGTCAGGGTAAGTTTGCAGTGCAGTGAGCTACACTGGTGGGGTCACATCTACTTGAGGTGAAGAGAACGTTATGTATTAACATTGACGCAAAACAGATCTAATGCCACTTGTCACCTCTTGAAGTCATCCTGGAAATTAGGCTATAAAGGAAGCAGAATCTGATTAAAAGCAAGAAAGCAGACAATGTCAATTTTGTATTGGTGTCAATTCTCCTCTAAAAGAGAAATATTGTCAGAGAGGTTCCTGTAGAAGGTTTGCATTATGCTGTTAAAATCCATCAGTATCAAGTTAAGAGTGATTAGAGACAAACTGAGATTAAAACCTGAGAGAAGAGTTATTCAAATAGTTCCCTTGCCCTAAACAACCCCTGTGAGGATACTTATTGAAGTAAATGAGGCTTTTACAGTCTGAACACTTTTGTACTTCACTTTTTTCCAACCCTTCTTAACTTCCACATAGGTAATATCTATTAGTTTGGTTTGTGCAGTCATCACGCTGGAATGTATGAATAGCTGGCTCCTTAAATTCCCAATCCAGTCAACCAGCTCCTTGCTGAATGAGAAATTTCTTACACTCATCTTTTCTTTGTATGATTTGTGCAAGGTGCAAGTTGTCTTTTCAGCTCGACCTGAAGCTTCAGTTTTTGAAAACTAAAATTTGTATTTAATCTCTGCAGGCAGTTGTATGGCTGGAAGACCAACCAGTAATGAATAAGGCATAGAAAGGAAACAAGTTTCCTGACTGCTGTCAATTAAGGTAAATCGTGAGGGAAGAAGTTATTCTTACAGAAGGTAATCTGACCAGCAAGGGAGAAGTTACTTGAAGAAGCTCACCTTCTGCTCAAAAATGCCAAGAGACTTGTGTCTAAATTTTGCTGATGTTCATAATAGTTCTACAACTTATGGAAGAGAAAATGTTCGTTTCCAGAGTAATAGTGGTAAAGCACAATTAAACAGGGCCCTCACAAGAGGCTGTAATTAATGGTTTCTATTTGAATTGATGACTGTGTTCCCTTCTGACCTCCGGTGCAAGGGCTTTTAATAAAAAAAAAATGGACAAATTCAGTACACAGTACAAAATATGAACATAAGAGACCAACCATATAGTTTTGTTAAGTGAAATAAATAGTTACAAAGGTGGTCATTGAGCAGCCTGAAATGAGGGCTTTTTTCTAATGAGCCAGGCTGTTAAACATGAAAGAAATAATTGTCTTGTGAATGTACAGCCTCCAGCCCTAATTCCAATCAGCAGAACGAGGCAGGTGGTCCTGCCACTAGGACCTACTTCACTCATTAAGTGGAGTAGGCTGATGAAGCTGGCCTGTCTTACAGGCACGGACATACTGTGTGGTCTTGGCAAGGTATTCCTGTTTCTGACAGAGCATTCTGGTTTTGAAACAGGTGTTCCAAGAATAAATACATAAACTGTAGTGTTCACATAGAAACTTTCAAGCTCATTCTCTAAAATATCAGTACTCTTAATTGATTAGAAAGAGAAAGGTGGTAGAAAATTCTGCCTTGGGTGTTTACTAAAAACATTCTGAGTAGAGAAAAGGAAGGCCATGCAATAAAACATGTACTGATATGGCAGACAAATCTGGGCAACATGTTCAGAGACCTACTGAGCATACTGTGTTCTCTAGGCTGACATGGCAGTTCTCTAGGATGGCCACAGCTGAAGGGGGAGGAGATACCCTTGGTTTTGGAAGGCAAGATGAACACTGGGGATAGGGAAGGAAAGAGGTGGTCAAGGTTGTTAATACTGCAGAGTGTTTTTTTTCTACTTAAGTCATGCTGAAAATTTTCACAATAGCTTCAGTGACATATCTGTCTGAACAATCCTTCTCTGAGTTAAGAATAATTTAGGCAGGAAGGAGGTCCTCCTGCAAAAGCTTTTGCACTCTTCAACACTCCTATATAAGTTGTATTGAAGAGCAGAACAAGTCAAGTAATAGAAAACCTCAACTATTATCAACCCCTTCAGAATTTTTTTAATGTTGTTTTTTAGAGAGTGAATACTGATGAGCATCTCACAGACGCTTGCTAGTATAAATTAAGATCACACAGGCTCCTCATAAAATGAGCTTGCCAATAAGCTAGTGGAAGGTCTGTCTGAGCAGTTAAAGTGTTGTGCAGTGAAGAAATATATACAAGCTTCAAGTGAAACCAGAAGCAGGGTGTTCATGATAGCTTAGAATCTATGGGGAGCAATTTGGTTTATTAACAAGTTTTCAATTTGTGGTGTTAACTAGCCAGTTGCACTTATCTACTGCGAGTTTTCTGCGTACCTGCAATCCTGTCCGTGGGCAGTACCACAGACAGTAATTGAGAATTTTGTTGGAGTCTTCCTGTCTGGGAAGAGATGGACAGATGTCTGTGTAATTTTATAGCAAAGGCTTGTGAAGATGAATCAACGGTATTTACCACATAAATGGGTCGAAATTTGCACTCTACACAAATACACAATATCTTGCTGTTTCAACAAAATACTATGCTGGGGTATGTTAAAGAAAAATGGACAATCTTTTGTAAAATACCATCAGTATGCATTTTGCTAGGAACTTGTAAGACCTCAATTTCACCATCAATTTGTGTTCCTGTACTTTGAGGGAAGTGGACCAGTTACTGCCCAGATGGCAGCAAAAAGACTGATTTTAGAGGTCAAGAAAATACAAACTGTGAGGAAATACTGAAAAAGCTAGATTTTGTTGACTAAGGAGAAGACTGAGGAAAGGTGTAAGCCTTCAAATAAGTGTAAAATGTTGCTGGGGGAGATCAAAGCAATGACCTAGTCTTACCCTACATGCATGGGGTAAGTAATGAGCTAGAACTGCAGCAAAAGATGTCTAGGTTAGGATTAAGTTAAACTTTCCAAGGACTAGGCTAATTAAACATGGAATTAGGTTTTTCTGCAAAGTTGTTACAATTTCCAGTAAAATCAGTGGGAAAAGATGTTATGGTCTTACCTGTGGGAATGATTTGGATGCGTATGGCCTGCCCCAAGGCCAAAGCTGCACTGGGATATCTTCCAAAGCTGTGTGTCATTCCTCCTGCAACTTTCAGTGTCCTCAGCAAGATCATGGCCTCTGTCTTAGGCCAAGCTTAAAGAATGTTTATGATAACTATAACTACAAGCAGAAGAAAGCATTACATTTTTACCTTGTGTTGAACAATACATCCCTATGGATGAGCTCTTTAGTACTTTTTTTTTTTTTTCATTCAAGGTGTTTCCTTGTTCAAATCTTTGTTCCTGTTGACCCGAGTTACATGCCAAGTTAAGCAAGATCTCTGGCAAGTGTTTGTGAATGACTGAAATTACTTGACAAGTTTCATAAAGGACACTCTATATATTAAAAAAGATAAATGGGGCTGAAGGAAAAAAACTTTTGTATTGTGGTGTCTTAGAACATCAGGAGAGTCTGTTTGCTTGTTTCCATTAAATTCAAATAGAGTTGTCACGTAGAAAAATATTTTGAGCTTGAGTTGAATTTTTATTTTCACAATTCTTGGGACAGAACACATTTTTTTTACTGTTACTAAATTTTACTGCTAAGTTGTGTTTACCAGCCTCTCACGATAAGCAAATTTGTGAAAACCTTCATGTTCAACAGCTAACAAAGTTTTCTTATTGCAACAAGGCACTTCAGGACCTAGTCAGAGCCTCAATATCAAGTAAATGAACTAGTGCTTAAAACTTCAGTGGTTCCCTGTGAGACTATTCAGCCTGCATCATGGTGTATTTGGGAGTTCAGTAGCTTCTCTGAATTCGATGTCTCAGAATTGGAAAACTGAGTCTCCTCCTTGGGTCTAGATGAGGAAGACTTGAGTATGCTTTGTCTGAAAGTAGATGGCTGCAGAATTAGCTGCCTGTGCCAGGGTGTGAACAGCAGTCCCTGCAGCGTTGCAGATGCTTTTAGGTTTCCTGACAGCACTGTCTTCATGTTGCAGTGGTCATAATTAAACCAATAAAACCAGGTTCTCAAAAGCAAGAAGCTTAGCTAGAAAAGTAACATCCATCCCTTACTTGTTGTTACCTTAGGGCAAACTTTCCACTTAGCTTTTTCTCTATATAGTTTTAGGAACTTGAGGTATAAAAATTTGACTGAAATTTAAGTTCTGTGAATTGTAATTTTTTTATTATTATTATTTTGTAAAGATGGAGAGTGGGAAACTGAGTTAAAAACTGTATTTTTATCTTCTAAGGACACTTTTTGTTGTTTATTTTCCTTATTTTCCTGTATCAATTTTGATCATGCATGAAATATGTCTGTGGCTTCAAAGAAAATAAAGAAAAGCTGCTTTTTAGCATTGAAAGAAAAAGGCAATGGTATCCTTTTATGTAATATTCTCTTTTAACCTTTCAGAAGTAAATTTGATGCTATTTAACTTCAAATTCTAATATAAGCTTTTCAGAGAGAGCTAATTGTACCGAAAGGTTAAACACAGGAGTATACTGGAATAAAAAAGCCAAAAACTTTAACTTCAGTGCTTGAGTATCTTTGAACCACTATTAATCATTTGAAACTTCTGAATAGATATTCTTGAGTTTAGAACAAATCTGAAGTATGCATTGGTAGTGCCAATATCTTTGTGAAATAAATAATGCTGAGTAGTTGGTTCACGTAGTGAATGAACTTATTTGCTGCTTTAAATGTCCAGCAAGGAAGAGGTGAAGAGACTGGCTTTAAGGTTACTAGTCAAACCGGATCTGTTTGCTATAGCATGTTTGTCATATCTTTCTAAGCTAAGTTTCTGATTTTTTTTTTTTTCCATCAACAAGAAAGCACTCCTTATGCTCTGTTTAAGAAAGAAGATTTGGACTTTGTTTACTTTGACTCAGTTTGCTGAATGTGGCTGTTCCATGTTGTACATATTTCTTCCAGTGCTGGCCATACGAGTTCAAATTTCATGTATGAGTTTGATTTGACAATGTCTATCAGGCAAAATTTTCTTAATATATCAATGTTGGTTTTAATGGTAGCACAGACAAAAGCATCATTGTCAGTAAGTACAAGAGAACAATGTGAAAAGGCATGCTTCTGATTGTGTTTGCTTGAAGCAAGTGAGACTACTGGATACAATTAAGGCTTGTGAGGCTGTATAGGAGGGCAAAGAAATGTATGGATAGTTCATGTTGATGCTAAAATGTAGCACAGCATGCTTCCTGGAGTAAGGACTGTCAGTGCCCATAAGGGCATTATACTCTCCTTAAATGAGTACAGGGATGTCACTTACCAAGATTCTCTGCTACATTGCTAGGAGCAAGAATAAGAAAAAGCTGAGCTATCCTCTAGTATAACAAATCCGATGTATTTATGGTGATGGTGATAGTGTTTTTCTGCAAAATAGTGATGGAGATCAACATGAATGTACTATCTGATCTCTTTGTATATTGACTTTACAATTCAGTACTTTCCATTACAGTAGGAGCTAATAAGCAAGTGAAGTTAAGAAAATCATAGAACTGTAGAATAGTTTGGGTTGGAAGGGACCTTTAAAGATTGTCTAGTCCAATCTCCCCTGCAAGAAGCAGGGATGTCTTCAAGTAGATGAGGTTGCTCAGAGCCTCCTCCAACCTGGCCTTGAATGTTTCCAGGGATGGGGCATCAACCACCTCTCTGGGCAACCTGTTCCGGTGTTCCACTACTCTCATTGTAAAAAGTTTCTTAGGTGTATCTAGTCTAAATCTACCTCCTTCTAGTTTAAAACCATTACCCCTTGTCCTATCTCAACAGGCCCTGCTAAAAAGATTCCCCCCATCTTTCCTGTAAGCCCCCTTTAGGTACTGGAAGGCTGCTATAAGGTCTCCCCAGAGCCTCCTCTTCTCCAAGTTGAACAGCCCCAACCCTCTCAGCCTGTCCTCATAGGAGAGGTGCTCCAGCCCTCTGATCATCTTTGTGGCCCTCCTCTGGACTCATTCCAACACATTCACATCCTTCTTATCTTGGGAACTCCAGAGCTGAATGCAGTACTCCAAGTGGAGTCTCCACCTGGAGGGGAATCTCCACTCCAGAGGTCTCACCAGAATGGAGTAGAGGGCAGAATCCCATCCCTTGATCTGCTGGCCATGCTTCTTTTGATGCAGCCCAGGACACGGTTGGCTTTCTGGGCTGCAGGCACACGTTGCTGGCTCATGCTGAGCTTCTTGTCTGCCAGCACGCCCAAGTCCTTCTCCTCAGGGCTGCTCTCGATCCATTCTCTGCCCAGCCTGTATTTGTGCCTGGGATTGCCCCGACCCATGTGCACTTGGCCTTGTTGAACATCACAAGGTTTGCATGGACCCACCTTTCCAGCCTGTTAAGGTCCCTCTGGATGGCATCCCTTTCCATCCAGCATGTCAACTGCACCACACAGCTTGGTGTCATCAATGAACTTGCTGAGTGTGCAGTCAATCCCACTGTCTATGTTGCTGACAAAGATGTTAAATGGTGCCCGCCCAATACCAAACCCTGAGGAGCGCCACTCATCACAAGTCTCCACTTGGACGTCAAGCCGTTGACTGGAAGTCTTTGAGTGCAGCTATCCAGCCAATTCCTTATCCACCAACCAGTCTATCTGTCAAATCCACATCTTTCTAGCTTAGAGACAAGGATGTTATGTGGGACAGTGTCAAATGCTTTGCACAAGTCCAGGTAGATTATGTCAGGCATTCTTCCCTTGTCCAATAATGCTGTAACTCCATCATAGAAAACCACAATGTTTGTCAGGCAGAATTTGCCCTTACTGAAGCTATGTTGTCTGTCACCAGTGATCTCCTTATTTTCCATGTGCCTTAGCGTGGTTTCCAGGAGGATCTGCTCCATCACCTTTCCAGGCATGGAGGTGAGCCTATTTGGCCTGTATTTCCCCAGATCTTCCTTGTTTCCCTTTTTAAAAATTGAGGTTGCGTTACTCCTTTTTCAGCCAGAGGGAACTTCACTGGACTGCCACGACATCTCATTGGCTTCATAACTTCAGCCAGCAGTTCCTTCAGGACCTAGGAATGCATCTCCTCAGGTTCCATGGACTTGTGCACCTTCATGTTCCTTAGATGGTCTTGAGCCTGATTGTCTACAGTGGGCAGTTCTTCCTTCTCCCAGTCCCTGATTTTGCCTTCTTTGACTTGGGTGATATGGCTAGAGTGCTTGCTTGTGAAGATTGAGGCAAAAAAGTCATTGAGTACTTCAGCTTTCTCCATGTCCTGGGTAACCAGGTCTCCCGTTTCCTTCCTTACCTGTTCCCTGGCTGATCGGATAATTTATCTTGTTTTCCTCCCAGACTACCTGTCCTTGCTTCCACCCTCTGTAGGCTTCCTTTCTGTGTTTGACTTTGTCCAGGAGCTCCTTGTTCATTCATGCAGGCTGCCTGGTGTTTTTGCCTGATTTCCTCTTTGTTGGGATCCATTGCTCCTGAGCTTGGAGGAGGTGATCCTTGAACATTAATCAGCTTTCTTGCACCCCTCTTCCTTCCAAGGTTTTATCCTGTGGTAGTCTAAGAAGCAGATCCCCGAAGAGGCCAAAGTCTGCTCTCCTGAAGTCCAGGTTAGTGAGCTTGCTGTGTGCCCTCCTCACTGCCCTAAAGATCTTGAACTCCACCATCTCACGGTCACTGCAGGCAAGGCTGCCCTTGAGCTTCATATTCCCCACCAGCCTCTCCTTGTTGGTGAGAACACGGTCCAGCATAGCACCTCTCCTCATTGACTCCACTGTGACTTGGAGAAGGAAGTTAGCAATGCATTCCAGGAGCCTCCTGGATTGCTTGTACCCTGCTGTGTTGTCCTTCCAACAGATATCGGGATGGTTGAATTTCCCCATGAGGACCAGGGTTTGTGGCTGTGACGCTGCTCTTATCTGTCTATAGAAGGCCTCATCCACTTGGTCTTCCTGGTCAGGTGGCCTGTAGCAGACTCCCCTATCATGTCACTTGTCTTTGCCCTCCCTTTAATCATGACCCATAAGCCCTCTGTCAGCTCCAGGTGGAGCTCTATGCACTCCAGCTGGTTGGGTCCACTGCAGGCTGTGCTTGGAACCAGCTATCTAACTCCCTCTCAGCCTCCCTGATGCTATGCAGCCTTCTCACCACCTCCTGCAGCTCAGTCACCCTCCTCAGGAGATCCTCCACTTGGACACACCTTCTGCAGGCAGGGCTGCCGCCTGTCCCTGCCCCAGGAGAAAGGTCCAAGCACTTCCTGCAGTCCCAGGTCTGTACTGCAGCCTCACACTTCAGCAACTCCATCTGTGTGGAGGCATTGGCCGCTGCTGGGGTAGCCCAGCTGGGGCTGCAGCCTTTGGTCTCAGGCCTGCCATTCTGCCTTGAGGGTCAGATAGGATGAATGCCCTTGGCCTGTGCAGATGGTCACAGACTAGTGCCTGGCTGCGAGGTTATGTGTACTTCTGGTCTCCCACTTGCCCAGAGGAGCACCCCTCCTTCAAAGAGGAGGTGCCCTCCTGCACGAAATGCCATGCCAGCTGCTGCATCATGCTTTGTTGCTGGTGCTCCCTTAGGGCTGGCTTTATACATGTGAGGGGGCTTGGCCACTGTTGCCCCTGGCTCTGCCCAAGTCTTGTCAGCTGCTCTCATTGTGGGCTCCTGGTGGCTCTCTTGGCTCCCCCTGAGGTTCCCTGGTTTGGGAAACCCCCCTGTGTGCTGTGCTAGGACATTCTGCTGTGGGTCATGCTGGCACTGAAGCTGTTGCCTTGGTGACTGAGAAAATGGCTATATTTTCAGGCTTATGTCTAATCATTTTTCATGGTGACAAAGGTCCATTCTTTTTTAGATACTGGCCTAAGCTGCTATGATCTATGACTACGTCAAACCCAGTATCAATAAGGATTGAAGGAATCATAAAAACATTTCCTATAGAGACCAGTGAGACAAAGCAGAGATACTCTTCACCATGTTTTGCACTGTTTAAAGACCAGTAGACTCATCTAAATTTTGACCTTTAAAGACTCTTTTAATAACTATTAATAAGTTAGTGGTAAACTTGAAATGAGAAGATTTAATATGGAATTAAAGCTTGCATATACACTTTCTCATTAAAATCTTTTTTTTTTTTTTTTTTGCAAGAGAACAAGTGGGATAAGGCACTTGTTTTGTTTTCTTTTAGTTGTTTGGTTGGTTGGTTTACTTTCTACTTGACTTGCTCAATAGCAGTTCTGCTTTTTGGGGTCTACACAGGCTCTTAGTTTAACAGCACAGAACAAACAGTTGACAGCTTCCCGCAGTATATCCTTCTATCGGAGAATGAGTAAAATGTCTGTTTTAGAATGCTTCCCTTTATAGCAGTAATAGATAGTGTACATTGAAATAACGTGTAATAAAAGATTCAAGTAAATGACGAGGAGTGTAAACTAGATTAGATGTTTGGAAACCATTAAAGCTTACAGGCAGAAAGTAGGTCAAAATGAATGCTTAAACTGAATTTCCTTCTCCTTCATCAGAGGCTTGCAGTGGAACCCTAATACAAAATGAAACATGGAAATCAGTTATTTTTGTATAAGTGAATTTATAGTAAGAACAACGTGCTGTTTTAAATGCTGGCCAAATCAAGTTTGAGAGTTTAAGCATTTTTTTTCTATATCTGATTCTGACCGGAAGTGTGGCTTCATCCTGGCTTAAGACTACTTTTTCACATGCCTCTGTGGTGTTTTCCTAGTTGCTCATCAGTGAGGGAATGAATTTTTATGAACTTGTTACATATATATATGTTTTTAAGATTGTTTAGCTTTCACCCGGCATAATCTAGTGGTTTGGCAGTTCCTCCCCTCTAACTGGAAGTGTGCCTAAAAAAGGCTAGCTAAAATCAACACTTAGATGGAGAGCTGCTTATTTGGAACTTACTATTTTTTGTGTATGGATATAATTTACTACATTATTTTTTTGTTGTTATTCTTGGATGTTGAGCACAGTGACAAAAACTTACTTTCAAATAAATTAAAGAACTTAATTACAGTTTATATGATAAAACATATGAACATATTAAAAAGAATTAAGCAGAACCAAATAATTTTCAAAATTACCACTTCTATCAGATTTAAAAAAATGAAGTTCTAACAGGAGCTAACAAATTCAGAATCAAAAGACCGTAGTAAAATGCATACTGCTTCCTGTGTTCAGCTCATTTATTACCTTTCTCAGACTTGTGTTCAAACTAAGCAACATCGGAAAAAAAGCATAAATTGCTGTATTTTCCAGAATAGGAATAGTGAGGGGAACTCATCTAGTTAAGAGTAGTGGAAGAAAGGGTATCTGAAACATGTGGTAGCCAATCTCTGAAAGCAGTTGCTAATATGTAGAAATTATACAGAAAATACTTAAAATTGAAAAAAAAAAGGTGAAAAGAAAGTGAACTTCACTCTTCCTCATGTTCTTTTAATGATGACTGTCCTATGAGAATAGCATATGTTGCTTTGGTCGATGAGCTACTGCAAAGATAAGAAAAATAACTTGAATAGATCAGAGTATCTTATCTGACAAAAGATAAAAATGTGTCTTTGCTCTTAATGTTTTTCATTGTTGTTGTTTTCATAACTAACAAAGCTGTTGCTTGTTCGGGTTGAAACAGACATCTCCTATGTCAAATATTGGTTGGATTTCTCAGTCTTACATGTAATTGAAATTCACATCAATCTTTGCAAATTATTTTCAACATTGGGGATCTCTTATGGAAATACAATTTTTTTTTACAGTTACAAAAAAAACCCCCACTTTATCAAGTATTTCCCTTTTTGACAGTCTGGCAGGTATTGGTAATCTAAAATGAAGGATTTTTTGCACAAAGGTGATAAGTCCATGGAATTCTAGTTTTTGAGAGGACTTTTTAGTTGACTTCCTTCTTGTAAATCCTATACAAAATCCAGTAGAAAGAAATCAATAAAAGCAACACTAAAGGACTAATTGAGAATGAAACACATTGATAAGCATACAGCTAGTCTTAAAATAGACCACAAGTGGACTTAAACCATGAAATACAAATAACCTCATTATTCATTGGAATTTATCTTGACTAACACTTGTCTTTCTGAGGACAAAACCTGACCAACAGCACTTAGTTTTAAATCTCATGTTATATTATGAGTTTGGCTTCCTGGAACCAAGTATGTCAATAATGTCAATGAGAAGTTGCTGTCTGCTCAGAATTTCTTTAAACTTAGTTATTTATACTATTTTCACTCCTTAAAACGATAGGCATTGAGTGGGAGTATGAGAGATCTGGCTTGGAAAATACAAAACCTCAGTTACCCACATGAAACAACCTTTTAAGTGACAAATGAGATAGCTGTGATTCAAAGCTTTTTCTTCTGATGCCCTGACAAAGCTGCCTTCTCGCTGTCTTCTCTCTCTGTCAAGCAGGTACTGCTTTTGCAGATTGCAAAGCCCTTTCAAGGGCATTTC
Organism: Chlamydotis macqueenii; assembly: GCF_036417535.1. NCBI lineage: Eukaryota > Metazoa > Chordata > Aves > Otidiformes > Otididae > Chlamydotis > Chlamydotis macqueenii. Next base: position 97,546,574 of record NC_141556.1, on the reverse strand, counting down.
AGATTTACTGACCCACTCCTGCTTTCCAATTCCGGATTTCTCAGCATGCTTTGTGTTGTGTTGGATTTTAATTACTTGGAGGGAGGGAGGAAGTTGGGTGTGAGTCACCCTCCCCTGAGCGTGGTGACAATAAGCGTTTAGCTGAAGGTACTGACTGCTCACGGTAGGAGCAGCTATCTGCAGCGTTCTTCTGAGTGATACCAAAAGGTAATGATAGCTGGAGGAGTTGCACAAATACTCTCATGTTTGAGTTGATGATCCTTCAAGATGCAGCTCATCTTTCCCTAGCAGAGGAGAAATAAGGGCAAGAGCCTGCTGTCCGGGCTACTACCATCTTCTATAAATATCAACCTGATTTAATTGATACTACTGCATTTGAGCTCTAGATGTGACTTAAAGTGATTTTGCTCCTGACTACATCGATCTTTTTGAGAAATTCAAGCCGTTCACTTTTTGAAGGAACTGGTATAATGTGAAAGACCAAGCTGGACTCAGCAAAAACATGCATGTAGCTCAAATTACTAGTAGGTGTTCTGGAAAGGTAACAAAGAATGTATGGACATTTTCGTGAGGAACAGGACAAAACTACCCCAAGCTTTGATCCAAATCAGATTTCTAAGTTCTGGTTTGAAGCATTCATATAATATGTAATGCTTTTCAATATTCTAATATAATAAATATTCCCAGTTTTAGAAAAAGCCCTTTTCAAGACCATTGTATCATACTGCAGAAAAAAAATGATAATGCAAGTGATTGCTTGCACTTACAGCAGCAATGGTTGCTATAGTCACATCTTAACTCGGTGCTTTGGGATGCTCTATACATGACAATTAAAACATAACGTTCAGCATTAGTTTTACATTTCTGCTATGAAAATGTTTGCTACTTTTATCTGCTAAATGATTATTCCTTTTCTGTTGTTGCAGGTTTGGTGTACTCTTTGCCTGACTTTCGAAATACATTTCATAAGTTGCTGTACAGTAGTTGCTGTTTATCTAGGATCAGGATTTTTTTACATTATAGTTCACAAAGGATCACATCTGTTAGTAATGACCAGAGATACAGTATTATTTCAGGATCTTTGAGTAGCCTTTTAAAGTCAACATGCTGCATATTTTCAATGCAGGTGGATTTCTATGATAATGGAGGTGCATGTAGCTCAACATGAAAAGGAGAAGGACTTGCACTGTAAGTAAGGGAATCTCAGGTTTCCCAGAAGCTAGTTTGTTTGGCTAAAAGATATCAAATCAGCTGTGTGGTAACTCAGTTCAGGTTTCAAAGCATGAAAATAAACAGCATACTTTTGAAACTATGATCTAGACTAACCTTAACTGAAACAGCTTAAAAACATGACGCTGCTCACAGAAGGCTGCTTATGCTCAGGCTTGCTAGGATAAATCTGTTAAGTTGAATTTTTTCTAAACTGAATGGATGCCCTTCAAGAAAGGCTGATTTTTTTTTTCTTTTTTTTCTGATAATGCAGTTATAACTGTAGAAGTTGATGTGGAAATCTTTGGACATTCCATGTGAAGATGATTCAGTGTTAGTTTATGCTTTAACTGAGAGCATGAAGTGTTGTTAAATAAGCAGATGGATGAGACAATGCTTAAATCCAGATAGTTTCACTGCTTTCCTTATTTTTTAGTAGAATTTAACACCTTTCCAGTTACTTTTTCCTTCATATGTTTCTTAGTTACTTAATTTTAAAAGGATGTGTGTTGACATTAGGCAGGCTGAACACGTCAATCAACTGGGTGTAACTGGAGTACCTCAGTAAAAATGATACTGGAAAATAACTTGAGCTCACTTTATTTCATCCTTAAGACTTCTATAAAAGCCCTTTTCAGTTTTTATGTAACATTAGCCACTACCGTACCTCATGCTGAAGACTGTATTTGATCTAACAGCACTCTTTTGTTGATGTTCTTATGAGATTCTAGCTGAGCATATACAACTTCCTTATACAAGAGAAGATCTCAGCATTCTCCTTTTTTTTTTTTCTTTTTTTTTTTTCTACTTTTAGTGCATGTTGAGCTTGGAACAATGAGTTAAGATCTCAGATGTGGTAAGTACTAAGATTCATGCAGTTAGGTAAGTAAATGGTATGGTAAAGTGTGTGCACAGTTGGGTTCAGAGCTTAATGCCTGGGCTATTATGCCCGTAACGAGTGTCTGAAGTAACACAACATAAAGACTTGAAATACAGTATTGCTTTAGTCGGAAGTTGGGAGACTGCTTTTTTTTTTTTTTTTTTTTTTTAGTTTGAGTGTTGTCAGTCTTTCTTAAGTTTCATAAAGCATTTAATGCTAAAGAATATAATCACAAGTAGCATTCACCTAAATAATGTCTTGCATGTTGATGGGACTTTTGTGCCATGTGTACAGGCAGGGAGCTATAAGATTAAGTTATATAAGTTTTCATTTCAAGGTCTAACTGCTTTGTTTGTATACTATTCTCAAGAATTATGAGTAATACGTCTCTTAAGCCAGAGCAATTGGAATGAGATTTCAGCAGCTTAAATCCTGTAAACTGTAGCTGAATAAAATACAATATGAAGCTGAAGTGCCTCATCAGAAAAGGGCTGAAAAGCAAGAGCAGAGCAAAAGCTCTGAGTCAGGGAGGTAAGCAAAATAACTGATAAGTACAGGTGATGAGAGTAGTAGCGTGAAAAAACTTGGAAAACAATTTTTTACCTGACAAATAGTTATCTCCTTGCTGATCAGCAAGCAGTAACTTATTCTCTTGCAACATCTTGCAAGGCTTATTTACAGACAAAATGGCTAAAAACATTGGGGTTAACAAGCAACTTCAAACAAAAACAACCAGCCTTTCCTTATGTGACTTTAATGCAGCAGGAAAAGAGGTGTTTATGCCACCGTTGTGATGATGGCAAAAAGAGGAAAGTAGCGAGGAAAGAACTTATTTAAAAAATAGTGTAAGGTTTGGGAGGTGGAATGATGTTGAAAGAGCGAGAAGACATTTTTAGCAGCTCCTCCTCAGAGCAACTTGAGAACAGTGAGGCCAGGAAAGAATTTACAATAACAATCAAGACATGTCTATGATGGGGGCAGAGAACTTGCCCATGAGAACCAGGAGAGGCCTGGCTCTTAATGTTTCCCGTCCATGTGTGGTACAGCTTCTAGGAAACAAGATGACATTAGCGTAAGGAGCTAGCCAGAAACACAAGGGGAATGACCACATTGGCTATTTTGAGAGTTGTCATTTCAATAAAGACAATTTCATCCAAGACCTTTCCCAAGTGCAAGCAGTTACAGAGTTCAGTCCAGTCTGTCATTCTTCTCTGAAACAGTTCCCAGATAACTGCAAGTCCTTCAAAAACCTAAACTCTCTTGCAATTGCACTAGAAACCATGCAGATGTAGTTGTAATGTATAAACATCTTTCACTTCTGAGTGTTGTGGACTCTTTTGGATACCAAAAAAAAATCACAAGGGAAGAAATGAAATCTGTTGGGTTTGATATGTTCAAGGGAAATCTGGAGTTGAATGGCAGGCTCTTTTAAAGGGTTGGTCTGAATTAAGAAATCCTGCCTTGCCTCAATTCCTACTCTGTATTATAGGGGTAGCACTTAATTTCATGTAGCCATTTTTTCTAAGCTGTGTAAGTAGTTGGATCAAAAAGCCTTTATTTGATATACTTGCAAAATATGTAGAGCAAAGTGGTTTCATCCCCTCACAACTGTCCTAATGCTAACCAAGGATAATGGTGGAAGTCTTTAACAGATGATGGTTCTTTACGTAGATCTAAGTTATATCAAGTACTTGTATTTCAGCATTGAAAAATATATTTTTAAACTTTTTTTGGGATAAAGAAATAAGATTAGTGTTTTGAAATATTATGAAACAGATTTAGTAAACTTTTTGATCTATTTTTAAAAAGCCATGAAAGAAGCACACAGTAGGCTTTTCTCCTTTAGAAAGAGCTTTCTTACTTCCTTAAAACATTGCCTATTAATTTATGTAGCCTGTATTTAGTTACTGCTCTCAATATAGTATTCTGAATAATATAATTTGATTTCAGCTTCCTCAGAAGCTAAAAAAGTTCAGCTTTAAGATCTTCACACATCTAAGAAATATGCTGTAAAGAACTGCAGCATGACTTTGTTTTGTTTTTTACTGCATGGATATTTTGCCTTGCTAAAAGCACATACGCTTCTGGAAGTGGACACTTTATTCTACTTCTCTTTGATAATTTCAGATATAGCACGTAAGTAATCCTTTTACATGCAGTATTAAATTAGTATCCTTTTATTTATTTCAAGCTTGTTCTGGTGGCTGTGTGCTCCTCATCACCGAGCTGATTCACTGTGACTTCCTTTCTTTATTGCTTAATAGCAATTTTCATGCCTTCTAAGCCTTTCTGTGTGTTAGAAAGAGGAAGTTACCATATAGTATTGGATTTCACATAGCAATAAATGTTAGTAGAAAACAGACTAAGATATCAGTTACTTGACAAAGCAATTGCATAAAGCTTTATCAAAATGAAACCATTAAATTTGTTGTATGATTCCTTCTCTAAATTAAGACCTTGCAGGTTTTAGATGCAGTGTCCAGTAAGTTCTGGTGTAAGAAGCCTTGAAAACACTTTGCAATACACCTGATGATGGGCCAGGGAGAGGGTTAATAGTGTGTTTGGGGTGCAAATGCTGTTTTTCACCTAACGATAGCTGGTGGAGAGAGGTAGTACCCTTGCCAATTCCCCAGGGACCAGTCTGACTGATGTGTGAAGAAAAACATAACCATTCATATAAATAGCCCAATTAAAGGGCCTGTATGGTTTTATCAAGTTTCAAGGAACAGTGATGGTGTCTAAACTTTCCAGTCCTGCATCACCTTTAAGAGAAGTCAAGTCACCTGGTGGTCAGGTGAAGGATTACAAAGATGAGTGGTGTGACATTTTTCTATTTTTATAGTTTTTAATCACAAAGTGCTTATCCTCAGTAAAGATTCTGAGGGATGTTAGAATAGTTTATATTCAAGTTAGCCTGAGCCAGATTCACATGCACCAGGAAACTGGGAAAGGACCTCTTTAAAGTATGTGTTTAGCGTATTACCTAATACTAGAGGAAATTTCTGTGAACCAGAGAAAAAAGTTTAATTTCTTTTCTTAGAGCATTAGGAAGGCATTGGCTAGGAAGTGATACAGGAAGGAAAAAATCTGTAAATAACTTTTTCAAGAAATAGAATTATTCTAGTCAGCATACTTCAGGGAAAGTAAATCTTCTCAATGAGATAATTGTTACACAGTTGGAAGTGTTCATAAGACTTAGCTCATCTGACTTTTTGACAAAAGGTAGAACACGCTATTGAAACAGTCCAAGCCAAGTAATTAAAAGTGTTTGCATGATGGAAGACATGAATTATTTTTAAGGATGAACCCATCCTGTGTGTAGGTTTATAGTAGATCCTGCAGTCATGGGCTCTTGAATGCTTCTGGTGAACATGTTTGCTCTTGGATTACTTAATGTTAGAAAAGCTTGTAAACACTAGACAAAGCTGGGGGAACAGTAAATAACGGTGCAAACCTTTTGGTGGGACCTATCCACAGAAGTTGTTGCAGGGCATCATTGTGAATGTAGTTTTAGTTTCTTTTAGCAGTCAAAGAAAAAACAGACAGTGGTTGGGAGCAGCACCACCCAAACCTGCACCGATTGTCTCAAAGGACTAGCTCCCTGTTTTGTGCCACTGCTGAAAGGAAATGGCAAGTCTCAGTTTTATAACATTGGAAATATGAAACAGGCAATTATGTTAGCTGTACAGGTACGACAACATCAGGAGCCTGGGGAAAAGGAATTCTTAAATCTTCAAGGCATTCAAAAAAGAATAAAAACATGACACGCCTTTTACTGAGGCTAAGATCTATTATTTGAAAGGGTTAAGAGGTGACCTTGCTCTAATCAAAATATTTTTAAGGGGGAAAGTCTTCTGACTGTAGACTGCTTTTTAATATAGCAGAAGGAGATGAGATTCTGCAGTTGAAAGGTGAACTTAGACAAATTGACTCTAGAAATGAGAAATGTATTCAACAGTGAAAATAGCTAACCATTGAAATGTCTGAGCTATGGATATGCTTGCTTTAACTTAATTTGACCTTTGAAAAAATTGTTTGTCTTTAACATCTCTTTGAGATGCAGGTTTGACTTACAGACTTCAGGCAGAAATATTGAAGTCACTTGGCTTGTTGTACCAAAGAGGTCAGACTCAGAGTTTTGCAACATTATGGCTTTTAGAATATAGGAATTTAAGTTACAGTATATAGTTAGGTTGCTTGACCCAGTTTACACTTGTATGCATCCCAATTATTTTTTTCTGTACTCATTATTCAGATGAGAAAAACTGATTTTGGTTGCTGCTCACCTGTACAAATGTGTCAAGCTTCTTTCCAGTCAAGTGTTCAGGCTTTTGAGACCGTTATTGTTCAGAGAACTGCAAAGGATGTTAAGTTATTAAAATGAAAGTGCTTAAAGAAATATTGCAATTAGTACCACTATACAATAAAATATGGAATGTTAAATGAGTCTGATAAATGTTTGTTTAAAGCTGTTGAGGTGAACCAAAATTCTATTATGACTAAAGATGCTTAATGTCCCTGTATTTAACTGACTTTATAGACCCAGTAGTGCTGGAAACTAGCATGTTGATCACAGGATTTCATGTTGGCATGCTGCTTTGATGTATGGTATGAAAGAAAAATGTTAACTTGAGAAGGGGTGTCGTAGTTCAGCCCCGATCAGGACCAGACTACGCAGTCTCTCTCTCGCTCCCCCCACCCTCCGAGAGAATAGGGGGAGATGATATAAGAAAAACGGCTCAAGGTTTGAGATAAGGACGGGGAGAAATCCTTAAAGTTACCGTCACGGGCAAAACAGACTCGACTTGGGGAAAACTATTCATTTATTTCTAAAATTAGCAGGAGAATGAGACAGGGAACAAGATAACCTCCCCCCCCACCCCTCCCTCTTCCCGGGCTTAACATTATCTCTACTACCTTCCCCTCCCGAGCGGCACGGGGGGGGAAAAGGGAATGGGGGTCGCGGTCAGTTCATCACGCGTTGTTTTACGCCGCTGTATCATCGTCGGGGGAAGAACTCCTCGCATTCCTCCTCTGCTCCAGCGTGGGGTCCCTCCCACGGGCCACAGTCCTTCGTGAAACTGCTCCGGCGTGGGTCATCTCTTCCACGGGATGCAGTCCCTCTAGAACAGCTGTCCCAGCGGGCCCTCCACGGGCCACAGCCTCCTTCAGGCCTCCACCTGCTCTGGCGTGGGGTCCTCCACGGGCTGCAGGTGGATCTCTGCCCCTCCGTGGACCTCCATGGGCTGCAGGGGGACAACCCGCTCCACCATGGTCTTCACCACGAGTTGCAGAGGAATCTTGGCCAGGAGCCATATTACTCCTCCCCCTCCTTCTGAACTGACCTTGGCGTCTGCAGCCGTTCCTCACAACAGGCTGGCAGACACCTCTCAGGATCCTTTTTACATCTTATTCACTTCTCATCTCCTCTCCACTTCTTGCAGCTGGGCCGGGCCGAGTTGGGCCCAGTCGGCTGCCCGGCGGGAGGCCAGAGGGTGAGGCCTGCAAGGCCCATGAGGCTCGCGCCTCCCCCTCTCTGCCCCCCGCTCAGCTGCTTCACATCTTCTCTTCCCTCTTTTTCCTGTTTTCCCCTACTTAAATACGTTATCGCAGAGGCGTTATCACGGGACATTCTGCTACCAATTGGCTCGGCCTTGGCCAGCAGCGGGTCTGCCCTAGGCCCGGCCGAGTCCACTGAACAAAGGGGAGCGACTTCTAGCAGTTTCCTACAGAAGCTACCACCTTAGGCCCCCCCTCACTAACAAAACCAGAACAAGGGGACATGAAAATGTTACTGATAAATAGGTTTAATTCTATTTTTATCTTGTAAGTTTGCTTATGGCCTCTTATACAATACTTTGTCTGTAACATTGCTAACATGGCAGTGGCTTATGCCTACACATTTCATGAAACTTTCACACCCACTGGCTTGTATTTTCCATGAAAAGCTTTGTAGAAATGTGCATACTCAAGCTGGATCCAGTTTATTTTTACTTCTGTAATTAAGTCTAAAACTGATATAAAGGACTAATTCTTAGTCTGCAACTTGCAACTAACAATTAAGATTACATGAAACAAGTGAAAACACAAACCTATAAAAATTAGATACGCAGACAATTTAATTTTTCATCTTTTGTTTCCTTCCCTCGAGTATTTTTTTTAATCAGACAAAAGTTGCTGTTTGGGTGTGGGGAAAGTCCATAGTAATAATCTATCTAGTGTAACTTCAGCTTTCATACTAACCTAACAATGTGCATCTCCATGAGGCTGACTTAAAATCAGTTTAAGTTTTTTCCAGCATAGGTAAGAAAGCTGTATTTCTCATAACAAGCAGAGTAGTGAATGGCACTCAGTCAAAAGATCTAATGTGAGACACTAAAAAATTTTAATGCTAGAAGAAATGGACATTTAGTGCATACTGTAAATGGTTACATCTTGTAAGTCAAGTGGAATCTGAGCAGCTGTTTTTCTTATATATGACAGAGGAGTCCCTCTCTAGGACCTGTAATCATGCAAATTAGAGTTTGTATCCTCCTTGCAGCCTTAAAAGCGTTATAGGGTGGAATGTTCATCACTACTGAACACTCCTTGGGAGATCTGGAGAGAAGGGATTTTAAGAAGAGAAAATACTAATAGTAAAAAAAACCCCGAACAACAACAACAACAAAAAAATCCAACACCACGAGTATACCAAGTCAGGCCTACAAAATACCTGTTCCTTAAAGTTTCTTAACTTTTGTTCTGTTTCTTAAAGCTTGCTAGAATATCAGCTTTAAAGCAATGACATGGACATCGGTTAATCTTAATCTCATATGCTTCAATTCTTGACAGATATTTTCGCGTGGAAATTTTTTATTACTAAACTCATCATGGTTTCTTACTGAAAATACTGAACCCAACTTCATCTGAATAACCAAAGCAGCTTGGTAGAAAAAAAAATTATGAGCTTTTGACTGGTGATTAATACCATTAGACCTTGTTCAGTAAAGATTTCTGATGAACAGTTTTAATTTTTTAGGGTAACTATCATTTGATCTAAATTATGTACATATTATGTAATTGCCATTATAAGATTGTTCTAAAGAAAGCTGAAGACTATAGTGGTAGAAATTTGAATTTTAATGGAAAGCACTTAGAAGGGAAGTTGACATGTCTAAGAAGCTTAAATAGAAGGTATTTCTGTAATACTATATATCCTTTTTGTCAGTACTGAATGTGCTCATTTGAGTTTCTGGCTTCTACAATAGAGTGCCTTAATATCCTGACAATTATTAACAAATAATGACAACATATAAGTGAAAAAAATGTAAATGGGATTTTAGGCTATGTTTGTAGCCTAAAATCGACTGATCCTGTTAACTAACTTAGGCTATACTAACACTGTGCAAGGCTGGCTCCTTGCTCCAATGTCTCCTCATGTTCATACTCAGCCACTTTCTGCTCTGTGAACCTGAAGGAAGCCTCAAGGACAGAACTGTCTGTTCCAGAGTGCAAAGGACTCAAACTTGTTCACTGTAACAGGAAACAACGGTGTTTCTGCAGACCGTGAGGAGCCACATGGACATGATGTGGTGGGAAGCAAACCACACTGCAGAAGAGCAGAGCATTATAGTTTCTGCTTTGTAGAGTGGTGTAAAAAAAAAAATCTTTCAAAAGCTTGGCTCTCATTTATGCTCTAAAGTGTTTTGCAGCTTGAAAGACTCAGTTTGTATTAGTCAAAACAGGATCCTGGTTTTTCCTTCTTGAAGCATGTTCATCAACTTCTTGGCCCAGGTTAGTTCAAAATGGTACTTGGCTTCATAAGTTAACCAGGTCTGTCTGTTATGCTTATTACGGGTGAAATGGGCAAGCAAAATGTGCTGTGGCTTAGCCATCTCTTGCTGCACTCTGACTTTGTGAAAAGGAATACTTTAAACTCAAAGTCAGAATGTAATGACTTTGAAGAAGCAGGACTTTTTTTCTTTCTATTTTTTTGTGTGTGGTTTGTTTTTTTTTTTTTCTTTAAGAGTAAAATTCAGTTGTTCCAGACTTATCATTGCTGTGTGGTTTGTTGTAGTTTGGTCAAGACATGGCTTGATGTTGATCTATACAGAGTGAGCAGTATTGCTGTATTTAAGAAAAAGTAATAATCTAGATTTTTATTCTTTATTTCCCTTCTTTCTACTGTCAACTGGCAAGATTTAGAGAGTGCTCTACCTCTATTTCAGAGGATGCAGGAAAATTGAACCCCAACCCTATCCCTGCCCACTAACAGTCAAACTTAAATTTACAGTCTTGTTGCACTTGAACTTCAGAGATGTTTGTTGAAAGCAGCTAACATCCATAACAGAATTACCCAGTTTCATAGTGTAAACATACTTTTGAACTCTTTGCAAGTAAGCTTAGAAATTATACTCCTACTTTAGTGCAAGACTTCAGATTTCCATTGCGTGGCTTTTATGAGGCCAGTGTCAAAGTTTTAGACTTCTCCAGTTTCTTGCTTAGAGCCTAGAGTGCAAATCTTTGATTTTGTGAGGTGCTCTACTGTATTCTGTGGTAACTGAGTGCTGGATCACTTGTTAAGAGTAATTTCCTTTAGGTTGTACTTGGAATACATCCTAAAATAGTGTCCTGGTTCTGGCTAGGATAGAGTTAATTTTCACCTGAGCTGGGAGAGGAGCTGGAGGCACCTGTGGCTGGAGGACACCGCTAGGATAGGTTACTAATTAGCCAAGAGCTGGGGTAAGTTTACCCAAATTAGTCAAAGGGCCTTTCCATACCTTGTGATGTTGTGCTCAGTATATCAGTAAGGAGGGTGCTGAGAGGAGCCTCCTACTACTGGGGAGGAAGCTGGGCATCAGGATCTGCTGCACTGTAAATTATGTGCTTTGGTATTTTCTGTTATTGGGTTTTGCTTGACTGTTTTCCATCTCTGTTTTGTTTTCTTCTGTTATTCTCTTAAACTATTTTTTTTTTATCTCAACCCATGAGTTTTGCTGTCTTTTTTTTACCAGTTCTCCTCCCTGTCCCGCTGGAGGGAGGGAGCGAGAGACTGCGTAGCTTGGTCCTGAGCAGGACTAAACTATGATAAATAGTAAATAACGCTTAATAACTGCCTTGTCACCTTTCTTGCCATTGTCTAATTTCTTGTTTCTCCTTCTACAAGGCTACTTTTTGCACCTTCACAGGAGTTTGTGAAAACACCTGATGAATTAATCCATGCTAAAACGGATCAAGCAGGGTAAGGGCCTTGACCCAGACTTGTTGTGTATCCACAAAATAGCTCTCTGGCGTAGAGGGGAGGGTATGGTGGAAGCTAATTCTGCAATGAGCAGAAATGTTTAGATTGAATATGTGACTACCTCTTTAAATAACTCACTCTCAAAGTGTTTATTAAACTTACAGGCAAAAGTTGAGTTAGTACTTCAGAGACGGACACCACTCTAATTTGGTAACTACTCGGTGACTGCTTTTAGCTTTCCTACTCAAAGTGCACTCGGTAACTAACGGGGAAGCACTCTTACATGGTGGGATATCTGTTATGTCCTGAGTGACCAAGCTCCTGTCCACTGGCACAGTGAGACAGGTAAAACTTAACCACACTTCTAAATCTGTTTAATAGCATCTATTAAAGTAGTTAGCGGGAATATAAATTGTTTAGACTTATCTGCAGCTACATTAAGTACATTAACTTAAGTACTCAAGTAAGTATTAGGTAGTGGTGTGCAAGTGAAACCTCACCATTAAACGATGAGACTTCTGGTGAGCTGTCTCCCATATCTTGACTGGTGATGCGAGCTGCTGGAAGAGATTTTCCTGTCTTGTAAGATGATTACCTACTAGTTAATGTGCTGAGTTGTGGCCAGCTAATGAAGACAACATGGGATGAACATTGAGAGAGGCAGAAGTACAGAGCAGAACTTCATAAGCAGGTGCAGCTGAGGAAACTGGCCTTAAAAGCAAAGGCACAGATTTTAAATTCAATGAAAATTTCTTGAGAGCTGTCAGAAACTATTGTTGATATATGCAGTCAATTACTGTGGAAATTAGCATGTTTCTTCTCTCTTTGTCTAATTTTTGCCATCTCTTGTGTATGTGGAAGAGCAAACCTAAATCTTAACCTAAGAACATCCTGCAAGCCAAAAGAATTAAGCCAAATAACTTGTTTTTAAACTCACTGCTGAATATTCATAGGTGCTGAAATGTAATTTTTGAAAGTGACTTTTTTTATACAACTGTCTAACTTCTAAAGAGTCTAATAATCTTTGAAAATGTGATTGGAGCACTTAAGAATATTTTCCTGTGTAGCTAGTAATTGCATAAAGGCAGAAGCTATTAGCTAGTGCTTCTTTACAAGAAAAGATATCAACCAGCAAATGAACAATGAACTACACGGCTGATGAACGGCATCCTCACCAGGAATGCCAATAGCAATGGACTAGTGTATATAAAGCAGAAAGGATAAATGGTGTCAAAATTGCATATTTATATACGTTCAAAATTTTAGTTTTTCTTGAGGAAGAAGGTTCTAGCCATGTGTTTTAGAGGTTGGTAATTATTTTCTTTTTTTTTTGGGGTGGGGAAAGTTATCTTTCTGGTTTACATGTATTGTTCACTCTTTCCTATGGCATGGAAACATGACTGACCATAAAAAGTTTCTTTGGCTGTTATTCAGGGAAGACAATTGCTAGAACGGCACTCAGGATTTCTGCAAATATATGCTTAATCTTCTGTGGTTTATAGGATGTGCATCTTTTGTCTGCTTAATATGAATTTACATGAGACATCTTTAAGCTTCCTGGAATATAGTTTTGGTACGAGATATTATAATAAACAGCATAGTAGTTAATATAGATCCCTGTGGAGCAATTCTGTAATTGTTTTTCCTTATGTTCAACAAGGAACTGGATAAGCTTCTCACTTTTTCTTGGGTACCTGAAAACCTTTAAACTGTTAGAGTGCATCAAACTGAGTATAAGTGTGTGCTAGATTGCCAGAGTGGTAACAGAAATTTGGCCCCTAATGTTGAAGCTTTCTTAAGAAAGAATTTGGAAAAACCTTATTTTGAAGATACTTAGCAAAATCCTTGGGCTTTTTTTTTTTTTTTCAAATCATGAAGAGTAACATTAAAAAATCAACAGCTGCATAGGCAGTATTCAGTGCAAACACTGCTGTGTCTTTACAGGAGCACTTTACATTAATGGTCATAACATTTGGAAACAGAGAGCCAATGATAGTCACAACAGTGATAACATGATGCTGCCTTTTGAGGACAGAAATGAGCTCCAAGAAAACACTGTAGGGTGGCACTGCAAGCAGAGGACTCACGAGCTGGGCTGGAGGATGTGGTTGTGTGGATACAGGCAGGCACAGGCACTAGCACCCCAGCAAGGTGGCTGTCTCCTAGAGCTCTGCTCTGTCAGGATGCAAAATCCAGGACTGGCCTCATGTTGTTGAACATAAGAGACTACTCTTTGAAAGCCCTTGCTGTAATTCAAAACAAAGTCATGCATCTTTCAAGCTGGAAAGACAGCAGCCAGGGGCATGACAAAAGCATAAAGCAGCAGTTTTCCTTTCCTGCTACTGGCTCCAGGTGTGAAAGGGAGCAGAGGGACCATTATGAAAAATACAGTATATAAAGTCTGTGTCAAATTCTAACTCTGCTTTCACCACACAGATTATAAAACAAATGAGTTCTTGAATTTAATATGCTGTCAGCCTTTCTTCTCGCAGTAACGGATATTCTCTTCTAGATGCAAATCCAGTGACAGGATGATACATGTGCTAGTTGGGACAAGCAAGAGCTCTGGGTTGAGGGGGGAAAAAAGAAAAAAACAAAACAGTATTTTCTCTGTTGGTGGTAAAATAGCTTTTCAACTTCTGATTTAAAAGCTAGTAAGAAATCTGTAGATTTTTTTTTATTATTTTTTTTTTCCTAGGTAGAAATAGAGAAGTATGGAAGAGTAGTCTGAAAATATAAAGTGTAAATATTCTGGAATCTCAACAGAAAGCAAAGTGACTGCAGTTTTAGTAGAGTTGCACAAGATCTGTCTTCACCTTTCAAGCTGCCAATAATTCGCCATTGAAATGAGAACTGTGTTGTGAAATCTTTTCAGACTCAGACCTACCAAATGCATTTCCTATCTTATCTTAGTGTTTTTTTTCCTTCATAATTTCAACATAGATAACATTGAATCACTTCAGCTGGCAGGTGTGGCAATACCATAGGACTTAGAAATGGAATAAAGTAACAAAAGGATCTCAGCTCATTATTGGCTTTTATCAGCTGTGCTACAGAACAAAATGTCATTGGTTTCAACTATGTTTGCACTCATTCTGATATCACTACCCACAAGACATCTGCTGGGAGATTTAATTTTGTCACACTGGTAAGTGTTTTTACCAGGGGAATGAGTTGAATGTGTGTAGTTAATGATAGGACACGTCTGCTGTTGTGCTGTCAGAAACATCTATCTAGATGTAAATATTTTATATAAGCTTAAAAAGACAAAGGCTAACTTGGTTTCCGCAGTTTGTAGATACATCAGTGCAGCAAAGGGCAAAACATCAGTCACGTTTCTCTGGCTAGATTGGCTAGGGACAAGAAAATCAGGAATAGCTTGCTACTCAGATTGCAAGTGTATTTCTGCTGGCCACTCATAATAAGAAAGATGCGATCTCCACAGGGGGAAAGGGATAAAAGGCCAGAGAGAGCAGAAGATAACAAAAAATGAAGCAACTTTGTATGTCCAACAGGTGAGGACATTGTGTGCTGTAATTGATCCTGCTCATCAGATAAAAAATTGAATGAGTTTGTGAGGGAACAGGAGAATAGATACCAACTAAGGAAAAAGACTTTCATTTGAGAAACATTTAATGGTAACGCACTATTTGAACAAAGGAATAGCCAAAATGTCCAGCAGGGAATGACCTGTGTTCCTAAGTGCCCCTTTCCTGTTTTGTTTTGGTTTTGTTTTTTTTTTTCTTAAGACTTGCTGTTCAGAACACACTATGTCATTGCTTGTTAACTGTATGTTGGCTTTATATTCTATAATCTTTTAGATTTAGGGTACTTGCATCTTTTGTGTACTTCAGAAGGCTTGAAAACTGAAATAATGGAAATAAGAAAAGTCCCATACTCAAATTAACTTCCTCATTTTCTTTCTTTTTATATCAAATGATCATTTTTGCCTTTGCCGCTTAAGTTGTATCTGGAAAAATACAAAACTTTCCTGCTAAAATGTAATTTCAGGGGTTATTATCTGTTTATTTTGGTCACTAGCAGTTTGTCATCTTCTTGCCAGGGTATGTGGCTTGCTAAAATTTGAGTTCAAAGGCCATGTGCTTGGACCATCCAGACTATATGAGTTATTTTTAGGCAAGCTCTGTGTCAGCAGCATAAAGGGAGATGTGCACCATGCACTCCAGCAGACTCTTGGGTGCGCAACAGCTGTGTTTAGCAGTGATTAAATCTCCCAGTAACATCACTGTGTGCTGCAGAGGAAAGCATTCTGGAGGGCACATAGAGTAGGAGGTTCCAATCTCCCTTCCTCCCTCTCAGAGGAACCACTGCAGCTGATACTTGGCTATTAGCACTGTCATTTCCTCCGACTGAATGTTGTTAAGACAACTTGCTTTCACAGTAAACCAGCACTTCCAAGTTGCATTTATTCCTTTTGAAGAACTGTTGAAAGTTCTTTCCTTCTAAAAGTAGTATTTTGTCTTGAAATAGCAAGTGTTAAGGAGGATTTAAAAACACAAATCTAAACTCAAAAAAGCTAAAAGCTTGAAAATTGTATATATTCATGCTTTTGGTTTTTTCAAGTATGCACATGATTAAAGAGAGAGCAGATGGAATTATCTTACCTGTTCTCCAGACTGGTACAGATTTGAACTGAAATTATTTTTCTTACTTCTTACTTTCCTTTTATCAAACTGAAATTGATAGACAAATTAAAGGTAGTTTCCCACATCTTCCTTTCCATCCAAATTTACTTATTAATATTAAATGACTGCTTTTAAATACCTGCAATCACCGTACTCCCCAAGACTGATCACTTAGTGTGCTGCTTTGCATTGTGGTAAGGTCTTCCTTCATACAAAATCATGCTTTTGTGGGTGCTGAAAAGAGGATGTTTTTTCATGTAATCAACCTCATTTCTTTTGTTTTACTTCATGAAGATTTTTGGTGCACGCCTTTCATTTCTGAACATCAAAAATGCCTGTTCTTGCCTTTGCCCCCTGCGCCTTTCATTCTAATCCTAAGATACCTTAATGTCTCCCTAGGACATTACATCGCTAACTACCATTTTCATCTCTGTATTTTTTTTTTTCTCCCATCTCTGGTTTGATAGGCAAAATATTTTTTTGTTGTTAAATTCAGACATTCCTGACAGGGAAGAATAGTCATTGTTGTTCTAAACTTGGTTATTTATTATGCCTTTTCATGCAGATTTTGGATGAATTAGTGTTTGTACAAGTGACATGACAGGAAGGATCATTATTTCCATTGCTGCCCTCTGGGGAGTTCACTAAATCTGATGTGAAGAATGTTATAATTTCAAGCTCAAGTATTCTGTTCTCTTCTGGCAGATGCTTTCTGTTTCTTTCTTAATTTTCTTTTTTTTTTTTTGTTTGTTTTTGTGAATGTCTTTGTGTCCTCTACAAGTCCTACCAGAAAGTCCATGACGTTAGCAGTACTGTTACATCTTGCAGCATCCAAATGTGTAGTAATTTGCTCACAGCTCCCGAGCTGCTTCTTACAGGTTTGTTGAAAGTTGAAGATTTTTGTAGCTTTAGAAGGATACAAGCTCACTTTCACAACCATTGAAGTTTTCTGTTTGAATCATGGAACAGTTACAGAGTAGTATTTCTTCAGATGACAGGAACATGTTTTCCAGTAGTTGAAGGACAAGGGTTCACATACAACCATGTGTAATGCTTTTTTCTTTTTAATTTTTAAGCAGTAGTTTTGTTTAGTAGTGCCCTTCACTAAAATAGACTGTGTGACACTTCAAACGAGTAGAGTCCAATCAACCCCGCTATCTTACTGTTTCCTTTTTGTCTATGTCATGTGGAAATGTAACGTATAATAGTTCTGTTGCTTCTTGCAATAATTGGACACAGAGTTGAATGAAAGTTCTCTCTTCTGTGAAAGTGGAAAGATTTTCCTACTTTACAAGCTCACTGTCAGTATTTCATGACAGGTGAGACTCCATCCTGCCAGTGTCTGGTGATATGTTCTTGATCCTAGCGTTACCTTGAAGTAAGGGGGTTTAGTACCCTGGGTGTCTTTTTAAGAAAAGAAGCCTCAGCAGGGCACGTTTTCTCAGGCTATATTGGTTTTGTGCAAAGTCAAAGCCTTTCTCTGTGCTGTAACCTTCTTCGTATCCACATTATTAAATGCCTACATGTTGGCTATAATGTCCCTTGCTTTCTCTTAAAGCCCTTGCTAGCCCAAATTCCAATATAGAGTGAGGATAAGGCAGCAGGTCCTAGCTGAGAAGCTGTCCCAGAGAAGCTGCCACCAGGTAAATGCTGTTTCAGAAGAGAGATGAGGAGCCCAGATGCTTGAGTCATCCTGTTATTGGTGCCGGGAGATGGCAGGCACTAAATTCTTCTGCAGGAAGCACTATTAGCTGCTGCATTTTTTTTGTCTGGCTGTAGTTGGTAGAATTTTTTCTCTGACATTAACCTGACTGTAGAGGATCTCTTTCTCTTGTTGGCACTAGGAAAACTCCAGAGGTGGCCTAGAGCAGTGCTGTTGGCTGCTGAATAAGGTCATGGCTCCTCTTTTGAATGATGATATAAAGGAGTACTCATGGAGTATTCCTGTAGATCTGACCTGGAAATTGATATGGGAAGAGATCATTTGGATTGAATAAAATGCTTGTTTTAAAGTTCTCTTTTTTTTTTTTTTTTTGAGTCTTGTTACACCACCTGCTGTTTATCTTATGCATATAAATACAGGTATTACTTTCTGCTGGGAGGTCTTGTAAACAGCACACCAGTGCATCTGCTCTTGCCTGCTGAAAAGGTCTTGCTGTGCTTTGTCTGTGGTTCTAGTCCAGTTCTTTTGACAGCAGACACCAGTTCTCAGTAGCAGGCATTTGCTGCTACTGCTTCTCCTCTCTGACTGAGATGTGCTACCAGCTGCAATCTGTACCCTACCGGAAAAAATGGTAGAGGTTAGGTCAAAGACCCAGGCTAGGCCTAACATGCCATTATCTGTAGTCTTGCTGATTCATAGTGACACTGGAAGCTAATGCTTGAGATATTATCAGTGATGTAATTGCTACATAACAAATATAGATGTTTGCAGGGTGATCTAAAAGGGATGTTGTATCAGTCTGGATGTGTTCAAAATAAGAGACTGAGTTTGGTAACAAGTCTAGCACTTTGTACTTTGAAGCAATGTACTTCTGTCTAATGTTAACGGTGTGCCTTGGAGCAGAAAAAAAAAAGACACTGACAAGAGTTTAAGTGTTAGGTTATGTACTGTGCTGGACAGATGTAGGACTTGGAGTTAAGTTCTAATAGATTGAGAGTGTAATTGTCCACCTGGACAATTAGTATTCTCTGCTCTAGCAGAGCACTCTGAGCGTTCAGCTTGTTGAGCTGCTCTCTGAGCTCTGCCCTCTGAGCAGTCAGGTGATGCAATGCGATCTTTGTAATGTAGTTATGTTCTTGAAACTGAAATCTTGTTCTGAAATGCAGCTGAGTTAATACATCGTATATTCTTGGATGTACGTGGGATGACTGAGTAAGGAAATGGGACTGGTAAGGGTTGGGGCTTATGTTGTTTTATAGGATGTATAGCATGTGTACTAAGTCAACATAGTACAATATCATCTCCCTCCACTACTGGTACATTCTTCTTTTCCCTTCAGGTGCATCAGTACTGCACCAAGGCTTGATAGGCTTCTGTGGTTCCACTGATAGGGCAGTAAGGACAACTACATAACCTAAAACTTGCCAACATCCATTTAATAATAATGAGCATAATAGTAATAATAAACATAATTAAGTGGTACCTTTGTCTGCCTTGTGGTTATTTCAAACACAGTCTTGTGTAGTGACTGAAACTGAATTCCAGAACTAAGGAACACACATTTAGACAGACCCTGCTGGACTACCCAGACATGTATCTCAGGTGGGTTCTCCCTGCCTGACACTTCCTCAGCATTGACTGCTGCTCAAACAGTGCCTGCAACAGCACTAACCCACAGGTAGTCAGTTAATAAACTTGGTCTGTGTCTAATACAGTAAATTGTAACTCATCGTCTGTACTAGAAAACTGACAGATCATTCCCTGGCATGATTTTCGCACTTAACGACTAGCACTGTCTTGCAAAAATTTGCACTCACAGCTCAGAACTGAGCACAGGTAGCTCCATTCTCAACAGGCATTTAGAGAGATTTGGAGCCAAAGGGAGTTTTCCAGCGTAACTGTAGGCTCTTTTATGGCAGCTGGCATGTTTAACTTATGTCTCTGGGTATGTTTGATTTACTAATACAGACAGAGCCTTTTCTTGTTAAATTTCTAACCCTTCCCTACTAAAAATAGTGACTTAAAGGTCAAAGTATTTTCAGACTACCTGAGACTCCACTGAGAGATTAAACTTATCTTTTTGAAAAGCTGGATGATGGGTACATAAAACTTTCCTGTCAACTGTGACAGGAAAAATCTTGAGCTGAGGACTGTGCAGTCCCTGTAGGGTTGTATTTTCTCTAGTCTTACTTCTGAGTGTGTAGCATATGTGTTCTTCCACTACACCGAAGTGCGGCTAATAACTGATTCTTGAGGACACTTGAGATGATACAACCAGAAACTTAAAAAAAGATGAATCTTGGTTTCTGAAATAGCTTTTTACCTAGCTAAAGATTAATTATGCTTTCAAAATCTTGTAGAAATAAGTGTGCTGTTAATCTCCTTTTTTGACTTTGGAGATTCTGGAATTCCTGTAGTGTGGCATTGTGGGAACAGGATCTTGATTTCAGAAAGTGTTGGTTGGAAAACATGGATGGATACTTGGAAGGTCAGACAGGGCTGCTATTATATCCATGGTCAACAAATCTCTTGAAAAGTGAAGAGCTGCTTGATAATCTGAAGGCATGCATGCTGTCCGATCATGCATAGCTAAGCAGAGAATTATGACTTTCTCCTTGTGTAAAGGGGAGGGTTAAGAGGTGATTTTCACTTATTCTTTTAGTTAGCTTTTTGAAAATAGTGATCAGCAACTCAAAGCTGCTTTGGACTCAAATAGACACTTCCACTGAGAATACTTTCTTTTTTCCTTCTTTTGCTTGTGTAATTTTCTAATATTTTTTTCTCTTTCAATTTCTGAAACTTGTGGGGGTTTAGACTGACTGTCTAACTGCATTTCTTTGTGTAGGTGTTCTATTCTTTTTGTTATGTATTTTTATTAACCTGCTGACTGTCCACCTCCAAATTCAGAAATGACTCAACTTTTTTCATTTGCAAGGCTGATTAAGTCACTTAGACCAACTAGTAGGCTATCCTTCACTAGAGCAGTATATCTGAAATTTGGTAAGGGTCTGCTGATAGAATGCTAAAAAAGTCTTGAAGATGACTTAATTGTGTGTGGTTGATAAAGTGTATTTTAACTTGCGACTATAATCAGAACAGTGTTATGCAATTAAAAAAGGCAATCCTGAATCAAGCTATAATTAACCCACCTAGTGATGTTTATGCCTCTTGGTTAAAGCCTTTATTCTTCTAGTTAAATGCATGATACAGACAAGACAACTATGTAATGAAAAATAAATTTATTGAGATTTTGATAGGAATATGCTTATGTTGTGATTAAATTATTCATCTAATTATGTGTCATGCTGTAAATATATACATACTGTGTGAATAAGTCAACATGCTAATGGTAAATACTTGTACCACTGCTGTACTGTAGGCGAGTTACATTCCTTGTGAAAGTGTTTGCCACCACAGTTTGAGAGCTTTCACACTGTTGTTTGGACCATGTTTTTCTTTAATTGAACTCTATTTGTTCTCAGCTGGTATTTATGTTTTAGTTAGCTACTGCTACTACTGCAGAATTGAAGAACAAGTTTTCTTGCTGAAAGCCTTAGCTACTTTTTCTAGTTATATTACCTGATTAAATCAAATATATTGCCCCTATCTACAGACCATGTGTTTCATAGGAAAAAAAAATCAACATTCTTATGCAGGTAGAAAGAGTTTCACCTCTGAAAGCCCCGAAAGGTGGCCAGTGTCATACAGCTCAATAACTTAATTTTCTTCTTTCTCAAGCTGCTGATGAAAGAGTTCTGCCACTACGACAAATTTTAATATTTGACATTGTGACACTCACAAAGCCAAAGGTCTTGTAAATGGATGAGAGTCTCGTGGACAACATGAACATGGGTAACACACATACTTTTTGAACCCAGAAAAATACCTGAAAGACAGTTATTTTGACCCTGCATATAATTTGGGAGTTCCTTAACCTCCGGGAAAACAGCCAAGGCCTCACTAAATCATTGTCTTCTCTGTGGCACAGTTGGCCTTTTCTGCCTCATCTTCCCTGCTGTGGCTGCTGGTGGTACAAAGGTGTTTTGCCACTCGAGGATGAAAGTGTAATGAGTGGTGAATATCCTGCCTCTCTTCACAACAGAATCTCCTTAGGGTGCTGGAGAGATGATGTTTTTATATCTTGGATTTAAACGTACAGGTATGCTGCACAAAGATAAAAAAATCATCAGCTTGTGAAGTTGTACTTGTTAAAAAAAAAAAAATCAGAAAAACTACTTAAAGACATTTGTCTAACACAGCACATCAGTGAATGCACAGAGAGGGGGAGACAGGTGATGCCCAGAAAGCATTGCAAACAGCTGAGTATTCCCTAAGTGTTTCTTCAAGCAATATATATTCAAAAATGATGTGGTTTTCATTAAACTCAACAAAGTGACACCACTTGACTTTTCTATCATTTGTGTAGTGGTCTCGTAAGTGGACTGTTCCAAATCTATCCTCTGTACTAATCAATAAAGTAAGTTTATCTCTTTCTTGAGACTTTCACCTGTTGTCTGTCTTCACTTTTAGGATAGATAACACTTTTTTTTTTTTCTTTTCCCTCGTCTTGCAAAATATGATATTCCTTCCTTATATAACACTGCCTTTTCTGTCCAGCTTGTCTCTGCTGTCTTCGACTGTGGTGAACGTGTTATTCAGAAATTAAAATGGAGGTAAAGTGTTTTTAAAATAGGCAAATGTGCAGCGCTGGCCTTGGGAAAAAAAAAAATTGTCTCAAATACAGCTCTGCCAGTTGGTATAAAATATCCTTGTAATACTTTGTCCTCACTATTACTGAAAATCTGAAATGCTATGTATAAAATGCTAAGCTTCTGTGATGTGTCTCTATTTGGATCTTAGAAACAGGATTTCTCTGTCGATAGATTTCCAGACTTCATCCATTTGAAATAGAAGCTAAATTTCTCATTGTGCTTTTTATGTTTTCCTTTTCAAAAGATGTGCTACAGCCCTGCTATAGCAAGTACTTCCTGCTACAAAAAAAAAAAAAAAAAAGAGAGAGAAAATTCTGGTTTCTAAGGAATGGTAAATAAGACATCCAATATATTCAAATTTTTTTATAACTGCTTATGTGTGATAGCTTCTTTGGTACACTCTTTTTCATTAATCGTATCACAACTGTGGATAAATATTAAACCAGTAGTCAAAGTTATAATATTTCCCTCTGAGCAAACTCTTCAGAAACCTAAAATATGGGATATAGTTTTAGATGTTGTGAAGTTGTATGGGTAGAAGTAAAAATTATTGACTTAGGATTTATCGTTAGATGATTGAGAGATTTTTCTCCAGGATTTTAATATATTTTATTTATGCTTTTTTTTTTTTTTTTTTTTTTTAGTTAAATCTGGTGAACTTCAGAAATGGCAGCTTTTCAGGCAACTAGCCTGAGGGGTTTAAAACAAAACATAAAAAGAATAGTCAAAACTTTGCCTACTTATGTGCGCTCATTGGAGTGCCCTATGTGTTACTTAACTATGTTGTGATTATAACTATTTACGTTAGTCCAAATATTTATATAATGTACAACTGTGAAAGTATGAGGTGCTAAATAGAGAATGAATGTTTTCTTTACAAGAGAGGTGTTCATTTCTTTGAGCAGATGAGGTCTGCATGCTTTTAGGAAACAATTTTCAAGCTTTTTTGGAAAACATGCACAGCACCATATCCCAAGGAAACTCTTCTCTTTTAATTCATGCATCTTGTACTCATCAACTAGCCTAAAATGTACAGCAGAACAAAAAGTGGGATGTGTAATTGCTATGTTGATTCCATTCTATGAATTGGAGTGAGCTTTTGCATCTTCAGATCAGTCCAAGACACCAGTCTGAAAGAGGAGACAAGTCAGTGTTGTTAACTGTTTAGCCATGGCCCCATCGGTGGCTCTGCTAGGCATGCCCGCATCCCCAAGGTGCAGGGCACAAGTCAGAGGCTGCAGGGAGTTCTCTTGTGAGGTGCTAAATTCACACCTGGTTGGGATTTAGTTTTACTGCAAGGCTATGTTCTCCATTGCAGTGCCTTAAAGTTAGACTAACCAATAAGTGTATCTTTTTTTCTTAAAAAAAAAAAAAAAAAATTGCATATCCAGTCTATTGGAGCATTATTTTTAAATTTCTTTTCCTCTTTTGCTGTCATGACCTCCAGTTACACTGTTCAGGCAATTTTCAGCTCTATCATAGAGCAGAAAGCAAGTTCCCATACTGGCTAGCCAAATACATTTAAAAAAACCAAACAACCTAAAAATCCTTTTAAAGTCAGAAGGGAATAGAAAGCACAATGAGCAGAGCAAGCGACATCCTATTGATAGTCCTTGTTTAGGGCAGATAGGCCTTCCCTTTCAACATATTTTGATCACCAGGACTTTGCTTTTGTTTTCTGCATTCCTGGATATGTGCCTGAACCTTGAAAGATACCCTTAATACAGCTATTTATATTTATCTGAATTAAAATGTCCAGTTGAAAATGCAACAATAAAGGGGTGAGATCCATCAATAACTGAGTCAGAATGCTAGGAATTAGATGATAGTTGGCATATGGAGATTGCTGTGTTACCTGGTGGTTCTTGTTTCTAAATATTTATGAACAGGCAAGAATGATAAACTTTGCATTTGAGTGAACTAAAACATCAGCTGAGTGACTTTGACTTTTTATTGTAATTGTTATAGAGAGCCAAAGCTCATAGCCTAAGCTCTGTTTTTCCCTTTGACCCTCCTGGGATAGAAATCCGGTTCCACCTGCTATGTGATGTCTGCAATGGGCATTAATTGATTTGATGGCCCTATCCTGAAAGACTGTGGAGGATCTTTCAGGAATTTTGTGACACTGTTTTGAAGCAAAATAGATTAAAAGGAATGCACTGTTGTGGGATTTTTGCCATATCGGTAGACATTGTTTCAATGAAGTTGACTGGGAATTCAAAACAGAACTTGCACAGACTCAGAATAAATTAGAATAAAATAAAGACAATAATTGCATGATGCCTTGTGAGGAAAATCTGTAAACTGTTGTACAGTTCTAACTGACAGAGATCCTGTTCTCATGGTAATGTTGCCAATAATGAAGAAATGTGGGAACACAAATACAGTGAGTATGCGTTATGCAGCAGAATTGTGCTGAACCAAGCTGGATAATGGTGTTCTCTATGGGATGCCAGCCAGCCCTTTAATGCTTACTGCTACTGCAAAAGCACTTGCTAATCCTGCACTGGGAATTGTTTTTCTAAACCATGTTGGGACTTTGATTTCATTGTAACAGAGCAAGGCAAGGGAGGCTTGGGTCTGAGACTTGGGACAGATGGTTTGTCTTTTTGGAAGAAAGGTGCTTTGTAATGGTGCTTCATGCTGGAATTGTGACTGACAACAGCCCACATGAGGACCAGCGCCTTCAGAGATGCACTTTGCTGTCTAACTCCTGGGCTCTGTTCTTACCCAGTAAAGCTGCCTACTACGGATCTGGGTACATTTGTGACTCTCTTGTCTTAACTTCTCAAAGATCTTCTTGAAAGCTTTTTTTAGTTGCAACACAAAAGGGTGACAGTTGTGTCAACACTGCATGGGAGGAAAAAGGAAACAGCCCTTAAATGCTGTAGATAGAAATATGCCTGTTTCCTAAGCATTCAGATGGCAAAGAGACGTAGCTGAGGGCATGCATTCAGCATAGCTTCATTTTTCCCTTTAAATCCGTACTGAACTATGTTGTATTTTGCAGATCGGTAGACAAATATTGGAGGGCCAGAGGAAGAGACATTCATTTAGTGGCAAAATATGAAGCTCTGTTTGTGATGCTTGTGTAGATGCGTCTGAGTGTCAGAGTGGGGATTGCACAAGGGCAGTACATGAAGAAAAGCCCACATCGTTCCCTGCTGAGATTTCTGTTAGGAGACTAGAGAACACTGAAACATACATAAAGATGAACTATTGCTGAAGACAACTGAGGAGTTTTGTAATAATGTTGAGTGCATGTGGAAGTACTTAACTCTGTGGATGACTGCTCTAGGACATGATCTCTCTGCTTAGTGGAGGGCAGAGTGGCTCAGCTCCTGTGGCTGCCTGGCAGGCTATCCAGCTAAAGGCATCTTACCTCAGAATCCTTATCCCATTCCTTTTTTTTTTTTTCCTATTTTGTTGCTTTTTAATGCCAGCTTTAAGGGAAGGTGATCTTTTTCTAAAACCTTTAGCAACAAAGCCCAACAAAATTGGACAATGATGAGTGAGGAATGGTTTCAATCAATTTTGCAGTGTCAGTATAAGTTTCTATTAAAAATATTAATCTAGCCAAAAATCCTTCCTAGTCATTATTTTTAAGGTAAATATCCATGGAAATCTAATCATAGGGTTAAAACATCTTATTTAATTGAAAATTACAGAATTCAAACCTTCTAGTTTATAATAGCTGTTCTGCTTTCACTTTTCATTAATATGTAATGTTCCTATTGCTTAATTATTGATCTACTATCTAACTAAATGTAAGAGCATCTGTAAGAGTACTTAAATACAAAATAAAGATTTTAAAATATTAAAATTAGAGTTGTAAACTATTAAGAAAAAAGCTAATAGTGGGGATGCTACCTCAATTCCTTATCAGTGACAGGATGTGCACAACAGCACTAAACAAAACTATAAACACAAACGAAACCCAAACACAGCTAACTCACGAAAAAAAAAAATCCACATATTTTTTTACATTCTCTGCCTGTGGCTCTTGTTCATTTCTGTTGTGGGTCGTTTCTTAGACCTCTTTTCTCAGCAGCTATGAACCTTCAGATACATTTTTATCTGACTTGGACATCTTTATCCAGAACTCAGGCAGAGAAGTGTACAAGTAATTTCATTATTCATTAAATTCTATTATTGCTTTAATTAAAAGCCTCTACAAAATCAACACTGAAGTATCTGCCTGTTATGATTATAGGTAAGTTAATAAACACTCATTTTCCTTGCTTATTAAGAGAATCTTATGTTACTGCTCAGTGTTGTTATAATCTCAGTCTAAAGCTCACAGAACTTCATAAATCAGATTAAAAAAATACTTTCTTATAAAGCTAAATGACCTTATACATCAATGTTTCCAGATAAGATCCAGCGTAAGCTACTCCAAAGACAGAGAGCATGTCTTAGGTGATTCATTTCCACAGCTACTCCCAATGCAATCTAGTGAATACATAGTCTCTGCAATAAAAACTTTTCCCAAAAGGCTGATTATTTATACTAAGATGTACTTAATAAGTACAAAAATTGCATCATCTCTCACATAAGAGCTATGTAAGTTTCATTTGAAAAAAAATGAAATAAAAAGCTTAACTGTAATAATTTTTTAAAAAATGAATCATTTCTCTTACAAAACCAGTGTTTTTCTCTTACTTCAATACAGAAATCACAAGGGAGTTTTCCCATTATGGCATCAACCGGTATGTATATTACTGTCTTTCAGTTTTCTGGGAAATCCTTATTGTCAAATTTACTGCATGCACATTTAAGAATGGTGACTTTTACTTGCCCCAGCCACAAGACTAGGAACTGTAGTTTCCATGAAAGAATTGGAAGTCAGGAGTGGTCTTTTTTTTTTTTTGTTTCTGGCACTGATTTGCCTCTGTTTCCTAGGTGAAAGATGGGGAAAACAGTTATTTACATGCCAGAGACAATTATAGGACTCTGAATGTGAAGTATTATGGAAATCTGAACTTAAAACCTAGAACAGTGAAATCCCATGTGGTATTTTTTTTTTTCAGTTTGCAAGAAGACAAATAAAGAGAAATTAGGAAATATTAAGTTACTCTTCTGTTGTAAAACAGAATAAAATTTTATTTGGAAAAAAAAATGCTATCTAGAAGAATGTCCATGGGTGGAGCTCACTGCTCTTGCACCTTTCTCAGATTGAGACTGAAGATGAGACTTCAGGGGTAGGTAGCAGTGAGCATGGCACCTTGATGGAGACAGGCAGATATGGCCAGTGGCAAAGATGGCAGCAGGAGGAAGGTCAGATTTCCTTTGGTCTGTATTTCAGGGTGTGCAGGGTGAGCAGCCAAAAGTGTTTTTGGGGTAGCAACCAGGGTAAAATGACAGGAGATGGACAACATGTTGAACAATTTAGAGATTAACAAATAGTTGTTTAAAAATATAAATGTATTTTGTTTGGTTTTCTGGGTTTTTTTGTTTGTTTGTTTGTTTGGCTGTTTGTGGTTTGGTTTGGTTGTTTTTTTTCTGTAGACCAGTAGGCCTGAGCATATCCAGTCACTTGCCATTGTGGGAATCAAATGTACAAAGTTGCAATTGACATTTACAAAAGAGAGGGAAGACTTTGCTTCTGAGAAAAGGCTTATTAGCCACATTAGAAATCATGAACAAAAGCTGCCAAGCTTGAGCTGATAACTGACTTTCAAAACATGAACTACTCAATAGCAGTAATTTAATTGACTTGAAATGCTAGTATACATTTAAGGGCACAAAATGCTTTAATGTGTGTCTCTGTATAATCTGATTCCTTCTTACTATGTTCCTTTTCTTTCCACAGCCCAATTCAGAAATTACCTAAGTGTTAATTAAGACTTAAACTGTATCACAGTAGACAACTGATGGATCTAGGGAGCAGTAGAAACTCAAAGGTTTGTTAGTCACTTCACTGTGCAACAAAAAATTCTCCTTGATAGCCTGTGTCACTCAGCAAAAAGCCAAGAGCCTTTGCCTTGTAAAGGACATTTTCATACATCAGACAGATAAATCTCTCCTGTGTAGAACAAACTAATAAAATCTAGTGAATAGCATGTTCTGCAAAAGTAAATTACTAAATCTGCACTAAGTAAGGGAAAAGTTAACAAGAAATGTAGATGTTGGGTTATCTTGCTAGGGTTCTTGGGATTACCCTCTCTGAGTGGCTGATTTGTTGTTTTCCAAAAGCTTAGTATTTAGATATCAAACAGTAAATAACATACCTAGAAATAATACTTTGCAGCCTTTATTGATATGTATCTTTTACGCAATGCTGAGCTGGCTTAAGATCAGAAAAATTTTCTTCCTTAAAATAGAGGCTGGTCCTCAGCTCCACAGCACAGCTTTCACTATTCACTTTCATGTACTCCAAAAGAATACATTGCTTGTTCCATAATTGCATGTTTTGTTTTGGGAAGTTCGTTTGTACTTAGGATCCTAAAATAGATCAGTTCTGCATGTCCTACTCATGGAAAACCTCCCAAACACAATAGGTAAAATGGCTGGGGTTTTTCAGCAGGCTGGATTTGTGTTTAACTATAAATTAGGGAGCAGCAGAGCTGAATGAAATAGAATGGGAGCAGTTATCAATATTCTCCAGCCTGTGATGACTGAATTGGCTGCAGTTAAAAGCAAAAACATCTTTTGCTTTAGAAAGCTGAAATCACTAGTGTTTAGGAGGCAGCATCTATCAAAGAGGGAGAAGAGGCTGCTCTGTGAGCAGGTTGACTGATGAACTCAAACCTCCTGCGTGTTTGTCCTCCTTATTCCTACAGCTGTTACCTTAGATCTTTTTATATTGCTTTCTAAGCTGCCTTCCTCCCAGGGACACAGCATCCTTCCTCTGTGACTCTTCCAGTCCATTACTCTGTCCTTTGGCTGGCAGGACAGAAAACAGCTCTGGATTTGGCTGCCTTGGGCTTGTATGTGTGCAGTGTGTTGACTCTGCGGATGCTCAGGAAAAAAAAACAACTGAGAAATTGCTGAGACTTGTGGCGTTTCACCCATTAGGACAGCAATTTGGACCTCTCTTGTTTTTGGGGCTGCTATTATTATGAAGTGAGGGAGACTTCATGCTTTGGAAACTCCTACCCCTCTTCTACGTTGGGCTGAAACAGTAAAGAAAAGAGCAACAGTTCCTGGTGGCTCTCTCCAGGTCATTTTCCTCCGGTAGCCAGAGTGGAAACAGGTTTTGGCTTTCTGGAGTTTCATGAGCATATTAAATGCGTGGCAATTAATGTTTTCTGGTAAACAAAATAATGTAATTAAAGTCGCTAACTACTCTCAGCTTTTGAAGCCTGCTTCCTTAGCTTTGTTATCTTATTTTCATTTTGCTGGCATCCAGGTAGAATCCCTTTCTGTGTGGTGGGGGTTTTTTTCCAATATCGTTAATGTAAAAAAGGCTTGTTTGTTTTTATAGTTCTATTGTTAGCTTGCTTATGACAGGAGTAAAAAATAGTCGAAAGTCAGTAGTCATAATTGCTATGAAGAGACACCAACAGACAAATACATCACAAAGCTTTGTGCTAACACGCTAGCTGTCAGTTCTGAATGTGTCTACTTTTCAGAATTATTATCACCCTTAGCTGTCCTGAAGGAAAAAAATAACTGTAGTAGAAGTAATTTCCAAGGAGATAATAGTTAAGAGGTATCAGTTTGTCCTAAGACATCTCAATATATGCTATTTTTTTAACATTATCTACTTGCAAATCAATCCTTTAAAATACAGCTTTTTGTACTGAACATAGCTGTTTCAATGGTAATTTCCTATGAAGATGATAATAAATCAGAATGCTGGTGAACACGCAATATAGGGCTTCCAGTACAGAAACAGCTGCTAGCATTGAGTAGTCATGTACACTCTGTCAGTGAGGGTTTATTGCTGCCCTGGGTGAACCATTTCGGCATTCCAGGATATGCTCGGTCTTAAGAGTTGCCCAATATTTAAACAGGGAGAACAGCTTGGATTTCAGGTCCCAAAAGCTCTGACATTCCTTTCTTGCATGGTCCCAGAGGGCCATGTGCTGCCTTTAATTGTGAACAAGCAAGCATTAGTCTGGTGGCTTGAGCAATTCAGGAGATGAAATGAGACAGAAGTTGTCTCTGCAGGTGGGTTAACAGCTGCTGCCAAGTGCCTTTCTATCTTACTATCTCAGAGCAAGCCTCAGAGATGAGGCTGAATAACTTCCAGTGTCATATAAAGACTGGCAAGCAGCAGGAGATATTTGTTCTGGTTCTTGTGGAAAAGATTGATATAGCGTTTGTTTCTGAAGACTTGAAATTGAGAGGAAAAAAACCCCACTTTTTTGGTTCTTTGCTTCAGTCATTTAAAATCTTAATATAGGTATGCAAAATCTAGCTTTTTTTTTTACAGTGTATTTGCAAGCAGCAATCAATTAACCCTCTAAATGCAACTACCTATAATTTGGCTGTAATTTAGCTTTGTCTTCATGCCTCACAAACTGTTACAATAAGAAGTAGGACAATCTGTCTGGAACAAGTAGTTTGGAAACGTAATTACCTGTCTTATTTGCAGATGCCTGTTTTTGACAAAAGCTTTAATGAGGGGAGAGAATGATATCATGTGGAAATAGCTCTGACAAAAATAAAGCCTCTCTCCCAGTGCAATCCTATTGAAATATAAGGATCCTGCCGCTCCCTCCCCTTTTTTGTCTGTCGATTTACCACACTATTACTGCTGCTAATATAGCCTAAACATGAAATTCCCATAATTAGCAAAGGGAAAGCAAGAAGAGAAATTATGATATATTAAGTAGGAGAGAAAGGAGATTTCTTTGGAAAAAAACTAACAAACTATTCAGTATTTAGCTGAGCTATCTTCACTCTTCAAACAGTTTCATGGCAAACTGACTTTTCCAATTCATTTTAACTCATCTCAGTAAATGAAAGAGGGGTGCATTTTCCCATCATCTCATGCATCAGCAGGCCATTTCTGTGAGTACATAACTGTGACTGTAGAAAAAGATTTGTTTTCTAAAAATCCATAGAAAGCAGATTAAATGTGTGTCATCTACGCAACTGAATCCTGAGTTGTGATGTAGATGTATTTTATGAGCTAATGAGGGTCACTGTGGGTCAGAACTTGAATGGATACTTCCAGGAAACATAAAAGTGTTGTAGGAAGTCCTCTTCAGTGCATTCGTAAGTGGTGCTTGCCCTTTGACTCAGTGACACAATACAGCCTGAAAGATACTTATAATAGTTCATGCAGTTTTCTGGATTGGTGTCCAAACAGATCAGTTGCATTTAGAGCATGGTGCAACATACAGCTTCAGTCTGAAACGTTTGGCACAATGCAATGACAAGGCATCTAAATATCTGGTACTTCTGATGGGGGCAACAAGAGAAGGTGGGGAAACACAACAAAAAACTTGTTGAACCTCTTTAAAAATCAACCAGGCTGCTGAAAAGATTTTCTTTTCTGTTTACAATGTACCATTGGTGAATATATATTTATAAAATTAATAAGTAAATAGTGGAACATATTCTTCTAAGAAGTTGTAAAAGTTACAACAGTAACTGAATTAAGGGGGACTACAGTAGCTTCATGAAGAAATCCAGTAGTGGTGGTAACATACCAGATCTGAAGGCAACCTTCAGCTCAGCAACTGCTAGTTTGCTAGAGCCTAGACAGTACATCAGAAGGAGGATCATTCTGTCCATGCCTTACTTCCTAGACTGATTTTCATCAGCACCAACTCTGAGATAAGATACCAAACTCAGGGGGTATTTTCCTGACCCCACACAGCCATTCTTACAATAGCATGCATTTAGAACAGAAAGACTGTTTATAAAGCAGAAAGAACTTTGTTTTATTAGTCTATAACTTTTAATAAAATGAGGAATAATGAATAGCAGGGAATTTGGGAACTGGCACTAGAACAAGGGAAGTAAAGAAAGCAGAGGGGCAAAACGAACTGTGTCCGGGAAGACTTTAAGGTCTGTCAATATAATTTTGTATCATCACAAATCCATTGATAGCAGATAAAACCACACTCAGTTTACTTTTCTTACAGAGCTGATCAATTTCTTTTAAGCTTTAGTGAATGTCTATTTTTCAAATACTATTGCTGAAGTGTTCAGTAATCTTCCAGTTCATAACCATGACTTCCTGAAAATGCCCTTGATTATCACGTCACAAGGACCTGGACTGAGACTCAGGTCTTGCCCTGTAAATGCCATTCAATCAAACTTGAGTGTCACTCTGCACCTGAAGAAGCCAGGCAATGAAGGAGTATTCTGTCTCATTCGTCCTTGATAACCATACCCAGACCACTTTAAATTTCCTGATCCTTTGAGAGAGTTGCAATATAGAGTATAAGACTTTTTATCATGTTGCAGTGTTACCAGGCCAGCAGAAATATTGCATAGAAGCTGACAAAACTCAGTTAATGAAAGACTTGTACCTCTGTTTAGAAAAATTATATTTCACAAAGATTTAGTCGCTGCTTTTTGTCCTTTGCATACAAGACTTAAACTTTCCCTTGACAGATACGTTTTCAAAGTTTTAATTTTAAAAATCTCTTCAGTCTTTTTGCATTCAAAAGTAATGCATGCTGACATCAAAAACTGAGCATGGTGAAGAGAGACATTCTGAAATAAAATCCTTGAGATTTAGCTTAGTCCAAGAAATTAAGCATATGTGCAGTTGTGTGAAGAGTGCAAGTTCTGAATGACGTACTATCATCAAAAGCTCTGGAATAACTGAATCCTATCTTTGTGCAGTGTTTCAAAATAGTTTTCTAGTCTTGGCTGAAGGTACAGATTCCTTTTCAAAATGAAAATTTTAGGACTTCTCACCACCACCTTCAACATCTGAATGATTTAATGAAGCAGCTTCTGGTTTTCATACAAAACGTAGTTTTAAGCAACTCTTAGAATCCCTCTGCTAGTCGTGAATTTTATCCATGGCAATTTCTTCCTTCTCATCTCTTGCATCTCCTTATTGGTATTAATATGAATAATTGTGCTAAATTCATAAACACAAAAATAGCCTGTCCATTAGTAAAGGACTTTTGGGCTATAAAGTAGACTTACACTTCCCTTGGTGGTATCAGAGGGCACACAGAGAGCAGGACAAGCACTGATCTTGTATTTATAGAGCTCTAAGTGGAGAATCAAATTTTACAGTAAGTCAGCAGGAGGACTCCCCATGCAGTCAGATGGAATTGCTGTGGCTGCAGGATGATCTAGTTTACCTCCAGTGCAGCAGGACTGGAAGTGATCTGTACTCTCTAGACTGGAGAAGCTTTCCTGGTGGGGAAGTGAGAAGGATTTGGACTGCTGAATTCTTGTTGCAGCTAAATCTAAGCTTTTAATTATGATGATGTAGTGTTGCCCTTCAAGGCTTCGAAAGAAGGGAGTTCTGCATCTAATGAGGGGAGGTCAAACCCAAACTTTCTGTTTAAGACAGGCTTTGTGTTCAATGAGGTATAAACACCGAGCCAAAGAATCTTTCCAAACGAGGAAAGTTTCACTGAAGTGCTGTTGAGAAAACTATGTTAAATAATGATGGGGTTTATAGGACATAGTGCTGTGGAAGGTGGCAGAAGTCGGGGAGAAGCTAGCTATAGCTAGTCTGCGGAGTTTTAAATGTATTATGTCAACTTATATGTGCACAAGAGTTGACCAGTACCAGTGGGTGTAATGTGCTGACACAGCCCTCTAGACCTGCCAGCCTAAATTTTCCTCCTCTTCTGTTTCACGTTGGTTTTCACTCTTTTTTCACAGATTCTTCTTTTGCTACATAATCCTGATAGAAGAAAAATGTTTTTCTTTTGAGGAAAATAACACAGCACTAGACAAAGCATGGGGAGAATTCTCTTCATTTTTAACGTTGGCCACCAAGTTGTTGAATATTTGGCATGTCACAGGCAAGCAGGCCATCCAGTACGCCTGCATGTGTAAAGCCTCAGTGTTGTGTCACGCCATGTCTTTCATCAGCAGTAGGTTTACAAAAGACGTGGTCATTCCTGCTGCTAGTTCAGGAGGGAAAGACTGAATTGAAATAGTAAATGAAACTTTGATAGCCTTTGTGGCCTGGCCACAGGAAAGCAGGTGTTTGATTATGCCCAGAAATACTGGTATAATATTTGGGTCTCTTTTGAGGAAGTATACTACTTGATATAAGCAAGCTACATTTTTAATTCCTGTGCCTGGGACAAGGCATATATATCTAATTAAGCTTAATAAATATGATTTTTCTACCATAGATGTATGTTTGCCTGTAGATGTACATACACTATGTGTCAGAGGCTATGGAAAAGAATAAAAGTTAATTTAGTGCAATCATGTAGGACAGTTGTGCACATGGCTAATCTGATAAAACCTGTGTGATTTTCAACTCTTATTTTTGATGAAGAGTCAGGACGTCTCAATGGCACATACTGCACTGCTTTCTGTGTAAGCGAGTACTCAAGGCTTGAAAAAAGAGGAAGATTTAAACAGAAATATTGCCACAGCAGAGCTAGCAGGAGCGGCTAACAAGTGAAACGTTTAAGATGTTAATTTTCTCAGTGGCAGTCAGATGACAGGAGCCCTGTAATAGTATCTGTGGAGGGGAGTTAACAGCTGCCGTCTCCTCTTGGTGGATGACCATATTAGAGCTGATTCCTCAGGCACTGCTAATTAGTGTGTGGAGAAGAATGAAGTGCAGAGGATGGTGGTGTTTGTCAGTCTTGATGTAGAGCAGATGACGTTTAAATCAGTCTGATGGTGGAATCCCCAAAATTATTTTCTGTGTGTCTGTGTAATGCCTTAAGCTATCAAAACTACAGTCTGAACTAGATGTCTTTTACTGCTTCTACTATATAAATAAAAAAAATATTCATTTGTTTGCTTTAACAAACTGCAAGAGGTGTGCAGAAATGTCTTGGAGAAAAAGCTTTCAATTCTCAAACTAAAACAAAAATTGCATATGCTCCAAAGACTTCTTATATCCCCTGCTAAATTTACACATCCACTGGTATCATAAAGAATTGCAACTGCAGCATGCATGCTCGATTGTGTATATTACAGTTCATTAACCAGCCCTCAGGCTGACTAATTGTGCCAGATGGTATAATTTCTGTGTATACTTGACTTGCCAGGAGTGTTACTATCTTGATTCTGATATTTATCTGCAGTAAGTGGGGGGGGAAAGGAGTTTCTAATTCACAGGCACCTTCCCTGAAAAGACCAATTGCAGATGGAAACAATTTAATGAGTCGCAATTCCAGATATATCAACAGGAATGTGAACAGTCAGCATTCATTGGGGAGCTACCAAATAAAACAACCACCTTCAAAAACCTTCTAATCAGCCTTTGAGCCATGCTGATTTGGAGTTGTAGGGAGGTTCACAATCATGTTTTGATGTTTTACAGGATCGAGAATTATTGTTTCAATATGAATTCACTTTAATGATAAATCTCTAAAATAGGTAATTGTATTTTATTTTGTGTTCACACAAAGATATTATACTCCACCCTATTTTTGCCCTCTTGTCTAAGGAGTGTTGTTCTTGAGCCAAAGACTACTTGGGAAATTTGTCCCCTCCTGCTCACCCCCTCTCCTTGGGTTGACGTGTATGTAAATTTAGTGGGTATGAATGTTAGCTTGCTTTCCTTAGGGACTTGGTAGAACATCAGGGGTTCACTCTCACCTCTTGGATGAGAAGTGTTTTATTTATCTAGGTAATTTGTCATAACAGGTAAACAAGTCGAATCAATCCCATCAAAATTTCACAGGGCAGTGAGTGGAACCACTTTATCCAGCCTGAATTTAACTGAAGAGGTGTGACTTGCAAAACCTGGTGGGGCACTTCTGTTGGAATTATCCCTCCAGTGATCTTCACACAATTTAGAGGCTGTGATTTCAGAGGAAAAGAATGATTACCCAAAGGGTTCCTTCTGTAAGTACATTTTGTTCAGAAGGAAATAATTGGAGCCAGGGAAAAAACCCTTCAGTGGAGAGAAGGCAATAACAGTGGAACATTCCTCTATTTCTTCAAGCCTCCTTCACATCCATCTGGCCTACAGAGCTTTCTATCCTTTTTATGAAAAGGCTGTATTCACATTATGTAGAACATACTTAACTGTGTGAAATTTGCAGAAATCCAACACTTTATGCTCTTAGTATTCCTCTGTAGGCTGTTTCTTCAACTACGTGTTACAGAGATAAAATATTAGTATGCAAGTATTTGAAGCTGAAGAAGTAGATAAATAATTTTGGAAGCAAAGTTTATACGCCTCTGAAGACACTGCAGACACTTAAGATATGTATAGAATAATCATGTTGATAAGCACATTAAAATGGAAGGTAAGGATCCTGAGCTGTAGTGGGATTAATTTTTAACAGGCACGAATGAGCTCTGCTTGCGATACTAACAGAAACTAACAAACCACTGTACAACCACATTTTTTTTTCACAGAGAAGGGAATCAGGATTACAAGACAAAGCCAGTCTAAAATAAAAGCTAAACTCTTATTTTGCTCTCTGTTGTCTACCATAATTATTGACATAGTCAATAACTGCCAGAAGACTAGTTTTTACAAAAGACGTATCAAAAGGCAAATCTTACTGCAAACTACTTTTATTTTGCCACAGCACAGCACTTATCTTTTAATTTTTGCAGTAATTAAATCCCTTCTCTTGTGCGTCTGAACAAAAATGCCACTATCTTAACAGCTTCTTGAAACACATTATACTTTTTTGGGTGGCGAGGGGGGGCAACAGGCAAGGCTGGGTAATTTAATTTATTTAAAAAATGTGGTTTGGAGTTGCGTGCGCAGGAGGCTTGTGTGCCTGTTGCTAGGTTTGCCTTTCACTGCTATGGCAACCGCCCGGAAGCAGGGCTCAGTGGGAGACGGCCGTGCGCCATGCATCCCAGAGGACTCGGTGTCCTTGGGGTTGGTGGGCTGAGGCGGGCAGTTCTACACCCAAGGGCTTGAGCGGAGACGAACTTTTTTAAGATCATGCAGCTTCAGACCCACCTGTCAGTGTCTCGTTCTTCCTTTCCTCAGGGACCGAAACTGGTAGCAGAGGCTGAGCAGGCTCTTGCTGTTTTCTCAGTGGAAAAAGAAAACATGTGGGCAGGCCACAAGAGCCGGGCAGGAGTTTTTAAACTCATCAGGACAGTGCACAACCTCACCCGGCAGCACCTTGAATTATCCAGAAATGTCTGAATGCAATTCATAGTATCTGCCTGAGATGCCTTGATAACTTCCAATATTTATTCCAAATATTTATTAGTTGAGTTCTGGCTGGTTGAGGTGCTTACTTCTCTGAGTGCAATCATTTTCTATGAAAAGCTGTGTTCTTGCAAGTTATCACTTGACAAAATAGGTGCCTGAGCTGGAGTGACTTCGCGACTGTGACCCTGAGCACATAAGGGACAGTGAGCGCGTGTGCACCGCTCAGGAATGTACCTGCCGCCCAGGGAGGTGGTCACCCTGTCTCTCTTTCTCTGGGCTTAGGTGTTTGACCTGGACATACTTCAGTTTGGGTATCCTGCTCCCTTTGTATGAGTTTGGGATTGCACCTGACCTCATCCTGCCGATAAATGTTTACGCACATACCATTCTCAAAGGAAGCGTGGTTTTCCCCTTTCTATACAAGCGTGCCTGCTGGGGTGCCTGTGCTTACCTTTGCGTAGCAGCCTAACAACTTAGGAGGCTTTCCTCTGCCCACTGTTGAAGGGTTCAAAAGACAGACCCTTCCCTGATGGCTTCCAGGAAAGCGCACTCATCCCAAGGTGTAGCTGTGCTGGAACAGGGCACGCTGCTGTGAGTGGCTGCTGCAGGGAAAACATTACATGATGTGGGGCAAGAAGTGTTAAATGCCCTTCATAGCCACTCTGTCTGAGAAGGTTTTTAATTTAGAGGCAGTAGTTCTTGGCTGAGGATGAATGGTTGTGGCGTTACGTGAAGAGTGGTTGTTGTTCCTTGCTTTTTTCCTTTTGTGTGTGATTTTGGAGGGTGAAGAGCAGAGGGGATCTTTTTTTTTTCTTTTCTTTTTTTTTTTTTTTTAAATACATAACTGGATTTTTCAAAGGGCCAGATACTGCAAGCACTGGCTTCTGTGATTTTTTTTTCACTTTGAGGTAAATGCTTTTTTGCTTATTTAAGGTATATGTCCCTAGGTGGGAGAGGTTTCAAATGGCTGCTGCGGTAATCTGACTTCACGCTTTCTAGTTACTCAGTCTTACTTGTGTTCATAGATTAATAAACCTTAATTTGCACAGCTGCAGTTAAAGTTACTAGGTTTATATTTTTTTTAATATGTTTCTAGACATCATTTAATAGTTGAACTTCATGTTCTGTAACATTTGGAAAACATGAGTGGTTTTGAGTTGGTTTTTTTAATGTCCTAAATTGTGGTGTGCGTAGCCCCAAAACAGCAGGCTTGGATTTTATCTTATTAACTGGATAATTTGCAAATGTTCAATACATCCAGCAGGTAACTTCCAAGGGGTGGAGAGAACAAGTGTTTCTGGAACTGTGTTAAAAAATAATATATATAACTCATTACTTTTGCAATCAAATATTCATTTTGGCTCAGGTTTTGGGCAAATCAGCTGCCTGTGTTGTGACCTTGATGTCAGTCCTCTCCTTTCTTCTTTGCCTTGCTTTTCAAGACTATCTAGTCATCGTGATACTGTTGTGACAGAAGCAACAGGTATAGCCTATAAAAAACTTTTTGCCCTCTTTGAGGCTGTTGGCCAGTACAAGGAGAAGCAGCGGATGCTCAGCACTGCTGCCCCTGCTCACTCCCCGTTGCAGGCCTTGCAGAGGAGGTGTCAGTCCACCTAAAATTCTGGTTATGGGGTGCTTCTTGACTCTAAACCCCTTCAAACTGTGGGAAGCTGGTGCTGGTAGCAGCAGTGGCAGCAGCAGCATCTGCTGTGTGCTGATATCATGAGGCTTGCAAGGTACCAGGGGTAACTGAGGGGATTCCTGAGTGCCCAACACCTCCACCTGTGTGTGGAGGGACAAAGTGGCAGCAAGGATGAACAGCAGCTGGAGGACACCAAGGCACTGGAAGACTCAGCCTCACCAGCCAGACCACCTGCCACTGGTCACAATCGCTCCACAGGGAGCTTAAGTGATGGGAACCACCTGACAGACAGCCACATTCTCTGTGGGACCCACTGCAACTGACAGAGCTCCCGAGGGATCATTCAGCCCTCCAAGTCTTCAGCTGCAGGGTGTACAGGGAATTGCATCCAGTCGAAAAGCTGCTTTGCTCTGCTTGGTGGCTGAGGTTTGGGAGGACTTGGACAGGTTGAGGGTTATCTGGGAGTCCAAGAAGGGGATTGACTGGAGGAAGCATACTCTGCCTTCCCTTCAGACAGAAGTATCAACCAGGCATAACCCATGACAAGGGGGATCCTGCACCCTCTCCCCAGCAAGCAGAAGGCAGTGACTTGAGGGATAGAGGTAAATGGAAATGAGTCTCTGGTCAGGACAAGGGAAAGAAGCTCCTCCTTGTCTACCTTGCCTTTCCAGGTGCCCTTACACAACAGATATGACCCTCTGGAGCTGGACAGACAGGGATACAATGAGGAGTCACCAAGGTCA
Organism: Chlamydotis macqueenii; assembly: GCF_036417535.1. Taxonomy (NCBI): domain Eukaryota; kingdom Metazoa; phylum Chordata; class Aves; order Otidiformes; family Otididae; genus Chlamydotis; species Chlamydotis macqueenii. The sequence goes on along the minus strand of NC_141556.1, from coordinate 97,506,660 downwards.
GGTCATCTTGTCCCCCACATCACAACCACCTCCATGAAGGAAAAATGGCAAGTTGTTGTTATAGATAACTCACTTCTGAGGTGAACAGCAGGCCTGATCTGCTGACCAGACCTGCCTTTTAGGGAAGTTTACTGCCTCCTTGGAGTTTGAATTAAAGATGTTACAAGGAGACTTGCTAGCCTTCCTTCAGCCTGGTACAACCCTCAGATTATTATCCGCTATTGTTTTTTAATATGTGTAGCAATGAAGGTGCAGTAAGTCCAAGGGTGATCAAAAGAGACTTCAGGGCCTTGGGGGTATTGGAAAAGGGATTAGGAGTGCAGGTGGTATTCTTCTTTAGCCTCCCAGTTCCAAGGAACACTGCTGAAAGAAACAGGCAGACCCAGCTTATTGATGCCTGGATCCTGAGGAACGGTGTGCTTTCAATGAGGACTTTCATGCTGCACCACAATGCACTGAGTACACTGGAATGCATCAGAAATGTTGTACACTAACACATGCTATATGAGGAATACACAAGATGAGCTAGAAGCTTTGGCTCGATCCTAGAGCTACATCATCATGGCATAAGTGAGACTTTGTGGGAAGAGTCCAGTGACTGGAGTTCTGTGAAGAACGAGTTACAGGCTCTTTGGGAGAGACAGGCAGGACAGGCAAGGGGGGATGGTTAGTGTGTATAAGGAGGGGATGACATGCTTGAGAGCCTGTGGATAAGGACTAGTGGAAAAACTAATAAAGCAGATGCTGTTGTGGGACTTTACTGTAGATCACTCATCCAGCTTGGTGACACCAATGTATTATTCTGTAAGGAATTAAGGGAAATCACTAGATCAGTTGCCCTTGTACTTATGGGTGACTTCAACTTCCCACACACTGACAGGGATTATCATTCAGCCGACACTAACAGGTCCAGAAAAATATGTATATAGTAGTGTAAATTACATTGGCTTGTTTTTTTTTCCACATGCCTATATTTGTGAAGCAAGGAAGCTGTATTCCACATTCTTCATGTTTGTAACACCATGATTGGAAATGAAAGACCTGGAGAGAGAATATCCTGTTTCTAAGTTTCCTCATGATAGTTTTCAACACATTCAGTCTTTTCTTACCCTCTGCCACTGCTTAAAAGAATAAAATCTGTTAACAACAGGCATATGTGATCAACAACTCCTCCTACTTCAAATCTGTCTTTAAGCTTCACTTTTTGGGAGCCCATCCTACATTAACCTTCTGCTACGGTTTATATCAAACCACAAATGCGGTAACTATGGTGCTGTGCAAATGTGCGTGTGTGAAATTGTACTTCTGCATTTGCTAATCTGTTGATAGGCCATGGTTGAAATCTACTGGCAAAGGTACAGATGTAGATTCTCTGAAAATTGAATGAAGAGTTACTTGAAGAGATGCACAAATAATTGAACTTTCATCCATTTAGGAAATAAAGCATACTGATTTAGCTGACATTTTAGAAAGTGAGATCTCCAAATTCTGAGGATTCAATCAGTTCACAAAATGAGTCAAATAAAAAAATGGTGCTGAATGAAGCAGTGACTTAACCAAAGAAACAAATATGGTCTAATATAGTTCTTCCATTGTTTAGATTCATCCCTCTTTTCTTTTGGGTAAGGTTTTTAGAGAAGATTTGGTTTACTTCATTACAGGAAGGTCAGCATTGCTCTCTCTCATGCTGGCTTTTTGAATTCAGCTCAGATATAAGGATTTGGGGGTTTTGTGTTGTTGACTACAGACTATCTCATTCATTCTGGTCCATTTTCAAGGCTGTGTCTCTCTGTCACATATGTCAAATATCTGTGTGTCTGGAGGGATTGCTATCACTCAGAGGGGTCTTTTTTTGTTTGTTTTAAGCAGAATATCTGGAAGGGGAAAAGGAGCTGAAAGCTAACAAAGAAAAAAGATTCAAAAAGAAGCAACGTGCCCACAGGCTATTTCTGACTGATAGGCATTCAGGTGGCTGTGCCGTTTCCCAAGTGAGTGGCTAAACGAAGCTTTCCTGTTTGACATTCTCCCCTGCCTCTCCACCTGTGCCACACAAAGACTTTCAGTCTCCATCCTCCGTTTGAATAAAACGTATTTCTAGGTCAGGCACACCTCACACTGAAAAGGGAGAGATTTGGGAGGGAGGGAGGGAGGAAGGAAGGTTCAGTGTTCTTCTTCTTTTACTCCCAGGTGTAATAAACTTAATGGAGTAGGATCTGTTTACTACAGTCAGGTGCAAAAATTAATGATAACTATTTTATTTTTAAAGTAAATGCTACTCTTCACCTGGAAGTACTTTAAGAAGTGATTGAATATTCATGAGTTTTTCTTGATAATGGGATAACAGCTTCTCTTATCTGGTTGTGTTCTTACACATATTCAGGAGAACAAGGAAGGTATCTTACAGGGTATCGTACACTCAAACTTTTTTTTTTTTTTGCAGGAGAAAAAGCATACTGTGTGAGCTGACAAAAGAAAAGTAAACCTTGAAGAGTTAGCAGGCAACTCAATATACATGATTCTGGAGTTCAGCTCTGACAGCTGCGTATGTAACTCACTGACACTTAAATATTTTTTTAAAAGGATGTAATTAGAAGTCATTGCAATGTTAGAATTGTCTATTTTTTTTTTTTTACTAGACCCACCTAGGAAAGGGAATGGAGAATTCTACATAGAAATGAATGAATATTCTCTTATTCCAGATAGACATCCAGATAACAGGCAAGCTGCAAAGAAGGCTGTGAGCCTCTGCCCTTCTTTTTCCTTCCTACTCTGTCTCCACACTGCATCTTCTCTCTTCACCCCCACCACAGCCTGATGTGGCACAGTGCTGCACATCGTATCATCCAATGCCATTTAACTCTGGTTCCCTTTTCCTCTGTAATAGATCAGGGTTGTAATTGCTCTACTGTCTTTTGTGGCCAGAGATTTTAGTCAGGTTTAAATGGACACATGAACAATGCCCACAACACCGTGGGCACAAATTAATTAATTTATTTAAGAAATCACACAGGTAATAGCTGTTAAAAAGTTATGTGCTTTCCTGGATCAGCAAGGGAGGGAGATGAGTCCTAATTTTTATGCCAAAGGCTGAGAGTGTAACTCTTTCAAGAAAAAAAAAAAAAAAATTTACTTAATCCGTGTTTGTTTGGTGTATGTGGGCAGGGAAGTGAGATGGAGAAGGGAAAATGTTGATTTGGTAAGTTGTTTTGTTTGTTTTGGGGTTTTTGTTGCATGTGACTAATACTCTAGGTCTCAAGCCTGTCTCTTCCTTTCTTTCAGGCTTAGTAACAACAATAAAGGAGTTCTGATAATTCACCAAATGGTGAAGCATTACTTTAGAGGATTCTTTTATTCCAGTCTGGATCAAGCAAGGCTTTTTCTTACAGCCATTTTAAATATATAGCTGTAGTTAGATTATTTCAGTCAGTAGAGATACATTGATTATAGGATTCTTAATTGTTTGGGTTTTGTTTGATCAACTGTATAAAAGACAACAGTTGGAGACACAGCTTGCCTGAAAAACAGGGAGGATGACTGCGTTTTAAAAAGGGAATCATGTATTTTGTGAGACTTCTGAAATATATGAAAGGGCTTTTCTGCAAATAAAGAAATTATACCCTGTTGGGGTTAAGATGCTTTAAATGCATAGGGTTTGAGGCATACTTTTTTTCAACAGTGAGGACTAGACACAGTTTGGGCCTATTTAAAATAAATTGTTCAGAACCATATCAGATACTCACTCAATGCTGTGCTGGCATGATTAACAATCCTATTTTCAAAGTATTTTTTTCCTTTCCCCTCCTCCCTATAACTATACTGAATACTAGAGGTAGTTACAGCTGAATACTAACAGCAGTTACAAGCAATGTGCTGTCCTGGCTTCCACATTTCAAGACACACACAGAGGATTTAATTGCTGCTCTTGTACCTTGTCAAAACGACCAGGGGAATGAAGCAGTTGCCTTATCAAAGAGACTGAAAAGGTTGGAGCTCTTTAGTTCGGAGCAGAGACGTCTGTGGTAGGGTATGACTGAGGCTTATAAAATCGGTGAACTCAAGAGATGAACTGTTATTCACTAAATCTCACCACAGAAGAGCTAGGAAATGGATTTAAATGGATTTGAAACAGATAAAGTACTCTTTTTTATTTCTTTTTTTTTAATTTTTTATTTTTTTTTAAATATAGTGCATTGTGGACTTCTGGAGGTTGTGGAGGCACACACAGTATGAGCAGATGCAAAAAAAGGATGGACAAACTGTGATGGATGACTAGTCCATAAGCATATAGGGAATACACAGGGATGTGCCTTTTAGCGTCTGTAATCCAGTTCTTGTAGGTACTAGGGAAGCACAAGAGTAATGGGCTGTAGGTAGTGTTGAATACCGAGTGTCTTACTGCTGCTGGGCAAGGTGCACCATGGGCCTGGCCCAGTGAAGCATTTCTTATGCTCTTAACATGAGTGAAAAATTTCATTTAGCAATGGACTATTTTTCTTTTTTTTTTTTTTCTCCCTAGTTGGGGGCAGAAGTCTAAACTGCATTTTGACTAATTTGTAGTCTCAGCTTGAACCCAGCTTGCTTAACCTGAGCTGTCATTACATCTCTGGGCTAAGGCTATGAGCTCCTGGTGTGTGGTTTGAAATCCCAGGCCAAAGACTGGCATCAGTTTTAATATACAGTACAGACAGAATGGTAAATGGCAGCTGTGGGCAGGGGCTGCCTGTCAGCCCTGTACCCGATGCCCTCCTGGTGTAACCAAAGCCAAGCTAGGTGACTTTGTCTCCTGCCCTTTTACTGGGCAGCAGAGGAAATGTTTGCCTTCTTTCATCTGGGAGCAGTGCTGCTTGCTGCTTCCCTGCAGCCAAGGAGCAGATGAGGAGGAGAGAAGTCCCAGACTCAGCTGGAAGGCAAAGCTGCCTTTGCCACCTCCCAGCTGAGATTTTATTTCCTTCTTGGATGTGTGGATGCAGAGCTCAGATCTGCTCTTCTGTTCCTTTTAGACAAATCATAGGGAATAAAGCATGATGGCAGAGGAGATCTTGGGCAATCACCTGCCTCACCTGATCATGAGAAACACCAGTGACTGGAAGTCTCTGCTGAGACCAGTGTCTGCTTGTGTGAGTGCTGTACTGACGTGCTAAATTTGATTGCAGTTATTGGTTTCAGTGGAGAAGTTATTGCTGCAAAGAGTGGCTGTCTCTCAACAGACCTGACCTTGTCACATGTCCTAATTTGGAGAGAGCATGGGCAAAATCAGTAGGCTACCTGATAAAAAATACAATGTCTGCCTAGCTATTTGAAAGCTTTGAGATCTCACACTGAAAGATGTGCGTGATTTATGGGGTTTAAGTAGATGTAACTTTTTTCGTTCCTTTTTGGAAGATTGGATACCCAGCTGCCCACAGCATGTTTCCTGGTGCCAGAAGGAACCACTCTGCCTCCACATCTGGCCTGAATAGGGAAATCAGAGTTACAGTTAGCATAGGTAATCCTTAAAAGTCCTTCATCCTAACATGCAGCAGCGTGAACATGCTATTTATTTCATTTGAAAATGTTGAGCTGTCGGTGAGAAAGTGTTTGTAAAGTCCGGTGGACTGGTTTTATTATCTGTTGTCATTGTGATTTGTTGACCTAAATAACCCCTTCAAATACAATATGAAAATAATCACCATGCAGAGTATACCATGTAGGTTACTTAAGTTAAAGAACATTATTTGTTCAGGAACCACAACATCAGAACATCTTATTAACATAATAAAATAAAATATCAGAACACTTTATTGGTGTAATAAAATATATTCTGTTAAAATTAGTTAGAAGCGGAAAAGCTTACTGTGAGGTCATGTAATTAAGGTGTGGAAATCAATGCTGCTAGGTGTCAAGTTATGCCTTGATAAAGTAAAATCAGGACAATATATTAATATGTCTGGATAACATGAACTATGGTATTTAGCTAATATAGTAAATTATAAAAATGCATATATTCATGTATATACAACATAACTCATTTATATATGTTAGGAAGAAATGGGGTTTTTGAGTAGCTTGTGCTAGCTAGTGGGCCCTCTTTTTTGTTAACTTTTTCTAAATCCCTTGTTCTGGACACATTCAAACAGGAGGAGTGTAAACCAGTCATTGATATTTCTTTTCAGTTCTGCTTCTTCATTTCACTAGATCTGCAGAACATGCTTTTCCACATATTGGGATCCTGGGATCCTGGCTCCATCCCCTGGAATGCATGCATCTGTGTTTTCTGGAAATGCAGGTGTTGTGCAAACCATATTGCACAAAGAGCCATCTCTTTCAGGGACAAATGCACCCAGCACTGGTGCATTTGTCAAGGAAGTGGGTGAACACAACACTAAGAAACTCAGAGATTTGATTGCTGGTGGTTGGACTGGAAAGGTCTTTAAGATGTCAGTAGTGTAGAAATGCTTTGCTATTCGTTTTTAGTTCTGAAAGTGCTCTTGTCTGCTTCTGCTCGTATTTTGGGCAAGGCTTGGCCATTGGTTGTGCTGTGTGCGTGTGTGCCTTCAGCGGTGACAAGTAAGAGTTGGCCAAGGACAAGGATCTGTCCCTAGGCAACACTGTGTTATACTCACAACTGAATTTTACAGACAAAAGCAATTGTTTTATTGACCCAAAGACACCTTGTCTGTTTGGAAGAATTGTTTGTAACTGAGACGTAATCTTCCAGTTCAGAACAGTCGTGAGAACTGTGTGCTGTTTATGACACTTCATGTAAAGTATAAAGTGAAGGTAAAATAAATAAGGCCATAGGCAGTGGCTGAAAGATAGCGCTGTGGATTTTGTGTTCAAGTATTAATCCTTGTATCTGGTTCTCGTTTCCGGATTTGGTTTCACATTTTAACCATGGGTGCTTCAGGGGTACTCAGCTGTCAGATATCAATACGCACAGTCCTAAGTGACTGTGCTGCTCCTGTATGATGGGGACTCCTGTTCTTGGTCAGCTAGACATCCAGCTGAAATGATTTTGAAATCCTCTTGGGGGTTTTTGAAGTAATATGAAACTGAAGTCATCTCTCTCTAGTACCCAGATTAGAAATTATTATTGGACTCCTAGAAATTAGGATTCTAGCAAATGGAAGTGGTTTTCATATTATTTTTTTTATTGCCAGAGGAGACAGCTGTCCACTTTTCACCAAGGATTGCCTTAGTGAAGCAACCCAAATTTTCAGAGGCATTTGTAGTTATAATTGACAAGTCTTGCTTTTGAGTTGGAAGCTATCTAGAAAGCCTAGGTAGAGCAGTTTTGACAGTGTTGTGTCCATGTTTTTAAAAATTAAAGTAGCAGCTATTCACCTGGGAGCAAGTCCCAGGAGTTCTGGAGATACAGATCACAGATCACACACCAAACACAGATGTTCTCCTGAGGTGTGAAAATATTCCAGGAGTGAAAATATGTACAAAATTTATATTAAACTTTTATTGTAATGTTTCTGCTTGTAGCTTCATCATTTCAAGTGCTATGATAATAGCAGAGAAAAGGAAGGAGGTCAGTTAGTTTTCAAGTGTCATAAAAACCCAAACTTTCTGCTTTTCTCCAATTTTGAGCCAGCCATTGGTTTTTTCATATTCCAAACCAATTGTATTCAGACAAAACACATGTTCTTCTTTTTTTTTTTTTTAACAATTTGAGAATTGGAGGTTTTCTGATAGCTGCAGCATTCAGTCTGACAAATGTTTTATTCTTCATTTTCCTTGGTTTCCACCTCTTCAAAGGTGTTGATATTGAGCCACAACATTCAGGATTGACAATACGTATTTTTAAATTTAAGTGTCTCTGAAAAGGAAGTTCACAGAAAATATCTGAAAACCGGTGATCTTTGGAGGTATGCCTATTAGACATACTGTTCTCATTTTCAAAGGTGGACATTTAGGAATTCTATTTGCAAAATAAAGCTATTATCACAGCTTGAAATATTTCAAGTACAAAGGATATATTGCTGGTCTGGGCAAAGTTTGAAGAGGGTAATAAGTATATCCTGGTTACGGCAGCATGTATACCATCCAAGGTCTGTCAGGAAACTAACTATTTACCAGCAGGCCAACAATCTGTATTTCCAAAGATCCTACTTCCCATGAGAGCTGCTAGATGGGGTACAGTGAGTGGAGTTGAAATAACTTTGAAGTATACCCACTTTGACCTTAGATGTAGGCCATATATGCTAGATTCCTAAAATAACTTTAATATCTACATTAGACTAGTTGTCGGGCTGTGTTCAGCCCCACAGCCTGCTGTGTTTCAACATGACTTGAATAAGCTTTTAGATCATGGCTTTAATCCTAGAGATTTTGAAGCAGCATCACAGTGTCTTTTAAAATACATGGGTATGAAGCAGCTGTTGAAAATGGAATACCACGGATGAATAGACCTCTCTGTTACAGATATGGGATGTACTACCATTTTTCCATGAAAACACATTTTTGCAATGCATGTGCACAAGAAATGTGGATTGATTACAATGCATGGCTTAAATAAACTGCCCGGGGAAGAGCAGTAATGACGCCCAGCTACCTACAGATTAGCTTCCAATAATCTTCAATATATCCTTATCACCTGCTCTTAAATGTAGGGCTTTGGCATGTGGGTAAGAGCCACATATACAAATCGAGTGCAAAACTGAAAGTGATTTGGGGAAATCAGTTCAGCTGGTGCCTATATGTTTTGGATGTATTAGGCTGAGCCTGCAAGCTTGCAGGCTAAGGTCTACATTCCCAGTGAGACACACAGAGATCATGCTATTAATAAATTTGAAGTCTTATTTGACAGAAAATGAAATACAGGAATGTGAATGTACAAGCATATGTATTTTGTTAGAGAGTTCCTTAAAAACAGTTGCTGGTAAAACAAGATTTCTGCTTGAACAAAGAATCATATCTTTAGTCCTTTGTTAATTTAGCAAATCTGAATTTCATCAAATTGGGGCTAAATCCTCCGGAATTCCTCTGACAAAGACTTCCCTCACAATGTGTAAGATTATCTAAATATGATTTAAAGAGACTTGCAGCAAGGATGGCTGACTTAAGATCAAAGTCTCGGAGACCACTAGGAAAGGAGAAAAAAAATCTGAGAGCGAGTGTGTGAGAGTGTGAGCTTGACTTTCTCACAAGAATAAAGTGGGGACAATTACATCTGTCCTTAAGTTTTAGGATGAGTGGAATCAAGGTCCCTGGTGTCAGATTTGGACCTTCTTGCTTACCTTTCTTCTACTTCTCTCTCCTCCTTTTGTTATGTGCAGACCCCACAGACTTATCTGATTAAAAACTTGCATTTATTCTTATGACGTCTTTAAATGTTTTAGGTATGTTAACAAAAAGAGGCTCTTAACTTAAAAGCTCAGTAGAGAATTAAAGATTTTCTTTACTCCTGGACTAAATCAGAGTAGCAAGTGGCCACTTCTTTTGGGAACAAGAGTTTCCAGAGAGTGGGTACCTTGGAAGTCCCACCCACAGCACGACCGTCAAGAGCTAACAGCTCTTCCCAGCTCTCTCAACATACTGGGAGCTGCCTAGAGAAGGAAGTGGTATTATCATGCCTGGAAGGGGAATTGCATGATCATGCATTCCCATCCTGTGTCCATCACAGGTATAGCGATCCCTGAGCTGGCACAGGAGAGTGTCCAATTCATGCAAAAGCATTTGAGATTGGCTGGGAATCAAGCCCATTTAACTTTATGGCTAACAGCTCCTGTTGGCTCATTCTCAGGCATGGCTAGGCAAATCTTACTGTTTAACTCTTGCAGTTTTGGATCTGACCTTCTGCTTCAGCCAGCACGGCGGTGAGTCTGTGGATTGCTTGATCGCAAGCTGGGAGCTCTGCGTGACACTGCATTGACAGTCTTAAATAAAGCGTGTACTTTCCCCCTACCCTTTCTCTCTCTGACAGCCGTGTGTGTGAGCTTGCTCTCATCTCCCTTTCTGTTGCCAGGGAGGATGAGCAAGTCACAGCTTACGCTAGAGCTATTTCAAAGCCGTATGTGTGTGCTGGTTGCTCAACTGAGCCAGACAGACTTGCGAACAAGAGCTCAGAGCTGTAGTCTTCCCCTCACTAGAGACAATGACTTGGGTTTTGTGTCCTGTGCACAATAGCAAATTTTCTCAGAACTCTTGTCTATTGTCTCTCAAATGAAACTGAAATTTCTTAATGAGTTCAAAATTGTTGGAGAGATCAGATTAGGGGAAGACAGGGAGCAGAACAGATCAATAGAAGAGAGAAGGGGAAGTGTCCGCAGACTTGCGAAGCTAAGTAGCAGCCTTGGACTCAAAATTCATTGCTTTGAATGGTAAAATCTGAAAAGTTCACACTTATTTTGACATAAATTCTTGGGTCCAGTTCAGTATTTAAACTCTGAAAGGTTTGATTCTGCTACGTTTCAAAATCTATTCCCCTAGTAATCCAAAGTGAAGCAATTAACAAAAAAAAAAAAAAAAAAAAAGAAAGAAAAGTGTAGTTCAGTTGAAATTGATACTTTGTGGGTTGGCAGGTTCAAGTATGCTTGCATTGTAATCATTAACATTCACATTTTTTTTTCTTAGTAGTATCTTCCTATATTGCCTAAGATCATGAGTTAACTGTTAAGTTGGCAGTGAAAATGTTTTTAAGTAATTTACTCTCCTCTTTATTTGGATGACTGTTTCTTGTTATGTTTTGACTTCCCACTGAACAGTTGTAAGACTTCACCTATTTTAGGAAATATGGTTGATTAGCTCTATCATTTCAATAGTAGCTTTTAATCTAGCAATTATAGAAAACAACTAAAAATAATGAAGCTTTGTTGATTCAAAACAGAGATCCTTGGTTTTGCTGTTAGGTTAGACTTGCATTCTGGAGTATTTGAAAATCAGGCAGAAGTCCACTTGGAATTATGAAGTAAATTGAGCATGAAACAAGAGAAGCTATGACTTGGTTAATAATTCAACAAAGAAGTTTTGTTAGTTACCATTTAACGTAACTAAGTGGTATGAAAAATAAACATAAAAAAATCAAGCTTGGGACAAAATTCCAGATCACATTTTTAACAGCCCATTACATCATCTTTGTTTAATGAAATCAAAAGTTTTGCTAACTGAGTAATTCCTGTTTCTGTTTAAAGGGAATAAGTAGGAAAATGTTTTATCATACATTGTCTTACTGTTTAATTCATTTAACTCTTTCACAAAAGAGTATCTGGATATATGTGGAAAGACTTAATGAGACACATTAATATCACATCTCACAGTGAATTGGTTGTCATGGCTGCACAGTCTTGCACACCTGAACATTTGGCCTTGACCAAGAAAACTTTGAAGTAGTATAAGAAAACACCTGAGAAATATTTTTGTTTGACATTTTGTGTGACAAAATTACTTCCTAGGCATCATCTTAATTGTGATAATCTGTTCATATTAAGCAGTGCTGCGCAAGATAATCATACAGCCAGTACTAGAAACACACTGGAACATGCAAAAGAAGTTGGAAGATGGGGCAAGCAGTCAGCCAAAACCAGCGAGCAAAATATAAACTAACAAAAAACTTTGCTGTGAGAGCTCTGTGGCTAGGGGTCAATGCTGCTTTCCATACCGAGCTGCTATGGCCAGGTTGAAACTTATGCTGGGCATCCTCAACCCCTGTATCTACAAACTGAAGACTGGTTTTTTGGTTGTGGTTTTTTTTTTTTTAAGTCATATTTCTTGTTCTGTGTGCCTTGATAATCCTTGTGTGCCTGGTGCTGCTGTGATGTGAAGAGAAGGTTAGAGAAGACAAGCTGTAGCAGAGGGTCATAGTTCAGCCCCGATCGGGACCAGACTACGCAGTCTCTCTCTCACTCCCCCCACCCTCCAAGAGAAGAGGGGGAGATGATATAAGAAAAATGGCTCAAGGTTTGAGGTAAGGATGGGGAGAAATCCTTAAAGTTACCATCACGGGCAAAACAGATTCAACTTGGGGAAAACTATTCATTTATTTCTAAAACTAGCAGGAGAATGAGACAGCAAACAAGATAACCTCCCCCCACCCTTCCCTCTGCACCAGGTTCTTGATGGGCAGTTTATAAAGCTTTCTGAATGTTTGTAAACTATTCCTGTATTTCCCAGATAATCTTCTCTGACATGTAAAACCTGTATTTGCAGTCACAATCTTGTGAGTTTGAGAAAAGACAGAATAGATCAAAACAAAGTATCTTTAATTGATTTTATTTGATCTGAAGTAGGCCGGAGTACATTTTAAGCGATGAAATATTTAAGTCAAAAGCTACCAAATAGTGCTACTACACCACAGTAAACAATTAGAATAGATCTGATGGTTTATATGCTGGTAAAAGTAGTGATCACATTTTGCTCCCTGGAGCTTCTTTATGAATCTGGACTAACTTCCCAAAGGAAATGCCGAGCACCTGACGGAGTAGCTGTTGGCCAGCTGTATTGAAGTGACCAGACTTCTTAATGTAAATCATTAAGGAACTATAAAAATAATACATTTTGTCACTGAGAGTTTTTTCTGTAGTGGCATGCCAGCTATGAAATACTTGCTGCCCACCTGACTGGGATGCCAGAGTCTGACCCTGAGCTCAGGTTTGTGTACTTTGCTAAAGGAGTCAGATTGCATTTGGGTTTTGTGTCCTGGTCTTGGCTCAAACTAGCTAATCAATTATTTTTCAATGCCAACCTCATACACCGTACATTCCTCATGCATTTTCACTGTAAGTACAAATTTTATTAAAATTATCTTATCTGCATTAGTCTAAGGTCTGCTGTAATCGTTCACTTCAGTGGGAAATCAAGTCTTGTCCCTTAAACAGAGTTTTGCATTATAATTATTTTCTCCTGCTTACAAACTAGGCAAATGTAATTTAAGACAAAAGAGGAGCAGATCTGTTAAGACTGAGATAATAATGTTGTTAGAGCAGGGTTTTTTGATGAGACAGAATATACAGGGAAAGGAGATGCCTTTAATTAGAACTACTGTAATACTGTTGAAATGAGTAGACAAGCTTTTGAGCAAAGCCCTTACCTATGGCTGAAGGTCCAACATTATGGATTTCTTTTCTGGACACTGAAGAATTAAGTACAACATTAATATTGCTGTGTAAGAGTTTTGCCAGCAAATAAGGAATTGTAGAACAGAAATAGCTATTAATGACTTTTTGTACAAACTGCCCCTAATAGTCCTCAGGAATTAATGCAGGTATTTTAATAGCTTTTCAGTGTAACATCCGCTGTCATCGTCAGTGATACAAACCAAACCTAAGTGATCGTCCTGCTCTGAAGCATGTGTGTGTGAATACACACATATATTGGTGACTGTTTCATACCTAAATTGTTCACAGAATGTCTTACTGTATTGGGTACCTGTGCTTCACAATATAAAGATGATTGATATCTTGAAGTTGTCTGAGATGGATAGAAAAAGTTTAACTTAATGGATGCTTCCATTTTTTTATCTTAAACTGAAGTGCAGATGCCTCAGAGGGTGGATCATCATACCCATATCAGCTTGCGACAGAGAAGTGGGAAGTGACAACTGATTGGAACCCACAGAAGGAATATATTTGTAAACTGTGGGTTTTTAAAATTGAGTTAAGTTGATATTTGAAAAAAAAAAAACCCAACACTCTCTGTGCTCTGTAAAAGACATTGGACCTTTGACCAGAAGAAGGGCAGAAAAGAGCTGTGAAAAATATCAGGATGATAGCTGTGTAGCACTGTCTTAGAAAAACATTTGAAAAGTTGGCTGAAGATAGATCAGATGTGGGGGAAGACAACCACTTTTGTAAAATGCAGAATCTTAGGTGGATTATTAGCTACGTGATAGTTAAGTAAAGCGACAGGCATTAAACTTGAACTACTGAAAGAAAACTCCAGAACTGGTGCAGCACCATTACCTTCATTCAGCTCAATATAGCAAGAAGATTTTATATATATCAGGAAATTCTAGTTAGCAAGTGACCTATACATCTTGGGAGAAAGATGAGATCACTGATTGAACACTCACTCAATGTGTAAATGAGGGTACATATGATAAAAGCTGAATTACTATGAAGTAAATACAAAAAGGCTGGTATTTTAGCTGTTTTATTTTAAAACTAGGAAAGATGCTGAATGTTCATTTCAGAAGCAGAGAAGGAGTACAGGGCATTTCCTCTTAAGTTCTAAAACAGTGACATATTGGAACAGAAAAAGGTAAAACATCAAAGTATGTTTGACAATGGGTTACCTCAACAAAATAATAAAAGATATCTGCAGTTGTCCTTTGATTTTTAAGGGGGGAAATATTTTAATCTTCCTTACTCTCTGTTTCTCTGTCAATTTTTTTACAAGTGGAGTTCCTGCCTTCAAAGGCTTAACATTCTTTTTTTTTGTGCAACTAACTCTTAGCACAGTTCTGGTGCAAAGTGAAATGCCCTACTTTGAGTGTTAAGGTGATGCCTCGCTCTTGACCCCTACCCTGCGCACAGAGCAAGCTGCATCTTAATTAAAACAAATTACCTTCTTTATTCAGCATTCTCAAAAAAAAATTTTTTAAAAAAAAGGGAGAAAAGAAAGAGACAGGAGACTGAAGGAAAAAGTCTGTTAGCAGAATAATGATTTCCAGCCACTCTGAAATCTGAAATTTGGGATACACTAATTGTCTGCTTCTTAAATGTGTTATGCCTTTGGTGCTGAGAATTGGATCCAAACTCCATTTTGCATTTCTTAAGGCCCGTTTTGCACAAAAATGAAGTCATTTCAAAAATGTATTTTAAGAACACGGGTGCTTCGTGTTTTGTTGTGGTTGTGTGTGAAACCTGGTGGTGACTGCTGGCTTTGGATTTTTTCTCCAGAATTGGGACAGCGATCTAGAATCGAAGGAAATGTTAGTCACAGCAGTCTATGGATAGAGCAAAGTTTGTGAGTTGAATATAGTCCTGCATAGTCTCACTACTTTTTTGTCTTTGCGTGAATGGGTCAAATGTACTCCTGTTGCTACTTTGCTGATGTAGAGTCAGTCTGAACCAGCTGTGCCAGTGCAATTGAACAGGTACTTTAGACCGTTAATCTTACAGCACTTCCTCAGGAGTGTGAATAAGGAGAAACTCCAGCTCAGTTCAGAGACAGCAACTAGAGTTATGAATTAAAGAGCTGGGCCTTTAAGACAGGCATCACTCCTGAAAGCCTGGTACATTGGCAGCAGATGTGCAGATAAAACAATTCTTGCCAATTACTTGTGCTACGCCACACTCAGAGATGCTCTGTTATGTAGCTGTCTCAAAGTGGGGGACCACATGAGTAAGAACAGATTTGTCCATTATGCTTTCAGCTCCTCTAAACAATAAATTTGAATTAAGATGCCTTTAGCAATTCTTTCTTTCCTCCCTTTCTGTTTTTGTGCCAAGCAGTGTTAGCACTGTGTTTTTGCTTAATTTAGTTTTAATGCTTATATAGATCTAGAAACATTACTGACTCTCACTGGAAAATGCACAAATACAAATACAGGCAATGCAGAAAAATTCTTTTAATCAGTGCAGCATTGCCTGAACTTGCCACGAATAGCAATGTCTCATGAAGATGTTGAACTCTTCTAGTTGACCCTGGTTTGAGCAAAGGTTTGAACTCAATGACTTCCAGAGGTCCCTTGCAAACTGAATTTTCTATGGTTTTATGTTTTTAACACTTCATCATCAGACCAGGGAGGTTACAGACTCATTTGGGATGTGAGGCATTGCCTAGCTGAGTCAGAAAGTTTTGATCTGCCACTTTGATGCAAAGATAGGTCAATGCAATGGGCTTTCAGGCTGGATTTGGGTGTCTTATGGTCCTGGAATTATGCAGAGGTGAAGTTATCAGTCCACACTTGCAGTGCTAATTCTGTCTGCAATACCTCCTAATTAGCCTTAATGCACAAAACTCGGTCATTCTTGCAACAAGTGCTGCCATTCAGGGTCTTTGTCCCTCAGTGGTGCATCCTATATATGCATGGAAGTACCGGATCCACTTTGACATCTTCAACTTTTGGCCTCAGTTCATTGTTGTGATCACATTTCTATGATTTGATTAGTCTAGGTAGAGAAAGTTGTTCCTTTCCACTCATTATCTCCGGATGCTTCTAGCAGTTGTTAGTCTGAAACTGGTTGTTACTTTGTTGAAGTGAACTGACAGGAAGGATGTGTTGAAATAATATTTGATGTAACAGAACACTACAAATATTCCATCTATCTGTGTGTTCTGAAATCCAAGATTTACTGGAGTATTTCCTAAGCTGCACATTAGTGAGTAATGTAAACTTGTGTTCAAATAAAATAATGTGCACTGACAATGAAGGTCATCTGATTTTTTTAGGGACTTCCCATCCACTCACAAAACACCTGTTTTGAATTACTTTTGAGCTTATAATACCTCTGTGCAAAGCACTTAAAGGATTTGGATCAAGAACTTAATATTTTATAAAGAAGCAAGTTGTGTGGTGAAGAACTGAACAGTAACTGCATTACGGTTTTGGGGGTTTTTGTTTTTAACACAGAGGGCAGAAAGAGTTAGTCTTCCAGGTCTTAAGAGGTGTGCGTTAACTATATAAAAAACCCAGTAGTGTTATGTATTTTTATCACATTGGTACACTTCTAGTCGGGTTTGGCACACCAGTGAAGCTGATCCTTTGATCTTATGATTTCAGTATGGTTCTCAAAAGAAAGCTGTTTTACAGAGTCATGCTATCTTGGTCTCTCCTTTGCCTGGTAATTTTTAAATGTTTTAAACAATTTTAAATTTAGGTGATGAGTACTTGGAAATACCATGAAACTGAGTGGACAGGGAAGAAATGAGGAAGAACCATTAAATATGTTAATCTGAAAAGCATACACTGCATCATTACTTCACAATATCAGATGTCAAAATGGAGCTAAACACATTGAAATAAGACTTGATAGAAAACTAAGCTTTCTTATTTAGGTTTGGAGATAAGAATGAAACTTCTGGGACAAGAAGATGTGAAGTTTTTAGGGAGAGAAATTGTAAAAGTAAGTATATTTAAATGATAAAATGGTGGAATTGAATGGTAGTATTCAAACTTTTATTTTCTTTCTAATTTGATTTTGGAAAACTACGACTGCTACATCTTAATGAGATTGCAGTGTGCTTCCATCAAGTTTGCATAAATGCCTGGTGCAGAATATAACTGCATTTGCATGTTATCAAATCTGGAGGGTCAGTTGCAGAATAACGTATGTAAAATACATTCAGATTCACAGAATGGTTGAGGTTGGAAGGCACCTCTGGAGGTCATCTGGTGTAACCCCCCTGCTCAAGCAGGGCCACCTATAGCCCAGGACTACGTCCAGAACTTCAACAAGATTTAGATCTATTTAGTTTTATATACATGTTAAAAACATAGTAATAGCACAAATTTTGATTTGTTATATTACTTCAAAGTTGTTGGTTAATTTTGGAAATTACCTCAAGCAAATGCTAATAACTCTGCATCTCACTGCTGTCAAAGAAAACAAACTTCTAATGGCTTCACACCTTTTTAAGAAATAATATAAACTTCTTTTTGGTCTCTATTTCTAGCTTCCCCTCAAACACAGCTGAAATATCACATAAAGTTGCATGGATCACTTTTAAAACAAAAAGTTTAGGAAAAAACAGTATTTCCTAGACATCAAGAGCTGTAAAGCATAATTAAGTGAGGCAGGAAAGACTGTTAATTGTTGAGATGCATTGGCCTCTTCTTCAGTGGTGTAAAGTTTCTAGAGTACACTGAGGTACCAGAAGTTAAACCTTTGACTTTGAAGCTTTGAGGTACTCTGATTTAAGGACGATTAGGTTGTTTTTTTTTTTGGGGGGGGGGGGGGGAGGTTGGTGGGTTTTTGGGTTTTTTTTAGTTGGAAGTAGTGTGAGCATGTAGAAACTCTTTAGTTACTGAAATAAAATGGCAAATAGAACCAGCAAAGGTATTTTAAGGCACATTTGTTTGGGCAGAGAGTGGGAAATGTCAGTTATATCTTGGACTCCTTGTTATCATCTCTTATGTTATACTTACATGGTAAACACTTTAAAGATGTGAGACTTATGTACTCATTAGTAGCAATTTTAATGCACTGAGCTGCGGGTGGTGACTTGAGCTTCTTGTTTGTGCTGTAATATCAAGAAAGAAATGAATGTATAGAAAAATGAACTTTCACAGTTGACTGAAGAACAAGTACAGAGAAAGCAAAAGATGATAATAAAGTTGCTTTTATGAACCTCCCGTGCTGTCAGTTTCCAAGTCCCAATTGCTTCTCTAACAAGCTCCATAAACCTTTTCTGTTGCTCTTTTGCCTCTTTTTTGAAATGATAAAATAAGGAAAAATTATTAGCAAGTGGGCTAACTGTGGCTCTAACACTTTTTTTTTTTTTCAAACTGGAAGTGCTCTAAAAGGCATTTCAACTTAAATCTGGAGAACAGTCAACTTTTTAAAACATTGTGAGTTCTCTTACTTTCTTTTAAAACTTTTTTTTTTTTTAAAAGAGTGGTGTAGGGTCTGGCATGTCCTTGTGTTTTAGTAGTAGAGAAGTGGAGTGTTGGTTGTCAGTTTAACAGGACAGTAAGTGTGGAGATACAGTCTTTGTCAGCTTCTTAATTTGAACAGTGTTGGACTAAAACCTAGCTTTCCCAGAGTAACTGAAGATGATTGCTCTTAATATTTCTCCTTAGTTCCATTAATTTATTTTCTTGGAATAGCAAAACATGAAATTGAAACTCCATTCACTTTTTATTTTTTTTGCAAAAGAGAAATTTCTTCGCCTGACACAAAAATCTCCTAATTTTTTTTTGGTAAAATGCCTATAACTGATATGATGTCGTGCAGATTTTTGGAATAAACTTTATACTGATGGCTGCAAGAGGATGTAGAGCATATCTCATTGAATTAACTTAAGTGATACTTATAATTCTGCATCCTTTTTTATCAAAAGTCATGATCTGCAGGATGAAGAAATTGAAACCTTGCATAAATTGGGAGGGTTAACTTATCAAAGTGGTCAATCCTCTGCTTTCCTTTGTCCTTTCCTAAAGTTTTCCCAGTTCTTCTATATTGATAAAAGCCACGTTAATTTACCTTGTTACTGAAAGAGATGACTAGATCTGTCTTTCATAGATTCAGAAACAAAACAGAATAAACTGTTTTATGCATCAGTGTTTTGAATTATTTTGCAATAGTAGCATTTGCTGTAGTCAGGCATATGACTACTTAGAGCAATACAAATCTTGAATTGTTTTTTTTCCACTCAGAATATCACTCAATCACAGGTATTAGGTTGGAAAAATGAAATTGTTAGTGCAACAGTTTTTGTTTATGTTGGTCATAAACAAGCCATGATTAAGCTGTATTTTAAAGAATATGGCACTTGCGAGTTAGTGGGAGAACTAGTCAGAATATAACGTTCCTGAATTTGTAGTGCTGTATTGGGATTTGTTTAATCTCTTAGGTTTCCTACATACAATTAGAGATTGGCTAGTAACTACAGTAGATAGTCTACAGTTGGGCAAGGAGGAGCCAAATGGAATGCATCAGACTTTCTTTTGACTGCTTGGGTAGAAATAAGAAGCATTTATTCATTGTCAATCAGGTAACATTTGAATTTCATTTCATAATGGCTGAACTCACTTCAGTAACCCTAAATTTCAATGGGAACTAACGTACTTTCACAGTAGTTTGTTCTGAAGAGATTAGCTCTTGGCTTTGGGGTTGAACAAAATGAATCCAGTCCTACTTTACATGTGCTAGCTGTGATCTGTCCCTTAACTGCCCTCATAAAATGCCTGTGTTTATTCTACTGTGTATGAGCCAACAGGCTCTTGGTACAACTTTCAGTCATTGCAAGCATCTGAGATTAGCTTCTTACAAACTCCAGGAATTTTTTATTTGCAACCAACTTTCAAAATGTCTGTAGGGATCAAAAGCCTAACTAGACATTGATTAACTGATTACATCTACAAAGTCAGCATGACTGATGCAGCAACTTGCAGTTTAACTATCTTTACATTAACCTACTGAAAACCAGATTGAATCCACAGTCTTCTGGAAAATTGTAGAAGTGACAGCACAGCTATGTAAATTACCTACAGCTTCACTAAAAGGCATGTCAGTTAACTGTTATCTTGAATTAACTCAGTGTTGGTAGGCTTATAATATGAAAAACATGGTGGCGATGCAGTTTTTCAGTACGAAGTTATCTAAACCTAAGATTAGGGAAGCGTGACACAAGACTGAGTTAAGAATAGATTTTTTTAATGATTGGTCACAGAAAAAAAAAATTGTTTTTCACGGGAATATTTTTTAATGTATATTGTTTTATTATATGTACATTTAGATTTTTTAAATAGTTGTGATGGAGTGAAATCTGTGTGTGTAACTTGAATATGAAATCTTAATATATCAGAAAAAAAATGAAACAAAACCCAAAAGAAATAGAACTTAAATTCCAAACTGTTGAGAATTATCACTGAATTTATGTGCATACATACGTGTTGCTCAGAACGGTAAGTCTAATGCAGGAGTTGACTCATACTCAAAAATCTATCGGTTCCCACTGTGGTGAGTTAACCTTGACCAACCGCCAACTTCCCATCCAGCCGCTCATTCACCCCCTCATCTCCACCCTCTGTCCTTAGCAGGATGCAGGGGAGAAAATAGGATGACAAAGCTCTTGGGTTGAGCTACAGACTCATCTTGGGGAAAAGAAATAATTTCTTGCCAAGTAAAATAGTTCCAGGTAGTGAGAAATAAAAAGGCAAGTATTAAAGCAACTCCTTTCCCTCCCACCTTTAACCAGCCTCAACTTCCCTCCTTTGCTCCTGACTCCTTCACCCCTGCCCAGAGATATTGTTTGGGGGAGAGAAGAGTGAGGTTATGGTCAGTACATAATTTTTCCTCTCTGCCACTTCTTCCTCCTCTCATTTTTCCTGTGCTGTTGTGTGGGGGGAGCAAGGGTCCCCCCACAGGGGGACAGGGGGCTGCAGGGGAATTTCTGTTGTAGTGCCCGGAGCTGCGTCTCCTCCAGGTAGCCCCTAGCCTCTCTGACAGCCCCTCACTGCCAATACCTGGGTATCAAAAAATGCCAGGGCAAGTAACAATTATTGCCACTTTGCAGAAGAAATTGCAGTTGATTCTAGAGTACAAAAGTAGTGGGGTAGTATAAAACTATAAAACAAGCCCATTTTAATGGATGGATTGCAAGCACTCTGCTAGACTACATGTGATGCTGATTAAACAGTCTGCAAATAAAAAAAAAATAAAGCCTTTCAGAGTGCAGCTGAGTTTACCTGTTCCCCTTTTCTCCATTGCCACCTTCTAGGAAATAGAGTATGCTACATTTTTTTTCCTCTCTCTTACGTTTTAGGGTTGTTAAGTCACCTATAAGGACTTCATAAAATGGGCAGAAATGGTTTGTCGAGCATATTTTAGGGTAGTTGGAGGGCATATAATCATGTATCAGTGTAAGTAATGATCTTGTGTTTTGATCAAGTTATATATTTTATCATGTTAGTATAACCTTCTATAGTGGTAAACTTGGGATCACTATAAACTGCTGATCATCTAGCAAAGAAACTATATAAATTTATATCATTTAAAGGCTTAGTTGTTTTGTAAAGCTTAAACATCTCAACTAAATTTTATTTCATACAGGTTTGCAGAGCCTAATGTTAATCTTAAAAATAAGTCATATTTCATTACTTGTGGGGCAAAGACCTTTCTTAGTAACCCAGAAATTGGATGGTGTAGACCTCAGGACAGAAAGTATAACAGCTGCTTTATAAAATCAGAAATATGCCAGTTTTTCAGTAGCTTCACTATACCTCATTCCACATCCATATAACTGTTAACTTCATTTTTAATAAATTAGTGGATAAAGCTTGATACTCTTAGTGGATGTATTGAATCAAGTTTTAATGTGTTTCTATCCTATTCAGAGCTGAAATAGAAGATTTCCAGTATTGGTAGAAAGTCTTTTATTCTAGTTATCGAAGGACAGTGAACATTTCGGGGGAGGGGCCCACACAACTTTTTGTTGAAGGTGATCTTTTTGAAGAACCTCAGAAGGGCACAAATTATTTGAAGACACCCTAAAAGACATGGACTAATGTGCTAAGAACAGATTAGGCAACCAAAGACATGATAAAAAGAATAATTAATCACTAGGGTGTCTGTCTGCTGATATACAGATAGAGACATGATTGTTGCCAGCTTGAGTCAAATACGTTATCTCACAGATATGCAGAACTCTCTCTACAAAGTAATGCCACATGTTAAGGACTCTCTACAAAGATGTTTAAATTACAAAAATCGTTGTGCTTAGAGTTTCTTTAACATCCTTAGTCAGTTCTGCTGTGCCTGCATTTGGCAGCTTCATTAATTGTTCAGAAGAGGAAGAGGTGATACATGGATGCCTTACTAGGCCTGAGTGCAGCAGCTTTAGGTTTTAAAGACCATGGAACCCACAGTGAATTGCTTTCAAAGTGCACACTGCTGCAGGTGGTCGAGGTGTACAAGTTTCTATTGCGGTAGTACAGGTAAGGCCATAGTTGGTCACTTGGAGGTCCCTGAATTACATGGAAAGTGCTAAAGAAAAGAAAATTCGAATGCACTGCACTCATCTGCAAACATGAAATTCCCTAGGGAGTTCATAATTCAAACAGTGAGTATTGCTTAGGGGTCCACAAATCCAAAGATGAAAACAACTGCTGTGGTTGGCCCAGGGCCCCAGCCTGAAAGCCACAGTTGTATCTTGCACCCTTTCTTCAAACGGGTGTGAGGTGGGGCTGAAAGGAGGCAGCCTCCAGCTGTGCGAGATGAGGAGATGCATTCCCTTAGTCCCTGATGCTGAGGTTCAGGAGTAGATTCTACATCCTGCGGAGCCATGCTGAAGAGATAGATGGGTAGGGGAGGATTGGCAGCAAATAAATTTATATTTGAAAAATGTATTGGATGCGCAGTATACATTAAATCTTAGCAGCAAGGATTTTAGTCACAGCTGGGTCTTGACTCTTTTCCAGAATCACGGAGCCACTTTGCCAAAAATGTAACTTCTGCATTAACATTAAAGGCAGTGCAAAACTGCAACAGAAGAAATAATTCTCTAAGCAAACAACTTTTGTAATCGTTACAATTGGTTGTAAGACATTAAGTTCATAGACCACCACTAAAATTATTGTACTTATTCTTCATAGTACAGTCTTATCAACATGAATCAGATAAATAGATTATGCAGGAGTTACTCATCTTTGATTTCTAGTGCCAGAACACAGACCCCATGCAAAACTCTGTTTGTTACATCTCAATTTGTCATCTTACTTTCTTCCTCGGGATCTTACTGTGTTTGTGTTGTCTTGTAAAGATAATTATGGCTCATAAATCCTTTCAGCAACTGAGAGTTAAATGCCTGTGAAAGCATGTTATTTGTGACTCTGCTTATAAAGTGGAAACTAGTGACGGGGGGGGCGGGGAAGAAACTAAAATTTATGTGAAAGTGATGATTTTATAGAGGTCAGCATTTTTCCTGTCTTAGAGGTTTCCATGATAAACATTTTTCCACATGATTCAACCAAGAGGGTGCTTTATTTTACCTTTTAGTATATTCTTATTCTGTGGACTATTTTGTAATGCCAAATAGCTGTAATACGGAATGCAGTGCTAACTATTTAAGAGTCACCTGAGGGCCAGCAGAAGTCTGGTAAGCAGAGAATCCTTCTGGACTTACGAAATTAGTTTGTGTATAGTTTCATGCTGTTATACCTCTGGAGGGATGTGTAGTGATACCTGTTAGTGTAAAAGATCTCATTTGAAAGAGGGGACTGCAGTAGTTAGAGCAACCCTCCCAAAGGAACCCAACTGTCTGCAGAGAAATCATGGCACCCTTTTTCAGGGCAGTTGTGAAAACTATAGTTGCTCTTACCTCTTCAAATACTTGAGAAAAAGTTATCTCAATATAGCAAGTCTCTAAAATGGGAAAAGATGTCCTAGTCTGGAATTCCTGATTTTGTACTCCACGTCTCAGTACACACAGGATCGTTGTGACTCATGAATCATAGCCCTAATAGAGGAGTGAAGATATTTTTTTTTTTTTAGTGGAAGGAAAATGTCCATATCCATAAAATCTTAAATTATATGAGTCGTAGACACTCTATATTGCATTAAGAAATTGTTATTCTAGCATACATTTGAATTGAGGTTCAGTGGAGATAGTTTTACTTTCCTGGAGAGCAGTGTCTCATTTTTTCCCCCCAGTAGCTTTTTCCTTTCACATTTAACCACCTTTAATATTTCATATCTTTTAAAAATTCACAAGAAACATTTGTGGACAGATGTTTTTTCTTTGATTTGAGCACCTATGTCTTAAAATAAATTTGTGCAAGCACTTACTGCTAATGCACAGCAAAAGAGAAGGGAGACCCTCCCCATAAATGCACTTCCCAACCTGACTGTGCTACCTTATTTCCCCTGTGTAGGGAGAGTAATCATGGCTTCCTGGTGTGCAGAACTCAACAACACTTTGGCTTTCAGCTTTTTGTATGCTGAAAGTAGAGGTTACTCTACTTGTGAGGTTACTCACAAAACAGGCAGCAGGGATAATCTGCCTGTTGTCAAAGAAATTAGGAACAGGAGATACCAGTCTTTGTACATGCCTTTGAAAAGAACAAATTGAAGAAGTACCTTTTGTATGAGGTAAATTATACTTTGAATAAGTTGGGGCATTTTTGCTGAAGAGTTTCATACCACCTTGATTGTAGAAGCATGCACACTGATTGTTGCATTGTGCGCAGGTTTTGCAGGATCTTATTCTGCTGTTGGAAGTGTAGCCCCTGTCTGGCATTTGCAACTTAATACCTTGCTGTCAGTCAACATACAGGTTTTAAACAAGTCAAGTAGATACGTGTTATGTATATTCAAAAATAAATTAAGATTCAAATACGTACTTTTTTTTTTTATCCTTTGATATAAATTAACTTGCCTGTAGTCAGCTTGTAATTGGACATTTATTCTGGTATTAATTTTGCTTTTATCAGAAACATTTTTAGCTGGCAATTTTCTGAGGTAATTTAGATGTTTTAAATATATTGGATTTAATCATAAAACCCTCTTAATGTTTAAACATAAAATATCACCTTGTTGATGAAATGCCACAGTTGAAACTGACTTTAATACCTTGCAAACATTGATGGTGTACAAGAAGCCTGGGAAAAAATGCAAATAGGGATCTGGTCTTTTAAAAGTGAAAATGAGGAACAACCAAATTATTAACCAGTCATAGCACTACTTTGATTTCTAGAGAGAATATCATAGCAAACAATGGAACAACATACTTGTAAGCATTTGGACACGGGTAAGAGCTGTTATGTACTTGTCAGGAGATCTTATTGGAGCGGTCTAGTCTGTTCACAGGACTGCTGAAGAGCCTTGTACACAAAGCAGCAGCAGTGGTAGATGTCACTGAGTCCAGCAAAACTTTCCGTGTTTCACATGGTGCTCTTATAAGGAAGGTTAGGAAACAATGGTTAGAGGAATATACAGTTGGACACTGCTTTTCAAACAGTTGGCCATCTCAAGAGTGTTTCACAGCTGCTACTGTCAAAATGTCCACATTTACAGAGTAGATTTCAGCAAGGATCTCACCTGTAATGATCCAAGTGACACAACAGACAACACATTAAGTATCCAGATAATACCATTCAAGGAAGGAGTAGTAGTGTGTTAGAAGACAGCAGTCAAATTCAAAATGATCCTGTCACAAATTGGAGAAAAGTTTGAAAAAGGATTTTTGTTGACAGGACGTTTCCTCACCACTAAAATTCCGATACCACCAGCTTTTCCTTCTGTTAGACTGCTGGTGGCAAGCTTCTTGAAGTGCCTCTGTTTCATCTCTGTTTTTTCTTTTGACACAAGTTGTAAAAGAGCAATTTACCTTAAACTGCTATCTTCCTTGCTAGGAACTTTGTCCGAGGTTTTTCCCATTGTCATCTCAGCAAGCCAAACTTTTAAGTATTCATTTAACTACTTTTTTTTTTTTTTTCCCCCTCACTTTTGTTTCTTTTCAAGACAGAAAAACAGTGTAATCCTTTCTGCCACACTCAACATGCAAATTGCCTGGCAAAAGGGATGGGATCTGCTAGTACAAGTGCCTGAATCTTAACTCTTTACGGCTTGTTTTATGTGCCAGATTGACCTGGCCAGCAATTTCATCAAGACTAGTAGCTAAAGTCTATGTGGGGAATGATGTCTAACTTGCTTGTATCATTAATCAGCTAGCTGTGCTGGAAACTGTCAGTGGCTAAATGAATCCTCTGCTGCAAAGTTTTTTTTTTAACATTTTAAGATTATATACAAATTTTCTTGTAAAACTACTTAACTGGCCTGGTGTTTCTCTTTGGGTTTTAAACTTAGAGCACTACATAAGCAGGTGCATGCTGGTGCTTGTGTTTTCTTTCTCATTACTCTCTCCCATAGCTAAACTCTCTATTAAATTTGTGCAGGTTGCAGGCAGATGAGTGGTCTGCCCAGCTGGTGATCTCAACAATGCAGTGGGCTGCAATGATTTAGCCCTCGTAAGGTGTTCAGTTTAAGTCTGCAGGAAGAAAATCCTGGGTACTCTAGCATCAAACCCAAGTGAGGCACAAGGGATGGGAAAAGAAGCAGTCCTTTTCTTCCCTCTCTAAGCTCAAGTTCAGACCAGATCAGTAGTTTCTCAGAGCTCAATCCTGTCATGTTTTTAATGTAACTTTGCTGTTTTCAGTCTGACTT
Organism: Chlamydotis macqueenii; assembly: GCF_036417535.1. Classification (NCBI taxonomy): domain Eukaryota; kingdom Metazoa; phylum Chordata; class Aves; order Otidiformes; family Otididae; genus Chlamydotis; species Chlamydotis macqueenii. Next base: position 97,479,910 of record NC_141556.1, on the reverse strand, counting down.
TTTTTTTTTGCCAAACTAGTAAACCAACAGTGAAAGGCAGAGTTGCAACTTCATTTAAACTCAGATGCTCTCCTGACCATTTATCGCTTGTTGATTCAAGTCTATTTGTGGTAGGAAAGGTAACAGATGTTTACTGTCTGATACTGTTTGTCCGCATTAATCACTATTTGTATTAAGGGCAGGTTTTGGGGAATGAGATTTCACTGCCCAGCAGGAGACCCATACTGGGAGACAATCTTCCTAATTTCACCACTGCTACGTGTGTTTGCAGATAGAGCCAAGGGCATAAGAGTTACCTTACGCCCTGGTAGTGATCCAGTGATATCTTTGGCCCTGTCCATTATAAGACAAGCACAGAATATTAGCAGGTGCATTCATTCAAGATAGCTGCTGTTGTGTGTATCCCGAGCAGAGCTGCTAACTGCCTGAATTTGTCAGAGATCTCAGCTGTTTTCAGAGAACTAATCATTTCTCACTGTCAGGACCACTTCTTTCAGACTGGGTGATTAGGAAGGCACCTACATCTGGAAATTACTGCATATGAATGAGTCACAGTTGCTTTGACAGCATCTTTGGTTGACCCATGGGGCTCCCAGCATTACCCAGGTCAAGGATACCTTGGTGCTTGCCTGCCAGTTTGCAAGTTGACCAAGCGAGTGCAGGGATGATAGAATTTTTCTGGAGACTTTTGACGCTAATGTACTGACTTTTTGTGTACAGGGATGAGATGTGAGAAGGAAACAGAGGAGTTTTTTTTCTGTATCATTATTGAGACTGGGTTTATCTAAAATGCTTTCCAAGATACTGTATGGATCATCTCAAATGAATGACTGAAATTGTTTAGCCATTCATATCCTCTGCTACATACAGTTCATCTTCCTTAAAGAACAAAAGTTTGCTCTTGAACTGAGTTTTTACCTCATAGAGCACAAACTTGTAAACTTCCAAAACAAATATAGAAAATGAAAATTGGCCTGATATTGCTGAGGTTTGCTCAATAGGTCTGTTGTGCATGTATTTGACCTAATTCAAGGACACTGAAAATTAGTCAGGAGCATGAAATTCATAATTAATTTGCCTGTTTTACAAGTTTAGTATGGATTCTTTCTACACGTAATGCTTATCATACTTTCCAATCCCTTGGATTTATTTGCACAAAGGAATTCACAAGTAGAATAAGATGTATCAGGTAGTTTCTTTGTTGCACGGGTTGAAAGCATAGGTGTTTGCCATACATAAACATGGCTTTTGCTGTGGGAATTTCTTTTGACTGACAAAAGCAAGTAAATTTGAGGCCTCATTTCATTTGAAAGCCTTTTGTATTAGTATTCATTCTAATTACACAAATTTTGTGTTCTGTAATTGGTGTGTGCTTGAAAACAGTTTTTTTTTTTTCTGTGCTATGCACTTCCACAAGTATGAGAACTAGATGCAAATTTGTGGTATTGACCACATTTTCTTTATGTAAAGTTGATTTATTATTGCTGCTGTTATTTCTTCTGAATGAAGTAAGGCAAAGTATCTGACTTTCAAATTTACTCTGCTGAGAAAATTCAGTATTTATCATTTATGTAATTTTTTTTTTTTTTTAGATTATGGTAGTCTTATTTTTTGTATGTGTGTGGTTTGGTCTAATTTTCTCAAATTCCCCTTCTCTTCTACATTCTCTAGTCTAGAGGTTAGAAAATGTCAAAAATATTCACTTTTTTGATCTGTTGAGTTTGCTTTTATTTCTAGGTACATTCTAGCTTTAATGAAATTTGGAAGCTCAGAAAAGATACAGGCTCTGTAAGCAATAATAATTCTTCCAAAAGAGGCTACTTGGTGCTCTTAAATATCATCATGGACATGGGATGCTTATTATTCTATTCTAGCTGAAAGAGAAATAGCTCAATTTTTCTCAGATTTGTCCTTTTTAAAGGAAAAATTTAGGTTTCTTCTGTTTAATAACTGACTTGGTTACAAGTATTTCATTTACTCTTTGCCTGTTTCTAACTTTTCAGTCGACTCTCCAAGCCAGTCTGAGAAGTACTTTTTGAACAGGTGCACTTACAGAAGAAATCTTAGGAGAGAGTTTCAAAACATTTTGTACTTGGAATATTCGGAAATGCAGGAGGAAAAAAAAAAGAGAAAGAATATGAAAACACCTGTCTCTCAGTGAGAAGTTTTACCTAAGCTTATAAAACCTTGTGAAGAACAATGAGATGATGAAATGTAAAGTACAACCTGAGGGGTTAGAAAGCAGAAGCCAAGTAAAAAGTGCTCAGTGTTCTTATTTTAAAGTGTACATATAGTTTACAAAAAAAAAAAACCAATGTAACCACACAGAGTGTTTTTTAGGGGAGATTATTATTCCCTCCCCCCCCCCCCCCCTTACTGTTCATGGAATGTTCCGTGAAAATGGAGCCTTTAACTGGAGGCATCTTCTGACAGGTCAGTTTTTAGCTAGGCAAATGCATACAAATATGTATATTATAACTAATTTGAAGAAATTTAACTGGTGACTATAGAAACTAAACATAGAAAAACATGGGACATAAATTTTGAGCCTTAATAGATCAAGGCTTAAACTAGTGTTGGCTAGGAAAGGCTGGAGGACTGTGAAATTAAATTAGTTGATCTGTTAAAACTTAACAGTCTATTATTCTGTGGGAAGACTGACCGAATTCATTAAAAACTACCTTTAAAGATGCTGTTTAAATGAAGCTTGCATCAGAGAGGAAAAACAGACAGTTGGTCCTTAAATATGTCTGGTAGAACTGGGTCTCAGCTTCCTTTTAACTAAAAAAAAAAAATAAAAGAAAGGAGGGAGAGAGTTTAACTTGAATTAGTTAATTCAGTTTAACAGAAGGTAAAACCTTAGTGAAGACATTGTAAAGAGTAGTTGTTATATGACAAAAGAGGCTGAGAAAGGCTGTACGGCCACCTGTAAAGTTTGAGCTCCCATATTAAATGTGATAATGACAAATTGTATTGACTACAGTAGGGCTTCACTCCAGGTTAATTCAAGTTAACTAAGACAAGTTACGTTCCTCCTCCACCCTCCCAGAGTAAGGATAAGTGCTTGATTTATAAAAATAAGAAATGTTAGGAATCACTTGGGCTACATTGAACAATTGGCAATACTAAGGATTTTAAAATCTTAAAGAAAATACTGCCTTTAAAGCAACACAAGAAGACAGTGCCAAAATGGCTTCAGAATAACCATTGTGCTTACTAGGAAAAGGACTCAAACTGGTTGAGCTGGGAATTAAGTCATGTTCACTTTCCTACTTGCTGTCAAGTGTTCTCTTACTGCACTTGATGCCTTACTATTTCATGTAAGTTTTTGGGTAAATAGTTTGTAATGGACTAATAGGTCAAAATAGGCCCTTTTTTTTTCACAAAAAAAACATAGAATCACAGAATAGTTAGGGTTGGAAGGGACCTTCAGAGGTCACCTAGTCCAACCCCCCTGCAAGGAGCAGGGACATCTCCAACTAGATCAGGTTGCTCAGAGCCCACTCCAACCTGGCCTTGAATGTTTCCAGGGATGGGGCATCTACCACCTCTCTGGGCAACCTGTTGCAGTGTTCCACCACCCTCATTGTAAAAAAAATTTTCCTAATATCTAATCTGAATCTATCTTCTTCTAGCTTAAAACCATTACCCCTCATTCTATCACAACAGACCATGCTAAATTTTCTCCCCGTTTTTCTCCCCTGTAGGCCCCCTTTAGGTACTGGAAGAATAAGGTCTTCTGGAGCCTTCTCTTCTCCCAGCTGAACAACTCCAACTCTCTCAGCCTGTCCTCATAGGAGAGGTGCTCCAGCCCTCTTATCATCTTCGTGGCCCTCCTCTGGACTCGCTCCAACTGGTCCACGTCCTTCTTATGTTGGGGGCTCCAGAGCTGGACGCAGTACTCCAGGAGGGGTCTCACCAGGGCAGAGTACATGGGGAGAATCACCTCCCTCGACCTGCTGGCCACGCTCCTGTTGATGCAGCCCAGGATGTGGTTGGCTTTCTGGGCTGCAGGCGCACATTGCCTGCTCATGTTGAGCTTCTCGTCCTCCAGCACCCCCAAGTCCTCCTCAGGGCTACTCTTGATCCATTTTCCATTCAGCCTGTATTTGTGAGATATCTCACTTTAATTTAATATGGTGAGTTAGCATTATGAACAAGGCCTCTTTCCTGATGGGGATGTACTATGGTTCCAGTGTCTGTAAAAGTATTTTCTTTCCTCTCAGGAAATGTTCTTTTCTAGAAACAATGTGGGTAGAAGAAAACTGACCTTCAGTAAATCTATAATGTATTCACTCCGTTTCCTAAGAATGTCTGTATTTCTGCTTTTTATATGCAAATGCTGCATTGTGTAGTGGGCAGCATGTTCTAACTGTTCTCAGAAGTTTAGCATGAGTTTTCTGAATTTCTGCTGAGTACCTAAAACCAGCTTTTACAACTCTGGTGTTTGGAGAAAACAGGAATAAAGCTGAAAAATATTTCTTATCTGGGTAATTTTATTTTAAGATAAATTAACAAAGTGCAAAGACCAACTGTGTACAATTGTCAGTGTCCCATGTGTTGGCCATTTTTTAATTAATGGAGAAGGCCCACAGATACAGATGTCTTTGCATAGCTTTCCTGTCCTAGAGAAAAACAATACCTGGGATGAGCAAATTCACACATTGCAAGCAGAGAGTAAAATGCAAGATTAACTTGGATGGGGATATTTTCTTGCTTATTTTTGCACTTCTGATTGCTTTCTGAGTTCTGATGCAATTCATTTTTGGCCTACTTCTTTCACACAATTAAAACCAATACATTGTGTTTGTAACTAAGCAATTCTACTACTTTCCATTTTTAAAGTATTCTTCTGTCACCAAGTATTCAAGAGCTGAGACTACTTGAATGTAGTGTTGAGTGCCACTTAACTTTTTTTTTTTTTTCTTGAGAAGTATGTAAGGTGCATAATCATACTGGAGAAATATTGAAACGCTCCTGATAAACTCATAATGATAAAGGAAGTGTATGACTTTTCCTGGAAATCTTGTATAGGCTGTTAACTTTCATGAGACCCAAAAGGAAAACCAGATGAAAATAAAATGTGAATAAAAATACTTTTCTTTAAGTTACAGTGGGCTTAATAAAAGCAATTACCATTGGATTTGGTCCTAAATATATTTTTTCTGCTGTTGTGATTGAGGTCTGCTGTTTTCATCAGAGTAGAAATGAGTTCTATTTGTTATGTTATCTTTTACTTTTTGTGATTGTATTGATGCAAAACATGTTTAACAGACATTTTGCCTAATATGGACACTTTTCAAGTTTCCAAGTGTTTGCTAGCTGTATTATGTTGAAATGCAGCATACTAACCAAAGTTTTCCCAAAAGATGCCTGTTCTTAGTTCTGAAAGTCTCCCTGGAAAATACATAAACATTCAAGATATCTCCTGATTGACAAGTCTGACTCTTGCCCTGTGGTCTCATGCTCAAGGTCCCCTGGCATCATTTGATGCTTTCTCTTGTAGAGACAGTTTGGCCACAACTCAGCAGATCGAGTAACTGTAAAACACTCGTCTACTTTAAATTGCTGCTGTTCATCTGCTTTCACTGTAAATTTGCACAAGACTTTGCCCTAACTGTCCCTGTCTTTCTTGGTAAGATAGCGTGGAGGCAGGGAATGTAGGCTAAAATACATGAGAGTTCAGTATGGCCAGTGGATTACTTGCTCTTTACTGTAATCCCTTTTATCTGCTGAGAAAGATATAAAGAAGCTACAGAAAAACATCTGTAGTATACACACTAGGAAAGGTCTTATGTCTGGGGAAGGGCAGAAGTCTGAGGATAAATAAGTCTTTTAAGCTGTGATTGCAGCTGTTCAAAGCAGGCAGTTCCAAAGGCTTAGGAGAATAGATAAGCTTTAATGATGCCCTAACGAGCTAGTAGACACACACTGGCCAATGACTAGGAAACAAGCCGCAACAGTATCTGTCAGACATTTTGCTTGGTGTCAAATGTTGAAATTTATTTTGGTGACAGATTTGTGGTGTCTTTGTAGTACTCCACATATTAGTGATAATGTCCTAACTGGAAAACTCCTACAGACACATGTACGAGAGTAATATACCCTCCAGTGTCTTTAACATAAAATATATGGTGGTACACGTGGAAGATGCTGGGTCTCATTCTTGTGAAAGGAAACCCTACATTTGGAGATGCTTTATTCTGAAAACAGAGAGACAAAAAGATCTTTTAATTGTTTGGGACATTGGTTACAACACCGTGTTTACTACTGAAGGCTAAAAGGACGTGGATGTACTGCCTGAATCATCATTAAACACAATGTTATGGAGTGGGAAATTATATGTAGTCTAGAAATTGAGACCAGGCAGTTACATATGATAACTACTTAAGAAATAAGAGTAATGATGCCTTAACCCGTTATTTCTTGTAACGCAGTAATCAGAAGTTGTGAAGAGTGTCATTGTCTTCATTATATCCACTGATTTGGTTGCTTCCCAAGGTCTGCAGAAAAGACTGCTAAAAATGTAAAACATTGACTAGACAAGCATCATTGGGTGTTATGAATGACAATAAAACTAGAAGTTAACAGGGCAGTAGGGATGCAAAGAAATAACTACGTACAGGCTGTGGGGGAGACTGGGAAATAAGTAGCTGGAGAAACTAGTAAAAGTTACTTGCTCTAGGAAGCCCAACATTGTCTTGTTGATCACCTCCAGAGCAGCAGCTTTGTCAGTTGTCTGCCCTGATATCCTTTTCCTTTGGGGTACCTTTAAAACTTGACTTGTCAGTCTCCTTTGAAACTGTGTGGTGTTGAATATCAAAGGGAATAACCTTTTGCTGCATTGATCTCTGATCATCCTATCGCATTCCCAATCTTTTCCCAGTTCTCTGGTCCTTTGATGAGGGATGGAAATCCTCTATTTTATGGTCTGCAGTGGGTCACATTACTTGTGTAGTTCTGTTTGAGAAGCCCAGTCAAAATAATAGTGCATTGGATCATAAGGAAAACCCTTCCTTGACCGGTATGTGAGAACTTCATACAAGGTCAGCAAAGTTGTTCTCACATCACAGCGTGACAACTAGTCACAGAATGTTTAGTAAGAGTTTTGTACAAAGACAAATAAAACACCTTGCTCTGAGGCTTGCAGAGGTCTCTAAGCAGAACGAGTCTGTATGAGTGTGTTTTGGTAGAGTTCTGCTGAAATCAACTGACAAGGATTAAAAAAAAAAAACCCAAAAACAAACAAACAAACAAAAAACACCCAAGAAAACGAAAAGCCCAACTTGACTTGAAATCCTCTTCTAATTTCTGATCTTTCGGTCACATTACGTAGTCACTGGGTGCCTGTATACTGCTGAGAAGTACTTGGAAAAGAAGGCTGCGTAGCTGAGGTTTCAAGTAGTGTGGAAGGAGATCGGTATTCATCATTACATGTTTCACAATTTACCAGGGGAAAAAGGAAATTTCTTAAGATTCTGGCCTTTAGCCATTTACCGTAGCTGGGTGAAAAAATATATGGCAATGTAGAAGTTTTATTTTGTAACAGAAAACTTGCTAGGGTTTGAGTGTGTTTGAAGATGAAGTAGTGTTCTGTGTAACCTGAACTATGTGGCCTTTGTTTTTCAACTGTATTCATGGAAGCCAGAGGCAGCTTTTCAGTTTCAAAAGAATACCATTGTCTATTCTTAGTGAAGAGTATTAGTTATTGTAGTAAATACATGCTCAAATGCCAACCTCAAAATGGGACCTTAAATTAACAAAATTATGAGGCTTTTTCATATTCAAGATGCCTAAATACTTGTGGAGCCTCCCGCATGAATCCACACTGCTTGTTTCTCTAGGCAAAGGAATGCTGATTTGAAAAAATGAAACCTTGACTTCAGAGTATATGCAAACTTTACATCTTTTCTTGGCAAGAGTATGAGTTAGCATACAGAATGCTTGAATGACTGCATAAACCTGAAAATTGGAAGATTAATCTTAAAGCTGGAGGGGAGAGATTTGGAGGCAAAAGTGAAACAATACCATATGATTCAATTCATCATTATGTAGTGCAAAAAGTGGCCTAATAATAGAGTGAATAGTATGAATACTGTTGTTACTCTTGTTGATTTTGTTGTTTCTTCTGAAGAAAAACTGTCTATAATTTACATATATTTTATGGGAACTTCAATACTATTCTCTAAATTAATTTTCAATGTCTTAGTGTATCTATAAATTTGCAGTAAGTTGTTTTTTTCTTTCTTTGGTTTGATGTCATGATATTACCAAAGCATGCCTAACTTGGAGAGAGAGTTAGCCTAATTGTTGCATTTCCTTGACTTCATTTGTTTTGAGTTTTTGGAAGGTGATTTTTCTTTCTTTCAATTTTGTAGCTCCTTGTAGAAGATCAATGTACTATCTATAAATGTAAAACAACATATAATGTTGAATGTGTAAATGTTAGATATGACTTTTTCTCAGGTACTGAGCTTCTGTAATAACTGCTGTAGCTGATGAGTTTTGAAACCTCAGTAGTTTGGATTTTGAAGCCAATTTTCCGTGTGTATCCACTTTACATATTAAAGCCTATAAATACTGTCAGAAAACTGAGTATAGGAGCTAGTATGTCCTGGCTCCAGTAGTCTACACAAACTCTACAAGCTGTTTGGAGTACAAGTACGCTAGAGTAGAATTGTAGTTTGGTTTTGCTAGTAGCTGAGTCAGTATTTGACATTTCTATATGTCTCTATGCATAAATAAAGTGTTCTGGGTGCATCAAATGTTAGCATTCTTGATGAGGAAACACTGTAGAGATATAAACACTCATTTACTAAAATGCAATTGTTAATTACTCAGACATGTCTACTGGAGAAATGTTCCTTTATCAGAAGACAATGTGTTGCTGGTGGTGAGTTTTCTAGTGAGTCAAGGTTTTGTGGAAAACTAAGAATTTATGGAAAGTAAGATCCTAAATATCAAATGTTCTGGCTTTGCTGCACCTCTGAAAGACTTACAGATTTCAGTGTCCAAGACTGCTGGTTTGTGAGCCCCAGGTTCTAGGTAGCTCTGTGTTCAGGGTTGCATCGGGGCTCAGAAGCCTCCAGGGTTACGTGTCCTGCCTGCTTGGTTTCCCCTTTGTACATAAGTTTTCCTGGTTGTCTTCAGACACTGTATTGTGGAAGTTGGAATTGGATTAACTCCAGAATCCAGCATTAGCTTGATAACAGTGATGATCCATCCCATGAGATAAAAGGATAAATAAATATCTTTGGACACAGAGCTGGAGTGGCCCTGAGCAGCCTAATCTAATGTTGTGGTAGACTCTTCTTTGAGCAGGAGGCTGGATTAGATGTTCTCTGGAGATCCCTTTGACCCAATTTATTCTCTAATCCCGTGATACTCTCTTGGATCTAAATTTGCACCAGGAAGCATGAGAGATCTAGCATCCCATATTGAAGCTAGAGATGTTGACTTGTACTCCTCAGTAGGGATATGTGCTAGAGAGCCTACATCTACAGCTTTGGTAGCTTGGAGCTCATAACTGGGGCTGGGGTCTTAGTCATGGCAATGTGGTTTAGTGTTATATTGTCTGCCTTTGTTGAGGTAGACTCCCTGTATTTCCTTGCACAATTGCAACAGTTGGCATAATTTTGTATATTGAAGCAACTAACCAGAACAACTTTCTTTTTGGAATTAGAAAATTTCCACTGATATAATTTTTCGTTAAAAAAAAAATTCTACTGGAAATGGAACTAAAACTTCTTCTTCAAATAGTTGCATTTCTTATCAAACTTATTTCAATCCTGACAAAAGTTGGTGAATCAGTGATGGTGCAAAGTATTTCATATCTTACAAAGCCAGTCAGTCATCTACTGAAAGATCTATGCTAGTTTTTCTCTGTACTTTTACTACTCTTTTACTATTATTTTGGTAAGGATTACATAGGTTAGCCAAAGACCTTAATCTTGTAATAACTTTATTTTTGAGTACTCCTGTTGAGTACTCCTGTTTGGATTTCGTTTTTCCATGAAATTAGTTACTATGTAGATAATCCTGGTTTTTTCTGTTCTGTGAAATTGAGTTTTGTTAGTATTCCAACTTTGAAAATGTAAACTTTAAAGCTGGAATATTTGTAAACTGTAAACTCAGGATTATTTATGCTAGACAACACTAGAAAGGTATGTATCTGCCATCACATCAGGTTACAGGAACCCGATTACGTTAACCGTACCACTGCTAGCTATCAGGTTCCTATAACCTGATGTTATGGTAGAAAAAACATTTTTTGGGCAACAAAAAAAAAATGAAAACCAAACCCTTGGAAAAATGTTTGTACTTAGCCAAGCATATGCTGTGAAGATCAGTGTCAATGTTTGACACTTGTTTTTTAATTTTCTCTTTGGAATGTTACTTAGAATTCATCTTGATAAGCGATGGGAGACAGAGCTTTGCCATTGCTATGTGCGCTTAACTAACTACAAATTAATGTCAAAATGTCTCTCAAAATGCAACTGAAGTTGTGCAAGACAAATGCAGCTAAGTATAACTAATTTCTCCTTGATATTTTATTACTGTTGTTTCCCTTTCTTATTATCCTTACTTTAGTCTTAAAAACAATACAGAGACTAGCTAAAACAATTGAAAGCGGATGCAGTGCTGTGTACGGCTGTACTTCTCTGCTTGCTAGGTCCCTTTCCCTTGTTGAGGTTTTAGTTTCCAATCGCAGTAACCAGTTACAGACTGAGTAATTGTAGCTTCTCACTGGCGGATTTCTTTTCACATTTGTTTCCTGCAATAAAACAACCTTAATTCCATTCATTTATTCAGTCTGACAGGTGAGTAATGTCTTCAGTACAGCATGAGACTGGGTAAAACATCTTTTTTTCTGTAAGCCTTGCAATCTAGGTAATTTTATTTATTTTAGTATAATAAACATCTAATCCATGGTCAGACACTGCCTGAAGCCTCTTTATTTGCAAGATTGGAAGAGATCTTTTTTATACAGTTGCTATATTTCTCAGATAGAACCTTGCAAGACTTGAAAAAGACTGTGAGCCAGAAACAATCGCAAAATCAATTTTGCAAGATATCCTTCCCTTTTGGAAAGAGTGCCACTTATCTGGGCTCCTTATTTGAATTGCCACATGTAAGTAAACCCTGGGTTTGAGTTTTTAAGTTGATCATCAAAAGAAATTAGTCAAAAAAGAAATTATAAGAGATCAAGGTAACTGGCAAATTGAAAGTCTTTGAAGTTAAATATCCAATACTGGCAATTTAGGAAATGTTGATGCTGACATAATTGTGTCTTTTCAAGGATAAATGCTAAGAGTTATACCATTCCTTATCTTTTTCAGAGCTGACTGACACATGACCTTAAAATTACCTGTCTTTTACAAAAGCTTTCAAATGAATCACCTTGAAATGAGTAGGAACAAATCTACTTTCTAAAGCATTTGGAATTGCTGTGTTGTTTTTGTTTCCATGATAACTCAGATTCACAAGAAAAGATCATGCAGGCCTTGCTTACCTAACTGATTAAACAAAAACAGCCATCAACTCTTTACTGAGACTCCTCAGTCAGTCGTTGGGCATCAACAACCTATTTTAGTCCATTTGGAGTGAAGATCTGAGACCTAGTCTGCCAAGCCTCAAAAAATCAAGTTTCCCCAGCCTGGATTATGCTTTATTTTCTCTTTCAGTGAGATGGGCTAGCTGTCAGCCGCCAAATCTGTTGGCAGTCAGATCACATAGATCTCTGCTTGGTGATTGCCCTCCAAACCATGACAGAATAGGGCAGCCACCGATCTGGAGGGCTTCCTCTGCTGATACTGGAAAGATGAAACCCTTTTTGGCCTAGGTCAATCCAGTTTCCTAGGAAAGCTGCCTCCCTCTGACAGTACTGGGCAGTTATTCTATACTACATTTTCCATCTCCTCTTAATACTTGTGGCAGGCTGGTGGGTGAGTGTTTCAGGAAGGAACTGGGTGGTCTGCAGGTAGGTTGTGTATTACAGACTCACTTCCTTGCTGAATCACCTTTTACTAAAGCTTCCAGATAGAAAAATAGAGGCTAAGAGCATCTCTATACAGATGTATACTGCCCCTTCTGCTTCTCTTACCTGGGTGAGCAAAATCTCCCACCTGGCCACCAGATGGGGGCATTGCTAAGATATTGATTAATTGGCAAACGCATCTCATATCAGTGAGCCATTTGCATGTAAAAACCACCTCCTCTTTTATTCCACTTTTTTTTTTTTCGAAACATTGCACATACTGTGACAGATGAACTGCCTAATCATCCATTGATTTGGTTGAACAGGAAAATACCCTTAAGAAAACATCCAATAACTTGGTAAGATTTCAAAGGATTGCTGCAAGAGTATAAAGGCAGATCTATTTATTTATTTAGCTTTCTGGATGTTCTTTCTTGGTTTTGGTTCCTACTTCCCACTGTTGAATATAAAAGGCTGGATAGATGCTTTTTCGCTTATCAGTTTTATCATTGGTTTACCAAATGGTGCTTTGGAAAGCATTATAAAAGCCTGCTTTTTATTGCATATGAAAATACAGTGTAGGTTGTGTTCTTCATTTGATAGCCATCATCAGTTTTCATGATAGGTTAAATTATCAAGTTATGTTTGATTCTGTTTTGATTTTGTACTTAATCCTCTAAGGCAACTGAACATCTAGGAAAATTCTCCACAAGCTTAAAAAAAAAAAAATAGGAAAAAAAAATCAATGAGGTTTCCAGTTATGTATATTTAAAAGTTGGTTAAAATATATTATCAGGAGTCATTTTTTTTTGCCATTTATAAACTGGATAAAAATATATAAACCTGTAAAATCTATGGTACCTCATTGATATAAATGCACATACTGTTCTACTAGATTGAAAATTTCAAAATTTGAAGTTCCATAAATTATGGATTCCTACATTAAATGGATGATTACTTAGAGTGTTTTTTAAAGAATATTTTAATCTTCTTGAGCAAGTCCTTTCTTAGAAAAACAGCCTATACGTGAAGATACATAACTGCATGTTTATAGATAAAATGTAGATTAAATCCTTTTTCTTAATGAAAAAAAAAGTATGAATAAAAGGGAAAAAAAGAGCTTATTTACAGAACTGTGATGTTACTTAGGTAGAAGTTGAGCAATTTTTAGGCTGCCATTAATTCATACCGTGTCTGTGATCTTTATCATGAGAGATAAGATAGAAAATGTCCTGTGGTTTGCCGACCTGATAAAGCAAACAGATTTGATGAGAAGCAGCAGAAGGAAAACAGATAACATCTGCTTTTACTTCTATAAGGTAAAAAGAGTGCCGAAAAGCATTTAGAATTGGACTTGTAGAATACGAACTTGTGAAATATGTTAAATCTAAATCTTCAAAAAATATTTCCCCAGTAACCTTTCTGTATCTGATAACGTATTTTAAACAAGAGGGTAAGGGACATTAAGCAAGGAGATATACAGAGCAAATAATGCAAATAATTTTGCTGAGCTCTGTATCACAAAGTTATTAAGATGCAAATTTGTATTTGTTCCTATTTCTACTTGTATATCTTATTTCTGAATTGCCTTTTCTGTCCTTTTCACTTGATCTTACAGGAGGAATGATAAAAATCTCAAAGGTTGCTGATGTGACCTGCAATCCATGCATATGGTCTGTAATCTTGCTTATTTTAATATCAGATCCTGAGATAACATTAAGGCAGTGAAGGCGGTGGGGGACATACCTAAAAGAAATTTCAGATAAGTAAGAAAGAAGCCTAAGTGTAAGTAGCCGCGACTTTCAAGCCAGAACATTGGGACGTTCTGGGGCTACTCATTTTTTCAGGGGTGGTATTGCTCATGTCCAGGTGACTTGACATTTCTCCTGCCATCTACAACATCCAGCAGTCCCAAATCTCTGCCTCCTGACATTTGACTTCTTTGTTTCCTGAACTGCAGCTTTCTGCAACTGTTCACTTGGTTTTAAAGACACTTAAAAATAATAATAATAATAAAAAATATCTCTTCCCTCTCTTGATTTCCTCTAACAGCTAAACATAGCGCAGCATCGGCTTGTCCTCTACTGCTGGCTTTTCTGTCCTCTGACTCACTCTGGTTTACTACACGGGTGCTTCCCTTACCTGCTACCTGCTACAGATACCTTCCGTATCAAATACAGAAAGGTTACTGGAGAAATATTTTTTGAGGATTTAGATTTAATATATTTCACAAGTTCATATATATATGAATATCATTTCTGGGCCAAAAGATAAACCAGATAAGTTTTCTGTCTTATATGAATACAAAAGTACTTGTGACAACAGGATTAGATATATGGGAGACTGGATCATAACGGAAAATACAGGTCTGGATAATACAAATGGCAGTGGTAAATCTAAAATGGGATTCCAGTAGGATGACATACCATGTGCTTCCAAGTATTTCTGCCATTTTGGCTGGCAAAGGCATCCAACTGTACAAATTACATCCACAGAATATGTAGGAAAGTAAACTTGTAAAAACAGTCATGGTCTTGCTAAAATTCTGAACTTTTTGTCTACACTTTTGTATCTCTTGCCAGGCATCAGTAGTGGAGTGAAAGGTAATTTTTAGCTGGTAGTACCGTTTACTCGTTCAGAATGTGTGCAAGCCATTATTCCTTGGACAGAGCGAAAATGCTGTGGGCAACACTCTGCACTGCCAGCTCCTTCATCCCAGTTGCAAAGAAGAGTTTCAGAGAGACTTAGAATTTTTTTTTTTTCTCCTCACCTTAGAGATCCTTTGCCTCTGAATTTTAAAAGTGTATTTATTCTCTCCCTGTGTTTTTCTAGTTTTTCTAGATATCCTTCCTCTGGCATTCATGTGCTAATTTTATTCCCCCCCCCCCCCCCCCCCGCAAAATATTTGTGATCAGTTTGTGCAGCAGAAATTGTCTTGGAAAATCTTCATTTCAATAGCAGTATAGCTTGAATTTCCATGCATTTGTGTCTTGTGAGTAAGTTCTCTGTTGTCTGAGAAGGCATTTTCTGACTGAAGTATTTTCCTGTGATTTTCAATAAATATTTCTGGTACCATGGAAAAGCTGAGCTTGTGCTGTAGCATGTGAAGTCACTTTCCACTGCTTAGGTACCTGTTTTGTGAAACAGCTCTAGACATATAATGGTTTATTGCTCCTAAGTGTTATTTGGCCAGTTTCAATGCAATTTTGCAATAAGGTTAGAAACATCTTGTGAGAGAAACACAGAGGAAGCCTGACTGCCTGGGCATTAGTTTCTAAGAGGTCAGACTAAAAAGCGTTGACTTTTCAAAATTCTCTCTTGCAGCTGGCTCTGGCAGTTCACAAAGTCTGGAGCTGTAATGGAGGAGAAGGTTTTTTGCTCCTCACTCCCTGCTCATGTAACCTCCGTGTCCTGGGCAGCTCCCAAATCCTCTTCCATTCTCTTGAATGCGTTTTAAACCTCAGGGTTTTAGCAGGTTGCTCTAACGATCTCCAGGACAGAGCTGAAGGACAAGTGAATAAACGAGCCCTTGCTCAAATCCTGAGGACCCCTTTGCAAATCACCTAAATGAAGCTGCGGTAGACAATAACGCTACAGGAGCACATTTAATTAGCACACAAATTAAACTCACAAATGAAGTTTAAACCAAAACCAACTAGGGGAGGCACAGCACCTCAGTGCCTGAGTTACTTAATAGTTTAAGACTGTGCATAAGAAACAGCGAGGGGTAATGCTGTTCTGCTGGCATGAACATCCCAGGCATTCATTGCAGGCAAAGTCTGCACCCAAAGTGCAGCCAGGTTATTTCTGGATAGAGAGTGTGACAAGATGAAGGAAGATGTAATGAAGGGATGGATGAATGGGGTGGCAGGGGGATTGGGGAAAAAATGTTTCAATTTTTCTTTATCATTTATGATAAAGTTTTATTTTAAAAGTAAATCTAAAACTAGCTGAGTGTATGTCTGAATTGTTTTGCTCAGACCCGGGAAGTTATTTTTTCAGACCTGTCAGGCAGATGCACAGACATGATACTAGAACTTTTCAGAGCACAGAAACAGGAAAAATAATAACTTTCTTTCTTTTCCCCACGGATTTTTCAAATGCCCAGAATAAGTATTTATGACACATGCAACCTTGCCTGAAATCAAAGGCTCATTAGAGCTGCAGATGAAATCCACTAATTAAATGGTTAGTTGTAGCTTTATTTTTAACACTTTTTGTGTCAATGTCCACAAACCAACTCGGTTAAGGTCCCTACATTGCCAGTGCTGAGGAGATCTATAAAAGCCGAACTTGTTTGCTGTTTAAGAGATATGTTTTTTTCATCATACAAACTGACACTGAATGATGCTGGTTTTGGTTTTCTCGTCTGTACTCTTCTCTCTGGAAAAGCTTTTCTCTTCTCTTTCTGTTGCTAAGAGAAAAAGCCCTGTTGCCAGGGAAAAAGTGTCCGGTACATACTGATGTGTCCTCTGTCAGATGTCAAAAGCATCCCTTCTAAATATTTTCACGTGCATACTGGGGAGGATCCTTACACATAAGAGAAAGGAAAAGTGGAATTGGCCAGCCTTGATTAATGATGTTCAAAGCCATGCCGAAATAATTCACGTTTTATCCAGCAGTTCCAATTCCAGCTCTTTGTTTTACTTTTTTTTTTTTTTTTTAATTTTTCCTCCATAGCCCAGACAAAGGATAAAATGCCAGGCTTAAAACTTAATTTTTTTTACTGTACTCATTTAGAAGTTAAGTTTGTTCTTCTATTTTAAAATCAGTCTGATGCTATTTTTACCTGGTCAGGACATGCATAAAACCTTCAGAAAAAAACAGAGCAGCCCAGAGTTTGGCTGAGCCAGGTGAGGCTGCAGTTTGTTACTTATAAATTTGTTCTTAAAACTGTGAGCATCCATTCTTTTGCTGAGGGCTACCATGGTCTCTGTGGCACGCACCGGGAGCAGCAGGCAGAGGCGTTCAGTACTGCAGCTGAAGAATCTGAAGTGAAATAGATAAGTGTTACAACTGCATTATCACTTACACTGTTAGCATAAAAGTATACATTTGGTAGACTTTGCTATATTGGGACTTTGCCCTAGCATAAATGGGTTATTGACCTTAATTAGCTTTTCTGTTGTCTTAGGACAAAGCAGAAGCAAAAAGAATAGGTTCAGAAATAATGACACACAGCTGTGTGTTAATATGCGCTCTGCAAAGTCCCTGGATTGGGTCCTTATACGGGAGAGCTGCATCCAGTGACTGCTACCGTAAGGAATGCTTCGGCTCCTCTGGTCATCCACAGATCGTCACAAACAGAAGAAAGAAAATGGTTGTGTTTCTCCCAAGCTATTTAACAGCCAGCCTAAGCCTAGCATCACTCAGGAAACAACCAGAGAAAGGATCTGTGACTTTCTTTTCTTGCATTTCTGTTTTCTGATTTCCAAGCTTAAGCATTTTGCCCCTGAGCCTTTTTAAAATTGCTTGTTCTCACATTTTTGTTTTGTTTTTGAGCATCAGAAAGTAACAATTTTTGGAGTTGTTTTTTCTTCTACTTCCCAGAGCTGCACAGCACCATGTTGGAGATCGCTCTCTGTGGTCCAGTTGTGCTTTTTGGCTCGGTAGAGTGGTGCTGTGAGGAGCTAGTTCAAGTCTGAAGCCAGTAGCGGCACGTCAGCAGAGAGAAGCAGCCAGGTATCCTGCAGCGATGCTTTTACCAGCACTGCTTTTATCAGCACTAGTGTTGGGACCTCAGCTCCATAGCCACAGCTCCTAGTTTAACTCAATTTGTAAAACTATTTCTGTCTAGAGAGACATGAACAGTAAACAGCAAAGGAGCATCTAATGATAAGAAATGCTGATGAAAAAATCAAGATGATTAGGGAGTTTTACTCTCACTCTCCTTTGTGTCAAGCTTGCTCTTTACTGGGAAATTGTCATAAATCATACAAGTCGCTGTCCTATTTTTGAGTCTTGCAAAACTCAGCTATGTTATCTCACTCATCTCTCTCAAGGATTAAGATTACAGCCAAGTATTCTCTCCTTTCATTTTAGAAAAGAATACAACTGGCAGAAAAATGTATTCTTCTTTATCTTGTCTCAGCAGAGCTGTGTAAAAATATCTTGCATTATTCTCAGCTGATTGAATTTATTGAATGAGTAATCCTGAAAAACAGACTTTTCATAGACATGTTGTTATTCAAATTTTGTACTATTACTTATTTGTGATAAACTTGGGTGAGATTTCTTTACTGTTCTTGCCTCATGCAATGAAAAAAGATTGTCCAAAAGTCTCCTGCAGGCAAGAGTTGCATACGTAGTGTTTTTAAGAAATGGTAGCTTCCCTAGAAACTCACACACAGAAAACTGGAATTTGTTTTCAGGAACCATACTCTAGGAAATGCCTGACATCCTTTTAGATTTGTACAAAGCAAACAAAGTAATGTGGATAAGAAACAAATTCATTTCTAGTTTTGCATGAATGTTCATCACATTATTCACCCCTCAGCAGCGTTTCACACAGAATCAGAGTTGGGATAATTCTCATAACTAGTAAACAAGAAATTATTTTCTACTTATAAATCAGATTTGCCTGTTAAATAGTTTGCTTGTTCTGCCAGGTTGTTGTTTCCTCTGAGTTGTTATTTGGCAGTGTGTCAGTATCATAAAAACACTAAAATTTAGTTGAAATAAATTGTACTTTGCTTGGGCTTTTTTTTTTAAGAAAAAAAAAAGAAATGTTTTTCACAGAGATGCCCTTTATTTCTGTATTAACACAGAAGTTAGTTTTATTAATGCAACACACACTTTTTTTAAGGTGTTGGAAATTGGTAGTGATGTAGTGAAAAAAAAACATAAACAAAACTGACTTTACCTTTAGCATTTCTCTAGATAATTTTGGATACAGTTCTGCTTGGTGTCATACACAGTATTTTCCTCATATAAATAAGCAAACTTATTCTGTCTCAACAATCTCATTCCTCAAATGTTGGGGAAGGAACTTAGAGAAAATACATTTAGGAGCTTTTCTTAATCTGCAAGCCCATTTTTATATGACTGAAATGGCTTCAATTATTTTTTTTCTACAGCACAATTGTTAGCGATAGACTTAGGGACTGCCCACTGAAATAACATTTTGCAGTGAAGGTTTTGGCCACAGAGAGATGTGCCTTCTAATAGCATGGAAGGATTCTTAGAAGTATTTTTCAGGCAGAGAAGAAGTTTTGCTTGCTCTGTGAGCATAATAGAGATGATGCAAACTTTCAGTGCCAATAGTAACTGGATATCTCAAAGCAAGTTTACTAATGTTTTCCTGTAGAATACTAACCTTTTCTACAAAGAATACAGTACAATACATTCTCTTACAGATACATTTCCTCATTAATTTAAGACATAGTCAGGTTTCTGGAGCAGGCTAATACTTATAAATTCCGAAGTTAAAATCTCAAAATATTTGCTGTTCCTTACTTCTGAAGTCCGATACTGTCCAGTCATTATTCAGTATTTTGCTGCTTCTCTTAGTTTTACTACTTGTTAAGCGGCAGTATTTGTTGATTAGTTGTGTTACTTTCTTAATAAATGTCTCTTCGGGTAGATTGTAAGATTTTAAGCTGTAACTTTGAAGAGGCCAGAGGAGAGGTGAAATTAAACAAGGTCTATTTTCTTCACAGGAGCTTAAGATTTCCTTATATAGTTTCTTCATTTTAAATTTTCTTTAAATTTAGAATTAAATCCAGATGAAGCTGAATTGATGTATTGTGATGCCTAATTATTTGGTTTTTTTTTTTTTTTTTGCCAAACCTTGGGAAAGGGAGCTTGATTTGATGACTTTATTGAAAGTTAGTTGTTGTTAATAGATTATTGAGGAACCACTTAATAAAATAAACAAACCAGGATGTCTATAGCACTTTTAAGCTCTATATGAAAAACTGGTTTGGATGAAGGTGAAGAAGGCTTTGGACTATTCTGGAAACAGGTAGAAAAAAGCAAAAAATTACACTTTTCATTAAGGAGAATGCTAATTTCTCATCTTTCAAAGGTTATTATTTTGAGGTTAATAATTTTTAAATTTTGATGATGTATGGCTAATATAAAATGTGTTATGTTAACATTTGTTTACATCATCTCTGAAACACACTGCATTTTAATATTTTTGAAGGTGATACAATTGACAGATGGAAGTAGCAGCCGGCCATAGGTCCTGTCAGTGTGCTGGTATACTTTGCTAAGACTACCATAATGACAGATTTCAACATGCTTTGGCATACAACATGCTGTGGATGATTGGCTTTCCTCGGCACAATATACAGTTGACCCACTAACCTGTAAATATCATGCAGTTTTGCATAGTGTGCTATGGATGACTGACTTAAACATATATAATAAGCAGCTGACCCAGTCACACTGCATGTTAGCAATATGTTCTCACAGTGCTAGTGTGGTTTTTCACATATTAAGTCAGCAGAGTGTCCTAAGAGCTTGGATCTCTGTAAAAAATCCAGAGCTGCCTCAAGCCTTGTGGCAACATGTGAAACCTTTCTGCTGTGCTAGGTCCATGTGCTCATGAGCTATGCTATCAGTTCAGTCTTAGAAATGTTTGGATCTTGGGACAGTATCTTGGGATGTTGCTAGGCCAAGAGATCACTTTGTTGGGATCAATGCCTTGCCTTCAGTCAGTCCAGAGTTATCTACGGATACAGTAATTCTGGCAGGTTTTTTTTTATTTGGAATTTTGTGCATTAAGATTTTGTTGCTCTTAATGGGTTTTACCTCAGCTTGCTTATCGTTATACTTTGCCCTCAGCTGCTCATGAAAACTCAGCTGTTAATACATGGAGTTTAGCATCAGCTCAGCTCTTTAAATTGAAGCTTCATCTCTGTGAAATCTTCCTTTTAAAATTCAGAGATTCACTTGTGGTCTTAAAAGTCTCTTGCACTAACTAGGGCTGTTTAGGCAGCCCAAGTGTTAACAGTGCTCCATTCATCTGACGTACCTGCCTTCAAAGGTTTACCATAAACTGATGGCTGTGTAACCTTCTTCTACGAGTGGGAGGAAGGAATGATGAGAGTAACACGAGTAGGAGGTGAAGAGAAATTTGTCCCTCAGTTTCTCCTGTTACTTGGTTCGTCTGTTTAGAAACACTAAAGCCAGTACATAGTGCCTTCTGTATGAATTGAGGGCTGGTTTTGGTACAGGAAAGTTATAGTGGCTAAGAATATATAGTCTTGATTTAGTATAAAACAAATAAATTTGGATGCCTGCTCAGAAGCACATTGTCAGTGTATTTTGTATGTGTGTGGCCATTGGGTCTTTGCCAACTTTTGTACCCATTCATATTACTGTAGCCTGCACAGTCCAAGTCTTACAGCTTAATCAGGGTAGAGGTAAAGTTATTGAGATTGCAAATATAACGAAAGAGAGGTAGAGTTGGTGAAGTAAGAAAGCACAAAGTTAAGTACTTTTGGAGTATTTCCTGCTACATAAAAACAAGCTGAGACAAGAATGTCTGTCACTGATACATTACAAATAAAAACTGTCCAATATGAGCTGCTGCACATTGTATTCAAAAAGGCTCTAACCGCTATGTATCTAGGCAAATTCCTCTCTGATCTCTCAAGGGTAGGTCTTTGCATTGTAACTTTACAACTAAACTTTTACGCCTAGAAAAACCACCTAGATTTTAACATTTTATCTCCTAGGATTATCCTCTTGGTTCCTGAAGAAGAGTGTCTGGAATACATGATAGAGTAGCTGTATAAGTAAAAAAAAAAAAAAAGTAAATTATGAAATAATAAATTATGAAACAAAACCAAAATCACTTGCTTCAGTTGATGGTATGTAAAACTTACCTCAGTGGAATGACTAGTCATATTTCAGTAGTTCTTCCCTTGAATTAGTGTATATTTCTGCTTTTATGCTCTTTTTTAAAACTAAAATTGTGTTAAAAATTTATTAAGAAATAGTCAGAAAACACAATTTGTGACAAATGTGGTCTTTTTGCATTTAAACCATTGCATGTGGGGATAAGTAGTACCTTATTGCAGACCCAAAACAAACCAAAGAGTTTATACGTGACCTGTGAATCTTTGTAGGATGTGCAGGTTGGAGGATGGGATCTTAACTTCAGCTGCCATGACTAAAAGCTTGAATTTGGACCAGTGCTGTGCAATGCCCTACGAAACTGCCAAAAAACTACTGTTAAAGACAGAAGGGGAGAGTAGATTACTTTGAGGGTCCCTTTAGCAACCCAAGGACAAGAGTACTCTCCTAAAGGTAAAGAAGCCAGATGTTAAATCTCTTGTGAGTTTTATGTTCCCTCATCCAATATATGCTGGCAATTTATATTCTACATGGCAGATAAATAAATCTGAGTACTGAAATGCAACAGTTTCTGTTCTTGGAAAGATTAATCCAGTCTCCAAAAATATTTCCAGGCTTCTAAGCAGTGACTTTTTAATTTGGGCTTTTGATATTACTAAATGATTAGAGGACACTTTGATTTTACTCTAAAATTGAAGAGTTCATGGATTCAGTGATCTAGATTTGGGCCAATATTTCATTTAATTGTGTCTCTGTTCCTTCCCCAAACTTTAGTCTTTTAAGTATTGGAAGCTGACCGTGTATGACTCGTGAAGATTGTGGTAACTGTGTGGAATGGGATTGAAATCAAACCTAGCATATTTTTTTTAGGCACTTGACTGATCCCAAGGTATAGTCACCAAGTAAACAGAGGAAGAAAGGAGGACTGAATTCCTAAATTTTTAATAGAGTTACCAGGATGTCCTGACAGATGTCCTGAACCATGAGAATAGGTTTAGAAGTAAAATCATGGCTGTACTGTTTAGCTTCTTCTGGTGCTTGGGAAATTGATTTAGTCAAGGCGAGAGTTATTAATTGAATTGAGTGAAGACTTACGTTCTTATATATATTTCCATTCATTAGCTCTGAGATCTTGTGAGAAGAAGGTAGGATCTGCTAAGCAGCTATGGGATATTATTTTTCTTTGTAGAGCAAAACTACCTTTGGTTAGGAATAGTGAGCAAAAGGTATAGTAATCTCTGTATACCTTAAGTTGCCTGTTTGGGCAAGTGGTTTATGATGAGAGGCAATTGAACGTGGTTCATTTTAAATTTTAGTTAGTTTTTAAATGAAGTTTCATTATCACTGCTATTGTAAGATATGTGTGCTATTCTTTGGTGAGTTTGGCATTGAGTAATGCAAGCAGATCTTCTGCCTTTGGTCTCTTGAAATCTCATAAAAATCTTTGAAAGTAAGAGTAGGTCCTTTTAGAACTCGCTGTCTCCCCCAGAGGCCAAAAGCTTTCTGATTCTCTAAAATGTTGTTTTTACTAGGAACCAGTATTTTTCAGCTACTAACTCAGGTACTTCTACTGAGGGTGTTATTTTTTCAGATAATTTGATTTCCTGCACTTCTGTGCACTTCATGTTTTGAATAAAAGCTACTCAGATACCTCAGGATTCACCAGCAATAAATCAATGAGGCGTTTCTTTATTAATATTGCCACTTTCATAGTTTTACAGGGAAAAGAAAAGACTTGCGATGAGTTTATGGATTAGTCATAGCAACAAAATTTGGTGCATCTTCCAAAGAAAACAGAAAAGGTGAGCAAGGTCTTGGAAGCTGACCACTGCCCTTGAGCAATACAAAGTCCAAGAGGCCAAGGAGAGAGACTCTCTAGAAATCGGTGCTACATGGAGTGATAGGCTGGAAATGTGTAAGAAAACAGAGAAAGATGATGAGGGTGGAAATTTCTTACAGACATTGGAGAAATCCAGAGAGCAGACCAGGCATTGCTTTGGATAATTAAGGTAGAATTCCAGGAAATATCAAGTGTAATACTAATTTATAAATGTATCAGATGTTTTGAGCGATGTCAGATCAACAAGTTCTCTGTGGTACTTTCTGTGGTTCTGCAAGGCACAAAAATTTGTATTTCTGCTGCTTATCCTTATCTAGATGTAACCTACATTATATTAAGTGCTTTTAGTTTTTTCTACTATCTGACCCATAAAAGCAAGGATTTGAAATTTCCTCACAGCACTCCAAA
This sequence comes from Chlamydotis macqueenii, assembly GCF_036417535.1. NCBI lineage: Eukaryota > Metazoa > Chordata > Aves > Otidiformes > Otididae > Chlamydotis > Chlamydotis macqueenii. Next base: position 97,455,878 of record NC_141556.1, on the reverse strand, counting down.
GAGGTACTTTCAGGTATGATGAGTGGAAGAACTAATGTGTCAGAATGGAAAAGTGGTTCTCAGACTTCACTACTACTTCTCACTACTTCTGCTTGTAGTCCTATCTTCATTATAGAGTTGCAAATGTCTAAATACAAAATAATATGTAAAGAAACTGATTATTTCTGCATAAATTACAAAGATGTAAAATGTGTAAGGGTCTTAATTTTTCTCTCACTATGTATTATCTTCACTTTTTTTTTAGTTGGCACATTTGAATATCATAATTCATAGCATGGTTACCCTACTCTTTGCTTTGATTTTTCAGATGCTTGCATGGATATGTGGTGGAACCTGACTCTTAAACAGTTTTCCAAGTTACCATCTGGCAGCTGGCACCTTAAGTAACTGTGTGGATTCCCATAGCCCAGCAGAGTTGTAAATTGAAATATATTTATTATTAGCCTCAGTGAAAAAGTTAATAGCAAAAAAAACACAAACCCAAAAAACCAACCAAACAAAAAAAAATCCTATGCAATTATTTCCTACCTTTTAAAAAAAATTGAAGTCCATGTTATTTATGTACAAAGGTATATGAGTGAGCAGGCATGGTGACCAAGCTGGTGGTTAGTGACTGTAAAAACAGTAGAACGCAATTTCTTGGCTGCCTCCATATACCTAATTAAGGATGCCGTTACCTAAATTATTGTTTGATATATTGATATCAAGCATCTTAGGGTCTAATTCTCGTATTTGGATATGACAATAAGTAGTCTGACACAGGGCTATGGCATTAAGAATGTAAATTGTCAGAGTGGACATGTTTTCCAGCTGTACTAAGGGATTTTAAAAAAAAATAAATCTATTCTTTATTTCATTATTCAAATGAACTTCTGCTATGATGCAAGTGCTCTGTTGGTGCTACACCTTTAACATCAGATGAACTCTTACCTGCCACAGTGAGACAATCGCCTGAGCACAACAAAATGTAAGACTGTTTGTGCCTATAATAGGATCTCCAAGCCTGATATGCTTTGGGTAGAGGTTTGGGGTTTCTTTGTTTTGGTTGTGTGGTAGTTTTTTTGTGGTTGTTTCTTCTTCCCTTTTCTAATACTGAAGAGCTTACCATGAAAAAGAAATTTTAAAATATCTGCACCTTTCTACTCCACAGTCAAGGCCCGCCCCCCATACCAGTTTGAAGACACAAGTGCAAAACAGAGCAATTGAACTCACCAGGAGCGGAAAATGTGCAAGGGTGAAACTGTGCACCTCTTGTTTTGCTACATTTTCCTTTGGAAGGACTACTACAAGATTTCACTAATAGGACTGCCAGTAAATCTCATAGGGTTTTTTTTCCTATTTTTATTTTGGCCTTTCTGATTATTGTTTAGCCTGCTTCTGATACTAGCTTCTGATTTTTCTCCTTCACTCCAGCCATTAAATTGTTGCTCTAGCTATTGTCAGACAATAATTCATTCATACATTACTCTGTTGTTTGTCCTGCATATTACCTTGTGGAATTATTTAATCGAAATGTAATTATAGGATGCCAAACTACCAAACCAGACAGACGAATTAAAAATTCACTTGAAAGTATAAAACATTTAGATTCAGCTCCAGAAAAGAAAAGACTCATTGACTGTAAAAAGAACTGGTTTTTGGAAATGATGCTTATCTGCATCAATACCATAAATGCCTTTTACTTTAAAAACTCCCTGGAGTTTTTAAGCCCATGAGGCTTAAATGTTTGCTTTTTGCTAAAAATCTGGTTGGGCTCAAGGATTCCCATTAAGCCAGTGTTATGAGTACAGCCTTCTGGTGGAATTGCTAAAAAAACATTTTTCAGGTAACATTACAATTATAATTACAATTGAGTTATTAGTTATTGAAACTAACCAGATGCTGGCAGAGGTTGAATCCATACACTTTGCTTTTTTTGTTGTGTTCTCTCTTATTGTTTCTTGCATAATTTTGTGTTTGTGCATGCATTTTGAAAATGATTTTTGGATGCATTTATAAAACTAAACAGTGTCTACTAAGCTGACAAAGCTAACAACTGGGAGATGAATGAGAATAATTTCCTCATGATCTTTTTTTTTCTAAACTATGTAGCAGAGGCCTCTGGAGATGTCAAACCTTTGATCATAGGGTGCTGGAGCTTAGGCTCATGGCTTTAAAAATATGAATGTGAAGTGAATTAAAGCTCAGTTTTCATTTTCAGGTACCAACTAGTTCAAAATAAACCTCATAAAAATAAAACTGACATCTGAGATCATTCTGTATATATTTAATAAATGGGAACTATATTCATTTGAGAAGCCAAATTTACAGCAAGAACATTCCTAGTATTTAGCTGAAAATACTTGCCCCAAACAAATTTGTTGTTCATGTGATGGAGCTGCAAAATTAAATAAACCAGAACTGAATGAAGTGGTCGGATTTCTTCCAAGAAACTTACAAATGTATTGAAAAAAAAAACTGAATATGCAACAAAAATTAAGGAAAGATTATAAGAATGTATTAAATTCAGCTAGTAGGATAATTTAATAAATTTCTAGTGTAATGAAAGAGTAGAATGCTCTCTTTTCACCACTTTTATTAACATGACTAATCTTTACTCATTTATATGATACTGGTGCTTTTTCTGTTAATGAAACAACTTCTGTGGTACTACAGCACTGGTAGGATATGTTAGCCTATGAAGAAGAACTGAAAGTCTGAGGTAAAAGGCTGAGATAAAAAGCCTGAGATCTTTAAAGGTCCCTGCCAACTCAAACTGTTCTATGATTCTGAAACCACTGAAGAAAAATACTAAAAAAAAGCATAAGCCTGATGCAGTTTCCTGTCTGAGTCCTTGGTTCTCCTCCTGAAACTGTGCATTTCTCAACTACGCATGTGGAGGACTGGGAGGTGGTTTGAGACAGCCACCATGGCTTCACCAAGGGCAAGTCCTGCCTCACCAACCTAGTGGCCTTCTATGATGGAGTGACTGCATCAGTGGACAAGGGAAGAGCTACGAATATTGTCCACCTGGACTTCTGTAAAGCCTTTGACACAGTGCCTCACAACATCCTTCTCACTAAATTGGAGAGATGTGGATTTGATGGGTGGACTGTCCAGTGGATGAGGAACTGATTGGATGGTTGCATCCAGAGGGTAGCGGTCAACAGCTCAATGTTCAGATGGAGGTCAGTGACGAGTGCTGTCCCTCAAGGGTCCATACTGCGACCAGTACTGTTTAAAGTCTTCATCAATGACATAGACAGTGGGAACGAGTGTACCGTCAGCAAGTTTGCAGCTAACACCAAGCTGAGTGGTGCGATTGACATGCCTAAGGGACAGGATGCCATCTAGAGGGACCTAGACAAGCTCAAGAAGTGGGCCCATGTGAACCTCATGATGTACAATAAGACCACATGGAAGGTCCTGCACCTGGGTTGAGGCAAGCCTCAGTATCAATATAGGCTGGGGGATGAAGTGATGAGTGCAGCCCTGCTGAGAAAGATTTGGAGGTACCGGTGGTGGAAAAGCTGGACATGAGCTGGCAATGTGCACTTGCAGCCCAGAAGGCCAACCGCATCCTGGGCTGCATCAAAAGAAGCATGGCCAGCAGGTCAAGGGAAGTAATTCTTCCTGTCTACTCTGCTCTCATGAGACCCCACCTGGAGTACTGCGTCCAGCTCTGGAGCACCCAGCATAAGAAGGATGTGGACCTGTTGAAGTAAGTCCAGAGGAGGGCTATGAAAATGATGAGAGGGCTGGAGCACCTCTCCTATGAAGACAGGCTGAGAGAGTAGGGATTGTTCAGCCTGGGGAAGAGAAGGCTCTGGGGAGACCTTATAGCAGCCTTCCAATACCTGAAGGGGGCTTATAAGAAAGATGGGGAGAATCTTTTTAGCAAGTCCTGTTATGATAGGATTGGTTTTAAACTAAAAGAGGATAGATTTATGCTAGATATAAGGAATAGAAATTTTACGATGAGGCTGATGAAACACTGAAATGGGTTGCCGAGAGAGGTGATGGATGGCCCATCACTGCAGATGTCCAAGGCCAGGTTAGACGTGGCTCTGAGCAACCTGATCTGGTTGGAGATGTCCCTGCTTCTTGCAGAGGAGTTGGATTAGATGACCTTTAAATGTCCTTTTCAACCCTAATGATTCTATGATTCTATGATTTCAGTCCACACATGCATATGCAAAGTTCTTAGTCTATCAGCATCATAAAACTGTACAAATCTGTGCTAAAAGCAGTGAACAAATCAAGATCAAATCCATCTGTTCTTGCAACAAAATGTTGATGTGCAGATGTAGCCATGTCATCCCTAGAAATCACTCGTCATCTGCAGAGGTTGGGCAATAAGGTGTGACATTTAGAGAAGGAGGTGAGCACATCTTAACAGCAGTAACATTGGCATTGGACAGCAAGGTTGGGGCAAAATGAAGACACAAACTGATGAATGGGGACATTTATACCAAGCACTTGAGAAATTATTTAAGTAGAGGGTTTTTTTCAATGCCCTTAAATACATGTACAAAACAAAGTATTTTAAAATGAGGTGCATTAGATGAGTAGGAACATTTATGTCTGTAATTCAGTGTTTTCTCTCCGCTGTTGTATGAAAATAGGCAGTATTTCTAGCACTGAACTTCTCAGAGAGCCTTAGACTGTCTCACCACCTGCGTGTCAAGTGTCAGCACTTGATATCATGCTCGAGAATCCAGCATTTTGGGCATGTCAAGTGCAGAGTCCCAGCGCTCCTTAGAGCACCATGCAAGCATACAGACCAGCCAGGGCTGAGATTTGAGAAGGGGCATCTCCTGTTTCCTGTTAAGTAAGTTAGGCTGATAGCTGGGGCTTTCACGTTTCCCAGGGGCAGGGAGCTAAACTGCTTTTGAGTAACTCTCTGATGCCTCTCCCCTAGCCGGGGACTGGTACAGCCAATCAGTGAAAATAGCTTACAAACAGCACAATTTCACAGTAATGGAGTTCATGTTCTGCATCAGTGTAACAGACGCTAATGTTTTCCAGAGGACTTGTTGTTTTAAAATAGTTTGTGTGTATTTGAGCCCCCTGTTTTTCAGAATGCTGTTGAAAAGTATGGTCAGTAATTTACTCTGGACACAGAGAGGTGGATTTTAATATTAGAAAAGCATTTCTAGTGTGCACAGGTTTATTTCTTGAATTAAGATTTGGGATAGACACAAATTCATAGTTTTTGATCGAAGATTTAAGCTCAAATGGTAAAGACATGTCCAGGAGGATGCAGCCATCCATTGCTTGTCCGTGTGAACTGCAGCATGGCAGCAGATGCTGCACCAATACCTTTCTGACAGGTGTTGTGGGCTCTTCAAAAGAGAACAGTATTGAAATTGGAGGACCAATGTTACTCTCCAGTTATAAATAATACATACAATACATTGTCATATCATTTCCAAAAATGGTTTCTATATCTGTGTTCAACTAATCATTGTTTCCACTGAAATGTATCTTTGTATTAAGTATTAACTTTGTGTCTTCTACATTGGATGTTCTGATAAGCTATGTAAAGAAAGCAGAAAAATTTGCTCAAGAACAGGAAAATAACTAATACAGTTAAATACAGTTTAACAAGTAAGTCAGAAAACATGCCCTAAGTGGAATTTCAAAAGTGGCTTTTGAATGATCTTGTTAATTAATGATCAAGACAAACACAACCTGTTTCCTCACACCCCTTACTCTCTGTTGCTAGAATCCAGTGGACCATCAACTTCCACTGCTTCTAGAAATGACTGAAAGCTCCCTGGTTTTTAACCAAACTGTCACTGGAAAGCTTAGCTCACAGAGCAGTGATTTAGGCAGAGACTAAGTGTACAAAAATGAACAAAATTAATTAAACTGGACTTTCAATGTCACCATATTTTTATATGTGACTTTTTGCTTTCAAATTATTTTCCAATGTATCTTAACATCAGTTCAAGTCCGTGAGCAGAGCAGGCAGGGAAATGTCATTTTATTTCATGAGGCCATGAGCTTTCAGGAATGCTTTGAGTCCTGGCCAGTCTAGAGACAACCCAGTACGTCGAGCTTCCTCGGAAACCAGATTCCTCAATTAGCTTATGAAAGCTAACTAGCACTTAGCCAAGAACCTGGTTGTTTTCACTATGACTTTCCAGCAGCTGGCAGTGGTGAAACCACCAATTAAACCAGTTTCAACCCTTGGCTGGCAGAGTTTGGGGTTCCTTGCCCTGAGTGCCAGCCTGGAAGGTGCCTGAGAGCTCTGGCGTTTCTGTTGTCTGGTAGCTGTAATAGCCCAATTCTTAGGCAAATGCATGCAAACAAGTCAGTAAAATTAACCTGTCTCTAAGAGATCATTAATGTGATCAATGAACAGTTTACCACTACATAGGTTTCTTTGTTTCTTCTCTAACAGGATCTGAAACTAAATGAAAATTCCATTGCGTAAGCAACAAGCATAAGCAGCTATGGGATGCAGGGCTTGACAAAGTTGCAGTGAGTCCCTGAAATTCTGGGGTTCAATGGCAGTGCTCTCTTTCAGTCCCAGAATGTAGTGACAGCCTGTAGCTCTGAAAGGTATTGAGGTATAAAAGTGATTTTTAAATGGGATGGTTAAGAGACACCTGACAGTGACAGATAGAAAGGTCTTTAGTTGACATTAAAGCTGTTTAAAGGAAAAAGTGAATAAGAAAATCAGTGATATATGATAGAGCTTACATATGCTTGGTTTTTTTAATAAGTTACTGTGTAAGTCATTGATTCCCAACAATAAATGTGATGCTGCATTTGGAGCAAATAAAATTACATACAGAGGGTTGGAGCAAATAAAGTAAATGTGATTATTGCTTGAAGTCCTCTTCAGAGGCATTTTATACGGTGATAGTTTAAGCATAAGATAAAGTGGTTTTCTAATGGATCATGCAATATTTCTGACCTAATAGTAAGATATATAACCATTACGAGTTGTCCAAAAAATAGTCATAGCAGAGAAGTATTAGACTATTGAAGGATGGTTCTGGGAGGTTTTTCTCCTTAAAGTGCACTTGAATATAATGTTTTATTTGATATCTTTCATTTAGACTGTCCTCCAGTCCTCTGGAGATGATAAAATGTGGAAGCAGGGAATGGAGATGTCCTGCTTTCAGATGGTAGAAGGAAACTAACGGAGTGAGCTGCCATAAACCGTGATGGGATGGTTCAAACACAACCAGAGTTGTAGCATGATGTAATAAACTACATTGGACTGACTAGAGATCCACACTGGTGGATGCTGGTGAGGAGGAATCTAGCAATTTGAGGAACTTCTCTGAGGGATTCTGTCTCCTCCTCCTAGGAGTTCTGCATCCAATTCTTTAGACATTATCTTGAGAGAGGAAAAAAAACACCTGTATGACTAGAAGGAGATGGCTTTGGTGTTGTTCCTGGAGCTTGGCTGAAGTAAACAGCACTAAAGGTAGTGTATTCCTGAAATGGCTAAGGGCTCATTTCAGTAAACAGTAAAGGGGATTGATTAAGAGCTTTTACAAATCTACACAAGAGGTTTTTGCATCCAAAGCACTGCCTCAATGGCTTCTCTTAGCAGAGATTTTCTTAGAAAGTTGAAGGAAGGAATTTTAGCACAGCCATCGAAATTGAAATGCACCACAAAAGCTATCTCGTAGGTGTTTCAAAATCTTGCTTTTCTTCTTCTATAAGTAGTGCTCTGTGGGATTGAGAACGGGGATAAACACAAGTGTGTAAACTGTCTACAAAAATCACTTCATGCACGTGCTCGAATATGGCCACAAATAGGGTGAGATTTGACTGTGGCATTAAGGATGTGGCAGAACTTAACAAGAGAACAATACGCTTTTATTCCTCCTTTACATCCATTGTTTTATTTCCTAGCTATAGTTTTCTTCCAGCAAGTTTTATCCAGCAACTTCTAGGGGTACCACTTTTTTTTCCAGAAATATATTTTTTAGAAATATAGCATCAGTTTCTCTGCCAGAGCCATGAAAGCTGGCCTGTCATGTGTTTGAATTAGTATGTTAACAGGACAAGAGCCAGGGAAATATATCTTGACAGTTCTAACACTGTGTACTGAGAAATAACACATGATAAGGAAAATTAATGGTAGTAGCACATCAGCTAGTATAAATGTGACTGGCAATTTTTATTTGTATATGCTTCTGGTTTAGAGCCATGAAAATTATGCAGAGGCTAAAGAAAAGTGACAACCTGAACAGCTGCTTATTGAAACTCAGTGCTTGAAATTATGAAATTTGTAGATTGGTTACATCCTGTGATTTTACTGTTTATCATTGTGACATCTGCTGAAAGCTCTCGTGGTAGATACTTCTAACATATTTCTCAAAGAGCATTAATGATTCATTGTTTGGTCTTGTTTTTAGGGCTTTCGTTTTGTTCTGTGTGTGTGGTGATTTCACAGGCTTGTTACCAAAGTCCTGGGGCCAAACTGACCCCTATTGTATCTTCAAAACCAGCTGAGGGTCAGAGGATTTATGATAGCTAATTATTAACATTAGGAGCAAATTTTTGCTGGAGTCATATTCAGTTGAGTCCAAACAGAATTACTAGATGTCAATGTGCTTGAAATACCGAGTTTAGAAACTCACTTACGTACCCTTCTGTCTAACCTGCGCTCACAGAACACTAAATTTGTAAAGGCTGCATGCTAGATTTTTATATAGGTTTTGAATTTTATGTAGTTTTAATGATTCCTGCTCATTTATTATTCAATATCAACCTTCAGATTATTTTCTTGACAATCATAGAATCATAGAATCATAGAATAGTTAAGAGTTGGAAGGGACCTTCAACGGTCATCTAGTCCAACCCCCCTGCAAGAAGCAGGGACATCCCTGACTAGATCAGGTTGCTCAGAGCCTCATCCAGCCTGGCCTTGAACAATTCCAGGGATGGGGCATCCACCACCTCTCTGGGCAACCTGTTCCAGTGCTCTACAACTCGCATTGTAAAAAATTTTTTTCTCATATCTAATCTAAACCTACCTCCTTCTAATTTAAACCCATTACCCCTTGTTCTATCACAACAGGCCCTACTGAACAGCTTCTCCCCATGTTTCCTGTAGGCCCCCTTGAGGTATTGGAAGACCGCTATCAGGTCTCCCCAGAGCCTCCTCTTCTCCAGGCTGAACAGCCCCAACTCTCTCAGCCTGTCCTCATAGGAGCGGTGCTCCAGCCCATAGGGGAACAAGGAGGACCCGGGCAACTACAGGCCGGTCAGCCTCACATGTGTGCCTGGCAAGGTCATGGAGCAGATTCTCCTGGAAACCATGCTAAGGCACATGGAGAGCAAGGAGGTGATTGGTGACAGCCAACATGGCTTCACCAACGGCAGGTTGTGCCTGACCGATTTGGTGGCCTTCTATGACAGAGTCACAGCATCAGTGGACAAGGAACGAGCAACGGATATCATCTACCTGGACTTGTGCAAAGCTTTTGACACTGTCCCACACGACATCCTTCTCTCTAAACTAGAGAGGCATGGGTTTGATGGACGGACCACTCGGTGGATAAGGAGTTGGCTGGATGGCTGCACTCAGAGAGTGGTGGTGAACAGCTCAATGTCCATGTGGAGACCGGTCACGAGTGGCGTCCCTCAGGGGTCCGTGCTAGGCCCGGCCCTGTTCAACATCTTTCTCGGCGACATGGACAGTGGGATAAAGTGCACCCTCAGCAAGTTCGCGGAGGACACCAAGCTGTGTGATGCCGTTGACACGCTGGAAGGGAGGGATGCCATCCAGAGGGACCTTGACAGGCTGGAGAGCTGGGTCCGTGCCAACCTCATGAAGTTCAACCAGGCCAAGTGCAAGGTCCTGCAGGTGGGTTGTGGCAATCCCAGGCACAAATACAGGCTGGGTGGGGAACGGATTGAGAGCAGCCCTGAGGAGAAGGACTTGGGAGGGCTGGTGGATGAGAAGCTCAACATGAGCTGGCAATGCACCCTTGCGGCCCAGAAGGCCAACCGCATCCTGGGCTGCATCAAGAGGAGCGTGGCCAGCAGGTCGAGGGAGGCGATTCTGCCCCTCTACTCTGCCCTGGTGAGACCCCACTTGGAGTACTGTGTCCAGTTCTGGAGCCCCCAACATAAGAAGGACATGGACCAGTTGGAGAAGGTCCAGAGGAGGGCCACGAAGATGATAAGAGGGCTGGAGCACCTTTCCTATGAGGACAGGCTGAGAGAGGGGGGCTGTTCAGCACTGGAGAAGAGGAGGCTCCGGGGAGACCTGATAGCGGTCTTCCAGTACCTCAAGGGGGCCTACAAGAAAGATGGGGAGAGGCTGTTCAGTAGGGCCTGTTGTGATAGGATGAGGGGTAACAGTTTTTAAATAGAGGGAAGTAGATTTAGATTGGATATTAGGAAAAAATTTTTTACGATGCGAGTTGTAGAACACTGGAACAGGTTGCCCAGAAAGGTGGTGGAAGCCCCATTGCTGGAAACATTCAAAGCCAGGCTGGATGAGGCTCTGAGCAACCTGATCTAGTTGGGGATGTCCCTGCTCCTTGCAGGGGGGTTGGACTAGATGACCTTTGAAGGTCCCTTCCAACTCTAACCATTCTATGGTTCTACCCGTGAATGGTCTTGACACACTCAAGGTACGTTAAGAATTAACTAAAGATAAGCTATGCTTGTGGGGTAAGAAGTGACATATGTAACAACTAAGTCAACAAAAGTCCTGCAAGAAGGATTAGAGGAAATTACATTCTTCAGAAAACACATTTTTTTAGACTCACCTTAAAGCTTCTAAAGTCTTAGTGTAAGTTAGGGTGTTCCCCTTTGCTAGGAAGCAGAACTTGTTTTCTTCCCATTAACACTTTCTAAAGATCTCTAGGACTCAGCTTTGTGTGTCCACTGATGTACAGCAGTGATGACAGGCTAATATTGCCACCATGCAAACAACTATGCGTTGTATCATATTAAAAAAGTGGTTTCTCTTAGTTGAGAGGGAAACTCCATAAATACATTTTTTTTTAGTAATTAACTTCTTGAGGGGTTCATTCATCTCCTAATTTTTTTTCTTAGTTAGCTGGATATCTAGGTCATTGTTTCATTCTGCCATAAATTCTGCTCTATTTTATCTGCAGTCCATGATGACTGTTCTGCTTTTGCAGGATTTAAGAGTTAATATGTTGAGGATTTTTTTATACCTTTTGATTTTGATGAGGAGATTCCTTCAGACAGTTCTTTGCATAACTTTCTAAATGCTAATTAGCTCATTTCATATGTTGCCTTACATTATTGTTTCCTAATTGCATCACAGTAGTTCCCCAACCTTCCACAGTCTGTTTGAATTTAAGATCTGGTCCTGCAGAGCTTTTTATTCCTTATCTTCAGTTCAAGTCAGGGGCACAACTCTGCCTCTCTCTTATCCTGTCTGAAGGACGGCCATTTCGCATTGGAGATAAGTCTGTCTAGGACAGGTGTTAGTTTATGTTTTGTGAGAAGGCAAGACTCAGAATCAAGGGAGACGGGAAGGTTGCAGGGAAGGGAGTACAAAATGTAGGGCCAAGTACTCAAGAGTGTGAACAGCCGAATTCCATGTGATTGGCAAAAGGATAAGAAAATTGTCAGAGCACCCAAAGGCCAATGTTTTAGGAATTTGTAAACTGTTAGTGTTTAGATCCAAGTGTTTTCTTGTTAATCAAACCCAGTATGTCTTCCTGGTCATAGTATAATGATGTAGTAAAGCTTAGATGATTAAAAAAAAGACACCCTTTTTGCTCTCAGGATGAGTACATGGATAGGAGAGAAATTTGCAACAGTAGCTATAAATCCATATTTTCAAACATTCACATTTAACTAGTACAAATGCATATATCATCCCTTGGTACTTGAAAATTACCCTTACATCTGATTTGCTGAATTTACTTTGATTCATTTGAGCCTGTCTTGAATTCTTCTGTCAAATCAGAAGGAAAAGCTGAGAATAAGATGCAAAAATTGCAGGCATTTTTTTACCTTGCTTCCTCAGTTGAGTGCCTGGAAGTGGTGCCTTAAAACTATGCTTTCAAGTGGGCATGTAAACTAGTGTAGTCTTGTAATTTGCTCTTGCATTTTATTCCTGCGGGCTGAATAAGATCTTATTTTACTGGATTCATTTGAGAAAGAAGAATTAAGGCTCTCCGACTATGCATGAGAAGTTCTGGTAGGCAGAAAAGATGTGGTGGCTTTTTTCTTCTCAGACTACCCTACTACCAATGAGGGCAGAGCAGCTCTGTCGCTGGGAAGACTATTGTTCTCTTCTTTTTTTTTGCCACCTTTGGTTTTTTGCTCTGAGTGGTGATGAGTTTAGCTGCTTTGTGACAGAACTGACGTGGCCACTAGGAACTGGTGGCCACTGCGTCTGCTCCAGTGGAAATTTAAGCATCAGTTAAATGATGCTATAATGGATGTGATTTCTCCATACAAATATATGAATGAATTTCAGTGGCAAGTGCTATCGCTCAACAGCCAATAAAAACTGTTCATATGTTAAAAAAAAAAACAAACCTGAACCGAGGCAGGTGGATTAATCTTAATGGATTTTCAAGGCACTTGGCTTGTGCTTTTCTTCTGGAGTTGTGTATGAGAGTTTGTGGCATTTATTTCTCCCTCTTCATTTATTCACCAAGTTTTTTTCACCATCTATCTGGGACTGCTGCTTTAATGTGTTTGTTAGTAGCTTTTTTTTTTTTCTTGAACAGAAATAAGTTTTTGATAAGTGGATGAGCACTTTAAACCCTGCAAAACCTACTGTCAGCTGTATAATGAATTTCTTTATATTTCTGAAGCCTGAAGAATATCTGGAAAGCAGTTGTTTTTTTCTGTTATTTGATATTATTTGTTTATGTATCATGAAGTAATGATCAGGTTACAGGGTCATTGGGAGAATAAGTAAATTTAACTTGCAGGGTAGTTGGTAGTGCTTCAGAAACTGGGCTAGTAATATTTAATTTTTCACCCCTCTGGAAAGAGATACTATTGCTTTTGCCAAGCTAACTAAACTTATTTATCTTTGAATGAAATTCACCCTTTTCTCTTTTCATTACTCTCCAAAATTCCTTGAATTATTGCCTTGAGCTATGAATATATAGACTGAAGGTTATTAAAAGCTAGCTTAGGTATTTTTATTCTGTGGGACACAATGCAAAGCCCATGTCTGTTTGGCAATTTGGCATTTATATGGTGTAATAAATACTTCTGGAATGGTTGAATTAGACTCTTGAGTTTGATTGGGTTTAAACGAGAAAAAAGTCCTTCAGCGTGGATAAGGAAGCATAAAATTATTTATTTTCCATGTTTCTGTGACAGGTTCTGAAATTGGATATTTTTGAAAACAGAAAATCTGTAAAGATACTTGTTGTGGTTTAGCCCTGGTCACACGGTTTCTCACTCTCCCTCCCCCTCCCCAGTGGGATGGGGAAAAGAATTGGGAAGAAAGGAAAACTCGTGAGTTGAGATGAAGACAGTTTACTAGAATAGCAAAGGAAAACTACAATAATAACAGAATGTAAGGATACTAAAATATACAAAATGAACAATGCACGATTTCTCACCACCTGATGTCCCAATGACTGATACAGCCCATCCCAAGCAGCGATCACAGAAACGAAACTGAGCAGTGAGCAAAGGAGTGACAGGAAAAGAGAGATGTCCTCACCAGCCCTGCTTATATACTAAGCATGACGTTTATGACATGGAATACTGACCCATGGGCAGTTTGGGTCAACTCTTCTGGCTATATCACTCCCAACTTCCTGCACCTGCACATTCGCAAGACTTGAAAAGCTGGCCAGTGTCCTTCGACTCATTAACAACTCATAACATCAGTGTGTTTATCAACATTCTTCACACAGGAAATCCAAAACACATTGGCTACTGAGAGGAAAATTAACTCCATCCCTGCCGAAGACAGGACATACCTTATGTGCTGTTTTGTCATTCCTGTGGACTTTCTTTTATGTACAGTTAAATATTCTATTAAATGCATAATGTTTTATATGCTGATTGCGGGATGAAATTTCACATCCTAATACATATCGGGGCAAGTACTCTTGGAATTCCTATTTCTAAACCAGGATTGCTTTAGAACTCTAATCTCTTTAAAGAGTGTTTGACATGATGCACACTTTCCTTTGGGAAGTAAGCTCTGGAGACACAGGTAGGGTGTTGGCTTGGAGTCCCTCATCAGACTCCAAGGAAGTAGTGTAGCAAGGAAGAGATGCTTATTTAAGAAGATGATTATTTCCAGAAAGATAATTAAAATTCTTCTTGAAGGTGAGGAAGAGAAGTACTAGTCCTGTTTACAATGAGCAGACAGAATGAATCCCATTCTAGCAGAATTATGTTTTGTACATGTGTTAATGCAATTATTAACATAGTGTCTGTGTGCCTAATAAGATTAGATACACCTCTCATCTTTGTAAGACGTTTGACTCTTTGCTGCAGTGTTTTTTTGTGTTTACTTTCCTCTATGCTATTCTTTTATGAATGAGTAATGTAGTTTTTTATAGGTGAAAATAAAACTGATTCTCATCTCAGTAAATGGCATAATAATATTACCATGCATGTGCTTTTGTTTGTCACCATAAGAGAAAAGAGCATCCATTGCTCTGGGTAAAATTGGAATTTTGATTAGCCTTGCCAACAAAAATGAATAATTTTGTCAAAATCATGGTCAAATTTTCCAAAAGGAATGACACTAATTCTTACGTTGGGAAGTATTACTCTGGTCACATTCATATTTCCTCTTGGAATATTGTGTAAACACAAAAGCCAGAGAACTAAGTGTTGATAAGCAAGCAATATTTTAAGTTATCTTCTTGAGCAACATTTAGATACTCGTCTTATGAAAGTCATTATTTTAGTTTGTAGCACCTACCTAGCAAATAATATGGAAGCATCATTCAAAGCAAGCTTCTGAATATCAGTGGCAAGAACTCATATTCTTCTTTCACAGCACCCTTGTAGAATTTTTCCTGAATTAGTAACTTTGATTTTCATTCAGGTTGCACTTTTGGCTTTTCTTCTATTTGATTAGTAGGGTAAGATGACATGGATTTATTTAAAACAACTAACCAACCAAACAAAAAACAAACAAAAAAAACCACAACAAACCAAAAGGATCTGGACAAGAATGAGCAGGTCTGTCTTGGGTTTTATAAATGAATGCCATTAAGGCAATGCTGACTGTGCTCAGAATGAAGGTGGCCTCTGCTCTCTGTAGTGGTCCAAAATGAAGTTTCTGGATGACACTGATGATCTTATTTCACAGATTTTAGCATGCCAGTAGCAATTATGTCCTGTTTTACTTTCTAGTATCTCTTTTCAATCTATACATTTGATGTTACATCAGAGTACACCAAGCGGGGATAATAGGTATGTTCATCAGACACTCAGCCTCTCTCAAATGTAAGGAAACAAGTGACTAAGTGAAAGAATCGTCTGCATTGATCATTACTATATCTGTCACGTCAGAGTTTCTCAAATGCCCAGAATACCAAAGTACTTTATAGGTCTCCTACGCTAATGTTATTTTACAACATTCCTGTTTATTCATTTGTATTCACTGTCTAGATTTCATGAAAAACCTATTAGGTCATGACTTTCAGGGAGAAATTATACACAGAGCAATACGCTATACTTTTTTATTTAGTTTTATTCATTTTTAACAAGCAAAGTAGATCTCTGAAGACTTCATTCCTTCAATATACATTCTTTTATTTGTACTTTAAAGCATAATAAAGTTGGAGTGCTGTGTTTTAACCTCAGTGTAGGTTGCTATAGGAATTAAACCCATCATTATAGCTTCATGGAAAAATCAAGCTTGTGAAGAAGAGTAGGTTCACAAGGAACAAAACTCTTCATCTCTAAAATCTATTATCTTAGATAATGATCAGATGTGACGTGAAAGACATATGTAAGTAGAAAGATGTATTAATTTGTGTGTTAACTCTGATAAAGCTGGGAATTATCTCAATATGCAATTCTCTATCAAATTGATCAAAACAAACTCTCTTAACCTGTTTATATAATTAACCCTTACACTCATCATGTAATTCCTAGTGCTTTAACAATACCACTAAACCAAGAGCACTTGCCAATTGGGGAAAAAAAAATAAATCTAAAAACACCCCACATCATTACACATGAGGTACTGTGTAAAGCACTTTAAAAGTAGCTATAATTGAGAGAGATGTTTTCTGCAGGTAGGAAACAAAAGCCTAATCACTTCAGGAAGGTTTGGGGCCTGGGGACCAATACTAAAGAACAATTTAATGTTTGATCATGCTATGCTACTTGACATGTGGATAAACAGAAATGTAGAGTTAAAGCTGTGGTGAACAGCTGTGAGTTTCATCTTCTTAGAATTTCTTCCTTGATGTCTGTGCATGGAAATTAGTTTGGGAAATTATATTTTTTCCTGCTCAGGTTCATGCTTAACCGTGAGGATTAAAATGTCAGGGGTATATAAAGTTGTGCTGATTCTGTAGCTGTAGCTAAATCCTGTCCCTCTCAGCTTTGTTTTCTGGCTCATTTGCTCCAATAGAATGTCAAATTTCTGCGGGAAAATATGTAGCTGAAAACTTAGGTAGCAGGAGCTTAAGAGGAGAACTGCAAAATTTAGATTTAACTTTTCTTCAGATGGAGAACTATACTGGAAACAAGTCAGGATATTGTAATACTTTGATCATCCTTAATTTGTACAAATTAACACCTACGTGTGTAAAGGTGTTGTGGTTTTGTTTAGTGAGGGGGGGCGTATGGTGGTAGCTTCTGTAGGAAACTGCTAGAAGTCGCTCCCCTTTGTTCAGTGGACTCGGCCGGGCCTACGGCAGACCTACTGCTGGCCAAGGCCGAGCTGATTGGTAGCAGAATGTCCCGTGATAACGCCTCTGCGATAACGTATTTAAGAAGGGGAAAACAGAAAAAAAAGGAGAAGAGAAGATGTGAAGAAGCTGAGCGGGGGCAGAGGCGCAGTGGGGGAGGCGCAGGCCTCATGGGCCTTGCAGGCCTCACCCTCTGGCCTCTCGCCGGGCAGCCGACTGGGCCTGACTCGGTCCGGCCCCGCTGCAAGAAGTGGGGAGGAGATGAGATGGATGATGTGAAGAGATTCTGAGAGGCATCTGCCAGCCTGTTGTGAAGAACTTTTCTCATGAGAGGAACGGCTGCAGATGCCAAGGTCAGTGAAGAAGGAGGGGGAGGAGTAACGCGGCTCCTGGCCAAGATCCCCCTGCAGCCTGTGGTGACAACCATGGTGGAGCAGGCTGTCCCCCTGCAGCCCATGGAGGTCCACAGAGGAGCAGAGATCCACTTGGAGCCCACGAAGGACCCCACACCGGGGGAGGTGGATGCCTGAAGGCAGGTGTGGCCCGTGGAGGGCCTGCTGGGACAGCTGTTCTGAAGGGACTGAACTCCGTGGAAGAGATGACCCACGCCAGAGCAGTTTCACGAAGGACTGTTGCATATGGGAGGGACCCCACAACAGAGCAGGGGAGGAATGTGAGGAGTTCTTCCCCTAACCATGAAGCAGCGGCGTGAAACAACGCGTGATGACCTGTCTGCAACCCCCATTCCCTCTTCCCCCCTGTGCTGCTCAGGAGGGGAAGGTAGTAGAGATAATGTTAAGCTTGGGAAGAGGGAGGGGTGGAGGGAGGTTGTCTTGTTCTCTGTCTCATTATCCTGCTGTTTGTAGTAATAAATGAATAGTTTTCCCCAAGTCAAGTCTGTTTTGCCCATGACGGTAACTTTAAGGATTTTCTCCCTGTCCTTATCTCAAACCTTATATTATCTCTCCCTGTTCTCTCGGAGGGTGGGGTGAGTGAGAGACTGTGTAGTCTCGTCCCGATCAGGGCTGAACTATGACAAAAGCATGCCTAGATAACACTTGAATCCTCTTGATTTCACTGGAGAAAGTATGTAGAATAGATGTGGTATGAGAAAGGCACACCAGGAGAAAGGCAGAGGGTTGGTCATTTGCTTGGTATGCTGGTGGCTACAGAGGATGATCCCCCAGTTTAGGTTCTCCTGCCATCTCTGTTAAGAGCCTGGCTATAGTGGGGCCCATAAATGATAAACACCTTTTCTGCTTTCCAAATATGACTAATTACAAACGTTAATCTTTCCTGGGTTTTAAGTTTACCTGACAAGTACTTCAGAAGGTACAACGCATTCTCTAAAGAGAGTGATAGGGTGAGAATGGAAAGCTAGACACTTTGCATTGCCCTCTTTTCCTACTTGGGCAGAAAAGACAACAACATAGTGTCTTCTAAAGGCAGAAAGCAGCTCAGTGCTGGTGGGGAGATGCTACCTCTTCATTACAAGTATTACATACATAAATGTTCAAGTATGCTTCAAGTGGCTTTGCAGCGTCTCTTACTCAAGGGCACGGCAATCTTTGCCAATTCCATGAATCATTTTAGAGACAGTTTTATTAGACTGCCTTTTTAGTTAACTGACTACAAGCTACTATCAAAACCAGTAACTTGTATATGTGTATGTGTATATTTCATTCCATAGCAGCTCTCCAACTCAATAATTTCTGAATTGAACATTTTTGTCTTTTATTGCAGCCTCAATAAGGATAATGCTGTTTGAAATGGGTTAGACTTCTGTTGTACTTGTGCATGTATATTTAGTAAGAGTGTTCTCAGTGTCTTTTGGAAGATAGCAAACATACAAAATACTTTGCAATCATCAAGCAAGCTTGTCAAGAAGGACCGCACTGCAGTCTTTAACCTGTGTTGTCTGAGAGCTGCTTGATCTATGGATGGTTGTCTTCTTTCTTAATCTAGTCCTATTGCATATCATATTGCAGCCGTGCAAGCCAGATATTACTGGCTTCACCCACCCAGCCAGAGTGATTAACAGTCATTGATAGCAGCTATCTTCAGATGCTGTCAAGTGGGGTTTTACGTTCCATAGATAAATGCACAACTACTTGCTGCCTTCAGATTCAAGAGGGCCTCAAGCTGCATGGAGTCAGACTAGACTCTGAATGCGCTGGTGCTGTGGATTTTTAAATTGCAGGAATTTTACTTTAGGCTCATCTTTGCATCACAATTGTTCATTCTAAATAGACAGCACTTCTGTTAAATATACAAAAGGGGCTTTTGTGGGTGGAGATTTGTTAAAGACTTTTCAGTCTCCTTGAAAGTCAGGGGTTTTGTCACCTACAATTCCGTATTGGTATGTAGACATCTTTTGGGAAGTGAATTTTTCATTCCTACATAATCACTGGCAAGCTTATGAAAGTATGGAGAAATCATGCTTTTTCAGTTCTGTGTTCATGAGAATGCTATCCTACTGAGTTATTAATACATGTTTAGTTAGAATTTATTTATTCCTGCATGGAACTGGGACCTTGTGAATTTCGATCCATTAAAGTGACAGATAGAGTTAAAAAAGCTTTCTGTCTCTGAATCTCTAAGAATTTCATCTGCTTATTGATGAGAATTGTTCTCATAATATAATGTTTCATTTGTTGTTATTAAACCATATCTAAATCATGGAAAGAGAAGAAATTTTCTTGTAGGGTGTTTTGATTGGGAAAGCCATGTAGTGAAAGTTTATAATAATAATAATAATAATAATAATAATAATAATAATAATAATAATAATAATAATAATAAAGATGCTAGTGAGTGGCTTTGTAGAAAGGCCATTAAAATAAAATGAAAAATTAATTGAACTGTGAATCCCAGATTGATGTTCTAATGAATCTCAGATCAAATGCAAAAAGTAAAATCTATGTATTAGAAAAAATTATGTCATGGTTGCTCCCAGCTATAGCAGTATGAGAGAGATTATTAGTATTAGAACAAACTCTGCAATAGGGGACTTATAATATAGCACCACATTAAATATTATAATGAGTGATTAAGAACTGCGATTAAAACAGTTTATGTATAATAAAGAACTGTTATATTTAAAGGCACTCAGCGAAATTTGGGAAAAGATTGAACCCTTAAGTGATGCTCTGCCTGGAGAATGATTACACCTGGTTGTTCTTGGTGTTTGCCCTTTCTGTTGTGATGTAGTGGAACCATTTTCTAGGACTGTAGTGAAGCCATAGTAGTGTAGGTGGTAAGAGCAATGATGAGGATAAAGGAAAGTTTGTCTTACAGAAAAAGGAAATCAACATATGTTGACATTTCTAGTATACAAAAATGTGAAACTTCTTCAGGAAATGGTTAGGGGATTTGTTTAATGTGGGAACACAGTTTCTAGGGTTTGCTGCTGTGGGCACTGCCTGGTGAGCAAAGAGTTTGAGTTTTCCTTGTTCCTGGACCTGCCACAGATCTGCTGAGTGACCTTGGTTTCGAGCCACTTTGTCTTTCCACATCTATTCTGCCTTCCCTTGTCTTGACCTCTATCCAACAATATCTAAACGTACAATACAGTTTTTTAATGTGTTGTTTTCCAATTTGTTTGGATAACACATAGCACAAGGGGACATTTGTATACTTTCATATTAAATTGCTATCCCTCCAATACATGGAGAAATATGAGATTTAGTATGATAATACTTTCTTAAAACTGATGTATATTTTCATTCAGTGCTGGAGGATGGAACTAATTGTAAATGAAAATGGGGAAATCTGGAAAAACCTGTTCCCATCTTAGAAGTTTCAGAAAGCTAGGGATGAGGAAGAAAATGCCTCCATGATGGTGTCTTTGAAATACAGGAGCTATAGAGAAGTTTTAGAAAATCCCATAGCTGATAAAATATACAGAAGTTGCTAATAGTGACATACAGTCCTTACTCCTTCCTGGAGAAGCTACTTATCTCCCTAACGAGGTCAAGTAAGCATAGGTGAGCCACAGAGTCTAGAAAAGAGGGAATTTGTAGAAATGTTTGGCTCCAGCATGACTTATTATTGAGAGACACCACCTTGGCAGGGTCAATAACACTGAAGATTCAGCAGAGGCATCTGTGGCAGCTCATGCCATGAATACCCTGGCACACTTGCAAAGCACCAGCTGGAATACTGCTGTGGCAGATAAGGAAGCAGTTTGTATGCCACCACTAATGTCTAATTGCTAAACAAATGCCCACAGTAAGCTTCACCGTAACCTCAAACCAGAGTTCCAGAACTGGTAAAGAGCGAAAGGAGAGAGGTGATTGAACTGACCTAACGGAAGTTACTCTTGGCAAATAGCTCAAGCAACAACAGCTCAAGCAACGTACCAGGATTTGGTATGTGCAAACTGCCTATATCTGAAACAATGAAACCAAACCATTTTAACAGTAATTGATTGCTTGACTTGGTTTATGAATTGTCTAAAAGAAACTTTTCAAGTTACCATTGAGAATTACTTTTTTTTTTTTTCCCCCTAACAAATAAATAGTACAGCATAGGTGAAGAGGCTAAAAGACCTACTGAAGGACAGGTGGGAAATCATTTCTTACTAAATAATGAATACCAGTAGAACATAAGGTTCCTAAAGTGCTTTGTGAACCTCACCTCATTAAATCTTTATAAAATAACAGTGTAAAGTTCAGCCAAGACTTTTATTTATTCTTATACATAAACAAAAAGATGGGTCATCTATGTCATTTATGTCAAAGTGAAATGAATTAATAACTAAAGAACTTGATATATTCAATCCATACTGTACTTGGATATCCTGTTGCTAACAAGCATCTTTATGGCATACAGCTAACAGTACAATCTTAAAAGCATTTAAACATATGGAGTGAACATAGCTACAACTTGAGTTAAAAGTGTTTTTTTTAAAAAAAAAAGAAAGAAAAGTGGATACTCAGACCTCTGTGCTCTGGACTCTGTTTTACTTAAGAGTTTGGGACTGGAAAGGGACATTCCCAAAGGCAAAACTGTCATGTGCATGTTTATAGGAGTAGTTGCAAAGCATTCCTCTAAAACCGCTGGTTCTTCACAAAGTGGAGACAAGTAAATGGGAACAGGAGATGAGTTCTAACACCAGGAGTTTGATCTAGCTTGTAGCTTTTGTCCCCTACATGGTTATCTGAATGTGTAGTCTCCTGCACTACTCTGTAGGATCACAGTTGGCATTGCTTCTGTAGAAGAGGTAGTAGAGATGTAGCTTTTTTGTGCAGCAGATTAATTTCTCTCCCCTTCCCAACACCGTTGCTCCTTTGTTTTTCCCACTCAAGAAAGACTCAGCGACTCTCAGCATGTTTCCCTCAAGGCCGCATACTTCTGCTCTTCACACTATGTCAAACCATCCTTCCCTGTCAATGACCTGAGTTTCTTCCAGCCAGACATCTCTCTTGGAGACAGGCACTCTCCCTTTTCAAAGAACAAATACTGTGCCCAAGTATTTCTTGACGGCAAGTTCCAGTTCCTGAATGCCTTGTGGTGATGGTGATTAAGTACACCAGCTTGAATAAAGCCAAGCCAAATTTATGTTCTATAAGACCTTAGCTTTGTTTATCCTGACAAAACTTTGAAATACCAACTGAAAGATGAGAAATCAGTTAACACTTGGAGCAATTGATGCAAGTGTTACTATTAATGCATTAGTAAACCTACAGCAAAGCAGTGGATCTGTGTAACAGTTTAGGATGGCATCCAGAGATCAAACGTATTAGAACAAGAGTCACGCATTGCTCCATCATCTCCAAAGATTCCTCCAGGTTGGAGGAATTGCTGAAGCCTGATTAGGAACATCACTTGTGCCCATTCTACAGTCACGATACATAGAGGTTATGAAATACAATACTTGCATTTGCTGTGCTTAAGCTTTAAAGTGAACTCAATTTCTCTAGCTTAATGTGCTTAATAATATTTCTGCTTTTCTTGATGCTTCTCTGAGTTCAGACTAGGAATGACAGGAGGAATAAACCAGAAAAAAAGGTAGCTTGAAATAAGCAGGAATAAGCAGGTGTACTTATTTCTGATTACTTTTGAGGCTCATAATAAAGCGTTCAAACCCCAGTTTACTACCATCCCCCTGCTGGTATAAACACAGGCTGGAGGACAAAGAGACTGAGAGCAGCCCTGTGGAGGAGGACGTGGGGATACTAGTGGATGAAAAGCTCAACATGAGCTGGCAATGTGCGCTCACAGCTCAGAAAACCAACCACATCCTGGGCTGCATCAAAAGAAGTGTGGCCAGCAGGTCGAGGGAGGTGATTCTGCCCCTCTACTGCACTTTCATTAGACCCCACCTGGAGCACTGCGTCCAGTGCTGGAGTCCTCAGTACAGGAAAGACACAGACCTGTTGGAGCAGGTCCAGAGGAGGGCCATGAAGATGATCAGGGGCTGGAACATCTCTAGTATGAGGAAAGGCTGAGAGAGTTGAATTTGTTCAGCCTGGAGAAGAGAAGGCTCTAGGGAAACACTATACCAGTGTTCTAATACCTAAAGGGAGCTTATAAGAAAGATGGGGACAGAGTTTTTAGTAGGGTCTGTAGCGACAGGACAAGGGGTAATAGTTTTAAAATGCAAGAGAGTAGATCCAGACTGGACATAAGGAAGAAATCTTTTTACAATGAGGGTGGTGGAACACTGGAACAGATTGCACAGAGAGGTGGTAGATGCTCCATCCCTGGAAACATTCAAGGCCAGGTTGGAGGGGGCTCTGAGCAACCTGATCTGGTTGGAGATGTCCCTGCTTCTTGCAGGGGAATTGGACTAGATGACCCTTAAAGGTCTTTTCCAACCCAAACTATTCTGTGATTCTGTGGTGTTCAAATGTTGACTGACAATTAACTTCTACGAACTCAAAAATGCTTGTCAGTACATGTAGGTAACATGTTGTATACCCTCTTATCAGATATTTTAAGACCATGATTAGGTTTTAGATTCAAGTTATAAAGAAAAGTCAACCACAGTGATGTCTCTGTGAGCAGAGGATGCAATAGTCTGCAAAGTGTGCAGCAGCATGGGTATGTTAATAAGAACTAGAAAGAAGTGAACTGCACTAGTGTTACCTTGCTTCTCAGGAGGATTTCTTGGCACCTGCTGAGCTCCATGCAGTTCAGCACAGACTGCTGCTGCTTTGTGAATTACTTGAGAGCTGAGCTGAAGGTGCATACATCATTCTAGAGTCATAGGGATACACGCATAAGAAAAGAGATACTATCAGTGTAGTCTTTTTTGGAACTTAAACATGCTCTGTAAGGCAGACGCAATCAATGCTATGCGGAATATAGCCAGCTCTGGGAAAATAGTATTCCAATGTGTGCCTGGAGTGGGACACCATTTCCATAGCTGTGGGGTATATCTAGTTTCATGGCTGTCACATCTTTACTCTCTCACTTTTTTTCTTTCTGATGTAATATCTTCTCTAGGCTTGTCTGAAATATTCACCAAATGCTGAAACAACACAAACCCCTCAATTTAGGAAAAAAACATTATAAAGTCCAGGATCACTTTTGCAGGGAAATCAAGCTTTCTTGAGAAGTCTGTATGCATGAGAACTATTTAATATTCTTTGCAGTATATGATGGGGTATATCTGGTTGTTAATTTCTGAGGATTGGGTTTGCAAGTGCATTTATTTTTTATTGCTTTTCCCTTCTTCCTTAAGTGTCTGAATCCTTCATTCTGAAAAAATTTAGGCATATGTCTTCTGATGAAAACCAGCCTGCCTGCATAGAAGACATCCAAGAATGTGACAGCTGGGAGAATATCTATGAGCAGTACAATGTGCTATTGTAGTGTCAAAGCTAGAGTAGGGTGGAGGGAGCGCTTACATTCACAGTCTGTTTACAAGTGGAATATATCACCTTTCTGAAGCTCCTCCTTTCTTCTGAAAGGGGTTTTTCCACCTTTTTTTCTTTTCCAGAGATTAATTCTACGGCAAAGAGCAGTGTGAAATTTTAACCAACTTTTTCCAACTTTTCACTTTAAGTAGGGACTTAAATGCCTGGGTAAAACATGCAAGCCAGTAAAAAAGAGAGCTGAATTTCTGAATTTCTTGACATTCATATGTTAGAACACAAAGTTTTTCTTTGATTTTTAACTTTACCATTGATTGTGGGCCATAGTTAATCAATAAGTATTGTGATTTTATGTTTTTGCAGGTGGAGATAGGGTGGATTAAAGCTGCACCAGTAAAGCAGTAGAATACAGCATTGCTTTATGGTCATGTATGTATCAATATCAAGTATACTGAACATTAAATTAATATTTCTCCCTATGTGTTCCTATTTTGGTAATGCACTGTGAGAAGGGAAAATATTTTTTGTGGAAATAGATTGCTTTTTGTCCTCACCGGACATGTGGCAAAACACTTTTTATTCTTGGGATTTTATTTTTTTCAGGCTTTCATTTCTATTCCTGGGTACATGAGTAAGGAGAGTAGGGAATATGGCCTCTTAGTAGGAGGGCTGGTTTTTATAATGAGAATCATCAGGATCAGATAATACAAGTCTTTACAGTGTTTTCAGTATAATTTTATTAAATCATCTGAAATGCATTGTTTAGCTGCTTTGGTGGTTGAGTCTTTTTTTTATTTCTTTCTGTGTTGTACATAAAGCCATCAAAATAATAGGGGAAAAAGTTTCAATTTGACTGGCAGGTGATCATGACTTAAAGATACTTGGTTCCACAAACCTTTAATGGTGTAGTTTTTCAAGCTATCATGTTAGACAGTTAACCTTAAGCTAATTGATTTTTAAGGTATCCAGCTTAAAACTTAAAGCTAAAGAAATGAACTGACTCTGCAATGGCACCTGTTAGTAATGGAAGAAAGTCATACTTTTCTTATCTGTGTCACTATTGTCTATGCAGATGTCACCATTAGGATTTCCACTGCTGTACACGAAAGGCAAGGACTTTGCCACTCATCATTCAAGTTAAAAGTAGCATGAAAATCAAACCTATACGGTTTTGACTGCCTGTAACATAAATGCAGGCAGTTGAGCCCTTGCCACTTTCTTTTAAGCTCTGTGCTTTCCACTAGAGGAGCTCTTAAATACAGTTTGTTTCTATGCTGACACTTAAAGTCTCTAAGAGAAAAGGAGAGACAAACAATAGGTCCCATGAGCACAGCGATAAGAAACTTTAGCCAGATTTCACATCTTTTTGGTTATCTCAGTTTACTACCTTCTCGATATTCTTCGTGAAGCCTCAAATATTCCCTAGCTAAGTGCCTCTTTGGTGCAACAAGGCAGCCCAAAATATACATGAAAATGGGAAAACAACACAAAATCTTGCCTTCTTTTTAAGCTTCACTCAGTTCAGCAGTAAATATGTTCTTTGTTTTAAGCCTCATTGATTTATTTGAAGATGTAATTGGATTGTACATCTGTTCACTAAAGATGAAAATTCCCTGACTGGGTGATAGTTCCTTAATGAATACAGAAATTCCATGGCAAATGCATATATGTGACTGAGGATTCACTATTGTGTCCCTTTCACTGGAGCTGCAGCCTGGGCAAAGAAGCCAGCTGTAGGAAGGAATTGAAAATAATATTTTCTGCAGTTTCCTATGTTTCATTATAACAAAATGTTATGTAGTGGTTAAGAGATTAAAACCAAAACCATTTGTAAGATATTACCTACCTGAAATACTTCTAGTTTAACCAAGTAGAAAGAGATGCTTGGATAGAAGAGCTTTCCGGGAAAAGTTGTTAACTATTTTTTCAAATGAAATCTTCCATTTCTTAGAAAATCCTCTTATTTTTGACAAAGGAGGAAGAAAATCTTACTTTGGAATATCAAAGACCTCTAATTGAATCTTTAGCTCTTAATTATTTTAAATGCTTTAGTTAATTCAACTTATTGAGTCTTTTGTTGAAAGAACAAAATAGAAGTGTGTGCAATTTCTTTTTCAAGCTGATTACAGATTCAGGGTTTTCTACGTATGAGATAATATAATGGAAAAGCTAGAGCCATACTATGCCATATTAAGGAGAATATGGTATTATGGCATATTATGGCATGCTGCCATCCCATGTCCATGACTGTCAAAATTCTTGGCACAGTCAGTGTTTATCATGCTGTATCCATGTATCTTGCATCGATGTGCTCTTAGGTACCATTAGTATACAGAAATAGGGAGGAAAAAGCTGTATTTACTTTTTCTTTTTCTATAGGACTCTAGTAATCAAGCATTTACTGAATGCTCAGCATTGTGGTTCTCGTCCTGAGAATTGATGACAGGCCTCAGATGCTGTGAATTGGGTATTTTCATTCAGGTACAAAGAGTCTGCATCAGTTGTGATCTTAATACACTCAGCAGCTTAGTCAGAAACAAATCTGAGAAAAGGCTACATCAAAAACATGGACCTTCAAGTGATCTTAGCTGAAATGAAAGCATGTAATGTCTCCTATTTAATGTGTGTTGTGCCTTCAATTAAAGCAGGTGCATAAACAGTTTATGTGACCTTGGCTGATATAGCGGCAAGAATATCTGCAAGAGAGGAAAGAATTAATAAAGCCAAGGACAGTCTAAACTGCTTTTCAGCAGACAGTGCTGACAGCAACAGAAAAAAAACATTCCCTCCTGGACAAAATCGATGATCTTGAAAATCTTCATAGAAGATCTATGATCTAATCTTGAGTCCTCCTGGTATACCTACAATTGGGTGACTGCTGATGCACTGGAGTTTCTGGGCAGAACTCTTTACAGCCTGATTGTTCACCCTGTGCCTGGAAGTTCCATGGAAAAAGCCAGGCTATGTAAGACTTCATGTGTTCCCACCTTGTTTTGTTGAATAAAAGGGTGAAAAAATTACACATTCATACTTCTTCTTTCCCTGTAGTTAGAGCAATTTTGTTCTGATCCTACCCCTGCAAAAATTCAGCTGAGTTAATTTGAGGATAGATAAAAATATACTGGGATGCAAAAAGTGAACTCCACTTTTGGAGAAAGCCAGATAACATACTTAGTTTGCACAGTGGTTTTCATAGGCTGGATTTAAGGAACAAAGTGATAATTTACATTTTGCATTGCTAAGGATGAAGAACTTTTTTTTTTTCCTTTTAGAAATAGGTAGTAACTATAAAAGAATAGAATAAACAGTCTCAGAAGATTGACTTCTGAAGACTGTAAATCATTTTTATAAAAATTCCTCAGAGGGCTTGTTTCAGTCAATTGTATTATTACTCTTGTATTTTCCAATAGCTTTAACAAGAAAGCTTTATTTCAAATGGTAATACTGTATGAGAATTTGATATTTATGCTTAAAAATACTTCACATCTGTCCTCAAAATTTAACTGCTTAAATTTCAGGAAATAACATTTTCAGCCTGGATTTCTTTCATATTAAAGTCAGATTTGCAACACCAGTATTCTCACAGTTACAGTATTCAGTCTGATGTTTCAACTTGGACATGAAGGTGACAAGCTTATTGATAGGGAAATGGTTATTGTGGTATAAGTAGGTAAATAATGGAAAAGGGAAGATAAGAGAGCTCCTTCTGACATCTTTCCTGGCCATCATCACATTGTCCTGACAGTCTATTTGCTACTTTTTTCCCCACTTTACACTTCCAGGAAATCATGAGGAAATTTTAGAAAAAGATAATCTTCAGGCTGACAAAAGATAATCTTCAGGCTGACAAAGGTGTATTCTAGAACTGACAGAGAAAATATGACCTTCTTTATGGGTTTTTATGGGTTTTATGCTTTTTTCTCTCCTTTAGGAAAAACAAAATAAAGGTGTTCTTTTATGGTAATTAACACAGAATAAAATAAAAAATCTGTTCAACCTCTTTCTGCTTCCCTTTCTTCCCTCCTGATAAAGATATCCCTGTATTAACTCCTGTCATCTGACTGTAAAAGACCTAAACGTATCCCCCTTGATACCCACTGACAGGCACCTTTGTATCACAGAAAAAGAGGAAAAATTGGCAATCCTTTGATGATACCTGATTTTCCCTAATGGAATAGTTGTAGAATTCTTTAAGATGTCATTAATAATTGTCAGTATGGGAACTGTTGCTGCCTGAAAAGCTCAGGAGCATTCACAGATGTAATGGCAGCACGCGCAGCCCTTTCAGCACATTTTTCTTATGCCCCAAACACTGCTGAACTAGCTGGAAAGGCATATGGGCTTTTTTTTTGTTGTTGTTGCTTTTTTAGCATAAGCAATTGTTGTAATGAAATCTCAAACTGAGAAAAATTGCTACTGAAGTTAATCAAAGGATCTTAGAGCAGTAAGACCTGAAGGATTTGACTTAGGAGTAACTTACAGTTTCAATCTGTCTACACAAGATGACCTTGTGGTTTTGTAAAGGTTGTCTTTATAATCAAAATTGGCTGCTGCATTTTAAAAATGCAGGAGTAACTTTTCCAGCAGGTTGCAGAAAGATATCCAAGATATCTTAGAAATGGGTTTGTATCACAAAACCCTTTATTTGTTTAATTACAAAATTAAAGACTGAGTAGGGCAGAGATATAACATATATCCAAAGCCAATTTGTCTGAATGTAGTTACAGTGACCGAGGGTAAAGAGACATGTTCTTAGGACACTGAATGTAATAATCAAGGGGGAGGCATTTTTGCAAAATAAACTGTCTTTGGCTTTAATCAAAAGCAAGAGTAATCCACATGCTTTTGAAATCCGTGTTCACATGGCAATTTGAGAATATAGTTGAACTTAATTTTACTTATGAAATGTGGGATAGTAAAAATTATTTGATGCAGCTGGTATTCTATTTTAAAAGATAATTTCTGAGCGTTGGTGGTAATATTTATTGCGTTCAGACAATGTAAATGCTCTGCACATAAAAAAGAATCACCTGTGATCTTGAAATAACATTTAGTGACAATTTGTGTCATGAAAAGACTAACTATTCGAGGCTAACAGACTAATTAAAGAAAGATCATTGTGACTGATTAGAACTTGGCATCTGGCAAAATTTGGTGATATTGCAACGTGGACATATTTCTTGTGGAAATATTTCATATTTTATTTTGCCTACCAGTGTGTATCAGATACCAAAAGGGTGGAGCTTTATGGATGTAGCTGTTGTGAGAAAACAAAATATGGCTAAAACGGCTTTTTACAGACTTCTGTCACAAAGTTTTTCAGTAACATTTATTAGAAAGCTTCCATGGTTAGTGCTGTGGATTATATGATATGATATGAAATGATGTGGAGGGGTGGAGTGGAAGTGAAAAGTGGTAAGCAGTGTAGTCCTTCCTGACATGCATGTACCCCTGTGAGAAGGCATGGCACATGCCAACTCTGCAAACTCACCTGTGAAACCTGGTTTTGCTATTGGCTACTGCTCCTGAACTTTCGTGCCTCTGAAGATGAAGTTTATGCCAGAACCATAACTGATGACTTAACAACACAGTCTTACATTTTGGAGACCACTGTTATGACAAAATGGCACGATGAGGAGCAATAATAATATAGCTGCCAGCCCAACTGTGAACTTCACTAGCTGAGTGCTTTGTAGTGTACCAAAGTACTGGAAATGAAAATATGTGTTCTGCTTTTGCCTGAAGAGAATAGAAAACCTGAATGATAGTGTTAAAAGCAACTTTCCCAGGTGACTTAATGGAAGTAAAGGGAAAAAAAAAAAGACTGTAACCACTAGTGCAGCTGCAAGGAAGTTAGCACAGGTATTTCAGTGAGACAGGATACCTCCTCTAGGAATCTCAGTACCTAGGGAGCAATGGGGGTTGAATAGAGTGTCAGCCCTTTTGTGTATCCATTTGTCAGTCAGAAAAAAGGCCATGACCATATCACGAAGAATGTGATGAATACTTACCCTGAGGCAATGAGTGAAGTAGCTTTCTTTTCGGTATCAGAATATGTGTTGAAAATTTTCTTAAGAAAAAAACAACTATAAAATGGGGAGATTTATTTTTCTCATTGCCTAGTCCATCTAATATATGATACAGTAACTTGAGATTTTAAGATTAAAAATATTATTCAGACAAAGAGATTTTTGGGCTAAACATCCATCTTCAGCTCTGCCTTACATATGTAATTTAGCTTTTGAGTGATGACTTAAGATTACAAGCAGTGGATAGTGTAACCAGAGAGTGCAAAACTGTGGAGAAACTGAAAGCATGTCTTTGTTACAGGTAAGTCAATACACATATGAACGGCATTGCTGTAACTGCCAGAAAGTCAATATGAAAGTATTGCTGGAGTCTGGATATGACAAGTGACATTTTTCAGCATTGAGCTCAAAAAGTTGACGGGTGAATAGAGATGAAAGGAGGAAAAAAGGAAATTCTGCTGTTCATCAAAAACTGGAGAGCACATAAAACTGTCAGCTATAGGAGGAACAAAATTGCCTCTTGCCTCTTGCTTTCCTTTTCAGTTATTCCTGCTTAAGAGTCAGTGGACTAAATATGATCCATAGTCTATGGCAACACTGGTGGAGTTGTGTTATATATACCATCTGAAGTTGGTGCCTAGGATTGGACTGTTTGCAGTTGCCACACTAAAATTCCTGACTGGTACAGAATCATTCCTATAGGTCTGTGTTGCTGATGGTAATGAAGGCCTTTTTCTAGTGAGATCTCAATTGTACAACCCATTTCTTCTTGATAGAAGAGCATACATGTCTAAGAGAATATTTTCTTTCTAATTAATCTTATTAGTTCAACTGAATCCAGACATTTTTAAGACTCATTGAATATAAAGAAGGGTAGCACGTGTTAGGGAAAGGAATGCATTGGTGTGGTGGGTTGACCCTGGCTGGATGCCAGATGCCTACCAAAGCCGCTCTATCACTCCGCCTCCTCAGCTGGACAGGGGAAAGACAATATAACAAAAGGCTTGTAGTTCGAGATAAGGACAGGGGAGTGATCATTTACCAATTATTGTCATGGGCAAACTCGACTTGGGGAAATTAATTTAATTTATTTCCAATCAAATCAGAGTAGGGTAATGCGAAATAAAACCAAATCTTAAAACATCTTCCCCCTACTCCTCTCCTCTTCTCAGGCTCAACTTTACTCCCAATTTTCTCTACCTCCTCTCCCCATGTGATGCATCAGCAAAGGAAATGGGGGTTGTGGTCAGTTCATCACACATTTTCTGGCACTCCTTCCTCCTCAGGGGAAGAACTCCTCACATTCTTCCCCTGCTCCAGCATTGGTCCCTCCCACAGGAAACAGTCCTTCACAAACCGCTCCAGCGTGGGTCCCCTGTGGGGTCACAGCAAACCTGCTCCTGTGTGGGCTCCTCTCTCCATGCGTCCACAGGTCCTGCCAGGAGCCTGCTGCAGCACCGGCTTCGCATGGGTCACAGCCTGGGCATCCGCCTGCCCCAGCGTGGGGTCCTCCACAGGCTGCAGGTGGATCTCTGCTCCTCCATGGGCCTCCACAGGCTGCAGGGGGACAGCCTGCTTCCCCATGGGCTGCAGGGGAATCTCTGCTCCAGTGCCTGGAGCACCTCCTCCCTCTTCACAGACCTTGGGGTCTGCAGAATTGTTTCTGTCACATATTCTCACTCCTTTCTTTGGCTGCATTTATGCAGGGTTTGCCCCCGCCCCTTCTTAAATACATGATCACAGAGGCACTACCACCGTTTGGCCTTGGCCAGCGGCAGATCCATATTGGAGCTGGCTGGCATTGGCTCTATTTTGACATGGGGGAAGCTTCTAGCAGCTTCTCAACAGAATCCACCCCTGTAGCCTCCCTCACCCTGGCTCGAAAAACTTGCCACACAAACCCAATACAATTGGTGAAAATGAATGCAGTTGTGCAAATGAACACTACCTTCAGCAATATGACTGGACAGAACTGATGATCAACAGCTGCAATTGTCAGCCAAGCGCTGAAACTGATTCCTTTGTGAAGGAAAACCAAAAGAGTACAGATGAGAAAGACTTTATTTAATGAACCATCTGTTTCAAATAGATTACCCCAATAAGAGTTGAAAACTGTTCAGCCATTGTCTATTCAGTTGTGCAATGTGTAGCACATGAGACCAAGACTGGTTGTTTCAGTCCAGTTGCTGATGAACAGTTGTCCACATGACAAAAAGCCACTGATGTCCAGAGGTCTTTGTCTGCAAAACTTAATAGATGTACACAAAGCTATACATTCTCCTGTGCACAATTGTTCTTGCTACTTAGAATGGCAAGGAAATATAGGAATGGCTGCCCCTGGTATCAAGGAAGATTATTTTGCACTTCAGAAGCCAAGCTGCTGCTGTGAAGAAATACAACTTCAGCTGATGAGCATGGGAGTCCATATCTTATCTGAAGCTCTCAGAGATTCATGGCTAAACTCAAAAGCAAATTTTCAAACTATAAGCACTGTGCAAATTCTCTCTTGCGTGTATAACTCCAGTGGGTTTTACAGCATTATTGTAAAAAATCTTGCTACTGTGTCAAGAAGCTGATAAATCAGAATAGGGGGAAAAAAAATAATTGAGCTTTTCCCTGAACTCATAATGCAGAAATTCTCATTAGGGACAACACACAAATTCTTGCAAGACTCACAGCATGGCAGTACACTGAACTAGCCAACAACCTGTACTTGAAACGATAATCTCATTCACTTTCCAGTGTTTGTCTCAGTGAAAGTCGTAACTAGGTATTTCACAGAAGTATGTGTGTTAGGACTAACACATGCCTTAAACTTTAAAGGAAGTCAGGGTTTGACATTCATTAAAAAGGAAAGTTAGGACTTGAGCACTGAGTTTCTGCATTAGATTCTGCTCCAAGAGATTATAAACACAGTGATTAGACATTTTTCATATGATTAAAGCTTTATATTACTGGGAATTAATTGCCTTCCGTTAGACTCCACAGACAAAAGACCTTATTTGAAACAAAGTGGCTGATTTCATGTGACTCTTTACACATAGAACCGAAAAAAAAAGAGATGTTTCAGTAAAGGAGTCTGCAGTGTAGACTTACTATCATATAAAAGAGACAGCAATGGGCACCAACAACATAAAAAGCTCTGAACTTTGACACCTGATTCTGATGTTATAAAGTCCCATTCCCTTTATTGCTTGCTGTAGAATGCCAGTCACTCCTGAGATAATTTTCCTGCTGGTGTTGGATGGTTCTGTGTAGTTGTTCCTTTGGTTTTTTTTCTTATTTTCCAATGATCAAAATTACAAGTGGCTTGGTATTTAGTTTAATGTTAACTGTCATAAGTAAATATCACTTGACTGTTTCATCATTAACAAGCAAAAGCTAATAAGAGGAAAATAATGCTAAGGAAACCAAACACAAGTTGCAATGAACCCCCCCCAAAGGGGTATGATACAGACGGTGTTTTGATTGAGTTGTTGTTTCTCCCTTCTCTTTTTCCGGTGAACTTCTTACGTCTGACTTGAAAAATACCATACCAACCGAGCTTGCTTTTTGTTGACATGACTAACACGTTGTGACACACAAGCAAGGTTTCCTGCACTTAGAAATTACTCTTTTGTTTGAAGGGAGCTCAGGTCTTTCACATTTCAGCCAGGATTGTGAATGCATACCAAGTGAATTCCTTTACAGCAGCAACAAGCACTAAGCTTGGAGGCAGAGGATATATAGTCAGAGGTGATGCCATTTGCACACTTTTTTAGCCTGTGAGCGTAACACACTTTTTTTAATGTCATTGACGTTATTTCTTTGCTGAGCTGGAATTTGAATTTTTTTAGGAGACCTTGACTTTGTATAGAATTAACTGTCTTATTCCATATTAATAATCCTCATATGACTGAGATCAGATGCTCTATTTCTCTTTTCTTCTCTGATTTATTTTGACATTTCTGTTGACCTTGCATGAAATAACTAGCCTATCTATTTGCTCCAGTTTTGCGGTCTGGGAGTTTAAGAGAAAATAAAAAATGAATACATGAATAAGAGATAGGGATTAAAACCTAGCCCTATCCACCTATTAAAACAGCTGAAACTAATATTTTACATTCTTTATTTGAAAGGTTTGATTACTGCTATGTTTCCTGCCAATTACTGTGTTGCAGGTTTGGTGTTTCTATAACATTGGCATGGTGCTCAGTACATGAAGACCTGCACAGAAACAGCTCTTCTTGCTGTCATGTAAAAGGTAGAAACATTGGTTTGGTTCTGGGGGATAATTTCTGTGGTCTGCCTTATGTGGTTAACTGCCTTTCAGGTAGTCTCCATCTAGCTCTTCAAGGAAAAGCATACAATTGTCAGAGGCAAATATTCATTGCAGGAACTGAGAGAAAATTTCCTTTTTGCTTTGGTTCCCAATGTGTTCGAGGATGCAGCAGAGAGCTCATACCACCTCTATGTTTCCCAGTTGTCATCTCTGCCCTCACCTAATTGTGCAGCTTTGGAAAAGGGCTGGACATAGACAAAGGAAGCACAACTGGTAACTCCCCTCAGATTTTCAGTCTGGAAATATACTTTGTATTTTTGTCATCTTTGCTCATATATACACCAACAGAGACTACGGGGCTCACTCTTCCGTGACCCTGGGTGAACCAAGTTTTTCCTTGGAGATCTGGAGCATTCTCAGCCTGCTAAATCAGATAGCTTTCCAACTCCTTTATTAGCTAGAGTAGAAACCCTGATTTAAGACTGATTTATTTATGGGATATTGCCTAAATCTGGTGTCTGAGGCACTGTTATTGAATTAAAAGCCATGGACAAACTTTAATTTAAAGATCAAGTTCTAAATCTAAGCTCACCTTAGGAGGAAATAGCATTTTATTGCATAAATAACACCAAGATTAAACTAATCTATATGCCCAAAGAAACCTGCAAAAGTTTACTTTCTCTGTATTGGCAAAAGTTTTGTGATAATAGCTATTCTGTCTATAAAAACTGATCCTAGGCAAATAGACATTTGTATATTAATCCGGATTGTATTTTGCATAAATGGCAAAAGGTAATATTTTAAAAGTTCATCACATTCTGACTTATGTGAAAGAAAACTAATCTTAGTATTGCTTGACAAATGCACTATGCAAGGAAAATGAAGAAATGTTTCTTATTTGTCTTTTCTTTACCCTATTATTT
The DNA here is from genome assembly GCF_036417535.1 of Chlamydotis macqueenii. Classification (NCBI taxonomy): domain Eukaryota; kingdom Metazoa; phylum Chordata; class Aves; order Otidiformes; family Otididae; genus Chlamydotis; species Chlamydotis macqueenii. Next base: position 97,420,034 of record NC_141556.1, on the reverse strand, counting down.
GGTTTTTGTTTGGTTTGACTAAATATAAGTCTTAGACTTAAAATATGTGGTATTTATGGTTACAGTAAAAGCTTCCTTTGAAGCAATTGACGGTCTGGCCACATATACTTGCTTTTAAAGAAATGTGCCCTTTTCTAAACCCAATGCCCTTTGCCATGGACAATTAACATATTAACATTTGCTAATAGCTTAGTTGATATTTCAGTCTAGTGTTTAGATACTGTGTATATGACCTTTTTGGTTCCTCTAGTGTTCTGTGTTGTTTTTTCACATTTCCTAACCTGAATTAATGCAATGGTAATCTAAATCTTAACGGTTCTGTAACAGCACCACAGTTACTACCATAAGTGCTTAATACTTCATGTTAAAAATTTGCTGTTAAGCATTTGATTAATGTAGAGCATTAGTCAAAAACATTTTTTTAAATTAATCAGCAACTTGTATTTTCTGTTGTGATACTTAACAATTCAGCTGCTTGGACCTGACTTTTATTACCAACCATGAAAATGATATGGCTTTAATAGTTTATTTGGAAAGGACAGTCTGCACTAGGACATTTACATGGTCTTTGGACTGTTCATGCTGACTTGCATGAGGTATCAGAGTTCTGCCTAGGGAAAACAAAACACTTTCTAAAAAAGATTTGGAAACTTATTTCTAAACAGCATCACAGCATTGTTTTGTGACTGAAACTACAATCATCTCATTAAGTTAATAAAGCTGTAAGTCAGCAGAGCATTTTCTCGATTAAATTTTGTTTGTTGGAACCAATTATTTCCTCTAAATATTTTATGAAATGCAGACTAAAAGATGGTAGGTGTCCATATTGCAAACAGTCCACTGGAAGAAAAATAATCTATGTCTATCTTGCCTATTAAGTCTGTGGTGGAAGCAAATAAAAATGGTTAGAAACAATCGTCCGTGGCAGAACAGATCTTATTCACTCAGAGACTTAAAAAGCTAGTTGTCAGAAAGTAAACAAAGCTCCGTGTTCCTTAATTAACCACATTGCTGTGACGCAGATAACAAAGTGTCCTGACAGTCTAGAGCTGTATTACTTTACTCTCCTACAGAAATCAAGCTGCAATGTGTACTGAGTTCCCCAGACCAGATACAGCAAAAAAAAAATTGTTAGCTCCTATGATTTTGTGTAAATTGATCTAAGCATGTGATTTGACAAACACTGGGTCTTTTGGAAGCAATTTCCCTGTAAATCAGAGTAGGTTTTCTTGTTTCCTAGGGTACTAGCATTTTTTGTACAGTTTTCAGCTAGCCGAATGGATCGCTCCCCTGAGCTGAGAAACAGAAGAGTTGCACCTGCTTGAGAATCAAAAATAGGAGCTGAAGGGCTGGATATTCTCCTGATCTCGCTGATTTTTCTGAAGGCTTTGAAAAGCCCTGATGTGCACTAGACAGTGAGTGTCAGTAGCATTTTAGCTCCAATTAACTGCTACTGAAGTTACAAAAAGGCCAGTAAAAGCAAGCCTCTGCTTTTAACCGACAAGGAGCTGTCAGCCACCGGGGGCTCTGCTGAAAGAGCTCCGTGCGGCCTGTCTCAGGCTCCGGGCAGCCCCCGGGACCCGGACACAGCAGGAGGCCCAGCATGTGGGGCCGCAGGACGGCAGCAGTCCTGCCGGTTGCACTGCCTCGTTCTTTTCCCAGCTTGCTATGGAGCCTGTGAAAGTATGATGCCTGACCCTTGTAAAGACACCTTTCTGTGAGAATAGGAAAGACGAAATTATCAGAGGCCACGGCTGAAATCTACAGAGCTGTTAGAGTACCTGATTGTTAGCTCAACCCTGTATCCACACACTGAGGGAAAAATAAAATCCCTTTGGATGTATTTTTTTTTTTTTTTTTAAATGTGGGGGTGATGTCTGATCTTTACACTCGGGCAATAACACACCTGATGAGCCGCGTGGAACCCTGGTGATACTTCCAGATGTCGCAATCAAGGGCTCAAAACAGTAAGAAAAGATTGATGTGGTATGGCCATGCTCAGGTGCCAGTGAAGGAAGCTGTCTGTGTCGTGAGGGTGCACCAGGGCAGTCTCAGAGGCAGCTGCTTTGTCCCCGCAGTGCTTCCCAGGGAGACGGGCTAGAGGTCTAGCCTGGGAGCCCAGTCTGTGGAAAGGGTGTGGTAAAGAAAAACATTGTTGGCAACAACAAGTTGCTAAAGAGGTGATGCAGAGCCTCACTGTGGAGCACTTTTCAGTCATGAATATATGTAGCATCTCTGTCATAAGTTCCTCATGAAACACCTTCTGCGGATATTATTTTGCTGTCTAGGGTGCATGAGATGGTAATGTCTTCCACGTGCTGGTCATATGGTCTGAGTGTAGTGACTTTCTTGTCCATACTGTAAAACCTCGCAGTGCTAACTGGGATTGAAAAGGAATAGAAAATAGGCATCAAGCTCCTGACTTATTTTCCCAGTGCATGTTGCACATCTTGTTTAATAGACAGCAGCGGAGTGTTATTGACCAAGAATAGCACATTCTTCCTCTAGCTGCAGGATGGGAATGACATTATCTGTGTTTGGAGAAAGAGCAATTCACAACAACTCAGTTTCATTGGTGTCATCTTTGAGGGCAGCCAAAAAGGTAGGGACTCAGACCTAGACATTACTTTTGTGCTTGTGGTGTGACCTTACGTTTGTTCTCTCTTTAACTTCAGAGGTGTAGCCATTAACAATTGTAGAAGAAGGAAAAGCTGGCCAGTAGGTCTCCCTTGCTAGCTTTTCGGGTTAGGATTCATTAGCGTTTGGTAATAATGAATTAGAGGAGAATTTTAAAGAGTGCTCTGAGATCTGAATTCCAGAACAGTTCCAGGAAATTCCTCTAGCTACTTTTCCCTCATCTGAAAGAGGATGCTTGTGTGAATTGTCAGTCCAGCATTTCATTTCTCATTCCTTCTCTCCCTCAAGGGTGAAATGCTCACAATCTCTCATTTATTGATTAATCCTTCCTTAAGCTCTTATGAAAAAGCTCGGTTTGTTAGTTTTTCCTTTTTGCTTTAAGTTAAATGTCCTCTTAAGTTGACTTAACCTTATTTAAGGATCTACAAACTGTAAATGAATAACACTTTTCAAGTATCATCTGTGTATTAGTGGAAGGACTTATCTTAAATAATCAGTTAAAAAATAAGTTTCATAATGATATACACAAGAAGTCCATCTGAGATCTACTGTGTATTCCAGTCCACAAAAATCAGCCTGGAAAACGTGATTCATCCTTTTAATGCACTGTGTAACTAGCCAAGCTATATTTTGTTGGCATTCTAGTCCTAGGAAAATGCTGTAATCATTCCATACTATTGACCTGCTTAAGTTAAAGTGACTCTCAAGATTTAGATGGATGAGTGAAATATGAACATTAAAGTTAAGCAGATGCTTATGTAAAGAGTGACCTAATTGTGTTAGATGCTGATCTGTTCTTCAGCAAACTGTTTTCAGCTTTGCAGTCTTAACAGTGAAAGGGATGAGTTGTCTTTTTATCAGCCTAGTGTTTGTGTATGTGGGCAAATCTAGATCATATGCAGTTAAGCATGCTGTTAGTGCTTTGCCAAATCCAGACTTCAATGCAAAAAAGAGTATGTACTTGAGAACCCTATGAAAAACTTGAGAAGTCAATACATGATACTGGAGCTGCAGTATTACAGCCTGTTCCTTTTAAAATGTTTGGATAAATTAGTTTATTATCTTCATTTCCATTTTGTCAGAAATAGAATAAATTCTTAAACTTCAATTTAATTTATTATTCAATCTATAGAAAGACTGTCTTATAGTCCTTTCTTTTTTTTTAATATTGGATTACAATCACTGCTGAGTATCAGAATAAAAGGCAGGTTGGTTTTGTTTGTTTTTTTCAGTTATGTGATGTTCCTCTCCTGGTCAGGAAGGTGAAAAAATGACTCTTTGAAAGATCATTTTAAAACCTGATTTCCTTATACTGGATGCTTTGAGAGTGCATGCTGGTTTTCGGCTCACTGCACTGTCTAGCCTTTCCTGTAGCTGAGAAGTTCTTTGGTCTCTAAAGGGCAAAGAATCCCCTTCTTCAGAATAAATTCAGCACTGCAGTATGTGATATTTTCTCTTAGAAGAGAAAGCTTTTAAACAGCGAAGACCACATAGAGAACTTTGACTGGTCCATCTGACCATGGACGTCATTGTATATGCTACGATTCCAGGAAGAATGAAATGGAAGGCAGATCCCTAATGTGTTAGTTTTTAATTATTTACAAAGCTGAGTGTTTTTTAATGGGGCTGATGTACCTTTGTTCCAGATCATTTCCCCCATCTCTTTCCTTCAAAACTCCACTAATAATGGGGATATAGCCTTGTTCAGCAGTAATACTCCCTCTTCCAGCTCTTAAACCCTGATGATGTTTATTGGAAGATGTGATGGATATTCAGACTTTACACCTTCTAGTTTTTTCTCTTTTTTTTTCTGAAGGACAGTTTTGGTGATTGATTGGAGGTCTGTGATTCTTTTACATGACTCTGCAATGCTAACAGGACTGAAAAGTAAAATCATACTTAATCACCTAGTAATGATGCATAACTTGGAAAATGAAGAGCACATCTGTTGTATATTTTACTTTGGCTCCAGTTGAACATACAATTCCAGCTGAAGTGTCAGCCCTAATTTGCAAAGGGTACTGCTCTGCTTTTCAGGGCTTTATAGCCAAAAAGGAGTGTTCTCCTGTTTCGCAATTTGATACATATCCATCTCATATAGATTCTTTTTTTTTTTTTTCAGGAATACACGCAAAGCACTACAAGCAGAAGAGCAGTATCAACATCTTATGAATGATGAAGCAGAGACAGAGAGCATGGCAGAGACCAGTAACATTTAGCATGCTACATAAAAAGCTACAAGGAGAACAAAAGTCTCCAGAGTGACGGGAGCAAGTGATCTCAATAGTGAAGCAGTCCAAGAACTCCGCTAAAGAACAACATTCCAAGTTACCTAACTTACCCATACATTTGTACTAGGATTCATCTGGTTTCTTGAAGTATTATTTACATTTGGATGTTGCATACCATTTGTTGCGGGTTGACCCTGGCTGGATGCCAAGTGCCCACCAAAGCCACTCTGTCAGACCCCTTCTCATCTGGACAAGGGGCAGAAAATAAAACAAGAGGCTCGCGGGTTGAGATAAGGACAGGGAGAACACTCATTAATTATTGTAGCAGGTAGAACAGACTCAGCTTGGGGAAATTAGTTTAATTTATTACCAATCAAATCAGAGTAGAATAATGATAAATAAAAAATAAATCTTAAAACACCTTTGCCCCACCTCTACCTTCTTCCTGGGCTTAACTTTACATTAAATGAGTCTTTCCCATGGGCTGCAGTTTTTTGCCAATTATTCCAGAGTGGGTCCCTTCCCTGGGGCGCAGGCCCTCAGGACCAGACCGCTCCAGCATGGGTCCCCTGTGGGGTCACAAGTCCTGCCAGCAAACCTGCTCCTATGTGGGCTCCTCTCTCCGTGGAGCCACATGGTCCTACCAGGAGCCTGCTGCAGCACCAGCATCCCACAGGGTCACAGCCTCTGTCAGGCATCTGCCTGCCCTGGCATGGGGTCCTCCACAGACTGCAGGTGGATCTCTGCTCCTTCGTGGGCCTCCATGGGCTGCAGGGGAACAGCCTGCTTCACCATGGTTTTCACCATGGGCTGCAGGGGAATCTCTGCTCCAGTGCCTGGAGCACCTCCTCCCCCTCCTTCTTCAGTGACCTTGGTGTCTGCAGAGTTGTTTCTGTCACGTATTCTCACTCCTCTCTTCTGACTGCTGCTGGTGTTGCGCAGGGTTTTTTCCTCCTTCTTAAATATGTTATCACAGAGGTGCTACCACCATCACTGACTGGCTTGGCCTTGGCCAGTGGCGGGTCCATCTTGACACTGGCTGGCATTGGCTCTGTCAGACATGGGGCAAGCTTCTAGCAGCTTCTCACAGAAGCCATCTCTGTAGCCTCCCTGCTACCAAAACCTTGCCACACAAACCGAATACACCGTCTTTGCTTACAAGGAAATATACCTTGATATGGTGTGTTCTGCCAGTTTTGAAGAAACATGAATTCATGCAAATATCTATAGAGAAAATATAGGGGGGGGGAAAGTCAAAGTGATGTTTAATGTATCTTTCCAAGTAGAAATTAGCATGTTCCCCATGCTGCTGTTCTTGAACTGTATACTCATTGGGTTTGTATTTCATGATATATAATGTTTTTTTCCATGACTCACCTTAATGATACTTGGTGAAGGCAATTACAGTAACATATTTATATTTTTAGGGAACTATAAAAGTGGGTCAAACACAAATATTTCACCTGAATGTTAATGTTCCAAACAGTAGGAAATGCAGAACAGCCTTGACAAGAAACCTGTGCTGCTAATGTGAGACGAGCTTTATGGATCTCTGAAAATAAATAGATAAATCTGAACAGAGCAAAACACATTAATAATTAAAAACAAATACTAGAACATAACTCAGGAGGTGTCACCATATGCAGCGAGTGTGACTCGTGCAATAAGAACCCCTTATTTTGCATGCTCTTAGTGCAGTTCAGAATTCTTTGCTGTTTCAAACATACCCTCACTTTTGTACATCCCAGTGTGTCCTAGCTACTTCTGTTCAAGTCCAGCAACAGGAATATCCCTCATTTCTTGGAATAAACACAGCACAAGTATGAATCTCCCTTCATAAAAGTCAATAATCAAAGAATATAATTCCAGATCTGGGAATAGAATAAACAGAGCCCAGAGCAAGCAAGCTTATCTTTACAGCCAGACTGGAGGCAGTAGGATACTCAACTGGCTATTATTTTGTACTGGAACATTTGAGAAGCAGAACTGAAAGGCAGGTTTCAAGACCATAATTTGGATAAGGAAATTTGCTCCTTGTGCAAATGTTAATGCCTGCATGCTTGAATTCCGTATCTGATTGACAAGTGTGATGCTTTCAAAATGGTGTCACTCCCTAGTGTAATTCCTACATGTTAATTTAGTACTGGTTTAAAGGAAAAGAATCTATGTACAGTAAAGAATTGTTATTTTGACTAGGTGTAAGCCCATAATTTTTCAGCAATGTCTGTGTAGTACTTTCAAATACATGCTTAGATGCCTTTTGGGAGATACAACAAGCCCCTAGACTAAAATTTTGTTTCTTTTGAGATATTTTGTTAAAAGGAAGATTGAGCTTCTACGAAGCAAAAAGAATGATTGAATGAAGAGCACTTTGCTAAACTAAAGAGGTTGTGTCAGTATACTAATTATTGTGGACAAACCTAATTAACTTACACTCATACTCTGGACATGTATTTATGCAAATTACAAGAGGAGGGAGAAGGAATCCTTTCTCTGCAATGAACTCATCAGTGCAGGAAAGCTCTCAGTGGCAGATTAGTCTGGGAAAATTAGAAGTCAGACTTGGCTATACTCTTTAATGGAAATATAATCAGCAATACATCTTTATGAAATGTGCACTGCCATCACATAATACCCACTTGGAGGTGAGGTAAGGGTTGGAAGCAGTAGTCCAAAATCATTAACATCTCCCAGGTGAATATAATAGGATGATAAATGCTCACTGGGAAAGGATTCATTACAGTTTTCAAATGGTTTTGAAAGTAAAACAGAAAGTCAGTCGTTTTATATCAATTTAGTCAGCTCCATACTTTAATTCAGTAATGAAAGACTTCACGTCCACCCATCCACAGTGTATTTGTAATGCCTGAGTTAGGTGGTGGTGTCATTTCTGTTAGTGCAACTCCACCAAAGGAAGGTGGAAGGATAGGAATCATTCCAGTGTACATCTCGATTTATGTAGAAAAACTGAAGGTGGTGTTCTTCTATAGCACAGTATCAAACAATTGAGTTTCTTTACTGGAACAGAATATAAAGGCCCTGACTTGTCCTGACAGCTTTCCTTCTTTTTATTTCTGCCAGGAGTGATAAAGGCAGGAGTAGATCAGAAACAAGTGTTTTTCCTGGCCATTTTGAAACTATTTAGAGAAGAAAAAAAAATGGCTTTTCTGTTTTCGTTTCCGTATGATGAGGCAATGCTTTATCAACTTATCTTTCAATTAAAAACAAAACAAAACAAAACAACCCTTTGGAGGTTGTGTAGCATTTGTGCAGTCTTTGTGCTTCCATTTATCTACTCTTGCTGTTGCAATGGGCACCTTGTGGATGACAGCAGGACAGACATTGGATTTTAGTTGGCTCTCTCAAGCGTCGTTAACCCCAAAGGATTCTAGGGTATAGACTATATAGGTCATAACATAGAGAACAATAGCATTGTGTCATTTGATTTCAAACCTTTTTTAAAAGTTTTATTCCTATTTTAAGGGGTATAAAAGAAGAGGAAGCACTGCTTCTCTACATCTGAATGGATATATTACTTTGTCTGAAGTATTGGGCTTTAAGAGAGATCTTAAAAAGTAAATTCCCCCATGGAAATATTCTTTGCAACTCACATGAGCTATCTTGCCAATAAATCAGAGTCCAGTATCTACGCTATTCATACCTGAACAAAACAGTGCATTTTTTACCTCTGCTTAGTAAAAATATGCTGCTACAAATGGAATCAAATTGGCAACTTAACTATTTTTTTTTATACTGTTAGTCACTTATAAAAGGACAAGTTCACTTTTCTTCTACTGCCATATTTATTGAGGAGTTTAGTTTTGGTGGGGAAATGCATCATACGCACTTTGCAGCGTCTCAGCACACCTACACCCTTATAAGAGTGAGTGTATCTAGCATGATCTGTTAGTAAAATAGCAGCAAACAGCTAACTTGGAGTTCTTACCTTTGACTTATAAAAAAATAGAGAAGCTCCACAAAAGATGGTAGTTGTACTCCGTACTGTTTCTCTGTAGTTTAGTGTCATACTGAAGGCAATTAAAAAAAAAAAAAAGCAGTAATATTGTTTGTGTATAATTTGTACCTAAGTGGTAATTAAAATAGTGTCTTCTTATCAAAGGTGCATTTTCAGCACAACAGTTCCTGCAAGCTCAAGTTCTCTCTTAATGGTCTTCTCATGCACCTGGCAAATATCCACCTGTTTAGCAGATACTTAGGAATGCTTTAGCATCTGTTTAGACCTGGTGTGAACTAGAGTTCTTAGAGAAGCAGTAATGAAATGCTTTTGTATTCACAGTGGGCGTTAAGTGTCTGTCTATTCAAGTGGGCGTAGACTCCTAGATTCTGATTACAGTCCTGGAGAGAAATGCTAATAACTGGATAGGCTGAAAACAGGCAAGTGGGATGAACATAGAGACTTGCTATATGGATACATAAGGATATATGCATAGGGATAGTTGGTGGATAAACGAGAATCCTTACTAACGTTGTGTGGATGAGTTGCTCATGTAGCGAAATGTTTTGCAGGCTGTCAGGGCATGGGCAACGCTGAGTGGTCTGGAAAAGATCAATGAACTGCAGCCAACGTGGCAGGCAGGCATAAAAAAATGGGTGTCTGATGAATGGAGAAAAAGGCATGTGGTGCATTTTATTTGTAGGAAAGGCAAGCCTTGCTGAGATTAAAAGCTGCATAGGCAAACCCTATCTGAAAGGCAGCTAGGCTGGACACTAGCCAATTCCAGTTCACCTGGGATGTACAAATAACAGGGTAAATTCTAAAATCTGAGAGCTGAGCCCAAGTAGCAGATGGATGAATAATCTGAGTGGTAAATCCAGGTATGATGAGGATTTCTTTTGTTTGCTTTGTAATTACACCTTTCTCCACTGACACTGTTGTAGAGTGTTTGCTTGCTTTTCTAACTTTTGTACTCACCTCTCGAGCTTTCAGAGGCTTGAGAGAAATCACTTGCAAAATAATTTATCTGTATTATTCCTTCGTGAGGAAGGAGTCTTCTTTGTTAGATATGTCTCTTCTAAAGGCTTTTCGGGGAAAACATGCTGATGAGTTATTGGGTACTAGGCTGGCATCTGTTTTGAAGGATGTGCTTAGGGCTTGGAGCCTGACAGTGGTATATGACACTTTTTAGCATTGCTACAACAGTTTCCGGAAGGACAGCTGGACAAAATACTTGTCTGTGACACGTCAGAGGTATCTGACAGATTGCCACTGCTAAATTACTCAAGGTGACTACTTCCAATGGCCATTCTTTCTGTTCAATGATACAGTGAACATATTATCCCTAGCTGAGAAAAATGGCAGACCTGTAGAAGTAGACTCAATTACCTACAGGTAACCTGCCTTATTTAAAGGAGCTGGGGAAGGAATCAGCTCTTCCTTCATGAATTCTCTACCACCATTTCTTATTAAGCTTATGAGAGATATCTTAGAGACAATATCTTTTGTGAAGCCTTTAATTCATTCAGGTGCTAATCGTATGTAGAGATAATGGAATATAAATCATCTCTTTTTTAGAATGGTAGATGAGTTGGAGTGTCGTATTAAGCTCACCTTTGTGTCTGCAAAGGACCAAACTAGCCTCCTCCTGCCCATTTTTCCCCATATTGGGATATCCAGAATTATAATTAAAAACTTAGGGGTTTTTTTTGGTGTATGTGGTGACAGCATTTAATTAAATCACCCCAAGAACATAAAAATGGTGTGAGGTGTACTAATTTGGCAAGAGAATATAATAAGAATTGTGGGATAACCAGCAAGTACAGGACTGTCTGATGCTATTAATTGCTTTTGCAAGTGATTTAGAGCATAGAAGTCTGAGAAAGGCATTTTTGCTGCTGTGCTCTAGAGTTATAAAGACTCTTTCAAATTCTCCTGTATGAAAAGAAATAAATTCTGAAGAAGAAATAGCTTAATATATCTATAACTTTAAGAGTGTTTGACAGTTCTATGCTGATTTTCTCACAATGGCATTTTGCAGCTGTAGCTTTGTGAAGCTGGAGATTAGAGCTGGGAGAACTAAGCAGAGAGTCAGGCTAGAGAAAATTAAGAGAATGAGATCTGAAGTTAAAACCCCCCAGGCAGATTTCAGGCCTGGAAATGCTTGTTAATCCAGACCTTAGTACAGGAAGATGACAGAAAGTTTTCTTCCAACCAGAGCCACTCTGGTCTGCCCCTCTCCAGCTTGATGGCCTGGTGAGGAAAGCACAGTTACAGAAATCTACATGGAGATAAAGTGCACCTTGCACTTTGCAATGAGAATTTTCTGGCTGTTCTGTGTTTAATGGTGACTTCTAAACCTGAAGGTAAGAGATTAACCCACACAAGCCAGTCCATTCGGTGGAAGGACATTAAGGGCACTGTTGATCCTCTAGATTACTGAAACTTGTCATCAGAAGTGCTTTTGTGATCTTAAGGACTGAACCAGGCAAGATACCAGGGCCTGCTGTCTGCTTGTCCTACAGAGCTTAGGGTGAATCTGAATTCCCCAAGTTTTAAACCTCCAAGAATTTGAATTAGAGACTCTTATTTTTTCTTCACTAGTGTTTCTTCATTTCTGAGCAATATTTGAATTTTAAAATATTGAGAAATTTAAGGATATATTATTTTTTAATTTTGTCATTGGTGCTATTAAACCTGTAAGTAAACATTCAAAGACCTATGTCTTTAGATGTGGTGCTGAATTATCACTCAGCTGAATTCCATAGCACATTGCTACCAGTTTTTGAATACTGAGGATGAATTAACTACTGCTTGCCTTTGCGTTTCAGTCAAGCTCTCTATTTTGTATAATAGACTGAAGTGTCATTCTTAAAATGGGAAACTAGGGAAAAGGGAAAAACATGTCTCAGATTAGGAGGAGAAAAGAGATATGTGTCACCCCCAATTAATGCTTCAGACATGTGCAACTCTCTTGGAGACATGGGCAGTGGCCTAAAACAGAAAGATGGCAACTCAAGAAGGAAGAAGATTTGCCTTGATGATAGCCTGAGGGATTGTTCAAGCTATAAGTCAGGGCAAAGAACATTGGTTCAAATGCAGTATGCCATGTCTCTCTCCTTTTGTCGCACGTTTCTCCACTGAGGTTCCTTTGGCTTTTGATTTCTGTAAGTGGGCTGCATTTCTTAGTAAAACTGAGGATAAAGATAGAAATAAAAGTGGAAGAGAGATTGTGAATTTTTTATGTTAAGGACTAAATTTTGAAGTGAGAACATAGTTGAGAATGAAAACCTGGGGAGCTGGAGTTCATTTCACCCACTGCAGAGTACCTTCAGCAAGTTAATGATGAAAATGATTTTAACTGTTAGGATGAGGCTGTAAATCAGATAAATCTTCATGTTTCTGATCTAACAGACTTAGACGATAAGCCAGCTGTTCCATACAAAAGATGGTCTTTCTACAAGGCGCAAATTTGTCCTCCTTTAGCAGCTGGATGGAGTTTGCCCGGCAATGGTGATGTGGTGTGAGTGAGGAGCCGGTGTGATGATGCAGAACAAATGAGTCCATTAGACTGTTTCTTTTGTTTGGTTTGTTTTTTTTTCCCAAAGGACAGTCCCTTTAAAATGTGCTCAGTTTCCCATTATGTGGCCTAAAGGATTGAAGCCATGTAATCAAAATATTATCTTAATTACACTAATTACAGACCCTTACACTGAGAGAAATCTCAGGGTGTTTCTAATGTGAGCAGATAATTAAGGTCTAGTAGAATAATGACAATGTAATTGCTTATGTTTGTGTGGAAGTGTCAATTTAGAAAAAAAAACTTGTATAAAACATGCTATAGGATGGTAAAAGTAGTCATATTCCTAAGTGCACTTAAGATAAAAGTGTGTGGGTTTGGTTTTTTTGGTTTTTTTTAATCTTCAGATAGCAAGTGAAGCATCTTTTACTTATGGTTCTTTATTGAGAACTGCTTTTGATATATTGTCCTTCTAGATTGACATGGTTACTTGGTTTGTAAAATAGGGTAAAAAAAAAAAAACTTTTAAAATTAGTTTTGCAGCTAGGTGAATACAATTTTTTTTTGTCATTTGAAAGGTACTTTGCAGTTAAAGTTTTGGCTAAAGAGCCCATTTTGAAACCTGGGAGCAGCAGTCAGTGAAGACAGACCTCTGCTGACTTGTGGTCATTTTTCCCTTGTGAATAGGATTGGGTTATGTACATGCGTCAGGACTTTTAAGAGTAAAGTTTATTAATACCTTCTTCACACTACTGGGGACATGAAAACATAGGGATTCAATATAACCTTGAGGGAAAGGACATGCCAAAAGGAGCGTGTGATAAGGAGACAGGGACTTGGGGTTTTCTCAGACCTCTGCCCTAGGTTTCATACATTTATCAGGGGGAAGTTTCCTAAATTGTAGGAGGAGCTGCTGTGTCATCACCTGTTGCAATCACTTGCAGCATCATGCCCAAAGATCCTGTTCTTGCGCAATTAAAGGCAGAATCAGTTCAGAATTTTATCTCACAGGCAACATCAAGATTTCACTTCAGTTTGGAGGAGGACAAGCTTGAATTTTGTTTTAATTTAATTCCTGTTTGGTTTTAAGCTGTTTCCCAAATGTTAATCTGGTAAGGAGAGGAATGCAGAGAGTTTTGATTTAAAATAAGCCGTTCAAGACCTGGCAGTTTCTGACTGAAATGGCCTGTGGCTCCTGTTAGTCACAGAGACAAGACATGCAGTATCTGGAAAGCCAACTGCCAAGAGCCATTGGTCCCTGGAGGCACACACAGGCTTCCTAGACCAACCTCCCCTGGGAGGCCCAGAGGGAACATTTCAGCTCAGATGGGGCCCTAGGCCTGCCCTGAGCGGAGCCAGGGTCCCTGGCCCTGCTGCCTTGGTTGGGCTCCTGGGGCATCATCTTGGGGCCCATGAGGGCTGTGCCTGGGTGGAGGGGGCCCTGCCTGGCTGAAGGCCCATGGTGGGGCAGTCCTGCTTCTCCTGTCCTGCACCCTCACAGCACCCTTCGGCTGCCAGGGCCACAAGGCCTGGCCTGGGGGCTGCAAAATGTATATTGAAAACATCTACCTGCTTCTAGTTTAGGGAGGGTGCTTTAGAGACCCAGGCGAGGGATCTAGTGCTGACCAAAGTTGGAGAGAAGCTCTGCTAAAAGAAGCTGCAATTGTTTTGGAGCAAAAGTTTACCCTGTGCCCTCAGCCGCTCAATAAGCCTTGGCCTAAAAGAAAAATTAAAAAAAAGACAGAAAGAATTAAAAAGCTTGAAAGTCTGTGCTGTGAAATAATCAGTTTTCCTTGAAGCTTAACAAGACAGAGCCAAAGGCCTCTCCTAGTGCAGAGTGAGAATGCTGCCTATGCTGCTCTGCTTTCGTCTTTCCTCTGGGGGAGATTCTGCCAATTTCCATGATGGAGTTATTTAACAAAATCACTTTGATCATTGGAAACTGATGCTTCGTATTATACTGTCTTATCTGTGCAGTTCCCACAGATTAATGTGAACCTTCAGACTATGCTCAGTAGCATTTGGATGCTGTAAACGTAGATAAAAATCAGCTACTGAAATAAGGTATCAATCTCCAGACTGTTGAGCATTGGTAAGAATGACTGGTATGTATGTACACATTCAAGGTAGGTGGCCCTGAAAATTATAGATAAATATGCCAGATAAATACTGGCATTTTGTTTGTGCAGGGATGGAGTCAGGAACTAAGCTCTTCTTTGATGAAATGTGTGTTATATTTCAAGGAGGCCTATATTTTATTTGTTGCACTTACGCCTGAGTTTAGTGTGTACCACTGATGTTCGTCTACAAGGAGGCCTGCTTTGCAGAATGGATCTGAATGAAATGACTGAGCTCTTAAATCTTTGATAATATCCGCTGTGGGATCCTGTGGAGTTCTATGCAAGTTCATGTGTTTTATAAACAAGTGACTGCCATTTGTCATTATGAGAGACTGCCTTCCACTCATAACTTCCTAATTAATTTTGGCAGACATCACGTGTTTTGGAGTAAACATTCACAGTGAAGCCCAGCTGGGCATACAAACCTGCAGGCCAACAGTAATAGATGATGACTCAATTCAGTGTCTGTTTGGTGACTCAGGGCATCCATTGTGCTAAGCTCTGCCACAGATTGGAAAGGGGGATTCACTGTAAGGAGCTCTGTCCACCTGCCCTTCCCTGCACTTTAGTCTAAGTTAGCTCCACTAGCACAGAAGTACTCTGCTCAGCACTACGTCTTCCAGGAATACTATTGTTTTCTTTCCCAGCTTTCTGAGTGGCTTTGGTTATTTTTCTGGCCTTGCAGTTGAACTAACCCACTTGCACACTACCATCGTTGATCGCAACCTTCATTTTGAAGGAAGGTTGTCTGAGAACCTGTTTTCAGGCTCAATTTCGTGTCTCTTAGGAACAGGCTTAGTGGGAGTCAAATCTTCCACACTGAAAACAATTCAAAGCCCAGTTCTTAACTTCAGCTTAATCCTTAACATCATCTTCCTTCATTGTCATTGTCTCCTTCTGTGATGTCTCCTGCTTATTCCTACAGCACCCTTCATTACTCTCCAAGATCAGAATTGTCTTAAGGGAAAATTGTAGTCATTTTTCTTTGATTTCTTGGACTAACTAGTAATAAAAACACAACCTGTGTGTTGTATACTTTCAGGCTTGATTAGCTTTCAAACATGAGATTTTTTTAGAGTAGCAGCTGGAGGAAACAATAGAAGCTATAGAGGTAAAGGAACAAATTGCTCTGATAAGATAATTAAAAGTAGGATGAGAATGCCTATGAATGTAAATACAAAGCCCTGCAGCCTTCTTTTATAATGTCTACATCAAGTAGGTTTTTTGAGATTGCATCTTTCAACTATTCTCAGTCTCTCTATTTTTATACAAATCAATTAAAACTGTTTTTGTCACGTGTGGATCTTACCTCTGTACATAGTGGAGGTTTTATTTTAGGACTTCATGGTTCTTAGTATTCGCAGAGACAGTTTACTCTCCTTTAGCGTCTTTCTAGATGAGAAAGCAGAAATGTAAAAATATCAGTGGATAGGACTTCAACTGTGACGGACCTTGAATTGACTTGGACACTAGGCTTAAATCCAGTGTTTCATTGCATGATGCGAGTTGTCTTGGTACTGGGATGGTTCCATTGAGAATGCACCTTTGGTTGTAACTGGCATATATATAACTGTTGTTACTTATGTACTCAGCTTTTCACACTAGAAATGCAGTAGAACATTTTGGAAGTACTTTGGTGCTAATATCCTCATCTTATTGAAATTGCATTTTTTTCCATGACTGAAATGAATGTCAGAAATGTGAAGAGCAGTCATCAATAGACAGTGTTTATGCAGTCCTGTAACTTCACTTGCCATATTCCTGTTATGACTTGATGTGTCCTCATGGTACCAGATGATAATGTCTGTGTCTTGGCCTGATGACTGGGGTTCTTGGAGAACAGGTCAGTAGGAAGCAATTTGCTAGAATAGTTCATGCAGCCTAATTACTGTTCACATCTGAAGGATTGCAGAAGAGAGTTGTGATCTGAGAGAGCTACTTTCCAGGCTGGATCCAGAACATGGATCCATAAGTGTGCATCCTACATAACAAATGGGAAGCTCTGTCAAACAGCCATGTAAGAAATTGTAGCGACTGAATGGGACTCCTGGGATCTATGGGCTATGTTCTGTGGGTGCTTCTGATAAAGCAAAACAGATAGTGATGCTTTTATTTGGCATTGTTGGTGTTGACCTTGTTGACATTGATCTGAAATCTGGGTTCAGACTGTAGTAAATAAGTGTTTAGATGGTGAGCACTAAGTAAAGATAGTTAGGACATCACCATGTTTAGTCCACTTGCAATGAACATTTCTCACTTAATCACATTTCAATGAGAGGCTCAGTGCTATCAGCAATGTGCTTAATACCATGTTTTTCTGGCAGGTTTTTTTTAATACTCTAATTTTTTAATTATGACAACTGAAATTATTAATCCAATTTAATTTGATCTCTTTTAAGATGCTGGTTATTTCTTATTTGTTCATCCTCCTACTTGTCTAATTTAAAAGTTACAGATAACTGAATATTTTTGTGTTTATGGTCTCTAATAGCTGAGTGATGTCACATTCTGTAAAATTTTAATAAAGGAATTTAGGACAAAGTTTTGTTATTAAACATGGGATAGATTCTGCTATTACTATCAATAAATTATGTTACTCTTGCCAAGAGCGTTAAAGTCAAAGTCAACAGCCCTGAAAAGAACACATATAAATGACTAAAAGTCAGCATGGAGTTGTTGAGAACAAATGATGCCAAACCAATCTAATGTCCTTCTCAAATCCTCCCCAGGGTAACAAGCCTTGTGATTAGAGAAGATATGGTAGGTGTCACATGCCTTTTTAAAGGCTTTTTACACTGTCCTATATGGCAGTCTTATAAGCAGGCTTGGTAAACATAATATGAAAGAAATTAATGAGGAGCGTGCAAGGCTGTTTTGAAAACTGTATTTAGAGCACTATTGGTGATCTATTGTCAAAATGAAAGAAAGAACTGACTCTGATTCTACAGGGACCTGTCTAGGCTCTAATACAGCTCAATATATTTGTTAAGGACCTGGATGATGGAATAGCATGTGTGATTATTAGTTTTAAAGCTGGAATGGATGGCAAGAATGTCAGAAAGCAAGAATGGAAAATGATCTCTACAAAATGGAGAAACTGACTATAACAAATAAGATGCTATTCAAGAGGGAGGAATTTGATGATTTCTTGCCTTGTAGAAAAAGGAGTGATCAGCTGCACAGCATGATTTGGGGAGATCACAAGACAATGAACAGTTCATGTGGAAAAGGCGAACATCTCCACCAATGTATGCTGGGAGTTGCATCTTCTCTGTTCAGCACTAGTAGGGTCCTGAAGTGCAGCAAGATTTCAGTTAGACATTAGGAATAACTCTTTTGCCATATAGTTGTTGTGCACTACAACAGATTGCAGTCAGTAAGAGGTTTGTTAAGTAGGAAGCAGAAAGGGTCTGAGTGTTGGTGGTGCAGCCAGCAGGGTGGGAGGATGGACTTAGTGAAGATCCTGTCAGAAATTACTTGCTTAAAGCTGTTTTCTGTCCTGCTCTCCTGCCCATTTCTTGCATCTGCAAGGAAAGCTCACAAAAATCAATGAGCTGGATCAGGAGCAAGGCTCACCACGCAGTCCATTAATCACAAGCTGGAACAAACTTATGCCGCAACTGCTCCAACTGTATGTTCTACCATAGCCTGCTAGTCATGGTGCTTCCCGAGACTGGAGTAAAAAAAGTTCATCCAAAGCTATGTAGGAAATACCATATGCAGACAGTTCATATGTTTCATGGTGACTGCAGGGCAGTCACAAAAAATGGTTGAATAAATTTCCTAAAATTAATTCAGCAATATTTCAAATGCTTGTTGTTAATGCAGTGAAAGCATAATTGGAGATTCAAAGATTAAAAAAAAATCATGACAAATTAGGAATGAGTTCTGTAGTAGGTAAGTATCTAATGGAACACAGATTTTTCTCTCGTAACTATAAATTAAATATTAATATTACTGGAACATCTAATATCTTTAAACTATATACAGGGCCAATATATTACCCTTTGAAATTTCTTTGCTTATTAAAAGACCACCCTCTTTTACAGTAACTATGCCAAGAAAGAAAAACAACAAAAACCACACACATAAAACTAAAAGTTTACGTTCTCTGATTTCAACTGTTTACTTTCAAGGTGGCTTTGGTTATAGAGCTATGTAAGCAAGTGTCGTGCTGCTGGTGGCAGACAATGTTCCCCACCACCACTCTACCTCAAATGATAAGACAAAAGAAACATCCCCTTCTTTCCCAAACTGAGAATGTCTCCTAGTTTTAAGTGTAAACCACCACATTGGTTTGGTTGTGTTCACCTTTGAGTTGGTGCTTGGAGTGAATTGGTTTTTAACTTTCTCATAGAACACAAATAACTCTATGGCTGCAGGCATGACAGAATCAAGAGTGTTTTCATGAAGTGACAACTACAAAATGCAGAAAGAAAAACAAGCGGTGCACTTGACAAGAGGAAGGTGTAGTATAGCAAAATCATATGATGTTCATTAAAAGTGAGAATAATGAGCAAAATATTTTTAGTCCCATAGTTAAGTGTTTTAATAGTTATAGAAAGGGAGAAAATATTTTTGTGTTTTGTTTTGGCAATGGGTAGATTACTTTAGGATTTTAGCATTACTGTGTTTATTTAAAATAGAAATAAGAGAATTTTTCAGTATGCTCTTAAAGATGGCTCTGAAGAGCCTCAAAAAGAAGCATGAAGAAAGCAAGCTTGGAGAAGCTTGATGGAGGCATTTACTTGTCAAGGAAGTTAAGTATATGAATTGATAAAGATCAATAATTATTATAAACAGTAATTAAAGCTGTTTAATATAATATACTAAGGCTTAGCAAAACATGAAACCCTTTTAAAAAGTATGAGTAATTGCCTCAATTTCTAATATGTTGCAGCATATATTTAAAAGCAGCACATGAAACATTGATACTGATATAATAACTAACAAACTGCAAATACCACAGAAAAGCAAAGCATTTTTTTTTATCATTTAAAGTCTCCTAGTTCTTGCCTTTGGCTGCGTGCATAAGCAGCATGCCATATTTTCTGGACAGGGGTAGGTGAAGCCCTGCTGTGAACATGCTACCAGTTAGACATTGGCAGCCTCCTGAACACTTTAAGGAATTCAGCCTCTTGTGCTGATGTTCAGCACAAGTCCTTTGGCTCTGTTGTGGCAGAGGGGGTGGGAGACAGTGACAAGCTTTGCCAAAACACTGGGAATATCACTGGTGCCAGAGCATTGACAGGGAGCTGGAGACAGGGGTCCCAGGTAAATCTGCACTATCAATATAACCCTGTTGCCTTTTGGGAGTTCAATAAAATTAGCAGAAGAGAAAATGTCCTGCAGTTTCTGATGGCTGAAACTCTATTTTAAAGATATATAAAAGAAATATCAGCTTAAAGAATTGAAACTATTTTCTCTGAAGAGTATGTCTTTACCTTAAATTTCATCTCTTATTAAATATATATTTTTTTAATAAATTCTGAATATCTTGGAAACAAAAGGTTTTATTTTCAGTGCTATCTGATGGGTCTGTCTCTGTCTGGCATATAATGCAGTTAATTTTATATGTGACTAATGAATACCAGTCATTCGCCTGAATAACTATGACCCAGATATGTGCAAGACTCTCATATCTTAATTGCTTGACCCCGAAATTAGCACAAGCAGATGGGCTTGAACAGATAGCGAGTCTGACATGAGGCAGAAGAAGAGGACACTAATGCAGTCAGTAGAATGTAGTATGTGAGAAACTATTTTCTTGATTGGAATAATTTATTTCTCTTTCCAGCCCATTTCACTCCCTTTTTTAGTATCTTATGGTTGGCTGATATGAGGCGTAGTGGGTTAGTTGTTTAACACCTGTAACCTGGTAAACTCAACTGATAAGGCACTAAGATAAATTACTGTCTTATATTGAGAACATAGAAAAAGATGTCACTTAATTGTAAATTTAAATATGAACTTTATTATTTACTTTCTGCATAGTTATGGATTAACTGTTAAATGTCTACACCCCTGAGTTCTGGAGGGAGAGGATAGTATTTACTTTTCTTTCTGGAGTTCAAGTAAATTTTCAGTTGTCCCTGTTTCAAAGATACCTTCTGTATAGGTTTCATTACCTTCAGCCAACCTAGAAAATCCAACAAATTCCAGCATGGTGTGTGAATAAGAGGGATTTGAGTCAGGATTTGGTAGGAGGGAGTTCTGTAATAGTTGTGGCTTTGTAGAGACTGTTGCCTGATGCTGAATGGCTGTTTGACTGCTTCATATTTGCACCTTTTCCTGACAGTTCCTCCAGGAGCTGTGTCATACACAATAAAAAGCAGCCTGTTGTCCGCAAAGATAGAATGACCTCATTACTGGGGCAGGCAGGTGTATTCTTTAATCACAGCCTTAAAGCCTCAGGAAACCCTGGACTTTTTCCAAGATCAGTTGGGATTAGCCTAACCCTTTGATGTTACTTTAGACGTCCCATGGAGACACCAGTTAAAGAGAGTGAGTGAATGCTGACTAGCTATGGTCCTGGGTTTCTTAGACGAGACATCTGTGAGACCAATTTATTTGGGAGAAATTGGACCAAAAAAAAAGGAAACTGTTTCATGCTAATTGCAATTTCCAATTGTAAACCCAGAGGTGAGCTGCCACTGACAGGCTCTTAGACTAATTAACCAAACAGTCCCAGTACCCCATGCTGTGTAATGTTACACAACTATGCATAAACAACTCTACTGAAGATTTATCCCAACCCCAAACTTCGAACAGGCTCTGCTGAAGTTAAACAGGCTGTTTGAAGTGTCATGATGATCTGCAGTACTCCTGTCTGATGCACTACATGCTTGACTATAATTAACAGTAATCAAATAAGGAAAACCCTAATCAATATTCAACAGCTATTACCCTCAGCTTAGTAGAAAGAAAACATAATTTCAGAAGAGAAATAATCATGTGGTAATGTGTAGAACTACAATAAATCCTTTCAAGTGGCTGTGTGAAAAAATTTTATTATTGTAGCATGCTATTAAACTGTGATCTAAGGTCTTAGGGGATAAAAAGAGGGGGCTGAGGAGAAAATAAATCTCATTTTATCCAGATTCAGTGTTTGCTTCCATTGAGTCTTGTTGGAGTGTAGCTGTGACAGCATTTTTCATCTTTCTTCACTTTGGATATATAAAGTGTCAGTTGTCCTGTAGCCTTAACAAACACAGGGAAAATCTTATTTTCTGACCTGTATTTTATAGAGAAGTATCTTCTTTCTTAAAATGCCACTATACATATCTCATTCTGGTCCATAAGTACTCATGATTTTGAATGGGGAGTTAGGAGGAAGGCTCCCACAAATTTCAGTACCCACCACACCATGATTCGATCTATATGCTCTGCTTCTCACCTTCATGGGATCTTAAGGAACCTTTTAAAACTTTGTGAGATGGTAGAAATGTGGCCTATCAAATCACATTCATCACTGGATATGAATTTTTGAGCCATGAGTCCTTGTATCTTTGTGCTACACTGCTTCTTGATGAATGAAGATTGCCCAGAAAAGGGAAGGACACTCAGGAGAGGTCTGTGGACACCTCAGTTACCTGGAAGCTTCCTATGGTCTGGGAGATAAAGATGCTTTTAGGAAACAATTTTCATCTTTGAATGACCAGAACTGATGAGTTTCCTGACTTACCCGTGCATCCAAAGGAGATGACGTTTGACTGTCAGTTAGTTGTTCATCCCTTGCACACAGTTCTGTACTCTTTTTTACTGTATCTGAACAGCAGTTTTGCACAAAGTCCTTTGAACCCCCTCTCAAAAAGACATCGTACATGCTTTGCTTCAAGATATCTTTCCCCTTTCCCTGTATTCCCAAGGACACGAATGGATGCTCTGTGACTGAAGGCCTTTATTTCCTCATAAGTACCACGAGTTTGTGCATAACTGTAAGCAATTTCTCTCCTGACTGTGCAATTTCCCTTGGTGATGTTTAAAGGAACATTTTTTAATTCTATTTTTAAACTGTTAGAAATAGCTCTCTAGAGCTTCCACTGCTGAATGCTAATAACTTTGTATATTAGCATAAAAGGATAGTTTTATCAAAGATCACAGTTTTAGGGGAAAACAGTAGTATTTGCATCTCAGGAGGCAAGGAGAAGCTGTTCATAGGTTTATGAAGGTCTTTGTCCTTTCCTTCAGCTTCCATAGCTTTGTTAATGCTAAATTAAATTAAATGTGCTAAAGGAGCTGTGGCAAGTGTTTGCTAATATGCATGCCAGCCTTATCAGAGGGTGTTACAGAATGCTGTTTTTTCCCAGATGCATGTAGTTTTAACACCTGCTCGTCCTGAAACTTAGATTGCTTTCTCCTAGGGCAATGTATAACTAAAGCTGTTGTTGGTGACTTTGGTATTTTTACACTAGCCCATATGGCTGCAAAGAAATGTGGAGAGATGTACATAATGGAACAGAGGGCAAATAATTATCTGTAAAACCCAGACTGCTGTTCAATATGTCTGGAAACGGAGTAGCAGCAGGCAGAGTTCAATTAAATTATCTTGGTTTTGTGTAGGAAAAGGATTTGCAACCACTGACTTGCCCCTCAGAATCAGCTTTCTTGTTTACCTCAGGCATGGAGCTCATTGAATACAATCTAAACTGATTCTGGTAGAGCAGTATGTATCCTTCATCAATAAAAGCTAAGTAGTCTTGTCGTACAGGGACACTGAAAGCTGTGCCTGCTGTGACCTTGTTCTGTACCACGTTGCACAAGTGCTGTGAGTCTCTAGCTAAACCCAAGTAGGACTGAGTAGGAAGAAAATGCATCTCCTGTCATTCAATGCAGCTGTTGTTTTCAGAAAACACTAACATGTCAAATCACACTGTAAAATATCTGTGGTTTTTCCATTACAATTTGAAGGCTTCTTTTAGAAACATGTTATGTACAGTGCGCTAAAGAAGTCAGAGGAATGAGTTGAAGCTGCTAATATGCTTGGAATTTTTCGAGAAACATGTTTATTTCACAGGTACATTACAGATAGGCTGTTATCAGACACTGGATATTTCCAGCAATCTATAGCATCCAAACACATTCACTTTTGTTCCTTCTCCTTCACACCCTTCATATTTTAAGGTTCTGGAGATAAATGAAAGTTAGACCACAGATTCAGCAACATTTTTGGCTTTTTCCATTTCTCCTCCTGCAACCCAGGTGTCTGATGTCAAGGTGTTCCCGTTTCCAGTCTGTAAGGTTTCTTTGTGATCTGAAATGAATCTGATCTATGATGTGGTTACAAGGAGTTAAAAGGCTCTTGTTCCTGCCATCTGCCCGTCACTGGTGGAGTTACTGCCTAGAGCAGAACAGATGATTAGTGTCCCCTCATCTGCAGAGCACATATCCTGGTTGAAATAGATGACATCTGAAGTTAACAGCACCCCGCTATGAAATATGTTGGCACAGCAGTGCATACACTGCAGGTACTGCCACATTAGCCAGTAGCACTATGTTGGGATGGGGATAAAGGGAAGCAGCTGAATACAGCGACTTCTGGCACCACCACTGACAAGCCGTCAAAAATCACGAGCTAGCATGCTGTGTTTCTGATCCATGAATCCTTTGACTTGAACAAAAACTGTTCGGTTTCTAGTACATCTCATCACAAATTTTTATGAAGCAGCATGAAGTTCTAGGCTGGAGAGACCTCAGGAGAAATACTGCATTATATTTTTTTTTTCTGTCTGTTTTTGTCTTTTTTTCCCAGGTATGCTAGAATAATGTGCTTCCTCAGTGAAGAACTCCCCAATTAATGTTTGTGTAGACCTTTCAAAGTTGAAAAGTTGAAACTGGTATGTAAATATCATATACCAGTGTTCTAATAATTCATGACTAATATGTGTAATTTTAGTAAATTTGTAGTTTTAATTTTTATGAATGGGATTTTAAGTGCCTTGTGCTGGAAACACTTAAACATTACTTCAGCAGATGCTATGATGCAGTATCACCCCTCTGATAATATTTTAATAAATTCAAGTCAAGTCAATACTTGTTTCTCTTTCATATACCTTAACTTCTCTTACTTTTTCTGTAAGTATTCAATTCTGTTGTTTCACATATTTATAGATCAATATGAGGAAAGGTCTATCACCAATACCTTTTAACATTAAAAATGAACAAGTTTAAGCATGTTGCTTAAAGGTACCCATTCTATCTTTTCTCTGATTTCCTTTCTTTATTTTCTTTATAGCCTAGTACTTTTGGTACACTACATTTAATTGATCTTTGAGAATTAGGAAAACATGGAAATGTTTCTTTCCCTGATGGAGAAGGAATATATTTTTTGTTTTTCACTCTTAAATTTATGTGTCCCTGCTGCTTTTGGTTGCTAGTAATTGTACCTTCATAGCTCTTTATTGTTGTATGCTACGGTCAGTGATAACATTAATTGCTTCCCTCACTGATATTTTAACATGACTCCATGAAACATTCAAGTGGTATTAAATTCAATGGCTGCCACTATAATTTCATTTTCTTACAGGGCTGAACTGTATGTATTCTCTGTTCTTAGCTAAATCCTGACCACGCTAGCCTTACTGCATCCTGCCGCAATTTTTAGGGCCATGGTCTCCCTAGTCTTTATCCCCTGGTAATGTAGAGAGAGAAAGAGGCATCTCTGGAGGGCAAGTCAACCTTTCTGAAGTTTTGAACAATCCCCTGGGAACACCTCTCTTGGCTGTATAACAAGCCTGAAATATCTGCATCTGAGAACCTCAGGTGCGTAAAGCTGGACCAGTCCAGGCACTTGTACCACTTCTTCCCTCAGCTTTTGTGGGGGTGCTTACTGTGGTACCTCATACTTTTGGTTTTGCTGCAGTCAGTAGGCATTGTTTCTTAATGGGTGTTTCATCCATCTCTGAGTCACTGCCTTTTCATTAATGTGGGTTGATCCTAGTAGCTACAGTATTTTGGAGCAGACTGCCGTATTTTAAGTCTGCTAAAGATCAGGCTAAAATAAATCTGCTGTGCAGCTTTCTTCTTCCCTAAAGGATTCTGCACTGTTGTTGTCTTTCTGGGAGAGGGATGGTGAAGGATCCCTGGCCAATTGCTACGGAAAACAGTACATTCCAGTGTGACAGGGTTACTGTGCACGCAGTAACCCTCAACTTCTACAATTTTTCTTTCTTCTGCATTCTTTTTTTTTTTTTATTCTGGAGAGACTACCTCTGAGGATAAGGATGTTGTTTCAGTCTCTGTTTTCTGCTAAGACTTGCCACAAGGGTAACAACACTGTGTGTGATGGACTGTCTCCTGTTCCACAGAGGATGAGTAAACTTACTCACATGTTTCATAACAGCCATTGAAATGTGAAACTGAAATATTGAATTAAAAAGATTCAACTTTGACATGCATGAACCAGTTCTTTTGTGTTGATCCTAATCAAATTCTAGACTTCCAGTTTGGAAGTTAGATTTGGTTTTGATAAACTAACTTCAGATTTCTCTTAATATCAGTTTTGTTTGATCTGATGTAAACACGTTGCAGCTGGATAAATTCTATAAATGCTAGTAAGGCCGTATTTTGATTTAAAAAAAGAGAAAGAACTTTAGATTCCTTGGCTATTTTACTGGTTCTATTTTGCATTCAAGATCCTTTGTCCACAGCAACATCTAATCTCTTAAGAACTTCTCAGGGAAATTTTCAGTGGAGGATAAATTCCTACCTTCATCATCATAAGGTAGATTAATTTATTTTTGTTAGCAGTACTCTTTAGCACTGCTGAAAGATGTCAAAATGTCTGCACTTTAGAGTGAAGATCTCAATTTTATCAGCTTATCAGAGAGAGTACATGCAATAGTGCTTTCAGATTTTTGAAATGTCACTGTATTTTCATTATGAATTACCATAGGCAATGACAGACTTGATGTCCAAGGTCAGATACTGAGGTATTAGGTGAGAGAATGAGTGTCTTAAGGAGATGATGTAGTCTTAAGATGGGAGTAATTCCAGGGTAAATTGAGAAGACTCCAGGTAATTCAGTTTGAACAGAGGCTCTTCTGAACTGTGATTATTTTAACACTGAGCTAAATGTTTTGTTCACGTATTTTAAGCCAGCTGTGTGACAGTGTGCCTGCATATATTCCTTTTTCATGGATGTTGCAGAGTAAAGAGCATCAAGCATGTTGGCACACAGGTACACTTAAGTCATCTAACAACCCTCAAATGATTTTGTAGTTGTGTATGTTGTGTCTAATTTCCAACCTGAGTTATGGAATAAGGTACCTAAAATGACATATGAATGTCCTCAGCTGTTGTGTTTCCAGAACCACTACGCAGGGCTGAACATTGGGATGAAGAAGTGGACCAGCCGCTCTGTAATGTGCTTCCCTTGTTCTGCTTTACTAACTTGTCTGCTAACTATTTGTTGTGGTTTTGTTAGTGAGGGGGGACCTAAGGTGGTAGCTTCTGTAGGAAACTGCTAGAAATTGCTCCCCTTTTTTCAGTGGACTCGACCGGGCCTAGGGCGGACCTGCTGCTGGCCAAGGCTGAGCCGATTGGTAGCAGAATGTCCCGTGATAACGCCTCTGTGATAACATACTTAAGAAGGGGAAAACAGAAAAAAGAGAGAGAGAAGAGAAGATGTGAAGAAGCTGAGCGGGGGCAGAGGTGCAGAGGGGGAGGCACAGGCCTCATGGGCCTTGCAGGCCTCACCCTCTGGCCTCTTGCCAGGCAGCCGACTGGGCCTGAATCGGTCCGGCCCCGCTGCAAGAAGTGGAGAGGAGATGAGAAGTGATGCAAAAAAGATCCTGAGAGACATCTACCAGCCTGTTGTGAGGAATGGCTGCAGATGCCAAGGTCAGTGAAGAAGGAGGGGGAGGAGTAACGCGGCTCCTGGCCAAGATTCCCCTGCGGCCTGTGGTGACGACCATGGTGGAGCAGGTTGTCCCTCTGCAGCCCATGGACGTCCACAGAGGAGCAGAGATCCACTTGGAGCCCATGAAGGACCCCGTACCGGGGGAGGTGGATGCCTGAAGGCAGGTGTGGCTCATGGAGGGCCCGCTGGGACAGCCGTTCTGGAGAGACTGCACTCCGTGGGAGAGATGACCCACGCCGGAGCAGTTCCATGAAGGACTGTGGTGTAGGGGTGGGACCCCACAATGGAGCAGGGGAGGAATGTGAGGAGTTCTTCCCCTGACCATGAAGCAGTGGCATGAAACAACGTATGATGAACTGACTGCAACCCCCATTCCCTCTTCCCCCCTGTGCCGCTCAGGAGGGGGAGCTAGCAGAGATAATGTTAAGCTTGGGAAGAGGGAGGGGTGGAGGGAGGTTGTCTTGTTCTCTGTCTCATTATCCTGCTGTTTGTAGTAATAAATGAATAGTTTTCCCCAAGTCGAGTCTGTTTTGCCCATGACGGTAACTTTAAGGATTTCTCCCTGTCCTTATCTCAAACCTCGAGCCGTTTTTCCTTATATTTTCTCTCCCTGTTCTCTCGGAAGGTGGGGGGAGTGAGAGAGAGACTGCGTAGTCTGGTCCTGATCAGGGCTGAACTACGACACTATTGAAATTACAGTGTTTAGCAGAGATCTACTTATATTTTGTAGGAAATTATTGTTGTTGAACCATCCTTTTATGTATAGTTCAGCTCTTCTTTCAATAAATACCTTAAAAGTATCTATCCAGCACACAGTTCTATAGCATGACAACAGGAAAGTAGACTTACCCATTTTGTTTCCAAAGTAAATTTTGTGTTTAAAAGGGATATTTGGACAGTATCCAAGGTCTTGATCAGTAACCTGGATGCTATGAGACTCAGACAGTACTGATTTAATCAAATTAGCACTCCTCTGCTTAATTTAGAAAGCCTAATTTTGTTCTGGGCTTGTAGCGTATTGTGTCCCAGAGATCCTGCTTCCAAGAAGACAACTGTTAAGGGAAGCAATGTGAAATGAAGATGTAATTTGATGATTTGTTCACCAGAGTAGCCTAGCTTTAAAAAAACTCTAACAGGGACGGTTGAGCTGACAAAATTTGTTATCTTCTCTTAAATCAAATAGTAAGGATCAAGAGGGAAAAAAAGGCTGGGGGGTGGGGGTGGGAAGTTCTTAAAGTGGAACACAGATCCAAAATAGAAATGTAATTTTCTCCACAGAAGACAAACCCCTGCAAAAGAGGGTTGATGGCATTCTTGCATTTAAGCCTGTAGAAAATTATGTTTAGTAGCATCTAGTACACTTGTAGTTGACTGCAGCTAATGGCCCTCTGGGCTATAAGTTTCCTAAAACACTGAAACCCAAAATTCTTCACATAAAATATACTGTATGTCAATAGCAGTTTAAGCCACCTCTTGTTAGCAGTTCTGAATGTAAAACTCTTCTTGTAGGATTATTTGTGGGACAGTAGTCACAGATGCGCCTCTGAAAGATTAAGTTCACACAACAGCAGGTTCATGTTTCCCAGAGTATGTTTGCTGTTTCCATTTCAGCCGACCTACAGAGAACAGAGGTGAAATGGCCACTTTTGTGCCAGATAGGTCTCCTGTACACTGGGAAAGGGGCATTCTGTCAGGGAATGTATCTTCCTGAGATTTTTGCTGGCACACAATGGAAATTTGAGAGAGGAGGACTTCAAATGTAAATTGGCCATATGTTAAGTCTTACATAGGTAACTGTGACTAATATTTAAGCATGTGACAAAGCTCTTAGACTTGGAAATAGTTTCACGATTTCAGTGGCTTCTGTGGAGCCTGTGAGCCAATTTCAGAATCACTCAGTTCTGGACCAAAGGATTGTTCTACAAAACTGGTGCTGATAAAGTGAGTATAGCTAAGCTTGCCTGACACTTATAATGATTAAATCATATTTCCTTTCCTCACAGTTCTGCTAAACTCTTGTCTGATTGAAGCTTTACATCTTCCACTTAAGTTTATCGAGTTCAATGTAATTTTGTTGAGTTCAACTTGTTTTCTTCAATAGAGCTTTCTTCCTTCTGTCTTTCTATCAGGTGTTTATCAAAACTCAGTTAATTCTGTTCAGGCAAGAAGATATTCAAGTGACAGGCAGTACTTGCCAGTTGATTTGCTATGCATAGCCAGACAAAATGCTACAGGAAGCAACCATAGTCCTTAAAATGTTCTTTTCATCTGGACATAGGGAATGGGAGGCATCATGTTTGTGTTACCTAGTTCTGTGTCTCTCCTTGGCTGACAATAACTTCTTCTTTGACACTTGTAATTGTTGATTTTCCAGTCTTTGGGATTTTTACTTAGAGGTAGATCAGTGTTTGAGAGCAGGAGGCTGAATTTGGTTAGGTACAGTTGACTTAAGCAGGCAGACTATTCACTTGACTTCTTTTTATGGCTTTGCAGCTGCTCCGGGTTCACCCTCCCCGGGCTGTACAACAGATGGCCATGCACAGCTGAGCACTTTGGGAGGGCTGTGTTATTCTGACCCTGCTATGATACTGCATGTACTAAGAGCCCAGGAGCACCCCATAGGCCTGTTGAACCTGAAGTTTGCTCTCAAGGAATATCTGAGTATCTGAGCTTTTTGTAAACAAGAGACTCTGAAACAACTTTTCACATCTGCCTATGATTGTCTGGTGGGTTTTTTTTTTGCTTCCTGGGTGAGGGAAGGATAGTCATGGGATGATGGGCCTGGGATGTCTTCAGTCCAGCATGTCTTTCCCAACATTGTAAAGTATATGGCTGGTTTCTTGATGTGTTCTCAACATTCAATTCTTCTCTACCCAAGTTGCAGTGCCACTGTACCATCAGACTGCTGATCTGCTACTTCTAAGTTCCTTTATGCATTATGGATATTTTTTGTTTGTTTGTTTCCAGTCCCTTAGCAACTTTAATTATGTTGGTTTTTTTTTTTAAAAAAAAAAAAAAAGCGAACAAGTTTGCTACCAGTTGCTACACTGAATCTTTGTTTCTCTGTCAGTCTCAGGTGCTGGAAGTAACTCCTTGTGTTGATTAGAGCCTTAAAATTTTTTCTGACATTTTTTTTTTCTCTGCCTCATAAAACATATGATTGATCACAGGAGACTTTGACAGAGAAAAAACTGGAAAAAGTTTAAGAGCTGGTTTTGGAGCCAAATCTAAAACCTAACATGGAATGCTAAGAGTCAGCAGGATTTTCCAAATGTGCAAACTATAGGATTACCAGAAGGAAAAAAAAATCTCATGTCTATATGAAAGCAATTGCAGAGATGTTGCAGACTGTACAGTTTTCAAAGTTACTTTAAAAGAATCAGAAGTATGTAAAATGGGTAGACTCTTCAAGAAAAAGATATGCACCAGATCATTGGTGTCACATTGCTATTAGTTGTTCCAGTGCCACTTGAAGAATCACTTCACTCTCTGAATAGTGTAATGGTTAACTAGTGTACAAAAACTGTCAAATATATCTTGGTGAAAAAGCACACATTCTCCAAAATTATCAGATCCTCTCTCGCTTTTTGTTCAGGAACTGCATTAATCTTTAAGTGATGGTTTAGGTTAGTAATAACTGTAGCACTTCGTTATAAAGATGCCACATATAGTTACCAAGATGCCACTTTTCATACTTATTCCTTACCTCTGTTAAACCCATGCTAGGATTGCATAGTGTGTATATGCAACTAGCAGGATTGCAAAAGGGGCATAATTTTTCATCAGACTTTGTATCAGTTCTCCTCAAGACAAATTATGCGCTTAAATGCAGATCTTATAGTCCTGCATCCCTGTGAACACAATGACATGACTTACAAATTATAACATGCAGAAATTATTTGTGCAACAGTGTGTATTTATGTAATGGTCTGATTTTAATAAAGTAGGATAGACTTCTAACTTTTTAAAAATAAATGAGTAACAGAGATTGGAAAATGTCAGGGATATTTGATGCAACTGGTGTTTGCATACCAATGCACTATATCTTTGATAAATACTTCTGCTTATTTCAAAAATCTTGACAGTAATTTTTGGTATTTTGTGCAACTGATGTGTAAGAGATTTCATTATACCTAAATGTTTATTACCATAGCAAAAAGATGATCTTCCATGCTGAACATGGTGTGTCTAATTTCCAGTGGAAGGATCTAAGGACATGACATAGGTGAGCTGTGAAGATAGGGCTGATCTCTTTTAAATACATGACAAGTGTGAACTATTTTGGAAGCAAAATACAAGCTATCAGGCGTACAAGCCACTTATGAAATCTGAAAAGGCAGTAACAAACTTCAAAACCAAAAACATGTTGGGAACAGTCTTTAATGACTTCAACTAGGTAGATGGTGAGATTGATTGAAATAGAGTAGTATCTGATACCTGTAGAGTACAAAATTGTTGGGAAAGGTGATAAAGTGCTTATCTGGATGGGAAGGACAGAGCTATGATTTTAAATGCCCAGTAGAGTTATGATTTGTCACTCAGGACTGAAAGATCAGAAATTGGAGTGATTGTTATGTGTTCCCCCACTGGCAAGTGGACATTTTTGTCTGTATAACTCTATTCTGGTTTGAAATGGTTGTTCAGATTAATCTCTGCAGATACTGTGAGGGCACCTGGGACACTGGATGAAGTGTGATATTCTCAGAAGTACAGAGACAGGATGTTGGTGGTTCTGTTGAGGGGAGATTTTACTGCATCA
The DNA here is from genome assembly GCF_036417535.1 of Chlamydotis macqueenii. Classification (NCBI taxonomy): domain Eukaryota; kingdom Metazoa; phylum Chordata; class Aves; order Otidiformes; family Otididae; genus Chlamydotis; species Chlamydotis macqueenii. The sequence goes on along the minus strand of NC_141556.1, from coordinate 97,387,953 downwards.
GTAGTGGAGATACAACAAGTTCTACACTTGCTTATGCTTGCTCTAGATTCATTTAATGTATTTGGACTTCTCCTTCTCCTTGGACTTCAGGAGACTCCATCTCCTTATGTAGTAGGGAAAGGGAGGCATATGAAGACTTGAATAGTTGGCTCTAGGCAAACTTATTTCAATAAAGCATATGTTGTAATTAGTTGGAGATTTTTCTGTATAGGTACTAGCTCTGAATGACATAGACCAAATACAGGCATGGGACCACATGCTTTTATTGAAGTTCTTATGCAGTGTTTGGGTGCTTCTTTCAAAATCTGACTTAATTCCTTAAAGGAGTGCTCTGCTGTGTAAACATCTTCTTGTTTGCAGAGGGGGTATATTCTTCTCACAGCAAAATGAAGTCTGAGGGCTTAGTTATGTAAACAAGCCTTTTGAGAGATGTTTCAGATTATTTTTACAGGAATTTGGAGGTTTTATTATTTTAGTATATATTTTTGCTTCTAAGCAACCCTTTTGATCGCTGATCATCCTATGTGAGAAATTTATGGTGATAAGGGAGTATTCTAAATGTATTCAATCCAAATTTGTGCTTCCAAATTTGTGGGAAAAATCATTGTTAGAAGCTAGCTTTCTTGCTAAGATAATCAGAATGTCATCTGAGTGTCTTAGATTTACTTCTATAAAGATGTAAAACTTGTTCTCCAAAGCAGGTGATTAAAAGGTTGCTATATTTTGGGTCTTTGTTGGTCCTCGTTGCTGTGTCTTACCATATCCAGTTGTATTTTCTTCATAGCATGTTCCAGAGAAAAGGAACTGGAACAGTCCTCTCTAGGGGATGGGATGCAGTAATTCTGTGATCAATTAATTTACTTTCTTTTTAATAATGTGTCTATGTACTAGTTTGCATTCAGATTGTGACTGACAGTGATGGTGTATGACAGTTAGAGATTAGCAAATATTATAAGCTGTTATTAGTTTCTCATACTTTTTAAATCTTGTGCCGATGGCAGAAGTTTCTGACAAAAGAGTACTTAACGTGATCATAGCATTTAATATAACAGCTCCAAAGCATGTATCAGCTTATTCGTATGCAGCTGAAAAAGCTCACATAATACGCAGCTCAAAAATATCTCAAAAACATGTCTGAAAATATCCAAATTACTCTTTCTTTCCCACCTGTCTTAAAATATATATTGCATATCCATTAAAGGTAGTCATACAATGAAGAATAGTTACTGGAACAAGCAGACAATCAGAACATAACATTCAGTTCCATTCATCTTCAGTTCTGAGCTGCAAGAGAAAATAAATGCAAATAGGGAAGAGAACGTATGTAGGCAGAGATAAAGCCAAGTATAATCACATCTAACGCTAAAAAAGCTCTGTTTGACTTACTTATTCACAAAATGCCACCTGTGAAAAACCATCTCTGCTTGGGTTTCTGGCTCCTCTGACATTTGATTAAAGCTGGAATTAAGCAGCCCTCATTAGAACTTCAGGAGAATGAATTATACTTAATAAATGTATAGCATGCGTACCTGATATGAATGTCAGCACTGTATGCTCTATTATTAACATCCAATTATATTGATGAATAGCAACTTAAACTATAATTTCTTAGAGCTATAAATTTTTAGTTTTAATGTGCTGCCACTTGTATGTTTACTGTGGCTGAAAACCAAGGTAATAATGTGACAACAGCAACTTAGTACCAGATCTCTGACGTACCAGAAAGGAAACAGTGACTGTGGGATTCAGTACGAGCAGGAGAAGCAGTGGAAGAAAAGAGGAAACAAAAACAGCATAAAGGAAACTTGTTTAGAGCCTTTCTGTGGATTGAGTGCTCTGATTAAAGCTGCTTGTGGTGTGGCAAGCACTCAGGATGGATAAATTCTAGCAAAACTATTGTACAGCTGGAAATACTTGATACTGATATGTTTTTTGGGTTTTTGTGAGGGAGCATTGTTTTAGGTTTCATCTTTATAATACATTTTTATGCACGGTTTCAAATAAAATCAGGAGTAAAATAAAATTATATTGGCTTTGATTGACTCCTATCATTTTCTGAGTATGCTTGTCTCTATCTTGAATGATAGACAAACTCTCACAAAATATCAAGTGCCTATATCGGGCATTCACTACCCTTTAAGGTTGCTGTAGGATCATCACATTTTTATCAGTAGCATCCCATACCCATTTAACAAACATTTTAGTGTCTGTTGACAAGAGGACAGGGCCTTCCAACTGAAGCTGTCACTGAAGAGTTTCCTTTGCAGCTATGGGAAAAAAATCCAGGATGTTTGAGTATGTGTTCTAGTTGTGTGTCAGTGAGTTGATATCGTTATCTAAGGTGAAAGGTGGCCCCAGAGAAGGACAGTCAGCAAGGCTGGCTGAATTTTTTCATATTCCTTCCCCACATTCATTTTGTAAATGTGGGTGGTGACTATCTCTTGAAACTTAGTAAGTTGGGAAGTGAACGGCACATTGCAGAAAAAAATAGCTGTCTGGTCCCAGGATGAGGGGACTTAATGCACTGGGGTTTTTTTTAATGTATTATCAGTAGCTTGAGCAAATGGGAATCTTTGGCTGGCAGCTCTTCTCTTAGAAATTAAATCTGGACTATAGAGAACATGATGATGAACAGCATCCCTGTTTCATGAATTTAATTTAAGTCCTGAGCTTTTATTTTTTTTTAATTGAATGAAAAATATTTCCTAGTCATGTGAATAAATGCGTGGTGACTGAAACGATGTGTTTCAGCTAAACTACTCAATGACAAATATTACCCTATCCTATGTGTGGTACTTATTGGAAGCTTACAGTATATGTATTGACTGGGATGTAATTTGGCTGGATACTGCTGTCTCCTATATAGTCATAACCAGAAGTTCACTGGTTGAAAATCTGAGGGCAGGTGAGAGGGAAGGGTGTTGTCCCTTGATACTCTGTAAATCAATAAGTACCACTTACTTTAATAGAAAGATCACAATTAAGCCTAATAACCCATCAATTCATGAATAAAAATAAATAACTGCAGAAAACATAATAAAATTAGTTTAATTTTTTAAGACTCACTATAGAGAGAGGGAGTATTTTCCAAAGAACAATTTTTATTGTTCTAGGATTTTTTTCATAACAAAAGGTAGATTATTTTAATGTAGGTTACTAATATTAAGCACTAAAACACTCTTATTTTCTTTAATGGTGTTCTATAAAGCATTCTGAACAATGCAGGCAAAATAGACCATTTTTTGAGTTTCAAATTAATCCCTTTTGATAATTGTTCAGGTGTAGAGGTAGAATGTCTCAGAGGATACTTTAGAATTGAGATTGTATGAGCTAATAATGTTCTTCTCACTGAATTGGGAAGAACAGCCTTGCTATCTTAACACTAACTCCTCACTTTCTTTCTTAAAATGTAATAAATTCTACTTCATTATGTCCTTCCAGGCTTTTGTTTAATCTTAATAGATTTCTCCTCTAGAGATTTATGCCCAAAAGATATTATAAAGTGCCTTGGCTTTGTACTCTAAAGGAAACACCTACAGTACTTGCATGCAACACTATATTGAGGAGAAAGATAAGTATTATTATTTTTGGAGCAATAAATGTGAAGCATAGGACAATGCTATAATCAGGCCTCAGATTAAATCAGTAACTGTGATTCAAAGGACTCTGGATCTCGTTGTTTTTTTGTGAAATCTTGTTGGTTTTCAACAGTTGCCTGAGTTGACTTTTGACATAAGCACTGGCAGTGACTCACTGCCAGATTTTGTAATGAATTGAGAGTATTGAGTGTACTTGCACTTAGTCTAAGCTAAGTGCATTGGGGTCTCAGTTGAACGTAAGATTCCAGATCAGATGGATGCAGACACAGCTTAGAAACACCAAACCTGAATCTGAGTAAAAGAAATTAAGCAGCTGAACAGGAAATAAATGATTTCTTTTTATATTTTTGTTGTCCTTGAAGGCAATTTTTGGAGACTAAATGCTGCTATTATGAAGGTTTTTAGTAACTCCAAAGTAATTTTCAGTTTTAACTGCTTATCTCTTTCTGATTTCAGATCACAATCACATAAAATTGGAGCATTTTAACATCTTGGATCAATCACTGTTGGCAACCCTCTTCAAAAAATTTTAGAATAAAATGTCAGATGGAGCTGTGTGGGATTAAATTACACAGTTGCTGAAACAATTGTGATTCTTCAATTCCAAATAATTTGGCAGAATCGTTGCGTTTTATTGCATTTTGCCAAGGTAGGAATTGACTTTTTCATTACTCTGTTGCCCTCAGAAGAGGCAGCCGCTCCTCTACCCCGTTTAGTTATCTGCTGTAGCAGTTGGTGAGAACACTGTGAGACCTGCTGTGTGACACTAACAGGTCTTATAGATATTTTGGACTTTTTCTACTGGATAGAGCTCCCACCAACCATAACTGTAGCTTTAAAGTGTATGCTTGTCCAAGGCATTTCAAAACTAACTCAGTGGAAGTTCTTGACATCGTTATTCTTTTGAAGGTCGCTGTCCTTACCCAACCGTTCATAATTACATGGTGATTGGGGAAGGGATGAGAGGCATTGTTCTAGAATATGAAGATTTTTATTTATTTTCTTATTTACTGCTGCTGGAGGTTGAAATGCTTCTCTTTACTCTTAAAACTAAAGTATCATGTATGTGTCCTTCCTTGTAATTTTTAGTAATTTTCCACATGTTTTTACACTGCTTATGCAAAAGAAGGAATGCAAGTTACAACTCTTAGTTACAACTAAGAGTTTATTCTTCACAGCTGCTTGCTTTCTCCTTCTGTGTGAATTTGTGTTTTCTCTCTTTAATTGACACAAAGACTTTGGGTGCCCTTGGAGGTAGAACTATGTTTATTCTTTCAGGTGTGCAACTAGCAGAAACCACTTTTAATTTAGTACCAAATCTAGTAGAGCAGACAGGTTTCTCCAAGCTGGTTTTGAATGAAGAATAAAGATGTAGGAAAGGGAAGGTATAAAGGAGATACTGTTGCAGGGCAACCAAAGAAAAAAGAAATGATAGTGACCCATCTATTAGGAGATTTAAAGTGAGGAAGAGAGAACTGCAGAAAGGTGGTCTTGGATTTCAAAGCTCTTGCATGATTAAGAGCTTCCTGGAAAACTACCTCCTTCTTGCAGTTTGATAACATTTTCTGAAATCTCTCTTTGAAAATATTTCTCCAGAAAGCTGGCAAGACATTGACCATGATATTTACTAGTCAGAAATTCTTCATCATTTCACTCCCAGGGGTGAGATCTTAGAGTTACATGTCAGTTTTAGATTTTTATTTTGAGGCTTCATATTTTATCTGAAACTGAAAAGACCTTTGTCATAGATTAAAAAGACAAATAAGCTCTCTACAAAAGCATAGCAAAGGGTATAATTATATTCCCATCATTGTACAAAGTAGGCTTTATGCATACTTTTTGGTTTAAGTGAGCTACTAAGCTTGCCCTTTTTAAGAATAGTTACTTTATAGTACAGCTGTAAGTGTGGTTTTTTAACAGCAATCTGCTGTTTCTGTAAATGTCTGTGCCTGTGAACAGTTGCAACTAATGTTGTGGTCTTTAGCTGAAAGGTCTACAGCCTTCTGTCCTATCAAATCAAGAAAATATTTATGGTTATCAACATGATTCTCCAATTAGCCTCGAATTAAATGTCCCACTGCTCGTCCCTTTCTAGTGTTTGAGGCAGCACTGAGATCTGTTTCTATTCTTGAAAATCCATCTGATGTCCTTTAAGACTGCTCGTCCTATCTCAGACTATTCTTGGGCAGCCAATGTTTTCAGTGTGCCACTTCACCCTATCTAGATGTTCTGGATCCACTGACTTCCTTTGCTCAATATTTATTACAGTTAACAGAATGAAATAGAAGCCAAAAACCCTTGGCTAAAGCTTGTCCACTATTTTTTCTTCTATTTTTTTCTGCACTTCCACCTAACTCCATTTGAAATACAGCTGACCTTTTATTATAACATTAATTTATTGGAAGATATGTTTTCTGTGGTAGAAGTACATTATGTCTAAACATCTCTGATATCTGAACAATAACATGGTCTTAAACTGCCAGCAGAGGGTCCTGAATTTATAGAAAAATGTTTGTCCTGATTTCACACTGTACTACTTGGACTGAGTACAGGATCTTCAGTTGCAATGTATTAAAACACACAGAAACAAAGCTGTGCATGTCAAGCTTGCTAGTTGTCGTGGTATAGGCAGCAGTGAATTACTTATTATTCAGTGGTTAAAAGGTTGGTGGTAAGGAACATTAATGGAAGTGAAACGCTTTTCATAATAAGTATTTCATAGCAAAAAAAAACCCCAAGGAAATAATGTATTTTTGTTCACCAGCATCTTGACTTGAGTTCAAGAGAAACAACATGAGCAAAGCGTTGTTGCAACTTCTCTGTCACTAGCTGGTTTTATTCTAGTAGTGGCATAGCTATTTAGAGAAGAAATGTTGAGGAAACTGCACACCCCGAGGCAAAGGGGCTGAGTTAAGTTATTTGATTTTAGTTTTTATTTCTACTTGGGATAAATGCATACATGTAAATGGCATCAGGGTATAGTGTAGGGCAGGACAGCTTAATACTGTGTTCAAACACAGTACAAAACTGGTTGAAGCTGTCGGCCAAGATAGTTTCTTACAACAGTATATCACCATAAAGCTTTTGATTTGTCCATTCAGAGGAGAAGATGACACATAGGGGTTTTTGTGTAAATGGGAATTTCACAGGGACTACTTTGTAATTTGGATCTGGATTCAACCTCTACTACTTAAATAATGTAAAACATGGTAGCTGCTTTTGCAAAGAAGATCCTCAAGAGCTTACTTGTCTCAGTGCTTACTGGAAGAAGAGTTTACACGCTTAAAAGCTTATCAGCATTTCTGGTGTGGGTTTTCCTCTCTCTCCCAGTATATTGGGTTAGTTTAACAAAAGATATTGTCTCTCTCTATGTATTTTGCCTCTTTCAACTCACAGGCTGCCACAGGTCTGACAATGTTAGTGCTCACTGAAGAGAGGATTGTATTTCACTGCTGGGTGGATCAAACCATTGACCAAACTACAAGCTTTCTGTTCAAACTACTGTATTTTTAAATGGGTATTTCCTATCACTGAAAAAAACCCTTGGTATAAACCTATCCAGTTGCCTGCATGTTTTTGTATAAGCATTTCAAAGGAGCTGAGTATTAGCACTATTTGATAGATCCCAAGTGCCGTAAATTCCAGCTTTCTTGCAGGTACAGCTATGATTAAAAGAAAATGCTGTGGCATTTTATGTAGCTCTTCAAAACAGATGAGAGAGAAATAAACTGAAGAGCCATGATTTAAGAAAAATAGAGTGACTGAGCCATCAGTGCATTGAATCTCTTCCTTTGGCTGTTAAAGGGGTATAGTGGTTTGGGGTTTGTTGGTTTTTTTTAAATCCCTTTGCCTTGAAGTCAGTATCCACAGCAGATGCCAAATTACTTAATTTGAAACCGATGTGTGCTACTCAGGGAAGACAGCTCCCAGCAGCCACAGGCGTAGCTCACCTGTTAGTTTCCAAATTTCATGAGCTGTAATAGTTGGGGTATAGAAAGCAGCGCTTCAGCCTGTAGTCCTTCTGCTGGGACTGCCAACTGAGAAGTGTTAGGTGCTTTAAGAAGTGAGCTGATGCCACCAGTTCTTCCCATATGTCACTGAGCTTCTGCCAGAAGTTAATGACTTTTAGTTACTACTGATCTGAGCTTCTTTTATAATGAGCAAGTAGTGACAATCTTCCTATCTCATTAATCTCAGAGCTATGAAAAGCCTTTTTTAGTTCCCTTAGAATTATTCCATGCCTTCAGCAGAAGCATTTTACTGCTTTCAGAAGGCTGAAGGATGCTTCATAAGTAGACTTCTGTTCAGTGAGGTTTTTTTTTTAATGCTATACTATGCAACATATCTTTGGTCAGTTATTTGGATGAGTGATTACATATCTTTTCACTTCTTAGTTTTAGAAAGGAAACTAAAATGATTTTCAATTAAAATTAAAAAGAAAGAGGTGGTACACGATAGTAGTATCCAAACTTCAAGTGTGATCCATTAAGGCAAATCCTTGAGGAAGACCAGCTTTTTCCTACCTAATCACTCAAATACAAAGGCAGCATGACCTGAACTCATCTTAGCAAAAAGTCAGATGCGTCTGCTTAGTAGTCCAATCTTCTGGCAATGAACAGTGGGACCCCTGGCATCAGATGGGATAGATAGCAGAAGGGTGTAGTTGCAGGAGACAAATATGCTTCAAAAGGCATCAAACTTGCAAACCTGCAACTCATAGGTAGAAAAGTATGTAACAGGATACAGAAACTCAGCCATAATGAAGCCAAAAACCAAACTGGTTCTTGCAAGGACTGGAGCTAGTTTCAGCTAATATCTAGCTGTGTTTCTAGAGCCACTGCTCCTCCATTCCTACTTTATTTTTGCTTTCGCTTTGGATGTAATACGGGTGCTTTCCTTCCCATGTAGGAAACGCTGATCCAAGATACAGCAGAAGCAGCCCCAGAACTCCATTTCCACTGCAGGCTGTGGGGTGGCAGTGCAAGATAGACAAGGGCACTACACCCTTTTGCATCAGTTGATCCCTGCTGATGGGCTGGGGCTCTCATATCTATTCCTTCTCTTTTATAGAGTCTAGCGTGAGTTTGGCCTCAACTACAAAATGAATTATTAGTAGGAACACTTCAGGGCAACAATTTTGTTTTCTATCTAAATCCATGGTGTCATTTAATCAACACGTGCTTGCAAGCTTTGCTTTTTGAAGGAGACAGAGAAATGATATAAACTATGCAACTGTGTATTACCAGCAACTGAAACCCACAGCCTGTGTCAATTACAGGACTTTCCCTCCTTGCCCCTCCTGGGACCTGCTGATCTTTTTTTTTAATCACATTCTCATCCAATTAATTGTTACTGCTTTTAAACATGGTGTTAGTAGCTGAACTTCAGTGCTCCCAGCCCAACTTTTTTAGCTTGTATTTGACTTCTGTAATAAGTGGGTCAAAACACAGTTCACTGGAGTCAAGTTAGTTTCTTACACTGTTATTAATAGCTGACATTGCTGAACATTTTAGACAATTTCTCCATCACCCACATGCTCTCATGTGCTTTATTTCTTGGCCTAACTTGCTCGCACTTGCCCTCATGGTTGCTCTTCCTATTGCTCTCGCTCTTGCTCATGCTCCTTCTCACTTGCTCTTGCTCGCTCTTATCTTGCCACTCTCTCCCTCTCGTGCTTTCTCACTCACCCTCACTCTTTCTCTCTGTTCCCCTGTTACACTGTCAAAACTAGATTTGTGAATTCCAGCTGCCTAGAAAATTCTTTAATATATCTTTTCAGTTCATAAGCATACTTACTCTCTAGGCCTGTCTCTCACAGGCTCAATTACCATGCACATATTGCAAAATATATTTTGGAAAAGTGAGAAACATTTAACCGGATTGTATACTGACTCACATTTTGGAATATAAATGCCTATATTTTATTCTGTAATTACAGTCTTGGAACACTTTTTACTCTTTGTTACTTCTGTGGACTAAGGCTCAATGTGAACTGTGCGTGCGATTTTTGGCTTTAAGTAGTGTCACTTGATTTTTCATCAGTTTCAACTATCTGACATGCATAAAATTACAGATTTACTTTTTGAAAGTTTTGTGGGTTTTTTAAGTTCTGAAATTTATTTTCCTCATTTCTTGTAAGAAAAACAAATGTGAATTTATCTAGTTATTTGTACTTTCTTCCCTACATTTTTTCCCTTCAGTAATCAAAATGAAAGGAGATCAAAAGGTGAAGATTTCTCTTTCATTTTGTCTGAAAACTTTCCCCTTCAAAATCAAGCTATTCTTATTTTTTAAACCAGTCAAACAGCTAGAATTCATTTGTGTAGGTGTGTTTGGTTCAATTTGCTTCATAAAGTAGGGAGCAGCAAATTCAGTAGAATATGTTTTGGATGTGAAACTGTGTTTTGGATGTGAAACTGTGTTTTGTATTCTCAGAGATCTGACGCGAGTGATTTCTTACACGTCTTTGTTGTTGAGGACACATAGATCCCACTCAGTAAAACATATGACCTTGATGTGCCACATGAAGATAAACCATTTATATTAATATATATCTGTAATTATTTTTTCTACCTGTGATTGTTCATTTAGTACATACAGATTTCCAATACAAGGGGCAGACAAAGAAATGGGGACGTTAAATAAAGACTTGCAGCATATAAAGAGAAAATTTATTCAGCTGAGCTTAACGGTGTAGTGAACCTCATGTCATTAAATTAACCTTAAAGATTAATTTATAAATGTCACTATTATAAGTTTATACTTGAAGGCCACAAATTCCGATCCTTGTTTAAAATCTCAATATACTCTATGCTTGTGTTTAATTCTAAAATCTTAGGAATAAAGATTTTGGCTGATTTTCATAAGTGACGGCTAGATCACTAATAGTAATAAAGGCTATGTCTTTTGGCATAAATATTGGAAAATAATTTTTTGTGATGGGCAAGTTAATAGAAACTTACAAACATGCTAAATTTATTGTGTCAAATTTATTTTCACAAAACAAGTAGGCTAAATGGATTTTGGTATTTTGAGGGTGGGTGCATAGCACTCACTTTAAGACTATCACAAACTGAAAATGCCCGACTGTTCTGTTTTGCTTACTGGATTCCTGAGTGCATGAGTTTTGCTACTGGAGAGCTGCAGGAGCACTGGATATACGCTTCAGCAGGAGGCACTGGCTCACAGTGAGAAACAGATAGGATGAGGCATTTTGAGTATGACTGATTTGAGACAGGTTAGTGCTGTTTCAAAATCCGTATATGCAATTGCATACAAGGTCAAATGACTGACTTTCCTTTCATGCAAACATTGTCTTCAGAATATGTCTATTGAGATTCCAGTTAGCCAAAAATATGTTAGATGAAACCATTTTGACCAACCTTACTGATTAAATGTGGCTGTTAACATAAAAAGAATTCAATAATTACATGCTATAGCACTTTATATGCAATTACCTTCCAGTGACACATGCCTTTTAGCCCAGGAATGCGTGACAGATGTCAGCAGAGTTGCTCTTATGAACTTTTTTAATAATTTAAAAAATCATATCATTACCTTCTTGGTACCTGTGGGCAGATTTAGAAGAAGCAGAAAGAAATGTGATATGTATTTTGTGAAGCACGAGTAGTATCATAATCAGCCTTTGTGTTATTTTTTTTCTTTTTTCTGAATTGTAACTGTCAGATGTTACCAGTATATTGTCTGTTAACCAATATTGTAACACACTCTGCAATGATCCACCTGGTGAATTATTTTACTAAACTCTGACTTCTGATATTCTGGTACTTCTGGTTCTGAAAAGGATTCGAAAATACTTCTTTTCTTTTTTTTTTTTTTTTTTTTTTAAACCCCTCTAATTACTGCAGTCCTTTGCTACTCTGGTAAACACAAATGTGTACCTTAAAAACGTTACAGACATAAAAGCTAAATTGTCTTGACATCAGATGTTCCAGGGTAGATTTCTGACTAAAATGGAGTGTTGACTGTTTTGGCAACCCTAAAGGGATAACTTAATTAATGCATTAGTTTCTGGTATAGTTTCTCCATTATTGCAAGCAGGCAGTTTTTTTAAAAAAATTACTTGATTGAAGCTAAATTTTCCCAACCATTAAATGAGGCTAAAATGCATTTTCCTTCATCATGAAAGAAATGAAATCCTGTATTTTCTCCTGTGATCAACTTTTTAAACCAAAACAAAACAAAACTCTTCTACCACATAAAGAGGAATTTCCTACTGCCACCTGGGGGAAAGACAAAATAGTCTTTGAGAATAATATTTAATATCATTCTAGGGTATTTGTCAGTCATTCTGATTTTTAGCTTTTTCTATTTAAAATGTCTGTAGAACTCTCTTGAGGAGGAGATCATAAATTACCACATTTCTCCCAGGCTCCGAAAACTGCATGTTTTTCATCCCCAGCTGACTTTGCTGTTCCTGAAGCAACTCCATAATATAAAGCAATACACTACCACAGTAATGAGTCTGCTTCCTAAACAAAGTAGCCCTGTGGATATCTGGCTTTTATTTTCAGCATAATCTTTACTCTAAGCAAATGTATAATTCATCTGTAATAACACAGTGTGTATTTAAGATACTACAAATATCAGTGAACAATCTTTAATAGGACATAACGATTCTCAAGATGTGCTGGTAAAACTTTCCCAGAAGAGACTGTATTTCAGCCAGAAAAGGGCAAACCTGCCAACTTATTTTGAGATTAGAAGCACAATCAGTGGGAATGTTCCACTAACTGCACAAAAAGATGTTGAAGATAATACTTCATCTTCAGTTGAAGCATTGCCCTTTCTCCAAAGTAATATCTAATTATTAATGCTTGCCCAGGAATAGCTGTACGGCTTTCATGCTTCTCACCTTTTTAATACCTGCATTTTTAGACTTGGACTTTAGGAACAGGAACACCTTCCGTAACCTTTAGAGTTTAATTTTTGGTATAAATTAAGTGAAGAAAAATGGTTTATTAACCATTAACAATACAGCTCACAGGTCACCCTTGGCAGTGACTAATAATCTTTAAAAGATAACTCTGTGAGGAAAAAGAAACAATTGCTGAGACACTGGTGACACCAAATCAGAAAGTTATTAGTACACATTATATTATCACAGTAAAAAGGAGATTGTTCAGGGAGAAAAATATTTAGAGAGTCAGGGGAGATGCATTCACAAAGTTTGGCCCTCTCACTGCAGATGAGGAGTATGGATGAAATGATCACATGTGTCAAGTGAAAGAAAGGACACATGAACCCATCGTAAACAAGCTTTAGGATAGCTTTTTTTTTCACTTGATACTGATACTTTGTTTCATACTTTCATTGCATACTTTAACTATGCAATGGGACTTGGATGTGCAAAGCACTGAAATTTACAGGAGTTATACAAAATTATAGGAGAATACAGCCAGCTAATTTCTATGTTCTGCAGAACTATGTGCCTCAGCAATCATGAAGAGTTGGTGCTTTCAAACACGTGAAGAGGTACCTCTGCCTCTGTAAGCAAAACAGACTTGAATTCTGGGAGGCTGTGTCCACATTTTTTGCTTATGGGAAATCTGTTATTCCTGCTTGTAAGTAGGTGCAGGAGAGCTATAATTGTTTTTTCTTAGTGGAATTGTCATGAAGTGTTGATGACTTCCTAAGCATTGAATAGATGCTATGTTTCTAAAATTAAAAAAGTTAGGAAACCTTGAAAATGAGGAAATGAATGAACCCAAACTAAAAATCATATGTTTGAGTTCAGTATCTCCATCCTATCTTTGCTAGTACTGTGAAATTTTACCTTGAAAATTACTTAATCATAGAATCATAGAATCATAGAATGGTTAGGGTTGGAAGGGACCTTCAAAGGTCATTTAGTCCAACCCCCCTGCAAGGAGCAGGGACATCTCCAACCAGATCAGGTTGCTCAAAGCCCCCTTCAACCTGGCCTTGAACATTTCCACAAAAAATTAATGAAAATGTTCTGCTTCTGAGTCGCTTAAGCTACAGATGTGCAAGACCCTAGGTGTTAGTTTAAGGCTCAGATTTACTGTATTTTCAAGCAGGAACCCTCTATTTTGTATAGCAGAAGGAAAAGGAGACTTTTTTTTCTTTTCCTGTTAAAGGTCATGTTGTTTTTCAGAAAATGTGGTCATTATTTCTCCTTTAGTCATATTAGCATATCAGCCTTTGAGGGGAGAAGTGCAGCAAGCTTCCTTAAATTGTGTAACAGCTCTTGGTCCTTTTTCGGTATGTTACGTCATCTCCTACAAAACTGAGGAGCAGAATTGACAAGATTACTATAACCAGTCATATTGTTTAGGCACAGCCAATGCCTAACTCTTCTTGTAACAGGCTATAAGGATTCGTAGCTCAATACTACTAGAAACAGAATTTAATAGAACCTGATTTTTTCTGGAGTTCATAACTTCCAAAAGCTGCCAATAGTAGACAAACTGATGAAATATGCATTAGATAAGTGAACAAGGGGATGGACTGAAAAGTAGCTGAAGTGCTGGGCTCAAAAGGCTGTGATATTGGCATGAAGTCTAGCTGGAGGCCAGTCACTAGTGGCATACCCCAGGGTCAATACTGGGGCCAATAACATAATTCTTGACCTAGAGGACAGGGCAAAGTGCACCCTCAGCAAGTTTGCAGAAAATGCAGAACTGGGAGGAACAGCTGATACACCAGATGACTGTGCTACCATTAAAGGGGACTTTGACAGGCTGGAGAAATAGGCCAACAAGAATCTAATGAATTTCAACAAAGGCGTGTGCAAAGTCCTGCACCTAGCAAAGAATAACCCCATGCACCAGTACAGGCTAGGTGCTGACTATGTGAGAAGCAGCTTTGCAGAACAGGCCTTGGAGGTACTGGTAGACCAAAAAAGTTGAACACAAGCCAGTAATGCACCTTTGTGGCAAAGAAGGCTGTATTAAGAAGAACATTGCCAGCAGGTTGAGGGAGGTGATCCTTGCGCTCTACACATTCCTGGTGAGACCACATTGAGAGCACTGTGTCCAGATCTGGCCTCTCCAGTACGAGAGGAGACGTGGACATACTGGAGCAAAGGTCACAAAGATGACTAAGAGAGTATATAAGGGGACACACAGGGAAAGGCTGAGAGAGCTGGAGTTTTTTTAGCCCTGAAGAGAAGGCTCAGCATAAGAAAAAATTTTCCTCCAGGGAGTCAAAACACTGGAATTTGCTGCTCAGAGAGGTTGTCCTTTGAGGTATTCAAAACCTGACTGACCATAATTCTGCACGACCTGCTGTTGTCGACCCTGCTTGAGCTGAGGGATTTGAACTAGGCAATCACCAGAAATTCTTTCCTAGATAAGCTGTGGTTCTGTAAACTTGGTATAGTCCATGACTCCCTGGTAGTGCTGAATGGAAACCGTTACAGCCTTTTCATAAGCATGAGGCCTGAAACAAACGCAGGCACATTCTGCTTGTGACTAGACTGATCCAAGCAAGCAGGAACAGAATTGCAATTTTATTGTGCCAGACCTGTTTTCTAGCTTCTTCCACAATATTGACTCACTTAAATGGAGACAGAAATTAAGTTTCAAGTGCTCAACATATCCAATTAAGAGAGATTGCTGAGTAACTCTTTTGCAAGGCTCCTAATCTGCAAACACTTTTCTAATCGATAGCTACTTCTGTTCAATATAACCCCAAGGTGACTGTATTCTGTCAGCTGAGAGTGAGACATGGAGCTCTTGAAAACCTGTAAAGATTCATGTCTTCCGAAAAAAAAAAGTTATTTTTCCATTACACCCTAGAGTAACATGAAATTCAGCACTCCTCATTCTCTCCATATTTTGGTATACTTATCTCTTAGCTGCACAGGGTTTCTGAAATACTCTTTTTCTCATCCTCATGCCACGATTTAAGGGTTATTCCCCAAAAGAAGACAAAGACAGGACATCTGCTGATGGGTAAATGCTTGCACAACTTCCCCAAATCCTTTGTGTGCCATTTCTGTCATTAACTCAGACCATGCCACAAAGTGACACGTCCAGAGAATTTCCAGTGACACTGTGAGTGAATTGTGACATGGTGGCAGAATTCAACTATGTATATTACAATGTATTGATACAGTAGTAAGCTTTATCCTGCATTTCATGAAAAGAAAAGCTTCCTTGAACTTAGCTGCAATGTGTAGTGGTCTGATTAATGAATATTCGTACACAGAAAATGGCGTCTGCTGTGATGGACATTAGAATAACACTAATTGGTTTCAGGATTGATGGATGTTAATGCTGCAGTCTAGCCCAGACAGTTCATGCTGGAAACATGAAAGCATGAAAGCATCCTGTTTCCCTTGTCAAAGCTCAGAATGAGTGGAAACAATTTAATTTTTCTCTGTGCAAATTGAGTAAGTAAGTGATAGTTGTTAATTTCATACAACTTTTCTGCCAAGTCTCTCTCTAGGTGGCACAGAAAATTGTCGCACATGGTGAATCTCTTGCTTAACACTATTGTCTAGGGACAAGATTCACTGGTTCAGATGATGCTCCTGACTAGCATGGAATTGCTTTCATTTGACTTCAGAACTGCATCAGAAGCAGCTGGTTCTCCTCTATGACCCTGATCAAAGAGACACACCTGTGCTCAATACCTGTCACTCAGCCAGCGGGGACAGTAAAGGTTGTTCAGCATATTGTTCCAAAAGGAGTCACAGTCATACCAGCTTCCCTGAAATCTCTGTGCCCATAAGATGCAGGCAGATAATAACAGAGGAGGAACTATCAAGGAAATGGCCAAATGCACAGATGCTTGGGAAAAGAGATGGATAAATGTCAGGCTTCCAAATGGCTCTCCTAGTAAGTCTTTTCTTGAAGTGAGGTGCTTGTTCAAATGGTATTGGAGAGAAAGGAATAAACATTCATTTGACAACAATGTATTACAGCCTTCAAGATGGGAATACCTTACAGGAACGCCATGGACTTTTGCTTTGCAAGGCATGATGAATTTTTGCATTCCAAAACTGTAATGTTGTATATTAAACTTGATTATTTGCAATGTATTTTTCCCCAAATGCATCAGTACTTCAAGGGCACATACAAAAAACCAGATGGATTTACAGATGGAACAAGGCCGTTATGGATTTTATATCATCTTTTTGTCGTTTGAGAGAAAATATGAAAAATTGCCCTGATAAGTAAAATTGCCAATTAATATCTAAGCACTTACACATGGCAATCATTGGGAAAAGGCAACCACTTTATTTTTCTGCAGGAATTCCACTGAGAAAATGAAATATACAGAAAAATGTCTGCCAATCCATCCACATAGCAGTGGACCTGAAATCTCCAAAAGAAGGAAGATAGACTGCATAAGTCTGTCCATCAGTCAGCTTACTCTAAAATATACTGAGAGCACATTTAAAACCAGTTTGATCCCATTAATCAGATGGAGGTTGAGAAATCAATGGAATTTTTTGACCATTAGAGTAGCAGTCTTCTATATCTGAAGCTAACTAAATGGTGCACCCTATGCCTTGTGAACATCATTTCGTCAGTTCTCGCAGGGCAGCAAAGCTGTATTACAAGGTGCAGTTTCTGACAGCACAGAAAAAAAATACCTCAACAAAAGCACATTGTGCAAGTTTAGATCAAACACAAGCTTTCTGAATAATTTTACTTCTCTGAAGTCTGTGACTAAAATGCTTTTCTGCAACTTGGAGATGTCAAGATTTAGTTATTGTTTGTGAGTGGTATTGAGAATCCTTAACTGAACACAAAATTTAAGAGCAGACTGTACTCCTGTTTTCTTTCTGTGTGTATGTGTGTCTAGGTCTTATTCTAGGAAACAGTCTTTTTCTTTTTCACGGCTAGTGAGATTTATGCAGTTGGCAGGCATTTCAAGTTGTAATTGTGAGTAGCTGGATGTTGATACAAACAACTTGCTCTTTTTGCACACGTGAAACAAGCAGTAGGGGGATAAAACAAAAGGGCAAACCCAGCTTGCTTGGTTATATAAACAAATTAAGTGACTACTGCTGCCCATCAAGTTTTTCTCTGCAATAGGAATTCCCTTTGCTTGGTGACTTGCTGGTGCCAAGACTATTACATGTTGTCCCAACTATCAAATCAGCTTTCTACACTAATTAAAGCTGTTGGAGAGCTCTGTTGGCATCTCTTGTGCAGATTGACTGTAGCTTTGGACACAGACATAAATATGTGATTGTGTCAGTGTAAATTCTCAGTACCATTTATTTTGATACCTGGAACGTGGAAGAATAGGGCTTAATATTTTCAGCTTCTTTCTACTACTTTAATTAAAATCAATAACTGTCACCATGATTATGGATGGTCTTCTCGGGCAAGAGGTATTGGCCTGTTCAGAGAGAATAGGGAGTGAAGGGAAAGGAGTTGCAAGATCATTAATTGTCTTACCTGCTGGATATGATGTCAGGATCTTTCAAAAATTTATTTTTTGCATTTGTTATTAAGAGAAAAGATGAAAGGATGGATGAGAGTGGATAGTATTTAAAAATACAAAACTATTTGATCAGGAGTTGTTTGCTTCTTAATATAGTATCAGAGCTGAATGGAGATATCCCATTTTGAGCATTAACCCTGACTTTTGACAATGCCGTATTTCCAACCCGAAGGGATTTTCAGACTAAATGGAAATCACATAGAGAACTCTGTCACTCGTTAAGCTCCATTTTGAAAAACAGTCATCATTTTGGATGCTGTCCACCATACCTCTTGTATTCATTTAGAAGTTAACTGAAGTTTAAAAATGTACATTTGAACTAACAGTCTTGCTTGCTTGGGAATAAATGGAATGGATACATAAGGTATCATTTATACTGTCTGTCCTACACCTGGCAAATGCAGAGAATTACTGCTTGTGGAATTTTTTAATGTGCAGAAGACACCACTGGTATAACATTCGCAAGAAGTGAATATACCAAATGTATCCTATAAATAAAGCAAGCCATTCTGTTAGGCTGTGTCTTTCAGAAAGATAAAATGCAGTTTGGCAGTGTAAGAAAATATTTCCTTTTTCTTCTCTTATACTATTCCTTTTTAGTAGGCTTATCTTTATTCTATTTCATTTTTCAACAAAACCCAACTCATCAGAGTAACTTTTATGGCCACTTTCTTTAAGGCAGAAGAACTTTCATGAGTGAAGATTACTTGCTTTAGGATTTGGGGCTAAGTTATGGGAGACTGGACTAAAACCATAAAGTGTTAAGTGGCTCTTGGAAGTGTACTAGTTTGCATTCATGGAACAATGCAGGGTTCCTGTGGGACTGGAAAAACAGAACATTGAAATTCCCAGTAAAGCTGCCACAAAGTAACACAGACTTTTTATCTTAATAAGGATGCAGAAACCAGAGAGCATAACTTAGACACCAGTTAAGAAATTATAGTTAGCTTTGTCTAAAGGTGATTTAAATTTTATATTAGCCACAGAAAGGAAGTTACTAATTAATTAAAAGGTGAGTTGTTACCAAGCAGCTCTTGAGCTGGAGGCTTGATTTCTCTTTCTTGCTTTCCAGTTGTAGTCAGTCTTCTCTATATTCCATGCATTCCTACTAAGCCAATTGGAACACTCAGGGAGTAAGGGCTCTTGGTTCATACTGCCATGTCTATCTTAATATTTTTCTTGATAGGCAGGGCAGCTTCTGAGATTGGTACTATAGACAGAAAAATAAACGCAAGGAGGGTGAAAATAGGAAAAAAAAAGATGGGGGTCAGAACTAGAGCTTTCTGGAAATCCTGGTAGCATCACATTAGAGTTTTCTTTATTTGTTTTTTAAAAACCTGCTTGACATCTTTATCTGCAGGTACATAAATAAGTCAATTATTTTATCTGTAGGTATATAAAATAAGTCATACTCAAATGGCTGGCATATGCTAGTTGCTTCTGCTCAGGCTGTCCTCTGTACTACCTGAAATTAAACTGCATGCATTACTTACTTTTTGCTGCTAAGACAGCAGTGCTTGAAGTAATGTTACTGATTCCCACTGGGCATGATGTAGGTGGATGAGATAGACAATCCAGCCTTATCTCAGAAATAATGAGAGTGCGTAAAGAAACTTTAGTCAAATATGACAATAAAATACTAGAGCTGCCCATGGATCTATGCCTCTATTTGAAAATAGCAATTGGTTTTGTAATCAAGTGTTACAGCAGGTTACATTTCATTTGTTAGGACTTAGACTAGGGAGATCTTAGAGAAATAGTAAGATGCCTAGTGTTAACATGCAGCATACTGCAACTACTAAAAGCTGAATCAAAAGCATTTCCTTTCTATATACATTTCAGTGGTTTTATAAATTTTATTTTCTGCTTGATTAGGTCTTGTGTCAGGGTATCAAAGAAAAGAAGGGGAAAGCCTCTAACTCTGAAAATGCAGAGAGAAGAAGGGATCTTGCATGGTAAGAAGACGCACTGGGAATATTTCTTAGACTGGTATTTAGTTAGATTTATTATTGTGTCTCTTGGAATGATCTGTTGCCTCAGAAAGGAGGTAAAGGAAGTGACTTGTTGCTAATGATCATCTCCTAAAACAATGGAGATAAGAAGTGAGCAAAACAAAGAGTCTGGGATTCGTTCTAGTTGTTGGTTAAAAACATGCAACTGCATTTAAAAAAAAATGCAACTGCATTTAAAAAAATAATCCATTGTTTGGAAAAAATATCTTTATCTTATTTTGACTGGTCAAACGCAAAATGCTTTAGCTAAATTGTATATCACTTGATATATCTGATCATTAGAAGTGCTTGAAAAAAAATCTTGCCATTTTATTTTGGATCTTTATCCTTGTGTTCATTCTGAACTTGGTTCCCTGTGATTTTAGTTAGATTCTGCTTGCAAGTTAGGAGTCTTTTTTTTTTTTTACTTTTGTGTTTCGTGTGACTCTGAGGTCATGAGGCTGATTTAAACTGTGATTTTAGCTTAGAGCTCCAGGGTATCCTTGAGCCCCAACTCTCTGATCACTCATGCAGCAGAATCCATTGTCTTTCTCCAGTCTGAAGTTATCCAACTGTCTCCTCTTGTCTTATAAAAACTGAGAACTTGAACTTTTATAGTTGCCTTCAGCACAAGCATCTGAGACCTCTTTACCTCATTTTTGCAATATGCTTGTGCGGTCAATGCAAAAACAACTGAGAGGAAACTGGGATTAAAGGAATTTCTTGGGTTTTTGCTATTAGGAAATGGAGAAACTGCAGAGCGGCTTGGCACTTTCCCAACTCATTCAGCCCCATCCAACACTTAAAATTCTGTTGTTTTGTTATACCTACATTGTTCTTTTAAGTGTTGTCTTAAGCAGCTACTTTCAAACTGGTAAGGCACAGGGTGAGGGAAGTCACTGGATAGGGTTAGCACTGCAGGCCATGTTAAAGTATTTTCTGACTAGTATGGTGATTTGCATTTTATCCATCCAATATGTTATTTATTTGTAAATTATGTGTTTTCATGCTAATAGAATGTGAAAAACAATGGAAATTATTTCATGCATCAGAATATCCAGGCACACAATAAATTCCCAGGAGAGAGAACAAATTTGGGGAGTATGGGAAGTCTGGACCAGAGCCTAGTGTGTAACTGGGGGCTACTCTGAAGAATAAAGAGTGAAATATCCCTTTGGTTATATGGAGAGAGGGAATTGTGTTCCTCCTTTTCACTGAGCCTAGCTGCTTGCTGTCCTGGTCAAATATACATAATTTTTGAAATTCTTACAAGTAATGTGTTTTATTTTTTCAAGTATTCTTCTTCTGCCTGGATGCCATTTTGTCTTCTGTTAAGGAGATACTAGGCAAAAAAAAATGAGTTATTGCAGCCAGGCAAATGGGATGGTTAATGTTTCTTAGCTGGTCTAAAAGGGAGGGTATGATAACTACTTGAAAGATTGAGCAATGGGTGTTTAATTTCCTAGTCTCTCTAATTTTGTTATTGCACAACATTCTCTTACACTGCAATGAACAATAGCATTCGCTGATTTCTATTAGAAATGTAGAAAAAAAAAGCCTGAAGAATGCAGCAAAGCCCCGACCCAATTTTGTGCCTTTGAGTGTCCTAGATGTTGATTTTGATACTTCTCAAGGGCTTTCCAGGGAGACATCTTTTCAGTTTGTTAGTTTCCAAAGTTTTTCCTGAATTAACCTCCGTGTCATATAGACCTTCCCTGACTGGCTCCATTCTAACCTTTTCTATTTAGTGCTCTTGCAAAGAAAGGCATAAGGTGTTTGGTGATAAGGGATGGACCAAATGTCCACCTCACCTAGTGACATGCTAGATAGTTTTAGGGTTGTTTTGCGAGCTCACAGTGTATATATATATATTTTTTTTTTTTTTTTGTGAGCTCCTCATGAATTGGATTAGGATAATGGTTGTATATAATTAAGCAAGGTCTTGTTTTGTTGACCCTAATAACAGCATGTTGCATGTTTCATAGGAAGCAGCAAAGAGAACTCAAAACACAGTATTTCCTAAATTCCTAGTTCTGGCTGAAAATGTTTAGCCTCGAACTAATAGTTCCTATGGGTCTTTCTCTAATGAGCAATAACCATAATGCTTTCACAGGGCATTTATGAGTCCTTCTAGCTATGGAGATTCAACAGAGACTCCTTGGACACACCAATTTCTGAACAATTGTGACTCCACCTTCTGAATGAAAAGCTTTAATGTGTCATACTGTCTTTCCCAGTCATCAGTTGCTTTGTAAATCATGGCAGTTGATAGCATACTGGGTTCCCGGAATACAATTAGACAAGCCTTTTTTTTCTTTCCCCTCATCTCTCATTTCATCTGAACCTGTCTCTTTTTCATGTTAATTTTAATGCAAACCTCTTCTGTTTTTTTTTTAAGGTTACGTAGTGTCTGCAGCTCAGTGCATTAGTGGTGCCCTGCAATCTGGGGCAGACAAGTTATATATCAGTAATTTAATAAGTCATACATAAAACAAAACAGCATAGATTTATTTTATTTTAAAGCTGAGTAGGGTCAGCTGTGTGAGCAATGTATCTGCCAGCTATTGTCATTGTCCTGTCTGGGCAAGCTCATTTATCTTGGTTAGTAAACAACTTAAAAGGCAAAGGAGGTGGATGGCTTAAAGGAGTGTTACTGGGACACAGAATATCTGATGTTTGATGTTTTGCCTAAATCTAGGCCAAATCACTTTTTAGAAATCTACCACCAGTAGGCAGTTAAGGGATGCAGCTAAATATATGACTGTTATTTGACAGGTGACAGTGGAACAGGCAGTTGTCACAGCTGGGAGGTCTGCACGGTCAAATCAATCAAATTCGAGATGTCTGTGGAGAAAACAATAAAGGTGCAAGCTTGTAAATTCCGATAATCACCAACGTTTGAGGTGCATACATTCAGTTGCAGAGTCTTAAAATTTAAGGGTCAGTAACTGCAAACCTTAAGCACAGCTGATGATGCTAAAACTCTTTTTTCCCCTTTTAATCCTAATTTCTTTGGTATTTGGAATGCTTTGTATTCTCTGGTGTGAAACTATATGATTTCTTGATATGTGAAGCAGTTCAAATAAGCTACAGAAGTAAAAACTAGTGAACAGGTTGTTTAGTTTTCCAGTTACTTAATTTCTTGTGCCATCAGTTCAGCAGTCCTATGATAACAAATAGCACAGCAATTTGGAAATGAAGTACTCCAAGTATGGATACACAAACATGCTGCATGTTGGAGAAGGACATTCTCTTCTGAAGAACCACAGTAAAACCACTATAAATTAAAAACATAATCTGCCTGCATAAAAGCCAACGGGAGCTTGCAAAGCATTTCTGAGGTCATTAAAAATGACCATATTCCCCAGTAGAAGTCATTACCCTAAGAGCACCCCTGTGGACTCCAAGGAACCCAGTTACATTTGAGGAGTATCTCAAGGATAGCTGCTTCCTCTCTGTCTGAAAGGAGCAGTGCTTTGTTCTTTTTGTGAAGGCATCTGATACTTAAAAGGATGTGTTTAAAGAAGAAAAAATACATGTATGGTATAGAATATACCAGTTGGTATGTCAACACCTGCAAAGCTACTTGTGACATCAGCTGTAGATCTTGTACAATTCCATTGTGAAGAAGTTTGAAACATCTGAATGATGGGAATCGATAACAGAAAACTCCTATTAGGGTCATGTATACTACTCAGTATTCAGACTGCAATAAACCTCTCTTGTCCTATTGTCTCTTTTTTCATTCAGGAAGTATATTTCAAATGTACTCTGTGTCACAATGCACTATATTTTCTATTAACCTAATTTCTGGAAGTCTTTATTTTCTTGTATAAATAAGCAGGACAGATTAAGTTGTTGGGTTTTTTTCTAGCTGTGATATGGGTGATGAGGGGAATCTGTATTTCTTAGATGAAATTCAGCACCTGAAAAGGGCTGAATCAGGCCTCAAGTCTGTTCTGTAGGAATGTTCTTCAGCTTCTCAAATAAAAAATACAGTGAGCTATACGGCTTCTGCTTTCTTGCTAGCCATTCTTCACAACATGGAACAAAATGCACAGTAAAAACTTCATGGAATAGAGGTCAGCAAAGAAGTCTAGCAAACTAGTTAGAGGTTTTCCTAGGATGCTGTCAAAGTAAGGAGTACAAAGTGTTGTATGGGTAGATGATACCTCTTAGCTGTCTTACTAAAGCTGCAGATTTCTCATAAGCGGCAATTTTTTTTCTCAGTGTGCAAGGTGTCAGAGTGCAGGAGTCTTTGTTGGAAGGTAGTGGTACAAGAATGTGAAAGTATGAAGCCTACTGTTAGAAACCACTATGAAACGAAGGTGCACTGATTGGGTATTTGGAAATGTAGAAGTAGCTGAATAGCTGGTTTGGCTCTGTGAAGTTAATATACAGGCTGGGTGGAGAATGGGTTGAGAGCAGCCCCGAGGAGAAGTATTTGGGAGTGCTGGTGGATGAGAAGCTCAACATGAGCTGGCAATGGGTGCTTGCAGCCCAGAAGGCCAATTACATCCTGGGCTGATCAAAAGAAGCGTGGCTACCAAGTCGAGGAAGGTGATTCTCCCCCTCTACTCTGCTCTCGTGAGAATCCACCTGGAGTACTGCGTCCATCTCTGGAGCCCCCAACATCAGAAGGACGTGGACCTGTTGGAATGAGTCCAAAGGACGACCACAAAGACGATCAGAGGGCTGGAGCACCTCTCGTATGAGGACAGGCTGCGAGAGTTGGGGCTGTTCAGCCTGAAGAAGAGGAGACTCCGGGGAGACCTTACAGCGGCCTTCCAGTACCTCAAGGGGATTTATAAGAAAGATAGAGAGAAACTCTTCAGCAGGGCCTGTTGTGACAGGACAAGGGGTAATGGTTTTAAAATAGAGGGAGGTAGATGCAGACTAGACATAAGGAATAATTTTTTTTACACTGAGAGTAGTGGAACACTGGAGCAGAGAGGTGGTTGATGCCCCATCCCTGGAAACGTTCAAGGCCAGGTTGGATGGGGCTCTGAGCAACCTGATCAACCTCAGGGTTGGAGATGTCCCTGCTCCTTGCAGGGGGGTTGGATTAGATGATCTTTGAAGCTCCCTTCCAACCCAAATGATTCTATGATTCTATAACAAGGAGTTTCTTAGACCTTTTCTGAAGTTTCCAGAGGTTCCCTCTCTTGCACACTTTAGAAAAGGATAAAAAACAGCACTGATCTGAGGTCAGCTTGGTTGTTCAGTTCACATTATTGCCAGGATCAATTTATTTGAAAGATAAGTGTGGCACACTTGGCCATCTTAAGAACTACACTGTTACTTGGTCTTCCAAAACAGCAGAACAATGCAATCAAGTCTCTGCATGAAAAGATCAGACACAAATGAATGTCAACATGATTTGCATGGTTTATATTAACAAGACTAAGAAATTAGGTAAAAATAATTTGGCAAGTAAATTCCTCTATTAGAGAAAACAAAGACAAGCAGACTTTGCACAAACAGGAGAGAAAGGAAAATTAAAAACATAGTTTGAAACTTCTTTTCCATGTGTTTAATGTTATCTAATATTACATTTTCTTTAGTCACTTAAAGGAGACCATTTCTGTTGCAGCATTCAAGGTGAAAGGCCAAAGATCAAATCTGCTGTAATAATTTTTTTAAAACTTTTTTTTTTTTTACAAGATAACAATGTTTATGAAAGACTGAAATTATTCAGAGGTTTTAAATGTCACTTCACTACAGTTTTGTGAGATTACTACCAATAATTATAGTTTCTACTTGATTACTGGCTGAGGATCTACGTTATCCCTATCATCTGTTATTTTAAGAGGAAGAAGTAGAGGCCTCAGTTCTACAGTTGCTACTTTTACAGGATTTCTCTTTTTGGTACCCTGATTTCTTTGTATGAAAACCAAATGCATGTGAAAGGACTGAAACAACAAGGTGTTTCTGTTTCAGTGGCTGATGGTATCTGCTAGTCGTTACTGTATCAGTGATAATGCTGGAAATTTGTGAGATAAGCACATTTTTAATAAACAGCAAGGAAAGTGAAAAAGTTTCCTAAGAAAGGATTTATTTGCCAAATTAAGACGTAACTCTTAATATTGCTGTAGAGTTAAAATAAATATGAAATAAATATATAGAATAAATAAAATAAATATATAGAATATATAAATGTATAGAAGTATAAAGGTATCACTTGATGATGAATGAAGGAAAAAAATAATAGGGTTTTTTTTTTGTGCTACCTGTTATCTCAAAAGAAATTGTGAGTGCAGTCAAATTTATGAAGGCTTGAACAATTTTGTTCTCTAAATATTGTCCTTTTTTTTTCCTTATTGATAAGCAATCACTCAAGGAGATTAAGTCAAATATATCCATAGTTTGACCTTGTTTCACATTTATAGTATGTAATATGACAAAGGATTAAAATTCAGTAGTTGTACGTTGTGTTCCTCTGGGAGTTTTCTACAGTGTTTTTTTTTTATTTTTTTACTTGTGAAAAACAGTTCTTGGAAAGAGCTAGTCAGAGTTTATCAGTTATTTGACTACTACACTCTCAGACTGAGAACTTAAAACTATTCACTGAAAAAAAAAGTGTATCTTGGTATTTTATTTGTATAGTTCTTAATAAAATACTTAACAAAAAGAAAAAAAAAAGCTAGTACTGTCATAGAGAATTTTGTCATCTCTTAGTACCTCACTGAAATGAGCACTGCAGTCAAAACAACTCGTTGGTCTTAATCTCAGTTTGAACGATGTAATTCTGTAAACCTCACACATTCAGAGAGAAACTAGAAAGGTACTATCCACTTTGAAACATTTTGCAGGTGGGACTAATAACCAGAAATAGAGTTAATTAATATTTTATTGCTAAAATCTGCATGATAACCTCAGAGCCAACCATAAAGATTATCTCTTCAAGTTCTCAGGAGATGCAATATTCTAGCTCACCAGAATCCTGTTATGATATAGACCTAGTAGAGGGCTCCTGATGAGTCAGAACCAGGCAAACTACTTACTAAGAACATTCAGATTTTTCAGGATTTCTACACACAACGTATGTTTTAATGAGAAGTGCTATGGCAGCTGTTATAGCTTTTTAAACTAGAAGCCTTTCTTCTACTCTTGCCTTACGAATTGGTAAGCTTGAATACTGCAGCAAAAAGAAGGGGCTGCAGCTGGGAGAGCAGCTGGGTCTGGTTTGTTGGAAAAAAAAAATACATTAATGCTGCCTTCTCACTAAAGGGCATGCAGAGAGAAGGGCCCTTCTGAGAAAAGTGTGCTCAGGATAGCAGCAGGCTGGAGACAGACAGACATGAGAGTCCTGAGGACTTTCTTTAACCAGCCAGCAGACCTGGAGAAGCAAAAAGTTTGTTCCAAAGAAGGGCTTCCCAGTTTGTTTGCTTAATTACATAGGACTGCCTCTGTTCTCTCAGCATATCTAAAACCAGTCAGCTTGAGACAGTGGCTAACCACAGCAATTGCAGTATTTGTTTGCCTGACCTAGAAAACAGGAAAACAATTACACTCTTTCACTCCCATTCCTGACCAAAACAGAAACAACCTCTCCCCTCCCAAACGCAAAACCTAGAAGGTCTGATCACCCTCAGATTAAAAAAGCGTTAGGAAAATAAATGGTTAATTTTCTTGTAACGTGTTGGCAAACTACACTACACTTTTTCTCAAACACTTGTAGACATGCTGTGAAAGGCTTCACAAGGATATTCCGTGGGTGCTGCTATGGGTTCAGGGAGCTCAGTTGTCCTGGTTTTGTGTAGTGGGGGGGTGGGGGGGAGTACAGTGGCAGCTTCTGAGAGAAGCTGCTAGAAGTTTCCCTTTTGTCCAGTGGACATGGCCAGGTCTAGGGCAGACCCGCCAATAGCCAGGGCTGAGTTAATTGGTGACAATGATAATGCCTCTGTGATAATGTATTTAAGAAGGGGAAAATGAAAAAATAAGAAGTGAAGAGGAAGAAGTGGAGGCAGAGAGGGAGAGGTGTGAGCCTTGTGGGCCTTGTGGCCCTCACCCTCTGGCCCAGCCCAGCCACAAGAAGTGAAGAGAGGGGATGTGAAGAGAACCTGAGAGGTGTGTGCCTGAGACTGATTGTGAAGAATTTATTGTGAAAGGAATGGCTGCAAACACCAAGGTCAGTGAAGAAGGACAGGGAGAAGTAAAGTTGTTTCTGGCAGAGATTCCCCTGCAGCCCATGGAGGTCCACAGAGGAACAGAGATCCACCTGCAGCCCATGGAGGTGGCGGGCCGGCGGATGCCCGAAGGAGGCTGTGGCCCGTGGAGGGCCCACTGGGGCAGCTGTTCTGGAGGGACTGCACCCCGTGGGAAAACAACCCACGCCAGAGCAGTTTGTGAAGGACTGCAGTCCGTGGGAGGGATCCCACGCTGGAGTCAGGGAGGAATGTGAGGAGTTCTTCCCCTGAGGAGGAAGAAGCAGCAGAAACAACGTGTGGTGAACTGGTGGTAACACCCATTCTCTATTCCTCCCTTGTGCTGCTCAGGGTGGGGGGAAGGAGGGAGAGATAATTTAAGGTAGAGATAATTAATAAGTTAAGCCAAGAAGAGGAAGGGGTGGGGGTAAGTTGTTTTTGTTCGCTCTTTCATTATCTTGCTTTGGTTTCATTAATGCTAAATTGAAGTAGTTTTCCCCAAGTTTAGTCTGTTTTGCCCGTAACTGTAACTTTAAGGATCTCTCCCTGTCATGAGTGAGAGAGTGCATAGCTTGGTCTTGAGCATGACTAAACTACAACAGTCAGTCAAAAGCTGAAGTAGCTTTGAGGAGATCATGACCATCTTCCTGAGACAGTGAGCCCTGAATAGAAGGTAGATGTCAGAGGGGACATCTATAGAGGGGAGAAAGGTACAACTGCTCCCGAACCTTGAGTTCTTAGGGCTTACGATTTTTGGTTTTTTTGCCTCCAGGAATGGTGTTGCTAGATCATGGAAGCACGTGCATGGTAGTTTTCAGTTATGAAATGCCTTGGTTCAATACCTTTACATTTTACCTCTCTTGTCGTTTTTTTTTGTTGTTGTAAAGTGTGGGAATATGATGACATGATCAAAACAAACTTGAGGAGGTTTGCCAGGTAAAAGGAAAAACCTTCCCCTCACGATTAATATTGGTTTTGCCAAAGACTAATCCTTGTAACTCAAGGAAGAAAAAAAAAAATCCTGAAACTTTTGCTAATATAACATCTTCATCTATGATTTTTGGTTGCCTATATTTTAATGTTAAAAAGCAAAATGTTGTTATATTGATCCTAGAACCCTGAGCTCAGTTTAAAGAAGGGATAGCTAATTTGAATGCCATCTTCTAGGGCCATAAATTTTACTGATTATTCTTTTCACAGTGTCATTCTTGCACTTCTGAAAGGAAAAAAGGAAGACTGACTGACACAGGAAAAGTCTGTAATGCCTCACAAAGGAAGCCTACCTACTTCTCTCAATCTTAGGATAAATAATTTGGGGGCTTTAAACCAGGTTTTAGCATGCTATTCTCTTCTGTTTACACTTTTATGAGTACCTTTGTGGCTGCCTTCCTTAAAATGTGATTTTTCTGGTGATAGTGTAAAAGCTTTTCAAAACACAGCACAATACATTTGACTACTGGTTATCTATTTGCTGTCTAATTTAACGTTCACAGCATGAGAAACAGAACCCTGGTATGTACCAGCTTGCTTAGTAGTGTGGTAGGAGGGAGTTTATGTTCCCTGAATGCTGTGCACACAGAAAAAAAAAAGGAAAATTTCTGTGTTAATTCTGGCAACTTTTTTGAACTGTTTTGCTCCTCAGTTTTCTCATTCTCCTGAATACCATTGTTTTTAACTTTGTCCATTATGCTCACATCCTTCCTCAGTCTGCAAGTCTCATAAATCTTACTGCTAAGGAGCAGAGCTTGGCAGCATGGTGACGTTTTGCAGCATGTTCATGAACACAGAGAGGTTATTTTATTTTTTGTTAAACAAAGAAATGAATGTGGATTCATCTGCAAATTTTCCCAAGTTGCTCTTTCCTTTGCTGGTCGTCCATACAAAAAATGGTTGTTATGAAGAACTAATCCTACAGGCACACTGTTATTCACCTTTGTCAACTCTGATTTCTCTATTCACTTGCCCCCTAGTCCTCTCTAATGTTTGTGTCATCTTAGGCTACTCTATGATCTCCCACATGGAAATATTTAAGTATCCAATATTGTTAAAACATGCTGGTTTGACTCCCCAGCAAGTCTGAACAACTAACATAATAATGCGACCAAATCACATTCTGTTTCTTTTTGTGCTGTACCATAAAATGACTATCAGTTTCTGTTGTAAAGCTTTCATATTCTTACTAAATTAATCTGGACTTCATGATGAGAAATGGATGTTATGTTGCAGGCTTTATGTATTCAGAAATATCTGTTGTTTGGTGCTTTTTCTTCATTTGCTATTTCATCCCTTTTCTCCTTCAGAGCAGACACATGAATAAATACTTTTCTAATCTAGCACTTTACTATACTTGAGTTTCTCAGCTTATTTCTTGTCTTCTGTCTGTAGAAAAACGAATCTTTGTGAACCTCTGTCTCCCTGCTAGGAGCTGTTTACAACTCATTCCTTCCCCAGACATCTTTTCCTTTTGATGTGTGTTGGAAGGGGACTCTATTTTTATTTTTAAGACCACTTTCCTTTCCTCCACAGTTTCTCAGGGGATTACTTCTCTTTCCTTTTCAGGCTCACCTCAACATGACTGTTTTAAATATTTCTTTCATGACAGTTCTTTACCCAAGCTTTTCTCAGAATATAAGAACATTACTTTTAAGTACTCTCTAAATTGCTATTCAAAAACTGCAAAATGTAGTATGTCTCCCTTTTGATAATTTTCTGGTTGTGTTTCCTAAATTTATTCTCTTCTAGGGAGAAGTTGTGTTGATTGTTTAAGTTTGAAAGAGTACGTTTTCCTTAGACCTTGGGAAGAATCAGTTCCTATCTCTGAAAATAAAGAAGCCTTGGTCCAGTTGAAGTCAGATCTCTGAGATCTGGCTTTTGAACAATTACATGCTGGCTACTATCAGGTGCAGGCTTACAGAAGAAATGTATCAGGGATGTAGCTTGGAATAAAGTTTGTATTCAGTGTCTAGGCATTAATCATCAGTGATTCTTTATCGCTGGTGATGACTTCATGCCATGATTGTAGAAACTCCACGTGTCCTATTTCATCTGTGTACTTATCTTTCTATGCTGTTGGGTGTATTTCACAGTCTAAAGAGTAGGGATGTACTAAATTGTTAAATCTGTTATGCTTGTCTTTTCTTTCCTTGTAGTCTTATAAAATGCAAACACCTGACTTCTCTCTCTCCTGCTAAATCTGGATGGTAGTTCTGTAGCAACTGAGCTAGCCAGGGCAAAAATGAACAGCTTTGGTTCGTTGATTGGAATGTGTCCTGGTTTCGGCTGGGATAGAGTTAATTTTATTTCTAGTAGCTGGTATAGTGCTGTGTTTTGGGTTTAGTATGAGAATAATGTTGATAACACACTGATGTTTTAGGTGTTGCTAAGTAGTGCTTACACCAAGTGAAGGACTTTTCAGCTTCTCATGTCCTGCCAGCAAGAAGGCTAGAGGTGTGCA
Organism: Chlamydotis macqueenii; assembly: GCF_036417535.1. Taxonomy (NCBI): domain Eukaryota; kingdom Metazoa; phylum Chordata; class Aves; order Otidiformes; family Otididae; genus Chlamydotis; species Chlamydotis macqueenii. Next base: position 97,356,314 of record NC_141556.1, on the reverse strand, counting down.
AGAAGATGTGAGGGGGCATACCCAGGACAGCTGACCCAAACTGGCCAAAGGGATATTCCATAACATATGATGTCATGCTTAGCGTATAAACTGGGGCAAGATGGCCAGGGAGTGGCAGCTGCTGCTTGGGCGCAGACTGGGCATTGTTTGGTGGCTGGTGAGCCATTGCATAATTTGTTTTTTCTGGGGGTTTTGTTTCTCTCTCTTGTTATTTTCCTTTTCATTACAACATTATTATTATTATTATTATTATTATTATTATTATTATTATTATTATTATTATTATTATTATTATTATTATTTTGTTTCTGTTCTTATCTCAACTCACGAGTTTTCTTACTTTTACGCTTCTGATTCTCTTCCCCATACCACTGTGGTGGGGAGTGTGAGCAAGTGGCTGCATGATGCTTAGTTACCGGCTGGGGTTAAATCATGGCAGAATAGAAAACTTGTGCAAACTGCTTGCAATAAAGTCTTCCAGTCTCCTTCCCCTAGCCAAATCTCTAAAAACTCCTGTAATAATTATGATACTTTTCTTGGAGATTGTGTCCCCTTCTGAAGTAATGCAAAGCAGAATAATGGGATGCCATAGCAAACCCATTTGCCTAAATGCCTTTAATATCCACCTGTAACATATTTAATGGTCTGAAATGATAATTGTTAATGATAGTTCTTGTAAGTCTTAGGGGATTATTTGTGATGTTCAGCTTGAAGGTGTTAGATTAAGCTGCTAGACCAGGTGGGATTCTGGACAGCGCACAGCATAGATTCCTCCAGAAAACAGTTCTGCCAGAACACAGAATCATAGAATCATAGAATCATAGAATGGTTAGGGTTGGAAGGGACCTTCAAAAGTCATCTAGTCCAACCCCCCTGCAAGGAGCAGGGACATCCCCAACTAGATCAGGTTGCTCAGAGCCTAAACCAACCTGGCCTTGAACGTTTCCAGGGATGAGGCATCCACCACCTCTCTGGGCAACCTGTTCCAGTGTTCCACCACCCTCAGTGTAAAAAATTTTTTCCTGATGTCTAATCTGAATCTACTTCCCTCTATTTTAAAACCATTACCCCTCGTCCTTTCACAACAGGAATGATTCCTGTTTTCCTGATAATAAAAGATAATAAAGGAATTAACCTTATATTTTGGATGCCTAAACAAGATATCTAAAGCTAAGGGAATATTCCCCGTTGTCTTAATTTCCTGCTCTTTCCACTTTCCCATCATTATATGCTTAATTCGTAATATGTCAAATTTGTGGATCATAGTGACTTGTTAATTCAAGCATAGCTGGAAGCTTTTAGTGGTTATTTTTGGGCCATCTGTAACATGAACTTTAGTCTTGATAGGCTTCACTTTAAAAGGGCTGATGATGTCATTTCCCAAAGTTTAATGTGACAGTTGAGTGGTTTTATCTGTTATGTCAATTGAAGTGGACTCTGCTTGTTATCAGTAAGCAATATTGTTTATGCTAAGTGCTATAACTGTTAAATGCATTATGTTGCCCATATGGTGGCTATTTTGTCATTGTCTTTCTCTTCAAATACACCTTCTTCACTGGAGAACCTATTGCTTCTCTGATGAATATGGAGGTTTAATTTATCAGAACAGAAAACAAAATGGGGACGATGCTAGAAACCTTTTCTTTTTAAATTTACAAAAAAGAAGGACATGTTTCTGCTGTTCTAAAATAATTAAAACATTGTGCCCAGTACATGTTCATTTATCATGGCAAATCCACTGCTTTCTAGAGAGCAAGAACATATTTGTGTCACTATGCTCCTCAAAATAATAATTTGCAAAATATTTATGTGGGCTATTCTTTAGCATCTTTTGTGGTAGGAGGAATATTATTTTTAAAGTATATTTATGTTATGGTAGTTGGAAGCTCTCCACAAACATATTGTGAAGATTTATCTTGATGTCAGTCCTACAGAAATGATGAAGTATGGACTTGAACTGAGCTTCCCAACATTACAGAATGAGTAAAAAGTAGTGTTTGGAACAGTAACGCATACTTTTTCTCATTCTTCTGAGTTTCTCTTGTGCCTTAACAATGACTGTTGATGACAGCAGCTATGAAGGCTCCATGTGTGAGCCAACATATACATTTTGTAATCAACATATGTCTTAAAATCAAATATCTGTTTTACTTTAAAGAATTCTTAATTTAGAGCATTGGCTTCTCTCTACAAAACCACAATGGAGAGGGGAGTGGCAGACCACATTCTCACTATGTGTGCTTTCCTCTTTGTATGCATTTCTTTCCCCTGTATCATTTTTTCCCAAGTGCATATTTATTGTTCTGTTCTTTTCTTATTATTTTCTTATCTTATCCCACTAAAAACTTAAGTTTTGCCCCCACATGTTTTGTTTTATTTATTTGCTTTTTTTTTTTCTCTTTGGGTCTTTTACACCCATGGCTGAATCATATGGTTATACCCATTGTGAAATTTTATTTTAAGTTACCTTTTCACACTGCTGAGAAATAAACATGAGGTCTAGTGACACATGTATGTGAAAAGGAAGAAAATTACTGTTAAGATTTTGCTATAGTTTTTCCCTTCCTATTGTAGTATCCACACTTGCCTTGTACTGACTGTTCCTAAATATCATGAGATATTCAGCCAAGAGCGGCTGAGACTTGGCCGTTGAAGACAAGAACAAAATTCTTGCCCGCAGTGCTGGTCTTGTAATTTCCCTCTGTGAAGTTGGTGCTGGGAAAGATATATCAAAAGAGAGAAGGGCAAAATTATATTAATCCTCCCTTCTTCTTGAAAGATCCTGGGTTTTAATAGGTCTTATGAGCTGTGCAACATGCTTCAGCTCTGTGTGCGTTCAGGAAAATATGCAAATACCTGAAGAAAAATAGAATTTGCAGTACTGAGCCTTGCAAAGGGATATGGGTAAGGTGAAGGTTCTTGGGAAAATCTCACCCTTTTAATTCAAATTTTGTGTTCCCTAGCAGGGACCTTCCATCAGGCTTCAGTGTGGCCAAGCACTGTGATTTGTAACCACAGCATTTCACAGAAAATTGTTAGTTACTTGTACTCAAAAGACCTAAACGTTTGAAGGAGTAAGTTACTGACAAATTAAGATGAAACGATAATTGTGATGTTAACTTGATAGCAATTTCTGAACTTTTTTTTTGTTCAGGAAAATTGTATGAAAGCACTTTGAGAAAATGAAGGCTACATCAGGCTAACACTTGTATCAGGCTATGTTTCTGAATCTCCATCTGGAAACTTATTTTCAGGCAGTCTTCCTGGCCTTGACTCTCAAAGTTGTTCAGGCAATGAGGTACAAAGACTTACACACATAGCCCCCATAGAAGTGGGGAGCTGATAGCTCTGTCTGAGGTCAGACATACCAAAAATAGGCAAACTCCTCCAGAGAGTTCTGCCAGTCTACCTTACACATGAACTCTCTGCTGCCTTTGGCAGTCTTTCAGGGATAAATATACTGGATTTTACATATGCCAGGCCATTTGCACCATCTGTAGCACAAGATTTTGTTGAGCAGTAGGAGGATGGACACGAATAAAAATGTCAGTCTTTCATTTGGAGTGGGAACAGTTACTGAGGCAGAAAACTGTCAAAATGAGGATTGTGGCACTTATGTAAACAGAAGCAATCACAACTGGTGCTGTGTCTTCAGCCTTAGCAGCTCTTTTTAAATGTGTATACAAGGGTAAAGTTTGTAGACAATGCCTATAGAATAGTGATCATGTCTATTTAGACACTGCAAGTATCAGCGCAAGGGGACCTGCCACAATGAGACAAGAAACAAATATATGAAATAAAGTACATGCTGTATTGTCTGATTTCAGCTGCGTGGTGTTGGAATGAGTGGCTCACTTTTGCAACTAATCTTGCAACTATTCCATCTTAAGGTGTTCATTTTTGGATCTTGAAAAATGCAGTCTCTAGGGCTGACTGTGGTGATGGTGAAAAGACTGACTGTCTATCACCTTCACACAACTAGTGGTATTGCTCAGAATTTTTTAGTGTTGACACAGAAGGTCTGAACGGATACTACAGGTTCAATTATGGCCAAAAAGTCTGACCTTGCTCCCAGTAAGAAGCACCAGTGCTGTACAGTGCTAGTACACAGCTCATTTTACAGTAAGCCTACTACAGTAAAATTTCACAATTGCCATGTACCCTGCACTTCATGAATTAGGTCAAAGCGTAAACTGAATTAGGTCACAACCTACCTAAGTTATACTGTGTTATATTCACTGAACTCTGATGCTCACTGTGAAGACCTTGTGTTATCCATAGCTTTTGTATTGATCATAAGCTGTTTACAGAAACTTGCTGAATTGAGCTCAAGTAGAAAGTTATCTTTTAGTGACAGATTTTTCAGGGTTTTTTAATATTGTCCAAAAACTCTAGAAATACCTAATACTTTCTCGAACAATCCCATTAATATTTTACTAGCTGTATACTGCCTGGCGAGCACAATTACCACTTTTTCAAGGTGTAAAAAAGCATTGCGGTCACTGAAGCATCCAAACTAATAAAATGTTTCTTCTTAGCATGATGTTTTTGCAGTTTCTTTCAGAGACCAGCAAAGGAACAGCTGTTGCATAACATCTGCCACAGTCCAGCAGGCCAGTTATGTAGGGGTTGAGCAGACGACTCTGAAGCCCAGGCTGATGGCATGAAGGTGATGGCTCTCAGGGCTTGGCCATACATCATGCAGATCTGGAAGTGGCAGGGTCCATTAGCATGAATGGGAACGGGTTCCAGCCATGGCTGTGGTGTCCTAGCAACAAAAAGCCAAATGTATGGACTTGTGCAATGCCTTGACTGACCAACCTCTTCAGTTCGTGCTCCACCTGAATTCAAGACAAAAGCCCAAATAAGTATCTACATAGATGTAATCATACATTTGTCTGTACATATATACATGTTTATAATTCATTTATATATATGTACAAATACATATACACACATATATATGCATCTCTAGAATGTATGGATGTCTTATATGGTGATCAGAATAGACTAATTCAAGTTATGGAGGAAAGAAATACGATTAAACTCAGAATCAGGTGAAGAGTCCTTGTTCAAATGAAGGACCTTGATATAATGACAGTGTTCTGCATCATAGTGCTAGTCTAAGAACCTCTGTGAAGTATGTTTTTATAGACTATTGCAAGATGATACTAGCATGTTTAAATTTCCTCTAATGAATTATGATTCTTTCTGTACTGAAACCCAAGTGTATTTACAGATGGTTCTACCATATTCCATCCTAGCCTATAGAAAAAAAAAAAAAAAGCGGGGAAATTCAGCTGGCTGGCTTCTCACTAGTTTGCTAATCTGTCTATAATTTTTAGCATTTAGTTTATGGCACAGGCTGGATCATTAAAGCATATTCCATTAGCTCAAACATGTACGCACAAACGCTACCTTCACAGTTGCATTCCAGGAAAAAGTGGGTTTGATTTTTGACTTTTTGAGGGAACTCCTCCTTTTGTAGAGAAGGATTTCAGCAGCAAAAGCAGCATCAGAATGTGAACATTTGAATATGCCCATAAACTGATATTTACCTATCTCAACATTTTTTCAATTGTTTCATCACTTTGCCATGGTTTCACTTACACTTACTTTTGGTCTTGTATGACTTTTCAGGGGTCCTTATTTGAGGAGATAAGGGCTTGAGAAAATGAGTGGGGGCACTCTGGTTTTGTGTTTATACCATGGCAGGGAGTTTGGAACTAGATGATCTTTGAGGTTCTTTCCAACTCAAACCATTCTATGATTCTATGATATGGATGAAGGTGAAAGAAATTTGTTCTGGAATGTTTCTTATTTTGAAGGGTAAGAATGCGTATCATTGTAACTGGTTAACACCTCCTCAAAGTGTTAGTCAGGTAGGCCTAACCAATCTAAGAAAGTGTGAAATGTTTGAACTGCCTTGGCACTTTTCCCCACAAAACTATTCCTACAGTTTTCCTGCTTTGTTTAGATACAAGATTTTAGCAGGGGAGAGAGAAATTTCTTTTCTCCTTGACATCCTACTCTGTTTTCTCCTGCCCTCCCTCAGGTCTTTAAATCTCTCTAGGCTGTAAAGGGCAGTAAGGTTCTTTCAACACAGTCCTGTAAGGATTTTTTTAAAAAATACATAACTTAATGGCCAGTTCAGTCATATGACTTCTTATTGATCACTGGGCATCTCATCCATAGAGGTGGGTGGGAATACTGATGGTGTCAGAAAGCTTCCCTATGCAAAGCAGAAGGAAAACAGGGTATTTAAAAGGTTTCATTGGTAGATGGAAGCTATATGAGAAGACTTAACAGTTTGGTGGTTGGGTTACTGGCCTAGGATGTGGGGAATAGATTGTGGTTTGGCACTGGGGCTTATCTCATCCCAGGTGAGTACCCTGATGCTGAGTTGTGAGGGTCTTCCTTTCCATGCCCAGTCCTTCCAGACCTAGCAATTTTCTCCAGAAAACTTTCTTCTGGAAACCTATTTTGTTCCCATATGTGTTTAGGTTTGGCAGAATGTTACTAAAAATAAAATCTTTCCCTCTCCTCATTTTTCGCTTAAGAAAAGAAAATAAGAGTTGAGTATTTCCACCCATCTCAGCATACCAAACACTTGAAGTATCACACAGTTTGGAGGAGGCTGAACTCAACCCTCAAGAGAACTAAAATGAAATAATTGGGGTAGCTTTGGCCAGAGGGTATCACTGGATGCATCTTTGTCCTGCACAGGACAGGAAGGAGAAGCAATGTAGCCAGTTCACCTTGGGTTTCTTGGTACAGCTCAGTACCCACTGGGGTAACGGCACTGCTCTGGGGGTCTCCTGGACTATCTCCTCCCTCATGGGCCACCTCTAACATCTCACCCTGTTGCTCATTAGAGAGAGGCCCATAATTGTTGTTTGTGTTAGTGCAAACACATGAGCCTGAACATTACTTGGGCATCAGGTCAGAACTGAGAAAAACATGCTGAAGTCCTTACAGACCTCGCAGTTCTTATAAATCTTCCCCTGGATGGAAATGACTCATTCTACTCTTTTGTAATATTCAAACCAGGTGAAAGTGAGTATTTATAGCACCACAGAATTGCTGCTAACACTTTTTTCCCCTGTCTCAAAATTTATGGTAACATATTTTTCTAACTGCAGCAATTTGCTACCAAGCTGTATGAGGATGTCGAGTATAAAGTACATATTAAAAGAGGGGGATAAATCAATCTCTGATGATTACAAAGTATTACGGTCGCTGTATAAAAGTGTACATTCATATGTGACACCTAAATTGGAAATGCATAGCAAATTATGCAGGCAGGAGAAATACCTGAATTCAAATGACAGCGCTGGTCAGAGGAGTTTCCTCCTTTCAGATACTTGGCTTTGTATTTCTGAATGTAGTTGCTATTTACTAGCATATGGCAACCATAATTACCCCTGGTGTTTGCCAGGAGAGAAATGCTAAGGCAAACTCCTACATAGTCTGTTGGGGCAAAGCAGTGCTTTGCCTTTTCCCTTGTGGAGCTACAGACGGGTCTTTTCTGATGGCTGCCCATGCTGCCTTCCCAAACTCAGCCCGACCTTTCTCTGTTTCCCCCTGTAGCTGGTGGGGAAGAAGCATGCCAGCCTGTTCGCGTATGGATGCATGTGTTCAACTAAATGCTATTCTGAACGTCTGTTTGCCTCCTCTGAACCAGTAGCTGTCCTTTCAGGGACAGTCTGAGCTCCTGCTGCCACCACAGACAAATTTGCCACTATGTGTCACTTACTGTGGATGTGACTGTTTGCCTAGTGGCTTCAAGGAATCACTATGTTATCATCAATCTCTGTGACCTCTTCTGTTTTCCTGTGCCTGTCAATAGCGCTCTGACTTTTTTTCCATTACGGTAGGTCACAAGGACATTTCAGTGTTGTACCTACCTCTTCTAATAGTTGTAGGCGAATTTCTGGTGCACAATGCCTTGGTCATTTGCACCTCTTACAGGGATTTAATTCTCATGAAAAGGAATCAAAGAAAATGCCATGTACAAAATACAGCACAAAGAATAGGCAAGGAGTGTAGTTAAAATATATAGCTAATGACAGCAAATCAAATAAACTTAAATACTATCTCGCTGATGCTGAATGTTTTCCTCTCTTCTTCCCAGAATTTCCTTACCAGTGATGTATTGTGATCTGACATTTAAAATTTTGGGTTTTGCTACTTTTGGCAGGGACAGGTTAGTCAGACTGTATGACGTCCTACTCACAAAACCTGAAATTAGACTTAGGAAACGGAGAGTGGGGTGCATACATGCACATATATACCCAAAGACATTCCAACTCTGCTGCTACCTTAACAGGAAAATACAACTCTCTCACCTGTGTTTAATTATCATCTTTGGTAAAGTAAAAAACTGAGTGGCTCAGAAATCAAGGCACTCAACTATTATAGATAACAATTGCATAATGGTGAGCACTGCTTGGTCTGGGAAGCTTAGTTTCTTATGAATATATCCGCATTTAGAGATGTCTGTCCTTAATAAGAGGTGGTTTAGAAAAGTATTTGTTTTAAGTTCATAGGCTTTACTGTGGACTTGGCGACCCAGCATCTGATTTGGATTTATTGAAGCAGATGTTAAGTGGAGAGAAGAGACTGGCATGTCTGTAGTGGTTCCATAGCTGTCTGAATTATTGTTAAAATCCCAGCACTGGCACATCTCTAATTTAATACACATTTCAGCAGTGACCGTGGTAATAAAATCTGAAATGCCTCATACTCCTTTCATTAAAGTCAGAAGGGGAAAAAAAGAGATTTGTATCAATGTGAACACAGAGGTGTGCCTGTTCAACATGAAAGTATCCTTTTATCTACAAAAAGTAATCTTGTTGTTTTAAGAAGCTATCTACTGCAGGCTGCATTCTTTTCAAGCAAATGTGGTCCTGTGACATAACTCTTCACGCACTCGAATGGTTCATTGCAAAGCTGTCTTTCCAAAGGACTGCACGTCATTTCTAAACTGAACTCACATGAGAGAGACAAAAGATGAAAATGGCTTGGATCTGAAATTTAGGAAATTAATAAAAGCAGGATTAAACAGGCTGTGGAACATCTCTGAGTTTCAAAGACGTATAGGGTTACCTTGCACTTCCGTGAGCCAAGACAGGTATCCTGACTGGCAGCTGGCTGGTTGAGGGGCTGGAGTGGGTAGATAGCATCAGGGGACGATGCATGGAAGAGCCCCCCCGCCCCCGGCACGGACTCTGCCTCAGGCAGGGACTAGTTCTGCTCTACATCTTCATCTCTGAGATCGAGTTGCCTTTCCCAAAGCTGTATTGCAGGAATAAAAAGCGCTAATGCCATCTCACAGCCAGCACTACCCTTTTTGAACAAGTTTCTCAGACTGTTCCAGCTGCTTGAGAGACAAGTGCTTTTGTTTAGCTTGCAAGTGCCTCTTGAAACAGGGCACTTGTTTTGTGTTGAGCTGACATTAACAGAAAACAAGCTTGAAGTCAGTGGGAGTTAGGTTTTCTATAAGTCTGCGGAAGCTAAAAGTATCTTCTGAGCTGTGCTGAAAAATGTTACTTTTCTTCCCAGTGAGTAACTAAATCGGGAATGTACCGCTATGCTTGTAGTAGGACGGTTCAGTAGAGGGTCAAATATCCGCTCAATAGAGCAGCCCATCACTAGGAGTGTGTCTAATTAATCCTGCTGTGCTGTGAGATAGCATCAATTCTATCAGAGTTTTTGGGCAGTCTTTCACTTGTTTTGGCAATTATATGCTACTAACTTACTGTAAGATGAGTTGATAAAACAGTAGGGTTGAAAGCAAATGTTTTTTTCAGGACATATATATTTGTGAATTTGTTACATTGGCATTTAGTTTTAGGATTAGCCTAGCTTCAGATTGTTGTGCAGGATGGGAAGTCAGAATTTTGCCGAGCCCCAGTTACACATTTAGAGTAATGATGATACAGTTAACCATTTATAAATGGCTTTATTGATGGCTTAACACATAATAATGCTTAGATTTAATGCCTTATGTAGTATGAGAAACCTCTCCCTCTTGATATAGGTATATACACCTCAAGAGGGTTAAGTTAATTACTCTGGGAAACAAAAGTAAATTTAAACTTGAGGGTAATTAAATTCTCATCTACTGTGGTAAATTATTTTAGCTACTTTATACACAATGTAAGTTCAGTTTATCTGCTTTTCATTGGGAAATGGCATTGAATAAGCACAGTAAAATCTTCTAATGAGACCTTTTCCCACTAACAATAAAAATAATCCATTGAAATTTGTTCTGTTTAAGATTATTTGCTGTAGTGGGAGCATGTGAACAATTCAGAATTACAAATAAGCACAACTATCCAAGCAAAGAATGACAGCATGGCTAGAGAGGTGTTCATGGTTACTTCTTTTCTCTTAAACACATCTCTAAAGGAAGCACTTAATCACAAATTTGGGGTTTTTTTTTTGTCAGCTTATCACTGGTAAACTTAAGATTCATTGAGAAAATGATTAGTTGTGTACAATGGGACACTAAGGAAACATGTTACCTTGAAAACATTTGTCTATAAGGCCTTTTAAAAGTTCTAAGTAATCCTGCCAATTTAGAGACCCAAACAGTTAAAAGCTGTCTTTTTTTCCAAGGAAGATAAAAAGAGGGAGATGTCTATGATCACAGACATCACAGATTTTTCATAGCAGAAAAGTAAAATTTTAGTATACTGTAGTAACATTTGTTTTTTGATAATACTTTCATGTGCATGTTGTGAGATTAATTTAGTTACCTTTACAGAGAGGAGCAGAACTGTGAGCACAAGAGCTGTCAGTGATGTTTGACTTGAATTTAGAAAGGCTTTTATGTTAGATTTATATTTCTGTACAAATTTCTGTGTTTGCTCCTTGTTTTAGTATGTGAGAATATTCAAATATTAATGTAATCTTCATAATGGCCTTCTGAGGTAGGAAAATAGTGTAATTTTGACTGAAGAAGGGCAACTGGTAAATGGAAAGATTTAAGTGCGTGATGCAAGGACCTCATCAAGATTAACATTGCTCTTACCTATAAGGGATTGCAAATATTTATTAGATTGAGTAAAACTGTGTGCTTGACAGATCTTGTCCTTGGATGAACCTTTTCATAAGGCCTATCTGTGTAGATGAAATACTGGTATGGGATTGGAAGGAGCTGGGTTCTGCTTTGAACAGCCATGCATTAGCTATGTATGGTTTCAGGTGAGATAGTTGTCACTGGGAAATAATTCAGCCTTATTAGCTTTTTATGAATTTTGACTTATTTGTGTTGATGTAGCAAGGTGTTAATGCATTGAAATAGCTTGTGACCTGGGACTTGATGTCACATCAATGCTGAACATGCAATTGTCTCCCTGTTGGTATACAAACTAAGTTAATGGTTTTGTCTAACAGCTTTCTTACTGACTAACTGAGTGGTTATAAGGAAGTCAGGTATCAGAAAAATGTGGTATTCCTCATTTGAAATTTTCAAAGTAACATCCATATAGAGATGGTAGGCAATGAGTATTCTCAGAGATGAACTCTGGTCTGTGGCATGAACTCCCTTAGGACTAAGCTGATCTAAAACATTCCCTTCTTCTGATTCAGTGGCTTTCCTTCCAAAACTCCTTTTCTCGTAGAAATGCAGCAGCAAGGACCTTTTTAAAACAAATCCTTACAGTTTTTGTTCTGGGAAGAGAAGGAAAAAGTGACAAAGTACATATGATAGGTGTTCTTTGGTGTGTTGCTGATGGATAGTAAAAGTCTCATAAAGAGTAGGATTTTTTTTCCAAAGATTCCCTAAACTGGCACTGTTCTGTTAGTCTTGCCAGTAATGTTTAATCCTCTCTTTTGCCCCCCGACTCCATCTCTCAAAGTATCTTCTTTTAAAGTTCAAGCTCCCTTTTTTCCCAGCACAGTATTAAAAGCATTTTCATATTCAAGCTATATGTATGTGGCTTAGAATGTCTATCCAGTTAGCTGTCAAAATTCAGATCCCATGTTTCACCTGCAAGTACCTCAGAAAATCCACCTGAGTAATTAGAATTAAAAAATGAGGCCAGTACTCACAGGAACAGGACTGTCTTTTTCCTCTGTTTGACACAACGTGTAGCTTTGTGTTCACTCTGGGTTGACACTGAGCAGTTAGAGATTCTCATTTTCTCCTTCCCTGCTGTTTCACAATGAAATATGTTGGCTAGGAAGCCACAGTGAAAGGGCTGCCAACCTGATGAAAGGATTTGTGCTTTCAAAAATGTCCTCATGCTAAATCAGGAGGAAGCCAAGACCTTTCAGTTTGTTGTGAGAAATCAGAGTCAACAGTCTAGTGGAAAAAACATCACCTGAGACTGGAAAAATGAATAGCTAAATCCCAGCTCTGCATGGCTTAGAGTCAGGATTTGAATGGTGTCACCAGATTAATAAATGAATACTTTTACTGTGAGGCCATTGGCTATCTGAGGATGATGTGCAGTGCCTCATTTATTTCTACCTACGCTGTTGCTTTGTTTCAGTGCAAAATGCCATCCAGAAGTATCATAAACCATTTTTTAGACTAAAGTTTTCTTTAAAAGATTCCAGTGAAAAGTTCATTTCAATTAATGTTCACTGTCTGTAAAAGGAATGTCTTAGTACAAGACCCTTCTCCCAAACAAGCTGGTTTTATTTTCATCTTGAAGGACTGGAATCCAGTGTGTGGCCTTTTCATTTCCCGGGTTAGCTTGATGCACAGTTTTCAGTGTGTCCATTATCTGACTGATCTTAAACTGGGTACAGAATGATTTGCCGATACATAGATGACCAAGGAGGCTGACTAGTCTGACTGTGATCAGGTACTGTAATATGTTACATCAGCAATAGACCAGGGAGCATGGATTTTCCCTTCTCCACTGAAAAATTAATAAAGTAAGAGGATGGAGGCAACCTAATCTATTAATAATAGTACTCTTAGGTTTTGTTAGAGTCAAACGCTATTAAGTAAGATATGCTTCTGATGAGCATGTGATCTAATCCGATCAGAGCTAAGTCTGTTCTCTGTGCAGGTCCTTGGGTGTCCCATGGCAGAGTAAGGAAGTTGATATCTCCAGGATGTGCTAGGGCCTTCACCTGACAATATTATGTTGAAACAGTGACTGCACTTTGGAATAGCATGTTTTCTTATGATCACATTCTTGCTAGTTCTCTCTCTTCTTTTATTGTGTTTCTTTTGCTTATTTCTTACCTCTGTTTCAGATCAGATCCCCAGTTCAACTGGATTGGGCATAACTTCAGTTAAACCAGTGTAAATGTGCTAATAGACATTTCATAAAGATATTGCCTGACATGATAAAGTCAAATGCCAATGTCAGAATCTAAAATCCATTAATAGTCTCCTCCTCACTTGAATCATAGCTTGATTAGTGTTATTGGCAGTGCCAGTAGTTTATTTGGGTTTGATTTGAGCTTCTAAGGAGCAAGATGCAAGGCACAACTTTACTTTTTCAAAGTAAGAAAGGTCTTTAGAATTGACAGAAGTCACCTTTTTCTTTTCATCCATGCTTTTAAGAATTATTTTCTGTCTGAGTTTTCTTCCCTTAATTGTGGCACAGGAAAATCATCTCCATATTTGCTGCATGTTCATAAATGCTTGTACCTAAGCATGCTACCGTTTGCTGTTTAAAGCACATTTAAAGTATACCTACACACAAGTGTCGGACTGCTACATAGATGTGACATCCTGCTGTAAATCCTGGCCTATCTAAAACCCTGAGGAGGACTTATGTCTCCAAGAGCACAGTAAGAGCAGACAAAGTGTTCAGGCCTATGCACTGGCAACACGAGCAGGAGAGGACAAGGGCAAGCAGGCAGCTCAGTCCCAGAGAGAGGCAATGCAGCGTGAGAAGCCTCAGTAGAACTGCCAGCAGCAGGCTTGAAAGAAGAATACAGATATGTTTGTACATTCCTTCCCTACTTCTGTCTCCTGCCCTCCTTTCCCCGTCTGCCTGTGCTGAAATTACCATAACCCACTTTCGGAGCAGACTGGTACTTTCTCCAACTGGCTAGTCATTTCCGAAGAGCTACGTTGTACGAATATAAAGCAAAAGTTATCAAAACTCTTCCTTCTTTCCACTTCCCTCTCCTGCTGCCTCCCAGCTCCTTTTCTCAATATTGGCATAACATTAAAGAATCATGGAATGGTTAGGGTTGGAAGGGACCTTCGAAGGTCATCTAGTCCAACTCCCCTGCAAGGAGCAGGGACATCCCCAACCAGATCAGATTGCTCAGAGCCCCATCCAACCTGGCCTTGAATGTTTCCAGGGATGGGGCATCCACCAGCTCTCTGGGCAAGCTGTTCCAGTGTTCTACCACCCTCATTGTAAAAATTTTTTTCCTAATATCAAATCTGAATCTACCTCCCTCTATCTTGAAACCATTACCCCTCATCCTGTCACAACAGGCCCTACTGAACAGCCTCTCCCCATCTTTCTTGTAGGCCCCCTTAAGGTACTGGAAGACTGCTATAAGGTCTCCTTGCAGCCAGCCGCCTCTTCTCCCGGAGCTGCCTCTTCTCCAGGCTGAACAGCCCCAACTCTCTCAGCCTGTCCTCACAGGAGAGGTGCTCCAGCCCTCTTATCATCTTTGTGGGCCTCCTCTGAACCCTCTCCAACTGGTCCATGTCCTTCTTATGTTGGGGGCTCCAGAGCTGGATGCAATACTCCAGGTGGGGTCTCACCAGAGCAGAGTAGAGGGGGAGAATCACCTCCCTCGACCTGCTGGCCATGCTCCTCTTGATGCAGCCCAGGATGCGGCTGGCCTTATAGCACCTTTTTCCCTAACCATGTCATGCTCCCTTTTTTAATGCCTCTCATTTCTGCTATGATTCTGCACTCAGCATGCAAACAATTAGTTTTCCTGAGAGCTCTTTCTTTTAAATTCTAAATTATCTCCACCAATTTATCAGGTCATGTCTTCAATAGCACTGTCTTAGTGATTTGCAGGTGTTCAGTTCTAAGAACAAAATATATTAATAGTGTAGAACAATTATTGTGTTTTTCAAATATTTATTTATGGCTAGCATTGTAAGATCTTGTGCACTATGCGCCTTTATCTGCTTATAGATGAAAACCTCTTGCACCTTCCCTAGTTGTTTGTATTTTATTAGCATCTAGAAGCCTCAGCAATGGCCCAGGATCCTTTAGTTATATGTGCTGGGAACAAAAAGATGCCCCTTTGAGGAAATAAACACAAGCATAGTGGAACTCTCAAAGCTTTATACTTCCTTTTTTTTCCCCCTCAACTAGAGACATAGCTGAAGTAGCAGCTGCTGTGCAGTTGTCTGCAGCAAAATGAATGCAGAAGGTTACAGTGTACTAGCTAGGCTGTTTCACTTCGAACGCTGCAGTACATAGGCTCTTTGCTTAAGTCAACTTATTCTCATAGTTTAAAAAAAACTATGTGCACACACACATACACATGTATATGTATATACATGTTGTACATACCTAGGTATGTGTGCATAAAAATAGCCTAAAAGCAAGAACAGTCACCGGAATTCTGTTTACAAAGTGGAATAAGACTCTACATATAAATCAACTTGACCTTATAGGTGGCATCTGAAGTAGTTCAGCACTTAAGTAAATTAGGAACAAGAGTGCAGAAAATGTAGGGAAATCAGACATAACTGCCTTGAAATTAAAAACAAAACAAAACAAAACAAAACAAAAAACACCACAACTTTCTCTTTAGAAGGCAAGCATTGGCCCTTAGGGCAGCATCAACAATTTTATAACATGCTCAGAAGCAGATATCTCAGTGGCACAGCATCACAAGTAGCTGTGCACAATATGTTTGCCCTCCAGTAGAGTAAATCAATGAGAGAATAAATAGTGTGGTGGGGAAGAACACAGACAGGCACATTTCCTCCTGTGATGCAAGTTCATTCTTTTCATAAAATAAGACGGGGGTTAGGGTAGAAAAAATAAGTGGAACATCCTACTGCTGAACAAATGTCTTCAATGTTTGTTATAAACAATCCTAAATCAATCACAGAAAAGTCTGTGTTTTGGGATAATGATGCTGGAAGGAACACTTAGGGTGGACTATTTGCTCTCTCCAGATGTATACCTAAGAGGAATTTTTATGAATTATATGGTTTTGTTTGATTTTGAAGTCTAATGTAAAGAATTATATTGGCTTATCAAAAGAGGAGAGGTTTATCCTTAGTACAAACAACGCAGAACCAAAACAAAGCTCTTGTAAAATATAGAGTTAACACAAGGACTTTATCCCCTATTTGCTAGAGGATAGGCTGAGAAAAACATCAGGTACTCCGTGTTTAATCAAAACTTAGGCATAGGACGTTAAGTTGGCACATCTGTTTTGAAATTAAACTAGACACAGTCATCTATCTTTCTGTTTATCTTTTGCTGATTTCTAGACATCTCCATCTGAATTTCTAATTAGACTCATGTAGATAATGAATATGTAAAAGTCAGTTGTCTTGTAGCTGTGATAGTGGCATGAAGTTGTAACAGCATCCATTACACAGGAACAGTTAATGTTTCTTTTTAGACTATCTGCTGGAAAAAAAAACCCCCACACCAGCTCTTGGTGTGCCCTGGTTCTGGCTAGGATAGAGTTAATTTTCATCTGAGCTGGGAGAGGAACTGGACCTGCAGGACACAGCTGGGATAGGCTACTAGTTAGCAAACAGCTGAGTTAAGTTTACACAAATTGGCCATGACCACCACCATACCCTGTGGTCATGCTCAGTATATAAGTGAGGAGGGTGGTGAGGGGTAGGTTTTGCTACTTAGGAGGGAACTGGGCATCAGGATTCACTGTAAGCTATTGTACTGTAAATGATGTGCTTACGTATGTTCTGTTATTAGTTTTCTATCTCTGTTTTCTTTTCCTCTGTTGTTCTCTTAAACTATTTTTGTCTAAACTCTGGAGTTTTGCCTTCTTTTCTTTGCTGATTCTCCTCCCCATCCCATGGAGGGGTGAGGGAGGAGAGTGAGTGAGCAACTGTGTGGTATTTTAGCTGCTGGGTGGGGCTAAACCGTGACATGCTGTCATCAGGTCAGAGGAGAAGCAGTATAATTAAACCTATAAATAGGTGAAGAGCACCTGTGCTTAACCTGTGTTTTGCTGGAAATTTTTACTTATTGGATGTGCTGGAGAGCAAATCTGCTGGAGCCTGAAAGCATACCTGTTTCTTCCAGCTGGTCCCATCAATGCACACTATCTCTGGCTTGCCAGGTCTGCCTCCCTAGCTATAAATATTTAAAGGGGAAAGATATTTTCTGTGACATTTTATTAATAATCATGTAACACTTGTATATTGTCCTCACGATACTGGAAAAACATGAATCCCTTTAGCTGTCAGTAGTGGCTGCATTTAAGGTGTGAAAATGCAGACAGAAGCGAAAAAGTGTACTACCACAGGCTCAATGAGTTGAATATCACTGATTCTGGGTTCCAGTCTGTCCTTAGTTTATTGCACATATCCCAAGTCAGTAACAGTGAAGAACTACTTTTCTAAAAATAGTCATATAGTCAGAAATACCAATGCACAAAATATAGTTGGACTACATACTTCAAGAGTGTAAAACAGTTTGTGTTGTATCCATGGAATGAGATCTTGATCATCTGCTGGTGTGTGTATAGGAAATTCAGACTCCTAATAAAAGCAGTTCTCAGCAAGCTTCCTTTGTATAGTTAGCATCCCTCAAATCAGTAATGGTAAACCTAAATCAGAAGCAGAAAAGCAAAAATCTAGTATCTATGTTCAGCTAATTAAAGCTCTTTTCTGCCCCTGTTATTTCAAATTATTTAATATATTTCTTACTTTAATGAAATATAGATTATAAATGGTGTTAATGCTTGTCTAATGCATCTTGCGTGTCTACTAGTTACTGATTTCTACTGGAAGGATTTCCATTACTCTCTCAGCCTACCATCGCATACTTTTAAAGCAAACTTTTTATATTTAAAAATGTTTCCTAGTTGCTTCAGAAAACGTAATTTCTTGTTTAATACAAGCTTGAAGTGTATATTATCCAAGTTTTTACCCTATGTCTTGATGATACTATAAAGAAAAAGTCTCTGAATATTGTCTTTTTCTTTTCTCCTGTTTGTGCAAATTATTATCTAACAAATTAATTATGTTAATTTTGGCATAACAGCCATAGGAGTATCTGTTTATGGGTATTCACAGTATTGTTTATTCTCCTCTGCATTAAAACAAATAGGAAGTAACAAACCGGAGGAGCTTGAAATGGTTTTTGAGGACTAGCTGAAATTTTCATGCTGACTACTGTTACGCCCTGCAAATGCATGGCTGAGAAAACAAGGGCAATGATAAGAAAACAAGGCATAATTCCTTCAGGAACACCTTCCTAGATTTATGTGTTAAATTGTGAAGAGCTTACCTGGAAAAATCCCAGAGTGTGAATCTTTTTGAGGACGTCCATGCCAGGGGATGGTCTTAACTGGCCAAGGACCTTCTGCTAGTCACTGCTGCTTTTTCAGATCCCAGCTGGGGAATGAGTTGAGTGGGGTTCAACCTCAGTAGTGGTTTGCTTGTTCAGGGTAATAACAACATATAACTAATCATGATCTATGGTGATGTCCAATCTGAACTTTGGGCTACTTTTCTGCAGAGCATTGCCTAGTAACTGGAACTTTTAGTTAACATTTTCTTGGTACCTGATTCTGCTGCAGTCGAAAGCATTTTAAATTCATGAGCACCTTTCTATTATTTGGGCATTTGACTGTCCAAGGAGGAGTGGGACCTAGCTTGTTCTCTCATCTAGTTTCTTATGCAGGACTAAGAAGTTCGAAAAGTAGTAAACTCAACAAAGCTGTTCATATATGTTGACCTGACTGGAAATGTGCTCAAGGAGATGATCTCTTGAGGGAGCAGCTACGTACTGTTTTTACTGTAATGAAAGATCCTGTCTAGTCTGCCAGGAGAAAGTGAGAATAAGCCCAAAGGTGGGGTAGACGATGTTTCTTTTTCTGCCAGTAATTTCACCTTTATTGTCTTTATATGTCACTTGATATCTGGGTATTTGTTCATTTTTAATAAAAAGAATTGTTTAAATACAAATGTTACTGGGGTTGATATAGGAATTTATACTTGTCCTGAGCCATGAAGACTCTGGTAAAAGTGCTTTGAAATTGCCAGGCAGTGTTCAGCAAATATGGTAAAGGAGCGATGAAACTAAGGAATGGTTCTCATTTGTGACACAAGCCTGGAGTAAGACATTTCTCTCTGTAGAGTATGGGACAGCAAACAGCATAACTGAATAGAATATTCCTGACCAGCCCTGATCATTAGCCTGGCACCACACGTTTCCTTAGACATCACAGTGCAATACTACTCTTGTCGGATTGTGTATTCTAGATGAATATAGGAAAGAAAATAATCCTACAGAGAAGTCAGGAACTAGTTTTCAGATCTATTTCAGTCATCTGAAAGAGGTGGCAATAAAGAACTGAACTATCTCTGTAACACAGGAAGGCTTCCTGGAGCTCATAACCAGATCACAGCACGAACGTTAGCTGGATATTCTTCAATTTGTAACTATGTACTCCCCAAACATTTTATTAAGCTTTGAGACAGCTATTCATTAAGCACAGCTTTTGACCATCTTCAAGTGAATTATATGCGTCTCTGTTGCTATTTGCTGTTAATCACAAGTTGTGTGCTCTCAAGTCAAATTATATGACCTTTTTTTTCATCTTTTTCATCTTTAAAGAAATAATACTGAATCAGAGCAGGTAGATGACAGAGAAAAGATTGCTGATCTGCTGTTATTTTTACAATCAAGTTTGATGAACTGGGAAAGCATTCAGGGTGAGGATAAGGGAGGAAATGGGTTGAAAAGTTTTCATGAGCATAATGATGTAATGTGCACCTATTTAAATGTTTTAAGATCTTCAGCCTTATATTTTTACCACTTCTGTTTGCCTTGAATGAGTGTTTCTTTCTTAATTATGATTTTACGTACTACATAACCCTAATAGTCCATCAGCTCTAACATCCTCTCTCTCACATTAACCTGTGCTTCATGCTTGGGAGCAAAGTGAAAAGTCTATGGTACCTTTGAGAGGCTGATTTACTCTGAGGGAACAGGCATTTGTCTCCTGTTGTCTACAGTCCTCAGCCAGCTTCCCAAAACATGAGTTGTGATTGCTCTTGCCTTAGTAAGAGCAATGTTGTGTTAAAGGTCTTGAGGGTAGCCAGGCGCCTTGCAAATCCGGAATGAGTTGGATGAAAGAGATTAAATGCAAACTGACCTTTAGGGGATGAAGCTGTAAAATTCCTTCATGTTTCAAAACCTCGTTGAATAGAAGTTGGGGAGTTTACAAGCTTACAGTTCATTTTTGTACTTTGTATTATTTGTAAGTGCTCTCAAGTGCTGCAAATTTATAATGTTTTCCTTAGTTTACAAAGAATTGCGTACATATTCTTTGTTTTGTGAAGGATTTTCTAGTAACTAAATTTAGCCTATGCTGTATTCAAAAATTCACCACCAAGGATAAGAGGGTTCCAGATTAAGGACTGTT
This sequence comes from Chlamydotis macqueenii, assembly GCF_036417535.1. Lineage (NCBI taxonomy): Eukaryota > Metazoa > Chordata > Aves > Otidiformes > Otididae > Chlamydotis > Chlamydotis macqueenii. The sequence goes on along the minus strand of NC_141556.1, from coordinate 97,335,770 downwards.
AAGAGTATTTGCTGTCTTTTTTGGAAAGCACTAACCCTCAAATTCATAAATGATATCACATATACCTAGAGTTTTAGAGGTATTTGAATCTCAGAATTTGATGTAGCATGACCTTCAGAGATGCGCCATCATTACTTGTATCTTTTTAATAGTAGAAAATTATAAATAACTTTCTGAAATGATCTGGTAAAGGGCAGTGTTGTTGCAGCAAAATCCATAGTTAATATAAATATTGCTTTTATTAGCTCTTGTTGCCCAGAGAACTTTTCCACACATAAATGGCTAAATAAAATTGCTAAAAGCTTAATCTAGTGACTTTTAGGCTAGGGTACTCTAGTAGAGCAGAGTTAAAGAAATACTACCAGTATCTTTTTTTGTGCCTGTTCAATAAATACACAGATGCTTTCAACAACAGAGCTGATGAGCCACAGTATGCTTTACAAAGAAAATGAAAGTTATATGAATTTCTTTATATTAGCTGTACACTATTTCAATATGACGCTCTTACTTCAGATCAATGACAGGTCAGTGATAATGCTAATACTGTGAAAACTAAGACCTGCTTTTAGTGTTGATTTTCACTGAATGTGTAGCTGGGTGGTGGGTTAGTGATTTGTTTTTGAAGAGACTTCTAATGCTGTGCCCATATCAACAGCTCCACAAACTCCTGGAGATATTTGACCTCATATAAAAATTTATGGTATGTATTTATCGCTAGCACCAGAGTTAAATAAATTTTAGAATGGATTTGTGTAGTCATGCTAGCCGCCTTCTGAGGTTATCAGTATAGCAGGTGAGCTTGTTTGCTTGATATTATATGTGAGCAATAGTTATGATCTCTAATTAAAGACAGAGCAAATCCACTCCTGCTCATAAACCCGGATGGTGAGGCTCAGGCCACACGCTAGATCTTCTGTCCTCTTCCTCCATGCATTAATAATGGTTTCTTTATGTCAAGCAGATATATTGTTTCTGAAGACTCACATAGGAAAACAAGGGTCAGAAAATCAAAGCTTCTTGTTACAAAACATTTTCTAGTTATTGGCACAGACTGGCTTTTAGAGTTACAGCAAAGTTGTTGCATGTGTGCTGTCACATTCAAACAGAGTATTGCTTATATATTTTCTTCCTTGTGATGGCATCTATGCTGAGGAAAAAATTTCATTCTGTAAACTCAATTGCCTTTTTGTGTCCTCAAATTCAAACCCAGAGCTTAAACCTGTTTTATCTGAGAGTGGCAAGATTGAAGATGCATTCTGTTTCCCCACATTTCCTGCCAATTAGCCTGGGTCAGCCAACAAACTTGTGCCGGTATCCTGGTGCTTAATTCTTCTACATCATCTAGTCAGCCTAGACACTCAAACACTTTTCTTTCCTGGTTCCAGAGATCTCAGACAGACACAGAGTGTATCCCAACATACAGACTGCATCTAGAACTGTCATGTGGACTTCTATAGCGTATGAAAGTTGCTTGAAGTAATTGGTCTTAATGTAAACTTTCTGCTAGTTAACTCTAGAGATGAGGTTGTTTGACCAAAGCAAAAGGAGTATCATGCCAGCATGCCTGTCCTGCATTTTCCTGTAAGTACATGGTGTGTTCAAGTTGTAGATTTCATTCATGATCCTTCTATTCAACTCTCTTTTTTTCCCCCATTTCTTTGATCAAAATCTACAAAACCTGCATCACACCTATTGGTTATTTATTTCCTTTTAAGCATGTATCACTGTAACTGTCCATGATGGAGTTCATGATGCAAGCACATGCATAAGGCCCAAAAAAAATTTTGAGTTAGAACACACGAGGAGAAACAATGCTGATGAGAGATGACTGCAGTGAAATGCTGATGCATGAGACATTGATATTACAAGCTCTGGCAAGTTCATTGTGCTTTGCAAACTGTGATATGTTGACCTAAGGGTCATGCAGACAAAAAGCTAAACTGCTCATTTCAGTCACAGTAATGGGAATAGGCATTTTAAAAAAAAAAAAAAAAAAAGATGCCATCAAGATGCTTTTCTAATACAATCTGCATATCAATAGAAGATGTTTACCTTCTACAGAGTACATGAGCACAATCTTCAGAAAATTATTACTTTCTGTCGATATGTATATTTTAGAAATAGTTCATCATAGTATTAGGAATTACTTGGACTGGTCAGAAGATAAGTATATTTATAGATGTTGAGATTTATTTACCTTGCTACACTTTTTAATGGGATTGAGGAGTTAGCTCTTGATTATTTTTTTTCCTTCAAAAAAGTGTGGAGTGTAGCCTAAAATAGGGAATTGTGAGGTATGAGATAAAGATTCACTCTTGAATTACTCAAATACCTGGAGGTGGGAAAACTGGTTCAACTACCTATCCTAACCATTGACTGTTCATTTGAGCCCCTCTTCTCTTTCTCCTCTTCTCCATCCCTCTGAATTTACATGTGGTCTCTGAAATCATAACAGTTTTACTGGAGCTGATAGGTCACCACTAAAAGTTTGTGAGAAAAGATTTATTTGTTTTTCCCTTTTTGTCCAAAAAAAAAAATCCTGGCTAAGTTTGAGTTACATGTGCGTATGAAACCTGACCTTTATGCAGCACAGTGCTTGCACTAAGATTGTGTTCATTTATATCACTAAAAAGAGACAGAACAGCTTACATGAAAATAGAATAAAATATGTTAAATCAACCACAGCGTAAATTTGTGGCCATTATATTAAATGGTGACAGTCCAATATGCCTTGTTTTGTCTAGAGTCTTTCAGTACATGTGCAAAATGTTAGAAAGTAAAGTTGTGAATTCTTAATTCATTGGTTACTAAGCATGTTGCTACATGTTGATATAGAAATATTTCGTGCAAGTGATGTGCTGGTGGCTTCCTGATGCTATAAGGGGTATTTGATACAAATTGAAGTATTTCTACAGGAGGTGTTCAATATCTTTAAGAAAAATTTTGGAGTTTTTTAGTCAGCAGTTTTAATTAAAATATATTCTTTGCTAATGCCTTAGTGTAATATTAAGTAATTCATCCATAGAGAAGCAAAAATAATTGTTTGAAATAGGTACTTATTTAATGTTTTTGTAACCACTTATAAGAAGAGAATGCTATTGCAGAAGAGATTTTATTTATAAAGAAACACCTATTTGTGGAGTGTGATAGGTGTATCTGCTTGCTTCAGCCAGTGAATTGAAATATAATTTAGCTGGCACACATCTAGGAATCTCACTTTTAGAGGTGTAATGTTCAAATATTTAATAGACACTTTGGAAATGGGGACAATGCAATGCATATGTACAATATTGTCTGTCACAGCTTGCCTTTGATATCTTCTTTTTGGGGCTTGTTTGGCTAAAAAATCAAATTGCTGCCAAAATTAACAAACTAGAGATGAGTCTGCTATAATAACACTAATGGGCGGGTTTTCTGTGCTATCCAGTGGGTAATTCTGTATTTAAGATTGTCCTCTTAATTATGGATCTCTCTTCCCTTATTATAAACAAATGTAAATTGCAAATAGTTACGCATGTGTGGAAATAGTATAATGAAAGAGTATCTAGTGATTGATGTAAACTTCTTCCTCCTCTTCAGTGTTTCTTCTTGTGTCCCTGCATGCCCTAGTTTGGGAGCCACGGTTATTCAATGTATTTCTACTGAATTTTACGAGACATTTCTATGGATAAAGACTTTTAGGGTCAAGACTTTCCTAAATGGATCTGGTTGGGCTAAATCAGTGCTGCTACTGATCCAGACTGAGTGGCATAAAAGACTTTCTTCCAGCTGTTATTAATTCAAACTCGGCACCCCTCAACATCAGGCACAGTGGTTAATGTATGTTTTACAGCAGTACTTTTGTAAAGCTATTAATTGAAACTATTTGTAGGATCTATACAGAGTAAGGCTTGGGACTAATGATGAATGGCCGTATTGTATTAGGTCATTATGGTCCTAAGTAATTTTTTTTTGGTTGGTACTTTTCATTTTATACCTGAAATAAAATAAAAATGATTAATTATAGAGAAATGAAAAAAGTATAATTGGCACAGTAGGTTATTATACCCTGTGATTTGAGGTAGTGAATTGCAGCAGGAATTAAAGACAAAGGTATACCAGTCAAACTGAATTTAATCTGCCTAAAGTAGTGAAATAGATATTTCTGTCAGGCCATAATCTTCTCAGGTAATCCAAAGATAATACAGGATCCACGGTGCATATCTCTTTAAACTAATAGTGTTCGAGTTGCTTAAACCCATAGGTTTGATTTGTAACAAGTATTAGGTCATCATCAGTGTGCATAAGTGCAAAATCAAACCATAACAAAAATCAGCCCTGTCCAAATCTGCTAAACAGCCTTTTGTAAATCTGTGCTTATGCATAGCCTGCCTCCAAAGACTCCTCTAGTCCTCTTGCACCCTTTCTTTTTCAGTAAATGTGCTAAGGCTTATGCCTGCATTCTTTAAAATCCCTAATACGTACAAACGCAGCAGGAGCAGGACTGGCTTGATATCTCATGACTTGCGAATTCTTGTATCATTCAGTGATACAACAGGATCTGAAATGATTGTTTTGCGTCTTTTCAGTGTTTTATCACATTATTGTCAGCATAAGGAAAAAAACTAAAGAGCTCTAGAAGCAGATAAAGTAATCAAATTCTTTTAAAAATGAGTCACAAAAAGAATTGATTTTTATTTTGTGCCAAGGGAGGTAAATTGTGCTTCCTGCATTAACAATTGGCCCTTGCTACATAGGATATTTCCTTTCTTAAGTATGCAGGATGCTTTATTCACACTGACCAGCATACTTTCCCCTAGCAAATATATTCTTCTGCACTCTGACAAAGATTTAAGAATGTAAGTTGAAAATTTTTGTCTTCTAACTCTCTAAACAGGCTTTAGAAATAACACCATGCGGAGCCTGGTGTTAGCTAGCTTATGTTTAGATTGCAAGTCCTTTACTTTTCGATTTCTTTTATCCATTAAAAATAATTAAAAGACCAGCAACCCAGCACTCTGAATAAAATCATTCTAGGAGCTGAAAAAGTTTGAATACGCAGTACAAAAGGGAATGTTGCTCATGCAGGGATTGTTGAATGCTAATAAGCTTGGCATGTCAACTTCCTTCAGCTCCTTACAAGCCCTGTAATTCAAAAAGTTCACCTTGAAGTTTGTATATAATTTTGCCATTTGTTGTACATGTAACTTCTATTGTTAATATTAACATTATTTTACAGGCCAGGAACGAGACAATTGCATTTGAGTAGCAGCCTTGTCAACACATTAATTTCTGCTTGTAACTTTTTCTTTGTCCCTAGGTCACTTTTCCCCCCCTAACTTCAGTTACTATGATATAATCTTATTTTATTTTCTTTCTCCTGTACCTCCTACTATTGTCAATAGGCATTTCTTTTCCAGTTAAATGCACTACTTACTGTGCTTTTTGTATTTCAGCCTGGTTTTGGACTAACTTTCTTTTACAGGTCTTATAATGCTACAGATTTATTGTTTCTTTTTTTTTTTCATCTTTTTTAACACTCACACTGTATTTCTGCTTCAGCTTTTTCTCTTTCACTAGAGCTTCTATGCACCTTACTTTTCAAGTGCTTTCTTGTCCTAACCTTGCACCAGTACTGCTAACTGCTCGTCAACTCCTCATTTCCTGTGCTAGGATGCTGAATGTTTCAGATCAATTACTTGGGAGCCGAGTGGAAGGTTTACACAATCTTTGAGATTTTTTGACTAGGGAGTTGCCAGAAAAAAAGAATGGAAGGAAAATACACAGAAGATGCAGCAAAGGGTTAAAATAAAACAGTAAAATATTTTTGTACCTCTTTATATTGTTCTATCAGGTGAGGAATGACTTATATCATTTGTTAAAATAAACCAGGAAATTTGGAAAAGTAAGCATCTCCTTATGAATTTAAATGGAAGTCTTGTGGATAGTATTTCTAGGGGCCTTGAATGAATAGCCTTTACATTTTTTTCATCCCTTCTCATGCATTTTAATTGTATGTCTGAAGAGTATAAAACACAGAATGCTGAGCAAACAAATAAATCAAATGCTTAGACAATGAAATATTAATTTAATCAGTGTTTAAAAACACCTTGTGAGGCTAAGATGTGTATGTCTTAGTCTCAGACTTGGAAATTAATGCACATTTAAGTAAGGTATAATGTCATGCACAAAATAATGTTTCAAGACTCTTAAAAGACTGGAAAGCCAGTACTTGAGGTTTAGCCTCTGGAGGAAGGTGAATGAGATTTCTACAATATTATTTTGGGTTGATATACTTAAACCTTCCCTCCTCTCCCCCTTTGCCGCTGTCTTGCTTGTAAATCATAAAATTTTCACATGACACCTTCAATAACAGTCTTCAATTTTGAAAAATGTGTATATTTTTCTGCAAACATACTCAGAGATTCAAGGATATAAAAAGAACTTGAAGCAAAATGAGTTCACCTGACTAACTTCTGTCTGCAGTGTGTTTCATCTCTATTTGCTCCTCTCCAGCAGACAGCTGTGTACAGGGAGGGAAGATAAATACCCCTGTCTTCTCAGCAAAATATCTCAACCATGACCAGGAGGGATGAAAGATGTGGAGCAAAACATCTATTCAATCTTTGTCTCTTCTACAATCACCACTTAGTGCAAATTTATAGGATGAAGCTTTTCATGAAGATAACTTTTCAGGTGAGAATTGGGCTGAGATCAATTTGCTTTACTCAGCCCCCTGAATAGGCATCTGTCAGAAGGTAACAACAGTGGTTGTTTTGAACTTGCAGCAGTGTTGAACTGCATAATCTAATGTTTTGTAACTGTACATCCACTGTTGTGAAATTTAAGAACCTTAACATGTAAAAGCTGTATTCTGTTACAAATTACTCTCCTACCACACCAGTGTGTTTTTCTCAACCAGCATCAGCCTAGGTGCTAACAGAATCTCTTCAGCCCCTACTAGCTGCAGCAGTTCCTCAGCTTTGGATAGCTCTGAGCATAGACTTCCCCCTCTCATCAGAATTGGATTTTATAGTCTGACTGTAGCTATAGCACACACAGAAGACAGTTAAGCTGTGGCCATGGAAAAGCCGCATGCACGAGGCAAAATACTTCCAAAAGACTTAGGGAGTCATTCACACCTTTCTGCCTGGCTATGGAGAAGACCACATTTGAAATACAGTATACAGTCCCGGCCTTCTGCAGTCACGCAAGGAGAACCGTAAAACAGAAGTGAAGTGATTTGGGAGTACTCTCTCCCTTTGAAAGGAGGCTGAAAGTCCTCTCTTTTTATCGATGTAGGAGGAAAGTGAAGGAAAGGAGTAAGAAGAATAAAACCAGAGAGCTAAATTAAAGGACTGTGTACAAGAAACACAGTTGTGGGGTTTTTTTTAATGGCTCTGAGTACTTTGGGCTAGACAGTAGTAGACGATGTAAGCTTCAAGTATCCCTTTTAGTGATAATGGTGGATTTAAAAAAAAAAAAAAAAGAAAATCTATGTAAAATGAAACTGGATACATTTATAAGCAGGATTGTATGACATCCTTGTTTACAATAGCACGAGATTGGATTTACTGACCTGGAAGTCTCATATCAGTCCTATGTTTTCAAGCTACACACCGTAAATATAGTCATCAAAAAGAAAAACCATATCTGGAAAAAGCCCTGAAAGGTGTATTTAACTACTGACAAAATCACTGGCAAGATAATAAACCAGTTTGTTAGTTCACCCAGAAATTAATATAGTAGAAAAGCATGTTTGATTATAGAGTATTATGCTACAGTAGATGGATAGTACTGAGCAGCCAGAAGAGCAGCTCAGTTGCTAGGGTGGTGTATCTGACCCTGTTCAGATATGAACACCTTGATTGCTGCTGGAAGGAAAGCTTGTGAGAATTCAGATGTGCATTCTTTTCTGCAGAAGATAGAGAAGAATAATGTGCACGTATTGGATGTAATGGGAACAGCAAACCTGTCTGCAGTATTCTCAGCAACACAGCACTCCAGGAGCTTAGAAAAAAATGAGGTAAAATAAACAAATTTATTTGACAATAGCTGCATATCACTAGAAGGAAGCTAGTGGAAGAAAGTGTGGTGCTATATGGGTGCCAGACGGGAAAGATGGATCCTGGGAGAAAGAGTAAAGCTACTTAGCTCAGTCTGTTTGCTGTAAGCTCAGAGTTCCTAAAGCCCAGTTCCTAGGCTAATACTTCTTTCAGCTGCTTTCAGTAGCTTTGTGGGATGGACAATGGATTTTTGGGTCTGTCCTGCACTTCTGATGTTCTGTTCCTAAATGCTGTTGGGCCACATTACACTTCTGCTGATAGCATCTGTCATTTAACACAATCTTGGTTACCCAGATACTTTAAGGAGAGCACCACAGAAAAATGAATATTTATGTTGCAGTAGCAGCATTGGGATTGTTTGTTAGCCCCTTTCACATCCCATAAAACATTTTAAAATGAGGTGATCATTTTGTGCTGATAGCATGACTGTGTTAAGGGAGTGATACATAAACATGTTTTAGATGGATGATCTGGTGAAGAATAGCAATATAGAAATTAAGAAAGGGAGAAAGGGACTTGTATTTTGACTGAAGAAAATTACAAATACCAATTTTTTTCTTTAGCTAAATATACCATCTTCTCATTTATTCTTTTTAAATAAGAAGAAGCAACTCAGTGTCACATCAGATTAAGAAATTAAGTTTTTTATTCTCTGCCTAAATCTTCCATCTGGTAGCAATGTAAGTACATTTTGATAATAAATATATTCTTGCTAAAAGGGTCTCTGACATCTCTCTACAGGAACTCTCTGTCAGATAAAGTTCAAATTTTTATAATTTATCTAAGTACATCTTTTAAGCAGAATTTAAAAAAGCATAAATTGTTATTCTTTCTTACATAAACACTACTTAACAATTTCTTCAGTTGTTTTGAGGCTTTGAAGGCTTCAGAATATGTCTTGGATTGGTTAAGATAAAGTTGTCTGGACTGCCAGGTTGTAATCAGCACCATGAAGCTCAGCTGGAGTCTGGTCAGTACTGGTGTCCTTCAAGGTGTCAGGACCCTGGGGACAGCCACAGGCCTTAATTTACCCAGCAGCCCCACTAGGAACTCCACCTAAGTACTCTCTGCCCCCCAGCCCCAGGGCACTATTCCAGCTGAGGAAGTCACCCAAATGGTGCCATGGAACATGGAGGTGCCCGGGCCTATGTCCAGCCCCGGCTCCTCAGGCATTGCACTTCCCACCATGACCCAACACGTGGCTCGTTACCTCACCTTGTCTGATGTTTACTGAGCTGTCAAAGGACCCTGTCCCTGTCACCAGATTGGTCCTGCTCAGAGCTTGTGAGGCTGCACCCTGGCCATGTTGTGGCTCCTGGCACATCTTCCCCTCCTGCTGTGGAACAGCCCTGCTTCTCCTGCTTCCTGACCCAGGGGGCTGGTACTGTGTAATGTTTCCATTAACAACCTGGGTGATGGCAGAGGGGGCACAGTTAGGAAATTTGCAGCTGATAATAGAATGGGGGAGTGGTCAATGGTGTTGGAGGGCAGGGCTGTCCTTCAGAGGGACCTCAACAGGCTGGAGAAACAGGCTGGCAGCAATCTCCAGGGAGTTCTGCAGCAGCAAGTGCCCCGTCCTGCAGCAATCTGAACGTGAGTTGGTGTGTCTTTACAGTAGGGAAGGCCAACTGTGTCCTGAGCTGTTAGCAGGAGTGCAGCCAGCAGTCTGAAGGCAGCAATCTTTCCCCTCTCTTTGGCATTGGTGAGGCTGCACCCTGAGCACCGTGACCAGTTTGGGGTTCCTCAGTACAAGACAGAGGCTGAGGTATTGGACAGAGCCCAGGGTGGGCCACGGTGCCGGTCAGGGCTGGAGCATAGGGTGTACAAGGAGAGGCTGCAGGAGCTGGGCTTGATTTGGCTGGAGAAGGGAAGGCTGAGGGGAGGGAGCCCTCATTGCTGCCCGCAGCTGCCTGCTGGGAAGGAATGAGGGAGACAGAGCCAAACTCTCTCAAGAGCAGCATGGTGACAGGATGAGAGGGAACAGACACAAGCTGCAATGCAGGAAATTCCCATTTGGTATTAGGGAAAATAAATGTTCATAAAGAATTGAGGCAGGTTCGTAAGGAATTGGAGCAAGTTCATAAAGAATTGGGGTCTCCTAGAGAGGCTGAGGAATCTCCACCACTGGAGATACTTCAAGCTTGACTGGGTAAGGCCCTGAGAAGCCTGATTTCATTCTGAAGTTGGATTTGAGATGTTCAAAGTTGGCCCTGCTCTGAGCAGGGAATTAGACTAGATAACATCCAAAGGTCCTTTCCATCATAAATTATTCTACTTTCTTTTGTGAAAAGCGTTCATTCAGATAAGGAGACATCTTCTTATATTTGCAGATGGGTAAACTGAGGCAGCAGTTAAACAGGCTGCCCAAGGCAATAGAACTATTTATTGGCATTAGATTTCAGTAAATATTTGCTTTACACCTTCCTTGTTCCTTGTTTGAAATACGCCTTCGGATATTCTCATGAAGTCTATGTTAGTCTTAACTTACTGTGACAATATTTTTTGACAGACTACTGATCTTCCCCATCTACTTTACTTAGCTATTTTATGAGTTATTAAGCAATGCTGAGTATACAGCTACTTACATGCTCTTCTGGTTTTTTTTTTTTTAATTAAAAAAAAAACCAGCTGTTGTATATTTTCATTTATGATTATGATCAGGTGACCGTGTCAGGAAGGCATGGCAGTTTCATTGCATATGCGAATGTGCAAGGTTAACCCTTGTCTTTAAGCAGACAAAAGAATGATTTGTAAGTATGCATTCATTGATTCCAGCTGACATCTAACTTTTATAAATTATTATTGTTCAAATAAGTGGGAGGAAAAAAGGTAAACTGATCTTACATGTATGCATACATATGCATATATATATACACACACCAGAATGATTTGTTTAAAAAAAATCTCCAACATATGGAAACTGGAAGATGTTGACTTTATGGAGCTACTGGAGGAATTTGCATATACTACTCCTCAGCCAGGCTGTGTGCCCACACAGCTTCTGAGAGTCAGGTGCCACAGTCTGCTTTGTAAGTACTGTTTAGTGCCTTCTACTACCTTACAAGTGTATGGAGATGACTTGCATCAATTCAGTAAAATATTACTGAGTCACATTTGTCTTTAAAGACTTTCTAAAGCCCTTGATGGGCATGTTACTTGAATGTAAACTGGTAATCATATTTCTCTGAGCCTTGAAGTTTTTTATTTACTCGATATCTAATATAGCAGTGGTAAGTATTTCAAAATGTAAAGTTGTGATAGTATATTAGCAAGTTCTGCACCTCCTGAAGTCTGTTAAACTCAGGGCCAGAGACTATACATAGAAAGACAATCAGTCTCTATCTCCCCCCTCTTCTATTTTTTAATTGAAAAATTATGAATTGAAGCAGAGATGAAAGATTCAAATTGTAGTCCACTTACTAGAAAGAAGCTCATGCTATTTATGACTATTAAATCTTTCTTTAAAATACAAGAAAAGACTTTTACTAAGTGCTTGTATATAGCACAGCTGTAAATTCTTGTTTATCTGCTGTGCTGCAGTTTGTGTGTCTGCGCTTCTCATCTTGTTGTGATTACTGAAGAATGTTTTTTTCTTTTTTTTTTGAGAGCACTACAGTGCTGGCATTTATCAAGTGAAGACACACAGCACAGTCTTGCCTAAATAATGGCACTCAGCCAAGTACAGCTGAGGTGGCTGCCAGCACGACTCCATTGAAGTCAAAGGAATTGCACCACGGGTGAGTTTGGCCGTTGGCTTGGGTTATGTAGGACCTTAACATGACAATTTTCAGTAATGCATTGGCTGTTTAAGGTAGTCAAGTCTGGCTTTCCTTTTTGGTTGAATACTGTATTAGGGCTATTTCAAATCAAGGAGCTGAACTTCTGCTCAATGGAGTGAATGGAGTTTTTGTTAGTGGACTACTTTTGCACTTTCTGTTCTTACTTAGCCTGCCATTAGTGCTAAATAACTAATTTTCATGAAATGGCATGACAACAGTACTGAGGTCCAGTGAATTCTTGGGAAGAAGCCCTGTGCTGAATATTTTATGGATTCTGTATTCTGCTCTTGTACTTAATATATTGCATTTTAAGATAAGACAGTGCCTGTTGCCTGAATGTTAGCATTCTTTTGGACTGTCATTAGAAATCTGCAGCCAGCACTGATTTTTAATGGTGTTTGTTTTGGTTTGTCTTGTGGGCTGTTGTATGGATCCACTTGTAGTAATCAGCCTCCTAAATAAAGAACAAATTAGTAAGCAACTTACATTGTGCAAGGACAAAATAAACTGTGCTAAGCATTTAGTAGTAGGGCAGGTCAGTAAGTTTATAATAGAACCTGATTTACATACTAGAAAGCCAAAAGTTTATCAGAGGTAGCCAAAAGACCTTTGGATGTTATAGTTTGAGGGTATAAGAGAATGGTAACCTGATCCAGACCCCCTACTGATATCACTAAGTACTGCTGAGTAAGTCTCTCAGCATTATCGATGCCTGTCACTTGAAATTCATTAGAATTCAGGCCTGTGTTTAATCAGTCATTGCTAGCCCATGATTGTATCACGTATTTTTTCACTAGTAGGTATTTTTCTTAAAGGTGGGCATCAGGATCATGTAGTGAAGTGACAAATTGTGGCATATGTTTAAAGCAAGTGGCCACACATGTGTATCATGACTTGAAGAAGTTAAGTGTCCACAAAAAAACCCAGAAAGCTAGTGAGCAAATGTGAAGAATCCCAATGATGTTTTGTTTTGTTTTTTAATATAAGATTTTATACCAATATTACCAATATTTCCAGTTGGGGGACTGGAGAAGACAGAACTCTATTATGATGTCGAGTAAAAACAAGTCATAGAAAACACTGTGTGACGAGACAATTAGAAAGCAATCCAATGCGCAGTTCAAGCTTGTGCAATTTTGTAATACTTTAAATGTCATAAAATAACTTTACTTCCTCGACTGGGGGAAACAAAAGAGCTCTCTTAGAAATAAGGTGTAATTTAAAACAATGGATCTGTTTACAAGTTTGTTAAGGTACATCCAAAATTTGTAGTTCATTGACTGTAATTTTTAAATATAACATTCTTGCTTATCAGTAGGCAAGAGTTATATATTATCCTGAAGAAGAATATCTACTCCTAAAGTGGACATGGAGCTAGCTCTTGTAGCCTAGCTAAACTAGTGATTTTTGCTCCCAACCATTTGCATTCAATAGATAGTTCTAGAAGAAATGCATCTGATAGCATTGGAAAATTTGAGGGAAAAGTTTGAAGAAAAAGATTTCCCTCTTTCACATGAACAACACCAAAAATAATTTCCAGAACTACGTTTTTAGAAAAGGATGCCATTAAATAAGAAATAGTTATTTTATTTATTGTTTTAATAGTATAATTTTTTCAAACTTATACTATTAATATATTGAATAGAGATGGGGGGGGACAAACCCAAAACCTGCATCCCTTTTTATGTAAAGAGGAGTAAAACACTGATGAAATAAATGTGTTATTCTAACTAAATGGATAAGGAAAGTCTTAAGGATTAGTCCTGGGGAAAACGCATCCCTGTATCCATTTATTTTCATGAATCAAGGTGCCTTCACATTGTATACTTCCTTGCTGAAAAAAGGTCCATGCAGCAGCCTTCAGTGTTATTCTGTTGTACAGGCTGTATGTTGTATGGGTGTGAGCTCCTAGAGTTTCCTACCAGTATATGTCTATATTCAGCTTTCTTGTAAGCCATAGCCTGGAGCTAATATTTGCTCTCACGTACAATTTGTTCCATTAGCTACTAAGCTACTGTTAGCCAAACAAATCGGATTGCTGGAGAAACGCAACAGGATCTGTAATTGTCTCTTCCTTAGAGGCATGTTTCATTGCAAGTAGTCAGTGTGTAAAGCATTCCTTCTACTTGGCTCCCAGATCTTCACAGATTGTGTGCTAGGGACAGCAGAGACCTTTTAACCGCAGTGGCCGTAGCCTTGACTCTCTCAAGGATAAAAGCCAACGCTAGACAGATGACTAAGCAGAAATGTATCATGTTCTGCAGTGACAGTTTTTAATGAGGTTTACCAAGTTAGTTAATTTCTGAGTAATATAAATGTTTCATTGGAAAATCAGTGCTGCCTTTATTAATGCACAAATTACAGAAAAATAAACTGTATGAACTGTATATAAACTCTCTGTGACAAACCATAGTAGGTAAGATCTCCAAACAGAAGAAACACCCCAGAGAAACTAGGTGGTCCTTTCTTTGCCTAAAGCTACTATTGCCAATTTACTAAGCTAAATACACATTTCACAGCTTGTTGCTTCTTGAATACATTCAACTGAGTTAATTTTGCTGCCAAGTACTTGTTCCGAATACACTGAATGTAACATCCAGTTTTTCTGCCAAAAAGGCCTCTGTCAAGCCTCCCTCCTGCATTTAGCCAGCTACAAAAGCTGTTCCTTGCTAGTGAATTCCAGTACCATCAGTGTTTTCCCTGAATTATTATAGTAGGAGCACTTCTTTCATTGCTTTGTGATGTGAATGTTCAGTTCCTTGGTTTTCCAGAGGGGACAACGAGGCTGTTGCTGCCTCGGCAAATAGAAGACTCTGAGAAGATGCACAGGCTAATACTTTGCTTGCCTTCTGTTGCCTCTCTTCTTTAATATACTCAGGTTCATGTCAAATGATTCATTAAAGCTTGTCCTTCAAATCTTTCCAGGGAAGAGGGGAGAGTCATTCTGTTTGTGTTACACGTGCTGCCTTAAAGCAGCTTCCCTCTTGGGCTAGCCTGCACCTGCCTGTCTGTCATCTCCCTGGACAGTCTGGAATTATACTTGCAAATAGAATTGTCAACTTTTGTAAGGATTTGAACACAGTGACATGCATGCTAATTCTCTTGTTGCTTCTCAGCCTCAGGCTAAATAACATTAATTTTCCTTGAGTCATTTCAGAGGAACATTCTGTACAGGGCATAGAATTGCATTGGGTCGCTCAGGGTTAAAACACTAAACACCTTTATTAATAACTTGCCAGAGTGAGGTTACAGTGTGCAACAAGAAACACATTTTGGGGGTTCTAGTATAAACGAGAAAATTATGAATCACAGATAAACCCTGTAAAACAAAGCCTCAGACTAGATCTGGGCCCTAGTTTATATTAACTGTTTCATTGCAAATGTGAGTCAAGTGTACATTCTGGCAGCAGCGAGCAATCTGAAATCATATGATCGCCCTTGCCAAAGCTGTATTTTTAAAGTATCTTCTTATTTGGGTGCCTAGCTACAAAACCAAAACAGCAATGCACTAGCCTTCAGGTCACAAGCAGTTCCCATTAGTCATTTTTTTAAGAAAAAATATGAAGTCTTGGTCTACATTCCCAATACGTGAGTGTGGCAGTTCATAGAACCTTAAAGTTTCTATCCCCTTAGCTCTGTGCATTTCAGTTTCGTTTTTCCTGACAAACTGTGCAACTTCCCCAGCACATATGTATGTCTGTGTGTATAGGCAGGAGGAGAAGGGACTTCGTTCCATGGTGCAGCATTGCCACCTTGAAAATGAAAACAGCTACCCTGGACACAGAGCTGCTGTGCTTCGATGGATGGCTGAATGCATCCGTGTTAGTTCCGGCAAGCTGAAGAGGAATGTGATAGTGCAGTTGTACAGTGCTGCTGAGCTCACAGACTTTTCTGAAGAAACAGACTCATTCTCACCTCCAGCAGACACTCCTGTTTCTTCCCTTCTGCTCGCACTAATGGTGGCCTGGCCCTTGAGAAGATAGTTTAAGGAATTAAAGCAGCAGAAAATTAACCCTACCAAAAAGAAATTAAGTAATCTTTGACTTAATATGTGTTTGAGTCACTGCAAGAAAAGTAAGATATCCTATCTCAAGGAGAGGCTGCAGTTAAATCTCCTCAGCTGTATTGTAAAAACTGGTTATTAAGTAATCTGAGATACACTTATGGAAGTTGTGGCTATTTTGTGTGGCTCAAATTTATTGGATTTCCAGTCTATAAACATTATAAAGAGAACACTGAGAGGCACAATGAGCATTGCTTTGGCTGCTAGGAGTTATTGTCTGGATTTTCAAGTCTGGGTGAGGCAAGCAAGACAGATTTTATTTATCAGCAATCTATAGATGACTGGCCATGCTATGAATGGCTGTAGTTTTTCTGCATATTTGTCTTCTACTTTCTGAGGATTTTTAATTTCTCCAATTATTTCCCTTAGCCTTTGCTCCCTTGTCCCTGAGGGGGAGGCATACTGTCCCAATTGAATGATGACTTTTAGAGCATCTTTTCAGTAATAAGATTTGGTTGGAACAGCCCTGAAAACTCCCTGTGATGCTTCTAAGCAAAGAGCTCTATACCTTGACAGCTTTCTACTTCTGTTATGGCTTAGACCATGGTTTAATGGTGAAGCTGTAATGAGCCAGATTACAGATTGTGGAGGAACGTTACACATTAGTTTCTAATGTATAAAAGCAGTGTTATAGAAGGTAGCCATCAGGCTCCAAGTTTGTCTGGTTTTCCCCAGCTGTATGTCCTGATTTTGGCTGAGATGTCCCAGTAGCTGCTGTGTTTTGGATTTAGTATGGGATTTGTGTGTGAGGAACATTGATAATACACTGATGTTATTAGTTGTTGCTAAGAGATTAAAGACTTTTTCCAGCTTCCCAGGTTTCAGTACTGTGCAGGAAGCTGGGAGGGGTATAGCCAGTACAGCTGACCCAAACTGGCCAAAGAGAGTATTCCGTGCCATAGACGTCACTCTCGGTATTTAAGTGGGGCTTGCCTGGTGGGGAGCTCTCTCGGAATCATTCTGAGATCACTCTCAGTTCCATTCTGTGATCACTGCTCAGGACAGGCTGTATTGGTCATCAGACCATTGGGTGGCAAAAAATTGTGCATTGTTCATTTTGTATATTCTATTATCATTACATTTTTATTATTATCATTATTAATATTTATTATTATTATTATATTTTCTTTTGTTCTAGTAAACTGTCTTTATCTCAATCCACAAGTGTTCCTTTCTTCCTAATTCTTTCACCCATCCCACCTAGGAGGTTGGAGGGTGAGCAGGCAGGTGTGTGCTACTTAGTTGCTAGCTGGGGTTAAACCACAACACTTCATCAGTCGAACTAATAGGATTTTACATTTCCAGTGGGACTTTCCACAGGTTTTGCAAAGAGCTGTACCATAAACTTTTCAAGACCTAGTGAACTGATAAACTGAGACCTTGTTTATGGTGCGTCAGGCAAATTTACTGATGTGTAGATTTAGAGTGTAATTCTGCTTCAAAGAACCTATTTTGCCTTCATATTTCAAGTCAAGAAAAACCTTTTCACAAATAAAACGAGTCAACATCAGCTTTCACAGTAATTCTAGTTTAGCCTATTCTGTGAAAATATTGTTAGAGATATTCAGTTAAAAGCAGGAAGGAGATGGTATTGCCATGCTCAGGCATCCAACTTTGCATATACAGAAGATGGAAGTCATCTCCTTGCCAGCGAAACTGTCTTGAAGGTTGCAGCCTTCTGTGAGCATCAGAGTTGCTTACTACCTTGGAATAGAAGAGAAGTTAATCAGGTTTTTTTTTTGAGATGTGTTCCAAGAGGATTATTTTTTTCTCCTTCAGAAAAAGCTCAATGAGTTAATTAGAGAGCACCAGGAATGAAAACAGTGTGAGACGCTACTGCTGTTTGTCTGAAACAATTAGATCAGTTAAGCCACTAAAAATCTAATCGGAGAGTTACAAAGACCTTAAGGCCTTTCCTACACTGTGCATACAGTTGTAGTAGCTCAGCCTATGACAGAACAATGCTGTTGCTGGTGCAGCTAGGTTGGCTGCCCCAGCCACCATGTATGGAGGTTTTATCTGAGCTGTTTTACAGATGCATTTTAAAACACTGATACTGGTCTCAGTCATGAGCACATGGGGTTTGTGTCATACAAGTGGTATGCACAGCCATACTGCTTTCCTCATCTGTAACTTCTGTCCCCTCAGGATTTTTTTTGTTCTCTGTAGGCTGCAAGAAGCACATGTATTCACTGATGTGTGATATCAGCACTGTGGAAGAGGTTTTTTTTCTACATTAATTTTTTGTGGATTTGGGTTATTAACGTTTTATTGCACATGTGTAATGCATACACACATATCTATATCTATATACAAAAGCACACAGAAGACACATGCAAAAGTTACTAGAAGGTATGAAAGCTTGAATATGATTTTTTTTCTTTTGTGTATATAAACAGTCATTTACATTGGAAATTACATCACTGTACATTCATTGCCAAAGCACCTGACATCAGTGTGGAAACTATTGCCCCGTATTCTTTTCCTTTTTACATTTCACTTCCAACTTCTGCAGTCCGTTGGTTCCAAGAGACTCTAATTGCCACCATCTTCTGCAATGCAACTTTGTCTGACAACAGGGATTATTCATGTGTTCATCAGCACTGTCAGCTCAGTCTTTGGATTTCAGAGTTTACTACTAGCTAAATAAAAACTGTGTACATTAATACAGATACACTTATGTTACCATGTCTTTTCTCTTTTATCTCATTTGTTCCTTCACATGTTTCCTTCTGACCTGTGTTGTCCTTTCCCTTCGCGAGTACAAAGGCACGTGTGTGGGAAAGAATGGATGGAGTACCTAATGAGTCATGCTCTATCACGGGGAATTAAAGAAAGCCACTGTTCTTGTGTGTCTTGTATGGGTTTTTTTTTTTGACATGTTATCAGATTTTCTTGATGTCATTACTTGTTCCTTGCAATGGAGATATCTACTGGCTGCTTAATGAGGTTTTGAATGACAGTCACTGTCTCTGCATCCAAAAGCAATGGATGTAAGTATTTACACTATTTTTATTAATATTAAGTAGATCAGTGTTCCTGTACCTGTGATCTAGACCAGAGCAGAAAAGTGTCAACCAGGTCACTGTCATCGTGGAGCAAAAGCTAGTGTTTGCAGAAATCTTGGATAATCTGGGTATGATCACTGTGGTGCTAGAAGGTTAAGATGGGTCTCCAAGGAAACCATTTCCCCAGTGGATTTTAACCCAGGCAGCTGGAAATCAACTGCTATATGGTCATTTTGGCCTAATAACTCTTCTGGACTTTTAGACAATTTTAAGAATGATGCTTATTCAGTATTTAAATGCCTTTTTTTTTTTGTATTGTATGGAAGATAGAGATTTTGATTATAAGAAAATTGAACAGGAGCAAAAAAGAAACTGGATCATACAACCTTTTCTGAGCAAGAGATTTTTAAGAAGTAAACAAGTAGGTTTTAAATAGACAAAGGGCACCCTCCTGAAGCAGTAGCAGTTACCTTAGAAAACGGAGATGCTAGAGCCAGGAGAGAGTGAAAACTCCCTTATGCTCAGAAGACAGATGTTTTACTAATGGGATTGTATATAGCATGGGCAGATTATCCTTCTGCATTTTTTTTTTGTGGAAATGGGGGAAAATGTGGAAAAGAAGGAAATATACTCCTTATGTCTTAGAGAGATAGCTTCCTGGGATCAAATGTCCTTCTGCGTGAACCTTTGCATATACTTATGAAGCAGTATTTTTCTTTGACGGGGTGCAAATGAACTCAGCAGCTCAGCTGTGAATATGTCAGAGCTTTATAATATGCTTTTTGTGCTTCTCAATGCAATTACATATCTTGTATCTCTATATATGTAAGTATCAAAATATTATTCTCCTGCTATTACAATCAATATCTGCTGTAGTTTTGTCATTTGCTTTGAGGATGAGAGGGCAAATTCTTGTTTGTTACTGGGAAGTGCTTCTTCGCATGAGGTGAGATCCTATGCAACACTAGATAGTCCTGTGGAGGAAGAAGCGTCCCCCAAGTCACACGTGGTCAAAGGAAATTGAAAAACTCACTTTGTAGGGTTATGGTCTTTTCTATATCCCGCAGTGGATCTCAATGTCTTTTCTGCTCTAATATCATGTTACTAAAGGATACATATTAGACAGCAGGTCAGATTGGAAGGCATGCATCATTTAGATCTGAAAAGAGCCTTCGGCTACAATAGGGTCAACGCTTCAGAGTACAAGATGAAATATTTTTATAACAACACTGAATAGAATTTATAATTTATTTGTAATTCAAACCAGAACAAGCCCAAAAACAAGGGATGAAAGAGGGAATAGAAGAACAAATGTGAGGAAAAACAATTATCAGGAAAGCACAGAGGACATAGAGGCAAAATAGAATGTTCCACAGAAAAATAAATATTCTTTTCTGCAATAAATACACCAGAAATGCCTTAAAAAACCCAAAAGCAGTACACTTTTAGTGAGAGTAGCTGGGGTAGGGAAGCTGTGCATAATAAAGCCTAATGGCATGTGCAGAGAGGATCCAAAGACTCAAAAGGGTGGTTTTTTTCAGTAGTAGCCCAATCTCATTATACTGGTAATGCCATTAAGAGCATCCCCAGGTTTTGGGAGCATTGTTTAACTCTTTCCAAGGAACAGTGCAGTGGAGGCTGAAGGACGTGATATACTGAACTGTGCCATCCATGGGAGTGAAGGGAATAGTTCTGTGTGCCTTACTCCCTTTCTGCAGGTCTACCAGAGCCAGGCAGGCAAGCTGGAGGGATTCTTTGACCTTTTCTGTCCCGCATTTTCTCTATCAGTTAAATACTCACCTTAAGGCTAAAATTATTTTTAAACACTCAGGTAGTAAATGTAACATATTCACATACTAAACATATTTGAGGGCCATAGTCAGCACCATTGTGAAAAAAAAAAAAAAAAAAAACAAACCCGCCTCTTGATGACCCTTTTTCAAAATGTATAGCTATTGTCTCTAGATTCACCCCAGGAAGTGGCTGGTAGAGTGGTATTTTCCAGAACTTGGTCCAATGTGTTGATAAAATCCTGGGATGCTGAGTGCTTCCTGAAGGATGCTTCCTGCAACCACTTAATACTGATGTTAGGGGCAAGGTGCTTAAAAACACATGGCAGATGGCTCACAGCAATGGTGTGAGCAGATTTATCTGCCAACAGACCACATTTTATTCCTCTTCTTTTGCTAGTGACTTTTGTCACGTTGAGCAAGACAGCAAAAGCTACAGCAGAATAAAATACAGTGTCTTGCCCATGAACATTTCAAAACACACTTGAAAAGTTTTTTGTTTTCCAAAAGAAGTATTCAGTTTTGCAATGTAAAAGGGCGGGGTTTATTCATTTGGATTGGAAATGGGGAAGTATTAGTTTTATTTTTTAATGCTAGCTTTTTAGTTACTTGAAAAAAAATGAACTGGGAAGTATTTGTGGTCTTCCTAGAACCTACTGAATTATGATATGCACATACATATATGAGTACAAATGTATATGTATACATGTATAGAGGTGTGAATATATGTAGACATAAGAATTTGCTTCATAACACCTGAGAACGTCCTCAATTCCTGCCTCCCTCTTCTGAGAGATTCTGAAGTGTTAGAGGGGGCCTGGATTTATCAGGTGTGATAACTTTGCCTTGCTGTATATAAGGTTTGCCTGTGTATCAGTGTCTCCTGTGACCTTTGATTAAGAACATTGCAAGAGTTCAGATGAGAAGAAAAGATGTGAGAAGTCAAGTGGATAAATTGGAGAGGGCTCCTGTACACCATGGCACATTAATACTCTCTCATTCTAATATCAAAAGACAGTAACTATAAAAGCAGAACTGTGCAAACAGTCTTTCTGCTCGTATGATTCTAGTTCAGCTTAAGTTTTCAGCTGAGAGTAACCATTTTTTCCTTCTGAGCTCTATGGTGACAAAGAACAATTGCCCTCTGTAGAGGCTGAACTTTCCACATCACCTTAAAAGCCGTCAGAGCTTTAATAGATCGTGCCAAAAAGTCCCGTCTTTCTGACAGACCTAGCATAAAGTCCAGACCGCACATAACTTCTTTGCTGTTTGCACTATTTTGTTGCACATTATTAAGAAAACAGCTAGGTGTTCTCTCTGTAGTATGGCTTTCCATGCAAATGCCAGTGTGGTCCCTTCACTTTTTTTTCCTGAAGCAACAGTCCCATGCTGTGAGTGCAGTCACTCCTGTTTCACAGACATATAGCTAAAACACTGTATGGAGTCACCAGTTTCCACTTATTTCAGGTACCAAATTGGAGACACTTAGAAAATGAGTTCTCAGAGTGTTTTAGTGTTGCGTAGTACCATGCTTGTTCAGAATAGATTCACCTGTAATGCCATCAAGACTTTGATGTCCTCAATAGTTTTAAATATCAAACCTTGAGGTATCCAGACAATGGAGTACCTCAAAATTAGTAACTATTGATAGAAGGCTATGCTTTAGGCACGTCATCTATGATCATAGAGAAACCCATGTTAGCAGAACTATGGCGTTGCAATATAACAGACTACACCATGAGGCTGGCCCTTCTGTTGCCTTGGAGCTCACCCAAACTGACGTACTATTCGGGGAGTCGTCCTGCTCCCAGTGCAATGCCGTATGGAGCAATCTGAGAGTGATTCACCCATTTGTTGACATCTTCCTAATGCAGAAACAGACTGAACAAAGTTTAGCTAACTAGGCAATTCCACATAGGATTCTGAAAAACAAAAGGCAAAGAAAAGGCAAATGCCAGTTTACAATGACTTATTAAACTGCAATATATGACTTAACAGTGAAATAGAAAATCCAACTTAAACAAGAAGACGAAAACACTGAGTTTAGGACTGAAAAGTGTAGAAGTAGTAAAATCCACCTGGAATCAACATTATTTTTTTTTATATATTAATGCCCAAATTATCAAAACAAATGGAAATTTTGCTACTCAAAAGAACTGGGAAACTGATCTCTGTGGGAAGCAAAAAATCCCCAACTGCCCAGGTTTTTAGCACAAATGGCATACCAATAAGAACATTAAAAAGAGCTGTGTATCCTTTGCGGTTCAAAAACACATTAAGCATAATAAAGGTAAATGGGTTAAAGGTTGCAATGGGATTAGAGAAACATGAAAAAGCATGCATTTCTCTGAATTTTTTATTTTTTTACTCATGGTTTCAGGTTGTCTCACATACCTGTGATATTCCCTGTGAAATTCAGTTGTTCTCAGATCAAACACAGGACTCTCCAAATTTCAGGGAGGAACTTGAGTTTATTGGAGCCTTTAGGACATGAGTTCACTAGGAAGGTAATTTCCTGGCATAATACTTACCACCAGGTGATTACACTGGGAATGGACTGTGCCCTCGTAGTACGTTCACTGTCTTTGAATACCAGAGGACAGGTTTTGATCTTGCCTTGAGCCAAGGGAAGATGTGTGCTGCCAAAGCATCTGCAGGAGTGGGAAAGATGCGTTTCTGTAGGTGCATGGTACCACCCTATGCCGGAGGCTGGTGCCCCCGGGAAGGGTCTGTGGCCAAAGTTCAGTAGCTCAGCACCAAAGACCTGGTGGGAGATGAAGGAGCAGGGCTCTGCATTTGGGAGGCTGAGGAGTACTCCTGGGTTTTTTGGGGCCAGTTTTGGTGACGAAGCAGTAAAAAGCAGCATGAGGGAGGAACAGTAACATCATGAAAGAGCAGAGCTATTGGGGGGTGGGCAATGAAGATCTGCTTATGGTTTGGCTCACCAGCATCAGGAGAGTGACAAGGGAACAGTAAAGGAAAAAAGTATCTGGCCCAAGTCTTTTGTGGCTAACTATGATGTGTACAAATGTTGAAAAATATGTTTTAATAAAAACTTGGTGCTTTGAAAATTTGGGAAATTTTTTTAAAATATATTGTTATAACTTAAGCTATTTTCTATTTTGGGCTAGCCATGTTATTAAACTTACATTTTCTAATTCTGAAGAAGGGAAATTCTCTGATTATGAAAGTGTACCCCAGAAGCAGACTGTGAGGCTCTATCTCCACATATAAGGCAATAATTTAAGATGCTGGGTTTATATTCCCTTAGCACTTGGGAGCATTAAAATCTGCAATAATATAAAGGGTTATCAGTGAAAAAAAAATTAATCTGTACTCAGTTTCATAGACAGATACTGCTCAAGTTTGCAAGCCTGTACATACATTGTATGTAATGTCCCTTCATCCGAGTCTAGCGTGAGTTTTGAATGCTGCTCCTGGGCAATCCTAAGCATCTAGAGGAAGATGAAGTATTCATAGGTTCCTAATTTGGGGGAAACTGGAAAAAAAGAGAAAGGGTTGGTAGTTTTTATAAGTGATGACCACACACACTGAGTTCTCAGACTCCCAGAAAACACCTTATCATCTCTAAATAAATTAAGAATTAACAATTCCTAAAATTAAGTCTCTTTTAATTTCTGGTTAATCTATTTTGGATTTCTACTTCACTACTTCTACTTCACTAGTAAGGACAGCTGTGGAACTCTCCTTGGCTACTCCTTCCCCAGCAGACTTGGAACTGCTTTGGGGGATCTGAAGGGAAGCTTTCTGATTTTAGCTAGCCAAGTCTTTGTCTTCCCTTCGCTGATGTGTTTCCCTGGGATACCAGTCTGTCTTAAGACTTTCAGGAAGTGAAGCAATTAAGGGACATTATAACAAAGAGGGACAAAAGCAAAAAACAGACTGCTTTTTAACTCTGTGCCCCATTAAACTTCTGGCAATTGCATGTTCATGGCTATTGTCCCCTTGCTCCATTTTTCTTCCCATGTTCGGCCACATGTGGCTGTAGGCTGCAAAGGGCTATCATTTTCACAGAGTGTCGTGGTCTGTGGTTCTTCTGACTGCCCATAGATACTTTTGAAAGTTAAAACTAGTCTGTTGCAATGCAAATTAATGATATTCTAAAAAATAAGACTGACCTGTCTGAAGTTCAAATTAAACAATAGGAAGGCCAGGACTAAAGAAGTGGAAAGATTAGGAAGAGATCTAAAGATGAACCTATTAATGGGACCAGGGGCCCATTAATCTCAGTGAAGCTGTGGGTCAAGGCAGGATTGTTCCCTTTGGGCAAGCTTAGAAATCATGTAAGAAAGCTTATCTGAAAACAATGCCTCTGTAAGCCTGGAGATTGAGGGCTACATTGGGGAGAAGCGAGTCCAATATGATGAGGAGGTTTTTTTGTCATCTGATTGAGAGGAAGAGAGATACTTTAAAGCAGGCACCAAGCAGGCCTAAATCATTTATTTTGCATATGGTTTTGTTAGTTTTAATAGATATTTCTGAAAGAAAAAAGCCAAGAGGACGAAGAGATGAGAGAAATAGCTGGCCAGACTGGCTAGCAGAGGAACGGAGGAGCAGAGCGTGAAGGGCAGCCAGCAGCAAGGAGCAGGGCAAGAGGGGAAGGGATGGAGAGCATCTCACCTGCAGGGCCAGCAGCACCTGGAGCTGCACCACTCTGCCTAGCAAATCCTGCCAGCTCTGCCAGGGAGGAGGGTATCGCTGTGGCATACCGTCATTGGGGGACAAGACGAGTAACCTCCTCCTGCGTCAGCAGTTGCTTCACCAAGAAAAAAAAAAAAGGCCTTGAAATAATTTTGAAAATTCCATACTGCAACGTGATCATATGCCTTGCTTGAATCTTTCCACTTTTCAAAAAATCCTGGTTCTTAAGCATAAACTGATGCCTGCATGGGGAAAAAAATGAGCAGAAAGCTCAGTGTAATTTTCATCTGTTTCTGGGTGAGGCTGGGGCTGGTGTTTTATAGTGAGCTCTTTCCAGTCAAACCTAGTGCTTGATGCTGTAGTTAATTCCTAGCAGAACAGCTTCACTTCTGTCCTAAAAATAGTTGGTAAGTTTAAACATACGTAGCAGGCTAACAGGAGTGCCGGGCCTCGTGGCTCTGTACTATCATACTTACTTGCGCTACTTAGAAATTTAACAGGTTACAGCAGAAATACCTCATTGAGCTTTCATCAAAAGCTTCTGTAGATTTCCTGCAATGACTCTTGCTGAGAGGGTAAGGATCAGAGCTGGTGTTGTTTCTTACTTTGAACTATTTTTTTAGATTTCTTCTAGCAATCATATTTGTCCTGCTGGGTAAACTGAGGCATAAATCTGGTAAAAACTTTTACACAAGAGGTCATTTTCTCCCTATTAGAAAAGATTAGTTGAGAGTATGTCATGTTCTCCCAGCAGGTACTGTCAGAGGGCAATGTCTGCATCTTCGCAGGAGGCACAAAACACAGTGTTCGACCACAGCTACCTGAAAGTTTAGGCTAAGGAAAGGGAAAATAATCACAAAGCACCTTTTTAGATGCTGCGTTGGCACCTGATGGAAAGCAAAGAACAGCCCTGTCCTGCAGAGCTGGCATTTGAGGAGGATGTTTTGTTTACTGGTTTGTGTTTTGGGGTTGTTTTTTTATGGTCAGAAAATGTCTTCCTCTGCTCTGATGGTGGGTTTTCTACCTACCCACCAAATACCAGGGCACCTGCGCCCTGTCCTGCCTGCCTGCTTCTGCCTTCTCATGCTGATAGCTCGCATCTTCAAAATGTTTGGGTATGTAGCTTGAAGTATCTTTTTAAATGGCCTGCAGTTTAGGATGCTCTTGGAAAGGCAGACATTTTCAATTTGGCAGACCTTGTTTGACTACAGGATGCCAGTACCACCTGGGGTGGAATTGTCTCCCTGCCACCTCCACCACCTTGTTTTAAACTCTGCCACCCAGATCTCTCTCATCCTTTTGCCTTGGTTCTCCATATCTCAGCATGCAGCAGTGCCCCTCAAGTAGTGTATCAGCTGGGCAGAAATATCTTCCTTGGGCTGTATTTGGGGACATAGTAACTTGGCGTGCGCAGGCCCTCTTATTTCTTTGTTACCCAAAACAAAGCGGTGAATCTGAAGCACTCTGCAGTGTGAGTCATGCTTCACTTCAAAAAGTAAGAGCAACTTGTGAATAAAATTAACATTGGAGAGAAAGAAACAAGTAGGTAGCATCCACAGTAAGTGTGCGTCCGCTGCACTCAATGCTACTCTTGCCTTCGCTGTCCTGGGGCATTTTCTGCCTACTGTTAACGCAAAAGCTGCCTGCTCTGCAAACGTGACAACTGCTGTTGTGTTAAACACAGAATGTGCGGGGCTAAGACGACCTTGTTTTGCTGCTAACTCAACAACATGTACGGGTACCAAGTTCATGGCCGTTCGTTTGCGAGCACTGAGTGGTTTTGGACATGTGGCCCCACATGCCTTCTGACACGTGTCTCAGAAGCACCTATGTGGCCCTTGCAATTCCAGAGAGGGGTTGTAGAGCAAACAGCAAGGTGAGTTTAATTAGCTTACACAGTACTCCTGCAATGATAATGCTGTCACGCGTAGAGTTGGTATTCTGATTTAAGCAGTAGCTAAAAATGTAATTTTTGCTTGTTTCATTTATTTTATGCTGTTATGTTTCATTTATGTTTATGTTTTTTTTATTTTGTTTCACGCTGGGAAATACTGCAATGCTTACAAGACTGCATGGCTAATAAATAAGCATCATAAAAATTAAGTGAAAAATATTGGTCTCTTCTGCGGGTTTATTTGGTTTTTGTTAGTAATGCTAGCTGAAGTACGGTCATTAAGATACATGCATGCTTATGTTGAATATAAACCAGGTGTGTGGGGCAGGACTTTGGAAAGCACTTGGCATTTGTCCAATTGTTTGCATTAATGTAAATGGCAAAGCTTTTGACTTCCATAGGAGCAGAGTTTGGCTGCTGTTAGGTGCTTTTTTTTTTTAATCTTTTAGAAGAGAATGGAACCAATTTCATGCTAGCTGTTCTCAAATGCATCAAAATGGCTAGTCTTTAGGGCCTTTTCAGTCCCTGACCTCCTTGCTGAGAGCACCGATTTCTGCCAGGCATTTTTTGCCTGCCTGTCTGTTTGGAAGTGCTTTGAAATCACCAATGTATTAATGGAGACTTGAGAAAAATCTTCTTTATTTTACAGAACTTTGCACTTAATAAGTGTCTTGCTGTACGGCAAAACAAGGCTCTTACCCTGAAGAGCTCACAGCCTAAGCAGATGCAGTGGCAGCAAGTGGAGATGACAAAATAAAATGCTGAAGCTCAGTGACAAAGGAGGGAAGTGGGATAGTGATTTACTAAGACAATTGGTGAAAATGTGTGCCTGTCAAATTAGGCTTCATGTTTCGTGAAAAAAACCCTATAGCTGCATACATGATTGACCTCCTTCATGGACTGCTTTTCAGGAGATTAATGGAGAAGTAAAGGCAGCAAGGAACAACTGTGGAGGGAGGGATGAGGAAGGGTAAATGTGAAAGTGTTTGCAGGACAGGTAAGTTAAACACCATGAGTAGAGGGGAGGAAAATCAGGAGACAGTGCATGGAAGCAAGAAAAGGGGCAGTCACACGAGACTCTGGGATAAAGAGACTTGTACTGCAAAACCAGATGTACTGAAAGTGGCCAGACTGATTGTGACTCAGTTGTATCCACTGTAGGTATTTCTACTAGGGCAGTATTTGTTGTCTGATTTTATCATTCTCCAAAGTGGCTGTTGCTGTGGCCAGATAGATAATGCAGTCGAGGTCAGAAAATGTTCCCAGGGAAGCTCTGCTTGTGATTATTGCTTTTACTGCAGCAAATGAGCACTTCCTAAAATTCCTTTTCTGGTAACTAGGTATTGACGTGCCGATGATGTCTGACCACCCTTTGCCCTCCATGATTATGTCAGTGGAGTCACTGGTGTGTTTTCACTAAATATAACCCCACTCAGGGGCTGTGGCTGAGGAACCAAAGCTTCCTGAGTGGGCACCTGCCAACCACAAAATTCATTCCCCTAGCCTCAGAAAAGCACAAATTAGAAAACACAGTGCATGGCCCATAGCTCCCAGCCCTTGCCTGAATATTAAGAGCTAGTCATTTAGAGAGTTGTGAGTCGTTTCAGATTTGCTTGCTCTTTGTTTTGCTGGCACAATCTTTTCTGCTAGAGTACCTGTACACTTTGTCCTTTAACTTGTGTATTCCCAGGACATCCTTCTTAAACAAAAAAAGACCTGTTACCATTACACAGATGGAAAATAAATGTACACAGAAACCCCAGCAGTTTGCCCAGATTCACATAGGAAATCTGCTATTTAGTATTATTATACTGAAAACACATCGCTCTAAGTGCAGTGATCAGATGTGGAAGGCAGTGTAATTTAAAGAAGTGTATGTGAAGTAACTTCTTCTAAGTTACTCTGTTGATTGCTGCTGGACTCAGCAAAGGTGCTTGTAAAGCTAAACTGTTGGATTTGGGTAGGCCAGAATAGTAGAATTAATTATTTTGCACATTTAGATTAGCTTAGGCACTAATGTCAGCTCTTCTTTGTTTTTCAGTACATAACACCATACTGATGGATATGGGAAAAGAGACTTCAAGCTTTTTATGCATTCCAGTGGAGCAATTTATACACTCATTTGCCTAAAAATGTTGGTTTTGCATCACAATTTGTAACTAAAGTCTCCAGTATCCTATTAAAAGATGGCAGTTAGAATCAGATAAATTTTTAAGATGTCTTACATTTGCTGGTCTGGCATCTTGAAATCTTTAATTTGAACAAAAATTTTACCAAACTGAACTTTGGAGGTAAATTTCACAGTTTCTGACTAGCATTGTGAGAAAATTAAATTTTTTAACCTTCTGCTAGATTATTCTTTTAGATATTTTGTCTTTTTTCAGATCCCTTTGTTTGCCATAAACTTTTCTCAAGAGCTTCATTTTGTGAACAGGCATTCTGTTAAATACATCCTTGGATTCAATGAGATATACTTGCACTTTGAGCAGAGATTTTCTGCATTCTCTGTAGTTCTAAACCATTTCTATTGTGATGTTTTAAATACTGGTCATGCTTGGCTCAGTGGTTCAAGCCAATATTTAACCAGCAGGTATTCCTTGTCCGTGGCTGAGGCAGATGGGGAGCCCCCAGGTATTACACTGAAGCTGAATTACTTTTAGCCTTACAGTGCTGCTCTTTAGAAAAAAAAGGCTAATATATTTTATTAAAAAATGTAGGAGAGTATAGAGACTCTTAGAGTGGATATTTGACCAGAGACAAAGACAAACTTTAGACCTTTGAAACTATTCTTAAACACACTGTATGTTTGAATGTATTTTGGAGGGAGAAAAGGATGTGGCTTGATCAAAGTTATATTTCAATAATCTTTAATACTTTCAGTTCAATTTCCCCCACTTATACTTTCTTTTCACTTTTGTATTGTCAAGCTCTTAATCAATTTTCACTTTAGGACTGGAAAAATGGATACATATTCTTTTTAGTTAAAAAAAAAAAGTGGACAGATATTGTAAATATGGTCCCTTGACTACAAAAGTTTCATTTTAATGAAGTCTATTTATCACAAACTTCCTGACCAGCTCTATTTCACCCTCCTTCCCATACGCATTTAGCTAGCCCCAAATGCATTTCTGAGACAAGGGATTTTCTTTGCAGTTTCTTTTAATTTAACATTGATATCTTTCAGCAAAATAAACTCCAACAGAGGGACAGAAACGGTAGAATGAGATTGGAAATTTCTTTAGTTGGTCAGATGTGATAGCAGTGTCTCTCTCTGAGTCAGGGGACCATTTTCTGGAAGTGACTTGAATGCACTGGTTTATTCTGAATTTAATAAAGGACCTAGTCAAGCGTTACACACTGTGCAAAACCTGTCCAAACACTACCAGACTAACCATCTTGAATACAAAAGAAAGGACTGAGCCATAATGTACAGCTTTATATCCAGATTTAGCAAAGTGGTACATTCTCTCCTCCCATCACAGCCACATTAGCCCTGGCAAGAGCCATTCCTTTACTGAAAACATATCAGCACTCCATAAAGTCAATCTGAAAAAAAAATGCCCTTATCAGAATAAAGCCTGCTATTATAAATGAAATTTTAATAGGACCCTCATTTTTTCAAGCAAACCAAATCAAGCTTTTGCCCTTTTATTATAGCAGTAACTCCAATTATGAGAGCTGTAATTAAAGGCATTTCAGTGGCCCAAATTGTGCTCAAGTAGATTATCTAGACCTTTTACTAATGGACTAGGAGCAAAACAACTTCCTAAGGTATTTCTCCTCTCATCTCCCTCCCAACACAAACCAATTTTGCTCTTCAAGTGGTGCTTATGGTGTTTATTAAAGGTTTATTATCATATATGCCTACACATGCTGGAATGGCAAGGTCAATATCAATCTTCAGGTGAGGAGAGGAAGCGATAGGTGAGCTGTGACTGTGTGAGGTCTCACCTTTCAAACAGCTCGTACAATTTCACCATTAACTGAACTGGAATTGGCGCAGATGTCTGATGTACTGAAAGCTGCTCACTAAGGTACCTCTTATGGGAGAACTTAAGAACACTGTAGCAGAGATGAGGCTGGATGTGCTTGATGTTGTGCTTGCAGAAACCTGACAAAGGATAGAAGTATTAGATTATTTCATCGCTAGGCAAAAGGTTGTGCATGATGGAGCAAAACCTTCCATTTCCTGTTTGAATTGTGACCTGACTGTGGCTGATTACTGGTTATTTTAAAATATATATATATATATATTCTTTGGATTCTCACCTCTCAAATTTGGTTCTAACAGACAAAGGGTTTTCCTCTTTCCTCAAATGTGGTCTTTAAGTATTACCATGTGACTGTTCAGACCATCTTTTCATGAAGACCAAATCATGTTGTGTCATCTTAGGCTTTCTTATCCAATTCTCTCCCAAAATCATGCTAATGTCTCACATGTTCCCTTCTTGGCTTGTAATAAACTGTCATACTCTGCAAACAATGCTGCCGACTCAGTAGCTGATGTGTGTGATACAAATATTTCTGCAGTTCCCAAAACTGACAAAAATTGTGCAAGTGTTAAAGCACTAGGCCAAGAATTTCAGGAAAAGCTTGTGCAATTCTATTTTATTGGTTAAAGATCTGCTTCTGTTGTGGTTTAGAAGGTCATTTTATTTTCCCTGCAGTGACAGGAAAAGTGAGATCTCTGCCACAGTAAGGCCCCTCATCTGTCAGGTCTTGGAGTTAGCAATGTTAGAAGTGGAAGACTGAGAATTCCTCCGATAAAGATGTCTCACAGATCCCTGTGTTGTGTCTGTGTAGGGAGCTTGTCAGGCTCCGTTAGCAGCCAATACTCTTTGAAGATTAATTTTTCACTAATTCAGAGCAATGCTTTAAAAAATTAAGAAGCATCTTCCAGCTATTTAGTAGGCTGGCTACAGTAGAGTTAATGGGAAAAATACTTGGCACTTTAAGAGCCTTCAAAGACTCAAGAGAGAAATGGGTTTAATTCTTCCCAAGCCATATTGATTCTTACATCATGCTCAGTTTGGATTGATCTATTTGGAATGAAGGTTTGGCACTAAAGACAATTTTAAAATGTCAGAGAACTACTGAAAAAAAAAGGAGTGAGAAAATCCACACAGAGAAAACTGTCATCAGTTTTGAAAAACATTGCTTTTCTTTTTTATACTGATTAGGGTTTGTTTATCTTTTTATACATCGGTTATCTCCATTTTTTTGGAAAAACATGTCGCATAAGCCTGCTGGAACTGCTGAGCAGCAGTGGGGAAAGATTCCCAGTTACCACCACCAAGCGAGGATTTCGTGGCAGCTGCCGAAAGATCATGTTAATCCAGATGCAGAGAAAGTGACTTACTCCCTTTATTAGAGAAATAAACCCTCCATATGTTCTGCTCGTGACCTACAGCAATCTGGCAGGGCTGGAATAGTTCACTGCACTAGAGAGGGCTCCAGTAGTTTCTGTTTAAAGGTTGTCTCTTTGGCAACATTGGGTTTACACTGCCAGGTTACTGGGATTTGCAGGCTGCAGTGTGTGCCTTGATGTTTCTCTGTGGTTCTTTAGGACAAAGGGATTAGTTCTAGTACTTTGTGAAGACTTTTCTTCTTCCTCTCTCCCCTTCTTTCCCAACAGACCCGCAGTCACAATGTGCAATGGTTTTTACATGCCTACGTAAATAGAGCTGATTGCTATTAACCTCTTGACATTTCCAAAATGATCGCCACATCTTTGTGTGTATCTGCTTGCAAGGGTGACTTAAGTGTGACTTTGGCCTTTCTCCTTGAGGAGACCTGTCTTCTGACTGCTTTGAATTAGGAGTGGGGTACACACCACATAAGGATTGAAAGAGAAATTCCTTCATGCAGCAGTGCCTGAAGAACTATGCAAGTGCAACAGGTAGCAAATGCAAACAGCCTGTGAAGAATGCGGAGCAAGGGGAGAATCAAGAGTAATTTCACTGGGGGCTTGTAGATGAGTCTAGAAGGACATTAGCAACCTTCTTGCATAACTATTTGAAAAGCAAAAGCAAAAAAAAAAAAAAGCAAAAAAAAAAAAAAGAGAAGAGGATAGGGTAGGGGAGAAGCCAGAAGTAGAGTTTGGGACATTAATCAGTTGCTTTAGGTCCAGACATCAGCAGGCAAACTGAAGGCACTCTCCAGAGCATCTGCAACCGGATGGAGGAAATGGAGAGGGTGGACGTGCAAATACGTAGACTGGAGGAGCTGATGTGCACCTCATATTTTAAAAGGCCACAGAGAACTGCCGTCAGCATCAGGCGCAGGTGATTTGTGTG
Organism: Chlamydotis macqueenii; assembly: GCF_036417535.1. NCBI lineage: Eukaryota > Metazoa > Chordata > Aves > Otidiformes > Otididae > Chlamydotis > Chlamydotis macqueenii. Next base: position 97,302,233 of record NC_141556.1, on the reverse strand, counting down.
CTAGTTGTGCAAAGGTCCTAGTTGAAAAAAATATTGAGTTAAACGCACAAGCTCTTTGTGCTTTAAACAAGTCAACAGCACATTGGCATATAGGTCTGTAAAAAATTGCCTAAAGCAGCTCAGTGGTCTGTTTTGGAAAGGTGGGGACAAGTAACAGCAGAGAGCAGCCGTTCTGTAGCACGGCCTGCTTTTCTTATTACTTCAGTCTGAGCTTGCAGCAGTCGTTTCCAGAAGAGCTGCTGCTGCCCAAACAGACCCCGGTGATGGTATTTAATCATTTGGCTATGCAAATGTTTACACCAGAACCTATCAGCAATATAGGATTAGGACAATAAACTGATGAAAGCTGGGGGAAAAAACAAGTCTTCATTTCACAGTCTGTCGAGATGCCCTGGTTCCTCTTCTTTGCTCAGACCGTATAGTAACAAGATTATTTTATTATCCCAGTGCAAACTGTTGAAAATGTGAAGGGGTGAAAAAGCTACCTTTGTGTTACTGGAAAGGGAGATGGGATTTAGTCATTAACAAGTTCATCTTTTTATTAGTCTTGTGGTTTTTTCTGTCAGAACAATCAGACTTGCTTCTAAAACCACATTTCTTTAAAGGAAAACCCACCCCAGAAAATGGCAATGGTGATTTTTATGTCTGTTCATTAGGATTTGTTATTTTCATTTCTCTTTCAGCAGCTGAGGAGGCTTGGAAACTCGAGCGGGTCTCCCTCGGCAGCTGGCAGGGATGGCGAGGGGAGGCGGCAGTGTGTGTGCTCCCTCTAGTGAGCCCTGCCTTTGGGCAGCTCCCAGGGCTTCACCCAAAGTGGTTTATTTCCACGGGTAAAATTCCTACCAATTCTGCTCTTCAGTCTGGGGAGCCCAGCACTCTCTCAGCAGCGGTTATATACACTGAGCCACTGCCAGAGTATGGGGATGTAAGTGTGTCTTCTAATTTGGCCATGGGTTTACCAGGCAGGTCAGTTGTGCTCTGGCTTTTCTACACTTGTATACAGAGTTCCTGAAAATTCGCTCTGCTTTATTTATACAGATCTTTCCACCGGCTTTCAGTGAACAGCAAGCTTAAAATAAGGAGAAGCAGAGCACTGTCTGACTTCATGCCTGTGAAGCACCTTAAGATGCTCAGGTAGAAGGAACTCTTGGATGAAAATGCTCCCCTGGAAGAAACTAGTCAATGGAGGAGTGCACTGCCAGCACAGCTGTGAACTGACGGCAGATTGCTCACGTGTAACCTACGCTTCTACCCATTTGATCATAATGACTCTATAGTAATATTTGCTTAACATATTAATATTGAAGGGGGAGCAAATTGAGAATAGAATGCAAAATCTAGTTTTTACTGTGCATTGCTGTATCTGAGTGATGTAGAGATAAGCATATCCTCTTATGGAGAGCCTAGGGTATAAATATCACATACCATGTAAGAATTCAAATGAGAAGTAATAAAACCAGCATGCTGTATTTCAGACATGGCTCTCTCCCATCATGATCAGTAGGAAGGGTACAAATTAAAAGGGGAAATAAATGTTAGTTTTGTCCCAGCTTATCCTCCAGCCTTAAAAACATGAAAACAGAGAATCAAATTATTTAGGAACTGTGTGTGATTATTCACAGGACTAGCAATAACAGGGTCTGGGTTTGCAATGGAAGGGTAAGGATTCTGCAGAAATTATTTCTTGCTCTGCTAGGACAGAAAGGTACCTTCTGGTTGTTCTCATACCAAATGTCAATCTTGAATAGGGTAGCATAAAAAATGCAGGCATAAGAGGAAAAGGAGTGAAATGTTTGTTTGGAATGTCTCAGAAGAGCCTCTGGGAAATCTGGATTTGGATAATCAAATTATGAGTTAGTTCAGGGAAGCAGAACATGACTTTTCTTTAAAATATATCAGTGACAAAGCTGTTCCGTACTGCACACAGATCTTTAAACTTCCAATGCATATTGAGCTCTGGGCTGGAGTCAAACCAATAGATTGCACTGCCTTCTCTTTTGTCTTCTGAAAAGGGCAAAAATACGTAGCCGGCAGGGGAAAAAAAACAGTCTTGACAGCTCTGCATCAGCATACTCAATTTCTGTTCCAACTGTGATGAATGGAAAAGATGTTGACCCCCAGGCACAAATTGTCCATTCATCATGATGCAATAGAAATATCCGAACGTGTGCTAAAATGCAACTTTTAGCTACTTAAAAAAAAAAAAAAAAGAATTTACAGGCTGTGAAGATGATCAGAGGGCTGGAGCACTTCTCCAGGGGATGGGAGATCTAACACTCTCTGGGCAACCTGTTCCAGTGTTCCACCACCCTCACTGGAAAATTTTTTTCCCTAATATCTAGTCTGAATGTACCTCTCTCTATTTTAAAACCATTACCCTTCGTCCTTTCACAACAGGCCCTGCTAAATAGTTTCTCCATGTCTTTCCTGAAGGCCTTCTTCAGGTACTGGAAGGCTGCTCTAAGGTCTCCCTGGAGCCTTCTCTTCTCCAGGCTGAACAGCCCCAACTCTCAGCCTGTCCTCCTAGGAGAGGTGCTCCAGCCCTCTGATCATCTTTGTAGCCTTCCTCTGGACTCTCTCCAACAGGTCCACGTCCTTATGTTGGGGGCTCCAGAGCTGGATGCAGTACTCCAGGTGGGATCGCACAAGAGCAGAGTACAGGGTGAGAATCACCACTCATTATTTCTTTACACAAATTCTGCTCCCATGTATTCAGCATTTAGTAAACCTTCAAGTCTTCTGCATTAGTCTTAGTCAGAAATAATTTTCAAACAAGGAAAGTGTAAAAAGAAAGGAAAAAAAACCTACTAGGTAAAGCTTTTCCCAATTTCAGTAGACATGTCATTCATGTACCAGATAACTTTACTGTGAGGAAACTCCCCCGCACCCCCATTTCACTGTTATTAATTTTCACAAAACAAGGTTGAAACTCTTTAAGTGTTACTTTCTTAGAAATCTTTACTAAAAGGCAAAAGATATGTATGTATGGAATTAAAGTAGAGCCTAAAGATTTCATGATTCGGATGACTGACTGTACTGCAGAGAAGAAACTAGGCTTATCCATGGAAACCAAATGTTCTGCAGAAGAACTCCCTCCTTCCCCACCCCCTTTTGGCCATACAAGGACTAATTGTGGTGTCAGCTGCTGCGGGAATGCTAGGCATGTATCTGGTGTATCAAAAGAATAGCAACTGCTGTCAGCAGCATTCCTGTTCTCCAGCCGTGATTGATGGCACAGGGAGCCGTTTACACAGTCTGTATTCTGTTGACAAGAGGGAGGAAAAAAAAAGCTTTTTACTTTTTTTATAAAGCTTTCTAGCTTTTTTTTTCATAGATACACACACACACATTTATATATTTTATATGTATATATATGGCAAGTACACTTACTTTTTGGAAGAAATATAGTATTAGTGTTTGCCCACTGCTGGTTACATTATCTAAGCATCCTAGAAACCACAGATATTTGGGGTTGCAACTGTGCTATTTCCTTTCTACTAAGCGTAGCTAGAATTTTCTTCTCAGTAATGATATGAAAGTTGTGGTCCACTGAATGGAAGATGACTACTGTGTTTGGAGTAGGTACATTTTCTCTGCTGCCTTAGCTGAAATGCCACTCTTTGAAGTGTACTAAGCTAGGCGTTAGTCCAATATTTTATCTCAATTCTCATGTTAAAACTTGCTTTAACTTGTAAGAGAGTTGCATGTGTAGACGGTGACCAAAATTGGGCCCTGAAGCTTCAACCCAGCTTGCAAACCAAGGCTGTGGTATAAATTGACTTCTGGAGTTCAGGTGCTCTATTTAGAGTATCTAATAAGCAGAAAAGAAAGTTTGCCATTGTGGAATATAGAGCTCCTGTTATCTGCCTCTCTGTTTCACACAAGGTGTGCACAAATAGAAATGAGACGAAGTGATTACTGTTAGGCATAAAGAAATGAGTCCCTGCTAGTCTATGTGGTTAATTTTGACATGCTGTGATTTGAAAAAAAAAAAAAAAAAGAAATATGTAATTTTTCTTATTCAGCATGCTCAAAAAGCTGAATTTTAGTGCCTTGTGCAGAACGCTCAACATGAAAGCTGTTACCTTTCCAGCAAGCTAAATCTGGTTCAAGAAGACAGGAGAAGCAACCAAAAAATTAATTTTTATGAAGATGTGATATTAATTTTATGAAGTTTTTTTTAACTGCCAAGTCTTATTCAACTCTACTGTACAAGTGAATGCACTCAGAGCTGTAGATAAGACAATTGAGTGCAAAAATAAATCCTCACAGAATAGCTTGTAAGAACATACCTTGTTATTTTTCTTTCCCCTCCACTGACTTAGATGACTGATGATATCTGTTTCTACAGGTTACTCAAGAGCCCCAACAGTCCTTCAGACAATTGAATTGCTAAGAATTCAAAGTTAAGAAAGGAGTTTAGGCTTTAATTTTACTTGCATATATGCAACATGTGATGGAGCTCATACTGAGGAGGTGTTTCCACAGCAAACAAGATTCCAGGAGTCTTGGTCTTGTCCTACCTCTGTTAGGGCTTGCTTTATGGACCCTGCCTGCATTTCCTCTGTTTGAAGGAGAAAAATATTTGTGTGATAATGGGGTAGTAATTTTTACAACAACAAGTAATTTTTACAACAATATTTTGACAACTAGTATTTGTAAAATATTGAGGTCATGGACAAAAGTTGTTCTGCCAGTTTTGAAATGGCAGCCCTGGGACTCAGCATCTCAAATTTCAAAAGGTGACCATTTGGTCACATAGGAATGGAGTTAATGTTCAGCTAAACTGGCACATATTTTTTCTATCCAATTATTTTTTCAGTAGTCATTGTAAGTTCATAGCAGTATAAATTAGAATAGCACTCTTTCTTTCTTACAACGGACCTGCTTTTTCAGAAGTTGCTGTCTGAGCTGAAAATACATACACAAGTATGTGCACACTCATATGTCATATGACCCATATGTCATATGGAGCCAGAGGTCTTACTGTAAAAAAAAAAAAAACCACACAAAAAAAAACCGCAAAAAAATCCAGAATATAAAACAAAAACAACAACCCTTCATTCCAACTCCTAAAGCCCTATTCCATTGAAAATGGTCTGTAAGCTTGTGGCTTAGATGACAGGTGCAGGTTACATTCATAGCAGTCAAGAAACAAAGCAAATAAATAAATATGTGCTGTCCATTAAGCTTTGCATAATTTCTGTCACCATCCTGGGACTACTTAACAAAATTTAAAGTAGTAACTGTTGACTCATTTTATCGCCTTAATGAGAAAAAAGCATCAGCAGTTGGAAAACCTAGTAAAAATCTTGAAAAGAAATAATTAAATATAGAGATAAAATTAAGTACACTTTAAGGACTGCTACAGTGTCTGGTATTCCATAACTGTTATGGTTTTTAGCACAGGTTTTCAATTTCTGGAAAACAGATACAATCTTTATAACCTAAGCATAACCTTGAATAAGATGTTTAGAAAAGATCATTGAGACTAAGCAGCATGTTATTTTTTAGGTTGATGACATTATTTAAGGTATGTGGTATGAATTATTTGATCCTGACATAACGATATATAGAGAGAGATATTTTCATTAGTCTCCAATTCAGACTATGTTACCTCAGAATGCAACATGAGGGAAAACATTCTCAAGTTTTAATTTTCCCAGGTGTGTGTCAAAATATTGAGGTATGAGCTCAAAAAGCTATCTTGATATTTTTTTAAGTTTCTTGATGTAGATAATAAAAGTAAAAATTAAATGCATAAATCTAAGTTAATTTTTAAAATGGATTTCCTCATTCAGGGCAACAGTGAAATACTGTCTGAAATACTGGGTGCAGTGCTGGTCATCCAGGCCCAAGGAAGCCGAACTCTCATTCAAGCAGGAGAGGAGAGACTTGTTGGAAAAGTTCAGTGGAAAGCTATTCTCCTTTTGACATAAAATTTTAAAAGCTTGGCTTGTTCATCTAGCAAAATGATGGCTGCAAGAAGATAAGATATTGCCTAGAGTACATGGAACACAGCGAGAGAAGAGCTATTTAACCCAAAGGACAGTGTTGTTATGAGGATAAATTGGAATAAATTGGCCATGAATAAATTTGGGATGAAAATTAAGCAAATTTCTAGCAAGTTGCAGAGCAGTGGGGTCACAAATCTTTGACCTTAACTTGTTCAGTGCAGCACGGAATTTTGATGAGGCTGCATGAAGTGAAAAGAACAGGAGATTCCTTTGCTTTTGTCCTCCTGTAAACAGGATGAAAAGGATCGGGAGATTTATTCTGGATTCAAGGATTCTTAATTCAGTTAATTTTTCATTACTTTAAATTGTGTTAAGGCTATTTGACTTCTGAAAGCGACTCTTCAAGCAGGAGTTTTAGCGCAGTGAAGCTAAGTCACATCACTCTGGCTGCTTTCGTTGTTGGTTGTTCCCGGTTGCTTCATGTCAGCAGAGCCGGTGGTGTCTGCGGGAACTGGTCGGGAGCTCTTGTCTCACCCAGGCTGTTGCCCTGATAATTCAGTCATGCTGTCATCCTATAATTATAATTGTTTTCTCTTTTGTTGAGGAAACCTTAAGCCCAATCTCAAATTGAGTTGCTTTGAAGGTTCAATTGTAGCATGGTTACAGTTCGAACGTGTGCTGTCTTCTAGGCTGTCTCTGGGAGGGCTTCTGGCTGCTTTAATACCAGTGGGTGAATGGTTTCTTCTCTTGATATGTGTTTCTCCATGTGCAGCTAGGAGTGTGAGTTCTTGGTAAAAGCGGCAAAGTCATGTCAAGTATTTTCTGCCCTCCTTTAGTTGAATACTTGGAAAAGCTTTTCCAGATTTCTATTTCCATCCTGCCTGCCCTCTCCACCCTCTTTTCCTTGCTGGAGAGGACTGGATTGCAATGGAAGAAGTTTTTCTGTTATGTTTTTCACCCTGGTAACTTCAGCGGTCCCACCGAGAGTGCAGTGCCCCAGACAGTCAGGCTGGTGTGCTGAAGAAATGCTGGAGCTGGAGCTGGACCAAGCAGTGGGGGAACTTCTTCACCCGGCTTTGCTGCCAGAGAAGTGTTTGTGTAACTATACCATCAACACGATGTTTATGCCCATGTTATACAAGACTTATTAGATAGCTGCCAGGTAATAAAGCGAGCTGCTTAAAATGTTAGGGACTGGGCATGTTTCCCAAATCCAGAGAGAGGGCTATTCTGGAAATTTCCTAGGAGGGCAGATTCTACCTCTAATGGGTATATCCATCTATTAAAAAGATGCTGTGTACATTTACGTAGTTTTGGTTTATTCCTGTAGCTCAGCTGAAGGATCCCTAAGCACAGCTTAGTGACATCCAAGACCAATGAAATGGGTGTGACTCTAACTCCGTTAATTTTCACTGGCATTAACAACCAGCCCTCTGGGAGTGACCCAGGAGCTGGAGACTGCTGGCGGGCAAGGCATCTGTCTCATTCCTGGTGTTTCTCATATGCTGGTGACAGGCTGGATGGGATCACTCAGATTTGGCTCTGAAAATTAAGGAGAGCCTTTCAACATGTTTGCACTTGATGTTATTGGAAGATCCCAGTGGAAGACAGACCTGAGCCCGATTTATGTTTACTTTCTCCATATCCATATATGAAGTTACAATTGATCAGGTTTATTTTCACAGGTGTTTGTGATTAGGCAGCACTTTTAAGCAGTGGGATACAGCAAGCCTTGAGCACAGTGTCTGTAGATGTTTTCTTCTGTAGTACAGCTCCTGTGGTGGTGGTTTCATGGCAGCACATGCTGACTCACGTTATTGCCAGTGTGGCTCTGTCCACTCTCCACCTTTGGCCAAGTGCTCTCACCGGTGCGGGTAATGCAGGGAGCTGAGCTGGCCAAAAAAAATAACTCTAAAGAAAAATGATTCCAATGGAATCATAAGCAGTTCCCTTAACCTGCTCACTGTGCAGCTTAGGCTGACATAAGTTCTTTGAACCTTTGCCAAATGATTCAATGGGGATGGTATTCTTCAGCTCCCCTCTGGGATCTCTCTGACAATGTTGGCTGAGATAGAGCTGCCGTGTCCTGGTTTTGTTTGTTTATAGCCAGGCTGAAGCTCTGTGCACTTCTTAGGTCTAAAAAACAACACCAGTGAGTTCCATTCTACTCATTGGGAGTTTTAGAGCCAAGTATAGCAACTCCTTAGTCTCCGAAAAAATTCACCTCATGATTTCATTTCACCAACTGAAATTGTAACTGCTATGCTGCTATTGCAGTGATCACTCCTGAACGTGCACTTTGCAAGAAAACAGCTCTCTCTCAAGCAGGGCCACGCACAGTCTTCACGACAAGCGGCTCTGCTCTTCTGCTTGATTAAGTTGCATTTGGACCTCAAGTGGGTAAGGAAGATTTAATGGGCCACCGCCCGGCTCAGAAGGTATTGTTGGGGAATTTGTAGGCACTAATTTCCCCAGTCTACTCCCTCTAAGACCACCACCTAGGACTCCCTTTCCTGGAAACGCAGAGTGATTTCAGCTCAGCTAGGCCACCAGGTCTGCTTTGAGCATTACCTTGGTGATGCCCTGGGCCTGCTGCCCTCACCGGGCTCCCTGGGAGTCACCTTGGGGGGCCTCGAGGGACCCTGACACTGCTCCTGTCCTGGGGGGCTGTGCCTCAGTTAGGGGCCCCTGCCCTGTGCATGGTGGGCAACCCTTCTCCCTGACACAGGGGCTATGACTGTCTCTCTGGGATGTTTGGTGGTTTTAGCCTGATAACTACCTCTTCCCATCAACCCTCTGATGGAGGCAGGTGTCCTTGCTTGTTATGACCACTTGTGAATTTTTTGACTGCGTGCTTGGTGACTGCCATGGTGTAATCAGTAACTTGCGCTGCTGGAGAAATGTCAAGTGCCTTGTTGGGGCATGGTGGAGCTTGCACTGCTTAGGCTGCTGCTGCTGGATGTGGTGCTGGGCAGTGGTCCTGGCACCAGCCCCCGGCCGCAAGCCGAGCACGGACCATCCTGCCAGTCATGTGCCTCCTCCACGCAGCTCCGTGAATCTCAGAGTGAGAGAGAGTAAGAATTTCCAACAGCCCTCCCTAAAAATAAAGGTTAAAAAAATATATTTATGATTTACATGCACATCCTTTTTTTTTTTTCTTTATGCTGCTCTGAGGTTGGGGAGGACTAGGTGTGTTGAGAATCATTTCAAAGTGATCCGTGAATCCCTAAAAAATAATTTACATCTGTTTGTTACCATCACTCCTGAATGTATTTAGCTGTAGTGGGGTTTTTTTGCCTGTAAAACACCTTGCTGCTATTTCTGCTTTCTTTATTTAAGAAAACATATATTCTAGCTGTGACAGCTGGAAAGTGTCGCATGTTTTCTTTGATGATATGCATAGATTGAGTTAGTCATAAAGGATTGTCTAGACTGACTTTTTGTGAAGCTGCTCAAGATGCAGCGTGTGTTTCCCTTTGGTTTTTGTAATCAAATTTCAATAAATCTCCAAGTGTGCAGTGCATGGTAAATTTGTATTCCAGCTTCTGTAAAGGTTAAAATGTAATCAATCCTTTGTTTTGGGACAGAGTTAATCAAGGAGACAGTTTACCATTCTGCAGGAGTAACATCACTTTGAGGAAAAACCTTTTCTTCAATCTTGTTGTGTTGCAGGTTTACCTTGGGAGGAGGGTGGAAGGGGAAGCAGGAGGGAAGGGGATGATGGGAGTTGCAGCACAGAAGTTTCAGAGGTGGAAATCAGAAACCACGCTGTCACAGCTCCAGTTCCTGTGTTGCTTCAGTCTGGTCTTCTAAAAAAAAAAAATAAAATAAATACACATGTAATTCTCCTTCAGTCAAAATGGTGAAGTTAATCGAGGCGTGCTGAGAGCTAACTGCTGGTTAGACCAACTCTGTCGTCTCTCTTGAGCTCTTATGAGGATTAATTAGTTAATGGCTGCAAAAAAAAAAAGGCTTTGAAGATGAAAAGAACTCGAAGTATTGTTTATGAAAAGAGCTTAACACAGCTCCTGCTGGTTGTACTAGGGGGGGAAGGGGATGAGAGAAGGGAGCTTGCCTGGCCGCGGCTGCGGGTGCAGCGGTGCCGCCGCGCAGGGGCCACAGGGCTGAGCAGCAGGAACGAGCAGGGTGCTGCTGGGGGCCCTGCTGTCTCACTGAGCCTGCTCTAGCTTTTGGACAGCAGGCACAAGACAGCTTAAGCCTGTTTAAAAATAAAATCCTGTTTTATCTCAGCTAGGCCGTGCCTGTGGTACACTCACTTGTCATTTAATGTTAGAGTTCTCTTTTTTTTTCCCCCATAAGCTTGTATTTTAAGCAAGCAGAACTAAACACTGGCTTAAAGGTGGGAGACACGTGACTATTTCTGTGGCAATTGCCATCAGACTCACTGTTGACTCCCCTTTTTCTTTGCTCCTGGGGGAAAGACGGATGAGCCGAAGTGAGCAGCAATGACTCGCCTCCCGTGGAGTCATGATGTATTAAGAGACCTCAGGACGGGTTGTTCATCAATATTATACCGCGAGGTAAGACTTGGCTTCCCAATGTACCATCTTGAAGATTTTAATAGAAGTGTAAGTACACAGAGCCCATTACAAGCAGTAGTCTTCCAGCAAACATACTTCCTACATATGACAAAATAAAAGAAGAGACAGTAGGTTAGGGAGGGAAGTACCATGACACCACTAAGAGGGAGACAAAGGCAGGAAAGGATTGAGGGATGCACATTGAAAAGGAAGAGGTAAGGGGTACTTTATCTCAAGGGGTAGGGTGAGAGAAACAGAGGGAGCAGAAGCCTCCTTCCAGAAGGTTTTCCTCAAAGGACTGAGAAATGGAGTGTAGAAAAAGAAAAGTAATAGGAGTATGTGTCCAGGCACATGAAGAGATCAAGTCCAGTTCTGTCCTCAGGTTTTCTTTCTGTAGAAAGTAAGAGTACAGCTAGCACACACAGCAGACCTACCTCTAGTGAAAAAGTAGGACGCAGCCAATTTGTTCTTTTGGCCCAAGAGTAGTTTCTGCACCTGATATTAATTTCTCCTATTTAGAGAAACACTGAAGTTAATCACAGTTGTCGTTAACACCTGGGGTTTCATACCTAAGTTACAGGTGAAGAGACAAAAAATGTACTTTATGAAGAGCTTGCCTGTGATGGCTGGTGTGCAATTACTGGTATTTGGATTAAAACTGGATGGTGACCAGTGATCAAGATCTAATTATGTTTGGTCTGGGCAAGGAAAAATGATCCTAACAGCAGTATAAATATTTGGTGCTACCAAGGCAATCCTCCAAGCACCACGGGGAGATTGAACAGAAATTATGCAAAGGAAAAAAATCAGAAAGAAAGCATAAATAAAAATATAATTTATTTCAGATGAATGGTCCAAAAAATGCAATATTCCATTGTCAAGAAATAAAGCAGCTTTGCTGGAAACTCAGTCTTCCTTTGGTAATGTAATGGAGGTAGGAATTAGATATTAAAAAACAGTGTAAAAATATGGACAAGGAAGTAAGTAGCAATCATTATTGGTCTGATGTTATGGAACAGAGAAAAGTGATGAAGAATTTCCTGTCTTGCAAGACTGAGAACACAAAGAAGTTTATTTGTTGTATACATAAATCTATCAGGAATTCTGGTAGTTGTACACATATATCCTAAGGAGAGGGAAATAATAAAAATAATTGTGCAGAAAAAGCAGATGTATTCAATTCTATTTTCTGTTTGGAAAGTATCAGACTGATATCCTTGTATGGCCTGAGGGTGAAAATATATTTTCTAAGTCATTAGTAACTTAGAATGTTATTTAATACTCTTCAGGCTCACAGAGGCTGCTGCCAGGTATCCTAAAGGCATTGGCTGAGAAGCTCTTTCCCCTCTCGGATCTAATTTATGTTTAAAATTTGGATTATTGAGATCTCTAGAAGGGATATTTTAAAGCTCTTAAAGTACTCAAAAAGGACTAGAGACGAGAGCCCTGGGAGAGTGTAACACAGTCCTTGAAAGCCAGACCATAATTCTGTCTTTGGCGGCCAGGATAGCCATATGGTCTTCTTGTACATCTCTACTTCTTTCCTCTTCAACCATACAAACTAGATAAATATACAGAAGTAAGGACAGTTTATAGGAATCTGGCTTAAGCCAGAGGTAAAAGACTGAGTGGGACTGCTCAGACCATGGACCCCTTAGACACTTGGTGAGATGTCACAAGCCTATGCTGGTGTGTGGCAGGAGAGTAAGACTTACACTGAGCTTCAGCCGTGTCCCACTTCAGCGCAACAGGAGGAGTTTCATTAGATGAAAATTCCTGGATGGTCCTTAGTAAGTGCACCATACATAACACTACAAAGGAAGGCAAAAAGAGACAGCTAAAACTGTCTCTGCCAGTCTTGCCATGGAAGCATAAAATGTCCTTTGCGTTTTCAATTGAGAACGTACTACATAAGAAAAATACTAGATAATTGGCAAATTTTGAAAAACACAGTTTAGTGAGGAGTAATCAGTGAAGGAAGATACTCTTAGAGGGAGGCTATGCAGAAGTCAACACGAAATTCCCTGCTGTTTAACATATTCAGCAGTGAATGTTAAATTCCTGCTCCTAACATTTACAAGTGTTTTAGAGAGTTGCTCTGCTAAAGACTGAAGAGGCAGTCCTTCAGTGAGATCGTGAATGCTAAGCAACAGTGTCCATTTAAATTAAATGCATTTTAATATGATAAGAAACTTAATGATGCATCTAGAAACATAGAAAAACATAAACAGAATAGAGGGGAAAGGAAAGCAGTGACTCTGAAAAGGAGAAGAGAGGAAGCATTTGATCGGTGGGAGGGTTCCTACGATGGCAGGGAAGTTCATGTGCCCCTTGGATGTATGGGAAGAAGAAGGTATGGAAGCAGCAAGGTAATTTTCTATGTAAGTATAACAGAACATGAAAATTGTTTCCATTTCATACTTTTTAAAAAGATATTAAAAGTTGTAGAGTATGAGGAAGAAAGTAATATTAATTACTCAAGAGGAAGAGAAAAAGCTGTATAATGAGACACTTGCAGATCAAGTTGTTCTTTATACTAGAGCAGACTGAGAAGTGACTTGGTTAGTGTATAAATGCTCCGAGGTAAGAACAAATGGATACAAAAGAGCTCCTTAATTTAGCAGAGAAAAATATAACAAGAGATAATAGCTGGAAACTCAATGAAATTAGCTCAAATTAAATATTAGGCAGGCATTTTTTATTATTATATTTATTTAGTTGTTATTAACCACTGGGGAAGTGAACACAAATCAACAAATGCAAGGATGGGACGTCTTCAAGTAAAGAATAGCTGTATTTTGAGGTTATAGATTTAGCCAACTGTGAGCTACTCTGCTTAATGTGGGTGAAATATAAATACCGGCTACAGTCAAAGACTCTTTTTGTCTAAAAGTTTGGCTTAAGAATTGTGTTATATTTAAAATAAAATAAGCAGCGGGGGAATATTTTTTTTACTCCTTTGGCAATATCCTGATACATATTACCTGTACCTGTTTTTCAAGTGCACAGCTACATCTAGTTACAAATTATTCTCATCTGACTGTGAGGTTTTGTTTTGTTTTGTTTTCTCTTATTAACATTAATAGAACTGGTATCAGGCTTTCTTATGGCCACATATAGTACACTGACCATCTTCTGAGCCAAACTCCTCCTGCTTCAGTAGTGTATGGAAGAGAATCACAGTCCACCTCCTTTTGCAACTGTATTTTACAAGGTAATGAAAATAAGCCAAATGTGGAAGATGTCAGAAAAAAAAATAGAAAGATTTTAGGCTTTTTTGTAACAAATGAGAAAATACTCATTCCTCAGTATCTGAGAGAGATGTGAAATTGCTAAGGACTGTAGAGCTGCACAAAAGCTGCTTCACCTCTCTGTTTCTAAAAATTAGCATAAACTTCAGTTCTTCTATGTAAAAGACTTAGAGGACTGCAGACTTAGTTATTGTCGGGTAACAGTCCAACTTCTGTGCCTGCAGGTAAAATTATCCAACAGCAGACAAGCAGAGTTGCATCTGGTCTTAGAAACGGGTAAAATTTAAAGCCTGGTAAAATACAATAAAATAAAGCTCAGTTATTCAACCTTCTTGCTCTATTTTAAGTGCTATAGTCTGCAATACATTAATTATTTCTCTATCTTTACACTAGCAGCCCCAGTTCTCCATCCTATCCATCATTTTGACTTGAACACTCTCTGTGTTTTCCTCTGCTTCTAGCAACAGTTTAAGCATCTGTTTGGACAGCTTCAGATCTCCAGTAGTTAAACATCCTGTGACTTGTCTTCAGCTGTCACATTTCAGGTCCTTCCAAAAGACACACATCGTGCACTACTTAAAACTTTTGTTTAGCTTGTTAGTTATTTAAGTGTAGCTTAATGGTGTGCCAGATGCTCTCTAGTCAGAGAAATGCTTTGTTGCACTCCCCCATCTGTGTGCGATTCTCCTTTTAAATCCGCTTTCTGCAGCAGACATCCTCAGACAGATCAAATTGCTGAAGAACTCGTGATTCAGCATCCACTTTCGTCCAGTTTACACAGTTGAATTGCTGCTTTACACGCTGCTCCCAGCCTCGGCCCAAAAGACATGCTGTAGGGTGAGTAACGTGACACATTGGTGGGGCCACTGAGAGCAGGTTGCTACAAGGAGATCCCTGGAGGCTCTTAGGAACTTTGGGGAAAATGGATGAAATACAGCTGTGATGCATCTCTTGCAAGGGAGAGTCAACTTTCAGGTACATGGACAGTACCAGCTGTGACAGATACTGATTTCACTGAATATTTTTTTTTTTTTGCCCTTGGCAGCATTGCCATTGTGGTAAGATAAATATACTGTTTGTGAAGCATCCTTTTTTCTTCAGCCTTTACACCAATGTAGAGCCTTTCTCCACATGCTTTCCTAACCAGCGAGAAAAACCTTATCTTCATAGATTGATCTACTTAAGGAAAAGCAGTGCTGCTTCTGGCTTATTAAGATTCAGATCTCTTCTAGATTGCTGGCTTAAGCTCATCTCTTCTGTGTAAATTTCTGGGGGAGTGAGTGAGAAAAAGGAATGGGAAACAGAAAACGATATTTTAGGCAGCTGTTCAGCAACCTGTTAAAATCATCTGAGGCCTTAGCCTCGCAGGTGTCCATGTCACATACTCCCTGTCACCATTTATAACCTTTTTGGCTTTACAAGGAAAGAGGGCAGGAATGTGCATGGAGGTGAAGCCAGCTATTTTCCCACGCCTAGATGTGGTACTCCAGTTGATGGGCAGAGATACTGGGAAAGAATATTGTGAAAGCTCTGCACAGGGAGCTGGTGCTCTCATGCCCCTACACCACACCTGATTTTCGAAGGGAAGATGGAAAAAGGACTTTCAGACTCCAGATTGGTTACTGCAGAGCCTTTCATGAGAACTGTAACCAATCCTGAAAATGCCCCTTTCCAAAAGCCTTCAGAGAGACCTTTTTTTTTCATCATATATGACAATAAAATGAATATAAAAAGAGTTCATATGTGGGATTTCACATTAAATTTTAAAGCTGAAGCAGTACCAGACTGTGTGTGAAAGTAATTTCATTAATTTTATTCTGTCAGATACAGCTTTTATTTCTGCATCAGGTTTAGTGAACTGTAAACTTGAGTGGTAAATTGGTGAGGTTGTCCCTTTTAAATTATGAAAAAATGAATGTTAGCTGCAATACCTGGTACCAGACTGCCTACTGTGGGTAGCTGAAAAAAGCTACCATTTTCTCTTTAAGCTGAACAGTTGATTATATTTTGTTCATACGGAAATTTGATCCACATCTTCCAATGCATTTAGCTATTTACAGCTATGTATTGCTGATGGAAAACATCATCACCTTGTGACCAGAATCTGGAAGTATAACATTGATACGTAGGATACATTTTTTTTTTGCTAGCTATTTCCTGTCTACTGCACCTTTATGTTTTTTCTATATGGGCTGTAATTTAGAAACCCAGTCTGCTGCCCACCCTGATAGAGTGCTGTTCCTTGACTTCTTTGGCCTCTATTTCAAAAGAAGGATGCTATAACTAAAAAGCGGGTGGACACCTCAGTCCACACAGAATCACTGAGTCTTTAAAAGGTGGAGGAGGTCAGTTCTTCAGGGTGTAAATCTAGGGGATGCTATTCCAGAAGGATCAATACAGGCTGAACTCTGTAAGAAGGCCAGGTAAAACCTGTGTGGTGGTGTGCTAAGTCTCGTGCGTAGCAGTCCCCAACTGTGGCTGCGGTGTGTGACGAGCAAGAGGAAAACTCAGAGAGGAAGGTGGGAATAAAAAGGTGCTTATCTCTAATAAAATGATTTTATAATAATAATAACTCCTTTCACTCGCTTCTCAGATGAAGGTATGCACATCAAGGAAAACTGATAGTGAGTTTTGAATGATTCTGCATTAAATTTTACTTCTCTGTTTCTCACAACTGGCTCCTAGTTACTTAAATGCTCTACAGACAAGTGTGCTATGGGAACAGGCTATATTAGCTACATTAGGCAGTTTGTAACACGTGGCTTAGATAAAAATGGTACTTGCTCCAGATTAGCCCATGTGAAAAAAAGTTCCATTTCTAGGTAAGAAAGTCACCTTGCTCAATGGAAACAAAGTTGTTTTTTTTTTTTCTCACAAATTGTCTAAGCCTTGCTTGGAGAAGACCGACCGTTCCCTAGTGATGGAGAGTGCCACTGCAGCCTTCTGTGACAGCGACACTCCTGCCTCTCCCCCAGGCTGCAAGACCACAGATGGCCATGACGCTGTTCTGGTCAGTATTTTGCTGGGCTGGCTGGGGTCTGTGGAGCTTGAGGGGAGGGCAGAGAAGCTGTGGTTGAGAGGAGGGATCTGTCTGCTCACTTTCACAGAAGGTGGAAGCTGGATGATCTTCCTTCTTGTGCCCTTCAAGTATGGGACCCTCTCACAGGTGGTGGTTCCCTTCAAGAGCTTAGCTGGCTCTCCCGAGCAGCAGCTATGCCATGTCTGCACAAAGCCTGTCTGCTTCACTGGTGGGCACTTGATAGAGAGGCAGAATGGGAAGTGAGAAGAACTCTGTGCATCTCCAGCACCCCCTCCTCCTGGAACAGAAAGGCCGTGCAGTGATAACGCCCGCATGCCAGCAGAGTGGAAGCAAAGATAAGGTGCGCAGGATGGATCCTACTGTCACCATCCTTGCAGAAATCACAGCAATGTAGCCTGTGGATGACTGTAAGTGCAGCATTATCATTGTTCTGCTACACTGTCCATTGTGTCTCTGTCTATTGAAACACTGGGAACACACCTATTAGCATTTTGGTTTGGATTAGGCGTTCACTTTAAGGTGAGTGGCTTTATCACCCCTGCATATCATCCTGCTGCCAAGTGATGTGACAGCACATGAGCTGAACTCCCATTAGCTGAAACTCAATTGGAAGATGCACTCCTGCAGCTAGTGGGTGGTTAATCCACAGGAGCAAACTAGACCAAAATAAAATCTCGACAAAACGTGTATAATCCAAATTTTGAGTCCTTAGCACCAGCCGTTCCCCTTTTTACATCCTCTCCTATTGGACTGCTCTACTTTCAGTTGTCAGGAGCATATACTAGAAATTAACTGTGTTTGCCCAGTTTTCCTCAGGGACGTGATTTATGATTTACTGACTAGCTTTCTGTTGTTTCTAACTTGCTTTTTTTCCCTTCTCTTTGTCTTCCACTTACTACTTTGTCTAAAGGAGCCCAGTCAGGATAGGAATTTAAAAAATTTCTGGTCATTGTGTGGCTGTATGCAAGTGGAAGTTGAGTCTTATGAAAAAGCCAGTCGGTGAAAAGCATAAATTGCTTCTCCACAGTTAATGTGATTTACTCTGGCCTTGCAAAATCTGTGCATACTTTCTGACTTGATACACCTTGTATTTTATGCATCAGTGTGCAATGATTATTTGGTTATAATAATTAAGCTGGGGATCATCTCCATCAATCTTGACAATGATCTTCTATTACAATTTTAACAAATGAAACGAGAAATAAAACAGCCTTGCTCTTGTATTAGCACTGTGCAGATGTCTTCTTAAAGTTCTAAATTGCACAATGCAGCCTAATAACTATTAACTGCCTGCAAATGCATGTTGAGGAATATGTAAAAGCAGAATGCACTTGTTTCAGCTGACAAGATTTTTGAAACAAGAGGAAAAAAGCCTTTACCTGAAGTTGTGGAAAATCAGTTTGTTGAAGTGTTATAATCTTTCCATAGAAGGATTGGGAAGGATGACTTAATTGAATCTTCCGTAGAGGCATATCTTAGTCTTCACCTACTCTGTTATAAAATTTACCGTAAGAGTGAGAAATGGTTACAACTCAGGCAACACAGATATAGCATGAACAACAAAGAGATAGGCTTCCTCTGAAGAGATGATATGCTCTAGCCACAGTTATATTGTTCTCTAAATCCTGTGAAGCTGCCTCAAGAGTGGGCGGAATCAATAAAACGTTCCTATCACAAGGACAAGACTCATTTGTATTACCCAGCAAAATTAACCAAAACTAAAATTTCACATTCTAATGGTCTTGATGTAGGTTCCTCATTCATTCCTGACATGGAAAAGCAGTGTAAGGGAAGATCTAAGATCCCAGACAGATCATTGTGTGGGATTTAGCTCCAGATTACACATGCTACTGCCTCTGTATCTCTACCCTGAGCCTCAACAAGAGGCAATGGGAGCATGTTGTACCTCTGGATCTGTTCATGGAAATGCCAGAGGATTGAGCTTGAGCTGCTGATGGGAAGAACTGAAATTGGGACAGTGAGCTCTGATCTGCAATAACTGAAAAGCAAATGTGGCTCTAGAAGGATGAGGCAGGAGCAGGCTCAGTTACTGCTGCAGCTGACTCCAAGAGACTTCATTTGGGGGAGCCTCAAGTGTTTATTCATGACCAGAATAGGAGGATTTTAGTAACAAGGCTTTAAAAACATTTCTTGACTCTTTTCCTGTTTCATCCCCTGAAAGGATTCTGTACTCATCTACATGCATCTGCGTTTAGGCAGCTTTCTCCATTTAATGACACTGTTCCACTTCATTCAAAGATTAATAGCAGCACAACTATTAATTGCAAATTTATAGCCTTTTGCCAAGGTGGAGGAGTGTAACTTCTCATAAACATTAGCTCCAAATGAGATGCCATGTTCAAGGTCTCAGCTGCAAAGCTGTGCTTTTAATTATTTTTCAGATTTTCCATTCATTCTGAGAGATATCACAAGAATCTGCAAACCTTCATTTAATCTCCATGGGCTGAATCCTGCTTTCATCTTCCTGGTGACTGTGGTGATGGTTTGCTTGCGTGATGGCTGCATACTTGTGCCCATTGGCACAAATGCTTTTGAAGATGCTAGGGGTCCTTTCCACAAAATCTGAGGTCAGAGGGACCCTAGCCACCTAGCCAGGGGATTTGACTACAAGGATTCCCAGCCTAAGAAGCTGCAGTAAGAAATATGGTTTAGAAAAAAAACACCATCTAGAAAAGTTCATGCTGAGAGTGTCCTTCAGCCCATATAGTTAGATATTCCAGTGTTTATCTTTCTGCTAGAAATTGCTACAGAGTAAAAATCTGTCTGCTGTCAGATCATTTTTGCACAGTGATCAACATTTTTTGAGTCAATCTTCAATAAATTGAGATTATATGAGTTTTTGAAGCTGCATGTTGCAGGATTTTCTTTTCCAGCCGCAGGATTTTCTTTTTATTGGCAGAACTCCCATCTGTTGGAATTGTTCCAGTTTTCCATGATTTATTATAATAAAAATAATTTATAAACTCTGATGAATTGGAGAACCCTTCAGCTAAGCAGTTTTAGGCTTTGTGAGGGTACGGATAAGTTAAACAAACTTATTGATCATTTATGCCCAGGTTTAATCTTGGCAGTTGTGGCCTTTTAAAACTTTTTTTGCAATGTTTCATATTGTACAGAATAGATGTGTTCTCATTTTATAATTCTCATTATAGCATGTAAATATCTACTGAACATTTTAACTTTTCTCTGGTGTTATTTATGATTTGAAATGTATTTAATTATTGGTCAGGCACTTCCTGTTCTTATTAAAAATTCCATCTTATTGTCCTTAATTATTTTGCTGGTTGAGATTTCACTGAGTTTTTAAATTGCTGTACAAGTTACCCACACCTCGTAACTACTTCTTCAATTCTTCCAATTTTTCCCTTCTTTAAATATTCATTTCCTCTATATATTCTTATAACTAGGTCTCCCTTTCCGTAGAGTTTTTCTACTGGCAACACACTTTTTTTTTTTTTTTGCCTCATATATAAAATGGTGGGGTTTGGAGGTTTCCAAGTAGTGTATTAGTAATTCCAAGTTTATAGCTCTTGAAACTTTATAGTAGTTATGCTAGCAACGACTCTAAGTTGAGGAAGAAGTAGCTTTTACATTTTTTTCCCTAGTATATATATACTATGGTTGATTTTGCATTCTGGGTACAGAGTTTAGATGTAACAGCAGTGATTTTCATTCTGGGATGAACACCAATTTTAGTTAATGCTTCTTTTTTTTGTCCATTAAGGTGAAATTCAGTTTTGAGTCATTTTACTTTAAATAAAACAGGTCCTCTTAGAAATAAATTTGTCTGCTTCTTTTTTTCTTTTTCTTTTTTCAAATGCAAAAATTGAATTCTAACTTTTTGAGATGTGCAGCAAAAATTCTTCAGCTTAAAATCAGTTGTAACTTGTCCATTCTGCATGTTGACATTGGAAATTTAAGGAATAGTTTTAGTTTTCCAAAGGGATTTTCTCATCTGAGATAAAGCTCACTCATCTCTTAATTTTATTTTAATCAGTTGCAACTTTAATCCTCAAACACTTAAACTTTATTCATCTGATTCAAATTAAGCAGATAAGTGCTAAATATGGTGGGCCCCAGCTTGCAAAGTTGCACTGGAAAATGGAGATGCCATATGCTGGCTTAGTAATATGTATTGTTGGTTTATTTTTAAGTGTGTGGTCTCTGTGGAAACACAGCATCTTAATGATAATGGTTTCTCTGACATATTTATAAATTATAATCAAGCTATGAAAAATGCAACAATGAAAGTCGTGGTGCCTGGGACACGGAAAGTCAGGCAAATTGCAGCTTAGTTCTCTCTCCACTGTAGCATGAGAAATCAGTATGTCACGTCTTTGTATAACCCCTAGATGGGCCTGAAAAATATTTCTTTTTACATATTCAGGGATGAGGCTCATCACAATTGATATTATGTTCCCCTAAAATTAAATAATGGAAAAAAGCAAGGGGAATGTGTTTGACAATTCATGTATATGTGTTGATATTCTTGTCGTACTCAGATGTTGCTGGAGAAAAGGTCCCTTTAGCCGGACCCTGGTCTGATACGGAGGTCTGTATATCATAGATGCCTCTGTGGCGCCAGTCTCGGCTGCCTTCAGCATGCCACAGCTCTCTAAGCCTTGGTAGCAGGCAGGAGACAAGAATAGCCTAGTACTTAGTACTTCTCTGCCTTTTTGTGTGTGTAACTATTTCCAGCCTAACCCCTTTGCTTTGCTGAGGTTAACTTGCTTTGCATTTTTAAGCATCTCAGAGTGAAGCCTAACAGGGACAAGAGCCCCTATTTTCTTCAAAACAGTAGATTCAAATGAATCAGGGTTGCAAACAAACCCTTCAGGTTGTCAGCAATCCCAAATGAATTTGGGCATCCCAGAAGCTGGAATGTGTTTCCTTGACACGTTTGAGGAACCCAGGGAGAGAGGCTTATAGTGCAACATGCCAAAGGGCGGCAGGGGGGCGGTTGCATAGCACGTTCCCTGGCACAAGACAGAGCATGGCAACTGCAAAAATAACCCACTCATTGTGGCGGAGAGTTAAAAGTAATAAAGATGCTGTGACAGGTAAATGTCCAAGACCTTTCCTTCTCATTCTGTAGGATGTGTGAGCCATTAATTTTAATCTTCCCATCATTCCAGCAACATTTAGTTAATTTTAATCAGTTTTTTTCCTCATACGTCAACATTGCTAGCCTCTTTTGCTTGTCGTCTAGCCTCAAGCCTACATACAAAAATGTGTATACATATCTATGAATATATAAAAGACATATACGGACATATTAGAAAAACATGTTCCTTTGTGCTTAAAGTTACTGTATATGTAATGTTGTGGGCCTAACATATATTTTATGTGGCTGGACTGTTGCTGCTGTATCTTCATCGTCTCCTTTTCTGAATGAAGTTAAACAATTGTTTCTGAGACTAGACAGTCCTCTGTCTTTCACAGTCCCCAAACTAGCCCAGCCGCCTTATCACCTCCCTAGGTTTGTGTCGATATGATATATAAATACTTGTAAAGTACAGCAAAAGTGGGGACAAATTCTCCTTTCCTTCTTCTCATTACAGTCAATCCTCATAGCCTTCTGAGGTGTTAAGGTGTGTGAGAGGTCATTTTGCCTTTAGCATAATGCCAAGTAATTGAAGTAATTTTTATTTGTGCTTTAGGGAAGGGTGGCAGTATCTGTTCCAAATTTTTACACAGTTTGCAGGGTCAAAGACTAGGTTGAAACACAAGCACAGTATGGATATCCCTTGGTTGCTCTTCCAGTCCTAGAAAAGCTCTTGTGGAGGAAAAATGGGTTTAAAGAGAGTCCTGGGAGGTCTGCCTCTGAGAACAGATAATGACCTGTGTATGAAAGCTTCTGCTCCTGGATTGCAAACACAGCTCTTTGGATTACATTTGGATGCAAATCATGCAGAAGTCAACACAAGTAGCTGAGTAACCATACAAAATTCACTTATTAAAGAAGAGCTCTGCTCATTGATCCAGAAAAAAAAAGTTTTTTTAAAAAAGCTAGTCTTATTTATCATCACTGTTTTGTTGTACGATTTTACATTTTTCAGTGTGCCATTGCCCCTCTCTTCTGTCACTGTAGATCAGAGCTCCTGCCTGCCTGAACCTTGAGACTTCTGTGTGCAGATCGAAGCATCCTGTATGGGTTTTTTGGAGCCTGGCTTGCTCAGTGGTAGAACAGAACTTAGATCTTGTACTGCAGCTGCTGAATGGCAAGTCAGGCTTGGGAAGAAGCTCTTAGAAGTGGAGTCCTGAGCTCTGTACTTGCATGTAAAATATCAACACGTGACTGTGACCGTGAAAAAAAAGCCACATTGATTCCTGTTGCTAGAAGCTTCATCCCTGGGCAAACTGGCAGAGACTAGGGAGAAAAAGAGGGGCAGAGAGGTTGGGAGAAGCAAATCTTGATGTTTTAGTACTTTACAGACGCGATGAAGATGCCCCAGTAGTAGGTAAGTCCTTGAGGATTGTTGTAGGTTTTATATTGCTGCCTGTTGCAGAAACACACAGTTCTCTTACTGAACGTGAGTGATAGCAGGAAGGGTTTTTTGAAAGGGCTAACAGAGTCTGTTGTTAGTGGGGAAAGCTTGACGTTAAAACCCTGTTGTGTGCCTGTGCAATCACTTCAGTCTGCAGGCTAGGTTTGGCACAGGCTCCTGCTCTCTGCCTGTGGTAGGAAGGCAGTGAATACCAGCAAGGGGGAAAGCAAAATGCTGGACATTGAAATCCGCTCAGTCACCATATTTGCCTGGCCCTGTGTACCAGAGCTGCTGGTGTAGAGGTGGTGGACCACTCTCCAGAGCTGTTCCTCTTCTGTCCTCTGAACCTGCTCGCCATGGTCACCCACTAAGCCAGGAGATGGAGGAGGAGGTGATTTTCTTGTGAGAAAGTAGAGTAATGCAATACTCTCAGCTGAGTCTGATCACTCACTGCTGAGGAAGTATTTTTTTCTCAGAGCTGTCAGCACGAAGCAAGAGTGTTACATTCAGTTTACAGGCAGGAGGCCCATAGTCTCAATTATCCAACATTTTTGGTGGCATTGTGCCAAAATTGTGCATCTCAGTTTGCACAGGCATGACCAGCCTTCCTCGCTGTGCTACCTTGTAATTTTGACTCTTGTTTTGCTTTTAAATTTGGGTTTGTTTTAGGCCATCATGCACAAGAAAGATGACAGCTGCATCAGTATCTGTTGTTAAAGTCTGAGAAGCTGAATAGTTTGTTGATGTCAGCAGGGTTATTTTCTATTTTTTAACAAAGTGAAAAAAAAGTCAGATCAATTATGCATGTCCCTCCTACGCTGCTAATGGATGGACAGACAAGGGTTTTTTTTCAGCTGGCATCTAGCATGCTCAGTAAAGAGATTATTCCCCCCAGTTTGCTTCCTACATGTAATGAATGATAAGTAGATGAATCAGTGAGGCAAAATGTGTGACAGATAACAAATAAGTTACAAACTGTGGAATTTTGAGTGGATATCCTGACACAGGGATGTAGGCATGTGCTGGTGTGCAGACTTACAGTCATTTCTGATTATCATAGAATCATGGAATAGTTAGAGTTGGAAGGGACCTTTAAAGGTCATCTAGTCCACCCTCCCTGTAAGGAGCAGGGACATCTCCAAACAGATCAGGTTGCTCAGAGCCCTGTCCAGCCTGGCCTTGAACATTTCCAGGGATGGGGCATCCACCACCTCTCTGGGCAACCTGTGCCAGTGTTCTACCACCCTCATTGGAAAAAATTTCTTCCTTATGTCCAGTCTGAATCTACCTCCCTCTATTTTAAAACCATTACCCCTCATCCTATCACAAAAGATCCTGCTGTCTTTCTTATAAGCCCCCTTTAGGTACTGGAAGACCACTATAAGGTCTCCCCGGAGCCTCCTCTTCTCCAGGCTGAACAGCCCCAACTCTCTCAGCCTGTCCTCACAGGAGAGGTGCTCCAGCCCTCTGATCATCTTTGTGGCCCTCTTCTGAACCCTCTCCAACTGGTCCATGTCCTTCTTATGTTGGGGGCTCCAGAGCTGGATGCAATAGTCCAGGTGGGGTCTCACCAGAGCATAGTAGAGGGGCAGAATCACCTCCCTTCACCTGCTGGTCAGCCTTCTTCTTCTGATGTAGCTCAGGATGAGGTTGGCTTTCTGGGACGCAAGCACACATTGGTGGTTCATGTTGAATTTCTCATCCACCGGCACCCCCAAGTCCTTCTCCTCAGAGCTGCTCTCGTTCCATTCTCCACCCAGCCTGTATTTGTGCCTGGGATTGCCCCGACCCATGTGCAGGACCTTGCATATGGCCTGGTTGAACTTAATGAGATTTGCATGGGCCAACCTCTCCAGCCTGTCAAGGTCCCTCTGAATGGCATCCCTTCCATCCAGAGTGTTGATCACACCACACAGCTTGGTATTGCTGGCAAACTTCTTGTGGGTGCACTGTATCCCACTGTCCATGTTGCCAACAAAGATGTTAATCAGGGCCCAACACTGACCCCTGAGTAACGCCACTCATCACCAGTCTCCACTTGGACATCAAGCCGTGGACCACAACTCTCTGAGTGTGGCCGTCCAGCTAATTCCTTATCCACAAAGGGGTCCATCCATCAAAACCATTTCTCTCCAGTTTAGAGACAAAGGTGTCATGTGGGACAGTGTCAAATGTTTTGCACAAATCCAGGTAGATTATGTCAGTTGCTCATCCCATGTCCACTGATGCTGTAACCCGGTCACAGAAGGCCACCAAATTGGTCAGGCACGATCTGCCCTCAGTGAAGCCGTGTTGGCTGTCACCAGTCACCTCCTTGTATTCCATGTGCCTTAGCATGGTTTCCAGGAGGATCTGCTCCATGACTTTGCCAGGCAAGAAGTGAGGCTGACCAGCCTGTAGTTGACCTGGTCTTCCTTGTTTCTGTTTTTTAAAAATGGTGGTTGTGTTTCCCCTTTTCCAGTCGGAAAAGGGGATTTCCCTGACTGTACTTTGATGTTTAAATAAGTTGGACTTCCAACTGATTTCCTAGATGTTTCTAGGATTGTAGGATCTTCTCAGGGCCCAAAAATTCTTAGATAAATTTTCTTAGTGAGCTTTAAAACTAAATTTATCGTATTTAATTTTTTCAAGTAATTATGAGTTCTAATATTTGTAATTAGCTCCTAAACTCTCAAGCACTGCTTTGGCTTGCAGGAACCATTCTCAGGTGGCACAGAGAACAGGTGAGTGTTGTGCAAACCAGACTCCGGTCACCAACTGTAACACCAAGGCAACAGCAGAGGTGAGTCTTTGCTTCATTGCAAATTAATATTGCTCTTATATTAGTAAAGCACCTGGCCTTTTATTTACACCATGAGTGGTGGAGAGGAAAGGTAACGATTTTTTTTTTCTTGTATAGTCCATGAGCCCATGATGTTCTGTGATATGAATTCATAGCATGGATTAGCAAAGCCCTATTTATTTATTTGTTTGTAAATGGCACCTTCTCAAAGGACTAACAGATTGATTCTGACAAGTGCCAGATCTTCTTTTCCATTTTCTTGTTCTCTTAAATTGTTCTCAGCATTGTTCTCTGATAGGATGTTCAATAGCTCTGGCAATTAGTCCCTCCACTAACTCTCTTTAGGGATACATAAAATAATAATGAAAAGCATATTAATGTGATTTAAAAATCACTTAATATGCAGTATCTCTTTTTTTCACTAACCTGAAAAAGAATGCAATAATAGCTTATAGTCACAGAATGTAATTTTTTACTTAAGTTTATGGATTTCAAAGAAATCTTTTTTTTTTTTAAGAAAAAAAAAGAGTAAATAGTGTCCATCAGTAATTGCTGTTTTTAAAAATAAATATTTCCCTGATAGCAAAAGACAGTGCTAAATATTTTTAAGTTTCCAGTTTATCAGTGCTGGCTAGGTAATGTTAAAGCTAGCTTCCTGTATTCCTAAGATTTAATTTAATACAGCCATTGCTCCTGGTGTTCACTTTCTGTGAATAACTCGTGAAGGATAAAAAAAAAATGACACAGCAAAAATAATACTTGCAGCAAAGAATGGGCTTAGAGCATCTAACAAATTTAAATGGGGAAATGCCTCCCACTGCTAGCTCTAATGCTTTGAATTCTGGAAATATTATCAGGACTGGCTCAAAGCTTTATTTTATCACAACCATGTCACAATGTGTTATGAGATATTTGTGTTATTTTTCATGTGGTAAATTGGAACAGTCCTATGTATGCCCATCAAATTAAGATTTATGTAGTTATTATGTATTATTCTCTTATTTTATATTTGTATTTTATTTATAAATGCTCACTTGTTCTGAAGGATCAAAAATATAGTGAAAATTCATGAGGGCTGTAGCGAAGCCATTAATGCTGTTAATTGAGTTATAGGGAACACTTTTATTACTGATTAGCTGAAAAAAAAGTGCTAAGAGGAAAAATAAGTACTAGTGTTCTGAAAAAAAATGCACAGAGCTTACAAGCTGACTATTTTTACAGTGCCACTAGACTTCTGAATTTGTTTTTAGTATCTTACCTGTTTTCATCATTCTTGTTCCTATTAGGTCAGTAAAGAGGGGAAAGTCTAGCCTAACAAGCTGGTCCTACTGCCAAAGTACCTGGAAGCAGCGATCCTTCACATCATGGCTGTCTTTGGCATTGAGAAGGGGTGATATTCTCAGTTTGTGATCCACATCTTGGGCACCTTGTCCTAAGTTGGCATTGTCTTGGAATATTTGAGACAGGCTTTGGCTTTTTTTTGCTGAGTCCAACCAAGGGCAAGCCTGAAGGAGCTCTTCCTCACATACAGGTTCCTTGGGTTAGATTGAATTTCCTTAACATTGAGTGCCTTTTAGACTGCCCCAAGGCTTCCAAGACCATTACAAAACATTTGTTGATGTAACACAGAGCCTAGAGAAGACATTTGCTTTCCTGAGTCAGCCACAGGGTATGCTATGCTATCTGTACATTAAGTTTAGAAGATAGCTCTCCTTTTGGTCTAAGTGCACTCTGTTGGACATTGCTCTCTAGGATGACAGTGATATCAATTTCTTACTTTAATATGAAGCTGCCCAGAGACAGCAAATTGTCACTAGAGTCTTCTGGTGCATTGCGGGGGGTGGGGGAGAGAGAAGAAAACAGAAAAAAAAAAAGAGAGGTATTTAGACATAGTCCATGTTGAGTATTCTTCATATAGATTATTTGTGATTCCGCTGCTTGAACAAGGTCTCATGATGTCTCATACTTTATTTAATTTGATGTGCTTTACTTACTGTGTTCTCTTAACCTGCCAACTTCAGAAATACTTATAAAGGAGGTGTAGTTGTGTTGTTTTAGGAAGAGTATTCTAAAGAAAAGAGGTAAAAACAGATGGGCACATTGAGATAACATCTTTTATTTAATCAGCTGGCATAACTGGGAAAGGTAGACGATTTTTCAGATCTGAAAAAGAATTAGCAGACTTCAGAGCTACACACAAAATGAAAGCAGTTGCTCAGGTATGTACTACATAAACTACCTCTGAAAGAAAAGGTAGTTAGTATGTGTAGAGTCGGGAAAGTTCATATGGCAGTTATCTCTCTAAGGGAAAGAAAGAAAAAATAATTTATAGCCTGTGGAACATGGAAAGGTTAGTGGAGGGCAAAGGAAATTATATTGTGCCATGAGATCAATATCTCTGTTGAATCTCTGTTTTTCAGTGACCAGCAGAGTTTAAAATGTTAGTTCCAGACTTGCCTTTGGAAGGTATTTTTGAGATCTTCTTTGAAGACCAGGACCAAGAGATCAGAGGTGGAATGGTTGTGAAAAGTGTTCTTTGTATAAAATGGGGATATTATGTTTGTGTCAAGAGTCTATTACAGAGCTAAATCTTGGAAATATTTCATTCAGCAGTTCTAGTCCTTTGAGGGTTCCATGCTGAGTCCCACAGGATGAACTTTTGAGATTGGAAAGGATCTTTTAGGTAGATGTGTGTTTGCTTTTGTCTGTGCTACAGCAGCAGTGTAATGTATCTTGTTAAATGTGATTTACTTTTGCTAAGTCTATTGACGTCTCCCTTTCATCTGTGAGATAGCTGTACCTAAGTGCTACTGCTGGAGTGTTCAAATCCTGAAGACTATATTTAGTTTTTATTGGCTCATCTCTGAAATTCCCATATGTCCTTCTTAAAACCTGAGTCGATCTACTACAGTGTGACAGTACATCACTGTTGGGGGCAATGAATATCAGAAGCCCTGGGATTGAAAAATAAGGGACTTCCTAAGAGAAGCAAAATCGAGGACACCTGGTAGTGGGAAGATGATAAGGGACACTTGGTGGTGGTTAGAGGAACTATGGGTATAAAAGCGTGGAAACAGTAAGAATAATCAGCTCTCTGCCAAGCTTGCAGTAGAGTCTGAGGCCATGACTGAGACTTTGCTCTAACATCTGGACTACGCTCTAACAACTGGAATATGCTCTAAACAACTATGCACAGACACATCACAAATGGGCAGGAGAGTCCTAGAGCACACACTGCTGCCCCAGATATGAAACATCCTGGCATGCTCTACTTGCTCTGCAAATAATGTTTTGATAAGAATAAGGACTTCTCAACCCCTGAAATCATCTTGCAATTGCAGCCATATGTGACAAACCTGACGTTTTCTTGTTCTGCTAGGTCCCCTGCTCGCCTGCACCTGTTTTCCTTGCTTTGCACTAATCTTGACTCCTTAAGCCTTGAGAAACACCAGTAAATGGGACCTTCATGCTCTTCAGGTGAGTTCTGGGCTCTTCTCCCTTCCAGAAGCCCCGTTGCTACAGTGGCAGCTCTAATGTCACCGCAGCTTTTATGGCCCCATACATACATTGAGCAGAGAGAGAAATTGAGCCATGGCACCCTGTGCCTGTGACATCAGATGAATGACCTCAAGCTTATGATATTTTTAGCTAGGTGCCAGTTAGTGGAATATTTATATTCCAATTTGTGGGATAGATATTTTTTCCTCACCAGCACTACTTCAGGAGTGAGCTGTCAGGAAGACGGGATGGCAATTCCCTTATTTCTTCTTTTCTTCTCCCTAGGAATCTTCTCAGCCTGTACTCTTATTCAAGAAAGCGTGCTCACCTTAAAACAAGTATCTTCTGTTTGACAGCAGCCAACACTGGGTGTTTCAGAAGGATGCATAAAACTCTGAGGGTAGATATTTTGGTGTGGTTCTGTCGCTGCAGTGTGGGACAGGTGTTACACTGAGACAACAGCCAAGGAGCAGCAGTAGGGTATTTCCCCAAGCAATGGTGAAACGAGACTACTGAAGTAATTAAAAAGTTGTTTTACTACTCTCATGAGTTTATTGCCATTTTCGTACTAAATAAGGTACAATTAGGTCTGACACATCATCTTTCTTTAGAGCTCCTACCTGAGCTGATGACAAGGAACAAATTAATCCCAGTTGGATCCTGTTTAATTAAACCATCTCAAAGGTGTTGCATTGTTTTGTATGTTTTGATATAGTTACTGTTTTTATTTATTGCAAACTTATGCTATTGTTGGTCTGCCTTTTGCCAGAAATAGGATTATTTAGACAAAATTTATATTCCTAAATAAGACACTGTGATACTTTAATTGAACAATATTAGTGTGTATAGACAGTATAGCTGAGGCTGGTAGAGATACTTCCACAGCAGATTGGCAAACACTTTCAGTCAAGGTCTTACTGTTCTGTTCCTGAGGAAACGAGCTTTTGATAAGAATGCCACACATGAAGCATTTCTTGCTCCTTTATTCTGGATTTTTTTTGCGAGCATACCTAATTATTCTTCCATTACTACATAACTACTGTTATAACCTATTCTTTAATAAGTTAGATTGAAAGTACAAAATTATTTCATTGAAATATTTTATACAATTTTGCAAGCATGGAAGCCTTAGTAATGAACTAATCACTTTGGCACACTCATAGGGGTTAATAATTCAAGAATGCATTAGTTACGTCCATGTTAAAACAATTCATTTTCTTTCATGTAGCAGAATAGGCATACTCTGGACAACTTGATACCTTTACATTTACTCATGTCTTCATATTTATATGGTTATTATAGTGCCTGCAGTTACTATAGTGCCTTATGTTGTTACTGTAGCACCTTGAAATCAAGACTTCATGTTACTTTGATAAAACTCAAGTGGTTTTGTTTCCATTTTATAGAATGAAAAGGGAAAAATGAGGTGGCCCAGCCCCTGCCCATGGATTCTTACTGGATCGGTCTTGATCTGTGGCTTTGGAGCACTCTTGATGCTACAGGACAACCAAGTTGAAACAGCTTTATGCTTTACTTAACCCTACTTACATGTTGGACATACGCAGCAGGTGTCCTCACTGTGTATCAGGTAAGTTAACTCACTTGCTGTTCCAGGCAGTGGCAGAATTTCACCAGCTCTGAAGGCACTAGTTCCCTCGTCAGGCTGATGAAGGTGCAGAGAGTATTGCTACACACCAAGGGTTATTCCTGTACCTCCGTTTTGGAGCAGTATATAAGCAGTTTCCTTAATTCTGCTTACGGAGTTTTCCCAGGGGCTGTTGAAACTCTGCAGTCTGCCTTTCCTCACTCAGACTTGGAGCTACACAAAGGCTATGATTCTGAAGCTCTTTCCAGTTTATTTTGTTTAGGGCTTCTTTAAATCACAGTATTTCACAACTAAATTTGATCTGGAAGTGCAAAAAAGGGTGAGGCTCAATTATAAAACAAGTCCAAACATATTGTTTGACTAGAAACAAAGTGTTTTGCTCTGTATTAAAGATCTAAGGTTTTTGCCATTTATCCTATTTTCCAAAAATATTATTTGACCTAGGTAATAAAATTGAAAAATCTTATTTCTAAACACAAAACTACTAACCATAGCACTTCATGTAAAACAATTATTTTTAATTTTTTTTTAATTATTTTTCTACCCTCACTTATCCCGTTTGGAAAATATTCTCTGTAATTTAGTTAAATTCATGCAATATTTTGGTGTGCTCAAGACTGCATATTTTGAAGGTTTTATTTGTCAGCAAAACTTTACTCAGCTCAAATTGCATGGGTCTGGATAATCTTTTTCTTTGGCCCAATCTGAACTCAGTAAGTTAATTACTTTGCCTCTTTTGGTACCAGTGATGAAAAAAGTAATAGTAATAACGCAGACCTCTGTGATGACAGGGCAACAGACAATTTCTACAGCCAGTGTACCACCTTTTTCTGAAGCTGTCATCTGGATGTAGGTGATCCATCTGTGCTGTTTCTTTCAAGCTGTTCAGTAGATCCTTCCCAGCACTGTGCTTTCTGTTTTCTTATGGTCCCATCACAGTAACTTAATAAATCCTCTCTCCCGGCACAAAACCAGATGATACTTAACTTTTAGATGCTGCTACTAACTTACACATTTTCTCCTCGCTTTGAATTTCTTTTTTTTTTTTTTTCCTAAATTTGACAAATTTTCAGTTCCAGTAGGGCGTAAGTATTTAAGGAGGGCAATATAGCTTGATCTTTATTTTTCTGTGCTTTCCTACCTCTTTGTCTTTCATTCTGATTTTCTGTTTAAAAAATAAATAACTTTCACAATTTCTTCGTAATGTATTCTGTCCACCCCTTGTTCTCCAGCATTTTTAGGAATTCATGCTGCTTTCTTAATTGCCCTGGCATTTATGGACTGTGTCTGTAACGCTTGGGTAGATACTTGGTAACCATTCTGAATTCTGATGAACAAAGCAGATAATTTCAAATCTGCAGTGTTTTGGAGAAAATGAGCTGTCTGCAAGCAAGATGCAATTGTCATCATTCAATCTGCTTACTAAGCAGCACTCACTCACCAAACATACATAGGGAACTATGTATTTTGAATGTGAGTTTAATTTGGTCAGCTCAATCTACTACATCAATGCTAGATCTAAATTAATCTTTTCACATAGGCAGCTACAATTTGAGATGAATTGTATTAGTCAAGGGCGACATGGCATCATAAAATCCTGGCCTACCTCATTGCTTACTTAGTTTTATAAATATTTATTTTTACAAAATGAAGACAATGATCTAGAAGATCTTAGTCCTTTTGCACTCCAGTGAAGTCGTAATCCAAGCTTATCTCTGAGGAGAACAACTGTCTCTTTCTTCTTCCTCCTTCTTACACGTACTTACTTCCTCAACTCAGGGCTTATACCCAGATCACTCTAAATTACTATGGACTTTAAAATCAGATCTGTATGTGGGTGTAATTTCTTCTCAGAAGCTGAGATAATGCAATTTACTAACAACATTTGTCTCATATCTACTTGGTACACATCTGTGACAAATTTTTTGCTGAACCTCTATTATTTTTATCTTAATGTTTCCTGTAGCATCCACAGCTATAGTATTCCTTGCCTGACCAAAGTTTTCAACAGCAGAGCTGAAAGAGTTAACGTGTGAGGTTGCAGGCCCAGTGGATTGATTAAAAGCAAAACTTAATGAAGAATCAACATAATTTCCCTGACATTTCTTCCTCATAGTTATTAGAAGTGATCTTTTAATAATAACATTTAGTAGAGCTCTGCTAGAACACTCAGTATTTGTCCTTCTCTCTTCCCTCAAGAAGAATATGGTAATACCTGTGCAAAGAGCAACCTGCACAAGTTCAGAGGAGGCACAGTTTGTTACCCCTTGGAGGCTCTCGGGAAACTTTTGCTTGATAGTGTTCAGGTATTCCCATTTAAAGGATTATCACAGTGCTATAAGGAGTTCCTAGCTTTTAAACAAGTACCCAGGAGTCACCCTTAACTTGGGTCAAGCTCAGATGGATGCAGGTGGAGTTTGTTTACAATGCCAGAATAGACAGCATCATTTAAAATATTTACAAAAGATGCATATGGAATAACAAGGAAGCTGTTCTTTTAAACTTTTCAGGCTAAAACCAAACAAAAAAAAAAAATCCTTTTCTGTATTAGCCAGCCTGTTCACACTGCTTTTTGGCTCAAATGCTCAAGAAGGCATTATTTTCCTGTGTGCTCATCAGTACCAATTGACTTTCCAAGTCAATTGCATTTGACTTTGTATGTAGTTCCTTGGAGCCTCTTGGGTTTCCACTTACATTCAGATCTGCCTCTCCTTTCCTTCTCCGTTAAGCATACACTAACCCAATAAAGAAAGAATCTAGCTCTTTTTTCTCCAGGAAACAATTACTGAGCATCTACCCCCTTTGGAAAGACTAATATAATTTTTGACAGATCAAGTGCTATCTCCTAAATATGTCTGCCTCTATTAAACTCATCAAGAGCATACCTTCCCCCCACTCTCACAGCCTCTTAGCCAGTACATTTTGCTGTGAAATGTCTCAGGCCACTGAACATTGTGTTTTATTATCAACTATTGAATGGACAGACATACTTCAGTCAAACAATGCCCATTAAATGAGCACATGCCTTCCATTACTGATTCTTGATTTAGAACAGATACTCTGTTAATCACCCATTTTAGAATGGCAGTCAGTGGGTTTCAGGCAGAAAAAACTTACAGCTGAGGGAAACCATAACTGAGGCTTTCATGCAGTAGGAGTTACAATGCCAAAAGACAACTATTGAGAGAAGTTTGATGGTCTTAATTTGCTCTATCTTCCCTTGGTTAGGAGATCAGTCAACAGAATGGGAGCATTGCAGCAACCTTGTCAGATTTACACAGTTGTAGAGACTATTAATGCAATGTCCCATTTAACAGTTGAGGCAGAAATGCCTGCAACTTCAGCATCCTCTTCACTCCTGAAAGGTGGAATCACATTGACTCAAAAAAAAAAAAAGTAAATAAAAATTAAAAAAGATCATTCCAGCAAAGCACACTCTTGAAGAAGTCAACAAAGTGAAACACCAGTCCCATCTCTATGCTGAAAGAATATTCCTGAAAGAATTCCAGGCTCTCCTCTATGTGAATTGAAATCTCAGTTCTGGCTGTGACTCTGCTCATGTCTGTTTTGTAGAAAAATGCCTCTAGCAGAAGATGATTTCACTGTAATTCCTAAACCAAAACAAACTGGGAAATACACTGCTGTTTGTGTCAATGTCTAACACTACACAGCATGTGTGAGTGTGTGACATTATTTTGCATGCTGGCACTTGCAATGCATCAAACTACAGAACAATTACCTCTGCTATAAAATTGTGCTTTCTTTCATAGTGTCTTCAGTTTTAATGAAGATCAACTGTGACAAAGCTACATGGAGTAATGGAAGTACCAGAGAGAAATCGCTTTTTGAAAACAAAAAAGTTCTTTAGGAAGTCACAATAGGACTGAGGAGCCATGAGTGCATTTTCTACTCTAGCATCTTGGCACTGCTCTGTAGAACCGTCTGCTATCAGCAGGGAATGAAAAATTGCAGTTGACATCTACACCTGGCATTTGTCTCCATTAATGCTTAATGCAGGGACTGTGTTCTCTTGACTTAGTCTCCACCTGTCAGCTACTCTTTAGGAGAAAAGAGATCACGAAGAAATCAAATAGATTTAGGCTTCTCTATTTTGAACCACGTTTACAGTGAAACCTATAGGTGAGGGCCATATCTGCATCCTTAAAGAAACAATCACATTGTGCCCCTGCTTGTCTCATCTCCTTCAGACCTGCTGTTCCATCTGCTCATCTATTACGGAAATTTTCTGCCTGTCTTTTCATATCAGGAGCTAGAAATCAATTTTTAATTTTGGCCCATCCTTCAAAGATTATGGAAAGCATGTGGCATAGGTGTACTTTGAAATAGAGAATGTACTTCTGTGTCTCTGACACAGAAATTAAAACACTCCTGAAAGCTGGAGCCTGAAAGTTGCTTTTATTTGCTACAGCAACAACAGCTCCTGGGTGAAGACCTAATGAAGGAATAAAGCTGGAAGGTGGTGCCTCTGCGTGTTGTTTCACCCTCAGAGGAAAAGTCCTACAGGCTGCCAGCAGTGGGTCTGGTGTGGACATAATTGGTCTCAGATCCTCCATCTCCTCCTAACCCAGAGATGCTCTATTACATCCTCTGGAATCGCCCACAGCACTCTTGTGTACAAGAGCTTTGTCCTGAAAACTGGTGTCTTTTTTCTTTCATTGAGGTCTGCAACTCAAGAAGGTAAAGCAAAAGTATCATGCTGGCTAGCTTTTAAACACATTGATGTTAGAGGTTATCCATATAAATCTTTTGACATGTTAGGTGCACAGACTCTCTGTCTACTTATTGTAGCTCCCAGGAGTACTCCTCAGCTTTCTTGGTTTGGATGCACGCTATGGTAGTAACCCAGCTCTGTAGCTTTTGGGCAAGCATCCCCACCATGCAAGGGAAACTTGGGCCCAGTTCTCCCAAGGGAGCCAGGGCATGCTCTGGTCCTTTTTCATGGCTGAGACTGATGGTAGCCCAATGAAAGGTGATAGTTTGCTTTTCCACTGTGGCAAGTTAAAATATCTTTGAAAGATGGAACAGAATGCAACAAAAGACATAACAGGACTAAAGTCTGGGCCAATCTTATTGCTGAGTAGAAAGGCCAGAGAGTTGTTACAGCAACAGATGAAGGAGACTTTTTTTTTAAACAAGTGCAAGCACCTGAACCTTAGAAAGTTAATGTAGCTGTAACTGTGAGAAAGTCTAAATGGTACCTTTCAGACTTATGTGCATTTGCTGTGCTTGTACTTCAAGCTGACCACAGCTGAGTGCCTCTATTACTGTTGTCACAGGCCCAAGCTTTTAAGACCTGTTGAGAAGCCAAGCATAGTGACGTGGACCTGTTGGAGAGAGTCCAGAGGAGGGCCACGAAGATGATCAGAGGGCTGGAGCACCTCTCCTGTGAGGACAGGCTGAGAGAGTTGGGGCTGTTCAGCCTGGAGAAGAGGAGGCTCTGGGGAGACCTTATAGCAGCCTTCCAGTACCTTCAGGAAAGACAAGGAAAACTCTTTAGCAGGGCCTGTTGCAATAGGACGAGGGATAATGTTTTTAAAATAAAGGGAGGTAGAGTCAGACTGGACATAAGGAAGAAATTTTTTCCAATGAGGGTGGTGGAACACTGAAAAGGGTTGACCAGAGAGGTGGTGGATGCCCCATCCCTGGAAACATTCAAGGCCAGGTTGGAGGGGGCTCTGAGCAATCTCATCTAGTTGGAGATGTTCCTACTCCTTGCAGAGGGGTTGGACTAGATGACTTTTAAAGATCTCTTCTAACTCAAACTGTTCTATGATTCTATATATCAGCCCAGCCCATGGACTACTTTAATCAGGCCATTCGGCTCTTGGATTAAAGTTGTTTGCACAACACTCCGGAGCACCTGCTGACCAACCATGCATTTGCCTACAAGGTACTGTGTAGGTACGCCCTGACTGAATTTACTTTGGGGAAATATTTCCCTCTTGTTTTGCTGTCATTAGCAGTGGTCTAAAGATCAGAGTGATCTGAATTGGAGTGGTAGCTGGTCTTTGTCACCGTGCCATCTCTCATCCTGCATGGGGCAAGTCTAACCTGCATGGTAATAACTAAACATCAGCCGCCCGAGCCCAGGTTTGGGCTAGCATTCCCGCACCTAGTACCACTAAAACAGTACTTATTACAAGAGTAGGAGTTTCTGTAGCACACTCAGAGCCAGGGGAAGGGATTAGAAACAGCCACAAACAAGGCGTAGATGAATACATGTACCGCTAGAAGCCAATCAGTTGTTTGACCTCAGGTTCATATTTCTGTAAACATGTATCTTGGCAACGTATCGTTCAGTTTCTCAATACGATGTGATGCAAGCCCTTTCTCATTTATCTCAGCTGTCTTGTTGTGTTATGTTACAAATGATTGCTGTTAATTCTGTGTTTAATTGCGCTTAGCATAATTTATTTGCTATCCAGCGATTTTAACTGTTGGATGTAACAAAATATAGTTGTTTTCTCTTCTGCTTCCTTCTGCTTCTCATTTGTGGATGCTGAAAGCAGCTGGACCTGTTCCATGCAAATGGAAATAATTATGGGCATGTACAACAAATTCATTAATCTCAAGAAGGCATCTTGTATGGAGCTATTCCTGGAGTATCCTTCATGAGTTGCCTTTCTCTTTCCCTCCAAAATTACTTCCTTTTAATTTTCCATCACAAACCTGTGTTCTTTGAACCTATCTTCTTCTTCTTACTAATGAGGATTGGAAGCAAAAGGCATTTCAACTAAAATTGGCAATAATGACATGTTTCTTAAACCAACGTCTGTCCCAGATGTTCTGGAGGAGAGGAAAGCCCGGACTCTTTCAAGTGCTATTGCAGCACTGGGACCATTTCACACAATGGGAGCCCAAAAGAGAGCAATTTTGTTCCGCATCATTGCCACTTACTTTTAAAATGCATTTATCCTGGCTTCCAAACACAGAGCAGTCAGGGTCCGTGTATTTTATTTTGTGAAATTTAATAGCCTGAAAATCAAATCCATGTTTCTTCTGCTATACTCACTTTTATTTTTCTCTTGGTTTTGCTTTTTAATCCCTGTGAATAATTTGTCAGTTCTTTAAACAGACTATCAGTAAATTTTGTTCCATTGGTGTCTAAAGGTATTGCTTGCCCTTAAAGTCACTCTCTCATGAGGGGGAGTCTGTTCAAATTTTACTCTCCAAAGGTCCCAAAGTGAGCAGGGGTCCACATGTAAAACCAAGCACAGACCAGTGTGCCGAAGCCAGGCAGTGACAGTGAAGCGTGCCATGATAGCTTTCAAAGAGGACAGCAACTAGGCAGCCAGCACGGCCGCAGATGCGCACGTATTTCAAGAGGTTGGTTATCCGTGCCCTTTCAAATCTGAGCACAAGGACTTGTGCACATCACCCTACGGTATGGTTAATAAACTTCCCTGAGATATGTAGATGAAAATTGCTCCTCCGTCTCCAAATCAAAGCTGATAAGGCCTGTATCATTTCCTTTTAAATACAGCCAGGTTTGATCATATCAGGGAATATTTCCAGCTTATCTATATCCAATTTGTGTTACTTCTACTTCTTATTTACCACAAATACATGCGCCTAGGTGAAAAATGAGGCCAGCATTTAATCAGTACTTAAAGGAAGCCTTTGAGGATCTCTCAGCTGCTGTTCACTGCTACCTGCAAAGCAGAAGGGAGTGGTGCATGTGTCGTATCTAATGTGATTAGTCTTCTAATGCTAGGGACGTAGAGAAGAGAGTCAGCAGGTAAAATACACCTCTGGGTAAATACATAAAGAGTGCAAGGCTAGTCTGAAGTGTAAAACCCATAAAAAAATCAGCAGTTTCTTCAGTCGTCGAGTGTGGTTTTATGTATGTATAGTACTAATTTACCTTGGGGAAGAATCGCAGTGAGATTGCATGAAGATGAAGTGTTGGGAGAAGGAATGTAAGGAAGTTTGGTATGGTAAGTTATTATTGAATTTTCACATCAATTAGATTTTGCAAAGGTACACTTCAGGCAGTAATCAGAATTATGAGAGCTGAAAGATGGAAGAAATTAAAGAATGTGTTTATCTTATAATGCACTGTAGACCCATCTGCACCACCAAAAAATGCAGCCGACTAAAACGAAATCAGTTAAGAGCTGAGTTATATCTGCTACTCAGTATCAAAGTGAGATTCTTTGTTTTATCTGAATTCTGAGTTCTTGCCCATTTTCCTATGAAGGGCTTGATGGTGGAGTATAGAGCCTTCTGTTTCCTTTCGTGAATGGGCTTCAGATCTACGTGTTGAACCTCATTAGATTGTCAGTGCTTTCACATGCATGCCTGGCAACTGGATTTCATGATCCAGGAGGTCCATTTCAGGTTCACAGGAGTAAAAAAAAATCCATAATCCACCTGCATATGCAGATTGATCTTCAAGACTCCTGTTTCCCAAAGGATATTTATATTTGCAAATTGTCACTGTAACTAGGGCTGGTCGGAAAAATTTTGATTAATTTTTTAATTATTATAAATTGCTGGTAAAAGTTTTCAAAACCTTTCTGATTTTTTTTTTTTCTGGAATACTCCAGTATTAGAGCTATGGGTGAAGAACTACCAGTCCATGATGGAATTTTCACTTGAAAAAGAGACAGGCACAATAGTAGATGTAGCCTGGGAAATCAATAGACTTTATTAAGCTTGGTAGACAGAGGTTTCCCTCTCTGTTCTACCTATTGCTAGTGATTGGCCCATATACCTGCATGAAGACTATTCTGAGCTGTGGATACACATAATGTTCAGTCCTCTTAATGCCCCCCATCAAACTGAAAAGCTGTGTGAAGTCTTAGGTTCATATGAATTAAAAACTTTCCACAGCCTACAAACATTTGAGGATGAAAAATTCATGTTGGGAAGAAAACTTCAGCTGCTCTTTCCTGACCTAAAATCCTACCGTTGATTACAGCATGTCACTGAAACATTTTAACTTTAAAAACTTGTTTATGAATTGAGGAGTTTTTCTATTGTCATAGTCTGTAATATACCCCAGTTTTGGAACTGTGGAACTAGCTTACTTCACACCTCCAAAAACACATGCACAAAATTTAAGAGTTGTGTTCCCAACATTTTGTATTTTTCTGGTGTCTCCTGTAAGTAGAGTCACTACAAGATGATAAATAAGTTTCATAAGAACATCTGAGTTCTTCATGTAACACTCTGTATTTCCAATCTAATCCAAAGAACAGATCTGGTTCATGGAGAACAGAGTTTTGTTGGCATTCATTTCTAAATCAGACCTGAGGATGGCAAACCGAATGTGCATACAGGTTCATGCCAGGAATTAGGGCAATGGTCTTTGGCAACATATCATCCTCTTAAAAATATAATTTCTCTCCTTAACCATGATACCTTTGGTTAGGTGATATATTGCAAGTGAGGAAAAAAAAAAAAACAGCTACTTCAGTAGAGGCACACATTAATTTAAATGCTGTTATTGCATATTTCCATATCAGCGAAATACAATCTGCACTATTTTTTTCTAGTGTTGCAGCCTTTTCTAATATCCTTTCCAGTTCACTAGCATTTTCCAAGGTGAAAATCTCAGCTGTTTTCTGTTACAATCTCCCACCTAGGAAGAAGATTTAAGATCAGCTGTGTCAGCAATTTGGTCTTGCTGGCATCAAGATTATATTTTCTTCCTAATGGCTCTTTCTGTTCCCTGCCACAACTCTGCTCATGAACCAACCAAGCAAAGTTAAAGCTTCCAGGCTTTCTAGCAACAAGAGTCTCCTAGGCAGAGGTCACTGTGTGTCAAAACAGTCCTGTGTTCCAGCAAAAATCTTGCTGTCTGATTATGGAGACCTTTGAAAAATTTGGTTATGACAGGGCTTTGCACTAAATTTGATGCAGAATGAGAGATCAATTTTGCCTGTAAAAAAGAGTGAGTAACTGCATGTGAAGGTAGCAAACTTCATTCTGGCTCTTCACTGACTTCAGACTCTATGAATTGAGAGCACAGAACTTCATACTGTCCTAATTAGGGTGCCAGGGGAAAGAAATTATTTAGATCTTTGTTTAGTATTCTGTAGAAGTGGTAAGTCCTACAAGAGTATCAGCTAGATCCATGGACCTCTCCAGGGAAGAAGGAGATCTAAGGAAGCATGGCAATAATTTAACGTGTACAAATGCTGGACAAGAAGAGTTATATTTAATGAAAGTGCTGCTGTTGTGATAGGCACTGTTTTAATTTGGCTTTAGTTGCAGATTATATTTCCTGTATATGCCCTTTTTGTGAGTGTCTTCTGTGGAGTTTTAAATGTATAATTAATACAGCATAGAAATGTGCATTAGCTATATTATTAAAATTTAGCATAGCATTAGCTTTCAAAAATTAGTAACAAGTTGAAGCTAAAGCTGTAGAAAAGAAAAAGGATTTTCTGTGAGGAACTCCATCATACAAAGCACTGGAATTTATCTCAATATTATTTTATTACAGCTTTTTAATTACTATGGCAGATAAGCAGGACTGGCCATTATCTTTGCAGAACATTTGTATTAATAATGTCACACAATTTGCAATGATTGCTACAGAATATTCTATCCCTGTTAAAAGCTTAGTTTAAGCTGATATGCAGAAGACTGGAGTCAGTCTTCTGCAGGACAGAAGGTTCCCCTTTCTCTTCCACTGGGCTCCCAAATCGCAGCCATTTTTCTCAATTGACTCATAGTCTTCCCTTTAGCAATATAGCCAAAGAAAACGCATTGAATCCTTCCTTGAGTACACCAGTAACAGCAAGTTCTGAATGCACGTATGGTAGCCAGAAAATTAGTCACTTTTTTTCTTTTAAAGCAAACCTG
Source organism: Chlamydotis macqueenii (assembly GCF_036417535.1). Taxonomy (NCBI): domain Eukaryota; kingdom Metazoa; phylum Chordata; class Aves; order Otidiformes; family Otididae; genus Chlamydotis; species Chlamydotis macqueenii. The sequence continues at coordinate 97,260,213 of NC_141556.1, read as the reverse complement.
CTGTTTACAGAATGCAAGACAAGATCATTTCGTAAGCCAAAACTATGCTTTCAATTACTTAACAGATACTTTTTCTTTTACTCTAAAGCTATGCTTTCAATTACTTACCAAATATCTTTTTTTCTTTTTTTTTTTTTTTTTGGTCTAGATACATAATATGAAGCCCAGCAATTTATTTCAAAGTGCAGCTTTGATACTTTGCTTCTTAGTGGGATATTTGTAGCTATAATAAGGGGTGAAAAAAGAAGAAAGAGTTCAGACACCATATATTCTAGCTTAACTGTCATCTTCAAAAAAATTAAAATGTCAAGTACTAACACTGTATTTGAATTAGATTTGAATTAGTAGCGGCAGCTTTCTCGTAATGCTACTGAACTCACCGAAGCCCTTTGTGTACTGTTCCTGGTCTTGAGTGATATCCAGATTTGAATATTTCAGGCAAGAGTGATTTTTTTAGTGAATAAACTAACCAAATAATTATTTATGGATATCTTATCTCCTACGTGGTTCTGTAGTTTATCTGTGGGAGATCCCATCTCTGTAGTGAGAACACACATAATGAAACAATGAAGAAATTCAGAGATTGTAGGAACACCACAAGAAATAATACCCCATTCAGCTTGTAATGAGATTTTTAAAGAACTGCTGAGAAGATTTCAAATATCTATATTGGCTGCAAACAAGTTTTTGTCCTTGAATTATCTTGACTTCATTCAATTCAGGACAGTTCAATGCTTGCATTATAACTTCACAACACTTGGAACCAGACACAGAAAAGGGTCATTAAGATCCATTGCACTCCCTCTTCTTTGCTGGTTAAGGCAGTATTGTTCCCTAAGTTATATTTTCTGTTGTTTGCCTGGCCTGGATAAAGATTTATTAGGCTGATGTTGAAAGAGGAACAGCTACAGGAAACAAGCCACACAGGATAAAGATGAGAAGGCTTACAATTTTGGAAGCTGATAGATTTGGGTGTCGATACTCATGCCAATATATTTCAGGAGTGTCTTAAAGTATATGAGGGTGACTCCTATCAGTAAGTATACAATAGTTAATAAGGATGTCCACTTGTGTCTTTTGTGCATGAAAAAATATGTACTTTATAAAGCAATCAAGTTTACGACCTTAAGAAGCTGCAGTTGTGCTCTGGGAGGAATGAACAATCTCTTGGGATGCTGATACAAAAGTGAGAGAATCCTAGGTTGAACTGTTAGGTGCATCTGTTCAGGTTTTTTTTCCTTTGAACTCTGAGTGTTAGATCCTATTCAGACACTTAAAAACAAAACGCAATAAATACTTCTCCTAATTTTAAAAGTAAAATAGATTGACGTTTTTACAGGGAAACTTGTAAGATTTACTTTTGTCTGCTGAATAAAGGGTAGTGTTTGATCAGAGACAGATGTTAGGAATTGTACAGCCAGCAATAGAGTGCTGGAAAATTGCATTTATGCAATTGAAGAGGCCATTATTTGCTAACTCTAGTGCAATTAACAAAATAATAAATATGAGCTACTTGTAGTAGCTGGTTTTGAAATATTAGAAGCATCCTTCACACTGTCCTCCGGACTTTTAAAGCCAGAGCCTTCAATGAAATGTTAACTATTGGCATCTCCCTTCATGTAAGCACATTTCTTTACAGTCTCGTCCTGTCTTCAAAGACTTTTTCTTCTTGATTTATGCATCCTTTGTCTTCCCCTCCCTTGTTAATCAGGTGCTCCTGTGGATGTTCACAGTCATCTTTTAGTCCTTTGATAAACACTAGAAAAGGGGAAAGACTTAAAATACTATCTATCTAAAGCATAACTGATGGCACATGAGGTAGAGCCTCTTGAAATGAGCAGGGCTGCCCTTGGTTGAGGGCTACGGTCTCTCATCAAATGCTCAGGGAAAGCTCTCCGTAGCTGAAATCCTTCTTTGTAACTGGGGCAGTTACTGACAGCAAACTGCAGCATAGTGGGTTGTTGTGCTTCCAGTTACTCTATGCCAGCTACACTGAAGTAACTGTCCTTGTGCTTACTCACAGCATATGCGAGGTAGTGCCACTTATTTTGAGCTTTTATCATCTGGAGAATCCTGGGTGCAGGTTTGCTGAGTTTCTTTATTTTGCTTTTTCTTGACAGAGAGATTTGGTTCCCAGAAGAGGTGTCACACCAGTCTGTTAGCTCAGTGCACCGCTCCATATGGCCACACATTCCTCACTGTTTACAAAAAGTTGCCACAAATGAGTTGATGCGCTCATCCATTTCCTCTGAAATCCTGTGGAGAAGAGAAGCCCTCATGGAGGCAGGTCGGCCACGACATACAGCTCTGTGATGCGCTGCTTCTGGGAAAGGGGATGCGGCAGGGGCACAGGGCAAAAAGTAACCTTGAAAAACCAAACCACAGCATGATATGAGCTGAAAATGAACTCCATCCCAGCTAGACCCAGTACACACACCAGGGATGTTCATTTCACAAAGAAAAGAAATAAATAACCTGTTCCACCCAACCCTGAGGCTATCTGCAGCCAGCCTTACACATTTCCCTGTGAGATCCCCAAACCAGCCTGTCAGTTCTCACTGGCATGTGCGGCTGGACATTTTCTGCAGGCCAAATTCTGCCCTAATTGGTGACACCTGTACAAACACACTTGTCTGTGGGGTTTGGGTGAGACGTTTCCTCCCAATGTTTACTTAGGGCCACGAGTGGGAAAGCAGCAACAGCATCCTTCCCTCTACAATGTGACCTCAGTTAACTGGCAATCCAGAAAAAAAAATAAAGGAGACGTTTCTAGTCTTGGTAGTCTGCTACACTGATGGTTAACAGGGTGCAGATCTGTGCAGTAAAAATAACCATCTTAAAGCAGCTCTTCAGAGAGGCAACATAGTTGGAATAATTTTTTTTCCCCTTTTTTTTCTCTGTCTCCACAAGATGCCTTGTGGAAAAGCATAAAAATTCTAAGCACATGTAAATTTGTAAGCTGGAATTCTCTGGTTGCAATTAGACATATAAGCCAAACCTGAAAATAAACCATTTGAAAAATAAATCTTGTAGGGAAGACGAAACAAATGTAGAGCAGCAACTGTCAGAGCAAATATCTTGCCTGTTATTCATATACTTGAACACTTGATATTTCCTGTGGGTTTCCTGGGTTTCAGTCAGGCCTGCCCTCCACCTGTGCGTACTGTCCAACATACTTCAGTGTAAGGGACCAGAAAGATGAGCTATACAACGTGAGTGCAGGTGGCTGTGTGTGGGAGGATGGTCCAGTAGCTTCAGCATAGCTCAATTTCAATCTCAGTTCCACTATTTTCTGTAACTCTAGAGGTGGTATTTGCACAGAGCAGCATGAGGAAAGCTACTTACAGGGTTAATTCTGTTTTCATATGCTCCAATGTGTCCCATTGCAGGGGAATTAAGCAAGGCTGGAGGGACTGCAAACAAAGACCAGGTGATGACTCATCTCCCTTGCCTCTTTCTTGCTTTTGTCTCATGCTCTACAGCTCTTCAGCTGCATCAAAGCATCTTCCTAATTTCTCCAAAGCCAAAGGTAAGCCTGCATCAAGAACAGCATTGCTTCACTTTCTTCACCTATAGTTTTACTACACAGGTGTGCCCAAACCTATGTTGCTGAAGTCATACCTCTGATAAGGACTGGTTCAGGGAAATGCCTCTTCCTGCCTGCAGTAGGCTTCTCTCTGTTCAAAGATCCTCAGAGCTGGGGAGCTGATGTAAGGTCTGGATGGGAGGTCAAGGGTGAAATGACTTTTCAGAAGAAAAAAAACACCATGAATTACAGGCTGGAAAGCGAATAATTTGTGGTTGGTTTTCTGTATGTTCCTCTGCTGTTACTTGAGACCATATTTCTGTGAGGAGGTGTGAAGGCTTGTTGTTTCTCTGGGATGGAAATGTTTTGGGTTTTTTTGTTTTTTGTTTTTTTTTTGAAGGAATTATGTATCAGAAGTTTCTACCGTGACAGCAGAGAGGTAGAGTAGGGGAAAGAAGTTTTCTGGTGATTTTTCTTTTTTCCCTTGGATCGATTCATCCCTTCAAAATACAGTGTGAGTTGATTTATTTGTCTGAACTGATATCATCGGTATTCTATTTATCTACAGAAAAAGTGCAGCTGAAGCTGCCACAGGTTTTCTATTTCTATCCACAAAAGCTTTTCTATTTTAAGCACCTGCCCATCAAGTGTCTTACCGTAAATCCATCTCAAGTAGAGAGATCACTAAGTGACATGTTTTCATCACTATCAAACTGGATTTGGACACAGGGTGTTGAAATAAGACTCTTTGTCTCTGCCATTACTCCTAAATCACAGACCATTCCTATCTCTGCACATGATTTAAGGAAGTACAGTTGTGCCCTCAAATCTAAAATGTTTTGGGTTTTTTTTTTTAGAAGAAATACCTTGAGGCTTGGATATCAGCTTCTCTTTCTTTTGTCTGTTACAAATCTGCTGTCAACAGGAGGAAACAATTAAAATGGCTCTTGCAAGACAGAGATACTGGTCTATGGTGTCTTTTATAACTGTTTTTAGAAAAGGCTTTTAAGCCTAACTAGGGTATCAATAAGCAATTAGTGCAGTGCAGACTTCATTCTTCACCTCAGACATTTGCTTTTGACAAAGTGATTACGGGGCTGTACACAAATAAGCCTCAACTGCAGAAGAAACACCATCATTTCCTAAGCAGGGCACGAGGAATGCAAATGGCACTCTAGGAAAATGAGTGTTAGCTAATTAAATTTTACCTGTGCTGGCTATATTCTAACTCTTGTTCATGTTGTAGGTAGAAGACTAGGCATGGGTGAGTTGCTTAAGATTAAAATAAAAAATAGAACCTATATAGTGTAGCGCTCTTCTTCAAACTCAACTAAAAGTAGTTACAATTTTTTAAAAAACTTTTTAAAGGCAGCAAATGGGAAGATTACACTTTTGCATGTTCTTACAAGTTCCTTTCTCTTGGCATGCAAGCAAGTTGCCAGTCATCATAGAAAATGTTTTGGCAGTACTTTGCTGACATTTCTGCGTGGGAGGTGTAAGAAGAAATAGGGAGTTTGCTCTTTGCTGTAGCTGTTCTCTCAAGAAGTGATTTTTGCGAGCTAAGCAATGGGGGCTGTCAGAGGTTTCCAAAGGAAAATTGCTAGCATTATCAAATGGCCTTTAAAAAAATGTGTTTATTTATTATTTTTGCTACCTGAGCAATAGCCTGATGTGAACATACTTGTGCACCAGGCCTGACCCCTCTTCTATCAAACTCCAGCCACCTGGGACCCAAGTCCAAGTACCTCAGATGCTCTGGGGGCTTTCCTGACTTGTGCGTGGGTCCTCAAAGCCCTTTGGGTGGGGGACAGCAGGGGAGCCAGGAACAGAAAGCAGGAGTGATGCCCCCAGCACAGATTTCTCCTTCATGACGACACCTAAAAGCCCTGGTGAACTAGGTTTCTTTGGAAACAAGACTCTGCACAAACACTGCAGGTTCAAATGAAGGGTGGATGGTGTCTGCTTCCTCTGAAGCCTCTTGTGGGTTCCCTAAGCTGCAGGCTGAGCTGCCTCTCCACAGTGTCCTGCCTGGCTTCTCCCTCTGCTCTCCTGGTTGGTGGTAACGCAAATGGGGAAACCACAAACATGCTGCACCTTGTTTAAAAAACATACGCCCTGATTCAACCCTACCTAAGTCTGCTCTGTCCAAGCTTGCATGAGGCCTATTTCCCCTTTGTTTCAGACCTGCAAGTAAGCAAAACCTATGACCTTGCTCCGATTTCATCACCAGGTAAAGCTTTAGTGTGGAGTGATGCCACTTTCCATTTCCTTTTGCTTCCTCCCACCAGGAAGGGAGGTGTTTATGGCAGTGGCTGCCGCCAAGTGTGTAATCCCAGAGCACAGCCTGAACCCGTTTTGGATAAAGTCTGGAGTCTCCTTTGTGATCTCTTCAGCCTCCTTCCATTAATCCTACTCAAGGTAGAAAGCAGCATGGTGACACGCTGTTATCGTTGTTCATGTAATGGTCAGCACTCTGCTGGGTGATTAAATTGCTCAGCCTTCCCCATGTTAATCTCAAGCCAAAAAAAACCAAAAATAGACTAACTAATGCAAGTCACAAGAGGCAGGAGAAAATAAATCTTTTGGAGGGGCAGCATGCAAACCAATTTCCTGGCAAAGAGTGCTCGGTGTGCAAGATCCTTAAACTGTGAAGGTTTTAAAGGGCACGGTCACAGCCCTGCTGTCGAGGAGCTGTTGAACTGTGGCGGGATGCAGCCCGGCTGCAGTCAAAGGAAACTGATTCTTGCTTCAAGTTGGCGTGAAATTAAAAGACAAAGGCCAGGGCTGTTTCACTAACTTAAAAAAGAATAAATGAAGGGGAATTTGAATTCAAAAAAGCCTGATATTTATGAAATGATTGAGATTAAAAAAGGATTAGTCAAAAACTTTTTTCCAAGCCTTTTAATTTGGTAATTTTTCCTATTTAGTTTCTTCTGTTTGGTCATTGTCAAATGACAGCACAATAACAGATAATTAAGGCAGTTTTGGGGGGTGTTGGTGTTTTGTGTGTGTGTGGTTTTTTGTTTTTATTTTTACTTTGCAAGGTATGCAAGCTAAACATTGGTCTAAGGAGATAGAAGCAGAGTTAACCTGGATTTGTTTTCCATTTATTTTGGAATCAAAGCAGAGAGTTGAAGAATAACACCGGTCCTCACACTCTGGGACTTCAACTGAATTAACACCCTGGGAAGAGCTTATCTTTGGCAATTTGCTGCTCTCCTACTGTTGCAAAGTGCTAGGTGTTTGTTTAATTTATGCTGTAGTGCTATCCCAGACAGATGAACACCAGGGATGAGTTGTTCCCCTGCACGATTGATGCTGTAACACCTGAACGTGGTACTGCTGGTAGCTGAATAACAAATGCCGTTCATCTGGTTTGACTTAGGTGAAGGCAGGCGAGTAAAAACAAGCAGACATATGTAGATATGTGAATCTGTGTCAGGGAAGGAAAGAAAGCTAGAACTAGTTCATTCTGCTCAGCCTTGAGCCCAGATGTTAGAGGTGTTATCAGGCCTATACTCTCATGGTAGGCAGGACTTCTTTTTTTTTTTTTCAATCGTTAATTTTCCCTGAACAGCAGCTGCTGTGACCATTCACCACTCAAGTTATAGCTTTCCAGCTCCTACAATGTTAGAGTCACTCTTGCTCCTTAAACAGCTATTTTATTATTTTATTTTATTTTACTTTATTTTATTTTAATTTAATTTAAATTTTATTTTAATTTTATTTTATTTTTTTAAGGCCCTCCTTAGTAGACCCTCTGGTCATCTTCCCGTTGCTCCTGGGCAGCATTTGAGCCTTTCCCAGCTGCAGAAAGGCTCCTTCCTTTCCCAAGGTGTCTGTCTCGGGTTCTCGTGACTTTCCAAATCCCAGAAAATAGGTCTTTCCTGTGACCTCCACCCTCCTCCCCCTGCACACCATACATTTTGTCTTTTCTCCTCCCTGCCCTCCCACTTACCGTGCACTTTGTCATGAGATGCCTGGACACTTGCCTGCTATGTAGCAATCACTTTCCACACAAAGGTGAACTCTAAATGAAATGATTAATCTGTAGCATCCAAAAGGGAGAGCACTGGCTCAAATGTTTATAAAAGCCAGTTCTGAGAAAATACAAGGAAATTGCTGTAAATCTACTGAAACTAAATCTAAAAGGTCACCCTCCACTTTCCCGTTTCCAGCTACCTCATACGGATGCTTTCCCTCCTCAGCGGTTCTCTGCTTGTTCGTGCCCTGGGCTCCAGGCTGCATCTGCTGGAGACGTGCTCTTCCCAGCCGAATTCACTCGCTCCCAGGGCCAATCTGCTCTCCTGGAAACAGACACAGGCTTATTTTTTTATTTAGTTTTTACTCTTCCAAACCATATTTCATTCTGATGTGTTCAGGAGGATGTGTTCTCACTAAATTAAGACTCTCCTTTTTGGAGGGGAAGCTGGGGGAGTATTCCCATAGCACATTACGTCCTCTATCTGGTATCTAACTGGCTTATTTAACTATTTCTGGAGTTACCAAGGAATAACACCTCCATTTTCCTCTGCTGTCTTCCCAGGCATATCAGCATTAAGCTTTCAACGTGAAATGTCTCAATCTGCTGAGTTTTCTACTGGATAACAGTTCAAAAATTGACCACAACACTTGTCCAAACCTCTAAATGAGAAAAATACATGCAGCTCATTACTGTTGAGACTAGACATGACGGTAATCAACTTCTTTAGGCTGACTATCAGCCAATTTACTTGTGAGGGGTCATCTTGCACTTTACAGAAGGTGTTAGGATTGAGACTTGGGTTTTATCAGATGACGTGTAGAAGAATGACTTTCATGACTGACATAGAAGATGTCAGCCATGACATCTTCTTACTTCATAGTAAGAAGAAACTCTTGACTCTTCCCATGTAGCTTTCAAAACTTGAGGCGCTTCTGGGAAGGGTCTTTCTGTCTTGCAGCTATGATAATACTAGAGGAAGAAAAAGTCAGTTGTGCAGTTAATTCAAACAAGCTGGAGCTTTATTGTACAAAACAAAACTCTGTCCAGAAGCTGTTGTAGCCTAGAGAACCATTGGCGGTGGTTAGTCTTTCTACAAGGCTTTTTTATTAAATTATTTTGCAAATTTAAGTTAAGGATGTTTTGCTGCAACCAGATGTTGTTTAAAGAGAACAGCACTTTTTTTTTTTTTATATTCGTAGAGATTTAATGATGCGTATGGAACTGAGCAAAGCTGACTGCACTGGAGTTTGTTCAAACTGTCTTTCACGTGAAAATGCTCCTGCGGTGCTGCTCTTGTCTGCTCTTCCTACACTTTAAATTAGGACAAGAGGTGCAGAGGTATTGGAAAGAATGTCAATTTTACACCACTCCTTTGGTCTTTTGAATAATCATGTTCCACTGTTAATACCAGTTCACAGCTTTTTGATTAACATGGTCTCCTCTAAAAGGGCTCAAAGAAAGTATTACTGTGTAAGTGGGCTAAGTGGGGACACAAGGCTGTGGGCTACTGCTAAAAAGTGGCTCTGCTAGAACAAAGGGAATTTGGGTAATTCAGATGGGTATTTATGCATATGTAAGTAAAAATTCAAGTCGCCTGTCTTCATTCTCAACTTTCAACTTGAGTTCAAGTGGCATGACTGTCTGTGCATGGATATTTGTGGGCTAAGGATTTTAATTGTTTTTCGACTGGTTAATTAAGTGAATATCCAATAGGAGCTGTGCTTGTTCCACTTAGAAACAAAGACAACACAAATGATTGTTGGGAAAAATTGCAGCTAGGCACTCTATAGTAAAGTATGATTCTGTAGTTTCTAAAAGCTGTAATATTAATGTATAAAATCTGTAAAATGAGAAAATACATAAAAAACAACTGACAAAAATCATAACTCTGATTTCCCTGAAATTATTCAAACCTACTTCACTGACACTGAGCCCAGCAAAAAGACAAAACTGAAAAATGGAACTTCACACACTAAGAATATGTGGCTAGCCTATTAATGTATTTGTCTATTGTAATCTTTCTATTCAACCTGTGCGGTCTTTGCATGGATTCATCACTCTTCAGTGTTTCTACTGATAAAGCACCTGTGCAACTGCTATTGTTAATTGTTTCTGGAGGCACAGTCTGACACTGGCATATCAGATTAGCAGGACATCCATACATGCTAAAAAAAAACTTCAGATCTCATTACCACCTTGTAATTCCTTGACACTTTCCAACCTTTTTCTGGAAAACCGTGTTCTCACTGTGGGCTGTTATGCCATCTTAACTGCCAGCTTTTCTGGGCTTGAAGAAAATTCTATGCTATATATTCACTTGTGTTAATGCAAGTTTGGAGAACTATAAAGCCTAAAGTTTAGCAATCACCGGGTGATCCCTTCCATCTAGGACCCTTGCTTGCTATGCAATCTAAGCAATGGAAAGGAAAAGGAAAACGAATCAGGCATATACATAGCCTGTCCTCAAGGAGTCTTTCTATAAAAATGTTGTGTAGTTACAAGCTAATAACAACCTTGTCACAAGATAATGAGAGAGAAACACTTACAATGCTTTGTTTTCATTGGACATAATGATTGCTAGTGCTGTTATGCATCGTATGATCTTGTACTAGAAAGATATTGAAATCACGTTTGTATTCTTTAGTACTGTGAGGAATTTCCTGTATAAACAGACACACTTCAGGATGTCCAGTTTTAGAAGATGGTAGAATCAGCTCTTTAACTTGAGTCCTGATGCTGCAGGACTTGTAAAAGAAGACATATCGCGTGTATCAGGGTCAGACACAAAGGACAGATCCAGTTCTTTGCCAGCCAGATAGCATATTGGCACAGATGAGCTACTTTCAGTCTTTGCTTAGAACCAAAACTGACAATTTCAAAATGTTTCTCTGAATTTCCTTTCTGGACTAAGACTAATGGCAGTTTCAAGCCAGCAGTTTTCAGAGCAGATTCAACGAAAAAGATTCAGCGAAAACTTGGTGGCCCAGGCTGTCCAGTGATCTGAGAGAAAAGCAGTTATCTATTCCTGGTTCTCCTGGGACTCATTTCTGCTAATCAGCCAGCTGTGATGCAGATGATGCAGTGGTTTTGTGTGTTAATCTGTGCTTATTCGTTAAGTGTTCTTCAAGAAGCTGATTTTAGGTGGGTGTGCCTAATGTTTTCATCATGTATACTGGTTGCCCCTTCATTTCCAGGCACGCAGTTTTAAGTGTTAGTTTAGACCTGGAAAGGAAGGCTCTGCCAATCTCAAATAATTCCCTATCTTCCATTGTCACTGCTCCCACTGGTAACGTAGCTTCGAAGCTAAAAAGGGAAAGAGGGAACTGGTAGACAAGCAATTCTCTGAAAATCCTTCGGCTTCCATTCCTGGTTTCAGAATAGCATGTCTTAATGACAAAGACCATCGTTTCAAGGAAAGAGACTTATTTGTGATTTTCTTACTTAGTAATTGATGGTGCATATGCTGTTCCTGACACAGTTGTCCTCATAGATCAAGGCAGCCTGAACATTTTAGTGAGGCACAGAGTAAGTAATCTGTGGTTGCTATGAACAGTACCTATGGATGTACTTTGGCTAAATCTAATCCTCTAGCAATTATCAGGGGAATGAAAATAGACCTTAGCCTGGGGCAGAAAGGATGAGAAAGGAGCAGGGAACTGTGTAACCCTGAGTAATGAAAAGGTAGATTATTTTCTTATTTGTAGGAAAATTATTTCCTTACTCCACAAAGTATAGTGACTCTGATTGAACTGTTTCTATGCTTAGCAAAAGGTAATTGTCCCCCCCAAAAAAAAATCAGTACATGTAGCTTTGCTATAATGTAAAGGCAGCTGCCTTCTGAGGGACTATAGCAAAAATCAGACTGGTATAACATAGGGAGGTGTAAGTTCCGTTCCATCAGAAAGCTTGTGGTAGATCTCTCAGCACTGAGCCTCCTACCTGAACTCTGCAGCAAAGGTAACACCGTACATACTTGAGCACAGAGAGGAAGCAGCACTTTATAGTACTCCGTGCTAGGTTCATCCGAAGCATGTTTGAAATTGCAGACAAGATTCTTTTAAAATCATTCCTCTGCATAACTACCTAACCAGTTATTCTGCAGTGCTGGGCAGCCACCACCAAGATCCATGGTTGTCTTTTTAGCCACTTTTTTCCTGTGGTTGTTTTCATATCATTAGACAGTTCTCCCTGCTTTTTGAGGATGCCAGACCAACTGCTTTCTCATGTCACCTTGCACAACTGGGCCTTGGATTTGTGGTAATAATATTGACAGCAATTGTAAGGAAATTTTTTAGGCCTTCCCTGCTGCACAGCACCTTTCATTCACAACCAGGACATAGTTGAATAATTATTCAGACAGGATCTCACATGCTTATTCAGTCCTGCCAAGGAGGCAGTGACTGGCATGAAATCACCTTAGCAGCAGTTGTATGACCGGGAGTAAGTAGCTGAATAAGAAGTGTCACTCCAAGCTGACTACCTTGTAACGCCTCGTAGAGAAAGAAGCTTTTATGCGTTGATGCTAGAAGGCTGAAATGCACGAGTCTGTCCCTTCTTCCTCCCCTACCCCTGCCTGGACTAACACTGGCATAGGGAAAGCTTGCTCCCCTGCAGAGGTGACTGTTAAATTCACAATCAGGGGCTCAGTGGGTGTTTGTTTCCTCTCTAAGACAGCCAACCGCAGCGCACAGCCTGCCTAGCACTGTGGTAGGACGTGACTTTGGCCTGGGCTCAGAGGGAACAGACATTTGCTGTGTCACTGCATGTCGATCACCTTTACAGACATCCAGCTGGATAGCACTTGCCTCTCGTGAAAAGACTGGTTACTCTTTTTCCAGCTAGTGGAAAGTAGACTCCACAGGTTTGCTGTCAAATTGCTTGAAATACGTATCTCTGCAACAGTCTTTGGAGCAGAACAGTTACGACTGATGTTTGTTTACTTAAGATAATAATCACACACAAAGAATGTTTATTTATTTTCCTGACTGAACTTTTCAGTTTTGGATAACTTTCTATCTTTACATTTTAAGCACTGATCTCATTGCTTCCTGTGGATGGTGCAAAACTGATAATTTATTTTCCACTCTGCATGGAGTGGTTATAGCAATGCACCTGCCTCAGGTGGGTGGTTTGTGCATTTAATCAGCCAGTATAGAATTGCTTTGAACACAGCTCACTTCTGCTGGCATTGAGGATTACAGCAGTAGGTATAGATTAGATTAATATTTTATCTCAGCTGTTTAGGTTTAAATTAAGACAACAGAAGATCCAGCATAAAGCAAATGCATAACAATAGTGTGATGCAAGCCTAAAAGGTTTATGCATTAAAATTGTATGAGATGAAGTTCAATCCTTTGAATTACCATAGTGATAAAGTAGTGTGTAGATCTTGCATTGAAAACCAGGTGCCACTGTTCTGTTTGTAGAAACCATTTCAGCTCGTGAAATAAATGGTTCTTTCCCATTACATCTATATACTTGCCTGTTCTGCTGAGCTTATAGAAAGCAGTGTATCTTAGTACTTATCCCACATGCTGCATTTGTAACATGGGTTATATATGGGTTACTTGAGTTCTACAGCTTCCCCTATTTGCTCTCTTCAGAATTACTTGTTTTTCTCATTAAAACAAAGCCCATGAAGTATTAATCTTTTTCTTTAATTGTTATTGGAGGGATGGGTTTTCTTAATTCTCCTGTCACGTCAGACTACACTTGAATCTTTCATCTGATTCTCTAACAAAGCAGGGATCCTACAATCGTGTTGTCTGGGTAGGTGTGTGTTTATCCCCTATGTGTAGCTGCAGTAATTTTTTAATTTGTGAGCTCTTTTCAGTTCAACTGGACAGAGTAGCAGAGGTAATTTGGTTCTTCTGAGCTTTGCAAAATTAGGGGTCCAAGTAGCTGAGGGAATAGGCAAGTGCTCTGACTGAGGAAGGAGCTGCAGCATGATTCAGATCTGACTCGGCACTGGAGAGCTCCCATGAGAGGGAGACCCTGTAGATGCCTTCCCTAGGAAAGAGCTTTTGCTGGAGCTAGTAATCAACCATGAGACACTTGGGCATCCTGATTTTTGTCATTCTGCTGATCTTAGACTGTCATCCTGCTTACATCACTCAGAAAAGTTTTGGAAACTCAGGACTGCCTGGCAGATATTCTCCTGCATCCATCCAGTTAATGTCTATATGGAGACAAACCTGATTTCAGCTTTCTGTGACCCTGCTTCCTCTCTGCCTGTTCCCCTTCCTCTCCAGGACTTCTGCTGTCTCTGGCCTCAGAGTTTGTGTGGTTTAGGTGGGTTTTTTTTTTTCCTCAAAAAAGTTACAGTATTCAGAAACTAGTTAGAGGAACTGCTCTTCGTTGCACTTGAAGCAAAGATCCTGTGTCCTGAGGCCTGTATTTCCACCCTCATGACCAGCAGAGCTGTACTTGAAATTCTCTTTAGTTTTGCCCTGTTCTTTGGGTTTGTCATTGATAAGGTACTGTGTGTGTATCTGTGGTGTGTAGAAAAAGCAAGGAGATAAAACCTGTAGGGGGCAACACAAAGACGTGTGCGAAAAGGCAGTAACGGGTCCAAAGTTACGTGTGTTAGAGTGCTGAAACAGTATGTGAAGCTAAATAACGGGAGTAAATTCACAGGGTGAATATTTCTCCTGGTTATTAATAAATGCAGAGGAAGGAGCTTAGCATTCAAATGGCTGTGAAAACCATTTGCTCATTGTCATGAATGGCATGTATTTTGATAACACGAAATAAGCACCTCATCCTCCACCGCTACTCATGCGTGCACAATTCTTCCCATTTAATTCAGCAAGACTAATTATCTGAATTAGTGACATTAGCTTGAGGCTACAGCTTTGCAAATTGAGGCTCTGGCTTTCAGAACAACTTCTTTAAAGGAATTAGTCATGTCTAAGTACAACAGAACTGTCAAATTGCATCCCCTGGCTTTGTCTGATGTTTTGGTTGCGAAGCCAGCCTTATGCAAGACTGTCCTCGTGGCAATAGACTTAAGGCAGTGGTTATTCTAATTGTATGGCTCTAACAACCATAAAACAGCTCACAAAGGTTGGGCAGTTACCTCATCAGCTGATAGCAGATGAGGTAAGATGCACTTCGTTTTACCTTCCACCTCATTGGTGGACTTTGTGATCCACACTCCAGGGATGCCTGTTGTCCATTTGCAAACTCCTGAACTAACTCGCATTTTGGTTTAACTTACCATGCAGGCATGAAAACTGCAGCTAATTCTCAAGCAGATCCCAAACTCCTCTCTTTGCAGCACCAACATTGATTAGAGAGGCAGGGCTGAAAACAGCAGCACTTCAGGAACTGATGTGTGAGCGTCTTGGGCATCACTGCCTGCAGAGCGGCAATATCTCTGGCACCAACAAGGTGCGCAGCTGGATGAAGGAGATCCTTTGATATTTACTTTATATCCATTTGAAATAAAAGGCAATGCTTCTCCTTACAGCCCTACTTTTTGCTATAAATTGAAGCGTTTCCGTAACTTTATCATGCCTACAATGTTACTGAGGAAAATAGTGGAAGGTTTAGGATCTGAATCACTTGCTTATCTAAGGTCGAGCAGCACAGTGGAGGAGGACAGAAGGGACAGGCCGTGACTGTGTTTAACTAGTGAGGTCTTATACTCTATACATCACTTGTTACCCCTTATCTTTGAATGAACTGTTCATAATTAAGTAGTGTGACTGAAGATGTGAAATTCTACATGGCAAATTCTGAACTTGCACCTCATTTATCTCTTTCAAGTGTTTAATGAATTTTCAGCTTCAGCTAATGAATAATGGCAATTTCAGGCCTATTGTCCTATGCAGGGAAATTAATGGCCTAAGGATAGTTTCATACCTAGGAGCAGGGTAGAGATTGCCAAAATGCCAGAATATGCATCTTTTCAGAAGATCTGACATTATCTTCGGATTCGGGGCCTACAGGAAAGATGAGGAGAGACTGTTCAGTAGGGCCTGTTGTGAAAGGACAAGGGGTAATGGTTTTAAAATAGAGGGAGGTAGATTTAGATTAGATATAGGAAAATTTTTTTACAATGAGGGTGGTGGAACACTGGAACAGGTTGCCCAGAGAGGTGGTGGATGCCCCATCCCTGGAAACATTCAAGGCCAGGCTGGAGGGGACTCTGAGCAACCTGATCTGGTTGGGGATGCTCCTTGCAGGGGGATTGGACTAGATGACCTTTGAAGGTCCCTTCCAACTCTAACCATTCTATGATTCTATGATTCATTCCAGCCAGTAAACAGCCCACATTCACAAAGAACATTGAACGCATAACACACATATCCTTTGGGGATAAAAAGTGAGCAAAAATCGTCTACCTTCACCTACTCTGCCCTTTAGGTTTCCCCAACAGGTCCTGTTTGTCCATGCAGAAATTTTGACCAGGGTTAAAAGCTTTTAATTGCTACCAGTGTATTAATGATACATAAAAGAAATGTGGGAGCTAAATCCTTTCTTCAAAGATGTCCTGAAATAAGGTAGATTAATGGATAGGAAGGAGGAAACTTCCAAACACAAGAACTTGGCATAAAGAACATTTTGTCATCACCATTTTTTATTAGAAAAGGAGCTGTGAATACATGTTTCCACCAGCTCCTACTTCCACAGAGTAGGAAAAAGCAACTCACAGTGGTAGCTGTGGCTTCAGTTGGTTTTGGCATTTAAGACCAAGTAAAGAAGTTTAAAGCAAAGCATACACATGATATGGATGTATACTATAACACCTACTAACTTGACCCCAGTACTTGAAAAGACAGAAATGCACTTGGAGAATAGAAGTATACTCTTCTTACTAGCCAAACCTGGAGCAAATGCGCTTTACTTCTCTTACCCACCCAAAGTGACTGATTTCCATTTCTCAACTGCCTCTCAAAGGTGTAGCTAAAGTAAAATACTGAGAAATAAAAACTGTGGTTTTCAGTCACAGAAGTAGGAATATATATTTAAAATCAATAGTTTAGTAAAAAAAAAAAAATTTTACCTGAAAACAGAGGGTTTTTTAAACCTAATCTGCTAAAAGTTGATGGTTACCTTGTCTTCAACTTCTTATTCAAATTACCATGACTTACATCTCACTTCTACTTATGAATACAAAATGTGCAGTATTGAGAGAACCAGTATGTTAATTTTGGTTTTAGACAGCGGGATGAGATAAAGACATCTTATCAAATGCATAATGGCAAATACATAACATGCCATATCCTAACATGGCGAGATATGAGACGTGTAGGACTTAATAGCTCATCCTTGTCTGTTGCTGGAGGTGCGTCCCAGACTGCTGTAACATGTCCATGTAAGATCTGATGTTGTCGCTAGAAAAGATGGAATAAATTGCTTTTAGAGAAATTTTCCAAAATTAATTTAAAGATCCTGTCAGCAGCTCTAGGCTTCAAATTTGCAAGCTTTTGCAAACGTTATCTTCTGGAAATACAGACCCTGAACCAGAATCCTGCCAATGCTGTGTAGGCTTGCTGTTCTTGGCCATCTCAGAAATATAATTAATCACGATCAATAAGGTTGAAAAACATTGTTTTACTTTATCCATAATGTTTTCTGTAACTTCTAACTTGATGTCTTTTCTGCTGTATGCCTTCATAAATGCTCTGCATGTTAATTTCTGTCATGTTAGCATTGGGAGATTCATTTCAGTCTGGGCATAAACCAGCCTCACTCTGAAATCATAAACATGCTTCAGTGGGAGTGGCTGCAAATGTGTTTCTGTAAACTGGCTCTAATCCTGTCATATGACAATCATAAGGATTATCATTCTGGAGGCATAACTCATCTTGCAGTATGCCTGGCAGCTGTCAGGATCACAGATTTCAGACACATGTATTGGACAACTAATAATTAGATGCAGTTAGGCATTTTCTATCTGAATAATTTTTCTGATGGAAAAGACAGGGTGGGTTTTTTTCCAGAAAACTGAGTAAAGTGTCTTCAGGTAATTTCAGATTTGTCATAAGGCAGAAGTGATTGCTGCTAGCACAGAAAGCTGCTGCCCATATCAGTATTAGAAATTGTGAGAGAATGTCCTGGTGCTTCCTTCCAGTCACCCAAGGGCACCAGCTGAAGGCTTGGCAAGAGGGCAGGGAAATCAGAGCTCTTAGCTATTCTCTTCTACTTTGCTTCTGCTCAGAGTGAGTGAAACTGGCATCACCCTTCAGGTGGAAAAGTTCTAGAAAGCTCAATCTGAGAGTCTCTAGATCAAATTCTTGTATTACAAAAAAAAAAGTGCTTTTCAAAAGCCACATTTCAAAATGAAACTTCATGCTCACTTTCAAAAAGAAAGCTACTTTTAAGTCAGCAAAATTCAAAGTATATTATGAGAACAAGTTTACCCATTTTCCTATTGGTGGTTAGTCAGACTGATCAGATTGCTAAGTCTTAGTAACTATTTTTAAGCCTGAAAGTTGAAGTTGTATGAATTTAGTTCTACCCACTCCTGTCCATTTCAAAGGACTACAGTATCTTCGCATGAAAAGTGTTTCGCAGGAACAACCTGTGTATTCTGCATTGTGCTTGTCAAACTGAATCATTTAGCCATTGTTCCCTAAATTTGACAAAATTGTGTCCCAAAAATGTGTCCATTTTAGCACAGTCCTAAACAATTTCTCTATGGCAATTTGAGACACTTCATTTCATGTACTTGTGTGCTGATCTATAAATACTGTTTTTACCAACTGCTATGTCTCATTCTCTGTTTTCTTCACCAGAGGTTTTATTCTACACTGAATAGTTTTGTAACTGAAATAGATGCGGGTTTTTATCTTTTTTTTCTCCTCAGGAATTGCTTTCTGTCTGCTTTTTAAATCAACTATGTAGGATATATTGCTGCAGTTTAGCTTCTGTGTACTTTTAAAAAGATATATATTCTTTATGCTTTTAATGAATTCTTCCAAAGCATGCTTAAAAAAAAAAAGAACTTGGCACAATAAAAGGACTGTATTTAAATAGCTATAAAACTTGGACATTAAAAACAAATCTTTAATTTTCCAAGATGTCTCTTATAATCGGGTTTGTTAATGTGTCAAGTTATGCCAGTAGGACCCAATTTGCAGCACTCTTATATTGGTCAGTTTTACTTCGGTACAGGCATGTGTTCTGAGGCTATCAAATGCTCTGTTGAGAAACTCCATCGTACCTGGCAATCGAAGGATCAAAGGCAAAAGAACCCAAGTCCATGTAGTATTGTGCTGTGTCTCTCAAAGCTGTCCATGATTCGCTAACCTGAAGTAGGTCAAAACAGAAGAGAACATTCTGAGCTTCGATACTGGATAAATACAGTGTGTGACTACTGAGCAACCTTGCCTACATTGATAAATCAGAGAGATTTCCTCCCTTGCCCCAAAAGATTACTGCCATGTGTTAATCCCACACCTGTACTTTCTTTTTTTTCAATAGATGCTGCAAGATGATGGAAGAAAATACCTGCTCAGCCACAGTGTATCCCCATGCATTCTGGCTGCTGCTTGGGTCCCAGTAGTTCTGAGAATATGGTATCTGTCGTTTAAGTCGTATAAACTGATTTGCTGATTCTTCTGTCAGAAAAGGTGCTCCAAGAACACCTGAAATGGAAGCTGAGAAACATTTGTAGTATCAGAAAAATATTTTAGAATGTGCACTTCAGAAAACCATTTATACCCATGGAGTATGTCTTTGACCCCGTAGTTTGTTTAACAGGAATCAAAGATATTTCTACCAAAGTAAGTAAAGTTATAATCAAATTAAGGCACTAATTTATTTTTAATACAAGATTTTGTGACTGAAAACAACCTTATATTGGAATTGCACTAGCCTCAGGTGTCCTGAGAAGCCTAAAGTTTTTTTTTTTTAAATTGCTAAACCTACCTATGAATTTAACTTCACTTTCTAAACCTCCTGGTTTAGATGTAGTATTTATTCTCATTAGCAGCAGCACAGAAATTGCATGCATAGAAATTACTCTATGAGCATAAGATATTCCTGCATTTCTAGGGGGAAATCTGAGAATGTCAAATGTTTGCTTTCATGCACAATGCTCAGCTGAATCCAGTTCACTTGCTGTTATTGCTGGCTTTGCTGATCATCCACAATATGGTTGCTCTTTAGTTTTTTAAATAGAAGAAAACTTACACTGAATGCATATAGGTAGCAGATATGTGAGCTAGAGCATTTGCTGCTCCTTTTCACTTTGTTTCTTTTCAAAGCCAAAAAAATGCTTGAAAAGAAGGTGAGAAAATATTTGATTATACAGTAACGAACAAAAAAAAAAAAAAAAAGAAGTGAAGGTGGTTGTAATCTTCGCTTTTAACAGAGACATGAAATAGTACTTTAGAAAATGTACTTAGCAAGCAATAGTCCCAGTAGTTCCTTCCTGCTTCAGTTTCTTCAGATTCCAAGTTACTATAATCAGAAACTGGAGCCAGGAATTTTGAGGCAGGGAGTGTTCAAGGAATATCATCTTTAAAAATGTTAACAACTCCATGGAAAATCCTAAGTTCAGACATTCAGTGTAAAGAGTTTTCTTGTGTAAACTGCTCTCTCCCTTAGGGAACTGAGGAATAGCTATTTCTGTATTTCAGAAAACAAGATTTTGGCTTGGGAAGAAGAAAAATATATTTCTTGCATTTGTCTACTAAGCTGCTAGACTTCTGTTCCAGAGCTGGACAAGATAAAATTAAGCTCATGCCAAATTTCATTATTTCTCTAGCAATTTGCTGTTGTCCAGGAGAAAATATACAAGCTGTTAACTTCTCTTTAGTGAATTTGGGGTTGGGGTTTTTTTTGTATTAAATATTTTGTAAGCTCATTATTACATTTCTGGACTGAGATAACAGAACTGGGATCAGAAATTGGCTTGGTAACAGGCTTCACTTTCGTTTAAATGCACATGTAGTTAGTAAGGGCCATTAAACATTAAATTTTATCACCAATATGTGCTCTGGACTTCCAGCTTCACAGTCAGCTAGAAAAACAGCATTAAGCAGCTCTGTTTTTTGTGTTTCTTTTCCCCGCTGCCAGCATCTTCAGAAAAATGACCCTGTCATTCCTCTGGTGGGACAGTGAGGTGTTGTCTTGACTACTGTGGTGCAGAGTCCTGCGTCTTAAGGATATTAACTTTCAATTTTTAATAAACAATCTGCTCTGGCTGCACCTGTATCCAATGAGAAATGTCATCCTTAACCATACTGAATATTCACTTTGACTAAAGTGCACTTTCCCGCTCCGAGGGGAGGCAGGGATGTCAGCTCTGCTCTTGGCTTCTTTTGTCACTGTTGACACCCAGACCTTGTTCTCCTCTGGCTGCTATCTCAAATCCTTCAGCACCCAGGAGCCATCTCTGCAGGGCTTGTCCCTAGCTGCTGGAGCACTCCAAAGATGGATAAGAACCAGAGGAAAATCAAGCTAATCATTCATGCTTAGCTCATCCTCTCTTCATCTTACTGCAAGGATCCTCATACATCTCTGAACAGGCCAAACATCATTCACCTCCAGAACTCTAGTGAGATAATTTCTAGTGAAATCAGAAATAGTCCTGTTGGCTTTTCACCAGGACTAAACAAACAAGCAGGGTTATACGTTTTCTTGCGCTCTGGCAGAGCTCAGAGGAAGGAAGGTCTTCAAGCTCTAATGTAGACCTGGGAGCATCATACCGGATGTCTCCATCCGAGTACCCCCTCTGACAGCGTATAGTCTTCAGCAAATAACCTATGTCTCCCCTCAATTTAAGCTCCTCAGACTGGGTGTAATTTCTCCCTGCCTTTTGAATGGCTTAGTAAAAGATTGTGGAAGAGTTTGTTGCTCAGGTAGGTGTTTTATAAACACAGACTATTCCTGAAGGACTGCAGCTCTCCATCTTGCAGAAGACTAGCATGGAAACCAGGAGAATGGAGTTCCGGAGCACCTGGGCGTGAGACTGAGACTACAGGGAGTCGGAAGCAGGTGGGTAATATTAATGAAATGGCTCACAGTGCATAAAGTTGAGCTCAAAAAAAAAAAAAAGAATAATTTCAAATTGTAGTGAAACAAAGTTAGCTCACTGTGAAGAGCAGTCAGACATTACATGTTGATCTTTTTATTCAATACTGGTTTCCCCCTTTTCTCTTAGAAAATATGTTATGGGAAAAGTGCATTTAGGGATGTCGTAGTTCAGCCCTGATCGGGACCAGACTACGCAGTCTCTCTCTCACTCCCCCCACCCTCCGAGAGAATAGAGGGATATAATATAAGAAAAACAGCTCGAGGTTTGAGATAAGGACAGGAAGAAATCCTTAAAGTTACTGTTACGGGCAAAACAGACTCGACTTGGGGGAAACTATTCATTTATTTCTAAAACTAGCAGGAGAATGAGACAGGGAACAAGATAACCTCCCCCCACCCCTCCCTCTTCCCGGGCTTAACATTATCTCTACTACCTTCCCCTCCTGAGCAGCACAGGGGGAAAAAGGGAATGGGGGTCGCGGTCAGTTCATCACGTGTTGTTTTACACTGCTACTTTGTCGTCAGGGGAAGAACTCCTCGCATTCCTCCCCTGCTCTGTTGTGGGGTCCCTCCCACGGGCCACAGTCCTTCCTGAAACTGCTCCGGCATGGGTCATCTCTTCCACAGGGTGCAGTCCCTCCAGAACAGCTGCCTCAGCGGGCCCTCCATGGGCCACAGCCTCCTTCAGGCCTCCACCTCCCCCAGTGTGGGGTCCTTCACGGGCTGCAGGTGGATCTCTGCTCCCTCCTTCTTCACTGACCTTGGCATCTGCAGCCGTTCCTCTCAGAAGAAAAATTATTTGCAACAGGCAGGCACATGTCTTTCAGGATCTTTTTACATCCCCCTCTATGCCCCCACTCAGCTGCTTCACATCTTCTCTCTTTTTTTTTTTTTTCTGTTTTCCCCTTCTTAAATACATTATTGCAGAGGTGTTATGGGACATTCTGCTACCAACTGGCTCAGCCTTGGCCAGCAGCAGGTCCGCCCTAGGCCCGGCCGAGTCCACTGAACAAAGGGGAGCGACTTCTAGCAGTTTCCTACAGAAGCTACGACCTTAGCCCTCCCCCCCGCTCCCCCTCCCCCCGCCCCAAACAAAACCAGAACAGGATTAATGGGCCCAAGGGAAAATAAGTGGAATGTGTCTGGGGAATTAAACTATTACAGGGGCTGTATCAGCTGTTACCAGTTAGAGCGTTTCCTTTCATCATCTCTTTAAGATTTCACTTACTGTTCTCATATGAAGAGCAAATTATAGAAAAACTTGGCTGGTTTTAGCAAGCATATGCTTAGCTCATGTAATTATTGCCTTCAGGAGGTAGTTTTGCCTATCCTGTACACCTAAATAGATTGTCCAGAGGGAAAACTATTAGTAAGCATTAGTGCTATGGTGCCTCTGAGCATCTCATTTTGGATTAGTGTGAACTGGTATAAGACTAAACTTGAGAGAGAGAAGATGGTGGTAGAACCTTGTCATCTTTGTCAAAATAGTGAATGTGTACTTAAACTAACATTGACTATAGAAATACCCCCTGATTATGAAAAAGGCATATCAAGGAGCTTGGAAAGTCAAAGTGATATAAAAAAAGTATTACAGTATAGCAAGCAAACTGCACTTAAAATATAAAATCAACCTGCATAGATTTTTAATTATTGTGCATTAAAATCTCTTCATACTAGACTCAAATGGAAGCTTAACTCTATTGTGCAAGGATAGATTTCTAGAAAGCAAGATATTTAGCTGGATGCAACTGCAAAATCTTCCTAGGAAGACATCTTTTTCTATCAGCTGAATTTGCAATGACCCACTTCATCACACAGTCACAGAGGTGAGTATGGGATTAAATTTTGACACCTCTGCCTGCTTAGGCACCTATTTAATCTATATGCTTTTTCTTTTTTAAAAGCTAAGCAGTACGAGCCACTGTGTGCTTAGTAGTCTTTGGGGGGAGCAGGCAAGCCACTATTTGCATGTCTAATGGTAGAGTTAAACAATAAGAAGACAAACCTTTAAGCTTGCTTTAGTATAAGACATGCTTCCTTGCACCACAGGGAGCCTTTTTTGTCTAGATCAGCAGTATTGTGTAACTGGTGAGGAGCAATCTCAAGGTTTGGGACTAAAATTTATCCCTGGTGTGCATCTACCACAGGGAAAAGTGGTTTATGTCTGATTTGCTGTGAGATTTACAAAAAAATTTGACAATTCCTTAGCAACACCTCAGTCTCTGTGCACATTGTCATATAAACTGGAGCTATTCATTTCTCTCCTTAGTTTCTGAAGACTACTGCAAGTTTCTGACAACTTGAAAACCTATTGCTGAAGTTATTTATATCAATGGAATTTAAATGTCAAAAGTTGGCTCCTTTCCTTTTACTCTAATAACTCTTCTTATTATCAGCTTTGGTGATTGTCTGGTCAAAATGTCAGCTCACAGGAGTAAGGCTGCCGGTCTTATCAGCGCTTTAGGACAGAGCCTGGACGGAGGCTAAACTTGGACAGAGCTAAACTTCAACCTTGGACACTTTAACCTTGCTGGGGTGGCTGGTGCTGACGTGTTGGGAACTTTGAAAAAGTAAATCAAATGCTGCAGCTCAGGTGTGTTTCTTAAGGTCAGAAATGAGCCAGAACGGACACTGCCTCACCATGCTTCAGCTGTCTAACTTTCTAAATCCAGAAAAGATTCACAAAGCCAGACCCCAAGGCTCAGTTTGAGTATTCAGCATACCACAGCTCAACAGTGCGAGCACTAAAAGAAAAGTGTGGAAGAAGCTGGTTTTATCTTCAGTAAAGTATTTCTCTAGGTTACGTGGCACTCCATGTAAATCAAGATGTGTTTATCTGTCAGTACTTTGCACACATGAGTGAACTGTGGCAGGGATAGACTTTTGGATTCTGCAGGCCACCCCTGGGCCACGTGTCACCTTTTCTCAGTTGAAAAGTACATTATATTAAAGTCAAACACTTGCATGTTCCTTTTTCACATGGTGAGAAAGAAATGTGCATATGCACATTGGGTAGGTATACCAAAGTGTTTAGATGGTAACAGGCCTTAAGAAAAAATCAAATCAGCTAGATTTGCTAATATCTGTTGATAGCAAAATTTAGAGTCACTGATCATTAAGTGCTTCAACACCGTTCTTATCATCCAGTCTTTGAAATTTTGGTATAATCTGTTTATTTTTAAAACTTGAAGTACAGTAGTCTCTATTCTTTGACAATTCTTAATGTTACAGCACAGGACACAAGAGCTCTCTGGTTCAAGAGACGAGATCTCAGTCATTAGCAGTCATTAGAGCTACAGCATCTGCCTCATTCCCTCATCAGCAAAGGCAGACAAGTTACAGACACTTAATGCTGAATTAGCTATTGAACATGTTGCTGGTGTGATGCCAGGGGTCAGGAAAGTTGTCAGGTATGGGTAGCAAGGGCAGCAAGGCAATTTGGCAGAAATCCTAGATAATCCTAGGGAAGGAATTACTTCTCCTGCAGCAAAGTATTTAAAAAAAAAAAAAAAAAGCTTTGGTCCATTGGTCCTGCTCAGTGGATCCTGGTGAAATATCCTTCCTAAATTCATACATGGACATCAGTTTAAGCTTGAGTGAATGAGCAAGGCACCCCAATCAGACTTCTGAGAGACTTCAGTAATGATCCCAGTGCTAGGACACCACACTATTGGATCTCATCCCTTGCTGCTACACTCTGCAGAGGCTGAAGAAAGTGTCCAGAAAAGCATATTCCCAGAGATGTGAAGATGGTTTATTACAGGAAGTGATTTATAGCAGAGTTGAGGGTGTGAAGTGTCAGGTTCTCATTAGTGAGTCTTACAGCCTCTGTTTTAATTCACCACCACCTTGATCATTGCTGAAAGGATTCGCAATTAATGAAAAACTGAACTGTTTGTGATCAATGAAACTTTTAAGAGCTCATTAAAAATCAGTAATAAATAGTTCTTCCTGCCTTTTGATCAAAGGAACCTTGGAAAGAGGGCAAACAAGGCTGTTGGGAAAGACAGAGACATAAGGGAGATGAAAGCAAAGGTAAGTCTTCCAAAAGGAAAGGCAGAAGGCTGCTGTGCTCCTGGCTTGGCTTCAGGTGACACTGCTTGTTTCCTGATGGCCTTTAATAGCAAGGAGGTGAGGTTCATGAAGACAATGAGTACCCAGGAATAGTCCAAACTCAGGTGTACAACAGATCAGGAAGGGCAAATAAGGAGAAGGGAAGGTTTCTAGGTAAGTTCTAACATGCAGAAGAGAGAAAGGTCCTTTCCATCTCCTTTCCTCCCTGCAGAGCCTCACTGCAGCTGAAACTTAGGGTCCTATGACAAGGAAGAGAATTTGGCCCAGAAGAGAGAGTACACCTGACTGTGGTTCCAATTCACAAAACATCTTTTTAAATTAATTAATTAATTAGTAAGCATTGGCTAATTCTGTCTGCCTCATTTTACCCTAGTTGTTCACATCATGTATTTACTGTATATGTGTTGGGGCACTCAGGTTTAAGAAATGTTTGTAATGCATGGATGTGGATGCAGCATCTTTTCATGATGTGAGCAATCACCTGAGAAGTCAACAGTCACTGCCTGGGTGGTTTGTTCTAATTTAGTGAGGAACAAATTAATCTCACAGCACGTGCATCACTGATCATTGACTGTGCTGCTTTGGGATGAGCATTCATTCAGCCTTGCTGATGCTGCAGCTCTGCCCCATCCGTTTTCACTCTGCTCCAAGTTTCACAGGGTGAGTCTTGATTTTATGTGCCCTGGTTGCAGGGTGCTATGAAGATTCAATGACCAGACAGCCTGAGAGCTTTAAAAAAAAAAAATCAGTCTCCTTAAGCAATTCAAACCAAACATCCTAGAAATCACTTGTGAAATGGATCATTTTGGGTCCTTAAAAATGCATGTGAAATGTCCATGTTTCTTAGAAACAATAAATGTAGAGATCAGAGTAATGCTTGGAGAAGATTATAGAAAAAAAACAGCATTAAGCTCTTTCTACAATTTTAACAGTTCAGGGAATCATCCTGCAAGAATGCCTTTTGGTCAGGAATGTGTCCTTGTTCCTCATACCTGAGGGGTTCAGCAGTAGGAGGTTCAAAAGTAGTCATGAGGAGCAGAATCAAGACTGTATTTCACAGACTTTGCTACACAGTCTTGTGCTCGCCCACTCTCCCATATGTCCCTGTCCCCGCTGCAGTGATTTCCAGTTAATTCTCTTCCATCAGTGCTATTCCGGCAGTAGCATGGGGATTTTTGCCAGCTAACTATTTAACAAGCCAGAAGGGAATGACACGAGACAGGGTACCAGGCACTTACCTGTAAACAGCAGAGCAGACACCAAAATTTGAAACATTTTCAGAGACATGGCAAATTATCCAGAAAGTGATTCCTTTGTAAAGCGGAGGCAGCCATACAGTTTTATACTTTGTTATCTTTAGGTTATAAATCATTGACCAAATACCTCTAAATTGTTGGCGCAGGCAGAGGGCAGGGTACAGTGCTTAGTGCAGGTTTGTCCTGTATACCTCTGTTTGTACACTTTGGACTTTGCAAGCTGAGCCTCTAATGAGCCATAATGACTCATTGTAGTGTGGCTATATTAACTTCTGCATAAGCTTTATGATGCAAAACAGCACGCTGGGCTTGTTCTGTGTGCACTGAACAGGCAGGTGTCAGCGAGTCAGTCTTCTGCATGATTGTCTTCCCCTCGCTGCAGTAATGGACCTGGGCGGTTTGTAGTCTGATGTGAATAGGAATGGTGGGAAATGGCGTTTGAATCCATCTGCTCTGAGAGCAGTGCCTGGGATATTTTGGCTGTATAATGCTTGAGCTGAGGAAAATAAACCTATGATAAAACCTACCGAGGAAGCACTAGGACAGGGAAGAAGAGACTGAGTTGGACTCCTGCTCTGAACCAGGCACAGGTCACAGGATCTCCTGTTGCCTTCTGCTGCTGTCAGAACTCTGTAGGCTGTGGAACACTGTGAGTTAAAGCTGTTTTACCATTCCCACCTCTTCAGCTGAACATTGCCTTTTTATTGTAGAGCTCAGTGTCAGTAACAGTTGTCTTGCTGCAAACCAGTTCATCTTCATAAACTCACCTACGCTGAGGTCAGCAGACCACAGAAAAGTTGAGCTTTGTCACACGTTGAGGTGAACTTATTTGCAGTTCACCAGCACAGGCGTGGTGTCCTCAAAGCCCTTTGCGTCAGGGAATTAGACCTTGCTGACGTTACAGGTCAGGGACCAGACTCCATGCTGATGGGCAGTAGTACTTCATTCCTGCCTTCATAGTGAGAACCATCCAGTCTAGACAGTGGATGGAGTAAAGGCTTTTTGGAAAGTAAAAGAGCATTTAGTTATGTAATTAGAGAGCCTTATAGATTTTGCCATTACACATGGGTGGGCAGGAGGGGACACTATTGAACAGCAGGTCTAAAAATTGAATTCTTACCCTTGCAGTAGATCGCTTCAAAACTATAGTATTACTTTAGCATTCTGATAAAAAAAAAAATCAGCCAACTCCACCTAGCAAATTATGCATGGTGGCAGGTGCTATGCACTCTGGTGCCATGTTTACAATAAATATTAATTATCCAGACTTAGGATCTGCTTTCCCCATCTCTGAGCTGCTAAATTAAATGTTAGATGTCAGCATTTTTGTGCATTAGCATAGAAGTTGTAAGGAATGGGACATTTGCCAATAGGTGACACAGATGTCTGTGACAGATAAGCTATCAAGAACTGTAGATTCTCCTGAAATATGTTCTAGGAGAGCACACTGCAGGTATCCTTTTATCTCGCAAACTTTTCTAGGCCATCCTCTCCAGCCTCTTCCACACTTCTCTCTTACATGAACCTGCCTTTCTATCGTGTTTCCCTCCCACAGGTTTTTCCTCCCGTTTCCTAGTACGGTGTATGGAATAATGTGTTGGCACATCCTTTTATATTTATTTCACCTACCTTTTCTTTAATGTGCAGTCTGATCATAGACAAAACTGCTAGTTATAAGGTCTAGGCCAAAAGAGACGTAGCAGCCAATAAGACTTCACTGCTACCTGGGAACTGATCACAGGGAGGCATGCTGGACCAGCAACACAGATTCAAGACACCTACTCCTCCTATCTCATCTTACAAAGCAAGAGGATGGGATGAGGAAGTTTTTTCATAGGAACAGGAGGAGTTGAAAAAATGCTAAAATGGTCAGGCAGAGGCTACAGATCCCAACTGCCCCTGCATGTCTAGCATTCAGGCTCCCAGAACTTGAAAACTCATCCTTGTTTTTGCAGTTTCTAAGTAAAACTTGTCACATGCTAGAGAATGCGACTTGCTTATATCCTTTACTGATGAAACCTTGATGCTGTTTTAGGGGTAGTCCTCATTGAGAGACACAGAAAGTCTGCTGGTGAGGCCACAAAACACAATGGGGACACTGTAGTGTCTGAACTCAGGCTCTAAGTTCAGGAGAGCGCAAGGCTTTCTCCACTGTAGAGTGGGACAGTGGTCAAGCCAGCTTAAGTGATGATACATGACCTGGGAAGCAGTCAAACTGCAGACAGCAAGTCCACTTGGACATATAGATCCATGACACCAAACACTTATCCTGCTTTGCTTTGTTTCATCCCTTATCCTGCCACCCTCACTCTCTTGTCTGATTTTGGTCTCGCTTTTGTCCCCTGCTCTTTCTTCTCCAGCCTGCCCAACGCTACCTTCTTCCCCTGAGATTTGTCTTCTCTCTTGCTGGATGCTCTGCAATTTCACAGAAAATGATGCTATGCTCATAAAACCCAACTTCTTTAGATTGAAGAATTTATAAGTCTCTCATTAGGAGGGTGGGTTTCCAGTGCAATTTCCCTTTCCTCCTCATGTGTGTCCTGCTTCCCACATCTATGCAGGCACACAGCTGTCAGGTTCACCTCTGTCCTGTCTCCTACCCCAGTCCTGCTACTGCCCAGTCCCACCTCTATTCAGAATAGCCAGTCTTTTTCCTGAAGCTCTGTAAAGTATATTTAGTCTGGGGGTTGCATATACCCAGATGGCTCACATACAAAAACTTTTAGGAGACTGATGCGTTCTTAGCTGTTCTTTGAAGGCATTATATAGGCAATCTGGAGATCACTAAAAACCCATGAAAAGCATGAATGTGTTCATTGAATGTCGAATTTTAGCTGTTAATCACGAACAGATATGCAGGCTGCAGTTTTATGGAAGATTTAGAACTTGGCCCAACGGCTCAAATTTTCATATGGAGGAATGACTCATCGTATCATTTTCAATATGATGCCCTCCCTCTCTTGTCAAATTTTTATTCGCTACATTAAAGCATGGAAAGCTTCTTCAAAGGAGTTGTCACCAGAATACTCAGTGCAAGTTAAACTTCCCTCCACACATCCTTGTCTCGCAGGCATAGCTGAGAGATTGGCTGAAATTCTTCCAAAAAAAAAAATCAGCCTAAGGCAGACACCTGACATATTTTAAAAGAATAATAATTTAAAAATTCAGACCAAATGATAAAAGTTTAATGGAGTTACAGGCAAGTGAAAGTAAGATTATATGAAGAGATATTTCAGGCAATGGAACCAGCCTTATCAATAAGGTGTAAGGTAGGTAGGCTTCAGAGAGCAGAACTCTAAGTTAGGGAAAGATTAGAACATTCTTCCTTTTACATTTAATAATCTTAGACAGTAAATCACTAGTTCTGGGGAAATATCTATGTTTTTCTCCTAGTGGTATCAATTTTTTTTCTTTCAGGAAAAAGAGTAAAAAATCAAAACTGTAGCTGATTTTAGCTGAAACAGGTTAGGAGGAAAAGAGGTTGGGCTCATCTTAAAAATATCTTGGGAAGACAGTGGTCACTGGCTATACAATGAGACCTCTGCCTTCTTGAATAATTTTTCAATGCATTTTTTCACTAGTGAAATAGTTACAAAATGGCTAAATTTTAAAATTCCTGAGAGATAGGGGAGCTGAATATCCTTAAGATTGCTTGTTGTTTCAAGTTCATTGAAATCAGCTAGCATATAAAGTTATTAGGAAGGAGCTAACAGATAGGAAATCATATACATAGCCTGAGTTAGGGAACAAAAAGGAAGATAAAGTTGAACAATTTTGAGCTGGAAAAATCCACATTCTTTTTTCCTCCTTGGCACCTGCTTCACATCTGCATGTGTGTCTCGCAGCAGAAAGCTTAATTCTTTCAGTCCAGTTTTGCCATCTAAGTATAATGCTAATCTCTCAGACTTTGTAAACCGCTATGTAACTGTTGAAAAATGTCATCTTCTTCTGTTATATTTAATATCAAATTCCTCATTTGTTTCACCTTGTCTAACATTTACCAGTTCTGTTTGCTCATCTCTAAGACATCTTTGACTAAAGTGGATGTGCTTATACTAGCATTGAACTTTATTTTTTAAGTATTTTAAAATGCCTGTTGTGTTGCTGTGATACCTTTTTGGAGTACAGATTAGACAAGTGCAAGGTAATATTTAAAGTAACATAAAAGACATGCAAGATGTGTAAAACCTCTCTCATAACAGAGGAAACACGCACAAAAAGCTGTACATCAGGGACAATCTACTGTAAGGACCAGAAATAAGATGTGTATTAGCAGCATAAAGAGCCCAAGAGATTCTTTTACCTTGTCTCCTTGTTATGTTTTGTATTATTCGCCTGAGCAAAGAGGCAGTGCAAGGGCAAGCTTGTGCCACCTCAGTGAAATGGCCGCTGTTCCAGTGGCTACGCCTTCGGGGCATGCCATAAGATATGTCATACTGGGTTAAACGGGAAGCCTGGCATCCTATGCCTGCCTTTGGTCAGCAGAAGAGGTCTAGGCTAAGGAAACAATAGCCATTGCTGTTTCCACCAGCACACCTTCTGTACCACCATAGCAGATTTTCAAGTAGAAACCTGAAGTTTAAAAGAAAAGCACCAAGAATGCCTCATCTTCTACACAATAGGAAGTAAGTGTTCAGAAGGTAAAGTACTGACAGTCTCTTGAAGATTTTTCACATTGCTCCAGTTTGATGTGCAGTCTGATGCCACCATATTTTCTCATTACACTGAGGCAGCTGCATTCAGGTGAATGGGCTGTACCACCAGCCCATTATGGCTGAGGACCTCAAGCCAGAGGCTATATTGTGCCCCACTGCCTCAGAGTAGTGCAAGTCTTGGAAGGCACCTGCCATCAGCCTGGCACTGAGAGTGTGTATCCACACGTGACCTAGGGGCAGCACCCTGGCCGTGGCCGGCACAAGCAGTGCAAAGGAGGATGCCTCTCCAAAGTCACCACCAACACCCCAGGATAGTTAAATGCATCTTGTTGACTAACCCGCCTTTACAAAATTGTGCCCCTTACAGGAATTCATTATCCCCTACCTTTACAAGGTGATAGTGTAAAGGCAATTTATATAAATCTGTGCGCAGTGGAACAGAGCTGAGACCTACAGGGAGGACTAATATGAGCAAGTTAATAGGTCTTTTATTGGCCACTACTTCAAACGCCTAGCATGTTTTGAAGTAATCCTACTAACATACTGTGAGGTATTTAGCACAGCAGGATTGTACACTTTACACCTTCTGGCTTTTAAGTGTGCTTTATTTCAGTTTTTTGTTGCAACCAGCTACAACTCTTGATAAGTCCATATTCGCCTGTCCCAAACAGCACCACCAGTCCAGTCCTGCTGCTCTTACGCTCAAGCACTTTGGTTCACCTTTGTGACTCCTGAGGGCATGAGCGATGCTCTCTTTGGTGGCGCAGAATGCATGAATGCTTTAACTTGCCATGTTTTCCCAGAATGGCACTGTGTAAAAACTTTAGTCTTTCAACGACGCGTACCCCTCAGTTTGCTAGTTCCAGGAGCATAGGCTGGCAGTGGCCCTCAGGTCACCCCTCAGCATCCTCAGGCTGCTCTCTGCAGGGCAAGAGCTGGTGGCAGGGACAGGAGCCATCTGTTTAAACCTCTCCATTTGTGAGTGACTGGGGCCTAGGATCTGAGAGCACCTGGTGGCGCTCATCAAGTCCCCTACAAGCATCACCCACAGGCTCAAATCTTGTAGTCCTTTTCTTAACACATGGCAAGAGACCAACACAACCACTCATTGTGGTTTCCTTCCTTCTTATTGGTACAAAGTTTAAGAAGGGATGCCAAAATTCAGGGAAACGGCCTAGAAAGTTAGATAATCATTGCTTTGAATGGTCATCTTGTTTGCAAAGTCATGACCTTCATACATGATTGTCATGCCTCAGAAATACATCTCTTGTTGCTGAGATTGTAGTAACTAAACTTGTAACATCCTTTGCAGAGCATTTACTATCATGTACTCTGTGTTACTCTACATTTTCAGCAACTTCATTATGTTTTACATTATGTCTGATTTTGCACCTATTGAAGTGTCCTGTTTTCATGGGGTAATGGATGTCTTCAATGCACAGTGAAGTTAGAGGAGCTACAAGCATCTGGATTATCTAGACTTTTTTTTTTTTTTTTGAACCACTGAACTCAAGTACAGGCCCAAGGGTGTAACTGAGTGGCCAGCTCAGTCAGCATCACTGATAACTCTAACAGTGGCCTTTTTCTCCGTTCACCTGAATGCAGCTGCCTCAGTGTAATGAGAAAATATGGTGGCATCAGACTGCACATCAAACTGGAGCAATATGAAAAATCTTCAAGAGACTGTCAGTACTTTACCTTCTGAACACTTACTTCCTATTGTGTAGAAGATTAGGCATTCTTGGTGCTTTTCTTTTAAACTTCAGGTTTCTACTTGAAAATCTCCTATGGTAGCATGACCTGCAGTTCTCATGATGGCAGCCAGAAATTGTCACAGCATTCCAGACAGGTTGCTGCCGTCTGATCTTGCTACAGCGTAGATACCAGCTGACAGCTCTTGGAGCCATTCTAATCCATCACTACTGATCCACGATAGAGCAACCATGGCTTGCAGAGAAAAAAAACACCACACACCATGTTCCTCCTGATGTAGTATAAGGCCACATCCAGAATGTTTTTCCCGCATTTCTGCCAACACTGGTGCAGGAACTGTGGTGGGTGCAACCTGACACAATTTTAAATGCAGAATTCTTTAAGTCCCCTCTCTTCTGGAAATTAATATATATTGCTGCTCCTGGACAGATCTGGGGCAGTGTGTATGAAGCCAGGCTGATCTAGCCAAGGCAGGACCTGATGATTCTGCTCCCTCCAACAAGAGCCCTTGGAGGGAGGGCATGTGGATGCCGTTTCTCAGCTAAAAAGATAAAGATGTTGGGAGTGTCTTGTGCTGTCACTCCATTTTTATTTACGTAGTGCAGCAATTTCTAATGTCTATAAACAAACAAATGTTTTAGCTTGTTGTAAAGTCAATTTTTATTACTTCTTCTTGAAAACTGAATAACATAAAGCCAAAAGTATTGACTTTGACGTATAGGACTAAGCATCAAACCGTAGCCTGCTTTCTCATACTCCTGTCATAAAACTGGGAAAATTAATGTCCCAATGAGAAATATGAAAAATTCTATAACTAGAGCAATATGAGGAACGCTTTTAGTGCTGTCACAGAATGCAGTGGGAATTAACTGCTATTGGTGTGACTTATGACACAGGTGTATTTAACACAGTCAAGTTAAATCCTTGTTTTGTGAAGTCCGTCTGTTAATCTGGCTTCGATCCTTCTGTCACCTGCTGTTGCTGAATGTGGGATGAACTGATCCTTATGTGCACTTGGAAGATAAGAGGTCTGGTTTTAAATCTCATTACTGTGGTAAAACAGGGATAGATCCACTAGGAATGGAGCTACACGTGTATGAAACCTGGTTTGATCTCCCAAATTACAAAGATACATGACTGCATAGCTCCAGCTCTTCATAGATCATTCCACCATACTACCACAAAAGGGGAAGTTTTTTTGTACTAGAGTCAAAAAATATATATTAGCCTTATAACTCAGCAGAGAACAGCTCTGGTAATTGCATCATCCCTTAAAATATTGCAAATTAATGAACAGAATAGAATAGAATAGAGAAAAAATATTAAAACATAGTTTGAAAACAGGGGTTAGATGTCTTGGTCAGCATTTTGCTGTTTAGAAATCCTTAACAGAACCCTTCTCAATTGTGGATTTGAATCACCAGACAAAGCTGCTTTTACCTGACTCTGCATGTCTGAAACTGAGGATATTGCTCCTGAGCATTAGTATGACACAGCTCTTTGATTTATTACTGTTAATTATTTCTAATTCTTTAAAACATTCAAATTTATTTTAGCTCTACTCATGACTTCCTTTTCAGAGTGGCTGCAGACATTTTTGATAATGCCTGGTAAATATTATGTTTTTAAAGACTAAATATTTTTCATATTTCCGGAATCTGCAATGACTGCAGAAGATATTATCTGTTAGCTAGCTGGTAAAAGCTTTGACAAAATCAGCCATGCTCTACAAAAGTGGTACAGAAAATGGTGAATGACACCTGATTTGAATGAAGTAATGCAATTTGAATGTCTTTTATTTTGGAGGATTTTTTATTTAAAATTTTTTATTGTTTGTTAATGGGAAACAGTATTTTATTGAGCCAAACTTACATGATTGGGTTCCCTTTGCTACTGCAACAATGGCTAATGTTTGGGGCTACTCCACCTCAAGAAAATACTGGAAATCTTCACTGTATCTCATAGTAAAATAGAGCTTGGAAAAGTAACTGCTGCAATGTTATAATGATTTGTCTGATTGCTTGAAAGGCTTGAAAGAAATACAGTACTTACCAGCACTAAATCTGGTAAGCTATCTAAACCTGCATTGGCACAATGGAGACTTAGGTCCAAGACTCTAAGCTTCACATCTTAATTTCCATGTTTCTCTTTATCATAGGTGTAGGAAATTAAGGTTTTTCTCTCATGTTAACTAGCGTACCATGTTATCCTGTCTAGTTTCGAAACTTCTAAATGCAAAAACTTGGGTTGAAACTGGCATGTTACTTTAGGGGAAAAATGACGTTTTCTCTTCAATCTGTTGCAATTAATTGTTCCACTAAAAAATTCCCACCAGTCATTTCAACTAGTGTACAGAAGAACCAGTTTTTAGTTGCTAGTTAATGTTGACTTAACTTGTCCTTTTAGCACAGTTCCTCAAAGAAGCAGTTGTAGGTTGTAGCTGACTGTGCATTTACCATCTCCAATGACCAAATAGTATACACCTCTAAAACTCTTTATTGTGCATGCAGATTTATTGTCTTCCATTTTGTTGTTTAGTGGGATGAATACTTTAAAATAACTGTGAAGAATAAAAGAGAAATCACACAGTGGGTAAGCTGCTAGCCGAAGTTACTTCATAATGTGAAACCACAACAACTCAGTAGTAGTACATGTGGAAACACTAATTTTAAAATGTAATAATTTTTAATGTTAGTAAAAAATCAATAAAGAGTAGTTCCCAATTTACTTCTAGAAATTTTCTTTTTAATCAAAAAACAAGTTACCTTTTCCAAGAAATAAAACAATATTATTGCAAAGTCATAAAGGCTAGACAATTATTCGTTATAATTCAAGCATTTTAAAAGTATAAAGTGCCTGTATTCAAGACTGAAATAGCCTGTCAAGATAAAAGGAAATGGCAAGCATTTTTCAGCTTCCACAGTAGAATATCTGTACATAAACAGGCAATGGGAGAGAAATTTTTTATGACTGAGTACTTCTAGAAAGTCATTAAGTAAAACACGCCACAAAAACATGGTATAACAGAAACTGTGTATTGACAAGGTGTTAATTCATTAGTGTGCTCCATGAGCTTGAAGATACAAAGATATAAAATATATTGTCCAATTTTCTTAATGCCTGCCTGGTAGGCTGGAGACAGGGGAGGGAAGGAAGGGTCATTTCGGTTGTACTTGTGAGTTAAAGGATAATGTAAGGTAATGTAATTCTTAAGTCCCTTTCCACTAGAAACTAATGTTCTTTGAATTACCTGTTGGCAGGCTGTGTCTTGAAGTTTATAGGTGAGATTATTCCAGTGTAGAATGAAGCAATTACAAAGAGATTCCTGCTGTGCCTTGCCTCTTGTCATTGACAAGGCTACAGAAAACACCTGGGCTTACCTCTGTCTGCTCCTTTTGTTGCCGAAT
Source organism: Chlamydotis macqueenii (assembly GCF_036417535.1). Lineage (NCBI taxonomy): Eukaryota > Metazoa > Chordata > Aves > Otidiformes > Otididae > Chlamydotis > Chlamydotis macqueenii. Next base: position 97,223,605 of record NC_141556.1, on the reverse strand, counting down.
ATTTGTAATGCCCTGTAAAATTCTTCTACTGTCCGCTTTTTCACCCAGACTACATGATCTTGATGGTGGTGAGATATAACGGAGAAGTTATATCTCACCACCATCAAGTTTCATCATGTCATTAGAGGATCAGGTAGGAAGGGGTAAGTGTGACAAGGAGGCAGACTTTGTGAAATCTCTCACCAGTCTGGATCTTACCAGATCCTTGCAGTTGGAGATGTGGAACTCCATCCACATCAGTAGCATTCAGATGTTAATAAAAATGAGCAATAAAATGACGAAGTATCAGCCCTTGGAGGCACTCTCAAATGTCAGATCATTCCTGTGATGCTGTAGATGCATCCCAGCAAATTCCCTTGGCAAGTGCTCTATGCCACTGACGCACATTCAGTGAAGCGCTTGAAATACGGAGATCCTAAAAGCTGTATATCAACATCTGGAATGCCTAATGGCTATTTTATTATTTCTTAACTGTCCCTGAGGCGTTTAAGCTTTCTGACCTTCCCCTTGCATCAGTAGCACTCTCAGCTTCATTTCTTGTGAAATATTCAGTAGCTTGCCTTCTAAAGCTTTCCACCTCTTAATCCTCTTATTGTCTCTCTTGATATCAACCTTAGCTGCTGACATGACAGCTTTTTCCAATATGTATGTGAACTAAATGGTTTGGATAACAGCCAAGGAACATCTTGCCTCTTGGAGAATTGTAGTAAACAGATATTGCATTAAGATCTTGCTACCCAGAGTGAAAAAAAAAAAGAAAAAAGAAAAAGAAAAAAAAAAAGCCTAGCAAACTATTGCCTGAAAGACAACTTAATTCTATAAAGTTTGTGAAGGACACACAGGGCTCACTGCTTTTCGTCAGTCCCGTTTGCTGTGGGGTGGCCAGTGGCCAGAATCACTGAGCTTGCCACAGATAGATACAAATGGCTATGAAGTTTAAAATACATCTCTTCCATACAGTGGTGCACACGACTTGCTAAAGTGAAAACTAAAGCTTTTTGCCTTTTTGTTTTGTTCTGTCTCTACTTTTTTTCTTTTAACTGAGACTTTTATTCAGGAATCCCTTCCCTGCTGCAAAGGGCAGCCACAGGGCAGCCCGGCATCGCTGGCCCCAGACAGAAGCAATCAGATGCTGGCAGCGCCGTGCCGCAGGGCCGGCATCACCTTCCTGGGTGGTTTGATGTGCCAGATAGTCCTGTGCAAGCTGAGCCTCAGTCTGTGCTTCCTCCTGCCATTGCCTCTGGGCAAACCTTGGCCAGTCTCCACTGGTATAAGCAGTGCCGTCAGTTTATGGAGGGCAGGCCCAGGATGGCACGCTTGGAAGGAAGCCCAACCTGTCCCTGCTGCTGCTTCCTTCTTCCTCAAAGGGCAGTGACTCGATCATCAGTATCAGGCTTTAAAGGAAGAAATAGCTTTGTTTTCCCCACTGTTTGTATCTCGGGAGGAGGGAGCGAAGGGGAGGAGGAGGCTGTTGTGACGGCTTGTGTGTGGGAGAGGCCTTCAGCTCTGACTTCCTTTGCTAACACCTTTTTTTTAGTATTGCCATCTACACAACTCCTCAGAGGTTATAGTTTTCCTAAGTCATAAAGAGTTTTCTAAAAAAGAATTTAAAATAATTCTGTGGATTGCTGAGAATTTTAAGACCTTTGAGGCCATATACCAGTGTGTTTACGTGGTGCAGCACTAGCCAATGGCTCCTCCAAGCAGCCTGATGTGGTCCTTGGGTGCTCTGGGGGCTGCGGTGAGGAAAGGGCACATTCCCAGCATCCCACCAGCTTGAGGCATCTCAGTGTTGGGTTGCTGTTTCCAGATTCCTCAGAGTGAGGGCTGCTGTGGCACAGTGCCCGTGTGTTTGCAGGAATGGGAGAGCTTCTGCCCCTGTGGCATGGATCCAGCAGTGCAACAGGAAAGAAGGGGAGAGAAAAACTAGATTCAGGCAACCCAGAAGCTGGCTTGAGACTGGGTTTTGGTCGCACATGTTCTGCTTCTCTTCTCTGGGAATGTCACAAGGCAGCATAGAGTCCTCTCTTTCAAAGGACTACTCAATTAAACTTTCTTTTTTGAGACTGTATGAGTTAGAAGGATTCATTTTTCAACCTAAAGATCCTGTCAGTGACTTTGTAGTGTTTATTTTCAGAGACTCATGAACAATCAGACTTGACATATTCACTGGTAAGCACAGTGAGCCTCTTGATAGGGGAAGTGATGCTAATTGCCCCAGGGAAACATATGGAGAGTGTACTGGTCTGTGACCAGCTCTTCTCTTTAACACTCCTGCCTGCACACTGTCTCGGGAGTTGAAAGCTCAGCTTTGGAAATGTCAGGTGATGACATTTCCATTTCCCTTTGAAAACTACCCCACAGTCAAATGGATACAGATCTTACATTTTAGTAAACTTTTTTTTTTCCTTCCCCCCCTCCCCAAAGTGTCTTTGTGCTCCAAATAGAAGGCATGTAAAACTACACAGTTTACATTTGGGTGCAAAAGCCTATTTCTTGGCATTACTGACACCAGTAAGCATGTAAGTTCAGCTTCCGTGCAGAAAAAGGGGGGGTTTTTTTTGTTTTTTTTTTTTCAGGTGAGCTGTTTTCAACTGACTACCTTTCTCTTCTTGATCATTGATAGAAGAGGAATGCACAGAGCTGAGCCTTCTCAAATTCGTTCTAGCAGTTGATCTTGCTAGGAATAGGAGTTGAGCTGGTCTAATTCCCCTAAAAGCACCAGTTTCTGACAATAAAGCTCCAACCATATTTCTTATTATTACATAGGAGACTTCTAAAATAAATCTTTTTATAATGCTGTGATGTCTCAAAAGCTAGCCTTCACTTGTGCTCCTCCCTTCTTCCTCCATGTGTGTTATTTGCCTCGCTTGCTGCCAGAAGCATCAGATGCAGCCTTGAATGAAGGCCAGCATTTGCATAGCTCTCATCAGGTTTGAAAGGGATGCCATGACAAGTTTCCTTTCTGCACAGCTTGGAACAAAATGAAATATGTCCATATGCAGAAAACAACTGCAGTAAACAGCAAAAAAACCCTGGAGTTAGAATAGCACATCAGAACATTTTATCAGCTCTCTGCTGTGAGGGTGAAGGAAAACTTGTAACCGAATGACTGTTGATTTCCTGACACATTCTTTTTTTTCCAGTGGGTGGAGATGAGCTAAAAGGAAATTGTCTACTGTGCTTTTTGGACAATAGATGTGGCGTGACCCCAAGTAAGGTAGTTATGTAAGGGCTGAACTGCATGGTTAAAGGGAATTTTCTTTAAACTAATGGAAAGTCACACATATATTTATTATAAAAGGAAAAATATACCTAGATCAATAAAGAACATTTGTACATTATTTTATGAGAATAAAAAAAATTAATATGAGGATGAGGGTTTGCTTTTTATTCTTTCTAAGATGACTGTGCATTTTTTTTTAAGAAATAAAATGTGAAATTGATCTTTAGAGAAGTCTATCTGACTTGCTTTAAGCAGTAGCACCACCACATGTCAGGAAGCAGCCAAAGGTCCAAAACATAGTATTAACTCTAAATTCTGTGATTAGAAAAAAACTTAGTAAAACCTGCTTTAAGGAAAATATCCAGTAGTTTTTGTTGTATCTATAAAAGCAGGATATTAGTCACAGCTTGCAAGTCAGATTAATTTTCCAGCTAAATATCCTTCCTACAATTCTTCTTCCATCTTTGCTCAGTTTTAAGACATTTCTTGTATGATGCCTAAGTTGTGTAAGGTCACAGAGAGTCCTCCCTGACTACTACATTGGCCCGTCTCCAGAATTCACATTCCATTACTTGTTTTCTGTGAGCCTTGTTGCATTGTCCTTTAGGTTTACCAGTGCATCTTGGGATCCTCCAGCAGAAGAAGTATGGTGAAAATTTAGCAGAAAAAAAATTACCTTCTTGCTGATGTCCTGAAAACAGCTTTTCCCTTTAACTACCATGTGTGAAAGAATCAAATCCGGGACTCTCATGCTCTTTTAGATATAGTCACATTGAGAAATCAAAAGAGGACTTGAGAGCACTCTTTGCTCTGAATTCTCTAACTTCCTTGTGCTGTGTAGTTAGTTCCATGGCAAGCTGACCTACAGCAATGCAATGAGAGGATAAAAAATAATAGCGGCACAGAAAAGTATATATGACCTTTTCCTTCAAAGCTAATGAGGGAAGAAGCTTGCAAGAGATGCTCATTCATGTTCTTAAAATATGTAGAACTTTAATTAAAACATGACTTAAGCATTAATTATTGTGCACTGATAGTTACTGAGGTGTGGCTGCCACCTGAACTCACAGTCTCAGTATTGTGTGCTTTAGCCAGGTAAAGAACAACCATTGAAGGTCCTGATCTGGACAAGGCCATTTATCCTCTAAATCCAGTATTTTAAAGAGAACTCATATCAATACCATCTGCTTCTGAGAAAAGAGTCAACATAAGCTCACGTCACTACATATCTTTTGCTACATGGTCCCACACAGGCAGTTTCCTAAAAATTCTTTCTTACAAATGCCTGTCATGGTGGTAACTTTCATTGGTTTGGAGACTCTGTAGTAAAAATTTGCACAATTTTGTCATTGTGTTTTGCAAGTTGACATACGGATAGCATTAAAGTGTTCTGGTAGGACAATGCTCTCATTTATAGCTTGTTTTTCTCCGGGGAAGAAGCTACACACAGTTGTAGTGGGAAGTCCTTAGCTGTCTAAAAGTGTTTTCTGGCTTTTTCTTGCTGTGTCTTTATTTATATATTTCTTTTTAAGACAGCATTTGCCCTTTATCAAGTAACCAAATAGCCTTGTAATCAAAAAGGTGTCTTTGGCATTTGATATCCTAGTTGTTTCACACCACTGCCAAGTACACAATGCAAAGTCTGTGTCCTTCTATCTTTTAAGTTTGACACAGGCTGAAAATAAACTGTTCCCAAAATGGGGTTGCCAGGTATTCTTGCAAGCCAGCTCTTTGTATTTAAGTCTCTGAAAAATGAGCACATGGATTTTCCTGAGAAACAGAGCTCTTCATTACCTTCAGCAGGTATCAGCACCTACCAGATCTGCTGACTCTGCGTGTTTACATGCATTTTGTGATGGGGCAGTGAATCACAGTCCGGTGTCTGATGTGGCCAGTCAGCTGACTGATCCCAGTTATGAGAAAACACTTGCTATTAATGGTGTTTCTCCTTATGTTAGAAATGGAAAAACTGCCCTTACCTCTTCCGAATACTGAAGATCAACATACTCATGCTCCTGCAGTATCCAGAGCATTGTATCAAATGTGATGCAAATATCAGCTGATTTGTAAATAAAGCTTCATAATTATAGTTTAATAGGAATAGAGAGTGGATCAGGCCAATGGAGTTTGGTCTCTTGTCTCTGAAATCTATCCCCAGCTCCTGCTGGTGACTCGAGCCTGGTTTCGGGACAGGGAGAGCCACACGTGTGTTAGCCGTACTGAGTTTGCCGAGCAGCAAGAAAATGTGTTAGATGCCTACCAAGCTGAAGAGATAGTAATATACACTTGAGTTCTGATAACTGCTTTGCTCTGAAGTATCATGTATGGTAATAGCACTAAGAAAAATACCGTATGTTTTTAAAAGTACGTATTGCACAATTTAGGGTATTATCTAATGAATGTCTCATAGGCACAATTCAGTAAATGAAAAGCCTCCTTGTGTTTCAGAGGAAGCTAATGATTTCATTTGTTCTGGAAGATTTTCTAAATGGGCTTAAGACTCCAAGATTATTAGATACTGACAACATATGAAGTCCAAGGATTTGCTTTTAAATCACAGGCTTATAACCAGTTGTCTCTGATTTTAAATAGCTGTTCATTTAATGACAAGTTCCAAACCCAGGTGGAATAATGTTGTATGACCACGAGTAGTGAAAAGCTAGTGAGTTATCTAACTCCCTATTCAGATTACAGCTGTTGTTAATAATGGAGATGAAGCTCTGGAATACTTATTTTTCTCGTTATCTCTAAGGAATATTTCAGAAATGTATTTTTTTAATCATCCTGCCTCCTATTGTCTCAGAGGTTTTCAGAAGAATGCTACCAGTTGTTACTCACATTCTTGCTTTATATGGATGTAGTTTCTAACTGATTTATCTAGGAAAAACAGACAACTTCCTTGGTACATAAATTCCACAGGGCACCCCTGGGACTAAAAAGATTGTTCCCTTCTCCAGAAACTTTGTTTATGCTCAAATTATCATGAACACAACAGCACTAGTACTGTAAATTTAACCTGAGCATGTTAGAACAGGGGTATCAGACGTGTTTGCATCTTTTTAAAATACAGTAACATCTTGAAAACAAGCTTTTGCGAGTAGTCAGCTCTTTCCTGATTTTATTGCACACAGGTAGAAAAAGATTTCATATTATTTACTGAGAAAGAAGAGGCAATGACATAAACACTTATCTTAAGTGTTTTCTCAGAAAGGAGATCTTAATGAGGTAGTTCGTTTTTCTTTAGTTGTCATATGAGCAGTTTGGGTAAAGCTTTGAGTTAAGTATCTCTTCAATCTGATCAAATTTAAAACTTGTGGATATTTAAGTGAGTGACGTTTCTAAATCGAGTGTTTATATTGTTTTGAATAATATATGTTTAAAAACATACTTCGGAAAAGTGAAAATTGCCTTTTTCTTTTCTTCAGGAAGGATGCCTATGATCTTGATTCAGAAATCACCATCTATGTTTGCTAAGTCCACTTTGTTCCAGAAAGGTATGTTTGTTATGTGGAGAGACTTGCTAATAGCTGAAAAGTAAGAACATGCCTCACTGTCAGCCATACCTGATACTGCCTGATATTCCACAGTGAGCTGCTCCAACCCGAGCTTCCCATTTCCCCAACTCCTCCTGCACCTCTGACCAGACTGGACAGTGTCAGGGAAAAGCCACATGCAGTCCCCCTTTATGGGGTGAACAAAGAGCTTCACAGAGCAGCAACCAAATAATTAATTTCTTGTGCAAGCCAACACAACTTTCCTAGATAAACGGCCCATTGTTTTTACTCATTAAGGGCTGTAAAGCTGATTCACTACAGCAAGCCTTGTACAGTTGGCAGGGTAAGCAACTACATGAGAGCTGAAAACGTGTTAAAAATGTGGAATTGAAAGAATGAGTAAGAAAAGGAGGGGAAAGAGGGAGCAACACAGTAAGAACTGTCATAATGAAGCATCTAACTCATAAACCTTCATTTGAGATCCTAAACAATTAGTAAAGCAGCAAGTAACAGTCAGAGTAATGAGAAAGAGAGTGTGTGGTCTTTTGGCATTGGGGTCAGTACTCTCATTAAAAACCCTTTGACTCAAGGTTGGCTCATCCTCTGCTGTTTGAGGAAGGAGAAAGAAATCGAGTAAACGGGCTGTGCCTGACCTTTGTGCACAAGAAAAGAGTGAGGGAAAGGGAGATGTATACTACAGTAGAGTTGCACTCTCACACTTTCACAAGAATTTTATTGTGCCTCTGACAAGCAGAGGAGAGAGCGAATCTCTCCATGGCTAAACAAAAATGTCACAGTGGAAACACCTGAGGAGCAGAAATCTGATAAGGAATTCGATTTCTCCATAGATGATACTCAACATTTATTTAAATCATAGCAGTTTTATGTATCATACCATACACTGGTATGTTTAAAGGCCTGTGAATAAACAGTGGCTACCAACAACTGATGGATATTTTCTCATATCTAGGCCTCAAGTAAGAAACCCATGAAATTTTCAGTATGTGCTCTCTGTGCTGTAAATGTAGCTTTGCATCTGCTGAGGAGAGGCATGATCCCAGCATGACAATTGAAAAAAAAAAAAGGCAAGCATTTTCATGCTGTAGTATAAAGAAAAAATAAAAACCTCAAAAACATCCCAGGTGTGTTAGGGGAAAAAAAAAATCCACAAGCCAGAAAACCCAAAATAAACATCGTACTTCTGTAGAGCAGTTATAAGGGATGGGAAAGTGCAGCTGCAGAGTAATAGTTTCTCTTCAGAGATTCACTTGTTGCAATACACCAAAGCACAGACTTAGATTTCAGATGTGCTTTTTTATGTGTTCCTCCTCCAAATATATAACTCGATAATAAGATTATTGATATAATAAACTCTCATGATAGAGAACTGTGGACAGCAGCAAGTCTGATGTCTGGGGTGCTCTTTGAAATTTTGCTTTTAATAATTGTAGTAACAGCTCATGGTGAAAGCACTGAGTGCCAGACAAAGCTAAGGAACATTGTACAAGTTCTGTTTGTGATTGATCTTCTTCTAGAAGCATACTGTAGTTTTCTTCTGTTTCTCATAAGAGAAAAAGGTTGCTTTTGTTGGAAAAGTAAATTATCTTTCTCAGTTGTTTGTTTAGTCATTTCTCCTTGAGCTTATGAAGCTGGGAAGCCATTTCAAGCATTCCAGATCTCCTTATCTTAGATAATGATTTACTTATTTTGAGAATTTGGCTGTGAAAGCCAAATAATGCTTGAGTACATAATAAATTTTAGTAGAACCTTCCAAGACATCATCTCTGTGAGAAGTACAGTGCTGTCAGCTGATCTTTAGTCATGCACTTGGTTTCTTTCTGACAGTTATTCAATGAATGTGTGGTAGACAATGAATCTAAATCCAGTTCTTTAGGCTGCAAGGTTACGGTAACAAAATAGTTAGGATGTTCCACCACCATTTTATAGCTGATTTCCATAGGTTGCTGGCTGGGTGATCGGCCACTCTTGCTACCTTTTTCAGATCTAGTCCTTGAAATGATCTCTGTAGAAATAGTAGTTGCAACATACGTTTCAGAACTATTGATCCCAGATTTCAGAACTATTGATCCCAGATCTTGGAAATAAAATGAAAACTATCTGTTAGCAGATTACTTCTATTGTTTTAATTTTCCTAACAAAAACTCATTACAATTGGCACTGTTCTTATCCTTTCTTTTGTGAGGCTAATTATCTTGAGGATAATTCTTTCATTTATGAAAGAGTAAGGACATTTATTTCCTATTCTTGAAAAAAATAGTGCAGGGATTATACTTTTTATTATTTTAGATAGTTGTCTTAATGCTGCTGATCAAGTACCAGAGAGCCTATCACAGGTTATGATGTCTCTATGTGTTGTGGAGGTGCCACTCACTTAGAAATACTCTTTTAAATACTGAGGCTGAACTGACGCAATGATTTGGTGCCTGCTATGGTGCAACCAGTAAGTACACAAAGCCACCATTTTAATCATGATAGTTTTATAATGATCTTAAAATATAATTTTTGTGCAGCCATGCTAATGTGCAGTAACAATGAAGTATCAGTTGGGATGCCATGTAGTCATTGGTTTTCACAGAGTCCATTTACTTACATTTCTCTTTGGCCAGGTTTAACACTGTTAAAATACTTCAAGCAAAAACTATGCTGAGTGACTCTGGCTATTACGACATAAATAAGCCAGACCTACTACATTTTGAGAAGAATCCATGTCGATTCTATGTAGACATTTTTTTGTCCTTCACCTGCCTTTGGGGTGGGCTTTTTTTAGTGTCTTTACAGAGTCTAACACATGATGCAAGAACACATTTTTTTAGCTTGTGTCTTATACATGATAGAGGTTTTGGTTAGATTTGGTTTTTTGGGTTTTTTTTTTTCCCTTTACAGTCCTGATTTTACAAATGCTTTGAAGTTCTCCTTCATTTCCCTCTGTTCTTTCTCTCATTGTCTTGTCCCGAACCAGCTTAGGGCATTATCCTAGTTACGATTGTCTAGGCATCTAAAACAGTCAAGATTTGGAAAGAAAGAGAAGAGCACAGCCCCCCTCCCTACCCCACCTCTACTTCCTGCAGCAGGTCCAGTGAACATGCATTTGCACCATTGGTAGTATTTCCTAGTAGGACTGGGACCTAAAACTATGAGCTTTACTTCCACAGTTCTGCCTGAAGTGAAGTAGACCTCAGAAAATAATATCCCTCTTTGTGTGTGTTTGAAAAATGGATATTCTTTCTTTAATTTTTATTTATTATTTAAAACTTAAGGACAATGGAGAATACAGCTATATACAGAAACATTCTGAATGCTGGGCTGCTGGACAGGTGACACAGCTTCATTGGGCTACTGGAATAATTTCTTTAGCAGACACAGCAGGAGAAGGGTCTGTTATTATGGCAAGCTAATAACACCTTTGGAGGTGAAAAATAGCATGGAAATGATTGTGCTGTTTTTTTTTAAAAAAAGCATATGGGAATGTAGTGATGAGACTTGATTGTGGAAATGAAATGGGATAGCGTTATGGAAATAGTCAGTTTTCAATGAGCTTGAACAAACAATACAGATTTTTTTTTTTTTCAAAAACAAATATACCGTCTGTGTTAGCTAGGAATTTTTGACAAGAACTACCTAGAGGGAAAAAAAAAAAGGCAAATTTAGCTCTCTAAAAGGAGGAAGCCCCACTGGAAATACGAGGATTATTTATTTAGTGAATAATCTTTGTTTTTATTTGGGGTTTTGACTCAGCAGTATTTCTGTGTCTTCAGTATAGACCCATAAGAACCGTAGCTAGAGTTATTTTTTGTAAAGCATCATTAACACACTACTACAAGCATCTTCCAGTGATGCTTTTAGAAGAAAGTTCAAAGTTGCTGTGATTTTTTTTTTTTCTTTTTCTTGACATTTAGCTAGGGAGAATGTCACACATGACAATAAATCTCAATTCTGAAATTTTAGAAGGAATGTCTTAGAAATCTTGATCCTACAGGGGACAGAAAGGAGGTACCTAGTGGCCAAGGGATGGTGTGATAAAATAAAAAGAATAGAGATTATGAAAGATAAATCCTATAGAAAAGGTATGATAGCTGGTGGTGTTCCCTGAGCATGCTCTCTCCGCTTTTAATCGCCCATCCTTTGGTGCAGATTTCAGCAGCCAGCACTGATGAGCACAGAGTACAGGGAGAAAGTGGGGGCTGAATCTCTGCTCCTGGAGCAGAGCTCTCTGCAGATGGGAGAAGGAAGAACAGAAAGTGAAGCTACGCTCACAGAACAGATGTTGTCCTCTGTGTTGAGAGTCTTCCAAAGGCTGTGGCTAAAAACTTCAACCAGGAAAGGAAAGAGCTAAGAAAGCAACATAAGCAGGGCAGAGGAGCAAGGTTACTCCAGTCTCTTCCAGCAACTCAGGCTGGATTCCACCTTGTTCTTCACTACAACTCTCTTCATGCAGGACAGCAGTTCCTGGTCCATGATTTAGTAATTCTGCAGGAGAGCAATGCCTTGGGCCTACCCCTGTGTGCCATTAAATCCCACTGACTGGTAAATTTTTATCATGCATGGCCCCAGTATGCCATTATAAATCTTGTTTCTAACCAAGTATAATGATTGTTTAGTTCTGTTAGATTCAGTTCTAGTGAAGATGCTCAAACTGAAGCTTCCCTGCAAGGATCTGACAAACTTACACCAAACAAAATTCACAAAATCCTCTAATTTTTCATAAAGTGTGTGGCAGCCATCCATAATACCTTAGTCTAGTAACTCTGGGATTGTTGTGTGTTCTTTGCTTGTTACGCACCTAACATTCTCCATACAAAAGGGTTTTCACTTTGTGGTCTGCAAATAAACTTATTTGCATGTCAAATATTTCAGCCTTCCAGAATGACAGTCATTGGAAGCTTACATAGCTATTACTGTGCTTTGACCCACAGATGAGAATATTTTTTTCAAGCTGAGAAGGCAGAGGCAAGCTACATGTCTTTTTTTTTCTTCTCTAGACTCAGGTGAGCAGATTTGCATTATTTTTACACTCTTAGATATTTTAATTTTCAAACCAATGCACTTGAAAGCTTAAATAACCTTTTTGTCATGGTGGGAAATTGACTTAGATGGCAGGGTGACTTATTATTTAAGCAAAGTTCAAATCACATTAGCAGGCAAGTCTGCTTAGGTGTAACCATCTGTGACAAAAAAAAAACTTGGCAGTCACTGCAATCTAAGGCAGCAAGCGTGGTACAAAATATAATCACCTTAAGAGGTACTTCTGTTTTTTTTTTCTTGAGTGCCTCCAAAGTGTATAAAAGTTGCAATATAAGGTTATAGGTCATTTATGCAGTTTTTTTTTTTTTAAGAGACCCTTAATCTTTTAACATGTCACTTACACTTAATTGCTCCTGAAGTAAATCTTTCTGTGCTTAATTAGTGGACAGATTCCCACTCCTGTTGGGACCTTGATCCAGCTCTCCCAGATATTAGCAGAGAGAGAATCCTAGTAAGCGTACAAGCTAAAGCAATCCATTATTTAGCAGCTAAGTTGTTAACACAGGTTCTTTATGGAAAGATTGATAATTGACCCTATCAATCTGTAGCACAAGCAATAATATATAAAAAGCGGCTGAGTCTTGTTGTAGATGAGGTACAAATACAAGGGCTCTGCTAAAGCATACTTCCAGTGTGTGCAATGCAGCTCATCCAAATAAAGATATTGGAATTTCAAAACTCAGATGACTGGCACAGAGCGGTCCTGGGTTTTCTGGGTGTTCAGCCTGTGTCAGACAGATTCAGGTCTGGCACACAATAAAAGTTATGAGAGTTCATCTTGCTTTACAGCCTGCAGCCGTGGTAAATAGATGCTGGTGCTACAGCTTCTGTAAAGGTTTAAGTCCTTAAGAAGACTCGCTTCCAGTTCTCTTAAGCTCTTGGCACTAATGAATTACAAGTTTTGGCATGCTGTTCCCTGGTTGATGCTCCTTGTACGACAAGACGTGATTTTTATTTTGATCTGATCTGTCATTTTTATCAGGTTTAAGCTTACTGTTGTTTAGGTGCACGTTTTCTTATCTTGTATCCTTTGTAGCTATGGAATCCAAAAGTAGATTTTTGAGGAGTGCTTAACCTTGACCTTATTTCTGTCTTCTCAAGTTAATAGCGTTTGGCCAGCAGCGTGCTCTTTCTCTGCCCATTGCTTGTAATCTGCTTGTTTGCTGCAGGGTGAGGTGCAGATTATACCTGTCATACACACAGCTGGATGTCATAAATGATTCACACCTATTTTCAAACAAGTGCACTTTTTAGAAAAATCCTTGTAGTAGATGTTTTATAAACTCAGCAAGTCAATGAGTCTAACAGCGTAAATAGGAAAGGACCAAGAGTCAGCTGTGTGTTTCGGATTATGACCTTACTCATATTTAAAACAAAATTTTAATCACTGAATCAGCTGCTTCAGCTCAAGCTTCTGAAACTGTGGATCACAAACTTGTGGCTTTCCTCTTTTTACCTCAGCTTTACCCAGTGGCTGTCTTATCCTGTCACAAGTAACTCTTGCTCTGTGCCTTTATTTTTGTATCCTACTGAGCTTGACTAAGGGCCCTTTTAAGAAATTATCCTGCTTTAGATATCTATATTAAAATGTTTGAGTTCACAGTAATGATTTTTTTTCCAACACTGTTAGCATTTCTCCTACTTATTTTTCTAATTGTGATAACTACTCATTTGTGATAACTGCTCAACAATAAGAAAGTAACTGCTCCTGCTAGGTAACATTTTCCAATCTGAGAGAGAAAAATAATTTGTTCAGTTGCTATAGTTGTTTGGGTAAATTCATTACCTATCCAAGTATTTGTGTGAGTTTTGTAAACATTTAATCTGAAATAGATATCTAAAGTCAACTGCTGAGCCCAGCAGAAAATAGTATACATGAAACTTGAAAGGCACACTTGGTAGAAGGAGAGATATCAAAGCGTGGATGACATCTTGTAAAATGCTGAGCATAAAGTTAAGAGGAATAAAGAGATATGCTAAAGAGTGATGGCTGGAAGAAAGTGGATGTTGAAGAGTTGTGATATTAACATAGCAATTTCTTTACCTTCTGCCCTGCGGAGTTACTTTTCATTGCTTGAATTCTCAAGGTGGCTGCCTGTTAAGTAGTGTCAAGAAATGAGTTGCTGCAGGTTTCCTGTTTTGAATTGGAAAGCACTCTGGATCAGAAAGGATTGCAGCAACCTAAGCCTTCCAGTTTCTCCAGCAAAAAGCATGTTAACAGGTATCTTCTAAATGACCTCTGAAAGTCACTTGTAATTCTTCAGCATTGAGACTGAAGAGCTGCGGGACGTGGTGCTGCTGCAATGCCACCACAGCATGCACGACTTTGTGATTAGAGTCTCCTCCTCTAACAATAATTGTCCAGTGCCACCCTCACTGCAGATGCTAGGTAAATACTAGAATCATTTTTGAGGGACCAAAAAATATCATTCCTTCTGAAAATAAAATGATTATTCCTTTGTTCTAAACGTATTCACTTTTCCCATCATTTTCATAGTCTCATATCTTTCTAGTGTTATATTCATTTCATTTACATGTCCCTTCTTTGTTCAATCACTTTCAAATATTAAGCCCATTATCTTGGTTCTCAGTCATATTTAATGGACTTTTCTGTGATTTGTTCTATTTTAAGCACAAATTGCCAGTTCTCTTTGTCAATGTATCATATTTGCTCTTCCTCATTTTTCCTATGAAATCAGAATCTCTTCAGATCTTATGTGCTGCTGCATTCTTACATTTGTTGAAAATTCAGAAAGTGATATTAGAACAAAATGAAGTCTAATCAACTCCATGTATTACCTCTCTCACTGGAGAGATGAGAGCTTGGTTCAGTTGATGTTTATCTGCTCCTTTCTGTTCCCTCCACCAATGTGTGCTATTTCAAAATCTTTTCATTTAGTTGGGGGAGGCGACCATAAGGCAGAGAAAGATCGATCCGATTGATTCTTGATGCTGTTGCCTTTAATTCGCAAATTGTTTTCATAACATTTTCAGTAGTGGAAATGTCACAAAAAGTCATGTTTGTTGTTCATATTAGCTAAAACCTTTCTACTCTCCATGTCCTTCAGCTCCTCCATTAAACACATCAGTTCCGAAGAGTTCATGCTGAATGCTGTCATTATCACTGTTCAACAACCCCTATACAGATGTTTGGTTTCCTTGCTTTTATGTCTCCTTTTCTTCATTCACCAAGCCTGTAAGAATCAAAGATGAAAACAGGTTGTTTATACTACAGATCTTCAGTTTATAATTCTTGTCTCTCTGTGTTGATGGAAACTGCGATCTTCATCCACTGTTGGCTAGTTCAGGATTGGCTCCCTATCAGCTACCTTCCTCCCACACCTGCCTTTCCTACTGACTTGGGATCCAAGACTGCACTTCAGACTCTGTCAAGAAAAGTCAGACAAGCAGCAAGCAAAACACACTACCTGCAGGACCAAGATGCGCACAACTGAGTCTGCCTTTCAAGGAGTCTGACTGCGCATTTCCTACCCACTGATTTAAATGTTTACTTTTTAGCTACCACCTCTCCAGCACTTAGGTTGGTTAATTACAGCGTGCAAACATCAGGCACATGTCCAAGTGTCAGTTATTATCAGTGTCATTTCTTGTTTGCTTTATGCTCCATACAGGTTCTGTTATTATTATTGTAATATTTTAGGGTTTTTTTTATATTCCAGGTTCTGCATGTTTTTTTGTTACACTGTTGACAGTGCTCTGTGGGTGTCTGGACTCCGGTAATCCTCTGGACTAAATGCCTCATCATTCAGCTATTACATCCATCATATTGTTGAACACTCCATTGTTTCAGGTGCAATATTTAGATCTGCTGACTTTCGGACACAGAGTTTCAGCTCATTGGAAGAATCTTTCAGGTGGCATGAAAGATTTGTGCTATCCCTCCTCTTCCTATTCTGCTGTGTTGCCACATTCCTTTCTGCTTTTCTTAGTAAGTGTCAAACACTAGTTATTGATTAAGAGGTTTTGCTTCAGCATTTGTCATTTATTTCTCCCCTGTCAACAAGGTCCCATCTGTAGGAAATACTTGGCTGATCTGCTGTTGTCTTAAAGGTGTCTTCGATAACCAGAATTTCTGGCTCTGAGCCACTCTTTGAACCCATGAGGCACATATATGAGACCAGCATTCATTGAAATAGCATCTTTGACTCAAGCTTCCTGTCATCAGATTGAAGAGTAGAGTTTATTTGCTGAAACTGTAGCTACATGATTATATTTCTTTACAAGATTGATTTTTTTTAACCTCCGAGATATTCCTCCAGTTTAAAGTGAACTTCACATTGATCAACCTTTTCTTTAGTTTTTGTCATACACCGAAAAAAAGGTACTAAAGGGCTGAAAAATACTTGTTCACTTCATGGTCCTTGAACAGACAGAGCATCTGTTGTTTCATCAAAACCACCGGAGTGGCAGCATCCATTTGAAGTGAAAGCTGTTCATACAAAACTTGACCTTCGTGCTAGCCGATGACTGTAAGTAAATGCAGGAATGAACCCGTTACAATTCATTTAAGTTTCAAAAACAGGCTGATGCTTCTAGTAGGGCAAGTTCATTGCCTCCCACTTCTTTAGGATGACTTAGCTGACACTATCTGATCCTGAGCAGGAGTGTAAGTGCTAATCAGATGGCTGTGTTGAAAACAAAACAAAACAAAACAAAAAAATTCTATTTCATGATGTGCATAGACCCTCAGTTGCTCCAGTTCATGACAGTGACTAATTATGCCACTTCTGATCCTTTCTTCTTGGTTCAGTAGGTGGAGCTGTAACATCTGTTTAAATTTCCCCTTGGCCAAGATGTACCAGGGCGGGTGCGCTGACAAGGATAACTGTGAGTTGCCAGCACTGCACATATTTATCCATTTTATGTGAGTTGGCATTTTGCATCATTTTGAAATTTCACATAAAAAGGAACCTCAAGTTCTGTGCTCAATCTACTAGTTGGGGAAAGCAACCAGTCTCTGTTTCCAATATGCAGTCTTCAGCTCTTAGATGGCTGTTTTCCACTGTTCGAAAGAACACAACACACACTTAGGCTCAATTTTAAAATGTTGGGCTTTGGGAAAAAATAATTCTAATTTAGTACTTTTTGCTTATTTTGCTAGTTTCTGGTTTGAAACAGAGTATTTGGAGCAATCAAGAATTCATTAAATCATCTCACTAATTGTTTTCAATTTTAGAATCATGGGCAATTGTTGGTTTTCATGTTCATGAGTAGTTTACACTTTATAGTGTCAATGAAAGCTTTTTAAACAACAAGGCACTAATACATAAATGGACATGTCTGATAATTTTTGCAAAATTGCTCTTAAAAAGTCAGTGTTAGTGGGGAAAAAAAAGAGCCTGGTAATGAGACTAATCCACTCGTCAAATGTTACAGCATCGTTTGAGCATTGTCCCATCATCTGAAATCATTGTTAATTCTAAGAACTCTTTCCCATTTCAATTTTCTCTCGAAAGCTTTCTGTAAAAGCAATGAGAGTATCCAAATTAATTTTAAAGATTGCAAAATCGCTATTTCTTTTTAGAGGAAGAGCTGTCTTGTACTGATCTCCTGTATGCAAAATTATCTTAATGATATCTTTCTTCATCTTAGTATTCTCCCTTGAGCAGTTTGAGTGCTTTCTGGTTCTCTTTGGTTGCAGCTAAATATTTCAAGCGAGTGTCAGAAACATTGCAGCTTTTGGCTTGTCTTCTTTTAATTCCAAGAGCAGCTTTGATGGGGACTGGTGAACAATGAACAGTATAAATGAGCAGTTCCCAACCTTTTTATTTATGTTTTATTTTTTTTTATGATTTTCTAATGACCATGACTTTCTCCTTTTCTGCCACTTCTCTGCTGCGGGCCATGGGCTCTCCCATCCCTAGATGCACAGCTGCTGTGAGCATCTCCAGCCTTGGTCCTTCATCCTTGCCTGGTCCCTTTGGCACACTGTGCTTCCCAGGAGCAGGAGGGATTTAAGGGGGCAGGTCAGAGGGATGGAGAAAGGAGGGTTCATTTGCAGCTTCAGTGCCTCCCTTGGCTAGCCTGTGTTGCCACCTCCACAGTTAATATGCCCAGCAGAGCTCAGCAGCTTCTGACCTGCTCAGCAGTTTACCTTGTACATCGATGCGTTTCTTGGCTAAGGTGAGTATCAGCTAGAAACAACAAGTATAAACAAGGATGAGAAAAGAGCCAATCTTTTATAAAATACCTATTTTTTCTTGTTAGCTGTTTTACAAGCTTTTCCATCCTCTCTAACAATCTGCAATTGTGTATTCACTTTCAGCTTGAAACATAGCTGTCCCATTTGGAAAATGTTACTATCAACACTTGTGTTAGCCAAGAGACTTTATTTGTCTAATCAGTTGAGTTGTCAAGTTGAGTTAGCAAATCCATTTGTATAAATCAAAGAGCAGCCTGTGGCTGTGGTGTATTTTTTTATTATATTTTTTAGGTATGCATACTGGATAGTTTGGACGTAGACATTACAATGCCTTTGCTAGAGTCCCATGAAATTCAAAACCACACAAGCCGTCCTTTCAAAAACAGTGCTGCAAAGATGAGAAGAAACTTGTGGATTCGACATTGACTTTGGGTGGCAGATCATTTTTTGAGAATCTTGCTTAACATTATAGCTAGTGGGTGCTGTGCATTGCAGAGCCAGGTGTTACCGCTTTGTCAGAAGGTAAATTAATAAAAACCATAGTAATCGATTACACAGCCCTTACTGTATTAACAAACATTG
This sequence comes from Chlamydotis macqueenii, assembly GCF_036417535.1. Lineage (NCBI taxonomy): Eukaryota > Metazoa > Chordata > Aves > Otidiformes > Otididae > Chlamydotis > Chlamydotis macqueenii. The sequence goes on along the minus strand of NC_141556.1, from coordinate 97,205,097 downwards.
TATGTGCTTATAACTGTCTTGAGGGATATGTAAAATCCACCCTTCAAAGAAAGCTGTAGTCCTTCGTAGCATGTGTCCCTTCATCTCCATCATCATTAAAAAAGCCTGCAGTGAATGAAGTTAAAAGGCAAAAATGTAGCTGAAGATTGGTATGCAGTATCCACCTGTTGGCACTATTTTGCTGTGTTGTGTGCCTGCTCGTGTTGCTGTTAGTATGCCCTTGTGGTTTACAAAGGCTGTCTAAGCTTATTTGCCAATAAAAATCCATAGTACTTTTATCATGTAACTTTACACTTTGTTCATAAACCTTCTCTATACTTGCAGACTCATAAGACTGTTTAAAAACAGCATCAACAGTGATGACTGGTCACTATTTAGAGATACTTCGTTTTAAAGAAGAATCTTGCTTAGCAAGCAAGAAAGACACTCGTGGTTGCTCTTGGGACCGGTAAGCATGAGATGAGTAGGGAGAGAGTGGTTCAGGGTAAAGTATAAACAGCAGAATGAAAATTTGCTAAATATATTAGTTTGTTAATACATACAGTTCTTCAGTTACAAAATATGCAAATTTCTAATTTGATCAACTGATTTCTCCATGGCAATGGATCTGAATTTTAATAGCAGTAGTGAAAAACTGCTTTAAAAGGAGGAAATGCTCTTTTCTGTAAAAGAGTGGTTATTTCCTTGTCTCTTTCTCCCTTTCCCCACCACTTTCCTCATACCTTTAAAAAAAAACAACAACAAAAAAACCTCTTTCCCAAATGCAAATGTACTAATTGCAAACATGTTATTACTGCAAAATTGTAACAAATCCCAAGTTTCACTGAAGAAAGAATTGTAAAGCAATTATACCAAAGTGAACCAACTTACATTTTAGTTATTCCCTGGCTGTCTGGAAGCTATGAAATACCGTCTCTGGGAAGCAGCCATCTTTTCATCTGTACATGCTCAAGCCTGCCATCCTGTCCCCCTGGTTTTGTCAAAACATCCTGGTTTTCTTGAAAAGATTCAGCAGCCAGCATGCTCCTAAGGAATATTTTGGCTTTTTTGAACAAGTATTTTCTGATTGCTGCAGGTTGCAGTATCCACTACTCTTCCTGCATCTCCAGGTCTGCAACTGAACTGCATTTTCTCTCAAAATGGGTGTATTGTGAGCCGTCTTGTAACATGAGTGGGTGAATCAACTCAGACCAACAAACCTCTGGATAATTTTTTTTTAGGCTTGCGCCCATGGCTGAGACTCAGAGGCTGAGCTCTCCCAGGTGATGATGCCCCTGCCTCCCCTAGCCCCAGTGCTATCCACTGTGGCTGTAGCCACGTTCGTTCTCAGGCAGCTCACGCTGAAAAGGAACCTCCAGGCAGTTTAGCAAGTGCTCCTTGTTGCTGTGAATGCCCAGAGGTGGAAAAGCATTCAGCATCCCACAGATATGAAACTAATGATTTTTATATCTAATGTGACTGAGTTGTCATGGCAATTATCAAATGAGTGCTCTTATTTCCTGTAAAGATGTGTTTTATAATACTCTAAGCTACACTTTAAGTGACTACTTCATGCAGGCTGTCTTGGCGAACAAGTTGTAAAAGAAGCTAAGTGCCAATTAAAGCATTGGAAAGAACCTCTCTTGCATGAACTCGGTGAAGCACTGTAGCATACATAATATCTCTTATACAAATTCTGAAATGTTGTCTTTCATTTCCAACATGTTACAGCAACACCTGGTTTATAGGACCCAAGGTATTCCTGTGGAAAATCAACAATGGCATGCTTTTGGAAAACTACCCAGTTTATTTTTAATGTAATTGTTCCAAACCATGTTAAGAACAAACTGAATGAAAGCCTTTTGAAATGTATCCCACTGGTCGTATTAAACGATAGAGAAGATCAACACAATAGTCTGCTGTTAATTACATATTTACTGTTACCACGGAGGAAACACTGAGTAGCTTTGGGATCAAATTCTATCACTCCTCCAAGATAAGGTTTTAAGCAATTGGGCAGATTATACTTTCTGAAGTTTACATATACTGCATTTTTTATATTTCCTTATGTTTAAATCAGTTGTATTGTGGAAGACAACAAATAAATGTTTTTTTCCCATTTACTTTTTTTCCACAGTCTTCTGTCTCTTTGCAAGCACAGAGACTCAAATTCTCTCTGTAGTTTCTCCAGGGAGTGATAACAGCAATGCTTCTTCCCTTTAGAAATGTATATGACTTTGCTGAATTAATAAAAACATGGAAGAGGAGAACCAGTAACAGATGCGAATAGGTAAACCATTGCCAACCATTGAACTGAAATGATTGTCTAAATTATTATTTTGACACTTTCTAGTATTTTTAACTATGTTCCACTGTTTAGTTTATTTTGACTTGTCAAAGGCATTGGTTTTGTTTCTTTGTTTTTCTCATCTCATAGGACTGGTTTTGCTTTTTATTCTGCTCTGTGGAAAGTAAACTTCTTCAAGAGGCTAGCATCAGAATATCCTGCTGTTGCCTTCAGCTCCTTTACTGAACAGTGGGAGCAAAGTCCTACCAGCCTTTTAAGCTTACTCAGATTCAGTTTCCAGCGTGCAAAGTAGAAGCACCAAGTCAGCTTTCAGAATGAGGATCACTTTGCAAGCAGCATGAGATCTAAATCATTTTCTTTTTTACAGGAGGATGTAACTTGCTCTGTTTTAAAAATTAAGTTGATTTTCTTCTTCCTTCCCCTGATGAAATTGACTGCTCAAGCTGCTTTATTGTATCCTCAGGAAAATGCTGAAAAAAATGCACCAGGAGCTTGAAGAGAAGCAAAGGCAAGATGCAAAATACTAAAAGAATGGTTCCTCCATTTAAGAGATAGAAATAAATGCTGTGGGATAGTTGTAATGCATAAATGAAAGCAATATTGAAAATGCTGGTTCCCTTTGTGAGAAATGTTGGAGAAAAATTTCCTCTGTTCCTGGGAGATTAAACCCAACCTATGTCAAAGTAGGTGTTCTGGAGCCCCTGCGTGTAGCTGAGCCACTCAGGAGAGCAAGTGTGCAACACACAAGGCTGCTGATAGTCTATAACACTGTGGGGTTTTGAGAGGAATATTTGGCCGTTAGACATCAGCTAGTATTTTCCTGCATTGGTTTCTGGGTGCAGCGTGTACTTGCTTCTTTGCAACTTTCTATTAAAATAGTTTGGCTCATAGTCCCTACTCTTAGGAATACTTTTATCCACTTAGTATATTCTTCTGGAAAGTAGGAAGGAAATACAGCCATTCAATGTCAGTGATCAAATTCTTTCTGAACACAGCTTGGCAATGGCCATCACACTGGAAGTATGTTAGGTATTTAAAAAATAGAAAAGTAACAGCCTGTTAATTTTTCACTATCTAGAAAATCAAGAAAGTCAAAAAAGTGCTATTAAATATTTGGAATAAACGTGGAGAACAGAAGTCAGGGTGGATATTTTATTCATAACAACAGTTGTGTGATCAGAATGTGTGACATTTTACAACCCAAAAAGGAGCTACAATCTTTTTAAGTATTCTTTTTGTTTGTTTTTTTTTAAATAAGACCTGGCTTAATACCTTTTATGTACTTTTCTAGGAAATGGTATTTTTTGGTTTGTGACAAGACATTTACCAGCATTTGGGATATCTAAAATTTAAGGCCAGGATGAACTCTATTGTGAGAGATCTGAAAAAGACCTTGGTCTTGCTTTTTTTCAAGTCAGCTTGCCTACAAAGTTTTTACTCTTGATTACGTTATTTCAAGTTGGAGTTTTTGCCTGAGCAAGCTAAGAACAGAAGTAATGTCTCCATTACTCTTCCAGACGCCGAAGGTTCTTCCTTTCTTTCATCTGCCACATGTTTTCAGGTTCTTGCCTTATTCACTGCTCTAAGTGCTTTGGATTCCAGCAGGTTTTCCTTGAATTTGGAGCTGGTGCAGCAGGTATGGTGGGTGTGCCTTTAGAAATAATGAGGGCAGCTCATGATAAGCAGACTTTTACAGGGAATTAAACCCCTTGGTGGCATCCAAGCAATATAGTCTGGTCAGGTGTTGGAAGGACACAGCAATAAGCAAGTCTTAACAACTTGGTCCAGCTGAGCAGGGTTTCTTTGGTTCATGTTTTTCATGGCTTTTTTTTTTTCTGGATGTCGTTGCTAATCCATTAAATATACTTGGTGAAGTAGAAGGGGAGCGCATGGAGAGGGCACAAGTCAAAAACAGTACCAGTGGCAATTTCTGGAGATCTTTTGCATGCTAAGCATAAATGGTAACCAGATAACTGATATACTTACTGTGCAGCTGTCACTGCCACTTTGTCTGGGAATATGTGTGGGAACAAAGATCAGAAAATGCTCCGACACCTCTTAAGAAGCATATTTTGTGTAGACAAGTATTAGCAATTCAAAAGCTAAACTGGGATCTAAGCAAGGTCATTGGCTGGTTAGATAGTTTATTTTTGACCTAAGCAGTGTTTAGTTTAAGAAGCAGAAGGACAGCGATTAGCAACCTAAATGAGCAGGTGGCTGCTGAGTGATATCGAAGCTGAGTCACCCTAAAGGGCAGCCCATTCGTATCCTCGCTCAAGAGAAGAGAAAGGTGAAGACCAGAATGAGGAAAAGGAACCCCCTTGCCATCCATGATGCTTCAGTAGCAGTGAATTCAAGCCATTTCTGTTCCACTAGCAAGGAAAGAAAACAGGAAAGGCAAATACAAAAAGATGTAAATTTTAAATAAAACATGCCTATATATGCATACAAATTAGGTGAGACCCTTGGTGTGTCCAATTCAAAGTAATGTTTTAAAAACTGTAATCTGTTTTTTGTGGAATTTCTTAATCCCAGTGTGTATTACAAATACATGCAGTGTGAATAAAACCTGAGCTTTCTCATAACAACTCAAGAGAGAAAGTAATAAACAATCTTAGTATGGCTTTCTTATAAATAAAACATGCTACTCTGTTTTGTTTAGGGTCTTTAAGTCTTCAGTTCTATGCTGGTGGCTGGAATAATTGGGTTCTGTTTCGAAGGTAGTGATTTTTTTCAATATAAACACGAATTTGTCACTTTAAAAAAGGAACTTTCTTCTATTTCAGAGATTTTTTTTTTCATAGTTTGAGCCTCTTGCATCACCCAGCTCTGCTTCTTGCCAAATCTAGTTTCCTTATCCTACACTACCACCAAAAGTGTGCTTTTGAGGAGGGGCTTTTGGCTGCCTCAGAAGAGTTGCCATCTTTTGTACTTCAGCTTAGGCTTGCCTGTTAGCACTCCCTTTTCTACCATGGGCATAGAGGTGCTGCTGCAATACTTAAAAGCAGTATCAAATAGATCAGGTGTGACAGAAGTCCCCTAACTCTCTGTAAAAAGCTTTTTGCCCAATTCCCTCCTGAAATACCCTGAAATAGTGTTTGACAGATTTGTGTAGCTACAAAAGCTCTCAATTGCTATTATTATACAAGTCTCTGGAAATATATTGATAGGCATAAGTCTCCATATTTCTGATTCCACTCGCTAAATGCAGCCATAGTCTACATCTCTGGCTAACTACCTTTCTCTTCTTGGACAGATTCATCTCTTAGTTTGATTCTGGGAAAAAAAAAAAAAAGACAATTGTTATTGCCTTGGCCTCAACACTAGCTGGGGAGGAAGGATGGAAGGAATAAAATACTTCCAGTGCTCCAGTGTATGAATAGCTACTCATAAAAGCTAAAGTTGGGTAACTGCTTACTTCTTCACTCATTATTGAAAACAGAGAGGCATCCAAGCATGAACTGAAGCAGGCAGACAATCTCCTGTACAAAGGGAGACATAAGTTTGATTTCTGATAGTATTTTATGCAACTTTCCTTCTCTTTCTCATTCCATTGGCCTTTCTTTTTGCTGTGGAATTTAATTTACCAGCAGTTAGACATAAATGTACCACTTGTTCTCAGTTGGTGTGCCCAGGTGTGTGGGACAGCTGTGAAGCCCACATTCACATGCAGTGCCTGACAACCATCCTCTGGTAACTTCTCCCCAGTTCTGAACTGCGTCCGAGAGACCAGACACCTGGGCCAAGGACACGTTGTGGTATCAGTGAAAGTAACATAGAGCAGAGGAGAACAAGGTGCTGCTCTTCCTCTTCAGCCACCAGTACCTATGGGTATAGGACTACGGCTTGTTTGCTTGTTGCTTATGTGATTTAGAAAACTAGTGATAGTTACTGACTCGCATGGATCACCTCGAAGGCGATTTGGCTCTGGCAAAGCATAAAATTAACCAAAAGTCCATGCTTCTAAAGATGCGCTGAGGCCGATAGCTAACCTGGTCAGATGTGAGAGGCAGCACCTGAGGATGTTTTAAGAGGAGAGGGACTGGATCAGGGCAATGAACTACCAGTTCTGCAGTCACAAGGGTGGCAATGCCAGGGGAAACAGTCACATACGGTGTGCTGTCCTTATCCTTTCCTACCTGTCTTTGCCCCATTATGCCACTCTGCAATTGTGCACTTTTTGTGCTGAACACAAACTGTACAGGACTGCTTGGATCACAACATCCAGATAACTGGGCATTTAGTCCTCAAGTCCATTCACCAGGGACCAGGACAGCAATTTCAGCAGCTCTCAGTAAGCTTCAGATCTAGAGTAAGAAAACAAGTTACACCTGCATGTGCCATATGCTTTTTTTAATTTTTCCTGTACTGCGTGCTCTACATGTTTCATCACAAAAAGAAAAAAAAATTGTCTCTCCATTCTTCTGAGACAAATGATGCTGGGCACAATGAGAGGATGAAAAATACTTCCTGGAGGTTTACTCATCTCTGTATTTTTTTGACAGTACAGCCATTATACACAACTGTTTTATCTCTGTTTTAGCCAGCTCCACATTGTTTCTCATTTTGCACATTGTGGCTTACTTCTCTATGTCCTGTCATCTCTTCAAAAAATATTGCAATCTTTGCCCATGTTGTAGTTATTCATCACCCCAGGACAGCATAATATGACTACAGTATTTGCACTTTTATACCACAATTTGTGGCTTCTGCATGCAGTCCATTTAATGCTTACTCATTTACTGTTCCTACAGTATACTACAACATTGACTGCTTTTCTGTGCTCTCGCTTCTCCTGTTCATGAGGCTGTAATTTCCCATGTATTCAGCCCAAGCAGGGCAACATATGCCTTTTGTAAATGCTTCTGGTGTTAGGCGGCTTGCATGTATCTCCATTTATGCTGAGAATAGTTGATTCCTGTGGAGGTGCTGGCTGGACGTACCAGTGGCCAAGAGGGAATGGGTAGGGAAGAGAACAAGGACAAGGTAAGTCTGTAGAATAGGTTCCCCAGACACCCAGCTTATGGATCTCTCACAGCTTATGGATCAGGTTGCTCTTGACCAGAGGCAGTGTGTTTGTGTTCAAAAAAAGTGGCCTTTGAGGCAGCTTGCTTTCATGAATTTGTCCAATTGCCTTTGAGCTCTTGCACAGCTTCAGCATCCAAGATGGTCTATGGGAGTATATCAGCTTAACTCCTTGCCCAAAAAAGTACCTCCTTTAGTATTTTTGCCTATCTGCTTCCTGTTTGTTTCATTTGAGGTCCCATAGTTCTTGTGTTTCTTCCCCATGGCTCTCATGTTTTCATTATGGTTTTTTCTCCCCACCTCCCTCTTGTGCAGCCTTTAACTTTGTTTGCGGTAAAAGAAACGTGAGAGCCACCACATGTTCTCCGTATGATGTAAGCAGTGGTTACCTGGCACTGACTGAGATGAGATGGGCTATAAAATTCACTAGTGCACAGTGCCAAGAACTTTGATACTTTACTTAGAACAGAAAAAAGAGGGAAGACCATTTGGAGCTTTTTCATAATTAGCCTTACTTATCATATAAACTTCTCAGACGTTCCTGATAGAGACATACCAAGAAAAAATACTGTTCTTATATTAATCCCATGCTGCAATAATCTCTGTAACATCCTCTAGGTTACAGCATTGTGTGAGCATCTTTTACTGTCTGCAGCAGTTCCGGGAACTGGATGACCCGGCTTTGGCATTCAGAAAAGGGGTTGGAGAAAAGCTCAGTTAGTTCAGGGTTCACACCACTGAAAGTAAGCAACATTTCACTGCGCTTTCTATTACAAATGCTGGGTCTGTTGAATGAAAGCTGTGACACAGATACTATGATGGGAATATCCAGAATATACAGAAATGCAAACCATGCCAACTGTTGCCAGAATCAGAAGATGCTATAGGCTATACACACTTATGGCACTCTGACATTGTTTCCCTTTTTTATATATAGAAAATAAAAAATCTTGAGGAGTAAAACCTTATGGCTAACTTGAAAAATGAATTAAGAATCTCATGGAAATAGATGTGGGTATGTGAACATTGCTTTTTTTTTCTTTTTCTTTTTTTCTTTTTTTTTTTTGTTTTAAGGAAATTCATCTGTGACAAAAGGTGTTTGAAGAAATTTTGGAAAAAAAAAACTCAACAGAACAACCCAAAGAGGTCTTTCTCTCAGTTGTTCAAAATGTGCTCTTTATTTTTGGTTACTCTATGTGAATTTCTTTGGATTCTGGTTTCTTCTATTCTGATTTTCTATATCCATATACTTCCACTTCTGTGGAGTGTTGCTCAGAGCTTGGACAAAGAAATGACAAGGTCGCTTCCCTGCTTTCCTGTGGCCTTGAGATTCTCAACAATTTATTTTTCAAATCTAAATGCCAGTGGGTAGGTTTATAAATCTTTAGAGTGAGAATCTGTAGAACTTAAGCTCTAAAAGTAAATATACAAAGCATCTACACAATTTGAAGATTCCTTTACTATTTGCTTTGATATAGACATACCTATTAAATTGATGAACACTCCTTAAAATTGCATTTTGAATGCTTCAGTAAAGTTTTTTTTGGAACTTAAAATGCTTTTGCATTCAGAAACCTTCCTTGATCTGTCACCGTTTTTCATAGTAGGAGATTGGAATATATTCAGCTTCAGGAAAAATTATTTAGTTAAACTGTAGTTTGAAAGCTCCCATGACACTGCAGTCTTTTTAGGGAGCATATTTTACAAATAGATGCTAAAGCCTATTCTTTTGCTACAGCTGTATTTTGGAGGGATTTTGGCAGGTTGGAATGGCTTTCATTTTGAAAAGTATTTGAGGACAGCTGCTTCTGTTGAACAGATGAGGTGTCAAAAAGCCATTGAGAGGTAAACAACAACACATTTCCGCAGAGTGCTCTACTAACTGAACATTTCCATTTACACACTAGGCACTTAAAGCGTGTCTCCAAATTATAGGTATGCAGAAGTTTGCAACTTAGCTAGTGGAGTTAATGGTGAAGAGGTGCTTCCTGTGCATTTCAGGCTTTTCAGAGGACTTAGCAGAAAACAGGTAATCAATCTCACTGCAACCCTTACATGAGGTCGGTAGTTAATTGAAAGGAGGCAGCTCTAATACTTTTGTGGCCACTGGAAGAAAACCCTTTTTCAGAGCAGCATAATGTCACTCAGGCCTGTGTCCAGGCAGCTACCTGCTCTAGTTACCTTCCTGTCCACGTGTGCTTCTTGATATAGACAAGATTTCCTTCCCTGGCATGCATTCTTCAACTGTAAACTCTGCAGACTATTCAAACATGTTGCTCTGTCACAGGATAACTGGCTGTATTTTTTTTTCTTTCACAAGTCCAAAGGGAGTAGCTTCATTCTGGAATATGTTTAGTTTGTAGGTGACAAATGGTCTGTGAAACCTTCAGAGGCAACTCATTATAAACGAGGCCAGGCAGCAGAAGTCCTCATTGTTGCTCGGTGTGGCGAGCCAATACAATTTGAACCATATAAAGTGAAACGGAGTAATAGCAAGGAAATACCCAAAAAAAAGTCATAAAAATAAAACACTTTGCTTCAGCTCTTTCCAGCACCTTGAGAATATACTGCCACGCTCTCATTTGCTTCTTTCTACATATGCTGTGTATTATTTCTTAATTTTCTCTTGCTTCATTTTTCATCTGTACGTAAAGAATGACTCAACATTCTGTAAGGGCTGATTTGCTGATTGCATTTTTGTTTATTTTCGTTTGGTCGCTTCCAAAGACACACAAGGGAGCCTGCAGTAGTTTGGAGCATTGTAGTATACTAGGCCTCATTACTTCAAGAAAAGAAGAATAGATGCAAATTTTTAAATCTGAGTCTGTAGGTTAGCCATAATTTTTGCTTCACTCCCTAAACTCTTTTGACAAGTATTATTATACAGCAGTGTGCTCCCATTAAAGTTGGCTCACTCTTCCCTCCTTGCATACCAGGGGCATGCAAGACTGGACCCTTCATGCTTTGCAACTGGGAAAGACCAAGTCTGAAGTTGGTAGGTTTATATGGTTGGTTTTGGTTTTCTTGTACTCTTCATATCAGGAATACACTGTGAAGAGAGGTCTTGCCAGTTTAATTCACGTTTAATTTCCAATATTTTTTCTCACAGCTTCCAGCCGTCCTATGGTAACATTTATTTTACAGATGGTCAGCTTGATCTTCTGACTTTCTAATAAGAAACTCATCCCACGCCTCAGTTTATCGTGATACAGTTAAACAAGTACAGCACAAGTCATTCGGAAGAACTGAGGAGACAGATGTTCCAAGTCAAAAGTTTAATAAGAGGTGCCTTCATGGAAAAGCTCCTGTAAGAGGTCTTTTTTTCCCCCTCAGTGTCTCTGAAATACAGTATTTTCTTGATTAAGTTGTCTGTTTTCATGAAGCAGACTACTGTAATAACAGTAAGAGTGAAGAACATGATATTTAAATTGCCTTTAGAGTTAAAAAGGAAAAAGACACAGATGGTATATGAAATTTTAAATTTCTCTGTCTCAGATATGCTCCTCTGTTTCCATGTAGAGTCAAAAATATATTTTCTTTATGCATTACGTACATATATTTTAATACACTGAAGACTGCAAAATCGTTACAGCAGAATTGTATGAGCAACTTCACTTGCATGAGCAACCGCACTTACTGCTCAACCTGGATCACTGCCAGAAAGGTCCCTATCGTGACACAGAAAAACTATTAATAAACATTGAACGAAGAGGGCTCACCAAAATTTCCCTTAGATCATCAGAACCTCATGCTGCTCAGCTTCAAAGCAGCATGCAAAGTACTCATTTTCAGCTTTGGAAAGACATGACATCTTGAATAAAAAAATTGAAAGTCCTAATATTTAATGTCTGTCTGACTTCCCCAGGGCACTTCAATTCAATTATAAGTGATCACCTTCTGGAGTAAAACCAGTGGAACAGAAAGGCAGCCAGATCTGAAACAGCTTAGAGATGCTTCTTCCACAAAAAGAGCACAATTATTTGTGTATTTTTATGACTGCTTACTGAAAGTGTTGGAATTCAGTGGGGTGGAAAGGAAAGCCAGCAATGTGAATTTAATATGTAGTACTCAATTATTTGCTTTGCCCACAATATGACATTCTGACAGCAGTTTTACTGGTTAGTCACTTCTTAAGTATCTTTAAGATGTTGGACTGATAATTAGAAAAACATTGACTTCTGTTTCATAGGAAGCATAATAATTGCTAACATGTAGAAAACACTCTGCCCACTATATTACTGCTTAAGTCACACAACAGGCTCTACAAAAGAACAAATTAACTCCGTTTTGACCAAGTGGGAACCAAAAGAGTGTAAATGCTGCTAGTAATTACTGCTAGATGATCTTTCCTGTACTAGGAAAGAAAAATCACATGGCTGAGCCTTTTTGGTTTGTTTTCAAATTTGGATGGGTGAAGGAAGGGGATGATGATTGTTTCAAATAACACACATTAATTATGCAAAATCCTGGCACAAAAAGGCCTCTGATTTCTCCCCAGAATAGAATAGAACAGACTATTTCAGTTGGAAGGGACCTATAATGATCATGTAGTCCAACTGCCTGACCAATTCAGGGCTGACCAAAAGTTAAAGCATGTTGCTAAGGGCGTTGTCCAAATGCCTCTCAAACACTGACAGGCACGGGACATTGACCATCTCCCTAGGAAGCCTGTTCCAGTGTTTGACCACCCTCTCAGTAAATAAATGCTTCCTAATATCCAGTCTAAACTTCCCCTGGTGCAGCTTTGAGCCATTCCCATATGTCCTACCACTGGATACCAGGGAGAAGAGATCAGCACCTCCCTCTCCACTTCCCCTCCTCAGGAAGCTGTAGAGAGCACTGAGGTCACCCCTCAGCTTCCTTTTATCCATACTAGACAAGCCCAAAGTCCTTAGTTGCTCCTCCTAGAACATTCCTTCCAACCCTTTTACCAGCTTTGTTGCCCTCCTCCGGACGCATTCAAGAACTTCATATCCTCATTAAAGTGTGGGACCCAGAAGTGCACACAGTACTTAAGATGAGGCCGTACAAACACTGAATACAGGGGCATAATCACCTCTTTTGACTGGCTGGTTATACTGCTCTGCTTCACCAAACTCCCAAGACCTTTGGCTGATGATAGACAGGGGTCCTGCCATAACATCCGCTGGCTCCTTCAGAACTCTGGGGTGAATCCCATCAGGCCCCATGGACTTGAGAATATTCAGCTGATGCAACTGGTCCCTTACAATTTCAGCATCCACAAATGGAAAGTCCCGGTTCCCACACTCATGGTCCTCCAACTCAGGGGACTGGGCAGCCCAAGGTCTATCAGTATTATTAAAGACTGAGGCACAAAATTCATTTAATATCTCTGCTTTTTCTCCATCCCTATTAGTCAGGTGACCACCTTCAACAATTGTGGCCTTTCAATACTTAAAAGGGGGCTTATAAGAAAGATGGTGCATTTCATGCAAGTCGGATGCTTGTTCTTCATTCTCTTTTTACCTCTAAATGTGGGTTTGCTGAGCTCTGAGTCTGCATTCTTCAGCTGACCATCGGTGAGCTGTTTATAGCGCTGGGGCCTCTGATGTCAGCCTAAGCCCCATGTCTTATCGTCCCATGCCTGCATTTCTCTAGACCACATCCTCTGTCCCCACTTTTAAAGGCGTCTCGTATCATACCATACCTTCTACAGAGAATATCTGTATAAAACTACAGTTATACCATACCATACAGAGATAAGCAAAAATAAAATAAATGAGGCATAACCACTTGGTCGTTAGAAAAATTGCTATTATAGCTAAGTTGAGTAGTTACAGGCAGGTCAAGAGAAGCTGAGACAAAGTAAGCTTGAGAAGCCGCTGTCCTGAGGCCTTGAAAACATGACACTGCTGCTAGCGTGGGCAATACAGTATTTACTGGGCTACAGGGCTACAGTATACCAGATGTGAAATGATATATGTTATCTTCCTTAGTAATGTGAATCCAGTTAGGACATTACTCTCAGAAACATTTTGAAACTACTTCAGCTAGCTTTTCATATGTCATGTCATTTCTATGGTACCATATTTTCTCTCCTCATAGGATTTATGTTCCCAAATCTTGACTTTTTAATGAGAAGTCTGACAGCAGGATTCATTCATTCCTACGGCGGATGGGCCATCGTCTCTCATACTTCAAGTCATGGCATTTCATCTACCCTGAATGGTACCCATTCTGGGATCTGGAGATAGTTCAGGGAATATGAAAAGTAGGCTTCTCTATGATGGGCTACTTTGAAGGTTTCCTTTTGTTTTTAATGACAGCTACTTGCTTAAATTGATCTTAATATGTCAAATTACTACAAGCTCCAAGAAATGACTGGGCATGAAAAATGGCAGTTAAGCACAGTATGTAGAAGAAATGAAGTAACGTGGCACAGGGTTAGACATTAGGTCCCACATTTACCATAATTTGGTAATTGCTTTGGTTTGCTCTCTCTTGGTTGCTCCCTAGATATATGCCTTACACGGATATTTCAAATACACTCCTCTAGTGGAGAAGTAGAGGGTCTAAGGACTTGTGCAAAAATCCCTAGGGCTTGGGAGGAAAGTAACCTTTCAATTTATCAGTTGAGTCTTTTTGATGTAGCTGTTCCTCCATTAGCTACCTTCAGTGTCACTACACTAATAAATCACACTCAGTAAAGAATATCTAGAAAGCAAAAAACGTTGAATGGCTTTTTGTGTTTTTGATTTGCTGTTATTGTGTAAATAAATTGTTACATAGGTATCTATGTAGCTATAGAGAATAAAATATTTAGCATCTTTTTGCAAGCCATAGCTGACAGCTAGTTCCCTAGGATAAATTAACTCTTGTGATCTAATAATAGTGTATGGTTTTGTTCCATCTCTGCAACTATACACCAAACATTGATGGTATACTCCTGTTGGACCCAGCCTAACAGTGAACTTAGCTTTTGACTCACCCCACTCATTCTGTTATGTTCATGTTTTCAGTTCCCAGGGCCTCATCCTGGTGACAGCAAATGGCAGCAATGGGATCTTAACAAAAAACTGTTCTGCATGGGAAGCAGTGGAAACATACATCCCAATTTCACGTCCATGGAGAGAGCAGGGGGCCCTTTGGGCAGAGGATACAAAACCATGTTGGGGACCTGCATGCCAAGTGCAGTTCTACTCTGAAAAGTAACTTTGTAAAATAAATTTTAAAACAAACCTTACCTCTGATTGCTCTACTAAAAGAAATTAAGTGACAAGGAAAAGCTCCTGTCCCTATGATGCTCAGCCAGACTCTTCACATTAGTGCTCTGTTCTGGCTGTATGATTTTAGCATGGTCTTCACAAGAAAGCATCTTTTACCTGCCTTCAGTGCAATTAACAACTAGCCTTTTTTTGCAGATCTAGTAAGCAATGCTAGTGTACATCCAGTGCCTTTCTCTGAGCAGTGTATGCTTCCCAGAGCTAACAGCTAAAATTAGAAATGCCTATTTTGTCATTTGATGTTAACATTAATGACACAGAGTGTCATTAGTGGCATTTAGAGAAGGATCTATTGTATAAAACAAAGCCTTTGTTATAGTCATTCTGGAGAACAACCCTACACGAGAACAGTGCTGTACTTTAAATCATTAAAGACAACTTATTGCCAGGCAATGAAAGACAATGATAGCACATAATATTCCTCTCTTGCTGCTTCTTTCTCGTGTATTGATTGGTCCTATACTCTAGGTGTGACAGACCAGGGCACTTATCCTCTATTCCTCTGAGCACTTTGAAGAAACTAGTACATTTGTCAAATGACAAAAAGAATCACCTTAGAGAGTCAATTGAGAGACATCAAAAGCAACTGTAAAATCTGCAGTCCCAGGTGAGCTGTTACTTAAAGATTATCCAGCTTTCAAGTCATCTGTGGTTTGTCTTTCAAAAGTTCTGCTGAACTCAATCTGTATTTGAGAACTAAACACTGGGGTTTTTTGTTTGTTTTCTAGGCTCCCTTCTCTCCCTATCTCCTGGGAAGAATATACAAAAAAGCAGCGCGGTTAAAGGGACTGTGGTACTTGTCCTGTGGCAGTTATCAGGTTACAATTGTCTAGTTAAGGATTGTTTGTTTGAACACACTTTATAAAAAAAAAAAAAATTAAAAAACAAAAAAAAAATCTCTAAATTGGTCTATTTTAAAATAAAATATTCTGACTGTTAAAGCATTAAAATAATCATGCTGCCTTTAAGGTATGAATGTTTTTTCAATTTGTCTTGATTCAGGCTTTTTCAAATAAGAATTAGGATTCTAGAATCAGCTGCTGTAACCTCTTATACAAATGCAATGCAGATGCTAATAACACCTGAAATAATTGCATATTTTTGCTAAACACCGAGTTTGCTGGGAATGAAACACAGAGAGATCAGCTTGAAAGATTTAGACCTTCCTCCTCCTATACCTGGAATACAGAAACCAGTGTTTGCATTGAAGTAGTAATAAGTTTAGGAATGGTAGGTTGTTAGGAATAGGATATATCAGTAGTTTATAGGCAAGTTACTTGCTGAATGCTCTTAAGGAATTACTTGCCTTAGTCCATGGAAACAGTGGTCAGGAAGAAGTGCAAATGCAAGTAAGTCTTTCAGGATCTTGAGCCTAAGCTCAACTTTCTCCTTGGTTTCCAAGGAGAAATGCTGCATCAGGAATTGTTGCATTAGATCAAGGGGCAGGGGGTAAATAAACATCTGCTGTTTGCAGGAATTTGCACCATAAAACTGTATGGTATAGTGCTTCTTCAGATGACAAAGTGCCTGATCTCAGAAACAAATTTCTAATAGGGTGAACAAGGACATCGCTTGTTTCTGCCATATTTAAGGAACAGAAAATTACTATTTGGTCAAGTTATAACTTCATGATACATAATGTCATTCTTTTCATCCTGATTTCCAATTCTGTCTTGTCTTCAGGGAAAAAGAAATCATAAAACTTTCCCTAAATATATTTAATATCTAATTGCTCTCTTAACAATTGAAATTTTCCTTATCAACTAGATTTGCAGTAGTAGCATAGTTCTAAAAATTACTTAGCAAGTTCATTTTTAGACTATCTCATTCCTTCTTTGTCACATCATGCTCTTTATCAAATTATTCTACTATTTTCCAAGAACGGGCTTAATAGAGTTATTATTAATGATCAGAGATGAAGCTGGAGTGCTTTACATATTGTAATTTCCACCCTTTGCTGTGTAGTGATAAAAGGAGAGGAAATTGTTTCGGTGGGGGTTTTTTTTTTGTCTTTATATCATCACAAGTGTATTTCTGCAATACTCATAAAATCAGTTTTTATACGACCATTACGCTGTTTGCTCACAGGCTGTGCAGCATCGCAGCCCATTGCACCCTTCTGCCCCATCCCCAGCAGCTGGAGCATGCTGCGGTGGTTGGGACCACCTGCTCTTCAGCTGCACAGGGCTACACCTCCATGAATACGAGTCTCTGGCATCCCAGTGTGCTCTGAGACACAAGGCCATCTATTGGGGATTCCTTCTGAAAGTGGAACCTCTTCCATCTAAGAGTTTCCAGAGTGATAAGCACTCTCTTTTCAAGAGCCCTATTCCATTGCCGGGGCTCCATTGTGCTTTGTCTCTTTGGACACATGTGATAGTTGAAGAAGATGGATTTTGCACAGGATTTCTAAAATGTTTGCCTTCTTTCCAGCTTTTTGATGAAGTGGGAATTAAACAGTGCTCCATCCTGCTATGTTTCTTCACTGTGTGCAGGTTTTCTGCAGGGTACGTTTTGATGTCTTTTCACACTCATTTTATTTCCTGACTAAATCCCCTCCATTATACATCACTTCAGAAGATCAGGCTTTTCTTCTAAACCATGGAGCCTTCTCTCTGTCTCGCCGTTAACTGCATCTTCAGTTGATCCTGATTCTTCACATTCTCCCCTTTCGTCTGTCCTCAGTTTCACAGTCAATGTGCTTTATATCTCTGTAGTGACATCTGTTGCTTCATTGGATTTTCCATTCAAGTCACTGCATTTCAGGGAAGCTAGTTTTGTTTGAGATTTCACCACTGTGCTCTGGGCAATATCCAATTTATTAAGGATTTCTGACGACAGCTTATACAAGAGTCAGATGCTTGGACACATCTCAAGTTCTGCAAAAGCTACTGGCCAGAAGTATGATTACACAAAGATGGTTAGTAGTCGGGCAGATTTTTAGAAACCTGTTTTTAATAGCAAAACTGAAATCACTTCGGCTACAGGAAAGCAAATCACCCTCCACCTCTTGTGATGCTCTTTGCAATCTTGGTAATAATCTTCTCTTTTTCCCTTCAGCTCATCTAGTACTTCTGATCTCCTTCCCTTTCTTCTCTAGAGATTTGCAAACAAGTTCCTTAATACCAACATCAAATTTTCTTTTAATATTTCTTTATTTTCTAGAAAAAAAGATAACGTCTCCCTACATACTTGATACATTAACCAAAAATTACCACTAAATTAAGTTAGAAGTTAAGTTCTTTGTGATTCAGCATTTCTCCTTTAGTTTGCCAAATGCACACCTCTTCTGGTCTTAGTATTATTTTCTTAAAATTTCTTCAGGGAATGTTGCTTCTAAGTAAGTTAACCAGTTGAATTACTCTTATCTTCATCTCTTTGTTTTCTGAAGCTTGTCTATTCCAACATTGGTTATGATTGTTTATCTTCTTTATATCTTCATCTTGGTATTTAATTGCCTGAAAGTATAATCTCTTGTGTTCTATTTAACCCAATGTTTGCAGTTCTTACTTAATCCTGTTTCACTTATGCTAAGTTGTTAGTTCTCCGGAAAGAACACTGAGACAAAGATTTAGTAAAATTAAGAGTTTAGAATATACAGAATATATTAATTCTCTTATGGTTCATAAATAGGGCAAATAAAGATTTCATGAGTCACTCTACACCAGCTATCACAGAAAGGCTGATACTGTACTTTGAAATTTAATTTGATACACTTGTTTTACTGCCTTACTGGCTATATTGTTTCTTATTAAGTCTCTCATTTATGTAAACTATTGACTTTTCATCTGTAGACAATCTCTAACTAGCACCTAGAACTGCCCTTCCAGAGGGTAGAAAGAGTGCAGGCATTGGAGTCATCTCTGCCAAACTGAAAAGCTTCCAGCTATGCAGCTTTTCCTTTTGTTCTTCAGACGGCTTTTTTATCCTGTGTTCCATTGTACCTTTAGTTTCTTTGATTGAAATACCTCACCACTCTAAATATAACTACATCGTCTGAATTTGCCTTTATCTTGGTGGTAATACCTTCAAAGGACTCTTGCAGGTAAGATAAATGTTCTTTCCACTGTCCAAAGGAATATGGAATAACACTTCAGTTGAGCATGGATCCTATGCAATTTTGACAACTGTACACATTTTGTTGTTGCAGCCTTATACTACCTCTTTATGCTGCAATCTTTTCAAGTAAAGCATCATTGCTATCACTAGAGTCCATTTTTTAAAAAATTCCACTCAAACTATGGAACCTTTTGAGGATTTGCAGGTGAAGAGGGGCTAAGTTCTTTTTGAATGGTTCTTGCACTTAAGTCATCTATCAAAGAATAATAAATAAATTCCTAAAATGTAGTGATTGCACAATGCAGGAAAAGGATGCATAATATACACTTTTCAAAATGCCGTACAAACTTTTATTCTTTTAAAAAATAAAGAAAGAAAGAATAGTCACTGTTACACATCATTTAATTGACACTAACACTTTTTACAGGACAGGAAGTATGATTGCTTTTGTATTTTTGAAAATTTATATTTGCTTTTATTCATAAGCATACTTAACCTATTTACAGAAGATGTACGAAAAATCCATGTAAAAAAAAATTCAGCTTAAAGTAGCTGAAAGCTGTTGCAGAAGTATTACATATATGGCTTGCCCTATTCCTGTTCTCCCTCAGCATTTTCTTACAGCACTTCAGGGAACAGAACAGGTGATGAGATGGGCCCTTGGGCTGAACAAGTTCACCAAATTATCTGTAATATTTCAGGCTCACATTTATGAAATTGATACATCAATTTATTCCATCAAGAAGGTCCAAATACAATTTTATGCTGCCTATCCAGTGTTGTAAAGCCCATATTGCTTGTGCAAAGAGTATTATTTTAATTTCTGCATATAATATGTTTTATATGTGTTGAAAATGTATACAGAATAGCTCTTAAAGAATCATAAGGTGAGCTATAATTTAAATGTTGAACTGGTGTTGTCTATGATAGTTTATTAAGCAAACTGCTATATTAAAACATACTACTCTTCCCACTTTTTATAATGACTTTTTGGGATAAATTTGCATTCTGCTCATCTTGCAGTCTTCTGGAGAGTCTAGTTAACACTCAACCTCAAGACCTTTGAGAAGCAAAAAAAAATGAAAGGTCATTTCATATTCTCATTTCTTGAGTTTCCTAAAACCAGAAAATACAAAGTTCAGGTGTTTCATAATGCCCATTAACCCTATCCTGATTGTCAACAAGTGGTAGAAATCAAATGCATGCAGTCTGTATGGTTGCCTTGCACAAGAGTGGGGGAGCTGATACAATGTTATCTGAACATGCCCAGGATGCATCATCTCAGAAAGACCAGGTGTCCACAGCTGAAGTGACCTTTTTTTTCTCCACAGGCTTGTAAGGGTAGTTAGAAGTCATTTTGAAGGGGGGTTAGCAGCTTATTTCCATAGTTCTTTCTTTGTGCTGCTACATCAGGGGGCATACTGAATCTGAGCATTAACTTAAAATGTCAGTTGCTAACCTTTTGAATAGTCATTCAGCGAGGCTTTACCACTTAATGACAAACATATACAATTAAGTGCCTAAATTTCATCCACCTTTTTCCTAGAGGCCTTGCTCATTAAGACCACAAACAGTTCTTCGTTCTGGAGGCAGCAGAGCCCCAGGTACAAATCTATGTCATTGTTTGGCTTCGTGCTCTCTGACAAACATCTGTGCAACACAGCTAGAATAAGAACGAAAACAGGTCATGCACACAGTGAACTTTTGGCTTTACATCATGCAAAATAGAAGCCTGTCCCCAGAAAAAAAAAAAAGTAATGTTTTGCCTTATGGAGACCATGTACCTGATTGGAAACCCATTCACTATTAGCAGGGAACTAGAAAAGGTCAAACTTTACCCTTATTCATGAGTTACATTGTAAAATCAAACACAGGCAATTCTTAAATGGACTAACCAAAGCAGGAGAAGTACATGGTGTGGTATAGCTGGCATCTGCCTTTGTCTAAGGACTAAGTGAGTGGTCACACAAGAGTGCACCAAAACTACTTTTCCATGAGGGATCAGTTCTGGCATTTCTGTGCCTAAACGATGGTAGGAAAAAAGGCCACATGCAAAAAGCAGGCTCTAAAAGCTGCTGTACTTCAGGACAGAGACTTCCATCCCCAAAGAAAATTAGATCATGTCAATGGCTGACACACGTTCTTTCCTTTTCCAACCATGGGAAGCATCCCCGTGCTTCTGAGGTGCAGTACTGGAACCCCTCATGACCCTCCGTTTGTTAACTCTGTGTTTGCAGAGTGTTTATTTCGTAACCAAGCAATTTCAAATGTGGTTTCAGAAACATTAAAGATTGTGCAAATACTATCAGAAGTTATTCACCAGACCCAATTTGAAGTAAAATGTTTATCCTTTGTGAGCCCTGTTACCTTTATGTGATGGTTAACACATAAGTCTAGTGGGGAGTGTGCGTGTGTTGATGAGAATCACACAAGTGTCCACCCAGCAGCCTCAGATGCCACCTCTGCTGCCATTTGTTTGACTTGTGGTTTTATATGGTTGCCTGTGGGCTCTCTAGTAACTAGCTGCTGCGCCAACATGGTAGCAACCAGTTTCTTCATTAAAGCTCTGCAGACTAAGTACCAAGAGACGAAGGCAAGACAAACCCCAAAAATAGGTTTATTACATAGCAAAGGCTGATGTGAGGGGACATCATGTACTGAATCTTGCTTGCTTTAGACACATTATGGAATAAGGTTTTTGAGGCAGGAATTGTTCTTGATATTTTTAGAAGAGTCCTTGCCCAGAAAAAAAAACTGGCCTTAAAATGCTGTTGGAGTGTACATCGTAAATGATTTGGCGTTTTCCTTTCCAACTGATAAATAATAATCTTGAGAAACCTTATTTCCTCTTCAAGGTAGTTTTTAAATAAGCAAGGAATCAAAGACTTTTCCCCAGAGGGTTTGCATTTGTGTGCACAGGCCACAGTGCCACTGGAAGACAAATTTTCCCTTTGTCATTTGGCAGCCAGAGGCACATGGAAGAGGGGACATGGTAAAAAAAAAAAATCTGTTCTGTTAAATACCAGACAGGGAAGGCTCAAAAAATGAGATCAAGCAAAGAGCGGCCTAAGGTGCAAGGCAGCTACAGAGACTTGTGTACACCCTAAGTGGTATTTGATTGTACAGAAAGAATTAATACATGTAATGTTAAACTGGTTTGGTTAGGTTTTAATGCATAAATGGTAGCATTGCTTAGCATTACAATGGGTACTAGCTTCCCTGGAACAATCTCCAAGTCTGCCAGCAGTAAGTGTGTACTCCTGCTGTTGTTACACACCTATTTTCACATATCTCTCCATTTGTTTGACTCACGTTTAACGCACACCAAAACAGAACTCTATGGTTAGTTCTTACTGGTGATTTTATCATGGTGGTGGTTCAGAGAACCTTTAATATTTTTCCCTCAAGCATACAGAAGTTGGTGTGTCTATTAAAAAGTTGCTCTCCTAAGACCTTTACCCTGTGTGGGTTTTTTTAGAATTGTAAATATGCTGATTAAATTTTACCGTCTCTCACTTCTCAGTGAAAAGTTTCTTTGTAATTATAGATACTAACTATAGGTTTTAACATCTTCATTTTGAAACCAGTGTAGCAGTTCAGAGCAAGATGATTATTTTTTTGCTGCCCTTGTCACTGGTTGTGTGAAATACAAGGTTCAAGGGCACATGTTTGGTATATACAGTATAGTTAGCAAGCTCTTTGGAAAAGGATATTCGTATGCCAAACCACAAATATTTCTGCCAATCTTTTAGCTTATGAATGATGATGAAGCACATTTTCCATGTTGGTAATTTCATTACAGTGATTGGATCAACTCAGGATTAATGCTTCTTGGATTTGGCAATAGTCTCTTACAGTGTGATATTGCAGGTCATGGTTTTGACAAGGGGACTAATTACATTGCTCCTGCAAAGGTTTGTTTATATTTATGTTTTTTTCATTAGAACAGGTCCCAAGCCATTTTTCAGACAGTTAGCTTACAGTACTTTGCTACAATTTTTTATTCAGAACAAAAAGGTAACTTTTCTTGAATTAGGTTGTTCTCACATTCCCTCAGGCCTCGAAAAGACAGAATCACTTTCATTTCAGATGGTTGAAAATTCCACCCCCACATACATCTTTAGAGATTAAAGGAGGGGGGCGAAGTGAACTAAATAAATGGCTTTGCCTTGGATAGAGACCAGGCCTACAGTGCTACAGATTTCATTCCTGAAAGAAAGGGATCAGAATGTTAATGTATATACAACTGGGAAAATAACATTGTGGTGTTATAGCTCCTATAATTCAGCTTGCCCAACATTTCTGCATTGTGCTAGAAGAAACAGAATGTCAGAGAGCAGTAAATAAAGCTGCATGTTAATGCGAGTCTAAATTATAAGGCACTGCATGAGTAATGCTTGTAGTTAAACTGGCTGGGATAAAAACTTATTGGTGCTGTCAGTCTTCATGCTTCAGAATGTACATCGATCACTCAAAAAGGTCGGGAAAAAATTCATCCCCTCACATCCCATTCTTTCTCCTTTCGCTGCAAGTTTTTTGAGTATGAGTGTATTGATTGCTTGCATGCTGGTTTATTTGGTTTTCCCTGGTTTTTATACCTGCTGAAGATTACATGAAATATTGGTTTAACCTGATAAAATAATTCCTGGTCATATCTGCAGCAAGCAGTGGTGAAGAATTTTGTTGCCACATGTGAACTGTTTAGCATTTTATTTGTTTTCTGATTTCCTGAAAGAGAGGTGTGTCAGATCACAGTCTTCCAAAGATTAACCTGTCCTTAAGCTAAGTGCTATCGGCAAGATGAAGGATTGTCAGCCAATAAGCTGTTAATTGAAAAGCTGTTTTTTTCTATGACAGTCAATCAGAGAAAGGCAAGAGCATCCAGTTTTACCTACATTCTTCTACAAAAACTGCAAAAACTGCATTTCCACAAGAAAATGGTGTTTTAAAGACAGAGGCCACTTTCTTGAAAATTTGGCCCTAAAAGCAGAACTATGAACTGGGAGGTATGTTCCCCAGAAATGTGATTTAACAATGTATCTTAGGGTCTTGTAACTTATTCTATGATAGCAGTGATTTGTCAGGCAATTTAATGATACCTTTCCAGACAGATGAATCTTTGTGTGGCTAACCAGGCAGGAGGCAGCTCTCTGTCTCAGTGATCCCGCTCAGCTACAGGCAGTGGTGCAGCACACAGTCCAGAAAGGTCTGTGCAACATCTCTTCCATGCACCCCAGGCATAGAGGTGTAAGTCACATCTGGAACATCCCATAATAAACTCAAGACCTTTTAAAAAAAAAACAAACATATTCTGGAGCATGACACAGAAGGAGACGCCCGAGGGAATGATTTCAGACTGTGAAAGTGTTCAACATAACAGGTATTGTTAAGCTAAAAATATCTCCAGCCTAGATGTTTCCCATATAATTTTGCAGGTACTCCTTCCCAATCTAAAAGAAAACACTTGTTTTGTGAACCATGGATGTTGTTACAATTGATGTGAAAGACAGTGATCCAGGAAATACCTGTGTGAAGAATTTCTTTAAAGCACCAAAGTTGTTGTACGAGAACAAATCGTATCAAAATTGAACACAGGGGTGATCCTAAATCTCCTGCTGCTGAAAAAAAAAAAAAATTAAAACTGATGCCTTAGAATATTTTACTATAATTGAGTACTGAAAGCAGTTGTGTATAAATATGAATTTACCAAGTTTATTGTAAACCATGATAAAAGATCTTGCTGTGGCAGGAAAAGTAACACGGATGAGCTCTAGCACGGATGGGCTTTCAATGTCTTAAAGCCAGTAATGCTCTTAACATGGTGTCTGGGGACTCTGAATCTCTGGCTTGGGATATCAATTGCCTTAATTACTTGTGGATCATCTGTCTTAAAGTGCTGACTTGTTCTTGAAAATGTAATGTTGGTGATGCAGTGAAAGTCAACCCACAAACCTGCTGGATAAGTTCAATTAATACTTCCTTACAATGAGTTACACAAACAAAATCAACCTGGATTAATATCAAACTCTCTAAATAGTAGGTTTATTTTTCCCTCTCCCTATATGAAAGAAAAAAAAAAAAAAAAGAAAAGAAAGAAAACCCACTGACAGAGTATATAGGAGGGGAAGATATCTATTATGTATTAACTTTCAGAAATGGAAATTTGATAGCCAGAGGCTAATTTGCAAAATTATAAAGAAATACAGAAAAAGTAATTTCCTGGAAATACTGTGAAGTGAAAACCCCAGAATCAAACTGGTAAAGCATAAGCAGAAGATAAATCAGGCAAAGGTTAGAAAGTATTAGTAGGTTATTTTCATGAACTTGTTGGAACGCTTCACTGCAGCACAGAATGGGCCTTTTAGAGTACAAAAAAAAAAAGTATTAAAAAAAATCCTAATATCATTTTTTTTAATTGAAATCTGCACCAACTTATGATATCTTTGCTGGAGAAAGAAAGGGACTTTCAAATTAAGGAGCAGGTTCCATAATAGTGGTATAGATGGATAGCAGGCTTGCATTAGGAATTAGCAGTCAATTTAAGAGCAGAATATTCCAGAGCTGATTGAAAGCAAAATAATTTCCTTCCATTAAATGACATGTCAGTAAAGTTTTGAGTGCTTATAACGCACAACTATGTCTCATAAGGGATACAGAATCTGGCACTGAGCAAGGCACTAAAGGCGCGTGTCATTAATTATCAGACCTTGGAACACATCCATTTTGGGGTGATATTACAGAAAGCTGTTTAGCTTGTTATGGTCAAGACGAACCACAGTTGTGTTGCTTTCACTTACATTGTGTTCCATGTTTTTCCTGCAAATAAATATCTATCTATATGCAAATAATCTCATTTTTAAGAGTCAGCATGTGTGACAGGACTGGAATATAAGTTAGTATCATCCGGCCTGAGTTTACAGCTCTTACCAAGTCATGTTACAAACAAAATTGTCTCCTAACTGTTTCCCCCCTGTAATAGAGGGCCTGTGCTGCAAAAGTTGAGTCCATATACAGTACTTAATGCTACTAAGCCAATTACATCTTGTGAGGATGCTTTTTTTGTGTTACATTGAAAATTTTATTGACCAGAAATTCACCATGATGCAAGTTCTACCCACTCCATATCATTTGATCCTAATCTGTCTTTAATTACTGCTTAGATACTATTCTGGTTGTCCTGTAAATCATGAATAGCTATAAACTCCCTACTAATGTTTATGCTTGAAACACTAATTTTTAAAAACTATTGCATAATTCTCTCCAGGTATGCCACCCACTACAATGCTTATCTGTTCTGATTCTTTCCGAGTTTCTGTTAGTCTTTATGCCACTGTCTCAATTTGTTTAAAACATATATTTATATGTCCTATACTATGACTTGCCTAAGCCACAACTACGTGATCACAGTTGACAATCTAGTCTCAGATTGCTGGTGAACAATTAGGTCAGCTGATCACTACCTCATGTACCTTTAATTGCTTTTCGATTACCCTGTTCTGTGCTAGAAAATTAACAGCAGATTTAATTGCCTTGTGTTCCCTTAGCAGCTTCTGTTACCCTAACGCTGGCAGTTTTCAACCTTCTTTTGTTCATCTTAACCCCCAACTTTCTTTACTTAGCTATCTGCACACAGTCTTCTTCTCATTTTTATGTTTCAAGCCATGCAAACTCTGGCATTTCGGCAAAATAAAAGAAGGTAGTAATTTTCATTAGTACTACTCTCAGGTTCTTTGTGAAAACTAGCCTGGGTCTTCTTAAGTTGCTGGATATCTGGCAATTTCACACGCACTGAGGATCAGCCCTTTAATCTGTCAGATGGAATAATGTCAGATAGGTTTGACAGATAGTTTGCAGAACACATATTATCCGTTTCAGGGCTAGCTGAAATGTCTGATAATCACACATTATACCATGCTTTACATCATTTTTATGTGTTCAGATAGGTAGTTCATTATTTTTAACACTTCTCAACATGCCTGAATGGTGACAATAATAGCTCCAGTATTGCTTTCTATTTGTAGCAATGTGATAACTAAGAACTGGAGCAAGTTACATCTGTCTTGATCCTTCCTTTCTTTGCAAAGCATGACATGACTTCCTTTCCTCATCTCTTTAATTATCTGTTGGGTCTTGTTGTCATTAGCTATGTCAACACCAGTGCCCTTCAGGTAAATGGCATACTAAGGCTTGTCTAAACTGACTTGAGAACTTACTGTGGCCATAACAGGTGAACAACAGCACTTAACACTGCTCCTCCTGCTATCCCCTTCTGATCCATTAACAGCACCCTGCACTTCAGGAGCTCTTTGTCTTCTTTTCTTACATCTTCTTTAATACTGCGAGGTTTGGGGTGGGTTTTTTTTCCCCCTCTAGTCTAGAAGCTTCCCTGTCTCCTTTTGTGAACTAATAATTCTTGACTTTCCATTACTTCTATACTGGACATCTAGACTATGATTAACTTTTATGGCTCGTCTGATTTGACTGTAGGTGATAATCAACTTGCTTTTACCGCAAAGGAAGTTACAGTATTGTACAAGGACACTTCATAAAACTATCTTTCCAGGGCATCTCTACTAATAAGTGCACATGGATGGAAGATAAGCAATGCCAATTACTCTGTGAAAAAGCCTCTACTATTCTCAGACAAGTAACTCCTATCACCTCTGTAATAAAGGCCTGCTACAAGCTCTGTTACAAATCTCTGTTCTTCCAAAATTTATAACAGTTCTCAAAGTATACTCTAAGATAAAGCCTGGTATAATAAACTTAATATCCAAGAGCAAGTGTGAAATTACCCATTCACTTTTCAGTAGGCAATAAAACAGGACAGTTGAAGTAGTTATGTGCTATATAGAAATGATAGGAAATTGTAGGCTAGTACGAATCTATACCTCTGGTCAAACAGGGGATTCAGTTTCTATCTCTGATAGACAGCCTGCATCCAGCTGAGTGTTTTCCCTGCAAAACCAGTCTTTGCTGCTGCTTCTTCCTTTTGGACTTTGCATGTAGAAGGGCAGAAAGAGCAAAGAGGCTGACCTGACACTGCTTTGGGCTGTCAGGTGGGAAGTTTGAGCTCTTTCACTCAGCTTTTCACAGCAGCTGTTAACAGGGTTCTTCCACTAGCATCAGCTCGACTGCTTCTCTTAAAGGTCTGCATATCTGCTTGTGATGTTATTCAGTAACTGTTGGGATATAGACATATTTAAGACAATTAAGTCAATCAAAGATATTGCAAAAAGCTTAATCTTTTTTCATGAGCCCTAGTAAAATGCTTTGTGTGTGCACACATATTTCTTTGTTCTATATTTTGGCTGGCAACTGAGTACCCACCAGCCACTTCCCCACACCCCCACCCACCTCCATCCCCCAGGAGATAGATGAGAGAATGGGAAGAGCGAAAGTGAGAAAAATTTGTGGTTCAAGCTAAAGGCAGTTTTATAATCTGTTTCATAATAATGATGAGGAGATGTATTGCAAAATGTATTGGATTGAAAAGGGAAAGAACTAGCAAGGAAATATTTATAGACTAGCTCTGCCATTTCGAACTTATTAACATCAGTGGACTTATTTCTGATGAAAATAAAAGCAAAGGTAAAGCAGGATGCAATTGCACCTGATGAACCCATAGCATCTGACGAACCAATAGCATCTGACTCGTTAGCTATATCTGTGTTTTTATCAAAAGGTAGGTAGATTGACACATAGAAATCTTGACTTTATTTTAAGTGGCATTTTATAAACTTTGCTTCAATTGAGACTGAAGACTAACTTCAGCATGAGGAAAGTTGAGAATAGGCTCTATTTATGACAGGGAAAAAATTGGTACTCATGAGATTTTATTGCTTTTGAGTGCTTTTTAACAAAACTATTTATGTAACAGGACTAAAACCTGATTTTTCTTGCATGTCATATGGAACAGTAACTAACCAATCTGAATGCCATCTACCTGGTGTAGATTATTTACCTGAAAGAAAAATCACTCTGAAGAACCTTTTATTCCGCTTGCACTCAATACAGAGCGATATAACTCTTCTATGTAAGCTTTTTTTAAAGAAATGATTGCTAATATTTTTTAAATAATAAGCATGTACAAGTACCTCACTAAAGGTTTAAAAGTTCTTTGAAGATACCGTTTCCAAACAATTCAGCCAAAGTTTTTGGCCAAGTCTGTAGACTTATTTGAGAGCTGTGAAAATGTTATGATGTACAAACATTTGATGGGGAAGAAAAGAGAAGTAGCTTGCTTCTTCTAAACCAGACAGGTAGGAAGAGTAACTATACTCTTTGGAATAGCTGCAGCTAATGATACAAAACATAATGCAACACATAATGTAGACCATTCTATATAAAAGAGTGAGTTAGAAACTGGGGCTAATGATCCCCTCAGGCTTCAGTGATGAGATCTTCCCTGGAGAATTATGCCTGATGTCCCATATTTATACTTTAATTTCCGTGACTGCATAAGCATTGCATCTATTTCATTTTGTGACCTGATTGGTAAAAATCCTGATTTCCAAAACCATTTTAGACTGGAGGCTTTTTTCAGTCACCAGATACACTGGTAAGTTGGGACCACCTTCAACATTATCTGAGGGTTACATGACCAGAAATACGCCTCTCCTGAGGCATATTTCCCACCTCCTCATGCCAGAGTCAATTATGTCATAACTCTGTCCATAAACTGACTAAGATCTTAATTGAGTCTAATCTAAGAAATTTTGCCTTCCATACCCATTTAAATGATTCTTTTATTATATTAAAGGTTTAAATCATAATTCCATTTAGTTTTGAAAAACTGCTAATAATTTTACATGCAACATTTTTCTGTAAATAAATGCCACTTGATGTAAATGATATCTATAGAAGTCTTATTTATTCTTGTTCTTTATTCTTGTTCTCCTTAATTTCCTGGTATTTTAATTCACAAATATATATAAATAATATAAATAAATAAAATAATAATAATAATTATTATTATTATTATTATTAAATAAATATGCCATTCTTGATCAAAACGCAGCCTCCACAATTTTCAGAAATAAGATTTTCAAACCAGTGATTAAACACCTATTCCCTAAACTGTCAAAAACCACAAAGGATTCTTCTAAGGCCCTGCTGTTCATCCAGTATGTTAAAGGCAAGGTCTTGTCCAAGGTTTCAGATCCCTTAATCATGCTAGTTGAGCTTGAGTTGTACATTTTTAGCATGCAGTTAGACCAATATGATTACTACTTTATGCAGCTGCGAGAAAATTTATATACCACTGTAGCTGCTTTACTCCAGCGTGCCAAACACAACACGTCGTTTTGCAAGGCTTGGAGCAGCATTTGCTCTCATAAATTTGCTATAATAAGACTCCCTAGGCTGAGGCTGTTGGATGCCTGACCCTAGTCTTGTCAGAATGGTTAAAAGCAATGTAGCATTCAGCCAACTCTCTTGGCTTTGTTGGATGAATGAGTTTAAAGACACGGAGAGTGTTGCCACACGGAGGTAAGATAAAAGGAAAAGGCGCTTCGTAACACTAATGCAGGTATTAAAATAATGCTATATTAGAAGAAGGTAGTATCTGGACAAATACTTTTTCTGCAGTAAAATCATTATCTGTGTGTGGTATCTTGAACTGCTGCTGTATGCAGTATCAATTTCTGTACTTTACAGTATGTATCAAAACTGGGAATTGTTGCTTTGAATTTTCTCATGTGCTTCTCTTAAATGGCAATGAAAGGAAGCCCACTGAATAAAGCTCTATTTTTAGCAGATTTCTCAAAGTAATTTAATCTTTGCATAGACGGCAACAGTCAGAGTATTGGCTTGTCAGTACTACAATAGTAGGTATTTCAGTGTAAAATATCCAATGCTTTAAAAAAATCCAAAATATGTAACACTAGCTGTTTCTTGAAAATTTACTCTGTTTCCCATCTTCCTTATTTCTTTGTAAAAGTACCTATTCACTTGCTACTTGTTTGATTCTGCACGTTTAAGCTAATTAAGTTATAAGGTTTCACTTCACCAACCACCTCTTATTTGCTCTTTAGTAAAATTTACAACTCTAATTCACTTATCGTCCTAGTACAAAAGTACCTGTCTCCTGTTGGATGAAAGAAAAGGTTGAAGGATGCCTTCTGTTCATCTCTATCTGACATTATTGAACTCCAGCTGGCAAAACACTTGATTTAATAAATATTTTCCTGTCTTACACTGTGAGTATCGCACTCTACCTTACACAGCAAGGCTGTCAAGGAGATCATGCTTTTCCGAGCAACATACACTCTTGTTCCCAAAGTAAAAGCAGATGTTTAATACCTGAGCTGCTTTCACTCCATTTCCAAACTCTCCCAGCCCTTTCTCTTCCTGAGAGGCATTAGCACTGCCATAATCTCAAAGAAGTCAGGCCTACTTGACTTTATTTGCAAGCCTTTCTGTCAGCCCTTTGGCTTCACTTGGCTCTTAGAACTCTAAATGCACTTTTTCTGCTCCCTGACTGAAGAGGCTGGGCCAGCCGTCCCTTACTCCCTGCTTTCAGGACCAAGTGGACTTTAGGATTGTGCTGCATGGTCGGAGAAAACAGGAGCTCCCCAGTCCAGAGCCCTGGGGCCAGTGCCTGTGACCTGCTGGAGGTTTCACCTACTTCCACAATCTTGACTCAAGAATAAGGATAGTGTGGTCTCCCTGACTTCAAGTTTTAGTTTGGCACTTTCTGTTGCAGCTTTTACATGTTAAGTGTTAAGAAGGTGATAGGAAGGGTACCTCTGACTTTCCTTAAGTTTATTCTGTTCTCTGCTTATTTGGTGTACTGAAGATGTCTGCACCATCAGACAGGAAGCTGATGTGGTGACAGTATTCATGGGATCTTCTCATGTAAGGCAATCTTTTCTATGGCGAATACCTGAGTAATCCCACTGTGCTCATCTGGCGCGCAGGCAGCATATAATCCACTTTCAGTCTGTGCTTCAGAGCCTTATGCAGAAGTATAAACAATGTTTAAGCACTGTACAAAATATCCAGAATATCATAAACATCTGATCAAGTTTTCACCAGTCTAGGACACGTGCCCTGCAGTTTTACGCTGAGTGGAAATTCTCAGGTGCACATAGATCACCTCAAGCGTGTTCTTGTCAGACTATGCTTGGGTGAGAGTTACAGTTTTGCTTGACGTTGCATGTTCACGTTGGACAATGCTATTCCCCTGCACGAGCTGTGACTTTAATAAGGGAGCCAAAAGATTTCTCCCTTTGCGAGCTGAATTCCCATTTTACAGTGTTAGGTAACTGTAATCCTGGTTTCAGCACTTCGTCAGGATGAAAGTGGCAGGTATTTGGCTCTTTTCCTGTCACATCACCATAGTGCAATGGTGGATTTAGCAGGGTGAAATGAGGATTTTCATCTCTCACTACCTCTTGTGTCTCTCTCTGAAGCCACTAATAGCCGGGCTCCCGGTGGGTGTTCAGGACTGTTTTTCAAGAAGTAAAAGACTGTTCCTTCTTCTGGACAGTGAATGGAATTAAGGGTGAAGCTGCGAGTAGTCTGTCCTTGGATGACAGAGGAAATCTTGGGTTTAGTGCTGAAGTCAGTGGTCAGGAAATTGCACAAACTGAATACGAAAGTCTTTGGCAGATGCTGTGTTTCTACCAGATTTGGAGGAGGAATGGGGGTTTGAGAAACTTCGAAACATCATGCTTAGAATTTAAACTAGATGCATTGTGGCAGCAGTGCTAGCCAAACTCTCTTTTACTTTTTAATGCATTTTTAATTTGGCTCGTCATGCACTATGTGTTTCATGTAGGGAGTAAAATACAAAACTGATTCACTTGCAGATTTGGCTTCTGAGGCTGTCTGCTCCGTAGTAAAAAATAAAGCATTATGTCAGGTTCTGAAGACAGAAGCAAAAAGACTTTTAGATATTTTCAGACCATTTATCTCCTGAAACAAAAAGGGATGATGTACTAAGCAAATTACAGAATTAGGGACATATTCCATACTCCTGTTATATAGATCATTAAAACTATGAAGCTCTAGGTCAGGTATAAAGAGCACCTGGTCCCATAGGAGGCTTCTGCTCTCCAGGAGTCTTTTACATGGAACAACCACTAGATGAAGCATAGCTTAGTAGATTATTCTTAAACTAAAGTAAAAAATACAGGCAGGAACTATGATTAAAGAAACAAAACTTAACTAGGTTTCTTATTTAAGGATTATCAACTTATCAATTTAAGGATCAACAACTTAAGAAGTAGAGCGATGAAGAAGATTTAAAGATATTTAAAGATAAGAAGATTTTAAAGAAGATTTAAAGATATTTCATAGAATCACAGAATGGTTTGGGTTGGAAGGGACCTTCAAAGGTCAGCTAGTCCAACCCCCCTGCAAGGAGCAGGGACATCTCCAACCACATCAGGTTGTTTAGAGCCCCCTCCAACCTGGTCTTGAATGTTTCCAGGGATGGGGCACTGTCCTGGTTCTGGCTAGGATAGAGTTAATATTCACCTGAGCTGGGCTGAGAACTGGAGCTGGTAGCCCCTATGGCTGGGGCACCCAGCTGGGATAATTAACTAATTAGCTAACAGCTGGGGTTAATTTATCCAAATTAGCCAAAGGGCTATTCCATCCCGTGTGACATCATGCTCAGTATATAAGTGAGGAGGGTCCTGAGGAGAGTCTCCTGCTACGTGGAAGAAAGTGGGTGTGGAGATTTGTTGTAAGCCATTGTACTGTATTTGTTTTCCATCACTGTTTTGTTTTCTTCTGTTATTGATGTTAAAGTTACTTTTTATTCAATCTCAACCCACGTGTTTTTGCTGGATTTTTTTTGTTTACCAATTCTCCCTTCTGTCCCACTGGAGGGTGGGGGAAGTGAGAGAGAGACTGCGTAGTCTGGTCCCAGTCGGGGCTGAACTATGACAGGTGCCTACCACCTCTCTGGGCAACCTGTTCCAGTGTTCTACCACCCTCATTGTAAAACACTTTTTTCCTAATAGCTAATTTAAATCTACCTCCCTCTATTTTGAAATCATTACCCCTAGTCCTGTCACAACAGGCCCTACTGAAGAGTTTCTCCCCATCTTTCCTGTAGGCCCCCTTGAGGTACTGGAAGGCTGCTATCAGGTCTCCCCAGAGCCTCCTCTTCTCCAGGCTGAACAGCCCCAACTCGTTCAGCTTGTCCTCATAGGAAAGGTGCTCCAGCCCTCTTATCATCTTTGTTGCCTTCCTCTGGACTGCCTCCAATAAGTCCATGTCCTTCTTATGTTGGGGGCTCCAGAGCTGGTTGCAGTACTCCAGGTGGGGTCTCACCAGAGCAGAGTAGAGGGGCAGAATCACCTCCTTTGACCTGCTGGCCATGCTCCTGTTGATGCAGCCCAAGATGAGGTTGGCCTTCTGGGCTGCAAATACAGATTACTGGCTCATGTTGAGCTTCTCATCCACCATCATTTCCAAGCCCTTCTCCTCAGGGCTGTAAATTTTGTTAGCAAAATGATGATGTTTCTGTTTCAGCGACTATAGTTGCTTGTCCGTGATCTGGCTAGGATAGAGTTAACACTCACCTGAGCTGGGAGGGAAACTGGAGCTGGTGGCCCCTATGGCTGGGGGACACAGCTAGGATAATTTACTAATTAGCCAACAGCTGGGGTAAGTTTACCCAAATTAGCCCAAGGGCCATTCCATCCCATGACATCATGCTCAGTATATCCCTGAGGAGAGTGCTAAGGGAAGCCTCCTGTTACTTGGGAGGAAACTGGGCACCAGGTTTTGTTGTGAGCTATTGTACTATATTTGTTTTCCATCTCTATTTTGTTTTCTTCTGTTATTTCTCTTAAATTTATCTTTTGTTCCATCTCAACCCACGAGTTTTGCTGTCTTTTTTTTTACGAATTCTCCTCTCTGTCCCGCTGGAGGGTGGGGCGGAGTGAGTGAGAGACTGCGTAGCTTGGTCCTGAGCAGGGCTAAACTATGACATCACTGTGCCCAGCTACATCACTAAGACTGCTAATGTAATTGCTCCAAGTCATTTTCTGAGAGGAGAAAAACAATTCCCAAATTAGGAGGAATGTTTTTCTGCTACTTAAAAGTGTACTAAATTGGAAACTGCCCACTAAATAAACTTCTTGCTAGCTTTTCTAATGGGATGGTGTGCACTGAAGTCTTGTAAGTGCTCTTTGCCTGTATGAGGCATTTTCCTGATGTTTCCTTACTCTAAACAGGGGGAATATCCTGCTATCTTAAGTACTTCTGACACATAGATGCAGGCAGAGTTCCTATTTCACTGGAAACTGCAATGACACTGACTGACACATAGACATGTGACGACATTTCAGGATTAGTATCAAGACATGCATTGATATGATTTTTCCAATGAGTTTTTTAAGGGAAGTGATTGCCCTCTCCTGTTTTTCAGTGCAGGCAGTGTCTGCTTTTGTCCCCATCCTTAGATGCACTGAAATTTGAGTTGAAGCAATGAACAGGGTGCAGGTGTTGAGGTGATGGCACCCGGGGGCTGTGAGGCAGCTGCTGTGGGGAGCAGCCAGGGCTACCCCATGCTGGACATAGCTGGTTCCAGTCGGCCCCAACCAACCCACCGCAGGGCAGGGCTGGGCCCTGCAGCCATGGTGGTGGCACCTCGGGGAAAGCCTGTGTCAGAAAGGGCAAAACACTTCACAGTCGGCAAGGAGCAAGGGGAAGAGTGTGCAAAACAGACCTGCAGACCCCAAAATCAGAGAAGGAGGAGGAATCTCCAGAGATGCCCCCAGAGCAGACCACACTGCAGCCTTTGGAGGGGACCATGCTGGAGGAGCTGGAGGTGCCCTGAAGGAGCTGTGGCCCATGGAGAGTCCATGCTCGAGCAGGTTTATCCTGAAGGTCTGCAGCCCATGAGAAGGGGAAAAGAGTGTGGAGGAAGGAGAGGCAGAGAGGAGCTGTTATGGACTGACCACAGCCCCCCATCCCCTGTGTTGCTCAGCTGGAGGAGATAGAGGAGTGGGGAATGAGAGAGTGAAGTTAAACATGGAAAAAAGGGGGGATGTGGGGAAGATGTTGTTTTTATTTGTCTTTCTTTCTCAGCATGGGAATTGGGAATAAATTAAATTTACTTTCTCCAAGTCAAGTCTGTTTTGCTCATGATAGTAACTAGTAAGCGATCTCCCTGTCTTTATCTCAACCTGTGAGCTTTTTTTATCTTATTTTTTCCCATCCTGCTGAGGAGCAGGAATGAGAGAGCAGCTGGGTGGGCAACTAGCCATGGTCAACCCACCACAAGCATTCACAACAGAATCTGGTACACTTTAGGAGTTATCCTTGTAAGTATAGCTACTCAGCTGGATTATTTTTCCCAATCCACTTCACACATGCTTAGTTGCTATGTTGTGTCTCTCTGGACAAATTGTTAACCACTTGTTTCTAAAACTCCGCAGATGCATGATGAACTCAGAAGACAGGACTACAGTACCATCCAGAGAAGCTGCAGCTTGCTCTGTCCCTGTTAATAAGCTGCTTTCCTCCGGTTTCTGCATATTGGTAGTTCAATTTAGAAAGGGAACAGCTTCCAGACGCCCTTAAGGTGAAAGGCAAAGATCAGATATTTTCATGTGAAGTTTGAATTGTTTCCCCATCAAGGACCAGAGAAACATATAGATTTATTTTCAGGGATCTTTTTATATTTTGTCCTATGCTGTTTTGCAACATCAGGGAAGTTTACTACCTATGTATCTTTACTGGGGGCTTGTGTTACTGGAAGATGCTGGCAGTTGAGTGTCCAAAGTGCAGGGTCACATTCTCTGAGGTTTGTCACAGCAACAAACTTGAGTTTTTCAAGCTTGCATCTGCTATGGAAAATAATTTGTTAAAATGTTCATGCTCGTTGTTGCATGCTGGACATGTGATTTTTTTAAGGAACGAGAATTTTCTCCTGTCAGTTCATATCTTCCTGGGACTTTCTATCAGTTCAGTGCATATTGCTGGTCTCTAAGAAAATGGATGCTTGGAGCAGATTAGGGACCTTCTTAAAATTCCACCTCATAAAATTGGAAGATCAGCTGAGGTCTCTATTTCCACCTAAGTATAATGGATGAGAGGAACCTATTTGGTTTCATAAATGGAATATGTAATCTTCACTACTTAAGCTAGACAACAGTTTTGTTTTCATGAAATTAAACCTTCAAACAGCTTTGGAACCCAAATAACTTTTTCCCCCTTTGTTTCTTTTCAAATTTTGATTGCAAGTCTGAATTCAATTATTCAGAGATTAGAGTTCAAGTGGTTTACTCTTAACAGTGAATGCTAATGTGCTCACCTGTTACATGATGATGAAAATACTTTAAAAATAAAAAAAAAAAAAGAAATCTAATACATCAGCAAAATTGCCTGGAAACAGATCTTTACTTTCTAAACTCTACCAGATTTCCTGGGCCTTTATTTTAATTGCATGTGCTGATTAAGCATGTACATTTCTCTTCTAAAACATTGAAGTTGTCCTTTCCTATTCAGAGTGCAACTTCTTAGTGAAGATTAAATTCTCTAACATCAATTTTCATGTTTTTCAGTCTGAAACACAGAGGAGTACTCTTTGTCAATACTCAGTGAATACTCGAATAAATGCTGTGCCTACTGATATTTTTTCATATCTTAAAATTTTTCAAGAATTACAACAGTCAGGAACTATCTTTAAGATTGCTGTGCAGTGTGAGACAGTTTTGCAGCACAGTCAGTGCTGCATAGCACAATGGTGATGAAATTCCTCTTGAGCAATATAAAGTATAAAATATTGGAAGATTTTCCTACATCTTTCTTTTAAATTAAATTCCATGCTGGTTTTATTTTCGTGTATTGCCTCTCAAGATGTAATACCAAATGCTGATAGGAAGAGGAAAAGATACCAGTTTCCTTTTTGTTTTCTTTGTCCTATCCTATTAACAGATCTTGCTCTCAACTATTTGGCGTTCTTCTGACAGAAAAACAGGAGGGAGAAAAAACTTAAATTTTTTTTCAGCCTGACCTCAATAATGTAAAAAACCTGTCATTGTGGCTGTCAGCAGGATGGCAAAGGTTCAGATAAAACTTTTTTGATATCCTATAAAGTTACTGTAATCACCTGAGTCCATTCTGCATTGGTTGCTGTTGACCAGGCATGAACCATGGGTGTACCTTACAGGCCATTGTTTGCATGTTATGGGTTATTTAACCACGATGGCCTATTGCCTAGAAATTTTCTAAATGCAGATGAGTATTTATAGCAATTCTCAGTAGAAATATTTTTAAAGGGAGTGCAGAATTGCCTTTATCCAGGATATCAAACGAAACAATGTCTTTAGATTTGAAAGACGATTTAATTCCATTTTAAAATAAAAAAAAAAAAAGAGATCAATTCTGTCCTTCACTTGCCGCATCTACAAAGCAGAGTGTGCTAGCAAACTGCAGCAAAGCTATGAGTTGCAAACACAGCTGTTCAAGGAAAACTTAGTAGCCTGAGGGGAAAGATGGCAGAATTACTGAAGTGCCATCACAGGGTAAATTACATATAATTTCAAGTATTTCTGTTATTGAACAAAAGAAGAAAAATGTGGCTTGTCCTGGGCTTCCAGAGTTAGTTGCATGTCCATCTATAAGCAGAGAAGCATACAGATAGCATATATGTCCATCTATGGATTATCTGTAGCCTGGGAGACATACCCTGGTGCACTGGAGCTGAATCAGCTCCCATTTCCCACCGAGACACTCTATGCCCAGGTGTTCCGAGGGAACGCGATGCTTTGTGTGCTGTGAATTCCTGTGCCCTTTCACATAACACTAATCTTGCCACTTAGATAACCCCAGACTCTACCCCAGCAAGGATGAGAGATTAGATGCACTTTTTGATCCACAAACAGAAAGACAATGATGTCACCTTAATGCTTTATAAAGGGCTTTAGTAGCATTAGCATATTACTTAACTAACCTTACCAGCAATTTTGAAACAACTTATGAAACTAATTTTAAGAGGCATCTAATAAAGTTTATGAGAATCACTGCAAATTAATAATAAGAATAATAAACAATAGAAGAGGAAGAATTACAGGTTAATTGCTATCCAGTCATCTCTTCAGTGTAGGCTGTCATGACTCTTTCTGATTTTTGTTCTCTTATTAGCTGATATCAGTAGAACCTTGTTTTGTCCCTGTATGCATTAGGACTTTGGTAGCAGACAGATTTATGCATATGTAATGTTCTGTCACTTAAGAAAACAGATATAGGACATAACACAATAATAAACCACTAATTTACAGATTTATTACTGTATATTTGGAGTTGCATATTTTCACATACAAGGACACTGAGAAACTCACAGGCAAATTAAAACAGAAAGGGTCGCGATAAGGAAGCAGTAAGCCTGTGTGAAAACAATGACAGGAAGATGCAAACAGAAACTGTACGGAAAATATCATTTACATCAATGTTTTTATGATAAATGTGCAAATTACAAATAAACTGGGGTTGCCTGCATTGTACCCAGACATTCATCTAAGACAGGACCTTCAACATAGCATCATTTTTTTCCATAATGATTGCTTTTCATTCATTCAGTCTGATCACCAGATGGATAAAGACAAGCTAATTAATCACTCTTTGGATCATGCCTAGTATATAAAAATAGCCATAATTCACTAGTCAAGTCAAAAGTACTTCTGGTCCTCTCTCCTGTTTCTGGCAATAGCCAGGAGCATGTGCCTAGAGAACAGGTACCCCTCAGTCACCATTTCTGCTTCCAGCAGCTTGTAGCCACTCAAATCAAATAACAAGTTCAGTAAATTGGTTTAATGGTCTTTTCCTCCATGAAATTGTCTAATTGCTTTTTGAACTCATATTTACCTCTAGCCTCCATACCACCTTGTGGCAATCAGTTCCACAGTATAATTACACAAACGTTCCTTTTATTTTTTAAAGATATCTGAGTGATCCTTTGTCAAAATTTTTTGCAGGAACATTTCAAAGAATTCCAGAAAGGCTGTCTTAAGGTTAAAGGAAAATAAGACTTTTCAGTTTGGTGACCTGGGATTTTTATGGACACAGTTAAGGTCATTGCCTGTCACCATAGCAAAGGGATCAGATAAAAATTCTAAAATGTCAGTGTCTTCCTACATCCTTAAAGTCCAAGTATCTTATTTGTCCGGATTGCAGAGACTGATGGTGCTAATATACAACACTGAGAGAGACCTAGTGAGAATTTTTCTATGGGGAAAAAGCTGGGGTCAGAGAGAAGTCCCTTGAATCTTCTCCATCAGACAGCTGTTGGTTTAATTTCTCTGTCCTGATATTGCCCTCATTGTCTACAGTTTTTATGTTTCAACGCTTCACTGCATTTTCGCCTACATTTCATAGCATCGTGCATACAAAACATGCAGGTTACAAGAGCCTCAAGGTCCTTTATTTCATAACCTGTGTTAGTAACCTTGAGTCACTTCTATTACGTATGAAGATCTAAGTGCAGATGCCATCTGGTACAGTGCTGAGAGGCTCCAGGTGACCGGGCTTTTTTTTTTTCCAATCATGTTCAGAGGAAGCTAAGCACATGGTATATATTTGATACAGACACTACTTGGGCAATAGGTTTCTGTGTATGACTGTTGATGCTGGATTTAAGTCTTTGGAATTAAATTCTGGTTTTCACTCTGATGTTTAAGTTCAGCTTCTTCTTTCCAGGCGTCAGACTACTTTTATGGCAGAGTTTTATAATTTTTTTTTTTCATCCTTTCTTGAAGTGCCTTACATTCTCAAAGTCCTGTCAATCTCTCTGCTATGTGTTTCTTTTCCTCTTCTAGCTGCTTTCTCTCCCCTTTATATTACATCACCTGCAGACCTACAAAGCAAGTTCTTCACTACTTCTGCATTCTCCCTCATTCTACTTGTGGACCTTGCTTGTAGGGTCATACACGTGAAGAAATATAATCCCCAACTAACCTGGATGTGCAGATAAGTCTAAGAAAATGTTGCTTTAACTAGAGAAGTGTCTTTTCCTCAGAGTGAAAGTGAGGATAGTATTAAATTGCTAAAGAGAACAGTGTTGCCACCATCATCCTTCTAATCTGTGTGTACTTCATCACTATACCCTCTCAGTAAAGCTGTCCTAACAGGAACATGGCCTACAAGAAGTCCTTTAAAAGTACTTTCTTTTCCTGCTTGCACTTAATTCTAGCTTCCATGTTTCCATTTTTTTTTTCTGGGCTATTTCACTGCTTCTTCAAGTCTTCCGGGTGTTCTCTCTTATTTCTTTTTAAATTATGACCTTTGCTGATAAGCATGTCATGCTTGTTCATATGCTTATTTTGTCAAATGCTGCAGTGTAAAATTTAAGTTTTTTTCAGATTCCTCAAATAGATAATTTAGAACAGCTTGCTGATTATCTTGAAGAGTTACTTAAATAAAACATGGATTTCTTCGGTGTTTTAACCTTGTCTTCTGTAAGGACAAACACAACAGAGTTTGGAGATTGTTCCATGTCATATGAAAGAAATGTGCATATTTTCAAGAACTGAGATGGTTTAGTCTTTGAAATTCACATTTATGCTTTCACATTTTTCCAGAAGCACATTTGAAAATGAACATATACAAAAAATGATTCTAGACTCCCATGCAAAAAAAAAAAAAAAATCGGTTTTGGCTTCTGAAATCTATGGTTGAAACCTTTGACTTTTTTTCTTTGAATACTACTGTTATTTCTGAGAAAAATGGAAGTATGAGAAACATGTGAGTTTTAACACTTCCTCTTTTTGTTGAACAAGAGATTTGGTAGGTATACACTTGGAAAATTCTATGTTGGCATTTCTAAACAGTAGCTATTGAAAATTTAGATTTTATGAACAAAGATAAAAGACTGAAGATGGCTACTTCAAGCTACCTTTCTTTTGCTTGCTGTTCTTGGTTATTATAAATACCGCATTCTTGCCTGCTAGTGATATTCTGGAGTCTTTCCAAATACCACTTCACATGTTTCAGATTTATTCTGGTTTTATTCAGTATTTTACACAGGTAATCCCTGCTGCTTCTCAGTATTGAAGGCCTTGATCCTATAACTGACAGGATGTTAGCAGACAGCTATTGTTGCTCTGGGGAGACTGTTGAAAGCAGTGAAAGGAAAGACTAGAGATTAGAAAAATCACCTTTTAATGATAGCTAGAGTATTGTTGCTGTTAAAGTCCTCCAGGCATCCAGGTGCACTTTTTTCCCTTTCTCTCCCTTCTCAGCAGCATTGCCCTGACTGGCTGCAGCCTTAAGTTTATGCGATGTAGTTTTAAATACGTGCTGAAAGCCTGTTCCAGTTACAGCCCAGCTTGTTCCAGTCCTGTCAAAGTGAAGGCTTGTACCTATTTCTGAGAAATATTTTGCAATTCTGATCTTACATGATTAGTGTGTCCCAGCTCTTTATTTGCCTAAAGAATCAAACAGAGTTCAAAATACTGGATGACTACGTAAACCTGTGTGCTGTGACACAGAGGCTGCCCTAAACCTTCTGTTGCAGGGCCAGTTTGCCTGGGTTCGGTTACGCCACTGTCACTGTACACACCCAACGGATGCACCACCGCTCATCCCTTGTGTCACCTGAAAACCAGATTTTGTGATGTGTCCAACAATAGCATTTAGTTTCCTTGCAGTTTTGAGACCAAATTTGTCTCTTGTGGCTCTTGATACCGCTTTTGCAACTGAACCAGCCAGAACCTCCACCCAGAGGAAAATTCAGCTCATGCAGCCGTACAGTGCACCAGGGGCAGCCGGACTGCACTCTGCTCTGTGGAGTGAAGGAGAAATGCTGCTCAGGTAGAGCTCACCTTTCCTCTTGTGAGAAACCACCAGAGTGCCACTGGTGAGACAACACCTTCACAGTAGGCCTAAGTGTAACAATTGTATTTTTACATTCTACCAGTTTAGTCTTTAACTATCATGTGCCATAGAATATGCTCTAAGGCTTAAATACTATAAAACTGCAAACTGCTATGTACCACTATACACCACAGACATTATGACATTCCTCTAGAAGTTTCCACAAACAATTTGAGTCAGTAGAAGAAGCAGTCCTGCACCTCCTCTACTGCTGGCCACCTTCTTCCATCCTCACTTATTCTGTTCCCTTGCACAAGTCAATGCTTTGTGAGACCAGGCAATGATACAAAATTTAAATAATGTTGTCTAAAGCTAACTATATTTAGAATCATATAATCATTGAATAGTTTGGGTTGGAATGGACCTTTAAAGGTCATCTAGTCCAGCTCCCCTGCAAGGAGCAGGGACATCTCCAACCAGATCAGGTTGCTCAGAGCCCACTCCAACCTGGTCTGAATGTTTCCAGGGATGGGGCTTCCACCACCTCTCTGGGCAATCTGTTCCAGTGTTCCACCACCCTCATTGTGAAAATTCTTTTTCTTATGTCCAGTCTGAATCTACCTCCCTTTATTTTAAAACAATTACCCATTTGTTAGTACTCAATTTTGCTGCAAGCTTTTGCCTGGATCTGTTTTTACAGTTGTTCTCAAGTGCAACCACAAATATTCATGCTGGCCTAAGGGAAAGAAAAACATGAGATTGAACAAGCAGCGGCAGTGGCAGAGCAGTTTTTAGGACAACATTTGCTTATGCAAGACTCAGATGCTTGTAGAACTGCTGTCTAAAGACAATGGCAATTTTTTTGTGCTTAGTGTACAGCTGCTTTCAGTTTTTTTCAAGTTATCCAAGTCAAATCATGCTGCAGTTTTGGCCTGTAAGGTAAGATTTGAACCACGATATATACAGAAGTAATAAAAATGAAAAGTCTCTTGCTATAAAGCAGCTGTACAAAAGACATCCAAATATTAAAATGAGGTTGAGGGTTTAGTTAAAGCCTTGTGAATTATTAAAATAAAGGTTTAAAAGCTACTCCTAAAGCCCCTGTGTGTTACTTATGCAATATTCATCCAGTTTACATAGCTTTAGCATCACAGATGCCAGCACAAGATGAGAATGAGCATAATCAATCCTCATGCCCTGCTGAGGCTCTGCAAAGTGACAGTGCACAAAGACTGTAATCAGCTGATAAAACCGTGGTGCACTAAAACTGGGCGCCAGTAATCTTGCTAGGGTGCTATATTTACTTAGTCTATATTGGTAGTGATCTGTAAGAGGTTTAAAGTAGCTCTCAAAGGCAGAGTTGCTGTTTGAACAATCATTGTTGGGAAGCAAGAAGGAACACTTAGATGAATAAATACTGAAAAAGGTTACCTGGTATGTTTGATGCTATGGGGGCTGCTGGATCAGCAGATGACACCAACGCTATGGAAATTCACCAGTGGTACACAAAATTTATGAAGGAGTGCCCATCTGGACAACTTTGTCTGCATGAATTTAAACATGTCCTGGATCTACACGGACTTACTCCAGAAGCTAACAGCTATGTTGAACAAGTATTTCACACATTTGACATGAATAAGGTAAGAATTCATTCTTAACTTGCTGGCTTTCTTATGACTGTATCATTCGATGCATTTAGCGACACATCTCAGAGTGCTGGCAATGCTGACTATTCAGATGTAATGGAAGTGATTCAGAGGTGATTCAATAGAAAACTATAGGCAAATAGACACGAATGGCAGACAAACAATTTTTAATGCTCTTTTCCCAGTATATTTTGCCATTTTGAAAATTACATACAGTCATTCTAATACATATTGAATAGCTTGTCATCCTTGAAACCAGGATCTTTATTATTGTTTTCAGAGTGTGTTAATAGTTGGAAGTTTTATTTATATAACTCCGCTTAAAAAATCTTTTTTTTTTTAAAGCAGTGTTTGGCTGGATCCATAGGTATTAAAACTCTAAGAATATACAACACAGACATAATATGATTCCTTCCGTCACCAATGCTGGATTCATTCCGAGCACCTTCTACGGCTTAATCTGGTATCAGTCAATCCACCTTTTCCAAAGACAGATCTGTCTGCTTTTTATCCATTGTCATCCCAAAGGCATCCAGCGGCTGTTAGTTGCATTGTCGTCTTATGCTCTTCCGACTTGGTGTTCTTACAGGTTCCTTCTAGTCATGAGACTCATCCAGAAGACTATGCCTTGTTATTCTCCTCTTACAACACTTTCTATCAAATGCTACAAAAGAAGTGAAGAGTCATCCGTAATTCCAACAAAAGTGTTTGTCCTTGACTGAAATAAGGTTTAGGCTGAATTGTCAATACTACAAAATCAAAGTCTGCTTCCAGCTAATAGAACAGATGGGCTAATCATGGTATTAAAAACTTATTAAAAAAAAATGTTTGCGGTCTCTACG
Organism: Chlamydotis macqueenii; assembly: GCF_036417535.1. NCBI lineage: Eukaryota > Metazoa > Chordata > Aves > Otidiformes > Otididae > Chlamydotis > Chlamydotis macqueenii. The sequence continues at coordinate 97,160,216 of NC_141556.1, read as the reverse complement.
TACACCATTGATCTCAATTAATTCAGAGATGTAATGAAAAATGTGTTCTTACATTATATGAATGACTTGAATTGCAGGTTAAAACTGGTCCAAATTGTAGTCAGAAGTACTCCAGACAGTTTCAATTTCTAGAAATGGCCTTTCAGTTCTTTATTATGAAATGAATTATATTTGTTTCAGAAAATTCTGAGAGTATGAGGTACCTTGCATGTTCTTACATCCAACCTCTAGACTAAAAATTCCCAGAGTCAGTATCGAATCATAGAATGGTTTGGGTTAGAAGGGACCTTTAAAGGTCATCTAGTCCAAGCCCCCTGCAAGGACCAGGGACATCCTCAACTAGATCGGGATGCTCAAGGCCTCCAACCTGACCTTGAATGTTTCCAGGCATGGGGCATCTACCACCTCTCTGGGCAACCTGTTCCAGTGTTCCACCACCCTCGTTGTAAAAAAATTATTCTTTATGTCTAGTCTGAATCTACCTCCTTCTATTTTAAAACCACTACCCCTCATCCTGTCACTACACATCCTTGTCAAAAGTCTCTCTCCAGCTTTCCTGTAGGCCCCCTTTAGGTATTGCAAGGCCTAAGGTCTCCCAGGAACCTTCTGTTCTCCAGGCTGAACAGCCCCAGCTGTTAGCTTTTCTTCATAGGAGAGGTGCTCCAGCCCTCTGATCATCTTCTTACACCAAGTTTTCTTGTTATGTTTATTTCCACACATACCCCCAGCCCCAATTTGTTTTGCTTTTTTGGTATTATATAATTCTTTCTTACATAATTTTCAAGTACTGTTGCTATAAGATCAGGCTCATCACATGCTCTTTTCTTCTCCCCTGCCAATTACCAGATGGCAGATATAATGGAATTTGATTAAGCAGAATCACCTAACTCAATAAATGTGCTAATTACAGCTGGTGAGCAAACTTCAAGTCTATAAATATGAAATCTGACTGGCAGAAATTGTCAGCTTACTGTGTTCTTTTCAATTAATAAATCAATGCATTATGTTCCCCAGTAAAGTTTTATCAATGCTAACTTTCTTGGGTAATGCACATGGACAACGTTTCAGCTCAGCTAAGAGCTTTTTCAGTTTAGCTTTACTGTGTACAGCAAAAGCCCTTGACATCTCAGTGCTATTGAGAAATACCTGGAAAAAAAAAATCCAAAATTTATTTTAGACAAATACTTTTAAAGCAACTAGTGACTTGAGGATGTTTCAGAAAACTGACCCTGCAGCTTCTTATATGTACTTCTCAGAAAACAGGAACATGAAAGGAACACTTCTTGAAAAATTAGTCTTCTGTCAAGATGATAGCCTACCAGTGCAGGACCAACCACATAGGGAAACTGAGTATTTGCCATGGGATAACTGAGGGTGTGGAGAGGGAAGAAGAAAGGACCCTTCAAATAGTTTTGTGCCAACAGAAATGCCTAGGACGACTTGCCACTACCCTTGGTATTGATCTGTATATCTGGGAATATCTATTGTTCCAGCAAACAGTGCATCCAGTACAGGCAGAGAGAGCAGCATAAATTAGATACAGACCTTCAGAGTATGGTTGCTCTTTACCACCTTACTCTATTCAGCTGTTTCTACTATTTGTAGTCCTTGTAATACTGAGTGTAATTAAAAATAATAGTTTTCTTCACTTGTTAGTATTACTTGCAGTCTTGAGAATGTGCATATAGATGCTGGTGTTTGCTTTTTATATACTCGTGAAGAATCCTTCTCCATATCTTGTTTATTCAGAGTACCTTTCTGTAAGGAAAAAGTATTTCGGAAAAGTAGCTAGTCATTCTATATTAAGGCAAGCCTTATGTGAACCTGAGATCTGTCTAAATAGGGAAAGAGTTCCAAACCAAAAAGGTTGAGAGCTTTTTAGGGTTGGGCTTTTTTTTTTTTGTGGGGGAGAGGTGGGTGGTATTGTCTTTTGGATGGTTGGTTTTTTTCCAGGTTACTTATCACAGGTCCTCCCTCCCAGTACAAATAGCTTAGCAACTAGGGAGCAGCTTGCTCAAGTTATCTGATGAATATTAAGACATATGCCTTAAACTTGTCAGGTTATACACACATGAGAGTTTCAGTATTATACAGTCCTACCCATCAATCCCTGATCTCCTTCTCCTGTTTCCCCATAACTTTTTAATCAATTGGCATATTTCAATGAAATTCCAAAAGGCATTTCAGCTAATTTGTTTCTAAAGATTTCATAAAAATTGGTAGCTGGGTAGCAGGGACACATCCAGAATGAATGTTCCACTCATGCAGAATTCAGCTTTTATTCATTGTTTAAAGCAACAGCTGGCTGGCAAAATAATGAGGCACTTGTTTCCTTTCGCCTAGAGAGGATACAGAGTAGATCTAGGGTACCAGGGTGCAGAGATTTAGGGAACAAAAGCGAGAGTCTGTACAAATTTAAGCTTTTGTTTTGCTGTTCCCAGAAGAGCTTGTTTAATTAATGCTCCATGTTAGACAGAAAAAAGATGTTCCAATGTTTTATCCATTTGGAAGTCTTCCCCCCATTTTAATGAAATTAAACAACAACTTGGCCTTTAGGGCTTCATAAAATCCACTATAAAAACTGCTTATGCTAGGCTTATAACTTCATTATTTAATAATGAGCTCCTGCTAAAGATCTGATATTCACTTCCAGTTCTGCAAGATGTTGTAACAATCCTCCACTAGCTACTGTAATCCGAGGTATAGATCTTATTGTATATTTTCTTAATTGAGCTGCTGCAGCAACAGGCCCAGGAAAACTTATTTAGAAAGCAGGATTGGAATGGCACATTTAGCATAGTCATATACCTCGGATTGTATACTCTGCATCCTTTTGCAGCTGGAAATAATATGAAGAATGTGGCATCTATGCTGAGATAAAAGGCCGGCAAGCTTTTCTCCTTTTCCAATCTATTTGTATAAGCTGGAAAAGCTTAAACACTTAGAAAAATGAATCAAATGAAACAGAATGTTTTCCTTTTTCCTTTTTAATAATAGAAAAAAAAAAGTTGTTTTGATGAAATAGCAACAGTATAATTTTTAATAAAATGTCAACATTACAACTACAAGACTCAGATACAACACACAGCACCTAGATAAGCTGTAGCTCAGTTCTATTTTTCCCTTGCCTTGAATAAAGTTTTGTGAAAGCCTCACTGAAAAGTCTGTGGCAAACAAGGACCAGGACCTCTCAAGCCACATGCCAGGATTTCATAAGCTTTCCCTCTGGGATTCACATCACATCTGTTTAGTTTGATATGATGTGTATATTTAATCTGGTGTAATGCATGTTTCCTGTGAAGTCATTCTATGGAGCTTCAGGCTGGCTTAGGGAACCAATTTATGGAAGAAGAAGAATGAGCTGCTGGCATACCAGCTTGCCAAGAGTGACGCATATGGGATTTTTATGGCTTGGCACCGGCTTTCTCAGTAACAGCATCCTCATACTGTTCTTGATCATTCTGACTATATTGACACTTCTCTAACAAGAGTGTGACTTATGTGTAGTGCAATCAAAATGCATTGGTCTTCTGGTTTCTGGTCTTAATACAGAAATCCAGTTCAAGACTCCTTTCCAAGCTTAGCAGAGCTGAAGGGTCTTATTCCAAGATGACTCAGCTCTTTGTAGGTTAGATGAACCAAGACTCTCCAACCTCCCCTATACTTCAGTGGAATAACAATCTACTTGATTTGGTCAGCGGAAACTATTTAACTCTTCCTTAACAGAATAAGCAGTATTTTTTTTTTTTTTTTGCAAAATGAACTAAACATAGATCAAGGTTCTGAAGTGTCATAATATCTTCCCCACCGCAATGCAATTATATTTTGAAGTTCAAAATTGCAGAATTAGGGGTGGTTTTTTTGTTTGGTTTTTGGTTTTTTTTTCTGGAAGCTTACATGTTATTTTTCTTCTGTTAGAGGATCAGGGTTTGTCTACTGCAGTGATGGTAAAAATCACTGACAGATCTTTAACATTACCGGATCAGGAAAAGAATTTGGGATCTAATCTCTTGTAGCGTGTACTTGGCATTTAGGAAGTGAGACTTCAAGCACAGAGCAGACTTTGGTGTGCTACAAGCTTTTCCCTGAACCTGAAATTCCTGAAGGTGCTTCTATCAGCTTCCACTTTCTACGACAGTGAAAGTGCCATGCTTTAAATATTCAAATTTCTATCACTGTATTATCTGAAAACCCATCACTGAGACTGTGTGAACAGAACGTGTGTGTTTGTTGTTTACCAGAACATGAGAGAGAGACTGCGTAGGCTGGTCCTGATCGGGGCTGAACTACAACAGTTTTAAGTGGATTATGCAAATGAAGCAATATGATTACTTTTTAGTTCCTTCCCCCGCTTTTACTGTTTCAGAATTACATAAATAAGGACATGTTCCTGGTTCTTTTTACCTTAAGATGGTACAAAAAGTATTTATTATATGCTTGGTTAAGATGGAATGTTAAGTCAAATTCAAAGTATGTACTTTTAATTGTAGAGTCATGAAGAGTCTGCCTTCAGCTAAAAAGTCCCTTCCTGAATTTCACTAGCTCTGATTTATATCCTTTCCTCAAGCTCTGCTGTGTGAATTTCACCAGTTTTTGTATTTAAATAACCTGATGTTACCTGTGAGAGATTATCAGAACATTTGTTTTCAATGCTAATGTTACGATACTGTATGGTCTGTTTATACATCATCTTCCTTCAGCTGGATGAACACTTACTGGCACACACCAGTGTCACCATACACATCATTAGTATTTTGCAGGATTTATGATTTTCCCTGTTTTCCAAGGGGCTGAATGCAAAGTCCTCCAAACAAAGCAAAACACCACCATCATTTCACAGTTTGGGAAGCATTCAAAGTTATCTTAGCCCGAGCACTTCTAGTGCAAAGCATTGTAAGTTTAGTAAGTGCACCAAAGCTGCAAACCTGACAGAGGATCTTGCACAATACGGGCACAAATTTTACGTTTTGTCTTCAGCAGAGCCCCTGCAGAAGCAGCTTGAGCCCTGGGAACACATTGAGGTGTTGAGGTAGCTCTGGGCAGAGAGAAGCACCTGCCTACTGACAGCTTTGCTTGTGTTCAAACAGATCACAGAGGATGATCCGCTGGAGTTTCTATTTTTGCCTAATTCAGATCTGCAGGGATCTTGAAGGGGTTTATGGTAGTTTTACAGCACTTGGTTTGTCGGTGAGTTCTAGCTGGTAGTGAGCCAGGGAATACAGGAGCACTGCGCAAAGGCAAACAGTGCGGGGTGGATGGAAAGGGAGGGTGGAGAGTGCTATGGGTGCCGGGGAATCAGCTGATGATTTTGCTGCAACAGAAAACAGTAAATGGTACCAGAAATTTATGAATCATTGCCCCTCTGGACAACTTACTCTTCATGAGTTTAAGATAATACTGGGTTTACACGATATGAACCCTCAGGCAAACAAGTATGTTGAGCAGGTGTTTCACATCGTTGACAAGAATCAGGTAAGAAATTTTCTTGGACTATTTTTGTCATGAAATGTATGTGCTAGTATCAACAGTAGAGCACCTTGGCATAGTGATATCAAATAAGAAGCGTTACATAAACAGGAATTGGGGTTTTTCTCATTAATTTCCAGCAGCTGTGCAGCATTACTTAAACCAAGAAAACTGGATTTATTGGACTCTTTCCAGTGTCATTTAAGTTGTTTAGTAGATTCAAAAAAATCTACTAAAGGAGATTGATACCTTTTAAGTAGGACTGGGCAAGAATCCTAAAGCCCTCATGTTCCACTTTTTCACTACTGGATGACTATGTGGCTATTTCTGTCTTCACTGACAATTCACTGTGTCTTCACAATTTTAAAAATTATTTTCCCCATCATTTCCAAAGCAAAGTCTCTTCAGACCTATTGAGCTACATTTTTTGACAGTTACAACGAATCTATGTTTTAGTTTTTATTTATCACCATTTATATTCTTATGTGGAAAGTTTGTGAATGAGTAATACAGCTGGTTTACTTCCCTACCCACCCCTTGAAAAAAGCAACTTTTAAAGCTGAGCAGTGGAAGAAAGGTAGACTTGAACTATTGCAGTTGTATATACATGAACATATATATACATATATATATACACATTGCAAATCAGAAAACCATGTTACTTCTAAAAGATAAATGGAAAGAATCAAGAAATGCAGTGGGAAAAGTATAGTCAAACCCAGGAATACGCAGAAATAAGATAAGTAGATACCAGCCTTCCAGGAGAGTGAAGAAATAAGTGAAATGTAAAAAAAAAAAAAAAAAGGCAAAAAAATCAAATTAACAAAATTAAGGCACAAGTATAAAGAGTTGGAAATAGATCTTCAAAGAGAAGAAGGAGGAAGTAGTGTCTTATATCTTCTTTGTTTGTTAATTGAAACCTTTGAGAAATGGAAATGCAAGCTGCAGATAAAAAGTGTTGAAAAGATAGTTAACATCTTAGCAAGAGATTCATTTTCCATCAGAAGCAGAGCTGACACTTGGACAAAAACAGCACACTGGAAGAAATGCGGTGGCTTGCCCAGTTTGTAGTGGTGGGAGGGAGCAGAAGGGGCTGGGGTCCCCAGCCCCTCAGGGTGCCTCCCCGCAGGGTCTGCCACCTCGTCAGCCCAGGAAAGCGCTTGAGCAGGAACCACCAGCCCCATCCAAACCTCGCCTTGCAAACCAAAGCCACCAGGAGATGCCAGCTGCTCAGGGAAAGCAGTTCAGCCTGGGAAAGACTTCAGACACCGAGAAAGAGAACATCTTAAATCAAAACCATGGTACTGAATTAGGAAAGAGAGCCTCTCCTTTAAATTAAATGTTTACTGATGTCTCTCTCTCTCGGCTCGGTTTTCCCTCTTCCAAAATGCTTAACTCAGCAGATTTTTATTGCTAGTGGGGAAAAACAGAAAAAACAAAAAATCACCAAGAAAAAAAAAGCAAAACGGAAAAAGGATTCTTTAATATCCAAAGTTCTTCCAAACAGCTGCACTGCGTAGGTAGATAAAAACAGGAAGCTAGGATTTAGGGTTGTTTAAGGATCTATATGTAACATTATTAACTGGAAAAATCCAATTTGTCTAAGCTGAAATCCTTCATGAAAACAGCCTGCGGCATCAAAAAGTCATCAAGGTGCTGGTTAATTCAGAGATAGCACAGATAGCACCCTTCACAGATAGCACCCTTAACACAAAAATTCTGGGGACTTTTGAAACAAGAATTTATTAATTTAATAAATTATAAATATAAATATTATAAATATTATAAATATAAATATAATTTTTTAATAAATCTAAACTAATGGTAACTACAGATAGTTGAAAACTAAGTATTTTAAAAATTCTCAAAATTAAGTATTTTTCTTTTTTCCCTCCCTCCCTCCCGAGATTATCATCATACAAGAGTTTAGGGGTTTCTTTTCTTTTTATTTCTCCCAGATTGAGTCAGGACATTTCATTGGCCTCTCAGATCTTCCCTGGATAAGAGGACTCTTTCCCTTCATTACTAATAAAATCACGTAAAAGCAACAGTTTAACAGTCATTACATCGCCCCTCTGTCCTTAATCAGAGGTTGTTGGTCCCTCTTGCAGTTCCCTGATGCCCATGAATCAAGGCACATCCCAAGCTCTTGCCAGTCCTGAGTTCAGGAAAATCAGTGAGTTTGAAATAGCTGCAAGAAGAAAGTATTTCTAACTCATTCTCCCAGCAAAGGAGGATGCATCTCTTTGGCAACTAGAAACCTTGATGAAAATAACAGCTTCAGGAGCAGGCGCCCATTGCGTTAAGTCTTTAACTCCAAATGGAAAACATAAAGTTGGTATCTCGGAGCACTTCCCATAATCCTTAAAATGAAAACAACTTCACTACAAATGGTTCTGTGGGAAGTATAAGACTTATTTTATTATGCACAGTCAGCTGGTTATTTATAGATACCGGTGCACTGTAGTGTGTGGCTAACAACATCCACAAGATCACATCTGTAAGTAGTTAGTTTAACGGCAAAAAAAAAAAATCTAGGCTAGACTCTGCACAACTGAGATAAGCACAATTGCTTATCTCATCACCAGGGCATGTATCATTGTGCTACACTCATAATGTCCACATCAGGAATAATGAAGCAGTAGTATAAAAAGGTATCAGGCATAATAGGCTTCTATAGATGTATTTTTTTAAATTGTCACTGCCTTCTGTTTCTGCTTTAAATCCACACACAGGAGTTAATTGCTTGTAGAAACACAATAGCAGACATACAAGGAATGTGATTCTGAACCAACAAAGTTGTGCCAGTGCTTGATCGGTGTTTTCAATGAGAGAATAATTAAGCCCTCATACATGTATTCCCACGCACTTTGCTGTGTATGCCATGGTTAAAATGCCATAGAAAGCAGCGATGAGGTTTCTTTTTCCTCATCCTCATGTTCAGTTAGCAGGAGTTTGGTGAGTCCTCTCCTCTCAGGCAGAGAGATTGGAGGTTGTGTCCTACTAGAAACTTGCCTCATCGAGGCAAAAGCTTTCCAGTTTATGAAGGAGAGGAAAAGAATCCTTAAAAGTAAGCTACCATTCTGATGAAGATACAGGAGTAGGAAAGCAGTATTTAGAAGTTAAACACTCATTCAAATACTTAGAAAATTGTAGGATGAGCTACAGGGAGAAGATGGGACTTTCAAACCTCCATGGGGTAAATTTTCTGACCAGGATAGGCCATTCCAGCTCTTCCTGGAGGATAACCTCCTTTTTCTACAACTTTGTATTTTGTGCAGATGACTCTCTTTCATTTGGGCAGCCTAGGTGGTCCCTCTGAAAACACCTTACCCAGGTCTGCTTGAGCTGGAAGGTAGGTTACGTTTGCCTTAAGAGGCATAAATGGACTCTGAAGCTGACTGGAGATGAGAAGTAGCCATGTGCATGTGGGGAGCTGGCAGTCATGTTAATAGATGGAGACGGTAGGACAACAGGAGATACACTTCAAATAGGTAGCATTCAAGTGAATCTATCAGAGTGGAAAGATGTGTGACCTCCTTGTTTCACAAGACAAGGATTTAGTATCTGCTGCCTACAGCCAAGTTACCAATGCCTTCATAAATACCCAAGAGAAAGAGAATGTCATAGAATCATAGAACAGTTTAGGTTTCAAGAGACCTTTAAAGGTCATCTAGTCCATTCCCCCACGCAAGGACAGGGGCATCTTCAACCAGATCAGGTTGCTCAGAGCCTCATCCAACTTGGCCTTGAATGTTTCCAGGGATGGGGCATCTACCACCTCTCTGGAAAGCCTGTTCCACTACCCTCATCATAAAAAATTTTCTTCCTTATATCTAGTCTAAATCTATATCCCTTTATCTTGAAACCATTACCCCCTTGTCCTATTGTCACAGGCCCTGCTAAAGAGTTTCTCTCCATCTTTCCTGTAAGCCCCCTTGAGGTACTGGAAGGCTGCTGTAAGGTCTCCCTGGAGCCTTCTCTTCTCCAGGCTGAACAGCCACAGCTCTCTCAGCCTGTCCTCATAGGAGAGGTGCTCCAACCCTCTTATCATCTTTGTTGCCCTCCTCTGGACTTGTTCCAACAGGACCATGTCCTTCTTATGTTGGGGGCTCCAGAGCTGGATGCAGGTGGGGTCTCACCAGGGCAGAGTAGAGGGGGAGAATCACTTTCCTCGACCTGCTGGCCACGCTCCTCTTGATGCAGCCCAGGATGCAGTTGGCTTTCTGGGCTGCAAGCACGCATTGCCGGCTTTTTGCTGTCATATTTATTATTTTACTTCTCTGACATTTTTATATCAAGGTAGTTCCTGATCATCCTGCTGTGAAATGTAGGTTGTTTGGTTGTTGGTTTTTTGGTTGGGTTTTTTTTTTAAAAAAAAAAAGCAACTGCTATTTTCAAACTCTGTCAAAGACTAGCTCTTTTTCACCTTTAAAGAACGTAATTCCTTCCAAAACTGGTGAGATTTTATACCATTTTCAGAACAGGATTAATGAATCTAATTTTTTTCTGCCTACAGAGACAGTTTTGCTTTACCTGCAGTGTGCATTTTCTGTGTGCCCCACGTTCCTGCAGTTTAGCAACCATCTGTTCTTGAACCAGCAATCTTCTTTATTACAGGACTAACATTTTCAGTGCAAGTACACAGTCCCACTGTTGCCTGTTTGTATCTTTTTCCTAATTCCCAGAATATTGTACAGACTCCAGAAAACTTCTTGGCATCTCTAATGTAGATCTCAATAGATACTGTAATTTTATTGTCATCTTTTAGCATCAGTTCAGTTTGCAACAGAAAGCTCATTTGGAATTGCTTCACTGGACTTCCTATATACAAACTAGTCTCTATACCCCTTGTTTCAGAGTTCGTCAAAACGGCTTTACTGTATTAATTTCATCAGTCCAGCTTCACACTGTTATGAATTTTTCTATTTTTATTTATAAAAGTAGAAATGTTCTGTTGCCATTGGCTTCAGGAACAGGTGACTTCTGTAGAATTTCTACTATCTCAGCACATGCTTTGTCTGTGAGTTTATTAAGTGCTGTCAAACTACGGAACGGGTTATAAATTTTAGCCTTTTGTGCTCCATAAAACTTGCCTTCCTTTTTTTTGTCAGGTGTAATACCAGCTATTATATACTATTCCATTCCTCCACTAGGAGTGAGGGATGCTGTGAGACTGAAGTATAAATCAAATCACTTTTTCCCCTGGCATTTTTGCTGTCTTTTACAGGTATTTTAGTTATTGTTATTAAACTAAAGGGATCCTGAAAACACATATTAAATTAAAGTTGAAAGGATTTTAAAGTAACATTCTCTTTTAAGTTTTTTACCAGAATGTACAAAATCTGACAAAAATCTGACTTCTAAGGCCCCATCTTTAAGTCAGTGCTGCAGTCTCTCTCATGTGCCTCAGTCACCACGGGTACATTCCCCCAAGACTTGCTATTTGGAACCAAATGGCCATAGTGTGTTTTTCAGGGGCATAGAATAGGAGGGAGAGGAGAGGGATCGGTAGGTGAGCAACTCCCAAGTTCCCTATACTTAAGTAGGATCCTATGAACAGTATTTGTACAAGGTTGTGTGGAGATGCGAGAGAGCTGTCATTTTACAACTGGAAGAGATAAAAGAGGAAGAACGACTAGCACTGAGTGAGCTACCAATGGACAGTTCTTACCTGGTTATATCATGTAGAGTTTGCAGCCTGCCTAAGTCATGTTCCTGGTGCCCTGTCTTTCTCTGGTGTTCGACATCATGACTGGTCATTGCTTTAAGAGCAGGGCATGATGGCTGAAGAAGAAAATTCAGGATTTTTGTCAGACTGTGCATACCTAAGAGGTTTATCTGCTTATTTGCTTTCACCTCCCTTGTCCTTGCTTTATTTTTCACTCACCCTCACTGCTCCAGTCAGCACTCGCCTGCAGACGAGATGCCCACACGAGATGTGTCCCAACTCTCCCTCAGTCACTGGGATCACACAGCAGCTCTAGGGCTCAGAGATGGTTCCTGGGGGAAAGGCAACACACTAGCCACCCAGATTGCTGTCTGTGCTTTGCCTAGTGAACCAGTTTTGGCTAAACTGATGGCAATGTCTGTATCGTCCTGTTTCATTTTCAAAAATTCATGGGCACTTGAGGAATGTTCACACCTTCTTACTTGTATGCTACATTTGGAAGTATATGATACTAAATTTAATTATGTCCTCGTGGAGAGAACTGTGGTATAACCTGTTAAGAGTACAGGAGTCTTTCTCAAAAATTGATCTGATCCTATAAGATATTGATTGCTCTCTGCTTTAAGTTGGGCTGGAGAGAGGTTGCCGTTTTTCTGCACCTCACAAGACTGTGCTCTTTAACTCCACCATGTGATTATAAACGAAAAGGATAAGTGAGTGGGAGTGTCTTCTTCCTGCGCCTCTAACATCCTACAGTTTTACACTGGTATTTATAGCTCCAAACTTGTCCGTGCCATAGTAATGCTCCTGAGCCACTCATCTCTTTGTATAGAAGCTAATCAGTAAAGAAGTATTATTGATACCTAACCCCTTCCCTGACCTTAAGAGGAGGAAAGCATTCAGCTCCTGAAAGCTGTGAAATAAAAAGCAGGACTACAGCACTGACCAGCAGCAAGGAATCTTAGGTTTGATTCACTGATCAGACCAAGTCGATTCTTGTTAAAGGAGTTACTGTAAAAGATCCCTCTTCTGCTCAGGTTCTATCACGAGGCTTGTGACCAAAACTGCATGTTCTCTCTGGGGACCTGTGCTGAGAGGGGGGAAAATAGGGTGCAAGTGCAGACAAATACAAGATACCACATAGCATATTCATGATAAGAAGTGCCTGAAGCAGGAGTTCTAAAGGCTCTGTCTTTAGAAAGGCTTAATCCACTTAACGGAGGGAATGTAATAATGGGCATGTCTGTTTGTACTCCTAACCTTTTCCATCCTTATTCACAGTATAAATTGTAGCTATTCCTTACAGTCAATCCAGGATTAGATTTTTACATGTTTATAATGGTTTGCATATAATTCAAAGTAACCACTTTGGGGATGTCCTCATTTTTCTTTTTCTAATATGCATGTTTGTAGTCAGTGGGAGAGTCTGGATTTTCATGAACTATAATTTGAGTGTGGCTCTCTTTACGGAGAGCCACATTCTGAAATCCCATCTGGTTTAGAACTGGGAATTAAAGGTAATCTCACATGAGTACAGATAGTCACTAAATAAAAATAGAAACTTATGCTGTAAGAGGTTTACCATGGCCATTTAAATGCAGTATTTGTCTGAGTTCCGGTCATGAGCAAGGCTCTGAGCCTAGGAGACATAAATGTGAAGAGAAAAAAAGGGACACTTTCTGGGTAAGAACATGGGCGCCAAAGAATCATTACCAGGTGATGACCCTCCCCCAGAGATGCACCATTATTACAGCAAATTTATGAGAGAATGCCCATCTGGGCAACTTAGTCTGCACGAATTCAAGAAACTCCTGGGTCTGCAAGGGCTGGATCCACAGGGAGATATATACATTAAACGAGTGTTTGACATCTTTGATCTGAACCAGGTAAACCTTCTTTTTATTTCTTTAATCTCATAATGTTGTTTTGTTTGTGAGTTTTAGCCTGCAGGCTCCTCTTTGTGCTCTGCTCACAAAGCTGCTGTTGTGGACAGGGTTGACATTATGGTGCACTAGCGGTGAGGGAGCAGGACTGTGCTTTGAGGGCTTTGAGTAGGACTCTTGTTAGTGCTTTCCAGGGGAACTTAAAAAATGTCAAGAAACAATTCTGAAAATGAGATGTAATTTGCAGCTCACTGGTTATTCTTCTATCCTTTGCTTGTCCTCCGCTTGTATGTAAGCATATGAAAATATTGGTATGCTCAAAATCAAAGTTAATAAGTTTCTACAGCAATGTTAGACAGAGAGGAAAATATGGCCTGCACTTAACTGGTGATGAAGTGCAATGTAGATTAACAGATTTGTCCAAAGTACTGCATTGAACCTGTAACAGAGGAAAATAACTTAGATGAGGAGATTGCAGACAGTGTCCAAATTGTAAGACCAAACAGACTACCGAATGAAGAGGTGAAGCAGCTCCTCCTGGCTAATTTACACTTTGTGCTTATGCAATAACTGCTTGTGACTGCAATCATCTCTCCATAACATACCTGCCTCCCAGACAGACAATATGTATTTTCCTTAGGTGTACAGACAAGGCCAAAGCCATGTTCATCTGGTACTTGTGTGCAGCACCTTTCACTAGGTGTAGAAGACCTTAGACCATGTGGTTGTGGAGGGAGAGGGCAAAAGACATCAGAGAATCTAACAACTTACAGATGGCAGACAAGTGTGGGTTGTTTGCAAGGTCTGTCTTGGGTGCTGCCTCATGCTCATAAGGTCCTGGAGCTGGCCACCTTGAGCCCTCCACTCACTGCAATGCTGGAGTGTCCCAGGGCACTGCCTGTCACCACATGCTCTGCAGATTTGTGAAACCTTCAGATTTGTGAGACTTTCAGATTTGTGAGACTTTCAGATTTGTGAGACCTTCAGTTTCTGGATTAATGTACAAGTGAGGAGGGTGAAATAAAAGCAGGTTTCAGAAAGAGTATCTGATCACCTTTGGTTGCTGTGGCAGTGGCCAAACACACTTAAAACAAAATGGGAACCCTCTGCAAATTGTTGCTTCTCTATCTGGTGTTTCAGGGTTGTGTCACCCCACTCTGCAGGCTGTCATCACTCTCATATATGAAGTGGTCAAGTTGCCAGATAGCAAAGCAACTTCTCCCGTAAAAAGCAGAGGGCAGATGCACGGGGGGACTTAACAGATGTGTTTTGAACACAGAGGGACAATATGTATAGTCTGGAGGACAGAGAGGCAGGAGGAGCTGCACCAGCATTGTCAGCTGGAGAACATGCTGTCTTTTCAGTATGGCTTTCAGGATCACCATCCTGAAAGATCTCAGCTGCTTCATCTGTTTGACTGCAATTCCTCTTTTACCAGGAACTTTCTTGCTCCATCTTTCTGAACTTCACCTTACTATTGTCTTCATCCTCATCTTCCTCAGATGAACCAAGACCAATCAAGGCTAAAGGATGTAAAAATAGGGTAATGGCCAGGAATTCAGTCCCACAGAAAAATTGCTTCATCACCCCTCATATTCCTAATGACCACACCTTTCAGGAACACATCTTTGGGGGACAGCAGGGTATGGCTGTATAGTCAATACAAGATTCCCTACTGTCTTCTCCCATGTCTCTATTTTGTAAACGCTTAGGATCACAGATACCAGACCAACAAGGGGTGGCCTGCTTGATTACAGCAAACTGGGTGGGTTGGAACAGCAGTCCCTCCACCAGAGAAGGCCATCTGCATCCAGGGACTGGGGCATTCAAGTATAGCAAATCTACACATTTGCCAGCCTTCACAGCTAAGGTCTTTTCCAAACTACCATATGCATGGCCGTTGACAGAAAGTGTGATCCTTGAACACCTCTCGGAGGGTTTTAGCACAGCACCTCTTCCAGTCCCTATAAATAGCCTTTTTTTTTTTTTCTTATTTCCTCAGGTCTTTCATACCTAGGTTTGCTGAAAATGTCAGCTTTCTGTGTATGTGGAGTTGAGCTGTGGTTACAGCAAGGAGATACCAACCTGTAGACTAGCTTCCACACTAAAAGAAAAATGAGGGGAAAAAAAAAAAAACAGAAAAACAAAGTAGAGGAATGGGTATTAAACAATACAGCAGCTGGGAATCAAGCTAGAGTGTACCAAAGCTCAGAAATCACCAGTGTGTGAGCATTTGTAAAGGTATGTTAAGTACTGGGATGATCAGTCTTGCTAGGGAAGGATGTCAGGCAAATAAAATTAAATCTGGCATATTTGAGATCAGCAGAGATATTTATTCAGAACAAAAATGGGAAGGAACAATTTAAGATGTAAGATATACTGAGCCCACAACAACTTTTTGCAGAGCTTTACAGATCTGTTGTATTTTAATCTCTATTCAGTGTAATTATTGCATTTCTGTTACCATACAGCCTTTGTTTCTTTTTTTCTAACATTGTTAACAGCACTCTGTTTTCCTAAGTTTAGTTATATTTTTTTCCTTTACTACCAAGACTAATGACCACTATTTTTAAGGTATACTTTTAGAAACAACAAGCATCGATCAAACACTTTTTAAGTACATGGCTATGATGTTTTTTATGTGATTAAGCTGGGAATCAAGTGGCAATAGATCAACTTCTCAGGGCAGGAGAAAGGAACGTTGTGTGTTATTGATGAGGTAAAGTACGAGGATTTCCTCATTCCATACGCTCACTTTTTGTCCTATATCCTTTCTACAGCTTTTTCTCCTCCCTGGAGTTTTTGGCAGAAATGTAGGCTTAAATCCTGAAAAGTGCTTTTAGTTAAGTACAGATGTGTGAAGAGTGGTCAATGGATGGCTGACTGGGAGTATCACACTGTGGGGTCTGAAATGGCAGCTATGATTGTACAAATAAGGGGTCATTATCCTTCCATGACATTATGTGGAACATTTAGGCACTGTGTAATATTAAACAGATTATAATCTTTCATCTCCAAGCCACAGAACTTAATGGATGTAAGTGGTTGCATGCATAATGCACAAATTCAGAAATAATTTAGTCATTTGAGTTTTTCTTACATGCAGTTTCCTTCAATACTATAGCAACTTCTCAAGTTTGTAGATCAAAATTTTTTTTCCTTTGCTATTGTATTCTTGTCTGGTTGTTGCTTTCTAATAAGGGAGCCATTATCCCAGTGCATGGTGAATTATACAAAATTTCTTGATAGAAATTACTTCCTTTCTCTTAATAGTACTCTTTATATAAAAGTGCTGTTTAGCTAGACAGCTAGCAAACTTGAACCTTCTCCCATACTTCTCCTAGCTGACTTTTATAGATATATGAACTGATTTTTTCCTTATCTAACTTTTTGTGGCCAGAAAATACCATGGTTTAATAGTGGGGCTTTTATAGTTTAAAATTGTTATGACTTATTGCTGAAGCGTATATACAAAAGCATATAGTTTAGGGACTAGTTTACAGTTGATCTAAATCTAAATAAACTCATTCTGGAAAAGTTAAGTCATTTACTAAGGTCTTCTAGTCTCAGCATAAAATATATTTTTCTCATGTAGGCTTCTGTTTCCTCAGAAATAGAAATATGCCCAGAAAGCCATGCTAAAGTTAGGCCTGAGATTAATCCACAATTCCAATTATAGCAGCCTAATTCTTCTTAAGTTGGGGTCATCCATGCTTGGAGGTATTATAGCATAGAGTAAGATGATAAAACACTCTTAACTTAAAAGCTGCATGGACTTTCTCCTCTGTGTTTCATGTACACCCAGTTTAAAGCCCTACCAGGTAAAGAGTGGAAATCTAACCTCATAGGATGCCAACAGGCCTTATGGGGTGGTGGGGGGAATTAAACTGTAATGGATTGCATTTCACTTCCTTGTTAACTTTGTTGTTTCCAGTTGAAGTCTGTTACAGACATCCTTCTCCTACCTAGGATTTCCACTGCAAACAGCTAAAAAAGGGTTATGGAAGCATGGTTGGTTTTTTGATATCTTGATATCTTTGATATCTTTCAATCTATCACATTTGTAAAGCTCTTTTCACTCAAATCACCCATACAAATACTAATACGAATTCAGTTGCAAGCAAAACCTTACCATCCTCTGGATTTGTTTATGCTGGAGATAACAGAGTTCAGCTCCCTACTCATGGAAATTACTACGGACAGCGGATATAGGACAGGGAGGGGTACATCTTCACAGTACAATTCAGTGTCATGTAGAGATTGAGGTTACCTCTGTTCTTGGCAGCAGATAGACCATGTAAGCTCAGAGCACTGCGCTAATTTAGCACGCTGAAGAGGCAGCGCTACTGTGGCTGTACGGCTTCTTGGACTCAGTTATCTGGCATATTTATATGTGGCACAGCAGAGTGTTGTACAGGTATTTACGCCTCTGGCTCAACAGAGTGCATCTGTTCAATGTATAGAGGCTGTTTCCAGTCAGTGCCTGTTTCTGTGGAAAGTCCTAAAAGATTTTTTTTTCTCAGGAACATACTAAATAAATACTAACCATTTCTAGTGTGTCTCTTCTGGGTGCCAGCCCACCAGCTTTTTCATAATTAAATGACCTTATATACCAAGTATGGCAGACATCTTCAATTTTTTCATGTTTCTTAAAAACAAGGGTTCTATGTCAAGACTTTTCATCCTTTCCTTGACCTCTGTAGGATGCTTTGCTAATAATTAAATAAACAAAAAAACCACACACACAAATAAATATGCTAGTGAAGTTTTAAAGTTGTTCTTCATCATTCTTAGCTCCAGTGAAAAATAAAGATGCTGAATGTTCTGAACTGTAATTGCAAAGTTAACTTTCCTTGAGATTATCACGAGGAGTGCAGAAGGCAGCATTTAAGCAAACACTTTGTTCACAACTCGCACATTAATACTTGTAAGCATTATTTATACAATGGTATTGGCAGTATAATAAATGCTGGGTTTATCTTTTGCCACAGTTTTCCAATGAAAGCCTTCAAAAATAATGTTTTCATTAAAATACAAGTGCAACAGAGTTCATTTTTTAAAAGATTCCCTTTATTAGGTCATTTTAGGGAAAAATTATCTCAGTCTTCTTTACCATTATGCTGCTTGTAATAGAAAAGTGAAAAAGCTGCAACCACATACAAGTAAGCTGAATTCCTCCTGCTTTTTTTATTCCCTCTGCACCTCAGTTCACACAACTGTCATGCAGTCCTAGTTCATGCAGTGCACTGATGAATTTTAGAGATGAAATAGTTGTTTATCTAAAATATTTCAGTCATTGCCAAGTACACCGATGTATATTTGGTTTTCTGTGAGAATATGTATCATATTTCAGAGAGATTATATCCTTCAAAATGAGGTTACAGCAATGTTAAAGGAGAGAGCATATCTAGAAAAATAATGTCTGGTGTATCCATTATATATTGTAAGCATCAATTTCTCTTGAACAGAACTAAGGAAATATTCTATAGTTAGCACTGCTACTATTTAACACTTACTCTAAAAAATCTTCTTTTTTTAAATCAGAAACCCAGATCATCATCATTCACTTTCCCCGGCCTGCAGACAGGTTTTGCCACCACTGAAAACAAAAACTGAACATTGTAAGGATTGACTGATTGACTGGGTTCTTGCGACCTAAGAAGGACAAAATTTGCATAGCTATTTAACATGTGAAGCAATGTCTTGAAAATGGGATGCTGCTATTGTAGTTTTCTTATTCCTTATTTTGGCATTAATTGAAACGAGCTACAGGAATAAGTATCTGTGGCTTTGTAGAAAATTGAATTTTAAAAGGTAGGATATACTCTGAAGAGCAAAGAAGATTAATAGGTATGTGGCATTGAAGGAAAATTATGCAAGTTCAAGGATTTTCTGTTAACATTTTATAAAGCATTGGATAGGCCCCAACAGAGAACAGTATTTTCTGCTACAACTTCTTAAGCAGAGATAAAGTTGGCAGACGCAGAAAAATGGACACTCCACAGCAAAGAGTTTAAGAAATCTTTAGATAAGAAGCAACCAATTGATGTCCATCTTCAGTCATCTTTCTAGTTTGTGCTTTTTCGTTTAAAATTTAAAGTAGTTCCGTGATAAACTAGAGCTCATTTGACATCATTATGCAGATCAGAACTATAAAAA
Organism: Chlamydotis macqueenii; assembly: GCF_036417535.1. Lineage (NCBI taxonomy): Eukaryota > Metazoa > Chordata > Aves > Otidiformes > Otididae > Chlamydotis > Chlamydotis macqueenii. The sequence continues at coordinate 97,141,037 of NC_141556.1, read as the reverse complement.
AAGATTTTAAAAGGAATCCATTTTAAAATCTAAAGAAGAAAGTTAAAACAGGCTGTTTGATGTAGAACAGATAATAAGAAATGCAAAAATGTGTTACTTCAATGGAACTTTGTTTTGAGTCAAAATTACTACATAGCAATGTAAACTAAGTCTCAAGCGACATATTTTCCTTTTTCCCCTCCTGTAGAATAAGAGCTTTCCTTTACTCCTTGTACTTTGCATGATGCTGACAAGTGTTGGGAAGTAGACCACCATTCCTTTATTCCTCATCCTAAGTTCTTCCCCACCATTCTGCTGTGTCTGTAGAATTACGATTTTCTGACTTTTCATTATGCGATTCTCTGTTCTGGCTATAAATAGATGTTATCCTCTCTGGTTATAGGGACACGAATGGGATTAGCCCAAGTATCTCTTTTCAGGTATTGTAGTAGAAGGAAATATGAATCATTTGGCCATTAAATTCTCTATGAAAGCAGTGGTAGCACCTCATATTCCAAGAAAAGTGTGCAAATATTCACAGAAAGATGTAATATTTTTCAGAGATGTTTTCATGATTAATGTAACTCATTCTTCATTTGACTTTCAGTTGTCTTATCTCTCCACTTCTTCCCCCTTCTTAAGAATTGTACTGGACGAGTTCATCTTTCTAAGCTTACTCTAACCAGCCAGATTAACCAAGGCAGCAAGGTTGCAGCAGCAAGATCTGCATTACCCACTACACTATGGGGCCAAGAGATAAATAAGCTGGTATTGTGGTTGGCAAGACATGCTACATTTTATGCTATTTCTTTTCTGTGGTTCTTGTGTTGGCCCAGCACAAGCAGCTACCACTATCTCTTTGCCCAGAGAAGTCTAACTCTTGCTTTTTCTAGTTTTGGACCCTTTTTCACTCTCACAATCATCTCTAATTAGTCTCCACAACAAGCAATACTTAGAAAACTTATTTTTGAATTTCATAGCTATCACATTGTAGAGTCAGCAGTAAAAGCCTGTGTGTCAAAAAAATAATCAGCTTCTAAACAAATGGCTAGAAGAAAATAAGGATCAAGATATCTCTTAGCTAGAAAGAATTCTTTTGTCAGAAGTAACAAAAATGTACAGCTCTTACTTCCTGAATATATGGGCTTTTTAGAGTTTACATGTACATGTACAAGCCTTTTTCCCATTAGTTTCAGACACAATCCAACAAAAGCAACAAAAACAACAAAGCCAAACCATTTGTTTCTCCTTAATCTGGAGTAATGTTGCATAAAATTATCTCAAATGAAAAGTGATCCTGATTACTGTAAATAAGGAGGAGATTAAATTATGTTTTGCTTTGTTCAAGGCATTTTTGTCAGCGTGCTTACATGCCTTTGAAAGGTACACTTATAAAAAATGCCATGGAATAGAAACTATATTCTATGAATATTTCACCTAGTTCCATGTAACACTATTTATTTATAGACTGTCTTAAATAATGCCTTTTTTCTACTTCTTAACTATGCCTAGAATTTTTTTTACATCAAATTTTATATATTGATTCCAAAAAGAAATCTATTACTTTGTAAGGACATCCCACAATTATTGGTGTAATTTGACAATCTCAAGTTTGTTTTCTAGTGGTTTTGCACAGGACTTACTGCTCTGATAGTACTAACTTATGCAATAATAACGTGTCATTACCAGCTAAAAGCCTGCGTTAACATTATCATTAAAATCATCACTTGCTTGATGTCCATACAGTTGAATTCTTGACTAGAGGATTTCATGGTACAATTTATGAACTAAAAGTTTTAGACCAGAGGTAATTCCCCAGTAGTGGCACAGCAGTATCAAGCATGGAAGGCTGATTCTCTACATGGGATATTAAAGTGATGTCTGTCTCAGATTTCTATTTGAGCACTGCAGAATTCAGTGGCTTTTTTTTTTCATTTCAAAAAGGATAATCTGAATGTCCAGGAAATTTTCTCTTTAAAAACAAAATTTGAAAATATGAATGTAGGCAAGTGCTATCAAGTAATATTCCAGTTGAGTTTTCCTTCCATCACAGTCTTGGTTCTCAGCTGGACTGGATTAAGGTACGTGATGGAGCAGTGGTACTCACAGTGAACGCCATGGGGCGTCCCCACCTCATTGAATGGCCCCTCCCTTGCCCTCTGTGCACAGTGTGTCCAGGCTCACAGCGTTCGCAATAGAGATTTGCTGCACAGGAGCAGTAGGTCCATCGCGCTGTAGAGCATGGCCGGATGAAAGACAGTTTGTGCATGGTGTGAGGCCAGACGTACCACATCCAGCAACACTTTGGCAGCTGGCTGTCAGGAGTCCCCTTTCACACTAGGACTCAACATCTGAGATCCACAAGTTAAGACAGACTGGCCCATAGGTCCTATATGAAGCTGTAATGTCAGCTATGTTGCACAAGAAACCTAGAGAAAATTAATCACTGCATTGGCAAAAAGTACTGACAACAAAAATCAAGCACTTAAAGTTTGACTAGGTGATTCTTTGGCTTAACATTTTTTTGTTGTTTTTTTTCTTTAACATGGATTAAATTTGTATCAATCACATACATTTTTTACTGAATGTCCTGCAGAAACAAATGTAGCAAAACTCAATTTAAGTCAGTATAGAAAGGGAAGAATATGAAAAAATTATAAAGTTCAATTTTATTTAAAAATAATATTCACCATTTATGCAGTCTCACATTGAGTTGTGCTACCTGAGTTCCTCCACTCCCTAGCTGTTTTTAAAACAAAATAAAGGGTTTAGAGTTGTTTCCTCTGCAGTTACTCAGTGACCAATATTGCACATCAAACTGAAGCAATTATGCTTTTCTAACAACATACCTAGGGTTTATTTGAAAACTTAATTTAAATGTAAACAAATTAGCATGTACTCTGCAGCTTTCATTGAGCTTAGAAAGCACTTGGAGTATATTACTACCATTACTACCTAACATTGTAATTTTGTCACATTATGTGAACAGGCAATGAAGATTAACTTTGTACAATTAATCATAATTACTTTTTAAATTATGATGTAGATAAAGGGGAATGTAATTATAATGAGAAACAGTTCAGGAATCTGCTTCTTTTATTGAAAGAAATTTTCAGTATTTTTTAAAACTACAACTGTCTTTTTTTTCTGTTTCCTTATTATTAAGAATAGAGCAGTTAGAGGCTACTCCAGGTTTTACATTTTCTTCTTTCTCCCCTTTACCATGTAAGTGTTGCTTTGAAATATCTGAAACTATGCAATCACATATTTCTTGGTGACAAGGATGTTGGTGAACCACACTTTGGAAATAGTAATTGCAGGAAAAATGCAGCAAAAATTGGATTATCTGTTTTAACTAACTCATGTAATGACAATCAATTGGTAGCTGCTTTCTTATGTGACAAAACATGATCTATAATCTCCCATTTTTTACAGAAATAAAAAACACCTACTAGGTAAAGAAGGTAGAGAGTATTAAATTTTTCCTCCCCTGAGGTCCTTTATCTGATACTACTGAGTAATTTAGGGAATGATAGTATATGTGTCAAACTTTTGGGAGCCTTCTTGCATACATCCCCTGAGACATCAATTTCTAAAAACATTATCTAGAAGCACCCAAGATAATCTACCAAATAGAGCATCTTTGCCGTGAGAAGACGTATATCTTCAAAGTGCTTTTCCTGGAAGTTTGTTCTGCTATATTCTTGGGTTTGCCAAACAAGAAAAATTTGCCTGAACTGGCAGCAAGGAATTTGCCAACAAATGCGTTACCTGGTCCTGGCTGTGTTTTTAAGTTTTCTCTCTCTTACCTACATGCTTTCATTTAAGTTAGGAAAGATGCTCCTAAAAGCACAGGCAGAGGCTCAAAATGAGGGGTGCAGAAAGCTGAACCCCACCATCCAGGAGATGATGGCAGAAAGCTGGGTCCTTGAGCACATGCTTTCCTCCCGTACAGCCCTCCTGGGCAAGCTGTGCCGTTCTGTAGGCTGAGCCCAGGACCCAGCCCAATGCCTTGGTGATTTCCCTACCTCTCTGCTTCTCCAGCAGTCTTGAAAGAAAATTGTGAGTGACGGCAGGGAGTTAAGGAGTAGTAGTTAATTTTAAAGAAATAAAATTGTTTGTCATTTTAACATTTTGGGTTTTACCAGGGTAGCCTACAAGCCCGAGAGGCAGGACATATAGCTGGCTCCGCATTTCCAACTCCTCTAACACAAAGGTCCTGGTATTTCCTAAGTCTCCAAATCTTGCAGGTCCACTTCATCTGGGAAAAGCAGAACCTTGTGTAAGAGTCTGGTCAATATGGCCTCCTCTTTTTATGTAACAGTGGGTATGCAACTAGCACAAAACCACTTAATGATCTGCAGCTCCTAATTCCCTGCTCCGTTCTTCATCCTTATCTAATAGCCTTTGCTTGTCAACTTGCCAAGTTCCACCCCCCTTCCATGACAAAGGCTAACTTTGTTTACTTAGGAAACTGGTAATTCTGGCCACAGCCCACATGAGGTCTGGAGGTCTCTCCAAGCCCCAGACTCTAATATCAGACCTTAGAGACATGTCACAGTAATAGAGTCACAAGTAGCTCTGTATTTCTTCAATAATGTGTATGCAGCCTTTGAGGAACAGCTGAAAGTCTTCAGAAGTAAAAAGCAGGCAAGGAAACAGAGGAAGATGAAATGGAGTAAAATGAATCCTCCTTTAGGTTTCTGATGGCTGACAAAGCAGTGGTATACTTGAAATGGGGGCTAGAGAGAAAGAGAAGCACATAGGATTAGCTATAAATTCCACAGTTATTCTGAGCTGTCGCAATCTGCTGTTTGATCTGTGCCTCCTCCCTCTGCCTTATGAGGTTTAAGTAGTACTCTGAAAGACAGGGGGTGGGAAGGGAAGGTGGCTTAACGTCCTAAGCCCTAGGTTTGAAATATCTAGACCATCTATATTTGCACACTTGCTAATCCTGATAAAGCCTGTTGAGCTATTCTCCCAGTGTCAGGTTGTGTTTAGAGATTTTTCAGGAGCAAATCTGAAAACAAGACACTGCTAATTGTGTATAGGCTCTTAGTATAGTCCTCGGTACTCCAAGTAAGACGACGAGTTCACTCATCATAGGGCTTTGCAGGGACAGAAATTGCCCCTTTCCACGTGCATAGCGTTGGCATGCTGTGGGAGATGGCTGGCTCTCTATCTCATAGCACTGCATCAACATGGTTAGGACATCACGTTCAGGTATGAGCTAGGCCACCAAAACACTGGAACAGGTTGCCCAGAGACATGGTGGATGCCCCATCCCCGGAAACATTCAAGGCCAGGTTGGACGAGGCTCAGAGCAACCTGATCAAAGACGTCGCTGCTTCTTGCAGGGGGGTTGGACTAGATGACCTTTTAAGGTCCCTTCCAACCTGAACCACTCTATGATTCTATGATTCAGATCATTCTGGCGCAACCTTGAGTTACCGTGCCATTTAAGATCAGCTGTGTACTCACAGCTGACAAATCAATTATTTTTAATCTGTATTCAAATAGTTTGAAGCTGTGAGAGTTTTTTAAGGACCTGTGAAGATTAGCAACGCTATTCTGGGAACCAAATGATAATGCTCTCCTATGGCTACAGGGTTGGGGTACTAATGGCTGTTGTGTAACGCTGTGGTCCCTCACCGCCCAGCTTTGCCCTCACAGGACACATATCCCCCTCCTCGCCGAAAAAAAAAGTGAGCAGCCTCCAGCAACTGCACATAAGCTGACATTCTGAAGCAAAAACATCTCATACAAAGATAAAATTAAATTGCTTTCTCCTCAGGACATCCAGTGACTAATGAACAACTGAAATAGGGCCTAGGTCCTGGACCGGGGCAGTCAGGGCTTGTGGTGCCCTCAGGGGTGTGAGGATTGGTTTTTATATCATCAGCAAATTCTCCTTCCAGTTTTGGAGCCTCCTTTTGTCTTTGTTTTGTGAATCAAACTGTTCTAAGCGGCTTAAAAATCACTTATCAGTGAAAGCAAAACAGGTCACAAAAACACAGCATAAAGGACACAAACTCATGCACAATCATGATGCATCCTTAAGCTTCTAGTACATCTGGTCAAGCCGTTAAAAGACTGAAAAATAAGTATATATTTTTATTAAGTCTACTTTCTGCCCAGAAGACTTCAGGACAGGTAAAAGAAGTTTCGAGCACATTTTTTTTGTGTGTCTCTGGCCTACCTCCTCAGAACTGCATTAGGAGAGTTCTGCCCCGCTATTGCATCTACGGATAGGGAAGGGAGTAGGATCTCACCATCCCGTCAGACACCTGTGGTATCCCAGTGTAATTGTGCTGCAGCCAAGGAAGGCAGGGCGAGGAAGGCAGGGCCAGTGCCACAGAGTCACAGAAAATAAGCCTTCACAGAGAAGAAGTGCATCCATCACACAAATCTGTCATGTAGCCTGAGCTGTCAAATAAGTAGGTTTCACCAGCATTAACTCAATTTAATAAAATTATAAATTTTCCCTTTAGAATAACAGAGTAAAGCACCAGAAGTAAATTATTTCTATCTTCCACCACTGGTAATCAACTCTGCTTATTATGTTGTTGGTTTTGGTTTTTTTTATTTTATTATTTTTATGGTAGCCCTTTGCTTATGAATTACTGACTTCCTAACAAGCAACAGATACTTTACTGTGTGCACTGCACAAACTGAAGTTTTATAGAGCCTGGAGACATGTAAGGACCTACCTAGATACTTGTATTGTGAATGGTTATAGAGCAGCAGATGGGTAAATCAGCATGGCAGTATTCTTTTAATAACACCATAACACATTTATTGTACTATTTGTTGTACTTGCAGAACCACAGGATGATCTTCATAGGTTACTGTTACGATTTTTTTCATTATTTAATGTACTATTTATTCCTAGGCTCTTGGATGCTACTGTAAAAAGCGCAATATTTCTCTTTATCTGAGAAAGCTCTGTATATGTGTTACAAGATTGCCATAGTGTTCTGCATCACATAAATGCTTTCTGCCTACAACGTATGGTTTTTGGTGTAGAAAGGAAAAACAATACATTTTTCTTCAATGCTTTTGTGCGATGCTTCTGGTTCCACATCATGTAGATCAACATGTCTGCCTCCTCAGTATTTCAATTCCTGGTGCACTGGCTCATGAGGTTAACATGTCACCAGTGGCCTTTGCATGTCTACAGAATGTGGCTGAGGCCCTCCTGGCAACTACAATTTCTCTCAGCTGCTTTTCAGAGCTAGGAGTTTTTTGACTTTGGCTTTCAGTCCCTTCCTGCTTGGGACAGGGCCAAAAAAATCCACCAGATAACAATTACATACTCAAACACATGAAGCTGATTATTACCTTTTCCAAACTTCTGATATTTTGTCATAGCAACAACAGTGACACCAAAATGTAGAAAGAAAGAAAAAAAAAAACCACACTATTTTCCAAAATCCAAAGTGAAATGTAAGGGAAAAGGAAGAAAATTTATCTGGTCATGGACATCCAGCAAGCCTAAAATTAATCTGTCGTTTCAATGAGTAGTATGAAATACAATTAAAAAGCAGCAATGTGAAATGTATCTAACCACATTCTTAACAGATCTATCAAATCAGATGATGGAATGACAGAAATGTAATCAGCAAAATAAACCTTGCCTTCCAGTACAATACTTGATGAGATGCTTCTTGAAATAATACTTGCAAAATTGAAATTGAAGCTGATGTGCCAAAAAGAAGCATAAAGTTTGTGGTACGCAATGTGTCATTTTTTTTGGTAAAGCATCTGCTTCTAATATTGGGCCTAATCTTGTTTGAAACCTACATGCAGTTACTGCCAAATTTCATTTAATCCCAAACAGTGGTTGAATGGTGTCTTACTTTTGCTGTGTTTGCTGTGATTGCAATTAAGAGTAAATCCAGCAACCAGAGAAGAACCTGCACTGAGAGCAATGTGAAGCACAATGTGAAGCACATGTGAAGCAATGGTCAGTCTGCACAAGTTATGTACGCACCATTTCTGCATGTGCGTACATCCAGTGTGTCTGAAACATTGGATTTACCTCTTAGGTGCTACTCTGCCGAAGAGCCTTGCACAGAAATCAAAACAAGCACTACAAGTATGGCAGTGAGTCGCACTGCACCTTTATAGGACTTCTTTTCCTTCGGTTTTGTACAGGCTTGAGGACAGATTAATGCCTGCTGAATGCAAAACCTCAGTGTGTGTTGACATATGACAATAAAAATAAGTAACATGCTGAACCAACTAGGTACTCATCCAACCTTCTCAATCACAGGCCATCTGAAACTGGTGACAGTCTTTCCAAGGTTTTCCAAGCAATTGGATTCTGACCAATGTAAAGATCACAAGATTAAATTTACCAGCTGTTAATTCTTTCTATATGCACATGAGAAACAGTTGGAGCAAATACTCTCCAAATTCAGCAACTGTTTCTTCCATCCTCACTACAGTTTTACAGAAACAGAGGATCTGTCACAGTAGCTTAGACCACCTGACCATGGAGGCCTGTCCTTAAGAGGTTTCCATCAGTAGCTTCAGAGAAGGAAGCAGAAAACATGGAATTAAATCGATCTGAAATGCTCTTTCCCTATGAATATCCCTCATACCTCACAAATTAGAAAACAGCTTATGACTTGAAGGCTTTATATCCCATACAAAATGTATTAGTCAGACAGACCTGATGATTATATGGATAAACCACAGTACCTGGGGTTCATGCCAGGTTACTGGTTATCATGTACAACACTCATTACATGATGTCTCAGATGAATAACACCTGGAACACCTCTGCTGCACTAGACATCATCTGTAGTTCTGCAGTACCCACATGAATATAAGCAACTCTGCTACAGACATCTCATTAGTACTAAACCAGATATCCCAGACTCTTCCTTTTTCGCGTGTAGAAGTCTACAACAAAACTATTTCTCTTTTCCTCAAAAAATGTCAATAACAATTGCTCAGAACAGATTTGCTCCCCACCTCCACTGCCCTCAGCTTCCAGGGGAGAAAAAAACTGTTAGTGCTAACACTCCTTCCTATAGTACTTCCAGTTGAATGCGTCCTTTTTAAACACCACAGGAGATTCCTGTGTTAAGGTGCTTTATAAATAAATGTGTATTATGGTGCATTCGATGACCTGTTTCTGTGTAATTGCCAGAATGACAACCAGTGTTGTTAAATAGTTGGGTTATTTTTCTCTCTCTCATAGGATGGATTTATAGACTTCCTGGAGTTCATAGCTGCAATAAATTTGGTTATACGAGGGAAAATTGACCAAAAATTGAAATGGTATTTTAAGCTATATGATGCTGACGGAAATGGATGCATTGACAAAAAGGAACTACTAAGCATATTCACGGTAAGCAATGACCAACAGCAAGAGCATTTGACATCATGCATTGCCTCTGAAACAGTGGTTTATCATGTGTTGTAAATGGATTGTTTGTACTTTACCTAATGTTTTAGAGTTGTAAAACCAGAATTGTTCTCGATAGCGACACTACTGCTATTCATTTCTTGCTTATTGAAGAAAAAATATCTAAGTAGTATTTTACTTTAAATGATACTTTTACAGATATAATGTTCTACTGAAAGTGAAAAACTGCAAGCACAGTAGAGACATTATTGTGATAAACTACACCATAAGGCAGGTAGAACTGAAGCAGCATAAAGAATAAAACAGCTGGTTAAAGTGTTTGTGCCAGTCTATTGTGGAAAACTGGCTTATCAAACTGAACTTTCTGTAAGAAACAATATAGATATCATCAAAATACTCCAATACTTTAATTTTTTGGAAGGTTTTTAGATTTGTTTACTACAAATGCCATTACCCCTATGTTAAAATTAAATCGGGGAAATTTAATTTTACCATTAAATCATGCAGTGACATTTGGATACAAATATTGTAGAAAATCCTGCAAAAAATGGGTCTATCTCAAACCCATAAAACCAAAGCAGTGCAATTTTTTCTTTAAAATGATTCCTGTATTTTTCAACTTGCTCTAGTGAAATAATATTTTGCACTTCAGTAGCTACTTTCATCCAAAAGATATTATAGGGGGAGTTCCTTGCAAATACGAATTACTTAATACTACTCCCTAAATGTATAGGACTCATTGCAGATCAAGGTTTTGCTTCAGGGAGCATAAAATCTAAATAGGGATTTAATGTCATAATAAACAAGGAACGTACTTCTGATTCTGCATTGTTGCTAGTGCCTACCTAGACACTGTTAAAGACTTTCCAGAGCTGCTGCTGAGATTAAAAGGAACTGGAGCCAGATGGAGCTACAGGGTCAAACAAATAAAGTTGTTGCTTCACCTTCTAAGGAGCAGCTTCCTAAAAGTAGAAGGGATGGAGAGGCTGCATCTCCCAGATTTCTACTCATTTAAGACTAATTACATCTTTCTTTTGCAGACATTCTCCATCATTTTTCACCCAGAGGCAATAAGGTGACTGTGCTTTGTCTTGGGCTTTATCCAAAAAGAGAATTAAAATCCTTTTAATGTAAAGAATATTTCAATTTACCTGGTTTTCTGTGTGTTTCCTTCTCTTTCGGAGTACTAGAACTTTAACTTAAACCTGCCTAAGTCATTTGACCTAGGCTTGATTAAAATTGCTGGGTTCTAAACAAAAATAAAAATACCATCTCACAGCCATTAGAAGCCCTGCTTATACCAAGCATCAGAAAAAAAAAGTCTTGTCCAAAAAGATGTCACATCTGAGACATTCATTTAAATCACAGAATTCCTCTTAAAACTTCATCTGTCTCTACAGCTACGCAAACTTTGGACCAGCATATCATTATCAACCATCAAAATTCCTTCCAGACAACCATGCGCCCTCTCAATGCCTTTTAACAGCCCAATTGTTTTATTTTATTTAAAATGATTCATTTTACTTAAGGTGATTCTATGGTAGTTAGTCAGGAACCACTGCTTTACTCTTAACACTACAACAAATTTAACTGTGATAGAGGTACAAATTTCTTCTGAACATTGCATCAGGGTCAGACATATAAAACACCAAAAGTATGAAATAGTAATACAAACAAGTTTATGTACCTACTTTTGTAAAATTCTTGCTGCCTTTTGGAACTCGTTTGTGCAAAGTAAGATAAAGACAGTGATGGTCAAGAATTCTGCATCAGTGCTGAATACGTTTAACTAACTTTTTATTTAAATATAATAAGTTCTAATATAATATCATGAATACTGAGAGAAACAACTGGCACATACAGCAAATTATCGTACACAACACATTTCGTCTCAAGATAATTCAGGTGTAGAAAAACAAATTCTATAGTATGTCCATTATAGAACATATATGCATGTGTATATATAAATATGTATGCATTGTTGCTAGTGCCTACCTAGATACTGTTAAAGACTTTCCAGAGCTGCTGCCCAAATTAAATGACTTCCCAGTCATTTACTCATTGGGGTATTGTATTTGAATCCAGCTCTGTAAAGACATGCTAGTTGCATCTGAACCACTGGTTATTAACATACAGATTCCTATTTTATTAACCTGAATGACCATCACAATGCAAAAATCACTGTCCCAGTGAATGGGACACAATTTTGCAAAAATATTCATTTATACTTTTACTCTAAATATTGGGTCCTTTTGCCACAGAAAAGTAGAGGGGAAACTTCTGCTTTTCTTCATTTCTTTGGAGGACAAGTAAATTCTGCCAACTTCCAGGACTGCTGGTCTGACTTTATTTGTGATTACTAAGTTAAACATGTCTTAATAGAAAAATGACTTAGGCTTTCTCCTCATGCACTTTCAGCTGTGAAAAACAATACTATACTTAAATCACACAGACCAGAGGGCACTCTCCGAAGACACAGAACTCTCTAGGGTCAGATAAAAACGCTGGTGTGGAATCTAAAGTGTATTGCAGAGCAGAGGTGCCGCATGGTTTCAGAAGACCTTCAGAGATATGTAAATTAGTCTGTAATCTTCAGGCTGTGTTATGTTAATTAAATTTCCAGTCCTCATTACTGAAGATTTACTTGAAACAGCTATTTATTTAGCGATTTTTGAAAGGGCTGGTGAACTAAAGAGCTGCATCGCAATTATCGCAGTTCCCAGTGTACTGTTTTCACAACTTGATGGAAAAAAAGTCTGAAAGAACTTTCTGCATTTCTGCCCTCAGGCTATCCAGGCTATTAATGGCCACACCAACATGTCTGCTGAAGAGTTCACAAACATTATATTTCAGAAGATAGACGTGAACAATGACGGTAAGAATCTAGGTTTTCTTGGCATCGGCAGGGCTTTTCCTCCATAAGAAAGTGTGGGATCAAGAGGGAAGTTGAACACGCTACTGAAGAACTGACTGTTTTACACTAACTGAAAGTCTGAATCTCTTCTTATTTACTCATATTTCTTCAGCTTTACAGTGAAGTGCAAATCAATAGATTCTATTAAGCTGACATAGGAATTACATTCAGTAGGGGCTAAAACATGGAGGCCTTGCACTTTTCCTCAAAATGCCAGTGCTCTGGTTATACAGCAAAACGAAAGTGTGATCAAGTGGGTTTAGAATATTTGTGTTGGCTTAATCTATCTAAAATGGATAAGAAAGCCAACTAAGATTCACGGTTGCACATGCTCTAGTATGTTCTAAAGACTGGACTGGATATCGGATGTCCCTTGAAGGTTGATTGTTAACACATGCTAAGATACATGCTGCTGTTTTTTCTCAAGACAGCTAGATTAAGCCAATTGGACCTGCATTTGGAAGCTAAAACTTTAATTCACTCCTTCAGAGTTGTTTCTAATAGAAAACTTGTCACATGTGAATGTCTTCCCTCATACGCCTAATCACAAAGATCCTCCTTCCACTGGCAATTATGTTTTACATCAATTACTGCAATCATTGACAAATTAGAAATATTAGGAAAGCACTGCACAGCAAAATCAGATCCCAGCTAGGAATTCTGGGATTTTTTTTGTTCATTTTTCTGGTCTTAGTTGGTGTATTAAGGTTACTGTTTAAAAACGCTGTTTGTGATATATAATCAGAGTATAAACAGTAAACTTGTGATGCATGTGAATAACTCATAGATGATTTTTTCCCCACCTGCCTGGCCCAGCTTTTGGATGAGGGCAAATTACCAGAGGATTCCAAATAATATATAAACATATTCCAGAACCCAGCCAAAATTCTGTGATTATCTATACTTTAGCCCCTGCTTTGACCTTATGTTTACTGCAAATAATAATTGCATCTGAGCTAGACCATCAGCTGAAAAAATAACATTTGTGTCTTAGGTTTTAGCAATAAAATGCCAGAACATGAATTATTCAGAATTATCTTCATAATACTCCCATTTCAAACTGCTTTCCTTAGTTGGTTATTGTTTTTTTAATAGTTGCAAAGCAACAGGACTAGCTCCACCTGAGGAATGGGACAGATTTTACCAAGTTTAGCTTAAACTATGCTACCGCCTTGTATCTTGTTATTAAAGAAAAGGGCAATTAGACAAATAAGTTGCAATGTCCTTCCTCACATTAAAATACAAGAAATAATCCCACGGTTGTAGGAGCAATTCTTAAAACAAGTCTCCTGATGGCTTTGCAATTTATTTTCATTAGCTCCAGGAAATCTGAGACCTGTCATAGTTGCAGTGAGTCTGGGCATGCCAGTGTAACCACATCTCACTGGTAACAGCAGTGGTTTTTGTATGCTTGCACACTGGTATTGGTACTTTGAAATAGTACCAACGCTTTGAATACAGCCTGGGATCAAGAGGAGAGAATTCACTACCAGTCGACCTGCATAAGCAGGAAAATGATGCAGTGTGTCCATCCGATGAGTCCAGGAACCCCATCCGCTCAAAGACCTCCGTCAAAGGCAATACAGAGGGAAGGAGATGGGAAATAAGAGGAATGCCTGGGATAGCGGGAGATCCGAGGAAGTGAGTGGATGACTGGCAAAGGAGGAGGATGCAGACAAGCATACAGAGATGGCTTGTTCTGTCTCTGCTCCTGGGATGACTATGTAAGGGCACTGGGGTGGAAAGAGGAGGCACAAACATCCTCGAGGCACCACATGCCAGCTCCTGGAGAGGGTCTTACTCCTCTCACTGAAGTCTAAGAGCCAGGACTTCTGCCAAATGAGATCTTTTCACTTTAACAGTATGTATACAAGTCCTCACCAGTGCAGTGAGGACCCATATGACTAAAGAGAAAGCAGCCTTTACTGCCCATGGGTAGGAAATGGTTTTCAAATTTTTCAAATGCTAATCATTTTTCTTTTTTATATCAGATGAAGTTTCCAAGGTTGTCATGAACAAAACCCAAAACACAAGAAAAATCCAGGGAGTACTTAAATCTGAAAACAGCCAAAAGTCATCTAGCTAAGCATTCACCAGAAGCGCATGTGACTTGAACTTCTGCTCCCTGCACCCTGGGGCCCTACGCCATCCAGATATTTTCCTCTTTGCCTGGCCCTGTAATTTCTTATTTCAGTGAGAAATGATTCACTGTTGTGATTTTAACAAGAAACTTTAAACCGTTCTCAGAGGAAAGAATCAAACTCTTCCTATTAAACCAAGCTCTGTTTCCCCTTTCAGAGAAAAACAATATCACTGGAATAACTTCTAACCAGAGAATTGTGCACACTCCTGTGTACCATGCTAGCAGACACATGCCTAGGACTGGCCCTTGCCTTTGCTGACAGGGAAGAGAGCAAGAAAAGAGGAAAAATGCTAAACAATATTCCTGCTTCTCAATAAAAGAGATTTTATAGCTGTCATGCAGCTTGCAAGGTATTATCTGATTTTGACATGAGCCCAAAATATCACACTCTAAATGACCATTTCATTTGTTTTGAAGAATTAATCTAATCAAACCACTTAACCAGTTTTTTTTTTACTATATCTTATTGTGGCTCTAAATAATCCTAGCAGTCAACACAAGGGAGTATGCCTGGTAATCCTCAGCAAATCACGCCTTAATCTCTGTTAAAACCAGCTGTAAAATAAATTCCAGTAAGCTCAGTGAGAACTGGTCCATGTAGCTAAATTCAGCCTTGATACAGGCTTCATTAGCGCCCTTTTTCACACATTTCTGTCACCACAGACACTGAGCCTCATCGCTGTCTTAGACTTTAGTGAAAGCTGTGTTTGACCTGTTTTAACAGGAAAAAAAAAAAAAAGTCTGAGTTCTAGGATCTGATGCAAAGTGGGAAAACATTATCAAATACTCTTCCTGCATTTGCCTATCAGCAGAGAAGAGGGAACCTTCCTGAGGGATTCAATCTGGCATGAAAGGCCCTGTGTTGGGTTGAGAGTCATTGCTGGGTTTCTTGGTTCCTAAGGAGTATCTGACTTTCTTTTAGGGGAACTGACTTTAGAAGAATTTATCAGTGGTGTGGAAAGAGACGAGGATCTAATGGAATTGATTACGAAAAGTTTTGACCTTTCCAACGTACTCAAAGTCATACAGAGCGGCAGGAGACACAGCGTCTGAAGGATCCAGTGACAGATGGGGCATCTGTGTCATCATTTCAAGGAAGACAATATTTGATATGTTCAGAGAGCTTGATGTCTTCAAAGCCTGCCCAGGCAATACTGAGCAGTCTGCTCCAGGAGTAACAATTTTCACTCTTGACTCTTTATCTCTCCTTTTCTTTTCTTTAATCTTTCCCTCAGTAATGACTGTGGTAGCCACAGAACACAAATCTCTACTCACATATAATAGAAATGCTATTTCATGCAGTACAAATAACTTCTTCTGTCTCTACGAACACTGTAATCAATAAAATAATGAAAATATGGAAAAATGCAAAGAAGACATGAAGACAGCAAGTTTCTTTTAAGTACAGGCTCTTTAACCTGCTATCTAAAGTGTGGACACAAACTTCCTTGTAGGACTGGGTTCTATTTGGACTGATTAAGAACAAAGCCTGGTTTGCATTAACCTAACATTTGCTCTAATCAGTACTCAACATTGGAGTTTCTCTGGGAAACACCTCAGTCAGCTTAATATTCCCGAGATGTGCATCCTCCTCAACAAGCTGTCTACCACTCTTGATTTTATTACATCTGTAAATTAAAACAATGTAATGTTTTGATGGTTTTGGCAGGGTTCAGTTACTGTTCTTTCAAATTAACTTTTTATAGAAGCACTGGAATGAGATTTTGTTATCTTTGTAGAGTAAAATTAGAAGTTCAAAGAATAGCTAAAACCAAATCTTTTTGTAAGCACTCTGGTTTCCCAGAGATTTGTGTCCTTGACTTGTATGTCCTCCTTTTCAAAACAAATTTGTTTTCACTGAGCTTTTTGCCACGGCTGCATGAGACAAAAGGTAAGAGGTATCGTGACTTGTCCCTGCTGATGGGACTGCTGGCTTCTGCCAAACAGACTGTTTAACAGCTGAGCTCCTCCTGCCTCTCCCTGACAAGGAGTACTAACTTTGGTATCTTTGACCTGCTCACACACCTGGGCGAAAGCTTTTACCAATTTAGTCTCTCTGAGACTTTCAGACTGGGTTGCAATTGTCTCTGAAGGTGGCAGCTCTTAGGAGTGCAGGGAGGGCATTCGCAGATGGCACAATCACGTCTGCCTCATTTTCTTAGGAAACTCGCCTAAATACAATTCAACCTTCTACGAGCTCAAAATGAACTGTCTGCAAAGGGAAAATTATAGCTCTCTCCGGTTCTGTTGGGATTGATTCTCTCTCAAATCTGCAACAAGGTTTATCAAATTACTACATTCTATCATAAGAATAAGAATAAGTTCTCCTTGGCTGACAGTGCTCTCTAGGCATGACATTAATACTAGTTATTGATAGAAGCATCAGCTTTATGCAAAATAATTTGTGCATGGATTGGTGCAGGTTGAATGAAACAATTAAGACTTCAATATGCAAATGTTTTTCTTCCAAATTAACTTCAAATCCATGTCCATTTCCACATGAAATGTGCTCCATCATCTGCAATTATTATTCCAGGTTTTGGAATATACTAAGAGTATGCAACATGCATCACTTGACATTATAAACAGTTCTGACATTATAGTTCTGACATTTGAATATTTTATATCCTTTCCAAAATTTGGGTGTATGGGAACAGCTGTGGTTTGTATTTTTGCTTTTAAACTAATGAAGCTACTGACTTTGAAAAATTACTACTATCCATGTACACAGACTCCTTTTTTATAAAGGGACCTTAAAGAGAGTATTTCCATGTAAAATTGTCTAATTTTTCTGTGCAACTGTAATCATATGAAGTGAATTACCAATTCAGGAGAAATGTTGTGTTGTATTAAACAATTATGTATGTAAGGAAATTCTTAGCCATTTTTTTGTTAGACTAAATTTTATATGTGTAGCTGACACGCTCATTTTCCACACTTTAATCCAAAATCATTTAGCAGAAACCTGTGTAATTAAGACGCAAATATCTTTGCTGCTTAATGTAAACACTGGCATATCCTTTCCAAAAAATATTTACCTGGAGTAACTCCACATGTGTTTGGGACTATTCATAAGGTTCCATCTAATTTTTTTTATATGTTGATTAACGCAAATTTCCTTTAACTACTTAAGCACAACTTGATATGCAGCTGCTTCAGATAAATGCATTATGACCACAATTTTCTACTGATCTCATCTAAATTTCTCAGCTGCTCATCAAGTGTACCAGTGAAATCTGGTGGCACATGCAAAACCTCTCAAGTGTGATCCCCCAAAGTCTTGTTCTGAAACAATGTGAAGCTGCAGCTCGTCGTGGTGGAGGTGCTTTGTAGACTTGAAGTGATAATGTAAGTTGATTTGACTATCAGAATGCTTATTGCTAGTTTAATAGAAAGCTGGAAATGAAAAAGGAAGCCCAGTTGTTAGCTCACATTATGTACGCACCTTAGCAAACACTTAAGTGAATACAGGGCAGTGCTGAGCCACTGATCCTGAGGGCTGCCAGAGCCCACAGGAATGCTTTTGCGCCACAGCCCGGCATGGGAGATCAAAAACCAGTAGAGCTCATGCTCTCAAGAAGTGTTTTTGTCAACAAGATTGATGTAGATACCAGCTGTGAGTGTCTGGAGAAGTTGGGCTGCCTATATCATCATGATAGGGGGGCAGGTTTTAACTAAGATAGATGCCTATCCATTTTGTCACCATGTTCACCTTGGAAAGAATCACATGTTTCAAATTCACTCTGTGCAACTGGGTGAGCTCTGCCAATCAACAGGGTAATTGGTAGTTCTCTTGTAATATAAGCTCTTTTACTGTTAAGAAATCCTTGTGACTTTTTGTATTCTTTTTATTGCATCCAAACAGGTAAAGGTAATTAGTGTGACAGTTCCTTCTCCAAACAATTGTTAATTGTCCTAAAAGTATCTCCTTTTCTTTTTCCAGTAGCTTAATATGCTAGGAAAATAAACAGGTACTTTTTCTTCTGAGAACCTGGGAATTCAAAGCCACAAGCAAACTGCCTTTTTCTGTAGATAGGAAATTGCTTAAGCATTAACAGGCATGACTAAACCTTATGCCATAGCTATGCATCCCTGATAAAGTGGGAGGATAGCTTGCGATGGTGTAGAAAAGATCCCATACCCACATTTAATTTTTGACCTTATGTAAGATTAGCTGTACCGCACAGACCATAACAGCTATATATTCAACTAAACAGTCAAAAGCTCAAGTTCCCTGTGTGCAAGGGCATATGTCAATTTACTTGATACCGGATCAAGATTTTCCACATGGTAAGACTTCTAGAAGTCTCGCAAGACTACAGAAATTGCTGAAGATATCAGAGAGCGATTTTAAAACACCATTTTTAAAACTTCTGCTAAATGCAGTAGAATATTCCAAAAACAGGAAATGCATGTTGCTTCAGACTGTACTTTTTGACATGCCTCTATCAGAAAGCTGAGGCAGAAAATAGCTTAAGTATATGACTTTAACATGGCAAAATCTAACTGACTTTAAGTTGTATGAGCTTTGTCTCACATAACAAACATAATGACCCACCTCTGGCTGGAACAGGCTCTTTTCTCCAGTTTGTGCCCAAACTGTTTGTAGCATTGACGTTTCAACATGAGTAACCAGGCTATGGTGAACCCTTGCTTTATTCTCCAGTGACCTGACAACTTCCTCTGACCTAGAGATCAGGAAAGGAGCCACTGCTCAGGTCGTACACGTAGCAGGTACGGAACCTTTTACTTCTACAGCCTGTCTGGGACACAGAACAGAATTCAAAGCTCTGGCTTTGAATGAAAGTAGATGGATCAACTTGAAAAGTGACATCTTACACTTAGGCCTGCACTGATTTTTGCCTAACAGAAGCCATGTGAGAGAAGGTTCAGCCATTAAAGGTAACTTAACTGCCAAAGACAGTTTTTCTATAAGTTTTCCAGTATCACTACTTAATTTTTATTTCCCACTCCTCTGCAGTAAAACTGTAAGAGAATTTCAGACAGCTTGTCACGCAGTTGTTACTGAGCTTACCAACAACACTGTAATGAAATACCAGCTTTTGAGTTGCTAAACCATCAATTACAACTGGCTCCAGTTTGAATGTCTAGCGGCTTTTAGTAAGACATTAACTTATTGTTTCCTTTAAAGCTGCACTGTTTACAAAACGTCCCAGGCCAAATACTGGAGAGACTGGGAGAAGGGAGAGACTGGAAGGGAGCCACAGAACACCCAAAAAGACCATGGGGAAAAAGAAGCAAGAGAAGAAACCTGTAGAGGGAGAGGAGGTAGAGATGAGGCCCCACGAAAGCAACATGATGGTGTGACAACCTCTGGCCCTAAGAGACATGCTCTAGAGGAAAGTCCAAATGTCAAAGCATGGAAAAGAGGAAAAGGAAGAGAAACTAAGGCTATGAAGAACCATGTTCATGTTGTGACTGTTCTGTGCCTCAGACGATACTTGATAACTCAATTGCTTCTCAAGTGCTCAATGCAAACTGAAACAGAAAGTGTATAGTATTTCATCTGAGACTGAGATTTGGCTTCTCTTTCTGCCCTAATGGAACTGCAAAACTTTTCCAACAATGCACTATTGAAGGAGGAGCCCAAAAGAGGTCACACACACAGCTCCATACATGCCTATCTCCTGCACAAAGGTACAAACCAAAATTGCCTTCTGAGAATGTCTAGCAATCAGATTAGCAGTGTTACAAATAAGGAATCTGAAAGAGTTGTAATCTGCACCAGCAGTTTCTTCTACCTGAGGATAGTGCTGAGGCACTACTGTTATTGCACCTGATTTCTCAAATACCAAGGGAATTAACCGCTCAAGATTTCTTCTGTTTCTTTGCAGAGTATGTTCAACAGCCCAGCAAAACAAATGTACCTTCTGCCGTTCCTCTCTACATTATTTTCCTTACCTGTCCAAGTTATCCAGATACCAACAGGTGTGTTGGCATGCAGAATTTTGCATGAGGTGGAAAACTGTTTATTTAGGAAACACAATTTCTTCCCTTGCAGGTCACCCTCTGAAGGGCAATGATATCCTCAAGCACTGTTTTTCACAACTGAGTCTGAGCAACACAGTTTTGAGTGTCTCAAAAGAAACTAAACCCTCATCAGGCTTCAGGCACAGCTTCTCCTTAGTATCTGTTCACATGTTCCTTCCATCCCTGTCCCCAAAGCACTAAAAATGATATGTCTTTTTTTTTTTTCCACACTGGCAGCATACCACTGGCACATAGCTATAATGGTTCTGGACAACATGGGAAGAGTTTGCAATTTTCCTCCTCTTTTTATTTAAATTACAAATATTTGACAAACTGCTTCTATCCTGGAGGATGTCAAAGCCCTTCAGATTTCAAAACACAGCTCACTTTTAAAGAGTTGCTGACACTCAGAGGAAAAAGCCGAACATTTGCAATTAAACAGGGGTTTTTTTCATTCTTTCATTGTTCCTTTATTACACTAAAGGTGCTTATATCAAAATAGGATCTTTATTCCCTTGCCCTCATCTATTTTTTAATCTTAATTAGGTCAGTCTTTCCTTTGATATCCTGTTCACAAGCTCAGCCTCTAATAGCAGGGTCTGCTAGCCATCAACTTCTGGTGAAGATCATAATCATTTACTCATCTTCTAAGTCACACAATGACTTCCAATATCATTCCATAAATACCAAGCATCCAACAGCTTGCAAAACATAAACTACAATTTATGATCCGAACTACCTCCAAGCAGAATACTTTTTCAGTTTTCCAAGAAATCTGGGCTCTTCCCTAGAACTTTAAAGTGCACAAGGAAAAAAAAATAAACAAAAAATCCAAGCTTTTTCTATTATCAGTCAATTTTTTTCTAAGTATCTAAAAGCTGGTGAGATTCCCGAGCACCCAGGGTAGGAGCTGACTTTCCTTAGACAGTCAATGCAAAGAAGAAGCTCTTGTAGTGCTAGGTCAGCACACCAAACCTACCATCTAAAGAAGGGGTATGAATTGAATAATCAAGCAAAATAAACACATAGTGCTTCTCTCCAAAAAGGGAAACTCCAAAAATCATACATTCGGCCTGCCAGGGTTAGTAAATGGCTCTGGAGAACACAATTACAAATCTTAACTTGGTACTTCCTGGTGACTTTGATGTTGCAGAAAGCACATTTGTGCCCACTCCGATACAGGATGTGTTCTGCTGTCAACTTCTCTGCCCCTTGTCCAGAAAAATGCCAAATGCTGCCGGATCTCTGAATAGAAGCCAGATGTGCACAATAGGCAAGAAGCTATTCCCAGAACTTCCCTGGTGGTGCCAACCAATTATCTTAAGACAGCCCGAAGTGAGGGTGGACATATAAGACATTACTGTCCTGCAGGTACAAAAGTTAGGGGGAAATGGTTCAACAAATAAACAATATCATTGTTTCATAGAGAAGATAAACCCTCAAACCAAAATCCTTTTAGCCACTCCCACAGTTTCTCCTGAAAATGATGATGTCAAGTACGTTTGTGGCAAGACAGTCTGCTGCTGGCAGGAAGGAATATTTTATGTGATGAGCAAGCAAACCAGATACGCATGGAGTATGATGAGTTGTTGGTCCATGTCTCTTTTCCTGTTCCCACCGCTTTGGTCTGCTTGTGGCTAAGGGCTTTTTTTTTCTTTTACTCCAAATTCTTTCTGCTTTCTTTTGCTTGTCCAAAGCACTACTGGAAGCTCAAGGGAGAGGGAGTCAGTCCCTGAGAACAAGCAGGAGAGGACAGATAAAAATGGCTTTCTGGCATCTGGGGAGTAGCTTTGTGCTGGAGAACACTGTTTACTCACAGATGTGCTACTCCTGCTGCTTATTTTTCCTTCTTTCTTTTCTGCTTCACATTAACATTCAAGGCACACTGAGAAGATGAACCTTCCTGTTTTTTGGAGGGATATAATAATGCATCTTTTCCTACATATGTAAATCAGAGACATTTGGAAATGGGAGCCATGGTGCAAGGAGGCCTTGTGACACTATTCCTACAACAAGGCTCTGCTTATCAGATTGAGAGAAGCATTTCACATGTTGGGGTAATTTGCAGTAAAAATTGCCACAGATGGTGTTAGTTAGTGTTTGTGGAATTTATAAGATTAGTATTTGGCTACAGATCTATCTCCACATGTTTCTGTGATACCAAAAAGAGCACAGAGATAGAAGAGCCTGAATAAACACACTTTTTTTCTTAAAGGAGATTTTGTTGATAATCAATTTCACTGTAACCTCTGTAGTAGTATGGTGACCATATACAGTAAGCTATAAAAATTCACCTCTAAATTCCACTCTAAAAGTAATCCCAATCTATATCTGTAAATGATTCCTGATCAGCTCTTGTTTTCCTACATGTTACTAGCCTATGTATGGTATCGCCTTTAAAATATATAAACAAGAGATATAACCCCTTGACTAGCAGCTCCTTTGCTCCTCCCAGCAGCCATCTCCTTGTTGAGATGATCTTACCCCCCAACTCACAGTATAGGTCTATGTCCATCTTACTAGACTTTCTCTAAACACAAAGAAACGTCTAAGCAAATATTAACCTCGTGCATCATAGAATCATAGAATCACAGA
This sequence comes from Chlamydotis macqueenii, assembly GCF_036417535.1. NCBI lineage: Eukaryota > Metazoa > Chordata > Aves > Otidiformes > Otididae > Chlamydotis > Chlamydotis macqueenii. Next base: position 97,118,036 of record NC_141556.1, on the reverse strand, counting down.
ACAGTTTGGGTTGGAAGTGACCTTTAAAAGTCATCTAGTCCAACCCCCCAGCAAGAAGCAGGGACATCTCCAACTCCATCAGGTTGCTCAGAGCCCTGGTCCAACCTGGCCTTGAATGTTTCCAGGGATGGGGCATCCACCACCTCTCTGGGCAACCTGTCCCAATGTTCCACCACCTTCACTGTAAAAATTTTTTTCCAAATATCTAATCTGAATCTACCTCCCAAAGAGTAAGAGTAAGGCAGAAATCATGAAAGTAAAGCAGAAAAAAAAAAAGTGCAAAGCAATACTTTCTTTTTCTTTCTAAATTATTTGGGTGTATTGTGCCAAAAAAAAAAGAGACCAAATCTTTAACTGAGAATAGTGATGTGTAACACTTTAAATATTGGGTTAAGTGATGGGGAACACAGTGTTCAGCTTGTCAAAGGAGCATGATGAACACATACAGCTCAGAGTCATGCAATAAGCACAGGTAGCTAGGGGTGCTGGATGATGTGTGAAGGACCGGGGTGTAACAGGGTAGATTGGGAATGTGTCTTCAAATCGGGAATTTTTAGGCACAGGTGCCATTAGGAAGCACCATCCTGGTTTGTGTAGCAGGTGTACAGCTGGAGCCAGGGTACTCTACTAGGAATCCATGAATGTTAGATATCAGATTGGACAAGTGTATGTAGGCAAGGTGCCTCAGGACACAACAGCTCTCCAGAGCCCTGTGCTCTGGACATGTCACTTTGCTTCCTTCCCAGATAAATCGTATTTTTTTTTTTCAAATAGGAGGATGTTGTTCCTCCTCATTGCCTTGAGAAAAGGGCCTCCAAGCATCCATATTGTGTGCACCCGTTGATGGTTCAAGAAAGTTTTCAAGGCTTTCCCTGTTCTTCTTGGCCCTGCTCTTATTTGTATCCACCTCCACTCAAGCTACCCCCAACCAATGCATCGCAATTTTTTATTTTCTACCCTAGCACTTGCTGCTCCTTCATTTTTTTTTTTTCTGCAACTCAATCCTTCAGCCAACTTCATACAGATTCTATCTTAATTTTAAAGCATTCTTCATGTATGAAATTTCTTCCCACTTCCTTGAAGAGATGCCACAAAAAAAAAAAAAGGTAATTGAAGATGGGGGGCAAGAATGAGGAAAGTCAGAAATTCAGAACTCCATGCACCAATGCAACTGTCCTTTGCACCTCAAAAGTGATAAGCCAGCCAATAAAACTGAAGCCTACATGAATTCTTACAGCTTTGCAATGGGGGAAGGACACCCATCACAACTCATTTTGGGTAGGATGTAAGTCAGTTTTACAACACACGGGAGAATATGCCACACCTTGAGAATACAGCAGCACGTTGGAGGGCTCCCAGGTGTGTGCAGAGGGTGTTCATGCCCTGTGCAACCCTACCACCCTTGCTAGCGCTACAGTCTCAGCTATTTGGAAGCCAGCTGAGATACTGCTGCCCCTGCTGCGTTCACATCTCCCTTTGTAGGACAGCCTCAGCAATACTTAACTGCCGTAAAGCTCGCCACAGATATAAGAAAAGCAGAGGGTTGAAAGAGGAGAGGAAATAGTACCTCAGGTATGGTTCTATTTTCTTTTTGTTCTCCATAGCAGCAAATCTAGCTTAGAAAGGCGTGAATCTTCACAATTGCAGCCCAGAAAAACCATTTCCTGTTTTCTCCTGGCAAGCACTAACTTCTTCTGTGCTCCTAAACCACATACAGCTTCTATAACCAGACACTGCCACAGCACTTGTGCCAAGATAGGCCATTCTGAAAATGGCCTTTCACTCTCTGCACACAGCAGTTCTCTCAGGCAACTGCAAATGTTTATGAGCCTTTTTCTAATAAGGACATGGACACATCATTTTAATTAAACTAATCTTTTCTAGCTGAGGAATCATTACAATTTGATCTGGTTTGAGCAACCAGGCATATGTTGTTGAATCATGCAGACCAAATATTTATTTTGACCACTTCAAAAATACCTTGCGGGCTAAGTCTGGTTTGCCCACCTCTTTGTTAAACAATTGCAAATGAGAAACATTCACAAAATCCCAGCTTGTTTATGTATAATTTGTACACTCACAGTAGAAAAGCCTATGTATCTCAGCGAAATCATTTGCAATGAATAATTCCACCATTCCATACAGATGCAGAGCGTTGGAAGTTACAGAACATTACGGAAATGTATCTTCCGTCCTCAGGAGATGAGAGAATTTTAATTCCTGGCACTGAAGGCAAGCTTGAATGAGAATATGATTAAATTTTTATAACTGCTTGATGTTTTCTTGGCTCAATCAATATTCTTTTCAATAAGCCCGTGGCCTGTTTCAGAAGCACTGCCAATATTTGTTGTTGAGTAAATGTGGTTTTATTTTTCACTCCCGCTGATCTGATCAACAGAATGACATCGATCACAATGAGAGCTGTGTTCAAACATTTTAAAACAATTTAATCTGCTCATGCAGGACAGAGGTTAGGTAGCGCTGCTGATTACAGCACATCTTTTAGTGGCCTCTGTTACAGACGAATATGCTTTGATATCACCTCCAATGTATCCGATTGCAATCATCCATTTGTGCAAGCTAGCAGGAACGGGTGGGGTCATGCAGAATGGTTGCTTCCTTTCCTTCAAAGGAAGACGAAAGGGACACAACAGGCAGCCATGCACTCCTCAGGAGGACTGGCGTATGGGGGATAGACCCTCAGCCTTCCGTACTGATGTGTGTGAAAGCATCGAGAGGAATTGGCTACAATTATTTATATCTTAACACTGTCACACAGAGGGATGGTAGACTAAAATTTAGGATGTGCCTATAACCTGTTCGCCAATTTGCCAATGTTCTGTGCATAACCTTGGGCAAATGACTTAGCTCTGTGCCTTGGGTTTCCTATCTAGCAAGCAAGGTTAATAATTCTTACTATCTTTTGACATCTATGCAGGAGAGGTGTGATGTGACTGTTGAGTCTTGGTGTTTGTTCAGCATATCGGTGTCACTCAGCTCTTTGCCAATCCAGGCAGGAGCTACTTCTACAAAATGCCAGAGAGAGTGGAGGGTTTGGAGCAAAAGTCAATCCAGACAGTTTCAGCTGACATTGAGAAATTAGGGAAAGTGGTTAGTAGTGAAAAGGGCAAGAACTGCTCATTCCTTTTCAAGGAAATTTTCATTCTTTGCTTCAAGGGTAGTACAATCCTACTAGGTCTTATTCCTGAGCTTTGTGCCCTGATTCCTCAATGATTAAAAATTACATGTGATGGAAAAGAGGGTTGACCATTTCAAGGTAATGGCTGTCCTAGTAATTGCTTGGTCCTCTATTTGCAGACATGGTGGTTGAACTTGGCATCTGCCTTTATGAGCTACAGTCAGACACACCTCACCGATCAGAAGGCTTTAGAAGTAGCCCGGCCAGTAGCCAAGCACCCAGACACACCCCAGTGGGACAGGGGAGAGAAAAGGAAGAGCAAATGCAAGAAAACTCACAAGTTCAGATAAAGACGGTTCAGTAGGTGAAGGAAAGAGGGGAAAAAATCCCCTATGAAAACCAAGTGATGCAAAGGCAATGACTCACTGCCTCCCATAGGCAGAGGTCTCTGAGCAATGGCCAACATGGAAAAAAAAAAACTTCACCTTCTTCTTCCTCTACTCCAGTTTTTATTACTGAGCATGACATTATATGGCATGGAATATTCCTTTGGTCAATTTGAGTCAGCTGTTGTGCGTCCCCTCCCAGCTTCTTGCACATCCCCAGCCTACTCATACTCCCTGAGGGGGAGGGGAGGGTGGGAGGTGGCAGAGTGCGAAAAAAGACCAAGCCTCGTGCTTGCAAGCACTGTTCAGCAATAGCCACATAATTAATGTCTTATCAACACTGTTTTAGCCACAAACCCAAAACTCAGCACCACGGGGCTGCTATGAAGAAAGCTAGCTCCATCTCACTCAGACCCAGTACACCAGGAAAGAAATGAAACCAGCAAACTCCCATTCTGGCAGAGGACTGATTAGACTGCAACTGATTACATTACTCCCTCACAAAATTAAATATGCTCTGGAACAACTAAGGGCAGTAAAGAGCCTCCAGAGAAGGAGTGACCCAGCAAGCGCAGCCTTAGAGCTGCTTCAATTCCCTTCCAGTAGACTTGCACACAATGTTCAGAAGTAGGGAGCTAAATGATGTCTCACTTAGACCAGTACTGTGTTTGGGAGCTCAGCAAAGTAGTTGGCTTGATGAGTAAGATTTTCGATGGCTTCCTGATGGCCAACTGTGGCTGTTTTTTTGTTTTATTATCTTTTATGTTCTACATAGTAGAGTTGTGGAGTGCTTGGGTGTGTTTAATTATGATAAGGTTTGGAAACAGTTGTTTGTTTAATAGATAGTAATGCAGGGACTGCCTTATGTGAGGAAACTAATTTGTGACTTTGGAATAGAGTTGTGAGTAAGGAGGAGTAAAATACGGTTTTCTGTCCTACCTCTGGGAGAGCAGGGAAGGCCGGGCTCCTCACAGAGGCCCTGCTACACCGTGCCTGCTGCAGCACCTGACCTGTGCTGAGTAGTTTACTGTGGTGTCTTCCCAAGATGCTCACGCTCCCTTTTCCACAGGCAGCCAGCTTTTCTGCATGCCTACACCTACTCCCCACTCCACACTTCGCAGTGTTTTTTCACAGCCTCTGAGTCTCTAATTATATTCACTGACTCGACACAAGCTGAGCTGTGCAAGGGTTTCTGGAAAAGAACAGTTATTTTATGCTTTCCTGCTCCTTTGTACAAAGACGGAGAGCAGCATGCAATCCGGAAGAAATATACTGAAGAGAGACGAGTTTGTCATTTCAATAGTCAATGTGATGTTTTGGCTGTATCTGAAGATCAACATTTACAGAGAATAGATGTGTAAATCGCTTTTTATATGGTTGCTTTCAGAAAATGATTTACTATTCCAGATGCCTGCATACTCAAAGCTATTGACTGACTGGAGAGAGTTCAGAGCAGAATAGTAAAAATGATCATTTAATGCAGATGTTTTGATTTATAAAAAAGTGATAAAAAGATTAAAGGCATAAAATACAGCTTGAGGCTGGGCTAACCGATGAGCTAGAGAGGACACAGCCCTCTCCAAATATGAATAAACACCACAAATAAAACAATTACATATGGCAGTGTACCATAGGGTATGCAATGGCACACACAACTCAGTCCCACAAATTACTCTTCTATAAGCCAAATTAATCAAAGAGAAGTTGAGGTTAAATCTTCTGTCAAATATTTCCACACAGACCTACTTAACAGAATTGCAGAAGATGTAGAGTGTGGACAGAATAGAAGATAAGTGTCAAGTACTACATAGGTACCAAAGAAGTTTTCTTCTTGAAATGTCTGTGGTTCCGCATCATATTAGTTAACAATATTCTATTTTATAGCAAAAAAAAATGGCACAGTGTTCATTGTTTATTTAATAATAATAATTCTAAAAATATGCTGGCTGTCTTTATACAATAGGAAATTTCCTGCTGACATCAGCGTGCCCTTTCCCCATGGCAAAGCAAGAATGAGAACCTATCTAAGAACAAAGCCTCAGAAGTCTGACTGTGTACTGACTGCAGGACCAGGACATTTTCACCTCTCTGCTGGTACTGTCCTGGACCCATGCTTCCTCATGGCACATAGTACAATTACACATTTACTACCCAGTCACCCCCATCCAAATGAGGACTGCAAACCACTTCTACCATACCCAGCTTATTCGTGACTTCAGAAATAGTTTTAATGACTTATTAAGTAACTTTATTGGAGTAGAACCTGAGACAAGCACTTCGTTACGCTAGGTGCTGCATAAATGCAAAACAAATGGGTAGTCCCTGTTAATTTACAACCTCAATAATTAAGCAGACACAAAAAGAAGTACAGAGGAGTGCTAAGAAAAGATAGGACATTCTGGTCACACAAGACAAATAACAGCGGCTGTTTCCTATAGGGACCTTAGCATCGAGGTTTTAACATTTTAGCTCTTCCTTGTTTCCTTTCTTTCGCTTGTTTATAGTTTGAAGCACTACCTTGCTTTGCAATCTACATAAATGCATTTTCTGGGCAAAAGCATTAGTTAATCTTTGTTGACTCTGTGATTCCTAAGGTCATGGAGTTTAAAATTTTTGGTTACATCTTAACCAGTTACTACTGCTGTAGGATAGTTTTCATGCACACCTGCTGAATGCCACACTCATTTTCTCACAGGGGTGGCAGAAGAAATTCTTTGCAATTGAGTGCTCCTGTCCCTCTAGTGAAGTGTGAATTCAAAACAGCCAAAACCAACTCCGGGATAGATTGGCTGAAAGTCTGATCTTCTATCAATAAAACTGAAATAACAGGAACATACCCTTACTTTCCTAGGTTAGTGATTACCTCAAGTATAAAATAAGTCTGGGGCTACTTCTATTATTTCTAGTACAGAAATGCATACTAAGAAGTTAGAAGACCTTAAGGTTGTAAAGTGAGTGACTCCTAAGTTAAGGAATGCCAGAACGAAGTAATTAATCTCATCCTATGTGTGCATTGTATTTCAGTCTTTAATTATTAGAGCACCGCAATGGGATCACAAAACCCCACAATGCTGACCCCAAACTGTAGAGTGAAAAACTAGAGTGCTTTTTTTTTTTTAACATGCAACTTTATGATGCATTTTTTCCCAAGGGAATAGCACTTTGTTGAAAGAACTGAATAGTTAGTTATCCAATACTTCCTTTTATCCTTCTTTAAGTGTGGGGCTTCAGATCTTATTTGCTATGTACATATCATGTAAAGCTTGCCCTCAACATATATAGAATTACTTGTCTACTAATAAACCTCCTACTGCTATTCTGACCTATCCCAGGATGTGACCATGTTGAAAGTATCACAGAATTTATTTTTCCACAGAAGTAAAAGTAGTAGTATTATTTCTCCTTTAGCCATGGGAAAGATATAGGGACTTGATTCAAACTCCTAGGTGTCCGCCAATTTTGTCAACTGAATCTGAGATACATAGAATCTGATTTATCCAGGGTATTTACACTTTTTTTTTTAATCTTACGAAGTTTATGGAAGCTTTTATATATTCAAAGCATAGCTTCCCTCAATGTGAATAGCAATAGAAAGTGCCAAGAGCTTCTGCAAATCCACTCCCAGGTGGGTATCAAGAAAGTAAAGAATATACAGTTAGGTGATCATCAGTGGGGTTCTGGTTTTTAGATGATCTGTCCTGCATTCATCCCAGTGGCAGGAAAGTGACAAATGCAGGAGTGGGATCTAATTTGTCAGCTTTGAATTACCGCACTCATCTTTTCCTGCTGAAATCAACACTTCACTACTCTTCTACTTGGCTTGCTCACATATACATGAGATTTAGTCACTGAGCACAGATGTTCATGCAGTGGTGGACTGTCGTAGTTCAGCCCCAATCGGGACCGAACTACGCAGTCTCTCTCTCGCTCCCCCCACCCTCCAAGAGAACAGGGGGAGATAATATACGGAAAAACAGCTCGAGGTTTGAGATAAGGACGGGGAGAAATCCTTAAAGTTACTGTTATGGGCAGAACAGACTTGACTTGGGGAAAACTATTCATTTCTTTCTAAAACTAGCAGAAGAACGAGACAGGGAACAAGATAACCTCCCCCGACCCCTCCCTCTTCCCGGGCTTAACATTATCTCTACTACCTTCCCCTCCTGAGCAGCACAGGGGAGAAAATGGAATGGGGGTCGTGGTCAGTTCATCACGCGTTGTTTCACGCCGCTGCTTCTTCGTCGGGGGAAGAACTCCTCGCATTCCTCTCCTGCTCCTTCGTGGGGTCCCTCCCATGGGCCACAGTCCTTCATGAAACTGCTCTAGCGTGGGTCATCTCTTCCACAGGGTGCAGTCCCTCTAGAACAGCTGCCCCAGCGGGCCCTCCACGGGCCACAGCCTCCTTCAGGCATCCACCTGCCCCAGCGTGGGGTCCTCCACGGGCTGCAGGTGGATCTCTGCCCCTCCGTGGACCTCCATGGGCTGCAGGGGGACAACCTGCTCCACCATGGTCATCACCACAGGCTGCAGGGGAATCTTGGCCAGGAGCTGCATTACTCCTCCCCCTCCTTCTTCACTGACCTTGGCGTCTACAGCCGTTCTTCACAACAGGCTGGCAGATGCCTCTCAGGATCCTTTTTACATCTTGTTCACTTCTCATCTCCTCTCCACTTCTTGCAGCCGGGCCGGGCCGAGTTGGGCCCAGTCGGCTGCCCGGCAGGAGGCCAGAGGGTGAGGCCTGCAAGGCCCACAAGGCTCGCGCCTCCCCCTCTCTGCCCCTGCTCAGCTGCTTCACATCTTCTCTCTTTTTTTTTTCCTGTTTTCCCTTTTTAAAATACGTTATCGCAGAGGTATTATCATGGGACATTCTGCTACCAATGGGCTCGGCCTTGGCCAGCAGCGGGTCCGCCCTAGGCCCAGCCGAGTCCACTGAACAAAGGGGAGCGACTTCTAGCAGTTTCCTACAGAAGCTACCACCTTAGGCCCCCCCTCACCAAACAAAACCAGAACATAGACAAAAAAAACCTCATACTTTGAAAAAGGGTAAGGCCTTAATACAGAACCAGAAAAGGGTAAGTAAAGCCGGCTAGAAACAGGATAAGGCCTTCATGCAGAACTTGTCAGCTGTGGAAACTTCACAACCACATAACAGTAAGAATGCTTAAAAATTGATTAAACAATGTATTTCTCTTTAGTTCTTCTATTTAAAAAATAAGATTTATTACAACTGAACTCATAAACAGTAAGTAGATAAATACAATTCAGCTTTAGACAAGAAGCCATTGAAGCCGAAAAGGCTAAAATAAAAGAAACTTAATAGTCCATGTAACTATTAAGCAGGTATTCCTTATTACAGCACCGGGCACACGGGGGATCGCTCCTCCAAACGTGTGCAGCGTGTTAAGGAACAGGTACAGTATTTATGCATCACAGACATGCATATTCATAGAATTCCCATGGAGTTGGTTATGTATTAATTAGGTTTCTGAAAAATCATAATCATAAGTTTCCTCCCAGGACAGGTTATTCCCTGGTCTCTGCGTCCATCTCGAGTCTGTGCTCAGGAGTCACAGTCTCTCTGGTGGTCGTTCCCTCCTCCTTATCACTATGTCCAGTTGCGTGGATTCAGACCTTTGTCCTGCTTTGTTCTTGTTGCCAGGGTGGTTTCTTGCTGTTCCAAATTTCCTTGGTTTTTATCAGTTGGTTCTAAACTTCTTAAGTCCCCTTAAGTCCCTTAAAGCTCTTGAGTCCCCTTGGTCTCAGCCAGTGTGTCTGTACCCCCTCAGGGTGCTCCCATCTAACTTATCTTAGCTCTTGCTAGAGCATCCTGGAAGTATCTTTATTAAGTTTATTACTCTACTGTTCTTTCTCTCAAGGTTAGTAAATCATTGATTACTATCAGCTTGATTCTTTACTATTAATCCCTTCTTTCACCATTACAAAAAAAATGCATCAACATCTTTATGTTGGCAAAATAGAAAATGTTTCTGTAATGGGAGGTTCCAGACAGCTTGATGTGCTGATAGCATATATTTTAAAATGGTTTTTTTTTAACAGAAAATGGTTGTTTTAAGAATCTTGGAGAGGATATCTGAAATACAAATACCAGTGCCACGGGGCAGGTAACGCTTTTGGCAGTGCCTGTTCCAGCCGCCCTCCTCAGCTGCCTCAGGCCTGCAACCCCACAGGACCAGCTGGAGAAGGACAGGAAAGGGCACGACTCATGGCAGCCATTTAGCAACAAATTCACCACTCCTTATTCCTCCAGCCGGTTCTGCCGAATCCAACAGGATGGGGATATGCTATTTTACACGCCGTGGCTCATACTGGTTTTTAAGTATTGGCTTTTTGCTGGTGGCAGGGCAGCACCCCGCGGGCCATGCGGAGCTTCCCAGCTGCCGACACCCACCCGCGGGGCCCCCGGGCCTCCATGCTCACTCCAACGGCGCTCCCGCCGAGGGGGCTCTTCCTCAGAGCGCCCCGCTCGGCCTGGCTCACGGCTGGAAAGCAGTAGCGGCCACCCGGAGGCACAACACAGCTCCCAGCTGCTACCAGCGCGACGAGCCGGCGACCGGGAAGCTGCACAACACCAGCCGCCGCCCCGACAAGCACATTGCTCGGTGGGTTAGGCCGACAGCTGAGCCCGTGGCCAATGGGAGCTCAGGGTAGGCCACTGTTGCTAGGTAGAACAGCGACTTTGCGCCGCGCCCAACCTCCGACCAGCTGCCAATCCCATACCCAATGGGAGGACTTTGAGACGGCTTGACTGTGCGGAGGGGGTGGGCGCTCGGTAGCTCTATTAGCCAATCAGAATGATAAAGACGCTCCACTGCGTACTCGAGCTGCGGCGCCTGAACTGACGTGAGAGCAAGACCCAATCAGAGGTGGGAAGCGGGGTGCAGGCGGTGTCGTGGCGCGCAGTTTGAATTGGCCTGGGGCGGGGTAGAAACGTCTGGCGGCCGTAGTGGCCCGTGCCGGCGTGTGCGGGCGTCCGCCCACCGTTCCCCGGCGCGGCGGAGGCGAGCAGCCCCCTGCTGCACCATGGCGTCGGACCTGGACCTGGACCTGGACCTGGACCTGGACCTGAACCTGAACCTGAACGAGGGGCTGCGGCAGAGCAACGCCCGCTTCGTGGCCTCCATCAATAGCATTTTCGAGCGGGTGAGGGCCGCGCTCGCGTCATCTCGTCGCCGTCCTGAGGCGAGGGCGGCGGGGAAGCTCTGCCACCCGCGAGGCCGTGCCTTGCCCCTGCCCATCCCAGGGGGGCTGTCCGTTTATGGTTGCTCTCGCCGAAATGGCGAGTGGCGTGGCTTGGCCGCGCCTGGCCGCCATGGACCTGCAAGTCCTGGTATGTCGGTACTGGCAGGTTCCGTTGCTTTCTGTGCAGTGGTGTGCGGTAAACGCACGTTGAGTTCTCTTCGTCCGTTAACGACTTGCGGCGGCGCAGGCTCCTGTTTTCCCTGGCTGCCCAAGGCAGCTGTCACGCAGGGCCTCGTGCAGCCGTGCGGTTCCAGCTGGGCCATCCGCGCCTCCTGCGCGTTGCTGTGAGCCAGCTCCTTGAATACATCCAGAAAACCTAGATCTGGAATTGCCAGTATTGAATAAGTGACTTAATTATTAGTCCAAGTTGTCTTTATAGTGCTCTTAACCCAAACTGGCTGGCATTAGATGAGATATTTTCAATGAAACTACAGAAAGAAGTGGGAGACTCCCTCCATGAATCCCCCTTAATTTAATCCCCCTTCATTTTGTGTTAAAAATGTGGGAACTGTACACCTCTGCCCAGAGATGCACGTATTTATTCCGGGAATTGTTTTGTGCTAATGTCTAGATGCTGGCATAAGGCTAAGTCTGGTTCCAGAATGTTTTTCTCATCTAGCATTAGATTGGATATTTTTATACGTCATTTGCTGTAGGTCTATGCTAAGTGGCTACTTCCAGTCCCGACAGAGGAAGTTTAGAAGAAACTCTGTAATAGAGTAACTTAACCACATTTGAAAACTCTCTGAAGTCCCATTTTGTCAGTGACTGGCTTATACTTGGAAATTGAATGGCTTATATACATGCTTAAAATATATCTGTTTCCTCTAGGAATTAATATTTCCAGATTGCTGACCTCTAAACAGCCAATAAAAGAACATACAGATAATTTCATGTTTTGGTCAAAACAATTGTATAAAACCAATATTTTAAATGAATTTTTAAAATATTGCTTTAACCATTTATTCTAATCTTTAATGGTCTTTTTTTTTTTCTGTTAGTATAACCATCCTTTTGAAGATGATTTACTTATTTCCATAGAAACTCTCACTTATGATACACCTGATGGTAAGAACTCCTTGAAGTTTCACTATTTACATGCTGTATATTTAGACTTAGTAAAGCATGCAACTGTTAGCAGTTATATAACATTTAATTGCAACAGATAATGAATTTTGTTCATTTAGGTATGGCATTTGGTAGATAAACTTTGATATGTGCATGTAATACCTGGAGAGTTTATTTATATGCACCATTTTAGTCCATTGCATGCTCTGTCTTAGACAACAAAAAAAGAGTTATTAGCAAAGATCAGGATAACAATGGTTCATACTTGGATTACTTGTAAGAAGAAGAATCAAAATAGAAAAGTCTGAGGGAAAACAAGAGAATGGAGATATTAGCAGGAAATTGACACATGAATGGATTGTGTAGTTTCATCTTCCCCTAGGATTCTGAAGGCTGCTCTGACAAATTTCTGTTATGTCAAATATTAGATATGTCAAATGTAGATAGTCTCTAACTTTTCATTGAATGTTTATGTGGTTACCATAAATCTATACTACATTGTGCTATGTCGTATTTTTCTAGTGTTTCATTATAATTGTTGATTTGTTACAGAGTTGATAATGCTTATGAAAGGTTTATTGTAAAAACAACCCTGTTGTTCTAGAATACATTGCTTGGGGTTTTAGTAGGACTTGTGACTTAGAATCTTGGTGACTTTACTGGGAAATGAAATGTTCTGCCAGTTTTTGTTGTCACTGAAGTGAGGATTATGATACATAAATTGCCACATCATATCTTGTAAAGTAAACTTATACTGGACATACACATGAAGTACTACCACAGTGTGAAGTCCAATGTAATCATTGCACCAAATATGATTAAATTTTAAAGGTTTTTACAGACTGGGAAGCTTGCAGTTTATAGCATTTTATGTACGTTGTCTATTGAGAGAGAGGGAGGACACATGCATACAGCACTGTACAGTCTTGGATTTGTAAAGGCTTGGTTATGCTTTTGGTTTAGTAACCCCTATTCAGTAAGGAATGAATATGCATCTCAGTCCTGTAAAGCCTTGATGGATTTAACTAATCACTCAGCATGTGATTTCTTTTTTTTTTTTTTTTTTTTCTTTGCCGACTTCTCAATTAAGTTGAAATTACAGTATTCTCTTGGTTTGTTTTTCTGTAAGTTTTTGTTTCAGCAATTGGATTGGAGGCTGTTTAGATTTCTTAATGTTTTGCTATTATGTAATATGTTCTTCCTGAGTATTTATGTTGTTAGAATGGCACTAGGTATAGATAGTGTTATAACAAAAGCTATGTTTATATTGATATCTCTTGTTAATTCTAGGACCAAAAAAATGGGGGGCAGTGTCAAACAAGAAGCTTAAAGAATGGAAGAAGGAAGTACTTAAGGTATCTAATAATACAGTTCTACTATGCAGTCAAAACATAGCAATATTTCTCTTTTTTTTGTATATAATATATACAGGAATACATTCTAATCTTGCTGTGCCATATAATATTTGCAAAAGGTATTAAGCAATGAAGTCAACATCTGCTTTAAAATAGGTTTTTAGGATAGATTGGTTAAGACTATCAGATGAGACAGAATAAAATAGATGACCGTTTACTAGTGGTTAGCACCACTGGTAAACTTGGAAAAATATATATTTTTTAAAAATACTGTCTGATGGGAACACATATGTTTGAGTCTCATCAGAATATTGTAATTGAAGTTAACATGCATTGAATGCATCAATTTATCTTGGTTCAAGCAATCAGCTTTTCAATTCCAAAGGGCTTACTGGTTTCATCCCCCACCCCGTAAAATAATGCTAGAGTAATTAACGTATCTTTGCAGTACAAGCACTCTGTGTCTGTGTTAGGCCAAAGCCATGACTAGTGTGAGCATTATTCTGAGTATTTACACTAAACAACCTGTCACTTCTTCTTCTGTTTCCTAAACTTCTCTGTAAGAATTCAACAGTGAATTTCCTTAAAATCTCAGTGTTTCTCACATAACTGTCAAAAAAGTCACCTTGTTGCTACATTCCCAGTATCTGTCTACAAAACTAAGTTGTGTAGTGTGCCTTGGTAGTTAACGCAGAAGCTGTTCTGAACTCCCAGAGTGAGGGGATGAGGAGTGAAATTCAGTCTTGGGGAACAAGACTGACTTTAATGGAGATGAAAAAGGGTTGTATTTCCCTTTCCTTTTCCACCCCTGGTAATACCTTGTGCATCATCTACTCAGCATTGCTGCACAACTTTACAGACTAAATCCATTAAGGACTGTAAGACGAATCCTCTGTCTTAGCCTCTTATGTGGGCCAAGGTAGGTACAGCTTATGTTCTTGTATTATTAACAGCAACAGCATGGCAAGAAGTGGATGATCAGGTAAGTTTTACCACATACTTGTGGCTTTTATGGTCAGACCAGGGAAAACCAGAAGGAAACTGAATCGTTATTTAGGAAGTGCCTAATCATGAGACATACCAAAGTAAATAAAGGCATTGATTAAAATAACTTTACTATTCTAAGATTCTCCTGACATGTTGGTTGTTTTTTTTTTTTTTTTTTTCCTATTTCTAATTGCAGCGTAATAGAAGAAGTCGAAAGAATACAGGTAAAGTGTTTAAAAAAAAAAATGGGTGCTATAAATTATCTTATTGAAAGAGTCTTGACTTAATAGAAGACATCCTGGTTTTATGCCAAACTCTTTAGGACAGTCACTTTTTTGGGGGAGGAGAGCCACCCAAAAAAACAACAATACTTATGTTCATAGGGATTCTGAAATGTAGTTTAAAACGAATAAATAGAATTGTTGTTGCTATCATCACAGGTTGATTAAAATAACAGAATCGTAGAGTAATTAGAGTTGGAAGGGACCTTCAAAGGTCATCTAGTCCAATCCCCCGGTAAGGAGCAGGGACATCTCCAACCAGATCAGGTTGTTCAGAGCCCCCTCCAACCTGGCCTTGAACGTTTCCAGGTTTAACCTCAGGCTTCAGGAGCAGTCTTTTATCCTCTTCAACATATACAAAGAAAAATGCAGAAGTTGTTTGCAGTTGTCTTCCTTTTCTACAAGGTGATACCACCTGGTAAAGGAGCAAATTTTCTTTTCTGTGGTGCTTCATGGGTTAGGAAGAAAATATTTGATATGGTAGATGTACATCTCTGATCAGAATTAGTGTGCTCTATTTGACTAGAATGTTGTTCTGTCACTTGTCTGTTCTTCGTTTAGTCTTATATATGTTCTCCATTTGTTAAATGCTTATGTTAAATATTTTTCAAAATAAATAAGAGTATATACAAATGAAGAATTAATGAGTTTAGGTACAACATTGATCTATGACCTATCAAACTGAAATAGAATTATTTTTTTTTCTCCCATGCATGCTAAGATATGTCAAAGCATCAGAGTAGTGATTTTGAAGATGGACATTCAACAATGCATCAGGTATGGGCACCATATTGCATCTACTTTTATAAAGCCTCTTTGGGAAAACGTATTTATGTCTTCAAAAGCTAAGAAATTAATCATGAACAGGTTGTCTTGTAGCATAGCTATAAAGTTAGATTTTGTATTTTTTTTTTTTTTTAAGACTTACTAATTGCTGAATTGAATCACTTTATTCTCTCTCTCTTCTGAAAAAATTGAGGACTTAAGGTATCTTCAAACTTCAGCTACTTTATTAAACAATTGCTTTATTTCCCCACATGTGTTTGCATTATTTTAGGAAAGATGTGTCTTTACGTACCAGGTACATATTCATGTAAAATTAAAATCTTCATGTTCTGGTTAATGTTGATCATCTACTATACTTCCTCTTACTGTTTCCTCCCCTGATAGATTCTGTCCTTTGAGAAGGTCATGAATTCAAGTTCTGGGCTTCTCTGTGTGGTGGTCTCATGCATTTTGTGATGGTGGATTCATGCAATTAAAAAAAAAAAAAATACTATTTTCCTATTCATGTTACTTATGTGGTAGGCTTTATGTATATTTCCTATAATTGCATATCCTCCCTCCTGTTGTGATATTCTACTCTTCTTTTAAGTTTATTTAAAGAGAAATGGAGCAGTTAGACATAGGCTTTAAACCATCAAGTTCTTTTTAGTTGGGCAATATGTATGTCTAACTTTTAAAATTATTATTTGTAAAATCTGCGGTTGTCTAGAATAATTTCTTTTGACACCTTATCTTATGGAGAAAATATTCATCATTTCAAGAGTGATATGGGCCATCTCACTGGTCACTCCTAATTATTTATTCTACATAGATGGTAGTTAGGATTGTCTTGTTTTATTCATGTCATTTTAACCCACAATGTACTAATTTTGTGATAGAAGTGAACGGAATAGATTTAGACTTTTTTTTAAAATAAATACTGAAGAAGATGATGTCAGATGTAGGCTGTAAACATTTAGAAAGGTTCTTTATCCATATAAACTAGCTTTTTATGCAACTGTCAAGACTTGTACAAAATAGAGCAAAAAACCTATTTGAAATATTATATATAGATTGTTTGAAGTAGGCAATTAAGAACTGATTGAAGTGGGCAGTTAAGAAACTTTCCTTATACACTGGAACACAGAGAAAATCCCTAGTTACCTACTGGTAAAGATTTGGTGATTAGAATTCATCTGTCAACTGGTTTTTGCTCTTGTTATATAATAGCTCCTCCTTGCATTATTTGTCTGAATATAGAAGAAAGTAGTTTTCCCCATTGAATAATCAGATGTGAATTAAGACAAATTTGTGTACAGATTTGTTGGTAAAGATGGTGTCATTTGGACATAGTTTGTGGAATATGACTGGATTTGTTTCACCACCACCACACTCTTAAAGAATTGAGCAAGTAGTGAGAGCAGAAAATTCTACAGACTAGTTAATATAGCTTATGCTACCAGGTTTTAAAATTCCTTTCATGTGCTTTTAAGGAGTCTCCTGAGAACTCTCACATGGATACGTCTGACATAGGTGGGTTTTTTTTTTAATTTTCCTTTTGGCTACCTTTTTTAACTTTTTGAAAAATATTCCAAATAATTTTTTCATAATTTTCTAATACAGTAAAATTAATTTTAATACACGTTCTGAACCCTTTCAGAAAGTAGACAATAGGAATAACAAGAGACTGAAAGTACTACTGGTAGTACAATGAAACCACTATCCACATTCCTGTTTAAAATCTCATTCCTGAATCCCTGAAAACATAGGAAAGTCAATATGGAATATGTTCAATTGCCTTTTCTTAATAAAAAAAAAGGAACAGTGAAATCAGAACTTTGGCATAAGTGGCAATAGAAGTTTTATTAATAACTAGAATATATACATTAATTTTTAGCTGTCTGGCAAACACGGATATTTCATTCAGCTGCAACAATATGTGTTCAGTAGTGTTTGTAACAGTTTCAGCATCAGTCTTATGGCCCGTCTGCAAAATTTTGAGTGTTTTTGACCTTCTATTCCCAAATAATTATTTAATTGTATTAATTAATGGTAACAATCTTTGAATTACTGTTTTTAAAATATTTAAAACTTGTATTACTGAAGCTCTTTTGATTCTTGTGCATATAAAAACTTACTATTTTGCATATATTACACTATGGCAAGGTGGTAACCAACGTTTAATGATTAAAAGAGCAGTTGAAGCAAAATATGGTTAGCTGATGTTTAAATACTCTGGTATAAATTAGGTGTTTCATATGCATAGCTGTCTCCAAGGCAGATTATTACTTCTCTGTTAAGGGAAAATAGAAAATAGCAATCTGAAATCTGTCCTATCATTTGAGAGGATAATTTCAAATATCTATTTGAACAATAAAATTATTTCTGCAAGTTTAGAAAATGTGGCTTTGGTTTTTTTCTCAACCTGCACAGTGAAATGCAGGAAACAAATTTCAGAGGCATCTGTAGCTTAGCTTCTGTAAGTGTGCTTTGTGTGTTTGCACTCATGGAATAAACAAGTGATGCAGTTCAGACTCCGGTATCTTCGTAGCAAAGTACAATAATATGATTATCCACTCCTCCTCCTCCTTCTCTTGTAAATATTTTAGGAAGAGACTGGAGAGGATTTATAGCAGCCTCCATGAGTCCCAGATATCTCCAAATATAGTAAGACCTAGAAATCAGCTTCCTAGAGATGTGAGATTGGATTCCTCACTTAAAAATTGAATTCACCTAGGTGTTTTAGTTTTTTGAGGTTTTTGGTTTGGGTTTTTTTTTTTTTTTTAAATATAAAAGAGGCTGACAATAGGGCATGCTAACTGTTAAGGAAAAAGTGTATCTCTAGCTGCTTTAGCTAAAACTTTAGCTTTGGCAGGTTTTTTTTGATCTGTAGTATTTATGCAGAATGCTTCACACTTCTCAGTGACAGTAATTTTGTTTTAAAAGCACACAAAGCATATCAACAGCAGATACAAATAAAGTAAAACAGCTCTCACCTGTACCTGCAAGTATTAGTCTACCCTCAACAGGGACAATTATTTGATCTGCCTTCTTTGGTCTCACAGGAAGCAGCATGGTAAAGTATAGTGCTATCTGAACAATTTCTTGTGTCTATTAGGATAGTATCACAGGAAAATAAATTCATTTGGAGAGAAAGGGGAAAATTCAATCTGAGTTGTATATTTATCTAGGTGTATTTAAGTTTAGAAGATCACATCAAGTCAAAACTTAAAATTTACAGTAAACCCCCTTTCCTAATATACTCATATTTTAAATAAGAGATATCTTTTAGGTCATTATATTGTATTGAGTGCATCTCCAGTGAAATAACTTCCTGTATTATAGGTCAAATTTTCCAGAGGGAAAAGTGGGAGTTCTCATTTTTCCTCTCTCTTCTGCACTTGAGGAACAAAGGTGTTCCTGAATTTCCCTTTTGGCCCTTGAAAGCAACATTAGTGTTCCCTAGAGACTTCACTTTTTTCCATTCTGTCCTGTGTCATGGTCTTCTACTAATAATTAATGTTGCAGTGATTTGAAGTATGATTTACAGTACCTTGAAGACATCCTAAAATTGCACTTTTGTGAGGTTTCACACCTAGAAGAGTATTCAACTTGTACACAGATCAATTCATTCTATGATACAAGCTATTTCTAATTGGTGTGATGGAGTCAACCATTGCCGGGACGCTGGAGTTGTTACCTTTATCTCAAGAACATCCTATTTTTGTAGCAGTCTAGTCTGGTCATCTCAGTGACCACAGAGCAATCTGCCAGTTTTATGCCCGATTCTGCCTGACGAAGATGACTTTTATGGCAGAAAGAGTATAAACTGTTAGAACAGAAATTGGAGGCTGAAACTTTTCTAGATTAAAACATCAATATTCTTACTGCTTCCCCCACTATTGATGCTTAGTAACTGATTTCGTGTGGATAAAGTGACCACAACTTTGTCTTCCATTAGTCATGTAGGAAGAAACTTTGATAATCTGACAGGGATGGGTTTCGGTTCTAATAAAATAATTCTACTAGGGTCAGGTAGACTGTCAAAGGAAACTCTCTGATTGCTCAACACTTTCACTGGGAGATGTGAAATTGTGTTGTCTCCCACAAAGACAGTGTTTCTTTCATATGTATCGTTATCCTAGCTTTATGGCAGCATCTGTCCACAGAGCTTTAGGTGATGATTGCAGTGACAGGGAACAAAAAAGGAAGATAGGAATTAGCTGGAAAAAATTTTCATTCTGTATTTTGTAATTTGAGAACAGTAAAAAGAGGCAGTGATGTGGTAGGTATTGTAACCAGAATTTTTTTCGCTCATTGTTTTCATTTTCAGGGGTATTCTCTCCTCTTTCCCTCCCTGTGGTGAATGCAGTTGTGGGACAAAGATATAACAGACAGGGAAATTCAGAAATCAGGACTTACAATGTCACATGTTTTATGACAGTGAAAGGCTGATGCTTTAGCTAATGATGAATTGGAAGGTCTGGATACATTTAGCCAAAAAAAAAAAAATTTGCATTTTCTTCACAAAAATACCTATAGAATACCTAAAAATGAAGTTGGAAGAGTTGGACTTGCTTTTTAATATTTTCAAATCTGTCTTATTTCTCACCTTGGCAGTTCTAAGGCAGTCTTGACAATAAGAAACTGAGAAAACGAAGTGTGGTAGACGGTCTTTACTGTCTTTGTTGGGATATTTAGGAATGTAGTGGGAAATAAATGGGAATGATATATTAATGAGTAGGGAATCTTGCAGAGCAGTGCTTCGAAAATATTTTAGTCTCCGAAATGGTTAGCATAAATCTTGAAGAGCTGGTTACAAAGAAATTATCTTCATTCTTTGTTCTTCTCAAGTCATTTATGAACCTAGAAACCATGCTTTTCAATTGAACTTGAAATGGAAATTTAATACATATAACATATTTTAGAGTAGAAAGCTGTTTTCTAAAATGAAAACAGTTTAGTCGATAAGTTATACAGTGTGTGTTTAGAAACATTTCCATTTTGGTTTTGAGTTCAACTAGGTTTTATTTAGTATTTATCTTCAAATTGTAGATGGAGAAAGTGATGCCAATATAGTTTCATTAAGAAGAAAATTTGAAGACATTAACTTCCAGGTAAAAATTTATTGTCTAATGTAATGGAAATAATTTTGTGTTCAATAGAAATGGTTGAAGTATTTGCATAGCTTATATATGCCTGATGAATTGATGCACTGGCAGCAGAAGACTATATGTAGTCTGCGTCTTAATGCACGTTTTTAGTAAATATAGCAAATAAGAGGTTCAATAAATAATGTCATGAAGACCAATATGAAGTAATATTTTGTCTTGGTATTATTAGTATACCAGAGAAAACCATACAATGTATTGCATAGAAAAGGCAACCCTGAGAAAGAACAACCAGGTGAATCACAAAGTGAAAAACATGATCATTCACCTGAGAGTTTAGCATAAACAGGTAATGTAATTTGAGGAAAAAATAAAATAAATAAATCTGAAATAATGGCTACCATGACAAAAGCGGACTAGAATGCTCTGCTGTTGTTTCCCAAATTAGATTATGGGTATCAGGACTACTCAGAGTAGTTACATTGATGAAGAAAAGTACAATACACACACTTCGTGTGCAACTATTCTAATCCTGTGTTCTGCTTGCTCAAATACAGTTACCAAAGTTTTAATTTACTTTCCTTACTTATTTAGAATGATGGTAGGCATTGTCATGTCTCTGACAAGAGCTAATACAAACTGCTTCAGAAAGGAACAGTTTCACTAATGAAAAATGTTTGCCATTGATCGCAAAATGCTTTTAGATTTTACATAGAGGTGCATTACAGAGTAGACTTTAAACTAGCTATTCATGTCTTTTTATATGTCTTCACATACAGTTCTTTCTTGAGATTTTTTTTTTTTTTTTTACATAAACTTATTTTTAACATATACATTTTATGCTGGTTGCATATCCTCATCCGAATAATACCAGTTTGAAACAAATGTAAGTAATATGTTTGGGTTTGTCAGTGTCAATAACTTCTATGTGGTTTAATTAATTCCTTTTTTTTTTTTTTAACTCCAAGAGTCTGTATGGAGATGACAGGAAAAATCAAGGGAAAGTAAAAGTTCAAATGGATGTGATAGTACAGGATTATGCTAGAGAAATTCCCAAGTGGATTACGGTAACATATTTCTCCTGTTCTATTATTATCTAATTAGAATAAAATAAGAACTCTCTAACTGTGCAGCACAATGAATTCTAATACAACTTCTCTGCTGTTCATCATTGTTCGTCTCCTGCTTGCTGTCTATGTAAATATCGCAGTATTTCAGGTCTCTGACAGCAATGACTTGTAAGAAACAGAGCAAGAAATATCCAGATAGTTATTATTTTCTTTCTTATTTATTTATTTATTAATTTTATACTTTATTCTTCGAACTCTGATCTGTGAGTTGGTCTTCACTTCAGTAAGTTTTCTGAAAAGCCTAAATGTGAGATTTGTAGAGGAAAAAAGGAACTTTATCTTTATTTTGGTTTTGGGGGTAAGTGGGGTTGGGAGCAAAGGGTTATGTTACATGGTATGGCTTCTGTTTCCTGCTGGAGTTGCCAGAGATGTATAGATTATATCCAGGTACATATATCCATGTATAAATTCTCATATTTGGGAAAGGGATTAAAATAGAATGCAAAATGTAGTAGTTGTGAAGATTATAAATAGCTTTCCAAGATTAAACTGATAACTCTTAAAAATTCTTACTGAAGTCTTAGACTAGACTTTTTCCTCTTTGTCTGACATTTACTGAGCCCCTTAGGACCATAACTCTGTACAGGACCTAGTATAGAAAGGAGAGAGTACGAGGAGTCACAAATAAGTCTGCTACCTTTAACATGCGAAAAGTTCAGGATATCAGACTGTATGTGGTTTAGTTTTTTCTTTGTTTTTCAGATAGCACCTCAAGGTTCATCAGAATGTCTTCATTTAGCTTCGCCAGTTCGAGAACCAAATGGTACCACTAAATCTTTTGGGTGTTGCTCAAATATGTTAGATAAAATGTGTTTTTATTAAAATTTATTAGAAATAAATATTTAATTTATTGAAAACACAGAGGCACTATTTGAAAAATAGAAAACAAATAACTTGTATACATAAAAATAGCTTTTCTTAAACAGCCCCAGGAAAAAATTGCATAGTTGGAAAATTCAGCAACATTAAGCTCAATGAAATGAAAGCATAAATTTTTGGTTCTGCTTATTTTAAATTCAAGGAATGTAATTAGTAGCTATGGGTGTGCTGGTAACTGGTACTCAAAGTGGTACTTTGCTCGTAAACTTTCATTCTTCAGAAGCTCTCCAGACTTGATGCAAAGCTAAGATAGAATTTTGGTGTAAGTATTTCAAGCCTAACAAGTAGAAAAAGCATTTTTTTCATTCTACTTTACAGTAAGCAAAGCTGCACTGGTACTAGTCACATACAAAGCTTTCAAGTGATATGGAAATAGAGTACCAAAACCTGTAGGATAAGGCTGTTCCTCCTGATCAGAAATCACAAAGAACAAAGCACTCTGCCTCTACAGTGAAAATATTTTATATCTATATATTAATGTATTTTAAAATAGCGTTTTTACAACACATTTCATTTGTCTTCTATAGTGTCTATTAATTCAATGTGATTAGGAAAAACCTTTTCATTTTTTCCTAATTGATTGTATGTTAATCATCCATTTAGCTTGGTAAAAAGCTTTATGAAATATGCTATTACAGTAAGACTATCTGTATTGCATGCAATTGTTTCTAAGTCATGTCATACATTACCAGAAGTGCCCTAAAAGGTTTATCTTTTTTTTTTTTTCTACTTTTGTTTTGTGATTTTTTTTTTTGTGATTTTTTTTTTTTTTTTTTTAATAGGCAACCAAGCTGCTGTTTGCAGAAAGAAAGTAGAGTTGTCAAATGAATGTTCTTCATCCAGACCTCTACAGTTACAATTTTCTGGTGTTCCCATTTCACCAAATACAGTAACCATACCCAGGCACAGACCTTTTCCAGAGCTGAATAAAACTTGCTATGATTATATCTTGGAAGAATACCAGTCTGCAGATGAGGAATGCTCCTGGAGCAATGTAACTCTAGGAGATTTGTATCCAGCGATGGTAGAAATATTTAAAAAACTCATGACAAAGAAGTCTCGGATAAAAGCGTTAAAACACATGTTTGGACACTTAAAGCACAGAAAGGGGCATTCTAGAAGACCAAAGCTCAATGTCACTGTGGACAAAATAAGAGGGTTCAGACCTTTTAAACTGAAGAAAGCGCTACCCAGCATATGCAGCAGTATAAGTGAAGACATTCAGAATCAAACTTTCGGAAATGAGAACAGAGAACTTCATGATGATATGTGTTCCATTATTAAATTATCTGGTCCGGTACCTTGTTCTTGCATGGATACAAACAAAATAAAAAGGGGCTACTCTGACTCAAGTTTAGAACATCATTTGTTATCTGGAAAAGACCCAAAAGTCTCCAAACAAACTGTTTTTCCTAATGTTATGATTAGAATGGGAGAGACATTTTTAGTTGAAGATGGGTTACAGACTACTGTCTCTCTGAAGAATTCAGAACACAAAGCAAGTGAAAAAGTGGCTTGCAAATGTTCCTTAGAACATAATTTTATAGGATCTACTGCCAGTGCAGGGTCAACAGCTCTTGATCTGGCGAAAGAGAGTAAAACTCAAAAAACGGACTTTCTTTGTGATGATACCTCAGAGTTATGCTCATCTACTTGCAGTTCCCATGGCAATAGGAACACTTTTACACCTGTCACAAGCTGTTCTCTTGTAAAAGCACCAAATACTTTGCTCGTAAGTCCTGAAAAAATTTCTGAATGTCTAATTTCTTTCCAGCACAAACATTCATTTTCCTCATCACCTATGAAGCAGAGTCCTTCAAAGATTCCCCAGAAATACGAAGATGCATTTGAAAAACTCTACTACAAACTGTGTTGCAAAGAAACCCAAAAGCCTTTGACATTGGCAAGACCTCTTTCAAATTCACAGAACCTTGAAGAGAAAGGAGGATTAATGAATCATAATTTAAGTGATTCTCTGAGGTCCAGTACACAGTATGATAGAAAATTTGACAGGATCTATGAGCAATTGTGTAGTGACACTCTTCCAAAACTTCCTGGGTTTCAGAGAGCTTCAAATTTAAAGAAATATGAAGGAATACAGATGTCTGAAACTGTAAATGCTCTTGTTAACTCACCCGTTCGAACTTTATCTGCAATTCCCGGAGTTAAAAGACTAGGAAATTTTCAAAATGATCTTCCTTTTTCACCAGTAAAGCGACTGAAAAATATACCAGAATGTTGTTTTCCTTCAAAAAAATGTCAACAGATTTCTTACAGGAAAAATGTTAATCTTCAGACAGCCGACATGGATTTTCTAAGCACATACAATGATAGTAACCCCGGCTCTTTTGGCAGTCACAGCTGTCAGTGTCAGGTACTTAAAGATCTTGTTTAAAAAAAAAAAAAAAAAAAAGAAACGATTGTGCACCCTTTGCTGATATTTGGAAAAGGGCTTAAAAATGGATCAGAGCTGGAAGCTGTGGAAAGTAGTGTCAGCATACTTTGGATGCTGTTTGGTCAGTAGGGTTGTTTTACGGGTTTGGCGGATTTTTACTTGCTCAAGTATAAGTTGTATCCAGTCTCCTGGATCATGTGAAGCAGCTCGCTATATTTAATAACCTTGAAAATAGTTATAAAATGCTCAGTAAAATATTTTGTTACATTTTAATAGACTGTCACTAGTTAAAATAATCTCAAACAGTGACCTTGTTAATTAAGATGAAATGAGGATGATTTAATCATTTGTAGATGGACAAGGTGAGGCAAACAAATTAAACTTTACTTGATACCCTCGGAATCATTAGACTTGTTGATTTAAATATTAAATCAGGCCCTTATTTCCAGGTTCCCAGTCATTTCTACTGAGGCAAGCTGTGAAATAATACACTAGTTTTTCCATCAATGTAATTTGATGCTTTATTTTCAGGCCTCTGGATTTCATATTTCTTCAGATAAAATTTTTCTTTCTATTCCTGATGCTTCTATGCAAGGTTAGTTTCAGACACTTTATGAATTACTACTTTAGCAGTCACAAGCAGTTCTTCAAAGGGTAAATATGCAGATCTCAACAGACCACTGTCTAGGTGACAGTTCTTCTTCCTCAGTAATAATTGGGTATGTTTTAAGTGTTCCTTTAGGTAAGGAATCTATACAGAAAAGGATTTCCTGAATTGCATGTTAACAGCTATTTAAGAAGCTTTTCTTCAGGTTAGTTAGGACTTCTACTAAAGTCTTCCTTATTATATGCTGGTTTTCTCTCTTCCCTCTTTAATTTTATCTAAAGTTTGCTGTTGCTTTTA
The DNA here is from genome assembly GCF_036417535.1 of Chlamydotis macqueenii. Lineage (NCBI taxonomy): Eukaryota > Metazoa > Chordata > Aves > Otidiformes > Otididae > Chlamydotis > Chlamydotis macqueenii. Next base: position 97,092,376 of record NC_141556.1, on the reverse strand, counting down.
CTTCATGTATTTAAATGTTGCATTTTCATTACTGATTCATTATAAAGAATTTGATTATTTGAGGTGGACTTATCCCATCTGTCTTATTTTGTCTTCCTTAAATTTTAACTCACACTTTATGTATTACATTTTTTTCTGGTACCAACAGCTTCTTCTACCTTTTTTAAATAGTGAGAAATTATAAGCATTTTGAAGAAACCTAGCTTATACTTAAATATATTCAGTGTATAAAAAGTATTTGCATTAGAATATTTCTCATAAGGAAATTTGCTTGTTGAAATATGCCAATGAAGTATTACCAATGTCTTAATAGGCCTAATATTTTAACAACGTACTGTAGTGTCCATGCTGCTCAGCATTGTTCTTACGCTCTTCATCCTACTGTTTTTCATTACCAGAATCTGGGATTGCAGATCCCTATTCTGATTGGCCATGGGCAACAAAGAATTCTCCCAGAAATGCACGAAAGCATGACCAAAGGTGAGTGCCTTTTGAGAAAAGAAATTTCAAAAAAAATTCTTGCTACTCTACATCTATATTAAAGGTATGGAGGTTGTTGCTTACATGTATACTTCTAGAATGAAAATCAGCATGGATGCTTGAGAGAGCCCAGGCTGATCAAACCTGCAGACTTGAACACTGGGAGGCAAGTGTCCAAAATTAGGCAGACTTCCGCATTGATGGCCAGTGAAGACAAGTTAGTAAGGTGGCCTAACTGAATAGGTACTCTAGCCCTTTTGTGTTCATTATGGAGGCATTTATTATTTTAGATGTAACTGTAGAATTGTTTTGATTTTGGCTATGTGTGGGAGATAACAAGTCCTCTCAGATCCTTAGGCTGTGGAGAGTACAGTATATTGCCATTTAAATGGACTTTCAAAAGTTAGCTTCTGTGCAGTTGGGCATAGTTACCTGCATTTTGTCTCTGTAAAAAAGCAGTGGCTCTGTTTGGAAGATGTCTGAGATCCTCTCCTCCTGCTGTTATCACTACTGACAGTGTATTCATATCTCTGGAAGGAGAAATCTCCTTCCAGCTCTCTGGATACTGGCCTACTACATCTGCTTTTCTTAAAAATATGTGAGTTTTAAGGGATTCTCAAGTTTCAGATGTCTTGGATATTTAATTACAAACTAATTTAATAGGCAGCAGGATTAAAAAGCATAAAAGTTCTCTAAGCAGTCTCTCATTTCACTTTCCAAAACACTTTTGATATGCTTTTTTACCAAAAGTCTGATTTGGCACCACAAGATACGCTGCGTTCCTTTCACTGTGTTTGAGATGATCAATATTTTATGACAACGTTCACACTAAAACTTTAAAGGAAGCCTGACTGCATTTGTAAATTACATGTACGGAGAACTTATCCAGAAAACAGGGTGCATGCTTTAAAGAAAATGTTTCAGTTTAAGCAAAGACTATATTAAAACTGAGAGGCTTGTATTACAAATATATAACAATATTGATAAAGATTGTACTCAGATTATTTCTTATATAATGAACAATTGGAGGCAAACATGAGTATACAAGTATGTTTCTGTGACGTTGAGTATACAAACTTAGTTCAATAAATTCTGCTTAGTTCTTGGATTCCCTCTTTTTTCCTCACTGCCTTTTCCTGACTCTCCCTATGAGATCGGTAACAGTTCTGAAGGAAAAGGTTTTCCATTTCTTGATACGTGTAAGGAGACAAGTTCGAGAAAGAACAGGAAATCAGGATTTCATGGAGTGCTTTCTGGCCAAGCCATCTGGAATAAAATCTATTTTTGTTCCTTAATTACACAAATGCATGTTTGCTGCTTTGTAGCCAAAAGGGACTGTCAGTTGGCAAGGTTCCTTATGCCTGTGGTGTGATATTCTTAGGCTTCTATGGTTCCCAGGAGTGAAGCTCTTCTGTAATGGCTTCAGAGCCCTCAGAATGTTTTATGCCTAAGCCATGTGGTAAAGTGCTGTCTGTTGTAATGAGTGGTTGTGTAAGTAAAAGGAATATTGTCTTCCTGTCTGGAACTTGATTGGTTTTATCTAGATTATTATGAGAGAAATATTTCAGAAAAGGAAATGTTCATAACTAATAAACTTTTCTTCAGCTCTGTGTGAATGCTGTCCTACAGCTATACTTGTCAGATGAAAAACAAAGTAGTTTAAAATAGGTGTTAAAAAAACTATGCTATTTCTTAAGTAATATGCAAGGAAATAATTGTATTCTTAGTTATGTATTTAATTTTTAGCTCTTTGTGAATACATTCAAAGATCACGTCTCGAAGTTTAATAGATATTTATATAACTTAGGTTAATGTAGCATTACTAAGACATAAAAATGACCTAGGATGAAAATTTTCCTCTCCAGCTGAAAGCACACAGGAATACAGACAAGGAGGGCTGCTGCTTTTCACAGTCAAGATATTCAGATATCTTGCTTTGGCGGTTTGTTTCAATTTCATTCTGTTCAGCAGAGTTTCAGCAAGCATAGTATTTTTCTGTAGTTTACTTTATCATCTAAACAATTATTTTCTTCAGAGTATCCAGAAAACTAAGCTACACTGATGGGAAAGACTAAAATCCTAGCGATCCCTTGGATGACTTCCTGGTCAAAACTCACCAAGAAGCACTCATGGACTGCTACAGACAAAACATTGGTTTATAAAGTTTGGTTTGGTTTTGTTTTGATCTTTCTTCTTCCAAGAATGTATTATATGTATGTAATATACAACTAGTCCTGATTTATGCTTTCCTGTAATATAAATCTTCAGAAACACATTCATCCCTTCTGACAGGGCACTTCTTTGGTTTCATCAGGTGTTGCAGGGCATCAGGTTCCTTTCTATGGCTACGTTTCTGTTATGTATTTAGTGGTGTTTATAATAACAGAATGTGTTCTGTATTATCTTTTCATCTATTTATAAGCTTTGATTCTTAACATTATAATAAGTAAAAAGCTCTATTCATACTTTGTATATCAGTACATCATACTTGATGTATCAGTACTAAATGAATGGAAAAAATCTAAACTGTGTTGGATGATTCAAATGCAGTATTATATGCTATGACTTGTAATATGCCTACTATGTAATTTTAACATTGGTGAGCTACTTAGAAAATTCAAAGTTGACTGTTGAATAACATTTTCACATTTTTACTGGATTTGATAGTTCTGTGTTAGAACAAAATTCTACCCAAGATAATATATGTTCTAAATAAAAACTTGTTCTGAACAAACACCTGCTGTCAACATTTTATTTCAGATATGTGAATTCTCAGGAGGAGTTTGTATACCTACAGCAAATATATGTGAATGATGTAGCAGGGTCCCACAGGTTTTCAATGCTGTGTTCTTTCTTGGTAAAGAGTGGTAAGTGTCAAGTGGTAAGTGTCAAGTCAAGTACACTCTGTTTTATTGGCACTGCCTCTTGTCAGCTTTCTGAACTCCAGAAGAGAAAAAAAAATTTTAAATTTTTTTTAATTTTTTTTACTTCATTTCTGGGCACATGGGAGTCTTTTGTTTTTTTAGTTCTTAAAACCAAGATCTTGTTATTTTAAGTGTTGCTCTTGAGTGGAACAAGAGGCCGGCTTCAGTGAGGTTTACTCTGTGATAAGACAAGAACTTCTGCAATATACATACGCATCATTTGTATATTATGTTTTCTTCAACAGCAGCACAAAAGACAGTCTTTTAGAACTGCTTCTGTGGTTCATTTTTCTTCCTGTTCCAGACATGCATGAACTGCAGCGAATATGCTTTATGAACTGCCTTCCCCTTGCATTTATTGACGGATTTATTTCCCAGTATTTCTTGATATACCAGTGCTGAGAGATTAAGTAATTCCATTAATGTTTTCTGTTCTAAAGTAATTTAATTGGGTTTTGGACATGTTCTAACTTCAGATATGACTTCTACACAGCAACCTTGAATGCAGGCTTACCCAGGTAGGAAGGTAAGTTTATTTAAACAACATAGCAATAGTTCATTGTCTCCATGAAAATTACTTCCAAAGAATTTTAAGAGGTAGTTCTTGAAAAATCTTGAGCTATTCAAAGATAAACCCCTCCCAGTGACATCATTTTGGTGCTAGCAGCGGCAAAAATTGGGAGAAAGTTACACAATTCTTTTCAGATTTTGATCCTCCACCATCCACTTGAGTCAGCAGACTCTTAAAGTATGATAAGATCAAAAGTCTGTGGTGTTTTTCCTAATGATACTGTTTAAACTGTTTTGTGAACCTGAAGGTGCACAAGTCCATGGGACACGATGAGATATATCTGCAGATTCTGAGGGAACTGGTAGATGAAGTTCCCAAGCCACTGTCCTTCATATTTGAGAAACCGTGGCAGTCCAGTGAGGTTGCTACTGACTGGCAAAGGGGAAATATAACACCTATTTTTAAAAACGGAAAAAAGGAAGACCTGGGGAACTACAGGCCAGCCAGCCTCACCTCTGTGCCTGGCAAGGTCATGGAGCAGATTCTCCTGGAAACCATGCTAAGGCACATGGAGAGCAAGGAGGTGGTTGGTGACAGCCAACATGCCTTCACTAAGGGCGAATTGTGCCTGACCAATTCGGTGGCCTTCTATGACGGGATTACAGCATCAGTGGATAAGGGAAGACCAACTGCTGTCATCTACCTGGACTCATATAAAGCATTTGACACTGTCCCGCATGACACCTTTGTCTCTAAGCTGGAGAGACATGGATTTAACGGGTGGATAAGGAATTGGCTGAATGGCTGCACTCAGAGTTGTGGTCAATAGCTCAATGTCCAAGTGGAGAGGGGTGGCAAGCGGTATTCCTTAGGGGTCAGTATTGGGACTGGTGCTGTTTAACATCTTTGTCTGTGACATGGACGGTGGGATGGAGTGCACCCTCAGCAAGTTCACCAACAACACCAAACCATGTGGTACAATCGACATGCTGGAGGGAAGGGATGCCATCCAGAAGGACCTTGACAAGCTGGAGAGGTGGGCCTGTGCAAACCTCGTGAAGTTCAACCAGGCCAAGTGCATGTGGGTCAGGGCCATCTCAAGCACAAAAATAGGCTGGGCAGAGAATGGATTGAGAGCAGACCTGAGGAGAAGGACTTGGGGGAACAGGTGGATGAGAAGCTTGACGTGAACTGTCAATGTGTGCTTGCAGCCCCAGAAAGCCAACCATGTCCTGGGCTGCATCAAAAGAAGCATGGCCAGCAGATTGAGGGAGGTGATTCTGCCCTTCTATTCCACTTCTGTGAGACCCCACCTGGAGTACCGCGTCCAGCTCTGGAGCCTCCAACATAAGAAGGATGTGGACCTGTTGGAGGGAGTCCAGAGGAGGGCCACGAAGGTGATCAGAGGGCTGGAGCACCTCTCCTATGAGGACAAGCTGAGAGAGTTGGGGCTGTTCAGCCTGGAGAAGAGAAGGCTCTGGGGAGACCTTATAGCAGCCTTCCAGTTCCAAATGCGGGCCTACAGGAAAGCTGGAGAGAGACTTTTGACAAGGGCGTGTAGTGACAGGATGAGGAGTAATGGTATTAAAATACAAGAAGGTAGATTCAGACTGGACATAAGGAAAAAAATTTTACAATGAGAGTGGTGGAACACTGGAACAGTGTTGCCCAGAAAGGTGGTGGATGCCTGATCCTTGGAAACATTCAAGGCCAGGTTGGATGGGGCTCTGAACAACTTGATCTGGTTGGGGATGTCCCTGCTCCTTGCAGGGGGGTTGAACTAGATAACCTTTAAAGGTCCCTTCCAACCCTAACTATTCTATGATTTTATGATAATTTAACTAATATATGATCGTTTTTGTAGGTCTTTCTGTAATGGCTTGAAGATGAAGCAATGTTACAAATGCTCTTTCATCTAAGAATTCAAGTAGTCATTTGAAAACTATCCCAAAAAGTAATTTTAAAAAATAGATCATTCAGTTGCTTATTTAAGGAGACAGGGTAGAGAGCTGGAGGAATAAAGCTAAATCTGGATTGTGGCAGCATTAGAAGTGCCTTGGAAACAGCTGATAGGCCATTAAAGATGATCCTGAAGTGGAGTCTGTGAAAGCAGCAGTGAATAATTTAATGGAAGCAGTGATTAAACATGGAAAATAAGTATACATTGAAGGAGAATATTTACAGTAGTTCCCTGCTCTTTTAGCAAGTTACATTGCAAGGGAAAGCAGCTGCTGAAAATTGACATAAATAAATAGCTGCACTAAACAATGAAGACTGAGAAGACAGAGGAAACTAGATGTACCTATATCCCATGAAGTGGACTTATTGTTACATGTACACTCAATGAGTGAATTGTGTACTTCATTTCCATTAAATTAATGATCAGGCTGAAATGATACGTTGAATTTAGGTAACTCATAGAAATTCATTGACTTTGGAATTTTTAGAGGAAAGGCATAATCAAGAATGCAAATGCTGTGAGAAAACTGGGAAATAGCAATTTTTGTACAAAATATACACAAATTGTATTAAATGAAAATACAGCATCCTTGTTTCATGTGATGTTGGAAAATAAGTAATAGATTATTTTGCCTGTGCTTATTTGCTAGAGAGACTGTCTACAAAAGCTTTCTCTTTTATTCGTCTCAGAGCAGTGAGTATTGCATCTGACTGGTGCCAACTAAATTGAAATATTTTACATAATACTGCTAGTCAAACAATTTTGATATGCGAGTCTAAGCAAGAGTACCTTGATATGTATTTTGTTACTTATTTTGTGCCTACTGTGGAACAAAGTATAATTCCTTCCAGTCTAATCAAATTAAGTTAGTACTTCATGTGCTGATATCTTGGTCTTTAGCTTTGGATCTTTGGCTTTGGATATGCCTTCCTCCTTTTCTCCCCTTAAGATCTTAGTCAAGGTCGTCATTTAATATGGTTCTCCGTTAAAGTGGCTTTTTATTGATTCTTCAACAGTATTTATTTTTGCTTATCCAATGGTAGTTGGTCTAAGAATGTAATAACAAGTCACTTTAATTCCAAGTCTGCCTTGTTTCTGTGGTGTAAAACCCAAACGTACATTGATTTGATTTTGTGAGTGCTAGCTAAACAGGCAATGCCATTAGGCAGCTTTGGGTGCAGAGGCTGGCCCATTCCTTCTGGTCTAGCATAGAAGTTAAGGCATGTTAAAGAGGCTCATTAACTATGAGCTAAACTAAACATGAACCAGGCTGTCAAAGAACTGTTTCTTTGACATTGATTTTTTTTTTTCTTTATAAATTTGTCCCATGTCCAGACATGTCCATCCACTTCTGCTTTTAGAGGAGGTGTTGTCTCTTTGTACTATGGGCTTTTTGTTTGTTTTGGTTTTTGTAACTGCTTCCAGGGCTATCTCCTTCAGGACCTGAAACACTTGCAGGGCTCTGTATGTACTTGAGAGTTTCAAGATCCTTGATACTGTGCTCTGCATAGATTTTAACGGCACTAATATCCTTTTTTTTTGAGAAGGCAGAACTGTCCAACACAGGCATATTACATCAACATACCTTACTGTTGTCTGCTACTACTGCCTAATGAATCCCAGAATATAAAAATAAATCCCCACTCTAGAAAAGCTTACCATCTCATGAGTTTGAAGTCTTAAGATGAATGTACACACAGTATGTGAGTTATTTGGGGAAACAGAAAAGCTCTTTCTGCTTCTGTAAAATAGTTGATAACAATGGCAATATAAAACCCAACAGGAATTTAAACATCACATAGAATATTAGAAGTAAAAAATCTTCCCTAGGAGATTTATTGTTACAGATCATTTGCCAATATCTTTGTGGACTCTTGAACACAGCTGAATACAACATTATGTTAGTAGAGGAGTTGAGATTTGAGATGCATTCTGGTATTGCTCACAGAAGGAAACTGAATATACACAAGGATATTTTTAAATCTTGTGAGATGCACAATTACTACTTCAAACAAGCTGTTAAATTATTCTCCAATTAGCTTTAGACACATTGTGTCATTACCATAGACCAGTCACAGTGCAGAAGTACACAATTTTGAACAGCAAATCAGTTTTTAATTGGGAAAACAACTAAACCATTAAGTGTGCAAGTATGAAACATGATTTCCTTCAAAAAGCGTTGTTCAAACCTGCACAGAAGAATAGTTATACTGTGTTAGAGCTCTACGGGCAAGAGTGGGTTTTTTGGGACTGTTTGAAAGTTGTTGGTTATTAATCCTTTTAAATAAAGGATTAATTTTTACTGGAATCAACACCATTTGAACTATGAGATACCAGCTTCTACAATTCCCTTTCAGAATATCTTCAGAAAAGCAGGTCCTTCAAAATAGCAGTCTGGATCTTATTTCTTGCTTAGTCCGTAAATGTGCTTGGAAGATGGTTTGCAACACTTAACTTATCCATTTTATGCCATTGTTTAGTATGTCAGTTTGCCAGGATACTATCTCTAATCGTTCACTGTTCCTCCAGAATGAACAAGTGGATCTCATTTTATGATTACATATTTGGTTTGTGAAGCCACTTCAAATGTTCTCTCCATTTGTAGTATGAATCAAGCCCATTAATCTGATGGGATCATCATGAATGGCTTCTACATTTGCCGTGTTTTCAGCTGCCAGCTGTTCGCTATTGAGGTAAATGCTAACTTTGGAAGCCACCGTGGTGGGCTTAGATGATCTTTCTTCTTCATCCCCCTCTAGTGAAGGGTCTGTCTTTCTTCTTGGTTTTCTACGTTTTCCCTTGACGCTGTGATCAAGTGAGGCGTAACACATCTGACTGGCAGATTCCACCTAGAAGGAAATTCACTGTATATTTAATATTCAGTATTTATGTTTGCTTTAAAGTTATGTCTAAGACTTTGAATGTGTCTACACTGTAATCATAATAGTAGCTAAAGTTTACCCAAACTAGCTGTAAATGAACTCATTAAAAGTGCAAATGATTAAGCTCTAGCAGCACAGAAAACAGACTGACATATCCTAATGGTAAATGACTCATGTTCGTAGGATAGTGGTAGTAAGGAAAAATTCATCAAGATATTGAAAAGATTCTTTGTGGGAATGAGAGTAAGTTATATAATCAGTCCAAGTTCTTTGGGATGCAAGACTTTATTTGATCTGGTTTTCTTCCCTTTTTTTTTTTTACATTAGAATCCAGTTATTAGCAACAACAATTTTCACAAGCGTTCTCTGTGCAGAAAACCAAAGATGGATGGCTCTTGTCTGTCTATGTAATCTCACTTCCAGTACAAAATACATTCTTTGTCTTTCCCCTGCCTCCCTCTGTTTTCCAAGGCAAATTGTCAAACACTTTTGACACTGAAATTTTCATAGATTATTCTGTTTCCATGAAGCTAATGAAAATAAATGTCTAGATTTTTTTAAAAAACCAATATTTCTGCCTCCTGAAGTATCCTGAGAAAGGCTGGAAATCACTCCTTATGAAATACATGGAAATCAACTCAGGAAATTGATGCTAGGAATGCTTCAATTACAGACAAATTTCAGATGAAGCTTGCATGCTTTTAGGCATCCAAGTATTTTAACAAAATACAAATCAATAGAGAAATAAGCTTCTTTCATTTGTTAAGGCATGTAGATTTTGTGCTGAGCAAGAGAGACAGTAAAACTCATGATTATTATGTGATACAATTTGTGTTTTCACTTGATTGATGTCCAAAATAATATTAACTCTTTATATAAGCCATAGCAATAGATGCAGGCTTAATTCAGCCTGATCTGCATGCCTATGACTGAGCTTTATCATGCCAGATGAATGGAAATGAGCTGTCTATAATTGTCCTGCTTCCTCACTTATGACCCAGATTGAACAAAGGGTCAAGTCTGTGCTTAAATTCCTGGATGAACTGAGACAGTAACGCCTGGTATTTTTTTGTGATGAGAAGTGGGAAGATTTTCGTCACATATTATTATGGCATAAACACAAGAACTCTGAGACAGACCACATTACCCTAATTCAGAAATCCAGAATTAAAAGTAAAGATACCTGTAGTTGGTTAACTGGCCTTTGAGGCTGGGACTTCATCTGCTCGTAACAACATTCCTCTATAATTTATCAAAGTAGAAAAATTTTTTAGTTAAGACACACTACTCTTAAAAGATCAGATCAAGAGATCCTCCCTGGTACAGAACTAACTCCCCCCGGTTTACTTCAGTGGAAGTTTTTTTTTGTTTTGAAATTACACACAGATCTCTTCCTCTATTTACAGAGAGGCAAATAGCTAAGAAATTCAGACACACATACTGTGAAAGTGAAAATTATTTTCTATTCATATGGATGAAAAGTTTCTCATTATTCACTAAGTGGGCATCCTTTTAGACTGCTAGGACATCTTGCAATTAGGAGGTAGCCATATACTGATGTATTTTTCAGCATAGGCAATCTTTGCTTTGGCTGAGAAACAGACTGAGTTGCAGCAGCTGGTGAATCAATTCTATTCCTGACTCTACTTTCAGTTTTCTGTAAATTTGGTGCAAGTTATTTTCTCATTTTAGCCATCAGTAAAACAGATTACTTCCTTACAGTTTTCAGGCTTTTGTAATGTCAATGCATTTGAATGTTGGCTTAGTTAATTTATGCAAACTCTATATGAAAAAGTTGGGTTTGATTTTGATTTTTTTTTTTCCCAGCAGTTCAAGTACTTTAGTTCAGTTTTCCTTAACCTCAAATAAGGCTGGCAAAAAAAAATTGTGTTCATGTCACTTAAATACTGCTTTTACACCATAAGGGCTTTGAGAGACACACCCTCAGCATACCTAGCTCTAGCTGGAGTTGTGTGATGTTACTGCCCTTAATGTAGTATCTCTCTGCCAAGGATCATTAACTCCAGCCCAGTAAAGCAGAGAAAAGCAGTATCTGCCCAGCATTCAGCCACTGGGCTTGTTTCAGCATATTTTTCAACATTGCTGATGATCTGCAGGACAGCCACAGCAGAGAACTGGCATGTTTGTTTCTGCCAGCTTCTGTGGGGGCATTGATTTTAGGCAGTGAGTAGTATGTGCCTAGGATTGCTTAAACATGCCTGGATCAAGTTGTTATTTCAACAGCCTTACACGTACTAAAGCTCTTGGGTTCGAGATATTGGGATTAACAGGATCATTTGGACTGTACAAAATTGAATTCAGTATATGAGATCCGGTCTTACAAATGGTAGTGCAGTTTGAGGTTTGCAGTTCTGTCCCAAGGAGGTATTCATACAGCATTTGGTCAGTCAGCTTTTAACTATACATTTATTATAGCCTCTGAACAGAGATATGTTTTTAAAGAGAAGCTTACCTAAAATATCTTGATTGAGATTGCCATAAACTGGGTCATCTTCTGTGTAATAGTCATCATAGCTAGAAGGGGGGTGGAAAAATACTTTTAGTTCACAGAACCCACTTTTCTACTCTAAACATTTTGCACACATATAGCAATAGCAGATTGTATGTGATCAAAAAAAATAAAACAAAAAATAACGGGGCCGGGGCAGGCGGGGAGAGGACGTCGGGGCAGGCAGAAATGGCAGTGTCTGTATTCTGAAGAGATTTGTTATCTAGCCAAGAACTGAACTCTTCTTTTCTGTAACTTACTATAAATCTAATCTCAAGACTACTAAGAAACTGTATGATGTAGTTCTAGAAATATTAATGATCACTGAAAGGAACCCATTTCATATCCTCTCAAACCACTTTGCAATACAAACTAAATCACTAAATGGGTATTTTGGGGCAATATAGCAGTCTTGCAGTACCTAAAGGGGGATTACAGGAAAGACAGAGAGAAATTTTAGCAGGGCCTGTTGTGATAGGTCGAGGGGTAATGGTTTTAAAATAAAGAGACAGGTTCTGACTGGACATAAGGAAAAATTTTTTTACAATGAGAGTGTTGGAACACTGGAACAGGTTGCCCAGTAGATGCCACATCATCAAGGCCAGGTTGGAGGGGGCTCAGGGCAACCTGATCTGGTTGGAGATGTCCCTGCTTCTTGCAGGGGGGTTGGACTAGATGGCCTTTGAAGGTCCCTTCCAACCCAAACCATTCTGTAATTCTATGCTGCTCTTAAAAAGTCCACTCTTGATTCAACTAAAATACTTACATCGACAAAACTAGAGAAGACCAAAGCAAAATTCAGCTTTGGATTTTTAATGATACTCTGTGTTTCATTACATGGTGTTGCTTCAAATTGTTTTTAAGCACGTTTTCATAATGAGAATTGTTAGTGGGAAGCACTGTGTAACCTTGTTCCCATTGCATCCCTATACTGTGTCTTGTCAAGGGAATTCAGTAATGCACTCTAATGCCACTTTTTCAGTGGTACTTTAAAACTGAACAGGCAGTAACAGACAACAGGGACTTCCTAGCTTCAAGTAGATTTGTAATTGAGGTTTGGTTTGGGGGAAGGCTTTTGTGTTTTTGTTTCAAGGGCCTTTTATATTTGGGTTGAGGTGAGACTCTTTCCATCTCTGTTTTCTAAAGTTTGGGGATTTTTTAATACGGAATAAGAGAAACAGACTTGTAACAGATCATGAGGTGTCCAGCAGCTGTAAACAGACTCGTTTTATTGCTTTTAAACATAATGTAAAAGAAGGGTATGAAACATAAATATAAATTATTGCTCCACAAGTATTACATATCAGACTATAATTTATCATTGTTTTCTTAGAGTTCTGTTAAATTATTATAAATTTTTCGAGTTTGAGTGATAATAAATAGTATTTTAGCTCAATATCTTGCACTTCCTTCAGTAAATAAAATTATCATATTATCACGCAATTATTTCATTGTTGATAAAATGACTGGAGTACATCTCTCCCAGATGTTTTTTTTTTTCTTGTTTTCTTTGGAAAACTTTTTCCCCACAACCATCCTGCTCTCCAACATTTCCAGGCAGGCTACATGACATATTGGATTTTCCTCTATGCTGTCCCTGCAAAGCCATCTGTCATTATTCATTGCTTATTTCATCCTTGCCAGAAAGAAACTTTTTTATCCAACTTACCGTGGACTGTTGTCTTCATAGTCTTTATACATTTTAGCTGGAAAATTTGTTAAAAAAAAAATAAGTTAAGAGAAAATGAAACGTGCTGGTTTAGAAGACTTCAGATAATTGTCTCAACTGACATGCTTTTGATTTCACTGTAGAGAGTAAAACTGAAAGCTCTCAGCTCCGTGGACCTTCAGTTGTCCCCCTGCTTTTCTCAAATACTTTTGACTAATAGAAGAAATGTTTGTGTTATGACTCTGTGCTGTGGCTGCAATGTCTACAGCCAAAAATATATTGTAACACATACGATTAATTCCTTATTTCCTCCTCCTTCTGCTTCTACCTCATCTTTTTCTCTGCCTATGGAAGTGCATCATGCCTTTATATTACAAGGTGAATCATTTATTTATTTTACTAGTTCTGTTGCTTGTATCTCTGAAAGAGAGATACCCTGTGATCCACACAGATGGAGAAACTGAAGCAGAGAGGCAACGGCTACAAAAAATTTATTGCCAGGGCTTGATTAATAACTCAGGAATGCCCATCTTTCTGTCCTCTGCTCCAGGACTTCAGAATTTATCACAGTAAGCTCCGATTCCATGAGCAAGGCAACATCAGCCAATCTGACTGAAACCTTGCTACAAGCTTAGTTTTGAAAATGACTATGATTTTTTCATCATAGAAATACCTGCTTAGTAGGACTATAAGACAAAAAAAAACCCACAATAAAAGGCATCCCCCCATCTAGCAACACTCCAGCAGCTCCTTTAATATCCTATAATAATCTAATTCTCTTATACTTGGTGAGTCCAGTTTATAAGCACAGGCCTTCTGTTTATGTACATTAGGTGTGTATGTGTCTTTAATGTGATTGAATCCACCAGTGTTTGCCTGCCCACCCATACACGTATAGCACAGGTGCAATTTTCCCTGTAGTTTTTCCCTGAATGGGAGCGGTGAGGATTGTTCAACTTAATAACTATAGAATTGTATGCATAACAGAGGTCACACTGGCATAATCAATTCTGTTTAAAAAGTCATAGTTAATTTCAACCAAACCAGAGTATGACTGTAGTCACCCTCTAACATAAACAAATCAGTTCCTTATTGTGAGTGACACATTGGTTTAAGAGCTACATTAGGATACCCTGATGAAAAGCAATTAGAACTTTTTTTTCAAAATAAACTGATTAAGCATAAAATATGTATGAAATCTGATATTCAAGTAAGCATTCAGAAATTTTGGGAGGAGAAAATTTTCTCAAATGTATTTTGAATCAGTGCAGCTACTTAAAATAATTTTAAAATTAAAGTACAAATAATAACCAGTTACATGAAAAGTACACTTTAAAAAAGGAAATTACAGGTGTTAAAATTATACTTTAAAAATAAAAATTTAGCGAGAACTAAATTCTTCACCTTGTATATTTTCTGTTGGTTTGTCTTCAGAGAATGGATTTGGATAGCTCTTTTTAGCAGTGGATTGGGCAGCCAGCAATCATTCTGTAATCATACCTGACTCTCCTAAAATTTTTAAAATTGTATCCTCTCTACTGGAATCATTCTTGCCAAAAGATAACTTTAAGATTCAAAAGAATCAATTTGTTGGCTGGAAATCTCCCAGCAGTGATGACTTTCTCTACAGACACTTTAAACACAAACTCCATTCCTTACAGAGACATTATTTACCTTGCTTCTTTTTCATATAATGTGAAAAGTTCAGTATCAACGAAACAACCAGAGCCAAACTCAGAAAGGCCAAAACTCCCCAGACAGAAAAATGGCAGTCCATTTCTGTAACTGAAAGAAAATAATTTTATAGTTTGTGTTGTCTAAGAGTTTTACTGTATTCTTTGTGGTTGTTTGATTTTTGCTTTCTCTAATTGAAGTGGCTATTTTTTTGTTTACTCTGTGACAGCCATTGCTATACAAGCTAAATAATTTATATCAAAATCAGATGCTAAATGATAGGAAAGCAACATCAATAAACTGTTAGCAGAACTACTGTTTCATGGGAATTTAGCCAAAGGGTGGGCTATTGGCTTGCCTGTAAGATGCAGTAAAAATCAGAAGTTGCTAAAGAAAAAAAAAGTAATTTTAGTGAATAGCTTTGAAATTATTTTTGTAATTGTCTTTAACTTACTATTTGCAGTATTTTTTTTTCTAAATTCTTGAGTTCATGAATGTACTTCTGAAGATGAATTCAGTCAAAACAACTTACTTCACTGGAAATGTCTCTGAATAATAGCTAAGATCACCTGGTTTAAACAATTCCTGCAACAAATTTCAAAGGTTGGTTACGTGTTTTCTTGCATCTCCCATTAAAACCACTTACTTATACTCATATCCTTGCTCTCCTTCCTGAGAAAGCAGAGGGTGTAGTGGCAAAGGATGAGCAGTAGCTGGGAACTGGTGATCCCCCAAAACTACTGCAGAGAAAAACCCAAACAGCTCCTGAAGAATCACTTGGTAACAAGGTGGGTGAACGTAGTTGAACAAAGCCTCCTTTTGCAGTGAACTTGCCTCTATTTGGAGTCCTTTTAGAAACACAGGAAGAAACTCCCCTGCACCAAATGTATTTTGTCATTTAACTAATTCTTCAATTAACCCAGGTCATACAAATTTGCCATCACAATCTATGCTGAAGAAAACAGCCTATATGTGACAGTCTAGTGGCCAAAATGCTCAGCGTTGCTGCAAATGTCTTGCAAAACCCTTGACGGAGGAAATGCTGAACCAAATACATGAATGAAAGGAGCTTAAAGCTAGATTTTTCACTTTCCTTGGAGGCATGTTTCATGTTTTTTCTAGATTTGGAGTGTCTGAAATAAAGCCTGGTCCCAAAAAAACTAATGAACTTCACTAATACCGCACACAAAAAAAAAAAAAGTCTAGCTGGAGCAGAGGAGTCAACAGGAGAGACTGGATGATACTACCAGAGTGAGATTCGAGCAGGTCCTTAATACATTTATTTGGTTTTGATATAGCTGGATTCCTTCAGGAGGCTGACATTTTGTTTGCTTCTTAAAGGAAAGCTGAGGTAAAGGAGTACAGGAATACACATTCCTGTGCTGCCAGCCAGGGTTCTGGGGCAATGCATTTGCTCCCGCTGAGAAGACAGAGTTTTGTTCCTTGGCTGAATGTCTCCAGCTCACCTTAGGAACTGTCCCTTACAGGTTTTGTTCCCTAGTTATGCTGCTGGTGCAAAAGGTCTTTTAGTTTTGTTTTATTCCAAGGCACAGATGCTTTTATGATGATGAAACAAGATAAGATAATCCTTGGCAGTAAAACATCACAAATCACACGGGCTTCTCCCATGCAGGTTTCCTTCCCGATCAGAACTCTCTTTTAAAAGGAGCAAAACAGAGCAAATATGCTATAACTTTCTGACAGACTTGTAACTGATTTTTGCACATGGTACTTTCAGTGGCCATCCTTCCTTTTAACCTAAACATCCAATTTCCATTCCTTTATTTTCTCCTAATTCATTTCTCCCAAAGGTGTTTGAGGTTTCTCCATCACTGCAATACTTCTTTTCATGTTGAGAGGCACTTTTTTTTGCAATGAGATAAGGACATTCATGAGGAGATACACCACCCCCATGAAGCGGCTATATTTATTCCATATTTTCATTGAAGGAATTAAAAGAAAGGGAGATCCTACCTTGAGAAGATGTTATCAGGCCATATCAAGAACCATCAGTATTTGGAACCTGGTTACTCTACAATTAGTGCCTCAGCATTTGCGTCCTATGCAACCTGTCCAAAACTACAGGAAGTCTATGTCAAAGGCAAGAACTTTGTAGTGCCTAAATGATGAGAGTCACCCTTCCTTGTAAACCCCTGTAACCCACCTGTTTCCCTTTTCAGTTACAAATTTAACTTCTACAGTATTTGAGCAATCCCACTTTATTCCTTTATTCTAGGACTTCTAAAATATTCCAGCAAAACAAAAGGCATAAAACTTGGATTTCTAATAAAAAGTACCAACATTTTAAACCTCACAATCTATAGTTCTTTCTCAAAGATAATCTAGAAAACTGCATGGATGCAGGGAGATTAATAAAATAAAATTTAAATTTATTGCTAGCTGAACACTACTTAATTTATTTTTAAATTTATTTTTCATAACTCTGGGTCAAACATCTGCTTGTATTTCAGTAGAATGTATACATACATATGACCTCAGTATTTTATTTTTTAAATTCTTTTTGTCTTTGCAACATGAGCTATTCATTTGTCAGACAACATTATTTATATTTCAGAAACAACAGCGGTTTTCGTTTACCCCACAAAACCATAGTAAAGGCCTTGATCAGTGACACACAGATGCCGCTCTGAGTGTTCTATGCTTTTTTAATGTCAGTTTCAAGTTAATCTTATTTTCCAAGGACAAAATACAAGAGATTTTTATTTTATAGCTCAGCTTTACAGATACACAATTCCCAGCTCTTTCCCAGGTGCTCTTCTACTACCCTTACAGTTGCTGACAATAAGCTAGCTTTTCACATTTATAATGGCAATATTTAAATATTTACTACTTTGAAAATAACAGCAGTAGAAGGAAAGCCGAATACTTGTATGAAGAACAATTTTTCTCCTCAGATAACTACATTGCTGTCCCTACATGTATAATAGCAGATGCAACCTGTGACAGTTAACTGGTTATGCTAAAGACAAAAAAAAAGATCAGATGACTGTGGATGGAGAGTGAGAAATAAACAGAAAGAGAAGTCTATTAGACTAATTATAGTCTGTTCTGAAAGAGTGTCTTCTATTCTGTAATTTTAATTCTTATTCAAGTCATCTACTCTCAAATGTAGCAAAACCAGATTATTATTCTTTACATATTACATATTTATTCCAAAGAACCCATAGTACTGTGTTCAGGGACATTCTCACTCAATTGCTATCAAATTGAATATTTAAAAAAATTTTGTCATATCTTTGAAAAAAAAAAATCTTAAGGAGAGAATTACACCCCTGCGAATAGTACACTATGGTTCTAATAGGATAAGCTCAAATTCCATCAGAGTTTTCTGCAATAGTCTATCTGTGGTGGGAAAACCTAAGAGGAATAGTAGTTTGTTCATAAGAAATCTTATTGAAGCTGTTCTTAAAGTAATGTGCTTCTCTGTGAAAGAAAACAGTTCATCATATAGCCAAAGGTTTCATGAGAAAGACAATTTTCATTTCATTGTTAGAAGAAGCAGGGATGCATGAGCAGGGGAGCTACTATATTTAATTATTATAAAATGACAGTATTTTGAATACCTAATACCAGAATCTTTCTAGTATTAATGATACATTCCTATTCTGCTATTCATTCATTTCCATTTGGAAACAGGGTCAAACCTGGCGTTGCATCCAAGTAGAACATACACCTTAGGTTATTTACTCCATCTAGTTGAAATTTTTGTTATTCTGACTTTAGGGATTGGGTTACTCATCTCCTCTTAGTATATTTTACACTACTATAAACTAAAGGTACTATATTCGCACAATGGGCAAAGTAAAGATTTTCTTAAGACATAGTTAATTGTGCTTTTTCTCCTTTTTAAATCTATTGACAACTTTCTCTACAAACAGAGTCAAGTCACGGGAATAAAGAGACTTTTGGTCACTTGTTCTTAGATTTTCTCTTTGCAGGGTTCATTATACTGTAATTGGAGAGGAGTAGGGGGAAGAGGCAAACAAAAAAAAAAACCCCAAACAAACAAACAAGACCCCTCAAACATTCTAATCTTTCCTGGATGAATTACTGGAATTTTATGTTATTGTAACTCAAAGAAGTGGACATAATCATGTTCATAACTTTGGGGAAAGGGGCCAGATCTAACAATTTGGGGCTAGAAATAGGTGTTTATCCTCCTAACAGCATAACAATAGGTAGCAGAAGTACTAAATTTCATTCCTTCTTGTTCTAATGTATTTTGTTTAGAAAATCTACCACAAAGGATAACAGGAAGGTATTATGCTTCTACCAGTTTTTCCTACTGAAAAGGAACACGAGGTGGGGAATATAGATACCTATCTAGCTGGACATGCCATCTATGGTATCAACTCATCATTCATAGAAGCAAATTAATTACTTTGGTCACTATCAGATTTAAGATGATGATCTGGAGCACAAAATGGTTTGTTTCCTGTTGTTTCTGTCTGCTAATTTGTCAAAGATTAAATAAATTTTTTTTTTCTTCCCTCTCCAATAAAATGGTGAGATAAATAATATTCTGTACTAATGACCCTTAGAAAAATAAACCTATTAAGAGACAGATGTATGTTAAATTAGCATTAAACATGCTTCCACCTGTGTGAGTTTTTAAGACAGGATTAATTCTCCGTAAAGGATTCCTTAAACTGCAATTAATTAGTGCACAACTAATTGCTTTATAAGATATCTACTTCAGAAAGGAAGCAGCACATTGTAAAATAAGAGGCCCTCAGCACCATAAATATTTTAAGCACAAAACCAATGCCAATGCTTAGTCTTAATTAATGAGAGTTTAAGCTGTTGACGATGACTCATCATCATCATGATGATTAGTATTAATAATTTGACTTCAGAACCCTGAGCAACCTTCTTGGAAGACTGGTAATCTACCATAGTGTGGTTTTACTACTCCTTCATTTACAAGTTTATAATACTGAAAAGATAAATCTTACCTGTTTTTCTTGTTTCTGGGAATACTCCCCACCTCTTTATCCAACAGGAAATCAAGTTGTGTTGGCAGACTTTGGATGCGCTTTTGTTTTGGATCTGGCAGCATGAATCTATCTCTAGAGTTGCCGTCAATCTTAAAGGTCTCCAGTCTTTTTTTTTCACCTGCTTTCTTGCAAACAGGAAATGTGGTTCAGGCTTTTACAACCTCACTGGCAGTCTTCTTCAGTGTTTGCCTCCAAGAGAGGAATAAAACATTTGTGTGCACACTTGCATTTATTAACCATCTGTCTTACCACAGAAAAGCATGTGCAGGACTATTAGTTCCATTTTATGTCATACAAGCCTACTTTCATAATATTAATATGAGACCCATACTCTAAGTCTTCCTGTTTGTGATGTTACGTTGAATTCAACAAAAGTATTTAGATAACTCTTAAACTAAATTACAGAACTGTTTTACCTAGGTGTGCTATTTGACTCTATCTCTTGAGATTTCTAAACCAAATCTGAAAGTCCATCACTGAGAGAGCCTACAGTTTAGCTGAAACAGGATTCAGAAGCATGATGCAGAAACTATACCATTGCCAGCTCTGGAAGGTGTGTTGGTTTTGTTTGGTGAGGGGGAGCCACACTGGCAGCTTCTAGAAGTTGTTCCCCTTTGACCAGTGGACGTGGCCGGGCGTAGGGCCAACCCACTGAGCCAATTGGTAGCAGAATGTTTCGTGATAACGCCTCTGCAATAACATATTTAAGAAGGGAAAAAATAAGAATTAAAAAAAAAGAAGATAAGACTTGAAGAAGGTGGAGCGGGGGCAGAAAGGGGGAGACGCGAGCCTTGTGGGCCTTGTGGCCCTCACCCTCTGGCCTCCCACTGGGCAGCTGTCTGGGCCCAACTCAGCCCAGCCCGGCTGCAAGAAGTGGAGAGGAGATGAGATGTGAAGAGATCCTGAGAGGCGTCTGCCAGCCTGTTGTGAAGAATTTCTGGGAGAGGAATGGCTGCAGACGCCAAGGTCAGTGACGAAGGAGGGGGAGCAGTAATGCTGCTCCCAGCAGAGATTCCCCTGCAGCCCGTGATGCAGCCCATGGTGAGGCAGGCTGTCCCCCTGCAGCCCATGGAGGCCCATGGAGGAGCAGAGATCCACCTGCAGCCTGTGGAGGACCCCACGTCGGAGCAGGCGGATGCCTGAATGAGGCTGTGGCCTGTGGAGGGCCTGTGTTGGGGCAGCCGGTTCCTGAGGGACTGCACCCTGTGGAAAAACAACCCATGCCGGAGGGGTTCACAAAGGACTGCAGCCCATGAGAGGGACCCTACGCTGGAGCAGGAGAGGAATGTGAGGAGTTCTTCCCTGCGGATGAAGGAGCAGCATAAAACAAAGTGCAATGGACTGACTGTAACCCCCATTCCCTCTTCCCCCCTGTTCGGCTCACAGCGGGGAAGGAGGTAGAGATAATGTTAAGCCCGAGAAGAGAGAGGAGTGGGAGGAAGTTACTTTGTCCTCTTTCTCATTATCCTGCTTTGGCTTTAATAATAAACAGTTTTCCCCAAGTCAAGTCTCTTTTGCCTGTAATGGTAACTTTAAGGATCTCTCCCTGTCCTTATGTCAAACCTTGAGCAGTTTTTCCTTATATTATCTCTCTCTATTCCCTCAGAGGGTGGGGGGAGTGAGAGAGAGACTGCGTAGTCTGGTCCCGAGTGGGGCTAAACTATGACAGAAGGTCAGGTTTGGATATCATAATATGCTGCTTCCATTTTTTAAAGTCTGTGAATCTGGGCCCACAATCCAGAACAGTTGTGGAAAGAGAGGGTAACTCAGCATATAGCTTACTGTGTGTATTTATCTTTAAAATTTAATGAAACCTACCTGTGTTTAGGTAGCAAAGCCATTTTATTCTCAGAATAGGAGTAGCTTGTTCCAAGGAAGCTTGCACTCTGAGCACTGTCAAAGAAACGTCTGTTAACTTTCTGTTAACTTCTGAGGTTTGGGGTTTTTTCTTTGCAGAGCAAATGGTTTTATTTCCAATTATGCATAATGTAGAAGCAGGAAGTGTTGCTTAAGAGAAAAATGAATCACATGACTACATCTGTTTTTTTTGGAATATGTACATTGAAATAGCCCTCAGTGTAGTCTAAGGAGCCATGTAAAACATTACTCTTTGAGAAAGGCTCTTATGTGAGAAAATGTCCTTTGCAGTATATGTTTATTTGGGATGTTATTATTTTGGAATATTATTTTTATACGAACTGCCGTAGATCAATGTTTAAGAAATAATTTGCTGGATTAGTATCTTATTTGAATATGAAGGAACAGGTCAGTTTTGATTAATATAATATAACCTTCCATTTGAGTCCAAGGTGATATAGACTCTTAACTACTCAGAGCTTTATCATAATGAATTGAGTCAATGAGGAGAAATTAATATAAAAATACTGAAAATTGTGGGAGTCCTTACACTTTATACTGTTTTTGAGGTTGTAATTATCATTATTAAAAATTGCATTAAAAATGATACTATTTTGAAGTGGCTATTGCTTTGGCATTTGCCAGAAACTGAATTTAGACACCCCACTCATAAATATGGGTAGAATCAAAATTTCTCATTGTTGAACCAAAAAGCATGGGTCCATCACTTTTCACTCTAAACCAGGATGTAGAACTAGACCTCCTTTCAGTAAATGATGCATTCTATGACCTGTAGTCTAAACTGTGGCTTTAAGAAGGGAAGAGATCCATTTTTGTGAAGTGGAGACTACGATTCATATGTTTGAAAGTAAAGTGTTTGTCACAAGCCTAGGGAGGGAAAAGAACTCAACCAGTTGTAATGACTGGAATTAACAGTTCCATGTTGTAGGATCAAGTGAACGGAAGAGTCCCTGGGCCATCTGATGAGATTATGCCTCTCAAGAGGAGGCCTCTTGTTAAGAAAAAAAAAAATCCTAAACTGCAAGAGAAGCTGGAGAGAGTGGGAGATACACACTGCAAAAATGGAGACAGTTGCTTAGTTTCTCGGCTAAGAGCACAAGGAGTAAATCTGAGATCTGCAGAGGATTCAGACTGAAATGCTTATCAGTCTGAACAAGAAGCTTGCAAGGAATAAACTCCTTTGGAGGTAATTAGGGGCATAATGGAAGGGTGAACACTGAGAATGCAGCAGGGGATTTCAAGAGTAAATCATTGTTTTACAGCATCAGCTTTGACTGGTTGCAGAAGCAAAGTCTATTGGATTGGACATGAGCTTGGTGTGCTATTTTGGGCAGCCTGCAACAGACTGAAAGCTCTGTTAGATAGCAAGAAATTATTCACTGCAGGCTGTAAAATCCATTGTGAATATAAAAGACTTCTTACTTTTTTTTCTTATCCTTTATATCAGTGCTATGTTAAAAACTTAGTGAGTCAGTAGTCTGCTTAAAGTACTGTTATTTGGGATAATAAAGACAGGGACAAATCGTGCCTAATTTTACAAAGACGAGACATAAGGTAATACTACTCCATCCACCTCTATTGTGTACAAAGACATTTCCTCTTCTTTTGAAAGTCTCCAATCTATGAACTGCTGTGTGCATATTCTGGGGAAGTATCTCTGACTGCTTAGCTACTTACGTGGTCTTTGGTAAACATATGCCACTAACGTCTCCAAGATAAGAATCTGTGTCAAGTGGATATCTTACTTGGCTAAGGACAGCTCCTGCTATTTAAATTCTCGGAGAAGATGAATGGAGAGCTCTTAAATATTGATGTGCACAGATGTATATGAAGGAGTAAGTCTGTGCTCAAATGGAGTCAAACCAATACTACTGTTTGGCAGAAGACTTGGATGATTGAGTGAAGCTGACTGAGAGATCACTTAACAATGTTTAAAAAGAGCTTATAAAGTAGTATTTCATTTGTTGTTTTAGGGAAAGACGAGCAGAAGCATCCTGAAGTAGACATGAAAGACAACTCTACCTTTGGAATGGAAGTCATACTTAGAAAAGGAGCAAATGTATCTTGAATTTCTCTCTTTGTGCTTAGCTGAGTCTTCCTAAGCTTGATATTATTGTAGAGCAAAAAAGGAAAAAAAAAGTATGTTATCTACAGAACAGAATAGTTCTGGAAGTGCCTGTGTTAAGTACTCATAGAATCATAGAATGGTTTGGGTTGGAAGGGACCTTCAAAGGTCATCTAGTCCACCCCCCTGCAAGGAGCAGAGACATCTCCAACCAGATCAGGTTTCTCAGATCCTCATCATGTTCTAAGAGATGGTAATTCACATTTACCATGAAGTTCCTTTAAGTTGTATGTTTATGCATCAGTGGTATATATGAAATTGGAAGATTTACACTCTTTTTTTTTTTTTGGGGGGGGGGGGCGGAAGAGACGTGTCAGCAGCCAAATGTTTTAGGTATCTATATCTAATCTCTGTGATGAGATAGCAGACTGTTGCCATGGGGCATGGAGCTAAGGCAGTGCTGACAAAGGAAAGATTATAATATTGCGGAGACCCCACAGAGAAGGTCAGCAAGCTTCCAGAAGCAACACCATTACAATAATTTTTATACTGAAAATGCTTTTGTGGTTCTGGATGAACCATGGCAGGATAGAATGTTTTACTGTGGTTTCTTAAAAAGGTAACAATACCTCAGCAGTTCCCAGCAGTCTCCTCCAAGCCTCGAATTTGCTGTGCATGATTGGAAACCTCAAGGTAAAACAAGTTTCAGCCTTATTGAACTGAAAGTCATTTCAGAGTTTGTACCTTCCCTTTCCTCCACCCTAAGAAACTGAAAAGCTCTCTTGAATCCTTTCTCTTTGCTTTCAAAGAAGAAAGTCTTTCCTATACCACTAAAAGAAGACATCTGCCAACTGCCTTAACTGTTTCTTAGACAATTAATATTAAAGCTAAATATTAAGTATTTCACATGTAGTTGGAGAAAATGCAAAATTAACAGGCAGCTGGCACAAGGCTCCAATGCATTTGACTTGATGAATCTGTATCTTTTTTACTTAAGAAGTCATTTAGGTCAGTACATTTTTGCAATCTATGCATGTTGCCAGTGAGTTACACTTTACTAAGACCACAGAATGCGTGTTTATTCTAGCTTCCTGAAGTTGAAATAAATTGCACAGCTGACAACAGAATCAGGCCTCAAATGCCTACTTTCTCTATCACTACTCAAATTGAAACCTTTCTTTGAAAAATTATGTCATTTTCAACACTAAGGTGTGTAATGGAAACTCCCTTGCAAATAATAAAGGAGAGGCTCTTTGTAGTAAAAGTCTTTAAAAGTATAAGCATTCCTGCAAGATGTAAATGGCATTTTTATCTGAAGTGGGAATATATTTTTAATAATGAAACTTCTAGTATTTGCTGGGGAAAGTAACTACAGCAGAAATGCTTTGAGAGGAGCTTATGCTGAAGTGGCGTCTGTGCTGGTTCTACTCTCATGAACATATCGGAGAAGTAGAACTGTTCTTTTAAGCTCAGCACGTGGCTCTGCTTAGATTGCAGGTGCAGACCTGGTGCTCCTTGTGTAGTGAACATAAATGAGCAACAATGCTACAGAAGAGAGGTTGCCGTAAAATAGCTGCCAGAAAGAGTGAGGCCTTTCAAGCCAGCCTCAAATGCTGCAGAGAGTTCTTCTGACTCTTATGGTGGATTTTGTCCTTAATGATAAAATTAAAAAAACAATCAGTGTCATTTCTGCATTGTAGCGAAAGTCCTGAATTTCACCATTTTACTTAAACTAATGTTAAGCACAATGCTATCTCAGTAAGTGCCCCTGAAATTATGGCTTCTATTACAAGTAGTATCATGGGTTTCCTGAGGGGAAACCACAGGGTTTTTTTCCGAATGCTGCAATACCTTATTATAAAGGACTGTAAAGAGAAAACTTCTTATCTTGGTAATTCTGCACTGTCAAAATTTCCATTGAGAGCTAACACTGCACACTTGTGCAGCTCTGGGTGGGGTTTTTTTGTGCTGCATGCTGTGAGATGGCTGAGCTGTCTCTGCATGACTAGCAAAGAGAAAACAGAACAGACGCCACTTCATCCAAAACGTGCAGGACTGCAGCCTTTCCACTGAATTCAGTCGATTTTATTTTATGTTCAGACAAGTGCTGTATCCTGAGAGAGATGTAATCTCTGGTGACATTTCTTTCAATAGCCACAAGAAGAATTAATTTCCTATTAAAGTTGCTATAATCCATTTACCTGGGCTTAGTTGCCTGCCTTAGGATTTTTGTAATTCCTCCTTGACACACTTACAAAGAGTGTTGGCAAATATTTTCCCCTGGGCGACCAAAGGCCTGATCCTGCAACTATTTCTCGTGTGAGACACCCTAGTGAAGCCAGCCAGCCCCACTCTGTGCTTGGTAGCAAGCTTGAAACCCTATCACCTTTGACCAAGGTGCAAGAAGAATTTGTAAGCAAGATAGTGTTCCTAATATACTGAGCTTGTGCTTTTAAAAGTTGCTTGGGACTACCGCGAGCATGTCTGTGTGGCTCAGTTGAAGCTAGCCTAGAAAACACAAACTCTTGTGTGTGTGGCCTGGAGCCTTGTGGAGAATCTCCCCAGCCAGTCTAAGTCCCTTCCTGCAGCGCTGAGGCTGAGCTACTAAACCTGACTCCTCAACTGTGCTCACTGCTAAAGCAATTAAGCTGATTCCAGTTCTGTGGTGTGTCGTTTAACTGGC
Organism: Chlamydotis macqueenii; assembly: GCF_036417535.1. Taxonomy (NCBI): domain Eukaryota; kingdom Metazoa; phylum Chordata; class Aves; order Otidiformes; family Otididae; genus Chlamydotis; species Chlamydotis macqueenii. The sequence continues at coordinate 97,066,123 of NC_141556.1, read as the reverse complement.
TGAGCCTTCATAGTGGACTTTCTCATCCATTTTTTCTGGCTTAAGTGTTTGGCAAAAAGAATGTCAGAAGCTTGTCCTCTTTGTTGCAATGAGTTAAACTTGCTCTACTTTGAGTGAAGTATTCCCAAATACAATTTTGAACGAAAGTAACCCTTGCTTTGAGCAAAACAACACCTGTGCTCTAGTGAGCGACTGGCATCGCAGCAGATGAATTGCCATAACTCAGGCTGCTGTCTCTGCATTTGAACTCTAAGCCTCTCCACCACTTCTCAAAGGCTGTGTTATCACAGCATGGTTCATGTTGGGTCTTAACTGGACTTTGGCCGATCCCTCTTCTGGACACCACAGAAGTTCTGAGCTCTTTAAAAGCTGGGGAGACTTAGGCTAGACTCTCTTGTTGGGGGTTATTGTTAAAAGCCAGACTCTGATGTGTATCTGTCTGCTCCCACCTCCCTTTGCCATGACAGTGCAGGTAAAAAGCATTTTAACTATGTGGTTTGCTCCTCTAAAATCCTTCCTGCATTTTATCCCAGAAGGATACTATTCCCCAAAGGTGACACAGTTGCCAGAGGGAAGCAGGAGGACCACAGCACTGGAAGTCAAGAGATGTGTTCATGTACATGCCTGCAGTCAGAAACAGAGACGAGGAAATAAAAAAATGCATTAGCCTGCCTCAACTTAATCTGTGATTGCATATATTTACCAGCAAGCCAAGATATCTCTGTAGTGCAGCTGAATGACCACTTAGATCTAATTAGCATGCATGTAGGTTAAGATGAAGATTTGAAATTATGATTGTGAGGCTAACCCTTGAAAAGTGGTCAGTGATGCATTGGAGCAGTGAATTCGAACTGAATCACTCAACTACTGAACCTTTCAGCTTAACAGTGTTGTGATTGCATCTCTATTTAAAGAAATATCTGGTAAGCAGATAAAAGTGCTCGTCCCGCCACATTCACGGCTGTTAGAGCATTGTTCTCTTACTACTTCCTGTTCAGCAGCGCTTTTGGGCACAGCAGTGTGTGCTAGTTTCCTTGTACTATAAACTGTTAGTGACTTGTTAGCATTTGCAAAAAGTAAGAGCACAGGTGTGTGGAAAATGGCTGTTTTGTCCCACAAAATGTTGTAAGGCTATAAAGTGACTGTTCTACATTGATGTGCACGTTTTGGCATTTCTCAGAGGCCAAAGTAAGTATCAAGGTATCACACATGTTTAAGGTGTTTTCTTTGGGCATGAGAGCCTTGGATTAAAGTTTCTGTGTGGAGAGAGCAGGACACGGACTGAACTTCTGTGTCCATGTGATACCTGAAAAATGAGGTCATGAACCCTGTTAGGTGTTGTGAACGGCCTTACCCTGTCGCATACAAATGTTGCATCTTCAATGGGAGGAAGTTTTCTGGACAGAAGTGTCATGATACATTTCACTAAGCTCCCTGCCTAACAAGCCCATATTCTCTCAGAAGTGTGGCATTGCTGAAAAACTGATCAGCTTTAAGCAAGCTCTCTTGTTGCTACTTCAAATTTATAAACCAGCAGAACAAGCCTGTGACTTCAATTTTTGCTTTGCTTCTCATCTAGTCTACAACGGTCCTTCTAGTCATGCTCTGTGCTTAATAACTCTTTTTTTGAGTCTGACTTCTTAAGAAAGGTGTTTTTCTCTTTTATGAAAATATGCTGCTTAGGAGTATTTTTTGTCTTCTTTCTTATATATGTGCAGCTCCCACTTCCACAGTTGATGTTTACGAAAGAGTTACTCTATGTGCTGTTATTGGTGCCAATAAATTCTTGCTATGTTGCTTAGTCAGTACTTTATTTGTAGCACTGTCCAGTGATGCGGAAATATTTGCATGAGTTGCTTTTCTCCTTTTATAACCTGAAGAACAAAACTACATAGTATTTAAAGGTGATAGGCAATTGTGTGATTTTATTGCTTTTTAGAAATTTCTGTTCAGATGCTGATTTAACTGACAAATAAAAAATGCACATCCTTCTACATCGCCATTGATGTACACGTGCATATAGGTTCAGCTGTCTGTGTCAGATGTGAGCAGGAGGAACAAAGACATTGTGACTGGGATGGGAGTTGAATGACACCAAAGCGGCCAGCAGTACTACCCCTCTGTGTGAGCACTGCAGAAATAGACGGCATTTTTGTCTTTGAAACTGGTTTAGAAAGTGTGCTGAAACTACGTAGCTCATAGAACACTCCTTAGGCCACGCTTGGCAGCTGCCGAAAAGAAAGGTTTTTCTAAATGGAGTTCAGAAACTTTATAGCATTCCCTTCCCAAGCAGAGGAGGCAAGTACAGCAAGCCATTTTCCAACCCTATCTCCACCTCCGTAACAGAGAGGTGGTGTATTATTGAGTAGTATAGAGGGTAGAGAGGTATAGGAAGGTGGATTATATGCTGTACTCACACCTCAGTGGGGGGCTGGGGGGAAAGTACCAACACCCTTGAAGCTTGAAAATGAAGTGAAACAAGCAAGGGAATGGTGTTGGTGCTACTATTTGATCTGTGTGCACTGAGATTTATTTTCTTCTCAGTATATTACTAAATGCATGGTAAAATGCATGTGAGCCAAACATCCTGGATAAAGCATTAGTTTTATACCTCACTCTACCCTTTACTTAAAGTAAACCTTTATTTTAGGAGATATAGCACCATGCTAAAATGAATAGAAGAGTGTAAATTATTTTCTGTCATTCTCAGAAACAATTCTTCATTTTAGCTGAACAGTCACATCCCAGGTATTACAGCTACTTGGGGAGAAAAAAAAATGTGGTAAAGGCTGACCATGCTGGTTTCCAGCTTTCTCCTACTGACTGCTTTCGTTCTGTGTCTGAAACATACACATCATTAATTTACATCATGGGACAGTTCACAGAGGATTATTTAATCATACGGAGATGGCAGGTTCTGATATGCCTTGCACCAGTTTTCCTGGAGTTGTGCTACAACTCAGTAGTGGTAACAAAACTCTGGAGTGCAAAGAACACCTGGAATTTTCTCCATTTATATATAAGACTGCATTTCTTTTAAATGTTATTAACTTCCACTATAGATTAAAAGATTGCATTACTAACACTGTTGAACAAATGTGCAGTGCTGACATGCAAAACCCAGAGTTTCTTTCTCCATAGCTAGAGGGTAAGGAGGTTATTTTAAAGAAACTGTTGATAGCTTTTTTTTTTAATTGAGAGAAAAAACACTAACTGAAGCCATTTGTAGCTCACAAATGTTTCTCTTTCACTGGTTAAACATGTATAATTGGGTGCATGTTTCATAAGCTAATGCTGTGACTTGACACTATTTTTTTTCCCTGCTATCATATAATGGAATTCTGTATTTTAGTGTGCCCATCCGCTCAGCTTAGACAATGCTGAAATCCAGAGACAAGTTATACAGAAACGAATCTGTACTTAAGTACTTTTTAAGGCTTGATATAAAAGACTTCTACAGGACTGCCTATCCTTGAAACGTATCAAAGCACTTTATAAAGTGAAATCAATAAATGCCATGCATCATACACAGGATGATCATACACCCAACATTGAACTGCAGTCAGTTCTGATGCAGAATACACCTCGTACCCAGCAGCCGCTCTGTGAAATTGTTTAAAGCCATGATGGAAGGACTCCATCAAATGAGAAATGCAGGTTGGCTTCTCCTGAGTAGAGGTAGTAACACACAATTTCTTCCATACCCTGGAATAACTTTTTTTCTCTCGTGCAAACAGACCTACTGTACATATGCAGAGTCTTGGTTCTGAATTTCCCCCGAGCATTACTGTATTTGCAAGTTCAGACCTACAATGGCTGGCTGAGAGCACTAATTCACGTCTAATTTAACACAGGAGAAATCTGCAGATTTAATGCATTTAAAGCTAAATGTGTCCAGGTTTTCAGGAAGGGCACTATACTAGTACTTCTAAAATTCCTGGAATGAGGGAGTTTCTAACTTAACTAGCAGGCTTGTGTTTTATAACATGACTTACGTAGCAGTTCAGCAATATTTCCCTGTGGTTGTAGAGAGCCTCACAAAGTAACTATGAAATACTGTTGTACTACCCACTTTGATGCCAGTTTTTTAAAAGATGTCATATTGATGATTTAGATGGCTAAAATTTAAGTCTGGAGAAGCAAAGGAGGGGAGCAGAGCACTATTATAAGGAATTTCACTCATATATGGCTAGAAGTACTTACAGTACAATCCTTTTATGTCTCTGCTTTCCTAATGTGACACCTGCTGCTTTGACCATCCCAGTCCTGACGTGGGTGAAGCACCCCTGCCCTGGGGTGTACAGTTAGTAGTTTGCTATAGACAGGCTACATTTTGAGCGCTGTCTTTCCTGAAATGACCTGCCTCCCCAGCTGCAGCGCAGGGCTGGAGTGTCTGTTCTGCACTAATTCACAAGGTAAAGCTCTAATGACATTGAAGCACGTGATGGGAGACAATTGGGCAAGGTTATCTTACCCCATAAGAAAGACCCGAGAGCACTAAGAGGAGAAAGAACAGAGTTTGTCTGCATGCATGAGCCCTTAGCAGCATGTCACTGATGTCTCCTATTAGGGGGCAAAGGGGAGGGCATGCAAATCTTTAAAAATTAGAAAATGGTGGCCAAGTAATGAGATATCACCTATGGAATTAGCACTTCTTAGAGCGAACTAGTTTCTTCAGCAGTCAGAGAGATCTTATATTACTGTACTGCAGGGTTATTATGTACAGATCAGCCATATCCCTCCCTCCCCTCACCAGCACACTAAGGCTGCTGGTTAATTGGCAGCTGCCTTGCTGTAGCTCAGAGATGAAGATGTTTGTTATCCTGGAGTGGGATCAATAACTGTGCTGCTTTACATCCAACGTCTGTGATTTCTGGCAAGCATAAGGACTTTTCTGCTATCTTAACCCAAACCGCAATTTAATTAGAGGATTTTAAAATGGTCAATACATCCATCTGTTCTGTGTGGAGACTTTCTTATGATGATAAGCTGAGCAGCCAGAACTTCAGATCTTTCCAGCAGACACCTGTGTTAATCTGGAGAGCTTTTCAAGCTCCTCCTTTCAGGCCAACTCTGTTCTGTTCTCATCTTTCTGCCTTTAAGCACAGAATAGTCTCATGCCCTCAGCAGGAGCTAGAGTCTGTTCCGAGTGCCAGTGAATTGTCTAATCCTCCTTTGTTTCCATTTCCTCCTCCCTTCTCTGTTCAAAGGGTGGCTTATCTTGAGAGAGCAGAGCATGGAGTGAAGACAAACCAATATATATGCACAGTAAACGTCAGGTCAAAATGCATAATTCAGTTTACCACAGCAAGGTGGCATTTCTAAGACAGATGTTTAAGGTATAGAAAGGGATTTTCTTGGCTATCAGATACCTGGCTTCTGTTGGGAGAAAAGTACTGGGGTCTGTGTTGCTTCATTAGAATGACAAACAACAAAGCAGAGTGCACTGAGTGCCAAAGCCGTACTTATCTTCATGCCATATTCAACTCCTTCTCAGGGTGAATATTCTAGCTTGGAAAGAAATTGTGAAAATGCAGAGCAAGGCAGCAAGTTCCTAAGTCTCTGTGCATGCTTTTCAGCAGCACATTTTGAAGCTGAATTCTTTTGTTCTCAGGAAATTCCTCACATTATGGATGCTTGAGTTTAACGATGAGCCTGTTACATCAAAGGTTGAATGGGAGCATGAGTCTTGCTGGAAAGGGCAGCCGGGTAATACTGCAGGGAGAAGAGAGGCAAGATTTAAGATGAGGAAGAGGTAAGGAATAAAGAGATGTGGGAGAAAGACACAGAGCAGAACTCAAACCATTTCAGTAAAGGACAGATAACAAAGTCTCCCATGACACAACCCATGCTTCTTTAAAGTAGCCAGAGGCTATGGTGGCACTAATGCCTCCTTCTTGAAGTCTTTGGGAGGCCTGCTGCAAAAGCAAAACTGAGTCCGTATATAGGACTGTGCCGGAGTAGGGTCAGGAGGTTGGAAATGAGTAATGGATATATAAACCTTATCCATTTGTGTGCAAAAACCTGCAGAAGTGTTGAATCTTGCTACTTGAGAAAAAGACTCATGTTCCAGCTACTGGCTTCTCACCCTCACCTGCTCTGGAGAAATACTCCATCTTTTGCGGAGGGCACATAGCAGGTTCTGTATACAAAGGCAAAAGACTAACAACTGACAAAAAAACAGAGGAGCTTTTCTGGGTTTAAAAGGGAGCAGCTGTGGAGGAGCTAATTCTTGAGGAAGTATTAGTTCTCTCCACACAGTTCATTGTGGGTTACCTTCACTGCCAGAGATGTAAAGACTCAGGCTCAAGCCTCTAAAGAACAACGCCCTGACCAGGTTTGCTGTGGAATTAAGGGGAATTCTGGGTGTTGTTTTCTGTTTGTTTTCACTCTGGTGGGAAAGCTGATTGACAAGCACTGCAGTGTATTGCTACCCCAGTGGTGTTGGTGCTGCTATTTGTGGTTTGTAGTCTTAGCATTATTGTCATGGGCTGGATGCATTTTGCGGTTTAGATTAATTCCATTTTAATAAATCCAGGTCACTTCTTACAACACATTGTCTTTAGAGTAACTTCTAGTGCCAGACTCAGTAGGAAGCCATGAAAAAAAATGAATGCCAATTGTGGAAGGCTACAGACTTAAAAAGCAACTAGGAAAGGGCAGAGAGTCCTGCATAGCACCACGTCATTTACAGCACTTTTGTGTAAGTGTGCCAACTTCCTTGATTTATGTGTGTGTGTATTTGGACCTATTTTCCTCCTGTTATCCCAGAAATTGATTCTGTTTTGTCATGCCTCTGAGGCTATTTAAAGACTGCGTGATATTCCATCGCCTGCCTGAGTTACAGTGAGTACACTGGAACAAATGCCCAGATGCTCCGTTTCCAGAGGGCAAGGGCATTTGTGCCTGCCTGTGGAGGTGAGGACAGGCGGTTTTGCTACTGACTGGAGCATGTTTGCCCCTGTTCTGGGCATCACAAAAGGGGCTGCTCTTCGTGTGGGTTTCCCTAGATGTGTCCTCTCTCATTCTGCACTTGAAAATTTTATCTGAATGTGATGGTTTGGGGTGTTTCAGATTCTGGTAGCCGAATAGGAGTAAGTGGTGTTACAGAAGTGTGCCGGGTGGTTTTGATCTGTCTTTGATATGTCAAATTTATACATGGGCTTTAAACACTATGCACAAGCACTGTGTTTGGGCTTTGTCGGACATGGTGTCACTCTTCTGCTCAGCACATTCCTGCCAGGACAGCCACAGACAGAAGCATGGTGAGACCCCTTCAGCGGCACTTACAAAGGAAGGATCACATTAGTGTTTACTGAGTGGTAGCCTTCCAGAAAGGCATAGAAATCGTACATGTTCTCTGACTCCTTTGGTTATTTACCATGACAGATTAATCTAAAGTTCCTGGTTGAACCCATTGAGAGCTAATATGATTATTGTCCAGCCACTTTAGAGGGAAGAAGGTCTGGCAATTTAAGGAGATGAAGAGGGGCATGTGGAAAAGGCACTTAGAGATTTCACCTCCGGGCATGAAAGCGCTCTTTCTCAGAAGTAACCTGTGATAGAATATAAAGAGCACCATCTACTGATGCAGAAGAAAATGAAACATTTGTTTCCAAAGCCTTTTTCTTTTTTTTTGTTCTCCTGACTCAAGATATTGTAGGCTTTCTGAATGCAGACTTTAATCTGGATTTTGGTTGTCAGTAGCAAGATGTTTCAACTACTGACTCCCCTGGCTGATGGTGCTGATAGAGAAGATGGTGTGTTTTATCCGTACATGTCTGTTCTGTCCCTCAACAATCCCAGCAAAGGAGGGACCTAGTTAGCACCCTAGATGGGCATAGATATGCCTGCTGAATGTATCAGCTGCCTACCTAATCCTTATTGTCATTGCAGTTTCTTTCAGTATCAGCTTAGAAAAGCATATCAAGCTTCCACAGACTGTCATGGTCTTTTTCCAGTGCCAGCTTCCCTCAGCCTCCTGGCTGAAAGCTGAGTGATTTGTGACAACCTCACCCAACAGCTTTATGTGCTCGATGCTGGAAACACTCCACAAACTTCAGGGACTTCATACTGACAGTTTGTTGTGCGTGGGAGTGGGTCATGAGGGTCCTCTTGCTGTCAGCTCCTCGGCAGACCGCATTGTGTTCACTGTAGGAATTTGGCATCGTCTCAAAGAAAGAGTTTCTCGAGTACTCATTGCCTCTCTGGATCTTGGTCAGCCTGACCTGACCCCCTTTGCTATGGAGGACCATCTGTATTTTCAGTCTTGTGTCCTCATTGCTAACTGGTTCTCCATTATCAGGGCCTCGTGTTCAGTACCAGAATGGGCATGAAGTTGAATCATTCAGAATCCCTAAATTAGTTAATTTAAGTTTGCCTTAAGTGAGCTCTAACAAGAATGATGAGACCTCCACGGATACCTGGGTATCATATGTTGTAATCTCTCTCCCCTGTTAATGCCTGATGACATGTGAAGAAAGAGCATGGCTTTGCTTCGTATTTTACAGAGGCACAAGGCTGCCTCTTTCGTTGTACAGCAGCACCACTTAGTGCTGAGATATTCCAGAGGTCACTAATGGAAAGATAAGTTTATACATGATGCTATTCAACTTCTAATTGAAGCTCAAGTTCATGAGGCTTTGTGTTATAGGTAGGTTTGTGGGACCACCTAACTATTTTTTACTCTGTCTTTGCTCTCTCTTCCCTCCCAGCCTCCACTTTACAAAGCTTGCAGCATCTTTTCCTACTGTAGCAGCACATCTGTCAAGTACACAGCTTATGTGCTGGAATCTAGGATGAGAGTCATTTCTTGGGCCAGTCCATGCCAGCTATCAACTAGTCAATTCCGAAACTATAGATCCAGCAACTGCTAACAGCTATGAATTTAAAGATTCTCAGTGTTCTCTATCTCTAAGTTTCTGTCACCTCTAATGGATATGAACAGATTTAATAAAGTCAGAACATAAACAAGGGAAAGAGAATCTTAGACTGGTTATTCTGGCTAGGGCAAAAACCCAAAAGTGAGCTTCTGGATAGTGAAATGCTACCAGCTTGGGATGTTATCCCTCTTATTAAATCAGCTGATTTTCGTCTTACAAACCTTGTTTTACAGAAACAGAACAATAAACTGGGTCCAGTTTAGTGCAGATGCTTAGAGAGAGGGACTAGAGTTTGTTTGTTTGTTTGTTTCCCAGCTTATATCTATTATCTCTGAACTGGAGAAAAAAAAAAATCAGATCTAGAACCATAGTAATTTCAAGCATCTCCTTTCCTAGGAGGAAAAGGGACAAGTAAAGCTATTGTAAATCATTCAACTATTCTGAACATATTCTCCCTGATGTCAAGGGAATGTAAGACTTGAATGGAACTACTGCTGCCTTACTTTGCTCCAACTCATAAACAAACATGAGCAAAATGAAACGTGTGCGACTTATATGCTTCATAAGCTTATACTAACTGATACTTCTGATGCCTTACATATTTAAATACGACACTCTGAATAGAACCTTAAGATGTTTCATAGCTAATTATTTCCTTCATTGTCACAGATAGCAATTGGTACTTTTTGACCAAGTGCAGACCAGCTAATGTCTGTTTGGAAACGGTCGTCCCTAAAGCAAGACTGGAAAAGTGCGCACAAGCCACTGAACAGAGCTCTCCTACGTTATACTAGGGAGTGGGAACTCTTGTTTGTGGCACACCAGGTTCTAAATGTTTGTATAATGCCCAGATGTTTTGATCGCAATTTTCTGAGTGCAAATAATCTCCATTGTCCTCTCCAAAACCCTCTTTGGCCTGGTAGCCATGTGTAGTACAAAACAGCAGAGTACAGAGGTGGCAGCTGCAGAAAGACAGCGAGATCTTTGGGATCAGGGCATAGGGGAAATGGAGACTCCTCTCCTTTAACATGCAGAGCAGTCATGCATCAGGGAGGGAGCAGGGCCTAAATACCTTCGGCTAGTATGAAAATCTATCAAGCTGATGAAAGCACTGCCTCTTTTTATTTCAGTATGAAGAGAAGGATGTTAAAAAACATACTTCATAGCTTATTATGAAACAGCCCTTATGCTTACATAATTCTCTCTTTAGACTTGTTTTTTTTTTGCTATCATCATATCCTTTGTTTTTCATTCCAGAGTAGGGAAGTGTATAAATACAAATGTGTCAAGTTTCTAAGTTTGTCATAGTTATCTGACTGATATCTGTCCAAGCCTGCCAGACAAAGGCATCATTTGTTTGCGCTGTGCTATATTTAGGCCATTTTCTCATTTCATCGTAAGACTTCATTGCAACTCCCTGTGTGCTTAGCAAGTGAATTGAAAGAAACCCTTATTGCTTCTTTTTTTCTATACTAAATAATTTGGTTGTTGTAACTGTTTTGTCCACTAAGGACAGTCAAGTGGAGAATTGGTGAGAGATTCCGTAGGTAGAAAACGTCAATGTTTCACAATAAAATATGTTTAGTTTTAGAAACTAGTGTCTAGATTGGATAGAAGAGTTTGCCATGCAGCTATTGTATCGTTGCATACTGATTAGCAGGAAATAATGATATAGTTTAATTTTTAAAACTGTTTCATTCTCCTAAAAAAATGTGAGTAGGTAAAAAAAACCACATTTGTTTGGGGCCTTTCGCTTTGTGTGTGAACTTTTTATCACTTTCTTCAGGTGTGAAGCTCAGACAGGTCTTGCAGCAGAGATTATGCTTTAGGCACAGCAGTGTGAAATAGACTACTTAATGACACTTTTCTTCTAGTAGAATATGGAGGTCTGGGCTTGAACTACAAGGAAAGTTATAACTTATATAACACTAACAAGTAAAGCTATTCAGAAATACAAAAGTGTTCTGTTTGTCTTTTGCTCCATGCCAATGAGTCCACGAGACTTGAAATTTTGTTTTGAAACTTGAGTTTTCTCTAGGAAATATTTTTCTTGTATTCAGATTCTAGTCCTGGGAGGTTTGGGGAACAAGTAGGATAGTGAGACTTCATGTGTCGTCTTGGTTTTGATGTTTTTTGTGTGTTTAGTACTAATTCTAATACTTTTATGGATATTTTAATTTGTATCTGAGACCAAAAAAAGCCATCTAGATAAAATGAGCCCTGTCTCAAAGAATTCTTCGTTGCTGCCACACATGCAGCTTGTGGAAGACTGATTCTTTAGTCAGATCTCTGCTCTGCCTCTGCAGGCACCAAGGTGGGAGGGGGAACGGTGGGGGCCCTGGCAGGCAAAGCAGAGATGAAATCTCTACATCTGCAGTCAGCAGCTGATGACTAGCAGCATGAGGAAGGCCGGTCCCCGGCACCTGTGCATATGTTGTGTGAACACTGGGAACTTAGTTAGCCTGTAAACTAGGCATTCAGAAACTACCAGCTCTTTCTGTACCTCTGTGAGGATACAGCCTTGATCTGTGACACAACTGTGCTCTGCCTGGGATGAGTCATTGGTGCCATGAAGATGGTTCTCGCTCTCACAGGTGCTCCACAACCTTCAATGGAGCACAGAGGCAGCGACAGCTCATTCCCTGGCTGGCAGAGCCGGAGCAGAGCCATTTTCATCTCATGTTTAGCATTAATGGTCTTTATAGATGTGTATACCCATGATAATACTGTTCTTTTGTGATGCCAAATTTTATGTTTGCCGATTTTATGTTTACCTAATAACTCTATGAAAGGCAAGATGCACCTTTTTCGATTTGAGTAATTTGCCTAGAAAGCTCACAATTGAGCTGGTAACAACATTTACTCTAAGAGTTTTCCACCAAAAGGTCACTTCAAGTAAGACCTAAAATTTTCATGTAAAATCACTTTGATGTTTCATTTTGGAAAAGCTTGAGCAAGTATTTCTTGAAAGCTCCCCTGTTTCAGCACCATTTCACCACATATTTCTTCCTTTAACAATTGTGAAGAAATACTACTTACTTTTCAGAGTCTCATTTTAAATGGTTGACTTCTCATCCCCTTTGGGGTTAATGCTGTTTGAAACCTTGAACTTCTTCAAAGGACAAAGTGTATTGTACCTAAACTAGTCAGCCTAATGCGCCTTTAACAGTGTTTAGGACAATGGAAACTCTCATTTCAATGGTACCCTCTGGCTGCTACTGCAACAACTGCATAATCCGTTTTTAGCAAAAGGACTTCGGAAGAAAGAAAATCAAATGCTCTTCTGAGTTTATTGTCAAAACAAGTATTTATTACTTGGAGTGGGTCTACAGGGGAAAAGGAAGGTGAGTGGAGGGAGAAAAAGGAAATCTTGCGTTAGGCAGGTTTGGGCAAGCTCTCCAGAGGCTGGAACATTTCTGTCTCTTACCTGTAGCAAGCATCTGGCATGTACTGTAGCTGCTTAGCACCTATTGAGATGTTAAGTGACTCGCTGAAGACTTCAGTGAACTGGTGTCTGCTGCCTTCTCACTCTTCAAAAAGCTGTCTGCCTGTGCATGGTGCTATTCTCAACAAGCCCAAGAGCATCCTAGTGGAAGATGCTTTTATTGAGGCATTAAGTAATGTGCCTAGCGGTCAGCTTCCAGAAGACAGCTCTGGGACTCAGTGGGAAAGAACAATGTCTCAGAAATCGCAAAGGGATTTATGAGGCCAGATTCTGCGGAACATAGCTAGGCAATTTAGAGATCTTAGATAACAGTTAAGAAGATAAATGACACAGGTGTGAGAAAAGGTCATTGACCTTTCATGACATGCAACCCTTGTTAGAGTGCTGCTGCATAGTGAATAATTTAGTTTCTTCATCTCGGTTGCCTGACTGGCTGATAAGCCCATATAAACCTTTGCAGTTCAAGCTGATACAATTCACCGCAGCCTCTTCAAATCTTAATTCAATCCTCTACTCCTATCCCCTATTTCAGCTCTGTTAGAAATAAGTGAGACTAAAGCCTATATTTATGTTTCCTGCAGAAATTAAAGGCTAGCTAACCATACTGTGCAGACTCCTTGTAGCAGTAGCTGAGCCATCCTTTTGATAGCAAAAGCAGTGTGTGGCTGGAGATGTGATGGCCTGGAAAATTAATTTCCTCCTAAGGGTCTCGGCAACATGGTTCCTATGGAGACAGGCCCCACATTAATACCTCTGAGCCAGTATCTTCCACCTTAGTCTTTCTCCCTTTAATTCCTAAGAGTCATTCAGGTCAGGAAAGAGGGTGAGAAATCAGTTCCCTTTTGAGGGTCAGGAAGAAAACAACTGTAAGAGCTCCAAGTAAAGCAAACTTGAACTCATCAACTAGGAGCTGCACAAAAGATTCAGGGAGTTGCTTGGTGGGTGCATAAACTAACTGCTGGAGGAGATACCAGCAGCATCCATACAGAGAAAGGTTACCATGGCAATTCTAGGCTAAAAAAAGGGACTCAATTCAAAAGTCCTTCACTACTGGGGATTGCGAAAACAATATGTGACTTCTGCTTCCTCCTTCACCCACACTTTCATTTTGAATTACAATTTGTAATGCAGAAGTAAACTGGCTTGTGGTGAACAGAGCAGGTTCCAGGACTACTGACAGGATGCGCTTCACCTGGATGGCTTGAGCAGGGCATAGCAGGGCAAATGAATGTCCCCTTCAGTGAGCTGGTTTGAACCTAGAAAAGGTGGGATGTGATCCTTTGAAATACCACATATTTGGGCAGGTATTATTTCAATTGAACTCAGCCATTACGAGCTCTCATGATTTGGTCAGTGCTGGCAACCTAGGGCTTAACAATTCTTAAAACAGTTCTGCATATTCTTGTAGCTACATTTCTAGCTCTGCTCTTTTTGGCTCTAGCACTTGCTTTGTTATCGTGCAACTGTAAGAGGGAGCACAAAGAGGAAACTTGCTTTTACCATCAAGTGATCTTGAAACAGATTTGCATTTAGAGAATGCTTGGGTTTACTTCTAGCATTTGTCTGAAGCCTAAACACAGATGGGAAAGGAAGTTAGAGGGCAGGGGAGATGCACACAAATGGCACAAATACTAAAATCTAGTGTTAAAATGACAGTACTAGGTAAATTCTTGGTATTGTACAAAACCATTACCAAAGCAGTGACAAAGTTTGGAAATTCTCTGGCTGAAGGAAAAGTCTGGTTTACCTAATATACTCCCTTTCTGCTTTTCAAGAAATACCTGCCTTGTACCTGGAAATTTAAGTAGGTAACACAACCTGTTTCTTCCTATGTCTTCTTTTATTCCTCCTCGTGCAAGGCTGTCCAAAGAAGAATTGAAAACCTGGATGACTTCTCAGTATTTGCGTATCTGTATTTGTTTTGAATATCTTTTGTAAGCTACTTCAACAGAGAACTAGCTTACAAAACTAGTTTACAAACAAAGTAGCTTACAAGCCAGCCAGCTATGTATGTGATTTTGGGTTTGGGGTTTCTTTTTCTCACTTCAAGAAAAACCACTGCAAATTGGAGAATGGCACTGTGCTGACTGTAAGAAAGAGTTTTATGTTGATGATCTTCTGGCTTCAAAATGTTTTATGAAAAGATTCTGGTTTAATAGTCTTGTCTACATTTTAAGCTTTGTTGCAAATCAACTCTATTTCAAAGTTTTCATTACCTTGGACTAAAAGTTATTAATGTCTTCAGGAAGCTTCCTTGGACTGAAAATCAACACAAACCTTTTCCTTTTATTTGCTCAAATTCTTGTGTAACCTTGAGTTTTCTGAAGTTCTTCCTATCCTAAATCATAGAATGATAGAATAGTTTGGGTTGAAGGAACCTTTAAAGGTCATCTAGTCCAACCCCCCTCCAACCAGATCAGGTTGCTCAAAGCCCCCTCCAATCTGGCCTTAAATGTTTCCAGGGATGGGGTGTCAACCACGTCTCTGGGCAACCTGTGCCAGTGTTCCACCATGACAGAGTGCAGTAAAGTGCAGTTCCATACAGAGCTACTTTTCTGTAGGTTGCTCATGCTAGCAACACAAGATTGTTGTACCTGTTAACTTCAAATTCTTACACATACGAGGGAGACGTAACTCCCATTTTATTGTAGGGATAGAAATTAAACAGACATGTAAGAATTGTCTGTCTCTTGATCTATTAGCTGTTTTCATGCTAGATACTGTGCAGTGTGTCTAGGCTGTTATGATTCCTGGTCAAGTGACTGAGAAATAGGCATTGCTCTGTGACATCCAAGAGGAAACTTGTGCGGAAGACGGTAGCATGGAGTGCAGTTTGTATCATGGAATATGCAAAGTAGCTCCATCGAGTTCAGGTAAGTATGTGAATTCCTGACTACTTTTACAAATACTGGCTGATATGAAACTAACAGGAACTGTAGGAGCTGGTAGTTATTTCTGGTGCTAGTGAATAACAACACATTATTTTAACAGGAGGGGAAAGAAAAAGCAGTGATTTGCAGTGTTCAGTGACTACTGCATATTAATGGATTGTCCTGCAAGGAGCTATGAGGTTGGTCCATAATCGCTGAGTACTTTTCTTGGTTTCTTAGCTATCTCTAAGAGCAGTACAGTAATACCTTCATAGAGGTACTACATATTGATTGAAGCCAAATGGAAAAGAACATAACATCTAATCAGAAGTGTTAATGAATGAAGGCATACTGAAAGCAAACATCTAGCTAGTACTTAACCTGAATGGTAGGTCTAAAAAAATATGCTGTTGTGAGAAGTGCCCGTTGGATCAGCTGAGTGGTGAGTGCAGCATGCAAACAATATGTACGCCCTTACTGCTTGAGGAGTTCAGCTTGGGATTTAATTATTTTGGTTGAAAAAAAAAAAAGAACTGTTGATGGCTTGTTAAGATAATTAGTATTAGAGCACTTAAAAGGAAAGGCAACTTTTTCTTTTTTGTTAAGGCCAAAGAACACAAACTATCCTGAAATCTACAAAATACTTCTAAGGAGGTCAACATTTGCAATAAAATAACTATTCCCTTTACATCCATAAGACTTGAAGATCACCTTAATTCCAGGAAACAGTATCCTCTTGGCTCTGAGCCTGGCCTGCAAGTTGCTATACACAGTTAAATTCTAGGGCTTTCGAGAAAAAACAAGTGAGGCTTATGCTACTTGCGTGCAGTGCTAAATCAGTAAGTTTTTTGATGTGCTGCATCTGTAACTTTCCTGGCAAGGTACAGGAAGAATAGGAGGAGAACATAATTTTTTTTTTTAGTTCAAGGTCATTCATTTTTACTCTTGCACTTAGTCTTCTAATATTCATGTCCATATATATCAAGGAATCTCTTGATGGCTGTGAATGTGATCTAGCAGATGGAGATTTTCGCTGAAGCTGGAAAGAACAGAAAGGAAACATTAAGGTATTGAATGCATTATTTTGTACTTGCAATGGTAAAGGTACATCTTAAAAGAGTTGGAGTTCAATTTTCTTCTAAGTAAGTTATTATATCTGAAAGTTTAGCCAAGGATGTTAAAGTTCCTGGGATGCCAGAAAGAGAAGTGCTGTTTTAAAAACTAGATGCTGTACATAAGTGACCATCAGTATTACATTGTTTGCCAGTCATTACTGCAAAAACATGAAAATAGGAATAAAGGACAAAATGTTTGTATATTCTAAATGTTGCACAGTGTATCCATGTTGCTATTTTACAGTTAAAGTATTCTGGACTAATAAACATTTGCATATACTCATATTCATATATGTTTATGTATACATACATATGCAGGTGTATATGCATGTGCATTTCTTTTCCTTCCAGTTCTCAGTGTCAGGCTCCCAGAGTGACTCAGCTGTTTACATGCCCAACTACTACAATATTTATGTAAAGTCTTGTCACTGTTACAATTTATTGCTTTTTCTGCCCAGTCGTGTCCTTTCTCTGAGGGCAGGAAGCATTCTGGAGGAGGGACCATGTTTATCTGTGGTTGCAAAGTGTCAGACACACAGTAGGTGGAGCTAAAAATGAACTGATAATAGATAAGTCCTTTGTGTGTTCTGTCCCCCTACTAAATAAAGGTTTTGGGCTCATGGAAGTAGTAGACAATATCTATTAAGCTGTTTTCAGGTTACATTCTTTTGGGAAAGTGTTAGTCATAGAATCATAGAATGTTTTGGGTTGGAAGGGACCTTTAAAGGTCATCTAGTCCAACCCCCCTGCAAGGAGCAGGGAAAAGCTGAAGTATCTTTTAGTTAACTTTTGTCTTCTTCAGCAGCACAGCTACCTAGCCTATAAATGGTACTGGTTTTTCCCCTCATGTTTAAACATTTCCTAAAGTTTGAATATACTAATGTCCAAACCTGTTCCTCTAAACTGATGATCCCTCTCCAGCACTTAGAATGCAAATGTGAAATAGTGTTGCATTAGAAAGTGCTAATTAGCTCAACATATGAAACACTAAAATGAAGAGTGTAGGCAGGTTATCTCCATCAACCTACTAGATTTTTCCTAATAACTTTCTCATTGATTTAGAAGTACATTTTTGTGTCTCTCATGGCTATTGAATGAGTCCTGCAGTAGTTAAATAATATGAAAAGACTGAATGTTTTGCAGATCTCTAAATGTCCACTTGAAGTTATTTAAATCTTACAGCTGCTTTTCTTAGATAATATCTTCTGAAAATGAAACAACTCTTAAGGATTTTGAAAGACCGTCTTTCTTCTGTTATGTAAAGGATCTCCTATATAAAAGGAGATCAAAACATGGGAACACAGTAAAAGCTTAAATTATAGAAAGTTCTTGTCCCCTTTAATAAACCAGGGATTGCAACAGACTCGGATGGGAGCATGCTGAGTTTTGTAGTTGCCGGTGAGACTGTCTCTGCTTCAGTGACAGGAAGGAAAGGGTGATTCAGAACCATTCTGAGTAGTCTCACATCAAAAGGGGATTTATTTCCTGATTTTCACTATCAGTAGTCAACAATTTCAACAATTTTCCTAAAGCTGTCTTAAAATACTATTTCATGTTCTGGTGGAACATTAGAATAACAGGGTTAACAAGAGAAAGTTGAGTCCTAGAGAAACTTGAGGCAATGTATCTCATTCAACAGCTTAGGGTTCAGAGGTTTATAATGATAAACTGCCTGAACTTTTTTTCCAGTTTCTGTGTTTTCCAGATCAGAATAATACTGCCAAACAGTTTTGTTACATTGATGTTTTAAGACACAGCCTTAATTATGTAGCATACTTCCTTTGCATTTAGGTAATAAGAAGAGCAAGAGAGAACACAGCAGGATGTCCAGCATGAACATTGCTGGGGTGTTTCTTTGTTCACATTATCAGGATTTTGGCAAAGCAACAGGACAGGAAATGTGACAAAATCAAAAGACAAGAAGGGACCCATAGCAAGAACTGAAGCAATACAGAGTTTAAGTTAATTCATCAAATTGGGCATTGCTTGCAACTGGTCACCTCCATGCATGCAATCAAATTTTCCTTAATTTACACCTGGGAGATGCACATAAGACACATTTAAAAACCTATTTTAGACAAAAAAAAAAGCAGCTGCTACCTAGGAATATTTGACATGTTTTCTTCAGCTTAGCAAAGTGTTGTTCAGGTCTACCAAAAAGGTTCAGAAATACTTTGTTGAAGACTCTTTGCTTTATTTCAACCTTTATTTTTCAGACTGTTTTGGGCCGAAGTATGGAACGTACATTTCATCATGACTCAGAACAGCTGTTGCAGGTGCTGTGCCTCAGAATTTGTGGGATCTTACATTGGTTATGGCATGAGAAGGAGTTGCTCAGGAAATTAAGCTACATATGTCCATATGCAAAAAGCCATTGCTCAAATTTAATTGGGTAGGATTACAAGTCAAAAATGGCCTTCATTAGCATAATGCTATTTTCAGGATACTGTTAGGGATTAGGAATTTCTCCAGAGAACATGCAGACTGCAATCATCAACGGAAAGCAACAGCAATTCTCCCTTCAAGAAAGACTTCCAATTTACATAACTAGCCTTGACTCATGATGCAGGTTTTATAAACGACTCTGTCAATCTAAAAGATGCTTGCTATTCAAATTATGAAGCCCCTATGAGTACAGGTCCATTACTCTGAATAGAGAGGCCATAAAAACATCAGTAGCTCTGACATAAACCTGATATATTATGTAATAATGTTTCACGTAGAACCTGGAGCTTCATTTATCAGCAATGTCTGAAGCTATGTTTTGTACAGGTTACGAATCAAACCCTGAATGCCTCAGTCACATCACAAATGTTAATAAAATGGCATAATAGAGAAGCTGAGCGCGATGGGTTCAGGATGTAATGGCTCTTTCAAGCCAAATGCTCCAGAGGTTAGTGGAGGAGGATGGATGGGAATCTATACTTTAGAATGATGCTGAGCATCTTCCTACTGATAGCAAATTGAACTATCTGCTGTGGGAGCTGCTGAAGTGAATAGGTAAAAGGCAGGTTTCTTACCTAGCTACCAGCTTGCATAATTCAGCTCATTCTATCAGCTTTGACATTTCACTAGTTGCTGTTCTTGACCATTAAATTTCTATACATGTACATCAAAATTATAACTGGGAAACCGAGAATACACATTTGGAAGGAAAGGTGAAACAGGATAGAGAACAGAGTAGGAAAGAAAGGGTAAAAAAAAAAAACAAAACAGGATTCAGAAAAGTCTAAGGAGGATAAATTTAAAGTTAAAAGGCAAACCAACCCTGAAAGCTGCACCTTTTCTCTCACAATAATCCATGTGTGTATTAAGAGATTCAGTGACTTAGACAATAAAGAGTTAAGTCTTCTTGACCACAGCCTGGAGCTAGAGCTCCTCTGACCAAGCACTTGAGGTTTAGTTTCACTTTTTCAGAGCTGCTGGCATGTGTCTGCAGCACGGGAGCTGCTTCCAGATAACGCTGACTTATCTGATGTGTGAGTCCTTATGTGTGACAGTAAGAGGCTCCCACACACACTAGGTCAAGTCTATTTAGTTGCTAGCCAGTGTGAAAGCCAACTGGAACCTGGCCACTTTGCCAAGTAAATGCACTCTGCTTTGTGTCTGAAAGCAGCTGGGACAAAATTAAAGTCAGCAATGCCTCCTGTGAAGCGCACCTACCCTTGCCTTTCTGTCTCTTTAAATAGTCCATTCCCTGCACTTTCTTCCTTCTCAAATGCTCTGCTCAGGCTTAATGATGAAGGGATAAAGGCTTTCAGAGGTATCAGTTACAGGACTATGCCCTTACCTAGAACAGTTTCTTATATCTATTGTCATTTAGATTGCATTCAGACACAGGTATGTCAACAAGGCTGTAATATGTTTCTTGAGTAATATATTTCAATTTATTTAGAAGGCTGTTTAGATGGATCTGTGGGCTTCTGTGCTAGTATGCTTCTAAATAACTAGAAGGCAGTAGGGTTTCTTAATGTCCACTATTCAACTTGTTAGAATCTGTTTATTCCTAGAATAAAGGGAAGTAGCTACATAAATGGCAGAATTCTTGCGAATGTATCAGGCTCCTTTTGAATTGCTTCTGAGATACAATGATAAATCTTACCTGATGTTCTTAGAATCATAGAATCATAGAATCATAGAATGGTTAGGGTTGGAAGGGACCTTCAAAGGTCATCTAGTCCAACCCCCCTGCAAGGAGCAGGGACATCCCCAACTAGATCAGGTTGCTCAGAGCCTCATCCAGCCTGGCCTTGAACGTTTCCAGAGATGGGGCCTCCACCACCTTTCTGGGCAACCTGTTCCAGTGTTCTATAACTCGCATCGTAAAAAATTTTTTCCTAATTTCTAATCTAAATCTACCCCCCTCTATTTTAAAACCATTACCTCTCGTCCTATCACAACAGGCCCTACTAAACAGCCTTTCCCCATCTTTCTTGTAGGCCCCCTTGAGGTACTGGAAGGCCGCTATCAGGTCTCCCTGGAGCCTCCTCTTCTCCAGGCAGAACAGCCCCAACTCTCTCAGCCTGTCCTCATAAGAGAGGTGCTCCAGCCCTTTTATCATCTTCGTGGCCCTCCTCTGGACCTTCTCCAACTGGTCCATGTCCTTCTTGTGTTGGGGGCTCCAGAACTGGACACAGTACTCCAGGTGGGGTCTCACCAGGGCAGAGTAGAGGGAGAGAATCACCTCCCTCAACCTGCTGGCCACACTTCTCTTGATGCAGCCCAGGATGCGGTTGGCCTTCTGGGCCGCAAGGGCACATTGCCTGCTCATGTTGAGCTTCTCGTCCACGAGCACTCCCAAGTCCTTCTCCTCAGGGCTGCTCTCAATCCATTCTCCGCCCAGCCTGTATTTGTGCCTGGGATTGCCATGACCCAGGTGCAGGACCTTGCACTTGGCCTGGTTGAACTTCATGAGGTTGGCACGGGCCCACCTCTCCAGCCTGTCAAGGTCCCTCTGGATGGCATCCCTCCCTTCCAGGGTGTCGACGGCACCAAACAACTTGGTGTCATTGGCGAACTTGCTGAGGGTGCACTCTATCCCACTGTCCATGTCGCCGACAAAGATGTTGAACAGGGCCGGGCCCAACACGGACCCCTGAGGGATGCCACTCGTGACCGGTCTCCACATGGACATTGAGCCGTTGACCACCACTCTCTGAGTGCAGCCATCCAGCCAACTCCTTATCCACCCAGTGGTCTGTCCATCAAACCCATGTCTCTCTAGTTTAGAGAGAAGGATGTCATGCGGGACAGTGTCAAAAGCTTTGCACAAGTCCAGGTAGATGATGTCAGTTGCTCGTCCCTTGTCCACCAATGCCATCACCCCGTCATAGAAGGCCACCAAATTGATCAGGCACGATCTGCCCTTGGTGAAGCCATGTTGGCTGTCACCAACCACCTCCTTGCTCTCCATGTGCCTTAGCATGGTTTCCAGGAGAATCTGCTCCATGACCTTGCCAGGCACAGAGGTGAGGCTGACCGGCCTGTAGTTACCTGGGTCCTCCTTCTTCCCCTTTTTAAAAATGGGGGTTATGTTCCCTCTCTTCCAGTCATCGGGGACCTCACCAGACCGCCACGACTTCTCAAATACGATAGCCAGTGGCTTGGCAACTTCATCCACCAGTTCCCTCAGGACCCGCGGATGGATCTCATCAGGACCCATGGACTTGTGCACCTTCAGGTTCCTCAGATGATCCCGAACCTGCTCTTCGAGTACAATGGGCAGTTCTTCATTCTCGCAGTCCCTGCTTGCACCTTCTTGCCACTATCTTTCTAAGTAGAAAAATAGTTTTACTTTTAACAAGAATGGAGAAGAGCATATGGGTTTATTACTTCTCATATTGAAATCTTATTTAATCCTGTGCTTTTCAGATTTATGCTTTTGATTCCCACAGTGACCACAAATCTGCTCCTGAAAGCTCTTCTCTCCTGACTCTCTCATCTAGATCCCACATGCTGTTTTTCAAGGTGACGCACCGCTCTCCAAACATAGAAGGAGGTGGGGAAGGAAGGGAGGGGAGAAATCATTCCATTATAAATTGGTGAAAAATGAAATAAGACTTTAAAATGTTGCAAAGAAAACATTTAATCTCCCAAAGTATTACAGAAACAGTGCATCCCCACCTTCTACATCCCCCTAATCCTATTTGAAAGCACCGGGAATAAGCAGCTGACACAATAACAAATGCCAAATAAATGCTTTTGAACTACTTGAAAGTACAAGCAAGAAAACTTGAGATAGAGATAAGGCACTGTGAGCATGATAAGAAGGATGGGAGTATGCAGCCTCTAGTTATCTTCATAATGTCCATAAGTCAAATGTGTCCAATTTAGACGTGGGAGGATTCTTCCAATGGTATTAAAGCCATCGGAGACTTTTTGATCTGGGTATCATCTTGCATGAAAGTCCTTATGAATTTCTGCTTTCTTTCAGCATTTTGATAATGTTTCTTTCTTAGCTAAATTAAGAGAAGTATTTATCTCAGCTCTGCATTTTGAATATATTTTCAAATAGTATGATCATCCAGGTGCATATCTCTGTTTCTCAATGTGTCCTGTGATTTACTAGGCAAGAATTAAGATGTGGTGAGGTGCTGCTGTTACCTGGGTGTTCCCAGCTGCAGCAGAATGCTCTGGTGAGTGTCCTGAGCACCTAGTAACTGCTGGGGGGTTGTTAGGTTTTTTTTTTTTGTGGTTTTTTTTTTAATCTGCTGCTCCATTCACAAAGTTCAACATATTTGTATATCTGTTGTTTCTGCCTCTCATTCCACAGAGAAAACTGAGGCAGAGAAGAGAGGAATGAATTGCACTCAAGGAGACAATGTTAGTGCAGAGACCTGGTTTACATCTGAGTCCTTCTCTTTTCGCTGTCTAGGAAGCGTGTTGAGGTCATACAATGTTCCTTTAAGATGCAAACTATAAGAAAGTTTCCGAGGTATCTAACCCCAAACCAATGAATCTATACTTGTAAATCACACCTCTATTGTCACAGATTTTTCCAAATTAAAGTTAATGTGTAACCTAACTGAACTTGTGAAAAGTAACATGTGACTGAAGAGGTCTTACTTCCTTATTCCACCTTAGCAATATGGATAAAAACAGGTGCTTCAGAAATTTCTTAACGGGGTCTTTTTTTTTTTTTTTAAGGTGAGTTGAGACCTTGGGTGATGTGTTTTAGTTTTGGGGATTTTTTTTTCCCACCTCCCTGCCCCTTTCACATAAGGAGAAAATCCAATGTGAACAGAATCTTGTTGCCAATAAAATATCATTCTGTTACTTAGGACACACACAGCTTTTATGCATGTTTTGCTTCAACCAAAATGGCTGTGGCTATCACTAAGTGTAACTTCAGTACACTTTCCTAAAATTAGGTCCAAGTATACTTCCAGCTACAAGCAGAGCCAAATTCAGGAACTAGAGAGGAAAGAGGAGGAAAAGTGAAAAGGTTTCATTGGGCCGAATCTGACCCATAGGCTGGAAAGTAGATGAAAATGCACACCTGTGTTAGGAATGTTATAAAAAAAAAAACCAAACCCAAAACTATGTTTCTAAATATCAAGTACACACACCTTTTCGTTAGAAGTCCCTTTTGTTTCAGAGCACCTTGTTGAAGTTTTATAGCAGTAAAAAGGAAAGACTTCATTAGAGCGCTGGATACCTTCGCAAGCTTTAAGCCAGTAGCTATATGTATGTGATTGTTTGCTGATTGCATGGCATCAGTGTGGCAGGGAATAAAGGATTTGGTTTCCAGGATGTAAGCTTTTGCTGCTTTGATAAATGCAAAGTCACTTTCAGTGAACTGGTATGTGAAATACATTACTTGTCCACCACTTTCCCAGCATCAAATATCTAGCAACCGCAGGGCTTCCACCTGCTATAAGCCTGTGAGTAGACAGCATATTTGTGCAAAAACAGGAGCAATGTATAGGACTGTGGGGAAACTTGGGAATTATTAATGGTCACACTGGGTCTCAGCCTGTAGATAAGCACAGGATTTCAGTATCCATGGCTACTGTTGCAGGCTTGAAGATTTAATGTTATGGCAATTTTTCTCTTTTATTCACTGGCTGTCAAGTAATTGCATTTTTTTTTCTCTTGTGCAAGCACCCTATGTTTTAGCTTATGTTAGGGGGAAGTGCTTGTAAACAGAGGTTAGCAAAACCCTAGCATGTACACATGCTCCATTGCTGCTTGCTTCCAGGTATGGAGGTGGAATTGGGTGTACTGCCTGGCACGTGTGGAGTCTCCTATCCCTTGTCTGGAGGTTTTTCACTTCCAAGGAGATTATACCACTCAAAAGATTGCCTTCAAACTTGTATTTCCCATCACCTTCAGGGATGATGCCTTTAGTCCAGCCTATGTGTGCTCAGATGACAAGCTTAGTTTCTTCTGGGTGTTGTTTAGGAGCTGCATGTTCCAGTAGACTTCAAATTCAGCCTCAGATAGAAACTTGAAATCAAATGTATGAGCAAATATTGCTGATCTACCATATTTAACATACAATGTGCTGGGAAATTGCTTTATTGTCATCTAGTCTGTAGAAACGCAAAGCACATAGGTCACTTAAAAGTTTCATGTTTGTTGTTCTGCTCCTTTTCTACCTATTCTGTTACTGTTTCAAAATTAGTCCTAAGTTTTCATGGTAAGCTAAAGAATTGTTCACATCCGATGTAATCACTTACTAGTGTTACCATTCAGTGGCTTAAAAATAGCCTCTGTTATAGGCCTAAAACATCTCTTTGTTAGGATTATGGAAGCAGGACTGTTAATGTTGTATAGTACTTGTCGCCTATACAGCCTTGGAGTGGGGAGAAGCTCAATAGTTGCACAATTATTGTCCTGCAACAACCAGTCTAACATAATTGGTTTTTGTGGACGTGAATGGGAAAATCTTGTTCAGTTTGTAATCCACACAAATTATTTATATAGTAAAAAGAGAGTTTCTGAGGGGAAGCTACATAAACTAAGCCTCTCATATCTGAAAATAGTCTTAAATTAGCATTGATTAAGCACCAGAGCTGGATACTCAGTCCTTTTCCGTACTTCATTCACTGAATTTTGCATAGTCTGCCTTTTTACAGAGTCAAGTGCAGTAGTACTTGTTGTCGTTTGGAACACTTCCACCAGCACTGACCATTGTGGGCAAAGCAGCAGGTACTTGCTTTGTGCTCACACCTCAGAGGGATGTTAGGTATATGCCATACTGAGATAATGAAATTATGAATCGGTGCTTAATTTTGATTAGCATCAAAGCACTGGAGAAACCTGACTCCAAGTGAGCATTTTTGTGGGAAAGTCTGTTGAGTGGTTCTTGGTTTCTTTAGATGGTGAGAGAGGTACTGCATTTTTCCAAGCTATTCAAGGGCTTAGAGGTTTCATAGTGAAATATTTCAAAGTTATCAGTGTGCTTAGTTTAATGTGGAGCTGCAAAGTACACTTTATAGTACTAAGCAGTGCTTGTGCTACATGAACTGTGAAGTACTTTACAGCAGCAAAATACTTTCAAAAGTTAGCATGCTTTTGTGCTTCTAAGGCTCTGGAACATTTCTGAAAATGTTAACTTCAGATTCACTTGCTCAAATGTTATAGCCAGAAACTGTTCTATCTGCATTAGTTTCTTGATTCAATAAAACTGTGCCTTTTCTTCACATTTTTAGTGAAAAATAGCTAAAGATTTCTTCACCAAAAGTTGAGAGCCAACAGAACTGTCCGAGAGGTGACTAATTTAAGCATCTTGGGAGAACCACAACCAACCAAAGGGATCAAAATAACTCTTTTTGGCAAGTTTATCTGTAATAATCGCTGCAATGAGCAAAAGACTATTTTTATATTAGGAGCATGGAAAGCAACTGGTTGTATGTGGGACAGACCTAAGAGCATATTAATACTTCTCCAGAACAAGTATAATTCAATTTACCCTTTTAATATTCGCAGCCCAAACAATCACCACATTCTTGTGCAAGAGGCATTGAAGAAGTAGGTGGAGAAATGACGGAGCATTTCAGCTAACTCATGAGAACTGAAGTTTAAAAGTAAACTCTCATTTTCATAATCAAGACAGGTATATTTCCTAAGAGAAAAACAAGATTTATTTCTTCTTCCTTTTTTAATCAGTACACTTCTCCAAAAATTGTGTAATAATTAATCTGAAAGCTTTATGGAATAACAAATGTAAACTTTTATCATATGATATTTAATTACAAATGTCATGCTTCCATTTTTTTTAATTACCTTTTATTTATAAGGTTCTGCAGATCACTTTAGTAGCTTTTCAATTATTTTTCAATTAATTGGTTTTGGTTTCTATGCTGCCTTATTATGGATGTCTGCAAATTACTTTGTGGATGAGTGAGGAGGAGTGTTGCAGAGGGTTCTGCTTCCATTTCTTTTTCTGAAAAACAAGCTGATGAAATGGAGCAAGTGTTCAACATAAATTAAAAGCTCACACACATGAAATTTGAAAAGTAGTTTGTAACTATATTTTTAGCTGTTATGATAGAACTGAATTGATGCCCTAGAAACAATATACTTGGTGAGTACTTGAAGCTTATAGAAATTGCCTTGCTGCCAGGGAATGGCTTGAAGTCTAGGGGCTTCAGATCTAGCCCAAGAATCCCACCCAGCTCCTGGATTCTCGTGGTTAAATCAGAATGTGTATTGTTCTCAGTATTAGGAAAAAAAAACCAACCAACTGAAAAAAAAAAAATCAAAATGACCACAAAATGTAAATGGAATTTTTAAAATATTTGAGAAAAAACTCAGAGGTAAACTGCCTTTATTTGCTCTAACTCTAAAATGGCTTCCCAGAAAAGGTACAGCCTTTCATAGCAGCAAAGATACAGTATGCAGTTATACAGTAGAGGTTGTTTGTGGTGCCACATTGCCTTTTGAACTGCTAAATGAAGTTTTTAATTACTGAAGTGTTGTGTCTGAAGATAGACAATATTTGATGTTCCAAGACCCGATAAACATTTCCTGTGACCCATAAAACTGTGGGATTTCTCTGATGTTGCAAACAGCCTGCAAAAAAAATATGCCACCATTTCTTTTCCTAGGTGAAGGGAAAGAATCTGCATCCCATTGGTAATCTGTAAACCATTTACTTTGATTATTTCTGGTGTTTGGCTTCCTTCATTGCACTGCATTAGTCCTACGTGGAATAATAATGCTCTCCTGAACTAGAGAACAGTAAATGGCAGGTGGGAAGGGGCAGCTGTTCAATAGTCAGCAAAATGTGTGTGAAAATGATTGAAAGTCATTGAGGTTTTCTGAAATAGCTGGAGGTTCACTAAGCAGAACTACAAGCAGTGACCTGAAGGAGGCACTGTTATTCACAGATCAATTTTAATAAGTAGCTGTTCTACTTCAGGGGCAGACAGACCAAAAGCCAAGCTGATTATAGTTAGACTCCAAAAGCAACAGGAGGTCTTGTTTTGGCATGTGAAACTATGGAAGGATTACCAAATTTCAGATTTCTCTGAATATCAGGTCAAGAACATGAGGTTTTTGCATAAAACTGGGATTTGTGCAGGTGCCCATCAAGAATTTTGGAAGTTCAAATGTGCCTCATCCTCAGAATGTTAAATGTATCAATATTGCAGTTGTTTTTATAAAGAAATGTCAGTCTTTCCTATTATAAACAAAACATTTCTTTTTTTTTTTTTTATCTCAGGTCTGGAAATAGAGAGAGCACAGACTCCTAATAGTATAACAGGAAAGATGGGAAGATTCCCTGAAGACTGAAATGCAGAATCTCAGACTAGGTGGTGGAGTCACAAAAGGTGCTGTTGAAAACTGAGGCTTTTAAGAAAGCAAGGCTAATGCAGAGATTATTTCAAACTCTGATGAGATCAATTTGCTGTAATTTTATATGCATATTAAGCAGTAAGACAATTTGGGGAGGGGAGGGGAAGGAGGAGGTAGGAGCAAGTGAAACATAATTGGCTGAAAACTAATACATCCCACATTTCACTAAATCAAGGAGAAAAAGGAGGAAGCTGGTATGGACTTTGAGCGTTGCCTGCCTACAGCAGATAGGCAAGCTGCTCAGGATAAGCCTTGTGTGTTTCATGCTTCACGTATGGTACTTTAAAATAAGCTGCTATTAAAGTATGACTTAATGACTAGAAATCGGGGCTGTCTCTGAAATATGAAAATTAAGGAGATGGTTCAGAGCCATGTCAGGAGCTGCTCTTCAGACTCAGTGAAAAGGACAGATTGCAGTCCCTGCATGAGGCATGTTACCTCCCAAGTCCTATGGTTTTACACATACTGAGGACTATGTTTGGTGCATTATAGAGATGATGTTCTCATGATACAGAGAAAAGCCAGCATCTCTGATTTATAGATAGAAATTGAAATGCAGAGTAGTTCTCTGCTCAGTCCACTGGTAACAAAATGCCTTTGGAGCCGAAGTTCAACCCTGCTATACCTCATACCTCAAAGAGCAACATCTCTGAGTGTGTGAGAAGGTGGGGCATAGATTTCAGATTTTTCAGGAAATACAGTAGAAATCTGAGATCTTTATAGGTTGAGGGAGATACGAGGGTATGATTTGAGGACTACAATCTTGAATTACAGTATTAGCTGAATGCAATTCCTGTGTCTAAAGATATACATGATACAGAGTGTGTTCCTCTACTGCAATCCCCTGAGGATTTGATGTGATAGGTGTGTCCTGGCAGCAGTCATTCCCATGGAGAACGATCACTTCTACTGAATTTAACTAAAGCCTGGTTAATTAAAATGACAGAGAGATGCTTGTAAACATCTGTGTGACAGCATAGCAGCTAGGTCAGAGAAGGGGGAGATTTGCAGCTGGAGGGACTGAAGCTGTCTTGCACTTTTGCAGGTGATTGCACTACAGCTTTGGTGGTCTGTGTGATGCCTGCTCCATCTTGCCTGCTATGTTGTGCTGGCCTGCTGCTGGGCCAGAGAAATGCAGCATGGCTGCCTACACCAGCAATCAAGAAACTTCAATAAAAACGCCGAACTACTGTAGATCATGTGGAATTTCCTGCTTCACTGGAAAAAGACGACTGCTCCTGTAGGCTACAGTACTGTCCTCTGTAAGGGACCTTTAAGAGCCACAGCCTTCAAAAGGGACTTTAAGGTAGTGCTGTAGTATGGATTGGAGAGATTTGGGGCAGACCTCTCTGGCTTCCTAAAGAGCAAAGATTTCTTTGAATTGGAGAGCCCTCAGTTTTGGTGAATTATATCCTGCAGCTCTTGGTTCTTCTTTAGCTTATCTCCCTCCCTCTCTATAGACTTGTTAGGGTGATGGGGTGGGGAAGAGAGAGGATGGCTGTATGTGGTCTAGATCCCATCAGCAAGCTATTTGCTTACTGTCATCTGATCTGTCACTTCTCATCTGACATTCACCCCTACCAAGCAGAGCAAAGCAAATGGACAGTAACTGTTGTATCAATACTGCTATCAGCCCCTAAGACTAAACATGTGATTCCTCCAGCCTCCGTCTGTTTAGTTGACTGTTGCTTGAGCTAATGTTAGTATAGGACACCAGAATGAAGCACTACTGACCCCATTTGAGCAACTCCTAAATAACTGTGGTTACTCCAATCTTGGTAAGTATATTGGACACAAACTTCAGTGGTCAGCACTGGAGGCCTTTTATGTGCTACGGCCTGTGTTGGGCTGTTCCATCAGTATAGAGCGGTGAAGGGAAATAAATACTTACCTATTTACTTCTCTCCATCCTGAGAGAGGAAAACTCTTTGTCTAAACTAGGTGATATGAAATCCTCTTCTCCACAAAGTAATTTTTTTTTTTTTTTTTTTTTAGTTAGTGGGGAGGTTAACTAGTATGAATGCTTCAAGGTGTCATCCTGTTAATGATCTCCTAGAAGCAACAGGATTTTTAAAAGTTCATTTCCTGGCTAGCGTGCACTTCTTGGCTGAAAGCAAGCATGCCCGGAACCAAGCAGTGTGCATCCTGCTGCATCTCACTGCTTCATTACATCTTAATTCCTGTCTTTCCCCACCAACCCCAAGATACTTCAGATTGCTTTGCCAAATAGCTTTGGCTTCCCCCACCCCTCCTCCCTGCCACTAGCAAACCATTCTCATGCCCAGGAAAATATGAAAGATAAAATTGGCAGGTGAGAAGTCTCTTGCAAAAGCAAGACAAATTAATTCCCTGAAACCCTCATCACATTTCAGTCAAGAGCAGAAGAAAGATTTGAGTGTTCCCATGGTGAGTTAAGCTCATTTATCAGTTTCAGTTTTCTCTTGCCAAAATCTCTAGACCACCCTTAAACTGAGGGAAGAAGGGCAAAGGGAAGAACAGGAGATATAAGGTACTGGTGGATGGAAATGTTAAGTGTTCTCTTTGGTACAGCCATCTTTTTCCAGTTTGTCTTGCTGAGAGAGTGGAAGACCTTTAGAACTTTTTCTCCAGCATATGTGCTTTTCCACTTAGGACTCATGATGTCTGCCTCAATTGTCAAAGGAACATGTCTCTGACTGCCCAATTTGAGTGGAGCCAGAGATCCCTGTTGATGGTACAATTCAGTCAAGCCACCTCTGGCTGGAAGGAAATTCTAAATGCAGTGTAGGCTGGGCTGTGCAGGGGTTTTGGGGTATCTCTGCAAAAGGTACAGGGATGAACAGCCCTGTTTATTTCTCCTCTACTTGTACCTGTACTCTTTCCTGCATAAAATCTGGCTCACTCTTCCCACCCACCCCAACTGATGAATTTTTCTTCTGCACTCCTGCAAAAGCCCAGAAGAGAAAAGGAAAAGGTAGTGTGTAAGCAATAGAGCCCCTCAGAGCAATGGCAAAGGTATTGGAAAATTGAGGGACAGTGTGCAACAATGACTGGGAGGGAAATTAGTTTCTCTAAGGTTCATCCCAATAGAAGAACTTCTAGGGTAAAATGCAGTTGCTACTTCCAGGATGAAATGTGGTCAGCATACTCACTACAGCAGTTCCCTAGGCAACACACTGCCTCCCTTAGCACATGCAAATGGAATGAACAAAACAGAGTGGAATGGAGACACCACCGCCAAACTGTTACACTCCCTGCAGGGACAGGAACTTCATGGTACCTGGTGGCTAATAGGCCATGTAGTAGCTGATGAACTGCATTGCAGCTGTCAAACAGAAGAATGCCAGTTGTTGAGCCAAGAATTGTGGTGAATTGTGTCCTTTAGATCAACTTTGCTCAATATAATCTCATTATAATGATAAACCACACCTTCATCCCAAGGGCTACTTGCCTCCAAAGTGAGGCCACCCCTCACTGGGAATGCACTCTATATATTTTTTTACTGTACCTTTAAGAAACAAGGCAAGATAATTTTACACCAATTAGTAAAAAAAAAACCAATGTATGACTAGAGTCAGTCAAACTCCACCTTAATGTATGAAACAGTATAAAAGTAAATGGGCCAGGGGAGAAAATTAGGGAAGACCCCCTCATAACTTTTGGGATCAGTCAACGAGCTGAACCTGTCTTCTCCCCCTTAGGGATACCTATTGGGTAAGAACTTTATTCTATGTATGCTAAAGTAACTAATCTAAGCTAGCTGTTACTAGTAATTAGAGTTTGGTTGTATATTGCTTCAAACTCCTTGCAGTCAGTGTACGACCACTGGCACTCTTTGAACCTTATCCTGTCACGAATTTATATTTTGTATAATCAAATTCCTGGGACCTTAAATAATTTAAATAAGGGGGGTTGACTCAGTGACTCTGCCAATGTGGATCCCTGAATAGGTTAGTCAAGTCACCCTCTCATACCGTGGGCTGTCCAATAAGCTTGTACAGACCGGTCAGGCGCAAGGGTCTTGTCTGGTTTGGGACATTGACAGACTGGGCAAACACAAAGAGTTTGTTGGCAACACCTTTTCTTAATGTGACAGATAGAGAGATTTGTTTGCTCTAGACTTATTTACTAGACTAATTGCAGGATCTCTGAAAACTGTTGTGACCCTACAGCTGAATACAGAAGCATATCCTGGCTCCCTCTGAGACACAGGAGACCACAGGTGGTGTTTATGCCAATAGAAATGGCTCTGCAAATTTTTGCACATGTGAAAACACTTCACACCACTGAGGCAGTTGTAATTATGTTTTTTGCCTTCCAAGTTGAGTTATGAAAAGTACTTAAGATTAAGGCCTATCCGAGACTGTAGCCATGGAGATTGATTTGCTATTTATTGAATCTCACGGATCCAGAGATAGGCTGCTTGTGGGGAATGCGCTTGCTCCAGCTGCAGAGAAGGTGATGCATGAGCCTGGCCATGTCAAGGTCTTGCTTTCAGCCCTACGTCATTCGTGCGATGGAAGCCAGAAATCCTTTTCTCTTTGGGTCACTGACCATTTCTGTCACATTTCTGCATTGGAAGAGTCTAAAGCAGGCTGGACAGGTTCCTATCCACTATGGCATTGTTCGTGCCTTTGAAGTTGTGAGTAGTAGAAGGAGTATAGATATTTTTGAGTCAATAGTGAAATTAATTCTGTCATAGCCCTATAACCATGTCAAACTTGTAATAGATGCTTTCATCAAACAAATGGTTATCATTTGTTTTGTCACATAAAAGGTCTCCAGCTATGCTACATCTGTTCAAGCTGGAAAGAACAGTATCTAGCTGCATGTAAAAGCAATTTTCTGTCTGGGATTTTTATTCTAAGATGCAAAATCCCACTTTCTCTATGTATGTTCCCTAGTGGTGAAACACACAATGTACAGTCTTTTGAAATTTTAAATTGTTTAATTTCTCAGACTAAGTTGTTACACTTTGCAGCCAGTAATGGCCGTAAGTGGTATTCCCATAAATATCAGTAGAAGTATTAAGAACAAAGGAAACAAGCCCTGTGTGATGTAATCCTGCAGGTTTTGCATTCTTGTCATGATTCAGCAAAGCACTTAGTAGCATATATTTTGTTTTACATGCATGTATTGAACTCAGCAGGAGTATTTGCATAGCTAAAGGTAAGGTTGCATTTGAGCACTCTGCTGCATTAGATACAGAGCAATTCTCACCTGTCAAAATCCTGCTTACTGCAAATAATGTAGCATATTTTGCAAGACAGAAACACTTGGTTTGCACTGGAAAGCACTGCTTTACTCCTTCAGCAACCACCGAAATAACTACGTAAATATAACCACAATTCAGTTATGAGCATTCCTTCCAGGCTGTAAATGTGCACTTAACAGACAAGGGAGCGTTTATGTACAGAACAGTGGCATGCAACTACCTACTTAATTCTCAATCTTGAATGTTGCTACAATAAAGATTAATTTCAAAAGAAAGACTTCTACCTACTGAAATCCACCTAGTGTTGAGAACAGAGGGAATTGTTCTAAACAAATGCATATGTATGATCAGATTTGGACCAGCTCCTTGAGAGCTGGATTAACAGATCACTGCTACCTAAATTAAGATGTCCCCACCACCACCCTGCCCCACCTAAGTCTTGATAGATTTTCTTCTGTTAGCATGTCACTACTAATCACTGCATTTCTCTTAAGGAACTCATTCTATCCTTTGTTTGTGAATCAATAAAGTTTGTTTTTAGAACATCTATTCTTGACTTGCATGCAATTCACAGCAAAATATTTGCTCTGCTCTAAAATCCTTATCTTCCTCAAAAAAATGTAAGAGGAAACAATTTTCAGACAAAACATCAGGCAAGTCTTTTTAACCAGCTACTGTACCAAGCTCTGTTTCTTAAGATGTTGTTTAGCTTTGATATTATTTTATATGATCGATCCCATGAAACATCAAGTCTTTTCAGTCTAATATTCTCACAGTTTAAATACACCATGCTGAACAGGAACTGACTCCTACTAATAAATAAACTTGTGGTATAAGAGTCCTGAAAATCTCCACTTTCACTGAAGAAAATATCCAAGTATTCTTAAAGGAGAAATTTAAAGTTTAATCCTGACCATCAGTAATATAAAAAAAAGCACTAATCATTCCTTGTTCTTTATTAGAATCAACATAATAATGATCAAGTAAAAGTTCAGACAGTGCTAACAGCTAAAAAAAAAATATTTGTAACAAATTTATCAGGACCATACCTTCACACTGGGAATGTAAACTCTTCCAACAAGTTTCAATTACAAAAATGTAAAAAAATGCAAAGATAGCATAAGAATACATTGCTATACCATAGCTGACAAGTGGCACCTCTCATACAAATATGAAGTGGAACTTAACTTTTTTCCTCAACTCTACTGGTAATGCAGAAAGTACACAAGATTTTCAGTCATTCATGTGGGGCTTCTCAGTGGAAAAAAAAGAATTTTAAAAAGTGTTAACCATAGAGGAAATGTAAAGCTAGACTGTTCTTATAGAGGCTGGGAGGGAAGGGATAGGATTATTGTAATGAACAACAACAGAGTAATGAAATAAGCCCATGGATATAATCAGCCTGTAGGTAAATAATTTTAAAACAACCTTTAGCCTGAGGGAGATGATGTTTCATTTAGACATTGAATGAGCTAGCTGCATCAGCAAATCCATCTCTCAGGGGTTAGCATTTATTCCTGTTGAACTCTATTATAGGCTGCAGGCAACGAAATGTAGCAATCAAAAATTGTGGTTTTAAAATATTTGCACTGGGGTGATGAACTTCAGTGAGCTATATCTGATGCTTCTTGGGATAAAGAAATATATGAGCAATACAATGGTTATGGCTTTAGTTGTTTGTGAACCTCTCTGACTTGTTTACAGCTCACCTAGCAATTAAGTCCTTCCTGTTGAAATAAGATTGCATGGTCCAGTATATAACCAGCTCTTCCTTACTCATTTGGAGCACATAATCATAGTCAGCATATGAAGTCATTCTAGGCAACTGTGGAAAGGTTAGGACACCAACGGGGAATATATTTTTGAAGAACAGAATTGTTGGGAAAGTGTCACGCTAAACCACTGATGTAAAGAAGAAATCTTTTGAAATGCACTGGCTTTGTGCCCCAAGCATGTCTGAGAAATTTGCATGAAGTAGCTGTGCCTGCTTTTACAATCATTGTTTTGTGTGCATGGTGTATGGCAAGATGGCCCTTGTGTTACACCTGTAAGGGATGAATTTATTAACCAGCAAGGCTGGCTGAAAGCTTTTGCTTTGTCTGAAAGCACACGATTATGGTATTCAAGACTGATACCGGGAGTTATTTTGACCTTGGTGACATTAGCAAGGTTATGTATGGCAATACAACTCTAAGTACAAAGAACGTGTCTAAAGGGCTGGGTCCCGCTGACCGTATTACAAAGTCAGCTTAAAACATGAAATAATGCTTAGCTTGAGAAATTAGGGAAGACCCCTAGTTTCAGCTCTTTATTTTCAATCACATGCTATTGAACGCTGTGCTTGCAAAACAAAAAAAAAAAAAAAAAAAAGAGTGCTACATATTTTGCTCAAAATCATTTAAGAATAACTCTCCAGCTTTTTAGCTGGCATCCTCGACTTGATGCATAAGTTCACACTTCTCTAAAGAAATACTGTGACTGCTTGAAACAGGACCTTCTACTTCTTATGAAACAGAGCTTGATTTGACACTTCAGGTAGAAGTTCTCTCTGCACACAAAAAAAAAGACATGGTTCTGTCCCCTGAATACCCTATATAACACGCCTGGATATGCTGCAAAATGAACATCGCATTTAAATGGAGCCTTTGATTTTTGTCCTTACTGCAATTAGAAACAGTAGTGTTCACCAGTTTCTATAATTTGATGCCACAGTAAATATTCTCCAGAAACAAAGATTTATAATTAAGTACCATAAAATGTATGGGACTGACTACTCTATAGGTGGCACTCAATTTTAGCTGTCTGTATCAGGCTTAAAAGTATGAAAGATGTTAAATGTAAAATAATAATTACTTTGTTATTGTAGAAAATCATCAACTTCAAATGTTTTGGAGCCTGAGTCCCTTCATTTATTTTTTACTGTTATTCTAATCTCCCAGATCACCTCCTGACTTGTAAGGGAATAAAAGGAAAATTGAATCCCTCCCTCCATTTAGCTGTGACTAACATTACGACTGAATGTCTGCATTGGCAGAGATCTAATACCTAAATTACAGATTGCTAACTTTAGCAATCACAAGACCTTTCCTCTCTTTACTGATAGCACCAAAGTTTATATTTCCTCTGCAAGTGATTGAAGTAACAGGCCAGAAAGCAGGCAGCACCTGGCTGCTGCTTTAGCTGTGTTCCGCACAGCACCACACAATCAGAAGAAACTTGCTCTGACTGTTCCCACTTTAAGAGCAGGATATAATATATGATCAAACAGGATTTCCATATATTTCTGGAAATCTCAATAAGTCTTGAAGTAAAGGCCAGGAGCTGATAAAAGCCCTTTCAAGAGGAAAACAATGAGGTATTTGGAAGGGTGTGTTAACTATGTCTCATGACATAGCTGTGCTTCTATATCAATGTGCAAAATAGTTGCTCTGAGCTAAGCTTTGAAAATTGAAAGAAAAATCTTACATGCAAATGGCAGGTCAGCCATAACGGAAGGTTAAAATACAAATTTACAATTGCCCACAGTCTGGGAGTGCTTCGTTTCTACAGTACAGAAACCTTAACTGTCAGCTTGAGGATGGTAAAATCTCCATGAGGAAAGTGATGGCTGGCCATGTCACCAGTTTCAGAGCTACAGGGGAAAGCAAGCTTGGTGATTGCCATCTTTCAGGCTCCAATTTGGCGATGCAGCATTGCCCCACAGGACATCAGGCTTATTTCAGGGTACCTGCAATGGATTTGCCAACAAACAAACTAACATCTAAACACTTTCTAGGACAGGACCTTTTGGGAACTGTGGCCCTTCTGCCTCCCCAGAAACCATCTGGGTCTGGGGAGCGAGGAAGAGGGAGGGAGAAGCAAGCAGGCGGGAGGCATTGTGTGCAGAGCTCTGTTCCCCGCAGCTGGGAGGCTGAGTGACAGCTCTTAGTCTCCCTGCTTTTCCAGTTGTGCCTTCCTCATCCCAGAGCAGTGCCTCAGATGCTAGCCTGCCTTCAGGAAGGAGAAAACACAGCTTTTGTTCTGGGACCCTCTCTGGCTGCCCCCACCGCCCCAGACCATGGGGGCATTGTGCCTCTTCCCATCCTCTCCCTTCTCCAGGAGCAAGGTACTGCAACCCCCAGCTTGTTTGTCCCTTTCCTGCCTTCCATTAGGCCACCAAATTGTTGTTTCCCCATCACTTATCTCCTCTTGCACCTTCCCAAGTCAAGCTGGGGACGGCTTCTCTCATCACTCCCTCAGTCAGAGTGTTTTTCTCCCTTGACACTGACACACAGAGCTGCCTGGCTGTCTCACCCCATCCCTGTCAGCCTGTTCCTCAAGTCCTTGGTGCTGCCAGCCCTGCACAGCGTGCCTGACCAATGGAGGTGCAAGGTTTGTCCTTGGGCTAGGCTGGGAGCCCAGTTCTCCTCCTGTGCTTGCCCTCGGGCAGCCTGAGACGGGGTCTCACTGCTGTAGGTCACCATTGAACCTCCAAGGCTGAAACAGCCTGCGGGGAAATCGAGCACACACAAGTGGGGAAGTGGTGTAGGTGTTGCTGTTGACCGACAGTCTGGAGTGGAATAGCATTTCACTTTTAGAGGTTTAGGGGTTTAGTGGTTAGATGCCATAGTGTATGCCTTATGATTAGTTTGCTAACTGTAGAAATGCATCTAATTTTTATTTATTTTTAACTTTTTAGAGAGGCGAGCGAAGATTTCTGGATTTTCCTGAGCCACAGTAAGACAGAACTACAATAAAGGCTTTTTACAAGCTCTGATGACTCAATGAGAGAGATGTCATCTAATCTAAGGGACTGCTTCTTACTTGGGAAATTGATTACTGAGATCCCACGTAAGTACTGTTAATTAAATCTCTGCCATGACAAAACAAACTGTAGTCTAGTCCCTCTTAAAGGTGAGAGGATTATTCCTATATCCTACCTGGAGGTTACACTTGGGATGCAATTACCACATCCGCTAGCGTTAGCCTGTATCAGGAATCAGGCAGGACTCTTGTTTCCAGTTGGGAGCATGCATATTTGGTGCCAGAAGGAAGAGCCACATCGAGTTTTGGTAGGCCACGTGTGA
The DNA here is from genome assembly GCF_036417535.1 of Chlamydotis macqueenii. Taxonomy (NCBI): domain Eukaryota; kingdom Metazoa; phylum Chordata; class Aves; order Otidiformes; family Otididae; genus Chlamydotis; species Chlamydotis macqueenii. Next base: position 97,027,746 of record NC_141556.1, on the reverse strand, counting down.
TCTGGATGTGGCCTTCGGCAAGACTGAGGTTCACGCTTGTAGTACTACAGTGCAAAGGAGCTAACATCAAATGCAACCATGCTTGCTGCACACCGAGACTCAAAGGTACATTTAAGGAACAAAATGCCAGACAGCACTAAGACAGCTAACAGCAATCAGCTAATAGAAAAGACATTATCACAACAATTTCAAATGGTACTAGAAAGCAAAGCTCCAGTTTTGAAAAGCTGGGCTTGCACAAGCACATTCTGATCCCCTTTTATGCTGTGATGTGAGAAACGTCACTATGCTGATGCCTTGGGTGTTTTGTTTTGTTTTGCTTTCAAATGAATATATCTAAAATCTGTACTGAGAAAGCAAACTAGCAAAGGCCAGTCTTGTTTCTTCTGTGAACGTCTGCAGAAGAGACCAAAATAATTGCCATAAAATTAAGCACAAAGCACAAAATGCATTAGAAGAACATGAATAACATCAAGGAAGCTGAAGCAGCTGCTGAAAGAGGTGCAGCAAAAGACATTAGTGATTCAATAACACTCATCAAAATAAGTAGTCTGTAAATTTGTACTAGTAAAGTACCTCTTACAGATACATGAGGAGATATGTGGACAGAAAAAGAATGAAGAACAACAGCTGAGACTCTCAAGGCATGGTAAATAGGCTAGACTCCAATAAACTACTTGCACTCAACTAACCCCATCACATGATAAGCAAATAAATGAAAAATGAAATTCAAGTAAAAGCCAGGGAAAGCCTCAGGGAAAGTTCCAAGTTAAAATGGTGAAAGCTTGTAATAAGTCTTTTCATTTTAGAAGTTTTACAGAGCTCCAGCAAAGCTTGGACTTGTGAAGAGTGTCCTGAAAAAAAAATAGAATAAAATGCAAGTTTTTCTCTTAGAAAAAGAAATAGTAAGTTGAATTAATTTATAACAAATGTTCAGTTGTAACAAATCTCAGTAACCTGAATCTGAATTATCATAAAAGAGAGGAAAATATTCAGGTCCCATGTTCAGAAGTGTGGGAGTGCTTAATTAGATGGCTGGAACAAACATTACCATTTTTCCACTGCCAGCTAGAAGGGGTCACTGGTCCACTATATAAATGATCACAACTGGTACACAAGGACTGCTCTCTGTGTAAACTCCCACAGTCTCATTTTGCAGGGAGAAATCTAACGTAACTGTTCCAGGACAGTCAAAGTGCAAAGAGGCATGGCTTACAATACCAGGTAGATATCAGAGAAGCTGCCCAAACGAGGTGTTCAACTGTTTCCTCGCCTCCGTTCCTTGGGTCTGTGATGGGACAGGTGCTCTCGGAGCACAGGGCCAAGATACCTCAACCCTGTGACGTCTGCCAAAAAACATATATCGACAATGCGAGGCCAAAGCATTGCGAGGCCAAGCACACACTCCCTCAACAGTGATGGAACAGCCCAACAAAATTGGTAATTCTTCTGATATTCCATTAAAATTTTCCTCCAAGATTAATTGCCTGGTTTGGACTAACAAAAGAGAAGCTAATCTGAAGTAATCTATTTAATATTTTGGAAAGTTAATACCACCTTTTTACTGTCCACATCCAGAGAAAAACAAAAGTGAGAGAACTTTTTGTTTATGGAACAGCAGTTGCAGCTTTTCGGTCTCAGTTCCCCTTCCCCACCTCTTAATTCAAAGACAAGAATAAAGAAACTGACGGTGCGTATGTAAACTATAAAATGGGACTTCAGTAATTCTGCCTCTCATTTATCTACTTACACTGTGTTCCTTAGAAATTTGAAGATTCATTGTTTGTAATGAGCTATATCATACTAAAAAGCTATGACAAATGACCTACCAGTAAGGTCTACCTATTTCTTGGTCCTAAGTAGCATTTACTTAGAGGTTCAATTCCAGTGTTATGGCTGAAATTTAACACTCCTGATTCCAAAACACAAATTGACATTTGGTTAATTGCTGCATTACAGAAAATAAAACCCAAGCCTGTTCTCTGCCGAGACAGGAAGCATGTTTTATCTAGGGAGGAGAAGTAACATTCAAAGACAATTCATAAAACAGGCTTCCAACTCAGGGGAAAATGTAAAAGGTCATTGTGAAGGATAAGAGTTGTATTGAGAAAGATCTAGGGGGTGAAAAAGTCTAATTTCTAGTATATCTGTGCCATGAAGTTCAGATTTTGATCCAAACTACCTATTTAAAAGGCTCCAAATTTTGTTTCACTTTGATGATTGTGACTTAAAAAAAAATCAATGTAAACCACTTTGTTTCTGTTCAAAGATCTAAAAAGATTATTTTGCTTCAAGATTTGCGATTTGAGTGTTTCAGAACTTTGCTCTGAGATGCAATATTTTAACCATTGCCCTGCTTCACAGTAAAATAAATCAGCTTTTAGCCTTTTCCTGCTGGAAATTCCATTTTGCAAATGTCCAGATTTGTACTGGGATTTTGGTTAAACAAACTTCGCTTGAACTTGTTACTAAGCAATTATTGAAAAACACTCTCCAGTTAAGCAAAGGGAAACTGATGTAAGTATTCTTCAATAAAGTAGATAATAGAACAAAAACTCCATAATAAACAGAGACTTTAGTTATGGTTATGCTGTAACTTTCTTGGTTACAGCAATAATTAGAAAATCTAGGGAGGATTTTAATGGGAACTTATATCACAGGAAAGTTATGCCGTGTTTTTGAGCTTGCACTGGCTACAGTCAGCTTTTTTCAAGATCCCCAGGATAAATTCTGGATCAGCTGCTTAAACTGTGGGCTTCCTTGCGAGCCGACAATTTTTGGTAAGCACGCTGCTCAGCAGAGCTTCCTCTGGTTGTACCAGCTGTACCAACTGGTATGCTGCCATCTTCAATGAAGCATAACAAACAGTGCTCCTTGCCTGTGTGCTGAGGACCGGTGTGCAACAGCCCGAACAAGCAGATATCACAGCATCATCTGACAATCAGCTACGGTACAGGGGCCTGCTTTTTAAAAATGTTGTTGCTGCTTATGTGGTTTAAAGATTTATAAGTTTTTTCTCTTCATCTATTCAAGAACTTACTAACTATATCTTAGAGTTTGTGTGTCTCATTTTCCCACTGAAGTCTGAAACACAAAATTATGAGTCAGCAGTATTTATTTACAATATTTGTATGGATTATCCTTATCATAGAATCATAGAATGGTTAGGGTTGGAAGGGACCTTCAAAGGCCATCTAGTCCAACCCCCCTGCAAGGAGCAGGGACATCCCTAACTAGGTCAGGTTGCTCAGAGCCTCATGCAGTCTGGCCTTGAACATTTCCAGGGATGGGGCCTCCACCACCTCTCTGGGCAACCTGTGCCAGTGTTCCACCACCCTCATTGTAAAAAATTTTTTCCTAATATCCAATTTAAATCTACCCCCCTCTATTTTAAAACCATTACCCCTCGTCCTATCACAACAGGCCCTACTGAACAGCCTCTCCCCATCTTTCTTGTAGGCCCCCTTGAGGTACTGGAAGGCCGCTATCAGGTCTCCCTGGAGCCTCCTCTTCTCCAGGCAGAACAGCCCCAACTCTCTCAGCCTGTCCTCATAAGAGAGGTGCTCCAGCCCTCTTGTCATCTTCGTGGCCCTCCTCTGGACCTTCTCCAACTGGTCCATGTCCTTCTTATGTTGGGGGCTCCAGAACTGGACACAGTACTCCAGGTGGGGTCTCACCAGGGCAGAGTAGAGGGGGAGAATCACCTCCCTCGACCTGCTGGCCACGCTTCTCTTGATGCAGCCCAGGATGCGGTTGGCCTTCTGGGCCGCAAGGGCACATTGCCTGCTCATGTTGAGCTTCTCGTCCACGAGCACTCCCAAGTCCTTCTCCTCAGGGCTGCTCTCAATCCATTCTCCGCCCAGCCTATATTTGTGCCTGGGATTGCCACAACCCAGGTGTAGGACCTTGCACTTGGCCTGGTTGAACTTCATGAGGTTGGCACGGGCCCACCTCTCCAGCCTGTCAGGGTCCCTCTGGATGGCATCCCTCCCTTCCAGCGTGTCGACGGCACCACACAGCTTGGTGTCATCAGCGAATTTGCTGAGGGTGCACTCTATCCCACTGTCCATGTCGCCGACAAGTGTCGCTTACACTGTAAGGGTCTCTCGTCCCTCTTGAGTATTGTAACAAAATTAGCCACGTGGAGAGGGTTCTTTAGAACTTCAATGGAATTCAATTGCGACCATTATTTCTCCGAGTCCTCTTATCCTCTTTGTTGACAAGTGTGCTAAGAAATCACAGTCGCCAAATCTGAACACAATCTGCATCCATTCTTTGTATAACAGAAACTGAATCAACTGACTGCCTCAGGTATAGCACCATGGGCTTGATTTAGGCTTCTCCTTGGTTTTAGAGCAGTGAAATAATCTTTGTGCAAATTGGAAACATTTGCCTTTAAGTTAGGAAAGACACACAGCTTTGCAGCCCAGTAGTGAGAGGTAGAACAGCTTAGGACTCTTTGGTATGTGACCATAAATAATTTTGTCATTTTTACTTGATAACTTTATTCCTATTGTTATGTCTTCATTATAACATTTGTCTGTATCTCCTGTTGAAACCTAGCATGCTCACATAATGATAACACATACCACTATTTAAAAGTATTTATTACAAATGAGAGAGGATTATATAATGCATTGATCTTCTTGGCGGGCTGGAATAGATCAAGCTTCTTTCTTCTCTCATCCTAATTCTGTAACATTCTTAGAGCTGATATCCAACTGCAGCCCAAACACACAGAATAATTATCCAAAGTGCTAAGCCTGATCTTTCATCATGACAGCTATCACACTGCTTTCCATTAAGGAAATAATGTTAGAGGTTTTTATCAATATAAATCAGGAGGTGATTAAATACCAGTCCCTCTGATAATATAGAAGATCCCTATGATCTTGAATCTGCTTTTGGTTTGTGCATCAGCCACCACCTACACTAGTGTTTCTGCAAGTAGCAATTCTGAATAGTAATGTAGATTGGAACATTGATTCATATTTTAACACTTTTAAAAGATGTCCACTTCCATTCTGGAAGCAAAAAAAAATATTTTCTTTACTGATTTAAGACATTCGATAATGTATCTCCCCATGCCTTTAGCAAGATGATGGCTAGCAGTGAATTCACTAACGCTGATTGATCACACAGATACCCAGCTATTGTGAACAGCCAATTAATCCTTCAGTTAAGTGTTTCTAATCAGGCATAACAACCTGGCTATAGATAATAACTACATCCTGAGAGTACAAGAACTGAATGGTAGTCAAGTGAGTCCCTAATTAGTCAATTTACTTTACTTAGGAAAGAAAATGTAAGTGTAGCATTACCCAGCTGGCTGTATTTGCAGTATTAACTGAACAAACTGAAGAGCATATCTCGTGAAGCACAAGCTCGTGTTGTGACCCAAGAAGTAATTAAGCACTATAAATACAACTATTATTACACATCTGATATATAAAGAACTGAAGCTAGTCACTTGGCAGCTGTGAGTTCTTACCCAATTGGCAATGCAAACACTTTTTTAATAAGGATGTTCTTTTTAGATTAACCATTATATAGAGTCACAGTGCCATCTAGAGACAGCATACAGATTTTTAATAGCTTTCAAATCTGTTTTTAGAGGAACAGAGAGACCTTTGTTAGCCTATGTTTAATACCTTACTCCTTGGGAACAGTGCTTTTCAGTGAAACAATGGCTTGCTTTCTAGTTATTATTACTCAGTTTTGAACATGGGCCTACCACTTGCCTTTGTGGGTTTTTTTTTTGTAAAACTGATCTTAAATATGAAAATGCAAAGAAGACTGGGGACTGGTGGAAGGAGGCTTAAATAAAAGTAGTCTAACAATCAAACCCAAGCCTTGAAGTATTCACAACCTGAACTGCAGCTGTTCAAAGACACACCAGAAGGCACAATGCACTCACAAGATAATCCTTGGGAACTTCCAAGCTAATGCAGGTGGCATATCCTTGCCCTTGCTGTATTTATCAGAGTGGGGGACAAGGCACATATAGGAAGCATTTCCAGCCTTGCTGGTAAGGGTTGTGTTGGGAACCCTGTTGGAAAACAGCTAACCTGCTGTTTTCAAGCAGACAGCTTCACAGCTGTTACAACGTAGGGAATGCTGCAGGGATGGTGGATCGAGTATCTGAGGAGCATTAATTCTACTCCACTCCATAATCTGTGGAGAACAAACACTTGGCAAAGCCATTGACCAGAAAGATAGAGGTAAACAATCTGGAATGAGCAATGAGAGAAGTGAAGCAATGAAGAATTTTTTTTTTTTTTTTAAATTAGACCCAAGAGATTTAATTAATGTCCTGTAATGACAAGGAACTAGTCTGAATCTACCTGAGAACTGAAGTGTAAGTTGAGGTCTGCCCCTGAATATAATCACCTGCAGCTGTGGCAGAAACTTTGAGATTCAGCTGGCTCCAGGGTGAAGAGCCAGTGTCAGGGACTGGGCAACATGGCTCTGTGGCCATGGCTTCCATGGCCATAGTTTGTGTAATTTAGTCAGACATCCAAAACCAGTTGGGTTACATCTCTTGGCCCTGTGGAGAAGTTGCAAATGTTTCATGCAAACCCCAAAAGGGCAGTCAGGACCCGCAGCGGTGCTGTCATTTGTGCTTAGACTTTGTTTCCCTGGTGCTCTGAAGGAGAAGAGCAAGGAAGGTTTAGAGTCCTGGAGGGCATTATAGATTATTTAGGGACGCCCAGCAACTCTGCTGTACTGGCAATCCCACACTCAGCCTTTCTCAGTATCTGTAAAGCTATTTCAAAGCTGAGATCATGGCTACCTCCCACTCCTACCAATTTGTTACTTTACACTAGATGCTTGAGTACATGTGTCATCTTTGCATACCATGCAAGTTTAAAATTAACTTTTTCTTTTTTTGTTGTTCTTTTTCTGCAAGCACAGTGCAAACTGAGATAGGATAATTGAACAATAACAATAAAATACTGTGTGGGTTGCAGAAAAATCACTGGTAGGCAACACTGAGCCTATCAGGACCTTCATGTCTCCCAAAAGTATGTCTTTACATCTTCTTGGAGAAATTGCTCTTCCCCTAGCAGAGGGAGACCCAAGGATGAGAATGTGAGGGTGTTTAGCTATCATATCCTGATCTCACTATGTTGTTTTTGTGAAAGGGTTTTTTATCTCCTGGAAATGAAGACATAAAGGTGAGAGAAGCTTGATGACTACCATAGCTAATCCTGGATCACCCATCTCCAAGAAGAGCAGCTGTGCACATCCGCATCCAGGGTCTGCCATGTGATCACTACGCAGAGTAAGTCTCAACCCTTCCTGAGACAGCTGGTAGAGTGGCTGTGTTGAGGGCATCTAGGATTTTGGAGCCAAAGGAAGTCCTTGAGAAAGGGCACAACACTGCTTTTTGCTCACGCAGTTGCTGTGCAACCCATGGGACAGCCCTGCTCCTCCTGCACCATCACAGTGATATCTCTGAAGAAACCAGGGTAGGTAGCCTCATGCTGAGGTGGGTGTGAAAAACTCTGCCTTGCTGCCTTCTATCCCTGTTCTTTAACAAGTAAGAATATTATTTTTTTTTCTCCTTATACAGAAGTGGAATGGGTCCATGAAAATGGGACATACTAAAATTTGGGGGCTGCAGCATCCTGCTGCAGTCCTCAATCCAGGGAGTAAAGTCACAGCAAAAGAGATGCAGTGTATTTGGGGTTATCAGTCACCAGGACATACAGTGCCATGCACCCATCAGCCTGACTCTTTCCCATGATGAGGAAGAAGAGCCTTCCTTTTTCTCTTAACTCAGCTAAGTGAAATGTAAAAAGGGGAAAGAAAGTGACAGCATATTCCAATCAAAAAATATTTAGGCAAGGGAGCCCTGAGGAAGTCTCTTGATGTCAGTCTAGATTACAGATCTAGTTTCCTCATACCACCTCGTAGGACTAGTCTTAGAATGGCAGAAAAATCCCTTCTGCCTTTCTCTAGATAGATATATAGATAGATGCGTATTGCTTAATTATGACATGGTAATACAGGCAGGAGATCTCTTTGTTTTGTGGTTTTATAACAGTTACCTTGTTGGCTCCTTCTTAGTTTCTATACATAGTTTAGTCATAGTTTAAAACAAAGAACCGGACAAATTCTGTAACATTACCCAGGAATCTGTTTTCTTTCTCACTATGAAAGGAATTTCTTGTGTGTTTTGAGGGTCTAAAGTTGAACAATTAAATTTTCTAAAGCCAAAGTCTATATCCAAAGTCTACATCAAAAGTCTACCTGCTGTTTGCCCAATATTAAGTGTAACCATTACGTGGTTACGTCTGTAACAAGCCGAGTGAGATGTTATTTTACGAAAGTTGTTGGGAAACCTACAAAGCTCCTTTCAGTTTGACAGGGCAATTTGTCGAATCACTTCAACATGATAAATAAGCCTGACAGACCTTCCATATTTTTCAGCAGTCAAAAAATAACTCCAAGCTAAAACAAAATACCCAGTATGTAGTAAAGAGCCAGGGTTGAGAAGCAGAGGGGTCTAATTGGGCTCTCTCAGAGGGTGCACAAGAAACCGGATCTACTTGGCAGTTTGCTGACAGCTCTGTTGAAAATTGCTTTTCAGTTTGAGATCTCCAAATTTGCAAGGAAGCCTGTGGGTAAAACCTGGTTTTGCTGTAAATCCAGATGTTTCACTTGTACAGTTTTACAGTCATGTTCAGGGCTTTCTCTGTGGGGATGGGGTGGGCTGAGACTCACGGGTGGGACCAGGCAGGTCCTGCTGGGACCAGGGTTTCCTGGTGTGCCTTCATTGAAAGCAGCTTCTGGGTCTGGGTTGCACTCCCCTGAGGGCACCCAGGATCCCCCGCAGCCCTGCCAGTTGCCCCCGTGGGGGTCTACGCTCAGGGCTCTTGCAGTTTGTAACTGATGAGCTTCCACATTGCATTTTCTTTCTCTTTGTCCTAATTACAGTGAGAAAGCACTTGGGGTTTTTTGCGTATACTTTAAGTGGTGTCCTATAACAGCTTTTTTCTTTGCAGGTGAGAAATAAGGTCCTTGTGAATTCCTATGCAAACATGCGTCTTCTCTAGATCACAGAAGTGAGGCAGTGAGCTGCTAGTAGGACGGACTCAACGAAACAGAACAGTGAGCACTTGTCATACTTCTAGTACTAGCATGTCAGATTGCAGAGCTAAGAGCTGAGACACTGGGAAAACTGAATAACAAGGTTTATTTTGCTGCTTTTTAATGGAGCACATCTGCATACATAGATTATAACAGTCTTTATGTGATGACATACTCTTATCCTTCTCTCCTCTACAGGACTTAAGTGAGCTTTGTTGATCAACTCCCAGATTTCCAAAGAAAAATGGAAGTGTTCATGCCACTAATTTTCATTCCTGCTTCCTTCTTCATGATTAATTTAACCAGTGCAGTGGAATTATTTTCAGAGACATCAAGTCAGAAAATCATTTCACACAGCCTTCATGCTGTGAGATGGAGCATTTGGGTTTGAATATGAATTTGATAGTAGCAACAGTAGGAGCGGGAAGCTTCATCTGCCAAAGGGAGTCAAAATGAAACAGAACTGAGAGCTCCATCAGCAAGAGTTCGTGAGTTACAGCTGTGCTGCCATAGTTCAAGTCCTTCCTTCTTGTCACTTAATCAAGTGACAGAAAAAGTGTTCCTGCCTGGCTCAGCAGTTCAAATCCAAGCATGCTGTAAAAACGTAAAGCCCTTGATAAATATTGACCTTTACTAATTTGTGTCGAAAAGAACAGAAGCTGGCTAACTGCCCTGGGGATCAAGAAGAGCTAATTTTGGCTGAAGAAGTAAACTATAATCTGGTTTCCTAAATCTTAATCTAATTCTTTGCACAATAATGAAAACTAGTAGAAGACCAGTTAGGGGTTATGGAGAATGTTTCTCACTAAGATGGGGAGGTGCCTTTGCAGGTAAATAGTAAGCTGCCAACATGATGCTCTTTAGGTTCTGAAATCCACAGAACAGGTGGGAATCCTCACATGGCCTCCACTCAGGTCATTTTTAGAAACTGCCTTTGAAAAACATAAAAGTTCCCCTGCTCAAATACATCTGTGCTGTAGAAGATCAAAACCGGCCACATGAATTTGATCAGAGAAACTGAAACAGTGCAGGAAAACCATATTGCAGTGCAGTTCATGGGTTATGTTTACATTAAAGTTGTAGTTCTAATACTTCATACTGCTCTAATAAATCACTTGTTGTACAATCAATGTTTTCTCATATGTCTTTAAACAAAATAAGATTAAATGGTCTTTAGATATCTTCCCCTTTATATTATTCTCTTCAGTCTTTGATTGTTTTTAAGGAAAATCAGAATTTGTCTCACTCAACCATCTTTTGTTTTAACTAGTTCCCCTCCTTTCCCTCCTCTGATAGGTTGCTTCCACCTTTCCCTTCACCTGTGACTTAACTCATCCAGCAACCTGTTGCATGGTGGTAACTGTCTTGGAGGCATCTGTCACTCTTCCCATGGTTTTAGTGTCCCCCACTTTAAGGACTCCTTCCAGGATCTCACTTACGCTTCCTGTTGCATCCTGCTCATTCGGTGCCCATTTGTCTGTCTCTCTCCCTTCTATCCTGTGATTTGCCCTATTGCTATTTGCACAAGGGATTCCCTTTGCGTCTTTCTGGCTTCTGTTTGAGGAATCCCAGCAGATTCTAACCGAGAGCTTTCTTCGACTTCTTTTTGTTGCAGTCACAAATGCATCCACAAGCGGTTAACAACACTCTGACAGACTCTCATAGGTTAAACCCCTTGGTCTAAGTTAAGTGCTTCATTCCCTGGAATCTCTGTCTACCAAACCAGCCTTCCTTACAACCATTCCTCCCCTTATCTTCTCCACCATGGAGTGCAACAAAATGGACACAAAGCTGAATGTCACCTTCAGTGGGGCATCTCTAGGCTCCCATATTCAGTCTTCATCTGAATGTTGCAGATTCTGTCTACCAGCCCCGGGGCATGTCCTTTCCTACTCATCTTCACTGATAAGATTCTTATCCTAGGTGTCCTTCCACAGTTTTTATCCTCTCTTGTACAAAAATTGTATTCACTTCTGTACAGAAGTGTATTTCTTACACTTTCTTTTTCTACATATCTGCTAGTGACCATTGTTGGAGGTGGGATATGAATACAGCTTTTTGTTCAAACCAAGTGGGTAGTTCTAATGCCTTCTTTGCTTTTAATATGCTCGACAAATTCTACTTTAAACAGCTCTCCTAGCCTATTCTTTTGACCTCATTATTTCTATGTCTATGACTTAAACTCCTATTTGAGTTTTAGCCTAGTTGATACTCTGATGTATAAGCCTCTGTATGATGATTCGTGTCTGTCTGCCTTGCTTGAAGACTTGGATTCAAGCCTAGGCTCTATGTGAACTTGCCTTGTAAACTCTTGAGAGTCTGGACCATCATTTTGTCCTGTGCATGCACTGCATTGTGTACTTATAGAGCCTAGTTCTCTGATCACCACTTCATAGTGTTGCCAAGTCAGTAAAGGAATAGGAATATGTGAGGGAAGTTTTGTAGTTGAAGGATAACAATTAAATGCTGACATTAAAGTGGTTCAGAAAATTACACAAGAGCCCTCTGAAGTTTGCATGTTGTCATCCTGTTTGTTTTTCTTTACAATATGCAGTGCCTAATTACTACAGGAAAAACTGTTGTTTTCAGGATTATGCAAAGATAAGAAACCAGCAGCACTATGACAAGCCACTCTTCTAAAGTGTCAAGTTGTAGCTGCCAGGCACACAGTGCTCTGGACAGGACAGTGGCAACTCAGCGACTAGGAAAATATTAGAAAGAGTAAAAAGATCTCTTAGTTAGAGTAAACAGAGAAGGTAAAAAAGATGTTATTGTTGATATTACTCTAGATGTGAAGGACAGATGAACACCCTAGTCAGAGTCATGCTGTCAAAAAGTAAGACAAAATCTACAAACGAGTTTTACAGTGAAGCTATGTTGGATGTATTATGCAGCAGAAGTGTAGAAATACGATTAAGTGTAAGTGGATTTTATCATCTCCCACAGCTTTTTTTGCACATCTAACAGGAAGGCGGTACTTTGGGCACACTGTGATGTGAACTGTGTCTTAATGCATTTCATTAATTGCTTTATGTGATATTTGAGACCAATGATGTCTTAGGAGTTTAATTTTCAGGGTGTATAAGAGTTAACATGAACCAGGACTGTCAAAACTGAGGGAGGAAGACACTTTTGTGAAAAAGAATGTGCTTTCTAGGTCTTGAAGACCATATTATCATAGTCGTGTAGATTTGTTACAGGGAAGTCTAAGTACTTCTTATAAAGACCTGTGCCGTGAGTGAACTTCAAGTAAATAATTTTCTTGGCGTTTCACTGAAGTCTACAGGGCAATTTTGGTAGTATCTAGCACCCAGATTGTGTTTCCATTCAGGCTGAATGGTTCCTCTGCATTTGCACAGCAGCTGAAGTGCTCCAGTGCCAGTGGGATTCCACATCCCTCAAGCATCAGGGAATTCTCCCTAGCTGGCCAAAGTCTCAGGAGGCAACAAGGTCTCTTTGAGGGGCCACTTCATGCCACCAATTTCTTCAGTTTAAAGACACTGAAAACTCTCATGTCAATGAAAACCTTTTTTATTTTTCCTCTCTCAGGTCTTCTTTTTTTTTTTCTTATTTTTTTCTCCCCCCCCCCCCCCCAAGTATATTAACTTAAATACAAAAATTGGAAATATTATAAGCTCTGGGAGTAAATGAATATGCATCACTAAAACCCCTGACAACAAAATTGCCAGTGAGGAGGAAAATGTTATTTTGTGACTCTATCTTGCAAGTAAATTTTGAAGCAAAATTCTAGATAATTTCAAGACAAAAGCCCACTACTTACACATAGTTATTTATTTTACAGATACATAACCTTTTAAAATTGTGTGGTTCTATGACTTTTTAAACCTAATTTTAGGACAGAGAAGTTTGCATTTTGAAGGATCATTTTCAATTTACTTATACTTTGAAAAAATACAGTATGTTAAAGGGTTTATAAATCAGGCTTTTCCTCCTAGGTTTAGATTTTATTAGAAAGCTACTGGCAGGATTCTGGAGCCTTGGGGAATTATTCTGGCACTGCACAGATAGCTCTAGCAGCAATCCATAAGTAATAGACATGCTAATTAAATTTTCTTCTTGAATTTACAGGATAACGATTTTTTTTTTTTTGGTCTAAAGTAAATCTTGCCATCAACAAACATCACAAAAAAACTTTGTACCCAGGCACAATACACTGCAAAAGTATAGACTGGTGTAGATATCATGCTGCACTTGAGAATTTTGCAAAATTGAGGAGAGACTGTTCAGTAGGGCCTGCTGTGATAGGACGAGGGGTAACGGTTTTAAAATAGAGGAAGGTAGATTTAGATCAGATACTCGGAAAAAATTTTTTACACTGAGGGTTGTATAACACTGGAACAGGTTGCTGAGAGAGGTGCTGGATGCCCCATTCCTGGAAACGTTCAAGTCCAGGTTGGACGAGGCTCTGAGCAACCTGATCTAGTTGAAGATGTCCCTGCTCCTTGCAGGGGGGTTGGACTAGATGGCCTTTGAAGGTCCCTTCCAACCCTAACCATTCTATGATTCTATGAAAACTAAATGTAATTTGTTACTATAACAGTACTTCTTGCAAAAACCTTTATTGATGCAGTTTGTACAGTAAGCCACAGTATTGTGACTGCCTAGCAACATAGCTCAATGAGAACTCACACTTTCAGGAAACTTAGCTAGAATATAGCTTTCTGTTTTCTTATCTGATGTCTTTTGCTGCCTGGTCAAAAAACAAATGACCATTCAGCTTCCTGCTTCACTCATATCTGTTGTCAAGCTCATCAGCTTTGCTTTTAGCTGCTTTTGAACACAGCTTTCAGTCTAACCCTGATCTCCCACACTGTTGTGGTTTTGTTTAGTGAGGGGGGGCCTAAGGTGGTAGCTTCTGTAGGAAACTGCTAGAAGTCGCTCCCCTTTGTTCAGTGGACTCAGCCGGGCCTAGGGTGGACCTGCTGCTGGCCAAGGCCGAGCCGATTGGTAGCAGAATGTTCCGTGATAACGCCTCTGCGATAACATATTTAAGAATGGGAAAACAGAAAAAAAAAGAGAGAGGAAAGAAGATGTGAAGAAGCTGAGCGGGGGCAGAGGCGCAGAGGGGGAGGTGCAGGCCTCATGGGCCTTGCACCGCTCACCCTCTGGCCTCTCGCCAGGCAGCCGACTGGGCCCGACTCGGTCCAGCCCGGCTGCAAGAAGTGGAGAGGAGATAAGAAGTGAATAAGATGTAAAAAAAGATACTGAGAGACATCTACCAGCCTGTTGTGAGGAACGGCTGCAGACGCCAAGGTCAGTTCAGAAGTGAGGGGGAGGAGTAATGCGGCTCCTGGCCAAGATTCCCCTGCAGCCTGTGGTGACGACCATGGTGGAGCAGGTTGTCCCCCTGCAGCCCATGGAGGTCCACGGAGGAGCGGAGATCCACTTGGAGCCCGTGAAGGACCCCGTACCGGGGGAGGTGGATGCCTGAAGGAGGCTGTGGCCCGTGGAGGGCCCGCTGGGACAGCCGTTCTGAAGGGACTGCACCCGTGGAAGAGATGACCCATGCCGGAGCAGTTCCACGAAGGACTGTGGCGTAGGGGTGGGACCCCACAACGGAGCAGGGGAGGAATGCGAGGAGTTCTTCCCCCAACCATGAAGCAGCGGCATGAAACAACATGTGATGAACTGACCACGACCCCCATTCCATTTTCTCCCCTGTGCTGCTCAGGAGGGGAAGGTAGTAGAGATAATGTTAAGCTTGGGAAGAGGGAGGGGTGGAGGGAGGTTATCTTGTTCTCTGTCTCATTATCCTGCTATTTGTAGTAATAAATGAATAGTTTTCCCCAAGTTGAGTCTGTTTTGCCCGTGACAGTGACTTTAAGGATTTCTCCCCGTCCTTATCTCAAACCTAGAGCCGTTTTTATTATATTTTCTTATATCATCTCCTCCTATTCTCTTGGAGGGTGGGGGGAGCGAGAGACAGACTGCGTAGTCTGGTCCTGATCAGGGCTGAACTACGACAGTTATTTTGGCACCCAACGTGGGGCTCGAGGAATTTGAGATAAGGATTGAGTTTAATTGGGAGCAGTAACGGGCAAAACAGGGATTGAAGTTGACAAAAGAGCAAAATGATTAGGGGAAATTTATGTTCTGATTGTGGTGAAGGGATAAGTGGGGAATTGTGTGTAAATTGTATGGTCTATCCACTGTTGGTGTTTTGAGGATATTATTTTGATTCTTGGTGCGGGGAATTCTTTTTTGTTTTCTGTTGATGTGTGCGTATTTTAATTAGAATTCTTAAATACGTAATTCGCAGAGGCGAGGGGTGGAATGTTGTGGTTTTGTTTAGTGAGGGGGGGCCTAAGGTGTAGTAGCTTCTGTAGGAAACTGCTAGAAGTCGCTTCCCTTTGTTCAGTGGACTCAGCCGAGCCTAGGGCGGACCCGCTGCTGGCCAAGGCCGAGCCCATTGGTAGCAGAATGTTCCGTGATAACGCCTCTGCGATAACATATTTAAGAATGGGAAAACAGAAAAAAAAAGAGAGAGGAGAGAAGATGTGAAGAAGCTGAGCGGGGGCAGAGGCGCAGAGGGGGAGGTGCAGGCCTCATGGGCCTTGCACCGCTCACCCTCTGGCCTCTCGCCAGGCAGCCGACTGGGCCCAACTCGGTCCAGCCCGGCTGCAAGAAGTGGAGAGGAGATGAGAAGTGAATAAGATGTAAAAAAAGATCCTGAGAGACATCTACCAGCCTGTTGTGAGGAACGGCTGCAGACGCCAAGGTCAGTTCAGAAGGAGGTGGAGGAGTAATGCGGCTCCTGGCTAAGATTCCCGTGCAGCCTGTGGTGACGACCATGGTGGAGCAGGTTGTCCCCCTGCAGCCCATGGAGGCCCATGGAGGAGCAGAGATCCACTTGGAGCCCGTGAAGGACCCCGTACCGGGGGAGGGGGGTGCCTGAAGGCAGCTGTGGCCCATGGAGGGCCTGCTGGGACAGCTGTTCTGAAGGGACTGCACCCGTGGAAGAGATGACCCACGCCGGAGCAGTTTCACAAAGGACTGTGGTGTAGGGGTGGGACCCCACAACGGAGCAGGGGAGGAATGCGAGGAGTTCTTCCCCCAACCATGAAGCAGCGGCGTGAAACAACATGTGATGAACTGACCACAACCCCCATTCCCTCTTCCCCCCTGTGCCGCTCGGGAGGGGAAGGTAGTAGAGATAATGTTAAGCTTGGGAAGAGGGAGGGGTGGAGGGAGGTTATCTTGTTCTCTGTCTCATTATCCTGCTATTTGTAGTAATAAATGAATAGTTTTCCCCAAGTTGAGTCTGTTTTGCCCGTGACAGTGACTTTAAGGATTTCTCCCCGTCCTTATCTCAAACCTAGAGCCGTTTTTCTTATATTTTCTTATATCATCTCCTCCTATTCTCTTGGAGGGTGGGGGGAGCGAGAGACGGGCTGCGTAGTCTGGTCCTGATCAGGGCTGAACTACAACACACACTTTCCCCAACTATTCATTGAACACTTAACTCTCAATGTTGTCAAGCAACCTAGCTCTTCCTCAGACTTCCTATTCTTAAAAAAGTGCTATGAAGAGCTTTGCTGTGTTAGAGCTGCAGCCAAGAGAGGTGGTAGAACCAAAGCTCCGAATATGTGTCCTCAATACTATGAGATGGCACTATGAAAAGGTCCCACTAAGTTTTAAACTAACAGAAGGAAAAACTGAAAATGGGTAAAGGCAGCAGTATGGCAGAAAACCAATTATAGTTACGGTCACTCACGATTTGGCACTGCTGCCAAAAAAGTTGCAGGCCTTGTTTCTGTAACAGCTCTTCTGTGTAAGAAAGAGTAGCTAAGTATCCTGCCCTTCAGTCAAAAGATTTCTTCACTTACAGGGATCAAACTTTATAGAAGTACTAGACAAAGTGGTGTCAGAGAAAAACAAAGAGAACAATTGCAATGTGACTTGTGGGGAAAGACTGAAGGAAGTGGTTGCATTTAGTAAGAAAACACGAGACTGACTAAATGATGTAAGTGTTCTGATGTATAGAAGATTGTTAGGAAGCTATAATCTAGCTATTCTTTTCCATGTAGGAGTAGAAGCAGGCCAAGAGGCAGTTCCTCAGGAAAAAGAGCTTTGCTTTTTTTCCCCCTTTCTCTAGCATCTGAAAGGCTAGTTAGTCACTGCGAGAGGCTATCCTAGGAACTGTGAAATCTCCTTCAGTGGATGAGGAGAAAAAACAACCAAATCCTATTTTGGAGCACAGTAAAATGATTTTAAAAGCAGATTCACAACAGCCACATCTTGGTTTGCTGTAGCTAAGATTTGAGTGATGATGTCCAGAGGCTCAGCCTGGTGTGATTGCCTTAACCACACAAGCCTCACTGCTTTGGGGCAAGCCTCTCATCACAAACTACATAGAACTTGGGGCAGTTCTCGGTCTTCTTTTCTTCTGAAATGAAAAGCTCCTATTGTCACAAACCATCCACAACATGAATTAGAGTGGCTTCAAACTCTGTCACCACTACAGGCGTAGCCAATATGAGAATGAGCTGCATGTGAGAAATGAGACCAGGGTCACACATTGTGGTTTTCACCAGGTAGGGTGAAGCTTCCAGGAACTTCATCAGCTTCCAAGAACCCTCTCCTCTGCACTGACCAAAAGCCCTGGCCCCACTCTGGATGGGGGAGCAACAAAATACAATAACAAAAATGATTACGCCATGCAGTATCCTGAATTCACTGAGAAAGACTCTGCTCCTAACCGTCACGCAGGCAACACCCCTTCCAGTTTGCTTCTATTCAAACAAGAGCCTCTCAGACATCAAGCAGTCCAGAAATTTCTATCAGTGAACAGCAGCAAAGAAGCACAGGTGTTGCTCGCTCTGTCTGCATCCTCCTAGCCCATAAACTGAAATATACACATATTTCATTATAGTTAATACCATCAGCTCACATTTCTGATCACCGCTCAGACTCAGCTGAGATGGCACCTTGGGTATGCAGGTTTGTGTAAGCCAAAAATACTTGCTATATGTATTAAACTGGAGTTACTTGTCAGGAAATGGTTACACAGAGTTTACAGCTAAATTTGGCCCACAGAGAGATATTGTTACATGGTAAAGATTTGATGCTGTGCAGTACAAGTCGTGGTGAGGCTCACGGCACAGCTCTGTGGTGGCTGACAAGGACATCTTCCACCACCTTCCAGGTATTTACACAGCGTCCATCAACAGCTATCCCAGGCTGTGATCTGCAAGTCCTGTTTTCTCCTTGCCAGAGCCTTGCATTTTTGCCCTGGATCAGCCCACCAGTGCCAGAGCAAAGCATACAGATGTACCTGTACGCATTCAAGAGACAGTGTGGGGTTCCTGTGTCTGGCTGCTGAATCACGTTTATAGTTTAGTGACAGACCAAACTGTATTTACAGCCTCTCTCTTCTTTCCCCCTCTTTCTCTGGTATATTTCTTATTATTTCTGCTTTTAAGCCAAGCTTCTATTTTCAGCTCCCTTTGAACACTATAGATAGATAAGGTAAGGTAAAAGGATCATATTAATTCCTGGGTGTCCTCCTCTATTGAACACTGTCAGGGAGCTGTGGAAACTGTATTGCCTTGACATATCCTTTAACTTCTCAACTTTGCCGGAGCTGTTCTTGCATCGTGCACAGTGCATGGTGAACCACAAGAAGGTTTTCGGGTCTGAAGTTTCTGTTTTACATTTAGAACTTCCGCTTGGGAATAACACTTCTTTATCTGAATAGAGAACTGAAAATCTTAAAAGGAACTAGAAATCCACCACTGCACAACTCCTTTCTCTTCACTTCATGATGCTTTCTAAGGGGAAAGATTTTTAAAACAATGACTTTAGATTAACCGGAGCAAAGCTCTCATCTTGCCACGTCAAACACATCATTGCCACTGCCGCCGGCCAGCAGAAATATATTTTATATGGGACCATGCTTGTGCACAAACAGAGTGCGTTGCATGAGGCAGACCCCCTAATCAGAGACACAGGAAATTTCTTCACTTCCTAACAGGCACTTACCATGATGGTTGGAAAATTTGAGTCGTTGCTGAAGTTTAACAAAGCCAACTATGCAGTTCCACACCACTAAAAAATCCGTGGTCCCAGGTTCTGACTCAGTGCTGTGATTGATAGGACAGAGGCAGAAGCAGCCTGAGTTTCTTTTTCTCCTGGAAAGCACAAAGGAAGTGTTTCTAAAGAGGAATGGAGAAAATACTTGGTTTTGTAATAGGGAATTGCTGGATAGGTGCAAAAATATAGTGAGGAAAGCAAACATTACTCAGAAGAGAAAGCTGTTGAGCCCATTGTGCCTTCTCTTGAAAAGAAGTTGTGGTTTCACCTTCATTTTTTTGTGTCCAGAGCAGAAACTAATTCTTTAAGAAGCAGGTAATGGCGTTGGCTTTCTTAGACACGACAGGAGCAATGCAGCACCATCAAGTGCTGCTTGAGATGCTGTAGTTACTTTGACTGACCTCTGTCTGTCACTCCAAAAGGTCATGGGTCTGCCCATGCTAGTCCAGTGTCACACCTGCCAGCCCTGTGTGACTGTCTCAGATGTTTTAGGATGTCTTCTACGGTACTAGGCACTATTTTAAGCACCTAAATCCACACCCTCAGAGAATTTTAGAGATTATTCAGTTCAGTGGATTTTAGACTTAGAAAGATTGAGCAGACTATCATCAATAGTAGTATCCAGAGTACCAAGCTCAAAATTTGTCCTTTTCACCAGTGTAAGCACCATTGCACTGATACTATGCAAGCTCAGTAACTGCCTGTAGCTTGCAATAAGAAAGGAGGTTACATGTATTGGTGATCACGGCTGATTGTTAGTGTCTTTCACTACATTCAGTTACTTATGACCAGATCTATTAATCTTTGGCATCTACTCCAGCCCCTTTTAGTTATGCTAAGGCCTTCTCCCAATTCTAACCCTTTTGCTGTCCTTGTTTCATTTTCTTTAAAATCTTTTTCTGTTTGGAGTATTGAATTATTTTACCACAGGCATACCGCTTTCTCCCTTCAACCTGAGTTTTTCCTTTTCAAATCTTTTTTGTCAGTATTCTCAAGGTCCTGTCCACTTCTTGTTTTTTAGTCCTACAAATATTACATGAATTATTTTTTTCATTAATTTTCTGATTATCCTTAGTTTTTATACCACAACAATATTAGCCCTTCTCTCAACTGTAGTTCCTTATTGCTATTCCAAAATTTCTCATTCCATTGAACCTATTCAGTCATTGCAAGGTCTCTCTGACAAATTCACTATCATTTAAGTTCTTTGATTTAAAGCCTCCTTTATGTCCCAAATCCACTTAAGCATTTTTTTCGGGGCTTTTTGAGGTCCACTGCTTCTTCCCTTTCAACGGTTTTTCAGTATCTTGCCTGTCACTCCATTGTTTTGCTCCTTGTTCTGTTCACCCCAGTCCCCTGAGTTGTTGCTGCTGCTTCTTCACATAGAATCACCTCTCCACACTTGGTCTTCCCACCACTGGTGCATTTTCTCTATCCAAACTGCGCTCTCTGCTTCCCCTTGCCCGATACCCTTTGCCTGAGCCTCAACATCATCTCAAACCTTGCCATATCTTTCCCAGAGTCAGTTCAAAGATTCTGAAGAGCGTCAATGAAACAGAAGTGCGCTGACTGAAGGACCGGCACCAACAACTGCATCAGTCGTTGTCAGAAAAAGGAGGAGGCTGTGCAAAAGCGAACCTGCTGTTCCTAGTGTTGCCTGAGGAGGAAGGTGGTTAAGGCTGTGGATGGTGACTGCTGCTGAAAGGAGCCCCCAGCTCCTCAGGTACCTTCTCCTTCTCATGTTTGGTTTTGGGTTTTTTTTTGTCACCAGAAGAGCACTCTACTTAAGCTCTCTGTGGGTAATGTGTGGCTGCCATTTCCCTTTAAGTAACTTCTAGATTCAGATCTGAAAGATCTACTGAAATTACCATTTTCTGTTTCTGCACCTAGCTAATAAGGTCTTTAGGGAAAATTCTGAGGAACATGTAGGCATTACCTTCCTGAAAGAGGAATTTGCAGTTGCCTCCTATCTGCTTTCCTTTCAACACAAAGGGGAGAGAACCTCCCTGAAGCAGGGCAGCACAGAGCAGCTGCCGGTCTTCCTTTGCAGAGCTGGGCTTCCGGAAGAGCCATTCATCTTACAATAATACCTCATGGAAATCTTTTATTTGTAAGATGTGTAGACAAAAGCTCCAGACAGTTTTAGCACATAGGAAAATACTAGTGTATTTGACAGCAAGAAAACCTTTGCCACATGCTCTTAAGGACCCTTGCAAGGCAGGGGAGGTGTATATATTTTCCCCCCACTCTCACTGTCCTCTTGGGGATGAGGAATGGTTTTACTGGTAATCTGTGGTCACTGCAGTACAGACCTCAGCTTTAGCTTCAACTTGAACTTGCCATTTCTAGGTTTCTCTCTTAGGGGAATCTTTTTTCATAACTCCCTAAATTTCTTTGACACAAAGCTGTACCTTTTTGCTTTATATCTGAACTAACTAAGATGCCACCTGGAAATGCTCTTTGTGTCATGCAAGATTAACTTGCAGTTAAAAACATTAACTTTAATTTAAGATTTTTGTGTGTATGAAGTTGTCAGAGTAGGAAACATGAAAGTAACAGCTGCATGTGCAACATAGCTGTCCTTGCTAACTAGTGTTCAGTCAGTATTTACCTTGTTTTTAACACAGGATGTTTTTCCCACTCTGTGGTCAAGAGGCTAGTGGGCACTGTATCTCACACACTGTCTGTCAAAATCCTTACATAGTTTTAGAGTTTATTTTGCTGAACTCTCCTTAAACCTCTGCGTGAACAGAGAATTGCCAAGACTTTTCTGGAGCTTTC
Source organism: Chlamydotis macqueenii (assembly GCF_036417535.1). Lineage (NCBI taxonomy): Eukaryota > Metazoa > Chordata > Aves > Otidiformes > Otididae > Chlamydotis > Chlamydotis macqueenii. The sequence continues at coordinate 97,005,816 of NC_141556.1, read as the reverse complement.
CATGGCTTCGTGACTGAGGCTGACCAGGACATCACAAACACTCATTTTCTTTTCTCAAATTCACCTATTAATTTTGAATAAAAAAGAAAAGAGTTCCTATAGGTAATTTCCTCCTCCCCTATACAACCCTAAGTTATTCCTGTAGGATAGCCCTATCTATGGCTTTAGTGAGGTAGATGACACATACAAAAAAAACCACAATCATATTATTGTCCATGCCGACCATCACACGTGATCCTTTATCATAGTTCATTTTCACAAATGGAGGAGGACTAAGATATTGCGAGCAGCATGCTGTAACTCTGGCATATCCTAACTGCTGAGTACTTGCCATAACAAGTTTCTTGGAGTTTTGTGAAATGGGGGAGGATCTGTGGAAAAGAAGGGGGAAATATCATAGAATCATGGAATAGTTTGGGTTGGAAGGGACATTCAAAGGTCATCTAATCCAGCTCCCTCCCCCGCTCCCCCCCCCCCGGCAAGGACCACATACATCTTTTTTCAACTAGATCAGGTTGCTCAGAGCACCCTCCAACCTGGTGGTGAATGTTTCCAGGGCTGGGGTATCCACCACCTCTCTGGGCAACCTGTACCAGTGTTCCACCACCCTCAGTGTAAAAATTTTTTCCTTATACCAAGTCTGAATCTGACTCCTTTTATTTTAAAACCACTACCCCTTGTCTTATCACAACAGGCCCTGCTAAAGTTTCTCTTCATCTTTCTTATAAGCTCCCTTTAGGTACTGGAAGACCGCAATAAGGTCTCCCCACAGCCTTCTCTTCTCCAGGCTGAACAGCCCAAACTCTCTCAGCCTGTCCAAATGTCATCTTTTGGCATTTTCATGTCTTCTGTGGAAGAAGCAAAGTGGATCAGCAAAGTGGATCCTGGCATTGTACCACACAGGTCCAATGTCACCAATACTAATGCGGTAAGGTGGCAGTAGTGGTGCCGGATGTTACCATCTTGAACAGAAATTGCAGGGTGTCATTGCCTTGGTGTGAGGGGGTCACCAGCATGGCTTGGCAACAGTGAAATCATGACACATCACGAGGACTTAATAGTTTGAAAAAGTTGGCCCTAAGTGTCAGAGCTGGGAGGTGAATGTGCAGACAACATATTTTGAAACCAGGAAGACCTTCCCCAGTGTCAACACTCGTGCATCTGGACTCCATCTTGACCTTGAGAGCGAGCTGTATTGCAGGGGTCCCAGATCCTTCTCCCCTCCCTTGAGGACTCTTTCTCTCCTGCCATTCTCACCACCTGAATCACTGCTCCTCCCACATCTTGAGGTCCTCCCTCAATTTGCTCTCCCTCACAAACAGTGCCCAGCCTTGTTCTTACCTTCTGCTTCTCCAGGTCCCTGTGCTCCTCCTCTGGTCCTTGGATTCCAGCAGGGAAAGTACAAAATGCCTGGCACAGCATCTCTTGTGGAGCTGGGCAGCATTTCATCCATCAGGGAGCAGCAGTTCTACACGTGGCTGTATCCTGTCCATGTTGAATTGACAGCAGCTTCCCCGGAGTGGCAAAAAGCACTGTCTGATCCCCTTCTCCTTCCTGCCATGTTTCCTAAAATCATGGCACAGAGGCAGTAGAACTTCTTAACAAAATAGCTATACTTTAAAAATAAGAAGGGAGTAGGGGGGAGAAACCTTGTTTTGAAAAATCTCATTCTCATTGCTGACCAACTTTCACCAAAATTTGAAAAATGAAGAAAAAAAAAAGGAAAAAAACAAAACAACAAAAACCAAGCAACTGTGTTAGAGGGCAGGTCTGGCAAGGAAAGGAATTAAACCAAGCAGCATTTTTCCAAACTATGAGCAAGAACCCTATTTGCAGGGCTTTGAGCAACTTCAAACATAAAACTTAAATTAAAAATATAACTATACATAGGTCTCAACTTAGCTATTTTATAGCTTCGAAGTGTGATACACAACTCAAATGTCAATCCTGCTGACATAATGTGACAAAAGATTCTTGCCTTCTGATGTGGACTGTGAGCAGCATAGAGAAACCATTTTCCATTTCCTGCCTTCACTGCATTCATGAGCTGTAAGCACAGGCTGATAGCCAACTTCACTGCGGACAGGTCAGTGATGACAACACAGATTAACTCATCTATGAACTCAGCACCTCCAATTTCAGTTGTCTGCAGGGAGTTACATTTGAAATAAGTCTTTTAATTCCAGGCTTATGACTTGCTCTGGAATTGGTTTGAAAGGTGAGAGATCTTGTTTTCTTTTGTCCATGGAGTTGCCATTTTTTCATGGAAAGATAACAAGAAGAGCCTGTGAAGAACTGCTGAGCAAGAATGGAAAGAATGGTAGCTATTTATTAAGAGAGAGTGAAAGCGTGGAAGGAGCCTTGTGTCTCTGTGTTTTGTAAGTACTCTAATAGTATATTTTTAATGAGTTTTCAGACAGATCCGAAGACAAGCATCCATCTTCTCTATCATTAATAGTTCTTCCCTAATATTAACAGGCTTCAAGGGGTTGTGTATAAGTAATGCCGGTTGCCTTAGGCTTTCTTTATAGTGAGTGGGGAGCGTGTAGCATTTGCAAAATACATTTTATACAACAGAGAATAGATGAACTGTAACCTGCTGATGCTGGTGTCTCTCTATAGACAACAAGGGGAACCCAGAGAAAATAGCTTAGCCTGCCAAAATATGGTATGAACCTTACTCAAAGCTGCTGCCTTTGTAATGATGAGTAAATAGCATTTTACCACTGTTGAGACTGAAAAGTCTCACAGTAGGTTACAAAACACATCTTCACAGGCTTTCTATCTGATGAAAGGTTAGCCTTGTGCTTCAAAAGAATTTTATCTGATCTAAGAACATAAGTTGAGACAGAAAGTTCTAATGACCTGTTCAAACTCATATGACAAGCATAGAAAAATTGCTTAACTTTAATTACTACAATTACAATTTTATTCTTTTATTTTCCTACAGGGAATAGTACTTTTATTTCCCTTTAAAGAAGTTTTATTTCCCTTTTAAAAAGTTTTACACTTCTCATATAAATGCATTTTAAATTTATAAATTAGTAACTCTAAGTCTTTCTTTGTTTGACCCTATGAGGTTTTACACTCTTCTTGAGGATATGCTTGAATGTGACATGAAAAAAATTTTAATACCACATCTAATTAATTGAAAAAAAAATCAGAAAATGTTTTTTATCAATAACCAAAAATGCATTTCTTTTGAAACAAATCAGAGAAGAGAAAAAAAGGGAGAGGGAAATGGAGTACTATGGGGTGGGTGGGTAGAAGAAAGTAGATCCATGAAATGGTAGAGTAAGGAGAAAAGAAATGGCAAGTGGGTGACCAACAGAGCCCTGGAGGAGGCAGCTGCAGGAACCTGTCTTCAGTATGGTGTGGAAGGAGACAACACAGGGGGTGTGGAGAGAGCAGGGATTGTGGGAGGGAAAGAGCATGCATATCCTGTTGGAAGGGACAAATAGGGATCCTGGCGCAGACGAAGAATGGCAGTATTAGTCCCTGGCATGGGAAGATGGCTGTTGAGATCTCATGCAGTAGAGGTAGATGAGAAAGTGAAGGGCTGCTTAGGTGCAGTGAGTTTGAACTACTGATGTAACAGAGGGCACATCTACGGAGCACGTTGTGGGCAGATACAAGCTAATATAAAGGTCAAGCTTGGTGCCACACTAACACAGTTGCTTTCCTGAAGGGCAAAGTAGATCTGCCTTGTGATAGCTTGCAGACATGCTTGTGTCTGGTGACAGTGTTCTGGGCAGGCATATGAAAAAGCATGTGACTTCCAGCTAGCCTCTGTGGAGTTTTGGTGTTAAAAACTGTTAAAAACTTCAGTGTTTAGTCTATTTGACTTTGACTCGCTCATTAACAAATGCTATCATGAAACTGTAGGAGTGGCAGCAATAGTAAACCAGATACTGGCTTGCAGAGGTGAAAGCAAGGGTTGTCTTCAGATAGCATATGGGATGGATGGTTGTCGTAGTTCAGCCCTGATCAGGACCAGACTACGCAGTCTGTCTCTCGCTCCCCCCACCCTCCGAGAGAATAGGAGGAGATGATATAAGAAAAAACAGCTCAAGGTTTGAGATAAGGACGGGGAGAAATCCTTAAAGTTACCGTCACGGGCAAAACAGACTCGACTTGGGGAAAACTATTCATTTATTTCTAAAATTAGCAGGAGAATGAGACAGGGAACAAGATAACCTCCCCCCACCCCTCCCTCTTCCCAGGCTTAACATTATCTCTACTACCTTCCCCTCCCGAGCGGCACAGGGGGGGAAAAGGGAATGGGGGTCGCGGTCAGTTCATCACGCGTTGTTTTACGCCGCTGTATCATCGTCGGGGGAAGAACTCCTCGCATTCCTCCTCTGCTCCAGCGTGGGGTCCCTCCCACGGGCCACAGTCCTTCGTGAAACTGCTCCGGCGTGGGTCATCTCTTCCACGGGGTGCAGTCCCTCTAGAACAGCTGCCCCAGCAGGCCCTCCACGGGCCACAGCCTCCTTCAGGCCTCCACCTGCTCCGGCGTGGGGTCCTCCACGGGCTGCAGGTGGATCTCTGCCCCTCCGTGGACCTCCATGGGCTGCAGGGGGACAACCCGCTCCACCATGGTCTTCACCACGAGTTGCAGAGGAATCTTGGCCAGGAGCCGCATTACTCCTCCCCCTCCTTCTGAACTGACCTTGGCGTCTGCAGCCGTTCCTCACAACAGGCTGGCAGACGCCTCTCAGGATCCTTTTTACATCTTATTCACTTCTCATCTCCTCTCCACTTCTTGCAGCCAGGCCGGGCCGAGTTGGGCCCAGTCGGCTGCCCGGCGGGAGGCCAGAGGGTGAGGCCTGCAAGGCCCAGGAGGCTCGCGCCTCCCCCTCTCTGCCCCCCGCTCAGCTGCTTCACACCTTCTCCTCCTCTTTTTCCTGTTTTCCCCTACTTAAATACGTTATCGCAGAGGCGTTATCACGGGACATTCTGCTACCAATTGGCTCAGCCTTGGCCAGCAGCGGGTCTGTCCTAGGCCCGGCCGAGTCCACTGAACAAAGGGGAGCGACTTCTAGCAGTTTCCTACAGAAGCTACCACCTTAGGCCCCCCCTCACTAACAAAACCAGAACAATGGTAATAGTGTATTGGCTCAGAATTGCCTCAAAAACTGTCATCCTAAGACTGGAGGCAATCAACACTGAAACTCTTAGCGCTTTTTCAAGACAACTCTTGCTTTAAGATGCAATTCTAATCCATTGCTTAGCACCTAATATGGCTGATGCACAAAATGATGCATACCTCTCAGATTAGCTGATCCATGAGCAGAGATACTCATCTACTAGCTACAGAAAACTTTTTTTGTCCTCTATTGACTGGAGTGTGGGGGGAGGGCACTCCCATGGAGGATCTGGGAGTCAGAATGATGGAACCAATTCAAAAGCATCTCTTCTCTAATCAGGAAGGCGTGCAGTTCTGCTGATACATCATCCTCCATAGCACACTGCCACTTTCATCCAAAGCTGTCCCAGGTCTCTGACAGTGCTTCAGTACAGACATACTGCTCTTGCTGCTGTTCTCCTTATGGCTCACCATGTCATTCTACCAAAAAAAAAGTTCTTCTCACCCTGTTTTTCTGCCACTGGATCTCCCCTGTGCCCAAACCAGGCTCTTTATTAATTTGTACCATATTCAGCTTTTCATAAGCATTTAGCAGTTAATGTGTGTCATAGTTTAGCCCTACTTGGGGCCAAGCTACGCAGTCTCTCTCTCACTCCCCCCACCCTCTGAGGGAATAGGGAGAGATAATATAAGAAAAACGGCTCAAGGTTTGACATAAGGACAGGGAGAGATCCTTAAAGTTACTATTACAGGCAAAACAAACTTGACTTGGGGAAAACTGTTTATTTATTATTAAAACCAAAGCAGGATAATAAGGAAGAGAACAAAGTAACTACCTCCCACCCTCCCTCTTCCCAGGGTTAACTTTACGTTCAGTTATCCCTACTGCCTTCCCCCACCCTGAGGAGCACAGGGGGGAAGAGGGAATGGGAGTTACAGTCAGTTCATCACTTGTCACTTTACGCTGCTCCTTCCTCCTCGGGGAAAGAGCTCCTCACATTCCTCCCCTGCTCCAGCGTGGGGTCCCTCCCGTGGGCTGCAGTCTTTCATGAAACTGCTCCAGCGTGGGTCATTTTTTTCCACAAGGTCCAGTTCCTCAGGAACTGGCTGCCCCAGTACAGGTCCTCCATGGGGCATGGCCTCCTTCAGGCATCCACCTGCCCCAGCGTGCGGTCCTCCTCGGGCTGCAGGGGGATCTCTGCTCTTCCATGGGCCTCTATGGGCTGCAGGGGGACAGCCTGCTCCACCATGGGCTGCACCACGAGCTGCAGGGGAATCTTGGCCAGGAGCCGCATTACTCCTCCCCCTCCTTCTTCACTTAGTTTTGCATCTGCAGCTGTGACTCTCACAATAAATTCCTCACAACAGGCTGGCAGACGCCTCTCAGTTTTCTTCACGTCTCATCTCCTCTCCACTTCTTGCACCCGGGCTGGGCTGAGTTGGGCCCAGTCGGCTGCCCGGAGGGAGACCAGAGGGTGAGGCCTGCAAGGCCCACAAGGCTCACGCCTCCCCTTCTCTGCCCCTCACTTCAATTTCTTCAAATCTTCCTTTTTTAAAAAAATTGTCACCTTCTTAAATATGGTATTGCAGAGGCGTTATCAGGGAACATTCCGTCACTAGCTGGCTTGGCCCAGCCAACTTGCTGGTGGGGTGGGGTGAGAGGCAGAAAAGGCCTTGACTCTGTGTAAGAACTCCTCAGCAGTAAGTAAAAAATCCCTATCTTATGAACATTGTTTTCAGCACAGATCCAAAATATAGCCCCATACTAGCTACTATGAAGAAAATTAACTCCATCCCAGCCAAAACCAACACACCACCCAGCAGCAGGGGTCAGAGACTCAGCTCACTGTTAAGTCCCTAATATCGCCATGCTCTTGAGTATATGTCCAGTATCATATACATCTCTAGCTACATTCTGGTCAAATCAAACATATTCTAGGTTGAAGTAGCCTGGTACATGATCACATCCGGAATACATGAATGTATAGACACCTCAAAGGGTCACTGTGTGGGGCAGAGTAGGGGGAATAAGGGTATGAATTTTTCGTGTCACAATTGCTTGAGGGCTCACACAAGGAAAGCAGAATACAGGAAAAATATCCTGTAAATTCACACTCCTGTGTATGCCATGGCAACCTCCTCACCTGTTCTCTTCTTTGGAGGAATGCCAGTAGATCTCACGAGAAAGGTGAACTGCAAGTTTTCTAAAGAACCATTCTTTACCATTACTTAGATTAATATGGTTTTATTTCTCTCTTTCTCTCCCCTCACATCCCCCTCAAATTCCACCAATATGATAGAAGACATTAGCAGAGACAATCTTTCAGAGCATCACTCCATACCAATGTGCTTCTTTCCATACAGCACTGCAGTCTTGTGTCATATCCCAGATGAATCTCTCATACTTGTTCTCAGCTGTAGATCAGTTTTTTGAAAGGTGACTGCTTCTCTTATGGATGTGGTAATTAATTGGAAGCCAGCCCATTTTCCCCTAGAGTATGACTTCAGGGAAAGATAAGCACTGCTGACGCGGAAGTCACGGACACTGCTCACGACCAATGTGATCAAGCAAATGCCAATTCATTGTTGATACATCCCAGTTAATACAGCCCTTCTAATTCCGTATCATGCGCAAGCTCTCTACGAATTGGCTAACTATATCATGCACGCGCTCCTAGCTAAAATATGATTCGTTAAGTCTCTTTGTTCACGCACACGGCTCTCTCCACCTGCACCCTGCTTCACGTTCAGCCCCCAGTCACGTATGCCAGCTGTTTTCCTTCTTCTCAAGGCTGCTTCGTTTACTTTCTCACAGGAAGCTTCATTACTTTCTCACAGGTGGCCTCATTATTTTCTCACAGGTGGCTTCAGTACTTTCTTACAGGTGGCTTCATTACTTTCTCACAAGCGGCCTTATTGATGTCCTTGAGGCCTGCTACTCAAAAACATAACACTTCCATTCGGTCTGGATTGTTCACTAAGTGCCCCTGGCTCTCCAGGTATCCAACAAAGCACCTCACTTTTGTCTTTGTAGCTATTTAGGTTTTCCTTATAGCTCCATTTTTGAAGGAGGGGTACATGTTAACACTGTCTTTCCATTGTGAAAATGTTCTCTGATGATTAGTCCAACGCAGTGTAAAGTCTGACAGTTGACAGGGCCACGGCTCCCCTTCTCCTCACTGCTGATGGAGATACTGCAGTTCTCAATGACACGTGTGCCAGCCCTTTGCCTGCAGTTTATTCCCATGTTGACATTTGCACAAAGTGGGTTCAGGTGCCGTGAAGCAATTCTGCTGGTGAGGAACAAGGACTTAGGCATCCTATGGAAGTAAGGACTCTTCTCTTACATGGCACCTGCAGTGGAGTTCCAGGCTATATTTTGTGTTTTACTGCCTCAGAAAAAGTAATACAACTTCTCGGTGATATCTAGCCCTTTTTTCTGGATGTATAAACTTGAAGTATTTTCATTGCTTTGACTTACCAGATCTATTTTAGTGGAGCCGTAGTAGTACAAAACTCAGCATAGGAAAGGCACCAAAGAAGCTGGAGGAAAGCACGGGCAGTTAGCCGATGTGGAGGTGAGCTAGCTGGACATGCTTTATTGAGATCTATGCTAAGCAAAGTGCAGTGACTGCAGACTGAACAGAGCACTCTTAGCTACATTTCCCATTCCTGGCCTAACTCTGCAGAGTAAAGAGCACGATAAATTTGGTCCAAAATCAAACAGATCTGCATAGCGATGCATAGGGGTTTAGATCTGAATTAGCAAGGTATGATAAAGTAATATTTGGGTTTCTGAGGCTTAAGGAAACAATATGCATGACTGATTTTGGCTAACAGAAGATTAAACATATGACTAAGAGAATCTCCCGTATTTTGAAGGCTCCAATATATGAATCAAATGGAAAAATGAATGCATATATATATATAATTGATGGGGTTTAGCATCAGGCATTTCTTTAGATTTTTTTCTTTGTTTTTAGTCTTTAATTGTATTGCAGTTTACTTTCAGATACAAGCAAGCAAGCAAAACCAAAATGTGGCTGTCAGGATCAGCTGTAGCAGTTCAAGCAAGTTGCAGTGGTCTGACAGTTGATGAAAAGCATAATATGTACAATACTGTTTTTCACAGCTTTGAAAAACTCATCTACACTTACCGTATCTTCAGAGAACACCAAGGATATTTTAAAATACAGGTGAGTAACTCTAATTTAATATGTAAAGATTGCACTCAAGACCTGACAAAAAAATCCATGTACATGAACACATTTCCTTAGAAAATATTTCCAAGTTTGCTTTCTTCTCTACTCAATTCTTGACTTTTTAATGTTGTACTTATTATTACATATGAGCTCAGAAGTAGCTATTATCATTGTAGAAATCCCTTATAATCCAAGTGGATCTGTTATTTATTGACCAGCTGCTTTCTGACTTAACCATTTCTTTTTCATAGCTTTGAAGAAAAATGTCATTTTCATTACTTGCTGCTGTTCCTAATTAGCTTTCTTTTATTTGAAAGCTCTGCCATTTCACCCAGCATCTTGTAGGGATTTTGAATACTGGAATGGTCTTTTTGATTTTAAGAGACCTATCTATAATTCTGTGCGATTCTGGGACACCTGAAATGATGACCCCAGATGCAATGCAGCTCATTGCTTGAACAAGTGTAACAGCAGACCGCATCAATCAAATCCCTAGGCAGGGTGAGAGGATGCTTAAAAAGCTGGCTCACTCCTCTGCTTGTAGCAGGACAGCCAACAGGACTGCCAACAATTAAGTACGATTTAAGTGGAATGAGGAACTGACTCCATAAAGCACACACCACGCTCTCATATGCAGCTAATTTCTTGCTTATTAGTGGTTTGGAATGAATACAAAAGACACAATTTCCCATGAAGAACTGAATGGTTTGTTGACAAAAAAAATAATCTATTTTGGACTATAGCCACTCTTTTGGGTTTTGCTGCCATGCCTATCAGCAGATAATAACTCAACATTTTTAGTTTCTTCAAACCCAATTTTCCTTACGAGGTTTTGCCAAGAATATGAAAGACGAGTTCTGTTCTTCAAAGTTTTAAGTCAAATTGTTTTGGCTTACTAAAATAATATACTGAAATAATATATTGATGGTGGAGGGGAGATTGTTTGGGTTTTTTTAAGGGCCAGATTCATCCATGAACTTTGTAGAGTGGAGTAGGGTGGCCCCGGCCAGCAGCTAAGCACTCCCACAGCTGCTCCCCCACTCCCCCGCTTCACGGGACAGGGTAGGGAGGACAACATGAAAAGCAAAAATGAGGAAACTCCTGGATCAAGATAAGACAGTTTAATAGCTGAAACAAAGTTGTGCATACAAGCAAAGCAATGAAGGAGTTGAGCCACTACTTTCCATTAGGAGGTAGATGTTTAGCCACCTCCTGAAAGCAGGGCCTCAGCACACATCATGGTTACTTTGGAAGAAAAATGCGACAACCACTAATGTCCCTACTTTTCTCAGCTTTTGTTGCTGAGCACAATGTCATACGGGACAGGATATCCCTTTGGTCAATTCAAGTCTGCTGTCCCAGCCATGAGACAGGGCTGATGGGAAGACAAAGGATGCAGAAAAGCAAAGAAAATAAAGACATGTTTCTTTGTTAAAAAGCAAATGAAGCTAAACCAAAGCCCCGTTCACTTTTAATGACGAGTAGTAGAACCCTCACTCTGATTAGAGCTGATTAATGTGCTTGCTGTCTGTCCCTGTCCTGAAGCCACCAGCGCTGCAAAGTCCCTGTGCAGATCACTGGGGAGCTGTGCCATGGAAGCAGTTCAGTCCAGCTGTATGAACCCACACGCTAAAAAGCAGTTTGTGAGGATGCTGTTGTCCCGCTTAGGAATGCCATCTTCCATGCGTGGCCTCAGGAGTCTCCAATGCAAGTCACAAATCTGAGACAAATAATAAACTCCGGCCTAAAAGTGAAAGCTAGTGCCTGTGACTTTCATATATCCATATATCTCTCCTCAGACATGTCTGCTGCCTCTGCCCATGTCCTTTGCTTGACAACACTGGTCAGGTGTCCCCAGTATTTTAAGGATGGTACAATATTCTGTGATGAAATCTGTTTACAAAACAGCTCCTTGGTAAAAAAAGAAACAACTTATCATTCCTTTAATTTAGGGGAGTCTACGTTAAGGGCAATTGCAACCAAACTTTCTTTTTCTTTCCTTGCAGACGTCTGAAGGTGTTCCAGATAGGATCTTCAGAACGTTAAAGGACCTAATATATACTTATGAAAAGCCAAATCAAGGACTAATAACAAACCTCCGCTACCCAGTAAAGAAACCAAAGGCCTCACGAAGAAGCCAGAGGTTCAAGTCAGAAATGGACAACACTTATGATGGTGAGAAATTTAGCTTTGTTTTTGTGGGGGTTTTTTTTGTTTTTTGTTTTTTTTTTTTAAGACGTTGCATTGACAAGGCTGATGAATAGTCATTACATGTCCTCTGAGAATAGCTTGCATGGACAGAAGTTCAACATCCTTCCTTCTTTCTCCTGCTCACTGGAAAACAGTTATTCCCAGCTCACAGGTTACATACCCTCATCCACTAAAAATTAACAAGTTAAAATTGCAGGAGATACAGAAGGCAAAGCATGATGTTGCCCACAGCTCACTCCTTCGTGGATGTTGATGCTTCTAGGCTAGGGGAAGCTGAGGACCAGTTTTACCCAATGTGGCTCTGCCAAGCTGCCAGGCCCCTGCACTTCACTGGGAGTTGAGGCTGTCTTTTATCTTCATTGTCCAGGTTGAAACCTATTTTTATATCAAATTCTAACTCAGTTATTTTTGAGATGCTAGGGAAAAAAAAAGAGGAGGGAAAAAAAAAAAGGAGGGAAAAAAAATGCTAGCCAACTTGTGGTTTGTTGTGATTTGTACTAAAATATGACTATTTTTTTAAGTTAGTCTGTTGAAAATAAGAAGCATATAGGCTTGTGCTTAGGATCACAGCCTTGAAACCAGAGAGTTCAGTCTCTGATCTTCTGCTAACTTATGCTCACAAGTCCAAGGTATAAAATAAGGATACAACATTTTTACCTGTCAGAAATATTATGCAAATAGATACAATAAAGATGGAGGTTTTAACAAATTGGTAGACCATGTTTTATAATCCCATGTCATCTTTATGTCCTTGGTTTGGGGAGGATTAATAGAGATATTATTGGTAACTCGCCAGCATCCCTCATACACTTTCAAAAGCCATTTTTCATATTACTGCTGTATGATGCTCAGCTACAGTATCCATCAGGTCACAGGCTGCAAAATCACCTGAAAGCTCTTCTAGGTCCTCTAACTAGAAGACTGCATGTAGTAAGAGCCAGGGTCAGGCATGCTGCAGGGAGGGAAATCCTTTCATTAAGTAGTTATCATAAAGGAAAAGATTCTTGGAAGTATCCAACCTTCTGTGTGTTTTATACCTCAGCACTAATGCTAGCTAAAACGCGGTGGTGTGGGCCAGCCCCTCTGTGCTGCAGTCATACCTCCTGTCTGTAGGACAGATGCTGGGTTTTTGTGCACCACAGCAGTGCAACAGCTCTGCCATTCCCTGTGTCAGGCAGACAGGACAGGAAGGGCTGAGCTCTCCCCACCACTTCATGCACTAAGCCCCATTTTTAGGGACCAGTGCAGCAACAATCTTGCTGAACGCAATAGTAGTAAAGAGATCTCTCCAGTGTCTCCAACATTATATTAACACTTGTATCACTAAGGCAGATGTGCCACATACACTTTAGAAAAGGTTTTTATGGTATCTTCTCATTTCCACTCCAGGGAGATGGACAATACTGCAGAAGCATGGATACATTTTTAGTAAAAATCCAGCGTAATACATATTTTATTGTCTGGTCCTGCAACATAAACTTGTCTAGAAGATGAACAATGTCCTGGTCTGGACTCACAGGGAGGAAAACAAACCCTTTCTGAGCTTGCTGGCTCAGAAAAGGCAATGTAGGCATTGCCTCCATATGGGTACCTGGAGGACCCAGTCCATAGGACACGGGGTATAACTGTTGGCCCTGCAATAGCAGAGCGAATTCCAAGAAACCAACTTGAGTTATTGACACCTGCCCGGCAACATGGCAACAGGCCATCCTGCTTACCCTGGGCTTTCAGAAGAGTCATTTGCAACAAGAACACATTTTATTTACTTATTTATTTGTTTGTTTGTTTATTTGCAGACATTGATGACAGTGATTATGTCACTGTCTTACCCTGAATGCTCTGCAACATGATGATTTGGGAAGCTGCTGTTTCAGGCTGTGCCACAGCACAACGGATCAGCTGGGAAAAGCTACCAGCAAGGCCTTTTCCACTGTGGATCTGTACCTCTGCAATCAGTCTCTTCCTTTTGCAGACTGTCAGAGCAGCTGTATTTTCTCCCACTAGAATCATAGAATTACAGAATGGTTTGGGTTGGAAGGGACATTTAAAGATCATCTACTCCAACCCCTCTGCAAGGAGCAGGGACATCTCCAACCGATCAGGTTGCTCAGAGCCCTATCCAACCTGGCGTTGAATGTTTCCAGGGATGAGGCATCCACCACCTCTATGGGCAACCTGTTCCAGTGTTCCACCACCCTCACTGTACAAAATTTTTTCCTAATATCTAATCTGAATCTACCTCCCTCTATTTTAAAACCATTACTCCTCGTCCCATTGCAACAGGCCCTACTGAAGAGTTTTTCCCTGTCTTTCCTGTAGGCCCCCATTTGGTACTGGAAGGCTGCTATCAGGTCTCCCCGGAGCCTTCTCTTCTCCAGGCTGAACAGCCCCAACTCTCTCAACCTGTCCTCATAGGAGAGGTGCTCCAGCCCTCTGATCACCTTTGTGGCCCTCCTCTGGACTTTCTCCAACAGGTCCACATCCTTCTGATGTTGGGGGCTCCAGAGCTGGATGCAATACTCCAGGTGGGGTCTCATCAGAGCAGAGTAGAGGGGCAGAACCTCGACCTCACCTCCCTCGACCTGCTGGCCATACTCCTGTTGATGTAGCCCAGGATGCGGTTGGCTTTCTGGGCTGCAAGCACACATTGCTGGCTCATGTTGAGCTTCTCATCCACTAGCACACCCAAGTCCTTCTCTTGAGGGTTGCTCTCAATCCATTCTCCGCCCAGCCTGTATTTATGCCTGGGATTGCCCCAACCCATGTGCAGAACCTTGCACTTGGCCTTCTTGAGCTTCACGAGGTTTGCACGGGCCCACCTCTCCAGCCTGTCAGGGTCCCTCTGGATGGCATCCCTCCCCTCCAGTGTGTTGACGGAACCACACAACTTGGTGTCGTCGGCGAACTTGCTGAGGGTGCACTCTATCCCACTGTCCATGTCGCCAACAAAGATGTTGAACAGGGCCGGACCCAACACCGACCCCTGAGGAACACTGCTCGTCACCAGTCTCCACTTGGACATTGAGCCGTTGACCACCACTCTCTGAGTGCAGCCATCCAGCCAACTCCTTATCCACCGAGTGGTCCGTCCATCAAACCCATGCCTCTCCAGTTTAGAGAGAAGGATGTAATGCAGGACAGTGTCAAATGCCTTGCGCAAGTCCAGGTAGATGACATCAGTTTCTCATCCCTTGCCCAATGCTGTCCACCAACGCTGTCACCCCATCATAGAAGGCCACGAAATTGATCAGGCACGATCTGCCCTTAACGAAGCCATGTTGGCTGTCACCAATCACCTCCTTGCTCTCCATGTGCCTTAGCATGGTTTCCAGGAGAATCTGCTCCATGACCTTGCCAGGCACAGAGGTGAGGCTGACAGTAGATCCAGTACAAGCTACTATATATTTTTGTTCAGCCATGAAAGAACAAACACATGCATACGTACACATATGTCACGCTCCAATTTCGGATGAGAGGAAGGCCCCCTTGCATTCTAGCCAACCTCAGACAAGTCTGAGAGGCTAGGGCGGCTGAACCAACCTCTCACACACCGAAGCGAGGTTTTGTTCGTATTCTCAGGAACAGAATTAAGACTCAAAATGGAGTCAAGCGCCAGGTAACTTTATTAACCGGACAAGAAGTTTGCAAATGCAAGAGAGAGAAAGAAAGGAAAGAGGGAAAAGAGCTTCAGTTGCAATAGCTACCACCACGGAGCTGCAACGTCCCGACAGTCCAGTTGACTCGGTGGTGAACGTTCTGTCTGATGTTGATAGTTTCTATCCTTTTATTGTTTGTCTCATTGCATATTCATTGTCCTTCCAAGAATCACGTCGCATATTCCAAGAGCTGGTTTGCTTGGCTGCACCCCTCACCTCATGGTGATATGCACGCCCATTACCGTCTCTAGGTCCCTCTGTTTTTCTGGTCTCAGGTCTGGGCGCATGCCTGGGGTAAGGCTAAATTTCTCAAAATCAGCTCTGCATTCAGGTTCACAGGACAATAGGAAGAAAACAGGAATTGGCTTGCAAGATAACAGGACGACTCTAGTCCTATGGTTTAACTGATGTTCCATTGTTCAGGTGGTGGTTTGGTGTTTCTACAATGTTGAGACAAACATTCGACACAGTTTCTTACAATATATGTACAGGAGGGGGAGATGTATCTGTGTGCACATATGTGTATTTTGGTTTTTTAGCCAGCAAATTGTCCAAGACGTCTACTGCTAAAATGAACAATCTGTTAGTAAGCAGCAATGCAAGCTCAATAAATGAATGTGCATAAAGCAGTCGTTTATGGTAGAACTTATATATGCTGATTAAAACTCTGTTGGCTTCATGTGACGCTTAAAAACCTCTAAACTCTGTTATTTTGTGCACGATTCATGTTACCTCATTTTTGGATAAGTGGATAGTATTTCAGCTATGTCAAGGAATACTAGTATTATCCTGTAGTTTGGAATAGTCCAAATTAAAACAAAAAGGCTGTGTTAAATCCATGCCATAAAGAATTAATCAACAACATGTAAATGGTTTGAAATACTTTTAATATTGATGAATGGTTCTGGTAGATTACAAAAGGAATGCAAGTTCTAGGATGAACATGTGTTCTTTTTTTAACAGATACTGTATAAATGAGAATGCTTACTACATTTCATTAACTGCTATCATTAACTCTGCATTATAAGGTGTATGTGGTTTTCTTTTTTTTTTTTTGTAAGAATTTGCTTTACTCTTACCCCTAATTTTAAATATTTAATATATATTTTCATTCTGAAAATGGCCTGCAACTAGCAGCCCAAGCCAGAACTGGAACATATGTCCTGATTCTCCCAGTCACTAATACCAACTCCCTCCCAGTTTGTGATCTGGAGGAAGATTTTTATATTGGCTGCATGTTTAAGATCTTTCACAAATTATTTATGTACTTTTTTATGGGTAATACTAGTTAGATTTCTTTCACACCACTATTTGTTAAAGGACTTTTAGATCTTTCAGTGCTTTGGACTTCATTAAGAATTTAACAGTGCTAAGAGTTTTTTATGCCAGGCTCAACTGGTACTCGTAGCACAAAGGAGACAAAAAGTAAGAGTATTAATTAACTCTGGCATTACCAACATGTATCCAAAAATCATGAATTGAAAAGAAAGCAATTGTCCATGAAAAATGTTACTATTGGAGAGAAAAAAGCAACCCTTGCTCTGTAGAATCACATACACTGATGTGTCTCTTCACTTGCAGAATTCCGCAGCCTGCCTGATAGTTGGTTATCACATGTATCAGACTGAGCAGCTGCTGTGCTGAGACATCCCGACTCCAGCAGCCTGGTCTTTAACAGTACAAAACACTACAGGTTTTCTGAAGAGAGTCTCAGTATCCCTCAATGTGCTCAGTCGGTCACACTGATGTTCAACCTTAGGAAAAGGCCAAGTGACAAGAGATCCCAGGCTGCGCCTCATGACCCCGACCACGCAATTCCCTGAGCTGCGGTGCTTTTCAGCTGGCAGTTGCTCAGGTTAACGTGCTGCACTGCAGGCTGCCATGCTTTGGACTCAGATTGGACACACCGCAGTGGCTGCAGTCCTGGATGCTGCATCTAGACCCAAGGGTGTATCCAAGCCCACGCTCCTGACACTTCTCAGGCACTATCTCCAAGGTGGTCAGGTGAAGCACAGAGCAAGTGAAGGACCAAGGATTTAAAGAAGGAAGCAAGGACTCAGAACGAAAAGAAACCCATTTACAATATTCAGCTGTGCTTTGCAAGAATATATTTGCTATGTTAGCAGTATAAATAAAAAAAAAGAATATTATACACATTCCTACACTTCTTCACAGGCCTCGTACATTAGAAAATAATCAGTGCAAGAGTGTCCAAAAAGTACGTTCAAAAGCTTCACACACCAGCAGCTACTTTTGAACAACCCAACTAGCAGTTTCAGGGGGGGAGTGTCTGTCTGTGTGTGGGCTGAGCAGTGAGGGTTCAAATCATGTTGTACCTGAACGCTCGAAAGGTCTAAGAACCATGTGTAAAAGTGCCTTCGGGGTGCCCCAACTGGAATGGGCAGCCTCATGTGCGTGAAGAAAGAATTACTCTTATCACTATGCTATCCTTTGCACCCCAGCCTCTGTCCTGGGCCGGCACTGGCCTGTTGTGAAATGTCGGCAAGGCTCCGAGCAGGTACTCGGCAGCAGCAGCAGCAGGAAGTCTTCCGCTCTGGCAGCAGAGGAAAAGTTGGGCCCGAGGGGGACCAGCGGGCAGGGGGCCGGCGAGGAAGGCGAGGGGCCCTGCTGCTCCTGCCTGGCTGTGGCCGCAGGGCGGGCAGGTGGGATTGGCGTGGGCCTTGAGGCCCTGTGTCGGAGTCCCGTGGGCGCGGGAGGTGGCGCGTCCGTGGGTGTGAGAGCTGTAGGGGGCGCTGTGCGCCGCCCGGGGGCGCTCTGACAGACGGGGGCGGCCAGGTCGCGGCACGCTGGCCCGTAGGACTGCGGATTCGATCCCCAGCCCCAGCTTTTTGCCCGCGGGCAGCCCGCCGGGCTACCACTGCACCGGCAGCTTGGGCTTTCCTCCTTAACGCGTCGGGATCCTGAGCCAGGAGGCTTTTTGCCCTGGCCCTCTTCCCTCCCCTTCCCACGGGAGACTGCAGGGAGCCACAGGCAGGAGGGGCGCCCGGCCGCTGCCCGGATTTAGCCCCGCACTAAAGGCATCGGAAAGGCTGACGAAAACAGGAAAGGCAGCAGCAAGGAAATACAGCAGGGCCGTGGGCGCAGGTGGTGGAAACCTGCAGCAGCTCAAATCCTGCGGCTGCCTGCCAGAGGCGGGGGTCTGGAAGACTCAGCCCCAACCACATGCACCTCCTCTTAGGAAAAATCTCATTCCGTGACTTTGTGCACCGCCTCGGGCGCAGCTGAGCCCCGAACCCGGAGGCACTTACTCAAGCTGCTGCTTATCCTGAATTTCCCTCACTTCTCCCTCAGGGGGCAATGCAGCGGCACCCCCCACCCAGGCTCCTCCCCGCTTCCGTCCCCCTCAGAGCAAGATGGCGGAGGGGGTGTCTCCCGTCATGCCCCGCGGAGGCGGAGGCCGCTCCTCTTCAGTGGACACTGTGATCAAAATGGCGGCAGCGGCGGGAAATACGAGTGGTTTTTGTCTCTCCCGTGTTTGAGTCGGTAGCTGCGGCGCTATGGACGCCTTGGGTTGTATGAAGTCCCTGCTACTGGCAGCCGCGCAGTACCGAGCTGCCAGGACACCGCCTAACGCGGAGCTCCTGCAGCGCAGCTTAGAGGTGAGGGCGGCGCCGGTCCCGGGTCCCCAGGCCGCGGTGGAAGAGGGGCGGTCCGGTGCGGCCGGGTATGCGGGGGTGGCCGTAGCGCTCCCTCGGGGGCACGGGTGGCTCTTCTCGGGGCCCGGCCTCGGCAGGCTCCTCGCCGCCCTGGGCGACTGCGGCGCCGGCTGTAGGGCCGCGGGGCCTTCGGCCGGCTTCCCCCCGCCGCTACGTGCGGCCTCCCCCGCGCCTCAGCGGCTGGAGACGGGCAGACCCGCGCGGTGACCGCCTGCCAGGGGCGCTGGTGGCCGAGGGCGGCTGTCGGACAGAAGAAACGTTTACGTTTTTAGCAATAACCCCGGACTACTACTATGTCCTTTATTGTAACGGTTTATGGTGTTTGTGTATATTTACAGATGTATACAATATGTTTGTACACACATAGACTAAGTATATATTGTGCCTTATAAGGGACTTTTTTTTTTGTTTTTTAATATCCCTTAAATCTTGACCCACAAGGATCACTTATTTTCACAACTTAAAAACAGAGTTTGAATGATGAACTGGTCTTGTATCTGGAGTTTGCCAGTTTAATGCAAGGCATAATCAAAAGTGTTTGTTGCTAAGGGCGAGGCCTGTTTGTTTCTCTGACCTCCCGGTAGGGTCCTGTGTACAACTCTTGTGGGGGGCACACAAGACTGAATTGCTTAATCTTCAAGGTACCTGCTAAAACATTCATTTAAGAGTGAGTATTCGGTTTCTCTGTATCCATTGTAAAGAGGTATACAGGGAATGTGCAAAACCAACATTATATTGCTCTCTTATGCAAGTATAACTCATGCCTACCTGTACATCAGTACAGGTATATAATTTTCAGCGTCTTCTTATATGGGCTTTTCTGAATTCAGGTTCTCTTTTTTTTTTGTCTCAAGCAGAGAGTGCTCCCAAAGCAGCACTACCTGTTACTGCTTATCCTTCCTGCAGAGTGGCACCTTTGGGTTCACGTCCACATCTTTAGAATGCAGGCTGTTGGGCTGAGCTGATAAATGTTTGTACTGAGCAGTCTGGTTGTTCTCCCAAAATCAAGCCCTATCTTTTATCTATGCTAAAACATATGTAGGAAGAGTAACCTGATATTAATTCTGTTCAATGTGTGAAGAAATAAAAAGTGTTGCTCTACTACAGCTATGAGGTTAAAAAGAATGCTGTTACTATGAATGCTGCCAGGAAGCCAATAAAATAAGCCTCAATATGTTTATAAATTATCACAATGTAAACTTAGTACTTTCCAAAAGTAAAGGAAATACATACACAAGAACGAAAACTAGATTTTTTTTCAGAACTTTTTCTTTATCGAATGTGAATACAAATGTCCTGTGGCACTTAAATTCTCAGTTTGTCAAACAGGGCAAAATCTATTTACTGCAAGTCCATGCTTTGATTTCTGTGTTAAATACTTTGTTGCAGTTGAGTAATTGAGGTTGTTTTTCTGCCTTCGTTTCCAGGTTATCTCTGGACTGAAGCTTACACGACTATTTGCTTCAAACCAGATTCTACCAAGTGAATGTCTCAGTTGCCTAGTTGAACTTCTCGAGGATGCTAACCTAAACCCTTCTCTAACATTGTCTGTGGTTACCTTGCTATCACAGCTAGGTAAGGTTTGCGTCTGAACTCTTTATCTTGGGTCTGGGAGAGGGAAGACAAGACAGGTGCTGATTCTGTGGCATGGGTGATGAACTTGAAAAAAGCGTAAGCTGTGAAAGATGAAGTGTTTTTCATTGTAGTGGAGTGCTTGGCTGAGCCACTTGACTTGTATGGACACGGGCAGGTAAGATGTTAAATCACAATGGGAAACAGATTTGAAGTCATTGCTGTGGAATGACTATGATCATGCTTGTTACAATTTTTCCTCAGTGGGCAGGGTGAGGAATTATTCTTTTCTTGGGTCCCTGATTTTTGGAGCTTGAAAAGACAACATTTTTTTTAATGAAGAAACCTGCCTAGGGGATGCAAAGATAGGGAGAAACCACATTACATCAACAATTGTTGTCACCTCAGTTAAGTCCTCCCATTGGAGTGCTTGTTTGTGTAGCAGTTGGGCTCTCCAATGGTCTGATCCTGTGTGCCTCAGGTTTTCTCAACGAGGAAGTAGATTCTGCTGGCTCTTACTTATTTCTTGGGACGGATTTTTTTTTTCCTCCAATTTCACAGAAGTGAGACTTGATTGTCTAGGGAGCTTTGTGCTCACCATAACCTACATATGTAGACTACATATACAGAGAAAAATCATCCCTTCACTACTTAAGTTTTCATCGTGCGTAAGTGGTTAGTTGAGATTTGAGTCCCTTATGATGACCACTTGTTTATCTTCTCTGATTCATTGAGTTTTTAGCCTCTGAGCTTCTTTTTATAATTTTTTTAATTATTACTTTAAAATTGTATTTGTTGCTGGGATTTTTAACTATTTTCTTACAACCTATTTGATCTGGAAAACTTTAAGAATTGTAGTCCTCCTCTAACTGATCTATTGCTTTACCTGTCATCCTTGTTTGCTCCATCTTTTCCAGGTCTGCCTAAGCAGAACTGACATTTTGTGTTTACCTACTGCTAGATAACCTGATCACGGTGTCGATTTTAGTCAGCTTGCCTAGCTGTAGTGTGAAGCAAGAAACTGAGATAAATGATTTTAAGCTTTAAAGCCTTTTAAGTGCAGGATTCAAGATCTCGAACAGAACTAAAACTTTGTAGGTAGGAGGTAGACCATTCCTTCAGTGTCCAGGCATTTTAAGGAAAGGGTTAGTGTTTCAATTAGCAGTAAGTTCAAAAGTGGGTAGAGATGCAAGTGCATAGGAGCTGTGATTTATTTTTTGTTATTTTTATTTGTGAAATATACATGAAAAACTAATCAAAGACTTTGGCTTCTGCTTAGATCTGTAGCTAATACAACAGCCGCTTTTGCTATTGCGTAGCGGATTTTGTTAATAATTCTTAAATTCCAGCCTTAGACAATGAGACCAGAGAAGCTCTTCAGCGTACCTACAATCTGACCAGCGTGCTGGCAGGAGTGGTTCATCGAAGTTCTACTCACCTTAGTGACCCGGCCTTATTACAGGTAACAGGAACTAATGCTTAATAATATTTGTCTTCTGTTATATAGTATGCATGACACTGTATGCATATAATAACTCTTTAAAAGCTTTATCTGAAATAATGTGTTGAGGAAGAGTTGATTTAAGATGCATATTTGCTGTCTGAGGCTAGTATGGCAGGGTTTTAGCACTGTGTAGAGTTCTTGTATTGTCTCTTTAATCTTGCTTGTATTTCTCACCTGCTCTAATTAATTTTTTTTTAAAAAAAAAAAACCACAACCAAATAAAAAAAACTGGTTTTGAAATTATCTTAAGGAATCACTGCTTGAGAGCTTGGAAGGCTATTTTCCCGTTAAGATATTTATTTATTTCTCCTAGTGTACATAACAAAAGCCTGGAGCTTGTTGTGTCTAATCAATACTTTGACAAGTAATTGTGAAGGAGTGAAAGGAAAGCTGTGGCTGTTAGTTCTCATGGAAGGTTTGCAGGTCATGTATGCCTCCTCTGGTCAGTGCTGTCTGCCAGTGAATGCAAGGGGGCAGCAAGAATGCTGTCTGGGGGACTTTACTACCATTAGATCTGTTAACAGTCTTTACAGCAAACCTGTTTTCCTATAAATGTACTTTCTACAAGAGATTGCAAAGTACTTTTTGGATTTTGGTGAAACTTCTAGATCTTTCAATAGGACAAAGCCACTTTCTGACTGACAGAATGATGAGCTTGCTGACAAGGCAAAGGGGAGAATTGAATGAGCCAAAATGGTAACTCCTCTGTCAAAATGAAACCTTATTCATCTGTTTGGGCTTTTAATAACTACAGTAGTGTGGCAGGACATTACTCAAATGCTTGTATCAGCTTGTGTGATTGTTATGTTAACATTAGAGTCTGAAAAGTAATTCGGTTGTGGTGTCTGGTTATTTGTCTCTTCAATTTCAGCTTTTGTAACTTGTAACATTCTTCAATTAGATGCTATAGGAAAGACATATGTAAATAGCTTTTTATTTCCTCAGAGTATTCAATTGCTGCAGAAGCTAACGTACAATGTTCCAGTCTTTTGCGCTGGTGCCAACATCGATGAATTAATTTCATTTCTAATGCATCATGTGTAAGTGTGTACTCAGTTGTCTTTTCTTATGGGAAATATCTAGCTAAGTTTCTAAACTTTCTGAAGGCTATTAGCATGCTACACTATCCTGGTCTCCAGAGCGTGCTGTGACACTTTTGCTCTGAAGTTAACAGATTTCTCCTTAAAAAACATGTTTTTACAGATTGCCGAATGCAGTGATTGTGGGGCTTTGAGCGATTGAATATTAATTGGCCTCTTAGCTCTTCCTCACACCTGGGAGCAGGGAGCTAACAAAGAGAAAAGCCAGGAGAAAATTCCTGTCTGTCATTAGAAGCAAACTTATGTTAGATGAATATAAATTTTTTACAAGTGTCCTTGTAAGAGATCTAATGACTATTAAAAGCACCTGCAATAAAGGACCTTTGATCTCTGATACTTTTTTAATGGATGTGCTCAGTTAAAAACTGCCCGCACTATGGGGACTGCAATCTGAACTTTGCTTTGCTTGATGGAATGGTGCCTAATTGGAAAACAAAAGCAAACAAAAAACCCGAAACAAAATTAAAAGTCCCCCAACCACTCCATTGCCACACCCCACAATTTTTTGTAATTAAATTCTGAATATTGTAATAAAACATATTTATTTAAACTTCTGTACTTTTCTTTAAAGTCAATCCACTGAAGACGAGTTAACGATACCATGTTTAGGACTCCTGGCAAATCTCTGTCGTCACAACTTATCTATTCAAACTCAAATAAAATCTTTGGTAAGAGTTTTGGTTTTTGTGGCATAATTCTCTGTCTTGAGGGCAAGAGGGAGTTATTTGAGTCTGGGGAATTACCTTAGTATTTCTTATGCACTTTCTTGCGGCAATAATAGCCCTGATCTGTTTGTTCTCTAGAGTTGGTGGTTGTTTCTCCCATATTGTAGAAAATAACTAGTAAAACAGGAAGTTGTATATTCTCTTCCCTGCTCTACATTTCTGTATTGTTGCCCTAGCTTGTGTTATGCATTCAATTTCTACAACTGTTCTCTGCAAATGAAAGGTGAATTTAAAATTTGAGCATTCTACCTTAGAGAAACTGAATGTTCTTAACATAAAGACTGTAAGCTCTGGCCAACAAAATAAATCAGTAAAATACCACTAATCTTGGTGTCAGGTCAGGGCCCTTCAATCCTCAAATACACATCCATATCTGAGCTACCCAGTTCCTGTCTCTTCATAAATCAGTGCAAGCATAACTTGTTGCTCAATTCAGAAATACAAATTCATCTACATGGCAGTGAATGTTGTACTGCTTACCTTGGAAGGGAGGCAGGAGGAGAAAGAAGGAAATGCTGTCAGATCTGATTACTGAGCAGAGAAGGGATGAGGGTAAACTTTCAGTGGTTGTTTTCTATTAGAGACTTCAGCAAAATTACTTTCTCTTCTTTATTTAAAATAATGATGGAATTTCTTCCTTAGTATGGGTTTTCTCATTTTTCCTTTCACAAGTTCAACAGAGAATTTAGTCATTAACATGAACACCAGTATTGTGCAGTAGAACACTGAAACAGATTTCCTAGAGTGCAGTCATCATTGTAATATGTTTTTTGTATTACTATTCGTGATCTGTATGGCTTACTTATAAATATGTACAATCTGTAACTTTGATGTTTTTATAAACAGAATAAAATTTATAATGCTTGTATTTCTCCTTTTTCCTTCAGAATAATGTGAAGAGTTTCTATCGTACCTTAATAAGTTTCCTGGCCCATAGTAGTTTGACTATGGTTGTGTTTGCACTTTCAGTATTATCAAGCCTTACTTTAAATGAAGAAGTAGGAGAAAAAGTAAGTGGTACTTTGAAGTCTGTTCTATTCTGAAGTTGAAGACAAAACTAATAGTCACACTGGTAAAATAAAAGTCTAGTTCCAGTTAGTTTTAATAAGAAAGACACCCAGCAAAGTAAGTACACGTCCATAGAAAACGTTCTTCTTCCTTTCAGCTCTTTCATGCTCGAAATATCCATCAGACTTTTCAGTTAATATTCAATATTGTTGTAAATGGAGATGGTACTCTAACAAGAAAATACTCTGTTGATCTACTCATGGATCTGCTGAAGAATCCTAAAGTTGCAAATTATCTCACCAGGTATGGCTTCACTTCCTAAAAGTACAGGATATTTTTCCTAAGCTCTTGTTCAATTCCTTTGCTATATGCTATTTGTATTCTTAAGCAAACATTGGAAAAAACATTCTGCAGAGGCTTTTTGAATCTTACTAGTTGATTATAACTGCTGTACCTGAAACTAAAAGGATTCTTGTGTTACTAGCTTCACACAGAAGTGTGAATCAAAATCTGTGGTTTTCATTGTTACTTAAGGAAAGTATAACATAGGAACATAACATAGCTATGTTCAGTAATTCTTTGTCTGATCACTGACACTGTTCAGACAACTTGATGAATAGCTACCTTGCCTTTTACAGGCCTGTTGAAGCTATAGTCCTTGTAATACCGTAGCTGTAACGGGAGGGCATTACAGAGTAGGTCTGTGGAGGGCTTGACTAGTGGTTCTGCAAATTCAGCTAGCAGCATTTAGTTGCTGAATTTCAGTCTAGTAGTATAAATAGCTAGGAAGTCTTGGCTTATTTTAAGGAATTTGCTTTCATTCTTAGAATATCTTTAAATCTTAGTCTACGTTAAATAGAAATTACGTTATCAAAGCTATCACTGTACTTGAAGTGTTTGGGGTAAGGAGGAGAATAGGGCACTTTCTTTCATCACTGTATAAATTTCTCTGTGTGTTGAAATTCCAATTTTTTTCCCTTCTCTATATATGGTGTAGATATGAGCACTTTACCTCATGCCTTGGTCAAGTATTAGATCTTCTTCGTGGAAGGGATCCTGATTCATCATCTAAGGTATTTATACTTTTTTCAGTTTAAGGTTAAGAAAGTACAACACCTAATCTAGTTTCACTTCTGTAGTCATAAGTAGGTTCTTTGTGCATGAGGGTTGATAATGAAATACACTGACTTCAGAACTCTTTAAGTGACCTATGGTATTCACCAGATTTATATTTTCTAGTTATTTAAAAGGATGTCAGATTGAATTTGTAATGGTTGGGGTTTTTTGTCAGATTATGTGTGTTTGCTTTCAGGCAACAGACATACAGGCAAAAAGCCAACATAAATACCTTTTGTGCTTTGGCTAATAAGGAATTTTGGAATCTACCAGAAATGCAGTGTGTACCCCACTTCATTGGCTAAAACTTGACTTAATACTGATCAGGGAACCATGATGCTAATTTCAAAGATTTAGGAATAAGTTCTTTCATGTTAATTGAACAAATTGATGCCACATTCAGTTAAACAATAAACTGTAGCATTCAGCTTTGTCTCACTAACACCTTATGTAAATGAAACATTTGCTATTTGTTGCTAAAGGCTAAAATATGAAATGTTTGAAAATATTTGGGCTAAATACATCTGTTAAATGAATCTTCAGCTTTCTTATGAATGTGTTTCTCATCATAATAAATGATAAATGCTAATGTTTCTCTGTGTGATTTTTTTTGTTGTTGTTTATTGGTTTTATTTAGAGACATATTGACAAGCAACTTTCCTGAGTGCTTTCCTCTTTGTCTCTGAGTATGCACATGTGCATCCATTTGTGTCTCAGAATATTTTCCCTTCCTTAGCTTTCTTCATTCTGAGTGTATACACATTTCTACTGCTTATTAGATTGCTAGCCAGCAGTCATCCCTTTTTTTTTTTTTAAGAAAGAGGGAAAACAGTACACTGAATACTGTTACAAGCCGTCACTAGTCTAATGAATTGTATTTTTGCTGCTGACTTGGCTTTAAGAAAATAAAACTTTTCTTCCGAAAACTTTGAAGTGCTAAAAGGCATTCCATAGAACTTAGCTATCTCTTTAGACTTGTGCTGTTGGAGTTGCAATTTCTATGTAAGTACTTGATTTAAAAGCATTTGAATTCTCATTCACTTCACACAGATCTTAGAACTGCTGCTTGCCTTCTGTTCTGTGATAGAACTGCGTCATACCCTGCGGCAGGCAATACTGGAACCATCTGGCTTGCCAGTGTCTGCAAATACCAGATTTGGGACTCGCTCAAAGACTTTTGAACCTTCTGTTGCACTGGTACACTTGTCAAACCAGCCACTGGAAGACTCCGAAGACTGTTCAGTTCTAGCATTGCAACTATTCAAAGAGATTTTTGAGGTACCAAGACTGGTAATTTAAAGAGCTTCATAGCAGCTATATTTTAATTGATTTTTAAACAACTACTGGCATTTTACTGGAAAAATAGCATATAAAAATATACCTGAAAGAAAATTCTTCGTGTTCTAGAATTCCATAGTTTATAAACCAACTACTTTTTATTTTTTTTAAAAGACATCCTGTATTTTAGAAATATGTCTGCATAGAAAGTTAAGTGGAAGATATGGCAGTTCATAAAGTCATGAGGTAGATAAAAAGTTATCAAAGAATTCCTTTCTAGGACTTCTAGAAGTGAGGAAGTTTCTGCTGTTTCTGTGCTCTTTGTTAAACTTACTCCTCCAGTATGATACTGATCAGCAGTCTTAAACCTGAAATTGCAAGGGGCTGGGAAAGCTAGAAGACAGGCTTGTGGAGGAAGAGGTAGAGTAGACTTGGCTTCCTTGTTCTGTAGTTTTAAATATTGACATAAAATAAAATGTGTTTATTCCAGGATGTTATTAATACTGGGAACAGTGCATCAACCGAACACTTTGTGGATATTTTGCTCCCTGTTCTCCTTGATCATCTTCAGATGCCAGAACAGATTGTGGATGAGCTATTAGTGAAGAAAAAGTGTGAAAGAATGGTCAAGGCTATTAATGTCCTGACAAATATCCTTTTTATGTGCCTATTGGCAATTAATTTTATTCCTCCACCATGATCTGCTCTAAGATGTTAGAAGAAAGGTCCATCTTGAATCATTTTAATAGCTTTTAATGACAATAACTGCCCTAATTTTACTTAGGACTGTCATTTTGAAAGAGCTTAAGTAGCTTTCTAATTACTGTGAAATTATTGTGTAATACAGTGGTGCAGGATAAAATGTGGTGGCTATTCAACAGTATAGAAGCACTTTGCAGATCAAAAATGAAGATGAGTGTGTGCTGTTGAAATTATAATGGGAGTGTGTGTGGCCATTGTCTTGATCAGTATAGTATTTTCACCTAGCTAAGTCAAGTGCAGCTCCCAGACAAATATGACATAAACTTAGATCAGTGAAACGAGGAAAAATAACATGGAATGATACCGTTTTGCACTCTTCTTGGAGTCGTTGGTGTCCACAGTATCATGTGTTAAGGAGGACGTGACTGCAGGACCTAATCCTGCATCTAAGCTGAGTTCTGTGAAAAAGTCTTTGCTTATTCACTTGTAGAGAACTAGTTCTTGTATGGAACTGATTGTTCACTGCCTTCTGTTCGTCATTTCTTTATGCTACCTATTTTATTGTCATTTCTCTTAGCTGTTTCCAAGTAGATGTGTTTTAATTGAAAAGTGAAGCTTACTCGGTTTGTGAGTTAAGCGTGACTTAAGTGGTTTATGTAGTTGGGTTATAAAAGCATTTCTTAAGGCTCCTGTGCTTTGATACACAAACTTTTGTGTCCTCGTTATTAGAAAATGTTGCCTTTTGGTGGCAATGCCTAAGCATAGGTATGTAAAGTTTATTCTTAACTCAGTCTACTGCTCTGTAGAGATGACATACTGAAAATGTGTGTCTCAAAGGTACTGACTGCCAGCCAGTGCATGTCTCTAATAGAAGACCAATTTACCTGTAGTGGGATTGATACTGGTTTTGGGACAAAAGTAGTGGACTCTAAAATGTGGTGAGCATACAAATTTATCTAAAATCTAATTTAGCAAGATTTGTATGACAATTGTGATAGTGTTCCAATGGAACGTATATTGTAGTTGAAAGTACTATTTAAATGCATGTAAATCAATACTATTTTTAAATCAAACTTTTTAAAAATCAATACTATTTTTAAATTTTTTGGCAATAGAAAGTAATGTTTCTGATCAGTTCAATAAGTAAAACCTAGCTTAAACATTTGGATGTTGTTTTTTGGTATAAGCTGGAGATCCACTTATGTGGAACAATGATCTTAAAGCTCATGCAGTAGTTCAAGCTTATCCAAGTTGTAGCTTACCAGAACTACTCATAGCACCTAATTTGTGCAACCAGAGTTCAAAAATACCACATATTGAGAGGGGCAGGGAATTATTGTGCTGAAAAGGGAATATACATTCCTTCAGCTCAGTGTCAATATAACTAGGAGTTATATAGCCAAAAACCAGTGAAATAGAATTGGACCTACAATTAAACACTCCTCACTTTCAACTTGAAAGTTGGTTTTTTGCTCTTCACTTCTGCTATCCTTGACGTGCTGGAGGAGCTCAGCAGCATGTCCAAGGAACTCGGTGATCTCTTGGTGTTGGCATTGTTGCTTTGCTAGACACATTTAATTTCTTTGTGAAGGTATTTATTAACTTTTTAAATTGACTGAATGTATTTATAAGTGTTGATTTGACAAACCTCACTCTACCTTTCCTTTTGTCCCACTTTGCTTTTTTTATTTGTATGTTTAAAAGCAACCTTGCTGCTGATATTATTTTGAAAACACTTGATCTTATGAGCAGACTGAAGCAGGATGTACCTGGTATGGAGGTCAGCTTCTACAAAATTTTACAGGTATGATTTTAAAATGTCTTATGAAGCATATCTGTGAAGGAAAATGCATTGCATTACAGTAGTTTTAGTTCTGAATGTTTTGCATGCTTATCTCTGAAGCAGTAAAACTTCTAGGAAAATATACTCCCCTGGGCACCTTTCTTAAAGGTTATCTCATTGTTAATTCTTCTAAAATAAGAGCAGTTTGCTTTTACCCCAATCATTTATTTCAGTAATGCATGTGAAATCATACTTCAGCTGTCTGGTAAGAATTATCCTTGGAAGACTTCTTTAGCACTGCAGTTTAAAGGTAGCAAACTAGAAAAAAGTTATCACAACCACATAATTATTTATGGAGTTGGTTACTGTTAAATATACATATATATGTATATATATATACACACACATACATATAATTACTGACTTTGTAAAACAACTTCTGATAATGATTGGTCAGATGATAACTTAACAATTTGTTTTGTAGGTGGAAAAGTAACCCAGGTAGTCAAACACTTCACGCTGTTTTGGAGAGTTTTCTCTCAAGAATGGGAACTGTGTAATTTAGTGTGCAGCAATGAGAGTTTTGCAATCCTCAGGAAATCCTTATAAAACTTAAGGTTGGATAATGGAAATCAAGTGCTTGAAAACTTGAAGGAATTAATAGTCTTTTTACCTAGTGTGTTGGCTTTAATGGGAAAACACATTTCTAAATAATCTGAAGGGTAAATTGTTTTTAAGAGTAATTCTTCTTCCATTGACTTCACGCTCAGGATTTAGAAGGGTAAGCTTTAAGAATGTAGCTTAAGTTTTGAATAAAACATTTCTGTGCTTACAGGCCTTGATATTGTGATGTCTGGGTGGGTTTTTTTGTTCACTGTTCTATCTGGTTTTGACTGAAGTAGTTTATTTTTTTAGGATCAACGCTTGATTACGCCTTTGACGTTTGCTTTAACATCAGATCATAAAGAGCAAGTCCAAGTGGGACTTGGAATACTATTTGAGGCTGCACCCTTACCGGATTTTCCTGCCATAGTGTAAGTTTATTTTTGTGGTAGTCTGGTAGGATTTGACATTTTTATGGGCTTAGTGATATTCATGTTTCTTGGCATATTACCTTCAGTTCATCAGAGAAATTTTAGAAAAAATGTCTTTTTTTTTTCTTCTTTATCTGAAGTTAAGAGAGAGTCATGACAAGGGTGGGGAAAAGACTACCAACAATCAAGTGACAAAGTGGTAGACTGGGTTGGAAAACAAAGGTTTTGGGTTTATGTGAACAGGAGGAACCTTACAATCAACACAATATGGCTAAAGCTGAGTCACCCCGATATGCACATAAATAAGAGATTGCCTACAGGACAGCACTGTGGGGGGGAGAAGCCCACATACTCTTCCTGGGAAACCAGCAAGGTGGGGTGCCTCTGAAATGTCTGCAAAATAGTGCATACAGCATGGGGAAGAAACAGGAGAAACCGGAATTTTACATGCAGTTACAGGGCTATGGAATCACAGACCTGTGGTGGGATGCCTCACATGAGTGGAGTGCCCCAATGGATAGATACAGGATCTTTAGGAATGATGGGCCAGGAAGGTGACGAAGGAGAGTTGCCCTTTTTATGAGACAGCAGAGGGAATACATGGAACTCTGCCTTGGGACAGATAAACCAGCTGAGAGTTTGAGTTAGGATTACGAGGCAGACCAAAATAAGGAATGTTGTAGTGGGTGTCTGCTACAAGCTGCCAGATCAGAAAGAAGTAGTAGATGAAGCCTTCAGACAACTGGAAGAAGCCTCATGTTCACAAGCTGTGGTTCTTGTAGGAAACTTTAAATACCTTGATATCTACTGGAGAGGTAACACAGTAGGGTGCAAGCAATCCAAATGGTTTGTGGAGCACACTGATGGCCACTTCCCAACACAGGATTGAGGAGCTGATGATAGGAGGCATTCTGCTGCACCTGATTACTACCAAACAAGGAAGAATTGTTTAAGGATCTGAAGGTCAGTGACATCCTTGGTTGCAGTGACCATGAGATGGTGATGCTCAGCTTCCTAAGAGGAGGGAACAGGGTAAAAAGTAGGATCACAACCCTGGACCTCAGGAGAGCAGATCTTGGCCTCTTTTTCATTATCTACTTGAAAGAATCCCGTGACATGCAGCCCTGATGAGAAGAGGGGGTGGTTGATTTCTTTTTCCCCTCCTCCCCAAAGGATCATTTTATTCAAGGCGTTAATGGTCCATCCCAATCAGCAGAAAATCAAACAAATGTGGCAGGAGACTTGCAAGGAGATCCTGACAAAATTAAATTATAAAAAGGAAGCACACAAGAGGCAGAAGCAGAGGCAGATGACCTGGGTGGAATATAAAGACAGTGGCCAAGTATACAGAGATGAAGTTAGAAAAGCCAGAGCTGATCTGGAGTTGAAACTGGTCACAGATGTGAAGGGCAACAAGCTGAAGTATGCCAGCTTGTTGTGAAGTACACACAGCCTTCGAAAAAATATGTGCCTTTCTGCTGAATGGGGCATGGGACTCGATGGCAAAGATGATCAATAGCACCCTGGACTTCATTAGGAAGAGTATTGCTGGCAGGTTGAAGGAGGTCGTCATTCCCCTCTGCTCAGCCCTGTTGAGACCACATCTGGAGTAGTATGTCCAGGTCTGGGCTCCCCAATACGAGAGAGATAGACATACTAGAGTGAATCTAGTGAAGGGCCATTAAGGTGTTTGAGGGACCAGCATGTCATACAAACTGAGACTGAGAGCTGGGATTGTTTAGTTTTGAGAAGACTTTGTGGTAGATCGTATCAATATGTATAAATGTCTGATGGGAAGGAACAAAGGAGATGGAGCCAGAGTCTTCTCAGTGGTATCCATTGACAGGACAAGAGGTAGGCACAGACTTGAAATACAGGAAATAAAACCTTTTTAATTTCTTGAAATATAAGGAAAAAATCTTTTACTGTAAGTAGAGTCAAACACTGGAAAAGGCTGCCCAGGGAGGTGGTGCCATCTTCATCCTTTGAGACAGTCAAAGCTACTGGCTGTAGTCCAGGGCAACCTGCTTTAGAGGTTCCTTTCAACCTCAGCTATTCTATGATCACATGATCTTGTGGATATAGGAAACATTTTTATAATGGCCAGTAACAAGTACTCTGGCTGGAAAAATAAAGGATCTGTACAGTCCAATATGCCAGCAGTTGTATAATGGAATAGCCAAATAACATGTCTATAAATGCAAGTTAAAAATGGGATTTGTTTAGCTATGAAGCAGTTGAGAGAGCTCTTCAGTGAAGTGGCTGGGTTAACTTAGTAATTAAGAAATTTATCGAGAAGAAAAGTTTGGTGGTTGTTTTTTGCTGTTGTTTTTTTTTTCATTTTTTTTCTTTTTTTTTCTTTTTTTTGACTGGTGCCTCATAAAACTAGCTCTTTGGACTTCTCATTCTCTGATTTGGAACATGTCCTTAGTAGCTGTCTTGAAAATATCAACCACAAGCTACATACAGACACTGGAATATAGGAAATTGTAATTACTTGTCTAAGCTTTTGTGTTCTTTTCCCTGTACAAATTTTAAGTGATTGACTTTTATCCGCATACTTAGATTTTGATTAAAACTTACAAAATGAAATGTGCTGTACTCAATATAGTATTGTAAAATAGCATTGCAGATAAGGAAAAACTAAGGTTTATTGGTAGCACTCTGCCTTTTCATGATTCAATCTTATTTTTATGCTCAATGAAAATCCATGTTAAATACCTTCT
Source organism: Chlamydotis macqueenii (assembly GCF_036417535.1). Classification (NCBI taxonomy): domain Eukaryota; kingdom Metazoa; phylum Chordata; class Aves; order Otidiformes; family Otididae; genus Chlamydotis; species Chlamydotis macqueenii. Next base: position 96,972,433 of record NC_141556.1, on the reverse strand, counting down.
CAATCTTCCTACTTAGAAACAGTGGCCTAATTAAAATGGCATGTGAAACAACCTGTTTCTTAAGCTAATAAGAGACAGACAATCTAATCTGTTCTGCTCTAGAAGAGCTGAACACTGTGCCCTTTCTGGCAAGATACTGCACTTGTTTCTAAAGGCTAGCTATAACAATAGGCTAGCCTGTTTGTTTTTTTCTGCTTTGCATATCCCTGGACAGTTTGAACATGTCTGATACTCCATCTTAATGTTGTGCAATAATGCAAATGTAACTGTTCCCAGTAGTCTGTTTTCAACAAAAGAGAAGTTAATTATATTATGAAATTGTTCTCATTTTCAGTATTTGGGGTTGGACTAGATGACTTTTGAAGGTCATTTCCAACCCTAACCATCTATGATTCTGTATTTGTAGCATATTGTTTCATTAATAGCCTTTATGTTTATACAGACTTGGTGAAAACATTGCAGCAAATAATGCTTACAGACAACAAGAAATGAAGCATGCATCAAAAAGAATCCAAATGCTGTCACCTGCGACCAGCGTTACTTCAGTGAAGTGTTCTTCATCCTGTCCTCCAAGTGATGAATCTACAACTTCAAATATACAGGAATTGACACAGAAACTTAATTTGGGACTAAAGGTTAGTAGAATTTGTATACCGTTGTTAAGTATTTGACACTTTTACTGAGGGGAATGGAAATTAAAATCCAAGTGTCAGGCTATAGTGCGTGTATCAGTTGAGGTCAGTTTAGATTCCTACCTATTTAGGAATCCTTTTACTAACCTACTTAGCAGAATTCAGTGATGATTCTTTGTGCTGCATCAGAAGCTGGGCTTCATGTTGAATGTTGAAACCACTTCCTCCAGTGGGGTTACCCACACTCTTCTAGCTGTAAGATGTGGAGGCAGGTGTCAGTTATAGTCACAACTGCCTCGACTTGCTGGGATGCATACAAGGAGCCCCCTCCCTCTATTTCCTAAGAAACAACTTGTAATAAAATAGAGATCGTATGCTGCTTTATAAGAGTATGGTGCATCTCTTGTATGTCTAAACAGGCATACGAACACTTTTCTCGTCTCTTCTTGCCTGTAGCTCTTTAGTATTTGCAGTTCAATTCTTGTGGCCTTCTTGAAAATGCACTTTTATTACTTCAGAAGAAAGCTTTTGCTTCCCTCTGCAGCAACATTCATTGTGAATGAGACACTCAAACAGGCACTACGTATGGCGCGCTTCTTTGCGAGCCATACTGTCAGATACTGAATATACTTCCTCTTTCTCTGCTGTTCAAAGCAAGTTAGTTGCTTTGTAGCTGCTTTAGCCATGTGCATTTCATGCTCTTAATATCAGGGGAAATTACTTGTCCTGTGAGGGGATTGCTAATTCTCCAGGAAAGATTAGACCAAGGGGAACTGTTTTAGAGTGATATTACCTTTTCATAGTGCTGGACTGATAGTCTTCTGCAGATGAATCCTATTCAACCTAAATAGTTCAATTACTCACAATCTTTCCGCAAGAGTCAGATGAATGCATTTGAGCAGACAATCCCAGGTATGAAAATAAGAACTTGAAAAGCTAGTGGACAGCTGGAGCTCACAAAACTACTGAGCTCTTGAGGCACATGTTACCTGTCTAAGTAAATACAAATTTACAGTAGCAGTAATTGCAAAACATTTCCACAGATGAAGGAGCCGATCACTGATATGAGGATATCTGACATAATGGATGTCTATGAGCAGAAGCTGTCAGCGTTAGCGGTGAGTGCAACCTAATGTGTATGGGTACATTGCTGACTATACATTTAGAAAATGATAATGAAAAATGTTTTTTCTCATGGACAGTCTAAAGAAACTAGGCTGCAAGACCTTCTGGAAGCAAAGGCAGTAGCTCTGGCTCAGGCTGATAGGCTGATGGCTCAGTACCGATGTCAGAGAGCCCAGGCTGAGTCTGAGGTAAGTAGCAGGAGCTTCCTTCTGGGACTCTTGGGGGGAGGCTGTGTAATAATTGTCTGGGTAGCTTTAACTGTGATTGTGTGTGTAAGCTCTATACTGCTTAGCTGTAAGGTATGCTTGCAAGTTAAGGCAGTCTTATTTTCATCAGAAACATCCTGTTTTCCTCTGAATTTTCTCCAGAACAGTTCTCTTTAATGTCCTTTCCCTTACAAGAAATAAACAAAACTAACCTACTGTACTGATTATTGTTTGTTAACCATTAGTGTTAATTTAATGGTAGTGATCTTGAAAATTAATAAAGCCACTTACTAGAATTCTATGTAGAATTTGCTACTATAGGAAGAACTGTTTCTTGATTGTGCCTTTTAATTGTTTGTCAAAGATGAACATTCAAAGAAAGCTTGCTTCTGTGGGGTATGAATTTGAGGTGTGCATTGGAAAATCAGAATTATTTCTATTCTTTGAAGGTTATAATAAAGATTGGGCTGCGGATTACTAAATCCATAGCTAAAATATATCATCTTTTACTTCTTTCCTTTCCCCTCACACTTTCTATAGAAAGCTAAAGGAATTTAGTGAACAAGTTAATTTGTACTTAATATTAGGTGAGAGAAATACTTTTCTTAAAGTAGCTGATGGCATTTTAGTGTTAGATCTGTGGCCTCAAATATGCCTATTACAAAGTAACTTGTGAAACAGAACTGCTTATAATTGTGGAGTTTTTTTTTGTGGGGGGTGTCTTTCCTCTCAAAGGCAAGAACTCTTGCTGCAATGTTGAAGGATGCAGAACGAAAAAATGAAGAACTTAATGATTTGCTGAAAGCTCAGCAAGTAGAATCTGAAAGAGCACAGACTGATATTGAACAGCTCTTTCAACACAACAGGAAATTACAAACAGTTGCTGAAGAACATGAAATACTGAAAAAATCCTCTGTTGATCTTCTTCAGAGGTAAGGCACATAAGATCTCTGAGCAAATACTTTATATTCAAAGAGTGATGAAGCCCTTCAGTGGGCTAAGCACATTAGAAGGGCAACATTACATGGTACTTCATGTTCAAGTGAAAAATTCATTATTTCTTTCTTCTATATGCTTGTCAATGAGGTTGACTTAAGTCATTTAAGAAGTTAATATGTTAAATGGAGTGACAACTGAAGTTGTAGATGTTGAAGGTCCAGTTCAGGAAAGAGCATGAACCCTGTATAAAAGGGAGCATTGTTCTCTGAGAAACAGAATTAACAATGCTTAGTTTCTATTAGTATTATAACATACTCTCAGCTTCCTTCTTTGATCTTACATGCTGTCTTGATGACATACTATAAATAGTCTGGAGAAGCAGCCAATACAGTAAGTCTGCATAAGGCAGGAGCTTGCATCTTTGATCACTTCTGTAGCAAATTTGACTGAAATTAGGTAGACTGAGGCAGGGATGAAGGAGGCACCTTGTATGTCCTGAATTATTTATAAGCATTATTTCTTTAAGATCTTAAGATAAAAAAGGACATGAGACACACAAAAGTACTTAGGGATAGACACTTTTTATGAAAATAGAATATGCTTTGGAAGAATAAAGGTTTAAAAGAACTTTGGCTTTTCAGCTCGCGTGAGCTAGTCTCGTCACTAGATGTCAGTAAGGCAAAGAAGCTGATAAAATTGAGAGCGAGTTTCTTGCTTAATAATAGGAGCAGGCATTATGTTAGACAATTTCAAAGGCATGTTGCTGCCACTAAGGGAGTAATTGACGGAGGAAAAACATATAGAACTCTTGTCTATTATGGTGTTTCTTGAACAAGTATCTAGTATGATTGCTGTGGAAGTGCCTCCTTTTTCAGTTGAATTTTATGCAGCCATACGCTTTGTGAACCTATATTTGACTAGTGAAATAAACCAGCCTCATTCTAGTATCTAACAGTTGTAAATTCTCCAAGGTAGGAAAAAAATAGCTTTCTGATCCTCACAGTCTGTTTATAAAGCAAAAACTTGCTTTCTAAACAGTCTACATGCTTTAAATATACTGTTCCTTAAAAACAATCAGATAATTGACATCAGGGAAGAGACTTTTCCTTTTGGTAGGAAAGTAGGAAAACATTTGCTTAGCGAATGAGATCTGCCTCAAACTTCTATTAAATGCACATAGCATTTTCTTCAGTATGTTCAGTTTTAAATATTACCAGACAAATGGAGGTCATAGACTGACTCAAAGCGTCCCTCAAAAGATGACTGCAAATAGCTAACTTATAACAGTTTGTGTATGTCAAATTTCTAAAGGCATCTGTATGTTTTCTCATTTCCTGAGAGTTTTCTACTGGAGGAAGATTGCTTCCTGATCATTAATAATGCAGGATATGTAAGGGATCCACTGAAGCTTGGCTTGTTAGGTTTTTTTCTTTGCTTCAAGTAGGTTCATTCAAAACAAAACAAAAACAACACCCAAACAAACAACAAACTACCACAAAAAAAAAAATCTTCAACTGAACCCTCTTCCTCCCCCAAAAAAAGCACCTTGCCTTTAGCTTGAGTGGGATGGTTGCACAGATTGTCAAATATTTTTATTTGACAAACTATAAAAGCTCTTCAAAAGCACTTATACTCTTCAACAATAACCCCCTAATTCATTTGTAGGCATGAAACAACTGAAAAACAATATAAAGATCTACAGGTTACATGCAATTCACTAAATAAACAAATGGAAGCAATGAAGAAACTAAATGAATCACTCAAGCAGCAGAATGACAGGTAAGTTCAACTCAGTCTTTTTAAAGCACGTTGAAGGTAAGCAATAAAACTAAATAGCACTTTAGTCTCAATTTTTCAGTTGTACTTTAGGTAACATCTAAGAAGTGGAGTTAGAGCAAAAGATCCTTCAATGTTGCTTTATATGTGTATGTTATATGTGCATGGATAAAAAACTGTAGTAGTAACTTTGGTGGTTTGTTTTGTTTGCTCCTTTATTAGTTGGGAGTGGGGCGGAATACCCACAGACTTCAGTGACAGTGAGATTTTAAAAGAGCAATGAAGACAATCCAATTCTTGGGTGCATTTGAGGGGGTGGAGAGGTATCTTTCTGGTTGTTGCATTCCTAAATGCTGTATCACCCAGGCTTTCATGTATCCCTTTTAGCCTGTAAGGGTTTCCCTGTAATGTTATCAGATCAGGAAAAAAAAAACAACAACCCAACCCTGCTAAACTAATGCATTTTAAAATTGTATTACGAAATACTGGTGGTTGATATTCTGTCTGTGATATAAAACCTCAATCCTCAACCATAAAACTGCTATTACTTATGTCTTCTTGAGGATTAATTATAGGTTTTTGCCATTCTGATAGCTTAAAATAGAGGTTTGGTGTACCTTTCACCAATGTAGCTAAGGGAATAGGACTCCTATTTGAGAAATTTTATTTAATACTTAATTTTGCAGAAGATACCTTTAAAATATGCTCTTAGGTGGGCCTTGTATTCAGTTTAGAAATAAAATGCTATTCTTAGCTTTCCTTGCGAAGTTCACTTCATCCTTCCAGGCTCTTGCCTTGTCAGTAATCAGAGCAGTCCAAATCAGTGCCTTGAGTTCTGATTCAAATGGAAAAAAATTCATACTGATACATTAGTTTGCTACTGAAAAAATTTGGACTCTGCACCAGTGAAAGTAAATGTGAAGTTCAGTGTAACTGGGGAGATATTCTGACAAAACCTGCCTGTTTTTAAAGGCAGGTCAGGGCAGCAGTTATCATATAGATATTCTTGAACTGCCACAAATAAATAAAATGGAGACCATGGAAATGCACTCCTCCCACTCTCCTGCCTAAAGGCTGCAGCTTAAAAACTGGCAGGCATGAAGTGGATGAAGAAGTAGCCAAGAGTGACAGCAGATGCCATCTAGACAAGGCAAGTGGCAGTTAGAGTATGCCTTAGAAATTAGGCTGCCTTGTAATGGGAAAGGTAGATTAGCTTCATGAAGTACCTATTTATTCAGTGATCATGGAAACTAAATATTGTCCTAACTCGTGAGGTCTGCAGCAGTATCTCATGAAATGGTCATTTTTGCTTAGTGTTGTGTGACAATCTGGAAGATGTTCAGAATGGTACTAGAAAATCTTTGTGTAGATGCGCTTGCATGGATTATACCTGAAACAGGTTTTACTAATGGTATTGTCAATTCAGAAGCATACTTAGAGCTAAAAACTCAGCATACTCAGTCACTAACAGCAGTAAATTTTGACTTGAGTTGAGTGACAATTTCAGTTCTGTCATGGTATTTTGAATGTTTTGTGGCTGTAATCAAAAGCAACAGTTTCTGGTGTTTAAGCTCCAAGTATGAACCTTTTCAGTAGTTTTGACCACGTGTTCTCGATCAGAGTGGAAATGACCGTTTTATGGAGGGGGAAAAAAGGAAAAAAAATCTGTCTATATTTACACCCTGCAAACTCATAGGTTTGTTGATTTGAAGCTCCTGACAGCACTGAAAATGATACAAAAATAATTCTAGTGTCTTTAATCTTTAAACTTTGATCATTAAATTTTATTTCCCCGCAATGTTAGGACTGCTGCACAGTTGGTAGAAACTGAAGAGCACAGAAAAGAACTACAGCAACAGCTACAGGAGAGAGATGGCAAAATAGCAAGTAAGTCACTTACCTAAAGGTCACTGAACCTAGAGAACTAACTAGATTAACTAGAAGTTGTTATTAAGTTCTCTAGGTAAACAGCTATATCTTGCTAAGTAACTTGCAAATCTTAAAGTTAGCCAGAGATACGTAACTTAACAGTTGAATTAAACAAATAGACTTTTATTTTTTTGAAAGGATACATAAATGTGATTTTTCCAGACTATATGGACTTCACTGAATCTCTGCACAATATCATGTGTCTCTTCAGAATCTTTTTACGGCATGTCTGTAGGAACTGCAAACTACAAGAGCTTAATTTAACTTTTCCACAAATGACTGAAAGCAACCACTAAAACTTAGCAGTAGGTGACACTACTCAGTAATTCAATTGTTAGCATCCATGTTGAATCAAAAGGAAAAAAAAAAAACCAAACTACCAAACAAAAAAAAAAAACAGCCAATAAACTTGTTTCCCAGGCAATGCAGTGTCTCTTTTCAAAGTTTGGCAACTCATCTTTTAATGTCTTCATTTTCTTAAGCCTTGCAACAGAAAATAAAAGTTCTGGAAGAAAAACTGAAAGCTCAACAGAAAGAAAAAACAGAAATAGAACAAACTGTAGATACTCTTAGAAAGGAATTAAGTAAAACAGAACAAGCAAGGAAAGAACTAAGTATCAAGGTAAGGAATTGTTTGCACCTGCATTCTAGACACCAGAATTTTTTATATCTATATAACTGATAGAGTTGGTAAATCAATATTTCACTGGTAAAGTGGCTGAAGAAACTAGGGCAGTTTATGTAGTGGACAAGAAGAAATTATCTCAGCTTTAATCACGTACCTTTTGAGTTTAGAGTAGCTGAGCTTGAATTTAGGAGAAATGAAGTTAGGGTCAGGTTCTAATGAGGCTATAGGAGTCGTGGTGTGTGAGTACATAATGGTTGGAAGAAAAAAAAAACACCTGTAGTGCAGTATTAAATAAGAGAATGTAGCACACTCCTCTTCAGTAGTTTTGACTACTGTAAAATGTGGATTGGCTTACTTTCTCCCCTTTCTCCTGTCCTGAATTAAAGTACATGTGCTACCTATGTATACACCAAAACGCATCTGATTTTTCTTTTTGGTCTTTAAAATTCTAATAAAACTTGTATTTTTATCTCAGAGAAAAATAGTGTCTTTTTTTTAAAAACAGAGACCAGTTTGGCTATAAAAATTAACTGGGTAATGTTTTTAAAAAAAAAAAAAATCCCCAAAACTTCAGTGCAGCCTATATGTCCTTGCTTTTAAACTTAAAAGGCAGAGATTAATTTTACGTGCAAACCGATCAGCAGTTGTAAAGTGTACTGTCTTGCAAAGCATTTGCTGTAATTCCATTCCCTGGAAGCAAAGTCTCATCTCTCCAGGCAATGTTATCCAGTATACAGCAAATATTTCCCTTGTTCTTGGTAAATATTTACTGGTGTAGGGCTTGAAATTAAATACGGATGGCTTAACTGTGAACACTTCTGCTTAAATAGGACAGTGATAATTGTTGGGGTTAATGTTTTTGCATGGTGTCTAATGTTTTGAAGTGTGGCACTAGCTGTAACAGTTTGTGTGCACCCAGTCTGTAGCTGAGAAAGGTATTTCTGAAACAAGCTTGTAATTTTAAAACTATACTTTTTAATTACTTGCTTAAATTCACCACCCAGGCCACTCGGCTTTCAGCTGATAATGGAGGAAAGGATAACATTTTTCTTTGTTTCTGCAGGCATCTTCTCTGGAAGTTCAAAAATCCCAGTTGGAAGGACGCTTGGAAGAAAAAGAAGCGCTTGTAAAACTACAGAAGGAAGAACTGAACAAACATTCCAATATGATTGCCATGATTCACAGTCTAAGTGGTGGCAAGCTAAGTGCAGAAACAGTGAACCTTACTTTATAGGGCTCTGTTATTAAGGTTTTAGTATTTTATACATATGTATGAATGTATGTAACCATTTTTAAACTTGAAGCTAGTGTACTGTCTGTCTCAAAATATATAAAATTTAAGTAGCTTAACTATGAATTGAGAAGTAGTAGTAGTTGTGGAAGCTTTGGTCTAGAAAAAAACTGAGCTACTGTATAGTAAAGAGGTCTTCTGACGGTCTTGGTAGAAGAATTATCATCTGTATTGGGAGCTGAATACAACCTTTTTCGTGACTAACCTTCCTAAATGTATGTAGGGAAACATAAAGAAATAGGAGTCACTGACAACTTTTTTGTCTGTATGTTCTTCTATTGACTGTCTGGCAAGCAGCGTGCTTCATAGGTAAAGCACTTTTATCGTTTAATCTTGTTAATTTTGACTCTTCTGAATACCATTATTATTTATTTAGTGTTGCTTCCTGATGTCAAAAGTACAAACATAAAAATAAAATGGATTATATCTATTGAACATGTAACACTGAAAGCTGTATTTATCAGTGTATTGGTGCAAGTGCTTCATGTAGTAAATATTGGAGGCATTTCTGAGTATGAGGAGGTACAAGTTTGACCAAGTAGAACACAATGTCCGAATGACTTTTCAGTAAATAGCATAAATTAGGGAAAGCATGCTAAAATGAAATACCTGAATGTACAAATATTTCTTAAATATTCGATAAGACTTTCCTAATCCTATAACACTTCTTTTCATTCTTTAAAAAAGATCTGCACTTTTTTGACGGTCCTATCTGGTGCATGCCAGCTTTTGTAAGCATTGTCTCTTTCTTCTGTACACCAACAAGAGTTCATATATTGTTCATAGTGTAATTATTTAGGTAGTTGGTTTTTAAAAAAATGTACTTTCATATTAAAGACTAGTACTAGAATCTGATGTATGTTTTTGAGTAGCAGAACACTGTCCTTAGTTTAAATGTGACATGAATAACATGTCTTTTTAGTGGTTAGCAGAATTATTTCATTAGTGTCTCTATTTTAATAGGAAGACCAGAGTTTGGGGTGATCTAATATTATATGTTTTTCTGTAGCATTACTGCCTTTATTTGTGTCTCATTTGTAATGGCCAGGTTTTAAAATACTGAGATTTGATTTTTTTTTTTCCCGTTGTGTAATAGATGTCTTATTGAATCTGTTCAACTCATGTCTAACTACAGCCTTGTACTTTCTGTTGCAATTATACAACATCAGATGAACTGTATCTACTTTAACCTATTCCTGAAATATATTTTTATAACTTAACCACAGGTAAGATTTATAGACATTGTTCTGGCCTCTATGAAGATCAGGGGAATAAAAACCAATAATTGCTTTATTTTCTTTGTTTTATGTATTGTCTTAAGTGAGGTAAATTAGAGGGATGACTGCCAACTTTGTGCACAATACATGCAGCTTGGTTGCCTTTTTACATAAAATACAGTTAGGGCTTAGGAAGGTCGGAGGAGGGGGAAGTGTTATCAAAGTTGCTGGGGTAAGGGGTTTTGGTAGAGTTCTGCAAACTCAATTGAGAAAAAAAAGCTTCATTAACCATAACTTCTTACTTCAGTCTAACAGGCTAAGAAATTTGAATTTCATAATAAATTTGCAGACATGACTTCATTTCTATTTAAGTCTCTCGGTCTTGAGAAAAGAGTAAGTAAATGGATTTTTTTGCTCACTTTCTGCCAGAAACTGCTCATGTAAAGAAATTCAAGTAGGAAATGTCAGGCGTCATACTAATTAAACTGATAAATGCTGGTCTGACTTTATTTTCAAATGATGGAATAAGAGGACAGAAACATCAGGCTGCTCACCAGAGTAAGGTTATGCAGTAATAAGGTTCATGTCCCCAGAAAACTAAACAAATCTTTGGAGTTTATATGATAGAATCCACAGCAATAAGCATGGTGTATAAGTGGTGTATAAGTATTCATTGTTTTTTCTTTCCCTGGAGAAATGTGCTGCTTCAGTATGCTGTTCTAAGCCAAGTGAACTCTGTTGGGTTGCATAGCAAACAAGTATGTGGACACATCAGGCTGCTTTGACAGCATTTCTCCGTTCTTTCCTGGCAGTGTTTTTCTAATTGGTAATGAATAGTGGCCAATGGAACTAGCAAATAAATTTATGTCCATTAAAAATTTTGTTCAAAACATATAGCAATATCTTCACTGTAGAAAGCCCTGTGAATTTTTACACTTAATTCATGCAGAGAAATAGCTGTGTTCTGGGGTTTTGCTTTTAGGTGTCTTGATATCATCAGTGTTGAAAATAGTCCTGTAATAATGTTCCCTGTGCAGTTTTGATATTCTTGCTACGTGCTTGTATCCCATATGCTATTGGACTGTTTTTTTTCTTTCCCCACAGGCTCCCTCACTTAGTGCAGAGAGTAGCTGACATCAGCACAACAAATAGCTTTTTAATAGCGTTTATTTTTAATTATCTGTGTATTATGTCAGGTTGTTAATTGCCTGTTTTACAAGCATGGGGACTCTTGAGCTGTCTGGTTCAGAACTTTACATCTCAGTATCGGGCACTCTAGTACTCCTTATCTGAAAGTAGCTGCCTGTTATTCTACATAATCTGGAGAAAGTTTTCCATTCAGCATGTAATTCTATACAGCTTTGTAGGTTACTTAAATGCTTCTGTAAAAACAATTTCTTTTTCTGTAGTGTTTGTTTTCTATGCTCTCTAGATCACTTTTAGTGTACTTTTTGGGGGATAATAAGATGATAAACAATTTGGAGTTGATGCTCTTCACCTGTAGTATGTTGTCTTCGTCTTGCCACTCCTTTTTTTTTTTTTTTTTTTTTTTTTTTTTGTCTCAATTCTGTGTTCTTTGATCTTTTTCTACTTCCCTGCTAGTGGTTTATTTTAAGTTTTCACTTTCCCCTACTTCTGTGTCTCTCCACCTCTTTTTCACCACTGGTTCCAAGTAACAGTGCATACCACTTGCTCTGGTTTGGTGCAGTCTGTCTTGTGTTCAAATTACAAAGCTTTTCTTCTGTGCTGTTTGGATCTAATGGAGTCTTTCCCATCTCTGGGATAAAACAGGCTGTGTTCCTTTTGAATTAAGTCCAATTGATCCTCTTTGCCTGCACAGAAGATGGATCATGAAACTTTTTCTGAACCAATTCCCATGCTGTCATTGTCCTCCCATGTGCTTATCCCTGTTAGAAACAAGACAGAACTTTTTTTTTTTTATTGGTGTGGTCAAAGTATTTATGCTGTGGTATTTGTGCTAGCACATGCAACTTAATGTAGGCAAACACCCCCATTCTTCCCAGGCCTGTGAAACTTTGGCTGGAATTTTCTTAACTTCAACATGAAGTTAACATCATGAGCAAACAGTACGACTTCTGAGCTTTACAGACTGAAAGCATGGCCTTGCTGTGGGAAGTGATCCTAAGTCTAAGTGCTGGTAAGTAAGCCTGTTGAAAACAAGCAATATATAATGAAGAGTTGATAGGATCTTTGATAGATTTTTCGGGAAGTATTTAGCACTGATTGTGAGTGCTTAGAGATGGTGTAAACAAAATATAAAATTCTAATTAAAGAAGTCTAAAAAAACCACTTATGTTACAGACTCAGCAGTGCCAAAAGTGTTAACTGCTGGCCAGGATTTGTCTTGTTTATGCTTACAATTTTCTTAATTCAGAGATATGTGTTTAGTTCTCCAGGAATCCTCTAGCAGTACACTTTTCTGGAATAAGTGCAGATGAAAAATGGGTCAAACTCCACTGAAACTGTGACACTCTGCTTTATAAACTCCTCCATGCATCCCCATCTGGTTACTTTTGAAAGACTGAGATTTGTTCACTGTCTGAAACAGGCTTCTTTTCCAACTCTTTCTCGCCAATTTCCCTTCTGCAGCATGATGAAATTGGGAACAGTCTGCTAGCTTTCTATCCCCAGTCCAATCTAAATGGGCTGCATTCCTAGCAGTACATGGAAATGAGGGATGACTAGTTAGGCTGAATTATGATGCCACACTGAAAACAGTATGGCTGTTGGTGTAAATATCCTAGTAGTCCTGAACCATGCCTGACAACAGGGCAAGGTGCTTCCTCACCTCCTGAATGGCTGTCTGGATTGTTCTGGTCCCTGCTGGAAAAATTAGGTACCTTTATCAAAGAGGGCATCCCTTTCAGGACAGAAAGCACGAGGTAGTATGATCTCCATTTTTGTGTCCAGCTTCTGTTTGTATGTGCTGTGCCTGAGGTTCTCATAGTTGCAATATGTTAAATTCTTCCTAAGGAACAATCTCGTGTCCCTTCTGACATGTTGCCCTTTGACCTGAGCTTAACTGATGGTCTTGGCTGAATAGTTGGTGGTCAGCTGGACATCTTGTCTTATCTGAATGATTCTTGTAAAGGGGAAGTAGTAAAAAGAGCCAGCTGCATCCATGCGTGTTTTCCTGCTCGGCGTTAGTCACGTATGTGTGCTTATAGACATGCATGGCTTTCTAACTGATCTATAAATGCAAGTTTGAGTCTAGAAGGTGGGGTTTGTTTGGGATTGGGGGTTTTTTGGTTGGTGGGTGGTTTTTTTACGGCCATTAGCTTTTGTCTTTAAATGGAAACTCAGGAATTACAGGAGCCCTTATATGGTAGGTTGCTACCATTTATATGTTTACAGTCTGTCTTCCTAACCCATTACTGCTGGGTTGTGTTGGGTTTTGAGCAAACATTGCAGCCCCTTTGCTCGTAACAATAGATTATTTTTTTTAATAATTCCATTTCTTTGTAAATGGAAATATAAGTCGCACACTACCAGTGTGTGTCTGTTAAAACCTTTGTGGTGTTTGCCCCACCACCCCGTCTTTTCCACGAGTGTAAGAGCATCACTGCATCCTGCATTCTTCCTTCTGCCTATCTTCCCTTCTAAACAGAAGGTTTGTGGAGAAACCACTAAAAAGGGAGAACAATGCAACAAAGCTAGTGGGGCAGCAATTTTCTTCTTTAGCTTTATGCATTCTCAATGTTGACAGGATAAACAGAAAACAAAAGAAAAGGTATTACAGGTCAGGCACCCAGCTGGGAGGAATGAAATCTGGCTTCATCTACCACAGAATTTCAGTCTTGCAGTGCAGGCTCTGACATAGTTTGAAGAGTGAACTGCATGGGCAAAATTGTCTGAAGGCTAGGCAAGAAGTGTTAATGGCAATAGGAAGTGTTCAACCTAGTTATATAAAATACAGTGTTAAACTTGTAAAACTGAATCTGAATTTTTTAGGCTGAGAGCTAAGCCTTTGCACAAGCTTGAGGAAAGCGGGTAACAAAAAACTTTAGTGTGTGGGGACAGGAAGGAAGAAGATATAAAGGACCTTGAAGCATATTTGGGAATTACGTGAAGTATTTTTTCAGTCCATACACAATCCCAGTCCTGAACTCAGCGTGCTCTGGATGTGTGTGATACAAACCTCTGGGGTCTGTAGAGAAAGGAGAGACAAAACCAGGAACATCTGTTACTCAGGAGTGGGCACTGTAGCTCTTGTTGCTTAGATTGACTCTGAAAGTACTGCTTGTTTGCAGCGCCTTCAAACATCTCCTAAAACTCTACATCAGAAATGAAATCTTCAGTGCTTGAGAAATGTGATGAAGGTGGCTGACACGTTCCTTATTGTAACGTGGGCAGCCCAGGGAGATGGCCAGTGCAATTTGCTGTTTTGGTTTGCTTTTTTTCCTGTGGGAAGTTCCAAGAGCTAGTTACACTCTGGGCTAAGGAAATGAGATGCAGGGAAAGGGGCAGATTGTGTCACCAGATCCTAAAGAAATTGATAGGTGTGGAAAAACCCCAGATTTCCCCACCTAAGCAACCGTACTGTAATGTTTGACTGCAGTTTTCCTTTAATGTGGTTGGCTTGTGATACAGAATCTCTGTTCTAACTCCAGCCAGTGAGTTGTCACTTAATATGCGTTGATTAAATGCAGTAGGATCCTGTTCCTCTGGGCCAAAGTACATCTTTGAAAAGGTTATCTCTGCGTGGAGAACAAGCACCTCATACTGCTGGGATCTCCCACATAGCAGGGACGGTTAGCCCTTGATTTACCCATGCATAGCTAAGCCTTTGCATGAGAGAGCAAATACAATATTAGTTAAATTTTTCTTCAGAGTAACTGAGCTATCAATGTGGTTTAGGGTTTTGCACTGTATTAAGTTATTAAAAACTAATTTTGTAAGTAAGCAGCTGTTGTTTTGGCTCCGTTTTACTTCAGAATAATCTATCTGGGTGTATTACTTACTTATATTGATACTCAAGTGTTGCATTTCAGTTGTGTTTTACAGTACACCCAGAATGTCATGTAACCTTTGAAGGAAATACAAGGCTATTGTAATTTAAAAATCCAGAGGCTTATGATAAGCCTCAGGGGGGAAAAAAAAAATCCAGTGCTGCTCAGTTACAATATATTTTGTTTAATCTTGGTTGGAGGGTGGGGGCATGATGAGGAGCCATTTCTGCTTGCTTATGTGTCATATCAAGTACCTTAGTTGTTTTTATCTCTTGAGGATAAGGCTTAGAAAAATATTTAGTTTATTTTTATCATGTATCTAGAAAGTGGAAGTTAATCTAGGTTTTAAAAGAAGCTTTTAATTTTCTGTCTCTAGGGATGAGTAGAATCAATACAACTTTTTTTTGTTGTGGCTTTCTAAGGCAGCAGGAAATCGGAGAGCTATTGTGTTCATTTCAGTATCAGTTTAACGGTTTGCTTCAACACCGAAAAGCTCTTCAGAATATGCTTCAAGGTATTGTGCTGTTGCCTTGCTTGTGTTCTGCAAAGACCAAGTAGATGCCTTTATGCCTTTCACTGGCAAGAACAGAAGTCACTTTTACTGGGGGCTTGGGGGTGTTAATACTCTGGGGAGCAGCATCCTTTCTGCATGAGGCTGTTGTCACTCCTTCACCTGTTTAATGTCTGTGGCTGAAGTGTTGTATATTTTTAGGCATGCTGTGCTTAGAGAGCGCAATCTTTTGGGCCGGCTGATGCACGCTGCCCTCCAAGGTGACTGTTTTCCCCCAGAGAGGTAACAGGCTGCTCAACACTGCGGAGTGCCAGAACAGAGGTTGCTCCTGCCTCTCCCTGTGTGAGCAGAACACAGCTGAAGCTTGTAAGTGCCCATACATGTGCTGCTGCTTTGTCTGTGTTCGAACACTTGTGTATGTCTGAAAAAC
Source organism: Chlamydotis macqueenii (assembly GCF_036417535.1). Lineage (NCBI taxonomy): Eukaryota > Metazoa > Chordata > Aves > Otidiformes > Otididae > Chlamydotis > Chlamydotis macqueenii. Next base: position 96,956,779 of record NC_141556.1, on the reverse strand, counting down.
CTTTGCCAATATGTAGTGATTAACAGATGAAGATAAAATTTCACCTGTGGCCCCTTTCTCGCTCATTCATTTCTGTATGGTACTTATCATTACGGTATCTACATACGATTACCTTCGTGTTACCAACAGGGAATCAAGATGCAAATTGGGGTCAACTGCTAATTTGAAACTCCTTATGTGAAAACCTGAAAAATTCCATTTGTTAGTCCATAACACTTTATGCTTGCTTGCACAGATGTTTTCTATCACTCCAAAGAATGATTTGTGGTGGCTTTGGCTGCAGCCCTGGCATGCAGTAGTCATGCGCTTCCCCTCAGCATTTCCATGCAAATCAGGGGATTTCAACACAGTTGCATAGAAAATAAAAACAGTTGTGGTGGTTGCCAGTCTAAAGGTTGGTGTAAATGGCTTGCTTGCCATCACACCATACTTCATGGTGAACCCTGGCATACTAATGCAGCAAGCAATTACTTGAATCTTAAAATCATCTTTCTTTTCCCACTTCTGACTCATACAGAAGACACCTTCTGCCACAGAGTGAAAAGGGACACGCAGACAGCAGTGTCTCCTTCACCACCTGACTTTGCCTTCCTCCCCACGCAGGCCTATCTCATGTGCAGAATGAGGCAGAGCCCCCAGGGGAAAAATAGCATCTAATCGCATCACTGGAAACAGAGCGCTTACGTGTGCAGGCGCTGAAGCGAGGTCGCGCAGCCTCCAATTTTAGTTCTATTTCTGAAGCCTGGAGTACTCAAATGACATTTTTCCTTCCCCCTTTCCCTCCTGTTTCCAAGCCTTGTTTATTATAAGTCTAACTACTCAAGGCCTGATGATAAACTGTCATGTTTATTCATGTGTTGGTGAGAAGAAAGGACAGAAGCCAGAATCTAAACTACAGGTACAATTTTATTAGCTTACCAAGCCTGTACACAAGGAGGATTGCAAATGACCATCGGTCTAGGATGAAAAGCCTCTTGGCTGATCCCAAGCAAGTGCAAGTCCTGAGGTACAGAGGTTCTCCAGGAGACAACTTCACTGCTTGATAGGAGGGCGATACTCATTCAGTGTCCTCTATCTTTTCTTAATATCCTGCTCAGATAAAACTGATGGTTTTTTGTCAATAAGTCTGAGGTTAGAGGGAAAGTGCTTAAAATGTCAGTGTTTTAATTTTGTACGAATTTTGCACACGTGTGATGTGTGCAATTTAAAAAAAAAAAAAATTACATGACAGCCATGGATAGGCAGGGCATACAAATGCCTTTTGCCCCACAAGCTAAGAAGTGTGGAATGGCTTGCATTATAGAAACTGGAGTGTCCCCTCCACTGTCACCTCCCGAAAATTCTTCCATTTCTCAGAACTTAAGGTAGAAAGTGATTAGAGGAGAGATAGGACGGGTGGCACTAATCTTTGGGAAGTATTTTCCATTCATTGCAGTGTTGAAGTGTGATAAAAATTTTAAATCAGGTAGCTGAAGTCTGGCATTAATCTCTGTCTGTTGTTCAGTGATAACATTTTCTTGGATTTCTCCCAGACTCATTAAACATCATCGGTTCCAGGCAACTCTAACAAGGACGTGTGTTTGGATGAGAACTCTGCTGGGCTGAAATATTAAACAATGACCATTTATACTGCAGATATGAACTGATAATTTTTTGTTAGATAGTTACAATGATGCCTCACAACTTAGGGATAAGCGGAGGGATTCAGTGGGCTTACTGATGCCAGCTGGGCTCTGGTAAATTCTGCACTTGTGCGTAGCCCAAGGTAAAGTTAAGCTCAGCAATTTAGGTCAAACCTGTTTTACTGCTGTCTAAAATAAGTTGCTTTCCACAGTTAATGCACACGGCCAGGCTTCCCTTTCATTCAGTAAGGTACTGTGTAACAGTAAAAAATATACAGCTTTGAGCTTTTTCTTAGTCTCTACGTATTATTCCTCTACGCAAAGATCTCTGTAATCTCTCCAGTGCTTTCTGGGGAAGGAGGCAGGATTTTCCCTTCCAGGCACAGATCTGTAGTCTAAGCTATCATCTGAATCATTAATTTTATATATAAACATCACTATTTACTATAAAGAGCTCAACAACTAAAGTCGTACTTGCTACATATCCTTTTGGGGTAATCTTTGCTGGTTGGTTCAGTTCTTCGCAGCAGAGATGTACTTCCTCCTTTGCAATGTTTTTGTCTCCATAAAGGGCAAGAAAGGATGTGTTTGTTTTTACCCAGTTAGAAAGGGATAAATCTTAGATCAGATCTAGGACCTGAGTTCAGCACTCAGGTAGCAACACTTACAAAGGCTAATCTAGACGAGTGAAAATGGATTTTGTTCTCTTTTGTTAAAGGCTCCGACATGCTTGTATCTTTGAGGACGTTTAGCTTTTAATGTTTTAGATTCAAGATCCTTTAGGCCGGCAAAATGCTAATGTGAATGCTAGCTACGAACAGATTTTGCTGTGAAACTCCATTAACTCATTGAAAATGGTTTTCCAACACCTTAAAACTATTAATACCTTGATTGGGAAATTTGTTTGGAGATATTTCTGCATGCAATGTTGCATTTTTAATAACTGTGTTTAGCGGAGAGAATGTTAGCTGGTTTAAATAGACTCAAGTGGGTCACTAAGTGGGTAACAGATGCGTGTGGCGTGCCGGAAAACCACTTGCAGAACAATAGCCAAGGTCACTCTGTGTCATTTCTGCAGTGTGTTGCAGAACTGCAGCGCCAGGTCTCCCTCACTTACTCTTCCAACCAGGAGAAATGTAAACTCCTCTTCACAGATCCGTGCATAAATAGATTGACTTCAGAAGAGAAGGAAGACTCAGCGGCAGGAGCTGGTTACTATGGCTATATGCGTTACTCACTCTAAATGGAGAAATCAAGCCAGCAATCACTGTATACATTAACTATATCTATATGTGAAGGAAGCTCATTGCCAGCAGCTGTGTGAAGGTGTTGTGCTGAAAATCCAATTTTGTTCATGCCAGTCAAGGACTTAACGACTTTCATATATTTAAAGCAGTGCATACTGAAAGCAGCAAAACTTTACAGGCAGGATCGGGTCCTTTGTCCTCCTCAAGCCCTTGTTTTGCTCTGTGTAAAAGTGACCTCAGTTTCCTTGCCTCTGTGCCCATAGTGATTATAGAACAGCCCAGGTTGGGAGGGATCTTAAAAGAATGTCTGGTCCAACCTTTTGTGGCAGAGGGAGTGTTGTCTAGCACCCTGTCCACTGCATTTTTAAAACCTCCGCTGATGGGGGGATCTACCACATCCCTGGGGAGGTTGTTCTACTGAAGTGGAAACCATATGTCGTGATGCTGCCTTGGAAATCATGGGGGTGCTAGTTGGCCCAGGCTCTGGTATACAGAATATGAGAAAAACAACTTCTGCTCATGTTGGCTTCGGAGTCCAGCTTCTAGCCAGCTAGTGATTTGTAGGACTGTCCCCAGAGTCACCTTCCCTCTGTCAAATGTAATTGGAATTGATCAGTGAGGATAAAAGTAACTGTGGGCGAGGAGAGATTTACAGCCCAACCACAAGCCTTATTTTCATTGGCTCCAAACTTAGCAAAATAATTTATCTTCCCTTTTTGAAGTTATCTGCTGAAGCTAGTGTTCCCATAGGGTGCATAGCAAATCCAGTTCCCTTACTTCGTCTCAGGGTGGCTGCCAGAGCTGGGGGTTGGTTCCCCCCTTTACACAGTCCTGCACAAATTGGCAAGTGTTGGGTGGGCGAGGGAGATTAAGCCAAGGCTGTTGCAACCAAAGGCTCTGGCTGAACCTCTTGTTCCTCTCTACAGTGCCCAGATTTTCGTGCAAGTGGGAGCAGTGGACTTGGATATTCTCAAGAGACGGTTGGTAGTTTAGAGCCTGAACTGATGGAGGACGTTTATTACTTGCTGTCAGTTGTAATTCCACTGTTAAGGCTGAAGAGGTTTTTGCACTTAAAGTAGGGGCTGAATCTTTAATCTGAACGGAAAATAGAGCGTATTTGCTGCAGATGTAAAGGCTTGCCTTTTGAAAATGTACTAGATATTGCAATCTGCAAATCTCTTAATTAGCCTGAGTTCAAATTAATTAAAAACTGTCATTTAAGGAATTAAGCGTTTGCGGGTTTTACTGAGTTCTGAATGATCCTAATGAAATAAAACACACTTGGAACTTTCCATATAATCAAAAATAATTGAAATATTCTGCCTGCACATATATGAAGAAATTGTCTCACAATTAAGCCAAATTATTAACAGTGACTGTATTTAATGTTATATATAGAGTACAGCCAGGCTAAAAATTCTTAAATAGGTCCACCATGATATCAGAGGTAATGCAACTTACTATCAGTCTTCTGCAGTGGCTGAAATGGCATTTTTCTGGGGCAGACAGAGCACATGCAGACTTTCACTGCTGGATTAACAGTGTCACCTAGCTTTAGTCATTAAAGGTTAAATGTCTTGATGGTTGAGTGGCTTGCATAGTGCTGCTTGAAATGTCCCCCATACCACTGAAAGCTTGCCTGCTTGTGGGAGGGAGGCAGAACCACAGAGAACACCAGAAGTTTGGTGCTGGCAGGACTAAGAAAGCAGGATCTTCACACCGTTTCTTTCCATGTGTTTTCCCTTTTAAAAAAAGCCCGAAGCCAGTTCTTCTATTGCAAATTAAAAGCCAAAACTTTGAGCGGAACAGGCTGCTTTGTGAGGCTCCAGTCATGCAAAATAGGTGCAAGCCTCTCTTGAGGACTGGCCACCACCGGTTGTCTTATGCTTTTCCAGTAGTCCTGCCCTTTAAATAGTGCTCTGCTGCGTGGTGTTCTGCTCCTCCAGAAGGCCAGAAATCTTGTGCAGGAGCCCCAGCTGGGGCTCATTCAGTCTCCCTGTAGTCATTTTGAAATGAGAACTTCCTGAAGGGGAGAAAAGAAAAAAAAAAGCCTGATAAAATGAATGAATGCTAGTGATGACTCAATGAATGAATGCTAGTGATGACTCATTCCATGACTTCAGAAAGGTGGAATCAGCTTTAAAAAAAAAAGCTTGTAGGATTACAAACACTCAGATGCCTTAGTCACAGTCTGTCCTCACTATACGGCAACGTTGAGACTTTTTGAACTCCCTAACTATATGTTTCTTATTTCAATTTGGTTGGGTTTCTTTTTATCTAATCTTTTAATATCCTGGATCAGCGATGCTTGGTAGGAGGCTAATGGCAGCATCACTGTCATATTCCCAACTTTAATTCTGTTCTTAATATATATTATTCTTCAAGTTGAATACATAAATACTGGGCTGGATTTACTTAGACTGATCGGAAATACTGTTGGTGCAGGAGGACGGTATATCCTCTGTGTATTTGCATTTTTAATACTAATGATCTGTTCCTATCATCAGTTCACGCAGAATTTTTAGCTTTTCTTTTATTTATCCTTTATGGCTAGGAAGATAGCAAGTGCTGGCTTCCTCTTTTGGTATTTCACATCTCTAAAGAAATTCTGATAGACATGACAAGTGCTGAATCTTGAGAATGATGAATTAGATGTCAGTGTTCAATATATTTTGTCAGGCTGTAAAAACATCCAAGGTGATGTGTCCATCCTGTTTTTTTCAAGGAGGGTTTTTTGAGGGAGGAAGGGGATGCCTTTGAAGACAGTAATGAATAAAGGAGGATTAAGACAACCCATAAATGGTTGTCTTTTGTTTTGTAAATGCAGACCTACAAGTAATGAGCTCTCCTCGCTTCTGCTGTGTGCTTCCCCCAGGTCCAAAAAGAGAATGGTGTGGAGGGAGATTATAGGCCAGCTCCTAGACCTTCCTATCCTTGAGTGAGGGCAGGGAGAGAAAGGAGGTGATGTTAAGGAAATTAAGTTATATTAATATATGTTAAGGCATGGCTGAATGACTGTCATTTTGTTTGCTCTTTGAATGCATGCCGTGACGAGCAGCCTTCATGGCTGGCTGAAGTCCTTACGCATGCCCCTTGCACACACACGCTCTCCTCGCTCAACCCATTGCTGCGGAGCTGGGCAGTGGCAGTCAGACATCAACTGTATCCAGCGAAAGAGCACTGTGCAAAAATATCTTTCCTTTGCTAATACCTTTTCACTTCTGGTTCTGATAATGGTGGTGGGAGACACTTACTGGAGATAACTGGACTAAGGCAGGCATTGCTGACTCTCAGAGCTTGGCTATTGTGAAGGGACTTGGACGGCCTTTTTTTCCATGTCATGACTTTATCAGTGACTTAGTGTCAGAGGTCTGGAGCTCAGTTCAGCAGAGCCCCGTGTGACATGTCACACGTTGTTACTGCTAACAAACAGGCTGTGGTACGGGGAATAGGAAGAGAGTGGAAGTTTTTGTTTCATTAGTCCTTTTGGAACCTCCTTTCCGTAAACTGTACAAAACTGCTCATTCATACTTGTGGGTTTTTTTTAATGCTCATTAAAACATATCATGAAGCTGTAGTCGGAAAGACTCTGTCCTTTCTGGTTAAGGGAGTATTTGGGTGGTTTTTTTTTCTTTGAACTTTATGTGTACACTGTGATTAAATCAGTAAGACCTGTCTGCATTGCATGGGTATGCGATAGAATTGGTGCTCACTGTCGGACTCGGTCTTAAATGACATTTGGATTATTATTTCTGGGGAATGAATCTATATGTCTGTTTTCTAATTCTTTCTCTCATTGAAATAAATTCTACTGATTGGTCTCATATTCCAATTTGCATGCTTTTTTCTTGCCAAGGCACAGACACTGTGTGTGACAATAGAAAACTTTAAGTAGTTCAGGTGTATTCAGGATGGTTTTCTGATAGCTGCAAGTAGCTAAAATGCAAGTCTGTGTGTCCAATGAAGAATGAGACAAATTTCCCTGAGATGAAGCTTGAAACATAACGAGCCTTGCTATTATCTTTGAATGTATCTACCTATTCTGTTTTGAATAATAGTGCCACTTAGTGCTATTGCTCCTTAAACATTCAGTATCTAAAATCTGCCCCTCTCGTTCTTGATTCAGAATAAACTGGTCAGTGCAAGAACGACTTGCGGTTAGTTTTTACATGAGTAAACTTTTTACTTTTTAAACCAAGAAGGTGTGAAAGATGACCCATCTAGTGAGAAGCTTGTCTACCCACGGAGAAGAGTGGGACTCCAGCTCCCAGAGTGCTGTCAAATTCTTACAGCCCTCTTGCTCTGTGGTTTCTCCTGGTCCAACAGAGTGATCATGACCAGTCTGCTTAGTCTCTTTTCTCTATTCATCAACTGCAGTACAACAAGAAGGGCCAGAGTTTCCATCAGAACCAATATATCCTGACAGGCAAGAGGAAGAATAATCCAACTTAAAAAAGAAAGTTTCCTTTTCTTTTTTTCCATAGCATATTTTCATACTCCCAAAAAAGCCAATGTTTTTGTCAAAGTTCTGTGTCAAATTTCGCAGCTAAGCCTTCTGCTGTAAATTTGGATTTTCTGAAAAACATCAGTGATGATTTAAAAGAGAAATTATATACATCTTTCTAAAACTATATAAATAAAAATATTATTTTGTTGCTCTGCAGGAGTTATTGCTGGGATCCCATTCTCTCTTCTAGCAGAGGCAAGGCACAGGCACTGGACCTGCAGAACCAGCATCAGGAGAGGCAAGATGAATAACCATCTGCATCCCCAGGGCAGTACAGCAACAGCTCTTCAATGAACACTGTTCCAAAATGCTCTTTTGGTGAATAGGTTTGACTAGATGGAGCTGCTGGTAAGAAGTTTCTGTGGGATGGGCTGGATAGATAAAAACCTGAGGTTTTCTACTGATTGAGTTTTGATGAAAATTTAACAAGTTACTCAACTGGGATAGCAGTCCTATCAGATGAGCTGCTTGGTGTCTTCATGTTGCTGAGCTACTGGTATTCCAGCAAAGCTTCAGAGGCCCCCCGTGAGGCAGGGCATATTTCCCATTCTTGCTCAGTGTTTTTACAGCAATCTAGCTTTGCATCATTATGCCAAATACATTATTTAATTTCTTCTTTCCCTTTACTTTTTCAGACCATTGTGTGAGACCTAAAAATGTGTGCATGGCAGATGCTTTGGCTTTGTGCAAGATGCTTTGTGTCAGCATATAATTTTATTTTATATTTTTCCACATCTCCTTAATTTTTTCCCCTAGAAACACAAAATGTGTATTTCAATCAGAAAAAAAAAAAAACCAAACATTTAAAATCGGTTCTGCTACAACACAATTAGCTGCTGCTGGGGAGCTGCTGTGACTCTAAAGGGAATTATGCCTGTAACCTCACTGGAAATCTCAGCTGCTGCTTACTGCTGTGGCAAAGGTGGTCCTCCTCCACAAAGGCAGTGCCCAGCTGATCTCAGCAGTGGTCTCATGGTGGGTTTTGGTGTAGACATATAGTGTAGCCTATCTCCAAAGTGTTCTGTGGGTTTCTCTGGGTGGTCCAGCACAGTCTTTTCTCACCGTGGCCTCCCTGACCTTTTCTCCTGTAACTTCTGGCATCTCAGTACTCCAGTCTCTGCCCTCCCCAAACAGCGCTGAAGCTGTGTGCTGCAGCTCACACCTTTCCAATCTCACCCTGCCATGCCTTTTCAGAAACTAATCTGAGGTTAGACATGATGTGCTCAGCCAGCCCTGTACAGAATAGAGGCTGAGCCTGAAGCGTTTTGGAGGTTTTGCTGGTGGCAGGAATTTGGCTCCACCATCAGCCTCTGTGTCTCACTGGTGCTGAGCCAGGGTAGCAGCAGCCTGGTGTAGTGAGAGGGTTGGGGTGCAGCGGTGGGAGAGCCCACCACAGCTCGGCTGCGGTACAGCGTCAATCCACAGGATCACTTCAGCAGGTCTCCAGGGAAAAAGTTCGTTTTGTCTAGTATTAACCTGTAAGTGTGGAGCATCATAGCTTGGAAGGGAGAGGTTAGAAAATAAACTTATTTTCACATTTATAAATCTATCTATATGTATATGTGTCTAGATAGACCCGCAGACTTACATATATATATTTATATAAACACACACGCATATATATATTTATATAAACACACACGCATATATATATTTATATATTTATGCACACACCAGCCAGTCACTTTAGATAGAACATTGCTGCTGGAGAGAAGGATGTCATGTCCATTTTTGGCGTTGTTTAAATTCAACTGACAGGAAGCATCAAATTATTAGACCACGTGAGAAGCGGAGACTTGTGCTTTTTTGAGCTCATGGCAGAAAGTAAAACTGCTGGAAGTCGATTTTCTTTGAAAACTGGACTTACTTTTTCAAGGAGCATTTTTGCCTGAGTTTCCTGGCAGAGGTGACCAGCTCGGCGTGGCTGTGCTGAGAAAGAGGCAGTGCCTTGTCTTTGCTTACAGAATATAAATGCTGAAAAACTCACACAGCCTGCTTCCAGCACTGCCTTCTTGCTATTTAGTGTTGTGCCACACAGAATTGGGTTTATTCTGTCGGCACTGGCAATGTTAATAAAGTAGCCCCTCACAGCAATTATTTCACAAATTAAACTGCCGCTGTATGTTTTAGTATCGTTTGCAGTCGGCATAAGGTAAACACAAGACAGCAAACAATCCTTGACAGCAAGCTGAGTTACAACTCAGAGAGCTACAGAAGCAAAAAACCTAAAAAATCACTTGTGTCTAAAAGAGCATGAATATTTTCCTTTCTTTCCCTCTCACCTGCTCTGAAAAATAAACCTCCAAAGCAGCAAGGCGCTCAGTGAGGACTGCAGCTGCCTCTGCCCATACCTGAATGGCAAGCTCTGAATTCTTGAGGCTGAAATGGAGAAAAGGAAAAGAAAGGCAAGTTGTCTTGCAGGAGCTTGGTAGAATATGTTGTGTCTGAAGGCCTAGGAGTATTTTAGGGCAGTGCTGCCTATTGAAATGGAAATGTGTGTTTCAGGCTGCTTGAGCAGAGAGAGTGAATCGTAGTCACAGGCTGAAGTAGGAGTAATGAAGCACTCTGTCTTTGAAGCCAGATTACATAATACAAGCCCTAGAGACATGTTTATGGATTATTATTTTTTTTCTGTTTTGATCAAGGCTAAAATACTTCTGATTATTAGCTTCAGAAGGGCATAAAAGAGTTGGTGAATGGGCTACGGTAATTCTAATGACGTGCTGTGCAAATAAATGCTTAGTTAATGAATGCTGAAAAGATTTACCTGAACTACTTATATGCATTACTGGGGCTTTTAACTCCCTGCTTTCCCCCAGTGGTTATGGATAATGCAGAGCAGTCTAAGGTAGGGGAAAAGAACCCCCAAACTCACTAATGGCAACTAGGCTGTGTGAAAGCTGGGAAAAGGACATGCAACAATTCTGAAAACATGCCATTACATACTGTCTGACCTGACGGTCGAGGTGGAATGCTCAAGATTATTGCAGACTGAAAACTTTTCACGGAGAGGATGGAGGAACATCAGAGAAGAATGTGGAGGCAGAAAAACCTTCTTTTCCTTCCCCAGTACATCTCCAGAGCTGAAGAGCTGAGACCATTTTTTTAATTAGGCTCACTTTTTTACTGTTTTCATCTTCCTATTTTTCTTTAGGGCTGTGAGTCAGTTTGAGATTGATTTATCAGCGCTGTTAATCTGCTCTCAAAGCGCTGTCAGTCTCGCTCCCAGAAGCCGAGCTCTCCCATTAAAACCCTGACCCATTTAAACGTTCTTAAGATACCACAATGATCGAGTGTCAGCAGGGGAGAGGCAGCAATGACAGCTCTGAAATGTTTATTTTGCTAGGCCGGGTTAGGAGGGGAGCATGCCGATGCAGCCCGGAGCTCGCCGCTTGGCACGGGATGAGAGGTGGGGGCCGGCTGGCAGCGTGGCCGAGGGACGGACACTGCTGTACGCTACCAGGCTACAAGAGATCGGCTGCTCTCCATCTGTGGTTTCATGCATTTATTCTCTGCAGTCACTGGTGACTTCAAGCTGTTCAAAGTGGGAAGAGGGTATTCTGTTTCAGGGGGTCTGCATACTGATACCGATAGATCATGGATTTCAGTGGCTTAAAAGGCACTTCAAACATTTTTAGTGGCTTAGAAGTTATTTCCCCAGGCACGTTTGCATGCAAGCAGATGCTTTCTGTAGAGAAACTTAAATTTCCTTTCTAATACTACACCACGCAGTAGCTATCAGCAAAGAATTAAGTGGAGGAAACTATTTAAAATGATGATTCTGAAAGGAGCATGAACAGAAGCTACAGATGCCTCCTCAGGTTGCAGGTGCCAGTGTCCACTGCCTAGTCTGGGGACTGCAGCAGGGGGAGCACAAAGGCTTGCAGAAACCTGGAGATCTCCAGTTCTAATAACGCAAATGTAGCTGTCATAAACATACTTTAAATGTATTGTTTAGTACCAATTTTCTCATCCTTTAGAGATGTAGGAAAGCGCAACTATTTTTAAAGCTAATCTTCTACCCCCCTCCAGTTTCTCTTTGGGGCATCAACGGCTTGAAGAATTCAACCATAATTTTTCGCAAGAGAAAATACATCCACTCGTACAGAATGGGCCTGGATTTGCTATTTGCTGCTGGGTACGATGTTCACATTTTTATTCTGCCAAAACTATTCCCACATGGATGACCTTTCTCTTTCAAAGAGTATCTGAGTAGATCATTTTGGCTCTTTCCCATTTGTCTTTTGAACTGAGACTGCAACAGCAGCAGGGACCAGTGACCAAAAAAAACCCCGAGGTAAATAATAGGTTCTCAGTCTCTTTAGATACAGTCACTTAGATGCATCTCGCAGAGGGATAGTCTTTCTGCTTGCTTATGGAGCAGATCAGAGGATCCTGACTCAGAAGACTCTTTCTCCAAGCATCTTTTTCTTGAATTTGTGTCCTTTGATCTCATTCACCTTGCTTTTCAGGAGTGCCAGGTTACTATGATGCACATTTTATTAAGAGTAATGTGAAGGCCAGCTTTTGTCAAAACACAGCTGGCTGGTGAATCTTTTTTTCTAAGAAAACACAGAGGGTTCATAACTGGGCCTTTACAGATCCCAGATGCCAACTTTTCTATATAAGATCACAATATTGACACTATCTGTGTCTCGAGCTGATAAATGTTATTGCATTCCTTTCCAATATGTAATGTTATTAAAAATAGGTTAGTCACAAGGGCTTCTTATCAAAGTCCTTTGTTTCCCTAGAAACGGTGACCAGCATTAACCTTTCTAAAAGTAGCCCCTGCAAGAGACAAATGTCTTTGGTTGTCACTGCTACAAATTTAATCTAGGGGAAATGTGCTGCAAATTCTGATTCGTATTATAAAGAAAACAAATAAACTCCAGAAAGACCGGAATAACATGTGTGGTATCAATTCACATCAGGCTAGCAAGAAAAATAAATTGATCATGTTTGAACCAGTGCTGTCTGTGTCCATTTCTAAGCAACACAAGCATTCAAATTGCATTGGCGTCAGCTATGGAAACAGTTGTTTGCAGCCCCAAAAAGAAAAGGAGGCGTGGGAGCGAGATTGTAGTGTTCGTGCAGGACTGATGAAAGCTGAATATTTGCAGAGCAGAAAAAACGTAAGTGATAACAGCGTATTTGTAAAATAGATGCCTTCTTCTAAGCAAAGTAGGTGGTAATGGGAATATTGTGTTTAGAAGTAAAGCTACTGGCAATATGACAGAGGAAGAGAGTATCAGCATGTTACACCCTCTTGGCATGAAATAATCAAATTCTCAGTCTTCATAGCAAATTAACAGCATCCATATATCTTGGTGATGCATACAATTTACCTTGTTTCAAATTACGTGATTGGGAGCATCTGCTTGCGCTTTACACAATTACTCACTGTTCACCTGAGCAGCTGAAATCAGTAGCTCTGTTTTCTTTTTTTGCCAGATATAAAGCAACAAGGTGATGAGGTAGATCGAGCATCAACATACATCCATGCTGCAGGGCACCGAGCACCTCTAAGGCAGCAGAGTGGGAGGGGGTGAGAAGCAATTCTTGTTTAAGGAAGAGCAAAACAACCAGTCGAGTGATGGAGTGTGACCCACGCTGCTCATTTTCAGCTCAAGCGCAGGTTCTTTTCACAGATGTATCCAGACCAGGACTGAAAGCTTCACCCCTAGCTTTAGCAGAGGGCCCCCTCCTCAACCTAAGTCTGTCCGGAGGTGGGCATGTCTCTAGCAAAGCAGTAGTGATTCTCTGTCTCCTGATTGCATTCCCCACATGCTAAAAATACCAGGTTACTAAAGCACTCAGATCCTCAGACCTGCCACATCAATCTCCTGTCTTTGAGTTTATCACTTCCATATATTCCTCTGCTTCTTACAAACCTACTTTGTCTGTGCAACTTGTCACTGTCCAGTCATCAGGGCAACGGCTTTAAAAATAGCAGATTCAGTATGCAAACGTTTTTCTTCTTACCTAGTCACAAACCAAACCACTTGCTCCTGTGGGTATCTAAGAATTCAATGAAGCTGTGGATAAGCTCCCTCCCTGCTCCCCCTTGCTTCTTTGGAATTGAGTTTTTTAAAGCCCTAATATATTGTCTTCCCTTTGTGGACAACAAGCATTATCCACAATATTTATTTTCCTTTGTGCTATTTATTAAGTTTAGGCTAGAACCAAAGGAAACTATATATCTACCCATGCTGCTAAAAGCGAGCCAATCTGGATGTGTCAGTTGTTTTGCTATTTATGGGTAGAAGTGAAATGAGACCTGAGTTACTTATGGTGCTTGTTTTACAGGAAAAATGAGTTTACGATAAGAAGGCCAGACATTGCCTAAATGCAGTCTCATAAATTAGTTTCCTGAAGCAAAGCACTTGCTAAAATTGATGCCTACTTCATTTGTTATCTGTGATTCATTTCCCAGGCAGAATCAATATATTCTTAAATTTCTTCACTGTCTTGCCTTCTTCATAAAATGGGGAATACCTGTGTATCCCAAACCTCAGTCTGTAGGCTTGGCTTTTAAAACTCTGGGGCCCAAGACGGGTATTTAAAGCCCTCGACTGGGATGTGAGAACTCACATTCTAGCTTTGTTGCTTGAAGGCAGCTCAGCTCACGTAACAAAATTCCCTTTTTAATCACTTGTCCCTTGTGCCAGAAGCTTTAATTTTCATTTTCTAGGGGAGTTACATCTGAATAGTCTTAATTTCCACCACACGACCCCCCCCCCCCCCCATGCCCATGATAATTAAGTTCTAAGGCGCTTGGAAAAAGCAATACTGGCCCCTCTGAAAACCCAGAGGCAGGAAAAGCTTCTTCCATGAAGTCATGGAGCAAGAATGGTGAGGCGAGGGGCGGCCGGCGAGGAGCGCGCCTCTCCCCGCTCACATTCCTGCCCCCCTCTTTGCGGCCACATGTGTCCCCTCCTCGGGCATTGTCTCCTCACCCGGGATCCAGCGGACAAATATAGGCATGGAGGAAAACTGCAGATGCCTTTAAACAGTTATCACCAATGACCTTGAGATAGGGACATATAAAGCCTGGACCAGGCGGAGCCGTGACACTTTCTGTGTGCTCTCCAGGGTGAGTACCAACCTCTCTCACTTCTAAATGCAGGTAGCCATCTGTGCTTTAACATTGTACCGTGGTTTAGATGTGGCTAAGGTTTTACTGTGGCTTAAGGTTTTTGTAGTAATATCACTAAACATATAGCACTGTGTTAGTCATCCTAGGATGCTGCTTGAATGCTAGGATGGCAAATACGTGTTTCTTCTCTAACATCAGCGCATTCATTTAGCCAGCTAGAATAACTGCTTAGCAAAGCGTCGGGTCCTCTGTAATTATGCATCTGGGTGGACTGATTAGCCAGTACCTGCAAGTCATATTTTCTGTCTTCTCTATTGTGTGCAAGAGATGATGGCTTATGCAGTTTTTAATTTTAAGCAGCTCATTAGTCCAAGGAGTTCTTTAATCCAACCCCTTGGAGAATGACTGGATTCCCTTTCAAAGACAGGCAATGCCTGCTGTCGTTGCTATTGCGGAGGGGCCGTTAGAGCTACAGTAGCTCTTCCAACAACCCCAGAAAGACAGAGGAGGTCCTTCCTTTCCAAGTCTGAATGCACCACCAAATTGATAGTGGTCCTGGGCATGCCACTTAAGTTTGTGTAACAAGATTGGCTTTCTACAGGGAGTAGGCATTTTCAAGGATCTTCCAAACTTCATATACAAGGACTGGCTCTTTTTGTTATTAGCCAGAACAGACTGAAGGTAAAGTGAACGTCTTTAGCTCTGCCTTGTCTTTCCTGACTATATTGCCTTTTAAAAATAATCCTATGACCATAAACCAAGCAACACTTCCAGTTTCTCATATCTGGCAATGGATTTGCCTTGCTGAGTTCTCAGCACCCGCAAGGTGTGCACTGCCTGGGCTCTGACCTCTGCTGTCACTCCAAGCACATCAGAGTGATGAAGAAAAAGGGATTCTCTCCCCACTGCCGTAGTGCTTCTTTGCACCATAATATGTCTGCCATAGTGGTTTGCCCTGAATATAGGGGGAAAAAAAAATTGGAAGGTGATAGCTGAGTAATTATCCCTAAAACATTTGCAAACGGAGCTAAGACTACACAGAAATGGTTTAGAGTACTTTAGTGTATATTAGGACTTGTGAGAATCTGTCCTGAGTCCTAAAGATTAACACAGGAGTGGCTCCTCTGGCATTTGTGCATTTAATGTGAAATGACACTTACATGCTTTAGCACTGTTCTGTTTAAATGTATGAACTGATGTAATTTAATTGCTCCACCGGAGCTAAGACGCACTCCCCATCATGGGAGAGGGACTTTGTCATGCTAGCTTGGAGTTGTGTCTCCAGTTGGGAATTTTGGTCAGCTCAGATGGTGTTAAAATAATTGGTGATAGTTGTGCTTATGCAGTCTCTTAATCTTTAAAAAGGAAAAAAGTTAAGACTAGTTCTGAGGAAGAAAGTTTTTGCTCTACAGCAACAAGACAGAAGGTCTCAAGCTTGTACAGCAGCAGCAAGAGAGGGCTGAATGTAGAACATTTGGCAGCTCTTCTGTCTTAGGAGATTCCCCAGCAGAAATGTGTTGGGAAAAAATACTGCCTTGGTTGGTAAGGAGTTGTTATCCCTACCAGGATTTTGTTAGAACGAAAATTAATCGAATTTTGACAGACAGATGGGTGTCTGTCTTGACAGGGCTCTTGAAAATTTGTCCAGATGCTCTGGATATTGCAGAGTAAATAAAATAAGGGAAGAGGTAATATCTGAAGGTCACTCATGCAGCTTCAAATAGTAATTTGATTGTGTCTTGACTTGAAAGAGAAGAAAATCTAAAATTCTTAAATTGTATGTGTGGAAGGGGTGCCTTTTAGCAGTGGAACTTCTTTTAGACATTCTCAGGACAGCACCCTGAGTTTATTACATCCTCTGAGTGTGTGTGTAAGTATTTATACGTATATGTGTGTGTGTGTGCATAAATAAAAACATATTTCTACAATCACCTTAGAGAGTACAGAAGAATCAAATTAATTCCTAGTAAAAAGCCACCGGTTTCAGTGGTATTTAGTATGACTTTTTTGGGCCCGTTTGTAAAGTTCTGAATCCTTAAACATAGATATAGTGAAGTCACGTAGGGCACACCCATGTGCCCTGCCCTCTCTTTCATGATAAAAGGCTCCTAAATACCGTGCCCTTGTCATTTGAGAAAACAAGCGTAGGTATTAAGCTGGACTAATAAATCCATCTAGAAAACAACAAAGCCCTTGCACCAGTGCCGCAGATAGACTTGCCCTCTGCTGTGCCCTGCAGCACGGGAATACCCAAGCCGGTGCAGCCGGAGACACCAGCAACTTGAGAAGCCACACCGAGCCCAGGGCCTCTCCAAGCCGTGCTCGGCCTGGTTTTTCTAACATCGCTCCATCAGAGGAGCGTGCTGCAGGTAGCAGAGCTGTTTCCAGCTCCAGTGTTTGCTTTCTCCATTGCAAGCATGGGCCTACGTCCCCAAAATTGCACCGAGGGTGTAGCGCACACCCTTGCAGCAGTGCTCAGTTGGCAGCGGTGAAGTCTTGTGCCACCATTTCCACAAAATGCCTGCCTGACGTGGTGCTGTAAAGTGGCTGAGCAGCACAGCCCCGGGGAGATGTGCTGAAGAGCATACGCCGGCTCCAGGCAAATTTGAAAGGGGCCAGAAGAGGCCCCCACTAAGCGGTTTTCAAAATGACAGCTTCAAGTGCTCCGTTTGATCTCCTGCTCTCAAGCACCATTCGTGCCACAAAGAAGAGATTAAATTCTCCCATGGAGATAGCTGTGACTCATGTCAGGGGTTTTGAACCACAGAGGATCTGGCTGGCTTTAAATAAGCTCAGCCACAGAAGGGTTTAACTAAGGGTGCAGTACAGCTCCAAATCTGTGTTAGGTATTTGCCTTTCAAATTAATTATCACTTTGATCAGCCACCTGCCACATTTTGCTGTTTTGTCATCCAATAACTCTTCCCCCCACACACCTCCTTTCTTTGGTAGACCAGGTCCCTTTCTTTTTCCTCCTTGAGCCGTGCCACCTTGAACCCTTGCCAAGATGATGGACATGTCGGAATTCGGGGAGGCTGCTCCTTTCCTCCGAAAGAGCGAGAAGGAGCTGATGATGGCACAGACTGTAGCCTTCGATGGTGAGTGGTGACACCCTTTCTGCTGCCAGTGGCTGGTTAAGTGGGATGAGGGCTGCATCCAAGTGTAGTTGTGGGAATGTGGAGCAAAGCAGGATGCAAAGCCTCCATTGTTGCTGCTGTTTGAGGTAGCTGGCTCAACCAAGTTCTGGTTTCTTCATTCTGCAAAGCTATTAAAGCCCCCTCGGTAGTACTGAACAGAAATAATCTATCAATTTATGGTAAGTAAGTAATTAACTAGATTTAGAAGCAAGGTGTATTTGTACTGCTCTGCTAAAGGGAGGGATCACTTATTTGTCTGTTTGAAAGAAAAACGCCACACATTGATGTTCCTGTAATGAGAGAGATTCTGCAGCCTGACAAGACATCCCCTAATGTTGTACCTGCACATCTGTTTGATTTAGAGGCTGTATGACAATCTGATGTTAGCTTTTAGTTTCCCATAATTTATTTTTCAGGAAATGGTTTTATATGAGCCCTAAGGTGTAGCAGTAAGTACACATATACCAACACCCACAGCAATACACTATTCAGAATAGCTGCTGTAACTGAAGATCTAAAGTCTAGTGCAGCTACTCC
Source organism: Chlamydotis macqueenii (assembly GCF_036417535.1). Lineage (NCBI taxonomy): Eukaryota > Metazoa > Chordata > Aves > Otidiformes > Otididae > Chlamydotis > Chlamydotis macqueenii. The sequence goes on along the minus strand of NC_141556.1, from coordinate 96,938,631 downwards.
AAACTTCTAAAAAGCCACATACATAACTCAATGCGAGTTATTAATATTGCTCTTTTTCAAGACCAACCTCAGAAGAATGTGCAGGAATAAGGTTAAATCTGATAGCTGGCAGGCAAATCATGTGGGCTGAATTCCTCGCTCAGATTGCAATTTTCTGTGTGACTTTTTAGCAAGCGCCTTAATTTGGGCTTGGATCACAGTTCCTCCATCTGCACACTGGTGACAATGATTATGGATTTCCTGTGGAGGCTGAGGCTTAGCCAGCATTTGTGAAATATTTTGACACTGTGTGCTGGAAGGATCTAGAGGAAGCCAAATGGTAGTTGCAAAGGGAAGACAACATTTGGGAGCCCTACGCTTTCTGCTTTGGCAGGCAGCTCCCCAGCACTGCCAATCTGCTGTGGTCCCAGAGGTTTTGTGTCACTTGAACAGGAAAAGTAGCCCAGCAATCTCGCTTAGCTAGGCATGGTCTCACTGTTTGATGCAAGGCTGTGAACCCTTGGTCTCCTTAATTTCACAGGGAAGAAGAAATGTTGGGTTCCTGATGAAAAGAAAGCTTATGTTGAAGCTGAAATTATAGAAACCAGCGGTGGCAAAGTGACTGTGGAGACGACAGATGGAAAGGTACAAAACTGGTTTTTGTCTGATCTATGACTAACAAGGCCGGAGCAGCAAGCTCCAGAAATTACCTGGTTTAAGCTTAGTCGCCTGTTTCATGAAATAAGCTGTGAATGGGAAGCCCCCAGTAAGTGAATCAGAATGACACATGAAAAACCACCAAGGGAAAAACAACAACACAGTGGTGGGTAAGCGAGCATCAGCCACCACACAGCAGCTGGCGGTCTGCGAACAGACATACGCAACCAGCCAGTTCTGGCTTGGCACCCAGTGGCAAAAGCCCAGGCTGTAGCTAAATCCCATGGCTCCTTTTGCAGCCGTACCACCTCACTTCTTACTTTTACCTTCCCCCATTGCTCTGATAGCTGTGAAAACAAATAGTATTACCTACTTAGGCTGGATTCGAGCTGAAGGACTTCCCTCTGCAGGGGAAAAAAAAATATGTTCTCCTATATGGTGTGTGAGGCAACAGAAAATCCTAGTACTTTTCAGTGTTGCTGTACTTATTTGTCTTTGCAGACCATGACTATAAAAGAAGATGATGTGCAGTCAATGAACCCTCCCAAATTTGACATGATCGAGGACATGGCTATGCTGACCCACCTGAACGAGGCGTCTGTCTTGTACAATCTGAGAAAGCGCTACAGCAACTGGATGATCTATGTAAGTGTCATTACAAGGCTATTTTTAGAAACCTGCATTTCAAGTGCAGATTTCGTGTTTGAACATGATGCGTTCTTCATATTCAGTTTGCAACTTTGATAAGTCACAAAACTGAGGGTCTTGCTCATCTTTTCAGGAGAGAAGTTTCTTGGAGTTGGCTTGTGTCTGAATACAGACAGACAAAATTAAATGGATAAGATGGTGTCTGGTTGGGGTGTCATATTTTCAGCAATCAAGGCCTCGGGGAGACCTAGTTTATTTTTCCTCTTGTAATATTAATCCATGTCAACACCAGCCATGGAGATTTCCTTGTTAAGAAACAATGCCCGAGGCTTAGAGCACACATATAACTTCTTTCAAGTATGAGCCTCTCTATTTTTAGTTCAGTAATTTTATTCCATTCATTTTCAGTGCTGACATCTGTCTTGTTTCACTCTGGCCTTTTCCCTTGGTCTGTATCCTTCCCATTACATCATTAACAGAATTTCTGTCAGCACCAGAACAAGGTTCAGTAGCATCTAATTTTATGAGAACAAACTTTTGCTCTCAGTTTGCTGCATTCAATTGTGTCTGAAATCTGTCAGGGGAATCTATAGATTTTCTAGCCAATCCCTGTTCTGGTTTTTGGTGTTCATCAGAGGAGTGAATCCAACTTTTTCCCATTTAAATTCTGATTGTTAAACATTTTCTGCATTTCTCTAATAACCCCTGTGTGGATATGTATGGCCTGAAGCATAGCTTTGCTTGCAGATCAGTATAGGTAGAATGTTAAATTTGCCATCTTGCCTTGACCCATTTACTGGTTGAGGTTTTTCTTTTCCTTGTGAAAAATAGGACTGAGGGCTCATGCCAAGGCCATTCTGGAGCAGGTCCTAATGCTATTTTTAGGGGAAGACACCTGGATTTCACCTGAAACTTGTAGAATGTAATTGAGCTCATTATTTTATGTGAACATAGTCCTTGTGCCTAAATAATAAAAATATTTCTTTGAAGATTTTTGCTTCAGCCTGGACTAAGTGCCTCAAAAGTTATCAGCTAATACCAATTCCCTGGGACTACAACTGAAAAGTCATTCTTCCTCAGAATGACCAAACCCCAGCTAACTGATGTATAGCCCAAAGAGTAAATATAAAGATAGATTTTCATCAACCGTGTTTCTCCAAAAGCTTAAAAAAGCTCCACAGCTTTGGGGAATAACACTATGAAGTCATTTTCTCTTTGAACACCCACCAGAAATTGCCCCACGGTCCTGACATCACATTAATAGTGGGAGATTGTTTCTACTCCTAAGAACGGAGTTCAAACAGGAAAACTGTAACTTTTCTTTCCTTCGTAATGACTGTTTTCAAGAGGAAACAACTCTTGTGGGGCAGCAAGTCAGCAAATCAGATGTAGGTCCATTTCGTGTGCCTTTGTTTTGCTGAAGGGGCTGTTTCTGTTTCTGGCTGTCATCTTGAAAATACTTTTCCCTCTTTAGAAAACTGCTTAATATCTGTAGTTTTTATATCTATGCCATTAGGAGGTCACTTAGCAGATGAGTAGCGTTAGAAATTCAGATCAAAGGCTGAAATTCAAGTCAGAATTCAAACTCAAATCAGAAGCTGGCAACACCATGTCCTGCTGGTTAACTAAGAGGTTTTTTTTTCTCATTCCTTGAGCGGCTTTTTTCACTCTTGTTTTGTGTTTCTCTCTAGACCTATTCCGGTTTATTCTGCGTGACTATAAATCCCTACAAGTGGTTGCCCGTCTACAAGTCAGAGGTTGTTGCTGCATACAAAGGCAAGAGGCGCTCAGAGGCTCCTCCACACATCTTCTCCATCGCTGATAACGCATACCATGACATGCTGCGTAGTAAGTAGCCCTGCCTGCTTTCAAATTTGGTTTTGCTTTATTTAGCTGACAGGATTGGTACTGGATGGGAGTTTTTGAGAGCTTTTACAGTGTGCAACAAGTGTGCAAATACTCTACAAGCAGCAGGGACTTGGCAGGCTGCATCAACCCAGCGACAATGAACTCCAGTTTTCCTGTGAAATTTTTTCACCTTGACCCTCAAGTTACTGAAAAAAAAAAGAGTTTATCAGCAGAGGGCAGCAGTGATGTGCTCACACCAGGTCCTGAGAGGCAGCAGGGTAAATCCCAAAGAGACTTGGTGGGAATGCTGTCACCTGGTTTTAATAAAATGGAAAGTACCACAGCTGTGAGGGAACAGAAGGTGCTGGGCAGAGGGGATGTAGGGGATGTGTGCGTGACTGCAAAGAGATGGTCTTTTATCAGATTAGGGTGAAATATGACCAGGCTGCACAATATGTAGCCTGTCATGAAGACTGGAATTAAAAAAGAAAAGAATAATTTAGGCTCAACGGGTTGGGCAGCTGCTGAACTTGGTTAATAATATATTTAGGTTACAATATGTTCTAATAAATGTTTATTTCTGTGGGTCACTATAAATCTTCCAGTAGCATGGCCAACTGAAGAAGAGTACATATGCATAGTAAGGAATGGCCTGTGAACAAACAGCAAAATTACTTGGGTTGGTCCAGTATTGCAGGAGCAGAAGGGTCAGATGTGAGCAAAGATGTACTCTGGAACAAGAAAAGAAACATTCTGATGACAGGAAATTACTTTCTTTATTATCGTTTCCCAGACACAGGGGGAACGTGCTCAACTGACAGGTCTTTAATATTGACTTGAACAAAACACGAGAGGAGGATTCAGGGCAGGGCTGGAACTTGTACTGTTGGAGATTGGATTAGGCAGTACTGTCTTTTTATCTTTTCATCTTTGCTTCATGTGATTCTGTCCTGTCCTTGCAGGACTGATTCTGGAATACTTGGTACTCTTTTGCAATTATAATAAGCAATTTGTACAGCCTACTAAGTTTGTATCTTTTTTTTTTTTTCCTTTCCACAGATCGGGAGAATCAGTCTATGCTGATCACGTAAGTGCTTCTTTTGTTTTACTGATTTGAAACTGTTGCTGTGGAAAACTTAGAAGGAAAAAAATCCTACTGAAATACAAGTTGACCCTCGAAAGCTCAGCTAAATTGCCTGAAACTTGATCCAAGCCAAGTAACTGGCAATTTGGCCATCTGATGGCTGCCTTGAGCCCCATGGAAAAGAAGTAGCTAAGGGTCTGATGGAGGCTGGCCCATTTCTGATCCCCATCTGGTATTCATCCCAAGTAGGCATGAAAACAACTCAGCAAGCTGTTAAAGAAGCTTCCTCCAGGGTTAGCCTTGCTGTGGCTGCGCTCTTTGGACACAGAAGACTTCTTTTCAATGTAGTTCCTCTTGCTGCAAATTATATTTAAGAATGTTGGGTAGACACATTTAAAGGGAGGGAGACGACCAAGGCAGAAAAGAAGTGGCACGTCATTTACCAGCAAGCATGAAAGATGAAGAGTTGAGTGTCTCTCTACACAGTTCACACGTGCTCCTGGATAATGCCGGCAAATTACTGCAGCTTTTCTGTGTGTTTTCTAACTCATTAGCTGTATATAGGTATACCTCAGATCCTCAGTCTGGATATTTGTAATAAAACCTCATGTTCCTAAAGGAAGCTTAGTGTAGTGTGGGTTTGTACTAGATTTCCGAGCCCAGTCACGTGAAGAATTAGTTGCTGCTATTGTAGGCATTCAGCTCTTCATTCAGTCAATGTAATGTGATTTCCACTGAAATGGCCGAACAACAGGCTGGAGAAATCAGAGTCAGTAATTCTGAGAGCAGCCTGTGCACGTGCAGGAGCTGGCAGGACAGGAGGGTGAAAGGATGAGTTACAGCTGTTTGAGCAATGCCTATGTTATCTTCCTCCCTCCCTTAGTGGAGAATCCGGTGCTGGCAAGACTGTCAACACGAAACGTGTCATCCAGTACTTTGCCACAGTGGCAGCCCTGGGTGAACCTGGTAAAAAAAGTGTAAGTCTGCTGGTGGCTGTTTCATTTCAGACTCACAAGGTTTTTCTGTTGTGTACAACTAACCTCACAAGTCTGCATCCCAAACCCTAGACCATGTGCTAGACCTCAGCAGGCATGGTTAAGAGAAGAAACTGTTGGGAAAAGATCCTGACACCTCTACATGGCATTACTGAGAGCAGCAAAACCACTCCTGGTTCTGAACAGCTGCTTCTTGCTGCTGCCTTTTTCTAGGAGTTTTAGTTTTCATGTATATTAAATATGTTTCTGATCATGTTAAAGCTGGTCAAAAGCTGGGGAGAGTGTGAAGATTAAGGAACTTGGGTTTTTTTTCATGTGGAAAATAGTCTTCAAAAGGACTAGGATTATAATTTCTCATCAAAATGTCTGTTTTGTTGAAAGCTTTTATGTCCACGAAAAAAAGGAATGTTTTGACAAAATATTTTTTTCAGTCAGCTTTTCTGTATTTCTCTTTGGATAAGTGCTGTTCTGCTTATAAGTGTTCTTTAAGGTTACAGTAAATACTGTATTCATGCTGGTTTTTATCTTGTGTTGCTATGAGCTTATTCACTACAAGCTTCATTGCACTAAAAGGCTCAACGCTTTTCTGTGGTGAATTAACTGATTCCTATGAACCGTATTTCTAAGGCCAAAATTTCAGCCAGGCTTGGATTCTGTATGCAGAACACATGCCCAAAATCTAATATACATTCATCTGAGGCCTTCAAGGTTCTCATTAACAAATGACTGAGTGGTCCAGAGCCAGCTTTCTGCGTGCAATGAGGTTGGTGCTCATAATAGTGTCTGAAACCTGGTATGCTCTTGGAACAATTGTGCAAATAACAGATATTGCACCTGGAAGATATTCCATGTAATTTATCAGCTCAGGTCGCATTTTATTTTCATTATCATCACCCCTTTTTTTTTTCAAATAATCCAAGAGTTCAAGTGCAGCATGATCTAATTGTCTAAAACACGTCTGTTTGCATTTATATCCTTTTAATCTTACCACCTGGCACCAGTCTCTTTTCTCCGTCCAGTTAGTTAGCCTTTTTGTTCATTGTGCAACATCTCCAGAGCAAAACCAGGCAGATGTTTGGAGCAGGGGTTAAAACAGCAAGCTGGGTAGGAACAGCACTTGGCTATTTTGTGATGTATGGTGAATGCAAAGTTACAGTCGCATGTACTTTCTGAAGGAAGGCTTCAAAAAGTCCTGCTGATGTGTTGGTGCCTGCTAGACATCTAACCTTGCTAATCTTTATGTTTTGTGGTGTCTTTCATGTTAGTACTCACATTATATTTCTTTTTTTTCCTCCATTGTGTTCCTTTTTTGACAACAGCCAGCCACCAAAACTGGGGTAAGTCATCAGCTTTCCTATTTTATCTTTTCCACATGAAAATGATACTGGGTTGTGTTAGTCTGTGTCACGAACCTCAGCATTTCACTTTGCGTAGTTCCCCCAGTGATGGATCCCCGGAGCCCAGGCAGCTAAAGCAGTTTGCTTCAGCAAACTGAAGTACGTGCAAGTGACAGTTAATGCTTTTCTCATCTCCAAAAATCCCGAATATTACAAGTTCTGAGTGCTTTCAAATCTAATGCATTTCAGTGCTTGCCACTGGCTTCAATAGCCCCTCTCCTACATACATCCACTTAGGTGTCCCCACGTGCTTCACAGTAGATGGGAAAATAAAGTGATTTCTTTTGTATGCAGATGGCATGAAATATCAAATCTACAAAGCAAAACAATAGAGAGCAGCAGAATGTTTGAGGCCTTTTAAGGACTCATAATTGACTGACGATCTTGCTGTTATGCCGTTCACACTGTGCAACCCCTAGGGTGGAGCTAAATCACTTTGTGTCGGAGGCTTCTCTCTAGAAGTGAATGTACGTTATAAATGTAAGCTGAGTTTGTGGCCTGTAGGTTCATCAATAGTTTTTCAACCTTGATTTCTAGGGAACCTTGGAGGATCAAATCATTCAAGCAAACCCAGCCCTAGAAGCTTTTGGAAATGCCAAAACCCTGAGAAATGACAACTCCTCACGTTTTGTAAGTCTATAACATAATACAATGACGTTCTTTTCAACAGCAGCCAGTTAATAACATCTCTGTAATAATGCCTTCATAAGTCACTTCTTATTTTGTCCACTAAAATGGTCAGATTTCCACACAGTGGAAGAATAACAAAGTAGGACCTAACCAGGAAAAACTACTGGAAGGATTAAAGATAAAAAGAAACAAAGAAAGATCCACCCTGAATAGTTGTTTAAACTGTACATGATCAGGAGACAAGCAAAACCTAGCTTTATAGAGCTCTTTGAAAAGCAATGGCAGACCTATGAGGACAGGCTGAGAGAGTTGGGGCTGTTCAGCCTGGAGAAGAGGAGGCTCCGGGGAGACCTTATAGCGGTCTTCCAGTATGTCAAGGGGGCCTACAGGAAAGATGGGGAGAGACTGTTCAGTAGGGCCTGTTGTGATAGGATGAGGGGTAGTGGTTTCAAAAGAGGGAGATAGATTTAGATTAGATATTAGGAAAAAATTTTTTACCATGAGGGTGGTAGAACACTGGAACAGGTTGACCAGAGAGGTGGTGGATGCCCCATCCTTGGAAACGTTCAAGGCCAGATTCGATGAGGCTCTGAGCAACCTGATCTAGTTGAAGATGTCCCTGCTTCTTGCAGGGAGGTTGGACTAAATGACCTTTGAAGGTCCCTTCCAACCCTAACCATTCCATGACTCTATGATTCTATGATCTTCCCCAGGACTGCCACTGCTGCATAGCCTTATTTTCCTACCACGTTTTCCACTAGCCCAAGTCATTCCCTCTCTCTACAACAGCTCTACTTTGTCACTAAGTGTGAGAAGTACACCGCTGTCCCTGCTCTCTCCCACATCTTCCCCCTCTCCAGACCCACACATGCAGCAGTACTCCTTTTGTCCATACCATCTAGCTTTTTAGCTGGGTAAGCTAAAAGCAGGGTAAGCTCCTGCTTGTCCCTCAGTGCTGACACGACCTTGGGCCTCTCTTCATTTCCATTAGGCTTGCAGGAGACCTTTTGGGCTTGGGAGCTCTGCCTCCACCATATCCAGTTAACATTGGCTCAGAGGTCTAAAAGGAATGGCATGAGGATCACAGCTTAGGTTTGCAGCCCATGCTTCCTTAACAAATCCAGTTAAAAATTAAATTGGAAGGTGTGGAGAGGGTCAGAGTTTGTAAGCATCTGTGGGAAGCTACACAATTGTACAAGAAGTTTGCCAGCTAGAATGCAGATTAGTTACTTTAAAAAGTTGATGTGTTTGAATATGATAAATTAAATGAAAACTACTCGATTTCTATGAAATTTGGGGGGATCAATATGCAAATTTAATGGGCAAAGCAGTTGCATATAAACTAGGATTTATATGCAACTAGTAGTTGCATATAAACTAGGATTGCGAATGAGGAGTCAAAAAAGGAGCCCATATGTCTCATGCCCAGGCTTATTGCTCCGAGTGCTGCATTACAGTAAACCTGCATCATGAAGCTGGAAGCCACGTGCATTCCTGTATCTTAGCCTGGCCGATAAGTACACCATTATCCTTTTCCCACAAGCTGATTACATAGCTGTATGTATAGATTTCGGCTTAGAAAAGTGTCATGTCATTGTTTGGTATTTCTTATGGAAAATCTGTCTCTGCAAAGTTGAGGAGTGAGCATAAACTGATTCTTTGGGCCAAGTGATTGCTTTCAAGCAGCATCCTTTGTTTCCCTCTGTGTATACTACATGCACTAATTAGAATATTCTTCTGTGTGAATTAGGGTAAATTTATCCGAATCCATTTTGGAACCACAGGCAAGCTGTCATCTGCTGATATTGAGATTTGTAAGCAGCAAACTCTCTCCTTTTTTAAAAAAATACAATTGCTCATCTGAAAGCTCGGAGAGCCTTTCTCACTGAATTTTCTTTGTGCAACTAGATTTATTGGAGAAATCTCGAGTAATTTTCCAGCAACCGGGTGAAAGGGACTATCACATCTTCTACCAGATCCTGTCAGGAAAGAAACCAGAGTTACTGGGTAAGAATTATGTAGATCTACAGCTTTTAAAAAGCAACCTTTAGCTGAATCAAGAGTGTCTGAGAAGGGGGCACGGGGCAAACTTGTGTTCAGAAAGGCACTTATGCTTCCGCTTGAGAAAACTGAACTTCCACTGTCAAATACACTCTTTTAAAGATGCCATTCCACTGGCAGCAACAGAGACAATTTTTCTGTGATATATTGATGCAAGTACCCTATAAAGGGAAGTGATATTACAGATTAGACTAGGGGGATGAGACTCAGACAGGACTTTTAAAACGTAGCATTATAAAGGCAAAAAAGGTCACTCTGAATTTGTGTAACCCAAGGTCTTGAAACATCCAGAAAATGCTATGCCTCCAAAAGCATTTGTGGTGCTAAAAATTTAATTATCCAGATTTTCACATAGGAGGAGATTTGCTTATAGGTCCATGAAGAAAAGCTAGTTCTCTGTTTCTGTCCCAAGTGCCAAAACTAGTGTCCTAGCATGTTTTGTAGCAAGGGAGAAAATGCAAAGCTGCCTGGCGCCGATTGCGTGGTGATTACCCCTTTCAAGTTTTCCCTGGCTGAATGTGCCCCGTAGACCTGCTGGAGAAGAGCAGAGAGCAGATGAGGTCTCTCTGCTTCCATCTCCTAATGCTTTGAATAAAAGCTTTGCTAGTTATTTAAGTGATGTGGTTTGCTGACTTTAATTTGTGCTCTGAAGAAACACATGTTATAAAATACATTGAAGAGTCACTTTATTGCTGCACTAAACTGCTGCTAACCCATACCAATCATAATCTGTTTTGAAGACTTATTATCCTGACAGTTCATGGCCAAGCCCCTAACCCTCTTAGCTTTTACGTGGCCTAATTAATGACGATTACGGGAAAGATTTCAAGGAAGCATTGCACTGAGATTCCTGTGTGAATCCCTGTGCTGGGAAAATACGATCTTTCTCAGAAACTGTCTGTCTGCATACTCTGCAACAGCACATGGGAGCACATCTGCAGGCTCTTGAAGAGGCTGAAACCAACAGGGGTTTTGTTTTGTAGACAAGAAACGCATGTGTTTTGTATATAAACACACACAGAGCTAAATATAGACAAGTATATAGAAAAACATATATATGGAAAAACATATGTAGATAAATGAATACATAACATAGGGACTACATAGCAAAGTAACTGAGACTTACAGAGAATATCACTTTATATATACATATATTGATAGACGTATATACATTTACATATATACATATTTAGACATGTAGGTATTTGTGCATGTATATAAATATTGAAATCTAGACCAAACCTTGATCTGCTGCATGTGGGTGAAACCTTCTGTTGATTTAGGGGAGCAGGACTCTCCCTGTAGTTTTGAAGTCGGCTAACTTTCTAGAAAACTACTCCACATTTTGGGGTTTTGATGTGAAGGAAAAGAAAAGAGGAGAGAAAGAGTGTGCCACATTCAGACTTTTTTTCAAAAGCCAAGTGTGTTCTGCAAAGAGCCCTGGAAGTTGCTATTTTCTGAGTCTGTTATAAAAGGGGGAACTATGTCCATTGTCCCTGTCTTGGACCATGCTAAAATCTTTTTCTCCTCTCTACTTAGATGGGATTTTTACCCCTACAGGCATGGAAGGCAGAAAGTAGGGCTATACGGGAAATTATGAACTCAGTATATTGCAAAATATGTGTAATAAACATGTATGCAATATTCCCATTTTCTCTAAATTTTGATCTTCAGACTGCAATAGTAGAATGAGAGAGTTGGTTGCTGCACTGCAGTTGTGAAAAAAAAAAACCGAAACAAAATAAAAAGTTTATACACAGTTGTGTGGGCACAAATGTATGTCAGAGTTGATCTTTTGTTCTCCATTTTTCTCTGATATCCTGAATGGATGGCACTTTTGACCTTGGCAGTTCTTTTACAGATATGCTACTGGTATCTACCAACCCATATGACTACCACTTCTGCTCACAAGGAGTAGTTACAGTGGACAACTTGGATGATGGAGAAGAATTGATGGCAACAGATGTAAGCCTATGTTGATTTGACTTTGTGCTTCATAGATTAAGGGCATGTGGGGAGGAAAAGTGCTGGCAGGAGCCTAATTTCTATCACTGAAAATATTGGACTAAAGTGAAAGCAGAAATGGGTCTTAACTGCATTCATATGAAGCACGAAGCCCAATAAACTACTATACTTTTGAATCTGGCCTTCCTCCATGTAATGCCCGTGGGCACACTGTTCTTATAATTTTGATATATAAAATGCTAGATAAAGGGAGTTCTCCAGCCACTGCTGGGTCTTCAGGGTGTTTCAGTGGCTGCTTTGTGAGATAACAGCCCCTGGCAGGTTAGTAATTTCTGCCATGCAAAGGTAGATTGTGGGGCTTGAAAATGCCATTGCTTTTGAATAGGGAAATGACACAATATCCATGTTTCCTTTTCACAGCAAGCCATGGACATCTTGGGATTTGTGCCAGATGAGAAGTCTGGTTCCTACAAGCTCACAGGTGCCATCATGCACTTTGGGAACATGAAATTCAAACAAAGACCCAGAGAAGAGCAGGCAGAGGCTGATGGCACTGAAAGTAAGAATAACACCTAAAATTACTCCTTATCTTCAAAAGTCTGGCATGTATCATGCACTATGTTGAGGAAGAAGCAGCCTGTTTGTTTTGTTCTTGCACAATGTAGCTCCTGCTCAGCCACGAGTGCTGTGCTATATTTGTAGCAGTGACTTCTTCAGTGGTGGATAACCTTACTTTGTAGAAGGTGAATAGACACAGTAAGAGTAACCCAACGAAATTCCATTTTTGTGACCATTTGAACAAAATGATTGTAAAAAAAATGTTGCCATAGCTTTCTCTTTCATGTCTTCAGGTCTTGCTTCTTTACTTCCTCTTGCACCTGAAACTGTCTATAACCACTGTGGAGATATTTTTTTTTTCCCTATACCTGAAGGTTTCTCAAGTGTGATTCTTGCAGCAATGGGGGTCTAAGGTAGCTCAATGACCCTCTCTGCCACAGGGGAGAGTACAGGCACATCTAACACAAATCATTAAAAAGCAAGGTGTTTATCCAGTTTCTCTTTGGAAGTGACAATATTTTTTTTCTTGGCTAGGCAAGTTGCTGTGTAGAAATTCAGAGCCAGCTGAAACCTTCTTTCTCTTGATCAGGTGCTGACAAAGCTGCCTACCTAATGGGTATCAACTCCTCTGATTTGATTAAGGGTTTACTGCACCCTAGAGTGAAAGTTGGCAATGAGTATGTGACCAAAGGTCAAAGTGTTGAACAGGTAAGGAGAAGCTTTCAGGGTTTTTGGATACCTGTCCCGCAAGCCTGTAACATCTGAGAGACAGATAGATAGCTGCTAGAAATATTAACATGTACTTCTAGCACCTGTTCTCATTTTATATCCCCAAACTTGGGAAAAGAGACAGTGAAAGTACAGGAAACTGGTAAACAGACTGATAAAGGAATAGTGGCCAGCGCTGCCTTTGACAGGATTGTTTTTCTAATGTGTTAGTAGAAGCCACTCAGGGAAACCAGGTGCAGTAAAACCACATGGGGATTGAGATCTAATTCGGGATGAGAATAGTTACCTGGAACAGTTGAGCCATGGATTATTTATTCACTCATCACTCATTCATTATTCATGTAATTTTAAGCTCTGTGTGACCTAAATCAGCTTAACGCAGTATCTACTTAAAGGTATCTCTTAATTTAGGAAACAAAAGTCCTTGGGTTAGCACAGCTGCAGCTGTAGCAGTATTGTAGAAGATGCTGCAGTGTTTTGGTTACAATGAATATTGTTTGAAGACAAGCTGCAGTACAGGCTCAGAAACTAGAAAACTGCTGGAGAGACATCTATGTGTAGTCATGCATAGGCTAAAGAAGATATTTTTGGCAGACTTTTCCTATCACCTGCTTATGCCATAGCACCCCCCAAAAATTAGAAGCAAATGGCAATAAGCAACTTGAGCACAGACCTCCCCTACTCTGGCAATAGCTCTGGACATCATAGCTGGCATCTGGCCTGTGAGCTTTCTGCTACCTAACTTCCATGGCAATGTAAGAGATTAAAACATTTGCAACTTGCTGTCCAGCCATTTCCCAAGAGGTACTTTACTAGCACTTCATGTGTGTGTTAGTATACATACATATACACAACAACAATTCGAAGAAAAGTCAGCATAGATAATGGAGAAGCTGTGTGTTGTATTAAGTATGCCTTGGTGATTATAAGAACCATTGTGAAATTTCATTTAAACCATAAGTAAGTATAGAAATAGGCTACTGCACTAAAATCTTTGCGTTCCACAGTGAATTCTGTTCCATACAGTGGTATTTTGAAATATGTATTTTAGGTTTTGTATGCTGTTGGAGCCTTATCTAAGGCAGTGTATGATCGGATGTTCAAATGGCTGGTGGTCCGTATCAACAAGACCCTGGACACTAAGCTGCCAAGACAGTTCTTCATTGGGGTCCTGGATATTGCCGGGTTTGAAATCTTTGATGTGAGTATTAATGTGTGAGGACTTCGTGGAAGGACATAAAAGATACCAAGTGATAGCTCTTGGGTGGATATTTCTTTTTCTAAATGAACAGAAAGCAAAGTCCTGAAAAAGCTATGAAGCAAATAGTTTATATGATTTTACAAGGTTTTCCATGAATAGATGTAGAAAACACTCAGCATTTAGCACAGTTGGATATGCCGATAGTTCCTGGGGATGAAGAGGGTGGCAAAAGACAACATCTCACATGCTTTGGGCTGTGCTTTAGGACAAGCTTTAGGACAATGCATTGTTCCCACTCTTTGAGAAAAACATCTTTTATAAGGTATGATATTTCTTCCTATTGATATCTCAATATAAGAGAGAGATCTTCATCTTGATACAAGAAAGAAAGTTTTTACAGTGGGAATGATCACTCACGGGAACAAGCGGACAGGGTGCTAGACAATCTCATCTGAGCTCCCTCTCCCATAAAAGGTTGGATGAGATGATCTTTCAAGGTCTGTTCCAAACTGAGCTGTTCTGTGATTCTATCATCATTGTAAACAAATGTATGTGAGAAAAGCACGTCACAACTTCTGTTTCTCAAAACCCACTCCTGAAGATAAGTGCTTAATGCTGTTGCTGCTACGTGTTGCTCTCCGAGCAAAGAGTGCATTGGCTCTGCTTTACAGGATTTGCCTTTGGTGTTATGCTGTCGTGGTTTTGTTAGTGAGGGGGGGCCTAAGGTGGTAGCTTCTGTAGGCAACTGCTAGAAGTCGCTCCCCTTTGTTCAGTGGTCTCGGCCGGGCCTAGGGCAGACCCGCTGCTGGCCAAGGCCAAGCCGTTTGGTAGCAGAACGTCCCATGATAACGCCTCTGTGATAACGTATTTAAGAAAGGGAAAACAGAAAAAAAAGAGAGAGAAGAGAAGATGTGAAGAAGCTGAGCGGGGGCAGAGGCGCAGAGGGGGAGGCGCAGGCCTCATGGGCCTTGCAGGCCTCACCCTCTGGCCTCTCGCCAGGCGGCCAACTGGGCCCGACTCGGTCCAGCCCGGCTGCAAGAAGTGGAAAGGACATGAGAAGTGAATAAGATGTAAAAAAGATCCTGAGAGACATCTACCAGCCTGTTGTGAGGAACGGCTGCAGACACCAAGGTCAGTTCAGAAGTGAGGGGGAGGAGTAAAGCGGCTCCTGGCCAAGATTCCCCTGCAGCCTGCTGTGACGACCATGGTGGAGCAGATTGTCCCCCTGCAGCCCATGGAGGTCCACGGAGGAGCAGAGGTCCACTTGGAGCCCGTGAAGGACCCCACACCGGGGGAGGTGGGTGCCTGAAGGCGGCTGTGGCCCGTGGAGGGCCCGCTGGGACAGCTGTTCTGAAGGGACTGAACTCCGTGGAAGAGATGACCCACGCCGGAGCAGTTTCACAAAGGACTGTGGCGTAGGGGTGGGACCCCACAACGGAGCAGGGGAGGAATGTGAGGAGTTCTTCCCCCAACCATGAAGCAGTGGCGTGATGAACTGACCACAACCCCCATTCCCTCTTCCCCCCTGTGCCGCTCGGGAGGGGAAGGTAGTAGAGATAATGTTAAGCTTGGGAAGAGGGAGGGGTGGAGGGAGGTTATCTTGTTCTCTGTCTCATTATCCTGCTGTTTGTAGTAATAAATGAATAGTTTTCCCCAAGTCGAGTCTGTTTTGCCCGTGATGGTAACTTTAAGGATTTCTCCCTGTCCTTATCTCAAACCTCGAGCCATTTTTCCTTATATTTTCTCTCCCTGTTCTCTCAGAAGGTGGGGCGAGTGAGAGAGAGACTGCGTAGTCTGGTCCTGATCGGGCCTGAACTACGACAGTTATTTTGGCGCCCAACGTGGGGCTCGAGGAATTTGAGATAAGGATTGAGTTTAATTGGGAGCAGTAACGGGCAAAACAGGGATTGAACTTGACAAAAGAGCAAAATGATTAGGGGAAATTTATGTTCTGATTGTGGTGAAGGGACAAGTGGTGAATTGTGTGTAAATTGCATGGTATATCCACTGTTGGTGTTTTCCTCAGTAGTTTCTCAACCAGTTACTGTTTAGAGGTTTTAGATGTAAATAGTTTCCTTCCTGCTGTTCCATCAAGCCCTTACCATAGTTAAGTGTGGTGCAAACGCTTCTTTTTTATCTCCTTCTGCAGTTTAACAGCTTTGAGCAACTCTGCATCAATTACACTAATGAGAAACTGCAACAGTTTTTCAATCATCACATGTTTGTCCTGGAGCAAGAAGAGTATAAGAAGGAAGGCATTGAATGGGTGTTCATTGATTTTGGCATGGACCTGCAGGCCTGCATTGATCTAATTGAGAAGGTATGTACAGGAGTGATAAAGTGTATTTACTGAATTGGTTTTATTCATGATGCTCCCTTGGAGATGTCCTCAGGTTCCAGTGAACAGAGTAGGATAAACAGCAGGACAGGTTTCTTGCTTTTCTACATGAAATATAGAATCAAAGGAAAATCAGTATTTGTGGCATTTGTGGCTACTTTGCTTGACCTCTGTAAGTTTGCCTTACAGAGCCAACAGTAACCACAAGCTGTAACTGTTAATTTGTATGGCTGTATAATCTTCCTTGCTTTTCACTTTTGTCTTTCTCTGTCCCTACTGTTCTTCCATTTACTTTGTTCCACATATGCTTAACATCAAACTTATTTGTCAGCTTTTCAGGGCAAATGCTTTGTTTCAGTGACATGCCCTGTACCTCTCCCTGTGAGGCTCCTGTTTCTTACATTACATGTTGATGTGCAAAGTCCTTTGTGCTCTTCATAGCCTGGAACTATAGCTTCCCTCTCACCGCTTTCCCAGCATGGGATATGCCTTTCCTTTTCTCTTCTTTGTAAGTATAATGTGGTCCTGGTGGGGACAGCTGTCCCCTGCTATATCTCTCTTTCTGCCATCTCTTATGGCATGGCATCTAACCCCGCTGATCTGTGAGGAAAAATGAAATTTCAAGTCTTGCATTAGCAAGACATTTGGAACAGCTGGAGTAGAAAGGCTGATTATTAAGTGCTCTTTTAGTCCAAGATCACTTTCTTCTCCAAGGGTAGGACATCTGCACATGTTACTAGTCCCTCAAACAATCTGTCTAGTGCTAGGAAGTTAGTTCATCTTTTTCTGAGACATGAATAATAAAATGCTAGTTGATCCAACTATCTTGAAAGGTAAATGAAGCCCTTTCTGGAAGTCATCATAAAGCCTCCTAAGGCAGAACTGACATGCTGAATAGTCAAAGGTGTGGTTACTATTTTAACAGAATAGTCAAAGGCTTCTTCCTCGGGATGAGATGAAATTTTGCAAGCTTAAAATCAGATCAAACTTAAAGGCTGTACAGCTACTGAAAGCAGAGAGCCTAAGCATTTTCCAACAAAGATGTTCTTAAATCCACAGCCATTGGGAATCCTGTCTATCCTTGAAGAGGAATGCATGTTCCCAAAAGCTACAGACATGACATTCAAAGCCAAACTCTACGACAATCATCTTGGCAAGTCACCTAACTTACAGAAGCCCAGGCCTGATAAGAAAAGGAAATATGAAGCTCACTTTGAACTTCTTCATTACGCTGGTGCAGTAAGTTCCTCTGCTGGCAGGTAGACTTTGTATTAGAGGTCTTCCAGGTGGGGTTTGGCCCATAGCGCACAACAAGGGAGGATGGGAAGGATGAAGAGGGGGACAAAGGAACAGTGAGGAGTAAAAGCAGACATCTACTCTCTCTGCACAAGTATTGCAAGACATAAGAGTCCACCAGACCCCGGGACATCTGGTCCTTGGATACACAAATAAAAAAAAAATAATAAACTGAGGAAGGCTAATAGTGGTTTTGCTGAAAATATCCCTTGCCTTGCCTTTATAACTTTTTCTGTAGTCAGATTCAGACTATAGGATTAGTGATTAAACAGCACCAGCATCTAACTTTCTATCTTGGTTCCCTGTACAAATGAACTGAGTAATTTCTGCCTAACTTCAGGGATGTTAAAAAAAAAAAAAAAAAGACATCACTTTTTACTCACGTTAGGACAAGTGTGTCAAAGCAGCCAAAGGAAATGTGGTTAATTCTGCTGTGAGGGTTTAGCTAACAGCTCTGCTGATGAGGGGGTGAATGGGAATACAATCCAGTACTGTGGTACCTGAGTCAAAACTTGACCAGTTTCAAAGCTCTGTTTTCAGACCTAATGAGCAGAAAGAATTGGAGAGGGACACAGGAAATTTTTTATCAAACTAGAGTTGATATGAAGCCTCAGTGCAGCAGAGCTGGAACCTGCCTGATGCTGTTAATTTCAAATTGTAATTGAACAATAAGCTAATTTTTATCTGTAGTTCTTAATGTATTCAGCAAAGAAAATGAGAATTTCTGTCCCCTTATGGTACTAATAATGAAACTTATTTTCTCACTAAACACAAAGTCCAGGAGTTAGATTTTTAATCATTAAACTTATGTCAGAAAATCTTGAGCATTCCAGTGTAGCATGCTATTGTGAAGTGAAATTTTTACTTGTGCATTTTATAGGTCAGCACTTATCAGTAGGGTTCCTGGGACACTGTTGACATGGTATTTCTACAGCCAGCCGCAAGGAGTCCATGAGAAGGCGTAAGGACCAGAGAGTTTGGAAGGGGTGCGGGATTCAGATGGTAATTACTAGGAAGAGAGGTTTGGGAATTAGGAAGTAGAGAATTGGAGGGGAAGTGATGAAAAACTGAGTGGCTGGTACTGCTGTGAGAGCAGCACTTCACAAAAGGTCATTGGCTTCAACCCAAACCATAAAGAACTACTGGCTGCTCCAAAGGGGACATTTTCAACCTCTGGTTTGTTTTCAATGCCTTGCTGTAGGTTCCCTATAACATCATTGGGTGGCTTGAGAAGAACAAAGACCCGCTTAATGAAACTGTAGTAGGTATTTTCCAAAAATCATCCAACAAACTCCTGGCAAGCTTGTTTGAAAGCTACGTTGGCGCTGACAGTGGTAAGCAGAAGCAGCTCACATGGGTTTTCTTTCATTTCTAGGATGCGTGCTTGGGAACAAATTTAAGAAACAAAACAATTCTCTCAACTGCAATTGACTCAATGCTAAATGAGGCAGTGACTAATTATTTAGATGCACACAGCATCTGTAGGAGTTTGCCGGTTACACCAAAGAGGCCATTCAGCTAGTTTGAATGCGTAATACTTCTGAGCAATTTCAGCAAGGAAATCTGTGTGTTGTGAACACTCCAGTGGGAGTTCGAGCATGCAAGTGTTCAGATATGCGGGCAACAGTTGCACAAAAATTCTGTAAACAAATGCCTATGAACAAGAGGAGCCCTTGTTCCCCATGCTGTAGTCCTCCTTGCTAGCCACCCTGAATTAAATAAAAAATACGAAGTTCAGGAGAGTGTTTCAGAATATTTTGTTGGATTAGTGGCAAGTAGACACTGAGGGTACCTGAACACAGTTTCACATTGGCCAAAGTAGATTTTGCCAATACATCTTCCTTTTTGTTTGCTGTTGTTTTTTTTTCCTGTTTGACAAGACTAATGCATGTCTAAGAACATGTTTAAGCTGTATGCATTACACAGAGCTGTTTTATTTGTGAGAAGATAAGTAGCAAGCATCCAGAAAATTGATCTTAAGTAAATAAGACTGGTATTCATTACAAAGATATAGCTCTTATGTCCTGAAGATGCAATCACTTGCAGCCTGTTTATTAGTAACCTCATTTCTATAAATGCTGTTGTCATGAATCATGAAACACTTTCTGAGGAAGAAAGCAGGCTGTAGACTTCATAATGTGAATAAGAGGCAGAGCTGACGTAAATAACAAAAACCCTGATGCTAGCAAATTCTTGCAAGCTACTAACTGCCTATTTGCCTGTGGATATTCCCGTCTGTCAGAATACTACCTTGCTTTTCCTCAGTGTCAGGAGAAAAGAACAGCCTGTCCAGATTAGCCTCTTCCAGTCTCGGCAGTATCGCTTTCAAAAGGGGGAAAGGTTTTGGGTAATTGCATCAAACACATTGCACTCCTCACTTCTCCTTTTATGTTGACTATTGTTGACAGGTGACAGAATGCCAGACCTCCTGGGAATGATCTAATGGTCCAGTGTTTAGAAAGCTACAGCAACTGCTGTACATTTTGGGGTCATGTTTGGCTCTTGTGAAACTTAATCAAGGTCATGTCAGAAAGCAGCATTCCTTTGAGAATGAGGGATTTTGACTCTGAGGCTCCAAGCAAAATTCAGGGGATGCAAAGCTGCTCTATCTAAAATTACAAATATTAATTTCCCTCTTCTAGACAAATGTTACTTGCACAAGTTCAGTGTCTGCATAGCAGACGTGTCAGAATCAGTCTATACAGTACAATGTATAGTATAAATTTTCCATAAGCATTACTTTTCTTTAGCTTTTTCTACATTGTCTCACCCTATAGGCTATTTACTGAACTAGAAATGACTCTATTTTGCTAAAAGTTTTTTTTCTGCCTTATTCATATTTACGGACTTTCTGCATAACAAGTGATGCTGTCTAATCTGAAATGCAAATGCAATCCATAAAACTTGCAGTGGTCTTTGGCAGGAATCCTGGGTATGGACAGAGAGCTGCAAACTTGTGATACATAACGCTTGATGTTCAGAAGTTTTTGTGTAATATTTGAGCAATCAGAGACATCAAGCCATTGGCTATCCCTTTCATTCAAACCAAGTTGTACTATCAGAACAGTTTGTCTGTCTCTTGTGCCCTGCCTGCACCCCTTACTGAGATACATGTTGTGATTTCTATTTCTTTCATTTTTTTCTTAGCTGACCAGAGTGGAGAAAAGAAACGCAAGAAAGGTGCTTCTTTTCAGACAGTGTCCTCATTGCACAAGGTTTGTTTACCTCTCCCCACCTGATGTTTTGAGTTAAGACAATACATTGAAGAGGAATGTTAAGGATTGTAATGGACAAAAACATTTAAGTCCAACATGGGAATTTTATTTGGGGCCTGAGTTATCGACCTGGGCTAAGTGAATACACTGCTGTTAAAACCACATGTGTGAGAGGCTGCTCCATTTTATCTTTTTTGAGCATTCAGAAGATTAAGTGTTTTTCATTCTATTTGAGAATGTATCACAAAGTTTTGTTAAAAACCTTTATCACTTATTTTGTGGCTTATAGCTTCATGCATGGCTTTGGAGTAGGAACTGATTACAAGTAATTTGCTGGTCCCTATCTGATTATTGTTTCTAATTGGATCCTAGGGTTAGAGCAGTCCTGGAAAACAAAAGTTGAATGGAAGGGAATATAACCTCTTTTTTCCTGAGTCATTTCCTTCTGCTGGGACTTGCCTGTGCTCCTGGTGAAAACGGTCACTAGAATCATGCCTGGGGAAAATGGGGCCTTTAATTTACCTTTAGTACCATTTCTCATGGGTAACATTAGGAAGCTGTAATGTAGGTAAACCTCAGGTAGGGAAGGAAGTAGTTCTGTCCCACTAGTCATGTCATTTCATCTTGTTTGAGGTACTCCTCATGAACAGAAATCATGGGAAATTGAGACCTGTATCTTACCAGCTGAAAAAGTGTAAATATAGCTGAAGGATGACTCAGACAGTAATTTAAGTATCCACAAATAGAAACCCACTTTCTAGAACACAAGAAGCTGCTAAGAACGCAGCTCAGGTTGTCTCATTTGTTGTCCTGACTGGTATATGAGAAATTTTCAGTTTGAACCGTTGTGCTGATGACATGGTGTTCCGCCTCTAATGGTCTCTATTTTCTGCTTACTAGACAAAACAGATTCCACAGAGCTTGGTGACCACTGGTAGGCACTGAATGATGAGTTTCTTCCACGCTAGCTTGCTACCTGCCTGGGAGATGTCTGATTAAGATCAATAGAGGGAAAATGTTTGGCCAGGCAGACAAAAACCTAGCTTTTATGAGGAACAGATGGGAAAGGTGAACTATCCTCACTGAGAGAGGAAGTGACTAGGCAAAAATGCAGTTGGCTTTACGGAAATGCTCCACAGGATGATACTGCAACTTGCTTGCTGTTCATCTTGTTTCTGACATTTCTGGGATTGTAAGTAAAACACATGTCTTCTTAAGACTTTGCTAAAACTGATGTGGATTGCTATAATAAAGTTAACTTACGCTTTGGTTTATTTGAACACATTTCTCTGTAATAATTTTGGTAAGCTTAGAATTTTGTTGGAGTCTATTTAGAGAGATGACCTTAATAAAATCAACAACCAGCAAACCAAAGAAATGAATGACTGGAATTCCACTAAACTGCTAAAGCTAATTGTGTTTTTAATATATATTTGTTCTAGGAAAATTTAAATAAGCTGATGACCAACCTAAGATCTACAGCCCCTCACTTTGTACGATGCATTATCCCCAATGAATCAAAAACTCCAGGTATGGAAAATACAACAGTCTTAAAATTTTAACATATATGAACTGTCATTCCAATACTTGCTTCCGAGTCACCAGATTGTGCTTAAATACTGTCTGTGTTGTTCACCTTATCCAATGGCACTGCTTTTTCAGGAGACGACACCTCACTTTTCCAGTTCCCTCAGTGACATGAAAATTAAGCCCTATGGAGAAGCTCCATTTAATTTAGCCTTGTTTTTCCCCTGTAGGTGCAATGGATGCTTTCCTTGTCTTGCATCAGCTTCGCTGTAATGGTGTCCTGGAAGGCATCCGCATTTGCCGTAAGGGTTTCCCAAACAGGGTGCTTTATGCTGACTTTAAACAAAGGTAATACAGAACTGTGTTGACTCCTGTCCTAATCCATCAGTCAAAATAAGCAAAGCATGTCTTCTCATTTTTATTTGAGATATTTTATTCCATTCAAGCTTATTTTCCATTCAGTTTTCCTGAATATGGAAGGCAGAATTCTGCTCTTGCCTTGTGTTCTGTGTAGATGAAAGTAGGAAATTACGCTAGGTTTTGAGGGGTTTTTATTTATTTTTTTTTTTTTTTAAGCTTTCAGGAAAGAAGGAGGGGAAAAAGGTAGAATCTAGGCCAAAGTTACTCATTGCTCATCTGTTATTAACAGGTACCGCATTCTGAATCCAGGCGCAATCCCAGAGGATAAGTTTGTGGACAGCAGAAAAGCTGCTGAAAAACTGTTGGCATCTTTAGATGTTGACCATAACCAATATCGTTTCGGGCACACCAAGGTAACCAGAAAAGACCATTGATGCTTACATAAAAAGAAAAGTGATAGATCTAATATCTAATTTGCAGAATAGGATATTATACAATTTCTGGTGGTGGCGATTAATGAGGAGTTAATAATACAAGGAACCAGCAATGTAGCAGCAAAGTGATATTAATTTTTAAGCTGTGCTAGAGGAATCAAGCTCCCACAAAGCTTTTATTGCAGCAACATGACAAGTGGACACAGCAGCAACTGATGTTCCACGCCCTCAGTAAAACAACAGCTTATTTAATCATAAAGGTACACTAGAACATATATGGACCACAAGATCAGCTGCAGCTTTTGAAAAGAGGCCACATGCAATTATGACAAGATCGCACTAGCAGAGATCTGGGAGTTGGGAGTTGTGGTTCAGCTGACCTGCTTTGAATCCTGCCACAGCTGAAAAGTACTGTGGCAATAAAAATGTGGCAATAAAATAGTTTGGCCTGTTCAAAACTGGGGAGATGAGACCCAGTTTTAAAACAACTTTGGAACTATACAGTGCAGTCCCTGATGCAAGTAGTATTTGGCCCTCTATACTCTTTTATTTTATATGTGTCAATAAAAATACCATTCTTCTGAATGATTTCAGTAAGGTCTGTGTAACTCCAGAATAAAATCATTCATTACGGTGAAATGACATCTGTGCATGTACCAGGTGTTCTTCAAGGCTGGTCTCTTGGGCCATCTAGAAGAAATGAGGGATGAGAGACTTGCAAAAATCTTAACGATGATCCAGGCAAGAGCACGTGGCAGACTGATGCGGATTGAGTTTCAGAAGATAGTGGAGCGCAGGTATGAAGACACTCTCTTAAATCTTAGTGGATAATAGTCATTAGCATTTAATTGTATGCTTAATAGAGCTATTATTACAGTCTCTAAGGCCTTAGCTAACCCTAAATTAAATGTTTAAAGTGGACATATGATAAAAATAATAGCAACTGTATATCAGTTGCTAGCAGCTCTGGTAAAAATCAGATTTGGAAATTTTTTGTGTCCCTGAAAAATCAAGAGACATGGAGGAAGTTTCTTGTATGTCTTGAAACCTAGTGCAATCTCCTAATATTACTGACAATAAAGCCATAAAACCAACTAAGAAAGAAAACAAAAATCTCACTTTCCCAATTCAGGCTAAGCTTTAGGGAATTTTGTTTGTTTTCTTCTTAAACCAGGGACGCTCTTCTTGTAATTCAGTGGAACATCCGTGCTTTTATGGCTGTGAAGAACTGGCCTTGGATGAAGCTTTTCTTTAAGATCAAACCTCTTCTGAAGTCCGCAGAAACTGAAAAGGAGATGGCCAATATGAAGGAAGAGTTCTTGAAACTGAAGGAGGCCCTGGAAAAATCTGAAGCCAGGAGAAAGGAACTTGAGGAAAAGCAAGTCTCTTTAGTTCAGGAAAAAAATGATTTGCTTCTCCAGCTCCAAGCTGTGAGTAGACACATATACTCATATATTTATTAGATGTTCTTTAAAACTCAAAGGCTTACAGACCAGAGTTTTCATGTAATTCAATTAAAATAAGCTGTTGGTCTTGTCAGAGTCTTGCCAAAAATTAAAGCGGATAGAAATTTTCATGTTCTAGCATATAAACAGGTGGGCTAGCAATGCAGATCTTAACAGGTTCTGCTCAAGGCAATGTCCATAGCAGTTAGATATGGAAGTAGTCTTATATGTGACTAGTCATGCTCACCACTATTTCATCCTGCTCCATTAATTACATGTCGGTCTTCTGAAATTTTCCTTACGTTGCTCTGTAGTATTGGATCAGGCTCTCTGACCATGCAGAGGATAGGTGACAAGTAAGGAAGAAAAAGGCCAGGCAGTCATTGCTGTCCTCTTCCTTGTGCCACACCAGGAGCAAGATACTCTGGCGGATGCTGAGGAACGATGCGACTTGTTGATTAAATCCAAGATTCAGTTGGAGGCTAAAGTCAAAGAACTGACGGAGCGGGTTGAGGATGAGGAAGAGATGAATTCTGAGCTGACTTCTAAGAAGAGAAAATTGGAAGATGAGTGCTCTGAGCTCAAGAAGGATATTGATGATCTTGAAATAACACTTGCAAAAGTAGAGAAAGAGAAGCATGCTACTGAAAACAAGGTACCTTTAGAACTTCACCATGTATTCAAAAGAAGTTGGGCATGGATTACCTTTATGACAAGAGCTACTGGTCTTCTGATGGTTTTACACTGTCTGTTACAGAGGTCACATTGAAGGATCAGTATATACAGAGTTATTTGACCTTATGAGGGAAAAAATGTTACCATTGAGCCTAAGTTTCCCTTTTTCTGAAGAGAGTTTTGCTGCAATTCAGCTAATGAATTATGTCTAGTTTGGGCATTTTTAACTAAACAATTTTCTGCTGTAACCATGAGTTCTTCTAGCTCTTCTTCTTAGAGCTTGTAAATGTAAAGCTAATTTCCTACTTCTCCCAGACAGAATCAGAAGCTGGAGTCCACCACAATGAGAGTGACACTGAAAAGAATTCAGTACATTTGAAAGAATGTACTAAACCCACAATGATAACTGGCACATGTTGGCTCCCTTGATGGCAATTTCACTCAAAAAACCACAAGGGGTTGGGGGAGGGGACAGATCCCTTGCTTTCCATCATCTTCCTGCATAGAGTTTCAGTACTGATAGCCATTTGAGACAGATTATGATAATCCCTTGCTTCAAAGTCTTACAAAACCATCTTCTTTTCTCCCACAGGTCAAAAACCTGACAGAAGAAATGGCGACTCTTGATGAGAATATCAGCAAACTTACTAAGGAGAAAAAGTCCTTGCAGGAAGCTCATCAGCAAGTTCTGGATGACCTACAAGCAGAGGAGGACAAGGTCAACACGCTGAGCAAAGCTAAAGTGAAACTGGAACAGCAAGTGGATGATGTAAGCTAGCTCTGCCTTCATTTTTCTTCTGGCTTGTTTGTCCATCACTTACAGTTTTCATGAGTCTGAAATGCTGCAAAGCTTTGAAATGTACTCCTGTCCTTTTAGAAGTGATTGAGGATTTAGAAATGCAGTCTTTGTACTGTCTGTAAAAGGTATAATTACAGGAATGCTATGAAAACTTATATGTGTAGTTCAGCATTTGAAAGGAGTGTGATAATGAAGGAAAATCCATGCAGTTTGCATTTGCAGTGTAACTGGCATGAAGTCAAACAGAACTTTGCTACTAAGAGAACTGTAATGCTTGCACAAATGTAAAGCATGAACTAATCCTTATGTTATATTTCTTTAGTCAATATGCTCACTGGCTGCTAGAAAACAAAAAAATGTAAAATAGGATGCTTAAGTACTTCTGCTTCACAACTTGCTGGAGCTCAGCACAAAACTGGGCTTAGCATCCACCTGATTGTTGTAAACCATCTGTGTTCAATGTATTTAATAAGTGACTTTGTTCCTAAAGCTTGAGGGCTCACTTGAACAAGAGAAGAAAGTGAGGATGGATCTAGAAAGGGCAAAACGCAAACTGGAAGGGGATTTGAAGCTGACCCAAGAGAGTGTCATGGACTTGGAGAACGATAAGCTGCAGATGGAAGAAAAGCTAAAAAAGTAAGAGGCTGGTTGTGTTGTATGAAATAAAGCAGCACAGTTACCACTGTCATTTCAGAGCCTTCAGGTGTGTCATCCTGCTCTGATGGTGGCTAAAACAAAACTCCATGAGGAGAGTGTGTAGCCAAGGAGGGAGGGAAAATCACTCTTACTTGTGCATCATGGTATATCATCTGAAACATTAGAATTCATTACAATTTCCAGCATTTAAAAAAAAAAAAAAGAAAGTTATTTATGTTTTTAATTGCTTAGAGGAGAAAGCTGAAGAAAGTTTCTAAAAAGTTGTTCATCCTGATTAGCTATGACAGTACTGTGGAAAGACCTGACTCTGTTAAATATGTTTTTCAATAATGTTACTTTTGTGCAACACAAAGAACCAGAAATATAATTGCACAAATGGATGCAGAGTCTTGACTTGGAAACCGCTGCTCAGAGGAAGATGTGTTTTCATGCAAATAGCAATACATGAGGATTGCTTTCATTTTTAGATATGGTAGAAGTTTTATTGAGCAGAAAAAGCCCAATTTGAAGCTACAGGGAAAATTGTCACAGTAGGATTTTCCTTTCTGTGGCAGGAAAGAATTTGAAATGAGCCAGCTGAATTCCAAGATAGAAGATGAACAAGCCATAGTGATGCAACTGCAGAAGAAGATCAAGGAGCTTCAGGTCAGCTTGCTTCTTTCTCATATATCTTAGGATGAGTTTCTGAAGGGCTTTGCAGAGACTTTTTGTGGCTAGCTGCAGCTAAGCTTTGAGATCCAAAATGGTGCAACACCAAAGCTTCTGGGACTGATCCCTTTTGCTCTCAGGATGCTCCGTCTATAGTGGTTCCTTCCCAGCAGCAGGACACATGACAACAGAATGCTAGCGGCTTCAGGCAAGACAGAAAGGCTCTGGTGTTTTGTTTTAAGCAAATAATATTGTTCCCAACCATGGAACTGAGAGTGGATGCTGGGAAGGAGTTCAGGAGTGATAAGCATGGTTTTGAAATTTTAAGGAAGGGCTCAAATACACAGGAAATTTTCAACAGAAATGAACAGGCCAAAGAAGTCAGCATAGTCTAAACAAAATGTCATAACCCAAAATATCAGCTCTGCTTTTTTGTGAATAAACAACATTTGCATAACTTGGACATGAAGTGTAGATTGGTCAAAACAATTGTTTCATAAAAAAAGACTGCTCCCAATGAATATTCATTGTTCATTCAATTCTACATACTTCTGTATTTGAAATCCTATCTTAACACTCCCAGAGAGAGAAGTTACTTCAGTCACAGAGCTCTTACAATGGGAACAAAGAGTCCCTCCCCTTCAATGACAATTTGTTGCTGCTGCTCCTACTATCAAGTAACTTCTCTCATGTACTTCAACTGAATGTCAAGTACATGAGTATAAGGTCAATGTACTTGTCCTAAACGGCTGGAACTCATGCTTGTAGAGCAAGCTACTGTAAGAAAGATGTGACTCCTCATTCTTACTGTAGCTCATGATGTGATTTATTAACACAAATGGGCAAGTCGCTGTGCTTCCACCTGTGTTGTAAAGTGTGGGCTGGCAGAGGGTTTAAGAATTTGTAAGGTGCTTCAAGGTATTCCAATTGCAGTCACCATGAAGGTGACACAAAGGTGCTCATGTCTCTTTGGTAGGCTCGTATAGAAGAACTAGAAGAGGAGTTGGAAGCAGAAAGAGCTGCTCGAGCCAAGGTGGAAAAGCAGAGATCAGATTTGGCCCGAGAGCTGGAGGAATTAAGTGAGCGACTTGAGGAGGCTGGGGGAGCTACAGCTGCCCAGCTGGAGATGAACAAGAAACGTGAGGCAGAGTTCCTGAAGCTGCGGCGGGACCTCGAGGAGGCCACACTGCACTACGAAGCCACAGCTGCCACACTGAGGAAGAAGCATGCAGACAGTGTGGCTGAGATGGGGGAGCAACTGGACAACCTGCAGCGGGTCAAGCAGAAACTGGAAAAGGAGAAAAGCGAGCTGAAGATGGAAGTAGATGATCTGTCATCCAACATGGAGCAGATGGTCAAGGGAAAAGTAAGGGTCCTGAGGCTTCCCAAACCCCCAAAAGTCACAGGCAGTTAAGGCTGGTCTGAAGGTTTCCCAGGACACCTGGTAGGGCTGGAGTGTTTTAGAAGAAGGTGTCTTGCAAACTGAGGGTGCTTATGTGCACAGTCCCCCCTTCCCCAGCTGGTGGAATAACCCTTCTTACATGGAGATGGGACAGCAAATAAGATGGCCTGTCTAAAACACATAGTGCATCCCCAGCCATAGGCATATTGTTCATCCTTATCTCAGAGGACAAAACTGTGTCACTTAAATGATGCTTCCCCAGGCTGGAGGTGACTGGGGTGATGCCATCCAAGGCTGAATATCTCCCATCCTAAGCAGAGTCCGCTCAGATCCTGCCGTTGGTTCACAGTTTTGACCCATATTAGCAAGGAGTGCAAAGCAAAGGCTTGCATGACCATCATGTATTTTTATTTCCTATGGATGAATTGTGGATTTTGTTTCCTGAGTAGATAATCTTGGTAGCTTTCAGAGCACTCTGAAGAGTGCTTTCAGTGTGAGTGAAGAAAATAAATTTCAGTATTCTGAGAGTTAGAAAGCTGTCATCAAACTCAATTTATTATAAATGGCAATTGAAAGCAGAATCAGTACAGCAATTTTCATTGGAGGTGATTTTCCCATCTAGCAATTACAAGGAGGCTATGCCTGAACTTCATAGGCATGTGATTGCTTTTGAAGTTCTCGCAGAATCTTTTTACACTGGTTCTTCCATTTGGAATGCAAGTCAGGGAAAACAAATGCAGAAGGTGGTCTGGGACTGCAGACACAGGGCTACCATTCCCGGTTCTACTGCTGTGGTACTTGTTTCTTTGCTATCTGCCATTTCTCTGAAAGGCAAACAAACAAAAAAAAAAGCATTCATTTGGAAGGCTACAGCTTCCAAACGGCTGCCTGGAGGCTACAGCTTTGTTTGTCTTTTCTCCTGATTCCCTAGGCGAATGCAGAGAAGCTTTGCCGCACTTATGAAGACCATCTGAATGAGACAAAAACAAAACTGGAGGAAATGACCCGCCTCATGAATGACCTTACTACTCAGAAGACAAAACTCCAGAGTGAGAATGGTATGTGCATGTTCAGCCCAGACTGTGTTTTAGCACTGCACTGGTGAGGTGTGTTGTGCAATGGCATCTGCTCTGAAGGTGGTTGGATTAGGATTGCTGAATGGAGCCGTAGCTTTGTGTCTTTTGACATTCCTATCTTAAATATTTTTATAACTTTGGTAGGAGGACCTTGCCCTGGACTGGCTGTTGAAACAAACCTATAACCATATTTACCAGCATACTGTGATACCATCTCATGAGCTGAAATGGGTGTGCTGGCTAGGTACCCAGTTTTGGGAACAAGGACATGTACATCTATCTTGCAATGCTAGAGGGAAGATGAAGGGGTTGACATGCTGCTGCTGCCTGTGTGAATACCATCTTCCTCAGTCTGACCATGGGCATTGCACTCACATCTGACCAAAAATACCACATATCCTCTAAGTCATTGCTATCTTTTTAGCCAGAGTAATACTCTTTAATCTCTGGATCCTCATCAGATACCACTGTCTTGTATATTTTCAAAGACATTTTTTAATCTCCTGCATGTTTTCTTGTTAGTTCTATGTACTCCTGTAAGGCTGCAGTTTCCACCCTGCAGTGACTCCCTTCTTGTGATCAACGAAATTTTCCATATGTATCCCTCTGTTCTGTATGCTGGTTGGTCTGAGGTTCTCAGGGTACTTTGCAGCCCTCTGAAAAGAAGTCTGTGGAAAAGCAACGTAAAGTAGCGAAGAAAAATCTAAATAAAACCAGCTACGACTGCACGTGAACATAAACATCAGTCTAGTCCAATCCATGAGCTGAACTAAAATTAACAACCAAACAAAAAAACAACAAAAGCATAAGGAAAACTATCTTGGTGAAATATCTGATGGTTACAACTTTGGAAGAAGCTTCACAGAAGTTCAGCCCCAATCACTGTTAGTCTGTTAGTTCTTCTCCTCAGCAGAATTGGACAGGTGGGAGTTTTATGTTGTCCGGGACTTTGTCATTTCATCATCTTATGTTTTTTTTCTGGTTAAATCCTGTGGCAGGTGAATTTATAAGACAACTTGAAGAGAAGGAGTCACTGATAAGTCAGCTGTCCCGGGGGAAAACATCGTTTACACAACAGATTGAAGAACTTAGGAGACAGCTAGAAGAGGAAACCAAGGTAATGCTCTGACTGTGTCCCACTCATGGTGATGGAATGGGGAAAACTATTCATGTTCATTTGTAGCCTGGATAAAAGCTGAAATGAGACACAGAAGTGAGAATGCTTCCTGGTAATTGTACGGATATAAGTTCCTGCCCCTGATTGAGGCAAGCCACAAGAGAAGAGTTTGAGAAAATAATCAGCATCCATAATTGTTAAATAAAAATTACCCAGTAGGATAGCCAAAATCTCAGCTCTTGCATCTTAAAAGTTTGGATGCTTCTCCAAAAGTGTTAGATTATCGTCAGTCTTGATAGCTTCCTCAGCATGACAGCAGTGAGGAATGACTTCAAACACTTCTTACCTCACTTGACCTGGACTGTCAAGGCCAGAGGCAAAAAGAAAAAAAGGCTGAAATCTCCATTTGAATTTCTAGGAGCTGTTTGTTGGTATGTTGCTGTAAGTAACCCTGCAATGCTGTAACCTTTCTATCCCTGCAGTCCAAAAATGCCCTGGCTCACGCTCTACAAGCAGCCAGGCACGACTGTGATCTTTTGCGGGAGCAGTATGAGGAGGAGCAAGAAGCCAAGGCAGAGCTGCAGCGGGCTCTCTCCAAGGGAAATGCAGAAGTGGCACAGTGGAGAACAAAGTATGAGACTGATGCCATTCAGAGAACTGAGGAGCTAGAAGATGCCAAGTAAGTAGGTTACCTGGGCTTCATTGTGCCTTTGGCTGGCAGGACTGTGCTCCCTGGAACTTGTTATAGCACTAAGGAAATAGGGCGATCTGGTTGGGAAAATCCCTCTGACTCATTGCTGTCATTTGTGGCTGTCCTTCTTCTGTTCTTTGCATTGCTTGAGCAGGTCAATGTTTCTGTTGAGTCTTTGTCCATGGGGTAGTGGATGTGGACACTAGGGTTTATTTAAGAACTAATAAGATTAGATTACCCGACTTGGTTATCTCACACACTCACTTGCTTTGCCCTGGGCCAGTGCTGTGTTCCCTCAATCTGGACTTCCCTTGCCAGCAGGGAGATGATGGCTGCCCTGGGAAGGTAGGGCAGAAAGTCATGTTGGCTCATGCTGAGCAGCTGCTCCCAGTTACCAGTCTGAAGCATTATTGGGCAAGGTCTCTGAGCATCTCCAGTATCTGCCTCTGCACATCTCTGATCTGCAGGATCTTCCCCCACTTCTAGTATATTTTCTTCATCTAGTATCTTCACATTCTTCTTTCTGGGCCCTCCCTTGTTTCCAGGACCTCTTCTTGCCAGGACCCCCAGCCCTCTGTGTTCCAAATCTAAATAATCTATGAACAAAAACCCAAGGTGTGACCAGCCTCCTAATGGTGGTTCTGTCTCATCCATCTTAATTGGAGGAACATGACATTTTCATTTAGATCAGGTCTTATCAAAATTTACAACCAGCCCATACTGGTTACAGCTAGCAAGTAGCAAGCTGGACAGTTCAGAAGTTCAATACCAAATCACACATACACACACATGAACAAAATTACCTGACACATGTAAACATCCATAATTTAAGATGTTTTTTGCATGTCATAGTCTCTTCTCTCTAGAGACTTGATTTCCCCCTCCATTCCCCTTGCCACCCCCGATTTTCCCTTTCAAAAATGATTTATTGAGATACTGCATTGGTGTCCGTTTTTCTGGATAACATGGCAGCAGTGGCATTCGGTCATTTCGCTGTCTCTTCCCACCTGCTAGGAAGAAGCTTGCCGCTCGCCTGCAAGAAGCCGAGGAAGCAATTGAGGCAGCCAATGCCAAGTGCTCTTCTCTGGAAAAGACAAAGCACAGGCTGCAGAATGAGCTGGAAGATATGATGATTGACCTGGAGAAGGCCAACTCAGCAGCTGCCTCTCTGGACAAGAAGCAACGTGGGTTTGACAAGATCATCAATGACTGGAAGCAGAAGTATGAAGAGTCACAGGCTGAGCTGGAGGCTTCCCAGAAGGAAGCCCGTGGCCTCAGCACTGAGCTCTTCAAGCTGAAGAATGCCTACGAGGAGACACTGGACCATCTGGAGACGCTGAAAAGGGAAAACAAGAACCTCCAAGGTAGGCTTCATTCAGGCCCTGTGACAGCCACACCAGTAGACAGCTGGAGGGATGCAGGTGCCCTGTAGCAGCTGTGGGGAAAGGTGTTTGTCTCATCCTTGAGACTAGCTTTCCTATGTGTTTGGAGACACTGACTGATGCTGGTAATGAAGGTTTTGAACATAGAAATTGGTACGGCCAGAGGAAAGCAGGCTTCCCTTTGCTCACCTGTGAATGAAGCTCACCGGCAGAGGTGCCAGTCTCAGAGGAGGAACAAGATGACAGAGGTGCAGCAGATGAAGCCTAGACAGCTCTCAAAGCAGAGCACAGTGTTGCTACCCTGGAGATCACAGATAAGAACTAAACCACTATAACCACATCAAAAGTGTTTACAAGAAAGTCTCTGCCTTCAAGTCAGTTGAGTAATAAAAGTTGCTGTAATTGAAAGACAGCACTTGTGCACAGATAAGCCCTTGAGGTAGCAGTTTGAGGCACGGGTCCTGTATTCACACTCCATGAACTGCAGTATGTTCAGGACACTCTGATCACTAAATCCACCCATCCTTTTTTTTTTGTTTCAGAGGAGATTTGTGATCTGACCAATCAGATTAGTGAAGGAAACAAGAGCCTCCATGAAATAGAAAAAATCAAGAAACAGGTTGAACAAGAGAAGTCAGAAGTTCAGCTGGCTCTGGAAGAAGCAGAGGTAAGGAAATGAAATTCAAAGGAAGAGGAAAGAGTGTCTTTATCATGATCCTTCCTTTTTTATCCTCTCAGCAACACAGCCAATGTGTTGATTGTTAGCAAGTGCAACCTCTGCACCCAGCTCCTCTGGCCTTGCTGGCCAGTGTTTTCAAGAGTGACTTACGACTTTTGGAGCTCTAAAATCATCAGTGGAGGCCCTTTCAAAGGAGGTGCATTGTAGGTTTTGTTTTTTTTGTTGTTGATTTTCTTTTTCCCCCTTCAAAAAGCTCATAAATCTTCTCCTGACCTCCTGAAAATCCAGTCCTTGCTCACTTTGGTATCGAATATTTCAGTCTTTCAGGAAACAGGAACTACTGAGAATTACGGTCTTATACTATTTTATCAGATATTTCTAGTGTCTAGTTTCCAACAGCAAATTCCCCATTTCCACAAAACTCCTGATGACTTTAAATTTTATAAGGTCTCAGATGTTGTGTTGGATACTGCAGCCTGCTTAAAAAAAAATAGCAGCAGTCTCAGAAACCAAATGAAAACAGGCCGTTTAGAAAATCTTTGACTCCCAATAGGAGCTTGGTAAAGACATTTAGGATCACTGCATTAATTTCTACAGTGACAAGTATGCATGTACCCAAGAGGGATCCCTCATCCCAGTTTCCAGAAACAAACCAACAATATGGAACAAGGCAACTGGAAATTCTGCTTATTCACTTAAAGGGGTCGGTTGTCAGGTTTTTTTTTGAAAGTTTGGTGCATTGCAGAGCTAAGAAGGGGTGTAAGTGTTGCTGAAGCAACACAGCACATAGAAAGGGATTCTATGATTCTTTTGAATTGTACTCTAAATAATATCTGCTAAAACTAATATCACCCAGTGACAGGGATCCATTAATACCTTAAATGCTGTGCAACTTCTTTTGTCTGTTACAGGATGCTTTATACTTTGCAGGGATTTCACAGCCAAACAAACAGGTGTCATGATCAGAGCAGAGGAAAGAGCCTGCCTTTCTTCCACAGCTCTGAGATGTGGAGAGTGATTATATGCTCTGTCAATAAACTTCTCTTGCTAGAAAGAATACATCAGTTCTTGAGGGATCTAAGGGGCACACTTTACTTTCCTGAACTGTGTGGAATGGCTTCCTAAAGCTCAGTGACAGTAGGAACTAACAAAAGTAAAGTGATGATGTATCTTATTTTAATTGTGAAAGAAATGGTTTAATGCAGATTTTCTCCCTTCCTTGTGAATTGGGTCTCTGGCATTCACCACTGGTGACGCTGTACTCCTGCATGCTGTTCCTGTTAGTACGTTGTGGCTCTTTGGCGTGAAGTGTGCGTTCAACTGACCTGTAGCTGCTGCATGATGGCCAGAGATTAGCAAAGATTTTGTACAGCTTTGTCTTCAGAATCTCCATTCTGTTTCCATCATCTCTCATAAGAAGAGAGATGTTCATTCACTATGAGCTGTTGTCAGCTTAGTTCTTGACTTCCATATGAGAGAAATGTAAAAACAAAGACATAGCAACAAATCTCTCTTGCTTCACAGAGTTGTCTTCATGTTAATTGGAAATAGCGGACAGAGTATTTTTGCATTTTGTCATACAAAGCTGGTATCTGTTATATTTCTTTCATTTAAGTCATACTGCCTAACAAGACTCTATAAATGAGAGGCTTTCAGCACTTCATGATTTGGAGAGATCTTTGTGAGCTGGAGGATGTGTGGACCCCTTCACCCTCCCAACAACAATCTTGCTTTAGCTTTTGCCTATCCCTTACAAGCCCATGGATTTCCAGAGGGTGTCTGTACAGGGGTTTAGAGCAGGGAACATCTGTTGATATCAAGACCATGCAGGCAGGGCCTAAGGTATTTTTTTGTGAGCTGTGGACTGCTTGACAACTTGTCCTCTGAGGAGCTTGCTGCTCAGTTTTCCAGCTGCCAACATGCATTAGAAGGCAAATAAATGCATTGTTTTGCCACGTAAGCTGCTCATGTCCTTGCCTAGAGGGAGAGGCAGGGAGGAAACAGTGCTATTGGAAAAAAAGAAGAAAAGTGTGAAGGGATCATCTTTGTGCAGCAGTTTGTGATTTGAAAAAAAAAAAAAAATATAGCAACTCCTGGCCTGCAAGCTCTTGGTGCTTTCTATTTCAGGGAGCTTTGGAGCATGAAGAAAGCAAGACCCTTCGTTTTCAGCTTGAACTTTCTCAGCTTAAAGCAGAGTTTGAAAGGAAACTGACAGAAAAGGAAGAAGAAATGGAAAATATAAGGTACTGTGCAGGAAGCAGCATATTTTTTAAGGGGAAAATCTCAAAAGACCAGAAATATTCTCAACCAGTAAGCCAGTTAAATGCACCACAGGTAGTTGGTGCAGCAGGTACTGCCCATACCAGAAACCAAGACAGCTAAAGGGTAGTCCTACCACATTGCCATTTCTAAGTTCAAATATTCCTTTCAGTTCCAACTCTGCCAGCATGCACATAAGCCCATCATACATAGCAGCAGTAACACAACTGACAGGCACAACCAAAGTCGCAGCAGACCAAGGGCCACTAAGTCTGTATGTTTACAGTACAGAGACAAGTAGGTCTAGAGAGCTGCCTTCTCCTAATCCCCTAGAATGGCTGCTTCCCAAGAGGAACCACAGATGAAATCATCAGTACTACCTCAGTGGTGCTCAAACCGATGTTATCTGAAGGCAATCTTTACCTCTTCATTTAGTTAATTTATGCAGTTATAGCTACACTGATTGTGGGAGGAGGTGCAGAGCTTGCTGTTATGTGTACACTATTTGGGTAAGGAGTAAGATTTGCAGAAGTACAGAAAGTATGAATATAAAAGGAGAGGACCTTGCAGGTGAAAGGGATAAAAGGGAAAAATGGAAAGCAATTAGATGACAGGAGGATGATGTCTTTTCTGCCTCCCCTCCCACCCAGCACAAATGCTAGTCTGAAGAGTTACACTCTTAAAATTATGCTACACTGGCGCAGATTTTCAGCAATGAGGTCCTTCAGAAAATTCTTACCTTGAATTGTTTGGTGTTGCAGTGCTATTAATCCAAGAATCACGTCATTGTTTGTTGGTAGGCTAAAGGGTAGAGAAGGGGAAGTGCAAGACCTTGGCCAGCATAGATACAAGGACTGATACGTTAATTTTGTCCAAAGCAAGAATGTTTCAGCCCTTTCAGATACCATCTTCTGAAGTCCTGCAGATGTTTGGATTACAGAGATCTCAGGACAAGCTACCCTAATCAATGCCTTCTTTCTTAGCTTCGTTATGAGTGTTTTGCTGCTGAGTTGTTCAGCAGACATGCTGTGTTGTTCCCTAGGAGTCTAGGGCAGAGTTCAGTATCTCGCTGAAGCAACAAAGCCCTCAAGGTTTTCCTTGTTGAGTCGGTGGTTTCCCAAAACTGCAATACTTTCAGCAAAACTTGGCCAGCAGTGAGATAAATATTTCCCTGCGTGAGTCATATTCTGTGCTTGGAGTTATCTTCTGGTTGTAAGAGAGCAAAATGTTCATCATAGGACTTAACTGTTCTAGAGTCAAGAAAATTAAGCACCTGTCTGTATAGGTTTTGCAACCTTTAAATTAACACTAAGCTGCCTTTCACAGGGAGACCAGGCTGTTAATTAGAGTGGACTTAATCTCTTCTACCTTTAGATGTCCATAACACAGATTTCTATTCCTGAATTTTTCCCCTTATAATTGAGCATAAGAAATGTGCTTCAACATCTACTTTAAGACATAGTAAACTGTAGCATATATATGGCATTTACTATTAAAAGTCCTTAGAGTAATTAGCTTAGAATGTAGCTGCCTACCTTCTATTTGATTAATCCCCTCCACTAATGCCTTCATAAAAAGGCTGAGATGTAAAAAATTCCAGTAAATGATTCAGTAAATATATTGGTGAGTGACTGCTAAGCTTGAAGTGTTTCTTGTTAGGCTCAAACTTGAACTTGCTTGAGGTTACAAGAGATCCGAGAGAACTCCTTGCTCCAATATTGCTAAAGGAAACCAGGGAGAAGGATGCTGCAGGTGCTTACAGATCAGGAGTTAGCTGAGGGTGGGAAGCACATCAGCCAGTTAGAGGCTGCACTAGAAACCTGTGCTATGTATGTTATTCAGAAATATACTTCTATTTCTGGAAATAAGACACTTTCAGAAAGTGAAGTGCCATTGCATGTAGTTCTACACTCCTGTGCAGAGAGGAAAATTATTCCATTCTCCCTTCATGTCCTTTTCAGGAGAAATCAGCAACGCGCCATAGATTCACTGCAGTCCACCCTTGATTCTGAAGCGCGGAGCAGAAATGAGGCCATCAGGCTCAAGAAGAAGATGGAAGGGGACCTCAACGAGATGGAAATCCAGCTCAGCCATGCTAACAGGCATGCTGCAGAAGCAACAAAGTCAGCACGTGTCTTGCAGACACAAATAAAGGTACTGTGAGAGCTGCCAGTCCCGAGCACCCCATGGTAGGTGCGTGCTGGGTTTCATTAGCACAGAGCAAAACAGCAATGGTGATGCTAATTAAGAGAGAAGCTACTCCCAAGGATGTGCAGGGAAAGCCCTTAGTCATCACAACTGGTCTAAGAGAATACTGAAACGTGGATTTTTTCCAAGACTTGCATACAAGCTGGATGAGATCCAGTCATAAGAACCTTGCTGGCAACAGCCTCCTAGAGGGGCAGAAAGCCAAGGCATGAGGAACTGAAAATCTACTATTTTCTTGCGAGCTTCCAAGTCCTTTAAAAGTGGAGAGTGAGTCAGTTGGTTGCGGTACAGGGAGTGTGTGTATATTCAGCTTTGTTGTTTGCTTCAGTATTTGTAATAGCTTAAAAAAAAAAAAGTGCTTTGCTAAGACACCTCTTAGGTCATTGCCTCTCACATGCCTAAGAAGCTAGTTCTGCTTTGGGCAGAACTGCAGGCTCTGACAGATTTGAACACACAGGTTTTTCCCTTGTTGCACCACATACCACAAAACTATTCAGCTTACAGTGTGGAGGAAGCCTTTCTCCAATAAACACTGAAATTCTTGAGGTGGGCTCCATGCAGCCTCTGCAATCTGGGGGGCGGGGGAGGGTGTCCTCTTATGTAAGCACAGCTGCTTGAAAAGGAGTTGCACTGGTAAAAAACCAAACATCTGTTTTGTTATAGGAGCTTCAGGTGCAGCTGGATGACTCGGGACACGTGAATGAAGACCTGAAGGAGCAGCTGGCGGTCTCAGACAGGAGAAACAATCTTCTCCAGTCAGAGCTGGATGAGCTGAGGGCTTTGCTGGACCAGACTGAACGGGCAAGGAAGCTGGCAGAGCATGAACTGCTGGAAGCCACTGAACGTGTGAACCTTCTTCACACTCAGGTTGGTTTTTTTCCATGCTCTCTCCCTCACTGGGTTAAATTGAGCCTTCTCTGTTAAGCACTGACAGTGTTCGTCCGTAGCTTTCATAAGTCAGACACACCTTGCCCTCCTTTAAGGGAGAAAATGAGGAGAGAAAGTAAAGTCACTCTGTAGATAGGCCACCTCACTCCCTTCCAGTTAGCTGGAACTGATGATTCAGCCAACTGATTTAAACAGTTTCCAGAAAAAGCAATGATGGAAGATAACAAGGATAATATTTTTTTTCCTTCTTCCGTGCTGTAAAACCAGTTTCCTGCTTTAGTTAAACCATAACTGGGATGGTGAGACATTTATTTGGATAAGCAACGCAGGTGCTGGTTTTGTGCAGGGTGCTGATATTACTCAGCAACGAAAACTGTGGAGGCTGGGTTCTAACAATAGTTGTATTGTGCAGGGCAGGAAACTACACCACAGCAAAGTGCTCTCTGCCGCATCAGAGGTCTTCATTAAGATAGGCCTTTGGACTTTGTCACGATGGACACTGCAGTTCTTACAGGGCCATGGAGGGGCATGCCCTGACTCGCCAGCATTTCTGCTGCAAAATCAAAGCTTCTCTTCACCAAATAATGGTCAGAAATAAACAAAAACGTGTTACAGGCTGGCAATGTTTTGCAATGTTTCCTCCAGCCCAGTGATGACATGAGGCTTCTGTTCTAATCGTCTCATTGACTGATTATGAATCATTAGTTTTCCAAAATGAACTGCCTTATTCATTCTGCTATTTCAGCCTATTGCTTATTATTTTATTTGAATCAAAATCTGAATATTTACAGCTTTTAGAGTATTTTTAATATTTCCTCAGTTTGAAGCTACATATGCTAGTCACGCCCAGCCCTCACCATGTACCTGGCTCTCCTTTCCCAGATACTGCTCTGTGTAATCCAGGAGTTGCAAAAATCAGTAAGCCTTGGTGTGCTACGATATTTAGAGGAGTTATGTCTCTAATCATCACTTTTCCTCCTTTTCCACCGTTCCTTTGGGAAAAACTTAATAAAAGAACACAAGCCTGATCAATCAAAAGAAGAAGCTGGAGGGTGACATTTCCCAGATGCAGAATGAAGTGGAGGAATCGATCCAGGAGTGCCGGAACGCAGAGGAAAAAGCCAAGAAAGCAATCACAGATGTAAGTAGGCTGGTTCCTTGCTCACATCTTTTCAGTATCGCGATGTCTTAGGACAGCCAAGGGAGTATTTCCCAGGTCACCATTTCTGTGCTTGTTACAAAGCTCATATGTCCAAAGTGCTTCACAGTTATCTGCAGGGAACTGATGAAACTACAAAATAGAACAGGCTAGAGGTAGAAAGAGAGGAAGGACTTTTTCCTGATGTTCAGGTTTTGGTTTGGGTTGTTTTGCTGGGGTTTTTTTTTTTGCCCCAAGAATGTTGATCCTCAAAGTCTCAGGTCATGTTGCCTTTGAATCTGGTAAACCATACACCTGCATAGGCTAAATCAGTTCAGACTGAACTGGTGCTAACTGGTCTTGTGGTGTACATAGAATCCGATGTGAGAAACAAAATTACTGAATTCCAAACAGGGTACCCTAGAACTAGTGTCTACTGCAAAAACATGAGATCTAAGACCCCAGGAGGAGAGACAGAGTGCATTCTTCCTCTAGGGAAGATGTAATTTGGGGAGGTATAGTTTCATTTCCCACAGACCTAGAGAAAACAATGTCTTCAGGGTTCAGCTGATGTATCACATGAGACCATCAGATAAAGTAAAAGCTAAAACTGGAGGTTTCTGTGAGCTATGTGTCTGGAGTGCCTGGACAAAGCTATTCCTGTACCATGGTCTTCACTGCTTCTCAGCATTAGCACTGCCTGCCAGAGAGAAGACGCTGATTGTCCTTGATTCAGCTCCAGCCTGGATTGCAATGAATGCTGTCTTCTGATGACTGCTCAGTGATGGATACAAAATCTGCAAATGGCTCTTGGTGGCAGGCACAAATATCAAAGCAGGAATGAGCTAACTGGCACCCTTGTTACCTGTCTTACAGAACAGCCAGGGACTGTTTAAGATGTTGAGACTGAGGTTTCTATCCCAGCACGGACTGCAGAAACTGCTCTGCTCTTGCAGCCGCTCAGACAGCTCTCATCTATGGCTGTGCAGGGAAATTTGTCTGCCAGTTGTTTTAAGCTACTACCTTTCAAGAGCTCCAGACACCAAGACTGAATAACTTCTACGTAAAACATCTGTAATGAATGGCAGGGGCTTACTTGCAGGCATTATAAATAAGGACATGATATAGCAGAGATAGATAATTAAAAAAAAAAAGGGAGGAGGGAGGGGGAATCTGAAATTGCAGCCTTAGAATAGAGAGGGGGAAAAAAGGCCTCCAAGGCTATTCTGTCCTTTCATCTTCTCTGTCCAGACAATATATGCACACACAAGATATTCTCTGGAGCTCTGGGTACAGTGAATGATCCAAATAGGGGTTAATCCAAGATCCATCTTCCATCATTTCTTCTGAGACATAATCCAATAGCATAAGAGAGCTGCTGTAAAATGTGGTTGTGTTTCAGGCAGCAATGATGGCTGAGGAGCTTAAAAAGGAGCAGGATACTAGTGCTCACTTAGAGAGAATGAAGAAGAACATGGAGCAAACCATTAAAGACCTCCAGAAGCGACTGGATGAAGCAGAACAAATAGCCCTGAAAGGTGGCAAGAAGCAGATCCAGAAACTGGAATCCAGGGTAAGTTTGTGATCCAACTTCAGACCGCTGCCTCCTGCTTACTGAACTGGGGCCAGGTAGGTACCCCAGGGCTGCCTGATAAGCTCATAGAGGCCAATAAGGGATATTATGAATGCTTTCCTCTGTTTCACAAAATGCAGGTGAGCAGTTCTTGGAGGCATGCTTCCCCTTCATCATCTGGCTACAATGAGCTGCACAGAAGACAGCAGATGACCAAGCTCTTGATTAAAAAAAAAAAAAAATTCAAAAACTCCAACATCTAAAACCAGAAAAAGCCTCTCCAATGCTTGCTTCAGTTAAACTTTTTCACCTTTGCATACATCTGCACCTTTGACTGCTGGTGCAGCTTAAATACATTTATGAAAAAGCAGAATGGAAAGGTGATATTTGATCTGTTCCTGAAATTCAACTCTATGGAAATACTGAGAAAATTAGCATTTCTTGAACTGTGAACCAACTTAGCATAATGGCAAGGGTTTTCCTTTTCTGCAGGTTCGTGAGCTGGAGAATGAACTTGAGACTGAACTCCGTCGCAATTCGGATGCCCAAAAAGGAGCCCGCAAGTTTGAGAGACGCATAAAAGAGCTGACTTACCAGGTATGCTGAGGACTGCAGTAATGGCTAGGTCACTGGAAAGAAACGTGTTCTCCCAAATAGTGTCTTAAGTTCCCTCATTGTTTCAGTGAAGGATGAAGGATGGCATTACCCAGAGCTTTCTGATTGTAGGAAGCTTTAGCCATAGGAGGAACATCTCCCTAGGGCTACCATCATCTTGCCTGACTCATTGTAAGTAATGTTAGGAAGCCTCTATTGCTGGGATTTGGACAGTTTTAGCACAGTACCAATACGGAGCAGGCTTCGATGAGTATTCGCACTGCAAGAGAAGAAAGAGCCCAGCTGTCTCTCAGCTATGCTGATGTTCCTAAAAAGAGCCAGAAGGGTTCAGCTGTCTCTTGTGCATCAGTCAGCACAGGGCTGCTCAGTCTCAGGGCTCTGTCACCTATTGCTGAGCAGCAAGGTCTGGTCTTGAGCCTCCCACAGTTTTGCTAACAGCTGCTGTTGCTGCTTGCCTTTCGAAAAAGGTCTTCAGCACAGAGCACCAATCCTTCTGCTTTCAACAGCATTCTTAAGAAGATAATCCCATCCATCTGCTTTAGGAGATTATTTAGCCTCCTACCTGTTGTTTTACTCTGACTTTTGTATACGGAGGCTGAAGGTTGTTTTCTTAGAATACAGTGCGCAGGCGGAATTAGCTGGTCCTGCTTATGGACTGTGACAGCTTAAACCTGGAGCCTTTTACGAGAAAACCGTCCAAACCAGACTTTTAAAATAAGCAAATTGTGTATTTGTACATAATAATTTAGTGTTTCACTAAATAATGACATGCTTTATAACAACAAGAGTGCTCCTCACCCCTGAGAGAGGAACTCTGTGTGTAGTACGTGTATACCTCTGAAAGTGTGTGCACATATATATCTGTGTTTATATGTCTCTATATTTACATACATATAAATGGAGAGGGCACTTTTTTTTTAGTCCTCAGCATCCAGGCTTATATACATCTTCAGTCAACCTACAGAAATTTTTCTCATCTATACACAGGCCTTGTCTGTATTTTGAACTATACGTTTCTAAAATAATGTATATGGCACCCATGCCTATTGCATTGTGGGAGATGCTTTAGGCCTTTTTACACTATCAGCCCAATTAATGGTGTTTTGATACAGTCAGAAGAAGATAAGAAAAATCTGGCCAGGATGCAGGATCTGATTGACAAGCTGCAATTAAAAGTGAAGAGCTACAAGCACCAAGCAGAGGAAGCTGTAAGTAACATCTGGGCCTTTTTAACTTTGAGAAATTTTTTGTTCTAAACCCACAGTCTTTAATCCATAGAAGCTTTTTGTACAAATATACATTGTGTGTGTGTATTATTTGTATTTACATCCACATAAACCCTGTATGTATAAATGCATTTATAATATATATAAAATAAAATATCTACCATATGTGTTGATTATATATAAGAAAAGGTATTCAAGTTTAAGGTTGCAATATAATTTGCAAGGGAAAGGGGGGGATGGAAGGAACAGGAAAGACTTCTGTCCTCCTAGCCCCTCAGAAGCCATGTTGAGAGCCTCCCACTTCACTTAACATGGGGAGTGCCACTGGAAACATCAGCTCTGTAAAACAACAAACTCAGTTCTCCAGGAGGCAAGTGGTTCCCATACAGCTGTTACCTAGTCATGCTGAGCACTTTTTTGTCTGCTTGAAATGGAAAGCTTTGTTTCAGGTGGACAGGAGGAAATCAGCTGCACTGTTTTCTCTCACCAGGAAGCACAAGCCAATCTGTACCTTTCGAAGTACAGAAAACAGCAACATGATCTGGATGATGCTGAAGAAAGGGCTGAAATAGCTGAATCTCAAGTTAATAAGCTGAGGAGCAAGTCAAGAGATATTGGCATGAAAAAGGTATGGTTATACTGTATGGGGTAAATGTGACTGTTTAATACCCAGTGGTGGATGCTATGTATTCAGGAAGATCTCTTAAAGTAATGTAGACTAGGATAAATTATTGTTTACTACATTTTTGTAGTTTCAGTTTACTCTTTATTTTAATATCAAGGTGAGCCTTTAGGACAGCAATCTGATGCTTAGACAAAATTAATTCTCTGTCCTCTTGATGTTGTCATTTAACCTCTCTGCTCAGCAGCCAGAAGTTTCCAGAAAGGGTAGTTTGAGGGCTTTTTTTTGCAAGTGATATTAAAAAGCTCTATCTTTCTCTCCCTCTGATAATGTAGGTTTCTGTGTATGTAATACAGCCTAGGGATTACTGCACTAGCAGATTAAAACTAGATGAAGATCTGGTCTCTCAAACAATACTGCATCTGAAGCTTTTAACAGTAAAAAATTTCCACATCTTTTTCTTTAAATTATTTATTTAAATTATTCCAGATCTAGGTATAAAACTCACCTCATATAATTTCACACATTACACAGACACTGAAACAGGTAAGCCATAAAAGTAGTTTATTTTTTTAAATACTCTTTAAGAGTGCTGTTTATTCCCTGTA
The DNA here is from genome assembly GCF_036417535.1 of Chlamydotis macqueenii. Taxonomy (NCBI): domain Eukaryota; kingdom Metazoa; phylum Chordata; class Aves; order Otidiformes; family Otididae; genus Chlamydotis; species Chlamydotis macqueenii. Next base: position 96,894,001 of record NC_141556.1, on the reverse strand, counting down.
TCTTACTAGTACCCTCTCTATGTCTCAAAGAGGCAAAAGTTACAGAAAAAAAATGGATGCCTGTTTTTATTAGTCAGATGGATTTGGTGTTGGAAAACTAGCAGCTCTGGCTTATAGCAGAGGTCTCAAAAAAAATGAGCTCAATGGTACACGCAGAGGTGTCATTTCCACAAAAAGGAACTTGCGGCATTGATGGCAGTAGCTGCCAGGAAACATGTTCAGACAGCAAGTACCGTCCCAAAAGTCACAACACATCTCCTTTGGGAAGAGAAAGGCACTGGAGAGACTACTTTAATTGTGTGGCAATCGAAATACCTTGTCTACTACTACTAGTATCACTGTTCCTGGAAACTCCAGGAAGCGTGTGTGATTCAGTTGGAACACCACGATGTACTTAAACAGGGTTGAAAAGAAGTCATCTGCTGTCAAACAGATATATAAACTAGCATGAGGACAACAAACCTGTATTGTTAGCTGAAGTAAGACAGCAAAGATTGGCTAGATCAGTGCTAGTCTATTTCAGGTACAAACTGGTAATATCAGGGAGCAAAAACTTGTCTTCACTAATGCTTGTCATTTACTTGTGAACTTACCCTAAACTTACCTTACTTACTCAACACTTCTATACTATCTCAATTGTATTTCAGGTTCATGAAGAGGAATAAGTACAGTCCAAGCTGACAGATACAAGAAGATGCTTGACATAATCAAGCACAACTGAAAGCAGATGTAGAAAAATATAAGCACTTACAGAAATAAACATCCAGTGAAAATCCAAAGAAACTGTATAGTGTATTCCATTCATGTAGTTGTGTTTCTATTCTGCCAAGTGCCAGGGATCAATAGAAGAAAACATCTTGCCAACAACCCACGTCATTATGTTGGAACAAATCCTAATTTGTTGGAACAAATCCTAACAAATCCAAAACAAAAAAACAGGGTACCTAGCTTCTATCTGTCCTGCCAATCGGAGTCTGTATAAGTTTTGTGTGAGAGCACAAAGTAAACTTTTTCATAGGAACCATCAGTTTAGAAGCTTCTACTAGTACCAGCCAGATGACCTTTGCTCACCAGCTGCAGGACAGAGCAGATGCTGTGGATTGACATGTCCCATCAGAACTGCCTGCAGCTCAGAAGTACAGTGTTCTCTTAGATCTTCTCCACTTTTAAACTGGGAAGTTGTATTTGCTTGACATTAAAGTACTAAATGAAGTGCATACAGTCAGCCTTCTCTTTCCCTCATACAAAAAAAAAAAAAAAAGTCCCTCAAAACTTAATCTTCTTCTGTGGAAACTTTTTAATTGTCCCTTTAGGATATCCAAGTTCCAATTTTTCATGCCGACTTCTCACATACAAGTGTCAATTGCCTTCCACCCCACCCCCCATCAGTTCAGTTATTTGTGAGTGTTGCTGAGATAATCACATTTCCATGTGGCTCTCAGTGTAACTCCATAGGGAAGGTGAAGGAACTCTGTTCTTTTCAGTAGCAACCTCAGTACCATCCGTGTGTGCAGAGAGGGATTTCTTTCTGGTATGTCCAGGTGCTCATATAATTTCTGTTCTTCTGCATTTCTACTCAAAAGAAAAACGCTTGTAAGAACTCCTGATATGTAAAATTAATCCTCCAGTGGGAAAAGAACAAGACACACTCACTACAAAGATAAGTCACTATTTTCCATTTTAACTTTAGCTGAGTAAAATAAACATCCACATAACAGAGCAAAAATATTCTTGTTCCTTCCATCTAGTCCTCCATCAATGTAACTGGAGCTCTGTTAACCTGTAAACTGTTCAACTTCCTCTGATTACAGTATGTTAAAGATCTCAACAGGTCCCAAGATAAATGAATGTTGCTTAAATTCTTCAAATCAAACAGCTGCATCTCAAAAGTATGTTATCATCTCTAAAGCATTAAAATTGACTAATAAGAAGCACGCAAGTGAATGTCTAAGAGAGAGGGAAAAATGAAAAAAGATTGAGACTCAATCATTTTAGAGTTGGCTTTCTGGTGTGTTCTCAAATCTCATGGTAACCATTGTAAAAGGTTTCCTGAAGCTTACCAAATTCAGCTGTGACAAAATCTTAAGACTCAGGGAGTCTGAAGGTATCTCTCTCCATAGATAAGGCCGTACTGTCAGACACAGAAAGATGTACCCTAAGGACTAAGACCTAAAGTTCCTTTTTTAAGGATACGCACCACAAATGCAGAGAAAGAAGACAGAATACTATAAGACAGAGCCAACGTATAACAAATGCACAAGAATAAAATGCATCTTCTCGAAGATGCTGTACTCTAGTAAATAGGAGAGATGAGATCAGGGACCATACAGTTATAACAATCTCGTAAGCAAACAAATTAGTATAACTTTTCACACTGAAGTTTTGGTGAGCTTTGATATTGGATATAATTGAAATAGTAATTTGGGCCCTAGGTGTACCAAAGAGGGCCTTCTGGACAGAGAAAATAGCAAGAATTAGGACAGTTCATTTATGCTCAAACTTATCATCCTGTATTTTCGGGGTTTTTTTGTGTGCTTTAACCCATTAAAATTGAATTTACGTTTTATTCAAACATTCAAGGTCCTGACTTAAGCTTAATAGTACCTTCAAAAATACACCTGCTAATGATTGTACATACCTTACACCAAATCAAGAAACAGATTCCTGCTATAAGTGCCAGTGCAACGATCACTCCTAGTGCAATCATCCCAGGATTACCTGAATTTTCTTTAAAAATACAAATTCCCAAAAGTTTAACAGAAGTGTTTTATATCGCAAATTAATGTTCACTATTGTTCAATAAGTATATCAAAGCTATGATTTTTCTCTTATCTATAATCTAAAAGCTATGACTTATGGAGAATGTTTCAGTTTCTTTTTAATGTTACTAATACAACAATGTTCAAGTTACTTGACCCATACTATAAGACTTTAAAGTGATACTTTAATGACTTAAGCGTGAATAGCTGAAAGCAGATTATCTTACTTTATTGTGCTGATATAAAATGCCATGTATGGTCATGTAATATGATTTGATGACTTCTTAATAGAAGTCCCATTTAAAAACAATCAACTGCCCAGTATGGTAAATGCTGCCTCCAGTTACAGTGTTTGGTGCCATTAACAGTACTGCTGATTTCCAGCAGAACAACCCCGTAAGCGTTATCCAGCCTGGACCATAGATTTCACAATTTCTGTTGCAAAATTTTTGCAACTTTCATCTAGAATGTTTCCCAAGTTCATGAAACAACCATGCAATCCAGGTGGGCACAAGAAAGAGCAGATCCTCAGGTAGGTGGCAACAACGGATTCCAGAGGAGATAAGAGCCTGTCTAGCAGAGGTTAGTCCTGCGTGGCACCAAGCATCTCGTTACTCCAAACAATTTCAACAACATGAGAACACTTAGACCTGGAAGACTCTTTTAAGTATGGTTCTTCTACTTCAGGCTCCCTTTCCACTGCTGTGTCTCATCCAAAGAATTTGAAAAATACTACATTCCTCTGGAAACTCCCTATGGATGTCTAGCAAACACGTTATAAATGAGAATTCCCAAAACAGAACATTTAATCTAGTCATTATCTTTAGCTTGGCACTGTCTTCACAGGCAGACATGTTCCTTTGGTAGAGCAGCTTTAAGCTGCAACCTTTCTTTACATAGGAGAAGGCCTCTGAAGTGATTGATTGTAAATTCATCTAATTTTTCCCCTTAAAAGTCTCCTTTTCAGTGGCACCTTGAAATCCTTCTGATGGCCGAGCAGCTGTTGTGCCATGACCACTATCCAACATAGTAATCTAGTTCGTTCCTTTATGCCCTACTGTCTCTACCAGCTTATCCTATGGTTTCAGCCTCTGCTGCCACAAAGATGTTAATCTCTCCTGTAAGCATCTTTTCTGTTCTATATAATATATTTCTGGTCCACAAGTAGGAAAATTCTGTGAGCAGCACAATAATTTAGCCACTAAAGAGGGAATTGGTGTCATCTATGGCTATTGTAAGATCCATCCATAGAGAGCAACTAGAGAAAAGCATTTGTAGAGGATGATCCAGATCAAATCTGGACTGGACATGTGTGCCTGTCTGTCTCCAGTAAACACACAGGTAGACTGATGGACGCGTGCATATAAGGTAGGAGCATCAGTTAAGTGTGTAACTTCTTGGAGGTGTTTGGTGTTCTCCGCTTCAGAGGCACAATATTAGGTTTATAGGATACGGATGACCATGTTGCAATTTGAGCTGCAAGGGTGTTTGTCTGGCTTAACTGTTTTATTTAATCTAACTCCCCTCCTTCAGGTTGCATATAGCCACTGCCATTTAAAGCACAGCCTACATCAAGTTTTCAGACTGAAACCAAGCTATCACGGGGGAGGAAGGAGAAAGGAATACAAAAATATGCAGTTGTTATCACTTATTCTAGCCCCTTTTCTGCTATGTTGCCTCTATTCTTCATGTTCCACTGCCTTGTTTCAAGTTCTCTTCTTTCTTAAAAGAAAAAAAAAAAAAATAATAATAAGATGCCCTGTAAAAGTTCTGTCTTTTAGGTGATTGTATTTAATCGTGTAAAATGCCCATGTGCTGCTGTTTGAATGTTTTTTCTCCTCCTCCCTTTGGACTGAGATTTAAGGATGCTGCATCCCAAACAGCATAGTATTTTCGAACAAATCTGTAATTCGCTTGCACTATAATTTTAGAAAGCTGGAGATATTTTTTTTAACCTTCAGTAAGAGCTTTCTATCTATTGAAAAGTTAATCAGTAAGTCTCCTTGAAACCAGAGACAACAAAATAACTGTAACTAAGACTTCAGAGCTGGAAATTTACTACAATTCATTAAAATGCAGGCATGCATATAGACATATATATCCTCAGATCTAAAAGAGGCCTGTTGTGTAGAATTAAAGCTTTGAGAAGAGCAGCTGTGTGTTCTCCTCAACAAGGTTTCTTCTGGAGGCAAATTTATACCACATCTTTGGGCTTCCCTGCATCTCCCTGCTACCTTTTAAAGACCATATTTGCTATCAGCAGAGCATTTAGGACACGATTCTGAGAGTTCCCTTGTGCCCTCAGCTCTGAGGGCAGTCGGTAGCAACTGAGGGCAGCCACTGATTTTGAGATTTTTGCCACAACAAGCTGCTGATTGCAAAAAAGAAACTTCACGACTTTAAACAAAAACATCTTGGGTAACTTTTTTTTACAGACTTCTGATTGACCCTTTGGCTCTGCATTCCTCTCACTGGTCCCCGTCCTCCAAATGGAAATAACTGCAACTTACCAACTTGCAAAGTTCTCACAGTAAGTTTTGTGTAATGTAGTGTTGAAACATTACACAGATATTCTCCATTGTCATTTGTAGTAAGATCGTGCAACATCAGGGAAAAGTCATTCTGGTTAATCTGGACTCGAGGCTGGTAAGAGTGAGATGTACCATTGAAGGAGGCCAGGACTGAGGTCACTGCATTTCTGTTTAATGTCCAGACAACGCTGAAACCTTCCATGTTTGCAGAGTTACTACTGTATTCACAAGGAATTACCATGCTACTTCCCTCCACATTAGAGAGTTGGTCTGAAAGAGATAATTGAAAAACCCTCTGCCATATTTTTTTTTTAATACTATTAAGGTTATTTAGATAACATCTGAATTTTAAGTCCAATACTACTGTGGACAAATGTAAAAACATACTTTGATATTTTGATATCATCTTCAAGCATCACAGTATGCTTTTAGAAGCATCTGAAGATTTTAAAATCAAACCTATCTTACATTTAAAAATTCCAATTGGTATTAGCTATACTTATGAAAAATAGTTTGTTTTCATTTGCCTATTTCTCCTCTAATTGGGAGGCTCATTAATAAAAATGATTCAGCCTAGTCTAAGTTACTGTGTAAAGTAGCATGAAATTCCACATATTGGAGGCAGAGAGAAAATGCAACTAATCAGATAGCTGCATATTTAAAGCAAAAGGATAAAGCTGTTACAACATAATTAAAAGAATTAAAATATTGTATTTACTTAGAAATAACTTTCAGCTATGGTGGACTTAAGTATTTTACCTGTCTGTGTGGAACACGTAGTTAATGAATAGCTTTAAAAAGAAAAAAGGAAGGGGAAGGAAAGATCAAGTAAGTGGAACTAATAGCTAATGTATAAAATATTAATATAAGACAAATTAATATCATAGCACAACTATCAAGTTGACAGCAAGGATTTTCTGCAAAGCAAGGAAAAACAAAGGAGGCTGTGGTGGCTGGCAGTCTGCTGGAGAGGAAACTAATACATTATTTCGACATGGTATAACCACATTTGGTTTCTGTGCATGGATCTAAATGAACAGGACACTAAATGAATCCTTGCAGGGGGGTTGGACTAGATGACCTTTGAAGGTCCCTTCCAACCCTAACCATTCTATGATTCTATGATTCTAACAGAGATGTGGGGCTGAAAATCATGAGGACAAAACAAAACAGTCCCCCACACTGCTATTAATTACATAAGGAAAAGGAAAGCAGTACGTTTTCAAAATATTTCAGTGACAGGATAGACACATGCAGGGAAATTCAAACTAAAGTGTAATGAAATATACCTTTTTCTTTCAGGGATCAGAAAGACAGATTAACAAAATAGACACTTAGAGTGCACTTGTTACCTACTATGATACCGTAATTGAAAGCTTCCATAGTTGTAAGCTATTCTATGTAAATTAAAACTCTACTCCCGCTCTGAACCACATGCAGGGTATTAGGAACCGAGAGCGTCTGGGTATACTTTAGGGGGAAATCAGGGCAATGGAGGGAACCATGCACATCTCAAGGGAATTACTCTCGCACTGCTCTTGATTCAATTAAAAAATACTTTCTAGGAAACAGGAGAGGTTGAAAAGTACCAGTTACTTACTTGAACTGAATTTCCAGTAGAAGCTTGGGATTGTAGGAGGAGAACAAAATGGAGAGTTGAAATTTCATAGCCCTGTTTTCCCTTAATTAATAAAATGAGCTGCTGTTTGCTCAAATGCGAACAGTGCTTGCTGCTCTCCACTCCTATGCACCCCCAGCACTCAACCCAGGTACTTAAGAATGCACTTGAAGAGAAGTACAAAGAAGGGATCAAATGGTACTGATAAAACTCTGGCAAAAGATGGCGAACAGACTAAAGCACACAAGTATCTAGAGCAGCAGGCAAACTTTCCCCTCCCTCATATAATCCACAGGTTCACTACGGTTTCCATATATTTTGTCCAAGTTCATTCTTTTCTTGATAAAGTTGGATTATTGCGTAACTCTTGAAATGTGAAACTAATATGGAAAAAATGTTCAGAGTAAAACTAACTTACAGAATTGTGATTATCCTTACTTCTAGGACATATGGTGCCTTGTAATTGCAACACATGAGTTTTAAAGAGGAAGAGATAACCTCTGGCACCATCCCGTATCTTGTTGCCCCACTGCAGAAAAACTGTATTCAATTTGGTTCTGGAAACAGCTGTGGACATTCAGTAATGATGCAGGAAGAGACTTCCATTCATTCCTACCTTGCATCTTCCATTCAGCGGTCCACTCTTCATGAGGGAGAGTAATATGACAGTAGTAAGGATCAGCTGTGTTTCTAATATTCTGGTCACTTCTAACAGAATAGAGAACTCCATCCCTCGTTTCTTCCTGACCTGTTTCTTGGATAGAGGTATTGCCTTGTACCCAAGATATGCGTGGTGCTGGATAAGCGCGAAAGGCATAGCACGTCAGCATCCTTTCTGTGTCTGTCTTATGGTATTCTAGTGCATAAGAGGAAACTGTAGATTAAAAAAAAAAAAAAACCTATTAGTTTCAAAATCCTTTTCAACTTGAAGTGATTGGTCTTTTGAAATAACATTGGGGAGATTAAACATAAGTGGTAACAAAATTTAATAATGTGTTTGATTTCAGAGGAAAGCATAGCATTACTTACTGTCAATGCCAGAGTCTATACTGTTCTAAGAAGCCACGTAATGTTTTAAAATTCAAGTATACTACCTAGTTACCCTTTAGAAATCACGGTGCAGTAGGTTATGAGAACAAATTCTGCACTGTTATTTTTCAACTCATGTTAGAATGTTTCACCAGAGAAAATGAATTGCCTGACAATACCATCAGGCCCAAAAGGCACTGTGTTGACTTGGAAGATTTTGATTCTATGCAAGAAATAACACTAGAAAATCTGTTGGTGCAATCCCATTTCTACTGGTGTCATCCAAACACTTTTGATGTCTTACTGACCTTTTACACGTAGTGTGACTTTCAGTTCTGTTTTAGTTTGCTGTGTTCCCACATAGCAATTATAATAGCCCTCATCAGTCACGGCCAAGTTACTAAGTTTCAAGGAGGCATTTCCACTGTGAATGTTCTCCTGGAAAAGGTGTGTTCTGTGTCTGTAATCTGGGTCTTGTCTTTCCAGCTGATCCCTCTGGTGGTAGTAGCTGTGCACATTTTTGTCCCCTTTTGTCCAGTAAATGACTTCATCATCCCCAGGTGGGAAAGAACAAGGGAGGATACAATCCTTGGAAAACAGCCCTGTTACTGTTTCCGCTTCTGTAAAAACTAAAACCGGTAAGTACAAATGAATAAGTTAAATCTAGTCTACAAGCATACTTCTGCCCCTCCTTATCCCTGACAAAAAAAAAAAAAATACTCTTGCAGGCAGCACCTGCCCACCACACACGCCAATAGCTCTTTCACAGCTTTTCTGTAGCATGAGTCTCTGGGACAGCAAGAGTCTTAATTTGGTTCAATCAATATTATAATACAGAGTTCTCATCTTTGAACTTATAATCAGCTTAATTAGATATTCTGAGTAAGCACCTACATATGGTGCTTTTACACTGAGGGTTGTAGAACACTGGAACAGGTTGCCCAGAGAGGTGGCGGATGCCCCATCCCTGGAAACATTCAAGGCCGGGTTGGACCAGGGCTCTGAGCAACCTGATCTGGTTGGAGATGTCCCTGCTCCTTGCAGGGGGATTGGACTAGATGACCTTTGAAGGTCTCTTCCAACCCTAACCATTCTATGATTCCTCTAAATTAATTTACACAAGTGCCATTGATTTGCACATGCAGCCATCTTCCAAACAGTTGTCTTTTGCTTTGGGAGCGTCTAACATTACTTCAGATTGATTCTTTACCATTAATAAGCAGTGTTTGAATTTATTAATTCTCCTCTATTAAAAAATGATAAATAATTGCAGTCTTTATTATTTTTCACTAAACAACAGAGATAAAACCTACCCCAAAGTGTAGCACCTATGTGAAATAAACAGAGAAGAGACGGTATTTTCTGTCCCTTCACGTCTTCTTTGGTTCTTAACAGATGCATGTCAAACTGACAACATAAAATGAGGGAAGAAAACATGTTTAAATACAGCTAAAAGACGTACTCTAATTGTATAATTTCCTTTGTACAGATTATTAACGACTGTAGGCTTTTGTATCATGTTTTTTGTTTGCAACAGTCTTGGCCTAGATTTTTGGCCTTAAGGCCATTATGTAACACTACACCTTTCATAATGGCTGAGGCCCTTTCATTACCCTCTAATCCCCTGCAGATTTGTATTTGCTGTTTCTGTTTTAAAAACAGAAAGTGTTTACCCTCAGTCTTCTTACAGGCTAGTGAACATTAATCTTCATCATTCATTAACAGGACACAGAGGAAAAGTGGTCAAGTGAAGTTTCCAAAAGTAGGTAAGATGTCCCTTGTCAAGCTAGATTTTTCTGCTTCCTAAAATATATTTCTGATTACTGCAACATTTGGTTTTCTAGGGTGGGAAATTTGCCAGCATTTGCAAATTTTGCACATATGAAGAACTCTTCACATTTTACTTTTCACCAGATCAAAAGGGCATCAGCTGAACTTCCAAAAATGTCTGTAAGGAAGTCTAGGGTAGGAAGGCAAAGGAGAAGGAGGTTCTCCCATCATATCTTCTGGTTTGTCAGTTAAGTAACAATGAACTGGAAGCTCTCGTGCACCACAACAACAACAACAAAAAAAACATTCTTGTAGTAACTGATAGACCGCACTCTTTCTACATCTAGGCACACTATTCTAAAATATATCATATTGCAGTGGAGAAATTACTTCATTGATCAAATAGCTTGAAAAGAGTTTCAAGAACTTCCCCTAATACCTTCCTTCTCCCCAAAGGACAGCTATAGGTACCATTCCTAATTTATACAGGGCACAGGTTTAGCCAGGCTTGCTAGGCAGTTCTTTCAATAATAATGAATTATTTTGACTGGTGTGTGTGATTGTATTTGTGGCAGCAGATGTGAATCCTGCATCCCAAGAATTTTTGCATGTTATTTCTTTTGTAAAGGTAGTGTGATTATTTTATGTATTCTCACTTTCCTATTAGGGGAGAAAAAAACAAAAACAAAACCCAAAAAACCAAAACTAAACAAACCCAAAACAAACAATAGAGGGGCACCAAAATATTAAACCTGAGATAGAGATGATGCAAGAGTAAAACAAACACTTTATGATATATATTTTCCTTCCATGTTAGCAGCAAATATCAGCATCTACCTTCTTTTTTCCTTGCATTGGCAAGTGATGTAGTACATGATGTTTTACTGGATTTTTTTTGCTCATTTGCTCTTTTATCTATCACTTCCAACTTGAGTGATACAATACATTATGCTTGATGTTTGAATTTCAGAAACTGCAATCACTGCTAAATTTCCCATAGCAACAGGTTTAATAGAGAATCACATTTAATTGTCAGTAACGCTCTGAGAGTAACATAGTTCCAACAGTACCTTTGTGATGCCTTTTGGGGGCTGCATCAAGGAGCAAAGCCTGGACAGCACAGGCTGCCTTGCATCTTCTACTACACTCAAATACAGAACTATAACTAGTTTGCTGAATACCTTCTTGTTCAGCACAAATCTTAGCTTTGGATCTTCCCATTACAGTGTGTTCAGAAAAGTGTTTGTTGGTCTGTAGAAGTAGGCTCTGGCTAGTCTTCTTTTCAGTAGATCTGGGGTCTTACAGGCATAAAGTATATGTATGCTGATAGATAGAGCCACACTGCAAAGTGCTGAAGAAACATTCTTTTCCTGTTTGTTACAGACCTAAATGATACAACCAAGAAATCACACTCTAAGTCTTTCTAGCGAAATATCATTAAGAAATTGATACAATAATTTATACGCAAATCAATACTGTTCTGGTTTTGTTAGTGAGGGGGGCCTAAGGTGGTAGCTTCTGTAGGAAACTGCTAGAAGTCGCTCCCCTTTGTTCAGTGGACTCGGCCGGGCCTAGGGCGGACCCGCTGCTGGCCAAGGCCGAGCCAATTGGTAGCAGAATGTCCCGTGATAACGCCTCTGCGATAACGTATTTAAGTAGGGGAAAACAGGAAAAAGAGGAGGAGAAGATGTGAAGCAGCTGAGCGGGGGCAGAGAGGGGGAGGCGCGAGCCTCATGGGCCTTGCAGGCCTCACCCTCTGGCCTCCCGCCGGGCAGCCGACTGGGCCCGACTCGGCCCGGCCCGGTTGCAAGAAGTGGAGAGGAGATGAGAAGTGAATAAGATGTAAAAAGGATCCTGAGAGGTGTCTGCCAGCCTGTTGTGAGGAACGGCTGCAGACACCAAGGTCAGTTCAGAAGGAGGGGGAGGAGTAATATGGCTCCTGGCCAAGATTCCTCTGCAACTCGTGGTGAAGACCATGGTGGAGCGGGTTGTCCCCCTGCAGCCCATGGAGGTCCACGGAGGGGCAGAGATCCACCTGCAGCCCGTGGAGGACCCCACGCCAGAGCAGGTGGAGGCCTGAAGGAGGCTGTGGCCCGTGGAGGGCCCGCTGGGACAGCTGTTCTAGAGGGACTGCACCCCGTGGAAGAGATGACCCACGCCGGAGCAGTTTCACGAAGGACTGTGGCCTGTGGGAGGGACCCCACGCTGGAGCAGAGGAGGAATGCGAGGAGTTCTTCCCCTGACGATGATACAGCGGCGTAAAACAACGCGTGATGAACTGACCGCGACCCCCATTCCCTTTTCCCCCCCCGTGCCGCTCGGGAGGAGTAGAGGAGGTAGTGGAGATAATGTTAAGCCCGGGAAGAGGGAGGGGTGGGGGGAGGTTATCTTGTTCCCTGTCTCATTCTCCTGCTAATTTTAGAAAATAAATGAATAGTTTTCCCCAAGTCGAGTCTGTTTTGCCCGTGACGGTAACTTTAAGGATTTCTCCCCGTCCTTATCTCAAACCTTGAGCCGTTTTTCTTATATCATCTCCTCCTATTCTCTCGGAGGGTGGGGGGAGCGAGAGACAGACTGCGTAGTCTGGTCCTGATCAGGGCTGAACTATGACAAATACAGACAGTGTACAACTAGAATTAAGATCACTATAGTCATGTCAGTTACTGGCGCTCTAGTTTTCAGGAGACCTATTTCACACAGAACCACCACAGGCTCAACTGGGCAGCAGCTCAGCCAGGGTTTCTGAGAGCAAGGCAAGACACTAAAATGCATCTTCCAAGACATACAGCGAAGTCAAACACTGAACAGCTCAGACAGTGGTAAATGCAACGCTGCATTTGCTTCAGCCACTGCCTGAAACAAAGATCAAAAGGCACACGCTTTCCTTTTTCTTCTATTAGTTAGTGACCAAATCACGTGTCCTGAATAGGCTTTGAACTTCATGTTCAATTTGAACTCTGATAAGAGCACTCCCTTCGCACACAGGCTTCAGGATCAATCTTTGCTCAGTAAACTTCTCTCCGTGACCTGCTTTGAGAGCACCCATGCATACATTCTCCTAACCCTATCAAACAAAAGTTATTTATTCCTTAGTAAAAAGGATTCTGACTAATTCCTTTTCCAAGTAACTTAACACCACCCAATTTTAAGCATACACACACTTCTGAGGACTGTAAATGCCTGAGGGTTTCAAGTTTTACCAACAAGTAAACAAGAAAAATGAATGCGTAAAGTTCTAAAACAACCCATGTTAATCATACACTGCTAAAATCTCATACTAGCCACAACAATATTAGCTTTCAAGAATTTCCCCACTGAATCTTCAGGAGACATTTTCTGTACCATTATTGTGGTTTAGCCAGAGTCACCACACAGCTTCTCGCTCATCCTCCCCCTTCCCCGGGGAAGGGGTGGGGGGGGACGGGACGGGAATTGGGAAGAAAAGAAAACACGTGGGTTGAGATTAAGACAGTTTACTAGAATAGCGAAGGAAAACTACAATAATAACAGAATATAAGGATATTAAGAAATACAAAACAATGCACGATTTCTCACCACCCGATGTCCCAAGCAGAGCCCGTTCCGAGCAGCAAGCAAAGGAGCCAGAAGGAGCCAGCAAGGCAGAGAGAGCAATGCCACAGAGAGAGATGCCTTCCCTGCAGCCAACGCCCACTTATATACTGAGCATGACATTTATGACACAGAATACTCTTTGGCCAGCTTGGGTCAATTATTGTCTGTCTTTTTCCCACTTCCTGCTCATTAGAGAGCCCTGCAAAGCCGTACTTTGTCCTGGTATCATCAGGTTTATCAACATTCTTCAATGCAATCCAAATGCAACTCCACATGCAATCCAAAACACGTGGGCTACTGAGAGGAAAACTAGCTCCATCTCTGCCAGAACCAGGACAAATATAAAAGAGAATTAATTCTTTGCCTCCTCCAAATGAAACCCTTACAACTTAAATGCTAATTCTGTACTTCACTTATTGAAAAATACTCCTAAATGAAGAAGGTTCCTACACTCTAAAAATCCAAAATAGTCTTAGGAAGTAGACCAAAAATAGTGTGTTTCACTTAAATATACACATACCATCCCCCACCTCCCCTACCCGGTACACTTAGAACACCATAAAGCAGTAAGACTGTTAAGGGGTTTTCTACCTCTTCTGATTTCACAAGTAGCTGAAAAATTCAGTCTCGTTCCAGGTGTTTCTTGCAGGGGCGTGTGTATATTAAAAAAAAAAAAAAAAAAAACAACCACACAACAACAACAACAAAAAACTAAACAGCTCTTCCGAAGCCGTGGAACTTTGCCTCTCCTTTCACAGCCACACCTACACATACTAGAGCTCAAGCATTTAACTTGCAAGTTCATTCCTGTCCCACAAATGAAAGCAGGTCTGTAGTGTGAACCACTTACCTATACGTGTGAAGTTTCCACACCTTTTGGGTTCACTTCTCCCTCTTTGGGATTAAAATGCTGTGGTAGTTTAGCCTCGCTCAGAACCAAACCACGCAGTCTCCCCCCTCTCGCTCCCCCCACCCTCCGAGAGAATAGGGGGAGATGATTTAAGAAAAACGGCTCGAGGTTTGAGATAAGGACGGGGAGAAATCCTTAAAGTTACCGTTACGGGCAAAACAGACTCGACTTGGGGAAAACTATTCATTTATTACCAAAACCAAAGCAGGATAATGAGTCACGTAACTTCCTCTCACCCCTCCCTCTTCCCAGGCTTAACATTACCTCTGCCACCGCCCCGAGCGGCACAGCCGGGAAGAGGGAATGGGAGTTACGGTCAGTTCATCAAACGTCCCTTTACGCCGCTGCTTCCTCCTCGGGGAAGAACTCCTCACCTTCCTCCCCTGCTCCAGCGTGGGGTCCCTCCCACGGGCTGCAGTCCTTCGTGACCTGCTCCAGTGTGGGGTCCCTTTCCACGGGGTGCAGTCCCTCCAGAATAGCTGCCCCACTGGGCCCTCCACGGGCCACAGCCTCCTTCGGGCATCCGCCTGCCCCAACGTGGGGTCCTCCTCGGGCTGCAGGGGGACAACCTGCTCCACCATGGGCTGCACCACGGGCTGCAGGGGAATCCTGGCCAGGAGCAGTATTACTCCTCCCCCTCCTTCTGAACTGACCTTGGCATCTGCAGCCGTTCTTCTCACCAAAAAAATATTCACAATCAGCAGGCAGACGCCTCTCAGATTCTCTTCACATCTCCTCTCTTCTCCACTTCTCGCAGCCGGGCTGGGCCGAGTTGGGCCCAGACAGCCGCCCGGTGGGAGGCCAGAGGGTGAGGGAGGTGCACAAGGCTTGCACCTCCCCCTCTCTGTGCCCCGCTTCAGCTTCTTCACATCTTTTTTTTTTTTTTTTTTTTTTTTCCCTGTTTTTCCCCTTCTTAAATAGTTATCGCAGAGGCATTATCAGGGAACATTGTGCTACCAATTGGCTCGGCCTTGGCCAGGAGCGGGTCAGCCCTAGGCCCGGCCGAGTCCACTGAACAAAGGGGAGCAACTTCTAGCAGATTCTTGCACAAGCTGCCACCGTAGCTCCCCCCCCCCCCGCCCCCCAATTAAAACCAGGACAAAAGCTTTTTCTCTCAACCATTTATTTTTCCTGGCTTTGTTGAGCAAACTCTTCAATGGTAACTCCTGCAAGCTGTAACTGAGTAACAGAAGAAATCGGTTATAGTCAGAAGTGTGATTTGTACAGCAATGGTGACGCTGCTTGGCGATTGTGCTCGGTCACTATGAGAGCCTGAACACCGCAGCTGCAGTAGAGACCACCAATTCTCTTACTAACGCAGAGCACAGCAACCTGATGCAGGGAGTGAGGTAAATTCTGTATGAGCACAGAACAAAAAGAATGCTTACCCCTCAGGGTGAGCATTTTGCCCCCAGGGCAAAATAACACCATCTTCCCCACCGGGCTCTGCGGCCCCTCGTCTCCATGGTTACTGAGCGGAAGTGATGACACTCGAAGCGGTCCCTGTTGCCACTGTGGAGCGGTGATTTGATATTGATCCGGGCATGCCTCGTCACCATTGGTGATTCGCGCTAGGCAGGCGGGGCAGGAGGTGGGCTTCGAGGCCGAGACAGGCGGGGATTGGTAGAGCCGGTTGCCTCGGTTACGGGCGGTGGCGGCGCTCCAAGATGGCGGAGGAGGTCGCGGGCGGCGGCGGGGCCCGGCGCGGGGCGGCAGCGGGGGACCGGGACCGAGACCGAGACCGAGACCGAGACCGGGACCGGGACCGAGATCGGGATCGGGATCGGGATCGGGATCGGGATGAGGAGGGGGCGGTGGCGGAGCGGGGCCCGGGAGCGGCCTATCACATGTTCGTGCTGATGGAGGAGCTGCTGGACAAGCTGAAGCTGCTGAGCTACGAGGAGGAGGCGCTGCGGCGCCACAACATGCGGCCGCTCTCCAGGTGCCCCTGGGCCTCTCCGCCGGGCGGATGGCGGGGCACGTTCGCTTGGCTGCGGGCGGGGACCCGGCTGGAGCCGTGGTGGGGTGCGGGGTCGGCCCCACGTGGTACGAAGCCCACGCGTGAGGGTCTGCAGCCGCCGCGGCTGCAGGGAGGGGTCAGGGATTAGGGAAGGAAGGCAGGCTCTTGGATGACAAGAGGCCTGGGTCAAAGAAAAACCAGTAAAGTTCACTGCTTCCAGTGTGATTTTGAAGCTTTTCAAACGGGAAGTTTCTCTAAAGGCTCAGATGTGATAAGTAAATAGTCACTTCACCTTCCCTGCCCTCAGATACAGAATATATGCATGCCATACATTTTTTTTTCATATGCCTTGTGTTTTTTTAATTATGGTGGGAGACAGGAAACTTGGGAAACGGGACCAATGTGTTCCTAGCATCCACCTCCCCAAGTAACTTTCAAATCCATCTGTTGGTTTCAGCCAGGATCCACAGCAGCATGTCACACAGTTAAGCCTTCTACAAGCAACAGTTTGGCGGGGAAGGGAAAGAGGCTTGAGTATGAGCTCAGTGGCTGTAAGCTGGTTTTAGCCAGTTGTCGAACCATCAGTCTGTCTGGAGCAAGGAAACAAACCTTTGCCTATCTTAGTGAGCAGCCGTGTCTGTACAGGGAAGCACTTCATTCCAAGTATCCCATGTGCACATGATTTATATATTTGGGGGACTAACTGCGATCTGATTTCATGGACTGAATTCTCATTAGGGCAGACTAGGTGTCTTCATGGACCTCATGGATCATGGATCCCGTTTGTGTACCTTGCCCTCTAAAGTGACCCAAAGCACAGTAGGTGAGGGTGGGTGGAAGGACTGCTTCAAAAACATGCTCCTGATCTGAGCTTATGCCCTGATGTAGGTACACAGGCTTCTCGCTCACCTGGTAGCTGAGAAATGCAGGAAGGGGAAGAGGTTTGGGGAACCCTGGAGCAAGAGGGACTGGATGTATTGCTGTTGTCAGGAAGGGTATTTGGGGATGTTAAGGAGGCAACAGGAAGTGAGGTTACTGTGGTATAATGGCATGGATGAGGACAATATGCAGACAGAGGATATATCTCTTTAGGCAATGAGGCTTCAGTAAATTTGTTCTCCTCTTCTGAAGGAAGTGCCATTCAAGTTTTCACAAGGTCACTTGGTGCAATATTTATTTATTTATTTTTAAAGAGTCATAGTCACATACCCAAATACAGATACCTTTCATTGAGTTCTTTGTCTAAACTGCCTTTAATGGAGAACAATATGCACTTCTGAAGCATTTTTCAATATGTTCTACAATAGAAAAAAAGATGAGACAAATCCACTCTGGCTTCCAATGTCATGGGTAAAGGCTTTAGCAATGGATCGTTTTAATTTTGTTTTTGAAGCAGGCTGTTCACTGTGTGGTGTTCATAGTAGTTATCAATCACTTTTGCTAATGTATTCAGAGGATATTTTTCAAGATTAAAGTTTGTTTTGCACTATAAATCACTTGCCCTGTGAAAAATGCCTGAGATTTTGCTAAATCTTAGCTTATTTATGGCCTGTAAGTTATTGGCGATTGTGGATCTTTGACTTTTGAGCTTTTAAGTAGAATCATGGAATCATAAAATAGTTTGAGTTGGAAGGGACCTTCAAAGGTCATCTAGTCCAAGCCCCCTGCAAGGAGCAGGAACATCTCCAACCAGATCAGGTTGCTCAGAGCCCCCTCCAACCCGGCCTTGAATGTTTCCAGGGATGGGGCATCCACCACCTCTCTGGGCAACCTGTTCCAGCATTCTACCACCCTCACTGTAAAAATAAAATTTCCTAGTATCTAATCTAAATCTACCTCCCTCTATTTTGAAACCGTTACCCCTTGTCCTGTCACAACAGGCCCTACTAAAGAGTTTCTCCCCATCTTTCCTGTAGGCCTCCTTTAGGTACTGGCAGCATTTTATGTTATCCAAGGGGCATTCAAATGAATCCATTGTATAGGCTCTTAATTAATCCCTGATTATATTTTATGGAGTGATGAGATGGATTCTGCATTCCTAAAATTAAATGGGAACAGAATTGAGCTCATCATTATTTGAGACTGCTCAGGTAAATAAGAGGAGTAACTTGGTTTTATGTGGAAGTGTTTATTTTGTGGTGTTTAAATGAAGCTGTATAATCCTTCTGGCAGGGGAGAGGAGTACCCAGTTTCCATTTCATTCCGTGGAAGTCTAGTGTTGATTACTAGCTTAATCAAAGTGGGAAACAGATGAGCTGCACATAGAAAATTTAGTGTGCTGTGGTTATGTGTGAAACTAGACATCCTGAATTTAGTTCAAATGGATTGATCACTCATAGAGAAACTGCTTTCTAGCTTGTGTTGGCCTATAATGCTGTAAGAACTTCAGGAGCTCAAGAGATCTTTATTTACCATTTTTTCCCCTTTTTAAACAGGCACTACTTTGCACTGCCCACTAATCCTGGTGAGCAGTTCTTTATGTTTTGCACACTTGCTGCTTGGCTGATCACTAAAGCAGGACATCCCTTCGAACAGCCACAAGAATATGATGACCCCAATGCAATAATATCAAATGTACTCTCAGAATTGCGATCATTTGTAAGTGTCAAACATTTCCCAAGTGTGTTTCAAGCACGTGCGTCACCTTCAGAAACAGCAGTAATGACACACTTCCTCTGCTGTCTGATTATCTTCCCCAAGGACTGGACAGACTTTTCTTATCTAGAAGTTTGTACTATGTTAATTAGTTAATTGGAAGTTTATATTCTGTGTACTTACTTGCTAACTTTTTGGCACTACAAAAAAAGATCTTACAATATTGTATATCATATCATTCCAATTAGTTTTGTTCCAGAACTTGTAAAATGGATTAAATCAGGCTTACTTCTTACAGTGCCACAAATATTGCTCATTTATAGTAGTATAATTTACAAAGACTTTATCTTGAAGATTTACAGAGTGCTTGTGATCCTGTTCCTGCCAAAGTCAATGGTATAATTCACAGTGAAGGAAATGTTTTAGAATTGTGTTCATGTTTTCTTCATATTTATTTTTTTTTTACTAAGGAGTAAAAGGTTGCATTAACTGCCAAGAACTATTGAGATTTTTTTCAATATTAAAAAAAAAAAAGTGAAGGTCAGGAGAGTATATCAACTTATGGGAAGTATGATCTTATGAAAGATTTTACTGTGGTACAGCTGTGAGTGATGTTACAAACACTGTTCTCTAAAGGAATTACTTGATAAAAAACCTAAGATATTTATTCAGTAGGACAACCATAAATAAAAATAAAATATTTTGTAAATAAAATCTTTAACAAACAAGGCAATGTTGAAAAGCTGGTGGGTAAGTCACAGTACATGAGTTCCTCCATAGCTGTTCTTGCCTTGCCAGCATGTCATTTGTGTGCTTAACCATCTAGCTCCCTTGTGGCTTCTGACTCTTCTCCCTGTGAGTACCCTCTTACCAGCTACTTTAAGTTTTCTACACTGCATCTGTTCCTTGGGTTGTTCTGTTTTCTCTTCTGTTGCCTGACTGGAGGTGCATAGGGGAAGAATATGAATTAACATTGGTAAAATCTTCATACACAATGGACACTTTGATTTTAGCGTAGTAAATCTTGCTACCTCCCTGAGTGGAACCTCTGATTGATGGGTAGCCATTAGTAAATATTGTATCTCTTTATCTTAGGGAAGGCCTGTGGATTTTCCTCCCTCAAAATTAAAGGCAGGTTACGGAGAGCAAGCATGCTATGTTCTTGATTGTTTAGCTGAAGAAGCCTTGAAATACACTGGCTTTAGCTGGAAAAGGTATAGTACACTTTTAAACATCCTCCCTTATGCATTGTTATCCAGCAAACAAATGTAAGTTGTATTTGCAAAATACAAAACATAGTAATTAGCAAAAATATTTTACTTGATGTTTGATGAGATGCAAAATTCAACTAGGCTTGAAGCAGTGGGACAAATTAATTCCTAATCCAATTTCACACAATTTAGTCTGTTTCCAGCGAGGATGAGTTTGGGCCATTGTAGAGACATAGTCACAAACCCCACTGCATGCTATGCAGAATCATTTATTGTTACTGTTTCTGTGCTTATATACCCACAGATCCTCAACCACCACCAGGTGTCCTTTATCTTGTTTTTCTTCTCTTGGAAAGTCCCTTTTCTCATTCCCATGGCTTCTGATATCTGTTGTCCCCAACAGGCCATTAATAGACTTAGCTAATTAATAAAGATTTGACTGATTACCTTTTTTTGGTCATTTTCCTATACATAACTGCTTGTTAATTTGACAGTTGAGTTTAAACATATTCATATCCTTTTAGGTCCTATGAATCAGTCTTGACTTTTTCAGTTGGAGGTATGCACAGCATGTGATCAGGTCACAAGATGGATACAGTAACTTTGAGTATTTAATTTGAAGGAAATCTTATGAGAAATTAGATGACAGATAATTTCAAGTATATGAAAATTTGTTTAAAAGCGCTGTTTATTTTGCTCCTTCCCTCTGATGGGTTTTTAAATGGATATAGCAAAGTAATTTCTAGCTTGGAAATATTTTACTGTTACTTTTGTTTGGTACACAAATTCTACTGTAAGTCAAAAATGAGTCTGTGGTGACTTGCACTTAAATTTTAAGAGGTTAGACCAAAAGAGAAAATTACTCAAAATTTAATCCACAAGTGTCTTTACAGTATGAATATATTGTACTAGTTGGCATAATAACTAACCCTCACTTTTAAGACAGTCCAACATAAACAAAGGCTTTTAAGGCCTACTGTTGATTTTATTTAAGTGTGTGAGACACTGTCTAGTTGTATTCCACATCATCCATACTTCTTATGAATTTTTTTGTTTGCTTAGGAGCAATTTACGGAGGTATTTCCAATTTACTGTGTTTGAAACCTCTGCTATTCTTTCTACTAATTTCAGGCCAACATATCCAACAGAAGAGCTAGAAGAAGAAGAAATAACTGAAGATGATGCAGAATTAATGCTTAATAAACTGGAAGAGGATGTTGTGGTAGGTTTATCTAACTGATTTTGATCATACTAGTTAGCGATGAGGAAATTTTTCTCACTGTTCATTTTGTTTGGCTTTGTTTAACAAGTCTTTTCTACTACCTGTTCCATCGCCTTTTTCCCTGCATCTCGTTTTCTATGTCATCAGCCTCTCCGTACAGTTTTTTGTTTCCTTTCAGATAAGGTTGTTAACTCTTCGGGACAGAGCTTATGTTCTTATGTGCATTTATAGTTAAAAGTGAAGTGGAAGCTAACCATACATTAAAATTGCATAGAATCAGAATTGTTTGTTTTCTGCAGATACGAACTGTAGATGTTAAATGGAACTTCAATCCCTGTTTACAGAATTGGTTAATATTTGGTTAAAATTTGCCCAATGCTTTATTAATAGAGTGCTCACTATTGTAACTCGGATTTCATTGCAAATGGGAAACAGTAACTTTGGTACTTAGTTCATTTTAAGATTTGGGAACAAAGTAGATGGAAAAGAATAGTTGGTAACCTAGTGTTTGTTTAAAAACACCTGCAAAGTCCTAAATAAAGGTTGTAGAATTGTTTCTGTAGAGAAAGGTCATGGCAGCTAATCGCTGTATATTCCATGAATGAAATGGTAATATCCAGTCATCCATTCTGACAACAGAATAAGTCTTTCTGCTTTGAAATACCTTTTACGAACAAGATGGCAATGTTTGAAGATTAACTGTTTTATTTATTTCTACTTTTTAACTATAATAATTACAGTGAAGTTGTCATGTCTATGAAACAGCCTTTGAAATACACTTGTAAGTTCAAATATGCTTTTAGGACTTATTCATGGATGGATGTTGAACAGAGGTTGTTTCTTGCTGATTGACTTTCTCAGAAGATTATTTTTATGAGAGTTGGAGTCTCACTATTATCTAGTAGCATAATGTTATCACAAGACATTGTCATTTTCACAGGCCTCTGTCAGTCTCCTTGAAGTGAGTCTTTTTACTGCTGAATTAAACAAGTTTTTCTGGAGAGGGAAGTTAGCTGGAGACAATTAAAGTGAAAATTAAAAAAAAAGAAGTTGCTTTCACATCCAATTTCTCCAAAAGCCAATGATTCTGTGCAAAATAAATGTAGATCAAAACCAAAATATTGAAAGCTGTGAGCCGAGAAGTGTTCACTTGCTGGATCAGTAAATAGAGTACTTGAGGTGAAAATAATTTCCTGGAGTGTTAAGGCCCAGTAATACTGGATAGAAAATGCCACAACTGTCCCATTTTTTGTGTTCATGGTTTTCAAATTCCTTGGAAAAACTGAAGGTCATAAAAGTTGGAAATAGATTGCCAATAATGTTGTCATATGGATCATAGTCACAACTTATATGCCACAATAGTCCACAAGAATGTAACAGTTGAAGAGTTTGCGTCTTGTTCTTCCTCTTCTCACAGTTTTCCTAAGTATTGCATTATTTTTCTCATTTTTATTAGCCAAGAAAAATTCCAAACTTTTTTCCTTAAATTTCATGCAATATAGAAATATTGTGATGTGGATGTCTGGTTGCATTTTTACCAGCTTTGAAGTCTCCATTGAAAAAGTCTTGAATAATTCTGAGAACAATAAGAGACATTCTGTATTGCATGTTTAACTAGCCCCAGAAATGTAAGCTGTTGGCTAAAAGCTTTAAATATGAAAACAGTCAGTTGTCTGCTCTTTTCTGTGTCTCGTTAAGGTCTAAGCTGCTTAAATTGGGAAGTGGGGAGGAAACAGTTAACTAAAGCACAGTTGAAACCCTTCAAAGAACCTCTGGATTTGCTCTCAGGTAGTATCTGGGGCCATGATTTTCACAAATAATATGTTTAATTAGCTCTTCAGAGTTTGTGTTTTAATAAAACCATTGAGCTACGTTTATACCAAGTAGATAACCACTTTTCTAGAGCCCCTAATTGTTCTGCAGTGATTGATTATATGCTGATGTAATTTTTTTTTCCCTGAGTCCATTGTTGCTGCCAATATACTGATATGTCCTGGATGTATTAGCTGTATCCATAATTGAATTTAGCAGTATTTCCAGTAGTTAAATGCTAATGATGAGGTTCATTGATTGTTCTTCTTGTTTTGATTCTTCTGAATAAAATTGGTGAGGCTGACAGAGACAAGCCTAGTTCTGTTATCTCGGGGAGTTAGGTGAACAGTAGCCAGCACAGCTGGCTGTGCAAGGAAATCTGCACAGTTTGGTTCCCCAGTTCTGATAACTAGTCTTCTTGTTGCCATCGTAGTGTTGCAATACGTTCTTCCAAGTGCTGTACAAATATATATTGTCCATTAGCAAGAAATAGCCCCAATCTAGTCACAATTAATGTCTTGCAATATTCAGGAGACTAGGGCCCAAACATGCCAGAAGAAAGTAAAGCGGTCCCTGTTAGTTAAAAGCTAGGTAAGGTACAGGAATGACCTCCTAGGTTTTCACTGAGTCTTGAAGGGTTCTACGCTAAGACCTGTGTTATTGCAGCATTCATGATTTGTCTAGAAATGATGAAATTTTACTTTGGTGGAAAATACTACGGCTAACAGGAGAGCTGCAGAAGGACAAAGTGTAAAAGGGTGAAGTGTATGGGTGATAAAATGGCAGGTTAAATTCAGTATAGATAAATGAAGGGTAAATGTTGCGGTTTAGCCCTAGTCACCACACGGTTGCTGGCTCTCCCTCCCCCATTCCCAGCAGCAGTGGGGAGAGAATTGGGAAGAAAGGAAAACTCCTGTGTTGAGATGAAGACAGTTTACTAGAATAGCAAAGGAGAATGACAGTAATAATGAAATGTAAGGATACTGAAATATACAAAGTGAATAATGCACAATTTCTCACCATGCAACGTCCAGGTGACCGATACAGCCCATCCCGAGCAGTGATCACAGAAATGAAACTGAGCAGCAAGCAAAGGAGCGAGAAAGTGATGCCCCTCTGGCCAACCTCCACTTTCTCATTTTTATTAGCCAAGAAAAATTCCAAACTTGTTTTCTTAAATTTCATGTAATATGGAAATATTGTGATGTGGATGTCTGGTTGCATTTTTACCAGCTTTGAAGTCTTCATTGAAAAAGTCTTGAATGAGCATGACATTTATGGCATAGAATACTCTGTTTGGCCAGTTTGGGTCAATTATTCTGGCTATATCCCTCCCAGCTTCCTGCACATTAGAGAGACCTGGAAAGGTAGACAGTGTCTGTAGTCTCATTAGCAACTACTCATAACATCAGTGTGTTTATCAGCATTCTTCATGTTGGAAATCCAAAACACATTGACCATTGAGAGGAAAATTAACTCTATCCCAGCCGAAACTAGGACAGTAATGCACATGAAAAGCATCTTTGACTTATGCAGTGATGGTCTCTGAGCTGATCATGATCACTGAGGAAAGCAATTTTCAGACTACAATAGATAATTTAATGAAACTGTTAGACCAGTGAGTAGTGTCATGGGCAAGAAAACAAGTCGATTGCCTCAATTTAATTTGTATAATTCTGCACACTTTTAAAATGTGGCATCATTCTGCAGCTCCAAATCTGCAGTGCAAACAACATCTTGAAAACTGTGTTCAGGTCTGGCTGTGGTTTGTTTTTTTGGTTTGGTTTTTAATGCAAAGCTTTAGGAAACACATAAGAATCATAGAATTTTAAGGTTGGAAGAGACTTCCAATATCATAAAATCCGACCATCAACCTAACACCACCATGCCTACTAAACCATATCCTGAAGTGCCATGTCTGCATGTTCTTTGAACACCTCCAGGGATGATGACTCCACCACTTCCTTCAGCAGCCTGTTCCAGTGCCTGACCACTCTTTCAGTAGTGTTTCCTAATATCCAACCTAAACCTTCCCTGCCGCAACTTGAGGCCATTTCCTCTTGTCCTATCACGAGTTATTTGGGAGAAGAGACCAACACCTGCCTCCCTACAACCTCCAGTTGTAGAGAGCAATGAGGACTCCCTTCAGCCTCCTCTTCTCCAGACTAAACAATCCCAGTTCCCTCAGCTCCTGCTCATAAGACTTGTGCTCCAGACCCCTCACCAGCTTCGTTGCCTTTCTCTGGACGCACTCCAGCAACTCAATGTCCTTCTTGTACTGAGGGGCCCAAAACTGCACACAGTATTTGAGGTGCAGCCTCACCAGTGCCTAATACAGGGGCACGATCACTTCCCTACTCCTGCTGGCCACACTGTTCCTGATAAAAGCCAGGATGCTGTTGGCTGCCTTGGCCACCTGGGCACACTGCTGGCTCGTGTTCAGCTGGCTGTCTGCCAGCACCCCTGGGACCCTTTCTGCCAGGCAGCTTTCCAGCCATTCTTCCCCAAGCCTGCAGTGTTGCATGGGGTTGTTGTGACTGAAGTGCAGGACCTGGCATTTGGCCTTGCAGATCCTTATATAGTTCACCTCAGCCCATTGGTCCAGCCTGTCCAGATCCCTCTGTAGAGCCTTCCTACCCTCGAGCAGATTGACACTCCCTGAGGGAGCACTCAATCTCCTCATTCAGATCGTTGATAAAGACGTTAAACAGAGCTGGCCCCAGTACTGAGCCCTGGGGAACACTGCTTGTGACCAACTGCCAACTGGATTTAACTCCATTCACCACAACTCTCTGGGCTCAGCCATCCAGCCAGTTTTTAACCCATCACAGGGTACACCTGTCCAAGCCACAGGCTGCCAGCTTGTCTAGTAGAATGCTGTGGGAGACAGTGTCAAAGGCTTTACTAAAGTCCAGGTAGATAAAATCCACAGCCTTTTCTTTATGCACTAGGCAGGTCACCTGGTCATAGAAGTAGATCAGGTTGGTCAAGCAGGAGAAATGACAGATACCATACAACCATTCGTAATGGCCCATTTGATGTGAGAGAGCTTAGGTTTTGGGCGTTTTGTTGGTTGGTTGGTTTAATTTTTAACTACTGTGGCACCCTGAGGGAAATGTGGGGTAGCTTTTGTCTTTCAGCTTGTCCCAGGTATTGTGTCTCCTCATAAGATTTTTAAGTAGACAGGAGCACCATTATCATAAACTCTCTGTGTCAGAAATTTGGAATTCAATACTCCTTGTCCTGTGCTCTTGCAAAATAAAAGTATGGAGAAAGATTGTGCAGTACTTACTGAAGTCTTATTTTGCAACTTTCCTTAAGGAAGAAGAGTCGGACAATGAAGAAAATTTTATTGACCTGAATGTTCTAAAGGCACAAACATACAGATCGGTAAGTTGTTACTTATCAGTCCTCTCTTGAGAGATTATAACATCTGTAGCAGCAATTTATTTCTGTTGGATTTAAGTGTCAAATTCCTTATATAGTCTAAACTGTAAAAAACATTCCAACTGAAATGAATCAGTTTATTTTAAAATAAAAATTTACATCCAGTTTCTAGACTGTTGTCACAGCAAGGTTGCTGGAAACATTTGTAAGGAATTTTTGCAGAGACTTTTAGGTAAACATGGTATTAGTTTCTTGAATATATTTTATTTTTTCCACCCTTGCTATTTCTGGAATATATTATAATTTCTTATTATATAATTTTTTTTCAATTGTAAACATGATGAGAATATATATTTATTTTAATTCCTAGTTTTTATGAATTTAAAGAAAGCCATTAAAGAAATCTGTTATATCTGTAGTCTGGATAATTCTGGATATAAATTTTTTTCTGACTATGTGTAAGCCATTGTAGCATGATTTCTAACAGTTCTCACTGTGCATAATGATGATATTTTGTATATAAACTTTGCAATTTTTATATAGGACATGAATGATTCTGCAAAGCAAGAAGAGATTTTACAATCCACTACAGATGCAGCAGAGTGGAATCTGGAAGTGGAACGTGTGCTTCCACAGCTGAAAGTTACAGTCAGGACTGACAATAAGGTATGTGAAAATGGCTTTGCCTGTATACACATGGTGATGGAAGTGTGATTTCAATCAGTGTTGTTTGCTTTCCATTTACAACTTTTTAACTTTTTTTTGTCATGCCAATACTTGTGAATAATGGGCTCTCCGATTCTATCTTGTCTGAATCTTTGTCACTTACTTTAACTGTAGAAGCAATAATTTTCAGTAGATTTTTTTTTTCAAATATTATAGATTAAAAAAAATTCTGCTACTTACAGGGCACCTTATTTCCATATATTTATTTCCATATATCTATTTGGTGGAAACTTCTTAAAATGTTAAGCATTTCCGGTGTATTCATACTTCTGAAAAATTATACCCTCAGTTTAGCAGCCATTAAAACATCTTCCTGGAAGAGAGTTGAGGAACTTCTTATCTTTCAACTGTTCAATTTCTCAACCACATGAAAGCTGATTACATGGAATTAATCTTGCTGAATTTTAAATGGCAATAAAGCGGGTCTGTATCTGATCTCAGTCATCATGGGCTCTCCTTATGTTTAGCAAAAATAAGTGAGTACTTTTTCAATTGATTTTATTTACCTATCCAGATAACTACCCCAAGATGAAATTCATAATTTCTTAAAAATTGGTATTTCTCACCATGATCTATTACAAGGACTCTAGAATCAGCAGCTTAGAAGTAGACATCTATCTTTGGCAAGTCAAAGTCCAAACCTAGGACCTATTCCTGGGATTGCCATGAACATTCTTTCTAGGAGCTTGTACAGCACACACAGATTGGTACAGTATTGAAATTGCTCACTTGTTTTGACCCAGCTAGTTGGAGTGTTGGAGCACTCTGTAGCAGTGATACACAATTAAATGAAAGATAATTATCTTGCCAAAAATAGGCTAAGCTCTCAACTATCTGTTAAATTGCTCACCTGTCTTATGCTATGCTGCCTTCTTTTATGTGAAGAATTGCCTGGTTTGAGCCACCTTTCTCTGATCCTCAGCAAGCCTATCTGTTACAGAGAACATCATGTTTGATTCTCACACTAAGAAATTAAAACTTAATAGACATACATGGAAAATTAAAGACACTGTAAGAACTAAGGTTTATTCACTTCCAGTTTAATGCACCATCTCTTGGCTTTAAGGAATATGTCAAAATGAACACAAAAAGAGGATTCTACCAGGAGAGAGCTAATTGTTTAATCAATGGCATTAGAAACCAGAGCTTATTTGTAAAGTCTAGGCAGGGGTGGGAGGTGTGGAGGGGGGGTGTTTTTTGTTTTTGTTTAAACTCCAAAGTTTGACAAATTTTGAACAGTTGTCACCAAACCAACAAAAGATCTAGAGTCTACTGCAAACTTAAAACCCAACATAAAACCTAAGCGCATTTTCTCTACTAGCCTTTGTTATGTTCTAGAAGAGGATAGTGGGCTAGAGCACAATTGTAGACAGCAGGTGAACCTCATGAGCTGAAAGGCTGTTGGAGATGCTGCAGCCCAACCCCATGTGCCTGTGACTCCCCATTCCAGACTCATGGATGCCGCTGCTGCTTCTTTCTTGTTTGCATGTTCAGAAGCATGTATCACACAGACGACCCTGACATGACCAGCTACACAAACTGCCATAAAACAAAGCCCTATCTTCAACAGCACTTGTAGGACTCCCATAAAATATAAGTGCAGAACACCAGGCCTCCTTCCTTCTCTTTCAGCTAATTAAGATAGAAGTTTAGTAGTGAAAGCACACACCGCCTTCTCTCTAGATTCACAAGCACATGCACATTCATGGATCCTTCAACTACCAGCGTGGTCCTTCTGTCTGTCTGGTACCCCTGCCAGGATCCTGGGCACTCTTAACTGTTTCACTGCTCTTCTACATGTTGGCTAGTCCAGCTTGTGATAATTGCCAGCATACAGACGTACGCACTCATGCACTCATCTTAAGAGCACTCTACATTTGTGAATCCCCCTGAATACCAGCATATGTCCTTTGCCTGCCTCATACCCAGGTCTGGACTCAGGGCCTACCACTCAACAGCTAGTTCAGTTTTAAGTCTGCTATTGAATTTTACATGTGCACAACAGGTTTAGGGAAGATGCAAACTTTTGCCTGTCCCCAGCCCAACAGCTGGCACTAGGCAACACCAGCTTGTCACCAGCAGTCTCGCTCCAGCTGCTGGCACTGAGCCCCTCACATGCTCCAGTCCTTCTACTAGCTGGATTTTGCGATACACACTGGTTCTGTCTTGGTGGCTGAGACCCTCACCTGGACCTGTGGCTGCCACTGAGACCCCCACTCTCTCTGGCTGCAGACATCACAGGCCTGGGACACCTGCAGCCCTGGTCTGATTCCAGGTGCTGGCCTCAAATCCCCCTCTCATCAGCAGCGAGCATTCAGTCCTTGCAGCACTCATACATGCACAGGATAGAGAGTAAGATTGCACAGTAAGATAATTTAAAAATAATTTCATAAGAAGATAGGACAGACTGCAGTGATCAGGCACAGGGCTCAGTCAGACAAGTGGACTGACTGGCAACAGTTTACAGATGACCAGGCCCTCTTATACCCCTGTCTGTTCCCCACTTTATTCCTCCCTGGTCCTCTTCCCCTACACATTGCTTCATCAGTTTGCATAGTTCTCATCCAGAATATTCAGAACCCCCAGGTTTGCAGATCAGTTGTAAGGGCCAGGTTCACCTTCTTTGAAGTGATGCTTGCAGTTTCTTGTTAGTGTTAGTGTGACTGATGAGCTTTGCTTCTTGTCCTTGTCTCCCTTAATGTTTGTCTGAGATGTCTGTGTCTCCCTAGGTTTTGGTTTTCCCTCCTCCTTTTCCTTATCATCCCATTTTGACAAGGTCTTCGATGAGATAATTGTACTGATACAATGGCCTCAAGTTGCGGCAGGGAAGGTTTAGGTTGGATATTAGGAAACACTTATTTACTGAAAGAGTGGTCAGGCACTGGAATAGGCTGCTGAAGGAAGTGGTGGAGTCACCATCCCTGGAGGTGTTCAAAGAACATGTAGACATGGCACTTCAGGACATGGTTTAGCAGGCATGGTGGTATTGGGTTGATGGTTGGACTTGATGATCTTGGAGGTCTTTTCCAACCTTAAATATTCTATGATTCTCACACTCCACATGCCCTTATCCATTAGTGTAACTGGCCAGGTTTGTTTCTTGTCACTGCCTCCATTATTATTTGTCAGTCAGTTTTGTGCCTCTCTATGTTTTGCTTAGCATCCTTTTTTACAAGGTCCTTGATGAGATAATCTTACTGAAGCAAACACTGTCACCTTCCACATATCTTTGCAGTGCCTATTTTACAAGAAAGTCTCCTAAGATTTGATTTCAAGTGATAAACATTTATTAACATCCCTTTTTTTTTAACACCTAGACCACTACAGTGCCAAAAGCTTAAAAATATTTTTAGCATGTTCAGGAACACAATATTGAAATAGCAGTAAGACTACAGTGCTGCTACTCCGCTTCATTTTTGACTCACAGTCTGTCTGCAGCTGTGCTTTGTTATGGGAGATGTAAAAAATTTGCATTGATAAGAAAAATTTGTAATAAAGCTTGGGAACTGGAATTTATTTCTAAGTAAAAGATGCCTACCTATCAAGTTAAAACAGCACCTTTTCTCAACCCCATCACTGAGTCCATGTATGTGACGCAGAAGCTGTAAATAACTTTCCCCCTTCTAATTTTGTCCAAGTGTTGAAAACAAGTTTAAGTGTTTTGGCCTCTTTAATTTCTTTCCATTCTTCTCCTGATAATAGTAAGGGCTAAGTAGAAAGAGAATATCTGACAGTCTGGAACTGGTAAGTGTTGGACATTTGAAGCACTCATTTTGTCTAAGAATAAGCAGAGCTAGTGCAGCTATAATCAATATTTTCAGCATTTGTATTTGATTTCTAGCAGAAATAGTTCCATGAAGATCAGATAGACTTTAAAAAGCATAGCTACTGTGGTATCAGTGAGGATGTCAGTGTTTGTTTATGGATCTGAGGGTGACGTGACATTTAGGAGATTTGTAAATTGTGTCACATTAAGCAAGTGCCTCTGGGTATGAACATGGCAGTGGCAGAATGATATCTCAGTAACAGTGTAAAAGAGAATGGACTCTGCCTTGCATACCAGCCTTTGTTTAGTAACCAGAGAAAGATAAAGATTGTACTTAGCTATGTTTTACTTTGTTGCACCTTTTTTTAGGATTGGAGGATCCACGTAGATCAAATGCATCAGCATAAGGATGGAATTGAATCTTCTTTGAAAGAAACTAGGGTATGTCTTGTATGTGCAGAATATGTCACTGATCTATCAGCATTTTTATTTTCTCTTTTCTTTGATACACATTAAGAACTAAATTGAGTTTTTTTCTTAATTTTTATTTGTGTTAGTGCTATAAAACTAAAAAAGGGAAATATGCAATAATGATGATTAGGGACAGTGGGACTGGAAAAAGATCTTGTGGGAAAGAGTTTTATGTATGAGGGTTAATAGGGATGTTAGGGTTCATTAATGTGTGCATTACCATAAGTACATCCTGACAACAGAAGGTGAAATAGAATCATACAATAATACAATCTGAAAATAAGTGCTGATAGAAAACCTAAAGTACTGTCAAATACTGTTGTTAAAGTAACTTACTGATATTGACATTTGTAATTAATTGAGGGGGGAGAGTGATGGAAGCAGTAAAGTTTGAAGTAGGTGTTTTGGAGCTGGGCAAACCAGAACACATTAGGAATAGTCTTTTGTTGACCAGACACAGCATTTCTGTACTATTTTCCATCTCACTTGTAGTCTACCATGTCCTTTCTTAATTTCAGCACCATTTTAATACTGTTTGCATACTGTCTGTGTACTTTCAACCCACAGAATATTATATTCTAGGGTTACCTTGACAAACTCCATAATGAAATCAGTAGAACATTGGAAAAGATCAATAGCAGGGAAAAGTACATCAACAATCAGTTGGAGCACTTAGTTCAAGAGTACCGTTCAGCACAAGCCTTGCTGAGTGAGGTAACGCACTGATCTGTTGTTGTTGCCTTCTCTAGTATTAACTTGCTATTAAGTGAGGGTGAAGGCAAAGAAGACTTGGAGGAGTTATCTGTGAATTCTGCTGTTGGGTATAAAGCAGGGGAAATGTTGATTGGCTGTCAAATTATATAGATTTTAAGCCAAAGCAGCAATTTTTATTCAGCTATTCCACAGGGGAAAGTAAATGGTTTTTGCCTAAGTATTATGGAAATCTGTTGCCAGGCTTGAGCAGCTAGTAAATTGCAAGCTCTGCTTTCCCTATGAAGTTCACACATCTGTGATGAGTGTAAAAACTGCAGTCTCAGTCCAGCACTCATCTCTTGTATTAATTAATCATGATAACGTGCACAAAGCACTCCAATTACTTCTTTCCTTCATTTAGTTTTTATGCCAGTAGAGTGCTGTTTGAGGGGCTTTTTGATCCCATAGTTAGGAGGCCTATATGAGCTGCCGTTTGGCTAGCTCTCCTATTTGTGGGCGTGACATTAAAATAGAACTAACAGGACTTGACCTCTGTGCTTTCTGTTTACCTTATTGTTAAACTCCAAGAAACTTCAAGATAATAATTTGCTGTTGAAGAAGAAATATTCTGGGTTTCAGGATTCAATTTTGTCTGCATTCTGGCAAATTTCCTTTATGTTTATTTCCTCATGTAAATGATTAGAAAACATACTACTTATTGTGTATGTACTAGGGCTATTGTTTACAAATTTTAAAACTGCTTTACATTTTTGAATGATAGTCATCACAGGGGCTGATGCTTCAAGCCTGTCCATATGCGTAGCGCTGTAAACGTCATTGGGACTTTGTGGGACAGTTTCTGATACTGGGACGTGAGAGAGCATGTTCTGGTGTTCTCTCTGAGCTATCTGCATAAGTCTCTTCAGCTTTGTCATTGTAGCAAAAAACATGTTTCTTTCCAGGCTAAAGAGAAGTACCAGGAGGGAAGTGGAGGAGTAACTGAAAGGATTAGAATGCTTTCTGAGGTAAAACACATCTTCACATAACCTATTTTGCTTATTTTAAAACAATCTTCAGATTGTTGGCAGAGGGTGTGTTCAGAGGGTTGACATTTAGTGTTTGTGGCTTTATGAGCCCAGTTGTTTCTGATATGTTCTCATGTTAAAGATCAATCTGTTTAGCAGAGCTGATCGAGTCCTGTCCCTAAATTTTAAACCCTGGCTACCATTGATTTTTAACTTGTGAATTTGGGCAAACTATTGTGAGGTCTTAATTTCCCAGGTTTAGAGATGAGGGTAAATGTTCTGTATTTTATAACCTGTGTCCTAGAATTATTGAGGATTAATCAGGTCATGTCCTTAAATTCTTTGGAAGAAGAAAAGCTTAACTTTAGTCAAAATTAACAAATTTTCATCTTCCAAGCACTTAAAAGCAATATTTGACTAAATAGTAACTTTTCCAGTCAAATTATATTAATACCTAAAACTGTTTTTCTCTTGTCTTTTTTTTTTTAAATCAGTGCTCTGACAAATCTAAAGAAAAAATCCTGACTCCTAACTGCCTCAGTATGTTGAGTGTTTCATGGCATTTTATTTAGAATTACTGCCGGATTTCCAAATATTTCAAGCCTCTGTTCAATTCAGATTTTTTTCCTTAATGGTTCTGCTGTTTGAAAAACACACTTTATTTATTACATGATAAAGTGTCTGGAATAGTCACATAAAATAGATCACATCATAAGAATGTGCTACAAATTGTAAAACAGGTTTGAGACTTTTTAAGAATAGAATAGAATAATTCGATTGGAAGAGACCTGCAACGATCATCTAGTTCCACTGCAACAGGTAATAAACACAGCAGTTGAACGGGAGTTTTTAGTGAAGATTTCTGAGTGTATGGGTTCTGCAGAATTAGAGCTTCTTTCTATTTCACTCTCAAGGAAGTAAGTTTGAAAAAGAGTACTCTACGATGACTTCAGATTTATAATGTGTTTGTGCTTTGGAAATTATTGGCTAATTGGTAATGATTAATAAGTTACTAGTTGGCAGCCTTCAAACTATGTAGGTACAGTGCTGCATATCTGAGCTAAACAAGACACACGAGATATTACTACTGATCTGCTTTCAAGCATGCGATCAAATCTCAGCCCACTTCGCAATACCACTACCGCTGTAGGTGTGCATTAACAATGCAGCGATGTTTCTTTTTTGTTACTGAAAGGCCATATTGAAGCCTTAATGAAGGGCCGTTTTTATATTCTAGACAAAAATACAGAATTATTACCTAGACTGTACCTTAGAATCACATATTTGCTTTTTCTTCGTTGTCTAAAAAGGCAAACTGGTCTATAGCTAGTGCTGAAATGCACTTTTATTCTTCATACATGCATTTTACATGTACCCGTGCCAGTGCCAGCAGGCTTGACTGCTGCACCGTCTTTTGCTGCAGTGCAGTTTCTCAGGTTTCTGCTGTCACCTGCTAAAGGGTGTCACTTCCAGAAGGGCAGCTGGCATAATCACCTGGTGAATTTTGGTTTGCACAGATACTCGTTCCTATCTTCATCCAGCACCATACTGCAACACCGACACTATTGTTTTGGGATGCACAAATTGTTAGTAACACCATGCTGTTTGCCCAACTTGTTTCTCTCTTTGCTGTAATTTTTACAACATTATTTTACTTAAAGTTAAATTAAAATTTTCTTAATGTTTCAAAAACAAAGTTCCTCTGTAGACAACAACTAAGACAGATTAGTTCATTTTTTTAACTAATGCAGTTATTCAGCAGATATTTTTTTTTATTTTCTCTAACTTGACATTCATCTGGTTTAATTATGAAAAAATATCTATTTTAAGATTACAGAAGTATTAGAGAGAGTAAAGCAGGAAACAGAAGAGAGAGGAAGCAGTATGACCGATGGTGGTAAGTATGTTTCTGCCTCAAACCAAACACCTGTTCTCTCAGTGTCAGGTACATAATTTGTCCTTTATTAAAGAAAAATAAAAGAAGACAAGAATGAATGACTAGTGTAAAATATCAATATTTAAAATGTAAAAGGTGTCTTAAGAAAATCAGGAGTCTAAGCCACTTTGAAAAGGTTACATAAGTCTGCAGAAGGTAGAGATTCCAGGATTTCCCCCTTTGGTAAATTATTTCTAAAAATGTAAAAAAGAAAAAAAAAAAAAAGAGTTTTGTCTCTGCTTTGAATAGTTATCAATTCACTGGAAAAATTCACATTTTACAGATTCAAGCCCTTTTACTCTGAAATAGTGACTGGCAGTAGCCATTAGATTCCTTAAAGCTGTCTGGAGTCCGTGAGAAAATTAGTTTTGGTGTTTTGATGTTTGGACCTTTTGATACTTAAAACTACATACCTATTGGAATTAGTTTGTCTCAGATTTGGTGGTTTGAGATTTTTCCTGGTAAATGCGTTCTGTTGCAAATGGATAAGGAGTTCGAATGCAGAAATAAATTGATGCATGTTACAAATAGGGCTAAATATGCTAGCTCTATCCATATTTAACTGTAACCATTACAGCTAATTTACTTAAGTAGTTGTGTTATTGTATAAATAAATTTTGTGCCCCCTTGCTTCACTGTGAAGGAGCTACTCGCATGCCTCGCAGCACTTCTTCTGTATTATGGCATGGCCAACAGATAAACTCTAGAGCTGAGAATTATAAGGAGCAATGTGATGCAAGAGCAGCAGCATCCCTCAGGTGATATTAGTGGGAAGTGAGGTATTAGAAGCAAAGTATGGCACACAAAATATTTTAATAGCTTTTCATAGGTAAGATGACATCCTGCTGAAGGTGTCTTCCGTTCTCTACCAAACCCCAAGTCAGCTATCAGGATGAAGCTTTCAGCTGAGCAAAACACATCATTGACAAACCTATCTTACTGTTGATGCGCATCTTTATGCATGTCTTAGATGTCAAGAAGACAGGAAAATTGTCGTCGCCTATTTCTATCATTAAAGTATCTTGCATACTAAAAATGATGTATCAGTATAATCAAGTCTTTAGAGTAGAACACCCTTTTGTTCATTCAACTCTTCAATTTTAAGGAGTGAATTATAGAAAATAATGCTTTTGTGTTAAGTAGCTGACACAGAGTTGCACTGTTTATCTTTTATTTTTTTTAACAGCTCCTCTAGTGAAGATTAAACAGGCCTTAACAAAACTGAAGCAAGAAACCATTCAGATGGACATACAAATTGGTGTAATGGAACACACATTACTCCAGTCAAAGCTAAAAGAGAAATCCAATATGACTAGAGATATGCATGCAACAATGATTCCAGAAGCCACAGCAGGTGCCTATTAAAATGGTTTGGAGCTGACTTGGTTTGCCCAAAATATAGTTTTCTACCATTTTCTTTTTTGTTAGTTTAGAGATATCCTTTTTGTTAGGGGAAGGGGGCATTCATTTTTCTTTTTTGTTTTTAAGAAGATGCTTGTCACGCACTTTTAAGAAGTAATATGCACAGTGTAGACTCAGCATGGAGTCTAGTTTTGTGCTGTAAAGATTTACTGCAGATCCCTTCCAGATATACTAATAAATTCTTATTAATGAACATTGTCTCTGCTTCATTGAAGAATGTTGTGTAGCGTGAAAGTCTGTAGAATGATACTGACAGCCTGTAATCTTGATATTCTACAGTGCTGAAAGAAAATTGCTTGCAAAGGACTTGAATTCAAAATGTTTATTATTGCCATTTACATATGTTTAGTATAAAGTATTTAATTGCAGATATTGAAATAATACAGGATTATCCTTCCTAAAAGGCTGAGTCAAAATTTATTTCAGCTGCAAGTAAAAGTAAATTGTTGCTTCCACTTAAAGTTTATGAAGTAAGCAAAAAACTAATTTTGCAATAGTTGCAATAGTATTGGCATGCTCCTAGGGCAGCCCTACACAAATTTGTTAATGGACAACTGCTGCATTCCTCACTATCTTTTTTTTTTTTAATTGATTCTCTAGACAGACTGGTACGGATGGCTTTTGTAATTATTTTTATTTATACATTGCCTGTAACAGAAGCAATGGTAACAAAATCAACACAAGACTAGAGAATGTGAAAAGTATTGTTTGGAAATTACATTTGGCTTTATATTTTTTTTTAAATGTGTCATCACTGCTTCAGAGTCACTTTATATTACCATTGAGTCAAAACCTGCTTTCATTTAGTCTTCATAGTAGAGCCCTGTGAACATCATTTGGATTATTCTTGGTTTCCGTTCTTGTGTCAGAACACCTAATTTTGATCTCTGTTAAGGAAAAATGTTGCCAAATCTAGTTGTGTAATACAGAATGAGAAGAAAAATGTAGGAGGAAGGGGTTGGAAATGTAATGGCAACAGGGAACTCCCTTTGTCTCAGTAAATGTGTAGGTAGGGAGTGATTCTAGATGTTACACGTAATGAAGGAACGTGGAACAAAGACATAACCTTATCAAAGTACGAGTACATCCTTTTGCTTACCATTGTTCATAAGCCATGGACAATACTGATACAATTCCAATGGTATTAAAATCCTCCCCTAGTTTCTGTAGGCAATTCCGTTCACCTTACAATTAATTTCTCTCACTTAAAGGTGAGCAGTATTCTGCAGAATCAGTGGATCAGTTCTGTGCCTGAAAGTTAAGACACTTGACACAGTCAGTAACATGAGCCAGTTCCTTAACTTTATTGTGCATCCGTATTTCATTTGCCAAAAAGAAAAAGCCCTAAACCCATCAGATTTCAATAAGTGAAACGCTATATGTAAATGCCAACTATTATAATTTACCTGTGCAAGCAACTGCTGAAAATCTCTGTGAATCACACTGGAAATCAGTTTCCAACTTCTTTTGCTGCCTACCTATATCCTCCCACATTCAGCTTAAATTAGAAAAGTTATTATTCATGTTCCCTTTGTTAGGTGGTGTTGCTACTGTGTATTTACTTTAACAGTGGGTTTACTTCAATTTAAGATAAAAGCAATCCCTTTCTGCTGCCTGCAAAGCAGTTCACTGACGCTTTCGGGTTGCAAATGTTGTTTATGTAAATACTTTCCCAAAAAAACTCCTCCTTCATGCTAATAAAACAAACAAAATTAATCAAAAACTTTCCCTTATGAATCAAGCCTCTTATTCTGTTAGAAGTGAATCTGTTGAGACAAGCATGGTCAAAACTCCTCTAATGTGGTAGAAAAATCTCCAGAAGAAAAGCTACCCTCCCTTATGCTAAAGTAATTCTAAAACAGTGTGCTAATTATATGTAATTAAACTACATTATTTTTCACAGTACTGTCTCAAACCAAATTAATCTAAGCAGCACACTTCTGTTGTTGTCTCAAAAGTGATACCTGGCCCTTAACTGCCATCTGGCAAAGAATGGCATTTGCCTATTTAGATAGTAAAACCACTTGACCCTACTTGGAAAGCAGTCTTACTATCCAGCAAGTGGCCACACCACCTTCCTTAAAAGCATGAGGAGAGGAATGAGGTCTGTTCCAAGCAGCCGAAAAGGCTGTTCTAAAAAAAAATGCAATTATCTGTGTAATTATTCCACTGCTGGATCAAGGCAGAAGCCACATTAAAATTAAATCACCTGATTCACGTGATTTCATATATTCCTCATTTTCTAATGCAGTGTCAGAACTGAAGACCAACAAAACAAACTTTCTGTAAGTTAGTAGGATGCACCTGTGTAACCGGTTTGTAGGATTCCAATGCACAAAATTCACCCAACACAGGATATATATTAAAAAAAAAGCAAAAAAGGTATTTATTGCTCTATTACAGCCTTGCATAAGCAGTTACCAGCATATTGTTTTCCCTTTGTGAGAGTCTTACCAACCCGGCTAAGCCGGAGACACGGCCGAGCAGGAGGATGATGATCAGCGGGGTCAGAGCAGAGAAGGGAGGTAGGCGCAGCACCTTCGGGGCGTCCCCTGTTGTTCGTAGAGTGTGCTCTGGGTCCTTTCTCTCTTTCTCCGCTCCGAGCCGCCTCTGTTTATACCCTCAGCAGATTCAGTGGCAGAGCACTGACCAGGTGTTGGTGCACGCGTGGCCAGCGCATGCAGCAAGGCTGCCAAGTATGTGCCCTGCTGGCCAACAGCGGTTCCCGGATAGCAGCAACATCCTGCTCAATAACAACCCTCCTGGCTCCCCTCTCCAAGGTCGCGTTCTCACAGCTGTGCGCAGCTTGGAATTTCCCACAGTGGCCCTACAGGGACCGTCACTGAAATCCCTCACACACCCGCACACAACATGAAGCTGTGCTATAAAACAGTCTCTCTTCTGAAGAATACTTGAGGCAGGAGGACTATTTGTAAGAGTTAACTTATATATCCAGCTCTCCTCTTCCAAGGGCCTTTACTGTTTTTCACTCCTCTGAAGTACACCAGCATGGAGGCACGCTGTCACTGTTACACGTCACCTAGAAGCCAGATGGAAGCTAGCTGTAGACAGATCCCGAAGTAGCGCAGAGGGACAAACAAGGAGTTTCATTTGCTGAGTCTGGTCAGAGAAGCCATGGGTTTTGTCCTTGCCAAGAGGACTGCAGTAGTTCGGTCTCATATGTGGCCCCAGGAAGAGCTGAGACTTGGCTCTTGGAAACCTGTGGCTGAGGAAGGCTCATCAGTAGCCTGCTCACTGTCCTGCCTGTATTCCCCAAAGCTCCAGAAAAAGAACGCTTGCAACATATCACTTCTTAGGGTTTCTGCAGTTGTGAAATCCCTCTGACCCTTGTAATACAACTCAATGTCTTACTTCCCCGGGCTATCCTATCTCTGGGCTAGGATGTAATGATGTAAGTGTCCTGGTAGGAACTGAAAGTAGCCTTAGCGGTCGCTGCCCTATTAGAGGTGCTATTTACAGGCCATTTAGGAGTTTGAGAGTGATGTTGCATTTATTAAATAAGAGGGTAATGCAAGTAATGTTTCAATCCCTATTTTCTTCTAATGTCAGTAGACAGCATGATTTGCTGAATATTATGTGCTGTGCTGGTAAAAGGGCAAAGGAGGGGCTGGATTTTTACCACTTAATCCAATTCTCACATAGAGAACCTTCTGCGGAGTTAGTGACTTAGCATTGAAATTGCAAGAATTTAATAGTGGCTTTCAATCATATGCCAAGAATTTCAGTAATGACATAAGTTGATCATCTGAACATGTGTTCAGAGTGAATCAGTGAGTGCTGTGCAAGAAGATGAACCAGAAGTTCACATGAATGTGAGAAACCACTAACTGTTACAAACTCCTAGATCTGGTCAAAATATTCTCACTCTCTTCTGCTGATGGTATTACAAGCCTTCTCCTCTTTCCCTGCCTGAAAGAGAGGAACTTCAGGGAAAATTCTTTCTTGAACAGGAAAACAAATGCCCACCTACTGTTAAACATAGCCACTTTTTTTGGAGTATAGCTCCGCTGTGCACCATGACATACAAAAAAATCACTGTGTTGCTAATTGTAAGATACAGTAAGAGCAATTAAGACATCTCTGCATGGCCTATAAAAAAGACTAGGCATAAATGAAGAGCCTGTATGTGAACATTTCCAGCTTCTGAGCTCTTTGAATTTTGTGTCCAAATTTTGCAGCCTGGGCTTCTCTCCAAGTTTGGCAAATGTTAATTAAAAAAAAGAAGACATTAGTGTGATGCTGTTTCTTTTCACGCCGGCTCTCAGCCCGCTCCCTGAACGTCAGCGCTGCAGTGTGCCTCCGCAAGGCAGCTGCACGTGCATGCGCGCATGCGGTCCGCATACTCCTGCCTATCATTCAGCTGAATCCAGCAGTAGGCTTTGTCAGCCTAACAACATGCCTGTGAATACCCTGTCCCAGTTCCCGCAGCATCACTGCTTTCCACTTTCTCGTTGATGTATTAATGCTTTAGGAAATGGATAGGTGTTATCTGACACAGGCTTGAAATAAAACTTGGGAAAAACCTGGCCTGTGACATCAGTGCCTGGGAGCTTAAGTAAACACAGGATATGAGCACGAGCTTTTCTGCATGAATACTGTTTCAAAGGTGAGGAGTTTCCACTGTGAGATTGCAAAAGTTATTTTTTGTCTGCCATTTCCTCCTCTCAACATATTTCTTCCTTCAGCAAATTAACCAGGGCTTTCTCAGGCATTAGGTAATACTTAGCTATTGCTCCAGGGCTTGGTGTTGCTGGAAATGTCTTCTTTCAGCCTCCTAGTAACAGCCCTGCTATTTTGCAAACAATTATTCCCAGGCAGCACTGATAAGAGCAGGGCTGAGAGCTTTTTATTGAGAGTAAATAACAATCTGAAGAATGCCAGTCTTTCACTTACTGGCTAGTTTCACTCTGTTCTTTTTCTTTCCTGGTCTTAAGTCATTAAGAGTGGTTGTATCTCAGTACTCCATCCCAGAAGTCACTCACATGTCTTAGCGACCTGTTGTAAGAATCAACAAAGTGAATGTGTTAACGTCAGAAGTACAGAATAATTATTTCTAATAATATTCCTCTTGATGACTCACTAATTGCAATTGTTCATTCAAAATATTTTCCTGTTTCTGTGGTTTTCAAAGGATGGCAATACTTCAAATGACATCTTAATGTTTTTCAGGAGTAACATGAATAATTAAACTCTGGATTGTAGGCATCCCCTTGACCAAATGTTTCCCAACCCTCCTCTAGTTTTAGGGCTGAAGTTTCTCACTGTATCTAGGGCTCCTTTAAGGTTTTTGAGAGTTCTCTCTCTCCTTTTCTCAGCATTGCTAGTCTGTCAGCATGTTACCTTCTTTCAAAGAATCACTCTGGGAAAGAATACAAGCCTGTAGTCAGACCAAGGGAGACAGGCTGTTTGTGAGATTTTGCTGGAAACTAGTGCCAAAAAATAGTGCAGAAGATTTCAAGAGGTTCGACAGCATCTGTTGATCCTTGTTTCCTTTGTTTGCTTGTTAGAGGAAGTGCCCAAGTTCCCAGTATGATGGCAGGAGGGATTTCTGCAGAGTTTGACAAATGCTATCAAACAACAGTCCAGTAAAAACAATGAAAACTCTGTGATCTTCTTCTTGTTTTTGGGACAACAATCTTAAGAGTGTCACTCATTAATTTTTATTACAGCCTTCTGTAGGTCAAGTAAAACATACTTGGAGTTTTTCACGATCTTCAGCTGTATCATACTGGCAATAAAGAATAAAAAATATTGTTCTGAGAAGACTTTTTTCCTGAGGCAGAAAGGTATACTCTACGTGTGGCAAGTTTGGAGAGGTTTTCTTGCTATAAGTACTCCAGTATTCTAATATTCTGTTTCAGTAAGAATGTACTTAATACTGTGTTTGAGTTTGTGAGATCTCTGTTGAAAAACAGAATTGCAGGTAACTGTGCTGGAGAAGATAAACAATTGAAAGTCAGTTAGATTTTCTCAGTTGTGAACCAGATTGACATACAGGTAACAAATTCAAACAGATAGAATGAAAAAGTTTTCTTTTGAAAGCTCTTCCGTATTATCTTTGCTTAAATTTAGAAAACATGCCTTACCTTAATTACATTGCCTTCATTGCTTCTAGTTAATCTTCATCCCTCTCCGGTGTGCAACTGATGTTTCTCTCCAAATACTTGAAAGTTTGACAACATGACCTGAATATAACTGATGCAGTCAGTCTGTCTGAGCTTCTGCTAACCTGGGTGGAAACTACTTGGTGTGTAGCACCATGAGTAAGCAGCCACTGCTGGGAAGCCTGCTGACATCAATTCAGTGTAGGTGTCAAGAGGAGATCAAAAGCAGGAAGCTGGCCCTACCAATTCTGTCATATAACTGTTAGCTTCTCTACAGAGAATTTAAGAAAACCCTGTCGAAAACTGTAGAAGGCCAGACAGATTGAATTTGCTACTACAGCTACATACAAGGGAAGACTACCACCATGGTGCTTGTCACCCTTCTCCTAAACACAGCTAATCAGAACTCAGTGTCTCATTGATTGCTCTAATCAGGAGGAGGAGAAAGCGGTGATGAAGGCCGGTAGTAACTTCTATACCCAGAATGAATCAAACAAAAAGCAGAAAATAAAACACAGAAGCCACTCACAAATTCAAGTCTTCTTTTGGTAGATTTGATGTCTTGGCTTGTTCTTGGGGTCAGGCTAAATGTTCTTCTGAGTCAGGATTAGCTTTCCTACCTCACCTGTTTTTTTTTCTGATCTTTACCACCTGTCTCTTCATATGCTGTAACCGTTATGCCTAAAGCCTCTGAACTCTGGATGCATCTGCTTATCTCTTTGTCTGGAGGAGAGACAGCCTTGTGTTGCAGCTGTCAAAACCCCTTATAGTTCAACCACCTGCTCCTGCAAGGAACCTTCCTTCTTATCTGCATCTTGAAGAGCTGTATTGATATCCAGAGTTTCAAAGGA
Source organism: Chlamydotis macqueenii (assembly GCF_036417535.1). Lineage (NCBI taxonomy): Eukaryota > Metazoa > Chordata > Aves > Otidiformes > Otididae > Chlamydotis > Chlamydotis macqueenii. The sequence goes on along the minus strand of NC_141556.1, from coordinate 96,850,609 downwards.
GCTTAACTTGATCTTTATCCGCATAAGGTTTGGTAAGAAGGGAAGCTTTCATTTGTGAAAAAAGATGATTCATTCAGAGACGGAAAAAAAGGAGAAATGCAAGAAGACACAGCCACAGGATGTAGCCTTTAGAAAGCTATAACATTCTCTGTAGGACTCATATTTTTATCCTGTGGCCACATATTTTGGGGTGTCTCTGAGCAGCCAAATTTGCCATTCCTCATTTTAGCAGAGTGACCTCAACATAAAGCTTCAATAATATAGCAATTAACAGGACCCGTAGCATACAGAATGATCTCTCACTGCACAACAGTAAACTAAGCCTGCATCTGAGAAGAAACATGGCATTTATTTTTTAGTTACTCAGAATACAACATACCAGTTTATCAGAGTGAGGGACCTTCTGACAAGCAGAAGATATAGCTTTGCTGTAAGGCAGAAAATGCAACAATGGTGAATGGCTATGAAGTCTTTTTATGACACTCCTTTTTATATTTCATCCCAGAGAATGCTGATACCTCCTTTTCACTGTGTTCTAGCTCCATTATACAGATCCTGATCTTTAAACCATGCTTTGGCAAACGTATCCTTTGTGACACTTCTGTGATCAATTATGCTTTACTCAGTGTCATAATTGTTTACAACATGCCACAGTCTTCCATTGGGTGAAAACACATTTATTACAGACAATGGTGCCAGTGCTGATCTGTTCTTATTGGCCATTTGAAAACAAAAGCCAGACAAAAAGGCATCTGTTTCAGTGGCTGGCTGGTCAGGTTAGTACTGGAAGTCACTTCTTGGTGCTTTTCACCCTGTGTTGGAATACAGCTGCCAGTGCTCAGGGTCTCCTTTCATTCAGGACCGCTTCCCTAGAAGAAGTGCTGTGGTGGACTCAGTTTGGGGCTAATTCTAGTACTGACTTTGCCTTTCGCAAGCTCTGCAGGCAAGTTTTCACACTGAGTCTTTAGAGCCCTACAAATTGTTTATACAGTTAAAACACCCAGAATGTCAAAATGAGTCATATTTTTCAAGTGACAATTGCTATTTGGAGTGACTGTTTTGCATTACACTTACCAGGACACCCAGGAACCAATGGTGTTTAAGTTTTCCTGCTGATACGCATTCCCACTACACGACCAGCTAGGGCAGTTATATCACTCATATATATATATAGATAATCACTGGGCCACACCTTGCTCTTCTCCAGAAATCATATTCTTGGGCGTACATGTCAACCTGTCAACAGGAAGAGACTATAGGTTTCTAAGAAAAATTGCTTCAGGCAAAGGAGAGCATCACTCTCAGTGGCCAGCCCTAGTCGCAGACCGCTTACCCAGTGCCTCTGCCTTAGAGAGAGCTGAAAATGGAACCGAGACTCTATGGGCATCTGCAACAGTACCAATGTGCAGAGTGAAGAAAGGCAAGGTTAAGGAAGTTGTCGTGGTGATCACTCCCATGGAGGACAGACTTGGAGGACAAAAGCTGGTGAACACGGGGAAACAATAGAATGTGCCTGTGCAGAGAAACAATCCCAGAAAAGAATCAGAAAGGCTGCAGCATGGGTAAAGTCATTAGTAGCTGAACGAAGCTGTTTCTGTTGATGTAAAGGGACAGAAGGCAGCTGCAATTGCAGAGGAAGCCAGCAAGAAAGCAAAAGCACTGGAGCAAGCAGATCTGCAACGGAAAAGGACAGTTGATAGGAGAAAGTCACTTAAAGGAAGGAAGGTTAAAAGAGGCTTTGAGGGTGGGGAGAACAGCCTGGTATGAAATTAGAGTTCACTACAGCCTTAACATAAGCTAGCATAAGTCACTGTACATTCTCCCCAGCATACGTGCACACACAAACACCTCAAACAAACAAACCAACCAACGAACCTTATGTTTACCAGAACTACCTTTGGTGTCCAGAAGCCACAAGGAGAAACCAAAGGAAATAAGGAGAGGTGAAAAAACAGGGGAAGTCAAAAGGTTAGGTGAGGACGGAGGCTAAACGACTTCAGAAACAGATACACAAGCAAAGGAAGTTATAAACGGAAGGAGAAGAGGAGGGGGGAGGAGGAGGAAGGCAGAGCCCAGTATACTGAATATGCTGAAATAATACTGGGCTTCGCATAGACCTCCTCTGTTAGCAGCTCTTCCAGTTCTGGTCTGTGAATAGCTGGAGGTGTTCCAGCTCTTACGCCGGGCAATACTACATTATCTGCTGCAGCCACAAAGAAACAGTTCAGTGCAGTGTAAACTGTTGCGGGAGTGCATGCAAGACCTTACTTCTAACAGCTACAAATCAATAAAATTGCCCTACTAGCATGAGGGGAAAGGGTAAAAAAATTCTTACAGCAACCCCTTCCAGGGCACTGTTTTCCCTCTTGCTTCTCTTCTCTCCCTCTTTGGAGATGAACTGCATTTATCCATTGTTATTTGGTAGATAAGCAGGATTTCATTCTTGAGTGTTGTATGTCCCATATAATTTTTACAAGCAATAGGGAAATTTCTAACAAAACGAAAGCCACTTTCCGGTTTTTTCGATTCACCAGTGATGACTCCAGTGGAGTTCCTCTTGAACACTTCCTTTTTTTTTCCTATTTGCAAAGTCAAATTTGGTGTGAAAGGGCGGAACCCACAATTATCACTTCAGGCAGGTTTAAAGGCAGTTATACTTAAATAAAATTTAGTTGGAAAAACATCCATTGGAGACCTGCTCCTTGATTAGAGCCATAAGCTAAATTTAAAGTTGCCTCATATAACTCAGAAAATAACTTATTCCTTGTTTCTTCTTTGTCCCTACTCCAAACTGAAGACTTGTGATGACAAGCTGGTTGAAAATACTCCCGTGTAATCAAATTCAGGTAGAAAGCAGATGATGAGGCCAAAATGCTCTACTTGAAACAAGCCAGTTGCAGAGTTCAAGCAAGGGTTCAGCTGAAGTGCTGCCTGCATCCCTGGCATCCTGCCCCAGAGCCACAGACCAACCATATGTCTCCATGCCCTGGGCCTGGGCCAGTCTGCCTGGGAAGACTCCTGGCTCCATGGACCCACCAAGCTGGACATGGCAATGCCTCGTGGACTGCCTATACTGGCTCTGAAAGCCTCGTAAGCCCCAGCTTTAACAGCTGCTCCGCTGTACAGGTAGGCGTTGGGATGAAGCCTGTCTGGAGATGCAGCACTCTGCTAGCAGTCACGGCAGGAAAAAACCAAACATACAGCCCTAGGACTTCAGCTTTCCTGCTGGCTTAAGCTGATCTAACAAGAAGCTGCTGTGGGTAGGTTCAGTTGCCCATTTTGTTTCCTCATCTGCACCTCTCTGCCACTTCCCCCGCACAAGTTGCCAATGTACAGCAGTGTGATGAGATCAGGCTGAAAACTAATCCTGTTGGAGCCCCCTCTGTCCGCCCACTCCATGCAGTCGGCTCAGCAGTCCCTAGGAAGATGCAGAATGGGAAACAGAAGAAGGCATGGGGGAGGTTTTTTTGCTGGCAATCCACAATTAAACCAGCTTCAGCTGGTGGTCCAGCAGCAGCCTACAGGGCCAGACTCTGTGATTCCCCATTAGCCATGAACGGTCCTACCATACTGAAGAGTTTCACCAAGCAGGCAGGCCAACAGTACACTATACCAAAATACTCTGCTAATTTTTCCAGTGCTTAATGTTTCTTACATTTGAATTTGATATTGAGAAGTCCTGTCAGAGAAACAATTAAGTGATACCACGTCCACCTCACAAAAGCTTTTAATTTCAAGAGAGAATAGATTCCTTGCCTCCTGCCCCCCTCCAGACTCTCTTGACTGTAATTTTGACAAAGACCTTCGTGGCTAAATTAAACATTGGACAAGAGAATGGCAGAATGCCAGCCACTTTATCTCATAATATTATAATAATATTACTACCCTTTTATACTAATTTTGGCCTTTTCCCTGTTGTCTCGGAACATCTCCTTTGTCATTAATTTATTTTATTCTTAATAATAGCATTACCCTGAAACACAGGCTACACTGAGGCTCATGCACATAACCATTCAAGAAGACAGAGCAATCACATTCACCCACAGTGCTTTTCAGTGTGATATCTGTTGTCTTCAGGGGAAGTTACACCTCCTCTCTCTCTCCATTGTGGCCTCTCTTATACACAGAAACCAGGAGCTCAGGGAGTCTGGGCTAAAAAAGACTGGAGACTGAGGAAGCAAGATAGAAAGAACTACCACATACATTTGCCTCCTTCCCCAGGCATCCACATCTGGGCACTGTCATTACAGGACACAGGGCTAAATTGCTCTTAGGGCAGATCCACCACAGCCAGTTTGTTATATACAGCATCTGAATTTGGCTCTGGGAAGTGCTAAGAATTAAAACCTGCATCTTGTGGAATTTTTGCCATTGACTGAAGCTTTGTTAATTAACAAACTACACACCATCACAAATTATATTGCATGTTCACTGGGGAAACATTCCTGGATCAGTGCAGTTTCCCTTTTCAAGCAGCTTTATGTGCTATTCATAATGTTGTATAGAAATGGCATACATGACATTACATGCACATAAAAATTCCTCTAAAAAAATGAAACACTTGCTAATCTTGTGGGGACATTGTACTAAAAGTGGTGTATCCATCAAAAGAAAACCAAATTCCATTTCATGCAAGCTCATCAAGAAAACATACACAATATGCAACCATTTCACAGCTGCCAAAAGAGATCAGTCTAATTTCTTTTTTTAGCTAGAAGGGGAAAACTAACCAGGCAAAGCTGTTGGGAGCCAAGAAGACTATTAAAAAAAAAAAAAAAAAGAAAAGTAGAAACCATCCACAATTTCATTCAAAGGCAGAAGAGTTTGTCAGTGAAATGCATGCACTGGACCAAGTGAAGTAGCGGTGACTTTAATGTGGCTGCACATGAGGCCTGCCAGTGAATTTGTTGGAGGGCTGTTTGTGATCCTGGGAACTAGAGCGACAGAAAACATTTTGTGCAGTTCAGTTTCTGGTATTCCTCTGGCCTTATCTCTCCCATCCTCCCCCACTCCATCCCCTTCTCAGCCCTCGCCATACAACAACTGGTTGCATGCTAGCAATATTTCTCTTTGCGCCTATGCAAACACTGTTAGATCCAAGCATATCGCATGGAATTTGAGGTTATCATCTGTTCGCATGTACTGGGTAGTCAGTACATGCGAACAGAGGACAACCATTCTCCTCACTCAGCTTTCATTTTCTTAAAAACATCTCAGGAATGATTATGAATTGTTTAAAAGTTTCAAATTAGTACCAAGAGAAGCCCTCCCACTCACCTCCCCAACCGCCCCCACCTGCGTGCCGTTGGAAACCCATTCAGCCCAAAGAGAGGCCAGATATTAAAATCATTTGGAAAAAATGAGTATTTGGACTGTGGGCAGGGTGGCTGGATTACCCCGCCCCACTGGAGAAAGAGAGCCTTTGGTTCCCTAAACTAAACCAAGACGGAGGGAGGACAAGGGCTGCACAGTCCTTGCCCAGGCGCTGCTAGGAAGAGGAGCAGAGTGGATGCAGGCTTCTCCTGGAGATGGCATGCCAGCTGTCACATGAAAGATGGCTCCAGGAGACTTTGTGCTACAGAGATACACCTAGGAATCAAACTTTTCCACCCTCTGGGAGAGGGCAATTAACAACATATTCCAGGAATAAGTGATCCAAGTCCAGCTTTGGATCCCAATGTAAGTCACCCTTATAGACACCATGGGGATATGCTTACATTTTTCTGTGTCTGTGGTGCAGTCACTCTTCAGGCCCATGTGGCTTCCAGCCACTTAATCAATGTCTTGGGACCTCAGTCACCACCTCTGAGTGGGGTGATATGTCCCTAGCTAGGTATTCCTCAGATGAAAGAGGTTATATTACTGTAATTACTACAGTACCATCCTGCTGCAATGGACTGCTTATGCTTGATTACCTACCACATTTAATCCGTGAGCATAACAGTCTTCTCTGTGTTTTCACAGCCTGGCTCTTCAGAGGAAGGCTCTTTGTTCCCAACTAGGAAGATAAATGGGTTTTAGCTGTATTTTCTCAGAGGGAAGCTTATGTGATTGTGCTGTCTGTCATCTGTCTGCGCCGATAAGTTTTTAACTGCCACAGCCAATTATAATTATTTCCAAAGGAAAAAATCGCTAGAGGCAGACATCTCCATGATAATTATATTTCTATGGATTTTGTGAAAGACAGCAGCAGACTGGGTTGGAGCTAGGGAGGAGGAGGGAGAGGACAGAGCACAAGACCACACTGAGAGCGTGCCATGTCGCGGAAATTTGGGAGGCCTCAGCTGATCCTCAGTCCATCCTCACCAAAGGCAGCCAGTCAGTCTGCAGGCACCAGAAAGTCAGTCATGGGTGTCCTCCCAAACAGCTCAAAAGATGTACCGCCTCTTGCCCATGGGTATTATTTCATAGGAGACATCACTGCGGCTGCTGTGGTGCAGAGGGGGAGCAGGCCCAGACCTTCTTTCTGCCAGCTGTGATGGAGAGAAGAAATTTTGTTGTTTTGCTGCAGGCAATGGCACTATTTTGCCCTGGGTCTGTACTTGCAGGTTGCAAAACCTGGATGGCAGCTGGGCCGGTAGGTGCCTCCAGGGAGGACGGATTGGCTGAGTGCAAGGCACGGTTATGGTATGTTCCTAACTGAACACAATAGGTGCATTGCTAACAAATATGTGTAACGTGGGGGACAGTGTGTTCTCTGTGCTCAGAGACCTGCCAACACACTAATTAAGCTGCTAAGGCCAGGTCTGTAAACATACTTAGGTGACTGAGCCAAGATATTTGAGAGCCTAATCCTCTCTTGACATCAAAAGGGATTCTGACTTATACTACATGGGAAGCCATGTCTTTAAACAGCTTTAAAGCTATGAACCTTTCTTCTTAAATGTTTTAGAAGAACTGACCCTCTCTCTGAACGAATCTTGACTGAAATGAGAGGTTTCTGGAACTGCCCTTGTGCACCGAGTAGAAAATTACAGTTTTTGCTTAACTGAACCATTCCCTGGAATGAAACACATTGTTTTACCATTACAGAACTTTCTCGGAGGGTGCAAAATGCCTAGGGTGAAAGCAGGTCACCACCTTCACCACTTAAATACCACAACATATTATTTCTATAAGCTTGTTGATAATCTGATCCAGTTCTCCGGGAGCTGCATTTAAGTGGAGGGCAGCTGCAGATAACACCCAAGGCAGTTGCTCTACCTAGCTGTCTCAGGCAGTGGCCCAGAGTGGGTGTTCAGTGACATCGACTGCAAACCTTCTCACTGAGTTCAGGAGCCCTCATGGCAGAGTGTTTCACAAGCTCGGTTTTCAGTGGCTGCTAAGTCACTAAAGGGATGAGCTGTGTGAGGAATCCCAGCAGCTACAGCAGCAGGTGAACAGAGAATGGAAAATAAAAATGAAATGCAAAAAATTGCATTCAAATACAGAACAGGAGTAGAAAGAGAATGAGTGAAAGAGGGGAGGAGGGTGGCATGAAAGAAGCACTATTTCCCTGAAATAGTTAGTTTTGAAATGGAGGAAATATGGCTGCATTTTAGCCCTATCAAACACCTGTGAAAGGTGAGCACTTTTTCACAGGGTTTATTTATTTTTGACTAAATCTTCAGCAACTATTACTCAAAGTTAATTCAGGCTTTGATCTTTGGGAACTTTTTTAATGTGCTAGTGCTTAAAAGTCCATTAATATTGATAAATGTCACTTGAATCCGATTTTTACCCTCCTGCCCAGACAGGATCTCTCATAAGAAAAACATATTGTTGCTTGTTGCTTTTCTTTTCCCGTTTTTCTTCCCTTTTTTTTTTTTTTTTTTTTTTTAGAACTATAGTAAGTTCAGGGCTCAGCCTGTTCTAAAAATGTCATATTCTATAGAGCTGTGATGTATAGCTTTGGTAGCCTGCCTATGCCCCTGAGACAGATCTGAGAGTTAGATCTTTGCCCTGGAGAAATGGAGTCTATTCCCAGCCTGCCACTGGCTGATTATGCAACCTTAGTCAGTTCATTTAACCTCAGCATGCCTCGGTTTCCAGATCAAAAAAGAAAAGGATAACAGGCTCCTTTGTGAATGCGTTTTGGTGACTGAGGGAGAACAAAGTATTACCCATCAAGTTGCTGCTGCTCGGTGACTTCTGTGAGTGTTATATGTATGTCGAGTGAGTCCATGAACACAGATGGAGGTCTGGCCACTGCATTTCTTGCCGAGGGAGACAGCTCTCACAGTCAGTTTGACAAATCACAGCTACAGACACTCTTTGCTTTAGGCATGCAGGCTTTTATGTCACTCTTCAGCATTTTCCTGCCAGCCATGGCAGTCACTGCCTCCTGTATGTTGGCTTGTGTATGTGATTTGCGCCTGCTGCTGCTCCACTTACTGACTCCAGACAGTGATCAATGGCACTCCAAAGAGCAGTAAACCAGTATAAAAATAGCAGATCAGTGCCTAGCAGTGGTAATAAAATAGTTGTCTAATTTAGGGACCAAAAGGGTGCCTCAGAGGTCATAAATGAGGAACTCATGCACAGTTCTCAAAATACATGACCTATTGCTTTTGGAGCACTGGAATGCAATAGGCAAGTCAGAGATGCGTCTGTCCTTTTAAGAGCTTCCGAGATGTGTTTCTGTACAAGCTTCTAGAGAGTGCACAGAGTGGGTGAAGAGAGACACGCAGTACCGCAGGGCAAAAAGAAAGGGAAATGGTCACAGTGATGTTAGAAAAAGTGGTTAAAAGCATGCAGCTCTCCTATTACAGCAGGGTTTGCTTGGAGTACCTGGCTCACAAACAAAAGCAGAACCTTTCTCTCAGTAGGAATCAGAAGCGTGAGAACTGCCTTGCACTGCACAATCCTGCTTCCCGAAACCATCAGCATGCAAAGGCGTTGCAGACCTTCCTCATCAGCAGAAGGCAGAGCATTACAAGACAAAGTATTGCAGATGCACACCTAGCTAGATGGCACAGTTACCTGCAAAAAAAACCAAAAAAACCCCAGGGAAACCGCATTCACAGAGTTATTTTTCAGGGATTTGTGAACCCCAGCCATATAGGAAACAGCACCTGACACAGAGCAACGCTCTCTCACACAAGGCTGTACGAAATTTCCCATGTGCGCTATTTTGCTTTTAGGCTCGTGTGGGCGTGTTACGTGCTACCTTGGCAACAGCGACAAATGTGTGCTGCAGCTGTAGCCTTCCCCTCTTTGCAGCAGGAGGAGAGCATCCTCAGTTTTCTTAGAGACAACATGCTACGCAGCTCCGCACAGAGCTGACCCTGTCCCCCAACGCCTGCCTGTGGCTCTCAACACGCTGGCACTCAGTCTGGGCACAGATGCATGAGCTACAACTGAAGCAGACATGTCTTCCCTACTATCTTCCGCTCCAGCCCGTTTCTTCTGGCCTCCAGAGAACATCATCTAAATCAGTCTGGCAGGAGCAGGATCAGCTGCTGCATGCCAGCCCTCTCCATCATTTCTGGAGTCAGATGGCTCAAAGCTTTTTACTAAACTTAAATGCTGGAGGATGTCCGAGTGCTTTATGAATATCTGGAGAAAGCAAATACAGTAGTCAAGGCATCAGCATCCATTAATCACTTAAGCAGGGCTGGGGAAGAATTTAAGAGAACAGTCTCAGAAGGGGAGAGTGGTAAGAACTACCCAAGCCAATATGAATAATTAATTAAATAATAATTAATATTGCAGCTAAAAAAAGTAGTAAAACTGTGTAAGACAAAAAATATGGAAATTCAGTTTCCTCCAGAATTCTGATTCTACCCTGGCTTTTGTCCTCTGTTGAACTTTGGGACTCGTAAAAACATTTTTTATATATAAGTAGATACGTGTGTATGTTCCCCAAATATATTTAACAGTCCTTTTTTTTTTAATGCTTCACCAATTAATAAGCTTGAGAACAAAGTATGCATTTAGGGTGCAAATATTTATAGATATAAAATTTTGAGACAATTCTACCACTTAAAAAAAAGGTCCTAAAGAGGGGTGCTTGTGGAGAAAAAAAACCCAAAACAATACATTTGTTGAAACACTGATGAAATAGTCAAACGTGTATTACTGCAGGCGTAGGAAGGAAAAGAGATCATTTATCCTCGTTTATGATTGAAGGGCAACAAGAGACCACTTGATATTTGTCTGTGTTTCGTGCTAGCTGTAAACACGTTGTACTTCAGTAGTACGTACAGCTTATCGGTCCGGTAACCCAAGAGGAAGCCCTGGCGCTGCGGGGCGGGCGCTGGGCAGGAGCGGGGGTGTGGGCCCCACGCCCGCAGGGAGCCACGGCGCCGGCGCTTCCCGCTCTCTCCCCTCAGCGTGCGAGAGCCGTGGTTTAGGTTCGGCCAAAAGCAAGCGCGCTCCAGGTTTTACACGGGGTTTTTAACCAGGAGGAGAACCCTCCGTCCCCTCCCCGGCTCTTCCCCAGGGCGATGTCATCTGGTTAACGAGAAATGGAGAGGTACACCGAAAGCGGCCGCCGCCCTCCACCCACTCGCCTCTCCCCGCCGCGGGGCCGCAGTCCTGCCCGCCCCGCTTTCGGGCAGGAGCCAGGGCAAGGGGGACAACGGGGCGGGGCGGGTTTCACCATTGCTGGCGGGAGGGGGCGTCCCTTCGAAGGTCGTTTTGACCCCCTTCAAAATCAATAAAGCGATCGGGAAGGGGAGCGGCAGCCGCGCGGGCGACGCTTCCCCTTCTGTTAGACTCGGCACCTTCTCCCTAGAGCCCCGGCCATGTTAGTCAGCCATTTCATTCGGCCGTTACTCAAAACACGAGCTTCGGCTCTGTGCACACAGAGAAAAAACGAATGTGGACAACATCATGACCCCACAGCTCAGGCGGTCAAGGGGAATACGCCCTGATAATTACTTAAAAAAAAAAAAAACAAAAAAAAACCCCGAGCTTTGTTGAAGCTGCTCCTTTAGCTTGTGTTGGTTTTCCTCGGGAGGGACCCTCGCCTACCACCCCACCCTGCGCTGCTAAAAACCCCCCGGCGGTAACGGCGCAGGGCGAAGAGCCCAACGGCCGTCGGCGACACGTAGGAGCATGCGCCAACAGCCGCAACCAATCAGCGGCGGGAGGACGCCCCTTTCCACCTCCCCTGCGCGCAGCTGGTGGCCTGCTGAAGCGCCCGGCTCCGGAAGCCGTCTGGCTGCCTGGCTGCGCTCTCCGCCGGCGCTCCGCCATGTGGCCCCTGGCCGCTTGGGCGCTGCTCAGTGCCGTGGGCGCCGGTGAGTTTTCGCCCCTCTGTTTTCTCTCTCCCTCATCGTCCCCACCCCCGCGGCTGAGGCCGTGGCTGCCAGGCGTGAGGACGGGTCCCGGTGCGGGCGCCTCACCAGCCCCTAGAAGTGGCTCCGGCGAGGCCCCGCGGGGCGAGGGAAGGGGGGGACAGAGCCGCATCCCCTGGCCCGCGCAGCCGTTGGGCGCGCGGGAGAGGGAGGGGCGGAGTGCCGGCGGGAGGGGACGGAGACACGACGTGAGGGCGGCCGGTCACGAGGGGCGAGCGGAGCGGAGCGGAACGACACCTACTCGCGCTGCCGCCGCGGCTGCGGGAAGGGACGCAGCTCGCTCGGCCTCGGCTGGAGGCTCGCGTCGCTCCTGCCCGCAGCTGCCGGTTGTCACCGGTGACCGCCGACCAGCGGCGGTGACAGCAGGCGTGCGTGGGACTGTGGTCTGCTTAGCTGTAGCTCGCCATCCGGAGGCGGGGGGAGGGTGGTGGTGTCTTACAGCCCTATCGCCTCCCTCGTCCTCCCCGGGTTTGGGGGTGGGTTGCTTCTTGCAGAAGTTGCGGGGGAGAGAGGAGGGACGCCGGGACCAGCGCAAAGCTCCTCGTCTTCTTCTTGTGCCTAGTAACACGAGGGCAGCTTAGCTTAACGTGCTTTCATGCACAAAAAGCGATGATCAAGCTGGTCGTTTGCTGTACGGTTTCTAGGGTTGACGGCATTTCTTAAAGTTTGGGTGTCATTGGTGTGTAAATGACATCTCGCAGTCTAAATTCTTATTTTTCTGTGCCTCAAGAAGAAGCTGGGTGGGGGGAGAGAGCGTTAAAAAAATTACACCGCTTTCACTGAGGTATGAATGCTAGGTTGTTCCTCTGTATGTAAGTAACGCACCTAAACCTGCCTGTTTAAAGTTAGTATCTAAATTCACATCTGAGTTCCTGAGTTAGGAGCAAACTGGCTTAAATGCTGAGTGCCCTAGCACGGTGAGAAATGCAGGTGTCCATCAGATGCAACTACCAGGTGTAGCCAGTTTTGGCATAATGTGCAGTATTTCCGAAGTTGGTAGTAGAAATACCATCTGTGGTTAAGCAGTCTGCATCCCTTTAGTGAGACAGCAGCCGTGCAACCTTTTATACTGTATGCCAGATCTCATAGACTAGACATCAGCAAACCAGTGGAATCGGTAACTTACATCTTCCTGCAGTTCTGTGGTAATACTAGTGAGAAAACGTGATTAATTTGTTTTAGTTCCTTCAAGATGGTTGGTTTTTATTTGATTAGGTAAATATTTGGAAGTATAGTTGCTTTATTTCGTTGAAAATCACCTTTCTTAGTGATGGAGCCAGTGGAGAGTAAATTCTTCCTATGAAGTGTAAATATGCTAGCTCTAAAGGAGGGAAAAAAAGAAGAACAACAAACACTAAACCCCATCAACCCCACACTCAGAAATCTTTTATCATGAGGTAGTGTTAAAATAAACCAGGTGTGAAATTTGTTTCAGGAAAAACTGCTGAAGCACTACAGCTTTTAATTGTGTGCATTTATTTTTCATTAGTGCATTGTCTGAGTATAGTTTCCCTTTGTGCTTTTGTTACTTGTATTTTTTTTAGGTACAGTTTAAAAATGCAACACAATGAGTAATTCTCAGAGGGTAATTCTTCATTTATAAATGCTGTCATGCATAACACATACATAGTCAGTTTATTGTAAGCTTTTGATATTCAGTAGTAATCCAGTGACTTGTGTGAGACTATTAAAGCAATGTTTCAAGTATCAGTGCTTTTTAAATTTGATCTGAGGCTGTTGCTTTGAAAAAAATTGAGCTACTGCAAATAGTGATACAACTTTTATTGTGGGTTTTTGTTTTTGTGGGTTTTTTTAATCTCCTCCCCTTCCCCTAATTGAATGTTGTCATCAAATACATACCACAATTCTGAGCTGGTTTAGACATGTGAATACCAGTACCTCAGAAGTCACTGGAGCTACACCAGTTTGTAAGTCTGTGTGCTCACAGTATTAGGGGTTGTGGTGTTTTTTTATAGTACGTGTTTTCCCATATTTGGTTTTATCAGGTGGTTATAGTCAAAAGTTTTGAATTATTACCTCACTTTGACTTTGGGGAGCAACGATGATTAGGACAGCTATTAAACTAAATTACAATTTCACACAAATGAGGAAAATATAGAAAACACAAGACTCAAAGCCTTCATATTTAGCAGTCAAGGTAGTTTAATTAACCTCTTTCTTCTGGTTCCAGGTGTAATTTAAAAGCTGATGTTATATTTTCTCTGTTCTGAAGAGCTGAAAAATGAGTCTTCATTTCAGATAAGATCTCAACATTGAATTTATGTCTTTCTTGAAATAGTGTTCAGGCAGTAGTACTATTATAGAACCGTGGTGCAGTGTAGGAGAGAACTGGTAAAAACCAGCAGTGGTAACGTAATCCTGTATTGTGATGATTTTTCATTACCTGCATTGAATACTATTGTTAGTAGCATTAATCCCAGTGATTTATAATACAGGTCGTTTATTGTTACAAATTCTCAATTTTCAATTCTATTGTGTATATACTCAAATACTAAGTAATAATGTTATTTAATATTTGGTATTACGTGTGCACCTCCTCCATCGGAAAGGAAAAGAGAATTTGCAAGAAACGATCTAAGCCTGTGGGCATTTGGCTCCACCCTCAGAAATAAGAAGGGCCAGATCACGAACCTTTATTGATTAAGCTGCCCTGCCTACATTCTCTCAGAAGTATAAAAGTACCTTTCCACTCCCCCCCCCACCCCCCATGTCCTTAACGATCTATAGAGGATGCTAATGTGGAGATGATGCCTGGACCTCTGTTTTTAGATACCTGTGTGATCAGCAAGAATTTGAACCATTGGTGGGACAACTTGTGGTTAATGTTATGTGTATGCTTTGCAGAAGCCTTAATGCAGTATTTCTGAGTATGGCACTTTAGGGGAAGTGTCCAAGTAAGTGGCAGCCCAAAGTTTTATTGTTTGGTTGGTTTTTTAAATTTATGCTACATTATGGTATCTCTACAGTAAATGGATGTGAGAATGGCTAAGTCTGTGTAGAGGCTGTGGTAGAATTAAAATAATACCTTTTTTCTTTCTTTTGTTACTCCCTTAAAGCAGGGTTCTCGTTTTGTGATTTCACTGAAGAGTTTGTTTTATTTTTCCCAAGTCATGAGTTGTAATTATTTTTTTCTTTCTTCTCTTGTATGTTAAGAAATAATTTTAAATGTGTCGATTTTCATTTTTCTTTATAGGTTCTGCCCAGCTGACGTTTAATGTGACCGATCCTGTTGAAATAAATAATTGTAATAAAACTGTCCTTTTACCTTGCTATGTGAATAATCTAAGGGAGAACAATGTACATGTCATGTTTATTAGATGGAGAAAAGGACGTGAAAAAGTCTTGTCTTTTGATGGAGAAAATGAGAAGACTGTTGTAAAAGTTCCCTCAGCGCGCTTACCCCCTGTGGCGGATATTCTCAAGGGTAATGCCTCTCTAACGCTTAACAGTGCAGAAGCAGACATTGCAAATTACAGTTGTGAAGTAACGGAATCAAACAGAGAAGGAGCAGTAACAGTTGAAATCAGAAACCGTTCAGGTGAGTTACCTGCCATTGTTTTAGAACCTGTTGGGAGAGAAAGCAAGCAAAATCTCAGGGGAAAGAGAAAAATAATGAATATGACAATGTATTACTTTAAATTGCAAATACAAACAATGTAGCACCCAGGCCTCCCAACTTGAATCTAATATAAGTTATTTTGGATCAAGTTGTAGCGGAGTGCTTCTGTGAGAAAGATCTGAACACATTTTTTTTCATTCTGTAATAATGTCTGAACATCACTTGTCTAATACAGTAAAATCTATGCTTTCCCACATCTTTTAGATTATATAGTTGGTGATATTTTCAGCACCCTCATGTTATTGCTTTACATGCTGAAACATATTCCTGATATCTTTGCAATACTGAGATGTATACATCCATCATAGGGGCTGCAGAGATATTTTCTTTGAATAATTGCATCTTGTGATCTTGAGCTATGCTGGAAAAAGTACAGATAAAACGATAGAAATTATGTATAATAGCTCTGAAACTTGATGCGAAGGTATGCGGTTTTCTACAGAGGTCAAAAAATGCTGCTGCTAGGTGGTAACTTGTTGCAGTTGTCTAGCATTAGATGTCGTCTTCAGAAGACGATGTTTAAAGTAATGATGACATAAGTGATTAATTTCTCATTTAGTGAGCCATTTTACCTTATTTTGTCAGACATGGCCCATGTGCTCTAGCACCTCAGCTCTTGAATAATGGGATCTG
Organism: Chlamydotis macqueenii; assembly: GCF_036417535.1. Taxonomy (NCBI): domain Eukaryota; kingdom Metazoa; phylum Chordata; class Aves; order Otidiformes; family Otididae; genus Chlamydotis; species Chlamydotis macqueenii. Next base: position 96,835,054 of record NC_141556.1, on the reverse strand, counting down.
CTGTACGTGTGCAGTCTGTCTAGTATTCTGCAGAGGTGACAGTTTCACTGAATGTGTGTGTGTGTTGTTTCTGTTGTGCACTGGAGACTTGCTCCTTGCTTCTGGAAAGTTTCTCAGAAGCACTGAATACGTTGCATTTGTCTAGCACATGGAGTCTTGCCTGTGCACTATAGAATTGTCGTAGGATGTTTTTGCTGATAGTTCTTTGCATTTCTCATTAAGATATTTATGAAGCTCAAACAGATGTTACTTGTGTCCTGCTGCAAACATCTGTGTAACTCACAGTTGGGTCTAATTATTGAGTTAAAAATATACACTGCAAAAGAAATGTGATCCTGAAATGGATTGAGAGGGGCACAGCCACTGAAAGAAAGAGGATGCCTCGAAATAATTTGATTCTTAGAACACTGCAAAAACAGTAAGAGATGTAGGTGGTTTCTTTCCTTCTCTTGTAGCTTCTTCCTTACGCAGTGTTTTTGGACTGTTTTTGGCAGTGTTAAGCTCTAGAAGAAGAAACAAGTCTTGAGGATGTAGCAGAATCAAGTCCCATTTGCAAGTTTTACTGTTTTATTTTTACTTTGTGTTTAGAATTTTGAAAGAGGTATAAAGACTACAAAGCACAAAACTGATGTGATTTTTTTTTTAATTTCATTTTCTAGTTATCATTTGCGGCGAGGAGAAATGTGGTTAGTGAAGAATTTATAGTTGTGAGGTCACATTAGGTTTGAGAGTATATGTTAGAAAATGTAAAACTTAGTCTTATGTTTGAGGGTTTAGCTGAAGGTAAAACATTAACTTTTCTCTCTTTAAAGTCTTCTACTTAGTTTTTTGTTGTTTGTTCCACAGAGACTCTTATGATAATAAGCTAATAGAAGAAAGTGTAGCAAATGGGATTTTAAGAAGGGTTAGTGGGTAATGGAAATCCTGTACTGGTCTTCACTCCGTTGTTTCTGAGCAATCAATTAATGTTGTCCCTATTAATAACGTTCCAATTGGTGCTTTTACAAAGATAGTCTTATAGGAGCCAACTATTTTCCGTCTCACTTTAGAGAATTTCTGGATTCACATAGGAAGCAGGTAGCAGAGTGAGCAAGACTTATATGCTGGTGCCCTTGTCTTTGGGCGCACTATTTCCTGATCAGTTATCTTCACAGGAGAGTGACTGTAAAGCTTCCGTTTTTTCTTTTCTTTTACTCTCTTCCTTTTTCTCTCCCCTATCTTGTCTTCCTGCCTCCCTGTCTGGAAGTCTCTCGTGTTAGTTTGAAACTGACTTCCTTATATAGGTTCTCAAACTAATACTTTTTGCCAGTTTACTTTATTGCTACGAAGCACCAGAGTAAGGGAAATGTGTTACCAGGAAAATGTGTTCAGCTGTTTCTCTTACTTGCATGTTGCATGTACCACCAGTATTGCAAGCATTTCTGTACAATAAGTGCTTTTATACTCTGAGACTGGACCATATATAGTTCCATGTTGCATGCTGAAGTCGTAGCAGGTACCAGTCTTCGTGTCTGCTTTTTTTTCTACTTGTAATACCTGGTAGTGTCATCTGGAAATGCTGTGGAGGAAGTGAAGCTGCTTTTCAGTCTCTGCTTGCACATACTTTCCATTTATTAATAATTCTTAGTTACGTTTAACACCACTACCGGAATTTGCCTATAAGATTGGCTAATCTAGAGAATGACAACTGTGCATTGACGTTACTGTTCAATATTACTTTTTTTTGAAAATACAAATGAAGTAAAAGCCTTCCTTTAAACAAGTCATTAAATTAGGCTTCTTTTGGCAATAAACTAAGTTGGCAGATATTCCTCCATTTCTCTGCCTTTAATATGTAATTGCCTTGTATTCATATTGTAACCACAGTATCATCTTCTGTGACTCCTTTCTGGGGGAGGGGGAAGAAGGGAGTTTCTGAATTTAAAACTGTCCTCAAGGTATTTACTTGGCATTGAAAGTTGTGATGTGTTACTACTTAATTTCATGTTTCTGGAGTTGCAGATACAGCTTTTAAATATGGAGACAGAGGAATGGTGACAAGTATAATGTAAGAAATTGAGACTTTGAACTCCGCTGAGTGAGTCTAAATGAAGTTATGAGCAGAGATGCAAGAATCAACTACATTTTCTAGTTCAGTGGAGATGTTTTCAGAATTTTATGTTGAAAGGTGGCTCACATGGTTTTACAGCACGAGTCACTGAACAGCTGAAGGCATCCAAGATGCAGAGGAAAAAAAGCTAAATGGATGATGGTGGGAAGACCTAAAGGAAAATATGTGATTTTTAAAATTAATAAAGCAGTGTTTCCTTCTCACTTAGGTTAGTTCCTGTATTCTTTATCACATAGCTGGATTTCTTCAGGAATTACAGTAGCTGGAAGTAGAATAAAGTAGCTGGGGAAGCATCAAGCTGGACTTCCTGTATCTTGCCCAGCTTCCCTCCTTAGCCTAAATACACCACTTTTCTGATCTGCTATGCTGTTTGCAGTTCCACAAGCTAACTAGCTTGTACTGCCAGACAACAGCATAAACATATCCTCTGCTGCAGTGGAGGTTAAGACCTCCAGTTTGGAAAATGTTAGGGTAACTAGAAACACTGAAAAAAATAAGTTGTCACACACAAGATCGGAGTAGAAAATACATAAGTAGAAGTCATAGCTTTCTTAGCCTGTTATAACTCTTAGTTATAATAGTTATAACACTAACTATTACATACAGCATTGAGCAATCTAGAGTATAGCCTAAATGGAGCAATACATGTAAAGCTAATAACCTCACCTACCATTTTTCTTTGTTTATTCTCTAGGATCATGGTTTCTTCTAGTGGAAAGGGCTATCATCATAACGTTGCTGTTCTCAGTTATTATTTTGTGTTCAGCTCAGTTAAGTGCTATTGGTAAGTATTGACTCTTTAATTCTTTGCAATTATTTATTTGTCCTGAAATCGCTTGCATAAAGGCGTCCATGTAAGATGAAAGATGATGCTTACATTTAAAAGGTGCCTGTTAGAATTGATCCAGATAACACACAAAGAGGTGGTAAGTCTGCTTTGTCACATAACGTGCTGTTTAGTTTGCTCTGGAATCCTCTCCTGATCATCCACGCTGTGTTACTCACAATCATTTTTGGGCTTTCTTTTGGCATGAATCAGCTTACACCACAGAGTTAACTTGAATGCAGTTGTCAAAATAGTTGCTAATAAGCACTGTTACTTACAGGCTTGGTCAATAAGAGCACACCAAGCTACGCTCTTTTGTACTACGTAGTCTTCTATTTTCTTTTCAATGAGCCTTGCACTCTTACAGGGCATGTGACATACATTTTTGGCATCAAACTACAAAAATGTGCAGCCTAAAGGTCTATGTTTAGAGCTAGTCTGCCATGTGGTGATGTTTCTGTTGCCAGTGCTGTTGCAAATGATGAGCTTTTTTGCATGTGTGTCATTTTTGTGGGATATAATTGATATCTACTGTCATTGGCTAGAATAAGGAAGCTTTTCTTCACTGTTGGTTCGCCATGACATTGAATCATTAGAAACAGAAACATGTTTCATTTTATAGTCATATAATCAATATTAGAGAAAGATGATGCTCTCTTCTTAACGTATAATTGTTCATTAGTCTTTTAGCACTGAGTTATAATTTAACACTGATGTAAATGATTTTGTTAAATGTTTTTAGAGGCATTACGTTCACCAGTGTCGGACATCTTTAGATGTTCTTTATAAACTAGTGTCCAACATGTATGCAATGTAGAGTGTGCTTTATGTCCTAGTCTTTCAGATGGTGCGATTTGTTACATCAGTCTTTGAGTTTTTTTTCCCAGCCTTTTTCAATTTGTAGACTTCTAAAAAATAATAAAAATTCTGGTTAGACTCGAGTCCATAAGAAATGGAAAGAAATTGCACTTGGAATGATTTATAGTAATTGCATACATATTCAGCCATCTATATATAACTTCGTTACCTTTTCATGAACCTCTGAAGGTGGTATGTGACTCCTCAAAGGTCCATCCATGGTCAGAGGTTGACAACTGTGTTGGTTTTGTTTAATGAGGGAGAGCCATAGTGGCAGCTTCTGTAAGAAGCTGCTAGAAGTTTCCCCTTTGTCCGGTGGACTCGGCCAGGCCTAGGGCGGACCTGTTGCTGGCCAGGGCCAAGCCAATTGGTGACAAAATGTTCCCTGATAATGCCTTTGTGATAACATATTTAAGAAGGGGAAAAATAAAAAAAATGTGAAGAAGCAGAAGCAGGGGGCGGAGAGGGGAATGTGTGAGCCTTGTGGGCCTTGCGGACCTCACCCTCTGGCCTCCTGCCAGGCAGCTGTCTGGGCCCGACTCAGCCCAGCCCAGCTGCAAGAAGTGGAGAGGGGATGAGATGTGAAGAGAACCTGAGAGGCTTCTGCCTGCTCATTGTGAAGAATTTCTTGTGAGGGGAATGGCTGCAGATGCCAAGGTCAGTGAAGAAGGAGGGGGAGGAGTAACACGGCTTCCAGCAGAGATTCCCCTGCAGACTGTAGTGCAGCCCATGGTGAGGCAGGCTGTCCCCCTGCAGCCCATAGAGGAGCAGAGGTCCCCCTGCAGCCCGTGGAGGACCCCACGATGGGGCAGGTTGATGCCCGGAGGCTGTGACCCATGGCGGGCCAGCACTGGGCCAGCCGTTCCAGAGGGACTGCACCCTGTGGGAAAACAACCCACGCCAGCACAGTTTGTGAAGGACTGCGGCCCGTGGGAGGGACCCCATGCTTGAGCAGGGGAGGAATGTGAGGAGTTCTTCCCCTGAGGAGGAAGGAGTGGCATAAAGTGACATGGCGATGAACTGACCATAACCCCCATTCCCTCTTCCCCCCTGTGCTGCTCGAGGAGTGGGGGGAAGGAGATAGAGATAATTGAATTGAAGTTAAGCCCGGGAAGAGAGAGGGGTGGGGGAAGTTGTTTTGTTCTCTCTCTCATCCTGCTTTGGTTTTAATAATAATAATTAGTAAATAGTTTTCCCCAAGTCGAGTCTGTTTTGCCTGTAACAGTAACTTGAATCATCTCTTCCTGTTTTCATCTCAAACCTCGAGCCTTCTTGTTATCTTATCTCTCCTCAGTCCCTCGAAGGGTGGGAAGAGTGAGCAAGAGACTGCGTAGCTTGGTCCTGAGTGGGGCTAAACTACGACAACAGCTAATACATATTTAAAAAATTATTTTATTTCCATAGTGTTAGATTCTTGATTTTCATTATTTTTTAAAATGGTTTAGGAGTCTCTGATTTGTTCAGGAATTTTCATTGCCTTCCATTTGTAGCATTTTTAGCATTTTGATAGGAAAGTAATAATGGTCCTGAAATAAGCATGGATACATCCGTGGAGAAGCACTGTCTTTTGGCAGGAGTAAATTGAGCCTGGCTGGATTTTATTGCGTCTGTGCATTTTATTCTGAATTCTATGACCTCACTGGGGAAAAGTAATCAGTAATTAGTACAACCTCTAACTTAATAGATGTGAGTGTACTTACTGTTTGGTTTTGCTTTTTGTTTTTTTTTTTTTCCCCCCTTTAATTTACACTAGTTTTAGTTAAATTGTGAATCCAGCAGTGCTACAGTATATCTTTAAGTTGTTTGTAAAACTGGGCTTGATTTTTCTACATAACACCTGGGAATATATGTTTTCTTGGCTTTGGTTTGGGGTGGTTTTTTTTTTGTTTTTTTTTTTTTGTTTTTGTTTTGGTTTTGGTTGAGTAGTGGTTTGGGTTTTTTTTTTTTTGCTTACAGGATTGACTTTTAGGATTTAAGTATAGCATATCCATTACTTCACTTTGCCTTTGTGTCTTACTTTCCTTATTTAGCATATTTATAGTATGAAAAAATGTGAATTTTCAGTACAGATATGCAGGAAGTTTTTACTATTACTACTATTCCAAATAAGGTTTTGGTTTAACTGACAGTAGTACTTGAGAGTGTTACTGGGATCCTGTTGTGTTAGACAGTGTGAATTTAATGAAAGATAAGTGTTCTGTAACGCTTCCGTAGATGAGATACTGTTAAAGATTTTGTTGTATGTAGCCTGTGGAATACTTGCTATATCCTTGTAATATTTTGTTTTGTGCTAACACAGTGTGTGTAAGTGGGATGTTACTGTACTTGCTCGTTGTTTTCCTTTTTCACGTTACAGTGTTTGTGATTACCAATTTCAACATATACCAAGGTTGTTGGTATATTAATTTTCAAGCTTGGAGCAGGAGCTGCCTTTTTTGTGTCTTAGTTTTAGTGGTGTATAAGGCAGAAACAAACATGGCTTACTGTGGTGGTGTATTTGTACTGTTCCTTCTTTTCCAAAGGCTACTAAAGTGCTGCTGCTTTAAAACCTTTCACTAGAATTGGCCATTTAACAGTGCAGTTTTACTGAAAATTAATCTTGTCTGTGGCGTCTGAACGTGTAGGTCATCCAATGTCTACTCATCCTCAAAGCATTCTGGTGAGATGGGAAGATCACCCTGTTCCCTTGGGAATGGAGGTGATAACATCTGAGCTCACAGTGTCACAAGGAAGAGAATTAAACATGGAATTTCTGATTCCCTGTTTCACACTCACCCGAGTAACAAATTCACTGTAACATTATTTAAATGTCAGTAGTTAATCTACTTGAATTAAGCTGTACCATGTCCCAAAGTTATTTTGATAACATGTCATCTGAATTTTATAGAAGGTGGAATTAAGAATTTGACTAAAACACCAGTGCCAACTTTCATTTATCTGAGTAAGTCATATTAACCATATTAAACAATGAAAAGAAATGAAATCGTGGTGATATTTATAGTTCTGGTTTTTTAGGAGTTTATTTCTTTTAGGACGACAGTCCTAATAATAAAATCTATGTATTTTAGTGACAGAATCAGTATGACTGATTGTTTTCCTCTCTCTCTCCCTTTGTTTTGTCTTTAAGCATTAAAATATGAAGTTGTAACTAAGAAAATGAGCCTTATTGTAGCAGGTATCATCTTCACAGCTACTGCTGCTGTTGTAGGCACTGTTCTTTTTGTCCCAGGTAAGTATCTTAAAATTGCCTTCTTAGTTTGAGGGAATAAGAGCACAAATTAGTCTCTTTCATGCAGTAGTATGGAAGCTAGTACCATCTGTTTATTGCAATCTACTGATTTTAAAATTAAAAAAAACCCAAAAAACAAAAAACCCAAACAAAACAAAAAAAAACCAAAACACCCCAACCAAACAAACAGGAAAAAAAACCCAAAAAGCAGAATACAACAAAGCCAGCGTTGTGGTTTTCAGGCCCTCAGATGATCATAGGGAGATGCAGACTCCAAATATATTTCTGTTCTCAGTCCTGCTACTTTGGGTGAATATTAGGGGCTAAGGAGTGATTTCTGGTGCTTCAGTGGGATTTTTGCCTGGACCGTAAAAACTTGATGATACTAAAGACTTACTTTTGTTACTTTGTGGGGTTTTTTTTGCCATCAAGGATTTCTGTTTTACTTATTTTCATACAAATGTTTGCAGATGGCTATACTGCACAGAATCAAGCTGGTCTTGGCCTAATTGTAGTCCCTGCTGTGACCTTGGTACCACTTCAATATTTTATGTTTGGAATTGGTGAGTATTTATTTATTTGCTAGCTCAAGAACATACTGATAGAAAAACTAAGCTCCTTCTCCCCCAACTGCCCATAATCTACATGCTATTTTCATTTTTATAAATAGGTGCTGCGATAGCATACTGGGTTCCTTCCTGACATTCCTAGTATCTCAAAACAAAATGTTTAACCTGGGTTTGTTTGGCTAAGTTGCTTCAGGAAAGAAGTCTAAGTAACTTGCTTGAAAAATGGGATTTAGGATAGGACTTCTGAGTGATTCCTGCTCTTCCTTCCTGGGTTGAGACTGGGATGAATAACTAACTCTTAGAATGTGTGTTTCTTTTTTTTCTACTTATGGTTTATAATTTTAAGTATATATACATATATTTTTGTGTGTATAGATAGAAGAGCCCTGAGTGACTTACAGTGACTTGTGAGTTTTGTTATTACACTGACTGAGCTTGGAATTTAGGAGAATCTGATTTCTAGCTTTGTGTGAATGACCTTTAAAAATTACAATTTTGTTTCTCTTTCTGTCTTTCACAGTTTCTGATAGTCTACTACAAACGTCATTTGCTCTGATAGGTTTGCAAATTCTTGGTTATATAGTTGCTGTGGTTGGGTTTGCACTGTGTCTCTCAGGTAAGCAATTTTTCTTCTGTAAAAGTGTCTTTTTACTTTTGTCTATACCTGATATTTGTTTAATTTGTGATACTAAAATGCTGTGAAAAACAGCACACAAGTAACTTCTGTGAATGTACTTTGGGACTGTTGCGCTAATGCTGTTTTATCAGGTGAAAGAATAACCCAAAGACAGTATTACATGTATCAGTTTCATTAGTATGGCTTTATCCAACATGACTACATTTTATGAGCAGTTGCTTTAAAAAAAAAAAGTTAATTGTTTTAATTTTGTAACAATTACTGCTCTAAGAGTCACCTAAAACCAATGTTGGCCTTTTTTACTGTTATGCTTACTGAGGCTTAGGGTATTTAGAAACTAGCTAGAGTCATAGCAATTGTCATGTTCGATTCCTTGTTAAGCTCTGCTTATATGCAACTGATAACTGAGTTGCTGGGAAAGGAATACTATTGAAACAGACTAAGAAGGCAAATGCAGAGACAGTAAACTTGGAAGCATTCTTGGACTGTTTTAAGTCTGCTTGTGGCTGGCATTCTATTTCAGCACTGAAAAAGAGTCCCTGCTGTAAAGGAACACCACCAACTAAACACTGCACACAGATAGCCCCCATATCCTTGCTTCTAACCCTCCCTTTGTCCCCTGCCTTCTTTCCCCTCTCCCCACCAGAAAACACCACAGCAGAGAAAAGGGTGAATTTAGGACTAGGCATCTTTGACAGTACGTTTAGTAGTAGAATACGTACTCATGTTCATTGGAAGCACTTTATACCCCTGACTTATTATTTTTTAGACAGTGTACTTGATTTGGGATTTAAGAAAAACTATTTATTCTTGAAGTGGTTTATAAGCGTTTGTCTAATCTGGGTGAAATGATAGACCTTTCAGCAGAGTTGTGATTTGAGTTTTATGCTTATTGTTCAGTATTTACAGAAGTATTGGTATGGGGCACTGAAGTGTTGTCAGATGTAAGAGTGAAATAAGCTGATGGGAGTTTTCTGGTAAAGCGTTAATCCTCTGGGGTAATACAAAACAGAGGATGTTTCTATTGTGCTCTCAAATGGAAAGTCCCCCTAGTTTTTCAGCGTGACCTTTTCACAGGTCAGATAAGGTAGATCTTACCTGTATCTCTGGAAGTTTAGCTCAAGGACCCTTAAGTGTCAGTAGAAATAGCTCATCCTGGGTTGAGCTCACAGGTAGTTGCAGTGAGTTCAAGTCCCTGGAAACAAGGATCGGAGAACAAGGAGTTTCTGTAGTGAACTGTGGTTAGGTTGTAATAGCCTGTTCCTGCTCGATGATATCCTTGTAAACATGGTTTCTGTCGTGGACTTGCCTCAGAACTACCCTCATATTCTGCTCCCTTCGTCCCTTTTTTTTTTTTACCTCGTTCTGTCAGTAGCAATATTGTATTCTGTAATCTAATGTAATTATGGTTCAAAACAATTAGAATTTAAGATGTAAGTTTAAACTTAAAATGCAGTTAAAGAAAGAATGTTGTCAGTTGCAGTGAATGACAGAATAGCTAAATTGCAGTAGAGTAGTACAGCTAAGCAGGATAAAGCAGTAAATGCATCTGTATCATTAAAGAATGTATACAAAAAAGAAAGATGCAGAAGTAGTTATGAGATAGCTTTGAAGAGAAATTAATCACATCTGGTTTTATCGGGTTTATATATTTTAGTATTCAGTTATAGCCGAAAAGAAAAACTTATGCTTTTACTTGTGTCAGATGATACAGTTTCTTGTATTGTGTTTTTAACAGCCTGTCCTCAATTACATGGGTCTGTTGTGATTGCTGGCTTAGCTATTATGGCTATTGCGACTTTGCTTAGTCTGGCTTACGTGTTTATTATGGGTAAGTAACACCTAATATTCTGCCTTATTTTTTTTTTTAGCACTTAAATATACAGAACAGCAATTTCCTCTCTTGTACTTTTCAGAGGTAGACATAGCTTATTTGAACATAAGGTGTGATTTCACAATTATGTAGTTTAAAAAATTACTGAAAAATTGTCTGTGTGTATTGACTTTGTTTCATAGTCTGTGGAGAATCTTGAGTAAAGAAATTTACAGCTTATTGTAATAAACTGTCTTGAGATCAACACAGCCAGGTTTCTTAAGTAAGAGTGTTTCAACTGTAGGACAAATGTTGCTGTTTAAGCTCTCCATTAACACAGTTGGCAAGGTGAAGCTTAGACCAAAGAGAGCAAAAGGATTTCAAGGATTCCAAAGAGGGGGTTGTGAGATGGTGCAGACAAAAGCTTATCAGGATATGAATTTAAAGAAGCAAAATCTGCCTAGTAATTTCCACTGGTTAGAGGTAGATTAAAATAAGAGCAATTTGAATGCACAGCTTTCATTTTAGTGAATCTGATTTTTTCTTATGCTTAGTTTTAAAAGCCAAGGGCAAAGAAAAGCAATACTTTGTTTCAGAAACTGGTCTGTTCACTAGATCTCAAAGAGAAGAGATTTAAAGGTGTAAAAGCCTATCAAGCCTGCTAAATAGAAGAAGAAAAAAAAAAAAAAACAAACCACCACAGCAATGCTGTGTGATTGGAATGTGGTGCAGACATCTCTAAGCTGGCCCACCACAGCATAACATTATGTGGTCTTTACAGCTTGGGTCTGAGAGCAGAGTGACTTTATTTGTTTCTAGCTGTGCATGAAGGCTCTTCAAACAGCTTGTTAGTTTGGACTCAGAACCATGCAACTGAGGATATACTGCTTCTAGATTCAAGCTGATGTGTATACAGTCAGCACAGTCCCTAGTCTGTGCTAAACTGTGTGGTCTTCTAGGTTTAGTATGTGCACACAATGTGTGGGTATGGTCAGAAGTAATAGATCTTGAGACAGGGAGAGTTTCCATTGAATAAGAAATTAAGGCAGAATGCCTAATATTTTATATCTGAGATAGATGAAGATGAATAAAAAATGTGACAGAGCAAGCCTTTTAACAATGATAAAAGTAATTGTTATTGACTTTGGACTACTTGTGGACTGGATGTGATAAGATTATTCAGTTCCTAAACAGAGGAGTGCTTAGAGGCTTTAAGAATTTGCAGATTGTCTTATTAAGTAATTTTGAATCAGGAAAGTTTCAATTTTGTGTGTTGCTACTCTGTTCCAAGTTTCATATGTAGATATTTTTGTTCAGTTGATCATGACATTTACTCATTTGCCTGGTCACTTTTTTGTCACTATTTTAGGTTCCAGAATGCAAGATCATCCTCGTCCAGGGGTAAGCTTAAAATTAATAAATTTGGGGTGACTAGATGGCTCAGGGGATTGTAGTGAGATACTGAACCTTTCTTCACTAGTTCGAATTCAGACCAGGTTGGTAGCAAGCAAAAGTTCTGGCTGTGTAACAGATGTCTAATGTTGAGTGAGTTGGTGGTCTTGATTGTCCCTATTGAGTGTGTCTATATCTAGTACTGTAATTGCCACCCTTAGCTAAGAGCTACTCCAACTATTATGCTGAAATGGAGTTTCAAGGGCTATCACAAAAAGGTGGTGGATGTGAAGGGAAGTTTGGTGTTTGTTTACAAGTGCTCTTTCAAATGAATTTATAAAGACCTTTTGCTCACATTAATGAAAATGCTTTTTCATTAAAGTGAGAGGAGAATACTGTTGTTTGTTTTTTTGTTTAGTTGGGGTTTTTTGGTTTTGGTGGGTTTTTTGGTTTTTTTTTTTTGGTTTTTTTTTTATCTAGGTTGCTTCTAAGAGACTTAGGGTGGTGATGTTTTTTGTTTTGTTTTGGTTTTTTTTTCTGAGATCTGTTACAACAGAACCCCCTTCAATATTCCCTTGAATTCCCAGCTATATGAGTGCTATAGCCTTGATCTTTTTTCTTTTCTTATTTTCCTATAATACCCCTTAATTTGATTAGACCATCTGAAAACAGAGTGTTTGTCTTTAGGTTACACAGAACAAATGGAAAAACACTTTTGTTTTTTTACAGAAGGTTTTTCAGTCAGTTTTTTTTTTAATTCTAGAGTAATCATTCCTTAAACAGTAATTTTCAGTGCTTTCTAGTGATCCATGAATGTGAACTGTCTAATTCCTGGAGTTTTGCAGAAGCAAGTAAAGAGGCATGGAAGTAAAATTTCCTTCTAGCAGGAAAGGATGGCAGATACTAAAGTCATCCCATTTTTTTGGCTGGCAGTCATCGATGGAAATACATTTCCAGATCTCCTCCTCAGTCTACAGCCTGAAACCCAGCTGTTGAAGAAAGACGGTTTCTAACAGTGGCGCAGGAGAGCTGACTGCGGTTAGGAGAACAGAGAGAGATGCATTTCTCGCCCCCGCCCCCCCCCCGCCCCCCCCCCGCCCCCCCCCCCCCCCCCCCCCCCCCCCCCCCCCCCGTTACTTTTTCTCATCCGTTTTCATTTTAAGGAATAGTATTTCAGAGAGTTGGTCTCTTACTTAAGGAGGGAATTTAAGTGCACCAAGTCTTAAAACAAAACAAAACAAAAACCCTCAAACAACAATAATTAAAAAAAAAAACAACAAACCCTCAAACAACAATAATTAAAAAAAACCAAAGTGTTCACAAAGTTCATTATGTTATAAAAATGAGCTGAGAAGTGTGTTGGATATGCTTCTTTCAAAACATAGTCTTGCCTTTATGTAACACGCTCAGGTTTATTTGTAGAATGGGCAAGACAGGGCAAGAGGATTTTTTTTTTTTTTAAACTTAGTTTTTGGTTGGAAATAAGCTTTGAAATAAATCCCATATGCAAGTAAGATCCTTTGTGGAACTCCTTTCTCTTTATGAGCTGTTCTCTTTGCAAGGTGGTTTTACACTGCAGCGAGGATTTGACAAATAAAGAAATAGCCGCAATTATGTAGTAGTGAATACCATGTTACTCTCTGAATTTGAGGCAGGAATGAAATAAAAACAAATTTTAAAAACTTAGAGGCCATTGCATATCTCAGCCACTGAAAATACAGGTTTTGCAGCTGCAGTTAGTGGAGGGTCAGATACAGAAGAATTCAGGTGACAATAATTTGTGCCCTTGAACTTAAGGAAGTTACAGAAAGACCTAGTGGAAAATTGTGTTAATATGTTGCTCATTTCCTTCATGGGCTGTTCAGCATATATTACTGCACTTGGGGACGATAAATAGATGTGAAGTAATTTTGAAAATAGACTTAAATTCTGTGTAATCTAAAGACTATGGAAAGCTTAATATCAATGAAGTGCTTAATTTTGACAGTAGGGCACACTTAAAAAATTATGCCTGATATTTTCTTGAGTCTGAGGGGGGAAATGGTGCGTATTTTGAAATCTGCTGTCTTAACTAATTACTGATTTTTTTAATTATTTTTTTTATTTAATATTTCTGTAAATTGTGTTGTGTTGTTTCTGATGATTGTCTACCGGACTAAACGCACAACTGTAGTGTATTTCCTTTTGAGGAGATTACACTTGATTGCTTGGTTACTATTTTTTTTTAGTCATGCTCCTTTATTACTAACCATTGATCAAATCACAGAAACAATCAGTTAGGTTTTAGAGCTTAAAAGTAGTATCTGCATGCCTTTTGCTGCCATCTAGAGGTATTTCATCTAAGGAAAAATTTCGGCGGGGAGGGAATAGTCTGGAGAGTGCAGTTATTGATTGATCTGATTTTTTTTTTCAAAACTCTAGCCATTAATTTTATTAATGTTCAACTTTCTTCATTTTTGTAGAATCACTACTTACTGTATATGTCAATTAGAGTAATTTAACTGTGGCGAGCCAAAAGTAAACATGAAAGCTTTTTATACATATATACATTTTTAAATGTTTTGCAGAAAGCTGTGGAAGAACCACTAAATGGTAGGTGATATTCAAGGCTTATCTTCTAATTAAGGGATTAATTATGGAAAAACATCAAAAAATAATTGTAGTTCTCAATACAACAGCACTGAGGTGGCAGATCGGTATATCAACTTTTGTGGCTCTGTGAGTCAGTGAGAGTTTGATCTCTCAGTGATGCTATGCCTGCAGATCCAGATGCCCTGTTCTACACTTCTGTGCTTGCTAGCCAGTGGCATTGTTTGACTGTTTTAGGACAAGTCTAATAGTTCAGTATATTATATCCACCCTCTTCGCTTTGCAAAAAGTCCAACTTTTAACAGGAAAAGAGGGGACAGATCTTGAAAATTGATGTTAATTCTTCTTCATGAGCATTTATCTTGGTGAAATACTTATGACTATAGCAAAATCTATCCTTGTCACTTTGTTCTTTTGGTATTTCTTTGGGTTGGAGAAACTCTACCATGGTGCTGGGATACTCTGATAGTGCTTAAGATGGGGAAATACATGGTTAGAAGGGGATGACTGATTTTTTTTTTTTTTTTGCGCTATTCTGTTCACTATTTGGCATACTGCATAGTAGCAAGTTCTAACTTGAATTACTAATTTAATTATGACGTGTTTCTTACTGTTTGGCTTATTACTAATCCATTTGCTTGGCTTTTAAAGATGCAAAAGGAGTGATGTTAGAATGATGGTAAGTCCAAGTATGTCTCCAGATATTTATTTTAATTAACAGGCATTTGGGGATTTTGATGTTTAGACTTATCTAGTGCTAATATGATGAAACTTGGAGGACAAGTTTCAGTGCAGGTGCTGATCTTATTCAAATTTATATTTCATTGAAAAGAAAGAATATATGTTTTCTATATGATACATAGGGGAATAATGTGTATTTTTAAACAGTGGAGAGGATGAGTAAGTGAGAGAGAACTATTAAGTAGTATGTTTCTGATCAAATGTGGAAAGTCAAATAGTTTGTATGTTTCCTTTATGCTTATATATTATTTAAGATGCATGGACTGTTTCCTTGGTGGTGGGTTTTCATATTTGTTTTTTGGTGATTTCTGTTGTTGTGGTTAATATAATTAACCTTCTGTACATATTTAATTGGTGATCTCCCATGGAAGTGCACAGGAAAATGGTTTGAAAGTAGACTTTATTCTTCTCCCCGCCCACCTCTTCCCCCTGCCTTGAATTCTCTGGGGTTTGTTACATTGTTTGTGTGCAGAATTCACTCAGTTTGTTATTTTTTCAGGATCAGATAGTCATGTTTAACAGAACTGAAACATATCCTAATAAGATTTAGGAGCTACTTAAATAACTTATTTTTGACAAACCTGAATTTTGGACTTTAAGATCTAAAGGTGCAGTGTAGCTTCTGCCCATTGGTTGCTTAAAGATCTACTAAGTATGGTAAACAAAGATGTATGTTGCAGTGTCTTGGCCTAAGTTAAGATTTCTTCCAATTTGGAATGCCCTCAATGCTGAGTTTAGTCCTTCTTGATTTTATAACTGCCTGTAAGATTGCAACACTGACTACATGTAAATAGAGTCCTCCTGAGTATCTAATTTTAAAATTTAAGCTCTTCAGTGAGAGCTCAAATTTTAAGCTCTCTACAATCTGGCCAGGAAACTCTGTTACTCCTCTGATGGATACAAGCTGCAGGAACCAAGAATCTTCACAAACTTGGCTACCCACTTTGGGTACCAGTCTTGGAATTTGGGGCCAAGTTAATACGGTCTCTCTCATTTCATGGCTTACTACAAATTAGGAGGTTAGAAGTCTGTCTGCTTTTTCTGCCTTGAAAAATAGCTCCTAAAAGTAATAGAAGGTTTTACAGATTGAAGACAAGGGCTCTGATGCACAAGCTGGAGGCAGAACCTTTTGAGCTCTACCTGCTTTCTGCCTTAACCTTCCCTTGAAGGTGCACACACACCCCGAAGGGATGAGTCAGATGCTGAAGCATACTAGCTTACAAAATGGCATGTGAAAGTAAACCAGCATTAGAAGTGAAGACAGGATGGGTCAGGCTGAAACATCACTTGCTGTTTGTACTACTTTTCCATTTGTTGAGTGCTAAGCATGCTTTCAAAGTTTGAAATCAAAAAGTTTTTTTAAGCTGTAACTTGAGTAGACAGCACAAAGTGTTGCTGCTCTTCCCAAACAATTTTTTTTGTTTGTTTTAATTCCCAGAACTGCAGGACGATGTGATATGTGAAAAGTACACCGTTGTTGGTACGCCGTGGCCTTGAAGATGCACTACTCAAAGGGAAGAAATTCAGGAAACTAGTTGTTTTGCATGTGTGGCAAAAGTGCTTTTGATATAAATGATGTAATTTTATAGTCACAGCAGCTGTAGCGAGAAACACGTGTGTTTGCCCATGTGTAATCTCTGTTTTCTTTTGTTATGGTGTATATGGTATGCTTGAGAGTGAGAATATAAAAAGCACTGTTTGCCCACTACAGAGTCTCCCTGCAGTAATCCTTAGTGGTATCATTTCAAAAACTATCATTAGTCACTGCTTTGATAATGGGCCTGCTCAGCCCAAAGATTGCAGTGCCACTTAGACCATTGTTTTCTTTATTTGTGTGCATGGGCAAGGTATGGTCATATCTATATGATAAAAGCAGGAAGTAGAGATTGTACAAATACATATTTTCTGACATTCAGCAAAACTTTTATTAAATAAATAAAATGGTTATATACAACATTGGGTAAGTACAAAGTTGACTCCCGGCTTTCTTTAATTTATGAACAGAGTTCTCCTAATTCCAGAAAATACTAGTATTCCTCTCTATGGTCATGTATGCTCTGGTGGCCAATATTTTAGTCCAGTGAGAGAGCTCTCCGTGCCTCTTCTGTATTCTTTGATGAGAAACTGCTCAGCTGTTGGGGCCTAATTCCGCACTGGAATTATGGAGCACAGCAGCTAGTAATTTTCATGCTGAATGCAGTACTTGTGTGTGTTCATGTTGTGCACTTTGTGGTACTGGAAGCCATTTCAGGCATTCTTAACTCAGTGAGTTTGTAAAACTCATAGATGCTTCATAAAATAGG
The DNA here is from genome assembly GCF_036417535.1 of Chlamydotis macqueenii. Lineage (NCBI taxonomy): Eukaryota > Metazoa > Chordata > Aves > Otidiformes > Otididae > Chlamydotis > Chlamydotis macqueenii. The sequence goes on along the minus strand of NC_141556.1, from coordinate 96,817,987 downwards.
AGTTGTCCTATTTACTGTATTTTTTAGAGTTTTAAAATCTGTTTTCTTGAATGGAAAAAGGAGCTATTCCATTTCTGACCCAAGTTTGTGATGCTAATGAGAAGTGAGGAGACTCAGTTTCTGTATATATGTAAGCAGTAAAGTTAAAAATCCATTTTCTAGGACTTGCACATTCCATGATATTTTTACCACATTTTACAACTGTTTTGAAAGTTGTTCCAATATAGCTGGCCTCTCTTAGACTTTACGTATGCTTTGTAGAAATCTTGACATTGTCTCCTATTTGTACTAAGGTAATATATTTCAAAGGTACACGTGATTGTCTCCTTCTAAGAATTTAAAACTTTGTTTGGAAAGCTGTTGCCAAACAGTAATTAATAAAATCCATGTTTTTAAAGATTCTGAGTAATTCGGTATGTCTCGGAGGTGAATGTTATAAACTAAGGTCCAGATCCATGTTGTGGGTGCGTGTTGCAGAGATTCAAGTCTCTGCATGTTGAGCCCCAAGTCTCGATGCAGACACCTTGCATCAAGAATTCAACAAAATAAAATAGAGGTATCTGATTTTTACAATATTTACTCTGATAAACAGTCCACTTGCTAGGGCTGCAGGATTGAACATGTTAAAGCAACCCATGGTCCAGCCCTCACTAACATCAGTGGAACTGTGCACAGTGAATAGAGTTATTAATGTGATAAAAACATTTAAGCAGCATATATGAGGTACACTTACTTTCATACCTTCAAGTCTGTCAGTGGGAGTATTCATACAAGATATGAGCTCCTATATATGAATCTTCTGATACAGGTTTTTCTATAATCACAACACTCTACCTGAAGATGGGAGACTACTCTCCATTAACAATTCAGTGTAAGAATTTACCTGATTAAGTCCCATGCAGAGCTCCTGATTAGAACTAGTGATTACCTCTGGCAAGTGGAAAGTTGAGCAATTGAGGACTAAAAAGCAAACCACCTGGGATTCTGTTGAGGTATTCTGCCTTAGAAAAACCATTATGTACAATAGCTTTTCGTTAACTTCAGTAAAGCAAACTACAGTAGAACCTGTTCGTGTGGATGAGGCCGAGCTGTTAGTGGGCATTGCCGAAACATGAGGAGCTCGGTGGCCGTATACAGGCTGCAGAATCAATTGTCCCAGAACTGGGAGAAACCCACTATTGTGTTAAGGGCTCTGCTCTGGATTTCTTGTGGGTAGAAATTTAAAGGCAAGAGTTTAAAAATTCATTGATTCACCCAGCCCTTTCCCACCAGAAATTTAAAACCAAAGTTGTTCATAATTGTATGCTTCTGTTTGTGTGTGTATGTATGTGTATATATAAATATATAGACATTTTAAAGATCTATACATCTATAGTCTTTACTGAATAAAATGTTTTTATTTATGAAACATGAAAATTATGTAAATATTGTGCTAATATACTTAAAGAATAAAGCAATTTTAAGTTGTTTTCGTGAGAGATTTTCTTGTTGCCATCACATTGAACTTCTGTAACTGCTTCCATAAATTCATAGTCATAGCTCTTCTTCCTGCCTTTACGTGCTCTCTCCCTCTAGATTACTTATTGGGACATACAGGCATGTTCTCAGTGTTACTTAGGCTGCTGCAGGTGATTTTGGTTGGGAAATCTTGGTGTTTCTCCTTAAAAAGGTCATCCAGTTGGGGAAGAAAGTATGTAGATTGCCCTTTAATAACTTTAACTGAGCTAACCAACTTCAGCTGTCAAATGTTGTCACCTGAATGGGCTGTGAGAGAAAATAGGAGCAAAGGAATAACAAGCTATTAGTGTAACTTTAAAACCACAACAGAGCAGTGCGTACTTCTAGTCTGTCTTTGCAATGCTGAAATGACATCTCTGCAATAAGAGAATTTCTTGTGTTACTACTAAAGCACTACTACATAAGTTCCGGATTTTCTGAAGTTGTGTTTGACATTAGTTTGAGAGTGGAGAAATGAGAGAAGGCTGCAAGTCCTGTCTGGAAGTGTTTCTGCTTGCACATCCCCGTCAGCTGAGCTGATGGGAACAGTTACAGTTATGAGCAATTCCCTGCATGTTCAAGGTGATTTGAACCAGGGCTGTTACTTCAAGATGCCTTCTGAAGTCTTTTGTGATTCCCCTACATGCGCATGTTCGTCTCTAAAGAAGTGATGAACCACGGTTTGAGCTATGAAATTTTGTTTTAGAATTTTGCTGTGCAGGGACCTAACTGCAACCACTAGATGAACTTAGGGTAAATTGTAAGCTCAGAGTGCGCCTGCTCCTAAAGCTCAGGAAAACTGCATGCTTGAACCTTGGGGTGAGAAAAATTGTACTAATCTAAGTGTAAGTGATTGGAGAATATCTCAATGCAATCAGATCTAATACATGTAATTCAGACTGTTCCAATCAGGTGGGCCAGGAAAACCAACCCAAACCTGACCTGTCCGGTCCAGAAGCCTTCTCAAGGAGCTTCAGTGCTTCAGCAGAGTTCCATAATTGAACATTTACTACTGTAGTTCCCTACCTAATAGCAGAAGAGGGCATCTTCTAGTTCCTTCTACTTAGATACAGCTAATAATGATCTTGAAGTTAAATACATCTTACTTCAAAACTTCCATTATGAATAAAAGGACATGAGCTGGACTGTCTTTCTTGCCAAGTGCTTGTAGTTGTCTTGTTGCCTGCTGTGCATGCTCCTGAAATCTGGCGAGGGTAGGGTGTGACCTGGTAGGTGTGCTCCAAACCCTGCACAAGGCGCTTGCGGTGGCTGCACACGTGTCAGCACTGAGGATTGGCTTTCACAGGCCACCTTTTCTGCTGTAGCTGGTCTGTGGTATAAGGGGAAGGAGTAGTCAAAAAGTATGAGAAAAGGGTAGAACCAGGCTGTATTTCAGTGGATTGATGGGTTGGCAAGAAACTTTAATACGCGAATGTAAATAGCACGGAGATGAGGATCATCTGTTTTGGGGGAGGAGAACTGCAGCATTGAAATAAATTTTTTTGTTTCCTTCTGTTCTTTTGCTTGCGAGCTTGTTTTTAAAGACTGCAAAAAGGAGGCTTGAAATTACTGGGCTGAAGAGGGGGTACGATGGACAGAAGAGAGAGTGTCATGAATGTCCCACATTTGGTGGGAGAAGTCTTTTGAAGAGCTTAGGAACTGCAGATTTGCGGGAAGAGAGTGAACAGTTTCTGCAACTCAACTCTAATAGTGGCACTTCTGGACCCTTCAGGAGTTGTACGACTGTAGGTAGTGCTGTCCAGCTGACCAAGTAGAGGTACCTGGGCATGTACAGTTGCCACTTGAAGTCAGTATGCTACCTCCACACCTCAGTGATGTCCCTTGGGCGTTGTAACTAACTGGTGCAGAGTAAGGTCTGACATACCTTCGACTTGAATTAGAACTGCTTAAAGAAGTACTGAATTTTAGCTGTCGTTCACAATTTATGTACTTGCAGATAATGAAAGATTTCGAAACTGATTGCTCTAGCTCGTTAATTGTCCCCTCCTCCCCTTTCTTTTAAGATTGCACAATAGGTAAGTGCAGGTTAAACTTTGAATGGTTACCAGATGTGTGGGAAAATGAAGCATGATATTTTTCACAACTTCTATCTTAAGGTCAGCTCGATGGTAGTTTTATTTGGTTATATTAATTTAACTTTCCTTTTTTTTCCTTCCATAAATGCAGCAGGCATTGCTTTCAGAGGAAAAGCGTTTGGTTGTATTTTGGGCATCGGGGTTGATTTTTGTTTTTTTTTTTCCTCTGTGCAAGAAAATAGTATTCTTTAATAAATTAGGCATATGCAAAAAACCCAGCAGAAATACACTCTGCTGTTGACCGGAAGGTTCATGCAAGCACAAACAATGAAAAGTTTACAGACAACAGTAAGGAGAATAAGGATCTTTAAGGTCTATCCATTATGATTAATTTAATTTAAGTTTGAGCATAACCCGTCAAGACAATTTCACTGAAGCACAATGTGATTTAGGATTCTCTGACATCTCTTACAAGTTGAGCTCTGTGGAAAAGAGAAAATTCATTATATTAAACATGAAGTAAAGGCACTGTGTGGTGTACAGACTTCTGCAGGTACTGGGCATCAGGCTAGGTAGAACTTGGAAGCTTTGATTCAAGAAACACTGAGAATTTAAGGATTATGATAAAATTCTATCAGTTATAATTAAAGGAGCTCGGTGTGGAACCAGATGCCTCTGAATCTGAACTGTGCACTGCAATTGTCAAATAGTGAGCTTTTCCAAAACACAATCTCTCTGTAGCTAGAGTTAAAGCTAAGAATGGAAATGTTGCATTAAGTACACCAGGCTTTGACAGAGAGAGGCGGTTTCTGTTCTAGGAAGTTTGCAAGGTTTTGGCTGGCATAAAAACTGATGAGCAGGTACAACTGTAGGAACCTAAAATGTCCTTCCTGCTTCCTCCTCCCTTACCTGCTATGTAGGTAGGAAACAAGTTGGTTTTTTTATACACTGAGAAAGCTGAACAGCACCGTGATATTACTCTTTAATGTAATGATATAAAGAAATTTGGATGGAAAAGGTTGAGAAGAGGAGGGCAATTGCTTTTTCTTGTTGCCTTCCCCCTCCTGGTTTGACACACCTCCCCCACGCCACGCCCTCGCTGCTGCCTCCTCCACAGCGGCAGCGTGGCCGATACTCTCTCAGAGCGAGCAGTGCATTGTCTCCTACCTACCTGCCTGCCAGAGGTGGAGAAAGGAGCCCTCGCCTAGCTTTGAGGAAGAGGATGAGCAGGGAGATGGATGTGCAGTAGAGCTGGTTGTTTGGAGCAGAGTGCAAGATGTGCCTTGTAGATGTGCCCCCTACTGCCCTTACAGGTGCATTTAATAAAGGTGATGCCTTGATGCTACCACAGCCCTGCTGAGTTGCCCTTTACGCTTCCCTTTTTTTCCCTCATACCAGCTCTCCAGTGAATGATATAAATCCAGTAGTAATGGGCAATCGGGAAGTAAAAAAAAATTCCCCCAAAAATTCTGAACCATGAGGCTGCTTCTGGCATTTGCAATGACAGTACACCAGAGCACCAAAGCATAAACAGTTTAAAATGTCATACTGAGCGTGAAATGAAGCTGGTTGCAGTGTCAGTAAGGAAGTGTGATTAATGTATGATAAGATACATCATGACTGTGCCAGTCACAGTGAAGATGATGGAGGAGAAGGTGGTTCCTGCCCCCAGGGCTGGCTAAATAAACTACAGATACTTCATTGGAGACAGCATGAGCTCTTGACAGGCTCCACAGGTGAATTAACGGCATGGTGCATGTCAAAAAGCCACGAGGGAAAAGATGCTAAAACAGAACAAGCACCACAAGAGAAAAGCCCTGCACCAAAAGCTACAAGATGCTACTTGTTTATTTACCAACAGTACAAAAACATCCTCTTCACCATGTACACTTGGTCAGGGACTGCTCCCTGCCTGAACCTGCCCTTAACCTAGGTTGCAGCCTCAGGCTGGGAAACGTGAACAACATAACCTCCTCAGTACATAGCAGGGTCTGCCAGGCCAAAATCTGTCCCCAGGTGAGCAGCAAAGACAAAGCTCTGGGAGCTCGCAGGGCTTGAAGAAAGGAGCAGACACTGGCGAAAAGGAGGAGATGGGGGAGACTTCAGTTGCATCTTTTCCATGTCAAGCTGGTTGGGGGTTGACGTGGGGGGTCGCGTCAGCATGAAGCAGCTGTAATTGGCAGTACCAAAGTTTACCAAAGTACGGGCTAGGCCTTCCCTTGCCTCTAGTAGAGCGTTGTGCTGCTCCAACACCTTTAACTTCCTTAGCTGTGCTCCAACAGAACACTTGGGCCCCTTTGGCAGGTGACAGAAGGCTCCATCTCACTTTGAGACTTAACCCTGTTGTTTGCCATCACCATTTCAGCTCAGGTTGGTTTTGGCCTTCCTGAAGAGGAGGAATGAGACCAATTGTTTTGTTCCAAAGCATCCAGGGATCTCAGAGTCGCATCTCAATATAAATTTCTTCAATTGAAAAGTGTATCGTGTCTGTATCCCATCCCGCCCCGCCCCGGCCTCCTCCCCAGGGAGTGATGCTGCAAGTGAGATGCAGCCCATTGCAAGGCTTGCATTTCACTCAAATCCCACAGTGCCTGCAGGACAAAAGGAGAGTGGTGAAACTGCAAGCTCTGAAAGCATCACCCTGGAAGGCTGTTCATACCAATCTAAAGACCTGAGAACCTTTTACTGAAATATTTCCTGATCTTAAGAGGTATGGTCTCTACCAGGAGCTGGTATGCATTCTGATTTGATGGGATCTGAATGATCAACACCAAAAAAAAAACAACCAGAAAAGGAGCTATGTTCTGGATTTTTAGGTAATTTTACCAGGCCAGTCAATCTGTGGCTAAATTTTATTTTTTCATAGAGCAAATGTACATGTTGTAAGCATGTCTTTAGCACACCATTCCTGAACATAGTGGTCTCACAGAAAAAGAACCCCGTAAAAGAGTAGCTTTACCCATGGGCCAACGGGAAGATTTTAAAAGCCACGCATGTAGGCAACAGTCATATCTTGCTGGAGTCTGAGCAGCCTTAGGTGCCACAGTGCCCTCAGTGCCAAAGAGGAACGGATGACGTTTGAAGCCCTTGAGGTCTGGGTCTTCCTGCAGCTGGATATCTGGAGAGAACATCACCACCTCTGAGATGACCTCTTACCAGGCAGCTTCCCAAAGGAAGCAAAACCAATTTTGCCAGTGAAGGACTAAAGATGAGCGCAAGGCTGAGTGCTCTCACCAAAGTAGCACGAGGGATGCAGCCCAGGATGCGGTTGGCTTTCTGGGCTGCAAGTGCACTTAATTTAATCATGAGTGTTTTTGCTGGCGGTGCTTTCCCTAAAGGCTCAGTTCCTGGTGTCACATAGCTACAAGGGAATCTCTGCTTTCATGAAAAGAAAAGCCATCTCTCTTGGCCATAGAATCCTTGAAAATGTCAACCTTCTGCTTATTGCAAACGTGCACACATGCACTCACACCAGCTAGACAACATCTCAGTGTAGTTATTTTTAAAGACACCTTATGAGTTTTGGCTGACCTGGCACGTCATTTCTGAGGTTGCATTTCAAGGAATGGTATGGCGAGATTGGTATGGTAAGATCAAAGCAGAAGGTTTGGACATACTGAGCTCCTCAACTAACACACTGATGCAGCAGAATGGTCTCCTACAGGTGTACACCTCTGGTTACGCAGGACTCGGAGCTGCACTGATTGACTTCTCCATTTTGCAAAGCCACAGTACAGCCCCATTGCTTTATCTCAGCCCGTGGGAGATTGGAGAGATCTACAAAAATAGCACCAGATTGTGAGGGTGGATGTTGCTATTCTGAGGGTTAGACATGCAGGTGAAACCTCCTGCCAAGATGGGACAGACATGACTACAGATCAGGGAAAAGTGTGTGAGAAAGGACACAGAGGAGGGTCTGAAAGATAGTTTTTGGAAAAGGGAGAAAAACCCCAACCCTTGTGATTCCTGTGATGGGCAAGGTGTGCATTTGACTGGAAGAAGAGTGGGGGCTTGAGGACACATGCATGAGGACAAACAGAGTTCTAGATCATGGGGACAGTGGGAGCAGTGAAAATAATTTCTGTGCAGTGTATCTGCACCCAACCATTGCTTTGGTTTGTGGCAGCTCCTTTTCTGGGAACAGCCTGCAGGACTCCCAGAAAGAGAAGCAAAACACTGTTATTCCCTGGGAATACCGCTGAAATTATTTGTATAGCCTGTGCCAAAACGGCACACAGCGGTCCTCCTGTGAGGAGAAGGATGGCCAGCATTACATTTTAAGGACTGCTCAGTGCATTTTGGAGAGCGGGGCCCATCTTGCCTCCGGAGGCTGTTTGTCTTTGAGGATAATACTCTTCAAATCGGTGGAGGTTCTCTTAGGCAGGGGATTATATCTGCTAACACAAAGCTAAAAGAGAGCAATTGGGGAAATATGTCATGATTATTCATAAAGGCCAATTAAAAAATGTTTTCAGTGGCTTAGTTCTCCCTTAGTGAGTGTGGTTGTTGGATCCATGCTTTGTTTTGATTCAGATGGTATCTGCTGCAGGGTGAATCACTTGAACTGAAGCCCTGAGCTTTTGAAATACCGACTTTTCTTGAGGGAAGGAGAAAAACAGAGCTGAAATTTAAATTCAGCTGATTAAAATAAGCAGTTTAATAACATCTACTTGAAAATTGTGGTGTATTTTAACCTCTCAACTCATTAAAGCAAAGAAAAAACATATTTTGGACAGGCTGTTTCAACAAATTTGCAGGTCTTTAAACTGCTTTGAAACCTTGTGACGATGCCAAATGTAGACTTTGGGGCCGGGAGGGGTGGGAAGGTTAGCAGAAGGTAATGTCTACCTTTTCTGAAGTGTGTCTTTTGGGTTTTACACAAGAGAAAAATGATGTTGAAGGCTTATAGGTACTGCTTCGGCCCAACCAAGGGCAAACCAGGTAAGACCGAGAACCACAACAGCCTTTAGCACTACGTGTGGCTTTCCCAGCCTACCAAAGGCCATGGTCTAAGAAAACATTAATCTTCATTCCCTAGGGCCAGGGGATGCTGGCAGCACTTTGCATGCTGGCGTGCTGCTGACAAATTAAAAAATATTACTAAAAGATTATTTTTCCCATGCCCAGCAGTGTAACGCACCAAAGTAAGTCCTGTTTGCTCACCTGAGAACTGAAGTGCAGGAAATGCGGTGCCATCTCTTCTGCAGCGCCACTGTTAAGGTACAACAGGTAGGAAGATGTCCTTGAGATACTTGTTAACACTGCCTCCAGCCCTCTCCCCACACCATGGTTCTCATTTATTTGTGACTCTCAGAGCGGTGAAAAACGCCAGGGACTGGGGTTGCTGGCACTGACCACGCCAGGAGTTAGCACCGCTCGCCATGGATGGACATGCTCTTGCTCATGGGCGATGCAGCTGAGGGCACTTCATGGCTGCCCTCTCCCATCCCAGCCACGCAGACTCGAGCTGGGAAGAGTCGAAGCTGCTTTTCTGTTTTATTTTTCTTCAGCAACACTTCGGCAGCGGTGTAGCCCCAGCTGCAGCTGTAGTCACGCAGACACGAAGACCCTGCTACTCATTCCTGATTTTCTGTATGGCAACCAATAGTTACCCCAGTATGAGGAGACAGAGGGACTTTTACCATTGTACTGTGGTATATAAGGTAAGTTATTAGATGCATGCACACACATATGCACATAAATACATATATGTGTATGGTATGTACATTGCACCAAACAGCGAGTGCAGAACACTCTGTGAGTACAGGCAAGGGTGGCCTTATTTTGCAGCCAGCAATGGTACATCACCTTGGAACACAAGGAAAAAGACGGTTCATCAGATCTTTTATTTTTCACTGTGCATTTGCTTCATTCCAATAGCTTGCAGGCTTTATTAATAGACTTTATTAAAAGCCTAATCCTCCTGTCCACTCGGCTAAAGGCTGAGAAGCCCTTAATGTGTGGTTCCAAAGGGAAACCTTCAGCAGAAACTGAGCAAGCAAACTCAACAACCCAACTGCATATTTTAAGGGCTGAAACTATGTTTTCCCTCCCAGGAGAGTTTCTACCTCCAACAAACCATATCTAGAGCTTTCCTTGGCCATAATGGAGAGGTGGAAAGAACTCCTCTGGAAGGGTCCAGTGGATCAGCCAGGATCCTCAACATCAGGGCCAGGGGCTTGCAGGCGGAGAGACACAAGCTGGTGTCACCCCACCACCAGCATCAGATGTGGTCTTGGGTTCCTTGATGTCTGGCATGAGCCCAAGGAGGGTGCCCACGTGGGATGTGCGCAGCCATCACGCGGTGCTGGCTCACTTGGGCAAGGGAAAAGCATCTGTGCTGCCATCCCAGGAGTAGCTACTCCCCATTAGCCATAAAAATGACACTATGAGGAACAAGCAATTAGTCAAAACTGGTAAATTAAAAGGCTATCTGCAGTTGTAAGTGGTGTTTTATTTGAGTCAAAGCCTACCTAATAATTATAACAGCTAGATAGTGTTTGGTAAGCTGCAAGGAAAGTACACAGACATTTTGAAGGTTTCCAGCAGAATGTGAATGCTGCAGAATAACATAAGGTTTTTGAAGAGGAGTGAAAGCATCACGTCTCAGAAGGAGAGGACAGAGCAGCAGGTATTTGTAAAGGTAGCCAGTGCAAAGGGAAAAGCACAGGCTTGGAGCTGGTCAGGGGCCAAAAATGTCAAAAGGAAAGAATGTGGTGCATTTGCAAGGGTAGAAAGGGAGGACTAAGGCATAAAACCTACGGAAAAAATAGCCATATCCTATAATTTCCCCCAAATGAAGGATGAAACAACAATGCCACAGAAGTGTCCGAAACCAAGAAGCTGAAGGTATATATGGAAATCTCTCTGCCCTGGGAGTTTGGAAGTGGTATAACCCCATCCTGAAAAATGACAAGTAATAAATAAGTTCCTGGCATTCCCACAACCCACACATGTATGTTCCACACGTGTGCCACATCCTTGCACACAGACACCACCAAACTGGTGCTTGACTGGACAAGTGGTCCAGATAAACCTTTTTTATCTTTTGAATGGGACCTGTGAGTGCTCTTTTTTTCCTCCATTTTTCCTAGACAGGCTCATCACCATGGTGTGTAATTCTTTTTTCTAAATGGCAAACCACGGTCTCTTTTCAGCTAGCTTGGAGCACGGGGAGTATTTAATCTGAGTCACCAGAACCATCTGTTTTAGACAAATATTTTAGTGAATGATCCCTTGTTTATAGCTAGACAATTTCTTTATTCTCCTGTTTAAGGACCAATTATGTAGAGTTGCAAATAACTTCTCTTCAGTTCCCTGCAGGTTTCTCAGGGTATAAGAACATCATGTGGAGGTGGGAGTTCCTCAAAACATTGACCTGTGCCTGCTTCTCACGGCACTTGGACATCATCGTTGAAGGTTTGCAACCAATGTCTCCCCAGTATGGCAAGTTCCTCCCCTCCTTGCAAGGGGATTGGGTGGCTTCAGCCTCAACGCCTTCCCTTGGTTCCTGCTATCGGTGCTGTTCGCTTTCCCTTCTCTTTTCTGCCCATCCACCAAACCCCAATGAAACAGCCTCCACAATGCATATGTCCCTAATGGTTGGCAGCACAAGATTCGGCAGCATTTGCTCCCATACCACACGGAGAGTGAAATAAACTTCTTTACATGAAAATGAGTGGTGCCAGTTTCACAGCCCCCAAAAGCTGGAAAAACACTGGTGAGATCTGAGAAATAGCCAGCATCTTGCCAGGCTTGCAATGATTTAAACTGACTCTATTTGATAAAAGTTTGCTGAGTCAGGTGGGAGGGATGCTTCCTCCCCACCATTCCTGGTAATGGGAGGTGGTTTACCTTCAATGGCTGCTTATAAAAAGGAAAAATAAAAGAAAAAAAACTGCCTCAAAATCAGGTATCTGTTGGGAAACACTTTGCTGGCCAAAGAGGAGTCATCAGAGGCATTCTTGAAGTTGAACAATTTGGGGAGTGGGAGCTGACTGCAGGGACAGAGGCAGGACCCCAGGGTAAACCTCTGCAATAAGAGGCCTCTCCAGGCCTAGGAGAACACTGCGGGACCATGTACATCAGCTACGGAGCAGGGAAAAGCAAGCAGCATTGTCTTTCACACCCTTCTGTTAAGCAGCTTGATGAGGAGATTAGTCCTGCTCTACATGATGACGACCATTGCCAGCACTTAACACGCACAAAATAGGACTGGGAGTTGGAGTCGGGGCTGGCAGGAGCGGTGGTGGCACCCTGCAAGGGTGGGGGTTCACACCTACTGCAGCTCTGCGGCCCCAGCCTTTGAAGGCATAAACCTCCAGGCAGGACCACTCAGCTCCCACTCGGGATTTACCCCTTTCCCCTTCCCTTTCCCTTTCCCCCCACCATCGCACTGCAGTGCAGACATCTCCAGCTGAGCTGCAGGTGATCTCCCCCTCCCTCCAAGTTTAATCTTTAAATCTTCTTTGACCCTGGTGCTTTTCCAGAGCTGCTGTACCCAGTCCTGGTGATTCTGGAAGAAGAAGAAAGCAAAGCACGTTGGAAATGGATGGTGGTGGTGGCTGTGTGTCCTGGGGGCAGCGACAATGGGGCAGCGGCAGTGGGGCAGCTGTTGACCATGAGCCTTTGCATTCCTGTGCTCTGCATGTTTATTTAAGATAAATATTGAAGTTGAGATTTTTAAAAAAAAAAATGTCAGAGGGATAAGCATGTCAAATTCCTGTTAAAATCAACAGGAACAAGACATCCATCCAGCTGGGAGAAAGAGAAAAAAAAGGACTTGAAACACCTGGCTAAAGCTGTAGTGATGAATCAACCATACTCCAGCCCCCAAAGGATGATTCAAGTATATCACTAATTGAGACTTTTCTAGCAACCAAAATTTACCTTACAAGTCCATGTGTTATGAATACACCACTTTTTTTTTCAGTAACATACAAAACAAGGGAATAATCATATTACAGATAAATACATAGGAATATATTCCATTAGGCTTTAAAGGACTGTAACTGCTGAAGACCCTGGCAGAAAACCCCTTTTCCTAGGCTGGTCCATTTAGAGAGTTTCCTTCCAAAAGGATGGCTGGCACTGAGAATATTTGCGTTTGGTTTCCCCTTCCCCAGCTCCATCTGAATAAAAAGGAATCGCTGAAAGTTTGCAGGCAAATTTCCTTTCCTGAGTGTCCATGATGTTTTAAATCATACGATACGCCATCAGGAGAAAAGCAGACTAGATATCAACCATTTATAGTGTAGAAAGCTCAAGAAAGTTTAAGGAGCAAGACATATCAGTGAAAAAAAAAATCAATTTTTATTTAGCTAGGGAGAAATTAAGACCAGGAAAGGTGGAGCACTTTGGTTAAGATTTTACACCCATGAGCACCACTGCCACTAAGGATTCCTCTCTGCGCCTTGCAATATCAGGCTTTTAATTAAAGACTCAGGTTCTTAAGACAAGCAATTAAGTGCCAGCCCAAGTGTGCCCTCAGATCTGTCTGAATGAACAATAGGCACCTGATGAAATGCAGCAAGGGGGAGGAGAAGGAGGATTTCTGCCCCACATGGCTTGCAGTGCCTAGCTTTATTTTTTTTCAGTTTTGAAATCAGAGGTTATCACTGCTGCTCAGTGATCCGCAACTAAAGCTTCCCTTCGGTTATCAGATGACAAGGATTTTTTTTTGCTCGCTTTTCACAGGACACGTCCAATACAAGGTAGCACTTGCATGACAGGCACGTGGCCCCTGCTCTTGCAGCCAGCCCCCCCAAAAAGTGGCGGCGGTGCCAGGGTCACGTACAGAAGAGGCAGGCTGCATTACGGGGTGTGCACCTTTCTGCATTGTCCACCGGGAGGAATGGGATTTAAGGGATTTGCCTTGGGAACCTGGGTGTCGGTGTTTCCATCGCAGCAGCAGCTGTTTCCATAAATATTAAAGTGACAGAAAACAAGCTCCTGGCTCCTGTAGCGACTTTCCACCAGGGAGGAGAAATGTGGTTGGCCTAAGCATTTCACCACCAACCACCTGCAATGGTTTTTGCTGCTTGAAGGGGGTCTGGCTGGCATGGCCACGGGTCGGAAATGACCTCTGGGTGCAGGGACCCAGCTCAGGGTTCTTGTCCCACCCAGCCCCTGTGTGGCGAGTGGAAAGCCATGAGCTGTGACGATGCTCACACAGCTGAGCTCCAGTGTCTGTTTTTTTGCCCTAAACCAGTTGGTTTCATTAAAGATACCTCCCCATAATCCTGCCAGATGCACTTGCCGAGACCACTGAGCCCATAACCAATGCTACTACTCAAACTCGCTGGGTTGGTACGGCCAAGGAACTGGTCATTCTCCAGCCCACTCTGATTTCACCCCAAATAAGTGTGTCTGCACAGACTTTTGTCGGACTTCAAATCAGCTTGAATGCATGTCTTAGTTTGCAGGGATGCAAGTCCTTCGTTTTGGCAAGCCGGTTCAAAGTGTTCACCAAATGGTGAAACACTTAAACCACAGAAGTGCAGCAGTCTACGGCCCAGAGTCTGCCAAACCACAGCTTCTAGAGGAGCCTGGAGCACACCCAAGCCTTCCCTCCGCAAACCTGGGAGCATCTGCTGCCTGGGGTTTCCCCTGAGGGCACAAGGCCCAGCACGAACACAAGATTCATTCTATGTGTACAAATGCTCCCTGTGACTGCCAGATGGATTCCCGGAGAGGAAGGCATTAACCTCTCTAAGTACCTGCAGCAACCCTTCTTTTCTTACATATAATTCATGCTGGCAAAAAGAGCCCATGTCGGATCAAATTTGTGCTATGGAAAAAAAAAAGGAATCCTGTCAATCATAAACATGTCATTATAAGCGATTTTAAAAAGGAAAAAAATATATAGACACTTGCATATAAAATATGCTTCATAACTGAGATTTTATTCCAGCACTCACTAGTTGCTGAATAGAGATGTTGTGGGCTGTTGCACCCACTCAGAGCCACCAGCTTTGCTGCTGCCTACGTTACCAACGTATTTCTCCAAGTGGGATGCACAAGTAAGGCCAAGTTTTGGGACAGGCACCTGAGGACATAAGAGTCGTGGTTTAGGTCCAAGGGAGAAGCACCACTGCTTAGAAAGGGGGACCAGCTTTTACTTCTGTTTTTCCCTCCCGATGCAGCAAGCATAGCAAGATGAAGCCAGGCATTTCCCAGGTGCAAACCTCTGGTTTGTCTTCTCTGTTGATGTCAAAACAAATCAAATAATCCTCCATATACTTTTCATAATGCGAAAAAGCTTTTTTTTTTTTTTTCCCAGCAGAAGGTACACCAGCGGTAGAGGACCAAACTGAAGGTGCTGCTCAAGGGGCGTGTTGTATTACCGCTTTTAAACATGGAAAGTACAGCTCGAAAATGAACAAAAGTATTTTTTTTTTTACTTGCTGAGCCCCTTGATTACAACCATGTAAAATGAAGACATACCCCGCCTCACCCCTGCATCCCCTCCTCAAACACGGAGCCCCTCCTGCCAGCAGCTGTGGGGCACCCCTCGCCATGGGGCTGGCTCCCCACTGTCCCTGTGTGATGGCAACAGCACCTTCGGGGCCCTTTTTGGCCCCCACCTGGGGTGCGCCGTCCCTCCTTGGAGGGCAGTAGCTCCTCACCCTGTGGTGTGCACATGGGCCCCTCTGCAGCTGCCTGGCTGGGCACTGAGGCTGGGGAGGGTGTCTGTACCCCCCTAAAAAACCCCACCCCATGGTGCAGGGATTGGAGTGGTGCTCAGGCATACAGACTAAGGCTTTTCAGTTGTCCCTCCTTGGGCACCTGCGTGCAATACGCACACATTCACCCACAAAAAACTAGCAAAAGAGGTGAACGTCAGCACTCAAGCAAAAAAAAAATCAATTTGACTTAAAAATGAGGGGGTTTTACTGCTTTTTGGGAAGCTTTGCTGCACAGGCAGTGCCACCATTTCAACCTTTGCTTCGGGGTGGAACGGTGGAAAATAAACACCAGAAAACCATGTTGACCAACAAAGGCCAAGGTTTTTAGAAGCTTCATCTCCCCAGATGCCACAGCTGTTTGCTTCTCACGAGATTTAGCAGGAAGTGGCTTTGCCCTCTTACAGCCTGTCCCCGGAGCCGCTGCACGGGCGCAGGGCCACGCACTCACGTCCCACATCCTGGAGAAGGATCGGCACCATTAGGTGAGCGACCTGATTGCAGCCCCCAGCGTGCTGCACTGAGGCTGCCGTCTTCTGCTGGGAGGAGGGCAAAGTGTGTCCCACTGGACACACTTTGGTGACCTGGCTGTCACCAGGCTGCTGAGAGCCAGGAGCTGCTGGTGCCGGTGACGCTAGGCTTTTGCCTTGGGCGCTTGCCTGGGCCCTGCCTTGTCGAGAAGCTGCCACGGGAGCGGTGCCAGTGGTGGCTGGAGAACTGTCCCCCGGCCAGACGGCAGCCGCAACTCCACCGTCCGGCCTTCCACCGACATGGACTCCCCCTTAATGGACAATTAAGAAGCACACCGCTTGGCTTCAAAACATACAATATACTTTATTGCCTGCTAGATAATCAAAGTGAGGAGTAAACACCATAGCTGGAAAAAGCAGAAAAGGACCAGGAGAAGGAAAAGAATATCTAGTCACCAAACAAGTTATCAGGCAATAAACCATACACAATATAAATAATCTGTTTCCCAAACAACTAAATCTTTATTTTGCTAATGGCCATTATATGGTTAATTATCAGTAGTAAAATCTCTGGATTTCCTTTTCTACACAGCATTAGTAGTAAGAAATATATAAGGGACTCTGCAGAAAGCAATACAAAGGAGTTATATACACAGGCACCTTCTGTGGAGCAAGAACGGAACCTCATCTAGTAAGGAAGGGCTATCTACAAACCAGAAGACCATGGTAATACAATATTAGCTCAGACTTAGTTTAGCTGCAGCCTTTCCACAAGGTAGGCTAGCCAACTTATGTATACATATATATTTTAATATAGATACATATAGAGATTTATTATTTTAAAAATAATGTGAACTACCTGTAGTTCCTAGACTAATTTTAAAGAGGCAGTGTACCTTTCCGAAGCTTCATTTCAGGAAGTATATTAAAAATGGTATATAAAAGACTAGCAGACCCAAGCTGACTTATCAACTCTGGTATCTTCCCTCCAAATTTTGTTTCTAATGCTATAGTTGCCATCCGCTTTGACAGCAATGCCTTTAGTCATCTGGATTGCTATTTATGTTGCTGTAATTGCTACCACTAAGTTTACTGGATTATAGTGTTAGTAATTGTTGATTATAAATAGCAATAATGGTGCAGTACACTGTCAAAGCCTGGCCGCGTTATGAAAATCTAGTCTGTATGTGCATGCAGAGTTTTGTTGTTTAATCTAAAAGAATATTTCTCAGTCAAAGTGCTTCCCCAGCCAACCCCCACCATGTTGTTCAAACCATGTCACAAGAGCTCCTCTCTCTCAGGAAGATGTGATGCCCCTCACCCCACACTAAAGTCTCAGCAATCCTTCATGCAGCATCCATCCATCCATCCATCTACCCATCCATCATATTTTAGTTTTAGGGCATAACCCTTCCTCTCCCGCAGCCAGTGTTCCGAGGGCTACTAAATACGACTTAGTAAAATTAAAACCTAATCTCTGTTTTAGGAAACACATTTTGGGCCAGATGTCCAGCTGGGCTATTTCAGTCTCGCACTCCCTATGGCAGGCAGGCAGCAGTGCGCTGCCCATTGCCATCACTGCCTGAGAGCCAAGCCCAAGCCACCAAGCAGGCGACAGGGAAGGGGGAGGCATTTGCTGGGGACTCCATCAGGACCCAGTGAGACCAAGGGTGCCTTTTGTGGCACCTGTTTCTAGTCTGCTCCCTGTTTGCATCTTGGGGTCCGCTCACAAAGGCAAAGCGGGAGCACGCACGTGCAGACGGGCAGCAATTCTTCTGATGGGACTGCCTATTAAAAACAGAGACTGAAGGACAAGGTCCCTTTTGTAAGTGACGTTATTTTGCTCTCAGCCCAGCCTTCCCCAGGTCTTACTGATCCTGAAGTGCTACATCACTTTTGCTCATGACACAGATGTCTCTTAATCCATTCCTTGCCAAAAGGGTTTAGAAGCCTTTTCCCAAATCCGTGATGACACTCTGATATGCAGTCGCTCTACTTCGGGTACCACCTCAGTGGTGAGGAGTTGAGTTTGCATGAAGTCTGTAGCTCAGACCAAGGAAAGACCCGAAACACAGCAGCGCTAGCATGGGGGTCTCCCACTCAGACAGAAAATCTGGTGGAGTGAGAAGGGCAGAAGGGATGTTTTCTGGCTTCAGCTCTGTTTTCACACTTGCCCAGGTATCCCCCACAGCCTGCCATGTTTCTTTGTGATCTGCCAAGCCAGGATCTGGCCTGTGTGCCCCAGAGTGGTCCTATCAGCACAAGGGACCGCTCTGCTCCCCTTGGACCCCCAGCCTGGCACAGGCCACTGGGCAGAAACAACCTCCAGTGCAGGCAACCGACATCTGACCAAAATTGTAAAACACACCCTCAACAGAAGCTGTCTCTTCAGTATAGCACAAAACTTGTATCAAGAAACGTGTGGCAATAAATAAACTGCTTCCCATAATAATTCTGACGTTTTGACAAGAGCTTAAAAATGGATATTTTAAAGAAGGATGCCCTGAAGGAACACGATGTGTTTGCAGTACTAGAGAATGAAGGATGGGCTGTTTTTAAAAGTACACCTGTCATCAGTGCTTTGCCAGGCAAACACATCCTTGCTGAATTCAGCATTACCCTCTGCATCGTTGCTTACAAAACAGTAAAGCTAGAAAATTCCTGATGGATATTTCATAGTGACCTCAGCTACCCAAGCAGCAGGTATCCTTCTCCGTCTCATCCAGGCACCCAAACTGAGCATGCAGGTAAGCACTGTAAGACAGGTACACAAAAAATCTAGAAGCTGACCTGTACGATGCACGATGTAAATTCTTCTGTCTATATTGGGAAAGCCACCGTGTATAGACACTGCTTAAAACTCAGTTCCTCAGTAATTGCACTGCATTACTCCATCTTAGTTACGTATCTGGACCTTGCTTTGCCCTTGGTGTTACACAGATGGACATGCAAGCACAACAGAAGGGAAAAGCCTCTTTTTTTTTTGTAGTTTGGTAAGAATTTTGTGCCTATAAGGGTTACAAGATTAGTGTTCTTTTTAAGTTCTGTCAGTAATTCCTGTTCAGCTCTACAGGACTCAAAGCACACGCTGTTACTCCACAGCAGGGAAAATACAAGAAGGACCTCACTATGCTGGGAAGGAAAAAAAAACCCGCAAATTTTAAGAGAAGCACTTACATTGGATATAAAATCAACTAAAGATTCACCTTCACTGGCTGCTCTTCTGGTTTTTTGACTACCAAGGAAAAAGGTATAATTTGGAAGTCAGGCTCAGGTTGATCTGCTGCAAAGTGCAGCCTTTTTTGTCACTTTTGACTCCACCACAACCTATTTTTGCTTATCCTGAGTAGGGTTGCTAGGTATGAGCAGGAGCGAGGATATCAGGGGGAGCATGAGGGATTAAGAGCATGTTGGAGCAGGAGAGACTGTGAGACCCGGAGGAAAACACTCTTCCTTCTCCAGGCATCGCTAAGGATGATATCGATCGTGAGACCCGAGGACTGCTGAACATACTGGTTAATCTGCAGCTGAAGGGCAGTTTGATAGGCATGCACCATATTCATAGTTTGTGTGTGAAACCAGCAGCCAAAAACTCCTACCACCCTCCTTGCCAGGGTGATTACTGGGCTTGGAGAAAATCAGTTCATCCCTTCCACACACCTCATTTCCTCATTTATAGTGCCACTTCTTCCACTCACAAGGTTCTTGAGGAAATTGCATTTTCTGAACTGCTCTGTTGCACCCCTTTCCTTTTTAGCCATTAAATGCTTTTTCTCTCAACATTCTGAGACTGCCAACTGCTGCAGCAGGTCGTCTGTGGAGACAGTGCCCTTAAAACGTCAGCCTTTGGTTGGTACGCAGTTGGACTGGGTTTTGTCAAAGTATCTTACTGGAACTAAACAGACTTGGGTCTCTCACCCATCTGTGCTCCTTGGCAAATCCATGCCCATAACTGGGCCAGGCATCCCCAGGAGGCCAATGTTTGTGGGGCCTCTGCTTTGTGTCCTGCCTAGGGTATCATGTATTTCAACTCTTCAATACAGCACCCTGTTCCCGATTTTCTTCGTTGCGCCTCCCTAGGTGTCAATGCCTGGGTCCGTACTGCCACACGGAGTGGCTTAAAGGGGACCCTGGGGTCACAGCAGCAACCAACGGGCATTGCGTGCCTCCAGCAGCACATTCAGGGTGGCACATTCAGGGTGGCACATTCAGGGCCACCTCTGTCATCGCTTGCTGCCGTTTCTTGTTGGTCTCGCAAAGCCAAGGATGCGCACGGCCCACGCTCAGCAGCATCCCAACGCCCTGTGCAGCCCTCGGTGGTGCCGCCGGCCCCCACCATGGCAGTGTGGGGCTGGCAAGGGGCTGCTGTGTATTGCAGAAGGTGCTAGTGCTGCTTGTCACCAGAGCCAGGGGACTTTGCCACTATCTCCCGCCGCCTCCGAGCTGTGTGGTGCCATGCAGAAGAAGAGCAGGGCTGGTGGGACCTGGGGCCAGGTCCCAGCAGCACGCCAGCACAGCTGGGGCGACCTTCACCTGGTGCCTGGACCATTAGTGTGGAAGAACTTTGCCAATCCATTCCTGTGAGCCTACAACTTCCACTGAGAGCATCAAAACCCTGCCCTGGTGCCAGGTACAGCGACCGGGAGTGCAGGCAGGGAGCTTCCCCACAGCCTGGCATGGGGAGAAAATGAAGGCAATTTCCTCCCTTGCTTGAGGGATGTGCTCTCCCCTTTGCTTCCCCGTTGGACGTCCATTCCTGGAATTGGATATTCTGCATGGAGAAAAGCACAGTGTGTCCCCATGCAACTCCTCCATGGCATCTCTCCATGTAAGTCAGCACACTGTCAGCAAGGGCGTGGCTGGCACAAGCACTGCCTAACAAAATGGATGCTGCTGTCCTTTGGTTTCCTCCTTGCAATATGGCTTTAATGGTGGACTTGTAGTGTCTGAAAAGCGTACCAAGGCAAAAGCTGGCAAGCTGGGTTGTTTTAGGTTGGAGGGGTTTTTTGTTTGTTTGTTTTTTCCCTGTTTTTTTTTACTGTCAGAACTCCGTAAAAAAAAATTAAAGGCAATGGCTAGATAGAAAACACAGCACAAGGAGAAAGGTCTCTGAACCTCTCTGGTATGGCTATTAACTGTCAACCTGACACATCATTTGAAGGAAGAGACTTCCAAAGGCATGGAGGAGTCCTGTGGCTACCAATAAGGTTGGACTGGCGCTCCCTGAAAATCTTGTCTCAGATTTTACCTGATCATTATTTCTAAGGATGCATTTATAAAAACAGCCAAGATGCTTCTCTAATCTAGTATCTTTTGAGGACACCATCTTTTTCTTCTATACCCTAAAATTTTGTACTGAGGCACTAGGGGAATAAGCCATCCTCAAAATGTAAAGATAGTCAAGCACTGGAAAAAGCGGCATGGGGAAATGGTTGAGTCTCCACTATTAAAGGCTTTTAAGGACAGGTTCAACACCCACCCGTCGGGTATAAATACATCTTAACCTGCCTCAGGGCAGACACACTAACTGCCATCTCCAAGTCCCTTTTGGCCCTGTGACTCTGTGCCAAGTAAACACTGCCAGGATCTCATCCTGCCATGACCCGGGATGTGTTTAATATCCTGACCGGCTGCTTGGTTTTCTGCCTTGGCTTGCTGTTTGTCCAGGAACACACACAAGCTCTTCGGACATCCTGTTAGGAGTCAGCTTACATCTTCCTTACAAACCACCCAAAGCCTGTCTACTTTTTCAGTCCCCATGAAAAAAAGAAACTGGGGAGCAGCAAACCAAGAATAATGCAAAGAAACATTCACCCTAACATTTCAAAAGCTGCCATGGCAAGATTTCCTTCAGCCTTTTGTCATCTTGAAAAATGTTGACCGAACTGTTGGCAAGTTGATAGCGAGCAAGAAAACCCCACACTGACAAGAATAACCAAATCTTTTAAAATACTTTCTGCTGGTTCTTGCTAATAGCTTGCATGGGCTGGGCATTCAGAGAAAAAAGAAAACACCAAGCTAGGAGCCTGGAACATTTAGCAGGCACTCACAAACATCGAGATGAAACACCACTAGGAAATACCAACACTAGTGTGAAGACGATCTGCGACATCGCATTCAACATAATACAACTGCCCAAAGCTGACCTCACACACTGAGCTCCTCTCAGCTGGCGTACGGTGTACAATTAATACAACAACATTAACAGCAATCAATTTACACGGAATGAAGGAAGAGAATCAACAGTAGCAGCGGCAGCGCTGGTCTGCCACGCTCACCAACGAGTGGCCGTGGGAATCCATCTGTTTACCGTTTCTGCAGTGAACACTTATTTTAGCACCTGCCCTCACCGTAGACACACAAGTAGAAAAATTTATGGAGACGCTGGCCCTTCCTACAGGCTTGTCTGCACCCTGAATTATTTTTTTTCCCCTCCAATTTATACATTTTATGTGGGTTAAAAAATACCATCTGGTGACATATTTAATTATGAAAGTCTGCAGCACCCTTCCTGATTTCATGTTTCTTGATTAAATCAATGCCCAGTAACAACAATATAAGGATAAAAATATCTTTGAATCCGCAATAACCCCGTGCGCACAGGGCTCTGAGACAACCACCACCACAGGATTTCAAGAAGACGTTCAGAGATTACAAAAGCAAGTATCTGGTGCTGCTACAGTCAGCATGAAATCTTTGACCCTAACAACTCAAAACCATGGAGAACTGCTCGCCCCACACAAGCTTTGTCATATGAAGAGCCTAGAACAGTTTCCAACAGAAGTAGGCAAAAGATACAAAAATTAAAAGCAAGATTTTACTGACTGACCAGACACGCAGAGCAACAGCTTTGATACGTGAATTCTGTGGGTGCAACTCTCACTGCAGCTTTCTGCAGCGGGCGCTTGAGGGGGCTTGTCCGCACCCTTCAGCTGGTGTTGCCGTCCCATCGATCCCTTCAGATGCAGTGGGGCTGCTGCGCCACGCTTCCCGATGGCCAGGGCACCTGCTCTGGAGGGAAAACAATGATGCTTCACGTAAACATGGTCCTGATCCCGCAGGCTTCCCCTGACGTGTACTTATTGGCTTAGGCGAGGCTATATGGGCAGGGTAACTGGAAAAGTCAGTATTACATTTATTTGATCTGAAGGTTTCTTCAGTAATTACAGAGAAAGAAAATGTAACTGTCTGGGGGCTTTTTTTTTTTCCCCTATAAGAAAGAAATTTAGAGATGAGGTAAGAGTTTTATTTTGCAAGTTATGGCTTAGCGTGAGTTAACGCAAACATTGTGCATCTAATATGCAGTGCTGAAGAGCGTTTTGGCTTGTTTTAAAAAAAAAAGCATGTGACTTCAAGTTACATTAGTTGCTATAACAAGCCATGCACTAAAAATTAAAACAAGTCAAATCCTCATAAACAATGAAACTATTCTCAGTAAGAGAAATACTTCATTATATTTAAAAAGTCTGCCAGGTTCCCCACACTGGCGTTGCTTGGGCTTTCCTACAGAAGGCTGGGGCGCAAGAAGGGCCCGAGGAGCCCAGCTTTGCTGCTCTATCCACTTCACTGGAGGACCTCACCTCCTTTTGTCTATTGTTTTGCAGCAGCCGCATTTGATGTTCAGCTACGGCTGGGGAAAGTTGTTAAAATCACACTAATTAACAAAACACTCTCTGTGGGTTTGTCAGAGTTGTGCAGTAGCTCAGGAAGGTGTGGGACTGCCCATCCTACCAAAAATTAGTGGGATGTTTTGCTACTGATGTCCATCAAGTTTGTAGCTGCTGGAGGATAAAAGAGGAGAGGAAAGGCAAGATGACTGAAAAAGAAGGTGAGAAATTTGTAAGTGAAGCTTGACATTCCCAGCTTCCAGCAACACGAACGAAACCATACAGCCAAGACATTTGTCTCTCTCAAATAAAAAGCATTTTCAGTTGGACAGTAAATTTGACAAAAATGACAAAAACCAACCAATTCTTATTTGAAAACAGTTTTTATGCCCCTCTGTCTTAATAGCAATGCATTTCCAACAGCTGAGATTTATCGGATGGTGGTTTGATGCTGAAGGCAGCTGCACATTCCAGACGTGCCACCACGTCGTCCTGCAAGCACTGCCAAGTGCGCCGGCCCGCTGCTGCCAAGGGGCTCCCAGCTAGGTCTGAAGCAATGCACGGCATCTAAAAAATGACATCCACCATTTTCTATTTATTTGAGGTTTGTTAAACTAACCGTGTTTGTGGTTTTATTAATCAAAAGTAGTAAAAAGTTACTCATCTTGCAAAGCACTTGGAGTATTTTCTGAATGGTCTAAAAGCCCAGAAATTTTAATTTCATTACTAAAGATGCTTTTAAATCCCTGCTGGCAACCCTTGGCTATCAATTATAGAATTGCTTTGCCAAGATGGAACAGCACATTTATTTTTTGTCCAAGTTTTTAAAACAAGTTGCAGATTAAGAGTCTGTGAACATGAAACTACTTCTTTTACACTGACTTTTATGTATCACAGTGTTTTCATGGTTCTCACACATGAAACATGTATCCCATGTGCAACACTCACAAATTAGTGATTGCAAAAATGCATCTCTTTGAAAATGCTAAAACAAGGACCCAGCCCTACAGATAACCTGGAGATTATTGTTCTTCTAACCACCCGATGACCAAGGTACATCAGGTATCGTTTGCCATCTGGTAGATACAGAAACCTGTAAAACATAAATATTCTTTCCCTTCACTCGCTTACAACTAACCAAGTGCACAGTGCACACAGCGTGAGTAGTGCAGCTCTCAAGAGCTCGTGGCAGCAAAAATAGTGTATTCCAGGCAGTTTTTTGTGTAAAAGCCATGAAAGACTGAATGGATCCTGTTGCTATGTGTGTATGGACACGACTCAGTAAAACCCTGCTTCACTTTCAGAAGGCTCTTTTGTTTTCCCCTCATGCAAGTCAGCACTATTACACTGTGAATCTGCGTTGATACCTGCCAACAGCCTGGCTCCTCGGTCCACAATCACACGTCTTGTATGCCCTACATCTTAGGAGATTTGCGTACGGCAGCCTTTAGCAACTCTTCATCCCTAGGAGATTCCCTTGCTGGTGTGGATTTTGCATGAGAACTAAGTACTTATCTTCAATTTAAAAGACCCCAGAGCTGAAATAACTATATCCTAAAGATGGAACACTTCAGATCATTACTAGTAAAGATATTTTGAAAATAATTTATGTACCGAGGTTAAACAGTCACATAGCAAATGCTTCCCTCCATTACTTTCCAGGGTAAAACTATGCCCTGTGCCAGCCAAGCACAATATATTTTCCTGAAATACAGCAGGAAGAATTTTCTTAAGCCCTGATTAAAATGATCACGAACACTTGGTATTATTTATGACATACATGCAGGGAAGCACTCATTAGCAACACTTATGCCATGTGTCAAATACATCTGTCATCTACAAGTGAATGAGATGGTTTAGAACTGCATCACACCTCAAGTAGCTCACATATTACTTCTGACTGAAAAATCATTACTGCAGTCACTGAAGCAAAACACAGCATCCATTCCAAGCCACAGACTAGAACTGCAATTTCTCTTTTTTTTCTTAGAAAGGTTGGCAAACCTCGCTTTTCAAACTGGAACCTCTTGAAGACAACGAAATAGTCCATCTGCTGCAATGGCAATTTCCTTGTCACCTTACTTCCATTAGGAAATACTGCTCTCCAAAACAAAAGGAAGCCCAGCTTTGTTGCCGTAACCTGCCAAGCTCTGCACACAATTCACACAGTTGCTCTAACTGAAGATGCATTACACGCCTCACTCTCAAATCACTGCCTACTGAAACCTGGAAATTCATGAAGGTCCAACTTTACTGTCAAGTTCCCAGCTGGGTTTGCTTAATTCTATTTTACAAAACTCTGAGCAGCTGTGGGCAAGAAGAGATCCTAGACGCATGGACAAAGTTGTTGTGGTGTAGATAAGGCTTTGCTGTCCTGAAGGTGAGAGGCTAGGAGGCTTGTGGGGAAAGAGCCTCCCTCTGCCAGAGCCCTGCTTCATGACAAACATCACAACTGGGAGTCCTGGAAAGGTTCACCCATGGGCAAGAATGGGTCTTTGACCGAGCCAGCAAGGACCAAACCAGATGGAACCTCTCAGAACGTAACAGGGGATGTAACAGTCTGTCTGTCAGAGGGAGACGTGATGAATTTGCTTCAAATGACATCATCTTGACCTATACTAATGGCAATGGTGTGCTGCAACCCATCTGAATCAAAGTCACTAGTTTTGCAAGACTGAAAATACACTAATTCAAGATCCCAGGTTTACCGTAACATGCATAGCTCAGAGCTTGCACTGCAGAAAGACTTAGTGCCTATTACTGAAACCAATATCAAAACCAAGTATCTTAAATTACTAACAGACTGAGGCTATCTGACTTCCAAATTCTCCTTTACTCCTGAAAGATGGTAAGATCTTTTAATAAACCACAGTGGTAAGACAGCAGCACTTAGAGGGCCTCAATCAGAACAGAAATTCCATTATGGTAAACCTTCCGAGGTTGGTATCTGAGACGTTAAACCTTGAAACTTTCGGCAACGTGCTGTTGAGTCTTATGACCTCCAGCAGCAATATAATTTTAAGAATCTCACTCATGAAAACATCTAGGAATCAAGACTTTTCTTACTAGGAAAGCCTGAAATTAAATAATAACTCTAGGTGTTGACTAGATATTAAGGCAACCCACACGGACCTTGGAAGGGAGGGAGTTGATGCTTAGATGGATCTGACTGGAGTCTGATGGCCTGCCATGACTGGGAAGCCTTTGGTGGGCCATATAGCTAACTTTAAGATGTACTCCAAATACTTCTTTCAGATTGGAAGGACATCTCCTGAGAGCTCAATTTCTTTTCCCCCTCCTTTTTTTTTTTTCTTCTTAAACTGGATGTTGTTTGATAGCAACACCAGCCTTCTCTTAGTGTGCAAACTGTAATAAATGTACCCCACACTCTTGATGTTACTTCTTTCTCCATATCCAAGCTCTAAGTTAACAAAAGCAATAAACAAAATGTTATAGAGTGGATTAAAGTATTAGCTGTTCGCATTCAGAAAACTACACTTCGGTGCCAAGCCTGACATTCTGACTCAACTGGTTTGATTTTTGGGTCTTTTTCAACTAGTTCCTCTTGTTTCACGGGCTGATGAATAGGTTAATATGGAATGGTTAATGGTTAATATGCTCTATATGAAATAAACCTTTTGTATTGCTTTATATAGGCTGGATTTTCAGTTGGAGTTTCAGCTGAGTTGAGACAGCTACATCTTGTGCTAGCTTACTCCTGCTGAAGATCTAACGTTATCTTCTCCTACCAGAAAGTAACCAATGAAGTCTAGCTGAAATCTGGAGTACATTTTAAATACAACTATATTAGAACTTAATTTCTTACTGTTACCACGCCAAGAACAGTCCACAAAAAGTTGACACTGAAGAGATGGTAGGCGTTATATCTTACAGGTTTTATTTCTGAAAACAAAACAAAACCGAACTTTGCAGCAGATATAGGAACACTTCTTGTATTTTGTTACAAAGGGCCAGTGTCCTACTGAAGAACTGACAGCTTCACAAGCTGGTGCATAGCGTGGTTATGGTATGCTCAAGTGTATTTTGTGTCTCACTTAATGTTGTCACATTGTAGAAAAAAGTCAGTTTGAAAGCAGGGTTAGCTGCACATTAAAAATCTCTGGGATGAACAACAAAGAAGGACGCAACAAATAGTACCGAGGGGAGAACGTCGGAGTGCCTGGCAGAAGCATGGTGCTTGGGGAGGATGTTTTGGCCCTGTGTTTTTCCAAAAGCGTTAGTGGAAATTTATCTTACCTGACAGTTAAGAGAGTGTCAGTGTAATGCCATGCAGCTGCAAGAAGCAACATGAGTGAGAACTAGGCAACAAACCAGATCTAGATGCACCAAGAGTCAGCTGGATCCAGCAGGTATTTTGTTGAAAGAACAAAATGAGAGCAGATGAGAAAAGATGGGTGTTCGAGGAATGAAGATGACTGTTGTAAGGTAATTTGGTAATTAAAAAAAAGAATAGTGACTTCAATGTCCCTGACTAGGCATACTATACTGAGAGAATATATATTTCTTAAGATTTCTTCCAGCTTTTTTAGCTCACTGAATCAGACCTTTTCTCCCCCTTCCCCAAGTATGACCCTTACACGGACTTCATTGTTGAAGCTCTTTCATTCCTGGTGTTTCTTTGCAGTCATACTGATGCATACCCAGTAAAGGCAGTGCAAGATTGTATTCATTTCTTCTTCCCTGAGTAATGGCACATAGTTAAAAAAAAAAACCAAAACCTTCTGCTACTTTTGGCTTAGAGACAGGAGTTCTGCTCCCACGTGAGTAACCAGTGTCTACTGACTTCATAAAGTCTGTACTTGGGCCTTCTGTGATCAGAAAAACACACTGCAATCAAGGAGGCTTCGGGCATCCAAGGACAGGAAAAGACAAGATCCCCAACGTTTGAATTTTCAAGCCTCAAGAGGGTAAAATATATGGGCAGAACAGAGTCCTGGTTTAAATAAGTTTCTAAAGTAGTGGGGACTTGTAAGTTTAAACATTGATGACACCTGTAATTTATTTCTAAAAGAGAATCCATTTCAGAGTTCAAGTTCTCTTAGTGTCCAAAGAACGAAAACGTAGCAAGGGAGATGACCCCTCTCATATCTGAGTGGACTATAAATGAGCTTCCCAGTTGTGCAAAGACAAAATCCAGAAACACAAAGTGGATACCTGGAAAGCTCAGGAGAAGAGGCAAACTTTTCTCCCACAGTCTAACGGCACTGAGTCCTGGCTCTCTGTCCCAAAGTCTCCAGCTTTATGTTGATATAAATCCACCGAATTCTGGGGCAATTGCATGGGTCTGTGGATCTTTCCAGCAACGTCAACAGTGCTGAACCAGGCTTAGAAGTTTTTAAAAATAAAATGGAAACTCCGTTACAGACATGTGTAAGCAAGAACAAATGGGCAGAAGTTCTTCACAAAATATTCAACATCTTTAGTCATTGTGTGGAAGCTGAATGGATGACCTGACAAGAAACTACAGCTTACAGTTCTGGGGATCAATCTCTGGGTTTTGGCATGTTCCATTTTCAGGTGGAAAACAGGCTTGTTTCTTTTGAGTATTAAAAAAACCAACAAATTCATACTGTAGCTAAAAACAAATTCTGCAAATGCTGCTAACTCAGCTGTCTGTTAAAGTAAACAATCATTTAGTAGTAAAAGCAGGTGAAGTATCAAAGAAGCTCTGTTTGAATAGTATTTATTTGCAGTCATTAGTTTTAAATGGGAAACTGTTTACAGGCACACACTAGATAACCAAAACAGAATGAACATAAAGAAATCTATTTGAAGGTCCTTTTCAAGTATTTAAAATATTTTATTAAATATTTTATTCAGTTTCATTATCACAGTTTAATGTACTTTAGCATGTTATACACATGACTTAACATGTGCACTTAAAAATATCAAATTAGAGGTTTTGAAGGAAGTACCACATTCTATAAATGCGCTTATTGACTTTTAACTACACACATCTAAGAAGGCAGTAGCTCTGTTACACCATTGACGGAGATGAACTATTGTAAGGCATGTTTACACCAAGCTTTGAGAGAATAAAGCCAAATACTGGGTCAAAATTCAGTGGAATTCTGTGTGAGAATAAGACTTGAAAGATTGGGCCCTAGGAAGAAAGATCATAGCAAATCAGTTGTGTTAAAACTGTCAACAGATACTGGTTATTAAAAGCAAGCACTGCAGAGAAAGAAGGTTTTTGTAGCAGCCAGGTCAGCAGGATCTGTGTTTTTTTTTTCAGGTGTGATTTTCAAAAATCACACCTTATGGTGTAATGTGAAGGAAAGAGACTGAAATCCAGCAAGAAAGTTGGGAAACTATTGTCTGAGAAACCGCATGTTGTTTTATGACCTAACATGGAACACTTCTGTACAGAGAACACGCTGCAAGTCACTGGACTGCGATGTGCGTCTGTAGGCATACGTACGCATACACGCAGACACATGCGCATACATGCCTCTCTTGCTTTTGTCACCTTCAAAGCCCCAACCACTGATTAAAGTGTAACAGCGTGTGGGAGAAAATAATGATTCAGTTGCAGGGGTGAAAAGAGTAGATTAGACCATTACATTTGGAAGCCTGGTTAGTTAGCCTGTACAGGTGTGTGTTTTTCCAGTAGAGTACAATGTGGGTCTGCTGGTATATGGTAACAGTTAAGATCCAGAAACTACAATATAATTATTTGGAAGAACTCAATAAATGTTAAGCTATTTGCAGTCGTTTTAGAAATTCCATGCCAATGAAGGCCCTAGGTCACAATGACATGCCTCCCCCAGGGACATCACGCAACCCCAAGCTTAACTCCAAGAGCGTAGTGGTCCATAATCAGGGCTCCTGTACTGTCACAGTGCAAACAGCAATGCTGCCCTGTAAGTAAGGATGGTTTTCAGATAAGCTTAGGTGTGTTGCTGAGTGGAGATCTCATGCCAATCTTCCTAGATTTCTGCCTTAGAAGAATTAGTGGGGGGAACATAAAACACACATCCATCTCATAAGCTTCAAAGTTTTCGACTCAGTAGAAAATACTGAGCATATCAATAACAGTACTTAGGTGAGAGCACAAATCTCACTGTGCCTTTTTATTGAGGAATTCAGGAAACGAGACAAGTAACACTTTCACAGACTAAATGCACTCATTCATGGCGCTCAGTGTCCTGAAGCGTCTCAGTGTCCTGGCAGCTGTAGATGGCAGTTCCACAATATGTACAAGGTAAGGAGAATGCCACAAGTATTAAAAACCATGGCAAAGATACCTAGGAGCTCTACAATCTATCAAACAAGCACAGCAAACAAATGGCATCAAATGGATAACATATGGTACACAACACACGAGTTGCACAGTTCTGTTTCTTTGCGAAATCAAGATTGCAAACATAAACTCCAGAATAAGTTTCAAGAGCAGCATTTGGCCTACTGTGTCACCTCTGGCAATATCTGAAGTCCACCATCACACGAGCACTGCGTTTTCTGCTGATCTTACGGAACCAACTAGAGCTAGCGGGCCCACATCCTGCAACCCATATGACTACGGCAGAGGTTAAACGAAAGTGTTCCAGCAACATAGTTTGGCTACCACTGTATATGCAGCCTTTATGCAGTCTGCGCTGTATGAACGTTGCTCTTGGAAAGTAAAGCACACAGTGATATACAAATGGTACCAACGGCTGAAAAGATTACATGATCAAGCCTGAAAGCAAATGGAAGTTAACAAAAGTAGTCTTTTAGGAGAGGTAGCCATATTAGACTCAGCATTCAAAAAAAGGGAGTGCACTCAAAAGGTCAACACACATTATAGTCTCTTGCAGACCCATCATCTTTTTGTTTTTCCTACAATTTTTTTTTTTCAGAATATACACACTCAGGCGCACACACACGCACACAAATATATATACATCTATCTTTTTTCCTAATTCCCCTCTGTTGCCATAACTTTGCCATACTGAGAACAAAGGCCAGCTTTCCTTTCACCCTCTCTCAGTTGTCCCGTGTCTACAACTGCTGCCTTCAGTCTGTTCAGTATCCATACAGTAGCTAACAGGCAGTGGAAATTAAAACTGCTTCAATTTAATATCCTGTTCCAATAGATAGCATCCAAACTATAAGGCATTCCCTGGTCCTGACGTCAGTTACAACCCTCTGGGGTTTCTACTTGATACAAACTGCAGAGTGCTCTTCAGCCTTGGGCTACAAAGGCAGCTTTCACCCAAATAATAAAGACCAAAGCTGGAACCTAAACACCACAAGTTCACACGCTCCTACCTGTCCCTTGTTCCTGTGCCCCTTTCCAACAACGCTTATCACTTTAATTTCAAAAGTCACGCACCGATGCTATAAAATAGAAACCCAAACTACCAAGAAGTCTCTTGCTCATGACTTTGGGATATTGTATTAGTATAAAAGAGCATTCAGTCATCTTAAATAAATATATTCTATTTCTGAAATCACAGCACATTCAAGGGGTAGTTACTGCCATAAGCAGAGTATTAAGTAATCTCCATAGATGTTTTTAGAATTGACCTTTAAGATCATCGACTTTTGATTGATTTGGTCTAATATCTGGAAAATAACCTACTGTGGGGATAAGAATCTGCATCTCAAATGTTCTGCAGAACATTTTTCCCATATTTGTATACAGTACTAGAACAATTAAGAAGACATTACAGTAATTTTCTCCCAGCTGCTTACATCTGTAGCTTCAGCTACAACAATGTATTTAGTATACCTCAAAACTACATATGAAATACCAAAGATCACTAAATAAATAAAAGCCAAGGAACACTGGGACAGTACTGCATTTTACACTTGAGACAAGATTCCCCCCTCCCATGGATAAGTCACAGAGGACGACTATGGTAAATGCTTTTCTTTTTTTTTTTTTTTTTAAAGAAAGATTTATACACAGGTTCAGATCCAGAAAATAATGTGAAATGCATAAATATCGATAGCTTTAGCTAAGTTAAAATGGGTTCAGTAAAGTATGATACAACATATTCAGAATAAACAAAGCAGAAAAGCATCATATTTTGGTTTGCTTGAGATATACATAAGGTGCAACAATTTCTTCTCTAGAGGCATTTGTGGACAATGTGTTAACGGGTAACAGTGTTTGCTGGTATACTGAAGTACACACAATAGCAATAAGATTTTCCAAAATGAAAGCAGCTGAAATTAATAAAAATTAAAACAAAACAAACAAGGAAAAAACCCAACCCCAATACAGTAAGATATTGGTCTGAAATTTTTGTTGTGCTAACAGACTTTGTTACCTGAAAATACTGATACCCCTTCTAGTAGATTCAGGGAAAATTCTAGCTACTGAAATCAAGACATCACTCAGAGAACCAACAAAGGCAAATGCCTAGTGAACTATAAAGCTTTGCAGGATTTCTGCTACTCTCAGTGCCTAATCGCTTAAAAATTAAGCATATCTACAAAAAGGTTTATAAGTATCTGAAAACAGTCATATCCAGTAAACTGACCCAATCCTACCCCCTCTCTAAGGGAAAGTCAAGGAAAAGCAGATCAAGTAAGATATTAATTCATATAGAAAAAAGTAATTTTCTGTTTCTTTTAAAAAAGGTACCATTAATATACAGAAATATCTTCAGGAACAATATTGGAATTTAAATCGAGGAAGGATGGGGTGCTTTGACAAAAATATATCTACTCTAAAGGTTTCTAGAGAAATAAGTTAGTACCATTGTCAACGTGAACGGCCTGCACTGTAACATATTTGGATTTCAGCTAATTATAAAGTGGTCCAAAACTCCAACAGCCACCTTGCTGTGACCCAACAGTTTTAAGTCTTTTAAGTTTTTCCTGTCTTGTTAAAATAACTTATAAAACTTTAATAAAATCTTATTAAAAATACTGCCATAGGCTGCAATGGCATTCTAGGGGCTCTTAGTCATATATTCACCTGAATTTTTAAAAAGCCTTTTCACTGACTCATTGGCTCATAAATTTTGTTGTTCTTTTGTTGTTGTTCCCTTCTTCCAATGCATGCATCCTTGACGGTGCTGTTTCAGTGACAGTTCCCCAGCTACCTGCCTTCTGTCAGATCTTTCATCCTTTGTTACAACTCATCTTGTAACATGTGGTACATTGTATATTGTTTCCTGACACTGAACCAAAGACTTTCACTTAACTACAACAATGAAAGGCTAAACCTAGCAAGCATTAATAGGATTACTGTCCATATGGCTATTACATCAAATTAGTTACAAAATAATCCCAAAACACATTATCAATTCAGTCAAGTATAAATAAGAATGCCTGATAGAATGATGTAAACTCGCATCATTTAAAGACTCAATTCAAGAACTTCAAACTCAATCTAAATACTATCAAAAGTTCAGCCGGTATGACGAAGACTAATAGAAAATTATTGCTGGAGTCCAATTTGGTAACTTCTTGTGCTACAATGCAAAAAGTAGGGAAACATCTTGTGCTATAGAAGAAGTACCCTGTTGAATTTGTAGCTTTAGATCAATTACTCGTGATCGTTTTGCAACTGTTTGTAGGAATCAATGCTTGGTTATACAATAGTGTAAGTCAAAATAGCGAAGGCAGCAGGCCAAGTGATACACTTGGCCTGCTTTTGGGATGCATTTATGAGAGCAAAACACAAAAATTCAACAGAAGCAAAGACAGAAACTGGCAGATGGATCTGTTTGGTAGTCTGAATTCAGTCAAGCGTTACTCTTCGGTTGTAGTTTATCTGTATACAATTTGCCACTTTACCAACACAAACTGTAATTGGCCCTTTACGCAAACTCTGAAGCTGATTTGGACCGTGCATAGTAACTACAACAATGCCAGTGTCTGTAAAATGTAAAAGGTATGCGTATCGGTGTACATGTATATCGAAAAGTCACGGTTTTAGGTTTTTCAGAACGGTGAAATAATACTAAGGTCACTTTTGAAAAACACATTTGCAGTACTTTTTGTTTACAGGACAGTTTCACCAAGTCGCTCAGATATCTATGCAAAAATAAAGGAATCCTCCAAGGCATGAAAGACAAGTCAATTTTCTGCAGTATTTTCTTTTCCATACACCACTCCTTTTTCTAATGCACATCATCCTGGTTACTCAAAGCTAAATTAAAAAGAAACAAACCCAAACATAGCCTGTCAGAATTTTTGCCAGTAAACTCTACCACTCTGGTGGCAAATATAAAAGTGCAGAACATCTGGACCACATGGCTGCCCAAACACCGCTAACAATGGTACATCTGTCCAGGCTGCCTTGAGTTCTCTGGAACAGGTTTTAAATTCATTCTACAATATAAACGTAGGCATAACCTATTAATATAAACCATCTTAGAACTTAAATCTTCATGTACAAAAATGACTAAGAATATCTAATAATAACTAGTGCAGTGCGTCAGTGTTTTTGTTGTTGTTTTTTTTTTTTCTTTTTCCCATTTTCATTTAGAATAACTAGGTATTATACGAAACTAGTTGCCATACTCTCTGGTTGGTAAAAGAGATGCTGTGTGAGCAAACAGTAAAGGCAGCCTTTTTCACACCAACCACTTATTTACTGTTTAAAAGCCTTCAATAGAAAGCAAGCTCTGGGATCATTCCACTTCTGTTCATTAATAGAGAATTAATATCACCCTCCTACATACTGGGTTCCGATTCGAGGACCTGGCCCAAGTTGCTAACGTCTGGCTTCCAGTAAATTCTGGGCCACTCAGAGCAATAAGCACTTGCTTGCAGTCTATAGTTTCCATCATATGGACTGACTAGCTTCCCTTGGTAAAGACAAGGCTAGGATATTAGGTAAAGCACAATGTTTTACAATAAAGTGGAGCTTCACTGGTCAGCGCACGAAATAAGCACTGGAGCCTGAGACATTTCATTTGGCTGTCCGTCATGTGGGAGAGGTGTGGCCCTCTGACTTCTGCAAAAGAAGAAAAGAAAAGCCATCCATCATTATTTGGAGCACAGGAGGTGCTTCTATGAGACCAGAAAGGATGGAAAGCGGCACGTGATATGGTTTAACATCCAATATCGCAGCACTATAACCCCCTGCTGCTACAGATGCCCATGTACTGCTGTTACACGCTCTTTTTAGAGGTATTCCTGCAACAGTAAGACAATATCCTGAGGACAGCTTGCAAAACAATGCAAAGCCAGGCTAAACTAAGACGTGATGGTATTCGACTACACAAAACAAAATGCACAGCTGCAGAGCAAATTAAGAGCGCACAAGTGTTGTTACTCATTTCGTAAGGGAGTGGCTTCTAGCCCTCAGAAGCAGAGAGTACAGCTCCTGTGTGGCAAAGAAGGTAAACGCACAGAGGTGAATGTCATGTCAATGCGAGTCAATACCCGGCTTTTAAGCAGTATGGAAATACACTCACCAGCAGAGCTGCACATTGGGATTACTCCAAGTTTCATGACTTAACACTTCATCAGCCCAGCACAACATCTCTTTCATTACTACAGCAGTGTTAATTTACAAATGATCCCCTGGCACAGGGTAGCATAAAAATAAACTGTGCCAGAATTATGTGCTGGAAATCAACATCAATCATTGTAGCAGATGGTCTTGGGAGAGCTCCTTTGCAGCTTGCCTTTTCAAATACGTACACAAAGCACGTCACAGCCTGTTACCTAATCTCACAAGTCAGGTTCTATTTTTGTTACAGTATGTGTCATTTGCAGCAATGAAAAATCTGGGCCCACTTCTTATTTACACAAGGGCCACTTCACCTGGCCCTGGCACAGCTAAAACCCCAGCAGAAACAGAGGTACCGGTGCACTTCACGCAACAGGAATGCAATGAAGTGGCCTTGGCACGAAATGCAGCTCAGGCTCACAGTGCTTAACTGGGGCACGCACAAGGTAAATAAAGCTAAACAGAAGCCTTCAAATAAAAACTATGCTACCACTTCCAGACAAGCTCTAATTACTGTTAAAAAGGAGTTTGGCTTCCAGGGCCCAAAGCTCTGTAAAATTATTAAATAATTAAATTCAGTCACTGAAAAAACACATCAAGCAAATCTCTAATGCGATTCTTCTCACTTCCAGCTATTTGCAAACAAAGAAGTGAGTTGCAAAAGATAACAAACAGTCGACAGAGTAGAAATCAGAGAAGCACCTAGCCCATCAGATTTAGGTTTCTGTTTTCACTTCCATTTGCCAAGTCTGGGAGAAACATGGCTAAGTTTCTGCTGGGAAAGAGTTTTGCCCTGTTGTCATTTCACCCGGGATGATTACAAGCTGGAATTAGAACACCTGCTGGACATTTGCCAGTTTGGTGTTTTCAGGCCTCATGGAAGGTGCCGCATTGCTCTAGCTGCACGATGAGATGACAAAAGGTCGGAGGAAGAAAGAAAGACTCAAAACAGAAGGCTATGTAAAACATTAGTTGACTTCAACAGGGACACAAGGACAAGAACTCTTAGAGGAACAATGAGGGAGAAACCCCAGGGAAGGGAATCCTGTTGTGCAATTCTGGTCCATGTTAATGGAAGCCAATGAAACCACAAGAGCGACAGCAGAGCTTAGCACTACACTTCCCAAGTCTCACTTTGTGGCTTCTGACCACAGAAGATGACAGAAACAAGTTCACACTTTTGGTGTCTTGATAGCAGACACTTGTTTTGCAAAGCTGTGAGGAAAAGCCAGGCTGACTGCAGTGTGTAAAACACCTCTCACCCAAAACAATGTTGCTTAAGCAAGACAAGAGCTTCTGCAGAGAAGAACTAGCAGGCTGGGCTGAGCTCAGTTGACCTATTTTTCTTGTAGGGCCCCTCATTTTCTCAGAAGCCTTTCAATGTTTGATGCGCAGGCTGAACACGCAGCACTTGGTTGACCGACGGAGGCCACAAGATCAGCAGTAAAATAAAATTGCGAATGGTTTAATCAACCACTGCCTTGTGCAGTTTCTTAGGCAGCCAGCCATCTGTCACATGCCATTTGCAGAGGCTGTGATGGTTTCAAAATTGCCCAGCACTTCCTCACTGACTTTCCACTGCAGGAAATGATGGAGCTTCATCTCCAATAAGCTGCAGCATCAAAGAACACCACCGGATAATTAAGAGCCAAGGAGCACTTGCTGTCATTGGTTTCCTCCCATCACAGGTCTAGCATGCAGGATCTGACCATGCTGAACTGATCCAACAACCAGCCCTAACCAACCCGCACATTCTCCAGCTTATCTGCGTGGATGGTCTACTCAGGAACTGAGAGGACCAACCCAAACTAACGTGGCTTTCCATCACTCAGAGTTGTTTTGCCCCATGACATTCTACAGACGCTTTGCCTCCTACACAGCAAAGCACAGGAGTAAAAGTAACAAGTTAGCTTCCTTCAGCCATGTTCAACATAAAAACTTCAGCTGAAGTTACATTAAATTCTCTCCACAGTTTTAGGCCATTGAAAAACGCAAATTAGCATGCAATAGCTATTTAAGTCTGCTATTATCTGAAAAATGCCATCTGATAAATTAGAAACCCTCAATCACTGGGACCTCAAGGAGCATATGAACCTGCTTATATATAAAAATTGGCTGGCAAGCTTACCAGGGAGGATCATTTTACTGACTCTGAAACTGATCACATTATCATTTAGGTGAAGACTTAACACTACTAAGTAAGTGGTGTAAAACACATTCATAGAAAGCTGTGGAAGAGGAAACACAAGCCAAATTAAACGGTCTGCAATTCACATGCTTTCGGAACAAGCTGGCAGCCACATACTATTCACTTAGGCAACAATGGGAAAAGAAAACCATACCTGTGTACGTTTTCCATGGCTGCTACTTCTGCCAGAGCAGCTAAGCTAAAAAATGCAGACACCGCTGGCATATCCGATGTAATACTATGATTCTCTTCTGTCTCTGCATTCCTGGAGCATTCACTATTGCAATCTGTTTCTGCGCTGGATGTTTTTTGAAGAGTACTTTGTGGCAGCTCTTTTGGCTTCTCCTCTGCAACAAAAGAAAGTTAATATTGCAAACTCAACCCTCAAATTCACAGCAGCACATTGATATACTGACTAGACCGGTGTTAACAGAATCTTTACCTTCAGAACTTCAATTTTGCAAGTGTAACTTGATTCATGCTGCAATCTCTTCTGACCCGAGCTATTGGCAGAAGCATGGCACTAAGGTTTATGAATTGGTTTACTGATTTTGGAATTCAACTGAGTTTGATGTTGTTTTAGACACAGAAGTCCTGAAAGATTATCTTAACTGCAGAGGGCTCCTGCAAGGGCTGTGGCACTGGCTGTCATATTATGGAATGTATTTTTACACCCTATAACTAGGTGGAGTGCAATTTCTTTGCTGGACTGGAAACAAATTATGAAAGGTAACCATTTTCCATTTCTCACTGTATCAGCTCTCAATTCTTTGAGAGAAATATCCAGGCAGAGAAGACAGATTTGGGCACTCAAACAGAATAAGTTGGCCATTATGGACTCACTGATTTCCCAGTTGATTAATACCTGTATTTTAAAGAATGACCTTTCTGAGCAGGTATGAAACCAAGCTGAATGAAAAATACTTCCCTGATCTCCATTCTTGCCATCTCCAACCATTCAATTTTAACAAAATTTAAACTCCTGTTTCCTTACCCAGTGTCCCTCCTGCTGGTGACACTCGACCATCTGCTGTTCGGACGAGATGTGTGATCTTAGTTTTCCTTGCTTTCCTTTTCTGGCTGCCAACTAAAGGCTCATGCATCATTGCTGGCTCTGGAGTGTTTAGGGCAGATAGAGAAATTTTATTCCTCCAGGCAGACCCACTGAAATTTCTGTCTCCTGAGAGTATGGCTGTAAGAGGACAAAATGCAGTTTTACATGTACAATAATTCAACTACTACCTATGCTCATCTACTATTTTGCATTTATCTGCATAAAGCCTTCCCACAAAGTTACTCAGAGCATGGCAGGATATGATCCAAATGCTGCAGATATTTGCAGGGGAATAGTAGCATCAGCTCTTGAACATATCCCAGGAGCTTCAAGTTCCTAATATTTGCAAAGGAAACTATGAGACAGGCAGCAGGACTTCAGTGGGAGCAGGGTACCAAACAATCTGTATAAAATGCTCTGCAACAGAAGATGCCAACAAGTAGCTAAGAGACAAAATGTATTTAAGGAACAATAATGGTCCTCACATAAGCTTATCTTAGCTCACAGACAGACTCACAAGCAGAATTCAGGAAGTCCTGGCTAGCCCCCAGTCTCTTCTCTACAGTCACTCTATGTTGTCTCCTCTAAGCAGAGGGAAATACTGCCTTTCACAATGCAACAAACCTTAAAACACACCCAAAAGGTAGCAAATACAAAAGCTGAGCTGGATCAGTTGCAGACAAGAATGCTAAAAAAAGAAAGCAAGCATGGGATAAAACACTGTGATGGAAATACTGCCTACATAAAGTCAGAGAGTGAGAAAGGAACAGTTTTACTCTTTCTCAACAGTACCAGTGCTGGTGTTTTGAAGCAGCCTTCTGCCCTGAACTGGAACATGACCACAAATTTTCACCTGACTAAACAGACACTTTAATCTTGTTCATGAAGAAATTCGTCAGGCAGCAGTCACAAAGTGTATTTAAGCTTCCAAAGTCCAAGATCAGTGTACAGTCATCAATCGTTTGTAATTTCCATTGATTTAACACGCCATACTACTGATATAATTGGGTAACACTAGTCCATAAACTCAATCTGTGACATCTTTTTTCCTCCTGTGATAAAAGTATTATGAGGCCTACCGCATCTGCAACCAGCACAAAGTAGGGCTAACAAGAACGTGACTACAGGTGGCAAAGGGAATGCCCCAAGTCATTTCTTACAGAAGCTTGCCTAACCTGCTTTGAAATTGGGAGCACTGACAGCATCTGCACCAAGTCCTTGGGGTATTTTTTTCCCAGTGCACTGCCATCCTGAATGAGTACACATTTTTTCCTAATGCTTGCACCTCATCTCCCCTGCTGCATTTTCAACTTGTTATGTTTTTTACTACCCGTGAGGTTATACCCCATCTCTTTGCAATAGTCCTTTATATATTTCACATCTGTTACTGTGTCTACAGTCAGCTTTCTATTCCCTACAATTTCTTTCAAACTTTCTTCCTGTTTTAAAGACATGTTTAAGACTTGTTTGTTCCCTTTCTGGGTGGTAGGATCAGCAAAAATTACACACACAAAATTCAAGCCCGAGCGGAAACAACTGCTCTTTCAGAAGGGCTGAGCACTGAACAAGCTCAACCTCCTGTACTGAGGCTGGCTGTGACACACAGGAGCACCCAACCTCACAAACTGTGCATAACAGCCAAGCAGGCTGCTTGGACTTTGCCCTCGTTCATTTTAGTGTGTATTTACTGCTTATTTATTGTTTGTTTTTGTAGATTTAATGAGCTTCCTATTCAAAGATATTGGCTAATAGAATCTCTATTGCTAGCTTCTTTACCTGCTAACTGTGCAAGGACGAGGACTGAGTGACAAGAATAGCTGTAACACATTTTATCTTGTTAGCTGATGCCCTTTGCTCTTTTGTTCTAAGTGGGAAGGGACTTTCTAATGCTTTATGGCATAA
This sequence comes from Chlamydotis macqueenii, assembly GCF_036417535.1. Classification (NCBI taxonomy): domain Eukaryota; kingdom Metazoa; phylum Chordata; class Aves; order Otidiformes; family Otididae; genus Chlamydotis; species Chlamydotis macqueenii. The sequence continues at coordinate 96,777,125 of NC_141556.1, read as the reverse complement.
GAATATAATGAGATCTAGTATATATGTGTAAAAACATTTGGAAAAGTTCCAAACCTTAATTTGTTTATGTTCGTAATCCATCTTCGTATCTTCTCTCGTAAAACATTTTTGAACTTGTGGATGCTCTTTATTTCAAAAAAAGCATACTGCTTCAATCAGCTTTTCTCCGTGTTTAGCTGTAGATGCTAACCTTTCCAGAGCAGAGCTATGCTGTAAAACTTACTTTTTTTTAAAGAGACCAAGAGAAATCACAAGAAAAGATCTGCCCTGTAACAGTCCAATTAAGTAGATGTGCCAATGACCGCATATGTGACTTTCAAGTAATTCAGTTGGGCTAATAGTGAGATGTTCAGATAAGCCTACTACACTGATGGAGACAAAAATCTTAATTGGAATGTATAATTAAATGGGCAGCTTTCTCTCTAGATTTCTTATTTGGGAATTCATAAGTGTTGATTATGTATCAATGTAATGGTTTCGTTGTTGTCCAACACTATTTGTTAGTTCTGATTTGAGTATTTGCTTTAATTAGATAGTACATTGACAGTGCTGTTTAATTCTAGTTTGATTGAATTTATAATAGCTTTACTCTTAGTAATACAACTAATTTTTTTTTACACTTAATAAAAATATTAAGACATGATTTTAAACAATAAACAACATACGATAGAAAGAAATCTGATTCAGTATGATTTTAATTAGATGTGTTGTATACTACAAGCCACGTCAGGTCACTAGAAATTAACTTGATTGGTCAAGATCATAGACAGTTCCCTTTTACATTTGTTTTCTTTGACACTGTATGTGTCAAAAAGCTCAAGAAATTAAAGATAACAGAAAAAAAAAAAAGAGGCCATAGTTATTAAAGACCTAAGAAGGAGTATACAATGCTGGTATATTTGACTGAGAAATAGCAGAAAGTGGCTGACAAACTCAGGATGCAGCAAGTATATTCCCTCTCCATGTTTTAAGGTGTCTCAGTCCTTGAAATGAGACTTGAGGGTCCTCTACATTTTTTTCTCCCCTAGCTCTAAAGTAAGCTCTTTATCACTTCCATCGTAACATTGCTGCTGTATAGTTTTGAAGAAGGATGGATTAAAGGTGAAGAGTGAATGAGTATTTTTTGGGGGATGGGGGGGATGTAGGGGGGTGGAGGGTGGGTGTTGAAGGGACGAGGCTCTTTTTTCTTCTCTAGCAGTCTTAGTGGACGTTAGAATAAGAAATAATTTCATTGACTTCTTTACAGATTATTATTCAAGTAGACATAAAACGTAACTTGGAGGAAATGACACAAAGGCTTCACTCACATGACCCTTTGCACTGAACTCCACAGGAGAAAGTAGTCCAAGCTTCAACAACCACATAGCTAAGCTAGATACGAACAGGGGTCCTCCTTCACCTCCTTCAAGAGGAACAGCATCCCATTGCTTCAAGTGACAAAGGTATAGTGATAAGGATGCTCCAAACCAGGACTTGGGTTTGCTGTGCAGAAAAGACAGGGCTAAACAAATTTAATTCCCTGTATTTTTCTTTAATAACTTATTGAATCCATCTTGTATCCTTTCTGTTTCCTGTGTTCAAGAGCTGTCCCATGTAAGGCTCAGCTAATTTTCAGGAGAATGCTGTCTAGAAACGAAATGAGGTTCTGCAGCTACTGTGCAGGCCTGCAAACAGATATTTACATGGTTAGCTTTCCGCATGACGGCAGCACATGCAGAACTACAGGGCTATTTTTGCAAGCAGAGCTGAGCACGTGATATGAAGATGTGGGCCTTTTGGCATGCTTACAGCACAGTCACAAAAATGACTTAGAGAGAAAAACATCTAGAGCTCTATGCCAGATGGTTTCCTGAGCTAGATTTGTTAAAAGTTAGCATGGACAGTTTACCCTCCTCTGCAGGCATGTAGTCTTATTTCCCCCCATCTATGTGAACAAGAAAAATGAAGCTAATTGGACTGACTCAGCACACCACAGAAGAGGACAAGCCTTTCAGACTGAATCCTAGTAAGACACAGACATATTTAAAAAAATTTCTTCAGCAATGCCTATCTGTTACAAGAGAGAGCTGCAGTTTAACCACATTTAGTGGAGAATGAATGCTCTGTGGGTACAAGCATTCTGGTATCAAGAAGAAAAGGTGGTCTGTAATGCTTTAATGGTAAGTTAAAAGGGGAAGCCTAGCAAGGCAGAGCAAAGCTTTAAGTCACCAGTGCCTGGGGAACCATCTCATCAAAAAGGAGATGCCAAGCACATTCTGACCTACACCCTGGTGGAAATTCCAGCTCTTCTGACAGCGGGATGCTGCTGCAATACCGCTTGTGGGGTCAGGCAGCACATGGAGCTGCAGTAAGGGCTATGGACTAACAAGCAGAGCAAGACCAGCTGACAGGGCAGCAGATGGTCAAGCCAGGTGTATGGACCAGCTGCCTGGATGGGAGGCTCTGCTGCAAGAGCCTATGCCAACCCAGCCCTCTTCCAGCCTGGAGGGATGCCAAAGGCATAGCGGCACAGAGTTGCTGGCTCCCTCTGGGCTGCAAGCCCCACACAACAGGACTTTTTCAGTAGAAATAAAAAAAAAAATTAAAAAAAAACAAAACAAAACTCATTCTGCTAATTTTCTGCACTTTCTGTTCTTTCTCAAACATAGGTGCTAAGGCTGTACAGACTCGTGTGTGTGGAAGAGCTGATGGAGGACTGGTAGCTTGCACTTAGCTCTACAAGCCACAGGAAACAGGGCTCCTTCACACATCAGCTACTGTTGAGACTGTTGTATACGTTCATCTTCTCTTCTCCTCTTCCGGTGCAAAGGCCAGCACTGCATCTGGTTGTTACACAAACCATGCAAGAGCCCTCAGCACAGCCCACTAAACATACCTGCAAGGAGTCAATGGTTGTGACTTAGCCCTTTCTATTTAAAGTATTGTGTCCCACACCAGAAAGCCTTAAGAGTGTGGTAGAAAATAAATCTCTCGGGTAAGTGATGTTCAACCTGCCCAAACAGGGATGGGCAGTCCGTTTCAAGACGACAAAACATGAATCCAGCATGACCCCTGCTGACAGCAACCCTTCCAAGTGTCTCCTCTCCAGCTATAAGAATATTCAAGCTCCTTCATCCGGCAAAACTAACTCCGTAAAAACCAAAACCATACATTACAGAGTTATGACTCACCACAAGTATAGATTAACCACAAAAAAAGAGTTGACATTTTAATTTAATGTTGGATTCGCTTAATCCTTGTATATCTGAATTGAAATGAAGATGCCAGTATTCTCAGCTTGAATGCTGTGGAATGTGGGACAGTGGAGTCAAAGAATTTAGGGTCAGGCTGCCTAGGAACTCATGAAAGGATGAAGTCACATAGGCAGCACACACCATGGCAAGGCGGTACCCTGCCTGCCAAAGCCTTATCCACACTGCACTTTGCTGATGAGCACTCTGCTTTCAGTGCCCCTAAATGATACACTTAAGACCAGGCCAGACCCCGCATTTTTTTTTCCCCTTTGTATCTCAGAGAAAATGCAGTTTCCCACCTATATATATATATATATATATATATATATATATATATCTATCTCTCCACCATCTTTCCTTTGATGATTTCTATGTGGGCTGTGTAAGACTGGTAAATTCCTCGTGTCTTTGCTTCAGTCTTTGGAAGAACGTTGCAAACTGGCCCTACTCCAGCAAACGCACAGACACATCATTAGTGTTTAGACACGATGACATTATTCACATGCTTAACTTCCAAGGACATGCCTCTGTGTTGTGCTGGAATGAGGCCAGGGTACTCAACACTTGGCAGGCTTGAATCTTTGATCATAGTGCACACTTCATTTGATACCAAAACAGGCTGGTTTCTTTTAATCAAATTGAGGTTTTGACATTTCGTTTAGCCACATTTTATATCTGCAGATTTTAAGATATTTATATTTTTTTACTCTCTCATGTATTAAACGCTTTCTGTTTCTTTTCTCACAGGAGAATTTAAACACTCATTTTTCTTACTAATTTGTCTACATAGTTTATTAATAATTCAGGGACAAAAATCTGAATGGCACCCAGTAAAAGCTATGTTAATGTATGATGCCTTTTTCACACCGGCATGGAAGCAAGATCGTTACTTCTCCTGGGTGACTCCCACGACATGTTTGTTGTACAAATACAACACAACAGAGTAAATAATTTCAAAATATTTGCACTGTTAAATGCAGCAGAGCTGGCAGAGCCTATGTGGGAAAATGGCACATGTGCATCACAGTGGACACAAAACACAACATCAGGAAAGTAGAGGAAATGACATGGCCAAGCTTTAGGAAAATATATTAAGCATAAAGGTAGCTGGGGGAGCGGAGATAGGGATAGTAATTTTATTACCTTAAAGAGACAAATATGGATAAGGAAAAAATAGAAGAAATTCATGGAGCTACCTAAGTAAGCAGAACCAGAGAGGCTCTTTCACACCACAGGGACGATGTGGGAGAGAACTCCACTGTGGAAGGGCTACGTAACAGCCTGGGTGTGATTTGGACAGTGTGGGCAACACTATTACAAAAGAAAAAAAAAAACAAACCCAAAAAACCCCCAAGAACGGCCCAGGGAAGCAGGCTAAGCTATAATCCTGTAGATACATTACACTTGAAAATGCCCTTTGGAGTTGTGAGTATGTAGGTATGCAGGACCACAATACTGTAACGAGAAAAGGACTTCGGAGGACTACTAGCAGGAGAGTGGGCAGCACAAGTCCAACACATAACTATAAAAAAAAAAAACCAAAACAAAACTGTTGGAAGTTATCTTCAACTTAAGGCAAACAGAAAGCTGGCTAAGATTTCTACAGAGGGAGAGCTGGTTTATGTTAGTGTATCTGAGAGCTGGTGGAGAAATAAGCTCTTACATCCTGACCAGCCGCAGTCTGCAAAGTTCTAGACAGTGGGAAATCACAGGCAAAGGAGACAGGGACATGGATAAATGCTCTGGCAAGGGGATAAATAATATGGTCTCTGATACAGAAGGAATGGAGATAAGAGCAACCGAAGGACTAAGAGCTATGAGCTGTGGAAGATAAAGAGTTCAGGGCCAACTGCAGAACAGCCCTTGCTTTGTCAGCTCTGCTGCATGGCATCTGGAGTAAGGAAACTGTAATTAAGGGAGATACCAATTAAAAACAAAACAGCATCATACTGGAATAAGGCAATATGATCAACTGGAGCCAGGAGCTAATGGAATCAAAGCAGACAGGGAAATAAGGGATCAAAGCAATCAAAGACTAGAGAGCTGAACAGCCTCTGTCTAGACGCGTTTCCCCAAGGCTGAATTGAGAGAGAAGGTGGCCCAAAACCTTAACTAAGTAATGCACCAGTACCTGTGTCCGGAACATTAAGCTGCTCCCTTCTGTGCTTAAATTTGCTGACAATTTTGTAGAATATGTTCTTTTTCTGAGACTTGAATGAACCTACAGACAACATTAATAATACATACTTTTAATTAGCAGTTTTAAAAAGCGTACAACAGCCACAGTATGTACTATACAACCTCCCCTTCCACTACTACGGGATGCCATTTCACGGGGAGGCAGAAAACCTGACCTTCTCCCGAGAAGGGACTCTGCAGGCTTTCAGCAGGCTGTACTTCAATCCATCAGCCTCCCAAGAGCCTAAGTGCATACAAAGCATTTTGGAGAATGATGACCTTAGGAAAGCTTAGCCATACAATAAAACAAGGGCTTTGCTTGCTTGTTTTTTTAAAGATGTGCTCTCCTTTGTATGTGCACTGAGTTTAGCTAGAATGGAGTAAACTTTCATCACAGCAGCCTGGATGGTGCTGTGTTTTAGACAGGTGACCAAAACAGTGTCGGTAACACACCAGTGTTTTAGTTACTGCTAAACAGGGTTTAGAGAGCATCAAGATCTCTCTTTCTCATTTTGCCACCCCAGTGAGGGTGTGCAAGAGGTTGGGAGGGGACATAGTTGGGACAGCTGACCCACACTGACCAAGAGGTATTTCACACCATAGAATGTCATGCTCAGCAATAAAAGTGGGGGGGAAGAGTTTTTTTCCAAAGTAGTCAAATGCTCAGGGACTGGCTGGGTATCAGTTTGCTGTGGTGAGTGCTGACTTTTGCATCACTTGTTTTTTTCCCCACCCTTACTTCACTTATTAAACTACCTTTACCTTTAACCACGAGGTTTTTTTTTCTTGTTTTTGCCCTTCCAGTTCTCTCACTCATCCCACTGGGGGAGGATGAGCAAGTGACAGGGTGGGGACTTACCTACCAGCCAGGGCCAACCCACCACAGGATGCAAGAGTTACCTTTGCCTTTTTGGTGATCACAAATGAGCTTATACTAAGTGCAGAAGTAAAAGCTTCCAGGAGAGGAAAGGGAGGTTACACCCAGCTCACGTTATCATTCCTATTTTGATAGCAGAGTCTTTGCCAGTAGTAGTCAAAAGGTATCTTACGTGACATCAGACCACAAAGTACACCACTAGCAGAGGTCATCAAGAAGCCATACTTTGTCTCATTAATGCAATGAACAGTGATACAGTAGCAACATAAGACAACAGACCAAAGATGTAACAGATGCACAATCTCTACCCTGCAAAGCGATTTCTACAGAGTTACTTTTCAGAAAGTGCACTTTCAAATCTTACTTCCAAAGGTACAGCAGGCAAGTAAGTCTTCAGGCTAGCTCAGAACAGACCTGCCCAAACAGCAGTGAGATGCACTGCAGGTGACAAGACTGCATATAGCCTAACAAGAGGGTGTCCTTCCCATCCACAGCTGACTTGGAAGAGGACTCTACCCACCACAAATACCGGCCTCCTCCACCTCCTCCTCATCCTTAAAAGGAACCAGACACACACACTGGCTACTGAGACACAATTGCAACCACATAGTAACACACGATCAAGGTAAGCCTACATCACGCATCTGCCATTTGCCATCACTGACTCTCTATGTGCAGGGAAAGGAGAAAAGTGTGTAGCACACGGAAGAAGGATCTAGTCTTAGGAGGGGAAAACCATTCATAGATATTAGGCTGTTGGAATAATATTGAAAATTACTGAGAGAAAGCTAAAATCCAGCCAGAAACAGCCATAGAAACCCTAAAATTTTATACATGTTGGCTTTGTGCTCACTGCTGCTTGGTTTTTACTACTGAAGAAATCAAAACTTTCAGAAAAGATGAATAATCTCCCAAAAAACTAGAAGTCAAACAACAAACCAAATAAAGTCCGAGCGAGACATCATTTCAGACAACAGCAGCTTTCATCTGAATGGCTTCACTGGAATTTGTATACAAAGAATCAGAAAGTTCAACAGAAAAGGCTATATTCCCTCAAACTGATTCAACTGTCATTCTGCAAATTTTACAATAGCTTCCTGAGTATCACAGAGTTGGATAAACAGTCTAGTCTCAGTGCAATAAAAATGCAAAACAAGGAATGAAAAAGTTCAGGCAGGCTGAGAGAAAGCCTAGGCGAAAAAACTCAGCTTTTATGAAAACTAAGGTGAAATACTTCATCCACATCAGAGACAAATCTTCCCACAACAGTTCCACAAGAAGACCGAGGCACATAACAAGATGATTCTTATGACTTTTTTTTTTTAATTAGCAAATTAGTGATTTTTGCAGGTGCTTGGAATAAGCAACAGGTTACACAGTGTCACAGAATTCTCAATTTCTACAGCTCAATCTGCACCCTACAGACCATTTCAATCAGTACCATAGACTGCCACCCAGTGCCAACAACTCTAAGCAGAAAAACTGAGATTAAAAACTCACAAAAACATGTCAAGTATTGCATGAAGAAGGAAACTCATGTCTTTGATCTCTTTTCTACTATCCGTGGTGCCTTTGTCGTAAGCTTTTATCTGCGACATACAGGGTATCCCAAAGCACGCGGAACTTGCATGTAAATTTTTGTTCCCAAATGGAAAATCCAGCGTCATTGACTTCAGTGGGGTCAAAATAGAACCTGCCGTTTCATACGGAAACTTCCAATTTCCTACCCTTTTAGCTGTTATTCCCACAAGACAGTGCCCATTGACACTTGAATACCCTTTGGCCATGAACGCAGTGAAAGAGAAGACAGCCTAATAGCTAAATAGGTCAACATGTCAAACTTGGATCTGAGAATATAACTTCTGACTCCATGAGAAACTTCATCCACACTTCCTGCCCTGCCTGTTCTACTTAGAGTGAACTAGAGGATAGCCTCACTGATGTCTGTGAAAAGCCAAATCAGAATCACTGTCATACTTACACATACACATTGTCTAGTGACTGAACAGACTATCTGGTGGTTCTTTGAAAATGGCCACATCCCCATCCTGCCTTTAGATTAAGGCCTAAGTCAATGAACTGTCAAACATAAGATCTATGCATGGCATATTCTGGAATGAAAACAGAGCTTTTCTTAATTTCTTCAGAGAAGAAACATGGAGAAGGCAAGTTCAGTCCAGTTTGGACTGGAGTAAATGCTGACTAGGGGGGCATTCCTGAGATCGTGTCTTGGTTTTGGCTGGGATAGTCAGTATCCCCTTCCAGGCTCTCAGTAGCAGGTTCCCCAGGGGCTCAGTTTAGGCACACTCACCGAGGCAGGAGTTTATAGGAGGACTGGCTGGGCTACACCTGTTTCATGGGGACAGCAGGCAAATACTCCTAGACTTTAAACAAATGTCACTTGTCAACATTCCATCTAGAGAAAATCCATGACTGAAACAACTAACTAAACTAAAAGGTTTGCTGTTAGGCAATGGATCCTAGATGTGATTTCCTATAGAAAGCTGAAAAAAACCCCAACTTTTGTTTGCTTACTTGCTATTGTTATACAGCCATCTGCAAGTGTAAAGTAAGTCCTCTTCTCCTGCTCACGTTCTCTATTGGAAATATCCTACATAGCTCTTCCTTTCCCTAGCACTTCGGCAGTTGCAACAGGATTTAGCCACCTGCTATCCCTGGCTCATCCATTGAGCTCACTGAGGGCCACAGGGATTTCCTCCTGGGAATACTTGCTACAGCCAATGGCAGCTGCTCGGGGAAGCAGCAGGCAAGAAAATGAACCCACCACACATAACAAACCACAACCACATTTCTTCCACATTTCTGGGCGTATGCCCCCTCTTCTCTAACAAAGTTTCCTACTTTAAAGGGCCTGATCAAATAGAGAACAGTTCAACGTGATTGTAAGAAAACCCAGGCAAAGAGATTTGTCTGTGCATTTCTGCATCCCTCAGGAGGAAGATGCTGTATTTTTAGGTCATGACCCTTGCAAATTAGGAAATGCAATCTCCAGGTATCTGAATGTTTTGAACCAAGCCAAAAAAACCCTGAGCTAAGACCAAGAGGAATGCCACAAAGAAGCGCTGATGCTTTATTTCTAGTCCTAGAGGCCACAGACAAAAAAGAAAAAAATGTAGACAATCCCTTTCCCAAATAAAAGAACACTATGCATTCCTCTCCTTGCCTTCCCAAAATGAAAGCTTTAGTGAAGTGCTTAGAGTATAAGTGAGCATTTGTCACAGCACAAGGCAGAAATAATGACTATGCCTGTTGCTCATTTTTGCATACAAGTGGATTAGTGACTCACTGCAGACTGCTGACTTCTGTGTGGTAGGATGTTTTGGCACATATGCCATTGGAAAGATGAAAAAAAAAAAAAAAAAATCAGTCACAGCTCCAGGAAATGTTGGAGCAGGCCATCTGCACAGATTCAGTATAGCTGTATTTTTCAGCCATTTTGTGACATTATTTTTCTATATGCACAATCCCAGTTCAAAATGCTTGAGGTACGATATGCCAGAGCATTATGGCTTGTTCAATCCTGCTCCCACTGAAGAAAGGCGCCCATTAATTTCAGTGGGAGTAGAATTTGGAGGATTTGGAAAGCTCTGGGGAAAAAATTGCCTCTCCTTTAAGAAAGCTGAAATTTCCCCTTATACACGTGGACTGAAACAGCTTTCACATTACAGGGATCTTCAGGTATTTTTATATGAAAAGAACAGGCTAAAGTTAGGGCTGGACATGACAAGCACAATGGAAGGAATCAGTGGGCACTGACCCACTCATTTTCCACTTAGGAGTAAGAAAACATCCTGCCAATCCTGGCTGTCTAGGTTAGGCAGCAGATCACGCCTCTTGTAGGTATAGGTCAATGACATTTGACAGAAAATCAATCTGGCATCGCTTACTCCAAAATAAAACATATTAAGGCATAAAGCCCCAGTTATGGGTGGGGGAACACCCCAAACCAACAAAAAAACCCCAAACATTTCTCCATTTTTATTCACCTAACATCCTGAGAAATTTTTAGTGTCCAGTACTCCAACCTACTTTCCAAATTTTAAACGTAATTTAATGTAATTTAGCAGGCACTGATCTGTAGGCTGCAAAAATTAAGTACTTATCTGAGAACTGAGAATACTAGGGAAGTTTACAATCCTTCACATGCTCATTCAGTAAAAGCAGGGAATGATTTTAAAGAGCGTTTACTGAACCCAGCCCTAGTGATTTGCATCTGTTGTTTGGAAACATCTAGAGGCCCCATCCACTAGTAGTCACTACTTGTGCTGGACATCTCTTCTAATTACCTTACAGACAGAGATAACCCTAAGGAAGAGCAAAGCAGCAGAAACAACTCCACACAACACAGTAACGCAGAGCACAGCAGAGCAAAGTTAAGGTCTCCTACATCCCAACACAGTCACACCCGTAAGACTATATTGACCCTTCATGGTTCATGCACATCACAGTGCAAGAATAAGACGTTACTTTTGCTTAATTCTGACGGTGTGAAAAAAAAAAAAAAAAGATAATTAAAAAAACCCAGAACCATTCCAAACAAAGCTCTACCATTTGGCGCAATACACCATTTTCATTTCCTTCAGTACTTGCAGGAGCCTAGTTTGGAGACCTGTATGCTTAACACCTTTGGAGGTCAGTATTCTCTAACCATCTTTGGACTCGCCACAGTTCACAGGCAAGCCAACAGCATGACAAGGCTGAATGGTCGTGTCAGCACATCACAAATTAAATTGAGGATACAGCTTAATGAATGTTTAGCTCAGCTGGAACAGATTCCCCTACTAAGCGAGTAAGCTTGCTTGTATGCAATTTGGTTCATGTTTTTTCAAATCCACAACTCGCATCCTAATTTTAAGCATCCTAAAAAATGAAACAAATTAAAATCAACCTATTGCCATGGAATATTTATTTTTTAGCAACCTTCCTTTTCCAAAAGAAATATGGTTTGCCACAAAGTTTTTCAGCTACCTCTTGAGAGCTGAACTTCACTCTCCATGCAGCTGGAATGACTGACACAAGCTGACAGCTTGTCTAGCTAACTTGAGTGAATTCAACATTCGCTGGAATTAGAAGCAGATATCACTAGCTCTGTCTGGATTTAGTTCAGGGCTGCAGTTAGATGTTCACTACAGAAACAGCAATGTAACGATCAGATATTCCTGCCCTGGGGCTGCTTCTTGCAACCCCACAGCTCAGTTGGTGGAAAAGTTCATGTGACTGTTTACCATCTGCTTCAGTGCAAAGTCAGCTGGCTTAGTTTAAAGAGCCCTTATTGTCAGCTAGAGGCGAATGCTCCACAGTTGCCTCCTCAGGGCTGTGCCAAGACTACTTATATTATACGTGTAACTTGCCTGCAATTACGTTTCTGCCCTTTCCTTGAGACACGGACAAATATATTCCTAAGCTTTGGAAGTGATGCAAACAAGGATAAAAATCAAGCTATTGTGTATGAACCTAAGCAAAAGTAGAATGCAGTTCTGGACTACTTGACTTGACGTAGCTTTCTAGAGTGCCATTCCCAAACAACGCAGAGCCTGCAAAATTTTCAGTCATACAGATGCTGGAACAGGTAAATACTGTAGCGAGAAGTACAAGGAGCTGCTATTACAACCTCAACTGCCAGATCATGGCAGATGAGGAGATCTTGTTCCCAACAGATGTTGCTTAATTAACCACTGTATTATCATCCTATAAAGTATTATCATCCTATAAAGTATTATGTATTATCATCCTATTCATTCATGCTTACTGAAGAAGTTCTGTCAAATCCACACCACAAAAAAATAAAAGGCATTTGAAGTCAGAACTCACTTGGTATTAGCATAAGTCTAATTTTGCAAAAGTGACTGTTCCACATCTAATTATATAAATACAAAAATCAATACCAAAATTGGCATGCACTAAAAAAGAACAGCTGCTCAATCCTGCATACTGTAACGTGATTATCTGTGAAGCATTCAAAAGGCACAGCTCTAATCCAGGGTCACCTGGCTAAAATAGCCGTATTAGATCTGAAAACCTGTCAGTCAGTGGAACTATCACAGCAGCAGAAAAGGAAGCCAGCTTCATATTGTGAACTGTGCATAATGAGGATTCTTTTGAGCATCCTTTTGTTTTGCAGAATTACTGGTGCGTCATTCCTTCATTTTGTGATGCTTCCGTACTGTGGGTATGCATCAGTATTTCTGCTGCAGTCTAAGAGTAGTTTTCCCTACTGTATTCTCGCTTCTTTACTACCTCCGTGTCGCAAGTTGTTTGTATATGAAAAAAGACAAATGTATCATGAGTTTCTCCCTCCAAAAGCCTCAGGTACGGAGCTGGGTATGGAACTGGTTTTCCTACCCTCCAACCGTCTTCTATCACATCAGGAAATTTTTGCTCCTAACTTAGGACAGACTGTTAAAATCTTAATAAAAAAAAATCCAAATGTTTAATTCAGACATTTTTGTTATGTTTTAATTTATAGAACCTAAAATTACAGTGAAATGCACACCAGCATAAAACTACGTTTTGAAAAACGTCAAAATGTAACCTTTCGATCATCTGCCATTTTTTCCCAATTTTCTCCTGGGAAAACTTGTCAAGTTCACTTACCTTATACATATTCAAGTTTTTGATAAATTTGCTTGCTATGAGGAATATATTTTACGTACAAACTCTAACCAGTTCAACTCAGCATGAAAACCAGGAGTCAAGGGTACAGCATGAAAACTACCCCAGCTGAGAAGGAACTAACTTCAGTGCTAGAAAAATGTTGTCTTTGATTTCACATGTTTAACATACAACAGTAAAGTCAGAAAGTATAAATTCCTCAGCTTGTGGTAGCATTGTTGTGGCTTAAGAATGTATTGCATATGGTAATTTACCTTTGCTGGATTTTGGATGTTCAGATGAGCCGCTTCCAACCTTTCTCTTTTTCCTTGGAACACCTGAATTTTTCCTGTCAAAGGTAATAGGACTGTATTGAGGGAGGGTGTTGAATTTCTTTTCAAATTCTTCTTCCAACTTTGCTAAGCTAAAGGGGAAACAAAACCAATCAAATTAAATGTAACTCCATTTCTGGAGAAAAAAATATATTGTTTAGGAGGGTGTGTGCATATATATGTACCTAGCTACACAGAGAGGGGGAAAGGTAAGTGTGCACACACACTGTAAACATCAAACCAGTATATATTAATTCAAGTTTGGGATGAGAAGGTACACTCCAGCTCCTACATTTGTAACTCAGTACAAATTGATTACATTAGTTTGATATATTAAAATCAGGGGGAAAAAAAAAAAAAAAAAAATCAATGTTATGTTGGCGACATTTAGCTCTGTTTGCTGCACAGATCCATACAGGAGATTTGTCTGTTCTGTGAGGGGAATGAAAAAAAAAAGACAATAAAACCATTAAATAAACAAAACAATAAAATAACTTCACATGAAAGTCCTTACACCAGAATGAAAACAACAACAATTCAAACCAGAAGAATAATGTCAAACTATTCAATCTTCTGGGGATATTCTAAAACTTGATGCTTTGGGGTGGGAATTAGCGTTGTATTTGTTATGAGGGATTATATTTCCTTCCCTCATATTTTATTTGTTGCAAGGAGAAAAATGCAACTAGCTTGTGCTTTCAGGAAACACAAGATCCCTCATACTTCAGCCCAACCTGAATGACTGTAATTAGCTTTAGCTACAATTCAGAAAATTTACAGACATGGTATTGTTGTTCCTAACAGCCAGATGAAAACAAACCACTCGCACAGGACAGTATGGCATGGCATTTCTGGCTGCAATAACTACGCTGTCTTGTATGAGCACTCTGTTCCAGCAAATTTTTGCAGCCAGGCAGGAGCATAGGAAGGAATTGTATTTTAATAAAAGGCATGCACACAGCTAGGCAGATTATAAATAGCACCGTCAGTGACAGGGGAATAATGATATTTTCTACTCATCATAGAATCATAGAATGGTTAGAGTTGGAAGGGACCTTCAAAGGCCATCTAGTCCAATCCCCCTACAAGGAGCAGGGACATCCCTGACTAGATCAGGTTGCTCAGAGCCTCATCCAGCCTGGCTTTGAACGTTTCCAGGGATGGGGCATCCACCACCTCTCTGGGCAACCCGTTCCAGTGTTCTACAACTCGCATTGTAAAAAATTTTTTCCTAATATCCAATCTAAATCTACCTCCCTCTATTTTAAAACCTCTATTTTGAACAGCCTCTCCCCATGTAGGCCCCCTTGAGGTACTGGAAGGCTGCTATCAGGTCTCCCCGGAGCCTCCTCTTCTCCAGGCTGAACAGCCCCAACTCTCTCAGCCTGTCCTCATAGGAAAGGTGCTCCAGCCCTCTGATCACCTTCATGGCCTTCCTCTGGACTTTCTCCAACTGGTCCATGTCCTTCTTGTGTTGGGGGCTCCAGCACTGGACACAGTACTCCAGGTGGGGTCTCACCAGGGCAGAGTAGAGGGGGAGAATCACCTCCCTCCACCTGCTGGCCACGCTTCTCTTGATGCAGCCCAGGATGCAGTTGGCATTCTGGGCCACAAGGGCACATTGCCTGCTCATGTTAAGCTTCTCATCCACCAGCACTCCCAAGTCCTTCTCCTCAGGGCTGCTCTCAATCCATTTTCTGCCCAGCCTGTATTTGGGCCTGGGATTGCCATGACCCAGGTGCAGGACCTTGCACTTGGCCTGGTTGAACTTCATGAGGTTGGCACGGGCCCACCTCTCCAGCCTGTCAAGGTCCCTCTGGATGGCATCCCTCCCTTCCAGCGTGTCGACGGCACCACACAACTTGGTGTCGTCGGCAAACTTGCTGAGGGTGCACTCTATCCCACTGTCCATGTCGCCGACAAAGATGTTGAACAGGGCCGGGCCCAGCACGGACCCCTGAGGGACGCCACT
This sequence comes from Chlamydotis macqueenii, assembly GCF_036417535.1. Taxonomy (NCBI): domain Eukaryota; kingdom Metazoa; phylum Chordata; class Aves; order Otidiformes; family Otididae; genus Chlamydotis; species Chlamydotis macqueenii. The sequence goes on along the minus strand of NC_141556.1, from coordinate 96,761,921 downwards.
CGTGACCGGTCTCCACATGGACATTGAGCCGTTGACCACCACTCTCTGAGTGCGGCCATCCAGCCAACTCCTTATCCACCGAGTGGTCTGTCCATCAAACCCATGTCTCTCTAGAGAGAAGGATGTCATGCGGGACAGTGTCAAAAGCTTTGCACAAGTTCAGGTAGATGATGTCAGTTGCTCGTCCCTTGTCCACTGATGCCGTCACCCCGTCATAGAAGGCCACCAAATTGGTCAGGCACGATCTGCCCTTAACGAAGCCATGTTGGCTGTCACCAACCACCTCCTTGCTCTCCATGTGCCTTAGCATGGTTTCCAGGAGAATCTGCTCCATGACCTTGCCAGGCACAGAGATGAGGCTGACCGGCCTGTAGTTGCCTGGGTCCTCCTTCTTCCCCTTTTTAAAAATGGGGGTTACATTCCCTCTCTTCCATTCATCAGGGACCTCACCAGACCGTCACGATTTTCTCAAATACAATGGCCAGTGGCTTGGCAACTTCATCTGCCAGTTCCCTCAGGACCCACGGATGGATCTCGTCAGGACTTGTGCACCTTCAAGTCGCTCAGATGTTCCCGAACCTGCTCTTCGGTGGGTGGTTCTTTACCCTTGCAGTCCCTGCTTGTGCCTTCCACAAATTTTTAATTCTCATCTTTAATGGTTTGCTACAGAAAACCTGAACTTGACAAAAGTTGGCATGACTGTTGGAAGAATGGCCCTTACACACTGTACACTTGGAAGTATCCAAGAAACACGTTTCTCTCTGCTCTCTGAAGCAGCACTTCAAACAAATTGCACGCTGAGCTTTGGTACACAGAATGATACTTCATTATATCTATGGAATTGTGACTTCTTTTGGTAAACAATCTTCCATCTTAAAATACAGCCTTGGCTCTGAGCAGACTGCGTGCACGGTGGGGTTGGTTTGTTTGTTTGGGGTTTTTTTTTTGTGTGTGTGTGCATGTTTTGTTTTGTTTTTACATCACAAAGATATCTGATATTAGTGGTGCTCAGTACTGCTACCTTTCTCTTCCATGCGCATGTTCCCTGTCAACCACAAAACAAGCCAATTTTCTGCTCTGACAGCTGTCATGCAATTCCATCCTCTGCCCCAGCTCTTCTCCCACTACCTGTTGCCACCTGCCTCATCTCCTGCCCCAAGGGCGTATGACAGGGTGCAGCTCTAATTAGGAAGGGTCTACCCTGAAAGCAGATGTGCTGCCATCCTGGCTAGTAATTTATAGCTTGTGCAACAGGGAGGCAGTGGAGAGTTGCTATCACTACATTAGTGATTCATTACTTAAAAAAAAAAAAAAAAAAAAAAGAAAAAAATAAAATCATTCACATTGTCATGAACTTTCAGAGCATCTCACAAGCGAAGAAGTGGGCTGCACATGGACAAAGCACAGCTGACAGGGACCACTGGGGAAGTGTGGGCAACTACTGATGGAGAAGCTGGGAAGACAACAGGGGGAGAAAGACATAATTCCAAAGGAGTGAGGGCCCTCACCCAAACACACGCACAAAATGAGCCTGAAAGGTGATGCTGAAGGGAGTGGAAAGAGTTAGAAGGAGCGGGTAGAGGTAAAACCAGTTCTTCAAGCAGCCAGAAGATTAGGGAGTGCAATGAACACGGCTAATGGATACCTTCCGCTGCACTTATGCTCCACAAAGTACCAATTCTGCCTTTACAGAGTTCACTAAGTAATATTCACTAATGACACGATTGAATTAAGAAACAAGACTGACAAATATGTACTTTCTCCAGCCAGCCAGCTAATGATGGTAGAAGAGTATTTGTCAAATGAATTAATTATTTACACAATTTTCCAGCTAAATTTCACACAGACAAGGTTATAAAAAAGGCTACCACAAGCCTGCACAAAAGAAACACATTACAATTTTAAGCGTGAAGTGTGGAAAATCTACTCCTTTTTAATTCATTTTCACCCTCTGAATTCAAATAATTAGAAGTCCTCAAGAATTTGCAAGTAAGTATGAAAGGCTAAGCAGATTTAACAACTATGCCTGCAGTTTAATAAATCTGTAATACTCTGGCAGAAATTGTTATTCATATACTAGGAGACTAATCATGTGTGGCCTTGATAAATTTTAATGCATTTGCAATCATTAATTATTCTTCTGATATATTTAATTTCTTTACAGTGTACACGAACAGTTTAAATATCTTGTCTCTACAGTGAAAAAATTATATATTTATCATAATTATTTGCCAATATTAGAACACCGTTTACTCTTCCTCTGTAAGCAATCTCTCCAAGTGGGCAAAGAGATCTATTCTTTCTAGTCTAATTCTGTTTATGATGATTGAAAACCTACGCAGAACTTTAAACACTGCTTCTGAAATGCTCCAACCCTCTTAACCACCTCTTGAGCAAGTAAATATTGCGCATTGTTTTTAGAAGTGAGCAAATAATGTAATTCAAATCTGTTTACAGTACTGTAAACCAGGAAAGTTCTCAAAGGAATTACTTTGGTATATAAACAACAGGTACCTAGAACATGACTCAGCCCAGTGGGGCTTGTAATTTTCAGGAATTCTACCTAATTGTGATTATTTGGGTGTTGGATGCAGTTCACTTAGCTGCAATGAGAAGGACTCAGTCTGAAGTCACTAGGGTGACCTAACTAAAACTTTGAACAGTGTTAAACTGCAACTTACCCGAAAACAAACTCTTCCTTTGGCTTAGGCTTTTTCAGTTTTTTGTTCCCACTCGTCCCGCTTTGGGAAAAAGCCCAGTTTTCTTCATTCCAGCATCCTTCATGGTCTGAGGAGTTGCCTTTTCCTGAGCTTCTTTTTCCTGGGATGAAGGCAGAAAATTGTTTCTCATCTTTAGAAAAATGTGCCAAAACAAAGTGGGGTCAGAAGGAACTCATGTACCTATTCAGTACTGCAACTTACGATGCTGGACCTTCTTGAAGGAGTTACAAAACAGTTATTTGTTTATTTTAAACTGGATAATGATGTTATTGGAAACTATTTCCTTTCTCCCCTGCTGCTCAGGTTTTTATACTACCTCTAAAATCAGGATCTCTCAAGGTATAAAGGCGGAGAAAGAGATGATTAGATTCACAGTAATAAACTTCCCTAAATTACAAACATCTTTTTCTGACTGTGCCAATTACATATATAAATCTGCTAATTGGAAAAATACATTTAAAACATCTTACTGAACGCTGAAATTACCTCAAATTTATCCTTCCAAAGTAAAGGGTTCTCACTCATCACCTACAGCAAAACTAAGACCAAAGCAAAAGCATGACACATTTGCCCCTTGTAGGGCTGAGAACTATGCTCACAACCACCGGAGTAGTTTATACAGAAGCAAGCTAATTGTTCAGAGTTACATACAACAACAAGCCCTGCACACATCTGTCAGCAGCCTGACAAATTAACCAACAAAGCCTTTGGTCAAAAAGCTAAATCTCAGATCGTGAAAGACAAAAAGGACGAGGTGAAGAGCTGGTGAGGTAAGTACCAATACAGACAGCACGACTAGAGAAGACCTGCCCTGGACCATGGAGTCTCTCCCCTCCACCTGCCCCCAGCACCTCAAGCAATCAGGCACAGCATTCCCATCACACACTGCTCAAACTCCAGCTTAAACCTGGACTTTTGCTTTTCCTCCCATTCCAGGCAGGCTTTTGTGGTTCACGCTGTAAATGAAGCACACTCAAAGCCACCCACCTCTGTCCACGTTAGCGCGCAGAGACGTGAGCATGCCCTCTGACACCAGAGTTTTATAAAGAGCACCTTTGCAAGATCTCTCTGATTTCCTGGAGCCACAGGTTTCTATCTTTTTAACACAGTCACTGTCCTCAGTTTTGACCTGTCCTGGTAAGCTTTGGAGTACCACCTCCTCTGTCGGGGTCAGTGGTTCCACTTTAATGTTATCAGAAGCCTCACAGGGTACTTCCTTGCTGGCTGAAATACTAAGGAAGTCAGGAGGCTTTGATTCTTTGGTGGTCTCCATGGGTTTCTCCTTTGATGTTTTCTTCTCTTTCGATTTCACTTTTTTCTTTGGTGATTTTGTATCCAATACACTTCCCTTCACATTTGAGACAGGGCGGGGTTTTTTGCGGGGAGTTTCGGTAAGTGTCTCAGCACCCCAGTCCCCCTTTGCAACAGCTTCAATTGTATACATTACACTTTCAATGTCCGACTCGGAGGACTGCCTCTTTTTACAAGGTTTCTTGGGGGTGGATTTTTCATTTGTGTGCCGGTCCAATTTATTTTTTTTCTTTTTCTTCTTTATCTTCTCTGGCTTTAGCCCAAGGATACTCATGTCAGCCATTGAAAGCTCTGGAGAACAGCATATGTGATCATTTGTGTTATCATTTATCCCAAAAGGACTGCTCTCCATTGCAATACTAGTAAAATCTCTGCATTTTGCAGTTTCTGATTCCTCAGCTTTTGTCTCATCCCAGTTTTGCATTTTCTCTATCTCTGATTGTTCTACTTTTCCTTTACAGGAGTCTTTTATAGTTGTTTTCTCCAGTTCTTCTACTTCCATTCCCTCTGGAACTTCCCTTCCCACATGTTCCAGGGCATCCACTTTTGTTTTCCCAGGTTCTCTCACTTTTACTCCTTCTGAAGCAAGGCACATCTAAAAAGTATTTAAAAACAGTCTCATGAAACAAACAAACTGTTAACATTACTTAACTGTTTTAACAGGAGCATTACACAGGGAATCTCTCTTGCATCTGAGTTCAGGAGAGCAAACTATGCTAAAGGACAATACTGAAAAATATGCTGAAGCTCTACTGAGACTAATGCGATGCGATGATGGCTAAATGCTAGAATAAGGCTGGGGGGGTTCTACCACTGTAATAGAAAAAGACTCCAACTGATCTCAGTGGTGTTTCCATGATCCTTTAAGTGCCTTTTATATAACCTGGAAACCCACTGCTAGATTGATTTTCAGAATATCCTAAACGCAACGGACCAATAGAGTATCTCTCACTATTGCCACAGACAAGTTACTTGAAGTCTCACATCCATACCCCCTTCAACTTCCAAATGACCCTATATATAATTCTTTCCTCCATTTTCCAAATGGCTCTGAAGGAAGAGAAAAAAAAAAGTTAATTGAATCTTAGTAATTGAGATTATTTTCTTTTACTTCAAGGTGCAAAATAATTTGGAAGGGAGTAAAAGAGCCTTCCAAATCTTCCTTCTAATGTCACAGACTTATTTTGCAAAGAACTGCAAAGCAGCAGTGGTTGCTATGGTTATCTCTTCCTAGAGATAACATTAATGGAAATCAAAACCCTCATACTGTCTGAGGAACAGCAATATTCAAATAAAGAGCTGTAACAAGGTCCTCAAACTACCATGTTCCTGCTGCACTAACTTGGGAGATCCTCTCTGTTTCCAATCACCTATGAGCTATGCTCACACTGCTACAGAGGGCAGTCCTTCACAGCACCAAGCAGTGACCCTTGGGAAGACAAGCTTTCTTCTTACTCTCCCTCTCAAAGCCCCCAAGCTGAATTCCCAGTGCAATTTTGTTTTTAAAACAAATGTCAACCAAACAGCCACCTAGAGCAAAACCAGATGGAAGAGGCTTGCTTTGAACCAGACATCAGGAGTTTCCCTGTTCTGCAGCTCAGCCCATGGGCCATGTGGTCAGTATGGATGTACCCTCCAGATCACTGGGTTCTCTTTAGGACAATTTCAGATTTCTCAAATTGGCAAGGCATTTTTTCCTTGCAAACTAAAAATATCTCTTACACCAATATATGTATAAGCAAAACACCAATGACAGAACGCTTCACACAAAGTTTCCAAAATTCTTGCTGCACAGAGTAGAAACTCCCGATCTGGCTCAGGTCAAGCAAGGTTGTGCACTGGAAACACTGAAGCTTGGGAAGCACAGCGTCTATTAGGAAGCAGGTTAAATTATGCAGAGGATTACCCCACAACTATGCTGAGGTGGGTTCTTGGTACCAAGGTACTTCTGTGACTTTTTTACTGCACTGATATGTAAACACAGTCTGTGATTTTCAAAAACTAAAGATCAATCTTTAAAATGCAACTCATTGGACAGTAATAATATGTTGTCAATTCAACACACACCCCCCTCACCAATGGATTTTTTTTTTCTTTATACCTTTGCTTCTTCTGCAGTAGCCAATAGTACAGAGGGCTACAGATGCGGCTATAAAAAAAGCGACCTCTGTTTTGTGAGCTCTAAATAAACTTGCAATTCATAGTCTTTAAGATAGGGAAAGCTTAGAAGAAAAAGTAGAAACAAAACAAAGACAACATTTCAGTAAGAGGCCATTGGTTTTAACTGTTCCCAGAAGGAGGATCTGCTGAGAGTATCCTAGCAGAGTTTCTGTAGAAGTTAGTGACCTCTTTATTCCGCATTTCAAAAAAGAGTAGGCATGAAAAGCAAAAATGAATGAAAGTAACTAATGACCCTTAACAGGAATTTGTAATGGCAATGTCCTAATCTGAGCAACAGACTAACCCAGCCCTCTCTCTCAACTCCTTGTGCCCCCAAGCCGAACCAAACAGTCAGAACCCCAAACCCTAAACTAAGGAATTGAAACAATTTCAACGGTGATTGGAAAGTCCCTTTTGCCACTGTCACTTCTCCTCAGCTGCAGCACAAACTCTTAGAAACCTCAAAGCTGATGGCTAGTCTGGGGAAATCTTGACTTTTGGCACCCAAGCCACAGTAATTTATGCTTCTATAAGCTACAGTGTAATTATAACTGTAGCATTGTTCTGCCTTCCAGTCTTTGGCAATCAACATAATTAACTTCTCCGCCCCACTGCACCTGTGGTAATTAGTCACCAGTATTCTATTATTACCTCTGCCAGCTGAAATAATGCTGATGTTCCACACTGTTTCGTTAAATCGGAAGGACTTGAATGGGATGTACTCGAAGAAATCTAAAGAAAAAACAGGGGGGGGAGAAAAAAGAAAAACATTCTTTTACCAGCACAATTCTTTTATGTTTACCACATAGCTTCTGAATGGATTGCTTCCTCTCTCTTCCCAAAATTCATTCGTAAGACCATGTATTGAAAATGAAGTGCAGACCTCTGCATGCTGTTATATAAATAAAACCCTGCTTCACCATTGCTCCCATGGATAATACCACTGCACGCTAAAAAGTATTCACAGGCTGGGAGAATCTTCTTGTCAAGGTTCCCTTTGAAGAGCAAGATGAACTGAAGCACATGCTCTCTCACATGAACAGACCCCAGCGGCCAAGCATGGATTTACATGAGTGCGCAACCCAGCTGGTGGTGTTTTTGAAGGCTTAGTTGGACATTTGATTGCAAAATCATTTCATTGTCATAGCTTAAGAAGGTTACTCCTGTCAGTCTGTGGCACTGACCGTTGGTGTCCTATAGAACATATAGAAGAGATGCTAGGAAACCAAAGTGAAGTTGGACCCCTCCAACCTTTGGGAACCTTTACTATTCCTCAGAGTACCGGAGGCTGTCTGGCAAGCAGGTAGCTGATCATTCCCCAGAATCTTTTTCCTGTATCAGGCCATCATCCTCTTCAAAACTTTAGAGTGTTTTGTAGCAGTTTTGAACTAGGTGCAAATAAATTATTGTTATCTAAACAAATTAAAATAAATCAGTCTCAGGACTGGCCATTAGTATGAAGAAGAAATAGTTCTATTTTTAAGATCCTGTAATCTCTGATAAAGCTTGCAGGTTTCTTATCCTTGCTTCCTTAGAAAGAGGTGGAGTTCTCGGGACCGGGGAACTGAAGTATTCACAACCTTTTAGCTCCCCCTATCCCCTCAAACTCAATTTCATTGCTTTCAACCAAGACAGGCTCACAAAGTCGATTTTGCAGAAATCAACCCATCATTGCCGTAAAGGAAATAAACAAAAAAGGTTGACAATGCTATCTCTATGTCTCCTGGAAGCTGCAGCTCTTCACAGCATCTCCCAAGCTCTATTACAGCTCAAGTCTCCAAATGCCGCTTACAGCCAAGCCTTGTTCGTGCTGTTAGCATTTAGGCACTGCAAGAGACTCAGAGCTGATCAGCAGCAGCCTCCCAGGCTTCAGACTGCAGAGCGGCTGCTCCAACCATTTTTAGAAACTTAGATATTCTCAGATTTTTTTTTATAAAATAATTCAACCCACTTCTGCATTTTATTTTATCACCATCTGTGAAACAGTGTGAAATATCAAAAGGAAGGCATAGGGAAGGTGGGGGGGTGGCGAGGGAGAAGATAAAATTGGTTAATCCACATAGCAGAGAGACGATGGAGGAGGAGGAGAGCAGTGTGGTGTGCTGAAGCAGACAGGCTCCGACGTGCCAGACCCCTGCCATGCCAGCAGCATGGAGACAGCTGTCCAGTCCCCTCCAGTGTACAGCATCTGCAGATGTCTGCCAAATGAACTTGCAAACATAAGACACCCTCAAGGTGATAACGAACAATTTATTTGGGATGCTTGAAACCAGGTCCTGAACTATGTGAAAACTTAAGCTGAATCTCTCACATTCTATTTATCTGATTGCAATCCGACATAACAGAGATCTCCAAAACCGGGAGAAAAAAAAAATAAAAAAATCAATAGCACTAATCTCCTACAAGAGCTAGAGACAAGGAGGGTGTGCTTAGCACATCTGTGCCATACTTTTCTCAGTTGGAATCAGAGCCTTTAACATTCATTTTGTATATTAAATTAGGCTTGTAGGAAATAATCTGAGCAATCACTGAAAGAGAGATCACGGAAACCTGTCCAACATGCAAACGTCAGGCTGCCAGGCTCAGCTTCAATTTTTCTGCCAACTGCAGTAGAATATTCTGCACTCCTGTGGACAAGCACCTGTCCTTCCCCTAGATTAGGGCTTCACAAGCTTCACAGTCACATCACAACTTTTAATGCTGACTTCCAAAAGTCAGGCTGGACTCAGCAACAGCCTTGCTCCAGAACAGCACTACTCAAAACCTGATGCTGTCTTGTAAGAGGACACCTCAGAAACTTCTGGTGGCCATGACTAAATATTACAAGCCTTCCTGCTGTCCCAGAGCCACAACAGTCAAATGCCCTTATGCATCACTGATCACAGTTAGGTGTAGTCACCCTTGCATTGGTACTGCTGACAATGCAGCACACACCCACAAACTCTACTGCTGCCAGGGACTCTCTGTAGGGTAAGGCAGGTTTTCTTCCACTCACCTAAGCTCCTATAAAGTCAGATAGTAGCATTACTATCAAGGGAACAAGGCATGAAATACTTTCATTTCAGTGCTTCCAATTTCTGTCTTTTCCCTGAGGGATTAACCTCATCAGCAAGAATATATGGCTGGATTCCACTAGATGGGATCTAGCAAACCATTTTCCTCACTGAAATAGGATGTGATTTTGAAAAAACAAAAAACAAAAAAACCAAAACAACAAAACCAAACCAAATATCTAACCATAAAAAGTCTACAAGTAAGGTGCGAGCATCCTCCCTTATCTACCTTCATCTTTCAATCATGAAGAATAACAGTATCTGCACATCAAGCCTCAAAGGTTTTCGAGTGCTTCATCCATATCAAAGAGGAGACCTCTATAATGTTATATTTAAGACTCACAGAGAATTTCTAGGACTGTTGGGAAACCTGACCTAGTATTCTCAATTACTACTGACAGCTGCCCATTTCAGAACTTAATATACTGCTTCTACTTCCAACTCTTCATAGACATTCCTGATGATCTCAAAGGCTACTTTTCTCTTTTCTGCTTTTTCTCTTTCCTACTGTTCTTGGTTCTTGATTCAGCAACGCACCTTCTAGCCCTTGTAACTGAAGCTTTACTTTTGAATGCTAGTATCCAGCTCCTCATTAAGAAGAATGCTGTTGTCTCTAGTCCTTGCTGTTGTCCTGAGCATTGTTTTTATTATACTCATAAAGTTAATTTTTCTACAAAGAAGCATAACTTTTTCCGTGCGGTCTCCAAGAAACTATAAACATTAACAAGTGTACAAAGAAAAGCTAGGTCCCTGGGGCCATTGCCACTGCCTAATTCTCTTGCTGTTCTCTTATGTACCAATTTATGCTTCTGGAAATACTAAATTTGATATTAGAGCAGACCTTACAGAACTCATACTTTTGGGGCGAAAAGATATACACATCTTCCCATTGTGATGCTAATGGGTATAACTTTACCTCTGCCAACTGGAAAAGTGCCGACTTCCCACAGTGCTTTACTGGCTCAGGACTTGCCAATTGGGAAGTATCTGATGAGATCTAGGTTTTAAATGAACAGAGGAGAAAATATTTCAGTGGCACACAGGAAAAGCAGAAGAGGAAGGGAGAAAAAGAATGAAAAAGTTAACAAGTTAGTTAAATCAGTTACTTTTAGATCTTTCTGGGAGAAGGACCTACTTCAGAGTGGCAATCCCATCCAAGAAACACTTAACGGGCATTTAGAGGTCAGCAGGATATAAGTAAACACAGAATTTCTTCCTTAGACTAGGCTCATGGATTCTCTTCTACGTTTGTATCACCCACAGCTAATATTTTATCATGCTGTGTGTTTCACACGTTTTATATGACTAAGTGAACAAGACATACTTGTTGCTTAAAAACATGAACTGTGGTGGTGAAGGTTAAACGAAATTCTCCCGGAAAGCCTCGGCAGTATTTCTTATTTGGTTCGATACAGAAGAGGACCATTTGTCCTCACAGGCACTGCTTGTTTCACTTCCTTTAGTTAGAAAAAAGAAGTAAGACCTTATGTCTAGAGATCAAACCTAGCCTTCTAAATAGATGCTGGTGTGCCAGCATCAGCAGTGAGTAAATAACCAGCTCTGCACTTCAGGGAATTGCTTTTGCTGCCAAATTTTTTCTGACCTGATTCCAAGTGCAGCATTATCAGTTCACCAATGCAAGAATGAATAATTATTTCTCATATTTGATCTTTTTTGACAAGGCATTACATGATAGTATTTGACCTGGAAGCCTTAAAAAGCCCTAACATTATGGGCAAGACCACCAGTGTTTCCGTGGCATCTGCCTCATCACAAAAATCAGACTTATGACCACGATCTTTCAGTTGCAGAAATTATCAGCTTTGTCTTCCTGTCATTTTTATTGTCTTTCTTTTGAACCAGATCATTTGAAGAGTTTACTTTTCAATTGTCAAGGAGATTCACTACAAACCCCCCCTCCAAAAATCCAGAACATTCATTTTACTGCAAGCTATTTAAAATACAATTAATCATGCTTGAATATGCATTAATGATGATTTTTAATATTAAACTAAAATAATTAAAAATCCTAGTTTTGCTTTGAGACAGTTCAGTGAATGTGCTTAGGATCCCACTGGATTAAGTGATCTTGTGCTCTGCGCTTTGCAGAAAGAGGAACTCTCTTCCTACCACAATAAATTATCAGATGTTAATGATTTTTTTCAGTGCAATATAAATGGCAAAAAAGGGACAGAAAAACACCCACACATTGAAGTATAACCTAAGAACATGCAAGCATATTTTGCCTCCCCGATGCACAATGTGAGGAAAGTAAAGAATTTTGTTTTGACAAGAGAATGGGTGGTCCTAACAAAATGCAAGCGAGATCCTTGTAGTACTAATAGAAAGAGAAGCAGCCAGTATTCCACTTCAGAAAAAAAACACTTCATAGTCAAGCAAATAAACAGCAAGAGACAAACTTAGAACTCGTTCTGCCAAAGTTGCTGGCCAAACATCAAGTGTAAGAGGATGACAGATCAAGCAGCTCTCAGAGAGATTACAGATCTCATTCCCTGTCTTAATACCGTCTTCCAGTTTTAATTAGAATATCAGAACCTGCAGCACTACAACCACGAATAGCCCCTTCTTACGCAGAGGTTTAACCTGAGGATCATAAGGAACAAATTATTATCTTTTATTACAATGCAGGTCAGCATTTTAGCTACTATATTATATTGTAGTTTGCATAAGAACTACGTACCACTTTTTAATTTCCCTCCTCGAATAGGCATTTCACTTCAACACAGACATTTAATAATTTCAGTATATAGGCAAACAGCAAATATGTTAATCTATTTTACATAATAGCTCTACCTGGGAAGATTACAGCTTTACCAAAGGGAAGGCTGGAAGAGAAGATACTGACTAGCTCTCACACTCCGAATTTCAAGGCATATTGACCAAAAGTTTTGGGCTCAAACATTCTGTTCAGCACAGAAATAAACACAAAGAGTTGCCTGCAAGCCTGCTCCAAGTGAGTATGTGAGAATGCAGCAGGGACAAAATGAGCTTCAAACACGCATTTTTCTTAAATGATAGTAACCTGCTGGACTAGCAAAGAGAATTCCACCTTGTTGCATGCTGCATACGATTGTTTTTTTGTTTAAATCACCTAGGGAAAAATTTCAGAAAAGCAGCTGAAAGTGAAGAGCTTGTGGGTTTTGGCTTCATTTTGGTTTTAAGATGGGGAAACTAGCAACTTGATTGCTTCCACTCTCAGGAAGCATTTTCTTTGTCTAATAACGGATGAGAGTCTAGCTAAGTAAATCTACGAGGTACTTGTGTTTCTTCTCTATGAAGCAGTCATCACCATCTGTTCACGTTTGCCAAACACAAATCCAGTTAAGACCAAGAGAGCAAGGGGTCCCATCTGCTCTGCTTTCCTCACACAGCAAGGAGGATGACAGCAACCAGCCCATGTGAGCAGACAGCTTGCAGAAGCCACCGTGCTAAGGAACATAGTCCACTGCTCAGAAATCACTGGCCTATATAACGGCTTTCCATAAAGGTACAAATGAGAATGACAAAGTAGGGCCAGGAATTTCCAAGATCAGAGTGGAATGGGAAAGCCAAGAGCGCAACTTGGCAACACTCCAAATTCCAAAAAGCTCTTAGGAGGACATCATATCATCTTCGAAGACCTCCAAGGCATTTGCCTGTACAGCTGCGGGACCCAGCGAAGCCTTACTCCTGGGATCTTCATTATCTGTTGTGGCAAGTCACTGGGCAGGCCTCATTAGCCGTATCCTCAACAGCTTTAATTGAAGGCTATAGCACTTGGGACAGGCAAACAGATGAAAGGCTAACCGAGGCTGTAGAGAAGAAAGAATCCCATGCTATGTCTACATGTAATGAGCCGTTTCTGAGTGACAGGGCACTTGTACTCCTGGGGTAAAGGTGTCCATTTTAAATGACAAGTCTACTCAATGGGATCGCTGTCTTCACAAAGAGGCACTCTTACTCACTCTGCTGCAAAGACGGCAAAGAGAAAGGGAACATATGAAGGACACCCAGCCAGAACCAAAACTGAGCTGGGATGTCTGCCAAGAGTCTCCAGGCACATCAGACCACAGCACACTTCACATTTTTTCACAGGTCTACTTGCCCACTGGCTAAATAAATAACTACCTTATCTCTCTCTTTTTTCTTTTGTAGCACTGTACATTTGCCTACTGCAAATTGCTTACGATAATTTAGCTTACTAAATGCAGTAATGCGTTCTTATAGACAGGACCCAGTAAGAAGCGGCACAGTAAGAAGTGGGGTTTTTGCCAAGCTTGACAAAGACACCCTGTGCAAATGAAAGCCCTTATATTTGAAAGAGCACAAGCAGCTTTAATAGCTGGGGGGAGAAAGCTTAAAGAGGTTCTGTGGCATGCTCAATAATTTCCCCTGGAAACACCTAAATGAAATCAGGCTGCAATCTTAAAAAAAATGCCATTTCTCTATTGCTATAGATAAATCATGATGTTAGTCACTGCCATTAGGGTTTCACAACAGCAGCAAAACACAGGAGGAATAGCCATGGCCAAAAAGGGTGGGTTTTTGGTTTTTTTTTTTGTTTGTTTGTTTGTTTTGGGGTGGTTTTTTTTGCTTTTCCAGATTTCTGTCCCTTATTTCCAGGCACAGAAAAAAACAAAAATATGCAACCCCCTCCAGACTGCATACAAATTTTAATATTCTTACAAGAAAAAGAGATTAAACCTGGCTTTAAAATCGTCCTCAACAGTTTTTTATTAACTTACTAAGCACCTCTTCTACCTAACATTTGATGATTCATTCATATATACACTCCAATGTGCCAAATGAGCTGGCTCAGCACAGTGGTATTCAAATCAATGCACTGTCACATCCCTGTGAAGATTTCCAGGTTTGTCATTTTGTTGTCTGTTCAATTAGGAGAGGAAATGAATTTCGGTTCTGGGAAATTCTGGAAGTATGGCTAAGTCAGGTTTTACATGACAATGCTGTACTAAAGGCAATTCATACCCTGTTCCACTCTGCAGATATCTAAAATTGCTGTTTAATTAAAATGTAAGATGGCTAAGATTTTGAGACTAAGTTAGCAGATTCACTTGTGCAATATTTTGCAGTAAAATTCAACATAAATGTTCCCCAGTTTATATCTTTTCCTTGGTTTAAAAGGTTGGCATCAGCACATGGCTTCATCCTGCTCAGTTCCACTAATTTTCTCAAAATAAATTTCCAAATTAACGTGTAACTTTAAAAGAAGTATACATTTGAAACACCTTCACAATCAGAGATACTAACTCTATTGTATCTTTTATAGGGGTGTTTCTAGTTAGGTATTTTGGCACCTGAATCAGTAAATTGTTTTTTCTTAATTGGACCTCCTAAGAAAAACATTAAGGCCCATTCTAGCCAAGCTAAAAACAGACAGTACACAATTAGCTTCACATTTAACAGAAAGAAGTGTGTTGTACGTAGTCAAACCTCTGCAAGCACACGTAATAACAAACAGGGTATCTTTTAATCCCATTATGCTCCTCCACAATAGCACCAACTCCAATCCCAGTCTTTTCAGACACAACCTGAATATACCTTTAGCATAACTGATTCTGCAAGCAGTACCAGACTCCCCCAAATGGGCAAGAAAAGTATATGTGTGGAAAGTCGATTCACCGAGGCACATTAAACACATGGGAGAAGAAATTCTTAAAAGAAATTCTTTAAGAACTCCAAATCTTCCATACGTGGAGGCAGGAGGATAGCTTACGTACCTGTGGATAATTTATAGGCTTTATATGTTACCACCTAACGATGCTGTTACATATCCTTGCAGCTGTTGTGACAAGCTTCCTTTGACCTGCAAGGTTATTTTTCAAAGGATTCCTGCCTCTAGGGCAGTTGCCATTTTGCACTGCCGCAGCCTCTTCCATAGGCAGTGCCTAGTGTCATTTCAGAATATCTTTTATTTGTTGTTTTCCTAGATGTAAATTAAAAGCCCATTTGGAAAATATGGCTGCAGTGGACCTTGTAAAATCTCTGGTTGTTTCCCTCACGATTTTCTTAACATAATGCTGTCAGGAAGCTAAACATCTACTGATGGGAATCCCTTATGAGACAGGGTGCTTAGCCATTCAGTGACAACTCTTACTGGTTCCTTGCTTCCTCCCATCTTCCCCCATCATATTTCAGCCATTATACCTCAGCAAACTGAAACAGTGCAGATGACTCAGTTTGTTTTACAGCTCCCAGGACTCCAGGCTGAGATGTGCTTGAAGAGATCTGTCAGGAAAACAATTATGTTGGTATTACCTAACTCTTCAGTTTCAATACCAAACTTCAACATGCTAAATTTCTGAGCCATCATACAGACCCTTGGTACTTAAGAGCATGCAAGCAAGTCCCAGCACATCTGTACAAAGAACAGTATCTGCTTTCTAGGAGACACATAAATAGATGATCTGTGAAACGGTGATCTTGAATTATTTTTCACAAGGAAAATCTTTCCTAGGATCAACAGAACAGGCTAAGACTTTTTGAAGGGCTTTTATTTGCCCGTTGATATGTCAAAACAGGGTTAGCAACAAAAACTTATCACTATATTGTATTTCACAGTTCAGCGAAAGACCTGAGACTGCAGAATGGTGGTGCTGATAGAGCACAAGTCACTACTTAGCATGGGAGGTAAGTGTGGACAGGGACAAAATACGTGCAGGTACTTTAAAAAGAGATACCAGATGTAGCCCAGACACTAAGGTAACTGCATTTTATATTGTTTAACTTGTGTCAATTATTTTTGTTGCAAATGACACCCTGATTAATGTTAGACCTTGGTACAAATACCAATTATTTTGCCATGGACACACATACCTACCACGCACTGGTTAGGTGCAGCCTCACCACAGGCTGTTTAACATCCTTGAAAAGTACGACTAGCTAATATGCATTTCTAATTACTGATCATCAGGGAGCTACTTCTAAACCACATGGTTTAGCAGTGCAGATGAGCTTATTTCCCAGCCCCCACTGAAGTTCTCCTTCGACGGGCAAGAAAAAGCCAGAGGTCACAAGCCCTTAGCAAAAGCATTATCTTGCAGCACACAATACAATTCCTGCCTACTGCCACACGGCTCTGGCACTTTCCTGCTTGCGCACTGTAAAATGAACGAAAACAATTAAGGAAGCTGGTCTTTGTCTTACTCTTTAAAAGATTTAGCAATGAAATTCAAGAAACAGACCGCTATCAAGAGGAACTATACAAAGTATGATGTTGCTCAACTGACAGTTCAAGTATACAAAAGCATCTTAGAAATACTGGAAGACAGGTGTTGAATTATTACCATAGAAGTATCATGAGTAACACTGGAACTAACCAATTTTAAGAAGCTTCTAAGTACTGCTTTTCATTGCTGTCACACCAGGCATTTCCTCTTCCTAACAAAAAAAGCCAGCAGGCTATTTAAGTGCCTAATTACAGGTTATGTACTTCACTCTGGCCATTACCTTTAATCAGAAATAAAGGATCAGTGCTTTAATTTTTCTAATTTGTTTTGAAAGCCTCAGATCTTAAGTTGGAACTCAAGGTCTTGTGGCTAGATGTTCAAACAAACAAACAACAAAACAGAGCAACAAAAAAAACCCCAAATTTTCTGTGTGCTAGGATTGCAATGTATCTGCTCCATAAGTGATGATGTTTAGGGAGGAGTATGAAGATGCACACAGCAGCAAGTATTAAAGACACAGGAGTCAGATTCACAGCTACTGTGAAAACAGATAATAAAAAGAAGCCCCTGCTATGACAAAATTTCCCTTCCATGTGCACTTACTCAAATATCACCCAGTGTCCTGCACAATCAATATTTATACAGCTAAATATTTATATGTCACTTCATTATGACCATGCAAAAGTTGGAAAGATATCAACAAGCAAATGATGCTTGCAAAAGGACCGGGATTCCTTGCAAGCTCATTCTTGTAGTGTTACTTATGCCAGTAACATCTATTAAAATTTGAATGAAATAGCGTATATGTTAAAAAAACAACTCAACACAGTTGCACTTCTAGTAATAGCTGGAAATATGTTGACAAAAACATTGTACATTGCAAAACTAAAGCACAGCTGCACAGAGCTATTTAGTGGTTATAGAATAGCAGAAAATTATGGAAATTCCAGAACTACAGTTATTTTTGATGGAGTCAATGACTACACCAGCCACAATAAATAAAGGACATGATGTAACATCCAAACACACACATTAAAACTTTAGTTAGTAAGACTCTAGTTTAAAACTAGTGTATAGTGTAAGACTGACAAATCTCTGAACTACTGCTTAAACTACTGCTCCATTACTGTACTATGGTTTCCACCATGTTCCTAAAGACTCTCCTGCATTTCAAGTCTGACCTATCTACCTGATTAATAGTCCAGTATCACAAACCCAAAAAGAAGTAACAAATAAAAACATTAATTTTAGCTAAAGATTTCTGATTTCTCTTTCAGCTGAACATCAGATTCTTCTTAAAAGGAAACACTGGGAAAGACAACCCTTTTTAAAGAAACTCACCTCTGCGAACTGAAACAATGATGACTTCTGACAGGCCTCCGAGGAATTATTTGCATCAGACTGACAAGTACTTGAGGAAACCTGAAACAAGGAGTGCGCAGAGTAAGACCTCAAAGGTGCTTCTTTCAAGCTAAGAACAACAGTGAGCAAAACAAAATACCAAGCAGCAGTAACAAGAAGCAGTGTTTAAGAGAAGATGGCAAATATAATGTTTTACAGTCCTGGACAGGTTAACTCAACGTAGTTCAGCGTCCACTTGAATGCATTTGAAAATCACTTAAGAATAAAGACCACAAAAATATCAGAGATTTTCTTTTTCTTTTATAGTTTCAGAGTTTGCAAAAGAGTTTTATGCAACAGAATACGAAACTGATAATAGCGGGATACACACGCAGCTACCTTGTATTGGTGATGCCATCACCAATGCTATATCTGTAATTTGCACTACCATTCTAAATAAGAAAATCACTTACAAGCTAAAAAAAAATTTTTTTTAAGACACGGAGTTGCTAAGCGATAGAAACACATATTAGAAAAATAATCCCCAATCACCTAACAGCATGAAAATAAGGGTACCACAAGCCTAAAATTGCTCAAATAACGTACATAAACATCCATTTAGGGGTGCTTATGAGAAGCAGCGCAAGAAAGAGTCATAACTTCTGAATTCAAAATACAAAGAAATGACTGATCAAAACTAACAGCCTTATTTGAATTAACACAAAGCTTAGCCATGCCATTCTTATTAGCCAGAAATGTGTTAATCAAGCATCATTCTGTGAAGGAATTGTATCAGATATGATACATTCATTAAATGTCACACTTGAGTGTAAAAGATTTACATGTGTAACTCCTAGAAGCATGAGGTACTGTCAGTATAAAATAAGGTAATACGGCTTATACGACACAGGAGAAGGGAAGGAGACTTTGTGGGATTTCAGGAAAAGTAACAGGATGGAAAGTTTTTTCCCTAACAATTTTTATTTTTTCCATGAAATTTCAGTTTATCTAAAACATTTCAATGCAACTGTGGTTTCTTCTCTTATTTATTACCAAAACAAATATGTCAATAGCATTTATTAGTGAATGCATACATGAGATTTAGCTAGCAACTGCCTCTGTTGCCGGTAAGCACAAAGCACCACAGAATGAAGCAGGCCTACAGCACACGCAGTTTGTACTGCTGCTTCTGCTGCTATTTGTCCAAGATGATTAAGCACTGCAATAGCATCAGTGGCGTTTTGTTTCAAGAATCTGCAACCAATGCTCCCCTGAAAACATGAAATCCAAGTGTAGCAACCCCCAGGCCAAGAGGAACTATACCACAGGACAATTTGCTTACGTACACAGTCCAACCTGTTTCTTCCCTGCCATAAAACCAAGCAGTAACAGTGCCTCCTATGATCTATGCTTCCACTATATGTATTAAACACCAGTCAGGATGTTTTATCAGTGTACTGTGGGAGTATACCAACCCAAAGGGCTGCAAATAATATATTTTTAGTGCCTGTCTTTTTGCTTTTTCAGTGGTTTCTGTTACTGTTTTCACTGATGTAATACTTATTACTTCTTTTCTCATGTTTCTGTATGATCTGTTTAAGAAGTCTGTGGCTCAGCAGTGGTGTGGAATGTACCAGTGATGCATACCAATCTTGCTGCTGTTGAGTGACCCATCTCTGAAGGTCTGAGTCTCTGCACTGCTGTGAAATACATAAGGATGCTGCTTGCACGTCTGAACGCTTATTTGGTTATTTCAGGCCACTTCACTGGTGGGATTCTCCCAGGAATAACCAAATTTGGGATTTGGTTCTGCATATAACTTGAATTTTCTGCAGTTTGACCAGCTGCCTTGCATAGCTTAGTTTATGGTGTCTGTTGAAGCAGTGTGTCTGCAAGTGGAGCCTATTCAACACGCCATTTGAAAGGGCACTATTTTGCTTAGGAGAAGCGATGAGAACAAGGAAGCTGCATGAAACCTACCCGCTCTCTGAGGCAGGAGCTGCAGCGCCACACACACCTGAACTCTGCCCGTCTGCCGTAATGGAGAACGCGGCTTTGCAACTTCCTCTGCCTACCTAGGGGCCTGTCCACATGAACGTGTTAACACACACCCGAGCTGGCACAGCACAAACCAGCTCTGAGTTAGGAGCCATTGACTCGTGCCACCCCAGGAGCACTGTGCTGGAGCAGAGAAGCTCTCCCGAGAGGGGCTGTCCCGGCTCAGCCCCTGCAACACCAGCGCAGTAAGGCACTCGCTCCCCGGGCGGGCTCAGAGAGGGAGGACAAGCCTCCTCTTTGCCTCTGAGGCCAAGTGCTGGGTGTCGGGTGCAGCTCATTCACCTTTTGGCACAGCAACCGCATGCCATGGAAGGTGTGAAGTCCAGTTTCCCACAGCTTTGTGTGTCACAGATGGATTGCTGGTGCCTGGGAACTGTGGTCAGAACAATCATACTTTTCCTAT
Organism: Chlamydotis macqueenii; assembly: GCF_036417535.1. Taxonomy (NCBI): domain Eukaryota; kingdom Metazoa; phylum Chordata; class Aves; order Otidiformes; family Otididae; genus Chlamydotis; species Chlamydotis macqueenii. Next base: position 96,741,685 of record NC_141556.1, on the reverse strand, counting down.
CATTTTCTGTTAACTTTAAGAAGTTAATGCTGTTGCCTTCGCTTGACAGAAGCACTAATTTGAGCTTGGTTCTTCTATTCTGCTGCTCCCCACATGCTCCTGACTTGTGAGAAATTTATTATCTCCAGGACTTCTAACCTCCGCCAGGCTGAACCTGATCAAAGCCTTAAAATAATCACTGGAGGGGACGGATGCACAGATAGTGCCATTGCACACATCCCACTTCCTGCCGTAATAAAATATCCTCAATATCTCCTAATTTCTTCTCCTCTTTCCTCCTTACGACTTTCCCTGAGCTGCACCAAGAGATTTTTCAGTTCTGATTTACACCCCAGACATTACCACCCTGCACAGACCCGGTATCGCGTGCAAGGTAACCTTTTGTTCCCAAAGAGATGGAAAGCACAAGAATAATATTTCCATAGCCTCCCTTTCCCTGCAGGGGGAAACGTGTTCTGTACGGGTGCTCTGAAACGGGTCAGGCCAAACGAAGGCCTGACTGTAATGTGCTCTGAAACGGGTCAGGCCAAACGAAGGCGAAGGACAGTCCCTGGCTCTCCTTCCCCACTGAGCGATGCCAGGCTTTAACGCCCTCCTGATGTGCAGAGCAGTGGCAAGGCGGGAAAACTGGTAGAAGAGCCAGGCTTTGGATTGCACGGCAAATCCCGTGATTTCTGGGCAGTAACCTAGAGACAGGCCACTAGGTGCTGCTGTAAGGCAAGCAAAAGGCCTGCCGGGCGAGCAAGGGAGGGAGCTGAGTGGGCCAGCAAGGAGCGCTCCTCAGCCCTTCTGCTCAGGAACCTCTTGTGAGGACCGGGCTTGGCTCAGCACAGGGACAGCAAGCTGGAGCAGATCCCTCTGGTGTTCAACAAAATACGCTCATATTCACACCACAGTCGTGCATAACTGACGAAAGGACCCCAAAGCCAGGTGGAAACTTGCAGCCTGTCCAAGTGTGTTCTTTACTGCTGAAGCTTCTCCTGTGTATCCGCTCAGTAACTCCAGGCACTGCTCGGAAACCAATCATGTACTGACACTGAACTCCGTTATCAGAAGAAAAACTCCCCAGTCTATTGGGAAAAAAAATTACAAAAACAGGAACACAATCGGTGACATGCAGAGATGGCTACTGAAGTCTCAAGGTAATTTGGTAAATATCGCGGCTGTGCCTCTTCCCATCCTCCTGCCAGTGCCTGTTCACGTTGTTACCCAAAATCTGGGCTTCTGACAATTCAAAGGTTTAACATCTGACTTGAAAAGTCCCTACACACCCATTTAACATACACTTGATAGAAAATCAGTGGGTGTTGAATACATTTACATGGGATGAGCAGGCCTGTAAGTATCATCTCCCTCATCTTCTCCCAAGTTCTGAGGCTACGCCGGTGCTGCCCTCCTTTCTATTAAATACTATGATAATCTTAAAAACTGTTAAGACCTGTGCTTACAAGGCCACCCAAGTCTGCATAATCATACACACGCACAAGCAGACAAACTTCACATTGACAGGCAATCTTATGTCTGGCGGTCCCTCAGTTTAAGAACCATATATGCATGTGTATCTCCCATGTACACACACATGCGTGCTTCAGTGATAATGAAGACTACACGATATCATGTAGAGCATTCTTTAAAAAAAATGACACTGCATCTGTCCTTTTTAAAATTAGAAATGTCAACGTTTTAGATATATGACATATATTCATATACTTACATGCATAGTAAAAAAATACCTATATTTTCCATTGTTAAGCAACTTCTGAATGTCTTCACTGACAATACCTCAGCAGCCATCTTAGTACACCAAATTTTCTCCCATGTCAAAACCAGCTCTAACACAACAAAACAAAACCCCCCCTCCACTAAAGAGGAAAGCAACTTATCAATTCTACAACAAATTCTTGAGCTTCTTACTGAGCCTGTCATACCCCCTCCTAGCACGCTCTGCTAACCTCCCAAATGCTGGTTTGAGTGTGAAACTGTTTTCAAGTGTAAGCATGGAAATCGAACCACAGGTTGTCCCATGGGCATGCGAAGTTGAACGTCTTATGTCTCCTCTGTCCACATGCCCGAGGACAGGAAGCCAGAAATGCTGTTCAGCTGTCCAAGACTAAATAGCTTTAGGATCTTTACTGTGTTTTGGGGAAACATAAGCCTAAGAAATATTTGCTCCGTATCTAATCACCACTGAAACACTGAATCAAAAGGAAACAAAGGAAAATTGAAGACACACCAGGGCAGCCAGGCAAAGAAACTGTGGGAGTTTCCCAGTGCACAGAAACACAGGTGGAGACTTAATTCCTGCTGACATGCAGTTAGGAGGACTGAACTTTATCCATTTGGGTCCCTTTGAGAATACCAAGCACCCAAGTTGTTCTGGAGAATGTATTTTACATAGCGAACACAATGCAAGAATCGGAGATGTGCAGTTTTGTTCCTTGGGAAAGTGCTTGGACACCTATCTGCTTCTCAGATGGTGTAGGATCATCAAAATATGATAACTCATTAGTAAGTATGGGCTACTGGTCCATTATGATTCTAACAACAGCAAAGAAACCCCTCAAATAGTGTTGTCCAGGCTGTATTTATGACAATTATTTTGCTCTACATTTTGGGGGAAAGCAGATTACACAGCTTGCCTCTTTGATGTGGAGGGCCAGGTTTCAAAAGAAGTCTACAAGCCCAAAAGAGCACAGCATAGTATAGCTTATACATAAAGTAGATATTACACGACAAGCCATATTGAAGCTCCTGTCAGAAAAAAAACGAGGTTTATGTAGGCACACGGGAATCGTTTCTTTCACTCAAAGAAAACTCTAATTTTCATACACTAATGTTCATATACTAAAACAATTACACAACATCATTTTTGATTTGTCTCTAAAGCAACATGTAGGTTTTATTTCTTCACTGCCACCTGAAATTGTACTACTTGAGGAACTTTTTATGCAAAACTGTGAAAGCTCAACTCACAAAGTCATAGCAAAGACCCTTCTTAATGGAACTGAGTATCTGTGACTACAATACACCTTTCCTCTCATATAAACATTACAGCATAGTAAAAACAGTTTCTAAACTCCAAGTCAAGAGATTTGAAGTTTGAAAACTGTAAGACATTCTCATTTTAGCTCAAAATAATACATTTCTTTTCACTTCTCTCCTAACCTTACCCTAGTATATTGTATTTTTCATGCTGCAGCACAGAAAGCCAATACCTACATCTGCACAAAGATTTCCACTGCTCAAACCAGTGTGCAAAGCATTGAGGAGTCTTGGCCCAGTCTTGGCAGTATAGGAGCAATCCATCTCAAATGCATTGCATGTTCCGCATTTAGGGGTATTAAATATAGATAGTTAATTGTTGCTTTTCTTCCCAATAACACCAAAAAAATAAACCCTCCTCACTTTCACGGCTCTTCTTTACAGGCTAGAGATTTATGGCAGTGACTATGTATTTCATCCAACATACAAGCCATCTTTTGAACGGTTTTCAAACCTAGTCCAAAAAATAGATCATAAATAACAATCAGTTTAAAGAAAGACCAGAGGACTCTGCAGGAACACTTTTATTTACAAGACTCCGTGGTCAAAACAAAATGTTTGTGATGGCAACTGAACTACAAGCTTCTTTTTAGACATACAGACCTAGTGAACAGGAGTGGACTGCAAAACTTTGACTACCTGTTAGCACTTGCATGGTTTCAGAACAGAAATTATTAGGTATTTAATTTGCTATTAGTGCCAAGGCCACAGTTTTGTGAGGCATTGCACAAGCATATGAAATCCTCGCCCAAATGAGCTTGCAAACCACTTGTTTTGTTAACACAGTCACTGTATTTCAACCCTTCTACCTGTGACAATATCCTCTCACGGAGTGCACTTGCCTGGCCTGATCAAATATTCAACTCAGCAGAATTAATATTGAACCTATATAAAAACTGGGCCCACCCTCTGCATTCACGGTTGGGATACAAGATTCATATCACAGGGCTCACACTTCAGTCCCACCTGAGGTTACCCAAGATGTATCTTAAATTTCTTTTTTCACTGGTCAAATATTCCTCCTCAGAGCTCTCTTTGAACTGAGAGCTCGCGGTAAGGGAGAGAAGAGAGTTCCTTACCTCTTGTGCAGTCAGGGCATGTTCCCCTGCTAGAAGCAGCATACTGAGGCCACCCATTTGTGTAGGATCTGTTAAAAGAGTAAAACCAAGACTTAAGTTTACTAATTTGCTTGTTTAAAGAACCTACCATTTGCAGCATTAAACCCCCAAAAGACTACTTGTCACAGACACTCTAAGCAAGCTGCCATAAAAGGCGGTTCAAGAGAATCACAAATAACCATTTCTGTACCCTCTGGGAGAGGCTTTCAAAGCTGTTTGAAGGATTTAATTGGATTTGTGTGCTTAACACCCCACTGTGCGGATTTACAATTTTACTGCCAAAGGTTTTATGTACTACAGAGATGGATATCTTTAAAACAGCAACTGTAATGATCTCATACATAAATATACACAAAGATGCCCTAATACTGCACATGTTTATAACTCCATGGATGCTCCTACCAAGGGAGTGGTTCCCTTCCTTAGCCACTGAACAAGTAAAAAGATGTAACAAGATGACAAGATCAAGCTCTGAAGCAAAATTCCTATTTTCATTGAGCTTTAATTTAAAGCTGCATCTAGTGATGAAAAATGCCAGCCTGACAGCTCTGAAGCATGAAGCACTTGATCCTCTGTGCCAGAACAGCCCAGGCGCTGGCCAGGCAAGTCGCCTGCCTACTTGTTGCCCTGCCAATACATTATATAATTGAGGAAAGTAAAATGGAGATAGAAATATTCTTTCTCCAAGTATTTGATGCTGACAGCTTCTCGCCTCCAGCCTTCCCGCACCTCAGGAGCTCGGAAAATGACAACGAGAAGTGAAAGCAATGAACACTGGCACTACATTACTCATGGAGGGGCTTTTCCAGTCACAACAGTGGTTGCTCTTCATCACTATGAAAACTAATTGTCTGATTCTGAGAAAGCATCTTGGAAGCAATGCAGGGGCCCGATTTAACAGAGTGTCACGTACACAGAAGGAGGTAGTCTGTGGCCTAAATTTCTCACACAACAGCCATAACATGAGAGAAAGGGAAACATTATCCTTGCTGTACTGCTGAGACACCAACTTCAGTAACGACGAAACACCAAAGATAAGTAACTTTCCCCAGGTTTCACTAAGCATGCACACAACGTTTTCCAATTTCCTTTCGCTAAACTACACAAAAACTCTCTCTACAACATACATTACATGTGCCCAGGTCTGTTCCCTGGAATGGAGGCCAACTGGCATAACTACCCTTGTCCATTTGGTTACATTCTGTTACACAAAACTGGGATGCAGAGTAGCTGCATCCAAAATGCCCACTGGGAAATCCCCTGGCCCATTCCCACCCACGAGTGGTGCCAAGGAATTTCTTGAGCTTTTCAGCTGACATGGACAAAACATGTACCTGTAAACCTCCAAATGATTTAGCGCTACAGATGATCAAGGTCCAGTTCATGGGAATACTCACTGGTGCTGTTTAGCTCAACACTACAGATGCTGCCAAAGTTCTCTCTCAGACAGCATCTTGTACTGACATTCACGGGGTTTTTCCAATACTCTCTTAAAACGTGAATAAAGCAGACTCATCCACTATCCCAAAGACAGAAAAGTGGCTCATTATCTTAAGAACACAACTTAAATAGCATCTGGCTTCAAACCCAATGTTCAACTGGAATTAATTTTTTTCCTTTACCATAATAACAAGCAGTAGGTGTGTGGGGTTTTTTTGGTAGTGTTTTTTTTTTTAAGAAAAAAAAAAAAAGACTTTTTACTTTTAAATAAAAAAGAGAATAAAATATATTAAGTTTCTACAGAGAGGCAAGGTGCTAATAGAAGCGTAGGATCTAGTAACAAGAAGTGGTTGAAGAAATGGAGACAGAAAATAGCAAGGGACATCAAGTACCTAAGCACAATTCCTAAGTGAAGTGATCCTGGCAGCACAGCACTTTTTGCCATCAAAACACTTGATCAGGAACAGTTCAGTCCTCCAAACAAGAGGACATCGAGCAATTAAGAAGTGACACATAGCTTGAAAGATAATGCCTGAGCAGGCAGTTAATTTGGATGAAGGAGAGAAAGGAAGAGATCTCCAGGCCCATCAACTTACTGAGCTCCATGTTAAACAGTAAAGGCTTGGCTGGTTGGTTTCTACTTTCTTTAATCCCATTGAAAGGCTGTTGCAGAACCTAAATCTTCTAAGTATTAAGAGCTTTCTTCCAGTTTTCAGCTTAAATTTACTCAGGGCCAGGCGGTACACATATTCTTCTGGTGCCCGCATCTTTAGGATTAAATAACTGTTCTCCCTAAATGGTATTTCCCTCTTCTGCGTTTATCAGGAGCCATCCTACTCCTTTTCCACTTGCTTTCCTAGCCTAAGCAAATCAACATTTCCTGATCTCGTCGAGCATGTCCATCTCCCACAGTTCCAGTGATCCCTGTATCTCTCCTCTCCAGTTATTCCAGGGGGAGACCATCTTTCTTGTACGTGAAATCACCATCAGGGCAACCACATCAGATGAGCTGTGCCCTGTTCAATTAACTCTTCTCTACGGTTCCTGAAAACACGGTTTGCCTGACACACTGCAGTACAGCACTTTCTTATGTTCACATCACACTGACAGCTCCCAACTGCTCTCTTGTGTTTCACTTCAGTTATCTGTGGGTCTTCTTCCCCTTCTCAGTTTTGGCCAACCGGAGAACACTCAGCTTTAAAATTCTTCCCCCTCTTCTAAATATCTTCTTGGTGGTCTCAGCTTTCTGCCCTTCAAATAAGTAGCTTATCGTAACAGGACAAGGATAGGACTGTTTTTTCCCCCCAAGTAAGCAAATACTTAAACTGTTTATTTAAATATAAAAATTAAGATGAAGGCAAAAAATTACAGCTAAGTGGAAAGTGAAAGTTTAATTTAGTGCTTAAACAACTTGACTACTTATGCTGCAGCTGTAGCAGAGGGCTGGCACTTACAAAAATCCTTCTACTAAATTACAAAATAACTTCATCTAAGGAAAGACAAAATATACATATGCAAACACTGCCATACCTCATAGCGCCTTTTCAGTGCAACAACGTTTCTCTTATGGCACTCAGAGCTTACTGGTACGAAAATTTAAGAATTTTAAGTGCTATTTTAAAGCAATTTACAGTTAAAGCAACAGTAGTGAGAAAATAGCACACATTTATTTGCAGAATGGGAGGCAATTCATGACTTTCTCAATAGGTCTTAATACTGACGAAACTTAAAAGCATCACACTACTGGGGAATGACATACTTTGTTAGTACCTGTCTGGTTAGAAACTCAGTAAGGCTGGCTTGTTCATCATTGCAATTTTTCAGTCAGAGGAAAGAAAGAGCCGAGGAAGAACTAAGCAGAAAGGCCACAAGCAAGTATCAGTTTCAACTAACTTTTACCTGGGTGCAGAATTAAGCTTCTTTCTAAAAAACAAAAATTGCATCTCTATCAAGATACTGCCTACTCTAGGAAACGTTCTTTTTCCACCCTCTGCTTGACTAAAAAGCTTTTTGGCTCAGACGGTTTTCTTCTGACGCAGAAACGTGAAAGTATTGGGAATCTTGCACGTTTGTATAGCTGTTGCTCACTTAACTCTAGTTCTGTGAGTAGACGTAGCGATGCTCACCTTCACCTGCAAAGAGCAGTTGTCTTTGCCCTATGCCCTACAACGGATCACAGGTGAGCCATGTGATGAGAAAAATATGCTCAGTTACAGCTTCCAGGATGGATGAGTGAGAACACCACCAGTGCATTTGCAGGTCAGAAGCCCAATGCTGGTGCCACACCTCAGGTTCTTGACACAATGATAGGTTAACATGAGAGGCTTAAAAGCGAAGTGGTTATTGCTGGAATGCCAAAAACAGAGATATGGCTCGTGTAGGGCTTAAAAAAAAAAAAAAAGAAAAAAAAAGAAAGGAAGATCTTATTCTCTATGCATTACATTTTCCAAAATGAAATATTATATGTAAAAAGCAATCAAGATAGGATTAACAACTATCAAAAAACAAGTAAAACATATTTCCTGGAATGATTCTGGAATCATATAATCCCTGTCCTGAGGAAGCTATTTGCCTTGAAGATGCAAGGCAGTCAGCGGCATTTCAAAGGTAAAAATGTTTCCGAGGTGGTTCAGCTACATTTTAGTTCATCAGCTAGTATATAGTCCGGATTTTATAAGAGGTTGTGCTGGACAGAAGAATCAGAGTTGGATTGAACTATCACATGAAGTCAAGGAGAGAAGAACACAACAAAACATATTTAGCACAAATTGGTGTATAGCTGACAAAACAGTAATTCATTTGGCATGGCAGACTTGTCATGATTTGGATGCTGCTAACATCTCTGTCAGAAGCTGTCATTATCTTATGAGCTACTGCTCTACTCAATAAATAGCCAGCCTTCATTGGCATGAGGACAGGAGTGAGGCCCCTATGAATCGCTATGCTCACTGACTCAGTCTGCAGTAAAAAAAAAAAAAGGGGGGGGGGGGGGGAAATCACATGTAGCACAAAAGGGCCTTCTTCAGAAATCAATGGCTCTATAGATATAACAATGGATCTGATTAGTTTCTAATTAATTCTTAAGTTCTCTGTCCTCTGCTCTGACAGGTGTTGATTCGAGATCTCTCTGTACTCAGAAACTCTGCATCTGGACAGCCCAGCAGGAGTGGTGGGGGATGGCAGACAGGAAGACTAAGGCCTACTACTCATTCTTTCTGTTAAGTCAATAAACCTTTAAGGAGTATAGAAGCTACTCCTCTGATAGCAAAAGCAGAATAAGATGAAGGGGTTTGTGATTTTTAGAACTGGTTTCCCATATATCATAACTATGCAGCATGAAAAACTTTATTTTGATCACATTTCACAGTTTCTTTATAGCCAGAAGGAATTTCATTACAGGGATTTTCGTAACGCTATGCTGGTAAAAAGGTATATACGCCTTTTTGTCTCTTTTTATCCTTTTACACTTGCTCCATAAAACCATTTTCCACTCTCCAGCTCACGTCCCTCTAAGCAGAAAAGTCCTATTTGCCACACATTTGTCATAAACTAGCTAGAATACCAAAAAATTTCAAACACATCAGTATTTATAAGATTGGAAACTTTAAATTGAAAAAAAAAAAAAAAAAAAAAAAAGGGTGGTAGGGGCAAAATTATTTTGTACCTTGACTGTTAAGTTCTTAAGTTGCCAGTATTTAACATTGAAGTCTTCTATTTCAAGGTCATGATTGCAACAGTTCTGCTGTTTGTGGAGATTAGTGAGAGATTATCTGCCTTTCACCAGTTCAGGCGCTCCACCTACACTTATTCACAGATTCATTTATTTATTTGTTTTTAATGTTTAAAAGGTTAGAATCCACCCCTCCAAGGTATAATGGGCAGAAAAGTATATTTTAAGTGAAATTAAATTACTCTTCTCTTGATTTAAATAGAAAAAGTTAGCTCCAGTAGTACATTCATCCACAGGAACTTTAACACCTCCAACTTTACAGACACCCATGAATTATTTTCGTAAAAAGCAAATTACTAAACATAGTACAAAGTAGTATGAAAGAGAAAAAGAATGAACACAATCAGAATTTTCCTTTTTGATCAGAAAATGAAAATTTCTAACAGCAGACATGCTGGAATTAAGAATCAATCAAATCTGGAGTTATGATGGCACATATCTGGACTCAATTACTGAAAGCAATCACGCACTAAGGAAAATTTGAGAAAGTTGTTATGCAGAGGTGTAATTAGAGTCTTGGCAACCTAATTTGGGACACTAAAGTTATTTGCACTACAGCACTATGTGCAGTAAACTGGTATTGCAGTTCAATTTCAATGCCACATCCTCAAACAAAACAAGGATGCTATGTCTGAGTAACATGGATGGAAATCTGACCTGCCATCCCGAAGTTAAGCTGTGGCATTTCTTCATTTTTTGTCACCTTCCTCGGGCTTGGTAAATCTTTTGCGGAGTCTGATGCAAAGGCCCATAGCTTTTTCCTGTTTGTAATAGTCGACGTCTGGGTTTTCACAGGTTTGTTGGTTGTTGGGCACCACTTGTACCCTGGATTTGCCTTCAGAAATGCATCTTTGTACTAGAAAGGAAAAGGAAAATTACCAGTCATGACATTATACTTTCCATAGGGCTACAGAGTGCACTGCGTGTAAGAGGATTTAATACAGTAAACAATCCTTAAATATCTTGATTTTTTAACAGTTTAATCATATGCTTTGAGTCTGACCACCAACACAAACTAATAAGAAGAAATATTAATATAAGTAGAGCTGTATTTAAAAAAGTGAGGTGTCTCTTTCCTCTCTTGAGGATTTATCACCCAGAGCAGGCTGAAGTTCTGATCCTGCAAACTGCTCCCCAGTGCCTGTACACTCGCTCTCTGGGAAAGAGACAGCTATTTGCATTCTTTTGCAGGTACAATCTTTGTTTACTTTCCAGTTGAAAATGGAATGAAAATATACATTTAGCAATAAATGCAGCACGATGCTCCTTACTTTGCATTCATTTTTCTCTAATAGTTCTGTATTTTACAATGTTTGAGTATATGCTTTCCCAAAGCAGGCACCAAAAATAAACCACTACAGCCAGTATCATCTCATTTTTAGTTAACTTCTGGTACATCACCCCAGCGTTCTTTCAAAAATGTATCATGCTGCATGGCTGCATAAAACAAACTTAGACCATTTAAAACTTCCTTTGGCCTTGAGCACACAGCACACATCTCAGCTGTTTGGTATGTTCTTGGTATGAGGGAGCAAAACAAACCAAGTCAGACTACACATGGAGGAGGGTGGGGGAAAGGATCCTACACAGTTTGGGGGGTTGGGGGAAGGACAGGGACCTATTTATTCACAAAATGCAATGGTGGCGTTTTCCAGGTATCTTGCTGACCAGACCTAACAAGATTTTTTTAATGTTAACAGCAACAAAAAGAGCAAATTTCAGTATTTTAAATGTGTTGCTATGCAAGGTAGAGAATGCATGAATCAGAGGAACGTGCAATGCATTCCAGCTGCAAATGTTTGCCTCACAACTGACAGGGGCGTACAGCACTGGCTGCTGTGGGAGCCTACCCAGTAAGTACCAGTGCTGACCGAAGGGAGAAGGACACCCCCTCATGAGCTAAGTAGCTCTCTCGATGGGTGGCAAATGACCAAAAGAATGGTTTTATCCTGAAGTACACAGCAGGGCAGCTGCAGGAAGTTTCTTCTGTGATTACACATGTTCCCACCCACCCAGCAGTCATCAGTCCAGTTACCGCACAGAGAAGCGCCTATGTTTCACCGACATTCCTATACAGAAACACAGGCAGAGAGGAAAAAAAAAAAAAAAAAAAATTCCTTGGGTATCAAACATAGAAATAGCACTGAAAACCTTGTCCTCTGATAAAGTCACTGCAGTGTTTTCCCAAATCAATAAATGACATGCCTTGAGGCTGGATCACCGTCACAATACTTTTATTTCCACCTCAAATTTATCAGCTGGCACTTGCTACCTCCAGACTGCAGTCAGGATAAAAACAATTCCGTTTACAAGAAGCACAGCATTGTGTGAACCTGTTGTGTGAAGTCCTGTATTTATAGAAATGGCTATAAATAATAAAAATCTGCAGGGACTGCTGACCCACATACACACTGTTTTTTTCTGAATACAGTGTATGTTAAATCTGCAAACTAAGGACTGCAACACCTCTCACCTCACCCCTTTTTCCCATCCCCTCAGTTCGGTTTGGGAGCTCAGTACAGCATAAAAATAGCCTGGTGGAGGGAAGGGAAGGGGAGGCGGAAAGGAAATACAGAGAGAAGCAGCTTTGCCTTCCATTGTTAAAGCCACAGCCCACTCACAAATCGTGTTTCCAGCCTGCAGAGTGAAAAGCACAGAACTGCTAGCAACGAGGTACATGAGCTCTTCACATCAGCGTTGCTGCTTTGAGTAACCGAATTATTCTATGGAGTCATCTGACAAGCTGACAGGCTGCCCATCAAATGAGAACCAGAATGCATGCCGTTTGCGAGAGGAGGTAGTCATAAGCTTTTAATCAGTTTCTGACAAGAACAATTCAAGTGAGGTGGTGTATTAACGGATTTTTTTTCCTCTGGAAAGCCAAGAAGGGAACAGTAACTGCACTTTCCGAAGGGGAGAGAGCAAATTGAGGGAGGACAACTCATCGGCCCCTTTCACAGTTTCAACACTCAAGATAAATGAAAATGTAAAAAGCTAAACAACGGCCAAGCAGTAGTTTTATAAAATGCATACAGTGGCCTAACCCAAATCTCAGGAAGACTTTCAGTATTGACTTTTATGACTATCAGACCAAGGCCTAAAACGAAACGATAGATTCTGCTTGCCAGTTCATGAGAAGATAACTTAAATGAGCTACACAGTAACAAGAAAACGCCACAGGCAACAGCGGAGCTTACAGTTTTCCTCCATTCGACCAACTGTGCAGTAAACTAACCTAACACTGTCAGTCCAAGGATGTCTCCAAAATTGCTTGGAAAAAAATAAAAGGTAAGTCCTTAACCTGGAATGCAAAGATACCACCTTGGTTCACACATATGAGTGGCAAGGATGGCCTGAGAGGGTCATGTCCCAAAGTTCCAGGTAAGATTTAAAAAAAAGCACAGGATATGTTTGTGTGATCAGTCTGACGTATCATTTCTGTTTTGTGAAAGCCTGGGAAGGATGTGTTTTGCAGTGGGATTGGTGCAATATTTGAGGTGAGGTTAAAAAAGGTGCTGCGCTTCAGTGCAACTCCGAGTTGCTTTCATCACCAAATAAAAAAAAAGATTTGCTTTCTCCAATGTGGTGGGGACAGGAGCTCCAAAGTGGATTACAGCTACACCTCAGAGTAGCAGTTAGCACGCGCTTAACTTTATATGTATGCTTAAATCCCACCAACTGGATATCAAATGTCACATGAATCCCATAGATCTAACAAAAACAAAACCAAAAACTCCCCAGAAAATGCTACACTCAGTTTTTCACTCCTGACAGATGCAGGGTACGCATTAGACGTTACGGTCCATACGTCACCCAGTGAACTCGCCAGACTCCAGCCTGGAAGCCAGAATGTTTTGTCCCCTCCTACCCTGAGGTGGCTGCCAAGGCAGTGGCACAGCAAGCTCCCAGTCAGGCTGACTGTCCCCACAAAACCACTGGCCAAGCACTCGCAGGGAGAAGCGTTCAGCTCTGTCCCTGAATGGCAAAAGCCTGGATTTATCAGGCTGCTCCCTACAAGAAACAATCCCGACTGCCTGGATCTTGCCAATGCAAAGACATATTTTAAAAAGTGAAGTATTTTCTAGCAAGAGAAACAGGGCTTGACCAAGAATAACCTCATTGGATATCTTCCAAGGCAGCTGAACACTCCTGTAAGAGTTAACAGAAGAACACTACCCCTGTTATTGCAGTAACTAAAAATGCTGAAGCAGTTTCATGAATGGGCAGAATTAACTGTCCCTTCAGTGAAGGGAAAAGCTTACAAATGGCAGTAACACTTATCCTTCTGCTTGGGAGTATTTATCAGCTACTGGGGAGTACTTATCATCCTCTAGAATGAAACTTTCAAAGTTAAGTTGATCTACAAAGTTTGTAGGAAATAAATAGAAAGCTTGCTCCTAAAGGAAACACCAGCAGAAGCTCACACTGAGCTCTGCAAGCACAGTATGAGGTCTCCAGGGCAGGTATTGCTACAAGAGACCATAAACCACAAGACTGAAAAGAGAGATCATGGGGATAGTTTTTCTCGGTAATTAAGGCACCCCACGGTACAGACAGGTACATAACAGGATTTTTCAAAAGTGCCTACATGAACCATAGACCCCATTAACCTCTCAGTGGGAACCACAGTCCAACCCAAACTTCTCATAATTCCGCTTGGCAAAATGTTTAGGTGTCTCACTATCTTCCAAAATCCTAGATTATGCATATAGCTAGATATGTGTAAGCAAATATGCCAACGCCTTGATTTGCACGCTGCTGAGATAGTATCAGCTGCCGGTACTAAGCAGGTGGGAAACTGAAAGCTGCTTGCCTGAAGTTTGATCTGAGGTGACTGAGTTTGTAAACTCTGGCTTCAAGTAGTAAAAATATTCTCGAGACTGAAAAACAACATGGGTTGTAGCCATTGCAGTAGGGACCACTTCTGTCAGGCCCATGTGTATCTCTGGAAGAGCAACTCGGATGCTCAGGGTACACAAGACATATTTGTGGGGGTAGCAGACATGGCACAGGGTCCTTTTGGAGACGTGTGCCCTGCCAAGGCAGTGGTTAGAGGCTACGCAGTGAAAACTGGAAGTCAAAGGGCACTGAAAAGCTACATTTAAGTAACAGAAGCTCATTCACTGTATTTTAAACATCAATGAGCTTATACATACAGGTACTCAAACAGAAGATTATTGGTGCAACGGTAATTTTATGTCCTTCCAAAGGCATTCACCTTCTTGACTTTTAACTAAGCTCTCCTTAGGAAAAAGAAAAATAGCAATAAATGGTTTGCACTAGAGTTGACATTAACATCTTATTGACAGTCTCAGCAGCAAGCCTAACTACAAAAGTGAGTACTAAAACAAAACTGATCCACACATAGAGAAGAGGCCTGTTGGTGAAGAAGGCCCAAATATATTAAATAACACATAACAGCTGCTAATTATTGTTGTAAGATACAACTGTTTAAAGAATAAAAATTATATGCTATCTCTCTTCTACACGTTCTTGGAACCAGTTGTAATGATGTAAAGTGCTTAGATTTATTGTTTTGCTTCGACGTTGAATATGCAATTTGTTCTTCATGCCAAGAAAAACAAATAAATCACTTCAGGAACAATGATTTCTACAACAATATGATTAATAGTTTCAGATTTGTCACTTCATACAGAAGCTCTGCAATTATTTTCCTTCTTAATGAATGAGTTCCCTTCAGTAAGACAAAAGGCTAAGAAAAAACAGTCACATCAGGTTTGTTTCTTCCAAATATTATTTCTTCATTTTCATCTTTTCTTCCTCTGTATCTGTACTGTATCTTCTAATTGCCTTTTTCTCACACACTTCAAGAAGCATCATTAATTTGTAAGTGGGAATGCAGAACAAATCAGAAATGGTTGGACAAAGCTGATACTCAAGTAATTCAACACTGTCACAGACGAGGAACTACATAGGTATGACAGACTCCGCTTCGAAAAGGACCTGCCATGCAGAACACTTTGTTTTTCCTGTGGATCGTTCCATGCTCACACAAACCACTGAACAGCATATGCATGTGTTAACAGTAGCAGACAACTTTGGGTGACAGGGCAGGCACAGGTAATAGTTTCCCCAATTGTTTCACAGCTAGCTGCACTTCTTGTAATGCACTAGCATTACCTGACAAATCAGAGAGATGATCTTCCTTCTCACTCACCCTCCATTATTTTTTCTAAGATCAAATTCAGTGGTGACCTGCAATCTACATCACACAGGTAACTACAGGGATCTGGTTTTGGGGTGATGTTATCAGCTTAAGTAACTGGCTGTGCATATCTCACTCTACTGCTGATACCCGCAGCCTCCTTGGGGCCAGCTTACCAAGCCAACTACTTCTTAAAAGGCCTCATTTAAATTTTAAGTTGACATAAAGATACTTTGTGAAATACAGGGATAAATCTTTTCTCCCTGTTCCCAGTTAAAGGATTCTGACTATGTATTGCTGATTTGGGTACTGGACTCTGCCTTACCAAAGGTTCCTCTATCAGAATCCGGTTAACAATACATAGGGAGAGTACTTCATGAAAACACTAATAATTTTAAAATTCTTTAGCATCAAAGGTAAAAAGGGACTACATTTGTTGATTATGCTTTTGGTTTGGTTCACTTGCATTATAATAGCGACCTGTGTTATTGATACCAAATGCACAGCTTGAGCTAAGTATCACTAGTCAGCTGACACGGAACTGTATGTTATAGTTTTCAGTGGCCGCTATCCACATGCTAATGCTTGTACCACAGGAATTATCAGGTGATGTGTATCACAAAGCGCATATATTTGTACCAATGACTACTAGAGCCAGGTGAGTTTGTGTACACAGACCAATCTATTTTCATGCTGGTTCAAAGGAACAAGTGAACCAAAGCAAGAACAGCAGCTGCTCTGGGAACCGTAATCCCATTGGGGAAGCTGAGGAACTCAGGGAAGAGAAAGACCCCATAGAAAACATTTAAAATACAGAGAAACAGAAGACAAATAGGTAATGAACTCCCTTTACATCCACCGTTCAGACAGAACATACCTCCTTGGCCATGTCAGTGTATTTCTGCTTTTCTTTTGGATCTAGAACAGCCCACCAATCTGCCAAGATCTTGGTTGCGCCACGATTATCGAGGCGAGGGTGTTCTTTTCGCACAAGAGAGCGATGGCGTTTGCAGAACAAGAGAAATGCATTCATAGGTCGGCGAGCTCGTTGCTCCGAGGACTCGTCATCTTCAGTTTCATCAGCATCCTGCTCTAAACCGTCAGCGCCAAGGAGCGGCACCTAGCCAAATCAAAAGGGAAGGAGTGTAAACTCCGTTATCCACGCTTCTCACAGAGACCGAGAGTCCGTATATGCTGCATGTGAACAAAGGAGGTGCACACAGATACAAAGGGCTGTCTCCAAAGGCCATCCATTCTGTTCAGAAGACCCAGAGTTCTACATCAAACCTCCTCACCTGGCAGTCCAAGGTTCATTCATTCATGCTCTCTGCAAGACTTAACTCTGACTTGCAAATGGAGCAGGTTTCTAAGCTGAGGACCACTATCTAGTAACAGTCCTAAATGGGCTAGAGGGAAGAGATCCTTCCTATCCCCTTTTCTACAACCTAGGAATCATCTCAGTGGGATGAGGTGAGCAGAGCTACTTGGACCTCAATCATTGCGTTGGCAACTACAAAGTGCATAGGAAGGAAAATGCATAGGGTAACAGTCGTTTGTTCATCTCCTACCACTCATTATTCAGCCTGTGAGCTGTGCTGCAGTGTAGCGACTGCAGAGCTGCCCCGTCAGAGCCAGAGGGCAAATCTCAACAGAATACACTGCCAAAATATGCTCTCTCGGCTCACAGCCCAGCCTGTCATTCCTGCAAGGGACGCACCACAGAAGACTAGTTCTGACTGAATGAAACTTACTACTGTATGAGACAGAAAACCATCTCCTACCCAACTGCAACACAGCTGTTTTATGCCACACTGTGGCAAGTGACACTGTCAGAACACCACGCTTCTCCTTGTTGCTCCTTATCCTTCTCAAGGTCACTCTTCCTTATCAGTATGTGGCTCAAGGCAGTCTCCCCAGCACTGACCTCTCCCTTCCTGCCTTAGCAAAGCATCAAGGAAGTGCAGAGATGAACACTGTCACATGATGGAAACATCATATCTCCAAAACCCATCACGTCTCATTCCCACTTCTTATTACAGAGGATGAGTCTAAACGTACCTCTGTGAGGTGCCACATTGTGGAATCCTTACAAAAAAAGGGTAAGGCCAGCATCACTGAACAATATCAAAATACCAAGCATCAGACCAGATAGAGATTATCCCACCTGTGCTCTCAATATTCTGGAGAATAAGTTGAATTTCACATGCAAAGACAGTAAAAATTGTTGACAGCTTTTTCTCTTGTAATCTTTGTATTTTTTTAATATTAAAAAAAAACCCAAAGAAAAGTATTAGCTTGATATCTCCTCCAAGCCACTAGAAGCAGCTCTTAAGCACAGGCTAACTTTGCATCTGAAATGAACAATTAAGAAAAAAACCTGTGTCAAAAACCCACCTTGAGCAATAAAGACATGTAACATGTTATCAAAACAACTTTGTTAAAACTCTTACAGTCTAACTCTAAAAACCAGAGTTTTGTCTGAGATTTTAAAAGCGTGGTAAACAACTCACTTTTTGTGTTATTTGCTATTTACCCATCAAGCATCACTTATTGTAATGGGCCGTGTTTTTTCACAAAAGAGAACAGCAAGAAGCAAACAAAACAAGAACACTGCTAGGGAGAATCTGACCCACCATTGACCTTCTATGGTCAAAGCGTCCAATGAAGTCTACCTTATAAATATCTTCGTCTTCCTCTTCTTCCTCTTCCTCTTCAGAGAAGTCAAGGAGTTTCTTGGCAAGCAGGGGATGCCACTGAAGACACTTTCTTTTTGGTCGCTTCCCAGTTCCTTCTCCTTCTGTCGAATGATCCTTATTTCTACTACTGCCTTTCATTACTGTGACCTGTCATGCAAAAATAGTTGTGAGTTCACAACAAACCCTTAAGCACAAGTGACCATCATATAGATACTTAAATCAGTGACAAATACACGGGGCACTAATGCAAGACTCTCAGAAGTTATTTGGCAAGGTAACAGATAGACATTTATTCCAATTATCAACAACAGCATGGAGTATCTTTTCCAGTCTTAATACTTCCACCTAATGCCCAGATTAACTAGCAATATGTAATTTAAGAGCACAAAACAAGGACACGAGCTAGCCTAGCTCTCAAATGTGCTCCTGTCTGAATGACAGCAGAAAAACCCTCACACTTCATTGGTCAAGTGAGTGAGAGACTCCACAGCTCTTCCATACCTGCATCCACCATAGTTTTTCATATTTTGCCACTGAAAATGTCAGGATATCTCTCTTTTTAGCAGCGGAACATATCACCAGCCACTCATCTGTTAATCATGCACTCACATATAGTAATGTTGATGCAGAACCCCATGACACTATGAGCTAGGATTTCCCAAGTGCCATTAAAAGATGCAATAGGGAAATCTGACTCTCTGCCTAAAGAGAACTGAATTTTAATACACGGATTTGAAGCAAACAACCAGAAGTAGTTACCCTGACACTTCCAAATTACTCATCAACAAGAGCCTCCACACAGCAAACAAATCAAACCATCTGCTGAACTGAGTGCATGAAGAAGCTAAATACTACTTACACAACTATCTTGTGTCTCTCCTCATCTAAAAAATACCTCAGAACTACCTCTCAGTAAAAATACATGCTTAACACATGCTAACTACCAATTTAAGTGATGGCTTAAAGATCTGCTACTCGAGTAAATGGCAAATAAATATATAAACAAATAAAACCAGCACATCACATCCAAGTACTGAAGCCCACAGGAAGCAAGCGCTGCTGGCACATGGTCTGGTCCCCTGTAGCGTTCTGTTTACACTGTGTAATGTCAGTGGACAATCTTGGCAGAGGCACGGCTGGCTTTCCAAGAAAACAATGCAAACATCAAACCAAACTGAAACCGGAGAGTGGTTAGCAAGCCAGATCTTTATAAAGCCAACAAAAATTGATGAAGTCTCAGGGACTTCTCACCAGCGGGATAAAGAAGCTGGGCTAAGTCCTGGCCCTGCAGGTGAAGCCAGTAGAAGCTCTGTTGTTGACACTCAGGAGAACAGCATGAGAAGAGTTTGAGCCTTCTAACTGCAAGGCCACATCACATTTTAGGATCCTGCTTTCTGGAAGATGCCTGCTAGAGCACTAATATTTCATCCTACAGTGGCAGAAGGGAAAGCTGTGACACCTACACTGACACCAGCTGCCCAAGCCCTGGTGCCACCGTCAGGGTGAATGCCTCATCAGAACCGTCTCACGTCTCACACAGCGGCACTCAGCAGCTCCGGCCCGTACAGCTCCAGCCACACTCCTACATATTCCACCCACTCTGCCATCGCTAGTTCTGCTGTTGGCTAACCTCTTCCACGTGTTTCTTGTCGGTTATCTCACTGGCACTTTGGCAATACGCCCTTGTTTGCACCAGAAATGTGCGTAAGCAGCTGTTTCCCCCACAGACTCCAACAGCACAGAAGGCTGAAGGACCTTCAGACACTGCTTGCTGGAGGCAACAACTGAACCCTGAAGCAAGCAGGTTCAGGAATTTTAACCTATACTTTAAAATGGCATTTTTCCAGATGTGTATTAGATTTTGCTAGTTCCTCCCCACTCATCAGCAGTACCTGGCCCCGTCAGTTAAGGATGCCCTGTAACTTCCTAGCAGTTTGCGATTAAGCTCCTCACTTTGCTGTCCCCATCACACCACTTCCACCTGGAGCACATTTCAACTTCGATTTCACAGCACCCGCTCCTCTGTTCATTTTCTGTAACCAACTCTTGTCTTTTCAGCAAGTATTATATGGCACATAATCATGCATAATTTAACCTAAAATCTTTGTCCATGACTTGCAAAGTGGATCCAAATACACAGAAACAAACAACTTTGGATTTAAAATATCGCTGAAGTGTGGAAAACCAAGCCACAATCCAGTATCATGAAATGCAAGTTTGACATTCTTTCTACCCCACTGTGATCTCTGCCGTGTATCACACCGCACCATGGCCCCCACCTGCCTCTCTTCCTAAAGTGCCAAACCACCATTTGCTTTTGTTTGGGCTATTTTCGAACACAAATCGACAAAGCAGCGAAGTTACTGTTTGAGCAGGAACTTCAGCTCCTGTGGGCAGCAGAGATTCATTAAGTTTCAGAGTTTGTTAAACAATAGAGATCTGCCTATTACCGTAGTCAAAAAAATACGTGGCCTATGTCTGAGCAGGATAAATGCGTTACAAGTAGGACGAGGAGTCAGCTACTCCAGCCAATACCACTGATTGACTTAGGCGAGATAATCATACGGTTTCTGACTACAGCCAGTCCTAAGTAAGATGAGTATTACTAGTAGCCTTCTACCTCGTTAGTGTTAAACTAAATTAATGTTTGAAGAGTGCTCCACAATCCTCCTTTACAAAACCTAGCTGAAGTCTCACTGCTGTTTCAACAGCAGCATCACCTTCAGCTGGCACCTCTCTGCCTGCTGCCCTGCAAAAGATGAGAAAGAGAAAACTTCACAGGACTTCAGTGATCCCACAGTGTATTTTACATGTTCTCCATCATCTCTGAGGCCCTGACTATGCTCTACGCCGAGCTCAGCAAGGCAGCACAGACCCTAGCCACCTTGCAAATCCCAAAAGGGCTCTCAGTAAGTTATGTCTCTTTACTACTGCCCAGCTCACACACAATTTTTGCTTTCCTTGCATGAAGGCTACATATTGAACGCCCAGTTACCCTTAAAATAAATTAACCAAGGCTCACTGCACATTAGTGCTGAAATAGAAACCTATGCTCAGCTCCAGGAATTCAACTGATGTTCATTAGGTTGTTTTCTTAAATTGTGAACCATTTTACTCTAGTCCTCACCCCGAAGTAGCAGTTGTACTATAAAGAGGCTTTTTAGCAGGATGAGTCGTTACCCTATCAGTTGAACAAGCACTTAGGAGACCCAAGACAGAGTGAGTCAGATCCTGGCTGTTACACAGGCACCACTTCCTACAGAAAAGACACGCAGTGGCTCTTTGCTTTCACTTCGGAGAGAATCTCTGCCATGGTCAACAACAAAAATCCTCCTGATTTAACTCCACTGATGGAAGGACTGAGGCCACTGACTGACTTCAAACATTACTTTTACAGCATGGCCTGGAAGCTCCTGCCTCATAAGTATGTCAAGTTATATATTCTACTCTATATATTCTGTCCTCTCTTATTTCCTATAAAAATTGATAATATGAACAGATAAACTATTTCAGCCCCTATTTTTTAACACTCTGTGTTTCCAAATCCTTTTCCCTCATTTTTGCTTATTCAAGTTCTAAGTTTTGATGTACCTTTCAGAGACATTTTGGCATTCACTTTTTGCTGGTGTCTCTCTCAGTTAAATGTAGGATTGCCATAATGAAAAATGTTTTCTTTCTCTATTACATCGCATGGGACTTTTCCTCTTAAAAAATGGATGCTGACATAGTGTTTTGTTTTCCTTTGCATTGCTTCATCTTTCATCATATTACTACCCCAACACTTCACGGGCATTTCTGTTATAATTGTTGATATATTCACATACAATTACATATAATTATGAGAGAAGCTGTCCCATAAAAAGTCTAGTCAAATGCAAAACACAGCTAACATGGACACTTTTAAATAATTTTTTCTGTATGGAAGATTTTGGCAAGACATAGCGTAACTTCTTAGACAAGACATTCCATGGTCAAGTGAATGCACAAATGACTAAAAGAGAGAGCAAGTTTTACTGGCATTATTTACTTGTCGAATGGCAAAACATCAATGGAATCTATTTAGTGGACTCTTCAGATTCTGTTTATTTATCTGATTTTTTTTCCCCTCAACACATCATCAATAGCATGTTGGTTACTTGTTTTGTGTGGGAGACAGAAAGCTGGCAGACAGAAGCAAGCAAAAATACCAGCTCCTTCTTTCCCTCTCAGGGATCCCTGAGTGCTGGCAAGCACCCCTACCAGCAAGCTTTTGAAAAGAGAGCTGGACTCAGACCCTACAAGAACTGAGGGATGTTTTTACGTTTGGCAATTAAATAGTTCCATAGAAAGTCACAGAACAAGTCATGGGCAGTCTTTGAAGGATCTGGGCCTTAAGAGTATAGAAGATACACAGCACTCAATCTGCAAAGTTTACAACAACTGGAATTTATGAACTGTTTCACAAAAAAAAAAAAATTATTCTACAATATCAGTAAAAACATCATGTATTTTTAAGGCAGATGTAATGGCTTTTAGAAGTTAGCAGGAGGAAAAAAAAAATAAAACCAGCTAACAAGTTTTTACAAGGTATTTCTCAGCTTAAGGATGACAAAAAAGTGACAGACACTAGGGAGAAAGTAGGAATATTCCAACAAGACAAGACAAAAGTATGGGCAGCTTTGCTTAAAATAAGCCACATATGCTTTATAACATCACTGGAGGATACCTGTCAAGGCTGACATTCCTGATCCACTGACAGCAAGAGATACCTTCAGGGTGATGTTCTACACCTACCTTTAGTGCAGATATAGATCATATGTTACAGAGATACTAGTCCAGTAAAAAAATTTAGCTTTTTTTTTTTTTTTTTTGTGTGTGTGTCCTGGCTGTACTGGAAACATTCGAAGAATCACAGTTTTTTTGGATGTCTCATAAATATGCATACCTAATAGGGCTTCAGAGATAAAAAAAAAAAAAAATTAGGATTCCTTAAAGAAAGAGCTGGATGAGGGGGAATGGGGAGCGGGGGAGAAGAATGATTGTTTAGCTTTTTGACATATCTTTCTATTTCAATTACACAACTGTATGCAAGAATTCATTTTTTAAGTGTTCATCAACAACAAGTGTTTAATTGCCTTCATTAAGTTCCATTTTCCGCCTGTCTTCCTCTGTTATTTACAAAACCTGATATAGACAGGTGGCCAACTTCTGCAGTCCTAATTTTGGGACTATCTCACCCCATGGTTGATCTGTCACCAAGAATGCTGCTACTGCTTGTGCTCAACAAGCTGCACTCACCAGACATTCCCCGAACTATGTCCACAAACACCAATATCATTAAAAATGTCTTTAAAAGTAACCAAGCACTGTAAGGCACATGTCGTAATATAAGCTAGAAGGAAATCCAAGACCTGCAAAAGCAGAATGCCAGAGACGTGAATTGTTACTACAGTGTAGTTGGAAAGTTCTCCATGGAAGAATGTCTGAACTTCAGCAACACTTGTTTCCATGAGGACTGTGGAAATTAATTTCTGTTTTCCCGTTACCTTAAGATCACATTCCCTGGAGTCCAGCAGGGCCCTCAGCTGACTCCACGCTGATTACTGGTACAAAATTTCAAGTGGATTTTCCACACTTTTTGCTCCGTTTTACACTAAATTCTCTACTACTTCATAAAAACAAACGTCAAAGAGAGAAAAAGAGGACCAAACTATGACACTACTGGCTTGGTGTTTTGAGGGCTACCAAGCCAGTGACCTGAGCTGTTTCAACAAAGAAGCAGAGACTTCGAAATGAGGCCACGTTCTCACAGCCTTAGGGGGCTGAAGAGATATTTGAATTTTCAAATAAAAGCAAAAGGCTTATTTTACTGGCAGTAAAATATACCTACATGAATACAAAAGGTTTTTTTTTTTTTTAAAAAGTAAACATTTTCACTCTGGAACCAGAATATTTCTATAATGAAGGACAAAAAGTACTTGACACTAATCACTGACCAGTCAATGAATATATTCTTTATTGTTTCACAGTGGAAAGCCATTAATGAGCTTTCTAACTTTCAAAGATGTGATGATTTAATGGAGGACATGCTGAGACTCAATGGAGTCCCATTTGCGGTGGGATAAACTGTCACTACACAAAACACTTAGCAACAAGTCTTAGTTAATTTTTAATAACATGCTCTTCCATCTTTATAAATGATTTTAAACTATTCCTTATTCTCTTAAACTGAGATCTGAGTTGCTTGCTTTCTTTGTTCTCTAGCACATAACATTAAACCCCAAGATCATCAAAAGAATGTCAACAGCACTTTTTTGAATTGTGGGTTTTTTTTTTTAATTCATCTTTCATGCCTACCAAAGAGGAATAAAAGCAACATATAGTAAAAGTCAATAGTTTTTAAACTGCAGCTCTGCTCTTCCTCTGCTCATGCACACATCTACAAGAAGTAAAATGTTCTTTGGGGTTTTTTAATGCAAATAAATCAACCAGGTTTTGTCTAGTAGGAAAAGCACTTTATGTTGAACAATGGTACTCACCATTAGCATCATACTAGGATGCTTCAATTAAAAAAAGAAAAAAAAAAGGGAGAAGGGGAGCAAAAATTTGTTACTAGTGTTCACTTGCCTTTTTATGTGCATATCATTTAGTTTTGCTTTTGGTTAATACTGTCACGGTTAATTCTTCAGAGCTATCGGTCGGAACAGTTGTAAGGACGTTTCAAGCGCTAGCTCTCTCCAAGTCTGCTTTTAAAATGGAAATGACACAGAAAGCACGTGTACAGGATGGCACACGAAAACCTCACACTGAACAAGAAAACCTCAAGCATTCAATAAATAGAAAAAAACTTGTCTATTCTGTGCAAGGAATACTCTGCACAGATGTGCTTGTGTCACCCTTTCAGGCAACTGTTTTAAAAGATACTAAATGAACATGAAACTTTCCATAAGACTTAAGCATAATATAAGAAATAAAGCTTGAAAAATCATGAGGAGATATTTAATCTACTGCAAAGTCCTTTAATGATGGTTGATTTTAAGTAACAATTTTTTTTCCAGCTATCTTTTTTGATCTTCATTTATAGAAGACAAGATGAAGCACTATAATAAAATAATATTTTACTTTGTAGGGAATTCTTCAGCCTTTAGGAATGTTCTCATTAAAATAAGTGAAAGACAGGCAAACCCCGCCTGCTACAAAATTGCCCTCAAAAGACACACTTAGACACTGGATCCTATTGCTACAACGCACAAGTAAACTGAGTAGGAAATGAAAAAGACAAAACTTAGCGTAGATCTCAACTACTGGGTTTTCTTTACGTCCCTGCCAGAGAACAAATACAGGTGACTGGAGTTTACTCAGTCAAGTGAGTATTTCAAGCTACACTCAGTCTTAAATTCAGTATGTAACCCAAACTTGGGAGTGCTACATCAGCTACTGGAAAACCAAGTTAAAGGGTCTGTCATGGCTGGGCTGCCAGCAAGCGCTTGTCAGAAGGGCAATCTACTTGTTACTACAACTTGGTAGTTGTAGTCTGGAAAATCCACTCAAAAAAAAAAAAAAAAAAAAGGTAAAAGAGAGCAATCAGTAAACAATAAAAAGACAGGGAAAGATGGGGGAAGAAAGGTGAAAAAAGGGCAAAGAAAATAAAAAGAATGAAGAAAAAGGACAAAGAAAAATAAAGGCAAAGTTCTATGAAAATTAGCAACATTTAGCTTGACAATGACAAAAGCCTTTTAAGGCTTTGAATACATAAAAGACATCAGCAAATAATCTATTTTTCACATCCATAATGCAGAGCACAAGCAGGTGGCCTCTGCTGACAGGAAGGAAAGTGGAGGCCAAGCCCTGGAGCACACTCCCACGCAGGCAGCAGCACAGGAGCTGCAGAAGGTAACTGTACGCTGGGGCTGGGGGGGTCCACCCAGCGCCCTGGGACCCAGCGGGGCTGCGGTGTGCAGGGCAGTGGCACTGCTGAACAAACTGCCCAAGCTGTCGTGAGTCATTCCCCTCACCCCACAAGCTAAACATAAAAAAAAAAAATCAATTTAATTATGAAAACTAAGTGATGCATGACATTTCAAACATGTAACTAAAACACAAAGTATTTTAAAATGTACTCAAAACACACAGAATGCAAGTAGGATGGTTGGATGGGAGTTTGGACCACCTTTAGAAAAATTACAACTCCCTCAGCTCTCAAGAATCTTTCCTTATTTTGGTCCCCATCCTGTCCCCCCCACCATTTTGATGCTTTTCCCCAGTCTGAATGCCAGCTAACAGCCACTTATGAAGTAAAACCAAATCAGCACATTTATCTTAAAACTTATCAGTGCTGGAAGGTACCAACCAGGTACCAGGCTTGTGGGAATCAGCTCCTGGACCTACAAAAAAACCAACCTTTACAAAGTGAGAAATGGTTTAGGAAATACTCAAGCTTTTATTTTCTGCTATGCTTTCTCCTAAGTAAAGCTAATCTCTGGGAAAAGTCAGGACTTCAATTTTTTTTTTTTTTTTTAAATAACAAACTGTTGAAACAGACTTGCAGAGGCTGGTCACAACAGGCTGGGCCGTATTTTGGACCAAGCTGTCAATGAAAATCTCGTGGATGAAATGACAAGCCACCAAACCCATCAGAAACATTTGCTCTGTCCGGGCCACGCAGCTTCTATTTGGCAGAAACACACCGCTTCCACATCAAAACACAAACACCCACACCGCTCGAAAACTAGGCGCATCCACAAACCCGACACCTGTTCAGTAGGGGGTGCGGGAAACACGCCTGCCCCAAGGGCACAGCAATTTGAGAGCGTGCTGACCCCCAGTGTCAACAGTGACCCGCACCGGGGCTGTGACAAAATGGCCGGTAACTGCACCATGGCCGGGGTACCCGTGCAGGATAAACGGGGGATGAAAAGGAGCTCCCGGGGTGCCGGATCCAGCAGCTGTGCCGTGGCCAGGCAGCCAGGGAGGCGCGGGGCTGGCAGGGCTGCGGGACGCAGCGAGGGGGGGCAGGAGGGTGGGCGCCCAGCGGCCGGGGCAGGTCCCACCGGCCAGCCAGGCACCGCACCGCACCGCACCCGCGGGCGCGGGGCCGGGCACGTTGGCTGTTTTAGGGCCGCTGTACTCAACCTGCCAGCTCTCCCAGCCCCATCAAACCACCAGAGGCTGTGGTTTGGGGAAGAAGGGAAAGGGCAGCGAGTACCTGCTGCGGGGGGGCGAGGAGAAGCCATGCCGGCCTCGGGAGGTGTCCTGGCCGGAGACCTTGGCCCGGAGGAAGAACCGAGGAGGTGCTGGAGGCTTTTTGGGAGCCGCTTTCCCCGGCAGCTGCGGGCTGGCGGGGAGGAGAAGGGACGCGGAGCAGTCGCCGAGCCCGGGAGCAGTCGGTGAAGGGGTTGGAGGGTGTTTGGTTCCAAACCGGCCCCGGGGGTTCTAAGCGCTGAACGGGCATCCCGGGGCGGGGAGGGGGGGGGGGGGTCGGGGGGGAGCTCGAGCCTACGGCTTGCCCTTTTGAAAGGAAACGTAAAAAAACCCCAAACAAACCACAAACAAACAAAACAAAACAAACAAACAAACAAAACCAAGCCACCCATGGGAATCAAAACACCTGCCAACCCACCCAAGCGATTTGGGGGGCAATCGCCCCTGCGAAGCAGCTCGCTGGTGCAGCTGGGGGGGGGGAAGACGCTTGCCGCCGCAGAAGAGTTCGCCTTGCAGAAATAGGTTTGGAGGTGTAAATAATCAACGTCTTTGTTCAAATGGATTCCTGTCTCCAAACGGGAGCCTCCACAGAGGGATGCAATTTGAACAGTTTGAAGTAACCAGCCATAGCCCTTTTGTATTAACTTTTTTTTTTTTTTTTAAGATTGCATAGCTTTCTTCCAGAGTCACTTGAAAAAAAGCAGTTGCCCCAAGACTCAGGCCTTAACCAAAACAGGCCTTTTTTTTCTGCCTTGAATTTAAGTGCCAGTAGGACATTTGCTATTGCAGGATTCATTTCAGCCTTCAGTAGCTGCAGAGGCAGAAACAATAAAACAAGAAACCCAGAGAGTCACAGGCCGCAGCTACACTTACTTCACCAAAACACTAATGAGACTCCAGTGACACACTCTGCTCCTCTAAATTTCTGGGTCATAAGCTGCAGGGGACAAACATCTGTTAGGGTGACAACAGCCACGTGCATCCCCTGGGCACTGGGGAGCGGCGCCAGGTCTCCCACGCACCTCAGTGAGGTGGGTGACCCAGAGGATGGATACGCTGGGATACCTGCACTACTAAACATGGCCCTGCTCCTAGGTGCAGGAGATGCTAACCACCCAGCCAAAAAACGCTTTCTCATCCTTTTTCTCCGAAGCAACATTTCTTTTAGCTCCTGCGTCTGCTGCTTCAAGAGGAGAGAGAACCAACAAAACTGGGAAGGTGAGCAAAAATAAATGCCTGAAATTCAAAACACAGAGGAGGCCGAGCCCAACCTACTTTGCAATGCTTCCTCCCAGAGAGACGGGGATAATGACAACAGGCACTACAAAAGCGCTCTGCTGACGCCAGAGCAATTTATCAATGGCGCACTTTTCCTCCAGGAACACAGAGGAGACTGAAATGCAATCACCTCTCAGACAGGAGACAAGTGCTCGTCTGCACAGCACCATAGACGGTAGCAAGAGCACAATCCAGAAAACACAGACTTCTAGCAAGTTAAAGCAGGGGAGAATTTTTGACAGAGAGAATAATTGCCTGACGGCAATGAAAACAAGGGTTCAGAACTGTGAGAGCATTCACACGCACACCCTGAAAAATTTGCTTTGCGCTCCTGTGTGATGGGGACTACCTCAGCCTGCACAAAGAGCAGCTTTTCTAGAAAAGCAGCTGTCATTCCTGTATTTTGCCGTTATTTTAATATCACATAAAATTCAAGTCTTTGTGATTTATTAACTCGGTCACTAGTGGTTCCCTCTAGGCTTCTGCAAGTCACTAAACAGTTAATCTCAGCATAAAGAGCTTTAGAGCCAGTGAGCTGACAGGTAAGGCTACAGGAAGTATTTAATGAATTTCAGTGCCTGGGTACTCCCATCAGCTCCTTCTCACCTGCAGTTCAGCAACAGCTTCCTCACTGAGGGGCCTATCCGGTAAGAACTCAACATCAAATTGAAATTTTATGTGAACAAGAGGGACGGCCAGGAGTTCTGCTCACAGCCTTCAGAGGATGAGACCTTCTGAATGGAAAAAAAATCAAAACTAAAAAAAAACCAACCAACCAAACAAAATCAATCTTTTTGACTTGCCACTCCCAAAGCTTCATTTTTATCTTTGATTAGTAGGCATACAAATTGCTGCAGGGTCCAGTCATGGCAGAAACACAGCCAAGTGCTTTTGCACAGCGCAGAGTAGCACAAAGAGGAGATGTTCCCGCAGCAGACATCGCAGGGTGAGCGCTGCTGAATGGGAAAATTGTTCGACTCTCCTTTTCACCTCTTGTTGATTGTGTCCTAGCGTCTTCTGCAAGACCGGGACAATGTGGCAGTGTCCATCGCTACTGTAATCCATTCTAAGGTTTACCATGTGCGTAACGAAGCTTTCATAATAAAATTCAGTCATAATTACTACCAGTGTCAGAGGAACCATATACAGCTGTGTGAGTATGAAAGAATTCGTCCCTTAATACATATTTAATAGGCCATAAAATACCCTTGCACAACCCAGCATTATCGTTTGTCTACTTTCACGCTCTTCAACTCAAGTACAATAAGCTAGGACAGTTGTCCAAACCACCCCTTGAAACAGCGACTACCCACTGCTCCTATGGAAGAAAAATCAAATTAATGGTTACAGACAGTATTTACTCAGCTTTGCTCTTCTTCAATATTATTAGCTCATAAAACATGGTAATGTAACTCTCATGCATCTCAGAAACAACAACAAAGGTGCTCCATGAAAATTTCAAATAAAACAGGCTTGTGCAGTCATCACTGACAGAAATAGCACAAGACTGACTTCATAATAAATTCCTAGCTACTACCATAGTTTCTGCAGAATCAAATTGTCACAATCTCCTTCCATCCTCTACCCCTACCAAGAGATAAAGTGGACAAGCAAAATATTAGTTAAAAGTGAACCCTTGGATTCTGTTTTCTGCCTGAACCCTCCCCTATCAGACCCTGGTTTAATTACCAAGCTGTTGACCTTAAATAATATTAAAATAAATATGCAGCCACACTTTGTCAAAATACCCTGTATCCCAAATTAAGCATAACCCAAGAAGGTAAACAGAATGCCACAGTAGAGCAGAATTTTGCTAGAAAGCTGGATATAAATAAGTGGAAAATAAACAACTCTGCACACATCTATCACTTATACACATTTTTCTCTTCTTTCTAAAGGTAGCATTTTACGCATCAAGAATGAGCTCTTAATGCAGACTAGATTCCTTAGTGCAGTGGTTTAATTTGATCACAGAAGGAGGAGATACAGCTAAAGGAACTTTGTTTTTGGAAACAGCACCATCTCTCAGAACTACTCAGATCCACAGAAAATCCTTTTTGATCTACCAGAATTTGTAATAATTTTGAAAGCAGATGTACTACCTCAATCTACAATTTTCAAGTGCCATCTAGTGGTTATTTTTATTATTATTTCAATTTAGTATTTACATCTTTCCCCACTTTTTAGATTTTGAAAAACGTTTGTTATTTCTATCACTTACTGTTATTTTATTATAGGACTGTTGGTCCTGCAATGGTAAGTAGATGCTTAAATTAAGCCTAAGTTTAAGCATTCTGATAGACTGAATTTGAGCCAGAAGACAGCTGATTCAGGACTAAGGAATTAAAAGAAAAAGGGAAAAAAAAATAAACTGAAGGTATAACAAAATCCTGGAGAATAAAGCATGTTCTAAGCATTCCTCACACCAGACGAAGCCAAAAATCCACAGTGCCATATCAAGAAGTTTCTGTTTTACACTCAACCCAACCAGTGATCTTATGTGGGCCCAAAACTTTGATACTCAGCTAGGTCTTATAGTCTCAACTTGGGAACAATTACTTCAGGTCTTCCATCTCCCATGTCAAATATCCTCTTACTTTCCAAGTACATAGAATTGGGCTGACTAGGTATCCCAAAAAACGGCTAAATGTGCACGTGTAACACAGTGTGCCCAAGAAGGCATGAAACTTGTGGTGCATACCATGCAGACAGCCTGCGCAAAACATGCAGAGCACATCAAATCGTGAATTCAATCTGTACGCAAAGCTATGCACGTGTTTGTATCTCTATCCAGAAATCCCCAGACACAAATAGGGAAGTCAGTGTCAGGTAGCCAACTAACCAATTAAAATATCTGGGCTTATTTATAACAGACCTCCGAGAACCCTAAAAGGAAGACGTTCTACTGCTGTAAGGTACTTTGATAGAGCTACAGTAATATACATACATTGTGTCTATCTATCTCCATAGAGAAAGTATTAGAACACTGAGCTTGAGACAGAGACAAACTTAAAAACATATTGTTACAAAGCATCATCTTCTATTATTTTTCTACTGAAAGACTTCTTAGCTACCTTGCTATGCCACAATCAAATTAACTGAAAAAAAACCCCAACTTTCTAAAAAAGCTTCTCTCTTATTCATTCTGTCTTGGATCCAGATTTCAAAGCAATTTAATAAAAGTTAGGAACATTGACAGCATCTTAATTTTTCCAATTAGGAAACAGAGTCTGAGAGAGATGAAATCTCTCAAAAAAGGTCAGAAACAAATTCATCGTCAGACTGGGAAAAGCACTTATAACTCCTGATGCCAGGCCCTGTTCCCTTCTGCCACCTCTCCCTTACAGAACACATAAAATGAAGAAACTGAAAGGAAAACCTTCACATTCGGCAGTCTTTTTGTGTGCTTGTTACATGGGTAGTTACAGAGACATTAAACATCCCCAGCAAGGCACGCTTTAGATCCACCTCCATGCGGGCTTCCACAGAGCTGCAGAATTCAGACGAGGAAGCGCACGCGCACGTACCACTTGGCAGGTGTACGCTGCTGCCCATGTATTGAACACCCGTACTAACCAACCCCCCGTGCCGGTGATTGCCACCGTTTGTGTGCTCAGTAGAGCCTGAGCAAGCCAGGTGCGTCGCTCCACCACCACACAGGCAGTGAGGAGTTCACTGGGCAACCCCAATTGCTTTCTGCTGATCAAACACTACATGGACAAACCTGTAAGTGTCTCACTTTAGACCCGAGCCCTATCTCCCGTTCGTGACGTGTACAAGCCCTTAAACACACTGTGGAACATGTCTATCTGATTTGGGGCTTATCCAACATCCTCAGTGTAACAATCCAGGTATGGGTCCTGGAAAATTTATAGGATAGCACAACTACCTCTGGGCGATTAGATAAAAAGCAATGCAAAGATCTGGAGACACAGGAAATCACAAAGCTGCCCCCGAATACAAGAATAGGGCATACACAATGCCAGAAAGAGCAGTAAGTAAAATTTCATAACATATAGATAAAAGGAGAGGGAAAAAAAAAAGGAATAAACAACGTTACTTAAAAAACTCTTAGAGAAGGAAGAGTATTATCTTATTGCACGTCTAGCCTCAAAAAGCAGCCTTGGCTACTCAGCACATTAAACTCCCCTTTTAACATCTATCAAAATAACTGAAATAATTTTAAGTTCCATAGTTCGCATCTCATTGCCTAAGTTGTACTTCACTATTCAATTAATACTTTAAATAAAAATGTGCATTTAATTTGAAAGGCATGGAAGTTTTGGCTTACATGGCTGCTAGCCCTTTTTTTGGGTAAGAGTATTTTGTGTATTCTCGCAGGTGTGTGCCCACTTGGAGCCCACACATCAAAATGACCTGAGCCAAACTAGAACTCCCCGCAGGGTGCCGTGCAACACTAAGCCTAAGCCTACTGCTTTTTTTTTGCAGGTGAAATGTAAATGCAGGTGAAACATAAGCAAGAATTCTGCATGCAGTCTTAAGCTACTTCATTTGAGGGAAAAGGTCTACAAGGTCAAACCCACATGCAAATTAAGAATAGAAAAAAAGGAATATTTTTACTGTCTGTTATACAATAATTATAAAAGTTGTTTTAATTGAATGAATACCAGTACGAATTAGAAAATCCTGTATAATGATAAATAATATACACAAAGATCAGAGGTGTGTAACTGAGCGCACCCATATTTAATGGTTGGCATTTCACTGTAGTGTTACAGCCACATTCTCCTGAAGCTCAGTGGATGTTGGGCATGAAGGACTTCAAACTCCTGGAAGAAAGCAAGTTACTAAGACAATCTGTTATTTGCCAGGGACGTAGCTTTATGCCATAAGACACAGTTTTCCCCTAAAAATCTCTCTCTCAAATAAGCTTCAAACTAAATCATCAGAAGTAAGCAGGGCGGTAGACAATGCTCCCATTCTTAAGCCATATGCATGCTCACTGATGTTGCAAAAAAAATGCATCACCACCTCGAGTTCTGCTGAACATAAGAGTCTCTTTTAAGGAGAAAGAGACTTGGCTGATTTTTAATTCATGGGGAGACAATCACATGATTCAGCAATGTCCACTTCAAAAGATCTAAAGCCAGGAATTTCACACAAGCTGCATGCAAAGGATTTAGGGCAAATATTTTCCCCTTAAAACTAGACAACATAATTATTAATTTTCATCTACTAATAAACCATTATTTCAAGAAAAGGGAAACCTTACAGACTACATTCATAGCACCTGGAGGTGCTCAAGGCAGGCCTAGCTTCAAAGCTGGATCACGCTGCTCAGGAGTCTGCTCAGGGAAGGGGAATCCACTACCTGCTCCACCACCCTCACAATGGAGGATATTTTTCTTTATGCTGCAACTTATGACTACTACGTATTGCCTGTCCTTTCACTGTGCACCTCTAAGAGGTGTCTAGCACCATTTTCTTCATAATTGTCCTACAGACAGCTGGAGTTAGTTGGAGCCTCCCTCAGCCTTCTCAGCCCAAACACAGATAGCTCTCGCAGCCTTTTCTGGTATGTCTGGTGCTCCAGACTCAACCACCTCAGTGGTCCTCAGCTATGCTCCTTCCACAGTTCTTTGGTCTCTCTTGTACGGGGGTGCACGGTCTCAGAAGTGCAGAGCAGAGCAGGAAAACTCCTTCTCTCAACCTGCTGGATACATTCTTGTTCACACAGCCCAGTCTGCAGTTTCTTTTGTGGCTACAAGGTCATGCTGCCAAGTCCTATTCAATTTACTGTTGGGATCCCTAGGACTTCTCTGCAAAGCTGCTTTCTGCCTTCCCTTTTGTTGAACTTCACGGGGTTCCTGCTAGCCCACTCCAACTTTCTGAAGTCCCTCTGAATGGCAGCTCTGCCCTCCTGCGTATTCAGCATTTCCACTAATTTTGTGCTACCTTCGACTTGCTGAGAGTGCACTCCATCCCATCATTTGTATCATTAATGAAAATATTAAATAACACTGGCACCAGTATCAGCCCCCAAGGAATGCCACCAGTAACTCTGCCGGTTCAGTGCTGAACCACTGGTTCAGCCAATTTTTCAAGCACTGCGTAATCCATCCAACCATACATCCAATCTGTATCCAGTTTGGCTCCAGGGATACTAATGGAAGTGTCAAAAACCTTGGTACTATCAAAATAAGCAAAGCCCTGTGCTCTCCCCTTGCCCACAGCAATGTCTCCATTACTTCACCACACGGATCAGGCACAATGTGCCCGTGGTAAATCTTAGCTTGGCTGGCCCCAGTCACCTTCTTGCCCTTCATGTGCCTGGAAATGGCTTCCATGAGGACGGGTGCCACAGTCCTCCCTGGGATTGAGCTGAGGTCCATCAGCCGGCAGTCTCCCAGATGTTTCTTTGTGCCTGAAAGCACGATCTCGGGGTCTGATTCCTTCCCCTTGCATGATCCATCAGAATGATGACACTGTTTCATTTGACCTGCAGTAACCTGAGATTACAACCACGGTATTTGCCAGCAATTCTAAATGTAGAAGAGCTAGAAATACTGGTAGCTGGAGAACAGGCAGCACAACTTTTTTTTGGCTAAACCCTTCCTGTATTTTTTCAGAAAGCTACTAAATACTACAAATTCAAGTTTGCAAACACCTCTCCTCCACTCAAAAAAAAAAAAATATCCATAAGCTTTAAACACAGCATGGTATTTCCACTGTCTTTGGAAATATGAGTTTTCTGATTTAGTCCCAGCTTTCCTTCATATTTTGATTTTTTTTTAAAGTTTGGTTTTTTTTGTAGGGAGAAGAGCACAAAGTTACCACGATTCTGAGCAAAGCCTCAAAAAAAACCAACCAAACAAAAAAAAAAAAACCCCAGCTCACTGAGAAAGAGAGCAAGAGCAAGCAAGTGAGCTTCCTGGTCAAGTAATGTGTGTAATTTTCAGAATAAGGCACCTGGCACCTAATGAACGATTTCTGAAATTCAGATGTTTAACAAGTCTTCCCTGAAAGCCTAGGGCCCTGATGAGCTGGTAAGCAACTGGACAGATAACCCCATGACTTGCTGATCAAAAGCTTACCAGAAACAGTGAAGATACCCAAGGACTTCAATAAGCTTGGACAGGACTTCCCAATTCAAGTTTCAAAAATAACTTAACTTGCTCTGTTTGCCACAGCTTGGATTTTGGGAGAAAACAAGTGCAAGGTCTTTTAAATACTCCAGAACTACTATAGGATGCCTTAATTTGGCAGCAGTCTCTGATATATGGGTCTTTCATGAGCCTTAAGTGGTCACACAAAGGATCTCATTGCAAGAGACTAAAGCCACCTCACCGAAGAGCCAAACAATCAACTGAGACAGTTTCTTCTACCAGTCGTCCAGGTTTGTACCGAAACTTCCTCAGGAAGCAGAAAAGGGTTTTTATTTTCTTTTTACAAGGTTTTAAGTGGAGGGGCACTTTGGAACACAAAAAAACCTCTCAAATCTGGCTGTGGATCCTTGCTTATTAAATTATGAGCTCCTAACAAAGTCCTCTCAGAACAGGTGGATTTCACATGTATATGAATGCAAACACATACCATTCATTAAGCAGTAACTCAGAAACATCCTTTGAAACACAGAGTGGTCCTTTGTCTTTATCTTCTGATGCCCATTCACAGTGCAATATGACTCACAAAGCTGGACACTTTTTACCATTTATTATAACAAGATCTTAAAAAAAACCTCAGTTAAAAAGAAAAGCTTTTAAAATACCAGCCAACAGGCCACAACTCATTTAAGCTCTTATGCTCTCAAAAGGTTATCCCCATGTGTATCTTGCATTTTCAAAAACCTACAGAAACAGATGGGTTTCTCCTCAACACTTTAGGTATCAATAATGGCAGGCTACTGTGGACAAGGAAATACTCGTCACGCAGCTTGCTATCGCCCGTGCTCCTGTAGAGAGTATATCCTACCACCTATGCCATGGTCATTATCTATGACCTGAGTTCCTCTGCTGATTTAAACTGTGACATTATGGTAAGGGAAAGAAGGAGACTTAATTGTGGATGTGCTAGGTTATTTGATCAATTCTACCTTCTTCGTGCTAGTGCATGAACCCAGTAGAGGGACTCCTTTAGTTCAGTTGACTCTAAGGACATTTTTTTCCGCATCAACAGTAACAGAGTCCTGAATTTCTGCTCTTTGGGCAACACCACAGTATATTAATGAAGTTACACTGCAAATAGCTTAACAATTTTCTTCTGATTAGAAAGATTTTCTTTGAAATGTGAAAGGTGGAAGATAAATTGACACCTCTGTGCTTCAACATCTTTCCTCCTTTTCTGTTTTCATTGTTTCAGATTACATGACTTATCCAGGTCTTAAAGACTAAAACTGGATTTGTGAAAACTGGAACTTGGTAACTCTTTCTGACATTGGCATTAAATACCTCAGTTTGCCTTGTATCACATTTAAATTATGACAAGTCAAACATTTGGCTAAAGCTTAGGAAGAGCAAATGAGTTCTCATCATTGTAAATATTCTCACTGCCAGGGCAAAGTCAGCTCAGAGGAAAAAGTATGCCATTTCCAAAGTCAGTTATCTTTAATTCACACTTCCATTGCACAGGCTTACCACTAAAGAAAAAATCCACAGCGATGGACAGCACAAACAGATTCCCAAAATGTAAAGGCAAAGTACTCAGTAAAACACACATATGCTGAATAGTTTCTTGAAAAGAAGAACACCTCAAGACTACCCATGGCAGTAACAGCAACTCCCAGTAACAACACAGCCAGAAAGTTGATTTAAAGAAAAAAGTAAAAGAAAAAGAACTATAGGAAAATATTTAATGTAGGCACTCCTAACTAACACTGAAATCTGGAAAGAGAGTGCTAACTCATAAAACACAGGTTCCCTCTGCTGTCAAGTCCCACGGACTGGGATTCAGCAATCTGTGCTCATTATGAATACGAGAGGTGTGGAAAACAGCCGCCTTTTCATTTGAGGTTTTGTTGTTGTCAGCTATTCTTTTTTAATAAAGCCTTGTACACCTCAAAAATATGGAGTAAAACTATAACCTGGAAGACCTGCACTCAAAAAAAAGATGTTGCCACAAGTAGGGGATCTAAGCCTGCACTGTTTCATTTTATCTCCTTTTGGCAAGGTTTCTGGAGAACCACCAAGAAAGCACCAGAGGCCCATGAAAAAAAGAAAGGAGAAGTCCTCTTAGTAAGACAGATTATTTAAACTTTGTGTTCTCATTTTTTTTTTACATTATCATCTATTTAAAACTCGTATTTCTTAACCGACAGTCAAAGAAAATGTTGTTTAATGAAAAAAAAACTCGAACAGCCTGGCTGCATCTGGGTGGTGGAAATTGCTTCTGCAGTTCTCCAGCGGAAAAAACAAAACAATAAACCTCCAGCCAACATAAAAAAGCCACTTCACAAGTAAGCCACACCTCAGACAAGATTGGATAGTTAAGATTACAGGTAGGCATTATGGTTTTTATCTTCATATCTTTATGACCACAGAGAAATAAAGATGGGAATATTATTTTTCTCAGTTCTTTTGATCACTACTGGGGATGCTTGCTGATTGTTTAACATATGTAAAATAGAGTTTTTGTGAATGCCTCCAAAGTTTTTACGAGCTTTATAAAATGTATTATTATGCCTATGCAGAGATTCCTAGATGGAAATACAGATACATATTTAGACAAGATATATCTGCATCTAACTATGCATACACGTTAGGTCATAAACTCCAGGTTTTACATCTAGCTACTCTGCCACCAGCCAAGGAGAAACTGCAGCTGTGCCCGCAGATAAGTCAAAATATAGTTTACAGAAATGAAACTATCAATACAAAACTATTCCTGTAAAGAGCACAATTGCTGCTGGGAGCCCCTTCCTTTACAGTTAAGGACTGGATCTCTTCGAGCAGAGGGGAATTTTCTGTTTTCTCTGTTGAGTAGCACAGCAATGACACAAGGTTTGCCCTTTTAATAATGATTTGCTGAACAGTCAGGTATCAATTAAAAACTTGATCATGTGAAAGTAATTGTAAATGATACAGTGAAGTCACAGATTGTGGTTTTGGTTTACTCAAATGTGGTAAATCTGCCTTTAGTTTTTCTCAGAAGCCAAACTCCCTTTTCTGTTCGCATAAGGAACCAAAACAGGTAGTTCTAAACTACAGAGCAGAACAGTAACAGCCACTGTCCACCTTTTCAGCTTCCTAGAATGAACCCATTTGTTGTACAGGAAAACTATTTGCCCATCAACCCTCCCCAAGACTTTGTCTTGTGCAGAACATCCACCCACCCCCTGGAAGAGAAGGGAGCAGAAGCTGAGAAGATAGGACACCGATCATCCGGTGTCAAGGAGGAAAGAAATAATGAACACCCCACACCGCATCCAAACAATAACCGCCTTATAAGGAAGACTTGTAAGTCTTCCTTACTCCTGCTGTGTCCTTATGAACACAGCTTTTTTTTAAAACAGCCAGGTCAATGCAGTAGTCACCACCTCATAGCGTTCTTTTAATCATACCTGCCCTGTGGCAGGCGAGTGGCTTTGGCTATTCGCATCCCTGCCTGCAGCTACCGCAGGGCAACACGCTGTGTCAGAGATACCAGGCAGCTGAACAGCATCATGGGCCCTTCTTGCTACACGTGAGGGGCTGCAGGAAGGCGAGCATGGCTGTGCCTCCAATGTCCAAGCATGACAACTATTGTGACAGGGCTGACAAGCGCTTCCAGCTATAGGACCAACCTCTAGGCTTCAGGGGTTTTTATGCTGCAGATTCTCTTCCTCACTACATACCTCAATGATCTTCCTATGTCACCAAAGTCAGCAGAGACTTCACTTGAAACAGTCCCAGTCGCCTCAGAGCAGTGCCAAGCACGGGGCCGTACATGGCCCCATCCGATCCACAAAGCCCGCTGCTGGTCCACCACCAGCGCCCTCTCCTACGGCTTAAAGTTAGAACTTCTGTACTTTCCTGTCTGCAACAGTGGCAAACTGACCACAAAACAGCCAAAAATCATTAGGAGAGAAGGGAACGCACAGTGAATAAACAAACAAAAAGGCCCTAAAGACTAATATTTTCCCGTTGTTATTATTCAGGTGTTTCCGCTAAGGTTAATAAAAGAGCATATGTGTAGAGAAGGTGGATGGGACAGCAGACATATTAGACAGCACGCCTTGGAGATAACATTTTTTGTAATAAAAGCTGCCATCACTTATTGTTATGCAAGTGACAGCACACCAGTACACTAAGTATCTGCTAGACACTCCAGAGGATGTTGACTGAAGTCCCAAGACGATGTTAGGTCTTTGTCTTACTGAGAATTGTAGACATTAATTTACTCTGTTCAGCTTCAAAAACATCTTTAGAAAGCAGTGTAATGCTTGAGAAAATATCTCTTCTTATTAAAAAGACTTCGCATTTAAGTAATTCTGTCATAGTTTAGCCCCACTCAGGACCAGACTATGCAGTCTCTCACTCTCTCCACCCTCCGAGAGAATAGGGAGAGATAATATAAGGAAAAAGGCTCAATGTTTGAGATAAGGACAGGGAGAAAATCCTTCATGTTACCGTTACAGGCAAAACAGACTCGACTAGGGGAAAACTATTCATTTATTGCTAAAAACAAAGCAGGATAATGAGAAAGAGAACAAGATAACCTCCCCCCACCCCTCCCTCTTCCTGGGCTTAATTTTATCTCTACCTCCTTTTCCCTGAGTGGTACAGGGGAGATGAGGGAATGGGGGTTATGGTCAGTTCATCACACGTCGCTTTCTGCTGCTCCTTCCTCCTCAGGGGAAGAACTCCTCACATTCCTCCCCTGCTCCAGCGTGGGGTCCCTCCCATGAGCTAAAGTCCTCTGTAAAACTGCTCCAACATGGGTCGTTTTTCCACAGGGTGCAGTCCCTCCAGAATGGCTGCTCCAGCGTGGGCCCTCCACGGGCCACAGCCTCCTTCAGGCATCCACGTGGGGTCCTCCACGGGCCTCCTTGGGCTGCAGGGGGACAGCCTCACCATGGGCTGTACCAAGGGCTGCAGGGGAATCCTGGCCAGGAGCAGCATTACTCCTCCCTCTCCTTCTTCCCTGACCTTGGCATCTGCAGCCGTTCCTCTCACAAGAAATTCTCCAAAACAGGTAGGGAGACACCTCAGGTCTTCTTCTCATCTCCTCTCCACTTCTTGCAGCCAGGCTGGGCCAGGTCGGGCCCAGTTGGCTGCCCGGTGGGAGGCCAGAGGGTGAGGCCTGCAAGGCCCACAAGGCTCACGCCTTCCCCTCTCTGCCCCTACTCAGCTGCTTCACATCATAATATTGTTTGTTTGGTTGTTTGTTGGGTTTTTTTTTTTGTTTTTCACCTTCTTAAATATGTTATTGCAGAGGCGTTATCAGGGAACATTCTTCTACCAATTGGCTCGACCTTGGCCAGCAGCGGGTCAGCCCTAGGCCCGGCCGAGTCCACTGAACAAAGGGGAAACAACTTCTAGCAGTTTCCTACAGAAGCTGCCACCATAGCGTACACCCCCCCCCCCCCCCCCGGTAAAACTAACATACATTCATTAAAAGACAATGGGTATCCTCACACACAAAATTATAAACAAGCTGTGTCTGCAACAACCATCACATACAAAAAAACCCAAACAACTCACAAAGACATCTCTCTGGAGAAGAGATAAGGGATCAAACCAAACAAAAATCCAAGGTTTCTTTTCTTTTGTCTCTCTTGTGTTATCAGAGAAACTTATAAAAATATGTAAGGTTACACCAAGCTTAGACTCAAAAGTAATTTAAATCAGCATGCACAAGAGATGGGAATATAGACAGACCATTACTGAACTACTGACACTCTTGTATTCAAAGGGGTTTTTTATTCATCCTCAGACAATTGGAGATTGTGCCTTCCTGGTTGCACGGAAAAGCAGCTTTTACAATTCAGTTAATGACCTACAATATCTACACCATGCAACAAAAACCAAATCTTACTGAAGGAGAAAGCTCCAGAAAGAATGAAAACAAACTGACAGCTTATATGATGCTTGAAGACATCTCCTGAACCACTCTATGACGTTACTCTGGAGCATCTCTTAACCAGATAGAGTCCCCACCAAAGCAAAAAATAATATAAGACAGATAAGATAAACAAGACAAATACATTCAAGTTTATAATTTCGTATTTTGTAAAGTCTGTAATATAAATGAGCATCCTGTATGCACTGTTATCACCTTGACTGGGCATTTAGTAAAAAAAAAAACAAAAACCTGACTACTTCTGTTTTTTTAACTTCTACCTGACAAAGTTGAATGCAGTTTTTATTGCCCTGCACAATAAAAGCATACGGGAATGCAGAGTGTTTTAAATAGTCTCACTGGAGAAAGTAAACAATAAGTAATTTGCCAGAAATCAGACTTTTTATTCTGTTGTATTATACAAACAGTGAAATAATGTCTAAATTCAAATAGCTGAGATACAGTTTAAAATGTACAACTTTTGGATTTTGTGGCTCTATCAAACTTGTTTATTTTACTATACTTTTTTTTTTTTTTGTACAGTACAAGAACTTTTTTTTTACTATGTATTTACAAGAACTGGGAAAGGGGATTTTTACCCTTGGAAAAAGAGAAAGAGAATTCTGTATTGCTTTATAACATTAATGTCCAGCAAGACGCATCTCAGAAGACCATTTATGCTGCAGTTTGCTAGAGCTCAATGACAAGATGCACTGTATACAAGCTTTAGATCAAATTAGATTAGCTACATCACTCAGTGAGTGTTTGGTATTTGACATTTTGCTTTCTCTAGCCTACCTCCGTCACATAATTTTTCATAGGTCATCATGGAAATTTAAATCAGCAAACAGACATCTAAAATTTCCTACTTGTTTAGGCTATGGAAATTACATTACATATACAAGAATAAGCCCTTATTTACACAGGAACTCACATTAGTAAATTAAAATCAACTCAGATGCTTCCGGTTCTTATTTCAGTCTAAGAGTTCTGTATTCATAGAATCATAGAATTACAGAACGGTTTGGGTTGGAAGGGATCTTTAAAGGTCCTCTAGTCCATCTCCCCTACAAGAAGCAGGGACATCTCCAACCAGATCAGGTTGCTGAGAGCCCGCTCCAAACTGGCCTTGAATGTTTCCAAGGATGGGGCATCTACCACCTCTCTGTTTCATCACCCTCATTATAATTTTTTTTTTCCTTATATCAAGTCTGAATCTGCTTCCTTCTATTTTAAAAGCATTACCCCTTGTCCTATCACAACAGGCCTTGCTAAAGAGTTGAAAGAAGCCACAAAGCTGAAGCCCCACAAGACAAGTCATTTAGAGAGTTCACTACTTCGATTCAGGTTAAATGGATTTATAAGCTTAGAAACAGGACTAAATTACTGCAATTTGAGTAGCTGAGCTGTGTAGCTTATCATACACGCGCACTTTAGCCTACAGCAAAAGCCAGGTCAAGCACATTTTCGGCTTATGAAAGTCAAATGATAGGAGATTTGAATGGAGAAAATTCAATGAAAAGAGATTTGTGAGGACTACCTACTTTACATCATCACTGAGACAAGAGTATTCCCAGTGGACGCTGCTGATACTCAAGCTATCCAAACTTTCTGCTGAAACATATCCTCAACTAGTCGTCTGCCGCAAGATGCATCCCACCAGACCGGACGTGTGTTCACACCACAACACTCACTGGGTGTCTGCATTCCAGAGACCACTGTGGCCACACAGAAGCCTCCACGTGTGAAAACAATGTGCATAGCGTGTCCTACCACATGCCTGACCACGTACCCAGTATGTAACGGCCAGCTTTTAATGCATCTCTGACGAGACAAAGAGGCGCACAGCAGCAGCTGGCAAGCGACTGCAGCAGGCTGGCCACCACTACAGTAATTGAAAGCTATCCTGCTACAGCCAAAGTCTGAGATAGAGGTTTGCAGATCAGTGACATTACCAAACCCATTTGTTCACGACTGAACACACTGTTAAAAGGCTCAGACACAGAATTAGATGCTGGCCAGACACTGGTTATCCAACCCACCCTAACCCAACAAAGCTGCTTTCCAGAATCAAAAGGATACAAGGACCGTCTGGAGCTCAACGTGTGCCCTGCACTCCTCAATTTCTGTATGAAGGAAACAGCACCATACTGGATTCACCGAGGCTTCATCTAAGACAATATTACAGATATAAATGTCAGCTTGATTTGGAGGAAAATGAGGAAGTAGACATCTTCCAGCAGAGGGAGAAAGTATTAGCTGCCACAACCAACCACCACACTCTCAGATCTTGTTACCACAAGTGAAGTCACATGTCACAGCCTCACCAAGGCCACCTTCTTCAGCTGAATACGCTGGTTCGCAGTACCTAGAGGATCTGCCTCATGTTATCAATGAACTCCTTGCACCTCCTGAGCTCTACAAAACATTATCTCTGGCTTGACAGGAGTAAAATTTACCCATTTTGTTGGAAAAGACTCACAGAGAAGCTAGAGATCTGAAAACTATCTCAACTAATCACATTATATGTTATGATCCTGGGTACAGTTCAGAATCACACAAACTGGCAAACGCAATCCCCTCAAACTTGTCAGGGACTTATCCACATGGACTTAGGCTGAAAGTCAGAGTGTGATACAAGCATGGAAAGTGCTCTTCACCATCACCTCCAAATAGATCCAAAGTCTTGACTGGCAATTCCTAAGAGATTTTAATTCTATAAGGGGGGGGGAAGAGGAAAGAAAAAGAAAAAAAAAATAAAATAACATCGAGGCATCTCATCTGAACACCTACTGCCATGCCCGTGCATCCACCAGAATTAGGGTAGGTTGTTGCTACCTGGTTTATGTTAGATGGATAGAGAAGAGGAGACAGGACTGAGAAGAAAACGGGTTTATCCTAAGTTTTAAAATAAATTTTCCTTCTTCTTTCTCCACAGCTTTCCCTTTGGGAAGAACAGGTGAGCGATAAAAGGGCTGATCTGACGATATCCAATTGATAACTGATTTCAAAAGGAAAAACATAACTTTCATAGATTAATTCAGCTTACACCCCCAAATAAAGTCATGCAACAGAAATTCTAATTAAGTCAAAATGTGGCATATGGAATCATGATTCCTAACATTATCCATATGATCAAAAGTTACTTTCACTTGAATGTTTATATAGCTTGGACAAGTTT
Source organism: Chlamydotis macqueenii (assembly GCF_036417535.1). Lineage (NCBI taxonomy): Eukaryota > Metazoa > Chordata > Aves > Otidiformes > Otididae > Chlamydotis > Chlamydotis macqueenii. Next base: position 96,696,858 of record NC_141556.1, on the reverse strand, counting down.
GCAAACATGGCTGTGAAAATATAGTTGAAAAAACAATGGTATTTCCTTATGCGTGCTCCTGGGCTTTTTCAGACCACTCTGAACCACTGGGGACCAATCCCTTTACCTCGGCAACCTTCTCCAAGCCAGCACATGGGACCTGCTCCCACCGATGCAGGACTGTTGAGTAGAGGAAAGAGGTGGTTGAGAGTGCATGTAAATTGGGCACAGCAGAGTCACAGAATTGCTATATGTACTGCCATTGCTACGCAACAACTTCTGAGAGAGAACAGCAAGAGCTACCAGTTACCCATGTGAGAACATATGAACCATGAAACAAGTACCTGCACAGTGGCAATGAAGTTACCGAGACCAGGGAGATGCTTGTGCACAGACACCTGAAGCACAGGAAAACACGTCCTGAAGGTGTATCAGTCTAATTTTAACACACCTAACATTCATTTTGGTGTCCTCCCCAGTCTAAAAATCTCTCTATAATCTTGGTACAGTACCTGACACTTATTTAGTACCAATATATTGGTACTATAAAATACAATGTACTATACAATACATTACTGTTCAAGAAAAGCTTCTGGAAGCTATAAACAGGTAACTGTCAACCAGAATAAGGCAAATTTTAATTCCATTTAACTAATTCTCTTAATTCTCCAAGCGTTCCCAAAAACATACCCATCACAAGCAGCTGTAATCATCAGCATAATCCATAGTTCAACAGATTTTGCACTGAAAAAAATGAAATATTTAGTGCAAACAAAGGGTTATCATTTGATGATACCAGAATATCTTAATGTAGTGATATTGCTTGTTTCCCTGAGCACAATTTCTTAAAAATGCATTAAATGGGTAAGAAAACAAACTGTTCTCTTATTTTCAGCCCTAATTCACCTAAGTTTCATAATTCCTTAGAAATATTCAGGAAACCTAGAAAAATACATTAAGCAACACGCTAAAGCCAAGTCTTCAGTAAGAAGAGAAGCACACATCCAGCTTCTTGTAGATACAGAGAGCGTAGTCAGAGCAAGGCAAGCGAACACAACCATCTGGAAACCAAGAGCTGAGCAGTCCAGGGAACCACAAAACAGCAAAAAAGGAAGGCGGGGGAGGCAGAGGTAGAAAAGGAGACCAGGAGATCCTGAAAAGACAAGCTGAAATACAAGTGTCAATTAGTCTTCAAAAGCCTTTGTGACTTCTCAAGTGTTTATTCAAATGAGGTGTCTTCGTGATATGTCTCGCAACAGTCAGCCTTTTCAGCAAACACCTTCTGAAGGCTGCCGCAGCAGCTCTTATCAGCCAAGAACAATGCTGCAATCTAGTATCACCTTCCAGTATCATAATTTTGATTTGAGTCTGCTGTACTTGCTATTGCTAAAGGCAACCGCTAACATGCTTATAAGTAAGAGGAGGTGGGAAAACATCTTCTATTTGCATATATTCTTCTTAACTGTTACTCATCTCACTTTTTAGCCCTTATCAATGAGCCACACAAATTTGGTGTCTGTTCACACAAGCTGCAGGAATTATTCAGCTAAGAAACAAAGGCAGAAAACAGAGGATGTTGAAAGAAACAGTTCTTTGTATTAAAAGGGAGAAAGCCTACTGCATTTTAAATCTTATATGTGAACAATGTGCACATCCTTTGCTTTGGCTCTTTTGAACACTGCAACTCGCAACAGGTCCTTGCCAAACTGAGAGATATGTTTGTGCGTAATTGAGGTCACTGCTCTTTTCTCAGGGCCTGCGCAGGGGGATGTTTACTAGTCTTCACACTAGAACAGCTGAAAATGAAAATGCACCAATAGAGAGAGCTCAGGGAAAAAGAAAGATAAGAAGAGGCCCTTTCCGTGTTGAAAGTAGAAGATACAATCTTATGGAGGGAATGTCTTAAGACCAGAGCAGATTCCAGGGAAACAGGACTGAGTCAACAGTTGTATGATTTCAAATAAAAGTCATTATTAACTCTGCAGTTTGGTGTCTAGCTCTGAAGCTTCAAGGACTTGCACTTGTAGAATTTCTGTTTTTTTTTTTTTTTTAAATAATGGAATCATTAGGGGGTTACTTTAATTAAAGTCAGGAATTTTAAAATCAAGGCTTTAAAATGAACATAATTTGAAGAGCTGAACCTTTAAAATAGTCATTAGATACCATGAAACCCATGAAAGGAGGATCTGTTAATAGCAACATAACTTTGAAGACTATTTTTACAAATTCTTGTGTATGAAAAGGAATTTTATCACAAATAGCTGATAATCCCCCCCCCCCCCCGGCATTCTTAGGCCAGGTATCAGCACACTCAGTGTCTCTATCAACTAATCAAACTGCTAACACCATCGCTAAATGAACCTTTTACAATATAGGCACATCTTCTCTCGCTGTTTTTGAAAACTGAGATAACAAGCAATAAAATAGTTACGTTTATGATCCACAAGACAGCACTGAGCAAATAAATTCTGTTACTGTATTTTATTAACATATCTGCTATTTGGGGATAAAAAATGGAAAGCGCAGCCAAGACAAGTGGGCATGAAATTCTAAGATTGGGAGAGGGTTGTTTTTTATTAATCTCAGTGCCATTTAAAATAAAATTAATTAAGCCATTAATTGTAAGGTATTTCCTATGCTGTACCTTAAAAAGACAAAAGTTCAGCCTTATTCTCTGTTGGTGTATGTCGTCTCTTATACTGGTGCAAAATGTTTTCCACCTGCATGGCAGAACAGGCTTCAAACTTCATACTGGGAAAAGACTTACAGAGATATAGTGCAATAATAACGATTTTGGCCCCAAGTATCAGGCAACTCACTTCTATCTGCAATCTTGTTTTGAAAGGAAAGGAAAATGTAGTGTACTGAGCAGGCTTTGAGCACAGAACATATGCATATACACAGTTTCTATGAGGAAATGTACATAAAAAGTAGGGATCAAGCTTCCCCACCAATCCTGTCAATGTTACTTCAAACAAATCAGAGCAAGCAAATCTCAAAGCACTGAAGCAATTCAAAAAACACAGCAACAATTAAATCCTTAATGAAGCAATCTTTAACTAAAATGAAAATGGTAATTTTTCTGTTTGCTTTATTAATAAAAAAAACAATGCATCAAAAAATGTTTCTTTTCATTAGGCAACTATTTCCACTCCTTTGGATCTAATTAATTATTAGTTTGCAGTTACTAATTTATTCAGAGAGGTACAAGTCTGCCCTCTAGTGACTAAAATATGCAAATTGAGTGATTAAACACTTTCAGTGTTAAAACATTCGAAAAGTGATGTTTCCCGCTTGTAAGAAAAGGCAGAACAGACAAAAAAGCAGGTAAGAAGGCTGGATTCACCCTATACAGATGAGTTGACCAGTGGAGTTTATTAAACTTGTTATTATCAAGAACAAAATTAAGCCAGTCTGATTTGGTTTTCTTTGGCATCACAGAATACCCACACAGTTTGCTAGAGGAAGGCAACAAACAAAAAATCTGAATCTTACAGGAAGGTCTCAGGCTGTGTGAAATGCCAAAGACATGCAAACTGCTCTAGGTAAGACAGAGAGAGTAAGTGATGCAAAAAGAAACAACCAAAAACCAGCCAAACAAAAAGCTCCAAACATAAACAAACACAAAGCCCACAAACCAACCCACCAACCTGCAAGTGGGATTTGTTCTTTTTTAGGATCCGAAAGGAATCACACAAATTCAAACACCACAAAGATGATCAGAGGAACTGGGTTTTCAAAGGGAGTATGTCTGATCCGAGATTGAATCAATTGGAGAAAAGGAAACTATCTCATCACAAATTATAACTGTATATTGCAAAAACAAACATTTGGCACGCCTAAGTTACAGATTAAGTCCAAGAATGTTAAAGCACTACTGGATGAGTAATTTCTTCAGGTGTCCTCCAGGAGATTACTGAGGAAACGGTTCCTGAAGAACCCTGATCCTCTTAAAGATCCTCCTCATGCAATGGAATACGTTTGGAAGGCTGAAAAGGCTGAAGGCCACCCTGGGAACGGAAGCAAAACCACCTCCACTCGTGCTGCCAGATTTGACAACTTTATAGCTTGCTGTGTGGTATTTGGGGAAGTAGCCCTTTGTAGCTCCAAATCATATTCTATGTTCAACTCAGGCACACAAATATGGGAAGTTAGATGGTATGATTATCCCATTAGCACGTCACAAATTCTTGAAATCCAGTGGTTTCTGCTTTCCTTCAGAGGAACAGATGGCAAAACCCACAGCTCCAGAGGAATGTTTAAAAATATAAGTCACATACATGGGAATTAAAAACCACAAAGTTGAAAAAGCATCCTTATCCAACTTAATTAAAAAGAAGGACACATTGGTAAGCAATCATTGCTCTTGGACGCCTGTTTTTTGTGTCGGTTTGGGTTTTTTCCCCCAGTGTTTGGAATTGGCACTGTGCTAGAACGAGAAAGTTCAGCTGCTCACTGTATCACCTGACATTCAGTATTTAGGATGAAGCTATAATACAGCTTACAAGTCATATTTATTATTGCACCTTGACCCATTTGTGATTGAATTACCTAGGCAGCTGGAACTACCCTCTTCATTTGCTGAGAAAGGACCCGTGCCTACTAAACAATGACATAGAAACTCATGGCCTCCTGCTATAGTAAAGTGTCAGGCATGAAGCAAACTCCCTGGCCAGAGCTGGATGGAACCATGAAGATATTTAGGGAAAAACACTGGGAAGGGCTCAGATTTCACTTTTATAACCTCAGCACCTGAGGGGGAATTTTCAAGCCTCCTATTTAGTATGGAAAATACAAAGTATGTATACATAAGTTTACTTACTATATACATGTTGTTTATATTTTTATATATACACATACATACAACCTGAACAAACAAGAGACTGCAAAATAAGGATATTTAAGCTTTCTGCAAAATTTGTTATGCTGTTACTTTATACTCCATAAGACACCTTTTTTTTTGTTAAATTGTCCAGTCCTCCTATGCACAACAGCAATGTACATGTTATTTAAAAAAAAATGAATAAATAAATAAAAAAAAACCATTACATTGATATGTCATTAAGTGTGCAAATAGTAGTAATGGGGGACATTTGAATTCCAACATAGATGCACATGCATCCCTTTGTTATTACAAACAATACTCATTTCAGAATACCATCTGGATTTCTTTAAACACATACATACATTTTAACTGGATTGTCCCAAACTCAAAACTTCGCACTGCCAAACAGCTATTTACTACACAAAATGGAGAAAGTATAAATGCACAAAAATTGCATTAGGAATAAATACCCTTTCTCTGAGTACATACTCCTAAAAGTGGCGATGTAAACCTGACATTTTCTGACTCAGCAAATAATCTCCCTGTCAGCGCTCACTTTAACGACAGCAAGAGTTTGACTAGTTCCCAGTCCCATTACCACTGCCGAGCCAACAGAACGAGAAGCGGATAAACAGATCGCAGCCTCAGCTCTGCGTCACCGCAGCCACCCGCCAGGTTTTGTCTGCAGGACCAGTTTCTGTGCATGTGACCCATTTCCCTTTCTCCCACATTCAGCCCAACAGGATAACAGAGCCGCCAGACAAGGCAAAAATCAGGCCTAAAATTAACTTTATCAAGCACAGTAAAACCCCAGGAAGAACCCAATTAACTCCACTACCCCACGCTGTGTTTAGCAGGACAAACAATGTACATTCCTATCATTCTTCCAGCTTTTGCATTCAGCAGATTTGTCAGAGAAACCCTACAACTAGCCTGCAGCCTGACAAGCCTTTTTCATATGATAACGCTGAATTTACCAGGAATTCCTGAGCACCCTCTTCTATCTCCTACTGGCATGCTTCCCCAGTCAGTCCACACACCAGCCACCTTGAGGCACACTTCTAGTTTCGCAGAAGCATTTTGGTGGAACAGATGGACAAACAGGTGCGCAAAATTGCTGCGGCACTCCTATACCTGGAACTATAATCATGCCATTTAATAAGCCAAAATAACTGTGACTCTAGATGGTTAAGTGCTTGGGAGTACAATTTATTTTTCGAGGCTCATTTGTGCTAAGTTCAGCTCAACAGGATCCTTCTCCTTATTCAATTCTCTTTTAATGCTGAAAATAAATTGGAAAAGCATGAATATGCCCTCATAACAGAAAAAAAAGAAATAAAATCAATAAGATCTTCTCCATTGTTTTGTTTTTAAATCATCTGACAGACTTAAGCGTTTAAAAATTAGAGCTCTTTTACAAGAGATTGGAAAACAGTATGGTGAAGAGAAAAATGATGACTATTCATTCTTCTTAATCCTACAGAACACTATTAAATACTGAATGATAATGTATGAGGGGAAAAAGGGAATTATGAAAAAAAATGTTAAATTCTCTCACACAACAAAATCTGGAAGCAAAAACTACTACACATCAAAAACTATAGTGCAGCAAAATACTCCTTGACACTAAAATACCTTTTCCTACATTGCAGTTGTCAGTTTCAAAAATCAACTAGAGGGGCTACGTCTACCATCATACCTTGTGATCAATCAGATTATAAAAGATGGTCTAAATAATAGGCCCAGATATTAAAAATATATAACTATACACACTTGCAATTTAGCATCAAGAAATTATTTTATCCATATTGTTTATTATCTGCTCAATATTTATCCATATTGTTTATTATCCATATCTGTTTATTATCAGCCAAGAGCTTTGCAGTCTGGTGTACAAAAAAAAAAAAAAAAAAAAAAAAAAGAAATCTCAGAACTGTTGGCCTAACAGTTACCTTCAAGTTTTATGGGACAGATTTCCCACAGAAGCCCTAAAGTAGAAAAAAATATGAAAAACTTAAATGCTAGGCACTCTGAGAATCTGGAAAAGCACAGAAACATGTACCAAATAAACTGCAGAAAAAAACATTTTTCCAAGTTAGTTTAGACAAGATTTGTTTTTCACGAGCTCTACATTTACCCACATTGTTGTGTATATTTAGAAGACTGTGTGCATACCTTGTATGAGGCTGTCCATTAAAGCCAGTAGCTGTACACACTGAGAGCAGCAGGATTAACCCACATACAAAAAGGTTACAATCAAGGTAAATGACAGGAAAAGAAAACTAGTCTTTTACAAACATATCTAGCGTGTTTGTATCCATATACATTTCCAGTGTATCCGCTCTGACAGAGCCAATGGTCTCACTGAAGAGCAACACTCAAGTAAGATTTCTGATCCAAACTAATTTGAAGGGATGCAGGGACTCTCACAGTGAAGCTGTCTTCTTCACAGCCCCTCTCCAGGCTGATTTTATCTTAAAATGGGAGGCACTGCATTTAAATTAAGGTAATAAAGATATTCTAAATATGATTACAAGTCCACAAATATGCATTTAAAAAGAGACTTACAAGAGTTTTAGAACAAAGCTGGTTTTTTTTAAAGGTAAAAAATAATCCTAGTTGCTTTTGCTGTTTGATCTCAAGAATACAACATTAAAACTACATCATGGTACCAAGTTTTACACACAGATTACATAAACTTGCTATAAATGTATAGCTTTGTGATGCACTGTAATTTTTGATAACTTCCATCCAAGTATGCCTTCAGTTACATTTTCAGTCCTTTCCTTCCTCTTCAGGTCCACGGAAATTAAGGAGAACAGGTAACGGCTCAACTTCTAAGGCAGGCCTTGCATAAATTGGGGCACAAAAAAAAGAAGGTGTGCTGGGATGGAAGCATCATCTTACTGCCAAGAAGCCAGGTAGCCCATAGGCCTAGATGGTATCTCAAGGCTTTTGCAAAGGTTTTTTTTTATTTAAATACATGAAAATGGACCTGTTCGGATGCTGGTCAGTGACAGTGCCCACCCCTTTGTGGAGCCAGCTGTATGAAGAAAATCTTCCTACAAAGGAATCTTCAGGGAAGCATACTCTCTCAGTAGGCACCACTCCATCATTTTCCCCAAATTCTGGATCTGAATTAGGGAAGTTGTTTGTTTTTTTTTTTTTTTAATCTTTAGTGCTGTGGGTCATAATTGCCTTTTTCTGAAAAAAAAACCAAAAAACAAAAACCAAAACAACAACAACAAAAAAAAAAACAACAACAAAAAAAAAACCAACAGGAGGCCATGCAAAACTGCACACAGTGGTGAAGGTTTTGAAAGAGCTCTATTCCAGCATCTAGCCGGCGCCCCACGACCTCCACCCCACGCCTTCTGTAAAACAAAGGACAACACCAGTAAACTCCTCTCTGAGGAGTCCCAGTAATGCAGTAATAAAGAGCGTTAGCTGTCAAACAGGGATTATTATTCATTTATTTGTTTCAGCACTATTCAGTAGAAAGTGGTTTTAAATTTACTCCAGGAGTAGTCTTTTATGATGTAAATAAATTAAACAGTAGTTAGTTATTGAAAATTGGTTTCACTATAACAGAGAGTGGTCAGTTACTTGGACAAACAATTCAAACTTACAAAGGACAAAAAAAAAAACATGTAACTTTTTTAAAGAAATGCTGACTTCTTAGTTCCTTAATTGCTTTGTGCAATCACTCAAGACATACAAGTATTTATTTTAACACATAATTACAGAAAGCATCTATATAAGTACTTTCTCCCCTCCTTATAAAAGGGGAGCTACCACAGAGCTGTTTAAGAAACATTATTAACTAAGGCTGACAAAACTGAAGCAACCCGAGTGGGCTGAAGGACAACGCTTTTTTTCCCCTCCATCAATACCACACACAGTCCAACTCAACCGCTGTCAGCCGCCACTCCTGCACCTCTTCCTTAGCACGTCTTCCAACACCGTGAACATCCCCAGTGTATTAAAAGAAAACCACTGAGGATAATCATGACTGCCTTGGGACACTGCTGCAGCAGCTGGTCATGACCCTGACAACGCTTGCATTTATTATTGCATTTTTATTACGAGCTTCAGAAAAGCTACTTTTTAAAGTCTTTGAGGCAGTACCCTTATCTCACTTTTGCCTGGCTCAGTAAAGGTTTCATTACTCTGAAATAGAGTCAAGCTACTCAGGATGGGTTGCTGTTGCCTAAAACTGGGCCTGCAGTGCCACGTGAGAAGCGCTGGAGCACCCAAGACTTCCCCAGGGGCTGGCAGACATGGCCAGCGGATCCCCACAGGACGGCCACCCTCCTGGAGCAGCAGCTGGAGGCCAGGCAGACTACCTGGACAGCCAGCCCACACCCTGGGGGCAGGAAAATTAACTCCACCTTTTGCAGCAGTGCATTTCTACCCTCCCTCCCCCTCCGGTGGTCACCAACTCGGGTGCGCTTACATTTGTGTTTCATTTCAAATAGAGAAGTAACCCCTGAGGTCAACAGGAGCGAGTTTTGGTGGAGAAGTTATGCCCAAGTGTAAATATTCTCAAGATCAAGACTCAAGAACCATGGCCTTTGAGCCCTCACTCTTTGCAGTGCTCCTATGGACCTTGTGAAACTTTGGTTTGATGGGCTGCACACAGAAGTCCCTGTCATGCAAGCTGAAGTTTTTTTTTTTTTCAGAATTTGACTTCCAGCAGAAAGTGTAAACCAATAATAACAAAATTAGTAGTATTATAAAAAGGATAAAGACCATGAGATAAAGAACAGATTCATTTTGTCTGTAAAAAAAAAACCAGAAATAAAAATCAGAAGAGCCAATTCCCTGTTCTGCCATAGCCTCTTACTTGAGAGCAAAAAGGCAGGGAAAACTTGCTATAAAAATCCTGATTTCACAGAGGCTGCCCCAGAAGAGGAGGAGAGTCATAGGGGAGCACAGCACACTCTTAAATATCCTGCCTTGGTGCCTAGCCAAGAGATATGCAGAAGCCAAAACACAGCACGCTGGGAGTTGCCTAAAGGCAACTCAAACAGGGACGAGCTCCCGAGCATTTGCAAAAATGCATCAGGAGAAACTACCTTGGCTCTACATGCTGCTCCAGGGCCAAGCACTGGCAGCAAACTGCACAGCTCGACAAGTTTTTACCACTGCACTTAAAGTGGGAACCGATTAATTGTTCTTTAGAGGTACATACATGAAACTCTCACTGAAGGAGATGAGCCTGCATGTTAACACCAGACTTAGCCATGAAGGCTCTTTGGTGATTTTATAGTGAAGAATGGTATTTTTGTCTTAAGGTGACGTGGTAATACTCAAATCCCTTTCCTAACAGCACATTTTGAAATTACAGTGTGTTCGGAGGACACTGCATGGTAATGCACTTGTATCATCTCATAATTAACTGTAATTACTACACAATCATTTCCAGACTTAAATGTAGTTAACCATTAACCTGTATTTGTAGACTGTATTTGCTGAACAGCATGGTATGTTCCTTCATTCCCCAACGCTATGTAATTTTGCAGTTATAGACCTTATCAGAGTGGTCAGCTAAAACAGTTTTTGTGGGGGTGGCAGGAAAGAAATATCTAGTTACTATTTAAACATTTTTAAATAAAAAAATGCCCGTTTTCTATAAAACAAATGAACATGGGGATCACTAATTTTTATGTCTTCTAAGCAAAACCCTCAAACCTCCAGTTCCAGTCCTTCTGCGCATACAGGAGTAAGGAAAGTTGGCATCAAGACAATTTTTCAAGCTTCCATCTGGATTTCCTTACTATTCCTCAACTGTATATGCACATGTCTATTAGACAAAAAAAAAAAAAAAAAAAAAAAAAGCATACTTTGAGTCTCCAGCATAGCATATAATTTAGTTGTTTCTTTTATAATAATGAATGTATTGTTAACAGATTTGTAAAGGATTTGCAGTAAGATTCAGTTGTTGTGAAAAAAATAATACAACAATATAGTGTACAGAACACTGTATTCAGTATTTATTAACCATTCTAGTGGTACAGATAGTCAACAGCAGAACACTGCAGATGACTGCAAAATTACTGTATACACAAAATTATGCATATTCAATCTAGGGTTGGTTTTCTGGTTTTTTGTTTGTGGTTTTTTTTCGTGTGTGTTCTTTTTTGTTGTTTTTTTTTTTTTTTTTTAAGAGTACCACTTACTAGGTTTCTGCAATCACATCTATGGAACTTGCCCTGTATTCTGTCCCAAACCGAGGTGTTACAGGCTTCTTTCAACTTTAAAGAAAGTGCTTGATGCAGAAACATACCATGAGACACATTGAGATAACCTGTAAATTACAGAGATGTAATGGCTATTTTATTCAAATAAATGCCGATTACTTCACTTGAAGTCTGTTTTGCTGCTCCTTTACATTTGAGAGGGAGTAACAGAAATTATTTAGAAATTCAGAATATGTATCAACTAGTTACCATCAGGACTCCACTTCCACATAGGATCTGCTGCAGCCCATCTCAGGCTGTAAAAGCCCTGCTACAAACAGTCCATCTCTTCAGACACTCAACCTGCAACTTTCAACTGCTTGAGAAAGACTGTTGGCTGCTGGCTTGGTCAGTGTGAGGTGTTACTCTGAGGTCCCTATGTGGAGCTTCTGCTGCAACCCCACTTAGGCAACCAAGCTTTATTAAACAAACACAGATTCTTTATCCTCCATACTGCACATGCAAAAAGTGAATCATAGAATAGTTTGGGTTGGAAGGAACCTCTAAAGGTTATCTAGTCCAAGCCCCCTGCAAGGAGCAGGGACATCCCCAACCAGATCAGGTTGCTCAGAGCCTCATCCAGCCTGGCCTTGGATGTTTCCAGGGATGGGGCATCCACCATCTCTCTGGGCAACCCATTCCAAAAGTTTCACCACCCTCACTGTAAAACATTTTTTCCTGATGTCTAATCTAATCTACCTCCCTCTATTTTAAAACCATTACCCCTCGTCCTATTATGTCATCTTGTTCAGCATGATGCATTAGCACAACCCATAAACAGATTATTTAGCTGCAAATTACCTGGAAATACTAGGCTGGAAAGGAGCCAAACCGAGATTATGAGTGACTTCAAAGGACTCTCAATAAACCAGTGAAATTAGCACCAATATCATCCTAAATGAGGTATTAGTGCTAACATCTGCTATTTAAGTATTACAGCACTCTTTCCCTGCAGGTTTCCTGTTCCGAAGGCCAGGAAGGGTAAAGAAGATGGTAGGAATTTGGTCACCCAGGTTGGGGAGGCCTTCTCGTGCACCATAGGGTGGCCTAGGCAGTTGTTATACAATGCACTGGAACAGGCTTTTATGCCAAATCCAATTCTCAGCAATACAAAAAGCATTCATCTTAAAGCAGCTTTGGGAGGATGAGGAAATTAAATCCTAGAGGGAACCCCCGTGCCCATGTACAATAGAAATCCCACCCCCACCAAAACAATTTTCTGGATGTACATCAAAGAACATACCCTCTTCAGAACAAACGCTAAATACACCCGTCTCAGAACTGTGTCAATACTAGCACTAGGAAATGAAACTGACTTCTAAAACCAATGCTGGGAAAGACTCCAGTTGTCAGAAACTTCACGAACGCACTACTGCAACTACTGCAATGTTACCTGCACTTCAGTCCATAGTAATACTGGCACAGACCTTTGCCAAACACAAGGTTAAGGCATTAAAATATCCTGGGTTTTTGCAAGACCAAATAAAAGTTTTAGAAGCTCTTGTTTTAAGATACATTCAGCTTACAGTCATCTAATCCAAGACATAACTGAATAAGGCAAACTTCTTCAAAGACACCTGCAAACAGTCCTCAACAGGATTTCAAGTTTACAATTAAATCTTACTTCACAATCAAATGCTTGTACTTGAGGGGAAAACTGTTGGAAGTGGGTAAGAAATACCTGAAAGCTTTACTTCTTAATCCTAAATCCAGTAACTTGTGTAAGTAAAACTGTTGTACAACCTTGTCTCAAACAAAATTCTCCCATTAATTCAAAAAAGTTTCTCAGACTCTGAAAGAATTGGTTTGTGTGGGGTTTTTTTTGTGTGTGTGGGTTTTTTTTGTGGGGTTTTTTTTTGTTTTTTCCTTCCCCTAAACAAATACAAGGCAACCCTCATTATCTGTTTCAGCCCAACCATTCTCAATACTCCCTTCCCTGGGTCTCTGCACAAGACACAACACAGTACGCCAACTGATCATTCTGAAAATTTCCTATCCTAAGGGTTGGAACAAAGCAATATCAAAAGAACTGGCTATTCAGTCACCACACGACAGTCAATGAACAAGGAAGCACCAAGCAGGCAAGCACAGAGGCCTGCAAGCTAGAGGTCTGCAGAGGGACCACAGCACTTCGTTCAGCCTTTTCCCTGCCATTGTCAGCACTGCTGTTCGATTCAATTCAGCCACTCGAGAGAGGAAGTTGAACGTAAAATACAACACTGTCACTTGTGCTCCCGACTGCTGCAGGAGCCCAGCTAATTCCTGAAATGCCAGATGCCCTCACAGCTGATAACCCCCACACATCCCAGCGCGTCACTCAGGGCCCAGGAGAATGAGAAGAGGGACCTGGCAGAGGCCGGGGGAGATAGGACCGGCATGCATGCACACACACATGAATGCCTCTCCCTTTGCATAGTTCTAAATAAAATTAAGCCGCTCATGTCATTTCCACTGCCAGATTAACTCAAGCATGGTGAATTTCCAATTCAGCTCATTCACCTCACTTTGATCCATGCTACATGCTGTCTTCTATTCATATCTACAACCATCACTGACAGCAGCAGGAAAAGTAGCATAAATCCAACAATAAACCACTTTTAACAGTGAGAAGTTAATGGGTACTACAGGATTAGTGTTTTTTTTCTTTCCTTCAATATTTTTTAATTTTACCAGTCTGATATTAACACGTTGCAGCATAATTACTACTACTAATTTTATTTCTCTTGCTGTATGTAAGAAATTAAAGCACTGAATTCAGTCAAACCATGTAAGTTTAAGTAAGTGGTGATCAGCTTCCTCCCTAGCCTTGCCCTTGAACCTTCCTCCTTGACCTTTCAATCGAGCAAGGCAAGGGATCTCCTTAGAACTATGGCTTTTAAGTAAATAGATAAAAACATGGAAATCTCAGAAAGCAAGTTGAACAAAACACAGTGTAACAAATAAAATAATGAAGTAACAGCAAGAAGGATGGAAATTACTTAAGCAAATGCAAAAAAAAAAATCAGTTTCCTTATTTCAATATTTCTCATCAGTTTTATCATACTTAATTCACAAATCATTAGTCCAGTTTTAAATTATGGGTCATGTAGACCATTCCTGTAGACACATCCCTTAGATCAGTATGAAATTGCTACAGCATGACTTCTAAACTTTAATCCCAAAGTATGGGGTCTTGGGGCAGAAAAGAAGGCAGGGAAGAAGGGAAGGATGCCTATGCATGTATGTCAAGGCATGCATATTTTGAAAGCGAGAGAGCGAGAAACAGGGGACGTCTGCATACATATGAAGAACTGTATGTGTTACATACACATCCAACATGCATAAATAGAAAGCAACTGAAAATCCCATAAAACAGCTGCTTTTATGTGATGTCTTTTGTGACACATTCAAAGAACAAAACGCCAGCATGCTGCTGGGTAAACACAATCCTCAAACATAGGTTTGGGTCAAGCAAATTCTAGTCCTGGCTTGCAAAGTCAGAACATAATCCATAATTGCATTTTTGGAAGCTAATTCAGAAGGGGTTTTAGTCTTAACAGGTCTGACATTTAAAAGAGAAAAGTTTATCACACTTCATTTACAAATCATTAGTTTAGTTTTAAATTATGGGTCACAAAGTTTTCCTTTACACCAGTATGAAATTGCTATACCATACCTTCTAAACTTAGAGAACTTCAGCTGAAGAAAATTTCCAAATATGATAGAATTGGAAAGGCTAGTACACCTGACCCTTACTTAAAAGTAGATACACATTCTTAATGTGTATTAAGAACAGGACTAGCACTATGCTTACAATGAACATTGAAGTACTAAAACTTCAAAGAAGAAAATAAAATCTTCACAGATCAAGCCATAGTTCAGGGTCACGGCTCATCTCTATGGGATTCCTGGCTGACAAAGACAATTTTGAAAAAGTAAGTATCATAAGCCATGTGCACTATTGTTTTATCTAGCATAATCTTTGCACCAGGAACTGGCCATATTTAATGCAACTAATGAATCATTTTACACCCCAGAAATAAAAATGGATGTCAGAGAAACACATGGAATAACAACGGTACCACCTCGTAATCTAATGACCTTGATAAAGTGACTACATGCTTAGTACAGACATTGGCAAATACATGTTTATGAAACTGAAGCATCGTTTACGCTGTCTCCAAATGACAGGAAGATTATTTCAGCCTGAGCACCATAGGGTGAGTGGATCCTCTGAGTATGCAGTGAAATCTACAGGGAGTTTGTGAAAATTCTGCCTGAGCTTTAATTTCAATATAGTCTGTTCAAATTTTTTCCACCCTAACAGGATTCATCCATCCATCTACAAGAGGTAAAGAAGAGGCAAAGATAGCATTATGTTGCTGCTGGTTTGAGTGGTGTTTTCTGTAGGTTTTCTTTTTTTGAAAGCTTGCAAAATAAGATTTGTAATCTATGTTTGCTCAACATAAACCCAGGTATCACTTGTAAGCTAGTCAAGAAGTAGTACAACTTGTAAAATTAGCTTCTTCACATGTGCACTGCCTCAGCAAAACCACTCCGTCGTTAAGGAGGTCTGGACTCTTCATTTTGCAAATGCTTTCAAAGTACATATCAACAAACCTCACAAATTAGTGATTTGTAGAGGTATATTATCCTGTAACTACTTCAACTCAGACTAAAAACCATGTTAACAGTTCCTTCAGTTGTGAGATACATAGACCTGTTTATTTTGGTGCATCTCATTCAATATAGACCAAGAACAGCCCTCTCCTTCCTGTACCAGCTCTTCAACTCCACAGCTTTTTTCAGCTCCCAGTTTACCCACCAGCAGGCTGAAGGAGTCATCTAGTGGCCACAGATAATTCCTGCAGCCTCACCAGCTTCTGCAGTCCAGCTGTTAGGGCAAGACACAAGATTTTTGAACACTTAAAGCACATGCGGCACTGACAAGAGTCTGCTGGCGAGGCTTCAGCTGAAGGTCCAGTATCTGAACTGTGATATGGTCCTAGCAGCCATGTTCATGATGTTCCATATTCATGTTCCCTATCACACCCTGAGCATTAGTTTCCCACTTTTGGCTCATGTCAAGGCCAAACTGAAGTTCTGTTCTTAAACATGACTGGGAGTAGACGTAGCTGTGTTGTTTCTAACCCAGATGTAGCTCACTGTTCCTCTTCAGGGGCAGGCAAAGAGATTTTCTGAATAACATCACTACACATATGAAGCACCAGTTCAAGTGAAGTCTTGCCCACTGATTGAAGAGCAAAGCAGAAGCACAGCAAGCTAACTGATCTTGCTCTGTTTCCATCCCTCCTCAATCACAAACTTGGTGCATAGGTTTTGGACAAATCACCCAAGTATTTAGGCAAGGTATCTCAGTCACAGAAGAACCATCTGTCTAATAACACGCAAAATTCAGTAAGAACTGTAATATGTTAAACAGGTATTCAAAGTATGATTTAAAATAACACTTCGACAAACAGTATTCATATCTATAAAAATCTTATTAAGCTTCATAAAAATTTGTAATGTTTTATCAGTTCTCTGTTCAACACCTCCAGTCAGGTAAGCTCCAGAAATTTAAAGCAGTATAATTTTATTTGAAAACCTCAAATATTCATCCCTCAGATGAATGGTCACTTCAACTATATTAGAATTTTTAAAGTGAAAAATCAGTACTGATTTTTCACATAAATACCTTAGTTTGAAACAAACTCAGATTCCAATCAACTTTTGTTACTCTGTGTTAATTTGTGGCACGTGTTGACTGACTGAACTGCAAGCACCTGTCCAAAGAGTAAGATTGTCTGAAGTTTGTTTCTGGAAATCACTTTGCTGCAACACTACTCCCAGGCTCTGGAAGAAAGTGTTGCTACTCTTCTTACACAGAGTAGAGATTGCTATTTACATCTTCTCTTTTTAAATGCTTGCACTGCTGCTCAGAGGTGAATCTAATGCAGTGAGTATCAGCTGTTAAATATTCCCCTCCCCAATTTTCTCGCACACACACACTACCTATGCACTTTAACATCTTGTAACTTAATCTTGGCAGCAGTAGCTCTCCCTCCAGACATGAGGGACTACGGGGTCCACAGATCTAGCAAGTTAAATGTTGGTCAGATCTGCCTTACATGGAGGATCTGGAGAAAGACTGGCTCTAAAGCACATTTATTTCTGTAAGGTGTGGGACACCTTACCCTGTTAGGTCAGTCCAATCACAAAGAGCTGTTTCTTGCCACTCAACTGCTCAGGGGCCCAGTCACAGAGGTATCTGGAAGTTAAAAAACAGTTCTGCAGCTCTCCAAGGTTCGCACAAGCACATCCTAGATCTACTTTTTGAGTTTTTAAATGGGCTTAATTTGTATCATCAATAAAAATATTGATATTCTGCAGTCTTAACGGGCCAACATCATATGAAGGGTAAGGCCACTCAAGACATTAACATAGATGTACCCCATTCTAATTTTATTTCTTAATTTTATTTACATATTTTACATGAAAGGTCCTCTTTGGAAAGAGAAATGAAAGCACAGGTTCACTGCTGGTCTAAAACAGCCAAAAAATTCACTGATTAAATGAGTAGTAGAGACCCACTGATGTATACTGTACTAGGCCAAGTCATATTGCCCTATCTCACACCCTGATTTCAGTGAACTGCAAAGAGTGAACGAGAAGCATCAACAGTCACTCAAGCTCACTTCGTCCCACTAGTACAAGAAAGATTCATATACTTTTCCTATTACATATATATATATACACACACACACTTTGAGCCGACCTGGGCTGCATCAAAAGAAGCATGGCCATCAGGGTGAGGGAGGTGATTCTGCCCCTCTACTCTGCTCTGGTGAGACCCCACCTGGAGTACTGTGTCCAGTTCTGGAGCCCTCAACATAAGAAGGATATGGATCTGTTAGAGTGGGTCCAGAGGAGGGCCACGAAAATTATCAGAGGGCTGGAGCACCTCTCCTATGAAGACAGGCTGAAAGAGTTGAGGCTGTTCAGTCTGGAAAGGAGGAGGCTCTGGGGAGCCCTTACAGCAGCCTTCCACTACCTAAAGGGGGCCTACAGGAAATATGGGGAGAAACTCTTTAGCAGGGCCTGTTGTGATAGAAAAGGGATAATGGTTTTAAAACAGAGGGAGGTAGATTCAGACTAGACATCAGGAATTTTTTTTTTTACAAAGAGGGTGTTAGAAAATTGGAACAGGTTGCCCAGAGAGGGGGTGGATGCCCAATCCTTGGAAATATTCAAGACCAGGCTGGACGGGGCTCTGAGCAACCTGATCTGGTTGGAGATGTCCCTGCTCCTTTGCAGGGAGGGTGGACTAGATGACCTTTAAAGGTCCCTTTCAACCCTAACTATTCTATGATTCTATATACGTTTATGCACGTATGTATCTATACATACTTTTTGCAGGTACATGCAAGATAAAAACAAACACCACACAGTAGGCTGGTTTGCAAAGTAGCCATGCAGAAGAAAAATAGTGGCAGACTGGAATAGGAAGAAAAGAAATTGCAAAATACCACAGCCACTCTTAAAATATCTACCTACCTTTGAGCACTGAAATTAAAACGTGAAGCTCCTTCTGGAGCTTCTACTACTTCTAAATATGCAGATCAGCCAAAGCATGGCTGTACTTTGTTAGTGCTGCAAACACCTGGGTTAACAGACTTCCTTTTGATAAAAGGCTTATTATATTGATCAGGCTTTTATGACCCCAGAAGACAGCTATAATTTGTCTTTCCTAAAGGACTTAACACAAACTACCTGGGAACTTTGGTTAGCTGTGTAGCTGCCCCTGCCACCTAGAGATGCTTCAAAAAGGGAGCATATTATACTCATCTTCCAGAGATGGCACAATTTTACATATTTATTTCCAGGTATAATTCAAGGAGGCTGACCACCTCAAAAATAACACATTACTGACTGAAGCCCAAGCATCTCAAGATGGCCTCTCTTGGCACCTTAATTACTCAGCAGAAATCAGCTGAGTAAAGTATCAGTCAACTGAAGATGCTTTTCTCTAAGGGCTCTGCCCTCCTATCATTCCTCAGCCTGCTGATCTGCAGGACAAGCTGAAATACCTCTCTCAGAACTGCCAGGAGCAAAAGATTTATCTGCTTTTATGTATGTACATTTGTCAACCCATACTGCAGGAAATTTAATCACAAGTAACAGTGTAAATTGCTGATAATACTTGAAATATATTCACTTATTCTGAAAGCTATCGGAAAGTACCTCTTTTTCCTCTGCCTAACCACCACTACACCAACGCAGCAATTTGCATTCCTTGTCTCACTAGAGGTCCACCAGAGAGCTGACGTCCGTCCATACCTGCAGTGAACATTTCCATGTGGAGATGCACAATTCACAGAGCTTAGTGGAACCTGCCAGAGACTCAGTCAGACACTCAGTGAAAATCCAGCATTTAATTCAGAAAGCCTCTACCACAGTCTTATTCCTGTGATCATTTTGAATAAACCATGAACAATGAAAACTGGAAGGCCTCAGTTGTGTTGTTAGAATATGTAATAATTTTTTTTTCAAACAGGACCTGGCTAGTTGGTTGCCTTCTTGCAGCCTTGAAGGGGGAGGAAATAGCTTAAATCTAGTAACCCTTTATTAGCCCTGACTAACAAGATTTCTTGAGCGAGTTCCACCAACATGGGAGGTATTACTGCTGACTGAGATATTGTCAGTACATCTAGGCTTATACGGAATTTGCTTGCAGCTTTACCCAAGAAACTTCCAGATGTTTACATACCCAATTGCTATTTGAGTTACTTCATACACTAATAAGCTTCACAGGGTACTATCAGTCACAAAAAGAAAGTAACTCAGCCAAGTATGGAATGCTTATAACTATATTACTATCATTTTAAACTTAAAAAAAAACAAAACCATGCATTCTTGTAAGCCAGCTAGGAACAGAAAAACTCAATTAAATTATTTTCACTTCTCTTACAGTTTCACTTTTGAATTAGTTTGAGAAACAAATATTTTACTCGAACATCTGCATAAAGATATCCCTTTAATTTGAAAATATTTTAACCTCCTGAGAGCATAAAAAACACTTTACCTTACAGCAGTGATCTAACAGATGAAAGGGGAGGGATCCATTTTGAGTAGCTTTACTCTGCAGTGGATCCTGCTCATTTTTAGCTGAAATGCACAAGGTTTTCTGGTAGCATCTTTTGGGACTGCTTTGGGGGAGAAAAAAAAAAAAAGTTCCCTGTGGAGCATTAGCCCTCACCACAAAAAACATGTCCCACCATAGTCAAGTTCCACATCTGAAAAATCCCAGGTGCTGACAGTTTCAACTCAGGTTAGTTGTCCATCAAGGAAGACTATGACCCGAGGCAGCACACCACACCAGCTTCCTGCACCATCCCTCCACAGCTGTGACAGCACTTCCTAGTGAGGTTCATCCTAGTATCATGCCGGACAGAAGTCCTTGGAGAATGCTGCTGCCATTACACCACGTTCATGTGGAGGGCAGACACAACACTGTTAGAACGCGCTGCAACAGGGACAGTAACTCGGCATCGTCACCAGCAGAAGCTGTGTACTTACAGACCCATGGTCACAGCCCAGCTGCATCAACTGGAAGTGTTAGGTCCCTTGTATTTTGCTGTAGTTTGCCTAACAAAGAAAGCATTATTCTTGTGATTTACTCTCATTAACTAGTTTCTCCACTTATAGGAAGAGGAGAGAGACTTATTTTTCCCTTTAAAAGAAAGATAAAATCAAATCAAACTGCCAATTTGTTTTGTTTTGGTTTTTATGCTTGAGATTCTAGGTAATTCTTTCAATCCTTCTAGCTTTATAAAAGCCAGCTGAATTTCATGCTGTGCAAGCTTGATAGGAACATTTAAGCAAGTTTTCTTTCTCATCCTGAAACCATCATTCTTTTGTTCCTCTCCCACAAATACAATTTTTGTTTTGTACAAAGTTTTCATTGGACAGCATCTTTTTGTAGCTTAAGGTACTCTTAAAGTATTACTGAAAATCTGAAGAGTCAATGTGCCACATTCTGCTATGGGTTTTCAGTTTACTTTGGTAGGGCAAGGGAAAGTAGAGATTATATTTTCAACTCTTAACTCTCCTATCTGAACAACTTCCAAGCAAAGCAAACATGGATCCTTTAATCCCTTGTCAAAATCCACTAGGACAGATTTCTGTACTTGCACAGAGCCTCACAGAGTGTAACAAGTCCCTGAACAAATGCATGGGTCTACATTAGCAAATCTTAAAATCGGATCTTTATCTTGGGATGTAACATTTGATTACCCTAGCCAAAACACAGTCCCAAGGAATTCATGTAGAAATATTTATTGCTGCTGTTTGCCAGCACCTAACACACATATCAAAAGCTTGAAAACTACTAACAAAAACTTCCTGAACTCTGCAAATGACACAGAAGCAACAACAATCACCCTGCCATTTAAAAAAACAAACAAAAAAATATTATAGTACTGGCCATAGACATGTGCTCTTCCTAAAGGCTACTGGTGGAGAAGCTACCTTCTCTTTTAGAGATATTTTGCCACCAGTCAAAAATCTCAGAGTAACTGATCATATAAACAATTTACAGCACCAACTCTGGACTTAAATTTAACCAGCACCTTGAATCTGTAGTCAACTGGTATTATGCATCCAGATGGAGCTACCTTGCTAAAATCACTTATCAAACACACTCACTGAAAGTCCCATGCAACTTTTAGCAACAGCCTGACATGCAGCATGCTCTGCTGGGTCACACAAACGAAAGCTACACAAGGCAGCACCTACTTCAGAAAGGATCACAGGAGAAAGATAAAAGCAACATCACAATTAAGACATGTTATCTTCAGCATCAGTAACTAACTGATGCTATCTGGACTGGAAACTATCCAGACTGCAAAATCACATTTGAAAGATGCATATATGTCCCCAGTAGGAGAAATATTGACAATAGTGGTCTATTTCTGGAGATACGTCCTCCTCCTCTTGCATTTTACTTAGCCTGCCCTAAAGGCTCTAACTTGACAAGCAGTAAGATAGCATAAGCCAGCTCTGAAGCCAAAAGCTGTCCTGTCCCTGTCCTGCTTCTACTCCCTACACTCCTGGACCGCTTTTTTGGGGATAACAGAGCTGTTCAGTTCTCCAGTCTGATTCATGACACAATATATGATCCACCTAATGGTGGTGAGTTCTATCTTTAGTGGAGACATAAAATGTAAAGCTAATAAAAACCATTAGTTTTAGCTATGATCAGTCCTCCAGTCCAGTTCATTACACACCTGCAGAAACACAAGCACAGCCCATGGAGTAGGATGCAAGTGCTGGAGGCTGGGACTGCTTCTTTCAGTGACAGTGCTGCTATTTAAACATGGTGCTTCACTATTACCTCTGTCAAATAAGTCTCATTCACTTCTTTGTCAGGGAGCTGTAGTTCAAATAACGTATTATATATCTTCTATCTACGTTGAAGATGGGGTCAGCATTACACATGTAGGGAACTGAAGGTGAAAAAAGACTGTGGGAGCCATACCCTTCACTCTTCTCTTCATGCCTACAAATAGAGAGCACTTATTAATACCCTTGCAATCTCTCCAACAAGAAAGGATCCAGCCTGCAGATAGAGCTTCCCATCCCCCTGCGGTGCACTCCAAAATAAATTCACAAATTTCCACAAGTTAACAGAAGACCAGGTTGCCAAAATGTGGCAGAGAAGTAGTAAATGCTTTGACCTTAGCTGTCAGCAATGCTGGCAAATCAGTTGTAAGCACAAAATTTAAGGCCACTGGTAGGAATCCTTGACTCTACTGATACAGTTTGGGGTTTTTTTTCACAGCAGCCTCCTATCAATCAGAATGAAAACTTTGAAAATAAGTACAAAATGAGTAAACCAGCACAGAAGTCCAGCAGCTGTTGGGCTTGATGCTTAACATCATGCCTGTATTCTGAGTACTACAGAGTCTCTTTACTGGCAGAATGTATGTGAAGAGGTAGTAACTTTGGCAAATAAGAGTTGGGTACCTGGACTCACAAAGAAAATATATTTGCATCTATAGGATAAGCACATTTCTCACACATTTCTTGTGGAAAGAGCATTTATAATTATCTTTAGAATCAACACACTGAGTGAAATGGGCATGTATTATCTTTCTAATATACTGATACAAACATAGAATGTCTTCAGCTACGGTTTTATCTCTCAGAGTAATGACATAACACAGAGTTAATTTCTTGAGCACAAGTCTATAGCAAGAAGCAGATTTAGCAGCAATAAATTCACAGATTGCATGGAGGCAGAACCATGTAGTGTAGTATACCCAGCACCTGAAATCAAATACAAAAGATGCAGGGCCATACACAACAGTTTCACTACTTCGTATACAATGCATTTCCACCACTACTACAGACAGGCCACAGAGTGGGCAATAAAAGTGGTTTGTTGCATTTCTTCTGACCTTACATGTTTATCTACAAAGCTGTACGGTTACAAGTGGTAAGTGTGGCCCAGTAATATAACACACACCTAAGAAAATACGCTGCTTCTTGCCCCGCAACTGAAACAAGCACTGCTAATTTCCACCAAGGAAAAAACGAAAGTCGGTCATGCCCAAAAATGTTAACATAAATCAAACCCCAGTTTCTAATTCATCATACCTCGCTCATTTTCCATCAAAATGCATTACTCTTTGAAATTAAAGTTTCCCCAAAACTGCTTCAGCACAGCTATTGAGGAACTTCACTGTAAGAGAAGTATCCCCCATTCCCACAACTAATCAAAGACTGAATTTGTTTCATTTTATAGCAGAACCAATAAATTCAACTCAGCATCACAGAAAACAGCTACTCAAAGTGTGCACTCTGGTCTGGATCAAGAGCACAAGCAATTCAAGTCAGGCCTCAGAGCTTGGGACACATCACAGCCTCCCATGATCCTGAACAAGATCCTTGGCTTCCTCCTGTTGTCCCTTGTCACCTGAGGAGCAGCTCAGACACCGTGGCAGTGTCTGTAGCTGCAACAGCAGCATTCAATGCCCAGCTGGCCCACCACAGCTATGCCTTTTGAGTGGCTTCTTATGAAGAGTCCTCTGCAAAATCATTCAGGGCGCCACAGTCAGAATGAACAAAGTCGTCCCATTAGTCTGACCGCTAACAGGCAGTAATGAGGAGGCAGCAAAAGAAGGATACCACAACACAAAGAAAGTAGCAATCTGCCACCAGTTATGGATTAATAGTTTTAGAGCTCCATTAGAAGGTATCCAGAGAACGACGCTCACCTGTTTTAAAAGCTGAAAGCTGGTTAATAAGCCTGTGGTATTTACATTCTTCACTCCATAAAGAAAAATAATTTAAGAAAAAAAAATTAAAAAAAAAAAAAAAAAAATCACAACAATGTAAGACGACATATTTCTACACAAGTTGCCCATTTGTTGCAACTGAGATATTCTTCCAAACAATCTGCTTTCTCTCAGCCAACCTGGTTTCCATCCCGAGGGATGCTTGGCAACTGTAAAAAGAATTTTGTTTTTTTCCTTTTCGTTTTTCCTATGTAAAATTTTATTTCCACATTTTATAAAATAATGTCATTCCCTCATATACATCATATTATTCTAGATCCACAGTTATTACTAAATCACTGTAAAGTCTCTTTCTGGCATTATTCAATCCATCTAAAACTTCTGAAACTATGTAGCCGAGTGCTTTTTCTACCCTAATTTGTTTGAAGTGGAACTTACCTTTATCATCTTGTCCTTCATGGCTATGTTTGTGCCATATCTATCTACACCTTTCAGTGAAAGAAAAACAAACTTAGACACGATAAACTTTCATTGACTACAGCTCCTTGCTACAGCAAAATCCATCATTTCCTGAGCATACTCCATTACAGTATCAGAAGGAGCAAAAGACTCTAATCAGAGAGCGTAACAACATAATTGCTCGTTTCTTGTTATTGAGCCAGGGTAGGTTGTGGCTCTTGGTTCCACCTCCAACAACTCCCTGGACCTACGCGACATAAAACCGGCACTCACCTCCTTCGCCTTCCACGGTCAGAGAGCTGGCACAGAAATGTTTTCGGTGCAGCAGTCTACCATTCTGCCTACAGCTCTGGTTCGCTGCAACAGAACAAAATCACCATGATACCGCTTTTCCAGCTTGGCATAGTCTGTCAGAAAAAAAAAAAAAAAAAAAAAAAAAGAGTCTGCAGCCACCCATAAAAATTAACTCCAGAACGATGAAAATAACTCTTTCAGGGGAGGAGTAACAGTGCTTTGAGGAAAATGAAAAGCAGGAAGCTGATCTCAGCAGCGCGAGGAGCACGGACGGGGCGGAGCGGAGGCACCGAGAGGAAAAGTGGAGCAAAGACTCCCTGCTTATAGCTCAGTTTTTGGCAGTATGGCCAAATACGACCGCATTACTAAAAAAACGGCGTTACAGCTGAGACGGGCACCACCGATACCCCCTCCCCACACGCAGGGACGTGCCCCCCCATCGCGTGGGCCGACGTCAGTGGCGGTGCACGCCCCGCACGGCACAGGTGGCCGGCCCTGCGTGAGCAGCCGCCCACCCACGCCGCCTCCCAGCCCTAAAGTGCCTGTGGACCCTTCCCCACTCGCCCCGGCCCTGGTGAGGGCTGCCTGTGGGCTGAGCCCGCTTTCACGTGTGAGCCGGTCCGAAAAGGCACGTCCTGCAGGACGGATTCAAGACTCCTGCTCTTGCAGCCGGAGGAAACTCTTATTGCGCGTTAAAAACAAGAGATGGTGGTATCTTCTGAAAGATCGAACTGCCATGTTTTGTGCCTAACTAACTTCTTTTGATGAAGTTATTGGGCGGGGGGGGGGGGCGGGGAGAGAAAAGGTAGTGCTGGGTATTCTTTAGGAAGACAGCTTCAGGAACTGTGAGACTTTTTAGGCTAAAATTCAAACTGACACCAAGCAGAGCCTTAACTTAGTAAAAGCATCTCCCCCTCCGTATGAACCTTCCCTGCCAAAGGCATACTCTAGCCCCACCAAGGCCCCCCTTTCCCGGGGGACAGCAGGCCACGGGAGCTGGCTCCCCCTAGGAGGGCCGATTCTGCTCCCGCAGGGCAGGACTCCCCCGCCAGCCCTCCTGGCCTCTGCAAGAGTTGGGCTGCATGCTGTCCCCCACATTCCTGAGGAGTGAGGTTTGTTTGTATCATTAGGATGGCATTACAAAAACCCACATAAACCAGGGTCATATATAACATCTAAATAAATGTGAGCTTGGAAAACAAAGTGTCGAGAAAAAGCCAAAAAGATACAAGGCAAGGTGGACTGACTACCATTGGAGCCATCAGCCATTGTTTCAAAAGAACTAAAACTCATAATGGAAAACAGCATGTCAATTGATCTTCCTAACACTCACGTAAGCCAGGATCTGATCTATACCTCTTGGCCAAAAGCAGACAATTCCTATGCGTTTACGGTTTTTCTAAATGGGACCATGGAGATAACCATGGAAAGTGTTCCTACTTAGACACCTGTCTTGCTCTCTTTCAGGTCTGAATGTTTTGCCTCAGCTTTGCACAGCAAGATCCGCAGCTATTTTGCACTGATGGGTACAGAGCAGACACAAACCAAACTAAAATTGCAAATCAGTTTAAGTCAAGTTCTTACACTTTTGAAAATCCTGTCTGATGTCCTCTACACTACTACTGACAGAAGGGAAAAGAAAACCAAGGCGGCCAACCAATTTTATATTTTCCACTTCTTTCATATATTTTTTTCTTGTCTGCTCAATATAGGAAACTGTAGCATGTCTTTTACTCATATTTGGAAGATCCCATTCAAGAGATTATGAAACCCAGCAACTTTTAACAAAGCCTTTAATGACTCCTTTGAAATTCACTGTGCCTTGTTCACTTTTTGACACTGTTTCAAAGTATGTCCTATACTCAGTCTGCAGTCAAATCCAGACCGAGCTGCAGACATAATAACACCTCTCTCCCTATGTCTCTGCAGAGCCTGATGGCCTTCACTTCCAAGAGTGGACAGACAGGACCTGTGCCTTCATCTTCAGCCTTCCCAGTTCACAGGCTACCTTTGCTGACTGTAATTACCTTAACTCCTCAGGCTGTAATTTGAAGGTCACTGATGCAGATGTACATCCCTATCTACAGCTACTCTGATGGAGCAGTCAGCTCCAACTGAGTGGATACAAAGCCTCATTGCAGCAGTATTTTCAAGTGCTGCAGTAACATCAGCACAGCCACAAGGAAACTAAAGGCAGCCTAAATCTCAGCATGCAGGCTAGGCCAGCCGGCCTACAAGCAGCAACACGCCGTATCATATCCACCTTAATCTCAATGCCATTTCTGCACCAGTGTCCGTGTAGTTTTGCAGCTGTATCTCTTTTCATTCGTATACTTTTGAGATTCTAGTTTCACTCTCAGGAGAACTTTTTCTTTTTGGAGAAACTATTAGCACTGAATTGACATACAGTTGCTTCCTTACTAGGAAAACCCATAGTTTAAAGCCAGAACCATACTAGCACTGGAAATGTAATTTACACACTCAGTTGAACAGAAGTGAATATTAAAACCAAGAATCCACAAAACCTGCATGGGATGTTGTGCTGGCAATGGTGTGTGGACCAACAGCAGGCAAGGTTAAAACACAAGTAAGAGCTCAAGAGAAACAGCAAAGACATTCCTGCCTTTTCTGATATAATTACTGCTACATAAGTGACGGAGATTCTCTTCAAATCAAAACCAACACCTGTATAGCATCACTCACAGCTCTGGGAGTCCACCACTCCAGAGATAAATGACCTCACAAACCCACCTCCAAACTCAGAATTATTCTATGTATTTCAGATAAGTTGTTTCCTACCTGCATTAGAGAAGGGAGATTCTACAGCACTGAGTACTGGTTTTCCCCTGCTATTCAAATTGATACTCAGTTTTGAAACGGCACTTCTCAGTTCTCACAAATACCAGCCAGGTATGCTCTTGCTACAGCGTATTAGCCTCCTTCCTCCTCTCTACTTCTTCAGTTCAAGTACACATGTACACTAGGAAGAGTATTTCATTAGATACAGAAGAGCAATCTCTGGCACTCTTGACATGACAGCCAAATGCAATTTAGTCCAGCAACCTAGAGAACACCAGAAGCACTTAATAAGTATTCTTAGTTAGTGAATAAAAATCATTAACCAATTTATCAGGTTGACACTTAAGGCCCATCTTTAACTTCAGCAATGCACATCTTTAACAACAAAGGCACACCTTTAATTTCAGTCTATCTTGTGACTTTGGTCACAAACCAAAACACTCTCATAGATGTTTAAGTAACTTGCTATTATTTATTTTGCAAACAATTTTTTGTAAGTGTTCTGAAAGACTCTATCAGCACACTTCAGTCTTTTACTATTGAAAGAACTTCATCCTTAAGACTACAGTTCATACAAAGAAAAAGCTGGAGAAACTGGCTAAAATATTGCATTGTTTTCAGTACAAAAAGCCCCATTTCTTTAACCCTGTCTTTCTACGCAACAAACTTCCTTGAGAAAATACAGTAGCATCTGCTTGCACTTCAAATAATTATTCTCTGCTTCTTTGCCTCTCCCAAGCTGCCTTGACTGAGGTCATCAAATTAACAAGTACATTTTAAAATCAAAGTTTACCATTTGTAGGATTTCAGGGGCAGGACTGTGGAAGTCATTATTAGGCAACCATTCTTCTCCAAGTGAAACAGTTTGTGCTTAACACTACCAAACAGCTAGACTTCTGTCATTATCTTTGCTGGCTTGTGTTATTACCCTGTCCAGAGGTCTTTGACTTCAGTACAGATACAACATTAGATCAGCAGTTTCGACACTGTAGTCATTACTTCCTATGGGTCTGCAAAAGTAACTAAGAGTAGTCGTCCACTGTTGGTAGGCTTACATTCATTTTTCAGGCATCTGTGTCATCTACAGGACACTTTTTTTAGTGTTTTTAAAGTAATGTAAAAAAAGTTGAAAACCCACTACTTTAAATTGTGTCAGTTTTCGTCTTGCAGGGAGAATATGAATTTTTTTGAAAGCTTGAATATGGTCATTAAAAGGGACCATCTAACATGTAATCATGCTTTAGCTACTAGACAAAATAAAAACCTACCCCAGAAAGAAGGCATGAAGTAGGAAGCAGCAAGCACCTACAAGTGTATGCACTCCTATGTTTTAAACTCATTCACATACACATATTCTGTACTGTTTTAATACTAAGTTGAAATTTTTGTACTGCTTAAACTACAGTTGCCAAAATTCTTTTATGTGTGACAATATCTAACCTCTCATCCTCTACATTACAGGCAGGTGGAGATTAGGCACCAAATTGTCTCTATATTTATTTAAAACAAGCCAATTCAGAAATAGTTTGGTCACAAATTTACTCACTCCGTCAGTCCATCTATCTTCTCCTGAACTGACGTGAGAAGATGACTTCTCCTGGCTTGTTACTCCGGTACTTTAATCAGTATTAAAATTACTTAGAAAGTGATCAAGAGGGGGAAGACCTAGTGAAAGAAGATACAAAGGGAAAAAGTAACACTGATGTATCTTGCATGGCTGAAAGCTGAAATATAACAGTAAATAAGAAAGGAAACAAACAAATATTTTGTGAGTGTATTTAAAACACTCCAAAATTTAACCTGGAAGTGGCTGCCAGTGAAGACATCCAAACAATTCCCCAATCAAATTTGCAATATCAGTCTACTACTGTAATTTTGCCTCCTGTAAAATCCACAAAATAACTGTGGTTACATATATATACAGAGTCTGCAACAGTATCAATAAATTATAATCCTCACTGAAGCTCCATATTTTACTCCAATCCCATGAAGAAATACAATATTAATCACTAAATCTGAAGTCACTACTCAGCTCAAAATGGATACAATCTCCCAATCCAATGCTTATATAACTCTGCAACACCACACATTTACTATAACACTGAGCAGATATATTAACTCATAAAACATTCCAGAAAACACCATCAACAATGTGTGTACTCAGAAATAGCAGAATTGCCATTTAATGATTCCTAGATCTCAGCACTTCTTAGAAGTTGTATCAAGGATTTTCATATCTGCACAGGCACACACAAAAGCCTTCTGAGCTATGCAGTACCTTAACACCAAATGCGCAACAGCAGATTTCCATCACCAGAAAGCCACTGCCCTGTTACCTACTGCACACACCCACACATCACAAGTGTCAGAACAACTTCAGGTACAAATGACAGACACAAATAATGCGTAAAATCGCAAAGCCAAAAATCCTACCACAAGCAGCACCACCTCCCCAATGCCCTTATCCCGAGAAGTTAAACCCCAGTTCTTCTCTGCTGTAGCTGGAAGGCACTCAGATATTGCACACAACGTGGCAGAACAAAATATGAACTCTGTTGCCCCCTTTTTACCTCTATTACCAGAACAAGATACTGGCAAGTTTAGAGATGCAGAAGTTTACTTCTCAGAATGTAAGATCATATATTGCCTCTAGCGCAAAACCCCCATCACATTTCCAATATCAAAATTTCTTAAGATTAGGAGCGCTCTGTTTAGTTTTTGTTTTAAGAATAATGAGAGCTGTTCTCCATGAGATTAAAATGCAAAACAGACTTTTAAAAAGAAACTGCATTAGTATAATCTTCTCTATATTCTAGCGCTCATATCAGAAACTATTTATTAGAAAGACATACAGTTCTGTTTTTTAAAATAACCCAGTTTTCTTCCTAGATGTACTGCTGCAATATTCTGTAAGCATATTCTTAAAAGAGATGCAAAGGTTCAAAGAGCAGTTGCAAAGAAAGCTATTTCACTCTTCTAATCTGCATCAAGTTTTATGATTCCTATCCTCCCTCCTGAACGGAAACCTAACTGTGATAAAACATCAAGCCCAATTAGAAACAGCCACTACACACAACTATTTATTTGAATGATTTCTTTTAGAGTACGTGTAATTGTTTTTACAGAATCCTTCAGGGTCTGGGCCAAATATTGTCATCTTTTCTTCAGAATAAAAAACTTCCTCCAGTTTCACATCTCATTCACCAAGTACTTAATTGAATTTAAATCTTGATGTATTGAAAAAAATTAATCCTGCAAAATTTATTTTCATGAAATGCTGGAAAACCATTATAGCAGCCTGAGTTTTGCATTCAATATACACTTGTGATTTCTTCAGGTTACAATATTACCTTACTCATTAGAAAGCCAAAGTTTGGCACTTACTTGAATATTAATTATTAAAATAGTGATCAAGTGCAACACAAGACTTCAGCACCAGAACTACAGCTCAGATTTTTGAAGCTTGGTCCCACTGGTATCATATTTGTCAAAATCTTGAAGTTTAGCTTCATTTCATCCATTAGCTGTAATCTATTCTCCGTTCCTTTTAGATTTAAGGGCCAAAAATCTGTCAGACTTCTGTAGGCATGGGAAGAAGCTGGGGAACAAAGTGGGATGATTTAGAAAACAGTTAAATAAACACTTAAATAAATGTGTTTTGTCCACATCTGTGGACAACTGGCAGCTGTGCCAGCCACAGCAGGAGATGAGATTAGTCTCTGTGGCAGCACAAGCGAGAGAGGGAGCGAGCACGGAGGAGAGGTCAGGTCTTTGCAGGTGGGCTGCCATTCCCTTCTTAGCATATCCAGGTTATATTTTCCTTCATAAACGTGCTTTGGGGAAAAGCAAACAGGGCAGCAAAAATGGTAAGGAAATAATTTTTGTTTGGGTTCACTTACGAGCAAATGCAGCCTGACCTTTAACTGTCCTTACACCATTTTAACCTACGGCTGCTCTCCTACCTCCCCAGCCTCCCTTCCCACTCTTGCCCTCTGGCAGAGGGGGCCCAGGCACCCCACCTGGCCCCACACTCCCCATCCCACTACAGGGGTACACCCGCACACACCATGGTTTTGGCAACAGCTGGGCCTGGCACAGCCACCCCTGAGAAGCAAAGCTGCTAGGAGGACGGCTGGCACCAGTCAAGGCCATCACAGCTGCGAGCAAGGACAGAGGACTCCTCCCTGGAAACACGAGAGGGGGGGTTGTGCCAGCAAGAAAGCATCGTGTTAACACAGAACCCAGCATGCAAATTCAGCAAATAAAGTAAAATTTTCAGCCATCCCTGTGGATTTATGAGATGTCACACAATCTTTAGCTGTTCTTCTGTTTTACCAACAACTGCTTCTTCTGAATGACTGCAAACAAACTGAACTCAAGGTGCTCCTGCAAAACCACTAATTAGCCTTGGCTAAGTGCAAACTCACTTAAAAAAAATACAATTTCATCTCCAGTAGTTAAGTGTTGCTTAGGATTTCATACACCAGAGCAAAACACCTGCTGTAACATCTCTCGTGATGAAGTCTACTCTTATCCAGAGACCTGACATCAAAGCTGGACGTGTCAATCTGGCTATCACATGGTCTTCTCTAAAACTAAACGAGTAATTTTTCCTTCTCTGGTCTGTGGTTTTCTCTATAGTGTTTGTGTGGGACTCTAAAGCTAAAAAAAAGTTTCTATTATGCAACACTTCACTTTACTACAAAAGAACACAAAACAGATCAGTAATATTCAAAATTTACATTTAACTACAAACATGCCACCCCTCCCCACCCCCAAGAAAACACACAAACCAAACATTTTGACATTCTACCTTTAGCCACCAGAAGTCAATGTGCTACATAAAGTACTGACTGATGTACATATAATACAGGAAAACCTATTCATTAAGGAAAATCATATAGGTTTCTTGCATTCAAGTCTAAAACACATCTGTGGGACACTATAGAAGAGAGTGGGGTCTCTTCCTGCCACTCCAGCATGAATGCAAGGAACACAGATGCCAACCTACATGTTAACAACCTGCCTGTACAAATACAAACACAGTAATAACACTCATATATCGCCCCTCCTGTAATATACAAGCAGGTTTTTGTATTTTTTTTTGTTTTGTTTTGGTTTTAATTCACTGAAAGAAAAGGTTTAAGCTAGGCCACTCATTACCAAAGGATGCAATGTTTTAGAGATCCAAACTATGTCCTTAGCCTATGCAGAAGAGCAACAAACACTCTAATTGTTAAAGTACAACACTGGCTTGCCAGTAACACAAGTTTTCCTATTTCTGCCCTGCACTCCTTAGGTTAAACACAGGTTAACAATAATAGCTATTTACATGAAAACCTCACACCACAAAATGCAGTGGCTGCAGAGTGGATCCACTGCTACTTTTGCTACCGACGCATTTTAAACTGCCACAGAAAGGTACGGGAGACAGTAAAACTTCCAGCTGCTGCCGTTAAACTTTAGAGAAGTAATCGGTTGTATCCCTGTGTCCCTCACCTTGTTGACCACCACTGTCACTTTCTGAGACCCTGCCTGGTATGGTCTGGGAAAAGGAAGGAGAGCGAAAGCACCTGCTAGCTTTGGTGCTGAAAAGACCCGAGGAAACGGCAAGTGCACTCCTCTAGGAGAAAGAGGCTGCTGTAACAAACAACCTGGAGAAGTTCGACGTCTTCTCCAACGTTCACGTTTTTGTCAAAATGATTCCACTGACTTGAGTGTAGTGGGTTGTGAACTTAACTGCATCACTTGTAGATCAGTGCAGTACATGGACCACACAGATGACTCCTACAAAACCCAAGAACAAGCCCTCTAATAACCAGATCTTATCCTCAACTAGTTTTTACTGTCAACAACAACAAAACAATTTAATATCAAAATAAATGCCAAGTTAATTAAATAATAATTTCCCAAGAGAAAGTACTGTTTTTAACACCCCGTCCTATAAAATAAACACGTAAACAGCATTTCATTTCATTTGCAACTTGCTAGTGTAGAAAGAGATGTTACTGCAGCCTAACCAGATTTTGCATCTTGAAGGAATGTCCAGGTCGTGCCCTCATTGCATACGGCACCAACTGTTGGTGACTGGCTCCAAAGACTCCAGATGCTTTCAGCAGACCTATGTTCCTAGACACAGAAACCTGATTTAAAACAACGAACCGAGTACGAGGAACTCTAACTACAGCAGTCCAGTCTGGCATGAGCTAATTTACCCTTACTCAATGCAAGTTAAATTAGCATACAAAGAGCTCCATGCTATCACTGCCAAACCACTTCTGATACTTGTTCTCACCTTACTGAAAGCACACTCAGGTAACTACAAAACACAGTGGTCTACAATGTAGACATACCCTTAAGGTTTGAGATTATGCCAGGTTTTATGGATAGATTGTATTTTAAAATGCTACATTTTAATAAGGTGCTTCTACAAAGTTTGTAATAAAGAATCTTTTGAGGTTTTTTTGTTGTTATTGCACAGCCAACTCTCTAGATCTCAAAATCAATCAAATCCAACCACAAATCAGACATGGGAAGAATGCAGAAAACTCTTACTTTTGTTAGTAAACAGGTAGTATATTTGCCTGTTGGTCTGGCTGAACTCCTTAGCTGCTTTGGGCATTTACCAGAGGCCATTGATGCCTTGCATTTTCATGGAGGTCATGGAGAAAATCAAGCACTCAGCACCTCGGTAGGGGATCTGGTGGATAGGACAACTCCAATTGTCCCTGAATTAACTAAAACCAACAGAATAGTTGAGACATTACAGACAGAGTTTGGCAGATATGGAGGGAAGACCCTGGGTTTCCTGGAGAAGATATTTATACTGGAGAGGCACACATCCCGTGTAGTCCTCCCCACCTTCCACCTCTATTTCCCCTAGTAATATTGTGCTTAATTTGGAGTCATACAGCAATTGCCATTAATTGACAAACTATTCAGTAACCTTTACTAGGCCTCCCAGTTCACTGTAATAATTTTAAGTACACTACAAAGCAGAAACCTCTCATGACAATTTATCTATCACTGCTGAGAAACACACCACAGTGTCCACTGTTCTCTGGAAAGCTACCACTCCACATATGTCACTACACACTCTGGAGTCTTTTTCTATATTAACTCTGTAGTTGAATTAATTAGTTGCTTGCATTACTCTTTCTACTCCTGGTATTATCATGATCACTAACTTTTTGTATATAAACTTAAGAATAAAATCTTACCTTACTATATTATTCTGAATGTGCAGCAGTAGCAAACTCTCTGCAAGTCACATCAAGGTCCACGTGTCTGCAGCATACAGGGACTATATCTAAAGAACACTGGTGAACACAGCTTGGTAATACATTATCTCCCATCTTCAAGCTTAAAATTGATTTCTTTCAACATACATATATATAGATGGAGGGGGGGGGTTGTGAGTATTACAAGTCAACATAAGGGACCTGTTGCTTCTCACTGAGTTGCAATGGCAATAAGGCATCTATCTCACTTGCGTGACTGAAAATTTCAAACAGAAGTAATGACAGATATAGCTAAGTTTGGTTCAGTAAGCACCACCTGCTTAATAATTCGCAGTTGATAGTCATTTAATTTAAACTGATAGTCAGTCCAGTGCTACTGGTACATAACTATGTAAATCATACCTTTTCAACTCCACATAACAGATTTCAGCAGTGTGCTCATCAAATGCTGAATCTTTGCTTGATTATTTACTTTCCTAATCATTATTTTAGGGTGTTTACATGAGAACTAAAATTCTTTTCAAATTAGAAGGAAGTGAAAGGCATAAGCCACTGGAAATCACAGAATTTTCACACTGAAATTATAAGCATCATCTGACAGCATCCACCAAAATTATTCAGGTCTGCCCTAACAACAAAGATTTTCCTGAATTTCATGCATTCCTGTAAACAGGGGTATGAAAATAAATGCTTCTGAAGCTCTTATATTTTGGCAGGACAATGGTATATGCTACGCCTTTACAGCAGCTGCTGAAAATGTTCATCTCTACATCTTGTCCTGTCACTCCTGCCAGTAAAAGGAGGTGTAGGTAATTTTACTGGACAATGCATGCTAGTGCAACAGCTCTGTAAGTCACTGTGGAACTCATTTTAAATGTTCTTAAGTTGCTTCCATCATTGCTAGGAAAGGAAACACTATTTCATACATAGGTAGGGGAGAATTTTTGCTCAATCCATCTCATATGACTATTCCAGACAGTCCCATCACAAATGCTTATTCTTTTCCTATGGCATAATAACAAGCAATTGACACTAGGTGGGACAAGAGAAACTGAAATTTTTTGTAAGAGTTGAACTATTTTTACTCCTAATATCTGTCTACTGCTTAAGAAAGCTACTTATTCTCAATTTCACCATGTCCAATTAGACAATTGCATTGTCTGCCCACACAAAATAGGGTTGTCCAAATTCCCAGAGATATCTGGCTAATATACAGATCTGTCCTCTCATTCAAAAAATAAAAATGGATATTTGCTGATTTAAGATAAAATCTCTTAACACAAACCAAGAGATTCACAAGTCTCAAAACCAACACTTTGTCCACTGAATCAGGGCCAATCACTTCATCTTACTACTGTTTTGCTCAGTGTTACTTCTGCCAACTAAAACTCTAAAGTCTGCAGATTTCCTCTAAAGCAGGCCAGAGAGATTTTACAAAAATGAGAGACTTAGAACTCAAAGTACAAGGTTAAGCAAGCACGAGCATAACACCACAGGTCTCGAATCACGTCTTCAATGAGACGTACTTGATTAACCCCCTTGTTCTTTTGCAGTGCTTTACATCCTAATCACAGAATATTTCAGGAGAGCACTAACCATCAGCAGGTAAGTGGAAACGAAAGCAAGAAGTGAAACAAGAACTCCAGCAGCCTAAAGAAAGATTGGGGCAGTGGGAATAGAAAGCAATAAACTTCAGCCTTACGCACTATACACTAGCACACACCGTCTCACTAGTTAGGATGAGCTATTTTGATTACTTCCAATAGTTGCCAAACTTGGGTACTTTTAATGCCATTTTGATTCTGCAGTTTCCAAAGAAAAACATCTCTATGGCCTCACTGAAGAAGCAGAGAATTCCTTTACTCCCACAGTCCCTCAGCCCTGGCTTCTGCGTCCCACCTCATGATCAGCATTCCCACGATGTCAAGGTGAGTTTGCAAGTGAGACATGCTCACTGTCAATTTGTTAAACTGTGAACCTCAAATGCCAGCAAATTCCTGGATGGCTTCATCCTTGCTCTCAACTCACAGTGATGATGCACATTACAACCAAGTTAGCACCACCAAGTGAAAATAAAGGTCCTTTTTGTTGACAAAGTAAGAATGCTGGAACTTTCTCTTTTGAAGTAAGATTCCTGAGGATAGAATCTAGTTCACTTGCCACAATTTTTCAGAAGTCCAAGAAACACCTACACAAGGAGGGTTTTTGAAATTCTGGTCTAACTTGCTCATGACTCGAATGCATGCAACTAGCAAAATCAGTTTATTACCTCTGCTTTCCTTCAGACCACAGCTCTAGTATAGAACAGTTAGCTCCTGCCACCTTGTGGGACTCCATGGATTTTTCCTGAAAGCTTGTTTCAGCAGCAAGATGGTCAGTTAAAACAAATAAACATTCAGGAGTTACTTTCCTTGTGTTTCACCACAGTGAATGTTAAAATAAGAGGGAAATATTTATGGAGAGCATATGCCATTTTGAGTATTTTCTGTTTCATTATTCCTAGCATTGTTTATATAGTTGAACTGCTGGATTTAACAATCCTACAGAGGGTGTTTTAAATATTTAAATATCTGTCAAGAATCCTAAGTTTTGGAAGCTAATGCATCTAAGTTTAAAATAACACTATGATCAAATACTTGTCACCAGCAGTAAATTTCACGTATTTGAAATAAATTCATACTATTTCTGTGTGGAATCTAGGCTGAAAATCCTTGCAGTCAGGTGCCATTTTGAAACCAAATAATCAGTCTAGTAAGGAATTACGCATGTGCTTAACTTCTAATATGGTAATAACACATGTCCAGCTCTCCCAAAATATCTGATTCCATGTAATTACTATTTAAGTGCAATTTGACTTCATATTTCATGTTTTTCCTCTCCTCATCCCCCTCCACCCCTACCATACATGGCTGACTTAATGAATGAATCAAGTCCTCCAAAAGGAACGAGACAATTGGAATGGAAGAAGTTTTTCAACACAGTAACAAGCAGGCGAGGATCCACAGATCTCTGTCCTTACGTGTTACATATTGTCTACTGACTGCCCCTCAGACAAGTAACTCACCACACCTACTTTGCGGAGGTGCAAAAGACAACAGCAGCTGCAATCAGCACAGAAGAGATGAGGTTCTCCATTTATTTATTTAAACAAAACCTCTGTTGCTCCAAATCTGAAAAATTAAAAAGCACAGAGGAGTGCAGATGATGTAACTCCATGAACCTGATCAATAGCCTCGATGAACCTGCTCCTTTCTATTGTCCAAGCTAAGCTATTTGTTGCAGATGCACAGAAATGCAAGAACACTTAGGCAGCACTTCTTTATCCCCATCATCCCACAACTGCTTCACTGAACCCCATGGAGATCTACTGTGCTGAGTACTTGATGTCAACTGTATCAAACTTAACTCCTTGGAACTTCCTTCTCGTAAAGGAAAAACTGTCAACAGATTCAAAACAGGAACAGCTCTTCTTGACGTCACAAGTACATCATCTTTAGTAAAGGCCTTAGTAGCTCATAAATAAACTCAAGAACAATAATTACAGATCCACATTCAAAGGAAATACAGCAGAAATGTCCTCTTTCATCCATAAGCAGAATGCATTTTTGCTAAAGAGTAAAACAATGACAAAATGTCAGGCAATGAATCAAGCTGTCACAGTAAACATGAGGGACAGAAATGTTGTGTTCTTGAATAAAAAGTTTTACGATCTCATAAGTTTCCCTGGTAACTTCACAAGTGGGGTTGTCTCTGATAGTCAGTATATTCCTCTCCCCCTACATACTCCTGAAGTCCTAGTATCCATACAATTAACTTAGAAGCCAAAGTTCAGAGGTGTCCCTGACAAACTGTCCACACCTCAGCTCTCATACTGAGAATCCCTCCCAGACTGAGCTGTGTCTGTGTCCTAACTGTCTGGAAGACATCAAAATATTCCTTACAGTTGTCCTTCTCCATCCCAATCTCCATCACATGAAACCCAGACAGACAAACAGGCAGGAAGGTCTAGAAGAGAGTCCTCAATCTGGATGATCAGGGAATCAGAACTGCAGGGCACATCCCACTCGCCCCAGGTGGAGCCAATACCTTGCAAGCACAGCCCAGGTACCACTATACTCTTACCTCACTCTGGGTATTAGGAATACAAACATCTCCTCGTCATGAACTATTTGGTTCAGCCTTTTTCCCTGCTCTGGAGCACCATGACGTTAAGTCAGTCTCGCTGTAACTGCAGACATGCTATCTAAGACCCACCTTCAGTTTTGGGTACAGAGAAAAATAAATAGCATGCTCTAGCACCAGAACGGATCAGATCCAACACCCACTGCAAGTCTCAATAACACCACAGAAAATTCTAGGACCCTACAAGAAATTCCACTTTGATGCAAGTGAATAATATCCTGCCATATCCTCCTATTCATACTTTATTTCTCTACTAGTCCTACATTCTGCAGTATTACCAATGCAGCGGGAAGTTCCCTGAGCTAACTTTCTGCTTGCTTACGTGCTCATAGCAGTCTAACAGCAGTACCAGGGAGCTGAGCTACTACCTTACTCTTCAGGATCATTTGAAACCAGTGCCACCATAGACACACTTCTCATACCCTGACTAGAAGTCATCATCTTGGTGAGTGTAACTGAGTCGGACCTGATAACAACAGCAGTTCCAAGCAGCAGCAGATTGAAAAGTACGTGATTATTTTCAGTTCTCACTGCTGTCCACAGCGTTCTGAACACCAGCAGCAAAAACTGACCAGCATTAACTTTGCTTAAAGTTACGAGTTCTCTAAGGAGCCAGAAGCATCTGGTCCAAGTCAAGGAAGTGTCACGGCATGGTTCCAGCCTGGTTCCCATCTGAAACACTGCTCCTTAGCTGTCAGGGTAAGATTTGTTTTACTTTTTCTCAGAATACTTATTTTTCTGCAAAAATATTATTTGACTTTCGCAAACTTTTGTTGAACTAATTTTACAAGCAGTTAGATAAATTAATTAGTTTATTCATATATTAACTGGAGGCAGAAGTATTAAAGAAACTTCAACACTACCAGGCCACTTACCCCTTCCGTTTTTATTTTACCTATATCCTTACTGATCTCCTTTCACTGTCAACTCTTTAGCCTTACATTTTAAGGAGAGAAGAGGTAAGTTCTGAATGTAGTTGTCTATTTCTTGAGAAACACCTCTAAAAATCACTCAGGCTACAGAATTTACAAACTTCTGTATGTAACAACTCATCATATTTCCAAGAGGAATCTCGCTGCTTCATAAACCAGAATCCACAATCAGATCCATCTTCACCAATTGTTTCACTGATGCCAAGACACAACAGCTTACCCAGAACTGTGCACGTGCCCAAGGATCTGTGACAAAATGTCTCAGAGCAGGATCAGGTCCCCGTAAGGTTAGCTGCACGGAGGGCTTCAATCCTGCAAACTGCAATAGCTCTGGGAGACTATGACAGAAGCACTGCAGGACTGGGCCCTAAAATAAGCAAGTATATAAAGATCTTTGTCCTCTCCACAACTGAAACACATTTCTTAAAAACCAAACAAACAAAAAAACTTTTGTATTTGTGAAATAAAAATAAATTCCTCAGACAGCAAGCAGCACCAGCATTCTGCAGGCCAAGCTCCTTAAGATCTATAGGCTGCCTCCTCCTTTTTTGTTTTATTGGGTTTTTTTAGAAGCCATTTTTCAAGTTTGTTTTTTTTTTTTTTTCCCTTGAAGATGTTTTTATTCTAGTTACTCTTTCCCATCTCCCTCACATGAAAATCCTACATGGTCCTTGTCTTAAAAATAAGCCCAACATAGGAAAAGCTCAGTCCAAAAGATACAAGTTTGACAGCATTTAAAAAAGATCAGCAGCTAAAAAAACTGACAGTGCTGGCTAGAACTGTAGAGCAGGGATAGGGGATAACTCCCTCGGGATCTACCAATTTTTACCGATTAGCTTCTTAGCTGTCTATTATTTTATTTCACAGTATAGCACACAGACAGCTGGATTTGAAATCAGAAGGTGAACAAGATGTAAGAATTTTCTGTGAAATCGAGTTCTGATATGCTTAAGGCTGCGTGCCAACTGAGAAAGCGGAACATGCTTAAAACTCTAGTTCGGCACCAAAGTCCACAGCTCTGAACAGTACTAGCCTAAGAAAAGAAAGCACGAGATCCATGGATTCTCAGTATAATCTGCTTTAAAAGACAGTCATTAGGCTTCCTGGTTACTGACCTACTATAAAACTACAAGTTTAAACTTGGGACCTGCACTATGAAATGCCCTGCAAAAGCCCACACTGCCACCATGCCGACTCCCTTCCAGACCGCTTGTGCCAACTCTTAGAGCAAGAAGCTTGGGCTAGATAGCTGAACTGAACACTCTGAAATATGTAAGTACAGACCAAGCCTGGCCTAAGAAGCCCTTTTGAGCAATAGGACATTCTAGCTCACACCTGGAACCAGCATAAATACATTTTTATCACCTTCACACATCTCGGACCCTGAACAGAACATGCTTACGCATCCTTGTAAAAGTCCATTTCAGAGAAGTAGGAAGAATAGAGGGCAATATTCACACAGCACTAAGTTAAGAAGAGACTCTGAGCTGGAAGAACAAAACACCAGGTCCAAAAGCTCTGACCTACAAGGTTATTTTTCTATCATGCAGCACAAGCTCTTAAATGTAGTAGAAGAATTCTGAACACAACTTGGATGTTGACAGATTTGGTAAGTTCACAAATACTTAACCAGTAAGCCTGAAATTGACAGATGACAGTTCACTATCATTTTTTTTCACCTGTCAATATGGAAAAGTAATATACGCACAGACACAGGGCAGATATTTTAGTGACAAAGAGGTAGCTGGTATAATGAATTTAACGGTGATGTGGAAACTTGCAGGAAGTTCAGGAGTTCTATACTTGGTTCTGCCACCAGCCATTTGGTCTTACCTGAACATTCCTGGGTCTACTCTGCAATCTGCAAAACTGAGGTGGTAATACTAGTTCTAAAATGTTTCTAAAACGTAGTTAGTTGATGCCTGCAAAAGTACACAATAGGAGAGCAAAGTGTTATTACATCCTAATAATAAGTTGTTTAATAAAATATGTAACACAAGTGACAACACCATCTGTGTTCTACAGTACACACTCTTAAAGACTTTGTTTATATACCTGTTTAGAAAGTGAATTGTTTTAACTCTCTGGTAGGATGAAATGCTAAAAGTCATCCTGAAGTCCACCTGTCTGGAGAAAAAAGCAGGCATTTCTTCTAGATCCTCACAAACATTAAATGAAATTAAGCCTTAGTATAAAAAATTTTCTCCAAGTATTTACACCACCACAATTGCTATTTTACCCTACAATAGAGTCAATACATGATAATAAAAAACCAAAAATCTGGACAACTCTTCTCAACTTTCTGCCATGCTACTAAGTACCAACTTTTTCCTCCAGAGATTGCACAACACCTTACAAAGGAAGAAGCCATCACCATCCCAAGTTTGTAAATGGGGAAACAGAGAGAGAAAGAAGCAGCAATCTGCCCAAGATCATAAACAAGTTAATGGTAAAAACTGCAGCACCAGTGTTTTGTTTTGTTTTTTTCCTGTTCCATCCAGCACAATTTTCAGCCTTTGACAGAATCCTAGAAGGAAGTGCTAACCCTTCATTTGCTTGCTAAAATGTAAGTGCAGACTCAGAATGTATTTTCACCCATCTCTGAATATATTTGAGTTTAAACAGTAAATTGTACTAGATACAGCATTGCATACACCCCAGGTCACATTTCAAGTTCATTCGATGTCTGGGACACAATTTACCAGAAACTCACTCCAGGATCACTCTTCTTTGCTCCTAGTACCATCACAGTATAATTTATGCATTACTCTATGAATTTGTCTATGTTAGAAAATACTCTTGTTTCAGCAATACCAGAACACAATCAGAACATAGTAATGGCACAAGGATATCAGTTTATACCTAGCAAGAGATTTTCTTTTGTGCGTATGCACTTCACTTCTACATCAGTTATTATACCAGCACACCTTAAAAGGTAAAAAAGCAAACTTACAGAAACACAAGCACGCTCTTGTGAGAGGGATTTTACTGTAGCCGAAAAAGTTGTAGTGGCCTACTGTACTTTTATTCTAAGGTTACTGCAACCATGTTCACGCTTTCACCTGCATTTGTACAACAGTAAAATTCACAGCAATCATCAGTATCACTACACTGGTAAAGTACAGATGATCCTTAAAGAATCCTCAATGAGATTCATGAAGGTTTTCTTACAAGTCAGAATTTATTTCCACTGAAGTCAATATCGAAGTTCTTACTGAACTCAGCGTGACAAGGATTTGACCTAAGGGGGCAGCTCCCAGGTAACAGCACATCTCTTTTCTGGATGGGAGGTGGAGGAAATCACACACATGGTTAGTTGTCCCTGTCACTTTTGGAGGTGTGGGGGGAGAAATACCTGGGAAAGTGACAGAATCTACTTTGCAGACAGCAAGTAATACGTATGACACTTTGCAAAGGACACTCCCCTGTAGCTTACCTTACACAAACTTGGGATGCTCGGGCTAAGACAGCGCACCTGCCTTTGTACTCCCTCTATGCTTAGCTGAAGCTGCCATGAAAGCAGACTGCTTGGCAGAAACACTAGGTTGGTTCAGCACTAGCAGAAACGCTTCTGGTTGTGACAATGTAATTTTCTGGAAGTTCTTGAATATACAGTTATCTCAAGAAAAAGACTGACCTTTCATCCAGATATGGACTGTTAGTGGGATTATTTCACTAAGTCGATCCATCTGGCTAACTCTCCAAAAAAAAAA
Source organism: Chlamydotis macqueenii (assembly GCF_036417535.1). Taxonomy (NCBI): domain Eukaryota; kingdom Metazoa; phylum Chordata; class Aves; order Otidiformes; family Otididae; genus Chlamydotis; species Chlamydotis macqueenii. Next base: position 96,652,912 of record NC_141556.1, on the reverse strand, counting down.
AAAAAGTGAAAAAGTGAGCTTTAATTGCAGTGATGGGACCACCTCTCCCCCCAGTAATGAAAAACAAAAGGAGTGAGAGTGTCTCATTCTTCCAATCAAGTATTACTGACGTAGTTACAGCAATATTTTTAACATACACTGCTCGTAGCTGCTTTTGCCACAGTCACTGTGACTAACGCAGCCAAATTCTGTTCAGCAGCCTTGGTGGAACTGCACAAGCTCACACCAACTCTGAATTCAGACCAAAGGGAATTTTAGATCCAGATTTTTTAAACAGACCGGTAGCCCATTTCAATGTAAGCTAGCAGGAAAACACTGCTGAACATAGGCTGAGTAACAGGTTTCTCTTGAGACATCTCAAACAGAACACCCTCAAAGATACCAATTCTCCCGAGAAAATCTTGGCTCAAATACTTCTTTTCTGAAAGAGAAGAAAGCCTCAACATTTCACATGTCTAAGGTGGGGGCGAGGGGGGGCAGGAAACAAGTTCGAACGAGAATAGTTCAATCCTATGGAAATGCAATAACTATAAAATCAGTTGCATTAGTAAAGCATTCTGTTTAAACACTTGTGCTAAACGAGAGCTAAGTGTTTTAGGCAGCTTCAGAAAACATGAATTCTTCAGCAATAAACAGCTTCTATCAGAAAAGTTGCCTAAATATGCAACTGTTTTATTTTTTTACTGATCTTGTACCAAATGTATGTGAAAATGAAAATGACGACCCTTTCAGGATAAGTGATTCATCTTACTTTGGCTTGTTGTCTTCTTAAGAAAACGAGTTGGTAACACTCAGTAATTCTTCTATTTCAAATTTTCCTATTTCAAATTTCTTATGGAAGGTTTTAATTTAAAAAAAAAAAAAAAAAAAAAGAACTGTTAAACATCTGTGACCTACAACAGCATTTTGAACTTTGCTTCTATTTTCTTCTAATTTCTATTTAGCTTTCTGATCTTATCTTTTTATACTTAGCTATACAAGACCACAGTATCTGCTGAGACTTTGAATACCCTATACATTGATGGAAAAACATGTAAAAACAAGACAAAGACAGGATCACGAAATCTATGTTTGCGCTGGGGAGAAAAGGCCATAAAAATATTTCTTGAAGCGTGCAACTCCTCCTTCGCAGGGAGGTGGGGGCAAAACTGCAATATATGAGTAGTTTGTATAACTGTGCCACCAGGCCTCAGGCACACTCTAAATTTCTGAGCACACTCTACATTTCTGAGCACAACCCTTCTACTACTTGGGGTCTAACTCTGCGTTCCTTAATGGTCACAGGTACCGCTACACAGTTCCCCTGCTGCAGAAACACCGAGTGGAGCTGCGCAGTCAATATATGTTATCAAACTCTCCAACTCTGCCCAGATGCTATTAATATTTTGGTAGGGTGGGGGTTAGGATTCTTCACCCACAGAGTTGCTATGACATATTTAAAGTTTTTTTTTCCCTTACTCTTTCTTAATCTCATACATCAGTAACACATTAGTAATACATACCAAGTAAACAACTTGATTTCCCTTTTTGGTTTCTGGACACCAGTGGTACTAGATTAATTCCTGGAAGTTATAAAGTCCCCTCTCGATCATTAAAAATCACAGTCACAAGCCACACAGTCTAGAGGAAAGCTTGCAACAGTAACTTTTAAATAATCACTTTTTTTTTTAAATGTTAAGTACGTAACTGTGTAAACAGACAGGTATCTGTTGATCTATATCTAGAAGCTACAGAGGGGTCTAGCTCCCACAAAAAAAAAGGTTAATATGGTGACAGTGTCACCTAGTGAGCTACTCTGCATTCCTTAATGGTGGAAGATACTGCCCAAGGCATTCATTATTACAATTAGAAACTTTGGATAATGGATGCTGAAGCAGTCTGCGAAAATATATTCAGCCTAACAGACACAAACAGTTACAAATTAATCCTTTCTGAACAAAGAAATCAGACTCAAATTTCAATCAGACGTTACTGACAATAATAAAAAAAAAAGTATCTAGTTGTAATTTACCTTAAATTATGACAAACCAATGTTAAATTCTACTGTAATATTATGTAACTCAATTTATATTAAATTAAAATAAATTACAGATGTTTGATGTCAAAACTGTAAACAGAGTTCAAATACTGGACAGGTAAGTCTTCATCGAAGGATCAAGAACAAGCATTTGGTTTAGAACTAAGCTACCTGAAAGTAGTAACTTCCACTGTATTTGCAGAGAAAAAGGTTTCTGCTTCATGAGTCACTTAGTGGAGTTTGGTGTAAAGCTGAGAAACTAACTAGGAACCGAAAAAGCAAGATCATTTGTTTTCCCCCTCATCTGAGAAAGCAAAGCAGAGAAGTTTGAGTTCTACTAGTTCTAAAAGCTTGCATTCAGCTACAGCGGAATCCTTTACCTCATTAGGGATAATGCTTTACTTGCACTTTAAGCGTAAACTTGTGTACACGTGTGTGTTGGTGCATGAGTGTAGCTCTATTAAACAGGACATTTTTTAAGGCCAAAATTTTAAAAAGCGTAACTTGGCATGTCCTAAATAAAAAACTTTCTTAACAGTTGCAATCTAAATAAATGTACGTAAGCCATCTAATCACTTAGAAAGTGTGCAGGCATACAATGTATCCTCTGAACTAACCAAAAAGTAGTGCCAAATTCAGTGTAAAGGCTATATTTAGCAACATATTTTTACAGTCATCTACCAATAGAGATTGCTTCCGAGATAACAAACACAAAAATACTAAAGCAAAATGAGATTAAAAGCATCAGTTTAAACACAGCATTTATTGACCAAAATAATGACTTAAATCAGTTCAATAGGTACAACTGGAGTGTCAAGGCATCAGACACGTAAACGTACGTATGGAGGGGCTCACAAGGGCCAGGAACACAAGGTGTAAAAACCTGCCTGCTTTCCCTGCGCCTGCCCCCGCGCTCTCCTTCAGCCCTGCTCAATCTCTGCAAAGCCTGTTAGTGCTCCACAAAACACCATCCCCCACTCACAAAGATTTTTTTTTTTTCCTCTAGGATCCTTGAATAAGAACACATACTGTCCTCACTGGAAGACCTGCGCTGTGCCCTTCTCTCCTGCAACCGACAGCATGGGGATGCCTGTGATGACTGCCTCACCCCCCGTTTTGATTTCTCTCTTTCTGTCTCCAGAAGTGAAGAATAACGGTAAACTTCAAATGCAGCCCTGCGGGTCCATCCAGGAAAGCAAGACTGTGCACAGAAACTAGATCATCCGTGGCACAGAAAACAGCAGGACAATCCTTAGACAAAACACAGTATCTGGCCAGTTTTCTCAGGTGCTTCCCTCCCCGCACTCCAGCATCCTCTCCCTCTCTTTGGCGCCATCGCCACACGGCGCAATGAAACAGAAAGCTCGAGAGGGACATCCTCGAGAGTCCACTTCACTATTTAAATAAATAATCCGTTTCCTCTAGGCATGACTCTCAGGAGGGCAGCATCCTCCTTTGCTGATTAAAAACCAGGAAGACTTTGCAGGCACACAGGCCCAAAGCTTTGTTTGGAGCTCCCACCTGAACAACACGCCAGCCCTGAGTAACAGCAAACTAGGCAATTTCAAAATCTGTAGCTGAGCATCCAGATCCCTTCGACAGCTTCCTCCAAAGGAAACGGACAGTCCTGACTGTGGTGAGGGCCCTCAGTGTAAGACTTTGCCTGGGTCACTTCTAACCACAGACTTTATTTACCTTCTGCTGCTGAGGTGAGACAGCTTGCACACGCAAGCACATACAAGAGATGCAAGGAAAATACTGATTTACTACCAAAGGAAACACTTAAAAGGTAATTTTCCCCTCACATATACACAGGCAATCCTCTCTCATATTAACAGGAAATGGACACACTCAACCAACCGTTACACTTAGCTATCCATCCTTTACTCTCCTTGTTAAGGGTTTTCTACACTAAGAAATAAAATTTAAAACTTCCTCCTCTTGCTCTAGTTCTGACACTTGTGCTGTTTGTTTAGTCCAACAATTTACAAAGAACAGCACTGGACTTTCGGCTTACTCTTTCAGCACGGGAATCCATTTTTAATCAATAAAACAGAGGAAGTAAATTGTGAATAGTTACTTGCATTAATATATTTGTTACCACTTTTGTCATTCTTGATTTTGCAGACACCAAATTTCCCCCTACAAACACCTCTGTTTCTCCAAAAGCAGCTGGAAATTAATGATGCTATTTTTATTTTCTTATTAATTCATATGCCACAGCACTGTAATCAGTGCTGGATCATGCCGCAATTTTGCATACTTGTTTCAAAATATATTATGAGCACTTGACGACTGATGTTTAACACAATGTAGGAAAGAGTATTTCAAACAAATTAGAGGGAAGAAATACAAATAAAAGACACTTTACTCACATAAGAAAAAAAATACAGACGTATTCAAACAAAAGATAAACCCTGAAACTCAAAAGTTTGTGGTATGGAACACTCACTGGTTAGAACTGAGCCAGGCAGGAAGTTCGCACTATTCAACACAAAATCTGGCTATAAAGAAATCTTTTGCAAAGAGAAAGAACACCTGAAGCCAGACTTACTAATGAAGTGGATGTGATAATGCTACTTCTTTCCAAATCCATCATCTCCAACCATTGATTTGCAGTACATCAGAATGTTTTCTTTGCCTAGCCATATAACCAACTTGGGAAGCAAACATACTCGAACAAAATAGCACACGTGCCAAAAGATGTATCATCTACCGAATGGCATTCTCACACTTTATGGTCTTCCACTCTCTTCTCATTTATGGGAACTCTGCATATTTCAGTTACATCTCTATTCCTAGGCCTTCCTGCACTGCCCTTCATCAGGTCAGGGATTGATCACCGAGTACAACAGGTGCACGACCCTAGCAGGAATATCTGCACACCAATAATTAAGAATAATGTGAAATCTGCAGTTTTCCTGAGGAATTACAGGCGTAACAGGTGTAGAACACCACAAAGTTTCAGCTCCACTGACTTCCGTGGAGTTCCTTCACACTGAAGAGTTGACATAAGATTAAGAAATCAAGCTCTCCCTCGCTCCTTCCGTTCGCTTCCAAGGTTTTCTTTATCCAGCTTCATCTCCAAATCTCTTGTGATGCTGTTCTCTTAAATATTGCTTTGACAACCACAAAATAACGAATTCTCTCACAGACATAAACAAAAACCTACGATTATGTGCTTCATAAAAGAGCACACAGGCTGAAGAGTGAAAACTTACTATTCTACTGCAAGAGACATAATCCTAACCGTTACCGTGTGACATGCCTTAACCACTCCCACTGCTGGATAACTCCTGACTGCATAGGACATAGGTACAAATGAAAAAAAAAAAAAAAAATCCCACAAAAAACAACAACAACAAAAAAAACCCAGACAACTTCTGACAAGGCATATGTTTAAAAGTCCTTATGTAGCCGGCAGAAAAAGTACACCGGGGAAAGAACTGGCAGGTACAGGTTCAAAGCCATCAGCAGTAAAGTACTGCCCAGCATGCTCAGCAGTACGGTGTCCTCACCAATACATGACCCAACCCACCAGAGGCCTAGGAGCAGGTTTAAGCCCCCCTCACTTGAACCCTGCTATTGGCCAGTTCAGCTCTCATCAACAGTACCAAGAAGAAAGCCTTTAACCTGTGCGCCAGGCCCTGCCATGGGGAATTCTGGGTTTCAGAAGAGCAGGATGAAGCCCCTCCTGAGAGTGTGAAGGGCAGAAATCTTCCTGTTGCTACACCTACATAAGAGGAAAGTAGCTCCACACCCGGGCATGCAGTCACTGCAGTTTCATGATGCCTCAAAGCAGACTCCTCAATTTGCTACACACACATTGCCTTTCGGAAAGAAAAAATAATTAAAAAAACCCATCAAACAAAAAACACCAAACAGGCAGAGGGAAGATGCACCTTCCCATTTCCCCTCAGCAAGGGAACGCGTAGACAAGACTTGTTAAGCTTCTTGTCAAGAGAGCTTCCACTTGAATTAAGTTTCGTAGATCCCATGTTGTGCAAGTCCACTGACTTATTTTTATCTTTTGTGAATAAGGCTCTCTGTGACATGAAGGGTCAATAAAATGCTGTTTCTTCTTTTCAGCAATCACTACGTTTTATAAAATCTCTTCTATCAAAACACCCACGTGGAAGATTTCTGACAATAAAAATTCCATGCTTCCTAAGCAACTGATTTTCTTAGTGTAGTCTCATGAAATCCTGTTAACTTTACTTCCCCTCACTAAAAATTGAAATTTGTTGTACTAGCTTTCTTTGTACTCAGAGATGCCTGAAGCTAGTTTATTTTCACATGCTGAATTGTCCATGCTCATAAGGACTTGCTATTACATTATGCATTTGTGTGCTATGAAGGAAAAGGCACGAACACTGAAAAGTGTCAAAACCATGCGTTTCCTCTTTGTATATTCATCTTTTATGTAATTGAATTTATAAATATTAAAAGTAATAAAATGCTGCTATCATTGTGAGAATACTACAATTAGGTCTACACTCAGGCATTAAGCAAAGTATGCTTTCCTCCTCAGGTACAATTCCTATTTTGAAGTCAAAGCCAATCCACATTCTCAGTAACAAAACACCAGTAACCAGCAAATCTGAAAATCTTACAGGACAAAGTATGTTTAGCAGGTTTAGAAGTAAAAGTCCAAATTAGTAAGTTACCCTATTTATCACAATGCTGACACAGCATCAAAGTAACTGCTTCTGTCAATTCCATGTTTCATAAGAAAGTTGTGATTTCACATTAGATTATGAATATGAAAAGTAATTTAATTATAAAGAACTATTTCAAACCAATGCATATTTTCAAAAGTTCACTATGAAAATCAGTATCTTACTTCATAAAGTTAATACAAGAAAGCTAGTATTAAATAAATAATGTAATATAATAAATAGTGTAATATACACAGCAGTTTAAACGCCACGTTTAGTGGCAAAAACTCTCCTTAAGCTCTCCTCTTACTTCAGACTCTCCTGTCATTAAGTATAATTGAATTGAAAGTCAGTAACTGCATACCACTTTTTTTTTTTCAAGTAGGATTATGAATCAAAGTCGAGTTTTAGCAAAAGATGCCCACCTGGCCCAGAATTTAGTGAGATTACTCACATGTCAAGACAGGTATTTACCAAGGAAAGTTTCATACACCATGGCAAAAGACACAAAACTAAGGAGTCGGATGCAGATTTTATTCCATTTCCTGCTAATGTTAACCTGCTACGAAACTGCCGTCAAGCCTATGCTCCTTCACTGCTTTGTATCTCAGAGGCCTAAAACAGGGATAAAAATGACTGCTCCTTGTTTTGAGGTGATTGCAGTATGGCTTATGTACTTCACCAGACAGGACACAAGCACATTAATAAGGAATGACTATAACTGCCAATTATTAATAATATCATTATTACTGAGAGAGTAACATGCCATTTGTCTTTTTTCCCTTTCCAAGCAATACAATCGAACAGCAGCCCATTAAGCATTCTTAAAGTTAGGGTAATCCTTATGCTGGTTCAGGTCTTACTCCTTCTGAAACTGTCAAGAAGGGTGACAGCTTGTAAAAGTCTTTTGTGAAATTCACAAGTCCACTGGTACCAGGCTCACCACATTGCTCTCAGACAGAAATACTGTATAATTACTGATTAAAAGAAAAAAAAAGGGAAGTAAGTCCTAATAATCTTCTGACAATGACACCTCAGGAAAGGAGGCAAACATGGTAGAAAGAAAAGAATTAAAGTTAACACTACAGAAGTCAGAAAGTTACTTTTTCCTGTTTCTTCTCAAGAATATTTTGAAACACATACGACCTATTTCAATCTGGCTTTATAGACTTCTAAGTAATAAAGAAAGCACAAAACAGTATCGACACTTCTTTAAAACTAACTTAATTCACTTAGGAAAACTGTCCCAATATATGGGCACCATATGATTTTGTGAGACAGGGAAGTATCCTTAGTGTCTATTTGCAGGTGGCAAAGGGACACATGGCTGTGCTTCCAAGAGTAAACTCTGACCTTGGAAGCTGTCAGCGGGCCACAGCAGTGCCACTGACTCCACAGGGGACTGTAGCAGGCCACCTCCACAGCAGGGCACGGGAAACTCAACTTGGGTCCAAAATTTGGAAAGTGGCCTCTTGGTTTTGACTGCATCACCTGCCAGAGCTCACAGTGACAGCCTGTGGCACACTCAGAAATTAAGATCAGTTTCAATCCAGTTCCAACTTTAATTTATAGCACCTTCTTCCACCAAGGAGCCACCTTCAAATAAACAGGGAAGCCTGAACACTGCAAGTGCCACATGCTGTTCGAAAGAGAGGCACTGTTTCACTTCCCAGGTGCCCAGATTTCACTGCAGATGCATTCACAGCTTTCCCATGACAGCAGAGCTTTGCACACCACAGGTCTCGTCTACTTCCCCCGCACCTTCCCAACCACTACATGCAGTGGAAAAGTAACTCTCCCCATGCCAGAAGACTGCCCTGCCTAACGCCATGTTGACGGAGCTTCAGAGATGTTGCTCATCCTCAGCCCGCAGACGACGAGCAGCAGCAACCTGGAATAACTTTAAGCTCTGAATATGAGCTATCATATCAGTGAATTTAACAAGACTTGTCATCTGCTTAAAGATATTCACATGTTTACAGGATCGCAAGCTATGGAACCACTAATTTAAGAATGAAGTGCATTAAGATTATTCTGGATGAAAAGGAAAAACGTTAGCTACAAAGTAACTTGCACGATTACCTCTGATATTTTATGTGGAAAAATGACATTTAATATCTTTAATTTTTCACACAACAGCTATGAAAGAGAAAGGTTTTCTTCCTTGAATGGGAAAATAAACATGGACAAATTCCTCTCTCTCTCTCACTCCTGCACTTCCTTCCTAACTAAATCTCCCGTTGAAACCAATGGAAGTTCGCAGGTGACGGGTTTACAGAAAGCAGCCCTCCAAAAACTCAAAAGCATCGAGGGCAAGCTTCCTAAATATTTTGAGTTTACTTCAACACAGAAACCAGTTACATTTCTGCTAAATTATGTGACTGCTTGAAAGAGCTTATCAGCTTGCTGTGCCAAGGGGGATAGTAGTATGCAACGAACTTTTGAGATCTTGGGCCAATTTTCGAAGCATTCACAAGGCCCCTTGCTAAGCAGCTCGTGACACGCCAGCATTCCACCCGGTGCTTGTTAAACAAGACCAGAACCCAGGTGTCTCTCCTGTATGTCAAGATTGAATTACTAAACCCCATTATTCATGAACAGTTACTTTGCTGAGAACCGTATAATAAAAGAAATCTTCGCTTTTACCAAAATAAAAGCTCCCTAAAGCAAATGGAAGCTTCTAGTCATGGACAAGTCTAACGAAATCTCTCTTCTCCCCTTAACTAGGCACATTATTTTTATTACTGTTTTTTTTTTAAAGCTATGAGGAAACATATTTCTCTGCTTCCTAAAAAGCTTCTATTATGCCTCTTTCTTCAAAAAGATACCCTATCCTTCCTTTCTTTGCAGTTTGCTCACACCAGGACAACATCAGGTAAGACCTACATTTAGCATTACACATAAAATTGAGGTCCAATTCTCTTACAGTTGTGAGGAAATTATGATCACTACTTCATTTCTAGGACCAAACTTCCATGCATCCAAAAGACTCCATCACATAAAACGAAAACCAGAAAATGACTGAAGATACTACCTGAAGCAAGTTCTGAGCTATTCTGGTTCAGTACCTTTTACCAGTACTTCAAATAAAGAAAAGGTCCTTGGCACTTACAGCACTCTAACCTGACTCTTACCTGAAAACACAGAAAATTAAGTTCAGAAATCAATGCATTTGTATTCAGCTCTGAACAACAGTTTGAAGTCTGTCTGCCAGCTTCTGAATTTCCCAATGCATTTTTACTTTGTAAAAATCGTTACACCCATTACTCTACACAGAACATGGTCCTTGTCAGTAATGCTATACAACTGAAAGCAATATTTTCCTATGCAACTAGTCTGTCGTAAAGAATTTCAGTAATTTAATTTGGTGCTTTATACTCTCAGACCTACACACACCAATCTCACTGCCCACAAAATCAAAAAAACCTGAAATTTGGGTGTAAATCTACAGGAACTGGAGAACAGGCAGAATCCTCCCTTCAAACCATCTCCCCACAGTGGTCAGCCCAGCCTTAAGCCTAGTTTTGTGGTCATAATATCACACCAGAACAGCTGCTCCCAACAGCCCCCTTCAAGCCAACACATTTAGGACCATCACTTATCCTATATCTGCTATACACTGCCTGGAAAAGGTCAAGAGTATGTTATTAATAATTCTCATTTATGAGTACTAAGCTTACCTCAAATACATGTCTTGTCTTGTTTTTAATTACGTACACAATAGTACCATTAATAAAAATAATATTACCTCCCACTTCCCCATTTTGGGCCAAATGCAGTTCAGTGTTAGCATGGGCGACTGTATGAGAAGCGCTTCAAGTGCCACTCGCTTTATGTCATCTACGAACGTGACCCCACAAATTTAGAACCTCTCCTTTAAACTACCACTTCTACTTCAGCTTAAAAGATGTCAAACCCTTCAAGAAGTGTCAAAACTTTTCCTAGCATATAGATAAACCTGAAAGTTTAGGGATACTAGCAAATTAGTCACTAAGATTCATCTTTCAAGTTGACAGGTACCTGCATTAATCAATGCCAAAAGAAAAAACAGTAACACAGAATGACCATGGACAGAATTCTAATTAGCTCTCGGTTTACGAGAGTGTTGAAACTGAACCAACTCCTGTTGCAGTAGTATTACAGTTCTGCTAAACTTCTCACTGATTCTTGACCTCCAGAGATTTCCAACTACCTGTTCTGTTTATATTTTCATAGTTTTCCTATCACTAAATTTTAAAAGGACTTCACATTCTCATTACGTTTTCGACTTGTGTCTTGCACTTCACATATTCTAGTGTTACTTTGGTTTAAAACTTTTGCCCCAAGTCAATCAGGTGATTATCTTAACAAAACAAGGATTAAGAAAAAACAAGAAAAAAAGAAAAAAGTTAAAAGAGATCTGAATATCACAGCCTTTTAATTCTCAGGTTATTCAGACTCACCCCTACCTACAAACTTTGTAATCTAGCAGCTGCTATGAGCACCCAGAGAAGACATGTTTTCTGAGGCATTAAAGCCTGAACAAGCATCTTCCACGTAAAAAGTGGCAGCACGAGGAGCTCTATCTTATCAACAAGAAGTTATAACAACAACCAAATTCTTTTTTTTCCTGTGTACAGTTTACATACTTACCCAGGAAGGCAAATGGAAATTACAGACAGGCGAAGACGAAGCTGTCTCAAAGCCTTTGTCATGTGATAGTGACCTATAAAGTATCAAATAAAGGCACATCATCAGCACATCATGATTTTAACAATATTGCAACTCACCACAACACCCAACAAGAGGAGAGATCCCAAAACTTGAAACTTCCTTCCTCCTCGAACCCACCCCAAATAAGTTGTCATTAAAACAAGATGACAGTCGCAGGAAATCTTAAGGAGCAAACAAAAGATACGCAGTGTCTTTAAAGGGCATTAGGACTGGGCACAGGGAGCAAAACCATCTCGGTGTGCATCAGCAGGGTGGGTTATTTTTCCTCCGCGTCTCTCGTACACACGGATGCATGTTTATGCGCACACACAGACACACATACGTGCACACAGGGATGCAGCACGGAATTATTTACATGCAGACAGAGAAAAACACGCAGGCATTATCAAAATAAAAGGAGAAAGTTGACCATCATCTGCAAGGAGGCATCCATAACAATAAACCCCGGGAACTTACACAAGTGAGCCATCAACCCCCGCGCGTGGATAAGCCAATCCACGCAAAATTAACAGCGAGAACAAGCCGCCAGACCGCAGGTACGAGATCCACCCGGGGAGACAGACAGACAGAGGGACGGACGGACGGGAGGGAGAGAGGGAGGCTGCAACGCTGTAACACAGTTTCAGGTAATGCCCGTTCCCTGTCCCCCCCACCACCACCCCGCCTCCTATCAGCCCTGCGACCGCCCCGCCAGCCCCGCAGCCCGCGGGGAGAGCGGCCAGACCCCCGGCCTCGGCAGGGGGGGCGAGGGGGGAAGCGGCGCCGGCAGCCGCCGCCCACCCCCGCCCGTGCAAAGTGTAGGGCCACCGGAATCCGGGCTCCGGGGTGGGGTGGAAAGAAAAGGTATTAAATATGGAGAGAGACCGCCGCGACCCCGGGTCTTCCCCTCCACGTACACCCCCCGCCCCCGGTCACCATCAAGTTTGCATCTTAGTTACAAAATGTCGATCTTGAAGGCTGACAAGACACAGGGAGAGGGGGAGAGAAAGAGGGAGAGAGATAGTGTGTGAGTGAGAGAGAGGGAGAGAGAGAGAAGAGAGAGTCCATCTTGCTTTGAGGGGGGAGGAGAGGAGCAATAATGCAGCGCATAAATCTCACCCTCCCGGGGGAAAAGTCTGCACAACACCTTTGGGGGCGGGCGGGCGGGCGGGCAGGGAAGGGGCGGCGGCGCGGGGAAGGGGCGCGGGGGGCTCCCCGGCCCTCCCCGCTGCCCTCCCCGGCGAGGCAGGCTGGCAGCAAACACCTCCCTGCTGCTCCCCTCCTCCTCCCCGCGGGCCCGGGCGATGATCCCGCTGCTGCCGCCGCCGCCGCCGCCGCTGCCACCGGGGAAGGAGGTGCCGCCGCCACCGCCGGGAGAGCCACATGGAGACCGGCACCCGGTCCCTGACCCGGCGGCCGGGCCGGGCCCCTCCGCCGGGCTGCGGGACTCGGACGTGTCACCAGCAGGACGGGCAATGGTTTCGGCGCCCCAGGCCCGAGTGACCACCGCCGGCCTGGCCGGCGCCCCGGCCTCCCCTCGCCCGCCCCACACACACACACACACACACACTCACCTCCGGAAAAAAACTTTTAACCACCGGCCTTCCCCCGGAAAAAAAAAAAAAAAAAAAAGTGGCGAATCCGCCCCGCACACGGTTAAAACCCCGCGGCCCCCCGGCTCGGCTGGCGGCGAGCGGGGGAGACCCGGGCACGGTCCTTCCCCGCCCCGGCGGGGAGGGAGGGAGGGAGGAGGCAGGCAGGCAAGGGAGGGAGGAAGGGAGGGGGCGGGCAGCCGCCTGCCGGTGCCTCTCGCCCCGCCGCCGTACATGTCGCCTCGGCGGCTCTCGCATCGCTTCGATTTTACCTTCCTCATTCAGCGGCGGCGGGCGGCCACCGGTGTTTCTAACGCAAACCTGCTGCCGTGCGGCGCCCGGGATTAACGCGACCGCCTGCCTTCCCCTGCCTCCAACCCTTCCTTCCTCGTCCTCCTCCTCCTCCTCGCAAGCCCACACTGGATCGGCTCTCCTCACAGCCATGCAAGTTTCATACATTGCAAATAAACCCGAGAGGAGGAAGAGCGAAGCGGCTGGCGGGGGGGCGGGGGGGAAGGAGGAGGGCTGCTTTCTGTAATTTACCAGCGACCCGATCTCGCAGCAGCAAATAACAGCCGAGCACCCATCCGGCTCCCAGCGGCGGAGAGAGACCCCCCTGCGGCGGCCGCCCCCTCCCCGGGGCGCCCCCCGCCAAGTTTTCTGTCATCGCGACCACCCAATGTCACAACTTACCTTCAGAAACGGGACTTCGCGCGGCCCAGGCCTGCCGTCGCCTCCCTCCCTCCTTCCCCCCCCCCCCTCCCCTCCCCGGCCCCCGCCCGCCTCCCTTTCTCCCTCTCCACCTTAAAACTTATTGACACAACATAATCCCACATCCACGCGAAACCCCGGCAAAGGCCGCCCGCCCCCGCCCCCCCCCCCTCCTCCCCGCTGCCCACCGCCGCCGCCCCGGGTGCATCGCCGATGACTACCGGAAAACGCACAGCACAACTCTCCGGCCGAGCCCGGCCGCTGTTGTTGTCGGGGTCGGCGCCGGGGTTTTTCCTCCCGCCCCGTGCGGCCGCCGGATCGGTTCCCTCGCCCTCGCTGGGTTTATATCCCCCTCCCCGCCTTCCTTACCCCCAACCCCGTCCCCTTTCTCCCGGCGGCGGCGGCGCGGAGCTTTCTCCCCCGAAGGCCGGCGGCAGCCGATACCGATCCGCGCACTCTCCCCCGCGCCTCGCCTCGCCGCCCCTCGGGATGAAGTTTCGTTTCTGCCTGCCGCGATCTCCCTGTCAAGTCCCCCCCGCCCCCCGGAGGCACACACCGAGCGGCGGCCGATGGCCATCCCTCCTCCTTCCCCTTCCTCCCTCCGCCGCGGCCGCCGCTGCTCTCGCCTCTCTCTCTCTGTGGCGGCGAGAGGTGCCTGGTTTCAAACGCAGCCTGGCACTGGCTGGCCTACCCCTGCCGCCTTCTTCTTCTGGGTGGAGGTTGTGTGTGTGCGTGTGTGTGTTTTTTTTAAAACGCACTGCAATTCACCTCGCCCGCCCTCTCCCCCTGGTAAAACAACCCCCCCGGTCACCCCTGTCCTCCCGGCTCGGGCAGCAGGCAGGCGGCACCGACCCACCCGTCCTCCCCTGCCCAAACTTTCCAAGGAAGGCAAGGGCTGACGAGAGGCAGGAAAAGTGACCGGGAGCCGCGGCAACCGCCGCGCAACGCACGGGAAAGCTCCGCGCCTGTCTCCCGGTCGCCACCGCGGGGCGAGGGGAGGGTGGGCCCGGGGCGGGGGAGGGGGGGGCTGCTCGGCCGCGGAGGCGAAAGTGTGGGGCGAGGGCACCCCGCTTCCCCGCCGCTGCCCGTCCCCGTCCGTCTCCCCGCCGCCCGGTGAGGGGGGGGGACGGCGAGCGGCGCGCACTCACCTCGGCTGGGCCGGCAGGCGAGCGGGCAGCGCGCCGCTGGGCCGGAGCGAGGCGCGGCGCGCGGCGGAGCCCCTCCGCCTCGGCGCCCGCGGAACGCGGCTCCACACAGAGCCATGCAACCCGGGCAGCGCCACAACACTCCCCGGGATATAAGGCGGCCTGCCATTGGCCGGTGCGCTGAGGGACGGGCTCGTCAGCCATTCAGCGGCGCCGTTACACCCGCGGCCCGCGAGGGAGCCGCTGGCGCACACACTCCCCGCACACACTCACACAAAGATCGTCGCGCTGCTCCTCGCAGTGTTTGAGGAGCCGGTGGCGACGCGGGGCAGGTAGCGGGGGCCAGCGGCCCCCCCCCCGCACCCCTGGCGCCGAGGGGAGCGCGGAGCTGCGCCGGCCACAGCGCCGGTAGCCGCTGTCCATTGGCCGCCCGGGCAGGGCTGCGAGAGTGAACTACGCCTGCCCCGGGCAGCGCCGCGGGGTAACGGCCGCGGCGGGGTGCGGGCGGCGGGTACGGCCCGGCCTGGCCTGGCTCAGCCCCAGCCCCGGCCGCCCCCCGTGCTTGCCACCCAGTAACTCACTCTGTCGAGTTGGGCGGGTTTCATTCAGAGGCCGAAACCGCGGCCAGCGGAGAAGTTGAGGGAGGCGGCAGTGCATCCGTGCAGCCCCTGCTCGGGGAGTAAACACCGGCAGCCGCCCTCGCGGCCCGGGGGGAAACCGGGCAGGCGGCCTGGGGCCGGCGGTTGCTCCCTACTCCCGACCTGGCGAGAGGGTTTCGGGCGGGGGGATGCCGCGGGGGTGCCTGCCGCCGTGCTAATCCTCGCCCAAACGTGGCGGAGAGGCCCTCGCCGGCGCGGCGTCGACAGCCCGGCAGCCTTCCGTGTCGCCTTTCCGCAGGGACAGCGGGCACTCGCTTGGCAAAAGTCGCAAAGGGTAACGCTGGCGCCCGCCCCGTGGGCCCTGTCCTGCCCTGGTCGCTGCCCGCCGCCTCGCCTGCCTTGCCCGCCGCGTGAAACGCGCCCGAGAATTTGCGTGGCTCGCAGACTCGCTGGGGACAAAGCGGCAGCGTGAGGCCAGCAGCTTTTGGGTGACTGCGTGGCGATTGTGCTGACGGGTGTTGGAAAAGCCCTGCGGAAATGTTGTCGAACTTTTTTTTTTTTCTTTCTTTCTTTTTTGGAAAAGCTCCTTTCTCCTACGGGAATCAAAGGCAACGCGAAAGTGTACTGCATGCGCTGACCTGGGGTATTAATGTTCGCAAGGGTTTGGACATGTGCAGAGTGACACCTTTATGTTTTTTGAGGAGAAAACACATGGCTCTTATTCTCACAGTCATGAAGCACTAATTTTTGTGTGGCACTGTCTCCAGGTGGGACTCTAGTAAGTGACATACTAAGAAAAAAAAAAAAAGGTCAGAAATAATAGTAGTAGTAATAACAATGGAAACGGAAATGTACTTCTCATTTTTCCCAATAAAGGAGTAATGTTTGTGCTTCACAACAGCTTTACATATCCAACGCTCCAAGGATGTTGCAGAGTTTATTCCGTATGTTCTCTGTCCCAAGCATTTTTCCATTGTGGTGTGGTTGATTTCAGTGTCTTCCCATTGCTTGCCTACTCTTCTTTCACTTTTTTTTTTTTCCATTTTTCTTTATGGCAGAATTATGTTAACTGTGAAATAATATTTCTTATGCCTCAATAAAATGGTGGGGTAAAGTACAAGCTTATTTTAGAAAATTAAATTGAATCCATGTTTCTGAGAAGTAATTTTAAATTAGCCCACACATTTTTTGTTAAGATGGGAGAAAAGTTTTCTCAGTGCCCTACTATCTTGCTTGTTTTAGGTGCCTGAATAATATAAAAATAACAGGGTGAACATATTCTGTAATTAATGTGTTTTACCACATTTTTTCATTTTCAGTGCTAAGAAAGCAGAGCTGACCATCACTCAGCTGAAAGTCAGGCGCACGTCAGGTGTCACAGGTCAGGACACTGGCAGGTGAAGGCACACAAATGTCATTGGTGATATTTGAAAAGGCTGGCCTAATTTTTAGGCAGAGCTTCATCCTATGATCTGTAGATCATAAAGTGCTTTGCAGTTGTAGGTAAGCAGCACCTTTTCAGTATGTATAAGCAGTTGCCAGTAAGAGGCCTAAGCCAGACAGTTAAAACTTCTACGGTATATTTTCTTACTTCTCAGTATTAGTGCCTTGTTTCTTCGATTCTTTTGCTCATATCAATGGTAGTAGACCACGGAGCCTCTTGTACCTGTCCATGGCTAAAATCCTGCCAAAGTAGGCAATTACTGAGCAAAATAAATGATGTAGATGCTTGATAGTGTACATAAAGCTCATTTTAAAGGCTGCTTCGGTTTCTTGTTAGCAGGACTCTCTATTACACTTGATGCCTTTACTGGCCATGTCAGAAAAGAGGTCAAGATAGGGACACCTTGCTTGTACTGTAGTTGTTTGCAGCTATACGAAATGGATATACAGTGCTACTAATTAGAACAATTGTGTTTTGTGTCCACTTTGTGCAGTTACAAATGGCTTCATGAGTTGCAAGGCAGCCACCTATTAGACCTGTAGAAGCAGGAGTATTTTGTCACCCTTTAAGAGAGATGAGTAAGCTAAGGTGTGCTGATATGGTCAGAAAATAAAATGCTTTGAGTTTCCACTGCCTTTGATTTATTGTGTCCATAGTGAAAGAGAGGACTGTATTTTCTTGGACTGTCAGTCCAGGACCTTCATCAAACACTGAAGTCATGAGGGGAAGAGGATATTTCCAGGTTTCCATTTCTCCATGTATGATTTTAAGTAAATTAATCTTTTTTCATGCCCGCTTTGAGATATTTCTGGCTTTAGTCTGTCACTGTTATCAGGAGTTATAAGGTGCTACCTAGAGTCTGCAAGGAATTTTTCGAGGGACAGGGAGCACTGAAATTTTTAAAATTGCTTGTTGATTACTGGTTGTTTTAAAACTCTGTACAAGTTGCATTTCCAGATTTTTGTGCAGAATTTGTATTGTCAGATGGCACTTCTCTGTCACTTCTGTGTAATTGGTATTAGGTTTTAAAAGAATCATACCCCGACCCTACCTTGTGGACTGTTCACCTCTACTCCTGCGTACAGCCAGCACTCCGCTGTAGTCGATGGAATTCAGCACAGATAAAGCAGTCTGTTCAGGTGCAGGCGCAGCAGGATCTGGGTCTTTGAAGTTGCATGTCTGTGGCATTTGTTTGAGTTAGTTTGTATTTGCCTATTTTGCACTCAGCTGACGGTGGAGTATCTCACTCCCAACTGCATGTCCCCTCTTAATTAATCCATGGTAGAACATAAAAGACACAAGTAGCCGTCTGTCTGTCTATGATCTATCAAAAAGGGAAAAAATATTTTTTAAGAAAAATTTGTTGTTATTTAATAATAACAGTAAAAATAATAGCATTGATATAGAAAGTAGTAATCAGGATTTGTTCTGTTCTCTTCCTTTGAGGGCTGCCATGGAGCTCACTAATGTTGGTGGGGGGCTGAGTTTGGTCCTTGATGACCATTTTCTCTCCTTCTCTTGCCCAGGGCAGAAGCTACCTGCTGCCTGTGGAACCAAGCTGGCCACTGGTAGCTCTTCCGGGCTGAGGTAGACTCGTACTTCCATGGCCATTTTAAATGTATTCAGATAATAAAAAGGAAGCTTGGACTAGCCAGCTGCAGCCTGAGCCTGCAGGCCCTGGATCCCTTTGAGCTGCTACCATGGCTGACTACAAGTGACGGTTGTCATGTGAGCAGGGAAGGAAGGCCATAAGGCAACTCTGGGAGCATATGCTTTATCTGCGTTAAGCTTTGCACGCAGCCTGGGGAGAAGCATGGGGAAGAAAGGCTGAGGCAGATGCAGCCTTATGGATTCTGTCCACCTCTGTTGCTTTTTTCCTGTGGCTTGTGCCCACCCACAGTCCATGGAATAGCGTGGCATCCTCCAGGTTAAAAAACACTGGAGCAGGACAGTGCATTAGTGGGCCTATTTTCCTCCCCAATGCACTTGTATAACATGGTAACATTAATAGCAATTTATGTGCAAGCACTGAAGGGAGAAGGCATTTTATCTGAACTAACGCTGCAGAATATCCACGTTAGAGAAGAAACAGAGCTATAGGATCAGTGCAGGACAGCTGTTCTTCAGGAACCACACTTTTAGGAAGTTATTGTTCCCACCTCAGCCCCTTTTAGGAACACTTTCAGTTTCTTGAGAACTCAACAGAAGTTTGTAGAAGTCAAAGGAAGGGCTGACTTGTTCTGTTGGTTTCTATGTAGGAGGGCACAGTTAAACTCTGACTGTACTTCTTTGCTCCGATTCCTTACTTCTATTATTTCACAACATTAAAATAATCAGGTTATTTTCATAACTTTGAGATGCTGCTTTTGAACTTTTTTTTTCCATACCTGTGCATCTAATTCCTACTGTCTCCTATTAACTCTTTTTCTTATTTTTTATGCTTCTTTTTACTAGCAGAGCATTAACAACTGCAACCGTCTAACAGAACCAGCCACTACGAGCATTAGATTCTACAAGCAACCTCTGGTCTAAGCTGCTAGCAGTTTCATTTGACAAGTTAGACAAGAGAGTGGGAAGGGGAACAGACAGGTGAAATGACTTGCCAGGAGTCTCACAGTATGGAAGCAGCGAAGTCAGGAATCAAATTTGGGCTTATAACTTGCACTGCATTGCTCTGTACATTTCTTTCTCTGTTGCTCTGAGATTTGTCTTTCATAGCACTTCCCTTTTTCAGAGAAATACTACTACATCTCAGGAGCCGTTTACCATTTTTCCCTGTTTCAGAAGAATTAATAGGTTAGCCAGATCATCCATGTCCATTTGAGTCTATCACCTCTGTAAAAACTCCTTCCGATTCTGCAAGACATTTAGGTATATGTCAAAATATATATTAACTACTTAACGTACTAGTGTGTGAGAAATATACAATCTCTACAACAATGAAGCAATTGTCTGCAAAGCTCTGAACTCCGTAGATTTTCCTTGTCCTTGTCCTTGTACAAATACACTGCATTACAAAAAATGTGTAAATCAGATCCGACCTGCTCACCTGAGGTTGTGTAGCCCATTGAGTTAGTCTAGTGCAAGCAAATCAGTTTCCATATCCAGTGGCACACAAGAGAGCAGTGAGTCGACCGTTTACGTCCTGTAACTTGGGATCCCTTCAGACTTACTGGCAAAGTCCCCATTAAGAGCTGGGCCAAAGGATAGCAGCTTTCCCTCAACCCTTCACTTTCGATTTTTACAGTTCCTGCTTTAACTCTCATGTAAACTGCAATAATATTTAACTGCTTTAAGCATAAAATGTAATTGGAACTCATTTTTCAATTTTAGGTTGTTTGCCCCTTAGTACATTTTAGTGCTATCAAGTAGCTCTCTCCCTCCTCAACCCAAGGGCCTCTTTTTCCTATGTCTGTTTCTGGTATTATTCAAACGTTTATTTCTTTGTTTGCTTGTTTTCCCTTTTCTGTAAATGTTCATGGTGCTTTAAAGAAACTACAACTCTGCTCTAGTGTATTCCTTCAACCTCCAATACACCACCAGAGACTTCAGAGCTACATCACAAATATATATTTACTTTTGTCTAGAAGAAGAAGGACAATCAAGAAGAAAAAAGTTTTTAGCCTGCTAACTCCACTGCTTAACTGAAGAGGATGTCATTGAGTCTGTTCTTGACAAGTGGCAAAGTCCCTGCAGTGACTCAAGAGAAAGAGCAGCACCCATTAGGTCCGAGCATGAATTCTTACAGCTTGGTGAGCTTGCCAGATGCATGTCTCATTGCCCCACTGCCATGCTTGTAGTTATGTCCTTTTTGAGACCACAGCACGCTTCTTTGACCGCACAGTGTTGCTACCATTTGTAAAGTAAACAAAGCGAGTCACCATTTGACCCTAAATAACAAGAGCGTGCATTAGTCACTGAACTACTCAAAGACATGGTATTTGACTCTTAACTTGTTATATCTAGGGAAATACAAAGCATTTAATACTAGGATTTAATACTAGGGATCTTGTTTATCTCTGCAGGGGAGAGGCTGCAAAGAGGCAGAGATCAGAACTTTATTCCTTCAGGTGGTGGTCATGTGGGGACACAGTGAAGAAGTCCTGGCAAAGAGGGGAAAAAACACCCAATCCAGTGGAGCCCAGAGGCAGAGGACCACATCTAGCCTTCCCTTTTGGAGAAATTGCTTTTGGAATTAAAGTTATCAGCTTTGAAGAATGAGGTAGGGTGGGGAACAAAACTGAATGGATCTTGAGGCCTTCTAGGAGGGGAAAAAAAAAAGGAAGGAATAAGAAAACAATTCATGTCTTGGACTAGTGCAACCCACTATAAATATTCTTGAAGGAGCAAGGCTATGCACTGCTTCAGTGCATCCAGGTGAGAGGCCTCTCGAGAGGAAATTAAATCAGAACATTGCATTGTTTCTGTTCCACTGGGTTAAAATGGAGAAGAAGGTGAAACTTAAGAAGGGCACTTTCTCCTGCTCCTCCCTGCTCCAACATGAGAATCATTGTCAGGCCAGCCTGTAAGAACCAGCCCTTTAAAAAATATACAGTGTGCCTCTTCCTGCATGCCCTCTTAATGTGGCTTTTCCCTAAAGTTGGCAGGTTCTCATAGCTTTCCCCAGTGCCAGTGCTGTAGCAAGGAAGATATTTTACTCTATAAAGAAGGCAAATTCTACACTGGAGTCTGTCTGCTAACCTTGCTTCTTTTAGCCCTCAAACACCTGTGGTGGGTGTGCATTTCCCTTGTTCTGACTGTCTGCAGCTCTAGTTGAAGCATTTGTTTGTGTTGAGATCTCTGCATCACTAAAAGATGCAGCCTTCCTCAGTTGTAATGCTGGCTCTCCTTATAATTTTGTAGAAGCTGATCCATATTTTAAGTTTTAACTTCATCAGCAAAATATCAGTTTGATAATACTGGCCATTTTTTTCAAATGATGAGCTTTGTCAATTGCTGGTTTGGGGAATTATGTTTATGGATGTGGAGAGAAGGGGATGTATAAGTACCTGTATTTGCATGCAAAAGTTTAAATTTTCAAATGCTTTCTAAATTAAACATTTTTATGTTTCAATAAAAACAAAACAAAACAAAAAATCCTTAAAAATGCTCAAACCTAAAACATTACATTTTTAGTGTGCTTTTCTGGCCTTCAACATCAATTTGCTTCAACCTAAGTTTTTGAAAAATAATCAATCCAGGTTAACACAAGTGATCTGTTGTCCCTTTTTTTTTTAAAAAAAAACCAACTTTCCAGCAATTTGAAAAATCGGTGGTTTTCATAGCCTCTCTGCATTTTTTTTTTCAAATGGAAGTTGTGGAAGGCATGCAGAGATCTACTGTGAGATTTATGGTCTGTGATGAACTGAGTGTTCACAAAGAAACCTTAAATCTGTGACTCTGTTGAAGTCCTACTGAGAAGAACTCAAGTTGTGCATGCTCAGCAGTGCTCAGATTAAGTTAATAATTATTTCCCCCTGATTCTTAAATTTCCAGGCTGACTTGTTGCTCCCACTCCACTTTTCCTGCACATATAAAAACCTTATTTTGAAAAGTACTAGAGCACCTTACATCCAAACCTAGTCAAAGGGAGGTTTATATGCTCATCTGTTGACTTTGAGGGAACTGTTCCTGCACATAAGTTTAAGCCCGTGCATGATCTTGGTTCTTCCAAGAAGACCTGCCTAGAAACGAGTAACTATGGCTTCAAAGGTCTGTTACTTCTCTGTCTTCCTTGTAGAGCTGGAGCTTTGTGTTGAGACACATTTCTTGCTCCAAAACTTCACAATCAGTGAGTGAAATCCTACCAGCATGAAAAGGAGTGATGGAGCTCTTGTTGACTACAGTGGGCTATTCCCCTGCTATCATCAGTTTATGAGTACTTGTCAGGATCTCTCATTTTGCAATACGGGTGGCAATGGCTAGACTGAAGACCTGATCTGAGATTTCTCAGTCAACCAGTGCTCCATTCCAAATTTTTGTTACTGGAAAGAATTGAGGGAATTGATTGATATAAAGACATTTGCTTGTATAGCTTTTAAGTTTATGAGGTTTTTTTTTTTTTCTCATTGTGCTTGTAAGTGGTTATGTGAAGTACTGGAAGCCATATAGAAATTGCCCCTCACTGGCATGTCTGCACCAAAGCCAGTCTCCACATACTTCAGTACAAGAAAATACTCCTGGTATTCATACTTTTGGGGTACAAAGCCATTTTTATCTGAGGATGAGCAGGGAAAGTCACCTCGCTCTCTCAACTCCTCTTCTCTGCCTGCTGCTGCACCAGAGCCCACTGCATTAAATATGGGTCGTAAAAGCAGGTGAGGAAGCAGACAAATTAACCTGGGCCCTCACCTTCCAAGTGTATGAAGACAGCAGAATGTGACCCTAAGGATTTTGGGGAAACTCTGATAGCTGCCGTGGTGGTACAGGGGATAGGTTAAGTATCTCAAACAGCTGAAGTGGTAAGTAATGGTAATACCTCCGCACACTGACAGTGACAATGGTGTGCACACACATGTACTGAGCCTTCTACAGAAAATTGCTGACACAAAGGGCTCGTAGCAACCTTGCAGAGGAATTTGGCAAGTAGTAAGAACGTAGATATTATTATGTCTGTTTTACAGGTAGAAAAAATGATCCAGGAAAAGGAACAGTGGCTCTTCCCAAGCTACATTGGAAGATGGTGGCCAAACAGGAGATTAAACTGAGTTTTCCCCAGCCTGAAGTTATAGACACACAAGCAGAACTGTCCCTGTGCCTACGGACATCCGGTGAACTGGCTCAGGGATCACTCATGCTGGTCGTCATGACAGAATGAGTTCTGTTTTTTTTATGCTTACGTGGCTTTCAGTTTTCTGCCCTGTTCTCACAGCCTTCATATACCTAAATCTGTGCTCACACTGACATTCTGTGTGTCTCTGTTGGTCACACATATGTTGGTCCTGCACCAGCACAACTCCTCAGCCAGCTGGAAGCAGTTGAAAACATTTTATTTTTTTTAATGTACTTTTAAGGCACTCTGTGCATGCATTATTTCATGAATGAGCATGAAATAAGATGCAGGCTTGTCCGAAAAAAGTGAAGTCTCTCCCTGACTGCCCTCACAAACTGGCACACAAAGTTAGCGATGCTGTGTGAACCCATTCTAAGAAGGGTCCTGTACCGAACCCTGCCAAAGTTAATGGAAAGGATCACATTCATGTCAATCAGCATGGAGTCCTTCTCAAAGCTCTGCTCTTCTGATGGGATTGGTATAATTCAGAACTCAGCGTCTTTGTATCCATACATGCAGGTGTAACAGGCGTGTGTGGATGAGTGGAGGAGAAACTGTGACCATGGATTCTCTTCTGTTTCCTTTCCTTACATATAGAGTGTTAACTGATGTGGGAAGTGTTATTTCCTTAAGGACAAATCCTCCTAATCTTTCACATTATAGTTGACAGGAACCCCTTCACCTTCCAATTTCAAATGAATACGTTTCATTAGAAATTTTTCATATTTCTTGTGCAACGTATACTAAGTAGAATGTTTATCTTTATTGAAATGTTTGCATTTACTAGCAAAAAAAAAAGTTTAAGTGGAAATGACATTTCCCCATGGACATTCTCATAAAAACAAACAAACAAACAACAAAACCCAAATAAAACCCAATCAGCTTCCTGGCAAGAGGAGAATTGTATGGGTAAAAATATCTGCTTGCTTGATTCCACATGCAGCTCTCCTTTTCAGGGAATGGAAATACTTCATTGTGGAGGCCTCTAACCGCGTACAGACAGAACCTGACTATGTGAGGCTAGGTTGTGGAGCTGTAATACGTGTTGGCAAGCACTTTGTCAGCAGGTACAATGACCTAAGTAAATGCCCACCAACATGAGTAGGGTCTTCACAGTTCCACCTGCCTGTTAATATTCTTAGAGTGAATACTGGACTGAGCTTCATTATAAACACAAGTTTTACAGGCAGAAACAGCTAAATACATGGAGATGGGGTAAGCATGCAAGTCTGAATACAGGTTATCGCCAGGGATAAGTTCACTTACACAAAATGTGCACTCACGCCCTATGTTTGTGAGGTTCATCCCACGCACACAGGGATGAACATATCCCAAATGCAACAGTTTTTCCTAAATTAATGTCTTTCAGCATAGGAAACAGCATGGGTAATACAACATCTGTCCCTAAGGATTTGAACATTTAATTGGTGAGCCCATTTCTAGAATGTTTTATCCTGTTTCTGAAATGGGGCAGGGGAAACAAATTAAAGGCACCATTAGGATATGGTGTACACAAATGTGAAATGTGGACTGAAACTATTGGATATCAATTGTGATTGGAAAAAAATTACTGGGAGCTAGGACAAGAATCACTTTAGCTATCTGCTAGTTCAGTCATTCAAGATGTTTTACAATAATGAACTCTCCAAGTGAAGTATTGCCAATCCAAATGAACTAGCAGGAATGGTCTCAGAATGGCGCTAGATGGAAAAGCCTAGTTTCACAGGTGCCTGATGGAGCTGCTTTGAACATCATGCCACTAAATCATTCAACAGTTAGCATGTGTCTGGGAGGTTATGAACTTGTGTGGCTCCTACTCGCAGAACAGCTAGAGAAGAAGCACCTCTCCTTCAATGTTCAGGTTAGGTCTAGTCTGTCTGTAGTCCTATAGGAAGATATCTTCTAGGAAAATGAAAGCGCAAGGATGCCACCATACATCGAAACTCCGTTATTGAAGTAGGTGGTTCTGTGCTAGGGATTTTTAGTAGTTCTCCTTTTGTCAGCATTGTCTCTATATTCACTTGGTTTGATTTCTGATTATGGGCATTGCCCCTGAAGGAAAAACTATTGCTGACTACTTCTGTGTTGTGTTTTCTGCTGAGTTGTTCTGTCACTGCAGGAAAGGCTGGAATGCCCCTTGTCCTCCAACGGGCATTCGAGTAGGAATATGGGACACACTCTGTTTAATGTATTTTATCCACCATCTTTGCTTCTCTTTCTATCTTTTCTCTGTGTTGATTTTTCACTCTCCTCGCACTTGGATGAGTATTGGCCCCATTGTTTTTTCCACTGGTTTATTTAATTGCTTTTCGTATTTCAGATTCTCTGCTTATGCTGAACACAACCTCTGTAACACTTTTAATCAAGAAAAAATCAGTTTGTTCACATCTATATTCCTTTATGGTTTAGGGCCAGTAATAGATACAGAATCCTTCCCCAAAAGTAACTTTTATGTAATTGATTATAGTGGTTTAATGAAAGGACCCAAATACTTTGGGGCATTTTCCTGCTACCATGCACTTTTCCCAGGGGTATTATTTCATTTTTGCTAATCTGTGACACCAAGAAAATTGTGTAGTTGCTACCTTCCCATTCAGCATCTTCCCAAGAAAAGACCCAGCTGGTGAAATCTTGGTGCTGTTTTTGTTAGAATAACAACCATTATTTAAAATATTCTTTGGATCTCTTTTGTTCTCCAACTTTGTTCAGAGCTTTTCCAGTGGCACTGAAGTAAGACCAGGGTGTGATTTTGTCAAGTTGTTGCTCCTGCACTGAGGCCTGTAGGGGTAACCTGCTTTTTCGTGGCAGTAACCAGTACATACGTTGTCACTGGAACTCACTGCTTTATCCTGTAAAACTTCTGTGTTCTTAGAGAAATTTTGTGGATCACTAGCTAGCCAGTTTTCACTGTGAACAGACATGTGTGTATGTGAATGTGTGAAATGAAGAGGGGGATAATATCCTACAAAGTTCAAAGGTTTCAGTATGGCAATTTTCCTAGTCCACTTTGTGACTCCTTTACATATAGCGAAGTAATATTTCAGCATAATAATAAGATGAAGGCAAAATTCTTCAGGTAAATTAACTTCTAGAAGCCCTCATTTTCTCACTATCCGTGGATGCAGGGATAACACAACAAGGATGCTAGCACAGACTGTTTCAGCATTTACCCTTTCCCAGCACATGGTGCTTGAGAATAGCATCCTGTTGATCTTTGTCCTCTGTGTTCAGCTGTGGGAAAGGCTGTTAGGAAACAGTTGTAGCGCTGGGGACTGATGAAGCCATAGGATGCTGCTGTATCTTTGTTTCAACTACAGATTTTGTGAAAGTATTAAAGGGTTATTTCTTATCTCTGAATAAATCCAAGGTTTCATTCCCCAGCACCATCAAACTAACACCTTTCTTTAGTATAATGCATACATGCCTTTACAAATATTTTTAAAACAGTCATCCATCATGTGTTGTAACAGAAAACTAACCCTTAAGAAGCAGACTTCCTTGCTTATTCTCCAAGGGTGGAATTCAATTATGCAGAGGAACAAAACAAGGTTTATGTACCATCCAAGTCCCTCATGGTCCTATTTGTGCTGACTCTTTACACACGGGTAAACTCTACCACAAAGAAACAATTTCTGGGTGATGTCTGAGTGCCACAATCAATTAAATTTTGTCTGTAGGACCCCTGTCAGTATTGTGTGTGGAAGATGGAAGAGATGCCAAGTGGAGTTTTATGCCCAGTGGGCCTGGCTCATGCCCAACTGAAGTCAGTGGAACTTTTGCCACTCCTTCCAAAATCAACAGGATGGCTCCTCCACTCACTCCCTATTTCTCTTGCTAAACCACGGTTTTCTGATATTTTCAGGCACTCGTGCTCATCAGCTTGGAATCCATACAAGGTTGCGTTTCATAACAAAGGACGGCCCTGATTCTTTTAAATTCGAGTAGACCGAAGAGAGCAAGGTGAGTCATTTTTTTTTTCCTTGCTAATTTTAATGGGATGCTGCAGATTTGCCAAAGATTACTTGAGTTTTCCCTGGCTAAGGTGTGAAGTGAAGACTGCAGCAGTTTGAAGCAAACTGGAGTGTTGTTTTTGTAGGTTTTCTTCTTAATTCACTGGAAAGGACAAAATGCACGTGCAGTACTATCCTAGTGCTGCTCCTTCAGCTGTTTGCATTTTAGCAGCGAGTGTCACCTACATAAAAGTACTTTGTATTAACCTCACTAAGTGATCTCTCTTAGTCCAAAGCAATCTGTTGTTCCAGAAAGGTTCCCTTCTCCTCGTAGCGAGCTTACACCATCCTGCAAGCCTGACACAGAGCCTTTGAAATAAATAGAAAGTCTCTTAATGACCTCAAGGCTTTAGACAGTGAGCCCTGTGGACTGCGCAAGACGGGTAACACCATCAGAAGCACCTAATAACTACCCACAGTCAGTGGGTCTTAGTCTCCAAATGACTTGGATGACTTTGAAAATATTTATCACGGGGCTGGCTATACGTTCTTAGCAGTACAGAGCACATGAATGGTACTCAATGAATAAGACCAAAGTTCTTCTAAGTATAAAAATATCTCTGTTCAGGAAAATGATAGTTTTATGCTTTGCTATTTCTTTTGTGCCAATTCTTTGTAAGCATCCCTTTAGCTATAATATTTGCTTAAAGTACGAATATGTACTATATGTAAAAA
Source organism: Chlamydotis macqueenii (assembly GCF_036417535.1). Lineage (NCBI taxonomy): Eukaryota > Metazoa > Chordata > Aves > Otidiformes > Otididae > Chlamydotis > Chlamydotis macqueenii. Next base: position 96,624,597 of record NC_141556.1, on the reverse strand, counting down.
AAATTTATTGAATACATTTACTTTGTGTCTGTTGAATTATGAATGGATTCTGAATTGCTTCTTTGCTGCACCTGTTGGGGTCATTTTACATTCTCTCTTGGCTGGGGACAATGAAAGCTCAATGCCTCATGGTTCTGCAAAAAGAAATGGTTGAAGAGAATTTGAATTAAAATTTAGCACAAACAGTCACTGTTACTGGCAGCCCAGGACCAAACACAGGACATCTTCAATCCCTAGGGTAGGAATAGTTTTGTCTACCAGAGCCAGTCCTGACTTGTAGGTGGGCTGAAACTGTACGGTACTGCAGACTGATGGGTGCAACTGTTCCAAAGATGCTTCAGGTGAACTATGGCTTTCCTGATGTCCCTGGAGGGGGCAAAGCCCAGGGCTTGCTTTCTTTTCTTCTCTCTTTCTTGCAATAAGCCAAGGAGAAGAAGTGTGGGCCAATGGAGGACTAAGTCTCTCACACCATGGCCTGCATCATCCAGGCGCTAAAATGGATTTTGTAGATGACCATGATGTTAACTGAAGGAATGTACTCCTACGACCTCTGAGAAGAAAAGGGCATGTATCTTTCCCAGCCTCCAGGGAGTCTGCATGGTAGCTAAGAAACTGAAGATATTTCTGGCACTAGGAAAAGTTCAAAAAAACAGCCTTGAGTCCAGACAGGTGGCCCTTCCTGCCAGAGAAGTTTACTTCTAACCAGAGGAGCAAGCTGGTGTTCAGATACTGACAACAGCAGATACTCATATTGAGTTTACCTCATGGAAAGTTATACAGTTGATGACAGCTCACCAGGAAACAGGAGGGCACCTTCTCAGAACCTCCTGGTTCATGTAAGCACCACCAAGGTGGAGGTGGGCATTGGAAGCTCAGACCTTAGCTTTGTGTGAGACTTCCTCTTGAGACACTGGCCACTGCAGCTGGTGCCCTCTCCTGTGGTTGCTTCACAAGACTTCCGGCAGCCCTCACTCCATTTCTTTCCCTGAGTATCTGTTAGAAGAGACAGCCTTGAGGCATCTTAAGCCTCTTGCAAGAGGTGAAGAACAAATAAAGGCATTGTTATCCAGTTATGTACTTTAATTTGGAGACAAAAGCAAAACTGTGGGCATGTTTTTCAAGGAGAATCTATGAATGACTAACTGGGCCTGTGCACAGGCTCATAACCAAAGGGTTTGTGAATGGAGAGATTAAGTTCTATTGTAGCTGTCTCTTTGTTAAGTGATTGGGTCCTTTGAATATGTAAGCAATAGATTATGAGGCCTAGAACAAGTAACATTAGGTGGGGATTCAGTTTAGGCTAGATGTCCTTAGTCTCCTCCTGTAAGTGGTGAAGAGGCATACAGGCTCCCCTTGGACCTAGGCTCACTCTGGATTTCTTTTGGTGGTTGCTCAGCTCCCCTCACTGTCTATAAACAGGATCTGAGGACACGGTCTTTTGGCAGAGGTACTTAGGTCCCTGAAGTTAGGTGGTGTCACAATTCAATGCAGCTTTCCTGTATGAAGATTTAGAAGAACGGAGAACCTAAAAAATGGTGATTTCCTATCCACTGTATTTAAAGTAAGCATCCAGAGATCCTTGCCTCAAATAATCAAATTTGTACAGTTCAAACACATTCTTCAACCTGAACAAAAGACCCAATTAAACAACTATGTTATCTCTTCACCTTATTACAATCATTGCAACCATCAATATGACGCCATTATTTTTAATCCAATACAGGAAACCAATTATTTTTGCTGATTAACTCTTTATCTCCAGTGGGATATTGACTGCTAGAGAATGAGAATAGAGGTCTCTCAAACCAAAGATACTGAACGATGACTGGTCCTTCAAATGATAACTCCAATTTCTTAAAAAGCAAAGACATACCAAGCCCTTCTTTTATCTTTGTTTCTTGTGTCATACAGAAAGAGGTCTTGACACTCCTTGAAAGCAACTCAGAAGCTTCAACAGGAGGCATGCGTAAAGAGCTGCAGCTGACACATAAAAAGTCTTGGAAAACAATTCTGCAACTGTGGCTAGATCCACTGACAGTGAATAAGGTAGTCTTTAATTATACCACCCCTGAAAAGATGTGCATATGCCGAATGTTTCCAGAGTTTGGCTATAAGTTGAGAGCTGTTTGTGAAAACAACCCTTGCACATCTCATAAATGGGATGTAGCCAAGTTACAAGGATGAGCTTAGACAATTGCCTGTATGATCAGAAGCAAAGACCCTGATTTTGAAAAGATTTAATGTATGTGCTTACTTTGCAGGCGGAAACCTATCCTATTGAAATAAATACACCTCTGTGAAAAATTAAGCATGTCCCTAAGCTTTTGAAAGATGGGTCTGAGATAGTGAAAATGTACTGGGAAATCTGTGTAGTTCCTCCTCAGTTTACTTCAGTAAGAAAGCGTGTTAAAAAGCCTGTCTGTATTGCTGTAGAATTACACGGTTAGGTGTATTAAAAATAACATTTGCTTGCAAAAATTTTCTGGTTGTTTTAGCAGATTTTGTTCTTTGACAGAAAATGTATTGATCTTATCCCAGAAAGTGACTGTAGTGCTCAACAGAACAGTTCCTGCCATATAATTTTGATGTTCATGAGGTTGTGTAATATTTCATATGAAAAGCCTCTGTCAACTTCCACTGACTGTTGAATCTTAAAATGATTCATCTATACAAATATATTTGTTCAGGAAAGCTTCTGAAGCAGGAGGCTGACCTCATTGCAAAATACAGTTTAATTGAACATATGTTGATTTTAAAAGATGTACATATCTATATATGTTTCTTTTCTCTTTTCTTATTTATTTTTGTGACTCATATTCAAAAATGTATGAACAAGGAAATCCATTAGAAGTAATACATTTTGAAGAATAAACTTGCAAAGGCATGTATTTCTATTTTGTAACTTCTAATGTTTACATATACGTAAAGAAATAATGAAAGTTAGTATGTGAAATAGTTAAAATTGTCAATATTTCTCAGTTCTGAACTAAGCAAACTTTATATTTCTAAAAATTTCAGTCCACGTGTGTATCTTCAGATTTTCGTCTCAGTATATCTGAATGTTTTGCCAGTCAGATTTCACATGTATCAATGGAAAATCTGATTTCTATTCCTGCCTTTTATAATTCCTCTTGCTCTTAATTTCATGGGCAGAACCATCCATAACAAACTAGGAGGAGAGAGATGGGTTCCACTGACAACAAATTAAGCTTTTTCAGTTAGTTCACTGAAGTTAGGGATTTCCGTCTCAAGACGTAATTACAGGTAAGGATGGGCACGTTGAGGTTGGTGATTAGCCATTGTCTTCAAAGGGGACACATTTTGTTCTCAAATGCTTTATTTCAGTAATGTTCTAAAATGTTTGTGTGACTAGATGTATGCAAACACACACACACACACACACACACACAGAGAGGTTCCTCTCCCTTGTTTAATATGGGAGAAAACATGATAGGCTCAAAGTGAAAGTGCACGAATGTATGTTGCTTTTTTTTCTGAAATACAGAAATAACCTGCAATGAAATTTTCTCTTTTTTTTTTTTTGTTCTCACCCACATGAAAAAGACTTCTGTTTCATGAAAGAAAGAGGAGTTTTATCAGCTTGTCTCTGACTATGTTGTCAGAACCACTGACTTACTTGTGTGTGATGTTATGTTTTCCCATAAACTTTTGGTCGGAACTAACTGTAGAAACTTTAATTCATTCTTAGTCCCACAGCAGTCAGTATTTTACAAACATAGGACCAAATTTCATAGTAAGTTTTACAAAGATTGTTTTGTTGCATAAAGCCACAATTTCTCAGGCATAAATATATTACTATTTAAAAATCTTCCAGCCTTTAAGCTATGCTTAAAATTTTGTGACCTGTTGCATGTTCACATGTTGCAGAATTCAGCTTGGAAGTGAACAGACTGGTGAGTGCAATCCAAACGTTCCAATCCAACTGAGACCAATTTGAAAAGTTGTATCTAAAAAAAAATCAAAATCGTAGAATAACCCAGGTTGTAAGGGACATTGAAAATTTAGGTTTTTTTTTTCTATCATCTGCTCTCAAAGAAAAGAAGAAGGCCCAACACAAATATTGTATGTCGCTAAAATCTCTTGACATGATTAAATTGGATTGAAAGTGGTGTAGAGGCCTTGAAATGGTCTGATTGACTTCACCTTTGCTGACACTGGGGATTGAGCTATGGCTCTTCAAAGTGAAACACCGTAAACCTCTGCAAACCACAAAGACCTGAGAATTTTAACAGCCATTTTCCGTTAAATGGTTGTGGATGGAGACAAGAAAAACACCCTGATACCAATCAAAGCTTTATTGGTATACAGTTAATATGATGCTTCTGCAGTAGCTGGATGAAACCAAAACCATCACATTGATACAGATTCTAAGCAATAATCAGATGGAGAAGAGAAACATATTCCAATACTGACTGAGCTCTTTACTGTATAATTTTCATTGGCATTTAGAGCCCCTGATAAAGAATTTCAGTTCACAGATGCAAAACCCTTTCAAGAGAGTGATGCTAGAAATTAGAGACCTCAGAAGCACTGACCTAAATAAAAGCTACTCTTTCCCTAAATGTAACTTTTGAGGTTTCTTTCTGATTTAAGGGCTATTTCCCCCTCTCCCCGTTCTAATTAGTGCCAAGAAAAAGTGCTGAGCTGCCCAAGAGGAAGGCTGTAGCTTTTTGCTGAGTCCAGTTCTTCCACTCAAACAGCAGTCTTTGGACATCTCTTGGTCCTGTTAGCTTGGTCCATAGAGCTATTGGGTTATTGATGCTGTTTTACTGTTTTCTTTTATTTTCAATTGCTAAATCACTTAAAAGAAGAAATGATGTAACACTGTCCTAAGATGACTATTCTAAGTGAGCAATTGCTGTAGTTGCCATAGGGATCCTGAATGAATGCAGATGAGGTGGGAGACATCCAGAAGGCTCTATGAGCAAGAGTTTCTCTTTAGCAGCCCAGTCTGACCAAAAGAAGGGATATTTCTGCACCTGGGCCGCAACTGCTGCATGGCCTGTGCTGAAATGGCCGTCTGGCTACCTGCACGCTGCTTCGGCTGGAGACGTGGGCACCTCGCTTACCATTGAAAGCGGAACTTGGGCTCTTAGGTGATTTTGAAAGTGTTACCACAAGTTCTGTAGGAGCAATACTTAGAAATAGCCACTTACCACAAAGACTAAAGTACCACTGATACTACACTCGTAATAAATCCACCAAGGAAAACTGCAGAAGCTGCATATAGAGGAGACCAAGTGGTGTACTGGAGTACCTACAGAGTCTAATTAAAATCACCAAATATTTGGAAAGGAATAGCTCCCCCACAGAGGAAGGAGCTATTATATATATTATATAGGTGTTCAACACTATGAGAGAGGCAGACGGTCTTTCCACAGAAATACTGATACATGGAAATACATGGAAATACACAGAAAGACTGATAAGTGAGCTGTCTCTCAGGAATGCTTTGGTGCTAGTATTATTTAATATATTGATGGCATGGGGTGAAAGTTGTCAACTGCATAGAGAATGATGATAACTTTTAGTTTGTCTGTGTATTTGTGACTGTTCCAAACAGGACAAATTCAAGGCTCTTTTCAGTATAAATATAACCTTAAATGCCTTAACGTCCTCAGAAAACACTAATGAAATTAAATGATAAATTCGCAACACACACCAGCACTCAAAAACTCTACCTTTGGAGTACCATTCACTCCCAACCTACTCATGGAAGGAGATGGATCTTGTAGCCTAAAGGTCCTCAGATCTGTGCTTTCCATTGGAAGCTACAGAGAAAGACCAATGACATTTATGATAGCAAGAATCAACTCTGCCCTCAGGTGCTTATTCACAGTTGTACATGAGGACTGAGTTTATCACTAAATTCTTTGGTTAAAAATACACGAATAAGTACATATTCAGACTGTACTTTTCTCAATACTGACACAACTCTTAATTGTTATGGCAAGGCTAGAGCCTCAGCTATTGTGGATCAATGTATTTCAATTGTCTTTTGAGAAATTGTAGTGATTTTCTTCGGGTTGCTTAGAATATAATCTCAGGCTCTCAGCCTCCAAAATGCAAATTTCTGCTGGAAGAAAAACCGTACTGGCTGAGAGTAGGCTGCAAATCTAGTGGTCTTTTTGGGCAAGGTGATACAATCCCAAGCACTGTGCATTGGATGTATTAACAGTGTAAGATACTCTTGACAGGTTTAACTTTAGAAGGTAGACCCAAGTTTGAGCCAGGCTAATTAATTTGAAATAGTGAGAGGTATGAATGGGATTTTATGAGAACAGATGTAAACATTCCCCAACTCAATGGAATGAATTAGCAGCCAAGGAGGAATTAGGAGACACATGGTTAACTTATAAATAAATACGCAAAATCTAACTTGTCTCGCTCAAGAATGGACTAGATAGCTCAGTTGCTTCTCTATTCCCATTCATAAATTACTGTCTGTCCTTCCTATTTACATTACCTTTAAGCTTAAAGCTCTGCAACTTCTAAAATGTCCTCCCCTCTCCTCATTTTTAGGGTTATTATAGTATTATTAACACTAAGCATTACTACCTTTCAAAGCTGTCTGATGGAGGTTAATTAATCCCTTTTAAACCACTCAAGACTTAATTGAAATAAACAAACATCATATCCATCTTCCAGCTGAAGGAGATGAATCACAGAAAAGTCAAGTTGTTTCTAAAGTCATAAAACAAGTCAGAAGGCAAATTAGGGGTAGAAGCAAGCAGCCCTGGACTGCTAGACTCCTACTGTAATGATGGCATTAGCCTGACTTCCTAGAACCAGTATGTCTGAATGAGATAATTTTATTCAAAAGAGTTCTCAATTATGTTCACATTTAGGCTTGATTCCAGTATTGCCGTAGCCAGTGGGAAAAGAGCAGCAGAAGATTTTGGTGCTAATATATCCATTTCAGTGAAAGGAAAGACAACTGCGAGACAGTGTGGGTGAAATCATTTTCCTAATGGGGTATTTTTTTAATGTTAGCAGGTGTCAGTATTATAAACTTGCAAGAACGGCCAGGTGCAGTGTTCTGGTATGATCTCACCTTCCTTTGTAAATGAGCATTTAATACGTCTCTAATTTCCTTGGTCAGGCACACCTCCCTCCACCCACTCTCCTGGACTATTCAGCGTTACCATATCCACAAACGGTGATGACGGCAGGATCGCAGGGGAATACCTGGGGCACCAGAAGGGTCACTTGACCAGGCATTGCTGTTGCTGTGGACCCTCCTCTGCTTTCCAGTAGTTGATAACAGAGTGTACAGAAGACAGGAGGGAGGGTGAGCTTGGAGGAGGGCTACTGTTAGGCATGGGCGGTGGTGCAGCTCATGCCTGGGGGCTGCTGTAGGGGGAAGGCCCCGGAGATCTGCTGGTTGTTGCAAGTGGGTCCAACCACCGGGAGAAGGGTACACTGCAGGCTCTTTGGGACAGTGGCCTCTGCAGGATTTATGCAGAGTATGTAGCCTCAAACCTGCCTTTGGGGCTCTACAATATACCGAAATAACACAGGCAGCAGCTTTCTGAGAGGTGCTAGACATACCCTTGATCACCCTGAGGAGCAAAACCATACTGGTGCAGGTCTACCAGGCCTTCCTCCTGCTCCCTCCCTGAGGCAATAGGATAACCATCTGTATACCGCTCTGATATGTCAGCACTAAACACCCAGCTTGTACATGACATGCTTTTATCCACCATTCTGTACACAGCCTATTGACACATGACAGCGGCAGCTGGACCTCTGCGATTTTCCTGATTTCTCCTGTTTATTCCTAATTTCCACTGTCACAGGAGAAATGGATCATTGCTAGGTAGCTTTTTACAGAGTAACTGCACCAACAGTGGGAGGAGGAAGAGTTCACATTTAATTTCTGCTTGAAAAATATCAGTGATGAAAAGGCCTTGTGCTAAACTTCAGCAATAGTTGACTTTCACCCTGCTGGGAGTAGTTTAGATGAGACAATTGAATAACCCTTCTTATTAAGAGCAGATTTAAAATACTTTAATCAATGCAGTCATACACACAAAAATTTAAGTGTAGCTGTAAACCTCATTAGCACATGACACCATGCTCAATTTCACATGCAATTACCTGGATAGACCATGTAATTATGCCACATAATTACTCATGCATTTTACAAATGAAGTTGCATGTCTGCAGCTCAAGATGAGGTAGCTCTTTCATGTCAACCAAAGTCCTCTGGCGCATTTTCCACCATACACACCTTCTCTTTTTTAAAAGCAAGGGCTGGAAGTTGAGACAAGTCCACTAAGAGCACCAGAAAAAGTTACACATTGTGTTTTAGGCAGTGAATTTTGCTTTAGGACATTAGGGCCAATTGATGGAATTTATTGGCAGACGCTTGTTTAGAACCTGTAAACTGTCAGAAATGTAACCTGTTATTGCTGGTTTCTATTAAACCTCTTATTATGCTCTAGGCTCTCTCTGAGGGCATAAAAGAGACAAACAAATAGGAAATTCCCAGGCAGGAAATCACGGCAGGCTGTGTTCTTGGCTGTATCTAAATCTACTCAGCGCAGCAAATAGCAGGAATTAAACTGATGTCGGTTATAATTCCCAAATGCTCTGTGATGATCTATTTCAGCCTCCACACAGGTTGAGCCATACGCACCTTATCGTCATTTACGCTACGGAAAAGCAAGACTACCTCTAGAGGCCAGCTGTGTCAACTCTGGCTGCTGGACTCCTGCCTAAATTGTATAGGCTGTGCACAGATATCACCCTTAAAGACGAAAGGCCTGATAGGCTGTTCTTGTGTATCTTACTTCGCTCTTTAATTGCATTTGTTCAAACAGAGGTGGGTATAAAATGCCACAGGTCTGATTGCATCGATCTGCAGTACTGTGCAGAGAGCGGGAGGGGAGTCTTACAGATGACTGCTGCTGGATTCATTTGTCATTCAAAAAATAAGAAAACAACTCAAAGAGAACTATATTAAAAATATATTTCATATGACCTCACTTGAAACATTTTATTCTGAGTTTGAGAGCTCCTTTTAATAATTTTATTTTTTTGTTCAGCAAAAAAAAAGCAGCTTTAAAACAAAAGCAGTTCGGAGAAAATAATTTTGAAAATTTGGAACAGTTTGGAGAAAATAATTAGTTGAAAAAAAAAACCACCAAAAAGAAATGCAGTCATTCATTAATGTAGTGAAACAAAGTCAAACTCACACCGTGTTTTCCTCGTCCCAGAAGCAAGGTATGTGCCAAAACAAATTTTGGTGATTAATACACTCACCAGTAGTGCCAGGTCAGCTTTATTTTTAGTAAGTTAACATAGCCCTTGCATTCCTACAAAACAAGGCCCATTGCAGTGAGTGCAAGCTCAGCCCTACACATATGGGAAAAAAAGGCAAGCTAAATGGTAAGGTAAGCCACATAAAGAGCAATCATCCCAACCACCAGCATGGCCTTTACAAAATTCGGCAGTTTTAATGGGTCCACTCTTCCTGGTAAGTGTGAGTAGCCCCGTTGTTCTCTGTGTGAGTACCTTCTACCTCTAACTCAAGCTACACCTTGATCTCAGTCTGGGGTGAGGGTGTTTGGACAAGATTAAGAGAGAAAATGAAGAAAGGAAATGCCCAGAGATTGTAGTACATTGTCTATATGATGTGACACTTAATGTCAGTCTAGAAATCTTAACATTTGGCTCTGTGTTTAGCTATGAGCTCTTGGTAGCCAATTAAAGAAAAGTGAAGTAAGGTGAACTACCATCATAAGTTTTCTCTTCAGTGCTAAATGAGAGCAGAGTCAACTGAAAATAAAGCTTCCCTTATTCAGAGGGCATTGGAGGGTCTTATTCGCAGTGCTGGCTAGCACATCCTCAAAACTATTTGTAGCAAATTTGTAGCGACCTAAAAATCTAAGACATACTATTTTGCCATTTTTCTGTGAACACCTATTTGCACATAAACTTCACAATTCCTGAGCAATTTTGATCTGATTTAGATTACAATTTTTTTTAATTGCTAAGGCTGATATTTAACAAGGCATTTAAATTGTTTACTTCTTAACATGTTTTAAAAACATACCCCAAGGTCCCGTTGTCCATGTAGAAATAAGAGTATACAGCATCGTACTGGATAAAGTTTACAATGAAATCTCCTGTCAGTAAATCTGTGGCAAAGTAATAGTATCTATTTCATATAGTAATTTAAATGTGTAGATCTCAAAGCCCTTGAGGAAGGGGGTTGTACTCAACAACACTGACGATCACTGCTGATGAGGAACCTCAGGAGATAAAGGGATTCAGTGAAGGTCATCCAGCTTGCCAAGACCAGAGCTGCACCCTGCTCTCCTTGGAGATGGGCCAGCACTCTGTCCCATGGGTCATACTGCCACTTTAGCAGGTCTTTTTTTTTTTTTTTGCTTCAGGTGGTTTGGAGCCAAGAATGAAGCATTCAGTCAGAGTGCATGTATATGTTTCCCCTTGTGCCATCTCTTCCTCTCCTCCCATATTTAATATGTCTGAGCTAATTTTTTTTTACAAGGAATTGTGGAAGCAGTAATAGATAACCGTACTCTGAAGGCTGTAATAAATAAAAGCCATAATTTGAGTTTAACTGATGTATTCATCACATTGCTTTGCGTAAAAACCCTTGCATCCAGCTCTCTTCTAATGCAGGCAAACAGGTCATAGCATTTCTTTTACAAATTTATCATGTTGCTGGATAGATTTCCTTCCCTCATATTCCTCCTGGAAGGTTGCTCCAGAGCCTCTCTGTTGCAGGAGGTAGAAACTGTCTGTCATCAACTTATTCATAAGTTTTACTTATTGCTGAGTGTATACCCCTCGCAAGCCTAGATTTGCTATACTGAGTAAGAGAAGCTGTATCATACATTAATCTAATGAACACAGGGAATAAAAAAGAACTTCCTTCTACTTCCCTTGTCTCTAGCTAAATACTATTTAAATGGCTTAAGTAATATATAAACTATGTACTGACTCTTGTCAAAATTTAAATTCATTCAAGTTTATTTCACAGTTATAAAAAATTATCTGGCTAAACCAGTCTGAATATTTTTTTAGTAAAAGACTTATCAGAGACATGTCTTTTTAAAGAAAAAAAAAAGCAGACATTAATTAAGAGTATATCCCGTTTTTTAATGTTTTGCTGTGAAAATATATTTCAAAACAGCCTTTTGTTTTAAAAAAATATGAAGCAATGGTTATGGAATTTTGAATGACACCCTCCCTTTCACCCAGTAACATTCCCTCCCTGGGAAATTCTAGTTTTGCAGAAAATGTCAAGTTCCTTTGATTTCATTCTGTTTTTTTCATGAAAAATCTTTGAAATCCTGAATACTTTCATGGACGAGAAATTCTGTTCCCTCACAGTTCTCCTCCTGATTCTTTCCCTTACCATAGATCAAGTGTAGATCTGTGGTAGTGAATGAGACTATGCTTGTGCTTGGACAGAGGTTTTAACTTGTGCTAATTATTAAAAATGCGCTAAGAGGTTTTAACCTATGATTAATATTGGCAGTGTTAACAATGCTTATTATTGGCAGTGCTCCTGGAGTGGTGAGGGAGGAAAAACCCATGGAGAAGTGACTTTACAACAGAACTTTAAACAATACTGAGGACAATGCACAGAAAAATTGATAAGAAGAAAAGATAAGAAGATAGAAAAACACCAAATGTAGGACCTTGCAGTCTTAGCCTTCAATAACAGTTCTTTACAAGCTGCCTTGGCAGCTCTATTGTGCTGTGCACAGACTGCTCAGATATCCATGGGAGATAGCAAAAGGGAGATGTTGCAGGAGTTTGGAATTACCATGATTGTAATCTTGTTCTCTGATTATAATTTTCTCCGGCTAAATCAGTGTCCTTCCTCCACCACCATGACACAAGCATGGATCCATCATTCCTGTCTACCCTGGATTGAACTCTATGTGTTCTCATAGTGCTTAAATGCCACAGTTCCTTTTATGAGCTGGTTGATGGAGGGCTTCTGCAGCTAACTTGGAGATCTTGCTACCCTGAGAGGTGCTCCAGATTCATTCTGAGTGCACTGTCCAGATATTTCTCTCTCCTTTTTCTCTGGATGACCTAAGAGCCTGTGGAGCTCTCTGCTCTGGCATTTGTTACAAATTCAGTATATCTAATACATAGTATTTTATCTGAGAAATTTGCTTTTAAAGGTATTTGATCTCTGTCTATGCTTTTGGTGGATTTCTGGCTCTCACACTGATGTGTTGAGAGAGATAACTTTTGCATTTAGTATCTGTAGTTTTGCATTGGAAATATGTAGACTTTTTCTGACCAAATCCTATTTAAGCAGATGAATATATCTACCTTATTTCTTTTTCCTCTGGACATTTCCTTGGCATTGCAATGCCAATGATTTGATTTTCTTCTTGTATTCCTTCTGCCTTCTAATAGCATGCCTGAGTCACAAGGGAAGGAGTCTCCGATCTGGTCTTTGAAACAACTGGCTATTCACCTCACCATGTTGCTGAGCTCTTCTCGCATCTTATTTACAGACTCTTCAGGCTCCATCATCAGTGCAGTGTGTATAAAACGCAAGGATTGAACTACAGAGTGTTTATGTCCATGACTACATGAACTGTGCTCCAACAAACTGTTACGAGGCTACAGATAGAGATAAAATTTTGCTGCATTAGGATGTGCCTCATCCTAATGAGAAGCTCAGGATTCAGAAAATGGTGAACCATAAGATAACATGGATAGCCCTGCCCTCTTGTTTTCAAGAGGGTAGGTATTATTAAAAAACAGTTATATTTTAGAATAGAAAACCAACACTCCAGCATACCTTCCTTACACCTAATATACAAATCCAAGCCAGCAGCTCTCTGACTAACCCATCATCAGATCCTTGGAAGAAGATGAAGACTTGCTTTTACTCTTTCTTTTCAATTCAGTATTTATTATCAGCAGCATTGCTAAGAGGAAGACTGGAAAAGGAAAAAAAGGAAAAGCACATGTAAGAAGCAATTTCACAAAAAAAAACCAACCCTTTAAAAGATACAGTCACTTTTCTTTTAACAGTGAAGAATATTTGGAGATGACTACCAAAGAAAGCCAAATTCAATGGAATTAATCCCTTCACCAAAAGTAAGTGTTATGTTTCTGGAAAGCTAAGCTGCTTTTATGACAAGGCTATCAATCAAAGGTAGGATCCCTCTGACATTATATAGATATCTATGGTGTAGGCATCTCAGCTGCAAATATCCACAGCTGAACAAGTCACTCCAGGCTTGTTTTGCGTCCATGGAAGGAAAAATAGGCATGTCTAGACTGGGATTCATTCCATCTAATTTAGGTCTAAAATAAGTCATATGAATCACATCCTACAAGTGCCTGATTCCCTCCACTGACTGTAAAGAAAAACTAGCCTAGATGCAGGTATCTGTACCTTGTAAGCCTCTGAAGATACATGAAATGGATGTCAATTCAAACTGACACTCTATTCTGATACAAGAAGTTTCAGAGAGAAAATCTAAGGGCCAGGAAAACAATCAAATACAGGCAAGAGAGATGTTAGGAAAGGTAAGTGAAGACATTAACAGGTTGGTCAGAAATTAGTCAGAAAAAATAGTTACATTGCAAGATATTAGAGCTTGTACCATCTGACTGTACAAAATGTGATGGGTGTACTAAAGAGATAGAACAGCAATGTTAGTAAAAGATGACAAAGTAGGCATCTCCCTGATTTAATTCATATCAATACATTCCTTCATACTTTCCATACCTGGAAACCATGCTGAGGCACATGGAGAGCAAGGAGGTGGTTGGTGACAGCCAACATGGCTTCACCAAGGGCAGATCGTGCCTGACCAATTTGGTGGCCTTCTATGATGGGGTGACAGCATCGGTGGACAAGGGACGAGCAACGGATATCATCTACCTGGACTTGTGCAAAGCTTTTGACACTGTCCCGCATGACATCCTTCTCTCTAAACTAGAGAGACATGGGTTTGATGGACGGACCACTCTGTGGATAAGGAGTTGGCTGGATGGCTGCACTCAGAGAGTGGTGGTCAACGGCTCAATGTCCAAGTGGAGACCGGTCACGACTGGCGTCCCTCAGGGGTCCGTGTTGGGCCCGGCCCTGTTCAACATCTTTGTTGGCGACATGGACAGTGGGATAGAGTGCACCCTCAGCAAGTTCGCCGATGACACCAAGTTGTGTGGTACCATCGACGCGCTGGAAGGGAGGGATGCCATCCAGAGGGACCTTGACAGGCTGGAGAGGTGGGCCCGTGCCAACCTCATGAAGTTCAACCAGGCCAAGTGCAAGGTCCTGCACCTGGGTCATGGCAATCCCAGGCATAAATACAGGCTGGGCAGAGAATGGATCGAGAGCAGCCCTGAGGAGAAGGACTTGGGAGTGCTGGTGGATGAGAAGCTCAACATGAGCCGGCAATGCACCCTTGCGGCCCAGAAGGCCAACCGCATCCTGGGCTGCATCAAGAGAAGTGTGGCCAGCAGGTCGAGGGAGGTGATTCTCCCCCTCTACTCTGCCCTGGTGAGACCCCACCTGGAGTACTGTGTCCGGTTCTGGAGCCCCCAGCACAAGAAGGACATGGACCAGTTGGAGAAGGTCCAGAGGAGGGCCACGAAGGTGATCAGAGGGCTGGAGCACCTCTCTTATGAGGACAGGCTGAGAGAGTTGGGGCTGTTCAGCCTGCAGAAGAGGAGGCTCCGGGGAGACCTTATAGCAGTCTTCCAGTACCTCAAGGGGGCCTACAAGAAAGATGGGGAGAGGCTGTTTAGTAGGGCCTGTTGTGATAGGACAAGGAGTAATGGTTTTAAAATAGAGGGAGGTAGATTTAGATTGGATATTAGGAAAAAATTTTTTACAATGCGAGTTGTAGAACACTGGAACAGGTTGCCCAGAGAGGTGGTGGAAGCCCCATCCCTGGAAACGTTCAAGGCCAGGTTGGATGAGGCTCTGAGCAACCTGATCTGGTTGGGGATGTCCCTGCTCCTTGTAGGGGGATTGGACTAGATGACCTTTGAAGGTCCCTTCCAACCCTAACCATTCTATGATTCTATGATTCTACCTTGTTATTATTGGTTTTGGCAAGAATTAACTCAAATCCGAATTTGATCTTTTAGATCTTTTAGTTTTTTCAGCTGATCCAATGCCAGTTAAACCACCCCAGATCTAGACGGATGTAAAATATCCCAATGTCAGTGGAGGCACAGTTTTTGCCCCATGTAAATTCCCCATAGTCAGTTTTTACCTGGTCATTTATTCTCTTGTAATTTATTCTCCAGAAGTGGTTGTGCTTCTCTGAGGGTGGTGACACCAGAAAGCTACCTCCGTAAGGGAGACCAGAGTGAAGCTGTTCATATCTCTGCTACACCACTATAGAGTTCACCACTGAATTTGGCCCAGAGTCTGCAAAAAGAACTGGGGCATTTATTAGGGAATTGTCCTGCAATTTACCATCTTGTAGAAAATTACTTTAGGAGGATATTGAAAATATTAATGCAAACTGCTGCATTTTTTTTAAAATGCCTTCAGACAATCTGCACAGATGTCATCTAACATACAGAAACAGGGGAGTTTGAATTTATCTTAAGACACTTAACTCATTTTCCCCCAAGAAGTAAATGTACCCACAACAGATTTTATTTCAGAAAATAATTAACACTGTCTTAACTTGTGTTTCTGTTTGGACTGACGGATGTGTTTAGTATGTGTTCTTTTCTACAAAACCACGTGAGGAATTTTGTAGTTCCAGAACAGTTGTTTTTTTTTTTTTATTAAGACCCATTTGCTCAGAGTACTCTTTTCTTCATGATTTAACTACTGTTTTAGATCATTTATTTTTATTGACAGTGAGACTAGTCCATTTGGTTGACTTTCTCAAACATTAACTGCTATAACTTTCATTTAGACTGCCAAGGTTTCTTCATTTACCCATGAAATCAACCCATTCAGCTCTCTAGGAAAAGACAAGTTAGACCTTGTGTTTCTTGCTCTCAAGGAGAGAAAGAGGAGAAACTGTGGCACCACCTCATTGGCATTGCTTTTTCTGATTTACAGCTGTCCCTACTGAGGACTCAAGGAAGATGGGCAAGGGCAGCCACCCTACATGTTTTCTTCCCAAAGCTTCTTAGAAAAAATGATGCTGTATCCTTTAATCAAAAATTATTTCTTACCAAAATCCTTTCTCTAATTCACCACTGAACATAGCAGAACACTGTCAGACTTTGTACATCTTCTAGATAATTCGTGAAGCAAAGATTTACAATCAGTAAGATGGAAAAGCCAGGTGTACGGATAAGCAGGCAGTGATGACAGCTGGGTGGCTCCCTGTGATTGCAGTGATGGGGTTTGGTGCCCACAGTGGTTCTCCATTCTCTGTTTCTCAGCCTCAGATCTCTAGCTGGAAGCCAGAAAATTGTGTCTGACCCTTCAGGGAAGGATGAAGAATAGCTTTAGAAAACAGACTAGGTTATCAGCTGTGATTTTTTAATATTTTTCAATGCCCTAGTTCATGAAGCCACCACAAGCTCTTATTAGGCACAGACCAATGGGCACAGGACAATTAATTAAGAGTATCAGAAAGTTCACCTCATCTCATTTGATGACCACTCTGGTCACCTCACATAGTCTTCTCCAGAGAAAAGTCTGTAAATTATTAAAAGTGAAAGAAACAGTTGAGTTACAAAGTTTTACCACTAGGAATTAAATTTCAGTTTTTCAAGGATGCATTTTTCTTTTGTTAAAATTTCTTAGAAATAACAATTGGGTTTCTGTTGCTCAGAGACTTCTATCAAGAGAATTATTTATTAAAGATAAGGCATC
This sequence comes from Chlamydotis macqueenii, assembly GCF_036417535.1. Lineage (NCBI taxonomy): Eukaryota > Metazoa > Chordata > Aves > Otidiformes > Otididae > Chlamydotis > Chlamydotis macqueenii. Next base: position 96,607,760 of record NC_141556.1, on the reverse strand, counting down.
AATTACTCGATGACTTCTACCCCTTTTAAATCAGCAAGTGATAAGCACTATTAGATGTTGAATCAGACCCAGCCTTAAAGATACAATCTAGATCCTATGCACCTGTGCCTGACTCAAACTGGGAAAATAAAAAAATAATCCCAAGAAAAGAATATATACCATTAGAAGTAAGATCAGGATTTTACTCTCTGTTTCATGTCTCTGTAATCCTGACTAATACTCAGTTTGAGGGACTAGATTTACAGTGTTACCTCTTGTGTTTTCTATACTTTTTCCCTGCTATCCATCTGAGAATGATACACTGGAAATGCAGGGCTGGACCTACATTTCATGTAAATTAATATAGCTCCACTAAAATCAACCGAGCTATAATGCTCTAAAACTGCTAAGGATCTTTTCCTACATCTTATTTATATATTTTTAGAATGGACATAATATCTTAGTTCATATTAAAGTGTAGAGTTCATCAGAGCTGTAATCTCTAAGACACAGGCCTGCATATCTTTTATGATAAATATATTGCATTTCTCCTAGTTTTGATGATAAAAATCTACTATTCCTGGGGAGATGACTTGCTGGAACTTGGATAAATTGAGCACATGCTCCTATGCTAGGAGTTGAAGAAATGTGAAAGAGGTCTCTGATGTTAATGCAGTTAAGCTAGCAAGACTGTGTTGGTGTCACTCAAGGGTGGATAGTGTTGGGTTTTTTATGTGCTGATAAAAAAAAAAGAATTACGAGTTTGTTACTATTATTGTGGCCATGCAAAATGCATGGATCCAGTACAGGGTACCAATAAATTGCCACAGTATATATTGTAAAAAATGTAAAAATTTCCAGTAGACAGAGTTCAGCCCTGTCACAAGATTTAATCCAGTCCACTGCTTGCTCCTGTTTTTTTCCGAAGCCTGTGAAACGTGGAGAGGGAGCAAATAATGTTCCCAGCTCAGAGGTTTGGTATCTCTCGGCTTGCTTTCTGCTGTCCTCTTTCTTAGGAACCTCACACTGTCTGACTGCACTAACAAGACGCATCTATGTTAACTGGTCAAAACGGATGTCCCCTTATTCTTGTAGTTGACTGTGGAGATCTGTCAAGTGGTTGATGGGACTGTATGACATGCTCCTCAGGAACACAAGGCAGAAATTTCTGCTCATTTGATGGAGGAGGCAGGCATGGCCTGTTGCGATCAAAAGTTTGGACACTGTTGGTGCAAAGAAGTGGTTCTTGGGCAATGGACTGCAGGCAGCATCGTACCCTAAAACTGGGGCTAAGGGCAAAGTATAAATTGCTGGCAGCACATCACCTACTCAGCAGCTTTGCCTATGGCTCAGCCAAGTCACGGGTCTCTGGCTCAACCTGTAAATATTCAGCCTCTTTTGAAGACACTGTGAACATAATATATTCAATCATGAATTTTCAAATATATTTTTTTTAATTTTTAGACTCCTGAGTGCACTTTCTCTTTTTTGTTGATGTTACCTCATACTACTAAATGCCTGAAATATTTCCAATTGTAATTATGCAGTGGAACATTTCTTTGTTGTTTCTGTTTGAGTTTTATGGTCTGGATAACATTTAGTCGTAGTGAATGCCTGCCATTTCTATTCGTTATTTACTGTTTGTATTACAACAGGAGGGTACGAGAACAGGACAGCTAATACATTAGACAGCTTTGCCAAATGTGCGAATACAAAGCCTTGCTGCAGACTACTGTTGAGGACTTCTCCAAGTCAATGCCACCAGGAGTAAAGCCAGGATCCCTGCGTGCATGGTGCACATGCTGCCATGGAGAGAGCCACACGGTTGAGCTGGGAGGTGAAAGCTCCGGTGCTGGGGTGGCTGCTGTCCTGCTGCCATGTGGTGTGATCTAGCAGACATAAGCTCACCTATATGATCACAAGGGAGAGGAAAAGTGGGTCTAAAACAATTTAGGACTTTCTAGCTAAACCATACTTTGAGAAACACAGAGTCAAAAATGTTGCTTTGCCCTGCAGGGCAATCCTGAGGGACGGCCATGGAGAGAGGGCCTGGAGAAGGCAGCACAGGTAAAATGGTTTGGTTGGCATGAAGCTTTCATTGCCGTAAAAAGTGGGAATAAAGTGTGACTCCCCATGTTCCCAGCTCAGCACCGTGACTACTCAATGATACTCTGTCCTATTTGCTCAGCTTTCCAAAATGGCTTTGCTCACTCTGCCATTTCCCACTCCGCAATGAAGTAGCAAGCCACCTACGATCTTTTTTCTGCCCTAGTTTCTTTTTTTAAAAAAATCACAACACCGCCAACCACTTTTGCACGGCAGTCTCAGTCGTCTTTCACTATGCTGGTGCACCCAGCCTGTTATTTAAGTTCCCCCTGAAAAAAAACCCACCACTTTCTTCTACAGTGCCCACACAAAGTGAGTCAATGTTCTTTTCCATTCATCTCAGAGAGACCAGGATTGCGTCCAACATGTTATCTTAAAAAAAGAAAAAAAGGAAGATGCATGGGTAAAACCACCGGGATGTTCATACAAATCAACTGAATAGTTGCACGACTGTGTTTCTGCAACCCTTAATCTTCCTCATTCACACCCTCTGTACTATCAAACATACCATGTGGGCCTAGCTGGTTAACTGTTAACTTACCTTGCATAAGAGAATATTAAAAAAAAACCCTTAGTAGCAACTTTTTTTTCCCCCCATGTGGTCGTGCTTTTCTTCCTGAGATGGATTACCCAGTTAGATATTTTCAATGAGGAGGTTCCCCCCTCCACTCCTATAGAAATATAAGTCCTGAGTGGTGGTTCCATCTCTGCAAAGTTGTCAGAGTACAGGCCTCATGGACTCAGAAGGCAACATAAATGCTTAACTTATGTGATACACATCTTGCTTTTTTCTGTGTTGTATTTAGATTCACCCTTGTTATCTCCAAGGCTTGTTTCACTTGGCCGTGGTACGCCTCAGGGCTCAGTGTGAGGAACAGTGCGGTCCCCTGCCATACTCACTGGTGTTTAGTGCCATTAACTGGTTTGGGACAAGGTCTAATGGGTAAGGAATGACAAAGCACCAGCAGGTTCAAAAGGTAGTATCAGATATGCTTAAGAGTTTTTCTGGATTTTTCCCTGGATTTCACCTGGAATGAGCATGGAGAGCTTTATTTCCTATTGTTGAGGTCAGTGATGGCAGATTAGCTTGCCAAGGCAGTGAAACTGCTTTGGATTTTGTCCAATGCTGGGATGTTCAGTCAGTGGCCTGTCAACCAGTTAACAGGCTGCCCGAACATGTCAGGCCTTCAGCCTCCATCTAGCAGCAGCTTGGGAGTACACCATGTTGATTTTGGGTAGGGTGAACAGCTTCACTGCCGGCAGCATCTTGCCGCAGTAGGGTAACAAGGATAGAACAGGACTTCTGCTACTGCTGGAAAAGCCTTGTTGCTTGCTGAGACAAAAGAGTTGGACATTACTCATCCTGTGTTTTAATGGATGGGTTTGGTTAGTGTGTTTATATGTGAAGAAGGATTCTCCATGCACAGCTTCGCCATGCTTCTGTACTGATGTACATGTGAGGTCCAAGTACTGCCTTAGCATGTAGATTTTGGTGTGGTTGTACTGGTAAAGGACAAGGTGTGACAGTAAAGGCAAGGTTTCATTGATATAGTTGTTTCCTTTTCCTCTAAGGAACCAGCTTTAAATACCATTAAGCCAAGTTAAGGGTCCATACTTTACAGAGCTGCTTTACTTTAATCACAACAGTTACTGAGATAGCACAACTGAGCAAATGATACAGAAGAGTTTCACATGTATCACCTGCAGTCTCTTTTCCTAAGCTATAAAATAATAGTAATAAAAAGGAAGAGATTTTTTTTTTTTTTCCTAGACATCAAAAAATGTGAGAGACTCAGTCCTGCGTGCCATCTTTTTCTCTTGTCAGGACATGCGCAGGGGTCAGGAACAAACAAGGCATTTCTGGATACTGCATGTCAGTGAGTTTCAGACCTCAGTTGGACTTTTAACAGCTCTGGTGCATCCTCACGGGGTTTCTGGAAGGTAGAAGCAGCACATTGTTCCTATTTTACAGCTAAGACATCAGGATGCTAAGCACATGGGATAAGGGGGTATTTGCGGTGGTAGCGCCCAGCAACGAGGCTGCCTGCGCAGAGCATCACGCAAGGAGAGAGAGATCTTCAGCTGCGCTTCTCCCGGTCCTGGCAGAGGGAAGGTGGCTGTGCTGTGCTGGGCACAGCCGAGCAGCTTGCAGGTTGCAACTCTGCACACTGCAGCTCTCTTATCCCCTCAGCACAAAGCTGCTGGCTGATCAGCATTTCTGAAAAAAAACCCAACAAACAAACCAAAACCCAGCCCCCTAAACCAAAAAGCTATTTAAGTGCACAAACAGAACTTTATGAGCCCAACTTGTTTTGCAAAATACATTCAGACAAAAAAGAACAGCAATTTAAACACGGAGACATCCAAGAAGGACGTTTCCCATCAAGATTTTTCAGAAACCTTACATTCAGTTAAATTCTGCAAACCCAGACACAAAGCTTTTTGTTGAAAGCATCTGCAAAGGTACCACATCCCATTTCTGAGTAATTATGGTTCCTAATAAATTTTTGGCTTCCCTGAAGTCAAATTAAACTGTACAACACATTTCAATGGGATCAGGATTTCATTCATAGTCTGGTTTTGACAGGCTTACCTCTCCTGGTATTCCAAGAACAGTGTAATTGTTGAGGTTTATCACAATTCAGAATAATAATATAATGCCAATTGCCTTCCAAAACCAAAAGGAAAGTTTAAAGCTGAAAATAATTTGGTATTTTTAAAATAAATACTCACCACTTGCCTCTGCATTAAGTCACAATTATGAAATAAATGTGAACCATTCTAGGTCTTCTGTTGTCAGCAATTAGAACAACTGTATCTGAGTATGCTTAAAGTTATACCAAGCTACAAGACATGTACATGAAAACAGAATCAGGGCCACTGAATGCAAAAATGTTATGCTAACCATTCATTTCTGAAGTAAGGAGAACAGACTGCTGGATTTTCAGACGCAACATGTGTGTGCTAAAGGAATCAATGTGCCACTGCTCTGTAAAATTCACCTCTGTGTGACAACACTTCTAAAGTGTGTTTTTAGGATGAAATTTTGCAGATGTCTTCTGCTGAGCTAGAGGGAGGATTTCAGCAGTGATCGTCAATGAAAGGGTGAGAAAGCCACCGTTACGTTGTCTCTAACCCTCCAGCAAGCCAGGAAAGACAGGATTTTATTTTAAAAGTAAACAAGTCAGAGTTTTAGCTCCTCTGAACTGCCAAGTGGCTTCACTGGGTGACCCACTGGAGCCTTCTGACTGTGTCTAAGCTTTGCACTAGGTCTGTATGTCGGTTTAACATTGAAGTGTGAGTGAATGACAGGGAAATGATAGGCCACAACTTAAAAACAGAAGGACGGAGTCCTGCCAGACAGGAATAATTGGCTGCAGACATGAGCTTTCCCCAGTCTGCCACCCATTCATTTCTGCAGAATGGCTCTACAAAATCGTCAGCATAAATTTGACATTCTTATGGAAAACCACCTCTAGGTGGAAGTATTGACCCTGCAGACAGAGATGAGATCATAAATATCTATGTGGCAGAAGTGATGGCAATGTTTTTTTAAAACTACTTCCTCCAATATTTTGCTCTTGAAACTGTAATTAGATGAGGTGCCTTGAGATTTATATACCTGAAGGCAGGTTGCAAAGCTCACTGGAGCCAGGAATTTGTTTCTCTCTTGGCCCAGATTCAGAGACCATGGTTCAAAGAAGTGCTTCGAAGGTGCTGGACCCCCGCCTTTGGTGAATGCAGCAGCGAAAGATGCATTCTTACTTTTAAAAATATACTTACGTGCCGTTCCCAGATTCCATGCTTGCCATCTTGACTGTACTTTTATCGACATTGCTGCCTGAACCTATGGTTCTTGGCTTATTCAGTGTAGCAGAAAGTTTTGATTTTAACTGGACAAAACAAGAACATCGCTGCTACTTCCTTTTCCCTCTTTTGAGAATGAATTGCGAACTCCTCACTCCATATTTGAGTAGGTCATTCAAAGGATTAGTCCCGTACTTCGAGTGCTATGAATTGTAAGCGATATGTAAGACTAGGTACTGTCTCTATTACTGCCTTGTAGAGTTAAGGTGTGATTCGCAAGGCATCAGAAACTGACCTTCTCAGACTAATTTCTATGCAGATGCCAGAGTAAGATGGACTGTGTAGTTCACTTATCCAGATGATCGTGACACCTCCTCCTTTCTCACTGTCTAGGCTCTTTGTTAGAAATTATGAGGGAAATTTTCAAAAGGCCAGAAATGCTGACTTCCACTGAATATCAACAAATCACATGCCTCACCTGCCCTACGCACTCTAAAAGTAAACAACAAATCATTATGCTATTGGAAAGGTTTCATTTTCTGTATTTCCTTTTTTTTTTCCCTTTTTTTTTTTCTGTTTCTGTTTTACACTGGAACCTGCTGAGAGTTTCTGTTGCGTTAGGCCAGTATTTTCAAAAATGGCTAAGTGATGCAGGAGTGGAGCTGAGCATTTTTTTTCTGCAGGTAGGTTTTATTTACTGTCAAAAATATTGTTTATATCGACTGAGCATCTCTCACTGACCATTTGTCATGCTGGGGAGAGGCTCAAGAGAGTTGAGACAGTTGCTGGTACATCTTAGAGCTCTGTAGTCACAGCTCGTACCTGTATACCGGGACAGAGGTACAACTCCACTTTCTACCTGAGTGAATTTCCTTGTGTCTCCCACTCACCTGATGAATTCCATAAATGCTATACTACTGGCTGCCCTAAGATGCAGCCTTGTTGATAACTACTGGTAGCTCTGTTTCTTGCTGCCTGCAATACTCCTCCAAATTAAAGAGCAAGGTTAAGCTGAAAGCAAGGTACTAATAGAATAACTTTGAATATGAATTCATGACCAGGTAAAAAAGCTTGTGCCTAATCCTTTGTATATCTCCTGAGTCTCTAGGAAAGGCTCTCCCATCTGTGCAGCACTTAGGTGGTGTTTCCACCAGCATAGTTACCCCTCACTACCTTCCAGTGAGGAATGGTTTCATTTTCTCACCATTGCAATCAGGTCATGCCTTAATCTGAGTTTCCTGGGTGCCAATGAATTGTGTCCTGGAAAGTTGTGTGTGCATGTGAGCAGCCAAGTCAATGATTTGATTTGATCAAAGAATTGATTTCCATCCACACTGTGACATTAATTAATTCAGGCATAAGGCAGTATAAGTTAATTGTTCTTTGGAGGGAGGTGGCCAAAAGAGGAAGACAGAGAGGGCTAATCCAGCAAGTAGAGGCCGACAGAGACTGGCCAGCTCTCCAAAGGGAGATAGGAATTGCTGGACACAAATTGCTGGGCTTTACACAGCCCATCTGTAAAGAAGAAGATATCCTATTTCTATGTATTTTATGTATTTATATCTATCCTTATGTATATATATACATAGATAAATGTTTATCTTTCTCTACGTATCTCTACATATAGATTTATGCCCACATAAAGTTAATTTCCTTAGTCAAGATAAGCTCAGCAGATCCATTACAAAGACTCAGCCATATCATGAACACCTTTAGACTTTCCTTCGTGAAAGTGCTGTTGTGTGGACTGGACCAACAGTTTGAGAGGAGCAGGGAGATCGTGTAACTCAGCTGAGTTTAACTCTCTCTGCCAGAAGACACCAGGGAGGTTGACTGTTAGTGTACTGCAAGTGCCATCTTTTCCTAGTGCGCTTCTCACTGAGACTGACCACTGATCTTGTTAGAGCCAAATGTGGGCACCTTGTGCAAGACTGGAGCTGGGAAATAATTTTTATCACCCACACCAAATGGAAAACCAGCACAGTGTTTTTTAGATGCTCTTTTTTTTAAAGTAAAGGACTAGATGAACAGGAGAAAAATAAGGTTCTTATTAATAACAGATTGTGAATGTAGCCTTCCCTTCAAGCTACAGTGGCACAAGCCTGTGCACTATGTTTTATACAAAACATGTAATTTTCTCATAATCTCTACAAGTATCAAGTACAAGAAAATGGCTTTTTGTTCACAGGGTAGCTCACTGATCGATTATATGTTCATACAGGGTCAAAGTCTGATTTTATTTGTACACTGCATGAATTGCTACATTCTTTACAGAGGAACATCACTTTAATGATAGTTTTTGGTACCATTAAAATATTTGGACCAGTCACAACTAATTGCTTGGAATTAGTCTGGAAATGCGAACCTTGTTTTCTGCCTTTTTTACCCAGTTATCTAAATGATCAAGAAAGAAGCTCAAAGATGCAGCTGCATATTTGGGTTTGTGCTTTGGTTATTGGCATCTTTTTTGCACCTTTTCTTTATTAGGGGAAAAAAAAATCTAAACGGCAGAGCATATATCCTCCAAGCTTTTCATTCCACCCACAGAGTTCTTTTTCTTTAAAACTGTGGCTTATTCCCAACTGGAAAGGCAGCAGCCTAGCTAGAAGACAGGTTATGTTCAAGAGAGAAAGGAAGGAGGTAGCTGAATCATAGCAATTTAACTCCAGCTGGGTGGATGTAAATCCAGCCACTGGTTGCTGCTATCACAAGCATAGTATGATTTCAGATACAGGGAACGGCATATTGTTCTGGGTAATGAAGGCTAGAGGTCAGAGCAGGCTATGCATTTGCCTTTATTGCTTGCACTCCAGCAGGTGCAATATTCATTGCCTCTACTCTGTGCACAGCCATCTCTAGCATTACTAATGAAATGTCAAATCATATTTTTATTTACTTCCTTTCTTCATCACCTGCAAATAACCACACTGACAACCCCCAAACGGGTCATTTGGGGGTTTCTAAGAAAGCCATCAGTAAAAGCCAATCATCAGTAAAGAGCACTGCGTTCTGGAAATCAACTGAAAAGGTTCATTTGAGGCTTTTCATAAAACAAATGTTGCAACAAAATTAATTTGTCCAGCATTAGTCATCACCCTTTCTGCATGTTAATACTGCTTCTTCTGGAAGAAACAGGATTTTTTGTTGTTGTTGTTTAAAAATATCCCGTTACAGTCAGCACTCACAAAGGGCAGAAAAGTCAAACATCTGAGTGTGTCATATTAACATGCTTCACTGTCCTGCGTGGCCAAGTCATGCAGGCTAGTTTTGGTCACAGATCAGTTGTTACCGTTTTCCCATGAGTAGCTACTTGTACCTGCCGTCTTGTCAAAATCTTTGCTGCAACAGGCCGGAGGATGGCTCTTTTTTTTTTGTGTTGATTTGCCTCAGAACCAGGTGACTTCTGAGAAACTTAAGTGTCCAAGAGGAAAAACCTCTTCAGGAATGTGGTAGAGTCCCTGTCGCTGGAGATTTTCAAGATGCAAATATACAGGGTGCTGGATAATCTCATCTAGGCTCCCCTTTCTTCGAAAGGTTGGGCCAGATGATCTTTAGAGGTCCCTTCCAAGCTGGGCTGTTCTGTGATTCTCTGATTTTGTGATTCTGTGATTTGGTTAGATTTTCATCAAAACCCTTCCAGGAGAAGCAGCATTTGGCAAATTTCATTCCCAGAGTAAGTTTCACCTGCAATGCACACTGTGCTAACACAGGTGTGGAAACAGGTGTGTGGAGGAGTCTCCTCTGGACTCATCCCTTCAGCTTCCTTCCTTTTTTTTCTCCTTTCTTCTGGAATTTGGCTTTTGCTTTTTGTGTTGAGAGATTTTTAGGAAAGTGAATGTTGTTATTGTAGATTGCTCAGAAGGCAGAAATTGCTGTTGTAAGGCTCTTCGTTATTCCTGGGGAGCACTAGGTTTGTGCTGCCCACAGAAGGCATGGAATTTGCCAGGATTCATCTCCAATAGCTCAGAGATGGATGTCTTCTCATCCAAATGGCCTTATGTCAGCTCATGGTTGGAAACAAAGAAGAGGATGGGAGTTTACTCAGAGCCCTTGGGTGGGACATGTCACTGCCTTTCCCATTGTTTAGCCCCTGAATGTAAATTTTCCAACAGATTGGTGACAAAGAGTGGAGTCTGGGGGCTCTTGTTTCATTTGCAGATATTGGACATGAGAAAGACAATGACCTCCAAGAAGGTGAGCAATCTGTACCTACAGGTCTCTCTTTGATTACAATTAATTAATCACAAGTACATGTTAGAAATGTGCCAAGCACTCTGTGATTAGAGAAGCTCCTAGTCAAGGGACAGGCACGTACAGAGAATTTAGAGGAAAGCCAAGGCAATATCTTGTCCTTTGTGGAATAGCTGCTGCAAGAGCAAATGTGTATTATTTTAATCTTTTAGGGGAAAATATTTTGGGAAGCCTATAGGCAATGTCCACTAAGATTAGAAAAGTACTTCATAGTTTCTGATGAAGAGGATGTTTGGCCTCCCAGCTTTTTCTTCAACATCTGTTGCTTTTCCAACCTACACCAATCCCACTTCTGCTCAGAATTAATGTGGTAGGTAAGAGGGAAGCAACAACTTTCTGTCAGGGTGTGCTGAGGATAGTTCACTTGAGTTACATTTCAAAGTGTCTCAGGCTTTTGAATCAAGAAGTACCAGTTTCTTAGAGGGATTTAGACACCTCTGTGACTTTTATTCTGCCTGAGAACTTGCAGAACATGGGAGATGTTGAACACTTACATTCCTCTGGTCTTGCAGTTTCTCTGTCCTGGAAATAGCCTTTTGTTAGGTGGACACTTGTGGAAGGGGAAGAAAAGCTTTGATTTACCCACTCCCTTGCTGGAAAGAGATGATTTGAGGCTTGCCTACATCTCCTGCTCAGAAGCAGTATGTTCTCTTCTTTGAGAGAGAAGCATTAGCCTGATATTAGATCATTTTAAATTTAATCCAGTGAGGACTTTAAAGATTTATATAGATTATCTCTATGTTCTTTTGGGTGCAGAATTTCATAATCATTGACCTAAACTGCCTTCACAATCACTGTGCTGTTCCTCAGCATTATGGAGTCGTTTCATCAGTTCTGACTTGTCCTCTGATTGGCATGTCACAGGTTTACTTAGGATGAGACTTAACTACATTAGAGACTTAAGTACTTATGCCTAAGTGCAGACTCATAACTGCCTGCCATCGGCTCCTGGCATCTGCCCTGAAAAGTTATTAGCAATAGCAAAACTCATCACAAGCTCCATGGGATTCTTCTAAACATGGAAACTCTTCTTAGAAGAAGGATTGGTAAAAATCGTGATTTGCTTTTCAGAGAGAAAGAGTTGTCAATAATGTGATACTCAGCAAGTTGAAATTTCTGTGGAAATGTGACACCTAAAGCACTTTCTGTGGTGCTTTAAGACACTTTTCTTCCAATGATTTTACTTTCCATTAGGCAGTTAAATAATTTTCAGGTTCTGGATCCTAGCACATTGCTGAATTAGTGTTATTAATGAAGAACATAATATGAAACAGTAACATAACTATCAAACTGTTACTTACTGGAAGCTCCAGATTCATTCAAAATAAGGATCCTCTTTGTACGGACCTCAAGACTTTATTAATTGACTGCAGCTGACCTGTTAGCTCACAGTGTCAATCAGCATCAGTGTCTACAATGTGCTTGCTCTCCTTTGAGAGGTGTCTTGCATAAAGCTGAACTAGTGACCTCAAATTATCTTGATTTCTCCAAATCAGAAATTTAATGTCCTATATGTCCCACAGATAGAAAATTAAATAAAATGTAAAATATTAGAGTGATGGTCCTCTTATGACAGAAATACCAAATTTTGAAGTTAGTTTTTTTTCCGTAACCAGAGGACTAGAATGAATTTTGAAATCTCAACTTAAAGAGAATGTCAGTATCTGAAACCAGACTTAACAAAAAAGCTGACTTTCTAGTGATCTCAGAAAGAAAGATCAAAAATGAAGTTTGCTTCTCCTCCAAGTACTTCTATGCAACTCCATTCCTAATGTATACATTTACCAAGTTTCAACAGCCTAGCATCATGGGAATGTGGAAATCAATTGTGTCAGTCATTCACCCTGATGCATACATCTGTATTATCTTAGACTATGTTTCTGCAATGACCAAACTCTGGTGGCTCAAAGGATCACTTGCTATGTGGAAGACATTGTGAAAGCCAACATTACAGTTACAGTTCAATGCATTTTTTGATACTATGGACTCCATTACAAAGGGTCTCTCTCCCAGGGAAAAAAAAACAAACCAAAAAACAAGCTTTTCTTTAGTGCTGTCCCTCACGAGAGTCACTTTGGTGGGAACAGCTGCTAAAACTGTTAATCCACCAACTGACTGGTCATATGACTTCATGGAGACCTGCTATTATTATATGCAATGTGCTCTTGCTTTCTTTCTCCATGCTCTGGGTTATGCACATCTGACATCACTACTGCAGCGATATTATACTGATTACTTTTTATTCTGAGGCCTCACTTCTTATTACTGAAGAAGAAAAGAGATCTCTGCCACATATATTGGAGAGGGAGAAAGTCTGTAGTCCTACACCAGCTCCACCGATATACAAAAACTCAGTTACCTTTCGTTCAGGCTCCTCGTGCTCTGGTCAACATCAGACTGCTCACATGTTACACACTGAATTTTTTTGCCTATCAAATTAGCACAACCCTTTATTCCTAAGGCCCAAGGATCTCAAGCCTTTCCGCAGACTAGCCATGACTGGACATGTCAACCTCTGATTGCCTGTCTTGGATGAACCTGAGATGTTCATGTCTTCAGTAGCTTGAGAGACAGAAACCGTACAGCAATGGCTGGGGTAAATTGCTATGGATGTGTGGTGGCTGGAGATGGTCGTACCTCTTTCTTGAGGGTCATAAAGTGCAGTAATGCTGAGTCTATCAGGATGTGTGAGGCAGGCAAGGCGTTGGCACATTGACCACTGCAAGAAGAGGGGCAAACAGAGCTTCCCAGAGCACTGAGGGGAGCTAGGAGCACGTTACATTGACAGTGCAGCCTGCCATAAGGATTTTGGTGCTTTTGGCTAGGACCTCTGCAAATTTTCAGAAGCAGGTTTGGTGTGTGCTGAGGTACAGATCTGGATAGTACAGAAAGCAGGAAGGTTGATATTTGCTCGTACCATTTCTGTTCTGGTCCTTACAGGGGTCATTAATCCTCTTTCTTGGCGTAAGTGACAGAGGAGGTCAGGAATGCAAAGCTTGTCCCTGTAGTATAATATTGCCCACCTGACGGGTTGAATTATGCGGAAATGCCTACCGTTTCCTTTGGAGCACACTAGAGGCCACTGCAAGCGATGTACCCTGGGCTCAATGCATCGCTGGGCTGTTCTACATGGGCAGCTGCAGTGTCCCTCTGAAAGGCAGCATGCCCTGCTCCCATGCTCTGCCATTTGGTATCCTTTCCTTCTCTCCTTTGGGAACAGCTTCACAGACTGGCACAAGAGTGACCAAGGGAAAAGCAGATGAATCGCTAAAAAGACCCCTGACTTCTTGGAAAAGAAGTGAGTTTTAAAAATACAGTGCCATAAAGCAGCAGCAACTTGTGCATTCAAAGCAGAGTTCAACCATTAACAGTTAAAGAAACTCCTGCAAGGTCTCCGTACTTCACAAGTAAGGAAACTGCAGCATAAGTGACAGAGCTGAAAGTTCCAAGCTAGGTGAATATCAGAGAAGGAATTAGCATTTCTGCCCCTTGACTACCAAAGCTGGTGTTTGCTCTTCAAGGCAATAATGCCTCCAAGTTCTTATGTTGCAGATTGAACAAAACTAATGCAACTTTAATAGTGTGTATGCATATTTTATACCTCCACCATAAGGACACGGATTCCTTAGGCTATATGATTTTGACATACAGTTGAGAGTGGTGCAGATGTAATGCAAGGAGATGGTCATGTCATAAAAGGAGCAACAGAAGAGATTTTTCCTCACTGTGCAGCTGATTTCTTTCTTAGCTTGAAGTCTCTGGTTTGGGGTGGTAATGTGAGATTTTCTAATTTACCTGGATCTGAGTTCCTCGAGCTAAAACAAACACTGATTTTGCTGCCATGCTGGTTTGCACTCGTTTTTACATCAGAGGTCCTCTCTCCTGAACAGATTACATTTTTTTTTGTCTGAAACATGCCAGTCCTTCCTGCTCTCTAACTGTAAGTAAATATGTTTATAATGGGCTGCTTTCTTCCTGTCCTGATTGGGGCACAAAGAGGAACTTACCTTATTTTTATCTTTACAGATTAATGTATCTGGTGATTTTTTTGGGGGTGGAGTGGGATAGTTTTTCCCTCTTCAGTGCAGGGAGGGAGTTAGGTACCTGAGAGTATGTGTCGTCAGATATAAAAGAGGATGCACCCTGCTTTCTGTTGCCAGTGTCAGATGTGCTTAACACTGCATAAACGTCTCTGTGCATCAGCAAGAGGAATAGCAACGTGCGGGGGAAATATCTGCATGCTGTAAAAACAGGGGAGTCGCCTTTAAATTCAGGATACGAGTTTCCAAATACAGTTTTCTGGAAAAACACCATCAGAATTGGCACCGGTTCTCTGGCGGATAGTTGTATGTGAAATGGCACGTATCTGTAGGGCTCGGGAGCTGTGTCTCTCTACCTAGATACGGAGGATGGGATTTCCAAAACAGAGCCCTCAGCGATGCCAGGGCTCGGGCAGTGGGGAGTAGGTTTCCCCGCACCGGGCTGTCAGCCTGCAGAGCCTGCCTGCTGGCCTAGGATCGCTCTGGAGAGCAGAAATACGTGCAGGGAAGAAATCTTCCTTTCCTCGGCTCATGGGTAGAGATATGGGCCATCTAGTGGGGAAAGAAATTAATAGATGAGGAAAGCTCCCGTTTCTGGTCTCTGGCTCACTGCCTCTCTGGTCCAGCCTCTGCGTACGCCGACAGCAGAAGACTTGCAGGTAAATAATTCTTCTAATTCAGTAAGGAACAGCAAAAGTCAAGTTGGTGCAAAATATCCAGCGGTTCTAACACTGATGGTAGTTAGACAGCACTATTACCAGGAGACCTTTGCAGAAATAATGAAGTGATTTTGTTCCTTCGCTTCAAAGTGCCCTGCAGATGTAAAAATGAAGCCAGACTATTATGTGCGCCCTCTTGATACTTCTGTGTCACATTACTTCGGTCATGCATTTAGTCCATGCTCTATAGTGTCAGCTTAGCTTATTATGTCTGTTTTATAAGTTCATACAATTAGGTTTTTGCTGAGTTATCTTTGTTGGCCACAGGTAACTGACACACATCTTATAAAGATTTGCATGAAGCCTGATTCTTTACTTTTATATCTTCTTTTTAAGGCTGAAGGTGCCTATAAGACTGCTCTATGCCAAATAGCCTAGGTTAATTTTCAATTCCTATAATAGCTTGTCCCCTCATCCCCCCGCAATTTGATGAGTACTCTTATAATAAGCTCATTGAAATGTTGTTCCAAAAAGCAGTGCTTTCACAGGAACAGTGCTCAATCTCACGTAACAAAGATCTATATTAAGATCCATAGACTGAATCTAGATAAAATTCAGTCACCGTGACTGCTGACAGGAAGAAGATCCCCCTGCCTTGCTGTGCTGAGACACCCAGAGCAGATGAATCCATGACCCAACTGCATCGCCTTGAGTGCAGCCGTATGAGAGAAATACCGCTGCTGTGAGGGAGGGAAGGAAGATCCTCCTGTTTTGGGTTCTACATGGAAAAAAAATCTACTAAAATTTATTTGTGTGAATAATTGTTCTTTCCCCCCCAGTTGCTGTGATCATTAAGATGCTTCTTCAGCTTTCATGGCTGGGTCCTGCTGTTGGAGTACAGGGCTGGCTTTGGCCTCAAGCTGAGGTTGTTGCCTTAAAAAGGGGCAGCTGTGGCTTTGTTGCCAGAGTCTAACCAGCCCCACAATATGCACCCCTTCACCTCCATCACCCTTCCTTCCTGCTCCTGTGCAGGAGACCGGGCAACACCTCTGGACTGGCTCCTTCAAGCACAAGAGCCAGGTGCACAATGGAAAAGGAGTTATTTGGCCTGCCAAAAGCTGGTGTTGCCTGGAGCTGGAGAGCATCCATCATCTAGAGAAGGTAAAGCCCTGGCAGTCTGAGTGTTGGGCCTGATTGGGACAAGGAGGAGCTTTCCTTGGATTGCTTGGAGAATAATGCCACTCACACAGGGTGGTGGGAGACAGCAGCCTTGGTGGTGTTATCTCTGGAAGGGTAAAATCAATTTTGTTGGCACTGCTGAGGCTCTGCTAGGGTGTGTGGCCTTCCTGCATAATGGGGCAGCCTTCCAGGAACAGGTGTGACACTCCAGCCAGTGGTGGATGCTCCCGGTAGCAAGACAGGGACCAATCACCTTGGAGAAACAGACAGAACAGGACAGAGAATGCAGAATGCACAAATGCATTTGGGTGGTAATGTAATTTCCAAGAAAAAAAATCTTCCCCAACTCTTGTTTTCAACAAACACTGAAGCCATACAAGATTTGAATCTGGTCCTCGAGCATAACACCATTGACATTATCCCAGCACTTCTCTGGAGTGGGAGCAAAATCCATAAGGAGCCATCGAGCAGTCCGTTATGACAAGACTTGATTAAGCCTACCCAAACCCCCAACAAACCTAACTGCAAATATTATTTATTGATCACAAAATTTTCCTCCCACAGTATTTGATTCTTAGTGCAACTAATGCTGGCCATTATATAGCAATTGTATGATGTAAATATATGCTTGAAAGTACCAGTCTTTAAGGTAATGTTTCTTTTTTCATTTCACTGTTTATGGATGGGGTGGAATATAGTGAGAACCAGGGAAGCTGTATTTGCTGCTTTGCTGTTATTGCAGTCTTTCACAGTTTTGAAGATAGAGTCTTGGACCATTTAGATCGTTGAGCTCTGCTGAGTGGGATTTCCCCCGCAAACTGGTTCCCTCTCGGCCTCTTTCACATTTGTGGCTCACCATGGTCCCAGAGATCATAAGCCCTGGCTAATAAAGTCATATATTCAGAAACTTTCTGAGTGAGTTCCTGGAAAGCATGTGGTAGGTGTGTGATTCTTGTCTGTATGGTAGACTTGACCTTATTGCTTGTTTCTGACTTCACAATATATACAGAAAATAAAATTCTGCAAAGTGCTGGAAATGAAGGCGAACTGCAATCCCTGGTTTCACAAATACCTTAAGCACTTGCATAATTCAAAATGTGTGTCTCATCCCATCGTCTGCAATGCATGTGCCTAGATTTCAGCTCATTTTTCTTGTGTTTATGAAAACCAAGCATCCCACCGAGTACCTGACACAGTTATTTTCTACTGCAATGACATCCCTGTGGTACTGACCACACAGGCTTTGAATGCACCACTTGCATTACTGCTGCCACCATGAGACTCACACCTCTGACGGACTAACATCTTTTTTAGAAGCCAAACTGCATGTCAGAGTTACTCATGCTGGAGTTCCTGCGAGAAACTTACACCTTTTCCCTCTGGACTGCATTGGCAATGTTTATGATTCAGACAGGCGCACGTCATTTCTTACAGCTCTGTGTGTCCCTCCCCTACCGTCACTTTTCAGGGGGTGCTCAAGGACTCCCCGCTCTCCTGGGTGTGGGTCTCACGTGGGCCCACTCTGCGGCAGGGATGCCCCAGGGATGTCCTCCATGCCCGTGTCCTCAGGGACATCTCCCTGGGAGCAGAGCCAGCCACCAGTGGCATGCAGGCGCAGCTCCCTCCTCTGTTGGAAACACCAGCCACCTGGCCCTTGGGAAGCTTCTGACAAAGCGTCCTCCAAAACAGCAGAAAGGAGGCGGAAGATGCTTTTTCACCTTCAGCTGTTCCCAAAGCTATGTAATAAAGCTGCAGCCAGTGCACCATTCTTCTCTGGAATGGAGACAGAGGGTCAGCCACACGACCATCATGCCGATAATGGCTGAGGAGACTCGTAGGCTGCCTCTCACTGTAGCACAGGTGCTGCTGAGGGTCTGTGTGTGGGCAACTGGGAGACTTGCCAAGGGTCCGTGGATGTCCTGCCTCCCGCGAAGGGCTCGAGGCTCTGTGGCTGTGGCAGGGACACAGACCAGCCAGCGGCACCGATCTGACCCACCCCTGCTGCATTTGTCTTCCCACTAGGCTTTTCCCAAAACCCCTGCCACCAACTGCCCATCACCTGCCTCTGCTGGCCCCCCTTGGCTCAGGGCACTGACGGGCCCTGGGCAGCCCCTGTCCCCCGACATACACGGGTGTCTCTGATCTAATAAATTCATTACCTCGCTTGTGTTACAGGGCTTGAATACAACAATTGTTTCCACTGTGCCAAGGCATTCATTTAACAAGGAAGGCCTTGCCTAAGTTTAGTTTTTACAGCTCCGGTTCCTATTTTTTTTAATGAGCATATATTGTAATGCTCAGAGGGGCAGGAAAGCCATCTCTGGGCTTTGCATAAAGTCCAGGCCTCTCTACTCAGGGTTTGCTCAAGAAATTTCTTTTTTTTTTTTTTTTCCAGTCTCTCAGCCTGTATGTTTTAGCTAGTGCAAAAGTGAAATTGTCATCGTTTTTACCAAGCTGCTGAGATGCCACGTTAAAATACCAGCCCAATAAACTCGGGGGGGGGGGGAATCCTAATTGTGTTGGCACAAGCATAATTTAATTCAGATTGCTATAACAACAGCCAGTGTCCATGCTCTCTATAATCACGTTAAGGCCTATACACAAAATAATTAGCATCTTTATATTTGGTAAATAGAGGTCCGCTCCAGGTCAGCCTCAATGAGGACACGGCATTGTTAGAAGCCAAGGCCTTTTAAAGCTTCTGCAGAACGGGCATTTGCAAATAAAACTCCTCTGAAAAGGACAAAAGGAGGGCTTGATTGTCAAGGAAGCACCTCCACTTGCCTCTTATCCAGTTTTTGTTCCTTCCTCTGAAGAAAAATAATAATTCATTTATTCAAGCAAAAGGAATCAAAGGAAACTGCGTATAATAGGTGCGCTATTTGCTCAGTTTCCTCTGCACAGCCAAGCATGGCCTGACAGGCTTCTCAAAAGCGGGGGGTGTCTTTCTGCAGTCCCAAACCTAACAAAATACAGTGGGATTTGTTTATTTATTAGACATTTCTATGGTCATTTGGCTTGGGACAGACTTGCCAGAATTTTGGGCAGTTCAGAGAAATTGGAGGACACATCCACAAGTAGGCCAGGAGCTGAGCGGCCTTTGCTCCAAAGTGTTCCAATGATTTGTGCAAAGATCTTTGTTACTTACATTTATGTAAATAACATTTCAATAGAATCTTGTAGAGATTTTTAGTTTAGCTGAACAAAAGAGGATATGACAAAGGTAGGTACGCTACTAAATGATATGGAGAGAGTGTGCAGGGGGGGTGTCTTCTGTTTATTTGGGGGCAACTGATACTTTCCAGTGAAAAATGGTCCGTCTTTGTAATTGCAGGACTTTTCACAAAAAAAGAAGTCACTGCATTTGACATTTTTGGTATTTTGTAACAGTGCCAGAAAAGTCCTTATCCTTGTAGATTGACTCTAAAATTGAGATAGCGTCTCAAACATTTTTACCTTGCAGTTTTGATAAGCAGAAAATGTTGGTTAATGACTTTAATAAAGTGTCATCAATTACATTGCTTGAAATTATCTGGAAACTCTCACAGAAACCTACATTTAGGTCTAGACACAATATTGAAATTTCAGCTGTTTCTTGTCAGTGTACTATGCATATCTGTTTCAGTGCAACAAGACAGGTCTGCGCCATCAAATTAAGAGACAGCTCATTCAGTTAGAGGGAATCGGCATATATGCTAATGTCAACAACCTGTAGATCAGGCTGGCACACGGATATTATTGAGTCCAGAGCTCAGGATATTTCAAAAACATTTGTCTGGACCATGGAAAAAGCTCTTCTTTTTCAGGAAGGACAAGTATACTTCTCCTGACAGAGGTCCTCTCCCTTTCCAGTCCCGTGCTCCTGAAGCAGCCAAGTTTCTCAGGAAATTTTGAGCACGTTCCCCTTATCCTTAGGTCTTCATACTCCTCTTTAAAAAAAAAAATACTTGATTTAGTTAATCTCCAATCTATTATGCTTGGTAATGTCATCTCAAATGTAGTATTGAATGCAATCACACAGGGAATGTGATGGTTAGGCAGAGTTTACTTCCTGTGGGGCCGCTTTTTCCTATAGAACAACATTATTAAACCACCCTACGAAACTCTGCCTGCCTAACCAACACTTGTTTATTTAAAGCATGTTTATTGGGCTGTTCTCTGAAAGCTGGTGAAAGTTTTTGGACAAAAGTGAATTTTTGTAACTGCACATAACAGAATCATATAGGCCACTTCCAGTCAAGATCAGAAAATTGTTCCTCAACAAAACTAGAAAAAGCCCATATTAGCCTTTCAAATAATTACCCATAATTTTTTTTAGAACAAATTCAGGTAACGTAAATTTAAAAAAGAAGCAATTTTCCTTTTTTTTTTGGAACCCTTTTGGTTCTCTGTCATTCCCTCCTGCTGCCACCAGAGGTCAGAATAGCGGCAGCATGTGCGTCTGTACGGACATTGGGTGGGGGGGTGGGAGGAAATTCGGTGGTGGCAGTTCTGGGAGGAGGATGCCTTTCAACACACCCAGCCGGAAAACTCCTTTTGTGAATTATATCAAGCTCCAAGTCATAAGTGCGATCGACACTTTCTCAAACCCTGCTCCAAAGCGGACATGCTTAAACAACAGCCAGTGTTTTATGGAATTTCAGTAAAACCCTCAGACAAAAAGCACAGCGCGGGACTGAGTGGGTCATGTGCTGGGGCACCTCCACAACCACAGAAGTCAGGTTTTGAAATTTGTACTGTATGAACATGTCTCTGGAGAGACCTAGAAGAAAGTCTCAAGGCATACGGATGGTGGAATATATTTATCAGTAGCAAATCTTATGTGATCGATGCTATTTCCCTCAGTGGTGCTTGTGGTTGGAGTGAATCTGTATAATTCACACTGAGAAACAGATAGACTTTTCCCTTTATTTGAGTCTTTCTCCTACTTAAATGACACTTCAGAGTCCACTTCTCTTCCTGACCTCCTGCCCGCAGAGATGTCCCTGTGTCCTTGGGGCTGCTGACAGCACATGGGGTGAGTGACAAAAATGTTATGCCAAGACCTTGAGGTCATCCAGATCTCCTTTTATGCCTTGTAGGGTTTTGGAGATCAAATCAGCTCGGAAGAGTTGGACTAGAATTAAATTCACCTCCACCCTTTGCTTACTGCTTGCTTCAAAAATCTCATTTTGCATACTTGGTGGTTTACACACTTGGTCCAGAGGTCGGGAATGAGCCAGACATGAAAGGCAGATGTTGCAGAAGAGGTGCTATCCCAGGGGAATTACTATAATGCTTCCTATAGGCATCGCTTTGCAATTTTTCAGGAATGCAGTCAAATCTCCTCATTAGGCACTCTGTGGCGTGGTCAGGACTCGTGTTATTAACTCATACACTCTAGCTGTCCTTTCCACTCTCTGTTGTACAATAATCAGACATGCTGTTGTCCTTAATGTTTGTACTGTACTGTGCCTGAAGGTCATGCCTCATTTCAGGATTACAGCTAGTTAGGACTTTTTTTTTTGGTGAAATGCAAACATGTCACAGTTTGCAAGTTCATTGAAGCCAAAGTCTTCTGTCAGTGCAGCATGTTGTGGCATCATCCAGGTTTCGGCGGGAAGGGGTGTACCATGTGTGGGGCTCCCTGGCCTGAGGCAAGAGGAGGTTGTGTGAGATGCATCCAGCATTTCAGCTGCAGAGCAGAGGTGTTTGTTCTGAAAGCAACTGTACTGAAAAACATCCATTTCACAAATAAATGCTCGGGAGGTTTGGTTCGGCTCCAAGTGAGAATGTGAGCAAATCCGGAGAGCTGTCATGTCGTTATTCTGTCCCCATCGCTCTCCGGAGCCTGTTACACTAGTCGTGGTGCAGAGAGACAGCAAGCCTACCTTCCTCGCTGTGCTAGTGATCTGAGGTGGCACAACAAGAGGGTGGGAGAGCAGCACTGCTATTCCCATCGAGTACTGCATCGCTCCTCTCTACCTGGCAAAGTGGCACGATTTCTGCTGCTGAACTGCTCCATCTGTTGCCACGAAAAACTCTTTGCTGCTCTCTTTACACAAAAACTGGGAAGAAGCCTGTGGGAGGATCCCCTTTGCTTCCAACAGAAAAAAAACACTGTTCTCCCTTCCTGTAACCCTCAAAACTGCATGCAGCAGTGGCTGAAGTAGTTTACCACACTTCTGGAAAATGCAGGAATGCATATGCATCTTGTCAGAAAACAGCCCGGCAGCCTGGCTTAAACCTCAGTGGTTGTGTTTTGTACCATTCATCGATGATCTGTTTTCAGAAATGTCTGAAATAGTGCTATTATCGTACTGACTGTTACTGCCCCTCTATTTATGATATTGTTCCCCAGATGACTAAAAATCTCAGAAAAAGATGCAAAAAATTAATTGTGGAGAATTCTTCCTTTTGCTTAAGTTGCCGTTTGAGGAAGTTTCTTTTCAATTACTGAAAGTTATAGGCATGTCTATGACTTAAGAAGGTATTTGCCTCTCTATATGTATTTTTTTTCTTATATAGCGGGAGTTTTCTAAAGCACTACTGAAACACTTTGTTTCATCCCATCTCCAGCTGTCATGATGTTCCACAGGCAATGAAAGAATAATCAGGAAAAAAAAAAACTTTGTCAGGCTCATTTCATAAATGCCTCCTTCTTTTTCTGTTATAGGAATTAAAGACAAAACTGCTCGCTCTCCTCGTAATCATTTACTATTTTCCACAGCTGTCACATTGCCTTCAGCTCAACTGTCCTACTGCCACCAAGATCTCCATGCGGGAAATCCATAGCCACCCTCTACTCCTTGTCACGCCTTGCCTTTGGACTCCATCTGTAGGAAGAGCAGAGGCCGGTGCAGTGTTTCCGGAGGCAGACCTACATGTGCCACATAATTTGTCTCCAGCGTAGGACGCAGCAGTGCCGGAGCCCTGGGCCATGAGGGAGCACAGCCTGCCGGGAAGCGCAGCCCAGCCGCACAGCGGTGAGGCACAGAGTTTCCCGGCTCCTCTCTCCTCTGCTCGCATAGGTGGAGCTTATCCTTTTTCTTTTTTTTTTTTTAAGGGAAGAGGGAATATCATGCGTGAGGACACATGACAAAAGCATGCGTTTTGCACCCTCCCCCGCTTCCTCGCCTGTCAGAGTCCTGAGGTGTCTCCCCCTCTGTAATTAGGTTAAGTAGCTCTTGCAGAAGGAGCTAAGAGGAGAGCTGCCTCGTGGAGACACCTAAGGCTGGTTAAGGTTATTAGGCTCCAGCAGCATCGCTGCAGGAGGAATGCTGCCCTCGCAGTTTTACCCTTTTAGCAACTCCTTGTGGGGAACAGCTTGTCTTTAAAGACAGAAAATTCTGTGTTAGAAGAGAAAAAGCGAGAAAGCTGCTTTCAGCAATTATCAGGCTCTCTTACCCAAATGAGAGACCGATGTTTCCCTGCAGGTCTCTGTTCTGGCTCTCCTGCCTAATATAGCTGCTTGCCTTTAATTTATGTGCTGGCAAATGTGTCTTACTGCTGTTTCAAAACAAAATCTCTTTGTGATGCATGCGTATGTGTACGCGTATGTGCACATACGCACATGCACTTCAGTAACTCATTGCTTGCTCTTGTGTGTATATACGGAAAAGAACAGAGCCGAAAACCAGGTATTCCTCTCTCCAGAAAAGCTTTTTGAAAAGCTTATTTTCGCTGGTCCTGATCTCAGTTCTTAATTGAGGAGACAATGGGGAGCTCTGAGCAGAAATTGCTGCTAACGTGGCACTCACTGATGTGCCTGGATGTAGATTTCCTCAGCATCAGGATGCTCGTTCGCAGCTGAACAGGGAAATTCTAAAATGACAGTGGTGGGCAGATCAGGCTCCAGAAGCGAGGTCCCTGGTGATTTCCTTCACTTCTAGTGGGATGAACACTTTACCTTTCTTGCAGCAACCTCTTCAGGCTTTGGCTCACATGCCTGAGTGAGCCAGTGCTTCCCAGTGGCAGCCAGAGTAGGGTGAGAGAAGGGGTTACAGAACTGAACAATCAGAAGGAAATGATGGTCCACCATTTTGACCCCTTCTCTGTCCCACAGCCTGCTTCCAACCAGGGCAGTCACACAAAGCCTTGCAGCTGTCTGAAGGGGGATTTGTTTGCTTTGGGTGGAAGTGTATTTCCAAGAAGTCAACATGGTGCAAGCGACTCCCACCAGATGTTAATCTGAGATGTCACTCAGATTTTGGTGACTATAACCATAGAGTCCTATAAAGCCAGTGAAAAGACTCAGTCCTAACACCTGTACTGGGAGCTCAGTCTCGGCTGGACCAGAACTTCAGGAACTCAGTGAGGGCATAATCCTGGGGCAGAAAAGGCTGGTATGACTTAGAGGCACTTCATAAAATACCCTGATGCTTTCTACAACTGAGCAATGAGCTGCAATAGCATTATACCAGGAGCTGAGAATTTCCATGCTGGCATCTCTGCCCTCCTGTTTTGACTACTAAATGAGATTAAAAGTTCAGTCATGAATTTCAGTGATGAAGCCAACCACTTTGTTTCGAGGAGGTTGCAGTGAATTAGGTTAGCCGAGGGACAAGGTAATATGAAAAGAGAGGCTTACAGTTAATTAAGTGGATGAGGAACTTCCAAAAGGAAGGCTATGGGAGGTGGGTGTTTAGATGGAAATAGGTCATGATGACTGCTGCAGCCCCATGCTTAAGGCTTTACATTCAGGAGAGTCAACCTCAGCCGGCACCTTTTGTGCCACCACACTAAGCCTACCTGTTTGTTCAAATCTTGTAACTGGCTGGCCAAGGATGTTTTGTAGTAGACATGTAATGGAGCTGGCAAGGGGCATATTGAGCCGTGTGATGGGGAGGCTTGGATGGGGGGTAAGTGGCTTTGCGAAGTCTGACAGTGTTCAAGCAGTTGCTGCAGGAAGGTGTTTTCTGTACTGCAGATACTGAGCAATACTGTCTACACTGGTGCAGCTTGGTGTCTAAGTAACAGATTTATTTCAATTTTTTTTTTTTTTTTGCTGCGTGAGCACATGTTTATCAGTGAAGCACTGGGAGGAGAGAATGGGTACAACAAGCTGTCCCATGGAAAGTAAAGTACTTGTATTTCTTTGAAAGTCACGGTCTGTAAATATATAGGTTGCTTTCATATTCAAGTTTTTTCAAAAACAGTGTCCTTAAGCTTTCTGAATGTCTTAGAAATCAACATAACATTAAAAACCTCTGTCCACTTGAATTAAAACTTGTGAGGGTGAAAGCACATGGGCAAGCAAGAGGATAAACAAGGAGAAGTGGGCAATGAAGGTGAAAGGGATGGAGCAAAGGGTAAAAGACAGGTCAAGTGTTGGAGCTGGTTCCCTTATGAAACTCTGGTTTCTGGAATAACAACTAATACCGAAGTCTTCAGCCCTCAGGAACTTCTGTTTCTCTTTGTTTGGAAACATTTAGATAGCTGTGGTGTAGTCAGGAAAATGTTTGTAAATCCAAAACTTCATAAATCTACAGGAGATGTAAATCACTTGTCATCTGCTATTTGGTTCTCTCTTTTAAAAGTGTCAATCATCGAAGCAAGGTTTGACTAGGGCAGCCAAATTCAAACACAAAATACTGAATAGGGGCTAAATCAGGAACTGACAGCCAAGACAATCTGCCTTCCTTGAACACATGCTTTTTCTTAAGAGAGACCATGGTGACCTAATGTCTGGGCATTATAGATCTCAGTGATACAGGCAAGAGGCCTCCCTTCCCTGAAATTGGGTTTACCATGCCTTGCAGTCTGTCTGGCGCTGACGCCTTGGCTTGCTGCTGCTTTGGCCTTGAAGTGCACCTGGGCAATGGCAAAATGTTCTTCAAGGAGAAAAAGGCAAAACAGCAGTTCCCTAATCTCATGGGTGAAAACAGAGTGATGCAACACACTCCACTCTCCACCCCTGCCTTCGTCTTTCGTCTTATGCTTTTTTTTTTTGCAGCAATCATGCTTTGAAAAAGAAAACATGTAGTGTGTTTTCTTCCCTGCTGGTGTGTTTGAAGCCAGTGGCAAAGCCAGGGTACCCCTCTGCTTGCAGCAGATCAAGCTCGGCCAGCCTCATCCCTACATAGTGCAGGGCACGTGGGGCCAGCCTGGCAGCTGTGCCGGGCTGTGGGGCTCGGTCGTCCCTTATGTTTGTGATTGTCACCAGCCTCCTTGCAGGGCCAGGGGCCTGTGTGTGTAGGAGTCACATACCACACTGCAGCGTGCAGATCTGACCGGGGTGTGCTTGTTCACATCCCACATCCCTCGGGGGCCTTGCAGTCCCAGGGCAGGGCGTGGGGAGGGCGTCAGGGTGTGAGAAAGAAAATATTGAGTTGTGAGCTGAAATAGCACAGAAGATAGATTTTTTTTTTTTCCCCACAGAGCTGTGCTTGGCTCTGTTAGTCTGCAAACATCCTAAACCAACAGGACTTCAGCAGGGCACTTGCTGGACTCCAGTACTTTCTTTCTACTTTATACGTGGGATCTTCTTGTCAAAAATGTAGGTGATACCTCCAATGGTCCTGCCACTGCTTGACAGCAGGAATCCCATTTTTGACCAATTCCGTTACACGCTGTGGTTTACCCAGCTTTTATAAGGCTGAGCATGGCTGGATGATAAGGTGGAAGGTCTCAGAAGCCCTTTTGCTTTATTATAGATGAAGTGTAGGATCTAACTTTCACAGCTTAATGTGGATTCCCACAGCAACACTTTCAGCAATCCTTGCAAATCCCTGCATCGTCATGCAGTCAAGCTAAATTTACATTACAATATTATGGCATGGAAATATATTAGCAGTAATTGCTGTTAAATGGGGCAGGAACATTCTAAGATAATGACTTGTGGGGAAAAAAAAAACAACCAAAAAAACCTCCCAACCCCCTAAGTGGCTTTAGAACTTACACAGTATGGAGAAATGCTCTCAATAATAAGCTGACAGGTTCATCAGGGACAGCTATCCTCAGTTCCCCAGTTGCAAGTCTCCATGTGTTTAGGACTCTAAGGAGCAGCATCAGTTACCAATGGCTGGCTGATGCACTCTGAGCAGATACACTATTGATAGACTCAGGTGAACTATTGTGATTAAAAATATGATAGACCGAAGAAAATATGGTACACCAAAAAAAAAGATTACTAACCACTTCCTATCCTCTTTCCTCCTCCAGTGGATTTTGAGAATTGCTACTGACAGGAATATTTCAAAAACAGGGTTTGTTTGTTTGTTTGTTTTTTTTCATATTACATTGTTTTTTTTTCTCTGTTTATTTGGAAGAAGGCAACAAGTTAATCTTCTTTCTAGATCCTAATTAGCTGCTTTTAGCATCACATAGTTACACTTACACGTCAGGACCACAGCACATTAGGTCTGCAGTGACCTCACACCAACAGTGTGGTCCAAGCTACAAGGAGCAACGGAATCTGCTGGGAGGCCACATGTGTTAAGAGTTTTTTTAGAAGTGAATGTGTCTCATCCATACCAGCTCAGAGGAAAAGTCCAGAATATTCTGGCTGGCCAACATGGGAAGATCAACAGCTACCATTCCTTTTCTCTTGGATAGCCAATGTACACCTTTAGGAATGACCAAAACAAACAAACAAACAAACAAACCAAACAAAAAAACCCCAACAAAGTTGTAGTTTTGCTTTCCTCAGTGTCATCCTTGGATTTCTGCCTGAATCGTCCTAGTCTGGTTAACTCCTGCTGGCATTGCAGGAAAGCACTCAGCCACGTGGTGTCTGCATTGCTGCTGACGGAGCGATGAGATAAGATACACACCAATACTCCTGAGCAACTGCTTTCTTCCAGCACTATTTAATACTGTGAAAAAGCACCCTTGAATTCTTCTTGTACAAGTATAATGAAATGAATGTGACATTATTTGAAAACCAAAATTTTAAGGATTTTGCTCATGGTAAAAGCAAAACTATCCATTTGTGAGTGTTCATAAACATGAATGTAGATCTCTCTGTTATTTTTGAATGATCAGATCTGTGGTAACTGGAGCCTTAGAAACAGAGGAATACGAGCCATATGGTCATAGGGAATAGGATCACTTAATCTATTCCCCTACCTTACCCACGTTATAATGTCATTCCTGGCAGATAGTTCACTGATGGATCCTTAAAAACCCTGATGGTGAGGATTCATGGCTGATATGGGCAGCCTTTTCAAATGCTTCATGATCCCTACACCTGCTCCACCAGTCAGAGAGAACAGGAGATGATTTTCTTGTGCCACAGATGTTTTGGAGATGTGGTGGGTTGGCCTCAGCCAGCAGTCAAACACACTCCCAGCCACTCGCTCACCCCCCACAGCAAGAGGTGGAGAGAACAGGAAGAACAAGAGTAAGAAAATGCGTGGGTTGAGGTAAAGACAGGTAGATCACTTACTGTTGACCACAATTACTGTTGTGGGTAAAACAAACTGGACTTGGGAAAATATTTTAATTTATTGCCAATTAACTGATTTAGAGATGGGAAACAAGGAAGACAAGCATTTAACTACTGAGGAACACCACTTTTCCTCTGCTCAGCTTCACTTCAGGCATCTCTCTTCTCCCTTCCCCGTCTCCACTCCCCTTGTTATCGCTGCTGGTTGCACTCACCCCCTTTGGGAAGGCAATGGGCTTGGGGTCAGGCCACAGTGACTTCTTTCTGCTGCTTGTTGCTTCTCACTCTTCCTCTGCTGCTCCTTCCTTCTCACTCTTTTTCTATCCTCTTGCATGGATCCTCCATGGGCTGCAGTCTCTTTGGAGGAGTACCTGCTCTGCCATGTTATCCTGTGTCACATGTTATCCATGTGCCACTGTTCCTTTAGGGGGGTGTTACCAGCTCTGCTATGCAGTGCCTCCTAGTCCTCTTCTCTTGCTGTTCCCCCTCTCTCAGCTTTTAACACTTTATTAAATACATTTTCATAGAAGCACCACTGACTCCTCTGGTCAGTTCAGAGGTGCTACCAAGGGCTCAGCTGTGCCCTGCAATGTGTCAGCTGGAACCGGCTGGTACCGGGGGCAGCCCTGGCCTCTTCTCACAGAGTTCACCCTACAGCTCCCCACTACCCACAGCTTGCCATGCACAACCAAGGCAGGAGACTTCAAACATTTTCCATTCCATATCAGAATGAAATAGACTTTAACAGTTTTACAGAATCATAGAATCGTTTGGGTTAGAAGGGATCTTCAAAGGTCATCTAGTCCAATCCCCCTGCAAGGAGCAGGGACATCTCCACCTAGAGCAGGTTGCTCAGAGCCCCCTCCAACCTGGCCTTGAATGTTTCCAGGGATGGGGCATCCACCACCTCTCTGGGCAACCTGTTCCAGTGTTCCACCACCCTCATTGTAAAACATTTTTTTCCTGATGTCTCGTCTGAATCTACCTCCTTCTATTTTAAAAACCCTACCGCTTATCCTTTCACAACAGACCCTGCTGAAGAGTTTCTCAGCACTTCCAGCACTTCCAGTACTGGAAGACCGCTATAAGGTCTCACTGGAGCCTTCTCTTCTCCAGGTTGAACAGCTCAAAATCTCTCAGCCTGTCCTCATAGGAGAGGTGCTCCAGCCCTCTCATCATGTTCTGTTTTGTGCACAAGAAATCATAAAGCGAGACTCAGTCATGCCCAAATGGCCAAGGGCAGGTTGGTTAGTGTCACAGAGCAGAGATGTTCACCTTAGTGTCTCAATTCTCAAAAAGTGTCTTAACCTGTGAACTCCCTGAGCTTGGGTTGTTGAGGAGGAATAAGGTGGTGGAGACAGGAGTGGTATTGTTCTTTTGACTGTGGGTCATTAATGCTAAAGTATCAGCTTTTTCCAAAGAAAAATAGCTTTGTTGAAAAATCCTGATTAATTTTCCAAGCAGGCATGTTTTTTGAGGAATTCCCATAGGAATTCCCATAGGGGAAGGTTGCTGATCTCCCTCCGCTGCTGAAGAATAGGGCAGGTGAAAGCTATCATGAAACAAGAGGGCCTCGTTGTTTTTTTAAGGCTTTCCAGGGTGACTGAGTGATTTTGATTTGCATTTCTTTGCTAGAAGGGTGAAGAACAATATTTGCCCCATGAAAGCATGTTCCTGCTGACATATTCCACTCAAGGACTTTTTGGCACATATTTCAGTCCTTGGCTCGTGTAAATTGGCATAGGTCCACTGAGCCAACGCATCTCTATGAAAAGTTGAAGTGTGGACTGATGTGTGAGGCAAAGAGCAGGAATAATACTAAAATAAAATTGTTTTAATGGCTCTGATTCTTATCTAAACCTGTGTGGATTTTGTTTGACATAAGTACGCTGATTTCACTGGAGTTGCTATAGTAAGGGGACCTCAGAGTTTAGTTTTTGGTACTTGTAGGTAGAAGTGGCAGTAGATTACATGTATTGTAACAATGGATGCAGCAAATACACACCCATTTCAGTCTCAAGTTAATGTATTTCTCTTGGGAAAGCAATGGAATATTAGGAAAGTATGATTTTTATAAGCTTATAATTGCATTTTTGCACAGTTCTATTTCCCCAGGGTTGAATTCACATTTATTGGATTACCGAAGTAACACAGAGCAATGTCACACTGTTATGGGATATATTCCAGGTGGCCAAGGCTACTCCAGTGGAGGGGACTGCTTGATTGTCTGCTTTCTTTGAATCCCTGGGAAGATTAGAAAGGGTCCAAAGTCAAAGTATCAACTTTTCTCTTTCCCTCTACTTGAATGTGTCCTCACTGTGACACAGTAAGCAGATTGTACAAGAAGTTTGCTATTTCATGAAAAGAAATCTCCAAAGTGTCAGAAGTTGAACAGTGACTCCTTTATGGCTTAAAAATATTCACAGATTCATTACAAAATTCTAGGAAATATGGGATTGGTATTTTTACCTTCTCCCTCTAAGTCTTAAAGGCTTGTGTGAATTGGTCTCAAGTTCTGATACACTCTACCTTCTTCCTCTTACTTCAAGTCTCTTTCTTATCAATACACAGAATTCAATCCAAGGAGGCATTTTAAAAACACAAAATTTCAAATCACCACAATATTGCAACATCATATCTGTGAAAGAGTGTCTTAGGAGCTGCAAAGCTGCATCACTTGGCAGCACGCCCTGCTATACTTAGGATACTGTGAAGCAATAAACCTGCATCTCTAGAGTGCTTCAACAACAACAACTCTATCCTTACTGCCATACATTTATTTGAAATTTAAGTTGTAGTCATCCACAGAATACCACACTGATTCAGATTCATTTCTGTATAGATCGGTGGAAGGATTGCAGCAGGATTGGTCTAAAATCATAAGCAAGAGCGAGTTTGTGGGCTTATGGAGAAGGAAGGTGTGCTTGCATGCCTGACTGGTTGCCAATTTTTACCCTATTTGCATTAGTTATGCTAAAAAAAAAGACAGATTTACATACAATTTACATACAGTCCTTACCGTGTTGCATACATCAAGTGTATCTTTTACCAGTGTCTGAGAGCCTTCATAACACCAGTCCTTGCCTCACCTCCATGAGGAAGAAGACTATTATCACCATATTTATGTTGGTACCGTATTGCCTTAGCAATCAATGGGAATTATACCTTCCCATCCCCAGCAGTGGGGCCTTCCCTGGCCAGGTCCACGAGAGCAACCAGGCGCTGCTGTTGGCCCCCTGCCCTGTGGGGATGCTGGAGCAGGGCCAGGAGCAGTCACTGGTGGGTCTTGCAGAGCTGCACTCCTGTGCTCGCCAACCTCCTCTGAGAATCAGAGTCTGCACGGATAACGCTCAGAGTCACACGGCAAATCCCCGGCACTGTGCCTGGCCACTCTTACTGTATCTGTATGCTCATCCATTACTGTGCATGTGCCCTGCTGACACATTTCTTCACCTCAGCTGAGCTCAGTCCCAAGAGCTCTCGGTGGGAGTTGTGCTGACTTAATGCTAAGGGCTATGTTCAGGTGAGGAGCTGCACTTTTCAGAGTCATCACTTTTGCATTTCTAGATAAAAACTCAACCCCTGAGTTTGATCTTACAGCTGTCTATTCAGATGTAATTTTAATATAAAAGCATAAACTTAGCATAAAGAGAAAGGTGTTGCACTAATTCTCAATAGTTCAGTTGTGTTAAAGACTAATGCCATACAGAAATAAAGCTGGTCTTCATATACATTTTACAATGATGATAGTATACCATTCACAAGCATTGCATACCACTCATTTGCTTTTTGGGCTACACAGGGATAAGTAACTATGACACACATAGGCTAGGAGGCAATCAAATCTTCTGCAGCAAGAAGAGAACTAGTTCTCAAGTTTTATTTCTCTTCCAAGGAGAAGCAGTGTTTTTAGCAGCAACAATGAAATGTTGGACTTAAAATTTGATCTTTTAGTTTAAAACAAAAGTTTCTTATCAGTATTTAGAGTATAATAATATCTTATATTATTGAGTTATCTGCTATTCCTAGTTACAAAGGGTGACAATGAAGGCAGACTAGCTTTAGAAAGGGAAAGGTGAAAAATAGTGACCACCAGAGATGCAATGTAAAGACATTCTGTGATAGAAAGTTATTTCAGGACAGAAGCCAACAACAGGAAAGTGAAGGGAGGGGAGGCAATGGAAGGAGAGGGAAGGGAAGGGGCAGCATGTGACTGGTTTACAGGCAGTAATTTGGCATCAGGCAAATACTACAGATGTGGCTTCGCAGCTTGCGTGTGCGACTGTTGCAAGAGAGGCAATGCAAGCACTGAACTTGGGTGATAAGACTGGGCCAACTGGTCTTCAGTCCAGGAGAACTGCTGAGGGTGGAGGTCCTGTGGAGATGCACCAACTGCTGAGGGCTTCAAAGTACCAAGACCCACGCAAAATCCAGAGTGAAACTGGAAGCAATGTAACTAGCCATCTGTATGTATAATGGTGTATGTGAGACCATCATTTGGTGTGTTGGATTGTTTTAAATACTAGTGTCCCATGATACATCAAGACACTGTGAGAGCATGGCATCTCTAGCTGCCTATGCTGCCTTTAGATATTTGCCAATTATGAGAAGCTAACTCTGTGAAACATCATTGGTCTGCACTGGCCCACAAGATAAAACGCAAATCATTAGTCTTCCCCTCCAAGAAGCCCTTTCAGTGCTGTACAACTTCTGTTTTCTGAGCAGAGGAGCCTAAAGGAGAGCTATTTGTTTCTTCTGGCAGCCCAAATGAGGGTGGGGTGGTAGGATACCAGGAAGAGTAATAAAGTGAGGGATGTTCTTCAGATGTTTTTCAGATGTTCTTCCTTCTTTCTTTTGCCACTGAAAAGGTTCTCTGAAACTTTTGGGTTTCTCTGAAATGCAAAAGAAATCGAATTGTGTATCACAGAAGTTAAGTTTACACAAGTCTAGTAAAAAGTAAATTAATGTGGCAACAGGAATAGTTCCCTGCTGTAGTCCGAAGGATATGGAATAAAACAGGTATGGTAGTTAGAAGATTTTTTTTTTCTATTATTTTCTGTGTTCTACAAACTGTATGTGGCCAGAAAATATCAATTTTAACCTGTTTTATTTTCAAGAAGAAAAGTTACCGGCTTAGATCATTGGGACTGTTGTGGTTTAGCCCTAGTGACCACACAGTTTCTCACTCACACTAGCCCTCCCCCTTCCCAGTGGGATAGGGGAGAGACATTGGGAAGAAAGGAAAACTTGTGGGTTGAGATAAAGACAGTTTACTAGAATAGCAAAGGAAAAATACAATAATAATCAAATATAAGGATACTAAAATATACAAAATGAACAATGCATCATTTCTCACCACCCAATGTCCCAGTGACTGATACAGCCTGTACCGAGCAGTGATCACGGAAACAAAACTGAGTAGCAGGCAAAGGAGCAAAAGCAAGCCAGCAAGGTAGAAGGAACGATTCCAGTGAGGAAGCAAAAGAGACGAGATGGAAAAAATGGATGCCCCTCCCATGGGCAACCTCCGCTTACATAATGAGCATGACTTTTATGGCACGGAATACTCTCTTTGGCCAGTTTGGGTCAATTATTCTGTCTGTCTTTCTCCCAGCTTCCTGCATCTGCACATTAATGAGACTTGGAAAGCCTGGACAGTGTACTTGGTCTCATTAACAACAACTCGTAACAGCAGGGTGTTTATCAACATTCTTCACATCCAAAATCCAAAACACACCGGCTACTGAGAGGAAAATTAATTCCACCCCTGTCAAAACCAGGAGAGGGTTGAAGACTAAAATGGCCTTTCTTAGACATTTGGTAGGCCACTACTTGAGAATACACAAAAAGCATGGCTGAGCCACCTTGGGTGGATCACGACCACATAGAACAAAGCCACAAGCCCTGGGCTCTGTGATTGCCCCGCCTGGACTTTGGCAAGTGCTGCTGTTGGAAGATCTCTGCCAGTTTATATCTCTAAGGTCTGAGTGTGTACTAAACTGGGGGATGGGGCACTTTCAAATTGCAAACTGTCTAGTGGTATTTTTGGGAAGGCTATGATATGAGGACAGTGCACTGTGGACCCATTATCATTCTTCTGGAAAAGCAGGAGGATTTCTGTTCTAGGGTCCCTCCACTTTTGCCTTTTGATTATTTTTTTTCCCAGAGAAGAGGGGAACAGACATAAACAATGAAACAGCTCAAACAACAGCTGCAAACTACTCTATCTATAAATATCAGTGGGCTGCACTGGTCCCCTGAGGTCTCTCAGCTCCTCTGCCCCCCTTGTTTCCTGCTTCTGCCATTGAGTTGGGGAGTGCTGATGAGCCAAGAGCTGGACTTGTGCCTGGGCCATGGCCCAGGGATGACCGATAACACTTTGCCACTGCCACCCTAGTGTACCTGCCTGAGTCTTCTTCGCTGGAGCCTCTAGGGACATGGATAAAGTGTCCTGCAGAGTATTTTATGTCCCCATGTGCAGAAGCAGTGCTGGCCAGTTCAACAGAGCATTTCTGTCATTGGGAAATCAGCATCAGTGCTCGATGCGGTTCAGCACACAAAATGAGATGCCTCAGAGAGCCTGCAGATTGAAATAAAAAGGAAGCAGCTGAGAACCTGGAAAGACTGAATATTTTGTTTTCTTTTTTTTTTTTTTTTAATTGATGATATTAATTTGCCTCTTGAAGGAATCACAGCAAGGATGAGTCATTGACAAAAGAAGGCAAATGGTGCAGTGGAGAAATGGGTCTCCCCTTTGCCCGTGACAGCATGGGGCAAGCCATGGAGACTGTCAGATGCGGGGTGAGTGGGGCTGGAGGAGCAATGGATGCAGGGGGTAGAGGTGGGCCAGAGATGCAGCTGAGGTGTTTCAAGGACTCTGCCTTGCCAGCAGAGTATTACAGCAGGGGCTAAGTGATGGAGAATAATATTCATCTGTTGTGGGGCTTTCCCCAGAAAGGACGTGCTACAGGGTACCATAATTCGGAAGAATATAGGCTGTGCTTCAGCTCCCAGGATGCCTCCCTGCTGCCCCTAAGGTGCATGGTCCTATGAGCTGAGCATGCTTGCAGGCATAGTTGGAGAGCAGCGTGTGCAGACTGCAGCCGGGATGCTTGCAGGTGCTGGGAGGGGCACATCACACTGGGCGCACTAGTGACTGTGTCCCGTGTCCCCTGTCCCCATGAAAGCAGAGCACGTCCTGAGTGGCAGGAGCTTGTAGGGGTTTAAAGCAGCCATCAGCCCACAGTGAAAGGCATGGAGTATGAGTGTGGTTGTAGCACCAGGAGAAGAAAGCACAGCAGGGTACTGGCCTGTGCTAACTACGCGTGGCTGCTAGCAGTGCTGCAATGTTCATGTAGCTAAGAACAGTCATGGTGACATGTTGTGAGTCTCTGCAAGTTTATGCTCCGTAAGGAGAACAAAACCCCATCAAAATTCTCCAGAATGTATCAAGCACAGTGTTAGTGGGGAATAAGCACAATTTGACCTTGAAACTGCCACCACATCCTCTGACTACAGCGTACTCCTGGCAGTTAGCTGAAGTGGGACCTGAAGGTTAGCTGAAGTGGGACCAATGTCTTAAGAATGCTGCAGATGCTCACATAAGACACTGATAAGGTGCATCTCATTTTCACTGAAGTGCCAAGAGTAGATGCGTATCTTCCTGGTGCCAAAAGAATACTCTGCTGCGTTTCTTATCACTCATTTGGATGACCGCAGTTTATTCTAAGATGCAAACCTGGTGTCAGGTTGTAAAAAGTCAACTGCCTTTGGAATAAAAGGATAGTGACAGTCTGCATTACTGTCGTTGTTAAAGCAGAGGTACAAGCAAAATGGCAGACTGGAAGGGAAGCTAAGCCCTCTCCCATTGCAGCAGTAAATGGCCTTGGAGACAGAAAAAACAAATTTTATAATAGGTTCCTGTAACACCACGACATCCCCATGAAGGAGTCATCTCGAGATCTCCAGTTCAATTGGTGCAAAGCTGTGTGTGAAGTGCTCTATAAAGCAAACTATTACTATGTTTTGTGAGATTTTCCCTGTTCAGCCAGGGAAGTCAAAGCTGAATGAATAATGAACAAAACCTGGAAATTCCCCAAGTATATGCATCATCACCAGGCCCAGTCACAAACCATCTGGATACTGTTGATGATTAACTGTCTGTGGTCAGGAAGCACTGTCCTCGAGTCAGCTGCAGGTGTACCTTTTATAAGACCTTCTCACTCTAAAACCCAGAATCTTAGGAAAGATGGAGCCAAAATATCATTTGCGGACACTGCCTTGGAGAACAATGATATTTGTTTTAAAGGTATGAAGGAGGACGGAAGGATTTGGCTGCATTAGCAAAGAGAAGGTGGAAAGCATGATTTCTGTCTGTAACACACAGAGGAAGGAAAAGAGCCATTTAAGCTGAAAAGCAATGTCAGTTTTAGGACATGGAACTGGAAGATACCTAACTTCCTTTGCTCTCCTCTGCCAGGTATTGTGAAGATATAAAGTGATAGTCTGGGAAGGGCATTATAGGGTTTATTGCCCATAACTGCAAGGGGCTGTGCCGCTCATCTTGAGCCCTTTGCTACTCATTCTTTGTGGTGTGTCAAAACATTACACCACCTACATTTGAAAAAGCTCAGTATTGAAAAAAATGACAGAGACTTCTGAGCTCCTACAAGAAAACGGGGACTTTCTGAGGTATGGCCATCCTTGTAACAGGGAGAAGCAAGCTGGTGATGAGAGAAGGAGAGAAGTGCTAGTTTGAAGCCCTGCATCTATCTCCCCTATGAGATTATTCTCATTTTGTCCATGTGCTGATGAAATCTTACCAGCCAAGACAGAAGCAAAATAATTATCTGCATTTCCTGGGAATCTACATTTAGAGGAATAGGAAAGTGGCTAAAGAAAGAGAAAGAAGATGTTAAGCACTGATACCCCAAAGCATAGTCAGCACATAGGTTTGCATAACCTCTCACAGGATAGTTGGACAAATGTCCATCCTCTTAGTCGGACTGCAGTTGTTGGATCTTGCTCCTATGCATATTTTGAGCAAGGAGAAATCTCACCTTGACAGGTAAAGGGCAGCCCATGAATTTAAGCCCAGGGAACTTGAGTAAAATTGTTTCTGAGCTACAACTCTGAAAATGACAGGTTGTTCCAGCTGTTCTTTCTTGGTCTGTAAGTTATGAGGGATTCCAGGATTATAGTGAGGCTACAAAAGCAACCTGGCCATGAAATGTGCCCATTTTAGGGGAGAGTATTTTAATGAGACAAGCCCAAACAATTTCGTTCAGGGAACACTTGCTGACTGATGAGCAGCAGTAAGCATGCCGCAACAAGCATTGGTGCTATGACCACAGCCTTCTCCTCCATTGCCTCCTGC
This sequence comes from Chlamydotis macqueenii, assembly GCF_036417535.1. NCBI lineage: Eukaryota > Metazoa > Chordata > Aves > Otidiformes > Otididae > Chlamydotis > Chlamydotis macqueenii. The sequence continues at coordinate 96,569,996 of NC_141556.1, read as the reverse complement.
TGATGCACCAAGCTATAAATGTCACCCTTGTGCCCACGAGTTGTTCTTACCAGTCTGTGTGAGAAACAAGTCCCTAAGGAACAACATCGCTGTTAACCTATACAAAGTATCACAAGAAGAACATCAGCTTAGCCATGAGTGCCATTGCCCACCCTTGCTGTCCTTGCCTCATAACAATGCACATGTATCTAGGGAGGGAGATTGGCTGTGTGACACTGCACCATAGTCACTGGCAGGCTCAGAAGGCTTTGGAAGCAGCATATTCTCACAGGAAACTCTATTTTACTTTCCACAGGCTGTTTGGACAAAAATAGAATCAACTTATGGCCTCTGATTTTTCCCCACAGCTAGGAGAAGGAGCGGCAGGCTTCCTAGAGGAGCTAGCTGTTTGCATGTGCAGCCTCCAAATGTCACAACTCCTAGCATGAAACAGGGAGGTTGCTCTCCTCTGTTCCCACATGACTGTATTAATGAAGAAGAGACACATTCAGCACGTTAGCCTGGAAAAGAGGAGCCCCTAACCTGGACTACACTAATATGTGGAGTTTCTTTTTAAAAGCCTATGCAGCCATAGAGTTTGATTCAAAGAACACCGTTGTCTTCAAAGACCACTGAACAGGGACCATAAAAGAAGAATTATACAAATTGTTCCAATAAAAATATCCAGTTGCCCTCTTTGAGTATAGGATGGTGTCTAAGTGCCTTCCCTTCCTTTTCTCTCCTCAGTCAGCTTAATGAGCCTGCCAAAACCAGCTTTGTGCATTGATGTGAAAAAAGTAAAACCAGCTTCCTGGTAACATAAATTCAAATCTAAATGGATGGCAAAGTTGTATTTGTAAAAACTTAACACAGAATATTTATAAAAGCCCCAGAACAGGAAGGCATAACAGCAGCTTTCAGTCCTTCAGCAGGGGACCCCAAGCTGGATGCAGGCGTTGGAGCGTGAACTGCCTTCAGGCCTTGCTATGAGCAGTACTGATTGAAGGGGAAGAGTCTGGGATCTGGCTGACAGTGTTAGGAGGTGCACGTGTCCATGCTGAGGTGGGGAAAGCATGCAGCTGGCTAAACCCAGCTGCAGAAACATCTCCAGTAAGCTGAAGTAACCCAGCAGCTCCCACTTTCTGCTGCAGTGGAACTCCATGCAAGTTACATCGGCAGCAGCTATAATGTTGCAGCATTAAACTCCTTTCCAAAGGATGTGGCCCATAGGTGACACCTCCCATGGTAAAAGTAGAGGAAATACATGCTCATAGACTCTCTGTATGGAGTTAAGAGTACCTGTGAGCCCAAAAAGTTGTCCAGTTGTAAGAGTTAATCTCATAAAGCATATTACCTCTCCCTACCAAACTTGCCTTTTTTTTTGCATCCTCAGACTTTTGTCACAGCCAAAGCAAAGCCTCTACCAGGAATAGTTACCTTTAAGCAACGTAAGCCTATAGTGGTTTAGGCTCTCTGTGACATTTGTTCTTTTTCTATGCTATCAGTAACACGTGTCGTTCAGCACAGCTCAATTTCTTTTTTTTTTCAGTCATCCAGTCAGGATGTAAGTCACTTGTAAGAACAATTACAAGTGATCTATGCGATAAGTATGAATTTCCATGTCCTTGAAGTAAACAGTGTGTAAATGTCTAATAAATGAGGACTTAATTCTCTCTCCATCAATGCTGAAGTCTGGAAAGGACCAGGATAGTGCCCTCTCCTCTTGTCCTTATTTGCCTAAACTTCTCCCCAGTTTCCCTGCATATTAGTTTCCTAAATGAAGATGCATAAAAAAAATGGGACGTCTGAGAAAATTGCAGTTTACAAACCCAAACAAAGCTAGCTTCTGCCTTGCATAACAAGATTTTTCTCCTTTTTCCCTTCCCAAATGGCCTCTGTTAAAGTTTTAAAGGCAAACAGTGTTGAAAGAGAATTTGCTGTTGAAAATTCTGGCTAGGCAAAAACGCTAGAGGCTTTTCAAACTAAGCCACGGACAGGTAACTGACAAAAAGGGAAGGCAGCGTCCCGGGAGTCGGCAGAAGGGAAACAGCGTCTCGCTGATGGAGAGGCGGGCCGAACTTTCGCGGAAGGTGCACCGCCGTGATTTCAAAACGATCGGGCCGGGGCCGTCTGAGGACTTTTATTAACGCCGTCACTTTCCTGCCCGGCTGATTTCAGCGGCACACGGAGGCGGAGCTCCCCGCCCCTCTCCCCCAACCCGGAGACATTTGGGGCACCGCCAGACCCGCTGCCGGGCGGGGGCGGGGCCGGGGCGGGTGGGCGGGGCGGCAGGGGCAGGGGAGGTGCCGCTGGCCCCGCCCACCCGCGGCCGCTCCAGCTGCACCGGCGGCCGGGGAGCATTTTTGGTGCGCTCTTGCCCCCTGCTGTCATCCCGCTGGCACCGCTGCCGGCCCTGCCGCCAGCCCGGCTCTGCGTGCCTCACCGAAAAGGCCGTAAACCGGGAAAAAAACCCCAGGAAAAATACCCGGGGCTACACGTGACTGCGTATCCTTTAATTGACTGACAACGGGCGGCGGGAGCTGCTTGGTGGTGGGTGATGTACCCAGCTGTTTACAAAGTGTAATGTGATGTCTTCATGGCCAAAATCTACCACATTTTAAAAAAGAAAGGTTTCCAGACGTAACGCCTCATCAGGAGCGGGTGTGTGGCATCAGCATTATGGCATAATTTTGAGAGGAAGATGTGCAACTTTGTAAATATCTTTGTAAAACGGAATAGCGAGGCTCATCTCATTTGTCAAAAAAAAAAAATCAAAGTCAGGGCAAGTAAAACCTGCTGACATCTTCATTTCAGTGGTATTATATGCAGAAACATATTTATACACTGAATAACAGGTATCTATTTGAAAACTAATTCACTGCTTCACCCACCTTCGCCCTTGCCGGTACAACCGGCTTTGATTGTGCTCGCTTGCCCGCTTTCTGTGAGCGGCTGTCAGGGCGCTGCCGTGGTGCAGACAAGGACAGGAGGAGCGACACGCAGGGACCAGCACTGTCGCTGTATCAAGACCTGATTGTCCGAGGCGGTTTTTTTTTTTTGGGATCTACCACAGCAAAAACTATTAGACAGCTTTGGTCTTCTATCTGAATTTGATTTTTATTTAAAAGGGTGTGTGTAGCTGACATACTTTTCCTTATGAGCCTCTCTGAAAACAAAACTTTTGTTTCTCCAGATTGCTCTCAAGCCTTGTATTTCTGCCTGACCTTGACAGGAAAAGTTTTGCCCCACACTTCCAGAAAAAAAATAATCTGATCCTTAAGAGATTTAATCTTCTTGTTCTTTTTCTGCTTCGCTTTCCAGCCATCATCAAGTTGTTTATAAATTACTCACCCTGAATTTCAAAGGCATTTCATCCTCCTTCTCAGACAGTTTCGGCTGCTCCATTAAAACAGCCTGTCCTTGCAAACTTTGCCTCTTTTACACCAAACCTCGGTGCCTTGTGCAGCCTCGCCTTGCTAACAGGGCATTCTTCCTAAGAGTTTGCCCCTTGCTACAAGCACCCCTTCAGTGCCGCTCAGGGGCCCAGGCAGGGACACATTCCATCGCTTCACAGGGAGTTTACCACTTCCTTTCCAAAGCAAAGCCAAATTTAGCCACTTCTCACCTTACACCAAACCATCTCTTTTCCCCTACACCCTGCCTCTGTGGGGCTAGGAGCTTCCTGAGATCCCCTGGAAATGAGAAAGAGGAACCGGTATGGGGTGTAGTGCTCTGCGCAGGTGGTTGAGCCCGCCACCCCTCCTGCCTGCTGGGACTCCTAACCCAAAATGAACTAAATCCACCCCTGCACCTCTCCATCACTTCCCCCAGCTTGCAGAAAGAGGTTTTGTTGGCAGGGGGGCACAGTGAGTCCCTGGGACGATCAGTGGGGTTGGAGCTGTGGCAAGCTGGGTTGGTAACCTGGTTGGAAAATTAATAAATGTCAAAGCCAGGAAGCATGGAGTGAACCAGAAAGGAAAGCGGAAGAGGTTACGTGCCGGGCCGAAGATGTGGAACAGCAGTGAGACGATTCGTGCATGATCTGGATGGCATACGGGGTGTGTGGGATGCTGGTGTGGCAGCAGTCCCAAAGCTTGGGGTGACAGTGCTTTGCCAGCTCAACCATGCGTCCCTGTGCAACTCACCTAATCACCCTGTGTTAATTTTTCCCTGCCTATAAATGAGGTTGCTGCTGTATGGAAAGACTAGATTGGAAAAACATGAAAGAGAAGATACATAGACTTACCTGCTGCCTGGAACAGAGCAAATGTGGGAGAAAATAACCTCAGAGGAGTATAAGGGAGGGTTACTTGTCTCATCGGGAGCTGAAAAGGGGGTGGTGGCACAGCAGGAAAGTACTGTCCCCAGCGTCCATGTATTTGTCATTTGATTTTTAAAGGTGCAGGTTTTTTTTTTAAAGGATTTGGGGAGGACAAGAGAGGGGAGAGCGCTAGATTCCAATGAAATACCGTTTGAACTTTAGCTGTTTAGGAAAGAATGAATTTAGGGTGAAAACAAGGAATATTTTTTTTTTTTTTTGACAGACTTGTAATGCAGCTTTACTGTAAGGCTGAAGGAAAATTGTTCTGAAGCACTCTGTCTTTACACTTATTTTTTATAACTACAGAAATTTTAGACTCTGGCTATTTTTTCTCCCCATTTCACAGAACATGTTAAGCATGAAAAAGAGTTTGGAGTTTAAACCTGATCTAGAATCCACAGTCTGAGCTTTAAGGGAATGAATGTATGAGTGCTAAGAGGATGAACATAAAATTGTGCTGAATCACCTCTGAGAAAGCTGATCTTCTTGTGTTTCCCTGAAGCTGACCGAGTCCCTAATGCTGGATGCATTGCATACAATGTGGCCTGGATACACAAAGGAAGGGAGGGACAGGCGTGTACACGGAGCAGAGGAGCAGTTGTGCAATGCGATTGGGTTCACAGGGAGAGGGGTGGAAGGACTGGATAGTGAGAAAATTAACATTTTAGAAAAAAAATCCTATGAGGCTTTTACATGCACAAGAAAGGAAAACACCAGCCACAGAAACATTAGTGTCACAAAAGGAAAATATATATATAATGTCACTTCCACTAATGGTATATTTTTGTCGATATGATCCTCGAATCAGTAAAAGAAGTTGTTCCACTGAACAGTGCAATAAGATCAGAGAGACCCTATTAAAGGGGAAATCTAATGGGAAAAAATAAGCACCAGTCCTTCAACACACCACTAAACATGGCAAACATCGAAGGAAGAAAAGCCAGAAATGTAATGTCTATTAAAAAAAAAAAAAGAAAAAGAAAAAAAATGACTCAGGGATTGTGATTTTTTTTTTCTCCAAACCTCTGATACCAGTCTTTAGCACTGCAGAAAAGTCAGAATATGCAGGAAGTGGAGACATAACCAAATTAGCTGAGAAGAAGCACCAAGAACGAGACTTTGTTGCTCTGGAAACTAAGATAAATTGGATACGTGGACCCAGGAACTCAAATGATGCTGAAGCTACCAGAGGTGAAGAGAAGAGTGAAGGCAGCCACTCAGATGCATCAGATGCTTTCCTATCAAAAGTGTGATCACCAAACATGTGAGGAAAGCAGAGAGGCCATGACACTCCCGCTCAGCCTCCTCACAGGCTCAACAGTAAGTGTGCATTGGACACCACAGGTGTGGGGAGTGATAGCTTCATGGGACTAGTAGCTGATGGGCAGGGTTGAAAAGTGAAATTCAAATCTCTCTTTGGCATTTTCAAATATCTCTGGATAAATAAAACCTCTGTGTGGAAAACCAATGTTGCTGAGACACAGTCATTAGTTGTTCATGATTTATTTTTCCTGTCTCAATGTAAGAAATATTCTCCTGGGTTGAAATTATGATATTTTGCATCTTGCATCCTGTTTCTGATGGTGGTCAACACCAGTTAAAAGTGAGAGGAAACCCTGAGAGGCTAACAGTGAGAGGATATTACTTCAAATGTTAAGAAATGGAACCTGGCTACGGAATTTATAATCAGCCCATCTGAAAAATGTGCTGCAGCATCAGAAACTGGCATCAGCAAATAACTGCAGAGTCTATTCAGGATCTTCATGCACACAGACAGAGACAGAATAGAGGGTCTTTCTTCCCTTCTCCCTTAAATTGCTTATTTCCACTGAGGAAGCTGAGTCAGCCTGTCCAGGAACATGACAGAGACTGATCACATTAAACCACCGTTAGCAAAGACAGACTAAAATAAGTGACTGGGAAAACCTTAGCCCAAAACTGAAAAGCTTTTTTAAAAGATTGATGGACTGTGTGCGTAATCCTTCATACAAAGAACCGGTTTGCTTCCAACATCCCTGTCCCCTATACAAACAAACAGAAGTATTTCTCCTCCCAAATACTGAGAGATTCTTCTCATGATTACTGAATGATGTCTTGGCAGACATGAGTAAAACAGAAACCAGTCGTTCAGGTCTGGCAGTGAATGTCCTATTTAAAAGTAGCACTTGTGTGTGAACTGCCCGATACCTTATGAAGAGCAACTGTTTGGTAGATCAAATAACTGGTGAGACATGCTACCGTGCTTTTGGAGAGCTGCTACATATGTCCTGAAGGAATCCTTTTTGATTTTGTAATGGTGTTATTTCCTTGAGGAGAAAAGAAGAAAATGTTTCTTGTGCCAGAGCTAGAACTTCTACTTGTCAGCGTAACTACTGCTGTGTGTTTTGTTTCTATTTCTAAGCCACGGGCTGCTTCATTCCTGGCAGGCAGCTGTGGTGGGCCTGGCCTGAAAGCTGCATCCATAAGGTGCATTAACCTGGGGGCTCTCACCTTTCTGACTCAAACCTTTGTGCCTGATCCCAAGTGTTAGGTTAAACAGGCCATGACAAGAATGTCTGAACAACCTGGTAAGGTAGGTGTGGGCCCTGTGGATCAGTGTGTGAGCACTCCCTGTACTGGCCAAAATGTCCAGTGGAGATTTGAGCTTCCTCAGCCCTGGGAGGTCTAGTGTCATGGTGGTGAGATGCCAGATTGTCATAACGCACTGTTTTTTCATGAGGGGGGTATAAAGGCGCTTTCTATGGGTACATCTGTAAATTTGGAAGTTCTCTCTCCCCACAAATCAATACTTCTTTATAAGCTGGCAAGGTAGGCGGGTAATTTTAAAATGTAAAAAAAAATAAAGAAAGAGTTAACCCAAAGAAAAGAAAAAATGAGATCAACATCTTGTAAATTTACAGTTCCCTTTTTCCCAGCTACTAGTTGACCATCCCAGCCTTCCAGAAAACACTCTTGCCTCAGGTAACACACCTGCTAGTTCATGGTGCTATGTTTTTTTGAGAGGAGAAAGGGGAAGAAGAAACTTAGCAGGGGGACTGAAAAGCGCTCTTGTGTTTGGAAACCAGTTCCCACCTCAGCTGCGACACAGGTAGATAGCCATAACACGTGCTACCTCTGTGGCCTTGGTTTGACAGTGGTACTACTAATTCATACAATATACTTCATTTGTGTGATTCATACAAGGTATCTTATATTCTCCCTTTCATTTTAGTAGGAAATATCTTCCTTTTTCATAGCTTGGCACAAAAGCTCTTCAACTTTTCACCTACAGGTGTGAAGCAGAAAAAGCCATTTCATAAGCCTTGTGGCCAAAGAAATGAGAGCCTATCCTCAGCTCTTGTCTCTTCACTCAGAATATCTGTGTCTAGGTTGCAAATCATCCATTTCAAAGTATGCAATAGAGAGCAGGGAAACAGTCTGCAGCCATGACCTCTTCAGAGCAGGGAACCATGAGGGAGTAGTTGTTTATTCTTCTGTTTTATTTTATGCTTGCTTTTCATTAAGCCGAACAATACTTTTGCCTTTATTGAGATAGCTCATATGTTACATGTACTTTCATGGAAATATTTACATTTCTAGATGTAAAATGTCAAGTAGAAACTTGTGTGTTCTCATCATTTCTGGAAGAAATCCTTTACTGAGTGTTTTTGATAAAGGGCATATTTCTCTCACTGGAGATCGGACCAGTAAAGAGCAACCCCTGCTACTTTCTTCCTCTTCAATACCTCTGAAGTCTTTTGTTCTACCTTTATGAGCTACAGCCCTTCCTTTTCTCAGGGATCATTAAACCAGCTGAAGGCATTAAGTCAGCTTTGCACACAGACGAGGCTTTTGTATTGGCATCAAGGTTTGCAGAGGCCCAGTGGGTTATCTTGATACAGCAAAAGCCATTGGTATAGGCAAGCAATTTTCTTTAGAACCTGCAACAGCTTTCCTGTACTAGTGTGAGAAGTCAGTGTCAGGTGGCTGATATAATTACTGAAGGTTACTATGGCTTGCTAAGGCTATATTATCCTCCCATATTATTTGAAATGACACTTTTGCCCTCCTTCCCTGTAAAAGAGAGCGCTCTCGTTCAATAAATGGGAGGCTGGGTCTCTTGAGGGAAGATGTATCTCCCATCTCTTGTTTAGCGTTAGGCCTGGCAAGCAGATAGAGGTGCTGAAAGAAGGGAAGCACACGCTTCTGCTTCTGCTTCATTGCTGGATTTGAAGGGGGGCATGCAGGAGTACAGAAGAGAAAACTATAAATAGAACTTGTGATCACAGGCGAAAAAATAATCAAGATCTTTTATTCTTCTTTAAGATGCCATTGTGCGCATTCAGAAAGGACCAAGCATCTATTTTTAATGATGGAGAAGATCATCAGGTGGTAACATTATAGCAGAATTAGGCTAGCTCAGTTGTTAGTGATGTGTAAGGTAAAAAAAGAGAGTCTTAATTGCTTTTAAAACCAAAAGCACCATCTGTAAGCAGTTTTGTATTTCACAGAAAGGAGATGGTGGTGCACAATGAGTCCGATAAGCTGGAAATTTCAGTTTGACAGGTAGAGTGGCCACTTAAACTAAAGGAAAGTGGAAATCCCTAGACTCAGGAACCCAGAGCTAGTGCTCCTATGTGGCCAATTTTTGAAGCAGCAGAGGTAACCTCAGGTGCAGAACAGTGACTGCAATCAGACAGCTTCTTCCCACTCCCAGCTAGTCCTGTGTGTCGCTATATTTTTTGCTTATAATCTCAGACTTCTCTGTTTAAAGATCCCTTTCCTCACTTTATTACTTTTGCTCTCAAGTTATATTCTCTAAACACTAACCTATTGCACAATCTCTAGTTCCTTCAAACACACTACTTTAACTACCTGAAGCATTCAAGAAGAATAGAAAGGAGAAACCTAACTTTGTTTAAGCTATATTTTACTATACCTTTAGCTACATTTTACCCCATCCTAGGAAGCACCCCAGACCATCATCAGTCCTTTTATACTAACTTCTCTTTTATCACTGTTATCTGGGGCAACCCAATTTGGTTTCTGCCTTGGTGTGACTGCAAGGTTAACTCATTTCCCAATCAAGCTTGATAGACTAGACCGTCCCCTTGAACCTCTTCCTTGATAAATCAGACTGTTAAAGAAAAGTAAGCAACTCTCTTAAAACATCAGCACGGGGCTGCCAAGTCACAGGCAGCTGGGATGACATGGGACTCACTCACTCTCTTTCAAGTGGTAGCTATGAAGACAGTGGTGGAAGAAGATGCATGGGTCCAACTGTGTAGAAAGAGTCCAGATTTTATGGGAGGAAGCCCAAGAGGGACAGTGATGTTTCACTCTCTTAACAATCATGCGACTCAGGCTCCAGAAATGGCTTTTGCATTTATTCAATACTTGTGTAAACTACAGAGACAGTTTTGAGAGCAAAAACAAGCAAGCAGTCCTCTCCCTGCTCATCTGAATATGCTAACTGCTGCGTTAGAAAGTCACATTTCCCTTTGTGCTGCTTCTTTCTGTCTCCACTCAGGATGCTCTAGGGTACAGACAGAATCTATTTAAGATCACAGTGAAGAAACAAGCTATTTCACATCATTTTTGCATCAGCATAATAACCAGAAAAAGACTACTGTGAGTTCTAAAGAACCTTAAAAGCGTTATTTTTTTAAAAAAAAGGTTTCTCAGCATCTGATGATGCAGATCATCGGATCTGCACTCCACTTAGCTACATTTTTTCATACCTTGATTGGTTCTCCTGCAGTACATACCACTCAATACAGGAAAAAAAAGGTGCAGTGGAAAAGCCAGGGGCTAGACGTGTGTTGCATTTGAAAGGTTTTACAACTTTCTGCCCCACAATCGTATTGTCTGTTTATGCACAGTGATAACAGGCTCTGTAAGGGCCAATGTTATGGCTATCTTTGTTGTAGTACTTGCAGATAATGGGTCTGGCCATGAAGACAGGGCTCAGTAGAGGCTGTTCCACAGCTGGGTCAAAGTTTCAGGCTACCTGAGTGCCTAATGGGACAGGTGCATAGCTTCTATGGATCTCTTTGCATTTATGTCCATGAATGATTCTGAATGCCTGCAGCAACGAGGGTGCACAGCAAGAAATGAGGTGAAGTAGGAGAAAGGGACACAGGTGTGTCTGAGATGGTGTCATGGCTTGCAATTCATTAAAGCAGAATGGCTCAGAGAAAAAAATGCCCTCCAAAAGCCTAGTACTTGATGAGTTTGCCCCACTGTGTTGGGTTTGTGTGGTGGTGGGGGGGCTACAGTGCTGGTTTCTGTGAGAAAATGCTAGAAGTTTCCCCTTTGACTGGTGGACGTGGCCAGACAACAGGGATAACTGTCTCTATGATAACGTATTTAAGAAGGGGAAAATAAAACAGATATGTGTAGATAAGGGGAGGTGTGGGCCTTGCAGGCCTCGCCCTCTGGCCTAGCCCAGCCAAGAGAAGAGGGGAGAGGAGAGGAGAGAAGAGAGGATATGTGAGAGAACCTGAGAGGTGTCTGCCTGATTCCAATTGTGAGGAATTTCTGGGAGAAGAACAGCTGCAGACGCCAAGGTCAGTGAAGAAGGAGGGGTAGGAGCAATGTTGCTCCTGGCAGAGATTCCCCTGCAGCCCGTGGTGCAGCCCATGGTGAGGCAGCCTGTCCCCCTGCAGCCCTTGGAGGCCCCCATGCTGGGGCAGGCGGGTACCCAAAGGAGGCTGTGGCATGTGGAGGGCTTGCACTGGGGCAGCCGTTCCAGAGGGACTGCACCTTATGGAAAAACAACCCACGCTAGAGCAGTTCATGAAGGCCTGTAGCCTGTGAGAGGGATCCCACGCTGGAGCAGGGGAGGAATGTGAGGAGTTCTTCCCCTGAGGAGGAAGGAGCAGCAGAAACAATGTGTGATGAACAGTTCTCAATTCCCATTCCCTAGTCCCGCTGTGCCGCTCAGGGCATGGAGAAGGTGGTTTAGTTCCGAATTAAGTTAAGCCCAGGAAGAAGGGAGGGGTCAGGGGAAGGTTTTCTTAAGATCTATTCTTTCTTTTCTTTCTCATTATCCTACTTTGATTTTATTCTTAATAAATTGAATTAGTTTTCCCCAAGTCAAGTCTGTTTTACATGTGACGATAACTGTTGCATGATCTCTCCCTGTCCTTATCTTGACCCTTGAGCCTTTTGTTATATTACTACTCCCCCTTTCCCTTGGAGGGTGGCTGAGTGAGCGACTGCATACAGCTTAGTCCCAAGTGGGCATAAACTACCACACCCACTAGTGAACCCAACTACTGTGCTATTTACATCCATAGAGATTTGCTGTCATTTACGCCACTAAGAAGCAACAGATTTCTCAAATTTCTCATCCTCAAAGACTGCCAACTACATTGACAAATTGTCCTGGCAGCTGGAAAAGTGTTTCCAAAAAGCAACAGTTTTTTTTTTTCCTCTCAATGTCCTCATTTTAAGGGGGCTGTCACAACAACCAAATTCTATCACTCTCCAGTGCTATTTCCTAGCTGCGAACTGCCACATCTCCCCAAGGCCCCTGAGAGCACAGGGGCACATGCAGCTGCCTCCTCACCAATGCTGCTCACCACTGCCCTGCTGAAACTGCTTATCTCTTCATGTCCCGCCTTACACCATTGTGGTGGAAAGGGTGGCAATGAGTCTCGGACAGGTGTACATGGTGATGGTAGATAGGGGTGGAGGCGATGAATTAATCTCCATATGTAGGAAAGTTATTTTATTTTCCCCTTCTCATCCCAGTTTTCCCTTCCTTCCCATGTCCTGTGATGAGACTGCAACGCTGAACTGGCAACATCTCCTGCCTTCCTCCCGCGGTGAATCACCATCTTTTAAGCACAACAACGGATGCTGACTCCTCTGCCTGATTGTTTAGGGAGGATGCTGTGATCAGAGACAGAAAGCTCATCTCCACCTGGAGAGATGTGAAAGACCTCCGAAAGGATGATGAAGAGCCTGGGTTCTGTGGCTCAGTACCATAGGGCTCTGTCACGACCAAGTCAAAGTTACCTTCAAGAGCATGTTCTAAAAAAACGCCACAAATTGGGTGACTATTTGAGCTGATGAATCAGCTTGACACTTGGATCATAAATGTGATTTTTTTCTATGGGACTCTGTTCCTCTTTCCTTTTTGTCCTGAATTTGCAACCAGTCCCACTGATGTGGCAGTGTGAAGTGAGCGACAGAAATAAAACCGATCCTTCCTGCAAGTGTCTTGCGCTGACTTGGGATGGGAGTTCAGGCCTTGCTGATTACAGAGAGTCAGAGTCTCAAAATTTTAACACACGTAATGGATGCCTATATTCACATGTACTGATTTGATGCAGCACATCAGAAGCTAGTTTATCTAAACAGCTTAACTGTGTGGCCATGACTCACACCTGAGGTAAATACAGGATGTGCATGTAAAATATCTGCATACATCTGCCTTTGAAAATTAATGCAACTGTCTTTTAAAGCATTTACAGGAGCTGACTGCCTCAAAGTGTATTTGTAATTGGAGTTTTTTGGTACAGATTCTTCTTAACCTCAGTGCCCTGAAAACACAGCAGCACAAGTGGTTTCTGGGACTCTTGTTTTTCCTTGATGGTCCCCAGGGTACATGAAAGAATCTGTGTGTTATTTTCCCCTAAGCTAGTGGCAGACATTAGAAAATTGAATTTAACGTTCCAATATGCCAGACATAAATATGCTTTGCAAATCTCACAGTAAACCTAAATGAAAGGAAGTTCTGAGAAGGCAGATAGCCATTTTTCAATTATATGTGACAAAAGTGCCATTCCTGATAGCCTTGTCAGTCAAAAGCAAGAGCTGGAAATGCCAAGCTGTTTAACGAAGCAGGATCAACATTCCTTATACTTCATGGGATCACTAATAGCTTCTGCATCTTCTGAGACAATCCGGCCTGATTGTTCCTCTGGATGCATTCCTCCAAACTTCGTCCCACTAATTGCAATATTTTAGTCTTGATACGTGTAAGTAATAACGAGGACTGTAAGGGCAGGGACTTTGAAAATAACATCCCATTAAGTTAACACTGTCAGATTGTTTGTGGCAAAGCTGTTTACAAAGTATACAAGCTACAAATCAAAGGAATGTGATGTGTTCTTGTTTTCTTCAGGCAACTTAGCATGGAAAAGATGAAATTATGTTTGTGAACTTTGTTACTCAAGGTAACATGTTAATGTGTGGGTGATGGTGAATCTTACAGAGACAATTTATTGCATCTGAGAAAGCAAAGTATTGAAACATACAGTTTTCCAGAGGCCTAAGAATCATATTCTTCCTTGCTTCAAAAATTTACAGGCAGCTGGACCTGAAATAAAAGCAGAGGTTTTCTGTTGCAGACATGCCTTAGGATGCTCCATATACAGATTTTTCTTCCTATATTTTACTTTCCCTTCAGTGTTTTAACATTCCAAATAAAGCCAGTTAAAGATCTTCCACAAGCACAGTCGGTGTTTTCATATTAAAAAAACAGCACTATAACGAAGTGATCTCTCTAAAGAATTGAACAGCAAGAATGCTCAAAGTTTTCAAGAGATTCTTCTGTTCGCATGTACTTTATTTAAGACAGCTAGGAAGTGCCATAATCTAAAGAAGTGCACTCAATTCTTTAAAAAAAGCCTATTGCTATTCAAGTGTGTTGAGCTTTTACTCAGCACTAAAAAAGGGATTAGACACATTTAAAACTTGTTTTCAAATTATACTGCATAACTTGTATTTTATTCTCATTGGGAAGGGATGGAATTTATTAAATCATGATTGTTCTTTTCCTAACAGCACAATGAATACAATATAGAAATTATAAGAACAATAAAGCATGAAATTGTATTTCTGCCTCAGTTTTCTTGTCATCTTGGTGTAGTCTGTGGACTGAAGATTAGTTATTGTGAAAGGATCGAGGATCCTTCTGGGGTGACCAGGTGTCATTCCTTAGCTCTGGAGGCATCCCAGTTGAGCTGTGGCTGGGCTTGAGGCTAAGCCAGTAGCATCTCTGTTGCCCTGGCATGGAAAAGTCCAAGAGTATCCTTGCCAGTGTCTTCTTCCTCTCTCCTGCCACGTATTTCCTTGTTCTTTGTGTGAAGCTTCTTATCACTATCTCAACACCTTTGTTTCTTGCCAACTCTCCAATCTGTAGACAGAAAAGAGAAAAAGATTTGTGCCGCAACTGTGCTATTGGAATACAATTACAAAGATCAATGGTATTGCATCTGGGAGAGACATGGCACACTTTTTGTTAGCATCTACATTAAAAAAAATACAACTATTTCCTTATTTACCAGCCAAAATCTGTGCATTGTACTTAGATTTGCAAAGACTCCTAGCAGATTCCTTCTGCTGAAAGCTCTACTCCAAACATGTTTAACATGAACCATCTTTACATCATCTGACTAAGGTGTTAGAAGGCATAGTTTAATGTATACAGTCTATGTTTTGATGGCTTCATTTTAAAAAAAAGAGCCCTGCACAATATCTGTAAGGTTTTGAACAACAAAAACCTTGCCTCTGTGCAGAGCCTTTGCATATGGATCTCAAGTATGTTACAAATACAGAGTTTCACAACTTTTTGTAAAACCATTCCCTGTAGAAAGGAAGCAGAGAAGTGAGAAAGCCGTGTGGCAAGCCAGTGAGTGAAGGATGAGCCTGGGGTCCCGGAGTCCTGGCAATCAGTTGTATGCAGTAATCACTAGACAATATGCCAATCACACAGAAAATGAATACTGTAAGAGCAACTTTCCCAGTGTCATTTTGCCCCTGGAGATACATCCCTGTAGGCTGCACTGATTGAAATCTGCAGCAAAATGCCTGCTGACTTCTGCGTGTTGCAGACAGGTCTTTGCAAAGTTTGCGGGGGGAACCTATGCCTTGTGAAGACGTGGCCTGCTGGCAAACACACCCAGCACACTCCCCTGCGAACTCACCACTCTTCCAGCCAGCCTAATCTGCCCCTCATAACCACCGGGATGACCCACCAGGGCTCCCCATTCCCCACTAGCTTACTGAATTTTGCCAAGACCTGGCCCAGGTCTGTCATGTGGCTTGACTAGCTAGTGCAACAACATGGCCCTGAAAAATCATTAGGTTAAGTTAAAGAAGAGTGATTTTTCCCAGTGATAAAGTTAATCCTCACAGTCTTTGTGAAAATAAAGTAGTGACTAAAATAAGCATTGCTCCATGTCAGCTTTATTTATGGTAAGCTGCAATTACTTCATGTTCCTCCTTGGTATCTGAATAACAGCTAGAATCACGGGCTCTCCTCAACTTATTCCCACAGAAAATGTCAGCAGGATCTAAATATCTGAATGAAATGCACTTTCCCTGATGCCTGCTTTCTTATCTACACAATAGTTGAGCTAGGCATTCTTATTATTGTAGTTATGAGCACATTTCATTGGATTCCTGGAGAAGGTGTTCAGATGTTTGTACCCCATGTATGACTAAGCTGAAGCAAATCAAGCCTTGGGTGAAGAGGCTGAGAAACAATGTGGTACCAGGTGAAGGATTTATTGCAATTCCTCAATTGGTTTTAAGGATTTCTCCTTCCTCTGAAGCACGATGGCTTCTGGTTCTGCAACTCTTTGACCAGGAACTCAGTGTCCCTACGAGCTGCAGGTTGTCTTACACATTTCTGCAAGGAACTGCTTAGAGTTTTTCATCTGAAAGAAATATGGTTGTGTGACCATACTGCAAAGACTTGAAGGACACAGGCCACTATGACCAAGAAGCACACAGTTCATTTCCCTACCCTCGGGCAGGGTCAACTATCAGAAAGGTCCAGAAGATAGGCAGTAATTTTTAAATGTTCTCTGCTAATGCCAGTGCTGAGCAACGAGACTGATCAGTGACTGTAGGAAAGTTATCTACAAAGAGTTTAGAAAAGTTACTGGGGAAAAGACAACTGAAGAACTAAACAGTATACAGGAAAGAAAATGTCAGAAGAGTGGTAAGGAGGTGTTGGTGGGGTGCTTCATGCCTCAAACAATTGCAACCAGATTAATCAGGCACACACTTCAAGGCAGCAGGATGGCCTGCGCTCTGCTTGTCCTTTTGCCTGTCCTGTTGGTGCTTACAGCATTTTTAGCCCTCTGGCCTGCACTATGCTCAGAGATTTTAGACTGGGGACAGTCGGACAATGTTGTTGTTCTTTATAACTCCGATCAGAGAGCCTCCCCACTCCAATGTGCTGCTGCTGGCCTCCCAGGAGTGGCAACTATAAGGAGCTTGGATGTGACTGTGTTGATCCAGACTAGGAACTGGGATGTAAAAGACTAATTTTCACCATTTATCTGATCCTTTTTGACTTTCGGTCGAACGGGAAGTAGTTCTCCTTTTCTAGCCCTTAGGTTAGAGAGTATCCATAGCTTCCTTCTCAGGGGCAGACAGCTCCCTATCTCAAGACGGACAGGAATGGTAGCCCTGCACTCGTCACGTTCACTGGGTTATATTGCAGAATGAGAGAACCTGGCTTGTGCCACCTACCCCAGTTTTTCATTCATGTCACTCGTTCCTCTCTCCAGGTATGTCCTGGCACAGGCTGGAGAACAAGACCTGAGTCTGCCAAACACTCTCATGTATTTGGTTCATGCTGTTCTCTTTGGTTCATACATGCATGTGACTGCTGAGGATGAGGGTCTGTGTTCTATCTATATCTCCACTCTAGATGAACATGAGGAATATAGAGGCTGGGTTAGTGCAAGAAATGCTCTGGAAAAAAAAAAAATGCTGAATAGCACTTGGAAAAGAACAAGGTACATAAATAGCCTAACAATTCAGGTGTGTATTTCCTCTAAATACATCTGTATCTGCCATGAAAACACATCTCACTCTAACTAAATAAATTGATGAAAACAAACCTTGCTGGGTTTAGTTAGCAGCACTGAAGATCACTAGATTTTTCTTGCATAGAAAATGTAAGAAGATGCTGATTTTGAATATTGTGGCTTTATTCTGCAGATTCACCTTGAATGGACAATCAGTAGTGGTATTAATACATGTAAGTGCCTGGAGTCTGAAAAATAGACAGCAGCCATACTGTGTAGTGTAGTTACGTTATTTTATTTGAGTTTTTTTTTTTCTCTAGTATTTCATTCAGCCAGAGAGTTACTGACTGATCCTTTCTACCTAATGTTCCTCTGGATGGAAAAGAATGCTTCAGAAAATCTGAAAATTCCTATGATACTCCAAATATCAAAGATCAAGGACTTATGTATTATATCAAGTGATTAAATACTGCAGATGGCAGAGGAAGTTAAATACTAAATTCTCCCCTACTCCTTGATTGTTCATGACCTCCCTCAGCTGATATTACTCTTCAAATAGGCTGCATTTTTTTTCCTCAGCACCAGTGCCACTGTTTTATTTCCAGTATTAAACTGCTTAACATAATATACAGTCCTTGAGCTTTGATACTTGTTCTGAGAAGTACTAATGGATGTGCTAGTGATTTTGATGAGGTGACATATATTGCAGTCAGTTCCCAAGAAGCATTGTTTGTCAAAGCAATTTTGGTGCACAGAGGTATAAGCTAGCTAACTGAAATGTAATGACTCGCCATGCACAATATTCTACCTATCAGCTCAAAGTAACTTCTTAATTTTTCTTCCAGCTGTAAAAATGTTGAGCAGTGTTGTATTGCTCTTTCTCCTCTGACAACTGGGAGAGATTACAAAACTTTCATTTGTTCCAGCTAGCAATTACTCTTTGTCATTTTTAAATTCCAACTGGAAACAGAAAATGCGTTAAATGTTCATCTCAATTTTTCCCAAGTGCAGAATATCCCAAGCAAAGACCCAGCTCCTGCTGTGGACAGTACAGGGACCAGTATATAGTTTTTAGGCACCAGGAACTCATGCTGGTGTGCCCATTTGTGCTGGCCCTCATCCAGAGAGAGCACTCGAGCATTCCCTAAGCGTTAAGCACATGCTGAAGTCTTCCTCCCTTTTACTACTCGCTTCTCTAAGCCAGCACCCTGCCCCTGGGTGGGCTTGATGCACTGCAAGGTGGTTTGGAAACCCCGCTGTACTGTTGGCCACCCGTCAGGCACGTCTCTGCAGAGTGTGCTGGCTGCTTGTGAGGTCTCTGCCCAGCTGGGGTGGGTGCTGCAGGCACTCACTGTCCCCAGCCACCCGCCAGCCCTCATACAGGTGGCTGGAGATGCAGCCGAGGTCTTAGGGATGGAACGGATTGGTTTTGCCATTTGATTTTGGTTAAGGTAGTGCTACAGAATGTCCTTTGCTCTTATAAAAGAGCATAGCTGGGTCGGGGAGAGATGGTGACAAACAGCCCCTTTAGGGGTAAGGACCAAATGGGATGATGGGGGATGCGAACTTGGGTCTTTTCCCTGCCACAGATGCCCTCCACAGGGATGGCCGCCATGAGGAAGCCTCCAGCAAATGCCTCTGGCCTTCGAGGCCAATTCTCAGTCCTAGCATCCAAAAGAGCGTCCAATACTATGGCTGGGATCCGCGTCCCCAGTGGGTGACTGCTAGGGACCAAGCCGCCCCTCCAAGCTCCTGGCGAGGCACCGGCCACAGAATGGGGTGCTGGCGAGTGACTCGCTGCTCCCCAAATCTGAAGGAAGTGGGGTTTTCTCCCAGCTCTGCTGCATTCCTCCCCTAGCCCAGTAGATGGTAACATTATCTCACGTATGGGCTCTGCTCTGATTTAGCGAGCCTGAAAGGAAAGAGCTTTGCCATATTCAAATACTCTGCACAGAACCACACAGAGTTAAAAGACAATTTCAAAGTATTCTGGGGTTTTTTTGGTACTGCATAACCACCCCAAATCTGATCGGGATTGCTTTGAAGTTGTGTAGAGCAGCTTTGAGTGTGTTATTTATTAGTTTATCAGTTGTTGAGGTATTAATCCCTGGTCTGAGTTATAGCTTTACGTTTTCAACCAAAAAGCCTGGCATTACATAAGGATCACGATCATTTAAAGCCATGAGTGATCTGATTCCCACAAACGGCAACCGGAGGAATAAGCATGACAGGAAAGTGATTTTGGGGAAAGTGCTTCCTTTGTCTCTTAGTCCCTTACTTATTGCCTTTCATTTTCTCCCCAGCATTTCTGAAACTGCTTTTACACCTTTAACATTTTTATATGCATATTTATTAATTATCATCTTTAAATTCCAGGGTGTTTTCAAGAACTCAGACTTTTCAGATGAGAACCAGTCTTTACTAGAACAAGAGGTAGGGAGTCAGGAAAATCATTACAGAACAAGGATGGAAACCTGATGCTTTTCTTTTCTTCTCCACCTCTGCTCTCCCTCATTTCACCGTGTTAGAGCAGAGCTGAAAGAGCTCCCTGGGGAGAGCTCGCCAGCATGCTAAGGGGGGGACCCTCAGCTGTGGAGAATAGACGGAAGGCTTTATCCCTAAACTGTTTTCTAAATTAAGATATGTAGCAAAAAATGTAGTGCCCAGCCATTGAGTCTTTTGTTTCCAAGAAAAATTCTGGGACAGGTAGAGAGCTGCAGAAGTGAGTGCGAACCAGCCACCAGAGCAGAGTTTGAGGCAGCACACAGCACAGTGTGCAAAAAGGCGGCCATGTTGTGGCGGCAAATCCAGGGAGAGCCTGAGAGAGCAAGACAAAGGCTCACAGGGCAGCGCCAGAGCTGGAGCCAGTGTCACAGCAGGCCTACAGGAGAAGATGGAGGCTAAGGGGATGATCACGAGGTGACAAAATGTGGGAGGTACAGAGAGGCCACTTAAGTTGTGGGTCAAATTAGCTAGACGGCTCTCAAAGACCCACCTGGTTTTACCTGAAGCAGTTAAGCCGTTGAATGTGTGACCTGAAAGCATTAGTAGTAGAACTGAAGGATGTGTATGTGCTTTTAATACAAGGTTTATTTCTTAGGCATTGAAAGATCTCTCAGTCAAAGCTGTTTTCTAGGGAGTGCAAACCTGTGACCTGGACATGCATGTGTGCATGCCTTACAGGCAAAAAATGGTGCAAAGTGACCCACCATTTTAGTTCCGGTAGTGCATGTACTGTGTACCAAGGAGATCATTTCGGTGAAATTGCCATTTTGTGCCTAGAAGAAATGAATTAACAAGTTTGATTATTTGTACTTGATAAAATTTTAAACTATGCATGTTAAATCCCAGGATTTAATTCAATTAGTATAATGTAACCCTCTTATTTTATTTTATTTCACTTTCCATAGCTTCTTATCTTTCAGTGTAATTTACTTAATAAAGCTTGTACGTTCAGCAGTAATATCAACTCTGTCTTTAGCTAAATAAGAAGGAATCCAGTAAAACTATTACAAATTCGATATGATTAATTTTTAGCCTGCTTTTGCTGTTTCTTTTTGTCTTTTGAAAATAAGTGCCCGGGAGTAGGGTGAATTTAATTTTGTTTTCCAACACCACACATACTGCGGCTTGCACTATGACCTTTAAGGGAGGAGCAGAGACCTTTCTGCCATTTGGCTGGGCAAGGTCACTTTAACCTTTGAACAGAAGTAGATGGTTTTCAGTCCCTCGGGATTTCCTAGCCTACCACAAACAGGTCTGTAGTCGGCTGTGGATGGTGTCTTACCCATGGGTTCCCTTCTAAGTTCCTCAAGACGCGCTGGCTGAGGTTCACCGCAGCCTCACACTGCAAAGTCCACTGGTTTTGCGTAACATTGCCACTTGGGAAAGTAAAAAAAAAAAATAAGTCAGTACCAGTGAATGCAACAGTACCCTGCTTATATCTTGATAACGATAATTTAAAGTATATTCCAAAGATGGAAGCAAACTTCATTCAAGTGTGTGAAAGAGCTGCAAGTGTTGATTGCTGGCATGAAGAATGCATTCGTATATAAACGTTTGATCTTGCAAACTTTTATAACGCTGTGAACAAATCTTTCCTGATGAATGATGACTCAGAACAGAGCTTTTCACTCGGCATTTGATAATTCGTTTCAATTGCAGCAGAAAATAATTGTTCTATTCAAGCATACCAGGATGTACTTACTCTGTCCGTAATGAGTACATTAGAACAGGCAACTCATCCCTGTCTGATTTTAGCACAGGCCACAAACTTTATGACTGACTCATTATTCAGTCACCTTTCAGTCCTAAAGAATAAAACTCCAATGAGTTGCAATGGTTTAATAACAGCGTTTCCCCTTTTTATAAATCACTCGGGTATTCACTGATTTGTTGGAAAAATCTGGAAATCTTTGGGAATACTGTTGGTGAACCTCACATTATATTCTCTCTATTTTGCCTGAAAGGCTTAAAATGGAGCAATAAGATTTTGGTTGTGGAACAGACCGACTAAAGAAAAATAAATTACTTTACATTTTGTCTACAGTTCAGGGTATATCCTAAATAAACAGTTCAAATGTAGACAGAGTTTTCAAAGAAAAATGGGTGACTCAAAAACATGTTGTACCAGCACTCGGCTTGCCTACGGGACTGCAGAGACCATCTAGCATTGTTTTTAAGGAGGCTTGAGTCACCAACAGTGCCAAAAGACATGTATCACTTGAGTAAGAGATTGCTCTGCTGCCTTGGTGACCCTTGTCTCACTCAGAGAATGTAAGAAGTGTTTGCTTTTCCTTTTTGGTTTTGCTTCCACTAGGAAAAACATAACTGGACCCTTCATGGTACTTAGCTTGTTGGGAACACAAAGGTGTAGTGAAGGTGCAGATCAGCCCTTGCAAAAACTGTCAGGCTTCAGAAAATGATTTAATCTGTGTCTAAATCCTGCAAAATAACAGGGGAAAATTATCATACAGCGTGGAACATTTGTGTACTTAATTCTCACTGGGGCAGTCTCGCTGTCTTCAGGGAAGTTGAATGAAAGTACCGAAATGTCTCTATAGTAATGAAAGAAAACTCATTGTGCCACTGGAGATTGAAACTGCATGGCCCTGTGGGTAATAAATTGCTACTATTCAGGCTCATGAGAGCATCAAGGAAAGCTGATGCAGAGTACTCTAATGACCATTATAACTGACTGCAGTGAAAAAGACTGTTATTTAAGTACATTTCAAAATGTACAGTAAATTGGGCAAAGGTACAGCTGTGCTTACGCGCTGAGACAGCCTCCGGTTTTATTCAGTCTGACAGACTTTGCTCTTTGAATTTCAGTTTTATCTATGTGAGCTGAATGCTCTTAGTATTTATGGCTCCTGTTTGTAAGGGAAGAAGCAAAGCCAGAGAGAAGTGGTTATGTTAATAGAGGCTCCAGCTGGACAGCACAGGCTTTGGGTGAAGGCACCGCAGTGGAGGGGAAGGTCCAGCCACCATTCAGCATCGTATTCTTACCCTTTCCCAAAACCACCTACTTGTACCTCACGCCAAACCCCTTTGAAGACAGTTTCTGAGTGAACCTGAGAAGGATCTTTGAGACCAAGTGAGAATACTTCAGAGAATTACATTGCCATGGAGAACCAAGATTTTTGCTTTATATGATCTTCTGGACCAGACAGTCCAGACTCTCCTCCCCATTGCACGTAAGCCAGGTTTGTTAGATCAATGCATACTCCTACCTCGCTTTGTAGGCTGCTTGGTTTACAGAACCATTTGAGTACTCATATATACTTATTTTTCCTGAAAATAAGGGACGGCAAGCACAAAGTTTCTTTGCTGTCCCATATGGGCAGGGAAATTTACGGCATGCTGTTCATCAGTATGATATGTCCTTGCCTCGGGATTTCCAGCTTGAGGTAGGTCAACAGCTCTCATCTTATGCTTTTTTTGGCTGGGTCCTTCATGGTTGACTTTGCCTTTTGGCTGCTTGGGTCTTTTGGGTCTAGTTGGGTCTTTTAATTGAGGGTGAGAGGTGGTGTGCTTTGTATTCATTTTTTTTTTCCTGAGGAGACTCTTGCAGATATTGCAGAGTAATTCAATATGCCCATTTAAGTCAGTTTATTACCTGGCAGGTACATTGTGATCAAGTAACTGAGACAAACAACTCGCAGTAAGCAAGCTGCCAGCAACATTTGGGCAGCCAACAGTGCAACAAATCATCTGTGTGAGCCTCATGTTCAGCACATGGGGTCAGACCTCTGTTACCCAGGAACCAACTAATCCCCAGTTTGTTTGAAGTGTAGTAAATAAAGGTGGGTATCTTAGCTAATGAATTAGCCATGGAGAAAATAAAGCACACAAATTACAATCAACTGCTTATAATAGTGACCTTCCTAGAGAATAAAATGACTGAGTCAGGATTAAACAATTATTGCATGGGTGTTTGCTGACATAATTTGGTTGCTGAATAAATTTCCAGTAATTGGTGGTAATCAGTCCAGTCAAGCAAAATGGAGACTGTTCCTTGAGTGAAGCCCATGAAAGCTAGTGGAAAAAGTGTCTAAAAGATATACAGTTTTCTAAGCAGAGTCTGTATAGTCTGCATGAAGCTTGAGGAAAGGACGTAATTCAAATACTGATTCTGTCCAGAGCATTGCCAAGTAACTGTAAAGAAAAAGGTATGAACTAAAAATTTTTTCTCCCAATTGCTTCTGAGTTTCCAAGATTATCGAGAAACTGCACATAACTAGCTCATTAACTCTTAACTTCTTGCTTTCTCTTCTTCTTCATATCTGTGAACAACAAGAGCACTTAAGTCACCAGACAGATGATTAAAGCTGATTGGCATTTATTAATAGGTCAATTTCCTCATTAATATTGAAGCTAGTATAGACAATTTTACAAAGTGGTTTTTTTTTTTCTTTTCACATGCTTCCAAACCTTCTTAGCTATTTATTTCTCATGGTATCATCACCTCTGCACCACTTCTGAATTGAAAAGAAATTCAAGGAAGCAGCTGATGTTATGTTAGACATGCAATGTGTCAACAAGGGGCTTTGACCAAGCGTTTTGCTTTCTAGGTTAGCCTTCTGCTACATTTGTTTGATTCTTTGTGTGTTTATGACCATTTTTGAAACTACTCCAAAGCCTGAGAGCTGAATGTCTTGAACCAGCTAAGAGCACTTGTGTTTAGACATGAAGTTAAAGATCAGAAGTTTTGATGAGTGACAGCTGTAGAGGAAATAGGTGCTGAAAGCTGTCAGCCTGCGCAGATTAGGCTCCTTCAGGCAGACAGCTAACTGGAAATAGTAGCGCACTTGCATGAAACAGTTCTTCAGTGTTTGCACCGAACAAACATTTATTTTGTCTTTACTCATTTCCAGCTTGCAAAAGGAAAAAAAAAAAGAAGAGCTGCCTCCATTAGCATTTAATAAAATCTCTGTCAGTCAGTCAGAGCCTTTTCCTTTATGTATTTGGAGTGTTAGGTCCATGTGTTACCCAGCTTGCCCAATGGTCACTGATTTTTCTCAAGTGTTTTTTATTGGCACATACTGCTCAAAATGCCTAATGTTCCCACTCCCTCCATCAGCTTCAGAAGGGATAAAATCAATTTATAACATATCTTGACATTTCTTTTGACACCGGCCAGCTTGTGAACACATCTAATGACTATACTGGTAAGGTAGAAGCATGGTTAGCCAAAAAGAAAATCATAAGTGAAGGGAAGGATTAAATATAGTTAGAAATAGTGCCAATATTCTGTGGTATTCAGTTTTCAGAGCTGAGAGGAGTTTATGTCAATGAATATTGTTTTATAAATTGTATTGTTTTAACTCACTCTGTGACCTGATTCTGAAGGAAATGTCTCAAATAACTTCTTATGTATTTGACAACAAACTTCAAAGGAATCAAGAAGTACTTAAAACATAGAATTACAAATAACTCCATTTCTGAAATATCAGATATTGGTTAAATATACATCTTCTAGCTACATTTAATTACATTTCTTTTTAAAAATATCTTCTGGTTTCAAGAATTAGGTCAGTTACTACAAATACCTTGGCTCATTTATACAGTTCTGAATACAGTCGTTATGAAAACTAACTTATATAATATTTATAATTTCACTTATTTTTGGTTTTCAGTTAAATAAAAAAATCCTTAGATTTTTAGTACAGAGAACAAGACAACCTCCCTCCACCCCTCCCTCTTCCCAAGCTTAACATTATCTCTACCACCTTCCCCTCCTGAGCGGCACGGGGGGAAGAGGGAATGGGGGTCGCGGTCAGTTCATCATACGTTGTTTCACGCCGCTGCTTCATGGTTGGGGGAAGAACTCCTCACATTCCTCCCTTGCTCCGTTGTGGGGTCCCACCCCTACGCCACAGTCCTTCCTGAAACTGCTCCGGCGTGGGTCATCTCTTCCACGGAGTGCAGGCTCTCCAGAACGGCTGTCCCAGCGGGCCCTCCACAAGCCACAGCCTCCTTCAGGCATCCACCTCCCCCGGTGTGGGGTCCTTCAAGGGCTCCAAGTGGATCTCTGCTCCTCCGTGGACCTCCATGGGCTGCAGGGGGACAACCTGCCTCACCATGGTCTTCACTACAGGCTGCAGGGGAATCTTGGCCAGGAGCTGCTTTACTCCTCTGCCTCACTTCTGAACTGACCTTGGTGTCTGCAGCCGTTCCTCACAACAGGCTGGTAGATGTCTCTCAGGATCTTTTTTTACATCTTATTCACTTCTCATCTCCTTTCCACTTCTTGCAGCCGGGCCGGACCGAGTCGGGCCCAGTCAGCTGCCTGGCAAGAGGCCAGAAGGTGAGGCCTGCAAGGCCCATGAGGCCTGCGCCTCCCCCACTGGGCCTCTACCCCCGCTCAGCTTCTTCACATCTTCTCTTCTCTCTCTTTTTTTTTCTGTTTTCCCCTTCTTAAATACGTTATCACAGAGGCATTATCACGGGACGTTCTGCTACCAAACGGCTCGGCCTTGGCCAGCAGCGGGTCTGCCCTAGGCCCGGCCGAGTCCACTGAACAAAGGGGAGCGACTTCTAGCAGTTTCCTACAGAAGCTACCACCTTAGGCCCCCCCTCACTAACAAAACCACGACATGCCTCTAAAATGGCAACAATAAAATAAACCACCCTATTTGTGCTTTCAAGTCAGCCAGAGACTTGCAGTTGGCTGTAACATCAAGGCAGGCAGCTGGACATTGACTTCAGCGTGATCTCCATCAGGAGTACAGGCTGTTGTGCATCCCTCCCTGTGCAAGTGGGCTCCTTTGAAGAGTCTCTTCCTTTACGACTCTCAGACCCATGAAGGACTCAGAATTTAAATGGGCCAAAGTTAGTTGTGCTTGTTTTTTATACAGGCTTGAATAATTCTGCTGAAACTAGTGAGACTCTCTGAGGGTTTTAGCTTGCTGCAGCTGAAGTAACTAAAAATTGGATCTGGGTCTGAAGGATTAGAGACTCAGGCATCACTAGCACTTAGTGAAAGCTAAAAAGCTGTAAGTGTGGAAATCTTGAAGGAGCATTTATACCATCTACCAAAGAGTGCTTTGGGCATTTCACTTTGATGTTCCACATCGGAAGTGCACACCTCTTCCCTTTCATTATGTAGAGAACTGGGCCATCAGCATTTGGGTTAAATATCTAAACATACCTAATGTCAACAGTGTTAATAAGCCTCCACTTTTTGTGCAAACCTCTCATCTTTTCCATGCTTGTCCTAGAAGAAGGAAGTTCACGAAGCTAGGAGAATGACACCTTTCTGAAGAGGACACATGAACTGAGTGGTTCCCCAGTTAGGAGAAATGACACAGCGATACTCTTATCCACAGCTGCAGCCATCTGGACTGCCTCTGAAACCAAGCATGCAGAAGCACATTGGCACAAGGGTAACTTCCAGGTCAAGGACTAATCATAGGAGGTAAATACAGCTACCACTGGCTTCAAATGCTGGTAGACTGAAAGGTCCAGAAGGCCAAGGTGACAGTCATGCAAGGGTCACTCAGTTCACGGAGAGCCACATGCTGGTGGTTCAAAACAAGTAAGTTACATACCGACACTACTCATGTCATTTTTCCAAGCACAGACAGCAGGCATCAGTGAAGACTGCAAAAATCTGAAAAATAAAATAGCAGTCAGCAGATGCTAGACATGAAAGTGAGACACAGTTTGGGATGAGGTAGCATATTCCTGAAATTGTCACTGCTCATGATTTGACAGCGTTACAAAGGAAATAATTTGCCCAGTTTTGAAATATGCATTCGAACGTCTGTTCCATTAAACACACATCACTATATTGCCACCTGTTCCAGTCACGCTTGATAATGAATGGTATGCAGAGATAATGCACCTGCCTGGCCTTGTAAATGTTCTGCAGGGAAAAATCAAAATTAGGTAATGTAAGTCAAATTTGGATGGATAGTCCTGTTACAGTCAATGTTAAATCCAGTGCCCCTAATTACTTTGTTGCCTGAATTGGAAACCCTTCAAATAATGAGGAGGGGAAATAAAGCTTCTTGACAGTTAAGAGCCAAGGAATATAATTTTGTTGCAAGGTCCATCAGTTACCCACAGATGACAGCAAATCCCCATGTAGATCAATCAGAGAGGTAGCAGAAAATGAAAGTAAGGGTTGGCACACACACACTATTTAAAGATATTAAAGCTAATGTTGCCATGACTAAAGATAAAGCAAATGAGGCTACCACTGAGATCCCACTGAAATCAGTAGGAGTCTTCCATTTACTTTGCAGGACTGTGGAGCAAGCCTTAATGTAGCTATAAAAAAAAAAGAAGCAAAAGGCACCAATTAAGGCCAGGAAAGGGGTTAACTTTAAGCATGTACCAATGCCTTTGACGTATGTGCTTAAGTACTTTGAACACCAGCTTATTTTCCAGCTAAAAGCTGGGATTATTTTAATAGCTTCCAAAAACCTTTGTCTGAGGGAACCTCACTCTCACATCCACACAGAGCAGATGCAGGTTTGTGATCTGCTTTAAACCTTGGGGTGGAAATTTCTGCCTACGAAATTTTCCTGCCTAAATATTTAAGAAATTGAAGCTGTGGGTGTCTCTGCTAGAATAACTGTGAAGTGTTGTAAATCAGCAAGAGATGAGACGATGATATGCACATCTCACGCACTGATTTCTGCCTGTTGGGCTCTTACATGGTGTTGACTCTGTGAAGGAAGAATCACTGCCAAATGAGTTTGCTCAAACAGGCTCTTATACTGTTGTCCCACCACGGTATTTCATTACCTGTCATGTTAAAAAAGATATGAATCATTGCAAGGGCTCACTGTGCTTCCAGATTTCCCAGTTTGTCAAGCTTACATATGACTTTCCTAGGTAGGAGCTGTATGAAACTCAGAAATATCTCTTCCTTCTTCAATTACTTTCTTTTGAGAAACAAGTATTTACAGCCATGCAGCCTGCAAGTCAGTTGACCATTCATTGGTCCCTAATCAACTTGCAGTTACAAAGAGTACCTGTCCGTCACAAAGCAGGTGCATGCTATGTAGCAGGTAGCTCAGATGCTTTGTATATCACATAAGCTAAGCATATGAACAAGAAACAAATGCAAGTGAATCAAGGCTGGGCAGAAAGAGTCAGGTTTTGTAACTGGTTAATATTCCTTTTGTAAGCTTCTCCCATGAGTAAGCTGTCACTGGACTGCAAAGTACTAAGAACATGCCTCTAGATATTTCAGCTATGACCTGCACTGATCTGACCAGAAACTGACTGGGAGCCACATCACTGACATCCAGCTACTGATGCAACTTTCTCTGAAGTTCAAGGATCACCAGTTCTGGATTCAGTAAACTATTGCTCATCAGTTGGGATGTTAAACATAGCATTGCAGACAAATACCAGGATAATTACACAGAGAAGTTCTCATACCATATAACTTAGGAGCTAATTTAAGTACCCAAGTCACTTAGAGAGTCTGCAAAGAAACACTGATTCCCTCAGGGGAGAATTCAAAGCTTCAAAATTAAATATCTAGGAGAGTTTAAAATAGCTGATATGAACACACCAACTGCCTTCCATGATTTGTGTTCTGGTTTTGTTAGTGAGGGGGGGCCTAAGGTGGTAGCTTCTGTAGGAAACTGCTAGAAGTCGCTCCCCTTTGTTCAGTGGACTCGGCCGGGCCTAGGGCGGACCCGCTGCTGGCCAAGGCCGAGCCAATTGGTAGCAGAATGTCCCGTGATAACGCCTCTGCGATAACGTATTTAAGTAGGGGAAAACAGGAAAAAGGGGAGAGGATGTGAAGCAGCTGAGTGGGGGGCAGAGAGGGGGAGGCGCGAGCCTCATGGGCCTTGCAGGCCTCACCCTCTGGCCTCCCGCTGGGCAGCCGACTGGGCCCAACTCGGCCCGGCCTGGCTGCAAGAAGTGGAGAGGAGATGAGAAGTGAATAAGATGTAAAAAGGATCCTGAGAGACGTCTGCCAGCCTGTTGTGAGGAACGGCTGCAGACGCCAAGGTCAGTGAAGAAGGAGGGGGAGGAGTAATATGGCTCCTGGCCAAGATTCCTCTGCAACTCGTGGTGAAGACCATGGTGGAGCAGGTTGTCCCCCTGCAGCCCATGGAGGTCCACGGAGGGGCAGAGATCCACCTGCAGCGCGTGGAGGACCCCACGCCGGAGCAGGTGGAGGCCTGAAGGAGGCTGTGGCCCGTGGAGGGCCCGCTGGGACAGCTGTTCTGAAGGGACTGCACCCGTGGAAGGGATGACCCACGCCGGAGCAGTTTCACGAAGGACTGTGGCCCGTGGGAGGGACCCCACGCTGGAGCAGAGGAGGAATGCGAGGAGTTCTTCCCCCGACGATCATACAGCGGCGTAAAACAACGCGTGATGAACTGACCGCGACCCCCATTCCCTTTTCCCCGCCCGTGCCGCTCGGGGGGGGGGGAGGTAGTAGAGATAATGTTAAGCTTGGGAAGAGGGAGGGGTGGGGGGAGGTTATCTTGTTCCCTGTCTCATTCTCCTGCTAATTTTAGAAATAAATGAATAGTTTTCCCCAAGTCGAGTCTATTTTGCCCGTGACGGTAACTTTAAGGATTTCTCCCCGTCCTTATCTCAAACCTTGAGCCGTTTTTCTTATATCATCTCCCCCTATTCTCTCGGAGGGTGGGGGGAGCGAGAGAGAGACTGCGTAGTCTGGTCCCGATCGGGGCTGAACTACGACAATTTGTAATTCTCCTTGTGCTTTAACCAGTCATGACATTTCTCACAGCCTCCTTGTATAAAGCAGTTGTGTGCTCTTACAGAAGTCTGCTAGACTTGTATTGCACCCCACAGTGTGGGAGGCTGCTTGTGCCTGATCTCCCTAGGTCATCCTTTGGTAGGAGGGGAACGAAAATATGGCACTGGATTCACATAAAATGCCTCTATCGGCAAGAGCTTGAATTGTTGAATACTCCTGAGGTGCTTGATGCATTATTAATATGCTTTCTTATTCCAAGCTCTGGTTTGTGAGGCTACTATACACAATGTGTGTACTACATGTCACTCACCCACAATACTATCCCATGAGTTTAAGCTGAAGCAAGTAGTGACACATATGAAGAAGAAAAAAACATTCAATGATGTTAATCCCCACATTGTACTCAGTTCTTGAAAGGCCTGATCCGCCCGATCATTTTCTGACAGATGCCAATGACAGAATTGTCATTAAGTGCAATGTTGTGGGACAGGAGGTTTTCTATCACATAAACCATCTTCATAAATACATGTGAAATGTAGAATCATAGAAAACAGAGCTGGAAAGGACCTTAAAATGTCATCCATAGCAGACCAGACAGCCTGACAGATATTTTTCTAATCTCTTAGAATCATGGAATGGTTTGGGTTGGAAGGGACCTTTAAAAGTCGTCTAGTCCAACCCCCCTGCAAGGGGTGGGGTCATCTTCGACTACATCAGGTTGCTCGGAGCCTCATCCAACCTGGCTTTGAATGTTTCCAGGGATGGGGCATCCACCACCTCTCTGGGCAGCCTGTGCCAGTATTCCACCATCCTCATTGTAAAAAAATTTCTTACTTATATCTAATCTAAATCTACCTCCTTCTATTCTCTTCTTTAAGAACCCTACAGATGGACCTTCCCCAAGTAGGCTATTTCCCGACTTTATTTTCTCTTCCATAGGTTGCACAGAACCAATTAGTTCAAACTTTCATTGCAGGTCATGTTTTCTAGTTCTCACACTGAATAATAAGAGCTTTGTGAAAGGAAAAAGGAATCAAAATTATTGTACTGGTTATTATTATTATTAAAATTAATTATTCCACCACAAAGCATTTTATTTGGGTTATTGCTAATCTAACTTTACCTTTAATGCTTAATATTGTGTACACAGATATATCCCTACACATTGTGTTTCTGTTTTATGTTGGCTCACAGTCTTTGTGAGTGTTATTTCAGGAAACAAAAAAAGCCTACAAGTCAAACAGACATGCTTTCAGGGCTAAGAAATATAGATATCACCTCTTTCTCACTGCATGGTAGCTAATGCTCCACTGACAAGAACATACTTGTCTGAAATGCCATATCTGCTACCAAGGCACAAGTCCACGGCAGTGGTATAAACAGCTTTAGCTAGACTGTTCTTCTTGTCCTATTGGGGGCAGCTCCAATCTTTGGGGCTTCTGCAGCTTCTGCTGCAAATCCCTGATAACCCAGTTACCCCTCTGGTCCCTGCTTATTCCCTCAGCCCTGCGACTGACCGTGGATTCAGTGACTGCAGTGTAGTGGATGGGAGGGCTGAATTTAGGTTACATTGCCAGCCCTAGCGCCAGCCTTCCCTGTCTGGTGAAGCCGCCATCTGAGCCGCCTTCCTTTGGGCAGACGTTGGAGGAAGAAATTTTCATGTACTTCACCTGATATGAAAGTCCACGTTGGACAACACTTCTGAAGTGCTTCTGTAGGTAGTGTTTCTCATTTAGCTGAAGTTTGCTTTGAACGGAGGCTTAAGTGATAGTCTTATACAGTTTACCAAATGTAAACATAAAGGCAGTCCCAAAGGGCTGTTATCAGAAAGAAGTTTCAATTATTGACTCTTCTGGTTGAGTAGCATCTAACAATAAAGCTATTGAAGTCGTAGAATCATAGAATCATAGAATGGTTAGGGTTGGAAGGGACCTTCAAAAGTCATCTAGTCCAACCCCCCTGCAAGGAGCAGGGACATCCCCAACTAGATCAGGTTGCTCAGAGCCTCATCCAACCTGGCCTTGAACGCTTCCAGGGATGGGGCCTCCACCACCTTTCTGGGCAACCTGTTCCAGTGTTCTATAACTCGCATCATAAAAATTTTTTTCCTAATTTCCAATCTAAATCTACCCCCCACTATTTTAAAACCATTACTCCTTGTCTTATTGCAACAGGCCCTACTAAACAGCCTTTCCCCATCTTTCTTGTAGGCCCCCTTGAGGTACTGGAAGACCGCTATCAGGTCTCCCCGGAGCCTCCTCTTCTGCAGGCTGAACAGCCCCAACTCTCTCAGCCTGTCCTCATAAGAGAGGTGCTCCAGCCCTCTGATCACCTTCGTGGCCCTCCTCTGGACCTTCTCCAACTGGTCCATGTCCTTCTTGTGCTGGGGGCTCCAGAACTGGACACAGTACTCCAGGTGGGGTCTCACCAGGGCAGAGTAGAGGGGGAGAATCACCTCCCTCGACCTGCTGGCCACGCTTCTCTTGATGCAGCCCAGGATGCGGTTGGCCTTCTGGGCTGCAAGGGTGCATTGCCGGCTCATGTTGAGCTTCTCATCCACCAGCACTCCCAAGTCCTTCTCCTCAGGGCTGCTCTCGATCCATTCTCCGCCCAGCCTGTATTTGTGCCTGGGATTGCCATGACCCAGGTGCAGGACCTATATAATACATACAATACAGGACCTATATAATACATACGCAGTCCTATATAATACCAAAATAACTTTATTATATATGATCCACACGTACAGACTTAGTGCAATACTTCCATGGATGTGTCATTGGGAAAATACTCTGCAATGAATGCAAGAAGAAACTTTGAAGTATGTCTACCAAAGCAGACAGTCCCAAGAGACATGAACAGAATTTGTGATTCCTCTTACCACACGTGCTATGTAGAGGGATATCTGACAACCAAAGAGTTAATCCAATTGCAAAATGAGAACTTTTCATGCAACCTGCTCCCTTAAGAGGTGTATTCTTCATTTTCACTCAAAATCTGTAAGAAATAAAGAAAGGGAGGATAAAAGCTGCTAGAAAGCTGTGCAATTTAGGGGAGAAAGGAGAGGAACAAAACCAGAGGGGAAAAAAGGAGGAACAAAAGAAACTCACTCAAAAAAAAGGAGAGCAAAGAATATCCACTAAAGAAGAGAGAAAAGCTGGCATCAAAAGAGATTTTCAGCCTCAGAAAGCATCCAGCAGCCAGGCACTGCAGGTGATATCACCACCAAATCACCTCTGTAAAGAGAGATACTCAGGCAGGACTTGCTACTGGTGTCGGGGTTAGGAGAGAAAGTGTGATTTTACAAGACTGAGCTTCAGAGGGATTCTTTGACCACCAGGATTCAAGCTGTTTTCCAGTTACCGAATGAAGCTCAGTGGCCTGTTTTGCCTTTTGAGTTACTCTTTTTTGCTTTACCTGTTATTTTTGGACTCCTGCTTCAGTGAGCTATAATAATTAAAAAAGACTTAGCTTTTAATTTAAAGTACAATGACTTTGGATTTTGCTCACAGAGAAAAATGTTCACTGTGGAAAGTTGATATTTTTATATAAGAATATAATGGCTCCACTGGAACACCCTTTTGAGGGACACACAACAAAAGAAATAGGATATGATCAGAATGTTATGAACTGCTCCTGTAAAATAAATTATACATTAACATATTTGAGTTCCCTGGGTCGTCTAACTCCTAATATCCCCCAAAGGATGCTCAGCGTCCTAATGCACCCAACAATGATGTCACAGCTGTGAATTGCCATCACCAGAATCAATTATTCATAATCTGTCACGCATGTGCTTTCTTTTGCTAAGCGGTGGCCTTGCCCCTGCAAAGGCACTGGTCAGAAGACTGATCGATTCCCCCCAGGAAACCGTGTGCCTTTGGCTTTTCAGATCCCCGGGCCCGCACTTGCAGTGATCTGGGAACCTGAAAGCAAACCCCCCAGCTCCCAGCATCCCCAGAAGCAGAGGACGGCAGCGCGCAGCAAGCCCAGCAATGTTCCCGCAGCAGTGCGTTTGCCCTCCAGTGCCAATCCATCTGCGAGCAAAAACACAGAGGAGGAGATTTCATTTTCCCAGAGCCGTTCGCAGGGCAGGAGCTCCCCATTTCCGAGTTCAGCTCTCCAGGCTGTTTAAAGAGGCTGTCGTCAGCTCGGTGTGTTCTAATGTTAAAAAAGCTGAAGAGCTCGAAGAGCCACAGAAGTAATGAAACCGACTTTCCAGTGGATTTGTTTCTGTTGCTTGAGTGACTTTTAAAACTGAACTACAAGATAGTAGTTCTCTTTCAGCTATTAACTGCTCCTTTAGTTATAGCCAGCCCCATTACTTATAAAACCAGTCCTCCCATTATCCCTTGCAGCCTCCCTCCTGCAGAGGGTTTTGGTGGTAAAGCATGGGGTGCTGTGCACAGTTTAAAAGTTAGAGCTAAGAGCATCGAAAGTGAGTTGGGAAACAGTGATTGCTTGAGCCTGGTCCCATAGCTCTGCTAGTGGCTATTTTATGAAAAGGGGAGAAATGAATTTATTTACGAAGCCTCTACCTCTCTCTCAGATGTGACTGAAATCTGCTGAATGGTTTGAAAATAATGGAGAGGGGAATGGCAAAGCAAACAGACATGCATAGACTGGCTCATTTTCATAGGAAACCAAGCTAGAAAATGTGCTTTAAGTATCTTCAGGTACTGCACTGACCTTGAGCTCTCTAACTTCATTAATTTTGTGATTTTATCACCATGTTTTCCAATTTAAAAAAAATTATCTTCCCCCTTCCTGCGTAAAAATTCTTGCCCCTCCCTCTCTCACCCTGCACCGATCTCTGCCTTTCTTTCAAATTGCATAATCCTTGGTGTGATAATGGGTAGGGAAACGTTTTCAGACAAAAGTCTGACATTTTAATTTTTGATAACCTCTCCGAGCACCGAGGCTTGTGTGGGATGGAGATTAATGAAAGCCACGCACAATGCGCCCCTGTCACCAGGTAGAGTTAAGAAGCAGATAACCCTCAGGGAAGGAAATGGTTCAAAAGGGGAATAAGTAATAACACATTTTAATTTTTCATGCATCCCTGCCCACTGAATCCTCTCTTTAATGGAAGGAGAACCCAAACTGCGAGCAAAGAGAAGATGAAAAAGAAACAGCAGCCTTAGTCTTTGGGTGGGCGCAGGAGGCGCAGGTGAAGGAGTCTTGGGGGGGCCTGCCAGCAGCGGTAATTGGGATCAACCCAGGGTGTGCTGTAGCGAGGGGATGTTTTTCTGCACATTTTTATCACCTATGCTAAAGAGACCAGTAAGCTGCATAGCCTTATGAACTCAAAATCTACATGGTGCCCACTGCCGTGGCTAGCTGACGCAGAGCGGGAGGGAAAGGTGGCTTTGGGGCAGAGGCTTGAGCAGCCCTTGCAGGGCTAGCAGGACACCGTGAGGCACCAGGGGTTACAAATCAGGGCGCAGAAACCACCCAGCCAGTGCTGCAGGTGCTTGGCCACAGCTTGCCAGCTCCCTGCCCGTCAAAAGGAGATCCTGTGCTCCCTAGAGATGCCTTCACTTGTGTAGCGTTCAGCTGGCGGGGATTGCCTCAAAGCCCAAAAGGCGCTGAGGAACCTACTCATTTTCCTTCCAGCCCCAGGGCTCATCAGGAGGCACCGAACCCATGGCACAACTGGGTCCTTCGGCTGACAGCCCCTCCTGCCCAAGGCTTGCACAGCCAGACCCTCTCCTGAGGAAGAGAGGTGTCCATGTGCTGCTATTTAGCAGTGCATTTCCCAGCAAAACCTACCCTGAAGTCCATCCCTGGCAAAGCACAGGCCAGGTACTTTTCCCCAGACAGAGCAGGACCGGACAGGTGTGGGAACGGCTGCTCCTGCTTGTCAAGGATGGAGACCGAGACGCATGTGCCTGCAGGGCAGCTGCAAACACAGCTGCCCTCGCCTCCTACTCCCTTCCTCACAGACTTTCTGCATCTCCTAGGTGGTTACCAGCAAGAAACAGTGTAGATGTGGCCAGAAAGATTAAAATTAAGCTCCTTTCTTGTGTTTTAACTGCAAAACCTGATCTCTCTCTTAACGGCTGCCCTTGCCCTTATATTGTGACCAGACTTGGATATACCTATAATACAGTTTATTACTTGGATCATTTTTAAAATTTTGAGTATAGCTGGCAGCCTTTACTAATATCCTCTCATCACCTCTCTCAAATTGCATTACAATGAGAACTGACTGAAATTACTGAAGGAGTCATGGATAAGTAGCTCACTCCTTGGCTTTTCATATTGTGAAATAAGCTTTAAAAAATTGTTTCTGAAGTGTTTCCTGAGTGATAACAATGCTCTGTCAAATGGTTTGAGAACCTATTCCTGATACTTTCTGGATGAGTACGTAACCCAAGAGAGCTGCTAGAATGAGGAGGGGGGAAAGGTTGCCTGGAAGCATGAAGAAGACAAGGTAATTATTAAAAACATGCAACTACAGTATATATACTATATAGGCAAAATGCTAACTGCAATAAAAAAGGAAAATGTTGGCACGGGACAACTTGAAGCTATTATTCATCATGATGTCTTCCTGTCGCTCTTTGCATGAGGAAGCTACAAGGATATACTTGCAGAAGTGAAAGCAACATGGACAAACTGCAGTCCCTAGTTCACCCAGCTCCAGCCAGTGGATCTGAGCTCCTGAGAGAAAGAACAGCATTTAGACAATGATGGGGATCACCCCTAAATACAGCGGTGGATATGAGTAAGAATTATTAAGTAGGTCAGACAATTTGGGGATCAGCCCCTGTTACCCTTAATTATGAGTTCAAGTGTGAGCCTTTCAGTTTCCAGAAGGTCCAGAGAGCAGCCCACTTGTCAGCCCTGTCAGCTCAGAAGTTTGTTGTTGTCTTCTTAACAGACCAGACCCATGCAACCAAGCCCGTATACATTTGGTGACAGTTACCCCAAGGACTGCTTGCCCTTCTGGCCCTGTGGCAGGTCTGACTTGAGTCCTGGCTCCCTGCCTGCAGTCTCACTCCAGCTGCAGCTCAGGCAAATCTCGACATCTCGTATTGTGCTTTCTTACTTCTAACGTAACTGCAGACACACATTGAGCCCCCCTTTACCTGTCTCCTTGCTGCTCTGTTGACCTTGCGTGTTCCATTTGCTGAAACTGTGGCTGGGCTTGAGCAATAACAGCCTAACCAGAAAGCTCAAGCAACTGCATGTTTACACTCACGCACATAAATAATGACAACAGACAAAAAATTATTCATCTCATTTCACGTTCTAATAAACAAAAGCAACACCTATGCCGCTGACCCATATTGCATTTATGCTGTTTTGCCACAAGCTTTTTTCAGCATCAGAGATTCAGTGGCGGAACAGACACACATGCTGGTAAGACTGCATCTCATTTTGGAAATGCTGCCAGGTTCTGGGTTCCCCTCAGACATCTTGAAACTCCCCCTCATATCTCAAATATGACGTACCATCAAAGAACTTGTCTCGCAGCAGCAAATGTTATCCTGGCTGCATGTGTTTGATGGAAGCTTCTGCTTTGCTCAACCGTAATCCTTTGGTTGTAGCCAGGTTTGTGGATTCATCTGTTTTGTAACAACAACACTGGAGTTTGTAAAAGGTCTTGTGCATAGGTACCACAAAAGTGTCTGCCATGACTGCAGGCTACCATGATATATATGTACTGCATAAACCAATCAATCTCCATTGCAACTGTAATAAATTTTGTCCCTGCTCTTCCTTCCAAAGGCTATTCCCAAGCTTCACTCTTCTCACAACTGGAAGAAGGCTTCTTCTGATTTGCAGCCTAAGTTTATTCATAGACAGGGTGTACCTGATTGTTTTCACCAGCTTTGTCTGTTGCCTTACACAGTTTTTCTGCCTCCTTGGTGCTTAACTACTGAATGTATTGACAGAGGGCAATAGCATGGCACTCTGGCTTTGTTTTCTCCCCTTTCCTACTCTTCTTTCCCTTCCCCTTTGGCTATCATTTTCAGTCAAATGCCTAGGTTTGTCTAGAAACAGCTCGTCACATAAATATCCTTTTCTTCCTTCTGGGTGGTATTGAAGAAGTATTTGCTTGTATGTACAACTGCCTCTCTGGAACGGGAAAATCAATTGTGAGTGTAACTGCCCTATCACTACACAGAGTAGTCAAAAGTCAGTACTACTATAGGAAAATAGGTTGTTAGAAAATGTACAGGGCAAATAAGAACTTGTTTTTTGAGCTAGACTGCAGCTTTAAGCCCTGAACTTAAAAAATGTTGCTCTGTTAATGTTACACACAGTTGCCTGACTGAAGTTCAGAAAGGTGTTTGCGCTGCCTGAAGCTAAGCAGACAGGCAGGGCTTTGAGGGACTAGGGGCTCACACAGGAAGAGATGGGCTACAGTGCTCAAGGGCAGACAAGGGAACAACTAATAACTTTGCCTCTGCGATAAGGATCTGTTTGTCTAAGGATGTCTCTGTGTGGTCTTCAGGGCTGACAGATTTTTTTTCTGCTCAGACTCCAGGAGAGCTGAAGGGCATCTACCTCTTAGCATCTGGGTCCATGCATTAGCATGGCATTTACCGCAATGAACATATGCAGCCATGCAGACATTTTGTGCCTTTAGTATGCCATGTGGATTTGCCCTCATAAGAACAGGTGAAAGGCCGTAGGAGGTCAGATCTTCATCTAGCCTTGTGCCCCAGCTCTGCTGTTGTCCAATAGACAATTCCCAGGGAAAGCGCGCAAGGGAAAGGGCTGGTATGAAATGAGTGACATCTGACAATGAACATCTGACAATGTTCAGATGCTTTCTGGCAAAGCAGCTACATCTGAACCGTCATGTTTAATAATAACTGAATGTGAATGAATGAGTCCAAATATTTTAGAACAAATATATACCATTGAGTTCAACTTCCTGTGGCCGTGAGTTGTACAGTTTTCCTTAAAGTCATAAGTAATTCCTTACCTGCTGTCCTCTTTTTTCAGAAAGCTGCTAATTTATTGCTCTTTCTTCCTTGAAGCTTGCTGAGCCAGCCTACATGAGACCAGAGGCAAGATCTTGCCTGTCTTCCATTCTACAAACCAATTGCTGATGTGGCTGCTACGTGCCTTGCCTCACGTCTGCCCTGTGACTGACTGTGTCAGAGGCCCACTCAACCCGTATGCCTCCACGCGGTTGTCTGGAGCAGGTAAACATCTTTGCCTTGGTAGGTTCTGGCCTGTGACAACATCAGATGAAATTTGAGCCATGCCTAATAATAGAACTACTATGTGGCATTTCTCTGGGAATAGTAGGAATTATTCTTTCAATGCTGCCAGATTTTATGCATGTGATTGAATATAACCATGTCTTTTCTTCCTTTTCTTAAGTGACAAAGTTTGCCAACCCCTAAGAGGAACCTGCTCACCATGCACATGCCAGCACTCATGACAACCCTCTAGGCAGAGTGGGCTCACAGTTTTCCTTTATGGCTGTTGCTGTTCAGAGGGAGTTAATTCTTGTTGGCGGATTAGACGAGTGGAAGAAATCAACTTCTACAGCAGTCTGAAAATAGCAAGGCACAGAAAAGGACCCTCTGCTGCACCAAACTAATAAAGGAGACTGAAAAGACAGGTTGAATGGCAACCTAACATTTGTGAGGCATTTTCCTTTCCTTTTTTCAGTAGATTTCACTGTTCTTCACCTTGATGCAGGTGAACTCTGAAGATGTTAAGTGACTAAGGCTACCATTTTTGGTCAATATAAAGGGTGTTTATTAGTCTTCTTGACAAATGTGCATCAGCAGCTTCATTATTAGAAAAGAAAAAGGTGGACCTGGCACTCCTGGGGTACTCATGTTATATATATTTCTCTTATTACCGTTGGCCTTAAAATAACTCAGCATGACAAGATCAGAGCCAGTGTCATCCTTTTTTATTTAAATTAAATTTACACAAAATAATGTTCTTCTTGCTCCATTTCTTCCAATTCCCTTTCTTTTCCTCACTGGTTCATTTTTCTTTATAATTTCAAAGTTAGTCACTTCACTAATGTCATCCCCTTCCACAGTCCCACATTTCACCTTTGCAAAACACAGTAAAAAATCATCCATTTATTCTGCATGTCATTTGTAGCTTTTGTTTCAATTAAAAATAAGACTTTGCAAATTGAGTCACACTGTCATTTAGCAGATGTTATTCAAGTTACTGATCTTCTCTGCTGTTTGATTTGTTTTCCTTTAGCATCATTGTTACCTCCCATCCATGTTGTACCCTTCTAGCACAACTGCACATCATAGTATGCTTTTCTTTGAACCATTTTTTACTCTTCAGAGACCCCATTGACCTTTTCTCAACTGGCTTGTAGTGGCTTCAGAGGCAAGTTTGTAATCCTAGCAGCGGGACTCTGTAGACCCATGCTGAAACATTTGTCTGAATCTGAGTGGGGAACAGTAAATGAATGATGGGATGTGGAGCACTACATTAAATCACACACGTTCTCCTGGTCAGTAGCTGGGACCAGCTGAAGCTGCCCTGTGCCAGGCCAGCTGGGGAGCTCTCTCCCTCCCTTGGCTTTTAATCGTTGGCTAACCATTACTGCAGACAAATGGCTTTACCAAGAAACCACCATTTTCTGACTCTTCTTTGTGTCCTTCCTTCCCACTCAATAGCTGCTCCCCTCTTCTTAGAGAACAATGCCTGCTCCCATGGGTCCAACAGGTCCCCTCAGGAAAAGATATGACAGAAAAATCTTCAGCAGACTCTTGCCACCCCAAAAGCAAAGGCTCATTCTCTGAGACCTTGAGCACACGGAATTGGAGACAGAGACAACGATAGCTTCAGGTGTCCCTAAACTCCTCCGGGTTGGTGAGTGTGCCAAGAGTTCACCCTTTGCCAGCCCATCAATGCGCTGCAATTCTGTACTGTTCAGTTCCCTGAAAATCCCATTGTACAAAAATTATAGACTCCACAATAAAATCCCACAGCTTTCTGACAGAAACATCATTGGCTTCTATTATAAAAATAACGTATACCCCAAGCATGTAATAAAAATAAATTAATATCTTGAAGCTCAGGTAATGAGGGAGCCAAG
Organism: Chlamydotis macqueenii; assembly: GCF_036417535.1. NCBI lineage: Eukaryota > Metazoa > Chordata > Aves > Otidiformes > Otididae > Chlamydotis > Chlamydotis macqueenii. The sequence goes on along the minus strand of NC_141556.1, from coordinate 96,528,687 downwards.
CATGACTGTTGTTGGGTGTAACGGAAGTTAGTGCTGAAGCTATGCAGCTGATATATTAATGCATACATATATGGCTGATTATGTATTATTACTACAATTAAGGAATATTACCAGTGGAATACAATGTTATGACAGTGTAATGTTCTTTAAACTACCCTCTTGGCAGATATAAAGAATAAATGGAAAATCTGGAGACAAAAAGGCCATGAATTGCACAGCGGGTTAATTTGGCCCACCTTCCTTGCTAACATAACACGGTTGGCTATGGTATGTGATGCTGGATCATTTGCTTGTACAACAACATCATCTGCCTGTGACAACCATTTAATAGCCATCCGTAGTCCCAGTCACCGTAACTTGCAGGATCACAGCCCAAAAGAGAAACCTAGAATTTGGACTCTGCTGAGGTTTCCTTTCTTTTTTTTTTTTTTTTTTTTTTTGCTGTGCAAGATCTTTTGGCTTACCGAAGTGGGAATTAAAAGCAAAACAAACACCTCAATATGGGTTTTGCAGTGGCACTACTGAATCATCATGTTTAAAAATGAATCACATGCATTTGTCATCTGCTGAACTGAGACTCAAGTGTTAAGTTTAAATAACCAGTGCTCCAAATGGCATTTCTTATCAGAGTCATGTGAAACTCTCATCATGGCCAGCACAGTCCCTCAGGGGTCAAGGTGACTTGGCAAGTGCGAGAAGAGCCACTCCTGAGAGCCAGAGCTGAGTCTGTACCACTGAAGAAAACTAGGCACAGCTGGACAAGTTTGTCTTTTTGTGGTAGGTTTGTGCCCAGATGTTTGAGTGGATAACATGCTGCAAGGAAAGGCAAAAGGAAATAAAGAATAATTGCCTTGAGGTTTTTTTAATCTCCTACCCAACACCTCCTCACCTGGGCTAAGCCATTCACTGCTGGAAAAACTCCATAGCACAGAGTGATATTGATTTATACCAGGCACAAATCTGGCTGTTAAATTCTTTGTGTCCTAGAAATTGCCTTCTCTTTACTAGCTCAATATATGCAGACAGGTGAGTGTATCAGGGTAGAGTGCGGTTGCAGGAGAGCAGCAATGAGCCCCTACTGGCTTCTAACAGCAGCATTATGTTAATAGTTATTGAATGAGGTGAAAATAAGCTGAGGGGAAGCATGAGAGGAAAATTCAGGGGTAAGTGGCAGAACTCCATGAGTCGCATCATTAAGATGCTGCAAGAGATAGAGGATGAACATCTGCAGCTCACAAACACATTTTGCCGAGCTCAGAACTGCAGAGATGTTTCCAGTCTCCCTTCTCTCCTGTGCTCAGACACACAGGCAGAGTTCTTTTAAAATAAAACCATTATAAAACCTGCCAAGAAGCCCAGCACAAAAGAAAATCTGCCCCAAGGCCTTACTTAGCTAGAGCTATACCTTTTAGCAGCTTAACAATGATGTAGTCTGGTGGACAATTATATTATTTGCTTAAGGAAAACTCTTATACTCTAAAGAACTCTTACAAAAAAAAAAAGGCAGCAAGATCCAATTTTCAGGATCTCCAAGTGGCAAAAGAAAGTGCATAGATAATACATTTTTTTTCCCCAGATCTACTTTCATCCCTCCTCTTATTTTTTTTTATCCTTAGTGTGTAATTTAAAAGTCTCTAATAGATAGCACAGCAAGGCTGCAAGAGCGCGCCTACAAAGTCAGTGCCAGCGCTATCCAGTGAACGAAGTCAAGGCAATACCTGAAGTCAAACAATGGTTGTGACAGTGAGCACTCAAACACCTTGGGGGCACTGGGTGCGTGTGGAGGGAACAGAGAAATTAGTCAGACCTGCAGCCATACATATAGTTCTAATGCCAGCATGGTTGGCATTACATTGCTGACTGGAATAAGCTACAGGTTACAGAGGTTTTTGCACTGTTGGTCCTTCCATGTTAGTCCTGGCCAGGCCATAGGCTTTGATGGGTCTCGCAAGCCTAGGGAGGGACATTCCTCTTTTACTAGCTGGGCAAAGGTTACTCCACAGCCTACAGATCTTAAAACTACAAAGCAAATGTATTGTATTCATAATCTAAATAATATGCAAAATTTGTTATCAGATAGGAGTTCTGTTCTGGTTTGTTTTAAGTAGATAGCAGGGGGCTCATGAGTGGGCTAAGTCGCCACATGGTCCTGCAGTTGGGCTGACAAGGTCAGTGCCATTACTTCAAATCATTTGTCTCATGGCATTTTAGGGAATGTTCCCTTAGAAGCTCTCTGGCTCTTTTTTTACCTCAAAGCTCTAGTCTTTGAGAAAAGCTTGTCTTCCTTGCTGCTTCTGCAGATTCCTCTAAGCTAACGGGTCACACATTGCCTCATGAGCATGTGCTTGCAGCAGCTCATCAGGGTTTATGGTGTGGTCCTTGTCCACCTTTCCAGGGCTCCAAAAACTCCCTTTTTGTTGGGCAGTAACGTTGCCTTGCTGATCAGGTAACTTACAGTACTCCTGTCACTATTAAATACTAATGTTTGTGTGTTAAATACACACCAGCACCTCTTCTGCCTCAGCTCGAGAATCAGTTTAAGAAGATGTGGACTTCTGTGATGGAGCCAGAGAGCTGGAGAGGATGCAGGCATGCAGCATGCACACAACACATGGCTAAAGATGTTTTCCTCCCTGGAATTTCTTGCCTTTAAACACAATCTCACCTAGTCAGAGAAGCTGCTTCACAAACCTGGTGAAGCAGACGTGGAAGAAGAGAGACAGCTGCTTTATCTTACACCTCTTAAACAGCCCTTTTCACTTTTCTGCTCTGAATGGCGGACCTGAAATTATGGCAAAGAAATCCTCTGTTCTGACTCTTAGACCATCCTGTTGGCTTTGAATAAGAAGTCGTGTCCATCCCTCCCCCAAAGAGAATGCAGTAACCCCTCAAAGACAGTGTCCCTTGTGCTAACAGAGCAAGCAGAGAAGGAACATGAGGCTGTCACCCTGCGAGGTGAAAGTCCAGCTCCGGGTACAACCGGTGGCCATTCTGTGGCTTCTAGCAGAGATGCGGTCTGGACGTACCCACAGAAGGGTCTGTGCTCTCAAAAGTTGTCTCCAACAGTGGTGACACCCACTCTGGGGAAAGCTTGAAGCATACTCTGAGAACTGGATCCACCTTATTTTGAACAGCCTGCAAAGCCACCACTGAACACCAAGACTTTGCTGACATAGTCATGCCCAGATTGGGCTCAGTCTGTTCACTCTCTTGGCACAGGATCATATTTGCCAAATCAGACACCAAACCTCCTGTGTTATCATGACTGAAATCTATTTAGACATCAAGGCATTTTTCTATTATTAACAACCAGCTTCCCTTCCTCCTTTCTCTCTCTGCAATTAGCTGGAAACAATCAGTCTTCCTGATGGCCCTTTAAAAAGTGAAGAGAACAAATATATGTCCTTAGGAGCAAAAATGAGAGGTTGTGACACTGCTGTAGAGCTTGCGGTCAACTGGTGTGAAAGCAGGTTGTTTTACAGGACTTCAATTGCATCTGCCTATTAGAACGACTAAGAAGTCCTGGGGAGATGGGACGGTAGATGGGCCTGAAAAAGAGGAGAAAGATGCTAAGCAAAAACATTTTCACTCCTCATCTGTGAGAAACAGGCTGACAGTAATAATTTCAAAATTTCTAACAGACAGGTAGAGTGTTTTTAAAGTGTTTTAAAATAGTTTTTAAACAGTGTCTTCTCCCATCTCCAGGATTATTTTTGTCTGCTTTTAACAGGTAAGGTGCAGTGAAAGTGTTTTAAATAGCCCAGAAAAGTGTTTAAGCACATACCAAACTTTAAGCCAGGATTAAACTACATTGGACTCTATGGGGCACACCTCTACTACTCAGCAGTAGGGAAACTCAAGCTGGTTGCACAGAAGTTGTCAATATACTATGGAAAAGCTAACTAAATCTTCTTCCTAAACCAGAACCATTACCTCTGCCTGCAACAACTGTACACTGTGTAGATATACACACACAGCATTTTCTATGCAGCCTTATTCTATTTTATATCTTGATATTTCATGAGAAGGGTCCCCCTATTTTTTTCTAGTTGTCTGTCTGGTTGTAGAAGAGTTAAATATTACATGTCGCTCTTGAAGGCTGGGTTCTTGTGGTCATATTTACGAATAACTTTGTATGAACACCTTGGCTTCAGGCCTGAAGAAAGGCCTGTATACAGGAAGGCTTGTTTAATTTTTTTTTTTAATGCGTGTGCTCATATATATATTAAAAAAAAATAAACCCCCCACAAACATGGTATTTTCATGAATGAATGAAATGCCATCTTCTTATCTGGTGTATTTTGCCACTGTTAGCATGACAGTTCAAGCAGAAGCTGTGTTATGGTGGTCCTTCAGGCGTATGTCAGCACAGAGATGGCGCATATTATTTGATGGGCCTTGTGAAAGGTTTTGGGGAAGCCTCATCAGGACGCAATACACCACTCGGTGGATTTTCTACAGACCAAGTGCTAACAAGGGGAGGCTGAAAATGCCGAAGATTTGCCTTACAAAACAGTGGCAGGCAATAAGCGGCATTACAAGTAAGTGATTGCAAACATGCAAAATCTGGCTAGGTGATACCAGTTATTAAATGAGGCCAGTGTTTGGCAGATAGCCATGGGAACCAGACATTTTCCTGGCCCATGTATTGTATGTCAATGGCAACAACAACAAAAGGAGGCTGTTGTAGCCAAGCACCTGCCACAGATTAAAAATATGGATTGGTTTTCAATTATTTTAAGTAAATTAACATTCAAAGTGAGATAGTTTGACTCTATGTCATTGAAAGCCCAAATGCAATTACAACCCAAATCAGAAAATCTGTGGCAATGAAAACAACATGGGGGGAAAGAAATCTGCCATGGTGGCATCTGTCAGAACCTCATGGTGTTTTAATGATTGGTCTGCATGGCTCCGGATAAAGAGATTAGTTGATTACTTTAATGTCCAGTGCTTTTTTATATTATGGATATTCTAAAACCAGAACCTAATCTAAACCCTTAATTTTACGTTATAAATATAAACCAAAGTCTGCTAAAGTCTGTGAGAGCATTTGGAGGGCTGTCAAACCAATACAGATTAACTTTGGGAGGTAGTGGAGATAAAGATGGACGAGCTATTTCTAGTTGACAAAGAAGATTATTCCAGTACTCCCTTTCTTCCCATTGTGCTGGGGAGAAGAAAATACAGTCAGGCCATGTTCTGCACCAGACTCTTCACGTGAATTTCCATGCTTAATTTTGTAAAGAGACTTTTCACAAAATCCTCACTAACAGTCCCCTTTTCAGGTGACTGATGATATGAAATACAGAACTGTGTAGGGAGAATCAGTGCACCATGCAGCAGAGCTGAGACTGTTACCTAAGAAATACATTAGTTTTCTCTTTTATGATCGAGTTATTTACAGCTGAAGAGCTCATTTTACTTGTATTTTTCTGTGAAGCAGATAATATTCAATCACATGCTGAGTTATAGTGTAAAATACAGTAGGTCTTCATTATGCAGGGTGGTGAACTCAATTCTCTCATGTAAAGGAGTTGAACACCCATTGACTACAGTGAGCACAGTTCAGACAATGCTGGAAAATGTTCTTTGTTTTACAAGAATTGAAAAGTGATTAAATACTTGAGTATTATAATACATTCACATAAGTTAACATCAGCATGCAGTCTCTCATTGCAAATACTTGTTTTGTAAATTATCTCAACTGGAATAACACAGGAATGGCTCAGATGTGGCATATGAGGTTAACTCCTCATACTTATTTTCAAAGTGCTTTAAACCAGCCTACTCATTTTGCTTTAGAAATTACAGGTAGAATATGCTCTTTCTTGATAAACATTTCATAAAGACCTTTACACTCAGGGTTTCAGTGAGTATTATTTTAGTGGGGAACAGCAAGATATTCAGTTCACTGCTACAAAAAGAATATGACATTTTTATGTTCACCTGGAATCCATCTCCTCTAGTGAACCTTCATAACAACAGTATTGATGAATAATATATACATTTAGAAAAAAGTATCTAAAGGTCTTAGGTCCCTTATTATACATTATGGGTCCAGTATTATGCTGGGCGATGAATTAAATCTTCTATTTCAAGGTATTAGGCTAGCTCCTGGCAGGGTAGGATGTTTAGGTTAAGATTTTGTCCTATTTCATACTGGGCTAGCTGAGGTATTTTACTTTCTTTCCTAAGTGTCAATTCTTGTTCAATGCTGACAGGTCAGATATTCGATCTAGGCTTCCCCACTGGTAGTTTGGATTATTCTTCAAGATAACTATTTCAGTACAAATAAGCAAAAGTTTCAGACACTGAAGTCTACTAGAGCTAAAATTTATTCTGCTTGTACTACCCAAATCCTGATGCCCACAGTTCTTTATTTTCTTTTCCAATGGCAGCAGAGGGGCATCCTGTACCCAGAGCTGCACCCGTCCTACACTTGAGCTCAAGACCTGACAGGATCTCTGTATCACACAGAGGTACTCGTTGAGCCTGTATGACATTTGCAGATGTTTCTATATCCTCTTCTAAGGATGGGTGCGTGGAAAATGAAGCTCAGTGAACAAAAATGTAGCGGTGCTTAAGCAGCAAAAAGGATGAATACACAAATTACCTGTATATAATCTATATACTATCTATGTTATATTTGATATATTTATATATAATATATATTATGTACATGCATATAATGATTAAATATATAATAATATAGATATTATTGTATATTAAATAGTGTATATAATAATTATAATATATAATACATGTGTGCTATATACCTCAGTGTGTGTGTATATATACACACATAGGTATATAATATACATGACATATAACAGTAATGGAATACATTGTTAATATTATTTGAATAACTCTGCTCTGCAGAGATTCTATCTGAACTAAGAAAACTTTTGAGTAAGGAGACTTTAATAGCTGGTCTGATTGGAAGGGCATGGATAAAGTGAGCAGCTGGTCCTGGTGATTTTATTTCTAATTTCATGGATAGCGTTTGCCAGAAAATGTCAGAAGGTGATGCATAGTATTTCATCTGTGTGTTTTGCCTTAGGCCCCATCTATGGAAGTGATCACTAGTGTATATGCAATTAACATTTTTAAGGTTCAAGAATTTGTAATAGCACGGAAAAATTTTTGCTAACGCTGAGGCACTAGATAGTAGAAAAATGACTGACAGAAAGACAGCTCTTTTTCCTGGCAGTGCAGTGCCACAGTCAGTGGTTGCTAACAGTCCCAAAAACTACATGGGGAAGCTTTTGTCAACACAGTGTCACAGCAGCGTCTTCTGGGAGAAAACTGCATTATTTATGGAGACAAATATCTCTTTTCTGTTAATATGAAAGAAGCAAGGACAACCGAATCAGAGCTCTGTAGGGTAGCCTGTTTTGAAAGAAAACATCTCAGTCTGGAACCACCCAATCATGTATGAAATCACTAATTAAAAGAGGACAAAGTTATTTAAACTTTATCTTGACTTTGATCAGGCAGAATAAGTAGAGGGAGGGTACATATGTGTGCACATACTCCATGCCTTTGTTAAAGGCATAAATCATTAGTCTGGCTTGCAGTTGGGTAGAATATTTCTTCGTGCTTTGCATATGCCTGAGTCCTATTTTCAAGAGTTACGTGGGTTCTCGAGCACTTCAATCCCTCTGAACTTTGGAGACAGAGTCGGAGGCATGCTGGGGTAGCTGGTTAAGACAGGTCTTTCTTCGTTGCCATCACTGGTGTCTGGGCTTTGTCTGAGTTATACTTGCATGTAAACTGCTGCTACTTTGAACTATTTTTTTCTTTAGTGTTTTGTTCCTGCTGCTGTATGAATAATAAATACTGTTGTTTCAATAATTTTTGCTGGCCACTGTATACTACTGGTTGCCGACTCTCAAAGGGAAAGTCCCAAACTTGCCAAGGTGTAAGAGCAGTTGGCATACATGGAAAGCAGTAATTGGATCCTCATTTAAGAGGAGAGGAATTACACAATTAGACAATTAGGCATGGATGGCATAAATGTAAGGCTATTCCTAAGAGCACATGCAGAGACCACAAAAAGGGTAACTAATCCTACAGTTGTGATATGGAGGGACACCAACTCCTGCAAGGAAGAAAGCACACTTGTGATGACCAAATTGTTCTCCTGACCCTCTCTCCATGTGATCCTGAAACAAAACAACATTTTCTTCAGATCATGCTTGAGTTTTGTAAGCCATTACCCCTTTTAAAACACAAACATTTGGTCCACAGCTGTACTGAGCCAACATCAACCTTCACCTCACGTTTGTGTTGAAGGAGAAGGTCACACACTTGTGAAATTGGCAGCCACAGGCTCCTTCTCCACCCTGCTCCTCACAGACAGCCCTGGGGAGGGTACGAAGGAGACTGCAGCCTGTGTCGGCATAGCTGCTGTAAGATGGAGGCAATCAAGAGATCATAGAGAAAGCCATTCTGCCTCTCAAGCTTTTAAAAAGTCTTTCTACTTCAAATTAATGATAAAAAAGTTAGAAAGCTCTGCCTGGAAACTAGGAGTGAGGGAGAAGTGAAAGAGATGAGTATCAGTGTGATAGGACTTGAAAGACTTCTTTCGTGTTACAGAATCATAGAATGGTTTGGGTTGGAAGGGATCTTCAAAGGTCATCTAGTCCAATCCCCCTGCAAGGAGCAGGGACATCTCCAACCAGATCAGGTTGCTCAGAGTCCCCTCCAATCTGGCCTTGAATGTTTCCAGGGATGGAGCATCCACCACCTCTCTGGGCAACCTATTCCACTGTTCAACCACCCTCGTTGTAATTTTTTTTCCTTACATCTAGTCTAAATCTACCTCCTTTTATTTTAAAGCCATTACCCCTTGTCATATCGCAACAGGCCCTGCTAAAGAGTTTCTCCAGAAATATTGTTTTCTTCTGGAACCCAGAAGGGGCAGACACAGGAGAAGCAGAGATATTTTTACTTCAGAGTATGCAGGCACTGTGAATAATGGTAATTAGTTCATCTACTGCAGAAATGTAAAGTCTCTTGGCTGGAATTCCAGCATACTGCCTCACAACTTGGAGGAGATTAAGTATTGTTTCGATTTGAAGCCCCACAGGGAAGCCAGGTGGACAGAATATAATTACTTATTTAGCCAGGACATGGAGGTTAACTGTCTACTTCCTAAAAAGTATATCATACTATGAGCAGACAAGATTTTTTTTTTCAATTGCAACATGGTTTTCAAATAAATTCATAACATTCTCCAGTGTGCTGTATACACTTGGAAAGGGCAGTTTTTTGAATGAAGATTGAAATTTCAGGAACAGCTCTTGCTATCACATAAAGAAGTAATTTCTAAACTGTGGAGAGGATCATCCTTTAATTTCTCAAGACAGGAGCCCTCAAAACTTGACACATAAATCTTGGTCTCAATTTGTTTGAAGGAATCTGTACTCGATTGTCTTATCCATGCCTCCTGCATCAGTACAAGATGGAATTTTGTTATACCTAAATCATCCCTAGTAAATTTTAGCACAAGGGCCCAGTCTGGTTTTCATGGCTGAAGAGTTTTATTTGTTCTGATTTATTATTGAAACAGCTCTTTTCCTGTAGCAGAAAGTGTGATAAAAGCAGAGTGAAAAAAATGGGCCAGCAAGATCAGCTTATTAGTCATGTTGATGGTTTGTTGGTTAGATCGCATGTATGTCTCTCATTTTTCAGTGAGTCTCTGCTGGCAATTCTTCAGAATGGTGATTGTGAGGTGAAAATGAGCATGGTGCCCACCTTGGTGAGGCACAATCACATGGAGCATGGAACAGCCTAAAAGCAAGCATTTTTCCCAAACTTCAAAACCTAACAAGGACATATCCTTGGTGAACTTCTCCCACTTCTCAAACCTCAGTTGCGCATTACTGAGAATGGTGCACACCATTGAAAAGCAATTTCTAGCCAAGAGAACTGATTTTAACTTGAAAATTACCCAGACCACCATGTACCTGCAGACACGCACAGAAGCACTTTGGACAGTGAAAAAAGTGACTGTGATATCGATGACAGAAACAGAGAAGTGGAGGTGGGCAAGGAGGGCCTGGCAAGTTAAACTGTTCCAAAATAGCTGAGACATGATAACATAGTTCTACAGACTGATTAGTGATGGATCTGGCTAACAACGACTCAGTTGCATCTGAGGATAAGAAGAACAGTGCTCTGCAAAATCCACTGAGAATTTTACTATCATGAGTTCAACATTAAAGTTATTCATGGAAATAGGATACGCTTAAGAGTAACAGATGCTTTATGTCAGAGTAGATGGAAAATTGGAACTGTATTTTAAAGGCATCCATTCATTGTTATTTTGTTTATATACACTTGCCACTTTTAAGGAAGACAATGTATTATTTATTCATTAGGTGATAGTTCAAAGGTATAGAATAGCTGGAAGGACTCTGAGTGGGTGAAGAAACTCAGAAATGTGATTTGATAGAGGAGCGAAGAAGTTGTTAGCTCAGTAACTGTGAAACACTTCCAGTTATCACCACATTATTTTTTTAAGTAAAGGTTTTATTTTCTATTTCAGTGACTAAAAGAAAAAAAAAAAATCATCGCACTGGTACAAATGGCCTGGAGGACAAGTGCCCCGTTCTGCCAAAAAAGTTACTTTAGTGAGACTGTCTTCTGCAAGCCATGCAGGAAACCTCTGCATCATCTGCATCTGGTGTTGAATGACCAAGAAAAGGTATTTTTTAAAAACTTGAAAATTTTATCTTGAGAAAGCTCTATCTATAATTTTAAAAGTGGGCAAAAACTTCCATGTCTATGCTGATCCTTACAGAGGTCCTCATTCCATGTGGCATTTAAATGCATCTTTAACTGTTTAGCTAGATAAGGACTGTAGCTTTTGTGTTCTTTGCAAATATCATATTCTATGCATGAGCTTACTTTTTGTGATTCATTTCCCCTGTAAAATAAATTACAAACCTTCAGATGGGATTTAGTCTGGATTTCAGAGATAAATGTGTGTACATTTTTATAGATTTGGTTTGTATATGTCTCTGCATATATATTTATTTTATTATAAAACCCTATTATTTGTCATCCATCAAAAATTTCAGTCAAACCTAAGAGTTTGGTTTTGGTCATAAGTGATACTACATGCACTCTGACTGACCAAATGCACGACAGAGGAAATCCTCTCTACCAATTTTATGGCCTCCCTGTTGCCTACGGAAGGGCAAGGCGTGAAGTTGTTTTCTTTTCAAGTCTTAGAACTGTTTTTTAATGAGCAATTTATTAAAATTTTTTTTTGTAGGAGTTTTCTTTCTCTGACTAGAGAATTATCCATTGGTTTGGGAAAAAAAAACTCATGTGTATAAAATGTTGTAGAAGCATTCATGAAAAGTCCCTCTCAAGTTATTTTTATCTATATGGCATGAACTAATTTTGCTTCCCTTTCTTGACCAATGAGGTCAGCACCTTTCAATCTTAAGGAAAACCAGTAAATTGTACTTACTTGAAATTCACCATTGAGAAGATGCAGTGACATAGAGTCAAATGTATGTACCCTGCAGGTTACAGGTTACACTGCCGTTGTGCAGTCTGCTTTGCTTAGCTATTCTGCATCAGGTGGAGTGACCCAAAGGAACAGCTGTATCTCAGAATGTCACAGTTCCTCCTTGGCTCCCCTTGCTTCTGTGGTAATCCTCATGTCTATGGGAAAGGAGAGTACTGTTTTGAGTACTGTTTTCCTTGCTGTCCTACAGAAGCTCATTTCCGCTCACTGGTGTGGGATTAAAGGCATGGGTTTTTGGGCAAAAGGCAAAACGACCCTGCCTACACATCCAGTGCTAATTGCCAGGTGCCAAGGGTCCTCCTTTCAGCAAGCTTACAGACAGGAGCCAGTTCAGGGGCTGGCACATCTTCACTGCATCACAGGCAGCTTTCAGAGCCACTGCTTCAGCCCTCCCCGCTTCTCTGCACGGAGACCAGAGGTGGACGTCACTCCCTGTTCACAGCTGTACAGACTGCCTCCTCTCCACACTGACACTTCTGATCCTAGCAGACATGAAAAGAAAGGTGAGTGGCGGTGGTCACTCCAAGGAGAGCCTCTAAAGAACAGCATAGGTGTGTAGAACATGTTGACAAGGCAGTAGGTTGAAGATGAGCTGCGGTTTCAGACCTGTAAAAGCTCAGTATTTAGCTCAAGCTAGTTGTAACCATCGTAATCATCAGACAGTGCTATGGAGGATAATTCATCCCACCGTTCTCTGACAGGTGCCTAAAAGAGACTTTTCAAAAAGAAATCCACATTCTTCCCTTCCCACTGGCTGTGGCAGAACCTAGAGTATGACTCTGGACTGTGAGGGGAGGTCAATGCGCTCTGTGTACAGCTCGAGATCCTTTCAAAGCACCTTTCTAGTAGACAGGTAATGTTTTTTTGCTGTCCATTACAGTACATCTGTTTTTAAGTTGGAGCTGAAGGACATGAGGTGGCAACGGTAAGTACTGACTGAGAACAGTAGAGGAGGCAGGAGATAAAATATGAAGATAGCAATGCTGGGCATAGACAAGAGAGGCACTGAAGGTGGCAGGTGGCTGAGGACAGGTGTGGACGGGCACAATCAAACATGTCAGAAAGAAGTTGGGCAGCCTTTAAAGGCTCCTCTTCAATAACTGTGTTTGAACAGTGAGAACCAAAGCAAGGACAACCTTGTCACAGGAGCAAGTCCTAGGACAGTTTTAGTCCTAGGACAGCATGTTAAGCGCACCTCAAGGAGTCTGAGTTGTTGCTGTAGAAGTCAGAGGAGAAGATGGCTCTGATAATCAAGGTGAAGGGCTGCAAAGGTTTGGACAAAAGCATTGGCGGAATGGGAACAGGGAGCAGGTTAGGAACAAAGACGACCAGATAGAACCAGAAAGATCCATGTGGACATAAAGATCAAAGAAGAGGGCTGGGTTAAAGAAGAAACAGAGAGTAAAAGCTTGAATCAATCTCCTTAACATCTGCTAGTGCATGAGACCTAAGGTGTGAAATATATAATGAACACTTTAATTGAGATAGGGAGGAGAGCAGGCAACAAAGAAATGAAGGACATGCCCAAATCTGGGAGGGGTACATTGCTGTAGCTGGAGGCCAGCCCTGATGCTATTATTCTGAGCAAAGCCTTTTGATCCAGCAGAAGGCGAATCTTCCTTCAATGTAAGTGGGAGCAGGCTGAAGCCATGTGTTGAGGGATAAAAACTTAACATGTGACTTAATAGTCACATTTACCTGTAGTAAGAGAAAAATATAGGACTAGTCTCATATGGTAGTGTTTCACACGTAGCTGCTGCAAGTAGAAATGTGTACATAAAACACTGAGCTGTGGAGAGTCCAGGTAAGAGAGCGTTAATACCAAGTGAAGTAGCTGTGCTGTCTCAATGCCATAACAAAGAAAGAACTAGAGAGACATGTTTTTTTTTTTTTTAAATCTAAATCATTAAGTCGAAACAATACCTTTTCAGGATTAACAAGACTTTTCCCATTCATTAACAGCCAGAAGTTTTTTACATCTACCATTGCTTTCACAGTGCAGTAGGCCTAGGCCTATCAATCAAAAGCAATATGTATACTTCCCCTGGTAAGATCAACCTTGCATGGGAAGGAAACAGTGCTGCAAAGTCATAGGACAAATTCTTATCTAAAAAAATGTCCTGTGTACTGAATTTAGCCAGGACACCAGCAAAGAGGAGTGAATCAAACAGCATATGAAACCCCAGTTCAATTGCCAAGTATAAAACTATGAGTAATGTTCTATCTGTTATCAGTTGATTAACTCAGGAAACTTCCACTGTGTTTTAAAACCACAGTGACTGTCCCAGTTGTTATCAGAGCAGTGGCATTTCTCCTGATGACCTCAGGTTTGGTTTGATAAACTCTTCCGTCACATGCAGCTACTGTGGAATAGCAGCCAAGCCTGGACACAGCTTTACGAAAAAGCAGACATCAGTGTCATTGTTCCTGTCCTGTTTCTCATGCTCACAATAGGATCCATAAATTGACGGTAATCATATTTAACTGTAAAATACATTTTGACAGCAGCTTGTGTCCAGCTTTGGAAGGTGTTCAACTTCTGCCATTGTGGAATCTATCACTTAGACATCTTACCCCGCATTTTAATAGCAGAGCAAAGTCCTCTGCTAAAAGAAAGACAGACAATTGATCCAAATAAGCCTTAAGAGCAGCAAAGACCACTTCATGGTATATGAATTGTGTGTGCCTGTGTGTCAGGGTCGGCTAGGAAGTTGGTATGGATGCATGTGTTTGTCTCAACTAAGCAGCAAACTCTGCCTCACCGACCACGGCTCTGTGTGACGTGGCTCAAATTTATTTGTACTTCAGCATACAGGAGATAGCCAGGATGAGGAGTGCCAGCTCTCTCACTCACTGGTGTGTCAGAGGGCCCTGCTTTACAGTGAGGGTCAGGGCAATCCCCTAGACCTCTGGGGAGATGCTGCACAATGAGGAAATCTGGATAAATGTGGATCTCCTGGAAAACTCCATGTAGGCCTGAGGAGGTGGCCTCGGTTTTGTAGGCAGGGAGTAGAGGTGGGAGAAATGCCCCAAGGCTGCAGGGCTGCATCAGCAGTCTTAAAAAGACTCTGAGATTGCCCACTCCCTCCCTAGCCTCCGATTGCTACAGCACATTTTTCTTGGGCTGAGTGTAGAATCTAGGGTTGACATTTGGCATGGATTTCTACTCTGAGAAGAGACTAAAATGCAATGCATTAAAAGTGAGAACTTTAGAGGAGAAGAGCAAGAGGATTTAATGTTTATGCCTCCAGGCAGAGGCAACAGATAATTTTGATGAGTAATTGTAACCACACAGCAAAACTAAACTGTGATCAGTAATTTGACGATATGGTAAAATGTTTTGTTGGTAGAGGAGAGCTGGTGCCTGCAATCTATCACTTGACAAACAGAGACAAGCCTGGAAACTGATCAGGACTTTTTTTTCAGATAGGCAGAGATTTAACCAAAGACAAGGAAGAATCCTTGACTCATTTGGTGTGATTAAATGCAGGTTCATGTAGTATTTGCTGCAAAGAATATCTGTGACTGTGAAAGATCATTGGTAGTGAGGCACACGAAATGTCAGCTGCTGCTTTCAGGGAGCCGAGCAAGATCTATTGCCTGGTGATAATTAACTATCCATCAATAAATGATAAGTACTCCAGGAAATCAACATGAGGAAGAATTTGTTCAAAGGAGAAAAGCAAGTCATTAGAAGGAACAAACGTACTGGAACATTTACAGGAAATAGACAGCACATCAAAAAGCACAGATCTAATACACACAAAGGTGGTGGAGAGTTGGTAGGAAGATGTCAGAGTTGCAAGCATCTGGCTGGAGGCTGCAAAATGAAAAAATGATGAAAAGAAAACTTCCAAAACAGGCCAGGTTCATTGCACTGCACTGATGGAACTTGACAGAGAACCTGTCCCTGTTGCACCAGGCTGACTGTCAGCAGGAATGTAAAGATATTTAAAGATAACACGTGCCAGCAGAGATAAAAAAACCCCAACACTTCGGTTTTCCACAGATAGGCCAATCAGCTTCAGTAGCCCTAACCTCAGCCCCTCCCATACACTTGTGGGTCTTCTCCAGGCAGGCAGAAGCATTTACTAGCAGATGCACCTCCTAGTCAAGCTGTTGGTCTTCTGAAAGCAGTAAGCCTCCATTAGTCACGGGGAAACTCAGTGTTTCAGTGGGCTTTCCTCTGTTCTGTAAGTGCCTGATGCATAAGGCTTCCTCCAAGATCTTTCTTCTCTTTGCGAGCCTCTACAAAAGCTACCTACTTATGTCAATTTGAAACAGCCCTGCACTTCTTCTTTTCTTCTATATGGTTCCTTCCATGTCTTTGGTGAGCATCTTTCGGGACTAAACAATTACAGTGAATTATATTAGACTACTAGGCAGTGAGAAAGGTGAATGAACCTTAATGTTTCACTTAACATGGAGATGTAGGGAGAACACTATCTTTGTCTGCAATGACTACTCTCTCTTGATACTTCTAAAATGTGACAGCAAAAACATAAGAGCAAGAAGGAACGAATGCTTGGAGTGGCAGATCTGAGTAAACTTTCTTCTATTTGAAAAAGGAGAGCTCAGATGCAGGATTTCTAAGTAAGTTTTGCAGTTATTTCCTGACCCTTTTGATACTGTAGTCATTAGAAGTAGGTGGAAGCAGGTAGGAAGTCATTAGAAGTACAGGAATCACAGTTCTGATGTTTGTTACAAAGACACACTTCTAGCCCCAGTGAGGATGAATAAATGGCTGAAAACAGACATAGTCTGCCTGGCATAGAAATTGAAATGGAGCCCCTGGTCTTGGTAGCAAAGCACCTACTCTTGGCTGTCCACCAAGCAAGCATTTATCAGGCTTTTCCTTGTGCCATGGCAATCATGTAAGGCACGTGCAGGAAACAGATTGATGGCAGTAAAGAGCATAAAGGGAACTAAGACAAATCTGTAGAGAGCCGGTCTATATTAATCCCACTGCCTGCAGAGTGACTTGTTTCTTATTTTATTTTTCAGATAATTAGATTTTTTTTAAACACAGTTCCTAGGTTTTGTAGGTTTTGAGGTGAGTCTGGGCTATCTAGGAGTACCAAAACTGGAAAACAGCACTCTATGGTATTGTTATATAGACAAAGCAGGGAAAAGCACACCAAAGACTGTGAACATGTAGAAAGAGGGAAGCAGTCCTTAATATGGTCTATGTGATGGTAGTTGATTAACACTGCAACCCATCAGCAGAATCAGATTTCTGACAATATCATTTTTGTTGTGCTGGCTACATGGATTTTGTTGTC
The DNA here is from genome assembly GCF_036417535.1 of Chlamydotis macqueenii. Classification (NCBI taxonomy): domain Eukaryota; kingdom Metazoa; phylum Chordata; class Aves; order Otidiformes; family Otididae; genus Chlamydotis; species Chlamydotis macqueenii. Next base: position 96,511,857 of record NC_141556.1, on the reverse strand, counting down.
AGAAATCACTGTCCTTCCTAGCATTGTCCAAATTCTCAACTCAAGTATCAAAGGCATAAGGCAGGCCAGTACTCAAGAAAAAAAAAAACCTTAATGCAAGAATTTGTGATAGAAAGCCTAGGGCTTTCCCCAGGTCTGAACTGGATTAAATCTTCTGACCCGCCCCCGCCTCAGATCTCACTTGGTGGTTGAAAACCTGGAGTTGTGTTTGCAAAGCCTCTCCCATGCTGGCTTGGTGGGTGCACCAGCAAGCCAGAGTCATGGCTCTCCTGAGGGCCCCCAACACAGGGTTTACCATCAGTCCTGGTGTGGAGTTTTACATCCTTCAAGCCCTGCTCCTTGACATGTTATTTTCATAGATTAGACCTGACAACATTAACCATACTGCAAAACCTCACTCCTGCCTCTCCTGTCTGTGCAACACAGTCTCATCCATCGGTCCTGGCATTGCTGTCCGGCTGCTAAAGCTCTCTGGGAATTTCCAAGGCAAAACCCCAGCCTAACTACTGCCAACCAAGGCTTTAGGGCAGCAGACTTCAGTATAGAAATGGCCATCACCTACTGTTTGCATTGTGGTAATACCAGGTCTTCTGAGGGGTTGACTTGTTACCAGGTTTTAACCATGCCAGGTGAAGGCACTGTGCAGTTAATTTTTATTCCCTGTACAAGATGCCAACTTAGTTCATCTCAACATGTCAAGGAGAGATCAGCCTGAATCAAGTTTGTTTTAGCTGTTAAATCACGTTTTTCAATTGTTTAAATAGTTCAGACAGAATTTGTACAGTAACATTCTAGCTTTTTATAGCTGTCAAGAAGTAATACAAATAATTACCACCTTCTCTGGTGGGTTTTATCTGATTAAAGTGACATGTCTGCTTATGCAAGATATTTGAATAAAGACAGATATTCAATAAAGTCAGTAACATTTAATTTCCCCTCTCCTCCTCTTTTTTTTTTTTTTTAAGCTACACTATATATTTATTTTAAAGTCTTCTTTTGAGGTTTGGGATATTTTTCTTAAAAGCTTTTACATAATGAAACAATTTAGCAGAATATTTTATGTGTTTGTAATGAAATATTTCCTCACAGTATAGCAAGGTACTAATGTACCTTGTTCATGCGAAGCAGTACAGCACCTGTCTGCACTAACTGCTGTGGAAGTACTGCTGAAGTAAGGGGTGAACCAAGGTGGAAGCCAGAATTTTCTCCAGATTGTGACTGGGAACTGTTGAAGAAAGCAGGAATTAATCTGGAAGCTGCCTGTGGTGTCAAGGGCATGGTGAACTTGCATAGAAGCAGCCTTTGGTAGCTTGTTTTACTGGTAAAAATTCCCTAGGATCATATATTCTTGAATACAACTTTCCAGCATTTCATCCATTACCTGGCTTCACATGCAGAGACATTTCTTGCAAAAGGCTCAATGTCTGTGTCAGCTTTCAGATTGGGCTCATGGGCACACAGATGGTAAAAGCGAGGTGTTTAAATTCCGGTGGTAGTTTTGACTCCTAACTCATTTAGACAGTGAATTTTTGGGGTTCTGTGGCATAGAATTTGCACCACACTCATGCAAAAAAAAAAAAAAATAGTAATGTCTCTTCCAACATCTCTCAGCTTTTGTTCTTTAGAAGGTCAGCTTAGGTTGCCAAGGTGGTGTTTTTGACTACAAAGTATCTTTCAGGTTATGAACACCAGGAAGCAAAAAACCAAGCCTTTTAGAGTCCCAAGCAATATGCAACAGCTATGAGATCCGTAATTTCTGTTAGTCCTAGCTGGTGTCTATATGCATGGTTTAGCAAGCACTGACTAATACATCTTGTCTTAGACAGAAAGGCAGGTGGCAGACTTGATGCTTGCCCCAGGGAGCCTTGTGTCTCGAATTCCCTTACGTAGGGAAGCTTTGGCAAGATGAGAAACACATGAGAAAGTTTGCCTGTGGGGCTGAAGGAGCTGAGGCCACCTCTCTCCATGTGAAGGGGAGATGCCCGCAGGGCCAGTGCTGGTGATGCTGGGGGTCCCTGGAGCTCCCTCTCCCATAGCAGGGGGCTGGAGACCAATGCCATTTCATGTGTCCCTGCCTCTTTAAGCTGACGTAAAATATTACCTAGCTCTCACATTTTCTGTTCCACTATTAAAATACCCACCAGATCCCCAGCTTCTTTTGTGCTTTATTTCATCTTTTTTTTTAATGGTTTTGGTTTAGTTGTGACATCTCCCTCGGTTTTGTGAGACTGTTGAAGGTATTTTGCTCTATTTTAAAGCTGTCAGTGGTCTGCGTTTAGATTTCTGTGTAGATTACGTGAGACGAGTGAGGTTGAAAGGTTTATAGCTCCTTTCCTCCCTAGTGCTGCCCTGCATTGTGAATCCTGTAAGCCAACACATTGATATTTTGCTCATAAAAATGATTCTATGAAATGCATCTTCTTGTATTACTTTATCGTTACTAATGTTCATTGATTTCTACTAAAAATCCTTCACAAATACTAAAACACTGTATGGAAAGACACAAACATCCACAGCAAAAATGAAAAATGGTATTTCTTTTTATTGACACTGTATTTCTTTGAATCTGGTCCTCAGTTACACTGAGGCCACCTTAAGCTGTTTCAGAGTATTAAAAAAAAAATCACTCAAAGGGAGTTTAGATATAATTTAATCCTACTTTAAGAACACTTTTCCCTGTCAGCAGAATACACAGTGGTCTTGATTTCAATGAGAACCTTCCCCTATTCTTGCAGAGACTCAGGGCACTGAAGGCAGGGGAAACACAGATTTATTTACCACAGATTTTAACTCTGTACATCAACATACAAAATATCCCTCATTGGCCTACCTTAATAATTCTGCGCAGTCAAAGAGAGAATCCAGGAGGGCTTCAGTGCAGCACTATAACAAGCAACTGCAGAAACGTTTATCATTCTTGATGGCAAAGATTAAAAAACTCACCATTTATTTCAGAGAGATAAGTATGACACCTTAACAATTCTGTCTTTTCCTTACCACAGACACTTCCATTTCAAGCACTGACAATATTAAGGAAGAGATTTATTGGAGTTCATCACAATCTGAATCCTTTGGAGCCAAAGTATTTATAATGATGTAAAAGTGACAGTGTCAACAGTGATTGAAATCATTTAGTCACTATGATAAACATTGTGTTGTCCTAAAATTTAAGGGATATACTGAGAATGTAAGTCACTCAGAATAAAAAACAAAGTCACTGGAAAACAGTTTGTGTTTGCAAAACCAATTGTGACCCAAAATAAAAGACTGAATGAGAGGAGCTAAGGATGAAGTCTAACATCCATGAGATAAATATCTTATGAGCCCATGAGATAAAGACAGATGTCCTGTGTGAACGCAGTATCTACCTTTATACCTGCCTTTAACAATGAAGCAACAAAAATGGTAAAAATAAATACTGTGATCTCAGGAACCTTGGAGACAGATCTAAATTCAGAAGTCCTCTCTAGAAGCTTAAAGAGACACTGGGAAAACAAAGCAGCTAGGTCTCCAATGTGGCACCCAAGATACGAGCAGATTCTTCTGTGTGACATCACATCAGGAGCTGGGAAAGCAGAAGAAGAGCAGTGAGGTGAAAAAGTGTCCTCAGCAGCTTGAGAGACCTGATGGCAGAGCTATGCTGTGCTCAGGCTGTCCAGTATTTCTTCCTGTTCCCTTGGACTTGATTCCCCAAATTTCCTTCTCTTCTTAATAGCTATGCTTATCACTGTCAACACCATCTAAACAAATCATGGTGCTCCTCAGGGCACATCTCACCTAATGAAACACACTGTATCGAAATAGTCCTGCGTAAAAACTCCTCACCAATATAATTTTGGTTTCTAATTTGTAATTTTTTAAAAGTGTTGATAGTCATATGTTTCTGTTCACTTTTCAAAGAGGATCAAGAAAATTATTACTGCACTGAACAAGCTGTAGGAAAGTTCATCGCTATGAGGTTTGTCAGAAAATTTCTTGTCCTCTTAGAAGATCCTTCCAAGTTCTTCAAGGCCAAAGTGTCTTAAATATTTCCTCCTTTTCAGCAAATTAGGAATTAAACTCAGCTCACCTTGGAAAGTTAATTTTCCATCAATTTCGTGTGCCGCTGCCTGAAGTGTGATAGAAAATGCCCTTCAGCAATTTTTTTTACTTTAGCCAGTCAGTTGTGGTTCTGAAAAAAAAAAAAAAAAAAGAAGATACGACAGGCCATATGGGTGATATAAAAAGCATTCAGAAATGTACTTATAGCATGGAGCTGGATGTTATAAAACTCAAAATTAGTAGCTATTTCCACACAACAATTTAGATGCAAAAGGAGCACTTAAAAGCAATTGAAAGCTGTTGGTTGAATTTGACATGAAATCAGCGTGGACAGAAGCAACATAAGAACAACAAATGGCTGAAGGAAAGTTATCCTAAGTGCATTTTCTTTAGGTCTAAGTAGATATATTAATGGTTGCATAAGCCTGCAGCGCACGTTCATTGTCAAAAGCAGGTTTCCACAGAGTCTGGCTGCAGCGATCTCAGTCTCCCCTGCATGGATCACTGAGTCAGCAGCAGAGGACCGGGGCTGAGAAGCTGTTTAGGTGAGTATGAGTCAGGTCCTGTGGCTAAACATAATAACTTTCCTCATCACCCCCAAAATAAATAAAAACAAAATTGATTTCTAGGTTGTAGCAAATTGGTATGGTTGAACTGTTTGAGAAAAATACTAGCAATGGCTCAGCTCAGGGGAAATGCTCTGGGAACTCTACCAAAGAACTTTTTTGGTTTTGTACGGCCATAAACAGGAAATATGCCCTCAGCTTTCAGGGTGTAGTCCTGAAAAGATTTATCCTATGGGAACAGCTTTAACAGAAAAGAACAATTCCCTTAAATGGAACTGGCTGCTACAGTGAAAAAGATAAATATCATGCAGGGATATTTTTTTTTTAAACCAAACCTGTAGTTTTTGCCAAATTGTTTTAATTATTAAGAAATTATTAATTAATAAGGAATTACTTTATACTTTGAGCAATGCTTGGCAGATGATGAAATAAGAGGTTTTGGTTTTTTTTTTAACAGTGAACTTTTCTATTTCAATATTTCTCAGATGAAATGTTATTATTTTCATATTTCAAAATATTGGTTCAAAAGTCTAATGAAATGCTTGCAAGGCACAAAATGAAAATTCAGCAGTCAGCAAAAGCTCTGGTGGAGACAGCGGTGGAAGACAAAACTGGGCCTAACTCAAGCTTCATCTGCAGCCCATCGCTGGTACCCAAGAAGAGTGACCAAGAAGCAAGCAAGAAGAAAAACTGCGAAGTGACATCAGTTCCCAGTGCTTGCCTGCCCCAATGTGTTGGTTTTCTGTATTGGGGTGGCTACAGTGGCAGCTTCTGTGAGAAGCTGCTAGAAGTTTCCCCTTTGTCCAGTGGACTCGGCCAGGTCTAGGGCGGACGTGTGGCTGGCCAGGGCTCAGCTAATTTGCAATAGTGATAACTCCTCTGTCATAACGTATTTAAGAAAGGGAAAAATAATAAAAAAGAAGCAGAAGCAGGGGCAGAGAGGGGAAGGCGTGACCCTTGTGGTCCTTGCAGGCCTCACCCTCTGGCCTCTCGCCAGGCGGCCGACTGGGCCCGACTCATCCCGGCCTGGCTGCAAAGAAGTGGAGATGTGAAGAGATCCTGAGAGGCATCTGTCTGCCTGTTGTGAAGAATTTTTTGTGAGAGGAATGGCTGCAGACGCCAAGGTGAGTGAAGAAGGAGGGCGAGGAGTAATGCAGCTGCTGGCCAAGATTCCCCTGCGGCCTGGTGATGACCATGGTGGAGCAGGTTGTCCCCCTGCAGCCCATGGAGGTCCACAGAGGAGCAGAGATCCACCTGCAGCCCGTGGGTGGGACCCCACGCTGGAGTAGGGGAGGAGTGTGAGGAGTTCTTCCCCCGAGGAGGAAGGAGCAGCAGAAAGCAACGTGTGATTAACTGACTGCAACGCCATTCCCCATCCCACTCTACTGCTCAGGGGCAAATTAAGTGGAGAAGTTAAGCCTAGGAAAAGGGGAGAGGTGGGGGAAAGTAGTTTATTTTCTCTCTCATTATCCTGCTGTGGTTTTATTATTAATAAATAGAAATAGTTTTCCTCAGGTCGAGTCTGTTTTGCCCATAATGGTACCTTGAATGATTTCTCCCTGTTCTTATCTCAAACCTCCAGCTTTTTTTTGTTGTATTGTTGGTTTCCCATTCCCTTGGAGGGTGGGGAGAGTAAATGAGAGATGTGTGGCTTGGTCCTGGATGGGGCTAAACTATGACACCCAGTCAGCAGGCTGTAAGACATTTCAGCAGCTGGTCAGGGTCCTGTTGTAGCCTAGAGATCCTCAATTATTTATAAACCATACAGAAGGGATGCACTTTGCTGGCACTGGCTGCAGCATCTCTGCTCCTCTTTGCACCATGGCTGAGAAACAACTTTTTGGGGTCTCCCCTTTCCATGCCCTTCTTTCCACTCCACACTTTACAGCCATGAGCAGAGCCCTGCTGGACCTGCGATCCTGCAGGGAAATGGACTCCCCAGAATTCCCTTTGGCTCCTGCTTTCAAGGACAAAAGACAAATAAATGCCTTTCCTTTCTGAGATATTGTATGCCATGTAAACACAATGGTAAAGAAAAGTGAAAACGTTAAATAAGACAACTAAATGCTTTACATTGCCTTCTGAAAAGTGACTCCCACTTACATCCTCTGTAACATTGGTATCTGAGTTGCTCTGTATTTGAAGCAAAGACAGCTGCACCCTGTATCTGCAAATCCCTAGCATGCTACTTTGCCTTCTTTTTGCTTTTCCATTATTTCCTTAAGGCAACTCCCGTTTTTACTTCTAACAGCACATTTGCTGATTCTTCAGAGACTGAGATTTTTGCTTTGGCTGATGGCACCAGTCTGAGTCTGCAGCAGTGGAAAAGTGCAAGCAGGAGTCTTGCTGCTTTGTAGGAGCAGCTACGTCGGGCTGCTGACCAAGTGACGTTACCAGCCAGGGCATGAATAGACTAGTGAGACAAAACCTACCTGCTTTTGCACCTCTTTCTGGCAAATGCTACTGTATTTATTTGGTTAACTTTTGTTTGCCAGCTAATTAAAGCAGATTCAAGCATTTTGCACTATGAGACCATCCTCTCCCTTTCTCCCTTGTGATTTCTGAAGGTCTTTGGGGAACCACGGCTAAAGTTAGGCTCTAAAACAAATGTTCAGGCCACCAAGGTTTGCAGTGGGAATCAGCTACTTATGGGCTCTCAAATGGACTTCTCTGTGCTCTGTACCTGTCTTTAGGTAGTACATCTGTTTAAAAATCTGACTCATGCAGCTTTATTTGTCAGGGCAGATGGAGAAGGACAGAAAAGAGATTAGTTTTAGAGCTGGCTTATCCTGAGGTGATAGCTCTTCGAAATGTCAGCACTATTGATGATGGGCCTACTTCACCCACATAATTAAACATGTCTACCGAAATGTCACTGCTGCCGCCCAGCAATCTGATGGACGGCTCTGGTTGGGGGACGTTCTTAAACAGCATAGCCAAATTGTTGGGATGCTGTGGTCTCTGTCAGACGTCCCCTTGGTTCTCAAGTGATGAAACGTTACTGAAGGCAAAGAGCATTTTATGTCAGTGTTACATAAAATGATTAGTCTCGATGTCTAATTGTCCTAACTGTCTCTAATATGGAGTGGATTCACACGACCTTTTCCCACAACTCCCAATTTTTGACACGTTCTACTGCCTAAACCTTGTTTTCTTAGCCCTGATTGAGCAATGCACACAGACTGCCTTCAGCAAATGACTGACAAAGGAGACTGTCTCTTTATTTTAATTTGGATTTTATTTATTTACTGAAGGTACAGAAACCTGTTCACGGACACTCAGCAATCTCTAACTCCTCAAGGACGATGATAGGATTTCCTCCTCAACCTGAGATGCTCTGCTGTTCTGCCATTGGAAGGCTAACATAAACTGATCCAAAGAGATTTCTAATGGGAAGAACTCCCTACTGAATATCAGAAAGTACACAAAGCTCAGTATTCAATTTGGGAAAAGTAGGTCATGAATCTCTCCTCCAGTCATGCTGTACATCTATCTTAAAAGAAGAAAAAAAAAAAAAAGGGGGGAAAAAAAGAGCCCTTAGCTGTTAACCTGGCAAGAAATGTTCCAGGAAATGAAAATCTTATAACTGCTGCTGCTTGTCAAAGACCTCATGAAAAAGAAATGGAAGACAGTCACCAAAGGAAACTTGAGATGAGTTGTGGGACCCACTGCTCATTTTCTTTTTCTTTTGCTCTTCGAGGGAATTGCTTTCACAAAGCAGCGCAAAATATCAGGGCGTGTGCAGACAGCATTCTCCTGGAATTTGTGACAAACTGCTGTGGAGCAGTGTTAGATTCCACTGTTCTGTGTAAGATCTGGTTCTGGAGATAGTTTGTAACATTGAAGGCCTATATTGCAAAAAAAAAGAATAAACCATTTCAGCTGTCAGTCTCATTAATTATTACACTTTCTAGTATTACTGTTATTTGTTGAGGCTAGTCCATTTTTTTCCTAAGCTTTTATTTTTCAAAAATGTAACCCCTTGCCCAGACCCACAAACCTCAGGATTAAATATGTGCAGATTTTTCTTCCCTCAGAAGAAATACACTATTTGAGTTTCGATCTGCTATAGTTCTGGGTGAAATATTCAAACTTCCATATAAGAAAACCCAGAGGTGCAAATGTCGTCCCTCCCTACTTCCGTTGTTGGACAGCAGTAGCTCTCAGAGGCTTCTCAACCAAGATGAGAGACCTATTGTTCTAGACATCGTCAAACATACAGCAGGAGACTGTGTCTACCACAAAGACATTATTTTCTAGATGGCGAAGCTGCATAAAGGGCAGCCAAAGGGAAGTCTTGTCAGCTATATTTCACAAATAAGGAAATGAGACACAAACGTTAAAGCCTAAAACTCCTCAGATGCATTGAAATCAGTGGGAGCTTTGTGGATTATTGCTTGAATAAAGCAACATAACCTATGTCACACAGGAAGTCTTTGGCAAAGAACTGAACGGAGATATTGCAGAACCTGTGCCAGAGATCAAGACTCCATCTTTCTTTTGAAGGAAGAAAAGATAAGAGGGAGTTAAAATTTCTGTCTATGGGATATTGTGCTGACACACAAGCGAGCAATTAGAAAGATAAAAGAATACAGTTATTCTGGAAAGTTACTCTGCAAAAGAGTTTTTCTGCCAATGTTTGGCAAGGCATCTCACCAAGCAGGCAGAAAATTAATTCTTTGTTTGTCTGGGAGTTTTTTAACCTGTCCAGGACCTTACAAGAATCAGCGATGTCATGGAAGAGCAGGCTGGAAGAGCATTGGTAGGTTTGCTTCCGAGCTGTTCACTTTGGTTCACTCACTAACCTTGAGTGTGGTAGGAAATTGGTACAGGAGCCACCAGAACTAAAAGCATACATTTCTAAAATGTGAACTTTATAGAATCACAGAATGGTTGAGGTTGAAAGGGACCTCTGGAGGTCATCTGGTCCAATTACCCTGCTCAAGCAGGGCCACCTAGAGCCAGTTGCCCAGGACTATGTCCAGACAGCTTTTGAATATGTCCAAGGAGGGAGGCTCTGGGCATACTGTGCCAGTGCTCAGTCACAGGAAAAAGAAGTGTTCCCTGATGTTCAGAGGGAACCTCCTGTGTTTCAGTTTGTGCTCACTGCCTCTTGTCTTGTCACTGGGCACCACTCAAAAATAGCCTGGATCTGTCCTCTTTGCACCCTCCCTTTCCCTTCAGGTATTTATATACTTGAGGACTAATAGGTCAGATGCTTGAAGACAATCAATATGTGCATCTTTATGATGTTTACACACATATACAGCTGTTTGGAATAGCCTGCCTTTTTTTTTTTTAAGCATTTTTTTGGAGGGCTATAATTAATGTCAGTGGGAATTATAAGCAAAGTTGTTCTGGGTCAATCTCACAAAGCACTTTACTGCATTTTTAGGTACCTCCAACTCTCATCTTCAGTCTTTACTTGTTCTGTGTTCATAGGCCTAAAGTGCAAAAGCATTTACAAAGATTGAAGCCTTTCTTGTTGCTCAAGAAATTACTCCACTCTCAATTCCTGAAAAGTTGTCTTGTAGCTTACAGATGAAAGTTTCAGGAGTGAGACAATATCCACATCATCTCTACTCATCTACTGTGTGATAAGTTTATTTGCTGCCTTTCTATTCACTTGGCTGAACATAGGCTCTTTAAGTTATTTGGGTCGTAGGTTGTCAGGATACTACATAATATGGAACTTTTTTTGACATCTTTCTGCTCATCTTTAATTCCCAGTAGAAAGTGACTGTTGCCCCTGTGGTAATTGCAGTGCCTTTTATTTAGAAAAATAATATTAGAAGAATCCTTAATACTTAGCTTTCCACAAACCACTCCAGCAGTTGAATAAAAGAATAGGAGTCAACATCACAGGACCAGACAGTTTTCCACAGAGCACCTGCAATTGCTAATGAAGGCTTCAGATACGTAAAGAGCAAAGATTTTCAAGGTTGCAAAACGCTAAGGTATAGGAAGAAAACAACATGTGTGCTTTTGTGAGTCCCTGCAGTGTGTAGACATTTAGATAAAAGAGAGTATACTTAGGGGAATTAATTATTTCTTATGATGTTAAAGAAAGATAGAGTTTCAGACACCAAGTAGGGAAGTGACTTGTAGGGGAAAGGAGGCAAGGGAGTTTGTCACAAGGCAGCTCAAGGCATGAGGACAAGGAACTAGAGGAGCCTGCTTTCTAGGCTTCAAAAGTTGCAGTGGTCCTTCCAAAACTCAAATTATGCTGGAGGGAGAGCTCACTATTGTGACTTAAGTTTGAAACCACAAGCACATTTGGACGTTGAAGAAAATACTGATGTATTGGTTGCCCTTTGACTTCCTCTGAAAAAGAACAAGAGCCATCTGTTCACTTCACTCAGAAGACAACTCCTTGAGTGATTTTGTGTGACACTAGAGATCATAAATCAGTAGTGGATTCCTGTGCTTTCAGCATTTCATTTCTGTGTTTCAAGGAAGCTCAGCTAGCCATTTCTTTATCCATGCTTTTATTTTACTTGTAGTTGGTGTTTCCTGTTGCCTGAAGTAGAGATCTTACCTGTCAATTCACCTCTTTGTTACCATTTGTGAACATAAGAAAGAATAATTGATGGCATTGGTGTATAATCCTACATTTAACAATTTCCTGAGGGTTAAAGGCTTTTCTCTCTATTGCTTTAAAGATAAAAAAAAATCCCATAGGCTCAGGTCATAATTGAAAACACAACTACTTTCAATATAGATTAAAGCATACACAGGAATGAATGTCTTTAATTCATGTAAACCCAGCCCTGCAGTCCCCTCCTTTTCACCGTTGCTGTCCGTTAGTCACCAATTTGAAAATAACAGAAAAATTATTTGATTTCATAATCAAATAGCTTAGCAGAAACCATTTTCTCCAGCACAGCTTTCACGTTTATATTTAAATGAACTGCCTGTGGCCAGGAAGATCTGCCTCATTTAGAGACAGGAGTTAAAAAGACCTACTGTGAGACACAGGGCAACACAGAATTGAGAGATCTGGGTGAATTTCAAGTGTCTGAGAGCTAAAAGAAAACATACCGCTCATTCATGTGTGCTGAGACTCAGTCCAGAGAAAAGTTAGACCACGGTAAGTCTGGTCTCATGCATGAAGCCTGGCCACTGCACAGCTGCCTGCAGCTGGCCCAGGAATGAAGGACCTCCAGGAAGGGACTCTTGTTTTGTGTCACCTGGTGTGGTCTCACTGCTAGAGAGATACCAGCTTACTCCATCTCTGGCTGTATCTCTGGAGAGATACCACCTTACACCCACAGCCTGTGGGAAACTTTGGATGATGATGGGAAATAGCTGAGCTCATCCAGCAGGAAAATGACTAATGAACTAGCTTTGGATTCAAAGTGATGTACTGGAGATCTGTCTCTTCGATTTCCTCGGTAAAGCTACACTTACCAAAGAGCTATTAGCTTAAATACCAATTTAGTAATATTAGTGTATTGTTCTTAGTCCTCCCACAGACATTTTCTTCTTTACAAACTGCTTTACAAACAGCAGCTTATTAATCTTTATAACACACTTCACAGGGGAGAGTATAACAGTCTTACATCTCTTAACAGCCAGGGAAACTCAGGTATTGGAGTAATTTGCCCCATGCCTGCCAGGATACCCACTTGAGAGAAATGAGACAAGCTAGCAGTGATCAGTGATCCTATCCAGCTGTGGGTGGGAACGACCGCCTCTCAGGCAGGACCTACTGCCTAGCTTCATTCCTCCTCTTTTCCAACAGGGATGCTGGTGCTCTCGTTACATGACAAGTCACTGTAATTTCACAGGAGAGAGAATGACAATATATAACTAAAGCACGATGAAGGAGGAAAAGGTCAAGGTGGAGCAGAATCCCCCTGAGAGAAGTCATTCAATAACCCGCTCTCTGCCTTTGCACGTGCTTTGTCACCAGGTGTTAAAACAAGGAGGTTGCCACTCATACCTTGACTCAGGTCTCGGGTTCCCCAGCCAATTTTCCCAGTCAAGTGTTAGGAAAAGTACCAAGCACTGAGAGCTCCTGCTGCAAACTAAGTGCAGTTATTCTGCATCTGCAGGCTGCTGCTCATGCTGAGCCCTGCAGGGGAATAGGCTGCATGGTCACAGAGAAGAGCAGCAAAAGAAAATGCCAAGAAAAATTTACTTGAGCAGGGAAAATACTGCCTTCCTGGCTGCTTCTAAAAGTCTTCCTGATGTATTTTATTGAAGAGAAGTTAACTGTATGAGTGTGGAAGTTTGCAGCGAACCGTAACAAGATGTAGGCAAAAACTGAGTCGTCACCAAGCTTTCTGCTACAAGGTGAAAGAGGAGTGAGACAAAGGGATAGATTCCTTCAAAATAAAAACTCTCTTGCTGCTAACATGGATGCTTTAAAATCCACAGAAAGGTTATGGCACTGCACACTTGCTGTCTTAGAGAAGCAAAGCCTACTGGCATCTCAATGGGACTGAGGCAGGAGCGATGGAGTTTGTTGAGGGGGTTGCATACTGGCCAGGATACTTGTTAGCCCTCCAGAAAATCTTCACACTGGTGTTTTATACTTCTAAAAAATGTGATGTAGTGGTTTTGGAAAAAGGAAGCTGGAGTTACTATTTTCTCTGTTTGTTTGTCTTCTTTCTGTCCAAAGACAGAACTTTGGACAGAAAATTAAAAACATATATATCTATATTTTAATTATATACATATATATGGTTTTAATTATATATAGTTTTAATTACATATATACATAAAGGAAAAAGAAAGATAAGGAAAAGAAGAAAAAAAAACAAACATAAAAATAAATATAACAGAAAATACTGCCCATATTCACTATGTTCTGTAAGATGCAATTCAGAATTTTTAAATTGCTTGTAGTTACTTCCTCCTCAGCTATTCTCCTCATCTCTTTCTTTCTGAATTTCTATTAATTTCTGCCCATCATCAGTGACTACTATTGGCACTGTTACTTGCATTACCTATCTCCAGATAGCTCAGGGCAACTTACCTCTCTTTTTCCTTTATGCTGATGTGATACAACTTCAAAAAAATACAATTACAACAGTTACCAATGGGCTAAACTGCAAAAGATCAGAGATAAATTTTCGTTTTCTTCCATGAAAATGTCATTAAATTTTATTATTTTCTGTGTAACACTCACCCTAGACAGGGTCTAAGCAGAGAGCCTGGACTCTTAGCCGGTTGGAGTAGGTATTACAGGGGATGTTTTTCCTAATGGTGGCTGGCAAATTTATTTTGGTGGAAGTTAACAACAGCAGCAATTGTTGTTAAACAAGATGGACAAACAGCAACGCCTTGACTTTTGGAAACGTATTTCAAACTTCAAACAAATCACTAATCAATGTAGTTGGAGGAAATTCCTTTCATATCCTAGTGCACCTGTCCCCTTAAAAATAGTTTGTAAGCTCTTGGGTGCAAGCTTGAACAGGATTTTACCAGAAATCATACATGTCATTACAACTGTTCTTCTTCAGAATAGGTTGACTCCATTGAAAACATTGGTCACTCTAACAATACTCCAGTAGAAGTGATTTGCAATGAAAGGTTTAGGATAGTGTCTAGCAACTGAAAAAGCAAAAGAAACTATATTCTGAAGACAGTATATTTTGAAGTAAGCAGTATGCGTCCTCAACTTCATTCCTTCCCTTATCCATCCTTTGGACCCAAAAGGGAGATGGATCCAAAGTGTGCTGAGGGTGTCCAAGGTGCAGACACGGAGGTGTAGAGGCTGCTGATGGTCAGAGGGGGAGTCGCTAAAGGGCTAAAGACACCTTGAGCACCTAACACACTTCTGATACACTGCAGTCCCGCTGATTGCATCCTCCTTTTTTATAATCAGCTGGTTTTAGCCTTCTAAACAACAGGACTTGAGCTATCCCATGCTCTCCACAGGTCTCTTTGCATTTCAGGGTGCCCTTCCCCTCGTAATGCTTAAGAACTTTGTTTAAAATAAAAAAAATATTTTTGTAAAATACAGTATTTTACCATGACATCTCAAAGGTGGTAATTTCCTTAAATCTGCGCAGATAGAAGAAAGTGTCCCATACTAAAACAAGTACCCCATGCATATAGGTATGAATATATACTGAAGGGAAGACTAATGCCCTCACCATTTATTAGCCATCAGAGATTTAACTGGTGGGAGAGATACTGGAAATGGGACATAATTACTGCCACATCTAAGGAGCTGCTAGTCAATGCTGGGGATGCACTGTCTTTTACAGTAGGCACCAGTGTAATTTCTGTGGAAAGTTGATTAAATCTGGGATGTTAAAGCCAGCAACATGTTTTGCCGATGGCATCTGGTGGCACAGTGTAATAGATTATGTTATTTGCTACATCACTGCTCATGAAATATTGTTAGCAGGGTGCAGATCATTCGTCCATTAACACCCTGTGAAGTCACCTTGAATCCCATGTTTCCAGAACAGTGGAAAAGGCTTCTATTTCACAGCTGAAAAATAAGCCATTCAGATGCTTTTAAAGTGCCTAGTACAGAATCTAGCTATTTCAACAATGCTCTCTTACCTATCACAATTTTTCAGCTTTAAGATCTCATCTGGAAGATGCAAATATGACTCTAGCTGGTCTGAACGAGTGGTATGCCAGAAGTTAATATTGCCCTTTATCTCTTCAGTGATAGTTCTCTAAGAAGATGTTTTTAAGGTGTGTACCATAAATAATTATATGTATTATATCAATCTGTTCTCTATTTAATCACACTAGGATAGGGAAGCAAATGTTTAATTCTCATTATTTGTTGCAGCTGCAACACAACAATTGCATGCATATTGCGATCTAGTCGAGAGAAACAAATCCTTGAAATTAAATAGTCGCTGAAGTAGTCCATTTGGAGAATTTTCCTACCCATTCAGTGTGGAAGCTGATGACCAGGGAGACTGACAGCTTTGAACTCTGATATCTGCTATGAGAGACAATGGACAAAATAATGACATTTCATTAGTCCAGATTGGTCTGAAATTGCAATACTCTTACCCAGAGGACATTTACACAACCTTATCTTGAATTTTGACTTGCTATTGCCAGTGGTGGGCAGAATCAAATGAGGGTCATTCACACCTCTCTTTGAGCTACTGCGTACGTCTGCTTTTCCGTGGATGCAGCAAGATGGTGCTGCACTCGTTCAGAAAGAGGTTTCCTTTGCAAGGAAATGCTTCATTTTTAGACTATGAAAAACTAATGTTGTTAGAAACTGATGGCCCTCTAGAGGTGAGTGCACTAGAACTGAGTTGACAGTGATGTCTAATTTCAATGAGAGAGAGAAGGAACCATGCAACAATTCTACAGCTCCATGCTGCTGTTTCATTAAGAACTAGACAAAAGGTCAGATAAAAAGTCAAATATTGAACAGATGAATGAAAAAGGAAAGGGTTTCTTTGAGCAGAACTACATGAAACCTTGGAAGCCATCCTTTCTTGCTCAAAAAATTTAACATCTTTTGAAGTTCAAACAGTGTCAAAATCCAGATATGAACTTTGATATCAGCTGTGAGACACAATGCATAAAAAAAAGAACATCCATTACTCCAGGTTTTTCTGTCATTTCTCTCTAGCTTTCATCACTTGCTCTTTTTTTGCAAATATCCTTTTTCTTGATGGCAATCACCACATGAAACCTTTGGGACAGCTAGCATATGCCACACCACTAATATTTGGTTCTTCTGATGCCACACATACATTTGATGGGGGCACTGAGGGCTAGGACCAGCCTCATACTTTGCGAAAGATTGAGTAAGGAGTAAGAGATGAGACTGGGAAGAGTCAGGGCTTCTGCAGTTGGCAAGCAGCCAGAAGAAAGCACCAAGGGTTATCAGAAGTCAAGAAAACATGATCTAGCAGAAAAAAAAAAAAAGATCAAAAGAAAGGAAGTGGCACAATTTAAGTGATTACAACACTGGGAAGATGTCACAATAAGTCTTCAAAGACATAAAAAGCTACTGCCATTGGGACTAAGACAAGAAATAATGGGTTTAAACTACAGCAAGGGAGGTTAATAAAAAAATGAGAGAGACACAGAATGTTAAGGATAGAGAGACACTTGAATGACTTGCTTGGGAAGACTGAGGACTCTGTGTAGAAGCTGTTTGTAAAGGACAGGTGATGCAAACATCTGTTAGAAATTTGATCCTGGTGAGGCTGTGAGAAGGACCAGATGACTGCTTTTAGCTCTTTTCTTCTGTGTTCCTACATCTTTATTGCCCTCGGGCATCGTATCCCTCACTAGAATACCCACTACACATTTCTTGAAAGCTTGGCTAAGTTAGCTCACTCATCTTTCTCTCTAGATGCTCTAGCTAAAGCAACATAACACGGAGCCTGTCATTACCTTTTGTGCATAAATTTTTCCACTGGGGAGAGCTGGCTGTGTCCCCAGACTCTTTTAGTACTACCAGACAATGGAGGTCATAGACAAATATTTGAGGAGAGGCTCAGGTAGCTAACCCAGGGTGTTTAGTCCAATTCTACACTGGGGATCCATTTCTAGAGCACCCTGCCTGGCCTCCAGCTGCCACTCCAGAAGGGCACAGGTCATACCTGACTATCCTGCATCCATATATCAATCAGACACATGAGGGCACCCTATGGCTCAGCACCTGAATCCCACTCTTGGCTTTTTGGTAGCAACAAGCTATAGTTAAAAGAACTGTTCCTCTAGAGTGAAAACAACTGTCCTACACATGTTCTGACATTATGGACCATGGGACAGCCCTGATTTGGCACACCGCACAATCACGCTAAGAGTGTGCAGAGCAGGCGGAAGGGAACACCTGGCTGGACGTGAAATGGAGCAGACTGTATGCACCTCTCCGTGGTTGTAAGTGACTGTGCAAAACAAAACCCTGTAGGAAGCCACATCTGAACTTTTTTGTTATTCATACCCACTACTCTGGGCAGCACATGCCTTTGTTTGCACATATTAGCTGATGATCCGATAAGTAATCCTGCTGAAATCAATAAATTATTATTATTAATTCATGTGGAATTCTAATTACTGTGCCCGAGTTAGATGCACACACTTCAGTGAGCGCAGGGCAGAGTCTCTCTCTGCCTTTGCCATAGGTGCTGTGTCAGGAGGATTTTGCAGTGGTAGGGTCGGTCTTTGCAGGCTGGCTCATTCGGTGTGAGTATGAAATGTGGTGCTTCCATCTTCGATGTCTTTGCAATGTTATTCAGGGTAACATCCTAAATTAGCTATTAATTTGCTTTACCTATTCTTGATTTGAGGCTCTATTTGTCCAACTATTCAAAATAGAATGAATGACAAGTAGCTATTGTACCAGTTGCAAATTTATGTTGTTAATTAGTTATACAAGCAAAAAAAAATCTGCACTGTGTGTACTCTGATCCAATGCCATTGAAACATTTTTGTCATTGCTTTCCACGGGAGTATGATTAAAATTCTTATAAAGTGTTTCATTAAAGCCTCAAAATACCTGTGGAAGTCTGTGATAATTAGTTCAATTAAAACTGTATTCTGAAAAAACAACCGCAGTAATGACAGCCTGGCATTCGGTGATTTTGTATAGTAACTCCAAACTTTGCTTAATTCGCATGCTAAAAGCAGAGGCTACAGCCCCTTCTTCCTTAGGGACAGTTGTCATGAATATAAGCTAATGAGCAATCACCCACACCAGCAGGCTCTACGGCCCCAGTAAATAGACTGAGATAGATTTATGACATGGATCTGTGAGCACGGGTGGGAGCTGCTTCAGCCACTGTCTTTTCTTGCCTATCAGTCTCCCAGACTTCCAAGGGAATTTCCGAACTCCACACGAATTAGCTCCCGCATCATGGGTGTTTGGAGGCAGTGATATGGCCAAACCCCATCACTGGCTGCAGGGTGGTAATGCCACATTCTGTCCCTGCCTCTTAGGAGAACTGAACCAACCCACTCAGCTCTAGAAGTGGGACTCAGAGTGGAAAGCCTTGTTCCTACAGGTTTGCTTGCCATTTCTGGCTCAGTACACACCGAACTGGAGTTGCTGAAGGAGGAATCTTTGAAGGTTGCCTGACTACAGGAGACTTTTAACGTGAGCTGCGGGTGCAGCAGAGTAGAAATTTATCATCTTTGCTGCTGCTCTCCAAAAGGAGTGGGCTGAACAGAGCTGGAGGACAAATTTTCAACTGCCAAAGGCCAGGATTAACAGCAGCTAGACTTTGCCTTTACAGCATGGTTCTGTGCAGTCCAACCTCTCCAGAAAAGGATTTTTCCAGTAATAAAACAACTGTCAATAGAAGCCATTGTTCTCTCATTTGTTCCAAGGGGGTGGTATATTTTTCTCCTTTTACTGTACTTTCACTTTATTGTCAATTTTAATGGATGGGTGACTAGCTTCAGAAGAACCCAGTCTGGTTTTGGTGTAGCTCTCGTGCTGCAAAAAGAATTTTCAAGTTTGATGTGGAATCTGTACAAAACTAAAACATCTTGTGCTTGGATCAGGGAAATTCCGTTGAGTCTGCCAAGTTTTGCTGTGCAAAATTGGATTATTCCATACCTAACGTGCAGTCAAAATTCACGGTTGGGAACACACAGAAGCGTAGCCAAAGCATGCAATAAAAAGAGCTGTGGGTCTCCTATATGCTAAAATGAAACTGTGTTTTGGATCCTCTCGTCTAACATCGGAGCATTGAGCAGTTATTGCCCATAGTGGTCTGTTGTACCCTCATGTGATTCATTTGCAAGGTTTATAATGTAGGGGTTTTTTAAATTATTTTTTAGCTTAGGAGTTAGTTACATGACATATAAGTATCCTGGGTTTCTAGTTCATATTTCATTCACTTTCCTTGTGGGTGCTCTAAACTATATACCATACTTCTCAGAGATCTCTAAAATACACTGTTTTCATTAGATTATGCTCTTAGAGTTTGAGAGGGTTAATAATTCACTTCCTTCTCAACTAAGCTATCTCATTTTCAGTTTGTTGCCAAAGCATAAAGGAAGTTGAAGTTTAGAGGAGACGTGCAATGTCAGAAAGAATGAGTCTTAAAAGTTAATTGAAAACATACACCTTTGATCACTTTCAACTTACAAAAATCAGAATAATTTAACATGCTGGGACCAGAAAGATAAATCTTTTCCAAACATGGCCAAAAATATCTGAGAACAAACAGAACCAGAGGAAGCAGAGTAAAGGTTGTTGGGATGGCAGAGAAGTTGGGTGCAGCCAGCTACAAGGACTTCTCTGGCAATGTGCTCTCCCATAGATCAATGTGATGCTGAGAGGAAAGAGGAAAATAAGAAGCCCAGGAAACATAAAGGTAGAATAAAGGCAAGAAGGCTGAACGTGAAGAAAAGCCTCAAATTGTAAGTACAGATAAACTGTAATAAAGCCGAAGGTGAGCAACTTTAAGGGAATCTGTCCTATCATTATATTTTGATTTTCTTTCTGTAATGTCTCATTTGCTGAAAGTTCTTCAGCAGCACTAACAGTACTATCAGTCCATTAATAACTCCTACAGCACTGAAATGCTTCTTTGCTGCGGTGTCTGTAAATGATGGAGAAACAGTACGGTACTCTATGTATATAAGTGGTTCTCTAATATCAAACCCTTGCATTAAGGGAACGAAATGAACTTCCTTATCATGTTTGACACTCATTGTTTTTCATTTAGTTTATGTATTTTTTCCTTCTGGTCTTTTAAAAAGGATTATCTATTCAGAGTTCTGCAAAACCAAAGGACAGATCTCTCTCTCTTTAAAATGTTCTGCATTTTTCAATACCATGACCTCAGTGCTTTCAAATCTCAAAACAAAAATCAGAGCTGATACTTCCCAATGTGCCTTATGAAGAGCCTTACTGCCCTTGTTTCTCTCTTAACTCTGGGGTAATCTGCTGCTGATTGTTGATAACAACTAGTCTCTTTTAGTCTTCTAGAGAGACTTGCAGGTGTTATCTGCTTTGCTACCTGCTTCCCCTTTGCTGGCTGCTTTCTGAGCATCCACATAGAAATTCAAAGCACAGACAGGGCAAAGTCATGGAGCTTTAATCTTGGTCCGAAGTTTGTCCTGGATCCATCACAACTGACACTTGAGGTAATTTGACATTGAAAAAAGAGTTATCCTAGGCCCCAATTCTCATAGCACCACTGAAGCTGAGCAGTAAATAATGAAGTGCAACATCTAATTGAATTAGCTATTAGTGCTCAAGGAACACTTCTTGAGAATAAGCATATGAAACTATCAGAGAACAGTAACAAACAACATAGAATTGAGTTTCAAGCTGGACAACCTTGATGTTTTAGCTGGATTCCTTATAAAACACCCAGCTTTCTTGTAGATCTTGCTTGCCTTAGACAGTGTTCAAACTTTTCTTAATTACCTCAGCTTACAGCTACTTAATATGTTTAATTACATAATCAACTAGACACATCCTGTTTGCCCCTCACTATGACTTAAAAAAATTAAATAAAGAAAGCATAATTTAATAACTGCTAATAATCTCTTATAATGGTACCACAACAGTTCTTTTATAAGTTACTAATCACAATTATGCAAATGTTAATTAAGGTTATTACTGCTCAGTTTCTATTGACTGGGGAAAACCTAATTCATAGGCACAACCAGCTGTATCATGTTGTCTTAAAAATTTTAAGTCTCTACACTTATTGAAACAAGAAATCGAGACCCTTATGGTACATTATAGTCACTGTACAGATAACACACATTTTTTGGAGAAATGGCTTTCCATACTATTTTCTCTTCCTTATTTGTCTCCTTCCATTTTACTTCCTAGTGAAGAGCAGGATCCTTCCAAATAACATTAATGCAGGAATGGGGGTAGGGAGGATGAAAAAAGTGGAGGAGATGAGAGTTTCCATCTGAGCTGAGCAGTGGATGTTAGCCAGGGTATGCTCAACCCTGCTTTAACAGCTTCTCTACTTCAGGAGCCAGTCAGGTTGGAATGAGCTGAATACCACACGCCCCTTCTGTATTTCTGATGGTGCCTCTCAAGTCATTCCCTTGTACCAAAATGTTTCTCCTTTTTGCTAGGTTTGCTGCCCCTTTTATAGTCCCAGAAAAAATGTAAAGGGGCGGTGCATAGTAAGGAGTTATGTGTCCCAAGAAGATCACAAAGAATATGGAGTGAGTAGTTCATCACATACCATGCAATATCCACAGGTCAGAAAAGACAGCAAGAAATGCTGATGCTTTGCAAACACTGGCACAGAAATATTTGTAAGAGTAGTAAAGAAAGAAGCTGAAGTAATGCAAGTGGAAGGAAAAAGGTACAAAAACGTCATCAAATTCTCTGCCTCAGTGACACACACTGCTGCCTTGTTGGAGACCTGTGACTGCCCAAGTGGCCCAGTATGTGGATAAAAAAAGTCTACAAATTTCAGCAGCAGGTTGAGGATAAAATGAACTGCTAAGGTCCTGGAAAGTGCATGACCATGCTCACATCCAAGCACAAGCCATTTGTCAGCATTACTGGAAGGCAAGCAGAAACATAAAGCAAAGCCTTCAATTAAGGCTAGAGTAAAATGCCACAGCACGTGGCCCTCTTAAGAGAGGCTGATTTCAGTGTCAGTAAATGCAGGCACATGTAGTGTCCCTTGCTGTGTGCTTCTTGGCATTGCTAAGCTCCTCTCCCCGCTGCTGCAGAGGCTTTCTCCTCGGAGGCTCTCCTGCTTGTGTTGGGGCAGCTGTCAGTCTCGGCACAGGCACCGGCAGCACATCCTTTGCACAGAGCAGATGCTACACTGACTGAGCTAAGCACGGGCAGTTTGAAAGGAGGCTTTCTAATTGAAACCTTTGGATGCGCTGCTGGGACAGCCATGCCAAAAAATAGGCAACCATTGAGGGAAGTTCAGCAGAGCAACAGCTTGCTCTCAGGGGCTATGCCAGCTGCCTCGAGGACTATGTGGAGTCAGGCTGAGCCATGGAGTCAGGTTCAGACAGTTAAAAAGACAGCCATGTGATGGGGTGAGGTTTCCTTCTCTTTAAATATACATCCACCAGCTGAATAAATACTGAACCTGGTAGCACCTTTCATCACTCAAATGAGCTCTTGTTTTTCCTCCCAGGCAGAGCTCATTGCAACCCCCATGTGTCAGAGCAAAGGTCCCACCTGTCTGGCACTGGGAAACCTGAGGCAGAGATATGGCAAGTAACCTGTACCCCTCCCAGTCATGTGTTTCTGGACATGTCTGATAATAAATGCTCCCTTCCCAGGATTAGACAGAAGCTGCCAAAAGCAGGAACCAAGCCCTGTCTGTTGGTGACCCCATATTGACAGAGGCAAACCCTTCCTACCTGCCTGCCTTCCTTCCTCATCCTTCCCTTCCTCTCTTCCTTGCTTCCTTCTCTCACCACTCACCTGTCTCTGGTTTAGCTGTAAATGCCTCAGTGGAAGGGCAGCTGCTCAGCCAGCGTTGTCACAGTGATGCCAGAGCATTACTGTGCTAATAAGGAAAATAAGCAACTAAGCCTTGCTCCAGCTACTGAAAATACCGAATTAAGAGGCAGAAACAGATTCATGGTCTCTGTCTCCCAGTATTGATTCAGTCTCTTAATCAAGGGCCGTGGCCAGAGCTGCAGACTGGCCTAATTTAGATCAAATCCACAGCCACCATTTGTCCTTTAGATTAGACTGCTCTTCAGAGACTGGGACAAAACTCAGTCCTTGTATCCAAGCTCTAGTCGCAATTCTCTCTTGGGTTAGCTTTTTTTTTTTTCTGTACGTGGGCTCACATTTTTAATGAATGTCTTTAATTTAACCTCAACTCGTTCAAGTCCCTAAGTTTTGGGGTGTCTGCAGTCTTCTCTGTTAGCTACTGAACGTATTGGAAAAGTACATGGAAAGTAGCAAAATCTATTGATCCCTTAGGGCATTCAATTTGCCTCATTTGTCAAAGCAAAACACACATATCAACACACTGCTTGTGCTAAAGTATATCCAGGAGACTGTTGCAACCAGACAAGCTCCGGTTTCCACTGAGTAAATGCTGTAATTTCTTTTGAAGAGCCTGGTGATATGAAACAATGAACCAGTAAGCTTTGGCCTAAATTGACTATCCATTTTTGTCTCGCTGGGTAATGTTGCATTCTGTGATTATCTAGTCTCATCCTCTTATTTCAGCCAAAGCAGAGTATTTTTAGCACAAACCAGAGCATCTCTCTTCATCAAAAGCCAGAGAGTTTAATTGTGGCTGGTCAACAGCAAGCACTTAATTTTGAGAAAGGGAAGACCAGCCCCATGTGTGCTGTGTTGGTGTTCTGCTCCAATAGGTTAGCTGGAGTACTAATTTCACACTCAATCCATTCATAGAGAAAACACATTCCTTAATACTGTCTCCTGGCCCTTTTGGTCACTCTGCTCCCCTTAGCTTCTCAATTTACACTAACTGCCAAGTGAGCAAGTGTGTTAGTCAGAGAGCATACCTGCAATAAAGTCATTGCAGGAAGCAGAAAGCAATACCTTTCATCTCCCTGAAGGGAGCAAAACACTCGTGAGTGATATTAGAGTGACAGCTCTGGAATTGCAGCCTGTCTTTCTCCCATGCGTGCCAGGTACATGGCTGAAAGGGAGTGCAATCTGCTTCTGCAAAGCCACACTAAACTCAGCTCTGAATTGCAAGGACCATGGTAGAGGTAAAAGGACCGCTTCTTTCTTGGGCTTGCTTAATATTCAGAAGATCAAATTCAGGTCTTTTTCTATCAGTTATGACTGTGGTTACTTCAGCCCCACTGTGTAAGACACCTGAGTTGGAAAAAAAGAACAAGCTTGATCTCCAACTTTTTAAGATTGGCATGTATGTAGTCCTTTTTTCTTGTGTAAGCAAGAGAATGTAGTACCATACCCAGACAACGATTTTCAGGGGCTCACATTAGTTAACAACCTGGGCAGAAAAAAAAATCATTGATATATTTTAGACTAACAGCATAACATAAATTATTTATCAACTTCCAAATCCTGGCCTGAACAATGACTGTTAAATTTACAGAGCATATTTATCATAAATAATTAATTAATGAATAAAATAAGAATTCTGGTTTATATTTTGAGAACAAATTTTTGTAATCTGTCATTTACTAACAACTAATAGCAAACAGTTCATTGTGATGGCATCCAAAGAACTGTAACCTGATCAGTTCTCTTAAATGCTTGGCATTTTACTGTATACACGTGCAATAACTTAGTCTTTGCTTGTAAAGAGCAGTTCAAAAGATGAGGTGCATAAAGATGAGGATGGAAAAAAAACAGGATAGCAAATAAAAATAATAACTCCTCAGATATGCAGATCCTTCCACAGCACTAGGAATGAAAAAAATAATCTCCAAGTAACAATTCTCAAATGAAACTGCCTATACTGAAGTTAAATTCCCACATTCCTTCCAACAGGCACGCTAAAGCTGCCCAGTGCTGCATAAGGAATGGAACTTGAAGGACAGGTCTACAAAGTGACATCTATTTTAATCCACATAGTAAAAACCAGCAGACTTGGCAGACATCACCACATTCACAATATGCTACCTCAGACTTCATGACTCAACTTGGGGTATAAGATCCAGCTCCCAAAGCAGGAGCTCAAACCCCTGTTTTCAGCTGAAAGCTGGCAGTATAATTGTGATGACATGTGGCTGAACCGCATTTTCCAAACTGGCAAGATAAAAAAAGAAAAAAACACTGTGAGTGAGCAAATTCATTACAGTAGGAAAGGAAAAACTGGATCGTTATAACCAGTCTCCCTCTGCTCATATTACAAAACCAATGAAAAGGCATTTTCCAAGTGTAACCGCGACCCTGGGTCTTTTGTCTTTGATCAAGCCACAGCATGCGCTGGCTTTAAGTCTGACCTTGGGCTGGGTTCTGCAGTGGGTGAAGTTTAAAGCAGTGCTGGAGCAGATGGCCAGGTGAACTGCTGGCAGGTCTCTCCCCTGCTTCCTCTGCCACTCCTCTGTCCATCTCTTGAAGGCAGTGGGTATGTAGTGTCCCCCCAGCAGTGCCTCCAAAACACGTTAGGTGAAAGGTTGGAGGATTGCCCTCTGTCATCTGATCACTCCTATCTACAGGAAAAAAAAATCTCTTACAGACATTCTTCCCTGCAAAGAGAAACCCCTTAGGGGGAAAAAGAAGTTTTTCACCTTCTAGTGCAAAGGGAAGAAAACTCCAAGGTGAACTCAGCAGTGCTGGCTGAATGCTAGATTAGGCAAACGTGCAGCTGGAGAGCGAATGTGAGCGAGCTGGCTCTCCTGGGGCTCCTGTGATGGGGTTGTAGGAGTTAGAGAGACCAAGCAGAAAGGTGTGGTTTGGTTAAGGTTATGCAGGAGGTCAGTGGCAGAGCCAGAAAAGGGACTTAAGGCTGCCTTTGTCCTGCCGGCCGCTAATGCTCTTTCGACTAGATCACACTGCCCGTTCTGCAAATAAATCCTGCCTTTCCCTCTGCCTTATATGTACTCCTGACTGTTCCTATTTGAAAGATCAAACCAGATGATCCAGGGGACCATGAAGAACAGAAGATAAATTAATGGCCCTCAAAGAACAAGAAGTGTGTGCACTGAGTATGAGAGAGAGGAACAAAGCAGTGTAGAATTTGTAACACAGAGATTTCTGTCTTGAATATTTGTAAGTAATGTCTTGAAGAGCATGCTGGTAGGATCTATTATTGTTTCTTTCTCTTTTTCTTTTATTCCCCCTTTTTCATCTCTTGTCTTCATCACCCTTTGACTCTTGCCCAATAAAAATTCTTTTGTGTCACTCTTTAGATTCAAATATTAAGGGAAATGAATAAAACTCTTAAATATATTTTTTTCTGTGAGCAAGTTTAGTGTCCTTCCTATTATTTGTTTTATTAGTAAAACTCCCCAAGTTCATATCCATCCTCATACTTTTCCCCCTTACCTGTGAAATCTTTCCCTTGCTTTCCCTTCAGTGTACACACGGACTTCCGTGCCGTGTTTGTAGCCTGAGCTGCGCAACGATGCCCCACTGCATGGCACTGTTTCTGTAGCAGAACTGCAATGCCTACAATAATGCCAGCACTTTCACAGCACTTCTTCACCTAAAACTCCCAGTGGGGGCTGTCAGCTGCCAATGATCTTCCTGAAAGAAAGAGGAGCTGAGAGAAACTCGATTGACTCTTAATCGGATAGCATATGGTGCCAAGAAGAATAAAAGAGGCCATATTGACGTTTACCAAATTAAATGGTTAAGTAGGCTGGAACGGGCCTGATGCTGATGGCAGACCAACAGCAACAGCCCATCGGGCACTGCTGTTTGCAAAACATGTGCTGAAGTTTGGACACTCCTTGTGTCAGTGGTGCGAGGGAAAATGAAAGGATAGCAGATGGCAGATTGGCAGTTTGAAGAGAGATACAGTCTGGCTTGTCTTACTATTTCACCATACCTAGATCAATATTTTATTCCCTTGTTCCCAAGGTGAAAATGCTCTGGCTTGTTTGGTGTCTCATAAAAAAAAGTTGCTGTACAGATTTCAGCTGTCGCCCTGCTAAGTGGCCGCAACGCAGCTCAGGGCAGCAGCCGGCACTGCCTTTGTTAGGCCTCATTACTTGGGAAAGGAGTTGTCAACAGCTGTACCCGATTGCAAATCTTCTGTATCAGCACTTTCAAAAACCTTTGCCATTTCCACAGAAACACCAGCAGCAGGAAAGAAAAAAATTTCTTTTTTTTTCATCAGTTTGACATGTTGGAAGACAAGAGGGCATGCCAGCAACTGAGATGGCTTTACTGCTTGATAGGGCAGGCCAGCAATAGCAAGCTGGCAGAAGTTTCCTGCAACTCTTCTGTCCCACTCTCTATTCCCTCACCCTGCATCTTTCAATACCAATATTTGAGTTGTTTTTAAGGAAGCGAAGTCTTTTATCCAGCTGTGCTCTAGGGCAACTCGTATGCTGCAAATCAGCTCCGAGTGCCCCTTTTTGGGGCCCCTGTATATTGACCCTGCCTCAGTGTCACACACATGGCTTATATTTTATCTTTATCTTCCTCTAGCAGCTTTACTGTGCTCATCTTTCAAAGACAGCAGACCACTTGGAGGGCCAGCAACTTCTCTGACTGCTGGGAGACCAGTTCTTGAAGTTGTCCCTTGGGTTCATTATGGCTTTGCAGTGTGAAGCGCAGCCCAAGGCCCTGTGCCAAGGGGCAGCAAGGCACTCACAGGCTGCTGTGAATTCCGACGTTTGCCTTTCATTCCTCTGCCTGGGCCCAATGCCCTCAAAGTCACGAGTGAAATTACCCTGAAAATCTAAAGCAGAAGGTAGATTACATCATGAAACAAATCTAAGCTATGAAAATACCAATTTTCTCTGCATAAGAAAATTTCAGAATTGGGATGTGCAAGATGTTTTCAGGCATAACAAGAGTTATTAGAATAACAGCTTGCACACTGTTCAGATAAAACATATTACTATAACAAAAGACAAGAAAAACATATCCGTGTGAATAGTGTTTTTGCTGCTAACCTGAAGAATCTCTCATTAATTTTTATTTGGGTTGACCTAAAATAGAAATGATGACTACTTTCTTCAACAACAAACCACCACCAACCTGGAAATAAACTCTTGAGCTGAATAAAACATTTTGTTTGACTTGCAGCACTGTTTCTTTCAGGGTTGTAATCTGTTTTACTGTTGTTCATATTTTATCTTTTTGTTTTGAACAAATAGATCCATTACAAAACAAGAGCACTTTTAAAAAAAAATAAAGAAATCTTTCAAGTGTTTTATTCTCTTTCTATGTTTTTGGCCAAAACTGTTCTCTAACAGATTCAAATGAGTTTTGGCCTCTACAAAATTGAATTTCCTGATAAATTTTGGATCAAAACCCAGTCAACTTTCTCCCAAAAGTGATCAAAATCTCCAGCTAATGCTTGCTTTTGGTAAAACAGTGGTGAGACGGCAAAGACTTAAGAGTGATAGCAAATATTTTTTTTTTTTAATTTCATATGATATATCTTTAAACCAAAGAGTACTTGTATGTCTGTGTTTTTTCCATTCACGCAATCACTTTCTGTGCTTGAGATTAATATTACCTTTTTTCATTTTGAGGGGGTGAGGGAGAATTTCTGACACAGGATTCAAGCCTTTGGAGCATTAGCTGTAAATTAAAACAGATGCTTTGCTGAAGATAACCCAATCAAATCAACATGGAGCCAAAGGAGCCCCTCACATGATGAAAGCTGGCTTTTAAAGTACTGTAAAGCTGTTTTACTGTTCAGTCCATCAATTTCCTTTTCCTGCTCAGCTCTGATACGGGACAAGTTGAGGCCACTGACCCTCTTGCAGAGCCCAAAACGGAAAGTTCCTCACGAGACCAGCAACGCGGCTGATATTGCCAAAGAAGACAGAGCAGCAGAGGGTTTATGTGCTGTGTAGGATGAGGTTACAGTGGTTTTAGCTGTGTTTCATATATTACTCTGTGTTGCAAACCATGGTCTGAGTCTTGTGTGCAGAGCTCAGCACCAACACAAACACTGCCAAGGGGAGACCTGTGGTCACACACCAGCTGCTTCAGAGGTGCCTGCTCCACACTTCTCTGAGCACTTGGAAAAAACACATGCTGCCTCACTGCAAAGCCTTTCTTCTGCCATATCCTGCTCCAAAGAAAATCAAGCTGTGTGCTGTGGTCTCTCTGCAGACCAGCAACTTTCAGCAGTTCTGGGCCTCCCTTGGGCTGCAGAATTGTGGGGACGGCTGCACCCTTGGAGGTGCAGGGTCACAATTGCCAGTAGGGAGAAAATTTCAGGCAGAACTGTCATTAATGTCCCTTCCAACCCTAACCATTCTATGATTCTATGATTCTTTAATCTCCAAGAGTGCCAGCCTTAGACATTTTTCTTAAATACTCAGCTCTTGGAGTCATGGGATTACAGGATAATTTTGAATGCATTTTTTTATTCTTAAAATAAATTTCTGACATCATGTTTGCAGAGAAATTCTGCAAGATATCCATCCTAAAAGCCCAGGAACAAGGTAACAACATATAAATAATTAATTCTATACAGTTTTTAAAAACCTTAACTTAAAAATTTTAAGGCACTTCCATAATTACAGGAATCGAGGCAGTATTGAAATGATCAGAGTGAAAATAGTTCCCTCTGTTTCAGCTTGCCTATCTATTTTTATCTCTTCTTGGTTTGACTTAATTATTTTTGCTCTCCTCCTTCCTCTAACTAGCTAAGAATTGAATTGTTTTCCCCTGAGTTTACTTTGCATTTACAGGCTGGCTAGCTCGGTACTAGACTTTGTAGGTTGTTTATTCTCAACTTTCAAAGGACATTTTTCAATGCCTTTGAGTGTAAGCAAATAAAAAAGAAAACCCAAACTTTGCTGCTGCTGAATGAAACACCTTATTTGTGCACATTCTGTAAAAATTTGCCTTTTAGAGCAATTCCTTAGAGCTTGAGGATTACACTTGCAAGTAGAGATCCTTACTGCTGATATAATTCATTGCAATTTTAATTGATTGCTGATTGCAAAGGGATGTCCTAGGATCTCTTTAAAAAAAGGTAACTTTAAAAAAATGTACATTTCCATTTAAATTTTAAAAAGTATTTGTTTTTATTTAGAAAAAAAAAAGTGTGTAAAGCCATTGAAGTTTTTCTAGATTTTTCCTTTTTTTTTTTTTTGGCAAAAGGATTAAAGTGTTAAATTTAAGATTTTACTTTTCAGAAGAAAAGTAGTATTTCCTGCTTCTCACTTTAAATTTTATTACTTTTCCCTTTGTTCTTCACCTAGTCAAAATTACATCTAAGTTTAAACAGTATGCAGCTTTCTTTATAACTGCTGAAGTTAGCAGACTCACAAGCTCAGCTGTCTTTCAGTGTGGTCTATTCTGAAAGCATAGTCCAAATATTATATACATAGCATGTTGCTGTACCCATATTGACAGCTGTCTCCTCACATTAGCTCTCCAGCTTGGTGCCAAGTTGCATATCAATATATTTTCAACCTACGTCACAGGAGAAAAATATTTATGAAAGTCATATTCTACAATGTGAACATAAGATGGTATGCCCAGAGCTGTCATCTGCACAGAGCACGCATAACATTGTGCATTCTCTGTAGCTCACTAAAGTTTTAGAGGACTTTTTGTATAAGAAAAGATCGGGAATTTTTTAAAAAATAATATTTTTATTAGGAAGAAGCATTGCCAAATGTGAATGCAATTTATGAGAGAGCTTTCTGGACACATGCATGTGGGACGATCCTCCTGTACTTTAGTAAAGCTGGCCTTTAACTCCATAATTTCTCTGCATAACAGAATATAAAGGCAACACAATCTACAAAAAATTTACTTGGCAATCTTAGATTTTCAGTTTTTAAGTAAGATTAACTGCTACATTTTGATATTTCAAATATGAATGTCTCTTTGCTCCTAGGATACTGGAAACAGCAACAGAATTGAAAAGCAACTTTACAGAGCTCATATGTTTTATCTGAAGCTAAAGAATCTACTTTCACTGCAAAAACAGAAAAAAGGGGATACTCTAAAGATCTTACCAAATAAAGATATAAACTAATATGAAGGATGTACGATGAGTGTGGAAGTAAATGCAACAAAAGACACCATGTTTAAGGTGGGAATGGGTGGATCCTCTTAGAAGTGTGAGATGACACAATAATCTTTCTTTTTTTTTACTATTATTCAAATTATTTACAAACTATACTAATTACCACTTCATATAAGTGACATTAATTTAGGGTTTATTCCTCAGTAAGCTACCGTGCAGCTCCCATAAAATTTCCTAGTAGAAGTTGGTCTTTGGGAAGAACCAGAGGCAGGGAGATCATCTTGTACATTTGTTCTGGAAAGATGTTTCCATTTATGGAATGAGTAACGAAGACAGTGACAAAATGATGGATAAAGATGTCATCTAGAAAGCACCCTGAACAGGATGCAGGAGAATGAAGAGGATTAGACCTATATGGTACTTTGACAGTAAGCATATACTTGAGTTTGAGGTCGCAGGGAAATAGAATCTGTTGGTGGGATCTCTACTTCTGATTCATACACGTCTTCTTGCTTCTTTTAGCATGGGGCATGCACAGGCTATTTTTCAGATGAAAAAAACAAGATGTGGCTTGACATCCAGTACAAAGAGTTATGTAGCCCTCACATCAGCATGACTTATGAAAATAAATTCCCCTGGCTCCCTATCTGCCATACATTAGCCAGCAGCAACTTGTCCTTGAAATGACCTAAGCACAGGTTTCCATCTGGCCAGCGACCAATTAGTCAGCTTGCGTGGTGACCTTTTGCCTTGTGATTGTTTTTAAATGAAGTCTCCAAAATCTGTATTGCTCTGGGTAGGAAACATCTGAAACCACTTTCCAAAGAGCGCCTGGTACCTTCCCACTATTATACCATTGTGCAATGTAAAATACATCATTTCATTTATTGTTCAATCTAACCATTTGATCCATAGCCCTGGTTTCTTGCTGCAGTCACTCCTCTGGAAACAAAGACACCTTCCATTCCTTTCAGGATTGAATTAAAACTGCAGTCCCCAGGAGCACTTCTGCTACATCCAAATATCCAGCACTCTACATTGTATGGAGACTGCCTGTCACCACTGCTAAGAGACAGGCAGGAAGAATGTTAAAAGTAAACTTTCTTTTCTTTATTTTGGACATGTGATGGTAGACCAGAGTATGTCAGTAAGGTTGAACTTGTAGCCCAGTACTAAAGGTCATAGGAATAGCTTACAGATGGCTTGAAGATTCAAGCCAAAATAAGTTTTATCCTTTGCTTTTATTGTTAATGTATAGCAAAGCACACACAGGTTTTTGCAAATGCTACAATTTCTTAAAAGTGTGTTCAGTTTTTTCAGCCTTACCCCTGATAAAACAAACAATGGGATGAATAGTTTCTATCAATGACTGCATCTGAAGACATCCAAATGATCAAAGATTGACATTAAAAAGAGTAAAGTTTTCTGAATACAGTTTACAGTGTAGTATTTGCTCAAATGTAGTAAACCTAAATGCAACTGTAATCTGTTAAGCAGTTACCTTAGTTTTAGGTAAAGTTTTTTATATTATGATGCTGCCTTATACTTTTTCCTTTTGCATGAAATATTTATCTTAGTTCCTTGTAAAATTATTTAATAATACATCATCCTAAACTAGCAACCACTCTCTATCAGAAAAAAATCAAACATATATCCTTTAAAATGTCAACTATCAAACCAATATTATAATTTCTAACCACTTATAGTCCAGAAGTGCAAAAAAAAAACCCAACCCATATGATTGGTTACATAAAATTCATCTTCCTTTGTGGTCGCAGGAGGGATTAGATGGCTTTTTGTTCTTTTCTAAACTTTTTATGATGGTGCAGAAGTATAACCAAGTGATCTACCTAGAACAATTCCGATATAGGCCAGTCGAAGGGGGCACCACCTTTCAGCATATCTAGCTGGGCATTGTGTATGGCACCAGGTTACTTTCCTAATTTGCCTGTTAAAGATGTTCTACTACGAAGTAGTTAGATCCGAGTAAAGCTGGAGAGCTCACACCCCTGAATGTTTCTTTTCTAAGGTGCAGTTTACAGACAGTTACATACTATACAAGAAGTGTTACGAGGTAAAATTTCAGGAGACACAACTTAGACGTATTGTACTCCACAATATCATGCAATGGCAGAGAACAAGCCACTCTCTTCAAGCAAAGTCTGTGGGGGAACATCTCAAGAGACTTTCCCGACAACATATGCTGCATTGACTGATCAGACAGTGTATGTCTCTGTCTTTTGGCTTGGGTTCAGCTCTTTCGCCTTAGCACAGCTGGTACCGGAAGCCTAAGTTGCTTGCAAACCCCTGTGCCTGAGGCGCACCTTCATGAAGTACAAACAAGCTATGGATTGCCCTGAACAGTCCTTTAAATTCCCATGGGTGTCCTGGCACCCTGAGTCATATCCAGATGTTTCTCTCCTCTGTGCTTAAGAGGGAGGGGAGTGGTGTAGCACCTGTTCTGCTACTTTGTGTCACAGAAGAATTGCTTCAGCATGACATCTCTACATTTTTTTTTTTGTGTGATACAGCTGTGATGGAGCTGTCTGTCTACCTTTACCAATGGAGAATATTCACTGAGAGACTGACCGAAGCTACAACTACCTGGAGTTCTATGTTCAAAGCCTAATGAAGACCTGGCAGTCGTCATGTGCTTTCTTTGGCACTCAGGCACATGCTTGCTCCTCTTGCTCTCCCCCTGGCAGCTCTTAACTACTCTCTCTATATACTCTACATCTGACTGGGCTTCCAGCAAGTGTGTGTATTTGAACTGAAGTTCAGACCAGGCACCAAAGAGCTCTGTGGGGCATTCATCAGTGCTAAAAGGGTTGAGACAGCAGCGCTATCATGAACAGTGTCATTACCCCACATTAGCAGGGCAAAAAAAAATAGGGTGAAGAACTGAGAGAAAAGGATAGGAACCATGCAAGAAGAAAGCGGGAGAAACAGCAGCAATGGGGAAACCAGAGATGGAAAGAGGAAGTGTGGTGAGATCCTATGCTGAGAAAAAAACAGAAGTTAAAATATTGATGGGAAGTAAATGAGAAGAGCTAGAGAAAAGCAGCAGCAGTTCAAGGCTTAATGAGGGAACAGAATGGGATGACAGGACCCAACAGAAAAGCCAAGAGTTACTGAAGCTAATGACAACCTGCATGAAACTCACAGGAGGGTTCCCCTCTGCTAAGCAACTGTATCCATCTCAAGCTCCCCTGGTTAGCTCAGACTGCCTCTGTCTTCCCAAAGGTCCTTCCTTGCACAGTCTTCTTAAGAGGCTTGCTGCAATTTCTACCTCCCCACATCTGCCGTTTCTGCCACAGGGAATTCTGTCAAGCATTTTGAGTCTCCATCTGATGCTGTTCACTTCTGCCAAAACACTGTTTAGCAAAACCAATGTTTAGGGCTGTGCACACAGGATAGGTACACACGCAAATCAGATCATTAAAGAAGCTGCGGAAAACGTCTGATAAGCAGCTGCACAAAACTCAGCAGCCACATCATGGGGAATGAGCGGTCTGCATCTTTCCCAAGGGCCATGGAGAGCACACTGTTCCCAAGCAGCTTTGGAAGGAATGGTTGTTGTTTTGCATAAGGCTCCACGCCACCCCATGCGCAACATTGGGAGTAAATCCAGCCCTTCGTGCTTTGCTGAAAGCTGACATACCGCAAAACCAGATGTTCGTAGGAGATGTCTTCAGGGGTTGCAAGTGACCGACGGTCACTGTATTAGCACATCTTAATTAGAGTCTTTCTGGAGGAAGTGCTACGTTGTCAGGCATCCAGATTTCAAAGTCTCAGTATCAAAGCACAAGAACTTGCATTACCAGAATGACAAATAAATATCACTGAAGCATTCCCTAACAATAATGGAAGGACTGACAGCTGAGAAAGATTGAGCCAAATTCACTTAGCTCAGAAGGCCTGAAGAAATTGGAGTAATTTCTTAGCTCATAGCTACATGAGTGGAAAACTAAATGTAAGGCTTGATAGCAAGAGTTCCTGCCACACAGAAAACAACGGAAATCAAAAAAGAATTTCTGAAGCCAGGAGATACGAGTAAAGATTGGAGGTTTAGCTATATCAAAGAGTATAGCCTGAAAGGAAGAAAAAGTAAATAAGGATGTAGAAAATGTCCTGATATACCCAACATTTTCTATTGAATTCCAAAAGAAATGAAAGTTGGCATAGTCCATTATCTAGAAATAAAACACATTTTTAGTTCAAATGTAGCCATTTTTCACAAGGTCAAAAAGACTCAAATCTACTAAGAATGAAATACAAACGAAAAATAGGCTAGCTAAAATTGCATTCTGGATTTATTCATCATTCATTTGATCACACATGGCATATAGTTCAGCAAGGATCTGATTATATGATAAACGGTTGGTTACTGGTGTAGCAGCAGAAGATACACAGCACAAAGAAAGTGCACTTTTATCGTATTGTTACTGAAATCTGAGATGTGGAAAAAGTAACTGGAGCAGGGCTAGCGTTAGAATCAATAAATTCCAAGAAAAATACAAAAGTTGCAGGTCCTGGCAGAATTATGCGATTAGCAATTATTAGTGAGTAGTGAACTGAAGACTTCATTATACCCTGAGAAAGGAATGAAGTGATGGCACACTTCAGATGAGGTGTAAAACTGATCTCATGAATACCTCTTGTCCTTAATTATCCCATCAGCCTTTTGCCTTGGATGGAGATTCAGTTCCAAAATCTTGACCCAAAAGCCTCCTGGAACATATTGGACACTCAGTATTAATTTCAGCTTCGTTCATGTTGCAATATGCCCCTTAACAGGCAGCACTTTCCAGTCCCAGAGGAGCTGTGTTTCAGCACAGCATGAAGTCATTCTTAGGAGGCAGGTCAAGTTTTACAAGGCACTCAGCAATGAGATATCTGAGAATGAAAGATGTTGGGTGATTTTGTTGGTAGACAGGCAGAGGCTCAGAGAGCTCTGTCCAAATAGTGATCATCTAACCTGACCATGCTGTGCTCTGCTGCTGCTTCTTCTTTCAACATATGTTCTGCTCATTGACCCCTATAACTGAGGGTGAGGGAAAACAAAAATTGGGTAAGACCAAATCAATATGTTGAATTTCTGCCTGTAACAGGATTTATAATTTATCCCAGAGAAATGAACAGAGAGAGAAATGGGGAGATCAATTGCTTTTAACTCATAAGTAGAGTTGACCTCACCTATATTTCTAACCTAGTTGTTGTTTTTAGAGGTATGCTCTCAGGTGTAGACACAGCTTCAGTGTGTCTGGAGGGGAAATGAGGCTAGGAGGACAGCAGGCCTGTCCTAATACCTTCCTACTCCCACCGTAAATCTATGTCAGACACATGCAACTGTTACTACAGCCACTTCTGATAGTGAATTGTTCTGTGGCCTCATCTAATCCTGCATTAAAGCTGTTATTGCTGATACCCTGGGTAACTATGGCAGCACACAGCTCAGGACCAGCCTGAAAAACAGGACAGGTATTTGGGCACCTCAGCTTTGCATCAACCCGCAGTCCACTGCTTAATGGAGATGAAAGCTGAACGAGCCACATTAAAACCAGCACTACACAGCAGATGCAGCCTGTTAAAGCAGGAGTATAAGCACCAGAATTCACAGTGGAAGTAACTCCAGGGCACTCGAAGTTATTCATGCTGTAAGAATGGCTTTGTCTTTGCATATTTATGCTGTTTCAAGCTGTAGAGTATGATTTCTTTGGTATAAATTACTCCTCTAGCCCAAATTATTTTAGCTATTTTCGCAGGTTATATTAGTTAAAATTCTCACCACTAATGTCTTATGCCTTCTGAACAATGTTCACACAGAGTTACAAGTTTAAAAAAAAAAAAAGAAAAAAATAAGAGCAATTGTGGTTAAACAAATAGGCTCTATGGAGGCATAATCAGGGAATCACATCAGCTCTCTGCACTCTTCCACTCTATCTTACAGAATCACAGAATCATAAAATAATTCTGCTTGGAAAGGACCTTTAAAGGTCATCTAATCCAACCCCTCTGCAAGAAGCAGGGACACCTTCAACCAGATCAGATTGCTCAGAGTTCCGCCCAACCTGGCCTTAAATGTTATTAAGACTAAATCTATCTTCTTCTATTTTAAAACCATTACTCCTCATCCTATCACAACAGGCCCTGCTAAAAAGTCTCTCCCCGTCTTTCCTGTAGGCCCCCTTGAGGTACTGGAAGGCAGCTATAAGGTCTCCCTGGAGCCTTCTCCTCTCCAGGCTGAACAGCCCCAGCTCTCTCAGCCCATCCTCATAGGAGAGGTGCTCCAGCCCTCTGATCATCTTTGCAGCCCTTCTCTGGACTCACTCCAACAGGGCCACATCCTTCTTATACTGGGGGCTCCAGAGCTGGATGCCTTACTCCAGGTGGGGTCTCACGAGAGCAGAATAGAGGAGGAGAATCACCTCCTTCAACCTGCTGGCCACGCTTCTTTTGATGCAGCCCAAGACAGGGTTGGCTTTCTGGGCTGCAAGCACACATTGTTGGCTCAGGTTGAGGTTCTCATCCACCAGCACCCCAAAATCCTTCTCTTCAGGGCTGCTTGCAATTCACTTTCCATCCAGCCTGTATTTGTGCATGGGATTGCCGTGACCCATGTGCAGGACCTTGCACTTGGCCTGGTTGAACTTCATGAGATTTGCACAGGCCCATCTCTCGAGCCTGTTAAAGTCTCTGTGGATGGCATCCCTTCCCTCCAGCACCACACAGCCTGGTGTCATTGGTGAACTTGCTGAGGGTGCGCTCAATCCCACCATCCATGTCACTGACAAAGATGTTAAACAGGGCCGGTCCTAATGCCGACCCCTGAGGAACGCCACTCGTCACTGGTCTCCACTTGGACATCAAGCTGTTGACCATAAATCTTCGAGTGCAGCCATCCAGCCAATTCCTTATCCACTGAGTGGTCCATCAAATCCATGCCTCTCCAGTTTAGAGACAAAGATGTTGTGTAGGACAGTGTCAAATGCTTTGCACAAGTCCAGGTAGATGACGTCAGTTGCTCGGCCCTTATCTGCCAATGCTGTAACTCCCGTATCTTTCTGTATGACACTCCAGTGTGATGTTACTCCTGAGGCCCACAGAGGAAATAGGACGCATTATCAGGTTGCACTTCTAGCTGAAAGAAAGAGTGTAAAAAGTTTCCACAACAGAAAGATGTGGTCAAATCTTTTGGGTTCTTTCCAGCAGCTCAGTCTCCTTAAATAAAGATGATTGATGTGATCACAGAGAATACAGGATGGATTAGGATAGCAGTGTATCATGTTCTGGCTGCTGCCCACTGCTTTGCTCCTGTGAATGGGTTGGAGAGGGCTATATTTGATTTTATGCTTTCTCATCAATGGAGGAACCCCAGCTGGGAAGCTACAGGCAGCATAAAACAAAGCAGACCAGAGAACTTGGTCCTGATGCAAATATTTAAAACTATGCATGCTGTTACCATATGAAACAATACCCTGAGGCTGAGAAGTGAGGGCAAGTATTTTAAGGCATACTGTGAACACTAAACATAAGTAGCCTTTCAGCCTGAAAACAAAGAGATAGTCTGATGTCCTGATTCTTGGGTAGCCTTTATAATAAAGAAGTGTACTTCTCACCACCCTGCATTGCAAGCAATATTTAGTTCTGTGATACTTTTTTACAATAATGATACTTACCTTAAATCTATATGTTAAAGAAACTTTAAATATATGGTCGGAAAAGCAAATCAAAATACTTCAAAAAAGAAGTCATCTAAGATCTACTTTTGCTGTAAAGGAGCATTTCTAGTAAATCACATCTCACTACTGATTAAAGTTCCGCCATCTGGAGTTCACCGAAGTGGCATCTGGCATTCCAACAATTTTAGGAAATATGCTGGAACTATAATCATAAAACTGAACATCCTGGTTTTAAACAGGCAGTTTCTCCAGCTGATCTTTTTAAGAGATATGCACCAGTTCAAGGAAAAGGCTTGGCACACAAGCAATCATGCTTGGTGAAATTCTATGGCTTATGTTGTGCTGGAGGTCCACTGGCTGAACATAATTCTTCTTTCTGGCTTTAAAACCATGGATTAAAAGCCTCACCTACCTGAGGTGCCTTAAGTATATAACCATCACAGGAACCCTCTGTTGTCCATGGCCACAGGCACCTCCAGAGCATGACTGAGCCCCATTAAGGCATGAATTATCTTTGAGAGTGCCTACTTACCATTCTGTATCGAATAGAGAGACTGCACTCCTAGATTATTTATAATTAAGGAGAATGCATTTGGGTCTATGATCACACATACTGTATCAAAGGCAGAACAGAATCTACAAAGCAGATTTTTACCCACCTAATGATGATAGGGATCCCCTGTATATGACTAATTGTAGTCACGGAAAAGAAAAACATGGCCAGCACTTACATTTTCTAGCACAGCAATAAAAGGGGAGAAATATGAGTTGTTCTGCTTCTTCTTTCTTTCAAACAATAGATTAGTGGCTAAAGCCACCATAAAGGAAACATGGGACTAATCTGGGTGGCTGATTCCACTTTCTGGAACTAGATGCAGCCAGGTAGGCTAGACTTAAAGGAATTAAGTGGAAATAGTCTATTTATATTCAGAGGCTTTTGTTATTTGGGTTTATTTAATTACAAGAGTAGATGCCTGGTTCTGACATTGCAATAACTGACATAACCATGCATCAAAAACCTGTTTTACCAAGTTATCCTCTTTCCACAGTGTCGTTCCTCAGCAGTTCTCCCAAAAAAGTGTCCTACACAATACATGCTGTTTTTAAAATAAATTTATTTCAGAATTCATTACTTCTGTGTTCCCTAAGCTGCCTTTGCTGACAAAATTGTACATCAACATGTCAGTGATCCATGAATTAAACTGACAGCGATCAGAGCAGTACCAGTTCTACTGGCCAAAATGTATCTGTTCTGTTGATGATGCCAGTTGTGAATACACAATTAGCTGCTTATAAGCAAACTCCCAGTGTT
Organism: Chlamydotis macqueenii; assembly: GCF_036417535.1. Classification (NCBI taxonomy): domain Eukaryota; kingdom Metazoa; phylum Chordata; class Aves; order Otidiformes; family Otididae; genus Chlamydotis; species Chlamydotis macqueenii. The sequence continues at coordinate 96,471,767 of NC_141556.1, read as the reverse complement.
TCATAAGTAAGTGAATTTCCTCCACAATAATATGAATAAATGTCTTGACAAGCCCCATATATTTACAAACACTTTGAGACAATCTCAATGTCAGATGGACAGAACTTCAGTGAGGTCTTGTGCATCCAAATATCACTTTACTGGAACTTCACGAAAGCCGTACAAGCATTACTTGTGTTTGAATAAAGCTCTGCTTTTGTATTTTAAGTTCAATGTATAGTAGTATATTAATAACCTTAAAATAAAATAGGAAAACTAAATTTCATGTCAGTCTTCAGTTAATTTTTAATATTTTCTTGTAATAATAGGAACAGAGACTATTTGTAGTAGCTTGGATGTGCAGCTTTAACCTTTCCTACTTCTCTTTTCTTTACTTTCCCTAATACATGCACCCTACTCTTTTCATTGTGAAGTAGCATACATTTATGCGATGGTTTACCCTGAAGGATGTAAAAGAACTCTGCAAACTACAACTAATTAGCACACCGTAAGCAGGCAGCAACACAGCCACCCTGATTTTACCGACCTTGAGTTGAAAAGTACAATAACCATTTAACAACACACAAACTTCAGGGTTTCTTTTTAAAGTTGAGGTCAGCAGCTTGTGCACAGGATTCAGCCCGTGGTTGGGATGATATCTCTAGCTGAGCTTATGCAGATGTAATTACCCAATGCAGATGCAATTACCCAAACTGGAATTCTGCCAGGACATGAAGATCAACACGTTTGTGAAATGTGCCATGAAGTCATTCATGAAAAGTAGTTGGAAGCTCATTTTTAAAAAGTGTCACCTTAAAGGCATTAGAAACAGAACTGCTGGAAATCATGGCACCTCCTTGGAGATTTTACAGTACCAGCCGTACTTGGGTCTCACTTGTGATGGGATCTTTCCCTCACAGCTGGGAGTGCAGAGGAACACGCTGTGCTACAACCTTGGCTTCCTTCTGCGAGCGATTTCCTCACACGAGGAGGAAACAGTCTCAACTCTTCATATTTTTTTAATAAAACCTTTTCCTCTACCTCCTATTCCATTGCAAACTTCCAGAAATAAAAAGCACGTTTAAACTTCTCCAGTTTCATTTTTCTGTGTTTTGTGTTTCTTTTCTTCTGATCTTTTTGCTTTCATCTGTGGACTTTATTATACCAATTTAGCTGCCACAGATGATTTTTTCACCTTTTCTTTTAATGGATGTGGGAGTGAAATGACTGCTTCTGGCCTTCTGCCCACAGTTGCTACTTTGCGGTGTCTCTTTTTCCCCTTACCATCTCTTTAAATGACATTATCCAACGAATCTTACAAGCACTAGGACATGCTGACAGCTCTTTGTCAGCAGACTGCATTCCCACTCGGCATTGAAAGTGGTATCCCAGGTCATCTCATCAGCCAATGCAAATTGTCACATCTTCATTGATTGTCCTGAAATCAGCAGAGCTTCAATGTTTTAATTCAGCTGGATAAATGGACTACTGAATTCCCAAAGTACACTCAGAGACTAAGATTGGGGTTTTTGATAACTTCTGCAACAGCAGCAAAGGCGTAAGCTCATCCTAAGTTTTCTCTTCACCACTCTTTAGAAATTTCCCATGGAAATTTCTCTGTACTGCACTCTGATCAAAACCAGCCAGAGTCACTTTCTTTTCTTTCTGGCTTAGTGAATTAATGGCAGCTAACTTGCCACGCTGCAGCAGTGGGAATCACTTCCCTGCTACATTTCATACATTTCCCCTGCGTGATGAGGGTTTGGAAGAGATGTTTGTGACACTTCCAGCGTCTTGGAGCCACAGGCAGCTGTCAGCTGTGCAATGTGGCTGGCACAGGACTACAGCAAGGTGTAATGCAGGGCCCTGATGCATACAGCTATCATCTCCTGTATCTTGATTTCCCTCATCTTTGTAGCATGGCGGTGAACCCCCTTAACAGGGGTCACTTGATAGCAGCAGCTGGTCAGCCCTAGCCCCTGGACTTTGAGGGCTGGAAAATGCAATAGGAGAGGACACGGGAAGAGCTCTGTGATGCTACTCCTGCTCAATGCTGCAAGGTTTGACAGAGAAATGCAAGTATCAACATATGAAAATATCTTCTTTGTTTCTCTAAAACCTGGAAGTTGTTGAAGATCGTCAAAACTAAAGGGAAAAAGCAGAGAGAAATTTGGCAAATCTTTCCATCGCATACTGTTGTAGAATATCTTCTACTCAATTTGACAGCTATTTCCTAGGAGAGCAGGTAGTATTCTGTGCACCCTGCATAACTTAAATAGCAGGCCAAAAGCACAGACATATGACATCTCTTGTACTTCTTAATTTAAAGGATTTCTTTTTCCTTTAGGTTCCCTCCAGATCTGAATGTTGTTGCATGTTCAAATTTACAATTCTGAGGAACTAAAATCTAAGCTGCTGGCTTTAGTTTAATCTTTAATCTCAGAAGGAGCTGGGCCAATGAGTGAAGAATCACATATTGCCCATAGGTAGACTTCTGAACAGCATAATCTAGATGTTATATATAACATCTCTCCCTTGTGAATTTCCAGGTGTTTCTCAGATTTTACAGGTAGGAACACCAAAACTCCAGATGGTAAGTGTTTTGCCTGAGATCATATCAGTGATTATAGAGATAATTCCTGACTCTCATTCGACATAATACATAAAAAAATCACAGCTATGAGTCAGCCAAAGCCCTACTGCTTTTCCTTCCACTATTACATTTTCCCTGTAATGCAAAATTTTGGTCTTGTTCCTTTTCTACGTATGACCCTCAAGCCCAAGTAGTATGCTTCTTGGCCAATTCCAAGTCATTATTGTTGATTTTAACAAGTGTATTACTGCATATTTGGCTGACCACAAGCTACAGCAGATTAGTTTTATACTGCTTTAATTAACTGCTTTCAGATCTACTAAGTCTTCTTGCCACATGAAAAGACAGATTAGAGATGAGTGCTATAGCTGTGTTCTGTTTGTCAGTTTGTAAGACCAACATCAGAATTCTTTTACTTTGTAGTGCTGTTCACCTGCAGTCTACTCTACTGCCCAAGCGTGCTATTGACTTCAGTGCTTTCAACAGTGTTTACAGATGTACCCAAGAAATGCTTGGAATCAGTAAAGTGAAAAGGGAAATTATAAGGTTTGATTGTGAAAATGTTGTGAAGAATATGCTTGCTTCTAGGGAACTGCTACTGAGACAAGAGGATGTTGAACAAAAAGACCAACCCCATAAATCTCCATCAAAAACATTCTGTTTAAAAAATGATGGTTACACTTGTGCTTGTTTCACCTGAGGTGGAAAGTCACAAGGAAGAAGGGAGATGAATCACTCCTTGTACCTGAAAATGACAGGAAAAAGAAAGGGAAAGGTGCTCAAAAATAAAAAAGAAATTGCTAAGCTCTTAAGTTTTGGAAAAATAACCTAAAAACCATGGCTGGACAGAATGACATGACAGGCCTGGATGTGAAGTCATCACTCAGGACATTTAGCCAGGAACAATCCCATACAGCACATCTGACTGCAGGCAACTCCTTGGAAATCACAGCTCAGTTGGTTATCCTCATTTTCTTGCTGGTAACATGTTGCTGAGATTGCCTTCCGCTACTGGGATGAACTAGTGTACTGGTGAACTCGGTGTAGTTTACGTGAAGCAGCTATAGTTCCTTCCTCACTATGGCACTTAAGAGGCAGAGTGTCCTTATTGATATTCTCTCTCATGTGAGAAGTGGCAACACAGAAGCAGCAGGGTGCTTATTTCTCTTGTCTGCTGAAAAGCCTAATCTGGAATCAGAAAAACACATTATGAACCAAACAGACTGTGTGGAAATTGGAATATATGGCTTGATCTGTTCTTTCATAAAGAAATACATTGAAGATAATTTTCTCTTTTACTTAAGTAACTTAAGTTATTAGTGGACTGTTATTTCCATCTTATTGTCTGACTGTTTCTCAGTAATGAGATTTCCAATAGCACCTTAATTCACCTTTTTGTTAAGCATCCTTCTCTTGCTTCAGCTTCTTCATTAAAGCCAACATTTTTTTTGTTTGTTCTAAAGCTCCCTCAGTACAGACTATGGCATCAATTATTTTTCTCCCAGTCAGATAATGACTGTAACCTAACATTTATACTTGCCCCCTTCCTCATCAAAGATGATAAATGTTCCTTGGTACTAAGTATTAGTGAAAGCTGAAAAGACTTCCATTAGATCTTCAATCCATGGCAATAATTTATGTGATAAAACACAAATCTCACAGTTAACCAAGGATTTCCTAGCCAGAGGCCTTAAATATTCTAGGATGAGCACAGATGGTAACTGTACAGTTCCCAGGAGCTCAGGAGGAAAACCAGTATGATACAAGCATAATTAAATTATTTTCAAGCTTCTCAAGTGTTTTGGGAATCCCTATATTTCACCAAATGTCTCCTACACACTAGTTTCTACTTTCTTTAAATGAGCTAAAGTTGCAAAACTTAAAGAGCTATCACTTCACCCAATTTAGAATGGTCTACACACATCTCTCTTAAAAAGCAACAGAGAGGTTAGCTTGAAACGATCATGTTGATACCTCTGTAGCTTGGTCCAATTTTGTAAAACATTCTAATGATCTGGCTGGAGAATTTATCTGTGATTAATGTCTCAGCTGTGTGCCATTGGCCTTCTGTTGATAGCAGTTACTGAATATTTTTCCATTTATTTCAGGTGGCAACAAATTCAACTTTTAGGGAACAGTATATTTGCTGTTCAGTTCCAAGCAGTTGTATCATGGAACATGTGAATCTACTGATTCTACAATGTGAACTCATTAATTTTTTCAACGCAAATGGTTCCTTATTCTGTCCTTACAGATAACATAAACATATTTTGCCTTTTGTCTGTGAGTGCTTCTGTTTCCAATCCAGATACAAAATGTTCAAAGACATATCGCTACAATTCTACAGTTGATACAAACTACATTTCCATTACTGTTTCGGTGCTTCACTTCATTTCATTCTTAAACAAATTAATGGTTTCTAAACAAATTTCTCTCCAACAATTTGTAATAGATTGCACAGGCTTCATAAGGTCCTGCTTATTTGAGTTTTCTAGGGGAACTTACAGCAAGGCAAAATAAATCAGTGAAGGATGTACCATAAGGAACAGTTCCATATGAATATAAACAGGTAGGAATAAGTAAACTCATTAATCTGTTCCTTTGCAATTTATGTATGCCATCTCCTCATTATGCTCAGTGTGGTTTTTTGGTTTGTTTGGTTGGTTTTTTTTTTTCCTGGTGCAGTGCAGCAGACAACCTTTTGCTTTTTTTCACATGTATCTGCGCACCTTAAGTATCATCTAAAATTTCTGGATTTGAATAAATCTCAGGTTTCAAAGAAAGTCTTAAACAAAGTTGCTGTGTTCTGTGTGGTAATAAATAGTGTCCTGGAAACCCTTGCAGTTTAATTACAAGTATTCCTCTACCAATAAACTGCATGTTTATTGAAAATGCAGTTCAGTTTCCCTCAAAGTTCATCCTGTCTGTTCATGTCTTGAAATGGATTTGCTGAAAGATTTGTAAGCCTGTTTTTCAGTCAAACCTCCAGTCTGATGAGTTTTCAGTTTTGTTTAGTTCTGCACTGCTCTAATGACTGTGCAATGTTATGGAAAGTATTTGTTTAACCTCTAGTATCACCAAAACACCATTTTAAAACCATTCTTTCAAAAGTACAACAGCTTAAATCCACGGAGAGTGACACCAGGTATGCCCTTGTATCCCCATAGCAGTCCTGGGTCATCACTCTGATGAACGGCACATAGAAAGGCTGAATTTAAGTCAATGAGTCCTTTGATTATTAAGGATGATTATAAGTTCATGATGACACAGCCCACCTTGTTTAATACCTACAGTTCTTGAATTTTTTAAAAATCTAGTTTCCAAGAGAGGAAAAACAGAAAAAAAAAGAAGAAATCTGGTGGAACCAGTCTGTCATTTAAATGAAGTCTCTTTTCTTTTACTTTTTTTTTAATGAATTCTGATGCTGCCAGGACAGAAGCACTTAGGATTTGGAGAGGCTGTTGGTTTCCTTATACCTTCATACATGAGAAATGCAAGTGATGATGCTGAAAACACGACTCATGGTAGGTTTAGGAAAGAGTTGGAAAGCTAATGATTTTTCAGAAGCCTTTTGTCTTGCTTTTTACTATCTGCAGAAACAAGAAACGTCTTCTAAATGGGGGGTTTGCCATTCAAATATTCTGCTATCAGGGCAGTCAAATGACTAGGAACACAAATTTTTCTGTATTTTCCAGTGTATAATTCAAGGTTTTATTCTTAGTGACTTTATTTTTAATTTTTTTTTTAACCAATAAGCTGTGCTTTCCTTATGGCAACAGGAAAAAAATAATTACATTGAAGTGAAAGAATAATGCAGTCTGAGAACCACAAAAAAAAAGTGCATCTAGTTGAACAGTGATAAAAATCAGACATGTACATACTAATATTTTGACAACACAGAAAGAACAGAGAATGAGATAAGACTTCTTAAAAAATAAGTCCTTAAAAGCAGAAGTTATCTAATTGCTTATTTTACCTAGAGGCAGAACAATCTATTTCTAGCTATCACATAGTAATGAGAAGTCATTATCTTGAACTCTTCTTTAATTAACATCAATTCTGATTAGTCAGAATATATTAGGCTTTTTGTCTGTTACCATAGTAGTAGAATCTCCAGTAAAGGAGGTACTCAATCAGACATTATCATTTGCACACCAATTCCACATAATTATTATTTTACCATGTTTCATGGATTTTTTTTTTTTCCGTTTTTGAAGGGTGAAATCTATTATTGGTCAACCCTTTCTTCCTCGGAGCAGATCCTGTCATGCCAAGTCTTTGTAGGTGTAGGCATGTTGTAGGTGATTATAATGGCCTAGAAAATGTTAATGGATTCTAATCAAAATGGATGCCAAAAGTCCAATGTTCAGATACGAGTAATTGTCTTGTACTTTATTGAGCCTTGAAGTTCTCTAAGTTTTTAATATTGAAATTTCAGATTACAGAAAGTACATACAAAGAAAGCTATTTAAACAGTATAAACTATTGACTGTTTAGAGAAATGAACAATTTGCTTCCATACTGACTCTTAACTCCACGATACATTTGGATGCACCTGTGATCAGAGGTGGAGCACAGGGTAAGGTCTAGATGAGTTTGCAGTAGGAGCAATTAGGAGAGAAGACAACATATGAATCATTCTTCATTTTGCTGGACTTTTTTTCTTGCTGGCATATCTACCCATATTCTTTTGTTTGTTGATTCTTACCTTTATGACTATTAATGAGTACTGTAAGTTTTTCTAGAAAACAGCAACTTCAAAATATCTTCCCGACACTATCTGGTGAAATTTAAGAGGGAATAACATTTCTGTAAGAGAATTCTACAGGTGGGTCAAAAATCATTATGATTAATATTTTTTCTCTATTCTTTTAAGTTCCACAGGCATTTAGAGTAATGTCTATTGAACCATATTACATTTCTCTGTAATGCAATTAATTTCATCCAGAGTGAACAAAAAAAACCCCATACCTAGTGCTGTCAACTGCTGGCTCACCAGCCTACGTGGTGCTATGTGGGAGTGTTACCCCTGAGCAGAACGACAGCTGAGTAATTCTGAGTGGGGCTGAGGGAAATTCAGTTGCTCTGTTTGAGAGACATGGTGTCAGAGAGCCAAACCACACACTCAGTAGCCACCTGGGCTGTAAATGCTGTGGGTCTTGGATGCCTTCCAGCTGGGACAGTCTTGCACAAAACACAGCCCGTCCAGTGGCATTCTGGCACTTTTGTCCAGGCTGCAAATGGTTGGTTTTAAACCTGTTTATGCTTGGGACAGAATCAAGAGACAAAGTTGATCCTAACGTCACATGGCATCTTGTACTCTCCCTAATTAATGGCCAAGCAGGAGGACAACTTGGCTCTCCTATAAATCAGCAGAGTTTTGAGTTGCTCTAGTCAGTTAGTACGGGCTGGCAATTCTGCAAAGGTTGCTATGCTTATTTCGGCTACATTTTCTTCTTCAGGGTATTATCGCCCAGGAGATCATGTAGGTAAAATACTGACACTGGCTTTCTGCCACTCAGGGATTCCCCTTCATCTAATCATAAAGCAAGTGCCCATTCCTGCAGCCCTTTGACAGCTGCATAGTCTATGGGTCAGTTTTATTGCTAAATGAGCAGATGTGGAAGGGAGCTACTCTTTGGTAAGAATAACTACCCCCTGAAAAAAAAAAAATCAATGCTTCGCTTTGCGTTACAGATGCAGATTAAGGGCACTACAAAAATACATTACTACACACACACTAGTTTTGCAGGAAAAAACCCACAAGCATATTCCCAGCTATCATAACACTGACATTTCAGCTTTATTACATTTCCAAGCAAGGAATAAGCGATTCAGTCAAAGAGGAATTACAAAACTAAAACCTCTTGTAGCGCTTTGAAAATTGAGATGGACACAAGTGTCAAGTGAGCTTAATGAAGAATCAGAGTAAAAAGTGATTTAGCTTCCTAAAAACAGTGCTTTTGTTTCCTATTTAAAGTAGGAAATCAAAGGCATGCCTTTTCATACTTTATTCTGTAAGGCAGCCAAAAAAGGGTTCGCTTTCAAGCCCGAATAGTGAATATGGAGATAAAGTAGCACTTTTGAAAGCCTTTCATGTGACTTTCTCCTTGGTTGAAACACTTGAAATATAGAAGTAGAGTGTTGCCACACTCTTTCAGGAGGAAAAGGAAAGGCTATAAAGTGACTTCAGTGTTTTGTGGTGTGATTTGGGAACATAGCACTAGACAGATTTTCAGTTTAACTGGAGGATTAAAGAATGAAACATGGTCAGAATGAATTCTTTGCTTCCTTCATTTTCTATATGTAAATACACGAGCAGTCTCGCTTCAGCAATTAAATAATACTCATCTGTTTTTTTGAACTTGGAGTGATAGCTCTTAGTAAACTGATTACAAATGCTCCAACAAATACAACTGTAACACAGCCTGAAGTAGGAAAAACTAGAACTTGTCCTTATTCTGTATAAGAGAGTCCAGCATTTAGATGGTTTTAGTTTCCAACAAATCCATCAAGCCCTCTCTCTGAGCTCTCCCTTTACCTTCACCCTACTCTCAATTAACACTTCATCAAAATGCACATGTGCTGAGCCCTTATTTGTTGACCATCACTTTTAGTGCGTTGGTATACTTGCATTATTTCCTACAGTTTTACCTGAACTGCAAACACAGCCATGGAAAGATCTGCTTGAGAAATCATCAGAAAGTGGAAATATTGACACAAGTGCATTTGCCATTTGTCTCCTCCTTATTTGTGTTTGGGTTTCCAGTGAGATGTGGATATTAAATCAGAGGTAGAGCAGAACAAAAGGGATCCTAGCCTGTCAGCCTGGATGACTGCTTCAAGACTAACTCTTTCCACATATTAACACTCACATTAGCTGAGACAGATTTTTTCCTCTGAGGAACAAAAACCACTACCACCAAAAAAAAAAAAAATCATCCCCCAAACCCTAAAACAAACAACAAGCAATGAAAAAAGTACTTTCAGACTCAGTGCACCCAGAAACTAAATGCTCTGAATTCTCCATTGACTGCTGGTTCTCTCCAGCACAGCTGAATATATATGCCACTATGTCAATGAATATTTGGTAAAACTTGCAGAGAGTAGTGTCAGAGGTGACCAGACTGAACAAATCTAATGACTTCATTTGCAGCAGTCAGTCCTTCTCATCTGACAGCTGTCCTCTGCAGAGTATTGTGCTTCCATCCAGACCTGCAGCTGATCAAGGCTAACTTTTCTGACAGCACAAGCAGCTAACTTTCTCATCTGCTCCATGCTACAGCCCAACCTACCTTCTCTTGACAGACTTGCCCATTCTTTCTGTTTAACCTTTTACAAAAGAAACAAACAGGAGAGGAAGTCAAAGCCAGTAAATGCCTATTCCCCAGAAACCTCTTGTTGCCTATTCACGGCAACTTTTGTGGTTTCTTTCTCAAAGACTGCTCTGCACTCCTCTTAAACCTTTCCAGTTTAAGCCAGTCTATATCACTGGCTGTGCTCTGCAACCTGGTCTCTTCCACACCATAAAACTGTTCTTCTTTTGACTAGTTATGTTAATGTGAAAAACTAGGAGTCAGATGAACTACTCTGGTATAAAACTAGTGTGGTGATAATCTCTTTATGTCACATATGGTAATTTAATCGTTCTGATTTTAACTAAACTCCCTTACTTAAAGCTGAGTATTCAGCTAGTTGGCCCAGGGCTAGCTTCTTATGAGTCAGTAAGGTTCTGGTCATTTGACTCCATGCTGAGGACTTAGTCCTCAGTATCTCTAAAAATGTGCATTGATGCTATAGGTACTCTGCTATAGATGACAGACCTTAAATGTCAAGAAATGGTAGGCTGCATTTGGGTGCTTTGAATCCTGGATTTGGGTGAAATGAAACACTGTTGACCTTCTCACCCACCACCCCCACCAGGTCTACCGAAGGAGACAGTACTGTGATGGATCCAGATCTGAGAAGTATGTATCATTAGGATTCTACTGTTTTCATTTTTAATTTCTCTTTAATAGCTACTTTCTTTAATTAACATCTGTACTATTTTACTAAATCATTTTTTATTGCATCCTGACCTTCTGTTTGATCTTTCAAAATCAGCTATTTTGTAACTCGATAAGAAAGGGAACTTTGTGCTTCTCAGATTCCTTCAGTTTCTCTTCTGATAAGCCCCCTGGGTTTTGGGATATCTGTCATAAATAATTTCATATATTCTTCACTTAGCTGGTTTTACTTTTTTCTCTGTGTGTTACTTAGTCATTTAAATGTTCCAGAAAATCATGATGCTTCTGTTTGATTTTGCAGAGGCGAAATCCATTTGTTCAACCAAAAGTCATTCTCATACCTAGATATTTCCTTTGTTCTTCTTGTATTTATTCAATTTTACCCATTAAGCTGCAGAAAAATGGTAAGAGTTTCTTGCAGTGCATTTCAGAAGGAAGTAAGCAACCCTGCCACAAGGAAAACAGGATGCTTACCTGTCAGGGACTGATCTTTAGAAAGCTCAGACTATCCCTGTAAGTACAGTCTGAGCCAAACCTAGGTGATGGGGTAAGTGTCATACATTGCTTGTCACAATTGCTTGTCACAGCCTTGTTCAGGTGCTAAAACTGTATCTTACTTCATGAGCAGACACATTCAAAATCAATCAATGTCACTCCAGAGGGGGCAGGTCCCTTCTCAGCATGAACTATGTCTCCACTACTCCTAAGAATTTTGACTTTGATGACTGATTTGTTTTTCTCAATTAGAAAAAAAATATCTGACAGCCTCTGTGCTTACTGACAGGGAATGCAGTTCAAAGCATTTTAAAAAGAAGCATCCTTGGCAATTACACCTACTAAAAATAAGTAGCGCTTTACAATGCCATTAATTACTGTAATTACTGTGCCTTGAGCGAGGCTTGCAACAGGCGGGGATCGTTTCAGCACTATGCATTGTGGCGAAGTACAACTATGAGACATTCAGTTTTCACAGTGCATATTTTCTCCAAGACCCCTGAGCATAAATTTCATTAACATTAATATGAATTCCAAAACCCATATCCAAGTGCAAAGGATCTCACAATGCTTTTATACTCTCAGGATCTAAACTATAATTTCAACCATTAACAAGCACCATTTAGCATTAGATTTGCTAACGTTATACTATAGTTCTGGCAATTCTATACAGTATGCATTACAAGCTCAGTGAAGACTAAATTGTTGTACTGAATAAACAAACACTTTAAACAATGAAGCAGAAATAAATAGTGAACGTTAATTTAAGCATTTTACTTCAAATTTCTTTTTAAATAACAAAAAAAAAAGTATGGTTTGCAAAATTCAAATCATACCATACCAGTATAAAACAAATACACCTATAGGAACAAACTCTAGCTGCACAATATACTTAGTATAATCTAAATTTTGCCTAGATTCAGGTTTTGACCAATATGGTTCACACCGTCAGCTCCTGTCTGTGGCATTGTGTGAGCCATTTTGCAAAGAAAAGAACAAGTCAGGTACTAAATGAATCAACACTGACAGCGTATTTCAGTAGACTCTGTTTTCATGGTAAAAGCCTGTGAAATAGCAAGAAAATACATCTGGCAAGTCTCTGCATACATAAACTAGGGGATTTTTCTGAACATTTTTCTTGTGGTTAGTCCTTCACTCTAGGAGAAAAGACTCTGTTGTGTTACTATGGGGTGTTTCCGCTGTGACCTGCACTCACACAGGCTGCTTCAGTCTTGGGATCCCCATGAAAAACCAGCTCCAGCCACTCTGTGTCTTGTACATCCTCATGTCAGCAAAAAAAAATTATGTGACAGCATTTGCTCCTCCAACAATATGTATTCTATCAAAACAGTTGAGCCAACAGTTACTAAATGATATATATTAGCTTTGCAAGCCCAATCTATACTTTGCCATGAAAACAGGTGCATCTGCAAATATTTTTCATTAGAAATGTAATTAATATGCATAAACTTTTTTTGCCAAGCAATTTGCAAATGAATCAAGAATTAAATTAAACACAGAAGCCTCTTCCCTCCCTGCCTTTCCTTGTCTGGATTAAATAGAATTTAGAGAAGTTTTCTTGAAACTTTTGAAAACAATCTCTTTGTCTCAAGCCTGTCATTGTTTCAAACTTTTCTTACCACAGCAATTCTGAAATAGTAGAAAGATTTCTTTCTAAAACCACTTTTTGCCTGCAGCTAGAGTCTCCTGATAATATGGCAGACATACTGCCGCGAAGAATGAAATCTACTGTCCCAGATCTGCAATAGAGACAAAACAAGGACTGCTCTTCTCAGAGCTCAACACCATTCCAGAGAGGCTGCCCCTATGGAGAGAGCTCAAAGTGACTCAATTGCTTACCGCAGAGATGAGTCATTATAAATCTAGTTCCTTTCACTGCTAATGAATTGTTAACAAGAACCTAATCTTGAAAGATATTCTTTATTCACAAATATTTCCTAAATCATTTTGATTTATCAGTATGCCTTTGGCTGTTCCCTGTTGTGCATTTGGTCACTCAAATCACATGGTACAGCTCCTGGCTCTTGGCTGGAGAACTGAATCCTTTTAAAAGCAGAGTGACAGAGAGCAACTAATAAGTAACTGGGGCTGGCTCAAGCTTTTGTGATCCTATTGGCAAGACAGGGTTTTGTGGCGCTATGGTTGAAGGCCAGGACTGTGCTGCTCCATTCGCAGAAAGGACACAAAAGGGAGAAGAGGTAGAGCTGGGAGAGAAAAAGGGAAGCAAGGTCCCTGAAGAGACATATTTGCTGGGATGGCTAAGGAAGGAGATCGGTGGACTGGGACCAGCAACTGCTACTTCTGGGAGAAACCCCTTCCTTAGCAGTAGTTGTGATCCCACAAACCCTCATCTTGGCTTTCCAATGCTCTGTGTTAGGTAAAGCTGGTGGTGCGTCTTTGACCCATTTGCTGCCCCAAGGAGCAGCTTGTGTTTTCCATACCTAGTGCCACTCTCTGAAAAGCATTCTTCCAGTAATACCACTGGAATAAATAATTTGTGATAACTTCCTCAGTGTTTTTGCAATTTAGACACTCTACCAGCAGTTGCCAGCAGTCATGAGTAATGGGAAACCACACATTCATTCAAGCCAAATGTGGGTTTGGGTTTGGGGGTTTTTTTTAGAGACTTAGTGAGTGGTTCCTTCCCACTATTTTTATACTATCAGAATGACTCATCTCTTTTCCATAATCTATTCAAACTTTGGCTGTTCTGCACACACATTTGAAAAGGGTGAAAAACTATCCCAAATAAAATTACCTCTGGACTGAGAACAAGACTTCACCACAGCCCTCGCATGGTTTCAGCTTGGTTAACCAGCACAGACATGCCGTAACTCTGGCAGACAAAAAGTGGCACATTCCAGTGCTGTCTCCCAAGTTTTTCCTAGATACGTATAAATACATCCACCACAAGAAACACAGCTTGATAATCTTCTTTCATTCTTCCTCCTACTACATCACAAAAGGGAAGTTTAGAGACCATTATTTTGCTGCTGTATCATAGTATCAACAGATTTTTCCCTCTCAGTTTAGTTTACTTTCATCCCGTGTCTCTAACTTTGCTTAGAAATTGGCAGTTTCTCTTGCTTCTTAGAAGAAAATGATGGTAGGTGGTCAATGAACGCAAAGATGGAGAAACCCAAGCTAAACCATCATTATTAACCAATAAGTGAGCTGTTTGCAGAAAGCATCACAGTTCTGTATCCAAATGGATTTTTTGTAGAGCATGAAATTGTACAAAAGTAGCTTTCAAAATTGTATGAAATTATTTCTTCAGCTGAAATGTCAAATCCATAGATTTTGATGATTTGGAAATAATTGTGTGGATCTTAATTTCTTTGTTTCTGTGAAAATCAGTATATTGTTCTTCTGGCATCCCATTCAATGGAACTAATTTTAAATGAAGGACTGAAGCATGAATTCAATTGAAAAAAGGTGCTCCATGCAGGAGAAACACAAACTGATTTTTTTTTTTCCTCTCTGTCATCATCAGTGACAGTCAAATTGGCTAGCATTTTAAATTAAAGTCCACCTCTGAACTACTCAGGTAGTGAACAGATCATATTATCTGTCTATATCAGTTCACCAATAGATTGAAAAATTCATTATTTGACACGCCATTAATTAATTAATGTTTGTAAAATGCTTGGAAAATGAAAGGAGCTATATAAGAAACGTTATTATCATTACACACTTCAGGGCAGATAAAGAGTAAGCTAATGGAAAACTGCAGTAAGAGGAAAATGGATGAAATTTAAATGAGGTGTATTCTGCAGAGACTGGGAGGGTAACCAAGTGGCACGGGGAAGTTCAGATGGGACTAAAACATTACATACTGATTCTGAGATTTGTTGAATGCCCAGCACAGAAATAAAGTGGTGGTCTTAATCCATATCCTAAAGGACAAAGCTCTCCTTCATACCAAATCATCAGCTTTTAGTAGGGTTTCTCTGCAATTGTCAAAATAGCACTTCTGCAAAGTGTGGAGGGGACAGTACAGGAACAGTGAAGTACCTTCTCCCCCTTCCTGACTGCAACAGAGGTCTTCTATTTCCAGGGCCACATGAGTAGCTCTTTCTAACACCACTGACAATTTCTCACCACTCTCCCTTTCCAAATAGGAAATTAATGTTTCTATAAATTGTATACGGGATGAACATTATTAGACTATGGAAAATTCAGTGAGGCTATAACATAAGCAGAAGAGATGCAGAATTGTCAACTGCCCTCTGTAGCTTGTGCATCTTCTATTATTGTCCCATCAACTTGTGTCTATTAAATCTTTAAAAACAGCCACAATAGCTTATGTTATATTGAGCACATTTCAGGTACGAAAGATTAAAACATAGCAGGCAGGAAAAAAATAGAGCCTTAACAGAAAGAGACTGGAGTCTGAAGTTAAACAAAAATGGAAGTGAGGAATCAAATGGCAGTGTGAATGAGAGAGCATGTGTGGGGACTGGGTTTTGAAACAACAAAGCTGAGGAAGTGTGAGGATCATTCACATTTCTTTTCTAACCCTACAGTACTTATTATCCCGCTATATGATTATTTTTTTTTTTTCCTGCTCAACACCTGCTAGTGTCTGTAAGTAAAAATGACATTCAATTTTAAGCACCAGTGCATAGCATTTTTTTGTATGTAATGCTCTGTGATTTTGGGTCTAAGGAAAACTGCAGTGAGTAGCACAGCCATTCTTAACTGTAGTTAAGGCCTTAGGAAAAAAAAAAAAAAGCCAAGGTGGAATAGTAATCAAAATAGTTTAAGACATGAGGTTGCACCTTAAATACTAAATTCTGCGCCTTTATGTAGGTGAAGGGAAATGCATGCAGAGCCTGTTTCCTGGTCAGGATGCTCTCGACTCGCAGATCTAGATTTGTCTCACCTCGGCATTTATCAGAAGTATTTTATTCATGGTCCAAATCACCCTAGACTTCCTCTAGTCAATGGACAAGGATGTGTACCTCCAGAAACTGATTCCATTGCCCATCCAAATCTCTCCAGGCAATGAGGTTTTCAGTATAGAAGCTTCAGTTCTGAGACAGAGGGAAGGTGGGACGAATCCGGGACTGGACGCAAGCGTGGAGCAGCATTGACTCAGTGGAGAACCATGGCTTCACCTCTTCCCTTAAGTTCTGGGAGAAGACGACTCAACTGCATTACTATGGGACACTCCCACAGCCACCTACATTTACACAGGCACCCCTAATTGAGGGGTCTCCACTGGCAACCAGCCATGACCACTATCTCACATAGCCTGAAAAAATGGTTAAGATGAGCACTGAAAAGCCACATACTTCATGCCATAAGAGTAAGTCTACAGTCACTCTGCGATGTCCAGGACCCACCTTTGGGCTGAGCTGTTCTGGCAGGACAGTTTCCCTCTTCTCAATTTCACTTATTGCCATCAGCCACACATTAGGCTGGATTTTTTCCAGATCATGACCCAAAACTTGTCAAAGCTGCTCAGGTGAAGTTTAAGCTCAAGGATATAAGGTAGCAATGACGTTTAAGAGAATAATCCAGTTTTTACAATGCTAGCTATTTAACATCTAAAATAAGGCATTCTCTAGATTTGCTGGTCTCAGAAGCAGAGACAGAGGTTTCAATATTCTGTTGTAGCTCTTTGTGAGCTTGCTCCACGAGGGAAGAATTAAAGATAGAGTGTTAATAAGGTATTTTAGGAAGCAGACATGCTGCCAGTCGTTTGTTTATAGTTAGTGGTTTGTGACTGAATCCAGCTTTACTATTTTCCTTCCCGCTCTCATGAGGCCAAGTTCATCACTTGGAAATTTACTTTTTAAAAGCCTTTAATTGTCATTTAATGTCTAAAACTATATTTACACACAACTGCTGAACTGCTGCTAACTACCACCTCTTTTTGATTAACACAGCTCAGTCTGTAAGGTTGGTAATTATGCATTTAGCAAGAAGGACAGTAACAAAGAAATGCTCAAATCCAGAACAACAATCCCTTCATTTTATTACCTCTTTTTCAGTTCTTCCTTTATTTCATTTTTGGCAGACTTTTGTTTCCTTCTGTAGTTACTTTAGTGCCTTATTGCTATAGCTCTGGTAGACAGAAAATCTGGAACTCTCCATGTTTACACATTTTCCTTCCTTTCCTTCCACTACTGCTTCCTTCCTGGAAAAAAAAAAAACAAAAAAACAACTCAAGAAGTGAGTAAATGTTAATGTTGAAAATACCAAGGGTAATGCTCTCTTGATTCTAGTAGGTCTACTGTTGTCTTTACAGTCTGATCATATAAACTTTGGGAAGAGGTTTGATGAGCTGTCTTTCTTACTGAGACGTTTTGTGAAAATTCTTTAGAGGAACTCTGCTGGCTTTTCTACTCTCAACATGCACACATGCTCTGCTGAAAGACCATTGGTCATTTTTCTTGAGTTTTGGAGACCTGAGTTTAAAAGCCATTTGAAAACTTCTTTCCTGAATTTCATCTTTTCAAGGATTTATATCCTTCTGATACTTTGCTCCGTATTCTGTGTTCCTCAGTACACTGGCTGACAAACAGCAAGGGACTATAAGCAATATCAGGCAAAACTATTTTTGCCAAAGTTTCTCATGGAGATTGTGAAATATAGCTCTTTCAAAAAATATACTTCAGTCTTTTATACAGGAAAAGTACATCAGATTAGGGTGTTAAAGTTAATGGTAGAAAACTCGGAAGATCTGAAGGGTGTGCATTCCATATTTCTACACTCCTAGGTGTTCAGCCACAGTTCTGCCTCATTTTGACCTGAAGACGGGATAAGAAGTATTTCCTAATCTTTCAAAGCAAGCTTAGGAAGAGCCTGGTCAGGCAAACTTTGAACAGATTTAATCAATATGACTCTTAAATTATTATATTTGGATATCTAGTTTGTCAATACCACATTCACAGTACTTTTTAAAATTTATTGCAGTACCAGTAGTAGGGAGATGTAGCAATTAGACACTGACCTGTCTGCATTGCTAAAAGACATATACTTTCCATCCTGCAGTTACGGAAAGCATGTTTCAGTCTGAAGTCAGAGCAGAGACAGATTCTTGGACCAACCAAAATTTCCATGGCCAGTGAAGATTTGGTAGTTTAATCTGATCTTTTTGATTTCCAGGAGGTTGCTCTGGAAAGGTTTGCCAGTATTCTTCGCACAAAACACAGAAAAGTTCATGTTTAGATTCCATGCCATTTGCATTGTCAAGGAAGATGACAGAGGAAGCATTCCATTCTTAAAAAGAAGCAAAATGATTATGGAAGAGATTGGTATGAGTGATAAGAGAAGAAAAAAAAAAAACGCTTTCCAGAGATAGCCTAATATTTTTAAAAGCAGCTGCAGTCAATTTATTTCGCTCTTTCCCCAAAGATCTAATATACAGATGTCAGCCAAAATTGGGACAAGAAACATCAGGAACAGTTGCATAGGCACTACATTGTAGTGAAAAGAAACCAATTTTAATGCAAAGATAGATGTATTAAGAAATACATTCATGTTCATCAGAAGGAAAGCAGAAAAGCAGCAGAACTGCAGAAATAAAATCAAGGCTCCCTTTAAAAGCACTGGACGGTTTTATTTCTCTTCAATTTGTGTTCTGTACATCCAGATCAAATCTGTGCTTTTGCAGGAACTCACTGTGAAATTACATAGTATCACCAACATGAAGTACTAGACAACAACGTCAAGGTTGAAAGTCAAATGCTTAGCAGCTGGAAAAAGCCAAAATAAGGGTTACAAGGGCAGCCTCAGTTGGATTCCTTTATATGTATGTGCTCATTTTGAAAAGGAGCTGCAATAAGACTTTAAAACTGCACAGAACAAATTTCCTCTTCTAATCTTATTCTTGGAAGTGGCTAAACTCTTGTTGCTGAAAATTTCAACTCAATAACTCCAGCTGAGGTATATTCTTAACATGACAAGTGTCAATCCACAAGATTACATTTGAGTAAAGTTATAGGCAAAAAGGGAAATAAAAGCTATTGTTACAATAAAAGGAAGTACTGAGCAATCTTAGATACAATCTTAGCTACTAGTCCTGCATATGATACGGTCCATTTCTTTAATTGCATACTTCTCACTGCTGTTGCAAGGATTAAGAGCACTTTATGGGAACCAAAGTGTAACCAGCTCTCACCGGATCATGTTTTCTTCATTCCCTGCCTTCAGCAATAATAGAGTTCAATAGATGCACATTTTAAAGGAAAAAAAAAAATTGAAGAGTGGTTGAAAGAAGACTCAGATGTAATTATTTCATAGGCTGCTCTTGTTTCTGTTTTTAAGAAATAGAAGACTATTTGATTATTGTCAAATGATAGACTGTAGTACAATATGCTCAACTTACCTAAAGCATGCTGATATAGGAAGAGGTATAAGAGAAAGATAAGAGAAAGAGAGAACAGAAGTGGCAGTCCTGGTTCACCGTCCTGCCTTCCTATTCCTCCTTCCACCTCACTGATTTGTTCTGATTGTCATCTGGATGGTGGGAGTGCTGCTCAGTCTCCACCTCTGCTTAAGTCTTGGCTTCCTTGAGGGAAAATATCTTTGCTTAGCAAAAGCATCTAACTTAACAAAAAATCTGATGCTAACTTCAGTTTTCTCTGCTGGACCCTTAAACAAATATGTTTCTTAGATAAGCAGGAGATATGGGAAATTCATGTTTTATCTTCAGCAGACAGATCTATTCTTGCTATATCAGTACATCTTATTTATCCCCCTCTTTTCCCTTCTTATGTAGCTTCCTAGATGAAGCCCAACATTAGTTGTTGTCAATGTTTGCCATGAATCTTATTTTTAATGTTTTCTCCATGTCATACTTTTACATGGTCTTTTCTAAACTAGTTTAAAGACATTTTCAAACTGCGGGGGCAGGGGGGGACAGAGAAAAAGGACCCTGATGTTGGTTTTACACTTTCAGGATTCGTATTGTACCTGTCACCTTTTTTCCTTCTTACCACTCTTCCTTTTAAATTTCTTCTTCCTGCTCCAGTCTGAATCAACTGTTGTGCTGGGAACACTGAAAACAGTATTCCTGCATTCCACCCAAGCCACATCGCAAGCCTATGGAATAGAAAGAGGAAGAGACAGAGAGGCAGACAGAAGGTCCTCCCCTAGGCACATCCCTTCCTCACTACTATGCAGCCATCTGTGGAACCATAACTACAGTCCCCTTTCTGCAGTACATAATGAAGCTGTGCATGAAAACAGGAAGTTCCTCTTTGTATATCAGCATTTAATCTGCCCTAAAACGTGGATGAAAATCAGCTACAAAGCCCTACAAAAGGACCAAGGATTCACCCAGCCTGCTTCTCCTGGTAATAAAGGCTCCAGAGACCGAACGAGTCCACCATTCCCACTTGTGAAACTCCAGGCTGTTCAGAATTATGACTTTTCAACATCTGTAGCACCTCACCAGTCAATGGTAGCACCACACAGGTGTCACTACAAATAAATTAGTAAGTCTTCTTGCTGATGATGCGTAAGAAAAATCAAAAGCTCAATTCAATCTTTCTCACTTCTCTCCTCTTTTTGTTGCACTCCACCAATAGTAAAAATTTATTTTAATTATACACATGGAAAGAACTGTCAGTTTTACCTAACGCCTCATTTCAGAATTTTTTCACTTTTCTGCAATTTAGCTATAATTTTAATATAACTGCAGTGTGTTAGTGAAGGGGAAAATGTTGTGTTAAAATTACAGGTTAGATAGCTGAGGAGTAGCGTGCAATTCAGATTGTGGCTTTAGTATCCACTATGTGATTATTTCTTTGCCAGCACACATACAAACAAGAACAACTGATAGTTTAATGAAATAATCATATCCATGCAATCTATTTAAAATAAAATAACTTAATAATACCATCCACATAAAGTTTTAAACTGTAAGTGCATTACTGCTGGAAGGTTCTGCAGAAGAAATTAAATTGTAATCAAGTAATTATCTAATGAGGTGTTACGCAATACATTTTTGCCAACAGTAAAGTGAGAAACAGATAAAAAACTTTATCCAAAGTGATAAAAATTTTCAACTCTACAATTTTAGAATTATGGTAATGCTTAATTGCTGTTTCAGACTCAAACATTTTACGTAAGACCCATAATTCACTTGCCCCCTCATTTGTACATGACATTTCATCTAAACTTCTCTGAATGGGATACGAACACTCAGTTAGCCTCAAAATACCTGTCTAAAAATACCATTAATACATTAGAGTACATAAGAGTAAACTGAGGCACAAATAAGTTGCCTGAATTCCTTGACTTCTAAGGAGCTTCTATTGCTTTCACTAACACATGGAGGGAATCAATATTCTGACCTTATATTGAGATTTCACAAAAATCCCGGCAGTCTCACACAAAGCCAGATTTTCAGAAGAGTTGAGATCTTACTTAGTATTAAAATGTGAAAAATGGCTAACATACCTTGCATAAGGTTGTTTGGTTCAGGCCAGAATTTTAAGGATTTTTTAGTACCTAACAAGACTTTTACTTCCCGGCTTTTAGATGCTTTTGCAAATCCTACCAGCCATATATTTGCATCTTCATGTTCCTAAACAATTCTGTGTATTTGGCCCTTATACTGTATTTTTAAAAATACTCTTATGCATGGCTGACTTTGTGCATGAACATAATTTCACGGTGTGTGTGACTGTGATGGCAGGACTGGAGTCTCAGCGAGACCAGCAGATACGGGCCATAGACTGGAACCACTAGCACATACTAATACTGGTTCCCTGCTCCCACGTGCATGGGTCTGAACAACACATACCTGTGCATTCAGCCGTAAGGTAATGATGAGCTACATTACATATACATGCACTTTTACTGGTACTTTTGAGAAGTCCTGGATGAGACTTCTAACTGCTTCATTTGGCTTTGTTTCTAGCATAATTGCTGTTCTTAAATAGTCTATTCAGAGTCCATTCTGAAACTCTTTAAATCAGTCACACAGCGCAGACTATTCAGCTTGGTGGAATCTGTTCCAAGGTGCTGATATCTACTTGCTGGCCCAAACTATTAACAAGAGTTTCTTTCTCAGGTTGCCTAAATATCTGCTGCAATTCATGTCTATCTGTAAACACTATACTCAGTAATAGGTGTGTTTAGAAATAGTTATGTACAGTACCCTCAGCTAATTCCTGTACATAATGTCTTGCTACATCATATCCAAACTAAGCATGAAGAAAATAGGAATAAAACTGTAAAGTCAAGGTAATCCAAAGTAATGAGAGAGAAACTGGCCAAATTTTGTCAGTGGTCTGGAGATTAACCTCTCTGATTTCTGTAAAGGAATCTAATCCTTGAACAAAACTTTTCATCAGACCTTTAAGATGAGTGTTTCAAGAGAGACACCAATAGAGAATAAATCCCAAGTACATATAGAATATTTCACCCATGAAGGATAAGTATTATGTTTCTCTCATGAGTGTAAAAGCTCCGTAAGTCATGACTGCACAGGCATGAATGAATTATGAAGGCCTTTCGCTTTAGTAAAACGAGCAGGATCAGCATTTGTAGGCAAGACATTCTATTTATTCTATCTATTTCTTGATCTGTTTTAATTTACAAGTGTTTAAAACTGCCAATTCAACTACTACAGAAATGATCAGAGGGGAAAATAGATCAAATTCATTAGAAATACATAATATGGATTTCTACAGGTGATCGTAAATAATGTTGATTTCTGCAAATGGTTCTCAATTCCATTTTTCAATGAATGGCAGGCATTCACAAGACTATCTTGTTTTATTCACTGCTGCTCTTCCACACCAAATGAGACAGGAGACCTCAGAAAATATATAAATATGGAATTGCATCACTTAAGACCATCAGAATTAGAGATAGGAGGAAAACAGAGCTTTTGCCTTCAGAAAGTCTATTCCGTCATTATTTCTTATCCTGAGTTAGATAGAAAGTGCAAATAACAATGCCTTTGAGAGAATAAAATGTTATAAACTGTGTCAACAGGAAGAAAATACTGTAAAATTACATTAAGGGCTAGGTCCCCAATGCTTTCCATGACAGTGCAGGCTCCCATGGGGCTTCATGGGAGATGTAGTTCAAAGTTCCTCACATTCTTCCCCTCCCCCACTTTCTTTTCCAGAGTCCCCTTGCAGTCCAACCAGAATCAAGGCAGACCTTGGTTTTCCCTGTGCTTCATTGCTCTGCTATCTGGAGTGATGGGATTCTGTGGAACCACTTGTTTCAATTCTAACTGAAAATCCTGAAGTTCATGTTTTCCCACAGAAAACTTTCAAGCAGGCATAATTTTTCATCTCCAAACTTTCTACCAGAGGAAGAATGACTTAAGAGGGAAGATACATCAATGTTATGAGGCAAGAGGAGGAAAGAAGAGAAGAGGAAGTGAAGACCATGCAGTTATAAGGCTTATAACTGAAAAGTTTTAAAAATAGAAAAATGGTTTTGCTACATCTATGCTTCAATGTTTCATCAAACATTATCAAATAAATTTCAGTGAGACACCAGAGAGAACACTCTTGCCTCCAACATTTTTGAAATTTTTATATTAGCTCTGGCTGACATATCCATTTGAGAAGAATTTTTAAGTTGCTGGGTTTTGATATAATGTTGAAATGCAGTCATGGCAAGCCCTTTTCTTCTCTTGTTACTCTGCAGATAACATGAGCTCAGGCCAACTCACTGCTTTTGACGGGTCCGTCTTTTTCTTATAGATGTTTCCAGCCACCCATCTAGCCTCTCACTGCTAGTGAACAAATGAATGTGTCTGTTTAACAGAAGGATGAAGTGTCACCACAGTCCCTGTAGACAATGGCAGTTATCATCCACTTCCAACTAAGCTCATGCTGCGTGAGAAGAAAGTATTGTTCTGCCTTTCCTACTGTTCAGATGACAGACACTGATCCCTGAAGTAAGATGACAAAAAAAAAATAATTGATCTTTCACAGAGAACTTCCATAGCTGATGCTCTAGAAACCTCATGCTGCCAAGATGATACGAGAACATAGATACTAATTACCTTATTATTTGATTTTCTTCATTCTCAGACTCTTCCCATCCAATTTCAAAGTCTACTCATCAGTTTACAGAGTCCAAAATTGACATCAGGTTCATTTATTAGCTTTGAATAAGTGTGAATCCCTCTTTATATGAGAAGAGCCTGAATTGGAACTCACTTGAGGGACTGCCATAGACTTGTAGCCATCTAACATCATTTGTTTTGTTTGTTTGAGTCTTTTTTCCAGTCATCAGAACAACTGGTATTTTTATTGCCTGGGCTCCAAAGTACTGCATGTTTCAGTGTATAACGAAAAAAAAAAATCAACTTCAGGGAGAAGTTCAATATAATGAACAGTAATCATAGAATCATAGAATAGTTTGTGTTGGAAGGGACCTTTAAAAGTCATCTAGTCCAACCCCCCTGCAAGGAGCAGGGACATCTTCAACCAGATCAGGCTGCTCAGAGCTCCTAATGGCAACACACACTTGTGTGAACATAAGCTTTTCAGCTGCCTGCCAATTTTGGAATCAATGTTTTAAGGAGAAGAATGTATTTGAAGAGCCACATCTGATGCCTCTACATGTTGTACAGAAATGACTCTATGCTTTCACCTTATCATATAGAGACAGATCACTGAAAACAATTATTGTATACCAAGTTGGATGGCTCTGTCTTCATCCTCTTTCTCAGAAGCAGTTCCAGATCACAGTGCTTTTGAATAAAGGGGAGTAATTTTGTTTGGTTAATTGATTTCTTGTTCTCACAGAACTTCAAGGAAGCAAAAAAGAACCAGTGAATATGTTTTCTAAAAGCTCAGAACTGTTTTGGTTCTACAAGTGTCATCGGTAAGCGGAACAAAAAAAAACCCTCCTGAAACTAATCTTCCAGCCTGTCAACCAGTTTTAAACCACACAAACATATTAACCATGGAAAAAAAATAACCAAAGCAATCCAGATTTCAGAAGGAGAATGTTATATATACTGTTAGGAGCATAAGAATGGACAGAGTCCTTTAAACTAACTTTTAAGCTCAATCAGATACACCAGCTCCCAGGAAAATGGGTCCATTCCACACACAACTCATTTAGCACAAATCCTGAAGCACAGGAAAATATCACTGTCAGATGACAGGCAGATAATATAATTAAATTGGGTCTCAAAGTAAGAGGGGAGTCTCCAGGTAGCCAAAGGAAAGATTAGAGATGTGCAGGAGAGGCATCAACTAGAAATGGAAACGAGAGAATTAAAAGCAGATCCTGAAAAAAAAGGAATATAGTTCAGATTAAAAAAAAAAAAAAGATCCCCACAGGCTCACCTAGAAGAAGAGTTACTGACAGAGGTGGGTGGATAGTATTTCAAAAACTCTAGGTTGGGAGCACATTGCTATGAAAATCTCCTAAGACATTCCTGCCATGTGCCATCTTATGGCACAAAAATTGCTCTAAATGAGGGTATCATCTGTCCTGAGGCTGCTGGTGTATGTCGAAGGCTTACAGCTCAAAGAAGCTCTGATCTAACCAGTGCTACGCTTCCCTGCGGGCTCTGGGAAACTGGGAGTCACTGAAGCAGAGTAGATTCGGTTGACACCTCTACTTGTTCAAAGGTAGCCTCTATTCAAAAGAATGAGAATAAGGCTAGTTTGGTAGCACAGTGCCACTTGGCACTGTCTCCTGTGGGTTCCTGATGGCCAGTAAGCTTCAGATATCAATGATATCTGAAGTGATAGTAAAATCACTCGTCCTCACACGGCATTTTCAGATAGCTCTAAAGTCTGTTTCAAGAATACAAGCTATATGAGGAAAAATGTTAAAGGTAAGAAGGGCTGAAGCTCTGAGATCTTTTTGGCCCGCTGTGATAAAAGGACCTCCAGACCCTGTTTCACTCTGCCCTATACACTACAGCACATTTGGATAAAAAGACACCTAAGTACACTTTCTCTGCTCATTTTATCTTTTCATCATCTCCCTAGCTGCTCCTAAATTCTAAAATGGGCTGTAGGGACCTAGTCCTGTGGTTGCATCATAACACCAATGAGAGCTGCAAAGCCATATCCTAGCAAAATATTCAGAGGCTTTATTTGTGTTGCTTTCCCTGTCCTCATATGGCTTGCATGCCTCTTCCTGGGAAAGACCAGAGCTTAGCACCTTCCAGGGTCCTAACACATACAGCTACAGCAGGCTCACCATTAGATGAGAGGCATCACACAAAATGTTACAAGTCTAAGACTCCGAAATCCCTGGGGATTTTAAAATCATTTGCAAGATTCCACCATGCTCGTCCTCCCTACCAGCTCAGGCTGAAAAGCCAGATGACTGGCAGGAACGATCATGAGGGCAGGGAAAGCTCCAGCTCTTTGATCCAGTTTGTTGCAGTTGACTGATGAGGGTCTTGGATTTGTTTGTTGTTTGTCAAGAGTTCCCACTATGCTCTTTCCAAGATGCTACCAGACTGGAAACGTTTACACTGAACACAGCTGGGTATGTTGCATTGTTAGCAGAAAATTAATTAATTAATATGATTTGTGTAAATTTAGGAACTGTTTAGAAGGCTTCATTCTCAATGCAATATTCAATATTTGCTTAATATCTTGTCAGACATTAATTATATCCCCAGATAGGAAATTATACTCAACTGTAGCAAAATGGTTCTTACCATTAATTCTGTCAGAAACAGGGAAAGATTAACTGTACTATGTCTGGCATGGATTATTTAGCAGTGCATAGGCTATTAGTATGAAAATGCACACATCTTCTGAAAAATGTATGGAGTAAAAAGGATTGTAATTCCATTAAGCATAACAAGATGAAACTAGTTGAAGAAGGGAAAAAAAAGAAGTGGGAAATGAGGTCTTCAACTAGAGACAAATAAAAATTGAAACCATAAATAGGATTTATGGATTTTTAGAGACAGATTAATCCTTTCTAAAAGTCACTTTGACCACTACTCAGATGCTGTAGAATATCTTTGATCTGGTCCATAACTATTCCAGTGCCATCCTTCAACTCTTGCAATTAGCACTAATTATAATAATTTGTACCAAATCAGATGCATATTCCACTTCAGAAATAACCCACAGCTATATCCAGTTTACTACTAGCAGTTCAAAATCCTTTAAACATTTTTGTATTCATGCTTGTGCCATTCAGAATTTCCTGGAGCCAAAGTTCACTTCAGTTCTGCAATGGATTCATGATTCCTATGGGATTCTTTGTTGTGGAAATGTCAAAATCCTGCCTGCCATATACTTCTTATCCTGTTAATAGGAACTTTTTCTAATCAGAAGTAGAAATGAGAGAAACATGTACCAAAATCCCAAATTGTTTATCTGGTCTTCTACAGATACAAACCAATCAAAGCAAATCATTTAAAGGCTGCTATTTAAGAGGACCGTTGCCAATTCAAAACATTGGCTTTTTTCTTAATTTCTTTTATTTTGTAGAAGCACATCAAAACTATTATGATTGACCAGTATAGGCTTTGTCCAGCTGCACAGCTCACGTGCAATGATATACTTAACCCAGCATCTTTTCCCACCTCAGTAGCATGAGAGCTAACTCCATCATAAATTTCTCCTGGACAAAATAAAAACCGTATAGCTGGTCTCTAAGCTGGCATTTCAATTAATATTTACAACTGCCAAAAAAATTAACTGTAGATTTCGTCTATACAGTAAAAGGGAATAAGCACAGAGCAGGGAACTTTGATATCCCAGTATACTCCTGATACTACTATTACAATTTTTGCACATGTCTACTTAATCGTTTTCACTCATTCATGCCTATAATGATTTTTAAAAACCTGTTGAATTTATCTATCTTATTCCAGTGCTCACAACTCCACAGTGCCATTCCTCTGTAACACCAAGCAAAGGCGCCTTGTCCTTGCCTGTGAAATCCAGCATTTGGTTTTGACTCATTAGTCTTTGTGTTTTCTTTGAAAGACAATGTCCTTTTAACCACACTATCATGCACCATGCTTTTCAGTATGAAATTCCTAAAACTTAAAAAAGGTAGTTAAATATTGCTCCCCCATAAGTATCTTTCAGCTTCAATGGTTTGATTTTGGCTTCCATAAACTCTGTGGCAAAACTTTAAGTTATATATGGAAGAAAGATCTTTTTGTGCTTTTAGAATGTATCCAATGATGTGATGGCTTAGATGCCGATACCTGTGGCCATCTCCAGAAGAATCAATACATCTATGAAGTGCAATGTGACGCTATGCTAAAATAAATCCCAGGAACATTGCAGTCATCTTAGCCTAGCATCACTGCCTCACAGAAGAGGCAGTTAGTTCAGATGCAGCATCAAATGGAGGCATGCATCCATCAGGTGAGGTCTGCTCCCAGTTTTGGAGCCAGCTCTTTGGGTAGTAGCTCAGGGGTCTGAGCAGCATGTCCCATTTGCTGTGCTTATATATACCTTGATGTACAAGATGCCAGAAATCAAACTGGTTTCCAACCTTGGAAACTTTGACAGTCATTCTGATGCTTGTGAGAGGTGGAGGACACTTGGTGAATGATTTGCTTCACCACTTCATTTTTCAAAGTACACGTACTTTCTCCTGCAAA
The DNA here is from genome assembly GCF_036417535.1 of Chlamydotis macqueenii. NCBI lineage: Eukaryota > Metazoa > Chordata > Aves > Otidiformes > Otididae > Chlamydotis > Chlamydotis macqueenii. The sequence continues at coordinate 96,443,131 of NC_141556.1, read as the reverse complement.
AATTAGCATCAACATTAAAATACAAAACGTTTGGAAAAAATACATAAAAATTATTGTTACACTGTAAAACTACCCTCCCTGAATATCACCTTGATCAGAGAATTGTGCAGGACGAGAAAGACTAAGAATGAATGAATCATATCTTGTTCTTAGCTCTGCATTAGTAATTTGATGCCTCTGTACAACACCCCATCTGCATATTAAAGACATAAAGGGGCTTCTAGTTTCTGCAGCCTGCCTTGGGAGAGAGAAGTGGTGCAGAGGCAGCACTTGAAGAAAAGAGGAATTGACCTGAAGAAAAGAAGGAGTTTGCCATCTCTAAGCAGGATTTAGAGAGGGTAGGACCTAACATTTCAGTTTGTATGATAAGCTAAAATCAAATGGAGAAAGAGTATCAGCAGTCACTGCTTCAGTTCATAAAGGTTCTTAATGTACTAATTCACTTCCAGCTTTTCTTCCACTTCCACTCTCCTTTATTTGTTTGGAAGAGAGAGTCTTTCCATTGCAAAATCACTCAGAGCCTCTCATTTCCACATATCTAGCATAGGAAGAGATCTCACACAAATATTCTTGCTGATTTTGATTCAAAACAAGATCCTACACACAGCAATGCCAGTTCCTTTGGTATTCATCACCAGGGCACATCCCTAATAATGAGTAGAGGTTTGTAGGACATACAGAAGAGTGTCAGTGTAAAATCTATTCCTACTCCATACAATTTCTCTTGCAAACCAAATGTATAACATGCTGCACTGATGGCAAATCCAGAAGTTTTGCTGAATTCAGCAAACATGAGACGTGTGAATATGAGATTAATTGGCTCCAGGAGGGACAGCACATAGAGCAGATGTGTGGAGTTAGGGGTATTTGAAGTTAGAATGCAATCTGCCTGCAAAGGTGGCCCTGTGGATGAGGGGCTCCATAACAGCTCTCCAGTAGCTGGGATGAGGTAAAAGTAAAATTGCTACCTGAAAATGCAGATAGCAGAAGAAAAGTAATTAAAAAGCTCCGAAAGTTGACAGTAATACCCATTGATTGTGTAAATACTTCTGGTTCTTTCCTGACACAGTGCCTTTGCAGAGAGGTACTAATTTTTCTTCAGAACACACTATAGAAATTAAAACCTGCAGAATGTTTCAAGTGCAAAGTTAAATTTGAATTTTGGTTTCAAAACACAGTTATTGAAAGCCAAAAGTAACATTTCATGCTTCCATTTTAATAGGCTACTGACAATTTTTCCACCTCATTTAGGTTTTAGCACGTCTTTTTTACCAGCAGTTACTCTAGCTGATGGGGAACAAGGAAGGCTCTTGTTCATCCATATATTCCTGATGGAACTGCCTCTCTCATGCTTTAAATCCATGCAGAAATCTTAAAGAGAAACTTTTACAATAGCAAATTAAGTATCAAACTCCTTTTCCATCTACATCTGCAAACTACAAATACGCACATAAAAAGTTGTAATACATGATGATACTTCATTATAATAGTTTACAGCAGACTTGGGGCTCCTTATTTGAGGACCAGAGAGTCTGTAAAATAATTCGTGTTTCTGTGCAGCAAGGCAAATCACTTCTGCCACCCACAACATTGCCCAATAACAACTTACAAAGCATGAGGATTGACACATGTTTCTGAGAAGGATCTTCCCCTTTTCAGGATTTAATTTTTCTGTCAGGTTCCAGATGAAAAATGAGCTAATATTGTTCTGGTGGGATTACGTTATGGTTTACTAAATTTATAAAGGCAGAATAACCTATATAGATTGCCTCAGACATGCATGGGTCTAAACTATACGACAGTTTAATACACTACTGAACAATTATGTGAGTAGCTTAATTGAATTCCATGGGATTACTCATTCACACCAGGATTCAGCTAGCACAATAGGAGGTTACAAATCTAGTACATAATTTGTAATGCTGTAGATTAGAATATGAAACAGTTAATATACTGTAGCCTGAAGTTCTGGTGATTAAAAAGAAACATTTAAGATTAAATAATCAGAAAAAGAATTCTTAATTAGAAATTTATATAACTATCAGCAAATCATTTTGAGATCCTTTGTCAATGAGAAGTGACATATAAATGCAAATTTATTGCATGGTATTAATATTATTTATCCTTTTGTTTGAAAAAACCCCTCTGGATTTTAATTGTATTTTGCTTAGTTAAAATACTAAATATGAATGGTCAAATACATCCTTGTTGTAAGCTTTTGAAACTAATAGAGTTACAGCACACACAAATTTGATCCTAGTATCTACAGAATACTATGTTTGTTCAGTACAGAGAAGAGGAGACTGATGGGTGACCATGCTGCTTTCTACAACTTCTTCATGATGGGGAGCAGAGAGTGAGGTGCTGATCTGTTCTCTCTGGCACCCAGTGATAGGATGTGAGGGAACGGCTTAAAGCTGCATCGGGAGAAGTTCAGATGGGATATTAGGAAAAAAAATCTTCACTTAGCAGGGCGGCCAATCACTGGAAAAAGCTCCTCAGGGAACAGGTCAAGGACTCAATCCTGGCGGTGTTCAAGAAGTGTTTGGACAATGGTCTTAGATACAAGGTTCAATTTTTAGGTTGCTCTATGTGGAGTCAGGAGTAGGACTCAACGATCCTTCCAAGTCAGGATATTCTGTGATTCTGTGACCCCAAGTATCTATTACGTATTATTGAAAACAGCAAGCAACATAATTTTAGTATAAGAAATATTATTTTCTTATCTAATCCACACTCTGCACCTTCATCAGACTTCCGTGTGACTTGTCCCTTTGTATTCCTGATTTACTTACTAATGCAGTTCTGGTAACTTAAACTTTAAAAAGTTTTTTAAAACTGTAGCCTATTCACTCACATTAACTGACTTAATTACATAAAATACTGTGACCAAGGTGTTTTCTATATAAAAATGCTTTCTTATAAGACTTTTCCATATTGGAAGACTCAGATGTTTTGCTGGAATGGAGGGAAATACCTAAGATAAATATTTTAAGCTAAAAACCAGGAGAGAGTTTAGGACCTTTTTTTGCCTATTTCGAAAAAACAAGTGCTTGGAATAAAAATATTAGATGCAGAGAGAGGTGAGTATTCTCTGAAACCATAGCAAGAGAAAGAAATGTATCTATACAATGTGTTCTGTTTTGTAGTAATACTCAATCGAAGAACAAAAAAAGTGACAACTACTATTGCTTTTCTGCATTTATTCTACATAGTAACTTGTCTTATGGGTCTCCCACCTTAACTATAAGGAGTTTCAGACATACGAAGCAAGACCAGCCCAGTAGTGCAGAAAGACAAATGAACACTCAAACGAGGCCTGAGCAGGTTAACAAGGAACTAGGGCATCCTCCCCACTCTTCTTCTTTCATTACCAGCTCCTGCAGAGCCTCATATCTGAGAGTCTCTGATGAGTTTCACACTACAAAGTGTGCAACATCTAAGAAGTAATGTTTGCAGCAAGTCATACAACAATTGTGCCATACTTTCAGGACTCTCCAGGGTAATACCATGGAAGCTAGAAATCTGTCACTTAGCACATATTGGGTGGGGGGGCAGGTGGTGGAAAGGATCACTAAACAGCCACTAGAGATCACTAAGGGAGGTTACAGAGCTGGAAGGACTTGATGCTGGCTGTACCCTGCGGTACTGGTTACTGTGGCAAACTCCTCTTTCTGGTTGAACATGAAGGAATTTAAAAGTCTATTTTTTTTTCTGGAATCACTTGCTGCATTGGTGCTTTCAGAGGAAAGGTGTCTCACTTGTCCCCAAAGGTAGAAGTATAAATGACAGTCCAGACACAGGTCAAGGTGTGAGCATTACTGCAAGATGTCACATGCCTGTGACACTGGGCAATTCCTTCACAAGTTGGCACTCTCCACAAAATGCAGAAAGTCCCATTCTGCACATACTTTCCCTACTTAAGGATTATTAAGAGCTCTTCAAAATCAAAGCACCTTGAGATGAGATTTGAATAAGCAGTGGGCAGTACTCTGGTGCAGAGGATGGAGGGATTGGTTTCATTCAAGAATACATTAAAGAAAGCATGAAGAAGAGTTCATGAAGTATCTGAAGTACAGTTAAATGGAGGAGAGGAGCAATTTTGGAAGATATCCTGTGCATTTGCTAGCACAGTGTACTGAAAAACACTTTCACATCAGATACTACCCTGTCTGCTTTCACATCCCATGGCATTAGGTAGCTGCTGTGAACCAGAGCACCAGAGGTCATACCAGTCTCCTAAACAAATAGATACACAATCAGTTCTAGTAGTGCTAGTTAGACTACCCAAACTCAGAAATAGAAATCTCCATGCAGGAAGCAGCAACACAAGCACACATATATATATATGTATTCGATCTGGTTGGAGATGTCCCTGCTCCTTGCAGGGGAGTTGGACTAGATGACCTTTAAAGGTCCCTTCCAACACAAACTATTCTGTGATTCTGTGATTTAACATCATATCCATCTACTAGTTGTGAAACCCAAACTGAAAAAAGGTATGTTCCTTGAACATGTGTCACAAATGTAATAAATCACTTTTTAAAAAGAAAAAAAACCAATGGTATCAAATGCACAAGTAAAAGTGGTATGAAGCTTTTATGGTTACATTCCTGCATTGAGGAAGAAAGGCAGTAATGAATGTTCTTGTGGAGGATGCTTATTACTGTTTACATCAAAGCAAACTAACATTTAAATGCTAATAATTGCATTCACTGCCAGTGAAGATTGTCTTCAAGGAACAGAAAGATAATCTCAAGGGACATTCAGAGATGTGTATTAAATCTCAACTGACAACAAATTACCACTGACTCTTTGAAAAGAATGGCCAAAACATTTAAGGATGAATCTGTTGAATTCAATAATTTCCAAGTGATTTCATTAGATAATGGAACTTATCATGTACTAAGTTATCAGAAAGTCCTAGAAAAAGGACAAATAGTGACAAGTGCTAACAATACAATACACTGGCAGCATTAGTTTCCAAGCCTAAAACCAGATACGGGATTCTTGCTGCTCAGGAAATGCTGCATTGCATTACATTATGAAGTCTGATCCTGATTTTATAGGCTAGATATCATAGAAAAATATTTTTCTGATTTCAAGTCCTTTGGATTATTTTCTTTACTACACATTTCTAATTCACTAATCATTTGTAACTCCTCTAAAATCCCCAATAATGTTTTGGATTATCATCTTCTACCTGCTTTATTAAATCACCTGGCATAAAGCTGAGTGATGTGGCTCCTTCCCAGGGTCCCATTAAAGTCACTGATTCTACAACAAGGAAGCAGCACAAATCTAGGCAGCTGCTAACACTTTTAGCATCCACTTTATTTAAGAACAAAAACATTTTACACGGGTCAGACTAAAGATCCACCTAGCCCAGTGCTATTCCTCCAGCAGTGAACAACCGTAGATACTTAAGCAAGTAGATACTTTAGGAACAGCATAAATGTACCATGACATTTCAGTATTATTTCTTCAGTTTCTGGAAAATTTTTGGCTCAAGAACTTCCTGCTTTAGAGGCCATTGACTTTGTGTTTAATACCCCCAATAGATTTTTCTTCCACGAATGAGTCTAATTTCTTTTTGAACCAATGTAAGCGTTCAGCATCCCTGACATCCCATGAGTATGAGCTCAATAGCTGAACTAGACATTGTGAGAAGGATTTTCTTTGATTGCCTTAGCCTGCCTCAGGCCAGTTCTGATTGCCCTCCTCAAATGAGCAGTCATTCTCTGCTTCTCCAGTCACCCACAATATTATAACATTTGCCATAGCTCCTCTCAGTTTTCTGGGTTTTAGGCAGCATCTTCATTTATTTACCATGTAGAAGCCATTCCGTATTCTACCACCATCCATTCTTTTTTAGAAAACATATCTGTAATCAGCAAAATTTTCGCCAAACTCATTAATTGTTGAATATATGCAAGCAGGTGCGTAACAGAAGCGCACAGAGTATTCTCCATGGCAACAGCATTGTACCGTACTACGCTATGTACTATGTAACTTTTTGGTTCATTTTATTTCCCCATTTACTTCTGCAATCAACTCAACAGTACTGCTTGGGTATAAAATCTTAGATACATAAGGCTTTTTTTTTTCTCCCCTGTGTTGAGAAAGACACACATCTCTATATCTCTTACCAACTACTATAAAAATACTAAGGAGAAATGTAACACTGCCACAGATCTGCCACTACACTGAAATGGATACCTGGTCTTGCCCACAGAAGGTGTTACAGGAGAGAGAAAAATCCTAGGGACTTCTCTTCCTAGGGAATATTTCTGTGCTACATATAGCCTGAAATTATCTGCAAAATCTAAGTCCTCAGCAGAGAAAAGGTAAGTTCACTGTTGAATAAATAACTGTGAGGCTCCTGTTCTTCTAAAGCTGAGTAGTAGATAAAATACATAGAGAATAAGATGAATAGTATAAATAAAAAAAGCAACAGAAACATCTGAAGCTGAAAGAAATTAGAAATAATTATCTGAATAAAAACTAATGAAAGAAACTGGAAAAACTACAAAGCTTTAAGTTATCACCTGTCAATTTTTGGATTCTCTAAGCCATTTTGTTTCTACGACTAAGGCAATTAAAAGTTTTTAAAAGCTCTTTTGAAAATGGATAGTGCTCGGCTCTATGTCAGCAAGGTAAGAGAATTCCTGTGCATAAATCTAGAAATAAGGATATATGGGCAGCAACATCTGTCCATTATCTGAAATAGGATACACTCAAACAAAAAAAAAAAACAAAAACACCCAGCAAAAGCAGCAGGAGATGTTAGCTATAAAAGCAATACAATCCTGATTTTTTTCCTGACTAAGGGAAAGACATCACTTAACTTCATTGGGTCTTGGATCTGGCACTAAGTCCTATTATACAGGCCAGATGTAAGGAACTTATTCCCCGTAGGAGAAAGCAGGAGAAGCAGATGGCTGTTTCTAGCAAACACATTGCAAGCCATAGGAAAAGTCTGTCTGTATTTCCTGTGAAAACTAAAATTTCACTAGAAGTAAGAACATCTCGAAAACCAATGCATTCCTTTAATGGCTCAGAAAACAATAACTTACTTATTGTCCCATTGTGCCTAAAGGTATTAAACATCAAATGCTGGATTTGCTCCTTTGCTTCTCAGTTCTTTCTCTACTTCAGATGGTGGATGGTCTCAACTTTCATACTGTTGTACCCTAATCTATTTTTAATATCTCAGTGTTACAGTGTTCAGCCCGCAGGGCGTGTTTAGTTTTCAGTGGGTGAGTAAGTCCCATTTAATTCAATGGCCAATTGTGTGCTCAAATAACTTGCTGAATCTAAGCTATTTGCATCCACCAATAAAAAGTAACAAGAAATTAGCCTTCTCTCATTTGGGACCTGAATGTTAATGTGTAAGTCAGCAAAAGGATTGACACTGGGAAACATGGTGCTCGTGCTACTGCATTACCCTTTGCTAAACAGAAGTTGGAAAGTCCTTAACTAACAGAATGACGTGCTTTGAATTTTGTCTGCATTTTTTTTTCCTCCTCATCTCACTAAAGGTTTGCAAATACAGTTTGCATTAAGGCAGCATATTAAAGTGTTCATCAGTATCTAAACTGTATTAGAAAACCTTTGTACTCTTCTGATCTGTATTTGCTGTATAAAGACCACTTTAATACCAATCAACAGAACGTATATTGACAGTAGAGCATGGCCGAGTACAACTGCTTGCAGTGCTGTGTTTCCCCTGTGCTTTCATGTCTGGATTGTGACGAGACCACGAGAAGAATCTGAGGCACTCTCAGGGAGGAAATATTTTATTCAAAGATGTACTGCTGCTAAAATAATAGCAGAGGGGATACTGGGAATTGCCAGCCACGGAAATTGCCATTTATTATAAAAAGTCCATGGAATGTATTGCTTTTTGAAATTGTGCTACTATAAAATATCCTCTTGAAGCTTGCTAAAGTGAGATCTAATTTAAGGCATGTCACTGCATCCTTGCTTTACATTGTTCTCTGTAGGTGTTACAGCAAGAGTTACAAAAGATCACAAGTTGCCATCATATTTTTCTTATGATTAACAATATAGCTTAAAGAAAAAGAACAGCAACCTTAATTCTCATATTCTTTTTCCTTGTGGTTTAAAAAAAAAACAACAACCCAACCCTGTAAATGTTATTTTCACTACCTTGAGTTTTATGTCCTTTATACCTAAAACAAAAGGAAAAAGTTACGTTGTGCAAATAGGATTTCAGTGTCAGCATTAGGATATTCTCCTGTTATATATGGATCAATGACAGAAAAGACAGCTCAAGATCCATCTGCTGTACCTGTGTTTCCTTAGGCATAGCTCTGTGTGTCCCTCCTTTCCTGCAGTACCTGATGCGAGGGACAAAATGGGCTTGGTAGCTTTCAGTTTCTAAAGACGTCAGACCAGAATTAGTTAATCCTTAAGTGGATAAGGATGATTCATTATCTTACCATGGTCAGGTCACAGTGCAAAACTAGTCTGTAAAACCAACTACGTTATGGTGAAGTCCATTCAGTTAGCATCATTTCAGAGTCTACATTTTCACACAGTGCTATTGAATTTTCTTGACTGGTTGTTATCTTGGGTATGGCTTTGCTTCAACTGCGGGACAAAACGGTATTACCTTATCACTTGTTCAATAGCACATACTAATGGACTCAGCAAGAAAATTATTTTTGCCAGTAAGAAAGATTTGCAAAGTCTGGCTCCTGCTCAGCACAACAAAACTCACGTAATCACCTCATCAAAATGCCAGGATGAAGAGCTACTCCTAGTGAAGTGAATGGGGAGACATGATACTGACATTAAACAAGAATGTACCTGAAGCCTCCAAGAATTCAGCAACAATGCACAGAGAACAACACAAGGCCAAAGTTAACACGTTACAATTTGCTTCACCCTTCATAAGCAGAGCTATAGTTCAAAGAGGTCTCAAGAAGACACTAATTTGCTTCATTCTGTAGATAAGGTTATTTCATTGCTTATGTCTGCTTTTCATTTTCTTTTACCTTTCTGAAAAGCAACTCTATTTCCAGATGAATTCTCTATACCTGGTCTGGGTCCTAGAAAGATTTTTTTCAGTGAAAAAATCTGCTCACCTACTTTGATTTATAGGAGAGTAAAATAGTTCCCAATTGCTTAAAAAGTGGAAGTATTTTTGCTCAAAGATTCCTCAGGTACAATTACAATTGCCAAATAATCCCTTCTCCATAACTGCCGTGCACTGAGGAGAAATCTCCAAGCTAATGAAGGGCTGGGCAGGGCAAGGAAGGGATAAAGTTATATGAGTTTGCAGTTGTAACACTGAGTTTATGATCCTGGCGGACAAGAAGCTCAACATGAGCTGGCAATGTACGTTTGCAGCCCAGAAAGCCAGCCACATCCTGAACTGCATCAAAAGAAGCGTGGCCAGCAGGTTGAGAGAGGCAATTCTGCCCCTCCATTCTGCTCTCGTGAGACCCCTCCTGGAGTACTGCATCCAGGTCTGGAGACCTCAACATAAGAAGGATGTGGACCTGTTGGAGGGAGTCCAGAGGAGGGCCACAAAGATGATCAGAGAGCTGGAGCACCTCTCCTATGAGGACAGGCTGAGGTGGCTGTTCAGCCTGGAGAAGAGAAGGCTCTGGGGAGAGCTTATAGCAGCCTTCCAGTACCTCAAGAGGGCTTATAAGAAAGACGAGGAGAAACTCTTCAGCAAGGCCTGTTATGATAGGACAAGGGGTAATGTTTTTTAGAAAGAGGGAGGTAGCTTCAGACTGGACATCAGGAAGAAGTTTTTTATTATAAGGGTGGTGGAACACTGGAACAGGCTGTCCAGAGTGGTGGTTGATGCCCCATCCCTGGGAACATTCAAAGCCAGGTTGGAGGAGGCTCTGAGCAACCTAATCTGGTTGGAGATGTCCCTGCTCCTTGCAGGGGGGTTGGACTAGATGACCTTTGAAGGTCTCTTCCAACCCAAAACCATTCTGTAATGCTATGATTCAATGATCAATAGAATATGTCTATTATTTTACAATTAAATTTTTAGGGGTGCAAAATATTGTAAGCGTGTAAGAATGGTGCAGTATTGACATTAGGTTTCTGTTACAGGCTGGGTTAAATGTCATTGAAACTGGTGTATTTACTTATGAAAAGAGAGAATTAGGTAAATTTTTTTCACACAAATCTGTATGCAAGGCTACTCAGAAAAATGAAGGACTGACATTAAGGAGAGCATTATTTTGTGTGAGGGAAAGTGTGAGAAGTGAAAATTGAGCAACAGTGAAAAAGAGAAGAGACTGAAATGAAAGCCTACCCCTACCTAGACTCTATTGTTATTAGTCTGGCCTTCAGAAAAGGTAGAAAATGTAAGCCAGGTTGCTGACGGAGAGAGTTGGTGCTGTGGCCTGGATAAACGTATTTGAGATATTTGGATTCCTCCTATATTAAAGGCATGCATTAGTGGCCTTTAAAAAGAAACAGAAAAAGAGACCATCTACCCCAAATAACAGAAACTAATCAATGAAGACAATCAACTCAATCCCCAGTTTCTTCTCCAGCTGGAATAATTCAGAAGACTAGGAACTCTGGTATAAAAGCTGGCCATGATTTTGACCATGCAGCTCTGGAAGAACAGTGAAGTCTTTGTCTAGAAAGATAACATATAAACATTCTTACTACTGTCTTCTGATCACAATTTAAATGGTTACAAATGTGGGAAATTAAAATGTAGATGTTTTATAGTGGTCATGACTGCACCAATCTAAACAAAAGTACTATTATTCATATTGTTAAACAACCATTTTAACCACAAATGCCAATCTCAGACAACTCTGGTGTGAGAGAAGTAAGAACTAAATGAGAACTTGTCTTTAGTACATCTTGGTACTCCTAGAGTAGCTAAAGTTTAGCATTTCTGCACTTTCAGTGCAAGAAAAGCAAATATCTTTGTGTATAATATGTGTGACGGATTCAATGGATTTCAATGCATTTCACAGAAAGCAACTTTTTTTTATTACCTTGTAGTTCTAAAGAGAAAGACACATACAACCATGATTAGGAGTATTGCAAATAACCAATTATTTTTTATTACTTCCACTCACTGTAGGCAAGCTAAATTAATGTTCCGAGATAAGAGACTCGGCTAGACAAGGAGGGAGGGAATGAGTGCTGTGAATGACCTTCAAGGTAAGACAGATTGTGCAGTAAGGAAAAGGTAGAGCAGCAAGTGAAATGGAAAGGAGAAGAGGGAAGAAAAGAAGAAAAAGAAAAGGAGTTATATGCTTAGAGCAACACACAAAAGAGAAGAACTCAGCAGCTGCATTTTAAATAACAGGTCAAAGCCCTGTTATTGTAGTAAGAAAAAGTAACTTAATAGGGAGAGAGGATGATTGGAGCTAGAATTTTCTGCTGTATTTGCTCAGGGTAGCAAGGACAGAGAACCGTAGATTACCACTGGTATGTCATCCACAGAATAGTTTCCTGAGATACTCATGCAGACAAAACATGCTCTTTGTCTCCTGAAGGGCACAGGAAAGGGAATACAAACAAGAATGGTACAGGTGTTTCCCTTTTCCCAGCTGTGCTAGGAATCACAGGACTAAGGACTTACAATGCCTCAGGGACATTGATGGAAGAATTTTGATCTGATGAAGAACAAATACATTCAGTTTCTTTCCAAAGCTTCACTCTTAATAGAATCCAAGAACCTTTGCAGAAACAAGCCAAGAACTGAGCTGAACTGTGCAATAATGTCTCTTGTACTTCCGAAGGGCCACATACACAAGATGCCCTCCATCCTCCTTACCCAATATTCCTTTGTTAGTGTTACCTTCTTTTTAAATTTTTAATTCTATATTTTAAATCCTGATTTTGAAAAATATTAAAATAGGACTTTTACCTCTACTTACTCAAGAGAAGGAGAAGCACTTGCTTATTACATTTGTTCACTAAATTCTGTTACCTCCAGGAACTATATACTCATCACCGCTTCTCTGTAGCAAAACTCTTCTTCAATATAAGACACATTACCGCTATGTCATATATATCTATATGCTTCATCATGATCATCTACACAGATACAGAATCATAGAATCACAGAATCATAGAATAGTTAGGGTTGGAAGGGACCCTAAAGGTCATCTAGTCCAACCCCCCTGCAAGGAGCAGGGACATCTCCAATTAGATCAGGTTGCTCAGAGCCTCATCCCATATGTACGTGTTTATATGTAAACATCAGCTGAGTAGCAAAATATCTTGCTAGAGGATTCACTTTATTTTTATCATCTCCTATTTTTCTAGTAAAGCAGCCTTCCTGAATTATTATCAGCAAATATTGGAGTCTACTACATTAAGACATGGAGTCTTGGCTTTGCTTAGATGATGTGGGCTTGCCAGCCTTCACAATTTTATCATTGCTCTTGGCATTTTTACTATATTGAGCTTGCGTCTTATGGGTAAAATCATGTGAGAATATTGATTTTGTTTTAGAAGAAAATTTATACCCTCCATAGTTGACAAGAAAAGCTTAATCTATGAAATGAGTGGGTTCTAAAAGTTCTAAAACTAGAAGGCCAAGTAAATCCCTCCTATGTCCCCACTACTTATTGCTCCTATAATGTGGCCAGAGTATGTATGAGTGCATGCATGCATATGTATTTTAACTCAATACAATTTTTGAGCTTGATTTGTGACAATCCTTAAGACTGACAACACTCACACTGAACTCTGCAGCATAAGTTCAGTCATTCAAATTTCATGTTGAAATGTAGAAAGGACATCTCAAAGAAAACAGTGCCTTCTATTATACCATGGTTTATGCCCACCAAAATTGTCAAGTTTGCTATAGAAAATGTAAGGTAGGAACTTTTTGTCTTATAATCACTGCAAAACGTTTGTGCAATTTTTCCTTTGTTGGCTTTATAAGGAGACTGAAAATGCAACCACTGAGTATAATACCTCAGATGTAGATCTGCTGCTATTGTGTCATATCTTAAAGTGATTTTTGAATAAGCTCTTCTTTCAGATGTACATCAGAGAAACAAGCAAGTAGGTGGCTGAGAAGTAAAAAAGTGAGGTAAGAGATCCTTATGCTACTTCCCAGTATTTGAACACCAAGGATCCTGTGCTTGATATGGCAGGGAGAGTTTTTCTCCCACTGACCCTACTATGCTGAGATTCAAATGTTGATTACATCTTTCTTATTAAGATAAGAATTTATACTGCCTCTTTTAAAAGCTGACTTACTGCATGATTTGCATAGAGAGGGAAATTGTTCTAAGAAGAATAGTAGATATATTTCGCTAAATGGAAGCCAAATTTAAACCACAATTGATGGTATTTTTAAAATTAAGTTTAATTTCTTTTTATATTATTATGCTTTAATGTCACTATACTTCCAATTTATTGAGAGGAAAAAAAAAGCAAATTATCATCAAGAGAAGATTTCTTAAAATATTTCCTTCTAAAAGGAAATAATTTCTTCATGAAGGACCTTTCCTCATTTTGTCCTTGCAAGACTGCCACACTAATTTTGAAAACTCCAATAAGCCTCCAAAAAACTTGCAAGTTGAGCTCAGTTTCAGCAGCCTTTGATGTTTATCCATTGCAAGTAGTGATCTTTCTATACTGTAGTGATCTATTTCTATACTATTTCAAAAGCAATAGGAGAGAAATTTTCAGGGGAGAATTCAATCAAATACAGGGTACCCCCACTGATCTCTGGGTGCTGCTACAGAAAGATATGGGTATCCTGTGGGGTTTCGTTTGTTTGTTTGTTTTTTAAATCAAACTTCCTAGTCCTATCCAGGCACCTTGGACAACCTATGGTGTCTCAGACAGCATAAGATACCTATGCTGAGGTAACCGAATTGAGGCCTAAGTATCAGCCAACAATTCTTTTTCTTCCAAGCCTAACAGCCAAAGGGTACTGTAGCCTCACCTGCTCCAACAACATAGAGGGCTGTTCCCGTGAAGTTGCCATCTTGTCTTCCACAATACCAGGTTAACCTCACCTGCTGGTCATCAAACTCTTAACAAATACAAGAGATTAAAGCTTTATTTTTGCCTAGAAAGTAGTGACTATTCCTGGAGACCTCTCTCAAAAGTACAATTCACCCTTACAATTGCACCAACGCATTAAAGCAAACAGAGAGAGCAGTTGCTTTCCCTCCATTAACTATCCTTTACAACCCTCATTGCTCACCTTTAATAAGAGTGGGTCTCATGCAGAGAATGAATCCAGAAGGAGTAGGTAAAGGAGAACCACTTTTATGAGCCGTAACTCCATCAAAAACTTATCTGTAGTGAATTGCTCTACACCTCTTAAAAAGAAAAGTCAGTATCTAAACACTATAGCCTGTCACTTGTATGTTGTCCTTTCTAAGTTATTTTCACCTATTTTACTTCTATGTAATACCATTGGCTTATTGAAGTTCACCCCATTACACATCAATATGACTAAGGGTGGAAGTAGGGCCAGCTTATTTCTCTCAACTTGTATTTTTTCAACATACATTTTATACGATGCATAAAATACACAAGAGAGCAAACAATTATCATATTTCCACAACTAAACATTCAGCCTCAGCAGCTGGGAGAAAAAGCCAAAGTTTGAAAAGCACAGCAAAGACCAATAAAGTTTGCCATGACCGCAATGACAAAGTCACAGAAGTCAGGGCCAATGAGGCTGTGCCACAGCAGTTCAGGACACACAGTATCCAAAATGTTTTAGTATTGTCCACCAGAAAGAGCAAAGCAATTAGTCTCCACTGAGAACATCTGTCCACTCTAGTCATCTTACATAAAAAAGCTCCAAAGTGACTACTCCTGACTTTCCATTTAAAATCTGAAATAATGCTATTTTTATTTTAGAAGGAAGTCTTATTTTGAAGCAGAAAGATGATTTCTCTGTGTGCTTTAAAATGAGAAGAAACTGGGCTCAGAAGATTTCATTGCTTTGTGCTTTCCTACTTGGCCATGGAAAACCCAGCTGCCTCTCATGTTGGCAAATCAGCTAATCACTGTGAAATAGCTATTGTTTTGAATGGATAATTGACTACAGGTGCAATGAATTACATTTTCATTTTTGGAGCCAAAGATATAAAAAGAAGTTGTTTTTTGGTTTGTGGTGTGTTTTGGTTTGTTTTTGGGTTTTTTTGTTTGTTTTTTTTTTCTTTTGTGTGGTGGTTGTTTATTTTGTTTTTAATTTAAAACTGCCTCCTTTCTAAAGCAGCAATCCTTTGGAAGCTGCAGTTGCTGGAACAACCTTAAGCATTGCCTTAGGAGACACACATTCCCTCTGCAGTGCTATAAAGAACTGCAGAATCAAAGCATCTGTTTCTTTTGTTATTCCAAAGAAAAAGGAGGGACAGAGTTTTGAGGGGGAAAGAGGAAGATACAAGTACACGCTATAAGATCCGCAGTCAACTTGTGATATTTTCATTGACCACTTAATAAGAAAATAAAACAAGTATACAGAAACACCTTCTCACATCCTGTACCACACCGAGTTTCTAAATTATATAACCTGTAACCCTGTCTTGGGGATTCATACACTATGCTGTAAAGCAACAAAGAAGTTAACTAAATCAAATAAATTAAGTGTGAACAACACATACTGCATGCTAAAACGTCCAAATACAAAATAGAGCATTATATGCTAGTTGCTATACAAACAGAGATCAAGAGAGATGAGCTCTGAAGAGCTGAATCGTTTGTCACAAGAGGATTCTAAATTGCTCTGCAAATTATACATTTAAGAATCAACATCCCCCGCATTGCAACATATGGTATATTTAGGAAGCCACAGAGCATCTGTTCATCTTCACACACCAATCTCACACTGCAGTTCACAACAGGCAGTAAAACAGTAGCTCCAGTCCCAGAAAGAACCGCATCAGGAAAAATCTCACCTCCGTAGCTGGAACCGGTAGGGAAGTCTTCTCTTGCTTTTGCCAAAAAAAGTAGCATGGAAATCCTAGTATTGATACACTTTGTCAAAGATCTTGAGAAAAATTTAGCTTTGCTCAATGGAGTCTGGTGGATCTCTAACTGGTATATTCCAGCTGTACTTGCTGCTTAAGGAGTTACCAGCAAAACACTGGACACGACATGGTATTTGAGATCTGAGAAGAGCTCTCCATCAGAGGAAGACCAATACTTTCCAGAAATTTCCTGGACTGATTTCCCTTGGGCATTCCTTCTTCAGAAGCAGTTTGCAGGGCTGAGTCTCACTGACACGTAGCAAAAGCACATATGCTCATAAACATCTTGGTTTCGCAGATGCTTTCACTGTGTCAGCCCCAACTCTGCTGCCCCTCCTCACCTACAAAATCCTTCAGGGAATCTGTTTATACCTGCTTTGCTTTCCTAAGGTCAGCCTGGTGCTATCTGTCTCTCCTTCAGACTTCAGAATAACCAGGGAAAGTTTGGGGTGGGGTTGAGCACCCCTCAGTACGATGTACCTTTCCCCAGGCACAAGGTACAGCAACAATCAGGTAGTTCCTTCCCTTCGTCATCAGTATTGCTGCCCTGAAGATGTAATCTACTAAACTTCTGAAGTGCAGGGCCAGCATACAGAGAGATAAAGTCATGGAACAATACTGGAACACTCAACATCATATAAGACCAGGAAGGCTGCTTCAGATCAGTATCTAAGTCTCCAACAGTGGCCATACATAAATAGCCAAAGGAGAAAGAAGAGGGCAATCATTTGTAATGCTTCTCCTGCGTGTTCTTCCAGCCACCAGCTGTGTTCAGTTCAGGGATTTCCTGATGTCATTTGTCTATCTAGCGATCCCCAATGGGTTTCTTTAACAAGTGTATGTCCACTCTCCCCTTGAAACCCTGTGTCACCTGTCTTGCAACAACAGCCTCCTTTAGGAAGGAATTGTGTGACTCTATTACTTGTTGCATCAAGAACCAAGTTGAACAGAGTATTTACCAGTTTTCTTCCAGCTTGAAAGAGTATAACACTGCACTGTCCATCTAGTAATGAAAGAGAAGCAGCGGGAAGGGAAGAAAATAGAAGGGAAGAGTAAGCAGTAAAAGGAAGAAGAAAAAAAAAAGAAATAGGAAGACCGTTTTCTGAACTGAAGATTTTAGTGTGACAGATAAAGAACAGGACAGATCTCTGGACTGTCTGTTGCGTTCAATACAGTAAAATAAGAATGAACTAGAAATTTTCTTTAGAGTCTTCAAAGAAAGGTTATTCCCTGTCTGTTTAGAAGGCATTTACATGCACACCTCCTATTAACTCTAATGGGAACTAGACATGCAAATCTTCCCAGAAAACTCCCACTGAGTTTTGTGCATAAATCCTGTAAGAATGGATAGGTTAATAGGCCCATGGGTATAAAATAATTGCATGCTTATTAACCTCTGGGATTTTTCTTGAAAATAACTCTAATGACTACTGCTTTTTTGTAGACTCAAGGGGACGTGACTATGTTAAATTACCACTATGCTGGTATGTGAAATGTGGTGCTTAGAATCGGTAAACCACCTAGCACAGGATTTAGTCAAAACTGTTGTCATCTTATTTATATCTGACAACGGCTACTGAACTTCATGCAGCTTGTTCAGTAATTTGATGCATTTAGTACTTTTTTCTCAAAATCTATTACTTCACAAACACGTACATAACTATTCATATGTATTTATGAAAAAAAAAATCATTACCTATCTCTGCCATGCCTAAGCCTCATGCAATACTTGTAAACAATCATTGAGACTGGACATACGTCACTTCTCTGTGCTCTTTCAAATGATTCATCTTAACGTTTGGAAAGTAATGGTCCATATCCTCCTCTGGTGTGAAGCCAAAGACCACTGGGACTCTGTGCCACTCCCTGGCTCCCTCAGCAGCTACGTATTCGCACCAGAAACTCTTCCATGGGTTCCTCAGTCAGATTCTTCTGTCTCTGTAGGCCACTGAGTGCATTCCTTAAGCTGCAGATGATTAAATTTTAAATTACAAGAGTGCTTCACACTTCTATGCCACCTTCAACTTGAGGAGATGAATCGAAGGACTACCTGATAATTATGCAGTTTCAAACACTTTTGTGAAGTAGGAAACTGCTTTTATGCTCAATTTAGAGAAAATAACTTCTCAGGGGTTAATTAACTTGCACGGTGCTGCTAGGATGTTTGGTCATGGAGTCTTGGAGACACTATGTGAATCTTGATCTAACCGTCTCTTTACCCATGTTTATGGCTTTATTTTTGTCATCGGTTGATATTTACCTATTGCTTTTGCTGCTGGCAGGGATTTTGCTTGTCTCAAGTGACCAACTAAGAGAGTCACGCAATTTCTCGGTCACCTTACAGACTTGGTGCTGCTTGGGCTACTTACAAAGTCAGTACCACAGAGAAGTATCACTGTTTCACATGAAGTAAGGCAGCCCAGTAATTAAATGACTGTCATTGAATCTGGAAAGGCAAACTTAAAGCTACAAAGAAACTGATTACCTTGATTCTGCCTTGATTTATATTCCCATGCACATTATGAATAGGAGTATCATATTACATATTATCAACATTAACTAAATGGTGACTTTCTCACTGTAGTTTCCACAAAGGTGGAAACACAAGAGAAAGCAATTAAGAGAATTCAGGGTATTTAGGCTGAATATCACTTTGCTAACAGTAACCTCTGTTAGGTCATTTGCAGAGAGGACTGCACTCCTATTTAGGAAAATTCTGCGGAAATAAAAACAGGAAAGTTAAGCAACAAGGGCATATGGGCTTTCTTTTTTTTGATGGGAACCATACTGGCTGTTCACTGTAGCATCCAATAGCTTCCTAACCTATACTGCTTCTGCAGTCATTAGATTGCTGCTAAATTTGATAACGGAACATCACAACTGATAGTAATTATAAATTTGTTGACTTTTTCCTCTAAGAGCCTATGTCAGCCAAGATCTCCATATCACAGCAACTGGCTTGGAACAGAAGGTGACAAACTACACAATATCCCTAGGAAATCAGACTTCATACTGCTAGGTGTATGCTGTCAGGGTTCATGTGTCTTTTCCAGCTTTGGGACACGCTCTCCTTTGGGAAGAGCCCTGTTGTCCCTGAGACTGCATGCCTATCAAGAGCTCCGATCAAGGTTTAGCAGGAGTCAAGTGCCAATCTGAAAACACTGCTGCCTTTATTTGCAATCAGCTCTAATGCAAAAAAAACCCCCATCATTTTGATTCATTATCCCTAAAGCTGTTGGGGCTTCTGTGCCATCTAGTATGCTTGTAGTTAACAGCACCACAATTTACAGCTTTTCCTTGAGCACCTCCACGTTCACACACACTGTCAGAACGTGCTTAATGAAAGTCATTTCAGCAGCAGATAAGAACCACTTTTTCTTTACAGGGGCTTTAAATTGTAATGGTATATTAAACCACAACTATAGATTGGAAAGGAAAAAAAACACAACAACATGATTAGGCATTGAAACATTCAGTAAAACTGTTACTTTTAATGAGTAAGAAGATGAAAATGTACAAATAAAAGCACAGCATGTTTTCTTTGAGCATCCTTATTAATGAGAAGGACTGTAGGGCTTCAGTATTAAACAGACTATGAATAGCAGCCATTTACATCTGAACAAATTGATCCTAGCAAGATTAGCAGAGCTGGGGGACAGATTTCAAGTCTCTCATTACTTTCTATGGAGACAGATCTTAGACAGGATTGCCTCCTTCAAGAGAGTTATCCCCGGATAGTGTCTCAAAGGCTATTTCTATGCAGGCTGGAGTTTTCAAGGAGGCCAAGGGACTTAGGTGCTCAAGGGAAACAGGCACTTTGTTCCCACTGATCTGCAATGGAGCTGAAGCAGCCATCTTCTGTCAATTTTTAAAATAAGCCTGAGTTCTTCTTTCCTTGGAAGGAACTAGTATAAATGCATTTGTTGGTTGTCATGCCACTGAGAACTGTACTGAGTTTCTATAAGTTGTTGGAAATACTTGACCAGTACATTTAAATTGTATTTTGAGTTTTTCTTTTTACAAAATCATTATGCAGCAGAATCAGAGTTTTGCAGCAGCAGAAGCAGGAATAACTTTTCATGGAAAGCTGCCAGTCTCCTAACTTGTCTACAGAAAAAGATGAGTGAAGCAAAAAAAATGAAAAGAGATTTTTTGGTTTTTTTTTGTTTTTTTTTAAAGGCATAAATAGAATGAAAATTGCAGAAATGACAGACTGAAATAAGAGACAATGGCAGGTAAGTTCCAGCTCTAAAACCTTGAAGTTTTTATAGTCACCCCACACGCCCCCTCTTGAGCTAACCACCATAATATTCATCTGTACAGGGGATTCACATAGATGGTTTGTGGGAAGCTGAATGGGCTTTCACTGCAAGAAAATATTCCTCTTTTCTGGTCTGTGTAGGAGGACCCAGTTATTCTTTCCTATTTAATCAGCATATTCACTTAGAATGTGCTGACTTCTTGGATCCATAACTAATAGGCAATATACCAGTTTCATCAAATCCAAAATGAAATGTGCAATTTAGAAAACTAAACAGAGCAATGAAATATGTGATTATTTAATAGAAAATAGTGATTTAAGATCCTAAATCCTGTTCAGCTATCACTGAATTTTGTTTGTAACATACAATCTAAAGTAATCCAATCATGCTGTACATGTAGCAAACCATTTAATACACACAGTTTCGCCCACACTGTTTCTGCAACTTTAGTACATAATAATATAAGCAGTGCAAGACACCAGGAAGTCTGGAACACCTTAGACCCTGGAAGGTCTTCCTGAAAACAACTGCATGACCCCTTAGGAGACTGCCAGACTGTCTCGACTGGCCAGAAGAGCAAAGAAGATAATAAAGTGAGCACCCTGGTCTTAGTAGCAAATATTAATGAGGATTTGCATTTTCAAGTCAGCTTCCATCCAGAAATGTCAAAGTTCTGTTTTATCTTTTTCCTCTTTCCTTTTTTTTTACATCATGAATTTGAGCCATTCATACTGACTGTATCCTATATCACTGGGTGACAGGTGATTTCACAGATACCAAGGAATTTCAAAAACTGAGCTCATATTTCAGGAGGATCTGCCTATGGTTACCATCTTTTCTGAAGCCGTCCCCTTACAGTCTCTGGCTGCAGAAGTTTCCATCATTTACTCTTCCATATGAGTGAATACATAGACATATTCTGGAGATTTTGTGATCTAGGATCTATCTACCAAAAGAATTTTAACAATGAGCCAAAGCTATTCTACCACCTAAGTTCTTAAGAGAGACAGCTCATAAGTCATAAGCCATGCGAGGGGAAAAAGCAGAAACAAATAAAAGATGAAGAAACGACACAAAGTCAACACCAGCAAGTTTAAAGCAATGAATTCAAAGCATTAGAGATTAGGGAAAAAAAAAAAAACAAACAACCTAGCGACAAGGCAAGATAAAAAAGCCAATGGAAGAAGCAACGGAGGAAATGGCAGCTCTGCAAGATCAAAGGTCAGCCCATTGCAAGGAGCTCCGGAGACAGACATTTCCCCACATGACAAGTACCTCACCAGCTGCGACTCTGTGTGTGACTGCCCTGGGAGAATGATTCTTTGAAATATATTAATGATCAGCCTAACAGCATGTTCATCTTAGCTCATTAATGGGAGTATTAGTGAAAGTTAGGTAATTACAAGGTAATTGTTATCACTGCATATATAATCCTGCTTTCAAATCTGCAAGCCTTGCCAAAGGTGCCCAAATGAAAGTCACCCATAGATATGAGGGTTACAGCATGACAGAATGAAGTAATCCTCTCTCCTTAAATATTTAGCCAACTGCATTGCATCCTTCTCTCTCTCTCTCCATGGTCTAGCATGGAAACAGAGGCGATAGGATGACTTAGAAACATTTTAATGGTAAGGTAAGTACCTCATTTGAGAGATTTGTTACTCTATTTCTTCTCTCAAAGAGAGATTTGTGAATCTTCTTATAGAGAGATGGAGAAATTGGCTCTTTAGAAAGGGAAATTATCAGCAAGGGTTCACTAAAAAGGAGTACTATCAGAAGAATATGACAGAGTGCATTGATGAGGACATCAGAACAGGAACCAGTCTGATGTAATATAACCTAGAATCCAGAAAGTCTTTTCACAGTACTTTTTATGGGAAGTTAAACAGAACAGGCCTAGTTTCTGGACTAAAAGTCAGAACAATAGCCTGCATATAAAGCTGACTGCTGAACTGAGAACAGATAGGCATTTGTGGTAGATCTCATTTTTAATGGGGAGAAGTGATTGCTAGCAAAATGGAGTGATATGCCTGGTTTTACTTATCAGTTTTAATATATTCACTGTCTGAAAAGAGGAACAGTTGATATGCTGATTGTATGCAAAAGGAATGTCATAAATCTTACTTAATTATATAAATATTAATCCTTTCCTGTAGTTGTACCGTAAATCACAAAAGTTATCTGATAAATGTTAAAAGCACTAGACAGATTGGCAAGATTCTCTTTTTTTTCCTTTATGACTAGTGTAGTGATTTTTACCATTCCAAAGATGTACACCTGTTTATAGCAGTTGGTTATCTAGCACCTTCAGCATTTGTGCTTCTGAACTCCTGAAACCTGTGACCAGCTAAGGACCACTCCAGGCACAGGGGCCGAGTTTAAATATGTTAAAATGAAAGCAGATCATTGAAGGTTCTTTTGGCTTCCAGATTTATATATACATAAAATGGTGATTGCTCTCAGATAATTGTCAGACAGGTTGCAGCCAGGTCTTCCCGGTTATAAAGGACATTAAGGACAGCCAATCAATGCGCTGTGCTGCAGTACTGATGCTTCAAGAAATGCCATGACACAGACTTGTCCCTGTGAGTTTGTCCGTTGCTCACAGATGTTCTTCTGAACAGATTCATAGGTTATTTGTTGCTCACATGAAGCTCTCTTCTATCCATGCAATGTCCATATGATCCCTATTACTGGAAGTGGACCATTCTTCCCATGATGTCAAGATGCTGCATCTGAGCAAGCTTGCCAGTTTCCAAGGTGCTGTGTTTCTTGCTAGGGAGGAAAGATCCACAGAGGTCATAAAACAGGAGATAGCCTTAAAAAGGGGAAGGAGGATAGAAACTGTCTACATTTCCCTGTTCTCCCCTTTCTGCAGCCACTACTACATTTTTCAGCTCTGATGGGATGAGGAGAGGTGGGGTGAAGAGAAGTCAGAGATAAATCACCTATGTAGGCAGCAGGGCCATGGCAACAACAAAAGAAACCAGAAAAAAATAAATGTGTTATGCTTAGGCAGTTTCAGGATAAATACGGGTTGATGGCAATTCCAAATGTATGCAGAGAAATTAGGATAGTATCTGTTTAAATTCATTACTTACTCTGAATCCACTAGTTCCAAAACGTACAAGATAACCAGAATTTCTTTCAGAAAATTCTGCCAACTTCTGGTAGTGCTAGGACCACAACAAACAGAATACCCACAAACAGAATAAAGATACATTTTTTGCAGCTTTAGATGCTGTATAGTTAACAGCTTAGATGATCTCTGGTCTCCAAAGCTGACTGAAATAGTGTGCAAGTGAAGAGCAGCCAAAATTGAGATTGTTCACTTTGACATGAACTCAGTGGTCTCAGTCACATTTCAAGTGAAGAGATGCCTATGGCTCAGAAAATCACAGTCCCCAGGAAAATACCAGACACTGCATGAGGGCACCCACAGCCTGTCTGGAGGGGACGACTCTAGTTCTCTCTGATGACGGATGTAAGTCATTCAAATTTTTAAAACAGGGATAACAGGATGCTTGGTGAGAATGAAAAATGTAATTGGGGAGGAATGGTGGAATGATTCAGGGTAATTGTTGTCTAGCTAATCAGGGACACAGCTCTGCCAGCTGAGCCACTGAAAGTGAAGTGACAACCCAATCTTTCACTAATTTAAAGTCTGATTCCATTGTGGAGCAATTAATTTCTCAGTTCACAAACAAAAGGTTGGCACTTGGATCCCAGCAGAGAAGGGAACACATTTTAATCTTGCAAAATTCCTCTCACCCATTCAACCAAGAGAGTTTGTTTCTTGGCAGACAAGCAACTATCGTTAGTTTTTAATTATCAATATAAATGGCAAACAAGAATAGATGGTGCCTAGGCTAGCTCATTTCCCTATCAGATTTACAAGGCTGCTTTAATCTGATCTATTATTGAGTATTGGTGCACACCATTGAGTGCACAGAGGGGATTTGCAAAGGATGGATCCTGAGGATGTAGGACACAAGGATACTTGGGCAGTGTTGAGCACTGCACTTACTGAACATGGCACCGCATCCTGCAAAAGGAGACTGATGGGAAGACTTGATATAAAAGAGAAAACCATCACCCTTGACAGCAGGCAGCTGATGCTGACAGGACAAGGCAAACTGAGGAGAGCAAAAAGGCAGCCTGATGAGCTGTCTATTCCCAGATGTCAGGAATGTAGTTAACAAAATGGGAAGAAATTTTAAATCTTAGTACATGGATGAAACTACTAGCACTACAGGAACATGATGGGGCAGCCTGTAGGACTTGTATGTCAGTATCACGCATGACCAGGAACAACAAGCAAGGCAAAAAGGGAGAAAGGGCTGCAAAACATATGAAAAAATGGTATGTGTTTGCTCTAACTTCAGACAGGAAAGAAGAGTCATAGAATCATAGAACAGTTAGGGTTGGAAGGGACCTTCAAAGGTCATCTAGTCCAACACCCCTGCAAGGAGCAGGGACATCTTCGACTAGATCAGGTTGCTCAGAGCCTCACCACTCAAGAGGCAGAGTTGCAAGAAGTTCTGAAGGAAGAAACAAAAAGGGGCATTCTGCAGCAGCAGCCTATTACAGATTCTTAGCTGGAGGCAGAGAATGAATGCACTTGAGAATGGATTAAATTGTTCAAAGCACAGAACTGATAAGAACATGAAACTAGAAGTAACGACACGGTATTTTTCAAGGATGATACTGCAGGACAAGGAGAATCCGTAATATCGTTGGGATGCATCTTTATACATGCATACATCCATCTCCAATTAGTCAATTTTTCCCTGCCAAACAAAAGAGCACTTAGTGCTATCCACCTCTGCAAAAGTCAATTGTAGTTCATAAAACAGCTTCTGCGTTTGATGATTCCCTAGTTCCCAAATTACCTAACCTCGGAGTGCATGGCAGTGCTTCAAACAGAAGAGGAGCACCAACCCTGGTAGCACTGCCGTACAAGAAGTGGGTAGAAGCTTTTCTGAACCCATTTCCCTATTGCAAGATTAAACATACATACAATTCCGAAAAAGAGCTCTTATGCCAAATTATCCTAACCATAAGGCCAAGATGGCATTTGGGATGCACTCAAACTAAAAACTAAGATGGACAATGCATTTTGGGGGAAAATATCTACTAAGGGAAAGAAAGTTTGGGTTTTTTTTTTTCTTTTTCATTCAAATGAGGGAGAACTGGCTGGAAAGTCTGAACAACAGTTATGAAATATCCCAAAAGTAGACATGGCTAATAAAAACATTATATGAAAGCAGGAAAGTAAGTATCAATGGACTTAAACAAAAACAAGCTCAAAAATCATCAGGAAGATTTTGTTAGGAATATAATCTAAGGGATAAAGGTGTACTGCTTGAGAGCTGGCACTGCTGAGAGAGACTTTATTAAAGACACAATGACAAAGTGTCCCAATGCAGATGAAAGATAAGCAGGACTGCAAGAGAATATTACAACTATATCAGAAGTTCATTGCAGATGTGAATATGAGAAAGGCATTGCAAAAAAAAAGAAGTGGAAACAAGACACATAACCACAGATGACTACAAAGGAATAGCCCAAGCATGAAAATAGACAAGAAAAAAAAAAACAAAAAAAGTACTGCACAGGATAAAGCTAGCAAAAGACAGAATTAAGAAAAATACATTAGAAGCACAGGGAGGCAAAGTAGAATACAAACGCATGCCTGATGAGAAAGGAGAGCAGTCAACAGCTGCTGTGAAGAAGGCTGGTTTGATATTGCCTTTTGTTCCATCTTCAGGCAAAAAGTGAAGAATATTTAGACGAATTAAATATACTTGCATGAGTGATGTTTGATGAAATCCACCAATATTTAAAGAAGAGTCTTAAAGCAGCTAGCATGAAAAAGTGACAAAGGGTGGAGAAATCCCAAGGGACCGAAGAAGGAAAAGTAAAGTACCTACTTTTTAAAGGAAAAAAGTGTGGAGGAGAGAGGCGTATAAGAGACTGAGAGAATGACAAAATAGTCAGAATGCCTTTATTTTTTATAATAATTCTGAAACAAATGGCTGAACACCTGTTTCAAAAGCTAAATTTTTTAAGGGGCTGAGAAGCATTTCAATAGAGTGGTCAAAAGCAAATATTGTGAAACCCTTACTTTTCCTGGTTTTTTATTTTATGTTACTTTACCAGAACATCTGGCCAAACAGATGAGGAAAAACTGTGGTAGATGAATCTTGATGTCAGTAGGATTTCTGACACTGTCCTCTATGGCACTACTATGAATAAACCAGAAAAAATGTGGTCCTAGTGTGAATGGACAATACTGAGAAAAGCACTCAGAAGAGTTGTTCTCTGAACTTAATTGTGAAAGCAGGGGCAGATTAGGGGTGACCTTTCAAGGGTGGTTCTTGCAAATAATATCCTAAATCTCGTCCTATACATTATTCTCATTCCAGCTCAAAGAACAGGATTTGTGGAAGGCAGCAGACTAGAGGGATGACAGGACTGGAATGCAAAGTAGTCTTCATACAGTGAACAAACATCTGAAATCAGCAAGACAAACACTCTAGATACAACCATAGAGTATTGTACTTAGAAAAGAGAAATCAAATTATAAAATAAAAGCAGGAAATAACTCACCAGGCTGCTAAAAAGGGTCTGGAATTTTATGGACCACAAAATAAATGTGATGCTGTTGCCAAAAAAAAAAAAAAATCAATGAATCAATAAAGTGATACATTTCAGATCAACACATTCAAGGTATATAAATCACAGAAGGTAATTTGTGATGCTGATTTATATTTCAGTGCATCAGTGGCTGTCTATATCAAAAGATGGGAACAACGCAGTCTAGCTTCCAGCAAAGAAGAGCTAGGTGAGATGGAAAGTGAACACTGGGAAGGTGAGTGACAGGCAGGAACTGGCTATCCAAAGAGGATACAGAACAGCATTTACCAAATGTTTTGGAACAAAAAATGAGACAAACATCTCCTGGGAGAAGGTCATGGCATGCCAGGATCCTGTCTCTCTGCAAGGGGATGGAGAAAATTATTTCTCAGGGGTCTTTCCAGCCTTTTACAACTGTGACTAGCTTCACACATGAAAAGAGTCTTTATTAGTTTCCTTTAAAGATAAAATGCCTGAAGTTAGATTCCTAGACTCCTTTGAGAAAAACAAGTTTTAAAAGTACTCTGATGATGTAGGCCTTGGTTAAGTAGTCATCTGGGCAACAGTTTGGGAGTTTTCAGTTTTAGCCAGTAAAGATTACAGCCAAAGGCATTAGTGTTGCTCTCATCTGTGTTAACTTAGGAGCAGGGAAATCAGAATTTTGTGCAGAACGGAAGGAGGACTGGGCCCACAATATTCTGGCTCTGTTTTTGGAAAAGCAATAATATCTGCTCTGAGCCAAGGGACGGTCCAGGTGAGCACAAGTAAAGCAAAGAAATTTAGATGCTTTTAAGAAAAAGGACATTGCAACCTTCAACAAGTTTCAGGAAATGCTTTGTCAGAAACATAGTGTGGTTTTTTTTCATTAGCACCCACCTAGAGACTTAGTTTTCTGCCTAGAAACTTTCTTAATCTAGCAAAAAAAAACCTTTGATGCTGATCATCCCTTCCCCAGATTGAAACTGGGGCTATTTCAAGGTGCTGGTTCTCAGCATCTTTCATTTTGACAGACCTCTGTGGTTCCAACTCTTGACAGAAATGCCAAAGTGTGATGGGAGGATGCATTATCACTTGGATTTCATCATGCTGAAGGATGTTTTCCATTGTTGTTATTATCATACAAATTACAACTTTGACTAAAAATGGTGATGCCATGCAGGACTAATAGTGCCATTAAAAAAAAAATCTAGAGCTCTTTAAAAATAGTGATTTAAAAGAATAATAAAATCTGATTTTTACCTGCTGTTTCAAAGTATCATTTGGTTCATTCTTAATACCAAGCAGTAGAAAGTTTAAAACCCTCAGATGACGAATGAAACAAAATATACGAAGAAGCCATCACTACAACTTTGCATAAGGGAGAGCATTAGTCACTGTCCACTCCTAGAAGAAGAATAGAATACTGATTTATTGATCAGTAAACTTCAGCAATTTTTAAGTTGAAAAGCACCTAATTTTACTACTGAATTTTTAAGATGACAATGGAAACAAAGCTTTTTGTGGAGGGTATTATGCTCATATAAGGCCATAACTTAATCAGATAGTACATGCCTGCACACACTGTGTCCAGTTCTGGAGCCCCCAACATAAGAAGGAGATGGACCAGCTGGAGAAGGTCCAGAGGAGGGCCACAAAGATGATCAGAGGGCTGGAGCACCTTTCCTATGAGAACAGGCTGAGAGAGTTGGGGCTGTTCAGCCTGGAGAAGAGAAGGCTCCAGTGAGACCTTATAGCAGTCTTCCAGTACCTCAAGGGGGCCTGCAGGAAAGCTGGGGAGAGGCTGTTCAGTAGGGCCTGTTGTGATAGG
Organism: Chlamydotis macqueenii; assembly: GCF_036417535.1. Taxonomy (NCBI): domain Eukaryota; kingdom Metazoa; phylum Chordata; class Aves; order Otidiformes; family Otididae; genus Chlamydotis; species Chlamydotis macqueenii. The sequence continues at coordinate 96,414,446 of NC_141556.1, read as the reverse complement.
ATGAGGGGTAATGGTTTTAAAATAGAGGGAGGTAGATTTAGATTGGATATTAGGAAAAAAATTTTTACAATGCGAGTTTTAGAACACTGGAACAGGTTGCCCAGAGAGGTGGTGGATGCCCCATCCCTGGAAATATTCAAGACCAGGCTGGATGAGCAACCTGATCTAGTTGGGGATGTCCCTGCTCCTTGCAGGGGGGTTGGACTAGATGACCTTTGAAGATCCCTTCCAACTCTAACCATTCTATGATTCTATGATTCTATGCAGCTTTAGGGCATCCTGTACCACATCAGAAACGCTGAGGTCCCTTGGGTATAACTCTGATCTGGCAAGAACTCAATCTGGCTATTCACATTTCTTTAAGAAGCCACTCTGATGGGTTAATTTTTCACCAACAAGCTCTATGACAGATCAAATGTCACCTGCTGTCCTCACCTGCTTAACTTTATTTAGATTAGGCATTGTCTATCCTTCCACAGCCAGCATAAAGCTGGCATAAAGCTTAAAGCCCACATAAGCTCTCACTAATTTGACAGAAATGTGACAGAAATTCACCACTGCATCTGGATCAAAAACTGTACTGTTGAGCAATCCATTCATGCGCACACCTGGTATTAATGATCACAGAGACACATGGCTTAAGAGGAAGGCTAGCAGTGGGTAGAGTAGTTAAAGTCAAAAGGAAAAGAGCTGTAAGGAGTTTTATGCTCAAAAGACAGCAGCATTGGGAAACGGGTTGAGATTACAGTTATGGGACCATGCAGGAGCTGATAGGAAGAGGTCTATGGTAGGTGCTCTCAATCAGCAACCTCATACAGAGATGTCTCCATGTGTAGAGTGCTCAAGAGACAAACTGTAGTTTGGATACAGAAAGTTGGAAGTGTCGCTGCCCAAGAAACCACCTGAGAATCTTTCCAGAGGGTTGAATATAGTTTAACAAAAAATTCCACCAAACTCTTAGCTCACCGTAGCCACCAGAGGAGATCCAAGATAAGGAAAAGTATAGATAGATGTTTCCTTTGAAAAAGAAACAGGCTGTCCTTGGGCAGAACAATCAGCAAAGTGATGGATATGATGGATACTGCAGCAACTAATCTCCTGCATTCAGTGGTGCTGAGACATATATGATGAAAAGGCTCTTACTGTGCTCATTCTGCAAACCCTGAGAGCTTGACTGACTTGACCACAGCACACAGTGTTGTTCTCAGCTACAAGAGATTTATTAAAGCCCTGATTAAATGAGTGCATGGAGGTTGGTAAAGATGTAGTCCTCTTTACTGCAGCATCTGAGCACTAATATCTAACATTTATCCTCACAGCACTCACGGGATATAGCATCTGAGGCACAGATGGCTAGAAGCTGTATGTTCAAAGACACTTCAGAAACTACCTAGCTTTTCAGCCAGGTAGTTTTTGAAGCTCTAGACCTTCAGTTTTGATGCCACAGTCAGTCTCAAAACTTCCCTCTGGCAACTAGCACTTCAAGTTAGATGTTGCAATCTCAAAACCTCCCTCTAGCTAATGCCCTAAGACCTGTGATACTTCAAAAGGGATTCAAGTTTCTCCAAGCTGACACACACAAAACCACCAGGATACTGACACCATGACGTAACTAATCATGAGCTGCTTGAGTTGTTCAGAGCTGTAGTTCAGAATCTGGAAGCTATGAAGGAAGATTTCCAGATGAGACTTTTATCCATCTTGGAGATTTCCAAGGTAGGCATGATCCTTTCTATGGACTGGGACTTCTAAGATGCAGGAAACTAAGGCTGAATAGGTTCATGGTCAAGTCTTATATACCTCAGCTACAAATCTATATCACTGAACTAAGAGTCATAGAATGGTTTGGGATAGAAGGGACCTTTAAAGACCATCTAGTTCAAGAAGTCAGCTTGGACCTGATATTTTCAGGCATGTATTTGAAGACCTTTGAATAGAAGAAGTAAAAGACAGAAAAATGATGATGGAGGAACTCTCAGCTTGAATACAGAGTTAAAATCTCTGTGCTAAATCAAGCACAGCTGAATTCTGAACATGCCTCACTTAAACTCCAGGTAAGTGCTGAGCAGTAGGTAAATTAGCCTGCATTAAGCCTTGTGCTGCAATGACCAGATAGCTTTCTTTTTTTTAAAGATGGTTCACTATACTTTTCTGAAGAACCTTATTGGAGGTAACAGTATTAGCATCAGATGCACTGGCATGTCTATGAGATAAAAGTGTGGTGCTGCTCAGAAATGCTAGTTCAATTTCCCAAAGCCACAGAGCCTCACTAAGATAGCCTTGCATCCAGGATACCAAGCCCTGCTTCACTGCAGGATAATGTAGTCGCACATTCAATCTGAGGGCACTAAAAATAATTCCTCTTTGTGCTCAGTAGCAGCACACACTGTTTGTGGTGCAAATGTACCACCATTGGCAGGATAAATTGCACAGGGCAGTCAGTGTCAGAAAAAGGACACAAAGCTTCCTTAGTCCCAAGCTTCACCCCTTTCTTTGCCACACTACTCCCCAGGATGGGCTGGGGGAATGGCTGGGCTTGAAATACAAAGCTTCACGCACCTTCTGGCAGCCACATGGGGAGAAGTTAGGAAGGAGCACTGAGGCATGCCACAGTTGCAAGGGCAAGACAGAAGCCACAGCAGGATGGGGCCCTTGTAGTGGCCCCATCCTTTCCTCACTGCTGCATGCAGATCTCAGCAGTAACTAAAGCCAGAACACAGCATTGCAAAAGAAACACGTCTCTGCAGAGGAGATACTAAAGAGAAGTAATATCCTGACAGCTCATCAACCCCATGCTCATGTGACTGAATTTAATACTTGCCATAGGCAGTGACTGTCATTCCTTGACACCAGTCCATATGTGAAGATCTCCACAAGTGAATGCTTCTGCCCTTTCTGATTTACTGTGCACAGAAGAGCTTCTCTCTAAACTCAACAGTTAATATTCTGTTTGCTTATTTTCTTGAATAAAAGGGAACGTCAAGCTCAAGGCTGCAAAGTCAGTACAGCAGAGTCAAATTTATTCAAAGAACACATGCAAGGCTGTAGTAGGAAAAAACAACAAATTAGGGTGAGGGCATACAAAGCAGAGAAAAGAGGGAAGGTTTTTAGTTACAGTTTCATATACAGCCTAGCTGTCCTCACTGTCACTTCCTCAGCCTCGCTCGGATGCTGTTCACATATGCAGTCACTGTTAATCCTAACCTTAAATGTCTCCATGAAAACACAGACGGATGCTTAAACATTTGCCAACCTGCTAACCTACTGGCAATATAAGCAGAGAAGTGTGTAAGAAAATGCCTTACGGATTTTCAGGAGCTCTTACCTGCGTTTCTTAAGACTTCAGCAAACAGGACGATACAAGAGCCACACTATCGTGTCCCATTTGGGATGGAAAAATTGAGGTCAGGTTGTACTTGTCTGAAAAAGCTGCAGAGCTTACGTGGAAATATTGCACCTCTCCACAACCGACCAACGCTAGGTGGCACTGGTGGTATTCACACACATTTTACTCTGCCTTTCTGTTTCTGAAAAGGCATCCACTGATGATACCTTTCGACTTTCAGGATGCAAGAAGGTGGTGGAAAACAACTCAAGTATTTCTCTCAGTGGTTTATGAGCCAAAGATTTTTTTAAATACCTTTTTCCATATTACTGGGGGCTGAAGGAGGACTGACTGACACTCCCTTTCTCTCTCAGCACTGTGTGACTAGGGCTTCAGCTTGTTAACCTCACTTTCATGGTACTTAATGATTACAAGCCAACTGATAGAAATACTATGTTGTGCATAATGGTGTCTTTATAACCATTAATTATGCCGTTATATTACATGTGAGAGTTGCCAAAGGGCTGGATTCTGTGATAGTGAGCTATCAGTGCTGCTTGATGGCATTAATCTCCTCATCTTAAAGTGTAATTAGACATATTTGAAAGTGTTAACACTACACAGGGGTTAGCAGCATTACAAATTATCCTTCTCTAAACTGACTTTAGAAACTCCCCAAAGGTTGCTTGTCAGTATGTTTACTTGCTCACAAATTCAAGAAAACAAAACAGAACAAAGTAGCGGGAAAAGAAAATGCCTTTCCTTGGAGCTCACGCATTAAAGCAAATAGAGGGAAAGATTAAAAACTGTACAAGAGAAATAATTTGGCTGTAACCAAGAGAATCAAAGCACCAACAAGGAACGGGAGCTGCTACCAAGTTGGCAATCTCTGTAATGAAGGTCACCACTCAACCACCCCGGTTTTAGATTAACTTGCTTGGAGTTATAGGGAAAAAAACACAAAACAGAGTAATTCAGAGAGGGAAGAGGGTTTACTTAAATCTAAAGAACATAAATAATTAAGCCTTTGTCATTATAAATGTGCTAAAAGTTTCTCTTTCCAGTCAAAGCACTTGCACAGGGGTACTGGATTCAGCCTGTGAAACCTTTCTTAGCGATGGCAATTAGAGCACAGGGTTCATATCTGCACAACAGGCAGCAACCCATCCATGTGGTGCTTTGTTTTGCTTCTACCTCACAGGGACCACACAGCCCCAGCACAGCCCCTGCTCCTGCTGCTGAGAGCCTGGTGCTAGTAATTCCTAACCCAATTTTTTAGAGATGAGATGTATAGGTATAAGAGGTGCAGGACAGAAAAACAACTTGAGGCACCTCTTGTAAATCCCTACTGCAATATTTAATTTCCTTTAATGTGAAAGCTGAATCAAAGTGACTCTCCAGTAACACACCTAAAGGTCCACTCTGCTGCCTCCTGATCCAATCAAGCTAGAAGTTTCCCTGAAATATTGGCTCTCTAAGCACACAGGCAGGAAATTTTACTTGATATCCAGCCTTTCTGTTGTCTTTTCTTCTCTTGCACAGTTCTGCAAAATCCCAAACCACTCAGTGCTTGGTGAGTTCAGACAGTCTATCCTTCATTTAGAGATGATATAAAAAACCACAACTCTGAGATCCTAGAGTTCATCTTCCAAAATCTGCTTTAAGTCAAAAGAAAGAGAGAACCTACACAAACCATTAATTAATAGTGTCCTAGCACATCTGCAAGTCAAGATCCTTCATGTGAAAGGTCATCTTATTTCCAAATCTTTCCAAGCTCTGTCTGCCTGCCAGCAATTAGTAACTCCAAAAATGCAGCTAGCCAGTTTGAAAACTTCACTTTGTGTGATTTCTAGGATCACCAGCACCTCTTTTCAGGTCTTCTCTGTCTTCCAGTTTTCTGTCTTCAACTACCTACTTAACAGGAGAGTGTACAGGAGGTAGAGCCAGACTTTTATTGGAGGGTACATAGTGGAAAGAACACACATTGGGACATGTGACATTCTAATTTTTCACCATAGGGGAGGTCAAATACTGGGGCAGGTGCCCAGAGAAGTTGAGGAATCTCCAGATTTAAAGATGTTCGAAACTCAGTTGATCAAGGTACTGAGCCAAGGTCCTGTTCTAGCTAGATCCAGTTTGAGTTGGGGGCTGGACTAAATGACCTCCAGAGGTCCTTATCAGTCCAAAATTTTCCATTAATCTAAGTTTCTAAGGCACATTTGTTAATACAAATCATATGTTGCAGAAAAAATCTTTTAAATTTGTGATGCTTTTGTATCTGTACATAGCCACTATTTATCTACAACATTCTGTTGGACTTAAATAAGGATTATTTACAGGATCAGTAAAAATTCAGCTGATTTGATCCATTCTCTTCCTACTTCTTTCAGTAATGGCTAAAAAACATTAGGTTCATGCTACCTAAGGGTATGCTCAGTTATAGCACCAGAGTCAATCAATACTTGAACTGAAAACTGCTAGGAAACCACCTCAGGGTTAGATGCAACATTTACGGGTTTTTTTCAGCAACAAGCCATGAAGTGTAAGAGGCCAGTTCTTGATACTGGAGAAGGAGGCACCACAAATACTGCATATGTCTGTCTTATCACTGGAGAGTACCTCAAAACTTCTTTAAGTGCAAATAATTAAATACTGGTGCCCTGGCTAAAACGAAACATGGTTGTTATTGTATGTTCTTCCCACTCTACCCTTCCCCTCTGTTGGGTTTCAGCTAGCAAGAGCATTCTTCTCTACAGTGGAAAGCCCTTTGATTGTCTCCCTAGACCTTGTATGTGAGGCAAAAAAAAAAAAAAGTGGAAATTCCTCTCCATGTTTCTTTTACAGGTGCTATTCCTATGTAAGTCCTCTGATAGAGGTGAGGAGCTGAAGGAGTATGAAGTCTTGGCTACACCTTTGTTGTGACCCACTCCTACCTCACCTTCTCCCGTCCCTTGTTTCTTTGGCTGTTGGGGAGGCATGGCATGTACTGCAGTGTACATCTTGTAGTTGGGTGTCATGCATCGAAAATCACCCATGTGAGCTATGCTGGTCCTAAAGCTGCTTTATGGAAACCTAGAAGGCCTGCCAAGGCCTGAGAAAAAGGGTGCTTCAACCATTTAATGAAAAGCACGCAAACCATTGTAAAGACTAAATGTGCTGCAGTACAGCTGAGTAGCCCTGTTCTTCAGAAATGTGCTGCGAAAGATTCTTCTCCCTTTAGCCCTGTGCTTTCAAATGCTTCTCTGTCCAGCATTGTGATTCATTTTCCTTCATCTTACATAACATAACAGAAGTGGAGATGACAGCCCAGCCCTAGAAACTGAAATTAGTTTTCTGAAAAACATGCCTCAGCTGACTTATTATTATGATTATAGATCATGGAAATTCACTGATTACTACAAATGAGGAAGATACAGTAAGCTTCCACCAAAGGGATACAGTAGCTATAAACAGGCTGGCACAAGCAAATAAATGCACCCTGAGATTAGCATTTTGAAAGCTATGGAGCAAGGAAGATATGAGAGGGACTAACAAACACAGAAAACAAACTATTTTATTTGATCTGTAATGAGGCATTTGAGGGTGTTTTAAAGTTTCAGATTGTCACTCAGTGAACTATTCTTCTATTAATCTGTTAGAGAATTGGTAAACAGCCACAAAAGCAGAAGCACATGCCTACAGCATTAGAGGGAAAATTGCCTACAGATTACAGTAAAAACTATTTTCCAAAGGCTGCAAGAACACCTGAGAATACTACCTTTGCTGATAACTCTGTCTCTGCAAAGGAGCACATACTCAACAATTATCTACACTACCAAGAATGGCCACATTTTTCTGAGCATCTCTGTAAAAGTAGCCAGGGAACAGGTTTATGAGATACAGAAGAGTCAGGTAGAGATTTACCAAGAGAAAAAACAAAGTATTAATTTTGCCTGAGAAATCTTAGGGGAAGGGAAAGAAATGGAAGCTTTCTTCAGTTTATGCGGATTTTTTTTTTTCTTATTTTTTTTTATTTTAACTTCAGCCCTCCTACATACCTTTCTCCATGTCCAGACCCTTGTAGGGGTGTGCCCCTTTGGGGAGGAGGTGGGTTCTCCTGTTATGCAGGTCATCATGCCATGCTCCATCAGCCAGACTAGATTATCCACAAGGTGTTTTAATGAGTCTGTGTGTTTTGTTTTCTTCTCCTTACACCATGTTGCAGATGGTCTCTGCCAGTGAAAAAGCTGGGGGAAAGGAGAAAGGATTTTCCTGAAAAATATTTTAAAAACATTGTCTCTGTCTTTCCAAAGCCTTCACTGAACCACAAATGCTAGTGGAGAATCTGAAAAATAAAAAATCAACACTACCTTCATAAGAAACAGAAAGGGTTGTTTTGTTGGCTTTTTGATGTTTGTTGCTTTAAGGTTTTGGGTTTGTTTTGTTTTGTTTTGTTTTGTTTTACTAGGGCTGGGAATTCAGACAAACGAGCTCAAACTAGGCACTGGTGTAAACTGGCATGGCATCAGCAGGTCCTTTGTCTTCAGCCACAAGCAAGGCTCAAAGTAGCATGCACGTTTGTGAGGGGCTGTGTGCGCATGCTGCTGTGCACATGCCATTGGCAACACCTCCCTTATAATTAATGTGGTTTTAGCCTCAGTTGCCCTGATCTGGTGAGGAGAGACACTACAGCGGGTGCCGGCACTGGAACAGCAGGCAGCCTGCGTCTGCCAGACAAACTTCAGAGTGACTGCACCTTCCTGGCATCAACCAGTACAGCACCACCGTCTGATGGTGGAATATGAGATATGGCTATGGGGTGCCTCCAGCCTGCCTCCTCTCCACTTCAAGCACGTTTATCATTGGTGTCCCTTTTTCCTCTTAACAGGATAAAAGAGGAAGTAGAAGAGCTAGTCCATGTGACACACAAATCGTGTATCATTTATCCTTTTTAAGTATCTTTACAGCTTCTACAATACACTGAGAGTTGCCCTTGGTACTTTAAATGAAAGCTCTGTTATTCCCACTGTGCTTTGCTGTTAGGACAGTTCAGACTGTCTACTCCAAGGAAACCCTGAAAGTAAAGAGTTTAGAAAAGCAGAGATCAGGACCATCATAACTGTGCCCTACGCACCAACACTCATACAAGTATCATGGGTAGACTGGATACGGGCTTCTAAGGGCCCAAGCAGTGAAACCAGATTGTTGTAAGGGAACACTTTCTGGGCATATTACACTTGGGAGAGGGGAAATGGCAGGTATTTTTTTACAAAAATAATAATTGATGCTTGAGGACTTTTAACAGCCAGACTCTGTTTACCCAAAATATCTTTTGGCTCACATCCTATACCCGAAGTATTTCAAAACAAGAGAGAATAAATTTTTGACGACAGCAAAGACATTAGAGTTCATATAGATTATATTCTAAGATTGGAACAAACAATAGAGGAATACAGAGAGACTGCAAAAACCTGATGTGCAGTTTAAAGCTCCCTGGATAGAAACATAAATTTAAAGAAACAACCCACTCTGAGGAAAAGTGACTGAAGAAAGAATGCATATAGATCCCCATGACTTACAGGTCAGTATATCTCCATCTGCAGAAAAAGGAAGTATACAAAGATTTATGGCAATTGTAAACTGGGCGAGTAGAAGAGTACATATCCATACTGGCTACTGAAACTGCTAATGCAGAAAAAAAATGAATGCTAATATGAAGGAGTAGGAAAATATCAAACAGTGGATAAAGGGATAATCAAAAGTGCTAGCCAGAACCTTCAAGAAATGCCTTTAAGCAACCTACCCAGAACCTTATCTAGAACTGAGAAGTACAAGTGGAAAAAAGGGCTTCCAGCTGCATCTGGAGGCATGAAAGTCATTAAATGCTTTGATATATGACAGTATAGATATAGATATATCATATAGATATATGATAGTATAGACAACACAGATAACAAAGTTTTAGTGGTATTTGCAAAAAAGAATAGCAGACATCTTTCTAATTTATGTGAACTATTTTTTTCAGGTGCTGCTCAATGGTTTAATACTAGAAAACACACTTGGAAAATGCATGTGATGATACCAAATACGTTGTCTATATCTTTCAACAGAGCCAAGATTCAACAAAAACAATAGTCTGATACTGTGCCAGCAAATATCTGAAGAGACATCCAAAGTTTTAATAGATTCATTTCCTTATTCAAAAAGCCAAAACAAATCACACAATATTTTGGATTCTGGATGATAGTATGCTCTCCTAGGTACAAAGATGAGCAACTAAAATGAGCGAGGGGATGGAGTAGCTGCTTTATAAGAGAAGACTAAAAAGGTGGAAGCTTTTCCGTCTGAATAAAATTAAAAAAAAACCTCAAAACCAGAGGGAATAAGATTAAGGTTGATTAAATCATGCAGGCAATGAGATGGATACAGAACTGTTGTTCATGAGATCCTGCAGTACTAGGAGTAGAGATCACTCAGGCAAGACCTAGAGATTGGTTTAAAACAGATAAAACCAGTATTTCCTTACATGGCAGGGAGTGAACTTCTAGCACTAGCTGTCACAGCAGGCTGTAGAAGCAAGTTCAGAGAGGGCTCAGACAAACCACAGACCAGAGATCCATAAACAGATTTTTAAAAGTCCTAGGCAGGGATGTACCCTCTAATACACAGAACAGTCCTGGAGGCTGGTGCAACACCAAGGCAAGGGACCGACTGCAGGCAGTGACCAGTCTCTTGGCCTTCCCCAAAATAACCATTCTATTGCCACTGCCAGAGAAATAGCCCAGGGCAGGATGGGCCACAGGTCTGGCTGAGTGGGGCGTCTCCTATGGTATCAAGTGTGACAGTCCTGGTGTATTCTAGCAAAACTGGTTCTTCTAATAATAGATAAATAAAATTAGGACAACAACCAACCAACATCTTTATGCTTCTAGCTCTTTCTCTCCATCTCTTATTCTTTCCTCAGCTGCTTGTTAAGGTATAAGTGGATACATTAAAGACTCATGGTAGCTATAACCACTAACACTGACTTCTGATTATGATTACCAAATACTATTTGGAGTTTTGTATATGTCTCAGATCCACCTCTTCTTCTTGTCCCCATTCTCCTCCACATGACAAAGAAAGCAGTAAGAAGAGCCACTAAAGCAGCAGAGCTTCCCATTGAATCTTTTTTTCCTCTTTATCCAGGGACCTTCACTTCCAGAGAGGTATTAGAGTGCAACTTCTCTTGGCTCTGAAATGCAGGCAGCTGAAAGGCAGACTGCTGCAAGAGTTTAGTAGTTCCCAGCAGCCCTCATCAGTAGGCAAGGACAGGAGGTTAAAGGATACGATGTCGGAAGAAAATTAACAACTCCATTTCAAAGGTCTTATATTTCTTCAAAGCAGTCAGTGAGAAGACAAAAAGGGATAGACAGAAAGACATAAAATGCAAGCACTGAAGAAGGCAATCAGAAAAGGTACTAAATGTGTGATAGAATTAGAAAGGTTAAAGGTGATGAGATGTTTGCCAACTAACTTCTGCTGAAAGCAGGGAGACTTTGAGGTCTGGAGCCCTTTAACCTGTGCCACATGTCAACAGTTTAGTTTAAGGAAGATTTTCTTCATAATTTGACAATTAATCCTTGATGAGCCCCTGGCAAGGCAGATGGCTTTTTAAGCCGTGAATACGGAAAAAGTTGCTCTGTAGTAAGAGCAACAATCCGTGAAGCTATTACACATTTCCCAGCCCACCTTATGTTATGTTTTAGCAAGACTGCTTTTCTGTATAATTCTGGCTTTTATCTTCTGATTCTCTCTCTTGTTTTTTTTTCTTATAAAAGAGTTTTTTCAGTAAGACAAAATGAATCAGAGATTCAAAAGTCTTCAGTTCTCAAGGCAAGGAACTAGAGAATGTGTGGTCCTGGGAAATTCAGTAAAAAAACATCAAAAGAATTGTGGATTCTGTGGAAGAAAAAGCAACACAAACTACTGTTTAAATGAATACTTACTTCCTTAATGCTGACATATGCCATAAATCCAGATCACTAAAATGGCAGACTCGGCTCTGGCCCAAGCCAGATGTGCATACACGCATGCATTCCTGCAGGAGGTTCCCTATTCCTTATCTTTCTCCTTTAGCTGTGACGGCCATGTGCACATTTTACTTGCCAATGAGAACTGCAGCCAGTACACAGCTTCCTGCTTTGAAGATGTGAGCAAAGCTATCCAGGGAGACTTCAATTAAAAAAATAATTGCATAAATTAATCATAGTTGAATACCGCAAGTCATAGATGCAAAGTTTTTTTATTTCATTGGAAGGACTGCTATCTACTACTCACAGTGTTTATCATTAGTTGAGAGCTCTCTGAGAAATGCCGCAGGCCTGGACCTATGTAAAACAATGTGTCAGGACAGCTAGACATTGCCTGCAGCATCACTGTCATGACGTCCAGTAGCTGTTAATACAGACCATCCTTGTATTTGCTTTCTTTGATCGGGATGTAAAAAGAATTACCAATGCCCAATAGGCAGAACTACTATACATGATGCCAGTTTATCTTACATGAGCCATGATGGAGTTCAGGATTTCTGAAGCTTGGTGAGTTCAAGTCACTTCTTGTTCTCTGGACAGTCATTTACACAGGGCAGTGTTTGGCTGCCGGGATAGATCTGCGTCGTGGAAACGGTGCCTTCTGCATTGGATATCTCTCTCTGACAGTGGCTAGGCCAGGAGCCAGCTACTCCTGCCAAGGTACAAAGCATTGCCAGCATCAGTTCAGGTGCCCACAGGGAACAGAATCCATGTGGGGTTTGTTTATGTTTACTACTGTCCTCTCACAGGACAAATGCTTGGGAGCTGTAAGGCATATCTGGTCTCAGTGCATATGGCAGAACTGCTGCACTTTCATTGTGCATGCTAACAGCTGTCTTGTGTCTCTTTAGGTACATCTATTATGCCAGGGGCAAATAAAATTCCACATGGCATTTCCTGTGCCTGACAGACCGGATACTGGGTGCCTTGTCTGTTTATCTTGAACCATACCTTTGCTTCAAGGGTCTGCGAAGACATCAAATCATTAGCATCAGTTTTAAGAGCATGATGGTCTGAAATTTGCTCTGCAGCAATTGATATATACTGCATAAAAGACCTAGTTATTGGGTTGTTTAATGTAAAAGCATGCTGCTTTTATTTAACAGACATTTATAGAAATGCAAGGAGAATAGATGAAATGGTTACAGGTTAATAATCATATTTTCTCCTAGTCTACAGCTAAAGACGTCTAACACACAATGTAAATAGCAAAGCTTCTCCTGCCACACAAAGCCAAAAAAAGTTTTGGAACTATGGAGGTAAACCACCACATGGTAATTTTTCCCTCTCCAGAAAATATGGATCAGCTTGATCTGTGTTGACGCAGGCAACCTGATCAGGCTAAGGTAAAGTTGTTTGAGAAGCATGAAGTTGCTCCCACTTGCTCCTCATTAGCTGAGATGACTGACATAAGTAACAGGGGAACTGTGGAACACTCTTGCAGTCTTCATCTTCCATCCCAGTTTATGTGTCACTTGTATTGGAGGATCCACAGCTCTTTAGGATGAGCTGTCACATGCACTTTCTTTCGTGGTGAAGGGACCATCACCTTTCTGCTAGGTGGAAGGTCCTATCCACCTGCAGCAGAGACTTACTGCCCCCTTTTGTACAATATTTTAGGGGGAGGATTAATTTCTTCCTCCTTTGTCTTTTATTTCTTTTTAAATCCTGGATAATTTAAATGACACGGTTTATAGGGTAGCCCTACAAACACTTGTATTAGCAATACAAGGTGGAGCTGGGGATAATTGGCAAGGGAAGAAAATGCTTGTCTAAATGCATCCCTACCAAACAAAATATTTTATGAACACACAGAAAAATGAAAGTAGTGTAAACATAGGAGTTAATACTGGAAAACCCTTAATTTGTTTTAATTAGGTACCAGTAGTCATGACATCCTTATATAGACTTTCCTAGTTTTCTGAAAGAATGTTCAAGTATAATACAGCCATATTATGCATTTTAGAAGAAATAAAAATATACTGTTCTCTGATCACTGATCAAACAGAGTTTCTAATGAGTGCAGTGGGTACGGTGAGCTATGCGTGAATTCATACCAAGCAAATTAACTCCCAAAACTGGAAAATGCAGCAAGCTCTGCTGAGGACTTGGGCTAATCCACTTGGCATGTTGCTGTGCTAACCCAGCTGTGCTGCTCCTGCATCCAACCAGCAATCTCCACTCTGCTTTGCTCTGCGCAAAGATACCAGCTTGCTCAGATAGAGCTCAGGATTCCTTTGTCATGCTCCATTAAACACCTGGAATGATGCCTCCCATCTCTCCCATGTGATAATAAGAAGTTATCTCGTGCCACTGATATAACTGGTTTGTCAGAAGTTGAGAAGAAAGCCAGCCTCTTCTTCCTCTCCAGGCACCTCAGAGCCCTGCTAGCCCATTCACTGGGAGTCTAAACAACCTTGGCAGCCTCTGGATCTGTATGGATTAGTTGCTAGTGAACAGCTGTCTCCTGCCTATATCTCTGAAGGACTAGGGAGCAGTGTACAAATATTTGCCCTCTGCGTCTCTCTAAGGGTTACAAAGAAGTCAGATGAGTACATATAAATGCATGTGTCACTCAGGTCTGACTGTTTTTCTTTATTAGAGAGACAGAGGTTAGATAATAAGTGGCACAGACTCCAGCACTGACAGCTGGTCACCTCCCAGCTTTCCTGGGAAACAACACCAAAACAATAAAAAATTGTGTGAAGAGCTTCCTCCATTAAAAAAAAAAAAAGTAATACATTGATTTGTTTCGAAACCAGTACAATGCCTAGGATCCAGCCTAAGGTTAGTCCACCTAGATCCCTTTATTTTGTACTTTCTCTCTTTCCTTTCTCCTTGTTGTAGTTTAGCCCAAGTCACCACACAGTTTCTTACTCACTCTCCCCCTCCCCAGTGGGATGGGGGAGAGAAGTGGGAAGAAAAGAAAACTTGTGGGTTGAGATGAAGACAGTTTACCAGAATAGCAAAGGAAAATGACAATAAGAACAAAATATAAGGATACTAAACTATACAAAACGAACAATGCACGATTTCTCACCATCCACCGTCCCAATGACTGATATAGACCATTCCGAGCAGCGATCACAGAAACGAAACTGAGGAGCAAGCAAAGGAACAAGAGGGAGTCATGCCCCACCCCCCACCCCAGCCAACCCTCACTTATATACCTAGCGTGACATTCATGACATGAAATATTCTCTTTGGCCAGTTTTGGTCAACTCTTCTGGCTATATCCCTCCCAGCTTCCTGCCTCTGCACCTTAGCAAGACCTGGACAGGTGGACAATGTCCTTGGTCTCATTAACAACAACCAATATCATCAGTGTGTTTATCAACATTCTTCACATCCAAAATCCAAAACACACCAGCTACTGAGAAGAAAATTAACTCCATCTCTGCTAAAACCAGGACATGCCTTTACATATTTCAGTTCCTGCCTGGCCCTGCTCTGGCTGTGCTGAGCAGGCAGGCAACTTGCAAGGTGATGCAGCCCAGAGCAGGACACGACACATTTTAGGCTTTCAGTTTTTAAAAAAACATCAATTTAAATTCATGGCTGGGTGCTGCTTAGTATCTGTATTTCCCTGGACTTCTAGTTTCTGATTTCCAGCTTGATTTGCTGAATCTTCAGATTTGCCATTTAGATTACAGAAATGCTGAGTCAGGACTGCAACATAAGAAGATTCAGGGTGTTTATATTATTATTATACAATGCATTTAGAGATGTTTGGAAGACTAACTGACTTTAGGTTTCATGTATACTTGCTATTGAACAGAAAGTGGTATCGAAAATATAATTATTTTAATTGCAACCTTCCTCTTCTTGCAATTCTAAGCAAAAACCAAACTTCAAAAATGTGAAGTTCCTTACTAAGTTCCCTCATTATAATTAGAAAACTTGATTCCTATAAGAATTTAACATATATCATCCATAAATATTAATGGAAAATTTGTTTTAGTATTATCCAGCTGCTGTCTCTGTTTAGCCCTTGCTAAAATAATCTCTGGTCTTGGTCTCCAGGAAGGGTTTTCACCACAGGATACAGGCATCTTCATAGCTTTCTTTCAAAGCTATCGGGAGTTGAGGGTTGCACTTGTCCTGTGGCCTTGGACATTTCATATAGTTTCTGTGAGTGACTGCTGAAATCCCTTGTTTGAGTAATTTCTCTATGGAGTAACAATTTTATAATCTCTTTTAAAAGCGCCTTGCTTCTGATGCTTTTATATTCTTTTGTGCTGGCAGACTATTAAAGAAGAAGAGTTACTGATCTCAGAAGAAATTTTTTTCCTGTTAACTGTGCTTTTCATTTTACCTTTGCCTCTCCAGCAGTGAATACATCCCAAAACAGCAGTTTGTCACCTTTATGCACCTCATATGTGAATTGTTCTTTGGGGAGAAAGCGAAGCAAGAGGAAATATAAAGCAGAGTTAATCTCAGATCAATCATACTCATTTCTAACGGATTTGACATATAAGCCGCAAACATTTCTGTATGATGGGCTCCACGCTATTCCTGTTCCTCTTGTCGGATCAAACTGCAGGCTTGCTGTGCTGGCTGCAACTCTGGTTCCAAGTACAAGCACAGGAGGGTTGTATGGGTTTGCCACAAGTGCCTTTCCCGTGTCAGTGGGAGGCACATGAGATTTCTGCAGATAACTTATACTGCACCCAGAGAAACTAAGAACAGCGTATCAAAGGAAATAACACTGAATTTCTTTGTTACACTATTTCTTTCTTCTCAGTGAAGGATATTTATGAAGGAATTATTCTTTTCATCCCTGTCTCTCCCCCCACATACACTACGTCTGTACCAGACATCTCCAGACAAGGACTTGCTTTGGTTTTTGAGCAGGCTTTTGCTTAGACACTTCTGCAATTCTTTTAAGTTTAGTTGATATAGTACATGCTATTCTAAAAGATCAATTGAAATACAATTTAAAAAAAAATTTCAGCATCCTAGAATGAAGTTTGTTAGACTGTGGAATAATCTCCTGGGGATGTGGTGGAAATGACTTTGCTTGCAACATATAGAACTGCTGAAACAAAACACTAGAAATTATAGAGTAAAGAGCAATTGAGATTTTTTTTCAGGGACTGAGCTGGAATTTAGCAGACATGATTGGTTAATGCAGACAATTTTGACTTTTTTTTTCACCTCCGCACCTCTAGCTCTGTATAAACAAGGAAGGACAGTTTTCATTAAAAATAAATAAATAAATGAATAAAACCAGAACACAGAAACACAGAAAATCACTTCTTCTAGGGAATACATCTTTCTGTGGTTTAATTGAAATTACAGTTCACTACGTTTCTGCAATGTGTTCAGAATCACCATATACTACCTTTGTTATGGTTTAAGCCACGTTTGCTTTAAGTAAGTATCCTCTTTGAAGTGGATACTCTCTAGATTTTAAGTAGCATATATCAGATTTTCTAACATCTACACCTTGTTTCACATTTCTGCAATTTTCCAAAGTTGTGTGAATGCACATACTCTTCTTCTGAGCTGGTAAGAGTTAGATCCTTGTCTGACTTAGTTGCTACCTTCTCACTCTTCCTCTATCCAAAAAAACTACACCAGATTTACGTTTCCACAAACAAAACCCATATTGCAAGTTGAGGCAATCCCGTGGAACACACCATAGTATCTGTCCATCACATTCAACTGTGAGGATGCTATTTCCTTCTACCTCTTCATATAAACCACAATGAAAAAAAAAAAACCTACGAAATATCCTGTATCCTTGAAGGAAGTAAC
Source organism: Chlamydotis macqueenii (assembly GCF_036417535.1). Classification (NCBI taxonomy): domain Eukaryota; kingdom Metazoa; phylum Chordata; class Aves; order Otidiformes; family Otididae; genus Chlamydotis; species Chlamydotis macqueenii. The sequence continues at coordinate 96,397,310 of NC_141556.1, read as the reverse complement.
TTTTACGCTACCTTAAGTGTGGAAGTACTGTTAGCTGTCCATGGTATACCAGGAAAGAGCAAGCTCGAAGTGTTGCTTTCATTTGCCTGGGTAAAATGTAATAAATCATATATTCATAATTGGAAGGTAAAGCCAGAGTAAAATTCTATTTAAATGCAAGTAGATACTTATGGAGGTTATGGTATTCCTCTGGTTCTCATCCAAATTGTTTGATGTATAAGAGAGAAAAATCAAAATGTGTCTTGGGAGGATGCAGAGCCAAGTTCCTTCTTGTCATTTTTTGTTACATCACAAGTACGCCGTAGTCCATCAAGCACTGTGGGACAGGCACAGTCGAACTGTCTAGCATTTAGCCCTGAAAAAAATGGAAGTTCTAGGTGAATAGGAACATAGATTCAAGCCTATACAGAGCTTGTGGCTTTGACACAGTGAACTAAATCAAGATTTTTCAAGTGCATATGACAACGGCTAGCTGCATAAAAAGATCTACATCTGATTTTACAGCTGATTTCAGATTGTGCTTGTCTTTAATCTTGCATGGAAGGGTATCAGAGCCTCTGGTGAAACAAAATAAATAAATAATCCAAAAAGAGAGCGCTGATGTTTAGGTGCTTAGCTCTGGGCATGTAAAGATAACCAAAATGGAACAGTTGGGATACTCAGACTTATTCTTTTAATAGATGGCTGAAAAGGAGATCTCTGCCTTTCCCTGTTGTTTCAATTTCAAGAGCATATCATTGCATGAAGTTAGTTCTGCGGTAGTCAATGGCTGTCATGAATATCTGTAATGAACTTACAGATCCCTTGGATGAATTCAAGGAGCCTTAGATCAGTCTCAAAAATGCAACATGTCTTTTAATAACTGATTCCCAGTACATCCGGACCTGACAAATCTGTACAAGTGGTAGGTCACAACTGTCCCATCCCCTATCTATGGAGAATTTTAAGGATTTGGATCACTCTTTTTAAGCCTGAACTCTATATTCCATTTGCTTTCAAGCTTCCTACTGTATCTGGTTTTCCTGTGGGCTTTTGTTTTTATTTTAATTCAATTTCAACAGATGTTATTTACTGCTATTTCCCTCTGCTTTGGAGAGGATCTATCATTGAGATGTATTTTCATTTTAGAGCACAAATACATTAAATCCAGGCATGAAGCCTGACCAAAACAGCTGGAAAGTGACACAGAAATTAAGGCTATAGAGCTGCTTCTCTAATCTGCTGAGCAGTTTACATAAATGCAGTTTAAATAAAATGAGTCTGCAAACAGAAAAGCTTAAAGGCTATTAAATCCTGGCTTTATAAACGATGGCCAAGCTAGCAGGAACCACCCCATAGTGTGTAATCTTTTTCTTTCATGTAACAAGGTTATCTGGCCTCACAAACTTCTTGGGGGAAACTTAATTAAAGCAAATGAAGAGAAAATGCAAAAGGAGAAAGGTAGGTGTTCTGAATTCAGAAATTAAGTACTTTTAGATATATATTTTTGTGGGCTAGAGGTATGTCTCCCTAGTCTTAATGGGAGACTTAGAGGGAGAAAGCTCAATTTTCTATTTCTTTTTCCTGTGATTTTTATACATGCATGCACATATATACTCGTAGTGAGCAGGGAAAAGGAGGTGAGTGGACATTTCCTTTTTCCTGGCAGATAAGAGCTTACTGAAAAATAAAGGTTTCCCTAAGGACAGAGCATGCTACACGTCAGTCACAAGTTTGTCCGTGTTCCTAACACTTCTATACAGCTGTAATTAATGGATTTAATAAAATATTGATACCTGTTTCCATGGTTCTATCATGCAGGAAAAATCTGTATGTGATCTAAATCAAACACTGCTGCAATGGCCTGGAGGCTGCGTGTCATTTCTTGCCCTGGTGGAAAAGCTCTGTGCCACCCCATCTGCTGTTCCAAATGCCAAACCCCAGAAATATCACTGAATGGGAGGGCTGCTGTAAAGAAGTGCTTACATTTTTATTTGAGTTTCTGTTAGCCTGGTAAAACTTCCCCCTATCAATTTGTATCACTGAGCTGTTGCTGAGCTACAGGCCCAGGTCTAATCTCAGATTGATGAAATGCATCCAATGTGACATTTGACTCAATCTGCTCATAAATAATAATAATACTATACATTTATATAACCTTTTTCAGCAAGAGCTCTCCCAAAAGGCCTTTCTGACCTCCAATTTATCTATTATGACTCTCACTGAATTAAAGTCAAGCGTAATGTTCTCTACTCCATTACCACATACGGCATTGCAACAGCTGTGATACAAATTACATTTATGATGTGACTCCAGTCATCTTAGCTATGTGATGCTCAATAATCCATCCCAGCAGAGATCACCTGTAGCATTATTAGCTTCTCAGTCACTCAAAGAGCTGTCAACTGTATAAAAGGCTACCTGGCCAATAAGTACTAGCCCCTTCCAAATCTGGAATTTCCTCAAATAATTACACAGACACGAGCTTGGCAATGTTTACTACAGAAAAATTATACTCTTAAGCACAGGATTTTACAATTCACTGTTGAATAAAACCAGAAGTTTCATGAAAATGAAAAAAAAAGTTCCTGGACTTAGTGTGGATTTAAGGTATTTGTGCCTCAGCCCTAACCAAGGAAAGACTGAAATATTGAAATTTACCACTGTGACAGTGTCACATCGAAAAGGTTGTGTAGGTGATACCAAAACAGGGCTTTGTTCTACTTGTAGTCAGGATTATTTTTTTCCCATTTTGGCTTGTAAGGCCGGATTTTCAAAGGCATCTAGGCATCAAACAATGCAGACAGGGATTTTCAGATTCATGTGCTGTGTCTATTGCAGCTGTTGAAGCCTAAATCACATGAATAAAATTGCCTTTGAAAAATCATGAAGGCTGGCTTTAACAGTCTGCCAATGCACAGCACCTATCTACATATCTGTCTAAGAAACTTGCCATAAGACATTTTCTCCCTGTTCCTGCTGAAAGCAGAGGTACAATTCCTATTGCCTTCCAGAGGAATAGAATTTAGCCAATGTGGCATTTTTACTTCTGTGTAAAACTTTATCATTTGTTTAATACAGAGACTATAGTGTAATGGTTTTTAAACAACCTTCAATTACTTAGGTTACTTTATAATACCTTTATGTCTCACAGGCTATGCCAAAGACAGTTGATGACAAACTTTACAAGCACACACAGAATACATAGTAATAGAAAAAGAAGGCACCAACTCCAGCACTTGAAATTCGCACCTTGTATATGAGATATCCAACCATAAATTCCTGTTCTGAATCAGGAAGAGCAAGGATGCAAGCCTTGCAGTTACAGCTTAGCAATTTTAGCTATTCTGGCATGATTTTTTATGATTTCTGGTTTTATTGTAAAATTTTAAGAAGCTTGTTAATCCAGTTTAGCTCTATTCCCAAGATTATGCCCCTAAAGCCATTATATAGCACTTTGTTCTTGCAAAGAGGCCTATGTGATCAGCAATTACCAAAAGTAAACAGGATGCTGATCTTATCATCCTATATAGATTGAATCAATACTGTCACAGAATCTAAGAAAAAAGTCTAACGAACCACTGATTTTTCTCTACACATTCTGGCCTGTTCTGTCCTTTTTTTGGTTTTGTTTTTTTTTTTTTTCTCACCTGCTGATACCTTTGTCCCTACATCCAGATCTGCATCATTTCCCATTTCTGTTTGGTGTCTGCATATCACCACTTGAAGAGTCAGATATGTATTTGCTATACAGAGATGGCAGTTTTCAAACCTGTCTTTAGAGTAAGACCCCAGGTAGGGTTAAAAATCTCACAACTCTCACAGCCTTTCAGCTCTAACAGCAGACATCCCATAAGCTCTTACAGTTAAATATACACTATATGCCAATTTTGCAGTTTGGCATTTGACAGCAAACTGAAACCAAAATTTTAAGGCAATGGTTCTGATTTTGCAACCCAAGTCTGAGCTACTCATTCCTACCTTCCTTCAGATGAAGTAATCACATAAAAATAAAGCACTTTCTAATAAAAACAGTAAGTATGCAGACTTCCATTCAAGACAGAAGGAATTTTGATAGTTTTGATTTTATGGACTATAGACTAGGGTAGCAAAAGTATGTTGATTTTCTTATAGAAATAAAGTGAAATGAAAGCAGATGGATCTGCCCTAGCAGTGAACCATTGGATACAATACTTTGCTTCAGTAAGTATCCAAATTATTTTCAGGTAGTTTGGCACATAGGTAATTTATGTGCTTCATTCTCTGCCTGCTATTTAGAAGCTGTTTCTCAAGTAGGGACTATTCTCTGAACTGTTCACCATTGCATGCACTATTTCATTTCTAACTCTTCTAATATCCTTAAGGTTAACTTAGTGAAGTGAATTCAATGTACTTTTTCTGTTGCACTCAGACTCCACTTGGGGCTGGGGTTAAACTAAAAACTGCAAGGGTGCTCTTAGGTGACTGCTTGCTTGAAGACTGTGTGTATATCGTGCAACAGAGGCTGTCTCAGCGATGATACGTTTGCTGTCACTGGTCAGAAGAAACTATTAGGGCACAGTGTCCCTGCAAAGGGCAATGCTACAAAGTACATTTCTTTTTGGACCAAATATAATTTTTCTTTAGAGACCTCGAATACAAAAAAATTACTTCTAGATGCAGTGCATTTTGTTTAATATTTTGGAACACAAACCAGAAGACTGAAGCACAAATTATTGTTTCAGATGAGCTGTATCAGAAGACTCAGTGTTAAAATATACAGCTTGGGTACCCCAATTTCCTGATCCCACAAACAGCAAACCGGACACTCAGCTCATATAAAAATAAGCTGAAGATGATGGTGTTTGAGGAGCCAGTGGGTCACAATGAGGAGAACACGATGGTATCCTAGAGATCTTGTGTCTCCATTGCATGATGGACTTGGGCTCAACATGTCACTACACCTCCAGCCTCGGCCTCAACGGCCCCTCTGACTCACTTCCTAATACACAAAACAGTTCAAACACCTGCCCCACCCCTGTATCAGCAGAGCACTGCTGTTAAATTCAGCACAGGAGGTATGCTTGAAGGGCTTGTGATACAATATATGGATATTCAAGAAATGCTCATGGAGTCTGAGAATGCTCAAATTCCCGGGGGATAAGCAGCCTCAGCTTCTACAGAGATTCTTACTTTTGTAGTCCTCATTGAGACATTTAAAAATCTGACAAAATCTTTATCCTTACTGGTATCAGTTCTCCTGTTCATTTGGTGGGGAAGTAGCTTCACTTGGTGGAGGTAGGATACAGTAGTGATGCTATTGCTTATTGCCAGATACAAAAAACTTTACAGAGAAAGCAGCTGGAAAACCAAAGACTCTATCTACAACGGGACTTTGGTACCTGGAAATCATAATACTGAACTAAGTATTCAGGCTCTCTATAAAAAAAGACTCAAACACTTCAGAAGAGTGAGTACATACATATGTGCATCAGTGCCTACAACAATCTAAGTTAGGAAAAAGAAAAAAAATAAAACAAACTTCCCCCTCAAATAGTCAAACAATCTAAATGTGTATAACAGCAGCATTATTGTAAGGAATTTCTAGGTATCATTACCATATCTACGTGGGTTAAGCTACAAATACACACAAACTATATCTTTGGAGATTCCTAAATCTTGCAGAATCATCTGAAAGGCTACAGAGCTGACATGAGTAGATTTACAGAAGAGGATAAATCTTGGCAAAACACTGTTTAGTAGTTCAATTAACCTGCTTCAGGGAAATCTAATTTAATTGCTGGAATGCAATCATTTCCGATAAGGTTTGATACTAACATCATTATCTGTTTGTAAATGTATCTTCACCAGATGTTCTTTCTAAGGCAACTAAATAAAATTGATAGTCACCCACTTAAAAGAGCAAACTATTTGCTGTTACTATATCTTGTAAAGCATCTGTTGGAGAACTAATTTTTAAATTTTTTTTTAAAGAAAAATAGACATTGTTGCTTCCTCTAAAAGAAATCCCCTAGTATTTATTATTCCAGTGTTCATTTTCTATGTAATTCTCCTGGCACAGTACTTCATTACTGTGTGGCCCACTTCCTACAAACTACTCTGCTGTGCCATTTCCTGGAGGGTGAAATGAAGTCCAGCATCTCATCTCATGGGTGTTTGAATAAACTATTCAGAAACTTTATGTTTAAGGATGTTGGGAAATTGCTGTCCTACGTTTCCCTAATATTTGAGCAATTTCAATAAATGCAGCTAAACACATTTTTTTCATTGTTCTAGTTGTGCAAAACCACCTTAAAGACAAACAATATATAACTCCTAAAGTCCTTTTACACTTCAGGACTGTGACACTAGGTACAACTAGAACTCACACAGACACCCCATGGTCAATGTCAAATGAGATAGTTAAGGCACCAATTAGAGTGGGGTCACAGAGGCACAGCCCTGGCTGACTCCACAAATACATACTCTTGAGTTCTGCAGCCACAATGCATCCTGTGTTGCTGGCAGCTACACTCCTCTTGATAGCCAAGCTGCCTAGATTAAAAATCTGGATACACGTTACAGAGCAGCAAGCATGCTTCTAGGAAGTATCCTTTATATAATAATAAACAAGCCCACTTGACACTCTGACCTCCCTGCATATCCTTCTGTTGATAAGAATATTAGTGATACTTCCTCCAGCCTTACTTTGTAGTTCTCCTCACACAACTTATCAGCTCCATCCTCAGAGCCTGTTGTGTTTAGGCAGAATATTGATTGTGGTTGCGGGTTTCCTGCTTACAGGATGTCACTATTGCAAGGAGAGTTAAGAGTGAATCATCTAGGTAATTTCTCATTTTCAAAACAGACAGAGCATTTTACCTTGTCTTGGTTGAAGACAAGGTGTTAGGCTAAATGGCTATTCAGTTAGGCACAGAACAGCCATTCTTATGTTCTGGCATGTTTTAGTGTTCTCTGATATTTAAGGAACTAAGTACCTAGAGGTTCTGAATTGCAGCATGGCGGCATTTGGAGTGTATGAGAGCAAGGAACGCAACGCAGTCCTGATGCTGACACTGAAGCTATTTCTACTGTACAATTCATCAACAAAGGCTATCACAAGTAATTTGTATTTATGAAACCGCAAAATAGACCCAAGTGGGTTTTTTTAGATGTTAAGCCTATCCAGTGTAATCACAGTGTAGTGAATGTATCTATTGTTAGCATTAGCACTGAGAATTTAAAACTTGAATAGATTTTTGTTACCTAGGGAAATTTACATATGTAAATTTTAGCAGCAAAAAATCCCTAACCTATCAGTATTGACGTTTTCTTGGTTTGTATGGTAAAAAACTTAAAATAATTAATCTTTTGTAGAGGCACAGTTTAGCAAGATGTGCTGTTTTGAAAATAGACCTGCAAGCTTTGTAACCCCTCAAAATTTGCAAATAGATGAGAACCAACACTTAGTAAATGAGATAAGTTGATAAAGCCTATACTCTTTAACTAATTGTAGATGTAATGCCTGAAGATCTTGTGAAATAACTTTTGTTATGCTAGATATTAATATAAATTAATTCCACTGTGAGGATGATCTCTCTTTTCTTAAGAGTTGAATAGATTTGCTGTGACATTACTGTAAAAACCTCTGGAGATGTTCTGTGGATAATGATGAATATTGAATTAATTCCACGGTATTAAACTACACTGACACATTTGACTCCTAGTTGTATTACCTGTTTTGTTCCCACAACCCTGCCAAACAAACTTCATACATAAGTCCTGTATCTTCAGCTTAAGTACCAGAGCACACACCATAGCCATTCTTCTCTCAAATAGCCACTAGCCTATCAGAAGAAAGAAATGGACTCTGCAAGTGAAATTTTGTTTAATAAATCCAAGTGAATCTATATGAATGTGACACCTGGTCTTTGTCCAAGGATTCACAAAAACCTCAAAGCAAGAATGTGCTGTTGGGAGTAGAAGGAAGAAAGCCCAGACTGGTGGATTTCCACATCTCCAATTACAATGCACAAGACTCATTTTGCAGTTAAAAAAAAAAAAAATCCTTATGCCTTTTTGTTCCTGTCAGTTTCATTGTACTCTATCCTAGTATTGCTTGCAAAATCTTACCTAAAATGTATGTCCTGTCTTTCAAGGGATAGGGGTAAGAGTAGTGTTGTTTGTTTGGTGGTGATGTTTTATTGCTTTCTTTTTTTAATTGTCAAAAAGAAATGCTTTAGAACAATGGTTTATTTAATGTTTGTATTTATACACCCATTAAAAATTATCTTAACACTAACACGGTAGAAGTGTTAACCACATTGTCCTCTTTCCTTCTGATGCTCAGTTATGCTCTTAATATATCAGGCAACTCTCTTATAGCAGGGATCTGGTGGCGCAAAGTACTGGAAGCCATCTTTGATAGAGTGAGTTTTCACTGTTACTCCTGTCAGTGCCCAAGAACAAACACAGCTTGCAGTCAACAGACTGACCTCTAAATCAGAGATCTCAGCCTGCGGTCTGCAAACTACCTGCGATTTGTAATACATCAGGAAGTATTTTAAATTATGAGGGTGAGGGGAGAAAATATTGCTATCCATTAAATCAAGGAAATAATTTTAAAGGAGGGGAAATACAAGTACTGGATGGCTATTTAAAGTTTAGTCTGATTTTTATTCGATGCTGAAAGTAACTGTGTCAAGCCATGCACAACATGGTCAACAGTAAGAACAGTTAGTTTTTTGATCCTGTATCAGTGCAAGTACAACCGTGACCTTCTGAGGTTTTCCTGCAAGGACTTACTTGTTCAGGATGCCTAATCTTTATTCCTGCTGAAGGCTTTAACAGTATCACATCGCTTTGGTAATCAGTGGAGCATAAAAATGGGTATTCCATGAAGCTTGTTTGCAAGATCACTTTTCAAAACAGAATAACTCTAATTTATGTTAGAAAGTTGCGTTTCACAATCTAAGACATCACAAAATTCTAAGTACACATTAACAAAAAAAAAGCTAAGACTAATGTTTGCTTTTAGCCTAGTTTCACCAAGCTCCGTTTCTGTGTGTGAGTATGTGTGTGCTTTTATCTGCCTCTCTCATCCAACTAAACAACTTTTAAGCCAATTTCAGCAGCACTGGACAGAAAGTAAAAGTCTTTGAAGTAGGTCTCAACATTTTGGATGTCAAATGTTCCACAAAACTACTGTAAACACATAGGTAGGTAGAGATGAAAGGCCACCCATTGCCTGCACAGAGCATGTTACAGTGTGACCTCAATTCATATTAAGCCTCAGGGAATTTACATAGGATAGAGAAGTGCTGAGTGATCCAACATGGGAAAAGTTTCTGTCTGTACTCAAATTTTTATTAACTGTGACATAAAGAATTCAACCATGGGATTCCAAGCCACCAGGAACCAGATCTCATTACTGCTCACCAAACCACTTTCCCAGTTCAGTTGCGTTAGCAACCTGCATGAGCAATAAAATCTCCCCAGAGAAGAGCCCTTTCTCTGCTGTAGAAAATCATTAGTCTTTCGGTTGGTGTCTCAAAAAAAATTACTCCTGTACAGTCTGTTTGATCTTATCACATTATCACTTACCATGGTACAAGCACTATTTCATTCCTGAATCCAAACTCTGGAAGCTGAGAAGGTATGTAGGATGTCACATCTCATACAAGGAGGTTGAAAACCATGTAGATACTGGTATTCATGTTCATGCATTGCACTTTCAACTGACTGTTAGTCATTCTGCTCTGTGCTTAGTATGAATCTATGGAGAGGAGCCAAGATGAACTTAACAGCTTCGTCTTTTTTTTTTTTCTCTTTTTGCTCTGTAGTTTCTTTATAATAAAGACAGCTAAGGAAGGTTTAAACCCCAGCACACATCAGAGCTGCTCAAACTCATACCCAACTGCCAGTAACATCAGCTAGTTCAGCAGCTACAATACAGACATACAACTCTCTCCTAGGAATGCCCTCCACACTGAAAGACAGAGGAAGATATGAATAACATACTGCCTCTAAGACACCTAGGCATTCAAAGTCTTTAGCCTATTTCTTGTTCTTGCAGAAACGGAAGACAAAAGTGCCCTGATTTTTAAATAAGTATAGGTTTTGATTATTTTTTCTATAATTCCTGATCTTCCTGACTAGTTAACTAAAACGTAGCTCAAAATACAGCTTACAAAAAACAGGAGACATATGGTATTCACAGAGAAGGGAGTGGCTGCAGAGATACCTGCAGAGATGCCTGCAGAGGATGTTGGATGCTGGGAGAGAGAAAAGGATTTCAGCAAAGCATTTTATTAACAGTTGGTTTTTTCCTTACCTCTGATTACACTTGCATTTTTTAGAATATGCTCAGCCTTCTCCTACTCTACAGCTCAGATGCTGAAATGAGTAGGGATAACATGCAGATCTAAATGAGTAATTTGTTGTCTAGCATTTCCTTAGGATATTAAGGTGGACTGACTACCTCAAACCCCTTTCTTCAGCTAGTATATCTGTCAGACTGTAAGAACTACTTCAGCAATATTTCTGATTTTCTATTTTTAACAGCAATTTTCAAGCCTCCTGGAAAATATTGGGTTTTTTAATATCTTTATGAATGATCTGGATGAGAGGATCAAGTGCAGTCTCAATCAGTTTGCAGATGACACCAAGTTGAGTGGGAGTGTTGATCTGCTTGAGGGTAGAAAGGCTCCACAGAGGGATCTGGACAGGCTGGGTCAATGGGCCGAGGCCAACTCTGTGAGATTTAACAAGGCCAAGTGCTGAGTCTTGCACTTGGGCCACAACAACCCCATGCAACACTACAGGCTTGGGGAGGAGTGGATGGAAACTGCCCAGCAGAAAAGGACCAGAGAGTGTTGATCAACAGCTGGCTGAACATGAGCCAGCAATGTGCTCAGGTAGCCAAGAAGGCCAACAGTATTCTGGCTTGCATCAGAAACAGCACTCCCAGAAGGAGCAGGGAAGTGAGGCCACAGTGTGAATACTGTGTTCAGTTTTGGGCCACTCACTACAAGAAAGGCATTGAGGTGCTGGAGTGCACCCAAAGAGCAGCAACGAGGCTGGTGAAGAGTCTAGAGCAGAAGTCTCACGAGGAGCAGCTGAGAGAACTGAGGTTGTTTAGTCTTCAGAAAAGGAGGCTGAGGGAAGACCTTATTGCTTTCAACAGCTACCTGAAAGGAGACTGTAGCAAGGTGGGTGTCAGTCTCTTCTCCCAGGTTACAAGTGATAGGATGAGAGGAAATGGCGCCAAGTTGTGCCAGAGGAGGTTCAGATTGCAGGTTAGGAAAAACTTCTTCACCAAAAGGGTTATCAAGTACTAGAACAGGCTGCCTACGGATGAGTCACCATCCCTGGAGATGTTCAAAGGACATGCAGCCATGGTGCTTAGGGACGTGGTTTAGTGGTGGACTCGGCAGTAATTAATGGTTGGACTCTATGATCTTAAGGGTCTTTTCCAACATAAATGATTCTATGATTACTAGTCAAAGACTCAACCCCAGCTGACATCAGTATACAGGCCTGTAGCATAAGAGCATCTTGAGTTTCCCTCAAAGTACAGACTTGCAAAATTGATCCTGCACCCTACTACTGTCCTTTAAACTGCCTTCCATTCCCAAATTTCCTCTATAGTCTCAGCATAAAAGTCTACAACGGAATAAGAGGTCTTCTTTGTCTAACTTCTTTGTCTATTTTCACTCTCATGAGAGTAAAGGAGGAAAAAAATCATAGAATCATAGAATAGTTTCTGTTGGAAGGGACCTTTAAAGGTCATCTAGGAGGGAGGAGGGACAGGAGCAGGGACAGAAGGAGCAGGGACCTCTCCAACCAGATCAGGCTGCTCACAGCCCCATCCAACCCGGCCTTGAATGTTTCCAGGGATGATGCATCCACCACCTCTCTGGGCAACCTGTTCCAGTGTTTCACCACCCTCGTTGTAAAAAATTTTTGCCTTATATCAAGTCTGAATCTACCTCCCTCTACTTTAAAACCATTACCCTCTTGAGTACACATCCATCCTAAAACAAGTCAGGAGAATAGTAACATTATTAATTTTTCGTGTTTTTTTTTTCTACACATACTAAGTAAAGACTGTCTAAGAATGTAAAAGGCTGCATTACAACATTTCAGTTCCCCTTTCTCATAAAATGCATTGATTTAAATATACATATAGAACAAATGGAGAAGTCTCAACTCAAGTATAAAACTGGCTGTAACTGTGCTCTCCACTACTGTTTGCCAAGCAAAGCTGCTGAAGCTGTACCCCTATAAACACAGGGAGAAAAGCCACTATCTTGTTCAAAACCCCTTCCTGGAAAAGAGCAGATATAGTTTGAGTTTATGACAGAAATGAAAGAGCAAATTACCAGATTGCACAGGTACACAAAGACAGAGCTAGAAAGGAGCAACAGGACTTCAGGCTTATCATTAGATGAAAGGGGTATTGCCAGACAGCCAAACTTATGAAGGCTTATCTGCATTTCTAATTTGGAAATGATGGCTTTAATTTGGTTGTTAAGGCTGGGGAATCCGTGAGTTCAGGACAGAAAATTCTCTACATCTGTGCCCTGCTGCTGGATTGGGAAACTGATTAACGAGCTTGAAAAACAGCTAAGGCTATCACAGCTGCAGAATAAAAATAAAGCTAGTTAGCAGCTTTTATCTTCTAAAAAGGCAGGACAAATAATAGCACTTCACCATATACCAGAAGGCCTTTCACACTGAAATACTGCTGGCTCACTTTTATGGTAGCGTGAACACAAACTGCGGGGTGTGGAACAAGTTGCAATTGCCTTCTGGTGAAGAAGGCAATTAGTAGGAGTGGAAAACTCCAGGCTATTTCCCTTCTTCCTACACATTACTTTAAGAAAGCAGCACTGCATGACACATAACTCCCCTTGCTACCTACTTATATTCAAAGAACATTAAGCAGGTAAGGCAAAGTAATGTTGCTCACCCAGCAGAAACTAAGTAAAGATGAACAGGAAGATCCATTCATCCTCTCTTCCACAAAAGAACTAGAGGGTGTCAACGAAAACTAGTAGGTGGCAAGTTCAAAACATGTATTATGTTTGTCAATGCTTAGGGAATCTCCTTGGCACAGAATGCTATTGATTAAAAAAAAAAAAATACTTGGGTTCCAAAAGCGATTTGTCAAAAAAGAAGAGGGAAAAGAACAAGATTCCTCAATTTTATCACATTAATGCCACTTGGAAAACTCAGTTTTGTAAAGCTGAACTAAATCAGTCTTAGTGGCTATCTTAGCCAGAAAATACAGAAAAACATTGCAGAAATAATGTTGGCAAACCTGCAGAAAAAAATATTAGATGCCTGTAAAATGAGAAGATATTGGTTTTGTTCACTAATATGTGAAATGCAGTATTCCATACTGACTTGTCTTTTGTGTTGCTTAGGCTTTGTGATTACACTGTTGATAGATTACATCTAGTCATATATTTGGCAAATATAGTGAATTAGGTGAAGAGATCAGCAAGTAGATAGCAAAATAAAACAACATACAGTGAGATCTTGTCATCTGGCTGAACTACAGCATCTACTCTACTAATCTCCTCACACCCCATTTTATATACTCCGCTGTGAAACACTTGGCTACAGATATAGTCTAAAAATCAGTTGGAAGAAGCGGTGTCTCTCAAAGGCCATGCTACGTACGTGCCACGTGCTCTTCTCTAAAGACATTTGCCACAGCCCCTTGGATGGGCCAGCTGCAGAAACCTACCTAGGATCTGCTCATGTGCCATTTTTACTTTGTTGTAGAAGGAAAGGATTAGACTAATTTCCTACAGAACCAGCCATAATGTGACACCCAGACGGTGTGTGTGCCTTGGCATGTTCAACAAAAATTACAGAATAAGTAAGAGAACTCGAAGATATTCAGTTCCTACGGGTTTCATACAGAGAGAGGAGAAGGAAGACTAGGATTAGCATTTTCGCAAGTTCACTCCTCCCGAAGCATTTTTATCTTTTCAGGCAATTTTTACAGCCAAACCTGGCAGCCCACATTTTACGAATATTCTACAGAAGAGAGCTGATAGGGAAATGGAGGAAAATGTTCCTGTGTTTGCAGAGACAGAGTATCTTCGCATGTTTCAATTAAAAAAAAAACATTTAACAAAGAGGCATAACCTATGAGACTCTTTCATCTTACTGCTTAGAGAAATGCTTGGGTTGTTTTTCTACAGTGGTAAGTTTAGCCAGTTCCTTTCTTTGCTCCTCCACTGGACAGTGGAACAGTTGAGCTTTCAGGTATATTTTGTATTCTGCTCCATGCTTTCTTCTCCACTGGGAAAACATCCTAAACCTCTTCTTCAAACTTTGTTACCTTTTCTTCTAAGGTGAAGCACCACTGCATAAGATGAAGAATTTGATATGTTTTAAAATCAGTAAAGGATATTTTTGTCCCTGGTATTATTACAAATTGTACCTTTGCAATAAGTTATTTACTCATACATTTACTTCGCTGTCTTAATGACAGTAAGATCACAACTGCAAATCTGAATTCTGTCCATTTATCTTATCTGGGCTTTTCTTCCCTTGCTACTATCACCACCTCTGACAAAGCACTGGCTTGTACACCTGTGTACAGTTTAAAATTAATAAATGTTCCATTTTCTTTCAAGCTAAGAGCTCATTTATCTTCTGCTGAAATCTTGTTCATTGTTTTTGTGACGGATTACCTTGCAGAAATGATGCTGGTGATGTCCTTTCGTCCAAGCTGGTCAGCTAGTGTCGGCAAATTTGTGAAAGTCAATGTAATGCAGTGTAATGCCTGGATGTTTTTCAGAGTATATGGCTTTTTTGCCACTTTTCCCAATCCAAGCAGCTCATGTGTTGCTTTTGTGAACTCAAGACTTTGAGCTTTGCTTCCTTTTCTACCCATGTCTTCTTCCTGGACTTTCTGCAGTGACCCCAGTGTCAGAACACTGTTCTCCTCTCAGTTCTGCCCTGGTGATTGCTTTTCTTTGTTAAATCATCATGCTTTCTTGAAGGTTAATTCTGGTTTTCCAAAAGTGTCTCTCTTGATATTTTCCCCTACACCCCATCATAAGCTCTGATCAGGACCTCATGCAGCCCCTTGCAAATTGAGAAATTTGCTCTTTACACTCAGAACAGTTGCACATTTTTCTGTATGCTCATTTTCTTTTTCTGCTCTGTTTAAAAGCTGTATCTCATGTTTCACTTTTACCTGGAGCGCAGGACTCAGTCCTCAAATTTCTGTAATGTAGAATACCATAGTTAGTCATCTCTGCCTGAGTTAACAGTAAGCTATTAAAAATACGACCCATCTATTGTCATAAAAATGAGACTATATTATGTCTTCCTCCCTTGCAATTGGCTCCCACTGCTGTCAGTGCTATTTGAGCACATTCCCATCCGCATCCACATTTCCAGAGTATTTCAGAGAGGAAAATTACTAGCAGTGGTTCCTTAGCTCAGAAATATCAGTGTTCAACAATCACTGAGAGTCAAGCAACTTAGCAGAAATCCATTTATTTCAGGGTGCGAGCTCTGACTAGTTAATTACACAAGTCTCCAGACCATAAAACTTCCTCTTTACCACCAAAACATCTTAAAGATATGATTATTACAGAAGTGAAAAAAAAAAAACGCAGACCACAGAAGATTTGTGAGAAGAAAAAGGATTCATAAGGGACTACTTGAAAGAGAAAAGATGAAAACAAAGTTGGAGCAGAAGGGAGCAATAACCTGACAAAGGAGAGGAAAAAAGTGTAAACAAGAGGCTCGCTCAGTTTTGTTTCATTGCCCCCAATATACCATTGACCATTCAAGAAAAATCTTATGGAGAAGTCCAAGTAAAGCATTGCCCTACATCAAATATCTTTCTTACAAGAAAATATGATTTTTTTTTTCCTTCATAACCCAAGCATGAGGAGGCTTTTCACATCTCCTGGCCACCAGCATGAACTCCAGCTAATAAAATTAATTTGACCTAATGGTGTGAAATAAAAGTAATACTTTCTGTTACAGCCTTAGAACTGCTAAAAATTAGGTCACTTGAGTTATGTTCCTATGCTAGGTAATACCAATGCATTAGTGAAAGAGAATTACCGAGACCAGCAAAAAGAGGAGGATTTAAAACCATTTTAAAAAAAAAAAGATTCACGTGATATTAGGGCTAGAGATCGTACTAAACTTCTGGTTCGGCTTTTCTTGCTTTACCTCCTGTGTGTGTTTTTATCAGGCATTGCCAGCTCTCCCAAATTTGTACAGCCAAGTGATTTGAGCCCCTGCGGTAGGAGTTCTTCAGCTTCACTGACAATGTTAAACTTTGTGCTTTTTCCTGGTAGTCCCGAAGTGATAATTAATTTTATGTTCCCTGTTATTTGTCCAACCAACACAGCAACTAATTACATGTATTTCAGTCTTAAGACTAAGCTTAGTCTCTCTCTTCCCAGCATCATTCTACATCCACTAGCCTGTGACAATTTTCCTGCTCAGTTTGCCACCTGTATTTAACAAACAGTAAACACAGTGAAGGACAGGATGACCTTAAAACATCACTGAACTCAGCATTTGACCCATAAGAAATGTGGGTGCATGAGTGTACTGGGAGATTTCAAAAGTCTTGAAGTATTTTGTTTAGATGCTGGCAGTATAAAGTCCTTGTTTGGAAATATTTTTTTTTCATTACTACTATCAATTTAAAGGAACTCTTTGGTTTTTCACTTTTCAGTTGGAATCCTATTCATCTTAACATTAACTTGATTTAAAGTTAATATAAACTGAAGGTAAAAGCTTAAACAAATTCATATTCCTTTTATCTATGCACCAAAAATAAGCAGGATACAGCTGAATAAAATGTTTATTTTTGGTCCAACATGATTTCTGGTTTTCTTCTCTTCAGCTGCCCTTCTTCTCAGCTTCACGTGTCAGCTACAGAGCTTTTCAGCAGTGTGGCACCAAACCAATCCCTCTATTGTTCACCCAGCGTTACCTGAGTGTGCCCCTGTCCTAGGCACTGCCCAGTTCCCTTTGCCAGCCTTTCGGGGCAGCTGGTGGGCCTGGCCCTGGCCCTGGGGAGCCCTTCCCAGGCTAGCTGCAGAGTCCCTCTTGGCCCAGATTTGGTGTGGTGAGGGGGAGCAGCAGGAGACAGGGGAGGAACAAGACCCTTTTTTTTTTTCCACAGTGAAAAGGAAGCAGAGCTGATGTTAGCTGCTAACTTGAGCCCCAATTCATCTGCCCGTGTAAATCTCTCAGCTCCTGAGAGAACAAGGATGAGCGTTTCGCTTGCCTCTTGCAAGAGTCCTTCGTCAGGCTTGTCTTCTCTCCAGGATACAGAGAGTGAGGAGGGGTTGTACAGGGTGGTACAAGCACCCCTATGGCTAGGTCTTTTGGCTAGAGAGCAGGCAGTTCACAAACCAAAACTTTAAGTATTACAGAAAATGAAAGAAAGATTTTTACTTTCAGCGGTACTTCACTTATCTTCACTTAGATTTAGATTAGATATTAGGAAAAATTTTTTTACACTGAGGGTGGTGGAACACTGGCACAGGTTGCCCAGAGAGGTGGTGGAGGCCCCATCCCTGGAAATATTCAAGGCCAGGCTAGATGAGGCTCTGAGCAACCCGATCTGGTTGGAGATGTCCCTGCTCCTTGCAGGGGGGTTGGACTAGATGACCTTTAAAGG
Organism: Chlamydotis macqueenii; assembly: GCF_036417535.1. Taxonomy (NCBI): domain Eukaryota; kingdom Metazoa; phylum Chordata; class Aves; order Otidiformes; family Otididae; genus Chlamydotis; species Chlamydotis macqueenii. The sequence continues at coordinate 96,379,666 of NC_141556.1, read as the reverse complement.
TCCCTTCCAACCCTAACTCTTCTATGATTCCATAACCAACTGTCTGTGGACCAGAAAAATCAGTCACCTAACAGAGAAGGCCTATAAAGGTCAAGCAAAATTGCTGTGGAAGACTTGAGGATATGCTGAAGTGGTTGCTGATGGCAAGGCTTACTGAAGGCTTTCATGGGTATAGAATTCACCGTATATGCTAAGAATGCAACATTTTCAATGTGCCTTTCACCCCTTTTACTCACTACAACCTGAGTTTAGAGATGACCTAAAACTGAGAAGTTAAGTTGCAAAACCTTAAATTCTTCTGTACTGAAAACATACTAATTTTCCAAACTGCTTAATTGAGACAACAGCTAATTCTTTTGGATTGTCAAATTCTAGTTTTCACCAACTGGAGTTATTTAGACTACATAACGTTTTCCCTTTTTTAAAACTAGCATGTGGAAAAGCATATTAAAAACTAACTTCTCCTAAAGACACCATTATTGTCCAAGATACGTTTTGTTTAGGAAATTTAATCAGGCTCTGTTCACAATACAGAGGAACAAATTCGCCGTTTCTGCAGTGCTGAGATGAGAACTCTTTTGTGCATAAAATACAAAGGAGGAAGAATTGCATATCAAATTGCAACTAGATAAGGAACTTTATGTGATGAGAAGAGTGAAAGAATTTGGTGGATCATTGGATTTTAACATTGCTACTTTTATGGAAAATGGCATGGGGGCCTTTCATAACCGTGAACATTCAATGCTCATTTGAGCAATCACACCTCTCACAGCATGCTTGTTCCTTGACATTTATGCTGCTAGCGCTCTCTCAGCAGCCCCCTCATTACAAATCTCTAATGCCGCTTCTTGTGTCATTTAATTTTCCTGTGGAGGTCTTCTACTCACTGCCTTACCACACTGTTTTGCTCACAGTTTCTGATGTAATTGCAGCCAAGATAATATCAAACACAGTACGAATTGGAGAGGGGGAAAGCATTTAGTTCTTGGCAACTTCACTGAAATTTTCTGTCCTGCAGAGGAGGACATTTTGGTAAAGTATGTCTTCAGAAAAAAAATACTTTGCCTCAAACGAGTTGAGATGCTGTACTTTGACAAATAAAAACCTCTAAGTTGTATCTTGGAATAGAAAATACTGCAATTTGCATTTCAGGCTATAGTTGTTGAAAATATTCTGTACATGAATACCAATCCCTGTTAGTACTTGACCCTTGGAGAGGTCACTTAATGGTAGTCTCTGAATGGAGCCAGGAGGCTGTAAGTAGCTTCTTGGCAGAGTTGATCAAAAGGACAATTTTCAGCTGTTGGCTACTTCCCACCTCCTCCACCCCCCCTTTGCCCAATTGACAGTATAAGTGTGGAGAATTTTTTTGAGAATGTGGGACTAATCAAAAGAGTGAAACCATGAGGAGGATGGAAACAGAGAACAATTTAGCAGCAGAAAATAGAAAACTCAAAGTTTAAAGGGAAACAAATGGACTCCAGGGAAAAAAAATAAATTATAATTATATTTTAAGAGTCTTACTGATGCCTGATGAGGAAAAGGGTTAATTAGCAGATAAGAGAGGAATTTTGCAAAACTGCTTTGGCTGAAGAATGGAAAACTTCAACAGAAGCAATAGAGATAAACGGACCATGGCCCCTGTGAGAGGTGAAACAGCAAAGCCTCTGGAGATGTCAGACGCCAAGCGGCTCTTACTGTAGAGCTGATACCAACAAACTGTCAGCTCGGGCAGTGCAGCTTCTCTGCATAAGGATGCAGCTTCTGAAAAAGCTGTCTGAGAGATGCAGAGAGCAGAGCTGGTGCTCTAACAAATTCAGCATGTTGTTTGCATTGTCTGGTAAAATCCATCAGCAAACTTTACTTCTGACTTTTCAAGAGGTTTCCATCCTCCCTGACTCTGTTTCCTTGCTTCTTCGCCCCCCAACAGGCAATTCTGTGTATCAGTAGGTCAGTTTTGTTGGCAAGGTGACACACCGGACAAATCTGTTCACTAACCCAGTGCGCCCCCATACCAAAACACATTGGTGATAATCCACAGCTCACGTGCATGTTTGCGCTGGGGGGCAAAAGGGGGACAGGATCAGTAAGTGAGAGTAATGCCACAGAACTATTTCATGCGAGCCACTGAGACCCTTTAGTCAGAAATCACTTTCTGTGTGGAAGCCCTACAACCTTCACCTTTACCGGCCCTGCAGGAAAGAAGAATCTGAAGAAAGAAAAAAAAAATAAATCAGCAAAACCTGCTGTCCCCTCGGCATATTGCTATTATAGCAACACATTGCTATTCAATACGGAAACTCACCGTGTAGGGCACGCAGATTTTGCGGCGGCGGGCCCGGGCGGGCTGGACCAGCTGGGGGAGCTCCCAGCACGCCGACCGCCCCCCGCACCCAGCCCCGCACCGCCGGCTGCCCGGCCAGGCCCGGCCCGGCGCAGGCCGCCGGGATTTTAGCAGGAACAAGGGAATTTGGGGGAGAATAAGGTCAGTACCGTCCCCTCCTTCCACAATTTACTGCAAGTCTGCTGCTCTTTCAACGGAACTGATAAGCTTCGCAGTGAATTTCGCCGGTCAGACCTAAACCTAGCAAAAATACAGGGAGAAAAAACAGCAAATCTATCATCTAAATACTGCAGGGTGTTTTTTAAATAGCAAAGCAATTGCACAATATAATTTCATTAGCAACTGGAAGTCAGAGGCATCCTGGCTTGTTTCCAAGTACCGCCTGGCTGTAGAAATGAAATATTTACAGCATATACCAGCCTGCTATTAAGTCCTCAATTCTGCAACAAACCCTTCTGCTCTCCACCCCCTCCCCAAAACCCACCAAGGAAATACTCGTGTATGCAACCAGTGAGGCCCCAGAAATAAGCCCTTCTATTTTCAGTAAGCTTAATATTTTTTTGTTCAATGTGAGAGTCTGAACGTACTGCTCACCAGGTGTTGTAGGCAATTTCCTGTTGTGTCTCTAGAAAAAACACACACAGATTCCAGTTAAGCAACTGTTTGACACCTTTTTGTTTCCTTTGCTAAACAGTATTTCCTGTTCCACAGTAATTCGCGTTCTCTCACTGACCTCATCTCTTCAATCATTTCATACTGAATGAGCGCAACATTTCCCCCCCCGCCCCATGTTCTCCCCCGAAGAGGCAGCTACTTTCCATACCTCTCACAACTCACAAAGCTGACTCCTGCCTCAGCATCTTCCTTGCAACCAAGCCTGCATTTGCATCACTGCTTTCCCCCTCCCCAGCCTTTCTCCTGCGGCCTGACCTTTCCTGGCAGGCACAGCTGGTCGCCCTGATTTATTACTCCCTCACTAGCTGTGCTCGCTCGGGCATATGGGGTCCCACTCCAGAGGGGAGGCTGTGGTGCGAAACTTCAGCTGGGAAGATGACATTTAGCAGAGGCCCCATGCCTCAAAGCATGGTGCTTGCAGGCACATCCTTCTGCTACCACCTGATGTTGCATCCCTCTCTGGGCTTCTGGCTCAGTGATGCTCCTCTTCTTCATGTAACCAGTCACAGCATTCTCACGTTACATTTATCTGAGACACCAGAATACACTTTCTTTCTTTAAACTAATAGGAAAACTATGTTGTGGATGACTGAGGGACTACAAACTCTTCTTAATTATTTCAGGAACCTTTTTTTTTGCTTCCTTAGACATGCACTTTAAAAGGTCCTCTTAAAGGCTACTGAATGTCTGTTTGAATGTCTCATTAAAATGGAGATGTCAGCTCGATTCTGTTCTTGTTGAACAGGTGTACACATCATAGCTGTGCTAATGGGCACTTTTGTTAGCAACCACGGAAAAATGCTGAGGCTGACCTGGCCTGGTTGTACTTTAGGGAGGTGGCTGCAGCATTTTCATGAGGCAAATTAAGACACTCACTCAGTTACAAAGAAGCATCCATTTAGGGCTCAAGAGACCAGTTTTCTGACTCGTTTCTTAGACAAACACTGGATTGTCTGTTCAGTGTCTTTTCCCACCTAAAGAGAGTCCCTCAGAGAACAGAAAAAAAAAAAAAAAAACCCAAACAAACAAGAAAAGGTTCCAAAGACAAGATCTGAAAAGAAACATTTGATGAACTGGGTGGTTTTCATGTAGAGAAGAGAAAACTAAGAGAAATTTTCCAACTGAGGACCTTCCTTGATGGGCTAAACTTTTTTAAACAAAAATTCCAGAGCAGTGACTCAGGCCACCGCTCAGACATAATTCAGACATAATGTTGATCAAGCAGAGGACTCCCTGATCCTCTACCTTGTTCCCCAACTCCTTTCATCTTACCTACAGATTAATACACAGACACTTGAAATGTTCGGGAGATGATCCACTATTTTCCTCCTTGTCCACATTGTTACCCTATTATGCTATCTGTTCTCCCATTTGGTTTTAAGCCTGTGTCCAGGTTGCTGCAAAGAGGAGGAAAACAAGCTGTTCTCCATGTCCCTGTTGAATCGAAGAAGAACCGATTTAATCGCAACAAGGCAGATTTATATTAGACATTCTGAAAAGCTTATTAGTACTTACAGGTAGGAAAACAGGATAATAGATCACTTGAGGAGATTGTGGAGTCCGCACCCTCTAATGTATTTCAAAGCAGGCTACACAAAAATCTGTCAGAACTGAGAGTTCCTGCAGTGTGCCTTAGGCTCAGGATGACGCCTAGGAAAATTGCAAGGCCCCGATATGCTGTGTCCACTGAGAGGCAAGGCAAGGAAGAAAACACCTTCTTTGGAAAAAAAGGAAGGGAAGCATTGTGTAAGTAATGCTATTGTCACACTATAGAGAAGAATTCAATTTACAGCACTGTCATTCCAGTACTTATCAGGAACACTGAGTTTGCTTAAATGTATAATGTCTAGCATGGTAATTCCCTCAATTTATAAATTAACCAGTTGAAATGCTACTGCTTTCACATTTGTGTCTGAAATTGATTTTCACCTTGATAAATATGACTAGAGCTCTACAGTAACTTCTCTTTCACCTTTGTTTGATTTTGTTATAATATATTTTTAAAGAAAAGGTATATTATAGGCAATAATGAATTAAAGTGAAATGAGAAAAAAGGCTACTATAAGTCAGGAAATCATGGCTCTAACCATAAAAGATAAAAAGAAATAAGTGAGGGGTTTTAACTGTAATATACATCAAAAAAAAAATGAAAACATGCAATAGAAACGAAAAAAAAGATCAATGAGAGCTGAAATTTCATTTTGTAAATCTGCATAGCACCAGTTATAATTTCTGTACTGAGATTTGTCCTTTTGTAGCCATCTAATAAGCACAAAATGTAATTCTGGATTAAGATGTGTCAGAATAATATTGGGGGTATAAAGGAGAAGCAGCAGCACATTTCAAACCAAATAGTGGTGAATGGGTCTTTATTGAGAAGCAAAGAATTGTGGACCCTCTGTTTTGCTGCACCATGTAGAATTCAGTCCAACCGGATGATCCCATCTGAACTCGGAACTAGTTTCTTCTAGATTACTGTCTGTGCGAGTATCTGAATATGCCTCCAAAGTGCGTGAAGATGAAATACAAATAATGGGAGGTGATTCTAAATTGCTTGGACTGTGCATGAGCCAACTCTTCCCTTCAAAACTTATTTCCTGGAGAGATTCCAGACTTATTTTCAATTAAAATGAGAACAAAACAACTCTTGCTGTACTTGCTCTTCAGAGACTCCTCTTCTGCCTCAAACTGCAGCTCTCAGGCATGTAACTTCATTTAAAAAACGAAACACTTTTAGGCCATCTGCGTTTTTCTGCATAGCAAGCAGCCTTATGTAATCCTGTTCTGCTGACCTCTCTCCTGCTTCGAGGCTGGTCTGCACAGCCATTGAGTTAGGAGGAAATGGCAAGAGGCTTTTTGGAATACTCTCTCCCCTAGCACGGTCATAAATCACCCTCCCAACTCCTACACTTCTGAGCACTGCATCCGTTGTTATGTCTGACATAAGGGCATCCCTTGGGTTTCAAAGCATATGTCCTGATCTTGCCTTCTCAGCGGACGATTGTGGGAGGGAATGAGAAACACCAAAATCCAAATTCCTTCGGAAATCAGCGTCATTCAGTGTTGGTGATATGTCCCCTTGGCTTATCAGATGAGCAGCCCATTGCACGTCATCCTAAACTTTACCACAATTAGTCATGAAACTAATCCAGAAGAACTGGGAGAAGGGTAGTGGCTGCATTGTTTGAAGGCCAGCTAAATGAGAACATATGCGCTACTGAGGAACAGCTACAGCTGCCTCCTTCAGTCCGAGCTATATTGTGAAACAAGGCTGACACAGCCTCATAACTATTAATTTCTTGTCTTGTTGATAAACTTTAGTGCCCTTCTTAAGAACTGGGAGACTAGAACAAACCTCCCCACACCTTCTCCACTCCCTTACCATTTTTCTAAAGGAATTCTTTCTGGATTGATTAAGTTAAAATTGAGATTACATCAAAATAAAGGTGGTATTAGATTATAATACTATATTGGAATGTATAATCACCCTTGCTACAGCATTTTCTTGGCTACTTCTTCAACAACGCCTGTGATCTAAGCACATGACAAGTTCATTTGTGGCAGCAAACCCAGAAATGCAGGGCAAGTGTTTCTGTTCCTCAGTTTACCTACCTCTGAAGCAGGCATATTAAAGAACTTTAATCCAAAATTCATTCTCAAAAATTGAAGACTGACTAGTTTTTGGTACCATATGGGAAGGACATTAGTTCTCCACAGAGGTAGAGACTCTACACCTGTACTGTCAGTTTGAACTACAGTCATATTTTGGGGGCTATTTCAATTTTTCAGCTAGCTGATAGTTCTCTGATACATTTGTTCTCTGACTTCTACTAGTGTTCCACTTTTCATCACTCACACTAACACATACAAATATTGAAAAGCAGTATTTTATTCTGTAACATACCAAGGTGTTTGGAGACTTGAACTATGTCTATAACCACGGAATTCCACACTGGTATGAAAAGCAACATCAGCTTGAAAAAACCAGCAATGATGTCTTATGTCATCTTGCCTGTGGAGTTATTTCTATTGTTATTATATGGCTTTTTTTTTTTTTTAAGTAACATTTTTCTGACAATGGAAGTAGTTGTTTTTAAGCAATAGCCTGTAGGAGAGCAAGCAAGCACAGAAAGCCAGTGCTCCTGGTACAGAATGATGGCCAGACTCTCCACCAGAAATGGCTTCATTTTGGGACTATCAAAATGATTCTTCAGACTGGTCCAGCCAGGGCTTGGGGACAACCAGCTGGGTGGTAGGTTAAAACCAGGGTGTATGCTAGATGGCTTTATGCCAGAGCACAATCAGGCTGTGTGGAGAGTGAGGTTACTTTCTACTGTAATGGAAGCCTTACCCCTCAGGATCACACAAATATGTTTATGCAGGTTCCCCTTATCCCCACCCCTTCGCTTGCTTGAGTTTTCCCAATTTGTCCGAAATTGCAGCCAGCAGGCAGATATCCACCTCGGCAGCCTGGCCACTCTAGTGTCCCCAGTATGACACTTATAAAAGGGCAGCGTGAGCTCTTTCACTGCTGATTACCTGGGAGGTAAAAATGCTCTACAGGAAAGGAACAGGAACAAAGTACTCCTCTTCACATGGGAAATGTTACAAATGGAGAAGAAGGAAAGGATTGTAAGAGGAGGATGGAGATAATAAACAAGCACCACAGTTAACACACAGAGGTCGTATTTTACTCTTGCTTTACCTGTAGGCTTACCAGAGAGAGGCATTTTGGGAGTTCTGCTTCATATCGAGGGGAAGAGAGAGATCCAAGTTCCCACAGGCTAAAATTAATATAAATTCTCAATACACCATCTGAATATTTCCATTCTGCTGTTTCACATTGTCAGTAAACCCACATAGTAGCACTGTAGCAATCCTCTGTTTCGGTTTTCAAATCCTTCCTGGCATGTATGAATGTGAATAACAATTTTGAAGTAAAAGTTGAAGTTTTGACATAGCCATGAAATACTAGAGTCAGGAGCCTATAAAACACGGGCTTTACACATCGTCTCTTAGGATGCAACTACCCAACAAAATAGAGACTGCTGATCCAGCCTGTGTACCTGGAACAGTACAGCTTTCCCCTGCTTTTCAGCCCATTCCAAATGAGATTTGTTATTTTTCCATAGCAAATTCCATGGCTATGAAGATATATCTTCAGGTGTCTAACAGAGATGACATTTAAGCACTGCAATAATTTACCTAGGAATATGGCCCTTACTCCATCAGTTGGAGTCTTTAAATCAAATCTGGAGGTCTTGATTTTGATTTTGCAACTAAAACACCACATTATCAATCACACAAAAGGAGGGAGCAACACTGAATTTTTAAGTGCACTCTAACCATTGCTATTTCTGACTTTTTTGAGTGCCTAACACCACATCACCACATCATTAGCAGACAAAGCACTAACGGCATTAGCAAAATTATCTGGCAAAATACAGATATTTTGCTAGTATATATTATACAGGCTTTTCCTCAAAACAGATTTTTTGACTCACTTTTTAATATCTGCAATCCTTTAGGTAATCATAGGATGGAAGTGCCTGTCTGAGAGATGAGGTAGCTTTCTTTTTATTCTTAGGCAGCTGAAATGAATAATACCTTAATCCCTTGGCTACTTCATTTGTAACTGCTTGGTAATTGTGAAACGGTACATTACTGCTAAAGGATTAATTTAGTTCCTGCATGATAATTCTCAGCACATACCACATCTGCAGCAGCCTTTCTCAAAAGAAGGTGACTCAGTTTCATCTAACGCATTAGGAGTCTGCACCTTCTCTGCTTCTGATTAATTTCTGAGAACTTAAGAGTACAAACAAATAACATTTCCACAGCCCTTGCTGATTCAAATAGTATCTCTCCTGAAAGTGCAGGTGAAGGAATGTTCATTTTCAGACCACTGCATGTAATACCGGAGATGAATAAAATTACAGGTTTGCAAAAAATGCTAGAGATAAATAAAATTATAGGTTTGCATAAAAAGAGGTCATCATTGCAGGTTTCCAGCCAAACCTCTCTGTGGAACCAGATGAGAAATTGCTGCTTTCCCAATAGTGAGCATCAATACATATTTTCACTGGGGTTTTTTTCTGACCACTAAAAATCAGTGAAAATAAATATGAAATAAATATAAGACTGTACAAACTGCTGACCTCTTTCATACTAGTCAGAATGGAAAGAGATAGAGATAAATATCAGAAGAGGACATAAGAAGTTACAATTTCTTCAGGTGCCTAGGCTAACAATACCAAATTCTGGAAAGATGCAAGGTCATGTCACCAGGTAGAGTAACGAACTAACTGGAATACAGCTCACCAAAACATAATGAAAGAATCGTTCAAATCTGCACTAAAATTGAAAGGTATAGTGGAAAAACAATGTACTGCCATTCATTGTGCAGTGTTCTGTGCTTACAGAATCCTCCAGGACTGGCATATCTGAGCCACAAGTAACATATTACTCCAGCTCTAGACTGTACAACATATGGAACTAAAGATATGGACAAATTTAGCAGAGATTTCTGCTGAAAGTTGAATTGCCCTATAATAGTATTGTTGCATCTCTGTCAGAGCTTACACTCAAATACAGGAGTTAAATCCAGTAATACTCCTTGCTACAAAGGCAAAATAAGGAATATATTTCTCTCTCGCCTCAGCAGAACTCCTGTACTTATAGATACCTATATTGAGGGTAAACCAGGATGGGAAAATACCTTCTGCTATTCCTCTCAACAAGGAACACTCAACATTTCAGGGGCTGAAGGCCAGCAGTATGGACTTCCCTTGTGCTCTCTTCTCCCCAGTGGGATACAACATTTGGGTAGAAAGCAAAAAAAAACTAAGAAGAGATTCACAATTAAAAAAAAAAATTGAATGGGAAATATTCAGGACATTTGGGAAAAAGAAAATAAAATAATCAGCAAATAAATGAACAGAGAGCAGGTAAAGGAGAAAGAATTCAAAAGCAGACAGGTGTATTAAAATGGGTTCTTCAAAATCCAGAGTGGTCCAAGATCTTCACATTGAAGATTGGCAGATATTTTGGGACCCTTCCCTGGGCCTCCGTAGGCCCTGCCTCAGTGACACCATGGAGGCTCGCTCTTCTGTGGAAGTACCTGGCAGTGCACAGGAAGAGGGCCTACTGCAATATTTTGATAGCCATCCTTTGGCAACTGCGAGGCTGCAGTTAAAAGACAGCCGGCTGGATGAAAGAATTCTGTAAACTAACTTCTCATCTGAGCTTTAGGTTGCAACACTCTAGCTTCTGTGTGTGCATATACCAGTGCTTGACTGGCTACCTGGAACTTTGAAGCAGTATATAAATTTATGAATGATAATACTTTGAGGCAATTTTCAACTCAGCACCTCCATCATATAATGTTCAGATACAAATGACAGTATAATAATTGACATTTTTATGATGTCAACCAGTACTGCAACTTGCAAAAATGCTTGATTTCCAATACTAAGCTAATACACTCATCCAATACCTAAAACAAATTTGCTTATCTTAAAACTGTGATGGTTAGATACCTTTTTTTTTGCTATTGAATCTTCATATTTTATTTGCATGTGTCACACCAAAGGTTAATAATATTTTTTAATTTCAGTAGAGGTATTGGAGATCGGCAAAGCCTGCCAATAATTCAGATGTAATCGATATGTCTGCTTGCAAATTCACAGATTTCATATACATCCTGTCTGTTATAAGGTGACTCATTCTTCTGCCCATGGTCATTTTTATGGGGTGACATTTGTGATTTAATTTTACAAATTAAACTTAAAGCAGCCATGTAGCTTAGTTTCTTTGGCACATTAATTGGACAGTATATTATAGAACATCAAGGTCTATTCCCATCCTCTGTCAGCCCAGTTCTCAGCAATGCAATCTATATTTACATGATGCTAGAAAATTATTGATATCAACTGCCTCCATCTGTTGTACAATGAGATACTGAAGAGGCAAATAGACTCACAGGTAATGCAGGGAGTGGAGCTTGGGAGATGGATTTAGATCGCAGCTCTTTCCTATTCTGTCTCAATAACTTAAACCCTCCGTGTTTCAGATCATTGCCCGTACAACAGCATTAATTCTGTTTCTCCTATGTATAGAGGTAGAGATAAGGACCATTTATCTCACTGAATACACATACTGTCTAACACAGCAAGTCTCAATCTTTTTTGGAGCCTCCAAGCATGACTGTAATGCCAATACAATGAAAGGCAACAGTGTATTCTGTATTGATTCACGCATTAAAACAATTCAAATATTCAAATAACAAGAAGCCTGTTAACAGGGACTAGATGTATTATCTCAGACACCGAAGTTCTCCCATATACCTTTTTTTGATACAGTATTTGCATCCTGCTTCCTGTGTGACGACTGGTGTCTCAAGAATTTCCTCTCCACAGCCTTATTAGGTTCCTTGTCAAAGCACAAGGCTCCCCTGTACACTTGCTGTCCGTTGTATGACATGACGCTGAAGTCTGAGATCAGCTCAAGGAGAGCAACATTAAAGAAATTTCTCCTTGAAGATTTTTTTTTTTAACCTGAGCTAATTTCCTTTTTTTTTTTTCCTCATTCTAGGCCTTATTTAGGGTTGGATTCAGTACCTTTGAAATTCACAGGAGTTTTGCCATTGAATTGTGAGGGGAAAAACTAAAAAAAAAAAACCTTTGCAGACTGAACTTGCAGGTGAAGTGGATAAAATCATCACTGAGAAGGCAAATTTAAGGCAAGGCTACAGAGGAATTTTCAAGTATGTTAACATACCCCAGATGATGAGCACAAACTTTACACCTTTCTAGACATTTCCTCACCTATCAATTTTGAAGAGTATGTTTTGCTAGGGGCAGCTACAGTTCCCAGGATTTCTATCAGTCTGCATTCCATATGGCAATACTGAATGCTGCATCCTGTCCTCAGCAGCCACAGAGCTACTGGGTGTTGAAGGAACTTGACACCTTCAGTCCTTGCTCCTCACTGTGCCAACAGGAGCCCCACACCTACTAGTTTTCCAGGCAGCAAAGGTGGCATGAGCTGGACTATCTGATAACAGGTCTGGACAGAGCCATTCTGGGTATGAAGACTTCTGGTCAGAAGATGCTAAATAATACCTCCAGGGAAAAATGAAAAATTATGTATGTTTCAAGTAAGTTTAAAGAAATGCTGGCACCTCAAATATGACTATGTATTTCTTCAAATATCTAGCTCAAATATAGAGTCAAAAGTTTCATTTCCTCACTAGGAGGCTTTCTGTGTTGGGTACATGTATCTTGAAGTATTAAAATCCCTCAGCCTGTAATTAATTAGCTCAAGTCGCTCTGATGACGTTTACAGACAGAGAAGCAGTGGAGATTGCCTGCAAGGGTCAACAGTCTTAGTAGAACACGCCTTTTCTGGTAGGCAAGTATTTTAATAGCACTTCTCACAGCAAAACGGCTCAGCCAAGGTTGTATTTTGATTATTGCTAGCCTGCTGTGGAGGGTGGAACTTCTCTGAATGCGAGTGTTTCAACATCTGATTAACTGTTACAAATGTGAGGATAAGGCCGGGTGAAATTTGACAAAGAGAAGTTGCATCTTGTCAGAGAGCGCTTGAGTCACAGCTTGCACTGCTTGCAGGAATGCTTCCAGTTTAGCATATGAATGTTCCAGGTATTGCAGATTGCAAACAGTAGCTACAGAGATGTAAAAGAAACCCTACCGCCGGAAGGGAAAGCGAGAGCAGATGGAGGGCGTGTTTCTGAATAGAAATAAAAGGAAGTTGGGATAGAGGGAGGAAAAAGGAAAAATTGGCAGAGCAGTATATCAAAAATGTACCACAGAAAAAAGATTCTGTGTTTGCCAAGGTTAACAATGTCTGCCTGTGCACTTCAGACCAGTTTTACTCAAACCATTTATGCTGTTTGGTTTGTGCTTTACGTGCATTCAATCACAGGGGTTATCCATTCTCCGTAGGGGTTATCGGTAGGGGTTATCCAATCCTTTGGGTTAATGCTTCACTTAGTCCTCTACTGATATAAAGCAAATGCCAAATACTTTAAAGGAAACAGCAATAGTAGGGATCAGGCTATATCTTTCATATTGTGCACTATGATTTTTTTTTTTTTTTACAGTTGCTGCTGTGGATATGTTTTCAAATTGGCTCGTGGCCCAGAGACAAGAGAAACAAAACCCATTTTCTCTGATATCTTCATCATGTTTCTTTTCCTCCCTTACTTGAATGGGGATGTTCTTTTTGCCCTAAGGTTACAAAGTAGCAGGTGCTTTTCAAGCTTTCCAAGACTATAAAATAAATTCATGCAACTTTTAAAATGGAAAACTGTTAGAAAAGCAAAACATTTCTAGGGTTTACATAAGAAATCACAGTGTAACTCAGATAACATGCACAGAATCATAAACAACTGGTAGCTTAAAAAGAATAATCTTGAAAATACGTGTCAAGGAAATGTGATTTATCAAGTAAATTTGAGAAAACTGATCTGTTTCTTGGTATTCCACAAAAAGAAGGAAATGCTAAATTAGTTTATCTAGTAAACAACTTAGTGAAAAATATTAATTTATCTCCTGTTATTGTACCCAAAATATATTCAACTCAAGCCCTGGTCCTAGATGTGTTTATCTTAATTATAACATCTAGTTACAACTACAGATGCTTAATGACTGGATGGTTTTCCCAGTGGCTACAACTACATCAAACGCCAACAAGTAGGAGAATATTTTCCCTACAATGCTTGCTGCCTTGTGGTTTGATATTGCATCACAGAAATCAGTGGGAATTTTGCCAATGATTCCAAGTGGTGCAGAAGGACTTCTTTCATTAAAATCTGCATATGTGTTCCACCTCTAATCCCAATATTCAATAACTTCACACAGCTTCCAGCAGAGCTTCCTGTAAAGAGTTTTCTAAACTACAGCTTCTGGGGCTTTGTTGAACCAAACTGAAAGGAAACATATGCGACACAGAAGCAGGACAGGTAGAAGAATGCACAAAGTACAGTGATGTTTTTTTGGCCGTGTTACATTAGGTACATAAATTTACAGTCATACATACACCAGTTAATCAATCATCTCCAGTCAGAAATGTCGAGGCATCTTAAATGATATTGTACCATGGGACTGTGTTCAGGCAATTCCTTTTCACTCTATTATAACTTTTCATCTTGAGCCAATATTAAATTCCATTTATCACAATAGGTGTCAGTAGCTATACCATTTTCAGTAGCATCTTCTAGATAAAAACACCCAAATGTCTCTCTGCAGCACCATTAACAGTATTGACTGCTCTATTTTCTCTCAATAGAAAGCCCCTCACAGATACCTTATTGTGAAAAAGGCATCCTCAGCAGCACTAAACATCTTTTGAGCAACGTTTGAAGGAGATGAGATTAAATACTCAGCAACAGTTATGGACAAGGCTCTATGCCATTTTCATTTAGGGACTTTGATCATTAAGGGAACGTGTTTTTCCTTGTCAGTGATGTTTTACTGTCATTTAAGTGGGCTCCTGCCATAGAAAGGGATGAAAAGTTATTAATACTTTGGATAAAAAACCCCCCAACCATTCTTCATTCAACTCTCAGTGACAGAGCAACTGACAGAAGCAGTGAGGTGACCAGAAGATGTATGGAGAAGACAGCTGATTTTTCATCAGTCATTTATCTTGTCTCCTTTTGAGACTGCATGCTGGAACACAGAGTGTTCAACTGGTGCCCAAGGGATTATCTCAGACCATCACTTAGAAGTAATGAAGGAATGCTATTATTCTTCTACTGCAACTGTAAGAAATGTTAGCAAGTGGTGAGGACTGTAGTCTAGCTGTTAGAGCAAAGGACAAGGGGCAGCTGTTGTCTGCTTTATAGCTGCTTGGATGATTAGCTCAGCTGAGTCATATTGAAGGAGATAGGAGTGGAATAGTGGGCAGAGGTGGAAATCAGAACATCTATTTGTTCTTAATTAAGTGGCCTCTTATTCTTCCTACCAGTCTGCCAGTAATGTTAAAGGAAAACAATGGCATTTGTTACATCATAGAAGAAATTACCTGAAGCTTTTTGCTCTTGGAAGTCACCGCATACTGCTATTAGTGTGTCTTCTTGGATAAGTTACTCAGCTCCGCTGTAGAGTATGTGACAGAATATGCCTTTCTAGTCCCTTCCACTACACTCATTTTAGTCATGAAAAGGTTCTGTCATACTGAAATGACATCTGTATTGCTGCAATCAGGGAGAGAAAATGCATATGATATACCCTGACTTCAATGCCCAGGAAGCTGACAAGCAGAGCTTTCTTTCTGACCTCTGGGAGCATATCTCCATTAACAGAAAGAAAACAAAACTGGTCTCAAAAGACAGTGACAGAAACTCAGGAGACAGTGGGAAACTGAAGAACTGGTTTTAGTTGTTATGAAGTCATTATTCCTGTCTTGCACTGCCAAAACTGCAGTTTTGGCACCACATCTCTTCAAGATTTGGATAGATTTGTGGCCAAATAGCTCACTCATGCTATTAGGTAATTTTCACACCCAGGTAAAAACCAAGAAGGTTGGGCAAATAGAATATTCAATTTTACTGCTACAAATGCTTTGTTTACTTTTAAAACTAGGTAGGACTGCTTCTTTATAAAAACAGATTCATCTCTCTTTACTTAATAAATTATTAAACTGTTATCCTCTCAGGTATGGCTATTCTCTAAGTCAAAAGAATGCCTTTTCCATTTCTAATAGATGTATCACTGCAGAAAGTGAGAAATAACACTTAAGTTACAGAGAAGCAGCAGAGAGCAGTCCCACCCCTACCTATGTGGGAGAGGTCTAGAAAGAAGCATAATAGAAGAATAATCTTAGAGGGTTTTTTTGGTAATGATCCTAAGTACCAAGTTGTTCTATTCAGCAAATGGCTACATGCTGCAAACAGGTACAGTGCAACAAGCATTTGACTCTTAGCAAATATTATGCTTATGTTCATTTTCTTGAGATAATAAACTATGCAAATTTAGATAGGAACATTAGATAAGTCCCATTGGCACCTGACAGATTAAAAGCAGAGCTGTGCCAGAGTTTTCATAACCTTCCCTGCTGCTATCTCCAATTTTTGCATTATATCTCCCCTGACTTCATGGAAAATTGACTGTATTGGCTACAAAGACAATTGCAAAAGACAATTGCCCTAAGAATACACACAGTGCCTCTTTACCCTATCCATATGATGACCTGTGTACTTTTTGAAGGTTGGAGTTTTAGAACTGCAGCATGGTTATAACAGTCATTGCCAGCAGCTAGATGACATTTTTTGAGTGAGATGCATGTTTGACAGTTGCTTTATGGACACATTTGCTTTCAGTGAGAGACATTTTCAGATCAGACACAATTGCATCAATTCACAGAAGTACAGCTGAGAACAAACCAACCTCTCTGTGCCTCACAGTCACCTGTTGAACTGCAGCGCTGTGCAGTTAGGAATACACGTTCCTGATGCTTGCGAACTTTGGATGTACTTAGCTTTGAGCACCACGCTCTAAGGACTTACCCACTATCCCCTGCTAATGTGCGTTTGCATGTGAAATAACCTTAGAGACATCTGAAAACCTTGTTGTCTCAACAGCTAGCTTATAAGCCTTAGCTAAGCCTAAAAATTCCTCCTTAGTCCCAGCTTCACCTTATGCCTCTCAAAAATAAATACTAAGTAATGAAGGCTAAGAGAGAGACACACCATGCGTGCTCCTCCTGTGTTTGTTCTGGGTTTCCCTCCAGGTCCTCTCCTTCCTGTCCTCTTTCATCCTCTCTTCATGCTCTCTGAAAATATGTGACTGGAAAGGTCAAATGTTATCTACTTCCTCAGGTTGTCAGAGGGTGTTTAAAAAGCTTCTTCCCACAGCTCTGTAAAAATTCAGCCCCTTTCACTTTTTTTTTTTTTTTAAATTTCTTGTGAAACTCAGACAACACTCAGGAAAGGGAGAAAATACACTGACTGAATTTATAAGTATGCTGACAATATTTCTTGCTCCATGGAAAAGCAATCTCCTGCAGCAGACTGGAAAACGTCCAAACTAATAACTGTAATTAATAGCTAAAGTAATCACATCCCATGCAACTGCAGCATGTGACCCCTCACAAGCGTGAATATATTTTGCTTCTGGCACCCACCGAGAGAGAGAAATATTACCTTGCTTGCATAGGAAGCTCATAGAGGCCGAGCCACTTGACTAGAGCCCCTGAGGACAACCATGGTAGGTAGCCCTGCAGATCTGCTACTGGCCTTGGGGCCTGCTGAGCCACGGCACCCCATGGCAGCCTCCCTTCTGCAGGGGGATGGCAGACTACAGCAGCGGCTCCTGTGGGCTGGGCTGAATTGGTAGGACAGGGGTGCTGAGGAACCCACAGAGGTGGTGGGTGACACGGTCCCTAGTCAGAGTGGGGAGGGCTGCCCACAGGGCCTCTCTCAGGGCCACCACCCCTGACAGGCCCTAGGGCATTTCCCCTCCTTCCCAAGAGGAGAGCCCCCTCCCCAGGCATGGTAGGCAGGGCCAGCCACCCCCTCTTCCCTCCTTCAGCCTTTGTGTGTACCCGGCCACTGCTGAAGCCATGCTCTTCCTCACTTGCAGCTTACTGTGCAACATATCTGGCCGAAAGGTGCATGGCCCCCCTCAGCCTCCCTTCTTGCAACAGCAACGCGCAGTGCTGCAGGGTCCAGCCTCCTCCGTAATTCAGAATAACTGGGACCACATCCACACACGGTCCTTCCTCATAGCACATCATGCACCCAAGGATGGAAACTACAAGGTAGCCAGGGATGTTAGACCAGGCAGTCAGCTGAGGAGCTCTCAAAGATAGTGAAGATTAAAATAAAATTATTTTTCACTTTAAAAATGAGACACCTGCCTGTTTCAAAGCCTGACCAAGAAGAGGGCATTTTATGCACCAGTGCCACAGTACCAGGGCAGTTGTGGAAAACAGCCTCAGGTAGGGCCGCTGAAGGACAGAAAGAATTTGGCAATAAAGCAAACTATACATTTAAAACAGTTACAAAGTCT
The DNA here is from genome assembly GCF_036417535.1 of Chlamydotis macqueenii. NCBI lineage: Eukaryota > Metazoa > Chordata > Aves > Otidiformes > Otididae > Chlamydotis > Chlamydotis macqueenii. The sequence continues at coordinate 96,361,612 of NC_141556.1, read as the reverse complement.
GTGAAATTATGCTTTATCCTCCTTACAGGTTTCAGTCAACTGAAAAACAGTCTGGACAAAGTTCTGCTATATAAACACAAGCACATACAGGGGGCAGTTGTGTAAATATAAGCAAACCAAGTTTGATGCTGCTTCCAATTAAGCGATTCTAGGGGTGAGAAGCCAAACGAAGAGAGGAACCAACTAAACAAGCTGAGCCCAGTCCTGTGCTCAGCGCTCTCATCATGCAAAACAAGATGCAGTTACATGAGATGTAATTAAATGAGACACCACTTCGACCTGCTTTTTGTGAACATGAATGCATCAGCTTTATACTTAAAAAAAAAAAGTGGTGTCATCTAGGTAGCTTGCTGACCTTTATAGATGATCTGTTTATGACATGTCTGTACTTTCTTACCCTTCCTTGACTTTCCTGCCTCTATCACTATGAAAGTTTTGTTCACTTATTTATTTACTTTCATCCATTTTGAATATATTATTTTTTTTCAGAAATAAGTATACTGAAAAAAAAAATATGCTAAAAAGTGTAGCTACAAACCTCCACTGTAAAAGGTAGACTCCTTTAAGGCTGTGCCTCCATACAGATATCTAATTTTGTCTGAAGGTCCCTTTCCCATATATTCATATCAATAAACTACTTAGAAAAAATACATGGCCTGATTTCTGTTTTCAAAAAATGTGTGTTCTGGACTAACACTAATGATTAAATGGAGTGGGGACAGTTCTACATTGTTGATGTAATCTGTTCACCTACATCACAATAAATCAACTTTTAGAGGTTGGTCTACACGCTGATACACATTATCTGGACTGTGACAAGAGTGCACTCTTGTAATGAAGGTCACGTTGGATTTACTGCAAGTTTTGCATCTTTCACTCCGTAAGGCAAAAAAAAAGTTATTTTCTGATGTTTTATGTATTTCTGTGTAAGAAGAGTATCCTATTTCTTTATGTCTGCTCAAGGTCATCAATAATCCATGAAGGCAGCAATGGAGCAAAGAACAAACACAAAGCTCTTTTCCATTCTTAAGCCAAATTGTTCCTAGGTACAGGAACAGGATTAATTGCTCACACTCTTAACTAATTTTGTGACAATACAAATTATCTTTATGTTGCTTCCAACTATATATCATGGAAAGATACTGGGAATATCTTTCTGCGAAGCTGCAGATTCACTTTTGCATTATCCTGATTAAAAAGTGCATCTGATACTAAGACCTGAGACAGCTTCTTCATTTTCTAGTCTGGAATTTTCCCAGCTCTTCTGTACTGTATCCACACAAAACTGAAGTGCTGGGGCATTCTTGAGGTAGGCTAGTTTCCTCCAAGACAAATAGTATTTTAGCCTATGGTAACTTCAAATCTGCAGTCTGTAAGCCCCTTTAGTTTGCTGGAGTTACAGCTGCAGGACCTGCTCCTCTGGAGTCATTTTGTACCGCTTCGCATGTGTAAAAGGAAAAGGGGTTAATACTATTTGCTTCAAACTTGGCATAGACTCAGTTGAGAGAGCAATCTCTGAACAGAAATTGTGCTTGCAGTCTCTACCCTGTTTGGAAAACTTCAAATGAATAAAAACATATGAAATGAGAGGTTTTGAGAAAATCTATAACCACAGGGACATCTCTAATTACCTGTTTTGGTTCCTAAGGTGCCTCTGGAGAGTTGGTTTAGACCAAGACCTTTGGCAGTACAATGAAACAATTTCCCACAGTTGCTAGTCCATTCTTTAGCTCGCAGAAGAAAAAGTTTCAGATAAATAGACTTTTTCATATCCCTAAGGAGATAAGAAGTCAAAGATGCAGGCATGATTAGATTTCTGCTTTACTTGTAAAAGCAAAAATATCACCTTAGTAACCTTCTGAGCAACAGACTTATGCAGTTATGTGCTGGAGCATATTAACACGCAGAAAGCGTTTGAGGAAATATAAGCCTGTTTCCTCTATTGCAATTTATAAAAGTGTAAAAGGATGCCATACACAGTCTTCATAAGATACATGCCCTGATTTCTCAGAGCTTAACCAAGAACACATATCAAGCCTAGCCTCAGAATGACAAATGGTGACAAAAGGTGAATATAATTTTACTCCTTACAAATGAAAACCAGTGATTTACAATGTTATGCTTTGGATGTAGAGCTAAGACATCTCCTATCAATCATCCAGAATAAAACTATCACTTTGGAGTGGCTGGAGACAGACAGACCAGTTGGAAATTTTGGAAAAACTTTTCAAAACACAGGTGTACCAGTCTAGACACTTAACAACAAATCTAGGCCTACATGGGAAGCTAGAATTTCAGGAGCACTGAAAGCCCTGAGCCCCTACAACAAAATTACTGGTAAGGAAATTACCAGACAAACATTTGGCAGCTGGAGGTCAATATTTTTGCCCTTAAGGAGCTACACTGATCAGGTCTTCAGTTATTCATAAAAGTCAATTTTTTAAATATATACAAACCGCCTGCTATCTTTTTATATTTTGTTCATTTAATTTCTGATATGGTGTACACAGTTGTAAACAGTTTAGCAAGAACACAGGCAGAGAGGATTTAATAGACTAGCTCCTAGTTTAGAAGCTCATAAATATGTTCCAAAAAGTAGACCAAGTGAACCCAAATCACAACATTTGATAAACTAGAATTTTAATATAGTCTGAAAAATTTGCTGACTTCTTCACTTTCTACTTTCACTCCCTTAATTGGATTCTGTTTGTTAGCACTACATGATGCAAATGGAGGGGTAGAGCTGTTAAAAGCTGAGCTTTTTTGACCAACTACAAGGCCAATATTATACACTTGTAGTATATAAAAAAAGTTACAGCAAGGAAAGCTAGTCAGATGAGATGCTGAGCTGAGCTTGGGAAGCAAGTTACACTGAGGTAGCGCCCTTGCTTAATGATGAATGCAAGGTAATTCAAGGCACCTTACCTCTCGTCGAAAAAGAGATAAGCAATAACTTCCCTGACAACAGTCCTACAAGCTCTGACTCCTTTAAAGCTGTGCCATTTTAAGACAGGTTTCAGTAGAGGAAAAACCAGGGCTTAGCAGGCATTTGAGTCACCAGCCTGCCAGGTACTCACAGCTCCATCAGCTTCCATGCTAGCCTAGGATGAGGAGCGCACAGTGAGATGCATTAACCACACTTCCCCTTCTGCCTCATAAAATGCAATAGCCTAGCCATAAATAGATATGCTTTATCTAAATGTGTTGCACAGAAGTGCATAACTAAATTTCATTTTGAGGGTGGGGGTAAGAGGAGCATCAAATATGTTAACTCAATAACTGTAAGTTAAAACAAATGAAAAAAAACATCATTCCCCCCCACGCACATTTCCCAGAACTGTGAGATTTAGTACACAAGATTTAACATCTCAGTTAGAAAAAGGAGCTCAGAAAGATACAGCAGAACATATGGCATGAAGAACGTGCTAAATGGCAGAATTTGAAAATGATTTGCAAGATGCTCCATAAATATTCCAACCCCAAACACAAGCTGTTTTTCAGCAGACTCTTGATAGAAGTATATGCACACAATAAAACGATACATTTCTTAGCTCACAAATGGCCTCTTCTCGTGTCACTCTGAATGGCGCAATGTAGAATTAACCTGCATGTAGGAGGAGCTCATAACCAGGCAGTTGGTAGGTTGGCCAGACAATGTCAGCGTTTCCACTGTACTCAACAGCAGCGGACAATATTCAGTGATGACAATGGCTCTAGAGTACATTGCATCTATTGGCCCAAAGGATGAGCTCTCAAGAAGAGCAAAATCAATGCATTTCATAACCTATATTGCTCCAGAATACAGGATTTCTGGACATGCTTCAGCTGAAGCCTGGATGCATGTTTCCAAATGAAGTCAACAGGAGATGCTGATGAAAATCACCCTGTTAGGCTTTCACTTTGGGTAGCAAATTACTTGTGTGTAGCTGAGGTTTAGTTGACATCCACTGACTGGAGTTTCTTACTAGGCATTTTAATAATATAATCACAGGCACTTAACAACAACAACAAAAGACATGAATCCATTTAAAATCTAAGACTATCCAAGCTCTCAGTGCTGAATGCTACTGAGATCAGTTGACATCGGAAGTACTGCAGAATGCTAATGAGAAACGAAACTTAAAGTCCTTTGGTCACACTGTTAATTCTCATATAAGTTGCCACAAATCCATCTACTGTCCACAGAAATGAGACATAATTTTAAATTTCTATCTATGAAAAAAAATTCCTTTCTTTGAGTGAAGTGGAAACAGAAGGATGTGGCTGAAAGCCTCACAAACTGAATTCTCATCATAGAAAGAGATATTTGAGTTTGTTTAGCCAGGTTTGTGATTCAAGAGAACATTTCCCCACAGAGTTCCCTCAATCGGTCTGCTTTTGGGTGGTATTCAACACACAGCTCAAAATTCAGCACAGTAGGTAACATACCATTCTATTGTGAATGTTTCATTTCACCTCCAAGGCATCTCTTAAATGCTAGTCTTTGAGGGACTCATTTGCTTTCATTTGCCAAGCCTCCAGCTGGTAGCCCTGCAGTAAAGCCACAACCTTCCTGTTTCATGACTCTTACTTCAAATCCTTCTGTGCATTGGAGAGATGCTGACAGAAGAAAAAATAGTTGCGCAAAGGTGTCTTGACAAGGACTCAGACAACCAAGGCCATGATGTGCCTCTGAACTGTCTCTCCTCAACATCTCATTAAGCATGGATGCTTTTCTTTTGGGAAAAATAATACAATATACTGGCATCATCTTTTTAAGTTGCTGCTATAAGCTAGGTCTAAAATACATAATATAGACTCTTCCTTTTTTAAAAGGAAAGGATGCCTTGGGAGACCAGCTGTCTTTATGTATGACTATTCTTCTTAGAAGCAAAGGGCCGTATTTTCTATTATTCACTTACAATGTTGCAAATGTTGTAGGAAACCCTGGAGAAAGGAAACCATGCGCAGAGACTGTGAGTAAAATGAACCAACGTAGATGGCAAAAGGGGCAAAATGAAGGAAGGGGGACAACAGAGGGCAAAAGCAGACAAAGATGCAGTCAAAAGAATACCTTCAAGAAACCTGATGCTGGTGGATAAATACTCACTCAGCAGAGTGCTCTCTCTGCCAGCAAAGATAACTCCTTACAGGAACTGCAGGTGTTGCAGGACAAACCCAGAGCCCACCAGGTCCTCTCTGCACAATGAGAATCATCCATGTTGGTACAATGGGTTGAACTGGTGGGTTGCACCAGTGCTGTGGACTGAACTGGAGGCACTTTGCCTCCTTAAAAGTCCAATCCTTCTCTGTACAAGCATCACAACATAAAATCCTTCCATAAGCCAGCTGAAACCTATCTTGAGACCAGGTGGATACGTTACTTCTGCCACTCCTATTGAAAAGCTGTTTAAGGACTCATTTCTCTGATGGTTACATAACTCCCCTTCACTTTTAACCTTAACATAATCACACATGATTTATACATGCTGCTTCTCACCCTCTTATATTGTACTGTATTTACTTAGGGTAATCAATCTTTCATCCTTCATTAGATTAGCCAGGTCAATACTCATAGATTTCCATTCCCCACACTATTCAAGTAGCTCCCACTTGGTCGAGGTTTATTTAATCTTACCTAGCTATTGCAGAGCACTGCTCTCCGCACAATATTCTAGATGAGGCCTCAGCTGAGTCTTGCACAATGAAATTACTATTTCCCCTCTGTTGACAGTATCTCACCTGAAATTGCCCCTACTTTCGCCCTTGTTCCTGCTCCCTCACAGTTGTCCTACATAGTTACTCTGTGACCAAACAGGCTTGTTTCTCTCCCTCATGTTGCTTTTCCTCCAGCTGATGGCAATGCCGCTGACAGGAGGTTTTGTTCTGAATCTGAACGTGTCTAACCCTACATACTGCCCTTGGCTGAGTACTAGTCTTCAACCTATTTATTTTCTTGTGTTTAAGGTCATCCAATTCTCGGAGTGTAACAGTCTAGTCCTACATGTCCTCTCCTTGGACTGTGCCATCGCTGCAGTCTAGTTGCTCCTTCCTCATTTTGTGTCAGGTTTACTTATGAAAATACTAAACAAGACTGCTTTTAAGACCCACCCTTAAAGAACATTGGTAATAGCATCCTCCCAGCTTAAATGCTTCTCTTAATAATTTGTGTCATCTCCTCACTAAACCAGATACCTTACCATTGTACAGTTCTTACACAGAAGAAGCTGAATACTTAATCTCTCATAGTCTGTGCCCTGTCAAATGCTCTACTGTGGGTTAAGTAACACTTCCTGAGTTTCCTTCGCCTAAAACACGGGTATCTTACAAAAAAAAAAAAAAAAAAAAAAAAAAAAAAAAAAAAAGAACATAAACATAATTGTCCGTATACTATGATCTTCCTTTGATAAACTTATGTTAAATTTGATCTTGTTTTCATTTATCTGTAAATAATCTATTATTCTTCTCTTCAAAATGTGTACCAAGCTGTATGCACAAATGCACTTAGTCAGACAGGCCTGCAGCTTTTTGGATTGCCTTTCTCTTGCCACTCAGTGCCTAAATATTGGCAATACATTTGCTGTTCTCTATTCATAAAAGCCCACTATGACTTGATTCCACTGCAGAAAATCCTTGTGCTAGATTTTCATCCATTTTCATATGCAAGTCTCTTCAGGTATCTAAGACGACAAGTCCTTGTGAGCTGGAGTGAACTGAAATCACAAAGTTTATTTTTCATATCTTAGTTGGGGAAATTTCCATTCCCTTCTTCCCATTAGCCATCTCCTCTATCCTTTTCTTCTTTCTCCCTCCCCCAAATTCAACTGTAAAGAAACTAAAAGTATTTAAAATGGGAATTTAGATCATCTTTAATTCTATCCCCATCCTCAGTGCACAGTGTTTCCATTTTTGTTCTTGTTCTTTTTATTTGCATGGTTGAAAAATATTTCACAATTTGCTTAAATTTCCTTTACAAGATCTGTCTCAGCTTGACTTTTGGCAGTTATCGTTTCACCCCTGCACTTCCTGACCTCTCAGATGCAACCTTAACACTAGTTCTGACATATGTTCTCGCTATGTTCTTACATATGGGTAATTCCTCTCTTCATCTAAATTCCTTCCCTAATAGACGACAAACTGATTGAATTCTAAAACTCCAGAGAAGGAGTCATGAATATTTTCATAAATAAACCCATCACATTCAGATCATTACTATTTATGAAATCATGTTGTTTGATACTGAGAAACATATGCTGATCAATAAATAAGAACGTCTGTGATGCTTAAAACATCAAGAAACACCAATAGCTTGAACAAAAAATTATATAAAATTCCCCTTTTTCCTGAGAATTAAAATTGTCTTATTTTCAAAAGTACAATTACCATACCTTGAAGTTAAAAGAAACCCCCACAACTACATCCAATAAGGATTTTCAATCATGCATTGTACGATTAGTTTAAAATAAAAAGTTTCCAAAGTAGAAATCAGGAAATGGAGCACATTTGAACTCCTTACAACATAGATATTGAACTTGAATTAACCCCTTAAATGATAAAATGGGTGAGAAAAGAGTATAAATAAAACTAAAGAGTGTGAAATATATCAGCAAACATGCTGAGTAGATTAGGCGAGAGATTAATATGGTAACCTATGAGATTTTCTATTATGTTTTCTTCAGGAAGTGGTAGGGTGTCTGGTCTAAGAAGACCTACTTTTTCTGATCATCATCATCTATGCTTCAAAAATAATCAGGGGAGTGAACCCTGACTAACCATATTCTTTTTTCCTCTCTCTCTCTTTCTATGGTAACTGTACCTTTATGCAGCTTTCCAGTAAGTCAGTGGCAGTCATTCCTGTCTTAGGTAGAGGCTTGTGTTGTGCAGTTGCTGATGGATTAGAATGAAGGCTACGAATCACATAATCTCTGCCGCACACCTGCACCCTGACTGCTCACTGAGCAATGTGGTTCAACAGTTAGAGGGGAGCTGGAAAATAGATGCTGGGAAGAGGTTGTGTGTATCATGAAACATGGTAAGGGGAAACAGTGAGTAGTGCAACACAGCTTAGGAAATTAATTTGAAACAGAAGCTGCTCCCTTCAATGAGGAAATGATTTAGCATTAAACAAACAGTTGCCTTAGTAACCAATGCACTGCCCTTTCGCCCCTTTCACTTTGAACATAACCATCTCTGAACTCAGTTTTTCAGCACCTTTCCTGTTTGCTTAACTGGTCTTCTTCAACTGTTAGACAGACAAATAGCTTACAGTGAAATGTAGGTCTATGTTCTTTTCACAAACTGCCCTAAAATGCAAAATGGATTCCAGGACCTCTTCCTCAGCTTTTGTTAATGACAATTTACATCGAATGTGGATCTCTCTTTCCAGGTTTTGAATAGGTAAGGAAGGTATCACATCTAAGCAGACAAGCATATTTCTGATAGAAACAGAAGCATCAGGTGTCATGTATTCATCAGGTCTACATATTTGCAGTAGACTTTCTGAACATCACTTCTTGAAAAATGCACCATCCAGGATGAATAATCTGTAGTGTTTCTCTTGACGTTTACCTGGTCCTATGTAGAAGGGTCCAAAATTACTGCAAATGAGCAACCAAACAGGTTTAAAGAAGAAGGAAGAATGAATATTGTGTACATGTTTAAAATCTCTATTTTCTTTCTAACCTCCACAACTGGGTTTGATGAACAATTGGGGAAAATAAAGAAAGGAATTATGTTCCTGTCTCTTAACTCTTGTCATGAACTTTGGATGGAACTGGAACAATAATGTTTTCTCAGAGTCAGAAAGTATTCCTATATATCCGGTTTAGATATAGCCAGAGAGAATAAACCTGCAAATATCTCATTAGTTAGTCCATCCTCTTTTGGTGATGACATTAGAAAGCAAAAAGCTATAAAGCTGCCACTACATAAATAATCTATCTATTTACTCATACGTTCCAGGAGAAAATAATCCGAATATCCATACTTTTCCAATACTGCTCCATCATCACTAGGATGGACAGAATTTAGGTCTTCAAAAAATATAAAATGTGGATATCATTGTTCTGAGCAGCCAGAAATCCCAACACACTTTTTTTTTTGTCTTGAATTTCACAAAGTAAGATAACAACAGCTAAACATTGAACTTCTCTCCCACATGGAGAGCCCTAACTAATGATCATGGGACTCCAGCCTCAGAGTCAGCCATACTAGAAATCCAGAATCAGCAAAACAGTTTCTGGTATAGAGCCTGTGCTCCTTGCTCCTGTATCCCGTGGCAATGACTCCATCTTTTTTTTTGTATCTGCTTTAAGCCTGAATTTGCCTGGAGCTACGCACCGATAAATCCCATTATATTTTTTTTTTATTCTATCTCAATTACAAGCTTGCAAATTTATACAGAAACAGGCAGACTTTTTTTTTTTTGTGAACTGTCAGCTTTTCTGCAGCCTGGACATATAGCTGTACTATTCCTAATATGAAGAGATTCAGTGCAAAATCTCAACATGAACCCTTCTATTTGTATGGTTATAACTGCTATTACTGTATTATAGCATGTGTGTTCAGTGACATGGAGCAAAAGGAGATAAAGCTAAAAGGAGAAAACTCATAATTTGAGAACAGAAATTCTCCCCATGCCTAGATATAGGGCAGATCTGATGCCTTGAGTAGGAGAGGGGAAGGAGGGACAGCGACACTTAATCTGAGTCAGAAGTAGGACACTGAAGTTACAGTTCAATGATCTGATCCCATGCGGAAAATCCAGTGCTCTTAAATTGATGTTCTAGGGACAGCAAATGTATTCATTAGGTTTTCCTGATGTTTCAGTAAGACAATACCCATCAATCTTTAACACTGTTCATAGCCCTAGAGATACATGCTTAGATATATCGTATGATCTGGCATATGAGACACCTATGTATAAGCTGCAACCTTCATGAGGAGAAATTACCATTAAGAAATTGCTACATCTAAAAATGCCAATATTTGTACTATAACCAATGGTGGTAGAAGAACCAGCTCAAGCAACGGTGGCATATAATGCAGAAGGAGCATCAGAGATTACAAATCTGCCTGCATCTGCTTATCTTATCTTTTTTTTTTTTTCCTTTGGTAGCCTCAATGTGTTTTGTGTACTTTAATGTTAGACCCTTATTTGGGAAAGAAAAAGAGGAAAAGCCAAACAGGAAATAAATTACACTCTCTGACATGCAGCTAGAATGGCACAGCACAGCCTCATTCTGGAGAGGTTAAGACTCAATTATTTAAGCAGAGAGCATGTATAAAGACTCCAGTACTGAAAAATGCCTTTTCACCTCTTATGTGAATTAAGATTAATTATAATGCCTAGCTGACAGAATACTAGTCAGAAGCAGTTGGAAAAAAGATCACATTCATTTATTTTGTTTTAAAGTCATTAGCTTAAAATAGTTCATAATTGGTTTTAGTCTGATGGTGAAAGCAGGGCTGTCATTTTTAAAAATGGACAGTGTAAATCCAGCAAGAACACTTTCAGACAGAGCCACACTCTGAGAGGGTCAGTCAAGATGAGCTTCTCTGCTAGACAGTTGCTCAGCCATTTTGGACAGCTTCATTCATGGAATTTCATTCTTCAATTACCCAAAATTAATTAGAGTTAAATTAGTGATCACCAGAAACAAAACCAGAAAAGCTGCAGCATGCCATAAGATCAGTACTGGAAAAAAAGACTGGTGAATGGGCTCAATAGCTTTCAACTAATGCGACTTGCAAAGAAGAATATGGAACAGTTCCACATACTACAAAAATTAATTTTCCTAGATGGCTGGTGGGTAAAGTTTCATATTAAGTGGCATTTCACCCATCTGTTTGTACTTCATGAGAACATGATATCTTGGATTTCATGTGAGCTTACTGAACTTAAGGGAGTATAGCCTGAATTAAGCCTGCAGGATCAGGATTTATTAACATGAAGAGGCTGTAAGATTTGTTTCATGAAGGATTTTTATATTTTGCTACCTCACTGCTTTCAGGATAGGAATGAAGATCGAGTGATTCAAAATTCTCAAAGGAAAATGTTCAAAGACTAAAATATTTAGAATTAATTGATTTCTACATGTAGTATGATTCAGAAATAAAATACAAATTCCAAAGTCATTTCTGGGGTAAATCTAAACAGAGTCCTTATTTTGAAAAGGCTGCATTAAGATGATGGCTAACCAACTCATTAAATTTATCCATTTTCATTAGAAGTTGTATTTTTTATAGAATTTTTTCCCAGCAGGTTTTCTGAGCCAGTCTCTGTTATTATGTATTTACAGAAAGATAACAAACAAAGATTGAGTAGTATTTGAGTGATGGAATGTCAGTGGTTTTTGACAGATGGAAGAAATATTTGGAACTGTTATTAATACATGATTAACAAATAATTAGAATTAACAGTTGAGCTAATATGAATGTGTATTCATACAGATCTATTTGCACACATTCATAGGATGTATGTGTGCAAGGGACAGAAGAACAGCGAATTAAAGGTTATTGATATATAGCCTTGACATATTAGACTACAAACAAAGTAAGAGATATTGCATTTGTTTTGTTTAGTGAGGAGGGGGCTACAGTGGCAGCTTCTGCAAGAAGCTGCTAGATGTTTCCTCTTTGTCCAGTAGACTCAGGCCGAACCAACTGGTGACAGAATATTCAGTGATAACGCCTCTGCATAATGTATTTAAGAAGGGGAAAAAATAAAATAAAAAAAAAGAAGGAGAAGAAGTGAAGAAGCAGAAGCAGAGGGCAGAGACGGGGAGGTGTGAGCCTTGTGGCCCTCGCACTCTGGCCTCCCGCTGGGTGGCTGACTGGGCCCAACTCGGCCCAGCCCGGCTGCAAGAAGTGGAGAGGAGATGAGACGTGAAGAGAACCTGAGAGATGTCTGCCTGAGCTGATTGTGAAGAATTTCTTGTGAGAGGAACGGCTGCCAAGGTCAGGGAAGGAGGAGGAGGAGTAATGTTGCTCCTGCCAGAGATTCCCCTGCAGCCCATGGTGCAGCCCATGGTGAGGCAGGCTGTCCCCCTGCAGCCCATGGAGGCCCACAGAGGAGCAGAGATCCACCTGCAGCCTGCAGTGGAGGACCCCACGCTGGTGCAGACGGATGCCTGAAGGAGGCTGTGGCCTGGGGAGGGCCCGCTGGGGCATCCATTACGGAGGAACTGCGTGGAAAAAGACCCCACGTTGGAGCAGTTCATGAAGGACTGCAGCCTGTGGGAGGGACCCCACGCTGGAGCAGGGGAGGAATGTGAGGAGTTCTTCCCCGAGGAAGAAGGAGCAGCAGAAAAGAGACGTGGTGAACTGACCATAATCTTCATTCCCTCTTTCCCCTCTGTGCCCCTCCTCAGATGGCAGGGAAGAAGGTAGAGATAATTGACATGAATTTAAGCCTGGGAAGAGGGAAGGGTGAGGGAAAGTTGTTTTGTTGTCTCTCTCATTATCCTGCTTTGGTTTTAATAATAAATAAATAAATAGTTTTCCCCAGGTCGAGTCTGTATTCCCCGTAATGGTGACTTCAGTGATCTCTCCCTGTCCTTATCTCAAACGTGGATCCTTTGTTGTTATATGATCTCTCCCCCATTCTCTCAGAGGGTGGGGGAGTGAGTGAGAGGCTGCGTAGTTTGGTCCCGAGCGGGGTGGAACTACCACACAGAGTAACCCTCCCCATCTGGAGAAGGAAGTTAAGAAGAAACTATTTTATTTGCTGTCAGTCATGATGATTAAAGCACTTTTCTCTAAAGCAGGCAGTGCTGGCTGCCCTCACACAGATCCTCTGAATGAGAACAGCTGCTGTGAATAAGACAGGGTGAGATTTTCAGACCCTCAAGGAGGCATGTAGTAGGGAGCAGCAGCAATAACAGGGTGAATAATACAAATGAAAAGATCTGGTAGGGTGGAGTTCTGCCAACAAGCAGGAGCAACAAAGAGATTACTGACAGTGGGGTGGGACAGGAACCCAAGCTATCAACAGAAATGGGAATAAGAAATTAGAACCCAGGAGAATTGGCTGAACCAACTGGCTGAAGTTTATCCAGACTTGACCCAGTATGTTTTGCTCTCCTTACACCTTCTGTAGGTGCTTAAGCAGTAAACATGCCAGCTGGAAAGGCAGAAATTATTGGAGTCAAGCACAGAGATATTTATTTAAAGAGATTTTATAGCCATTTTCTTGGGTAGATGCTGTTCAGCTGCCTTCCCACATCATTCGAGAAAGCTTGCCAGATTAGAGTCAGTCAGTGAGGCAGTGAGCTATGCTTCTCCTTTTGTTTATGTTGAAAGAAACTAGCACCATCCTCTGCTTGCAATGTTTTGAAGATGAACAGTTGTACACTTCCACAGCTCTTTAAAAGGATGAGTCTTTCCACTGTGTTGTTAATGTTTCTTTTAATTAATCAAATATAAGTACAGGTCCCAGGGACCTCCTATAAGGCTCACACACAAAATCGTTCAAAGTGTAATCTATTAATATAATCACCACAACTCTTACTCATGCAATTTCTGCTCTTAACAGCCTAAGGGAACAATAAAGAAAAGCAAGACTTTACAAGACTCATCGTTTAACAAATTCTCCATCTCTTTATTTCTTATCTCTTTCCAGTTTAAAAAAAAAAAACCCCAAACCTCACATATTCTGTTTAGACACAACAAAAAGAGAGGAAAAAAAAAAATGGCCACTATCCATTAGGCTAGAATTCCTAATTATCAGGAGTGATATCCTACCTAAAATAAGCCCTGTAGTTCTGATACGCATTGCAAAGTGGATGCAGATAATTGAAGCAATAAAATGGAAGACAGGATAAAAAAGGCTAAGGGAAAAAAAAAACAGTAATGCCAGTATAACTTTATATTCAGTTACAAGTCAGGATCATGTAAGAAGCAATTATTTTCTCTACAGTCAAAATCCTAGTATTGAAGATTACTTCAGTACAGGCTACAGAATATTTAAAAAAGAAAAGCTTGAAAGCCCACAGGGTATAAAAGCATTTGCATGATTTGAAGAGATGTGACAAATATGCTTATCAGAATTATTTTCGCAAAAACCCCTAATTTTTCAAGCATAAACCATGTGCCATGTAAAAGCCTCTAATATCTCCCCGTTTCTAAGAAAACTCGGCTGACCTTCATGTCCTCTGTATATGCATTCATCCAATGCTTTAGGACAGGAGGCAAAGGATGTTGTAGCCATCTTCAAAGCTACAAGTCTGTGTAGTTTTAATATCTGAGTCAGATCTCGGACCTGTTCAAACATGATAAGCAAAACACCCAAAGTACTGAACATAACAAACAATTGTGCCTCTATTGACTGAAGAATATAACTATATAAAGACTATTTTTATCATTTTGCAAATTAGACTACTTAAACAGATAAAACCTGGGCAAAAAAGAAATTTTATTACCAGCAACAACAGGCATCACAACATGTGTATTTTTAGTAATGTTTAAACACAGGTCCTTTGATCCTCAGGATGTGTCTTTCTACAGCTTGAATTAAGCTGCGGGCTGTAGCTTACTCAACTCAGCCAGCCACAAGAGAGCAATTTGAAAGAAACTACGCAAGATATAGCAGAGCCGTGCTGTGGGCCAACAATCATGAATTCTATCTCCTGGTATCAAAAATGAGGCAAAAACTAGTGGTCAGACAAGCCAGGCCAGGCTGGCCCACACCAGGAGAAACACAGTGGCATTCAGTACGATTGGACTTCTCTGTGCCATCAAAAAGCTTGTCAGACATGACTTCCTACTGTTTTCTTGAGAACTTGGGCTTCCTCTACTCAGGTGATTAGAGAAAGTGCTCCAACACTTCATGGGCCTGGCAAGCATTAAGGAGGACCATAAATGTGCTAAGAGGCATAAGAGGTTGCCTTACACACCTCTCTGCTCTCACACAGGACCAAATATACCTATGCCATTCCTCACAGTTACTGTTCCAACAGGAGAACTCATACCAGGCATCAAATACAGACATCCAATGTGGGGATGACCAGCCTCCCCATGTCCACATTGGTAAGCACTGACTTTCTGTGATATTCTGTCAGATGTCCTATACTGGCAGCTCATCCTGTTGCAGGGCAAAATTAATTTGCAGCTGACTTGCCGGGGTGAGGACTACGAAGAAACTGATTGTTATGAGTTAAGGTACCACCTTTACGTCGTTAACATCAATAATCTCAGTTGCCCTAGAATCTGTCCACGATCAATTTTCATAACATTCAGCATTTCCAAGACAGATATTTTAAGAAATGAATACATGGTAAGGATGCATTCTACCACGTTTCCAGCCTTTTCTCTGCTACCATGAGGATTACAAACTGCCTGCAGTTTCTGACAGCAAGCAGTATGAAATTCAGTACATCTGCAAGAGTACATGCCTACAAGATTCCTTCTCCTGTATTTTGCCTTTTACAAGCAGTAAACTACTTCATCAGAAATCAAGACAAAACCAAAACAGACATGTTAACCTTCAACTACGTGCAAGCCGTATTTTAAACTAAAATATGGAACATTACCACTCTCCAAATAAGAAATTAATGAAGGCCCTCAGTTATTTTTATGAAAACTAGGCCATCACCAGAATTCTTTTCCTTCTTTAAAACAAAGGAAATTGACCATTTTTTTCCTGACTAACCTGCTGCCAGCGTCTTGGGCAGAAGAACAGTATCCTGTCCCACAGAAACTGGGCAGCCTTTCACACTGTAAGACAAGGACAAGGTCTGCACTGAATGTGAACCAGCTTGCATCTGTAATCACTGTCGGTTATCTACTTGTCTGTCTATACAGTCCTGGATGATGAGCTAGCTATCCAGCCCTGTTCAGGTGCCGCTCCCCTGTGAAAGCTAAAAGCCAGTCAATGATGAGACAAACAGTCCAGTGGATTTTGAACTGAGCAAAAGGAATCCTCATACTGAGGCAGCCATTCCTAGCATGGTCCAGGTAAAACCCTCTGTGTTGCATAACAAGGTTAAGCTGCCAGGAGCAGGAAACATGATGAATGCCCGAACAAAACATGAAAGGAGGCAGGTTTACATGTCTGGAAAATCCTCCATCTGCCTTTTCAAGTGGTTCCAGCTTTTCATTCATATTAAAGATAATTCTGAGCTGTGTTTCAGCAGCATTGCTAAAACAAATTGCTTTAGGGAGTAGACATCCACTTTTCCAACCTCTGTTTGGTGCCCTGCAGAGAATTCATAGTGCAATGCTACTGCCAGTTCAGAAGCAGCAAAGCCATAAAGGAAATAATGCACATTTTTAATCTCTCTGTTTTTTCTGTGGTTATTTATAATTATAATATAAATTGCAGAAAGTGCCCTGTATGTGTGGCTAGCTTTCCTGTGATCTCACCAGGTCCTTCTCATTATAACCATGGAAGAAGTGGTTTAACTACATTTACCGAGTATCAGCTTCTCAGCCCCCACAGAGGAATCTGTATTAATACAAGCAGCAAAATGGCAAAGCACAGAATTCTATTTATCCAAGAGTGTTTGGCAGGAAGAAGGAGCTAGGTTTGATAATGAAATCTGAGCCTGGTCATTTACTGGGTGCACACTTCTACATGCCAGCCTCAATATATGACTAAAACTGTTTGGACTGGAAAAGTCACTCCATTTGCCCACTATACTGCAAACAGTGATGACTAATGATATCGTTGAACGAAAAATAAGGTGCTGATGTAATTGCACCTGGAATACTGTGCCCTGTGCCAAGTACTGTCATTATCAACGACCCATAAGCAGACTGGAGGGTACTCAGAAGAAAGGGAAAATATGATTAAAGAGATGGCGCAACTGTCCTAGAAAGAAATACTAGGAGAGGTAAGTGGCATTCAGCTAGGCTAGCATGGAAGAGGAGCAAGTTTATCGAAAGCCCTCACTTGAACTCTCCACTGGATTTAGAGGACCTTTCCTGGGAGGGTGTCTCGGGGCATCAACATCCCCAGGGGCAGTTGGCCTCCAGAGACAGAGTGTGCTTGAATCTCATTTCCCAGAGAGACCAGGACATCAACAGAATTTCCCAACAACACTGTAAACTGATTTCTTCAACAGTAATGTGTGAGAGAAGACATACCTAAGCAAAATGTTGAGGATCTGAACCTGAAGCATATCCCTAAATTGTCTAGGTCCAACTGCTGGTGAAGTCTGCGAGAGCTCAGCACCCAAACAGCTTAAACATTGTTTGCCAGTGTGACTGAAAACACTTAGAAAATAAATCCAATTGACTTTCACAGCCTTAGATTCTCCAGTGCACAAATGTAAATGGAACTGGAGTTCCTTAAAAATTTACACACATTTGAAGAGACTACTATCTGCTATTTTGCACAGAAAGGAAGAAAGGCAGAAGTCATACATTACAAGTGCTGTAGCCAAGTGTTCAAATACTAAGAGTACTTGGGAAAACAAAGGAACTATTTAAAAATAACTAAGAGAAGTTCAGTACCAACTACCTTATGGTAAGAAACATAAAGCAGAAGAAGAGACCAGCTCTACATAAAGGAAGCAGCGAGGCTAAAGGATGACAATAATTAGGACTGAGAACAAATACAATACACCTGAACTCCAAACAAGAACCAGCCCTACCCAAGGTACCTTCAGGTAACGTTTCACACGCTGCTTATCAGTGCAGGAAGTGAAGAGGTGCCCAGCTCAGACTCACTTCAGTCTGTCTCCAGAAGACTCAGCCTGGCTTTGGCCATGTCATTCTGGGTAAAACCATGTAGTTCAGCCACTGACAAGCCCTCTGAGAATCACCCTGTTTCCAAGGTGTGGTGTAGTAAAGCAACAGGGTTGGCCGGTACTGGAATTTAATAGTAGCCTTTTGCCTTTAGGAACTACTGACAAGCATAAATGTCTAAAGCAACTCAGAAGGAAACTTTCTCTTAACAAAGCATTATTTATCCTTTCAATACCATCACTAAAAACAAAGTACATAGCACCTAGAGCGCAAAGTTAGCATAAAGAGTCCCTAAAATAGGCTAGCTAGAACTAAAAAAAACCCATTAAAAAACCTAAAAAGATCCCCCCATAAAAATAAATGTGGGGAGGGAGCATTACTCTGGGTTTTACACAATCAGTCCCTCTGTGTCAGGCCACATGATCTGATGCTGGTGGTATGTCTGTTACATAAATCAATACATATACCATCCTGGAGAACATACTGTGAGTGCTAGCTGTCATCATGGGGCATGCACACTCTGACAGCAGGATGCATAAAAGGGATGCATAAAAGATCTGTCTTCTGACCTCCTGCCTCTTGCAAGAGGCTGACTACTACACTCCCTTCAAAATTTGCGACAAAATGACATTTCAAAGATTTAATGATGGCAAGACAGGGCTTGTATTTAAGGACTGTCTCAGCTAATCTGATTGCCTTTATATTTACTTCCTTCTCCTCCTATCTCTCCCTTTACACATTTACAAGTTCCCTCACCTGATATTTTTGCCAGGTGGAATAAACAAGGCCTCCTTGTATTTCCTTTTCATGTGCCACCCAACTCTGACACTCTTTGGGTAGCTCTCTCTTTCCCTCCTTCCTCCCAACTTGGCACCCTTCTTTCTCAATGATGGTATCTTTATATGTAATGTTCTTTTCGTAAGCTTTCACCTTTAATAACTCACTGGCAGCCAAGGAATTTTCTCACTTAATTTCTTTTTTGACAGTTCTTTCCCATCATCCACTACAAGATCCTCACCTTTATCACTGTTTTAATTCCTGATTGCTCACCACTGGACAGATTCCTACATTCAGTCAGTTAATATTGTGTGGATACCCACAGAGCAGATAATCTTTATTTTTGAAGTGTGTATATATTATGCATAACTAATTCCTCATAAGTATACAGAGTGCTTTTATTTCTGGAAATGACTGCTCTTCCTATTCTGTCTGGAAGTAATAAGATACATTACAACAGGCTGCACAGACTGCAGAAAGAGCACTGTATACAACGAATGGATAAACTTACAAGAAAACCTCCTCACATGATTTCTCATTTAAGTTGCTGGGAAACAAGATGTGCAAACCGGAAAGGTTTCCTTCAGCACAGTGGCAAAATCTTGCTCCATTAAGAATGAAGGGATTTGCACTGTCTGGATTTCTCATCTCGTTTTTCCTATGCTTCTTAACCTGTCCCCTCCAACTGCCTGTTTGCACCAGTCTTGACCACTCAGTCACCTATATCACTTAATCTTATCTCATGTACCTTTTTCCCTGTTGTCACTATGAAGGAAAAATGCTCTACAATGTGATCCATAAGAATATTCCCTTATCTTTCTCCAGTAAAAAAGTTTCCAAGAAGAATTCTCTTAGAAGTCAGTCAGCTGGTATTGTTTTGCTTTGATGTTTTTAAAAAATAAATAGCAGAATTAATACCAGCTGACTGTATCTGTAACTTCTCCATAGGTAGGCTGCCTGCCATTAAAAGATTCAGAAGTAAGGTATTGAAGCATCTGCATCTCGAGGGCTCATAGACATAGTAGGAGTCCATGCATCTAAACACTTGGCTGGGCACAGGCACAGCAAGAGACATTTGGCTACCGGCTTGCACGTGCCACGCTGACATGCCTCCAGGCCTTCTCACGTTGATGCAGCAGCTTGCAGGAATAAGCCTCTGGCTGTTCATGTGCTTGATGCTCTCCTCTAACAGCCTTGCCTGTCTCTTCCAAAGGAAAGTACTGGGATACCTCTATTCCCCCCAAAACAATAATGCCTCTGCCCAGAGGGGACAGTGTTGCTAATTTGAAATTGTGACAGCTCCAGTCCCTCTCTCACTGCTAAAATAGTTTTGATGCTGCATATATTTGTGACTCCTACTAACAGTGCACTCATATCACAATAACTCTGTCAGACATATTGCCGATGTCAAACAAGCAAGCAGTGTAGGAGCATTAGTAATCAAATTCTACAAAAAAAAAAGGAAATTCTTTCTTCACCTAGGAGCTTCATATGGATTACCCTAGATTTGCACCAGGTAACCCAAAGATTAGTTCACACAGCCATCCAAAGGCTTTTTATCATCAGTCTCTAATCTGATTTAGGACTACAATTGCTGTAAATCCCCAACCCTAACTCAGTGGTAAGAGGATATTATCACCCATCGCTTCTTGTTCTCTTGCACTCTTGACCTATGAATGTGATTATATGATCCTATCCTCTAATGCCACCATCATCCCCAAATTGCTCATGACTCCTTATTCTCTACACATACAATTCAGGCATATTTACAAACAAATCAAATACAAAGGCACTTTGTTGTGAAAGCTGTGTTTGTCCTGCAAACTCTAGTTTTTCAAGGAAGCACACCGTATTGATCAGCCTCTGTCAGAACACATGAATCAAGCCTCATCAATGCCTCAGCACAAAATGTAACGCAACATCACTGCTGTTATAGCTTGATGGGGTGCTTTATTCATCCAAGCAATCACATGGAGAATTTTGAAAAAATGCCCTGTTGAAGACAACTGAATAGAAAACCATGGCGTAATGAAGCAAATACACCAAATAGCAGTCAAATGCATCTTCAATCTGTTTCTACTCTCCCCAGTAATTCTACCAATTTATTACCTATGACAATTCACACTAACTTCCCCTTAACCTTGAATTCTGAGAGTAGATGTTGTTAAATGTGATATGGGAAAGAATTCACAAAATTATATAAATATCATGTTTCTTGTACATTTTTACTTCTGTATGACTTGGCCTGTCTTCTCCCCAACGGTTTTCCTGGATCTGACCAATTTAAAACCAAAAAAACTGCACAACAGAGAACCCTCACATAGCATACTCCAGAGGAGGCAAGAAAATGTCAAAAGAAAGATCAACACATTTGCCTAGAACACCACTTAGAGGATGAAATAGTGATATATTTGGACAACAGCTAATGCCATACTGAATACAGGTGCATCCTTACTATTCCCAGGAAATAAACAGATTTTCTGCAATATTTGTACTGGTGTCATATAAACCATTTTTCCTGTAGCACTCAAGGATCTTATAGGAGAAACATAGTAAAGACAAAAGTCTCAAAAAACTGACTTGTACGTGAAACCATCGGCTGAAACTGTAAGAGTTACTGAATGACTTCTTGGTTAAACAAGACTTCCCTATCAGAGTATTTTCTAACTGTTACTTTCTTTGTTCTCAGTATGCACAGATATCATAGATCCCTGAAGAGCAGCAGAAACAAATCAGAAGTCTGTCAGATTTTTTTTTGTTTTCCTTTGATAGGCCTCACACCAGCCAGCTGTGTCCTCATCTACAGAACAGCCCCTTTGCTTCCATTTCTCTCCAGAGACCTATATGGACTCAAAACAATGCACAAATCCTCCTGCTACCTCCTCCTCCCCCATCATAAAGAAAGGTACTCAACCCTTTCAGTCTAGTTTCCCTTTCAGCTTCATTGCCTTACCAGTATGCATTGGCTATTAGCCCATTTCCCATTAACCGCAGCTATTTCTACTGAACCTTCCCTATTTGAATGCTTCAGACATTCATTTACTGCAAGATCTTGGGATATCCCCTTCAGTCCAAACTCCAGCTTCTACACACTACATCCAAGCCAGTAACAGCCAAAAGGTGTAAATTTTAACTCTAGACCATGAAGGGCAGCACCACACAGTGCAGTGCTAAATTGTAGCCCTACAGAATCCAGCATCCAGACACAGGATTTGAGCTCAATATCAGATATTACATCATTTTTAATACCTCCTTTGGAAGGGCTACATCTCCACTAGACACTATGAGAGAACACGACCATACATTTTAAAGCAGGGAGAACTGGAAACTCATTACTTTTTAAGTGGCAATCTCCACGTGTTGAGAGAGAGGAAGGTTGGTTGCTTGGTCCGGACGTTACAGCGTTCACTGCCACTGTGGCAGAAGGCACCTTAAGAAACCCTGGGTAAGTCAGTAGTCTGCGTGGGTTTGAGTTCCCTGCTTCTAAGATGGGATAAGATGCCTGCCTCAGAGCTGGGACATGAATTCGAGCTGGGGTCATCCTCCTCAATTCACTTATCAAAAAGTGCGAAAAAGAGCAACTTATGTGTGATCTATAAATATCCTGACCTTTACATTGGGTGCTCAGAAAGAACAGGAATTTCCAAATTAAGTAATTCACATGTATCCAAAACCAGACGAAAGGAATTCGCTCCTGTTCTGTGTTTGCACAATGCTTAACACAGTATCCAAAACCCCAAATGCAAATAAATTAAATGAATGAATGTAATGGAATACTTTGGAGTATTCTGGAATACTTCCAGACCACAGGTGATCACAGAGGACCTTTCCCTAATGACCTTGCTTCCCAGATAAAAACACTCCGTTAATTTTTTTTATAAAAAAAGAAAAACAGAGGGAGAGAGAGAGAAGAAATCAAATCTAAACATAGCAGAATTCATTGCAAGTCACACAGGATGTTTAGCTCTTCCCTCTGACAAGAAGCATCTAAAGTCTCTCTTTAGATGGTTCAAGAATATGCTGGCTACACCTGAAAGTTTCAGAGACTGTGAGAGCTTTTAAATTTGTTGTAGATCCTTAAAAAGAACTCATAAAAAAGTTAATTTGTGCTCTTGAATCCTCATGTCTAAATTATCAGTTAGTATTGAATATTTAAGTGGAAGATTTTCAGAGTGTTGCAACTTTGGAGGAATGTTAGACTGAATTCACTTAGAACTTTGTTGGGGACAAATAATCTCCCTTCTAATCATGAACAAAGTATTAATACTTTTTGTTTTTTTTAATAATTTTGTGTTGTACTGTTATCTCCAGCTACACACACACAAATACTGACACAGCTGGAATGGAACAACATTGAAATGAGGGAAAGGAAGTTAACACAAGTGATGGCTGACAAACACAAACACAATACTTAAGTGTTTTAGAAGTACAAAACTAAGGCATCTTTTAAAATCTGAATAGGTGCAATCTTATGAAATTTACAGGAAGGCAAGAAAACAGTATTTCCCCAAAGTCAATGCAACACGATAGCAAAGCCAATTTCAGATAAACACGACATTCATTTTGTGCCATATCAATAATTTATTTTTCATATGGACATTATCAAAAGCTGAACATGTAAGGCTGAACATTAAATCAAAGAAGAAACAAACTTCTTACAGCTATGATATTAAATACAGGAGAATGAGCTAAAAAGATTCTAACAGCCATCCATACTTTCTCTGAATTCTCAGTTTATTGAAAGCTATAATATCTCAGAAAATCTCTGGAGATTTTTATACTTGTCATATATGCAGTTCTTCATATCATGCAAGAAAATATTTGCTCTAGAAGCAATTTTGGAGGTGCCAGGCATGTACATATGTCGTAGTTCAGCTCCGATCGGGACCAGACTACGCAGTCTCTCTCTCTCGCTCCCCCGACCCTCCGAGAGAGTAGGGGGAGATGATATAAGAAAAACGGCTCAAGGTTTGAGATAAGGACGGGGAGAAATCCTTAAAGTTACCGTCACGGGCAAAACAGACTCGACTTGGGGAAAACTATTCATTTATTTCTAAAATTAGCAGGAGAATGAGACAGGGAACAAGATAACCTCCCCCCACCCCTCCCTCTTCCCGGGCTTAACATTATCTCTACCACCTTCCCCTCCCGAACGGCACGGGGGGGGGGGAAGGGAATGGGGGTTGCAGTCAGTTCATCACGCGTTGTTTTACGCCTCTGTATCATCGTCGGGGGAAGAACTCCTTGCATTCCTCCTCTGTTCCAGCGTGGGGTCCCTCCCACGGGCCACAGTCCTTCGTGAAACTGCTCCGGCGTGGGTCATCTCTTCCACAGGGTGCAGTCCCTCTAGAACAGCTGTCCCAGCGGGCCCTCCACAGGCCACAGCCTCCTTCAGGCCTCCACCTGCTCCGGCGTGGGGTCCTCCACGAGCTGCAGGTGGATCTCTGCCCCTCCGTGGACCTCCATGGGCTGCAGGGGGACAACCCGCTCCACCATGGTCTTCACCACGAGTTGCAGAGGAATCTTGGCCAGGAGCCGCGTTACTCCTCCCCCTCCTTCTTCACTGACGTTGGCGTCTGCAGCCGTTCCTCACAACAGGCTGGCAGACGCCTCTCAGGATCCTTTTTACATCTTATTCACTTCAACTTCTCACCTCCTCTCCACTTCTTGCAGCCAGGCCGGGCCGAGTTGGGCCCAGTCGGCTGCCCGGCAGGAGGCCAGAGGGTGAGGCCTGCAAGGCCCATGAGGCTCGCGCCTCCCCCTCTCTGCCCCCTGCTCAGCTGCTTCACATCTTCTCTACTTTTTTTTCTGTTTTCCCCTATTTAAATACGTTATCGCAGAGGCGTTATCATGGGACATTCTTCTACCAATTGGCTTGGCCTTGGCGGGCGGGTCCGCCCTAGGCCCGGCCGAGTCCACTGAACAAAGGGGAGCAACTTCTAGCAGTTTCCTACAGAAGCTGCCACCTTAGACCCCCCTCACTAACAAAACCAGAACAACATAAAACAGAGCTGGCAGACAAGAACATATAAGATCTTTTTATTCACAGAGAATTTTTCTGTGACTTTGGAAAGCACAACTGGTTTGTTCTATAGCTGTAATGATACAACAAAATATTTACATTACTGTTTTTCAGGGATAAGCTAATGCACCAGTATAGAGCTAATACTTAGCTCTAATGAGCCTATAGTAAAGAAGTATAATCAAAGCTACTTCTTGACAGCAGGAATGTACCGAATTTGTACAATTTCTTGAAATGTGATTTATACAGAGAGAAATTAAACATTTGAAAATGTTATACTATCCTAAGCTGTTGTGCAATATCTTAGTGAGATGCTAAACACAGTTGCTGTTCTTATTCTAGTAAAATTGAATTTCAGAGTTAATTTAAATCATTCCTTGGAATAATAGGTGTTTGTGTAAATATAAGGATGCAATTACTGAGATAGGTAGAAAGGCAAGAGATATATGTACATAATGCATCTCCGGAAAGGAGAGATGCTTTCCGTATTATTTTTTCTCTCCCCAGTTCCATAGCACTGAAATGTGCACTTCTTGCAAGACAAACCCTCCCTAATTCATGTTTTAAGGAGAATATGGAGGAGTAGAGGGCTAAGTAGAAAGCTAAAAATTGCAGTTATTTCCCAAGCTTCTCCAACATAGCTAGCAGCATGTCAGACAATCACTCATCTATAACTGCTCCTAACTAAAATGAAATACACCACTCTGCCTGAATGTAATAGGCTTTTAATAAACAGACCCTCAAATTACTGAGAAAACAGGTTAAAATAATTTCCTTAGAGGCACCCCTACAGAATGAATTCTTGAAGTGTTAGTATGAGCTTTCCCTTAACTCCTGCGTTGGGGCAGAGAAGGAGAATACCATCTTCTTTCAGTCATTTAAGTAACATTGTCAGCAGTGCACAAAATGTTTGGATTTTCTCACAGACCTAAATATTAAAAAAAAAGTTAAGGCATGATTTCACATCCACAGCTCAGTGTTTGTTATCTCCTGGGCCTTCTGTGTAGCAGCTCATTTCCACTCAGGTAGCACGTCAGAACATACCCTAGCTACTCTGACAATATATGGGACAGGTACAGGAGAGACTGTTATGGTCAGGGCAAATTACTACATAGCTCATCTCATCAGTAACATCAAGGCAATGATGCTCCTTGCCCATGGCATTATTGCAGGTGCCTCAAGTACTGCTGGTTAGGTTCCAAATTCAGAAGATACACTGATGTCACTAAGTCATATAAAGTGATATGCAATTATAGGGTGAAAGATATGTGCCAGATCATTTTCCTTTGACGTTCCTTACCTTAATATCAGATAAAGGCTCCTGATTCTTCGACTGAGCCTTCCTTGAATTCTGCTGCCCCAGGTGGCCCCCACAGTTCTTCACTTGTGTTAGAATTTACTGTGAGTTGCACTAAGGCAATTTCACACACTTGATGCAGAAGGGCAGCCCTTGGCCTATGGTCTACTTAAGTAATTGGCAGAGTACAGAGATGCAGTGAGCTGGCACTGCTTTTCTGCATGGTAGCTGAATTTCACTTGGGCAGGTCAGAAGCCATTACCT
The DNA here is from genome assembly GCF_036417535.1 of Chlamydotis macqueenii. NCBI lineage: Eukaryota > Metazoa > Chordata > Aves > Otidiformes > Otididae > Chlamydotis > Chlamydotis macqueenii. The sequence continues at coordinate 96,335,585 of NC_141556.1, read as the reverse complement.
CCCTTTGCAAAACCCTATTTGAGGCTTTAAGCAAATATTTCCAGTTTGTGCGGCCCAAGGTTGCAATAGCTTTGCTCTTCATTATTATGGAAAATTAACTTTGTTGGAAAACCTTGCTCTTTACTACGGTCAAAAGCCCCCTGGACAGTAAAACATCAAAGAAAAAGAAAGGCATAAGCATTCATGAAATAACAGCGATAGCAATGCAGAAGCTGCTCTTTTATTCTAGGTGGTAATGTATTCTTTCAGAAGGTGCTATCACTTGATGATAATGCTACTTTCATTGTATATAATGATTAATGGTAATTGCTTTTGTACATCGGTATTTTTCAGAGAACACTTTGAGTTCCAGTGAATACATTACTGCCTCATTGCAGTAAACACCCTCCTTACAACTTGGCCTACAACACAAAAATAGATACAAAGCAGTAGAGATGAGTGGTTTTTTCTTTGTTTTGATTTTTCTGGAAGATAAGGTATTTTCTCTGAGGTGAAGAAGGAAATTATTAAAGAACTTTCACTTTAATCTAGCCATGAGTCGCATTCTAAGTCTTCATAATACATTTACAATTCCAATTCCCTGATAGATTGGTTTAGCATTAGGCCTGTGATCAAAGACCAAAATTCCTTTGGCATTCCCAGGCTTTCCCGGTACTGCAGAATGCCAGAGTCTGTGGGATGTCAAAAAAAAAAGAAAGACACATTTTCTTTTTTTCATGGGAACCACTTTATCCCTAGATACTATATCATCCCACTATGCTCAGATATCCTTTATGTAATGATCCACATTAAGAAACCTTGTTTTTACAAACCTCCTTTGAATTAGCTTAAGACTGTAACCCTTGCTCTCTTTTATTTCCTCAATTCTCCTGTACTTTTAAATACACCTCCCACCCCTGCTAAGGTCTTATTGCAAGAATAGTGAAGTACTACAACAGATTGCCTAGGGAGGTGTTGGGGTCTCCATCATCAGAGGTCTTTAAAAACAGATTAGACAGTATCTGCCAGAAATAGTTTATGTATTGCTTATCCTACCTTAAGGCAGAAGGACAGACCAGATTATTTTCTATGATGCTATAACTGTCAATAGGATTTTTGTATTTACATCATCTAAGGATTTATGAAAAGAGTAATCTCATATTTCTGTGGATTAAAGAATGAAGTTTATGGACTCTAAGATCGTAGAATCATTATAATTGGAAAAGACCTTTAAGATCATCAAGTCCAACCATCAACGCAACACCACCATGCCTACTAAACCATGTCCCGAAGTGCCACATCTACACGTTTTTTTAACATCTCCAGGGATGGTGACTCCACCATTTCCCTGGGCAGCCTGTTCCAATGCTTGACCACTCTTTCAGTAAATAAATTTTTCCTAATATCCAATCTTAATCTCCCTTGACACAACTTGAGGCCATTTCCTCTCATCCTATCACAAGTTACTTGGGAGAGGAGACCAACACCCACCTCACTACAACCTCCTTTCAGGTAGTTGTAGAGAGCAGTGAGGTCTCCCCTCAGCCTCCTCCAGACTAAGATATTGCAGCAGTTCCCATTACCATGCTACAGATAACACTAATATCTTGGATACATCAGTGAAGCAATTGTTTTGTAAGAATTAACTTTGATAGCAACAACTGCATAAGGCTGAAATGCTCCTCTGCTCAAAGGAAGTGTTCAAAGTGAAGAAATGAAGAAACCATCTTAGCCCTATTTAAGTTTCTGCTAAAGGGCTAAAATGGGATTATAAGGGTCCCAAGGCCCTCCCAAGGCCCCAGTGATGTGATTCCCTTCTGTGTTGGCAGCCCACCAAGCCATATGCCTCCCTCAAAAGACTTCCATGGGGCTGATGGCATATAACCTATATAGTGATCATCTGCAAGGTAAGAATTTCATATGAACCATGCTGGAGAATAATTACTATTTTATAATAGCATCCTGGTGTTATATGATACCAGACAATTCGTGTCAAGTAATACAAATTACATAATAGTCTTACCATAGCAACCATATTGTCATAATCAGTTATTGCTGTTACAAAATATTGTCCGCACAGTTATTGAGAAACAAAATCAGTCTTAAATTTACCACTGAAAAGATGAGATTCCATCTTCAAACTCCCTACTTGCTTCCACTCAAAAGGCCAATAGAGGGATGTGATTCAGTGAAGCTGCTGGCTCGTTGCACATGAAATTATGAATGCAACCATGCGTGTGTATGACAAAAAAAGCTAAGGAAACATAGGTACAATGTTATTTATGACATGCACACATACTATGCTATATGTTTTTGCTGCTGCTTCTGTGACCTGTGAAAGCTTCCTCTGCTTTCTTGTGACCAAGAAAAAGTCACACCGTACTTTGATGCAAGGCAAGTAAATACACCTTGTTTTAGCTAGCAAAATTCCTTACCTGAAACTTCTATGGCAACAAACTCAGACATTTGTGCCTCATGCACACTTTTACAGAAGAAATCTCCAGTTTCTTTTTCAACCTCTAAGAACTATGTAAAAGGTCAGAGTTTTCCACAACCTTGTCGAATGTTTCTGTGTAACTCTCTCTGCAGATAGAAATATATCCCCTGTACACCAAAGGAACAGGACCACAACAACAATATTTTCAATCGTACTGCCTAAAGTTATTCAGAAACTGACATCTTTAAATGCTCAAAGTTACGTGGCTCTAGTAGTAATCTTTTATGCATTTATTTATTATTGTTCAGAAAATATTAATTTGCTGAAACAGAGACTCTCAGAATTAGGCACAAATGACTCTCGGGAAGAATATCTGCAAAACCTGCACCTGGGCCTTCAGGAAAGAGTTCATTCAGGTGCCTCACTCCTTGCAGACTGGATCTGTGTCTGGCTTTCCTTAGGGTTCTGGCTAACCTTGCACTGGGTAGGGTTTCTCAGGTAGATAAAGGAAAAAAAAAATGAGTGCACCACACTAAGGTAGTGAACAGAGAAAATGAGGGATCACTTTATCTCTGGACCAGTTATGTGTAAGCTCAAGCAGACTACAAAGGTTGAATCCATGGCGTGATGGTTAGGGCATTTAGGAGACTAATTCGAAAGAAGATTGAAATTAGAGAGATCTGTGCCTCTTTCTACAATATGCACCTAACTGTTAGACAAATTGTTATTCTGTACTAATCCACATTTCCTAATCCTCAAATTTCACATATCTCATCTCTCTTATCATTATTCTTCACGTGAACGATTTCTGCCTCAGGAGACAAAGAGCAACACACTGAGATTTTTCTGTTAAAGAGAATTCTTATTTTCATGATCTCAAGGCAATTTCAGAATTAAATTTAGGCCCATACTCATTAATATTCACCAGTAATTTCAGGCATCTATTTAGTTATAGGGATATATTTTAAATACCTTTTTCCATTTTGCTTTTTCAGATCCAAAGCTAGACAGAGTGCACAGAATCCAATGTGTCATATTTGAAGGGTTGAAGGGCAGCTGGGATTTATTCCACAACAGCTAATTGGGATCTCTGCTTAAGGACTTCACCTGCATCCTTCTGCCAATATAATTCTTTGTGTCATCCTGGTAAAGCCATCAGAATGTCAGGAGATATTAATTTGCTTCCCTAAGATTAAAGCAGTGAACACATCAATTTAATCCAGAGTTCTGTGAGACAGTCTCTTAATCATCAACAAGGAAGAAGGATTATGCTCTAATAAGAATTTTATAATGGTTAAGCAAAAGGTGAAAAGAAAATGACTGATGTCTAGTTTGGCAGGTTTGCAAATAGCTCCCAATAAGAACAAACAAAGTGTTTTTACTGCTTTTATCAGTGCTTCCCTTCAACACATCAGCCTTGCTTTCTCTACAGGAATAATTCAGCTGAGACTTAGAAATGTGATTCCGAATGCATACAGCTCTACCAGGAAACCCTCTCCCAGTGTTTATGACAGTAACCACATTGCTCTGGTGCTCTGTCAGGTAAATATATATGGTATGAGAGCCTTGAACTTTGAATCAGATATCTACTGCTGTCTACCCTGGAGCTGATGACATCTTGCATTAGCATGGCAGGTGGGGAAAGTGCAGGCTGCCAGGCCTGCCGGTTTACAGGAATTCATCTGACCCTGTTCCTCACCGCTGTTTTGCAGGAAGGACAGATAGCTCATGATACAGAGAATAATCAGCATCATAACCTTAATCTATGATAACAGGGAAATGACTCTCAATATTCTGAAAGTTTCAATAAGCCTCTTTTTATCCATTGTACACTACTGCTAAGATTACTCTTCCTTTCCCTATTCATATTATTTCCGCTCACAGAAGTCCTTCCCTACCAAACCTGTCTCAGGCTCGCTCCACTCTTTCACCCCACTGACAGATCTACACCAGCAGAGGAAAAAAAACCCACCCTCTGGGCAAAACAACATGCTAATCTCTGACAGCTCCTCTTCCCTCTCTCACTCACAGCACAGTCTTCACAACAGCCTGAGTGGCCTTTGAAGAGAACAAAATGCAAACAGACCATCCTTCATTTGTTTTCTGCATTGCTTGTATGTACCAAATGAATATTGACAAACGTTTTCATACCTAGTGATTCTGTATTGCTTAGCCTATTCAACCATCAGCTTCAGTGTTTTGTTTTTTTTTTCTCTTGTAGGGCTTCCTTGAAGTAACAGAAGATGGGGCTTTTAAAATTAGGAGCCACTCTGGAGCTCATGAAAGTTACAGATCAATATTGGTGGTGTGAAGCAGCTCGGCACTGTGCAAAAGCACCAGCCTGCTCTGCTGCTGCATCTCAATTATGATCTGTGACACACCTGCTGTCCTAGTCCTGCTTTTCCCTTGAGGCACGCCTGCTAATGTGCTAATTTATATGGTGCATAACAGGAGATTTGGAATAGAGGCCTTAGAGACTCGTTTTGACCTGCTGCCTTATTAGGGATTTGAGCCCAGATCGCTTGAGATGAAAAGCCAATGAGTAGAGCTCATTTGCGTCATTTAGTTCACAATTGGTAGCCAGTTAGTGAATAATGGACTTGCTATGACTTTGCGCAGGTCATTTCCTTAAACAGATGTTCCTTTGTGAAGCTGCTATCCCATAACAGTCCTGTCCGGTTTTTTTTTTTTTTTTTATGCATTAACTATACTTTCAGGAGCTATTTATTCCTTTGTTATTAAACAAAATCAAATTAATTACATATTAATAGTAAAAAGGCAGCAATTACATACTTCACATTTCTACAATATTTTTGCTGATTTCACATTCTGCTACTTTCAGAGGCAGGCTGGCTGCAGAGGAGAGAGCTCTGACTGGTTTTTTAGTGGTAAGAGAGACAAAAAAAAAAGGGTTTGTTTGCAATTCTGGAAACTCCTAGGCCTCTCTGCAATCACACAACAGCTGAAGCTATCAGAAGATTATCTAGTCTAACTCTCCTGCTCAAAGTAGGGTCAGCTGGAGCAGGTTGTCGAGGACCATGTCCAGTTGAGTTTTGAGTCTCTCCAAGAATGGAGACTCCACAGGCTCTCTGGAAAATCTGTTCCAGTGTACACCAGTGAAAAAAAGCTTTTTCCTTATGTTTACATGGAATTTCTTGTATTTCGGTTTGTGACTATTGTTTTTTTGTCCTTTCACTGAGCACCACTAAGAAGAGTCTGGCTCAATTTTCTTTATTCCCTCCCAAGAGGCATTTTTGCATATTGATAAGATACACACAAGGTTAAATAATCTCAGCTTCTCCTCACACAACAGATACTGCAGTCCCTTATCATTTCAGTGGACCTTCAATGGACTCACTCCAGTATGTCTATGTCTCTCTTGTACTGTGAAACCTAAAACCAGACACAGCACTCCAGTTGTGGTCTTACCAAGGCTGGGTATAGGAAAAGGATCATCTCCTTCAACCTGCTGGTGACACTCTTCCTAATGCAGGCCACAATGCTATTGGCCTTCTTTACAACAAGGGCACATTGCTAGCTCCCGTTCACCTTGGTGTCCACCAGGACCCCCAGGTCTTTTTATGCAAAACTCCTTGGGTAGGCCTCCAGCATGTACTGGCACATAGGGTTACTCTCCACAAGGTGCAGGATTTTGCACATCCTTTGGCTGAACTTCATGAGGTTCTTCTCTGCCCACTTCTCCAGTCTGTCAAAGCCCCCCCCGAATGGGGGACAACTGTCTAATTTATCAACCACTCCTCACAGTATTGTATCATCAGCAACTCTGCCCCATCATCCAGATGGTTAATGAAGGTATTAAAAAGTATTTGGTCCAGTATCAACCCCTGGGGTACACCACTAGTGACTGGTCTCCAGCTGTACTTCATGTCACTTTGAGCCTCACAATTTGACTAGTTTAAATCCACCACCTCACTATGCATATATCTAGTCCTTATTTTAGTAGTTTTTCTATGAGGATGTTATAAACAGACAGCATTGAAAGCCTTGCTGAAATTAAGATAAACAACATCCACTGCTCTTGCCTCACCCACCAGGAGAGTTTTCACATCATAGAAGGGTAACAGGTTGGTCAGGCATCACTTCCCTTTCATATGTCCATACCGACTACTCCAATCACCTCCTTGTTTTCTATATGTTTGGAAACAGTTTCCAGAATTATTTGCTCCATCACCTTTCAGGGATAGGGGTGAGGCTGACTGTCCTGTAGATCCCTCGATCCTCCTTCTTATCATTCATGAAGACATAAGTGACATCTGCGGTCCTCAGGAATCTCCCCCCATTGCCATGACTTTTCAAAGACTGTGAGTGGCCTCACAATGACTTTGGACCAGTCCCTCAGCACTCATGGGTGTATTTTCTCAGGTCCCATGGACTTCTGTATGTCCAGTTTGTTTCGATATTGCCTAACCTGATTCTCCTTCACCAAGAGTAGAGTATTCCTTGCTCCAGACTTCCTCATTGGTTTCAACAACCTGAGATTCCTGAAGACAATTCTTACTGGTAAAGACCGAGGCAAAGAAAACATTGAATACCTCAGTCTTTTCCACACTCCGTCACAAGTCTCCAGTCCTGCTGAGCACTGCTGGGCCCATGTTTTCCCTAGTTTTTCTTTTGGTGCCGATCTACTGAAGCCTTTCTTGTTGCCCTTCACGTCCATTGCCAGATTCAACGCCAGGTGGATTTTGACATTCCTTACCTGATCCTTGCATATTTGGACACTATCTCTGTATTGTTCTCAAGGTCACCTGTTCCCGCTTCCAGTTCTAGTATGCTTCCTTTTCATACTTTGTATACTCTGAAATGCTGCATATCATCATGTCTTAAGGAATAGAATAATAGTTAAAGGTATTTAGACGACTTTGCAGCGTAGCTGCCTCTTGGGATGGGATTTACTCCATCCAGTTTTAAGGACCAGAAACACACATATCCAGTCTAAGTTAATCAAACCCTGAAATTAATCTTAAAGTAATAAACAATCTCCTGGAAGTGACCGTCTCTCCCAGCTGAGTACAGAAGCACTGATTATATACATACCATTCAGACTACGTGTCTAATTTTCAGATGTCTAAAACAAATTTCATGCCTCAAACCACGCTGTCCCATTTTAAGCAGTCAATAAAGAAAATAAAAATAAGTATGCACATATTTGTGTTTATTTGTGTGTCCACTAACATGCATACACGTACAGGTGCTGGAGAACTAAACTCCAGAGGTGAAAGCTCCTTATTTCTGCGAACTTTGAAAACATAAGCCCCCAACGACAGAGTATTGCTGTACCAGAGATGGAGCCATATACAGAGTTCTTTTGTTTCTTCTTAAACATCTCATTAAGCTAAAACTGCCCACTGCACAGAACAAAAGTCTTTTCTGCTTAGTAGTGGTGAAAAACACAGACTATTGAAGCCAGAATAACAATGACAGACGGGCTGGTTGTCAATGCATTACATGGATTTAGATGCTTTTAACTTCTTGGTGACTAGGTTAGAATATCTGCAGCCTTCAGTTGGCTCAATGGTTCAAATTCTTGCAGTATAAAATGTTAAAGTGCTCTGCCTTCCTTTTTGCTTGCCTCTCATTTGCAATCCATATTCCTAGGCCAAGAAAATCATTGACAGAAATACAGCTGCACAGGTACATAAGGATTTAGCAGGTAAGGCTGGTTCTACTCAGGGATCAGGTGTTACAATCTTCAGCAAATCCATTACTGGAATAAGCAGAACTTGCTGACACCTCCATACCTTTAAGAAGCTGGCTCAACGTGACTTCAGAAGGTCACATGCTGAGTCAGATGCAGAGCTCGGACTAAATTCCTGGGAGTTCAGCATCAATCCCTCTGCTTCACCTCTTGTACAGATAATACATTGGTAGCTTGTATCAGCAAGCCAGGGAAGAATTCCTCACAGCACTTCAGAAGCAGCATTTGAATCTTTCAGGATTTAGCTATCTAAGAGTGTCGTAGTTCAGCCCCGATCGGGACCAGACTACACAGTCTCTCTCTCTCTCACTCCCCCCACCCTCCAAGAGAATAAGGGGAGATAACACAAGAAAAAATGGCTCGAGGTTTGAGATAAGGACAGGGAGAAAATCCTTAAAGTTACTGTTACGGGCAAAACAGACTCGACTTGGGGAAAACTACTCATTTATTACTAAAAACAGCAGGATAATGAGACAGAGAATGAGATAACCTCCCTTCACCCCTCCCTCTTCCTGAGCTTAACATTATCTCTACTACCTTCCCCTCCCCCGCTGAGCGGCATGGCGGGGGGAAGAGGGAATGGGGGTCGCGGTCAGTTCATCACGCGATGTTTTATGCCGCTGCTTCATAGTCGGGGGAAGAACTCCTCACATTCCTCCCCTGCTCCTTCGTGGGGTCCCTCCCACGGGCCACAGTCCTTCCTGAAACTGCTGCGGCATGGGTCATCCCTTCCACAGGGTGTAGTCCCTCCAGAACAGCTGCCCCAGCGGGCCCTCCACAGGCCACAGCCTCCTTCAGGCCTCCAGCTGCTCCAGCATGGGGTCCTCCACAGGCTGCAGGTGAATCTCTGCCCCTCCATGGACCTCCATGGGCTGCAGGGGGACAACCTGCTCCACCATGGTCATCACCACAGGCTGCAGGGGAATCTTGGCCGGGAGCCACATTACTCCTCCCCCTCCTTCTGAAGTGATCTGGGCGTCTGCAGCCATTCCTCTCACAAGAAAAGTTCTTCACAACAGGCTGACAGACGCCTCTCAAAATCTCTTCACATCTTCCAGCTCATGTCCTCTCCACTTCTTGCAGCCAGGCCAGGCCGAGTCGGGCCCAGTCGGCCACCTGTCAAGAGACCAGAGGGTGAGGCCTGCAAGGCCCATGAGGCCTGCGCCTCCCACTCTGTGCCTCTGCCCCTGCTCAGCTTCTTCACATCTTCTCTTTTTTTTTTTTTTTTTTTCCTGTTTTCCCCTTCTTAAATACGTTATCGCAGAGGCGTTATCATGGAACATTCTGCTACCAATCAGCTCAGCCTTGGCCAGCAGCGGGTCCGCCCTAGGCCCGGCCGAGTCCACTGAACAAAGAGGAGCGACTTCTAGCAGTTTCCTACAGAAGCTACCACCTTAGGCCCCCCCCTCACTAAACAAAACCACAACAAAGAGACAGTGAGAGGCTGGGGAAAAAGCCCCATCACTGAACAGTGCACAGGACGGGGGAAGAGCTCAGCATTTTGAGTCCAATCTCCAATTGGTGAAAGTTTGCTTAACTGCTGCCCAAGGAATAAGACATTTTTTTATTGTTAAAAGACATGGTCGCATTTCTTTCTTTGATAAAACATGTGAATAACAAGTAGTTGAAACAAGAAATCTATCAGTAGTGATTAAGTTATAATGAAACCACAGTGATTAAAACATTTAAGTTATTCAGAATGCAGATGTGTCTGTGTGGATGTGAGGAGTCAGATGCTTTCAAAATCCCAGGGCTTAGCATGAGTACAAGCGATCGGCATGGAAAATGAAATATTTTCATTAACTTTTGATTTTTGTTCTCTAAGGACCATTAATGCTGTGTACAGACTAGTGCACACAATTTAAAGCAAGTCAAGAACTTTCTTGAGTAATCTCAATTTATCCAATCTGTTCCCCTTTGGTTTGAATCCCAGGGGTATCAACAGCCTTAAGTGCCCACTGTTAAGCATCAACACGAAACGCTGAAGCTTGAGCTTGCCTCTTCTAGATCTTTCAAATGTGTGAGCCTGACAAAGATCTCAATGGAGCAAGGATTTTACATTTGCCACGTTCTCCTGTCTGGAAAGGCAGATAATGCAGAAGCACAGCCTGAGCACCAGGCAGGGGCATAGCTGATTTCAGAGGAGATTGTAATAAATGAGGGCTTCAGTTTATCATTCCCCACAGGCTGTTCTACTTAGCTGCTGCCATCCAGGTCTCGAGGTCAGTGAAAGCATAACCCTGTTGTGATGACAGCTCGTCATTGTGATACTGGTGTTCAGCAGCATAGCATCACATCTACTGCAGTCATAGATCTCCTGAATTGAACTCAGGAGCCCAGAACCTGAGCTGAAGCCAAGTGCTGCTTTCAGGCACCCAGTCGCCCAAAACTGGGCTGAGCACAGGCTGGCAGCTGCCCTGAAGCAGACCTGTGAGGTTGTTCAGTGGACCTAGCAAGAGTCGTTTCAGGCAGTGGGAAATAGTGTCTCTTAAGTGGCCAGCCTCCCTAGCCTTCTCAACCAAGAAATGAGAGAGAAAGGCTCCTGAGGGCGATTCGGAGCAGGAGCCTAACTACATACCCAAGGAAAAGCCTTCCGCTCCTCACTGACATCGGGGAGTGCTAACACAGACTGAACTGCTGACCCGGCCCCTTGGCTTAGCAAGAAAAGTTAAGCTAACATCCCTTTTCAAGACCTTAAGCAGGTCTGTGGAGCAACCCGTTTCCCCACTCAAGTTTCAGAAATGCATTTGGAAACCTCTGTTTTCCTACACTTAAGCAAGACATCAAAGCAGGGTTGAATTTTCCAAGGTTGTCTGCAAAAGGACACAAGACTGAAGCACTGAAAGTGAATTTTAGATAAAAAGCCAAGTACGTATGCAATCCAGAGAGCTGCTTTTGCCTATTTCACAGTATTAATGCCCAAATTCCACACCTGCATTTTATAGTCACTGTTTCATGTAATTACTCTTTCACATTGGAGGGCAGACTGGAAGGTGATACCTTTACCGTTGAGCACTACAGTACCTCCTGCGTTTTTCTGCACTATGTGTCTCCAGATGGCTTTCCAACTAGTGGTAGTTTTGGATGCAACCTGATGGTAGTTTTGGATCCAATCTGGGGCCTTTCTGCTCCCAGGGGACACTTTAGGAGGCAGTAGGGCTTAATCTACAGTTCAGATTCCATGCCCATAGGTTGGCCTCTGAAAATTAAAGACTGCAAAGGCTGAGCTCCTCCCATCTCCTTTTTTAAACTCTCTGTTTTTTAATCCCACCCAGTAAGCTCAGCACTTTCTGAAAACTAAGATGTGTTAAATATCCTGTAGCACACAAAGCTTGCTTCAGTGATGATTGTTTCTGAAATATCAGGCTGTCCAGACACTCGGAAGTAAATCCAATATATATTATTGATTAAAATACATTAGTCCTAACATTAGGGAACACTTTTTAGTGATCCCAGAGCATCTACCCATCACTATGCCTATGCTTATAGCAGTTCAGGGAGGTAGCTTAATAGGTCAGGCAGATCATGTGTAGTGATATATGTTCCACAGAATAAAACAGTCAGAAAATAGGTAGGTGCAAGTTTACATGCCAAAAGGGAGGGACATCAGAGAAGGCAAGAAGTAAGATAAAAATGTCACTCATGTACATGCTATTTTACACTGTCCTGCTCACTGCTTTTCACTTTTCCCTGCTTTTCCATTTCACACTGTGAAAATTATGGCTCCTTACACTAGATTTCTAATGAATTACTGCTGGGATCCAAATTCTCAGCAATACTGAATACATAGTGTTGCTGAAGTTCACCTCCACAGTCCTGGCACTCATTTAATATTAACATTACCCCTAGTGTAACTTAAATCTGCTCTAAATTAAGCTGGCTGGGAGAGTTTGGGAAAAATATAATTCCCTTCAGTAGACAAAACCAAAATATTGCTGCTGGCCAAGCCACCCACATACCCTTTATTCAAAGAAAATGTTTTCACCGATGTTTTCTCTGAAGTGACCAAGCAACAGTTTATTTAAATTTTCTAACTGTGTTTCCCTTGGGAGCACCATGGCATCCTCTGCTGTACGGAGTCACCTTTTGCACTAGGACATAATTCACCCCGTGCATTCTCCCCATTCTCTCCTGAGATTGCTGCAGGCCTGCCGCAATACTGGGGCACAGCTTTGGCAGGTGGCATTGCACCTCTGAACACTGCAAGCTGGGATCACTTCCTTACACATTGCCACAGCTATGTTTCCTGCTGTCCTTCCGTGTACCTCTGCAAACAAAGAAAAGGCAAGTTTTCTTTTCTTGAGTTTTTTATTTCAACAAATCTGCATATCTGCCTTAAAGTGGTCTAAAGGAGTGGAGGTCATGTCCTTTATAAGAATTAAAACAAAACAAAGTTACATTACAATCATCTGTCTGATTATTTTTTCTTTTTGAAAATCCAGGAATATCAGTATTCCTTGTGCTTCTGCAGTTCCCCTTAGATTGGCATTCTTGGCATCTATTCTTGCATTAAAGGCCAGAGTTGAAATCATTCTCTCTTAGGTATTTGTTCCTGTAGAGGTTAATTAAAGAGAACAAAGGGCTAGATACTCTACAGCTTTCTGTTTTGCACAGTCATTTGCAGACCTGGATCCATTCACAACCCACACAGGGAATCACAGCTCCTCAGCCACCCTCCCAGCATGGACTAGCAGGCTGTATTAATATGGAGCAGGATGGGGAAGACAGCTACTGAAGCAGTGCCTAAATATTTCAAGATCACCATAGTCGCACTTGATTGACACAAAGGTGTTGGCAGGCAGTCTGGTCATTGAAACAGCTCCGAGGAAGAGGGCATATGGGCTCAGCAGTGGATTTCAACTTTTGGGATTCTTAGCTGTTGTAAATCCATTTCACTGAGGAAGGAGGCTGTGGCTTTAAACTGTTTCTCCACAATGACACAATCTACCTCTTATAAATCTGCCACTAAATTTACTGAGCAGAGTAAGAAAACACTACCCACTCGGAACCCCTCTCTCATTTTATATCAGCAGTAGCATATCATGAAAGTCTAAATGGCCATACAGTTGAGTGACAATGGAGAATCAAAATAAGACCCATTTCACCTCTCAAATTAATTTGGTTTTGCTTGTGTGATTTCCCTGTCATTCTTCCAGTTCTCCAGTCATCCATAGACTTTCAGGTTAAGCAAGACATGAATTTTAAATGCAAGATGCACATACAAAAGAAGACTACTTTAAATTCTTCATATATACTTTAAAAAGGGAATATAAATAGGGCACAAGCCTGGGCTGGACAGAATTCTTCCAAAAACTGTCTTTGTTAGAAAACTGGATTTTCAGCTAAATTAAATATTTCCACAGTCAAAAGCCTGAAAATAAAAATATTTTGCTCTGAAAATGCTTCCTGATATCTCAAGCATATTGTAGTTCAGTTAGTTCAGTTCAGTCCTCATTTTTGAGTTAACTGTAATGCACTGTAGTTCTCAGCTTTGGTGATGCAAAAATCACCCTGGAAGCTGTAGGCTGGCCAGGTAATCTGGCTTAGAGAAGGCAAAGGAAGAGGAAGTACCCAGGAATACAGCAACCAAGGCATTCTGACACCATTTTCAAATAGAGATGAAAAAAAAAATATATTAAAACCTCTAGGACATGTGTTCCCGTGCTCCTGTGGGTTGCTGTTTTTCCCACTGTCTCAGACGTTTTCCTCAGTAGGGCTCTTCCAAAAGCATGGAAGGAGGAGCTGCAATCAGTAACAGCACATTCTTCCTTCTTCATGAGTGAGTGCAATAGACACAGTCAAAGTAGGGACATGGTTCTATTCTCAGCATTGTTCTCACTGACTCATCACATTACATCCTCTATAAAGCTCAAGGAATTTCTCAGAGGGGTAATGTGAGGCTTGGTTAATTTTATAATTAACGCTGTTGTCTAGATGTTACAGAAATTGAATGTAAAAGAGCTCAACCTTGAATGAAAGGTGAGGTAGAAACAAAAAATATGAGTGCTATAAGAGGAAAATACACTAGTTAAAGGAATCTTATAATAACACCTCTGTCATCACACACTGATTCATATTCTTATTTTCTCTGGGTCAGACTCTGTATCTCTTACTTCTACTGGATAGTGAATACAGCTACACTTGGAGGCACAACTTCCTGAGAAAGATGAAGCCCACTGTGAGGGTAGCAAGAGCAAGTCCTCTGGGAATAGAGGATTATGGACAGACGACTTTGTCATGATGAAAGAGTATCTTATTTTCTGTGAAAGTAAGAGGTATTCAAGGGTGGAGTAGAAGCCTATTCCCAAGTGAATATAACCAGAGTTCACAGCAGAATACAGTACCAAGAGCACTCTCGAAAACAGGATCAAAGAACAAATGAAAAATAAAATGGAATCACTAATATCCTCATCCTTTGTTATTTAAAAACTTTTGGCACCTGCAAGAGACAAAACTGGCAATGTTGCCTCACTTACTGTTTCTGGGGAAATACAGAAGCATGGTTTCCAGATAAAAATACTGTTTGTGAAGTCTGATACTTTTTAAAGCCCTTTGTGACAATTCATTGTGTAATTCAAATGTTCTCTACACTACAAACATCTAACCTATTTATGCTGGCAGGACTGTCAGTGCATTTTTGTTATAAGAAGCTTGGAGGTCTGTTACAAATAATCTCAAAAGAGTAACTCTAATTAGGGGCTAAAGTTGGCATATTTCCTGCTATCTGAAATTAGCTCAGAGAGTTAGGCTGAGATGAAAAAGCCCTATTAATTCCCTAGGCTTCCAGTTCCTGTTTATTGGTGGAAATTAATGTTTTGAACTTTATCAGCTACCATCTAAAGAAGTCTGGAGTCAGTGGTAACAGAGAGATTTGAGAAAGACTTTACTGCCAGTTTCTTCTGTTGAAGTACCATAGGCACACTACATAAATATCCACAGGAAAACTTTATTTAATGGTTACATGCAAATGAACAATAGTCAGGAAAGATGGTCAAGTGTCCAGCATGCTAGCCTGGCAATTAGAGGAACTGGGAGACAATCCTTGCTCCAAGGTACTATTTAATAATTTCTACATGACCTAGAAAAATTCATTCTTTGAGGGAGGATGAAAGCAGGGGAGATTCACAAAAGGTTGGCTATAGTTAGGCAAATCTTTGGTTTTTTCTATAGCTTCTGGAAACAGAGAGGCTTCTCTAGATAAAGAAGCCCAGTTTTCTGGTGTTCAGTGACTACAGTTGGCCTTTTGTAGACCTCCATTTGTCTTCAAGTTTGTAATCTGTAAAACAGAAATAGCGCTGCTCCACCTCATGGGAACATTAGACAGATGAACACTTTCCTCTGCTTCCTAGACACCTCAACTCGACCTGGACAGGCACATCACCAAATTCCATCAGAAGAAAACACCATAGCCCTCTCCCCACATGGCTCTGTGGCTTCCCTAGGGCCTTTGGTGGTGAGACTGAGCTTTACATCTCAGTTTGTCTTCCACTCAACTTCAGCAGCTCTGAGGTTTGTCATGGCTACATGTTCTCCTCTTTTTTTTTATCTCTGTACAACTCTGAAAATATTAAAATGCATAAGCTCCTTTTAAACATCAGGACAGGGAAGGGACAGGTAGAAAGACAGTAGAAAGGAAGGCACAAGAAATTGTCCTCTTGGGAAATATATTTAAACTTCAGTTCTTAGAATTTCTAAACAGTGAAGAGATTTGTCAAGTTGTATTTTGCTCGAGCAAACACATGGGAAGGGAGGCAATTTTTACATCCTGGGGCTAAGCACAGAATAACAATGTAATTCTACAGTTAGCATGTAGACAAAGAAGGAAACATGTTATTAGGTCAGGCTTCTCTTGTTTAGACAGAGCAGTAGACAATTTAGGCTATCTTTTAGTTCTGGTAATCAGCCTCAGCAGACAAATCAATGTCTTAAGCTCTTGATAGCTATAGAAAAAATAGTGAAGTCAGGCTTGTGTTTCCAAAGAAAGTTGTGGTTTCAAAGCAATCCATTATCCCATCAGGCAACGTGGAAATTTTCTGCAGAATCCATCTACCACAAGAGAAAGATTCACAGTTTAATCTGCAGTGGAAGCTGGATCTTCACAGACAGAATGCCAGGTTATCTTCACCATCTCCTCCACACCACAAAGTCTACCACACAGACCCTTGCATTTAAAACTTCAGATCACTCTTCTCCACCTTACATTTCTAGCATGAGTGCTTTTTAACACTATGTCTCTAGTTTTCCTTGTTAAGAGCACAGATAGTATCTGCATAAAAACACTTTAAGGGAAGCAGGAAAAAAATCTACCTCCTTAGGCCTGTCTTCACAGCAAAGTCAACATAACTGAACTGTTGTCTCAGGAATCGATCCCATTCAAAGAAACATCTCTTTTCTTAAAGCCTGACAACATTTTAAAGTCAAGTTGGTGGCAGCAAAGAAGCCAAGGGGCTAAAAATTCAAGTAAATGTAATTCATTCTGCTAGCAACCTGTACGGGAGGGAATGCAGGCAACACCCAGTTGCTTACTACCAGAACTGTAGTACCATCCCAAAGGTTCGTGCCCAGGAAATTCAAGAACATTCAGTACCTTCCAGCAAACTGCAGCCTACCATGGCAGGGGAAGCTGTGGGTTAATCTCCAAAGCCTCAGGACTGAGTACAGATGTGCACAGGGTGAACAAGGCAACTGGGATGAGGTTCTAGGGTAGAAGTCTGCTGAAGCAGGCTCATTTCTGTCACCATAACACTAGGTGACAAAACCAAATCTGCTTTACTTCCCCAGCAGAGCAATGAGTGAATCAAATGAGCATCCAGCAACTAAGTACTGTAAGAATTTCATCTGCAGACTGAAGTAGTTTGCGGAAATGTCTTTGTACAGTCGCTATGAGTTTCATGCGTTTCTATGAATGCTATCTATATCTTTTCAGGAAAAAAAAAAAAGATAGACAGACATTTTGGGAAATTAAATCATCCATTTGGTAGGAAGACTTAGACACTGGCAGGGATGTCCATAAACATGAGATCAAACAATCAAGAATCCCTCACCCGGACTGCTGAAGGAAGCAATGGATCTTCAACCAACAGAATGTGTCTGGATTTGGACATACTCTGCAAAAACACACCAAGGGTGAAGGCTTAAATACTCAGGCTGAGATAATATCAGTTAAAAGAGCACTTCTCTCCACAAGACCAAAAAGTGACAGAGACTGTTTAAGAAAGGGATATTCTTCAGTAAAAGGAGTCCATTTGTTGCCAGAGGGTGACATGAACAGACTTAGTCTTCCCTGGAGATTTAAACCAAACCCAGGGACAAGACCAGAGTCAGACTGCATTCAGAAAAACTGATGCTCAATACAGATCTGTCATATTTTACATTTTAATTGTGTGGGTATTTCTTTTGCTAAGCCTGTTTCCTTACTGTACTGCCCTGCTGTCCCCAAAGGGTATAACAAGGTGAAACCTGCCAGCAAACTGTGGACAGTTTGGGAGGGCCAAGAAGCAACCTCTGGAGTTGAACAGAAGGCCTGCAGGGTTCAATGCCATGTGGATATGTAATAGGGAAAATTAGAAATATTAAAAAAAGATGTGTCTTTATGTAGACCCAGGCAATTTAATGCCTATGGGATAATGTACTTCAAACTAATCACAACAGTCTGGAGACATTAAAAGAGGAGAATAAGACCTGGTTTTAACATAGATATCATATGCTTTTACTAAATGATACATTACTATTCTGGATCAGTTTTCCAGCTGCAGCTAATAAGCTCTGGCTTCAGCTCCATTTGCGAGAACACAAAGCAGCTCTTTATGATTCCCCCACCCTAGAAATGGCTCCAGTTTGATCTGCTTCCCACCATGTGCAGTAGCGCCAAGGGAATTTTCAGCTTACTGGACATTCTTGTTAGTGGACCTCTTAGATTTGGCAGAGTGGCATAGAGGAGATGTGGCATCTTGAAGAAACTAGCCCAGTATTTCCAGAATCAGGACCAGGGCAAATGAAACACCCCAGCCTGTGCTCTCTGTGCTGGGAAGGCTGCTCCGCACCACTCCAAGACCTTTTCCTCTGTTGACCCTCTCCTGGTGTCCTTGGCGCAGAAGCAGCACACCTACATCTCTAGCACAGTGAAAGAGAAAGTTCAGAACAGGTTGTGGGCATTGCATGCTCCATGTCCTGCCCATATGTGCACAGCCTGTGCAAGCACGCCTGCAGGTGAGCTAATACACGCTCAGGCACCTGCTCTCTTGGGTGCGCTCCAGTCGTTCTTGCACTGAACCGTGTCAGTGAAGCCAAGACTTGAGACCTTGGAGCTGCCCTTAAAAAACAGTATAGAGACAGCAAGTATGTCAGCAATTCCTAAAATTCCCAAAGACAAATCTGCTGGCTTCTCTAACCTAAAATGCAAAATACCGACCAAGCATAAAGTGAATGAGTGTCAAAGAGACCCTTTATCAGTCACACTTCTCTCTTTCCACCACATCAGCAAGGAAAGGCTTTCCACTAGTATATTAAGCTAAATAAAATATTAATTCTGTTTTGTAAATGGTTAACTCTTCCTCATCTCCTCTACAGAGAAAAGTTGTGTGTCATGGTGTTGTTTTTTTAACATATATGCTGTTATTTGTTAGAGAAGGCAGCATAAGGAAATATACTTTGTACATGGAGCAGAAGTAGCTGAGTCTCGTGGGGGTCTTGAAGGAACTTTGGGCCCTGCTTCTGGCAGCTGCAATAAGTAGTCCTGAATTTGACTCTTCCATGGAGTTCATTTGAAAAAAAAAACATAGCACAGGTCAGGATCTGAAGTTGTCATAGAACATATAGAGCAAAATTTTAGAGTACAGTAAAACCACAAGTTAAGAAATTTTGCTTAAAATGCGACAAAACAGTACAAGAGTTTTCAAGTCCAGTAGGTACCTCTGCATGTCACCATCTTATGTCATATTCAGTACTATTTCAATTGAGTCCAAATGTTGCTTTAAGCATGCAGGCTGTTATCTACAACTTTCTGATTCTCCTATTGCTGAAGAGGAAGAATAGTGCATGTATCAACATACTTGGTCATCCTTCACTGATCCCTAAAGTAATTACAGAGCTCTCTTGTAGTGCTGTGCTGACACATTACTCTGTACAACACAAAAAAAAAAATGCAAAGCCCAGGTTATTATAGACTGTGCTGAATACAAAATTGGAATACTTGAGACAAATTGAAGGAATAGTATGTTAGGATTTCAGAAGAATGTTTAAATTATTTCTTAAGACACTCAAGACTTAGGAAATAGGATGCAAGGAGAAGATAGGGGACCCCAAAACTATGTTATTTTATGGAAGATGTGAATGAGAAATCACACATTTTGTTATGGAAGGCTGTCCATTTTTCTATGTACAAACATTCAGTGGCCAGGTTCTGGAGAACACCGAGGAGTCACTAGACACCCAGATAAATGGTGGAGCTAGAGATATGGTGGCACTAGCACCAATTTTGGTACAGAAAGCTGCGTAGTCACAGGCTGATGCAAGCAAAACAACCAGATTTTTTTTTATTTAATTGTCAAAAATGAAAACTGTATTGTCTTTTTGTAAAAGCATTTTCTCCATGTTTCATTGTAATCCTGCTGATGAATAGAAGTAAGGTCAATAATCTGCTGGATCTCAGTTCCTGGCAAAAGGCTTATAAGTATCATCTCTCTGCCTGTAACACAGGTAAACTTAAAGTTCTGAGTTTATTTTTTAAATCATGTATACATTCAAAGAAAGGCATTGCCAAAAGAGTTTTTCATTTTCTGCACTAAATATTTTGACCATTCTCAAGCTTAACAGCAAATCCAAGGTCAAGATCAATGTACACAAATTCCACAGAGCAACACAAGCAGAAATTATGAACTGTACCTGCTTGTAACTGCTGGAGGTCAGGTCTGAATGAAACATTTGCATTTGGCAAGAGGCATTTGCTCTAGCACTGACTTCAGAAAGGTTTGTTACAGCAGAACTTTGCATGTTATTTTCATGACAGAATAGTCATATTAACATCATAATTCAGTACCACTTTATATCACACTTTCTTTACTATGGTCTTTATATTCCTGGATGATCCAAAAATTATGTCTCTCTGTAGCCGGTCACAGTAACTGATACATTTCATGGATTTTCCTTATAAAACTGATGCCACATACCAATATGGCCCAGCATAAATAAAGTGCAATGGAAAAGACTGATGCCTTCTCTGTAGTTTAATATCACTAAGACTAGAATAACACGTGGATTTATGGCTACTCCTTAGTCATTCTTCTACCCTTATGTCTTGTTAGAAAGCACAACAGTAAACTTTCCAATGTTAACATAAAGCTTGTGGTTTGGCTAGATGTTGGAACAACTCCATAGGTTTCTTTACCTCACTGCTAAAGTAGTTCTGATAAAATGGTGTTTTAGCCATCCATGTATAACTGTTGATGCTCAGTAAAAAAAAAAATTAAAAAAAAAATACAAAAAAAAAACCAAACCAAAAAAAACTCCAAAAAACCCACACCACCATAAACATAGGGTAAGACTTACCCAAGACAACCTGAGGTATCCTCTCCAATTGACTGGTCTCCTTCTTGAAAAGTAAAGCCTATACATTAATCTCACTCTGAAACAGCAACATAGGATTCTAAGTTTACTACTGTAATGGTTGTCAGAACAAATTGGATCAGGTCATCTCAAAGTCAAGGAGGACTAGAAGTGGCTTGTCAGTACATTTGAGAGACAAAAGTGGATAAAGAGAATGCTAATAAATCTCTTTTGACCCCTAAGAACCCTAACCTCAGGTATAGCCAGTTGTCTCTGTGTTCAAGGATCCATCATTGCAGCTGAACATCCTTTCTCTCTGGTACTGCAAATGTTAGAAGAGTAAATATTAAGAGCTGTTAGTGGCTCTGACCAACTGTACGGATGCTTCTATTGGGAAAATCCCTGCTTTCACTGGATTGCCTGCTTTTGCTTCTGCTCTGTGACACAAGTGTCATGTAAGACAAACAGAAAAGAGCCCAAGGACTGGACTGAGTCTTTCAAACTGCCAAAGTAATTGCAAAATACTGCAACATCTGTACTTTTCCTGGCTCAAATCTCACCAATAGTGCAGAATTTGCTGCTGGAATTGGCTGAAAAGCATAGCTGATGTATCCAGAGCAGAACTCCAGATTACACTCCCAGATCGGCATGTTGGCTCAGTATTTTGACAGGAGTGCAGAAAAACTGTTATTATTTTTGTCATTAAAAGAAATACAGATGCTCTATAGCTGGAGTACAGCTATCAAGTTCCAGCCTACAGCCCTTCTAAAGTGCCAACCAGGAACCACCACGACCCTACAGTACTCAACAATAATTTATTCTTTATGCTATTACAAGTCACATTCTGTCCCTTAAAAACTTTCTTCAAGGATTTCACAACCAATTCAGCTAGGTAAATGCTAATTTCATTGTAGCTAGTAAATAAAGCACTCATTCGGCTTTCCTCAAAACTGGAAGCAGAACAGGATTTTGCCGTCAGAAAGATGAAGGCATAGGACAATCATCAGGCTGGCCTGCAATGGGAAAAGCAGGGTAAGAAACAGGCCTGACCAGAGAGCCAGGTTGAGCATCTTGGGAAATAATGCTGGCAGTTTCTCATGTAGAGTAGAAATAAAAAGTTTTCATTTAAAAGGTTTTAAACTGTGGTGGATTGACCCTGGACAGAAGCCAAGAACTCACACAGCCTCTAACTCACTCCAACCTGCTCACTGGGATGGGAGACAAAATAGGAAGAGCAAAAGCCAGAAAACTCATGGGTTAAGATAAAGACAGTTTAATAGTTGAAGGAAAGAAGAAATAAACAAATGATGCAAAGGAAATCACTCATCACCTCCCACAAGCACATTGATGCCCAGCCAGTCTCTGAGCAATTGTCATGTTGGAAGAAAAAGCCTTCACTTTCTTCTTGCTTTACCCCAGCTTTCACTGCTGAGCATGATGTATACGTTATGGGATATCCCTCCAGTCATTTCAGGTCAGTTGTCCTTCTGTGTCCCCTCCCAACCTCCAGCTCACTCGCTGGCGGAGAGGCTAGAGTGGGAAAAAGAAAGCTGTGACATGGTGCAAACTCTGTTTAGCAATAGCCAAAACACTGGTGCATTATCAACACTGTTTTAGCCACAAATCCTTAACACAGCACCATACGGGCTGCTATGAGGAAAGTTGTCTCCCATCCAGTCAGACCAAATACATTAACTTAGGCAAAACAAATTCCCCAACACTCTTAGCTTTTAGCTTGAATAAAAGAAGAGGGAGAAAAGTGATATCTTCCTTGGTAATACAGTGACTAAAGTTGAGTTCCAAGCAAATGGGCAGTTTGGGAATGATATTACCACATGATTCATCAGAGGATTGGCATAGCATATTGAAATGCTAATCCATAACTTCCCGATTGCATTAAGAAATCATTATTTTACTTAAGACAGACAGGTTTTATGTTTACCAATGAAAGTTTGAGTGTGGGATCATACAGGAGTATCCTGTATATAACCGATTCAGAAACTCTGGAACTATATCCTCAAGAAAATTACTCGCTCTAAGTGGGATACAATCAAGGATTGTTGGTGTATTCCAAACCAACATAATTTTTTATGTATGGCTGTGTAAGATATATCTAGAATGCAGGAGGTCTGGTTTGGCATCCAGGCCTCTGGATTATGCCTCTTTCGGGACAAAGTTTTGTCGCTTGCCAGTCAATACAGTCACTTCATAGCTGTTCCTGTGGTAAATTACACAGCTTTGTACCATAGAAATTGATCTTCAGTGCTTTATACCAATTGCTGCTTATTAACCAAATGACTTGAAACACCAATATAAAAACTCCCGTCTGTAGATTGCTCAGTGGTGCAAGATCACAGCCATAGGTGGAGGGTGAAAAAATATAAAATTTCCACAAAGAGGGCTACAATTCTTGTGTGATTCATATCTTAAAGTCATCAGAGGACTGGGAAGCTGAGAAGAGACATCGCAGAACTGAACTTGACAGACAAACCACTGCTGGATGACAAACCAAGGACTTTTTGATAGGAAGGATCTGGCAGTAAAGACAACCTTTCTGTTCCAGCACAGACAGCTCAGGGCAACACCAAGGCATCATTACACCTGCCCAGAAGGAAAAAAAAAATGAGGTGCCTCCTACATTGCCTGATGAGGACTCGAGTATCTAGCTTTCTAATCTCAGTTCTGTTACAGTTTTACAGAGTAACCCTGGCCAAATAATCTCAGAGCAAAATTAAAGTGACAATGATCCCCATATTATCATGGGGAATTCTGCTGTCTGCAAAATATTTTGAATGCACAAAACCCTTAAGTACTTCATGGCATCCTTCCCCAGCACAAGTGAACTTCTTCATGGCAGCAATTTTTGCCCTTCTCCTGAGCAGAGGGTGGAGGGAGAATATCAGCATATCTTCTCTTGACATGACATTTTATAATACAGTTCATTGTTCTGCTTGACTCTGGGGTAAGATTCACTGAAGGCTTGAGGAGTGAGGTATGCCCAGAATAATCTGGAGAACATTCCAATATTTTCTGTGCACGACACATAGTAGGCATCCTAAGGGAAGAATTGGTGTCATAGATCCTAGGTGGATCCAGTGAACAGTCATTTACATTAAGAAAAACTACAAAAGCAGTTGTTTTGTAGAAGTGATGATGACATTAAAAGGAGAAGGATGAGGCTCATTCAGTGCTCTACCTTTGGGCTTGCAAATACCTTATTTTCATCTACCCCCCCCTCCCCAACAATACAGGCTCCAAGCCTGTCAGGAAGAAATAGAGAAAAGTTTCACTCCCTATGTATAGAATATTGCAAATGGAGCATTAGTTCCCTCAATCTTAAACTTAATAGATATTATAAAGTTTAAGAAAAACATTTTTAGGTTGAAAGAAAGTATCAAAGCATTCTTCAGTACTCCATTCAAAGACAAAGATGAAGGAAAAGTCTTGGAAATGGAAGCAAGGCATCCCACTAGCTCAACTGAATAAAAGATCAAAAGGTGAAAAGCTGTGTGAAATACTTCTCCACCTGAAACTCAATCTGCATTCAAACTCAATTTACAGATGAATGAATGATGGAGATCAGCTTAAGGGAAGTGAGCTCCAATCACCATCATTATTTATTATATGATACAATACAATCACGGCAGTCAAAATATTCACTAAAAATACCACCTTCAGCCCGGTTCTTCCTTTATAGGAATTCTATGTTTATGCAATTTCAATTTGTGAAAGATGCATTGAGTTTCATGCCCACAATAAAAAGAAAGCAATATTTTATTTGATGGACATGCTTGCATTTTAAAATCAGGAACATCAATGCTGATCTAGCAGAAGATTTCTCTTGCAAATGTATTTAAACAGAAGGAATTCTGTCGACTCTCGATTCTGATATTAGATTTAAAAATGCTATGCTTAGTCTCTAGCAAAAGCATAATCATATACAAGTAATATTTTAATGATAACTAATCTATTTATTATTATAATTAATATGGACCTAAAAGGTTCCTAGAAATCTGTATGGGGTCATTCAAATCTGAAGCATAACATACAAGGCAGGCGAATAATACAAAATATTTAATGCAAGTGAAGTCTTGATAACAGCAAAGTCGAGTCTGCCATAACTGATAACAAAGACATGCCAGAACAGAACAAGTTCCACCTTTGAGGCAGTATTTCTCAGTGAAAACTGAACTTCTGGTCCCTAAGACCAGAACACATGGCAAGTCAACTAGGGAAATGGCTGGAATAATCTAGCAGTGTTGTCATTGAGTACAGGCCAAAATTTTTTATTTTCATGTAATTCTAAAGCATGTACTACCTAGTTCTCAACAAAAATTACACACATGGAGTTGGCTATGTTGCCACATCGGACCTAACTATGACATCTGGCTAGGTATTCAAAGAACATGGTTGCCTTTACATTTACACATCAGCAATGCAACCACTACAATGAAACAGTATAATTTACAAATGCAGAGATACTGAAAAACTCATTTGTAGAAACATACTTCTCCAGGCTGCACAACGTATTCACTATTTATCATGAGTACTGCTCAGAAAGGATTTGTGACTGGTCCCAGTAACTCGCATCGTGTGCTCGTTGCAGCCACGAAGCCATCTGCTTCCTGACCGAATGACTCCCAGGCCAGAAGCAGCCCTCCCCGTGTTCTGATTCAAACATATAAATATTCACACCAGCATTCACAGATGGATATATGTTGGCAGGAGTATCTATGACACTTCCCTGCCTGGGAACTAAAGCTTTTTAGGAAATAAATCTGTGGTGGTCATGCATTCTGTAAAGTAAATGTATGTGAATGAATATTTGGAAATCTTTCTTTTTAAGCGATACTCACCTACCTTTACCACAGCCGTTCCACCTAAAAGTGGAAAAAAAAAAAATACTCACAGCAAAGTCTTAGTCTTCTCCTTATCATATGCCTCTCCATGACATCTGCCACTCCCAACAGTTTTCCACCTAATAATTCTCAAACCATACCAACAAGAACAATACTCAAACAAATCATAAAACCTAAACAAAGAGAACAAGTTAGTCTATTGAAATTTTTAGAAGCTGTAATGTCATAACAGGCCTGTGCTGATCTAAGACTGCCTTGATGTTAGAAGTCAGGTCACCCAAGGTCTGCTGGCCTGAAGCCCGTTTATTTGTACCAGTTGTTAATTGCATTTCACGTCATTTGGCTTTTTCCTTCCTTTAGGTGTCCAACAGCCTTTGATGAAAGAGTTATTTAGACATTTCCAAAGCTATTTGCAGAGAGTATTAGGGTCTTAATGAAAATAAATAATGCAGTAACAAAGCTCAACTGTCCGATTACTCCCAGCCCCACTTTTTTCTTTTTTTTTTCTTCTTCTTTTAAGTGAAAAGCAAAACTGGGAGGGGATCTAGCTTCAGCTTTACCCTTGAAAAATCAGGTAATGTTGTGCAGTGTGTTTTGAATTCAGTTTGCGCTCATAGCACACATGCACAGAGCTGTCATCCCACTTTGACAGCGAAAGCAGACTAAGATTAGAGCAGCAAATGCCCATGACCTTGAGAATTATCACTACCGATATAACAAGTACTTTATTGGTGTGTAGGCACACACAGAAATTTAAACCATTAGAGTCTGATCCTCACAGCTATTGTTGCATCTCCTGGAAGACTCAAGAAGAATTATTTTTAAAACTGTATGGCTTCAGGGTCAAAATCTGCTTGCTCAAAACTCTTTCCAAGTAATGGTTCTCCTCTCTTGCAAGTACATAGTGACTTTGCTGCTTTTCTTTTACTTAGAGAGGACTTGGAAATAACAAAGATAGCCACATAAACCATAACCAGATGTACAACACTGAAGATGGTGGTTTGCATATATTCTAAAACAAACTGAAGTCTCCATTCCCAGGCAGGTCTGTACTCAGTAATAAGTTCTTCAGAAAAGCCGCTCTTGTAGCTAGCGTAGCGGAAATTCAAGGAAGTTTCTTCCAGATCTTCATGCTTCCCTTTCAGATCCATTTCTCTGTGCTTAGGGCCAAAGAACATTTTAAAAATTAAGTCTTAACAAGTAAAAGCGCTACTCTATTCCAAGAGGAAGACAGTGAAGGGAAAGGAAGACACACATCTATAGGAAACACAGTATGTATAGTCGAAGTTCGTGATAGGTCTTAGGTTTCTCTAAATCTCAGCTTCTCCTGGATTTTTTTTTATTAACAGACTCACAGCTTTTAAAAGGGCAGAGAAAATGCTTAAAATACAAAATTAACTACATAACTGCAGCTCTTCCAGTTTTCTCACAGCATTGCATATTTAGTGTTTCTCTTTAGGCTGCAGATCCTGAGAGGATAGGGAAATGATAAGGCAAGATTTTACATTTCCATTAGAAATAGCTTCTTTTTATCATCCACAGTTGCAGACAAAATGTACTCACAAATATATTTCAAAAGCACTCTACTGGCTGAGAAACTGGGGAGGTGGGGAATCTGAAGGTATTACTGTATATAATCCCAAGGTATGGGGCAACAGGGGGTGGAAATTAGCCTACTCAGAGTGTCAGAAGTCATGGAGCTGGCAGTTTGACCTGACTTTGAAGGCCGCCTGCAAACAACATTCTTCACTTCATGTAGTGCTGTTTCAGATGCTAAGGATGGTACTTCAGGTGGTGACACTGTTTATGATGTCACTCTTGGGCAGAAAAGAGAAGACTGATCACAAAAGCAAGATCTCCATCAAGCACGCTTTGTATCATTCAGACTAACTGTACATCATTCACCCTGGTTTAGACTATCAAAGGTGGGCTCAGAAAGCTAAAACTTAAAACTGCAAGCCTTTTATTCTATGCAGCAGGGTTACAGCAAGGTATAATTCATTCTCTCTGGAGAGGGAACTCGACTTTCGTAAGCCTGGGGAACCAATAAGGCAAAAGTGTTTCCAATAGATGTTACAGAAAATAAGCACAAAGGTAGCACAGGAGAGAGACAAAGGAGGGACAGATTGTAAAGGGCAACGCTAGTCTCTCTCTATGCAGAGGTGTTATTTGCTAGCAATAGCTTTATTAATGGCACTAGCAATCTCTCTTTGAAGATAATAGAGTATTTTTGTCACAATTTCCCCCTCTCTGCCTGAGCTGTATCAGGAAAAGCAACAGTGACTGGCATGCTAAATTTGGGTGTCACACTGACACGCTTGGCACAGGGTGAAATGTCTGTGCTGGAAGCTGCAAGTGGAGCTGTGCTCACATCACCAATTCCCAGCCGAGGAAGCACACTAGGACTGCGGGCAAGGCATCAAATCAAGCTGAACGAGCTCTACTGGGCTCGTTCCCTTAGTCCGAGCAGCAGCACTGACCAGAGCCAGCAGCAAAGTGAGAGAAAAAGCACCAGTAGCATCATAGGAGCAAGGCATGCAGGAGGGGAAGGACCAGAGGAGATAAGAAGGCAGCAGCAGCCATTTCAGACAGCAGAATGGGGACACCGGCTTCAAGAGGGCAAACACGAACAGAGCAGAAGGCTGTGGCAGCCACAACTGTGAGTGTCATTCCAAAAGCTCTGGGAACCAGCATTTTTTTCATTTATCCCCTTAGTTGCTATCAGCAGTGGAGCTGAACCAAGGGGAGCAACAGTGGAGAGTTTGGGCAGAAGTTTCCCAGTCTGGACAGAGCCCATGGTTCTATTATGTCTCTCTATAATGAAGCATTTCACTGATGCCAAGACAGTTCAAAGAGCAGATAGTCTGAAAACAGTATTCTCAGCTGCATTTTTCAGCACACTGCCTCACGAGCAAGACTCACAATTAGTTATGTTGGCAGCCAGCACTACATCGCACCTAGTGAGACACATACAATAACCGAATGTGACATGCCACCATAATGACAGATCAAACTAGGACATTTCAGAAGACAAAGTACTCCAATACAAGAGGCTTAAAGAGGCACTAAAGAATTTATGGAGAATGAAACGCAACGTCAGGGGGGGTGACAAAATTATCAGTCTCACCAAGAGCAAATACGGAGCCAAACGGCGGGATCACATAATCCCATGCTACTGACAGATGGCCTTGTGGGGAGTCTCAATACATTCATCATTTTAATTGAAGCTGAGCTGAACTGATTTGATCACATTAGTACCATCAAACAAACAAACAAACAAAAAACATTCAGAGAGGATATTTTAAAACTTTTAAAAGTGTTTGAACTATGAGACTTTTAAATTAAGAATGAATGTTAAATGCAGTTAGTGAGTAGGAGCTGGTAGAAGTTTTTTATCAGAGCTTGCTTTTTTCTTTTTTTTTTTCTTTGCAGTATAGATATATTTTTGTTAAGATGTTTGTTTTCCTTTTTATATTTTCAAATTTTCACAAGAAAAAAAAATGGGATTTTAGAGAAAAAAAACACAAAAACCCAACAACTCTCCACTCCCTTCCCCACCACCACACACTGCCTTGCCCTCTTACTACAAGGACTAAGACTGATTCAGTGATGGTTGACTTGACTTTAATGAGAGCTGAAAGCACTCCGTTCTCTGTGGAAATGAGTCAATGCCTCACAGTGCTTGCCCTTAAGATGTGGAGTGGAGCGGTGCCTTTATTCCAGCTTACTACCTGCAGACAGGGAGATGTACGCTAGCAGAGCTGGGTAACTGTTCATTATCTGCATGAGGAGCAGTGGAGTTAAGGAGGCTCTGGCATGAACTGGGCAACAGGGCAGTTTTTGTTATGCAAGACTGATCTAGTAGGGCTCAGCCACCAACCGAAGCAAACTCCTGCCAGCCTCCTTGGCTCTGTGCTGGAAAACGCAGCCCATGCTTTTGGCATATGTAAATGCTCCCCTGCGACTCAGCAGAATCGGCTTCAGTTCGTCCTCTACAAAACACTTCCTATGAGACCCTGAGAAAGTCACATAATGACAGACTTTTAGAAGTATTTAAATTTTTGCAATTTTAATGTTGTTAAACAATACAGACCAGGCTTGTAGGTATCAATGTATTAGAAGGATAACGCTTACGCCAGGAGTGCAAGAAGGGCAAAATGTGTGACCAACATAAATGCATCCAAGTTGTGAGGTATCCAAGTAATACACAACATGGGCCATAAGAACCATAGAGTCTGCTGTGTAATTCACATTCTCACGACAGAACTACTATAGTATTTTTACCAAAAAATTATCTTTTAAATATGTAAATACCCCCATCTACTTCTTACAGGTTTGCACCTTCTGTTTGGGGTTCCTTCTCCCCTCCTGCAATAACCTGAGCCTCACGTGTCCCCAGCATCATACCCGCTAGGCAAGAAATGCCATATGCTGAGGCTTATCTGTAGATACATGCACGTATATTGGCAGGGCAGTGTGTATGTACTAATTGATCAGTTAGCTTATGCGATTGCCAGGTTTTCCTCTTGTTTCCCACAGTATGGGCAGCATTTAGACAGATATTCTCTTCCCTAATGCCAGTTTGTAAGTACTTAATTATCTTTAAGATAATTTCAAATTTGCCTGAAACATGGAGAGGAGGCTCTAGACTTGTTAGACACAAAAAACAACTGCATAAATGTCATTTTTTATATAGACAGACTACAACACTGTGGGCCTAAATCATCTAAAAAGGAGTGCTAGATGGCTCCCCCATTGGTATATCTGATATACAAATGCACTGCATTACATTTTGGAAGCTATGCAGACCAGAAAATAGGAAAAAGGAAAGCCACCAGCACATGCTAATCCATACAAACAGAAGCTTATGGAGTGCTGGCTTCTGGCTGCCAAAATGTCTGAACAAAATCTGTCTCTTCAGCATGCACATTATTACACCACAGCCAGTATATCTACAAGAATAAAACACTGTATTTGCGTAGAAACCCAAGAGCTTATTGGAGATCACCTGAGCCTCCATTTCAGCCTTAACGTCACAGGTTCTTCCAAACAACTGAAATATTAATTTAGGGAGGAGATGTATATACATTGGGACTACACAGGCTCTCCTCTCTCACATGATGTGGGGTGCATGGCAATAACATGGGAGAAGAAGGACGGAAGAGGATAAATGAAAACTGCTTACTCCTTTCATACTCTACTCTGCAGCTTCCTTGAAGGTATTAGGAGCCGGAGCCCAGCCCTGGCCCTGACAGCAAATAGAAGGCATCAACAGAGATTACATGCGAAAAGGAGAATTACCGAGTGGACATCAGCAGTGTACTCTCAGAACAAATATCTTTGTGTAGAAAACATATGGGGTACAAGGGTGTATGTTCTTCCTCAACATTAGGAAAATCACAGGCTTGAAAGAAGTCATGAGGACACTATCAATTTTGAGCTGGCATAGGATACCTTTTATTTACAAGGATTGCTTCAGCTCTCACAGAAGAACAGAGCTAGGCATTAAATGAATGCCTCCATTCTCATCTACTCTGGGGCTGTGTTGTCCTCTCTTAGAGGGCAAACCACAGAGTATCTCCCCCTGAAGCTTCCTCAGTGCTCACCTGGAGCCTGAGTTTATAGCAGTTATAGCTATACCTCCTGTATAGCAACACTCTCCATTTAATTCTGGGAAGCTGTAGCACGTAAGGCTTCCATGCTGGGGCAGAGGCCACTCAGCGCATTGTGGGAGGTGGTCAGGAGCTTCCACGGTCCAGCTTCTATTTGAGGCTGGCAACAAAAATCCAACTCCTCAGGCACAGCTGCAGCAGCAGAGCCCCTTTTACTGAACTTGCCTCTGATATGCCAAGCCCTGCTGAGCCTGTGGAAATCAGGTTTACAATAGCAGCTGCAGCCATTAGCTCCCTCTTTTGTGATTTCCAGCATTATTATGCTGTTTGCGAACTTTGCTTGAAATGACCGGACTATAGGCTGAGAGAGATGAGACTTAGCAAAAAAAGCACATATACACACAGACACACAAAGTGTGACAAACCCCAATGGCAAGGTTGTGCTAATAGCTTGTTTTATAGTGACATAAAATCACTGCTAAGATAATACGGGCAGCCTAAAACTCTAGCAGCCCTTTGACTGAGACAAGAAACAGACTCAGAAAAAGCCCCTTTCATGTCATTCCACACAGCAGTTAAATGCACACAGGACACAAAAACCTCAAAGAAAACAGCTACCTTTCTCCCAGAAGAAAATACACCCATTTTGCTTATGTATGAAGCACAGGGGCTAAAGCACTCTCCTCGCAGAGGGAAAAGATTGAAGCATGCTTTGGGAAAGTTTTGCTTTAAATTGGACTTCTAAAAGCAGCTCTTGGAAGCAGCTATTCTTTATCCTCTCCCCTCTCCCATACAGCAGAGCCTTCTACTTTCAGCTGAAGTCTTGACCACAAGACTTCATCTTGTTCTCCCCATCAGGGAGAACAGCAGCAAAGTTAAAACTAAATACATGTATCTAAAGGCCTGATGCACATTTGAAAGCTGAACAGACCGCTGTTACGTGGTTGCACATTGACTGATATGATTGCATTTGTGCAATTACCTATTGTGGACACAGACTCAGTGCATCAAAGGCACGTACCAGCCGCCTGTGCATATGGGAATAGAGACGCCGTGGAGGATGCAGAGCCCACTGAGTCAGTTTATGCCCAGTGTGGCTTATTTATTCAGGCACCAACTGGTGTTCATGTGGCCTTAACTGCATGCAGAGTTGATGCAGGTGTGGGAGCAGGTTCACCGGGCAATACACCTGTGAACGCGTGGAGAGCAGTGCAGGCACACTGCGTTGCTCTGCCTGGGGCCAAGTCAGGTTCAGAGTTGTTTCTGAGCTGGTTCGGTGCAGCTGTTCATACAACACACTTGCTAGTTCTGCTCAGCACACACAGGGCTGCTTACCACATGTGCATCCCCATCTCTGCGTAACTATCCTGTTCAAGGATGCAAACTGCCTCCAGGCATTTGTGCCCGTAAACCTTTCCGGATGGAAGTGCACTGAATAACAGTACAAGGACACCAAAGCTGGTTTACATAAGCCTCTCTTCATTCAGAAACAAGAGTATCAAAGGTTTCATAATCCAGGATATCCTTGTTCCCCATTGCTGCGTACAATGACAACCACACAGCAGACATGCAGACGCAATTAATCCATGCATATCCATGCTAATGTCATAGTGGAAGAGGCACAGGCCTTGCTATCAGAGGAGCTGGAATTTACATCATCTAAGGATCAGTATGCAAGGGAATATACTAGAGCAGGGGTGGCAAGGATGATTGCAGTCACAACCAGTTTCTTCCTACTGAGCCAAAAATACAATTTCTGATTTGGCAGGACCAATAAGCAAGTGACCGACTTACACCCCTTTGTTGACAGGAGTTTGGCTTTGTAACCTAGGGAGAGAGACAGCCCAGCATACACCACACTTCACTCTATGGCTGCTAATTGTCTGGGATGACTCTTTATTTATATAAATAATTTACTTGGTATATCCTGCCAAGAAGACACCTGAGCCCTACATAATCTGCTAATGCTGACTTTAATGATCCATGTCCAGCACATGGGCACCATCATTCCCATCCTGCCCCTCCAGCTCCCCAATAAGTCCCTCACCCATCTGTGCAGACAGACAGATGAAATTATCAAGGACTAACAATGGCAAGGCCCAGAATGGAGTGACTTATCAGTCTGAACACATCTCCTGTGGGATCTGACCAACTTCCTCAGGGAAAGTGCTCTGCAGATGAGGCCTCACTACAAAGGCCTACTGACCCGGCCTCTATTTCAGGAGGTTGAATTGTTTGTGACAAAACAGTTGATCCAGTCAACTAAGACTCTTCTTCTGGTCCTTGAAATTTAAAATGTGTAAGATCACATTTGTAGATGAGTCTATTGTTCACCTGGTTTCAGCAGGCAACAAACCTATTCCAATTTATGAAGCTGTTGGGATGTTTTCCTGATACTTTATAGCTTAGCCATGAAAACTTAACCTCAATTATGTACCTTTTGTAAGGGATAAACCTAAGCCTCACTAAAACCCTCAGCTTTGAAATTTAAAAAAACTTTCAAATTAGGCTGAAATCTAACCTTGTAAAAGGTGCGTATTTAGACCACGTGCTTTTTAATCCACTGTAATAGATGTTTTTGACTGATGTGTTTGTACCTTCTCATAGTACCAGGACAGGCACTGTAAGCTTTGAATACAAATGAAGAGATTATATTCTCGTGAGGAATATGACAGCTGACTCACACTAGTTGCCTAACATATAATTTTAAAGAAAAACTATGACAATTGAAATATTTAAAGTTTGTCAAAATATGGTTTGACTCCATCTGAAAAGCATCTGTTTGTTGCCAATGTATGTCCCAACAACTCTGTAGCATGTAAACCAGTACTCCAAGAATGGTGTTTTTGATTTCGTAACACATTGCTATCTATTAGTGAAACATTTGTGCCGCATTCTCTAAGGGCCCATTTCTTTGGCTATGTCTGTCGGTACCCTTTCCTCACACATTTCG
Organism: Chlamydotis macqueenii; assembly: GCF_036417535.1. Lineage (NCBI taxonomy): Eukaryota > Metazoa > Chordata > Aves > Otidiformes > Otididae > Chlamydotis > Chlamydotis macqueenii. Next base: position 96,301,486 of record NC_141556.1, on the reverse strand, counting down.
TCCCATTAAGGCCTGTCGGTTTAATTTTATGGATAAAAGTTTGCAAGACGAAGCTAGACTACTAGTGATGACAACCCGCACATGGACAGCCTACAATATTTACAAAAGAGTCCAAGCTGTACATAATGACAGTCAAATGTTTATCACTGCTGGAACAGAAGAGTGCACTGCTATTGCTAATTCTCCCTGTTCTACAGCTAAACACTTTTAGTCTCCAGGAGAGCGAATAAAGAAATATTTACCAGCATAACATGTATGCACTATACAACAGAGCTGCAAGAACACCACATGCAAATATACTAAATGTCAACATTTGAGCCTCAAGCAGATTCTTGCATGCAAACCCAAACATATTTGTAACCTTTCTGCCAGATGCACTTGGCAGAACGTTCTATGTTCAAATACAGGCTCCTCTACAGCCTCAAGAATAGCTCCACTAAATATTAAGTAACACTAGGAATGTAGGAAAATGTAAACAGCTTCCCTAGCCACTCTAAGGAGATACTGCTTTCCCTTTTGTAAATACTAAGTGTGGATATAAAAAAAAAAAATCTTTTTAATATTAAAAAGATAGGAAGGCAGGGGAAAGAAGTACTACTTGATGGTGGAAAGCCCAAAAACCCGTATCTTCATTTTTATGTGTCAATACCAACGAACATCAAACACCTGCTTTTCAAGTATTCCTCTGCTTTGGTTTCCTCATGGGTCTTTGAACACTTCACAAAGGCAAACAACTTTTTCATTTGCTACTGTTCTCCCTTCACTGTATTTGTCAACCACCTCACAGTTTGTTGGCAAGCGCTAGCAACATCCAAGCAAGTCAGACAGGTCCATGCCCAACCTCTCAGAGAACGTCTTGTCCTGCATTTCTGGAACAATTTATTGCTCCATGACATTTGTGCCCCGTGCCACATCAGTCAGAAGACATGAGTCAGTTCTCTCTGTAGTAGGTAACAAGTAACCTCCTTCTTTAAATTTTTTCATCTTGTCTTGCTTTGCTACTCTCACGAATGTTGCCTTCACATAGTCCTTCAGTAAACTTTTCTAGATATACTTCTGGACATCTCATTAGCTTTAACAGCAGTAGAGCCAGATTTTCATTCTGCTGACCAAAAATTCTCGTAGCACAGATAAAGAAGAAACCTGATCCAGATTCCTATCAGACATCAGTTCCATTGTGATCAACAAGAAGGTTCATTAGCATTCACTATCCTGGTATACAGGTAATACCACAGTTAATAATCAATACTACGCATGGCTCACCCTTGATGCTTGACAACACATAACTGAGATAATTTGACACACACATCTTCATTCACAATGCTCAGTGCAATTACATGACCTCTGATATCACATAACAAAATTAATATTATTCACAGGTTATTCACTCATATGCTCGAAATGTATGGGAGGTGCCATTTCAGCTAACAGATCACACATAGCCTTTCTTCCCTCTGGTTCACCAACAGGTGGTGGAAGACTGCTCCTTCTCTGAGGGGCCCAGATCATAGGCTTACACAACTTCCCAGTGGAGAAAAGCATCTTCTACTTCACCAGTGTGTGAACTGCTGGTGCTAGCAATACCTGCATAAGAAAATTTGGGAAATACCTACTTTGAGAAGCAGATCCTCAGCCTAGAAACACAGTCAAAAAGCAAGGAGTTCAGATTTCAGGGCTTAAACTGACTACTCCAAAGATGCTGCACCCAGAGACCTCTCCAGACCTGGAACAAAATGGGATGTTTTCAGCTAACCTAAAGACAGATAGGATTGCACAGTTGTGTGTGCTGGCTATGTCTGTCCATGCTGAACCCTCCATACTGTTTAGAATAAGACCTTTCTCAATATTGACATTTTTACTGACGATCAGATTAATTTCAATTTATAGCTTCTTTCTCCCCTCCCAAGAAAGCTTTAACAGCTAGTGTTAAGGCTAAAAAACATGACAATTCACAAAGCCTGCTTCTTATGATTTGGTAAATAGCTCCTACGTGACTGCTTTTGTTTTCTAAAGAGTCATCATCTTTCACTGCTTTTGCATCCACCAAGCATCTGTAGTTTCCCCAACTGTAAATCTACTGCTGTTCATGCTGCAGCCTCTATTAGTCAATCCTCCCATGCGTTATATGCTAGCCTCCACTTTTTCCTACGAGTGCCTAGTGACACTGCATGTGCTTTATTTGTGGCTTTAATAAAAATGTTTCCCTCAGAATAAGGGAGATTCAGAAGATGCTGCAGAAGAGGGAACTAAATATATAGAGCCAAAATAATGGGAATGCATTTCACTAGGATCTTAACACGCATGAGAAAAAAGGCTGTACTGCAATGGAGCCTCCATTACCATCCACCACAGCAGAACGCTCCCTTCTGAAGACTACAGAGCAATAAGCTGTAGGACATAAGGAAAGAGAAGACTGGTGTGTCAAACCTAGCAGACCAGCAACTACTGTGCACAAGCTTGAGAGGTGGGCCTGTGCGAACCTCATGAAGTTCAACAAGGCCAAGGACAAGGCCCTGCACACAGACTGGGGCAATCCCAAGCACAAATACAGGCTGGGCAGAGAATAGATTGAAAGCAGCCCTGAGGAGAAGAACTTGGTGGATGTTGGTTGATGAGAAGCTCAACATGGGTCAGCAATCTGTGCTTGCAGCCCAGAAAAACAGCTATATCCTGGGCTGGAAGAAGCTTGGCCAGCAGGTTGAGGGAGGTGATTCTGCCCCTCTACCCTGCTCTTGTGAGACTCCACCTGGAGTACTGTGTCCAGCTCTGGAGCCCCCAGTACAAGAAGGATGTGGACCTGTTGGGGCGAGTCCAGAGGAGGGCCACAAAGATGTTCAGAGGGCTGGAGCACCTCTCCTATGAGGACAGGCTGAGAGAGCTCGGGCTGCTCAGCCTGAAGAAGAGAAGGCTCTGGGGAGACCTTATACCAGCCTTCCACTACCTAAAGGGGGCTTCTAAGAAACATGGAGGGGGACTTTTGACAAGGGCATGTAGTGATAGGACAAGCAGTAATGGCTTTAAACTGGAAGAGGGTAGATTTAAATTAGATATAAGGAATAAAATCTTCACTATGAGAGTGGTGAGGCACTGGAACAGGTTGCCTAGAGAAGTTATGGATTACCATCTCTGAAAGCATTCAAGGCCAGGTTGAATGGGGCTTTGAGTGACCTGTCTAGTAGAAGGTGTCCCTGCCCATGGCAGAGGGGTTGGAACCAGACAATCTATAAGATCCCTTCTAACCCAAACCATTCTATGATTCTATTATTTTTTTTCTTTTCAGTCTGCCATTAACTTGCTTTCCAGCCCCAGAGTCCCTCAGCTTGTGTGTTTTAGCACCCTCTTTTTTTCAAAGAAAGTAGAGCAGTACCTCTGAGAAATGCTTTGGGTAGAAAACACTAGGTAGGTCTTGTCTAGCAGCCACACAAGTTATCAGGAGCCCTCCTCCTTCTGATTTCCCTATCAGATTGTACTCAATGAAGTACAAAGTCATTGTTTTACATAAAGATATACATTGAGGCAGCAGCCAATAGTGACTTACTGGAAAGTGTGGTTTTGCTCTGAGTATTCTGCAAATATAGTAGGGACCAGATCAATACAGAGAATTTGAGGAAATTTCTGGGATCCAGCTTCTTTCATGAGCTTCCATTGTTTTCAGAGGTTCTCACAAGTTTATCCTGATCTCTTAGGTGAAATGTTACATGAATCAGAAGAATCTCAGTGTCATGCTCTTTGGTGAATTCACAGAACAAATGTACTTTTATTTCAAGAACAGAGGATTCAGTCTACTGTCCTATTAAATATTCCTTCCTGAATTTACTTCATATTAACAGTTTTCCACTCTCAAATCCACTTTCTTCATTCTCAGTCATACTTCCCTCAGGCACAACCCTTTGTAGGATATAAAGGATTTCCGGTTAGCATGGGAGATGCAATCTCATTTTTCCCCATGCTGGTACTAATGAAGTTCACCAGAGTGATTAATTGATCCTTTTCTTGATATATTTGCTCATGTCAACTCCAGGAAAGATTCTGTCAGTCAGGTTAACATTAACATTACAGTATCAACTCTTCAAAGCTTAACTAGATCAGATATGATATAGACATGTCACAGGGATGGTTTTCATCTATCTGACTCAAGGAAAGTGAAAATCAAGTATAGGAGGCTTACTTTCTTCCCCTGTATTTGTCTCTCCACTCAGTCTCTCTCTCAGACTTTCAGACAACCAGGGGTTATGCTGTGACAACCGGGAATGCATGTGTTTCTCAGATCCTCTTTCAATTGGCAATGTGAATTTTTTTTGTCCTAGCACACCCCTTGATCACAGATTGAAATAGCATTAGAATGGTTAAAGTATGAAGAGTGACATAAATGATTTACAGTGCTTCACAGGCATACCCAATGGGAGAGCTGCTGTTCTCTTTAAAAGTGAATACACTTCCCACTTTAAAGTGGCAGGAATTGTATGAGTAAGAGAAAAATATATATATTAAAAAAGATATATCCCTGTTTTCCCCAAACATAAACATCCTTCTGTCTTATTATCTGTGTTTCAAACATCTGGTGTTAGATCATTAGACTCCCAACACAGATATAGCTGTGGGTGATGTATAGTGGAGAGAAGAACAGCAGAAACAAAATTCTCATAAATACCTTCTGGGCCTGATTTAGAGATGGCAGCGATCATGTAGGGAGCATCAGCTAGAAAAAGCTACTTCTTCAGCTAGCTAGAGATACAAGGCTCAGTAAGATGAAGAGACAGGATACATGCTTCAAGATAGAAATATGTGGAAAATGACACATGAGGGTGCAGGACAGAGATCATACAAAAAATTCCTCACAAATAAATACAAATATGCTGCCTTTCTACATGTCCCATCCCTGTCTGCCCCCAGCACCTCTGATCTTCCCTCTTCCTCAAATCAAGCTGAGGCCTGTGGACTGAACATATCTGGTAACCCTTGAGGTAGCAGCATTGATTGAAAAACATATCTCCTCTTCCCTGCTATTTCCTATTTGTTATTACCCTCTGCTGGAAATTACTCCCCCAAAGTTACAAAGTGCGTGTCACACACATACTGTTTTGCTGGCATTGCTGCTTTAGAGGAGGTGTCCCTAATTCACCTTAGAAAAAAATCCAGCAGGTTAGCTTAAAATGTTAATGGGGTGGCTTGAGCAAACTTGGCTAATATTCCCTAATGCGTGGTTTAGGGAGTGCTCACCCTAATCAGTGGGCTAGAGGCAGTAATTCCTCATTTTGTGGGTAAGGATGAGAAGCCTGAGGCAAAAACCATCTCCAACTAGCTGGGCTGGAACTGAAAGAAGGTAGATTTTTACTTGTGTCTTAAAGCAGAGATAAGGTTTAACACATTTGAGGTACCTTTAACAGGTCATGGTCAGCTACCTAACACATTGTAATGTGAAGAGTTCAAACCACATCTGAGACCAACACAAAACACTGTTTGAAAGGCCATTTATTAAAATGCATAAGCTAACGTACCACTTTTTTTTATCTTGACAAAAGTCAAGGCTGCCTTCTCCGCCAAATCCCGGGGTCCTGCACACCCTCCCCAGCTGAATCTTGCTCTGCCATCTTCGATCCTTCCTCACACTACTTTGGCTGAGTGTGCAATGCATTGATCACATTAAATGTGTAGCTTAACTCAGTCTTTTTGTGGCACTTCCGCCCTCACAACGTTTGTCCCTTTCTGAGCAATACCAGTAGAAATAAAATTTTGGAATGGATTTGCTATTTTGATTTAAAAAAAAAACCAAACATAGATATCTCCAATTCAGAAAGAAGCTAAAGGCCCTTGCAAACCACATTTGAAACACTACTTCTTTTATAGCCACATGTCATGCACCATAAAGAAATAAGACATGAACCTCTTAACCAAAAATAGTAGCATTACCAAACAAGAGAGAGGACTAGAAAGATCCTGTCTTGGATCACCTAGACACTGTTCTTACCACCACAGCAGTGAAAAATACAGATGTGTCTGCAACTACTGAAAAATTAACAAGAAAGAATGAATTTACTAAAATTAGAATTTTAACCAAGCAACATATTTTGAAACTGTCTCCCCCATCACTGTAACTGGCACAAATGGTCCAAACTTTGGTGTATGTCTCAACAGAAGTCACCATCAACATCTCCTGGGTCACCAGGACCATACATAGCAGTATGTAAAATCACCATCCCTTCTATATTAAGATGAGGACTAGAGCTGGTTTAGTGGTTAGTGAAGGCTGCTGAGACAAGACTCCTGATTATGCTGCCCTGGAGAATGCAGGAGATTTTGCAGGAAGAGGCCAATTCTATTTCTGTTTCCTACAAAACAAGACACCACAGCTGCACTGTCACACTGTCATTACGCAGGGTAGGGTCCCAGCTTTAAATGAGACTTTGAGTTAAGACTTTTTTTTTTTTTTTTTTTCTTTTTAAATCCACCTCATCTTGTTTAGGCAATTTCAAAGAACGAAGAACCTGTTTTAAAACTGAATTTTCTGTTTTGGATTGTGAAGTCAAAGCATTTCTTCAAATATGCAAAAGACAGATGAAGCCTTCCCCTTGGTTTTTTTTCAAAAGGGAAAATAGTTTGCCATGTGTTGTTTAAAAACACAGACCGCACAATACCTACAGGATCAAAATCCACTCTGTGTCCAGGATTTTGGGAAGGGTTTGCCTGTCTAACTGAAACTGCAGCTCAGGCCTCTTTCTCAGAGCTAACTATTTCCTGGTAACTGTTTTCCGATAAGAGATCTGCCAAATGTCACGCTAGAACTGTCAATTCTGATTAGAAGATTATTTATAAAGGACCAAATGCCAAAAACAGGAGGTGGAATCAGCACGGGTTACTGTTTCAAATGACTCAAGAGACGCTTGGCTTTGAGACTAATTCCATGTCACATGGACCCTTAATTTATTATCTTCTAAGGACAATACAAGTCTCTGTTTTGTTTCTGGCATTTAGGGAAATTGCTCTTACAAATGCAGTATGGCAAAGGCATACATGCGGCAGCTTTCAGCCAACAAGCCCATGCCAACAGCTGACAACTAGAAGGAGCTATAGGTCTCTCACCTCTTGGTAGGTGGCTCCCAATACCTCTGCTACTTATCTTAAAGCAGAAATTGCAGTGTAGACATACTTTTAGTGTGTCTCAATATAAACAATCCTGGGCTACGCCCTCAGGTGTGTACAAATGGATACCGATAGGTTGAGGCAGCGATAACACTCATAGGTCTCTGCAGTGCCGAAACCTGATGGGAGGCTAGGCTACTGCGGTCGCTGAAAGCCAGCTCACATTAACTCTGCCCTATACAGACAAAGCTCCAAGGTTGCACGAAGAGAGGTAATGGTGTTGCATGAGCTTGTTGCCATTAGCTTACTACCGACAAAAAGTGAGGGATGCTCAAACCTACCTTTTCATCTAAAAGTTCTTTTCTTGACACTGTGTGAAGCTAGGCCAACTTTCAAAAAAAAAAAGAAAATTTCAAATGGACAGATAGTGATATTTGAGTAAAACAGGGATCATTTTTAAATAATGTTAGTATCCACTGGTGCTTCAGTGGGAAATTCACCGCTAATCATTATGCTGGCCTGAGCATGGGTAGGCAAAACTTAGCTATTTTAATTACTTTATTGAGTATTTCCCTAAGTTATCATTCTGAAATCTCAAAATGAAACACAACGAATTGGAAAAAAAAAATTGCCAAGTTTGTTCTTTGCAAACATAGCTGTATAAGAAATCACTGCCCTGCATATCCCAGCTCTAATGAGCACAGCTATGTGTGCATCTCAGTTTCTATCCACATGTGTTTTGGTTAATCTGTGCTCTTTTACAAACATGAAAATACAAAGTACAATGAAGAATTGATACTGTGGAATACTGTGGAGTTATTAAACTTCTAGAATAACATACATGCAGACTTGATATGCAGCTCAAGTAAAGCAGGCCCTGACCCAGCAAAGCACTGCAACACATGCTTTATGTTAAGTCTGTGAATATTGCCACTGAAAGCAAATGAGACCACTTGTGTGCTGAAAGTATATTTTGCTGGATTAAAGCCCAAAGAAAGAGGGGAACTGCAAAAAAGACTTTTTATGACAAGTAGGAGAGAGAATTCCCAACAGTATCTCAGAAACAAAAAATGACTGCACATCATCTCTACTGGTTACTAGGACATCTAACTCCCATTTACCCATGCCACATAAACCCCAAATTCCCAGGAGTTTTGGGGTTTTGTTTGTTTGTTTGTTTGTTTGTTTTTTAAAAGTATTAAAAACCTAAACAGTTAAGTAAAAAAGGGGAAGCGATTTTCCTTTAAATCATGGTGAGTACTCTGTGACTTCAAGAAGAAAACTTCTTTTTCCAATATAGCACTACTCTTTTAGGTGTCTGGAAAACAATGATCATAAAGGAAAACCCCTCACCAGTTATAGGAATCATTAGGCTAATAAAGGGCTCACAAAAAAAAAAAAGAAAAAAAGTATGAAGACCTGTTTCTTTCTAAAGCAAATGATCTTATATATTACCTTGGTAGTGTATAAGGCGTCTTGGGAAAAATAAAAATTAATCCAAAGTCATAGAGTCTTCAAAAATGAAGAGCAAAGAGTGGAAAAAGATCAATCTTCCTATCCCTCAGCTTTGTTGTTACTCTGCTACATCAGTTGACGTGTGAATTGAGACTGTGAGCACGAGTGCATCATTGATTATACCTAAGTAAATTATTCTGCAAATAGTGGCCTTACATCAATAGTTTTTAGATGTTGTGTGCTGAATCACAAAACCTTGGTGTGAAAACATGGTGAGGAAAGCAGCAGAGATGCCTTGACCCATTTGATGATTAAGCCCTGGTGAAAAGTTGCATGTCCTAAATAGAATCTTGCCAAAATCACTCTCCTCTTGTCCTGTCAAAAAGTGCTCATCCATTGGACTGCTAAAAGTTTGCAGGTTTTGTGCAATTTTGCATAGATACATTCAGTATTTTATTTCTCTGCTTTGATTCCCTGAAACAAAGTTGTCAGCTGTCATTTCAGTCCCACGTAAAAGCCTCAAGCTGCTGTCAGAGTACCTCAGAGATATAAGTCTTTGACATGGAAGGAAGCAGTAGTTGGCGTAATGTCAGCTCACCTTACCTGCACACTTTCTGGGAGCAGAATTCAGTCTTATAAAGAATAAAGAAAATCTGTATTTGCATTTAGAAAAATGAAAACTATATTTTCTTAACTGAAGCTAGTTTGGGAGGTTTTTTTTCTCCTTGTCTCATTTCCACAGCCTACAAGTAAGATTGCTTTCACTGAGAGGTTTTCTTCAATTTTGTATCAGAGTGCATTATTTTTTCCAGTCAATCATTTTCAGATTATTAAGGAAATATGTCAATGAGTGATTTCCAGTAGTTCGAGACACGCATTTGGTACAACCCATACACCTCTGACGTACATTTCACCCAGCTGAGGGCAGTATCTTGCACACAATAATATGCACCCCTCATGAGAAACCCAACCACAGGCACATCTCAGTTCACGCTCTTGAGTCTCTAAGCCTCAGACACCAGCCTCAGAATAATCATACTGAAACTGACTACTTTCTCAGTGTCAGATTACTTCCCTTGAGGCTTCTCAGTTCCTTTTTCTCAGACCATTTTCCTTCCTTCATACTCATGTCTCCTCATCTACCTCTTCCTTTTCTCTTTTTTTTTTTTTTTAAACTGAGTTGTCTCCTTTATTCTCTCCAGTATTTCTGCCCTTCTGGTCTACCCTCGTACTTAACCCTTCAGTAAAGATAAGAGAACCCATGTTCATCACTTGTATGTACGGCCTCAAAGAGACACTTGTTTGGGACTTGATTCATGGATGTTTCTCTTAAAATTCATACTGACACACAAAATGAACAATGCTTATAGCAATAAAGTGGTTACGAGCTGGCAAGGAAAGATCAAATATTCTCTGAAGGTCTTTCTCAGAGAACCACCACATGCTGAGTTAGAACACCAATGAATTGAAAACATCTTAATCCCTGTAATTGGAGGAGGGGGGAAACCCTTAATGCAATTATGCCTGAGAGTAAACAGTGATCAATTTGAGTAAGGGTGGATAAACAAGATGGTTTGAGGTTGTTTTGTACATATAAAAAATCAGTTCCCTCATCTCAGGACTGTTCTCTTATTGTTAATTTTCTCCATGTGTTGCGTGAATTATTCTTTATTTGGGGACTTTTTCACATCAGTTTTGCATAAAAAAAAAAAAAAAAGAAATCAGACATACTTTACTGCTTAGCTATCCTGTTGAGCCCAAACAAATAGTCCCATTAGGTGACATCACCCTTACTAACCTTTAAGTAATTCCACCTACACAATGCTCCTTCAGCAGCACTTAGACACAATGAAATAGAACGTAAAAAAAAAAAAAAAAATCAGAAAATGTTTCCAGTTGGATTGAGTCATCTGTACTTGTGAACATCTCATGAACTATTCTGCAGCGCCCAGTTGAAATGAGACATACTAAGCTGAACAAGTGTAAAACTATGCAAAGCACTTAGATCTCTTCATATAAATGCATCCTTGTCCTCACAAAACCATCCTAACATGACTGCAGTAATATTACAACTACCTCATACGTAAATTGAACAAATAATGAGAGAAGGCAGATCATTTCACATTTCTGCAAAGTAAATTACCTAGGTACTGCTCTACATATGCAATATTCAAAATGAAGATAAATATTCCACACTGGTTTCTCACATCATAGCTGCTGGATGTTGGTATCTCTGTCTTTGCTGTCTGGGAGCTATCTGCTGATTACTGTCAAACCATTTATGTGCACAAGAAGAGGTGCATATGCTCACCAAAACTGAGGTAGAAAGAGTTTATCCTTCTCTTGTCCTTGCCTTAGTGGAAGGTGCCTGTAGAAGACTCTTAAGAACACTCTTCCACTGCTTCAGTCACTGACTTTTTGGCAATCCCTATTTTTATAGCACTTGATGAAGATACTGTTAGTTAAATGAAGTCTTATTTAGACTTCCGTATTCTTTCACCTTTGAAATATCATACAAACATGAATGGATATGATCCAACATCAAGATATGAATATTTCTATTCCTGCTCTTATGTTGACTTCTTACACAAGAAATAAATCTAAAAGCAAAATTTCCAAATGCAGCAACTTTCCTTGCTTTAAAGAAATTAAAATGCAGGCACTTTTCTTTAATTCTGTAGTGGTCTGGGTTTTTTTTTAGACAAGATGATGTATGCTAGCTGTAGAGACCAAGAACACTACTAGAGAACAGTAACATAAAGAGAAGACATCAGTTGTTTATTTTCTTTGAAAAAGCAACTTTCAAAATGAGGGGGAAAAAGTCTTTTCAGGAAATTTTTTTTCATCCTTCATCTCTTCATCTTGTTTTTTTTTACCCTCGCAGACTTTAATACTTTTAGTACAGCTCTCATAACACAGTGTCTTTGGTCACTGATAACTTGCCAGGATGTCATAGTGGTGCTGTTGCTACATCACTGGCTTGCTAAGGAGAATACAGCAATGGCAGATATTCATTAGTATAGAGACTACTGGGCTGTGTCAAGTTTTTCCCAGTTCTCCAGTCTTCACTTATCTAGCTAGCAAGATAACCTGTCAGTTTGCAGGACATTTAGACATCTCTCATTTCTGGAATATCTCAGGGCCCAGACTTACAAAGAAAGTTAAATTCCTATGTATGAAGATGGGGTGTTGGAGTTGTGGGTTTTTTTGCAGTGTCCTAATTATCTAAATGAATTTATATTCACACCTTTAGGCACTTCAGTGTGTTCCTATCCAGCCCTAAATATTTTATGGAATAACAACTTGAATACAGAGCTGTTGCTCTTAAATCATTCTTAATCAGCCTGACCTCAACTGAAACACATCACTCACATACCACACTCTTCCTGTCAATGACTTTGAAAGTATTTAGCTATTATATGTTAAGGTTTGCATCTGGGGTTGGTACATGCTTCCACAGTTTCTGAAGATATTCTAAGGACAGGTTTCTTCAAATGCCTCTAAAGGTATGTTCAGACTGCAAGTCAAACCCAAGTTTGAAGTTGTTCTCCAGGTCAAACCTGCTCACTCTCTTTGTTGCTTTTACACAAACATACACCCAGATACAGACTGAGCACAAGCAGTCTCAGGAACTCCCTGAGGTGGAGCCTGAACACTGACAGCAAGGTAATACAAGTTGACCTTTCTGTTCCTGGTGATGTGGGCAAACCTTACATACCCAGGACCAAGCAGGCTCATCTTATTCTATCCTAAGCTCTTCCTAAGCACAGCTTGAACATTTCAAGTCCAAGATACAGCCAGTCTGTATAGCTGGATTGAAAGCCAGCAATGTGGAATCACACAGGACACAGAAGTCATCATGATTAATCTCCTCTAAGCATGCTCTTAATCTCTAAATGCATTCAAAACTAAGCAACTTAAAGGGAACAGTAAACCAGGGCAAAGGTTCTTCAGTATTCTCACCAGAGTTTTAAAATTATACAGGACAAAGTTCAGATAAAAGAGATCACGCCTAGACAGACAAGAGGACTTCCACACAGAAAATTACCTTGCTAAAACTAAATCCATGGCGTGTCCTCCTTTTACGTAAACTAGCTTAACTCCTCCACGCACATACACATATTGAAAAGAGAGCAGAACTTGTCCCTTCCCCTATGTTAAAACAGGCCCTTTAAATTCCAACTTGTAAATGACCCATGCATCAGTCCTCCTTGTTAGCTGTTGGGAACGAAGACAAAATACAAGAAGAGAGCAGCTGGTGTTCTCCAGGAATACCTGTTTCCACTTACCCTGCCAGACATGCGAACAAGCACCGGCAGCGCTGGACACTCCAGCTACTGCTAGCTGTGCGAGATGCAGGGAAAAGCACGTGTATAGGGAGAGAAAGACCCAGCACGAGTTTATTAACCCCCTTTTCTCACTCATCCTAGTGAATTATGAAATTCAATAAACAGAGCTTGAGGCACAGTGCTGTAAGTTTAACATCTTTAAAGGCAAAGAGGAAAAAATCCAAGAACATTTACGGAGAACTAGCAAAATCAGGCCTGTGCCCAACTCTGTGGGTTAGCCACATGCCTAATGGTGATTACTGCACACTCTTTCATCTAAATAAACCTCAGGAAAGGAAAAGATGAAAACAATTTTACCTTATCTCCCTTATTTCAAAAACATATGTCCAAGTGACATGGGATGAGGTGCAAAATATTAATTAGAAAATCCCTGCTCAGACTGCCTGTGTTCATAGGATGCTTTAAAAAACTCACAACAAAACAAACAAACAAACCAACCCAATCTTTTCACCTGTCCCCTTTGATGAATGTCTTTGGCACTATTCTCCAGGCAAGGATCAATATCTATTTCCTAAGACATTTGTTTAGGGATTTAAGACTTCCAATTGAGCCCTGCCTAGGGAGTTGTTCCCCCTTCTCCACTTTGTTTTTCTACTTAAAAAAAAATAATGAAAGAAAGAAAGAAGGAAGAAAAAAAGAAACCAACTGCCTTGTTCTCATTTTAGCCTCCACCCTTTCTCTCATCTATAATATTTTTTTTAAAAATCTCTCGAGTTTCCTCTTACAAATTCTCTCCTTATTACAGTGCTTTGGTTCAGAACTGTCTACCAGAGTTGGGTTTTGAACACCATCATCCCAGCAAGGTTCAGCACATTTTAGGAAGACACTCCTTTTATAGAAGATGGGTTAATTATGAGGCTGTCTATTTACAGTATTATCCATTTATTTCGAGAACATCCAGAACATAAAGTTTTTTCCTGGAGGGAGAAAGTCTGCAAAAGAGTATCCAGATAATGCAGCACTTTTCAGCTGTTCAAAAAGGCTTAAGGCCAAGTACTGCTTTATTACTCCCATACAGCTACTGTTTTCAATAGGAACAAATAAACTAACAACAGATTTTAACCCTTCACTCTTTTGTTGGCAGATTCTTTCCAGACTTGCGTGACTGATGCTAGCCAAATAGAATCCTAGAGGTAATGTTCCTGCTGCTAAATTTATTTGTTTAACTTCTCAGTGACTACGTTAGCAGAATGCACATAATTCCAGGAAAAGAAACAAGTGCCTTCAGAAACTCATCAAAAACTGCTCATCTGTTAGTCAGCATGAATCGTTACTACAGCAAGATTTCCCAAAAAGCATCGTAGGAGTGGAAAAAAAATAAAGTACACTTCTCCTAGTGTCATTAGTTTTTAAGTAGGAAAATGAAGTAAGTAGTACCAGATTTTATATATGTACAAAAAGAATTTTGTATTAGGCTTCAGTATAGCTGTTCAAGAGGTTTGTAAATTACCTATACTTTTTGCACCAGGCTGAACTTCAAAAAGGCTGAAAAGAGTAAGTATAGACATTCCTAGACGAGCAATATCCCTAGGTACGAGCCCAAAAATAAAAGATACTAGAAGATATGATAATTGGCAATAGGATGTATTTTCACACACAATATCACGGTGCTGCTTGACCTGCATACACTGAGAACAGCTGTTGGGCTAGACTAAATAGAGAGTGTGTATCCATGGTGTTCTTTGGATTAATATTATTCTTTCCTCTTTTCCTATAACTTAAGTACAATGATGATTTGATTACCTTGGAAAGATGTATTAGCTGCACATACCCAAAAGAAATTAAAAAATCAGAAAGAGAAGTTAGAAAAGTTGCAAACTCTGTCATCGGAACTGCTCGCCAGAGAGAAATCCATGTGGCACAAACTGAGCCCTGAAATTTGAGAATGGTGCATTCAATGACCCGTGGATTAAGAGGGATAAAAGCTGCCAACTTTACTGTCTGATCATTGGAATGAGACGGGAAGTAAATACAACTGGAAATCATTATGCCTTGTGATTTTATTTTTAGCTTCTCTTTGTTCTCCGAGTGCATTTGGCATAAATCTTACAGTTTAGAGATGGAACAAGTCTTAATAGGCCCTCTAATACATCCTTCCACAGTTTTCTAATTGACCCCTGTGGAGCATTTACTGGTACACTGGCCTGTCCGTGTTTGTGTTTCATGGATTTTCCCCATTTTCTTTGAAAACCGTGCTACATCTAATACATAAATTATTCCATCTAGAAAAGGCTGGGTTGCAACCTATCTGCCCTTCTTACATGATCTGTTCTGTTTTTCCAGTCTGTGCCTCCCAGGAGAAGAGACTGAGATGCTGGGAATTCCCAGCATGAAAAAGGTTGGGACTTGCTGATCACCTAGGTCTTTATAACACTGTCTACTCTTCAGCCTAGATGCTTCCTGCCTCTGGGTTTGTCCCATTTCACATGGCCATACTGATTCCTCCCATTTGTCTTCATCTGGTACTTGAACCATTGATAAGATGATCCTGTGCAACATCGGTTGCTGTTTAGACAAGTTAGGCACATCACATATTTTCAATCTTTCCTTGTAAGCAGTCACGCCTCTAATCATCTGTGTTGCTCCATGCTGAATTTCCTCCAATTTGCCTGTATCTAAGCATCAAGAGCTTCCAGAAACAGTGTCTGAAACTGCATCATAATCTTATGCAGGTTTTTGAACCGCACTTGGACAAAGTGCGAAGGAAAGACACAGACCTGTTGTAGTGGGACCAGAGGAGGGCCACAAAGATGATCAGAGGGCTGGAGCACTTCTCCTATGAGGACAGGCTGAGAGAGCTGGGGCTGTTTAGCCTGGAGAAGAGGAGGCCCCAGGGAGACCTTATTGCAGCCTTTTAATACTTAAAGGGATCCTATAAGAAAGATGGGGACAGACTTATTATTAGGGCCTGTAGTGATAGGACAAGGGGTAATGGTTTTAAACTAAAAGAGGGTAGATTTAGACTAGGCACAAGGGTTTTTGTTTTTTGGGTTTTTTTTTTGTTTTTGTTTGTTTGTTTGTTTGTTTGTTTTTTGGGTTTTTTTTTTATTATTTATTTACAATGAGGGTGGTGGAACACTGGAACAGGTTGCCCAGACTGGTGGTAGATGCCTCATCCCTGGAAACACTCAAGGCCAGGTTGGATGGGGCTCTGAGGAACCTGATCTGGTTGGAGATGTCCCTGCTCCTTGCAGGGGAGTTGGACTACATGGCCTTTAAAGGTCCCTTCCAACCCTAACTCTTCTGTGATTTTATGAAAGCTTGGAACAGAGGAAAATGAAATTTAAATTCCAACTGGCCAATTACCCCAGCAGCTGCATTCAAGGTCCTCACAATTCCACGCCACAAAACACTCATCTGAACCCAAACTACCCTTTCAGAGAGGAGATGAGGATGGAAACGAGCAACGCAACAGAACATTATAGGCTAAGGGACTTTTTTTACTAGATAAAAGCAGGGGTAAGAGCTCTCTGCTGTTGAACACCAAAAGATGGATATCTACAAGTGCTGACACATCAACAGATCTCAGCTGTTGCAGTACTATCAGCAGTGAGTTGTGCAAAAAAGAACGCAAATCACATCAAGTTTTACAAACCAGATGAGGGCTTATGAGCTGAACTTTTAAATGAAGGAGAAGATAATTCAGACACGAGGAGCTCAAATATCTTTACCCTGTAATAGACACAGTGCTGCAAACTGGCTACCTTCTCTCCTTTAAGTGATGCTTTCCGTAAGTCTTAGGTTGAGAGGTGGGGGGCAGATGGGGGGAAACTCTCCAGCTACATTTCAGCAAGCCAGCGTGGATGCCGCAGAAGCATGGCTCATCCTCTAAAGGTCATAGTTCAGAAGAAAATGACTGAATCTCCTCCCACCACCAAACTCTATCTCCAGTCTCTTTTTCAGATCTTATTTGAATTAAATATTTTGAATAAATAATTATTTTTGTTAACTACAGTGAAATTATGTCACTGAATTACTGAGAATGAAAGAGCATTTTAGCTGGTGTATGATGAAAGGCACGTACATACACTGAAAATGCTTCCCCCATCTCAAGACTGAAAATAACTTTCAAAAAACCTGCTTAAATTAAACACAAAAATAAAGGAATCTTGTAGTTTTGAGCATTTACATGCTGTCCTCAGGAAATGCTCAGCTTGAATAATGTCACTGCAGCTCAGAGATGCCAATAAAAAAAAAAAAAAAAGAATTGGCATAAAAATGATGTTGCTTTATGGTAATAGCAGCTTTCTTGCCAAAAGGTGGCTCTTAATTTTCTGTTCTATCACACTTGTGAATGTGTTCACTTTTCCCAACAAGAAAGCACTAAACCAAAATGGGTGTCAGAGTGTTCCCTGCAAGGAACCACACCCCAAATCCTTGGTGCTTTCCAACTGGCTTATGCTGGTGTAAATATGGGATAACAGTGCCAGACCAGGTCTCACAGCCAAATCCTCAGTGAATGTAAACTAACACTTCAACCGACTGCTGTGACTGAGAATCAGCCTCTTTGTCTCTGACAGTAAGTTACTTTCTATTATG
Source organism: Chlamydotis macqueenii (assembly GCF_036417535.1). Classification (NCBI taxonomy): domain Eukaryota; kingdom Metazoa; phylum Chordata; class Aves; order Otidiformes; family Otididae; genus Chlamydotis; species Chlamydotis macqueenii. Next base: position 96,284,063 of record NC_141556.1, on the reverse strand, counting down.
TCTTATAGGGCCCTGCCAGAGCCCCACTAAAGCTCTGCTTAATATGGGACTATTATTTTGCCTACCTGTGAAAAAAGTTTATCAGCATGAAGCACCGTAATCATATGAATGGACATCAACCACTTAGTGCTTATTATTCAATGGCACAACAAGGAACACTAGGTTTACACAGCTCTGGCTGGAATTGTTTTACCACCAGAGAAGGCATCAAGAGATAAGGTAGACTAAAACTAATCGGACAGCACTATTACCAATGGCATGTTCTGTTCATTGGCTGCATGAGCATGTGAACTTCACAGCTAACACCAATTCTTGTCTATTTTGAGTTAGTCTTATCCCAGACCTACTCTGTTCCAAAATATTCTGATATTACAGCATTTTTTCCTATGACCGTAATGCCATTTATTGCATTTTTCTTTCAAAAGAGAAAAGGGGCATGAATTTCGTACAGGGCCTGCTAACTTGTCACAGTAATTCTGGGACACTGCCCAATGGAAACATTTCCTATCAGCTCAAAGATAGCCAACATACAATGGATAGCCGACCCACCTCACCATTTCTTTCCGAGAACTATGATTTTTCCAGCATATACATCCATAAGACCTTTAACGTAGTCGTCTTAACAGGATCTTCAGCAGCCTCTTACTTCCTCCTTTTTCCCTTGTCCATGTTTACCCCCCAACAAGATTTACAGTACTCTGTGTGCTTTACACTCCTTTGAAGGCAAAATGATAGTCATAGGCCCAGGAAGGGGGTGCGGATATTGCAGGCACAGCAAACAGAGAAGGCACCTCCTCCAGCCCCTCTGCTCTCTGGAGGTTCCCAAGGGGAAGATAACTATCAAGGACTGTAACACCTTCTCCATGCAAAGCTTTTTCCTGCATGGTGGTCCTCTATTTGGGAAAGTTCTCCCTCTGTACTGATGAGCTTCCCTAGGATTCGTGGTGGTTGTGTTAAGGCACCTGGGCTACATGGCTCTGTGAAAGCTCCCAGGGACCTCCCAGGCATGGGAAGGTGGAAAGGGAATCTCCCACAAGTCATTCTGTGGGTGATCAGACACAAACCACATGGGCTGCGATTCATACAGACACACCTCATCCAGGGAAACCACAGGCTGCCACTCACCACCTTGCTGCTTCCCCATGTCCTCCCTTCTCCTTTCACATCAGATGGCAACAAACTTTCATAAAGGATTTGGGTGCCTGAGATGATACAGTAGTGCTTTCTGATTTATTGCTTTCCATTCCTCTCTGTTTTCCCACCACATTTTTTATCTGCACTCTTCTCAGTACTTACCTTTCATCCTTTCTTCTCCCTGTTTACAGGACAGCCTGATTGCAGCAAATTACCAGCTTTTCACATAATTTATTATTTGGATCATGTAGACAATGGTAGAATGATTTCAAGAGAAAAAAAAGATATTTTATGTTGTCTTTCCTATAAATTTTCTAGAGTTGTTACCATTTTTGGGGGGAGGGAGTGGATACAGAACAAGCAATTTTTGATTAGTGCTGACTCTTACACTTAGAGTCTGCCCTACATTATTCAGTGGGGCCTGGTCAACATCTAACGAGGAGGAGACTTGGCTACCATGGCCTCTGAGAGTAGGCCAGACCTACAGACCTGATGCAGACTCTCAGTGTTCAATGATCAGGCACCTGGGTTCTCTCTTCAGCCCTGTCAGCCACAGATTTTTATTTATGAATTTTCAGCCCCACTCCAAGCTTTCCCTCTATTTTCCTTCCCTTCATATCGCCGCTTAACAATGTCCAAGATCCTCTGTCTTTAACCAGAAGTCCACATGAGCAACTTTCTCCCAAAGCTTTCTCCTCAGCACAGCTAACAGTCTTCTCAATTCAGCATTGCTTTGAAACCTCTTCACCCTTCAGAAAAGGCTAAATATTTTTGTTTGCCAAAGGCTCTGTGAGTCATAGAGAACATGACTCCTGTGGTATAAACACAGTTCAAGACTGAGGTTACATAGTCTATAAGAGGAAAGCTCTCAGGCAGTGGGAACAATAGTACGTCCAGATGCCAGACCTCCCTCAGCAGATGCTGTTCCAAAACCCTTGCATGCAAAAAAAGGCCACATTTCAGCCTCCTGATCTGAAGACATCGTGGTTCAATTTATAGGCAATATTTCTGGCTATACAGCTCTTCTCTCAGAAGTAAGCTAATGAGTTAACATTTTATTAGTGAAGAAGTTAATCATGAGAGTAATTTTTGCTTTACTGCATACTGTTCGGCTGCATTAATTGTTCTTGGAGGCAGTGGAAGTCAACGGGAATATCAATATGAATATCAAGGGAGGTATTGTCTTTTTGTTGCAGAAATACATGTGATAAGATCACGCTAGCTGTTTACTGTCAGGATCACCTACAGCGCAGGGTCCTTACTGCAGTGGTTATGAGATGTGGTTGTTCCTAAGAGAAATTTCAAAACAAACAAAAAAATGCAATAGTATATTTTGCCACCAGAAATACCAAAATAATTTTTTTCTTCCTCTTTTCCCAGGAGTTTTACAGCTAAGTAAGATCAATGAGAATTTTTCAGAAGAAGGAGACCCTACTCTGTCCTCTCTAATGCAAAAAAAAAGCCCCAAAGAACCCCCATCCCTATTGCAAAATACAGTCTTTCACACCAGCAACAAGGATTGAGGCTGAACAGCTTTATTCTGAACACTCCCTTGTATGTTCTATGGACATAGCTGGAGCAGTGACATGGCAATTATGGCTACATAAAGCCCATTGTGTAAATGGTAGAAGCCATGATAATTTTGGTCCTCAGGCCTTTCTGTAGGTCTGCCAGAGTAGATGGGATCCAAAAGGCACTGGTTAAATCTTTCTCTAGATTAACATGTGAGATCTTTGCAGCATCTCTTGTGGACATGGTAGATCTGTTTCCCTCTGACCAGTTTGCTACAAGTCAAAGGGGACCATGGGCTAACCACATTACAGGCTCTGTTCTCTCCCTCTCCAACACACCTTTCCACTCCTCTCTCTGCTCCCACTAACCTATTTGTGTCCAGTTTAGCTATTTATTAAATAGAATTAATTAGATTAAGATAGTATCTCTCATAGTAATTTTATGTTCAAAAATTGCTGTTATGGCCTTTTGATGTAATTACAAAATTACTTTTTTCCCCTTGTTGCCATGCCAAACAACAAGCCATTGCCACAGTCATTTACAAGAATCACATAAAAAGTGCTGAAAGTGAACTTAAAGACAACTAATCAGTCCCAAATATATCACTTTTCTCCGATGCTTGCCTGACCTGCTCTTAGAAACCTCCAGCAACAGAGACTCCATAACCTTTGCAGATGATCTAGTCCAGCAATCCACTTGTTATTAGAAGCTTTTCTCAACAGCTGTTCTTTATTTCTCATACTGCAATTGAAGCCCCCTGCTCTATCTGGAGTGGACTACATGAGAAAAATATTCCTTTTCACTTCACAACAGCATATATGAAAAGTTACTTTGCCCCCATCCTTCTTGCCACAGTATATGTTTCCTCTAGACTAAGTTACTCCATTCTTTCAAACTCTCCACATAGGTCATTTCTCTGAGAAGAAAAGATGTTGGAAAGTATCAATGTTGGATACCTGACAGTTGGAAATGCTTCAGCAAAACACCTGTCTAGCTGGCAAGCATAATTGCTTTCAACAAAATCAGCAAATGACTGGAACTTATCAGCAAGACTCTTCCACAGGGAAATATGAAGTCTCCATTGGCAAGGACGTGGTTGAATCAGTTACTATCCATCTTTTGTTGGTAAAGACAACTGCAGAATGCACTCTTATCCACAGATTTCTTGCATTTATCAATAATTCAGTTTCCAAAATAAAAGTAAAACAAAGACACAGTTTATAGACTTGCTCAGTCTGTTAGATTTGGCATCTTTCTATCCCAGTGACTAAGCACAGCTATGTTACTGCTTGACTTTGATTACATAACAGATAGCAGTAACTCTAAAATAAGAAACAAGCAAGAGTTTTTAGAGCTCCACAGCATGAACATACCCATACTAGATCAACCTCCAGCTTAGTCGTAGTCCTGGATTGTTCAGAAAATAAGTTGTTCGATCTTGGCAGCACCCACGAATAATGCTTTCTACAATCTCCAGTTGGCTAGAGACTCAATCCCAGAAGATGCTGATCTGGCTTTGTCTCTTCTTATCTAAACTCCAGCACAGTGATCTGGCATGAAGCCACAGCCCTTGAGAAACTCCAGCTAAGAGAACACCCCATGCCTTTCCAGCAACACGGCTGCTAGGAGTGCATCAAACCTCCAATGCTCTGCACTGGGGAGTTGCACCAAGGTCAAAGTTTCCATCATTATCTTCAAAGTGGTCCACAGCCTGGACTGTACACTTGGCAATTTTAAATAAAATTCTGAGAAAAGCAAAAGGATAAATGGGCATGCTCGTATATTTGTGCACTCACATACACTGTGCCATCAATAGGCTGCAGCGACCCTGAAGAGAAAAAAAAAAACAAAACAAAACAAAGAAAACCACAAACAAACAAACAAAAAAAACCACCAAAAAACCCAACTTTTCCACCTTGTGTGTAGGGAATGTTTAAAAATTTAAAAGTAAATGTGTCACTGTTTCCTATCTTCCACTGTTTCCTGTTTTCTAAAGGTGTCACATATCACCTTAAGCCCCTGGCAATTTCTTTCTAACTGAAGGTAGGACAGTAGAATCTCTTCATCCTCATATACCAGAGTCACATTTTTGAAGCTGAAATAAAAGGAAGGTTGCTTCTGAAGAGTTTCCATGAGGCTTAAAATAAACTATTTCAAAACAAACAGCACCTCAAAATATTTATATAATATGGTACAAAACATTAAGAAAGCCAGACAATTATTTAACTTTGGCATTAAATCATGTTTACCTGCTATGGCTGATAAACAAAGGGGCAGCTCTGATGCAATCAGGAGCGAACACACAAAGTGAAATTCTTCTCCAAAGGAACTTCTACCACTGACTTCACTGGAGCCACAGCTTCACCCATCATTTAGTTCCTGACTGCAGTGATTTTCCTAGCTTATGTCAGTGTAACTTCTTGTTCTTCTGAGGTATGTCCTGCACTTCATTGACTGGAGAACAACACAAGTATATTGGTTATCCCAACAGTGGCTCTTCAACTAACTAAAACAGATTTCCACTCTTCCCTGCTTAGATTAGTAAGTGACTTTTGAAGATAATAAATTTCTCTGCATGTGTTTCCATCAGCCTTCTAACAAACACGCTGATCTCCCCTGTTCCAATATGTTGCCATATTTAATCTCGATCTATTAGAGTAGCAGTGGGGATGATTGTGTGCCCTCACCTTCCCATGGTAATCATCATAAATATCCCTTCACTCCTCCTTCTCTCCATTAGAGCCATAGTGGGGGGCTACTGTATGCTGTCTCCTTGTAGAAACTAACATACCATAATATTTTGATGCACAGATTACACAAGTGAGTGCCTAGCTATGAAGTTTTACACTAGTATGGCTTTTAATAAGGTGCAATTACTAGTTGTTTACCTTATAAGTGATGTATTAAACTTTTACTTCTGCGTTACTCTCTCTGTTATGGAAAAAAAAGATAGGGGCAAAGTAAGATAAAAACATTTATTTTGCCTATTTTCTTTCTGCAGAAAGCTCCCACTTTGCTGCTGGAATCCTCCAGGAGTAAGCACTTCTGAGAAAACAACTTGCCTAATGAGGCAATCCGGGTGAAGAATACTGGAAACTAATCTAAAGGAAAGTAAAGGGGGAAAAAAAAAAAAACAAAACACCAAACAAAACAACCACGTCCTGGCTTATCTTATTTTTTGGACAAAGACTCCAATAAAACTGAGATCTTACAATGAAGCACATTCCAAAGGGTTCTGCTAAGCTTGGGCATGCCTCAAAGGGACTCTGATGTCTCTTGGAAAATATTCTGGTTTAGAACAATTACAGTTCTACTATATTTTTCCTGGGTTTCTCTCCGTTTTCTTCTCTGCCACGAAAAATCCCAAGGTTTTACTTGAATGAAACCATCTGCTCCTGTGGCTTAAAGCATACCTGAAGCTATAATACTTGGATTACGAAAAAGCTATCAATCCTATAGTTGGTAGTTGCACTTAAAAACACAATTTGGGCTCTTTAACAGTCAGCAAGACCCAAAAGTGGAAGATGCTCAGGGCCCATGAAGTGATTTTCAGATTGCTATAAGCACTTATACTTCCCAGGCACCACATGGAATTTGTGGCTAGCAGCATTTCCTTGACAAACAGAAGCCCAGCAAAAAGGAACAGTTAATACACCTAACATCACATTTCCTATAGTTCCATTTTGTGGAAAATAAATGCTCCTAGGACCTCCTCTTCCTCCCTTGCAAAGTCTTTTGTGGATCACAGTGCTACTAGCAAAGTTGGGTAAAGCAACTTCAAATTTATCTTTTTGGTTTCATTATTCCAATGCAAAGTTAACCAGCCTCCGGCTCTGTGCTCTCTCTAGAGGTCCACACAGAAAAGAGCTTATCATCTGCTGTTACAGAAGGCTGCAGTAGAAAGGAGGTTTTATTTATTTATCTATTTATTAAAAAGGTTGCTTTTGCAGCTTGTCTTTTTCATGGACAGAAATAAAATTAGAGTATGGCAATCAGTTATAACTATCCATCAACATGCACAGCACCTCACAACAGACTAAAACTCCTGTTCTAAGATTACCAGTATACCTACAGTAATGGAAAAACCTTAGTTGCAGAGGCAAGATTGGCACAAGTAAACATCTACTGCATGGGAACATTTTTAATGACATATTTTGTTAAATCATTTCTATTAATAAGGCTTAGTGAAATGCTTATAAATTACACTTTATATGGTTAAAAACATCTTTTTTCTTTATGAGCTTGAGAGATTAGTAAGGAGTAAAACAGGGCACAACAGATGATCATGTTTCTGCCTTCACAGGAACATGTTGTCTTGGAACTATAAGACCTCAGATCTCCCACTTTCTTATATCCTAAATGAAATCCGTTTCTAAAGAGCCTGCTTTCTCCACATGACAGCTATTAGAGTTTGTAACCAGATGGACAAAAGCGTTCTTGATAAATTATTTGTTACACATCCTCTGGACAAGCTTTTCTCAAGGTGCACTTCAGGACTATAGTACCATGATGTTCCTAACTTTAAGGTGATCACCTTAAAGTGATTACCACTGTAGCCAGGGCAGAGTGAGTCACAGGCCTAAAACCCAAGTTCAATCAACCTATGCAGCGTTCCATGCTGCTGCACCAAACATACACAGCATGGTAACAGAAACCTATTTTGAGTATGTCTACACTGCTCCCAAACTTACTAGTACAGCTTAGACATATTCTGGCCAAATCGTAATTGTTCCTAAGCACGTAGCCCTTAAAGAACACTGGAGAGCACATAATTTACAGTCTAATTACATATCCAGGGAGGTCATGCAGAAACCCAGCACTCCTCCTATGTAGCTGCAAAGGGAAATCTCAGTTATGAATTTAATGGTGGGTGTTTTCAGGCTTTTCCACATATATAAAGACCTTTCTTGATCCAGTGTAGGAGAATGGAACTACAAGATGCGACCTGTGTATCACTCCACATGTAAGATTTCAAGTGCTGGCAAGGAGACGTAAGCTCATCTCCTCACTCCCTCAGACAATGTTATGTTGTCACAGTAGGAAGCAGATGGGAGCTCTAGTGATTTTTTTTAGGGGTCAGTGCATGGAAACGCAGCTCCTGAGCAAACTCTTCAGCATAACAACATGTGGCCCTCATGCCCAAGTCTGCTGTTAGCAAGGTTGGGATTTAAGCTAGGCTTTGATTGTTTCTGTAGGTTCTTAAAATTACATGTTTTGGTAGCTAAAACCCAGCTCAACCTGGGAAAGCTCAGACAGAAAGGTTCTCCTGCTTGTTTGCTCTCGTGCTTCCTGGGCAAGCTCTTATGAAACCGTGGTTGTAAACGAAAGCGATTTGCAAGGCTGCAGGACTCGGCAGACTCATTTGAAACAATTCACAACAGAAAACCAGTACAGACAAACATCAATTGAAATGTTCAGAAACAAGATTAAGGCGGGTGGAACCAATTGGCTGAATCCTCAGCTCTTGCAGCTACTATTAAATAGTTCAATTCAAAAGACTTTGGAAAAAGATGCTTTAAGCAAAGCCAAACAACCATGCCAGCCATCAAGTAAGCTCTCAAAACACAACAATTATCTAGTTAGATCGCCATTCTTTTTATTGAAAAAATAAATCTATAAAGTTAAAATAATCAAATGAAGAGCATATTAAATTTTAGGAAGAGGGATGGGGGCAGAAGCCTTTATTTACTTGAAACTGTCACTGATTTCAATGCACTGCATAAAGGTTGAGACACCTACTCAGAACTACAAATTATAACTGTACCTGAAGGGTCAGACCCTAACCCTGCACTCTCTCTTCTGTCCTACTTCTGTGTCCTAGCAAAAGGACGGAGTTCTCCTGTCACAGAGGGATCCTCAAGCAGTATAAAAATAACAAAGCTCCTACCTAAGAACAGGTGCACTTCTCACAGGCTGTGGTAGGAGATGAAGTATAGTTAAAACATGGAGTATTTTAGAGCAGAGCATGGGGCATTGTTCCAGCTCATGTGAGATAAAAAATTACCCTTTGCTCTAAAATATGCCAAGAACTCACAATCTTCACATCGCCCCAGGAAAAGAACAGAAAGATACCCCCTCTCTGTACCACACTGGCTCCTGTACTATGCTTCATAAGCAATGGGATTTGGCTTCAAGCCTATATGGGAAAATCCAGCCAGAAATGCAGGTATGTCCTGATGTATCTGACTCTCTGCTAAAATTCGGGAACTATCAATTCAACAGGTAGTGTCACTTAAAGTGGACTGGTAATTCACAGCCATAGGGATCCCAAAGCTTTTGCAAGGTACGTAGCCTCAAACAATGCTTCCTGTGGTGATGCTTTCTCCAATAAGGGCCAAAGTCTCAAAAGCTCAATTGATCTTTAAAATAGAAGTTAGAACCACTCTCATAAAATGAAGGGCCTTTTCCCATAACCGAGCCAATTCAAATGAAATGACAGTATCTTAAAATATTTCTTCTAGGCTTTTAACTCTTTGTATTATACAGCCTAAAAAACCTCCTCTGTGTGAGGAAATGAGACTTGTGCTTTTGTCCCTGATGCCTTTGATGGTAGCATTCAAAGCTATATTCTAAAGATCAATAGCAAGGATGATTAAGGAGATCGCAGTCTGTGTTTGATTTTTTTTGTGAGGAAAGGGAAATCTAGACTCGAATGGGTATTTCTGCCACTATTTAACAAAGGAACCTTGTCAACGTTGGCTTCTGTGTACCTGTACCTCAAACACAGATGGCAATCCTACCTTAAGGCTGAGGACAGAAAGCAATTCCTCAGAAGTAACCGCCCCAGAAACATTATGCACCCCTCAGGTTTTCCTTCTCTCACTGCAGTTACAGAAAAAAACATTGACTTTGTCTTGTTTCCAGGTTTAGCCCAACTGAAGGCTCTTGTCCACAGTGAGCTTTGTAGTACAGAGACAATGCCAAAAGAGCACCCTTTTGTTCTGTCCACACACGCAAGAGACACAAGCACAAAACCCTTGGGAAAAAGAGGCAAACTACTATGGAATCTGCTTGCCCAAAGGGCAGAAGGCCAGTAAGCCTTCCTTACAGCTTGTCAGTCTCTCCATAGAAGGAACAGAAGAAACACCGGGAAAGAGAATTGCTGGGAATGAGGATTTCAGCCAAATTTCAGTTAAGGAACCTGGGTAGGTAGTGGTGCTATTTACGCTACATTTGCTTCCAGAATTCAACCATGGGAAAAAGTAAAACATCAATACACCAGTAAGTTGCTGCATAGTGCCACACTTCCAGAAGGGCTGAATTTCTATTAGCTGAACACACCTGCAATCAGAAAATTGAGATAGTGCCAGCAACTGATGATGCAAATGTACATCTTTAAAACACAAAGCATCTGTACGCAATGACAGGTTTGGTAGCTCCACTGGGCCCTTGAGAAGGTGAGCACAGGCAGACAAAAGACAACAAAATACAACTTCCCAAACCCCTGAAACCTTAGCTGCCTCTATTCTACCAGTACACAGACACAAGTAGTTCTTCAAACTGTACAGACACACACTCACTCAAACAGCTAACCTGTGAAAGTCACCCACTCATTTGATTAAAAGACCTTATATTGGGACAGGTTTCTCAATGTCCTCCCCCACCCCCCTCTTCTTTTTTTTTGTTGCATCTGTGTTCTCTGGGTGACCTGATCTTCTTGTGGCTGTTGTCCCATGGAACAAAGTACCTTCTTCTGAAGGGTTCTAACAAAGCTCACCAAAAGCCTCACTTCCCATTTAAGATTCCTCTTACTGTGCTCATGTAGCCATGACACAATCTATAGAGCCTGGCACTGCCTCGGACAAAGCTCCACATGGGTCATACAAGAGGGCAGAAAGTGAAACAGCAAAACACCAAAGGAGCAAAGAACAAAACAGCTGAAAGCCATAGAGTGTTACATGATTTCCATGCAGAAGAAAGATGCAGCTCCTGTCCCCATTTCTCAACCCTCACTGTTACACCATAACTCAGCAGCAGCATAGCCTGATCCAAGTCGTGACTGCCTCTGGCCCTTAGGAAGACCGCCAGCACATGCTCAGGAAATATGGCCCTGAGAAAATCCTACGGGGAGAAAAAAAACCCTACATTTCTGATAAGGATTGGCTAGGAAAGAGACTGAATTATGAACAAAGCCACCATGAATATTCTTTGTAAGTAAGCAGGATTACATGCAAAGAAATGCCTGACTTCTAACATAAATTCTTCTTCTTGCCCCAAATTGCTGTGGATTTTGAGAAACTGCCTAGTTCACAATGAGTTAGATAATTTCTTTTTTTTTATTACAGGAATTCTCTATGCTTCATGAACTGTATATCCACCAAGATCTACATTTTCACAAGTTCAAACTTCCCAGAAAATAATCTGTTTCAACTAATTTATACATAATTTCTGCTTCACCAATATGCCACCCTGCACTCTTGCCTCACTCCACAGCACAATCTGGGTGATACTGATTATTTCCAAGAGCAGAAGCAGCTATTTATGGCATGTGAGGTCTTATGCAGACCCATCCATACCACTCTACCTACCAACTGAATGGTGACAAAAGCTATACATTAGAAAGAAACAACATAGCTGGCAAAGCCATAAGCAATAGTTTGAGAAAGATCTTTTTTTTATTTGCATGCATCTGACCTCACTGGGATTCACAACTGATTAACATCAACTGCCTTAGTCAACACTTAATTCACACAGAAGGCTGCTGCTAGTTTCACTTCATTAGTATTGACGTCTGAACTCTGTATCTACCATGGATTACTATTAATAATTATTTATGGCCAGTGATTTGCACAGAGTGTGCCTGTCTAATGCTGGGAGTCAGGTGATGAATCTTTGATAACAGTTCACAAGCTGTCCATCTCCACAGCTAAGCCATAAGCCGCTTTACCTTACCTCTCTCTCACACTGCCACCACTGACACTTGTCCTACCACAGGTGCAATGTGATTTCACATGTAAAACTCAGGCTTCTTTCACACTTCGGTAGGGTAGGAAGTTGCAACAGACTCATATTTCCTCTTACATGAAAAATGCCAGAGGAGGTGAGAAAAGCTAGATGGTAGCAGCAAAAGTCAAGACTGTAAAATATGCAGGTGCAATACATTTTATTACTCTAGGCTTCAGGTTCCAAAAGACACCTAGAAAGCCAGCTCCTCTCAGACGTCTGAGAAGCAAAATTCCACTTTGCCTCTGTATTTACAGGTGCAGCTACTGAAGTTTTATGTAGTGTACAAAGCCCTTAACTTCCTCCTCCAGCAGTGAGTAGGGTCGTAAATGTAACTTCATACACGTGCTGATGTGTTAGGCTGGATTAAGGCCGCAGCGCTCAGTACCTTCCATCTTCAACTCAATATGCATCATGAAGCACCTGCAATCTACCACCACAGAAGGCTCCCGTGAGCAATCTGCCCCTGGGTGACTAATAAAGAAATGAAGCAACAGTGAAGGTGAGCACGGGTTTTGTACCAAATCAGATCTCACGGTTTCCAGCTATTGTTACTCAGTTCAGGCCAGACCGGCAGTGTCCCACACAGCACTCCACAACTCACAAGTGGAAAAAGTGAATGGGCTGCCTTTGTACCCAACACCACAGATCTCCTCTCCTGGGCCAGCGACTGCTACTCCACTCCTGGCTGCACTTCAGGTACCTGGCAAACTGCTGGGGGCAGCTTCCCGGATTATTTCTCATGCAGCTGACTTGATAATTTCTAAATAAAAATATGGCTTAGTGTGCAGGATCACTGTCTAGTCTCAGCATAGCCTGCTTTCTCCCCCGAAACTGGGCAACTCAGAGATGCTGACAGGAATGGCCTTGTGAAACAGAGAGGAGAAAACTGGAGCCTCTGGCACTGATGAGGTACCTGGGACAACAAAATCCCAAGGAAACTTTACAGATCTGCAGGTTATTATTTTTCTCTTGCCCTCCTTACATCATCTTCCAGATGCAGAAAATCCTCAGCCATGGGCTCATAACATAATGAGCTTCCACTTGGTTTTAATATATTTTCTCATATCAACTTTAGCCAAAATTAAGACCCTTTCCCCTTCACAGCACATTTTCCCCCTTCAGTGCTAAATATATTGAACTGAGTTTAACCATTTTCCAGTTAAAAAGTACCTTCCTTTTCTAGCAGAGAAGTTCAGATTATCTTTGTTATTTCAGCTTCCAAGAGATACTACATAAATTGAGGAGGCTGGTATCATTTCACTTGGTTTCTAAAGCTTCAAGACAGAAAAATCACTGAATTTGAAAGTGCTTGACTTTTTAGAAGATTATCATTCTACCCATGAGCTTGGAATGCCACCATCACCACTTTGTGATGTGTATACAAGTCCAAACCAAAGAAAACTTCAGCCTTTTCAACATTTTGCAGTTTAAAAATAACTTTTAGCATGGATTTAGTGACTGTTACTTCCACCATCAAAATCTTCAAAATGCACCAGATCTTTGGAATTTTAAAAAACAAAAAGGAAAAATTAAAAATTGCTATGTCTGTGTTTTTGCTGTCTTACTTTAGACATAAGAGTTCCTAATTGTTACAACACTGTTAAGAAAATCTAAAGGAAGAAAACAAGAGTGGATTTTTACAGAAATACTTTTTGAATTGTATTAAGAAACAAAACTCTGGTAACAGTGACACTTTTACCAAATCCTATTTTTGAATTGGAAGGAAAAAAAAGAAATTATAAAAAGTGACCAGTCATACCATACTTGCATCTATGGCTATATTCCCAGAATTTTGAAATAATTTATGGGTTTGATGGACGGACCACTCGGTGGATAAGGAGTTGGCTGGATGGCCGCACTCAGAGAGTGGTGGTCAACGGCTCGATGTCCATGTGGAGACCGGTCACGAGTGGCGTCCCTCAGGGGTCTGTGCTGGGCCCGGCCCTGTTCAACATCTTTGTCGGCGACATGGACAGTGGGATAGAGTGCACCCTCAGCAAGTTCGCCGACGACACCAAGTTGTGTGGTGCCGTCGACACGCTGGAAGGGAGGGATGCCATCCAGAGGGACCCTGACAGGCTGGAGAGGTGGGCCTGTGCCAACCTCATGAAGTTCAACCAGGCAAAGTGCAAGGTCCTGCACCTGGGTCATGGCAATCCCAGGCACAAATACAGGCTGGGTGGGGAATGGATTGAGAGCAGCCCTGAGGAGAAGGACTTGGGAGTGCTGGTGGACGCGAAGCTTAACATGAGCCGGCAATGCGCCCTTGCGGCCCAGAAGGCCAACCGCATCCTGGGCTGCATCAAGAGAAGCGTGGCCAGCAGGTCGAGGGAGGTGATTCTCCCCCTCTACTCTGCCCTGGTGAGACCCCACCTGGAGTACTGTGTCCAGTTCTGGAGCCCCCAGCACAAGAAGGACATGGACCAGTTGGAGAAGGTCCAGAGGAGGGCCACAAAGATGATAAAAGGGCTGGAGCACCTCTCTTATGAGGACAGGCTGAGAGAGTTGGGGCTGTTCAGCCTGCAGAAGAGGAGGCTCCGGGGAGACCTGATAGCGGTCTTCCAGTACCTCAAGGGGGCCTACAAGAAAGATGGGGAGAGGCTGTTTAGTAGGGCCTGTTGCGATAGGACGAGAGGTAATGGTTTTAAAATAGAGGGGGGTAGATTTAGATTAGAAATTAGGAAAAAATTTTTTACGATGCGAGTTATAGAACACTGGAACAGGTTGCCCAGAAAGGTGGTGGAGGCCCCATCTCTAGAAACGTTCAAGGCCAGGCTGGATGAGGCTCTGAGCAACCTGACCTAGTCAGGGATGTCCCTGCTCCTTGCAGGGGGGTTGGACTAGATGACCTTTGAAGGTCCCTTCCAACCCTAACCATTCTATGATTCTATGATTCTAAATAACAACTCAATAGACATTTTTTCCCTTTGGCAGATACTTTTTAGATATGGTAACAGCCTTTTCAACTCATGTGCAGTGGCATTAGAAAACACACAAACACACATACATGAAAACAAAAATAATCAAGTTAGCATTCTTTAGTTTAGAAAGTTGTCTAGACCTCCATTGTTAAAATTAATTAAGTATAAGGTTTAAATTATTTGGAAGGAATTAGACATGCTTCTAGATAGACCGCTGACGAAGGAAGCTCCTTACAGCCATAAGGGTTGATAGAGGTAGCAATTAGAAACTAAGATTGTGGTCTACAGGAAATTTTAACTTTCTGAAATTTATTTTCTTCTGAATCTGAAAGAAAAACTGATTTTCTCACAAAATGTGCATTGACCTGCTCCGCGCTTTTCAAAAAGTTCTGCTTTGATCATATTTAGAAATTTTTCCTATATTTTTCTTATTTTATAATACAATGCAAAATATATTGTAAACAAAAGACATGTCTAGGCAAGGAAGGCACAGTCTTATTGATATTTGGTTTTCAATTTCTTTACATACAGTTGCATTGAAAATGGCATGTCCCCATTCAAAGTCTGTGTTTCAGTGAAATAGTGTTTTCCAACAGGAAAAAGTCTTTTTGATTGATTTTTTCCAGAGTCTCAATTCCTTTCATGATACCCATCTTGGATGACAAGGAAAGTAATCTACTGCAAGCTTGAAAAAGTGGAGGCTGAATTCTGTCTTGACTTTCTTGTCTCTGCTTCTTCACAGGAGGGGAGCTGCTTCAGAATCACTGTGTTTTTAAAAGAAGTAGGAATTAATTCTTCCTCCATCATATCACAAGCAATGAAATCTGGTTTCCTATCACTCTTTGTCTTGTGGTTGGATTCTCTTGTGTCTAAGGAGGTGAAAACTGACAGAAGATTTTCCTGCTGTTTCCTTGTCTGTATCATGTAAGCTCTCTGGTGTTCCACAGAAAACAGGCAACGTTGCAGCCTTTCCTGCAGTGGAAATAGTAATTGAGTGTCTTTACTGTATTTAGCCTTGTATTTCCCTAAAACATTTAGGAAATTTAAATCTTTTGGATCGCTACTGCTCTGTCATACTTGGCTGAAATTGCTCTGACATTATTAGGCAGACACACAGATACAGATGCATAGTGTGGTCACAAACGCATCATCTCTTAAGGACGTAAGATAAAAAGAAGATTGCAATAGCTGCCTGTACGTGTGATTTCTGCTGCTGGAAAGATTCTTGCACTTTTTTGCAGCTTATGTTATGAGATAATTAGCAATCTGATGAGCAATTCACATATGTAAAGTGTTACATAAATCCCAACATCATTATAGCTAAGAACAGGGTGATAATTAGAGCTAAGATTGCCTGAATACTTTCATTTGTAGTTTGGAGAATTATTATTTTTTCCCCAAACACTCATAACTCTACTTCTTAGTCCGATCCTGCTCTCTTTGCTCCAGTGAAGTCAACTTCAGTGAAATCACTGATGCAATGTATTTCCTCCCCTGCTGTCTGCCTGGAGCTGTTCTTCTGGAAGACTCAATTAAAGGAATTCAGCTGCTGTTAAGAGGAGTTTGCTGTGCTGGGTGCAGCAGAGTGCTATACATTTGGATTTAAGAAGAGTTTTCACTGATAATAAAAAGTGAGAACAGAGAAAACACAGCAATTATAAAATGTTACCTGCACCCTACCTTTCCAAAAGAATACCTTCCAGCCTGTCTTCAGAAGACAGTGTATTCCTCAATATAGAAAGGTCATTTGCATTACAACCATAACAGGAAATGAAATAACCTTAAAATACAAATCAGGAATATATCCACTATGCAAATCAACATCTTTATGAGCTGCAGTAATGACTAACAAGCAAATCAGTACAATTCCAAATCACCTTTTAATTCTTTCTGCATTCTCTTAGCTTCAACAGATAAACAGGGCTAAAGATCTTGCTAATTGCTACAAGCACCACAGACAGTACATACATATTATTTAAAAACAACACACATTTACTATATACACCATTTAACCTCACAGAGGCTGTCTGATTCTCACCTCAGTCTTGTATAAATTAGGAATTAACCTAACTGTGTAGACATAATTGGCCTCACAGCAATGTGAACCTGACAGGAACAACATCCTCACCAAATGCACATAATTTGTTAATACAAATTATAAACTAAGTGATCAAAACTCAGTAATTTGGTAAAACCAAATGTAGTGGTCACGAGTCATCTTTTAAGTGTTTCATCAAGCACCTGAGCCTTTTGCATTGCCACACACAAAATTCAGGCTACAAATTTACTAGTTCTCCACCATGTGCATGAGGTACCATGCACCAGCAATTGGTTAGTAACTGACCACATGGAGGCTTTTAGTTGTAGCAAGTCAAGGGTCCCCTAACTTCTGCCCAGGTAGAGCCAGACTGCCCCAGTTGCCTGTCACTTACTGATGGCTGCTGAGAATTGGGGTACGCACACAGACGGTTTCTGTGGAGCAGATGCATGACAAGGTCCTACCTTGTGCTCTCCAGGTGATGCGTCACATTACTTACTTAATGCCAATGCCCAACTGTTGGTATAAAAGGTGTTGCTGCTGGGAAAACTTAGGAAAAGACAATATTTCTCTATTCACCTATATTATGCAAAGCTTCACAAAAAAAAAACCCAGCAGGTCTTGGAGATGCAAGCTGCTGGAGAGTTAGACTACTCTCTAACTTCACAGTTTAGAGTTAGTTTCTGAACCAGACTTGCTCCCTATGAACAACCTGGAGCTCAGGTTTGTGAGAAAGTGCCTACATTTTTTGTGACCATCCCTTTTGCAGGAACTCTTCCTTAGGATATATAAAAAAAAAACCAGATAAATATCCCTCAGACTCTCCTATACTGATTTTGTCCATCAAAGTTCTTCTGTCCAACTCAAAAGTTCTGGCGTTGCTTAGCAAAAAAGGCAGGCCTGAAGACAAAGTGGTACAAGAAGGGACAACAGCGTCACATTTAGGATTACTTCAGTGTAATGGGTCTTGTAAGAGAGGCACTGGCCTTCCCTCAGGCAGACAGTGTCCTTGTGAAGTCCCTGGCTGGTTGCCAAGATTCACCTGCAAAATCATGCTGAGGCATTAAGGCTGGCCAACAGATGAGTTTTTCACCAGCACAGAAAGAAAATTATACTCTGTAAAGTCCTATCTACAAAGCCCAGTGCAAGTTTAAAGGTCAATGAAATAAATGCAGTGTATTTACATTTGCAAATACACTAAATAGCACACAACGTGTTGAGGAAGGGGAGTGGTTTGATACCCAATTTTAAAGCTAGTTTTAGAGACCTCAAGGAAACCATGTATTTTATTAGGTCATTCTTACAATTTAAACAGAGGCAGTTGGAGAAGGACTGACAACTGTATTTCAGTCTTTTTTTATGAAAAGATGAAGTATGCATAGAGCTGGTATCCCATGCTTTCACCTCCTGTAATTATGGTAATACACAAAAAAAAGGCAAACAAAAAGCTTACTCAGCCCTGATTCTGCAAACATCTGACCCGAAGCAGAAAGCAGAACAGGTCAGCAGTCTTCCCCAAAACAAAACATACTACTTGTGTAAGTTCTGACAGAAATGCAAGGGTCCTTGTGTGCTTTGCAAACTTGTAAAATACTGATAGAAAAAAATGCTCAAGTCAACTTCTCTCAAAAATAAGGTACAAAAAATATTTCAGTACCATCTCGCAGTGTGTGATGTCTGTGTGTAGGTATTTCACACTCACACCACACTATTCGGCCAAAGGCCTGAGAGAAGGAGTTACTTATCCCCCTGCCTAAAAGGCCATACTTTATCATGGGAAAAGCAAAGGAGGAGATAATTTTCAGAGAATGGTAAACTTTTATGATGACTTTCCAAGGTTATAATTATAATTATTATTCTACTGCTCAGTTTTAATTATTTTGAGTAAACATATTGATTTTTATCTTTTTCATAACAAAACTTCTCAATCCATGTTATATTATAAAGTAATGTGTCAATCTGAAGCTTAACCTCCAACACTGAGGACAGATAAATTAACACTGCCACTGTTAATTTAAGTGGTCGTAAGTGGTTTACAAGGTTTAATAGAGAAGATTGTGAAAATACTAGGGCTAAACACCCGAGGGACACTGGGGAAGAACGAAGAACTGTGACCTTTTGGATGTCTGACTTTGCAGACACAATTGTTTCAGTGGTTTTCTCTCTCTTTCACGCCTTTAGGTTTTTGGTTGTGTGTGTGTTTTTTTTTTTCTTTCGGTCTGCTTCTGTCTGAAATTCTAATTATGACAAGCTTCCCAAATGCTACTGCTCAAAGCTCACAGGAGACCCTCCCAAGAACTCCTCTGGTATCTCACAGCAATACTTTTATGCAAAGGATAAAAGCAGCTCACTGCAGCTATTCAAGACTCATTTACAGATATGATGACCACCAGTAACCTTGTATTCTATCGCTTGGTATCAGTGCTCTTCTCAGGGCTGACAGGAAGTACTGCTGAACAATTTGGGGCAAGTCAGTTTTACTTCTCTATTTTAATATTTTATTATGAGCTCAGCTCAGCCCCTGAGTCTTGCTGCCCAACTCCTCAATGAGCAGATTTTTACTGTCTCCTTCCACAGTTCACTTGTTGTTAAAAAGGTTAAAAAGTTCTCATGATTTTACCTCCTTAACTAAAAAACAGATCTGAAAGTAGCATAGTTAGCCTAGAAGAGCTAAAGAAAACAAAGCAGTGAAGTTGTGGATTAAATACTCAAATCAATTGCCTTCTTGCCCTTTTCCCGGGGTGCCTTCAACTAAATGGGGAATGTTCTTTCTGAGCAGTACCTACACTGAAAATTCCCCAGCCACCTGGGAAGTGCAGCCATCCACTACAACAGTCACCAAGCAAGTAAAGCTCCTCGAGTTGCCATCTCCACCCCACAGTCACCGTGCTAACCAGGAACCCTGTCCTACACGTTCTCCTACTTAGGCCAAAAGCTTAGAACTCAGGTTTGCAGATATGATCCAACTACCTCCAGAGATGACACCACCAATGGACTGAGACTGAAATTTTATTGTAAAAACAAGAATCCAGCTCCTAGCAAGTCTGAGGGGTTTAAATATACGCACACAGAGCATTTGGAGCAAATCTCACAGCTATCACCTCAGAAACTTGAGCTTTTGCTAGTTGGCAGAGGAAATTAAAATGCCAATGAGGGTATGAGATGACACAGAATAGAAGCTACCACAGCAACTCTCAATACATTTATTGCTCACTGATAATTTTGATAGGGATGATCTAATTGCTATTTTGGTGCATTTTATTAAAAAGTGGATTCCACACGGTGCTAAGCAACTTCAGCTTTTATGTATTACGTCTAGCACTTTTCTCTAGCACTTTCCTCTAGCTAAGCTTCACTGAAATCCACTGTGCTGAAGCACAATCTTAAGTTCATTACTGCCCAGGACAAGAAAGTGTAGCACTCCTTTATTTTAAAAATGCAAATTTATACTTGTCTGCTATTTATGAGTCATCTCTCTCAGCTTGACAATGACCAACAAGAAAACGATAAAGTGAGGAAATGTAACTTGCCATTCCTTCAGTGTAAATAGTTCGCAAAGCTACAGCTTCACAATTTCCTTTCTTTGGGTAATAATTTGAAATAGTGTAAGCAATGCTAGTGGATGACTGGAAACAGAATCCCTCAAAGTCTAGGACAACTGAAAGATACCACAAGTGATGAAGTATTTTCTTTTAAATCCCCTACATCTATTTTCAGACATTTCTATTTGTGCTGGCTTAACAGCAGCTTACTAAAAAGCAATGAGATACATACAACAGCTGTGCAAGTAATACAGCTACCACATAAGCTAAAATACTGGTACTGTCGTATACCTATACACAAACCAAAAATAGTAATGTGCACACTACCCTAAGCCAAGCTTTTATGCAGACGTGTTTCTGATCTATTGATGTTTGTGAGGTCTTAATTTAAGTTACACATGCTCACACTTAAAACCTGAAGAACACTAGTGGAAATTTCTAGCACAGTGGGTTACAATGCAACAACAGATGCCTTTCTCAAAGTATGGCTCCCCACAGAAATGTTTGGATTCATGAGGCAAGAATTATGCCTTAACAGTTCCTGATATAGCTAAGGATTTACCCCAAAATGCTGGCTATTGAGGAAGATTGGACCATACTCAAAGAGCCTTGATTTCTGCTCTATTTTGCGTTTTGTAAAATGCTGTATCCCTTTTGCTGAACTCCTGTAGGTGGTAGTGCTGGTATAATATGTTACACAAAATTACTAAGGCCTCTTGGGACACTGCCTAACTCTCCAGCAGACTTCATTCTTTCAGGCATGTCGGCTTACTGCCAAGATATACTTCCTCTAAGGATGGTACTCCTTATTCTTAGGATCTATACACAAATAATTAAATTATATTAATATCCATATTTGCTCAAGAAACTAACATCTGTGGTGTCAGAAGAGGTAAGGAGGAGAATACAAGCAGGGTCTATAACCAAGAAAGCCCCCATATTCTGCTATTCTTGAAGTTCAGCTTACCTTCCTTAAAATGGTGAACAAATAACGTTGCTTCTTTTTCTACTGCTGTCCTGTCCCTTCGGCTAAACAAAAACCCGGAAGAAGTCGTGTCATCTAGATTTACTATGGCTTTTTGTCAAGACGTGAAAAACAAACAAACAAACAAACAAACAAACAAACAGATTTTTAACTTAAGAAAAATGGTTTTTGTTAAAAAAAAGCCCCCCACCCCCCCAAAAAAAAACAAAACAAAAACCAAAACAAAACAAAAACAAAAAAAAAACCACCCCGCAAAAGTTAGAGATTTACTTAAAAGCAGATACAATTTTTTTTTCTGGTGGAAAAGGTAATTATCAAACTGATAGTTTTGTTCTTTCCTCAGATAACTCCAGTTACTGGATGTGGAGTCAAACACACAGAAACTGCCTTTCTGTAGATATGCAAAGCCTCCATTTCTACTTACAAACACCATAAAAGTGCTTTGTAATAATTGTAAGTATGCCAAATAGAACTAAGCTCCAAGTCTGGGTCAAGAAAATAATAAGAAATATTCTTCCAGAGGGTAGGCAACAACTGATGATGCAAATGACTTCCATACAGATGGAAAAGAGCTTTAAGAATTCCTTAATCTCTTGGCAAGAAGAGTCCCAACAAGAAAATCTCTCTGATAATAAACTAACCTCAAAAAGCCCTCATGAAACTGTAACAGGGCTGGTCAGAGACACTTGCAACGTCAACAAATTAAAACATGGCTGAAGAAGTGTTTGGAAAACAGCAATCCAGGAAAGCATACACCAGCACCTCTGGTTGAGAGGTGGCTTCACTGCAAGGATCCGAGTTCAACTTGGTGCAGGTCTCTTGGTTGCTTTTGTCACACCTGATGACTCTTTAAGGCAGCAGGGCTAAAGTGAATGCCATTTCAGGCCCACTCTAGATTTGGCTGTCATCGGTAAGCCCAGCAAGGGCAACAGGCCGCTCCATCTCTCTTTCTTTACCTGAATGGTATCTGTGGTCTCTGCTGCTTGCTCTCCTCAGCAGTGCAAGTAGTAGTGGCTGCCACACCTTGGCAATGACTTGTTCCAGCTGAAGTTTTGTTTTAATGTAGCAGGAAAATCCATTCTAGTTGCGCCCCCCCCCCCCCCCCACTTTGGGTAAATTCAACTGAACAGTTAAATGTCAAACGTGGTAAAGACAAGGCAGTTCCACTGAGCGTCAGAATGAATTGAATGTCTTAGTTGCACAAGAGTAGGCTTGCAGGTCTCTGTTAAAAGCCCACGCAGTAAATTCAGAGCTGCTCTTTCCCCCTACTAATCAAATGAGTTGTTTGACAGCATAATGTCTGTGCTAGAATAGTCCAAAAAGAAAGAACTGCCCTCAGACACATTTCCATGAGATCTGGAGATTCACAGGACAAAAATGAAGACACAGCTGAATAACCACAGGAAGCAGTAAATCATTATGTTAGGGAGTATTAAGCAACTGCTAGATTTCCAAAACTCTGCTTCACACAAAAAAAGGACTGCAGAGTCCTTCCCTTGTAGCTCACCTATGGTTTTGAAAACTCTAGTCCTTGCATCTTATCTCTCAGAGTAAAGCACAAAGCATGCAGATCTGAAAGGAAAGTGAGCTTAAATGTTAGAATTAGGCACATCTCTCTGCCTGCCTCTCCAAATAAAGTTCAGTATTGAGGTTTTTTTTCAACTTTTGCATGCGTACCAGGAGCAGGCCTGGCATGCTCCTTGCTTAGAAATGCCATATTCCTCATTTTAAATATAAGGTTATAGTATACAAAACCTTATCTTCTTCAATCAATAATTCAGCTTTGATTGCTGGTATTTCAAAATAATCTCTGACTGAGGAATCATAGCGAGTATAAAATAGTTCAGTCTAATGCTCAGAGACCTGACAGAGACATCATAAATGGTACTTGTTAGCTGAGCCATTTGAGCCATGGGGTCTTAAATAGCCTTTTGCATTACTAGCGGTTTCCCCACAAGAAGCCGAAGAGAACAGTAGGAGAAATGTTATTCTGTGCTGATCCTGAAGGTTATTGATATAGCAAGTTTCATGAGCCCTAAGTTCAAATATAGAAAATGGAGTCTCCTGAAGTGAATTGCTATTAAGGAAATACTACAGAGTCTCTGCTGGAAAAGCAAGACTTAAATTGCCATTCCTTGAGATCCATTGTAATGAATTCCTTTCACCCTGGATTGACATACTGCCAAGGAAAGATTATAAAACACATGGCTGTCACTATTAGTACTGAACTGCTGGATCTCCAAGACTTTCTGGGAAGCTTTAGCCTATCCATTACAAGTAAAGCATTCAGCAATTCTTCTTTCATAATCTTAGTCTTCTAAAGAAACAAATTAAATGATACATTCAATAATAAGCCAAACAAATCACTTGATATCTGAACTAAAGAATATCATGCTTCTATCACCAAAGCTGCTAGGCATTTACCATTGTCCTCCTGTCTCATTAAGTTTGTTCTGTCCTAAAATGCAGATGACTATGTGAAATTCTAAGAATAGCAGAACAACAGGAAAATAATATCCACAGATATACTCATGCATTCCCAGTTGTAATTTGTTCTGGCCTCCTTTATTCCCCTCTGGCTATTTTTCCAGGAACTTGAGGATGAGTGGTTACTACTCATGGAAACACCGAGCTTCTGTTATTTGCAGAAATATAGACTGTGTGCAGAAAGAAGTTGTGACTAAGGAAGACAATATGCTAATAATTTCAAAAAACGTTAAACATACACCCAGGTATGGAAGAGGCTCAGTCTAGTGTTTGTTAGGCAACTAAACTACAGAGTGGCTAACTACGAGATTTATTGAACAAACAATTCATCCTTATTGACTCGCAAGTACAATAAACAAATTGCTTCTTACGAATCGAGTGGATACCTATTAGCAGGATCACCTAGGGAGAAATAAATTGAGGGGAGCTAGGTGGAGAAACCAAAAAAAACCACAGCATAAGCAGAGCTACCTAGGTAGAAAATGTTTCCAGTAGGCAATTTTCATAATCAATTGCTCAGTTGCTAAACAAGTAGTGCACACTTCATACATATTCATTTAGCCACAAACACGTTGCATGACAAATATAATCAAGTTTAGGAAAGAGAATGCAAAAGCTGAAAGAATTAAGGGAACTAGTAAAGGAAAACAAATGACTTCGTCTCTGGTCTGCTGGTTTGAATCCAAATCTATATTAGTAGACATGAAGTTGCAACCTTTTAGTGTCTAATTGTGAACTGGACCATGTGAAATGAGTTGGTAGACTTTCTCCTGTCCTACAAAATGCAAGACTCAACAATGTCTTCCTCTCCTCCTCTTTCACCACCCCCCCCAAAAAAAAATGAAGATAGTATTGGCAATCATAACAAAGACAGACCAAAGCTTCTGAGTGCATAACTGACTTCTGTGTTCTCAGACACCATGAATGCAAGAAATAGAAGCAGCACAGTCAAATATAAGCATCCACAACCATGGTGTGTTTTCCTCAAGGATGTAATTGTTTCTTACTATGGAATTTCCTTGCCTGGTCTGACCATCATTTTCCTATCACTACAGAATTAGTGGCATGCTTTGAATGCTAATGTCTGGCCAGTTTCTGATTAAGGATCCACAATAGTAGTAATAATAACAACTCAATTTCAGAAGCACTAAGGCTAAAAAGCTGACCTAGAGAAAGATGTCATGCTCTCTTATCCATAAAAATGAAAAAAAAACCAAATAAATTATAATGTCTCACATTAGAAAGACTTAGAACTTGTCCAACAGAAAGAATGTTATAAATTTTGCTCTAAAAAGTTGAAATAAGCATTTATTTTTTTTCCCCTCAAGCAAGCAAAGTGTTAACTGGCTACAGTTTTCATAAGCTTTGTGAACATATTTGTGGGGCTTGGATCCAGATTTGAAATAGCTATAAAGTACTATAATTTGGCACCAATATTTCACAAAGACAAAAGACACATACAATTGTATTTGCTGCAGTCGGTCAAGATTAGTTTATTTAAATGGCACCTATAATCTAAAACCTGCAGGTTCGATTTTTAAGATCCCTGCCAAGCAGAGTCTGAATTTGCCTTCATGAGCTGTCAGCCAGGAAAGCTCTACATAAGTGCCAGTTGTGACCCAGTTTTGATGACCTTCGAGCACTAAAGAGCAGAGCACACTTAGTGCTACCAGCTCTCGTCATTTCAGCCTTGACTAATACTTTGTCAGAGGCAAGAAGCTACAGTTTCAGTATAACTCTGTATTTCATGATCCTTTGGATTAAATTTCCAAGATCTGCTTTCAAAGAGAAAAGACAGGGATCTAGAATTAGCAACAACCACTTGCAAAACCAAGTTTCCCAGTTTCCTAATACAATAAAACAACAGGAATGATAAATTGCACTTATATTCTGCCTAGTCCCACCTGTTTGCAAAGCAGGCCTTCTTCACACGCCGGGAGGACAAACAGAAACAAACCTCACTCTTCCAGGACCAGCTAAACTGAATCCACTGAGCTGAACATAAAGTTATTTTTTCTTGTTTTGTCTTCAGTCAGCACCCTCCTTTCAGTGGAGGAAAAGACCCTATATCTAAAGCATATAGGCACATGAGCGAGTGCCAAAAAGCAGCAATACAAAGTCTCGGTAATTTGGAAAGCAATTCAGCCCCAGTGTTTGGATTACGTTCCACCAAATACTGTTTGAGAGGGAGATTCACCTGGCTGAAGCGCAATCGTTCCTGTAGCAGAGGCATGAGTACTTCAACATGGTTTGGGGTTTTGTGGCTTTCTTTTGGTTTTTTTTGTTAGTTGCCTTTTTTTTTTTTTCAGGGAAATTATTAGAGTCCATTTTGAGGTTGACCCTGCTCCTTCAGATACATAAGCTGCAGGTGAGATTCAGGGCTGCCAGAAACGTGACAGCTCAGAGCCCGTCTCACCTCTAAGTCCTGTTCAAGCTGAGCGTAGGCCCCAGCACCAACAGCTTCTTCCCCTTCCACCTTTTTCATGGAGAGGGAACGCAGACACAGGCTGCAAACTAAAGAGATCATTCCAAAATGATGTTGTCTACAACAGCATTATTTGACCAGCAGATGGAAACCAAGGCAGTACAGGCCCCTTCTGTGGAGCTCACATAATCAATTTTTAAAGTGTCATATGATTGATACTGGCTGAAGCTAAGACATCAACAGAACTTAGATTGATTAAAGACAGTCTTTCAAGTGCTCTCACGCACCAGTAGTCTCTAAACTAATTTAGCCACGTCTGTAGCACTTTCACATTGGTAGTGGCTGGCCTTGTTTACAGAGAGTTATCATATCTAAGGCAACAGCTGAATTCAACAGCTTGTAGGCCTCCCTCCCACAGACATCTCATCACATAGCTGCGAAGGACTCGGAGGTGCAGAAGCAGGAAGGAGCTGCCGATGCCAGCGTGTGACGGCTGTTGGTAGAATTAAAACTTTACACACAAACTACACCCAACAGTCTCTCACTACTCCCTCACTCGTATCAGCACGTTTCTGCTTGTAGAGGGCTACGAGAGGAGCATATAGCATCAAGATATAAATACATTAAAGTGATTGCTCCATCACCCAACACCACAGGAAACATTCAGCCTAATTGTATGGAGTCAAGTGCTTTGAAATGCGCCACCATGGGCTGTGGGGGGCTAAAAAGAATCCGCAAGCCAAGACATTTGAGTTTGTGTTTGGTCCCCCTGATCCTTTTATCTCCTTTAACACACATATGTTTAGCTGCTTAAGTGTGTGCCTTGCAGAAAGTAGGCTGAAGCAGGATGGAGACTCACTGAGTGAGACTGAAAGCCTGTGTACGGAAGGGGGAGATGAGCTGCAAAGGTGTCAAACTTGCGCCTGGAGCTGGAACATGTCAGTCTGAAGATGGCAGGCTCAGTGGGGAACACCAAAAAGCCCGACTGTCACGTTGCTATCGCAGTGAGCGAGGAGACATTTTTCTATTGACTGAGGTGTGGGAGATCTCAAAAATAGTCTCAGCATTTGAATTATATGGAACAACATGGATGTACCCTGGGTTTAGTAGTGGACTAAAAATTATTTTAGCTTGTCTTCCAAAAAATGCAGGGAGTGCAGTTGGAGGGTGGGAAGGCTGCTGCCAGTACAGTTCTGCTGGAAGAGCTGAGGAACTTCCTGAGTACTTTTGTCTAAAACAAACAAGAGGCTTTCCAGGAAGTTCTGAGTAATCATCCGACCTTGTGCATAGCTGAACAGCTACAGAGGGAAGAAACTATCCTGAGATGGAGAGACAAAGATTTAAATAAATAAGAAAGTGCACCAGTCTGCTTAAGGAAATTAAGAAAGAACAGACTGAAATGTGCCCCAAGAATTTCAGCAAAGAGCAACTAATCCAGCAAGATTAATGAGAGAACTCCAAAAAAATGAACAAAATTCAGGAGTTCATAAAGACAGCCTACTGACTCCGCACAGGGGATTTCCTCTGGTGCGTAACACCAGATGAGCCTTCCCTCCCCTCCAGAGTTAAATGTTCTCCCTGTCTTTGTGTGGGCCTCTTGCTGCTTTCTCCAACTAAACCAGCTTCTTTCTTTGGTGATGATAGGGGTGTCTATATTCACAACAAGAAACCACTGGCTCTCTAAGTATCATAACATAGAAGAATTAAGAGACCCTGCAATCTGCATGGTTTGGACTAGGATCCCATCCCCACCCACAGACATCAAATCAGCTCCTGATAGCAATGCTACTCTGTAAGCAGTTTTTCCACCAAAACCAAATTAACCAGAGATAACAACACTGTGACCTTTCTATTCAGGCAATCCTGCTTTATATGCTTTGGATTCTTCTACACTAGGAGGCTTCAAAGGGACTAATAAAGAGAGGGGAAAAAAAAAAATAAAAAGGAGATGAGCAGACCAGAGAAAATGAGCTTTGTCATGCCTATGAACAGACACTGTGGGAATCTTAATGCTGAATATCTCTAATTTAATTACGAGTACAATGTGTATTTTTGTGTTTATTTGAGGTATATGCATGTATATAAATACACACAAACAAGTGTCTATTCATGTGCTACAGCTGCCTTCTTAGCTCTTAATATTGGCTGTCTTTACAGCTGCATCAATACCTCTACACATCAGAGGAAATAGACTTAAATCTTCAGAAATTCAAAGGGGGCCACAAACACACAGCCCCCCCCCTCCCCCCAGGTCCCTGCTGTTGCTCTATCATTCCATAAATCATAACAACTCTGTAGGTTAACAATAGTTTTAGAGTTACAGATACCACAGCATCTAGTCTGTCCTGAAGACATCTGTACCATTCCCCCTTAGCTGTCAATATTTCCAAGTAGAACTCATGGTAGAAACCTTAACTGATGCCATATATAGACCACAGCTCATTGGGTTGCTCTGCAGAAGATCCGTCATGTTTTAAGATAATTTTGCCTTGTGTGCAAAAAAAAACAGAGTGCACACTGTCTCTGAGATAACCTTCTTTAACCTTTCGTGTCAGCACAAAAATATGTTAGTGGTTTCTCACATCCAACTCAGTCCTCTGAAGGATCAGAACAAGAGATGAAAGAAAAAGTGGATTACAAAGAGGAATTTAAATAGTAGTGTTCTGGCCTTGTTAGAAATAAGTATTTGTGTTTGTGCAGATGTCTAAAAATACCTTTTTTTAAATTTAAAGTAGTAAACACCATTGATTTTTTTTTTAATCTATACAATTTTTTTGAGCTAAACTGATTCTGAAGTGCACATTGTCCCTTTTTCAAGAGTACCAGCAAACACTTTTTTCAAGTGGACTGTAGGTCTTGTTTATTTTTAGACTTTTAAAGCTAGGATTGCAAACAGATGCATGGACAACTACAGCACCCCCCTCCTTTCCTGCAGAAGAAAAAATAAACAGCCAAGGTTGATGATTTCTTTAGAGCAAACACCAAAACACTCAAGACAATAGAAGTTTTATTTCAGACTCCTAATCAGGGCCAAGCTCCCAATCTGCAAAACATTCAGTCTTGATGTGCTCAGGTGGAGGAAAGGACAGCTGTGTGTCAGCATCAGTCTCCTCTGTGAAAGCACAAACCTAATTCTGTGCCCTTTGATCTGATGGTGATAAACAGTAGAATAACTCAAGACACCACTTTTTTTCCACTACAACCTCCAAAAATGAAGCAGAAAATAGTTACAACCTGCATGAATACTAACACCTTAGCAGACGCAAGCATTTCCTAAATGTAACACGGGTCTTTGTCCCTTCTGTTTCCGCAGCTGTACTTGGGTTCACGTTCATACAAACCCTCTCCTTTTGCACAAGTCAGATTTCAGTCACAGGAGTTAACCTGGGAAAAATAAACTTCAGATTGAAAGCTAGGCCTGATTTTGATCTTACAAATGCTGGTATAATGTAAGAGAGTAACCAAACCCAGTGACGTAGCTCCAGTGCAAAACCAGAGTCTGACTGGACAGCTTTCTCTTGACTCTTATGTCCTCTGGCTTACACCACTAATTTGACAAAGTGGCAGCTAGCCAAGTACTCAAGATCATGCTTAAAATTACAGGTAAAGCAATAGGAATTTTTTAAAGTAATCTAAAAAGTATAATGCATTTTTATTATTAATACATTTATATACAATACATTCACTGCTGATATTGCAAATTGCAGAAATTC
The DNA here is from genome assembly GCF_036417535.1 of Chlamydotis macqueenii. Lineage (NCBI taxonomy): Eukaryota > Metazoa > Chordata > Aves > Otidiformes > Otididae > Chlamydotis > Chlamydotis macqueenii. Next base: position 96,254,360 of record NC_141556.1, on the reverse strand, counting down.
CATTGAAACAGAATTAAAAACAATACCAAGATAATAACTTTCCTCCTCTCCAGCTCTGCAGTTGGGATACCAACACCTTTGATACCACAAATAGAAGAGGACCTCATGGCGTTGGCCCAGCGCTAGAGGGATTTCAAGCTACACACAATGTCATGGCAGAGAAATACTGTTCACAGTGTAACTCTGTGAACCACTAACTTCCAGAGCATGTCCACATGACAATGAGGTTAAGCTAGGGGTACTGTCCTGGTCTAAGCACCACTGACATATACGTTTTCCTTGAAATAAACAGTTGCATGATTATTCTTGGGAATCGAGACTGGGGCAGTCTCTGAAGAATCAATTCATCAAAGCTTTCGATAGTGTAAACACCTGGAATTTTGTCTGGAAAATCCATCATTCAAGGATCATGAAGCATTCCTGTACACTAATCATACATTGCAATACCTGTGTAAACTGTAAGGCGTGACTATGTCCATTGTACAGGATGAAGATCAGATCCAGAGAATATAAAGGCAACATTCTCAGAAGTGTCTATTAATTTTTGAAACCTTGGAGATTAGGGGTACTCTAACTACAAATCTATACATGAAATACCAGGTGCTTTGCTTCCTTTGCTCCAATAGCAGTTTAAAAAGTTCACAGCAGCTCCAAGAAAAAAAAGACCAAGATTTTTCAGATATGTAGACCTTCAAAACAAATGGACATTCTTTGAAGTGTTAACCTTATGATTTCACTAAGAATGTATGCCAAGTCAGTGACAGAGTTGGAAATAAAATTTCTGGGTCCTCACTGCTTAGGAAACTAAATAGTTGTGCTTTCCCCTCTTGCCCCCTTTAGTAGGCATATGGATTTTATCTGTCATCTAAGCTGACCAACCCTGTAACCCAGCATCTGACCTCCAGCAAGCAGGCCACTTTGAGGCCACATTAGAAATTAGGTCCATAGTTTTGTCATTCTAACTTAGCATGTTTGTACAGAATGTGGATAGTACACACAACATTGTTTTTCTCCTTCTCAAATGTACTTTGTGCTTCTCAAATTTTTTTTTTTTTTTTTTTTGAGTCCATGCACAGGTAAGTGTGTGTTTGCAACATACACCATTTCCAAAGTCTGGCTTGGCCTTTTCACTTCTATTGCTTTAGACATCCATTTCTATCAGACTGATGAAAAAGGCTATGAATAGGGTAGAAATGCACAGGTTGGCAAAGAATCCCCCATAGCCCAAGGAAAAATCCGTCATTAAGTAAAATGCTGCTACAGACTGCACAAGACAAAGTTTAATATTAAATTCTTTAAAAAATGAGCTTGCAGGCCTTACATTTAATAGACATTTTTACCAGAGGACGAGTGGTAAACACAACCTACAGCAATAATGAATATGCCCACAATACATTAGGAAGGAATGCCTAAGGTTTATTTTTTTTCAGCTTACATTAAGATCCTTTTTAACTATGCACACTAAGTTAGGGCCAAATTTAATAGGACAGTGTGAGAATTTTGTATGATGAGTAAGTACCCCACAGATTATTCGTTCATATAAATGAGTCCAATCCTGATGAAAATGAACCCTGGCAACTGTGCTGCATGCTCTTAAAAAAAAAAAAAAAAAAAAAAAAAAGTCTGAGACAAAACTGTGTTAACAAAAATAAGACACCTAGTAACACAAGCAATGACTTTCCCCTGACAAAATCTGAGGACATACTGGAAGAGCAGGAGCATGTAAATTAATACTACCTAAAGGACCTCTCCATCTTATACTGGCCATTTTCACAGGGTCAGCTCCTGAAAAATGTTTTCTGATTGATACTTACCCTGAAAATCAGAATAGCACACAGCTGCACACAAAGTATTTCAATGGCAAAGAGTTAGTAAAGGGCCTCCTTGTCTACCCTAATTATTTGAAAAGCGAAAAACACTGCTTCCGTCCATGGTCCTTTGCCTATCTCCTTCATTTCTATGTGAGCCTCAGGCCTCCATGCTTCAAAGGCAGAGAGCAGTTTCTCAAAGGGCAGTCAGCACCACTCTATTGGTGAAGCCTTTAGGCAGTGGTAAGGGGGATTTACCTAATGGGAAATCCCATGTGCAGAACTCCTTTCATCACCTGCGGTTCTGCTGGAGGAGAATGTTTAACAGGGAAGCGTACAGACGTCGGGCTTGAACAGGAGATGGAGAATTCCTTTACAGTGGGTGGGAGGAAAGCTGACACTAAAGCTGGGTGAAAGTTGTCCCTGTAGCAGACAGCCCTATCTCTATCGTAATGGTCCCGGGGGCAATGGAAGGCAGACAGTGCGGGTAGGGATCTGTCTCCCTGCAGGATTCCCTACAGGCCATTGGGAATAGCGGCAGCAGAGCTGAGAGTGTCCTGGCTGCTCTCCCCAGCCATGCAGGGGCCAGCCTCTGCAGTCAGAGCACCGCAAGTCACACACAGCTCATCCACCACACCGGATGCCACGACTTGTGTTAAACAGAGTTTTGTCACTAGTGTCACCAAGCTGGGTGAGTTCTGAAAGAGAAGAACATTTCCTATCGAGGGGCTCGTTACTGTGTTCACTATGAGTCTCCCTGGGTGATCCATCGTCCAAACGAGATAAAGTTAAATTCAGTTTAACAGCTGACAAAAGTGACAGCTTGCAGCAGTAAGGCCGCAATGGCACTAAGTAACTGAACAGCAGGATAACATGGTATGATCGCATCTTTCTTGTTTCCTGTGCTATAAGTGTGCTGCAAAAATATGAAAGATTGCTCTCCCATTTGCCCCACATGTTCCCTTATTATTTTCACAAAGTTGGGGAAAAGTCTCACTAAAAGATCAGAATTTGCTAATTAATTGTAATCTGGTGGCATTTTATACCTTCTCTGTACAAACAACAACAGCTACACAAGGCTGTGGAAACTGAAGATCATCCTACCACAGTTATTTAGATTGCAAGCTCTTTATGAGAGATAGCAAAGCTTTTGTGCTAAGTGCAGCACCCAGCACAACAGGGTTCAGATCCAGAGGTAGGACTCCTGTAAGTGTAAATGGGAATTTATTCAAAATTAGACAAACGTTGTAAAGAAGAAAAGGAGGGGAAGTACAGGCAGTATTTAATCTTCAAAATACACTACAAGCAATATCCCAACATAATACAAGTGCAGCAGTATAACTGAATATGTCCTGCTCCACCAAGCCAGGCACTTTAATAGCCATCAATTTTCAAAGATTTTTCAAAGCCATTAACCTATTCAAGACAATTGGGCTTCCATATTCCTGAGCTTAATTTTAGACATCTCTCCTCCGTGATCCTGCCTGTTTTGCTGCTGGCTTCCAGAGTCCACCATCTGCTTCTAAAGTGGTAAATGGAATTTTAAAAGTGAAACAAACCTAAAGATGCTGGAGTTTGGAGTCTGTACCTGTACTGTATTGCTGTCCAAGCTATTTTCACCTTCCTACAGCACTATCCACCTTTATCACATGCTTCCCTTGACTAAAAGCATAATGACAACTGTCAATTTAACCAAAACATAATTGGGAGTGGTGAATGAGGGGTGAGAAAGATTTAATCATCCTTGGTCCAGTCACTTTGAATCTCACACTATGCTGAAGGAGAAGTTGAGATGCATCTTATATGTATTTTCCACTCTCAGTAGAGTGAATAAACTCTTTGTAATTCATTATGCACAAAGCCGCAAAACTCAACTTTGTTGTTTAAAGTATGCAGTCAAAAATAAATGTTAAATCAGTTCTAGGAGTAGGGGAGTTAAATGTTCTATCGGTTTTGAATGGAGTCTCTTATTTTGCATCAGAACAGGGGTACCATTTTACTAAGCATGGCTTGACTCCCTTTCCCCCCTGGACTAGATGTGTACTGTAAATCTGACAAAGAAAGAATGACATTCTGATGACATCTCAGAAAGTCATCAACATTTAGAGTTATCACCGACATGTAAGTAATGGTTCATATCCAGAAACAAACAGCAGTTTTAGAGATGCATGTAGCAATCTTCATTTCACATTACAGGAAATAGAGACACAACGACGTTAAGTCACTCAGCGAAGGTCACCCAGCACATTAGCTGCAACCCCTCCTACTCATCTTTTTGATCACACTGACGTACTGCTAAACAACAGTCCTGGTCATGGTGCCTGACCTATTTGAAAATTTGCCTACTACAACAGACACTTCAGCTAAGGCATTTGGGATCTGGGCCCTCGGTAACAAGCAATCTCTCCTGACAGGAAGCACCAGGGAGGGGGAGTGAAACGACCTAGGCTCTGGTCCAGACTTCCCAGTCTGTTGCTCATCGACTCACTTAACATCCTGTCACCACCAGCGTCCTTGAGAACTTGCCATTACCTTCAGTGGGCCAGGCCTGCACCCTTGATCTGCCATATATACGCATTGGTTCTTTTCTGTCATTACATGATACCTTCAAACTGGAGCACAGAGTGCAAACTACTGCTACCTTGGCACAAACAAATGCAATTATTTTAGCTAGACAGAGACAAAAAACATCCATACTGATACGGATGGCATAAGTCTATTTCCATGATACAAGTCCCACCTAAACTGCTTAGCAATAGCTAAGTTAGTCTTCTTCCACAGCTGTGTTTTGTTCTGTAACAATAACATGATAAATTCCCAGCCAGGTAGGCTAACAGAGTCCTAACTTGCTGAAATAGTTTATTTCTACACTGTTACCTCGTTATAGTAATATCACCTTTAATGGCTTCCTCAGTGTTGGCTCAGATCGGTATCTTTCTGAGGCAGCAACAATCTTTTTTGTACGTACATGGTTCTGCACCTAGACTGGGCCATACTTGACCGTTATCAAGTCAAGTATGATTGGAAATAGTCAATGTATCAGTTGGCCAAAGGGGCAAAGTCAAAGTAGAAGAGAATGCAAGTCAGTAATGTATTTCAACGAATACACATGTGGCTGCATCCAATTAGCTTTGGTTTTCTTTACTGACTTAAAAAAAAAGTTATAACAAGGGGCAGATGCTCTGCCAAAGACATAATTATTTTCACCATCTGAGGATCTGACTCAGGAGAAGAAATTTAATAAAGCAGGTTTGAAGCCAATACATCACAGGCAACAATACTCCACAGAAACATGGCCATGCAGTGACCCTGTTATTGTCTGTACGCTGAGAACCATTATCATGAAAGTCTTCCAGAAGAATATAATAGGAATTATGCACCTATCTGCTGGGTTTTGTCAATGCTAGAATTATTTTCTGGCTACTTTCTTGCCCCTCTTAGATGCAAAAACTTTGCAATACGAATTCTGTGTGTGTGCTTTTTGAAAATGAAAAAATAAATTCTCAGACCATTATGTCTCTAAATCCTTATAAAGTCAGTATTTCTTTTACAGATCAGTATCAGAGTGATGCTGAGAAAATGCAGATACTAACATTAAACACTTACTGCTCTAAGTCTCCTATATATCCTTGTCACAACTGCCTAACTGAATTAGTTTTGCTACAGGTGAGGGAGACAAAACCCTTAAAATACAACTCAAAAGAGGCTACTTCAAGGTATTTTCTAATGACCTTCAATGTGATTAGAATCATGCACAAACCACTTCCCTTATCATGTTCTCCTTTCCTAGGAAAGCAATCAGGAAGCCCTTGCATTCATTAAGCAATCTTCTAGCAGACCACAGTGTTTGCTTGTTAACACCTCAGGATGTTCCAGGAGGAGATTATCAATATTTATGGCCTGGTTATGGTCTTTCATAATCCAGTAAAAGAATGAAAAATGAGAAAAGGTAGCTGGGTGCCAGCTATTTTTAAGGACCTTTTTCTTTTCGTCAAAAGGTACAAAAAAGATTAAGTAGCAAAAGAAGGAAGGGGAAGAATGTTTCTGATAAATTCAGTGACTGGAGCAGCAATTACAGCAGCTCAGCTTCACATCTGTCCTTATTTCTTCACACAAATTCACTTCTGATGCAAACTTAGATACAAGTTCTCTGTTGCTCCCAAATCATCCAAACTCTTCTCTCTGCAGTACTGTCTTTGATTTATACAATCATCTTATTTGGTCACTGAGGCTTTCCTGAATCCAATAGGGTCTTCGCTAGGACATGCTGTGCTTGCCTCCCTACTCTTTTTTAATTGCCTTTTGCAAACTCATAATTCCCAAGGTACCTTCCTCTCCGTAAACACCCACAAGACATATTTAGAGATGTTTCCTTTTGTTTTGCTTTTGATTTTTTAAAAGGTGCTCCAGGGCAGCACCTGCCAGAAACACTTGGTGCTCTGGGATCACAGAGTATCATGTAAGTGAGATACAAGTCATTGAATCTCAAAACTTGTTCTGTGTGGTGGTGCATTCTGGGTTCCATCAGGCAGAGCTCCACTCCACATGTTCAACCTCATCAGTTTTGTCATTTGTACCCCCTGTTTGAAGATAACACCTGTGCCTACTGGCTGAGGCCCACCCCTAGGGTTCAGGAAAACTGCCAGCACTCCTGTCAATATGGCAAGTTTTAGTGCCTGACTGACATTTCAGGAGATGGCTTTGAAAGGAAAACCTCTACAAACTATTTGAAGAGAATCCTCAATTCTTCTGTGTCCCTGTAATTCCTCACTTAGCACAGGAAGCTTGAGAGATATGCTGCCTTATGAGGGGACTGCCTCTTTCTTATCAACGATCACAACATTGCAATGTGTCTGCAGCAACTTCGTGCGTGGAAATTGCACAGGCATGACATAAATCACCTCAGATTTCCTAGGAATAACATGACCTAGAGGCAAAATATTCAGTAAATTCAAAATAAATTACATGATGGCCTGATGAGACTTCAGCAGACCCCATGTCAGGCCTAGCCTAAGGGAGGAATGTGCCTTCTAGCTTTTCCATAACAACTCTCTTTTTACAGTGGGTTAATTATCTACAGATATTCTGTGTTTAGAAGACATAAAACAAGACCAGCTGATGTCAAAACAACTTTAAAACAGACTTGGACATACATCTGTAGGGCCTAACTTACATCGGTGCACAGTATATAAGTCTAGGTGACACCACTGCTTACAGGACCCATGAGGGGACACAAAGGATGGTACCGTAACATCTCTCAGGAGTTTGGGGATGGTCATATTACATAGATGAGACTTCACAAATGAACAGTGACACTCAAAACCACTCACAATCCTGCTCACAGGCTGTTTACACCCCATTTGCTTTCATTTCCAATAGCATGGTGGGGCTTTCCGAGACTCTGCGCTCCACCAAACAAGAACTTCCATCTTCCAAAGCAGTGTGCAGGGTTTTATGTTTGGCATCTTCATGCTAAAGAGATGGATGGTGAACTTAATTGACTGGTCGTTAAAAATGAGCTTCCAATAAGCCTGCTGTACAGTTATCCCACTAGAATGGAGAATATTAATCTGGACAGAGGATTTAAAATCATAGTCAGTGTCTGTGTTTCTACAACAGCCAAAAATCAGACTCCCATAACTTCAGCTAATTTAGGTCAGAATTATAGTTTTGATACTGAACACTACAAAATAAGTTCTGCTTTTTATACATGCATATCCAGTAACCCTTTAAGACTACAAATTTCTTGAAAAGTAAAATCAAGGGCAAAGAAAGTTTGGACTTTTGAGCTTTCAAAATGCGAGGTGTTCAGTTCATTTCCATATCTGGTTTCTCAAACCAGGTCAGAGCTTCCTAAAAAGTAGAGGTCAGCTGTAATACAGATGCGTGGACTGAGTTGTGGAACTGGTATTTGCATGCAAAATCTGCCCATAGCACTGTTCCTCTTTTCATGGTTGCAGCTGGGAGAAAAAAAAAGAAATCCACAAATCTGCATTATATACCTACTCATCTTTAGTATGCACATATAATCATACAGCTGTATTCCAATTTCACAGAAAACAAAGAATCATAAATTCATATGCTTATATTCTTTTTTTTCTTAAGATAGTTGACAGAGCCCCACGAGAATATGTCTGTACTTTCTAATGATTTTTGGGTGGTGTGGTAAGTTTATACAAAGATGAAAATGATGGGGGGAAATAAATAATGTTCAACTTCCTCAGAACAAAGATAGATGTCAGCTCCGACTCTTGTTTGTTTAACAAACTTCTATTAAAAATATTATGGGTTACTTTTTCTAATGTCCTGCTTCCTTCCACTTCTAATGTTTTATAGCACTAAGTTTAAAGGGATCAGAATCAAAGTACATGTTTTATTTTCTAAAAGTTTTATTTTCTACCTGATGTACCTCAGAAAGGGCGTTTTCATTATCCGTATGCCAGGTATTACGTATCTTCACACAAATGGCAAATCAAACACTCTTACCTTAAAAATATAGCTCACCTATACTCTGAAAATGCTCTATTAATTCTTTCCATTGCCTGTATATTCAGGTTGCCAACACAGGTGTCAATTAGTAACATACATTGTTTTTCTCTCTCTCTCTTTTTTTTTTTTAAATAACAATCTTTTTTCCCCCTCATTAAATCTTAGAGAATGGTGAGGATGAAGTCCTTCCTGGGTCATACTCTTGGAACATATCCTTTTAGTTGAACTCCTTTTAGTCCAAGCTCCATATCATCAGAAATTTCTTTTCAGAAAATGGAGACAAAAAATGTACGGACAAAATTTCATATGGTCTCTTCAATACAGTGAAAAGTGGTAAGAATAACCTCTTTGCCCTGGAAGAAATTGCTTTGTATCTGTATCCTATAATACAATCAGACACCTTTTGCAATATCATTGAACTGAGAATACGTTCAGTTTAAACAGTAGTTGTCACCCTTTTTTTTTTTTTTTCTTTCAAGGTAATCCCCAGAGAAATCTCTGATCTGCATGTATTTTGTATTTGTACCCTTCATCACAGCATCGAATTTAATTCTGTCTTGTATTCTCTATGCATCGCTCCTCAAGGCTCTCTGATGTTTCTACAGGACACTCTTCACAGGCACGCATCTCACACTGAACCCACTGGCCCAAATGTATTGAATATTCTGAGTTTACTCTATGTCCTGTGGTCGCATTCTCAAGGCACCAGTGAAATTCAGCCCCCCTTCCAGTATTTAATCCCTCAAAGAAACATTATAACACAGCAGAGGAAATTATGAGAAATATCACCTTGAAATGAGATGGTGTAAGAAGTCTATGCAGTCAGCAAGGTGCACACACAGACTCAGTAAGTCCCTGGGTTTGACCAGGACCTCATGATGTAAAAACTGTTGCAATTGGTTAGGACCCAAGAATTAAATTTCCTATGAAAACAACTGAGAAAACTGGCAAACTGTTTCAGCTGAGATTTGGAGAACTCCTCTTGCCTCTGCCCAGAGTTTTAAGCACAATGGTAGGAAGACTATCTAAAAATAGGCCACGCACACAAAGGCCACAAGAGATTCCTACTGGAGGAAAACCCCTCTCCATAGGATACACACACAAAACTTACATTTATCAAATCAAGTCTACGAGTCAATTCAATTCAAGTGCTTCTGAGTGAAGGAATCCTTCAAGCCCACAAGTATAAAGCTTTGAATTAAAACCTACAAATAAAAGTCACAGCAACAAAATAGCTAACAGGTCTGTTACTCATTCTCTCAACATGAACTCATACAACTTTTTTTTTTTCTAAAAAAAAATCCAAACAGTGTAGTTCTGAGTCTTTGCTATGAGCAAAAAGCAATTTTCCACCACTTGGACAAAGCAGGAGAAAAATCAAAATGGATAAATTTGACTTTCTACACCAGTGGGCTCAAATCAGTTCTTACCTCTTCCATCAACAGTTTTTATAGGTATTTGAAGGAGGAGAGGGAATGGAGCCATGAAACCAATAAGAGGGAAGAAAAGGTTACCAGAACTTGCAGACTGTAAGGAGAACTTGCTTATTACTTCATTTTCAGGTTTATAAATTTAGCTTCCAGTTAATAAATTGGAGGGAAAAAGGGGGGGAAAAAAAAAAGCTTCACTTGTTGAAGGAATGAGTTTTGCTGCCTGAGCTCTTTGCACGTGAAGTAGAGCAGGGAGGCATTAAACCCATCAGAACGATACCCAGCCCTGGCCTTCCTCTAGTGAATGGGCTAAAGAAGTACTAACACCCTACAATGACTTCAGCTTTCTCCTGAATGCAATGCTACTTGATAGTGGATTTTAGCAGAAGACAGTTCTGCAATGAACATTTTCAAGTGAATCTGTTTTTTTTTTTTATTATTTTTTTTTTAAATCTCTTCATCACAAGTCATTACACTTTCTTTTCTGCCTGGCTACATGCCTCAGCATCTACCTGTCTCTCATTCCCTCTCTCCACCACCCACAAAAGAAGGAGGAATTTTTTCCTCTGTATTACTATGGCAATGCCTTAGTACCGGAATTAGACTCCCTTGCTTCAAGGGCTGGCAAACAAGTATTTCCCTAGAGTCTCTCAGGAGAGCCAGTCAACAGAAAGTTGTTACAGCAGGAAAGTTATGCCAGCAACTGGACTTTAGGCTGTAACTATGACTTATTGCTTTATCAGGCCCTTCAACTAAGCAAAGGGATGTAAGTGTCCTATTTGAAAAGCTCTCTCCCTCAAACATCTGGAAACATGGATTGCAGTCAGGCAGAATAGAACGTAGCAGAGCAATGGAAGACAAGAGTGAAATGTCTGGAGAAGCAGAAAGCTCCCAGCCACATCAAATGCCCAGATTTCAGAGGGTTCTCAGCCACACCAAAGAACCCTCTGAAATCTGGCCATGCAGAGAAGGCATAAGAAGCCAGTTAGTTTGCCTACTCTTTCTGCAATTTAGTGTGCAGGGCTAATTTAGAGCATTAGAGCAAGAGTTCTTACAGGGTCTGATGCCTCTGGGAAGCTGCCTGCGTGGAGTATTGTTCTGCCTAAAGAGACAGGTAGGAAAGGTTAAAAGTGAGCTAAAACTCTGCCAGATGGGGCAAGCTGGCCTTGACCCCTCCCTCAGCCACGCACCAACAGGAATTTTTCATCTGTAAGAGGACCAATTCTCTGTCCATAGCCTTTCTGTCAAAGTGGACCAAAGTATCAGCGGACTGCATCTGCAAGAGGAGGAAAAGAGAAAGAAAATGAAGCGGGGGAAGGAAGGAAGGAGAAAAGGGAGCCTGAGACAGCAGCAAACACTATTCTCCTTGCTGCAGTTCTGCACTGGCAGAGCAGCTGACGCGTCTGCGCCCTCCCACAGCTGAACCTGAGTCATGCCTACGGCTGCTTTCGCACTGACGGATTATTGCCCTTTGGCACTGCTTAGATCAGTGCCTCCCTTGTGTCAATTAAGATCACAACAATATTAATTTATGCAAAGATGAGCCCATCTTTCTTGTACTTGTATCTCTGTACCAACACCTGTTGGGTCTTGCGGTCTTTATAAGCGAGGGCTCTGCAGGGCAGACATTAACTTAACAGTGCCGAGCACAGTGCAGCCTTTATCCCTGGCCATTATCACCACTGAATATCAGAAAAGTAGAGTCTACTTGCTTTTCTGTACAGACTTTTCTGCACAGACTTACTATCTTTTGCCTGAGGCAAAGGAGAGGCTGATCTCCCTGCTCAACTACAACAAGAGACCTCAGTTATTTTAATTTTGACAGCCTGCAACCTAAAGAAAACTCTTGAAGGCAACCTTGATCCCACTGAATTCAGAGAGGGCTTTCAGAGAACTATCATCTCGTTCAAAGAACAGAGTGAAGTCAGTTGTACATCCTGATATTAAGGAGGCAGCAGTTATATTGTTTCCCTCCTCCTGAAGCAAACAATCCTTGTAGCACACAGAACATATGGGTGCTCTTTAACACAACCCTCAACAAGAAGTCCTCTTACAGAAAGCAGGAGGAATTCCCTGTATTCAAGTGCAATCTGCTTTAGTCATCTTGCTGTAAAGCTCTTTCAGTACTGCCAAAAACCAAACACTCAGGTCAGTGCACCCTTTTTAGATATTTCATTCTCCGTTACACAATCATTACTAAGTTGCCTTATTTCTTAAAAGAATTCCAAACACATTCTTTATTTGTTCAAGGGAAATGGAAAAATCCAACTCAAATCTGCTGAGAATGAGGCTGCCCTGCATTTATCATCACCATGATGCAAGTAGGAGTTAACAATGTCTTCCATTCCAGCTCAGAGGCAAGTTATGTCTGCAAAACAAGACAAGACTGTACATTCAACTTAACATTTTTCTATCCATCACATGGTAGCGTGTAAACTGTACATTCAGTGAATTGTGTAACTTCATCAGGAATAATGTTTTACGCATCTGTGGTCTGGACCATTCTCATTTTAGTGACATAACCCAGAAAGAAAATAGAAATAGACAGGGGTCCATTTCCATTAACTGTGGGTAAGAAGGGAAGGGAGAGTACGTATCAGTTTCCTAACACGAAAAAAAAAAAAAAGTAAATTGGCACTACAACATGGAAGCGTGCAGATATTGACATAATCCTTGTCACAATTGGGAAGAGAAAACAAGGAGAGTGGTTTACGGGGTTCACAGATCCACTGATGTAAGAGAATTCCCAGGGAACCATGCTACGGCAAAAGCAGGAACACAGAGCCCCTCATATGATGAAAATGACGGAAAGAACAGTCTCCCAAACAAAAATAAGAAAGGGACACTGGTGAAAGTTTGAGACACACATATGCTGGACAAGGGTTAAAATACTAGCCCTCTTCTGTGCTACCACCATGACAGCTTGAGGTGTAAAGTAGTTGTTAGAATTGATTGTCCCTAAAAATGTTGAGGGTGGTACATGGAAATCTTGTGGGTAAAAATGCAGAGCCAAGACAAACCCTTAGCACATAAAGGACACTTGGTCTGGACAGCAGCAATGGGGAGCATAGCTAATTTTAATGTTATTTAGGACCCATAGTTAATGCTTGTTGATGCTGTGCTGAAATAAGCTCGCTCCTGGAAGAGGACTTCCACACCTAAGTAACGTGATTGTTGTTAGATGTGAAATTCCGTGGTATCTATCACATCCTTAAGTGCAAATTAAAGTAGTGCCTACCAAGCAGCTCTTTCAGTCTCATGTGGCAGATAAAAGGAAAGAGTAAAGGTCTGTTTCTGTTAGCCTTGATGTAGCACGTGTGTGACATTCCACTGGTGCACGTGGTATGTGGTGATAAAACAACATGCAATAAAGCAAAATGAATCCATGAAACAGCTCAGGAAAGCAGTGTCCCACAGTATCCCAAAATGAAGACAAGGCTCTGAGGAAGCCACACTTTATGGTACAGTCATCTGATCCAACTGCTCTTCTCTGAAATTCTAGTCAACACCACTGTAGTTGAAGTTTAAAGAGAAGTTGAAGGATATGTGAGTGACAGATAATTTCAGAAAATAGAGCTTAGTGTTTTTCCAAATTCCCTCCCTTCTCCCTAACAGCTTCCATTTTATCTATTAGATAAAGTTTGTTTTTTCATATATATCCTCTCAGCATATCGATGACATACACATTAGTCTTAGCTGGGCTTGGGGAGCATGGGCCAGCAGAAGTTGCTATGTACATGCGTTCAACTAGAAGAGCTTCCACTCCAACTTGGTTTCTCCAAGAGCAGCCTGTTGGTTGTTCTAGCAGACACACATTGCTCATGCTGCTTTTTCAGCTATGATTTGCCTACAGGCTGCTGTACGACATTGGATAGCCTCTGTTTTCAGGAGTGATCTCTTCAGAGGTTTACTAGGCTGAAGACCACATCGCACAGCCAACATAAGATGGAGAAGACAGCACAAAGCTACGAATCTGGGATTAACTACCTAAACTATATGATCTGCAGTAAAACTTCCTACTGTTAATAACTTTTTTTGATGGGATCATAAGATTCTGAATACATAAATACTTATTATAATAAAGGGTGATCAGAGATATATAAATATTTGAAATTGTTTGAAAATAGGTTGTCTGAGTCTCTTAATTCCAATATTAATGTAGAGAGCAAAAAGAGGAAAGCTAGTTCACCCTGGAGAAACTCTAGGGACTTTCTGTAGTTGTTCTTTGTCCAGTTTCAACTCACAGTTCCCCATATCACTTCTACAGTGTCCTTGAAATGACTTGTAAATACAACTGCAAGTAGAAGTGTACTACTGTTCCAATTCCCATTAAAACTCCCCAAATTTTGAAATTCTAAAACAAGTTACATGCATTAAAAGGCTCTCTTACCATAATTTTGTCCATCTTTAAGTTCTTCATGGCAAGAATTCCCTCTCACCTACATCACTTATAGAAAGGCAACCACTAGGGAAGCAGTTATGAGCACAGATGAGCTAAATAATTTCACCAGAGACAGTGTAGTGCAGTATAAGGCAAGTACCAGATGGGAAATCAAGACACCTGGGCTCAGTTCTCAGCCCTACTATTGATTTGCTAAGATCCTAGGGCATGGAATCTCTCATCTATGTGTTCCTGCTTTCCCTTATCTCTAAGGCTTCTCTACTTGGTCATATTCACCTTTGTACAGACCTTTCGGAGCACTAGAGGTACAAAATACTATTATTCTACAAACCACAGGGAAAAACAAACAAACAAACAAGCAACAACAACAACAACAAAAACAACCAACACATCAGACCCCTCTGTCATTTTAATGAAAGTCAAAGCTGCTTTAAATCAGAAGAAAAAAAGATTGTATCCTTTTGACTCAAATTTACTTCTGCAGTCTTCATGACAATAAAGCTAAGTATTCAGTGTGTGCCTCAGTTTTTTGGCAGACCAGACCCTTTGTTTATAAGGCCCAGCCAGTAAAAATTGGGAGATAAATGTCTATATAAAATTAAGCTACTCTTTTTCTGTGCTAGAAGGTTGTCTTGACCTGGAGAGGTTTGTGGTTTTTTCCCCCTAAACAGTTATGTCACTTATTTCCCCAAATTACAGCATACCCTATTCCTCTTTCTGCTGAACTTCTTGTTTGTTGTGAAAGTGCACGCAGTGTGTGTAAGAAAGTCTCAGCTCAGAGTCTGGGCAACTGAAATAGGAAGGGAAGAAAGTTGAAGGAAAGCAATAACTTGCCTTCAGTAATGATTAACTCTCCCCATTGGTCCTCTCCCTAGGCATGATCAGAGAGAAACTTCCTGCTTCATTCAAGATACTATATTACAGGACCTGCAATTACTTGACTGAATTCAATAAAATTACTTTGTTTCTCCCAGGAAAAGCATTTTTTCCATTTTATTTACTTTAAACAGGAAAAACCTTAAAAGACAAGATCATGATTAATCACATAACTGTTTACAAATCCTTTGAGTTGTTGTGCTGCATATTCACTAAGTAAGTTTTGGGATCCAGTCCAGTTATTCTGTGGCTCTCAATTACTTAGCAATTGCTTCTCAGCCACTGCCTTACTGCTATACTGCGGAGAATAGCAAGTGAGACTGGAAGGCACACAGCAGCATCAGCAAGCTGTCTCCTCGAGGGGAGCATGTAGCATATTGCACAATCATGCTCATTCAGACCTGCAGCACATAGGAAAGAGTTGATAAAGATGATCTCTGTACATTACTGACAGTTCTGATAACATGCCTACGGTCCCACTTAAAACACATCACAGCTGATGTAGGTTTAAACCCATGAAAGTCAGTAAGGATGCATCACTGTCCACAAAGTTGAATTAGGCTTAGATGAAGACAGTATCTTTTGGACTACTAGAAAAAAAACCAACACACACGGACAAAGAAAAATGCTCTCATTTTTACTAAGTTACTGCCTTAATCCTAACATTCCTAGTGACAGAGGCATTCATTTAGTTTACAAGCAAGATCAGCCCTAGGATTGATGGAATAGGCTGTAGCCCAGGTTCATAAACTGTTGTGGACTGAGACGTGGTCATGCTTCCATGGCCTTACCTGTATAAAACAAAACATTTGGCTGCCATCCCACCAAGAACAGTCTGTGCGTGAGGCAACGGAAACTGCCAGGGGAAAGAGCTTTTCTCCCTCCAGCGCCACTTAATAGCTTCACCATACTACCCTCAAGGCAAGAGCAACAAGCCTTCCTCTCTGTTCCGGCTCTTCCATTTCTTGCTTGCTCCTCTTCAGTAGAAGGGAATGGCTTTATCATTGTGGCAGTAAAATTAAATGTTGCCTATACAGCTCAAAGCTTTAAACCATCTGTTAATACTATAATGATGAAATTCTGTTTTGAATGTTGTTAAAAGAACATGCCAAAAAGGTGGAACAAGGTCACTCACAAACTTCATGAGCCAGACAAAAATTCTAACCCTTTGGAGACCAAAATATGTAACATTATAAAAGGAAGCAAGCAAATGGATAATCTGCTGATAGGTTCTCTTTCACATCAAAAAGAGTTCAAGCCTCCAAATGCTTTGTTGCTTCAGTACAAGACAGACCACATTGCTGTTTCACTTCTACAGTGAAAAAACCATGAGAAAGCTAATGATTTGACTTCCTGAAACTAGCCAAAGAATTTCTGGGGAATAAGATGAAGAACATTCAATCCAAAATTCATTGAACAACAGTAAGAAAAGATCTTCCTTAAAGTAGGGAGTTGAGACTTGCTACTTTCTGAGCCAAAAGATGGAGTGTTAAACCCGATTCAATCACAGATTCATCAATGTGAAGTCTAAAGCCTGCAATATTTTTCATCAACTATAGACTGGGCTCATCGGTTAATAGTCATCAAGATATCAGCAATATGCAGACATGTCACAGGTCTGTATTGTCCTTCACTTTGCGCAGTTACATCACTAAGATGATCTGGTACTTATATAAATGAAAAACTAACATGCCAGAGGAGGACTTAAAATAAAACAGAGTGTGCTCTTATTTTCTGCTACCTTTGATCTGATACTTTACTTTTCTTCTGGACACAATGAAGAAAACTGAGCAGAAATCTGAGCATTAATGACAGAAGAAAAGTTGGTAATGCTAGATAAAGTTTAGCAGATTTGTCTAAATCAATTAGAAAGGCTCTCTTGCTCTTTACAAGCTATTAAAATGCTATATTTTGCCACAAGAAGTGACTCAAAGCAGTAAACGCCTTCACTAGTACGTAGGGTATGCATCATTCATTAGAAACATAACAGCAAAACTTGCCACTATTTCATAGAAGAAAAAAAAAAAAAGACTAGTGCATTAAGAAGTCTTCTTAAAAAGTAAGAATCCATTCCACTAGTATCTGCCAACCATCACATCTTAGGCAATTCAGTACGTATACTTATCCGGGACCAAGTCTCATGAACACAAGCCATCTCGTTTCCCGAAAAGCACACATGGATATCTCTGATGGAAATAAGCCAGTGTACCAGACAGCCTTCTCCTGTCACCTTCCAAAATGAACTATTGTGACTCTGTTGAAAATAAATCTGTATTCGTATAAAATTGTAAGCTTATTTCTATTTTGCTTTGGAAAAAGATAGTTCACTCAAATTTTGGTTTCATTCCAAATTCAAAGCCTCTCCTGAAACGGAACCTCCACCCCTTCACACATTTCTAATAGCGAGCACTATAGAAAAACACTTCCACACCGCAGTTTTGGTTTTGCTGTGGCTGCCGTCTTTATGTTACTTAGTACCGGTAGTCTTTTTCTTCTCTGTCTATTGAAGGCTTGAAACCATGTGTTTAAATGACTTGCTGAAATAAGGCCAGGGAGAATAAGTAATTACAATTCTGTTCTTCCCTCCCATTTTGCCACTGTACTATTAACTAAAAATTAGACTCCTAATTACATGTTAAGTGCTAAAAAAAAAAAACCCGGAAGCAAAGAGTTTTAAATTATTAATGAGCCATTTTTTAAAAGGTAAACTGAAATAAGTGTACCCTCTTCTTCACATATTTAACGATCATAATGGTTTAACACATTGTTCTTCAATTGTTATAGATAGGTTTGCAGAGAAATGCAGTATTTTCTCTAATTAGAGGTACTAAATTTCTCTCATAGCCATGATGGTCTACAGCTACAAAAACTACCTTCACTAAGTGTCAGGCTTAAACTGCACAGGGGTGGACATTTTTCAAATGCAGGAAGGTATCATTATACCGGTACAGGTGCTTTTTCATTGTTGGTGCCAGAGATGCTTCTTGTTAGAAAGAAATACTTATTTGTTAGTGCACTTCTTAATCACAAATGTGACAGACACCCAGGTCTACCACAACAGACATTCATGCAATGATAAGAGGCTGTTGCTCGTTTGCTATCCTGTAACCAGTTTGTCAGCTAACTCATCTTTAGATTCTAGTGGCAACAGGGAATTTAATCATCAGGTGAAGGCCTACAAAGTCAACTGATGCTTGCTCAGCAGGACTGGGTCCATTAAGGACAGTGATCCATGAAGCACAAAATATTGCAGGGTGCAAGCAGAACACAGGGTTGTGCACTGCAATACTTCATATGCTCAGAAACTTTGCTATTCACTTAAAGCATGTGACCCTTCTTTCTCTCAATTTATCCAAACGTATGCAAGTCTTCTTGCAAAGACCCAGCAGCTTGGGTGAGGTTAATGGAACCTCACTTCCTCATGAAGACACTACTTGCAGATACACAGGAGGTACCAGTTTTCATTAACAGGCATTACAGACCATTTAACAAGATGTAGAATAGCCCCCTTTTCATTTATTTTCCATATGTTTTAAGGCTGAGACTGGTACACAGCCAAATCCACACATAGAGCTTGTTCTGCACCATACTAAAAAATATCTAGAAGATAAAATGGAAAGTCTTTGTTTTTCCAGTATCTCTTCAGATTTGTATTTAGACAACATCTAGGGCACTAAACTTCGGATTCTACTAAAATATCAGCTTTCAGTTGAAAAGCGAGAAGTTAGCAGCAAGAAAAAGAAAACTCTGAAGTCTGCCTTTGGCTTGAACTGATGCACAGTGTCAGCACATACCGGGTATACGCAGGTGTACGCCACTGATTACAGACAAACCAGAGGGATGTTAACCCTGGAAATGGAAGCACGAATAAAGCACAGTGTAGACATCCAAACTGATTGGACACAACCAGCCTGGGTCCAGATATTGGCAGTCACATGGCACCAAGCCCAGCTTAATAGATTGCAATGCTGCTTTCAGAACCTGAAACTGGTAGCTATATGGCACAGTACTGGGTGGGCTTACTAGGTCAGATATCCTCTATCTTGAAGAATATACTATGCCTCCTTTTACAGCATCTGCATGACTTCTGGCAGCCCACATACAATATCTTGGCCCCCTGCATGAGTTCTGCAAGGCGATTATTTCCACATCCACCTCTCTGAGGCCCCTGACAAAACATCCGAGAGTTTCTCTGAGCATAGCAATAAGAAAACGGAAACTAGCATCTATTCCTATCCATAGCAACTACTGGAACTTACTGCAGAATAGCTATTAACACAAAGACCTCTACTAAGATAAGAGGAAGATCCATCTGTAAACAGCTATTCCAAGTTCGGAGCAGATCTATGCCATCAAAGCAGGGTCATGAACATTTTTATCACGAACAGCCTATGGGACCAGACGAGCATAAATCAGCCTAGTCTTCTTACCATCTGGGATGCAGCATGTATAATTGCAGATATTAGGCGATTTTTCCAATTTTATTGTCACTCTTGCAGACAGCAGCATGTTTCTTCAAGTGTTCCCTTCGCTTACAGCACCCTATAAATCAAAAGGACCTTGCTAACGATCTCACAGATGTTTGCATTCTTAGAAGAAACAAACCAAAGTAAACTTCTTCACTCAAGCAAACTCAAGAACTAATTGTTAAGGTAGTACACTTCGCCACAAAATTTATGAGGAAACCACACATTAGAGTTCCCAAAGCAATATAGAAAGTAATTTCAAAAGGTTTACTAGCCAATACATATACTTCATTATAGGAACTCATTTTGAAACCATTTTTGGAATATGCATCACAAGGTTCCACAGGGACCTGTCTTAAGTACAGCATTATTTGATGCTTTCCTTAATAAACTGGCTGATGAAAAAGACAGTAAGATTATTAATTTTGCAGGTACATCAAGCTGGGAGTGACTGCCAGTATGCTGGAGGATACAAATAGAATTCAAAAGGATCCTGAAAAAAAAAAAAAAAAAAAAGTGAAAGAGAGGTCTGAAAAAAGAGGATGTAATTCAACTAGTAAAAAGCAGGTTAGCATGCTGAGGCAAAAAAAAATCAGCTAGACAAATACCGAGTGGCAATAAATGGATAAAAAGGGCACTGATGTAAGTTTCTGAGCAAAAGGATCTCAAGCTCCAGGTGGCTCAGAACTCCTAACACCCCCTTCCATAATGCTACAAACTGGAAGACACAAACTAAACCTCAAAGCAAGCAATGCAGGTAGATCAGTAGTCACCCTTACCTGCTCAATTACAGCATGATTTGGTTGTCAGCGTGATCAGGCATGTGGAATCCCTTAAGTTACAGCCCTTGGTTGTGACACATTCAGAAATGAAAAGATGGTAGTTCTTGGTTTCTTTAGGAGTACACTGCAAAGCCAGCCTTTTTCGAAAACTGTCTTCTAGTAATCAAGGCTTCAAAGAGCAATTAATCTCTAATCGCCACAGATATGCCGTAAGCAAAGAGACAATTCTAAGCTATGTAGCAGGAATAAGGAAATGATTACCAGCATAGACAAATTCTCTTCTGGATCTGGACCTAATAAAATAGTTAGGCATGTGATAAAACAATGAGGTGCTACTTAAGTACAGTGTTTTTTAATTTGTTTTTTGTCTTTCAACAGTGTTTAAAATAAATTGAAAATACTAGCATTTTTGCTTCTTCACTTTCTGTATTACAGAAATGCACCATAAGTAAAGCAACCTGACTTGCATACTGATTTATTCTGTATGGTGACACAATTCCAGCAAAGAACTGGGATTCCTAGTAAACGGGAATTAAGGATGGAGCGATGATCTATTCATCTCATTGTGTGGGTGTTTTGAGATCAGCACCAGATGTCATCTCTCTTCCCTGCTCCCATACCTCAGCACCACATAATGTACTAAGGACTAACTTAACCCCTCCCTCTCTCCCTGCTTGCTCCCGGAAAAGCAACTAATTCCACAAGCACGTCCTAAATCTTGTTCTTGGAAAGATGAGCTGGTCAAATACTAAGCATTAATCAGTAGACATTTTAATTCTCTCGCTCTCCTCTTATTTACAGCTACGATGGATTTACACGGAGACTAAGGCACACTGTCCCTCCCCTGCAGCAGTGCACAATCTGGCTCCAGTAATGAAGAAAGGCTACGATGTGTGTGTGTGTCCCTGCCACCTCAGGTTCAGATCTGTACTCCTCCCCCATTATTACTGTAGTGGTATTCTGCTGTCTTTACTTTCAGTTAACTCCACTGTAAAACATCTTCAGCAACACTAATTTTGCTTCATTTTTCCCTTAACTAAATGCCAGGAAATAAAGTCAGTAATTTTTCAGAAGTGTGGATTTCAAAATCATACTTGCCACCGCCTCACAAAGAATGATTTTTCCTGTAATCAGTGCCAAGCAATTCCTAGGCACATTAATACAGAAGCTCATTGCAATTCACATGTGAAAGTAATGTGATGTTTAATAATTTAGAGAACACTGTCATCTCTCTAAATGTTTCATGAAGTCCTTGATTATTAACATTTATGTTGTTGCAATTAACAATGAACATTCTTGAGGGTTTTGTCGACATAAATAGGACCTGTTTAAGCAAATTACTCCCCAAAAGCACACATTTCAGTGGTGGTTTTTCATCTTACAGATGTTTCATCTTGGCACTGGTCAACCACTCACCATTTTCTGCCAGCTTCAGTGATCCAGAGTGTCTGCTCTCAGATTTTGGCACAGGCAAAAATGTATAACACTAAATTCACTGAGAATCACAAAACTCTGTTACCAGCTTTGAAAGGTTAGACAGAGAAGTTAAAATAATCTGCTGTGCTAACAGTTGAAGTATTCCACTATTTTGGGTTGTTGCTTTGGGCTTACATGACCTCAGCTGAACAAGATTTTTATTCCAGGCAATAGTTGCTGTTGCATTTCCTTGAATGAAGAGCACACCTATATACATAAATTCAGAAAAAAAATCATATAAGCAGAGATGAGTGAATGTTGAGTCTTTTCAGGACTGCAGCAGCTATACATGCTCATCTAAGCTCATATTCCTTGCTATGTTCCTGGCTACCTAGGGTCAAGAAGTATAACCTATATATGTACAACTGTGAGAAAAAAAAATAATAAAAAAGTGAGGCTTATTATGGTGGTTACTAAAGTTCATCATTCTTCTACAAACTATGACTCATGCTTTAAGCTGAATTTTATTACAGATGTTAGTCTAGTCAAATAGTAAAAGGTATGATGCAAGTGAGCTATTTGACTTTTAACAATTTTAGTATTACGAAGTAAGGAGGGAAAAGTTGATTCCCCTCTTTCAAGTCCCTAGCACAATTTTAACAGAGGAAGCACCAGGAACAATATTTGGGCATGTAAAAGCATCTAAAACATTACTGAGATATTGAAAGAAATTGGATGGCAAATAGGTCTGTTGGAAATTTATCCTTATTCCACTGACTGGCACATGCAAAGAACATCAAACATCAGCTGGACCTTCAGCCCTAAAAAAAAAGATAACATTTACCTCTAATCAGACAAATTCTGGAAGTTTACATCAGCCAAGAAACTGGCATCTAAAGTAAACTCATAGCAATGCAACTCTTAGTCACCCAAACATGGCACTGAGATCATTAAAAGGCCTACATGCTTTCTAAATGTTATGCTGATAAATCAACAGTCCTTTTTTATTTTATAACAAACAAACAAAATGCAGATTTGTTGTAGAAACAACAAAAGTGCAGCTGGAAATACAAACTAGAATACTTAAGGCACCATCTTTTTCAAGCTCTCTCCCAGTTTGTCAGCTCACAGACTGAGCACCCAACCCGCTCTCAAGGCCAGACTGTGTTCTGAAGGAAGCCAGGGAGTCGTAACTGAAATGAAACTAAGGATGGATTTAACAGATGAGCCCTAGCAAATCATGGTGTTGCAGTTCATAATCTTATTTTACCCAGCAGTCCACCCACCCTTAGAGGACCAATAGGAAGGAATACATGCATGCATCTCAATGGTTTCATTTTGTGCTTTGACATCTTAGCTTGAACTCCTCATCGGTGTTTTTTAGTTGTCAGAGTTGTGCACAAGGACACTGTGCTAAACATCCTATGGGGGTGACAGCTTCTAGCAGACAGGTGGTGTGAGCACCTGAAGCTAAAGCCTCACAGTGACCTCTGCCAGAGCCCTGCATCAAAGCCTGAGTGCAACTTCAGCTGCACTAGCAGTTCACAATTTTGAGGTCTACTCAGTGGCTCACTCCAGTTTTTCCTGAAATCCATACAAAATCTCACTGGCTTCAAATGAAACAGGAGCAAGCCACCAGCCCCTGATACTGTTCTCACAGGAGTGGTTCACAGCCACAGAAATAAGTGTGATTTTGCTTCACTGCTGACCTATCCTCTCCCTGTTTGTCCTGCTGCCACCTTGCATGCTTAGTATAAGTCATTACGAGACACTTCCACACAAATTTAACTAATTAAAATAAGAAACTTGTCACCCCCAAACTTCAGCTCAGTTATTACTACATTCTCCAATGGAAATATCTGAGTATTATTGATCAGAGAATAACAAATTAGTACCCTCACTTGCACATCATATTCCTTCAAATAGTAAGTATTGCTTTAAGATTTTATCTCTCACAGCTAAAAGGCAGTTTAACTGCTATAATCACTGAATTTCCCAAGAAAGCTCTTAAAGATAATGCTTTTCTGAATATTTAAATATATGCTTTCCATTGCAGCTCAACACATTGATAATTCAGTATTTCAACACTGTTTGGGACTCAGCTTTGTCGAAAACCCATTTGGAATTGCATACACCACAGTAACACTGTACTCCAATAACCATGTCATTTTAACTCCATTAGTCATTACGCTCATTCAGCAACGTGCACTTCCTAGGTGGCCACTGCCAAGCCAGCTGCTTGGATCCAAGTAAGTGTGATGGAGTTTAATAAGGCAATGCATCCTGCTGCTTATGCACTCAGCTTGATGTTCAAAATACAAGCAAACGTGTAGAGGATAAATGGGCACAGCAGCTCAGGCAAAACACAGAAATAACTCCGGGGTTTCTGTTTGGCCTTAGACAGCAAACAAACCTTGGGGGTTTAAGTATATTTTGTTGATCATTTCTGTCCCAGCATTCATGACTCACTTCCATGCATCTCCATACCTGCTGGTTAAAGTCAGAGAAGGAAGTGAAACCTCCAGATGAGAGAGTCTGCGCATACGGGATTATGTCCTGTGCAGGAGAGGAGCCTAGCTGCACAAAGATTCATCCATCAGAAGAAGAGTTAATAGTACAGTCACCACGTTTCTATGACAGAGGAAGCAAGTTCACGTAAAATGAGTATATACCTCTTGATGACGCACTATACAAACAAGATTACACTCACTTGTTAGTCACATTTGTAAGATTCCTTCTGTTAGTGGGAGATTTCATGGCTTGCCAACAACAGATATTTCCAAAAGGTCTCTTCTCCTCCGAAGCCCTAGACGCATGTGAACACACACACGCAGAATTGAGCAATTCATCCAGTGATGTTTCTCATTAATTTCATCTTAAAAATGGCTCATGAGAAAAAGTACTGGGGTGGAATGCAAGAATTACAGCTGTGAGGAATATCCTGAAACTCATGATAAATTCATAGCCTATATTTGTAACCTGATGATGGTAAGTAAAACAACCCGTTCAAGGAATGGGATAGAAGAAAAGACAGTCACATGTACTCTGTGTACATATATTTCTAAAAATGTTTAAAACTAAAAAGGAAAAACTAACAAAATGCTTAGGCAATTCATAACACCATTATAATGTTTGTGTATGTAAAGGGTGAATGAGAAGTCAACAATAGTGAAACTAACAACGAACTCATGTCACAGGCGGGAGACTGCAGTCATCAATGGTTTACAGCAGCTGAGAATCCAATCTGTGGTCCTTTCAATTCTGGTATCAAAGAAACTTACTACAGGTACTGATTAAGACCCTCAAGATTTACCACACAGGCACTAGTGCTGTAATTGAAGGCATGAATCCAAAGCCTTGTGCCTACTCAAACACCAGTGAAACAGCTAGAGGTTAAAGTTATTGTAGATCATTGCTTTTGTCCTATAAGAAGTCCTAAGATTTTTTTTTTTTTTAATGAACTGGAATGTAAACTTCAAATACTTGTAAAAGAAAAGGCAAAAAATCAGAATATTTCTGGAAATGCATAAATAAAAATATTCTAACTTTTCAAAATTTACTAAGACAATTTTGTCAAATCAAATAGAACATATTTGTTTTGAACTATCTTAACACAAAATTATCTCCACCACATCTACTGCAGTAGGTCTGGCAACTGTAGTTTGACATTATTTGCCCATTCCTTCTGACTGACTCAAAATCAGCAGACAAGACTACACAGGGCTTTGATGTATACATAAAAAGATGGGACCAAGGCAAAGGTAGGACATAATGCATCATCAAAATTGCAGTTCAGAGAGAAAGTCCAAACCATGAGGTTAGCAGGACTTTCAAAACAACAAAACTCTTCCTATGTGCTGCAGACACCTCTAACGCTCTCTCAATCTGGAGACCAGTTTGGTACTAAATTCTGCTTTTCTGTGATTTGTGAAGCCAAATGCTCAGACTTCAGTCAGACCAAAATATTTCTTTTCCATTTTCACAGCACAAAATTAGAGAAAATAATTGCTAAATAGATTGTCCAACTGCAAGTTTTCATCATATAAAAACTATCAGAAATTTTCCAGCTAGCTATAAATTGAAGCTATAGTATTTAATCCCACAATAACTTAAAAAAATATGGTAGTGTAAATGAAGCAGAATCCATAAAAAACAAATGTTCTGTCATTTTAATTTATCTTTTGTTCTAAAAGCAATAGTTGTAAGCATATTAAAGTTTAAATTGTAATTAATGTTGCAAGAAATATAGTCAATTTTGTAGCTCATCTAAACCTTATCAGATCTTTTACAGTGAGTTAATGGACTGTTAGTGAATCTCTTCAACATGAATTTGATCATAAAAATTATGCTCTTCACAAAATCTGAAGCTACTCAAGCTTATTCTAGTTAACATAAGATCCGGTCGAACTCTCTGCCATGCAAAACCCTTTAGAGCTTATTGTGATTCACGTTGTTTTAAATTGGGTGACTGAAGACTAGAAAAGGGAGAACACAAGGTTTTACTTACAAATTCGTGGGAGTTGGCTTATCACAGGACTGGGATATTTGGGTTTCATTCTCACTGTCTCTGGCCTTGGGCCAATCATTTCATTGCTTTGGACTTGCAGAATTCCTCTCCATCCCCATCCATCTCTCTTATTCACCTTCAGCTCTACATTTCAGAAATATGACCAACAGTCAAGAAGTGACCGTACGACATTTAGCAGCTCCTGCAAGGTTTGGTATTCCTGATTCTTTCCATTCGATTTTACTCCATGGAAATCTCACTTGATCATGCCCCACCTTCACTGTGATACCAATTCTCAGTAAGCTGGTGTACTAGGATATACTGGGATGTCTGCTGAAACAGTCAAGAATTTAACTGTTGGCTAAAGGGGTCATAGCTCCAATTTTCTCTCTCATGGCATGTTGCAATTCCCCATGTACTGTTTATAGTATAATGGGGTCTGTCCCCAACTTAAATGTGAAAGCGATTTGGGTTATACATATCCATGAACTGCCCTTTCTTCTCCTTGACAGTTGCCTTGCAAAACAAGGAACACCAAACTGCAGTCATGGCCTCAAAATACTGCTGTAACACCACAGAACTAGTGCTGCAAATTCTCACTCACTCCCATCTTCCTGACCCATCCACAGTATTCCTCCAGAAATCAGCAAGCTCGAGGTTTGAGTTTTTGTTCCTGCATGTGTTTGTAGTGACTGTAATCACAGCTCATTTAGCAGCAGTTTGTTCCGACTGTGTTAAGATCAAACCATTAATCAGGAAACAAAAAAGAGATGACCAATAAAAGTATCTCAATAATGATCTGAATTCCTACTATGAATAGCTCGATCTGAAAGTGTTTGTGTAAAGTATTGATTGTACACTTCCAAATTACTAATATCTTTGAAGCTGTACTAAAAAATGGACTCAAAACTGTTGTATCATTTGCAGTGAAAAGCCTGATTTAATTATTAAAAAAAAAATATCAAGATTTTTGTTCTTTATTCAAGAGTTCCACTGGGGAAAAGAATACTTTGGGGTGCTACAGATTTCAGTAAAAACTAAGTATAGGTCTTCAACAGAGAAACAGCATGGAGAGGAAAAAAAAAAAAAAGAAAAGATTAAATACTGTAATATAAGTTTTACATATGATCCAAGGCTGATGGAAAACAGCAGAAAGATCTACCTTACAGTACCTTGTTTTCCTTTTGATCTCAGCTGGAACAAATCTATTTGATTTAATTGTGTAACTGAACACTTGCTATCCTGAAGCATTTGGTTTATAGCCCAAAGTCTCAAGGCTCTAACATATTTGTGAAGTATTATCAACCTTGGCTACAGTTTCTATCCATTCATTAGTTTGTTTGCCATAGTAATTTGTATGCAACTACTAAGAAAAAGCACTAGATGCTCTTGAAGTGGCATCCAGACAAAAACAGAGGTCAGAAATTATTGGTAAATATGAAGGCTGTGCGTAAGGCATCACTATGAAAGAAGGTGTGAAGTGATAGAATAACAGCCATACACAACATTCATCAAGGCAGTATCCTAAAGAAGAAAGTAATTAATCTTGGTAAGAATGTGGAGTGAGAAGAATGTAAAATAAATATCCATAAACTAAACTGTGATTACAAAATCTGGACCTTGGAAAACAACCTGTTTGGGAAATAAAGTACATCAGAGCATGACTCCTGCTAAAATCTAGAATCAAGATTTACAAATCAGTCATATAAATCAGTTCATTTTTATTAATAAAATAGATATTTACATCCAAAGGATAAAGTTTCAAACCATCTGTATGACAGTAATGCTACTTATAAATCAGGTACATGAACTATCCATTATTTCCTACACTTATAAATCAGTCATATTCACAAAGCAGTTGCCTGACTGGGAAGTAATTTTCTTGATTAATAAATCAGGTGCCACCAGACACAAATTACTGATATGAATCATAAATCTTTTGGCCACTAGGCACATTTCATAAATCTGAAACTCAGTATATATCAAGTGTTCGTAAACGGTCAATTATGAACAATTTAGCAGACCAATATCAACACAGAATCCCCTAAACACACACAAAACTGTGAAGCCATAAAAACAAGATTTGCTTGGTGGGTTTTTTTTTTTGTTTGTTTGTTTTTTCTTTTTTAAAGCTAAAGCTTCACTGTGTCCCCTGTTTTATTTGCCACTGTGCAATATATTAGGAGTTTATTTACTCAAAACCAGAAAGCAGTTTAATGTTCTGAGGGTTGGCAAATAGGAGAAGAGAGAAAATGAAGGGAGATACTAAGAAAAGTTCTTGTTCCTGCTTTTTTATACTTCACACAAAAACTGAAAGTCAAAATCTCTGCTACCTCATTCTAAAACCTCTTGTGGATTTGTTTTGCTTTTGCCCTTTCCACCTTCCTCTGAACTGTTGTATTACATGTATTTACAACTTTTTTTTTTAATTGCCATTATGAACGTGTTATGTTACTAGAAGTCATTTAGCAACTGTTGCATGACAAAATTTTTTTTCAGTAAGAATTAAAAATAGAGTGAATAAGTTTCTCTAAGGTAACAGGAATATGTGGTATGATAAACTGTACTTTTGTGAGGTTCTCTCAGCAGAAAGGAGTAAAAGTTCTTAAACTGAGAACAGCCTCTGTTATACTGCATCTGTTTAGGAGAATGCAGCCTCTCTTGGGTCCAAGTGATTTCTAAATAGTTCATAAATATGGGACTGTGTTGGTGAGCGTATAAACACTTGCCACAAGACAGAATAATAAAACCAAGTAAATGCTATATTTAACATATTACAGAAGTAAGTAAAAGTGTCATTTGATGTTTACCTTAGCAATTCACACAATTTAGAAGAGAATTCCAACAGAAAAAAATATTTCAGTAAATCTAAATGGTGTGTTCTAAAGACTGAAATATATACATATATATTTTTTTTTTAAGAATGAACAGGAATAGATATGTAATTTAGGAAGAAAAAAACATTTTAGGTTGACGTAAATAGTATGGTTTGGTTGACTTGAAGTTATTTTCTTCCAACCCAATTTGGCCACTAAACTGGATAATTTATTATTCATACAGGCTCATTATCATACTGATATCCTTCAGATGAAAGGCTTGGATGTTATAGTTACCAAAAGAAGTAAACCAGAGCTACTAAGCGATAGAGGTATAGCTAACAATCAGATTTTGCGTCTTTAACATTTACTGCTCCAAGGGTGAATTTATGTGTTGGTGACCATTAAATAGAGATGTTCCTACAGGTGTCACCTCTGCAAAAACAGTATGAAGCAATCTTTGTTGCCTATGTTATGCCATCCATAGGTAGCAGAATGCAGGCATAGAACCTAGCACTAAATCTACAGACAGTGGGAGAACAGGTAGGTAATAGATGGGAAACATATCTGAGAAATAAGGGTTCACAAAAGAGCTGCCTGTTAAGAACAACCAGTGTGTTTACCTCTACACAGACTTTTTCAGGTTCAAGGAAAACATCTGCATACCATGCTACAGAAGAGTTATTTCACATTAAAGTAAATTGTAGACTTAACCAGATATCAACTGGCAGTAATAATAGTTAGTAATTAACTAATGCACTTTTTATCTGAAGAGCTCAAGAGTAACAGTTGAGGTTAGACAGAGTTTTAGCTGTTATTCTTATGGCCTGAGAAGAAGTCTTTTCCACACCTATAGTCAAGATCAGGACTAGTGCAAGCTTTTGTCCACATCATAGACAAAATACATTTTACTTCTCAAAGATAAAAATAGCCATGGCCTCTCTCTGCCAGCCAGGAGGGAGGGGATCACAACCAGCAGACAGAAACCAGCCACCCTTTCCCTCAGATTTCTTTCCTGACCAACACCACTAAACAGTTTGAGAGGATACAGTGTGGAGGCACAACGAGGACAGAGCCATAGAAAATATAGAGTATCAACCTATACTAGTGTAAAAAAAAAAAATTTTAAAACCTAAACATCCAAACAATTTTAAATTGTTGCCCTGCATCTCTGAAGGGGTGAGTTAGTTTGAGCTCAGTGTCATTAGCCATACAGTGAAAGAGTGCCTGCCTTGAGAAACAATTTTGCCATGACTGTAAAATTGAATCATCTTACCTTCAGCGGTAAGGACAAACCTTGTAACACTCATTCTTGAGGATAAAAAACATTTAAAACAATATCCTTATGGTACTTTTCCTGAAGGATATTATTTTAATGGATCCTTCAGTTAGTTTTCATAAGTGCTCATCTATTTTGTCTATGTGTAAGGGCCCAGAATCACTTGAATGAAGTTCTTTCTAGTTTTTTTGGTTTATCTCCCTCCCATCCCACTATTATCTGTTATAACCATGGCACAATCAGAACAGAAACAAATGAAATCACTGTTTTCTGCTTAAATAAAGATCTTTTTTGCAGCCTGACTCCACACCAACCTCTTGTAAAATCTTCAGTGTTAATAGATCTGTTTTCCCTGAGGAAACTGGGGTGTTCACAAGCGAATATTTTCAAAATCAAAACTGAGAAATTAACTGTTTTGAGATCATTTACATATACAAACTATAATAGCTATTAGAGAAAGTACAAGAAAAAATAAGACATAGCAAAGCAAGAGGCAACTGGCAGAAACTGAAATACAAAAATAAATTAGGTATGAACAAAGGAACAAACTTTTTTTTACTGCGAGAGTGGCACAGGTTGACCAGAGGCTGCATAGTCTCCATCCATGGAGATATTCAAAATCCAGCTGGATAACCTGGTCTGGATCCTGCTTGAGGAGAGAGTTGGAGGATTATATTTATTTATTTTTATTCATTTATTTGTTATTTTTAAAAAAAAAAAAACCTCCCTCTGTCAATTTGAGGAAACCCTCGCTAGCATGTGAATAGTTTCAAGGCTGATTCAACATTAATTTAATTAAATTTTACTCTTTCCTACATTATGTATTTACTCATAGTCGAAAATCAGTAATATTTTTCTCAACAACTTTGTGTGAGTCTGTCCAGGTATCTGTACTTAAGACTATATATTAAATTATTTGTATTTTAGGAAGAATACATAACACGTCATAAAAGGATGTACCCCCCAACAGGTACATTTCCATCGCCTCTTGTAAGTCAGTCTAGTCTTACCCAGGCACAAATCCCATTTCTTTCTTTCTTCAACACTTTGAAGCTTTTGTTCATACTCTGCTGATAAGAGGGAAAAGAATTCTGAGACCTTCAGAAAAAAAGATCTATAAAGATTTTCTGTATAGACATTTGAGTCATAGTAGAGACAAAAGTACCGGAGATGGTCTATGACCCTCCCAACTTCCCCCCGGGAAGCAGGCTGAACTTCCTGAATCTTCAGTGCAGCAGATCTAAACACAAAGCAGCTCCCACTGTTGCTCTCTAACAGGCAAGAAACAGCATCCTATCATAGGTCACCTGAGAAGTTTCTCATAAATCAAACAGTTACAGCCTGGCAGCAAGAAACCTGACTTAAAGGCCATAGCTCAAAAGATCTCAGCTATGAAAAACGTGCCAGACTATTGCCATGGTGTTTCTTGCAAGTGCCATTCAAAACTGGTCCATGTAAGTCTGTAGGCCAAACTTTACCCTGGCATGTTGAGAGTCTCAGCACCTACCACAGATTACAGTCTCATTTAGAGCTGCAAGTATAGAAAGCTAAGAGGAACTTTCACTTTAAAAAAATATTCATTCTTTCCCCTTAAGAACAAGCAGACAGCTACTGCATTTCTTAAATTGCACACCCTCCAAATGAACAAACCTTAATTGTTCTCCAGGAGACTGCACAGTTTGCCTGCACAGAAATTATTTTCACCTTAGTGAAAGAGTTTACAAATATTGACAGAGGAAAAGTATTGAAAGAAGTGATATTTTACCATTACTAGTCTGAAATTTGATTATATATATGCCAGTAATCATTGCAAAAATCACCAAAAAAAAGTCTCTGTCAAAGTAAGGGAAAAAACGCATTAAAAAATGTGAAGGTTTTGAAAGTTTGGAAATTTACTTGGGGAAATACGGAGTAAAAGTAGAACAGAGGGAATATACCATGAAAATTCAGACTGGGATTTCAACCTGGATTGCTTTCATGTGTCCCATTAGTGGGAACAGAATTTAAATCTGCATCTTCAGTTTCAGAGTAAGCAAGAAGTGAGTGTCAGGTTGTTCAAGTGCTGGATTTCTATTCTGGCCCGAACAAGTTTTTTAATTAAAAAAAACCAAACACAATTGAGTGTATTTGTCAAGTTGTTCACTAGAATGACACCACAAAACAAATCAGAAGAAAAAAGAATTAGAAACTACATCTGATTTCCCAAACAATAAAGGTGAGACATTAGCCTATATCAGTATGATCATAAAACTTTCCTTACGCGCGAAAGATGACAGTGCCAACAACCACTGTCAGCTTTCTCTATCAGAGATGTAAAAGAGCCAGTTAGCCCACCTGTTCTTAGAATCCAGCTTCTAAAGACTCACCGCCACATTGATGATGCTTTAGGACCAGATACTGATCTCCTCCTCGACACTGAAAAGCACCTGATTCCACAAGCGTTTAATCCCCTTGGTCAGAACAGGATGCTAACCAGAACAATAAACAGATGCTATCCCTGTGTTTGTGCAGAAATTCAGCATTATATCATCTCATACACAGAAAAGAAGGCAGTAATGAGAAAGTTAGTTCCTCCAGAGCTCTTAGTACAGCATCTCATCATATCTAACAGAGTTTGCAGCTAGGAAGATAATAATCTGCTTTCAGCTACCAAAAGATAATAGTGATTAATAAGGACAAGATTCAACGAGAGACTTTATCCCAAGATCCAGCCATTCTGCAGCCATGCTATCCTCTCTCAGTACAGTGACAAACCAGGCTACTGCTAATATACTCAGTATTACTTCTTCCACAAACGTAGAAGTGGATGGTTAGTGGAAAGCACAGGTTACTCCTGCAACATGTAAATTCCAGAGGGACTTAAAGAGCAAATGCTACAAGTTTGCTAAACAGGGATATTTCAAAGAGACTGAGACATGTCTGGAAAAAGCTGCAAATTCTAATTTGTACTGGTCTTCCTCTTGTGTTTTGGGCCAGGCAAAAGAGTACCTATTCTCCAAAATCAACAGTGTCCTAACAGAAAACACTACAGGTAGTATCCCTAAAAAGACACATGCAATCAACTCCAGGAACATTAACAACTTTAGCCTGTCAGGCATCAGCCCATCACTGTGAAAGAGGGACTTTCTGACCAAGAGAACATGGGATAGGGCACAGTTTGAGGGCACTGGGAGAAGCAAGCTCTGTAACAACTGTTGTGATGAACAGATGTCCACCACCACAGCCTCTGATCAGGAAGAAGCACTATCATATCCCAAAATCCCCAGAAGTGATGTGCTTACACTACACGTTTCTCCCAAGTTTTCTATTATTTCAAATGAATTACTTTCAAGTCACTCTCAGATGCAAAAATTCACTTTTATATCTTACCCCTAGAAGCCCAGTACGCATACAAGAGTGACTGAGGAAGCCAGGAGACAATGGAAAAATACTACTGATGGGATTCAGAGATAGCTGAGCAATAGTATCATTACTCCCAAATAGGGTATCCGGTCAGAAATCTGAATCAGACAGTGAGACATGAAGAAGTGCTACTCAAAAGAGCAATGGAGCTGGCTTAGAAAACTACTGGTCCAAGTAGACCAGACAGGATCCTCATGGCTGGGTTACAAAGTCTTTAATCAGCTGGTTTGTAACAAATGCAGTGGACGGCAACTGGGGTCATACAGATGTACTGCCCAACTTTTACTACTATTACGCCACTTATTACTAGGGGAAAGACATTCTAAGGCTTCAGCAAACAGTATTAATTATAAACTTAAAAAAATTTCTCCAAGTTTAGTTCTGCCAATGGATGAAGAAGGAAGAGATGCCAACTTAGAACAGTTGCCTTGATTATCATTCAAATTATATGACAACTTTTCCACTGTTAAACCTTTCCATATCTGTTCATTCATCCCCAGAAATAGCATGCCTTTCAACTGAAGAAAGTTAAAAGAATAATAAAAACCTTGAAGTATTTACTAAATTTAGTAAATAACCACACTACAGTAAGATTTGCACATATATAACCATCCAGTTGATAACAGGACAACCTTACACAAAACCAGTCTATTCTGGACCTCTACTAGAAAGATCAAAGCAGACAGAGAAAACTAAAAGCTCAAAGTTTTACTTCTCCAGAGAAAACTGATTTCACTCCTCCACATCCTAGAAACAACAATCAAGTCTATTCCAAACACCCCTGTCAGCTTTCTCTACCAGTCCTGCAAAAAAGGGGCAGTAATCATAGAATCATAGAATCATAGAATCATAGAATGGTTAGGGTTGGAAGGGACCTTCAAAGGTCATCTAGTCCAACCCCCCTGCAAGGAGCAGGGACATCTCCAACCAGATCAGGTTGCTCAGAGCCTCATCCAGCCTGGCCTTGAACATTCCAGATAATCCCATCTGTTCTTCAAATACAGCCTATACTTGCTTATTAATTGTTCCTACACCCTTTGAAACAAGTGCTCCTCCACCTCTTTGTGGGATACCTCGAATGGTTAAATTTTGATTTTGACTTCAACAAAGTCATGAGGAGATTTGCTATTGAGTTTAAGAGGAGAAGAACCAAATCTTAGGATATTTCTGAAAGCACAATGGCAGCAAGACATCCATGCCACCTATGGCCTTTGGGAGCATCATGTATACTTGTTTCTTTTGATCATCTTCTCTTGCAAACGGACTGTCCCCAAACCCACTTTACCCTCCTTTATCCCACATCCTTTGTTTCCTAAAGCTACTCTACAACTCTGTTGCTTTTCACAATTTTTACTTTAGTCCTTACATTTTCCACACTGAATATGTATAAGTTAAAGCAAATTAAGGTCATTAAGCTAAAGGAGGTTCAAACCAACAAGGTGCTGTTAAAGCTCAGGCTGATGCTTTTGCATTTTAAAATCAATGCAGAATGATCAAGCATATTGAATACTTCACACAAATCTATAGCAGCTGTATAAAACTTTTAAAAGCCTGAATTAATGGCCTGATAAAACTCATTTGTTAATTTAAGTAACACTGGAGTTGCAGGGTGATTTACTGAACATGTGGGTTTTTAAAGAACATAAAACATTGTGCAGAATGACTCAGCAATTTCAGTAAGAATCATTCATTGCACTGTTGGAAACTCTGCCAAACAATTTGTGCTTCATTTTTATGATTTAGAAGTGATGGATGTTTCTTGGAACTAATAATGGAATATATATTTTCACCTCTTCTTCACTAGTTCAAACCCTCTTAGGTCATTAATAAGGAGGAGGGGGGGAATAATAGTCTGAACTATCTTTTGATGAGCTGGAGGGCTTTAAAATTATTAGTCAATGAATTTTCACAATAAACCTACAGAGATTTGGTAACAATTATCATCCTTTACTTACTGAAAATGGAGAAAGCAGAAGTGCAAGGACTTACTGAAGGTCACACACTGAGTGAGAGAATGAGAGACTTCTCTAACCATATCTTCAACAGGCCAAAATTCAACAGCCATTTCCAGGTATGAATCCATTCTCTCTTGACTTCAGCAGGAATCTTGACACTATATTGAAACAAAAGCGTTCATTCTCAACCATAGAGCTAGAAAGAGACTCACATCCATCCACCCCAACTACCCAAAATCAAGAAACACTTGAAGCCCCATATCATTAAGTGATGTGAACTGCCACAGCTGCATAGACTTGCAGTGAACCTACAGTTGAATCTGAGCTTTTTGAATCTGTGTGTTTTACTGGGGAAAAAAAAAAAAAAGCTAAGGCTTTAGACAGGACAAAAGGAAAGGTATTAGACTGCATTAAAAATCGCATTGAGAACATAGTGGAAGCACAACAGTATATTCATTAGGCAAAGCATACCTAATGTTAATAGCATTTTGGACAGAATAGTCTGGCAAACAAATACAGTTCCACTGTTATTGCAAAAATAGTGTGGGAACTTTAGTTGAAGCCCAATTGGTCAGAAAGATTCTGGTTCACACTTCATACAAAGACAATTTGGAATTCCTTTAGCAAAGACAAGCAGGAATTCCTTTAGCAGTTTAAAAAAAAAAAAAAATCCAGTGAGCTGATACAACTTTTAGAAAGGCAGGGTGAGACAATGGTGCCATTCTGTAGAAAAATGGTACTTTCGATGTATTAATAATTATTTATTTAAATGTTTGGGGAAATTTTTTCTAGACTGCAGATGAAGTTCCAGGGGCAGGGAGGGAATGGTTTAAAGCGTTCAAATTTCAAATACCCACAGAATTTAGTATCTTTGCTTTAGATAAGAGAAAAATAAATTCTAAACCAAACAAAAAATACTCAAACTTTTGAGGTTTTACTGTCGTCAGGAAGGATTTTTTGTAAACCTACTCAAATTCAAAATGACTAGAATCAGCGAGAACTCTCAAGAGAATCTTCCTGAACCTCTCTCAAAAGTCGAACTCAAAATAACACCAAAAGGGTTTTGAAACCTGGAAACTAGATTTTATTGAAACAATATATTCAAAACATTTTATAGAAATATATTTAAAGACTCAATATAGAAATATTCTAACCAATTATGCCTGTCTGCTGGTAGGAAGGATCCTTTTTTCAGGTGTGCTCCCTTTCCAACAATCAGTTTTCTATGCTGCAGCAAACTCTGTAGAGTCTCCTTGAGGAGTCTGTCAAAAATATTTTTTTCCACCTCTGAGGCCTGGTTTTTACTCCCCTTGCTGTTCTTTCACCAGCCTCCCTGCTTCTGACACTGACTTTGAGCTGAGTATACATGTGTATGTATACAACAGGCAGACCTTTCCCCTCTCTTTGGCTTTCCCTCTCATACCCTAAAGGTACATTCCTTTCCCAGAGAGGCTTGCTGGACTCCAGGGAAGATGACATCTCCCTTCCTTGTGGAACATCCCACCCAACTCCAGAGGAATAGCTACAGCAAAGCAAATAAGGGGCCTCACATATAACCTCCCTACTGCATTGCCCAGCAATGCTTTGTTTTGTTTTGTTTTTTGTTAAAGAAAACATGGCTTACCAGCATATGACCACTGATAAACAAAACATATCCCATCTTGCCACAGTGAGAAACAAAGGCTTAAATTCTGTAAATTGTTTCTACTGGGCATATCTTTACTTTGGTCAAGCTTCCCATAGCAGTCATGGTGTATATAAATCACACAGACAGGTTAGCATAAAATAGTTAAAGATAAAAATATAACTGTTTAACACAGTACTGTCTACAGGTTATACAGAAACAGTTACTTCTGACTACAGGCTTGAGAGCATTTTCTGTCTGTCAGAGAAACACAGAGGAATTCCTCGAGGAATAGGCACCCAAGGAAGTATCAGAGAGCTGAGGGAGTGCTGAGCAAGACTGTTTGCATACAAGGGTGGTGAGCAGGCAAAAAGCTGCCAAGAGTGAACTCTACCTCCTTTCCATGGGTTATTGAACTGGAACTAGGTTGTCATAGCCCTCTCAGCAGAAGCAGATTAAGCCCGCAAAGTAAAGAGTTTGAATCACACAAGCTGTATCTCCCTCAGGTATGACAGAAGCCTCAGGAAATTTTTATTATAATCTCCTGGTTTAGAGCAAGATACACAAATAGGGGTGTGGCTGGAGTCACATTTAGGCCATCAGCTGGGAAGGAACAATTTCTGCAGCAGCAGGAAAGTGGAGGAGGTTTCACTATTTCATAGCACTGGTAATGGACAAAGGTGGGAGCTGAACAGCATGCTACCAATTTCTTGAAAATTAGCTTACAACAACATACAGGCCAAGGTCCAATTCAAACGGCTTTATTCATACACAATAAGAGGTTCAATATCCAGAATATTTGCAGGAAAGTGAGGGAAAGCATCATGCAAAGCACTAAGCAGGCATTTACACTGTTCCTTATGGTTCTTTAACTGAGTAAGCAAGAAACTTTTTTTTTTGTGCTCTTAAAAATACATTCTCTTCTGCCACCACTGTATTTTGAAGCAAAACAGTCCTAGTATTTATGCAACCGTGTTTTACCCACAGGTTTTTGAGTACGTTATGGAAAAGTGGATATGTGTCATTACCAGACTATTGCCACATTATGAATCAAGCTTAAATATAAAAGAAGTCTGGTTGCCAAACCACATTTGGTTCATCCAGCGTATTTGGATAATGTTGAGTTCAGATGATCAGCAGGCAAGAGAAGAGAGAATTACAGAGACTGTTTATAAATTGAGGTTTGGATAACTGGGAGTTTACTGTATGTAACCATGTATTTGCCACACAGTGTTACTAAATATATAAGTCCACTCTGTTACATAGTAGCTCTGGAACACCAAATGTGGAGAGGATAGGTCCCCCTCTCAGACTTGAAGACCTGTCTTGCCCTTCCAGCTGATTTACCAAAACAACAAATGGCAATAATCAACAAAATCAATAACATAGCTTGTTACTTCCAAGTACATTGGGTACAAACCCTGGGGGGGGGGGGGTGTTTTTTGCAGATACCTGGTAGGAAGCAGCTATTAAACTAGCCTAGCTGATGAATCACCTTTCAATGAATACAGCAGTTAAAACATGTACATGACTTTCAGATGTGAAAAATTAACTACTTGTCAGGCACATAAAATATCTCTCATCTCACCTGTTACTCTCGCTTTCATTTTTTTCAGGCAGTAGAAGCTGTCCCACTGTAGGTGGGGAAAAATAACTGAATAAAGATTATATCAGATTTCTCATAATGAATCTTTAGCTTATGTAATGGGTACAGATATATTCAGATTTTTGGAAAATTTATAGTAGTCAGCCTATGAGCACCCCAAGACACCTGCTGCTTTGGAGCAGCTGAAAGATTGGCTCTCACAGTCTTCTGCCAGATGAATTGATGTAGGTGTCTGTCACTATCATACTTCCTTCCCCTGGCTTTAGCTGTATTTCACTTCTGAAGCAGTTGAGTAACTGTCGTTTAGTCATTTTGGCTAAAAAGAAGTGTCAGGACAAGGGAGTGGGGAGGCCATAAAGACTAAGGATTGATGCATCATCCACAGAAATCAGCAAGCCCTCCTTCCTCCAACCACCCTCTTGTTAGCTCCCCTCTGCCTTCTAAGGTATTCATCTTAGAAACATCTATAGCAGAGGAACGAGTACCTATAGCAGAGGTTGCATCAAAGCCTCCCCAAATTTTTGTATCAGTATCTTTCCATCCTTTCTCTCTCTCCTTCCTCCTGCTGTAGGCTACAAAGCATTCACTTTCCATCTCTGTCTTCATCCTGTTTTGGCAGGAGAGCCTGCAGGACAACCACCACCTCTGAATACCTCAAAGCTTTCTCGTTCAGACAGTTTCCTGTGGGCAGGACCCGTAGTTCAGGACCTCTTCAGAATCAAACATGGTTAGATTTGATACCAAGCCTCGTGCAGCTTAGAAGACTGAATGTTATCTGCAAATCATTACTTTAATACAGAAATTCAAATTAGGTTTGATTCACTTGGGTCTCTCAGAGCAAAAACTTCTCACAATTCTGCTGTCTGCTTTTTTTCATTTGATCCAAATATCAAACCGGTTCTGTAATTCACGTATCATCCAGTCAGGTTCTACACTTTATTGCATTTTTTCAGCTCACATGTTCTCACTGTGTCCCGCCACTAGGCACTGAAAATTTCAGAAGTATTATCTAATTGCACAGGCACTGCCATGAAAAACTTCACTGGTGCATGAAGCGAGTAAGTGAAGATTACTCTTGCCTAACAGTGCCAATATCAAAAGTATTACAGCAAAGAGAGTAAAGTTTTTCATTTTCCAAAGCTATAACTCTGAAAGAGCAGAGGGAGCAGAACATTCCCCCCAAACACTCCCCCCTTTACAAATCTGTAGCAGCAAAACTGAATATTAAGCCCCTTGGCTGTTACATAGTTTATATATTCTCTGTTCTTACTGCTGAGAGCAGAGAGATACACTCTAAAAGAAAAGTCTGCTTTCTTGGCAAAAGTTACAATTGCTCATATGATTTCAGGCAAACACACATAGTTTTATTCTAGAACTTTTCAGAATTCACTACCTTCTGCTAGCTATTCAGTTGTATCTTGTGTCATGTATGCACACACTGACAGCTATAAATAACAGCATGAATTTAAATGCCCTGATATCTAAAGTTTGGCTATTACATGCATTTAAGGTACCTAATGACTTGGGGACTAACTACAGGAATTGCATTTTTCAAAGTCTCTGCTTGTAATAGTCAGGATTTTCGCAGAAGGGTTTATGGATAATACACCAAGAGAACTGGTCAGACGCCACACAACAGGCATCAACTGTAAGTTTATAAAACCCTGATTTCTAGCAGAATCACAAGTCCATACGCCTCCTTAAAGCTTTAGTAAGTTGCATAGAAATCCAGAGCTGTTTTCTGCCACAGTGCTGCAAGGCTTGGATTTAGACCCATAGACAGGTCTACCTAATGGACTGCTTCATTTAAGCCAAGGGAAGTGTTGCCATATCTTGGTGCAGTAGATCTAAATCAAAATAGAATTACTTATAAAACAGAAATGGACTGATTTCAAAAATTACAGTTATTTGGCAGTGGTAACTAGTTGCATTATTTTAATGTAATTTGCTTAGTTAGGAGGAGATCACAGTAGCAGAGATCCTCAAAGGAGATGCAAGTGTGGCAGTGCAGATGTGTTATATGCAGAGTTATATGACATAGGATTGTAGTTTCAAAATAGCTCTCAGTTTTAAGTAACTGAGCAAAGCATGTGCTGAGCACAACCTCCCTCACAGGGCAATTTGTCTCAAAAATCCCCCAAATGGCATATTCGTCTTCCTTCTTCCCTCCAGGCTTTCTCTCTCTGCCTTTTCTTCTCTGCTGCTGCATCAATTTAATTTTCTTTCCTCCCTCACCCTGTCATAAGCCTTGATAACAGCTCTGCCAGAGCTCTTAAAACAGTATGCAAAAGAGACGGCAGGGTCAGGAGCAGTAGTAGCTCTTCACAAAGCTTTGGACATACCTAGTATTTCTCTCCTCAACGTACAGCATGAGGAAATTAGAATGGCCTGGTACTGCAACTCTTTGTCGTTTATGTCAGTGATATCATCGCACCAGCCTAGTGATGCATGAGGAGAATGACAGCATTCCCCACCTCCTAGTCCCTTTCCCATTCCAATTATCATTGTCAAAACTGCCGATGTCCAAGTTTAATCAGCACATAAGTGATATCCATACCGCCAGTACTGCCACCTTGGGGCCCCTCCCCTTTCTCCTGATTTCTTGAATACAGGGGCTGAAGAAGAACATAAAATTTCACTCTTGATTATTTCAATGAAAATAGAAAAACTCAAACAAAATCTTTAAATGAGACTCCCAAATCTAGATCGTACATTTCTCTTTCATCAAGTTCTCCTATCCATAAACTCCAATGAGAATCCAGAAAACAACAAAAAAATTTACTCTCATCACCTCTACTTAGGGGAGCACTCCTCTATTAATATGGAGAACAGCTCTTCCAGGTGCAGGACAGTTACCATGTGACAACCACCACTATTTTCGCTCATTACCAACTTGATGGCTACCATAACCTCCTCCTTCGGGCCTAAGACTTCCAAGCTTTTTAGTTTTGTTTTGTGGTGGCTTTTGTTTTTTTTTTTTTTGTTTTGTTTTGTTCCCACCTCCAAGAAGCAAGGATACAGATCCTGAAGTAATGATGAAAGTGCTTTTCCTCCATTCTGGCTCCTCTGCGCAACCCAGGACATTACACATACTTCCCAACTACTTAAAAAGTGAGAGATGTAGTCTGGCAGCTCTGATACACCACTTCCTACGCTACTGTGCATATACTGAGCAGCATGCAATCAGAAGAGCAGCAGCTCCAAGTGGACACATGGCATCAAAAGCCATACAGCATATCAAACAATTATACGTGGCTCTGGAGGAAAAAAAACCACCAAACCCAAACATATCATTCAACAAGTATATTGATGTAGACAAGTATTATTACTTTTTTTTTTATTTCTCCTGCATATAGATCATCTCAGTGCGTAACCTGCTTCAGCTTGTTTCCCTGTTCTTCCGTGAGGCTTTCATGTCACCATCTCCCAAGACTTCTGTTGGTTGAAGCTGAATTACCACAGGGACCCAACAGGAACCAAAACTCAAAGCCCTGTAATGAGCTAGTTGCAGCTGTTACTAAATCCACCATCTTTGTGGCTTCTCCTCGCCTACACCTCACTTTGCCTTAGTTAAAAAAAAAAAAAAAAATCATATTCTATATGGTATTAAATGCTTTACTGCAGTATGTTCAGCTAGGAGAATCACAGACAGCAATAGCCAGTGGTGCTACAAAGAAATAAAACTGTCAAGTCAAGCAAGGAAATACAGACTTATCAAAATGATTTCTGAATCTTTTTGAAGAGATTATTTTTCCATCTTCTACTCATGCTGCCTCAGGCATTTCAGTGGAGTCTAAACATGGAACCAAAAGCTCAACCCACTTTGACAGTCAAAAGCAAACACAACATCGTCCTTACTACCTGAAGTTCTTTCCTTTATAAAGTACAGGCAAACAAAAAAAAAAAAAAGAGTTTGGAGTTTTGTGGGGTTTTTGCTTAAATCTCTGCTTTATGGCTATGTGGAAGTCAGGAATAATTTATTCTATTTCAAACCTACAGCTCAGCATTAAAGCTACTAATAAAACAGATGACCATTTTTTATCCAGTTAAGAGCATTTGTTTCTTATTTGACATTGAAAGGGCCAAATTTTGCTCTCTGGTACACGAGTGAAAAAGCATGATACATTACTCCATTGATAGACACACTTAATTTACAACTGCATAAAGGATGGAATTGGACTGCATATTTTTAAGTCTCTCTTGAACATTAGAAAACCAAAGGAAAAAAAAATTGTTAGCTCCCTGAAAAAAATTACAAAGTTGATAGAGTTGTTGCTAAAAAAAAATGTTAATAAAAGACATATTTAATGCTAATGCTTTTGGTTTTGAGCTGTTAGAATACAATTATTCTAGAAAGTATGGTGCCTTTGCTCCACTCCTACCTGTATAAACTATTTATTAAATGGCCTCAAGCAAGATGCTCATAATCTCATCCAATTTGTTCTAAAAGCAGGAGAGACCTTCCCCATCGGCTTTAGTAGAGACAGCTTGGGCTATCTTTCCTCTTTTGGCTTCAGCTTATGAATCAATAAAATAGGTAAATGCATGCTCAAACTGCAAAATAAAGGGCTAGGCAAAATTACCACTGATGATTATAGCTACATGTAGTGTTTGCACAGTGCTCTGAAAATGACAAGGGAGAGAGGTGTTTGCAGAGCAGAGTGTTACTAAACAACTAACTCATTTCAGCTGTTTATAATTTGTAATTGCACATATGCTCATAAAAGCAGAAGAGATCCCTACCGATCCTGCAGATTTACTACAGGTAACGGAAGCCCATGGCCTCCTCTTACTTCATTTCAGGTAGGCGGAAGGCAGGGTGAAGACCTTTATTGTTGTTATGTCCCATCAGCAATACAACTTAAAAGACCAGAATCTGTTTTGATACCTCATCCTTTAAAAAGGTGGGAGGTAGACAGAAGAAAAGGAAACAAAACCCAGAGCCAATGCCTCCAAGTGTTAAGAGCTGGATAATGCTAAGCTTCAATTACTAGTGTCTCTGTTGTGTCGAAACTCCTGGAGAGACCTTGAAATCACATCCTCTAGTTCTTTTGGTTTTACCAAGGCAGTCCAAAATGGGCAAAGTGGGGAAAAGGCTATAGGTGATTAGAGATGAACAAATACCTGAAAAGCACATGGGCATTCATTCAAACAAAAAAAACCCCATTATTTACATCACCTGCAATTGTTCAGGGGCATTTCTCAGGAGCTTATCAGGCAGTAATACCTGTTTCAAAGTTTACATCAGCATCAGACACATCAAAGAAATGGATGGCTAAGGGTGGCTGTGTCATTGCTCTCACCCATTGCTTTGTGGCAAGATATATACCACAGCCAGAGGTGTCAGTACCTCCTTACTAGTAAATCAATGTTTGATTCACTGACCTTTTATGTTGCCTATACTATTCCTCACTATAAATTGGATTTTTTCTTTTTTTTTTTTTTCTTGG
This sequence comes from Chlamydotis macqueenii, assembly GCF_036417535.1. Taxonomy (NCBI): domain Eukaryota; kingdom Metazoa; phylum Chordata; class Aves; order Otidiformes; family Otididae; genus Chlamydotis; species Chlamydotis macqueenii. The sequence continues at coordinate 96,210,052 of NC_141556.1, read as the reverse complement.
ACTCTAGGTATGTGCAAATCTTGACCTCTGGCCCAAACCTTTGAGGCCTTCCACCTAAAGCAGACTTCCCTAAGAAGGAGCAAGAGCCTTCATAGCCCATACAAACCCAGCTCAGACATTCTCTTTTGAAGTGAGCCTTGCTGATTTGAAGCCTCAGGCTTCAAACTGAATTGACACTCGGTTGGAGAAGTGGAAGACAGCTTTCATCAAAGATAAGCAAACAATATATATTCTTAGCTCTTGGTGGCAGCCAGAGAGTCAGGGAGAGAGAGAAGAAAACAATGACTAAACCTGCCCAGGATAAATCTACACTGGAACTGGCAGGAAGTTTTAGAGACGGTGTTCTCTTACAGTACAAAGTCCTAATACAGTACAGGCTTGATTTCCAACAGAAACTATAGGTGTTATCATAACACAACTCAAAAGAACAAGCAGGACAAAAGTTCAAAAGATACTGAATGAATTTGTAATGGAAGGAATAAGTATCAGGTTACACTGAATTTTCTAGTCTTTATTAGAAGTAACATAATATTCAGCGAATCTTCACCAAATCACACAGCTAAACTGAACATTTTATTATATTTACAAATAGAGTAGAAGGAATTCTAGGCCCTCTGGAGAAAAGCTTGAAATCATCAATGTAACACATGGGAAAAAAAGATAGTTCACAGCCACAGGTTATTAGGCTGTTTATTTCTTAACCTAGGGTTTCTGAACTCGTGAAATTATAATTACTGCAGAGTTCAAAGCAGTGATCTATGCTATATACTTATTGCAGTGGGGGTTTTTGTGTTATTTTCATTAAAATAAGTGAAACTGTGTGAGAATGTACTGTTTGTAAGTAACCGTTTTCACAGTACATAAATCAAAAGTCTAAATTACTAGAAGTTACAGTTTTAAGAAGATTACTTCAACAAAATTAATTTCAGTTTTTAATACATCAGCTGGTCAACTGCTCTTAGAAATAGTTTTAATTTGGACAGCATGCGTTGATTAGGAAAAACAGTTTGGTATCACTGCCAAGACTCTGGATGGACACATATTTACTTATTACAAGCCATTTCAAACCTAAGCGACTAACGCTAAATGTTGACATAGCCATGTTCTCCTTAAAGTCCAAGGGTTTTACCATTGACTTTCCCAGTGGCAAGCTTAGAGGAATACCAAACGGTTTTTGGAAATCCTGCTCTGCATTCAGAAAACTACACTGTTCCTACTCAGATATTAATCTGTCCAAAGTTCAAAGTGATTTAATTCCCATGATTATTCATCCCTGTCTTTCCAGAGTCTGACCACAGAAGGAAACAGTGGAAGACCTCTGTCATGGAAATAAAGCACAGTACACCTTGGGAACTATATTGTCATTTCATGAATACTTGTGTCATGAAACATTCCCTTCGGAATATATTGCCCTGCAGCACACGATACTGAAGACAAAAAATTGGCACCTTAAACATTCATTAGTAGAACCAGCTGCTATTTTGTCAAAGCCAGCAGAAACAATAGCAGTATGAATAACAACCTTCCATCCCCTCTGGAACACGAACACATACACATGCAAAAATAATGTCCCCTTGAGTTTCACACCAAACTCACTCATCTGTATCAAGCACTAGGTAACAGTTCAATTTTAAAGTGGATGAGGGAATTTCCTATGGGAGAATAATCTCCAGACAGACATTCACAAAACTCCCTACAAATCAGTTACTAGCTCTAAGAGGCAGCTCATCTTCCAGTCTTAAAAATAATGTGAGAATGAGAAACCAAAAGAGAATCATTAAAAATGCCATCTAATTAGTCTAGAAATTATGGTTTCATCTGGTATTTCTGGCAAAATCACTGTCAGATCTGAACACTCTGAGTCCGTTGGTCTAAATATAGTTTATGACTGAGACTGGAAGTACGTGCTCAGCACTGAAGACAAAAATCTAGTTTTACATCCTTAGGAGAGGAAAAGTCCCATGTCAGGAAGAAATATGCAATCATATTTCCGATATCCATTATTTTCTTATAATTGGAAAGCTGTTCTGCTAAGCTCTGTATTCAGTTGTGGGGTTCTTGTTTTGTTGTTTGGTTGGGTTTTTTTTTCTTTCCTTTTCTTGAAAGAAAATTTTAAAAAGCTTATTAGAGAGAATCTTGTTGCCTGGTATTTAAGGCCACAAAATGTGCTTTTACATTGACAATATAACAGTACAGACTACCACCACTACCAGTTTCAAAATCTCTATTTTGACAGGTTGGGAACAAGATAATATGGAAAGCACTGTCTACATTGCCAGAGTAGCAGTTTTTGACAAAACAGCAGTGGTAGGAAGCAGAAGCTGCTGGAGGTGTTTTTAAAGGATAGTCGATGTACCTATCACTATCTTAAGGAGCTGGTTCTATTCCACTGCCTCAGGCACGAGACCAGGAACAGGTTCCAAATTCTGTGCCTCCCACTAGTGTAATTATATGAATATATAATCCCATTATGGCTATTTAATGTTTTGAAACGTGATATTCTGGGACTAACATACCTATGTGCTGGAAGTACAGAATAGCATATTACAGAGTGTACTATTGGTCTGAAATTCTGCTTGAATTTACTATTGCCAGTTTTTCCAGACTTAAGAAAAAGCATTCTAAAGGACACACATCCTGATTTATTCCCTCTGCTTAGGACCTCAGATCTGCTTCTTGCTGTAATCAATCACACCAAAGACAACAAATGAAAATAGGTTGTAGCTGGTGTTCAACATAACAAGCAGCTACTTACCATAAGATGTCCATTAGCAATGGGGAGCATGATTATTCCCATATTACAGATATGGAAACCAAACTCCGTGCTCAATGCATCGTGTAGATGGTAACAACAGAAGCAAGTCCACACACTCTCAGGACTGACACAAGTCTGTAGTTATCCCAGTGCATGAGCTTGTATTGCTCTAGCAGCATTAGCCTTGGGCAACCAAGACAAGCCTCTGACTACAGGTTCATTTGTGTATAGATTGCTACTAAGTAATTTATGAAATATTTATTTGTATTGACGCTACCAGCTCATTTTATTTTTCTGCAAAGAAACAAAAGATATTCCCTTAAATGCCAAGACTCCTTCCTCTCCTTCTGATACAAGACAGGACTCTTAAAACAACGCTTACCAAGAATGGTAAATCTTAGCTAAGGTCACACACATACAGACTCACAGGAAATTGTTACTGAAGTATATCCTAAAGAAAATAGAATTAAACAAAACACAGGAACAAATTCATTTCTACTTGCAAGGATTTGCATATACTCAACAACTCCTAAGCTCTACTTTAGAAATTAACCACAAATTCTTTATGCATGAACACTCCTTGGGGCTGAATATTCTACAAAGTAAAGGAATTTAAAACAAAAACCCTTCAATGTCTTGAATATACATTGACACAATAGTTCAAGCTGAACATGGAAGGCTCTGAATATTATGCTTTAAATTATGTTAATCAAGCAATAGTAATGGTAGCCTATATGCATCGTCACAGTCTGATTACAAAACCATTACATTTTTCCCCAAGTCTATATTCATTCAATACAGTGACAAATCCTTTAATTCTTTTAAAACCTCTTGGAAATCAGTAATTTTCAGATTACTGCAGTTACTATCTCTAGGATATGTTTTTTAATGTTATACAAACACAATGCAATATAAACATAGGCTGCCAGATCTGCCATCAAAACTAAAATTAAGCAGCTAAGGTAAAAGTTATCCAGTGTTCCAGAAGCATTGCCACTCACAGCTCAAATTGCAGTTGGTGAGATTCTTGCTTGCATTTAAGATATTTAAGTGTGTTGAATTCCCTCTACCCCCAAATCTTTGAAAACAGCTTATAAAGACAATACAACCAAGTTGACTACTAATTAAATAACTGTTGTGGTCTGAGAAGTTCACACTGATAAATAAACAGCTATTTGATACTTAAACTAAGACAGAAACACTCTAGCACACTCTCTCTTCCACATTCTGCTAAAAAAAAAATTTAAATACCAAGACTATCAACAACAGAGACAGTGACTTTTTTCCATTCAGTATCAATTTTTTGTTAAAATTTTGAAATAAATTTTTGAAAATAAGTTATTAAAAATAAATTCAATTCAACTTACAATTAGCATATTCTAGAATTAACAAGGGACATAAAATCTGATAAAGCAGCATTTAAATTCTACGTACTTTAAGAATGAAGATGTTCTAAGATAAAAATCTTAAAAATGACACAACTCTCATCACTTCTCAAGGTATTACTTCAAATGGCCACCTTTTTTTTGGACCATATATTCTAAATTTCCTTTATAATTTCAAAGAAGAATATTTTATAATTGCCAAAACCAAAAAGGAAAGGCGATAATCCTACTTGGCATTTCTGCGAAAAAAATCAGCACTTCTTAAGTATGAAGTAGTGGAGACATACAAAGAGAAAGACAGGGAAAATAAAAATAGACCTGATATTTTTTCCTTCAACAGGGCAACTAGTTCAATGACATAATAAAATCACTTAACCACTGAGTTCAGAAAACACGACAGAAACTCAGCATTTTGTAAAGTGTTGAATTTGCTCTACGTTTTTTCCCCACTTACTTTAACATACTGGGTTGGAGGAGGGAGGCTTTTTGTCTCCCTATACCTCACAACAACTTATCTGCACAAGTTGATAAACGTGTCTCACATAAACAAGAAAGTATTAAAAATGCATTCAGGCTGAAGGACAAGTCCAAGTATTTGGTTCAGCTGCAAGAAAAAATTTGAACTCACATTAAGGTACATTTTTCACACAAGCTGTTGTTACATCTTAACAAACATTTAACAGTGTTCTTCTGGATCAAGCCTACCCATACGCACTTGAACTTTTTTCAAAGGTAAAAAAAAACTAACAGAGTTCAGAATCAATGTAAGTAATTTCACTGAAAACAGGTAAGGCGAAGGAAGCCTGCGCTCCTCAACAACAACTGCAGAACACAGGAGAACTTACTTGTCAGCTTCCAAACTTCAGGCCCTTCCAACAAGCTCTCAGTTTATACAGTTAAGTGGCACCACCAGGGTCTTGCTGCATTTGGAAGACACCAACATTTCACACATAACATAACCACTTCATGTAGGCTCTGAAACTACTTCACAGAAGCTATAGAAAGCATAAGGAAAGGGTAAACCACCAGATGTAGAGTACTGAGTCCATTTCACCATAGCAGGAAAGCAACCCACAACAGAAACAACTTGAGCCTCAGATTCCACTGGTGTTAACAATCCCCACATTCTCCTGTTTCCTATATAGCTTCCTACATGGCAAAGGTCAGATAACCCATCCAATTTCATTTAACAAGGGTGGAGCCAGCAGACCTTGTGGAATAAGCTCATCTACTTGGCTTCAGTGTATTCAAGGCTGATTGATTGCTTTTTGCCACCAACAGAAATAACTTGAGAAGGAGCTTAGTGGTTAAGAGTTGACCTAATTAACTAGCTCCAAAACTGTACACGAGAGTCATATTTCTGTTAGTCACTCTATGAGGAAAATTTGCATCGAGCCTGAAATCTTGTCTATAGTGAACAGTCAACCTTAAAGGCAAAACTGTCATCATGGATTTTTCTCTGTCTAGTAATAAGAGATAAAGAAGATAGCAATCAGAATTACTTTTCTTGACACTAGTGTTATTTAGATTTGCTTTCCTGAGATCTCTGCTCTGAGACTTGGAATATTCTTGGTATACCGTAGAACTAGAGATTTAAAGAAAAATTAAACAAATAGACACAATTATGAAGTTATTAGGAAAAGTATTTAACTTAAGTTAGTAATGAGAAGAATTTCTAAAAGATCAGATAGCTATGCTGTGGAAATGGGACACCAATCTATTCACATAAATTACTAACCTGGATCACGAGGCAGATTAACTGAGGAAAACAGGGATGAAATGCAGATTACTGCAAATGTGGTGCATTCTAGGCTAATTGTGCAAAAAATAATGACTCTCACCCCACTATAGCACCCTGTTTAAATGTTTTGCAGTTCTTCTGATGTGGGGAGTATATAATGAAACATACTAAAATCCACTAACCTGATGAAGTACCTGAAAAGACAGACAGTAGTTCGAACATAGAATCATAGAATCATAGAATGGTTAGGGTTGGAAGGGACCTTCAAAGGTCATCTAGTCCAACCCCCCTGCAAGGAGCAGGGACATCCCTGACTAGGTCAGGTTGCTCAGAGCCTCATCCAGCCTGGCCTTGAACGTTTCCAGAGATGGGGCCTCCACCACCTTTCTGGGCACCCTGTTCCAGTGTTCTGTAACTCGCATCGTAAAAAATTTTTTCCTAATTTCCAATCTAAATCTACCCCCCTCTATTTTAAAACCATTACTTCTCGTCCTATCGCAACAGGCCCTACTAAACAGCCTTTCCCCATCTTTCTTGTAGGCCCCCTTGAGGTACTGGAAGACCGCTATCAGGTCTCCCCGGAGCCTCCTCTTCTGCAGGCTGAACAGCCCCAACTCTCTCAGCCTGTCCTCATAAGAGAGGCGCTCCAGCCCTTTTATCATCTTCGTGGCCCTCCTCTGGACCTTCTCCAACTGGTCCATGTCCTTCTTGTGCTGGGGGCTCCAGAACTGGACACAGTACTCCAGGTGGGGTCTCACCAGGGCAGAGCAGAGGGGCAGAATCACCTCCCTCGACCTGCTGGCCACGCTTCTCTTGATGCAGCCCAGGATGCGGTTGGCCTTCTGGGCCGCAAGGGCGCATTGCCTGCTCATGTTAAGCTTCTCATCCACCAGCACTCCCAAGTCCTTCTCCTCAGGGCTGCTCTCAATCCATTCCCCGCCCAGCCTGTATTTGTGCCTGGGATTGCCATGACCCAGGTGCAGGACCTTGCACTTTGCCTGGTTGAACTTCATGAGGTTGGCACAGGCCCACCTCTCCAGCCTGTCAAGGTCCCTCTGGATGGCATCCCTCCCTTCCAGTGTGTCGTCAGCGAACTTGCTGAGGGTGCACTCTATCCCACTGTCCATGTTGCTGACAAAGATGTTGAACAGGGCCGGGCCCAGCACGGACCCCTGAGGGACGCCACTTGTGACCAGTCTCCACATGGACATTGAGCCGTTGACCACCACTCTCTGAGTGCGGCCATCCAGCCAACTCCTTATCCACCGAGTGGTCCGTCCATCAAACCCATGTCTCTCTAGTTTAGAGAGAAGGATGTCGTGCGGGACAGTGTCAAAAGCTTTGCACAAGTCCAGGTAGATGATGTCAGTTGCTTGTCCCTTGTCCACCAATGCCGTCACCCCATCATAGAAGCCCACCAAATTGGTCAGGCACAATCTGCCCTTGGTGAAACCATGTTGGCTGTTACCAACCACCTCCTTGCTCTCCATGTGCCTTAGCATGGTTTCCAGGAGAATCTGCTCCATGACCTTGCCAGGCAGAGAGGTGAGGCTGACCGGCCTGTAGCTACCTGGGTCTTCCTTATTCCCCTTTTTAAAAATTGGAGTTATGTTCCCCCTCTTCCAGTCATCGGGGACCTCACCAGACCGCCATGACTTCTCAAATATGATGGCCAGTGGCTTGGCAACTTCATCCGCCAGTTCCCTCAGGACCCGAGGATGGATCTCATCAGGACCCATGGACTTGTGCACCTTTAGGTTCCTTAGATGATCCCGAACCTGCTCTTCGAGTACAATGGGCAGTTCTTCATTCTTCCAGTCCCTGCTTGCACCTTCTACAGCTTGGGCAGTGGGACAGGAACTCTTGTCGGTGAAGACTGAGGCAAAAAAGTCATTGAGAACCTCAGCCTTCTCCATGTCCTGGGTAACCAGGACACCAGTTCCCTTCCGGAGGGGGCCTACATTTACCCTGGACTTTCTTTTGTCCCCTACGTACCTATAAAAGCTCTTTTGGTTGCATTTTATATCCCTGGCCAGATTCAGTTCTGCCAGGGCTTTGGCCTTCCTTACCTTATCCCTGGCCACTCGCGCAGCCTCTTTGTAGTCCTTCCAGGCTACCTGTCCCCACTTCCACCCTCTATAGGCTTCCTTTTTCACTTTCAATTGGTCCAGGAGCTCCTTGCTCATCCACGCCGGCCTCCTGGCCTTTTTGCCCAACTTGTTTTTCATCGGAATGCACCTCTGCACCAGAACTACATCAGCAACAGATGGAACCATGGAGTGATCTATATCTCCAAAATGTAAAATTTGGTTATATGTTCTGCACCAATAAACCTTGGTTTGTATTTTCTCCCAAGAGTATAATTAATATTTGCATGAATTTGACAAGTGCTGTTTATTTCCATCTCTGATACTGCTTCTGGAATATTTCAGGTATAAGAGACAACAGGAACGTACAGCTAGGAGGAGGGACTTCATCACATTCTCTAGTTCAGCTCTCTCTGAAAGCCGTCCTCTCTGCCTTCTGGTTAGAACTTGTAGGATAACGTTGTTGTTACTCTATTACATTACCTAAACCAGTTTGCACAGTAATTGCTTTGCCTTTGTACCTTGCCTAGCACGTACCTTGCAGAACAGCAACCCAGAGCAAAAGGGGCAATAAGACTGCATCCAACTATTTCTCTGTCTTCTGCTGTGGCCCTAGACAAAAGCCATTATTCAGGCCAAAGCGGTGGCCTCTGTTGTTGCACGAACTCTAGGCAACTTCCAGTGCGAAAAGAGCAAAGCTGTGTTGCTTGTAACAAGCTGGCAGACTACAGAAACATGCTGTGATATGGTACTGTTTGCAGTTTAAAAAGGAGAGGCCAGATCCTCAGCTGACACATTGATTATAGAGGCACATTCACTGATGCTGAAATTCAGATTTTTTTTACAAATTATTAAACAAGATGTAGGTCTCACGGAAAATACAGCATCAATATTATCCAAGAAACCAAATGAAAATAGATTGTTTCTGTGATAAAAAAAAAATGCTATTAAAGTCACATTTTTTGTATTTTTTTTTTTTCAGAGAAGAATGTCAAGGAAGTTGGAAATAGCATAAGGATCTAGAGCTGATCTGAATTTGTAAAGCTTTTGTATAATAATGAACAAAGGCATCTGCAGTTTCATTCTCCTTAGTGACTCAAGAACTACTTAAAAGTTTATTGGCTTTTGTCCTTAATGCAGTTAGCCAAAAAGAAAAATCAGGTAGCTTTGATTTTGTCAAGAGAGACCAATTTCTTTCTGAGTAAGCCTTACATAAATCACAGACATATGAGCTTACTTTTTTCTTAAGAGGCCCAATGTTGCCAATGCTGTCTGCATTGACTTCTTAAAATTGTGCCACGTGCAGAAAACTCATAAGTATTCCACTCCAGAGCAAAACAACTGGTTTCTCTAAGTTTCCTCCATATTCTCATTAGTAAAAGGATTTTAGTGAGTAATCATTACTGTTTGAGACACAACTAACATTAATCCTGCCTAACAGAGAAATATTTCTCCTTGCCTTCCAGTAATCTGACTCTTAAATACACATTAAAAAGGTGAGAAAATCCATTCCTCTGTGGTTTTGGTGAACTCCTCTACCTTGTATGTATTTAGAAAGGATATACTGAATTCTTTCAGCTTTAATGACACAGATTCAAAAAAAAATTTTCCCCATAATGCCATGATGATCTTTCTGTAGAGATTTTCTACTATGTAACATAGCTTTCCATGCCGAAAATGCTTTATACTGCTTTTAACATACTGTATGCTAATTGATTTCTAGAAAGTTTCATATTTTTCTAGCATCCAGTCAAACTACATTGAGGTGAAATAAATTTGAGGTTTGAATACCTCTTCTTTGACTACTCTCCTTGCTGCATAAATACTCCAAGTTTATGTTCCATAACAATCACCAGTCTCAGCATTTCTATTCATTTTTTTATTGGCAGGCAAAATAAATTTAACCTGGAGATGAACAGAGAGGTGCATAGAACACAATAACTCCCAAAAGCTAAATTTAGATCAATAGAGATGAATGTCAAATTTTGATCTCCTAGTGCTCCCCTTGAAAAGTTAACATAGCAGTTTCTATTCCATATCCACAGTAACAGAACTTACTGGTTTGGTACTTTTGTACTACTTTTGGTACTTTTTTGTTCTACTTTAAATTTCTATGTGTATCAATTTAAATATTTTCTCATGCCTTTCTGAAATTTGCTTAACATTTTTTTGTTACTGCTTTGTGTTAATGATTGTCAATGCTACTTTTCCAGATCTGCAACTGCTTACCTTATACCAGCATTCCCAACCAAATTCCCCTACTGTGTGCTCCCATAAATCTTAGTTCTTTGGTGTTTAAAGGTGAAGGCAAGCATCTATGTCCAGATTCTCAGTGGTATCTGTGCATCATTTTCCAAGGGAGTTGGGTGAATGAATGCAGCTAACAAATTGTATCAGGGACCTTTCAAAATCTGACCTTAGTACCTCTGACTACAGTATTTGTTTAGGTTGCATATAAACTATACGTATATAAACACATAAACTCCTGGGTCCTGATCGACTCAGCATTCAGGTCAAGAACTTGGCTAAAAGTTATGGTTTTTATTTAGCTATGTGCATGCATTTCTGTTTTGTCAGGTCATGGAAAGATTGGCTGGCTTCGGGGAATGTGTATTTAGTTGGCTCTTAAACTGAAGCTGAAATGCTTATTGTTCATATAGATCTGGAAGTTGAGGTGGTCAGATTCTCCAAGTTCAGATACAACCTCAAATTACTCTGGCCTAACTGATTTTTGTGTTCTTCACATTAGCTGTTCTTTCACCTTCTCTTCAGATACAAGCACGTGCATTTCTTTCACATTTCTTCATTGGTAAACAAGGCAGAATAAATTAAAGCCCCTTTCATCAAGTCAGTAAGACTCTTGCCTTTGGTTTCACTGAAAAATAGAGACCCTAGCAACTGGAGGTAAGCAGAGTTCCTTCTGTATAGTATAATTTCATTTCCCTTTTGAAGGTTTACAAGGAACTAATAACAAAAGCAAAGGCATAAAACACAGTACCTGAGGCATGGGCTATTTTTAAGCCTGCAGCATACTACAGGTATGAAATTATCATTTCAAACAAGTACAATATACATAATGTGAAATGCTCCAGTATGCTCTCCATATCCAATTGCCTCGAATACCTTGCAATTTGCCAAAGGCCAGAAAAGTGTGACTTTCATTTTAAGACTGTATGGCAAAAAGAAAGTGGGAAAAAAAAACCAGAAGAAAAATACTAAAAGAATGAATTTTTCTACTACCTAAGTTTTATGCATCTGCAGTTCCTTCTGGGGTCCATAAGGTATTGTAACAAAAGAAGATGCTGCAGCAGGTAGATCTGAACTGGTCTTCCAGTCCAGGCTGCAAGACATTCCTCTCAGTGAAGTATGGCAGAGCCCACAAAGTGTGTAGGAAACAGCAAAAAAAAAAAAAAAAAATAAAAAAATTACAAGTTAATTTGACATGTTAGCATTATTTACCTCTCTAGTCTTGTGTTCAGTACTTAATCTATTTTTGGAGGAACACATAATGCAGTGAACGGTTGGTTAGATGACTGACAACATAACTTTAAAAGCTTAAGTAGTCTGTATAGAACCAAGATAGAGAATAGTACATTCTCCCCAAAGAAGACATAGAAACTACCTGATGCTTCTCATGTTTATAGCTTTTTATTTCACCTTAAGAGGTCAACATCAGCTGTTTTAGTATGTTTTATACATATTTATCAACATTTTCCTCTCCACTTTCCAAGTGGGAGTGCTATGTGTCATTATAGACTTAGATCAGAGCACTGATTCTAACAAGGGTTCTTAATGCAAATTTCCAGAGCAAACAGAAGCAAACCAGGCCTGTCTGCTTTGAATAAGATGCAGGTAACAAACACATGTAAATGAGAAAAAAAAAAAAAAAAAACAGTAAGAATGTTTTCAGATAATTCTCACTGTCCAAAAGCTTTAAATTGGTTGACTCCTTAAAAGTAAGTTAGTTAACCTAAATTCAGGTTGCATGACTGAATTTGAAGTAGTGACATGGATTCGTACTGCTTCAGAGCCTCAGTCATGGTTTATATTGGCACGGCCTCTAACTTTGCAAGCGTGAAGCAGAGAAGCATACCCTTCTACTTTGTTTCTGGCTTAGGGCAATGAATGTCACCGAAAGGAATTCTTCCTTTTGGCTGTTATTCCTGGATGGCACTGTGCCAGCACAAAGCAAAAGCCTTGGAAATAGTTTTGTGTGCCTTCGTGGGTGTGGATGAATTATGCTAACGCAGGCCTCACGCAGGGCAGCTGTAGGTAGATGTTTCCTTGCTGCATTCACGGGAAGGTGTAGGAAGAGAGCTCTTATAACAGAAGAATTTATCTTATGAGGTTCCTTAAAATACAATTTTTCTTTTTTGGTCTTTCAAATGATCAAATTTTTCTTGGCTGCTAGGCCTTCACAGGTACACAAGCACAAATATTCACCTTGAATCCTGCCAGCTACACAGAGCAATTCTATCCATCTCAAAAAAAGCTTTCTGAAAACCTGGTAGACATTGGAAGGGAAGGGATATTGTATTAATGAGAAAGTACTAGCTTGCTTTTGTTATTTTTCTGGGTTTTCTTCTGTTGAAAGCAGTAATGTCTTTTCTTGTTCCTAATTTCAGGAACAGCTTCTGCATATGCAAGCCTTTCTCTATGTTTAACACAGGGCTTAGGAAGACACTGGTCATAAGGTTTTGCACCCTTCACCCCAGTTACAGTAAAATGTCCAGCCAGATAGAGCTTTCGCAGTCCAGCCATACTGAAGACAGCAGTGAACTCCTTCAGTAGCTATGATTTGAAGAATTCAGTTGCTAACTATGCAACAACTTCAAATATTGAGACTGTGAAGGTCATATAGATGCACCTTAACTTCAGCAGATTCCATTACTGTAGGGAGGAAAAAAAAAAAAAAAAAAAGGCCTGGAATTTGGGGATGATTAGTACCTTAGTCCGTACACCTACCTTGTTCTCTAAGAATATCTATTTTCCTGGTCATTCTGCCTTCTCTCTAGGCATGTAAAAATTCCCTTGCCTCTAATAAAAATAGCCCTGAAATCACTGAGGGGAAAAGCCATAGCTTACGCTCTTTCCTGTAAATTCCCACTCCAGCTCCTTTTATTCTTTATGAGTCATCATCGCTTATTACTTCAGTTGCCCTACAGCTCCTGGAACTCATGCAAAAAAACTCCCCAAAGTTACACTTAGGTCATTTGCTGATACTATAGACATTTTAACAGCCACTTCAAGCAGCAATTTGCTTGACCCAATGTGTATATCAAAATAAAAACAGCTACTGGTGGACTTAGGGGAAAAAAAATAAAGTTGTTTACATTAAAAAGCAATGTTTTCTATTAGGACATTTCACCAAATACATAATGTTTAGTAGCAACCAGACTACAAATGAAAGGCACGACAAAATGGCTTGTGGCACTAGCATGGACTTTATTTTATTTATATCATTAAGAGGATAATTGACAGGAGCACCCACAGTCTGCCACAATTGAACCCCTGGCACCACTCACTCTTGTGACAGCAAAACGGGATCTCCATATCATTTTAGGGGAATGCAGTCACTCTCTAAACATGACAGCCTGCGGTACAGTACTGGAAGTCTTAAGACTAGGTAGCACTGAAGTCCACTGAGAAGGGAGGAGGGTGAGTCTCATTAGATAATCGAGTAACACATCTGGCCACCACAAGGATCCCCTAGGCTCCTTCAAGAAAGGAAACTCAGGTTTTAGCCTGAAGCAACTTTTTTTAGAGACAAGCTGGGAAATAGTTCTTTTTAAACCAGAGTCTGTCTAAACAACTTTAAAGATAAATAAATGGTTGACTGTTGTGTTGAACCTTGACCATTCCAGGAGGAAAAACCCTTGTTCATGTTAAAATAAAAAGTATGTTAAAAAGTGAGTAAGTAAAAACCAACAAACTTTATAATGTCTTCTCTTAATGGAGAGAGGGAGGCCAGGAGGCCGCAGATATATAAAAGGGCAAGACAACTTCCAAAAATACATTATGTTGCTACAAAACTACTTTATTTAGGGCATTCCTGTCAATGCACACTGTTTTGCAAACCACCATAAACTAGACATGCATAGCTCTAAAGTCATTGTTTAGCATGTTTCTGCAAGCTTTGAGCTTCATGAGCCAGCCATGGTGAGATCAGAGTTTGAGTGCCAAACTGTAGCTTAGGATATGCTGTGCATCACAGAATTTCTGTCCCGTAAGATACCTTGTTTAGGAAATACAGACTTTGTGGCCACCTGACTTTTAAAGTCTCTAAGTTCCCATCTCAACTTCTATATTGGACTTAATTTCTTGGTTTCAGATCAGATAGTCCTAGGCAGCCTCAAACACTCAACTGTCATGAATTTTTGGTTGAGGCTGTCATTTTTAATAATCAGTTGCAAGAATGAATTTGCTTCTGTTGTTGGGGTGTTTAGGAGACATACTTCCAAGGTGTTTCTTTCCTGTTGTGACACTTAGCAACTTCTTTTAAAAGTGAATTTGGTGGCTCCTGAGGTAAAAACTTTGAAAGAGCACAGCTGGACCTTTGAGCACAGGTAACGACATGAGGCATTATATAACATGCAATAAAATTAAGTGAGCTGACAACATTGTTCCTTGTGTAGTAGGCAAGAATCTACTTTTTTTTTTTTCCCAAAATCACACAGGATTCGCTGAGAAAGTGTGTTATAATAAGACTTCTACTAGGCAAGGAATAATGCTTCATAGGTTGCTATTTCCTTCGTCTTTCCACACAAATTAATAGCCAGGGTTTCTGACAATTCATTAGTGTTCCTTACAATGGACAGTACGATATGGTCCTTATTCAGACTTTTGAATGGGGAAAACCAGAACTATGGACTCACTGTCTTGCAAAGGATGATTCGGGGGGATTTTTTTTTTTGTTGTTTTTAAAATCCTTTGAGTTTAGGGCAAAGAAGAAATGTTACAAAGGTGGAGAGAGAGAAAGAAGGACTTCAGAAACTTGCTATAATGAAATACAGTTGCTGGGCTGTTGCTAAACAGCTGCTGTATTATAGGCTAGAATGGCATTTGAGTAATCAAAACCTTTAATCTCTTCTTTTTATTACACTGATGGAATTAATTCAGATTGAAAACTTTAATTATCAAGGCATTTTTATTAGTGATACTGGTTGAGGTATATTTTTAAATAAAGAAAGCAAAACTTGAAAAACTGTAAACACTGAAGTAGAATTGAAGCACCAGTCTAACATGAAATGTATCTACAATGTTTTAGTATAATGAATAACTATTCATAAACAAGTGAATAGTTATGGAAGTCACTAGGTTCTTTCACTAATTAAACACAGAGATGAAACCAGCCTTTGAAATGCCACCCCAGCTTGACTGTCTTGTTTTACAGAGGTGAAGATAAAATACTCCTGCTGTTTGACTTGCTTCCTATTCTGTTACAGATGCAGTTTGCTCCACAAGTTTTCAGATTAGGAGCAGCCTAACTTCTCCCTGTACACAGAAGTGCTGTGGAAAAAGTAAAAAGTTGTTAAACTTGAAAGTTCTAGGAGATAGAAATAACAGTTCCTTACTAGCAAAAACTTGTTGCTCAACAAGAAAGAACTCATGCCTTTATATGGTGCTGCAAGTTACTTCTGTTTTCAAGAAGGTAAAGCTTTTCAAATTGCCAAATGACGTACTTACTTTCATGGCTAGGAGCTCTGTCTGGAAAAAAAAAAAACAAAAATCCAGACCCAGAGTAGTAATAGCATTGTTGCTTCCTGCTCCTATAAATGTTAAGGAGGAACAAAAACATACTCATTCACAAAAAAAAAAAAAAAAAAAAAAAAAAGGAATAGAAATATGCACCACATGAGAATTAACCAAGTTGCAAGACAATTCCAAACCCTTAAAAGTTTCAGAAATTACGCAGCTGTCTACATAAATAAAAGTTTTATTTCATAAGTTCAGAATTAATTGCTAAGAGCTGGAATAGATAAAGGGTTACTTATAATACACTAGTATGGATTACAATGAAAAGACTCACGAGGGAACAGGATTACTGTAAACCCTTAATTTCTCCTGTCTTCACCCATTAATTTCCAGGAAATCTTAAAACCATAAATATCTGTCAAATGTGTTCAATTACACTCTTTTACTAAATAAATTAAATGTTCACATAGTACCATTAGCATATATACCACCTCACATTGTATTTAGGAACAGATTTATTTAAAGTGCAGTAAGATCCTGCACTTAAACAAACGTTTGATAATATGGCCTAAAGTATATTAGAAGATGCCAATATCTATACAAATGTTTAAACATCTCCCAGTCCTCAAGAGCTTACAGTCAAAGTGACTGCACATTTACTGATTTTGAAGGAGTTATAACGCTGATAGGCAGGTACTCAGTGACCTCTTCATGCTGTCTCTTCACTCACAAGCACTAGAGACTTGCACGGTGCACATATTTTGGAGGATTAATCTCTTCCGACTTTTTTGTTACAATTCAGAAAAAGAAATTTATGAGCACAACCGCCCCCCACCACCTGAAATAGGTACCTAACTTAACTGTCAAAATTAAGCATGAAATTACCTCCCTACCTATATTCTAATAAAATTAGCTTTTTACTAAGCACATCAATATTGGCATACCAGGCATTTCTACCCACCAGTCACTAGCTCCAATCTGTACAAGTTTGAAAGAAAAAGCTGCTGTATGTAGAAGTGGTGGTCAGTGTTCGGTTTCAAGTGAGTGGTGGTTGCTATGACAATGCTGCCACGACATTTTATATAACCTTAGAAAAGAGTCCCTGGATTGAATAAATACAGACACCAAGTTCTCCGCTTTCCCAAGTAAGTGGTCGCCAAAGGTCAAGGAGAAGTCTTACTTGTGGAACAGTCTCAAGAAAATGCAACTGCAGCTGTCTGTTATATCTGCTCTGTGAATAACCAGAGATTGAATTTCAGGATCCCAGTCTGTCAGCAGCATTAAAAATTATACTGCACTAAAACAAAAAGAAACCCCTTGTAAGCAGCTCCATGGAGAGCGCTGAAGACTGAACACAGATCTTAAAATACCTTGATGTTTGTCTTGTTAACTTAAGAAGGACATGCATTGATGCTTCAAGTTCCCGTCCTCTTTGTGTGAGCACATAGGAAACATGAGTTCTCTCCTGCTGTCATTGTGATAGCAGCTAAACAAAGCCAGGGGGAGGGAGGAAAGGAAGGTTTGCAGTTAATTCTGTCCTTGTATACAAACACATACTTCTCTTCCTGCTTAAATTTGGAAGGAAGTCCTTCTATATACAGCATGCTTCTTTACAGCATTCTCAAAGAAGAGACAAAGAGACACTTTTATTGGAAAAGGATCAGTTATATTTTCCAGGTCCTATTATGCTTAAGGTGACACTGGAGCAGTAAGTACTCCTTGAAAGCAGCAAGGACTTCATCAATAGAAATTACTGTTGCAACGCTGCCGTTGGATTTGGTTTGGTGGTACAGGCTGTAAAGTTCCTTCACTCACCTATCAGTCATAGAGACAGACATGCTTTGTTTTATTGGACAACCAGGAGAAACTGGCAACACCCATTTCACTGTAAACCACACTGACATAGAAATCTTTAACAGGAACTTTCTAGCAAAAAGCTAGACCTATGTTGACCACATGTTCCCAATTTTCTTGTTTCCTCTAGATGTCAATCCTGCAAACACATCGATGACCCCCTGCACGTAAGTGGCCCAGACTAGGCTTATGGACATAGTTGGAATATATCATATAAAATTGTTTTATAAGGTTAGCTTGTAGCACCCAATCATGACTTACTATAAATAACCTAACAGAAAAGACTCAATGGGGGCTCCTAATTCCTGTCTGTAAAGGGAACTTGCAGCCATAAAAGTTTAAGCCACCTTTGAAAACTAACCATCCTTCAAAATCTCAGGCAAGATCTTCACAAAGACAGAGACTGATGAAATTCTTCAGAACATGAACATACAATGACTACAATCTCTATTAGGGGTACAGAGCACATATGTGGCTAAATAAACCATAAGATTTCCACAGCTGTCACAGATTTAAAGTTTTTCAGAGTCTGCAAAATACCATAGACATGTAATTTCTATATATTTTAAAACAGGAGCTACTTTCAGTGTCTTACTGTTGCCACTTTCTGTCATCTAAGATCACAAGTCATTCACCTTCACCGAGTCTTAGTTTTCCAACTGCAATAAAATTAAGAGCTTTTAAGTATTTGCCTACTAAGTTGCATATACTGGTCCTGAAAATAATGCATCCATGATGAAGTATTTTCTAGCAGGCAGGAGTTTGACCCAAATACCTGGTGGCCCAATTCATGGAAAAAAAAACATACACAAGCTCATTCCAAAACCTTATGAATAAGTAATAGAAATCAAAATGCAAGCAGAAAAGCATGCTTGGGCATTGAAAATATGCTTTGAACCCTTGATAGAATAAAAATATGTTCCTATTCAGCTGCAACCATTTCCTGCTTCGGAAAAGAATTCCTCCATTCGTTAATGGTCTACGTAATGAAAGCATCCCAGGATCTGGAGCCCATTTGAAACTAGACTGGCCAGATGGCAGTCAAAAACTTGTATTTGAGGTGCTTCCCAAAAGTATAAGTTACAGTGGTAAATGTCCCAAAAAGAGAAAGAGAGAGAATCAATCCCACTCCTGCTGCTGGTTGATGCAGATTACTCAATTTAACAGAGGGATTGAGGTCAAGTTTAGAGACAGTCTGTTAATAATACAAACAGGAGTAACACAGAAAATAAACTATTACAAATAGCTTGCTAAAGGAATATAATCTGTTAAATTCATATATTTATGAATATCCAAGTAAAATGTATTATTTAATACAATGTACCTCTTTTTAACTGAACAATGTTCATGGTTTATGCTGTGCTTGCCACAATTCTTCTTGCAAACTGGTTACTTACTTGGCAGAAAAAGTTATTTGGAAGAGTTTATAGATGATAATCATTTGTTACTAGTGAAACTTCATGTCAGCTGCCCTCAATATTTCCACGTATGCTTGGAGATTCAGTACGTTAGTGTTTAAATTAAATACAACATAGTAGAAATGAGAAGTTAAAAAAAAAATAAAAATAATATGATGAGTGCTCTGTTTCTTCCCCTGAGTTCAGTTCTGTTTCACACTTCTCGTGTAGCCATCCTAGGAGATTTTTATGGCTTATGGCAAAAAAAAAAAAAAAACAAACCCTAAACCAAAGCATTATCAACTACATGCAAGACTAGGTGCTTAAGAAAAGATTTTCTGCAAATGCTAGCAGCTTCTTGGTTGCAAATACCCACTTTCATCACAGAAGATAAGTGGAGGATGGCCAGCATCATCTCAAGCAAATTCACAAAAAAAATACATATATACACACACAAAAAATACAAGATTAGGTCTCACATCCTAAAAGAGGTAGATACAAAAATATCTGTTAGAGAACTTAAATGAAATAAAGATCAAAATCCTGTCCCAAAATGGAAAGGCAGCAAGTTATATATATATATCTATAACAAAGACTACTGACCAGTGATTTTTTCTTGCTGCAATGCAAAGATAACACACAAAGTCTGTTACCACTAGCAAAAGTGCTGATCTTTTTTTAGTAATCAGATTAAGCGCCTGCTTTTTCAAAAGGTTTCATTAAATGTAACACAGACGTGACACGTATCCACTGACAGAGCTCCATACTTGTAGACGTTGTGTTGCATTACAGAAGCTACTTTTGCTCTGGGATTCATAATGGCTAACTCTTCTCATCCTTTTACCTTAAGAACTTGCTACCTTTGGCCTGTTTCTCTTGAGCCTCTTCAGTGTGGGCCACTGGTGAGTGGGTTGCACTTACTTACTGCGAGATTTCTTGCACACTGATGATGATGCCAAGTAAGCAAAGAAACTAGCAACTGCTCAGGAAGACAAGCCTTTGAAGGGGAGAAGTCCTGAACAAATACCAAACCCAGGCATATTGTCTCTCATTCTAGCAGAACACCCTAAAGGATTGTTTGCTGAGCAATGCCAAACTTCTCCACAAACTTCTAAGAGTTAAGAGTTTACAACGATAAATGGTTGCAGGTTTTATTACTAAATGCTTGCAGAGATACTCCAACTGCTGATAAAAGGAAAGAGCAGTATATAGACTTAATATACACATATACTATATATACTGAAGTCACAAACTTAAACAGGATGATTTTGTATGCAAAATGTAATGTGCAATGAAACAGCCAAACGGTGTGAAAGCACTGGGATGTGCAGTAAGGGGAAATAACAATTCTGCTTATCAAATAATGAATAAGATGTTTAAAATGAAAAATCTGCCATGGATGTAGACTCTTAATCTGTATTTTGAACAACATCCAAATTCAGATTTGATACTGAAGCAGGATCAGAGTTGTTTCAGATCTGCCAGGGCCAAGCTCTTAAACTGTCATTACTAGATTTTGGGTTAGACGATAAAATTAATGTGGTGGGTTTTTGGATGTTTGGGTTTTTTGTTTGAGTTTTTTTTTAAAAAAAAACAAACAAAAAACTTTCTGCTCTCTGAATCTGACTGAAAATCAGATCCATAAGATATACCTCTTTTAGCTCTAGTTCCATCTCAAATTTAAATTTCTGTGTATAGTTCAGAATTCAAATCATGCTGAATTTCAAGGAACCAAAACATCTATAGGATTCTTTGATTCTGTGCCACTATTCTCATAAAGCAAAAGATGCTTAGCATTTTAACACCCTTACTTCTCATTGCAGTATTCCCCACCTTGAAGCAGGTTGTGCTTAACAAAAGGAAAGCAAAGACAACGACTGCACAGTTACATTACATGTGCTATGTTTTATTATGAAGTATTTTTAAATGAAAATTTATATCTCTAAGAAGTTTCAGCAGCTGTAATTTTGAACATTTAGTCTGACTGTCACTGTTCAAACAAAACCATCTTTGTCATATTTCCTTTCTGTGAGCAGAACAATTGCAGGACTGAAATAAAAACTGGCAAAGGAAGATGATTAGAGGTGGATGTTCCTGCTACTGTTGCTTAGGGGCTGTCCCCGTCACATTTGAATAAGCCTTCTAAAACTTGATGATTGCTTTTTTGTAGCAAAGGAAGTGATCGAATTAACCACAGACCATTTGTTTCTCCTGTTGTTAGCTCATTTCATTTCTTACTGATGTCTAAAGATATTGTAGGGTGGCTTTTTTTTTTTTTTACTTGTTAGAGATTATTGTCTCCATGTCCAAGTAGGTATTCTGCCATTACAATTATCAATGCAAAGACATAATTTTTCTTCCTAAATTATCTCTTATTTCAGATATCCAACCTGAAATGTTTCCACAAAATAGGTAATTCCGCACTTCTGTCACACTCCTCAGAGGAACCAAGGCACACAACCAAGAAGTGAAGCACCAAAATAAATCAATCATGTTTGAAAAAAAAAAAAAAGCTGAAAAAGTAGGTATTTTTAAGAGGATGTTAAAAATCAACACTGAATTATGTTCTGGAAAGTAAAAGTGTGATGCAACAACAGAGGCTCAGTCAACAGCACAACTGCCTGTGAAACAAGAGGAAAGAAAACTAATTTAAATAAACCGCACTGCTATCCTTCAGAGAAGCAGCTTGTGCAAGAGTCTCCACTGCAATTAAGAAACATTGTGACCTTTGATTTACTTCAGTCCAGTTCCTCTGATGTAGCTTATGACTTGGATACTTATCAGTTCAGAGAAAAAGGGAAGTCTATATAATTCTATACTGTCTACTTAAATTTTGTTCTCAAGCACAGAGGAACAGAGCACTTTTCTGACTGTTTGCCCTCGTTTTAGAATAGATGGGTTGGAAGAGGACAGTAAGAGACAGCTTAATTTCACGTCAGCTGCCTGTTCAGATTAAGTGAGACAATGCAGAGGTTGAAAACGGCAGTAAAGGTTACAGACGAAATAAGAGAGAAATTATTACCACCAAGTAGCAGGAAGGAAACAAGAGGAATTCTGACTCACAGGTGTGTCTGAGTCAGTGTTTCTTGTGACGACAGCTGGGATAGGTGGTAAAATTATGCATTTCCCTTTGCTTAGGCTATGATTTCAAAACACAGTCAGTCGTGAATAGACATCAGCATCACGATGTCTCTGTCCCAGCTGCAGCAGGAAGACTTGGAAGCACCAGGACTGCATTCCAAATACTTCACAAACGCGTAGGATAAAAGAACAAGCAACCTCCCTCCTCCAAGCCCTATATTCACTATTTAAAATTCAGTGGAAGGAAAACCTGATGTTAATATTATTTATGAACAACCACCCATGGTTATAGCTTCTGGTTGTATACAGACTCATCCCATTTTCACTGCTTTTGCATGTCAAATAACTTACAATTACTGCCTCACACCCAAAATTGCTTTTAAATTCTAAATTTCAACCACAAGAGCATGTCTGCTTCTTCCATAGAGATAATTACCACATGCATGCAGCATCAGTTGTCTCTGAAAGGAACCACCTACAAATTTGGAAAGCTTGCAACTTATTTCCCTTTCTGGTATGCACTACTTACATACAGTACAGCCTTATTTTCTGGCTGTAGCAGAAAGCAGATTTTTAAATATTACTGTGAGGGATTCTTCTAGTCTTTTGTAGAGGACAGGCTTGTGAGAACGACATCTTCCTCTCAGAAGCTGGAGACTAACAAAAAGGTTCTCCTAGAACAATAAAAGTCAAGTGATTACAACCCTTATATCCCATTTCCTACACACACAGAGTTAAATTGCTCCCATTAAAACAGAAGTGCTCTGCATTTTTATAGTCAGATCCTTCTGCAAAATTACGGAACACTTTCTTGCTACTAATGACCTCCACTTACTTCAAATTTGATCCAGAACTATTATAGATATAAATATTCAAAAGCTTTTACAGCTTCTTCTAAAGCCTCACACAAGGGAAGAAAAGTTTTGGCCATTCGTTACAAAGGATTTCTGCCATCAAAGGAGCATAAGTCTATCTTGAATATCAGATTCTTTCAGGTCATCTGGGATCTACCTTTGATTGACAAGTAGCCAAGGACACTCTCAATACTTTGTGACTATCAAAAAGAATAACTATGACCTTCCCCTTTTCCTCTGTATGATAATGTACCAGAAAGCCCAAGTATTGTCATGCACTCTCAGGGTAGGGAACTGCCTCTTAAAAGTTACTGGAGCTGTTTCCTAAAAGGAAAGCCACCTTTTTCTTTTTCTTTTCTTTTTTTCTTTTTTTTTTTTTTTTTGTTTTTAAATTATGAATTGTTTGCTGCATGCTCGTTCTTTTTTTTTGCAGGAGAGTTACATGAACACACAGGAAATACATCCGGAGCAAATGAAGAGAAAAGATCTGCTCCTGGAACTGGGCCTAATGCCAAAACAAAGCATCAGAACTTGAACCGAGGATCTGAGAACAAAGCAGGAGCGGAGTTGTCCAGTAACTCCAGTATTACATGCTCACACTGTAAGGAACAGTACCTCATTCTTAGAAGCAATGCTACTTACATACTGAAGAATGACAGTTAACCAGAATTCTCAAAACCACTTTTGACCTGCTCTATGTCATATAGTCTGACCAAAAAGACATTTCAGAGCCACATGAACCATCTGACTGCATACAGTAAGACATTAAATAAGGATACCACAAAAAGTCATACTGAAACTACTGTGGAAAAGAACCCTATGGACAAGAACGCAGCAAATGATGGTGAGCTGAGCTTTACCAGTAACTATTAGTGATTTATTACAAAACAGCTGCATTGGGACATATAAACCACTTTTATTTTTTCCTTTGCTAGCTGTCTGTTACTAGTTGGAAAGAGACATTCAGTTCTACTTGCCTGCTTGGCATTTAGCACCATTCTCCACCCACACAGCCTACTCAAAATGGCACCCACACTGGAAATTTTACGCTTTTCAACTTCTGTTTTCCATTGGTATCAAATTCCACAACATTCCAGCTGCAATTCCAGAAGCCAGCTAAGTTTGTTGTCTTCATGCCTGCTCTGCTGTTCACACTAATTCTGTTCTTTCATTCTCCATCTCTCCCTCCTGTTAAGCAAGTTGGGCAGTTTAAACTCTAGCATACCCCATACAGGTTAAAAGTTAAAGAGATTGCATCCAATATGAAATTTTTGAAGGAGCAAATAAAGAGAGCAAGAACAACTGAAAAAGTGAACGTTGGCTAGTTCCTGCATTCAGCTTTTCCTGAAGTTAAGATTTCATGAGCTAAGTGTCCCAAAGCATTTCAAAATGTTTACACAGCTCTGGAACAAGCACCGCCGAATTCCTCTAGCTTGGCAATGCACTTTATCCTTATCTGTAGCTGCCATAAAAAAAAAAAAACCCAACAAACCAAAACAAAACAAAAAACCACAACCTGAAATCAAAGATAGCGGTTCATTTTGGTATGCACACTGCAAGAAAAAGCAGCTCTCTCATGACGATCTTCTGTTCTATTCCTGCGTCAACTGGCAGAGACAATGCTGCTAGATAACAAAACTGAGCATCTCCCTCATTCCCCACTAGCTGCCTGTATTTGGTGCTGACTCCTATCAAGGATAGAGTCTCCCACAAACGCCTTCCAGGGGCTTCTAGCTGAAAACCATGCAGTTACCGATCCAGGGGCTGCTTCCCTCTGCAGAGAGGTCAGCCGCCCACACACCTGCCTTTGTTACAGAGCAGCAGGGCGGAGGAGAGTAACTTCGGGAATCTCTTGGCAGCCCAGAGGGAAGGCAGAAAAGCCTCTCTTGGGAGTTAACTTTGTCACAGCTAAGTGAATAGAAGGTGCTAATGTTTTTCAAAAGTGTAGGAACAGAAACAAAGCAGACTAGGAATAGGATGGTAAGTATCGAGTGTTCAGCCCCCTGAGCCGGAAAACGGGGACAGAGAGTGGGGAATGAAACCCCCACAATCCAAGAAGCAGTTATCAACCTGCTACACCATCTGGACACGCACAAGTCTACGGGGCCAGATGGGATCCACCCGAGGGTACAGGGGGAGCTGGTGCAGGAGCGTGCTAAGCCACTCTCCATCATTTATCAGCAGTCCTGATTAACACGGGAGGTCCCAGATGACTAGAGGCTTGGCAATGTCATGCCCATCTACAAGAAGTGCCGGAAGGAGGATCCAGGGAACTACATGCTCTATTATCCATTCCAGCAGACTTTATGGTTCCAGATACTTCTGTACGATGCAATACCTCAGCTGTGCATAATCAATTGTATTAAAATATCTTCCAAAAAGGTGAAAGAGGCCTTTCAGTGCCTCTGAAGTTGAAGGATTTGCATTGACAGTAAGAAATAATGAACAGAAGTAGATGCTCACTTAAGACACCTATGTATTTTGGAAACCCTGACTTCACACAAAAGGAAAGCAGTAAGTGCACTGAGAAAGTTCCCAGGATGTTACAGTAAACATCATCTGCAGATTAGATTTCCATCTGAGTTGCCTTGAATAGCCAGTTGTCAAACACCAAACTGATCTGAAATAATCAGAGATGGTAAGTTTTTGCACCATGAAGGTCTCTTGCCATGGCTGACCACCATTGCTTCTCTGTCCACTAATAGCATGCATTCTAGCGGCTGCGGCAAGCCCACAGCAGTGCTCCGCATGAACGCTCTGTAGAAAAGGTGATCTTCATTTTCCTGTTTAGTTTTCTTTTCCATTAGACATACTGCTATGGCATCCAAAGCCCTGAGAAGACACAGAGCCAAGCCTATCCACAGAGATGCCCTTAAGTCATAGTCGGGTCTCTTACTCCCTATTCAACAATATCAATACAATACCTCCTATTCAGCAGGTGTATAATTTCATAACCTATGTCAGTGAACAGAGTGCTCAGCACTTCCACCCGTGACTGACACAGGAGACTAAGGAGGCTAGGCAGGAAGACGACACATAGAGTAGAAGTAGAACGTTACCCAAAGCATTTCTCGAGGAAACATCAGTAGAAACCTGGCAGGGATCTTTTCAACTCTCTAATTTGTTTTTTGGGGGTGAAATTTCTTTCCATCACCTTTGAAAAACAAGGAATAATAGAAGCTCAATACAGTACCTAACTTTATTTTCTATCTTATTTGTCCTTCCAAGCTTCCAAGTTACCAATACGCAAGTTAAGGGAAGAGTGCTGGGTAGTAGGAGCTAAGATTACAACTGAACTACTGTATTTGCTTTTTTTTTGTGATACACACAATGTCACTATCACACTGTAAGCAAAGGCCTCTGGGGAGCTGAGAAGAAAAGGGCATAGAATAAAAGAACAAACAGTGACAGAAACAAAGGGCAGACCTTCCTTCTATGCCTCTTCCAATACTTCAAAGTGGATTTCTAATTTTATTGAAGATCTCTTCTAAATAGTTTAATTCTTTACCAGTGAGTCTAACAGATTTTTTTTTCCTTCAAAATAAACATTAAGAACATCCGTTACATGAAAAAAAAAGTTCTCTTTGATAGTCAATTATTTTCCTTTGTCCCTTGGACAGTCATGTAAACCAGGTTTTACTAAAATAATGTGCAAGACAAACTAAGAATGCTGGTGGGAATTTGACGGAGACTCAAGATCTTAGTTAACTGTGCAGTATAAAAGCATATAGGAAAATTAGATGCCACTTCAACTGAACAAAGTGTTTTCTGTTCTATGTAAAAATTAGGCATGATCCTGTAATTGGTCAAGCCATTATGGAGAATACTGGGCAAATACAGGAATACAGCACCCTCAGGATACAGGTAAACTCCTCACCTTAAAAACAAAATGTAGCTCTCTGCATAGTGATGATTTCCATTCTTATACGATCTGTGTATTTGTAAAATAGGTTTACTCATCTCTTAGCATTTCAAAAGGTTTCAATGATTTCATGTTAAGCCTGATAAGTTTTTTTTTTTAATTTAATTTTAATAGTGAATTCATAGACTCGAATTCTCCCAGTCATCATGTCAGTATAATGTAGAGCAAGGACAGAATGTAGAGCACTGCCACTATGAGTTTTATTAATACATGGCTGTCATGTCATGGTTTAAGTAATTTTCTCTTTACTGTAAGTTATCACACTACTAGTCATCGTTGGCCTAGACTTTTTCCCCAATTAATTTCTTTCATTTTCCTCCCCCATTCACCCTTTTGCAATAACTATGACTGTCATGGCTATTAAAAAAAAGATGATTTCTTTCCATCACACCAGCTGTACAAGAAGAAGAAACTGACTCATTTGGCTGTATGGGTAAGTTTTAATTCAAAAAGAGAAAAATAATTTGAGCCAGTTTTATTTTTAGGCAGCCCCTGGTGTCCACTTTTTAAAAAGTTATTTGAGAATTACAACCATGCAGACAAGATTTAAAGTTGCATTTAAGCAAGCTCATCTATGGAAAAACTCTGAAACCAAACATGCCCACTTTCCTCAGAATAAAAGTTCTGTCTGTGTGAAAAAGATTTTAGAAGTTGCCTAAGTTTGTTTTTCTAGTTCTCAAACACATATATACATATACACACATATATATATAGACAGAGAGACCCCAAACAATAGAGAATTTCCTGTACAAAGTCATGCACATTTTGCAAACACGCATTTTTATGTTTATGCTGCTAACCACTCCTGAAAAGCCACAGTGAAGATTCAACTTCATCTTAGCAAAGTGCTTGGACACAGATGAAGCTTAAGAATACTTGAAAAATGAGAGAATTGATACAGCATTAAATAAAGAAAGTGATTAAGCACAACTGAAGACATACATCCACAAAAGCAGGTAAACTTTACAGTTTAGAAGACGATCTGGAGAGCCACATTTTACATTTCGTTTTAAACCAGGACAGTCCCACTGATGTCAATTTACTCCAATTTTACAGCTCTCCTGGAAAAGGCTCAGTTTATTTCAAAAATATCATACTACCAATACACTGTGAGATGACTCTTAAAAAAAATAAAAAAGCTTTGAGAAGATGTAAAACGGAGTATCTCAGACTACGCAATGCTTAAATGCTTTGTGGAATACAATTAAACATTAGTCATAATTAGTGCCAATGCTCTTCCTACTGATTCCAGAAGGCTGTAATTCTGAAAATAACATAAGCTGAGTGAAAACCAAATCTACCTAGTGTTACTCATACTTCTACGAGCCTGTAGTAACTTCACTGAAAAGAACAGTCCTGCATTTTTCTACTGTTTGTTTTGGCTAATCTGACACCATTATTTCCAAGATTATATTAAAATTCCACTAAAATACAATAAAATTGCGCAAGCAAGATCCAAATGAGGCTTCACATAATGACTGCGTTTGCGGGTACACTACTTCATAGAAGAGCTGCAACTGCAGCAAATTTATTACTCTCTAAATTAGTGCCAAAGTTCTGACTAATTCTTATTCTACTCCTTAGTCACAAGCAGCTTATAAAGAGTAACTTAACATTTGAAATTTTGGCTGGCAGTCCCAATTAAATAGTCTCATGGCTTTTTTTCCATTCTACTTAGTGGATGAAGGAGTTACATTCAAATATTAACAAAGAATACCAAATTTTTTGAGCTCAAAATTCACTTATCAGGCATTGCCTCCTCTATTCAGTCAAGTTTCACTGCTTCAGCAAACAAGCATTCTTTCCAAGTAAACTGCGACTTTCCTAACGCCAAACAGATAAGCCGGTCAAGTGAAAATGCAGAAAGCTTGAGTGAGCATCAGTGTACAGCATCTTGTAAAAGAAGCTGAACTATAAACTGACTGACAGATAAGCTACACGAGCAATTTGGAATAGATCAAGTGCTATTGGCATAAACAGTGAAGGCACCACAATTCTTTCTTATAAAAATAAGTATCTTAGTAAAGTATCACCTTAGTAAATCCAGATTTAGCTGTGCTACCTACCAGGAAGAGTTCAGAAACTCTGGAAAACACAGCAAATAAATGCATTTGATTTAACCATACAGTTTTCCACATTTTGCTTTCACACCATTGCTGCTATCAGCACAATGCTGAGCTGTAATAAACCACTCGCCTACAGCATTAGAAGGAACAGGTACTTGGTATAAATACTGTTCTGTTTGTTTAAAGACAACCCTAGTCATTTAGTCTGAGGAAGGGGCCTCTCAACTCATCCATAAGAGTGAACACTTGGGAGAAATTTTGTTTGAATTACTTCCAAAGGTGATGTTCATATGATAATGTCAGTGAAACCAAGCCATTTAACTAGAGACAAAAGCCTGTATTTTTAACCAGATTTCAATGTCTGCTTACTGCTTACAGCCTCTTTGCTCTGATTGCTCTCTATGATTATTTTGCCTCTTCTTTGATTCCTTTCTTCCTCCTTCAGAGGTCATCAGTACAATTGCATGTGAAGATATTACAGCCTTCTAATTCTGCCTTTACACAGTAGCTCAAGAGGACCTGGAACTGAACACATTTTCCATGAGGGTGTTT
Organism: Chlamydotis macqueenii; assembly: GCF_036417535.1. Lineage (NCBI taxonomy): Eukaryota > Metazoa > Chordata > Aves > Otidiformes > Otididae > Chlamydotis > Chlamydotis macqueenii. The sequence continues at coordinate 96,180,663 of NC_141556.1, read as the reverse complement.
ATGCAATCACTGCATTCCTTGAAGATTTTTTAAAGGTTTTATTTACTATCCAAATTTTGTTGTTCCGAGTACCCTTCCAGAACTTCAGTTGCTTAGCATTCATCCATGATAAATTCTGCAAGGTTTCCCCATTTATCCTAAGGAAATTTCAGACTAGTTTATATGATATAAGTCTGCTTTTTGGCTCAACGGACTACACTTTTCATAGGCTTCACTGCTCGGTAACCATATTTGATGGATTTAAAATCCAACTGGCATAATATAGTCAAGGGGAAGGAAAAAATATCCAATGAGTCAAGAGAAGCAAGTTCACAAAACAATATTTTCAGCCTTGGCCACAGGGGGGAAAAAAAAAAAAAAAAAAAGGAAAAAAAGAAAAAAAAGGATGTATGTGATAATTTTTTCCCTTTACAAAGTGTTTCGCATTTTTTAAATATTTGAACTGACATGCACTCTGTCACACACGTCTCAGTATCTACCACGCTCTGCTTTCTAAAAGTGCAGATCTGCCTGGTTTCCATAAAAGCCACAACAACCTATAATCCAAGTGCCAGTAAATTAAAACTGATATTCTACATGGGCAGGAGATAAGGCACGTGTACACTCAGCTGAACTCTGTGGACTTTGTTATGTCATGAGGCTGTGTAGGGTTATAAAATTGGGTTGAAAAGCTTAGGGAGTAAGGTCCTGTTGAATTCAAGAGAAGCAGAATGTGCCTTTATTCAGAGGGTACAAAGTGAATTAACCCTGCCATTATACTGCTTTAGCTGACTAGATGGTCATGAAGAAGAAGAAAGGTGGAAAGAATTTCTAATGCATCTCTAAAAGCTGTGTTGCGGTTGTGCAAAAAAAAGGGGCAAAATTATTACACTTAGCTTCTGTACGTCATTGCATGGAGAAAGCTCTCTGAATATATTCATTTTTCTATTTTAAAGTGTTCATCTCCTTCAGAAGATGCCTTTAAACATTCTCTTTCGGCAGTCCTGACCCAAGCTTCAATCAATCCTTCCAGCACATGGGCTTTGTCCCCTGGAAGCTACGTAGGCTCTTCACCTGTCACCAGACAGCTAAGGAGCAAGTACGTTGTATCCACATGAACAGGATGGGGAGAGTCTTGCTGAGGGTCTGCGCACACGGACCCAATCCCCCCAGCACTGTCTCACATGCCAGCAGTGCAACTGAGCCCTCCCCAAGCACGTCAGCATTTATAAGTTATAGCCTTGGGTTAGAAAGAATAATCCAGAAGAGTACTGACAGAAGAAGTCCAAACCCAATTTACATAGCACAGAAGAACTGAGGAGTTAATGAACTCATTTTATTCCCTTTTAATCTGACAAAATTTAAGCCTACTACATGTGGAAAATAATGGCCTGAGCCATGTATCTAGAAGTGGTGTGTTTGTTCCAAAACAACTTCAGAAAAATAGCCACAAGCAGTTTAAAGCATCCAAGGTTTTTAGAATTAGAAAGCAACTCTGCACCTCAATACACCTTTAAAAAGAGAAACCTTCACATTCAGTAAGTTTTCAGAAATCACCAAATATGTGCTTTTATAAGATCAACCTGCTTTTTCAAGGACTCATGAACAGGCATATAAACAGATCACTATTTACTTTTCAAAATTCTGGATACATTGCCTATATGTAAAAGAAAAACACATGAAAAACTTTCCAAGATATAGGACTTCCCTACTTCCTCCAGCCTTTCTTTGTAGGCTTGGACAAGGACATAAAACATTAAAAACTTAGTTGCTGATATTCCCTTCTAGCAAGACTGCGTTAAGCACAACGCACTCTCCAAGCTGCTAACACAAAAGAATATTAACAATATTTCTTATGAAAACTTGTAGCATTAAGACTATCCTTCTTTCATAAAGAGAAAAGCTCAAAAATAAGTCAAACTTCAAAATTAGTGACAATCTAAGAAATATTATCAAGACTGTCTTTTATTCGTATCTACACAGAAAAACTGAAGAGAAATTTTCACTTGATTTGACAGAGTCTTTTCTGAGGACCAGCCATGTGTGGTACCTGGTGCCAAAATGACACAGCTGTTCAGAGATGCAAGGCTTTAATCATTGATACTTTATTCCTTAAAAATGAGCACTGGGACACAGTCTAGCTAATTTGTGCAAGAGCAGGATAAAGCCTATGAGAAGCTGTCATTGAGCACAGATGACCGCTGGCTAGGCAGAGAAATAGTCTTAGATTATTTGTTCATCTTCAGTTCTGATGAAGTAAGAGTTTGAGAAGAACTGAATTACATTGGAAGAAATTTTTGGTTACGCCCTATAGAGCTATGCTATTTAAATAAAAGTTCTAAAATAGCAGATACTTAAAAAAAAAAAAAAAAAGCAAGACTAACAGAAAGGAGAGAGGAAAATACCAGCACAACAGGCTCATAAGCCAGTATAGCTGGTTTTGCATTTACCAGTAAGTGACCAGGAACTGGTAACAAAATAAAAACACATAAATAGAATGAAATCACATTCTCAGTAACTACAGCCACTTTTGTGCTGTTTGATACAAGGGTGACAATGTTCTGCTGGACACTTTCTGACTGCGTAGGAAATGGGGGCATCCATGAAGAACTGGATACATTGAAAACTAGACAGGAAAATGACAGAAATTCAGCAAATAGTTTAATTCAAGTTTCACTTCATTATTAGTTTTACCTTAATCTCTTTATACTTCATTTGACACAACATGCCTTAATCTGAAACTTAATGGAAACAAGCATTATGCACTCCCATACAATAGAATTAACAGAATAATAAAAAAGCACATTTCAATGTAGTATTCACTGCAGTTCAAAATATGACTGTTTCATGCATTAAAATGAACATTTCACAAAGGCAAGGATCATTTATTCCTCTCTTCAGAAGTCTGATTCACTATTTTTCTCTTAAAAAAAAAAAGTCTTGTAATGAAGTAGAAAAATACCATCTCCAATTACTTTATGTTGAATGAGCAACTGATGCAAAAATCTTGTAAACTCAGTCTGAAAGCTCTGAAGCATTCAGAAAGTAATTACAAATATCAAATGCATTCAGTTTGTGTTTGCAAATAACACATGCAAAAGGTCAAAAATTACTCTGTTCTATTAAAACAGCGACTTGTCTTACAAAACATACGGTTTACTTTCAATCTGGAAAAAACCCAACTTATTTTAAATAAAGATGAGCAAAAAAAACAAAAAAAAAACCCAAAAGCAACCTGTTTACTACACCAGTCAAAGACAAAAGGTTCCAGTCTTTGCTCGCAAACAAAAGACGGCAGTGCTTGCAGTGTATAGGAAACACAAGATACACCACAAATTCATAATCAAGGACTCAAGCAGACTAGCACAAAAAGTTGTCTTCTTTAAGAACGATGGGCAGAACATTAGAAGGTACAACAATGAGTGGCACAGAAGAAGAAATTTACGGAAATAAATCATAATGCTTAAGCTGTTATTTCCTAGCACTGCATGATTTCTCTGTTTAAGACACTATGTTACTAAACTGAAAACATTGCTGCTTGCTGCAAAAGTCTATACGACAGCATCTTATTAGAATATTTCAGTTAAAGCTGCTAGTAGTGCAGTTCAAATCTCCACTAACTGAGGTTATTTTGACTTGCAGAAGAACAGAGGAAGTATTTTCTACGCTAAATTGTGTTCAGTAGACACAAGCTTGTTTCCTGTCAAAGTACAACTCCTACTCCAGAGTAAGATGGCAATGGAAAGTCCCTAGGTGCATGTTTTACAACCACTTCCCACAATTTGAAAATCTTAGAAATTCTGATGAAGGCAGACATATTTGAATGGAAAAGAATGAAAGCTCCTAATTCTCAAGTCAAACAAGAAATCCCAGTTGTATTTGGGCAGGATATTAAATAGGATGTTTGAGTTAAATATTGCTGCTATTGTTCTATCTGAGATTAGGAAGAACTAAGATCACGGCATTTGTCAGGAACGAAAAAAAAGGAAGATATTGACATTGATTATTTTTATGTTATCGCACAGATGGAGTAAATTCAAGAGGTAGTGCTAAAATGATAGGACTTAGTTAAAGCCTTTGCACCTGCTCTGGCAGATGGATGCAACTAATAACAGAAAAGAAACAGAAGAACTCAAGTAAAATTGCTCCCTGAGGGTTAGGTTGTTTTAAAATTAAGCCGACACACTTTTTAAATACACTATATTATGGCGGAGATGTGTTTTGAAGTGGGCTGTCTAGTTTACAGCAAACAAACTCATTAGCAAGGTGTATAGAGAAACACAGGCCTAGCCCCACAATTAGTTTTCATACTCATTCTGCAAACAGATAATGTATTTTCTAATTGCTCATAGTCAAGCAAATTGTTCTGCTACATTTTGCATGGGAAACAATACCATACTTAAGTTGATTTCCTCCTAGTGTGAATGAAAGCCTTGAAAATGTAAGCCTGAGAGCCTTAGTCAGTAAAATTCTCACCAATACACTTCCAATGGGCCCTTTAAGGAGTTCACTGCTCAAGAAGCCAGTTGAAAGTAAATTTCGTTACTTGACGTCCAACCAAAACTAACAAAGATGAAAGGCTCCGTATTACAGTGCGTGTGTGTGCGCACTGTATTTATATGCACACACAGACATTCCAGCTCTATCTGTATACAGTTACTACAGCCACGATGAACTGGGCACATGACGATCTGTGGTGTTAAATTATTAGGATACTCCCTGGTAGTTTTGCCCTGTGTCAACTGGTGTTTTCCGAAACAAATTCCAGAGAGGTTCAGGGTTCACACAGGCCAAGGATCATCCCTAGATGCAGATATTCGGGGGTTAGGGGGACTAGGATGGGGAGTGGGGATAGTGCACTTTCAGTAAGAATGGTGGTAACTTGCCCTGTCATGCCATGCTGCCTGGCTCATTTTATTTACAGGTACAGACAGAGCCAAATTTAGCTTGTCTTTCCAAAGCAAGGATAAAAAGAGAATGAAATCCTCAGCAGGCAGAACTAATGCAGCAATACTGTATTAGCTGTACCATAGCAGCCTGCTGGAGCAATGACAGATTTCTACAGTGCGCAGAAACTTTGAAAACCAGGTGAGTGTGGGGTTTTTTTGGCTGGTTTGTTTGTTTGGGGGATTTTGTTTGTTTGGGTTTCCTTTTCCTACAGTACTTGGACAAGAAAGTGGGTTAAGCTGTTACATTATTCATATTTCATGTGAAAGTGTTTTTTTCATTTCTAGGAATCAGTAACAAAAAAAAAAGTAGGCTTGTGGACTCGATCATTAAAAATATAATCTTAGATAGAGAAAAAATAGTTAGAGGTAGCTGAGTTAACTGAAAAATAATCTAAAAACAGACTTCCATTGTTGTCACCAATTTTCTCTAATTACCCACTAAGGCAGAAAAAGCATCTATTATTATATTAACTTAAATTATCAGTAAGAGAATTGAGTGCCAGAGGTGATTGGTTTTGCTTTCTATCTCAGAGTTTGCTATAATAAAACAGGTAAATATGTTGCAACCTTCTTTAAAAGTTACCCACAATGGTGGCTTGCAGCTTAACAACCCCCAAAACCATAAATAAATGGCTTAAAAAAAAATAAAATAAAAAAAAAAATTAAGATCTGAAGAGCCTAGCATCCTTGAGGGCATTGTAAAATAACATTAAAAGATTTTCCATTTGCTCCACTTTAAAATTCTTAACAGCTATTACAGGTGGCTACATAATAACTGGATACTGGGAGGAGAGGTATGCATAAGACATTGTACATTTCTAGAATGGGCTAATGGAAATGTACTTAAGCAAACAGGCCTGGGACTTAAGTGTATCTGTTGTTACAATAGCTATCTTTTTTTGTTTGTTTGTTTGGGTTGTGATGTGGCTTTTTTTTTTTGTTGTTGTTGTTAGGTTTTGGTTTGTTTGGTGTTTTTACAAAACAGATGGATGTAGGGCACATGGATTCTAGAGGCCCTTAGAGCCTGAGCTTTCGTGCAAAGAGGGACCAGCTGCTTTCTGCTGGGGCACCACACACTGCAAAGAGTGTGACCTTGTCAGAGCTCAGCCATTAAACTGCTGCCTGACAGTACACCACAGAATGCTACGCCCCTCTGAACCGTTGCCTTTTCATAATATTGTGCATATTCAGTCAAAACACCAAAAGATTACAAAGTTTAAGGATGCTGGGATAGCCAGGGTATTGCATTACAATTAGCAAGAAGTCACTTCACATTCAACTTTTGAATTAGCTGACTTAAGCATTTACAAGCACTGCTACCATATCACTTCATTCAACATATTGCATACTGTATTAACCTTTAAAAAAATTATACCATACATGAGGGTATCTTATTTATGTGGCTATAAATAAAAGACACATCTGACCTCTTCATGGTTCTTACGTTTCAGTGTATTTGTCCAAAAAGTCACCACATAAATGAAACAGCTTCCAAACCACACACATTGACTGACATCAGAAAAATCAATATTTGAACCATTGGTGAACAAAGAAAACCAAAACAAAATGTCTCTCAAATATCTCTCTTGCTTCCAACTACTGTCAATGGCTCTTTGATGGAATTCATTCAAGAGCAGCAACATAAAGTTCATTCACAAGGCTGTCTAACAATTCGAGAGGAATGAGAGTCACCAGCAAAGTGAAAATTAAAAAAAAAAAAAACCAACCCACACATCACCCAACAAAACCAAAAGCACTTAACAGATAGGAAAATACTGCAACGGAGTTTAATTTTAATCTCTTTTATCTCTGGTTTTTTCCCTGTTTACCAAGCAGCTGGGCTTTTCAAGAAGTCTCATGATTTTGCCTTTCAGGAAAATGCTCAGATCTGAAATCCTTACCTTAAAAAGTGATTTAAGAGTTCAAAACAAGTTTTTTTTTTTTTTTTCCACACTGGGTTATTCCTTTATCATATCCTAACTTGCACCCACATTCATCATTATCATTTACCAAATCCTTGCAGTAGTCATCCAGACATCACTACATGACTGATTAGTACTTCAACTAGGTTGAGGGTCAGTCTCACGTAACATGGAATTCTCAAAATTTGTGACCTCAGATTTACCTCATTTCCATTCTGTAGTGTTTTCATACAGTGATTAAAACTGCTGTAAGTAGTGGATCCAAACTGTCAAGTTCTTCAGTATAATAACCAGTAAAATAAAACAATTAGTCAGAGAGCTTATGAGTAAGAGAGATCTGTGGAGGCATTTTAATTGTACATACATAACTTGGGGGCCTTAATTAGACATCAAACTTACCTGTGCACCTGACATACAGCCCAAACAGAAGGATGCTCTTCCCCACAGAGAATCAAAGTATCTGACTCAGGTTTCTGCTTTGAATCACCTTGTGGTCTCTCAACGAACCTACACATAGCAAACTAGCTTCCTAATTTAGACTGTTAAGCCAGCCTAAAGTGGGGCAGCAGGAATTCCCTCTCACGTGTCCCTCTGGATGGACACACTAACACACTACTGCTAGCCTGCATGAAAATATTCCAGGTGGTCAGCACCTTCAGCCTTTTCAACGGCCTTTTATCCTTATGCGCCCCATAGATCCAGTGGGCAAGGTAAGTCCTTGTGTTCTCCACTTCTAACAAGCACACGCCTCAAACTTTAAACGCACAGCAGCTGTTTGCTACTCTGCTCTCAGCTGTCTTTTATCAAACGGTCCTTTCATTCTGCATGCTTGAAACCACAAAAGCAATGCTGTGTCTTCTAGTCCTTTCAGAGCAGAGCACGCAAAAGCTTGACCCATCTTTAACGCCCTTGATATTGAAACCATAGGTATCTCTTTCACCTGCTTCTCCCAGCTGGCTTGCTTCCAACATATGCTCATACGACCCTCTGAGGATCATAATTCCCAGAATATCTGTACATTCAGCACAGCATAGGCAATGAAAAAAGGCTGTTTGAAAAACCTCTCTCCCTATAGGACTGGCTATTCTTTTAATAACGCAACACACACACACAGGGATGCAGGGAACCAAGCTGCTTGCTCCCGCTGGCTCTGCACTCAGATGAACTGCAAGACAACATGACTCAGCCCCAGACAGCTACCAAGTACAACTCACAGATCGTAGCTCTTGGCAGCGTGTGGAATATGAAGAGGATGACATAACAACAATAAAAACAAAACAATCGAAAAAAAAGAACCAAAGATTTAATAAGTTCAGAAAAAAACCAGTCAGATCCTCTGCTTTATCCACAACCAAACAAGAGATAGTAAAAGAGCGAGCAGTCACTACCACCATAATCTTATGCAAGCTGAGCTCCAAATGAAAAAAGGACAGGGAAAGCTGCCAGAAACAAGTTTTAAACCAACATTTAAAACAACACGGGGAAGAGAAGAATTTACAGAGCCTTCAGTGACGTGAGAGGCTTCCAATCCACTTAAGGCAGGTACCTGCCAATTCATATTTTAAAGCTATAGAGGGATAGTGACCTTTGAGGAAGAAATTATTGATATGATTTTATTGTTGTATGTATGTCCAGAGAAGCAACTCGACACATTTAAAATCAACAGCAAGATACCTGCATCAAAACTACATATAAATGACAATATAAATAAAAGGAACATTGAAATACTCTACAACTTTTTCTACTGTTTTTCCTGACGCATATTTTATTAGAAGCCAAAAATCAGAAAAAAATAGCAAAAAATGAAGAAAAAGGGCTATTTAAAAAACATTTCTGCAGAAGAAACTACAGAAAACGCACGTTGATATTCAGAAAACTGAAATTTAAAAACACTCTTCTAATGCAACTCTCTTCAGAAAACAGCCTCAAACTTTTTGAATGTTGTATTTTTGTTTCCTTGTATGATAATTAATTAGAAGATCAACACTTGCAAACCGTAATTACTCCCTGGAACACCTTCAAAAGAAACTGAAGGCAAATGCCTTGCACTCTATGCAGGTCAGCAGCACTCTTTCCTCTCCGGGAGGTAATACACAAATCTGAGATGAAAACTTGCCCTAAAATAAAAGGTAAGATATTAATCAGTTGTGTTTTAGTTACCATATCCCCACAGAAAGTACTCATCTTAAAATAAACATATACAAAGTGGCATTTTTACCCAGAAAATATTTACACGTTCCCTCACCACCTTCCAGAGCAGCAGTATGAGTCTTTTAGGCCTCATCGCTTCGGGTGGATCTCCAGCCCATTTCCAACATGGGAAATCTCAGCACTCGCTTAGCAACCAGCCTCCCCTCCCTCTGAAAAGAACAAGAAAAGAAACCAGACATACAGAAGGGAAAGAAGTTCCTGTTCTTTGTGGCCACCAAAAAAAAAAAAACAACCAACAAACTCTCAAAAGCATGAAGGGGAGGTGCAAAGGCAGAACACTCAAAAAGGCAAAAAAAACCCAACTATTGATTTTTAACAGTGCTCTAGAGGAGGGAAGGACACGCTGCCACAACCCTGGCCATATGTTCAGGCCCTAAAAACCCTACAGCCAGGGAAAGCTTCAGTGCCCCCCCACGTGCGACCCCTCCCCAGACCCCCACGGGCCTCAAACTCTCCCCTGCGCCCCCAAGCAGGCGGGCGAGCGTGACGAGGCGGGACCGGAAGCTCCACCTCCCTCCCTTCGAGCTCAACCAGTGGTCAGTTCTCCCATCACTCTCAGCCCTGCCAGCCCCCTCTCCTTCCCGCCCCCTCCCCATCCCCGGAGCCTGTTTCCAGCCTCCACCCCGCCCCGTCCCCAGCTCCACGCTCACTTGCTGGCGGCCACGTCAAGCAAACACAGTTTCCGCTTTTGATTGGCTGCTCCCAGGCGGCGGCTCCCGCCTGCGAGAAGCGGGGGCTCGGTTCTTCGGCGTTGCCGCCCGCCCCCGCTCCAGCCCGGACGCGCATGCGCGGGGCTGAGTGTTGTCCTGGGGCGGGGGGGGCGGTGGGCATGTTCCGAGGAGAGGAGCGGCTGCCAGAGCGCAGCGGGGAGGGGGCGGGAGCGGGAACGCCGCCGCCGGGGAGCCAGCCTCACTTTTTAGGAGTGAGGGGAGACCACAGCCTGCCGGGGGCTGCCAGCGGTGCCGCATACGGACCTGTGCGTGTGCATATCTCTCTCTCTGTCTCTCTCTCGCTCGCATGCGTCTGTGGGACTCGCTCTCCGCACACACCCGCGCACAAACCCGCCCAGCGGGCGGGCTGGGCTGTGGTGCGGGCAGGGCGATGCGGGCGGCGGGGCGGTAGCTTCTCCACGCTTCCCTGCGGGGCACCCGGCCGCCCGCCCTCCAGCAACAGGAGCAGCAGCAGCAGCAGCGCCGCGGGGCAGAGTCTTGCGGGGCAGCTGGCGTGTTGAGCGGAGCCGGCGTGGCGATCGCCAACGGCAGCCCAACGGCGCGGCGGTCGGGACGGGGCGCGGGATGCGCTCCGCCTGCCTCCCGCCGCCGTGAATCCCGCCGCCGCCGCCGGAGGGAGGAGAGCCGGGTCCGACGAGACGCTGCGCCCCGCTCCGCTCCGCCGCCGCCCCGGGGCTGAGGACGGGGGAAGCGGCCGTCGTGGGGGTCTGAGGAGCCTACCCCGCACCCCTCCCGCCCCGCACCCCTCCCGCACCCTCCTGGATTTTCCCGGCGGCTCCTCTCGCTCTCGGCACCGAGCCGTTGCGGGGCCGATCCGTACGTATGCGTGCGCCGGGAGCGGGGTCCGTCCCCGCTCGCCCCCCCCCCGGATTTCTGCCTGCCTGCTGCTTTTTCTGCTCCCCTCTTCTCCTTGCCCCCCCTCCCCCGCTGCGGCGCGGCTTCTGCTTTTGTTGTCCGGTGACGGGCATGTGCCCGCTGCCCCTCGGCACGGCGGGGCCGGGGTTGGGGGGAGGGTGGGCCCTCGGGCAGCCGCGGCTGGGCCCACGCCGTTGCCACCGGGTGGGTGAGTTCGTTCCCCCTCCCCGCCTGTCCGTGTTCACCACAAACGCGGGGCCGCTTGCCGCTGGTGTAAACTCGGGGTGGGGGGCGGGTGGGTTTTACGCTGTTCTGTCACGAAAAAAAAAGTTCAACTCGTCCCTAAACATGCCATAGTCTCGCCCTTTCCTGCCCACGGAGGAGGAAGTGTTGCCTCACTGGCTGCGGCGAGTTTTATGACAAGAAGTTGTCGGAGCACCTTGTGAGCCTTGTCTTTCTTCTCTCCTTGCGGCCAGCTGGGCTCCCCCATGGCCAATTCCCTCAACGGCCGGAACCCCCGCAAGGGACGGATCCTGGGCTTCATTGACGCCATCCAGGATGCGGTGGGCCCCCCCAAGCAGGCAGCTGCCGACCGGAGGACTGTGGAGAAGACCTGGAAGCTTATGGACAAAGTGGTGAGTGTCTGCCTTGCCGCCGTCTACGCGCAGGGTGTGGAGAACGGGGCCGCTTAAATGGGTGCTCTTTGGGAAACGGCGTCTTCTGCAGCTCCAACTGCTCTGCTGCCTGTGCCCCGGGAGGTCAGGGGACTTATGTTTTTGGTTATTTAAGCACTCATTTGTCTTTTTTTTAATTTTTTTTTTCCCCATGGCCTCTGGCTATGTTTTTTTTGTTTTATTTTAATCCTGCTTTGTGGAGGGGAAAACAAATGTGTGTGTTTGCCTTAGGCTATTGTTATTTTCAGATCCTTTAAAATGACTCAAACTTGAAGAGCTGTCCTAACGAGAAGCTGCTTAACTTAGACTTGCCATCACGCATTCTGTGTGTTCCGTGTGGGATCGCGTTGTTAGTCTGCAAACAAAACCTCTGAAGTATGAAATTTCAGTTGAGCTAATCGTCCTGTGAGACGTGCTCGTGATGGCAACATAGATACGTTTGTGCTTTTAGGAATGTGCGTGGGGACTGGGGGATGTCACTCTTGTCAGTTTAGTAAACAGATTAGTATGGCATGCCTAACTTTTCAGTCTGTGTTCTGCATTTTGATGATTTTTAAGTACTCTTCATTTTGAAACTAGAAATACACAGTGCTGAAACTCATTTTTCAGGAAGTAAAGAGATAGAGTTGGTTTTTTTAGATCTTGCAGTTCTCTGCTCCCGCCTGAAACATTTTGTTTGGTATGATACAAAATGACAACTGGTGTGATGATGGATTAGCTAGGAGAGTTCCTTAGCAATGATGGGAGCAGTTTGATTATAACACGGATAACTGTTCAGGAGATGCAGGCACTCTGTTTTGCATATGAGATGATACTTGAGAGCTTCCTCTTGAAACTGCTGGGGAGTGAGGGTTACTACCTGTCAGTCCTGGGTCTGTATGGCAGGAGAGTTATGACTTCTTAACTCAGTGATTCTTCACGAGTTACTGTAACCCTTTGCTTTCCTGGTGGTTCTTGTAAAATGTGGATGTTTAACATTTCTTAAAGTTCATAAGTAGTTATACTGATGTGGTGGAGATTATTTCGTGTTATGTGACTTGATAGGTGATAATTTTGAAGTATTTGATTGAGTACTTGTATGCTCTCCTTTCTGATCCTCCAAGAATAGCATCTGTATTTGCACCACAGTTTCTGATGATGATGATAAACTTAAAAAACAGCCTTGATAGAAATAGTTATTATCACAGAGACTCTGTTGGCATTTCCCTGTTAATGATGAGGCTGCTGTAAACAGTGAGCCTCTTGTAATAAGAACTGCAAGTATAGCTACCTGGCAGCAGGGACTCTTCTTCTGTAGAAGGAAGTTTTTTGGTTTGGAAACCAGGAATCGGATTTGTTGTTGCTGAAACCACGTGGGGAATGTATGGCTTAATTTCCCCCTGTGTCAGATTATTTACAAATCTATATGGTAAGGTTGTCCCCTTTTTTATTTGTTTATATATTCACAGTTACCAGAAAAACTTAACCCCACTGCTTGAACTTGTAGATTGCTTTTACTCTGCTAATGTAACTGTGTTTGTCACTATTACAGCAGAGCATCAGAACAGCCAGCAAGGCCTGTTCTCTGGAAGTCACTGGAAAAGCTGGACGTTTGGACGTTGCGCTGTGCTTTCTTTTTCATTTTACTGGATAAACGCCCTCAATTTGGATCTTTAATGTATCCTCTTTAAGCTGCTCTCAGTTAATCAAATTTGATTTCCAAATTATATTAAAGTATACCAGACAGGATGATGTCATAGTGTGAGAATGCTGTAGCTTGCTGCTTGAGTTTTTAGCATTTGGTACTTACAGTGAAAGGATGTGTTTGAGCAAATTTAATATGTTGGCAAACAAATTTAAGTCTCTTAGCCTTATGTGACAGTAGGCACAAGAAGGTCATTTTCTCCTCTGCCTAGATCAAAACTAGGGATTAAAATCAGAAATAGAAACCTACTCGACTGACTGTTGTTTCAAATCCCATTTCTGGAGTGTGTCCTGTGGCTGATTTCTGTGGTGGGTCACTGATCAAATTAATACCTAGTGAAGGCGGTAGGCTCTGCAAAGTCTGTGGGGTGCTACGCACGGTAAGATTGTGGTTTTGAGGCCTGTTTTGCTTGTTGTAATAACAGTCATTATCCTTGTTTATTCTTTAACTATAATAGCTGTGATAACCATCTTTTTGCTGCAGTGAGGGTAGGTGAAGTTTTCTCCCATTTTAAAGATATCAGGGAAAGGGAGAATGGCAACAAAGCAAAGCTATTGTCTTGACCAAAGGATGAAAAAAGAGTAGTCTTAAAAACTAGGGGCAGAGCTTAGTCATTTCTGGTTTACATTTCTTTCTTTCTTAAAATTGCCATTCTATACCTTTCCTTCATTTCTTTCTCTAGTTTCCTCCTTTGGCAGATGAGATCTTCTGTATGGATTATTTGTTTTCAACAATAAGAGATTAGCCAATACTACAAATATTGCTACTCTTTGAGAACTGTACTATGAGAGTGGTTTTATGGTGTATGTGAAAGTTCTGGCTACTTAGATACCGTGCAGACTTCTCTGTGTAGAAATGGTTGTATGTCATGCTTTGGAGTTGTTCAGCTCTCATGGTAACGTTTGGTTTTCATGGGCTCATGCTTCAGCTGTTAGAATAGGCAGAAGGTTGCAGTTCTGCTTAATTGTATTCTCTTTAAACTTCTGTTACCAGTTTGAAAAAATCAGAGGTTTTAAAGAGTTCTTCAGCAGGAGAGAACGTTGGGACAGTGCTCCTGGTTAGAGTCCTGTTTGTAAAAGCTACTGTAAGCAACATACTAGCAGGGAATTGGAAAAAAAAAAAAAATCTTGTAAGTAATCAGTGAATGTGAATTGTTACCTGTCTGTGTATCTTATATCTGCATCTTCCTTTTTATGCTTTATCCTCTGGGATCTGTACTTTTTGAAGTTTACTAGTTTTATTTTTTAATATGAATTTACAATACTAACTGCTTTATTAAACGGGCATCAACTGTTAGCATCAATGTCCAGTTTCCCTGCTGCATTTCTCATGGGTAAGCAGTAGCTTTACCATTGAGAACCAAAAATATTTTGTTTAGTTCCTTTGCAATGCGGAGGATAATATGCCTTTTATGGTTTGGAAGGCTAGCTCTGCTTTCCAGCTAGCACTGTATAAGCAAGTTAAACATATGTCTGTAAACTTCTAGCAAGCAAATTACTGTGCTTAAAACACAATATATGTTTTAGAAAGTTCATGTCCTGTAAATAAAAAAAAATATCGTTAACAAATAACTCTGTCTTCCTTTATACTTAAATGACATGGGATTTTTTTTTTTCTCTGAGATTTCAAATCTAATGATTTTAAAACCTAGAAACTAACTTTGTATTGTTGTTAGAGAATAATGGTTATCTGGAGGACAATTTTGGGAGAGAATACCTGTTATAAAAAATTGGAGTAGTTAAGTTAGTGTACTGCTCGGGCTGTTCAGAGTTGGCAGTACTATTGTGCACACTTGTGAGTTTCAAGCCGATAAAATTGTGATACATTCTGAACAGGATTCTTTAAAACAGGAATATTTCAGCAACTTTCAATCATTTTTCAGTACTGTTATGCACTAGACCTGAAAATAATTATATTTTAGAATCATAGAATGGTTAGGGTTGGAGGGGACCTTTAAAGGCCATCTAGTCCAACCCCCCTGCAAGGAGCAGGGACATCTCAACCAGATCAGGTTGCTCAGAGCCCCCTCCAGCCTGGCCTTGAATGTTTCCAGGGATGGGGCATCCACCACCTCTCTGGGCAACTTGTTCCAGTGTTCCACCACCCTCAGTGTAAAAAACTTTTTCTGATGTCTAGTCTGAATTTACCTTCTTTTATTTTAAAACCGTTACCCTTTGTCCTTTCACAACAGACCCTGTTGAAGAGTTTCTACCCTTCTTTCCTAGAAGCCCCCAGTAGACAGCTTTGAAGTGTATTTTCTACTGTGAATATTAACAATATCGTCTAAACTGCTTGGGCACTTTGTCATGGCCCACCCAGTTGTTTGACTCTGATTATGTAAACGGGGATGGCGTTTTGATTTGCTATTTAATAATTACCTAAGAGTGAATTAGAGTGCGTCTCGAAAGCTCATACTGTTGACTTAGTGAGTAAAAGCTGTATTACCTCTGTAACTTAGAAATGTGATTTTCTTTACATTAACGTTTGTCAGCATCCAAGTTTTTCAACACCGTCTAAGTGAATATGCAGTGCATAGTAGTTGAAACTATGTGTGTGTTGGTTATTCTTTGCAACACTTTATGTAATTGTTACATCAATGTGCCACCTTCCAAGTCAATGAAATGTCACTGTTCCACAAAGGATCTACAAAACACAATCAATCGTAACCATGATATTCTTCAGTGTATTACCTGGTCAAAGTTGATAGGAGGTTCTACATCCTGGAAAAAGAATAAAAATTTAAACTGAGAATAGAAGCTTCTCTTTTTCAAATTGGAAGAAAGTATAAATGGCTCTCCAAGTCAGCTGTCCTTGTGTGTATGTAGCATTAGCATAGTTATTGCTCATTCTTCCAGTATGGAAACATATGGCACAGTTGTGGTGTTGTAGCTATTGAACCAGCACTCACTGTATTCTCAGCTGAAAAGATCAGTTATCGGTCACGTCTACTTACGTTTTGATGTGAAGACTTCTTTCCGAAAAAAAACCCCATCTTTCTGTGGAAAATAAAATGCATTCCAGTTAAGGTAATTTCTGGTGGGAAGAAATGTATGATGAAGAAGCATAATGTTCAGATTTCATTCATTTTCTTGATTAGTCCCTCCCTGGTGAAGTTCTTCAGAATTGATTGTTGGTAGTGTTGTGTGTTGTGGTTTTCTGGAGAATTGTTACGGTATATTACTGCAGAGCTACCATTATGCTGTCTGTGGTGTGTCAGTGTTTTTTTGTTTTTTTTTTTTAATACTTTGACTTTTTTGTTACGCGTGGCAGAAGATACTCTTTCCGTAGACAGTTTTGAAGTGTGCGAGCGCTGATGCTCTGATTGTTCTAGTCCACTCACTGCAGCTGAAAGCAGTGTTTAGCGGATGTCATACTCATTAGACACTCTGTTTTAGCTGTGTTACCTTCCTCGTATTGTCTTTCACTAGCGTTAGGTGTTTAAACAGATTCTGTTAGGGCTGCTACACTTTGCTGAACAAAGCTCTTTTCTCAAGTGAGTCCAGGTTTTTCAACTTTGCTTTAAAAAGTGAATAGAAGATACAGTTTTCTGTAAGAAATTAATTGTCTAAATACAATAGACATCCATTACTCGGATCTCTGAAGAAGCTATGAAACAATACCTTACAATCTTAGTCAAATATGTTAAAAAATGTTATGAGTAGTGGTATTTATTTGAAGGGGGAGGGAGGAGAGAAGGGACAGGGGGTTGAATGTTTTAGTAGGCACTAGAGTAAGCTTGTCAGGAGGTTCACGAGTTAACTGTTTCAAAATCTGTTTCTGGTAGATTAGAGTAATGGTTAGTTCTTCACAATCAGAATTGCATTCTGTTGTTCTGTGATTCTCAAGTACTTGGATTTACCCTAAGTGAGGTAGTGAAAGGAGCTTAGTTTTGTCTCACTTTACCTCGGTGAGAGAGACATTTCTTGCTGACTGACTGCTTTTCATTTTTTAAACTGAATGCTTGCTAAATATATACATGCTTACTTCCAGTCATAACAATGCACAAATCACACAGTGATGTGATTCACGTCCGCTCCTGAAGTGTTGGTGAGGACTGTTTTGTAAAGTGTAATATGGAGGTCTTTGTTTTTGATTGGTGGTGTGGTGGCTTTTGTTTGTTTGTTTTGAGTTCCGTTTTCTTTTGAAGAAAGGTATTTGTGCCACTTCTGGTGCATTGGTAAATCTTTTGCGTCAGCAGATGTCATTTCTTACAGCTTACTTTTAATTGTGAACTGCTGTGGTACGTGTCAGGACATCCTGACTCTGGAAAACATATGGTTTACCAGCCATCTCTTTACAAACATACTTCCTCTGGACTGAAGCCTTGTGTGCTCTGTAAAATGAAGAAAGCCTTGTACTACTTCACTGGATCATTGACTTGAACTAAATGTTAGCATTTTTTCAGTGAGGATGCGTAAGACTGCTTGAGTTATACTGTAGAAGAATTTTTGTATGACTTCGTTAAAGGCTTGTTCTGGAGTTGAAGGTTCTAGTAATGTGCTGTGTTTATCTCTGTAAATGCAGCAGAAGGTGAAGCCTTGTAAACCATGGTGACCACAGGATCCTGTTTTGATGTATGTATGACTGTTTGTAATGATACTGGACTGAAGAAGACTTTCTACAACATCTGAAAGAGAAACTAATTCTTCTTTATAACTGGATGTTCTTTTTCTGTACTTGAATGGACCAACTGTTGAAAACACCCCAAGCAGCATAAGCAATTTGCTTTTTCCTGTTGTTTTTATATTTTTAATGGTATTTATAATACATATGAAGCCACTTCTGTTCTGCTTGTTGGCACATCTGATCGAAAAGATAGACTTCAGAAAGAGAATTAATTCTTTGTTCATGAGATTCATGAGATTTAAGTTAAGATAAATAAGCAGTTCAAAATGACTGCAGTCTTCTCTGCTTGTGGTCTGCTCTCATTGCTGACTTTTTTCCACTGAATAAGTATTTTCCTATTTTCAACTGTTTTTTTTTTTTGTTTTGTTTTGGTGTTTTGTGGGGGTTTTTTTTTTGTGTGCTTTTGCTCCAGAGAGTTCTAATGTCTAATCAGTGATATTGGTTTGTCATCTGTAGTTGGCTTTGGTAAGAATGTCAGTCTTGTTTCACATTTTCACTAGATCAGAAATCACAGAGAGCAAAAGCTCAGATAATAAATGTATACATTTTTTTTTCTTGAAGGTTTTTACCTCTCTCTTTGGATTCCAGTTCTTCTAACTCTTCTACAAAGAGAAATTCACATATGTCTCTGCATGGATGATTTTCGGATCTGTCTACACATGTGAAATTCCTTGCTCATGTTTCTGAAATCTCCTTAATTCTATCTGTCAGCTTAACTTCAGCACAAGTAGAAGAAAATGTTTAATCTTGTTTTTAAGTCTCTCTTAGTTCCTTTTGTGGTCTTCTGGGGTGACACCATCATCCTGCCTTTGCTCAGGCAGCTCCTCTCCTTGAAACTACTCTTTTCAAAGTTCTGTCTGAATCTTTCAGATCAATGCATTCACCTGAATCTCTCGTCCAGGCATTGCTAATTTATATATTGTTAAGCTCAGCTTTGCTTTTCTGACATTGAAAAAATGCTATCATATCCAACCTTTATTCTTTGCTGCAGGCATCTCCTAACCCATGAGTTGAACTGTGTTGTCCTTTTTCTTTATATTGATAACCAGCTTTTTATCACATGAAATATAAGCAAGTTCTTTTCGGTTTCAGCGTCTCTTGCTGTCCCACTTTTGCAGTTACGGATTGCAGTTCCAGGCTTCATCACCTGATGAAAAGATGACCAAAGATCTTTATGCATTACTTCTTGTTTGTTTGTTTCCGGCTTGTTCCTCAACTTAAGGGGAATTCCTTTATGAGCGACTAAATTATTGTAGAGCTTGCCTTGAAACTTAGCTATTTATATCTAGAAATACTTAACTTCTAGTTCCCTGAACCTCTCTTCAGCTTGTTGAACAGTGTTGTGCTTCTGTATTCCTATTTGCCTGCATCCATCTGCTGTCTTTTTGTTTCCTACTGAGATTGTAAGTTTCTCTGTGGCTTCTCTGTGGTTTCTCTGTGACTGTTCTACAACACAGCAGAAGGGTTCCTGATCTGTTACTTGGTCTGGTAAGTGGAAGAATAATAGAAATTACTAAAGTAAGAGTGGATCAGTGAAATGATGGGAAATATTGCAAATGCCATGTATTAAATACTGTTTTTTGAATAGTGCTGACATTTCTAGGGTAGCTATGAGTTGGCACTGTTCTAATGGTGCTAGACGACTTTTTAAAAAACTTGTTAGTGCTTGACTTTTGTCCACTCATCTGTATATCTGCTTCTCTAACTATGACCTCAGTTACCTGAATCTAATTGCTTTGTGTGTTTTTGTGTGTGTGTTTCAAAGAGAAAAGGCAATTGTGTGTTTGCTTTGCTGTTTGTGCTGCATAAAGGTCTGTTAGTGGCAGCAGTCTGAAGGCAGTGAATTTCTTAATGGTGTAGATCTAGAAATTGAAGGAGAGGTCAGCAATAGTGATATAGCTTTGAATTTAGAGAGGTGAATGCTGTAGGATGCAAGTTCCCTCCCCCTTGGAAATGCTCAAGACTGCATTTTTTTTTTAAGTTGATACATCAGTAGTGATGGGATTCTGCTTTCAGCAGTATTAAGACATTTTTACAGCCTCGTTAATGAGCTCAAAAGAATGTCAAAGTCAGTAATATGTGATGGGGCGATCTCCAAATTATATCTATAAAAACTTTTAGACCACATGGACTTAATTTTTTTCTAAGTATTTGCCTATGTGCAACTGCACTCACACATCTAGAGTATGTGTCTCTGCATTTTTTTAGCTGGGTGTGATTGGCTCAGTGCAATAGCACTCAAAAACTACCTGTTAGTTTTCAATCCTTTTTGCTTTCCAATACATAATGTTACAGAACGAACTACTGGAGAATTTTGGGAGGCAGGAGATAATTACTTTAACCTTGTATATGTTCAGGAAACACAACCAGTACCACCTTCTTCCAGAAACATTTCCAGTGGGGACTAGACTCAAATAAAGGTGTCCAATTAATCTGAAGCTTATTCTTTTAAGTAATATATATTAATCAATTAATTTTTTTTGTGCAATTTAAGAATATGATAATTCCAAGTCCATTAAGATGTTATCTTCTATTACAGCTGTAAACTGGAAAGCATTGAGTTTGTAATGTTTTGTTTCCTGGTTTATGATATCTGTTTATGGGTGACTTTATTTCCTATCTGTCGTAGCTGATAGCTTTTGAACCACTGGCATTGTGGTTCAATTTTCTTGTGTAGACCTCTCAAACTTTAAATTCCTATAGGTTCTAAGAGGTTACATTGTTGGATAGAAAAAAGAGAGACCCAGCAAGATGACAAGGTAATTTAAAAGGTCAGTTCTTAGTAGACATGTAAACATCTATCAGGAAGTTCACCTGTAGCAAACAGATCTGCATGAAACTACTGCTGTTGGCAGTTTTGATAATATGCTCTTTAGTATATAGTAGGCAGGCAAAGATATTCGTACTTTAAAAGCAAATCCCTAAACTATTTAAGTAAGGTTTTTTGCTTTTTTTGTAGATGTGACAGGATTAAGTTAAACTTCACATCCTTTGACATTAGACACTATGTTGGAATTTCACAGAATATAAATGAAGTAGGATTTAATTCTTTGTGCCTGGAGGTTAGAGAAGTGTGCTTACACCTGTTAATTTTAAGATGTCAGATCAGGTTTTGCCCCAACATATTTATTGTTTTTTACATTCTCTTGTTTTTACTTATAGGTAAGATTGTGCCAAAACCCGAAGCTTCAACTCAAAAACAGCCCACCTTACATACTTGACATTTTACCTGACACTTATCAACATTTGCGACTTATCCTAAGCAAATATGATGACAACCAGAAACTTGCACAACTCAGTGAGAATGAGTATTTTAAGATCTACATTGACAGTCTCATGAAAAAATCAAAACGGGCTATAAGACTCTTCAAAGAAGGAAAGGAAAGAATGTATGAGGAGCAGTCACAGGACAGGTAAGTGAAATATTTAAAAATGAAGTAGATTGTCTGGCCTGTCTGCATTCTTAACACTGTTTACAGCCATTGTGTTTTGACATTTTTAATTATTTAAAGAGCAGAAATATTTATTGTTTGGATTCATTGAACCTGCAGGTCAATCAGTAATTTGCTGGATTTGTTGCACTGTATGCTCTTATCTGTCACTTTTTGACCTTTAAAACCAAGTGCATTTCCTTCATAAAACATTCATTTCATTATAATTACTTGTGCACAGGGCCTTACAATATGTAGTTTTTCCTCTGGTAGAGGGTGAGCGACTGTTACTTCAATTGAGCTTGATCTCCCTACCCCAGTTCTTAAAACTATGGGAGCCATGATGGATATTGACTTAAAGCTTTCACAAGTGATGAAATGGAGCAAAACAATATTCACATTTTTGAGATATTGTGTGATCTTGGCATAAGGTGATGATAGTGTTAGCTGGGTGCTGAGAAGCCTTTTGAGGAACCTAAAGGATTCCCGATTTGCAGTGGTTCAGTTTTAGCAACAGATGATGTCCACTTTATGTGTACTCTTGGTGGCGAGTGAAGAGGTTTTTAATATTTAATTTTATTACCTAATATTTTTAAAATAATGTTTCGAGAACCTCTGTGCAAAATCCACAGTTTTGTTTTGGGAAGGGATAGAGTAGTGTTGTGGCACTTAAAATCTGCTGTGTGTGGTATATCTTTAAATCTATTCAGATAAAAGATACGCTGCTTTCAGAGTCTCCCGTTTTTAAGGAGATAGTGGGGAATGTGAAATGGAGAGGAAGTGAATGAAAGATTGAATCGCTGCCATTCTGTCTGCACCTGAGCTCAGAGACAGGATTGCAGTATAGTTGTACAGATGGTGGTAGAAGCAGTGAAATGTCTACAGTCTTGTAAATGTCACTGCTGTTATGTATGATTTATTCATAAGTTCCTTCCAGATCTTTAGGAATGATTATGGCTATTCAGTATACTGTGATAGTCTCCTGTATTGGATAGGGGATCTGAAACTTGCTTAACGTCTAAGAAATTTTTTTTAAAAGTGTGGAAAGACTGTCCAGTTGTGAATATACTTGAAGCAATTTGCCTGAGATGAGTAAAATACAGTGTTTGAACTATTTTAGTGATGAGTAAAGATCTCGATGAATGGTTTTTGTGTTTGAATTCCTAAGTATGTAAAGGAATGTTTTCACTGTAGATGCATTCTTACCAGAACCCTTGGAAGAATTGTTCAGCACTGAGCTGATGGGTTCATTTTTTTTAGTATCCTATTTGTTGTATGTACAGAAGTCATTGTGTTGCAGAGGAAATAAGAACTTTTTATGGTAAGGGAAAATTGACATAAATGGCTCCATTATGTAAACAGGTTTTATTTTGACTTCCCTGTGTTGTATGAAACCCAGATTTACTTATGGTTTTGCTTACTGTTCACAATAAATTAAAGCCAGTTTCAGTGTCACTCTTTCAAAAAGTCTGCTATATGCTCTGTTCAGTGGTTCAAACAGTGTCTTAGTAACTGTATCTAGTTGCTAGAGTTGCTTTCTTCTTTCCAATTACCCACTTCATTTCCTGCATAAGGGTAATGGTGGTGACATAAGGATGTCTTTTGTGAAGCAAACAATTTTTAAAGAAGGTGTAGTTAGCATAGTTACTGTCATTTATTTGGGCTGTTCTTGGGAGATGACTGGAGAGGAGGGATTTTAAAACTAAACACAGTAATGAAGTGCACTGAATCGCAATAACTACTTCAGGCTCTCTAAATTTGTGTTTCTGAAGCTGACAACGTATTGCTGTATTGTTTTGCCTGACTGATGAAGTTTGAAAGAAAGGAGTAAAATATAAATGTTTCTCCTGCGCTAAAGTTGCTAGTTGTGTTTCCCATACAAACTGCTTTCTGACTATGTGTCAGAATGCTTAAAGAAAAACCAAAAGTTATAAGCATTGATTGTTTCAGCAGTTCATGCCTTGTGCTGTTATCAGTTAAAGTCTACATCTTTGTGCCTTCATTGCACCCTCTTTCATCTGCTAGTGATGTTTTATCTGTATGCGTGTCCTACTTTAAAGTTGAATTAAGATATACTTGTTTGCTGAGCCTAGGTACCTGCTTGTTCTGCAGTGCATCAACATAATTATTTATGTTAAATTTTGTCAAGTTAGTAAAAGGAGTCATTAATGTTTTTAGCTTTTTTGCTTCCAAGTATGCCTATATTAACCTAAGTACATTATTTGTTAAACTTGGAATGCAAAAGTAGGAGTGGTCATTTAAATAAGTGTTTTTGAAGATGTCCCTAAAATGACTGTCAAATGGAAGTATAGTCAATTTTAAAAAAAGGCAAGCCAAAAGCCTCTCACGTTGACAGCTGGCCAGTTTCTATATTTTTCAATCTTATATTTCTGTTTTGTTTTCTGTTAGTGTCTCTGTGGTTTCTGGTCATTGTGAAAAAGAGAAACTGGCTGCATTTGGAAGCATTCTGTGTGTGTGTGTGTGTATATATTATATATATATATATTTGCTTGGTATACTTTTAACCTGTTAGGGTTATTGAATAACCTTTTTAACTTCTATAGTGATGGCATGTTTAGGAACCAATGCCAATATACATACCATTGTATCTGCCTGATGACGCCAAAATTACTCTGTTGTGAATAATTTGTCATGAATTTTAGTTCTTAAACATCCTGTAGGTGAAACAAGATAGTGTGTCAGTCAGATTATGTACAGATGGCTAAAACAAAAGCTTACACTGTTGATGGTGTTGCCTGTCTATGCTGTGTTCTATGCCGAACACATGGATAGCTGTTTAAGAGTAGTTGGTGCTGTCATTCTGTACTCTGTAGGATGAATCTTGCTAAACAAAGAAAGTATGGCTTACAGCCTTTTTTATTGTGTATGAATTGCATCTACTTTCTGGGTGTGATGTCTAGTATAAAATTATGTCTTCTCATAGTCCTCTTGCTTAATGAAGGAAGATGATATTCCATAAATTCTGTAAACTGTACTAGATATAGACTGCACAGAAGTTTTTCTATGTATGAAGTAATTCAAAGATATTTTTGTCATAGATTTTACTTTTTAAAGATTATTAACACTGGCTTATTAAAATTACTGATTTAGGTACATCTGCTCTTAAAAGGCTTTCTGTGTCTTTGAGGTTCTTGGATTTTGGGTTGGGTGTCCCTCCTCTTTGTTTTTTATTGGAAAGTACACTTAAGCTGGAAGGCATCATTTCTGTGAAGTCCAAACTTCCTTTTGTTTTGCTGCATTCCAGAATTATGCATCCAGGAAAAAATCAAAACTTTGTAGGCTGGCAGTTTTTTTTCAGACAAATGTGTTAGCCAGGTGTAGAAATCAAGCATGTAAGTTACAATAATAAGACTAGAGGAGGAATAAAGTGGCAATGGGAAGAATACATTTGAATTAATTCAGGATACTGGATGTGGTCTGCAGAGCTAACACAACCATTTCTTAGTAATGGAGACAAATGTGAGCTTTCCTGTGCTTACCTGTAAATCATGTCCTTGGAAGAATGTCTTGAGATGGACCTTATTCATTGGCTGTTTCAATATTGCATGCCTTCTGCTATATGCCCTTTCTATGAGGAGAAGAGGAAAAATATAAAACCAAGATGTATTCTTATTTTTAATAGTCTCTTAAGTGCTGCTTTGTTAAGCCAAAATTAGTTGTCTGCTTGTTTGTAAGTGGCATTGCAGAAATGGAAGACAAAGATAGATGAAAGATGGATATTTCTTAAGTAGTGAGCAATACAGATGAAGATGGCAAGAGAATAAGAGATGAGGTGCTTTTGGAGTCAATGTAGAAAGAGGTGTGCATGTAGGGAAAGTCAGAGTTAAGGAAGTCCTTCAAGGTGATCACAAAACCACTCCTGTTCCTATACAGGTCTTGCTGAATTCTCTTGCTCATCTGGCCATTTGGTGTCTTGATTCAAATTGCATGCTTTTAGATTTTATGGCTTGATTAAGTGTTCTGTTAGTGCAGAATCCTTATATTCTTTAAGTCTTTTAGGGAGGTCTTATACCTATTGTTCATGTGATAGATCTTGGTACTGTTCCTGTTGGTTAGTGGGTTTATAAAGTATTCATTTATCTTCCTTAAGTCTATGTTGACAACTGAGATCAATTAAGGTTCTTGAATCAAGTCGCTGAACTAGAACATCAAAGTACACAGCATTCTCAGTAGAGACCTTTCTTCTGCTGAAATTCCTAGCTCTTTTCCTCCTTGTTCTGAAAGTACAGACTTGGTAAGAATTTGGAACGGTGAGCATCAGGATGGACTTCAATTATGTGAGCTGCAGTGCCGTAACAGGCATTTGTGTATTTCTGTCCTGTGGTAAGTGAGAGGTAGCTTACCCTACTTCTTTGAGTTACCTCATCTTGTACCGCAAGCTTGCTATTTTGTTTACAGGAAGTTAGGAAGTTTATAACTTAGCTAGCCTTGTAACTTGTTTGTGTCTCCAGACAGAGGAGACTTTGTTGATTGAGAGAAGGATCAGGAGGAGTACATTTTTAATTCAGGATGATTTTATTTGGACAAGTTAAGATTGTTTTGGCTGATGGTTTTCTTGTTTGATAGGTAAAATGTACAGATTCAGAAAAGGATGATAATGGCTCTTTTTATAGAGCCAGTTTTGGTTATTGATTAACATCACGTAGATAACTCGATAACTGTCAGATAATAAGGATGGCAACCTTCACCAAACTTGATTGGATTTGAAGCTGTGATCTTGTGGTGAAAGCTAGTGGCCCCCTCATCCCACTTTCCAAGCATATTATGTAGTTTTTAGTCTTCAGTATATTCTGAGCTGAATGGTTAGACTATACATACCATCAGTCTGTTGTCTGACATGAGCTGTAAACCGCTATACTTAAGCTATGTCAACGTGTTTTAGAGATCAAATATATTGACTGTTTTATTCCAGTCTTATTGAAGTTGAGGCAAAAGGATCTAGTGTTTGCCCTTTCCTCTCTTACCTTTATTTTTAGATGATTTCTTCACTAGTTTTTTAGGAAAAGCCACCTTACTTGAAAGTAAGGCTTCTGGAGTGTTGACTCATTGCTTGAATTCCTGTACTGTCCCTAGAAAAAAAAGGATGCTTTCTCTTTCAGTGTATAACCTATAATATGGTAATTGGGAATAGAACTTGGCTACAGTAAAAAGGCTGTAATAAAGTGGCTTCTTCTGATGAAAAGAGCGTGCATGACCAATTGGATTGAGTTGCATGGGAGATGGAAATAACATGAAGTTTTTTTTCTTTTTTTAGAAGCTTTTGTGTTATGGTGAGAATTTCCACGTTCTTCTCCATTTGTTCCTTAAAAGTGATGTAAAGCCAGATATGAACCAAAGCAGCTTTAAGAAACCCTTTGGTGTACCTGAACCACATGAGTAACTGAGCTTCAGTGCAAATTTGGTGAAGCATAAGCCATTTGCTATTTTTGGGTCTAGTCTAAATTAAACAAGGAATGTTACACAAACACACCTTTCAGACAAAGAGGCTTTTGTTAGGGAGGGCAGGTGAGAACACATGGGGGTTACAAATGGTAGGGCAGTGTTACGACAGCTTGTTCTTGACGTAAATGCAAACAGACTATGTGACTACAGTTGTTGTAAGGCAATATTTAAATTTTTAGATGTTTTTGATCATCTTCACTACTTTGAGGAGGGTATTACTAAATGAGAACAAAGGAAGTATTAGTACCAAAATAAGTTAAAAGCAACTATTTATTCAGATTGCAAAGGAAGATAAAGATTTTAAATCCACAGAAGATCCTAAATGAAAAAGTAACAGCTTGTAAATTCTTATAATTTATTTATATCCTTGATTCATATCTTGTTGTGTAGAAGAGTAATATGTGCACT
The DNA here is from genome assembly GCF_036417535.1 of Chlamydotis macqueenii. NCBI lineage: Eukaryota > Metazoa > Chordata > Aves > Otidiformes > Otididae > Chlamydotis > Chlamydotis macqueenii. The sequence goes on along the minus strand of NC_141556.1, from coordinate 96,153,730 downwards.
TCATTTGTCTTTTCCTTTTTACTCTGTTACAAAATCAGGCGGCATTTTCCATGTTAATGCAAGGTCTCCTTCAGCCATTTTCTTACAAGTAATAATGGTGTTGACAGTCACATTTGAGCAAAGTTCAGCTGGTTGTGAGGGGATATACACAGTCTGATCTCTTCCTTGTTGCACTTTGTGTAATCCTTTATACCTTTGAAAGGTGTATATGGTAGTGTTGCTGAATTAAGATGCTGTATCGTTTGTATTCATGTTGCGCAGGAGTGAAAGTTCTCAAAAAGCACGAAGTTACAGGAATCAGTCCTGCAGACTTCCCCTGTGTTATGTATTAATTTCCTTTGTGATAAACCAAATGACAGTTCTGTTACTAGGATTATACGATATGATTGATGCAATGTCTATACTGATAGATTTTCTACGTTATTCCATTTCAGCTTTAGAAGGAAATATAAGATGACAAAATGAGCTGGAAAGAACAGGTGGTTTTCTGAAATACAGTGCTCTTGGTCAAAGAGGTCTGGAAATACTCTATCTGATTTGGCAGTGAGGATGCCAGTACCCATTTCTGCTTTGTAAGAGCTCAGTTTCTCAGATCCCTTCACCATACTTGTCTACATGGTCTCTGCAGAGAACAACTGTCCCTATGGAGGCTGGCCATAGTTGCCAACTATAGAGCTCCCTTCTCAGGCATGATAAAGCCTCGCCAATCGTACCGAGATAGCAACTTTAGGATCTTCTTGAAGAACAGACAGCACTGATTCATGAATTTACCATGTAGAGTGGAAGGCTCCTGTAGCGAACCTGAAGGGATATTTCACCATTCATTTTTGAAGGCATGGTTCATTTTTAGAAAACTTGATCTTCTGTGTCAGAAGTATTCTATATTCAATGATTAGGTATTTGTTTTCGGATGCCTTCAACGCTAGCCTTTGTAATGGCGGCTACTTATCATGGAAGAAGAAACACAGAGAAAGCTTTCAGAAAACAGTGTCCATTTTAGTGAAATGTATGTCTAAATGTATAAGCATATCTAATTTCAAGTTATAAAAGTAAATTGTTTCCTTTCCCTAATGTTCTGTGGCATTGTTTTCCATTAAAAATTAGAAACATGAAAGAATAAAAATTTGCTTTTAATCTATAAAGAAATATAAAGGAAGTTGAGAATAATCACTTTCAAGTGATACACTTGATGGTTAGTTAATAGTAGCTCTTTTGCCTGTCTTTGAAAGTAAAGTAAAGCCGGTTTATAAAAATAGATGTGCTGTAGTGGTCATCATTTTATCCAAAGAATACTCGGATCTAAAATCAGGCTAGAAGACGTGCTATCTATCTAAACCTATAATAATAAAAGTTTTACTAATCTGTACAGAGTAGGAAAAAACATTAATCTGAAAAGGAGTGAAATTATATGTTTTGATTGACACAACTGAAGTTTGAGTTGATCGGGACCAGACTACGCAGTCTCTCTCTTGCTCCCCCCACCCTCCCAGAGAACAGGGGGAGATGATATAAGAAAAACGGCTCAAGGTTTGAGATAAGGACGGGGAGAAATCCTTAAAGTTACCGTCACGGGCAAAACAGACTCGACTTGGGGAAAACTATTCATTTATTTCTAAAATTAGCAGGAGAATGAGACAGGGAACAAGATAACCTCCCCCCACCCCTCCCTCTTCCCGGGCTTAACATTATCTCTACTACCTTCCCCTCCCGAGCGGCACCGGGGGGGGGAAAAGGGAATGGGGGTCGCGGTCAGTTCATCACGCGTTGTTTTACGCCGCTGTATGATCGTCGGGGGAAGAACTCCTCACATTCCTCCTCAGCTCCAGCGTGGGGTCCCTCCCACGGGCCACAGTCCTTTGTGAAACTGCTCCGGCGTGGGTCATCTCTTCCACGGGGTGCAGTCCCTCTAGAACAGCTGTCCCAGCGGGCCCTCCACGGGCCACAGCCTCCTTCAGGCCTCCACCTGCTCTGGCGTGGGGTCCTCCACGGGCTGCAGGTGGATCTCTGCCCCTCCGTGGACCTCCATGGGCTGCAGGGGGACAACCTGCTCCACCATGGTCTTCACCACGAGTTGCAGAGGAATCTTGGCCAGGAGCCATATTACTCCTCCCCCTCCTTCACTGACCTTGGCGTCTGCAGCCGTTCCTCACAACAGGCTGGCAGACACCTCTCAGGATCCTTTTTACATCTTATTCACTTCTCATCTCCTCTCCACTTCTTGCAGCCAGGCCGGGCCGAGTTGGGCCCATTCGGCTGCCCCGCGGGAGGCCAGAGGGTGAGGCCTGCAAGGCCCATGAGGCTCGCGCCTCCCCCTCTCTGCACCCCGCTCAGCTGCTTCACATCTTCTCCTCTTTTTCCTGTTTTCCCCTACTTAAATACGTTATCGCAGAGGCGTTATCACGGAACATTCTGCTACCAATTGGCTCGGCCTTGGCCAGCAGTAGGTCTGCCCTAGGCCCGGCTGAGTCCACTGAACAAAGGGGAGCGACTTCTAGCAGTTTCCTACAGAAGCTACCACCTTAGGCCCCCCCTCACTAACAAAACCGGAACAGAACAAGAGAGACAGAATGAGAAATTGATGGAGGAGATGATAGATGGAACTATCCAGTTCTATTAATTGAGACATAAAGTGAAAGTACTTGGATAATTTAATGAAATTTTAAAAGTATTTTTTAATCATTTGACATAAATAAGTTTCCCTTTTTCCTATTTTGTTGTTTGCTTCAATATTAATAAAATGAATTTACTTGAGTCATCTTAAAAATGGCACAAAAGAGTATTATGAAGTTGCATACAGAGTGCCTTCTATGCTTGGGCTTTTATCAATGGATGCACATTCTCAAGTTAACTTTGTCTTTACAGATTCTACAGTAGTACTGTGCATGCTCTAGAGTGAGGCAAAGCTTTAGTATTATTAATTGATATTGGAGGAAAAGGATTTTTAGTTAAAGTAGATTTGCTGTTGTCTGCACAAACCCAGTTTTCCTACTGGCAAGATTAATATGTTGGCATTTTTCTTTCTTCTGTGTTGAACAGTTAAAAATTATTTAATAGCATGTTCTCAGAGAGCCACCTTAGGATTATGGTTCGCTTGATTTGAAAGAAAATGTGATAGTTATATAAAAGACAATGCAGTGAATGCAACTATAAAAAAAAAAAATCCAAGCAAACAAAAGAAACAGCACACAGAAAGGACCAGCAGTAAATTCTATCCAAAAAGATGCACAATCTTGTTGCGTAACACAAATGGAAAAAAAAAAAAAACGTAAGTGAGCTTATGTGAGGAATAAAACTTCCTGAGCAAGCAGCCAGGTCACTGTCGATAGTATCTCATTTGTAATGTAGATGAGTAATGCACTTTGAATTTTTCTGTTTGGAGTGCAACTAAGATAGAGCTAAAGGATTTATTATTGAAATTTTTTTTTTGTATTTGTCTCTAGCATATGATAAAACATTGTGTGTTTTCCCCGTAGTTTACTTGGATTTCACCTGTCAGAATTATAGAGCTGTCATTTTTTTGTGATAGAAGATCATAAAGGTGATCTGTTTATTACCCGATTCTTTACATTGTTTGAAGTGAAACACATATTGAAGAATGTATTGACTTTATACTTGCAAAGATCTTGACAGATCAGACAGTTGGTGAACAAATAATTGTATTTGTTCATTTCAGTTATACTTGGTCGTAATAATTATGACTTCACAGTTTTTCTTGTATGTCTGCTGTAAATGTAGATTTAACTATTTCTTCTGATTGCGATAGAATATGATAAACTAAAGGGGGAAACAAAAGTAGCAGATATGTAAGAAACAAATATTTTCGGTATATATGATGAAAGATTATAATGAACGGTAACATATTGAGCTATTGAGCTAAATTTAGTTTCTTTGTGGGTAAGGTGGTTGTGGTCTCTTTATAAGAGGATCTCATATAAGGGAACTTTCAGCAGTCAGTGTCTGGCAGCACAGATGTAACTTCAGCATAATATTTAATGCTTCATGGGTGTCAGGACTCCATTAGGAACCTGCACAGCCCACCTGATGGGTTAGTCTTTTACTGTTATTAGCTGATCTTTTGACAAGCTCTGTGAATTTTTCTCTGGGAGAAAAATGTTGGGAAAAGTAATTAAATTGAATTACTTTTTTTCCTCTATTTGATACCATTGTGGGAGAGTTCCTAAAACTTTGGCTTGCTTTCCCCTGAGATAATGTAGTAAAACTATATAGCTTTGAGGTTTGAAGCAACAATAAGTAGGAAAATGATTCCTGTCTTCTGTTGTAAAAATGTTTATGAAGGTTACCTTATCTATTCCACAATTCCTACATGAAGCTATCACTAGTAATAGTTAGAGCCTTAATTGGTTCGTCTGTGATACTGAACAGATGTATGAAGAAATAAATCCCACAACTATATCTCATTTTAAATATTAGCCCCAGTTTTGCATCTACCTTGCATAATGCATATATGTCTCCTGATAGGGAGAAGTACTCAAGTATAAGCTGTGGAAGGCTCATCAGCTCCTGATTAATTGCTATCTCTCCTTCTCTTGAGCTCAAACTCAGTATGTTGCATGGTATCTGTTTATATTAATACGATCAAGAGAGGAGAATATCTAGATTCTCCCAGAAAGTACTTGGTGTATTGCAGGATTGGATTAGACCCTGGGTATTGGTGGCAGAAGGAAAAGGGCTCGTTTAAAGTGAGTGAAATAAATGTCTCTTGCAGAGCCTGATTAGTTGTATCTGGGGCCCGGTGTTTGCTTTTTTTCCTAATATCTGTTGACTAACTTGTTCAAAGAACTGAAACCTACATACTTACTAGAAAATCTGTGATCACTCCCTAGCTTGCATAGAGGATTATTCTGTAACAGATTCTAGTTTTGCTTACGCTGAAACAAGAAACATTTTTAATAAGTTTAGGTTGTTTCTTTTTTGTGTGTATGTTCCAGGCCTTTAATGATATCCTAAAAGCTTTTGCTAACCTCTTTATTTGTCCTTAAAAAAACCACCCACCTCACTTGCGACCCCCAACCTCCTTTGTTAGATCTATTCCAAAATATTACTGCATTTTTAAGAGGAGATAAGTTCATTTCTTAGTTTTCACCCTTAAAATAGGTCATTTTGCGCAATACTATATTGTTTAAAAAATGTCTGTGTGAGGAAAAAATGTACTTCTCTTTTAACAAGTTAAAGGACAGACAAACTTGTTAGAATCTGTTTTCAGACTGTCCCAATGGAAAATGGTACTTTGCCAAAAGAATATTCTGTGAACTCACCTCAGAGTTGATTCTGAGTCATTAATGTCTGTCATGGGAAGTATGAAATGCAAGGTCAGTAATAAAACATCTCATACCTAAGAATATTTGTAAGGAGAATGTTTAATTATTTTTTAAAAGTAGTCATTAGATGATGAGACCTTACAGGTGTGTATCCAAGAGCAGACCTTTGATTCTAACTACTCTCTAGCGGGAGAGTGTGTGAAGATGAAGAGAAGCACCTTCAGAATTTGCATGTCAAAATTTCAAGCAGTTTATGGGGCTACAGAGGATTAGTCATTACACAGCTTTAAAAAAATGAAACGAACGTATTACTAGATTACTTTATTTAGGGCTTAATATCAACCTCCCTGCACACCATTCTTATTTTTGGAGAACTCTTAGTTTTGACAGAAGAAAAATCAACAGTTGCTTTAAACTTGAAGTTGTAAGTTTCGCAAATATGGTACATAAGCCTTCCATTACTACATTTAGAGTAGAGCTGTATAAGTTGCATTTAATACTCTATAAATGTCATGCATGTTTAAAGAAGATACAATGCAACAAATAAAGATTGGAAACATTTCTGTTTGTGGTTCAAATATACAGGCTGTTGTGAAAATTCTGAAATGGAGGTTGATGTCACAGACCTTGAGCCTGTATTCCAACTATTCTTTGTCATTAAGAGTGATGACAATATCTGTTAGGAACATCTGCTCGTCTAATACGCTAGCAATAAAGGAGATGTCTATGATATAACTTAGCTTGTTTATATATATATATTTAACATTTCCAGGTATTTTTTTTTTTCTTAAGTATTAGAAAAAAAACACTAGTGTTTTTGTAATGAAGTATTGTGCTCACTTTCAGCTCTGAAATACTAAATTATGAAAAGTATGTATTCAGTTGCTGGTTGCGTGTTAGTAATGCCATGGCAGAGTGGGTCGTAAGTAACAGACTGTATTTAGTGTTTTTGTTAGAACAGAGAGTCTGGACACCTATGCTTTGTTGCAAGTTAGGTTACTTTTTACTGGTTACTTCAATCATCGTAGGTAACTTATGTCTTTTAAGTATTATCAGTGCAGCGCTTTCAGGTTTTCCTAGAATAAAGAGTAGTATTTAGTGTTCTATGTTTTTTTTGGCTAAAGTAGCAGAGTAATGGTGGGTGACAGGAGCACTGATAAAGGCTTGTGTCTGTTCTAACTTCATATGAATTTTTAATCCACTTCATAACTGCAGCTTACTGACAGCTCATTCCCAGTGGCCAGTGCTTCAGTGTTTTACAGCTTAATGATGCATGTTCTGTGCTGCAATTGGGAATTGGCATATATAGCCAATTTTTTTTTTTTTTTTTTTTTTTCCCTGAGGAAGTCGTATGTCAGCAGGCTGAAATTCTCTCCCCCTATACTCTTTTGAAATGGTCTTCTTCAGGATAGCAGACTGGAAGACTATACTGTATTATTTTGTTCAGATCTCTGCATATCCTTTTTACTCTGTAATTCATGGCTGTAGCAAATACACAAAGATTCAAAGCAGAGAAAAAGTATGTAACATCCTGTTCATGTGTTTCCTTTTACTGTTAATCCCCATAATTAATGCCCTATGAGGAATGGGGCTCTAATCGCTCACAGAGCACAGTAATGTAAGAAGACGGTGCTCATCTGGGAGGTGTTCAGTAGTACGGATCGCTTGTGACCCAGTTGCTGCGCAGCTGTCCTCCAGTCTCTGCGTATGTAGTTTCATTAACTACACGCGTATCTGTCTGACGGGCTGGTAACGATTGCCTAAAAGGAACCTTGCCTTATGAAATTGTCTAAGTGCCACTGAGAAAGAGTAGTTTATTTTCTCTCATTTTTCCACTTTCACTGGGAGGGAGGGGAAAAAATGGGGGAGAGAAGCTATTCTGTAAGGGGAGGATCACAAGTTTCAGCAGTCACTTTTAAATAACCTTTAATGAAGCCTGATCATGGGAAGAGGCATGTTGGAACTCCACATGGCAGTTTTTTAGTGGCTTGAAGGAAGTGTCCACACAAAATACTCCTGAAAGAGCTAAGGGTTTTGAACACCTTTCATTTGTTTGTACTATATGAATTTAGCGTTATTACTTCTAAACTGTAATGGGCAACACAAAAGATAAACATAGTTTGTTAGAATATTAAAATATATTTTTAAATCGACCTGGAGAACAGACTGTGGCTATTTGTTTTAAAAATCAGTTCTTTATTAAATCTGTGGTTTCTGGGGATGCAGTTTGTTATTGGAGTGGATGACTGAAAGGAGTTTTGACAAAAATAGTTTCTCGAAACCTGTAAGCTTAATCCACCCAGCTACTGGAAGGGTGATAGCTAGGGGAGAAATGAATGGCTAAAATATTACAGAAATAGATTACCTTATGTTTACTGAACATAAACAAAGCACCAAAAGGGCAACACCCACCTCCTAATATCTGTCGTAACATGGTAAAAGTATCTAGTGACTAAATCCTTCCACTATAATGGAACAGAAGAATCATATCTGTTACAGCAGTTTGAGGCCAAATTTATAAACAGCTGTCAGGAAAAAAAAGAAGTGTAAATGTACTATTCTCGTGTTTATTTGTACTTTTCCAGGCAGTCTTTCCAAGGCAATCTTTTCCTTGGGCGATTATTTGTTCACACTTATTTTAAGCCTATTGGAAAGTTTTGGCTGCCTTACGCTTGATATGCATAAATGAGCTGGGGTGGAGGGACAATGGCAAGTAAGCCTTACAGTGAAATCAACTGACAGTTGTGAAGACGCTGTTTAAGTTATAGATATTCATGAAGCTGGTAAGAAGGATACCCGTCATATCCTTCTGTACCCTTGTGGGGTACAGCCGTTCCATAAATGCCAGCCGTTTGCTGTATAAACAGGAGGCAAAATACTCATCACTGCAACCTTGTGTATGGATTAGAGTTGCCAAGAGAAGAAAGAATTTCTCAAAGGACATGTCATGTTATACTTTACCCTGTACATTCATGCCTGGAAGCTCCTATGACCTTTCTGTATGGCACTTTTTTGTTTGTTTTTGTTTTTAAATGCTTAGGTAAGATAAGTCTCTGGTGTGAAAGAAAATTGAAAAGTAATGCTGATTTTAGTACAACTCTTATGTATTCTACTCCTGGATTTTTCATTTGCTTTATGTAGCAGCAGATGGCTCATCTATTGTTTCATTATTCTTCTGGGAGTCTGACCCTCTGTAGTGGATGTGTGCTTTAGCAAAAAAAGGACAACTAAAATAAGTCATTCTGTAATGAATGCAACTCATTTTATTAAACTGTGTTGATGACCTGAAAAATTCTAGCTCTTAAGATTTGTTTTTATTGAAATGCTTAATATTGTGTCTAAGTTCTGTTAACAACATGGATTTTTTTGTTTGTTTGTTTGTTTTGTTGAAGTATCAAGAGTTTTGATTCAAAAGGATTGTTAACTGTCATAAGTGCCGTTTTGTGAAACAGCATAATTTTACCATATGTCTTGGGTTTCGTTTGAGATACTATGAATAAGCAGGATGAGTGCTTTCAAAGAGGCATTCCTGCTGTCCCACATCAACCATGTGGGCTTTCAGTTAAGCTTCCCAGGAAGACAGCAACATATGTGTACACAATGTGTGTATTATATTGGCGCCCACTCACAGTGTTAAAGATGTGTCAGCATTTCCAGAATAATTCCGTATTTTAAGAGCCTTGTTTTAGCCTGTGCATGAAAGTTGGCTCTGTGTTGGAACTTAACACGCAGTCTCAGCCATCGTAGTTTTCAAGTGTGAATTTTTGCCAGGTGAACATAAGCCGAATTAAGTTAATGTATTCAGATTGAATGGCAGATTTTTAGAGGCATAGTTTCTTCATGATAGACTCTTCTTACTTTTTAAACTCTGATTCTGTACCTTATCATTCAGTGAACTGAAACTATAGACTATGCCACTGTTTTTGAAGAATTATAAGAGATTTTCAGTAAAATAAGGTGACCTTGCACTTGGTTTTGTGACTGTTGCCAAGTCTAAAAAGCGATGATGGTTTTTTTAATAATTTCATTTGAGTATGAGGAACTTACAGTTTCACTGAATTTCTTTCAGCTGATTGAGGTTCTTCTATTGTTGTAATATTCTAGAATTAATAGATGTTTCCTTTACATGTCAAATAAGTCTTTTTTTTTTTTAATATACTGAGAAATAGAGTAAGTCTGTGGCAGGTTTCCTTGTATTTAAACCATACTCCCCCAAGTTATAACATTTTATTGATAGAAGCTTTTCTCTAATCTAGAAGCCATCTTATTTAATATGCGCAGCAGGGCAAAAACTGTGTGGCAGGACATGCTGATTCTGTAGTACGTGGATTACTGTAGGAGCAGAGTTCAGACTGGGTTTTGAAATCACCAGATTTCTGACATTTAGTTTATCTGCTTAAACAATAACTTACTACTATAGTTTCAAAAACTAAACTCGGTAACCAAAATGTTGTCGTCTTATAAGCCTGGGATTTAATTATGTGTGATTGTAATTGCTGAACAGCAATTTTATTTTGAATGAGTATAGTTTCAGCCCTGTTTGGTTGCATGCCATCTAAAAACCTCCACCTAAATGGCAAATGGTTTTGTAAGTAGGCCTGTGTTTGAGCAACAGCAGGCCAACTAGACAAGCCTGCAGCTTGAAGATAAGCAAATCAAGGTTCTTCGATGTTTTGAAATCTGAGTTGAGAACTGACACTCCTGGAATGAGCTTTTTTGTACATCCCTGATAGGAAAGGTGGGTGAGTGGGACATTCCTGTAAAAAGTTTGTCGTGCAGCTCTACTGGTTGTGTTAGGACATCCGGAGAGGTGGTCCCACGTTTCTGCGGTGGTAGATTATCCTTCTAATTATTGTTTTATATGGTATGGATCCTACTCATGGTTCGTTTGAACCTCTTGAGAGGAACTAAATATGGAATATATCACATAGTGACAGCAAATGTGCAAATTTTTATTTAATTTTTATTTAGTTTTTGTGCCTCTCTTAGGAAACACTGATAAATATTGATACACATTTTAAAGGGATATGGAATCGACAGCTGTGTGAGACTTCCTGTTTCTGTTCTGAACCTCCTGTTAACACACTCCCACCAGCCAACCAACGAAACCCCCCAAACTTCAGAGAATCTTCTGAAACCTGAAACTTTGACTACAAATGACAGTGAGCCCAGATCTTGCAAGAGCTTAGCCTCCTCTGTAAGCTGGAGAGGTTAAATCCTGAAGCAAACAGTAACCTTTTGACCCTTTTTGGGGATGGGTGGAGATTGCAGAGGAAAGAATGATCTAGGTGATGACGTGGACCTGGGATGTAATCAGGTAGCCAGCAGAGCTCATGCCACATTAATGTGTTGGGTACACAATCCGACTGCCTTTCTGTTTAGTTGAATCGCTGCAGTCTGAGTGCCTGTTAATCTTAGTCCAAGAAAACTGCATGGCTGTGATGTAGTCTGCAGGTCACTAAGGCGTTAAGTCTTGTGTAAAGCTCTAATTTAGAGTGCGATAAACACACATAGATGGTCAGCAAATAGTTGTTCTGCAGTAAATACCTTTTCAGCATGATGGTCATAAATGTCATTGAGAGACTCAGGTAGTCTGTATCCTAATTTTCTCCATCTGCAAAATGTGATTGTTCAATTAATTTAATAATGTTTGTAAGTGCTTCTATCTTTTTAGCATAGTACTGCACTCATGTCTGACTAAATTCCTATGTCTGATGTTCGTGCTTACATGTTTCTCTGAATGCTCCACAACAAAGATGGAAGCAACTTGCAGTAACCTCAGACAAAATAAAAATTTACTCTAGGCCTTTATTTAAGATACCATCTAGTAATATGGAAACAGTGATTGATGCATATGCAAGTCTGAGTGTTTGAAAAGACTCTAGGAGTTTGAGTTACTTAAATTCCATGTAGGTTTGATTCTACTTAACAAACTGTACTCGATAACTTACTGGTTTTGTGTATTTTTCTGGCATTTTTCGTGAAGACCATACGTTTTCTGGATTAATGTTACAAAAATACTTTTTTATTTGTAACAGCATACTCCATTCAAGTGTAACTAGCTGGATGGTAAAATACATACCCATCATCGTAACAAAAAAAAAGTTGTTCGAGTAGCCTTGGATTAGTCATATTTCTTGTTTTACTACTGTTCTCATTTCTGTAGAGTCCTACATGCCCTGGAGCTCCCATTGTATTAGTTCTGCCTCATTTTCATTATGTCCCCAGGGTTTCTTCTTCCACAAGGCCTGATTCCCCTGTAAATTTAGGATGAGTGTATGGCCTCCTGAGGAGGAAAAATAATATAATCAGCAACTACAATTGTCTGTGACTGCAGTGTTATAATGTAGTTTTACACTGACAGATGAGATTTTACATACTCTTTAGCTTATAATGGAGAGAAATAGGTAGTACTAATGGTGTCCCATCAAGGACTATTCAAACAATCATATGCATTTAAATAGATACTCTTTCATCTTTGAATAATTACAGTACATTTTTATTTTCCTAGTCCGACAAATGTTCACCAGACCTTCACAGAAAGCTTACTTTATTCTTTTTGATGTAATTAATATTTGAGTGGCAGTTTTATTTGTATAGTACTTTACCTCTTCAAAGTGGTGTTACAAAGGGTAGTTAGATTTTTATGTTCAGAGAGATTTATTTTTAAACAGCTGCGCTTTAGCTTTTTAACTTAGATGTTTGATTGCTCTGGGAGTTTTGCTTTCCTTCTCAGTTCAATATGTGCCCTGTCTAGTATAATTTGTTGGGAGAAATCTGCAAATGAACCACAAGAGGATATCTACTTGATGCGGCCTAAATTTGTTCTTTCCAAATTAAATAGCAGGAACCTTTTCTCACTGTTCTGGTCCTAACAAAATACTAATAAGATATTAAAGCTGCAAATTGATTTGAAGTTCTGTTTGGAAAGTGTGGGACAAAGCAACATAATGGAGATGAGTGCTAAAAAAAGACCAGTACTTCTACTGCTCCATAAGTAGGTGTACTGAATTCGGGGCAGTTAGAGTTGGGGTATATTACATTTGGCTTTGTACTGCTTTTGTGATTAACAGTTTTAAAAGACATTAGGTATGGCCAGAGAGCGTCGGAGCTTAAAAGCTTGCCGACCAGCGCTTGAACCTGATAACTTTGTGGCCTATGACCTTTTGGCAAAAACAATAAACGTGAACTGAACAGCATTTCTGTTTTGTTTTGTTTTTTTTTTTTCTGTTACAAGGTTAGGCGTTTCATAGCCTGTGATCATTTTCTTTCGTTTGTATAAAAGTAAGTCCTCAGATTGCCTTCTTCTCTGAATCTCTTCTTATGGATAGAGGCTCAGCCATTTAGAACAGTTATCAAATTTATTAACGGAGCTCACAAGGAGAACACACAAAATGCTGTCTGGGAATGTCTTAATTTCCCCTTGCTGTATGTGACCTCAGTGTTTTGCTGCTGAAAAATCAACATTCACAGTCAATAGCTTTCTCCAAGGAGTGTTTCAATGCGTGTAATTTAATTTTATTCCATTTGGTTTATAGTATCTATTTAATCTGGAATTTGTGGGTAATTTGGAGAACGAACTAAGTTTATCTACCTCTTTTAAGTCAAAGCCAGTTGAAGGGTTTGAGTGTTCTTCACAGTGAAGAACTAAATAAGAGATATTAAACAGCTGAATGTCTATTCAAATCTAATTTACCCACCAGTAAAGTTCTAATTTGTCATGTGTTCTTTTTTAACTTAAATGAAGTGGCATAATTGAAGTGCTTTGGTTTCATTTTCCCTGTCCCACACCACAAGTTTTTAGGGGAGTGCTGAACAATGGTTGTCCAGAAGTCGTCTGAACATTGAGATCCTGCCTGTCCAAACTGCTGCTTCTGCCACCATTCTGTCCAAAGAGTGTTTATCATTAGGGTGTGCTTTTGGAAGTCAGTGTGTCTTCTGGTTTGCAGGATAAAATATGCTAATTTTAAGGCCAAAGGTGAGCTTGGTAATGTGTCTGAGAAATATATGCATCACAATTTGGCAACACACATTTGCTCCTTTAAAAGGTGGTATTATCCCAATGTATTTGACTTAGCAAAGTTCTCCCCTGTCTGTAATATTAACTTACCTGAGACGTCATATTAAGGATGTAAGAATTTAAGCTTTTGCTTTTTACCCCACTGAACTGTTCTGAACACAAAATATCCATAACAAATAAAACAGAGCTGTGTTCTAGAGTTCTTGGTTTCTATTACGTATCTCACTGTTGGAGATGCAGTTGCTCAAAATTTTAAAATTTGACTTGGCAAAATAGTTTTCTAGGATTAAGTTCTTTTTTTTTTTAAAAAAAACCCTCTACTGTTTAAACTTTGCATAATTATTGTAATAAATTTATATGAGGAATTAGTTTCTGCATATCAGTTACATACAAGTTGTCATGTCCCTGTCTAAAACCTGATGAAAAAAATCCACATGCATACTTGTTTTTTACACAGTATTTTAAAATATTTCTTGCATTGTATTTCTGAAAGTTGATACATGATCATATCTAATAGTGTCCAACATGTCAACAAGGATTCTGAAGCGTTTGATTCCCACCATTAGCCTCCAGTGGCTGATACGTATTGCACAAAGGCCCACCTGTTACTGTTACGTGTGAAATAAGTAGAAGCAGGATTCTGACCATATTGCTAGCTTTTATAGAGTATTTAATTCTTAAATCTAAAAGCATTTTTGTGTTTTGTTCAACTAGAAATTGTGTAAATTGAGGTACAGAGAGGTGTGAAAGTGATTATCCTAGCTTGTTCATTGCAGTACCAGGAGCAGTGTCTCCAGATCTTCAGACTCCTGCTTAAATTTCTGTGTTACTGTATTATGCTAAAGATTTTCTACTTGCATATTTTGATTAAAAAGGGGAGGATACCTAAGAAGATACTTTACTTTATTGAACCCCTTTCTGATCAAGGGATTTGCTGTAAGACCAGGACAATCTTTCCTGGAGGAACACATTAGATACAGTTACTAGGGCAGATTTATTTTTCATGTGGGTGGTTGCCAAGCTGGATTAAAAACTCTTTAGACATTGACTGGCATCATGCATACACACAGTGAATATAATGAATAATAGTAGAACCATAGTAGATAACTACATTTCCACCAAAAGTTAGATTTTTTTTTTCTGGCTTTGTTTCTAGAACAGAGCAAGAGTAAGTGGACTTAAAAGTATTTGTTTTCTAACTACTTGAAAACAGAAGAATAAACTTAGTATATGTTACAGTAACTGGAAATAGAACATTTTGGAGTTAATTATATGTAGAAGAGATATAAGATAATTTGTGACAGCATGTGGAAAAAGGCACCAAATTAAGCAATATGCATTAATGACTCATGATTAGAGCTGTATTTGTACTACTGCTCTTATTCAAATGTCTGTGAAGAGAGAGCGAAGATTTTAGAACTAAAATGAGCAGGGTCTGATATTTTTTTTTTAATGATGTAGTTTTTATTTCCAAAGATCACACTAAATTTTGTCTTCAGCAGTGCTGAATGAAGAAATGCTGTTCTTAAAAATGATTCTGCCCTAGGAACAGAAATGATTCTCGCTACATTGGCTGTTGTTGCTGTGCCTGCCTGAGTGTAGGGAGTTGCTGCAGCTTCTTGTGTTGTCTCAGTTTTCAGTGGAGAAGTGCCCCTAAATGGACCCCACAGTTCCTGAACAGATAGTGCTTTGAGACAAAATTGGGGATACACAGAAACAAGTTTCAAACTTTGGTTCACACAGCTCGTGAACTGAGTCTCATGGGACTCTTAGTCATCTTTTACTCCTTTTTGAGTTGATATTCATTTAGTTCCCTTTCTATAGTGGAAATTCAGTCTCTTTCTGAAAAAGCAATTGTTGTTAGTGTTGGAGAGTCAATTTTTCAATTTTACATCTTGTCAGACTTGCATTTCCAGTGGACATGCTGATCTTAGGGATTTACCTAACACAAGCAGGGCCACCTGCAGCCACTTACCCAGGGACTAGAGGAGAGCAAAAAGAAGGAAGAAAACCAAAACAAAACAGAGAGAGAGAAAACAAATTAACTGTTTTCCTCCCAGATTTGGAGGAAGGTCCATCTCCTGCATTTTATTTTGGTTCTTACAGGAAGCAGTCATAGCTATGTATAAATAACTGTCCTCAAATATTATCTATTTTAACATTGTAGCAGCTGGCATCAAATAGAAGATGATTTTTTTTATAGGCTCTGCTTTCAGTTTAACACTTACTGAGTGTGTACCACATAGACTCATATGAGTGAAGTTAACAGGATGTCATCTACTGATAACAGAGATTTCCTGTCCCTTTTCCGCAGCCTTCCGTCCACCCCCTTCTTTGTTTTGGGTTTTTTTTTTTTTTTCCCCTCCTGTTGAAAGGTTGGGGGTGGGGGAAGATCTGATACTGCCTTCACTGAACGATGATCCAGTGGATGTGTTTAGTAGACACCAGTTGGATGATAGTGGCCCTGAAAACACAGACCGGGTAAAGTTCACCTAACCACACAGAGAAATTTAGTCCTCTTTCAAATGACTGGAGAGGAAACCTCCCAGCAACCTTTAGTTTGGTGACTTACGAGAACTGAATGATTGGAACAGAGGAAACTTAGTGTGGGAGAAGATACACTGAAAAAATGTTCCCTGGTGATGAGCAAGTGCCTCAGGCAGCAAGACTTCTATTCAGTCTTTAAGCTGTAAAAGTTGTTGAAGTAACATAAATCTATTTACTTTACCTATTTCTATTTATTTTACCTAGAAATAGGTAAAAACCAATAATTTTTATTCCAGCTGTGCAGTGGACACAGGCTATTGGGTGTGCTTAGTCTAAAATCAGCCTGTGGCTTTCAAAATAAAGAAAAGAGCAAGATCTTTGAGATATAGCAACCTGACTTTCTCACACCTAGTCTGAATAGGGAATAAACATGGAAGCAACCCATGGTCTAGATGTGTTTCAAGAGAGAGCATTGTTATTAAAATTTAAATGTACATAAGAAAAGGTAGAGTTACAGAAAGTTTGAAGAAATCCTGTGGCATTTCATGGAAGGGTATTTCTGAAGATGGTAGAGCTCTGCTTATAAAGCCCTGAAGTCCTTCACGTAAGTGGTCTGTCCATGTTGAAGGTGAGTGTGGCCTGTATAAGGCCGTACTTCAAAACTCATCAGCTGTGCAGAATTTTAAGCTGCAGGATTTAGTTATGCTTGGAAGAGCAGAGTATAAATGTAACACAGCAAGAGACTGACATTTTAAAGCTCAGTATATATTCTAATGTGTAAGACGTGATTATATTATTGAAAAGCCTTTAATGAACTCAAAGGAGTCTCCAGTTCATATGTACTTTTACTGATTTGAAATAACTCAGAAGGTGCTCTTGACCAGTCCTGTGTTGCCACATTTGCTCACAGGAGTAGTTTCTTGCCCTGTGTTCTGAAGGGAAGTGTATGAACACTCAGCAAGGCAAGGTGATGAGTGAGGCCTCGTTACCTGAGCTGCTCTGTTTATGCCTGCTGACGTAAGTGATTGCAGTCTGCTACATTACAAATAATGAGATTTTAGCCTCAGTGATGCAATTTACATTTGCAAGTTTGTTAGTAAGATGTGTATTTGTCAGTAAATACTGAAAAGCTGGCTTTAAGTTTGGCAAGCGTATGTGGATGTAAATTTCTGAGATACTTCTCTCCTGCTATGCGTCTTATTTTGTGGTCCTTCTTAATAATGGCAAGTATTGTAACTCCTTCGGCAATGGCAAGTATTGTAACACCTCGCTACAAGGTGTTCTTAATTTCTGGCCAACATTTAGAGATATTGCTATTATATAAGTGTGCACTTTTGCTATGTGTCCTTTGGGCAACTTCCAGTTAAGGTCTCTACATGCATACACTTTATTAACATGCCTGCTTATGGTGGGGGTTGCTTGTGCGCATATATGCAGTTGTCTGTCACATTGTCGTAGTCTGGTCCGATCGGGGCTGAACTACGACACACATGTATTTTACCACATTTAGAATTTTAAAGAAAATGGGTAAACTTTTATTTTGACAAGTAGTGTGTGTGTGTGGAGAGTGGTAAGTGTTTTCTGAAGGAGAATGTGTTATTTAAAATCAAGTTCCTCTTTAGATATTTGGCTTTGGGTGTTGTAAAAATGACTATAGTGCTTCCAGGCCACCTTAAAGTTTCCTGGAGTCAACATGTGTGAAGTCTTTTAAAGTCTATCTAGGAATAAAGCATCTTAGTTTAAGATTTCTATTAAAAAAAAAAAAATCCACAGAACATTGGCATTTGCAGACAAATAGTTAAAATCTCGAACATATATCTCTTTGTTTATTTTGTTTAATTTCCATAAAATACAAGTTTTGAATCACACTGTCTAACTTCTGTCAGTGAAAAGCTCTATGATTTTGAATAGTTGTGAATCCCAATCTGTAGCTGCTATTGAACTCATTTTTATATTCTAATCTTGAAAAATATATATGTTTATGTACCTTCTTGTCATAGTATTATATTTTCTAGTTTTTATTGTAAGTGTTATGTCTCTGGTCTTCAAAGTAAGCTGTTTTGTATGGTGAAATAATTTTTAAGGCCCTATGATGAAACATAACATAGTATCTCCTCTAGTAATAGCATGCAGTTCTACTTTCATGGTTTTTAAACTTGGAGACTTCAGTATATTAGCATAACTGAATGACTTTGAAACTTTTAGTGGTTCCTTTAATACAACTTATCTCTTTCTTGAAAAATCTCTTGAGGTTCAGTAAATAGAGGATTTTGTTGCCACTGCACCTCCCAGAACATTGTGCTTTTTTTAAAATCAGTAGCTTCCTCACTGAATTTGCTTGCTGTATGAGTAATTATCGTGATCGTTTGTAGAGCAGCCTTCTGAAAGGGCTTTCCACATAGGCTACAGTAAACAGACCAGTCTCGTAAGCAGGCTGTGTGGGAATCCATGCCTTAAAACATAAGGTAAATTACAACAGTGAGGAGTGATCTGCATCTGTCAGTGCCATCCCCGCTCTTTCTGGAGCAAGAGGCTGTGGGAGCAGGAGTCCTGCCACTGAAGGGGTGGCTCAGCATCCACAGCTGCGGGAAGGCTGCATGTGTGCCTCCCTCAGGTGGTTATGCGTCCTCTGTACCATCTTCTCCATAAGTGTTTACCTTAAATTAGTGTTTATTGCATTTTCACTGTTTATTATGCTTTGGCAAACTGTTTGCCATTGATGTTCTGGGCTATGAAAGGCATGTAGTCAGTTTATAGAATCCATAACAGTTACACCCTTCAGCCTAGAGAGAAGGCCAGCTTTCATGAAACTGGAAAGTCTGCTTTGTAGACTCCAAAGTTATGCCAAACAGCAGCACAGAGCAAGTCAGTTAAACAGCTTCTGCCATCAGAGAGGTCATACAGCTCAAAGAATGACTGTTCTCCTGCTTTTGCTGAAAATAGTAGGCAGGTTTGTACTTCACTGTAACAGCTGTTCATCTCTATGTATAGTGCCAGTAAAAAGAAATATTTGTCATGGTCTGCTTCCTCCCAGTGAGATGTTTGGATTAATTCTGCTAGCACAGCAGTCTGAACTACATTTCAAATACAGTTGATTAAATCTTGCCGTGACAGGGGCAGCCCCTTACTGAGCTGTTACTGAGTATGTGCTGAGCAGGAGCCCCTCCGCATTTCCAAACTTCCTCTCTCTCAGCAGACCTGCAAGACTAAGGTCAATGGACTGCAGTGTGCATTCAGGGTGCTATTTCATTGCAGAAGTCTTGCACAGGGAGGAATTTTATAGATTTCTAACTGTTTTTAAATAGGTGTTTAAGATTAAATTAGTAAAACACCTCTGTAAGACTTTTCAAGTGCGTTTTTACCTTTGCCAACTGTAGTATAAACTTTGTAAGCTGTGAATGTTCCTTTCACTTATAGAGCAAGCTCTCTGTGTCTGTAAAGCTGATTAGTTTTTATCTGTGTCTATAAGGAAGTATTATTTGAACTCTTACTATATCCTGAGTATGATCCAGTCAGGATCTTTGTGTCCTTACCTGACTAGCTTATTGTTTTGGGCATCAGACACACAAATGACCAGTTGAGTCTTTATATATACAGTCAGTCACTTCCAAAAGTGATGATTCCCTCTTGCTTTAAAAGTTAAGGATGTGCTATGCTAAATCTACTGTTTAAAGCAAGTAAGAACTTTTGGAAATTAATATCCCTGTTCCTTGCAGGGGACTTTGGACTCAATGACCTTTGTAGGTCCCTTCCAACCCAAACTGTTCTGCGATTCTATATGACACATACTGATAAAGACTAAGCTGTTAATTTAATTGAGAGTACTGAGACATGGGGTTAAGTTTATAAAAGTAAATGACAATCGTAGTGAACTGAGGCTTTTTGTTATATTTAGGTTTCCATACATAAACATAGGTTAAAAGTTGCTACATGCTCTTAGTTTGCTCTGGTATTCTTCTATAGTCTTCCCATGCTCTCAATTTTTTTTAATATAAATGAATATGTATATTTTGAGACTTCCACCAGTTGTTTCTCACCTGGGCTCTTTACGTGATCCCCTAAAATACCAATAGGTATTTATACCTTGTAAAATTAAACTTCTTGTTACTGCATTGATTTTTTTTCTTAGATTACTGTCAGAGTGTGATACTACTAATCATGCAATTATTTCTAGAATTAACGAGCCATACGATTCCTTGCGTAATTAGTCTTTATGTTGAATCAAGTCTGTAAAATAAAAAAGGTTCACAGAATTGTAGAATCACAGAATGGTTGAAGTTGGAAGGGACCTCTGGAGGTCATCTGGTTCAACGCCCTGCTCAAGCAGGGCCGTCTACAGCTGATTGCCCAGGTCCATGTCCAGATGGCTTTATAGTATCTCCAAGGAGGGAGACTCCACCATCGCTCTGGGCAACCTGTGCCAGTGCTCAGTCACCCTCACAGGAAAAAAGTGTTTCCTGATGTTCAGAGGGAACCTCCTGTGTTTCAGTTTGTGCCATTGCCTCTTGTCTCATCACTGGGTGCCACTGAAATGAGCATGGCTCTGTCCTCTTTGCAGCCTTCTTTTGGGTACTTTTACATTTTGATGAGGTCTTCCCTTAGCCTTCTCTTCTCTAGGCTAAATAATCCTAGCTGTCTCGCATGTGAGGTGCTCCAGCCCCTTAATTGTCTTTATGACCCTTTGCTGAGCTTTCTCCAGTAGCTCTGTCTCTCTTGTGCTGGGGAGCCCAGGACTGGACCCAGTACTCCAGATGTGGCCTCACAAATGCTGAGGGGAAGAATCACCTCCCTCGACCTGAATGGTCACACTTCTCCTGATGCAGCGCAGCATACCATTAGGCCTCTTTGCTGCAAGGGCACATTCCTGTCTTGTGTTCCACTGTGTGCCCACCAGGACCCCCACGTCCTTTGTCCAAAGCTACCTTCCAGCTGGGTGGCCCCCAGCATGTACTGCTGCATGGAGTCATTTCTCCTCTGGTGCAGGACCCTGCGCTTCTCCTTGTTGAACTTCCTGGGGTTCCTGTCAGCCCATTTCTCCAGCCTGTCGAGGTCCCTCTGGATGGTAGCACAACCCTCTGGTGTATCAGCCACTCCTTCCAGTTTTATATCATCTGCAGACTTGCTGAGGCGGCATTCTTGTTTGGAAGTCTTTAGGGCTTCCTGTTATGGTTTGTATGGTGTCTAACATTGAGGCCTGTCTGTGCTACATTAACAGCAATAATAGCTTCTGCGGAAAACAAAAACAAAAGTACATAGACAAATTCATGTTCCATGAAATCTATTGCTAGTGATTCCGCTAGTGATTGGAACTAGCCAACCCAAGAAATTATTTTTGCTAAAACAGGCTAGCAAAGTAAAACTTGTGGTTATATAGGAGGAGGACTGGACTTACAAGGTAGGTCTCAGGTATTTCCCAAAGTATTTCCAATTTATTCAGGAAAACTCTTTTTTGGAGGTGGCCACTAAATAGACTGTTTTTGTGCTAGAGTTCTTTTTGAGTACTCCTTTGCTACTTTGTCCCTTTCTGAGTTATTTTATGGTGAGTCTTTTTTTTTTTTTCCAAACATTTAATTTTGATTTGGCTTTCTGGACTAGAAAGTTATCTAACAAATATTTCTTAAAAGATTTGCATGTATAATAGAAAACTACAGCTACTTGCAGTTTCTGTAAATATATTATTTTTGATGAGTCAAGCAAAAACGTAATTCAGTTGAAATGAGGATTGTTTTTAACCCAAATTTGGACTGTCATTTGAGGAATAAGAGTTCTGTCCATGGCTTGAAGCAGAGGACTAAATGGAAGAGCCAAACTTAGAAATTGGCACTTGTAAGTACAATGGACTGGCTTATCAGGCCTTTTTTAAGATTATATTAATATATCAAAATATTAAGGGCATTAATGTTGAAATATATAACCCCAGTATTTCCTAATAAATTCAGAATCCTGTGATTTTTTTTTTTTTTAATTTTACTTACGCATTGTGTAATCTTGAACTTTTTTCTGCCTATTGGCCTTATCCGTTACTGAATATTAAACTACTACTCTCTACTCTGGCATCTATAAAACAGATCATAGTAGTATCTGAATGCTTCAAAGTAATAATTTTTATTCAGAGCATTGACATGAAGATAGCTGTTAGTAAGGCAGTTGGAAGAGTAACAATAAAGGTAAGCGACCATTAAGTTTGTTTGTCTGATTGTGACTATCAGATTCCTGACTGAACTGATGCGGATGTGGAAACCTTGAGACGTGCCTCAGGCGGCTTTGTGAACGCCCGATCACTTTCAGAGGCAATCCTTTCTGTGTCCTGAATGAGGAAGAATCTTTGTTTGGTGTGTTCTGCTATGCTAAACCCTATAAAGGCTGGCTGTTGAAACAGCTTTCCTGAGTGTTGATTTTTAGTGACTTTGGTTACTTTAGTCACTTTAGTGACTTTCACTGGTCTTAGGTTAGTGACTTTGGAAGTGCTTGAGAAATCGTATCTCTTCTTGAGCCTTGCTTTAATTTAGGGTGAGTTTTTGTTTCTGAAGTAGGCATGTTAGAATGGGAAAAAGAAGACTTTAGCTTAGACAAAGCCTCTTTCAAAGTCTTGTTAAACTTCAGTAGAGGACTGTTGTAGCCTGAAAAGAACTGGGCAAGTGCTTCTGGGCACGTACTTAATGTTCGTCTTGCAATTGAAATAGAGGAATTGGTTATAGAGTTCTGAGGTATGGTCCAAATAATAGCTTTGTCTCGTGAATTGCTTAGCCAAATGACAGAAGACCTGAATATCAGCTTCTATCTGGGTTTTTTTTTTTTTGGGGGGGGGGATTCCTCAGGAGTACCAGATAAGGAAGTACAAGAAACAGAAGGTGCTCCAGCTGCTATAAGATGCATTTCTTTACTACAGTCATCTAAAGCGTAAGAAATTGTACAGTATGTTCTGAAACTCTGTTGTTGTTGTGTTGCCTGAGCGCAGGACTGGATCTTTACCTATGCCATTTGACTGTGGGAGGACGTAATGTTGATTTTATAATAGCTGTCATTGCTGTAATCGGTATGCTAACAGCATGTACAGTATTGCCACTGATAGACATCTTTGCTCCTGTTAGTGCTGCTGACTGTTGAGAGGTGTCCTCCTTCCGTTTCTCTCCTGTTTCAGGCAGTGCTTTGAAATTCTGTTTTCCCACTGACTTTTCT
This sequence comes from Chlamydotis macqueenii, assembly GCF_036417535.1. Taxonomy (NCBI): domain Eukaryota; kingdom Metazoa; phylum Chordata; class Aves; order Otidiformes; family Otididae; genus Chlamydotis; species Chlamydotis macqueenii. The sequence continues at coordinate 96,130,765 of NC_141556.1, read as the reverse complement.
CCAGTGCTGATTTTTTTTTTCTTCTGGAATGGAAACTTCAGGCTGCTTAAACAGTTAAATTTTTATGGTTGGTTGATACTACTCTCCATGTTTATACAGTGACAGACAACTGTTACAGATTATTTCTAATGGTATTAGTAGGAGCTTTATCATGAAGGAATCTATCTTTTTAACATCAAAGGGGAGGATCAATTTGGGAAATTAATATAAAATAGTGTGCCTCAGTATGGAGAAGAAAAACTCCTCTGCTACTGTTAACAAATGTGGTACAGGCAAAGAGAGAATGCTTTCACTGAAGTGAAGCTTCTCACATCTGTCATGACTATTCCCTAATAGCTTACTGGCTATCTTCTAAGAAATGTATTTAAAGTATGTTTGTGTAGGAGGATCTATTTTTGTATGATCTGGCTTTTAATTTACTAGGCAAAGAAATCGTCAGTGTTCCTCTTCTGTGTCTGCTTACTGGTCACAAAACAAATGAGTTTATGCTTTTAGAGGAGAAAGTAAAAGATTAATAATTCTCAAAAATAGTTATAAAGGGTAAGAAAAGATTTCTCGTTTAGATAATAGAAAAATTAATCTAGTTACATACTAAAAATTGGAGAGAATAGTTTAAACCCAAAGAATAGAGTGTCTTGAACAAAAAAACTAAACAACTTCCCTTTCATCTTACAACCAGATTAATTTGGAAATGGACTATGTTGTAGTAATCATTATAATAAATAAAAAGATTAGGCCTGTTTATTAGACAGCTTTTGCTTTCTCTGTTCTCTGTCTTGCAAAAATTCTTCTCTAGTATGTTGTAAGGAGGTAGTTTTGAAGTACTGACGAGTTTTTTTTTAAATCATAATTAAAATCCTTTGTTATTTTATCATTCCTCAAAAAATGAACTGTAGCCAAAAGTGAAATGAAGCTGGCATCTTTCTATGTCTAAAGATGTAATTTGGAGTGAAAACGAAGCCCCATCCCAAGGTATGAGTATGTCAAACATTGTATGAGAAGTAGGTAAAAAAGAATTTCAGACCTTGTATTTATTCCTGGGAGAAAAAGCTTACTACTCCTGCCATAAGTAATGGACTTGATAATTTTAGGGGAAGAAAGTAATCCAAAAGAAAATGTTTAGATTTCTTTGCATACAACAAGTAAATTAATGAATGAACAAACCGATGGGTGATGTTTCTGAGGGGGTCCCAGGAATAGATGGATTGACTAGCACTGTGAGCTTTGAAATGTGTAACCAGGAAAAGAGGGGGCGGGGGCTGGGGAGGGAAGAAAAAAGGCAAGTTATTTGTGGGAAAGAAAATTACATCTATTAAAGTAACTGTATGAAGTACCCAAGAGATGTCATAATGATCTTAACATATTGTGAAATAACCTAACTCTTACCAAAAATAGATTTGAATTTGTTAGACTTCCCACGTCATGGCAAAAGCTGCTGCTCTAACGTTTCTGTGACCAACTTGCAGTACTTATTTACCCCGTAAGAGATTCTGTTCAGATCCAACAAACATACATGCCATGTTCCATGTAGTGGAAAGTTGCTTTACTCTCATGTGTATCTCCGAGCTAAAAACATGATGTGATTTTTGCGGCAAACATGGCAGATTTTTGGTGACATTCCTTACACTGCAAAAGTGTATGAATAGTACAGAAATACTTTGAGGAAATGTATTTAGTGGATGATAACATTATATACTTTGTTATATGTTTCCTGTGTAATAAGGGAAGGCCATTAGCGAAAGTATTTGTGATTCTAACTCCTACTCATTTTAGCGGTAAATTGAGCATCTAACCCAGTGTTTGTCAGCAAGTTGCATTTGAGGTATACAATTGCAGAGGAAATAAGATGATTACTGATAGAAACTGTTATCAGAAGAGGGTGGGCTAGCTGAAAATCTTTGCTTTACTTGATGCTTCCTTATTACTTCAATAAATATTTGTCAGGGTTTTCTCAAATGTTTATGTATTAATCAAATTTAGTCAACCTGTAGTAGTTTTCAATGTAGCTACGTAATTATTTTATACTTTGCATGCTGGTAGTTTTCACTGACTTATTCCTAAGTATTTAAGTAACAGAGTTTACCTGTTTTTCTATTGGTAGATTATTGTTATAGGAACTGAATAGGATTATTGTAATCCTGAATAAGATTATTATTATAGGAACTGTCACCGGTAGCCTGATGTTTTTACTGTCTTGATTTATTTTAAAAAAATAGTAGAAACACTCGGCACTGCAATGTGAAACCAAGTATTACAGTTAATGAATGCTAAAATATTTTAACAGTGATGATAGTATTGTGACTAATTTTTTCTTGATCTATAATACCTCGAAACTGGCAAATACATAGTTTTTAAAAGTCTGCGTCAAAAAATGGATGGAGAATTTTCTGACACTCAAAGCGTCAGGAAAGCCATGTAGCTAATACAGTTGAAAATCCAATTTCATATTAAATCTATCTTCCTTCAGTATCATGCTTGTATTTGTCATTTGGAAGGAAAAAGCTGATTATTTCAAGCACAAACTTTACGAAGTATTCTTAGGAGTCCTCTTGTCCTGAAAAGTTTCCTTCATAACTGAAGTAAGAAGTAGTTCATTTTCTCAGTCAAATTTTGACTAGTTAGAAAAATCTCAAAATAAGCACTTAAACCTATAGGAAGCTTACTAATGCCAATAAAAAGTTTAGTGCTCTAGGTAGAAATGAATTCTTTGCTTATAGTATGATTTTAAAATGTTTGGGGTTTTGGGTGGTTTATGAAACAGTTCATTTGCCAAAACATACCAGACCAGATGCAGACGAGGAACAAGTTCAGCCACATCAAGATGTCATTGATATAAAGTAGTGATACTAGAAATAAATTAAGCATTTTCAATAGCGAATATGAACCAGTCACGACTGTGACTTCTTCTTATGGTTTTCGCTTCTGCCTCTTCTCTCCTCGCCACTCCAGCCTCTTACTGTAGTCATAAATGTCCGTGAACTATGAGCTGGTGTTATGTTGCATCTCAGCAAAAAGAGTAACCTTCCAGTGTTTGATACTATTTGGCGGGGTATTGCTACAGCAGCTTTTAAATCTTTGTTTAAGCAGTAGCAATAGTCATGTGGTAGCTTTACTTGAGTCACAGAAGTGAGTTAATGAAGCTAACTTGGATTAATTATTTTGCAGATTTAATGAGTAAATTGTGGAATTATATACTCTGTACAGTCTTTCATATTTAATTTCTCATCTAATTTTGGCTAAAATGGGAACATAGATCTACAGCTTGAAGTGTTTTGCATAGAAAAAAAAAACATAGACATTTTAAAGTAATTTTAACTATTTAATCTTTCCTTGGAAGAACAACGATATTTCTAGACACAGTACATTGCTAGTATTTCATAAGGTCTTAATATTTCTAAACATTCATTAGGACAAGTAGTATCAGTATTTTAAAATACGTATTTGTACTTAATGAATAGTAAACAAAGAAAAACACATTTGGAAATTTTTTAGGCACAAATCACTAAAGCTCAGATATTCTGGGTGAGTACTGTGAGCTTTGGATGTGGAGCAACTGTGGTCTAATTTGGAAGGTCACTTTTGATACTGTTTACTATGATATTTAGGCAACACAAAGACAGTACTGTACATTAATGTAAAGCTTTAATCATATCTAAAATGTGCAACTTTTGTGAGAGTTTGTTGCTATAAAACTTTTCATAGGCACTCTTAAACTTGGGGTATGGCTAAATGTTCCTGTTGTGGTTTTTTTTTTTTTTTTTTTTTCAAGTGAACTATCATCCTCAGGGCTCTGAAGGGCTGTTTTTAAAAATTGTTATGCTTTGTATACATTTATATTTGCTTACAGAATATATAGTGCACAGTTTCTGATTACGGGCTCTCTACTGTTTCACAATTATTCAGTATTTTGAAAGCAAAACTAAGTGATATTCGTTTGTATGTTGAGAGAGGTTTTGCTATTGTGTGACTGAAGTGTGCACTTCTGACAGTGTAGTCTGACTTCTCAGTCATTGCACTGGAATGAAGAAATGAACTTAAGGCAACGATTTGAGCTGCTAGAAAAGATAATAAGCAGTTAACAAAATAGAGACACAGAGAAATAAAAGATTACAGAGTCTGGAAAGTAATAAATAGTGATAAAATAATTCAAAATGTTAGTGAAAAATAATTCAAAATATGGTCACAGAGATAGAGAATTGTCTCTTTATGAAAGTGTTTGGACAAATAAGATTAAATTAAACTGATCAACTGTTTTATCTTACATGTATGTAACTTCTCTCAGTGCCCTTCCTGGTGCGTATTACATCCTCACCTGTTTGCCCAGCCCATTCTAGGGTTCATTCCCCAGGGGTTTATAGACAAATTCCGTCATAAACTGCTTCTTGGTTGGAAAATACAGTCCTTAATTTGTCACTTGTAAATACTTTCCCTGGTTTTCTCTTTCCCTTTACTTGGCGACTGTCAAGCCGCACAGCAGGGTAGGAAAAAATAACCATGTAACTTAGGTGGCTTTTTAATTAACTGGCTCCAATTCTGCTAGTTTGCACTTCAGCAAAGTGGAAGGATAATTACCCCTTTTGAAGGGGAGCTCTGTGATGTTTTGATTGAACTTTCGGTTTCTTATATATGGTCTGTGGTCATTATCATTGAATGAGAAATAATATGGCAGTGCATTTGCAGATGTAGTCAGTACCTCCTTTGCTCCGTAGAGTCTGCGCACTGATGCAGTAGAGCTGTTTCAGTGGTTGTTTTTCACTGATGCTACTGCAGAAGAAGAAAAGAGCAGCTTGGGTTTCTTGTGGTCTGTTATCCCTGTCATTCAGTTTCACAGTGGTACATGTTGAGAAGAACAGAATGGGATCTGGGCCTTATTTTTTTTGCAGCACCTATAGAGAAAGTGGGTGTGTAGAGCAGAAGAGCTTCAGAGCTGTCTTGATAACGGTCCTGACTTGGATAGGTGAGTTTCCTTGCCTTCAGATTTCATTACTGCGTTCTGTTTGAACTCAAGCCAAGCCACAGAACCATGCTTGGGCTCTCTGCCCATTTCAAGCTTTAGTTTAATAACATTAAATTTAAAGAAAATTTTGTAGATGCCAAACAGATTGTGCTTTATAACCAGAATGGGAAAGTGAAAATATATGAAATATGTTTTAAATACATGAAATCAGAAGTTAACATTTTATCTGAAATGACAGGTAAAACTATCAAGAACAGACTCAGCTGTTATTGAAGAACTTGAAACTGTTAAGCAAATAGGTGGGGAAGGACCTAAGTTAAGAATAGTTACTTCATTTACTGAAGAGTCTTTGGCGAATGTATGAGCATTTATTTCTGCCATGGTAAAATAGTTTACATGAAGTTCTGGATGGGGAAGTGAGGGAAAAGCTTGTACAGAAAGTATCAGAACTTCACCTTTTCTGAAATTGCACTACTAATACCGTGGTGTGGTCTGGCTCAAACAGCAGGGCAAATGTCTCTTCTTTCCTAGCTGACGCTTTCTAATGGGTAGAGAAAGCACCTGGAACCCAGGTTTTCAGCCTCCATCTAGTTTCATATCAGCCTCTTGGACCACTTCGGGTAAATTCGCTCTGTTTCCTCTTTATAGAATAAGGACTGTGGTAGGGCCACATTTGTGAATTCTACAGAGGATACTGACAGAAAGAACTAGCCCTTTGTAGCGTGACCTCATTTATTGAGTGTGAATATGGTGTAGATAACCACAAAACATAGCATGCATCATGCTAATTGATTTTATCTAAAGAATGTAATTTCCATTTACTTCATTTGCACTATGTAATTTACAAACAGTGAAATGTTTCCTTTTTAAAGCAGCTAAAATGAGTTGCATCCTTTTAGGAACTTAAAAGGCCTTCATGGGCTTGCTTGTACAGATCACATACAGTAGTACTTCACTATTTTGTTTTTATTATAGGTATGAGGGCCTACAAAATATATATTTCTATAAGTATTCCATCCCCTATTGCGAACTGAAAATGCACTGGGAGTTGTTTATCAGCTCCAGAGGTGAAATGTCTACTTAAAGTAAACCTGAGTAAATCTGCCTTCTGTATCATGTAATTTAGGATAGCCTCATACCACTTTGACAAAATGATTCTGCTCCTGATGATGATGATGATTTCATTCCTGTTCAGGAATGAAGAAATCAGAAAGAAGCTTTTGCTTATGGTAAGTGAAGGGAGTGTGCTGAGATGGTGTGTTGAGCCTTTTGGTTTTGCTGGTTTGGTTTTGTTTCCAGACAGGAAGGGAAGACAGTGGTAAATGATATTTGAGTGAGGACTGTGTATTTTTAGTACTTCTGTTTCAGTGGTGAGATAAAGCTTCCAACCAGTTTTCCATTTGCTGTGCATGTTTTTTCTTTTTTAATTGCTAAACTTTATAATCAATTGAAGAATTGCATCCAATCCAAAATTTTGTAACCACCGGATTTTCAGTTTGACTGGTGTTCTTAGTCACTTTGTCTCCACTCTCTGCTCTTCATGAAAAGTAAAAACAATAATTAAGCATCCCATAATTCTCAACATACTCACTACTTAGTGAAGGTGAACTCTGGAACTTTCCTGTTTGCTGCATAAATACTCAGTCATTTGTGTAAGATAAGTGGTAACTCCTTCCTTACTCGGAGTGTAAGTGACACACCTTAAGATGCACAACAATACATGCATGGTGTTAGAGGAACTCCAATCTTGATTTAGGAAAGTTGAAAAGACACCTAGGTATTTTGTGCTTCAATTTTAGTCATCTGGCGGGGGAGGAGGGGGGGATGTTACAGTTTTACACTGTACTTAGAATCATAGAATAGTTTGGGTTGGAAGGGACCTTTAAAGGGCTTGGAGCCCCCTCCAACCTGGCTTTGAACATTTCCAGGGATGGGGCATCTACCACCTCTCTGGGCAACCTGTTCCCGTATTCTACAACTCTCACTGTAAAAAATTTTTTCCTAATATCTAATCTGAATCTACCTCCCTCTATTTTAAAACCATTACCCCTTATTGCAACAGACTCTACTGAAGAGTCTTTCCCTGTCTTTCCTGTTGGCCCCCTTTAGGTGTTGGAAGGCCACTATAAGGTCTCTCCAGAACCTCCTCTTCTCCAGGCTGAACAGCCCCAACTCTCTCAGCCTGTCCTCGTAGGAGAGGTGCTCCAGCCCTCTGATCATCTTTGTGGTGTTCGTCTGGACTCTCTCCAACAGGTCCATGTCCTTCTTATGCTGGAGTATTATAGTGTTAGTGCAAGAGTCAGTGCGAAGACAAGAAAATAACCAAGATTTTTTTTCACCAAAATCTAAGCAGAAAGAGATTTGCTTTTTGTCACTCGCTAACTCTCCAAAAACATGTAAAGCACAATACTGCTTTTGGCATCTAAGAGGTATCTATACAGATCTATGGCTATATCTGTACATCTATTATATAGCTTGAGACTGAGCAATTAGTCCTTGCAAGCCTTTCTTCTCTATTACTTCAAGCAAAGAATTAAATGCTAGATGTGACTTTTCTTAGCTGTAGGAAAATGCACCCTCCCCACCCCAAAAAAGCCCCAAACAAACAACCAACAACAACAACAAAAAACCCACAAAAAACCCACCCACCCCCAAAGAAACCCCAACTAACTGAATTTCAACAACCTCTGTAAGGCAAAAGCACACCAGTGACTTTAAATAGAGAGGAAAAAGCCATCCAAAGTACAGGATTTTACAGCAAAATTTCTTATGTATGAAAAAGTAAAAGGCCTTTAAATGGAAATAACTTGCATAAACCTGCACTGACTAGAGTGCCTCCAGTTAAGTGTGTGTAAAAATTTCCATTTTTTGGAAAGGAGAGGTTTGTTTTGAGAGGTTTTGCAACTTAGTAGTGAAATTGCAGGGGAAATCAGGGGAAAACAATTAGTTCATATTTTAACTGAAAAAAAAAAAGTGTAAGAGGGAAAACAATTTGGTGTTCTTGTATGGAAAAAACCCTAGCACCAAAACCCCAAACCAGCACCTCTCTGCTTGCCCCCAGTCCCCCCAAGAAAACCCAACCAAACAAAAAAAACCACCAAAAAACAAACCAACAAAATAGAGGGAGGTAAATTTAGATTAGATACTAGGAAAAAAAAATGTACCATGAGGGTGATAGAACACTGGCACAGGTTGCCCAGAGAGGTGATGGAGGCCCCATCCCTGAAAATGTTCAAGGCCAGGCTGGATGAGGCTCTGAGCAACCTGATGTGGTTGGAGATGTCCCTGCTCCTTGCAGGGGGTTGGACTAGATGACCTTTGAAGGTCCCTTCCAACTCTAACCGTTCTATGATTCTATGAAACCAACCAAGCAAAAACCTCAAACAACCACCTTAAACCTCTATTCCTGGTAAGATCTGCAGTTGAACTACTGTCTCGTTCCCTAGCTTCTCCTGAAATCATTCTATTGGACGTTTAGCACAGGAGAAGGAGAAGAGTCATGATTTGGCTAGAGAAATTAATCCTTCCTTTGCCCCCCACCCCTTTGCTGAATCACCTCGTTGAGCTGTGTGACAGCACGGCTGTGGGAGGGACAGCGCTGCTGAAGAAGACTGAGCGCATGCGAGGGTAGGGAGCGGTGCATGTGAGAAGGAACGCTGGGAAGCAACCCGTTTAGCATCAGCTCGAACTTCAGAGGAGCTAAAATATGAAACCGCACCTTGAGGTATAATTACATTAAATTATTTCCAGGATGACATATACCAAAAGAAAGCTACAAGTAGATTTTAACATCTTGTTTTGAAACTTTAATAATTTCACCTGATAAATCATACCTGGAAGAATCATTATATAGAGTTTTTATGCATTTTTCTGGTGGATTTATGAAGTTTCTCCATGCAGAATACTGTCTAGCAATTGTATGCTTACTTTTCATGAAATGGGTTGTTTTCTACTAGCTCAAATTCTGATCTTACTGAAGTGGATAGAAATTGCTAGGCATTCACTGAGGTGACTAATTTTCAGTATGGAAACTTACGTTGATTTTAAAATAGGAAAATTTGGAACAGGATGTTCACAAGTTAACAAATTCAACACAACTCTCACTTTTGGGAAGTTCCTTGGTTTTGTCACTTTCAGAGGTCAGACTTTCTCTAGAGTTTAATTTGAGCAAAAATCTGATGGTAGTGATGTGAACGAGTTCAGTTAAAGTAGGTTAAAAAAAAAAACCAAACCAAAACACAGTTTAAAATAGGAAGATGATCTTCTGGATTTTTCTGCCAAGCACTCTCAGCAAATGTTGGGTATCAGAAGAATCAACAACTACTGAGTCTTCATAAAGTTGCTTTCATCCTACAGGTAATCTTGGAGTGTGTAGCATTGTTCCTTAATATTTGGGTGGTGTGATTTTTAAAAAATATTGGGTTAAACTGTAAACAAAATACATAATTTTAAGTATAGGCAAAGGAGAAATTCTTTCCTGCAAACTCTCGTAGTTTTATGTTTGACTGCATGTTAGCACCTTTCCTGTAAAAACAATGGGAGTGCTGGAAATTCAAGTGGACTTCATGAAGTTTGACATTTCTCCCTTTTTAGGCTAGGGACTGCTCTGTCTTGATTTAGAGCGAAATTTAATGCCAGTATAAATCCTAGAATATCTCAGCCTTTATAAAAACCTGGTGTTTTCCTTCTGGTTTTAATATTCTCATGCATGACATCTGATTACTTTAGGAAAAAACTACACATGTAATTGTATTTATAGTTCTGAATGTTTGTGTCCTAGTTACATTCTGAGATAATGCAGTGTTTTCAACAGATGCTGAAGTAGCTTTGTGCTTTTAAGAGTGAATTTTTATTTTTTTCACACTGTAAAATTTGTGGTACGTCTTTATTAGAAAAGGCACATGCCAAATTGTTTCTTGCCCTCTGTTTAAAAATACAAGCTGTTCTTCCCTTTTCTTTTTTTTTTTTTTTCTCCTTCTTACTTTCAGTTGCTGGCATTCACAACTGAAACACTTTCTTCAACAGAAACGATCATTACAGGGGTTTGGGTTGAATCACCACTAGCTTTTTTTTTTTTTTTTTTTTTATAGGTTAGCTCAGATATCATTCGACTTCCTTTTTAATTGATCAGGCACTTAGACATTTGCTGAGGTTCACTGTTGTCCAGTAGCCTTAAGTGTGTTCCTGAGTTAGATCCCTGGCTGCCAATTCTCCCTAGATATAATTTCCATTCTGCACTTAATGACCATTTTTGTGCCCATGAATAAAATGGGCGAATGTTCATTGTGTGGTCCTCGGGGGGGAAAAAGTGTGGTATGACATGTGTGTCTGGAAGATCATGCCTTTCCCTCGGGACAAGGAGACCTGATCCATATGGCCTGATGGGGTCAGTCCTTCACAGGAGCTCTCACCCGTATGGTACAAAGTGCCTGGGATCTGGGAAGTGGTGGGGCCTGCAGGTAGGAGCACTCATGCCATGGCCCTGTTTTGTTTCTTAATACCTATAGCTACTGGGGTCAGTGCTATTGAACACCGGTTAAAAATGTAACTTTGCTGCCTTCACTTTTTCCTGAAATTGGAGCCATGTATCTGCTACAGGATACAGGAAAAACTCTGCTTAAATGCTTAAATGGTTTGTTTTATCACCTTGTTTAAAACAAATTCAGTCACCCTGTTGTGACATTGTATTGCTGGTGTCTGATTGTAACATGTCGTGCACCTAAGAAGTCTTAATTGCGACTGAGAACATGAAAGGGTAGGTTTGGGGCTGGGGCCAGCATTCAAAGAAGATGCTTGGGCCCTAGAGCTAAACAAACATGTCTCCAGTTCAGGGGGTTTTTTTACAGTATTAGGGAAGAAGTGGTCTACTGTCGTCATCTTCAGCTAACTCCCAATTACATATCTATATATGTAGAGGGTGTATATATATACATATGTAAAACACACTCTGATATCTGTGTGTGTGTGTGTATCTCAATGCCCTCTGATACCAAAAGGCATACAGGAGCAAACTAGTTTATTGCTTATCTAGATAGCTGATACTTACCTTACTCCTCCTTGTAGCAGAAAAATACATTTCAAATCAACTGAATAAATGTTAAAATGAATGCAAGCAATCTGAAGAAAACATCAAAGGGCAGAAGTGAGTGTGGTAGGCTAGGAAGACTGTATGGAGTTAGAAATAGACAAAAGTGTTGTGTTTTGTTTTGTTTTTTTTTTAAATGTGCTAATGTGACGTTTACCACATACAAACATCATGCTGTTTTTATGACATGGGTTGCAGGTAAATCCCACTGGATATTGCATATATTCTTGGTATCATGATTTGTATGAATTTGATAGTAAAAGGATCCCCTTTTCCTGTGTAATGAAGGATAATAAACATGATAGTATTTTATAATCTGTTGAAGACTTTTTTTTTTTTTTTTTTTTTGCCAAGCTGCACAGTCTCCAGGGGCAAATGGTGGTGCAGAAGGGGCAGTAAGTGCCCCCGGGGGTATCTCAGAAAAGAGCCATGTTGGTTCTGATGGAGTTTGAGGCAACAATATCCTTCCCCTCACCATGAGTTGAAACTTCTTTAGACATGGAGAGAACTAATCACAGGAAACCTGTATGAACAGTGAAGGATTGGATAAGGAATTCTTAAATTGAGGAAATGAAATATTTTGTGATCAGGAAGGATGGCACAGAGACTGATTAGATCCCCAGGCTATTCTCTGTCTGCTCTTTCTGGAGGATCTTGCAAGAATCTACTGAATCTCTGCTATTGGCTTTTGTTGTCTGTTTAGCAGTACTACACCTGAGCAAGCTGTCTGTATGGAGACGTCCACCTAGAATCAAAATCTTCTTACACATTTTTGGCTTTCCTGTTGCTGTCTTTAGAGGGACCTTGTTACTCTTTCAGTCGATACAATGGAAGGTAATAATAGAGAAGTCAGTAGTTAAGGATTAGTAATTAGGATAAGGATTTATTATTTGTTGTCACGAGACAGATAATAAACTGTGGAGTGATACTTTTTGTGACGTCTTTATTTTTAATCCCTGCAGTGTAAGAGATACAGTAGGGCAAGATTTCATTAGGTTGTGCTGAGTCCCACGGACTGTAGCTGTCCATGAAAAGAGGATCACGGCTTTTTGTTTGAATCTAGATATATGGCTTTGCTGCTGAGAAAGATGGTAGGAGGTGCTAATGAAACTGATGGAAAACTGATGTAAAATAGTTGCTTCACATAAAGCTGTGATAGAGGCAGGGTACCTGCAAAGAGGTTGAGTCATAATTCATCTCAGTAAGATTAAAGATCTCTATTTGGAATAGGAATTCGTAATAGAATAATGAATACAAATTGCCTTATGGATATGAGGGACACTCTTTTAGCGTTGAATATGAAGCCTTTGTCCCTTAGCACTTAAGCTGTGTCCCTTTGAGTTCTGGGTGTGGGAATAAGTCCTTGCAGTCTGATAAATGCTGACTACTTACGTTTTCACTAATACTTCAGTGACATGTATTGATGTTTGTAAGCTGTTATTACAGCAAGTTATGCAGTGGCTTATGTTCAGTGCCTTTCCATTATTTCAGAATTTTCCTGAATTTGTAGATTGGAAGAGTCTTTTTGATTAATGTATAGAGAGTTTGAGTTTATGGTATCAACTGTAAGTCACGTTCCACAAATTTTTATAAAGGTCCCTTTCTAGTCATTTTCTTATAAATATTTGACCCAAAACCTTTGCAAATCACTTGGTTTTGAGCAAAAAGCATTAAGTTGGTTTCACTTTTAACAGATAGTTGTAGAGGAAGCAAAGGAAATTTTTTTGTGTGTGTCGTAAGTAGAAATATTCGCAATTCTGTAAGACTGCGAGATAGTATTCATTAGAAGAAGTGTCTAATAAGTATTACAAAATTGTGCTCTGATAATAATTCTTGAAGCAAAGCATAAATGTCTATGGTTTTATTAATTTTTTTTAATCAAGAGAAGTCTTTTTCAATGACGTTTCTAATACCTGGGGAAAAGCATAACTTTAGATCAGTGGAGTTTTAGAAGAAATTGTGTGCTGCTTTTAAACTCATTTTTATTTTCTTTTCTCCCTTTTCCTTTTTTTTTTTTCTTTGGTCTCAGGTTTTTCAACGGGCCTTGCTTCACGAGCTTTCAAAAATAAGCACATAGAGAGCTAGGTGGAATTTAGGCCGTCTGGACGTACCACCAGATTTACAGTGGGATGAATTTTGTTTTCAGCCAAGACTTGCTTACAGCAGAATTCAGTGAGCTCTCTGACTCAACTGTGAAATTACTTCGGTGTAGCTTGAAAGCAGGCTTAAGTTTCCTGTGTACAAATGGGGTGGGTGTTTTTATTGAATGCTTCCAGGATCTCCCCCACACAGCCTTGATGATAAAAATGACCATTGTGAGCACTACGTACCTGTTGTGGAGGGTTGGCTGTGGACTGCAGGAGGAAGAAATGATGGTATGTGGTCATGGCATTCAACACGTTGGCCCTCAGTCAAGGGGAAGCTGCACCTGTGCGCTTAGTTGCAGCTGTACAATGATGGAATTGGTGATGTTTTGCACTTGGTGGTGTTCAGTTTGCACAGGTGGAAGTGTGGAAAGCTAGAACTTTGCATGAGGTACTCAAGTCCCCAGCTTGCAGCAAGCTGTCTGTGACCTCCCTGCACCTGCTCAGAGGGTCACACCTGTTTCAGAGAGATCCTCTGCAATGTTAATGTTCTCTCTTTTGGCTGATTAAACTTGGTAGTTGGGGCCTCAACTTTCTTCTGCAGGAAAAGCAATCCCTCTCTTGAACACATTCCTATCGCTTCATCTGCACACCAAATTACCATTAAGTGAGCTGAGAGTTTAGATTAGCTGTGATTTATTTAGCATTGCCCTTTCTTCCAAAAGCAACTGTTGTGTTGTCTCAGTGGAATTTTGCTTAAATGTGCTATTAAAAACATTTAAGTGAAACCAGAATAGACTGTTCAGAGTTAAATACTGTGAAAATATTTTCTTGTTTCCACAGTTGTGATTCGTTGAGTAAATATTGCAAACTGGAATTGCTGCTTAGCACAGTCTCAATTGAGAATTATTTACATTGTTCCTAACTAAGGAACAATGAAATATATACTAAGGCCTTGTTTTTAAAATAAATAGCTTTTGTATGCTCCAGGAGAGTTACGTACAGCTAGTGTAAGATACTGATGAACTGCTCACTGTTAGTGCATTGTTGCTGTTATTACTAGACTCCTCACAGCCAGATTGTAGAATGACCAAGAAATGGAAGAATCAAATTGAGAGTTGTTCTTCACATACTTGTACATTTTGACTGAAGCAGCTTTCAGATATACTGAGGTCTTACTTAGCTATTGAAATCAAAACGTACTCTGCCTTGTAAGTCATGTCTTCTGTTACTAGCAAGTGAGCCTGCTGTGAATCATATGTGTAATTAAGGTGACTAAACTTGGAGGAAAACGTGAACTGTGAAGTTCTTAAGAATCAGAAATGCGTATTATCCACTTTTAATTTCTACCTTTTTATCCTTCTCTCATTTTCAGCTTTCAGAGGGGTTTATGTAGTATTCTCCTTTACGTCTCACCTTTAAAAAAAAAAAAAAGCTTTTTAATGTCCTTCTCAATTACATGTCCTGCCATTTTTCTCACAATAGCTTCTCTAGAGCTCTTTACCTTTTAACTAACATCACTCACGTCAAAAGAAAAGTCTTGTCTGGCTAATCTTTTAATATTCTGGACTTAAGCAATGAGTCACGATGATATACCAGTCAGGCCTTTTAATCCTCAGGCTTTTTGGAGAATTATTTGGGAATTTTGTGTGCTCCGAGTATTAACGTGAAGTACAGTTCTTTCTCTTCCCAAATGTTTACTGTGATCTGGTGGGATGTAGACTGGTATGAGAGCGCAGGAGTGCAACACACTGGATGTTTCATGTTTTGCTTCAGTCTTTTCCATGGATGAGCGTTTTGTAAGAGAAAGCTCTATGTCGATACCATTTTATCTTACATGCTAAAGAGGGGGCTCTCCCATGTGGAGCTGTGGAATGTGGCTTGGTGGGTGGGAAGTAAGAAGCTCCGGAAAAACTATTTGGCCTTTGCCTCCTCTGTTCCCCCTTTCCTGTTTGTCTGTCACCTTCTTTCCTCCCTCTTCTCTGGGAGCCAGATGAAAAATTTACTTTCAGCCATTAGGGAATAGGAGGAGTGGAGTAGTACTGTGGGACTTCTGGTGGAAACTGGTGTGCAGGGCCTTGCTTTTTTTTTCTGGGAAGCTGGCCAGGGAGAGGGCAGGCCCTGCAGGGACTTAGGGCACAAAAACTTCTCTCCAGAACATTGTCTTTTTACTTATACAGATTGAAATGTTTTTAAAGTTGGCTGCACAAGCTTCTTTAGTATATACCTGTTGTAGACAGCTGTAATATTTCTTATTTTGGTAATTATTTTTTTCAGTTTCTTTAGCAGATAGAGACTTTGCAATTTGTTTGCCTATAAGATCTACTGATTACAAGTATTTGTTACAGTAACTCGGATATGACTTACAGCAGCAGTAGCATTTGTGTCAGCCAGTTCATGTCAGGTGTCACTTATGTAGGATGAAAACTGCTGGTATGAGTGAAAATGGTTTCCAACACCAAATATGCCACACCAAGTGGAGCTCTTTGTCATGGGTATTTCGACCATGCCAAACCTCAGCAGGCCATCTGCCATGGTAGCTGGTGCTCTGAGCTTCCCAGAGATGGAAGGCATGCACTTTTGGTTTTGTGTTTTTTTTTTTTTTTTTTTTTTCTTTTTTAATTCTGTTTCCCTTAACTTCAGATCTAAACAGTCATCTTAATATTCATAGTATAAAGGGGCAATTAAATGCATGCTACACTTCAGGAATTAATGCTCCTTTCCTATCCCTGGATGACTATCTGAAAACTGTAAGTGGGAACATGTTTTTGACTGTGGGTATTTTAGCCCAGTGGTTCTTAAGAATGTATGCTTTTTTAAATTCAGCTGCAACATTCAAGTAGTTAAAGAAATTAAAATGTTGAGTCCACAAACTAAACCAAACTAAAGATAGTATATACAATTTAATGTTATCTTAACATAAGTATTTTCAGGTGGTGAGAATTTGCCAGAATATGTCTTGCAGTGATTTTAAGATGAATCATGAAAAAGAGTGGTTAGAAACTTACAGGTGGATTTCTTAATATCCAAAGATGATTGTTTGTTTCAAATTAAGATGTGAATTCTGTGTCTGCTGTTTTCTCTGTTCTTATTTGCTTTGGTAGCAAGAGCTGGAATGCTTCAGTGTTTGATAGAAGAATACTATTATCTTTAGTTTGATGTTCCTGTTTCAAAGCAATTTGTTTTCAGAGGCTGTTTGTTTCAGGAATCCATAATCATAGAAGGTGTTTACTTTTGCAAGTAGCAAAGTAAACTGCATTGCTAGGCAAAACTGCACAAGCATTTAGTCTCAGGAGAATAAAAATTGGGTGTGACTCTTAGAACCTTCATGCTTTAAAAAAATCTTTTTACTGAAAGGAATTTTAGTCTATTTTATTTCCAGTTGTGATTGTATTAATATGTGTTGTTTTAATAGCTTGCATGTGATAAGATCTAGCAGTGAAATGTACAGATTTTCACAATGCCATTCAGAATTTTGATGTTTCCACTCCGCTTGTGGTATAGTAACCTTTTCTCCCACTGCTTGGACTCCTGCTCTCTGTGAGCCTCTTGATCTGACTTTAGGAACGCTTTCTTATTTTACTCTCATTATTAAAGCTGGTTATCTTGGAAGACATCTGTGACTGAACTTTGCCGTCAGCTCTCTTAACACTACTCGCTTCTCCGATGTCAACAAGTGCCCTTCTAGGTTCTTGCTGCATCTATCATTTTAAAGCACAGCATAACACTCTGCTCCTGAATGACCCTGGTACTTCTCCGGATCTTTGCCTAATGCAGTGTTGTGCTATCGCCTGCCTTTTCCCACTGACAGACTTTGCCAGGCCACCCTCTCAGTGGGACACACAGCTACGCTCCTGATACAGTCTGCGTTTTGGGCAACTTCAACTTTTGACTCTCAGTTACAGGGGTGAAAAAGAACAATTGTCGAGTTGTAGGACTCTTGCATTTGCCAAGGCATCCAAAATTAGTGTATAAGCTATAAGGTATTAAGTTCTGCACAATCAAATTGTATGAGGAGCAAAGTAAGTGAACTTAAGAACATAGGGTACCATGTTCTTAAATTCTTAAGTTCTTAAGACAGACCCTTAATCTGAATCTGTATGGTCATTCTTGTTTCCATTGGTGAGTGTAAGCAGATACCTAGGGAAGAATAAATGGGGTAAACATGCATAGTATAGCACATTCCCCTAGTACTCTCCCAGCCTCTGGCTGTTTTTAGCTCAGGGATTTCCTGAGCTTGTTGTGCTTTGTTACTCTAGTAACCTTCAGTAAAGCAGCTCTTCCTGGTGTTTTTCTAGTCTCCTCTCAAGCCTATTTAAACTTGCCTCCACAGTATCCTTAGGCAACAACTTCTGTGGATCAGACTTTTTTTTTGAGCTTGCTTCCCGTCGGCTTCACTTAATGTTCTAGTTACTGTCAGTCCCCATCCATCGTCCTGATGCCGCTCGCAGTTTGTTGACCTCTGTCAGATTTCCTCTGTGGTTACTCATCCAAGCTGAACAGTCCCAACATACTGAGTTCCTCCTTAGTTTGAAGCCGTTTCTTACCTTTGGTAATCCTTATTGTCTTCTGATAGGTCTCTTAGATATCCAGTTCATAGGTACCTGGTTTGATAAGAGGTGACTGATTCTGTTTGGTGGCATAATTATGTTTTCTGCTTTGTTCTCTGTTCTTTTGCTAATAATTCATAGTATTCGATTTGCATTTTTATTACTGATGGACACTGAGGTTGTATTGTGTCGTGGTTTTGTTAGTGAGGGGGGGCCTAAGGTGTAGTAGCTTCTGTAGGAAACTGCTAGAAGTCGCTCCCCTTTTGTTCAGTGGACTCGGCCGGGCCTAGGGCGGACCTGCTTCTGGCCAAGGCCGAGCCGATTGGTAGCAGAATGTTCCATGATAACGCCTCTGCGATAACGTATTTAAGAAGGGGAAAACAGGAAAAAAAAAAAAAAAAGGAGAGAAGGTGTGAAGAAGCTGAGTGGGGGCAGAGGCGCAGAGGGGGAGGCCTCATGGGCCTTGCAGGCCTCACCCTCTGGCCTCTCGCCAGGTGGCCGACTGGACCCAACTCGGCCTGGCCCAGCTGCAAGAAGTGGAGAGGAGATGAGAAGTGAATAAGATGTAAAAAAGATCCTGAGAGACATCTACCAGCCTGTTGTGAGGAACGGCTGCAGACGCCAAGGTCAGTGAAGAAGGAGGGGGAGGACTAATGCGGCTCCTGGCCAAGATTCCCCTGCAGCCCGTGGTGACGACCGTGGTGGAGCAGATTGTCCCCCTGCAGCCCATGGAGGTCCACGGAGGAGGAGAGATCCACTTGGAGCCCGTGAAGGACCCCACACCGGGGGAGGTGGATGCCTGAAGGAGGCTGTGGCCCGTGGAGGGCCCGCTGGGACAGCTGTTCTGAAGGGACTGCACCCTGTGGAAGAGATGACCCATGCCGGAGCAGTTCCACGAAGGACTGTGGCGTATGGGTGGGACCCCACAACGGAGCAGGGGAGGAATGCGAGGAGTTCTTACCCCAACCATGAAGCAGCGGCATGAAACAACACGTGATGAACTGACCGCGACCCCCATTCCCTCTTCCCCCCTGTGCCGCTCGGGAGGGGAAGGTAGTAGAGATAATGTTAAGCCCGGGAAGAGGGAGGGGTGGGGGGAGGTTATCTTGTTCTCTGTCTCATTATCCTGCTATTTGTAGTAATAAATGAATAGTTTTCCCCAAGTCGAGTCTGTTTTGCCCGTGACGGTGACTTTAAGGATTTCTCCCTGTCCTTATCTCAAACCTCGAGCCGTTTTCCCTTGTATTTTCTCTCCCTGTTCTCTCGGAAAGTGGGGGGAGTGAGAGAGAGACTGCGTAGTCTGGTCCGATCGGGGCTGAACTACGCCATATTGTCATGGAATTACCTATCATAATCTAAAGTCTAGCTTCTGAGTGGTAATGGTCAGTTCAGAGCCTGCCCTTTTATGCATCAGGTCAAGATTATTTTTTCAGACACATCGATTTACCTTCATGTATGTTGAACTTCATCTACCATTTTTGTTCTTGAGTCATTCTGCAGCTATTTGTAGTTATCTGTCAGCCTTATAGCCTTTGAATAGCATCATATAATCAGCAAGCTTTGTCACCCTGCTACTTTCCTGTGAATGTGCTGAACAGAGCAGATCCCTCTGTAACTCAGCTGGTACTTCCCTCTGTTTTGAGCACAAACCCCTAAATGCCTACCCTCTGCTTCCTTTTTTTTTTTTTTTTTTTAGCCCAATTATTTATTTATGTCAGACCATCCCTCTTAAGCCGTGGCTATGTAGCTTTCCTTAAAACTTTTGATTATCTCCCATATTGAAGGGTCCACATATGCAAATGTCACCATTGGTTGAAAGCAGTGGGGGGATGACCTATGTTCATAAATGTAGTCCCTGAAATAGGATAAACTTATTAATGTTGAAAGAGAGGGGAAATATCTATTAAGCAGGTCAGGGTATAAATTTCTTCATTGGTTACTGTGCTTTAGAACAAAAAAGAAAAATAGTTTTTCACAAAGAACTTGTTCATTTGCTTCTCATGGGAGATGAAGAGTGGAGAAGCAAAGTGCTTTGTTTTGATTTGTACAGGCAGCTTCTGTTCTGAAACTTGACAGCAGTACTTTCTGAAGATAAAGATTCTGCCTCAGTTTTCATGAAAAATACAGCTGTTTGTCTAGCTGTATCCCTGCATTTTTTTAGCACCTGCTTTTACTCCATCCAAATTAATGATGAAAATATTTGAACCAGTTTTATTTTTTTCTAGTTAGTGTGAAATCACACACCTTGTTATAAAGAACAACAGAGTTGTCCTGTTGAATGTCTACTGATCTGGTCCTCATGAGCTTTAAGTAGGTGTAGCGTCATGAAATAACAATTTGGAACCAAGTGTTTGATTTTTCTTTCCTTGCTGTTCTGTACAGATAAAGTTCCTAACACAACCTGGCAGTGATGTATCTGGTTTTCAGTGGTTTAGAGGTGCTTCTGATACGTAAGAGGTCAGGAAGCTTATTGCTTCAAGATATACATGAAAGTGAATAGGGCAGATGCTTTGGCCAGAATGGTAACTTCTCTGCCTGAAAATCTGTTTATATTCTCTCAGTAAATAAACACAGTGATTATTCTAAGACCCACATATAATTTCAGTATTTCGTATGTCATATTTTGTATATTTCTGTGCCATACGTGTTTGTGTGACACTGCTTAGCTATGTGACACAGATTTTTGTATTGCAAACAAGCTGCATCTCAACACTAATGTTTAAATCATTTTCAGTGAATGATTTCAGGGGGATTTGGTTACAGTGCATCTGAGGAAGTGGGAATTTTTATTATATATTTGATAGGAATTCAATAAATTTTAGCTCTAGAAATTGCTTGAGACATGGCTTGAAGGTTGGTTATTATATTTTCGGTAGGTTATTTAGCTCTCAGTTGGACTTTCATTCTGGTAAATATAATGTATTTTAGACTGTGTGAAAAACAGCTCACAAACAATTCTTAGAATGCTTTACTGAGAGTGGCTGCCTATATGGCACCTTGTTTCAGGGCTTAGGGTAAAAATTCTTACTTTGACATATTTGAATGTCTGTGAAAAAATATGTTTGTGAAGAGGTAGAGTTGGAGAATTCCTCTACTCATTTAATGATGGCAGATACCTTTAACAGGAAAATACATGGAGTGAAGAGGCTTAGTCCTTGTAAAACGATGAACTTGGCTTTTGATGAGGGGCTCCTACCACTGCCACAGAACAGATATGTAAAAGGTAGTGATGAGCAAGAGACTCAAAAAGTAAAATCCAGGTACTTTAGAAATTAGGGCAAAATGTGCAGCTCAGCATCACTTCTTGACCAAATCTCAGAAGCAGCTCAGCCAGAAAAATTCCCTGTTGGTTAGTCTCTTAGGAATGTTGGGACAGCTTGTTGACTTCCAATCTTGTTGGCTTGCAGAAAGCATGTATAACAGAGGAGGTATTAAGCACCTCTGCCAGTTACAGCACATTTTAAAACAATCTAAAAAAACCCAACAGTTTTGATACTTCTTCACACTCCTAATGTATGAAAGTGAATGCTAAGTAATTTCAAAACTTCCGTTCAGATCCCTGATCTGTATCAGAAGATCTTACTGGTAAATATACTATTATGCTGCTTATGACTCAAAAGAAAAAGTAAAATGATAATATTTTACAATTGCAAAAGTAAGAATCAAAAGTATAGCCAGGAATAAGATTTTGTGTGTGTGGTTGGTCCTCTTTGTATTTCTACATTGTGATAGTCTCTAAATACAGTATGAAATTTTCTTATTTTGTGGGATTGTTGCCTGGCTAGGCCTGAATACACAGGGTAGATGTTTGCTTAGCAAGCAACCATAAAATATATACATATGTTCCTAATGTTTAATGCATCTCCTTATGGTTTATTTATTTTGTGCTGTTCAAATTCTTCTCTAAAGACAATGGCATTTTCTCATGGCCTTTCCTATGCTGCTCTGCATTATCATACCTTTTAATTCAAGTTCCACTTGAATGTTGCCATCTCCTGTCTGTAGCTTCTATCTGCTTTGCCCTTCCGTCAAACAGCTTGTCTTCCTTTTTGGGATCATTATGGGCTTCATTGAGAGAAATGGAGAATAATGTTCTTACCATATCCCCTTCGGTGTTGAAAGCCCACTACTTAAGGCTTAGAGTTGTGTCCCACAGCTGCAAGCTAGTATGTGCTGAGTGTTGTCTGCGAGTGTTTCATATGTAGCTTAGTCAACTATAGGAGCTGAGAATTTTGAGTCTTGTTTTGGGCTCTCTTGGATAAGATTTCGCTCAGTTTCATCATTTGGCCAAATTTGTGTAAGTTTTCACAAGAGTAGTGGGAGGCACGTATGATCCAAAGACCATTTCCTGATAAATACCAAAATTGGATTTAGGTACTTGAGAATGATATATATTAAAAAATACATACACCCGTGTGTGTTTGAGAAAACTTCTTAATGTCAGCAGAGAGCATTAGTAATCCCACTTTTGGAAACAGCTAGGTTGTATTGCAGATTTTTTCCAGTCATTGAGTGTGATGAGAGCTGTAAGCTTGAAAAAAAATTAGAATCATTGTTTAACAGTCAAAAATATTTCTCTAAACAAGAAACTACACTGTTACAAAATTCAATAGGTTTTGAACTTAAAATCAAGTATTTTATATTGCCTGTCACTGAGGATGCTAATTTCTGTGGAGTGGTTCTAATTTCTTTCAGTTAGAAAAATAATAACAGTGGGTTTTAAGGTGAGGTTAGGTTATAGAATCTGAATAGGAAATTCTGAAAGAACAAGCCTGTAGTACATGTTCTGGACTATTTCTGTTTAAGAAAATAGCACACAGCAACTAAAAATGTGAGGCATAATCAATTGTTTGCTGCTTAGATAACAGACAGAAGTGGATACTAAGAGATGTTCTCACCATGTTATATGGCACACCTACTTTGTTGGTGCTAGCACCTCGAAACCACTGAGTTTCCTGGTGCTGCGTGACAGCAAACTAGATCAAGCACAAGACAGAACTAAAACACTTTGCTTTGCTCCTGCTAGATTGCTGTCAAGCATTTAGTCACATCAGTACCTCCTTGTGCCTTCCTTTACCTTTGGATTACCTCCGCTGGCTGTGGCAGGGTTTGTGCAGAATTTAGCCTTGTACCCCTTCCAGAGTCACTTGAGTTGCTCTGCATACAGAAGTGTTCCTTTTTGCATGCAGCATTGCGTGGCCTGGCATGGATGTGCTTTATCTATGGCATGGATAATGTCCAAACCTCCAAACCAAGTAGTCCTCACACGAATTACGAGAGTCATGGTGGTATGGGGAAAATGTTAACACACCTGTGGATGCTATCAGTTGTACTGCTACTACACAGATACTATGAATTATAGTGGTGACCTCACTTTGCAATGAAATTCAAGATGTTTGCTGTCCTAATCAGGTACCAAAAAATTACACTGACCACACCTCTGCCTTAAACAGGCTGCTTAATTTGGCCAAGTGTTCTTTTGAATATTCCTTCTACTTGAAGAAAGCTTTGGAAGATGGTGAAAGCATACTAATTGCTTCTTCCTTGTTTCATATTAATTCACTCATATTTTTAAAAAAGCTTTACATATTTATGTATTCAGTGACTTAGTTCAATTTTTCAAGAATTGGATTCACCCTTGTTTCTTGGAGTTTCTCTAACAACTTCAGTTTCATTTATAGATGCAGATATTTGGCTTTACACTTAAGTCAATGTTCAGTTAATAACATTGGATTTTGGTAGCCAAAGACATCTACAGGAGGAGGAGTGGAGGAAGCAGAACAGTGCAAAATAGCGTGCTGATACTGATGAGTGGAACCATAGTGCAAAAGCAACTGACTGTTAAAAAGTGGCAAATAAGAATAAACAAACCAGTGTCCAGCTCTATTTTTTTTATCTCTATACATATCAGACTATGTTAAATTATATGTTTTGTAAGGATGATGTAGTAGCTCAATTAAAATTTTCTGTAGTAAAATCAATAAATCTGCTAGCTCTTAGTTTCTTTTATTACTTAAAATGTAATAGGACTGACTATCCTTTACAAAGTATTTATACTTGTAAATATTCAGATCTGTTTTATTCAAATTTCTTTCCATGAGTAGCATTCTCTAGAGGTTGTTTTTTTTCTTTTGTTACCTCTATCCTTTTGCCTAAGTAGATAGAGATAATAACTATTTATGTCGAAAATTATTACATCTTTAGCTTGTTGACACCCATTTTTTAATTTTTTACAATTTGCATCTGCTTTATATAGAGTGTATTTTCTTTGTTACTCTAATTCCTACTAACACACTGTGTGTTTTCATTTCATGGGTCTATTTGTTACCTCATATTCCCTGAGTACTAGTGAAAAAAGAGATTTAATTACTTTAGGAGTACCTTGAAACATTCGTATGTGCTGGATAACTGTCCTTTGGACAGAACTGGAAGTAGTGAAATTTTCATAACTTGGGCCAGCTGATGAGAGCTGTTCATGATTGCTGCTATATGGGGTGTTTGCTTAGCAGAAAACAAGTGTAATCCTGAGATAGAGCTTTGCTGAAGAGATGCTGATAGGTGCAACGGCATGCCAGTTCATAAATGAAAGATCAGAGAGAGTAGTGAATAGACAGACTCATCAGTTTGTAGAGTGTCTTACATTTGGAGAAAACCTGGGCATCTTCCTTCCTTTGTCTTTATATTCCTTTTTTTTTTTTTTTTTAACTAAGCTATTGTGTATTTTGTTCATCAGCAACGACAGCTGGTAAGCACTTTTGAAAGACAGAGTGAAATTTTAAGTTCTTCAAGCAGTGCCTTCTTCCATTCTGATACTCTTTTGGTCTTTAAAATACGAGAACGAAAGGAACCAGGCTGCTGGTGGAAATTGGCATATCACTGTAAAATGATTTTAAGCAAAGAAAAAGATGGAGGAAAATTCAAGGTGACATCGTGCTCAGCTTTCTTTGTTTTCCCAAACATCCTTGCTCAAATCTTACCCAAAGTCTTACCCTTTTGGAGTCTGCCGTGAATAACATAGCTGCAGTAGACTTCCCCAGTACTCCCTGTTTGTGTCAGAAAGGGTCTGACTGAGACACATCCACGGAAGGGTACTGCTCACGATAATCTCAGCTCCTTCAGGATTCCAGGAAAAGTAGTAGTTGCTTCCAGCTAGTTTCTTTGAATTTTACACTTGTTTTTTTATGTTTAGCATATGATGAATTTAATTATTGGCTGATCTTGGCCATGTTTAAGGCAGTCATTTTTTTCCTGGGCTTACAGATGAGTACCAAAGCACAGCAAAATTTAAGTTATTTGTCTGCCACTGACTCACGGAAGGAATACACAAGTAGGAAATAGAGCTTACACTTAGTGCCCGGAATATTTCATCCCAAGAATAGGCCCGTGTACTCTGGTCCCTGAACAATACGCTGTCCTTATATAGGTTTTAAAAATAATTATTGCACAGATCCAGAGTTGAGCTGATTGCCAAATACGATGGTAGACAGGTTTTTTGGGTTTTTTTTTGTTTTTTTTTTTTTTCTCTCTACAGGCATATTGACAGGAACCTGTGGTTTCCTTTACTTCCTCTGAAGCGTTAAAGAGAGCTCCATTGTTAAGACTATCAGACTGTATTCTGCACCTGTAGTTTTTCTAAAAAGGCAGCATTGGGGGATGTTTTTGTTGTGTTTTGTTTTGTTTTTTTCTTCCTCTGTTTACTGTCTGGGAAAGGGGAAATTCGGGAAGAGGAAGGGGGATAAATGAGTCAGGGTTATACTGGATTATCAAGAGAGAACTACCAGCAGCATCTATCGTTTTTAGTCATGTTCCTGTGCCTTCTGGACCTCTTCCGAAATTCACATGTTTCTTCTGAAGTATTTATTTTCCATTATTTGTCCTGAACTTAGTGAATTCCTGTCTGTGTCACTTGTCAGTAGTTAATGGCAGAACTATAATCTGTCAAGTGGCTTTATGGGCAGCTGTGACTTTCCTCATGGTAGCAGAATACAGACGGGAAATAATTTGGAAAGGGCTGTTTTTACAGAATGGAAGCCTGGGGCACAAAACATAAACGCTGATGTCAGAGAGCAGAGTGGAAGAGCTCGGAACATGGGTCTCTGCTTCCCTCTTTTGTACCGGAATCACAAGACTCCATTCTGTCCCTTCAAATTACTAACGTGTATTTTGTAGGATCCCTGTGTTTTACTGCAACTTGAGCATATGAATCAGAAATCTGTTTTGAATATAACTAATTATGTGAAATGAACTCTGAACATACGCTTTGGATTTTCAAGCTTTAATCTTTGAGGGGCGGGTGGATTTTTAAAAGTTAAAATTAACAATTCACCTTGCGAAGGCATTTCAGACTTTCTTTTATCTTGATTCATAAGCAGTAATGATTTGCAGTTTCACCAGCTAACAGAGCTGTCTTCATACAATTATTCTAAATAAGAATTGTAGAGGAATTATCTATTGTTTAGTAATAGTCTGGTATACTTTTGTGTCAGATCTATCTGGAAAAATATTCTTACCTGCCAAATGGATTTTATTCAAGCTCTAAAGACTGTTTTTCTGTGCCAGGGGATTGAGTTATATATTCTGAGCTTGGGAAGCTGAGGTACTGTTTATTACAGCAGGATGTTGTTTAACAAAGTGTATCTATGTGGCTGCAGAAAGATTAAACACTTACTAGAGGCAATGAAAAAGGAAACCCGGCACCAACCTAATTTTTGGAATGACGTAACGGCAAAAATAGACAGTCTGACTTTTTTTCTACACTATGGTTATTTTTTTTTTTCCTAGAAATATGTAGAGCTGTAAAATAAAAATAATTGTTTGTCATGGAAGATGGTAATATTCAAGCATGAAAATAGAAGTGATATGCACATACAGTATGTAAGCTGATTTATAATTTTCAAGTAGTTGCATGGGATGTAAGTACATACTGCGAAAATGACTTTGTCTTGGTTATCGTCTGTGAAATCCAGTTATGATGGAAGATCAGGGCACAGATGTATGCTTTGCTTTGTATATTTACTTATATGCTGACTCTGCCAAGCGTATCTGTTTGGAGCTCTCCAAGTCTGGAGCACTGCGAGTGTTTTACTCCGTTCATGTGCATGCGCAGGCAGTCAGTGCAGGACACAGGTGTTCCTCCCACCTCATCGATCAGGCCAGCGGCAGAGGGGAAGTGACACTGCCTAGTTCCCTATCCAGGTCTGTTTGCTAGACCGTATTGCCTTCTGAAAAGTAAAATTAGCTTTCATACAGTGATTACAAAGTTAACACAACCAAAACTGACTTGAGTTATTGCACGCCCATCGTGCCTCGCTCCTGTTTAATAGATCTGTGAGGGTAAGACTGCTTCAGAACTTCTGCTGCTAGCTGATGCTGCTCTGGTTATGGCTAGGTTGGTAATATTTCCATTATTAAGCCTTGTTTTCAAAGACTGGGTATTGAAAAGTCCTTCAGTTATGAAATTTGGCAGTTTTCTCTTGCCTGACCCCTGTCCCTGACGTTGAAGAGAAATTAAGAATATAGTAATTTACTGAAAAGTGAACAAACAGTTCTTGTTTTCAGGCTTTAGTGTATGTATTTTAAAAAACTTGCTGACGACGTATAACTCTGAAAGACAAATTAATTTTGAAATCAAGAAAATGCACAATTTTTCTTATTAACCAAAATATGTTTACTGATTCAATAAACCTTTACAAGTTCATACTCAATGAAAATTCAGTTTTAAATTTTTATGTCTTAGGCATTCTGGGGTTGGTTCAAACCTTGTTGGTTCCTTCAGTAGATCTGTCGTGTATAAGCATGTCTGCAACAAATAATAGTGTGACTGAAAAACTTGTACTTCAGAAATGAAGTTCTAAAAGGGCTTTGAACTGTATGGCCTCAGTTTGAGTTGGCAAAGGAAAGTTAGCAAAAGCTAAACATGAATCATAGGAACAACATCAAGTAATAGGTGTTGAGTATGTTGCAAATAAAATGAAAAAGACCTACACTATGCATTACATAAAACACAGTTCATAAAACATCAGTACTGTTAAAATATTTTTACTGAGATCTGGTGTCAACACTAACATCAGTTAGTGTTAAAATGTTTTTAACTCTTGCCACAGTAGCTATTACATTGTGGAGAGTGATAATCTCGGTTCAGTTTGGTATAAAGAAGCAGTGTTGTTTGATTTCTGAAGATTTTTCTCATCAGCATGAAACTGGTACTCTACAGCAATAAAGGAGATGTTTGTGCTCTGTACCAGGCGTAACAGGGCTGGGAGAAAGAAGTCACACCTCTAACCTGTTCCCAGTTGCCAGTTGTCCTGGTTTCAGCTAAACCACCACACCAGTCAAAGTATATTATAATTTTAAACCCTGACGGCAGGCTGCTGAGGCATAAAAATCATTGTTTCTCTGTAATTTGGATAGCATTGTTTTGAGATGTAGCTCCAAAATGGTCCCTAAGATGTCTCTCCCCTCCTAGAATCTCGTGAGTCCAAGGGTCTCTCCAGAGCGTGTGTCTGCTTAGCTCTTCTGTACCACTGGATTGCCAGTACAAGGCAGTACAAGTCCAGTGTTCATGGTGTCCGTCTGCCGCTACAACAGTCTTCAGTGTGACCAGGAGAAGAAAAGGCTGTGTCACAGTCAGATGTAGAGTTGATAAGGATGGTCTTCTTTACAGTGTCGTGATGGGAATGAGACCTAAAATAGGTGGCTCAGATTGACCAGTTCTTTGGCTTCCATTAGGATTATTCACCAAAATGGTGAAGCTGATGGTTTTAGTAGTTGTTTTTCAAATAAATAGGACTTGAATACCTTGTCTTAAGCTTTTGAATTGAAAATAAGGTGGAAAATGCTTTACACTCCTCTGTTTTTATGAGAGGAGAAAAATGAGTTATTCTAACTCAGAAAATGGAGCCTCACAGACTGCCAGGTGGATAAGGTGGAGTATGTGCTGCTGGAGATGCCCTCCACAAGACAGCAGAAGTGCATGTGCTAGAAGGGATAGACATTGACAAGAGAGTGAAATGCACAGGTAGGGAGAATCAATGGCCCACCCTGATGGCATCGTCTTTGCACCTTGTAAAGTTCTTGAAAACCGTTTCTGAAATTATTGAGCTTTTTGTCTCTGTCTCAATAAGTTACTGAGATCTGGTAGAATTTTTTTCCTAAGTAAAAATGATGCAGTATGTGCTTGACAATTCTAAAGAAAAAATATGTAAGTGAAAAGTTAAGACATGATTTATCATTTGTACTTGATACCAAAGAAGGACTTGATATGATCATCTGGTACAGCAAGAATCAAAATTAAGGAGGAAACACAGCTGCCATCTATATAAATGATCAAGATTTTGACATTTTGTGCTGCACGTTGATGCTGTGGTGTATGTTCAGGCATTGATAAGGGTTCTAGTTGGTTTCAAATTTCAGCTTTGCCGTCAAATGAAAAGAAAGTATCTTTGTTTGATATTAAAACATTTTTATTGTTTATACAAATACAAACAAAAGTAGTTTTCTTTTTACTCTTTGTTGTAGCCAACTCGTATAACGGAACAGAAGCGTGTTGATGCACTTAGTGACTGGCGCTGTTGAAAGAGGGAAGGAACAGGCTTTGTGGTTTAGGTACAACTGTTTGGATTCGTGTCCATAGTCTGCATTGGCTGCCCAGTTCCTGCCAGTTGTTGGTTCTGGTGGCGTACTGTGCAGCTATACCTAATAGGCAGTGCATGTGCATGGACTTGTGCTTATGGACGCACACATGGTCCCCTCCAGGCAAAGAAGTGCCCCGGATGGCACCTGTGTGTGACTTCGTCCTTTAGTTCACTACAAGCCTTAAGCCTCAGGAATCCAACAAGTTCTGTTATAGCTCACTAGGTACATTTGTACCTGAAAGGAACCCCTGCAGCAAGGTACCTTGCTAATGTAGACAGATATGTGGTGTACCACGCAAGGGAGAGCTCTGTTCAAACTTGCATCAAATCATGTTCCTGTCTGTCCCGAGTACAGAAAGCTTCTTGCTTAGTCTGGGGCAGCCACATTAAATTAGCTGTTGCTTGCTCTCTGCATCAGGCTTGAGTTCTGAGGAGTAAAATAATAAAGAACACGTGTGTGTAATTAAAGTAGAAAGGAAATAGGAAGGGGGATGGCAAGGAACAAATCCAGAAAATAAGGAACAGTTGAGCATCGTAATTATAGACATCTGATTATGCTGGAGGAATTAAAGGACTCTGAAAGAATTAGCCCTACAACCATTCTCAATCTTGAGGGGAGGGAGAGAGTGAAAACAAGCTTTAACTAAAAAGAAGGCATTTAAGAAGAGAATAGGAAGTAGCTGCAGTAAGGAAAAGCTGGAAATAATTTTTTTTTTTTTGAAGTTATAATAGGAAAAAAGAGTAAACCTCCTGTGCTGTGTTTTTGGTATTTATAGAAATCTGGACTGAAATAGGTTTGATGTCACATACAAAACTACATTTTGAGTTATTTGATGTGTGGTTAGTTTTGTTTTTTTTTTAATTAAAAAAATGTATTAGCTGTCTAATTATTATACATTCCTGCTTGTCCAATGATTAAATGAAATAGAAATGCACAAGCTTAATCTTCACAGAGATCAGAAAGGTGTCTGCAGTATGTAGTTGAGAACTCAAATCTGTTCCTTTGCTGAACAAATGATTTTATATTCATGGAGAATTTTGATAAATACAGCCTCAGAAATGCATGGAAACACAAGCTTCTGATTTTTATTTCTTTGTGGTTTTGGTTGAAAGCTCAGAGTTTTTCTTGTGTCACATGATGATTACACAAATATGAATGATATATGAGATCCTGAAAGGTTGAATCAGTTTATTCAATTTTAAAGATTTGATTTTTTTTTTTTTTCTTCATTGTATCTGCAGGAGAAACCTAACAAAGCTGTCCCTCATCTTCAGCCATATGCTGGCAGAAATCAAGGCTATTTTTCCAAATGGCCAATTCCAGGGTGATAACTTTCGTATCACTAAAGCTGATGCTGCGGATTTCTGGAGAAAGTTCTTTGGAGAGAAGTAAGTGCTAAAATTTTGCAAAATCTGTAATTCTTTCTAATCATAAACATGAAAAATAATTATGTTTTCAATATCAAACATGATATTTTAGCTGAAATTGCTAAATGCATTATTAACAAATTTTTTAAATGTTATAATTTGTTCAAAGAATAAATGGGTATGTGCGGACAGTTCTCTCAAGGACACTTACTCTCAATCATAAATTAGACAACATTGTATGAAGTTTGTTGGTTCCTTCCTAGAGTGAGGATAGTACATTGTTTTCATAATGTACATGGCAATTCATGTCCTTTCCTATTTTATATATATTCTACAAATGATAACTCTAAAATCTGGATTAGGAACTTGATATTGGTCTCATGGGCAGTATGTTTCCTTATTCCATCTTTAACTTTTTGGCTACTGCAATATTTAGTGGATTTTAAGTAACTGAAGTAATATTTTTATCCCTTAGTATGGAAACATTTTTTTCCTACAACAGTGCTACGTATAACACAGTCACAGGGGACAAATGTTTTCTTTTGTTCAAGGTCCGTTACAGAAAGAGGTAGAATAACTGGAGATATGTCGGAAGGTTTAATCAAAAGCAAGTTTTGGAGAAACTTAGTATTCAGGAATACATCATAAAATGAATGCTAAGTGTGACTTGTAGATATATGACTAAATCCTTATAGAAAATGCAATATTGAAAATGTAAAAGTAGGCAGATGTGACTGTGGGGTTTTTTGTTTGTTTCTGGGGAACCGTTTCGTTTATGGTACAGATACAGGCTAATAGAAGATGCATAACTTTATCAGTTTCTCACATGGAATGTTTATTATTGTAACCATGATGTAAGATGTAAGAGGGAGGAGGCAAGATGTTTGTATATTTCACAATATAACAGAGCAGTCATTATGGTCATGAAGTCTAGTATCTTGCACAATGTAGGCCATAGCAAGTCACAGAACAATTCCTGCAACAATCTATTATGTTTTCTGAGCAAGAGCAGTTCCTTAAAGTCTTTCATTCTTTATTTAGAACACCAGTGTAGTAAGTTGACACTTTTGCAAATTAATCTTGTTCAGTGTGAATTTACAACAGTTTCACTTCCTTTTTTTTGCTAGTCACACACCTACTCCTAGTTTCCAACTTTCTGGTTTAATTACAGTGTTACCTGGTAACATCAGTGTTCTAAAAAATCTCTTTCCGATGTGGATCATGCTGTGTGATCAAGTCACTGTATCAATCCTCTTTTTGCAAGAGGAGAGGAATCTGACTATGTTTTGTTACCCATTGGAATGTGAAGATCTTCAAAAATACCTACAAAAGATCAGAACTTAATCTAAAGGATTAATTTACATGACATGTAGAGGTCTCTATTAGATGATGCTTTTAAAAAACGTATCAGTCAAAAAAAAAAAGAAAAATAGGAGCTTTGAAAAAATGACTTAAGCATGATCATCTGTGTCCAATTTTCTCTTCCTCTCTTTCTCCCCTTGGCTTAGCAGCTCTCGGAATTTAAATCTCCTCATGGTCCTTCTCTTCTCCTGTTGGGTTCTGTCCTTGAATGACTTTTACCAGCCATCTTGATTGCAAACTGCTTTTCTGTCATTGGGATTTACAGATCTCATCTTCCGCAAGCTGCTGTTTCTTTCTATCATTTCATCTTAACCAGTTTCATGAGCTTCCCTATTCAGTGTCATGTTCCTCTTTGTATTTCTCTACTAACGTGTCCTTTCTGTGTGAGGTTCAAGTGCTTCCCTTCAAGTTTGCTTTTAGTGGTCCTGTCAGCTTCCTTTGGGAGATGGCACAATAGATTGGTACTTGAAGTGTCAGACAGTAGGATACTGTAACATAGTAACAAGTTTTTATCAGAACAAGGTTGGTAAGGAGAATTTTTCAACTGCATTGATCCGTCTGAACAACTCGGCTCAATCCTTGTCTTTCTCTCACTTCACACTTGACTCTTCTCTTTCCTGACTCATCCCCTTTCTAACCTTTTCCGGGCCCTAAAACTCTTACCATGCCTTTTTTAGGGTTCGTTTTTTTTTCCTCTGCTTATCTAAATTTCTTCATAAAATGCAACTTTAAATAAG
This sequence comes from Chlamydotis macqueenii, assembly GCF_036417535.1. NCBI lineage: Eukaryota > Metazoa > Chordata > Aves > Otidiformes > Otididae > Chlamydotis > Chlamydotis macqueenii. The sequence continues at coordinate 96,097,989 of NC_141556.1, read as the reverse complement.
AACTCTTAGTACTAACCCCCTGACCTCCTCCTTCCTCCACGTAAGTACTTTGACAGGATTTTTTTTTTTTTTTTTAATTAAAGCATTCGTGCACCAAAAATACCTAGAAATCAAGGCAGTTTTGGGGCATGCAGTTAAATACATTTGTAACCTTGGTCACTTAGTATAGCCTGGAAGCTTTTTGAGATTTGTCTTGTCAGGTGCTTTACTTTCAGACTAGGTAAATAACCACTGTTACTAGTGTTCAGCTCGTTTCTAATAAACTCAAACTGTTTTAGTTACCTGTCTTCTAAGCAGTGAACAGTTGATCTGTGCTTGGCAGCCTTGCCATTTTCTCACATTCAGTTAATTGTGCTTAAGTAACTGTAAAGCATGTAACAGCATGCATGTCAAATAAACAGATGAGGAAAAGGTTTATTTGGCATTACGTTTAATCTGTTCATTAAACAAAATGCCTGAAGCTATTTAAACATTAATTGTCTTCTAATCCCTTTAGAAAAAAATAGCAGGTATGCCTGTGAGCCACATCTTTTATAGTGGACCTGTTATGACAAATTAGGTTGCAAATATACTAGTATCACTTCCCTGGAAGCAGAGCCTACATGAAGATTTTGGGTGTTGCAAACAACTTATAAAATCTTTTTCTAACCTGAGCACCTAAAGATAGACCCCTAGGACTGTCTGAAATCTCCAACTCAGGTTAGGTATGCAGCGCAAATGAAGGAGCGCAGGGAGGAACTGTATTGTATGTTCCCTGGCTACGTCTTTATTTTACAGGGCAAGCCTGGACTCCTCACTTGTTTGCAAAAAGCAGCCCTTACTTTGAGGTCACTGAGTAATGCTGCTCAAGAATAGAGCATAAATAAAAAGTAAGTTGTGCTGGATCTTGGCTTTTATTGGGTGAAGTGTAGCACGAGAAGTAATTCTGAGGTGGTGTTTGATCTGATTAAGAGGAGGGAATTAGAACTATTAGATCTTTTTTTTTTTTTTTTTTTTAGCATAATATTATCATAAAAATAAACTTCTCATTTCTAAACATAATGAATTGGAAGCTTTTCTATAATCAGTTTTCTGCCTTGTTTTCTTTCTAAAATGTTGTCATTTTTTTCTTTCTTAATTTGAAATATTCTAAATAGCAAGAAGGAGGTCAATAGCCATTTATGTTTTCCAGTTGACTCTTTGACTTTCAGTTTTTGAAAATGTGACCTACACTTCCGTTTGCAGGAGACAATATATTATAATTTGCTAAGGAATAAAATCCAAAACATACAATTCCCAGGAGTCCAGTTTGTAGTGTAAAAAAAAAAAAAAAAAAAAGAAAAATCTGTCTCTTGTTTCTTTCACTGCTCTTCCCCAATGAATGGGGAACTTCTAATTTTTCTGGTTAGTTACATTTGTCTGCCTGAACACTTGCTGCACAATTGTGCAGCTGTAACTAAACTATTCATCCTTTTATTAATGAGTATCATAAGATGCAGTCATTCTTTTAGTGTTTAAAGCTAGTCGGGTGTATGTTCAGATGACTTCAAACTCATGAGCAAAATAAATGGCTAGACTAACTATTTCAAGTCTCTGGTGATAATATATCTAGCTACTCTTTTGAATTTTCTGCAGAAAACACAGAAGTAGAACTCAGCAAGCAACTTGAATGGCTTAATCAGAGCAATGTGCTGAGATAACTTCACACATTCCTGGCCTTCAGATACTTCCTCAGCTTTTGCATTTCTGATACGCTTCTACAAAATTTCTACATAGTGGCAAGTAGCTAGAGAAGCTAGGATGGGAGAGAATGCTATGGTGCTTGTCAGAGCAGCAGATACACTGATAATGGAAATCATCAGCCCACACATAGGCAGAGAGTACAAAAGGAGTAAATAGTCACAGCCTTTATAGTTGTGAGGTTTTCCAGTATCACATGTTTCGGAGGGAAAGAGGAAACTTTGGAAATCATAGGATGTTTGGAAAGGATATGGAGAGACTGATGTGGAGTTTAGAAATATACAGGGAGGACTGGTAAATTGAAGTGGGAGATAGTGAGATCTTGATTGTCTAGGTGGAAAGAGAATCTGGACAGCAGCAGTATGATGAAAGAAGAAATGGAAGAATTTATTTCTCTGCAAGGGCAAAGTAGAATATATATCCAAATTAGGGGGTGGATGAGAGGTAAGTAGTGTCCAAATAGAAGGCCTAGGATGGTTTTGGTGTATTAGCTTTTCTTCATCAGCTTTCTTGGCAAAGTTATTGGGGAGATGAGGGAATAGAATTTTGGACTAGCTTTGTGAAAACAAAGATCAGGAATGAGTGAGAGCTTTCCAAAGGCTGAGTGCCTGGAGTAGGCTGAGAGTGGAGCTCTTGGGCATATTCACAGGCTGTGAGGTGGAAGAGAGCCTCATAAAGAAAATAAAGAAGCTGTCTGAAAAAGAACTGAGGAATAAATGGACACAAGATTTGCACCACACTCAGTAAGATTTTAGGTTAAGTTCTATACCAAGAACAAGCTTGGTAGTGTCAAAAGCAGGAAAGTGTTGAAATTGAGAAGATGTGATTTTTGAATTTGTGCTGATTACTAGAATACAGTTATTGGAGCAAGTAGTTTCAGTGAAGTGAATCTTCACCCGTGGTTTACCATTATAGTTGTGCTGCAGCAAATGACTGTTAAATGTACAGCTAAACAGTAATGTTAAATGGAACTGTGAAATTGCAAGGTGTGTAATCAGCAGTTACATTTGTTTACAGATGCTTTAGTAACCCCCTGTGGACTGTAAATATGCATGTAGAACATAATCTGACAGCTTCTTCATTATCCACATTTTATCACTGTATAGTGCTTGATGTTAATTTCCCCTGGTTCCTCGCTCATTTTAGTAGCACCTTACAGCTTTTACTAGTTTTCTGTTCTGAGCAAAAACGTGCAAAATACCACTGGGAGCGATCCTGAACTGAGGAGGAGAGTGGGCAAGATGACCTAATGGATCTTTCCAGCCTCGGAATTTGAAAGCTACAGTGAAGACGTGCTGATCTTTCTAACTATTGAAATTTGTAAACTGTGGCTGTCTTCGTGTTGCAGAATGAATCAGCAGCAGAATGTCAGGGGTATTCGATTTTTCAGTTCTCCGTAGTTCCGCCATATATTTTATCTTTTAAAGTTTTACTTTTCATTGTGAAACCTTAAAAAATTGAAAGCATTTCTATTATTGCTGTCAGATAAATTGATTTCCCCCCACCTTTTAGTTTCAGAGGAAATGGAAATTCTTTCACTGCTAGGGTCAAACACGTTGCTGTTTTAAAGCTCTGATACTCCCCCCCCCAGTGAGGCCTGAAAAGTATTTATTTTATATTGGAATTTAGGAAAAAATGTGGCTATTGATTTCTCAGTAGCAGTTAAACAGGGTATTTCAGATTGATACTCTAAATTTTGAGTAGTTGTGGTTCTGCCGTGGAGTGCCTTTTGGCTCAGGATAGAACAGACGTCACCTGTGTGGCTTGGGTTCAGAGAAGAAGCAGTAAAACAGGCAGACCACAATGTATGACTTAAACTTTGAAAACATTTAGCTGTCTGAAAGTGAGACCTCAGATAAGCTAGGTTTTAACACCTTATTGATCCCCGTAATTTATTACTTGGTTTCGTGTTCATGCTGTTCATAGCGTTCAAGATCCCTACCGTTGCCTGAACACTGTAGAAGTATGGATTGAAGAGGCGGTCCTGGCCCAGAGAGCTTCAAATCTGAGTTTCAACTGAAGTGTAAAGGGAAGCTGAAAGATACAGCTGAAAAGAGAAGAGGCAGCGATCCCAGTGCTGTAGCCTTCGTTGCCATCAAGACAGGTGTTTTAGCAACAGAAACTGTTGAAGAGAGGGAAGTAAAAAGGAAATGAGGCTTTTAGAGGATGGTTCCCCCCTCAGCTGTATGGGAAATAGGCGTATTGGTACTCCTGATTAAAAATTGAGCTTAGAGGCAGAAGGTACGATGCCATAGGAACTAGTGAGACGTAAATGTCTCTAGAACTTTTTCATATAAATATAAGATAAACAAGTTTGAACAAGAAGGTAGCGAATATTATAGAGAAGAGCTAGTCAATGGAAAGTTGCAAGATAGATTAAAAACAGAGAAGGACAGTTATCTTCACAGCTATTCTGGATAGCTGAGAACAAGGTAAAATTATGTGTGCAAAGGATGGAGGAAAGAGTTAATAATAGTTCACAGACAAGATTGTGAGATAGGAGAACAGATTCTCTGTGGATAGGCAGGAGAGGCAGTGTTTTAAGTATAAAAGGACGTGCAAAAGCATGGGTGTGCTTTGAATTGTGGTTAGAGATCAGAGTTGGAAATATACAGATAAATGTATCCCTTCAGGGACGATTCAGGAAATGCAGACTTCCTGTGTCCCTTAAGGAAGGTCTAACTTACTGTCTCTCCAGCAACGTCCAGTTATGTGGCTTTGGAAGTGACTGCTTTTGGTGGTATGTTTTCCCCATTTTATAAGGCTCATTTTCCCTCTTTTACCTTCTCTTCTTTCATCTTCGATTCATCTGTATTTCTTCTGCATGATGTCACTATTTGACGATTATACTGGCATGATGTGGCAGAATTCCTGTTCTCCCTTAGGACTGTATTTCTCAAGCCTTCTGTGTGTCAATTGTTTGCTCTGCAGTTCAGAAGCAATGAAAACATGTAGCCTCTCCCTTAAAACTGAAACAGCAGTCTTAAGAAAATGCTCTATTCCATGACGATAAACTAAAATCCACATTGCTCACTGCAGGCTTGCAAAGAATGTTGTCTCTGTCTGGGTCAGAATTTGCTTGAATATTTTTGAGTTTACTCTGGATAGAGTAATGCCCTTTTCATTTTATATTTTCTGGCAACATTTGAGAGAGTCTCTTGCAGGCAAAAATGTTCATTGGAAGTGTAAGTTACACAGGTGCCTGTTTACCTTCATAGACGTACTTGTGGTCTACTCTGGTTCAAATGGGAGCAGTGTCACTTGACATTCCAGAATAGCTGCATCTCCCCGGTTCTTCTGAAGTGCTGTACTCTGCATGCTCAGAAAATATTTGCTTCCTCTCCAGGTTCATTTTAATATCTTTTGCTTCTGAATAGTGCAGCAACATTCAAGGAGTTTAAGAAAATCCTATGTACGCATGCATGATCAGGGCAGGAGAGAAGGGAGGACCGAAGTTCCTCTGCTAAATTGCTTAAAAATTACATACTGGACACTAATCCTTCTACTTTAGGCATATGGAACTTGTGTGGGTGGTGTTTAAAACATGCATTTGAAACTACAGAGTGACACTCGCCTTTGACATGCATGAATAATAGTAAATAGATACCATCCCATGTAAAAGTATTTTTAAAAGCTTATACGTCGATCAGAATGTTTTTTAATTCATTATTATTCTTCAGATATGCTTACTAATTTTACTATTGCAGAATGTGGAGAAGTAGGGTTATTTAGAGAGGCTTGGGAGAGAAATGGCTTATTTTAGGGTTTTTGACAGGACTCTTAAATAAGAAGACAATACCGAAGTAAATGCCAAGGTACGAGATAGTTCAATTGATTTAAGAGAGAGATAAGATGTGCGCAGAAAACCTCTTTGTGAAAAATTATTCAGGATCATTTGTTTTATTTTGTGTGTTCTTTCCTTAAATTAGTATGGGCTTGCCTCTACTCTAATGATGAGGACAGGCAATACAAAGACACTGCATGGATGAATTGTTTCTGAAAATTTGGAGATAGAGATTAGATTTTCCTTGTAAAAGGTCCTCCATAAGCTTTTTCTGCTGTATAAGGTGTGCATTTCGGCTTCCTTCATATCTTTGCTTCCTTCTAAAATTATCTCTGAAGATTTTTAATTAATTGGAGGTCATAATAAAGTAACATATGTAGCACAATAACAGTATGTATATGTAATGTAGTCAGCTGTTTTTATAGTGCTTCAGTGTTCTGTGTTTTTCCCCAAATTAAGTTACAAAACTGTTAACCAAAGCCCTGAGTGTATCTGTTTGTAATGTGTGCATGTGTAGTAGGGCTCTTAACTTTGGGCATCAGACATTTGAGGGAAGTACAGTCACTATGTAGTACCATCTTCTCTGTGATACTCCCCAGAGCGTTGTCTCAGCTGCAGTCACATGCACTCTACTGCAAGGGATAGCTTAAGTAACTATGATAAAATACCTGAAATACTGAGAAACTGCACTTCCTCAACCTAATTCTATAGAGGACTAAGGTTACCAGGATGTCAAATCACATCTTTCTGATGAGCTGTAGCAGAGCTGACTAACTTGTCTTCTCCTAGACGAGTGTCCACAGGTCAGCCTAATAGCATGAGGCATGTGCAGAATACCTGGCAGTCTCTAGCGCAGGGTATCATTCGGGCATGATGCAACAAATATTACAAGGACAAAGATCACTGAAAATATTTACAGGAGACATCTTCTCTGAATCAGGAGCAGAACGCTGCAGGCAGTATTGCATTACAAACAGGATCCTATTTTTTCTTTCTATAAAAGCAATTTTTTTCTGTTTAAAAAAAAATACATATTTAAACAACAATCTAAGCATACTGTTAACTAGGATAGTCCCAATCTCTACCTTGTTTGATTGGTCCTGTTCCCTTCCCCCACCCACTGCTTCTCCCACCTCCCCAAGTGATTAAAATAACTTTTTAAGTTTGAATAGTGAAAAGGTGCCATCATAGGCTGTGTATCCCCTAAAACACAAGAAAACAACAGCAGTGAAATGTTAGTAGAACCAGAAACTCAACTTGCCAGCTGTCTGCAAAAACCTCTCTCCGCCCCCTCGTCCCTGTGGGGAGCATTCTGCGTGACCCCCCTCCTAGATTTCTGCCAGAGGAGGGTGTTTCTCACTGCGCCTGAAAGGTCACCAGATTTCAGTGCTGTGGGAGCAAGAGGGGATGCTGCAGGGTCCTTCCTCTTGTGAAGACTCAGAATACTCTCATTTTGAGTAAGCGTGTGCTGTCTGCAAGGTCTCAAGAATGTATTTGTATATGTAAACTAGAGAGAGACATTTGGGGGAGAAACGATCTCTGGCTGGTGCTGTTTCAAAGTATTTAGGAATGGTAGCTGTATAAAAGCTGCTGAGAAATAGGAGTTAAGTGTTTCAACAACCAATTCTCACCTCTGTTTAAGAAAGCAGAAGATGTAAGACCTGCTCCACAAAGCTGCAGAAAGAAATATCCTGAATTTAGTGAATTTTAAATTGGAGACACCGCTTTTTCAGACACTTGTTCTTGGAGTAGTCCTACAAGATAACTTTAGATGTTATTTCATTAGCTAATCACTAATCAGCCTGGAGTAGAGGAGGCTTTGGGGAGACCTTATAGCAGCCTTTCAATACCTGAAGGGGGCCTTACAGGAAAGATGGGGAGAAACTCTTCAGCAGAGCCTGTTGTGATAGGACAAGGGATAATGGTTTTAAAATAGAGGGAGGTAGATTTAGATTAGACATTAGGAAAAAAATTTTTACGCTGAGGGTGGTGGAACACTAAAACAGGTTGCCCAGAGAGGTGGTGGATGCCCCATCCCTGGAACATTCAAGGCCAGGTTGGAGGGGGCTCTGAGCAACCTGATCGGGTTGGAGATGTCCCTGCTCCTTGCAGGGGGGTTTGACTAGGTGACCTTTGAAGGTCCCTTCCAACCCAAACCATTCTATCACTCTTTCTGGTGAACATGTTTTCATGAAAGTAATTTAGGCGAGACATGAAAAAGCAGTTCCTAAGGTATGGTACCGCTATAGTCATTCCTGATTGATTCTCTGTTAGTTTTTATTTAAGAGTTTTTGTCTTAATGCTTTTTAAAAAAACCGAACAACAAAACAACAAAAGAAACAAACAAACCACTTTAAAAAACCCCTACCTCCCTCTCCCCGCCAAAACCCAAAAAACTTTTCTAACCTTATTTTTCTAACCTTATTTCAGCATGATCCTGGTGTTGTAACCATTTAGAGAGGTTTACAAAGAGAATCAGAAAACGTTTCAGAGCCATGGTTACAGGAGCTACATAAGTAGTAGGCACTTGAATTAAGACAACTTTAACACCACAGAAGCACTGACGTTTTCCAACTTTGTTCTCTGAACTCAGTGCAATTTTCATTCTCTCTTTACCATAATCAAAATTTGATGTGCATTCTTTCCTAAATGGCATCTGATGTGGTATCTCTCGTCAGCTCTTTGTGGTTTCCTGTTTTTCATACAGAGATGAAAGTATCTGCTGAGATCTATTAAACTTCACATTTTATCATTTATTGCTTTCTCAATATAAGTTTCCAAGTGACAAGTAGATTTCTTTGCACGTGCAAATGTAGTGAATGCCTGATGCAGTAGAAATATAGGAGTATGTTTTTAGTGTTGTACTTCAAATTACTACTTGTTTTAATTTAGGTTAACTGCATAATATTTATTATGCAGGACTAACTTCATACAGTCAGTCTTCCCCCTCGGCCCAAGTACTGTACTACTAAGTAATGTGCATTTCTGCATAAGAAAATAGTTAGAAAAGCTGGAATAAAATGTTTTGGCTCTTATAAAAATAAGGCAATGGGAACTTAAAAAATTGCAAGAAATATTGATGAGTCTGTGAGGCCTGAGTCTTTTTTCATGTTAGCAGTTATTAACAAAATACTATGAATGTGTGAGATCTTGTTAAGTCATTGAAATAGTTATATATTGGTTAATTGTTATATGTTGGTTATATTTTGGTTAATTAAAATGTTTTTTAAGTATCTTACAATCTACTCTCAATGTGAGGCAGAGCTTCTTAAAGAGAAGATGTTATGGCTTTGCAAAACTTGGATTTGACCCTAATGACATAAGAAGAATTGCTATTACTTCAATTTCTCATGGTTTTGAGTGATGAAACAGGGCATTTTCAAGTGATCAGCCTCCTCTCAGATTCCAAATACAGGCACTTGATTGGCAAAATAACTCATCTACATTATCTCTAACCAGGCAAATAGAAACTAGAATTGACAGAACGTGGCTTTGTATTAGGATAATTTTAATTTTCTTCAATTCTGATTTCCCACATTTTCCCATGTTCACTACTGTCTGAAAATACTCCCCATCCTGCAGGAGTGTGTGAAGGTGATGATCTGAGATGATAGTCTTCTGATATTTATGTAACTGTCATGGCCTTGGACCAGTACTGGTGGTATCTGGTTGATTGCTATAGTGTTACTTGACCAGTGTTTATGAATTTCAGCTATAAAAAATGTTACCACATTAGATAATAAATTGATGCTTGTCATTCTGAGAAGAGAGGCTATGAAGAAAGAAATTCTTTACCAAGCACAGAGCTGGTCCTTTACAGTATCTTTGAGAGGGTGTGAGGTTGCTTGGCAGGATGTTTCAGTTTCTGCAGTGCTCTTTTTGTTATCCTCCTAAAGAAGCTTGAATATTTATTGCTGAAAAATAAATGACACTTTGTTTGATTGTGTTTGTTTATTTGTAGAGAAACCAAATTAATGTTCTACTTTGTAGAAGTCCAGTTCTGATGTCTAAATAAGGTATCAAATCTTAAATATGTGGTTTTATTAATTTTTTTTTATTTCCACTCCTTCCTCAGAACTATAGTGCCGTGGAAAATGTTCAGGCAGTGCCTTCATGAAGTTCATCAGATAAGCTCTGGTTTGGAAGCCATGGCTCTTAAATCTACTATTGACTTGACCTGCAATGACTACATTTCAATTTTTGAATTTGATATCTTCACTAGATTATTTCAGGTAAGATTTGAAAACTCTAGATATTTGTATGAATTTGAGAAGCTTAGTGCCCTGAGGCGAGTACCTGTCGGTCAAGGAAGCAAATAAATAAATAAATAACTTAAACACTAGAATTCATTAACTTTATTATTGTTAATAGGTTATATTTATCAGAAATAAGCTTGTGTCTGTTTGGTGCCTCTGTTATCCTTGTGTCCCTTCTATAGAACATGCTTGAAGTATTTTAGTCAATATAGAAGTCTGTGCTGGTTTGCATCCATATTAGATGTATTGATTCTGAATTTGTCACTTTGGATGTTTGTTTTGTATATAGGGATCTTTGAGGTATACAACCATTTATTTGATCATTTACTTCCTTTACCCAGTACAGTGATAAACTGGTGCACAGCCTGAAGTTGTGCCAGGGGTGGATTAGATTAGATATTAGGAATTAGATATTATTCTTTGCTGGAAGGGTTATCAAACACTTAAGGGCATGGTTTAATAGGGTACTTGCCAATGTTAGGTTAATGGTTGGACTTCTTGGTCTTAAAGGTCTTTTTCAACCTAAATGGTTTGATAATTCTATGATTATTCTTTAGCCTGTTGGAAATATGTTCAAAATACCAATTTTACATCAAAGCCTGGGCCATATGTTTGTTCCATCTTCCATGTTATGATGCAATAATCTCTGTTTAGCTTTCTTGGTTTTGCTATTATGCTGTTATGTGCAATTTTGAAATTGATATTAACATTTGACAGGAGATGATTAATCTTTTTAGTTTATGGAATTTTGATGTTGAGATCTCTTCTCCATTCTGGTTGAAAATTATATCAAACTTGAAAGTGTTTTGATGTAAGTTATTTCTCTGTTTAATTTAACCACAAACATTGATCACTTATTTAAACACACACAGGTTATGGAGGTTTGGACAGAACTTTGAGGATTCTCTTTGAAGAAACAGTAAACTAGAGAATATAGATCGTTGTAGTTAATGCTGCTTTAGGAAAGTCCCCCTAAGTTTTGCCTTTTCTGTGGAGCTTGATATGATCAAGCATTCCTGTCTGAATGTCGCTGCCTTGGGATCAGTTTCTACTCTGTCAAAATTTCTCCCTTTTATTCAGTATTTGGCAAAAAAATATGGTGTTCAGATTAGTAATCAAACCCAAATCTTGATCTTAGACTTGACTGCAAAATATCTGAGGCCCTTTGGTTACAACATACATCACTATGAAGTGTATTTATTTAAGCTTCCTTTCTGTAGGGTTTTTTTCCCCCTAAGCATTCTGCTTACAAATAATAACAGGGTTTGGGTTTTTTTTTGTTTTGTTTTAATCTGTACATCAAACATAAAATTAAACGAGAAGTCAGGGATCTGAGAAGCAACAGATTGTTTTGACCCTACGTGGGGTCCTCTAGATTGCATTAAACTTCAGGACAGAGGCCTCAAATGAGATTCGTCCTCCCCCCTCCCCGCCCCGTCCTCCCCCTCCTTGTTCTGTGAGCCAATGAATATCTGTTTGCATTAGTTTCTTTGTGAGACCATTGCTGGTTTGATGCGTTACTGTGCCTTGTGCTAGAAAAAGGGGATCAGCGGTACTGATACCTGTAAGGAGAGGAGACTGGTTAGGATTAACTTCTAATTAGAGAGAGAATTTTTGCCAAACAGATCACCAGCTGGTGCGATAGCTGCCTAACTGTTGAAGTGACCTCCTACTGAACTTGGTCTGAGAACCTCTCCCAGACGGTACATTTTATTTCTCTAGTTTTTAAACAGCTTCTGTAACTATGTGTGCATACGCCCACAGAGAGAAAATCCCAATTGTTTAAGTAATCGAAACACTGTTTTGCCAGCTGTGGGTTGTGTTACAAAAAAGCTACGTTACTAGTGATAGTCACAGAAAAAAGCGAGACTACATTTTATGGAGATCCTGTAACAGTGAAGTTGCTCCCCCTGCCTCCTCACTGTATGCATGCACAGCTTTAAGTGCTGTGACCAGAGGTAAAGTTAGCGTGACAGTACATGTGGATGCTTTGAAGGAAAGGATCTTCGTTCTGTCACTGTTAACATGTCCAGTTAATTTGTCCTTTTATGCAAAAATATTTCCATAGAAGAGGAAATGTACAAATCTTTTCCTATTTAACATTTCTGCTTTTGTAATACCCTATGTTTGTGTGCACAAGGCAAGCTATGATTTTTTGCCCTTTGAGTTTTCAGTTGTACTGTCGGGGTATAGCAGTAGTAATCCTCTGCAAAGAGTCCAGGCATTTGAGGAAGATACTCCCTACTGTCAGCTTAGAAGCTTGATGGCTGTGATGAACCAAGGAATTTACACGCTACTTGAATTCATTTTTATAATTTACTGTAGCAAGCCTTTATATCACCATGGTCCAACAAAACAAAGTACTGAGTGTTGGATTTACATTGATTTACGTGCATGCAATTGAGTAACACAACAGGAGAAAGAATGTTGTGCTTTTGTGAAAGAAGTGTCAGTTTTGGTGTGGTGAAGGGGGAAGAGCCAGCTCCCTCTTTTCTCTAGGTAGGCCAACGAAAATTTTTAATGTGATGAAGCCTCTTGGCATCCATCTTTGGTGAGGGTGCAGAGTGGAGCTGTCAGTATGTGGTGTTGTGTCTAGAATTGTGATTCTTTTTTCCTTTTGTACAGATTTGAACACTTGAGGTTTCTTATGGCCTCTGTGCTGAAACCTCTTTGCTCTATTTCACGTGTCTGATTTGAAGAGGTATTAATTTTAAAATAAAACAAGTGTTCATCCTTGTTTGAGTAGTGGTTAGAGTTTGCCTGGGAAATGTATCATGATCTCAAGCAGAACTGTTAGGATACTCCGCTCAATTGTGTCACGCAGGCGTTTCATCTCTGCCTTACTGGCCCTTAGAAATCCTCTTAAAGGGAATTTGCAGGGCACACAAGAACACAAGCCTCTTGTCTTGTATTGCTTAACTTCACCTGCCTTGGTCTTTTGACAAATACATTAAAAATCTCCAAACTATTCAGAGGCAGTTTCTTGTCTCTCAAATGCTGACAATAAGCACTTAATATATTTGTATTAATCCACTAGCTAAAGATCATCCTTCATTTACTGTAAAGAACTGTTCTATATTCTTTGAGGTGCTAGCGTTTCAGGCGTGTTTCCCTGAGTTTTCTGAAGCGTTTGCTATGCAGGTTGGCAAAGGTGCTGATGAAGTGCTGTCAATATTTGCTTTGTTTTCTGGCTATAATACCATTAAGGTAACTGAAGTAATCAAGAAGTAGAAAATAAGAAAAGGAATGACAGCTCAAATTAGTGGATTTATTAGGCTTCATTTGTTAGTGTTACTTATCATTAACTATGGAAGTGCCTCAGGACATTTCAAGAACAGGCGTAATTGTGTTTTTATTAAACTGCCATGGAGCAATACTCTCCAGGATCTAAGTAAACATGATGTTTAATATTTTATGTAGCTACAAATAGGAGATCCCTTAAATTAAAGGTCTTCAAAATCTTTATCCAAAAATTTACACTTGATGTTTTTGGAATACTTGTTTTGAAGAAACCGTTGTAACAAAGGTGGGTATATAGGACAATCTTTTGTACTATTTAGACCTTAACCAAAATTGCATATTTTTCATCTGAAGCTAGAATGCTGTAGGTTTCTCTGACAAATTGACTTGAGTTTTATTAGAAATATGTAACTGCTTGGCTGCATCTGTTTAATTGTTTGTCTTCTCTTTTTAGCCATGGGGTTCAATCTTAAGGAATTGGAACTTCTTAGCTGTGACACATCCTGGATATATGGCATTCCTGACATATGATGAAGTGAAAGCAAGGTTGCAAAAATACAGCACTAAGCCTGGGAGGTGAGAAGTTTTGCTAATTATTGCTTTCCAAATAAACATGCTATCTCAGAAGCTACATAATTATTCTAGGTTCATACTTCTATATTGCATGATAGTTACACTCACTACAATATTGAAGGAGTGAATTTTTGACCTTTTTTTTTTTTTGTAACAATGAATCAGAGAAATAGTAGGTATTTATACTTATGATTTTATTTATATCAAAATATATTTTTAAAATTGGTTAATCTAAAATTTATAACTCCATGTTAAAAAATGCTGACCTTTTAGATTTTTAAGACATAGGAATTTTGTGTGATCTGTTTTCATGCCATAATTCTTCTACAGTGCTATGAATCAAAAAAAAAGTATTAACACAAAAGTCTAAATGGGTACTAATAAACAGAAAAAAAATTGGAGATTATGTTGCTTTTTCTTTCTTCATCTGAGTTAGGTACAACAAGCAATGCATTCCTGAAGAGCATATTTGAAAATATAATTTGCTTTTCAAAATTTGCATTGAATTGTTGCTTAATAGTAAAGTAAAAATAATCTTAACATCTTTCCTGGTAGCACACCTAAATTATGAATTTAGTCAGTACTTATGTGTTCCTTTTTATGTTCATATGTATTTTTTCTTTGCCAGTAATGATTCTGTATCACAAACTCTGCACTGAGAAAAGGAATCTGTCTGATGAAATATCACGACATACAGAGTTTTTAAATAATTTCTATGTGGTGCTATACAAAAACTGAATTATTCAAACTAAATTTTTACCATTTACGCCGCTTCTCTTGTCCTGTTTTCTTTTTCACTCAGATTGGAGAAATAAAAATTGGTTAATGGATTTAATTTTATATTATTAGCTTTTATTTTGCTAATTTTACCTCTCAGTTATGAAGCTTTTTTCCCTAATGTTTAGTTGTCTAACTTTGCTGCAGGATTCCATGTATACGTAGTTTAAGGTGCATCATTTTTAAACTTGTTAGAGAAGTCTAGCAACAACTATACCCATATATACCATACTTGGTTTCTTTTGATTTTTAGCAACAATATGCTGTATCTTGTCACGTTACCTGACTGGTCAAGTGCATATATACAAGAATCTTGTGGTTCCAGTAGAATAACATTGATTTTTAGCTTGGCACTCATGAACACTGCTACGGAAGTCTGATAACTAGGTTGATTTTCAGAGTGCTTGCTATACTTAGTATTTACTCTATTATTGATTTATAAAAGAGAAGTAATAGAGAAATTATCCAAAGTTGCCTTTATGTTCCTTGTAAATAGAGAGTTAGTTTTAAGATAACTTTCTATTTTATATCAGAAAATGGCTTTCTGAATTGCTTAGGTGAAGTGCTGGAGTGTGAAAGAGTAGATAAGAAGTGAAATTGCTTCTTTAATCTGTCTGAAACATCCTGGAAATTACAAGATTCTGTTCAAATTAATAGTTACTACTTCAATGTAGTGTTTGCCCTGTTGAAGGTTGTAAGAGCTGTGCCAAACTTAAGAGAGGCTAAGATTTCTCATTTTAAACTGTTTGGAAGGAAATAAAGTGTTGATGTATAACTAAGAAAAGCTGCTCTATTATAGGAAATTGAGTTTGTGGTGTTTCACTGTGGGATAGTTTTCTGAATGAGGTTTTGGCACATGAGATAGTGTCTGACACGAAGGAACTAGAGTTTTTAATAAGACGGAATAAGCATGCCTGATACTATTACTTAAAATCTTCCTTTTCCTCCTACTGTGATCTATGTCTGCATTATGTATACTCCCAGCTATCACCTGTAGCACACAGAAGTATTTAAATTTAAGTCCAGTTAGGTTGGTATTATCCGGTATTTTGTGAAGCAGAAGTGATACTTCTTCTGTCCAGTTCACCTCCTCTAGTATGCAGAAAATTAACGTTACTTGTAGGGCAGTTTTTTATTATTCATCGTTCACATTTCTGCTGCATCTAAAGATGTTTTCTATTTCCCCTTCCATTCATTCAGGTTATTGGCCTGTGTATGCACAAAAGGTGTATGTTGTAGGTATGGAGACTTGATAATGTAATTCACTGTTCTTGGTAAGGTTTATGGGCATGTCTAAATGTATGTAATGAGACTATTCACAGTGAACGTGCAGCTTTCACTTTAAGAACTAAAAAGCAAGCAAATGAAAGGTTGGGAGTAGGGTGCTAACATTACCTTACTTCTACTTATGAGGAACCGACAGCATAAAAGATGCGGGTTTATTTAAGGTTGTACAAAGAACGTGTGTCAGAACTGGGAATCTGACCCAGATCTGCAGAGATCTAATTCAGTGCCTTAAACAGAGGCCATCCTTGCTCTCTTCACTTCTTTTGCTGAAATCTGATTAACACTGACTTTTTATTGATCTTGTTTTTATCCAGCTATATTTTCAGGCTGAGTTGTACTCGCTTGGGACAGTGGGCCATTGGATATGTGACTGGCGACGGGAACATACTGCAGACCATACCTCACAATAAGCCTCTATTTCAAGCTTTGATTGATGGCAGCCGGGAAGGATTGTAAGTACAAATTCCTGTAGTCACCATAGGTATGAAATTCTGATTTCCTTGTTCTCCTAATCCTTTTATGGGTAGTTCTTAAAGATTCTTAAAACAGACAGTCTGGATGTGGTGTTTGGTGTTCCTTTGGCGTTTAAGAACCATCCCTCTTTTTCATTTGAGAAACACTTGTTTCCAGGTAATTCTGTTAACCAAAGTTAACCAAAGCCATGTCTTAGATAAATTCCAGGAGAAAATAAAATTGAGCAGTTGTCACATTGATTCTTCCCCGTCTCCCGCTGATAATAAGAGTTCCAAATGCACTTAAGCTTATTGAGCAATTACTACTGCCAGTTACTCATGTGTCTAACTCTGGACAATGATTTGAAAGCTGTGTAATTGCTTTTTTTATATATGGTGCAGCCAGGACACTTTCCAGGTTCTAATAGTTTACTGAAAAGATTTATAATTATAAGGGAATCTAAGTTTATAGAGGGTACTAGTACATTTGTACTAGATTGGCTGAAGTAAAAGACAAATTTTTGGTGTCAGAATCTTTTCATTGGGATACATGTTTTGATATATCCACATAATCATAATAAAAAAAAACCCAAAACAGGAAAATCGATCAATTCTCCAAAAAAGATTGAGAAACACTATAATCTTGGAATTTTTTTCAGTCTTGTACAGTCCAGTAATTTTTTTTCTCAGGTATGATGATTTCATAACTCCTAATAAAAATACACTCATATTGGAGTTTTTCTACTTGACAAAAACTGAGCAAACAAAATTAGAGCTGAGGATATTTAATGCAGAGTGAAGTTTTTGTACCTTATGTAAATATAACTTTCTCACAGTGCGACTTAACAACATGGCTTTCAAGAAACTGTTTCCAAGTTAGAGGTAATGTGCATATTTTTAATAATTTTCTTGTGATGCAGCTATCTGTTCCCAGATGGACGAAGTTACAATCCTGATTTGACAGGTTTATGTGAACCCACACCACATGATCACATAAAAGTCACACAGGTATGTTGCAGAGTTTGTCAGTTGTTTTGTAATCTTCACTTCCCGTAGTATCTCATCTAGCAGTGATAATAAGCTTTCATTAAACTGTAAGAAAGAAATTAATAAGAGTGAAAATATGTTGTTGATTGAAGGGCTTAGATGAAGAACAGGGTAATAATCCTTTAAACTCTAGAGCTGGTGGTGATGTAGACAGTATGTCATGGAAAGTTTTGTTTATTCTAAGCCTCTTCCCAATGAGAAATGTGTTAATGGTTATTAAAGATTTTTCTGATATTTATGTTACAAGTTTATGTAGCTTAGTGTTTCCTTGCTAATAGCAGATGGGAATACAAAAATCAAATCAAGATCAAATAATAGTTTTGAGGCCTGAATAGAAATGGTACAGTTTGCTGACAGGTGCAGGAGGAAAAGTATAGTTCATATGTCACAAAGATAACAGTTCCAGGGTGTCTCACATTTCTTCTTGTCTATTGTGCAAATTAAGAGAGATCAGGGAAAAGCAACAGAAATCATTAAGTGCCTAAAGGGAGTGACTTTGCAGAGAAAACTAGAATTTCTAGATGTGTTTGTAGTCTTGTTAAGTGATGATGTGACAAACTAATGTGCAGATGTTTGATACTCATGTAAGAGGAAGTAGCCACCACAAGACAAATGCTTGATTAAAAATGGTGTTGAAACCAACACTGAAAGGTTAAGATATACTGTGTAGAGCATTTTTCCTGACAAAAGCATCTGGAAGACTTGAGGATATGTTCCAGGAAAGACATCAGACTAGATACAAGCCATGCTGTTTCAGATGGTGTTACATTTGTTCAGAGCAAACTGGATGACTTGCTGAGACTTCTGTAATTCTGAGTGTTCTGTGTGCATTCCACCTCCAGAAATATTTCATAAAATAAGCATTCATTATCATCTGTGCTATTATCAGGAATACAATTACAAAAATATCTGTTTTCTAAGTAAGAGAATTCCTAAAAACAATGACCTGAAGAAAGTGTGAGTACTTCCACTTACCTGACTTTCCTTGTTTCCCTCCAGTCTTAAAATAGTAATGAAAGAGTAATGCAGAGATATCAGATATTCGTGTTGCACAGAATGATTTTTTTTTTTTTTGTAGCCCCACATCCTTACTCTTCCTCAAGTAAAGGAAAAGCGGCTTAGATGTTCTCAGTGATTACCTTGTTCTTCACAAGCCAATCGTGTTGTATTTTGAACTCACTGAATGAATCAGTTTGCTTCTGAACTTGTAGTTATGAGGACACCGTTAGTTAATTCTGATGGTAATTCAGTAGGGTCTGAACTATGTGAATGCTGCCTTAAATAATACATACTGCAGTAGCTTGAAGTTGTCACTAGAGATACTTGAAAAGATGGTATAAAAGTGGCTGCAGGGCTAGATTGCTACAGATGGATTTTTTTGCGAGAGCTCCACCATAAGCATCTTTTCTTTAGTACATACTGACTACAGCTGAAGATATGAGCTGTCGCTTTTATTTTCTCTTTTTCTTAGCCTCATCTCCCCTCCCTTTACTCAGCAGTAGCTGCTTATTTTCCTGTGACCTGGATTCTACTTAAGCTTTTAAAATTTGGTTTTTTTCAAGACTAAAAAAGCCTTATTTCTACACAAATGCATTTCATTGACAGTTTCCCAACAATACCTAATTCTACAAAACCGTTCTGGACTCAGGTTTTATCTATTATTTATGCCTCCTGAAGGTGTTCTTACACTTTCCTGTCAGTCTTGTAAGAATACGAAGTACTGAATGATCTGTGGATGACTGTTGCCATGTTATCCTGGGGCATATTTTTGCCATACTTCCTTCACAAGGGTTGTTTACTTCAGTTAACCATACTACATTGTTGGTGTAGGTAGAAAGCCCTCTTGCTTGTCAGTTTTCAATCCAATAACTCTTATTAGTCCTAAACTCATACAGAGAAAAGGAAATCCCAATTTTGTTCCCATTCATCACTTAATTTCTCACTTACAGTCATGTGTTTGTTATCTTCCTCTTAAGTGCACCCAAGGAAGAGCAGGGTGTCTGCCTTGCATAGTAGTCGCATGTGAGAAGTCTGTAGAAAACCTAATTAGGTACGGATATTTCTAGCATCTCTTGTAGTATATCGTAGATTTGAAGAAGCAAAATGTAAGGTGTTTCAGTAACCTCAGTGTGACTTTTACATAGATCAGTAGCAACAGTTTCCTTGACTAATAAGTAAAGCGGTTTGGAAAAGAGGGGACTTGGAGAAATGTTCTTCACTACTGGTGCTTAAGTATAGGCTTTGTGAACAATCATAGTAAAGAAATAAACACTTTACTTTCTTTTGTTACAGGAGCAGTATGAATTGTATTGCGAAATGGGTTCCACTTTTCAGCTGTGTAAAATCTGTGCAGAGAATGACAAGGATGTGAAGATAGAGCCTTGTGGACACCTTATGTGCACTTCTTGTCTTACAGCGTGGCAGGTAACTGTCATAGTTCAGTTAGTGGAGAAAAGGATGAATTTCTCTGCTATGTCCCTGTTTACAGTGTGGGTATATGTTTACTTTTCCAGGTACTCATAAGAGAGTTCAAGTACATATATACTTAAAATTATAAACTTTTCCATTTTGTGGACCAAAATCTGTGAAAAATAAAGTTCCAAGAGTCATTAAATTTTGGACTCGTAGGCTTGCTAAAGCCGTTTGCTGACTACTGCTAAGTGGGAACTATTTCCTGAGTGCAATATCTACTCCAAAAGTGAAAGCTGGGCATTTGGTGCCAATTCAGTTACTTCATGGTGTATTCAAAAGGCATGAAGAGGACAGGTAGCAGTTGACTAGACAATGTTTTGTAAGGAGACAGGATGTCTTTGACAGAAGGATTCAATCAGTAGTACAAGTCATGAAATGGTCAGTGGAAAAATAAGCATAGACTTCTTGTGTTTCATGTTAATAAGTAAAGCGCTAAACCACTTAGCTTTAGACAGCTGTTGGGGTAAGAGATTGAGTGGAAGGGAAACTCTGATCTCTCAATGCATTTTCAGAATATCCCAAAAGCCACAGAGACTTCCTAGTGGTACAAGTTGGTGTGGATGTACTAGTCTGTGGGAAAACGGAGGACTGGTACCTTTAGTTCAGCACAGTTAACAAGCATTTGACTTAAAATCAAAAGCAGAGGTCATTCTTTACAGCTTCAGACTTACCCCTAATAGGTGCTTCTCAAACTGAATCAATTCTACCTCCTTCTCCCTGCCCCTTTCTTCTTTTGTATCTGTATTTTGTGGGGAGAAGTAAGGGTCATCCCTTTCTCAGGCAGGACTCTGTTCCACCATTAGGCACTAGTCTTTGGTTACAAATGGAGTGAGAAGAGCAAAAATACTTGATGCTATTCCGTTTTTGACCTAGTTTTAAATGAGTTCATCTCAGCTAATGAGGTTTTTATTCTCATGTTTGAGATACAACTTAAAGTACTTTAGTTTTTCTTTTCAGATTCCTAATTAAGAAATCATAATTGGCAAGTGAATATCATGTATCAGAAGTATTATTTGAGTTTTTCTTCCATTAGCAATAAAGCTTCCTGAAAAAGGAGTATTTTCAGTTTCCAGTCTTGTGTTCTTTCTTAAATTTGACTTTGTTCCAAACACAAATATTTCAGATTGCCCACGGATCAGAAATTCTGAGAAAATTCCATTTTAGACATACTCAAATAAGAATATTTATTTCACTACTAAACAGCTGCTGAGCTGGAACAATATTTCTCATTTCAGGAGTACCCTTTCTCTGTTCTTACTAGTTTCATTCTGAATGATAGACATAGAGGTCTGACTATGTTAACCTTTGATTTAAAAAAAAAATTGGAAATTCTGAGGTCTGTAGCTTTCTTTGGTTTTGGTTTTTTTTTTGTTTTGTTTTGTTGCTTAGCTGAAAGGACTTACTAAAAGGGCTGAAATCTTTGTATGTTTGATTGACATGTGTCTCATAGCATGGTAGCAGCATGTTCCTATTTTGTGCCACTGATGTGCTCTGATTCTGGAGATCCTCAGTATTTTGGCCAATGGCTAGGAATTCACGAGGAGGGCAACAAAGCGTTTTAGACTCAGAGAGCTGACATGTTCAAAAACATCAAGCTTAATCAGAACACTGCAACCAGCTGTAATCAGCCAGGTACATTTTGGACTTCATTAAAAACTTAACTTTTCTGTAATTAGTGAGGCAATGAAGAAATATTGCACTGTAACAGCGACACCTGTTGCAAGCTTGTAGTGAGTGAGTGTTTAATTGGCAGCATAATGGCTCAATGGACATACCTCAAGAGGTCCTTGTTTCACTAAGCAAAAAAAAAATAATGGAGTAAGCAACATCAGATCTGCATAGAATACTAATAGTGATTCAGAGTTGTTCACCTTTATGAAGATCTGTCTCTCAGATAAGACTTGGTTTAACTGTTTCCTTTTTGTATTATACAACAGGAGTAAAATATCATTTTCTTTCTCAGAAGTCTCTTGTCTTAAAAACTACATGTCTGCAAATGATTCTAAAAGCATATGGGCATCCATCCTACATTGTAAGGTTCACAGTAGCTACTTTCTGTGTTCTAAATGTTCTTTCTGTGGGCGTGGATGAAAGTGTGTGTTCACAGAGACGTCTTGCATCTCAGTTTTAATTTCTCGGTTGTATTCATGCTGTTGAATACAAGTCTCTGCTGCTGTGATTGGCTATCCAATGTACTTTGAACTTAGTGCTTCTGAAAAGAAAGGAAGTAAACTGCTAGTACAGAACTATTTGACAATACAGGTACAAGAAAGTGTTGAAAATTAAAAGCTATGTGCCTCATCTGTAAGGCTGGTTTTAGAAAATGAAACTAAAGAATGGTATGAGTAAGGGAGGACTTGACAGTGATTACTTCAGTAGTTGCACTCTTTGAGGTACTAAGTGATGTTAACTAGTCTTTTGTAATTGGGATGTAAGGCTGCTAAAAGTAGATTACATGTATCTTTCCGTACAAAAGGAAAATCCAGTACTAGCCATGCAATAGACATGAGCTGCATGCCCTAAAGCTCATCTGCATTTTCTAACTTAAAATGAAAAATAAATACTTTTTATTTAGTGTAAAAGATATACAATAAAATGCATTACCTCTGTCTACACACCTCTCCTTTCTTTTAAAGAAATAGGAAAACGGTAATCCTAAAAGGCAAGGTGTTACTTTCTGACCTGTAATCCTATAACAATTAGAAATTGGGTGCTTTGTAGAGATAATGGTTGTATTTTGATGGCTTATTTTTAAGTGAAGCTTTATCTTTTGAAGAGAGGTGGCTTTAAAAGTGCAGTCATTTTTCAGTTTACTATAGTTAAATATCTATGAATAGTCTGTTTCCTGTTTACTCCAGTGCTTCTTTACAAGCTCTTAGAGACCTGTTAAGGGCATTTTTGTGAAGAAAGATGTAAGACCTACTTAAAAAATTAGTTTTATTTTTTAGTTTTAAAAATGTATGTACTTTTTTTGTCTTGCTGTAGGAATCTGATGGCCAAGGCTGTCCTTTCTGCCGCTGTGAAATCAAAGGAACTGAACCAATCATTGTGGATCCCTTTGATCCAAGGGATGAAAACTCCAGGTGCTGCAGTATTATTGATAGCTTTAGTATGCCCATGTTGGACTTGGATGACGATGACGATAGAGAAGAGTCTTTAGTGATGAATCGTTTGGCTTCAGTCCGAAAGGTAAATTTTCAAATACTGTACAACAAAGCTATACATTTGTAAATGAAGCTGCCTGTAACTTTAAACAATGAGAGGTTGCACTTCATGCTCTAAGTTTCAGCAACTCGGTGAACAGTTCTCAGGTTGAAAAAACAAAATGCATAAATATTGCAGCAACAATGCTGAAGTTGAATAGGGAAAGGAAAAAAAAAAAGTATCCAGAGTCTGAGCTGATATGAACTGAGTTAACTCATTTATGATGGAGGAAGTGTGAGTTTGCACCAGCTGAGACTCTTCTCCAAAATAACCTGTGTGAACAATTCTCTGAACTTTTATTTGTAAGCAACAAAAAATTTCATATATACAGAATATATTATTAGTTTTCTGCACATGTATGTGTCCACATGCAAAGAATATTTTGGGATTAAACTTGAGTTTCTGAATAGGTTGTAGATATTATTGCTTTGTAAAGGTGACTTGGAACCTAATTCGTATTGCACAGAAGTAGCTTTTAATCATGTTTCATGTGAGTTGTCTACGATTTTTTTTCCTGTATTTTTAGTATTAGGTACTTTTAGTGGGAAAAGTGTATCTGAAATAATTCATAGTGACTTTGTGTTTTGGGATTTTTTTTGTCTTGAAAGTGCTCTATGTTAAATTCTGGGATCTTTCTTTGGTCATAGGATATTTTGTCATTGATAAATAAGGATTATCATTAACAAAATTTTATTTTATGTTAGTAGTTTTCACTGGTATATTTTAGCCTGGAATAGGACATGGAACACTGAATTTTACAGTGTATTTTACCTTTTACTAAGGTAGTCTAGATTGAATAGTTGCCTTGGAATTAATTCTGTAACATCTTACTCTTCCATTTCCTTATTGTTGTATTAGTTTAAAAAAAAAAAAAAAAAAGTGTTTCACTCTTATCTCCGAGAGTATCTGTCAGTTAATACACGTGCTTCTGATACCCTTCCTAACCTCTTAAGTCGTATGAATCATTCTTGTGTTGTGTATGTAATACAACATGGCCTACTCTTGGGAACAGTTTATCCTTCCTGCCTGATCTTAAATTGCAGTCTGCAGCCTGACCTCCGTGAGATAGCCTTGAATTGATGGGCTTTTATAATGCCAGCACTTCCATGATAAGGCAAAAATGCATTATGCTTTTATCAAAAGGAGGAACAATAGGCTTTACTAGATGAAGTCTTGTTTTCAGTATCCAATGCTTGAGTGCTTTGATGCTTGCTATTTTTATGCCATTAATTTCATTGTTCACTGAAAGAATCCTACTAATTATCCCTAAAATTAAGGAACAGCGTTTTCCACTTTCTGTTAGCCTTTGGAAATCCTTACTTGAAAATTATCAGGTCATTTGGTGATTTTCAGCTGCTGTTTTCGTCTTAAAACTGTTACCAGTGATTGTACAGTGATTCTTTTAACCACACGACCTGTGTGGAGTATGGCTTTATTTCTATACACTTTTTGTTAGTAAAGCTCTCATCAGCCTTGTCTATATCTTTTAATCGCTGTTTGTTTTTCTTGCTAAACAGTGTTTCTTGAGAGCCTGCTAGAAGTAATTATTTTCTTTCCTCTGTGACATTATGTAGGATTTTACGGTTTTTTGATTTTTTTCTTTTGTTTCTTGTTAATGCTGTTAATATGAACACAGTACTGCATAATGGCTGTGTTGTAGTCATTTGATTTGTTGAAACAGTGGAAGTTAGATGACAAAGACAATAATTCGGTTCTTTAGCCAACCTACTGATACTGTTGTTTCTTTGCAATCCCAATGAACAAATTTTTCAATCCTTGTTTTATTGCAAGGATTATTATATGCTTTCTCAACATAAAGCTGTGAATCATTGAAAATCAAATAGTCTGATTTTGTCTCAAATCACCTGGTTAGACCATATGGTATTTCTGAGAAAATCTTCTTGTGGCATATCTGGCTAGTAGTGAGCTGGGATGTTAAACTTGCCAGAATAGAAAAAGTTCTAGGGACATGAAATCCTGATGAAAGTCACCTTGTT
Organism: Chlamydotis macqueenii; assembly: GCF_036417535.1. NCBI lineage: Eukaryota > Metazoa > Chordata > Aves > Otidiformes > Otididae > Chlamydotis > Chlamydotis macqueenii. Next base: position 96,073,181 of record NC_141556.1, on the reverse strand, counting down.
GGGCTTCAGGATGTGTTGTGGAAATATTCAAATAATTTTTTTTTTTTTTTTTTTTTTTTTTTTTGGTCCTGAAAGCCTTGTGGGAGGGACACTGTTAAAATGTTTCTAAGCTGTTACTACCAGTTTTCACTGTCTTTGGGACTTGTACTTTGAAATATATTAATAATACAAAGAACAGTTGCAGTTCAGTAAGCAAACAGTAAACTCATTTTAAAAGCACACATAGTCAGGTTCATCGCTGATTAAGGAGCCTGAGTGGATTAAGTGAGCTCTTCTTGACAAAACAAAAAGCTGAAAAACACTTTTTGGAATTGTCTTTAAAGTGTGAAGAAGATACAGTTTGTTTTTGTCACGTGGTGTACCTGTATGAATTATGATTATAAGTTGGATATCAGAAAAATACCAGTTCTGTTTATCACTCTGTCTCTGAAGCATGCGTACAAACTGTAAGAGGTACCTTAATTAAGTCCCTGAGAGACCTCAGACTTGAAATTGCTTTAAGGAAAAGAATAAGCTACTTACTCGTTCTTTAATTGAACAAGTAAATGGATACATTTTAAGACAAATGAATCACTCTTGCTAGGTGTTGTGTATGAGTCAGCAGCAGCAGACCAGCTGTAAATCCACTGCAATTAGTCTGCTTATCTGCCTCATCAAGCAGCTTATTTTTTTTAATTTCAAAATTATCTTCAGATATTTCTTTATGAAAGACAGATGAAGAGCGGTGCCAAAACCTCTGTTATTTTCTCATTGCTGAGAAATTTCCAACCCCCATGGTATCAGATTAGCTAATGCAGTTATTGCCTGAAGTGTTCCTTTTCTTAGCTCTATACCATTTGTGCTAGCCAAGCACAACATTATGCAATGCACATTAAAAAAAAAGTGCAGATTACAGGCTCAGGTAAATATTAAAAATTGCTTTTTTCATTTTTAAAGAGGGCATTTAGTCTCCAGTAGACTATATTTATTATTCCATAATATTTAATATTCCATTGTTACAATGAATTAAGAGCTATCTGTCACTTTACCTTGTACAAGACATGACATAACTTGATACACTTCTTTGTAAAAGAAAGAAAGAAAATAAGGAAAATGCGTAGTGCAGGAGTTCTTGCTAAGAGCAAATAATTTTGAATTCATAAGTGCTAAGGTAATTGTTTGATACAAAAAAATATTAAATTAAAACACAGAGGAAGGCCCTAGCAATATAGGAGAGTATGAGGTTTTAAATAGCTTGAAGTGATTTAACATTCTCTAAAAACACTTTCTTCTAAAACTTGATGGAGTTACGTTGTCTGGGGTATTACTGTCTTCTCTGGAATTAATTTCCTAGCTGTCAGAATGCACCAAAAACTGTCTTTGATTCACACTGTTACTTTAAAATAGTTAGAGGAAATTGTCAAAGCTGAAAGTCGCTGTTCATCATGATTAGGCTTATTCCAGCAGATGAGCTAGGTCAGACTTAACAAATCACGGCAAAATATGGGTTCTCGAAATATGAGAAGAGACTATATTTTTTACTCCTCCCTCTTATTTCCATATTATTAAATTGACTTTTTTCTGGTAATGAAAAAAGATATGTATTAAGTAGTAATAATGTTCTTATTTTCATCATATAAAATACAGGAATATGTAAAAAGAAGACTTCAAATGCATATCCAGGTATTCCCTTCAGGTGTACATTCTTAACTCATACGTACATGTCACTTCCTTCTTATTGGTACACCTAGTTTGTGAGAAATTATTAAAATCATGGCACACAACAAGAGAGTCCTTAACTGTTAGTTGATAGTATTTGAAAGAGGCACAAATGCTCTCTATGCTCTCCCGGCAGCATGCCTCCCTTAGTTAAAATGTATTTTACTGATTCCCTTGGGCAGCGTGGTGCTGACTCACAGCCTTAACTCCCTCTCCCTCCTTCACGTCCCTTTTCTTGTGTCAGCAAAGGAAAGATCAAGTAAAGAACTTGTCCATGTAAAAAATCTTTACCACCATCAGTGTTAAATGATGTAACTTTATACTCTCATATAAATTTTTAAATCCAGATTATAGTCATCTATCTAGGTCACAATTTATTCTACCAAGAAATAACAAATAGGTGAGTTACTCTTGTCTGATTATAAATCAAGAAACCTGAGGGAGATACTTGAAATAAAAAGTCCACTTGTGGTGTATGTCTCCTTGGACCTTCTTAGGTGTCTCATTATGCAATTTATAAATTACTGAGTTTGCTCCAGCAGGACATTAACAATCAGGATGATATTCCTCAGTCAGTCGCTTGTTAGGATTTGTGTGGAGTATGCTTTTCATATGTGCCTGTCTGGCAGAAAGGCATTTGAAGCTTAAACTCTCAATTCGGTATTTCTAATGTTATCCAGTATTACTGTGGTAGCTCCGATTTCTGAAGGAAATCTGACAGCAATCTCAATTGTATAGGGCAGAATATTAAACTAAGCTGTAGTGCCTAAGGTAAGGAGTCAGTATACTAAATTATTTTCCTGGATCATCTTCTGAATTTATGAAGTTTTTCAGTTTAGCAACATAGTCACTATATATAAAGAAAGGCGATGTTGTTTACTTGTTTTCCTTCTTGAAGAACTTCCTAGTCCCATCCCTATAGTCACTGTGGGATGTATAGAATTGGTGAGAAAAAGCTTATGAAAAGAGAGCAAAGGTTTTCATTAAAATGATTTAGCTTAAAGATAGGTGCATTTTTGTGAGCAGTTTTATATGCTTACCTTAAGAAGGTGGCAGATTGTTAGCCTCGGTAGGCAAGTCATATAGCAAGAACACTTGGATGCTTCAGTGCCCAAGTGGCCTGAGGCTGATGCTTGGTGTGAATGTCTTCCAGCTACTCATGTCTGCTGTCCAGGAAAGCACAGAACAGCACAAACATCCAGGTTTGCTGACAGTACATGGGTACAAGTACAGTGGATTCACAACTTTTAACTGAGTTGTGCAAACAACTGAACTGTGTTGTTCACAGCCGAGCTGATGAAGTTCAGGAACTAGTTGCAAAAATGGGTGGGGCTTATATTGACTGTTGAAATTTTTGGTTCTGATGAATTTGAAAGGACAAGTCAAGAAAAAAAAATAATTTGTCACTTCGGGGAATGTTAAGTGTGAGTTTTGTTAGTTTAATATTTGCTAAAATGATAAACTGAATTGTTCTAAAATTATTTTTGTAAATCAGCAAATAAATGAGGAAAGAAATAACTGCTTTGCCTGCTAACCTGCTGATGATTTTGATTCATGAGTTTTCAGAAGATGCATACATTCTGTTTTCTATTGAAGTATAATTTGAAAATGGGCTGTAGTTAACAGACAATATGATCGGCAACCGACTTTTAAAAGTCATGTATAAAATTTTAGATTAAGTACTCTCTATGAATAAAAAGATCATCAAAAGTAGCAGTACTACAGTAGAATCTCCATTTATGTTTGTGACTAATTCATTTTGCATGGCAATGATTGCCTGTTTTTTAAACAAATTATTGGAATATATATTCTTTTCTTTTAATCACAAGTTAACATGGATCTTAGTTTTTGAGATAGAATGACCATAAGCTGAGCACCTATACTGTCTATGAATTAAGAGCAGCAGGGTGTCCGTTATGCTAAATGACTATCAGTAGGTACCTGACAAGTATCAAATGTTTTAGTCATGGAATAGAAGTTGTATACTTGGTCATCAGGTAAATACTAGTAACATTTATTTTTTTTTCTATCCTGAAGTGCAATGAGAGGCAGAATTCACCGGTAACTTCCCCAGGATCTTCCCCTCTTGCACAAAGAAGAAAACCACTTCCAGACCCCCTGCAAATCCCACATCTTAGTCTTCCACCTGTACCTCCCCGTCTGGATCTTATTCAGAAAGGAGTAGCACGGTCACCATGTGCCAGTCCAACTGGATCCCCAAAGGTAAGTCTTATTGAACCACTGTTTGTTTGTATATGAATATTGAGAAATTGTATTTGGTTGTTTTCAAGGTGAGCTTGCTTTTTTCTTTTGAAAGATAGGCTATTATGAAATTTTCCGTATGTATTTTCTTTTTCAGGAGTTGTCTTTGTCTAAAGGAACTTTAATTCCTTGTAGCTTAGAAAACCTTTAGATTAGGTCCACATTGATTACATCTCTTATGTCCCTCAGTTGACTTCGGTGGGTGCCTGTCCCTTTGCATAATACCTTATATAGTTGGGTGTTTACAGCTACGTGCGTTGGTCAAATGTGACCTCTGTTTATCTGATGATTATTGCACTTGGTTATGGTCAGAATTTTAAAGACATTGCTGTAATGGATCAATTCTGTAATAAACCTCTAGTCATGAAAATAAATAGAAATGAAAGTTTCCTGAAAATAGATTTTAAGATCATGATCTCATTTAAATTATATGTTGTGCTCTGATGATGATTTATGCTCAATTTCCACAGTATTCTTAGAAGAAAAATATGTGCAGATACTCTGTTTTCAGAACCTTAACTGGCATATATTAGGACTCAAGTTTCAAGGGAAATAATAATGACTCTATAGCTAATAAATTATATGCTGTGTTTTGTGAAACTAGTGATGCTAAAGAGTTAATGATTTTTTGAGTGGATAAGCATGATTGAGAACAAGTACTATGGTTGTTGCTCTGTATATCAGTTGGTCACTGTTATGATTGCTGTATAGAGAGGGGAATTAGATTTAAATTTTGATTTATAGATGACAAATTCAAGTTTAAAACATGACTTGAAACCTATGTGCTCATAATAATTCAGTATCAAGTGCCCTATTTATTTTGTCAGCTTTTTACTTGAAGCTTGAAAATCAACCTCTCCTTAAGATTCTAGCACTTCATAGCTTAGAGGAAAAAATAGACGTTTGAATGGTTTCTTTAAGCTTCTTTCATCACTTTTTATATTATATAAGGGAACTTATAACACATTGAAGATATGTGCTAAAAAAAAATCATATTGTTAAAAAAAAAGACAATGTAGTCCTGCCAAGACTACTACTTCAGTCAGAAAACTCTTTTCTTTTTCTGCAATGGAAAACTAGAACTTTAATTATAAGCTGTAAGCTATAAGAAAAAAATTTGGACCTTGCCATTATGTTCCTGCCTTGACAGTGAGAATAACTATTTTTCTTAAGTAACAGCTGAACTTTAGTATACTGTTGTTTTCTATGAATAGATCTACAGGTAGAATAACTTTATTTTCAATCTAAATAGTGTGTTGAGGTGCTGCTCAAAAAATAATGGTGGGCTAACCTGTAAGTAAAAGCAAATACTATTCTTATTTTAAAACTTTTATGGCCTCCATCTGTTCAAATGGAAATAATATGCAGGCTTACCAGAGTCCATGAAAATACCATCTTCCAAAGGAAATTATCTTCCTTTTATTTCTTATGGTAGCTGATGTTAAGAAAAAAAAACATTTTGTAAAGATCTGGCCTGAGTGTTACTTAGTAAAATGCTGGTAGTAATTCACTCCTAATGAAAATATTTTGTTTTTATCAGATTTGTGCTCTTAGAAGCTGTACAGCTACCTGTATAAGGTGTTTGGGTTTTTTTTGGTAACTTGGTTTCCAGCTTTTTCCAAAGATTCTTCATAATTCAGCAGCTGAGTGAGTGATTCAAAGGATCAAAGCAAAAGATTCTGGAAAAAAGTTGTGGGTCAGATAAATCTGCTGCACTCAGTTTTCTTTTCTCCCATCCACCTCCTTTCTTGGGTTACTCATGCAACAGCAGAAATGGGGGCATGCTTTCTGAAGAGGGGCCAGGTTGTCTGCAGAATGCGACGACAAGACTAACATTCAAGTTACTGGCAAGTGCTTTAGTGCTGCCCTGAAAATATCTCATTTAGAAATGGTAAAGCCATACTTGATCATGAGAGAAGTATACATACCTATATGTAACTTTTTTTTTTCTTAAAACCTACTGTGTTGTTTAGTCTTCTCCTTGTATGATGAGGAAACAAGACAAACCTTTGCCAGCACCACCACCTCCCTTGCGTGATCCTCCACCGCTGCCACCAGAGAGACCCCCTCCAATTCCGCCAGACAACAGGATAAGCAGACACCTGCATCATCCAGAAAGTGTGCCTTCCAGAGACCAGCCTATGCCCCTTGAAGGCTGGTGTCCCAGAGATGTGTTTGGGACATGTCGAGTAGGGAGTGATGCTTCTCCCAAACCAGGACTGACTGCAGTTTCAAATATAAATGGAAGGCACAACCGCGTAAGTTCTGATCCAGGATTTATGAGGAAACATAGACGTCATGAGCTGCCTGCAGAAGGTGCCAAGGTATGAAATGAGCTGAATGTGTTGAATCCTAATTTGATACTGATTGAAAAATTCTACATTTCCTATATTCTTTTAGCAAATTAACCATACAGTTGGTGCATGATAATAATATAGCACTGTATGCTGTAGTGTAATTATACAGCATCTCAGGTGCAATTTGTAAGTGCCTTATGCCAAAATTGTGTATGCCTTTGCTGATGGAATAGTAGATGTTCCAGTTACCTCTGTTATAAGTGAAGTGAGGATTTGGTAACCTCTTAAATATATAATGTATGCAATATGGACAAATGACATATACAAATATACTTAAGTTGTCAGATATATTGTGTGCATTAACATAAAAAGCTAAGTATTCTAAAGGCCAGTTGTGTTGTTCGTCAATAAAACATTATTTCCAAAAGAGCATTAAATAAGTCATGATGTTCAGTATAATCTAATGGGAAAGATCTAACCTGCCTTGACCCTAAGAAAGAGGAAGCAAATACATTCAAAGACAAGCTAAGTATAGAATCATTTCTTGTATCTTTACCACTGGCTACACGGGCAGCATCATTGAAAGTGCTCAGTGAGACAACTTCAGTATTACATTATTTGATTTGGTATTATCATCAATACTCTACACCTTATTTAGGATAATGACCATTGCAACTCCCTTTTTGTCAACTGTTTACAGTAATACACATACCTTTAGCTGAATTTTTTTTCCTCCTTTGTACTGAAATCAGAGCTCCAGCTGCTGGAGTTCTACACTGTTGTAATTTGTTCATAGCAGCTTTTGACTTCTCTTGAATCAATGCCCAGTGTAATATCCAGTAATCCATTTTTGGTGCTGAGAGTGTTCAGAGTTGTTGCTTGCAACCTTTCCACTGATTGTCTAGCTTGATTTGGTTAGGGAACATCAGCTTGTCGCCCACAGGAGAAGTATGCTTTCCTATCCTTGGTTGCAGTAACTAGTATGTATGTCTATAACTGTGGTGTTTGTTCTCTCAAAGAAATTGAAGGAGTGTTTCTATATGTTAATTGAAGATATCTGGGGCGGAGAGCATAGAGGGAGTAGTTCTGGCATTAAGCAGCTTCAGGCAACTTGCAAGACTATATACAGTTGAGGAGGCTTAGATTTGAAGAGAGATCAAGTAGTGATGGCCTAAGAAAAAAATCCTAGTTCTGCTCTAATCAGTTTTTTTTTTTTTCAAAGCAGCTCAGTAATTTATTCATAGAGGTTATTAATTCAAAGCTGCTGCTTTTTTTTTTTTTTCTTGAAGACTATGTAGCTTGTACCAAGAAGGATGGATTTGTGGTTAAGTCACAGTAGTTAGAAATAATCAATTTTTCTCACTATTTGCTTTTTCTAAGGTCACAAGCTAACCTTTTTGTCTCAATTTTACAATTTTTTTTTTAATATGCATGATATTTTGGTTATTTTAAAAGTACCTTACTGAAATTCAGTTAGTATTGGTAAAGAACATTGTCATATATAATGAAACGTGCTTAAGAAGTCCATGATGTTATATATAATTAGAATGTCTTTTTATTAGCACTGAGGCAAAACACCACAATTTTACTTACAGCTAGGCTGTTGTTTAAAATGCTATCGCTTTTCATCTGGTGCTGGTTTTCTGTCTTCATATAGCATTCCAGTTGTGGTCTGGTGCAGTATTGGAGCTGATGGAGTTAATACTTCTCAAATCAGAGTGACCACTCAGTGTATAAGTGCCCTTGTAGTCTGGGGAAGTTATATATGTATTTCTTTAACCAAATGCTGTTTGAACTGTCATGTTCAGGTTATAGATTTAAGCCATTTGGTTAAATGGAGCAATTGTCAACTCTCAATTACCATTTCAGGCTGTATGCACGTTCACAAGGGAAACGGTTAATGAATTTTCATCCCTGATTCATATATCAACTGTAATATCTTTTTGTTATTTGTAAAATCCAAGAATCAGGAAGACAATCCTGTGGGTAGGGGGTGGATTCTGGCAGGCACTGTATTACAGAGTTTTAAAGAACATTAGTATGTTTAGCATACTGTATCTGTTGTTTTCCCACTGTACTTATATCTTCCACTTTGATTGGTTTGCGATCTCAAAATCTTGATTTTCCACCACATAGTTCAGCTGTAACTGAGTAGTCCATCTAGTAACCATGATGTGGAACTTCCTCTTTTGGTGAAGTTTTAAGCTAATGTGTTCTCCAGCTCCCAAATGGGGTGAGCTGAAACAGCTGTGAAAGATTTACTTCACATAACAGCTCTGTAGCGTGAACTCTTAGGAAAGTCTTTACCCATAATCTTCTCATGGTCTGTTTTGTAATACCTAGTTGATGAACATCCATGATGATAAACGGGAGGAGAGTTACCCATTGTAACACTTATGCGATTTTTAGGTCTTTTCAAATGGTCATCTGATAAGTGAAGAATATGATGTCCCTCCACGGCTTTCACCCCCTCTTCCAGCTGCCTCCATCATCCCTAGTACAAAGTAAGTTAACTTTGTGAAAAAATGTGTTAATTAATGTTAGATAATAGCCCTGATTCTCTGGTGCTAAAAGAAAAATGAGAAAAGTAAAGAAATAAAATGAACTAATATAACTTAATGATATATTTTCCATGAACTTTAATGTGGCTTTACAGAGGAAATGTAAATTGTATTGATTAAGTGGGAGCAGTTCTAATGTTAATTGAACATACTACATTTTTATCGGAAGAGGAAATTAATTGTGGCAGATCTTGCTCACAGACATTTGGCAGTGGGAGCAGACACTGCCTAGTTTTGCTTCTGCTGCTACAGAAGTATAGTCGGAGCTATGTACTGCAGGAGATGAGAGATTCTAGGGAAAGTACTAAGAGTAAAGAGCATGATTTGTGGGCATTCTGCCCCTAATCTACTCATGCTTTCTGGGCTTTCTACACATGGAGCTTTACCCAGGATTCACATAGTATTTTTTCTTTGTTGTGGCTAGAAACCAACCAACTGAAAACATTTTAGATCCATTTTAAATGGAGTCAACCTCCCTGAGTTCCAGACTATGGTTTGGGAAATTTTATCATTTCAAGTTGCAGACTACTATTAGTCTTCCAGTAACATGGGTTTTTATTTGGTACCAAGATGTTGCTGTGCATAGCAAGTGCCTTTGGACTCTGAATCACAAAGGATTTTCTACAGATCAAGAGATCTTTAAAATAGAAAGCTTGGAAATGCTATAATGTAGTCTCCCATTTTTTTTGTGTGTGTTTTTGTAAGGAAATCAGAGCATAACACAATGTATGATGTTATCCTACAATTTCTTTCCAATGTACTCCTTGTGATTATTGCTGTTAAATAATTGGACAGTCACTGCATATTAATACTGAGAATTTTCTCATTAGTGTGTAATTTTGCCATATTTTCATCACTCATTCCATTGTTGTTCCAGTGGTAATATAAAAGACAAATATATTTCAGCATTTCATTAACATGCTGGTTATTTAATTCCGAAGTGCTACAATAAAGGTGCAGTGGAGCATTGACTTTTTAATGCAGAAGCATGTTTATAGGTGGAATAATTGCTGGGTTGAAGTTCTCCATATTTACTTTCAGTTCGGAACTAAATTTTAGAGCATTATCCAGACGTTTTTGTAATGGAATGTTGTGATGTAACCTGATTGATTGAGGTAGGGTATCACAGGAGTACTCTTCGGATACCTAATGTAATCAATCCCCTCTGTATATTGATCCCCTTGGACTGACTCCTCCTTCTGTGACACAGTGCAACCCCTGGAATATTCTACACCCTGTAGGTTACAAAGAGAAAGCAATAACTCTGATAGACAAACTAAATACTTTGATATTCGCAAGCAAATTGAATTGTGAGGAGGGCAAGATTCTTACTTTTCTTTGCCATAGTATTGAAATGACAAAACATTCTGCTTAATGAAAATCCTATTTTTTTTTTTACTCAGATTTCTGCAAATGTAGCCTAGAATCCAATTACAATGTATGCATACACCATACAGTGTTCGCTGGAAATTCCACAAGATATCATAGCAATGTGGACAGAAATCCCTGTCAAGCCAATCCAAAACTATAATACATTAATTTAGCTTGGTCAAAAGAAATATCTTCAGTTTTCTATTCAGAAGACTTCAGTTAATGAAGTATTCTAGCCAAAAGAAAATCTTTATTTGCTAAAACCGAACTCCATAAACTTTTCAAGAAGTTGTTAACTTTCATTTCTGGTTTGGTTTTCTACTTAAACCTTTAAAATATGCAGCACGTTTTAAGAAGTTCAGATTACCTAATTAACAACTACTAAAGTGTCACATGGAATGGCAGTTAAAATTAAAAAATGATCATTGTATGTTGTTTCTCGAGGCACTAATGTGTCTATTTTAAATTGATTTCAAATTAAGTGTTTGTTACTATTGGAAAATTCTCTGATAATCTATAATGGTGTGTGGCAATATGTAGGTGGAAAAACTGAGGGAGGGGGGAATCTTCAAAAATCTTCAAAAATAGCAAGTTTAAGTTTAATATTTCCACCACAACAATTGCTTTCAAAAAGGAAACCTAAATAATATTTAGCATGATTTCCTTTTAAATATGAGAGAGAATATTTTTACAGTGTATTTTTCCTCCCGTTAGATTGACTGCATTAAGCCTTCATAAATAGATTGAACTGTACTTGATCCAAAATACTCTTGCTTTCCACAACTGTGCTACTCCAATCAATCTGGTGCAAGTTTCTAATTTTTTTTCTACTTTTGAATCTCTGCAGAGGTATGGCTTGAGAGCTAGTTTGTATCATAAAACTGCAAGACACTTTATTTTTTTCAAGTTGTTATCATAAGTCTGTAATTTCAAAGGTTTGACTGAAGGATACATTGACCATGAATGAAATGTCTTACTTTAAATAATGAGGAGGCAAAATGAGCCTTAGTTGAAACTTCCCAATTGTAAAGTATCCCTACTTATCTTGTTTGATCAGTTTTTACTAAATAAGACATTACGAATGACTTTTTTTCTTTACTAAATTATATTAATAGAAAAGCACTAGTGTCTTTTTTTTTTCCTGGATTTTTAACCAAACTTTAATAATGAATTGTTAGATTAATGTTAACCAAGTGTCTGATTTTATTTTCCACTCAACTACTATGTTACTGATGCTACATGTTAAAACAATTATTCTTTTATTGGACTACTGTAATTATGTCAGATTATTTTTAGCAGCTCTCATCAAATTGCTATTTTATTCTTGAAAAATTAAATAAAACTTTTGTCGAAGATAAATAACCATTCTTCCCCCAAATTTAGAAATTTTCAAGTTAAATAATATTTGTTTTATTCCTGTGAATAGGTCCCATTTTGCTACATCAATAGAATATTGGCCTCTTGGTCTCGAATGTGCTTAATACCACTGTGATGTTTTCTGTGAGAAAGCATCTGCTTTTGAGTATGTAATGAGACATCCAATTCCAAGTACCTTTTATATTCTATAAATATATTAGAAATATCTAGTTGCTTTGAGGTAGTTGAGGGAAGAATAGCACTGAAAGCTATTTCTCCTCTTGCTATCCCTTCTGTATTGCTAAGAAAATTGGAAGGTGAAATCATAGTTCCATTAAAGTCAGCTGTGACTTGGAAAACCTGGCTACCTTGAAATCAGCCTTTGACATAGTACTTCTCCAGTGGCATTAGAAGGAGCACTGCTGATGTGCAAGTTCCTAGACATCTGAGAGATGATGCTCTGGAGAACACAATGTGCCCTTAGCTCATAGTGTGACAGGCCAGTGGGTTTCAACTGTGAGCGTCAGCTGTTCTGTGGTAGTTCTCATTGTGTTGCAGGCCTTACCCCGTGACAAATAAAATTGTGTCCTCCTCTATGAATGAAAATTGTGTCCTCCTCTATGAATGAAAATTGTGTCCTCCTCTATGAATGAAAATGATCTCCTTTGTACACACTTTAGTTTCAAGGGTAGAGCACACTCAAGGTGTGTTGACTTCATCATGTGGTCCATATAACTTAACACTTATTTTGCTGAAACACAGTTTGCTTGAGGCCTTGCAAGATTAAAGCTTTTGTCTGCAGTAGCAAGTAGTACTCTGCATGGGACAGAAGAGTTGATTCTAAGGACCTGATGTCTGTACTGTACATCTTATAGGGCAGCAGTTCAACCAGCTATAGTCTTTTCCTGTGAATGTGAACAGTCTTTAGCAATATAGGGGCACACTTGGAATGTATGGTGTATTTTAGTTTAATCTGAAAGTATTCAAGTTGTGCACACCTCACTGCAAATTAGAGCATGGTCAGTGGGGAGATTTAAGGGATTAATTTCAAAAACACAGTCATGATCCAGACTGAAATACATAGACTACATTTTCATCAGATCTAAGTTCTGTAAATCAGTTTACCAGTAAATGATGGAAAGGGAACCTTTCCCTAAAGTTCTTCTAACTAAGTGTGAGATGTTAGTTTCCCTGGAGTTCTGTTAACAACTAAGCTGGATGTCAAGTGGCTCAACAAAAATGAATTCTCAGATCTTCTCCTATTTTGCCTTTGGCCCTTGGTGCTCAGTAGGATAAGAGAGATTGACATTTAGCCTTCTGTTCAACAAACAAGAAAATACTTACCAGAATGTAATTCTGTCTTGCATTTTTTAAATATTTCCACTTACGGAGGTGGAAGGGGAACTAGAGAATATGTAAATACAGTGTACTGGTCAGTTTTGTTTTCCTCTGTACACAAATCTTTTAAAGATGTAAGAGTAATGAAGTTTTTTCAAGTGTAATTATAGAAAATTTCACCAGCTTGATAAACAGATGTCTAAGTGTTTCATGTCTTTGCTTATAATGACAATGTTCATCTGTTTAGTTACAAAAAAAAACTTGTGAAATATTTGTCTGTTTATCTTACTAGGTGGTTCTGTGTAGAACAACAGAGTTAGTCTTAGAACAATAGAGATTTAATAAAACAATTTGACCTTGACATTTCAATAATCATGGAGAACATAACATCTAGCAGAACAATGCAAAAGATGTTTGGAGTCAAATACCATTACAACTGGAGTAAATTGGAAGAACAATATAATTTAAAAAAAAAAAGAATTCGGAAATATTAGTAAAATTTAATGTAAGTATAGGACAATTTTAGGACCCTAATGAACAGTATATTAGCTATATGTTAGTGCACTAACTCTTCTGCTGCTTTCCAAGTCAAAAGCACTTTTCAACTATTAATCACATAATAATATTTACAACCTGGCAAATACTCTTCTTACTTTAAAGGTAGGGAAAGGGAGACTCAACTAGTGTGAAGGACTTGTCTAAAGCTACACAATGTTCAGAAGCAGGGGACCTGGAACTTATGTCTTTAATTGCTCCAAACTAGTAACAGTTTCTCAGCAGTGCAGTAATGTTGGGAAATTGATTTTGGCATATGATCATAGAATCATAGAATGGTTAGGGTTGGAAGGGACCTTCAAAGGTCATCTAGTCCAACCCCCCTGCAAGGAGCAGGGACATCTCCGACTAGATCAGGTTGCTCAGAGCCTCATCCAGCCTGGCCTTGAACGTTGCCAGGGATGGGGCCTCCACCACCTCTCTGGGCAACCTGTTCCAGTGTTCTACAACTCGCATTGTAAAAAATTTTTTCCTAATATCCAATCTAAATCTACCGCCCTCTATTTTAAAACCATTACTCCTTGTCCTATCACAACAGGCCCTACTGAACAGCCTTGATACACTGGTATCCTTTGATTAAAAGTGTAGCTTTGTTATAACATGTTAGGTTCTTGTGTCTACTGAATAAATAAGAAAAAAAAAAGCAGGGGCATGAACTAGGTGAAGAGGGGAACACTTTTTTTTTTTTTATTATTTCATAAGTATACCAGATTTATTTAGTTTGTAAATTGTCAGTAAGTAAATGCTCCAGCTTTCTTGTCTGAGAACTGTTTTTATCAGGAAGTTGATAAGACTGGTTATTATAATGCTACACTTAATTTGATGATCAGGCTCTCGGTTTTACTCTATAGATTTCCTTTAAAAATTACCTTAATTCACAGTATGCCAGGAATTAAAATTTCTCCTATAACCAGCCTCATATAAGGCCTTCGGAGTTTTTTGGTTGTTTTTTTTTCACAGTAAGGGCCTTTGAAGAGAGCCTCAAACAATTGTGCCAACCTGGTTTGATTAAGTGTTGGACATTTGGTACTGGAGATTGGACATTTCTCATGTAGATATTTCAAATATCTGAAGGAGCCAGCAGTTCAATTTGTTGTTATTTTCAAAAAACACAGGCTTATATATACTTACACATATATAAAACATCTCCAGAACATGCTGGATAGCCATGTAAGAATGATTGCACATCCCCAGAAATTAGAAAAATTAATCTTTGTGGGCCTTTCAGCTGTCTACCTGAGAATGCTACAGCGTTCTCATTGTCCTGGTACATTTTTCCCTTCAGTTCTTTAAATGGCTAAGAAAGCAAAGATGGAAAACGAGCTCTCACACTGCGTTGCTGTGTCAAATTTTGCCCCCTCTACAGAAGGTGGTTGTAAACCACAATATAGAGTTTGCAGTTCAGTGCCATAAATTTTCTTGCCCACTTCCTTTGGCTAGTACGTCTTTGCAAAAGAAGTTGGATTCTGATCTTTCATGAGCTTATTTCTGAAGTCAAAAGTACATTACTGATTGAAGGAAAGGGTGTCTGAGAAGTTCCAAGCATCTAGGGAGCTCTAGACTTTGAATATATTCAAACAAAAGCAGTACATCTGCCCCTTCTTTCTTGGTTCTTTTTCTTTCACCCTTTATTTATGTATTTATTTAGTGACTGGCTAGTACTGAGGGTAGTTAGTTATTTGGTTTTGTTCACGGAGTACCCAGATGTTCTGAAGTCATGTGACATCATCTACAGTAAATAATGAAAGAAAAATGTTTTTTCTTTGTGAAGTGTGGTGTGTGAGTCAGGTGCTGCTTGTGTTGAAAAAAATGAGGAGATAGGCCTGGCCTGTCATTTCAACTTTTCTCCTTTTGATAGAGTCAAACTAGGAAGAGGAAGTATGTCCACTCCTTTTTCCTATTTCCTTATAGTCCTTAAGAACTTCCCTAAATGATGTATGAAGTAGATGTATCTTGTAACATAGCACGTAGTTCAGCTCGGGGGCCATTAGCCACACTTTCACGGCAAATCAAAATGGCTGTGGATGCATTGCACATCTTTATTCAAGGTCCTCCAGCTGTTGCCTTTTTTTTTTTTGGCAAAGAATAAAGGTGCTATTCACTGCATAATGTAATACTCGGACAATTTTTGAAGTTATACACTTATTGCTCTTCATGTTCAGCTAGTTTAAGAATCAAACTTCTGTTTGTGGTTTTCATGTATGATCAAGCTGAAGTTAATTTAAGTCCTAAACGTAAGCTTTTGTATTTCTGATTATTTGTGAGTTTCTTATTTATCTTAATGTATTAGAGGAATTGCTATAAATGCAGGGGCTCCATGTATAGAAGAATAGACGTTGATTGCTAGACCTGTAACCTAGCTAGTTACATTTCATGCAGACCAAAAGATGTTGAGCTTGCTAATATCTAGCAAAATTACTTTGCCCAGACTGCTCATTAACATGAAATTTTTGGCCATCATTTTGTTTACACTCATATAAGAGAAAACCAGATAGTGAGAGTTAGTTTTCTTGTTTGAAAAGAAATCTCACATACAGCAGTATTCTCCAGGAACTTGTTACCTGTCAATGGAGATTATAAAGTCGGCCTCTTTCCTGGGCTTCCACTGCTTCCAAGAAATTATGTAAATCACTGTCTGGGAGGACAATTAAAGATAATTACTGTTTGAAGTAAAAATAAGTTAAAATACAAGGAAATTCTGAGAGTTCAACGATGTTATGACTAGATCAAGACTTCACTGAAAGGGTCAATGTCCACTGCCTCACTGAGCACTGCTAAATAGTATTTACCCTGAATTAACTTTTGTTTAGCTCTTTTGGTAACTGCAAACAGGTTAAGCCTTGTAAGTGTGTATTTAGTACTCTAATTCTTTACAGTTCTCTGTTATGTTGTGCTTGCTTAAAGTAGCTGTTTAACTCTTAGAAGGTCAACTGCCCTTTTTTCTATGCATTCTCAGGGACAAAAAAAAAGCCAGTAACCTTAGAAGTTTTAGGTTGGTGTGGTGATTTTGTTATTTTATGTGCAGCAGATATGTATTAAGAATGTTTAGGCAAAATAAGAGTATTTTCTGTATTACATTGAGGTCAATTATGTAACAGTTAAAGCAGAACTATCTTTTTCTCATCTCCTTAGGTGCCCTGTTTCTTCAGCAAATTCTCTGTCTGATAAATCAAGGGATCACATAGATGATGATGATGAATACAAAGTTCCTTCTTCACATCCTGTAATACTGAGCTCACAACCACCTCATAGTCATAATATAAAACCTCTTGCTCGGTAAGGTCATTTAGCAGCCTTGAAGGCAATTTATTTACAAAAACTCTACTTTTTTTGAAAGGTAACTGGATTCAACATTTATAACAATGGCTAAGCTTGCCTGCCTTCTAAAATGCCCTGTCTTTTCAATCTTGGATTACTTATGCTTCTGTTCCATTTGACCACCACTACAGTCATAATAAACCTGTGAAGTTCACTTTATTATGTCTCTGTTGTGTTAGAACTGGGTATTACTTGCTTTTGAATACAATTTCTGCAGTTGATCCTTTTTTCCTTTAAGTTGAGGTTTTCAAAACTGACCAGGAGATTCAAGCCTCACAAGTCTTGCAAATTTTACTTTTAGGAGAATTGTGTGACTAAAATTTCCAAAGTTGGCTCTGAAAATTTTAAACTTTCACATTATATATAATTCATTTTAAGAAGCAACACAGTACTGGAAAATATGTTAATTGGCAGCTGTATGTAAATACTTTTATTTTCTTTTTATCCCATGTATACTATGCCTTTTTGGCTTTTTGAGCCTGTTTCACGGTATATTTTCTTGGTGCTTCTCAGGAAAATAACTTTTTTTTTTTTAAATTCAGATGGAATTTAAACATGTTCTCAAATAATATCTCTAAGCTGTCACAGTTGTGAATTATTAATGGATTATGGCAAGGAGACTTGGAGCCAAGGGACAGGGCAACTGAAGGCTGTGTCTTTCCTGGTGAACTTCTTAGTCTTTGACTCAAAAAAAAAAAAAAAAAAACCAAACAAAAAAAAACCAAAAAAAACCCCAACCTGAATGCCTGGAATTAAGAGAATAAGTCTTGGGAAAAAAGAAGGGCCAATTCTCTACTGGCCTTGTAGGTCAAAACTATGATATTAAAATCAAGTATTGACCCCCAAAAATTCAGACTCTTCTGCTATTAAAAGAATGCAGTGACACATTGCTGTTTTTTCCTCTTTCTGTCAGGGACCCACCATCAATAAAGCTCAACATGTCTCTCATCTCAAAATTAGCCAATTACAATTTTTACACCTCTTTAATCAGACATTTAGAACAGGTAGAAAAAAGGTCATAGTCTGATCACTCCTTGCATGCAGGTTAAAAATTCTGTCTTCATTAGAAATGCTAATCCAACCTTCACTGTGTAGATGTGAATATTACACAGTTGTCTGAGCTTTATGGTTTTGAGTACTTAAATTCCTATCTACTCTATAAGATTTTAAAGGAAAAAAAAAATCAATTATGAATATAACTCTCAGTGTTGGCCAAGAAAAAAAAGGGGGTAGGGGGAAATTCTGAGGTCCTAATCCTTTTTACCTATGCCATTTTTTATCTGTGTGTGTTATGCTTCTGCATGGGAATGTCTTTCTGTACAATGGAAAGTCATCTAATAGAGGCTGTAGATGGAAAGGCAATTTCAAAGTTTTTTTTCCTTGTTTTTAGTTTATTTTTTAGCTAGTGTACTTGGTTTTACCCTTATGGTGGGTGTTTTGGCATTAATCCAGGACTTGCTACAGAGAAAATACCTCAGTTTGCCATTCAGGTTGCTCTGTGATTGAAATCACCAACTCTTCTTCTACATATTCTGATAAGAATTTTAACTCAAAACAAACCGTTCTCCTAAGTATTAAAAAAATCCTATTCAATATTTGCGTATTAATGTATAGGATATTCCATACACTTAAAATGTCTCCTTGTAGCTAATGTCACTGCTCTAGATGTGAAAGCTCAGGTAAAGCTTTGAAAAAGAATCTTGATTCTGGTTGATTCTGTAGTCTTTTAGTGAACTTCTTTTAATCTCATGGCGAGGCGAGTGTCAATAAAAGCATAAATTTCCAGTATTGTTTAGCAGAACTGTTAACATTTTTTTTTTTATTTTTAAAGGTTTTAGTTGTTGTAAATTTTTAGCACCCTTTAGTTCTTTCCCCCAATGTCTCAGTCTCTTATCTCCTTTCTGATTGTTGCTTCCTTAGTTCTTGGATAGTACTTAGAGTTTTCAGTAAAATAAAGAGCCTACAGAACTTCTTCTGGATGTTTTGTAATTTAGGAACTATGTCATTCTTCCATCCTACCTCAAAATCATGTTGCCTCTAAGACCTTTTGGTCTTTTCTGTGTAGACAGGACAATGCTGAAGATATTGCAAGAATAATACAAAACATAATTCATAGTCTTATTTTCTGGCAGATGAGTTAATTATCTGGTTTGTTACAGCTGATCATGTAAGGGGCAAGCTCACTAAGAAATGGAGGGAAAGAATACCAGCATTTCTAATTAGGCTACTCTTAGAAGAAGGATAGAGTATTACATTCACTGACTTTTCTTAATAAAGCTTTTTCCAAAAGGAAAAGGACAGAAGCTTGCTTGTTAGTACTAATTTGCTGCCCTTTTTTCTGGTATTTACTGTTAATATAAACAGGTATTTCAGCATGATTTGTAAACTGATCACTTAACTGGGCTTATTATGACCTGAAGACTTCTGAAGTGGTGCCACATTAAGTTATCTTAGTGCCTGTGGCTGGTTAGATTATTGAAAACGCAGAATAGATTCAAATTAAAGCAGCAAATATTCTTAGTTATTTGGTGTATATGCTGAGGAGTCAAAGGAAGCGTTGCATCCACTGCATTTGAGAGATTGAACCAATCTCATTTCAAAGATAGAAGCAACACTTCCTCTACCACTTCCCTGGGGAAATTAATTCATAACAAAATAGCTCTTACTATTAGGTTTTTTATTTGTTTTTGTTTTGTTTTGTTTTTTAAGTCTTGTAATTATTCTTACATTGATTTCATTACTCCTAGTTATAACTCTTGGGACCACAGACACAATTTCACTTCCTCTTTCCTGTTTATATATTTTAAATGATTCAAGACCTTTATTCATCTCTCCTTTCCATATGGCCAGAGCTGATAGGTTTATTAATGTTTGTACTATTGGTAAAAACCCAAGATCTGAAATTTTAGCTGTGTTATAGCTCTTGCAGATTTGCCAGTATTTAGTAATAATGGTGCATGGTGGGTTGGGATTTTTATTTTTAAGCTGGAATTGTTTAGCGTGATGGCCTTTTTCCAAAGAAACTCTCTGGTCTTTCTGAATATGCAGGGTCCACAGTTCCAATGACAGGAGTGATTTCCCAGTTCTTTCACATTTATTTATACAATATTGAATATTATGAAAAGACTTCTGTTTTATGTTTTTCCCTACAGTATTTGAACAGACTCATCTTAGAAAAATAATCTCCAATATTTTTCGGACAAGATTATAGGCAACTTTGTACTGTTTGGTTTAGATTATGTTCATATTTAATTTTATTTAATTTGTTAAATTTTGAGCGTGTAATATGCTTCCATTTTAAAAAAAAATTAGTAAACTGTGATAGAAAGATTAGTGAGACTCAGCTTTTTGATACAGAAATGAATAGGTGCCTGCAAAACTGCATTGGCTAGTTAATTTTTTTTTTTTTTAATGTTTGGCTATGAATTTAGTTGAAATTTGTTATTGCTAGTGGTGTGTTGTGGTGTTTTGTTTGTTTTTTTTCTCTTGGTGTGTTTTTTTTGTTTTGTTTTTTTTTGTTTGTTTGTTTAATGACACTTCTGTGTACTTCAATGTGGATAATTACCAAAATCCATATTTCCCTTTACCGTATTTCTGCTAGGGAAAGTTCAACAGCCTGGAAGGCAAAATAGGTTTGATTCTGTGACTTAATTGTGTGAGTAGACTAATGACCTGAGCTCTGAAGTGAGGACTGTGTTTAATGCTAGTTCTTTCTCTATCTTGTATTGCAGCCTTGAGTAAGTTTATTTAAGCCATGTCAGTATCCCACCAAGAAAGCAGTATAAGGAAAAAAAAAGAGTTTTATTGACAGTTAACCAGTATGTGCTCTCAATTTTGAAACAGTAAAGTTTAAAATTAATGCAGCTTATAATCTTTAATTCCATATAATGGACTGCTAGCTCAGGTACTTGGTCATTTTGGGAGTTAGTACTTGGATAACTGGTTGATCGCTTCCTGTTTAATGTCTGTCTTCAGGATGTGTGAGAATGGTCAATGTGCTGGAGTAACGAATGGGACACACAGTACTACTTCTGAGGTGAAGAAATCAAAACATCCAGAGTTAGGTATGCTTTTGTTTTTCACTATTTAGCAAGAAAATTTACTCAGTGCTGTTCTAGGTGTACAGCAAGAAAACATTCACTTCTTGTGATTGTGTCATTCAGGAGATGTCTATGATGCACCTACTCTTCCGGTACCTTTGCCACCTGCACGACCTCCTACCAGAGACAACCCAAAACACTGCTCTTTGCTCAACAGGACACCCTCCGATTATGATCTTCTGGTGCCCCCTTTAGGTTGCAGACTTTTTACTCATTACATTTAGTGGTTAACATTGCCTAGATGAAACAAATGCCATGTTTATTGAAAAACAACCAATGTTGAGTATGTTAGGAGTATTAAACAAGCTGCAGGCTAAATATTACATTTGTAAGTCAGTGTTTGTGTCAATGGTCTGTATTTGGTATCTGTCTGTAAGCCTTCATACAAGACAGATGAAAAAGCATACTAAATCTGTATTCAAGCTGTAAAGAAAGGCAAAACCATTTTCCCTAAAATAAATTAGAATTTTTGGTCCCTTCATATGAACTATGACCATTGCAATTTAATGCAAGAGTGGAGAGTTTTTCTTGTTGTGGCTTAAACAATTCCATTTCTTTTATTAAATACAAAGAAGAATGCCAAGAATGCCAAAAAGGTGGTAGTTAGGCCAAAGAAAACTAAATTAAATTAATAAGCTTATTTCTGGGGTTTTTTCCACTACCAAGGGTCAATTCAAAAGTCACTGCTGCCTACAATCACCAAGAGCTATCTTTTCCAACCCTAATTTCTGTTCTGTTCTCCTACATAGAAGTCAGTGAGCTCTGCTTATATACTGGGGCTGTGCTTGCCCATTGCCTCCATCTTCATTGACAGACTCAGCTGTGTGATTGCTAGATTGTAGCGTATGTGTCATCATACAGTTTTCTTGTTTCATAAAACGTTTTGAACATGTGCCGTGCTCCTGCACTATATTCTCTCTGGTTCCTGAAGTGTTCCAGAGTTGCAAGAGTACATAGAATTGAAGGCAGAAGAACACATAAAAATCATACTGCTTGGTAACCGTAGTCCTGTCTGCACCACCTTTGTGTAAGGGCTACATTCTTTTGCCAAGCCCTAGAAAATTTGGTTTATACCTGGGGTCAGAGCTTTAGAACAGCAGATAAAGAGAGTAGTACACTGTATAAATGCAGCAGATTCAATGTAGTCAGCATTGGTCTGAATATAAATATTTTTGCTTAGCCACTGAAACATAGCTGTTATTCTACAATGATATTCAGTGAAAGCTTTCATTTTAATACACTCTTTGCAATTGAGCCACTAAAACAAGTCTCTCCCTCCATCCCAGAAAAGAAACGGCACTGCAAAAGGTCATTCAGAGCATGTTTTAGAAGAGGATTGTGCATAGTCAGGTTTACAATTTCATTACTGGAGTCACTGGACCCTAGGAGTAACAGCCTCAGCACCCAGAGAAAAAGAAATTTTAAGCTTCACTCTTTGTTCTACAGTTCTTAATGAAGTTTTGCTCATCTAATAATTCTTTTTCTAAAATGCAGGTGAAGATGCATTTGATAGCTCACCCCCTTCCCTACCACCACCACCACCACCTGCTCGGCACAGCATGATTGAGCACGCCAAACCTGCTGGCTCAGGAAGCCGACCTCCTTCAGGACATGAACTGTTCCTTCATTCTGGTAGGAATACAAAGGAAAGAATGTATCCTGCTTAATTTTCCTTCAGAAGCTTTTCCGTTCTGTGATAAAAGTTGTCATCAGGCTTCAGAAGTTTGCTTTGCCTATACTTCATTATACGAAATATTAAAAAAATAGGAGTTTTTAAATGTTGGATATGAAACAACTCAGACTATAAAGACTTAACTTTTCATTATCATGAAGTAATGAAATAAGGTCAATATTACTGTACCGAGCTAGACATATTGGTAAATTGTACTCTTCTAGACAGACTTTGTACTTGTGAAATGCCAAGTTTTCTGTGGTAATCTATTTTATATTCATCATCCTTTCATCAACTCCATTTTTTTCTGTAGTAAAACATAATTCATGGGGTCTATTTTCAAGTTGGAACTTGGAGAAAAACTAGAAAATAAGGGGAAAAAAATTCTGCTTTGGTAGAGCTGTTGTAAAATTTTGCTGCAAAACTATATTAATGGTGAACACAGTTGCAGGTGCCTGTGGTTCATAACCTTTTTGATAAGACAGTTTTTTTACCTGTCCCTGCCCGTGAATCACTGTGACGCTTTTTCAGACTGGTATTTTGCTTGTAAAAGATAAAAGCTGTGTTCACAATTTTCAGATTTTGTCTTTGAGTTGAAAAGTGTTTGATTGTCAGGTTAATTAAGTTGAATATATTTGAGTTATGGTGCATACCTGTGAAGTGACTTTTTTTTTCTCTGTGGAAGATTCCAAAGAATGTTGATGTCTTAAGTTTACCTGTCCCAGGAATATTTTCAGTGATTACCTTGTGGTGCGGTTAGATGTCTCCCTCCTCCTATCTATTTTTCTTAGAAACTGTATGGAGAGGGACAAATGAAATGTTTTGGGGATAGTATCACAGGAATGTCAGAATGTAGATGACAGGCAGTCAATGTGCGACTCTGTAATAGCCTGACAGGTTGCTGGGCGTTTGGCTGACCTTTTGTGAATGATACGAGCTGTGGGATGAAAGTGAGCTAGCTTAGGTTGAACTGAAATGACCTTTATGGTATGTTTTTATTATTCAGTTCAGTCTGAATGGGTGCCTCAGTTGTATCGTCTGATGCAGAAACACACGCTGCACCATTCAGCTCTAACAGGAACGGAGAGGAAAAACAGAATCCCTTACACACAGATGCACACGAGCTCCGTCCATCTGTGGGCAGTTCTGAGAAACATGCCGAGTTTTAAAGTATTTTTATTTCCAAATAATCTAAGAAATATCACTGAGTGTTGAAAAAAGTTGAGTAGCTTTTAATTAAAAAAAATGGAAAATGTATCTGCACTCATGTATTGTTCTTCATGTTTGTGTAGTGAATACAATCTTACAGCAGCAGTTTTCATTAATCTTGTAAGTGTATACATCTACTTAGGCATGTATGGTTGTGTGGATTGTTCTTTTTTTTATTTATATAGTATTTCTAAAGCCATATTACTCACTTTGCATCTTGTCAAATAACTGATGTAGATGATTTATGATGCGTTTTTGATGACTGGTTTCCGTACGAGTCTTGGGGGTGATTTCTCAGCTATCCATCAGAGCCTGTCAGTTAGAATAATAATCTCACCATCAACAACAGCAAAAAGTTGTGCTCACATACGCTATTATGAGTCCAGAACAGAAGCCAGCTACAGGATGATGTTAACACTTGCTCAGCTGTATCCTCAATAGCAAAAAAAAAAAAAAAAAAAAACCCCAAGGAAAGAGGACAACACAATATGCCAGAATTATATCTTTCTCTCACTTGTTTAAAATTTTTTTCCTGTAATCTGCAGAGAGAACTGAAAAGCCTGGTCGCAGCCTTTACCAGTCCTTGTAATATTTTTCTGTAACTGGTACTGTATGGATAGGAAACCTACCCTGCGGTCTTTGTGAGCTTCAAAGCATAGAAGTGTTACCAAGCTCTAAACGAACTGAATAGCTGGGATATTTCTAATTCTGCTGCTTCAGGCTTTGCAACCTTTTCCATGCTCTGCCAGCCACAGTCCCAGCAGTGTCAGGGCTGGGTAACTGAAAGGTACATCATGGATGTAAACAGAAGAGCCATGGTCAGTGCAGGATAGACCACCTCTGAGCTGTGCTCTTGTTTTTGCTACTTCGAGACATAGTTACATGTCTGCTAGGCAAATGCTGAATTGTGATGTATGTGTGTACATCTGTCTGGATTCACAGCTCCTCTGTCCGAAGGGCGGCTATTTTAAGCCTAGGTTCTATGCATCAGCCCCCCCTTAAATAATAATTCTGAATATTCTAAGACACCTTTTCTTCTTTTATTACAGATCCTCATTTTGATCCGATAACTGGTCATGTTCCTTTGCCACCTGCTCGTAGGGTAACTGGAGAAAATGTCAAAACAAATAGGACATCTCAAGACTATGATCAACTTCCTCCCTCTTCAGGTAAGGTAGAAAACTGTTCTTGTAGAAAACTACAACTTTATGAAATGGCAATGGTAATATTTGCAAAAATGTGAAATCAGCAAAGGATAACAGAGATTAAAGTTCAGCAATAAAGGTAGAAGTGGCTACCTGTTATCTGTAGGAGTAGATACTATGGCATCAGTTTCACCAGCTGCCAGACTGAATGCTTATGAGAGCTCTAGTGTTCCTGATTTTTTTGAGAAAGGCAGAGATTTTTCTGCCACCTGTAAAGCTTACAGTAGATCAGAAGTCCTGCAGGGACCACACACATCTCACTTCCATTTTTGTTTTATTGCTTCTTAAAAAAAAAAAGTAGCTCCACTTTCTAAAGTATTATTATTTTCTGATCTTTTTTGCTAATATGGTTGTCTGAAATTCCAAGAAAATGTTAGTGTTTTTAAACAAAACGACAAGAACCAAACCAAATTAAAATTCAGTCTTCCATTTGCAACAGAATAGATCCAGTAGAAGGAATTCCTCTGACACAGAAATTTTGCTTATGATTTTCAGGCAACACGAATAGTATTTAAAGGAAGGATACTCAAATTAATTAAAATAATTATAAACTAGAAAAGAAAGTATTACCTGTATTTCAAAGTACTTTCACCAATTCGTAGACAAATTTTCTTCCTTTAGATGTGCATGATGGGGAGGGGGAGGATTGTTCCACCTACATCATTTTGGTGAGTGGGGAGACCACACAAAGGAAAGGCAAATGATGCTGTGAACAGTTATTCATTCTCCAGATAAGTGAATTGTGCATGAAAACTCTTTTATAATATATTAAAAAAAATGAAGGGACTTATTTCTCTAGTCTTTCAGTTGTAATGATAATTAGTGTTTAATTGCAACAATCACAAGTGGAAAAACTATACATTCTAAAATTGTAATTATATCTCTCCTCCTTAGGAATACTTAGTTCATCTCTGCTGTGGTATAGGCATGAAAGAATACATTTTTCCAACTTAAAGAACAGGGGAAATTAAGTAAGCCTGAAGAATGCTACAGGATTTTTAATGAATAGCACATTTGAGAATTTGTGTGATGCCTTTGGTAAACAGTAGCACTTTTAGGAGGATACTTCTACTAATATAACACTGTTCCTCTTTTTTTTTTTTTTTCTCGTTGTTAAAAAAAAAGGTTTTATAATGCATATTTCATATGTGATGCTGTGAGGGATCTATGTGTCTTACAATGTTAACTTGATTTGTTTAGGGCATTTTAAATTCTTTTATAATACAAATTATTACAGTGATACAACTACATTTCAAAGCTATGAAGTTTTCCTGCAATTCTTGCAATTCTGTGGTAGAACAATTTTTTTTTATTTTTCTAAATTACTGCAAGATGTTTGCTACTTAAGATCTTGGAGCTTTCTGGTGTCACTTAATAAATACTTTTCTATCTGTTTCCCACAGCCATCTTCTAAAACACATGTGTCGACCTTTGCTATAAATATCATTCTAAATCAGCATGATATACAGCAAGATATTCAATTTAATTTCAATTAAATGAAAACTATGTGATAGATCATGTCATACACTTAATTGGAAAGTTGTTTTTACGGTGACAGTAATTCCATAGAACAGAACTGATGAGCTTCAGGATGAACTGATTCACCTTCCTCTATGATTTAAAAACACAATGTAGAGATGTAACTCTATTCAGAACTTCTGGTTTTGCATTTCTTATGAACTAATCAGTTCACTTTAAGAAATTCTTTATTTCAGCTCTTTTGAATGGTGATTCTTTGAACTATGTGGAAAAGAAACGGAGTGCACTCCAAAATCTGTAATTTAGCCCTTGGCTCCCTAGAGTAGCATGGGGAGTCCTTTAACTTCTGTGCTTCAGTTTGACTGATTTTAAGGTTGCTGTCATGATATTTAACTGAATCATTAACATGGAATGAGAAATTTGTTCTAATTCAGCAAAGTATTTAGTATTGAACACTTAAGAAATAGTTCTCAACTATGCAGCTAACTATCCCAAAGGCATAGCTTTTTAACCTCTTAAATACAACTTTTAAAAATTATTACAATAAAAGAGAGACACTGCTAATAGTTAGTCTATTCTACCTAAGCACAGCCAATGACATGTGGGAAAGATAGAAGAAAATTAGGCCTCTAATATCGATGTCTGCTGTATTTTACTGAATTTAGCTATTCTGTAACAGATTGATTCAAATGGCTAGTTAAGTATATTTTCTGCTGCCTACTTGCTCACCTGGCCCTATTAAAGCTCTTGCATGCAAATTTAAATTCCTTTACACAGAAATATTGGGGGAAGGGTATCTCATTATTACAAGGTGGACTTCAATTAACCCTAAGGGGACTATCTGCTGCAGTAATGAAAAATGTGAAGATCATACCTAACAGCTTGATGAACCAATATGGGCAGTTACTTCTTTCTCCTTGTTCTGGCAGTTCCTCAGTGAGATCTCCTTTGGCTATGCTTTCTTACTGTACCCCGGTTAGATTCGATGTAGCTGCTTGCTACTGCTCCACAGAGGACCCTGCACAACAAGCATTCAATTGCCTGGTTCTGTGATGCTTCTCAGTCTGTCAGTGAAAGACCATGGAACATATAGGAGAAGCAGCAAGGGAAGAAAAGAGGAGGACCATTTTACAGCAGAGAGGAATAGACAGTTGGCATAGTTACAGATACCCTTCTCCCACTGTGCCACAGAGTTCACAACTTTTTCAGCACTTTTTAAACACTTACTAAACGAGTCTATCTCTGCCTTTATACTAACCCTTTAGCTAAGGGCTAAATCTAGTGCTGAATTACGGAAATGTGAGTGATAGAGGAAGCTCCTTTCTGTAGAAACCGTTAATTGAATTACACAATTAGAAAATCTATTTGAATTTTTAGTTAGGTATCCACGGTGGCTAAAACATCAAAGAGGATGAGAGACTGGGATGGAAAGTCCTGCTTAAATACCTCTATCTCAGTGTCCAGATGGACATGCAGCTTAGGCTTAGTATCTTTAAGCTCAGGATCCAGTGTGATACACAGCTTCAGCTAAAATTTCCTGTGGATGTGAAGATACTGAGAGAGATGTCAGTGCTTAAAAAAATAATAATAGAAACTGAGTTAGGAAAGGCTGAAGATCTTAAAGTATCTGTGCTATAGAGAGATGTCACTGTAGTGAGAATAAAATGCCTGTGCTGCAAATCTGACAGAATTAAAAACGACCTTTCTAAATGATGTGATTGCTTAAGGAAGTTTGTTTGGAAGCTTCATAAAAGTGAAAGCTTTATACAAGAAAAAACTTCAGGTTTAAGCCTGCATTAGACTTGGTAGAGCGAAAAATATCTCATGTAACACACATACAGATGGATCTGATATATGCATAAGGACTATCTGCTGTACTTCAAGCCCAGGAGAAAATGTAGTTTGCAAATTAATTTTGTTTCATCCTCTATAGAAATGAAGTCCATACAGAAATGTGCATATTAAAACAATTTGAAATGTTAGTGAAAGAAAACTGATTGGTTTTAACATGATATACCACTATTTTAAGTATAAAGAATATTCTTCTGTTACAGTCTTGAGTTTTCTAAAATAAGTTAAATGAGAAATTTGATTTTTTTTTTTTTTTTTTTTCTGATTTGGTTGAGTTGTCAGATTTTGTGAGCTATAGTTCATTGCTCAAACTCATGTGTTTCATGGATCTTCTGCACTTCATAGCAGGTTTGGATCTGCTTCAGGTGTGTTTACTAGAATGTTTAGCATATATATAATTATTTTCATCTTTAGAAAAGGAAAATATTGTAACCAATATAAAATAGCTCTTACTATCTGTAGGTTGTATCATAACTATCTGCAAGGAAAATGAGCAGTGAAATTAGAACAAAATTAATTTTAGCCCCTTAGTATACATTTTTAATCATATTACTCATCTATTTGTTATGTGAATGTCACCATCTTGCTAAAAGTCCTATTTGCTTATCTTCCTGAATTAAGATATGGAATTAAAATTTATAGCAACACTCTCATCTGAATGCATGGAAACTTGAGAGAAAAATATACTTTGCTTAGACATTCACTAATGTGAACTATTTTTGTTCATCTGAAGTGTTTAATGCACTTAGTTGAATTACAGTTCTCTGTCCAGTGTTACGATAAGGTAGTATGTTGTAACAGCAATACTAGAAATACAACATTCTTTCATCACTAAAAAAAATACATGTGAAGTACTGCAAAATGCCATTGCTGTCAGTGTAAGTAAATAGGAAGGATCACAGCCAGAAATTCCTGTAATTTATCTGTCAAAGTCACTATTGATGGAACTTTTTAGAACCTTTTTTGAAGGGTTAAAAACTTTTTTTAAAAACATTTTACTCTTGAAAGTGTTTTCTGCTCTATGCCTGCTTGTATTTAAGCTTCTTACTGTGGAATCAGTGAGGATAAAGAGGTTTCAGTAAAGTACTAAGTTTACTTGAGCATGAAGCTCTTGACTCTGAGAAGATTAGCAAGTTTGAATATTGGCATTTTTCATCAGCACATCACGATTCTTAGCTCAGCATTAGCTGTGAAGGTAGCCTTTCTGCAGAAGAGAAGGAAAGGGGAGATATTTCCAAAGGGGGACTGGAGAGGAAGGATCATGTTCTGTTCTCACTACTGAAAATAATTGGACTAGAGATTTTTTTGAGAAACCTCGGTTATTTCTGTACTTATACATAGCTGCTATGCATGACATGAACTGCAGTTGGCTGAACGGAATTTGGAAGATGTACCAATAAGCGAAGGATTTTTCTCCCTCAGGCAGATTTGGCTGTTTTCCTCTTCTGCACGACTTAGAGCCCTGAATAAAATTGTGATAAAATTTGTTATTTTAGTGGGGATTTTTTTGTTGTTGGTGGTTTTTTGTTTGGGTTTTTTGTTGTTTTTTTTAATACAGACTAAGGAAAAAGTTCTCAAACTGTGGACTGAGAGTGGAGAGCCCTTAAAATTTTGACTCTGTATTTTCACTGTCTTTGCTGTTTCATCATACTTTCTTTTTCTGCTACTTTGGATAATTCAGATTCTAACTTACATGTTCTTTATCATATTATTAAAATAGTATTTCAGTACCTTACTTCTGTTTTGGATGTTCTTGAGGAATTCTGCTTCTGTCTGAATTTTAAAATGAGATATATCAGTGAATTAAAATATCTCTTCATTTTTCTTTAGAATTTTACTTTTTAAACTGCTTAATGAGCTTTGACCTACCTATAACACTATTTAAAGCCCATTTATAATGATTCTATATCTCCTTTATTTGAAACAGATGGTTCACAAGCACCAGCCAGACCCCCTAAACCACTTCCTCGGAGGACTGCACCAGAAATACACCACAGGAAAGCATACAGTTCTGACAGTTCCACGGAAAATGTGGATGCAAAAATTGCAAAACTTATGGGAGAGGGATATTCCTTTGAAGAAGTCAAGAGGGCCCTTGAAATTGCCCAGAATAATGTTGACGTGGCCCGTAGTATTTTAAGAGAGTTTGTCTGTTTTCCTCCACCGGTCTCCCCACGTCTCAATCTATAGCAGCGTCAAGATATTCTTGGAGCATGTGAATTCTACATATACACGTGTGGATTGGGGAATGAGAGGAAGAAGAGAATGGAATATTTTTCTTTCATCCTTAGTAGAAGGGTGTTTGTTTCCAGCCGTTTATCAAAGGCTCATGGCTGCTCTGATCAAGACTTATAAATATGCTGAGGCTTATGTATTTTTGCTAGCCATACTTTTTTAAATCAGGGTTGAACTGACAAAATAATTTAAAGAAGTTTACTTCTCTAGAACTTTTAATCTGTGAAATGCTTTTTCTTGTTTACAAGTTGGCAAGTTACAGTTTTCTAGTTGACACTTGTACTATGTTCCTGTTCATATTCCCTTGTACTTGTGGTCAGTTCTGCTGTAGCATTCCCAACAGTTTCCATGCTGACCACCCCATCAACTAAATCATCACTTTCCAGAAGTTCTGTGTATGTTTTTTTATTTTTTTTGTCTCTTACAGGATGCTTTAATTTTTTTTTGCATTTCAGCTCATCAAATGCAAAAAGTATGTGGCCTTCACTACTGATTTTTTTTTTCTTCTTCTGAGATTCCTTTGCTTTTGAAAGAGGAAATATCTGAATGTAAAATGCATTATTCTGTCTATGAACTGCCTTTTTAAAGGTATTTTGACAATAATGTTGGGCAGCTTTCTGTTTAACATTAATTCCATGACCTATAGTCCTCAAGGTCTTTTATACAGTTTCCACAAAAAAATCCCAACCGACAAATAAAATACTTCATGCAGCAGTGATACTGAGTTCTGACATCTAAAAGCTCTTTCAAATTCGAGTATGTGATTGCAAATGTTCAAAAAAGCCAACTGCACATGATAATATGTTTTGATTACACAGTAATGGCACCAGTTCTTTATGACCCAGGTAAACTGAGGCATGCCAGATTAGAAGGAAACTTTTTGAATCATCTTAGTGGGATTCAGGTAAATTCCAGTTCTAACTTCTGTAAAGTGGAATGCGGTTAATTTTTTGTTTGAGTGATTATCCTGTGGTTCATTGTGGCTTGGATCAGTTTGTATTAACATGGAAACTTTAAATCTTTGATGCACTGTTAATTCCTAATGCTACTGTAGCAATATTTTTTGCAAAGTTTTTTAGTAACCTCCTCTGTATATTTGATTATTCTCAAGTATGTGTTTAATACCCAGATTCATTAACTCACTTTCCAGCTGCTTAGTTGGAAAAACATTTTTGCTTTACATGATCAGTGATACTCAAGGCTTTGACGTTTTATTTTTGAGCCCAAATTGATGCAAGCCAAATTAAAAATATTCCTAACTTTAGAAAAGAGAGAAGACAACTCTGTTCTTAGTACACTCAGAGTACAAATATTTCCACAATAATTCTTAAGATTGCTGCTTTCTTGGGATTTTTAGGAAATTTTGAAGTCTTCTTTTCTTCTGTTACTATTGAAAAGATAAAATCGTGTGGTAGTTAGAATATTTTTCAGATGTGACCGATATATGAGAATTTTCAGTGTGCTAAGCTGGGTGTGAGGTATATATTTATTGTTCCCTTTCAGCTGTCAGTGTTCTCCTTCACTCAGAGCAAGTGATAGAAGTTATATCACTTGCAGCATCAGATCTCAGCAGCCAATGCATTTGTTCTAAAGATTTTTTTAAAGAGAGCAAATGGCTGAATTACAGGATTCAAACTAACTGGCAACACCCAGTGGAAATTACTGTGATATCTCAAAGTCCATCGTTTCATCAAAGAAAAATTTCTTTAAATTAATTAAATAGATTATTTTGTAGCATCAGAAAGCAGAGTATGGATATCATTAATCTGCTTCAGTGATAAAAGATGATCAGGAGAATTCAGGGTATATGGAAGAGCTTCTGTTCCATTTTGATTTAAGCAAATGATTCTGAGTTTATGTTCTAGAAAAGGGCATTTGCAACTTCCTTTTAAATGTTCATTCCTTGAGTACAGCTTATGAAAAGTTTTAGTTGAAGTTATACTCTGTGCTTTCAGTTCAAGTAAATCTTTCCTCTGTTTTGGGGGAGAGTTACATAGTCTTGAACCCTCTTGTTAATTTTGTTTGCTTACAACATCACTCTAGCATTTTAGCTAACTATAAATTCAAAATTATTCACGCTATTAAATTAAATAATGTGGTTGCACTGGAATTACTTAAATGTGCTTCTAGTGTAACTGCCAGCATAGCAATGATGACAGTGAAAAAAAGACTGCTTTACAAGGATGAGCAAACAATCTGCAGATTGAGTTTGGAAATCTTGAATTGTAATGGAGAACTCATTTTGTCATTTTTATGCAGCAGCTTAGTATAAATGACAGTGTTATGTTTCAATGAGAGCCTGGAACTGCTGCCTGGTAGACTAAGGTTTTTAAAGTTTTTGTTTTCCTTTCTGGTTGTGACTACCAGTGACACTTCCTTTTTCAAGTATGTGTCTAAAAAAAGCTTGATGAGCAATATTCTGAGTGGTAACTTGAAGAGAGTTCCATTAATCTTTAAATGAGTGTGCTAATACCATTTCTAAAGAGTAGAACGTGAAAACTATTTCAAACCTGTTTTGGTTAATGGTTTTAAAGTTAAACAGAGCAAAATTGCTTTGCTAGAGGGTTGATGTTTACTATGCAGGAATTAATAGGCCTAAAAGAAATTAATCCGGCTACAGTCTAGTTCTCCGAACACATAGTTTTCTAAACATATTTTAACCTTTGAAAGACTTGAGGGTTTGAGGCAGTCAGTGTGTTACACACATCTATAACTTTAAGGAAGACTGACTTCAGTGAGAGTGCTTGAATGAACAAAGTTGGGTAAACTCAGAAACATGTGCTATCATACTTCTTCCAATTAAACGTCATTGCAGGCTTTAGAGCATCATTCTGATGTCTGCTGGCCTCACCTTTTATCTCCTTTTGGCTAAATTACTGCATTTTAAGCAAATTAGCCGAATCAGAAGTTGAGCAAACTAAGTGGACAGCAGCAGCATGGATCTTTTCCAAAGACTATGAGTAAAAAGAAATTGGAATTATGATAAAATAAATGAATTCAATATGATTAGCCATGTTAATGTTAGCCATTAGCTTGGT
The DNA here is from genome assembly GCF_036417535.1 of Chlamydotis macqueenii. Taxonomy (NCBI): domain Eukaryota; kingdom Metazoa; phylum Chordata; class Aves; order Otidiformes; family Otididae; genus Chlamydotis; species Chlamydotis macqueenii. Next base: position 96,039,636 of record NC_141556.1, on the reverse strand, counting down.
GGGAACCTTAAAATGGCCACTGGTAAAATGTGTTCGTGTTCAGTATCTCAAGAGTGCATCTGGCACAGTTTTTTTTCAGAATGTGAATATAGGAAGTTTTGTACCAGGATCATTTCTTCTATTACATTTCTCTCATTTTCAGCTTGAAGCTTTACTTTGCACTGATGACTCTGACCTGAAAGCATTTAAATTTGTGTCTTAAAGCTTGACAAATTTTGAAGCATATGAACACCTATTCTAAGCAAATTCAGGTACTACCTGTCGACCTGGAGTTAGCGCTTTTCGGAATGACTTCTTGAAAAAGGACTTCAGTAGTTTCCATTTTGAAGGATTTTCTTTCAAATAACTATTTTATCTGAAAATGCCTTTTATAAACTTGTCTAACATGTGGCAGACTTAGTGATGTGTTCAATTAATTTATATTTTATTCAACATTCTTTTTAAATTTTGGTTATTATGTAAGCTCAAGTTCTTTATCTGTTCTTGTAAGGTATTTTATAAAATTAATGTTAACAGAATGTTGGGTTGGTCCATGATTTTTTAAGACTCCGTGTCTCTGTTACTGAATATCATCACTTCTCGTATGCTGCTGTAGAAACATAGCCTATCCTGTGTAGGGGTCTTAGAAACCATTATTCTGTAAGCCTTGCTCTAAAGGCTTGCTCTAAAGCCTTGCTCTAAAATAAGGCCAATCATTACATTGAGACATTTGCTTTATATCCTCATACATTATTTCATTTCTAAATTTCCGTAGTAAAAATTTATAAATTGGCAGTAATTTCAGAATGTGCATGTAATAGTTGTATGGCAGAAAGATTATAATAATTAAATATTTAGAATCCAAAGTGGTGAACATATAGAGTCCAACTGTATATTAATTTACAGGATTTTTTTCTCTGAAGAAAATTACAATAAGCTCACACTAATATTTCTGTAACATCCTGGGCATTTGCTCTTAATGTAAAAAATGTTTTAGGAGTGTAAAACATTTTTTCTTCTGTTACTGTATTCCAGAATTCTGAAAAAAAGTTTAGTAAATCTAATCCCCTCTGCTGTGCATGACAATACGACTATTACTATTTAAAGCCCAACACCATTCCCTTCAGGTTGGATTAGACCTTCAGTGATGAGATTTTCATGGTGGTTTCTTCAGTCTATGTTAAATCCTTGGCCATTATATAGGTCACTAGTCATATTACTAAGTAGGGAAGTTAACTGTTTTGTATACTTGAGCGTAATACTATAGTTGCCTGTTTCTTTCATTTTTACTCTTCCAGTGTGAAAGTCACCTGTCACTTGAGTCAAGTTTTAGCAGCTGGATGCTCTAGGAATGCTTCAGGAATTTTTGTTTGATAGACCTAATCATTAGTTCTGTACAAGGTACATGCCTCCATTTACTTGTTGCAATGAGTCTCTGTCAGGAAAATTATAAATTTCGATTTCAAATCACTGTGTGTTACTTTGGCACCTCAACATTCCATTTGTCCTTAGTTGATTTCATGTCTAGCAGGGAAAATTCTTATCCTAAATCCCAAATCTCATAATCTTAAGTCACAAAACAAATAACTTTCCTGAATGTCATAAGGAATTTAAAGGCCTCAGAATAATATGAACCATGACAAGATTTTTGCTTCCTAAACATGCCAGAAACAAAAGCACAAACCCAGTGAATACTGATCTTCTGACTCTGAAGCTGATGGCATCTGTTTTGATCTGTGAAGGAATCAACCAGTCCAACTACAACAGCAGTTGTCTGAAAAAAGTCAGCTTTTTTTAATTGCAACAACTGTTACGGTACCCAGCAAGATGGGAGAGGGGCAGAGAACTACACAGAAGATGGTAATTCTGACCTAACAATTCAAACTCCCCTCTCCTGCTGGTGTACAAGGTTTGGCTATTTTGAACTGCTTGGATGTCTAGTGCAAGCAAGGGAGTATTTGGTAAGATTACTCCAGTCTTCAGTTACTGTCTCCTTCTCCAAGAAGCTGTTTAAAAGCCATGCTCTTTTGCCACAGGATGCCAGGTTCTTAGCAGCAGAGGGAAGTGTGAAGTAGCACTCTGCTCAGAATAATTTTTGGTGCTAGCAAAACAACCAAAAGCTTCATGAGGATTTAAGTGGAAACACCTCTGTTTTTAAAATTCACCATCTTGGTTTCTGAAGGGTGTGTACGTGTCTACATGCTACTCCGGCGCAGCATGGGAGAGAGAGCATTCCAACTGAAGCCAGCCTGCAGAGTTCAGAACTAGGCTGTGGTACTCACCTCTGCAAAACATCTACTCCTTTTGGATAGCTGAACTGAATCTGCAGAATAATCAAGCTACTATAGTCATCCATGTTTTAAAAGGCAATTTTTTTTCTCCCTAGATAGCTGGGGAGGTGCATATATTTACTCCAAAAATAAAATAGCTTTCTTCTACGTGTCTGTGTAATGATTAGGACACTGAAAACAATAAATGCTCCCTAGTTTTTGTTAGACCACAATGCAGTAAATGCTCTAAGGAGAACTTGGCTTGTTCATTTGCTGTTTGAATATCGCTGAATTTCAAATGCTGTACAAAGATAAGTAAGTCTACATCATCAGGCATTCAGAAATACCTCAAGGTTGTGGCCTGCATTGTTTTCTGAAGCTATTATCTTACTTGAACATGTGACTTTCAACTGTTTCCTCTTGAAGTTTACACCTTTGTTACCAATTTAGTGTGGTCCATATAAAATTCTTGGGACTGTTATTTCAAAGTTTTTATTCTCTGTACTTTTCATTATGGCTGTTATCAGTAGTACCTTTAGGCTCATGCAGTGAAATTCAAATTCTCTTGTTTTCTCACATCTCAGCTTCGTCCAAGTTCAGCCCTGCCTTTGTTCCACAATAGATGCATCGCTTTGTTTGCATCCTCATCTGTTCCCTCTAAGGCTGTTTTTCCTCTCTCCCTCCCACCTCAGATCTCTTCACAGTGACATCAACCACCAGTGCATCTTTCATCTCAGTAATAACAGACACTTGACAGTTTCCCATCTCAGCTTATGACCACGTCTGTGTTTTCTTGTGTAATCCCTCATAAGTGTTCTGCTCGTCTTGTCTGTCTCAATCATTACATAGATTTTCTGTGTCATATCCAAATAGCCCCTATGAACACAGCCATCCACAATGGATTCAGAATTCTGTGAGAGAGCCTGTTTCCTTTCTTAGTATCGCTGGCATTTTTTCTTGCTCCCTTCTTGGCCTGGAAATACACTCTTGTGTTTCATGATTTGTTTGTCAAGAACAGGGATGAAATCCACTGCTTATTTCGGCAGATCCCTATTCTGTTTCTGAGATGTGAAAAGAAAACAATAAAGACATCCTCTCCTAATAAGAATCCTTGTGTTTGAGATGGCTTATGTCTCAGTATGAGAGTTAAGAAGTTTGTCCAACAAATGGAGTTTGTAGCGTGGAAAGTCATCATTATATTTGAGTACTTCTAGCACTAAGTGAGGTGCAGGTTGAAGGGGGTAAATTTTATAAGATGTGTCAATGAAGTTGGGAAGTCACTTGCAGGTAAAGGTAACTGATTACCATGAGCGGCCGGGATAAAAGATTGACTCTGTGCCTTTTATGTCAAAGAAATCATGTAGCTTGAAAATTCTTGCGCAGGAAAGGTAAAAATGCAACATCTGAATGATTCTACCAATGGCCCTCAAAAGGCCTTTATTCTGCGTTTGTCAGGTAACCTTGCCCACAGGTCGGTTGCAATGATGGTAATTTTGCAGCTTTTTAGGCGAACTAATTTTTTGAGCGTGACTGTAGATAGTTTCTGGTTTGGATGTTGCTGCCTGGAGAGTATGCATTACAGTTTTTCCAAAATCCAACAGAGATTTCTAGGTATAAATCAAATGTAGACTACCCAGCCAGAAGAGATCCTCCAGAGGCTAAGACAGCTGGATGACGAGGGAAGGGTTGGGAATGTAGAAGCTGAGGTGCTGAAGGTAGTGTGTTAGAACTGTGAGGAATAGTGTAATGGAAAGAAGAGGGAGGGAATGGAGGTGAAGGGGAAATGCTGAGAGGAAAGCGTGGAGGGAATCAGGTGACAGAAGACAGGTCGAAGTGTGGAGCACACAGTAAAAAGCAGAAGGAAATGAAGTTTGATGTCTTAGCTAAATGTTTACATGTTTCAGAGTGTGGGTGTAGGAGGGGATTTCTGAGTTGTAGTGTGCAAGGGTGCACTGAAGTGGGTGAGATCTGACTGACCGTGTTTGAGCCACAGCAGCATTGTCACATGGAAACAGCATTACATGTCTGCACGTTATCATTCCTAGGTGACCTGCATTGTAGTTAACTCCCATGTTTTAGTGTTTATCCTCACGCTACTATTCTTCACCCCTACCTGGATGTGGTCTCTGGCACAGCTCTGAAATTCTGTGTGGCAAATTGCTCAGTCAGTTCTCATAGCTACATTTTTTGCCAGTGGCTTAGCATGCGGTTTCCAGGCTCTTCAAGCCTTTCCTATGTTTTGAGGTTTAGTTCTACCAAGAAAACTATTAGCAATAAACAAAGCTGGCTTGGAGTGAAACAGATTTGTCTTCAGGCATTGGCATCCTTTCCTTTGATGTGTTATTGTTGCTGAGTACACAGCCTCTGAGATTATTAGGAGAGGCAGAGTCTTAATTGTCTCTGTGCTTTGTTTTTTTTCGATGTTAGATACTGACTGACCAGGGCACCGCTACAGGCTGTGAATCTGCCATCAAACTGGATGTTGGTTCCCATTTTAACCACATCCCATAACAATTCCCCAGGGGGCCAAGATAAAATGAAAATTGTCTGTGGCTTCATTCAAAGATGTTCAAAGCTTTTCACTTTTTCTGTGTAATTTGCTGCATTCACCTGTAGTACCATGAGCATAATGCTGTAAAATTCAACCTGTCCAGAAGCCCATGCTGTTGCCATGTTTGTCCAGTGCTTGATAGAACTTGCCTTGCGAAGCACACAAGGGTCTTGTGATGGTGTGCACAGGACAAAGGTTAATTTCTTGCTAGTGGTGAGTACAGTAGTGTGGCCTAACAGCTAATACAGAGGCTCCTGTTGATGTACAAACTGTCTTAGCTATGTGGCCTGATTTTCTTGGTTGAGTTGAAATGTATTTTCCAGTGATCTGCCCTTATAGGACCTTGTATTATTTGTACTATATCATCATTGTGTTTGAGCTGTCTCTGTTACAGTAATAGCCGTGCCCCTGGAGACTGCCTGGTCTTCTCCCTTGCAAGAGTGTAGCAAAGTCTGACAAGATGGCTGTGTGAGATGCGTAGAGGGGGACTGGTTGGCTGATTTGTTACTAGCCTGTGTTTGTAGGATAAAAGGGATTTCAGGAGAGGCATTGATTATTGATTTTTTTAATTTTTTTTTTAAGAGAATGGTTTTTATGTATCAATCAATTTTCAGTTTTTGGAAGCTATCACACATGCTTTTAAAGAAAGGAAGATGCTTTTCAAGGTAGATATTGAACAGTGGCTTTAACAAAGCCACATATTCTCCAACTATTTTTTCTTGGTTAATCAACAAAAGAAAATTTCTGCTATTTATACAGTTTCTGAAATGGTGCCAACCATTACACTGCTTGAACAAGACATCGTTGTCTATCTCTTGGTGGCAAGTCAGTGACAACAGGGTAGAAAGGTTTACCAGAGGAAACAGGAAGGAGAGATGTGACAGAGGTGTCTGCAAAGGAAGAAAATTAAAACAGATGAAGAAAATACTCTTTAAAGAAAAAGGAAGAAAGAAAATGTTTCAGTCAATGAACATTCTTTCACTAGAGGTAAATGAGAAATGTAAATAACATTATTAGCTAAAACACAAATCGTGGTAGATAATGTGATTTAATAATATGACTTAATAATTTTATGCTGCTTTAAATTAACAGCAACTCTCAGACACAAGAATGGCCCTTCTATTTGTTCTTGATATTATTACAAAAATGTGTTTAGTTAACATCTTCTAAGATACAAAATTATTCATAAAATTAAGTGGTTTTGAAATTCATAGTGAAAAAGTTCACCAAATCTTGCAAATGAATGACTAAGCAAAGAAAACTTAATTCGTCATTCAGCAGTTTTGTGTCAGAGCCCAGTTTGGAGAACCTGTTAAGTCTGGAAAATGTTGAGACCTTATTACAGCAGAGGACGTCCTCATAAGTTTTGGGAAGGCTCCTAATACATGTAAGTAACAGGATGTATTTAATTTGGGGATAAAATTGTGTGTTAGAGGAATGTCAATTTAAGCCTTACCCAGCTATATAATTCCCACAGTATTAAGGGCTGTATTTTATCCTTTACCGAGTGCCATCAGCATGGAGTCCAGCTACACATTTCATCCCTCCTCCATGCAGAACTTGCAACAGCTTATTCTTTGAAATTGAAAGTTGTTGGGTTTTTTGTTGTTGTTGTTTTGTGTTTTGTTTTGGTTTTTTTTCCCTCAGTATTGGAATCTGGGTTTCATTTTTCAATGCAGTGGTGGAAATAATTTTTCAGCTACAGAGCAGTCAGGCTGTGGTTATGCTTTATGCTCATCATTGGCATTAACTCACACAGCCATCAGGTATGCTGAAAATTGTTATTGCACAAATATAATGAAATTATTTTGAGGGCAATTGAAATACCTCTGTTTCAGGTTGTCCAGGTTCAAAAGTGACTTCCTGATCGTCCAGCATATTTTAAGATTTCTCAATTGGCACACTTAACATTATCTGTGCACCTAAAATCAGTAGGTGCACAATTAAACATATTTATCCAGAGAAACTCTGTAATGTGCCCTTGGTAGGAGTTCCAGTGTGTAGAAGGCAGAAGTGGGCAGAGAGAGGGGGTGGAGATTCTTCCTTTCTAATTCTGTTTGTCTATAGTATTTAATCTCTTGAAACTGTAGAAGTTCAGAGATCTCTCTAAACTGTAGAGGTTTTATTTTCTGTGGTACTAGTAAAAGCCTGTGTGAGTTTTGTCACTCAAGAAACACAAATTATGTATATTTCAGTCGGTTTAAATACAGAAACACATCTAGAGACTGTGGAAATTCGTGAGCCAGGCTGGTAGGCTAGTTTACGAATGTACAAATGAGTGCGCTCTTTCTGCGTTTGTATAAGAAACTCGGGAACAAATTGGACAATGCTTCATTTGCATGTCCACTGAATAACGTGTAGAGAGACGGAGACTCCCAGAAAAACCAGCCTATAATAAGCTTAGAAATGCTTGCCTGATCTCTGGGCTGCATGTCAGCTAATTTGAAGCTGCCACAACAGTGGGCTTTCTTGGCTAAGAGAGTAAGAAAGGGAAAGTCCTTAAGACTTTGGCACTTTTTTTTGCATTCTACATCTGCATGAATGAACTGAGCCTTATTCAAACCAAGGGATCAGTTTTACAAAGCCATATCCTGACAGGAGGAAATCTTTCTAGGACTTGCCTTTGAGTTTAGAGAACAGTTGTACTTTGAAACTAAAAATATCGGGTATAGATAATGACAGGATATTTGGTTGTGCAGGTTTGAGTGGGGGTTTGACAATTATTTTAAATCCTTTATCTTGAAGTTCTTCATTTAAACTCTGTTGAGTAAAATCCATGGTTTCTGAGGTGTTTAACTGTTCCCTTCCCCATTGGGAAGGAGAGGCCAGGTTTATTTTTGAAAGCTCTATCAGATTAATTTAGTGGGGTTTAGGTTCCACAAGATTTGGTGCATGTGGTTTTCAAAATACTTTGAAAGCTCTTTCAGGAGTGGTGATACCAGAACTCTCATATACAGAAAGAGGCATCCTTTGGGAGTAAAGCAGTGTCCCTGTGGCAAGCAGTAGGAAGTTTAGGAAGATGGTTTATTTCACTAAGAAACAATCTCAGTCATTTTGCTGATCTTCTGTTTATGCTGTGAGAGAAAATTACTTCTTGAGAAGCATAGTTGTAGATGGATTGTATGATAATTTGTATTTAAATACACATCACAAATGTAGCTCATTTATTTGCAGTTCTGAAAGTGGAAGTTGGCATTGAACACAATGCTGAAGCAGGCAAGGGGGAAGCCACAAAACACCTATTCTGTGTTCCATCTAGAGAATTAAGAAATTTGCCCTTTCTACAATTGTACTGTGATCAATGGGAAAGATAGGCCAGACTGTAAATGATAGAACAAAGCATTACAGGGTCGGTTTTGCTGTTTGTCCAAGATCTCTCATTTGGGTCATTTTTGCAAAGACAAAAATTTGATGAGTTCAGTTTAAAGGAAGAGTCAAACCAGCATGGGTTCAGTAGGAAATGTCATGAAAAGCTGAAAGGGTAGGTGAAAATAATGGCATTTGCCCCCCAGTGCTAGGAAAACAAACTTCATCTGGGCCAATGGACAGGGCTTCTGTTTATGCGGGTGACCATAGTTTGTTTCCTTTCTCCCTTAACTGTCCCGTCTTTAACAGATTCTCTTCCTATTTCTCCAGATTTTCTGTGTGTGATGCAAATAGCAGTGTTGTCTGCATTCCCTCTGTGTTGAAATATAGAGTTTCAGAAAAAGTTCCTCATGAAGCACTTGCTGTGGTATAAGGAGGAACAGGAGGCTAGAGCTGAGTGGCACAAAGATGGTCTTTTGCATATTAATGGTGAGGAAATAAAAGGAGAAAGAGAAACTGCTTAGAGGGAAAGGAGGGGAAAAATATTGCTTGACAAAGTAGTAAATTGAAGCTGAAAGAAAAGAGAAAAAATTGTCCGTATGTGTCCAGTGCAGGAACATGGGTTTGCAGATCTATCTGGGGCAAATGTTCCTTCCTGGACACTACTGGAATAGCGTATGCTGAAAGGAATCAAAACATGTTTCAGTATCTGCCCTCCTATTCAGTTGTAAGCTGAACATCTTTATCTTAGCACTCCTACTTGCCAATATATACTTTTTATTAGAGACCAAAATCAGTTCTCTAATTGTAATATTTATTACTATATGGTGATTGTCATTTTATCACTGTATGGATTGTGCAAATTTGATTGTATGTATGTTTTTATATATATATATATATATATGTAGGTGCCACTTTGGTTATTCACTTTCAAATACCAGGGTTGTGAGACTGTACAATACATAAAGGCTGTAAAAGGGAGGAAAGTTTCATGTAAAAGCAGATCCAAACTAGTTTGTATTGTGGTTAAGGGATCTCTTTTTTTTTATTTTTTTTTTTTTTCCTAAACATACCTTGTTCAAGCACTTAGGACTCCAGCTCTTGCTGTAAGTTTCTCTTTCTTAGGCTTCTATCAAAATACTTAAGTCGGTGAAGGCTGACTTCTATGTGCCTCACTTCTGTTGATCTAAAAATCAAATAGATAGTAATAAGGTACATATGCCAAAGACCTCATGATTTTAAATGAAAGACAATTAAAAGCTGATGATCTAGACTAAAGCCATTAGATGGGACTTTTGCTTGAATTAATCTACATATCTGGTTTCTGTTAAGCTTTTGCCTAATATAATGGAACAAACTTTTGCTTCTTATTCCACTTTAACCTTTCCTCAACCAAACTTCCACTGCCTCAAAAATTGCAGAGGTTCCCCCACCCCTAGAAAACATGGAGCTCCATGAGGAAGAAACTATCAGGATGTTGGCATGTAAATGCAGTGGTTCAGCTTGCTGATTTTTTTCATCTTTGAGAGTTTAGACAAGACACAGAAGTGAAAGATAGATTGCTGTCATTCTTGTTGTTTGTCTGAGACAGGACAAAAATGGTTGTTACAGTTGTGAGAGAAGATCCCATTGAAATAGATGCTGGACAAATGGAAAATACTGAATAAAAAGCCAGGTCCTCTACCAATAATTTTGTTCCTAATGTAAGGCAGAAAGGTATACTAATAGTCTGTTGTAGTATAAAATAGGAATAAGACAAGGGAAACCTTAAGAAAATAAACATGTAGGGGAGTACAAGCAAATTAATATTTTGATGGGCACCATTTCTTGTATATCAACAACTGTGAAAGGCAGCATGGGAATTTCAACCAAGAAAATTTCCTATGGTGTTGAGATTCCTTTGCAGGTATTTGTGAAATGCAATTCAATTTAATTTGCAGACACCTGAAATATGGCAGTGGAGGAACTCTTCTTACCTTTATAAACCTTTAGGATTTTTTTTTTTTTTTTTAGAACCTTCATTCTCTCTTCTCATCCCATTCTCAGTAAAAGTAGATGCATATTTTTAAGTTATATTCTTAGAGCTCTCTTCTCATGGTGTTCTGCTAGTCATCTGCCCTCGACCTCTTCATGCTTCACATTTTTCTCTTGGTTCATCTTACATATTCTCTAAGCTTCCCTCATCCCTTTTCTGTGCTCATTAGGAAACTATTCCTCTTGTCATTGCAACTCTTCCTCAGGAAATTCTGAAATCGTGTGTTCCCACCCTTGCTGGCTATTGCAGCTTAAGTACCACAGCTCATGAGAGCTTGTACCCCTCTCTTCAGAATCCTGACATGTCACCCTATGATCTTCTGCCTCCTTTGCAATTTTTATTGCCTAGGAAGCATCCAGTGACAATAATGCTTTGCTTCTTTCTTGCCCCTTCTTTCTTCCACCGTAAGTAACTGTCATCTCATTAGAAGCTGTTAATTATCTGTCTGTTCCTCAGCTATTTGTGCCATCCTGAAGCACCTGGCTTCCTTTAGCTGCCTGGCCATGTTGTTTTAAGTGCAGTCACGGACAGTCAAATATCAGTGCAATGTTGAGAACCTTAAGCTTCTAAATGTGTCAGTGGTTTGTCTCATTTTTTATTGTTTGGCAGTGGGAAGAATCATGCTTGCCTTTATGGTGCTGTCATCTTTTCAGTGTTCTCCGTGATGCTGAATGGTAACTCCTAATCTATAGGAGAAATGTCTTGATTGTAGGAGTCTCAGGTTATGGACATGTGGGATGTCTCAAATTAACTTAAATAGACTCTTAGAGGTGCCTCAGGAAGAAGGCATGCTGTGGTTTGTGGTAAGATACGAGCAGCAGCATAGCTCCTGAGGGTGTGGGCTGTACAGCTGCAATGGATCGGGCAACCAGTGCTTAGTGTTGACTCCAGATGAAGGCTCCTGTTTGAGGCAACACCAATGTAACTGCTTTTATCAGCCTGAGACGTCCTATTTCCCTGTTACTTGAAGGGAGGCTACAAAGTTGAGGGAAGTGCAGTTGCTGGCTGGGCAAGAATTCCCGCATTACTCCTTGTGCTTACCCTTCTCTTACTCAGTATGAACCAGTTACAGGAAAATGGGTCCAGGGACATTGTGGTGTGCCATCTCTGGGATCAGGTTTAAGCCGGTGATCTTGGCCCTTTGTTATTAAAGATGATGGTATTTTTTTTTTTATTATTTTTTTTTAATGAAAATACAGATATTGGTACGTTCTGTGGGTTGTAGTAACATGTGATAGCCAGGAAGGCCATAGTGCTAGCTGTTTCCTGAGTTGAGTCAGAAGATATGAATGATAGAACCTTGCCTTCTTAGCTTGGTGACTTTCTCCTCAGTGACCATTAATAACATGCAGTTTCACTTTAAACAGACCACTGATCCAGACACATAAAAAACAGCTCAGATGTGCAAGAGCTTGCAGATTGCAATAGTGCAAAGAAATGAGGTTAAAGAGAAGGGACTAATTTTATAAACTGGGAAAGTAAGTTTTTTCTGGTTTGGCTTTTTTTCATTCACTTTTTAGCAAATCTTAAGAATGAAAAGTGGCATCTTTGTGGGCTTTGAAATGATCCAGTTTCTACCCTGTAACAACTTGGTTGTTAACTCAACAGAGGAGGATTCCAGCTGGTCACTGCTGTCTGAAAAATACTGCTTAATGGTTTGCCACCTCTTCCGTGAGAAATCTGCATTATTTTAATTTACTTTAAAAAAATATTCTTGTTCATTGTTTGGCTGCAGAAGGGTTGGTATCTTCACTCTGCCCTGGAAATTAAGAATTTGCTTTAAATATGCTTTGGTGGAAGATCGACTCTGCAGCTGCTGTGGTTTCTGCCTGCTGCAGAAGGTGTGCTACACACCCTGAGTGCTATCATTCCTGACACACAAGGTTCATATTATTTGCACCCTCAGTAACTGGGACCTTGCTTCAGGAGTGTGTGGGTCAAGCAAGAACTTGGGATACTTTCCTCCTCCTTTTGTGTAATTACTTGTGCCAATCACACGCTTAAGGAAGGCTGGAAGTCGCATCACTACCCAAATCTGTGGCCAGGACATAAAAAAAAAATGGGAGATAACGATTAAGTAAATTAAGGATGAAGATGGAAAGGAGGTAGAATCGCAGCAGCAGTGAAGATAAGGGATAAAATTATGGCAAATATATAAAGCTGGCGAGAGATTTATAGCCATTGAGATGCTTTGAGGGGAATTTAATGACAGGCAAAAAAGGCTTTTGCTGGAAGACTGATTATTTTTGCTTCACTTTCTATCAAGAGAAAAACTGGCTGGAAGGAGGCCGTCCAGGATGAGATCAGACAAAAGAAAAACAGGTAAGTGGCAAATGAAGGGGGAAAGTAGAAAGAATCTTCCTGCTTGTGGTTGGTTTTATTCATAAAAAAAGAAACAACAAGCAAAAATTAGTTCAGGAACTGGTTCATAGGTTGTGTTGGCTTTGTTTAGTGGGGGGGCTATGGTGGCAGCTTCTGTAAGAAGCTTCTAGAAGTTGTTTCCCCTTTGTTCAGTGGACTCAGCCAGGCATAGGGCGGACCCACTGCTGGCCAAGGCCAAGCTAATTGGTGGTGGAATGTCCAATGATAACACCTCTGTGATAACGTATTTAAGAAGGGGGAAAATTTAAAAAAAAATCAGAGAGGAAAAAGTGAAGAAGCAGAAGCAGGGGGTGGAGAGGGGGACGTGCGAGCCTTGTGGGCCTTGCGGCCCTCACCCTCTGGCCTCCCACCGGGCAGCCAACGGGGCCCAACTCGGCCCAGCCTGGCTGCAAGAAGCGGAGAGGAGATGAGATGTGAAGAGAACCTGAGAGGCGTCTGCCTGCCGATCGTGAAGAATTTCTTGTGAGAGGAACAGCTGCAGACGCCAAGGTCAGTGAAGAAGCAGGGGGAGGAGTAATGCTGCTTCCAGCAAAGATTCCCCTGCAGCCCGTGGTGCAGCCCGTGGTGCAGCCCATGGTAGAACAGGTTGTCCCCTTGCAGCCCATGAAGTCCATGGAGGAGCAGAGATCCACCTGCAGCCCGGGGAGGACCCCACGCTGGGGCAGGCAGATGCCCAAAGGAAGCTGTGGCCCATGGAGGGCCTGCTGGGGCAGCCATTCCGGAGGGACTGCACCCTGTGGAAAAGGTCCCCACGCTGGAGCAGTTCATGAAGGCCTGTAACCTGTGGGAGGGATCCCACGATGGAGCAGGGGAGGAATGTGAGGAGTTCTTCCCTGAGGAGGAAGGAGCAGCAGAAAAGAGACGTGATGTGACCATTCCGTATCCCCCTCCCTGTGCTGCTCAGGGTGGGGGAAGGAGGTAGAGGTAATTGAAATGAATTTAAGCTCAGGAAGAGGGAGGGGTGGGAGGAAGTTAGTTTTTGTTCTCTTTCTTGTTATCCTGGTTTTAGTAATAAACAAATAGTTTTCCCCAAGTCAAGCCTGGTTTTCCCACAATGATAACTTTAAGGATCTCTCCCTGTCCTTATCTCAAACCTCGAGCATTTTTTGTTCTATTATCTCTCCTCCATTCCCTCAAGAGGGTGAGGACAGTGAGAGAGAGACTGTGTAGCTTGGTCCTGAGCGGGGCTAAACTATGATATAGGTGGATGCACAGGTCTTCTGAAGATGGTTTAGCACCAAAGTATGGACTCTAGTGCACTTAACCTTATCTAGAGACATGCTCTTTCCAAACCTTGACTCTCTGCCTTAGTTACTGACTCAATACCGATGCGATGTCTGTAATGCTCACCTGCACCCATGTGGACTCTCACTTCAGCACTGGTTTAATTCCATTCTTTCAACTTTCTCTCTGTGAAGACTTTCCCATCAGAGTTCAGAATATATGGATAGTCATTGACTTCAGAACTGTTTGAGCAACTCTTACTAAAAGCCTGTGCTCTATAAAACAAGGGGCCTAACTGTGTCCTCCTCTGAAGGAGCTTCCTGATTAACTGAGTCGAGGACATCTGCACAGGCCCTGCCCAGAGCTTTTCTGAAAAATCCAGTCACCTGCAGGTTCAGTCATCCATTCCGAGTGTGTGCACAGGAGGACATGAAGGACACATCCTCCTGAGTGTAGAGGATTTACTGCATGAGTATAGCAAACCCTGAAATAAAACTGTTCCAGAAATACAAGGCTGGCTGTGCATGCGTTCTTTAGATGTGTAGCAGACACAAGAAAAATTGACTTTCTGCAGGCTTGCTTGCATGCACAAGACATCTATGCCATGCCTGTGCCATGCCAGGCAGCAGCGGGGAGGGGAGAGGGGCTGTGGTGGTCTTGAGGGAGAGCACAGCTACAGGAGAAGAGGCTACTTGGAGCAGTGCTGCAGGATGAATATTAATTGTCCCAGCAAGCTGCATGTAGGCTCATATTCGGATCACCTGGGTTCTAGTACTGTTGAATAACAAAAGGACTTTAGCCAAGTAGAAATGATCCTCTACAAGATTTTAATCTGAGACAATTGTGAGCTTGGCTTTTAGAGATGCCAACTGCTTCTATCTCCTCTCTTCTTGAGCTTGAGTTGCAGTGTCGCATGCATGTATTGATAGGGCCTCCAATGATAGAAGAAAGTTTCATTTCTCATAAAGGGCAGCCCCACATTTCAGCAGGTATTTTATGAGTCTAATGAGCCTAAATCAAGGCAGCATGGATAAAACTGCCCCTCTAATTTTCCAGCTCACTATTGGAGGGTGTTTGTCAATCTAAAACTCTTTTACAGCCTGAAAAATAGTCTTAAAATTCCTTTTAAATCCTTATGCATTATCTTGGCATTTTGCAGAAGGTACAATTATGTCCCAAAGTATGGTTGAACAAGCTCCATTAAATGGATGACCACTTCCAATCCTCTTCTGTAAGTAACGGTTCAATTTCTCTGAGGTTTGGGTTGTTTCGATGTTTGTGGGTTTTTTTTGTTTTTTTTTTTTCCCCCCTTTCCATTTGATATCTCAGATCAGAGAGGAGTATACTTTCCTACCAATCGGAGTTTAAATGACGCAGACCGCTAACTTTGATTTGCTTCTGTTCGTTCCCATCTACACAAACTGGCTTGCATTAATCATATTAATAAAAATGGCATTAAAATTACTGTGTTTCAAAAAGGCACATGACAGTGATATTACCCAGCAAGTTAGAAGTCATTGTGCATGCATATTAATTACAAGTTGTCTAAGATTTCAGTAAAAGCTCAAAGGAATGACATTTTTTCCTGTATGTTGTTTTTAATTTGGAAAGCTCCCTTGTAATGCAAGATGTATCCTGTCCTAATGCGGTTCTCTAATCACAGCATGCTTTAATTTTGATAGATGACCCTCAAATGCTTTAAATCCACTAAGATTTGCAGTAATTAGAATGATTTTTTTTTTTAATACTTTGTTTCCTGAATTATCCATGGTGACATCCATCTATCATCAGATGGATTTGTTTACTCATTCCCCTTTCAAAAAAAAAGGAAAAATCAAATAATTTGTATTGAGAGCTTATCTTTGCTGCTACATGGTGGAGGAAGCGCGTTGTAATTTATCTCACTCTAGTTGCTGCTCCCTTTTCTTGAGGGATTGTGCTCTGACGAAGTGCACATTTTTCAGAAATGTTCAAAGCTCTTCCCCTCCCTCCCTCAGTCTCCAAGTAGTAGCATTGCCCCAATAGGAGTGCAAAAAAAGTCACCTCATCCATTCTGAATGCCTGCCAATGAAAATTTGAAGCACAAGGTAGAATTCACTAGGCAATTTTTTTTTCTATTCCACGTTTCCCTCTCTATTTTCTTTTTATTGTAATGCTTCCATGCACATACAAATCTAGTCTATATTTTCCATGTAGAGTATTTTAACAACAGTGGTTATACAAAACAAGAAAGTGATGAGGATCTCCTATGATCTCAAAAACCCTGTCCCTTCCTGTCCTCCTTGTGCCACAACAGCTTTTGTCACCTGCACCCCTTTACTCCCTTGATGTGTCTGATGTTGTTGCTCCATAGTGTTTCCTCCCATCTTCCCTTCAGAGCCTCTCATTACAAGGTTCCCTCCTTGTCCCTGACCCCCGGCCACCACATCACAGCCAGACAAGGACCCAGAGTTTGGATGCTCTCATGCTGTTGTGCAAAGCACCAGGCTGCTTGCCCTCAAACACACTGCAGCATTATCAACGCTTTAGTGCAGGGAGAGGCAGGGAAGCAGAGGAGCGCAGCTCGCAGGGAGGTAACAGCTGCCAGCTATGGAGGAAGCAGCAATAACCTTGCCCCTAATGGGGGAGGGTGGCCAGAGGGGCAGGCTGTAATCCAGCACATCCCTCTTTCTGGCAGACGCATGTGAGGGAGACCTGGAGCTCCATCGGACAGCGGGGCTGATTTGGGGGATGCTGAACATCCTTGAGCGCAGTCTATGGAAGCACCCATGCCATTCCACAACCGTGATGTTTGCTGGGCTTTTGGTCATTTATGGCTGATTTTACCCATTATTCAAGGGGTAACAAAACCTCACCCTAGCAAAACAAGGTGGCAGGTCTGTACCACCACTTGCTGGTGTCTGGATTTAGGCAGTGAGCTGAGCCCAGGAGGGTCCTGACTTGAATAACTGGGGAAAAAAATGTTTCCTTCCTGGGCAGGTTAATAATCAGATCATATTAACAAGTAAAATTTGATTAGGCTTCTGATTAGGAAAGAGTAAGCCAGGAGTTTGAAGCTTGTTGTGTCAACAGAATAGATTAGCTTCAGTCTGACGTTCTGCTTTCAATAAGAAACTGGTAATAAAATTACAGTGTCTGACTTCCTCAGGAGGTTCTGAGCATGATACAGGGCTTTGAGACAATTGCTAAATATCATAAGGAACGCACTGGGACTTAGTTAACAACCAGGCAGAAAACTATTAAATAATTTAATTGCAATAAAAAGTAGTAATATGGAGGAAGGGAAATCTTTGCCTTTAATGAATGAGGTAAAGGTTGTGTGTTTGGAGAAATCAGGTAGGTTGCTATTGTTGGCCTGAGGTGATGACTCAGGATGGCAGATGTCTCAGCTGAAGGGGCCTGAGCTCAGTTGTTGTTGTTGTACAAGTCTTTATTTTGCAGAGTGTAGGAACATAGAAAATGGTGAAGCCATCACAGATTGCAGCCCAGGTCAGTGCTGAACAAATTCTGAACAGTTCTGACAGTTGAACCTTTTTATTAGAAAGCATTAAAGCAAGCAATGTCCCCAGCCCTTTGCGAACAGGCTAGAAGAAGCAATTGCTAATAGAATGGTAATGGAGTTTGGGTGTTTTACTGAGAGCAGGTTTTAGAAGAAAAGGAGAAAATAATTCTTGTAATTTTCTGTTGAGCCTGAGTTGCTTTCATCCAGGGCTTAGAAATGGCTAGCAGATCTCCACATACTAAGCTGTTGTCATTTTGCCATTCAAACCAGTATAATGGAAATAAAGTGTATCAACTGTTAAAACCATGTTGTAAATGCCTAACATATTGAGAAATACCAATAATACTTAGCTTGCTTTTCTCATCAGCATAGGATCTGGTGACGGTGTGAGTAATCATAGGCTGTTTGGCATCAGCAGGGGGAAAAGAAACCTATTAACACTGCCTTGCTTTCCAGGCACTGCGACTGTACTGGAAGGAAATGATCTCTGCCGTGAGGGAAGACAAACTGCTAATTAAAAAAAAACCAAAATTCCAGGGATCAGAGTAGGGATCAGAAGGGTATGTTTGTGATGATTGCTTGAGCTTTGCGGCAGATAAAGTTAAATGTCTACAGCTTACCCTGTTAATGTTAACTGTGATGCTTTACATTGTACCTAAAATGTTCCCCTTCCCCAGATAGGTTCAAGCAGGACAATTTCTCCCTCTAAGCATTCTCACTCACCCTAGCTCAAAGCACCAGAAGTGTGAGAGGGTGAGCGTAGCACTCTGCTCAAAGGAGTGAGCTCTGCTTCTGCTGGTTACCTTGGGCACTGGGTACAACTGGCTTTGGGTGCTCTCTCTACACGGGGCTTTGCTTTTCTTTGCTGCAAAAAAAAAAAAAAAAGCACCTGGCGTAGTTAATGATGCTCTGGTAACTTTATCTGGGGGGTAAGGGGATGGGAGCAAAACAACATTTCTACTACCTCTTTGAATTTCAGCTTTGTTGATTTGAATGAACTCATTTTCTGTACTACGTTACAGCTAGGCTACCTCTATGTCACAAATTACTCATTTGGCCGTGAGCTCTGTGGATTTTGTCCTTTCTCAGATCACTTTGAGTTAACCTACAGGTTAACTCAGCAGCAAGCTGTCCTGCTGGAACACCAGGTCTTGTATTCTGAGATCTCTGCAGGAAACCTCCAGATTGTCTGAAGAGCACATCAAGGGCAACGTTTTGTAATCCGTTAGCTAAGAGAGAGCAGGATGTGTACGCGAATGAAAACAGTCTGGAAAAACAAGTTGCTGTCATGTGCACGCTCTTCACGCAGAGGATAGGAAAGTGCTGGTACTCACCTGGAACCAGGGAGTGGTATCAAGGCTCAAGTAGAGTGATTTGTCTTAGGGGACACGTAGGCTAAAGGTAGCTGGTGTGAACCAGCCGACTGTAGGGGAGTCTGACTTGCAAGGCCACCCACAGTAAGGTAACTGTGTCAGTAATACCAGATAATGCTGAGATTGCTTCAGTAATGATAGCAGAACCACTGAATTTGGGTACAGGTGTGTCAGAATTGGAACCAACAGAGAATTAGAAGTAGGTTGTTCATTTGGGAGGAGACTGGCTGGACAAAGGGAGGTACAAGGGGAGCAAAAAGGTGGGTTCAGAAATGGAAAAACTGAAAGTAAGATAAAGATCAGGTAAGGACAAAGGAGGGCAGATATTCCAGAAGTAAGAATATGAAATTCTACAGATGGTAGTGTAGCTGTCCCACTGACTCACAGCCACCAGGATGCTGGAGGGAATCCTTGGGATGACTCGCTGGACTACCTGTTGGGTCTGCTTTGGCAAGGCCTGGTCCAGGAGGGTAGAGTGAAGAGGGATTATTTGTACCTTAATGTTAAGTGGCGTGGGGAAAGAAGGATGACAGACTTGTGTTTCAGTAGCAGCTGTGTGTAGTTAACAGGATTTCATAGTGACAAACAGCAGCTTTGTAATTGTGTGCAATAGCAAGCCCAATAAATTGATATCAGCAGTCTGATTATTAGTTAATTAGTAATAATCAATCAATAACCTAATATGTCGATTAGTCAATAAGCACTATAGTCCCTATCAGTTACGTCTCAAGCCTGTAATGTAAAGAAGGAGAGGCAGACCCTGAGAGAACAAGCTAGCAGGTAATTCTTCAGAAATTGGGCCTTGCATGACTGTGTCTTTGTAGAGCCCAGGACAGTAAGAAACTGCGGTAAACATACCTTAAATACCAGTCTGACTCCTCCTCTGCTTAGGCTATCTTCCGTAGTAGTCTGCAGTCTTTTGAATTGCTCCTTAAAGACGATGTATTTAATTTAAAAGGTCTTTTATTCCCAGTTATAGCTCACTAGTTCCCGCATGGTCAGAATTACCTGGGTCTCTCATATTTTTGTTGCAGTTAGTTTCAGGTTATGGTACCTCTTTCAGGCAGGGGTGTGTGTGCAAGTTTTTACTTTGAACTTTATAATCAGCTTTCCAAACCTGTTTGGATGCTTTACAGCTGCCATTGCAGGCAGGCGCTTTTTTCTAGGTAGTCTGGTTTTTTTTTTTGGTTTGGTGGGGGGTTTTTTGTGTTTTTTTTTTTGTTGTTGTTGTTGGTTTTTTTTTTTTTCCTTTCTATGAAATCTACAGGTGCTGCTTTGGTTTCTTTTTCAGAAAATACTCCTGATTTAATTTCCTTTGAATTTTTTTTTCTGATGACTCTTGGTCAGCTTTAACATGGTATGAGTAATTTCATTGTTTCTTCCATCTTGGTTCCTCATTTTCTGACACTTTCTCTCTTACCACCTCTGTCCTGCTGTGTTTGTTTTTGAATTAGGTAAATCCAGTGTTTTTCACATGTGGATGAGCATCAGTAATAGAAGCTGGGTGTGCTGGTTCTGACATCTGCACACCAAAATTCTCTTCAGGATGGTAGAAAAGAGGAGAGGCTATTTCCCCATGTAGATATTCTCCTGCCTTTGCTGTTTAACATAGTCACGTTCACTGTTTCTTTGGCTACGTCTCTTCCATACGCTCAGCCAGCAACAAATGGCCGTGCCTCCTATTTCAAGCGGATTTATTAGGAATGGTGAATAATACATTTTAATGCCAGATTACTTATTATACTCATGTCTTGTGTCAAGATCTGGTTGGATGAAAGAACTCAGTGCATTAAAATATCATTTGAGAAGGGTCTATTAGTTAATAATACCTTGAAATGCATATGAATACTTTTCCTCATGTAAATTTATGTAAATATTTTTTCCATTGAAAGCTGAATTACAATAAAGGCAGTGTTATGTATAGTGAGGAAGCTGAGCTGTTTGGGTTTGGTCACCATGTCTCTTAGAGTTGAAAAGGCTCATCCTGTCCAGCCTCATTATTTCACAGATCACAATAAAGTGTTTTGTTTTTTTTCCCCCCCTCTCAGTTCATCTCTGAACTCTGAGTTGAATTGCACTGATTGGAGAAATGCAAATGTTTAAAAAGTTCTCTTGGTACCTTCTGCTATGTTGAGGCTGGATTAGTGCCGCAACAAGCTCTGCTCCAGGTGTTTCTGCTGGTTCAGCAGTTAGACCGTCCCTAAAACTTTGGAAGCAAATATATCCTGCTTAATGCCAACTCTGCACGCTTTCTGCAACAGTTAAAGTTACTTTTCAGTGTTTAAATCTCTGTTGTGCTGCAACTGGAACTAGATGGGTTTGTTAATTAATTTGTTGAAGTTATCTCTGCCCAATACTGAAGATTGCTGTCTATCTGGAGCTATAAAGAGATGTGACGGCTTCCTCTGTTAGAGCTGAAGACAGCCAGTAAGGCTAGCAGCTTTATAAAGGACAGCTCTGGCTGCCTTGGGATCCAGATCTGTTCTTGGTGATAGCTATTAGCAGCTTTTAGCTAGTGTAAACATAGGAAAGCATATACATAATGAGGAGAGAGCAAATGTTTGGAGAAGCACTCCAGCGAGAACAGTAGAGATAGATAGCATTAGGATGGAGCTCTGCACCTGTCAAAGGACTACATCCTCTGAGCGCAGAGACCACAGCAACATTCTTATCTCAGCCTCTTTCTTGCCCCTCCCTCCTTCCCCCCCTTTAAAAAAAAAAAAAAATTGCACTTGAAAAAGATTTAGTTATTGCTAAAGATAACTTCTAGTGAGTTATGCTCCTGTTTACTGACAATTTCACTCTTCCCTTCTCTCCCTCACCCCTTTTTTTGAAGGCCCAAACAATTCATTTTTCAGGCAGAGGAAGTGTGAGAAGTGGTACATGAATGTTACTTTCTTGAGAGTTTCTAACCACTGCTGGCTTCTGTTCCAAACTTATACTACTTACCCCTACCTATAATATGTGTAAAAAAATTTCAGTTTAAAAGAAAAACCCTCTGCTTTTCCACAGTTGTTCTTGATATATTTTGGATTAGGAAAATCTGAGATGCAGCACTGTGCAGAAGAGACACAGCAAATCCAGACTGCACTGCAAAATATGTTACCTCAAGGTACAGCAAGTGGGGGTCAGAAAGACATTGCACATCACAGAATTGAAAACACCTTATTCCACACACTGGTAATCTTGCTAACTCTAATTTTATCAGAAAGTCTGTCTGATCAGATTTCCATATTGTGTTTCTTTCATTTTAGTAAGTGCAGTCACTTTGGCCAGTTGTGTTTGTTTACTTTCTTAAATTTCTAGAAATGAGTGTGATCTTTCTTTATTTGGAGTAATAAGAACAGAGAGAGCTTTTATGTCAACATCACTGAAATTGAATTTGTGGAAGTATTTTGTCTATATGAGGTTTTATTTGATTCTTTAATTCATTTCATTTCCTGAATTTAGATTCAATTATGTTCTTCCTTCTAAATGTATTCTGTTGCCCGTGCTAGACTAGCTTGTCTCATGACGGATGCAAATATTAATGAAATCTCGGATCTGGTGTGCAGACATTATTGAACACTTTTACAGCACAATCTGAATTTGTATTTGCTTTCTAGCTCTGGAGAGAACGAATTGTCAGCAGTGAGGTACCTGTGCAGGTGATACCTGCTGCTCTTGTGAGAATCTCGGAGGGAAAAAAAAGGATTAGGGTGATGTGAGTGTGAGCTTAGCAAAGTCTTGCTCCTGTTCTGGATTTGTAGTTGGCCTCTTTTAATATCAGCTTTATCATATAGAGTTGTTCTGAGTGAGGTCGAATTGAATGTAGGTTTGTACGGAAAGAGGAACGGCTTTTTCCTAGAAAAAGTAAATGGGTGGAAATAACGATATTTAAACAGAATTTCATCTGTTACTTCCTAGAGCAATAGGATGTTCCTTTCTTCCCTCTGCTCTCTCAAGTCCATGGCTGGATAGTATGCAATAAATCCTAGCATCACAACTCCCTGGACTGAAATATATAAAGATCACATCCTTAAACATAAGACTTGTGCTGGCATTCCAGTACAAAGATTCTTTATGTTATTTATTTAACATTATTTCTAGTTGTATGAGTGCCAGGAAAAGTGTTAGCAAAAAAAAAAAAAAAAAAAAAGGGTAAAAGGCTTAGGCACATTGGTGCTATAGGTATATGTTACGGTATCATAGTTGAGCCCTTGTAGTATGGATTACATTTTGTGCCATTTTTCCAAAATGAGGAGACGGCAGGGGACTCCAGAACACATAGCAGCTCAAGCATGAGAAGTTGGCTATGTTTCCATTTATTTTTTTTTTTTCTGAGTCACAGCCCATTTTATGTTTATACTTGTGTTAATCTGCTGGATTTTATCTCAAGGTGCTTTGTCATTTCTGAACTAAATGTCCTACAAATGAATGATGGTGAGGGCAGCAGAGACTCGATCTATACAGAACAGGAGATGTGAAAACAAACACTAGGGCAGGGAAGAGAGGACTTTGGAAGCCTTAGCTGTGTCCCCAGGTGGAACATGAGAAGAGAAAAAACATTTGGGGAGAGTGTGTGATGAGAAAGGTTTGTTACTGTTTTCTTGCTAAGGAATACAATTTCATAATAATTTGTCAGGCTCTACTTTTTCAAGCTGAAATCTATTACTACATCAAAGTGAATGCCTTGCTGCCAACAGAATAAATGCCTTTATTTAAAATGGAAATGAGAAAAAAAATGTATGAATTACAGGACATTTAAAGAATTGAGTGGCTGCGTGGATGGAGTTAAGTCTTACTTTAAAAATTGACTTTGACATAATTTGACAATAAGCAATAAGCTTAGTTTCCGATTCTCCGATGATAATGTGAAATGTAGCAAATTGTTATTAAAAGTGTGTGCAGCATACACAGCTACGTTGTGTGTGGCTGGTTGCTTTGTTTGCAGCCTCCCTTCCCACCTTCCTGCTGTAATACGGCAGCGTGCTCACTCCCTGCCAGACCACCGTGAGGGAAGGCTGAAGTCAGCCTTGCTCAAGCACTGAACTATGCCAGCTTGAGGATGCTACCCTTTTCCAAAAGAGCGCGGGAGCCCTTCAAGGGCTAGGAGACGCATGTAACTGAGAGTTATGTACATCTGTGTTCCCTCCACCATCTTCTGCCCCAAGGAGAAATCTGTTTGAAAAACATGTTACTGGGCCATTCTTGGAAACAGACACCTGGATGGAGATGCAGTCAAGTAAAAAGAAAAACCTAGAAAACACTTGCACAGATGTGGTTGACACAGGAGGTCATGATCTCATTTCCTATGTCACTGCTTAATCTTAGCTGAGATAATTGCATACATATGGCTGTCTAAACATGAAGTCAACAGGAAGGTATCCAGCTACATGTGCCACTACAAGTAAATCAGATTTAACTAACTGCAACAGCCAGCAGCTGAGGATGTTAGGTGAACATCAGATGTTCCCTAAAGAAATGTACCTTAAAAAAAAAAAAAGAAGACAACAAATTCACACTTAAATTTTTTTTCTTTTTTGGTGTCCGTCTCTACGGACTGGTACCAATATGGATAAAACTCATGTTAATATCTTATAATGTTGAAGTAATAATCACTATAGAATTTAGAATTATTTATATATGTAGGTCAAAACATGACAGAACGAAAACTCTCTGTCCAGGAAAAGGTGTAACATATTGCCTGAACCATCTGTAGTGCTGGGCTGATGTTGGCCAGTCACAGGTAACAGACAATCAGGTATGGGTTGTTTGTGTTATTGGCAAGCAGTCCAGTAAGCATCTCGCACTGGTTAAGGCTCTGACCAGCTGCGAGCCCTAGCAGTGCAGTAGCGGTAGGTATGGTAAAGCCTTAGAACAGAGGCTGTTCTGGAGCAATCAGAACCAGTAAAAAAATTTCCCCGCTGCTTTGCTTTTTGTTGTGTTGACCCTAAGTAATTTTTGTTTGTTTGTTTTGAGATGGTCTCACCTTCTGGCTGCACCATTATGACATTTCTGTGAGACTGGTTTAATAGTGGCTCATATCCACTGCAGTACAGCTACAGCTTTGGTATTATTGCTTCTGAGGACTAACTGACACAGCTGCTTGGGAAGCCCATGGGGTATTTTTTGCACAATGCTGCCTTTGCAGTGTGTAAACCTGTTGGTTTGTTCCAAGCTCAGTGGCAGTTTCCTGTATAGCCATGAACAGACACTACAAACTCTTAATTTCCCAACTTCAAAACAAGAGCATGGGCTCTCTCCCACTCCCCTCTGTCATGCTTTTGAACCCTTTGTGAGCAGGGATGGTTTTTTTTTCTTCCCATGTGTAGTAAATTGAATGAAGTCAAGCTCCACAGTGGTGTACAAAATCAGATTAGTAAGATTCATTGCTAGGGTATTTTTTTTTAACCAGGTGACAAGCAGAGACCTGTATGAACTTTTGGAAGGTTTCGCTGTGCCTACCAGGCAGATGCTTTTCTCTGAGTGAGTGCTCATGCTCTCTAGGTCCTGACCCTCTGGTCTGTGAGAAGACCTAGACCTCCACACCAAGCCCCCCTGGGCTTTGTGGGACTATTCATCCCAGCCAGGCTCCACGGAGGCACATTTGCAAGAGAAGAGTCAGCAACAGCATGAGTTCTAGGTAAGCATCCTCCCTCATGTTCACACATGTTTTTGTACACTGAGATTTCAGACAAGCAAGTGAAGACATACTTCAGTTTTATTGTTGTTTAGGCATGGATAGAAACATTAATTCTTTTTGCGCTCTTGGTTGTTGAAACGTGCCTATAGTGAACTTGGAGCAGTGAAAAATCTGGCTCCTAGGACTGATGATTTAAAGTGCATAGGAGATCTAGCAGAATCCCAGAAGGTGAGGAGTTGTTATTCCATTTTTGTAGCTGTGGAAGTTGAAGGACTTTTTTTTTTTTTCTTCTTCTGTTCTCCTCTCCCCTGTATTCCCCAGACAATGGTATGAAAATTTTCAGCCCTTGCCTATGCTTTCTCTTATGATCTTTGGAGGTTTCTTCTCTGTATTTAAGAGCTATCTGTAGTCTTATAAACAAAGACAGGTGATGTTTGCACACTCCTTCACCGGACTCTGTTACAGCTTTTCCTGTTTAGAGTCACGCTCACTGCATTTGGGTTTTTTTTTTTTTTTTTAAATGTGTATCACTTGGCAGTGTTCTCGCACCAAAAGAAAAAGATATATTTGTATATAAAGTAACTTTTTTGTGTGTTCACGTTTTATTTTGGAAAAACAGGTGTTTAAAAATTTTAGAATTTTTTTAACAAAATTCTAAAAAGAAAAAAATCACAATATTTACAGAGATAACAGAATGGCTTAGCCACGCAAAACAAATTACTTTGGTTTTTTTTCCCCCATTTTACTTTGGTTTAAATATTGACCAAGATTATAATTTTTTTCTCTTTGCCAAATAAAACAGTAACAAATCAAAGTTTAGAGGCATATAACAGGATTTCCCTCTAATATTTTATACAGTGTAGAGTTTATAGGACATCTTATGTATTTAATCCATGCCAATGCACTACAGGAAGCTTTTATTAAGACATCAGTCACTACTGCCCAGACATTTAACATTTTACAAATTTACAAGTAACAGTGTTTTCTTCCCCCTAAATAATGCAAAAGTGGCAAAATACATTTCCTAACGTCCATATCTTTCTTTTATTTATTTATTTATTTTTGCCTACCAGTCTATAAAAACTTACTTTTTCCCTGGATATTTGTAAATGGAAACCTGATGTTCTGCTTACCCTCCTGTTCCTCTCCATCAAAGCTGCCTGTACGGTCTCTTCCAAAAAGTAACCTTCTACATCAGATGAAACTTCTCTCCCTCAAGTACAACTTTCTATTGGCCATTTACGCTGAAACGTTTTCTTATCCGTACCATTCTAAAAATTCCCTCAAGCATAAAACATGTTTATAAAGTTACAAACTTGAATGTAACTAAAGATACATAGACATTTCATTGTTACAATTATATGTACTGTTCGATAAATTAGGTACCAGTTAAAAACACTAAAATTATCTCAAGGTGCATTCAATATCTGTAGCATAGTTAACAAAAACACACAAAAAATATATATATATATTCTATTTTTGTGGAACAAAAAATGCAGCTTTGATATGACCACTTTTTTAAAAAAAGTTTCCAATTCTGACTGGTATCTTTTTGAAATGAAGAAAAGGTACAGTACTTTAAGGCAGCTGATAACATAAAGGAATTAAAATTAATCTAGAATTCCAGTTCCTTATCCTAATCCTAACATGAAAGACAACTGATAATGTATCAATAAAATGTGTGTCTTGCTCTAGAAGAAAAGGATCATTAGCCATCATCTGTACGTAGGCTAGGAATTTTTCATTATGTTCCTTGCTTAATACCCAGACTTCTCCGTGGAAACTCTTTCTTCCCTTTCTGGCTGTTTAGCTTTACATGGTTTTTTAAATGTTCACTTTTATTAACAATTTAGTTTGTTCTTGTCACAGCTGTCACCTTCCTCTTTAGTGTGATTTCAAAGAATGAAAAAGGAGTTTGACATTTTCCCTTAAGACAATCTTACATTCTAGGTACTTGCTACAAAGCAGAGGCTTCACTGATAACAATCAGAATTAGACATGTACCTGCTCAAAGGGTGTCATAAAAACAACTGAAAGAAACCGATTACACTATACATCAGATTAACAGCAACTCCCAGAACAAAGCCTTACAGTGTATAAAAATAGCTACGTAAAAAATTTACATAAAGGCAAACAAAAAGAAATCTTCAGTGCAGACATTTACAAAAAAATATTTCAAACAGAACACAACATGGTGACCTATTATCATGGCTGTTGCCAAAATTAGTTTGTGGGGTTTTTTTAAGCTTGAGATAATTGTGTCTAAAATCCCTTGAAAACTTGGTAGTATGATCTGTTTAATACTTGAACCATGAATAGCTGTCACTTCTTTGTATATGTTTAAATACAATCCACGTTCATGCTTCAATTGGTCTATATGTATTCTCTGAAAATATAAAAAGTAAAACCAGTTAAACATATTTAAACATGTTAACCAACATAACTACTTGGTATCTAACCCCTAAATAAACAGCTACAGGAATAGTACTTCTGCTGTTCAATGGTAAGAACACTTGATTTCATGGTAAGAATAGCTGTTGCAATATTGTTCCCAGTAAATCCAGTAAGTTTATCTCGCAAGTAATGGATTTATGGATAAGCTTTCCTTTGTGTACATCTTCTGATCTGAAGAAATACAATAATTAGAGTAACATTGTGCTGAAGGCACAGAATGTTATTTGAACTCCCAAGTTCAATAAATACACTCAGCTAACTTCAGCTCCATCTAATTACCTCAATGTTGCAGAAGGTACCAGGTCTAGCAATAAAAAAAAAAAACAAAAACCAAAAAACCAAAACAAGCCCTAAACACAAAAATTACAGAATTTTTCCCCAGAACTGCAGTAGAAATGCTGGGTATTTACACTAAGATACAAATTTATTTTCCACTTGTAAATCATTCATAGGGCATAATTTTGGTATTCCCAGTTCCCTCTTTCAAACGAGTAAAACAAAAATATCACTGAAAGTGATTTTGCCAGCAAAGTGCATGTAGCAACGCTACATCTCTTTATATACTAGATAATCATTCTACTTAGTGAATTCTGAATATTTAGTGCAAAAATAGTGTCTTGTACTTTGAAATTTCAGACAATACTAACATATTGAAATTATCAATAAGGAGACCTGTCTTTAAATAAGAAACTTCTAAAAATCTAAATATGAAATGTGCTAATTCCACTCACGACACACCACCATTGAATACCTACAATTCTCAGTTTTAGAAACAGCTGATGATTAACTTAAAAACCTCAGTATGGTTAGCTGGTTTCCACACTGTTGTGCTACCACAGTGTTAATTTAAAATGGCCTCAGTTGGTCAGAAAAATGGTCTAAACGCCTACTTTGGGTACTAAGGGGAGAGTGGCACATTTAGATACAGCGGTGGTGTATATACATGTGAACACCGGGTGGTGCTGTTGGTGCTTTGTAGGGCTCCTGTAGTTCCTGGCAGAAATTCTGCATCTGCCTCATTATTTGTATAGAGTTTATTTTAGATGGATCCCGGTTGGGGAAACTTTCAGACCTGTTGCATTGTTACTAACAACATACAGTGTCTCTTTCCAGGATAAAATCGATAACAGTATGAGTACGTGAAATCTTGAGTAAAAGAATGATTTGGCTGTAGGGAAAGTTTCATGCCTCTTGCAATGACGACAACTAAAGCTGACCAAAGACTTAGAAACTATTGTTTTCAGCAAGGGAAGATGGTTCCTGAGAACTCTGAAAGTCCTAACTCAAAACCTCCTAAACCATACCTAAACATATTCTTCATATACATACATACACACACACCCCCCAACCACAGTGATGTATTATACAAATTTTATTTTCATTTCTCCAATATATCGATTAAAATAAAGCCAAGTTTCAGCGTCAAGCTTCTTTAATACGTGTGCATGCAGGTATGAATTCTTAGCTGGCCAAGGGCTGAGTCTGTCTGCCCTAATACTGCACCGCTCAAAATCCCAATCTCTGAAAGGTGAGCACAGACTCCAGGCTACCACTGTGACAGCTAGACACAGATGGCTAGGGAGAAATGGTGAACAGAGAGCACTAAAAAGTGAAATGCTGCAATATGAAATGCTTACCTGGAATGATGACTGACACATTTTGCCTCTTAAGTTTCAGATTTATGATTGTTTTCCTCTAGTTTTTTGTTTTCTTCTATATTTCCAAGATCTTTGTCTACATGTTTTGATGCTGTCCTATAACGAAAAAATAAGGTCACTTTTGCATGTCTACAGCACTTTGCTTCATCCTCACATGAACAACACTGTCTCCTCTCCTCTCAGGTAATACATGTAAGCCTTACATTTCTGTTCTGAGGGGAGCAATAGGCTTGCATATGTTGGTAAATAGACCAATAGCACCAGTTCCCCCACTGGCGTTAGTGCTGTGGGAAGTATTGCAGTAGGGCTGTGTATGTGTGTTTTACTTCCTGAGGAATTCAGAATTATTCTGAGCCAGCAGACATTCAGTAAGGTTAAATCAGCTGTGCAGATCCATGTTTATTGAAACAAGCCACACAATTAATTTGTCAAGAAAACAAGAGTTTGCTTTAAGGCGTACTAAAATGTTACAAGTGTGGCTAAGGTATCTTGATCAACATAGCAATCTTTTTGTGTACTTGTAATTGACTTGTGGAGCCTGTGCCAAACAGAAGCTCTTTAACTGTGAAGAAATCAATGAAAATTCCAGCAACACCAAAAAAAAAACCCACTCTGCCTTCTAGATCTGTGCTAGCTATGACTGACAAGCTTTGCGTAAAGTGATTGTGTAAATGTTTGAGGGTGGGGAAAAAAAAAAAAGAGGTATGCCTCATTTAAAATAGCAGGTTTTCCTTAATGCAAGTAGTGGAGATGAATTAATGAGTTAAGTGCTTAGTTGAGCTTAGCACAATAAAATCACTAAGCCATTCATTTAACATGTGAGAAGCCTCACTGTCTGCCAAGGTGAAAGATTCCTGCAGTGCTGCGATAACATTTTGAAGGCCACAATTTTTAAAATGTAAATGGGCAAATGTGTTTGAGTGGGACAAAGTAAATCCCTTGTGTCAAAGCAGATTATCGTATACGCGGTTGCTCTATGGATAATTTGTTTCCCCTACAGAGAAGTAACGTCTGTTGTGACACATCCATGCATACGCTCACCCTTGCTTCAGGGTAAAGACCCATAGTGACACTGACTTGCAAAATACAATGAAGACACAGGTTAGCAAGATAGTGCGACATGTCACACTGACACCATGCAGGTATGTACCTCCCAAAACCCCTGCTCTGAATTTTTGCTAGCGGAGTGTTTCTGTGCACATCCTCCATCTGAGCAAAGGCCGCCAGCAGTGGCTCAGCATTAGGTGTGCCCTGAGGTGAAGTAGCCTTGAAGAGTACTGTTAAGAGAGCTCTTGTCTTGGAAAAGCTCCTGAGGGGCGGCAAACACACCGAACCCTCAGGGCTTCTGGGAGGGCTGCTGAGATGCTGCTCTCTGGGTGGGGAGCAGTGCTTGAGGTGGTGTGCCGGAGGCGGGGCATGGGATTCTGAGCCCAAAATCCCATGGATTATACTGAAGGGGACCATTCCAAAATGTTTTTGCTTTTAGAGTAGGTTATTTCCTGAGTGGCTAGGAGTTCTAATGCTTCAAAGCTGCATTTACCTCCGACTATGGGTTTTATAATGCCTCTGTTATGTTTGTGTGTCTCACAGCAAGGTGTCTGAAAACCCACTTACTGCAAAGATCCAAACTTCTGCTTATCACAGACAAATGTAGTTTTTAAAATGCTGAGATTATGTAACTTGTTCTACAGTGGTAACTTTCTATAGCACAATAACTTTCTACTGTCTTGTGGTATTCAAAACCCAAAACACATGATGTGCACAGAAGGACAGGATGTAAGATGCAATGGAGAAAGTTCAGTGCTTTTTTGAGAGTGACCTTCTGTGTTCTTAACCTTTCACAAATCTCTCTCATTCTAGCAAAAAAAAAAAAAAAAGAAATAAACCCTCAAACAAAAATATCCCTTAAAAATTAAAAAAACCTTTTTTTTTTTTTGATTAAAAAAATGTTTGTTTTAGGTAGAGCACAGGATTTGGCTTGTCATGTGGCTGATGGGTCTTTTCCATAAATAAGTCTTGGACACAGTAGCAAAAGGGATGAAAAGCTGAAAGAATCTGGACTTGGGCAACTACCTGAGCTGAAATGAGTTGGAGGCAAGAAAGCAGCTATCATGCAAGTCTGCCCTTGTGTACACCTGCTCTTGGAGACAAGAGCAGACTGGATGGATTACTGGCATGACTTGTGTGATTTTTTTTTTTTTTTTTTTCTGGACGCTTATCAAGAGCTTTACAGTGCCCAAACTAGACTGGATTTCACATGACCTGACACTTAGCAGTGGAGGGAGCTGTAACTTGTATTACTGGTCTTTGATTAGGTTAAAATTGTTCAGTGACTAAACCTGGGAGATTCTGCAATGTGATCAGGTTTTGATTTTTCAAGTGTTCTATTTTAGTTCTGCTTTCAGTGAAACTGTTCCTCTCACTGTCGCCTCTATTTTCTTAAAGCCCCAACGGGTGAAAATGGGAGATTTAAAAGGCACCACTCTGACTGAAAGAGGCAGGCAATCCAGAACTCCTTTTGGAGGATGGGATATACTGCTTGCTTGAAATGAGAGCAGCAGCAGTTTTTCATGTCTGACAATCAGATGGATTTAGACTCTCAGTGCCTGAGACTGAAATACAGCAGTTCAATTCTGGTGGTTTAGTGATATTTTATCTTTTTTTTCTTGTTTCTCAAATACTGATATCTAGGCAGATTCACCACCCCAGCACAAGCAATACAAGCCTTTTTTAGTGCTATGTAAATAGTGTTATTAAGAGACAGAAGAATAATTCTGCTCTGAGTTGCAGCAGTGTGATCCGTTGGCAGTGCTCTGCCAACAGCAGAGGAATAGGCGGCCCTGGCACGGCACCAAACCTCAGGGCTCGACAGACGTGGCCTGGGTTTGTAACAGAGAAATGGCTCAAAACACGGTTTCCATCACTTCCTGAGGTGACTCGAGGCACGGGACAAATGGTCCTTTGCCAGCTTAACATTCAGCAACAGTTGTTCCTTACTTTTTTGGTGCATTCACTCTTGTCACCTTACTCCTTTTGCAACTCAAGAGCGACCTCCTGATGGTATCTGAGCAGCAGGGCACAATGGTCCAGATGGATGGAAATATTCCCGAGGATTTGCCAAAAAAAAAAGAAGACAGCCCACTTTGCCAGGCCGCCTCACACACTTTAACATTATCTACAGCTCCACAAAGCCCTCACCCTGGCATGTTCTGGCCATAGCGTTCCAAAGAGCAAGAAGTTGATTGTATGAGTATGAGTCTACTTATGTCTCGCAACTGTTTTTTAAAAAAATTCTTTTGTAAAACATGGATCATTCCAAGCTCTTGCTAAAATTGTGACGATGTGACTATGCTTGCTCTTCAGGAAAATAATTATCCTTAGGAAATCCAAATCAAAATCTGTCTGTAAACAGTACCAAAGTGAGGTTTTTAGTTTTCTTTGGAGTGTGTGTTTGTGCTGAGGGGCTGTTATTTTCATGGATTTTGTTTGTTCACACCATTGCTTTTTAACACACAGACCATTTTCCATCTCAATTGTTTTGCCTGCTGTAGAAATAGACTGCATATAGGTGACCCAGAAATTGTTCTTGGGTTTTAATTCCTGATTTATTTTCATCTCACAAGTCTAGGCCTCACCCTCACCACTGTTTAAGGAAGGAAAGCTGCAGTGCTCATTGTCCTTGTTACTCAAGCTTGCGATAATGACTGGTCAGAGAATACACATTGGTGCAGTTGTGGGTGTTGAAGCTGTGAATTTCATTGAAGGTTACATTATTTTGAAAGGCACGATAGATGTCCAACTGCACTGTTGCAAAAGGTTTTCTAGGACCTAACGCTCTTACACATCCAAATCTGGATTATCTGCAACCTGTTTCTATTTACCCTAATCTTGCCTTCCACTCCCTCCAATTATTTTCAAATGTCCATCAGTAGGAAAAAAGGCAGAGACTGGAAAAATATTTCAGTCATTAAGAAATGAGTGACCATTTTTTAATTCCTGCCACTTTCATAGAAGTTTTGTGACATGAACTGACACTTTCAAAATGTTTGCAACTTTGTCTTTTTTTTCTGGAAGGGAATTGCAGGAAAAAGAATACAAATAGCGAGCCTTGTTCAAAACATAGAGCGAGTTTCCTATGTATTTGTCCTGCCATGTCGAGATTCATATGCTAGTTTCCTATAAAGTATCAGAAAAGTAGAATTGTTATGCTTCAAGTGTTCAGCTTCAGAGACACTAGTAACTTTCCTGATTACTCTGACCTAAGAGGAATTTCAAGAGTTCAGTGCGCTCTGAGTATGAACAATCTTAAAACTGCTGCTGTGCTTCAATTTGCGCAGCTGAATTTTCCCTCACTGCATTTTAAACCCCTTTAAGTTTGATCTAGCCTCATGTCACTTGAGATTTGTGCACCTCCAAACCCAAGGAGCAAAAATGATACAAAGGTCCAATCCACATGCAAAACTTCCATTCCTAGAAAACAGGGATATAGGGTGCTGGGAGCATTATTTTCTTTCTAAGCCTTTCATTTGTGCTATACTCCCTGCTGTCTCTGACAAGGTGAAAATTTCATATAGGAAGGATTTACTGAAGATGGGGGTCCTAGAATCACTTGACTGAGGTCTGACACAAAAATTTTAGAACGATGCTGAAGCGCTAAGTTATATTCTGTTCAATGCAAATTAGTTTAAAATATCCTTTTTGGAAAAAGGAGAAATCTGTAGAAAACAAGTCTTCGGCTTTCTGCTCAGATGAAGGAGAAACATAGCATGCTGGGGCAGGTAGCCTCAACTCTATTCAAGAGGGGGCTGCCTGCAGGATGTGGAATACAGATGAGTCCCTGATTTATGGGATAATATTCACAGTGAAAAGAATATGTGGCAATAATCAGCTTTCGCATCAAGTGGAGCTGAGGCAGTGAATAACTATATAAGTGATTTATTGTGAATATATTCCAAGGCTACAAGTATAATTCCTACTTAGTGTGGATGACAAGACAATAGAAGATTATACAAACCACAACACCAATAAAGAAAAAAAGGAACGTTTTTCTTGCCTCGGCAGACTTGGAAAGTTCTGTGCTGCTGCCTTCTCAGACTTTCCTTTGGCGTCACTTTGGGGATAGAGATTAGGTGAGTTACTGTTCAAGGGTGGGTTCAAAAAATAACTACTAACACTGTTGGCCTGTATGGAGACGGAGGGGTGGTGATTAGACACACATTGTGTCTAAAGGTGTAAGGTGCTTTTTTGCAAGGTCTGCTTTGAATTCTAGGCTGTAATTCCTGCTGAAAACTGTGTCACAATAGGTACTGACAATCTGCTTCCTTTTGCAAGTACAGCAGGCAGAAAGCAGGGAGGATAACAATACACAAACCTAAATATATGCTGAGAACAGGAGAATGTCAGTGATGATGCATCAATTAAGGGTTTCAAAGGCCATCAATAATGTATCAAATATGAAGGCTATGATTTAACTATAAAGGGATTTTTATTTTGTTCCCACTGAACCTGTCTAATCTCTTCTAGCTCTAATTTTTACTCTGAGCTTGTAGAAGTGAAATTGAGCGTGAGAAAAAGAAGTCCATTTAGAGTATGCTGTATCCTGTCTTTGAAGCTGAAAAAAATATCTTAAGTCATAAACTCATCTCAGCAAAGGACATGCTATATTCTAAAATTCTTGTTAGCTCTCCCCACACTACATAATGGTACAAGATACATAACCTCCTCTGCCCTCCTTATACCCAAACCACCTCTTCCAAAAAACCCCAAACCAGTAAATCACAGTTTTATGATTCCACATTCTCACATTCAAAAGGAAAGACAAAAGAAAATTATTCTAGACATTATTACACTAGTAGCAAAGTGTGAGAGGAAGAGTTATTAATACTTCTTAATTTCTACCAAAAGAAGCATAAGCTTAGCAAATTTATTTTTTCCTATATAGTATCTGAAGGTGGTTCTGTGCTTGGGTAATTTACAGCAATTCTTTCTTTGAAAAACTTCCAAAACCTGCTCAGTTATGGCTGGAGTAAAATCCTTACATATTATCCAAAAAAAAGAGTATTTGCAGGCAGGTGGAGAATTCCTTGTTGTACTTCCGTATCAATGAAAACACATTTGCTCATAGTAAAACCCCACTGGTATATTTTGAGATCTCATTTGATCTAATTTTATTGAAAGGTCACAGAAAGAACTGAACTAAAGACGATTTCTATACCTGTACTGATTTCTACATGTTATGCATAACTACCTTCCATCTTCCCTGTTGAGAAGTAGCTGTAAGGAACCCTTCAGAGAGCAAATTTGCCCTCAGTTCTCCCTGAAGACAAATGTATGGGGATAAGGCCAAATAGCATTAAGTCATGGCCAATTTTAAAATGATGGAGAAACATTGTTACATTTTGAGATCATCCAGTTTATTTTCTAAAGTGAGCCTGTGTGATAATAAAGAAACTTGAAAACGAGCAGGACTCACTGACAAATTCTGTTCTATGTCTAGGATGGCTAAAACATATTGATTTTGATGACAGCTTCTAGTTTTTCAGCAACACAAGGTCTATCTTTACTAATTTTACTTCAGAGATCTCAAAGTATACATAAACAAATGAATTAAGGATCTCTCTTCTCCCTGAGATGGTTTAGACTTATTCTGTGATTTATTCTATTTTTAAAGCAAATGAGCTATGCAACTTCTAAATGAAGACAGTTTCTAGTACCAGTAAAGCCACAGAGAGGTAACAGCCCCCAGTTAAGTAGCAGATACTGTATTTAAATGCAAGAATCAATATAGACTTGGCTATGAGGAAACAGAACCTCATTACAGGTGATGATCTATGAAAAGTCTCAGAGTCCCGCCTCAAGGAGATCTGTCCCATTAAGCATAGCACAAGCTAATCAGAGGTTCCAGGTTTCCTTTCTCTATTAAATACACCCAACTATAACAGCTTTTCCCCACTCAGACTACTGGAATGCTGTAGGAAGGAAAACAGTTAAACATATATTTCTGCTTATGATTTTTTTTTTCAATTTACTATCAAGTTTTCCATAAATGCTTACTTTGATTTCTTCACATAGAGCCAGTAGACAACACCTGCAACCAGAGCAACCAGCAGAAGACCGACTACAATCCCCACTATTAGCTTTGCCTGGTCATTAACCTTTTCGCTGTTGTCATCTGAAGTAAAGAAGAAAAGTTAATGCGGTGACCTGTGATAAAGCAAATCATTACACCAGATCTAAAGAATTTCCATCAGAAACAGGAAAATAGTCAGAAAGTAACAATTTTTAAAAAGTAGGCATTGGTCTTAAAAACATATTTAAAGCATTACGAATGTCACACTCTTAGGCAATCATGGCATGAGCTATTTCAAATCAAGTCCAGCTCTGAGGGACTGCGGAAACTGTTCAGTGACACTGCATACATCTTGAACAGACACAATCAACAGGAAGGGTTATGGAGACAGAAAGCCATACATACCATTTCTATCCTCTGGCTCATCATATTCTGGAATACTTACTGAAATAAAAAATGTTAAAATGAAATTAAAGACAAAATGTGGTATACCTGAACATCACCCTTTAACTGCCTATTTACAGCAATGACATAAACACTTAATGTAATATTTGCCAAACAACAAGGTAATTAATCTTATCTTTAGGCAGAAGTCTTTTTTTTTGTAACTATAATATATCTCATTGAAGAATCTCATTCAAAACCTGTAATATTAATCTCAGAAGTATTTCTGAATGAGTATTTCTGTGCTACCCTTCCACAAACTGTAGCTTCTCACCACTTTTCATCATTGAACAGTGACATTTGATTAAAGCCCAGCATGGCCGATTTCTGTTCTGAATCAAGACATGCTAGTAATAAGAAACTGGAATTTGGGGACTAAAAGATTATGTTAATTTAGTAATAAACAAGACTTTCATATTTGTAAATAATGTATTATTTTGCATATTTTTGTACTATTATGTTGTAATATTATTTTGTAATATTATTTACAAAAGTAAACAATATATTGCATATACGAGATAGCTAGCCAAAATGCCATAAAGATTAAGTGACTGCATCCAGAAACCTGTCCATAAATTTTATGTACTACTGATCCAAGGCTGGATTTACAATTGCTTGACTTAAGAGAAAACCATTCAATACCTTAGTATCAGCATTACTATGCAGACCTACTCTTCACATGAGTGTGAAGTGCGGGTACTTTATGTGAAACTACAGCTCCAAGAAAATGGTCTTTAGAAGACACTCACTAGCAGAGACATTCAGGGAGGTCACAGTCCTTTCTAGCTGATTTTCTGCAATGCAAGTTAAAGTCACATTTTCCTCAGGAGCAATTACAATTTCACTGGAAAATCTTCCATTAACATATCTGGTCTCCTCTGTCTGAGAAAGTAAAAAAAGAAGATTAGTATCCTTGAAAAATGCAAAGAACAGTATGTGCATTACATGTATTGTGCATTGAAAATGTTCAGAGAGAAATAACTTTCAAATACCATTTCAGTTTTCCAAACAATAACAATAGAAATAACACATTATTTTATTAAATGGTAGTGTGACTGTTTGCAAGAAACCACTTTGGCCAAGATATCCAGTTATAGCTACATTTTGTATAGTGTGCACTGTAAGACCACAGACAAAGAGGCATTTTTGAGAAAGTTAACTACATTCTGTACTGGCTTTTGTTTATTTTGACTATTTAAAACATACTGCCAGTGATTAAATTCTTACAGAAAACCCAAAACCAAACTTCTAAGTTTTCATTTCTTTCCATCTTGCTGTTTTTCATTTATGTCTTTATAAGGAAAATAATCACCAAGTTTTCTACTTTCTGGCATTCCAAGTTATTTCCACGCTAAGCATTATTCTTCCAAGCTACATGTATGTAGTTGTACCTGCAGTATCTCTACTGTATTAGTGAGTGAAGTTGTTCATTAAATTTGCTGTACATCACTCTTAGATTAATATAATGTCCAGAGAAAATTATTTTCAATCATTTATATAGCTTCAAGACAATTCCTGTCCTATAACTTCAAGTAAATGGTCAAATTTTGACAACTATACATAATTTCTGCAGGATCCAAGCAAAACCTAATGGAGTAATGAAATCTACAGGAGCACTGTGCATTGTACTTCCAGTCTCTGACTGCTCGTATAGACTTCTCATTTATTTTTCCTGCTAAGGCAAAATGTGGCAATGCTTTGCATGTGATTTGTTAATCAATATGAAAATACATCAGCTTGCTTATTTTCCAGGTATTCTTCCTGCTGCATATGGGTACTCCTTTTTTCTCCCCCAGGATAAGGGGAAAAATGGTTCTGTTTCCAGTGAGAAACAACAAGTACAACCATACAAAAATAACAGTAAAAATTAGGATAAAAGCTGCAAAGCCCATGAGAAACTATATTGACTCTATTTTCTGACTTGTACTTGCCATATTTCACTACATTTCACCCAGTTAATATCTACATCAAGTACCCATTTGCTTTCTAATGTAAGTTCCATAGTTCCATCGTTATTTGTAAATCCCTCGTGCAATGGCAAAATCACCACATTACCCAGATAAAATGACCAAGTACTCTCACTTAAAAATGCATTTTTCATCTGCAACCTTTTCTTTTTCCTTCCAGCTTTGCCTTGTAGCCAGTGGATCTTCCGTGCCTTCACCTGCTCTATTCAGAAGACCTTTATCATCAGAAATCATCTATGTAAGTACCATGTAGCTACAGCTACCACTTAACCTTCTCTTAGATAAATGAAATAGACTTAGTTTCTTCAATCCCACTGCCTGGAAAATGTTCCTTGATTTTAAATTGCACCTCCTATGCACTATCTTTTGGTGAATAAAGTAGTAAGAAAGATACTTGCTTTATTTATGATGCTTCCACTACCAGTAACTGTCCATTGCACTGCTGGCTTGGGGAAACCTTCCACGTGGCAGACAATTGTTTTAGACATTTTATTTGTGTTGGTTTTCTTTGTCATTTTGATCTGAGGTTTTCCTACAAGAACAATATTAGAGTTAACCATTCTGTCTGAAAAGGACAAATAATAATCAGAGCTATCTGGTCCCTTACCTTCCACAATAAGTTTCAGTGTCTTTCTTTTCTGTAACCCTTCAACCTCCTGTAGAGTAGTTGCACAGATGTAGTTTCCAGCATCTTGATATCGAAGACTTGAAAATGATGGACTTGTTGGCATTCTGGTATTGTCCTGATAAAGTACGGAGTTACTCTCTGAATTCTAACTCAGAATACATTAACCTCTAAATTACAAATGTGACTACTATCAACAGAATTTTTCACATGCTTTGGTAGATTAGAGCCTCGCTCTTAAAAGTGTTCCCCCCTTAACTACATTTGAACAGCTGACAGCAGCACAGCAGTGTGAAAAGTGCAAACTACTGGAGGTTTATAAAAGCCACTTCCCATCTTGAACAACTTAGCTTTCAAATCAAAGGCACAGATGTGATCAGTTGTTAGTCCTGAGCTTTTCTAGTGGGCTAGATAAAAACACAAGGGTACACGCTCTCTGAGACACAAACAACTCTCCTCGAGGAACCAGGCTTATGAGATGAACATACACTATTAAACAACCATCAGGTATCACTATTTTTAGTTTCCAGCACTCTAGGTTTCATTTAAACCCACCATCTATGATAGCTACCATTTTCACCAGCTGCTAATATCCAGTCTCTCACCCTGCCTTGCCCTTGTATTACGATTACTGGAACCAAGATCAAGCTTGCCTCTGAGAAAATGATTAATGAATTCAAATTCCTCCAAATGGGCTTACCTTCTTAGAGGGATCCGATTCTCAAAGGGCCTTGTATAGACCGTTTCAAAAAAGTTATATTTCTTTTACAAGTAGGCATTACTTCTCTCCACTTGAAAACTGAGCCAATAATTGCAATAACTGATTGTCAGGCATCAACTTGAGTCAGTAGCTCTCATTTTAGCAATAAGTGTAAGAGTCATTTTAACAATATTCTTTAAAAAGCCCAATGAATGACTGCCCGCCTTCCTTCCAGAACACTGCAGTAGCAGCAGTAACATGAAGAGGTGAACACTCAGATGAAGTGTGAAGTAGAAGAATTACTGACCTTTATCCAAAACACAGTTGCATTTCTACTGGAAGAAATCGTGCATGACACAGGCAGGGCCTCTCCAATCTGTTTTGTGACTTCGCCGCTAGGAGTAAGCTGCAAATCCAAATCTGGGACAGAAAGAACATTTATTAGAAGTCCATCTCAGAATGCCTGGCCCATTTCAAAGGCTTACCAAGGAAAAAAAATGTGACTAATTGCACCCATAAAATTCAAGATTTCAGTTCTTCAATAAAATCTAAGTAAATTTTACAAGTAAGGGAGAAGAGAGTTATTCTAAAAAAGGCATTGCAGAACATTCATGTTTTTACTATAATTACAGGCTAAAAGGAAAAGCAAAAACTCACTAATCACTAGACAAATTGATATTTTTTTTTCACCTTGTACTGTTGAAAGAATGACAGAGGAGGTACAAGAAGCTGAAGGAGTACTTCACATAGCAGTACGTGCATCTTGAAAGGGGAAGCACAGACTGCTGTGAGGGTACCTTG
Organism: Chlamydotis macqueenii; assembly: GCF_036417535.1. Classification (NCBI taxonomy): domain Eukaryota; kingdom Metazoa; phylum Chordata; class Aves; order Otidiformes; family Otididae; genus Chlamydotis; species Chlamydotis macqueenii. The sequence goes on along the minus strand of NC_141556.1, from coordinate 95,998,671 downwards.
CCATGGGCCAGGTAGGAAGCTATCTTCAGGGGAGGACTGGTGCAGGTGGGGACAGATTAACCTAAACAGTAAAGTGTGGGGAAGAGGACAGGAGGACAAGGGGTAACTTTCTCAAATCTGACAAAACAAGTTGATTTTTGTCCTCAGCATCTGGAGAGGATGAGGACAGTCAATACATGGTGTGTGAGACATGATACTGACTGAAGGGGCGAGGGGTCTGAATTATAGCATTGAAGTGCCACATATGAAGCTCTTTTTTTTTTTCATTTGTAACTTAAAAAGCCATTTTGTGTAACTCAGAGTCTAAGCTTTGCCTGACCTGTTTTGGCTCTAGAGAAACTGCAGAGTCAGTGATAGCTGTGCTGGACACAAAGCAGGGTGAGAGCTGGTAACAGAAAGGTCAGGATACACTGCTCTAGATTTTTGCTAGTATATGGATTTGGCGGGCTAGCAATTTATTTAAAAAAAAGTCCTGCACTGAAAGAAAAGCAGAGCTTGCCAGCTAAACCTCTGCTTTGCTTCCCCTCTCACAGTGCCTTGCTTGTAAGCCAAGGTGCCTGGTCGAATGGGTATCACAGATGCACACACAGACTCCAATGGCAGGCATGCACGACTTACATCACAAACATAGTACTTGCTGGAAAAGAACTGCAAAACATCCTTTTAGCTTTTAAGCAGAGTTTAAAAAAAGCTTGAGGCAAAATCACAGTTGGTAGGGGAATGGGAAAATAGTGAGTTTTCCTTAACAAAACAGTGAACTTAGCTACTGGCTTCATTCAGTGGTTGCCCTGGGAACACCATCATAATTAAAGGCAGAATTTCAGGGAACAGCTGGGGTCCATCCAGTACTATTAGTCTGCATTATGATCTCTGTTACAAGTCTAATGCCTAGTCCAGGAGGTCACAAGAACCATACTTTCATCTCTTCACGAGTAAAGCAAAGAACTTACTGAAGAGATTAAATGGCATTTTGTTTCTGTATTCCTGTGGGGATTCCTTCCCTTGCCTTCCCAAACTAGTAAACGCAACCCAACTAGCAAGGTACTCCAGATCTTACCATTGCTTCCACAAGAAAAGAAAATAAAAGAAAAAAAAATTAAAAACAGACAAGAGTCAGCCAGTGAGTATTTCTGTATAGATTCAGGTAGATGTGTTTCTTCTTGCTCTGTTACTCTTGAGTACATACTACCAAGGCAGAAAGGTGGTTTAAGAAAAAGCTAAAATTCCCCCCCCAGCCCCCCAGGGTGACTTTCCTGCAACATCTACTTGGACCTTTTGTTCTTTGACAAAAGATAGCATCTCAAACCATGAAAGACCATACAGGAGGGATTCCTCTCACATACGCCTCAGGAAGCAGAAACTCATTACATTTATGACCTCCATCTCAGACAAGACTGAAACTGAGCCCAGGGCAATTCTTCAACCCAGTTTTCCTCCAGGGTAGCATGGCTGTGCCTTCACCCCCCACCCCATTGCTTTTTGTGGTATAACTGAGACTACAACCCCTCTCACACAGTGGTTCTGGTTGCTGCAAAAGTTCGGGGAAAATGTACAGTGTGTAAGATGAACTGCATAGCTCAGAGCAGTATTTGTAAGGTGATTTATGAGGCAAGTAAAGAATTAAGCTACTGTTTAATACAGGATCCCTTCTAGGAATTCTACATAGAGCAATTTGATTTGGATTAATAGACTGCCAATTCATCTGCAGGGTCCACAAAGAAATGTAATGTAGATACTTCTACCTCTCAACTTACATGTTCCATTAGTAAATAATCTCTTCTTGGTACAGAAGTATGAGGAGAAAATATTTCTTGCATACAGAAGACTGTCAAAATTAACTTTCCTTGCAATTGAGAGAAAAACTTGGTTGCAAGAATTTTCCATACATTTCCCATTTGGCTTTGAAATATTCTTCATAAACAAACTTCTCATCAGGCACCATTTTCAGTATATGCCAGCTCTTAATGTGGTCTCACTTGAAGTCTCACATTGATTTCAGTGTTGTCTTTGAATACCAAGTAGCACAGGGAAGAGGCAAAGAGTGCGTTCTGCATGTACTACCACATCATGTGTGAGAGGTATGGAATTAATGTGCGGAAGACTGGAGCAAACATTTCAGTTTTAAAACTCCATCGCACAGATAGGACAGGCCCCCAGCATTTAAAGGCCTCCAATGGATACTGTGCTACGACTGGGAGAACGATGCACAGCACTTGCCTGTAGTCTGAAAACTCCCCAAATATACCTAGCAGACAACTGGAAACTTTTCCTAGTACACTGAGAATAGATTTTTTTTTTTTTTCCCATGCAACTTTCAAAAGCTGATTTCTCTTGTATTTTCAACATGTCTGTAGCACAAGAAAAGACTATAAAAATACCTGTGGAGAAAAATAAATGCTAAATTTCTAAAACTTTTAATTTACTGGAAGGTTTGCAAACCTATTTTCCGAGGAAACACATTTTAGGTGAAAGCAAAGCACCACTAAGTTCCACAGCCCTACTCCTTATAGAGTTGTACATCCAGAAACAATTACAGCCAGAGAGGTAAAGAGACTTTGGGTTGAAACAGTCACCTGCTTCTTCACAGCTGAGTGAAGGTGCACCTGTCCTCTACTGCTAGGTGCCTTCCTTGCCTTGCACAGGGTGTGCTTCTATAGCAGTTTAAGTGGTTGTAAACAGGTTCTGCCATGGCTCCCTCCCTATTTCCTTCTGGCCTTTGCCAGTTTTGCTCATCCTATCCTGGGTAAACTCATTCAAGGCACAGAGATGGCAGAAAATTAACAACCTAGTGTAAAAAAACCAAAGCCACAACAAAAATTCTGCTTTGTTGCTCCCTCTGCTGAGACACAAATCATGCCATCCACAAGCACACAGTTCTGCTGGACTTTGAACTGGGACCTTGTGCGGATTCTGCATCTGCTCTGTGGGGCAAGAGCCCATGTTGTCCAGCTTGTCTCTTATCCTCTGTGGGTAAGGAGGAGACTTTTCTTTCCTCACCCCCTCAAAACTTGCTTTACAAAGGAAATATTTCCCTAAACATTATGGGTAATTCAGATGCTTTACCATCAATTTCAGCTTTCTATGAATCTCGTAATTTACATTCATATTGGAAAAAAAGAGCTTGGCATTGAGTGAGAATATTTTGCTACAAAAATATTTAAGGGTTATAATGTGCTAAAGTATTTTCATACCAGCAAGAAGCTTGCCCTATCTAGACACTGCAAGAAACCAGTGTAATTACAATGCTCAATAAATCTGTTTGGGAAAAAGCACTATGGTTGCAACGTAACAAATTACTGTAAATAGATTCACAGATTTAAACTAAAATTATTATATTGCCTAGGTTTTGTTCTGGGTTTTTTTTTTGTTTGTTTGTTTGGGTTTTTTAAGTGAGAATAAAAACATCTGAAGTGCCAAGGTCAGATGTGAGGAAGTGAAAAGCCCCGACTCAGAATGAAGGCTTTTTTTAGTGTAACAGCATAGACAGAAATACTCATCCATATGTGACAAGGTAAGCAATAAAGCCAAAGAGGGAGAAAAACTGGGATCTGATAGGTGTTAATAAGTAGTATTTGAAGGACAAAAAACATCACAGAGGCATAAAAAAAACCCCTGAAGATTAACACCAAAAATATATAAAGTACATTAGAAGGAGAAAGCACTGAAAATTTAAGCTATGTTGAAAAATTAATATAAAGTAAGAAATTCAAAGATGAAGCAGGATATTATAAAGCACCTCAAAGTTTTTTTACCTTTTCAGAGGAGTTCTCATCAGAAAACATGCTGCAGAAATGCTTTAGACCAGTATAAGGCAAGACAGCAAACACTTACCAAAATAAGGCAAGACATGAATTCAGGAATTACAGAACTACCCCAGGTCACTGTGCCTCACTTAAGCCAAGGCTTTATTGCAGATAGAGGTGTTCAGGAAAAATCAAACAAACAAAAATGAACCCTAAGAAAAGTGAGGTAGCAGGGTACTAGATTGTACCTATGAGTTCTGAGTAGCTGCAGTAGCTGCCAACACTGGAAAGCATGCTTCTCTCGTGTAGTAAAGCTTTTCTGACATGCAGACAAAATAGCAGAGAAAGAAAAAACTGGCTTGTTATAAATAACTTGGAGCTGAGGAAGTCATTCTTTAGAGTAACTATTTATGGAAGTACAAGGAGACATGCAATCCACTTGGAATAAAATAAAAGGGTCAGTTATACCACAGCAAGCTACCTTTGATATAGTGGTAGTAGGACAGAGCTCTCTCCAGATCTTACTTACCCTGACTCTTGGCAAAGAGAAGGGGTGGGTAGGAAAACGGCAGATGACCGTATTAAATGCAAAATATTAATTAAATGGAACAGTGTAATTACTTACGTACAGATATATTCTGCACGCATTGTACCTCTTCCAAGAAAAAAAAAAATCAAAACCAATTATACAAAATGAAGTTTCTTTTTATGTAAACTACTCTCGAAGCCTTTAAACTTTATTATCCATCATGCCCCTCTGAACCTGCAAACTGTTAAAGGTATTTATGCTGCTAGGATGACTACAGACCATCAATGCTCCTAGGGGAAACCTAGTACCATTGGACTGAATCTCATTTCACAGTTTGCAATAGTATAGCAAAATGTGAAAGAGTTCCTGCTCTTGTTTTCTCACATAAAGAGAATAAAAGCCACCACTGAAAAGCAACCATTGCTTCAATGGTTGAACCAGTTCAATGGATGCTTTTAAAGTGGTGCTGATAAAGTGTGAGTAAATACTCTAGTATCCAGCTAAAGAAACTTTACTGAGCTCTGTAGCTCTCATGATTCTGGAAAAAGTGAAAAAAGCAACTTGTCCTATGTGAACAAAATGAAGTCTTAAGTCTTTCCTCCAGCCTCCTTCCTTACATGTTAACTCCATTGAGATAAGATGAAAGGATTTTAGACTAATGTGAATTTGACTATGAAGAATGACCTTCAGTGAAACCACTGCGGGCCAGCTTGTGTGTTTGAGAACATTCTAAGGCACAGCTGGAGCAGAATAATTTGCCATATATATGTTCACGTGAGTGAAACATCAAATCTCTGGATTTTCACTGCATATGACACTGCAAAAATATCATATACTATACAAGGGTTACATAAAGTGAATCTGTATCTAAGGCAATGAATTGAGAAAGTTAAGGTAAAAAACAAACAAATCAGAAATGACCTGACACTACTTTAAACCAACCGTATCATTCAGTTCTCCTATAGGTTTACTGGACTAATCCACCTAAGTAAAGCAGAGAGAGGCCATCCCAGAAGGTGTGAGATATGTTTGTATCCTAACTAAAAGTGCAAAAAGCAATGACTTACAGTGCACAGTGATGGTGGTCGAGTCCATCATGCTTTTGTCAGTCAGAGAGCACTTGTATTCTCCTGTTGCATTTCGTCTCACATCCGTCATTACATAAGTATCTGAGCTTCTTATACCTTCTGCTTCTCCCTGTGGATGGAAAACAAAACTTTTATTGTATATGAGCCTGTTAAAAACATTCATTTTTGTTGAGATTTTTTTTATTATTATTACAAGGATCCTGAAACACTCCAAAATATATATAGATGCAGCATTATTGAAGTGTAGTTGCCTGTTAGTAACGTTAAGGTTTATTTCTTGCAAGACAGTATAGTTCTAGAAAACACCTACAATTAAAAGCTTGCTCTTTAACTGAATTACTAACTTATTTTAAGAGGACATTAAAATACAAAATCTGAAAGTTTAGCAGAAAGAATCTGGGAAGAAAACAAAAAGACTGAGTCTACAAATGAGTGTTAAGAGAAATCATAAAAGCAAAACGAACTGTGTTTCTAAATCTGTATCTGAAATGATACATTCACAGTTCAGGAAAAATCATGAAATGAAGTGTGCTGCATCATATATTTTTAAACAGCACACTTGCTCTATCTGTATCATGGTGTGGAGCCTGTAAGGGTATACACTGACTGACAGCAGTTACGTACAGAAACTGGTGTTTTGAATTAGCCAGAACATGTTGCTTTCTGGCTGTCCAGTTCCCCAGTTTCCACCTGATTACAACTGACTGACTCAGATCAGCTTTGAAACAAGCATAGACTGACACCCTAATTCATATCTCTGAATCCAGAGATTTTTTGTCACGATACCAGTAAGTCTTGCAAAGAAACCAGCAATTCCAGCTCACCTTGAGAGAGAAAGGACTAGTATCATGTAGCAGGAAAACTGAAGACAAACTGGGGTGTTTAGCTCACTCACAGAGATCGTGGAGCAAGGAGAGATACCACACACTTTTTCCCTGGCATACAGTGAGTTCCTAGGAGGATTCACTGAACCTAAATGGCTGTTCTGAGATAACAGAACTTCAGCTCCTAGTTTCGCTTGCTGCTCTTCACAATTCAAACACATCAGGAGTCCAGAATAGATGGGGATTTTGTTCAAATGGTGACATGCAGTTTTTGAAATACCTGAAAGCACGCCACTGCTTTTGGCCTCTCTCAAGATCAGCTCTGCTCACTACTTCAGTAGGAACAAAAAAAGGGATATAAAATAGGAGACAGAGAAGTAGGACATGGGAAGCAGGACTGGGAATCCTAGAATATAAAGCCACATCTGTCTGTGCATTTCACCAATACTAAGAAGATTAATGGAACCAAAGCCTTTATTTTTCTCAATTTGTCTTATGCACTTGACAGATTTGTCCTACACTTTCTCCTGTATTGTTGCACTGATTCTTTTTTGTGTTGTTAGACTACTAAACAATTAATTAATTAAGAGACCTTGCACAGAGATTCATCTGTAAAAGTAAAAAAAAAAGATGAATTAATTTCCTGTACTTTCACTGCTGGATCTTTGGCTGTTATAACAACAGATGAGGTGATTTTATTCAAGGTGCTAAACCCCTTTTGTCAAAACTGCTTTTATCAAAATTATCTGATGCTGGGAAATCAAGCCTAACAATCTTAAGTAGGTCCAAACCTCAAAAAAAAACTTCAGGTGGGGTGGGGGCAAGAAGAGCTTGCTTCAAAATATTTTGACAACTCAGATGAGGTGGTCTCAGAGAGCCTATCTTCAGTTTTAGTCGCATCAAATTCCTTCCTTCATTTGTTATAAAATCACGTATACATTGGCACATAGTAATGTCTGTAGGAAGGGATGATACAGAATATTTTACTACGCAGTGACAGCGAGGCAGAACTTACTGGAATGTAAAACAGGAACTCCTGTGGAGGAGGGTTGCCATTTCCTGAGCACTTGAGAGTGATGTTATCGCCTTCTTTAATCCCACTACTTTGTGGTAGCACTTGAATAGTCACCTTCTCTGTTGGATCTGTGAAAATAACGTACGCATTTAATAGCTTCTGCAAAAAGCCATACAGTAACACTATGCATATGATACTCATGTCCAAAGAGTACGCAATTTTATCATCAAGCAGGTGAAGGTATTCACATGTGTAGATCTTTTTATAAAAGAACTGAAGCTAATCACACTTTCTATAGCTGTGCAAATGAAGTAAGTGCAAAGAAGCCATATGATACAAAATTAATTTTTCTTCGCCAGAATACCTGTAGCCGAAACAGCAATGATTACCACCATGTCATGTGCTTAAAAGAAAAAAACCTTGATCAGTATGAACAGTTTCATGGTGTGATTTCATTATGAGGGATTAACTTGTCCTCTGTGAAGCTCACTGTTCGGAGGACTGCAGCAATCAGAAAAATAACTGCAGCTCTCAACGCCTTGTGTTAGTACTAGATAATAGCCTTCTTGCATTAAAAAGAAAGAAATACGAACTAAGTGACTACGTTCAGCCTATTCTATATGCTGATCACTACAGGCTTTCAGAAAGATGAATTTGGTGAACATAATAGGACCCTTAACATAGTCAACAGAACTGTAAATGTAGCATACTTCTGTCATGTTCAGTGAAGCTGAACTGTAACTTACATTTCACTTTGGCAATTTTTTTAAGGCAAAGACAGACTATACTTTAATAGATGCTATTCTTTCTAAGTAGAAGCCTAAATATGATTTTTCAAAAACAAAATAAAATTAACAAAATTGTTTTCATTTCAATGAATAAATAAAATTCCACCAAAGATGCCAGTCTTGCATTAAGACACAGTATTAGTAGTATTATTAACACCTTATTAGACACTAAAAAAATCTACACAGCATAGAAACCCTTGCCTGACACTTGATTTTGTGTGTTTAGTGAAGGGGGTGCTCTACAACTGTCTGACCCTTAAGGTGTTCGTCATGTCTATCTTCTGCTATGGCATCTCTAACAGCAGCTGGATTCTGCTGTGGCCTCTTGATGACCGAGAGCCCTAACATAGCATCTCACTGCTCATCACAGGAGGAGGGGTACTGGTCTTCAACAAGCCACATCCTCGCTCCTTCAGATGCAACAGCCTCAGCTCCCTTTCAGGTCCAACAGCTTCCGTCTCAGTACCTTCAATGCTGAAGCACAGCCTTGCCTGCTTAGGAAAGGGAAATCCAGCATCAGTGCTGGTGTGGAATACAGCAGTGATGAAGTAGCTGGCCAGGAATCACACACACCTCTTGGTGGCTGCTGGGCCAAAAAAGCCAGTTTCAGGGGCTGTCTGGTAAGCTAACCTGCTGCAGAAACTTGTCTCTCCTTCTGTCAAGTTTGTGTGAAGGTGACCAAATGGGAAAAAGTTATCATAAAGGATGTCTAGATACACCCTGGAATTGCTTAGGCTTTGTGTCAAGACTGAAAAGGGATGAATTATAATGAGAAAGACTTTAGGACTTTAATTTGGAACAAGTTTTCCCACAGAGATGAACAGAACTGCATTAAAAATGGCCACAGTTAAACAAGAATGACATTCTTGCAAATCACCAGTCTTTCCTACAGGAATATCTTACCCTTCTATCTACTGCAATCAACCAGGAGCAAATTTTTAACTTCATTCTCTAAACTGGAAAAGAAAAACAAATCTACAGAAGTAAATACCAAAAGACTCATCAAGTTGCTCTCTAAGCTGAACAGGTCACCCTTCTGAGGAAGACACAACCTGATTACAGGAAGACACAGTGTTCAGTGCAATGATGAGTGCTGCTTAGCATGAGTGCTGCTTAGCATGAGTAATGTGCTCCCCTGCTTTCACTAATGAAGAGGAGCAGCCTCCCAGTGGCACATATCCCTGGCTTGGCCCATCTTACCTTGTGCTTCTGGAAACCTTACACTTTGTACCTGCTTTCTGCAAGAGCAAAATTCTGGGAGTCACCACCAAAAGGCAGCTATTTAGCAAATGAATGCTGCTATCCCAGACCCACCACGGCCACAACTGACATCATTCTACATAATTTCAAGAAAAATACCAGTGCTGGAAGCAGCATGAGTATAAAGTATCTTTGAGTCAAATCTGTTATGTAAAGGAGTTTATCCATAACAAGACAAAGGCTTAACAACAGGGCACGACTGGAAAGTTCGCCTGACAAACATTATCTTTTTACGCTGCTTAATGGTGACCAGAGCCCAACACAACTGGAGTCTAGGTAATTCAGATATCTGAGATACCATCCAACCACCCAGCTCCAGGAGTTCTCTTGTATTACTGATATTACTTTCAGTAGCTTGCTTGCTCGCTACAGCTGCAAACCAAAGCCCACTGTTAAGTACTGAAAACTACTGCTAGCTGAGCTAAGTTACCCATTTCCAACTAGCATCCAGCTTGGCAGGAGCTAATTCACTTTTCTTCTTACACCAGGTTACAGTGGCTGGCGGCTTCCAGAATGTCAACGAGATATTAAACATTTGAGTACTAGAGACTGCACTAACCCAGAGCTAAAAACCAACCCACTAAAACACTTCTTAAATCCTGACTGAACAGGTCTTTAAAAAAATCTTGTGCGGACATAGTTCTAAGCATGCTCTCCCAATTTCTTTATGATAAATGGGTAAGTTGCAAGGAATCTTACTAGATAGCAGAATTAATAGCAGGTTATCTTTATGATTTTCTTCTACTTGCTTCAGAGATGTGAAACATGATGGTTTTGGCAGTCAATCTGAAAAAAAAAGGCTGAAAGACTTCCATTTCTTAGAGTTGGAGTCTGCCATTTTTTTCCATCTGCATTACATTTGTCTCATAAGAAAATCACATTTATTGAGAAAGAAACTAATTAGGTTCACTGAACCAACTGAACCAAATTAAAAAGAAAAAAAAAAAACAAACCCAAAAATAAATCAGACATGTCATTATCATCAACTAACATCAGTGAAGAAATCCATATGTTGAAGCTTTGGATGTCTATTAATAAAGAGTTTCAGAAACTCATTTGACGATGCATTTGAGCCGAGTAAGGAACTGAAGTTACAGCAAATGAAAACAGTCAGAAAGGAAATTGGGACATTGGGTAATCCCATACTCTAAGGCCAAAGTTGATACTTGAGGCCTATTCAGTCCTGAAACGGTACTGAAGGGTGTGCCTGCCTCCCACTGTTGGCTAATTAGCAGTACAATGATACCACCCACCTCTGGAGGAAGAACTATCTTAACTAAATTGTGTGTTACTAGACCAGGTAGTGTAGCAAACATTAAATCTCGAATACGGAGTGCACGAGGTATCTGGGCAGTGACTATTCTGCAGTGTAGTGCAGCCTTCTTGTTCCTTCATCTCTCCTTCCTAATTGCAAGGGCACGTAGTACATGCACCACAGAAACCTGAGAGAGCCTTATCCTCAACAGGTGAAGTAACCTAATGCATGAAAGTGGTGGGGAAATGGGGACAGCAAAGCATGTCTCGGCAAGTAACAGTAACAAGTGCTTTCTGGTCATTTTAGCTCTCTGACATTACTGTGATTATCTGCCACTCACAGGAGGAGTTATTCATAGTCATAGAGCTCCACAAATGACAAAAATAAACCCCAGTGAAATTTGGTACTCTACTTCAAAACAAAACCTAAAACAGTCCTTAGCTTTAAAGTGATGGGATTGGTGTCCAGAGGCTTGAAACCTCTATGTTATTTCAAAGGATAAGTGTTACTGTCCCAGAGGTTTTCTTCTCTACTAGTTCTGCCAGTTGTCATTCTGGAGAAACAGCTGGTGTAAAGGTGACCTTAATCTACTCTGGTTTCCCCAGGTGAAACCAAGGAGCACCTTCTCCAAGGATGGATTTGATCTGACCAAGGTCAAAACTGATTCCCTATTCTGCTGCTCAATAAACTTCACATGTGAAGGAGAAGCAACTAATTATGTAGGTAGAACGTACCCTGTCACTTTGCTTACAAGGCACTGGAGCACATCTGCTGGCTGCAGAAATCCAGTCTGCATTACTATTCCCTTTGCATTCAGCAGGATTACAGAGTTGTTACACAGTCTATATTAAGGCCCTGTTAGATGTCTGGACTGTATACTTAGACCTCATCATTCCCAAAATAGGGAACTTTCTTTTATAAGCTGAGGTATTACCTGAAGTGCACAGAAAGATAACACCTGACTGGGCATCTTGCATCTCTCCTGTTTGTCTTCATTCTGCTACAACCTGCTACCTTCAACAGTCCTTCAGAAGCGTCATTTTTACAAGCCTTTGAAATGCCTCTTCCACCTTCTCTAACTGCCGCCACCCGCTCTGACCTTTCCTTGCCAACTGTCTGTTTTCTTTACTCAAAGGAGAATGACGATTTCCGTGTTGGTCAGTGACACAGTAAGGGAGCTGCTTTAGGACTTGGGCCACATGGAAGTAATTATTTACACAAATTCTGTACTACCAATATATACAATATTCAAATGATACATTTAAAATGTAAAAGTCAGCATCTTACAGTTGCAGAGAAGCTACGACATTTTGTGCAAGGTAGTCTGCCAGCATTAGCTGCTTGGCGCTGACTCTGCAAAAATTAATAACATACGAGTATACTAAAAACTATATTGTGCATTTATTGCATATTTCAGGGGGCACAGAGAGTCACTCTAATCAACCACTCTAACTTCTATTAAACTTCTGAGAAGCCCATTTCACTGTAACCTTTTGTGGTTACCACTTTCCTCTTGTCAATGCACTCTTGATATTCAGTGTTCTACTGTTAGAAAGAAATCAGGTAAATCTGAACATAAGTAAAAATTACACAATGTGCTTGCTGCAAACCAGCTTTGAAGAAACCATCTTGACAGCCAAGCAGTAATGTCTCTGTAATTTTGTAAACTGTCTCTGATTTTGCTTTTTACCCTGTGGTAGACTTCATACAGCAATAGATGCTTTTTAATAACTTACAGTGAACATCGAAGACAACTGGTTCAGACTGTATAGTTTTCTGGCCAGATGGTCCATAATATGTCACAATGCAAGAAAACTTGGCATTTGCATCTTCCTTTGTTGGCATGTACTGAAGAGACGATGTCATAGTGAAGAGTCCAGTTGATTTGTTCACAGACTTTTGCAAATTTATGACCACAACTGAAAAAAAAAAGTGTCACACAGACAGAATTAGCAACCCTTTTCCTACATTTGTTGCCTGCTCTATATTTTTTATCAGGCTGCAAACATGGAAGCAGCATGACAAATTACCAAAGAGACTGTACAAACAGTTTTGCTCTAGTATTGCCACTGACATACACCAGGAACGTTTTATCAACAACATACTCCTAAAATACAATACATTTAAATCATTAAATCTAAGTAATAATTTTTTAAACCCCTAATTGCAAATCAGTGGCTTTTTAAAACAAACCTCAGCTTAATTTGTAAGACAGAAAGAAGGCCTCAAAAATGCTGGCAAAACAAATTTTTAGGATCACATAACTTAATTTTTTAAGCATTCTCTATTTTATGGAAGGTAAAATATTGTGGTCTGATCAGCCTGATAAAATCAAAGTTGAAGGGGAGATGAAAAAAGTGTTCCTCCTAAACATTTGGGAAAACAAATACCTGTATAAGATGATTACGATCTATGTGGTCCAAACCACAATACTGAACAGGTGTGAAACTGAGACAGTTAATACCTTATAAGAATTCAGAAATTACATACAAGTTTCTACTAGCTACACAGGTTTCAAGAATAGTTTTGCAATAGCATTAACAAAGGCAACCCTTCCCCCTATGATGTGGTTTTAAGGCTGGAACTGAAAGAGAGAGATTATACGGCACAGCTTGCGTGCTCTGAAAGGCCTAGAAGTTTCCTTCCTGTTTCATCTTTACACATGAGAAGTCTTCCTCAAAGGAACAGTACATTAGACTACAGCAGAGCAAGCCAACCACATCCTGGGCTGCATCAAAAGAAGTGTGGCCAGCAAGTTGAGGGGGGTGATTCTGCTCCTCTACTCTGCCCTGGTGAGACCCCACCTGGAGTACTGTGTCCAGCTCTGGAGCCCCCAACATAAGAAGGACATGGACCAGTTGGAGAGGGTCCAGAGGAGGGCCACGAGGATGATCAGAGGGCTGGAGCACCTCTCCTATGAGGACAGGCTGAGAGAGTTGGGGCTGTTCAGCCTGGAGAAGAGAAGGCTCCGGGGAGACCTTATAGCGGCCTTCCAGTACCTAAAGGGGGCCTACGAGAAAACTGGAGATGGATTTTTGACAAGGGCGTGTAGTGATAGGACAAAGGGTAATTGCTTTAAGCTGGAAGAGGGTAGGTTTAGATTACATACAAGGAAGAAATTCTTCATTATGAGGGTCGTGAGGCACTGGAACAGGCTGCCCAGAAAAGTTATGGATGCCCCATCCCTGGAAACATTCAAGGCCAGGCTGGATGGGGCTTTGAGTGACCTGGTGTAGTGGAAGGTGTCCCTGCCCATGACAGGGGGTTGGAACTAGATGATCTTTAAGGTCCCCAGCAACTCAAACCATCCTGTGATTCTCTGAACTCTTATAAGCACAGTTCTTCAGGCATACACCTGTCTGTGCATTCAGGAACACTGGCCATTACTGAAACATACCTTCTTCCACAGGCTGCAAAACTCTCCCGTTTTTGTACCACGTAACATTGCCTTTGGGATAACTGTCTCTTGCAATGCATTCCCCGAGCTGCAAAACAGATAGGAATTAGTCGCTATTTTTCTTCACTACATTTCAACACAATTCTATTTTTACTTATGCTGATTTAGGTAAAGATTTCAAGAAAGTTCAAATGGTTAGCCCCAATCATTCTTTCAAAAATAGGACAAATCCCATCAGTGTGGTTTAGGTACAATTTGGAAGAGGGTTTGGTGGTGGGTGTAAGATCAGGATGGCCCCTGTTTGCAGAGACAGGCAGGGCTAATGTAGTAGTGGTGAGGGAACTGCTCTGCGCTCAGCCTTGCCTATAGACCATGATCTGTCATGGGCAGGCGTCCACGGATGCACAGACACCCTCTCTGAACCTCAGTCCATCACCTCTCTCCTTCTTGACTGTAAAGGGACTTCAGGCAGCCGTCAGGCACATAACTTTGAGGAAGAATGCTGCTCTTACCATTTGTAGCTTCTCTGTTTCTAAGAAGTCTGCTCGATGTAAGATTTCTGGTTGAGAGGGTTGTTCTAAAATAAATACAGGATAAAAGTACTAGTGAAGGGAGCACAAACAGCTACTTGAAAACCAAAAAATTACTAAAAGATACATGGATTTTGAGACTAAATAGAACAATCTGGTCTGGTATAGTCTTAGCTATGCTTTGCCATTAAAAGAAGAAAAAGTGAGACACTTCTACCTCGATATTACCAAATGGTTTGAAAAGGAAAAACCATCACCTTAAAATGTGTCATACCTTCCACAACAAATTCCATGAATTGTGACTATATATATTTTAGCCAAAGAGATCAGTTCAGCCCCTGGGAGAGGAGAAACTGATCTGATCCATCTGATTTATATGATACACATGCTGGAGAATGAACTAGTAGTACAGAAACTACAGCAACAGAAAAGCAGCTTTACTGTGTATATTACTGTAGCTAAACTGTCACATTACAAAGGAACAAATTCAACCTAATCATTCTTCTAATGTTTATTTTTCTAACTGGGTTTGTTACATTTAAGAAATTCAGATGATACAGATAAGTGTAATTACTTTAACTGATTCTGAGTTAGTTATGACTCTTTTAAAAAAAAAAAAAACAACTTTTTTTCAGTGCCAGTATGTCTTCTTATTTACTTTTATTATGGTAGATAGACCTCTTAGCTTGCCAAAGTGGAGCATCTATCAATGCTCCCATCATAAAAGACTACTTTCTAGAGACTATCTGTAAAAATAGTTTGGCCTGAAGCCCGGAATGCAAATTTTTATCTCCAAAAGAGACAGTTTTCCCCACAAATTTTAAAAGAAGAGGCAAAGAATGAGGGGGAAAAAATAAATCAATGTTTATATAGTCAAAAAAAGCCTCTACACCCTAGCTATACTGCTTAAATAAGCACACATATTATATACCTTTGCAGACTGAAATATCTTTAACCATGTCAGCTTACACTTTTTTCCAAATCAAGCTCCCTGTGAAATAACATATGTATGTCAGTAATCCCAGCCCAAAGAGAACTTCACTGTGTCTTGCCACAATCTCTACACACTGATGAACTTACTAATGTGCAAGCATACTGCTCCTGCTGTTGCAAAGACAGCAAGCTCACGTTTCCACAATAATCCATTTGCTCTGTGCGCGTGTGTGTTTGTGCACGCACAAATGCATAGATATCCTTCGCTTGGAAGACTAAGCCAGGATGGAACAAGAACAACAGCTCAAAAGGGAAATGAAAGACAATAAAAGAAGCTATTCATCTGACATTTTCAAACAACTCTGCTTGTGGCAAAAAAACACCAAAACCCAAACAAAACAGTCAAAGCTATACACCCAACCACCACAATTTCTTCAAAGGGCTAACAAAGATATTTTAAAAAAATGTGCATATTTATTTATCTTTTGTTAGTTTTAAAGGAAAAAGGTTAATTACTTTCTGTAAGGAACTGTCAAGGACAAAGCATTTCATGTCAATTCAAGCAAATTAGGTTTTACAAGACCATTAACATGTCTTCTGGTTCAGATTTTTGGGTCCCATAAGCAGGCGTAGTTGGCTGCCTGTCACAGTCACCAGCTGATCAAACCACAGACCACAATGCTGCCCTCCACTTCAGCTTTGCTTCCTTTGATCTCTCATCTCCCTCAGGGACTGTTCCAAGAAGTCCTGCTCTGTGCTTTGGACCCCCCTCCCCCCGCAACGCTCCTACGGAGGGAAGGGGAGGACCTCCTGCTCTGTGGCTCCTGTGCGGCTCTCCCAATTTTGAGTGCTCTGGTGACCCAGCAGATGCTCCAGTGGAGAGGCCGCCATCTGCCCTCTCAGAGCAGCCCCAAAAGGAAACGCCTGCTACCAAATCCCCACAGCTGCCGCACATGCACCAAGGTAATTCACTGTAAAAGACTTACTTGGCATTTACTAGCTCAGCATCTGAATCAAGAAGAAATTTTAAACTTGGCAGCAGCAGAGCCCACTTCAGTGGGTTTGCAACTTCAGCACTCTGCTTATCTCTCAGCTTAAGAGCTTGCCAGAGTACTTTGCAACTCCATATAGGTCCTATAATAAGGAGGAAAAGAGCTCACTGCTTGCAAAAGCCAAGCATCAGTGTAGCAGGACAGCACCTGATGTCCGCCGAGCTGCTCTGCTTTGGAAACTCTGGCCATTTAATTCCAGAAGAAAGACACTGACAGGATCCATCTGGAAAGCTCGTAGAGCTTGTTTGAGTAGTCCAGCAAGTGAGACTAGCAGGTGGTACCTGTGCAATAAGCCATTTCAGCTCATTAGTTCTGAGTTAATCAGGTAGCACAGCTGAGGACGTGACAAGCTCCAGCGAAAGCCAGCATCAGTCACGACTTCTGAGATACAGTTGAGTTTCAGGTGCAGAAGATTTTGGTTTATGAGGGTTTGTACTGCTGCAGCTTAGCTCTGTATCTGTGGTTCAAGGAATCAGAAACTCCACTGGTAGCTTGCAGGCTACTCTTAGCTCTTTCGTAATTAGACTAAAAAAAAGCAAGCAATCAACCAACAATAAAAAATGAAACCCCAAAAACCACACTCAAGGAAGTTAAATGCAAAGAAATGTTAAGAAAATCCTAAATAAAGTTGTGAACTCAAAATGACAAACTGCAAAGGTAATTTTTTCTTGCAGTGCGAAGTCAGCCACATTACATAGATGGCATCCTCTATTCTTACCTCCTTTAGTAAATAGAAGCTTTCTCTATTAGTATTAATGTACATAATAAAACATACAAGCTGTGCTCCATGGCTGAGTTAGCATTGTGTTAATATTTAGTACAGTACACAGTAATTCAAGCAGTTAGCATCTCATTCCACCATATACCACTGTCTCATCTACATATTTACTACCGTGCAGTAAGTAAACATGATAATTCTTTATAATTTCCTTTGAAGCGCCCTGTTTACTGTGCGTGCTCTGAGCACATTCCTTCCTGTTGTCATTAATTGTTCTTGCAGACAAATTGAAAGTGAAACGAGGGAAAGGAATTACTGCTGACTCCTAATCTAGCTATAAACTCATTTACGCCACTGACAAACTTCTGCTTAGACACCACCGACGACGCCCTGATACCTTCTCTCCAAGAGAAGCATAAGGTTGCCCTTCCAAAACACAAATTCGTGCTTTCCAAGAAGAAGTGTGATCTCTTTGAAACTGCCCATCCAGGCAAGCAATGCGTTCCCACAACAGAGACTTACTTTGACTGAGTAACTCTGCATCTGAAGAGCAACAAAGGCCAAAAAAAAAAAAAAAAAGCCACCAAAAACCCACGAAGCTGAGGAAGATACCCACCACTGTCACAGAGCGGCATCTGCAAACACTAACTTTAATCTCAGCAGACCTGCGCCCCTAAAAAGGCCTAACGGACACCTCCACAGGGTGAGTCAGGGTTTGAGGGATCGCAGGTCTGCTCAGAATCACCACCAGGATGAGGCCAGCTTTGACCACTCTCCTGTGCGAGCTCAGAGCAGGGCTGTGCCTGAGGGTTCTGTGGTTTGCACTGCGGATCAGCCTTCTGATCAGTTTATAATGATATCAAAGACTAATGAACTTTGTTGTGCTCTAAAAGGCAACTGCAGACTGGTCTTCCTCTTGGTAGCTCGGCAGGGGACAAAAGAAGGATTTGGGGCTAGCAACTCTGTTTTCCAGCCTCTCGCTGTCTCCCTCACAGTTCACACTGTTGCATGCTCACTGCTCGGAGCTGCTTTAAACCTCCCCAATGATCTAATCCTGCAGACCGCACACAGTTAATGCTTCTCTCCTGCAGAAAAATTCCCTCAGAGAACAAATGGAAAATAATCAGTGCTAATTTTACATTTTTCATTTCCAAGGCCAAATGACATCACATAAGTGAGTCATTATCAAAGCCTAAAATTCTCTTTGAGCCAGCACTTATCATGAATAAACTGCAAGTGCAGGCAGTCCTGTTACGTAAATGCCACCAGTAGATTACATTTTTGAAAGCTGCAGAAATTTGCTAGTCTTAGTAATTTACTCAGCCAAACTTACTTTCTTGGCTTTAATCTTTCCCTTAAACAAAAGTTTCTGCAGTTTACGATTCAGATGCTGATGAATCATTAACAGTATTAACAACTAGATTTACTTACTGAAGACTTTGACTATCGTTGGCTCTTCGGAAACATCGTCTTCTGTAACTAGCATACAAACAAATCTCTTTTCATCACTGATTCTTGCATTCTTGATGGACAATGTGTAGTTTTCTGAGAGACTCAACCTGTCTTTGTAGTCTGGTACATCATCATACTGTACATTTTTTTTTGTCGATGATCTGAAGGCAATAAATACTGGAGATCCATTTGGCATTTCCTATAATAAAAAGACAAACACCTCTATTTTGCATAAATACTCATTTAGAAGTTCCTGAAGATCTGCAATTGGTACAAATCCATAATTTAAAAAATCTGAAAACTACATCAGATGGCTTTTTTTCCTGACTCATTTCTGCTGGTCAAACAAGAAATTCAGTGTAATACAAGAGCTAGTTTAAGGCTGCTGTGAGAATATAATCAGCAGAAATAATTTCAATTATTTAGCTCAATCTCAGCATAGCATAGGGCTTTCTCTGATGAAGGCTGGTGGTTCTGGCACCACCTGCCTCTGTTTGAAAAAGTATTTGAAACAGAAGCATTCGTGAGCGAGACTCAAAAGCTTATGTTTCTTTTTTTTTCCATGACTGTTTTACATATTCATATTGTTTGTCTGGGATATTCAGATTTCATTCCAAATGCAGGATTTAATCAGGCATAACTGCCTATTTTATTCTAAATTAGTTTTTAGCTTTTTTTTCCTCTTTGTTTTTAAAGGACCCAAGTGCTTGTGGCATGGGAATATACATACAATCAAACATTGTTATTTATGCATCTCAGGATAACCTGCAAAATATCATTTTGTAGATATCCTCCTTATATTAATCAGTATGCAGCTGCCATCCTAAAAAGGAATACAAAGTTGACAGCCTCGCACAAACCCACCGTATCAAAAAATTTATTTTTATGAGAGACAATGTTACAGGCTGAGTTCTGCAGGATTTAATTCCCCTCTACTCCTACAGACGCACACAGAGCAGGGACAGATGCTGTCTGCCATTAAATAAAGTGAGGTGAAAGGTTGACTCCTTCTTTATTGTGCTGGGGTCTGGAAGAGGTTTTCATTCCCTTTTATCCCTCGCACATTGCAGCACTGGTGTGAGTAGTGTTCCCAGCACAATACCTGAGCTTGACTGCAGCGTCCACAAAAGCACGACGGTGCTGTGGCAAGAGACGAGTGGTGTCAGAGCTGGGTAGGCGGCAGGAGGGAACAGCTAATGCAAAGTTTAAATTCCCTTATAGTCTTTCTCCCTCTCCCACTTTGGATCACTCTAGATGTGTCACACAGGAAAGAAAGCGTTGCCTTAACTCGATAGACACAAAGTCGGCTGTCAAGTGCAAACGAACTCTGCACTGTGAGCACACACAGGTAGAAACTGAAGGGAGCAACGCCTGCTTCTGCCATGACGCATTCTCCTGTGCCCTCAAGCTCCCACCAGCAACCTTAAATTGCTACTCCCAAGGCAGCAGAGGAGAAAATGGAGTTCCTCCTTATTCCAATGAAATAACCACCTGACTGAAAAAACCTAAACCCCCTCCACCTGCTATAAACAAGTGTTGCCATGCTGGGAGCTGCCCTGGGAGAATGGTTCACTTGGTTATGTGGGCTGTGTCAACAATTTCATACAATTTCAACTGGATGGGCTTTTTTGCACGTTGGGTTTCATGTCCCTTCCCATTCAGAAGAAGCTATAATGTCTCCACTTGCTGCCTGGTACGTGTCCAAGATGAGCAATCCAAATGCACTGGAAAGAGATAATGCATTTCTTTTTCTCAAAATAGCCTTGCATATTCATACAGATGGACCTACATGAACCAGTGTTACTGTCCCTTTTAGGGAAACGTTCTCCACAGACTTCTGACTTAATTTCCCAAAACTTGTTTTTGAAGCAGGTACTCTTGATAGAATAAGTTCTGCAAAAGCTGCAAACTTCCATGTACAAAGGAAGGAGCCAAGGAGGATTACAAAGCACCCCCAGTGGCAGACCAGTCTGCTGTAAAATGGGCTGGTGGATGCCATTTAAAAAGAGAAAGAGAGAACTATGTAATTTTAAATCCACTGCCAGAGGAGAAATAACGTTATTGTTGGTAACATTTTGGTTTGAGCACAAGAGGAGATTTAGATGAACTTTACAGGAGCAGGAAAAACAGATGTTCTGATGTCAGTCTGAGAAGCAGAAGAATTTTGGTCTCCTGGTGCTTTTTTCCACATCTGCTTCCAGGCTTCATTTGACTTTGATATGCTTATTCTTCTTCCAGCCTGGGATACCAATGGCACATAGGAGAAGTGCATCCTGTAGTGTTCCTGCTGCAGGCTGACCGAGATGACCAAGAGAGCACCAGTGCTTTTGCAGTGTGCCTCTGTTCTCCGCGCGCCACAAACAGCAGAGTGAAACCACCAGCGATTCTACTAAGGTCAGCTCTGCCCTCTTCTTTGCTGTGCATAAAAGCATGAAACAGTATTGAGTGACTGTCAGATCAACCAGACCTGGGGACAGTGCTTTCCCAGGGATGAAGTGTACTCTGCTTCAGGCATTCTGCTTCAAAAGTATTCAAATGTACAACGATGGCTCTGTCAAGCGAGTGAGACACGACTGGGTAACATGCCAGATCTGTAATACAGGTTGGCAGAGAACTCCTGAATAATTATTCCTTTTGAACAATGAGAATAATTCCTCAAATCTCTAATCTATGCTTGGCAGAAATTATGCAGTTTGGAATCTTGCAGTCTTACAAACACAGGAATAAACGTCTTCGTATCCAAGGCAGAAATCCTATAGATTGGAGTCCTGTAATCTCTCACACAAAAAAATACACATCTTCTTATACCAGCTCTAATGAAAGTAAAGATAAGCTATACTTACATATTTCCATTTCCCAAACATAAGACCATCTGGTACTTCTAGACGACAAGGCATAGTAATAGTATCTCCATATACTGCATTGACTGTGTGCAATCCCAGAGCTGGAAGAGAAACAGAGAGGAAACAATTTTAAGCGTTTTCCTGAATTCTCATATGCTAGCTCACGTTTGGTTCATAAATATTACAAAAGCAGAGCCACCTCCTTTGCAAATGGTTATTTTCCAGCATGTAGGATTTATCCTCAAACCTCTAATGAAACGGGATTCCTGTCACTAGATCTCTTTACTTAAACATTATGACCTTTCCGGATCCACATTTCCTGCTGGTGCCAATGGGAGCCAAGTGGATTTCCAAACAGGATTGCACCTGCTCACCTGGATGAACACGTACGCTACAATCAGTATCCGCTATTGTCTCAAACTTAAAACTTGAAAGGGAAAATCCCTAAGACTTTATTTTCTTCATCTGAGAAACCGCACCACTTCTGCCTGGAGACGTTATGTTGCAATGCTACGTTGCGAGGAGCCCAGCAGACAAGTGATATTCTGACTGCTGTGCTACACTAAAAACTTAGAAAAGGAAGAAAGAAGAGAATGTTATTTAAATGCTGGCTTCTCTTAAACCTGGGAAACCAACTAGTCTGCACATTTAGATTTTTGAAAAATGAAGTGAAATGCTTCTATGAATTATTTAAGAATATTTTTTTTGAAACCTCAGCACAGTATTATTGTGCTAATGCATACAAATTTACAGAATAAAACTGACCCACTTATTTTCATTGTCCAAAACATGTGAACTGAACAAAAGCAAGAGACGCTAAAGTAATTAAATGTTAAAATGCAAGGAAGTTTAAAGGGGAAGATGTTAGAACTTGGTGCATTTGCTAAAAAGCAACTTTACTCTGCTCCTGTTTTCCACAGTTCCTCCTGCGCTCGGTGATGCTCGCTGCTCCTTACACTGGAGGGAGGTTCTGTCTCTGGCGCCTGGCGTCACCGAGCGAGCGCGCTGGCTGCCTGCTCTCTCCCACACCTCTGTGGCTTTTGTCAGAGACTTCCGCCCAGAGACTCAGGATCTCCCCCTTTGCTCTCCTTTCATTTGCAACTGGAGCTGCAAAATCAAAGGCTTACTGCCCAATAAACCTCATTGAAGAGAGTGCAGTGGGATGCTGGTAATGTAGCCAGGGCCACAGAAACACCCAGCCCTCTCAGAGACATTCATTTTTGCAGAGATTCAGCCCTTCTTGGTAGAGCTGGAAAAAGCAAACCTGTTCCCCTGCACCTCCAAAGACCTGAGCCGCAGACCCTTTATCTTTTCCCAAGTCCTGAGGCAACCGCTGGCATAACCTGACAATTCTCTTACTTTCTGCACATGTGCACTCTATAGGGAGAGCTTTCCCGAGAGATTTTTTTTTTTCTCTTTAAACAAAAGCATATATTTTCAAAGAGCCAAACAATTTAAATTAGATAGACTCCAGAGCATTCTCCTCAGGTTAAGACGTCAGAGCTCACTGTTAGCATCAGCTTATGTTTATCACTTGTATCACAGTGACAAATGAGGCTGTGATTTGTGCTGCATGGTACTGAGCAAACAAGGAGTATTCAAAAACCCTTCCTTAGAGATGCCTACAGCCTGAGTGGCATCACATGGTAAGGCAGAGAAGCCAGCAAGCAGGCTGGAGCTCCATGGACAAAAGGAACGCAGGAGATAACAGGCAGCAATAACCACTTAATCTTAAACTTTCATTCCTTCACATTGCTCCTTTTCAACTAAACAAATGCTAATCATCTTCTGATTCTGTTACACAATTAGTCACAAACATGCTTTAGGCACATCACTCACACTGTAAGGACTAGGTGCTCTAATTTGCTGTATGGTTCATGAAGACCAACTGATTTCTAAATTACAATAGCAGTCGGTCCACTAGATGGTGCTGAGTATGTGCAAACTCTAAAAATGATTTTTTTTTTTTTTTCAGAAATCTGTTAACTTCAATTTTATGGAAATAGAACCAATGTTTTATGAAATCAAACTATAAATGGAAGTAAAATTCAAAGCTGGAACAAATTTTTCCCTTGGCCCTCTCTTGCATTCATCCTCATTCTGATCTCCAGGAGAGGGACAACGCAACTTTGGCTTTGCAAGTTGAATCCCAATTTTCATTTCTGCTAGAGCTAGAAAAAATAGTCCCTTTTGGTTCCTCTCTCCCACAGGTGCAAAATTACAAGACACTTGCAAAGATATATGCAATTCCTAAGCTGGTTAGTACCAGTTGAAATTCCAGTCAAGTGTCATTTAGTAATTTTAAATTCTGTAATGGTATTTCACATCACATGGAAAACTAGAAACTGCTCCTCCTGCTAGAAGATACTCCCTGTCATTAGGGGAAAACAAAACAACCCTGTGGGATCTGTAATGTTGTTGTCTCTTAGACATCGACTTAACCGTTGTAAGTCGCTAAGGTAACAAGTATATGCCACCAAAGACGTGACAAGCAGCCTCATGAGTGTGAATGAAACTGCTTCTGGAAAGGATTTTTATTTACAGCATTCAGAGCAGGTAACCGATGAATGGCCTGATAAAGACTGGCCTCTGATTTTAGAGCTCCTCTTTCATCTGAAAGGCATTCCCATAAATTCTGCCTAAACTAAAATCATAATGTTTTTTCTGTGTTTGTTAACACAGAATCAGAAAAACACAGGTTTTACTTTAAATAGAGAAATGGTCCTTTCAAGAATATAAGAGGTCCAGCTGTAAAATTTTCTCTTCCCACTTCTGAAGCAACAAATCTGGGACATTTAAGGAGTCAAACTAATTGAATAACTGCAAACTTTCACTGCAGGAACTGAAGTAATCCCTGCAAAACAACTTTGCAAACGTAGACATTAAGAAACAAACTTAAAAAAGCACCTCAACAAATCTGGATATTCCCCTCTCTGTTGCTATATTTGTCAAATGGTAGGATGAAGAGGAGAATAGAAGAAAATGACTGCTTAACTATATGGCAGTGCTTACCATCAATCACCATTTTCTGAGAGGCCTTTACATAGTTTCCAGCTCATTCTAAGAAGAATAAAACGAAAGCGGGATCTACAATTACATAACAAATTGCTCCACGCCCTGACACAACACAGGGTCAATGTCAAGGCCCTTGTACCTCATCAACTGCAGGAGAGCACAAAGAATAACACTACAAGAAGTCACTGGACGTCGTGCCCTGCCTTGCTGTATTTCTGATGCACATTTCTGTAGCTAATTAAGAGGTCAACCAGCTCCCCCCGTATGATTTTCAGATGTTTCCTTGTAATACTGAGCCAGAGCTGTTAATAACAACACTAATTCAGTGCCAGGATCTCGTCCCACATAGGCAGGAGCAGCTCTACTTGAACTATGAATTACAGCTATGTACCAGGTTAATCCAGCTCACGTTCCTTCCATGTCTTCACATACAAGTTTGAGTGAGCTGAGGTGACTCTTAACTAATTTCCTCCTCTTTGAAGAAACTCAAAGTCAGATTAAACCTTTCCACATAGCCTTGGACACGGGAAGAAAGCAGCAGTATCAGGAGCTATTATGACTTGGAGAAAGATTCTTGCAGGACATTGCTAAATTGAGATGGCACTTGTTGCTGATGCTATTAATTACAGTACTTTCCACGTCCCAACAACATTGCTAACTGACTTTCTTCTTTGCCCCCCCCGCCTGTGTATCAGAGGGGAAGAACTAAAAGGACCCACATATCTGGGTGACAAAACAAAAAAATCTGACTACTCGATCAAAGGCTTAAAGGAAGAGGAGAGGCTGTTGCTATTTGAGATCCTCACCAAGAGTATATGATTGCAGGTCATAATTTAGACTAATTATTATTTTTAAATCAACAGGGTCATAAGAGGAATGGACAGATAATGAGTATCTAATAATCAGGAAGCTGATGTTTCTCTAAAGAAATAACAAAACCTGCAGGAAGTGCGTGGGAAGTAGCCATGTTTTCCACCTCCACATTCCATTTGAAATACAGAATATTTTTCTTGCCGCAAACACCTTTTTTAACTGCTTAAAAGTAACATTTTTTGTGACAAATATGAAACAGACCAAGGGCTGTTCAAACATCCTTTAGATGCAGGATCCACTGGAGACTACGAACTTGTATCTGAAAACTAGCAGAGGTACTGTCCAAAATTAAATCTTCACTAGCCTGCTTGGCTGCCTCACAGCACAGCTTACTTTAGTTACTAAAGCAAGGGAAAACTGGGCAGCTGAGCTTCTCTCAATATCCTAGAGTCCGCTAATTTAAACGGTGTTTTACATCTACCAAGATGCCCTGTATTTTCCTTCTGCACTTAATTTTTTACTGTTGATGATTCTGCCCCAGCAAGCTCAGCAATGAAGCTTTCTACTACATTTCTCTGGACCCAATGAGCAAGGTCTCATTACCAGAGAACAGCAGGACGCATTGGCCACTACGGTTCTCTACAGCAATCATCAGCAGCAAGCATGGGAGGTCAATTAGAAGCTTCTGAAATGGAAGTGTCCAAACTCAAAAGCTATTATGTCTATTTAGCCCCTACTTCAAAAACTGTGTTAGGTTTGACACTTCAAATCTCTACTTGAGGCTTTGGCCCTCCCATCTTATCTTCAGGTAGCCCAGATTAGCCTGTAACGTAATACATTGTGGGAGGCTAAGAAGTTCTGCCTAATGAAGTAAGTATTTTATTAAGTTGCTTGTTATCAAGCTCTGAACTAGCAACAGGTGGATTTTTCTTTCTGCCCTCCCCACCACTTCCTAAAGGGAATTCCGGTATGTAGGCATACATGCAAGTCCTCTTGAGCATCGATTTAGGCACCAGACAGGAAATGTCAGCATTTCACAAAAATAATAACCGTGCGTTCTTAAGATCAGGAAGTCACCTTTTACTAACAGTACCTTTTTTTTAAAGGACAAAGCAGTATATGAATGACAGCTGGGTATTGGTACAATGCAAAACATATTAGAAAAAAAAACCTGTCCACCTTTGAATGAATGAGACAGGACTTGACAACAGGTACTTACTGTCTCAGCTGTTGATACTGATAATGCCTTAAAGTGAATTTTAACACAGAAAAGTATTTTCCATTTACTTAGAAGCACTATTTAGAAAAAAAATTAATAGAGTTCACAGAATTACAGAATGGTTGAGAGTGGAAGAGACCTCTGCAGGTCATCTGGTCCAACCACTCTGCTCAAGCAGGGCCACCTAGAGCAAGTTGCCCAGGACCATGTCCAGACAGCTTTCGAATACCTCCAAGGATGGAGACTCTACAACCTCTCTGGGCTACCTGTGCCACTGCTCAGTTACCCTCACAGCAAAGAGTGTTTCTTGATGTTCAGAGTCATATCCTGTGCTTCAGTTTGTGCCCATTGCATCGTGTCCTGTCACTAGGCACCACTAAAAAGACCCTGGCTCTGTCTTCCTTGTATCCTTCCATCTCTCTCAGCCTTTCCTTACGTGTGAAATGCTCTAGTGCCTTCAACATCTTCATGGCCCTTCACTGGACTCTCTCCAGTACCTCCATCTCCTTCTTGTACTGGGGAGCCCAGAAAAGGACACACTGCTCCAGATGTGTCCTCATCAGCGCTGAGTAGAGGGGAAGGATCATCTTCCTTGACCTGCTGGCAATACTTGCCCTAATGCAGCCCAGGATACCATTAGCTGCCTTTGCAGCAAGGGCACATCGCTGGCTCACGTTCAATTTAATGTCCACCAGGACTCCCTGGAACCTTTTCTGCAAAACAGCTTTCCAGCTGGTGGGCCACCTTCCATGCTGCATTGAAGTTAGGCATATCAGACAGGACTCCATTTTATCTGCTTTCCCCCCCTCCCTTTTCCTTGTCTGGCAAAAAGCAACTTTTCCAGTAAGATATTTAGTACACTTTCAAGATATTCACAACACTGATCATGAGAGCAGAAAAGAAAATACAGCAAACATGTTATGGACCTCATGTTTCCCTACCTGGGCCTGACAAAGTCAGCTGAAAAAAGGGTAAGGCCTGTATGGATACACTGGGACTTTAGTCAACATTTTTGCTGAGCCACAACGGCCTGGGAGCCAAACAGCTCAGCCTTGAGTCTGCAGACCTCTGCAACAGAGACCCAGGTACCATTTTTTCAACAAGCTGGTCCTTGCTGATCCTTTACTGAAAACAAGCCTCTTCACAGAGCTACAACAGGCACTCTTACGCACAGCTCAGACAGACGTGCCCCTGGTCATTCTGACATAGCACAGAAAACACAAGACACACTTCAGGATGTCAAGAGACTGGTTAAAGTAAGAAAAAAGAAAAAAAAAAAAAAAAAAAAAAGGCTAGTATTGTCAAAATGCATGCATATGACAGCCACCATTCCAGCTGGTGGCTACAATCCTTGTTTCATACGCTGGGCATCAAAATAGGGAAGCAGGGCAAACACTTCCAAGAAAATTCAAACACTGATTATCTTCATCATACAAATATGATTAAAAACAAAAGCATGTGTGTTTGTGGATATTATCTGATACAGGTTATATAAACAGTATATTGTTTCTTATCTCCACCTGTTTAAACAGCGAAACAAATTCACCTGTGGGTGACTAGGACTTCAAAAGGCCTATTAGTTACAAGAGAAGTATCAGGATTATCCAAGAGGGAAACTAACTGCAGATAAACATATCGAACAGTACTTAATCTAACATGCACTTGTAAAACAGCATAACAGAACTTGCTGAACGGTTTCTTAGACTGTACCACAGCATTCCTTCAATGATTTTTAAACCCTGAATAATATTAGAGCGTGGGCAATTTTAACACCAAAGGAAAAAAAAAATCCTTTATCCTTTTATAAGCACTGATGCAATGGACAGCAATTACCCTTTGGAATTGTCAGTGCTAACTCGATCTCTTTGAAGGTGTGAAGCAAGTGAATAGAAATGCACATTTAAGATTTTTTGGGGGGGGGGGAAGACCCAACTAAAAACATGGTTGTGACTCTGGAAGATGTTGTGTTCTCTTTCGACAAGCTGGTCGAAGAAACACCTACTTAACAAAGACACAAGTAGCCAAACTCACACGAAGAGGAGCAGGTATGTGCTCAACACTGATTTTGGCAAGTACTCAGGCAGATTAGGGAGACAGGCTTGGCACCCAGCAACATCAAGGCATCAGGCAGTAAACAACACAAAACAGGCAGGGAGGGTATTTAAAGCCAAAGAGATACTGAATACATCAGAGAGCAGGCATTAAATGCCATCAGAATTCAGCTAACATTACCCTACAAGAAGTATTATGCTTGTTTAAAATACAAAGAGTTTTTTCATACAAATGAGGAAAAAATTCTGAAGGTAACATGTCAGCACTTTAGAAATCCCGTCTCCTATGAACACTAACTAATAAGCTCCTACTCCTCTCTAATTCCATATAAATAAAATGTTTTCCTTATCAATACAATGAGATGAGCTATAATTAGAAACTAGCTCAGATAACCTGTCCGATCCAACCAATGCTGCATGGGTTTTATCACCTTATCAGTAAAAAAATCCTCAGACCTCTCCTTCAAGAGGATGAAGGTCAATGCATGCTTCTCACTGGTGTTTTGCTCTATAGTTTAGCCAGTCGTGCATTGCACGGGATGCAGTTTTCCTACACATGCATACAGTTTGGCTTTCTACATAACCCTAAGCACGAGCCCAAGGCTGAGGCCTCCATGAGTTTAGGTCCAAAATCTCATGGAACTCTTTAACCACAAAGTCCTACAATATGACCAAATAAAACCGCGTGCTGTGTCCCTGTTCACAAACTAGACTGCTCAACTGGGTATCAGAGGGCTACTTCTGCTCTAAGATTCCAAACCACCCAGCTGTTTCGATATTTTCCCCGCTTCCCACAGTGGAACACAGCTTTTGCCTCTCTACACTCCCTTCCTGCAAGCTTTGCTTGGAGCTTGATTTGGAATAATTTTAGCACAAGCTTTTGAAAAGACTGAAGGAACTTTAAATCTGCAAGGCAGAGCTAATTTACAGCCTTCCAAGAACCGATGGTTTTGTAGTAGATGCTACGGTGTGTAGTTTACAGGAGTTAACGTTACTCTAAGCTTTACCCTGGGGAGGTTTACACTGAGCATTTCTCTGAACATATTCTATCATCATTTCTGCTAAAGGAGTACACTGGAGAACATAACGAAGAAAAGCTTCTTCAGTCTGAATGTACCAAACCACCTAGATTGCATCCAAATAACGATGACTAATAACCTTTTGTCACAGCTTAGGAACTTCAATGTTATATATAAAGCAATAATCATGACAGTAATCGTAATCATCAAAAGCTTCTAGAATTTTTGATAGGTATGCAAAAGAAATTTGTACATAGTCATACTCCTTTAAAATTTGAATATACATCATTAAATGCATTATCGTTGTCACTTAACGTAAAACAGGTACTGCTTTCCAAGCCAGGAAAGCTTTTGAACTACATAAAAAAGCTGTTCCTAGCATTAGCTTCTGCAAAGCTTGAGACCAAATGAGCAGTTCAAAGCTCTGTACCTGATGCAAAATGGTACCGTAAAATAAATTACTTGTGTCAGCACATCAGCCTTCCTACCTTCCCACCTCAGCCTCTGTTCTGGTACCCAGCTCCAAGAAGACAAAGGAAACTGCTAAGACCAATAGCTCTGAAATGGGACCAGCAAAGCTCTGGTTTGCTTGGCAGCAGTAAGCACATTTCTGCTTTTTAATCCGGTCCCTTTTAAATCAGGAAGGCTCCAAAATCTACTAAAGAACTGGAAGGAAAAGTCATGAAAGCCACCAGTGCCTTTGTACCGCACGGGCTTTGTCAGAGCAAGATTTTCCTTTCAAAGGGAAAGTCCTAAGCTTCTTTCTGCAAACTACCGCCCCAAAACATCACCTGTGATTTCAATGGCTTTCTATTCATACTATTTTATGGAAACCTTAGCTTTTGGCTCAGAATTATGTAACTCTGTTTCTGAATTTGGTGCTAATCCAAAACCAGTGAGATTTGACTTGTAGGCTGATTTGCTGATCCTGATGACTGAGTAAATCTTACCAGTTTTAAAAAGTTACATATATAGTGGTGTTCCTGGAAGTAGGAAAAGAAACTAGCATAATTCTCAGCAAGTATTTACAAATAGGACTTGAGGACAAAACATCTACCCATTTAAAAATGCTTTAATTAGCGTAAGGCTATCTAGAGACAATGTTTCCACAAGACCTGTGTGGAATCACGTCAAAAGACATATCCAACATTGGCAAGTTGTAGTTAGCATCAGAAAACACAAGCTGTGTTTTTTATGAGCCCCATACAGTGGAAAAAAAAGCTATTATCCCCATAGTTGGTGCTACAGCTGAAAGGCCACTGTTAATGATTTACTGTGATGTAATTTCTTGCAAGATATTGCTTAGGATAGTTCTCATAATTCAGAGGAAGAGATAAGATGGTCAGCATATCTTCTTATAAATACTTCTGTTCAAGATGTAGCCATGACTAAAGGAACTATGATTTACGCTTTTTTGACATACTGGAAAATTGAAAATAATTTATTAAAATAGTTACCAACATATGGTGTGATTTTTTTTACAAATGGTTCGGCACATCTGCCAGGGAAGTGAGTTGTAGCTTACTAAAGTTTGATAATAAAAGCAGTCTGACAAGAGATGAGCAGCAAATGTGGGGAAACAGTTTCTGAGTCCATGCTGCAATGAGTTTCAACTTTAAAGGGTATAACTAATCAGGCAAAACAGGATCAACAAAGTCTTTGTAGCTTGGTGAAACTTCTCTTTCTGAGGTTAGCCTTTGGCTGCTCCTGCAGCATATTTCTGTTATGCTTCTCAGCTGCCCTTCCAAAGCACTTTGCCATTTGCTAAAACTCCTCCAATTGTTTATCTTCTCATTATGCTAGTCAGCAATGCCACTGTGTATTCAATAGCTTAAAGGGACTTAAAAATTTCTATTAAGTCAAATAAAAACTGTGGCTCAAAAATAATTATCTAAAATCCCCCATTACATTTTGCTATGAAGCCTTTTTTCCTTTTTTTTTTTTAAAGTCAATAGACAGCATACTAAAAAAAGAGCTGGCCCTCCTGCTCTTTCCTAACTTGATATTGACAGTGTGGATCAATATGCCCACAGGCTAATAGTGCAGAAAATACACGTAATTTATACATAAATGCTGAATAAAAGGCTAAACAGCATATGTTTTTTCATATCAGAATGACGAGAGATTTTGTTTTCGTACTCTAAATAACAGTATATTACCCTGTCATCCTAGATTTTAAGTCAATGTCAAGTTGGCAGTGCACCAAGGGAGAAGACCTGAAAAAGAAGGCTAAACTTCTCCCACTTGCACCCCTCCCCTGGCACACGCTGCTGCTTCACTGCAGCGAGAGGCCTGGGAAATGGAGCTGCAGTTGTGGTGGCACCAGAGTGGAGATGGCAAAGGAGGCCCAAACCTGATGGCTCCCTTCCAGGGGCACCTGGAAGTGCGTGGTCTGTTTGTCATGGAACGAGACACTCAGGCTCCCTTCCTACCTCTTCCCATCAGACTGCGCAGGATTAAACTAAGAAGCAACCATAAGATGACAAGGAGGTGGTCACTGCATCCCATTTGGTCAATTGCTGTTTCTGGGAAGATGCAATCACAGCAACATGTTAAAACTGTGATCATCATTAACAAAAAACAGTACTGCAGCTGAGACCCTGACCCAGGGTGCTCCTCTCCAACTACGGAAAACACAGGAGAAAAAACCCTTCTCTCTCACACACGTTATGGTCCACATATGCTAGTAAAGTATACCTAGCTTTTCTATATACAATTATCCCTTTTTGGTACATCCCTTTAGATTTTGGTCTGTGAGGATCCATAAGCAGATAAAGAGGAAAAAGAGCAAGAGACCTTCCATATACAGCTGTTTTGGAGTTAGGCACTATCTAAGAAACGCATGCCTTATTGATTTACGCTCCAGCTGCTGCATCAAAACAGAGGAAAAATAGTTCAAGCAAGGCCCTAGCTTTGGAAAAGCAGACAGTAAGCAGCATTTTCTTGCCCTCGGCATCAGCCAGATGCAAGGAAGCACACAAAGATTGCAGCATCATAGGAAAGTCTGACCCTGAATCCACCTACTCCCAATCAAATATATGGAAGGGCTCCATGGCCACGCTGGCAGAGCCAAGAGCAGCATTAAAGCTACTTAGTTTTCCTCATTTACCTTCTGTGCCTTTTCTACTCACTTGGTGAAAACTGCGTGGTTAACATACCTAAAGGTTGGCTGTGCAGTAACAGATAGAAAGATATACCTCACACTATGAAGGTAACTAAAAAACCCACTGAATTTCCTCATAAGTGAAAGCTTAGTAATAATTTCTGTTGTACAAAAAAATGTACTGCTCCAGACATGTATAAATTTCTTACATTTCTTTAAGCATGAAGGAGTCTCAAGAGAAAAATCAAGGTACCAGAAAGCAAATCAGAGGATCACTTTGCAAATATGATTAAAAAAAGGCACTGATGATTCTAGTTAAAAGTAAATTAATGCAATGGAAAAAAAACCTTAGGAATTAGGAAAAACAAGGTAACTCAAAAAATTAGAAAAAATAACGTAGTTAAATCAATGCGACCACAGTCCTCCTATGCAAAGGCATCTCAAGAGCATACACTGTTCTAACAGCCTCCCCCTTGTGAGTTGCCTGTATTCTGCCTACAGCCCTCCTTATAGGAAGGGGCACTTCCCTTCCACCTGTCTAGAATCCTTCCAAATTGAAAATCAGTGCCTGGCAGTTTTCAATAATATATTTTTTTTAACTATGCCTGTTGTTCCTCTACTTCAAATCATCATTTGCTCTGTCAAGTAATCCTAAAACAAAGAAAAAGGCCAGATCTCTGCTATTCAGTATGTACCAGATCCGCAAACCTCACTCTCTCCATTGCCTGCACATTCACCTGGGCATTTGCTCACTCACGCAAAGCTTTCCTAAGGTTCAGCTCCCCAGCTTCTGCTGTAGACTTGCTGTCTGCTATCAGTATTCCCCTCTGCAGCAAACAAGGTTGCCAGCAAGTAGAGAACAATCTATGTGGAGAAGGCACCATTTTTGCTTCTCTTTCTTTATCAGTGCCCAGCCGTATTCCTGTAATAATCCCATATAGCCTAAGAAGTAAGAAATAAAATATCTGGTGAACGCAAGTTTGATCAGTAATTTGCAGAAGTGGACAATGCAGCTCCCACTGACACTCTGCTGAGATGGGCAACCCAAATCGTGCATCCAACACTGTGTATCACAGAAAGACATGCTTCCTACCTGCTCTTCGTCAAGGCTGTGGGGTCCACAGCTAATTAACAGGCAGTGTCCTGCCACCCTTCCATACTGCAGTCACACTTAACCAGGCCTGCTGCTTGCTGGTTTTAGCAGTGTTTATTCTCAAAGAAACCTGCTGGATTTCACCAACCGAGCAAACCATAACCTGTGACTGTAATGTGCACAGAATATTATTTTCAGTGAATGAGTTTTATTTACTTGTGGTGAAAACCATGCGCTAATCATGTGTAAAAAAAAAAAAAAAAAAAAAACGCCTTACAGAAGGCACAACTTTAAAGGGCATAGATGAAGGACAGATTTATCCTTCCGTAATGCTGAGCGGGTGGAAAAAGCTATACCTGCTTTCAACAGAAAACATCCAGCCCTTCCAAATTAGGGAAGTAGATTGCTAAATGGAAAGCATCAGCTTTATGTGCCATCAGGTGGCTCGGGTTGGATGGACACCCCCCGAGCTGATGATAGGCTTTTGGCTGCTCCGTCTGTTTTCCAACTGCGTTCCCTACCGATAAGGGAGAGGACAAAGCGACACAGATGAGATGAATATAGCCTCCCCGAATCATCAACAGGTCTTTGTTACCTGGAGACAAGACCTATCATTTCACTGATAGCACAATAACATAGATATGGGGGCGGGGGAGGGGAGCTCATTGAAAGTATAATGCTATAAATCCTTACGATTTATGCTAAAATAAGTGACTGACAGCTCCTCTGAGGATCTCTTTAGATTTAATAGGCTCCTCACAGACACAGCTTTTCAAATTTCACAGATGCCAGTAGCCAGCCCTGGTATTGGCAATTGTCTCCTGCTGGAGGAGAATGAGCTGAAGCAGATGTGCACTTTCACCAAGGGGAGAAATCAGCATCACCTTTGTTTCTGAGAGTTTCGTCTTCTCCTACCTTTCTTAACCAGTGTGCTGAAAATCAACAGGTGTATCAGCAGCACAAACCGCAATCCGTATATAAAAAGTAAGAGTTAACACTACAGACTCTTATTCAGTGGTGAAACCATACACACACAGATACAGAAATATGTAAGGCTGGTGTGACTGCAGTGCCCATCACTTCTACTTGTGGATATTACTGACGTGTGATGGAATGAAACGCTGCCAAATATCGGGGTCTGTTTCCACCTCATATGTATTTACATATGTACACGCATATATAAGCTAGCATCTGATGTGCTATTACTTTTCTTCTTTACATGAATTCCTTATTGTTTTTACAAGAAAAAAAACAAACAACCCTCCTTGCTTAAAATAATGCTGCATTTTTAAAACAATGCTGGAAAGGACCACACAACTGCAGATCAAATCTAGTGGATGGCCTCACAGCTTACAATGTTCTTCCAATATAATATAACATTAGAACATACAATTACTGTCCAGTTATTGAACAAACTGCTGTAATACTCAGCTGCCCTCTGGAGAAAACCATGAAGGATTAGGAAATGCAAAGTATGGTTCCTTTTAATTTTTAAATTAATATATGAGTTACTTTGTAGAATTTTAAACTGTAGGTATTGCTTTCTGCAAATACAGTGATGCTATAAAGTTTAAAAGCAGCAGGATACATTGTAAGGCCTATCTGTAGTCCTCAAAGGGTACTAAAGGGTTACTGCAAGTGTGTGCCAACAGAAGCAATACAGAAGTTTAATCTTTCTAATATTCATGCACATATTTATCTTCAAGAACAAGTTGTCCAACAGCATAAGGATGAGAGCACAGAACAGCAGCACTACTACTAGAGAACAGTTATGCTGACCAGGCTTCCCTCTCTATTATTATACATGCTGTGGTAGCTTCCTGAACGTCCAGGACCTCATTTATAAGATGATAGAGAGGGCACAATCAACTAAC
The DNA here is from genome assembly GCF_036417535.1 of Chlamydotis macqueenii. NCBI lineage: Eukaryota > Metazoa > Chordata > Aves > Otidiformes > Otididae > Chlamydotis > Chlamydotis macqueenii. Next base: position 95,963,057 of record NC_141556.1, on the reverse strand, counting down.
TGCTCAGGGACCCAGCCCAGCCCAACCTTCAGTGGAGCACTTCAGCACCCACTGTCACTTCCAGATTGTAACCCCTGCTCAATGAACCTCCCCTCCATGGGGGGCTGCCAATGAACTCCAGGCACGCAGCACGCGCCTCTGCCACGAATAAAACCTGGGACACAGTTTGCAGGAACAGAGGAACTTTGACTACGTGGGTAATACACTACGCTCGCTTTAGGGAACGCACTCGCTGCATGCCACTTGTTTCGACATAGTCCTGAACAGCAGTATCAGAAATGATTGCAGCTGCACAAACTTGGATGCTTGTAAATTTAGATTTCGATGTGAATGGTTGAGTAAACAGCAATTCCTTCAGAGCAGCCCACCTCAGTTAGACGTGCGGCTTCCAGCGCAGAGTGGCCACACTTACACCGTCATTGAAACTCTGTAAACACATATCTTGGTGTGAAAGTGGCTTGCTTTCTCTATACACCTGCCAGAAACTCTTTGCGGAGAAGGCAATGGTGTTTCAGTTAGCATGACAGCTTCTGCAGCGCATTACGCACTTGTAAACTGCACTGACGCCCAACTGCACTTCTCAGGACAGTTCAACATGCCGGTTTGACCGACATACTCGGGCCACAATCACCAGTTTCCTTACCTAGGCGCTGCTGCTGCTGCCCATATCGCCACTTTTCCCTGAGCAGGAACACCGAAGTCAGGTCTCCTGAGTCGTTCTTTTGATTTGTGGCAGCAGCTTTTACCTGTACACTGCTAGTTCTCCATTTTTTTGAGGCTAACCACATACTCGAGCGTTACCATTTTGGAATAACCATAGAAGACAAGGTGTTTGCTATGTACCCCTTGTGTTGGCCAAGCACACAGGCTATTGCAGCGCCAGACTGAAGCAGATCACTCACGGAAGGGCAGAGCCTTTGTGCGCCATCTTTATACAGCAGCACAACAAAGTAAACGAGAGGTACCTTACTTCTTGCCTAAGAGCCATCTTGGGTTTTCTGCAGAGAGATAGCATTCGCACAGCGCCCAGAGAGGGACTGCTTCAGCTTTTTGGTAAGTTAAAAGCATCCCTGAAGCACTCAGTCACAAGTTGTCCTGCTGTGCTGTGGCTCTCAAAGCCATCATATGCCCGAGTACTCCTGGAGCACTCACTACCTACAGCCCTTCCTAACCATCTCCTCTGGGTCAAGAGGAGTGTGACCACGCTGGGGACTTGGCAGAAAACACTTCTGAAAGGCGAAAACAATCTCACAGCTACTTCAAGCCATATCTTAGTATCAGGAGGGGCGCTAGGATGGCTCAGTGGGGCAAAGCAGCTGGCCCCCAAAGACAAAAACTTGTTATTCTGTCTTTTGTGAGAAAGCAGAATGCTTTTTAATAGTCTACAGCTTCTGTAAAAACATGCACTAATTAGCACATATATTTAAAAAAAAATGCTGCTGTATCTAATTATTCTCAAGAAGTCCTGAAAACTAATTATTACTTCTAGAATCCTTTCTCCTTTTTGGAGCCAGATAGGGCCCTCCCTAAAATACGAAGGCTAGAGAATTATTTATGTGAGCTTTGACCATGTCTGAGCAGCTCAGGGAATGATGTATGTTTTTAATGCCCTGATACTGACAACAAGCCTTTTTACTCTAAATTAACGGGAAACAAATGTCACATGGTGAAGATAAAAGTGACTTTGCAAAGTTTCATTCTTTAGAAGTTGCCTTTTTAAAGAGACCAGGGTCCTGCAGAAATGTCAGTACCAGCTTGTCTGACGGAACAGAGGGATGCTACGGCACGTGCATCTGCTCATGACACATGCGTAGTATGGGTTGTGTGAGCACAGGGGGGAAATCAATAGTATTTGGGAGAATGTATCTAATTTTAGGATGGTCTTAATTGGGCCTCACCAAAAAAAAAAAAAAAAAAAAAAACCGAAACAAAAAAAAAGCATCCCAAAACCCCACAACAGAAAACCAACCAACCAACCAGAATAACCCAAGTCACCCTCAAGCAACATAGCTGCTGCCTTTAGTTTCTCACAGGTACAAATCAGGTTTTTAGGCTGATTTGCTTTAACTTTATATGCCCTTTTTTTTTTTTCTTAAATGCAAATTTATTTATTATTACACAAATTTAGTCTGAAAGAGAGATATTCACAGCCTAAACCAAATCCACAGAATTAAGTGACAGTGGTGAAGTAGCTGGGTTATGGGACCCGGTGCAGGCTTCGGGTGTAGCCCTCCTGGAGCAGAGCTTCAGCACGCTCCTGGCTCACCAGCCAGCCCCCTGGTCATTCCTTCCTGCCAGAACAGGACAGGGACCCTTGAACAGGAGCCCACAGCTTCTGCACACAAGGGCTGTGAACCTGGACCTTCAGAAACAGCGCTCAAAAACATCCTTTTAAAAGAAGTCAGTAAGAGCCTAAAAGTATCAAACTTGTATTTACAGATTACTGTTTTCAGCAATGGACTGGAACACAGTTTCCCATGGACATACCTGCTATTTCACTTGTTTTAAAACAGCAAAGCAAAGGTCTGCAGGTGTGCAATGCCTTGCCCACCACAGGGGAGGAGAGTTGCCAGCTCCAGCAGAGCCAGGATGGGTAGGATGAAGCCATAAAAGAAGCATAAAAAAGTTTTGAATTGGGTGACAGACGACAAGGCTGCAGAGTTGTAAGAAGGTTTCTGCAGCACCTTTCACGTTATACCCTTGGCATTATCCTAAGACATTGTTTAATAAGCATAATACCTTTGCTTTGAGGCTGGAATACCAACAAACCCCTGAAAGTAGCTTCACATGTGAACTTGCCTCCTGTGCACCAACAGCTGTTCCAAGAATTATTTTCCTCTTTAGATAGTCCATATAAGTATCTGAAATTGGCTGCTGCAGTACTGAAACGAGTCCAACATAAAATTAATATCCATCATAGCTATTTAAAAAAATCCCTCAATATATTAAGTACTCTACAAACAAAACAAGGCACCTTAAATCAAGCTGAATGCATCTGAGTAGGTTTTCATTATCTAGATTTATCTTAGGTACATGCAGTTTCATTGTCGTTACATTGCAATAAGAGCCATTTTGTACACATAAAAATATTAAAACATATTTTCTTCTCAAAATGACTAAAATGTGATAAAAGCCCACACAATACTTCCCTTGCCTTGATGTTTTCAAGCGAGTACCATATGGCTTGTCTGAATCCCTCAAGAAGAGGTTTCCTGAATTCAAAACTGATTTCATTTGGCAGGTCCTTCTTCAGAAAATGTAAATTCCTATAACATATTTTAAATTATATTCTAGCTAACAAAACATTGTTTTCTCATCATAAGTGGGAGTAAGCTTTTACAATTTTTTCACTTTAATTGTAAAAGCAAATTCTTCATCTTTTAGAACTGGCAGTAGCATTATTTTAAAATATAGTATCTCTGTGCATTATTAATAAAGTAATATTTCATAGGTGCCTCCAAGCCTCCCCTATATCTTATGACATTGGGCACTCCAAAGATCTGGAGTATGTGATAATCTTCTCAAACAGCTGTGCAATCTAAGAAAGAAATAAAAGCAAAGGAGGAAAATAACCTTATTGAAAATCCTTTTCTTCTACAGGGAAGCTGCAGCACTAAGCTCTTATGACTGGCAGAGGCTAGGCAGGCAGCGTTTGGCATGATGATTACTTTGGGTTGGGTTCTCCACTGTCTTGCTACAGAAGACCATCCTTCCTAGGGCTTGTCTTCACAGACCAACCAAAGTAGGAATAACAACAACCAAAGGTTTTTCTGAAAAAAAACATCTTATGGGCCCATCTGAAATGCAGTAAAATATTCTGGTTTTGTCCTGGATTCTGCACCAGTCTAAAATCACATCTTTGTTTCTCAGGATGGATACAATAGCTACAACAGAAATTGCTATTTAGTTACACTTCAGAGAACAAAGTAGTTTGTCATCACAGGACGCTTCTGTACTCCTAAAAATAACTGGAATACATTTACTATGATAAACCTTTAGAGCTGTGTGAGAGGCTTTTCTTTACACCTAGAGGAATACGAAGCTTGCAGAACTGCTGCTCCTAGGCACCCCCACAGGAAGACAATGGGTTAAGAACTTGACAATTTCCATTAAAGTTTCACAGGGACACAGGAGATACTTCATATCCAGAAGTGTTGTGAGGCCAGGAGAAGGAGAAAAATATAAAGCAAAGATAGTGGCCAGATGAGAAAAAAAACAAAACAAGTAAAAAACTTGCAAAACAAGCTTGAATTGACAAGCTACCAGAGCATCCAACCTGCAGAGAAGCTTGCAAGGCTCCCAGGAAGACACAAGCTTCCATGGGAACCTCCACTGGCTTCACCACCAGAGGAACCACCGATAGGCATGAAGACAGGGAAAACCAGCCACTGTTAGCTCTACTGCCCCTCTTTTACTCAGTTACCTCTCCAAACTTGTATTTTCAGCCATTTCTGTGGAGAAGGGTAATCTGGCACCAGCTGTCAGGCTACACAGACATAGCTCTCAGGGAGGCAGGCAACCGGAACGTCAGTCACAGCGTAACAGGCAGATGGAAGGAAGTTACAAGGGAGCATCAACACCCTCCCCAGTACTTGAAGAAGTTGTCCAGCTGAAATGATCCTGAACAGACAAGGTGAGCTACAATTGCAGACCCATTTTTCTGTCTCCAGCTACTAAGGGACAAGATAGTGCTATACTGTTCTGGCAGGAGTATCACTTCATCAAAGCTATTATTTGAAAAGCAGGAAAACAACAGGAAAAAAAGGTCTTCCACCCCAAAAACGACATTCAGGGAATTCAGAGGGTGCGGCAGATTTGCCATATAAAGGCACAATCCTAACTAATCTTACAGATGCAATTCTAATTAGGCAGGAAAGGAAGAACGGCTGGCTGAAAGAACAGTGGATTGATTTAAACCAAATCACTGATTTTAATCATGGATTTAAATCAACTGCGCAGGACACCTTGATTTAGCTCATCAACTTTAATCTTGCACTTCTTACTTTTTTCCTAATGAAAGCTCATTCATTTTGTTAAGATAATGTGGAGAATTGTAAAAAGCACACACTTTATGTTAAAATGGATTAACATTTTTATTCTCTCTCAATGTTGATGACTTGTGACTACAAAGCTTGAGCTAACTGATTTTTTAACAGCGTTAAAAAGCATTGCTTTTAAAAATCATTCAAATTTGAAAGTTCATATATGAAACACATTGTAAATTATTTTAGAGATTGTAATAAATCTAGGCCTTGATAAATATATAAAGGATTTCTGCTTAGTTTTATTCTAAAACTATTTAGATAAAACACCTCAAACTTGCAACACCATAGACTTTAATGTATTTCCGTCAAAGAACATTAGAGCCCAGTAAAAGGTAAAGCATTACATTATTTGGGGACACCTACTGATAGTATGAAAGCTGATATTATACTCAGCATTCTCTTAAAAAAATAAATAAATAAATAAAAGAGTTGTCAAGACATTATTGTAGCCTCCATCAACTAAAAAAGAGCAAAGGATTGGTGCTGAGATCGCAACGCTGAACTCCTGAGAGTACTTCAAATATGAGATAGAAATCCTGACTAGATATTATTGAGAAAAAAAAAAAAAAAAAAAAAAGAAGCTTTGTAATGTATTGTGGGGAAAAATAATCGAAGCAAGTGTCAGCAGAAAGGCAGAGGACACATCAGGACAGTACTCGTGCTGAAAAAGACCCGGAGGTGGCAGAAGAGTAGAGCGGATTTCATGTGTAGGTACTTGTAATGCAATCATAGAATCATAGATGTGGCAGCAGTGCAGGGAACAACAAAGTGGCTTAATAAGAAGAGATATTAAAATGATTTAAAGGATGTTTTAGGAGAGTGGGCTGACAGACACATTCTATCTCGTATGCCCACGCGTTACCAGTGTACAGCATTAGTGTTTCATTCAATACTGTTTCCCTTTTTTCCTTTATTTAGCCTTGCCAAAAATAAAGATTGTCAGAAAACACTCACTTTGTACCAATATACACCAAGACATACTTCTCCATATAAAATTCCGCAAACCAAATACTAAGTTACATGAGCTAAATACAGGACAGAAGTACCCAAAGCTTGTAGCCAAGTAGTATCTCATTTTAATTGTATGTACAATTCTGACTGTTTTTGTAAGGGAAAAGTTCCTGACTAAAAATATCAACTCTATCCTCGAGAGCTTTCCTTTACTTAAATCTTCACCAGAGTGCTAAGGCTCTGCTAAAAATGAACAATGAAAAAAAATGGTGACGCTTTATTCGTTAGTCCTGCCCTTGGTAGGCATTCAAAGCTGCTTATTTCCATGTCAATGTCTTAAGCGCCTTTCCCTTCCCTACTCCCCTTCGCTCTGCAAAGCTTTGACAGAAAGATGGAGATGGAGCCCAACCCAAACTATTCAGAGCCAAAGCAAACCTAAACAAAATTTGCAACACGCGCCCCTCAGCCCCAAAGATTAAGAATGTTTGATTTGCTCAGCCATATTCTACCTCAGCAATCTCTGCGGATAATTTTTCCCCTTTTACTGACAATGTTTTTGAATAGGAAAGATTTACATTTGAATTTGAAAAGTCACGATAACTTTGCGGTTCTTTTCCTTACAAACTACAGGTACCCGAAGCACAAAGTGGCAATCTGCTAACCAAGACAGATGCAGCGATTCTGTTATTTTTCTTTTTTTCTTTTGACACATGAAAGGAAGGATAGACTTTTTAAACACCACTCGAAAGCATACAAGTGATAAGAACAGTCAATCCAGAAGGAACATTCAGAAGAAAAAAGAACAAGCTATGGTGGGTAAATGATGAAGATTTAAAAAAACCTCCAGATTGTTGGCCTTCAGCATACATGTGTCAGATAAATTGAAGTACAGCTTAAATGGCAATGCAGAATTTCTTCTGCTTTACAATTAGGAGCCTCAGCTATTTAGTTTTGCGTATTTGCTTGGGAGATAATTTTCTAAGGGCCAAGCTACATAATCTATGCGCTAGCAGCAGGACTCTAGATAATTGAAGTTATCTACTTGCAGATCCAAGAGGTTAATAGAAGAACACAGCTGTGAGTTGATTTGTTGGGTACCGCAGTCTTGGAGGGCTGAAAACTTGCAAAAGAGAAGCTTTGCAACACTTGGAATAGGTTCACCTTTCACATAACAGCAGCAAAAGAAACACTCTCCAAAATCATGGGTGTGGTGCCAGTTAAGAGTGAAGGTGGTGGCACCAGGAGAGAGAAGAAAATAAGCTGTATTAACTACGAGCAGTGCTAGTGTATCAGTCTCCAAGTGTCTTTTGCACACTACCTCCTCTCCCTTGCATCCCAGTAGGATTAGATAGTGCAGTTTACACCAGGGACCAGACATGTTTTTGAATGTTCGATTTTTTAATGTCATCCTCCAAAGTTATAAACCAAGTTCCTGTAATTTGGTTCCTGTGGATCATTCGACCTTCGTTTCAGCTTCTAGCAGAGGGGAGACAGTGCGGACAGAAAAGCTCCCTCAATTTCAGCCCTTCACCTTCTTTACTCAGTCTTCGCACCTGCATCTTTTAAAATTATGGGTTTCAACTGAAAGTAAATACTCAATGCATTCAAAATCTTGAAAGAATCATACTATCTATTCTAAGAGAGCTTCCATAAATCACACTATTAGAGCAGGACAATGAAACTGGTTCAAATGCTATTTCTCAGGGCACTGAAGACACCTCATGAGATACTCTATCATCTCATCTTAAAGACAAACTTATCATACAAACAAGAAAAAAAAATAAATCAGAATGCACATCTACACTGCTTATGAACCTCAGCCTGTACAAACTCCCCTGACAGTAGAAAAGCTGCACAGTGTTGTAGCTGATGAATGAATGCATCTTTTAATTCATGTGTTCATTTTTTGAAAAATCATTAAGCTAGCTAAAATTATCTACTAAAGCGAAAAAAAAACAGTAAACTTTTTGGTAACCAATAAAACGTCAAAAGATAAAGAGCATCTATTTAGCCAAATAGCAGCTATTCCTGCTGGTTTTGGCATACCTAGCTGGATACACCTACGGTAGCTGCTGTAGTCGATGCAAACTAAGGGCAGAGTTTTCCCCATTTTCCATCACAGCCAGAACTGCTATGTCTAGTCACTTATCATAACAGAAACATATGCTTAGGAATAATCACTGAAAACCACCTTACTCTGTACTTTTCACCAGATATTACTTTGCAGATTAATTCAAAGCATAAAAGCTTGCCTTCACAGCTTGCCTACTATGTTCACACTTCGTCCTACCTAGAGCTGTTTTAGTTACCCAAACAACATACAGAGTTAAAACATTACTAAACTATATAACAAAAAAACCCCCACCAAACTCAAACAAACAAAAAAAAAAGCCCCCCAAAACCCCAAATCCTAAGTATTTCACATTAAAAAGTTTAGGTGAATCAAGACACTCAATCAATTCTAATTTACGGTGAGAGTATTTCTAAAATACAGTTGAAATTTGCAAAGATAACTTTGCCTTCATATGACTATTTGCTTACATTTTTCAAGTATATTCATATCTAACCCAGGTACCCAAGTTAGAAAATGCAAATTGGACAGTTTTCTTGTCCAGCATTTTCCTCAAATATATATATAGTACACTTAGGTATATTTGTTATTAAGTATTGGTTTTACCTATAGATCATGAAGTAGGTTGTCCTGTCCTCTAGTATCCTTGAAGATCAAAATTAACTCTAAAACTGTCTGTTTTAAAAATATGTCTACTGAAACTTATACACACTTTGGCACCAAAAACCAAATTTGATAAACAATTACATCTTCCTCCCAAAGGTTTCTCCAGCCTTCAGTCTTCCCCAAGCAACTCACACGACTCTCTCTGTTCAGCCCCTTTCAGATTAATGAATTACTTGTTTCACAACAAACTAAAAAAGACCTAAGAGATTTTTGCTGACTTCTGCCAAAACAGGCCAACATACTCAGGTTTAAGAGGGAACAACATGGGAAGCAATGTCAGAGGCCCAGGCTTATTGAGGCACATCAAGTTTTACCCCTTTCCTACTAGATTACAGCACACTGTACTCCTTTGGCTGATTGGTATTTCCACTGCAGGGATATACACTACAGGAGTAGCTGTCACTGAAGTAACCACAAAACATGCTATTTAATCCAGCTTCTAACGGGCGGTTCAAAATAGCCTCCTGCCATTGCACAGTAGTATAAAAATTCACAATTTCCACAGAAAAATCTGAAATTGATCTGATAGTGACAACTCTGCAAGACTTTTCCGGGGTTTTATGACACGTCAGCATTATATATCTGGGGAATAAATAAACTGAACACAGTAATAATTTTTTGAGTGATTCTTTCAGATTCTATTGTACGTTGAAATATAAATTTATAAGCTGCTTCTGAGATTCTAATCTCTAGCTTTAATCGCAATCAGTAAAAAAGAAATTGTTATAATTTGATGTCCAACTGTGAAAATAAAAAGTCATTTTCTGTTTTGGAAAAACAAAACGGATTCTGCTTTCAGTTTATTCTTCAAGAAACATGAGGTGGGAAGAAGCAGCTTTAAATTGCTGCTTGTAAGTGCCACTTGGAGGCACGGCTACTTAGAAAATTAAACCCATAATAGATTACAGTACACATGCAATTCCAGGTCTCCTAGGTATTAACCTCATGTTCTAAACACAAGTTAATTTGACTGGGCTGCCTGTCACAAAACTACAGAAAGTAAGATCCAATAACTTTCCCACTATAGCACATTGATCAGTTCCTCTAACAACTTACTGCCATTCCGCTTATACATAAAATCACTGTGTGCAAATATCAGAATTACTCCTCTTCAGTTACTTTTATATTCCCTGTTAAAAAAATATGTGACAGCAAAAAGCAGTCAGCAGAGTAAGCATTAAAACACACATATAATCTACTTGATTTTATAGAGATGTCAGCATATTTTTTATCCGTTATTACAGATTTGCAATCTTTCATACCGCTCAGATAAAAGATACTACAATTTCTCTCTGCATTTCAAACGTTGGCATTGTTAGGACTTCTATTACAGAAGCATGAAGCAATCTGAAGGCTCAGCCTCCACCGTACCAGGCGCTACACATCTCTGGAGGCAGACTGTCACAAACATCTTGCAAAACAAGCAAATACAGAGGGAAAAGATGAAAGGTAAAATATTTCTTCTTCCATCTCTCCTTCCCATAATCTCCTCACCCTTAAAATGGCCATGGGAAGTAGAACGCAGCGAGCAGACACTGATCACCGATCTGCTTTCCAAGCGTGGAGCTGTACCGCAGAGCTGGGAATGGCATCCCACGCGCCACTTCTACTGGGCTCCTGGGTTTGCCAAGTGACCTTACACGGCATGCGCACCACTGCAGAGCAGGTCACACCTGCTTCTCACAAGTGGTCTCACCTGCAGACAGGAAGCTGGAAACCTCACTCTTTAAGATGGTCTTCCTCAAGTCAAGGCATGAAATTGTGCAAAAGGGCAGACCCACCTATTACAAAAGGACAGAGACTGAAACCACCTTCTCCAACAAGATTAACCCAGGAATTCAGTTCTAAATGTGCCGTTTCTTAAACCAACCACCCTTGGCTGGTTTAAGTGGTGAAAAGGCATCTCGAGGGAGATGGGAAGGGGTAAGAGGCAAGGACAGCCATTCTGCCTAGGGACAGTGCATTTCACAGATTCAAGAGATCTTAAAACCCATTACGTTCAGGGCTTACAGCCACACGCTCTGTCACGGCGCAGAGGCCAACTCTGGAGGAGTCCAGTCAAACAAAACAGACACTGAGAGCAATAGCTATTTCATGCTTCTCTAAGTCTGGCTTACACAAATGACACTTCCCTGTACGGCCTCCTGTTAGCAAACCCCCATGGATGCTACCACCAACGGCTGCTGAAAAACGAAGCGTTAGGAAGGATGTACAAGTGCAGGATGATCAGCCATACGTGAGCGATTCAACGCAAAACCCAGTGCTGTTCTGCTTTGGCAGGTCTGAACACTTACCACAGGTGTATCTACTATTTTTGGGCTTCATTCATCTCAACTTTACGCTTTCAATCTGAAAAGTGTACAACTGGTAAAGCTGTTCCTGGACAATAACTTTATTATTTTAAGAGAGAGGAAGAAGTAAAAATAGTAAAAACTACAGAACAGCAAGCCATAATAAGCCACAGCTATATTTTAATTCACTTAATCGTTAACAAAGAACATTTATAAATCAGAATCCTTCTCAAAAACATTAACTCAATCAGAGATATATCTCTGTAGGAGCATGACAGCACACCCATTAACACAAATTTAGAGTCAGTACTGCTTTTTGGTAATCAAAGTGAGATATAATGGAGAAATCTGAATTCCTGAAGTTGCCCTTCAGTCACACTCTGAGAAGATACCCAGCTCAGCATTCCAAGGGTAAGCACAGCTAGTTGCGTAGCTACTTAGGATTATTATGTCTCTACAAAATATAAACCCCCCCAAATTCAGTTGCCATGGATAACTGAAATTTTGCAATCTAGTGCAAACCCATAGAATCCTCTATTAATTATATAAAAATTGCAATTTATATGTTTAGAGACAGAAAATCAAATAAATCCATCCCAACTCAGCAAACTCAAAGCCACAAGCTGTGAAAATAAACAAATTTTTCTTGCTACCTGAAGATATCTTAGGTTCCTAGAAGGACAGAAAACAAAACCCTTCTACACATTTAGAAACTACATTTTGGAATCAAAACTTTTGAACAAAGGATTTGTAATAAGGTATTTAAAATATAGTTTAAGCTTAGCTGTGCATTTTTCAGTTTGCTCCAGGGACTGAGGCCTCTCATCTTAGACAACGAGCCAAATGGATCCAGCTGAAAATCAGGGGCCTTTTAGTGTATGTCAAACAGCCACATGTGCTGTAAATTAAGAGTATTTTCCCCAGCCTTTGAAAGGTGTCATCTGGCAACTCCCTATCCACCACAGGATCCACAAGACAAGTTGTTGATAGCTACCATCCGCACACTTTCCTCACTCTTCTGCTTTTTCCTGCCCAGTCACAGAGAACCATAGAACACTGAGCGTTTCCTCCTTGTGTACCTAAAATAAAAGTTCAGGGTATAACACAGCCCAAATTCCTCAGCTAAAAAATAACCTGAATTGGATTCATCTCTTGTCTGGAAGGAACACATGAAAAGACATTACAGGGGAAAGAAACCCACAGGTGACTGACTCACACTAGACCCAACCCATGTACTTTTTCACTAACATCAGTCTCCCCATGTAATCTCACTGCACAACTTTCAAGAGGAACAAAGTAATAAATTCTTTCTTTACTCCCACTTAGCCGTATTTATTGTCATGCCTGCCAGGAGCTCCATTAATGCTCCCAGCACTGCTCTGGTTTTCCACTTGTTCCTTGCCGGCCTAAAATGCTCACAGTAATGTGCTCTAAAGTTTGCTCTTGCCAAGCGCAGAAGCAGCACTCCCAATTCTTCTGATCTGCACAAAGTGTAACTTCATTTTATACCAAGGTTTTTTTTTTTGCAAGAGGTGCAAATAAAAAGAAGCGTGGGCAGGAAGTTAGTCAAAGATACATCTCTAGGAAAGCCAGTCAAAAATACATGTCTAGGATTAGCCAGGAGGTCTGGGTGGATATCTACCCACCATGCACCTGAAGTTACTGCAGAATCACAGACTCAAAGAGAAGTCTGGGCTGAAGGGAGCTTTGGAGATCATCCAGCCCAACCTTCTGCTGAAAAGAGGCAACAGATGAGATTATTCATGGCCCTGTAAAGCCAATTCTTAAATATTTACAGCAAAGTACCACATTTTTATCTAATTCTCCTTTTCAAATTAGGTAATAAGTGTAAGAAGAATGCTCAAACACCAGACAGATGTTGACTTTAACAGAGGCCTTTCATTTTGACTTATTTTCACTTATTAAGTCTTTTCACACATAAGGAACAACAACTCAAAACAGAAATTAAAAGCAAGGTTAAAAAGTTGCTTCAAAACCATCCAGCATCCTCCTGCTCTAGAGTTTTACAATAACGTGGAGATAACACCACCAATAGACGCAGCTCCACAGACCTGAGCAAAGCGTCCTAGAGACCCTGTATTCCAGGTGACATTTGGTGCAAAACCCAAGCCACCAGATTGTTTTCCCGCTGGAGACAGAAAGAAGCTGCTGAGCTGTTTTATAATTATTGCGAGACAGCGGAGATGGTACTTGAATACCTCTTTTGTGTTAGCCTTGGGTCTGTCTAAAGCTTGCTGACATCAATCAACTCCAATGAGTGTTGGATCAGATCCACACCTGAGAATTTAAGCAATTTAATTAAGGTTTTGTCTATCTCAAAGTTTATTCAAGAAGCATCTGGCCATTAACTGAAGAGGACAGGTTGTTCTTTTAAACTTGTAAGGCTCTCCCTCCAGGACCTGAACTAACATTTTAGGCCCTTAATCTACAGTTAAGGTTAATCTGTTTTAACAATTTCCTAATCAGCTAAGATGCACCAGATATTGATGAGAACAGAAGCGGAACACAGCCTTGATTAACTGAAGGGCAAATTAACTTTTCATCTGAATCCTAGGACACTAGAAAAAGAACAGTTGTGAGAAGTAGGAACATTTGTCTCATGAAGAGTAAGGAAAGATCTGAAACACTAACTCTCTGTGTAGAACAAATAACTACAGGAACAGCACTTGGAAAGAGAAGAATTACAGCCAATCAAGACTGGAAGGCTCAAAGGGTGGTTCCATTAAGAAACTCGGTGTCAGATTAAGACCACAGGGAGGAAAGATCTTCCAAATAGCATTTTTGTTAAAAGGAGTAATTTCAGAAAAAAAAAAAGAAGAGACAAGAAAGAACTGTGACTTCAAGTTACGAAAGAAGGCTTTTTCTCCCCCTGAACTCTGCACCTGATTGCTAAAATAGGTGCTATTTGCATGTTAAGTAGCCGTCTCTATGGATTCTATCAAAGACTCTTAGTGGGTAAACCAGGATCACTATCTGCTCGTTAGGATTACACCAGTAATATAAGAGATGCCTGGACCACCAGTCTCCACAACACACGAGCAACAACTGGGAGGGCACTTTGCCTGTTGATGTTGTGATTAATTATTCTGAAGTTGATGCCGAGAAGCAAGAGCAATAGACTCTTACAGCCAAAAGATGAGGTCAAGAACTTAACACTTGATTGTGAAAGAAATAGTTATTTCGCACATATGCAGACAGGATGCAATTTATACCTTCAAGATATGCCTCACTTCATAGGTACCATAACCTATCACTAGCCATAGCATCTATTCTACAAAGAAGTAACATTTCTTTTAACATGATCTGCAGCAAATCGAATTAAAAACACGCCCAAAATAATGATGAGGAAAAAAATGCTGATTTTTGCTAAGTAATGTCACTGTAGAGGCAACCTGAAATTAACTGTTCTTGTTACTCAAAGATCCTCTCAAAAATACCACTGAAAAGAAGCAAGATATGAACATAACATCGGCAAAACAAAACAAAAAAAAAAAAAAAAACCAAAACCAAAAAACCCCCAGAAATCAGTAAGAAAGATGAGGAAGTGGAAGCAATTGAATAATTAGAGGTTAGATGGCCAAAAAAAAAAAAAAAACAAAACCTGACAATTTTTTAACTGAATTTAATGTCATTCAATAACAAATATTGGCAAAATTAGCAGATCCCATGAAAAATTCTTTAATGTTGCAAAATAAAATCTCAAAGAACACTGAAAAAACTTAAGAACTCTAATTTCTTCTGACTCTATTAAATCACTAAATACTTTGAGGATCTTAAGCTTCCTAATCTGTAAAGAGAATTCTGGGTACTATAAGACATTACAAAATTCTGTATTAAGCTTTTTTTCCAGAAAATTATCAAGACTAGCATCTTTTGTCTATCTGTTGAAACTGTGGTTCAGTAAGTTGGGTTTTGTGAACGTTGCTGTCTGCACGATTTAGCAATGTCAAAATCCTCTATATTTTTTATCATACAAATTAATTCTGACTCATGAATAGTCCTTCTTAGGCTGTACAAATAAGTTGTTTCTACCAGGATCTGAGGTATACAAAAAACCTACAACAAAAATGCAGATGAACACACTACCACTCTTGCCTTTTATATTCGTGCTGTAAAATTGCCATTTCAGCTCCTCAACAACTGCTTTAAGCTACACACCCACCTTTCTCACTTTAAAAGGCACATATTATTAGGGCAAAGTATGCATTTAAAATATTTCACTGATTTTTTGTATGCTGATGTAAAGTTACTAATTGATTTGTTATTAAAACAGAGTTGTGATCTCATAAAGTCAGGGTATTTACCACACTGTATTCTTTTAACTCCCAACAGAACCATCTACAGCCATTTTCTCGCTCTATGAAAATTAATAGCGCAGTAATCTCAGGTAAGACTAATCTCACCTAACTGTAATTACCTTCACTATGGGCTTTTATATACTCTAGCATCACCTTTATGCTCAGGTGAGAGAAAAAGACACTTCTAGGGAATTAATAATGAATAGCCTTCCTTTCGGTGAATCATGCCCTTTTTCTCTTTACTGTGAACAAAGATTTAGACAGCAAGCTCAGATGTACACGTCCTCATGTGGTCAGATAAATTTCTTTGACTATTGTACTCAAATTATTTGTAATTAAAAAAAAAAAAACCAACCCAAACAACAAAAAGCCCAAACAGACAACAGACAGTGATTATAAAGAAGTTCTCAACAGAAGCTGACAGTCAAATATACCGTGCATAAGCTTGCAACTATTCCCAGCCCTAGAGATGGTACCACTCACATACCCAAGGCTACCAAAAGTCCTCTCCACAGAGCAGGGCTATCCAGTGAACTCACGCTCATCTCTGCTCCAGTCTCCTCGTGCAGCAGACCTCCACCCTTAGCTGTGGAATCAAGTGACTTTGGACATCCAAGGAGGTCCACATACACAAAATAACAACCCGGTATTACGGAGCCTGAACAATTGTTCACATATTTATCAAGTTTTGGTTCATGTACTTGTAAAAAAGCATCCTCATTTCTGTCATACCAGTACAAATACGATGATTTTGTAAAGTCACTTGTTTGCAAGCTGAAATGCTGAATATGCAGTTTCAGTATTTTACAATTCTTGCAGACAAAAAGTAAAGAGTTTTAGTAAAAATGCTGACATTAACTTGCTGCAAGTGCTAACAGTATCTTTACAGTTACACAACTAGAAAAAAAAACCCCACATTTGCAAAATCACGTATAGTGCTGAGAATTTTACTTTTCACAGGTAACATAACTGATGGATTCCTTTGCCCAAAGACCAGCAGATATGTCACAGACAATGAATACAGAAGAGAACACTACACAGGTATTTCATATAGTCTGTGGTATTAAAACATTCCAAGTGTTTAGAAGATGTAACAATGACATCAATGTATAAAACTTCATGTCATTGAGACATTCATATCTATCAAACTATAGATAAAGACTCTCTAGATATCTCAGTTAAAAACCTACATAATTTTTGAAAGATATTATTATTGCCATAAGTGACCAGGATAAAAAAAAAAAAAAAAAAAAAAGTACAGTGGTTTATGTTACTTCTTCAAATTAATCTAATAATTTCAATTAGCAACATAATTCTGCTGTTAGTGAATACCAAAGAAATTTCCTAGTGAACTTTTGTGTCACTGTAGCTTTGGCCCTGACAATAAGTAAATAAAATAAATGTTGTAAAGCAAATGAGAATTTTCATCATTTTAAGACTGCAATAATTAAGAACTTGTGAACAGATAATTCTTCAAAGGAAAGTCTGTTCCTATGAGAAAGACAGGATTAATGAAACAAGTCCTTTCTCCTATTCACTGCTCTCCAATACAGGAAAAAAAGATAGTATCTTTTTGTCTATAACTCACTGAAAGGACAGAGACAGTTTCTGCTTCAAATGAAAAATCCCTAATTTTTCTTACTTGTCTGAGACAAAGTTTATCTAGGAACATTTTGGTGGGACTAGGAATTTCAACAAAATAGTTTAATATTTATCTGTTTCTGTCTACCATCCCCAGCAATGTAGTCATCCTCCATATGCTCTCCTTTAAGCATTGTAAGCTGGTACTTCTGATCTTTTACAGAGCTGTTGGCTCTTTGAAATTTCTTTGTGATCTTCTCTTCCTGATCTAACTCTTCTTTCCGATACACATGATTTTTTTTCAAATTTCATAGCATTTCTTCAAGAAAAGATCGCCCCAACTGATTATGACTGAAGACTATCTCCCTCAAAGAACTTGCTTTGAGACACAGCCAAGAAACTTCTAGTTGCAACGTTTAAATGCGCTATCGTCTCTCAGACTGATGTCTGACTGTAACAAATCCTTTTTTGCAGGCTGCACTAAAACATGTTTGTTTTGCTACTGAATCAGTATTACTTGAATCAGCATGCTTTGCCCTTTCAGGAGGGAAAAAAAATAATAATAAAAAAAGAATCTGCATTATTTACTGCCCAGCTATTTGCCTCCTCGGAAGATCAAGATAAGATATTTGGATGGATTTCTATCTGCTCTACTGAACAGGGAAATTAGCTGATATCTACTGATTTGGAGGATGCTTACAGGAATTTCATTTTCTCACGTATCTGCACAGACTGTCTGACTGTTGTTACTGATATCAGTAACTCTATGAACTTTATTTACCCTTCACAGGTAAGGATAAAAGCTGCCATTCTCTCCTTTGGGGAGATGACAAAAGTAACATAGAAATTATTGTCTTCCCCACTGCCACCCATGTGAAGATGGATAATTTATGTGGTACCATGTGTTGTAGATAGTAGAGAATAATACCAATGGGATGAAAACGGATTTTACATGCCCTGACTTACGACTGCGCTTTCCTCCTACAGTAAAATAAGTAACAATTAAGTAAGATTATTTAAGCATAAGCTGTACTATCATCCAAGAATCAAGGTTGGAAAAAAGCAGAGTTGGTGCAGATCGTATCAACATCCTGTATTAAGTTCACTGGACACGTAATCTCTCTTATTTCCTTCTGCCCTAAACCTTTGCAGTAATTTTGTGAGAACTCTGTGTAAGCCAAAAGCAAAGGAATCCTTGTTATAACCATTGCATTTTACATCCCTTCTGCAGTATGAAAGCTGTCTCTGTAGGATACGTGACAATAGACTGTACAGGTTTAGGGGTGTGACTTTACCCTGGATGTCTTCCCCCGCCACAGTCAGAGTTTAAATTCAGTAGATGAGGTGCAGTGTAAAAGCAGTTTCTCCCAGAAGGGTTAGATACACAAGAGAGGAGCAGGCTCTTTTTTTCTGTGTCTTGGACAAATCTCCTGAGTGCATGACACAAGGTAATCACAAAGGCTGACAGACTGGGAGACAGTGGGTTTGCACAGGCTTTTATTTTTTATTGGGCAGATAACTGTTTTGCAGTAAATTCTTTATGGTCATTAAAATAAAACATTTTATTTCAAAATAAAGATGCATGCTCTTGAACACGAGAGCAGAGCAGAGGGTAACTCTGCCACTTCCCTGCCCTTCAATTCCAGTACCATGAGAAATGCTTAAGGAAGTCAGAGGAGAGAAGACACAGTACTCTATGGAGACTTGGGACATGGTTGTCTCCCCTTATCGTAAGAACTCTGGACTAAAAGAAGTCTAACTTTATGTGGCAATTTTAAAAAACATATTTTGGAGAAATTTTAAGTGCATTGGTTGCTCCCTGAGAGATGCCAAAAAGAAACTTAAGAAAACACACTGCATACTTACTGGCTCACTAATGTGTGACCTGGTCAGAATTAATTTTCTCATGCAATGGGACTACCTGAGTGATCAATTCTCCAAGAGGCCGCTGTCCAGAAGCCCTAAGGGTCTCCTGCTGGTGAACTTTGAAAGCATAACTGCTCCTTGCTCTGTTTCTGGTCAGGAAGCACCTACCCCCCTAGCTCTATCTGGCAGGAGACAGAGGTCATTAAGCATTAAGTCACGGAAGCATCAAGACCTTCAGCGGGGAGTCCTTTGTTCCCAGTCTTGCTTTCATACTGATCTACCTGCTACCTTTTCTTTTCTCTGTAGATGAGCTCAGGCCATACTTCCTCACCATAAAGTTTCCAAAACTAGAGTAGGAAAGGCAAGCAAAACCAGACAGCTCATCTGGCCACACTCCCGCTTCCTCCTGCCCTTCGCCCTCCCCAAGCAACACACCAGACGCTCTCAACAAAATGAAAGTCAGTTAAGTTCTCTGTAGATGTCTCTGTTCCACCCACCAAAAGTGCATATACACATTCAAAGCAGAGGACAAGGCCAGAGGTTTCACCTGATCTACAAACTAGCTCTGGAGAGATTCATCTTAATTAATTACATCCTGCTTTATAAAGCCAGCAGATAACATGACACATGTGCTACACTGGTCTCAACAATGCTGGAGAAAATGAATTAACTGACAAAGGAGAAAAAATTGCCTTTTCATTCTTTTCCTATTTGAAATTAATTGCAAAACGTGTACCACTGTACTGTAAAAATGCTGAAGTCAATATAAAAATTTGCACATGTAAGGACCCGCATGTATTTGATATATATTTCATACCATTTTATTTTTAAATAACAAAGATTTTTTGAATGAATCAGTTTACAGGCATTTTTGCTACATCTACATAAGCTACCTAAAAAGAGCAGTATTATCATTTCTATTTTTCATGCACAGAAGCTGAACAAAATGAAAGAGGAAAACCAACTGTTTAACAGAGGTTTGAGCTTTGAAAGTCTGAACTTCGTATCCAGCAGACCAATGTATTTGCAATCAAACACGGAACGATAAAGGTCATGTCAGATCACAGTCGAAGGGGATTATGCACAGGGTCACCAGGCTGACAAACACACAAATATTTCTGCAAACATCTCAGGTCACCGGTCTGACGTCAGCGGGACCAGCAAGCAGGAAAGGCAGGTGTGACTGAAGGACCTTAGAAGCGCCAAGCTATGCGCAGCGGGGAGGCAGCATCTCTTGGCAGCCCAGGTAGCCTCAGCTCTTCCCATTTCCAGGGTGGCATGAAAGGAATGCAAACGGTGACTCTGCGTTTGTAATTACCAAAAGCTAAGTGTTAAGGATGTTACTTAACAGACTGACATTCGTAAGAGGAAGCTAATGGGACCTGACCTCATTGCATTAGTTCCAGCAGTTACTAGGACCTTTAACTTCACACTGCTTCAAATGCAGTAAGCAAACCATTGCTTTCCAAATAGGCAGAATAGTTAGCTCACAGTGTGTGAAACTTCATTTCAAAAAGGAGAAACAAGATGAAGACCCAGAATATTTCGTTCACCTGTCCAGATCACATAATCCCTAGATAAAAGCCCATGAAGTCGAGAACACTGGCTTACATATTTATGACAAACTGCAGATCTCTGAAAGCAAGGCCAGTATAAGACTATCCGGACTATATACATCCATGTGGCGATAAATCCATTTACGATGCCAAATTAGTTTTCTGTCTTACGTGTCTGAGCCTTTGGGAAAATCTTGCTTCAGTTATTCAAAATCCTCATGATTCTGCTTTGGCAGATGTTTAGCAATCAAGTACAACACTTGGTACCTTATTTTGTTGTTGAATCCAGATGCAAGTGGGATATAGCAACTGAAATAAGACAACTTCCTCAAAGTAATACTCCTGAACAATAAGGTAAAAATTACTGGTGCATTTAGAGAATGTTGAGTACTACTGTCTTTAGTGATGATATTTCTTAGTGCAATTGCCAACTTCTCAGGAAGATCCTGAAATAACAAAAGTTTCAGGAGTGGGAATTGAACAATTTAAAAATTACAATTTTGCAACTAAGTCCTGTCAAACTTTCTAGCATAAAGACTTTCAAACTCTACCCTCTAAATTATTTTTGCCCAAAGAGCAGAAGTCCATTAACAGAAGTGTCTGGTCATGAACTCACAAAAAAGATGACATGAAAGAAACAGGCAATTCAGTGCATTCTTTTTTTTAATCTTAGAAGGACAAAGCACATGATACTTGCCAGCATAATAGCTTATTTCAATGAAACTACTTAGATTATGTATTTGTCAGTGGAAGTAAGGGCTTTTAAAGACCCTTGCAGGCTACATACATCAAAAGGCATATAGTTTTCCTTATATCGATGTTCTTCTACAATGTTGTTGGAGGGGGGTACAAAGAAGTCACGGCTGGCTAGGAGGACATTACCATTGTACACTCATATGTAAAATACAGGCCACACTGAAAAAAGATCAACAATTTAGAGCATTCTCCTGACAAAATACAACCATCTTACATAGTTTATAAGTATATACAGTATGCATGAGTTCTCCACCTTATCTGCTTTAGACTATTGAAGTGACCTGGCCTAAGTCATTCCTTTTCTGCAAAACGCAGAGCAGAGAAATGGTTCCTGATAAACAAAAGGGGGAAAATGCTGAACATTAAGTTCTAGTTCTTTACATTGTCATTCATACTAAACTGTCTTTTTATGAAAGTGGACTTGTCTATATTGAGAATTCAAGAGTCACGTTACAGCTCTCTGCATAGAGTGTACCCTTAGAGGTTTGATTTCAAAAGCCAGACATCGTATTGTATGTTCCCTGCTTTCAAGAAGTCAGTCAGAGCCTATTACATCACTCTTCAAAGACTTGTAAAGCAAATGCAGGAAAACCCCTGAAGTGATCTGATAAATGATTTTGTTAGTTAGTTTGGCACCAGCATGTCTGATATCTAATACTTACGATACACAGGCTACCAAGTACACAGTATTAGATTCCTGCTATTTTGTGTCAACAAGAAATGTATGCTGTGACACACGCCTTTGTAGTAAAGTATGGGAGGAGAGAAAGGTCAGAGAGGAACACAATGCGTTTCCCAAATACATAAGGAAATCACTGAATTGTGCTGGGATTATATATTGCTAACAGGCTGCCATTAGGCACAAAAAGTCACAATTCAGACTGCTATCTCCAAGCATATCATGTTGCATCAGCATTACCTAGTTTTCAAACAATTTACTATTGCACAACCCCCCCCAAACCAGGGTTTCAAAAGATCTTTTTCTCCTCTTACAATATATTTCCCATAATCTTCATGTATATCCAATATCAAGACTATAAACAAAGAAGGGAAGCAAAGGCCAGGGAAACAAAAGCCAGAGATTAACCTACTTCACAGAATCATCACAGAGTAATTCAGGTTGGACAGGATCCTGGGAGGTGTCTAGTCCAGCTCCCTGCTCAAAGCAGGATCAGCCATAAGATCACATCGGGCTGCTCAAGGCCTCATTCAGGCAGATCTTCAAACCTCCAAAGATTGAGCCCACACAGCCTCTTCCAGGCAACCTGCACCTTCCCAGTGAAACTTCCTTACACTCCCAGTGAAAGTATTTGTTTTCTTTTTTGTCCCACTTCAATTTAAGACCACTATCTTTTATTCTCCCCCTCTGAACCTCAGTACCAAGCCTGGCTGCCCTTCTGTAACCTCCTCACAGGGGGTTATAAGCCCCCCTCCCTCAGCCCCTTGTCATGGAGCAGGCTTCCCACCACAATTTCTCCAGTTTACCCACATTGGTCTTGCATTGGCAGGCCCAAAATCAGATGCAGTATTTCAGACGTGGTCTAGTGAGTACCAAGTAAAGGGAATAACCACTTCACTTGACCTGATGCTGTTCTCCTGTTAATGCCAGCCCAGGGTACCGTCTGCCCTCTGCTTCAAAGGGCGTACGGCTAGCTTGTGGTCAGCTTGTCTACCAAGACTTCTGAGAGATCGTGGTGAAAACTGAGGGAAAGGCGGCTCTGAGGTCTTCTTCATGTGGCTGAGGACTTCCTATCTGTGTCCATTGCTCCTCAATCACAACTTGTTCAGCAACAGGTCCCCCTTTTCCTTGTTTATTCTTTTACTGCTCATGCAGTGGCAGAAGCTTGCCTTGTTGCTCTTAATATCCCTTTCCACCTTCAGCTCCAGTGGAGCTTTGGCCTTCCTAACACAACCACTATGTGCCTACACAACATTTCTAAATTCCTCCTTTGTAGTCTGACCCTGCTGCCACCTCCCCAGTGTTGCCCTTTCAAACTGAAACTCAGTTGTGATCTATCTATTTGTTTCCCTGAATGACAAACATTTTCACACTTGGGGGGTGGGGGGGGAGAATGTCAGCCTTAAGGACTTTTCAGGTCACTTGAGATCCCCTCAAGATCTTGAGTACTATTATTTAATGGTTGCTACGGTCATTGATTACATCACCAACCAGTTTCTCCTTGTTCACATGCCACAGATCAGGAAAATATTATCCCACCTGGTCCATTAGCATCCATGCTAACAAAAAATAATTCTAAGTCTACTTCAATATCAACTTTGTAATTCTATGATATTAAATCTTGTGTAAGTGATAAATTTGTGAAACATGCATTTAAGCTGCCTCTAGACTTTAAAGTTTCTTAGTATTTGAGCAATTTATTTTAGCTACTTTGCTCAGTCACATACTCGGCGCCATAAGAATTCAGACAGAGCCGCTCGATAGCAGTGGTCACTGTATCCAGACTACAGCAGTAATGAGCCTTTCAGTGTCTTGAGACTAGACCACATATTAGAAAAATAATGTAATATAAACTTCCAGGGTAAGAAATAGTTTGGCATTGAAGCTTACAGCAAAGCACAGAGAAATAAAGACTAAGCTGAAAAATAGTATAATCAGTATTTCACCTCTTTTTACTTAGTTTATCTAAAGCAACCAGATGCGTGCAATGAATAAAAATGTCTACTTTGCAGCATCTCAGTGAGTATTCAAAAATATACACTTGAGTACACCAGTTAAATACTGGCATAGGGAATCCTGCATTTGAACATATGGCAATTTTGTAAGTCACACTAAACAAAAAAAAAAAACAACCCACAACCCACAAAAAGTGTCCGATTCTTCTTTTTATTAAATAGCACACTTATAAATGAGGAAGAATAAAGGAGAATATTTCCTTCACAGTTAAAGCATTCTGTAATTAGTTCACTATTAGCAAAAGGCTTTTCCTCCCCTCTAGACAGCATTATTTTTTGTGCGACAGCAATGTTTCTACTCCAGTCCAACCTGTCAGGTAGAAAGAGTAACACTGGTCTTTTTTAGTGGTGCCATCCTTGATACTTTTTTTTTGGATGAGGCTTCTATTTAACACAGTCAGCTGTGTTTGATGCAGAGGACCGTCTGCAAGGAAGAAGACAGATGACCTCTCTATATTACCCTGTGAGGGAGCTGCATTGATTTTGCAATACTACCTTTTCACTGTTTCAGTTCACGGTCCGACATTTTTGTCAGCACTGCCACTTATTTCTCATTCTCTTGCTGTGAAGAATCCCAGCTACCATTCCACTGGATGAAAGCCACAACGGGTTTTGCTCACCTACAATAAACGCTGTCGTACGTGGAGCCTGGTGTCCTATGGAAACAAAGCCTCTGTCACCATACTGAGCTGTGTGTACCTGTCCACCCATCAGCTGAGCCTAATTGCATTGGCCTGAAAGTATCTCAGAGTTGATACAGAGCTACGAGCCTCAAGGATCTTAAATCATTACCATTTTCTCACTTAACAGGGAAGAGGACTATATTAAGCCTACATACATTTTAATTTGTTCCCCTTTGGAGAATTTAAGTCATATCTGGCTGATTCTCCCGGGAAGTGGGTCAGGGTTATCATGGAGAGGACCTCAGGGCTTCAGCAGTTTGAGGAGGTAGGAGGGAGGTGTGGGACAGACAATACAAAGCTGTTTGAAGAGACTTCATTACTTCTGCCTGTAGATGAACATGTTGAACTGAGAAATGTTAACCAGTATATTGTGACCAAAATGATCAAGATGTACAGTAGCATGTCCTGAGTTGTAACTTCTGGGAAAGACTGCCCTTGACAAATATTGCCATAAAAGAACTCTATGAAAGAACATAAATAAATATCACTCTCCCTTTCCTTATCTCTAAGCTGATTTTAACTGCTCCATTCTCTCACAGATTTCATTCACTTGCACCCTTGTAATCGCAGACTTGGAAGTACCAAGTGTGCCTAAATGGTCTGGCCAGCATCTCTTGTGCACAACACTGGTAATACAGGATGGCTACCTCATGTAAACAGCTGGGGTCAACACTTGTTGTGGCACTGTCCTTTGCTTCAAAGTGTTGCTTCCTTCAACCTCCAGAAATCTTAGAACAGGTTGTTGCTCACCGTTTGTTTGAAAAATGTTTGGTTTTCCCTCATGAGCTAACAGGAAAGAAAAATCACATAAGTGATATGCTGCCACCTTGTTGTCATTGTACTGTTGCCAGCAGAAGACACTATGTTCTGAGCAGTCATCTATGTTGTGGTCTTAGAGTATAAGCCTTCTGGTCTCAATATAAACCGTACATTCTTCAATTTTACTAATAGAAATGGTGTCCTGGGAGTAGTATCCTCAAAATGTGTCTGTTGTTACAAAGACAGGCCGTTCTTACAGTCATCATTCTGCTCTTTCTTTTGGTGCTTTCACAGAAACACAAATAGCACATAGCACTTCCACTTGTACTTCCTTCATACAATCTTCATAAATTTAAATAAATTCTGAGTATTTAGACTGAAATGTGCAATTTTCCTTCCAAGTCCACAAAACTGTTTCGGAGCAATCAAGACTTGTTGCTTTTTAAACCACTATTTGTTACATTCATGGTGTTTCAAAGGCCTGAACAACACTGTAGGTGTGTGAGGCTTAAATTTGACAGATGGCTTCTTTGTAAAATCCCAGAACCAGAACCCACCTCTTCATGCTTTCCTAGACACTCACGGAAGAACTTCAAAGTCTCTTTCACACAGGACACATACAAAGATCTGATACCCAAAATGCATCAGTATCTATGTCTACAGTAATCACCTGCAGTACCAAGATGAAAACCCTCCATGCTTAGTAGATCTGCAGGTAGCTTTTCTGTGTCTAGAAAAGGTAAAAAATCATTCTATGATTCTATGAAATACACAACTACTATAGAATCATAGATTAGTCTGAGTTGGAAGGGACCTTCAAAGGCCATCTAGTCCAACACCCCTGCAAGGAGCAGGGACATCTCCAACCAGATCAGGTTGCTCAGAGCCCCCTCCAACCTGGCTTTGAATGTTTCCAGGGATGGAGCATCCACCATCTCTCTGGGCAACCTGTTCCAGTGTTCCACCACCCTCACTGTAAACAATTTTTTCCCCGATGTCTAGTCTACATCTACTTCCCTCTATTTTAAAACCATTACCCCTCATCCTATCACAACAGGTCCTGCTGAAGAGTTTCTCCTCATCTTTCTTACAAGCCCCCTTTAGGTACTGGAAGGCTGCTGTAAGGGCTCCCCGGAGCCTTCTCTTCTCCAGGCTGAACAGCCCCAACTCTCTCAGCCTGTCCTCATAAGAGAGGTGCTCCAGCCCTCTGATCATCTTCGTGGCCCTCCTCTGGACTCCCTCTAACAGATCCATATCCTTCCTATGTTGGGGGCTCCAGAGCTGGACGCAGTACTCCAGGTGGGGTCTCACCAGAGCAGAGTAGAGGGGCAGAATCACCTCCCTTGACCTGCTGGCCACACTCCTCTTGATGCAGCCCAGGATGCGGTTGGGTTTCTGGGCCGGAAGAGCGCGTTGCTGGCTCATGTTTAGCTTCTCATCAGCCAGCACACCCAAGTACTTCTCCCTCAGGGCTCCTCATGACATGACTGATTCCACTTTGGTCTTTACCTTCTGCTGGTACTTAGTAAAACTGTGATGATCAGTACACTTGAAAAGACTTATAATAATGGGTAAGGCACAAAACCTTTCCAGCATTTATATGACACATTCTTTCTATGTTTTCTGTCTATTTTTCCAGAACTGCCTCTAGAACTTGCACCTAGATCCTGAAAGGCTGATTAGTTAAATTAAGCTAATAAAGAAAAAAAATAAAGCGTATCTCAACCTTCACTTGACATTAACAAAAGTGTTTACATGGCACAGTTCCTGGCTTTCCTAGCCAGCAGAGCCTCTGCAACACAACCGATTAATTAAACAGTGCCGAGAAGCTAACACTGAAGGTTACTGATTAATTGTATGTTAGAGCTGTCTAATCAAGTACCCAAGGCAATAAACAAATACAAAGATAAATTATATACTGATTAACCCATTTTTTTTATAGTTTTATTTTTAACTGCTTGCTTGCTACACAGTAGACTTCAGTCTGAACAAAGGGAGAGGGTGATGAGGATCACTTACTGTATTTCCCAGCTGGCTATTATGGCTGTTTCCCCTTGAAGTGAAATATATTACTATAAATCCTACTTTGTGCATGGCCATCACATAGGCACATATGCTGAATGAGCAGCCATACAACACTCATTTATCATGTATTTTTGAGTACTACTGCTTGCTAATGCATGTCTCCAAGGGCTTAATTCAGCATTGCAAACAGCTGCTAGCCTTCATTAAGAAAAAGCAGGCAATCTACTTTAAGCACTACAGCCTTATAAGAGGACAAGATTCAGACCCAGAGATGATCAACAGCTTTTCCTCTAATTTACAAGCTCATCTGTCTAACTCCAAACCTCTCATTTCAGGGATCTCTGCTTCAGTGCTTGAATTTCCAATCCCAAACCTGCAGCACTTCTCCACCCAGTAAGGCTATTTTCATGGCCTCCTCTGAATCATCACATACTTCATTTCTCCATTTAACAATACTGAGAGAAGAACAATAAAATGTGCCCTCACTACATAGTTTCTGTGTTGTCTGTATACACCACAAAATAAATCTTTTCCTTGCAAGCACTGGGGCAAGCTTATTTACCCTTATAATGGTTCAGATAGGTCTTCTGAAGAAAATGTTTCAGGAAGGGCTCTGAAAGAAGGTAACTCCAGAATCTCTCCTATTTTCCCCTAAAAACAGAAGTTTGCCCCCTGCAGAAACTTTATCGGTTCTTCTCCTAGATCTGCCAACCCTGTCTGATTCATACCAACAGGTCAACGAGAAAACTCTGCCCCTTTTGTGTCCACAATCCACCTCTCTTCTCTGAAGAAAAAAAAAAAAAAAAAAAAAAAAAAAAAGGCAAAAAAAAGCTGTGCCTCACAAAAGGCAACAATTACTGAGAAAGTCCAATGGCATTTACCCATCCCCTGGTACTTTCCCCAGGATTTCCACCATACCAAAGAAACATTTATTAGTCATTTGAATGGGCTGACTTTGTCAGTCTCCTCTAAATAGTCAGTACAACAGTGAGTAAAAAGTTCATTCTTGTCCTGTACCTCTTTTGTTGTAAGTCACCGTATATCCAATATAACCACAATCAAGTCTCCCACCAGACTTCTCAGCTATGAGTGAGACAGTTCAAGCTTGCCCTCTGTATCTAAACAGACTCATTCCCCCATCTACTTTATGCCAGTTTTAAAGGACTCCCTGCCACAAGACTGATTTAAGACAAGAGGCTCAAGCACGTCGTAGCAGCTAACCCTGTGTCCTCTAATTACGCAACTTCCACGGCTTGCAACAAAATCCACAGCGAGCCATGAATCTCCCTTTTTCTACGGAGCTGGTGTGCATAAGATCAGACAACTTCAGCATACTCATCTTCCTCTGCCCTGAAATTACAGCTATTTGAAGCTGCTCAGGGTGCTGAAAACACAAGAGCCTCAGGGAGTGGATCAGCATGAAGTAAAAGAGAAAGTCAAAGGCTGATTGATGTCACCATTGAATACTGTAATAAAATATTAAGATTTGGTCAATTTACACTGATAAAAGTCAAGAATTTCATACTAGTGGCACTGTCTGTTTTTCCTTTCCACATTAAAATTACCTTTAGAATTTCTCTGTATGTTGTTTTTTTTTTTTAAATAAATATCTGCAATTACAACCAATCAAGCATAAACAACCCCATCTCATTTCCTAAATCATGGGCTCTGCGACATCAGTGTAAATTATATATTAAAAAAACAAACCTGTCTTTCCTTGTTTCCAAAAATGTTTAATTATATAACATCGGAGAACCGGCTTTGGGAAGGCTAATTGTCATTAAAAATCTTCACATGTGCAATAGTTTGTTTCCTTTAGAAAACAATTTTCACACAGCAGAAGAGAACATCCAAAGAATACTGAGCTTCATTAATGTATTTACCAACCCTGTAAAGATGGACCTCACGCTCACGTACCAACAAATGTTTCTCCAGCCATGAACTCTCAAGCCCACTGTTTGACCCATGTGAGCACAGCTCTCTATGGCACTCTGGGCTTAAAAGTGTCACATGACAGCACGTGTCCTCTCATGAAATTTTAGGTTAAACTTGAATCTGGAACACCTGTTCCACACATGCTAACATACATGCGACATGCTAAAGCAGGCAGGCTACCTTCAACAACTATTACCGCTCACTAAAAGAAAACACTTAATTAACTAAAAAGCAAGCAACAACTACTCGTAAAAGACGTTGGGTGATCATCACTGTTAGAACAGAAATGTATCAATCCTCTGCCATTAAAAAACAAACCTCACTGTACCTTTGCTTCAAGTCCAGATGCAGAGGTTACATGTTTGGGGTTTTCTTCTTTTTTTTTTTTTTCCTCCCAGATTGACTTAGCATAGGCATTTAGTCACTTACACTGTAGGTACACTGGCTACTGTTGTACTGTAAGTTAACTGGTTTTCTTATTTTTTGCCACAGAAAAGTAAGCTAATTTTACAGTAACCAAGCACACCTGCTGCTTCTTTTAATCATACAGCAACTTTTACTTCAGTTCTTTGAAACATGCTAAGGAAAACTGAATACTGTTACTTATCTTCCAGATTTCTGTGGCTAGTAATACTCTCTACTACCTTCTGCCATCTTTTCCATGATGCTGTGTTGCAACACCACAATTCTTCCATGTTGCTTTCCACTTAATTTGCCACAGAGTATTTCTAGAAACTAAAAGTAAATGGGCTTCAGGTCATCGTTCCAACCGTTTACACAACCAAGGTCCTTTAAAAAGCCTACATTAATGTGCCCTACAGCTGCTAAAAGTTCTCATAGCATACAGGCCAAACCAAAAGCATCACAAAACAGCCAGGTAAGAGTTCACAGCTTCAGCTAACAATACCCAAGTACTGCAGAAGTGTATACCTACAGTCAGGAGACTAAGTTTACAGTTCTTCCCTCTGTCAGTACAACCCCTAGAAAACGTGTCAGATAACGTCTCATTTTTATTTCAAATGCCTAGTGACTCTCGTGGGTTTGACAGCACTTTTTAAGGGCTGGTTTCCTAGCAGGCATTGCACTCCTGGTGAAACAACGGAACGACTGCTTTTGAAATTGATAACTGCAAATCTCCACCTATTTTCCCATTCCAGGGACAGAATGACTCTGAGCTCTTGAGCTAACCCGTTCAATTGACTTGCCTTCAATTTTCCCAGCAAATCTGTCTGGACAAGCCCATAAAAAGAAACAAGTTGTGCATGCATTTTATGAAGCATGAGGACAGAGCTGTGCAGTAAGCGTTAAGTAGATATACACTGCTTCTTGACTAAGTTTCTGAAAAGGTTATTATCCCTGCAGCACATAATCAGAAAAAGGAGAAAAAAAAAAAAAAAAAAAAAAGGTAGGTAAAATAATCCCCAGTTTAGGGTTTTGTGTTAAGAAGATGGCCTGGTATTTAAGAACCAACACAAGGCACAGTGTAAGTAACCTCAACAATGTTAACAGTACACACAGACTCTTCACAATCCTCATTTGAGAGGCAGCAATGAAGTTGTCGCTGTTCTTCAACAAAGCCATACCTTCTTCATAGCCTCCAATGGCAAAGCCCAGAATCCGAGAAACATTTGTGATGACATTCACATGGATCAAAAGGCAGAATTTTGTGCAAGGCTATTTATGCTAAAGCATTTAAGTTCTGATGTTTTGATGTTTCCATGTAGGAATTTCAAAAGAGCATATCTGTGGGTGTTTTTCGATGGATTACGTATCATAAAGAGCAGAGAGTTGTTAAGAAAAACCTACAGGTGAGCTCAAGATTTGTGTTTTTCATTAACTAAAAATGACCTGAAACTTAAATTACTGAATTCGGCGTACTGCAACCTGGCAATACTCTCATAACTCTCCTCCTACAATAACAGATCTAATTACATGTCTGCTATGAAATTTAGTTACTTTAAAATACCCTTTGAACACAAATTAGCTTCATTGTTATCCTTATTGTATCATCACTAAATTGCACTTGTGCAAGTGCCTGAGTGCTCTAATCATAGCTTTATAGGATGAATACCTCAGAAAGTAACTGTCTGAACTACATAAAAATGATTAGGGCAATTACTCTTGGGTAAAAATGTTTAACACAATGTCAAAACCATACAGTGTTCGCGTATTTGTTCAGTATGCTGTTCCTGTTGTTGCCTACAACTGTCTTCCATCCAAACAACTGAGGCTACTGTCACAGAAAACAGAAAAGCCTTCTAGCTTTTGTAGTTAGGGGGGTTTTTTTTTTTTGGCCTTTTTTTTCCCCTCGCCTCCTTCTAATGCTGATGCTAGACTCCAACTACAAGTTAGAAAGCACTTGGAATTTGCAAAACAACTTGTAAACAGGAGTTACCATCAAAAAACATGGCATCTTCTGAAACAGGGGATAAAATTGTAACAAAAATCCTGCTATTTCCAACAGAATTTGCTTCGCTTTGAACTTTGAGATAAATATTTCTGAGTGAGAAATTTCTCTTCATCAAGGAAACCCTTGCAGAGCTCTTAACGCCCTAGGTAAGAGATATGTTTATGAGAAAGTTGTGTTGTTTACATCTTTAGAAATATTTTAACTTTGGTTCAGATTTTCCTTTATCTTCTTTATGTTTACAGGACTGACAGGACTATATACTGATAGGTCTGTATGAACAAAAAGTAGTGTTCCTCAACAATGTCACCACTGCAAGCAAACACCAGAAAGTTCATATACTGCTATTCAGTCATCACACTGAGAACTCAGAATCTCACCCTGTTTATTAGCAAAGAGTTTTTCCTGAATAGCAGGTTACTGTTCACGCACGTGAGGTTAAATACTCGAATGGAGTCCCAAAGCAATATTCAAACTAGATAGTCTAAAAACACTGAGTCTGCAAAGGTAAAATTAATTACTGGTTAAATCTTTTGTTCTACTCCAGAACAGCTTAACGGAGAGAGAAACTCCTCCATTTGCTCCCCAGATGTAACCCCCTAATGATAAACAAGGATGGGATGGGGTAACATCACGCAGGCTACATTTACACCAGTGAGCTAAGCGGAGCAAGGGCACAGACTGCCCATGCCTACGGCTGTTTGGTGGTTTCACACGCGCTCCAGCACAGTGTGGCCATGCCGAGGCACAATTTAGGCAAAATTGCACTGGCTGGACTTTGCTCCCAGCAGGATGTTTGGCTGTTTGATGTACACCATGCTCTACCACATGTCCTTTTCACTGGCTGGTATGGATGCTGCTACAGAAGGGAGCACAGGGAGACTGGAGACACTTGGAACAACCCTAACAGTGGGCAGGGGAAGGAAGCAGAAAGGCAGATAGCAGGCAACATCACATCTCTAGGGAAAGGAGGAGAAAGAAAGAAGGAAAAAGGAGGGGAACTACTGGATAAGAGAGCTCAAACGTTTAGCCTTTAAGATTAAAGATCATTAACAGCCTCCCTCCCTTCCCCATCTCTGCACATTAATGCTTTAATCCAGGTTTCAGAAGAAAAAAAATATAATCTTACAGATTTTTACTCATGGCCATATGATCCATCTGGGTCTTTGAGTTTTAAAAATGGAAAAAACAGGTGTTACCCAATTTGAGAACACTACCACAGCAACCCTCTATTTTCACATGAATACAAAATGGCTTCAGATCTAGTTGGTTCAGACTTGAAATGGAAAGAGTTAATACAGAAAAAACAAAGCTCTGAAATATAGATGCATTGAACTACATTTTTTTTTGTAATAAACCATAAGCTAAAGCTGCATATTTGCAATTTAAATCAGTGCTTCGTAAGTACAACAGTGAGAACTTCTTAGCAGGACCACTTCATCCTTTGTGTATTCCCATAAGTAGGGCTTATCGAACTTCTAGACTTGGCATAAATTAATACGGAGAAGATTTACAGGCTTAAGAGATTTTATTTCCCCAATTTTTACAGACTTGATAAGAACTATATTTCATTTTTTTAGAACATGACATTTTTGTTTATGTTTCTTTTACGACACAATTAAAAATACTGGAAATACAAAATAATTCACTGCGTCGAGATTAAAAATTCAGAAGTGGCACAACAGCTAGTAACCCCAAAATTTAACCTGTAATCCCAAGTTTTAGAGAATCAAACAAAATTGTCATCACATTTCAATACTCAGTTCACATATTACCTTTAAATGTTTAACATTCCAATTAACTGTTACGTTGCTTGAGTGCTTCTCTTTGCAGCTATACTAATTACTGTACACTTTTTAACAAGGGAATCACAAAAACACATTCACAGCTTTATCAAACAGTAAGAACTCTCAGATGTACTTTAATTTGAATTATACAGGGAAAAAAAAAAGTCTGCTTATTACGAATCTACCTTTCTTAATAAACCAAGTGCTTTCATATACTTGCAATTAGCCAATTGCTAACACACACAGAATTACAGTGACTAAACCCAGACATTTGAAAATTCTGGACTAGGAAAGTTCCCTCTCAGTGCTTGGACTAGCCCATGTCATTACACAATAATTCTCATTTCGGGTATTATATAGAAAGGCATGCAGAATTTGTTTAGAGCAACAACATATACTTAAAGTTTTACCATGCTAGTTGATGTGAAGTCAGTCATTAAGAAGCACATAAGAATTTATCCCAAAGTGTGTTCTGCATCGCAAAACACGGTGCTAAATAGGAACTCTAGTTAATGTTAAACAAATGGTTTAGCCAGACAGTTCTCTGCCAGGTTTCCTCTGAAGTCAAGTAAAGTCGAACGGTATTTCACTATGGTTACCATGAAAAAGAACAGATCTATTGTCAGAAACGCACAACCTGTTCAAAGAGATGGTTATTCACAGTCATTTGTAGCCACACTATAAAACCACAGTTCCTTTTAAGAAAATTAGCCCTCGTTTATATAGTGGTTTTGCTTTTATTTTGGTGCAGGGTTCTTAACATGTGGTGGGATAGCTTAAATCCAAGATTTACTTACAGCTTCTAAATTTAACAACAACAACAAAAAAAAAAGTTTGGGACAGAAAAGTTAGATGGAGCAAGAGCAGCACTTTATTGTGCTGGAAGCCCAGCAACAGTGTTCGAGAGTTTGCTCCCCTATTTCTGTGTCACAAGGGACATCTCTCACTAAGAAAAGATTTTGCTCCAACTCATCTGACTTGGGCCAGAGAACACAAAAGCTGTCAGGTTTTTGTGCCAGAAAAGCTGCTTCTAAACAAGAGAAAGTGTTTCTCTTTTGGTCTCTGCCACAAAGTTCAGGGGATTCTAGATGTGCTCATTTTCAGAGAGAGGAGAAAAACCAAAAAACATCCCCATCTTTTACTGCTACCTTGCCCTTTGAAAGGCTAATCACTTTTGCAGTCATCGTCAGCCACATCACCATATACTCTGCAAAGCAGATAACAATGCCGACTACTAAACGAAGATTGATGAAATTCTGAGGGTAACGCTTCCAAGAAGAATTTCACTAATCAAATCAGGCATTGCACACATAGATGAGATTTTTTTTTTTTTAATCAGTCTTAACAGCTTCATTCAAAAAAACTTTTTTTTTTTTTTTTTTTACACAGCCTTAGAGAACTGAAGCCACTTGTAGTTACTGGGATACACGAGAATAGTGACATAAAACATGTTAAGTCACCGCTTCTCAAATGTTCTGCAGGGTAGTCAGGACACACTATTTGCATTCTTGCTCTCTTTATTTTACCTTTTTTTAAAACAAAACAAAACAAAACAAACTGAATTGTTGTGGCTTTCAGCACATTCTGCCCAAGAAAGCCAGCAGGCTGTTTAAATGCTTGTCAGTCTCAGTTTCTCTAATTTATCTTGTATGTGCTAAGAAAGATACTGGAACACCAATAATGGCAAAATTACATAGAATCAGCCTGAATTTTCACAGGTGTGTGGTTAAAAAAACCTTAACAGACCCCTTAACTATAGCCAAAATCGTGCACTTCTTTACATAAGGAGCTTAGATGACAAGCCAGAATTCCTCATCTTCGTCCAAGGTCAGCCCTAAGGAAAATCCCCTGCAAGAACACATGAAGATGCACCCTCAGAAGGAAAACGCACAAGGAACTGCTGAGATACACAAATAATCTCCTTGCTAGCCAGATGTTGTTGTGTCTTCTTTCATCTCTTGCTAATTCTAAAGTCATTCAGGACACAGAACTGGCCAATGCCATTCCTATTCAGTCCAATATAAATGTTGAGGGATCAGATCGCATGTCTTTCAGAAAGCTGCATGTGTACACCTGTAATCTTCTCCTCCCTCAAGATTTTTCATGGAACTAACTTTGAAGGTATATTCAGTTTGCGTGGCAAGGTGAGCCACAGAGGTGGCTTCTGTGAGAGGCTGCTAGAAGCTTTCCTAATGTCTCACAGAGCCAATGCCAGTCAGCTCCAAGACAGACTTGACGCTAGCCAAGGCTGAGCCCATCAGCAACAGTGGTAGTGCCACCTCTGTGATGACATATTGAAAAAAGGGAAAAAACTGCTGAGGAAAGCAGCAGCGGGGCAAGGAGTGAAAATATGTGAGAAGAACTCTGCAGACAGCAAGGTCAGTGAAGAAGGAACAGGAGGAGCTGTTCCAGGCACCAGAGCAGAGATTCCCCTGCAGCCTGTGGTGCAGCCCATGGTGAGGCAGGCTGTCCCCCTGCAGCTCATGGGGGCCCACGGAGGAGCAGAGATCCACCTGCAGCCCACAGAGGATCCTGCGCTGGGGCAGGCAGATGCTCGAAGGGAGGCTGTGGCCCTGTGGGAAGCCTGCGCTATCGCAGGCTCCTGGCAGGACCTGTGGCCCCATGGAGGACCCACACTGGAATACCCTGTGGAATGGATCCACACTAGAGCAGCTGGTGAAGAACTGCAGCTCATGGGAAGGACTCACATTGGAGTAGTTTGTGGAGGACTGTCTCCCATGGGAGGGAGCCCACCCTGGAGCAGGGGAAGAGTGTGAGTCCTCCTGCCCCTGAGGAGAGAGGAGCAGTAGATACAACAGTGTGATGAACTGACTGCAACTCACGTTCCCCATTCTCCCTGTGCTGCTGGGGCAGCAGGGGGAGGAAGTAGAGATTTCAGGAGTGAAGTTAAGCCTAGAAAAAGGGCAGGGATGGGGGGAAAAGAGAGAGATGTTTTTGAGATTCGTTTTTCTCTCCCTTTGGTTCGATTGTTAATAAGTTGATTTTCCCCAAGTCAAGTCTGTTTTGCCTGTGACGGTAACTGTTGAATGATCTCTCCCTGTCCTTATCTGAACCCATCAGTTTTTCATTGTATTTTCTCTCCCTCATCCTCCCAGGGAGAGGGGTGGGTGAGCAAGTGTCCACGTGATACTTCCCTGCCTAGTGGGGCTAAACCACAACAGAAGGCTTCGAGTACTTTCACTCATAGCACACAGTGTACTTGATATATTCACATACCACTGTCCACTTCCTCTACTTAAAAATGTATATTCTACTTTTATAATAAAAAAGGAGAAATTGTCTATTGAGAAAAAATTAATTTCACTGTCTTGGTCACTGATCAGAAAAGATCCATTCAGACTCAGTATCTTTCAATACACTAACATTTTAGATGGTACTAGAGAATTCAAAATGCATTTGTAACCTAAGCACACACCATTTTTAAATAGCTATAAAACTTAACCTTTGTAGGATATGAATAGCACTTCACAACAGCTTTTAAAATGGCTATTAAAACTTTACACTTCAGCTAAAAAACAGTCTAACACTTCAGATCCTGACATTGCCTTTATACAATGAATTTCTTCCTGCTACTCAACTGCATGAAAAACAAACCCCTATATTCTAAAGATTACATCTCTAGACTTTTTAAAAGTAATCTAAGTAACTCTTGAATTTGTAGTCTGAAAAAAAAAAAAAAATCCCCAGCAGTAAGAAAATAATTTTATCTAATTCCTGCCTCCTCTGCTCACTAATAGAGATGGTTGTCAATTAATTAAGACTTCAGTGGTGTTTTTAATTTTATGGAAAAGCTTTTTCTGTAACTTTCAGATGGCAGAGAAGGTAGTATCCACCCATTCCTTCATTGGTTTGTAACAGCATCCAAAAATTCATCTTTACCTACCCACTGAGAAACATCTAGAAAGACTTAAGGGAAGGAGGATTTCTTCCGATACAGTTGTGAGCTAGACTTCCCAAAGCTTTTTGTTTATAAAGCACAGACTAGACAATTAACTGACACTGAATCAATAGATCAGAAAACCTCAGCAACCTGTTACTCTGGCTGAGTACTGGCTACAATAAACTGTTTATTTTTTAGGTCAGGCAGCGTTTCCATATGGAACATACAAAGTCCTCTAGCTCTCCTAGGGGCAAAAAAGCCTCCACATTGCATTGTCGGTGTAGCGAGTAAGAGATCATGCTTTTCTCTTCATATAGAAAAGCAATAAAAAAAATTAGAAAGGAAAGAAAAGCATAGGACTCATGCCTTCAAGGATCTTGCCTTCCAGCAGAAATCTCTTTTCTTATGTCAGATTCACACAAGCATGCTGCACACCACAGCCATAATCCACAATTTAGAAACAAGAACAGGATGTGCGTTGGCACAGAAGGTTTGAAAGAGAGGAGCTATGGCCAGGCAGTAACTGTTTCATGCTTTGATAATTCTTCAAGCAGAAGCCCATTCTAGAAGCAAACATCCCCCTCCAATGGAATCTGCAGGTTTTGCTAAATGAAATAAAAAAACAAACAAACAAACCAAACCCAAAAAAGTACTCTAAACCCCCTACTACCTACCATTTTTTTTCTTTTTTTTTTTTTTTTTTTACAGGTCCATTACAAAGAATACCAACCACAAAACAGGTAAAAGCAGGCACTTTAATTTCTCCCTCAACCCCTGTGGGTGTTTCAGACACTCAGGTTCAGTTTTTTCAGCTGGCTGGAACAATGCTAGCACAGCACAGTAACCAGCCCAGCTGCAAGACCAGAAAACCATAAGCAGCCATGAGCCTCAGTCTCTCTTCTTGATGTGCTGTTTCTGCAAGAAAATTACTTCTTTTGGAGGTTGAGATGCTCTCCTAGGAGTTGACACATGCAGCCTCCACTTCTGGTGCAGTGAACACTTCTGAATATACACGGGATGCCTGTTCAGATCTCCATCTTCACCCAGCAGGTAATTAACTGGCCAAAGGGACCAAGACTTGCATCTCCAGTTCCTCAGAAAATTAAACCATGGCTCCCATGCCAAACAGCAATTGCCCTAATTGGCGAGCTCTGTCTTTAGTTGCTTTGTGAAGTCATTTATTTTGCTTTTGCTCACCTTTTTTGAGGTGTTTAATTTCTAGTACATTGGGGATTATTTTTATCAAAGTACTGATTTTTTTTTTTAGTTTGACGGTTAGATAGGTGAAGCCCAAAGTCTTCATCCACACAAATACATTCCTTTTAGCAGACAGATCTCCAACACAACTGTTCTGCCAGCTTTATTTGATCACTTTATCAGTCCTTTCCGTCCACGTCCCTCCCACTCAAAGTAGGAGGGGGAAAAAAGGCAGCAAGACATGCCATTTATTCTTGTAACAGTCTCTTCCCACACACCCATAACACCACAATTTATAATCTCAGCATTTAAATATGACTTCTCAACAAATTCTTGCAGTCATGTTAAACATGAAAGAGATGTTCAGTTGCAGCCCTTCAGGTTTTTAAGCTCCATTTGAACACAATTTTGGAAGCTAGGTACATTAATATTAACTTATTTTACAGCTTACAGCTAGATGTGATTTCAGTACAAATCCCCTCTTTCCATCTTTTCATGGAGATTTACTTCAGCATGAGCAAAAGTGCCAGAAGTGAATTTATCAGCTAGCCCAAAAAACTAAAACGTTGTCGTATACAGCTCACATTGTAGCTCAATGTCTGAATTAAAAAAAAAAAAAAAACCACCAGATTTAAGGATTATTTTTTATTTTTATATTTTCTTCATAGCCTATTCTCTTTTTTCTTAAACTGTTAGTTTTATTTTTCCCCACTATCTCACACACTGCATAGTTTTTACTCATGAAGAGTGAGATTTACCCCTTCCTAGGAAAGTCAGTGTAGTAATTTTAAAAATATTTCTACACTTCTTCAGGGTTATCTTTATTATTAAAAAAAAGCCAAAACCTCATCAAGCCAACAAAAAACTGACTTGAATAAACAAGTTAAAATAAACCAGTTTAGCACTTCAACACCACATGCTCTCTAGAAGAGAAATACTCTATGCATCGGCTGCCACTACCTGCCTCTGGAGGAAATCTGCTTTCACAGCCAAGGAGGCTGAGATTTCAGCAGGACCAGCCATCATTTGTTGTCTCGTATTTTATCATCTCACTATCAATTTCCTTCTGCTGGGGAGAAATGAATACAGAAGCAAGACATTCTACTTATCTTGTTTTATCTACCATATTGCTTTGCCTTATGAAGGGAAAAAAAAGAAAAAAAAAAAAAAAAAAAAAAAGAGTTTTGATTGCTAACTCCAAAATCAAACATCAAACTCCAAAATAGTAAGCCTCACAGAACTGTTACAGTATTGACTGGGTTTTTGGTGTTGGTTTTTCTTTTTCCCTAGAAACGCAGAAGAAATACTTCCTCTGCAATTTATTATGTCACTAAAACAGCCAGAGTCAGCTAATGTTTAGTAGAAAAAATATGTGATAACAAGTATTTTGGAATAAACTATAGGTAGGCAAACCTAAAGCTAGCGTGAGTCTCATTACAATGCCATTTTTGAAAGTTAAGTCCAGCTGTGTGTCACTCCAAAGAATTCTGCATATTCCCTATTTAAATCAATTAGTGGACAGGATTTCCCCCCCTCCCTACCTCATGTTGTCACTGCATTTACACTAACTGTGTGAGTAGTGGTGAGAAATGACTCATGTTAAGAAAAGGAAAGTCGTTAGTCCTAATTTCATAATTACAAGGGAGCAGACCCCAGCTGTTTGGAACCAGCTCTTCATGTTCGTTCATGAGTTCACAAAATAAGCAACCTTTCTTCCAGCTAAGTGAGAAACAGCAAGGCATTGCTTTACTGGCACTCAGAAAAAATGAATGCTTATTGTCAGTAACATCAAGGACAACATAATTGGTGAATACACAGAGTATCAGAGTAAATACAGAATATCATTCTGCTCAGAAGACACTGGTTGGGAATCAATATTCTCCGAAGTCTTTCAGTGTTGTTACCTTCTTAAATATTCTCTTTCCTTAAAAGATAAGCAGCTATTACAGATACTTGTATCCCAACAGTTCTGGGAAGGAGGAGGGGAAAAAAAAAAGAAAAAAAAAAAAGAGCAGGCAGACTCACTGGAAACTGGGCATCCTTCAGCCCAGACTCCTTGTAGTGAATCATGCAAGCACCCTATCGCACATCAGTACTTCACTGCTCTGCTCCCTCAAGGTCTAGTTACCCAGCAGCAAAAGGAACAATTTATTTTTGTAAAGGTGTGGGTAAGGAAAGCTGGATGAGTACAAAAAAAACAAACAAAAAAAAAACCAAACCACCAAGAAATGTCTTTTCACAGATGTGTTACTGAGATACCGGAAAGATCAAATTTGGTTTCCTCACTGAAGTCACAAGTTAGCAATAAATCAGTTTCCAGACTGCTTAGATCTCTTCTCTGGTCCCGCAAAAGCGCTGTATGTATAACCTAAATCAGCAGATTTGACATGGATAAGAGAATATAAGAAACCACATGATACTGATTTTTCATGTGGTATTTTTCTTCATTCTCACATACTTTCCTTTTTCATTTTACCTCCTCTCACTATACTACTTTTTAAACTGAGCTTACACACCATAAAAAGTTCATGCATTAACTTTATCTGCTAGCATAACTGATATTTTAAAATATTTTTAAAAATTAGTTTCAATGATATAGTCATAGCAATGAAATTATTTCCTACATTTGAAATGCTGTAAAAAGTGATTACAGGTTTACCTTCAAAATTCCTTTGTGCTCTTCATCTCAAAAAACTTCTCCAATTTTGGACATTGTAACATCAAGGACAGTGAGCTGAATTGTGTCCTAAGGCTTTAGTGAAGACAGTGGCACCATACAGCTCATAACCAAATCAACAGCTCTACTACACTGGTGACTATATTCATGTTCAAATCAAATTTTGACAAGGATGAATAGTAGGTTAACCACATAGGAAACGAAGCGTAATGACAAACGGGAGGTTATCAGTGGATTTCTCAAAATACTTGTCTTAACACCAAAATGCTTTATTTCGGTTCTCGCCAATGCTTTTTGCAGTGTGCTAATGAGACCCACAGGCTGAGCAGAGTGAAGAGACACTGTAATCTGAAAAAAAACCCAAACAAACAAAAACCACAAAAAAAAAAAAAGAACACTACATGAAAATATATGGGATTGCCTTAAGAGTTGAGTAATAGAAACAGGATGAAAAGTTACAGAAATGTAAGGTCTCCAGGGCATCTCACTTGGAAGCACTGTACAAGTAGACAAACCTAGGCATGACAGATAATCACACAGCAATGTGCTGACAGCTCAGTGGAAAAAGAAATAGGAACCTAAATTGTACCTGGGGATGCAAAGTTTTAGTGTCACTGTACAATGACCAAGTGAAGCCTCATCTCAACAGCATATTTCTGTTCATGTATTTTCATGAAGCCCCGATTTAACTTCAATAAGTAAAAAGATTGTTTACTTGCAGGAAGTGAGAGTCTATCATATGAGACAAGGCTAAGAGAGAAGACTCTTCTCTCTCAGATGTGTTCTCCAAATGTATCAGAGAGAGCCGTTTAAGCTACAGGTCAAATACTGCCACAAAACTTTAAGGTATTATCACTGCATTCTGACAAGCTGAAGTTTCCTAGCCTTCTGAAGGGAAGAAGCAGCGGCAGAAAACTTTTTTTGAAAGGAGTCAGTCAGTTCACAAATGGAACTTACATTATCGTCTGCAACTATACGGGTATGGGCTTAGTGATCCAAGATGCCCCTTCCAGTCTTAAGTGTGCACCTCTTCCTTGCTAACATCACTGTAAATCTTCCCAAAGGAAATTCCAATGTGGGTATAAATCACCTGCTTCATCCAAACACGTCATGCCCTCAGGCCTGGAATTAGCAGTGACTGCTTGAACTGGAAACATAAGACTCCTCTGAGCCTACTTCCATTTTCCAGTCTGCTGCATTTTTAAACAAATTCCTCTATAAGGAACTTCTTGTTGCCTAGCCCTGTATATGTTTTAATATAGATCTACAAAAAATTTATTTCTATATCTCCCTGCTCTCCTATGTCTTTACTGTTTTCTTGCTTAAAATATCTATTTGTCCTCTCTGAATTTATTGGATCTGTAACAACATAGTCTGGCCTGGCGCTTTAAGCAGAAGCTTTAGAGGCTGCCGGGAGCACGTTACATGCCTGGTACCCGAGCAGTTCTCCATACAGCACTGGGGGGGCATCACCAGCCTCAGAAGGTGCATGTTCATCTTTGGTCATGCTTTGCACTCTGCCTTCTCCTCCCTCTTTCCTGTTCGTCATTCTTTATCTTGAAATACTTTTCTGGAAGAAAAGTTCTC
Organism: Chlamydotis macqueenii; assembly: GCF_036417535.1. NCBI lineage: Eukaryota > Metazoa > Chordata > Aves > Otidiformes > Otididae > Chlamydotis > Chlamydotis macqueenii. Next base: position 95,920,303 of record NC_141556.1, on the reverse strand, counting down.
CAGTGATGCTTTAGAATTTACATGCTATTTATTTTCCAGCATTTAATAGGCTGGTTTAACAGCAAGTATTCATCTGCCTGCATCTTCCACTTGCAATTTGTTAGTGATGATGCTGGTGCAGCCAAGGTGTAAGGTGTCTCCCTCCAAAACTGGTATTAAACTAACTTCCAAATTATATAGTTAATTTTATATATTTTCTCCTACATGTTCTAAAAATAGACAAATATTTATTTTGCTCAGAGTAAGTTTAATCTAATTTTATTCTGTGGATTGGTGCTCATCAGTGCATCACGTCTGCTTAACTCGTACATCTCATACACCAGATATTACTGTTTTTCAAGAGCACTAACAAGTAAAATACCAAACCTGTTACTCCCCATATCAATGCAAAGAAAAAAACCCCACACTTCTGAAACAAAGTCCTACTTCAGGTCTGGAAATTCTAGATTTGAAATTGGTGAGAAAAAACCCAAACAAACTCCAATGACACTTTTAAAATATAAACCTAAATTTTGAACAAGAAACCCAGAACCTGGCCTTATACAAATAAATAGCCTGTCTCTGGAGGCTGCAGTAAGGAATAACGTACCTGCATACTATTTTCTCATTGAGTATCCAACTGAATTTTTCCGTTTGTGCATTCATACACAAATTAAACTAGGTAAAGCACAAATGTCCAGTCTGAGACAAAAATCAATTATAGCAAGGTAGTTGCTGAATTCTTAACACAGATGCTTTTCAATACTTATGTATTTACATTTTAATCTAGACAGAAAAAACAACCCTGATGAGGTATATGCAACTTGGACTTCATGGTCCTTGATGCACATGATAAAGTAAAACAAATAACAAAAAGAGCAGACAAGTGGAGCTCTGGGATTTTTTTTTTTTTTTTAAAGAACATTTTTAAGAGACAGGCAGGACCATTTTTGTCATTTTTGTGAGGAGTTTTGCTCTCACTGAAAGAACTGCAACCCCAGATGTCAGCACAAAGCAGGGATCTCAGACTGGTATTCCTGGTATGACACCGGTAGCTGAAAAGATAAGAGAGGTCCTGAATCTGAACTACTGAAGCTTTTACTCTACTTCCAAATTACTTCACGCTCTTAGCTTCTGTAAACACCTTTCATATTTCAACTAATTAAGAGCTGAAGTTCTTCAAAGGATCACTCCCACAGACACCCAAGTCACAGGGCTTTGCGAGGCTTGTTCAGTGCACAGGACCGGGCAGCCTCTGCAGCAGTTTGACACACTGAGCCAACCCAGCAGTTAAACACCACGCTCGAGGGCCCCCAACACCTAGAAGTGCAACCCACACCTCCATTTCTAGTAGATGCCTACAGCAAAACAGCAAGCAGATCCTTCCCACAAGTTAGGTCCACAGAAAGCCAGCACTCTCCAGGGGAATACTTCCCACTCTATTCAAACCAGCATTTCACAGCGGTGTCCACTGGCACTACCGACCCGACCTGCTAGTAGCCCACTTCAGTGACAGGCAGCAGAGCTCTCCAACAAAGTATTGTGCGCTTTGATAGTAACAAGTCTAGTTAACACAGTAGCATTAAATAACCCATTATTACCCCCTCATAAAAATCTGTGAATCACAGGTCAATACGTTTCACCAGGTTCCCAAAGAGATGCTCTGATCTTGTGTTGGAAGGATACAGATGTTGTGTCATTTTATGTCATAAAGGGCACCTAAATCAAAAGCAAGAGACATACGTCTCTTCCCTTCACACGCACATACTCATCTTACTCCCGCTTACAGTGTTACACAAAAACTGAATTTAAAGGACTTTGAATACAGTGGTCTAAGCTGACCTGTAGCCACAGAAGCCTGATGTTATAGTCTGGCAGATTGCCAAAGATCAAGGCTTAAACCTAAAACGGAAAAAGCAAAGAAGGCCTTCCATACAGCATTTGAATGGATGGCATTTGACCATCCACCATGAGCCTAAATTTAGCTTTAAGTTATCTAAAAATCTACCAATAGGCCTGAGCAAAGACTGAACAGGTAAATGCAGTCTTCCATTTAGCCACACACCATCACAAATCAAACTCAACTCCAGACTGAACGCAACCTTTTAGCAAACTATACTTTGATGGAAGAGAGTTTTATATAGTCCAGACTTCCCACTGAACAGTTAGACGTACTTTGTCCTATACATTTTCATTTATACAAGTGGAAGATTCATGACTGTACCTCATTTTGAGATGTTTTTCTCCTGCTCTCCATACTTTATGTACTTGCACCAACCCTCTCCCACTTCATTTCTGTCCTTTTATCACAAATCTTCCTGTATGACAATTTGCATTTTTCCATAGCTCCATGATCTGCTCACACCTTTTTGGAATCAAAAAACCAGCAGAAAGACTTGAGATGTTGTGATATATGTAATTCAAAGTAGAGGAGAGAAATTGATTAACTTAAGTTTGTTGCACTCTATCTTTCACTTGGGTGCTTTCTGGAGAATTAAAGTGTGCATTAAGCTAAGTGTAACCCTTTTGAAAGCATACAATTATTTATAAAGATCTCTTGTGCTTAGCTTTATTTTTTTTCCTAACAATACTTAGTAAAACTTGCAAACATCAATAAAGAACACAGAACTTAGGAATATCTAACACACTCACTTAAGGTACTATGATATTAGAAAAAAATTTTTTACAATGAGAGTTGTAGAGCACTGGAACAGGTTGCCCAGAGAGGTGGTGGATGCCCCATTCCTGGAATCATTCAAGGCCAGGCTGGATGAGGCTCTGAGCAACCTGATCTAGTCAGGGATGTCCCTGCTCCTTGCAGGGGGGTTGGACTAGATGACCTTTAAAGGTCCCTTCCAACCCTAACCATTCTATGATTCTATGATTCTATGATGTCACTTACAAACTAGCCTAGTAAAACTTCTGAAGGGCAAAACCAAAATAAATGGTACAGTAGAGCAATCGATCTTACACAAACATACTAAGTTTTCATAGTCACCACGACATTTTCTTGAATGGACTAGAGAAGGCTATTAAGCTCTAAACACTAAAAAACTTAACAGAGAATTTTTATGCCAGACTGGAAGAGATAGAAACAATTGTTCTAATTTATGAGTCATTTTGCATGTACAACATACCAGCACAGAACTTGAATAGTTTAATGTTTTGTTTTAGCAAAGAAGTCACACACACAACATGCAAAGCAGGTATCGGGCCACAGTGATTACAGTGGCAGTTGCCACCTTATAACAGGACAAAATTAGTTTGTCAGCTTTTAGATCAGGGACTTCTCTGTTTATTTAGCATGCTTAATAATAATAAACCCCAAACCCCTCCACTCTTTGCAATGGTGAAACCTAACTGACATGTTTGCATGAGTTATTGCACTGTGAGAATTCACACTGCTATAAAAATTAAATACTTTCTAAGATGAGCTAAAGGAATTAAGACAAAGATAGGCTCTTACTGGGACTTAAAAAGCCAAGGCAAGCAAGCAAAACCTCAGCAGGCAAGGTGATTTGATTTCAGCTGACAGAAGCTACACATCACCTAACTTCCACTAAGGACACCCCTTCCTCCAATAAACAAGCCCTGTAATTTGACATCAAAGTCGTTTTGAAAGACCAGTACATTACATGAGAAAATCACTGTCTTCCTTCACTTTCTGAAGTTTTACAACAACTACCAAAGGGACATGAGAGACTTCAGATTTAGTTAAATGAAAGTCTGGAAAAAAGATTTTTAAAGTCCCCTTTTACTGATGTAGACAACTTAATTGGAAGAGCTGCTAAAGTGACCTTCCAACTGATGAGGTGTAATTAGGATGTCCCACTTCTGCAGCATGCAAATGAATTAAAGCAAGAGAAGGTACTGGACTTAGTGCATAAAACACCCAAAGGTGTTTTTCAAAACCGTCTGTGAAGGGACACATAGTCCATCTCGGAAAAACTCTCTTAAGAGGACAATTCAAGAGCACATAATTAGCTGGAAACTGTGCATCCTGAGAGCAGCCTGATGTGCCTCTTCATTACCTTGCCTGATGAGGCAAGGCTATAGGAGAGCTGCACTGAAACAGAGGAATAAGGCAGCAAGATTGTCAAGGACTGGGAGAGGAAGAAAGGGAACAGAGGAGAGGGGAGGGAAAAAAAGAAAAAAAAAAAAAACTAGCCATCAGTTCCCTCAAACTGTGGAAAAGAACAAGAAGAGGCTCAAGAACAAGTATGCTATTAAGGACAAGAGTCTTCAAAGTGGCAAGTCCAATTTTGGCAGCAAGTGACTCAGCAGGAGGAAAAAAGGCTCAGTATGTCGAGACACAGATCGTGCTGGTGCAGAAACCATTGTTGTGCAGTGGTATGCTCTGCTTCATCAACTTTCAAGTCAAAACATCATCTAATTTGTATTTTGAATACAAAAAACACAGATAGCAAGAGTAAACTATAAGTAGTATTAGGTATGCAGGAACTAAGTCACACACTATACATAAAAATACAGTGATCTGTATTATACTCACACCACTATGTTTCTAATGTATGGTAATAGGATAGTTTTAATTAATAAGGCAAGAACACATCCACTGCAAAGGCTGTGGAGGTACTAGACAAAGAGCACAATAAGAGGGGACCATTTCTTTGTATGCATGTCTTGCTGTCTCTGCAAAAACCACCTCAAACATACTTATCCCACATAAACCACTCACCGGACAACAATAGGTTAGAGCAGAATTAATGAACTTTTGTAATGGCCCTGGCTTCCTCAAGCATTTAGGTATATTATTATCAGAAGGAGAAAAACTCAAGATGAAACTAAGTTTCTTCTCCTCCAGTCATTTTCTTGCAACAGATCCAAAGAGCTACAGGAGAAGGAACATGGCTATTTTAGAAACAAGCCATCCATAACTGTAAACAAAGACCAAGTTAACAAGCCTCTGCTCTCATTCGCATAAATGCTCTCCCACCAAGGAACAGACTGCTCCCACTTGCTTAAGAACAACAGACTAAGAGCGCTTCATGCCCTCTCACACTGAGGTGAAAGGGCAACTGACAGATGAGATTTTCAGACAATAGTGATGCAATATGCAACACCACACACCTGGCTGTTTTGTCCAAGGAAGACTATGAAACTGCTGACAGCAGCTTCCACCTCCAGCACCACCCTAGAGCTCTGCCAGTTGCAGCCCAGCTGCCACCCCATCAGGTAAGCTGTTTTTTGGTTTTTTTTGTTTTTTTTTTTTTTTTTTTGGACCACAGAGTGAACAACAGTCCCTCGTAACTGCTGTTTGTGGCTCAAAACATTCAAGCCACCGTACTTTTTGGCCTAACTCTGATGTACGGTAATAGAAATAATCCCTGAAGAAGGAAGCATGATTACACTTGGGGAAAAGCTGCAGCAGGAGGCAAGCAGCATGGTTCTTCCCCTACACCCTCCAACGTCTAAAGTCAGCCATAGAAGAGCACATTGCAAGGCACATTGCCTCCAGTCCAGAGCAAAGACTGTGAGCACAACTGTGGCAAATCCTCCCCACTGCAGACAGGTTTATCGTAAGTTTTAAATGGTATTTGGTATAATGCCAGCAAAATCCTTTCACAACTGCATCCACACCAAATGCTTTTCCCAGGAGAGCTCTTGAGCTTAAGCATGTAGGTTTTTCTGTCTGTCATTCTGGCTTTGCTGTGCTACGAAAACATTCAAACACAAATTAGGCAAATAGATCAGAAAGCTTATAACAATAACACAGAGATTAGAGGATAAATTCCTATGGTATAACTTACTACTATTTTTATCTGCTGGTTCCAACTTGTCTTTCTACAATGATGCCAAAACTACTTCAGCCATGACTCAAAAAGTGACCTTTCAGTGAACGAAAATTTAAAGATTAAAATAATATCTGCATTTCATTTATGCTTATTGATAACGCATTGGGGCTTTTAAGTGTAAAATAGATCTCCTTCCCCTACCAAGATCAGTTTTCTTCCAATTGCATCTTTTTTCTTTACATCTATGCCAAATTTATTGTAATGGCAATGAACTAGAAATTACTTTGAGTCAAATTGTCAGCATCAGACCATAACCACATTTTTCTTGCTAACCACTTAGTTTTTCTTTGTTTTTAATATTTTGAGAAGAGTAGGTATACCTGTGTTTATTTCACAAACCTATGGAGAAATTAAGAGTATGAGGAGAAAAATGCAGAAAAAAACCCACCCCTATGTATTTTAATGCGTGTTAGAACATGAATGTCAAAAGAAATCGAAAGTTTGGAAAAACATATAAATCAGAGTGTTTTTACTGAATTGTCCTTTTAAGGTGTACGACTCCCTTCCTAAACAGTTTAGTTGGCCATTCAGTTGTTTGTAAAATATCTTTCATCGCTCCCTCCCACATAAGTTACCTTGCAACCCAACAGAAGGACAAGAAAAGGCAGTATCTGCAGAAGTACATGTTAATCTGTAGGCATTAGTTTATTAAATTCTCTAGCAGAGTTTGCTTTTCCTTGCATTTGAACTTACGCAGCTTTTGAGGAATGTAAGCTTTTTGAGGAAAACAAAACAAGTTTTTATGTATTAACTTTAGAGACAGTTTAAAACACATTCCATCAGCATGTCTAAATCCACATTAAAGGTTTAATAAAATTTCTGTGTTTCATTAATGAGACAAAAAAAAACGAAGATGGCATAGTGTTTGGATCATCATCTCTGTTGTACTGCTCTCTTCTACTCTGTATTCTGAAGAAAAATATGAATTGCCAACAAAATGCTTTATGTCATTGATGTTTAAATTAAAAAAACTTCATAATCGATCAGGAGAAATTTATAACAGAAAATGGGCTTTAATATTCACTACACAGAATCACAAGAGTTTATTGCTAATAAAAGCCTTAATTACAGACTCAATTATTGCTAGACATAAATGAAGTACAATTACATTGTTTTTATATGCTGTGCAAAAATCTAAAACAGAAAGCAAATCATTCCTGGGCTTTATTGTTTAACGCCAGTAGAAAATATTTTTTTAAGTTTTCATTTATTTGTGAAAAAGAATTCTACAAGAGCTCTCATTCCTTCAGCTTTGCCTTTTCTTCATCTTTCATTTAGCTCCTCCATCTCCATCCAATTTGTCCTTTCATCCACAGTCCTTCACAGGCTCCTTAATTGCTTTCGTTTTGCCGTTTTAAAGGATGACAGGAACGACTTCCATCAAGTTTTCTACCTTGCCTGAAGTGAGACAGCCAGTTATTGCTCCCCCAGCCCACCTTGTAGCAGCACTGCTTCAGGTGCAGTAGCATTTGCTAGTGGGACAACCCCACTCAGCCAGGACAAGGAGGTGGTGGTGGTGATGCTGAACTGCAGCAAAATCAAAAAGCTGCCTCTCATCTCTACACAGGGCAGAGCTAACTCTGATGTCGTCCTCCTCCTGTACACAGGATTTTGAGAAAGTCTTGTAAGTCTCTGACCACTTCTGTATAGCTCAGGAACCTCTAAGCTGATGTTCAAGAAGGCAGCAACAGAAATAGAAGGAAAATCACCTCATTAACAATGAAGCTGTGCAGCACCTCCAGAAATTAACTCCTAGTACAACTTTACACTCACACAGCTACCACGTTACCACATGAGAGTGCTGTGCTCATTCAAGGATGCTTGCACAGCACCCGGCAGCACTTAGCACCCCAGAAAACCACTGTCAGGGGAAACCTGCCCTACCTTGTAATCCCCTGCTCACCAAACAGTTGATCAAACCACCTCTGTGACATGGATTCCCTGCTGTAATTTGTGCAGAAAGTCGGGGCAATTTGAGAAGGCTTGCATGCTTTTAGAAAAACAGCCCCACTAAATACAGATATTGAAAAAGAAACAAGAATCGAGCCAGTCAGGCTAGTAGATGTTGCTATTCTTAGCATTGCTGGTTAAATAAAGATTTCTGGATAAATAAAGATATCAAGTGTACCTAGAAAATGCTTTCATTTTCACTACTGCTGCAATCTGTAGCTGGCAGTCAAGTTTCCCAGTAAGGACCCAAGAAGGAAAAAAAATAAGAAAATTCTACAAGCTCAGAATGACTGATCATTGTCACAGAGATTCAAATAAATGTTATCCATCACTTTTAAAAACAGAGGAGCAGTCAGCTAAAAAAAGAAATTATCATACTGAGACAGAGAATGCAGTTAACGAGCCCCTGACTAGTGTCAATTAAATGCTCTTTGAAAAATAGGAGGCCAAAATACACTGATTCAGAAACTAAATGGTCTACAAAAGCTAGAGTTGAACAAGAAATATTTTTATAGTTATTTAGCACAACTATTTGTTAAGATAGAGCAAGAAATTTTTTTTTCTTAAGAAAATTAAAAATTAGCAAAAACTCAGATACACTAAGCAGTTTCAGTAGAGTTGACAGTACTCATGGAGAAATAAATAAAAATTAACACAGAGGTACAAGACCATCAATTTCACCAAAAATTAATTTTACCCTAAGCAAAATGACTGAGAAAACCAAATCAAATACCCCACTGGTAAATAATGCCTGTCCTTGGGGTCTGGTTAGCAGAGCAACTTGATCCCACCATTTGGAATAGCTGCAGTTTCACATACTAGGAACTTAAAAATAGGAGATTGCATTGCACACAAGATCTTTTTTTAAAAATACTTCAGTGAAGTGACGCAGAGGTGTGCAGCTCTGACAGGATATGCTGCCTTCCAGCAGAAAAGCAACAGAAACAAAGCCTGCAGAAGCCTCCAGAAATGCAATCTTAGAAAAGAGTCAATAAGCAAACAATGACACTAGAACATTTGAACAAAAATAAAGGAGTGTTTGACAAGAAGGTGCTTCAAGAATAGGAGCATGAAAGCTTGTGTATGAACAGCGAACACTGGTTTGAACGGGCTAGTAGGACTGGAAGATTGGCAATTTTCTGGCACAATGCATTCATAGCCTGTCACCAGCAACAAATTTCTTCAGCACTCAAGAATTCTGGATCTTTGTTGAGAAAGTAAAAGGAAAGCAGAAATAACAACAACAACAACAAAAAGTTTTCCTTTGTTACTATCGCCCTTATCTGTAAATTCTGACCAATGACGTGGATACGCTGACCAGGCAGGGATACAAACCTCCTTTAAACCCACAAACCTGAAAGTAATCTATGCTTACAAGCAGAGAGAAAAAAGTGTGTCTGACTAATGAGAAAGTATACGCCATCATCTTTGTCGTGGAATGAATGCAAATTGTACTTAGAAATTTAAGGACTTGATCCTCATCTTTCACAAGCCAGTTTAAAAGCCTTCAGGGAAGAGCAACACTTCTCCCTCATCTCCCTAAAACCCAGTGTATAGAAATACATTGAGATAACGTGTAGACATTACTGAAAATTATTACAGCTTCTAACCTTTGCTAACAAGTTCCAAGGCTAGGTAATTGATTATAAAAATGAGACTGCATTTACCATTTGCTAACTTCTGATAAGCAGCAGCTCTATAATTGATTCTCACTTTCAGCATGCATCCAATTGCACTGATATGAAAGCCTGTATGTGAAACACTGATATTTTATCTATCAGTTCATCTGTTTCGCTGCCTACTTTCCCTCTATGAATGAAGATTGAGCTAAAGTCAGCACCACAAAATAATACCAACTACTTCAGCGTATTTGGTGTTATTACTGGGTGAACAACCCAAAACAAAATGAGATGCAAGATTATCAGAAGTTACTCTTACCTAGTTTTAATACCAAGTAGATAGAAAAACAAGCCTTAGTGCATAACAGTATTTTGCTTAAACAGAAATTGAAAAGAAAAAGAGCTATATTGCCCCCCTTTCCTTCCCCAGAATCTGCAAGGCACCCCTCCTCCACATCTTTCCAACTAAGCGAATGCTTTCCACACAGGACATGCAAAACCAAGCTGCATCACTCGCTTACAGCAGCAGCCTCTGAAGGATGGGAATGAGGGGGAAATTCCAGAGCAAGCTACTTGGTCTAAGATAAAACATGACTTCAGAAGTCACAAATCTGTACAAACAGGTACATGACCAAAATAATTTTGTAGGCAAAGGCTCTTCAGGAGATGGGAAAGTCCCTTCAGGAAGGCTATAATCATCTTCTGACTGTTGAAAGCGAAACTGCAAACAAACTTTTCCCCAGTGCAAGAATAGAAACAAAAAGAGGGAATCTAGGCATCAGGAGCAGTCATTAGTCATTGTCCTACAGTCTCCCAAGCAAATCTGTGTCACAGATCTGGCAGATCTCATAATCCTGTGTTTCTCCTGGCAATGCCACTGGAGAGAACACCCAGAGCTCAGGCTGGACCATGAAGAAGTAGCAGGACATGCTACTTCCACAGCTCTACAGATATAGATAGACGTCCAGGTCCCTACCACCTTTCAGTGACTTTCTCTCAGAAGACGCACAACAAAACACTTCAGCCATTATTTCTTCCACTTATTCTCTTAAAAGATTTACGCCTTCTCTTCTCACTTCTTCTTTCAACTTGCATTCTCTCTTTTTTTTCCTCCTTGTGGTTATAGAAAAAAAAAAAAGCCACACAACTCCTTTAACACATTTCCTCTATTAAGCACCAGCAACAGTGAGACTCCATCCATTCTCTGTTTTCTCCTTCATCATCTGCATAAGGACTATTATCTCCAAGGCATAGCTTGGTAGAAAAACTCCAATTAATTAGCTGTATCAGAATAGCCTGCTAATACAAACACAGCTTGCATCAGCATGTGTATTCCTGCCAGCATCAAACAATTCTCCCTCCTTTTTCCTTTCCCTTGCTTTGCTTTTGACAATGCAGTCTGCTCAACTAAGTGCATCCACACTACCGCCTGGCCTAGTATAGTAGCATCAGGGAAACATACATTATATTCTTGAGCAATGTGATCCTCAAATAAAATACTCCCTTTTAAAGGCTGTTAGATAATTAGCCCTGATTATTCTACTTGACACTTTATCTGATGTGTTTCCTCTCTATATCTTCACAAAAAAAAAAAAACCAAACACACAATCCTTATGTTTAGTGACAGGGGAAAAAAAAGGGCAGCATCCTTCTCTCCTTTACATAGTCTCCTGCTGGCCTAGAGCACAGGGCTTTCCTCATGGTCACTCACGCAAACAGGCAAAGGACTTAGAGCTGTCATCACATTCATTTCTGATGCACTCTGATGTCCTTCACAATTTACAGCTGATCACTTTTCTCCATGCCTTAATTACTCCTAAAGTGAATCCTGCAAACAACTCTGAGGTGTTGTCCAAGATTCAAATTAGATGCGAGGAAAAAGTTTTTTACACTGAGGGTGGTGGAACAGGCTTCCCAGAGAGGTGGTGGATGCCCCATCCCTGGAAACATTCAAGGCCAGGTTGGATGGGGCTCTGAGCAACCTGATTCAGTTGAATATGTCCCTGCTCCTTGCAGGGAGCTCAGACTAGATGACCTTTGAAAGGTCTCTTCCAACCCAAACTATTCTATGATTCTAAGATGACAAGTGAGCCTGCGATTACAAGATTCATGTTGTCATGCTAATATACACATGGTTAGAGCAAGGCAAAAGAAAAAATATTTAACTGCATTCAGATCCTCAGTTCCTTCTTTAGTCTCCGCACAAGTTCAAGTAGAAAGCACTATAACTAAAAATTAATCTTCCACTGACACGCCTGTCTGCTGCAAAGAGAACAGGGCACACACTGGTGTTAGTAACTCCCAGTTTCTCCCCATAAGCTTTCTATAGGTCTTGCTTCCTATCACAATTTTATGTAGTAAGCCAAGATTTTACAGGTTTCTACTTATGTCAAGACAATTTTTGAATGACCTAAAGCTCTTGCAGCTAGTTGTAGTGATCCTTTCTTCACCTACATTTTACAGTCTCACAGTCTGATGAAAATGGATTTCCAGGCGTTGGAACAACCTAAATAGTCATTACTCACAGTAATCTAACAAAATATGCTTCACTGAAAGTTAACACTGAAAAAAACAAGCTCAAATTAAAACTATTCTCTGAGTTTATTTTAAATAGCAATAACAATAAAGCACAACAATATCTTGTTGAGAAGTGGGACACAAACAACACATGAATGGGACCATAACCGAATTAGTCTACACTGCAAAATAAACAAGTAATCATCACAGGATTTGATAGCCATGCATTTAAACATATCCTAATCTCAAAACTAATAAGAAAGCATAACTACAAAAATAGATCTCTCATGTTAAGTCTCATAAAAGTCTCAAAAACTGCAAGTCTGCTCTAAAGGATTTCCTCACATTTTAATTAACAATCATAAAAATATTGTTATGAGATAATCTCAGTTTATATAAAAGCATTTTCTCAATTTAAAATTATACTCAAGAAAGCTTAGTAAGCTGCATATTCCCTGCTGACAGGCACAAAAAAAAATCCTCTCATATATTATATCTTATATATGGAAATATGTGTGCAATTTAAAAACAGAGGCTTAAAAAGTCAGCTGAAGAGCTGAACTTGCATCACACTTGGGAAGACTGAACTAGATCATCCCCCTACCTAAACCATTTCTCTGCAAGCCGTGCTAACCAGATATCTCTGTAAGGAGCAGGAAGATGCTATGATTCACAGACAGTATCCAGCATCCTAACAGACTCTTTGCCATCACTTATGGCTCACCATGTCCTCTTGGTACCCCTCTGTAGGGACCCTGCTATCCCTAGCCTAATATTTAGGTACTTTAAAATATACTTAAATACTTGAATAATTTCAAACCTGGGTGTTCAAATATGCTGGATCATGGCCCAAAACTACTGCATTAGCTTAATTTCTGGATTTTGTGACTTAGCACAATTGCTGTCGTAGGTTTACCGTGTCTGTCAATTACCATAGTCTGATGCTCCTCACGTCAGCTATAGGTGCAGCATGAAAAGGCTCAAACTAGAAGAATGGTTGACAGTTGCAATTTCAGCAACAGTGGGTCATACAGCTACATTTATTACAGCGTTCATATTAAACAACTAATGTTACATTTCTTCAGAGTTGGTAAAAATGCATTGTAAGAATATAGGCTGCTTCATTCCAGAGATAAGAGTTTCTTGACCATCTTAAGTGACCACAGTGTAAGGTGCGCGTTACTCCAGAGAAAGTCTGATGGCTCAATAGGGCAGAGCCAGACATGTAGGTCACACAGTGATTATGCTCAGCATACAACAGACACGTTTTCCCTGACATATTACCTCATAGACCAAGCCTCTAACAAGGACCAGAGGAAAACATTCAGTTCCTTCCCCAGCCCCCAAAAAGACTGTCAGCATGAACGGTTTTTCGGCTATCTGTACTGACCCAAGAATGGAGAGGGGAGGTTCTCCAGAAAGGGTGCATTAGTCCTGGTGGTCGCTTTACCGGCACAGGTCACGTAAGCTCAGGGTAGGAGAACCTGAGCGTTGAGAAATCCCTGTGGGGAAGTAGGTATCTTCCTGAGGCAGGAAATAACACAGAATTGTACAGCTGACAAAAGGGGAACAAAGAGCTGAGTACAGTTGCATGGCAGTACACGGCCTTGACCAAGGGAGACAGCCTACTGATTATGGCAGATGAAAAGAAAGGGACAAGGAAGAGTAACTGCCAAACCCAGGAGAGCGTGCGATGACACTGCCAGGGAAAAGCAGATACTACTTATCTCAACATCTGGGTTCTCCCCTGCTCTCGTGTCTTTTCTACCAGCTTCTGCTCCTTTTCCTCAAATACTCTTATCAGGGGTTCTCCTTAACCCCACCATTTTCTGGAAAGCTTTCCTGTTCTCCCTCTGCAACTTGTTTCACTTGCAAGCAAAAAATCCAGCTGCCCCTTTTGTGCAGACAACTTACCTCCTCCACCCAGACTTCTACCTCCACAGGCCTGCCGGCCACAGAAGGGAAAGAGGCAGCACACAGTGGCTCTGCGCAGCTCTGGCCTGGGCCCTTGGCTTGCTTCCTCCTGCCGCCACCTGCCCTGTAACTCCCCACAAAGGCCACTTCCTCACCGCCTCTTCAGCAGCGGTGGATGTGATGAGGCAGATCCAAAAGCTGGGGTTCCCCGCCGTGTTCAGCTGACTGTTCTCTGGAAACTCACACCCATGAGACGTGCAAGTCTCACACATACCAGCCACAGCTCCTCCTGGCCATCAAAATGGCTACCGCTCCTATCCAGGAAGCATCCTTCTACAGGCTTTCCCAAATGGCATTTCATCCTTCCCAATCTCTGTTGCAAAGATCCCTTTCCAGGATTTTGCTATATTATTTATTTTCACAGACTTTAGGGATATTGCTGGAAGTAAGCTATTTACCTTTTATTTGTATATGCCACTCCCTGCAGACACACTGATCCATCTCTTTGGCCTGACCATCAGTTACTGACAGCAAACTTCTCTTTCAGCTCGTTCATATGTGTTCCAGTCAAAAACATTTGCTTACAGATCAGCAGGAGGAAACTGAACTCTTAAGTATAAAACAAATCCATCTTCCTTTTCACATTAAGATATCTTGTCAAAGATTCAAAGTGCTGCTCTTGCAATTCTAAATATTCTACTTTCCTTAATTGTTCTCACCTCTAAAGCCTTTGCTCTCCAAAACATAGAGATCGTAGAGACACACCCTAGTCAGTGACACAGTGACGTTTAGCAAGCAATATGCTAGCAAAAAATATTTTCCATTTTTCAGCTTGAAATGTTTCCAAATATCTTTAGATGGTCAAGTGCAGCCTATAAATCAAAACCACCTCTATTATGTTATTTTGTTTTCTTTATACCAAAGATCTTATACTTTTTTCCTTAAGCATCAGATGCTAAGAGAATAAAAATCAGTGTGTAAGAATTTCAGCATTCCATTTTTGTATCTTTCCCCCTATCTCGTGGTCTTGGAAAGACAAGTTCAGACTCCTCTCCAAATAAAATGGCAGAAAATCAGCAGCGCTCTCGGTGTGAATCTGCATGCCAATTCACTTCACAAAGTTTTAAATCTCCACTCACGTGTCATCAGTAGAAAAGCTCATACCTGGTGATATATGAAATACAGCATGTAGAAGGCACAGTTAAAGCACACATGAGGGCTAAATCGGACACTCCCCAGCTGCAGCAGTAGCTGCTGGTGCCGGCTGACACTGCTGGGCTGCGTTGAGAGTCACTAAACACTGAGCCTAGTCCCTTCCTACAACAGAGGGAAGAAATACCATCTGAGAGAAATCACAACTCCTGCTCCCAGTCTTGGTGGGAACTGGACCTCCCTGAGCTTCTGACCTGGACGCATCCTGTTCAGGTTCAGATCGTGTGGCAATTCTCACCCTCTGAGCCTCACAAGGCAAAGTTTGGCTACCCCTGACAGAGGGAGAGCTCTTTAACATACAATTCATCTGGTACATCTGCAAATATCATTTGCATAAGGTTAAGCATTGTGGACTCACAAACAGCATGTTGGCAATAGCAATTACCAAGGATGTGCATCCATTGCAGAAGTAGACCATATAACATTTTCTAGCCTTCCAGTTGTAACACAGTATTACCAAGCAGAGGAAGGCCGCAAAGCATTCACTATATCTGAAGTGTAGCTCGAGCGAATGCCCCAAGAAACTCCAATATTTTTTTCACCACTGCAGTACCAGAGTTTAGGTTAGACCACTCAAATCCTCTGAAATGAAACACCCCGGCCTAACAGCCAGGAGTGCTGACATGGCCAAGGGAAAAGTGGCTCTCCAAAGCCACTGTCAATCCCAATTCACAACAGTTTCCTTCCGCCTACAAACACCACTGCGTGAAAAGCCTGGCATACAGTGCTTCTTACTCCAGAGACCACTGATCTCTTTCATTAAGTGATACTAAAAAAAAACCCAAGCCCAACCCTCAACCCACATCCAGTCCCCAGTCTTTCCTAAGCAGAGGGAATCAAAGAAACTTTTGTGGTTTTTTTTTCCTTTAAAGTTGCCATTGAGGGAGATAATGGGAAACTGCTGAGCCAAGCATTTTATTAGTAGATGGAAAGTTTAGATCCTAACTTCATGCCTGGAATTAATGCAAATCTGGATAAAACTTTTCTAGTACCTATCCTTCCCTCCTTTCCTAAAGACAGAGTAATGGTCCACCTTTAAAGAAAGAAAAGAAAAAACAAAACCAACAAAAAACACAAAAACCCCACCAAAATACCCCCATCCAGACTTTATGGAAAGTTTTAGCAAAAAAAAAAAAAAAAAAAATTTAATTTCAATACTCCCCTTAAAGTTTCTATTACCATTTTCAATTAACAGGGTTCCTCAAGTTTTATGTGGAGTTTACCACTCCATCACAGATCTTGCAGACTATGAGCCACCAACTTCCTCTTGTGGTTATGAAAAGAGTCTGTGCTGTACAGTATGTCCAAAAAAGTAACATATTTAGATGAGAGCCTCCTCATGAGGAGTCATGGTCCCCTCCAACATGCTCGGCGCTCTGCTCTAAAAGCTTCTCAGAACAATCACTGCTGTTTACAGATGAGGACATCTCGAGGGAAGACTAGCAACCAGTTGAAAAGCAAGAAAGAGTGAGCTATTTCTGAGGCTCCTGTGAAACAGAATCTACACGTAAGACAAGGCACTCCACCATACCAAGAGGGCGAGGTTTTTATACGTATACTTACACAAAACTTTCAGATGTGAAGCTTGTATGTAGTCCTTGGGAGTAATCATATATAAAACTGCAACAATAATTCACTTCAAGAAACAGTTTAAAATCACTACATCTGCCCAGGAAAATTAGTAAGCTTTTGGGCTGAACTATCTACTTCAGTCTTCAAAACTGCTCCCACATCTAGTAAAACTGGACTGTGAATTCCAGCTAAGAACTGTTCACTTGCCTCTCCTCCCCAGTGTGTGGACATCATCCCTCACAACACTGCTTCTTTCTGAATAAAGCTTCTGGCAGCTCACACTCACCCATTCAGCATTCATCAAAGAAATACACTGCGTTATTCATTCCTCTGTGCCCTGTGCCGCTGATGCAATGGAAAGAAAGCCAAAGATCGCAAGCATACCAAGTACACTGAAGCCCACCCTTCCTTATCACTGCTGTTACTTGCAGATAGACATAATCATTATTATGATTATCACATAAAGAGTGACCCCCGTTGTGCTCTGTATGTCATTCAGAGCAGGAGAAAACAACCCTCTGCCTCTAAAGTAAGCAGATACCTCTCCGCAGCAGTTCAGAGAGTAAGCATGCTCCCAGGAAAAGGAGAGAATTTCTCATGCTTGGGAGGAGTACAGACCCTTCCCCTCTTATGCCGTAGAAAGGAAGCTGTCACCATGAACACTATGTGTGACCACCATTTCAGAGAGTGGCTGACCTCTGCCTCTTGAACCGCATGCTGTCCAAGAGTAACTCCAAAGCTGCCATCACCACCATGGTGGCAGCAGTGGTGGTCCGAGTCCCCATGTCTGTGGGATGATGACAGACAGCAGGCTCTGCAGAGCCTAGCACTGCCAGCATGCCCTGGCACCCAGCTACGGTCCCATGAAAAGACTTCTAGAAAAACACAACTCTCACTCCTCCACTCCTAATCCTTTGGCTCTCAGGCAGAGATGATATGTCTCTTACAGCCCTCTGATATACCAACATTTTCACACACAGCCCAGAAAAATTTGCCTTCCCTGGTTCTATAGCAGCTTCCTTGTGTCTGTAGACACCAAGGGCCTACTGCTATTTTGAGATAAGGAAAGAACTTCCTTTCTAACAAAGCAGGCATACACTACGTTAAGATGCATAGAAGATGCCAAATAGATTCTGTGAGTCTAAACAAAAAAAAAAAAAAAAAAAAAGAAAAAAAAAAAGAAAAAGGGTACCCATGGATGTATAAGAGGCAGGTTATCAGCTTCGCAACATGCCACTCATTTTCTACTATCTGAAAAGCTTTAGACTTCTCCCCTGCTGTCACCAGAAGCTGTGCAGAAGTTCAGAAGTTTTGGATTTAATACTGCAGAATAGTTAAGAAAGTGATAAGCAATGGCAAGAAGTGACCTGCAGACACAACTGAGTCTGGATGAAATACCAGAACCTGACCATTACCCAAACCTGCAGGTGAACTTTCAGAAGCCCCACTCTGACATCAGACACTCCTGAACTTGCTGCTCTGGGGCACCACACATTAACTGGGGTTAAACCTGTAGTGTAAAGGTTATACCAAGGATTAACTTCAAAGCAAAGATAGGACCTGTTGCATCATTCAACAGTAGTGTGATGAGCAAGGTCAAATTAAACTGCAGAACAGTTACCCTCGTTACAGAAACCATGTCAAGAGCTAAACTACTAGAGCAAAACATTTTCTGGAAGTTTTAAGTGTTTAACAAAAAAAACCCACTCTTACATCGGCAATAAAGATGCAAAATGTAAACTTATGCAACGTGAAGTCATTGTCATCATTTGCTTATATATTGGTGACTGTTTCAAACCGTGGAACTACCTGCACAGCAAGCTCTGCATTACTAGGAGCTCTTATCTGTGCAGAAACACAATAGTAAGAAACGTAGTTCATCCATACAAACCAGAAGCTGGTGGGACATTCATAATACTGACTTCCTTCTTGTTTCTATGCGTAGGTAGGCTTCAAGATTAGGAATAAGTTGTCCAGTAGTTTGAGAACTAAAGAGTAACGTTAAACAAACTTCACAGAAGTCTCAGTTATTCAAGTTAGAAAAATTATCCCCTCACTAACCTTTCAAGCTGTCAAGTGTAAGATGCAAATATTCTCTTGCTTTACGTCACCAGTTGTCAGCACACCACTTTGCGGCAGCATCAGAAACTTTCAGCTTCCCAAATTTGAGAAAGCAAATCCCATAATGCTGTGTCAGTGAGTGAGTTTTAAGATAATACTTACCCAGTCATCTTCTCTATATGCAAGCACTTGTTATAGAACCTGATGTGCAGTACCAAGAAGGAAGGAATCGATTCAAAATCCTTCTCTCTTCTGACATTACATGGCTACACTAAAGTTCCCAAAATCCTGCCTTAATATTAATATTCTTCATCCTTCTTTTTCTGTTCCATGTGTGGCTTTGTAGGTAAAAGCTGTTAAGTTCACCTCTGCTCTCCAAAACAATTAGAATAAGCCAACAAACATGATTTTATCTGGATGAGTCATAGAACTCACTTTGCTCAATACATGCTGGTTTCTACATTTCATGAAACAAAATTCCATGTCAAAATAGAGTAATATCTAGGCTAATACTCTAGATGATCAACAGTAAAGTAACTCAGAAGCTGCAATCAAAGAACCACATCTCACAAATAACATTACAACCTTACACTTGCATTCAAGTGTCCATTTTTAAGCCAAGTTCAAACTGAGTATTCTCTGTAAGCTACCCAGTTACAGAGTCTTATGCGATCACCATTCCACTCCACAAACTGCATCAACTCTCTTGTCCTTCTAAAACACGAGCCTTAGCTATTCTTCCTGGTCAGTGTGACAAACTCACTCAATCCAACAGAGAGTTCTTGAAAAATAAGTTTTACCACTTTCTAAAGAAAACCTCAAAAACTCACATGCAAAAAACCCAACAAAAACCTGAAATACGTCAGTTATGTAAAACACCACATTTAACTTTAGCTCTATACAAGCTACATCTCTTTCATCACCCAATATATATGGTTATTTTCTCTAGTTAAATGGAAAAATTAGGAAAAAAATACACAACCTCTACAGGAGGTGAAGTGATAAATGGCATTTGAGCAAGATTTATCCAATTGAAGAATACTGAGTTCATGACCCAAGTTTACTTGAAGATGACTCGATTTAAAGGAATTTTTTTTTTTTTAGAAGGGGCTGGTCCTTAATGGGGCTTCATAATTTGTTTCAAAATAGTCTGATGAGAAATAATATTTTAAAAACTAAAGGATCCAAAAAAAATAAAGACATAGGTTTGCAGAACAGTTACCAGCTTTCTGTATGTACTGGTTTCTGTATCAGAGACACAGAGTGGGTTAAAACCATACCAGCACACACCTAAGCCGGCTTTCTTTTACAGCAGCCCAGAATCCAGAGTCTGTTTGCAGAACAGCATATATAGTCCAGTCTTCCTTTATGATCCTAGAACTTACTGAAAGAATAGTTTTTGTTAAATAAAGGTCCTACTTCATACATCTTATTAGAAGCGTTCTAGCTCTCTCTCGCCACAACAGTCTTACCTAGTGCCATCGTTCCCTTATCCTGTTTGTACCCTCTTTCATGCAATACCACTGTCAGCTCATTTCATCCCTGGAAAGTACCCTCTTTTTATTATAATTCTTTGAGCTTCTCCATGAAGTCCCCTGACAGATAAGGAAAGGTAATTTAAAAACCTGATTTTGTAATGCATCCATTTAAAACACAGACAATGCCTTACTGCAAAAGAGAAGTATCTCTGAGTCATCTTTCTGGGTTTGCCTATTACGTGATTCAGGTTTGTCCTTCTTCCTCCTCTTTCATGCAACAGGAAGCCTGTGACGCAGTAAGATGCTTTCAGAAACAAAGCCTGGCACCACAGAACACTGCTAAGGAGCAAAGACTTTTAACATAACTTTCAAGCTGAAGACGGAGATCTGGGAAAAGCAGAGACGCGCTGCTTCTAACAGTAAGGCAGCGGAGCTCCCTCTATTGAATTAGCTGCTGACATCTCTTCAAGTTTAAAAAAATGCCAACTATGGTCAAAATCAACATTCTGTTAAAAAAAAAAAAACAAAAAAAAAACAAACAAAAAAACCCCAAACCTTTCCAACCCAAACAGCTGGGATGCATCCATCAGGTACACTGTATGAGAGAGCTAGCTGAAGGAAGGGGACAGCCACCACGTAGTGCTTCTGACACACGCCAAAATATCACCAACCTGCCAGGGCCCCAGCCCTGGGGACTTCTGCTGTCCATGAGACTTGATGAGAGGTTTAAAATTTGACTGGTTTGAGCATTTTCCCTCAGGAGCAACATTGCTATGACCAATACCCATATTTTATCATGCTAGGAGGTGCTACAGATGGGGCTACCACAGCACAAAATGCAACGCATGAATGCGGTTCGAGCATTTGAAGTTTTTCTTCACAACAAGGGGTTAATCATACAGAGTACAACTTAATTGAAAACAGATGATATGGATACACAGACTGCTGAAACACTCATTAAATCACCGAATGCACTTTTTGCTTGTCATCAAGGGAACAGCTTAGTATTTCCACTGCTATCAAAAGCACTTCAAATGCTTTCTAACCAAACGCTACAGAACTGTTCTAACTCCTGATAACCTCTAAAAATCATACCCTAAAGCTGCAGGCACTCTCTCTCGCCCTCTCCACTGTTTTATCACTTTTTCCACCTCTCAAAAGAGGCATATTTCTTATCAACAACAAAAATATCAGCTCAGTAGAAGCAGCAGTTGTTTTAATACTTAAATATTTATTTGCCTTTCTGGAGACCTATACACATGATAAGAAAAGCTATTTAATCTTAAGCTAGACAGATATTCCTCAAAAGAGCTGCCACTTTATAGGGGTAGATTAACATCCGCTGGGGTAGCACTGACTGCCATTCAAGCCACCCTCAATAAAACACACTGGGGAAGAAAAAAAAAAAAAAAAAAAACAAAACCAGAAAAGAAAGAGAGAAAGAAATTTTATCCGATCGCTGCCAGTAGTGGATTGCCAGCATACTAGTTGCACTGCAATCTCCTCTCTGAAAGATGAGATTCATTTTCAAGTATATTAAATGTACAGGCATGTACAGCCTCCTTTAATATTCATCCTGTTCTTATTAAAGAAAAGATACCAAGATAAAGAACATGTAGGTCAAAGCCTTGTCTTCAGGGAAGATAATGTTCAACAATTTCAAATCAAGGGGAGTTGTTTAGTTGCTCCTGGAAAAATCACACTCTGCTTGAGTCAATTCTAATTATCACCCTACAGAACTTACGGTTCTTGAAGATCCTCTCATTTGAGCATCGGTGCATGAAAGCATAACTATTTTTCTTGAAAGCAGAGAAACTCGACAGAAATCAGCATGTTGCAACAGGTCCTCAGTTCTCTTACAAGCATGGCCTCACAGTTTTACATGCATGTTCTAATAAAAAAAAAAATGACTGTATTACCAGATGAAAAAGCTATATGCTAGCCAGTCCAGAAGAACCTTCAGGAGCACTGAAGAGAGAGCTTGAAGATTATGGTTTTTAGATAAAGCAGTATTTCTCAAAAAACACTACGTAAAGTCTAGCTCTGTATCAGAGTTTACAGAATGAAATAAGACTATACTAAAACCCCACACTATTAGTGACGTGAAAAAAAAAAGTTTCCACAGTGTGCAACAGTAGTGGAACAAGCACTGCAGATCAGACCTTGAAACAGCTTATCTGTGACCATCGTGCCTACGGTCACATAGTGCAGGTCATAAAAAGGGGAAACTGAATAACAATTATCCAGTGTTAGGAGATCCTACTACAAATTATAGTTTCTACAAAGCTAGCACATTCAGACTCTCAACTGTTAGTAGGCTCAAAGTATACACAGGTAGGCCTGGCTCCCCCCCAGATTCCTATTGTGCAATCTGTTTTTGTTTCACTCAACCAGTGCAAAACCACTTTGACACAAAATGCTCTCCAGAGAGCCCCTGTGGTAGGAACCTAAGGTGGTGTGATGTGGTATGACCAGCCAAAACATTAAAGCTATTGTCACCACAGTAATGCTTGTTTTTATACGAGCTCCTTCTGCACCATATGTCATGAGAGATGATGTTACGGAAATCTGCAGTGAGCACACTTACAGCTTAAGACTACAAACCACACTACAGGGTAGTAGTAGGGTATTCGTAAGAAAATGGAAAAGCCAGGTTTATCCTGATCACGCAGATGTAACTTGCATTATGTAAAACATTTAATGCTATTTTCTTTATTTTCCTCTTCCTGTGTCACCTGACATAAATATTTAGAGACTCTGCTCCCCAAAACTTTCCGCTGGAAATAAGCCAACAAATAGCTTAACTTCTACTACAGAGACAGCTGAAACTATTCACCCTGGGATTACACATTAGCATCTTAGGTTACTTTCAGGAAGGAAAATGGATGGTACTGTAAGGAAGGGCATTACTTTTACACAGGTTGGAAAGTAGAAATAAGATATCTTGGAATTAAATATAACTTAGAGATATTTATTTCATGAACATAACAACACATATTTTATCCAGTAAAAATCAATGGGCTGAAATTTCAGAGATTTACAGACCTGTATGATTTCTGTTGTTGCCCTCTGCCTTATGAGAAGTGCTAGCAACCCAACAGAGGAGGGGAAAGCACAAGGAAAAAAAAAAATTATGTTGTGAGGCTTTTTAGCATATCCACACAAAAAAAAAAAAAAATTGAACATATCAAACACTTCTGAAAGCAAACAATTTAACAATTTATGGCTCACTTAAAATATGGCTTTTCTACCTGTGTATTGGACCACAGACACACAGCATATCAAAATATATATATGTGTTGCAGATGTTTCCTGACTTCAGTCTGAAAAAAAAAAAAGATACACTAGGAAAAAATCGCAGACAGGAGTGAGAAGACAGTAAATGTCCTGTGAATGAGAAGACTACCTGTTACAGTCCAACTAGCCTTACGCAACATAGCAACACGTAACAAGTCTCTAGTAATAAAACACGGTATGAGAGACTCTGAGCTTCTCAGTTATAATTCACCAGAAAGTGGAAGGAGAGAGAAGCTTTCCCAAGGTCATAATTAGCTTCTGATTAAAAGCTGACTTCCTTTTCATATACTGTCATCTCCTCTAAAAAAGCATGAGATTTTAAGTAGTATTCTCATCTAATCTAACCTAGAGTTAGCCTCCTAGTACCAAATGCAGACTTGGAGCCTCTCCTTTTTTTTTTTTTTTTTTTTTAATGGGTATATTCCTAAGCAGTCCGTTCTGTGAAGAAAGAAACTAAAAATTTCTCAAAGGGATCCCCAGTCAGCTTGAATATTGCTGGAGAGATCTACACCTGATGCACATCAGCTTTTAATGTGCTCTTAATAGCTTATCTACTGCTTTCCACATGCAAACCTGCAATGGAACTCCCAAAAGCCAAGCACCATGATATAGGAGTAATATATCCAGAATTTGTTGTAGATGACAGAAAATTAGCTATCGTCTAAAACAGCCGAGATAACAAAGAAAAAGAAATGTGAAGTATACAGTAATATCAAGACCTTTTAATAGATATTTTTTTATGTAAGTATCTTTTATACTCCTCAGAATAAACAGTGAACTAGAGGCTTAAATCTTGTATTAGGCTTTCCAGATATTGTCAGTACTGTGGGGAAAGTTTCCAAGCTGAGGTGGGGCTGGTTGTTCCCCACTGGTGTTTGCTTACACAGTCAGCCTGAGCTTCTCCTTGAGGGGGCACGGAAGAAATGAAGAGCAGAAAGAATCAGGTAAAAATGGTTTTACCTCCACCCTATTTAGATCACTGGTGGTCAAATCCCATCTTTTTATACACCTCCATCAACACGACCCTCAAGATAAAACATTTTACTGTTTCACGTTTCCTTCAAGGAGAAAAAGTAGACAGTCATACAATCAGTGAGAGATCGTTTTGTATTTACTAGGATGGATCCCTCCACAGGGGATGCGTCTTGCTTCTTAGAAGCTGAGGTGCTTTCTCTGGATACTACACATGCCTTTAAGACTGCATAAAATGAACAATCTTTCCTGAAGACTTTCTCCACATCACAGAAACAAGCATTCTTTGTAATAATTATCAGTCTCAGCGGCAGAGTTTATGTCCCACAGTGACTACACACCGTATTTATGAAAGCAAGAGCCTGGCAGAACAGCCTGACATATTGCTTACGCTTCCAATATTGCTTTTGGTTCTGTTCGGAGCTTTTTTTACTATTCTAATCTAAATTACAACTTCGGCAGCCTTACTTTATTGGTGCAGGGCGCTTTCTACTTAACCAGAGCTTGTACAAAATAAACATAAATACATTTTGCGAGAAAGGTCTGTTCTTATCTTCCGTTCCGATGAGAGCACGCTGCCTGTAAATGGTTAACTGGAGAGCACGTAGTAACAAGGCAGCGGCCAGGAATGAAAAACCACCAACTCCCAACACTTCTGCAAACCCTCCGCTGTTGCAAAGGCAGACGCAGAAAGGCAAAAGCCATTTCTTAAAGCAATACAAAATGTTACCACAGGCTGACGCTCTTTCTACAAGAATAATGAGACGGTCTCCGCGCTGAATGCGGAACTCCTCACTTCACAGCTTTTCCCCTCAGACTTGCCTTCCACGCTCAATATTTACAAAATAAAGGCTACAAACACCTCGCGGCCAAAAAATATTCCCAGAACAATTAGGGTGTTTAGCACTCCCTGCGCCTTCCCGCTTCCCCAACGCCTCGAGAGTGGTTTGACGGGGGGGGGGGGGGGGGTGGGACACGGACGACGACGCGTAGAGAAGCGACCCACGCGAGCCCGATCCGCCGGAGCAACCCCATCCCACGCAGCGCTGCCACCAGGCAGCTGCCCGCGCCCGTGGTTGGGGGGGGGGGGGGGGGGGGCGAGCTGCTCCACGCCGCTCCCCGCCACGCACCCGCCGGCTGCCGGGGAGCAACCGCGCCGACGGCGCGCCCCGGACACGCACCCCACCCCGGGGAGCGCCGGGCTCCCGGCAGCGCGGAAGCTGCGGGGAGAGGGGAAGCGGCTGAACGGCCGAAGTCAGAAAGGGCTGGCTCGGCAGAGGAGTCGCTCAGCCTAAAAGGGAAACGGGCGCCGCGCCGAGCCCCGGCTCTCCTTCCCGCGGGGGGGGGAGGGGGGGGGGATCAGCGCCCGCCACCTCTGCCCGGCGACAACGCCCCGGAGGGACCCACCGCTTCCCACGGGGAAAGGCGAGACCACTACACCCCCGCCCCACGCCCTCCCCACGGCCAGGGCAGCTCCTGCCTCTCCCCCGTAGGAAAGGCGGCATCAGCCCGCCCCAAGGACCAGCGGCGGGGGCAGAAGGGGACCAGGTCCCCACCCCGCCCGCTCGCCAACGAGACGAAACGGGACGCGGAGGGCACCAACGGCCGGGAGCCGCCCCCGGCGCACGGTCACGCCGAGACCCGTGGTAGGTGCCGGGGCACCCCCATGAAGGGAAAGCGGGGGGGGGGGGGGGGGGGGGGCGGGCGGGAACCGCCACCTGCGGCCCCGGTCCTGTCCCGTCCCCCTGTCGTCCCCCCCCCCGCCTCCTCCGCCAAGTTACGCGCGGCCGGGACGGCGCGGTCCGCGGCGGCCGCTTCCCGCGGGCGGGCGGCCGCTCACCTGGCGACAGGCAGAGGGCTGAGAGCAGCAGGCAGAGCAGCGGCGGCGGCGGGCGCCGGCGGCAGGAGGCGCAGGCGGCGGCGGCGGGGGGCTCCATCGTCCCGCCTGCCCGCGGCGGGACCGGGAGGCGGTGGCGGAGCGGGGCGGCGCGCCCGCGGGGACTCTTCCCTCCGGCAGCGGAGCGGGGCGGCGACTTCTCCCCCTTCCGAGGCCCGGGAGGCGGCAGCGGCGGCAACAGCAGGTTTCTCCCGGCGGCAGGAGGAGCGGTAACTTCCCGGGCGCGGGCTGCGGCGCGGCTGCTTTCCCCTCTTCGGCGCGCAGCGAGAACCGACTCCGCACCGGAGCAGGTGGCCGCTTCCCTCTGGCAGCGAGCGGCGCTCCAAGACTGAGAGCCGCGCTGGGAAAGGCGGAGCCGCGCAGTGCCGGCGCTGGCCCGCCCCGTCCGTCCCCGCCACCCGTGCCCCCGCCCCCCCGGCGCGCAGGCGGCAGGGCGGGGGGAAACCCCGCGGGCAGCCGGTGCCGCCCCCTCGCCCCGGGCTGCAGCCGCCCTCGCCGCAGGGGCGACGTCCCCCAACCCCCCCACCCCCGGCCTGTCCCTCCCTCGGGGGATGCGCCGCTGCCCCGGGGACCGTGGGGCGAGGGGCGCTGGGGCTGGCGAACATGTGGGGCAGCGGATCCTCCGCCCCCCCCGCTTCGCCCAGCCGTCCTTTGGTTCTGCTCGGGGCGTGGGCTTCGCTTCTGGGTTTGCGCTCGGGGTGCGTGTTGGATGGTGGTGTTTCAAATACAAAGATAAAAAATTAATCGCAATGCTGTTGTGTGTTTAGAAACGCAGTGGGTCCTGTGCTATGCTCTCCCTAGCCAAAAAGAAAAAAAAAAAAAAAGAAGCAAAGGTAATAACAATCAGTTTAATCTGATTTAACTCATTTAGCAAAGGATTGGGTAAAGGGAAGGGAAAGGAGCTCACGACGCTCTTCGTTACGTGAAGAAACGCGCTGAAGGGCGAAGGAGGGATCATTCGGCACTTCGGGAAGTCGGCTGCCCTGCAGGTCAAAAAGATTCCTCCTCAAAGTAATGTGATCCAGCAACGGAGCTTTCATGCACGGCGCTTTATTCTCCACCCGTTTCGGTCTGAGTCAGCGGAGCTGTTTCGCAGGGGGGGAGATTAAGCGCCCTGAAGTCACACAGCAAGTTTCTCGGCTAACAGTACGGTGTGATCAACATGTAGCCCACGCCGTCATATGAAGTAAGCCTGATGTCCAAAATCTAAAAATATGAATAATGCACATCATGTCGCCTCTCCAGAGGGACTTTCTAGTAGTGAAATCCAAAGTGTCAAGTGCTTTCTCTCACTTCATCATGTGATGATGTGACTTCTTAGATGGGAACTTCCCCAAAACTCCTGGAAATCAAAGGCAAACTTAAGCAGTCTCTTCTGCAAATATATTTGCTGTTCTCAAAACAATTTTTGTGATGACTAACAGCTAAGAGTACTTAAACATTACCGTGACACAGAGTAGGTTTAGCATAACACAGCCTCTGTATTTTTTTCCTCATGTATTGTGCTTGTTTTCTGTGAAGTGGGGTAAGGATATTTCGCTTTTAGAACATTTTTAGAACATTAAAAGAACATTTAAAGCATTGTCTTCAAAACATCCTTCTGTTCTACCACACTGTTACTATTATCATCTTTCTTATTGTGTAAGGCATGCTATGCAATCAATTTTTAAAATATTTTACTTTTGAGGCTTACTGTTCAGCAGGGCTCTGTCGTCCTTTGTTTTCTCGGCAGATTTCTTTCTATGGGCGTAATACTGAGCAGATTCAAAAAAACTACTGCTTTTAAGATCAATAATCTTTTTGTCATCCTGTTGAAGCCGATTAGTATTTCCCGCTCAGTGTTTTTTTCTTGCATGTTTAACAGCAGTAGCGTACTCATTAGTAGGGATCTTCAGTATTTTTATTGCTGTAGAGCCTGGAGACCCCCTCAAAGTCTTGAGAGAGGCATTGTATAGAATTACATTGAGGTGACGCCCCAGTCCAGTTCAAAGTTGTATTCCTACTATGTTTTTGAACTTCTAGTGCTTTTAATAGTATGTGCTGGTCTTGCAACAGCTTGGGCTCCACTACCAGTGAAGGGCCTCATCCTGCCTTCGCTATTGATATGGGCAAGACTGCTGAAGCAAGTAGGACTGTGACTGGGAAAAAATGACAGAAAAGTCAGACTCTTAAAAATTATCTGAATGAAAGCAAACATAGACAAGAGCCAGAACTCACTGTGCATTTAGTGTGTGTTTTCTTTTAAGCGTGACAATGGCGAGGTCAGTTTGTATGAATACAAAAACATGGCTTGCTGGTTTAGGGACTTAAATAATGCCCAAGCACCTTGTTTTTAAAGCAGATGATTAACTGCTCCCTCATTTGCATCAAAATAATGAGTAGTACATATTTTCTGTCAGTGGGAGCAGAGATGAGGAAGTCTTTGTGAATATTGCAAATAATTTCCAATGGCGGGGTACAGAGGCTGAAAGGCAAGCTGTAGAACTATACATTTCAAACAGGCAAAACATACACAGAGTCATTTTATGATTTATGCTTAAGATAGTATTCAGAAAAATCATGCAATAAGTATTTTGCTCTCATGTCAATACTGAGCACGCTGTTAAAAGTCTGTAAGAAATCTGAGAACTGCAGAAGATTACACTAAGGACATAATACTTAAATCGTAAGTATGATTTGTTTAGGGTTTCCCTCACTCCTTTGTCATTTCTCTTCAAAGCCGTTTCTACCTTTCATTTGAAATGAGCTCTTTGAATCCTGAGTAAACAGAAAACATCTCAAGCTCAGATTACTCAAATGTTTTGATAACTTTACAGGAATTTAAATGTGATTAGAAATTGTCAAGATAATTATTAAAGATATCTTTATATGCTATGTCATTTCAACTGTCCTCAATTCTGAGATTTGTAATTAATTCATTTAATGTCTATTGGGTTGGCAGAATATTGATTTGGGTTTTTACAGACTATTTTCTTGGGCCATGCTCCTCTTCCCATTGAAATTAATGGGAGTATGAGTGAGTCGCTGATCTGTTGGGAAAGCAGCAACTGCCTGGCTTTTAAGTCCAAAATAAACATTTATTTTCAAGAAGTTAAAACACTTACTAGTACAAAAAAAAATCTATAGAAAACAACTCTGTGTTTGAACAGCACTAATAATAATAATAATAATAATAAAAAATATGTGATAAATGCTGAATCCTGTCAAACCATAGGCTTTTTATTTAAGTGACAAAGTGGATTAAAAGTGTAATCCATTAATAACGGTTGTGCATCATAGCATTTGTTAAACTGAAATATCATTTCCCATTTACAACAGATGCGTAAAATAGTTTCTTTGGAAGCACATTTCTAGCAAGAATAGTAGAGAATACTGTTGAATAGAGCACTGCTCAACATTCCTGGTAATTTAATCCGTTGTTAATAGTGAGTGAATAAGCTTTAGCCTTGGATGGTAGTTATGGTAGTTATTATGTCAGTGAAACTGTGCATGCTCAACATAATGGTTCAGGATTCAGAAGCACAGCCTGCAAAATGGAAGCTTTCTGTTGTTAGAGCTACCCTTGAATTTTAAGACAACTATGCAACGTCCAGCCTTGTCTTTCTCTAAGTCTGGTTCTGTTAGTTTAGCTGGACGCTGTTAAGTTAAAGGTGTTAATTCAGAAGATAACCTATGTGAGTACAGATTCTTGTCATTTGTGCTGGTACTCATTGCGACATACCTAACACCAAGGATTAAGCATGAATGTAATCTCTACCGCTGGTTACAACATTGCTGAAGGAGTTGTTAGTGAATCGTCTGGGACTTGGGCCATATTCTTATGACAATTGGGAAATCCACAAGGTGCCTCCTGCTCCCTTAACACCTGAACACCTTTAAACACCAGGCTCTGCAAAACTGAGCCAAAGCGCGTTGAAGTCAAGCCGAGTCTTTTGCTGACTTTGCCTGATTAAGGTACAAGCTGTGGTAGAAGGATACTCACATTGCTCAGCAATTATTTGGCACTGCTTAGTATCGGCATGTGGGGATAACCAGTAGCAAAGTCTTAATGAATTAGATCAACTGTGTATGGTAGAGTGTCTCTAGGTTGTAAGGTATTTCAAGCAGAACATGCAAGGGACAAATAGAAAATGGTCAAAAACCAGAATTGGGCTAAAAATGAACTGTAACCAATAGTAGCAAAGGAAAAAAGCCTACTTCCTGGGGTTTCTGCAGCTATCTGTGAATTTGGCTGTCTCTGATCTAAGTAAATGAGACCCACATATTTGGTATAAATTAAAAAACTCTAACAAATTGCAGTGGAAGAATACCTGGAATCTATGTTCCAGTATTTCTTCACTGCAAAAATGATCCTACTCAGAAAAATCAGCAAATACCTGCCAGTATGGTTGTTATAGTCATCAGCATAGCAATTAGGCTTCTGAAACAAACTTATTTTCCTATTACCCATGTCCAATGCACCTGTTTTTTACATAATTTAACTAAAGGACCGGTACTGGATAAACGTTCATTAAAATAACATTACACTTGCATTATAGACAAAATACCCAGAATGCCTTCAGCTGAGACACAATTTTCATAAAATATGGGTGGAAGATGGGAGGAAGGAGTTTGAAGAATCGATGGTGGTTATTGTCTTTAAAAGTTTGTGATCTGCCTTTAAAAAAAAAGGACAAGAAAAAAAAAAAGACGACTATTAGGCTAGACGCAGGTCTTATGTACAAGAAATACAAGAGCCACAGTGGCTTGACGTGTTAACTGAGAAGGAGATAAAGAGCAAAATCAATCCGGTTCTTTAGGTTGGACCAGTAAATATCAACTTTGCTGGCCACCTGCTCACCTTTTGTGAAGGCTCAGTTGCTTTTTCCTGTGCCTTTTTTGAAACAGGTTTGAGGCAGGTAAAAGCAGTTTTCAAATTTCAGGTTTCTCTTTTTTTTTTTTCATAAAAAAGCCACTTTCTGAGGGCAAAAAATTGTTTTGTTATGAAAATCCAGTGGGATAAACACTGGCAGAGTGTGAAGAGTAGCACTGATAATGTATTGGAGAGGTAAAATAGCTGTAGTACAAAGAATGAGATTGTTAGCACTGCTAGAATGATTTCATTGTTTCTCCTTTTCTCAGTGTCCATTAAGACCAAATTCTTTGACTTTCAGTGCTTTCTAGTCCTTGATGGTACTTGTCTGTAGCAGGAAAACACCTTAATACTATAGGAACTGATGGATCCTCTGTACTAAGGAGCATCCTTGACAAGACATGTCACATTCTGCCAAAAATTATCCTGCAAGCACTTCTGCAACATCTGGCTTGCAATGCTGGCATGCCGTGAAGAAGCAAGAAAGAGCAGAGTGTCGTGTGATTTACAAGGATGTTGGCGGGTTTCTCTGCCCTATTTGGTGGCTCCGGCCAATTCCTGACACTTACCATGGCTGATCTGCCTGCAGGCAGGCTGGACTTCCATGTGTCTCAAGTGGTGTGGAGCATGGTTCAGCCAACGCCTGACTTGTGAAGTTTCTTCTTGGTCTGAGGAGCCTTTCCACAGGGCTGTTGATAACAGAGTCGAGTGGGGCTGATCTTGGTGACAGCCTTACCTGGAAGCATCTCCCCATCTGTTCCATTGCTGTCATTTGTGGCTAAGACTTGGATTACCTTGATTCTTACAAGGTCAGCTTTGGCATAATCTGGGCCAGCTACCAAATCTGGGCCTCTGTTGCCTGGTTGTACTCATGCTGCCAGTACAAGTGCAGACAGCATCCTGGCAGAGCAACAGAGGAGACTGGAGACTCTTTCTGGCCAGCATCCTCCTTTTATCTCTGCTACTGTCCTGCCAATCAGGAAGCAATCTGTAATACTTTTGGGATTATGTGACATCAGATGAGCTGGTGTAGGAGCTGGTTTTAGAACAGCATTAGGAGTGCCATAACAGCTTCTGGAACATGGGACAGTGTGAATGCAGGCTCTGGAGGCATCAAGAGGTGGGTTCTTCCCCATGGAGTGCTCTTGCTGGGGTGCTAGCAGGGAGCAGTCCAACAGAGCAGCAATAGACATGGCCAGAGGTACTCCCTCCTGCATCAACAACGAAAAACCATTTAGATATCACTGTATTGAAAATTAATTTTAACTTTCTTTTTACAGAGGCTGTGCCTGGTTTTCATGAAAATTTTCAAGTTCTTACTTGAATCACTGGTTTCTGTATGAGCTATGTAATTTTAAAAATCTGCTTGATCAAATCTAATCAGAATACTGATACTGAGTAATTTTTCATCTGAGGATTTTATACTGATTAAGCCTCAAATCATGACACCTTTGTAAGGTAGGTATTCAGATAGCTTTCACTTTTGTCCTGTCTTTCATCTGAGGAATTCAGATACTTGTGAGAGCATTAAGTGTTTGGCAGCACGTGACATTAGAGAAGATACTGAACCCTAGAGAGATGAACAGACGTACCCAGATCTATTTAAAAGAGCAATGGTGATCTAAGGACAAAATTCAGAGTTCCTGAGTTTCCATCCTCAACCCCAAAACTAAAACCACTCTCTGTTTATACTTGTGTTAGATAGAGAAAGGTAATAAAAGCAAATGTAGAGATCAGAAGAAGGGCTGGTAGTCAAGTCAGTGAAATGCACCTGCTTGTAGTAGTTAGCGTGCTCTTCTTTAATTTTCAAACCTAGCCAAGGTGGAAAGTGGAGATAACTCATTGTGAGCAGTCATGCATCAGGGCATGTTGTGGATGTTCTCCTTTGCATTATGAAAACAAAAATGAAAATAAGGATGGAAGGAAATGAAGTGTATTTAATAGAAAGTTTGGAAGGCAAGAAGTGAAAGAAATGAAACAGGGTCTGGTTTTTAGCTCAGGCTGACCAGCAGACTATTGCCGTGTCCATAGGGGAAAGCAAGGAAACAGTCCTCTAGTCCCATCTCCTCTCCACAGAATACTTAACTATGATAAAGAAGAAAGTACACAAGGACTTAGTGACAAGAGAAGCAAGATCCAAGAGAAAAAATCAGAAATGGAAAGCAGAAGAAAGGGAACAAAAGAGGAAAGGTAAACTTAGAAAAAGAAATGTTTTTTTAAGGGCTACTTGTTGGCACTTATTCTCAGTGTTTTTCAGCATCTTGCATTACCAATAGTACAGTTGATACAGGTGGGATTCTTGACAGAATATCATTTTATACTGATGGAAAACTAGATGACTTGGGACAAATCCTTGGCTGGTCTGAGCCTGCACTTGACTGAAGACCAAGTGGTTTTAGGTCTGCCTGTGGCTGAAAAGAACAGTGAAATTTGGAGAAACCCATGTGTCTCTGTGTGGAAGATGGAGAGGACAGCAAACAGCTTGGAGCCTTTCATGCTCTCTCGGAACTTGCTTGAACCACAGGAAATTTGTTACCCCTTCTTCAGAAGCAATTTTCTTCCCTTTTTGTTGTGGGTGAACCAAAAAACCTGGATCAAGTGTTGAAGACTGATGAATTAGTGTTGAGTAGTGCAGGTGTATTTGCTGCACCACACAGCAGCGTTGAGCTCCTTTAAACTACTGCTTCTCTGAGCCGTGCAACAAAAGAAGAATTGAAAAGGAGGGATTAAAATAAAGAGATTGTACCAGATTCACAATGTTTTGAAATGTTAGCACACAGGACCCTGTACATCCCAAACATGGGCAGTTTCCTTATGTGACAGGTATTACCTCAAGCCCTGCTTATCAGTTTTTCCTTACAGTCTTGATGGTAGCAGCAGACCTTCTCTTGCTGCATGCCTTTTAACATGAGTAGCTTTCATTCATTAACTTGGAGGAGAGGGTCAACAGGAAATCAATGATGCTTTTTTTTTTAATCTAGCTATATGCAGAACCATTAAAATGAATCCACTGACTATGTTCCAGCATTGCAGTTTCTGCCTTGCAACCTTTATTGCAGTGTGTCTGCCCCTGATTGTGCTACATCAGCATTTGCAGATTAGAAAGAGCAATTCGTAAGTAAATGAAAGGAGTTGCTTCTTCCCAGTCTGTCAGTTACCCAGGGTAGGAATAGGCCTGCCTCAAGGGATGAAAAGGCAGTCATCAGTCAATCACATGTTCCTTAGAGCCATATTGTTGGAAAAATGTATTTGATCTTCTGTCCTTTTAACTGGATACCTGTGCCAAGGCTGGATTTGTAAATTTTTTTTTAATGCTTGGAGATTGAAAGGCTTTTAGGACTGGGCTCTTTGGATTGCAGCACAACTTAGGGGGAAAATATTGGAATATCTCCCTTATATACATGGTGCTGCTTCCTCCGAAGGTAAAATCAGCCCTTGAGAAGAAGGATACAATGATTACTAATGTTGAAAACAGTTTTTTTATTATCAAATCAATAGAAATTTGCCAACATATTTGAAGGCAAGAAGGGATAGGAAGTGGGATGTGAGAATTAGCCATGTAGGAATTATGATTATTATATAATATATATGTTGCATTAGAACAATAGGATCTGACGTGATTGGACTCCCTTTAAATAGCTTTGCTATGCTGGAGTAAGGAAGAGCTCCTGCTACAGGGAGTTTACAGATTAGAGTAGACAGGATGAGCAAAGGGTAGTTTAAGGGAAAAGAAAAATGTTATTCTTGTTTTACAAATGGGGCAATGAAGCATTGTGAGATTGACATGATTCTCTGGAGAAAGGAATTTTTAAACTTAAATGGCCCTAAAGTCTGCGTTTTTGCATGTGTCAAGTATCGCAGGAAAGACACTCTATAAAAATTTGCAAAGCAGTTCATCCTTAAAAAAGAAGAAAATGGTAGGACCCATCCAGAAAGATTTTTTTAAGACATTGCCAATCTGCTATTGCAAGTATTTCAAGGTTAAATAAATGGCCACGTTAAAATATGGCCAATAATATATGATTCTGGTTCAGTTTAATAGGTTACAGTATTCTGCACATTACATTTTTACGTTAAAGCAAAAAAACAATTGTAGAAAAAAAATCAAGTCAAATTTGAAGAAAATTTTTATTTGCAGCAATTAAAGTAGGAGATGTATTTTCATAAAAATGACCTTTTCACTATCTTCAGGAAACTGTGAAGATGTCTTTGGGAAGGAGATTTATGACACTGAGTATACTGGCAGAAGATGTAACCACAGGTTGTTAGATTAGGGACTAGTGTTGAGTTATGTCCTAGAAGGTAATATCAATGGTGCATCCTTATTAGAGAGGCTGACTGGGGTAGCCACCCGATGTGTTCGCCGTGGCTAAAATAATCAGTGCAATTGGAGAAGCAATGCTGCAAGGGCTTTTCTTCACACAGAGTGCTGAGAGTTTCTGGTAAGGATGAATAACTAATAAAGATATTTTGCCAATTCTGTTTAGCAGCACTCTGCAGCTGAAAGACAATTGTATCAGCTGTCTCAGGATCAGGCTCTGCAAGAGGTGGCAGATTGTGGACTCGAGGTCAGATTCACATTCTGTCAGTATGTGTGAAGTGGTTCTTTGCTGGGGATGGCAGTCAGAAGGGTTCAAACCTTCCTAGCAGTAATGTTCTGAAAAATTGCAATTAGTAACAGGAAAGAGAGTCTACCTGTTTTGCTAAGCACAGACTTCTCAAGATCTCTCTGCTTTTCTGCGTGCATTTGAGCTAATTTTCCTAGTCCATGACATTTTTCAGAGGGCAATTTATTCCCTCGATTCTGCTACCCAGAGTTCAAATTTATTTTCAGACTTGCTGTTCACCCTGTTCTCCCATTGTCGAACAGTCTCCTGTGTCTCATATTGACAAGATGTTCCTCCTGCATCCCATTATTTCTGTTGCTGTTCTCTGCCACTCTCAGGCCATATGTGTGCCTATTTCTTGGTTCCCCCCACACTTCGAAAGTAATTTGTCTTAGCCCACAAGCAGGTTTCTACCTGTCTGCACGTCCACAGTCCATCCACCTTCAACCTGCCAGTCAGCTGTTATCCCCACTCTTTTCTGTGCACCTTCCTCTGGCTCTCACCATGAGCAAAAGCCCCTTAACTCTGGTTTTTATTTCCACAATAAGTTGCCTACCTACTGGATGCTGAGCTAGCAACATGGAATTCTCCTGTTACTTGGAAAATTATCTGTAAGCTTGTACTGGTTTTGTCCAGGATAGAGTTAATTTTCTTCATAGTAGCTCCTATGGTGCTGCCATAGGTTTTTGTGACCAAAAACAGTACTGATAACAGAGGGATATTTTCATTATTGCTTTAGCAGAGCTTACACAGCTCAAGACCTTTTCTGCCTCTCACCCCACCCCACCAGCGAATCGGCTGGGGGTGTACAAGAAGTTGGGAAGAAAGATAGCTGGGACAGCTGACCCCAACTGGCCAAAGGGATAGTCCAGAGCATATGACATTGTGCTCAGAAATAAAAGCTGGGGAAGAAGGAGGAATGGGGGGATGTTTGGCGTGATGGCATTTGTCTTCCCAAGTCATCATTACGTGTGATGGAGTCCTGCTTTCCTGGAGATAACTGAACACCTGCCTACCACGGGAAACAGTGAATGAATTCCTTATTTTTTTTGGCTTGTGCACACTGCTTTTGCCTTACCTACCAAACTATTTTTATCTCAACCCACAAGTTTTTGTGCTTTTGCCCTTTCGATTCTCAGCATCATCCCACTGTGGGCAGTAAGCGAGTGCCTGGGGGTGCTGAGCTGCCTTCCAGGGCTAACCCACAACAAGTTTTGTTCCTTCCAGAATTACTTCTGGCACATTGTTTGATTTTCTTTTCTGTTTTGGACTTCATTGATTCACTCTATGCTAAAGGTGCTAGTCACTACAAGTAAATGGGCTTATTATGGCTTTATATAGCTTTATTAATAGATAATGACATACACAGAATAGCGGTCATGCCACATATTCACCAACAAAATTGTATATTCAATATGTATTCCAAGATATGAAGATACATTTGTACAAGGATAAGGATGTTTACAAGCATAAGATGCAAGGTGAAGATCCATTTGATCCTCAAACTAAACTTTTGCTCATTGTTCTTTGTAAAACAGTTATAAAATTTATTTAAACAAACAAAGGCATACCAGAAACTGGATGCATTAATCACAGTTCTTCTGCACCTTGCACACATTCACTCACCTGTTCTTCAACTATAAATCTTTGAGCATTATTATTTTCTCACATGAATAAAAGGTCAAAACAAAAGAAAAAGAGGTTGGAGCTGGGAAGAGTATGCAGACATTTAATAATAGTCCTTTTATGGGTTAGGTGGGGAAGGAAATTAGAATTTGCTTCAAGTAAGAGGGCAGCAGTTTACAAAACTTCAGTTTTCTAAAAATTGAGGTGAGGTTTTAGAGAGGCATAAATGTAGTAGTAGATTACTGAAGTGAATGCTGCTGGTAAGCAGAAAGGTTTCCACTTTCTTTTGAAACATTGCACCTAATCTTTGCATACATTGTGGGCTCTTTTTTGCAAATCGTATCACTTTGGAGAGGGATGAACCCTTTGAAAAGCAAAATCCTCTAAGAAGGCAACCAGAAGTATTTGAGTTTCTAATTGAGCTCATGCTGAATTAATGTTGCATTTTGAAATGCTGCTTGGTGACGTGGGGGATGGCACAGCCATGTCATACTTAGATGGTACAAACCAAATTCTGAGGTCTTAAGAGGTTCTTAGAGATGGCATCTATGTCACTCAAATCTAAGTGCCTCTCAAAACAATTTAAACAAAGGGAGAATAATAATACTTACACACAGCTTCTATGAAGTGCTCCTCATACACAGTTCCAACAGCATTTTAATAAAGGATGTCAGTATAATTATTCACACTTTACACATTGGGAAACTGAGGCAGGGGATGCAGTGTGATTTCCTAAATCAACCAGTAGATCTGTAAAAGACTCGGGAACAGTTACAATGTCCCATAAATGGTAATACTGCCCTGTAATCTTTACTATCTTGTTTCTTCCTCTGAACATTACTTGAGAATAAGCTGTCCTTGAGAGAAACTCTTGAAGTGAGCCACTTAACTTGTTTTAGAAACCTTAAAAAGCTGAACTTGAGAATATTTTCATCCAACACCTCCCTGGTATTGAGTCCTTCATGCCCTTCCCAAAATGTATGCGTGTGGAGCCTTTGCAGAAGCCATGGATAATCTGGAAAACACTATTATTAGGAGATAGGCAACAGGCTAATTTATTTCCTTTCGATTCCAGTAATATACTGTGGTCTTTGTTATTTCAATAGCTGCCAACCACAAGGACCAGAATGAAGAGCAGGGGGAAGGCTGAGCCAGAGGTGACAGAAGGAGAGCTAATATATTGGCACAAGGTCTTTGTAATGGGTGCATTATCCTCCTGTGGCAGCAGATTGCCCTCTCAAGGTATTTGTGCAAAGACATTGCTGAAGATAAGTCCTACTGAAACATGAAATTTTAGATAGTGTTGGTTAAATGTGATTTTTATCTATATATAATGATACAAACTATGATTAGGTGATTTTGATTTTTTATTATTCTGATAAATGCATCTTTAAGATCTTACATGTGCAATCTCTAGGACGTGCTATTAACCTGTAAACAAACTGGACATAGATGAGGTTATCCAGAACCCATGGGGGACAGAGGTACTTTTCTTGGTGAGTGGTGCCGTAGTCATTATCATTACTCACACTTGTTCTGACCTTTTCGTCCTGAGGATCTACGTCCTGGTTAGAAGATGGGCACTACTATCATTCTTATTGAACAGGAAAGCGTAGATGGAAATGTGTGACTCTTGGTGTGATTCAGAGTGTTGAGGCTGTTCACGGATGAAGGTCTGTAGGAAGTGGCTTGTGGTTTTTCAGAGGAATACCAACTTCCCCATGCAGAGCAGCTGCTATTACTGATGACTCCTACTGTGTGAACACATGGAACACAGCAGCAGTAGCTACACATGAATGTGTATATGTGTATATAAGGGAAAGAGTAGATTGGAACTCACTTTGGAAATTCCTTCCACTTCTGATCAGCAATACATTAACTTCAGAGCTAAACTACTCTTTAACAAGTTGGAAAAATGATTCAGTTACAGCTCGTAGCAGGCTGAATATAGAAACACAATGGTGAGAATGACTTACAGAGATACACTGTACGCCTGTTAACTCACATTCTTGGTTTTGGTCTTTTTAATTATTAGTTTTAGAATGATTTTATTTTAGTATAGTAAGTTTGAGAAAAATATTATCATTTAACATAGGCTTTGCATAACCACTGTCCAGGGCTAATTTATTTTGGTTATTCAAATTTACTCCAATGGCACATTCAAGTGGCAACCCTAGTGTTAGAAGTCTTTTGCAAAACATGCAAGCTGATCTTAATAAACAGATTATTGTAGAATTTAATATGAAATTGAGATTTTTACTTGTCACTACTTTATCTATATCAAAACTTTCCTGGATTGTCAACAGGCACCAATATTTTTGCATAAGTTACTGCTGACCTGAGGAATTATTTATGCACTTACTTAAGTCCATCTTGTTTTTCTTAAAAGTGAAAGAACCGTCTTAATAACTGATTCAGGGCAATAGCTTTTTGGAAGAATATGTAATGTATCTTCATTGCCTTTTAGCCTAGATGCAGCTATCACAGGCTCCAAAAGCTCTTCGTGAAATTCTGTAAGTACGTGGTGAGTTAACCTACTCTGTGCTCAGGTTGCTCTCAGTACCCTAACTAGTACCAGCCATTGCTCTTGCAGACACACGCTGCATAACAGCATTGGTTTCCTTTCACCATGTTCCTATTGGTGGCAAGATGCTATTTCTAATAGTCCAAATGGTATTCACTTACTTTAAAGAGATGTCCTTTTGGCAGTACTGTTGTAAGGCCACAAGGAAGTTCTTGTGGATGTTTTCTGTTGCATAGTACCAGCATGCTTCTGGTTCTCTGGAAGTAATGGCTGTATTTTGCTGGTTTTTAACCAAGTAAAATTCCTGTTAAGCAAGAATATGGCTCAATTAAGACACAAAGAATTTGATCCAGTATTCATTTTGGTAACATTTCTAGTTTCATTTTCCCCTCAATTTTCCTATGCTATCACCTTCTATTTAGAAAAACATAGCTAAAAAGTATAAGCAAAGCAAAGGGCTTAGATGAGTATGTGTCCTAGGAACCAACTAAAAATCCAATTTTCCATTGAGACTGAAACTTTATTTGAACTCTGCACTAATGCTAAATCCATGGTTATCAAACTGTTCCACAATATGTGGGAGTGAATAAGGCAACTAGTTTTTTTGAGATACTGCATGTAATTACTGGAAAAGATAAGGATATTAGTAAAAACATTCAGAAGATTTATAGCTTGTTTGCTGGTGCATAGGAGAGTAAGTGCAGATCACTGAGGGTTCTCTGTTATGAAGTCTATGAATTAAAGTTGTTATCCATAATTTATTATTCTCCGTGTGCTTCTAGTCTACATTTACTTGGAGAGAAAAAGTAGACAGACAGAGTAGGGAGGAGTAACCTTCAAAGAGTAAGACTTGCTTCATATAATTGCCATCTTCAATCTCTCCCTGAAAACAAATAGAGAATCCTATTGTTATTTAAATACTTTATTGCTATCTTGCTTTAAGAATTGGAGACCCATTCATTAAAACAGAAAAACTGCAGCAGCCCTCTTGCCCAGCTCCTGTGCCTTCACCACAGAGCTCCAGTGGAAATTTTGGAAGATTAGGAAAGTGACAATGAACTCCAGAAAGAGTTCAAATTCAGCTACCAAGTTAGTGGTAGTATCAACTACTTCTGGTTTTGCAAGTATTTACATACATTTTTCATAAATAGTGCTCCTTAGATCTAATGCACGGGTCAGATCTAGTGCACTTCCACATGCATTTCTAAAGTTGAATAAAAAAAATGGTAGCACTAGTTTGATAGATATACTTTTGTCTGTTAAGTCCTAGTATATTTTTCTCACTGATTATATCTATACCGACATAGATGTATATATTTAGAGAGAGAGAAAATTGTACAGTGCTTCTCAAAAGAGGAGAAAGAAAATGTCTGTAATTTCTTTTAAACTTCACTCAGGTGAACTTTATTACCAGAATACATGGTTTAATGCTCTACCATGTAGACCTTATATTAGCAGCACATCAGCTTTACTTCGGTACATCTCTCATTCCCACAAGTTTTAAGCAAGTAATAGCTTAATAATTGAAAGAAAATGGTTCCTGCACATCTTCTTCTTTCAGTATCTCCAAATTAGCTTCTAAACTCCTGCCCTTGTATTACATGGTGCAAGTTCTGCAGAAAATGAGAAGCTTCATCCACATGTAGATGTGTTGGCTGGCTGATTCTGTAGGTAATCAAAATTTAATAAGGAAACAGACTTGTTAAGTTAAAGTCTGCCTAAGCGGATTGAACCTCAACATTTTTTAAATTGTCATTAATATTCATAAAGTGATGATATAACATTTTATGGCCTGGCAGTAATTTGCTTCACAATGTATTTACTAGTTATTCATTCTTATATTCATAAAACAAAAATAACAGGAATGGACCTGTATGATCATTCCAGATTCTTCTGACATATATCTGAAAATGTAATAAATCTCCACCAGAAGTAAATCCCTGTAAAATGAGAGGATATCATCGAGTAGGTAAAAAAATAAACCAAAAGACTCATTTTCTATTTTAAAAAAAGATTCCCAGTGCTTCTGTAGGAACTGTTCTAATGGTTTGAATCTTGTGTCAAGTTTTAATGCACAAAGGGGTGGCATTCAGTAGCACTGAGGAACTCATTCAGAAGAGAACTTGAAAGCTGTTGCTGATGTAATGCCAAAGGACAGAGCTCATCTCCTCAACTCCAGACACTTAGACAACCAGCAAGTATGAGATTCAGTTCTCCAACTGGTAGCTGGAGTAAGACTTCTCCAGGTCAATTCACCTTGTGTACTGTTTAGCATAGTGCAGTTGCAGAAGTGTTGACATCACTTCTTGATTTAATCCTGAGATTTAAAAATGAAGTTTCTCACCATCACAGTGGTGAGATTCATTTGGCAGACTTGTTAACATGCTAAATAACATAGCTGGTTTTGTTATTAAAATGTATTCCAGAGCCTCACATACACATCCTTTGTCCCTGTATTTGTTGCCTTCACTTTTTTTTTTTTTCTTGCAATATCTTTATTTAGGTACTAGTCTGAAAATATTTGTGCGTGTGCTTGTTGTAGGTTTCAAAGTAGGTTTGAAAGACATGGCTGCTCGCATGCTTTCAGTAAATTCTTGTGTTTGCTGGACCTTTAAGGGCTCGGGTTGTGATGACAGTAATGTATTTTCTTACAGTGACATGACTGAATGTCTAAATCTATCTAGATATGTGGCGTCCACTAAAACTAATGGAAAGTGACTACCTTAAGTACCTTTGAACGTCTGCACCCTTGATCATTTGGTGTAGAAACATTGTTTCCCTGTTTAACTGCGGAACAGCATGCCAAGTTACAGTTGTATTTTAGTAGCAGTTATAATACTGTCTGCATTCACTATTGCTATTTTTATATATAAAACTTTTTTTGCTTTATCTTATTACTGATGGACTTGTTCAGTCTGGAGAGGAGGAGGTCTGGGGAGACCTAATAGCAGCTTTATGACTGCAGAAGGGAGGTGATCAAGAAGATGGAGCTGGGTTCCTAAAGGTGGTGTATGATGGGAGGGCAAGAGACTGCCGACAGAAATCTAAACAAGAGAAGAGAGATTCAGACTGGATACAAGGAAAAACTTTTTCCCCACGAGGATGGTGAGGCAGTGAAGCAGGTTGCCCAACAAGACTGTGCTGCTTCTGTCTTTGAAGGCTTTCAAGACCTGACTGGACAAAGCCTTGAGCAACTTGTTCTATCCTCTCCAGAGATTCTGCTTTTGACTTCCTGAGATCCCCTACGACTGAATCTTTGCGTGATCCTATCAGCCTACCATTTTAATCACAGCAATTTGAAAATAATAATACTGGTTCAGCTAAAAATGGATTCAGATTACAAATGAATTAGTGTAATCAAGCAGTTCTGTATGAACGACAGAATCAAACCCTTCCTTGATACTGTAAGCATGTTTCTTTATAACTTCTAAATCATTGTAGTGATGCCACATACAACGGCATGCAGGTGCTTGAATATATTTGCTGGAAAGACAGATTGATTTTGGTTTTGCTGTCTAGCTGTTGAGATAAAGAGGCTGGCAATGCCTTCATAAAACATGAGAGGGGAGCTTAGGATTGCTAGGGTTTTATCTGTTAATAAATTCTTCAGTTTCTGACAATGAGCAAAATTTTTTTTTAAAAGCAGAACTTAGTCAATATGGTTTTCCATATTGATTTTTTTTCTTTAAATCACATGTAATCGCAAAAGCCAGCTATACCTTTGTTCTATAGTATAAACCAATGTGTGTTTATATTATACCCTAAAAAAATCTGCTTCTGTCTTTCAGTTGAAAAAGTCCTATCAAAATGTGTCTGGTTCTGCTTTAGATTAAAATAAAGAGAGGGAGAGAAGCTACAGCTTTTAGGTTTTTTTTAAAGACTCTGATTTCAACAGCTGCAGAGAGTAATTATTGTAAAGGCTGTAGTCCCAATTGTTTTGAGTTGATGTTGTAGCCGTACTGTAGCAGATACTCAGCAGATGCAGACTGAAGCACACAACTTGAAACATATGGCAAGATAAAATCTGAAAGTTATGCTAGCAAGCTACCATAAAGATTTTGTGAGGGAAAAGAACCTTAAATCCACATAGACTTTTAAGGAAGGACAGCATAAACGTTATAGGATAGAAATGATGATACCTCTCTATCGCTTC
This sequence comes from Chlamydotis macqueenii, assembly GCF_036417535.1. Lineage (NCBI taxonomy): Eukaryota > Metazoa > Chordata > Aves > Otidiformes > Otididae > Chlamydotis > Chlamydotis macqueenii. The sequence goes on along the minus strand of NC_141556.1, from coordinate 95,876,260 downwards.
TGCATCTGTAGCTGAAATCACTGGAAATAGGAGTTCTTGTGTTTTATTCTAATTGAGGGAAGTTAACAATAATTTTTCCAAGACTTCCAAATAACACTCGTAATCTCAAAGCTCAATTATTGCACATTCTATTATTTTGAAGTCTTTCTTACTGTAGTGATATTCCCAAGAAGGCAGGATAAAATTTCAGATAGTAGCAACAAGAAAATAGATTTCAACTGAAATAATAGAACTTATTAGCTGAGTAAACTGCTGAGAAAATTTCTGCCTTTTGGTAATTGTTTAGGTGATTTCCACTTGAAGCTTGATGTAAATAATGTAGCACCTGCCTTTTTCCCTGATGGACATGTTTAGATTTAATTTCTGTGGTAGAATACATTACTGAAATGTAATAGTCTTTTATTTCAAGCATTCCAGGACAGAAACAATTATATGCATCTTAGAAGGCTTGTAAAAAAATTATATTTTATAAACAACATATATTTTAACAGTGATGGTTATCATGCCTTAAAATGAGACCATTCCTTTCCATTGTAAATGTATATACCCCCTACAGGCACACATATTAAATATACACACAGAGAGTAAGAATCTGTTATCTGTATTTGTCTGCCTACTGTCTTGGTTTTCCATTGGCAACTACTTAATGCTCTGCTAGCCATCGTTATTATCCTGATTTTCCATCTTTCACCCTTCCACCACCCATCTTCTGCAAAAGACTTCCCCAAGGTGCCTAGTCATACTGAGGCACGTCTGACAAGCAGCAGCAGACATCACAGAACTACCTTAACGTGTTGGTGACACCTTACTGTAAACTATACATTTGTGTTTCCTTCCTTCTATTTTGCTGAAGGTATTTCTTGTTTCAGTAAAATATTTACTTATGTCAAGTAAGTGCTGAGAAAATGGATGCTCTTGTCTATAAGAATATTTTTTTTTCTGTTTCAATACTGTTTGTGTATCACACTGATGCTCGTAGAACTGTGTGGGTTGTCTAGCCTGTGTTTTATAGCAACACCTTCCTTTTGCATCTGAGCCTTTAAGACCTTACTTTTCTAGTTAATGTTAATGCCACAGGAGTGGGAAAGATTTTATATTGCAATGTACTGTCCCTGCTGTATATATTAAGTGCCTGAATGCATCTTCTCTTTACTACAACAATTCTTATGGAAAAAAAACGTTTTCCTATCCATTGACCTGCTATCTGTTGCTCTTTTCAGAAGCTTGCCCTCAACAGATAGCAGGGTATGACTGTATACATCTAAAGCACACGTTCACATCTTCTGAGATGAGAAACAGCATGTATCATGACCAGCAGGTATTTTATATTGGCAAAGAATGATTTTATGTCAGATTGGAAGCTGCTAGATGTTATGAATGGCAACAGTGGCTCCAGCTATCCCTTCAGAAGAGAAAAAAAAAAAGTAAAATAAAATAGGAAGTGCATACACACCATGTCAGAAACACTTACAACATTCTGAGAATGCATGTAATTGAAGTGAAAAGTAGTTCACACCTGCTGTTCAGTTGAGAGATATACCACAAGATAACAGTGCCATGGCAGAATGCGATAGCACATGGAAAGCCTTTACTTCAAAATGTTGTAGTCCATATTGCTTATTCTGTAAACCCCTTGATGACAGGGAGGGTGATTTGACTGAGGCATTATATAATATTTGACTTAGGTGAAATATCTGACTTTTTAGAAAAATGTAGTCTAGATTTGGATGAATCACTCAGCTGTTCTGTTAAGTTTGTTTTTTTTTTTTTAACCTAAGCAGGAAAAAAAAATGTGCTTCCAAAGATCCCATAATGAAGTACAAAGAAATGATCTTCAGAAAGGAATGATCTTCAGGTAGGAAAACTGGTGAGGACTCTTCTCTGCGTGTGACTGAGTCCAGAGAGGAGAGTTTGGATTAAAGAAATGTATGTGCACTGTCATTAGTAATATTATTTTTGCAACTATTAGTACATTCATTATAATAATTTTTAAGGTTACTAATAGAGGTATTACTCTAGATATATTTACCAAGACATCATATTTGTTAAGAATTTAACTACTGTGCAGTTTTATGGGAGGAATAAAGCCTGTGAAACAGATGAAAAAGCAGCTGGGGAAAAATGAAATGAATATGGATTTTTTTTCTTCATAGTTTGACCCAAGTTACTTCATCCGTGGAATTTACAGAGGCTGCAGATGTCACATCTGACTAAAGAGTTTGGTTCAAACTATTGTGGAAGGATGGATCGAGTCTTTCACGAAACCACAGTCCTACGCGTAGTATTTGCTGCGGCTGGGAGTTTACTACATGGTGTTCCAGGGCAGAAAGCTGAATCCAAGCACTTCCTATTTTTCCTTACTTGCAATTTGTATCTATCCAGGAATTTGAAAAGAGAGTCCATGTGTTTCTGAATTGTACATTTCTGTGCTCTTTTGCAATTCTACTTTTGGTGTAGCTGCAGTGTGAAAGAAAGTGCTTTGGACTAAGGATCAGTACCCCGTCCTGCATAATATACATATCTGGAGCTGCTTCACAGTTTGTGCAGATGAGTGGGTAGAGTCCCAGTGACTTCAGTGGATGTGTGAATCAGACTCAGGGAAGTAATGGCAACTGTATTTGCCTTTGCATGATTGAAAGCAATATGCCATATTCAGTGAACTGCTATTCGTTAACAGACACATACAGAAAATGTACAGGTATTTGAAGTTAAGAACAGTGTTCACTTCTCCCCCCTCTCCCCCCAAAGTCTTGCTTTCTTGATTTCTTCAAGAAAAAATTCAATCAATTAATAATGCAATTAGTAAGTCTTATTTAAGAAGTCACTTTAAGCAATGCATGCATTTTACACATATTTTTATGTAAGCAAGATCTTTTGCATATACATAACTAAGTAAATTCTGTGTTATTTGTGTGCTTGTTTTCACTCATGGTAAGGACAATACAACCTTGTAGCTCAGACCTCATTTTCCGAAGTTCAGGCGTAGCAACATTAAATCTAGTCATGTAATCAGCATGCTCTGCAATATCACTACTTTAGGGAGAGTGAAGTTTATAAATCAGCAAAACTTAGTAGTAAAAACCACTGCATTTTTAAAAGGGAAACACTGTTTAGAAGAATAATGATTAAGTGAGATGGAAATGATGTTACTCTTAACAAAACAATTTACTGAAGCATTTTGAAAATGGAAATGCCAGCAGGCAATTTGTTTTGTTTTGAAATAGGCTTCAACATTGCTTTCTGCCAGTGTGATGGTAGGATGAGGGAGGCATGCATACAAACACACATATATATATACAGATGTATGGAGGTACACACACACATATCTACACATATGTGTATGTGTGCATACATTTGTGCAAGGAGATAATAATGCTTTCCTTTGTATCATTCATGTTGAACTCTTTAAAACTGATACCTGTTGTAGTAGCAGCTCTGTCTCAGAGTCTCACGACAATTGCATAATGGAAGCAAGGCTCTTCTTACAAAAATAATAAAAAGTTTTAAAATATGATGTTAAAAGAGTTTCAGTAGTACTGAATTTAGCTTGACAGAGCCTCTTCCAAGCTCTTTTTCTACATATGGAGCATCTCAGGCAAATAGCTACAGGAAACAAAATGGTTTTGTTGCAAGTTGTACTGTAGGGGCTATTCTAAAGTGTAGTCAAGAAATCTGATAAATTCATTATTGAGTTGGGAACAGGGAAGATGTGGAATGGAGAGTAGAGGACATATACCATAAAGTTGTAAGAGTTTGTTGTGGTTTTGTGAAAATATTGAAGCAGATCGCAACCCTTCTTGCTCAAGAGGTGTAACATGTGGCTTCATATCTTTGCCTGTTGGAATCGATACAGGGCCATTTGCAGAATAAGGAGCTATGCAGCGTGAATCCAGGTGGTGTAACTTGGTACTGCTTATTGCCTTGCCAAGGGCAAAAAGGTAATCAATGCCAAGCCTAAATGGGAACTCAGACATTCCAGGTGATAGTTTCACAGGTATTAATGTAATATGTTTATGTTGCCCTTCCAGAGGTTTCATATAAGCCAATTCAGACAGAGAAATTAAGATATCTTTGGGTTTCATCCTGTGCACCTTGCCTGCTCCTGGCTGAAACTCTCACCTCTGTACCTTGTTCTATGTAATGCTAAGCTTTTGTATTTGTGGTTCAAATGCTAACTACAGAGTCAATAGAGTATGTAATTCTTGCCAGCACTGGCTGCTTTGTTACTGTGCCGTGCATCTGTCACATTTCATCCTTTGTCAGCAACAGCTCAGAGATGCAGTCCTTCCCTAATTTGAGCAGTTAGTGACATAAACATCAGAAGATTAGGTATGAAATTGGGACACCAAGAACTGGTCCCTCTGACACTAACTCCTCTGGAGTTTTCCTAGCTGACCCACACACGTGTTGGTTGCTTGGATTCACCTCCACCTTCAGCAGCTTGAGCTCTCTTCTGGACTAGAAGATTTCAGAGCCACATTGTGGGGAAGTGGCTGCTTATGGTATAGTTCCCCTGGAATTAGGACATTAATTCTGGTTAGGAAGCCCAGGCTGCTCACTGACAATGCTGCGCAAAGCATCTGTGCAAGTTGAGAATTCTGCCTGCAGCATTTCAGTGATAGGAACAAATGTACCTCACCAAGAAATGGCCCTTGGGACAACAGGAATCTGTCAGTACCTTCTAACACAGCTGTTTCTGATGTGGACATCATATTTTGCCTCAGAAAGTGAAGCTTTTTATCATTTCATAGACAGCCTGCTCTAGCTTTATGAACTTACAGGAAAATTCAGAAAGTTATTCGAAGACGTGAGCAATATTGATGCTGCACTCAAGGCAATAATTGGGCTCTGTACCAACTTGTTCTTTTATATTGCACTGAAACAGTGAAGCACCCTGTGTGATAGACTTTGGAGGTATTTCTTGATTTATTTTTTCTCCTATTATTTTATCAATACTTTTAGAATGGCTTTTTTTTTTGTCAAAGTGTGGAATAGATCCTCATCTTTCACTTCTTTCTGTAGATCTCTGTTTTAAAATAAAAATAACACATGATGGGCTGAGAGACATTTTTGGTAAATCCTATTACTATTAAAAAAACCCTAGTTATCTACTGCCAGCACAGAACAGATATTAAAAAGAGGTGGAGAGGATTTGTAGTAAACCAGTATAAGAAGTCTTTCATATAACGTCCAATGAGACATCTTTCTTACAACATCAAATTATGTTTACATTATAATTTAGCTTATATATCATCCTGATGAAAGGGATTGAATGTAAATTTCTTTTGTTGGTGAAGAAATGGCTTCACTGCTTGTTGCACAGAGCACAGAGAGATCTGAGTTCTCTTGTCAGAGTAGACACCGGTACTACCATAGTTGAATTGCTTCTGTACTATTTCACATATCTCTACAGTACATAGAATTATTTTGTAATGCCCCTGAGTTATAGACTGCATGCATGGACACCCCATACCAGATGTATGTCCTATATTGTAATAGTTTTCCCATCTGGTTGCAAAGATTATTGTGTAGATTTTGATATTTTCCCCCAGATAATGACCAAAATTGTAGCGTGAGTCAGGAAATTGATACCAGACAAGTTTCATCAAAATACTTGGGAGTTTTTGCCGTTAGCATCAATACAGCTGAGATTCCATCCACTGTGCTTTTTAGTAAAGATACCCCTGGATAAAGTGCGAGGGCAAGCACGGGCACATCCGGCGGGAGTGCTGATCAAATCACACTGCTCAGAAGGAAGAGGATAAATCTGCTTAGTCCCCTTAGAGAATATACATCTTGCCTTGCTTCCTTCCAGAATGCTAGTGGAAATGCCTTTGGCCCCGTGTTACAAATGGATACTAAAAAAGTGGGAAGCCCTCTTAAGTCTTACCCTGGGCCAGCCACATAGATCCTCCTCATTATTAAAATTCCTCCCTTGAAGTAATTTTGAGGATTAATAGAACAAGCTTTTCAAATAAGTTTATTTTTTTTTTCTCAGATAAAATTATATCAAGTATCGAATTACTGTCAATGTTAAATGTTTTATTCAGTCTTCCAGCTACTCTAGCTAGGTGTCTGAGTATTAGCTTTCATTCTAAATTAAAGTTTGCATTTTGCATGTTTTTCACTTTTTTCTTTGCAAATGTCACCTGATGCCTTGTTTAAATAGCAAGGCCAAAGCGTGAAACATTTCTCTTGTAGGGAAGCCCTTGTAAGACTTTTAAGGGTCCCAGAGCCCTTTTTGGTGGGGTTTCAGCAGCTCTGTACATTTTCTGGTGCTTAGCTCATTTTTGAGATCTGAACAGATAACACTGAGTAACATAAAAGGAGTGAGAGAAACAGGCTGGAGAGATTCTTTAAAGTACAGATCTAAACAAAAGAAATATGGAGTCCTCATCCTGCCTGCTTCACATTCCTGTCGTAACGATTTCAGTTCCTTCTGGTTTCCTTATCTTGGAAAAGAGATAGCATTGCTTGCTTACTACACACAAAGGCTGCAGGAATTAATTGATTTAGACATACAGGCTGCTTTTGAAAGCCTGGAACATTATTAATATGAACCACTACCTGCCAAAGACGTGACCAGCTAACCGCTGCACTCTCTGTGACAGTGCTTTACAGAATCATTGCAATTATTTCCAACCTGCGGAAGATTAAGGAGGCCAAGCAGAGCTTTCTATTTAGCAAATTCATTTTCCACTTTATCCCTGTACTGTATCTTCCTTCTTCCTTTTGCTCAACAGTGTTCTAGCCATGGTGCCTGTGGGATCGGCCTGGCTGGCCCAGGGTGAGACCTTAAGGGGCTTCCCAGGTTTTTAGTACCCATTTGTAACTTACTCAGGGGCCAAAGCTCCACTAGCTGTGTTGTCAGACCAGGAATTAATGCCACTATTTTCAATGTCTGTAGAGCAGTTGTATTTCCCCAGGGCTCCTGGAGGCATTTACCCATCTTACGCTTCCTTCCACAAACCACTATCCAAGCACCGCTTTCAAAATGGCAGCTGGCCCTGCCAGGCGCTGCTGCTTCAGTGTGCTCCAGTCGTGACTGCTGCCTCACACTTGTAAGTAGCACCATACTGAGGATTGGTTTTGTTTTTTTTTTTCCTAATTGCTTCCAGCTCACTCCTGCACAGCTAGAAAATATTTCTGCGCCTCGTTGATCTGGATTGTGCAGATATTGTGCCATTGGCTTTAGTGCCATATTTTCTGTGCCTTCAAGCTATTTTAGTATTTTTCGCTCCTCTCTTTCCTTCTGCTTCAAAGCTCTGCAGTTATGTTTTGTCGGACAAGTCACATTCCAGGAAGAGTTAAAGTAAGAAATAAGTCACTGGCAAAGATTTGTATCTTCTCTATGAAGTAAGTGTAGCAAACCAGCATGTTGCTTTAGCTTTCGCTTGTACATTTACTGTTAGCAGTAGTTACAATAGTTTGGGATGGAATATTTCAAATGTTTATGTGATTGAATAGAAATATTTTGGAGGAAATAACAGTTTAATCAATGTTCTGAATGGAAAAAAAAATTACAGGGCTTGTTTGGGAACATTTTTCCTGTATTTTCTCTTAAACGTAACATTTTTATTCTGTACTGTTGTATGCATATTTTATAGATTATTGTGTGTATGTATTTCATAAAAACTTGAACAAACTGAGTGCTTTGGTAAGCTTGTGCTACTGTTCCATGAATGTGTTTTTCATCTTTTACGTTATTTTGGGTGGGGGAAAATGACAACCCCAAGGTGTCACTCCTCAGCCTGAAGGCAGAGCAGGAGAAGGCCCCGTGGCGCTGTTTCTCCCGGGCTAGAAACGGCAGCGCACCAGGGCATCCTGGCACACCGCTCTCGAGGAGTGGTTTAGATTTACCTCATTCCTTTGAAATCTCTAGAAAACTCTTGCTCTTTTCTTCATTAAGCAAGATTTTTCATGCACCACAATGTTCTAGAAAAGGTATAGCAATATAAAAATGTGAGGATATTTTATCTAATAGTAAAGTAGCTTGGGGATAGACTGACATAACTTGGACATCACTAGTCTAGTGTTCCAATACACCGTGACATTTAAGCTCCAATAATTTATATTTTTCTTTCCCATAGTCCAAACTAAGGGGTGTTTCAGGGATTCAGTCATACTCTGTGTGGTAAACTACAGATTTATATTTTTACCTGAAGCTCTTTATTTTCACTCGGTAAAGGCTGGAGAAGGGATTTTAAAATGATGAAACTCAGTCTGGGGTTTTCTGGGGAAAGTATTTCCATATTTTTTCACTCTTGTATATATAATATTAAAACTCATCAAAAATCAGGAGGAATAGGAAGCAGGAAAAAATCTTCCAGCAAAAGTGTTTTTGTAGTTACCTGCACACCTTTCAGTATGTGAAGGGAAGTGAAATGTTGTGACAAACTTAGTTTTGCTTTACCTCTCAAAGGGCCATCTTGGGCTAGCCCCATATACAGAGCTGGATGAGTTTAATCCAAGCTGAACTTTTGCAACAGGTTAACTCAACAGGCATACTTCTATTCACCATTACTCCTCTGTCACTGTAAACATGAACTGCCTCAGTTTAAATTTCCATGCATAAAAATCAATTATCTCCCAATTTTGTCTGCAATTCTACATAACAGTTCAATCATTTTTAGAGGAATTTCAGATGTTTCATTGAAAATCAAATTATCTGAGTGGATTTTTGAATGCGGAGGAAAGGATGGAAGTGTGATCTTTTGACCCTCCACAGGGTTGTAGAAAGAACTCAGACATTTTGCAGTCAAAATATTATTTTGAAATATTGCAGACAGTATCACACTATTTTGGCAAGACTTTTATGAAAATGTGCAGTGGCTTTTAAACTCTACTTAAGTGTTTAACAGAATTTCAATGTATTCATTTACTTGAAGCTTTTAATACAATTTTAGGAATGTTATTTTATTATTTTTTCATATTTAGGGATTTTTAATTAAAGATTTCTTCAAATTACTTTTTTTGACATTGTTAACACAGCTCTTGTTCTGTGAAGAATAAGATAGAGATAAGGAAAAGATAGTATTATTGCATTGATTGCTTACATTTTGTTGCAAGTAAATGGTCTGTAGCTTTTATTTCAATCCTTAGTGCTTAGCAAGAAATTCTAGTTAAGTCTGATACACATGTGCATTCAATTTTTGTTTTTTAAGTTCACTATATTAAAATACAGCATGTAGCTTTTGAATCCTTTTAAAAATGAGAATGCATTTCTTTAGACATTTTGACTAAGATTTCAGGATTCAAAAAATTTTTTTAACCATTGCCTATTTTGTAGTAATAAATTAAATATAGCAACTTTAACTTGGGAATTTAGAAATGCTTCATGAGTTCTTAGTTCTATTCACACCATTTGATGGAAGTTATTATTTTCTGTTTTAGCATGGGTCCTACATGTGGCAGAACAAAATGTGGTAGTAGATGCTGCTTCCACATACGTTTTTCACAGGTGCTGTCACCCCTAAATACTCCTCCACTCGGTTTCTGAACTGTAATAGTTTTCAATTCAGAAAACTAAAGTGTTCTGCGCAAAGAAGTCAATGACTAAGGCCATGGCCACTTTTGAAGGCAGCAAGAGGCCATTTGAGTGGCTAGTCTCATTGCCACTATGGTCGGTGCTACTAAAATTTAGGCGCTGAGGGGCGGGAGCCCAGCCTCCGTGCCCAGACTGTTGGTGGCTGAGTGCTTACGGCTGCTGGGCACCGGCTCTTCAGGAGCCAGACAGCACTGTCCGTCCAGTGGAACTGCTCGTCTGAATGAACTTGCTCATGTGGGCGAGGGCTTGCAGGGCTCAGCCTGTAAATTGTAGGCGTCTCTTTCTGCACTTTGCTTCCTGTCTTGGTTTCGTGGGCTGAACGGAGGTCAGGTGTTCCGAAACTGATAAAGGAGCTCTTGAAAGAGAAATTACTTGACCATCTGTGTAATGAATGGCTGAAGACAAATCAAGAAAAGCTGAGCTGCAGCTTGGCGTCCAGTAAAAACACAAATTTATGTTTTGTGCCAGACATCTGTGTTTGTTCCAAGGAAAGCCTGAGGAAAGAAGCTCTGGCCTTTCTCCACCTGGAAGCTATGAAAAAGGCATGAGAGCTCAGTTTGCTTTTACTTAGTGTGTACTGTGCTATGTCCCAGGATACTGGAAGCCCTTAAAAGTGGAGCAGCGTATTTCCGTTCAGACCCTGAGCTTTACTGATCACCAGGTGAATCATGTACTTTCCAAACCACTATCCTAGTGTGCCCTGGCCAGTATTTCTTTTAGTATTTCTTGCCTTCTGGCTGGGAATAGAGAGGGTATTCCTGCATGGCATTCGACTTCAGAACATTTACATATACATGCAATTAGAGTGTTCTCAAAGAATCTGTAATATTCTCAGTATATGCAATTAAACAATTAAAGGGTCTCAGTGAATTCTGCAATTCCTTTAAAAATCTACAGCCTTTTGATCTGATACATGTCATGTTCCATGTTCATTGGAATACAGGTGAATATTTGCTTCCAATCCCTTTGTGCTTTGTTGTTCTCTTAAACATGAACACCACCTTCCTCTTTTTGTATAAGGAAAACCTCTGGGTTGGTTGCTCTTTTTATATACTTGCTTGTTTTACAGTTAAAAATTCTGGATCTTGCCTATTCTGAAAGACTTCATGATTGAGTGAGAACACAGTAAAATTAACATCACAGATCATAGGTTGTTAACTTTAAAGTATACTTTGGTTTGTTGTTGCCAGCCTCTTATAAAGAAGTAGATGAAAAATTGTCTTTGATAAAGCATTGCTTTCTTCAGTTATCTCTTATAGGAATTCCCAGTTCACATCTCTTTATCATCCAAATGATTCTTCTACTAGAAAGGTTTCAAGCTCATTTTTTGTCTTTGTTAAATCACATTTTATTTCCCATTGGTATAAATGGAACCTTGAGACTGGCTCATGTTTTGTCAGCCTGTGATGTTACAATGCCTCTGGACAAATCAGGAAAATATTGTAAAGATGATTTATTTAACCATTTTTAGGGAATCTGTAACAATTTGCTTAATCATGAACATACAGAACCTGAAGTAAAGATGTAGTTACATTAATCAGGTTGCTAGAAGAGGAGCAATGTTATAATCAAATGATAACTGCCTTCTAGAAAAAAAAAGGATCAGCCTAGTATGTGAAAAAAAATGGTGAGGCAGAAGCAGGAGGAAACAAAGCACATTATATTCCCAGTGTTTTGTGGGGTTTTTTTTGCATATGGCACTTTAGTAGCTTCTGTTTAGCTCTACAGAAAGTGATAAATTTGAAAAGTGAAGATGTTCCCCAGCTTCTAGCTGGGCTTTTGCGAAGGAGTTCCAAACCAGGTGCTGACTGAAGAAAAGACAGCTTGGCAGTGGAAACAAAGCTGCAGCTGAATGGACTTTATTTTCCAGTTTTAGTATATCCTGTGTAAAACTACCGGGCTATTTCCCCAAATATTCTTAATAAGTGAAAAGTGGAATTTTTCAGAAATTACTACATCAGCCCAGATTCTGCTAAGCATATGTGTATGAGTTAGCACATAAGAAATCAATAGCTGTGCTGCAATCCTGAGACTGCTCGATGTATGAACATGTGCATTTGTTTTCTGAAATTCAGGATTAAAATAGGAGGCGGAGAGGGAGACAAAAGGTGCCAGTGAGTAATGAGACCACAGTAGAGTTTCAAAAAATTGTAACATGTTTTGATGGATGTTTCAAGTGCTAATTTAGAGGGAAGTTAGATGTGTAAGTTCAAATGAGCTTGTAATATCAAAGAAAACTCATGTGCTGTACACAGCATGGAATTACCCATCTGCTGCTGGGTGGCCACTGCAGTGTGAGTCTTTAGTATGAAAGCCATAAGTTTGATGGACACAGCTGAAGGCCAGCTTGAGTCCAAGATGGCCATAACCTTGCTCATGGGCGTTTGTTGACTTCGGTCAGCTGTCTCTGTGGCATTGACGTAAACACGGCTGTGTCAAGCTGTAAACATAGCTCTGTACCAGTGTAGTTTAGTTCATTTATTTTAGCTCTGAGAATTGCTGGACACTGGTAACTATAACAGACAAGTTCCTGGCATATGCTTTTAAACACATTTTACAGTAATTTGAATATCTTGTCTATTTAAAGGCCATTTTTGGCTTTGGCTTCATAGAATTTTCAGTCAGGTTAGAAGCTACTAGGTAACTAACTTAAAAACAAACAAACAAACAAAGAAAAAACCCATGTCCTAAAATTCCAGATGTGAATGACACGCTTACAGGATGTCTCAGCCAAATTCTTCAAATCTGCTGAACCTGTACTCCAGATATATGCATGGGCATCCGGTCAGCATGCACAAGAAATTGCACGTCTAGCTGCAGTTCTGGCACTGGTGCAATGGGTTTGTATGCCCTCATGTAAAACAGCGGTCAACATTTCTCCTCAGTTGACTCAGTGTGAATGTGGAATAGCTCTCTACTGTGTTCAGTACTAAATCTAAAGTAGTGCAAAACAGATGGATGCAGTTTCAGAGCTGTATTTGAATCAGAATGCTTCCATTTTGAGCGTAAAAGTGTTTTATTTGAATGAAAGCTGATATTTCTTAGAAAAAATAAGGTTTTATTTTAAACAAAATTATTATTAGAAATAATTATGTCAGAAATATTACCTTTGCCTGTGTAGAGGCAAGTATATATATTTTAGTAATATGTTTAAATTATGTCAGAAAGCATATTTTTGTAATGATTATTAGGGATTACGTGACAGTAGTTATTTCATTATTCATATTCAATATTAACAATTTATTAAACTGTAATAAAAGTACTCAGCCTCATCCATTGCAGGCTGAAAGTTAGGACTGTGAAATGTTATCCTTGAAACCTATTAAAGGTGCAGAGTTAGGGGAATGTGAAAAAGAGGAGAAAGTTAGGAATGATATTTCTGAAAATCTAATGATGATAAAAGAAGACTATTCATTAGACAGTATTTTTATTTTATGTTCCTTCTGAGTCATTAAAGGTGCCTAGCTTGTCTTTAGACTATGCCTGAGTGTGTGCTGAAATACAGTGTGGAAAGGCAAGAAGAGTTCTGCAGATATGGTACTAGAGTGAGACTTGGGTCTACATTTTGTCTTGACCTTGCCAGTCGCCAGCGTGGTGACACATCGTGTTTTTCTGCCTGCGCTGAGCTCAGGCTTTGGCTGGTTTGTCTATTTTGTCTGTAAGCTCTTCAGAGCAGGATCTTCTGCTGGCCTGCAATAAGGACAGTTGGGTCATGTGCTTGGTAACTGCAGCTGTTGTTTCTTGAATACTTCTAGAATGTGTATAAAAATAGTCACATTAGTAAGTAATAAAATTACCTATTCAGAAAAACCCCAATCCCAGCAACACCACCTCGTCTCCAACTGCTGTCTTTTACTCTCTATTACAGTCCATAACTGTGATCCCAACTCAACATCCATGACATCCTCCTGCAGTGGCATCTGCAGTCCTGTGTTCTTCAGGTTACTGCTTCCCAATTAACACTGGATTTTCTTGAGCTCTGAGTGTGTGGAGGGAGGGCTGAGCTCTCCGGAAACCGAGTCCCGTATTCTGCACTGTGTCTTGTAGAGTCGGTAAAAGCAAAGTTTGTTGCACCAAGCAGAGACATAAATGTGCTAGTCAGGATCTGTTGATGGGAGTGCCAGCTTAGCTCCCTCACTAATTTAATTCATTTTAAATTAAAAGGTGTTCAAAAGAGAGGTAGTAGTCTCTGCAAAGGCCAGATTAGATATGAGTGCATGTGTATGAGCTGGAGAGCAATTATTCTGTCCATGATATCATTAGAACAAAAATGTTCTACTAAATGTTCTAACTATGTGGATCATAGCGCCTAACTTTTCTCTAGCAATTTGCTGGAGTGGAAATCTCAGTCTTTCACAAAGGAATTGTGAAAGACTTATTTTGCAGCTGGTGACCACAGCATGCAGAAGAGAAATGATACACCTTAAGGATTACATTAGACTGGTGAAAATAAAGTTTAAATCACCTGGATCCCACCCCACTGCTCTGTCTTTTAGGTCAGAGAAGAGACGTGACTTGAGGGTCTTACGTCTAAAACACAGTGCATTGCTTTGAAAAAAAATTAATTATTTCCCATCCTGAAAATTTCCAAGCTGGCTATTTAGAACAAAGGCTAAAGATTTGCCTTGTTGTACAGTCATTTTTATGGCAAATAGCTTCCAAACTTTTGGGATTACTTTTGCTTGGTTTTGTTTTATGTAACAATGAAGAATCATAGAACTCATAAACTGAATAAATTTATATTTATTCCTGGAGGTAGTATTAAAGTCACCTCACAGGGGCATAGACCAGGGAAGGGAAAAACCAGGAAGGCTAATAGTACTCACAATCAAAACTTGGTGCTTGTGCCCAGGATCTTGCCGTGACCTATGGTACATCTCCTCCTCCTCAGAAGGAAAAGGAAGGATAAACACCTCTGCCATTTCTGAAATTACTGTGGCTAGGAAAATTAGATACGTTTCATTTCCATCTCTGTTAAGCTTTGTTGACAAACCAGACTATTGCCCATTTTTGTAGAGTATTAGTAATTAACTAGGTAGCCTAATTGTCAGAGCTACTTTGGACTCCCAGGAGAAAATGATTAGAAATCCATTTCCACACAGTATTTAAAATAAAAATACTGCACAAAGACAGATTTCATTGCCTTGGCCAATGGTTTGCAAAGGAATAGTAGGATACAATGCATTGCTGTTTGAAGTTGCATTTGGTGGCTTTTAATAAGATTCCCCCTGTTGGTGGGTCAGATGGAGCATAATCTGCTTATTTACTTTTTCCTGCGCAAAGCGTCACTTTAATGCCAGTCTGCTGAGACTGGCAGAGACTGGCAGAGACACAGTTGCATCATTAGAGCATAGGTGCCAAAAGGGATGTTTGGCTCTTTCAGATCTCCAGCTCTTCAATCCCATTTATGCCAGCAGGCAATATTTATTAAATACTCTGAAAACCAATTCAGCCGATTTAAATTACACTGGCAGCATAAAATTGTATGTGATTAGCAGGAGAGAGCTGCTGGTATCAGCACAGGACAGGTTACTGGAGTCCTTAAAGTCTGATTGCTGTGCTATCTGCAGGTCTCAGCACCTCACTTTAGACATGCCTACATGAATGGGCACAGGTAGGTCAGAGCTTGTGGTTTTCTGCATTGTCTGGGTGAAAACCAGCTCTGGCTGAGACCTTGTGGAGATGTCTGTCTGGGTGTATTAGTCTCAAGGGCAGAAGGCTGCATCTCTGGCTAAGGAGAGCTACCTACTTTATTGCAGAGATGCTCCAAGGTTGTTCTAGTGTTGTGCTGGACGGGAGGTTCTCCTGTAAGTTCAGGTATGTGATAGGATCTTTACTACCATGAAGCAGAGATTATGTTTCTCTCTCTCCTGTGGTGGAGTCGCTGATGGGGCTTTGTACCTCCTGGAGTTCTAGTTGCTGTTCAATGCTCTTGTAATGATGGGCAAAATCATGCTGGAAGTGTTTCTCAAGGGCTTGGAGGAGAAATGGCTCTCTGTACTGCTCCATGTCCTTTAAAACCGTTGCTTTTCACTTTTAAGGATGAAAATGCAGCTTGTTGCTGCTCTTGAGGGCATCATTAATCAGGTCTGACTGGATGCTCATCAGTTTAGTAGATGTATGTGTATTTATGGTCACTGTAACATTTCATGTGCAGTTACATCCATTACACGGAGTCTGTGCAAACCTAGGCAGATGCAGATTCAAGGCTTGTCAGGTGTATTTTTCCCCTGCTGAGTCAGAGGCAGATTTTACCAAGCCGAGCCAGAGAGTCTGGGCTGATTTTATAAATTGATATATTTAACATTGATAGTGTTTGAAATAATAGGGCACAAACTGAAATAAGAATCCAGTTCTGCTCAGCATTGTATGAGTGCATAGCAAGAAGAGTTTTACAGTCTAAACAGGTATATACAAGGGAATGTTTATTTGGGAAAAGTCACAGAGCAACAAAGTGATGTGTGCAAGATCTCACAACAGATCGGTTGCGAATCTTGGCGTGAACCCGTAACTCCTGCTTTCTGGGGCTGTTCCCTTGTTTCTCTCCAGCTCTTCCTGCCAATACCGAGTTGTCATCCATACATGGATACACAGATGCTACAGTGGACTGCAAAGCCAGATCTTCAGCTCATTAAAAATCAATGCTTTTTAATTATGCCAAGAGGGCTATGCTGATTTAATGCATATGACGACTTGTCACTATGTTTATGTTAAAGTTTTCTAGTATTTTTAAACTACAGAACTCTGAAATCAGAGTTCTTCTGACTCTGACTTCTTTCTGAAGTAAGAACTTCTTTCTGAAGTCTGAACTCTTTCAAAACTTTCTACCTAATTTAGGCGTTAAATCTATATGTCGGCTGAGAAGTGTATGGCCTGATTTTTGATGAGTGGTTCCACTGGGAGCAGTGGTTGCCTGAATCTTTTGTAGCTCAAATCACTCATGTCGTTGTCTACATATGAATGTGGGTGTTTAACTTCAGGCCACCTTGTTTGAAAAATTTGTCTCAAGTATTGCTGTTGCCTGCTAGACATTTCAGTGTAGCCACACATTCCTGTTGCCTTTGTTCAGTTCATTCATCCATCCTTCTGTGTTTTCTTCTTTATGGTGTGTAGCTCTTACATTAGTTTGACCTTGTGTAAACCTATAACCTTTGCAAAATTCAGTTTAGCCTTTCCATAGATTCTGATAGGAATGGATCAGGTTCTATATTTGGGTCTTTATCCCACTGGACTGTTGCTAACTTAAATGGTACAGGACAAATCACTTATAAAAGTAAATTGCCAAAAATGCCTTCCTTGAATTAAGTATGTTCTCAGGTTGGTTCTCATTGTCAAGTTGGCTTACTTCTAAAATCAGCATATTTCTGGGGATGGTTACTTTCAGCTCAGTTGCCAACATCCTTTAATTTTCAACAGTCCTTTGAAATGTCCTCACAAGGTACTATAATGACTTTTTACAAGGAGATCTGGAGACTGTAAGAACACATCAGGCTGGTATTTCACTTACATCTGGATGTACTGTGTGACATTAACACCACGGACCCATCTGCTGTTCCTAAGGGGCTGAGGAAACTTCAGTCTTGGGCAGATGCAATACGCAGGGTTGACAGAGCAGACAAGGAATCACGCAAGTTACTGTAGCAGGTGAGAGATGGATGCAGGGGAATTCAGTAGCGCTTATCGTGCTGCTGTGTGATGTGCAAAGTAACATAAAGCATGTGGCTGTGTTTAGTGACTTAGAAATAAGCCATAGGTAATGACGCACTAAATACATATCCTGAATATGAAGGAGTGACTGTTTATGGCTTAACTTCTGTCAGTCTCCCAATAGCATGAAGTCTGGTTCGCAGTGACTGTACCTCTAGAAATACCTCTAATAATTCCACTGAGCTTGGTCTCATCTATGAGATCAAAGGGGTCATTAAAAACACAAGCAATTGCTAGCCAAGTCATAGTTTTACCTAGAAGTTCTGAAACACTAAATCCACAGAATCAGGAATGCTCTGTGGGGTTTTGCATTTGTTTTGTTTTTAAACTCCTAAACAGTTGTTACATGCAGCTGACAGATCTGGCAAGGTTTTGAACTCCGGAAACAACTTTTGATGCCTGTCCTTAATGGCCATACAACTAATCAGTATCACCTGCATTTTTTTTAATAAACAACTTGCTCCTCCTTTTTGAAAACGTCTTTAGAGTTTTCTTTTCAGTTTGAAATGTAAATTATCTGAGGTAGAGACTAATCTTTCTTTCTTCTGCCTGTGTCATGGTTTCTAGTACCCTTAATAACCAATAAAATAAGAATCTCTCTCCCTTGTTCTCCTTTCTCTTTGTCTTGTGTAAAATTCTTATTTTGTACCATATGAATGCAATTTGATTTGACCATTCACTTAGTTTATTTTGATAATTATCTTCCTACTGTGTTCTGTCTTCATTTTTCTTTTGCCTAACATTGAATTAAAAGAATAAGAGCAGTTAACAATGGCAAAGGAGTGCTATCACTTACAACAAATTGAGTTGTTCATTCCAGTGGTTTTGGTGGCCACCAATTCAGCACCTCTGTACCTGCAAACTGTTTCTCACTAACAGTTCTGAATGCAGAACTGTCTGTAGGTATAGGCAAAAATAGTTGCCTGAGATAGCAGATTGCTCTGGAGCAGTCAAGCGGTCATGACCTTCTGATAGCTCCGCTTGTGCTAGAGCACTGCAAAATCAGGCTGGCTGCAGCTTTTAATGAAGCTGAAGATAGGGTGGTTGGTAGGCTAGAGGGTAGCACCTGTTGTTGGAGGTGAGCACAGGGCTTCTCCCCTTCCCCAGATGGCAAAAAGAGCATCAGAAGCAAATCTGCAGAACTCTTGACACTGGGTCTCTCATCCAGTTCTGTCTTCATCTCTTTTCCTTCCAATAGCTTGGGAATTCTGGCTTTGTCTTGATCCAGACATTCACTCCTTTGATTCAGCTTTGCTTATGCTGCGTAAGTTTGAGGAGAAGACTTTCCAAAGTTCCTTAGAAGCTGAAGAACATAAAATTTGCAGCTATTTTCAGTGTAATGAGGCCCTAAATCTTTCGAAATCTCCTCCCTAATATGTAAGTTCTGTTAAACCACAGTAATACAGCCTTGTGGTTTTGGCACTTCGCTGTTAAAGTTCAGCCACTGCGGAAAATTTTCATACTGGAACAGTCCCTGACATGACCGCAGATTGGATCATGATGTCTGCAATTTAGAGAAATTATTCAGGGAATAAAACTAGGTGTGCTGGGCTGACTCTGCTGCCCTTGAAGGCAGTAATACAAACAATCGAATGGAGCATCTTTGCATATCCTGAGTACTTCTGACGTATATAATGCACTAACAAAGTGATAGTTTGCAAATAAAGCAAAGATGCAAGCCTTTCCTCGAACGGCCGACCTCACCAGTGAGGAGATGATCTTCTCAAGTCTCATGCAGGAGAGCTGAAATGTGGTGTAATTTGAGTAGATGCTGGCAATCACCAGTTGCAGCATCAAGGGAGAGGACTGACCGGATGTGCCGGGAGGCTGGATCCAGCCCCGCAGGCTGTGCCAGCAGAACTTTGTGGGAGGAAGCACTTTCTTTGGGTACCATCAAATCTATTCTGACTTACTGTACCAGAAATCTCTTCTCATGCTGGTGTTAGGGCGAATTTCCTTTCTTCAGAGGTGACTTCTCCTCAAAGGCTGCATTCTTACTAATGGTCCAGGGTCTGTTTTCTATCTCCTAGTCCGAATAATACAGCACATGACAAAATTCACTCTCTGTTTGGACTCATATTAGGCAATATTGGCAGAACTGCAGCCATGTTGCTTCTGCCTGTGCTGTATCTGCACTTAAATTATAGATTAAGTTTTATTTTTGATGGCTGCCAATCTGGCACATTGTAAAAAGCTAAATTAAAATAAAAATATAAAGAAAGAATCACATCTGAGAACTTGCCAAAAAAAGAGATGTTGCTCTGCATTTGTTGCATTTGTGGGGGTATATCCAGTATTGTGTAATGGTATATTGCCCAGAGAGGTGGTGGATGCCCCATCCCTGGAAACATTCAAGGCCAGGTTGGATGGGGCTCTGAGCAACCTGATCTGGTTGGAGATGTCCCTGCTCCTTGCAGGGGGGTTGGACTAGATGGCCTTTGAAGGTCCCTTCCAACCCAAACTATTCTATGATTCTATGATTCTTACTAGATATGAGGCAGTAGCAAAATATGGGTAGCGTTTCAGCTATGCAAATTATAACACTATTGGTAGAAAAGAAGAGAAAGCCAGAGACTCGAGGTGGTTTTAGGATCAACTGTCTAGAGGCATACAGGGTAACATTTAATTTCCTAAACTACATTGATGTAGCTTGCTGAAAATAAGTCAAAGAAGGAATAATTTTCATATTTAATTTAAATTATAGGAAGACCTTGTAAATTAATTTATTGGTAGTCAGAGAAAGTTTAATTACACTATGCAAAGAGAAGGTGGCATCTTTCTCACTAGTGCTCCCCTGTGGGTGACTTTCAGAAACAGATTCAGAACGTCGTTAAATCATAGACACCAGAGACTGAATTGGCTCTGTGACCATTTATAATCCAATGAACAAGAAATAAATAAACAAACACACAAACAAATCCCAAGCCCCATCCAAATTGTCAACACAAACAAAAAAATGCATTAAAGTTTAACTCCCATAAAGTTTTCTTTAATGAAGAGGATACACTAAAGTAAATGCCACAAAATTGCTTGTTTTAGCAAACTGTAGGTATTAGCATATTTAGGATTTGTGATTTTTTTCTAAAGCACCTGATAGTCCCCAATATCTTTCCAATCAACTCCCTATTATTGTTCTCCTACTTTTCGCAAAATACAAACAAGAAAATGAAAAACATTACGACATTTCATCATGTGCAGCAGGATTTAAAGCTGCTTTGAAGAAATTGCACCTCATTATCTGGAAATACAGCTATCCAGTCTGAAAACAGCTCAAGATGATAGAATGCAGCAACTTGTCTATTTAGAAACACAAGCAACCGTAAGTTTATTTCCCTAGTGCTCTGTTCTCCATTGGTTCTCCACTGAATACAGAATGAACGTAAAGATTTCTGCCTTATGTTCAAAACCCTACCGAGAACTTGCTGGGTTTTTTTCTTAGCTGTAATAGGGAACTACTATATTAGCTAGTTTACAAAGTCATGTCTGGACAATTTCTCCCTGGCACCATTGAGGAAACAAAATAAGAGGACTAGATTGAGTGATAACTTTTGGGCAAGTTCACAAAACAAGCCAGGAATGGAGCCAAATCGTGTGACATTCACACTAGTTTCATAGCAGCCAAATCACACTAGCTGCCAAAACTACTCAAGTAAGCATATCTTTCTCTACAAGCATAATCTTTTATAAGAACTTCTACTATAATAGTGAAATTTCTAATATCAGGATGCAAAACAGGATATTCCAGGATATTCTTCTATGTCAGCTGCAAAATTTATTTTAGCAAGCAATTAGAATATCATGCCAGGAAGATGTGTCAGACATACTTTTTCCTTTGATTTAACTTTCCAACAACCAACACATTTTTCCAAACCTCAGGCCTAAGAAGGAGAAGAACAAAGAAGAAAAGATGTGGGAGAAAATAATTACTTCCTTAAAGATCATTTGGCATCTAGACAACACAGAGTTGAAGGTAATATGCACAGCTAGATGAATTGGAAGAAACGTGGGACAAAATTTTGTTAAATATTACCTACTGTTCCTAGAATGTGTCACTTGGTCATCTGGAAACTCTTTTACTTCCTATCTTCTCCAATTTGAATCTTGGAAGTCTTGAACCGGAAAAGCTTCCTGTTTACCTCTTGATTTTTTATTTATATTTGATGTGTGCATCCACATCTACATCTGCATGCCCGTGTGGGCTGATGGCCACTTGGAGGCTTATTGATTTCAAATAGATTCCCAGCTAAATGGATAAATACATAAACTTGTTTTGCAACTGTATTTCTAGAAGACCTAGGAGATCATCAATTTAGTTGCTATAAATTTGTTCAGCAAAGGTTTACTGAACAGACACTGGGCATCCTTGCCATGTGCCCTAGACAACACACAAAACCCAGATCATATGATGCAGCCTTCGCCATTGACATAGGGACTGCATCTATCTCAGTGACTGTAGAAAAGTGTAAATATTTGTTTTCCATAAACTGCATTAAGGAGGTAAATGCTTACCTTAATTATGAACGAAGTGCAGGAGCTGCATGTCTAGGCAGAGATACTATTAAGGGGCTGTACACTTAAATGTGTCTTTGTTTGAAGCTTCAACCTAACTGTTACTTATCTTTTTCTGTTAACCAGCTACATGTGTTGCCTAGGTGTGTTGATGAGCTAGTACTTCAAAAATAAAATAATTGTGATTATAATCCATATTGTCATTAATAAGAACATTGGATCACATGAATATGTAACTGTATTATAACAGATCTGCCAAGAGGTTTGTAGGATTGTAGCTGGAAGATGAAGTAATTAATTAAGGAATTACATCCACAAGGTGAAAAGTCCTTAAAGATAAGTATGTCAAGAGCTATTTTAGGGAAAGGATCTAGAGTTTCTATATCTGAATAATTTTTTGCAAATCTTCAATGGCAATGCTCGTGTGCATGTGAATGTATTTTCCTTCTTAGAATCATAGGATCATAGAATAGTTAGAGTTGGAAGGGACCTTCAAAGGTCATCTAGTCCAACCCCCCTGCAAGGAGCAGGGACATCCCCAACTAGATCAGGTTGCTCAGAGCCTCATCCAGCCTGGCCTTGAACGTTTCCAGGGATGGGGCATCCACCACCTTTCTGGGCAACCGGTTCCAGTGTTCTACAACTCGCATCGTAAAAAAATTTTTCCTAATTTCCAATCTAAATCTACTCCCCTCTATTTTAAAACCATTACTTCTCGTCCTATTGCAACAGGCCCTACTAAACAGTCTTTCCCCATCTTTCTTGTAGGCCCCCTTGAGGTACTGGAAGACCGCTATCAGGTCTCCCCGGAGCCTCCTCTTCTCCAGGCTGAACAGACCCAACTCTCTCAGCCTGTCCTCATAAGAGAGGTGCTCCAGCCCTTTTATCATCTTCGTGGCCCTCCTCTGGACCCTTTCCAACTGGTCCATGTCCTTCTTGTGTTGGGGGCTCCAGAACTGGACACAGTACTCCAGGTGGGGTCTCACCAGGGCAGAGTAGAGGGGGAGAATCACCTCCCTCGACCTGCTGGCCACGCTTCTTTTGATGCAGCCCAGGATGCGGTTGGCCTTCTGGGCCGCGAGGGTGCATTGCCTGCTCATGTTAAGCTTCGCATCCACCAGCACTCACAAGTCCTTCTCCTCACGGCTGTTCTCCATCCATTCTCTGCCCAGCCTGTATTTGTGCCTGGGATTACCATGACCCAGGTGCAGGACCTTGCACTTTGCCTGGTTGAACTTCATGAGGTTGGCACGGGCCCACCTCTCCAGCCTGTCAAGGTCCCTCTGGATGGCATCCCTCCCTTCCAGTGTGTCGGCGGCACCACACAACTTGGTGTCATTGGTGAACTTGCTGAGGGTGCACTCTATCCCACTGTCCATGTCGCCAACAAAGATGTTGAAGAGGGCCGGGCCCAGGACAGACCCCTGAGGGATGCCACTCGTGACCGGTCTCCACATGGACATTGAGCCATTGACCACCACTCTCTGAGTGCGGCCATCCAGCCAACTCCTTATCCACCGAGTGGTCCGTCCATCAAACCCATGTCTCTCTAGTTTAGAAGGATGTCGTGCGGGACATAAGTGCTCTCAATTCTGGGGTCTCAGATTTTTTTGTGACAGACCCTGAAAAGCTCAGAGGTTTTTCCTACCTGATGCTCTTCATCGGAGTAGCCTCAAACACATCAACAGTAGACCACCAGTCAGAGTGCCTTAAACTTAGACGAGAGGACCCTCCAGGTGATGCTCAGGGAAAGAAGGACTGAATATAGGATAAAAGAGCATAGGGCACAAAGCTCTTGGCTAATGCTGAAGAAGTTCTTCTCTTTCCTGACCTCTGCTTAAAGATCCCTTTAAATCACTAGAGCAATTTACGTAAAAAATCTAGCACAAGCTCACAAAGAGTAAGACCTACCAGACTCTGTCTTTCCAGACTTGTGCAATAACCAGATATTATATTTGATATCAATTTGACATAGATTGCTCCAGTTCTGTATGATGACTTTCCATTCTTCAGTTGTGCCTGTGTGAGAAAAAGGGATTCAGAAACATTTCTTTAATACATAGGTATCTCTCTTCCTGTAAGTTATTTTAAAATATGCTGTTTGTACTTTTCACATGATTAAATGCTTGGCTTAAGACACCTGAAATATCCTGTAGTCTGCACACACACATACACACACACACAGAGTAATCTCATGTAATACATACACAAACGTTGTCATTGTTGTTTCTATCTATTTTTAATAGCTTCTGTTGTGTTATTAGGAAAAATCTGTATATGCACTGGCAATTGTGTGCTTAGTGTATTTATTTTGTAAATGCTTCTCTTTTGTTTATTTATTTTGATTTTTAGAAGAAAAATAGATGTATTTTAATTTGATGACCTCCCTATTATATTTAACATGCATCTTTCCACTCTTTTTTTCATAGTAGATAATACCTTTTAGCCACCAAATTAGAATAATTCCACATTCTAGTCTGTTTTAAGTGACATTAATAGGGATCTATGGTCTGTTTTAGATAATGAGCAGGTTGAGAGGAACATTTTAAGAGGATTTTGTAGCATTTGTAAAGCAAGCAAGGAAACAAACAAAAAATAAAACAGAACAAAAGATAAACAGGAACAATTTCCTGTTTTCCTTTCACTAATTTCTAGCGAGCTGAAATATTTTATGGTTTTCTGCATATTTCAGTGAAGGCTTGTGCTTGTATAGGAAAAAACTTTCTCCTGATCCTAAACCAGAAGAAATAAGACAACAGGGACAGTGTATGTTTCTTAAACATAGTAGATGAAAGAACAAAATACTGGTGACCATGCATTGCAATACTAGAAAGCAGAAAAAAATAAATAATTGCAGTTCTTACAGGTATCTCTTTCGAAGATCAGGGACATTAAAACATTTACCTATCTTTTCTATAGGATGTTTTTGGAGCACTGCTGTTCTTGAAAGTTCTTTTGTATTTGGAAATTTGCAGCACACCCAGGTCTGAACCAGGAAGCACTGCTGTGTACTGTCTCATGAACCACCAAGGAAACATCTCCTTGGCATGTGCTCGGTGATCCAGGACCTATCATCAAACTGAAGCAAAACAGTTCTATTAATAGATAATTACTGTTGATTATGATCTATATTTTCACACATTTTTAATGGAAATACCTGCCATCAGCCAGACACACTTTTTTTTCACCCCAAATAGTGGAAACCCACTCTTGGGTTTATGACCAGGGATGGGCTGTGAATGTAACATCTCACTGTATCCCAGCCTACCTAGTTCCCTGAAGACCTTCACTGCAACTGTACCCAATTCCTTCGGTAGGATCTAGCGTTTTTCTCACTGATGAGGGTGAGACAATCCACTCTAAGTGTCAGTTACACAGCTCAGATAGGAAAGGTGAATATTAAAATCCAAGTCAACAGCCACAGTCAGAAAGTTTAAGACCCATTCTATGGACAAAATACATAGGTACAAAAATACCCAGGCAGGTCCTTTTCAACACTCTGAGTAGGCAGCACCATAAAACGAGAGCATGAATTTCTGCAGACAGTCTGCCCGGCACGTTTTGTTCACCAGACTGTTGTATCTAAACCTGTATCTGTTCTATATACAAAAGTGAGCTGTGCTGCCTCCTAAGACTAATTGTAAATGGAGCTATTACAGAGCCAGGGAAGTCATTATGACGGCTCTTTGTCTAAGTCATCAGGCAGCCTGTAAAACATGCCATGTTTATGACGGTAAGTGTTGTATGGCTATAAGAGTTGTACGTCATGCCTGTCGCTCTGGAGAGGCACCTGCTGACTGTTCATAAGCCAGCTTATAAAAAAGAGATGTGAACAGCTTAGCTACAAAATCTTCACCTTATGTTTAATGGAACCAATTTTAAATTTGTTCTGTGACCCCAGAAGTAATACTTAAAGAGACTGTCCTTTTAAGAACATATGCAAGAAAAATAAATCCTTTGCCCAATGGATAATTGGTTCAAGGATGGAAAATTTTAGGCCCACGCTAATCTTAAAAAAGTCATGCTGTGTTTAGACCACCTTTTGGTGCTTTGAGCCCCAGACCAAACCCTACAGAACGGACGTACTCCTCCAAGTGTGCATGTAATGAGGAGAGGCGATGTAGAAAGCCAGAGGTGTGTATCCCCTGGCATATCATCATCAGTTATGGTTCCCAGCCTCCTGCACCACATGTTTGCCTTTTGGCCCTGTGGTAAATTATCAGATGGGGGACAGCCTGGCTGCTCCTCTGTCTTTTATTGTGTGGCACAAAGAAAGGGTTGCTTTACCTTGGATCCCTACTCTGCACGTGTGCTGCTTGTGTTTCCCCTGTTCTTGCTCACCTCAGTTTCTGGGAGCATGGCAGGATTCAGACCGAAGAGAGCAAACACTTTTTGCCCAGCAAACATGTTTTAGGAAAGTGGCAAGTGTCCTTGATTCCTGTATTTCATGCTGAGGTGCTTGAGGACACATATAAATATCTGCAAGGAGTGTTTATGGGATTGCATAAAGCTCTGTCCCTGGCTTTCATGCTCACTCATCCTTAACCCCTCTAGAATTAAGAGATATACATAATAAATGATTCATTATGAGCAATTATCTCTGGAGATTTTTTAATCTTGCCAAAGCATAGACTATGTCAATCATATGCAAAGTCTCAAATGGAATTACTTCTCATAATCAACAACTCTTAAGTTTGTATCTCATTTTTACTGTGTTGTTTTAAAAGGAGATCTGATTCTCAGTGCCTCTTTTGCAAATTGAAAGAAAGAAAGAATGTATTTTTAAATCCATCTTCAGATCTCAGCTATCAGCTGAACAGCCTCTGGAGTCTTAGGATTTCCAATAAACTTTAATCAACAGAAAATCAATCACTTCATGGAAATATATCTGTATCCCAGTGGTTGCATACAAACAGAAGTATTAAATTAGATGCCTTATCATGTGGCACGGTAAGAATGCTGCTAATCTACATGACCCATTGCAACAGTAGCTTGTGACACAAAGAAGTGCACTGTTAACTTTAATAAATAATAATATTTCTGAATGTACAACAGATTACCAGATAGCCTTTGAGAAAAAGTAAATCTTAAAAAAAAAAAAAAGTTGAACACTTGAGGCTAAAAATGGAAAAGATATTCAATAATTATCAAGGTTCATGGAAACTGACTTGAAAGCTTCCATTGTGAATTTCAAACATGCATGTAAGTACCCTGCTATTGAAAACTTGATGAAAAGTAGACAAGAAGGATTTTCTAAAACAACGTTAGAGAGTAAGTATGCAGCCTGAAGTGCACAGCTTCCATTAAAAGTAATGAGTCTTCCAATGTGTATTTTTTGCATTGAAAATTTGCCCTTGATAGTCTCATTTCATCTCATCAAAAGAAATGTCAAATTTCAGACAGAAATGTACTAAATATTATGCCGTACAGGAACAACTGGACACAGCCTTTATTTTGTTCACCTGCTGAATATGTGAGACTAATACAGAGCAGAGCCTCCCACATGGTGTTGTCCAGGCTGGGAGCTGCCTCCTTGCTAAGTCCCATGCCCATGTTTATTGCCCTACCGTTAGGTGATAACACAGCACCATGGCCCAGGAAACACTCCTGAACCTTTAGCAAGGGGCGAGAAGGAAAGGAGTGGTCGTACATGGCCTGAATGGCTCGTGCTGGATATTGTACTTGGCCAGTTGCTGTTCAAGGTCAGTCCCACTGTAGTCAGTGGATAGGCTGGTGGCTCTGAAAGAAGGAGAAATAAGTGAGAATTGGTAAAGGAGGAACCTCCTAAAGTGCAAAAGCACCCTGAGGCCTCAGTCGGATGCTGAGGAGGTCTGTGACACTGTGCAGACTAGCAGTGAGTCACCAGCTGGAGATTTCCATTCAAGCCAGCAGCTTCTAAATCTTGTTTTTCTTTAAACAAGGAGTGTAGAAGGTAGATACATTAGCAGCTAAAGCAAAGATTTCCAGTCTCATCTGGTGATGGAGCTGGAGTTTTCCTTTTGCACTGTGCAGGTGTGGTGAACAGTGGCACAAGAGGCAGTAGCAAGAGCAAGTAGTGCAGCTGTTGCTGCGTTGTCTGAGGCATGGAGCAAATCCAGAGATAGGGTCTTTTGAAGGGGAAATTGTATTGAGAGATATTGTATCCCTTGTGTCTCTGCAGAAAAGAAACATTTTTCTCCTGCAAAATTCAGATACCATTTATGGCTTGATATATATTTCTGTTCAACCTATAGCCTATTATCATGATTGAAAAAGCCCCTACTGATTTGGCAGGACTTTGAACCAAATGTGTTGTAGACTTTATTCCTATGTAAAACTATACTTACTCTCTACGTGCATAGAGCACTGTTTACAGCCAGGTCCTACCTACATCAAGACCCTAATTCACAAGAACAGGCAATGAGGACATTTGTAATTTTTTTAGCTTTATGTCTTTCTGGTGCCAGAATTCATAAAAACAGTACATATATATATATATATATTTTTTAATAGGCAGAAAGAGTTGTGTCCTCTCTCCTTGTAGTAAAGCAATATTTCTAATATTTCTGTTCATACTGTCAGAAAATAAAATACAAAACCAAAATGGGCATGCAAAAGGTCACCAAATCTGGAAAATCTTAGTTTAAAATGTGTTTCCCCATAAATTTATGAGCAGATCAAAACAAGGTGTCAGAATGACAATACATGTGAGCTAATAACTTTCAGTATAGTAATGATGTTCTAGCTAGAATTATATCTCATTTTTCAGTAGTTCATTTAAGCCTTGGCACTTTAAATAATTAAATCACAAAATGGAGGAGCTAAGGTGGATGTGATTTTGACCTATATTTTTTACAAAATCATTTCTTTTATACTGAATGAGTATGTCAGTGAGCAATCAGATAAGCACAGATCAGTCTGTTCTCAGCGTACACGGTGTGTTTGTACATGCAATGAGAGCAATGTTGAGCTCTGTCTTTTTAACAGATGTGATCTGGAGCCAAGATCCTGAGTAATGCAGGTGCAACTGGAATATCCAGTGATAATTTGGCAGCATGTACATGGATTGCCAGAACCTAAGATTGGCAAGAGAAAAGGCAAGGCCCCACCTGCATTCTGTATGTGACAGGTGCGACTCTGTCTGTTGACTCACAGTAGCAAATGTTGCATCATTATAAACCCTGCCGTGTTCTTTGTTAAGAGTCTCCATGTTGTGCTTGCAGGGAAAGGTGCAGTGCATAGGCTTTTGCCATTTTCCTTTGTACTAAATACCTTCAATTCTATTGCAGGAATGGCAGAACGCAAGGGGGTTGGGGATGAAAGATCACAGCAAGATTTTAGATCCCAAAGTTGTGCATGCGGATGCATGTTCTTAAGTCCTGGAATGACCGACTTCCATTTCTAGACTTGTAGGACCACTTTTGGGGATCACAGTTTGAAAATGTTAGGAATCAGTGTTTCAAGGGGGGCTTTTATGATTCCTTTGCAAGGACACCGTATAACTAACTGCAGTTGGTGGTCAGATGAGTGGAGCATGAAACATTAATGAAATGGGATGATATTAAAAAGCCACGGTCGTGGTATCTGTTGTTCGTTAAAGGTCAGCCTCTAACTTATGGACCATGTAGAAGTGACTCTACCTGCCACCACAAGAGTGAAGTGACACAGGTCCTCACAAGTCCTTCTTGAAGAGTAGTACTTATGTATCATAGGGAGGAGACATCCCACAGCCCTGTCACTTTTCCGCTTTTTTTTGCAGTGTCACTGGCATGGTACAGGCAAAAAGAAAGACCCATTTCAAAGAAAGTCATATAATTCCCGGAGCCTGGGTAACTCCACATTATCCATAGAGACCGTTGCCTTAGACATGTACCTTAACTTGCTATGTTCCAGTTACATTATTATTAATCTTAAAATTCTGGTCTCATCTCTGGTGGATGATTGTATTTTAACCTGTAAATTGCCCTTTCAGTTCTAGTTTTCTGTGCGATAAGGCTGTTGAACAGTTGCCAAATTTCATACCAGAGGTGTCTGAACTATACTCATAGATTAAATAATCCCCGCAAACCACATTGCTATAAAATCTTCTATATTAGGACCTTGTAGGGGTGAAAAACAATTGTAAACTGAAGTTACAATTATCATCCAGCACTTAGGTGTTATTGTAACAGAATGAAGGAAAAAAAGTGCTATATAATGGCAACTGACATGATTATGTGACGTGTTCATCTTTGGTAACTAACACAGCTTCTTTTTCATCTGTGGAGGTACAGAAATGGTGTCTGAATCAAGATTTAGTAAATCTTCATTGTCATCCTCTAGAGGTGCTAGCTTGTATTTCTTATTTATGTTTAACATTAATAAGGACCCAGAAGGAGAGCAAGTGAGAAAGTAGTATCCCACAAGATATTCTGGAGTTTCAAAGTGTGGGTTTTTTTTTTTCCTCAGTTACAAAAAAAATCACAGTTAGACTGAAAATTCTAATCTATGTTATTCTAAAACTCTGAACAACTTTATTTTAATAATGCTGAAAGATAATATTATATTAACCTAAAGTCTTAAGAATAATAGGTAAATACTATGAAACCTTATAAAGCAAAGGTAATAACAAAATGAAATTAGATGCTTCCAAATTTGCAAAACATCAGGTTTCAATATGACTGAATCACAGATCATAGAATAGTTAAGTTTGGAAGGGACCTTTAAAGGTCATCTGGTCCAACTCCCCTACAAGGAGCAGGGACATCTTCAACAAGATCAGGTTGTTCAAAGCCCCGTCCAACCTGGCTTTGAATGTTTTCAGGTATGGGGGATCAACCACCTCTCTGGGCAACCTGTTCCAGTGCTTTGCCACCCTCATTGTAAAAAATTTTCTTCCTTACATCTAGTCTAAATCTACCTCCTTCTAGTTTGAAGCCATTACCGCTTGTCCTATCACAACAGACCCTACTAAAGAGTTTCTCCTCATCCTTCTTATAAGCCCCCTTTAGGTACTGAAAGGTCACTATAAGGTCTCCCCAGAGCCATCTGCGACTTGGGCAGGGTGGCTAGAGCCCTCACCAGTGCAGATTGAGGTAAAGGTCATTGAGTACCTCAGCTTTCTCCATGTCCCAGGTAGCCAGGTCTCTTGTTTCCTTCTGGAGAGGGCCCACATTCTCCCTGATCTTGATTTTATCCCCGATGTACCTATAGAAGCTTTTCCTGCTGTCCTTGATGTCTCTGGACAGATTGAATTCTGTCAGGGCTTTACCCTTCCTAACCTGATCCCTGGTTGCTCAAACAACATCTCCGTAATCCTCCCAGGCTACCTGTCCTTGCATCCACCCTCTGTAGGCTTCCTTTGTGTTTTTCAGTTGGTCCAGGAGCTCCTTGCTCATCCATGCAGGCTGCCTGGCATTTTTACTTGACTTCCTCTTTGCTGGGATGCATTGTTCCTGAGCTTGGAGGAGGTGATCCTTGAACATTAACCAGCTTTCCTGGGCTCTTTTTCCTACCAGGGCTTTATCCCATGGTACTCTGCACAGGAGATCCTTGAAGAGCCCAAAGTCTGCTTTCCTGAATTCCAGAGTTAGAAAGCTAGCTGTGCTCCCTCCTCACTGCCTTAACGATCTTGAACTCACCCATTTCACGGTAACTGCAGTCAAGGCTGCCTGTGAGCTCCACATTCCCTACCAGCCCCTCCTTGTTGGTGAGAACAAGGTCCAGCATAGCACCTCTCGTCATTGTCTCCTCTGTCATATGGAGAAGGAAGTTATCATCCACACATTTCAGGAACCTCCTGGGTTGCCTGTGCACTGCTGTGTTGTCTTTCCAACAGATATTAGAGTTGAAGTCCCCCATGAGAACCAGAGCTTATGACTGTGAGGCTGCTCCTATCTGTCTATAAAGGACCTCATCTGCTCAGTCTTCCTGGTCAGGTGGCCTGCAGCAGACTCCCACTATGATGTTGCCTGTCTCTGCTATCCCTTTAATCGTGAATTAAAGAAAAAGGCGAAACAAGATTCCATTTCATAATTTTCTCTTGATTTTGGGATGAAAATTGGTATGTGTCTATTTTAATTCAACACTTCCCAATGTGAAACAGTTGTCTTGAAAATGCTTTTGAGCGTACATTATTTTTAAGGAAACATGTACATTAGAGAAAGTCTTTACTTGGTTCCTTCACTCTAAGTATCTGTGGATATTTGACTTTGCTTAACAGTGACTATAAAGCATTACTGTTGGCAGGTCTTCCTTACAGTAGAGGAGACATCTTTCAATCAAATTTATGTGGACTACGTGCCAGTATCAGAAGCTCTGCTTGGCTTAGATGCAGGTCTAAATGAATGAGAAAATATTAAATGGAATGTCACAACTAAGCTTTTCTCTCATCTTTCGGTCTTTTCTTCATACAAAGTTTGTGCTGTACAAAGCTAGGATATGAAATTGCAATGTGGTGGTGTACACAACTCTATCTACACTAGGGAAGAAAAGGAAGAAAATGGTTGTGTTGCCTTGTCTGGTCATATGTTTTGGAAATGCAAGTACCACACTGAGTGATATTAGTAGAATGAGAATACAGAATAAGGAGTCAGAGTACAGATGCATTAAATCCAGCCTTAAGCTAGGTACTCCAAACTAGCTCCTTGTGTAGACATTTTTATGAGCAATAAGAGAGGTAGCTTGCTTAGAAATGTGCTTTCTAAGCTGTTTGGCTTTCAGAGCTATTTTGAAAGCTTAATGTCTTTGAAGATGGGTTGAGGTACTTCATTCATATTTGTGGCATTAATAAACTTCTCACAGAGAGTTATTGTGGAATGGCGTGTATTCAAACCCATACGAACATCCTAACTTGTGCAACCTACTCTTTAGACCCAATTCCCTCAGCTCAGGGTTGACATCCGGCCACTGGCAATATTATCTTGTGGCAAAATGTACACTAATACTTAACGTGCCATCCCTCTGCCAATCTCAAGACAGACTAGCATCAAGCAGCTGCCACCAGCAGCTGTGGGCATTCAGCACCTCCGAAAATTAGCTGCAGGGTGTTTTAAGTCTGGTATTCCAAAAGCAGTGAATCATAAATTAGAAGCTGCAGTTGAAAACATCTCTGTAGTTCTTGAATTTTTCATAAGAATTACTACAATTAAAGCCTTACAGTAGATAAAAATAAGTGGGAAAAATCAAAAGACCTGCTGTACGCACTTGAAAAGGAGAATTCATATGAATGATACTCGCTCTAATTGTTTCAAGTAACATCTTAAAAGTGATGTTGATAATTTTGAAATAATAAATAAGATTAGTAAATTACTGGTTAAGTGAAGCCACAGTGCAAGGTCAACAGCTAGCGTGGCATCACATTAAACAGCAAAATGAGAAAATTTGTTGGTTGAACGTTTGATAAACCTACTGGGGGTCTGGCAAGAAAAGCTGAACATCAGTAGCAGTCAAATTGAGATGGAAATACCTGAAAAAAAATGCAGAAATCTAAGAACTGAAATGCCTCATTTACCCAACTTCACCTTACATTTTCTTACCCAAGATCTCAAATGCTTATCATGTATTTTACTGCCAAGATACCTGATTCTACTCAATAAAACAGTTTGAACAGATACTGAGACATAGGCCACATTTCTAAATTGATACTGCTACTTAAGTTGGTGTTAGATATCATCAAGAGTATTGCTAGAGCCATATTGCGTATCACAAACTATTCCATGCAAGTTGTGAAACAGAAACAGCATATAGAAGCTGCGGTAAGCCCAATGGCTTATGAATGCAGCAAGTCCTCCATAAACAAACAAATAATAGAATTGGCTGTATAGTCCTACAGAGGGAAATACTGGTGATTCCTCCTCTCTGGGCTTTGTGTGAAGGCAGAGGAAGGGACTTTGCATGCCTGTCACCAGGATAAAGGTGTTTCACACTTCACACTCTGGTGTTGTGAGTATGCAAGGTCTCTGTAGGTACCTGGCTAGTGGAGATTATGATTGTGGTGATTGCGTGCAGACTCAGTGCATCTGCTGAGCTTCCTTGGATATACTCTATTTATTTTGTGATTCCTGCTAGCAAAGAGAATTTTTGAGAGCTTTTTCGGCTATGTTCTTATTGCTTCTTTCTGAGACCTGCTCCCTACAAGGTCAGTGCAAAAGTTGCATGGACTTGATGAGAAAAGTGCCTTCTGGGAATTGACTGTTGGACTGTTTCTGTCCCTGCAGCCCATACATCAGCAGTGCACATTTAAACATGGTGGTGGCCTCTTCCTGGTGCCTGTGAATTCAGAGGAATGTGAATGACTGATCTATTTTGCTTATGTTATTTCTTTTACAACATCAAGTCTTGGCTGTTCTTTTGTAAGATTGTTGTATTAGCTGACTGCACCTCCTCCTAGCAGCCCATGAATGTTAATATTTTAATGTTTAGTCTTACACTTGACTGTCAAAAAAGTAGTATTTAACAGTACATTCTTTTAGTGCAATGTATTAAAGTAGTACTATCTCAGAATAAATACATTGTGCTTCTCATGCATGATATGAAATTTAGAAAGGAACCAGATGCTAGAAAGAAATGAAAGAAAGGAAAACAACAACAAAAAAAAGAAAAGTAACAAATAGCCGTGGACACTCAGAAACAAGATTGATGCAAATTGGTGTAAGCTTCATTGGAACAAAAGGGAAAGAAAATCAGTTTGCATAAATAATACTCCTTCTTGCATGTTGATATTGTTTAGATGAGTGTTTATGGGACTGGATGGTGGTGTGTTTCATTTCTTTGGAGAGGGAAGGTTGTGCACGCACTGAAGAAGAACAGAAGATAAAAAAATAGAGCAACCTTAAAGGAATATCAGGACCTTTGCTAGTACACTCTCAGCCCAAGGAAACTGTAAGCAAATGTATGAGAACAAATGCAGAGTGTTTGCAAGGTTTCTTTTTCTATTCCTCACAGAATTAGAGAACAGTGGGTTAGGAAGGACCTCAAAAGGTCAGACTGAGTAATTTGCAACCAAAAGTATTTGGTGGTTCCTTCAACAGAGAATTAAAAATAAGGGAATAGGCTACAAGCAAAACTGCCCATGAGTCATTTGGGCAGAAATATTTCTCACACTTACAAGTTTTCCATGTGCTTTGCACTGATACCCTGGCATAGGATGTACTGAAGCCTTGACCACCACAAAAGGGTTACACCAGTGCTTGTCCCTTTCTTTTTTTTCGCAGAGGGAGGTAGTCCAGTAGAGCAAGAAGCACCAATGTGGACGGTTAGTGGACAACCTAGTTCATTGTGTTTAACTGATTTAGTTCTTTCCAGGAGAGTACAGTACAGCATTTACTGCTACACGGCATGCAGAAATTCCTCTTGCTTTCTGCCATCATAAATAAAATTAAATATTCTTTCTTTGGCTTTTTGACATCATAGCAGAAAATGACATGATGCTAATATTATCCCCCTGCAATCAGTTTGTTTTACATTGAGCAGATCAGCAGTATGTATGAACAGGTGGAGCAAGCTGTGAATCCTCTTCAAGCTAATAAATTTTTTTTTCAAATTTCTTGTAAGGAACCTTTAGCCATAATATTTTTCCTCAGAAGAACGCTGATGGCAAAACCATCACACTATACTTATATATTTGCTGTTGTTTTATTTTGGAATTCAGAGTAAGTGGGATTCTCAAAAGCACTCTGTTGACCTCATTCAAATCCTATTGGCATTACATGGCTGCGAGGACATGCCGCTTTGGAAAAAATCCACCTCAGAATCACTTAAGCTGTATTTCCATATGACAGTAAATCTGATTTTAAGGTGCACTGTAGAGAACCAAAACGTCACAGCCACATGACATAACGCACTGAACCTGTATGATGTCTCCTTGTCAGTCCAAGTTGTTAAAAAATATTAAAGGGAAACTTTTGTTCCAGCAGGCTTTATATCAGAAAGGCACCATTTGTCTGTTCATTGCTGGGATAAAGCTGAACTGCAGCTTGAGATGTAAGCCCCATGTTGTTGGGCAGTATGCTGGCTGTTCTGGATAGATGTAGAAACATGGCTGAGTCCTTACGTTTAGTCCCGTGAGAATACGGACTGGTAGCTGGGTGAGCATGTACTACAGCGATCTGTAAGAGCAACTGTGGAACCACACCTGTTTGCCACAGGAATAAATACACTGTTGTACTCAACACAGTG
Organism: Chlamydotis macqueenii; assembly: GCF_036417535.1. Lineage (NCBI taxonomy): Eukaryota > Metazoa > Chordata > Aves > Otidiformes > Otididae > Chlamydotis > Chlamydotis macqueenii. The sequence goes on along the minus strand of NC_141556.1, from coordinate 95,840,361 downwards.
CATCAGGTTCACCTATTTTCTCACCTACCAAAAAGAGAGAGGTCTTTGTAGGTTTATGGCAGTGTCACGTGAGTGAAGGAGTGTCCTTTTGTGATTTAATTTTGGGTCAAAACAGAAGAATCACATCATGACTGCAGTGATGTGTTACTGTAGGTGCTGAGTGTATCTTTAGAATTTAGTCTACTTTACCAACTACAAAAGGATCATCTAATGCAGTAGAGTCATTGCAACTGTCAAAAAATAATCTGAGTAGTCAGCGAGCTAGAGTATGATCTACTCCATTTGTCAAATTTGTGAAGTTAGGGCACTTTCTCGCATTCCCTCTGCCTAGATCTATTGTAATAAATTTAGATTGGATGTCAATTACTGCAATTTATGACTACCCATCTCTCCAATCTGAATATGTATGTGGTTTTAATTTAAAGCTTCCTTACGGTACAATATTTATTATCAGTTCTCTATTTTAACCAGCATTGAGATAACTGCTATTTTACACTCTTCTAATGTCTTCTCTTTTCAAGGTCATCAGTTTTGCAACATCGCTGAAAATGAAGTAGGACGTATGGTTCTGTTTAATCAAATTTCATGCTCTGTTGCTTCCTTCTTATGGCCTCTGTGCTAATTGATCAAGTTTTCAATTAAAGTCCTCCATCTTTGTTTTAATTCTTTGTTAAGGTTTTTATTCCATTACATGCTTTCATGACATCTAAGTTGTCACAAGTGCAAACTGTCTCTGCCTTTCAAACTGTCTAGTTACAATGATTTAGCTACATAGTTCTTCTAATTTCCCCTTTCTTATTATTAAAACCCTCAGTGGACTAGCTTCATCTGTTGGATTTAAACTTGAAGTCCAAAAATTTGATTCATCTATCAAGAAGAGATTAGTTTACCTTATGAATTGTTATGCCTAAAAATCTCTTTGTATCTCAGCGCCTTCCAGCCATCTTGCTCAGCCACAATTAAGCAGATTGCTGTTCCTAAAGAAATATTGAAATGACTCACTAATAAATGGGGCCATGTCAGATGTGTGTAGGAAACACTGCCTTATGGAGAGGTTTTCCTAATGAGCAGTGATTCTGTTTTCATTTTTTTAAATCACAATTACATGGATCAAGTAAATATTAATATGGCAAATATATAATGATGCACAGGGTTGATTACTCATGCTGTAGTTTATGACTCTATGTTTCAGCCCCTACATAGTATTATATTAAATGTGTTTTGAAATCCACTAAGATGTTCATTTTAAAAAATCAAATAATCTTTTGAATCAAATGGCTTTTAAAAGGCCAAAGAAAATGTGCTGACAGAATCCATATAAATAGTTTTTTTCAAGGAGGCTTTGTTCAATTAGGGACAGTTCTTCATTTAAAAAAAAAAAGTGAGCTTTTAATTTAAACTCTGATATTTCCAATTCTGATGAAAATATAGACCAGATCATTACCTGTAAAATTATAGAATCATAGAATAGTTTGGATTGGAAGGGACCTTCAAAGGTCATCTAGTCCAACCCCCCCTGCAAGGAGCAGGGACATCTCCAACCAGATCAGGTTGCTCAGAGTCCCCTTTAACTTGGCCTTGAATGTCTCCAGGGATGGGGCATCTACCACTTCTCTGGGCAACCTCTTCCAGTGTAAAAAATGTCTTCCTTATGTCAAGTCTACATCTACGTCCTTCTATTTTAAAACCATTTAAAACCATTACCGCTTATTCTATCACCCTGCTAGAAAGTTTTTTTCTCATCTGTCTTATAAGCCCCCTTTAGGCACTGGAACACCACTATAAAATGTCCCTAGAGCCTTCTCTTCTCCAGGCTGAACAGCCCCAGCTCTCTCAGCCTGTCCTCATAGGAGAGGTGCTCCAGCCCTCTGATCATCTTCGTGGCCCTTCTCTGGACTTGCTCCAACAGGGCCGTGTCCTTCTTATGTTGGGGGCACCAGAGTTGGATGCAGGACCTTGCACTTGGCTTTGTTGAACTTCATGAGTCTGGCACGGGCCCACCTCTCCAGCCTGACAAGGTCCCTCAGGATGGCATTCCTTCCCTCCAGCATGTTGACCACACCACACAGCTTGGTGTCATCATCAAACTTGCTGAGGGTGCACTCCATCCCACTATATGTGTTACTGGCAAAAATGTTAAAGAGCACAGGTCCCCATACTGACCTCTGAGGAATGTCACTCGTCACTGGTCTCCACTTGGACATTGAGCCACTGAGCGCAACTCTTTGAGTGCAGTCATCTAGCCAATACCTTATCCACCGAGTGGTCCAGCCTTTCCAGTTTGGAGACAAGGATGCCATGTGGGACAGTGTCAAATACTTTGCACAAGTGTAGGTAGATGATGTCACTTAGTCCTCCCTTACCCACCAATACCATAAAGCCATCATAGAAGGCTACCAAATTTGTCAGGCCTTTACTGAAGCTTTCTTGGCTGACACAAATTGCCTTCTTATTTTCCATGTGTCTTAGCACAGTTTCCAGGAGGATCTGCACAGCAGTGAGACTGACTGGCTGACTGACTGGTCTGACTGACTGATTCCCCAGGTCTGCCTTGTTTCTCTTTTTAAAAATGAGGGTTATGTTTCCCCTTTTCCAGTCAGTGAGAACCTCACTGGACTGCCACGACTTCTCAAATATGATGGGTAGGGGCTTGGCAACTTCATCCACCAGTTCCCTCAGGACCCCTGGATGCATCTCATCAGGTCCCATGGACTTGTGCACCTGCAAGTTCCTTAGATGATCTCGGACCTGGTCCTCTGCTACAGTGGGTGGATCCTCTTTCTTCCAGTCCCTGTATTTGCTGTCTGTGATTTGGACAGGGTGGCTAGAGTCCTCGCCGGTGAAGACTGAGGCAAAAACATCATTGAGTACCTCAGCCTTCTCCATGTCCCAGGTAGCCAGGTCTCTTGTTTCCTTCTGGAGAGGGCCCACATTCTCCTTTTATCCCTGATGTACATGTAGAAGCTTTTCTTGCTGTCCTTGATGTCTCTGGACAGATTGAATTCTGTCAGGGCTTTACCCTTCCTAACCTGATCCCTGGTTGCTCAAACAACGTCTCCGTAATCCTCCCAGGCTACCTGTCCTTGCATCCACCCTCTGTAGGCTTCCTTTGTGTTTTTCAGTTGGTCCAGGAGCTCCTTGCTCATCCATGCAGGCTGCCTGGCATTTTTACTTGACTTCCTCTTTGCTGGGATGCATTGTTCCTGAGCTTGGAGGAGGTGATCCTTGAACATTAACCAGCTTTCCTGGGCTCTTTTTCCTACCAGGGCTTTATCCCATGGTACTCTGCACAGGAGATCCCTGAAGAGCCCAAAGTCTGCTTTCCTGAATTCCAGAGTTAGAAAGCTAGCTGTGCTCCCTCCTCACTGCCCTAAGGATCTTGAACTCCACCATTTCATGGTCACTGCAGTCAAGGCTGCCCGTGAGCTCCACATTCCCTACCAGCCCCTCCTTGTTGGTGAGAACAAGGTCCAGCATAGCACCTCTCGTCATTTCTCCTCTGTCACTTGCGGGAGGAAGTTATCATCCACATGTTCCAGGAACCCGCTGGATTGCTTATGGCCTGCTGTGTTGTCTTTCCAACAGATATTGGGGTGGTTGAAGTCCTCCATGAGAACCAGAGCTTATGACTGTGAGGCTGCTTCTATCTGTCTATAGAGGGCCTCATCTGCTCAGTCTTCCTGGTTAGGTGGTCTGCAGCAGACACCCCACTATGATGTTGTCTATCCTTGCTCTCCCTTTAATCCTGACCCATAAACAGTCTTAAAAGGTTTATGGTTTAGAGTCTTTGCAATATGAAAAATCTCCCTTTTTTTTATAATCTTCAATTAAAGTGTGAAAGCCTAGAAAACATGTTCCATTTCTCTGTTTAAGATACAAAATCGAGTTTGCTTTCCAGCTTCAACTATCTCAGTGTTAAAACAAAGCCAATGTGTTGATAAGAGTGACTGTAGCAGACCAATTCCCCAGTGAATGTGCTAGTACATTTTTGTATCCTGTTTTAATGTAAAGTCTTGTAGTTCTTAAACTTTTCCCTCCACATTGTGTCGAAAAGCATGCTACAAAGCTTTAAAAATCTCATTCTTATTTCATGCTGAATATTCAGGCAGTCACCAGGAGGAGGCCTGATGTGTCAGGGGTACTTGAGCCTTGGAACTCAGGTAGCACAAGGTGAGATCCTGCTTCCATTGCAGGCGGTGCCAAAGTTCCTGCTTATTTCAACACAGTCAAGATTTCATCCCTCCATACAATGTGAAATAATTCATAGATGACAGCATCATCTGTGGCATCAAACTCTGTCAAGGATCCATTGGATTTCTTTGGACAAGCCCACTGACCACAATGAACAACACAAGCACCTATATCAGCACAAGTACTTCTATTTGTTGAGGCTGTCTACACATCTCTGAGGCATTTTTTTTGAGGGATGGTAAAATCCACATAGCCTGGATCTGGTTTTCAACAGTAGTCAAGTACTGAAGCCTGGGGAAGAGGTAATAACAGGGCAAGTATACAATGGTGCTGCCCTGGTGTATTTTCCCAGCTTCCAGCAATCCATAGTTTAGTAAATTCCTTGGTTATAAATGTTATTTCTGAGTTTAACAGCCTTGGTGGACTCACTTCCGTGAATTGACCCTGTTGCTTTTTGAACTGGTAAGAATTAATAGAATATCCTTGGCAAGGAATTTCTCTGTTTAACTGTGCTGCTTGAGAAAGTGCTTTGTTTTGTTTGTTTTCAGTCTGTCACCTGATAATTTCATTTGTTGGCCCTACTTCTTGCCCTGTGAAAAATCAAGTAATAATTTCCTAATGATCTTCTCAATGTCATTAATGTTTTTATTAATTTGTGTCACATCTATTGTTGGTTGTCTCTTTTCTCTGCAAAAGAGTCTTAATCTAGTTTTTTTCTACTTTGGACACTATTCTTTACTGCGTGATATTTTTATCTGTATGTATTCTCATCCTAGTGCATCCATTTTTATCAGAAATCCGTAACTGCAGGCAATGTTGAGCTATGGGCACATCATGGGTTTACACAAAAGCATAATTACATTTTCCACCTAGTTTTCCGTTTCCTTCCTGATAATTCCTAGCATCCCAGTTGTTTTTCTTGGGCCAACTGATGTTTTAATGGAACCAGCTGCTGTAACTGGGAGTTCTCATTCTGCAGATGCTGCAGCTAGTTCAGACCCCATCCTTGCACACATCAAGTTAAGTTGTGTCTCCTGGGAGCACCACTGCACATATACCAACACTGCATGTCAGCTTTCATTTTATCCCCCGCTGTTGTGTCATCTTTCTGTATGTCTTTACAGCATCCTTTCATTTCCACTCTTCTGAATAATTTAGCATTAAAAAATTTGCCCTCTCACTCTTCCTTCCTTTTTCTGGGACATTTTTGAATATGTTTGTTAAAAGCCTTTTGAGAGGGAACTTGTTGAAAGCTTTTTGAAAGTCCTTTCACTGTGCTGTGAAAAGCCTTTGAAAAGGCTTGTACTCTCCACGTACAACGCCTACAAGTGGAACCACCTCAAATGGTGGCAAATGCTTTTGCCTGAATGTCTCTGCCCTCTGCTTCTCCTCACCACAACAGTATAGGTCAATAATGCTTCTCTTTTGCAAAATATTTTAGGGCTTTGGGGAGTAAAGATCATATAAGTGCTAGCCTTTAGCATTTCTTAATTTAGCTATTTCAATAACATCTTACGTGGTGAATGCTTAAAGGAAGCCATAAGAAGAGCACAAGCTGTTCTTTAATTGTATCTGGCAGCCATAATAATTAATAATTATAAAGCAAACATTGTCTACATTTGAAGTATGCAACTACTACACTGAAAGAAGTTTATAATGTCTCTTTGCTTTTAAAAATCCATCAAAGTCATTATGCTCTTTAACCATATTCTGGCGTGTGTTTTCTTATGCAAGTGGGCAATTCAAGGAGTGTAAATGTAAGTCAAGATTAAAATAAGTTCAAAGACAATTCAAATTATTATCAAAGTTAGTAAAGCAAATTCCCATATTCTTCCCATGGTTATTCAACATAGCTGAGCTTGCAAGAGAAAGATTAAAAAAATCTGTCCCTCACCCCAACAAATAAAGAAAGCGACAATAAACCTCTTTTATTGAATTCTTGATTATTTTAAGAAAACTTACTTGGTTTTTTTTAAATGTATGTTGTGTTCTGTCTTGATATGGTGAACTACAATGTGCAATAAATTGTAAACCAATTTTGTCTGTGAATGCACACTATTGATTTAAATAGCATTTATTTGCATTGGATTGTTTTAAGAGGATGGTAGCTGAGCAAATAAGGAAACTTTGCGAGCCTCCACTTGCTATCTGCTGAATGCTAGGCCATGCAAGGGCCGAACTGGCTTTTCTCATTCCGCTCGGAGTAAAAGGGAGTGTGAGAGTATAGCTGTTTCAGAAGCAGATTTGGCACCAGTCTGATCTGGGAGTCATAACCTGGAGGGCACTCCCCAGCACCCAATATCTACCAGACACAGCAGAGCCAGTGCAGGTTGCTTTCGGTCTTACCTTGTTCCTTCGCCCAGAGTCATATGTGAGCAGGAGTGTGATCCCTTCTCCTACTACATCCACCCTACAAATAATAAACAAAGCTCTCCTTGTGTCTTCTCTGCCAACCGTTAACATGAATACCAGCTCTGCTGTAGAGAGAACTTGGACAAACTCACATTTCCTTCTTGGTTTCACCCCTAGCTCTGATATCACTCTGTGTTCTCTGTCATCTAGATCTTGTAGGCACTGTGCTCTGATCGTGATCAATCAAAGCCTTAAGGAGAACACAGGGAATGAAAATGTAAATTATACTGTATTACTAGTTCTCCCGTAAAATAGGTGGGAAATTCAGCTGGCAAGGAGAGGAGGGCAAACAATGTGTGAAACATCCAATTGCATATCCTCTTTCCAAAAATGACAGTAAATTTCAGTAAGTTTTGGTCAACCCAAGAAAGATATTCGCTCATCCAGATCTCGATATGATGGTTTCTTTTAGGCTGCTATAATTTTTTGTTTTCAATAGGTACCTAATTCACTGTGTACCAGGTCATGTCTTCCAGACCATGAGCTGGATGCACCTGCACAACAGAGGCTGGAAGGTGAAAGGAGGCACAGGATCCTTAAGCTGCCACTTTCTGCACGGAGGGGCTACCAGCTTCCTGCCTTGAGGAGCACACCTTACACTCCTCAGTCTGGGGTAGTACACCAAGGCCTTTTCTTCTGCTGCAATGCTCCTCAGTGTGAACAGATAGATTTATTTTTCTGTAGAAAAGCAGAATTTAGTTGTTCCTTTCCCCTTTCATTTCGCTTGTCTTACACCTGAGTTTCCTACCTTCTTTGCAAGATAATGACAGATAGACAGTCATTAACCTTTCAGTGCCCTTGTAGTTTTTAAGGGTTTGGTTGACCGTGGCAAGAGTGCGGTGCCTGCACCTCTTTAGATGATACAGAATGCAGAGGTCTCTGAGATCTAGCCCAGTTATAACACCAAGTGCCATTCACGTGGGTGACTTTGTATGTGCGCAAGAAGTTATATTACATTTAAGGTTAATACTCTCCTGTAACCTAATAAGCACATTTAGCGTAGGCTACCCTGCATTATCCATTAAAGGTGACTCTTTTAAGTCAATTTGTCACTCGTAAACTAGCAGAAGAAGCCGTGATTCTTAATAACAGATGAATGATACATTTGTATTGTCTATTTCAGAAGCTGCTGCGGGAAACAACCTCATAGCTTACTGCTTCTTCTCCAATCCAGTTGGCTTGCATCAAGCTGATGGTTGCTGTATTAAAAGCCTAAAATTGCTGCTCTTAAATTTAGTTTTTATTGAATTTAATAATTCTATTTTTAAAACTGCACTGCAGTTAATGATCCAAACAGATCAATATTTATACCCAGAACTGTGCAAACTAAATACATTGATAAGTAAAATAGATATACTTGTACTTTCGCATAAAAACTTAATTAATCTGATGTGAACTGTGGACATTTTAAATTGGAATTATCAGCGACGGAAAATAAAGTTATTACCTCTCTCTGCAAAGAAAGATAAATTCTGGTTATTTCCAAAGAATAGGTACCAGATTCTGATCTAGTATTGCTTTTACACAAGTGAATTAAGCTCAGTTCCTTCAGCAAATACCTTCATTTTAAAGAAATGAAAGAGCAAGATCATGCCTGTAGGGGACAGTATCATTGAAGCTAGTCCTTCTGGTAAGAGTTAGCAAAGAATCAGGTGACAGTACAATAACTTTGCTTCCAAAAGCGAGATATTGCACTGTGCATGAGAAAACAAGCCTAACCACTTGAAAGAGTTAACTAGCTGAGGCTCAGGCCCTTGGTGGTTGTGAGTATTTTGATTCTGGAATTAGTTACATCACCCTTGTGTCTGCATCCTTTGCATGGTGCTCCTCTGAGCTGTGTAAAAGCTACTCCAGAACAAAATTGCCCTTGATGTGTTTGTGTAGTCACCCTCTCCATTACAATACATCAAAGTCTTTCATAGATGTAACGGAAGTGTCAGTAGAGTTTGCAGTCTAAAATAAGTGGATATCTGCCATATGCATTTCCTTTTTTGTATGTATGTGCAGAATGTGCGTACCCTTTTGGTTAGAGGGATAAGAGTGAATTTCTGTCACCTTTCTATTCCTTCTTTATTTTGGCTTCTGGAGCAGATTTGTCTAATATCTGGACTGCTTTATCTAGCACAGTGATGACTGGATCCTGGATGGATCCCTGGTTGTCTCAGACTGTCAGAGCTCTCTCTGTACCTTGGGAAAAGGGAAGAGAATTGAAGGATACACAGTGTCAGGTCATCAATGCTGGCTTTATACAGTCAGAAAATCTCCTATTGAATGCAAAGTGTGCTAGAGGGAGGATCTGGTCCCACTATTTATGGGATAGGAATAAAATATCTCTGTTCTGTATAACCAGAATTACATAAGACCACAGCTAATTCACTTTTGTGCCCAGGAAAAAAAAGAAGTCCTGTTTTTTTTTTCTCCACTTGAGCTGTTAGATCAAGAACTTGACACTAGTAGCTGCCTCGTTGTACTTGTCCATAGATACAAGGTGGTCAAGACTGATATTTTTCTAAGCCACAAGTACAGATGTCTGTATGGAGAGGTTTCATTTCTTCCTAACTGCTTGACATACCCTTTGGTCCATGTTAAGTTGGTTCCACAGTAACAACAACAACAAAAAAATCCATTGTCTACAGTAATTGCCAGCACGAGATTCCCTCCCTCCGCACCTGTCCCCAAAATTGGTATTAAAAATGGTTGAACTGCTAATGAAAGCAAGACAAACCCCTGAGAACACTTCTGAGAATACATTTGTCAAGTAGAATTTTAGTCAAATCCTTTCATGAAGGACCTAATGAGTATGCAGGGACTTGCTGCTGTAACAAAAAAAAAAAGTAGCCGTGCCTGTCTCATGTCCGCAGACCTATCAATACATTTTTCTATGCAAGAGGGAATAAGGACCCCTCACATCTTGTTTTCCTGTACCAATAAAGCAGTGATAGTTTATTATTTAATTAAGTTTTGTATTTCCCAGGCAGGAAAGCTCCATGCATTCTCAAATTCACCCTCATTCAACTCAAATTCATTTCTGAAAAAAACCCATGTCTGAGATGCTGGTAGATGGCTAGACACTATAAGGCTTTTTGCAGTTCTGAATGGTGCAGCTGGTGTTGTCAATTCAGTTTAGACAATTCTAAAATACCTGGGAATCCCTGGGGGCAGTTGTTTTGCAGTTCAGTAGGTTTGGCAGGGATGGCAGTCCTGCCCATGTTGCCAAATTCCTTCCTTTTACTTACTCATGGGGAAAGTCATGCCCATGTGCAAGGACTAGTACTTGGTTTGTCCCCTTGCTGGCTAAGTAAGCAATAGTTACAGACCAAATTCGGCAAAGAACTTTTCCTCCCTGTGTCAAGCTTTGCCTCCGGGACCATCAGTCCAATGCATTCTGCTGTGTGGCTCATCTCCATTTCCCAGTCTGAGTACAGGAGCCAGAAATCTTGCCATTTTCAAGATTTAATTTCCAGCTCTCATACTCTCTTCAGGAAAGTCTGACTCTAGATCTTCTCTGGCTCCGCTTTTAATTCTTTCTTCCTATTGTATTTAAATCTAGACAGGAACCTGTGACACCTGTGGATTTCAGTGTGACTCTAACTTAGGTGGCAAATGGGACACAAAGACATGCTCTGTGGTTGGTCCTTCATAACTATTACTATTTGTTTCTGGAAATGAGGAACAGGTTGAAGAAATGACAAAGTGTGCAAGGGCCAAAGTCTCAGTGTTTAGTGCAGATTTCTGTGGGAATTTAGTGAAGACCTGCAATGTACTTCTCTGTGCATGGCTGTCTATCTTCTGGGATTCTTCAGCTACACAGTGACAAGGGAATCTGACCCACTTGCAAAATTTAGCTTCAGAAATCAAACTCTTGTGGTTTTGCTTAAGTTTCTAGCTTTCCTGGTTGCAAGGTACCTGATCTTTGTGTAACCCAGTGCTGTATTATTCTCCCCAGCCTACACACTGACAACATTTAAAAGAGGCATGAATGTTCTCTGTTCATCTCTGTGGGATGTGTAATGCCCTGCACCTAAAATCAAGCTTAGTACTTTGCTCCTGCTCATTTCAGTTAATAGAGCCAGCTAATAAGATTCTTTTACTGTATGTTACCAACATATGTTACACAGCCTGCGTTAGAGTCTCTGCATAATTTTTTGATGCACTAACAGGTACTGGAAGAGTGGGAGTGAAAGAACGGGTTAGGAATTTCAGCCTATTTAACACAATATTTTTGCCTTTGCCCAACAAAGGAGGCAGAATGAGAGGCTGTATCACAACTGCTTCCTTAAGATCAAGCCACCTACCTTGTTCTGGTTTGATTAGACTGATCCAACATTCAGATTCTGTCTTCCAAAATTGATTTACCTGTTTTTCATATGTGATCCTACAGCACAATGGTGACAGAAAATAGATTGTGCTGAAATCCTGAAGTTTACTCTGTTTCGTTGTAAAATAAAGACAGAGCAGGTGACTAATTAGAAACCCTTTCTAAGAATAGTTCTCGAAGATGCCACAAATGTCACTGTTGCTCCTGACATGGTCTTCTCCCAGAATTTAAGTCCAAAGACTTGGAGATACCACCTGCATTTCCCATACTGCAAAAACTTGCAGATTTGTGTTACCATATTGGCCATTGGTCTTGACTTTGACTTCCACAGGTGTGGTAATAAATAACAAAATGATAATACAATAAAATAATGATTACTACTGCCCCCACTACTGTTGTGTATGGATGTACTCTTGTTGTTACAACCAAAAAAAATAATAAAAAACTATGACTATCTGATCTAGTTATACTAAGCATTGACACTGACAAAATTGCAAGACTCCACAGACTTTTTACAAGTGAAGCAAAGGCCCAGTTTGCTATTTCCTCTGCTCTTTTTTTTTTTCCTAGATATACTCAGCCCTAGAATAAATTGTTTTTTAAGTGATTTAGATTCCAACATCACCACATTAGTTGCAGTAGAGTTCCCCGAGATATGAAGACATATTCTTTCTTACTGGAACAGTCTTTCCTTGTATGCAAGGAATTCTCAGTTGTCCAAACTGGGCAAAAGAGTTGGAGCATACCATTCTGGATAGATAAGAGAGTTGGGCAATCACCAACCGTATGAAATTTAACAAGAGCAAATAACAGATTCTGCACCTGGGACAGGGTTATCTTGGTTATACATACAAACTGGGAGATGAGAGGCTGGAGAGCAGTCGGTGGAAAGCTTTGTGTTGATGGCAAGTTGACTATGAGTCAACAGTGTGCCCTGGCAGCCAAAAGGGCCAACCATGTCCCAGGGTGCATCATGTACAGCATAGCTAGCTGGTCGAGGAATCTGACTGTCCTGCTCCACACTGTGCTGATGTGGCTCCACCTCAAGTAGTGTGTGCAGCTTTGGTCATCTCAGTATGAGGAGGACATAAAACTATTAGAGTGTATCCAGAGGAGGACAACCAAGGTGGTGAAAGGTCTCAAGGACAAGACTTATGAGGAGCAGCCTAAGTCACTTGACTTGTTCAGCTTGGAGAAAAGAAGGCTGAGGGGTAACCTCATTGCAGTCTACAACTTCCTCACGGGGGGCAACAAAGGGGGAGGTGCTGATCTCCTCTCTCTGGTGACCACCAATAGAACACGAGGAAATAGAATGAGGCTGCATCAGAGGAAGTTCAGATTGGACATTAGGAAAAGGTTCTTCACTTAGAAGATGGCTGATGACTGGAAAAGGCTCCCCAGGGATGTGGTCATGGTCTCAAGCCTGTCAGAGTTCAAGGAGCATCTGGATGATGCTCTTAGTCATATAGTTTCATTTTAGGTAGTTCTGTGAGGAGCAGGGAGTTGGACTTGATGGTCCTTATGAGTCCCTTGCAACTCAGTATACTCTATGATTTCTATGATCTACATCTACCAGGAATTTGTTACTTTCAGTTATTGTACAGAGCTGAAATATGAAGTCTTCAGAGCTCACCTGATTCAGCTCCAGTTCACTGTTAGGCTAAGTAAATAAAGTTATTTCACTCCAGGAGGTCATAGGAGATTTATTTGATTTCATCACCATTGTAAGGCTTTCTGAGGACATGTACAGACCATGTTTGTTTCAGATCACCTCTGATCATAATCTCTTTCCGGGAGAATGAGAAGAATTTGTATTTTATTGTATTACTTGTATCGTGATTTGAGTGATTGAGAATCACTCAAAGCAAAGCATGCCTTTGCTTTGTCTGTCGGAAATTCCCTTTGTAATCAGACGATTACTCTCATTGACTGTAATGGAAGGAAACCAGCACTTGACACACAAAAAAGGACTAATGAGAAAGGTCAGGTGAATGAATAGCTCTTTGGAGCATAAACTGGGTTTTAGAAACAGGATAAAGCAAGCTACAAAGCCAGGGCAAGGTGAGCATCCAGAGTGGGATTTGGCATCTGCCTGGAGGCTGCAGCTGTACTGTTTCACTGTTCCAATCAATGCATGGTTGGTTGCACAAAGGAAACAAGTTCAGCCAAATGATCCCACTCTCGGTATAGAGGCCTTTTGAGTCAAAGGTCTGAGAGACTTTTATTTCATCTTAAACTCAAACTCAAAGCAGGAACAACATGGCTTCACAGTCCAATTCCTATAGATGTTTCCAGATCCTAAAAAACAAGTGAACGTTTTCTGCTGAGACTGAGCATCCTCAGGGTAAGGAACTGACTGGCTCAGCTATGCATCAACTTGCAATGTGTATATTCCTGCAATACAAGTCATCAGGCATTTGTTTTCTGTGCCATAAAAGACCAAGCAAACATATCATTATTATTACTATTATTTTTATTGGTTTGTATTTTAGGCTTGTACCGGGGGACTGTGAATATTTTTTTTTTCTGAAGAAGGAACTGACAAAGAAGATTAAGTGATCTAATAATTTGTAATAATGAGAATTGCATTTGTGAGTGCTACAGAATGTTATATTCTGGCTTTTGGGACCATGCATACGTTTTATAGGGGAATAAATAAATAATCATTTGTGACTTCAAAATGTAGCAGTCTTCAGAAGGGAATGTTGATTCAGAAGGGAACTACTGTTTCAATTTGCCATAATTTTAACAAGAAGAGATCTGTTGAGTGCTTACAGGAGAACAATGGGTAGTTAATACTTCAAGTTAAGTACTGGCTTGATTTTTTTCCTCTTTATTCTTGGATCCAATTATGAGCAATCTACAGAAATAATGAGAAATTATTGAAAGTTTTCCAAATTTCAGACCTTTTTAAGGTAATGAGAATGAGCCTTAGATTTTAGTGCCTGTCTTTATATCTTGCTTTTCAAAATTGCATGAACTTCCCTATGCAGTTCACCTCTGAACTATCACTGTAAAATCTGATCTATCACTACAATTTATGACCAAGTGGATATTGATTTACTTACACCAAATGATAACATATGCTAAAAGTAGTCCCATAGGATTTGTGGAAAGACTTGGACAGTAAAATGCAACTTAGATTTTCAAAGTCTAGCCTTACAGCAATAAAATGGGTTAATTTTAAAAGCTTTCCAGAGTTTGAGAATTATTGATATTCCCCATTTTGAGGAACCCAGGTCAAATTATTCATAATGAGAACATGGTTGGAACTTTTGTTGAATATGAGAGCTTGCTATTTGCTTTGGATGTGAAAAGGGATTGTAAGTGTTTTACTTCCCTTACTGAGAAGCAATAATTCACATGAATAATCAGTGATACTGCTCACAAAGAGGAGTTGAATCCTCTTCTGGCTTTTAATAATTATAGGTCATATTCTGCCCTTGGCTGTAAAACAGATCTCACTTCTGGAGGTACACTGCCGACCACTGATATGAAATTCAGGGTCCAGCTGGTATAGTAAGCTGCATAAGGAGTGAGTGCAATTATTCTAAAGAATTTTTGTGGCCTTATCTAGCCATAGAAGACCCAACCTGTCAAGCAGGGAATTTGTGGTTTTCCAGGATGAAACCTGGTCTAGATTCTTTGGCCCAAAAAGTATTCTTAAGCTAGTCAGAAAATCATAGCATTGTCTGAGAAAATTATATTCTCACCTTTCTAGTTCACACTGACAAGTCATCTGTCTTTCAGTGAAGTTAATAACACAGATTGAGTAGTAAATCACCATGCAGCTGCAGCAAGTCTTCTCCACTGTGAAAGGACAAAATTATACTCAGATGTGGTAGAGAAGATATTTCCTGGGAAAGAGAGGTCTCAGGTGTAAAAGTGCCTGGACCATGGATGTTGACATCGGAAGGTCAGTTACCAGTGTTGCAGCCACACTTTCTTGCCTGTGCTTTAGGCTGAGGAGTTCTGGGGTGGTGTACCCTGACTGCACAGGGAGTGTACTGCAGGACAATACTTGGGGCTGCACCACCCCTTGATCACACTCTGCCTTCCAGGGTAAAAACATCTGGATATCTGAGCTGTGGGAGAACTGGTATGTCCTGCAAAGGATCCTCTCATGTGAAGAACATAGAATGAGGAGTGCAAAGTGTGCTCAGATTACACCTGTCTGGCATTTGAGACCTAGACAAAATTGCTGTAGATGACATTCTCTTTCTGAACACTTCCAGGCAGAGTGCTCTGAAGCATATGTGCAGTCAATCTGCTCTGGAGAAAAAAGTCATCTGCAGAGGGGACATGGGCCGGTCTGCATTACTCAACCAGGGATCCATAGACCACTGTCTGAGGTGGATACCTTTAGCAGTGAGGATGCAGCCTTTGACACTTCTACCGATGCTATATTGCTAGCATCTGGAAAGTGTACTAGCAAAAGTTCTAATTAGCACCATGGAAAACTACTCCAATTTGGAGAAAAACTATTAACAAGTGAGCAGGTACAACGAGTTTCTACCACTGGTGGCTTTGTGTGGTTTATATCTAGTTGTTTAGCTAGTGTTGTAGGGTTGATCTGTATTTTAAGAGGACATTGACATTTTGTGGTTAAAGATTCACTGCATGGTGCACTTTCATATGTCCTTCCCTCTCCAGAATTCCTTATGGATGTTTATTTCCCACTTCTGAAGTGTTAGGTCGCCTTTTAAGAGAGGAGTGCTAGGCAGGAACTGTTGGATACAGCCTCCAGGTGATGTATTTATCGTTTTGGGGTATACAGAGTGAGGATAACATTTCTTGAAAGTATCAGATACAAGCTTTTGAACAAGAAATTGGCAGCGGTACTTCCAAGGCAGGTAGGTATACCAGAAATATAAAAAGATTTTGTGGCACCACATACACAGAATTGAGTGTGCTAGCCATTAGCTAATACCACAGTCCATGGCTCTTCCCAGGCATCCAAAGCATGAGAGAATCAGTGGAGATGGATATCACAAAGCAAGAGACAAATGGCCAAATTCAGCACTTCTGTATACTCTCTTTAACTCAGAGTGATTCTACTCACGTCAAGGGAAATATTCTTGTCAGTATTATTAGTAGCAATATTTGACTCAAACTTTGGAAAGTAAGGTTAGTCTTTGACACAGTAAATATTCAGTTTTCTGTTTACCTTCTTCATGTTAATGTTTTAAAGTTTATGCTGTAGTAAATAATAAAATAGTACGTTTTTATTAAATTGAGTAGACACTTTTACATTCAGTTATTAGCTGTTTAGACATTGGTAAATGGGCTATTCTCAGAGATGCTGATCTTTGGATATCCCTTTTCTCTCCAAATGCACATTCCAAACCACAGACCATTTCCCCCCTTTAAATCTTATTTTTTCAATCTTCTTCTATTTTTTTTTTTTAACTAAACAGCAGATTTTATTTGTGTCTGCAGTTTTTTAGTGTTTGCTTTTGTTGGCGATGGTATGCATGGATATTTTATTAATGTTCAGAAGCAGCATTCTTTATGATTCCTTATGATTCCTTCCTTCCTCCCTCCCCTCAGAACAAGCTATATGAATTAGTGCAAAGTAACATATAAGGAACTTTTTTAGTGGTTTATGTGATCAGCACAGAGCTAGCACAGAGCCTTCCAGAAACTCTTGGCAGAACCCTGAAATGATCATCACAGATGAGTGGCTGATTGCAGAGCTGAATCAATTGGTGATTACATTATAATATAAGGGCCAGTTTCTGCAACCCCTTATTCATGCAAGCAATCCTAATGGAGGCAAAGTTAAGAAGGAGAAGAAAGGTGAAATCATCAAATTCCTTTCAAGCATAAAAAATATCCTGAGGAGTGAAGGGGTTAATGCCTTCAAGACTGCCTTTTCCCTGCACTTTCCATCAGCTGTATACAATGTGAAATGAAGAGAATTAATTTAATAGTTGCTAATGGCTTAAGCAAAAGCAACCTCTGTAAAGCCCAGTCACAAAAAATCCTGTAGGTATTGCTGACTCATTCTGCAATTCAGAGAGGATATTTCTTCCAGTAATCTGTTTAACTTTGAAAGACTAGTGAAAAGTTCCTTACCCAAGAGTGGCTTCTACAGATGAATAATTTGTGGCATATCCATCTGAAGCTTTTAGTTGCAAAAAAAAAGTGTATTCTGTTTTTATGTTTGAATGTCATAAAAAGTATAATTATAATTAGCCCATGTTTCCCTCATTATCCCTAGCCTAGCTTAAAAATATGGAAATAAGACATGTTAAATTGTGTGTTTAATAAAGCCTATCCAGATGCAAAGCATTTAAGCTTATACTCAGCTGGAAACCTGTGGTCAAGTTGTACTGATATTAATAGAAAAGGTGCTTCCAAACTGATCAGCATGAAGCAAATATGGGCTGATGCAAAGCCCACTGATACCAGAGGAGGTGTATTGAACCCTTATTTAGAGTGTTTGCTAAAATGGAGTCATTCATTTGTTCTTTCCATAGTGCACTAATGTACCCCTGACAAGGATGGGGCAGGGTTCAGGTGAAGGAAATACAGGGGAAGCATTCTCTGCCCTACTTGGCCTTAGATTTTGCACAGGGATTAGAAAAAGTTTTTTAAGTACATTCCAGCAGAAGAAAATCTGACATTTTCCTGCCTTTCTTGGTCCTATAGTATAAAGAGCATTGTTATTCTCCACGTTGTCTGTATTTCAGGAGACTGTCTCTGGGCACCTCTAACTGCTGCCACCAACAAGCTCCACATGCAGAGTTAAGGGAGCATTCTTGGGGTCCATGAAAGGTTCTGAATAATCAGGAGATGGAAAGAGAGTATGGGAATAACAAGTTAATTTAAAATATCTACTTTTTAAATTGATAGATACAAATATGGAAAGATTCTACAGAAAAGGAGCCCTGAGGAGAAGGACTTGGGTGTGCTAGTGGATGAGAAGCTCAACATGAGCTGACAAAGTGCACTTGCAGCCCAGAAAGCCAACTGCATCCTGGGCTGCATCAAGAGGAGCGTGGCCAGGAGGTCGAGGGAGGTGATTCTGCCCCTCTACTCTGCCCTGGTGAGACCCCACCTGGAGTACTGTGTCCAGCTCTGGAGCCTCCAACATAAGAAGGACATGGACCAGTTGGAGTGAGTCCAGAGGAGGGCCACGAAGATGATCAGAGGCCTGGAGCACCTCTTCTATGAGGACAGGCTGATAGAATTGGGGCTGTTCAGCCTGGAGAAGAGAAGGCTCCGGGGAGACCTTATAGCAGCCTTCCAGTACCTAAAGAGGGCCTACAGGAAAGATGGGGAGAAACTCTTTAGCAGGGCCTGTTATGACAGGACTAGGGGTAATGGTTTTAAAATAGAAGGAGGTAGACTTAGACTAGATATTAGGAAGACATTTTTTTACGATGAGGGTGGTGGAACACTGGCACAGGTTGCCCAGAGAGGTGGTGGATGCCCCATCCCTGGAAACATTCAAGGCCAGGTTGGATGGGGCTCTGAGCAACCTGATCTGGTTGGAGATGTCCCTCCTCCTTGCAGGGGTGTTGGACTAGATGGCCTTTGAAGGTTCCTTCCAACTCAAACCATTGTATGATTCTTATAAGATTTAATTTCAGCTGTTAAGGATGTTATTACCGTTATCCAGCATGTAAGAGAGTTGCCGTGAGTGCAAGTAAGAGTATGGCTCTCAGTCTTTCCAATACCCTTTCATTTTAGAAACAGATGAGAAAAGATTCCTACTAGACACTGGTGCCAGGGTATGAGGGGAATGTGTGTTTTTAGGGATTTGTACAATAAATGTCCCTGAGGTTGCATGTGGTCTCAGTATTGGTGATGCAAACTCTGACATGGACACATTAAAAAGCTTCCAGTCTGCTTTTCAATGAGGCTTCAACATGGAGTTTTAAATATGCACATACTGAAGCCTTGACCTGGGTATGAGAGGAACAACAGGAGATTCAGGGGTGCAGGGCTATGGTACAGATGACTTTTTTTTTTGAGCAGAGTACAAAGAATTAAACAACAGTGGTACATTTAAAGTAGTTTCACACTGGAATGTGGCAAATCCTCATGTTTCTCTCAAGGATTGGCACACAGAGGCAGATATGAAATGCACAGATTGATACAAAGCTATACAATGTGGCTAGGGTTTGGCAGCCTCAGGATTTGGTTTATACACTATTTTGCATTTTTGTTCAAATAATTTATCCTAAAGCTTTAGGCATTCCTGAAAAGCTACATCGAAAGGGACACGGTATTTTCCATAGGCTCCATGGCTCTATGGGAGGGCCGACTATGCAGTCCATCTAGTGTGGAGGGAGCTCTGTCATGCTTGGGCAGAAAAGGGAGAAAGCTTGGTTGGGAAGATGTCATAGAAATAGACTGTTCGTTGGGCTTGTATAATTTTCTGTCATTGGCCAGTGATAGGGGGCTGTTCAAGCAAAGATGACTTAGTGCTGTGTCTGATCAAATGTAGTAATCTTGGCCTGGGAAATTCATTCAGATGTTAATAAAAATGGAAAACTCTGAAATCTTGGCATTTGCAGTAGGGAGGCTTCGTCTTCCTGCCATTTACCTTCCTTCATTGCTGAGGCCTAAATGACAACGTGGAGAAATGGCTGTTATCACAGGACCTGCCTTTATATGCCTTGTGCAGTGGTAGGAGGAACATTGATACAGAAGCAGCAACCTGATGAAAGCTGTTGTATCAATAGCCATTCTTTGTGAAGTGCTGCATCCTAAACTGATTTTCACTGAATGTTTGCAATCATGTATCTCTGTGTCTAAGTGAGAGACCTTCTTGTTTACTGCATGGTTTCATCAGCTCCTACAGCTTGAAACACTACAAGGCACCTTGTGCTCTAACCACAAAAGCTGATGGATTCTCAGTGTAGGGGGACTGTACAAGAGCCCTCCCACCCACTAAAAAAAACCCAAACCCCTCAGGCTTCTGGAGTTCCTGATGTTTCTTCTTTGATTTCTGGGAAAAAAAAAAAAAAATGATGTGCAGCTGAAAACTACACTGAAATGAGAGAGATGTGGGGGGAAATATGCTCCTAAAATGTTTTGAAGGATAGAAATTACCTGCTTTTTGTGAGCTGTGTGCAATAAATTCAGTCTGGGCATTAGTTATCCAAATTACCTCTTCCTTTTATCTAACATTAAAACACTGTCACACTCTTAACTAATGTTTCATTTTTGTGTGTAGATGCAATATCGGATGTTTAATTAGGCCAATAATTATTCACACATTAGTGTGAACTTTTTGAAGTATAATGGTAACTTGTTAAACATATAATTATTACCACTGATAATTAGCAACCTCTTTTTTTATGTGCATCACTGGTCCTGAGAAAAAAATAACATTTACAATACTGAATGGTGGAAATCTGTGGAATTCACATGTCGTCACACAAC
This sequence comes from Chlamydotis macqueenii, assembly GCF_036417535.1. NCBI lineage: Eukaryota > Metazoa > Chordata > Aves > Otidiformes > Otididae > Chlamydotis > Chlamydotis macqueenii. The sequence goes on along the minus strand of NC_141556.1, from coordinate 95,820,041 downwards.
CTGATTTAAGACTGAAGACTTGACCTTCTTCAGGTAGAAGTCCCAATGTATAGTAGTCTTGGATACTGAGTTGTACTCTACATTTCTAAGAAGATGCTTTTTTTTTTTTTCATTTCCTGCTAATTTAATGCTTTTCTGTTGTCTTTGCAAGAGGAAAATTTAATCCTTTATGTCATTGTTATGAAAAAGTCTCATTTGACTCAAGTAATTCTATGTACAATCCTTGCTTTTTTTTGCTTTGGAGATTCAACTAGCAAGGATTTGATTCCACAGCTAAAATTCTCTGTAGGAAGTTTATTTTTAAAGTTCCAAGTCTGATGCATATTTTCCATTTCACTTTAGAAATTTGAACGACAAATACTTCGTCAAACTTGAAGATAAAATGCTTATTCCTGCTAAACACTTTGGAAGTACTTCACTAGCCTGACCTATTCTTTTTATTACTGTATGTGACTGCGTTGCATATAAATTTTTATGTGTATGTGTCCATATATATAGGTAGGTATCCTATATATACTGCATATGCTCCCTATATATACAAGTTATGTGCACACACATTCTTTAATATAACATTAAATACAGAACCTTATGTTATACAACATTATGGCTTCACTATTATTCACTCAGAAGTTAAACATTTCAGAAGCTGAAGTACATAATGTAATCATAACTCTGGTCCTACATATTTTACAGTCTTTAACTGGGTGATCACGCATTACTTCTCAAATAATGCATCCATGTGCAGCTTTATCTGTATGCTTAGAAATTGAAGTATTTTAAAAATAGACATTTCTCCACTCCCTCCCCCAGGAACTTAATCTCATGTTGTTCAATGTCAGTGAAAGCATTCTTACTGACTTCTGTGCTGCAGGATGTGGAACTCCACTCCCTAAGCTAGTCTATACTCTGTACAAATGTAACTTAAATATGATACTTCAAACTCTGAATTGTCAAATTTTCTCTTAATTTTTTTTCACAGGTGACGTAGTTCAGCCCCAATCAGGACCAGACTACACAGTCTCTCTCTCACTCCCCCCACCCTGCCTCTCTACTACCTTTTCCCCCCCAAAGCGGCTCAGGGGGGAAGAGGGAATGGGGGTCGCTGTCAGTTCATCACTTGTTGTTTTATGCTGCTGCTTCGTCGTTGGGGGAAGAACTCCTCACATTCCTCCTCTGCTCCTTCGTGGGGTCCCTCCCATGGGCCAAAGTCCTTTGTGAAACTGCTGCGGCGTGGGTAATTTCTTCCACGGGGTGCAGTCCCTCCAGAACAGCTGCCCCAGCGGGCCCTTCACAGGCCACAGCCTCCTTCAGGCCTCCACCTGCTCTGGCGTGGGGTCCTCCACGGGCTGCAGGTGAATCTCTGCCCCTCCGTGGGCCTCCATGGGCTGCAGGGGGACAACCTGCTCCACCATGGTCATCAGCACAGGCTGCAGGAGAATCTTGGCCAGGAGCTGCATTACTCCTCCCCCTCCTTCTGAACTGACCTTGGCGTCTGCAGCCGTTCCTCACAACAGGCTGGCAGATGCCTCTCAGGATCCTTTTTACATCTTATTCACTTCTCATCTCCTCTCCACTTCTTGCAGCCAGGTTGGGCTGAGTTGGGCCCAGTTGGCTGTCTGGTGGGAGGCCAGAGGGTGAGGCCTGCAAGGCCCATGAGGCTTGTACCTCCCCCTCTCTGCCCCCGCTCAGCTGCTTCACATCTTCTCTCCTTTTTTTCCCCTGTTTCCCCCTTCTTAAATACGTTCTCACAGAGGTGTTATCACAGGACATTCTGCTACCAATTGGCTTGGCCTTGGCCAGCAGCAGGTCTGCCCTAGGCCTGGCCAAGTCCACTGAACAAAGGGGAGCGACTTCTAGCAGTTTCCTACAGAAGCTACCACCTTAGCCCCCCCCCCACCAAACAAAATCAGAACAACAGGTATAGTAGTATTTGCATGAGTTTTATTTTGAACCATTTATTCTTTTTTTTAATAAAAATTGTTTATGAGAAACATTTACTGGGATTACTGATCAATTCCTTTCTGATGTTATCTGTGGAAGTTTTCTATCCAATTTTTAGAGGAAGTTTAGGTTTTTAAATAATAATTTTAACATAAACTTTCTGAGGACAATTTTGGTTTTTAAAGGTTCAAAAAAAAAAAAAATTGGACTACTTTGCTTTGGTCCTTTGTAGAGGTTGTAAATGAAACCTTTTACATACATCATTCTCTTCTCTGAGCTTATCTTCCCATTCAGATTGTATTTTCATATTGTATTCTATTTAATCACAAGGAGAATCTACAGCGTACCAAAAAATGGGTATCCAACTAATGAGGTCTCAATGTTTGAAGTTACCTAGTTTTGAGAAACAATTTGGACACTTAGAAAAACACCAATTATAAATTCTGTATCAAGTTTCAAATTTGGATTGCTGATTTGAAGGAAAATTAAAGTAATTCAGAGGTGGCATCTAGATATATTTCTTCCCTAACAAAGTTACAAAGCAGATGAAAAGAAATAAAACAAAAGAGAATGATCAAGAAGTGCAATTAAAAGCTAAATAGTTCCCTGCTGTATTAGAGTGGCAATAACCTTTTGTGGCCTTGATTTACTGCTTTGTAAATTGGGAATATCATGGCTGTTTCTGATGTTTATACAGCACTTAACAGATAATTAGGATTGTCTACATGCTAAGTATTTCAGCCATACATGGTATTCTAATGGCAATATTAAAGCAATGTAAGACCACAGTTTTCTCATACTTCATCTGGAACAAGAAAGGATCTTTTCTTCAATTTCTCATAACCCATTTCCTTTCCTCTGCTTGGACTGTATGGAGTTAGAAGAGCTGGAACCTGGAGCCATAATGTAGTGGAGGTTCGGGGTGTAAAGATAACCTCACGTAAAATTTCTTTCTGTAGCAACTGGATACAGATCCTGACGGTCAGTGAATTCAGTCCATTAGGAGGATTGTCAGTATCCCCAGTAAAGACTGGGTTGGACAAGAAAGTTGTTCAATCTGCTGCTCCTTTGATTTTCGTTTGCATTGATTGTCCAATAAAACTAAAATCATGTTTCTAAATAGAATAGGGCTGGAATAGTAAATACTGTATGTAATCAGGGCTGTATTTCTTTTTTTTTTTTTTTTTTTTTTTTTGCATAAGGATGATATATAAGTAAAGAGATAGCAGAAACTTCATTTTAAGTCCTTCAACCTTGCCCATTCTTTGGCCGGCTGGGTCCTTTGGAATGTGGTATGCCTTAGGACATTATTGTCTTTGCAAATTGGCTGGAAGCTCATAGCCTTGTCCTTATGCTGAGCTCAAGTTAATGTATGCTGCCTCTTGGTAAACTTTGCTAATTTGGGTTCAGCACTGTGCTAACTTTAATTAAATGGCTTCTAATTCAGAGCTGGCTCATATCTTGGCTCGTATCCCTGTTCATGGGAAGAGTGAAATTTGTCTGCCCACAATGATGTAACAAATCCCCACAGTTATCACTGAAGCTTTTACTGAGTTGGTATAACTATAGTGGCCTGACTGACTAGAATCAGAGCGAATGTTTTTTTAGTATTCACCATCAGATGTTCAGAGAGTCAGGGAAATGTACATTAAAATATTGCATCCTTTAGTCAGAAACATAAAGGAAAATATTTTATCTGTTGCATTTTTTTTACCTCCAGAAAGTTGCCACAAAAGCAACAAAAACTTTCTGAGTAAATAGTGTAAACAACATATGAGAAAAACAGACAACAGCTAATAAAGCTAATAAAGAATGTATTTTGATTTGGATTGAAATGATGCAGTCTTCCTTTTTGTTTGTGGCAGTTCTAATTTCTTTTCTGTTTTAAAACAATGATGAGAGCAATAGACATCTGCCAAAAGCAGATAATGTGTCAGCTTACCGTAAATTCCTCTTCAAGTCTAGGCAAGTGTAAAAATGCTAATTGTAATATTAATTGATCAATTTAACATACCAGAAAAGCTAAATTGCTCCATATGATGAAAATACTCATTTTTGCCATGTTCAGAATATCCTTTTCAAGCGAAACTACTTTACCACTCATCAATGACCATGCAACAGAGGTGAATTTCATATTCATTCTCATTGTGGCAAATTATTTTAATTACTTCTGCAAAGCATAATTGGCACAATCAGCAGAGGTTAGCAGATTATCTGGGAACATTTATATTGCAAATTTATCCGTTCTTGAGAAGTCAGTATTAAATTATTTTAACTTTTGTTACAAATACTGTATATATACAGCTATAGTAAATGTATTTTCTAGGAGAACTTGTGACCTCAGGGTTTATGAGTTAATATGTTTGTTCTGGCTACTGAAGCTAAACTAAGTGTTAATGCAACATCTAGTTGGAGATGTCTCTGCTCCTTGCAGGGGGGTTGTGCTACATGACCTTTAAAGGTCTTTTCCAATCCAAAGTATTCTATGATTCTCTGATTTCAAATACTGTCATCTGAAGTCTTTTGTGAAAACAATATGTTTGTATTGTAGCACAGGACTGTATTTATGTAATGAGAAAGCATAATGCTCAATAAATATTGAAGTTCTTGGCCTCCTGCTGAGCATTTGATATTGAAGCATACCTAGTTATAGACTTTGAAATTGATGCCCGTTTTCATTCTGGGCTGAATTTGCACCTTTGCTACAGTGATTTCACTTTGCATCTCTACACATAATTACTGTGAGACTGATTCAACAGGAGAACAATAAAAAGAGAGATAGAGAGAGTTCTGCCTGAACAGCAGGCAGTGTTGAATTATTTTAATGAAACTGGAAAGTTTGAGGAATGAAAACAGTAAACATTGCAAAATGCCCAAAGCAGGACTTCAGGCAGTTGTTTTCTGGTCCTCTGTTACCCTCACGGTATTTGGAATTAAATTTATGTGAAGTGAATTCACTATTATTAGTGTGAAAGAGATCAGACTTTTGGCCTTCGTGCTCTTCCATAGCGGAGTAAGGAATCCTGTATTAAGCATCCATCACCTGTGCTGATATGGATACCAGAGAAAGGAAATGCAGCAAGGGTGGAAGACGAGCTTATATCTTTCTGACTCTAAACTCAGTATCCATTCCTTCTTATGTATTAACTCTTCTGAGAACTCTTAATTAGCTCCCAAGGCAAATGGACTCAGGAAGGCAACTGGCTTTTTTCATTCTACACCAGGTCATCATAGTTTTAAGTCATAAGTAGCTATAATATTTTGCTCTGTGAATGTGTGTATATTTTTTAATGTTCATGTTAGTGCTGAAATGCCCTCAAAGCATGATTATTTTGCATTTGGATAATGAGCACCTCAAAGAGTCATTCACAAGCTGAGCAGATCCTTAGTCCCTTGGAAAGGATTGCAATACAAGCACTTTGAAGACATACTAATTTAGCAACACTCCTAGATTTTGGAGCATGTTGGTGGTCCCACAGAGGGCGTTTCACTTTGCTTCCATCCTCTGAGAGAAGTCTGTGTAGACTATGCCCACGGGGAGAGTCAGACCCTATGCAGAGTCCTACTGAGAGAGTCATTGATATGAAGCAAGCTCTTTCAATCTAGAGCAGTGCATTTCTCATTCATTGAATTTTGGCCCCTTTGAAACCAATAGGAGTTCTGCTGTTGTCTTGCAGTGTAGGTGATGCTTAAGCCCTGAATCTGCAATAAGCTAAGTAGTCGTGTTCAGAAAGAAGTATGAGAACTAACTATTCCACAACAATTAGTGGGCACATGGGAATAGCCTGGGTTTTTGGGAGGGATGTTTTCCAAGGCACATAGGAAGTTACCCCTGTTTCAGCTGAAACTAGTTACTGAATTTCTCCTTTGGGTAGTAGCATATCTCTCCCAGTGTCTCGATGGTTCATTCAATGTAAGAACAATAAAATTGTACGCAGAGGCTCAGCTACTCAGACACTGTAGATCCATTGACTTCAAGGTCTGCTGAAAAATTAAAACAAATCATGCGCAGAGGAGTCTTCAAACTTGGTCTATAGCTTACTTTATGAAAAAAAAACAGTCTGTGCCAGTTTGAATCCTTGTAATCTACAGTATGATGTAAACTGACATATCACCACTGATGTTGCCAAACTTGCATCAGTCACCACCTGAGTATCTCATGCATTGAGATGCTCTGGTGCCAGAGACGTAAAACAGGATTCCAGACAGCGCATTTTTTTCAGTGTAGAGAAACCAGAGCCTTTTCAAATCTCGTCAACTCACTTTCTTAGGACACATCACCTTCTAAAATTTAACTTTGATATTACTACTTGGCTCAATAAAGGAGCAGAGTGGCCAATGCAATGATGAAAGATTTTTATATGAAGTTGGTATCACTTAAGGTTATCGGTAAGTCTCTCTCTCCCATTGCTTTAGATATTCAGGTTTCCTACACATATTTCTCTTCTTTAGACATTAACACTCTCAATGGTCTTTCACAAAATATGTTTCCAATTTATTTTTCCTAAGCAGCAGAAGTGTTGCAATCAACTTTCTATGGAAAAATGCTATGGGCTACATTCATTTCAGATGTTGTACCCCAGCACTTACATCTGTGACGTGTTATCAGTGAGAGAGCAGGTTGTTCCACTCACTGGTTGTTGGTCTTTGTTTGGTCCTCTGACTCATAAGGAACTTTTGCTATGGTGGTTTTCAAATTGCAGTCCTCTTTCTCTTCTTTTCCCATTGACAATTCTGTACACTTGCATACTGATTTACTTGTCTTTGAAAATTTTCCTTCTGCAGGAATATAGAAGTTCATATTCCTGACTAATTTTTCCTGAGTTTGAACCACTGTCTTCACTGCCCTTCGTTTTGTTGAACTCATTTACATCTCTGTAAAGAGTGAAAGAAAAATAGCACCCTTCAGTGCTCCATTTGCGCCTCTCATTGCACAGGTGTAAATGACAAGATACAAGATTGTCAGGAATTAGGTCTGGCTCAAGCTACTCAGGCATTGAGTTATGCTTGCAATTTGAGGTTCAGAAAACACCAAACCCTGTCAATTTTCATGATGTGCAGTGGTACAATGGTACAGAATAACATAAAATCATACTTTGATTCACAGTCACTACATGTTTGTGTGCTGCAGCAAACTCTGAACAAACCTGAATTTAGATGCAAGTTTATAACCCCTGGATTGGACAATATTGTCTCTGAGATACGAGGTTTTAACTGCAAACAATTCATGTTACTCTGTGCGTATTCTTTTGCTTGTAAACAGTTCAGTCTTCTGTAGGTTCCCAGGCATAGGTTAGTATTGTTGGTATGAAAAAGTTTTCACTTCAGCTGGCCATTCTGCCCTCATTACAAGGGCATTCATTTACTCACCAAACATTTTCTGAGCTACAGAAATAACACCCTGATATATTAAGAAAAGTGTGAGCCTGTTTACTATGCTGATTTAGAAACTGAGGTCACACAGCAACTGCTTCTAGAGCAGCTGAGGTTTGTGTGGCCATGGAGGATTGGGACCTCAGAGAGAAGAAGACAGACAGCTGAGGATGACAAGCACAATTCTTTCCTGGTAAACCATTCTACTTGCATTATCAGATCTCTACATGTAGGTATATTTTGAGTTTATTAGTTATCCTGAGTTCATAAGTTATTCTGCCCATTTATACAGGCTTCCATTCACAAATCCAGAGCATCTCAAAGTTTTGGCTTAATATGAGTTTATTGGTAAAGTTGTTACACTGAACAACTTACAAACTCTGAGAACTTCGCCCTAACAATTGTCTTTAACCATGCACTTCTCAAAATAAGCCTGTGCCTGAATGACATGCAACATTTTACCCTGGTTTTAAAATAAAATGATCTGTGTTCTGTCTTTGGAGACACATTCAGACCCGAGTCCTATCACATAATGGTTGAGGTTGGAAGAGACCTCTGGAGGTCATCTGGTCCAACTCCCTGCTGGCTGCCCAAAACCATGTTTCCCTTCCAAGGAGGGAGACTCCACCACCTCTCTGGGCAACCTGTGCTAGTGGTCAGTCATGCTCACAGGAAAAAAGTGTTTCCTAATGTTCAGAGGGAACCTCCTGTGTTTTGTTTTGTGCCCATCGCCTCTCATCCTGTCACTGGGCGCCATTGAAAAGAGCCTGGCTCGGTCTTCTTTGCACCCTCCCTTCAGGTGTTTATACGCAGTGATGAGATCCTCCTGGACCTTCTGTCCTCCAGACTCTCTCAGCCTTTCCTAACAGGAGAGACGCTCGAGTCCCTTAATCATGTTCATGGCCCTTTGCTGGACTCTCTCCAATACCTCCAAATTCACAGTCACCCATACATTTTTAAGGGTAAAATTTAGCCTTGTGGCATTTTTGTTTGTTTGTTTGTTTTAATCATTCTGGCTATTTCAGGAACACTTAAAGTGGAAAAGTAATGAGAAAACAAGAATATCTAATTTACTCTCAATTTCTTTTTTTCCTGCTAGATCTTCTAAAAGGCTGTGGTCTTGATCTAATTCATCTAAGAAATGAACAAAAGAACAATTTATACAGGAGATTAATGGCTGTGAGGGGCTTTGGTGATATGGCAGTAAGTACCATAGAAATGTTATAAATACCTAAAAATTCAGCACAGAGAGGTATGGGCAAAGCTCCAAATGGTCATCACTATTGTAAGATGGAAAATAAAACCCTTAATGGGCAAAACCTCTGCCTGTTATTGGTAAGAAGCACTAAAAGTAGCCATTCTTAGGAGCACTTGTGGTTCACTAGCACTTGTTATGCTACAGGAGAGGAGTAGTAGTCCTGAGGAAGAGGTTTTTCTTTGTCATATCAGCAGTTTTAAGTAGCGCGCAGATGTTTTATGCTTCCAGGCTTGGTTATATTAGAATATGATTTGAGCACAATGCAGAGGATTTTTTTTTTTGTTGTTAGAAGTAAGTGATGTGCTAGGAATTAATGATGTAACTAGTGAAAGTTGCTTCTCTTGCTTACAGGAACTACAAGCACTTCTCACTTTTGCATGTGTTTCTAATTGAGATAGGTGTAAAGTCAGATATTTTCACAAAACTCATACAGATCAGAGTGTACAATAGCAATCAAGTATCAAGTGTGCATATGACTAATTAATTGGTGGTATAAAGAAACATATGTTTTGGCTCCTTCCTGGAGCTAATTACCACATGCCTGTGTTATAAGGCACAATGAGAAGCGGCCCCATGCTGAAATAGGAGTTCATTACAAAACAACATGACAAAGAAGGAAGCAAGTATGTGCTGACCAAGCCAACTACTACAGTGCCACAACAAAGGAAAAAATTACCAAGGAAACTTGTGCACTGAAAAGAGAGCTGTGGCTGCCTTCAAGTGACAACTTTGGATCACAGGTGCACTTGCACAACTTTTTTCTTTTTAATTAATGTACAATGCTTAAACATATTCTAGGGCTGAATATGGCCCATGGCTGAAAAAAAGCACGTAACTTACTTCTAACAACCCCGTCAAGGTTGGAATGGAGATAGGTTTTGATACTTTGGGTTTTTTTGCTTGGTTTGGGTTCATATATGCTTATTTACAATGTCACATTGATTCAGTTCATGCTTCAGTCCTGAGCTGTGGTTCCCTTGGTTGTCTCCCCAGCCTCAAAGCAGCTCATTCCTCCTGAGAAGGAATCTGAGCAAAACTGCACAAATAGCTTGCTTCAGCGTCAGTATAAAGACATGCAGTGGTCTTTTGGCCAGGCTGCTTCTGAAAAGTTGGTAAGGACACAAGTCCAAGCTCACCAGCTGACCCAAGAGCTGGAGCTTGCTCTCTTCTGAACTTCCCAAAGACAGCAGAGACTTCCCCATTCTTCCTCATTTTTAAAGACTGCGGAGATGGTCCCTTCCCTAGTCTGTATTCTGCTAAGATTTCATTATCCTCAGAATATTGTCTCCCTGAAAGATGCTTCTTCAAATGATGTGACTAGGCTTTAAGGTACAGTAGCAGAAGTCAGGTACAATTATATGGCTAGGTTATATCTACCATGTAAATTATTTTTCAAGCAGCATTAAAAATAACATGCTCTCAGTCAGTCAGAAGGTGAACAGAGTTCATCTGCAGCTTGGCAACAGAATGTTGGCAGGAACTTTGTACCATATTCATTGAGTATTTGCACAAGCAGGGATTACGTCAGTGACAATAGTACAAATTTGTATGTTAAATACAGGAATGCCTTCAAACAAAATGACAGAGTGACTGGTTATGCATTCTGATTCTGTGATTTGCTTCGAACTTAGCTTGGGTGTTATTTTACCCAACTCCTGACAGGAAGATGTGGCAAACCAAAGTATGTTTAAAACAAATCTCTTCAGAATTCTTCGTACTTCCAGTCCCACCTTGCATGAATACACTTCACCAAATACATTGCTACTTTATGATACTTCTGTCAGACTTAACTGAGTAGGATTTAAAAATCTTTAACATGGCTTTATGGTGAAAATATTCATGAATACAAATCTGCAGTTTGCTCACACTTAACATAATCCAGGTACACATTTTTCCTGTGCACTCGTTCATGGGAAATGTAACACAGATGAAAAACCCATATAAGCTTATGTTTTTTTCTATTTGACCATCTGTGTTTCTTGCTGCCAGGAAAAAGTCCTTTGCCTTTGCTCCTATCATTTTGTTGACACTCTTGGCAGGTGGGAATTTTACTAGATTTTTATTATTTTACCTATTTTTGGTCCTTGTCTCCCCTGTTTAGGTCCATGATATTATTTTAAGAATATGGCCCTGTCTTTCCTGATGTTTTTTTTTTTGCAATTGAGCATCCTGTTAGTCATTTTGTTTCTCATCTGGCTTTTTTTTGCGTCCACCTTGTGGCTTGTTGAGACTACTGCTTTAAACCCGAGCACTCCTCCTTTCTCTCCCATCTCCTCTGCGTTGACTTTAGGGGTCTGTGCATCCAGTGGCAGGCCTGCTGAAGCTGTGGATCTCCAGGAATCATTTGTTCATTGCAACTGTGTTGCTTACAGCTTGAAGGTGACTGCCTCCATTGTCCCTGCCAAAGACGGCAGTAATTTAGTCATGTCCAAAACAGCCAATGCAAAGAAGGAAAGAAGGACTGGCCAACAAGGTCTAGAAGTGACACTTCCTTCAATTTCTGGGTTTGCTGAGGTCTATCCATGTTTATGTGAGCATGACGTACTTGGAGAACGCAGGGTGAGCCCAGACCACTATGGGGCTCAGGTGGTTACCAGCTCTCCCCAGCAAGCATGCTCGTTATCTTTCTGGTGGAGTCCACTCTTCTCTGAGAGAGGGGTCTCTGGATCCTCTTCAAGCAGCATGGCAGGGTCTGACACCTGCCCACGCTTCTGTTTCGAGGACAGCCATGGATGCCTGTGAGCAGAGTCATAGGGGCTGGCTTTGCTGGTGCTCTGCCACGGGTCAGCCCAGGTGTACTGTTGGGCGTACTTGAGTCTAGCCAAGCTGTTGTTGGTAGGGCCAGTACTCGCCTGGAAGTCTGGTCCTGAAGGTCAAGCTCCGAGGCATTCCCTGTGCCTTGGTTTTTCATGTGCAAAGTGTTGCTAATTGTGCTCTTTGACTTTCATTTTTATTTCCAGACTCCTTTGGCAGGGCACTGTCTTGAACAGTTTAACACGAGCCTCAAGGTACTCTTAGTGAATTAATAATATTACATGAAGGTGCTGCGCATAAACAGGAAAGGCCTTGGCATTATTTCAAAGAACAAAGTTCAGTTCTTGATCCAGAAACAGAGTTGGTACTCACAAAATCATAATAAAAAGTATCAACAGAACTTTCTTTATAATCATCTTTGGTAGTTCAAGCTCTGGTCTACATGCCTGCCTGTAATGTTTCTTGGTACATCTGTAATCAGCAGGATGTAACAAATAGGTAAACAATTTATCACATCTTTAATAAATTGGACAAAAGAACAGTCAAGATCATGTTCAAAAGTCATTTAACAAAACCTCATCAAATAAAATTATTTGCTGTAATTGTGGTCTCCTAGGTTTTGATTTGTTGCCAGACAATATTATTTAATGCGTTCAGAAATGAAGAATTGATATTCCAGTGGCACAATAAATCAGAGCAACATCAAAGCCATTTATAGCCTATGTGGCTGAGTTGCATATGAGGTTTAAGAAAATATTCTCTTTAAACACACTTAATTGTGGGTTTTTTATGTTAAGCATTATCAGGGATAACAATATTTCATTGGAGGCAGATGACTATCCAGAAACATAATTAATCATGATTATTTATGTCATACCTAATTATCAGGAAATAGCCCCAGGGATACACAGTTATATTTCAGAACCTTCAGACTATAATTACTTTGCTTTGTATTAAATATTCTTTCCATGCTCTTGAAGAAGTTTAGAACATATTTATAAGAAATAAGGTCAAAGGGATAGAAATAAGTAACGTACAATCAAATAATGAAAATATGTGCATTTGGGGGAGTGCTGAGTTATTATAAGGAAGCATATTAATTTCATTCTCTTCATAATTAGGTAAAAGAAATGGCTTTTACTGTTGTTTTTAATATGTGAGCACACTAGCATAACAGCAAGGGCCTTAAAACGTAGGCCTTTTAAAATTCTGTTAATATAGTGTAAAGTGGATTAAAAGTTGGAAAAAAAACACCAATCCTACCTAAGGGTATGAGTTCTTAAAGACTTTTCATTTGTAAATTTTGAAAGCTATTTTTCAGTGAGGACCTTTCATATTCTAAGGAGTTTCATAGCTTCTGGTGTTGCTGTTAAAAATATTTAGATGCATTTCTGGCTTATTATTTATAACCCATTGTGTGTAATTAAAGCATTTAATAGGAGTTGTAAAATTAGGTAGGCAATGTACATGAGTATGTATGTGTGTAATTTACATTCCTGGTTGTTAGCGATATTGAATACCTTTAAAATGAAGAAAGGATAAGACTGAATATAAAACCTCAAAACATGCACACACTCGTGGATCTAAGCTATAATTTTATTGAAGGACATACCACACAATAAAGTCATTCCTGTACAAATGAAAACCTGGACATTTATTTCTACAAATAAGGGTTTTTTTTTTTCCCTTGTTTTTGTTGATAAAGAAGACGACAACATATTTTCAGCACCGCTATAGCCAGAGGCTGTTTTTGGGAACACTGTTCTTGTATAACAGATTTGCAGAACTATGCTGGAATGCATGTTATTATACTGCCTGGGAAAGTAGGTTGAGAGGGTGGGTTGGCTTTGGGGATTTTTTTGGTTTGAATTGTGCTTAGAAAAGTTATGTATGATCAGGCCCAAAATTCAAAGTCTATTTGGTTATTTTATTAGCTGACAGATTATGAGCTTAGAGGTACTCGCTCAGTACAGCGTTTTGGTGTGTGCTTAATGTTAAAGTAAAGTTGGAGTCTACTGACCTCAGTTCACATGGTTACTGCTATGTGTATGGTTAAACACGGTTTGTACCAGAACCAGGAGCCTCAGTACAGCTCTCGTTGAGCAGACTCGTGCTGGCTTCAGTGAGCTGCCCTGGGACTAAACACTTCCACCCAGCTGCCATGTAGCGAGCACTGAATCTCCTCTTGGTTTTGGCAGGGGTGCTTTAGGGTCTGGTTAGTTGCACTCTTCAGGCCTAATCTTACATAGGTCCCATTGACTATGGAATTGTATTTCACTAAAGCTCTCGTTGTGACTTGTCCGTGATTTAGTTAACCAAAAGTGAAGTGCCTTGGCAGGCACGTCGTTGCTGTATTTAATGCCCATGCCCTGGTTTTAATGTCTGTGTATTTCATGACACAGTCTTGAAACCTCTGCAGGGTTTGACTTTGCAAAACCCTCATTAAAGTGAAATTAGAAGATTATTCTCTTCACTAAATTATTCAACCTGCTTATATATTAAGAAAAAAAACAATAAAAAGAGTGTTATTTTAAAATGCTAATAAAGGAATGCCTCATTTTAAGGTTCAAAGTCAACAAATCTCCTCTTAACACTAAGGCAGACAAATACAGAAATTGTTTGCTTGTATTTAGCATAGAGACAGCCCTCAGATAGAGTCCGTTGTGGTTTAATGACAGCACACGGTTTATTTAAACCAGTGATGAAAAACAATATGTACAGTTGAACTGCCACCCTGTGTCTTCTCTGAATAATCATATGTGAAATTGAATGTTACCGTGGGAAATGTTTCTTTAACAAATGTCTAATTTTTTCCTACCTCCAATCCTGAAAGGTATTTTTCTTCTCTATTTGCTTCCTAGCCTTAGCTGGACATTTTTTTTTTTACCTATTATTTGAAACATCATTAGAACAGAAGGCAAAGCGTTTGGGTAATTGAATATTCAATTAATTAAACCAACTGATACTGAAAGCCAGTGCTATGAAATGAACACTTTCCCTTGGCATTTTCCCCCTGTTTTTTTATCCACTTCCCTAAGATTTCTGAGTGTTACTAAGTCGTGCACTGCTTGTTGCTGCTGATGGACAGGAGCAACCTTCCCTTAATAAAGCACTAAGGTGAAAAAAATGATCTAGTGACTTCTTAGAACATATTAAATGTTTCATTTTAATTTTTTTTCTCCCAACCTACCAGCCTCCAAGGGCAATCCCCAGGTCAGATGCAGTGAAGCTTATATATCTGATGTTGATTCGGCTTACACTCAGTCAAGCTGAGGCACTTCCCTGAGCAAAATTTCCTGAAGCGGTGCGTGGTTGAGGTGAGAAGCTATCTATCACCAAAAAGCTTTGGGAAGTTCAGCTACCAGCAGCACGTGGGAAACAAGAAAAGAAAAAGAAATAAGGAAGAGAATTCTCTAAAAGGGAAGGTGTTCTTTATCTAAGCTAAATAGGCTACTTTTTTTTTTCCAGAAGTAGTAGTCTTGTGTCCGGGTCTAAACACCCTCCCCACCTCCCAGTGCTTGATTTGATCCATGAGTTCTGCATAAACTCCTGGACCAGGCCAGACAAACAGCTCAGCTTTCACCACATCTGCTTTTCCCCTGGTTGAAAACTATTCCTTTCCTAAGCACCCTCCACTGATTTGAAATGTGTGCCACCACCACCAGAAAGCTGCAGCTCAGTTCTGGGTGACGAGGAATGGTGAGCAGGATGTCTGCGAGGGAGAGGGGTCTGCCAAGCTGGGAAAGCAGGGTACTGGAGATCTGAATTTTCTGTAATTTTCATCTGGCACGCAGGGAAAAATGGGAGAGGTCGGGACTATCTTTTCCAAGGACACAAGGGAAGAAGGGGGCTTATTATTTTATGTACGGTGCACATGAAACAATCCCCAACAGAAGGGTTTTTTTTTATGAGGTAGACATAGAATGCATTAAATTAATCTATTCTTTAAAGATAAATCCTCAGTATTGTTCTAGTAGTGCTCATAGGAACCTATGGCAGAACCTTAAGTGCGCACAAATGTGCACTGCCTTCCACTGCAGGGTTTGGAAGAAAACAGGCACTTTTTTTCCCCAAGAAACTTTGTTTGCCTGTATGCAACATTGTGAAGAATGTGGCAACTTCTGAATTGTTAGAAGAAATTATCCCTTGACCATTTATTCTTTCCAGTGTTTTTCTTCATCTTCCATTTATTATTTTACATCTTTTCTGTCTCCAAAGGGTTTTCTGCAGGAAGAGAGATTTGGCTCATGGCATCCGTCCTGTATTATTGGTCTCTGTGGTTGTAAACCCTGGAGTGTGACTTCCGTGAGAAATCTACTCCAAGCATAAGCTGGGAAAATAGTATCATTTCTTTCTAAAAGCTGCACACTCAGTAGGGAAAAAACACAAAGGGCTAGCACACAATCTGCTGTTTGTATACATATTGTCTCCCTCCTCTTTATTTCAAGTTTTCCCAGAGTGGAAGCCCATCTTTTATCAGACAGTTCTCTCCTGCAGTCTTCCCAAGCCACAGCAGAATGGATTAACTATTTTACAATTACCATATATTCAGATTGTTTGAAAACCTATTAAAACATCATGTATACAGCTTAGAGATCCTTTTAAACTCTTCCTGGAATCTATTTGCAGTTGCTGAGGCTCAGAAACAATCCAGGTGAAAAATGCTTTTATATGGTACCAAGACACATGTTTTTTACAACCGTATTAACCACTATAGATAATCTCCTAGTATTTGAATATTAAGTGCACAGTAGACACATCTGTACAGCTACTCAGCTGTACATCCCTCCCAAGGGAGGGAAATAGGTAAGCTTATATAAATGAGCACCTATGGACCATTTTCCTTTTATTCTGCTCTATGTTAAATTCTTTAAGGATAGTCTTATGAAATTAATTAGAGTATGATAATGATCTTTATTTATTTGTGTTATTGCATGGAAGTAATGACCTTGAACTCCAGATTCATCCCAGCTGCCTTTGGTCATTTGGAACATGTACAGTCTCACTGTCTCTCTCTGAGAGACAGTGAGGTCCAGAAGGTTACACAACTCCCCTGTCTTGGAAACCATTGCAACAGGGCATGCTGTTAGAGGGCCTGAGCACCTCCAGGGTCCCCTAGCTGCAGTGTTTGTATATCCCAAAACTGAAGTGTCCACACCGTTATACAGCTGTTCCACAAGAGAATAGACTATGTGTCTTTTTAAAAGAGCTTAGACCTCTCTGTATGAATCTTTATTATTTAGTGTGTAGAAGTCTTCTGATCCTGTAGGATTTTGGTATAATTTTAAAGACTTTTCTGTAAGGACTTAATAATGTTGATGCACTTTCATACTTGATTGTTTTTCCACTTACTTACCCAGCACTCCCCTAGTTATCTGGCCACTCCAGGCACCTCAACTGCAAAGAGAGAACAGTAGCAGTAATCTCTACCAACGACAGCACCTCAACATTTCTACAGGAGATTAACAGATAATGGGGCCGTGAACAATGAAGACAAAAGCAGCTTTCTCCCTTGTATCCCACTGGAAGTCCAGCCTAGAAGATAATTATGGCTCACCTCTACATACATGCTGCGTAAGTGCATATGGAGACATAGGTGACATCCTTCAATACCATGTCTTTTAGTTCAAGAGAATCAATCAAAAAGCCTGTCCTGTGTTTTATTTGTGACATTTTAAAATCTAAATTTCCCTTTTTAATTTAAATTAGAAAATGTTAATTTCAATTAAATTTTCATTTAGAAATATTTTTCTGATTTAAGTAGAAGGAATAACAATCTTTTATAAAGTTCTCACATTAGAATTTAAAAATCCTGGTTTGGGTAAATTGAAACATTTTGTTAAGTGAAAGTTTTTGGTTTTGACCTTGTTGATTCACTACAAGTTGTCATCAAAATGGCAAGAACAAGCATCTAGATGAGTTATCCGCCAACTGTTATTGCTGAAAGCTGTTTAAAGACAGGAAAGTGTCTTTATTTCTAAGATGTCTAGACCAGTTTTTTTCAAATTCTCTCCTTTTTCTTACCTTTTATATACTCATTAATAGTTGGATGTTTTTCTAAAGAACTCCACATGGATGTTTTTGTTATTCTTAAATGCAAAAGAGAACCAATCAATAATTCTGTCTGCTGTTGAATAGACCTAGACTCTGGGTAGTGTTAAGAGTAGAGAAAATGAACAGTACAGGATTAACAAGTATTTTGATCACATTGCTTATTTAATTCAGCTAAAATACAATAGTATTTTCTTGGATTAAAAAGAAATCTTTGTTTAAGAAAATACACATCGAAGGGTTGGTCTCTAGTTTTTGCCTTTTTTTTTAACCTTCTGATTTTTCTATTTCAAACTTTTTGCAGGTGTCACACTTTTTTTTTTTTCCACATACTTACTGCATTGATCCATTTTGTGTATTTATTGAGCATTAGATACAGCAGGTACTCAGGTAGCCAGTGCAATAATTTTGAAGAACCTCACTAGAACCTACTGAAGTCAAAAGAATATCCTTCACTGACCTCAGCAAACATGTTGTTTAGAAGGAAGTTTCAGATGTCAATTGAGCATTGCGATAAACTCTTTCAAGTGTAAACTTGGTAGCTGCATAGCCCCTTCTCTTTATGTCACTTCATTACATCTCATTGCAAAAGGTCAAAGCAATAGAGAGTGACACATTTCCTTTTATTAGGGAGCAACGACAAGGAGCTGTTGTTTAGGTTTGGTTTGTCCTGACTGTTACTCTCAATGTCACTGAAACACAGCATGGAAATTAAAACACGGAAAGGAAATACAATAATTGTGAGATGCCGTCCTTATCTACTGAAGGATCTTTTGTAGAGGCTGTGTTCCCTGTAGCTGGTGACAAGCTCTGGCTGAACATGACTGAACCTTAGAAATGTAATTTTTTTTTCAATCTGGATCTTTATAGCTGAGTAATTGTGAAATTTTCAGAACAGGGAGCTCTTCAAATCAAACATATGCATTGCAGCAAAATATTATTTCAGCAAACATGACACAAGAGAGCACATCAGTCAGTTTGTAACTGGCTCCTGTATAACTCTGCAGTATTCTTTTCCTGACCCATAAATGTCACTCAAGAACATGAAGTATTTTCTGCTTTCTAAAACATAGAAACTTTACATCCTTACATCCAAAAGCTTGAATTTTTATAATTCTATTCCAAACTGCAGTAAAATGCTGAAAATTCAAAATCACTGATGAAAAGGGGTGCTTGCATGAACTGTAATGTTAAGTTATTCATGACATTGTTCTTTTTGCTAAAACTGAAGCACTGTGCAGACTTTTTATTTTATCTTGCGTTATACTTTTCTAACATATGATAATACGTAACATATTTTGAAATGTGAACCTATTTTGAAACCAACCATCAAAATATTTGTTTCTCGGAAAACGGAAGCCTTCTACTTTCATTATGCCATAAAATATTTTTTTTTTCCACAATCAAAGCTCTTCTTCAGAATCTGTCAAATTGAAGGAATCAGCATGTTCCCTCAGGATGTTTTCTAGGAAGTCTAGTTGTTTGACTGTAAGGGTCTTGCACAGCAGTTTCTGCTATCCTGATTTGGGTTTTAGATGCTGCCACAGTGTAAATACAGAATAATAACAAATAATAATCATAAGTGGAAAAAGAAAAAAGAAATGGGGAAAGCTTGAGTTAGCTTTAGTGTAGGCAGCAGCGTGCCTCCAAACTTTTAATTCCCCTGTGGTCATGTTCTGTTTAGCACTTAGACTGCTTTTATACATATATACATTTTTCCTGAGCTAACAAATATTTTTTTTTCTCCTTAAGGATGAATTTTAGGTGTGAATGAACATGACGACAGTGTGTGTGAGAGGTCTGACTTCAGGGGCTGCTGATCCCTTCAAAAACATTTTGAAAGTAGCTTAGGTAAGTAGAGGTAAAAAAGCTAGGAAAGTAATGTGACACTGGCAGGAGAGAAGGCTTTGGGAGCCTCATCTTAAAAGGAACAGTCAGCTAAAATTCATTATTGAACTAGTGGGGAAAGAATGCTAACTAGAAAGAACAAACAAACCCTGGCTGGTTTGCTAATGTCCTGATTTATGTACAGCATCATGAAGGCTCTCTTTTTGCTTCTCCTCATCTTTCTAGATCTATTGCTGCAGATAAAGATTTCTATAGAGGAAGTGAGCAGCTGGAATTAACCTTGTGCCCATGAATTAAGCAAACATTTCACTGAAAAAGGAAAAAAAATGAAAAAGAGAGAGAGAGCATAGGAGAGAGACAAATGAAACAACGTGCTAAGTCAATTGGTAGACTGTGGTCTTTATTAGCCAGAAACAATAATAATCACTTAGCCGCTGCTATTTGAAGTGGAACAAACTGGTCCTCTACAAATCAAAGCGCTAAGGGGAGAAAAGCAGCAAGGAAAAGAGATGTTCATATTATCTAGCCAGTTAAAATGCCTGCATTATCTGAATATCTACCTGAAGCTTGAAATTAGCAGCATTACAAAAGCAGGAATAGGATTAGTTTCCCGTTTAAAACAGACACGAGTCTTTCTGATTGCGTGTGACTGTTTCTGCAGCCAGCTGATGGGGAGCAACCTGCACCGGAGGAGCACGCCCTGAGTGCATACCACCACAGCACGACCATCTGGTGCTGCTGCCAGGCAGCGCCGCCTCACATGGGTATCGAGGGCTCTGTCATCGTGCCAACTCCATGAGTATTTCTGAGCTGTAAATTGATTTAAGAACACTCATAATGACCTGCTTCCATCAAATCAATCAAAATTCATTACAGAGGTAATAAAGGTATGTTAGAAACTGCCATACATTTTCTTAATCACTCCCTTGGATTTCCAGTTCTTTGGTATTCACACATATTTTCAGCTGCAAGCAGATGCCAATATCTGGGTAAAGCGAGCAAGTGGAGGTTTGTCATGAAAAGACGCAAAAATATTTCACACTGATTATTCAACAGGCTGCTTCTAGATTAAAAAACAGCTGGCTGAAAACAGACTACATCGCGTTATGCTACATATTAATGCATATTTATATGGCCTAGAAAGTCATGCCAAAAGAATATGCATACAGGTGCCTCTGAAAGCATGCTTATGCCAGAAAGTGCTGACCTCACCTCAGCACATGGTCCCTGCCCCTGTAGCATTTACTAGTATGGACATGGTGATGGCCCTATATTCCTTGTGTTTTTCCTGAATCTGGTGATACTGCTGCCTTCAGCTCTGCCCAAATCTATAGGAATAAAAACATTCAGGAGCTTATCACATTTCTTCCTCTGAATCTGGCTTGGGTCATCTTTCTTGTTGTTGGTGGCTGTTGCCAGCAAACTGTCCAACTTTACTGAGGTCTCAATACTCGCAGGGCCATGAAAAGCTATGTTTTTCTTTTTGACCCAACACTGAGCTCCCTTTTCTAGACTGAGCTGTTACTGGATGCTAGTGGTAGCATAAGAAAGCTGAAGTGAGAAATTGAGAGTGAGTTTGGGAAGACACTAAAAAATGTGGAGGAACATGAATGCAGAAAAGGACAAGAGGTAGGGAAGAGTTTAGGTAGGAGAGGAGTGCATAGGAATGAGCAAAGAAGTCTGTATGTGTTTGAGGACTGTAAAGCTACATATCTTCCTGAGAGAAACAGGAGACCACTTACATGTGTCCAAAGATCTGGTCTGCACAGAGAGAGCTGGAGAAGGTTGCATGGCCTGGGATGGGAGGCTGAGGAAGGACAGCCAGGCAAAATAGCGGAGATAAGCTGAGTTTCTGGCTCTCTTATAGACTCTTGGCATTGCCCAAGACACGTTGCTTAGTCTGCTTCTCCTTACTTTCCTACTTCTGATGTCCCTGTTTTGTGGAGCTGTTGGACCAAGAAATACTCATCCAAGATGAGGTCTTCAAAGGGCTTTGTTCATAAGACTCATATACACAGCAACATAGGTAAGACCTGTCTATCTACGTGTTCCTGTAGTATCTGTTCAGTATGTATCTCTGGGGAGGAGTAGAACACAGAGGCCAATGTGCCTCATGTCTTGGCTAACAGATCTGGAGCTTGTAGCCGAGACAGCAGAGGCTCACATGGTCAAAATAGAAATCTCCAGTTCTGAGGATCTAACCTGGATCTGGTGTTGCAAGAGCAGAAGATAGGATAGTGCATCCCTATTTGTATGTGTAGACAGAAGGGAAAAGTATACAGGTCTGAGTATGTACAGGCCATGTACGTGCATGAATAAATTTGGTAGAAACAGTGTTCGCAATTGTGAGCAGATTCTGGGGCAAGGCAGTAATGGATTTAGGAGAGGTCTAGAGAAGAAAAGACTTCCAAGAGGAGAGTGTATCTAACAAGAGGCTAGAATCAGCACTTTTGTGGCTATGGAAAGGGATTATGTGAGAATTTTGGTGATGGAGCAGGTAGGGTAAGAGACAAGATGGAGAGGGGCAGAGAGGGAGCAAGCACAGAGACCCCCAAAATGGGAAACATTAAAGAAAGAAAAGAGTTCTCTGAAAGGAGAGAGAAGAAATGCTGAAAAACACAGGGAAGAAAGAAAGGAAGAAGGTAAGATAGGAAAAGAAAGAAGAACAAAGGGCAACCACTTCTGCACTGGATAGAAAAAAATGACCTTAAGGAAAAATTAACTAAAAAAGGTATCTGCAAAAATGAAAGATGACAGAGAAAAAAAAATGTAGAATAAGTAAAGTAGCAAAGAGAAAGAGGGAGACAAAGTACATGTAAAGGAAGTTTTTAATTAGCGCAAAGGATAGAGATATCTACAGAAGAAGAAAAGAAAAAGCATATGGATGAAATACCAGAGACACTCATTTATGTAAGTCCCTTCAGGCTCAGGTTTTTATGCCTCTTTTTCACTACTGACATTTTAAAGTTGAACACAGTTGTCCCCTCTTGGTCATTTTGGCCATTTTTTCCCCCTTGTGACTACATATAGCATTGCTCCAATAACACAGAATGATGTAATAGACATTTTCCACATTTATATCTTTGCTCATTTTTTTGTCATTGTTTTCTACTGACACTGATTCCCTTGTTAGAGTAATCTTTTTATCTGTACTGACTGTGGGTTTCTGGATGACAAATTCTCTTTTATCTGGGGAATTTTTTTTTGTAGAACTGTTGACACCCAGTCACTGTGCATTTGCTCCACAGCTCTCAGCGCCACTTACCATACGGACCTCTAAAGGAACGCCAAATCTTTCTAAGGAAACAGCAGTGGTGAAAACTTTTTCAGGCTACATTGCAATGAGTTTGTTCATGGACAGTATGTTTTATGAATACTATTGCAGTTTATTTTTCACACTGATGATTCCTACGAATTAGCTTTTGTCAGACAGACACAGAGTCATCGGTTCCCATTCCAGTCTCTGACACCAGCACAATCTGTGAACTTGAACTCTTCATTAAAGAAATTGGATTATAAAAGACATCTGTCTCAGAAATACATTTAGTTAATGGTGGTAAAATATAATGAAAATCTAAAAGCCCCTGTAACTTCTTTTTTCCTGTTTTGAAAAGCTTGACATGCTGTTTCGTATTATAACTTCCTCGAATTCCCTGCTCTTGTTAGGGAAGATAATGTAATGAGGGAGGCAGGAAGGTGAATAATAGTCCTGCCTTCAGCATCTGAATGGCAGCATGGATTTGAGTGTAGTTTTAAAAGGGGATGACAGGTTTGCTTTATGATTGTATGTTATACTTTTGCAGGCTCTGAAAGAATTTGATATGTACTATGAAAAATTTCTATGGTAAACTTTGCACGGAAGGAGTGTAATGAAGGGACCATTTGCTCCTTCTCATTAAACGAAATGGTAAATTTGGGATCACAATTCTGTGAATGCACAGAATGCACATGTACACTTGAAAAAACTTCAGTCTAGCTAGTACAGAAGCAAGTGGCAGTGGAGGTGTGGTAGCCCAGACTTTGGCACCAAATGAGTCCTGGAAACTTTTTCCAGCTCATAGCAAAGCTCCTGTCACCTTGTCTTCACTGCATGTGTCCTGTAGGTGATTACACATGGGGGAGAAGCTGTAACTAGCCGTAAAGAGGGGATAGAATGTCTGAGCAGGAGACAGGATGCCTGAGTGGCCCAGCGTACATTTTCCCCTCACCCTCAGAGGCAGTGAAATGACACTAACCCAAAGTGCACACCACATGGAGCAGGCCGTGCTTCTGCCTGGGCACTCTGCCTCTGAGACTACAGTGGGAAGAAACAGCCAAGACTTGGATTTTCTAAGCCATGTGACAAACTGGGCACCCAACTTCCATCGGTCTCTAAGAAAAATGAGACACTGCAGAACTCGGTTGTGAGAAATGCTGAGCTTACGCCAATTCTGTGGTCTTCACTCAGGGCAGAAGGCGCTACTCACTTGTCAGGGTCACCCAGGATGTCCCACGGGAAGACCTTAGCTGTAAGACCTTCCCTCACCACCAGCAACACTCAGACATCACTTTATGTGATGCTGCTGGAGTTTCCTTCCATATAGGCTCAATACCTGAGCTGCTCCCCTCCCCAAACCAAGAGGAAGAAGCCTGTGGGCTGCAGTGAGCTGCGGACAAAGCTTGCAAGGAGAGATCAGAGCCAGAAATCTTTCTGAATTAAAGAAAAGGACCACAGGGATGGAGAGTAGATGGAAAGGAAAGGGAGAGCTCCAACCAGCCAGCTCACAGTTCAGATTTTGAAGCATTATCAGCCAAAAGAAAAGCCTGGGAACACAATCTTCCATCAAAGCTCTCCTGCAGAAAAGTAGTTTCAGGCCTCCTTGTTAAACTACAGTAGATGGTCGGTACGTTTGAAGGGTATAATTTCTTTCTCTACAAGTAGACTTGTTCTGTATGGGACTGGTGAGAGAGGGAAATACAGCGGGGAGAGGGGAGAAATGAGTGTGATAAAACCTGTAGCAGATTGATGCTCCTTCTATTTAGGGTTTAGCTACTGCCTGTATTAGGTACTATTGGATTTGCAAAGAAATGCGGACTGGCTTAGCATCACCGCAGGGTGAGATGACACATGAAAGGTACTTGAAGACTGTGAAGGTCTGTAAAGGTAGTTATGCATGTCACACAGATGACGGTTGGACTAGATGACCTTTGGGGGTCACTTCCAACTCAAATTATTATATAAGTCTATGATTCTATGACATCCTTACATGGGTGTGTACATCCCATTAAGGTAAAGAAATAACTCTTTTCCTGTTTCCACTCTTCTAGTGGTGTAATTTTGTTTTTGTATAAAGGGAACAGTACTTAAATAGAAAAGTAAGTGTGGCTTTTTTTTTTTACATATACACGTGTGTGTGTGTGTGCATGTGTAAATATGTGAGTAAAGATTTCTGCTACAATAAAGCCAGCCTGGCCAAACTGTTTGTCTGCCTCTGGGAGATTTTGTATTAAGCCTTGTGTTCTTACAATCTCACAAAGATCTCAGATAAGCAAACTGTACCTTTGTGAACCAAACAGAAGAAATTCTATTGTTCTGATGTTTATCTATTTGCATATTTAGAAAGAAGTATGATCTCATTCTCCATTGTTTTATTCTTCAGTTTATCTCTGAATACATTTTATTTGACCATCTCTCTGATGCAGATACTTAGAGTAATCTTAATGAGTTGAAACCCACTGGTTATTATTAAAGCTGTTTGAGCAATGTAAGGTTTCATTTTCTTGTGTAGGCTCCTCTTATTCTTAATTGTAATGATCTCATTCCCTAAAGTGTCTGTGCTTCCATTATTAACTCCTGTTAATAACTTGTATTAATAATGCACCATACAAGTCCCAGTCTGTGCTGAAATACTACAAAACAAATCTCAGACAGGGAGGAAACTGTCTTCATGTTTTATTTTTAAAGGAAGCAGAAATATTCCACTTAAAAGTAAAGCTAAAGAAAATATTGCACTGGATTCTCCATTATGCTGATACCTTACTCTTCTGGTCCTACTAATAAGCACTAAACATGTCCTGAACAAACACTGCAGAGGTCCTGCCTTGAAAGGATGACATACTTGTGGCACAAATTCAGAGTTAAGGTCAGATTGCCCTTGTACAGTGCAATGCCAAAGCTGGAATCCTGACTGTGGTATCTTTAGCTGGAAAAATTATACGTCTTCCCTGAATTTCTCAGACACCACTACAGAGCAGAACAAACTCATAGAGATGAATACATAAACAGTGATTATGCCGTAAGGATCTGAATCAAAATGTCACTGCCATGCTGTCGTAGACAGAAGCACTGGTGCAGGAAGAAGCATCACTGCTGGATGAGGGAAAGGCTGTTGATGTGGTCTACCTAGACTTCAGCAAAGCCTTTGACACTGTCTCCCACAGTATTCTCCTGCAGAAGCTGGCAGCCCATGGCTTGGATGGGTACACTCTTGGCTGGGTAAGGAGCTGGCTGGAGGGCTGGGCTCAGAGGGTGGTGGTGAATGGAGTTAAATCCAGCTGGCTACCGGTCACAAGTGGTGTTCCCCAGGGGTCGGTGCTGGGGCCTGTCCTCTTCAATATCTTTATTGATGATCTGGATGGGGGCATTGAGTGCACCCTCAGTAAGTTCGCAGATGACACCAAATTGGCTGGGAGTGTGGATGTGCCTGGGGGTAGCGAGGCCCTCCAGAGGGATCTGGACAGGCTGGAGAGCTGGGCTGAAGCCAATGGGATGAGGTTCAACAAGACCAAGTGCCGAGTCCTGCACTTCGGCCACAACAACCCCCGGCAGCGCCATAGGCTTGGGGCGGAGTGGCTGGAGGACTGTGTGGAGGAAACGGACCTGGGGGTACTGATTGATGCTCGGCTGAGCGTGAGCCGACAGTGTGCCCGGGTGGCCAAGAAGGCCAACGGCATCCTGGCTTGCATCAAAAACAGTGTTACTAGCAGGAACAGGGAGGTAATTGTTCCCCTGTACTTGCACTGGTGAGGCCGCACCTCGAGTACTGTGTTCAGTTTTGGGCCCCTCACTGCAAGAAAGACATTGAGGCCCTGGAACGTGTTCAGAGGCGGGCTACGAAGCTGGTGAGGGGTCTGGAGCACAGGCCTTATGAGGAGCGGCTGAGGGAGCTGAGATTGTTCAGTCTGGAGAAGAGGAGGCTCAGGGGAGACCTTATAGCTCTCTATAACTTCCTGAAGGGAGGTTGTAGTGAGCTAGGGGTCGGCCTTTTCTCTCGTGTAGACAGTGATAGAACTAGAGGCAATGGTTTCAAGCTGCGCCAGGGGAGATTCAGGCTGGACATT
The DNA here is from genome assembly GCF_036417535.1 of Chlamydotis macqueenii. Lineage (NCBI taxonomy): Eukaryota > Metazoa > Chordata > Aves > Otidiformes > Otididae > Chlamydotis > Chlamydotis macqueenii. The sequence continues at coordinate 95,793,496 of NC_141556.1, read as the reverse complement.
AGGAAATATTACTTCTCGGAAAGGGTAGTCAGGCACTGGAATGCACTGCCCAGGGAGGTGGTGGAGTCACCGACCATGGGGGTGTTCAAGAAATGTTTGGATGTTGTGTTGAGGGATATGATTTAGCTGAGAAGTATTGGTGATGGTTGGACTGGATGATCTTTTAGGTCTTTTCCAATCTTGATAATAATTCTGTGATTCTGATTTTGTGATCACTGAGTTGCTACCAGCTCACTGCAGCTCATGTAAAAATATCTATTGCTGCTTCTATGAACCACACTATGGTGCCAACTAGGTAGTCCTCATGCAGGGGATGGAAAAGAGGGGAGGGGAATGTGGAAAAAAGGAAGAAGCATGGAAACAGCCACAAACTCACTGCCATCCAGCCATGCCTTAAGCCTCCATCCAAGCGTGCGTGGCTGGGCAGAGCTTGCGCCAAGGGCAGGGAAAGGACTGCTGGGCTTGGTCCTACAGCTCCCACAGCTCCCCAGCCCCTCAGGGTAGCCTGGTCAGGAAAAACAGTTTTAAGTGTCCAGAGGACACAGAGGCAGAAGGAAAACTGTGCTTAAATCCTCTTGTAGCGTGTGGGCTAAGACTTTTGCATTACTAGGGCATAAATAACTATGTTTATCATTGTTTCTAAAATTAATGTTTTGCTCTTTTTCCTTACAGTGATTTCCCAGTTCTAAATATGTAGGTTGACCACTTCAGCATGTTGCCTTTTTTGTAGGGCACTTGGTAGTGCCTAATTTTCCCATGCTTCTTGTGAGGACTTGAGCCTGCATCTTAATTAATTTTAAGCAGCACCTTCTAGACCTCTGACCCTGTCAGCATCGCTGCCAGTGACACAGGGCAGAGAGAAGCAGGGACAGATCTCATGCAGAATTACTGTGGAGGAATTGAGTCCTTGTTATGCTTGAAGCTGAGCTGATGCCTCTCACCAGGGAAGGGTCTCCCTGCCATGTCTCAGGGAGCCTGGCTGTATGTGTCCGGCGGGATGTGTTACCAGTGCAGTGCTGGTATTTTGTTTGAATTGAGTGCGAGGCTCAGTCAGATTGACTCCAGAGCCCACAAACACATCCTGCATGAGTGAGACAACACAGCTCAGCTCAGCTCAGCTCATCCCTCCCACATAAGCCATCACTGGCTACCCCTGCCCTTTGGGAATGGGGAATATGCGTGTGAGGAAGGGCTTGCTAGCTTTAGTGATGTCCCTGAATAAGGTACTTCCTTCTATTGAATCAGCTCTTGTTTCTCCCACTAGGTCTTTTTCCTCTCCCCATCAGCTTTTCTAGCTCACTTCCTCTGTGGCTTTAACAAGAAAAGAGGTTGAGGGAGGCAGAAGCAAGAATGGCTGCATAGAAGAGATGTCAGGTGTCTGAATTCTCTCTCTGTAGAGAAGTACTTCTTAGTAGATATGGTCAAAACTGTTTGGTGGAAGCAGCTTTGTGTTAGATATGATCAGCTTCTTATAACTGGGACATTTTGCAGGAAATATTGATTATAATGATATTCCATTTTGAACAAAATAGAAAGTAATAAAGCGACCTCTCACTTTCTGTAATACCATGTTTTGAAAAGACTGAAGCTGATCAGAGTGGAACTCCTTGGCTCCATTTTGCGGCATCTTTCGCTGCAAATTTTACTTTTAAATGAAAAAAAAATTATAAACAACAAATGTCAAAATACAAAGTAACATTTTAATTAAAAACATTTGTAGGACAAATTCTGGAAATAAACATTCCGTTCTGATCTCATATGGAAAGATTCAAACTCCTGGGCTGTCTCTGAGACAGAAATTCTGACTCCTGCATGGCTCTGATAATATCCCGAGCTCAAGTGTAGCATTGATCCTGGATTCCTTGGCTGGTAAAACTGCTTTTGTGTATGTGTATTTGCATGCATGTGTGTTTCCCGCAGATGGCTTCCATGCCTCTTTATCGTAGCAATTCTCAATATCAGCCAAAAATATCTGCACAAAAGCCACTGTTATGTCTCCAGGCTTGAATACTGGCCAATGTTACATACATGGAGAACAGTAACTCAGTATTTTGAACGGCTATCTCCTGCATTATACTGGCATAGCCTGAGCTGGATAGTGTGTAAACTGAAATTGAATGAGCCATAAAGACTTAAATTGTTCATTTGGGAAGTATGTTCTGAGTGTCGCTGAAACCCTAGAGATCGGGGAAAATAAATAAAAGCTTTTTCTCTTTTGTTATTGGCTTGTGTCGTTGCTTACTGAACCCTGCACTGGGCAGCCAGCAAGGTCCTGCAAGGGGCAGAGGACTTGAAATTTCCATTATGCTGTTGTCTTGTGGCAGCGTTTGGTATAGGTGAAGTGCCTTCCACAAGCAGCCTCTGCACAGGGCACGCAAAATTTGCAGCAGCTTGAAAGCTGCATGGCTTTGCCTCTCATTACTGAAGAAATAAAGCTTCCTTTTAGACTTTACCACAACAATAGGGGTTCCAGATGCAGTTTTCTATTACAGACTGGCGACAACAAAGGTATGTATTTTCTAGAAATAAGTGCCATTTTCCATTCCAATAACCCTATGCAATTCCATGGCTCTACATGTTCCTTATTTTAGGATTAATATATCTGATAAGAGGACTGGTTGTTCGGATTCCCTGCAATGCAAGGGGAAAAGGGTGCTGGTTTTTAGAATAAGATGTCAATTGAAATACTTAGACTACTCTAAAATATATGTATTAGTATCTTTTAAAACTTGCTGTCTAGTAGTCTCCATTTACTTGCCATTGCCTCTAGTTCATAGAGCGGGAAAATATACAGCTTGAGAAAACAAAGCTGAACCCATCTACTCATTATTCTACTGATTTTTACTGCCTTTCTTTACAACACAAACAGGTTTTCCCTGGCATATACCTCAATAGTCTCTGCTGAGCCCTGCAGGACTGCTCCTGCCTGGTGCTGGGAGGTGGGCTGCTCACAGCGACAGTGCAGCCCGGTCGACGCAAAACTTCCCCAGATGGCTGGGTACCCTCATGCCACAGGATCTGACTGTGTACTGGGGGTCCCCAGACCTCCTTGCAGCTGTCCTTGAGCTGTCCTTGCAGCTCAAACAGGCTGTCCTTGCTGCAGCCCAGGCAGTGGGATATGGCTAGCAAAAGAGTTGTTGGGGCCCAATCATTGCACTGGTGCATTAGTGATAACTACAAATTAAAGGAAACTCAGTGTGGTATTTGGAGCGTGTGTGGGCTCCTGTTGGGAGATTCTCATCCCTCTCGTTCAGCTAAGCCCAGGGGATTCCTGATCATGCAAAGGACTGCAGAGTTTAAAGCATTTTCACACCACTGGGGTATGTTTGGAAGAAGACTGTTTCAGATGCCTGGAAGCTTTGGAGCAGCACAGAAGAGGGCAGTTTGGGCCTGGCAGGAGGGGGAGGTTTAGCATTAGGAACACATCCAGAAGCAGCAGAGTGACCCCTTTTTCCTCCATCCAGGTTGCAATGCTGTCCCACCGAGAGTGCCACGTTGGGGAGCGGACAGAGTCCAGCTGGGAGCCTGGTGGGGGGCACCAAGCAGAGGAGGTGGCTTCTCTCTGTGCTCCAACACTGACAGGGAGAGGCTGAAACAGGAAGGGATGGGACGAGACAGGGCTGTCACACACAGTGTTTCAACCACACTGTAGTGACAGGGGATTTTTCTCTGTCATGGGATCATGCGAGCAGCCCTGTTCCACCCACCTGTATCATTACCGAAACAATGGATGACATATCTTGCCTGCTATTGTCTGGGTAGCAAATATACTTTAGGGAGGGAATGAAAGGTGGGTGTGAAAAAGCTTGACTGCTATAATTGTCTCTTATTATCTTAAACATTTCTCCCTTTTTTTCTGCATGCAGCCTCAAGACAAGGGAGGGAGTAAGGAAGGTGTTATCTGGGGTTGGCTCACTTCCCTATTTTGTGTTTTGTTTGTGGTTTTGTTTTTATTTTTTAAACTGGAAATTAATATTTAGATTATGTATAGTTTTAATGAAACAAAATCATTCAACCTTTTTCTCCTCTTTTTAATTTCAACCAGTCCCTTGGAAGCTAAATGCTTAGATTTAAATGACATTTCTCTGTTCACAAAAGCAATGATTTCTTATGTGATCCGTGTCACTGCGAAAAGTGACATAATTCTTGGGAGGGATAGGATCTTGTAGGTTAGGTTATATGAGTCTTGTTATTCTGGGCATGAATCTTATTATTCTGGGAGGGTCCTCATCTTTTTTTTGTTTTCATCATATTTTACTGAAGGCTTTGACGTACATTCAGCAGCAGATTGGACTGTGACAGGCAAAGCAATTTTCATCTCCAGCTTCTTCCTTGCCCCTTTTTGGGAAACTTCTGCCCCCGCAGTATAGACTGTGGGACTTCTCCTAAACCTGAGCAGTTAACAGCCAGGTTTATTCAAGTAAATCTTAATCCGTTTTGATTCATGGCAACATACCATCCTGCAAAATGTGATGGTCAGAGGTCACTCAAAAGCCACCCAGTCACCACAGCTACAGGGGCAGCAGCTTTCAGGAGGTGACAGAGTGGACAACGAGGGAGCAGAGATCACTTCAGTGGCAGGATTTTAATCTGACAGTAAATGTGTGGCAAGATCCTTAAAGCCTCCCAAGGAATAAAAGTTACAGGACAGCAAAGTATTTGTATACTTGTTCCCCAATAATTGTAATGTTTCTTTCCCTCTTGTGCCTGCACAAGCTCTTGGTCTGATGACAAGGAAAGCTTAAGCCGTCTTCAGCTGTTTCTTGAATTTTCCAATAGCATTCCAGTATGAAATCCGAAGGAGGGATAGCAGCATTGTCTGTCATATTTAGCTGCTGTGAGATTGTGTGACATTAAAGCACAGGGAGGAAAACAAAATCTTGAAAGCTGATAATCCCTGCACTTTGTTGGCTACAGAAAAGCCAGGTTAATCCGAAAATATTGATGCTGTTTCTGGTGCTGACATACCATCTGCCCTTCTTCGTGCTAGACATGACTGGATATGAACTTTAAAGCTCTTCTTTAGGTGACACTTATTTGTGTCTTCAGACATGTTACCTTCATGCAAACATGCTTTTCCTTTCCCTTGTAGAAACCCATTTGCTTTAGTGATATTGTAATTAACACACGGCAGCAGATGCTAAGGGTTGGCCTGGGGTTTTTGCGTTCTTTCTGGAAGGGTTTTGGTGGACCTCCAGTGCCTAGTTCTCAGGTGCAGCAGTATGCTCTCCTGATGTTCTGGCAGTCTGTTTGCCTTGTTCCCAAGTGGTAGACAAAGCAAGCAAGGCTTAATTTTGGCAGCTATGGATAGGAAGGGGAGAAAAAGTCTTGCTGAAAACCAGCTAACATGCTTAGAGAAGCTGGCCCAAGAACCAATAGGTAAATCCCCAGCAGTGTGTTGCCTTTTACAGAAAGAAGTTCTATGAGGACAGTACAGTGACATTTTGAACAAAAGCTAATATTAAGCCTGGTTGGACTGCAAGGAACCCATAAATTCCTCTATTTCTGTAGCAGGGCATATTTTGAATGCAGTTGCCTGACCAAACTAGAATGGAATTTTAAAAAGTAAATACATTCTTTTGGCTTAAAGAAAAAAAAAATAAATTACTTCCTGAGAGCAGTGCTGCACCTTGCGTTAGAAAGCATCTTATATATGAAATTTTAAATAGCAATAAAACAATTCATTTAAACTCCTTCTAGCAACCCACAACCCAATTTTCCTTTCTTATTACAAGCATTTATGACAAACACACTATCCAGGATTTTTCTGTGTATGGAGACATGAATACAGCTTCCTTAACTAATAGGATTGCCTGTTTTATGCTAGATACACATTTAACACATACCTTTATAATACAATTATTGATGCAATGGATTAAATATGAGAACTACAAAACCATACAAGGAATTAATTTCCTGATAAGGCTAGAAGGATTCATGTGCACTGCAAGGAAATAGTACAACAAATAGAAAAAGTAAACTATGACAGTATTTCTTGCTTTATCAACATTATGGGAATAAGACTGTATGCCAAAAATAGACCTGTTTTGGAGCTGTATTAAACCACACTGTTTTAAATAAACACACTTAGATGTGTTATGATGTTAAAAGAACAGTTTTATGGTTGCATAGTCACTTTACCAAAAAGCCAGGAAATGTCAAAATTAAAATAATGCAGGAGATAAATCTGTCCCCTCCATTGTGTCTATGGATTATGACATAGTTGTTAATGACACAGTCACATATAGATTTTTTTTCCAGAGGACCATACCTCATTCATCACGTAGGATGGATGCTGCTCACTTAATCAGCAGTTATTCAGTCTGTTGTTTACTCCTTATTATAAGATGAGAGGCTCCAAGCCTTATTTACTGCACAGTATTAAAATCATTCTCTAAAGACAGAATTTTCAGTTGCCTCCTGGGCTTTTCTATTGAGCTCATCCCTGTGGTATCTGAGCACTTTGCAATGAATGCACTTATTTATACAAGACCCTTGTGAGAATAAGGGATATTATTAGCCCTGTTTTACAGATTCACAGACAAAATTTTGGTTTTCCAGTCTGAGGCACCTACGGCCAGATTTTTCCAGTGTGCTCAGCTTTATCTGTTTAAAGCAGAGTTCAGGTCCTATTGAGCTCAGCGGCAGCTGCAATACTGAGCATTTCAGCAAATCAGGCCCCAGGGTATAAAGTCTGATACCCAGAAAAAAAACATATGCAGAATTACTTTCTGCCTAGAGAAAGTTTGCTCTTTGGTGTTTCTGACTTCTTGTCCGATCCACCCCTTTTCTCCCTGACCCCCTCTCCCACCTCTGACTGCTGCCCTGCCTTCTCCTCTGAGCCCTGGTGAGGGGAACCAGGGTCAGGCACGGCCATGAAGATGGCTGGGCAATGCAAACAGGCACTATGCAGAGGATGCACAGCAGGAAGGAGTTCAAAGGAGAGGTTTAGAAACATTGCCTGGGCAGGTAGGCCTGGCGTTAGGAAAGCCAGAGGTCAGCTGGAGTTGATACTTGTGGGGGATGTCAAGGAAAAAAAAGAGAAGCTTCTGTGCTACGTTAGCAGTAAAAGACTGAACAAGAAAAATGTGGAACCATTGCTGAGTCGGGCAGGTGATTTGGTGAAAGCAGAAAGATGTCAGCTTGGATGTAAGGAAAAACTATTTCCCAGTGAGAACAGTTAGGCCATGGAGCTGGTTGCTGGAAGAGGCTGAGTAGGCTCCATCCTTGGAGGTTTTCAAGGAGGTTAACTGGATAAAGCCCTGATAAGCTTGGCCTGACTTCCTGACTGACCCTGCTTTCAGCAGGAGGTTGGCCTAGGGAACTCCCTAGGTCTCATTTTCACGGAATTATCCTCTGGTCCTGCAGTTTCAGCTCTACTCTGTTTTACAAGTGTATTTTTCCAAAACAACGACTTATCTAAGATTTGGCTGTGGTATTTTTACATTTGAACTACACAGCTTTCTGAGAAATCCAGTTCCAAGAAATCCACCTCAGTCCTGGGCTGGCTCATGTGCACCAGGGCAGACATCTGAGAAACAAAGTGGGCATTTACTTAAATTTTCCCTCCACATGTGAACTGAAAGATTCCTTTCTTCTTTTCCAATGGACTACAATGAGGCGAAATTTAGGAGTTTTATTCTTGGGTAGAGGAAAAGGGACATACCTGACATGAGGACCACAGTTTCCTTGAAATATGAGGATGCTGATGCTTTTCAAAATGAGTTTGGGAGAAAGTGCCAAAAATATTAAAGGGGAAAAAAGGGAAAATGTGTTTTCCCCTAACTTCGTTCTCAGATAAAGAGTAATTATATTTCCCCCAGATGAAGAAAACTACTAACCAACAACGACAGCAAAAGATGAACAATTAATACTTCCACCAAAATAGTTGTAGTCTCACAAAGCTGTAAGCAATGCAGGTACAGCCTGGGGTGGAGAGGAGCCTTAAAATAGGTCATGATCTCCAAATCACCTAGAACAAGGGGCTTTCTAGAAATGCTTCTTGCATGTTACCTTCCCATGATAAAGATACAGCAAGTGGGAAAGGAACTGCCAGAAAAGAATGACAAATCTATATCGAATTAAACTGTGGCTCTCTTGGGTGCACAGCCTGAAGCATCTCCCTCTTCTCACTCAATAAATTTCCGCATACTCTCTTTTTGCATGCAGTACTGTGGATCACACAAAAATAAGAAAAGTTTTAAAGAGCTTTTCCATTTATAAATGTATTTCAGAAATTTCAAAGTGCATTTCCAGTGAAGATGTATTTTCAAGGCTGCAAAATACAAAAACATTGTGTATGTGTAAAGTTCTACCCTCTTAATTTGTGGTTCATTTTCTTTCAACCAATAGAATAGTTTTCAGCTTCTGTGAAGGCAGAAGACATGACAGCAATTTACTTCAGTTATGTGTACATATCTATATGCACATGCACACAAAACCAGGAAGAAGTAGTTTGAACTGAACTAAGAAAAGCCACATCAGACCTGAGAAAAGGATTTGCATGATTAACTAAGTCAATTTTGAACCCTGGAAGGCTTTGCATCCTTCACTAGATGCAGTGATATAAATATTATTTCCTTAGTTGCATGCTTATTGAGACCAATGTTGAGATTCATATTAGGCAGTACCTCACTTCCAGAGTGGAGGCCTCTGCAGAACCAGTGTCAGCACTGGGAAGCTGAAATCCTGCTGTAGTGGCAGGAACCTGTACACATTCTCTGCATCCCCCTTCTGTCAGGAAACATCCTTGACATAAAAAATTCATCGCATGACCAAATGGGGTGCAACGCTCTCAAAGTGTACATGCATTTGAGCCCAGTGAGATTTTTGGGATCTACTAAACCTCAGCTGCTTAGCAAACGACCAAAGCAATCAATTTGTGGATCTTCTCTAACAGCCTCAGGTTTTAACATTTTCGTCTCTGGTCACCATGAGCAGTGCTGGTACCCTTTCCAGCCCCATGCTGCCCACAGGTAATAAGCTGAGAAACCACTTTTCCCCCTTCTCAGCCTGGTTCCCAATTTCATGCTGAGCCATGCCCTGCAGCACGACTGAAGTTCAATCAGGAGGTGAATGAATGCATAGATGGCACAGCAGGCTTAATACCTGTAACTTTAATTTCCTTCACCTTTATAGACTGGCAAAAGGAAGAGGTAACTTTTTTTTTTAAGGGAATGAATCCTGTGGCTGTAGGGGATGGGCTTCATTGAAGTAACTTTGTGTTTACTACCGAAAAAAGAAAGCTTTAGGTTTATTGGAATCATCCAGTGAAAAAGCAAAGAAAAAACAGGTCATCCTCCTATCTCTCATTTCCTCTGCTCCTTTCCTGCTCCTTTATACAGTTTGAGGGGGACTTTCTGACATCTTCTCTTCAATTTGGGGCTGTTCTTGGCACTAATTTTTAGTTTCACTGGGAGCATTTGAACTCTTGAATAGCGCTTCTCTTATCATCGCCACACCAAGTAGTTATTGCTACAAAAGAGGGGAGAGATAGAGAAAGGCACCTAATACTTCCCGGCTGAGGCAACTGCTGCTACTAACCTGCTTTTTTTACAGAGCAGTGAGTCATGCATTAGGGTAGAAACAAGATTTATTTATCTGAGTTAGAAGAAATAAATAAAAATTGAGAACAAACAAACAGTAGTCATTGACAGTCAGTTGTACCTAATGAATAATATTCTTGGGTAAGCAGACATTCGTATGTTTACTGAGTAAATTTTTCCTCAGTGCAGTTGCTCTTGGAGACTTCTGTGCTGGTACTAATTCTGTGATTATAACCCTCTCTATCTCTTAACACTCTTTGCTTCCTGCTTGGTAATTTTGCTTCTTTAGGGAAGTCAAAGAAAAATATCTCCTTTTATAACAAGAAAGAAGCATCATGTGCATAGTGAGAGTGCCTCACAGACATGTGTCTTCCTAAAGCTGTGGCCTCATAGCCAGCTTATGATTTTGGGTAGGACACACTTCTATTTCGGCAGACCTTGCTGGTGACTTGGTAGGGACATTTTCCTGTTTTTCAGTTGCTGAAATGCACTAAACCTATGAAAGCATTTAGTGAATAATTATCTGGTACGACTTTGCTGTGCGGTCTGTTGCTCCACGTGGCCCAAGGCTGTTACCTCAGGGGCAGGGCTGCTGTGGGACATCATTGTGAAGATAAAGGCGCTGGAAAGTTGTCTGGCTCTGTGCTCCGATAGAGCCCATATTGGGGGAAAAAGCCCCAGTTAGGAAGCTGCTGTTTCTTTAAATGGGAGATAGAAAGCTGAGGAAAGGTTTTGGGCAGAGGCTGTGCAGTGAAGGGAAGAAAGATTCACGGTAGTTTTCAGTGTTGTTCTCCTTTTTTTAACAAACTCCTTTGTTCAGTTCAGAAGAAAAGATGAATAAGAAGGGGCAGGATGGAAATATAGAAAGCAATGAATGCTGGAGAAAAGGTAAATCAGTTATGCCTGCTTACTGTAGTACAAACACGCAAGATAATAGGATATTGGGAATGTGTCTGTCAAAGCAAAGGAGTTGGGAAGAAAGGGCGAATACAAGTGAGAGTTACCTATTTTCTGAGTTCAATGTCCATAACAGGCATTCATGAACAAGACTAGACTGTTATTTTCAGGGTCTGCAATACTGTTGTTGCGTTTCACATTGATTCCAGGGCAGAGGTGACTGGGATTTGTAAAGGGACAAAGGTGCACCAGCTCAAGGTGACAAATCTAGTTGTCTAGGTCCATTCAAAGCCCACACATGCTACAAAGGCAAAAAGGATATGAGTGATGTCTTTGTAACCCAGTAATCCAAGGCCCCTCCACCAGCTCCTGCAAGTGAACAGGGAAGCCCCCAGGCATTGGCTTTGTGAGAAGCGTGTCCTTCAAGGGGAACTGCAGTAGAAGCTGGAAACCCACCTCGTGCAGTCAGCCATCCCGCAGGTCCCCACTTAAGGCTGTTCTTGGGGAGAGAAGAAAAAGTTGCCTAACCATGCAACGGGAAGGGAAGCTGAGTGTCGAGACCACTGGCTTGGGCTCTATCTCCGTGCTACCTAATGTGTCAATACAGCCCTCGTGAGGTGCGGCCCGCGGCTTCCCCAAAGTCCTTGTCCAGCGTGGCGACAGCAGCTGATGAAGTGCTGTTGGAGAGTTACTGCTTTTGCAGAGCCTGGTCTGAAGGGAAGTGAGTGAGATGCTGCCCAGAGGGCCTAAAGGGAGTGGAAGTTTATAGAAATGACATTTCAGTTTATGGGAAGCATAAGGAAGGACATGATGTAATCAGTTCTGGACATTATTTTAAAGCCTTTGGTTTCCAACTAGATATGGAAAAACATTCACCGTTAGAAGTACTGCTGTGGCCTTTAAGGTGTAGCACTGCTGAGTATGGCCAGAGAGCAGATCAGCACAGGGACGGTTTTGCGAAACCCTTGACCCGAGCTTTAGGATGTTCTTGAAATGAACGCTCAGAGATATGAAAGAGCACAAAACCAATGCTACTTGGGAACTTTGATTAGAATAAATAGCAATCAGTAACATACCCTCTCGTAAGACAATCTCCTCTTCTTTCAGTTCAAACCCCTTCTGTTACTTGCAAAGCATCAGAGGGCGGTAGAATTACTTTGATGTAAAGTTATTTACTTCCAGACTTCTGGTAGGCTGTAGTGAATTATAGTTACTGAACAAGCTTTTATCTAAGGTTCCTGCAATTGAGCAATTAACTTTCTGACTCTTACACTGAAGAAATTCGTGTAAACAGATTGTGGTTATGAAGCAAAATGCTTAACAAGTCATAAATTGTGAATCAGTTGTTAATTTGTCCTTTTTTTTTTGTTTCTTTTATTTTCTGAGCAAAACATAAATTTTATGGCTGTACTGGAGTGGCTTTTTTTTTTTCTAAAGTATTGAAATGTGCATGTCTTTAGAATACAGAAGAATTCCGAGAAAGGGTCACAACCCCTGGCACTTTACTATGTAGGGTGAGAGGATTCCTCCAAGGAACAGGCATTTGGGGAATCGTTGCAAACAAGATTCCATCGGTTATGATAGAGTGTGAATTTATAAATTTGTAAGAAGGGAAAGATTACCTTGCCTTTTCCATGCATAAGAAAATGTGGCTGTGCAGCTAATACAAGGTAGGTCAGGCTATATAAATTAATCTCCTTTCTTATACATCCTACTTCAGTGGGTAGCCAAGCCTACAGGACAAATAATGTAGCTCCTTTGCATGATGGTGCTTCTAATCCTTTGTCCTTGCTTTGCAGAGCTCAACAGCGTTGCCGTATATAGTACCATCAATATCACAGAAGTTTGCCCCATTTAGATAGATGGGACAGCTTCAGACTCTCTGCAGATTCAAGTCTTGTTTTAATGTTGACTTCTTTGGCTCAGAGCTGCAAGAGCTACCTAGGAGGGTAACTTTTCGAGATTAATGATATGCCTATCTATTTCATTTAAGACTAGTCCTTGCACCTTCCCTGGAAGATATTGCACTAAAAAGATTATGGAGTAGAACATGATAAGAAAGGACTTCTCTGACTCCTTCAACTACTTAATAATTAACTATATGACCTCTGTTTAGAAGCAAAGCCAAGCTAATTAATGCATACTTCAATACATTATACTGTCTATTATACGACTATAATGTATAATGTAAATTTAGGAAATATGAAGATCAAGTGTGGATAAAATGTTCCATGTACACCATGACAAGGATTATAAAAGCACTTATTTGCAAATGTCTTCTCTGATTCATTTTATGGCACTTTGCATCACTGTGTAATTATGTATAATTGCTTGAAAAAAACACTTAGACTTCTGGCCCCTTGGGGTGCAACTTAGTCAGAGAGAGACAAAAAAGGGTCAGCATCTGAGTAAGGAATGAAATTTTCTGCATTAGTACAGCATGTTCCCTGGAAGTGGAAATATTTCTGCAGCATCTCCTGCAGGAGGGCTTATCCTAGTTGTCTACGTTCTACCTACTTTTAATTCAAACTTGAAACATTTTCCGACACCTACTGCTTTTGCATCATCCTTGTCCTGTTATCTGAAAAAAAAAAATGCTTCTGATCAATTAGAACTCAGAAACGTCTTCTGTAAAGTTTCTGAAAGTGATTTAAAAAAAATCTTCACGATGTCGAAGCGAGTGAGTACAACAAGTATGATTATCTCCACTTTCAAGGTAGAGATACGGGGGAAAAAGTGGAGTTAGGCTCCTCTGGATGCAGAGTTGCAACAGGACTGAGGAGGGTCTGGTGTTCTTGAGTCCTGCTGTGGTGGATTAGACAGGTAGATGCATGGTTATGCATTGTCTTAATGGTAGGTTGGGCTTTTTCGCTTTAGGTACAATTAAATGCAGAGAATTGGCTTTCTGTGGTGGTCTGCTGGAGCCTTTCAGCAATTAACTGGAAAGTTAGTGTAGGAATAGAAGACAGAGTCCTTTTCCTTTATGAATCCTTTCACAGGTATGGACATCAGTTAACTTTGTTATTTGACAGTTGTGGAAAGTGTCATGAGTTCTGAACAACTGCAATTACTGCTCACCTTGTTCTCTGTGCCTTGACTTTAATGCCTTTAGGTATTTTGCAAAATCCTAAGATAAAGGCTGATATGCAAACAACATCCCTGAGATAAATGGCAACAAATGTTCCGTGTGACATGGTTTATTTGTGAGGTGCTCAGATAACACAGTGATTGGTGTCTGGTTAGACAGATGGGGTTTTATTAATTTTCTCTTATCCTTATGAGTCAGATCTTATTTTGAAAACTAATATGACATCTGGTAGGACTGCTCAAACTGGAGGCTTGAGAGAGGTTGCACTATTCCAGTGTCACAAAGGCAGCAAAATGCAGTAGAGCGGTGAGGGCTAAAATACATTTACCATGAGGATAGCATACGAAGTCTAGACCAGATATGGGCTGAAAATGTCCTGTCTAGGTGACTGAGGAGTTAAAGGTGTCTGTTTCTGGGCTGCGGGACCCACCACCCAGTGGTGGTCAGGGCTGTACATCAGACTTTGGGCTGTTGGCTTTTGCCTTCATCATCAGTAGAAGCGTCTGAGTCTGCAGCCCTGCAGTGTTATGGTGCTGACAGCGACCCTGAGGCTGTGCACAGGAACCATCCAGGCAGCTACAGAAAGGGGAGGGGAAAATCAACGCTAACGCAGTCAAGTCTGATGTCTGACCAAGTTGTGTATCTGCAGTCCCAAATCAGAGCACTCTGTGCAAACATGGAAATTATTTCAGGGCCAAATGTTAGTTGTTGGAATTACTCACAAGCATGCCACTCAAGTCAGCATAGCAGTGCTGCATCTCAGATCTAATTTCTTTGCCTTGCTTCTTCATCCAGCTTTGGAAGGCTTCTCTACAAGTGGTGTTTCTCTTGTGAATTTGAGTTCACCTTTGGAGTGACACACCAAAATGAGAAAATCACCTCTTAAATTATTCCTGGTTAATGTTTGCTTTTCTCTCTAGATTAGCAATAATCCCATATTCATCCCACTTCTCCCTTTCCCTGTCCCCAAAGGAGAGTAGCCTCTAACTTTGTGGTTGCAAATCCAAATCTGAAATCTGTGACGAGATGCTTTCTCCACCAAGCAGTGGTTGGCCCTTGTCTGTCACAATTCACATCTGTAGGAGAAGCTTCATGTTGCATGATTTCAGGAAGAAAATTTTCTTTCATCCGCAAGATTTAGTAGCCTGAAGATATCCATGCTAGGCCAGCAGTGGTCAAAATGTTGGAGCCACCATCTGTTTCGGTTTTGGTAAAATATTTAGTGGGCTCACTAAATGTGAGTGGAACAAAAAAGCTGTGTCTCAAGTGCTAAAATTACAACTGGACATTAGAACTGTGCTGCTAAGTACTTTTTTCTTTTTTTTTTTCAATTTAGTGTCAAAATAAAAAAAAATTGTGTTGAACAGAAATACTTTTATAATTTCAGTGGGACAAACTCCATTTTTTTTTTCAGATCAGCCTACAGTGTTTAATTCAAGCAGAGAGACACGTTTTGAAAAGTCACACCATTAAACGTCTCTCACAGCAAGGTCTATGTAGATAGGCCAACTGAATTAAACATCTCTTTGTACAATATTTCAATTTTTCTGCATTTTCCTCTTCTCTCTATTCTCCTGACTGAAATTATTTGCTGTATTTGATTCAAATTTGTGAAGGGCTTTCTGTTGCCGTGGAACAGTGTTTTCTAAAAAAGTAATCATTCTGCTGGAAAAACATTCAAGGTTAAAGTCCGCTATAAATTAAAGCAGATAGCTTCTGTTTTTCCGTAGTCTTTGGATAAACACAAATTCCAGTTTCCCAGGCTGTAACTTGGTGTCTTTCACCAGTGTATAATTCAGGGAGCATATGAACAACATTTCAAATAAAAAGGAGTATCTTCCCCCTTTTAAGATGCTGACTCCACCTTCCTCAGTCTCCTTCTGTCGATCTCCTCTGGGGGAAGAGAGTTGAGTGTACTAATGACAAAATCACAAATATGCAAAATCCCTCCAGGAGCACTTAAAAACCTGCTTCATCACAGCAGTCTGACATGGACATGAATAGAGGATTGTTCTCTTCCTTCAGATTCCAAGCAGCCATCGGTTTTATTGCATATTTTCACCTATGTGAGTTACAGATTAGTGACAAATACGTTTGAAAGCTAGTCATTACCTCAATCAGTCAATTATTCAAAAGATGTATCAGTGTGATTAGTTGCTCTCAGTTAATTATAGGAACAATAATTAGCTAATAAGGGAGTCCCATCATTCATATAATACTGATTTTCATTGTTTTAGAGACAATAGTTTTCAAAAGCTCCTTGAATCTATATATTGAGAAAACATCCAGGATTACTTTTAAAATAACTTTATCAAATTGCAGGAAGTTCATCACTCTCTTCTAGCTCTATTGGCCAAACTTATACTTCTTCCATCTTCTTGGCACTGGGTTCTGTTGACAATTAATGAATGTATCTTCAAGTGTAGCCTTAGTAGTGACTTACCTTCAGAAGGCAGGATGTCACACAGATGATTAGACAACTTGCTGCATTTAATCACTTCACTCCTGAACAAATCTAAACTGATGCCAAACACTGGCAGAGAAAGATGAGTATGTCAAAGACATTATATCCCATTCCTATAAAGACACATCTGAAATTATGGATGCAAGATCATAGGGTTTCATACGTCTCCTCCCTAAAATTAGCACCCGAGGGAGCATACATGGTGCAGACATTTTGTTTAAATGAGATTCTGCCTCTTTGTTCCTTATATTTGCACTTCCTTCTCAGGACTTTCAGCCCCAACTTGTTAAACCTTTATAGCCCAGTCACATTCCTGAGTCCTAAAAACAAAGAGAAAAGGCCAATATTTTGTCAGGTAAATAGGCAACTAACCCACAATGACACCCTAAGATGTGTTTTGAGAGTCCGACTCCGTGCATCTGGCTCACTCCAACAGAGTCGAGCTACGGACAATAATCTGGCATTTGGTGCTGAAGCCACCAGATATGCTTGGCATGACCAGAGTGGACAAAACAGGTTTGAAAGAAGCTGAGATTCTTCCAAAAGCTAAGAGGATGACTGTCAGGCTAAGAGTAGAGGTCCCTACTTGTGGTTAAAAAGAGCAACTCTACATTTTCCTGTCTCCATGGGCCATGCTTGACGGACCCTGGTTAGCTGGCACAGGCAGCTAAACCACCAAAAGCCAATTCCCCCAAAACCAGCCACAGTGAGGGGAGCATGGCCCTCCATGGGGAGTGGGACACTGGGATCATTGCTTTCATCTGCTGTGAGATGCTACTTCTGCTTGCCCCTATCATCCATCTGAACTATAAGCGCAAGCTGTTTCATCTCTATAGAGTGGCTGGAAACTCTTCAGCCGCTCCAGGCAAGACACTAATCTCAGACTGTAATACACTCCTACCTCTAGCTAGCTCACCTCTAGCTCATAATCAAAAGGGACCTTGGGGTGAGGGTCTTCTTTGCAGCCAACCACAGACTCTTCCAAACTCCCCGACGTGGTGGATGCCCTAAATATTTTTATTATATGCTAGAGACAAGCTTTTAGAAGACTTCCCCTTCTCCCCAGCTCTTCTGATATTTTAAAAACCATATGATTATCTAAGGCTTCTGGATTTAATCTTTTTTGTTTTCATATCACCTCTGTCTTTATGCTGAAAGTCTCTTTTGATTCCTGCCCCAGTTCTAGTTGTCCTGGGCAACAATTGCATTAACATATCACTAATATGCTCAATTTATTTATTTGAAATATTTTTTTTAAATGATAAAGCCCAGTTAGATCTTAGTAGATACTATCATCTTCAACTTAGCATGGTCTATTGGTCAAAGCAACAGGATAGAAGCCTGAAAAATCTGCATCTTCCAAAAATTCCCTCAAAAAATCATGTAAGTGTATCACAGCTTCTTTATATGTGATGTAAGATTTATATCTGACATTGTGTTGTGAGTCATCTGTATATGGTATGCATTATTTTGCAGCTCTCCATTTCCTTATCATAACCTCTAAATACTACTTACGTGACTTGGACTCACAGTTTCAGTGAGCTCCTTTGCATGCTTTCCAAACAAAACCACCCTTCATTATCTTTTTCTTTCTTTGTTGTACTGGATAAATAAAAAAGGTTAGAGGAACACAGAAATCCTGTTGTTTTGAACTTATGCTACCTAGTCCCATTAATGGTTTAATCGTCAAAACCATAGTTTACATATAGTTTTCAGACTGATTTTAAAGAGCTCTTCTCCAAATAGTGAGAGGATTAAAAGCCCTTAAACATTCAAACCAATATTCTTCACTGCATAGATCAAACCATGGCATTGCACTGTTGTTTTGTTTTTGGTTTTTTTTTCGCAAAAACATGTAAATGTCTACAAGTTTCATCTGCATGTAACACTGCAGAAAGGTGAAGATTTTAGGACTGATTTATCTCAGCATTTCTGATTATTTTATCTGGAGATATGTAGACAGTCTCTAGAAAATCATACCACCTCTGATTTTTCATTAGTGCTGTTCTTTCTCTGCAAGACAGCTGCAGAGTCCCTTCTTGTATCCAGTACTGAAAAAGGTCCCACTCTCTTGGGTGCAACTTCACTTGATAACCTGATAGCTATTTTGTCCTTTCCCTATCCCTGTTGCCTGTCTCTTCCTTCTAGTTCATTCCAGACACCCTGCAACTCGTCTCTTAGGCTTTTTCCTTTCTCTGTTGTGAAAAATTTCCCCTTCTTTCCTCTTTTTTTTTTTTTAATTTCCCGTTTCATGTGGCAGGTATGGAAGAAGGCTGATGGGAGGTAGTAGTCCAGGGAGGTATTGCTGCTGCTTGAAGGGAGAAGGTAAAATAGGTGTCACTGCTGAAGAGAGGGACCAAGATAGATGTTGTGAGCGGATGTGTCACCATCTGTGGTACTTTGGCAGAGGGAGGGGTGAAGAACAAGATGATAAACTGTAGCAGCCACAGCAACTATGAAAAAATCTACATCAGTAGGAAGGGAAAAGAGTAAATTAATTCTTCTGTAAGCTGATGAACTAGTTATATGGACAAATTGGGGTAATCACAACCAAATGCACCCCTATTGTCATTGCCTTTTTACAGCACTTCGGGAATAAAGAGGTCCTTGCTGGACTGACAACAATGAGACTCAACAGCTTCTTCATGGCTTCACAGAAGTCCCCTTTCAGGCCAAATTTACCATCTCCTCACACTCCTTCCTGCTGGCACACTCCTTCCTGCTGGCACACTCCTGAGGCAGGAGTAAATAATCTCTGAGTAAACTCAAAGCTCAGTCAGCACACTTGCTGCATTTGCTAGCCACATGGCCAGGCTGAGTGTCTGTGCATGACCAGGCACCTCCACCTGCCTCGCTTGCCTTCCCTGCAGTGCCGCAGGATGGACATCAGACACCTGGGGCACTTTGAGACCCTTCCTCAGAGGCCAAACATCATCTGCTGCAAAGGCACATGAGTTTTCTAGGAAGTAATGTGTCTTAGACACACCACCATATCCCTGCAGCCCTGGAAAGTGTGGACATAGCCAGTTTCACCAATGCGGAGCACTGTCATGGAGGTACTGATCCTCTGCAGGTGAACAGGAGCCTGCAGGCATTTTTAAAAAACAGCTCAATCAGCTTTGAGACCTCTCATTTGAACATCATTGTTTATAGGAGACAGGCAGTTTCCCCAGGACTGGCAAGGGTAGTCAGTTGTCACCTATCTATACTTAAAAAGGCCTAAGATGCTGAGTCTTACAGTCAGAGAGTTGAAGGCTGTGCTGGAAGAACATGTCCAGCCTTGGGATAAAAGGGTGCCCAAGAGAAATACACTGCGAGAAGTGATTGCTAGTACTGACGGAGGGCCAAAGGGTGAGGAGGCGAATAAACACAGCAGTTCAGGGAGGAAATGCTCAAACATGCTGTGCTAGTGATTCAGAGAACTTTGAAATTATGCTATATTTTGACCTCTCTGAGCAATTCTCTTGCATAGGCACTGTGACCTGACACAGGCTGGTCCTACTCACTAATCTTCCTGTTCTTTGCCAGTTCTGGAAAACTTACACTTGTATGACTGAATGAACAACTCATTTATTTTTCTGGAAGGGCATACCTTCTTATGCTGGAAAGTAGATGCAATGCAAATGTTATTGGATCAATCTGATTCAATTACTTTCTGTAATCTTTGATTTAACCTAATTGATAAGAACTTAGAGAGACATTCTGAATTATTTTTCTTTTTTCTTTCTTCCTGTGCTTAGTTTTGTCATAACAGACACTGCAAAGCATTAATTTTACTCCTTTCTTCCAAGTACTATAGCAAAATACCTCAAGTTATTTTAAATATGTATCTATGTATTTTAAATGTGTATCTTGGGTTTTATCAGAAGCTCCTCTTCTCCTCTCTGGATGTGTATACAATCGCATACAAACCCCCATGCAGTTAGCATGGACTAGACAAATACTTACAACATAATCTTCCTGTGTAAAAGATTCCCTATAAATCTGACCCTTCCTGGTCATTAGAAAAGGCTCTCCAATAAAAAGAAAAAAAAATTAGGAAAGTACATGACATAAGGAACTGAACAAACAAGAACTCTGGCATGCTAAAAGACGAAGGAGTGAGGAAAAAGCAAGTCAAAGACCTCTCTCTCAAAATGTCCCCTAATTGGCAAATCCCTTCTGTTTCACCATGGTACTGCAGCACCATGAGGAGACAGATGCCCCCTAAAGCAGTCAAAATCCAAACAATTCTGTATATTTCAGGCCAAAGCAAATAACCTGAATTATGCTAGAAAACGAACCATACCCCAGAACATTTCATGGTAAGCACATGTCACCTGCTTCTTCTTAGAAGCGCTATGAAACAGGCAGGAAAAAGAGGGAATTTTTACCATTTTTCAGGGAAGAACTGTGTAAAATGCAGAAGATAATAGACTCGCAGGCTTGGTCTTTTTCTGAAAGAAAACTTTTCTCTGACAAAGACAGGAGAACATACTGTAAGTCCTCTTGGTCCCTGCTGGCCGTGACCTACTGGACAACACAGGTGTAGGGCTCCTCCACATCATCATGGCGTGCACTTGCACAGCAAAGGACAGGCTAGGTCCCTCAGCTGAGGGGTCTGGGACAGCCATTTCTATTTTATTGCTGGTTTCCAGCATTTCTTCAGCTTTAATTCAACTTTGTATGGCAAAGCAAATGTGTATTTTTCAACCATGGGACATTTCCTAAGTTGAAGCTTGTCTAGAAGAATTTTAGCAAGCTTGGTGAGTGCAAGACACTTTTGGAGCCCATTCAGTAGCATTCATGTGTTTCTCCATGCTATTTAATTTACTGCTGTTACCTAAATGTTTTAGTCATCCTGGAAATATTTCTGTGTGTTGATAAATTTTGGTGATTGTAATAATTAATACCTGCTGGGTAAAAGTCTGTAAAATGCTATATGTTTTTGAGTAGGTAGCTGCATATGGATGCAACCACAGGCATTCAATAATAATAAAAGAAGTATGAATGCTGAATTCAAACCCAATGTGCCTATTGATTAAAATGCCAATAACAGCTATGTATTGTAAAAATCAGGGGCATATTGCAAGATTATATACAGAGCACACAAGTAAATCACTTGCTTAGATTATGTTATTATCCTTGGGGAAAGTAGTTCACATAGTTGTTCTGTCAAGTAAGTTTTTTACATTGCAAGTTAGAAAAATGTAGGGAAACCTGTTAACCCCACTTGTCTGACCTGTTCCTGTCAGAACTATCTTTAGTTGGAGCTTCAGAAGCAACAAACTGCATAAAGTCTACGCCCCCTTTCTAACATTATTATACCCCCTGCTGTTTTAATTTATGTGTTTAATTTTGGTTTGCTGGTTTGCAATATGGCTAATTGCTTGAGAACTCTGCAACCTTACAAGTGAAATTTTGCTTTTATAATTTGTAGCACATCAAGTGTAATAATGTACATTTAATTTCTGAAAAAGATAATTATGCTAATAGAATTATTTGAATAAAAATTCACACTTTATGGGGGATAATGTCCTCTACCTCTTAATTTATACTAATGTAGGTCTGTAAGGAATTTTTAATAAGCTACTTCAACCTAGGGGCAGGAAGGGATAGACAGAAGCAAACGACTGACTGGCCTTAAATGGGACAAAAAAGGCTTCAGAGGATTTTGCAGCAAAAGCTGTCAGAAGTGATGTAGGTATTGGATTTGGATAGATGCTACAAGATGCAGTAACCAGCCTTGGTCACATGGGAGGATGTGGTCTTGCTATGTTTAGCTTACAGAGGAAAAATAAGCAAGGAAAAAGAGACACTGCAGGTGAGCAACTGCATTACGCACAAGCAGGGCTTACAAGCTGCAAGTCTTCATGCAGGCAAGTCATCGCCTCCCCAAAATGCATGGCACATAAGCAGGGCCAGCGCCTTGTGAAACTGACCCTTGGCAAGCTGGCACCCAAAGTGGCAGGGCACCCAGCCTCTTCCAGTAGCCTGGAGAGGCAGCTGGATGGAAAGCACAAAGGCAGGAGAGGAACAACACCTCCCTCAGTGCCAACGAAATGCAATTTATTTTTAAGGCCTTTCATTAGGCACCAGTTAGATGTGAGGGCTTGGAATTGGCTTGAGAGAGATAAGGCACCACATGTACTGCTTTTTGATGCCCAGACAGCCTCCATGCCAAAGTCTGTTTCAGTGTTAAGCAGTGTACGCAGGAACATTTCTGACCAACAATGAAGCTTTTGGAGCTGGAAGGGGCCATACCAAGGCCAGGCTACCCAGAGGGGCTGCTAAGCTGTAGCCCAGCATGGTCCAGTGTCTCACCCCAGCATCACCATCCCGGGTGATGCACATTCAGTCCTTTTCACCTCCCCAAGTCCTCTGCGCACAGATGAAGTACCCTGAGAGGTGCCTCAGGGTCTTTGCTTTTCAAGGATGGGTACCACATTAATTTTCGTGGAGATGTTAGGATTCTTGCTGCATTGGGCACCTCTCCTTGCTGCTGGGAAAGCTGTGCTTTCGGCTAACCCACTTTGCATTCAGTCTATAGGAGCCTTATGCAAATGAAGTGTTAAATCAGTGTAGCCCTGTTTTCTGTATTTTATTTTGGAAGAGATCAGTTATTAATGTGACCAGGTTTAAAAACGTGTATGTGATCCCCCTCTCTTCCCAGAGTAAAGTTCCTTCTCCTGCTCGGTGAAAGACTGGCCACTGGTCTCTGTGAGCGTTAAGACACACTGAAATCTCATGCAGCAGTGTACATTTATTGCTTTTAAAATTCCACTGTTGGAGGTTTCCAATGTTGACTATTTCATTAGTAGTAATTCTCTAGCCTTCGAACGAGGAAACTGTTGCAAATCCTTTATGAACTGCTTAAACAGGGAAGTATGATAAATGAAAGTTTCTAAAGGTGGTGACTTTCATACTAGATTGGTATAAAATACCATAATTAATGCCTAGACTGTCTGTGCATATTTTCTCCCTTAATTAATTGAGGATTTTTTTTTATATGCCATAAGTATATTTACAGGTGGTAAAAGAACAGGATTGGCAGCCTAAGAGCTTAAAACACTATTTATCCATGGAAAGGGTGTATGAGCAGCAGGTTTTGCAAAACTCCTCTGTATTTCTTCCCTTTAGCAAAGTATGTGTCTTCCTTCTCCCTCCGCAGTAAGTTAATTATCCAGAGGGCTGGTGATTTCAAGGTCACAAATAGGGAGACACTTTTTGTAGTGTTTCCTTTTTGCTAGAAAGGAGGAGGGGACTGAGACCAAGTCTATTCATTTCACAAATGCTGGCCAACGTTAATATCTGAATACTTTCTTGATTTTCTCTTTTAGTATGGGAAAGAACTTTAGTATCTTGGATACCACATTGTGGTAGCTGTTGCCTTTTAATGTTAATCCCTACAGGCCATCAATCCCTAACTGGTGTTACTACTTACTGAAACTGAGATAGTTTCAAACTGAGATTTATAGGTAAAGGATTCCGTATCTTATGACTAATTCCTTGAGTCGTATGGTTTCACTTCATTTTAAAAATTTCTTAGGCCATCAACCACCACGGATTTTTAGGTGGAACTCTTCACTGATTTGATTGGGGAGTACTTAAAAACATTATTGGATGATATGGCCTCATACTTTTATGGAGCTGAGTTACTTAATGTTGACTGAACTTTTTTTTTTTTTCCTGAGACTTGGTCTTTTTTGGTTTTGTTTTCCTTCCATACCTTTAAATACGAAGTGCCTTATAACTGAGGAAGAGAGAACAAGTTTTTATGAAAAAAATATTGCTATGAATCTTTGCTGAAAACACATATCGAGGTTATTTTTACTTTCATTGCTGAGTTTTGCAGAATAAACAGATTACAATAAACAGAATACAGAGAGGTGATAGCATTATTATTATTATTTATACAGCACCATAAATGTGCATTCTGCTTAACAGACAAATAAAAGACCTCTCAGGAGATCACTTCAAGTTCAACTTCAGCGTAAAGTACAACTTTCTTATGAACATTTCCTTTTTTCACAGTTGCAAAGAACAAATATTTCAGACTGGAGTCTGTTAAACTGAGGAACTGAAATCCTTATCTAGGCTCAAAAAGAAAGTGATTTCATCACACTGCTTAAATGTATAGGCCAAAACTCCCTCTCTGATAAAAATCCTTCTGACTGCTGTGGAGGCCAGAGCTGACCCAATACTCCCATCAAAGCTGATAGAATCCCTGAGTGCTCTGAATTTTTGAAAATTAAGGACATTTTTTACATTTTTAAAGGTGATGCCTCAGTGTCGGTCATAACATCTCACAAAAACTGTTGCAACATACCAAACTGCATTATGCACAGCACTTGCTTTCAACCAAACCTTAATCTTAAAAAAAAAAAAAAATTATTTAATTTTTCAAAAAGCATAAACACTGAAGTGGCCCAGGCCTAGAGAAATTCTGTGAGGAAGGAAATACTTGGAGATTGAATTGATTTAGAAACCCCAGTTGGAGTACTGATCTGGGTGATGAAAGACAATTGTGCAAGCCTGTCTCCCAAGGTGTTGAGAAGATGTATGTGCGCTGCTGTTGCCCATACGCATGAGCTGGGTGCCACAGGAGTGCAAGGAAGAACCCTCTCCAGAGGAACAAAATATTGCAAATGAACAGTTTCAGAGGAAATTCACTGAAAATATTAACCAAGTAACAAAATGAATTAATTAAAAATAGTGCATTAAAAATACCAATTAAAATAAGTGCCTATCCAGTATAATGTTAACATATTTCAGAGGGAGTACAGACTGTTTGTCAGAAACATTTGTAAATTGCAAGGCAATAAGAAATACTGGCAGGTGTCAAGTCTGTTAGGGATAAATCACAGCCAAACCTCAGATGCTAAGTCAGGAAAGAAAATGGATTTCGGTGTATCTGCAGCTAAGATCTTTGGCAGGATGAAAAAAGTTTTTGTGTGCCAGAGGAACACCTCATCAGAGCAAAGTCTTTCTTTTATAGCTTAATTGTTAATGTAAAACCACATTAATGAAAATGTGGTGAGGAGATTTATCTTAATTTAATCTCTGGGCAAACTGGGTAGTACTTCTAGATAGCCTGTTTCAGTACCTGTGGGAATTCACTTGACCAAAAGACCAACTTTCATGCCCTTTTCATAGTCAGTGTGTAGAAACAGTCAGCTTTATAGTACAGTTTCTCTCATCCTCATCTTGAAGTCAACATCTGATCAAATAAATTTTGTTCTGAGAGTGTCTATTTCTTGCTGCTGTGCAGAGAAGGTCTAGCTTAGGTGCAGACATTGGCACCAAGGATGGATAATGCACACTGAAGAGAATCCTCTACTTTGTGGTTGAGGAAAGACGTCTCCTTTGTGCCGCTGTTCTGGGCACTGAACGCTTAGCTGGAACAAACAATGAGAAATAATACCCCAGTAAGAATATGACCCTAATTATTCATCTTTTTGTCTTTACACAAAGGTAAACACAAGCCAAAACCTTTCCCCTGAATAAAAATATTTAGAGTAGGTCCCAAGAGCCACACTTCATCTCTTGTCCCTGTTTACTCACATAGATGTCACAGGAATACTGAGGCATACTGCCTGGATTTTTGTAGCTCCTCTGAACATGAATTACTGTTATTCTTTCTAATCTTCACTATAAGTTATCTAAAGATTCCCAGAGTCCCAGCTAAGCAATGACAGAGGATAGATTTCAATACATTCTAAATCTGTACCAGAGAACAGACGTACTGCATTTTTGTGGGCAAGAGTTTGTTTTGAGCATATGCACCATCCTTGTCCTGAACTCTCCATAAACTGTAAGAGTAAACAGAGGGTGCTCCATTATGGCGCTGCAAAAATCTTCTGGAAACCTGTGTTTGTCTCTGAGTCATGAACAAAAATTTATTTGTGAAATCTGTATCAAATGCTTCATTTCCGGTAGGAACATGTATTTTTTAAGAAACAGAAGAAAAAAGGGGCAAAAGTCATAAAATTTTCACTTCAAACAAGTAAGACCTGACACGGTTTCAAGTAAATATGAATGGTAATAAAGATGTTCTAGTGTTGCATTATATTCTCAAATTGCAAAAATTAGTAGACTGGAATCGTGCATCGTTCCAGACCTGTACAGATAAGAGGTCCTTTGGTCCTCAACTGGTCATCCATAACAATTCCAAACACTTCAGAGTTTGGGAATTCTTTCTTTTCTATTGATTTGGCCCAGTGGCTAGGAAATGACCATAATGGAAAAAAAAATCCTGGCTCCTGTGAACTCAGTAGGACTTTTGTTGTCAACCATATCTGAAGTGGGATTTCCCTGAGTGTCTAAACAAACTAGAAGCAAGCAGCAGCAGCTTGATAGAAAGTTTTATAAAACTAAGAAGAAAATTTGTCTTCCAGAGATTAAAAAGCATTGAAGCCAATTCTGTTGAATTGGAGCCCATCTTCTGACATACTTTGCAGTCCTTCCCAGTGTGATAATTGATTTCAAATACCACCTGAAAACACTGTAGGATGGCATCCAAAAAAGGGGACATCTAGTATACCTGGCTGACATTTGTTATTACAGTCCAATTTCTGAGCAAATGCTTTTGGACACAGTCCTTTTCCTGACCTGAAAAATGAGATCAGGAAGATTATAAAGCAATTCCAATGAGGCAAATAAAAATTGACCTGGATTTTTTTTTTTTTTAAGTCTCAATCAACAAATAACATCTAAATCACCAAACAGTCCCTGAAGGTGTTTGAAAGCCTAATACAAAATTTCAGTTTAAAGGGCTAAAGGAAATTTCCCTCTAGTCTGTGGAAATGGGTTCAGTTAGTGTCTCAAGTTCTGTTCCAGGTGGTTTTAAAACTGACTATTTTAGATCTGCTTTACCTTGATAATCCTTCCCAAGACTATCCAAGAAGAGGTCTGGGTGTTCTGAGGATTCAGAGATAAAAAGAAGCCTCCAAAGTGGTCTTAGTGCTCACTTCAGATGCTTCTGGCCTTCACCCAGCAAAGCACTTAAATCTGTTCTTCTCTTTGAAATTGGCTTGGTGATGTCAACAGGGCTTCTCATGTGTCTGCAGTTAAATACCAGCAGAAATGATTATTTAGATCTAACCCCCCCGCATCAAGGCTTGAAGTACTCATGGTAGTCACTCTAGGGGAGGGCCTTGTTTTATGTTGCTGGTGATCACATTAACAAGTTACTTTTTCCCTTTCAATAACCACCCTGGCATTCGGCTTGCTGCACAGTGCTCCAGTTCAGGCTCAAAAGCTTCTCTTGGCCAAACTCTTCCCTCTCAATCTTGCATCTGAATAGCCCTACTCAGCCCCATCAAACACTTTCTTGGTACTCACACAAATTTACTGCAAAAGCCTGTTTATTGCTGGGGAGAGCTGACCCTTGATAAAGCCAGGATAACTTTTGCTAATTAAAGAACAATTCACCTTCTCTAGCTTTGCCCTTTGATTTCTCTTAGAAATCCTTTTGTCCTTAATAGAGAAACGTCTACATGATGAAACAAAGCACAAGCTTCTGGTGACCCTTGTTTGAGTAGAAATCTAATAGCTGTCTTGCAAGCTGGGGAACCACCTTTCCTTTCCTTTTTTTTTCTTTTTTTTTTTTTTCTTAGAACTTTGTAAAAGCTAATTGGAAAGCAATCACAGCCCAGCACTTAATAGACTTTCACATTTTAATAGCAAACATTTTTTTTTCTGTGTCCAAGAGGCACATCCTGGGCAATTTGCTACCTTTCATAGAAGGTAAGTAGTTTGATCTTGGTTAGAGAAAGGCTACAGTGTATCAATTTTATTACTTACTTCGTATGAGAATAAATGTTTTATAAAAGTTCTGAAAATAATTTCCTATGTCAGGGAGGGTGAAACTTAGTTCTACTACTCAAGATGCTTTAAAGAGTTTTCTCTGAGTCTGTTTTCTCAGTTGTCTCACTACAACTGGATCAGTTTTATTACCCTGAAGAAATAATTTGCTCTTATTAAGACCAAAGTACTCTATTCTATAATTTAGTATGTTACATTAATCTTTAACATTAAAAGGCCTGAGCCAAAGTTCACCAAAATCAATGGAAAGTCTGCTAGGGACACCAGAGGGCTTTGGATTCTTTTAAGGGAGTTTGAGTCTGAAGAAGTCTCTATACTGCAGTTATTGTGGGCAGCATGTCTAACTCAGATATTATTAGAGGTGTAACTACGGCAGTACAGGGCTCTGAGGGGCCAAATGGTAAGTATTTACGCAACTCCTTGAGCAGGTGGGGCTTTTTTTAGTCTGAGCTGATTTTTATGCTGCCATGGTTACACTACTCGAAATACCTGCCCTAGTTAGCTTAAATTTAGCTTACGTATGGTTACACAAGTTGAAGTCACTCCAGTATAGACATATTTACTCTCCCTAGAGGTTTCTTGTGTTATAGTGATATGATTTCATCCCTTAAATCAGAGGTATATCTCTGTCTGGTTTTACTTCATCACAGGCTGGACCGTGCTCCTGCTCGTCAGCCGTCACCCATAACAGACAGTCTTCTCTAGCAGCATTGTCATTTTCAGTTACAACTTTTTTTCTTCTTTCATTCCTTGAAAAGATTTCGATACTCCTCCTTTTCTGATAGGTAAATTTTTTCCTAGCCACCTGTGTTTCCCTGGAAGATCTGCTAATAGCAATAAATTAATCCCTAGATGCATTACAGCATGGTTGAGCACCATTATATTGACAACTGGGCCAGAAAAACCCTTCTAGCTCAGTTCCTTAGAGACTGAACAAAAAAAAAGCCATCCTAGAACTACGTTGATATTAGGCAGTATAAAAATTGTGTTATGTGCTGCAAGCATTCTTTTCCTCCAACTGCTA
Organism: Chlamydotis macqueenii; assembly: GCF_036417535.1. Classification (NCBI taxonomy): domain Eukaryota; kingdom Metazoa; phylum Chordata; class Aves; order Otidiformes; family Otididae; genus Chlamydotis; species Chlamydotis macqueenii. The sequence continues at coordinate 95,764,673 of NC_141556.1, read as the reverse complement.
GTCAAGCCTAAAGCTTAACAAACATATTTTAGAAGTGTCCAGTATCCTTACTTATCAGTCTGAGAGTCCTGAGGATCTCTTCTAATTTCAGAAGAACAATTAAAATCCTACAATACACACCTTAAACATTCATTTAATGAGAGAGAAAGTCCCTTATTAGGTTAATTTATATTCAACAAGGGAAAACCTGATATCTGTAAGCGAACTTACGTACTCAAGGATAGTCTGTCTTTGTTATGGTCTTCTATGTCTAGTTGAAAATCCTTCACCGTATCCTAATGTTTCATTATGGGCCTAATCCAAAGGTGGCTCAGACAAAGAAGGGGCTGCCTGATACTTTCAGTCTCCTTTGCCTTGTACCAGATGGAGCTAAAAACTTGCTCTCTCTAACCTGTCTGTAATGCTTGTTTTTTTGCAAAATGTAACGAAGGTTCCTTAAGGCAGGCAATTTTGTGTCCTCATTTTCTGTTGCTTTAATTTTTATTTCTTTTTTTTAAAGTTTGTGAGAATTTAGGGTAGACTTAAATGATTTCTTCTTACTTTCTTCACAAGCATGATGGCTACAAGTTTTTAAGGAAAGACTTGAATCAAGTGAGTGAGGAATAGAATACTCTGGCTGCAGCAACAGGTATCGTGAACCCTGCAATTAATTTTCAAGTCATGGTACTGGAACCCTTCCACCTTCTGTGTCCTCAATGCGTGGACTTCATGAGAAGTATTACTACGACTTCTAAATGGAAGGAAAAATGAGGGAACAAATTGAGCAGTTATTAAGAATGGAGCTATTTTCCTGATGAAACATGACTCATGCTGACAATGGAAATTCAAAGTACTCTGCAGATTTAATAGTCATATGTAATATTTCACTAGTGATAAATGTTACTTGAGAAAGATAAATCTTGAAGGGACAGAAATTCTGCCTGAGTTTGTTCAGACAATTTTGTATCTTTTTTCTTGAATACCTTTACCACAAAGTCTATAAGGAATGAATGTCTAGGCTTTGGGAACAGCTCAACTTAATTGCTAAGCCTAACACATGCATGTCCATAGACTCTGGCATTTTATTCCATACCTCTTGTATTTTTATTGTTTTACTTCAGAACAGAGGCTATTTCTAGTTGATATGCATGAACTGTATCAGGTGAATCACTCTGATACAGCCAGTTAATAATATATATTCTCACTTATCTTGAAGGGTTAATGAAGACAACTGTTGGCAGGCAGTTTTATAACATTCCAAATACCTGGTACGAAGGCATCAGCTCAGAAGCCAAAGGAGGCATAGGCAGACTTTATGCCTTATTCTCTTTTCTTCTTTGGGAGTTGCAGAAATATAATGATGCAAAAAGGCCTTTATCATGAACGTGTGTTGGTGGAGACAGGACTTATTATGTATTAATTATAATCTACCACAAGCCCATCAGAATGTTATGGCTGGACGAAAGAAAAATACCTCTTTACTGTAATCTTGATGGTGTATCAAGCTGTCATAGTTCCTTCTATGTCTGTAAGAATGAGTGAGTGTATTACAGTATAACTGTATTAAAGTAGCTTTTGCAAAACTTCTCAACTTTTCCAGCGAGTTTTAATAGCTAATATCAATGTTGATGTAACATAAAAGAAAAATTTTGTTCTTATACTTTTTAAAATGTGAAGTGTATGTTTGATATTCTTCATACAATACTGGTTTTTAATGAGGTTAAAGGCTGCACAAAGTGTCTGTTTCTTGACTGACAGAAAGGCAGAAGGAGAAATTAGTACTGGGAAAGAACATTACTTGCTTCTCTCAGCACGATCTCTTTGTCTTCAAATCTGAACCCTTTACTGTTTTCATTCTTGCTCTATTGAAATCTGGGGGCAGGGGACACTCAGGCAGCTGGATATACCTCCGAGCACACTCAGGTGTACTAAAAAGCCTTATGTGTGAGCTCCTAGGGTGATTCTCTAAATCCTTAAGCTAATCTATTGTCCATTTCCTTTATACCCAATGCTCTGTTCTCCTTTTCCTCTGTTTTCAAGATGGACAATTCTATTTTCCGCTTCACCAAAATGAGAGTCAAAAGCCTCTGATTTATATCCTCAGTTCTCTCGTTTATAGATAGTACCATTACAGAGATTTTTGACTATGCATTCTGCTTTCAGGCAAGGTTAAAAGGGCTCTGGATCTTGACAGCTATGCAGCAGCAGTGGGCTCTGGAGAGTTGCAAGAATGAGTCATATGTCCTCCAGTGGCAAGTGGGGAGGAATTTGTATTCTTGAGCTGCAAGAGGTGTTTTTCTCCTCTATTGTTTCAAAAACAAGAGCTGTTCCTAGGTGTTCTAGCCAACTAAATTGATCAGCAAAGCCACCAGTTGTAGGTCAAGAAGAAAGGAAATATGTTTTGAAGCTCAACAACATGCATCACATCCTTTCCAATGTGAGGACAGCTACGCTTCTGTCTGTGTTTCTCAAAGGTTGCTTCTCTTCCCTTCACCTCCAGGGCCTGCTTGAAGAAGTTACTGTCAGCTGGGGTGCCCAGAAGAAAGTGGGCACACTCCTTCACTTACTCCTTGGCCAACCACCTTCTTCCAGCATGTGGTCCCCAGAATTGCAGAGTGCAAGCTGCCCTCCGACAGCAGGTATTTATGCCGTAAGTATAATTGTACAAGCTTCTTACTGAAAAGCTGAGAGCCTTTGGTGGGCTAGACTTTACTAGCAGTTGGCAGCAGAGCATTTGCAGTAAGGGAGGAGTGTCAGGCCATGTATACAGGCAGAAAATTCCAGAGAGGTGCCCAAATCCTACTGGAAGTTGATAGGAGTTAGGTACTTAACAGACCCTTTCTGCCTCTTTGTGCCTTGTCCTGAGACAGAGATGTATTACTCATGCAGGATTCAGTGCTTCTAAGGTATGAGTTTGTGTTTTTTGGTTTTTTTTTTTCTTTCTGTTAAGAATGAAAGAAAGAAAGGAAAAAAGGAAAAAGCTCAACATTGCTTTCCAAAGAGTATATAAATGTAAATGCCAGAAGGGTTCAGATTCCTAGTCTGTATTTTTCCTAGCTAGACTCTTAAATATATTTAGCTATACTCAGAATATAAACTATGACAGAGAAGATCAAGGGGTTTTATTTCCATTTTCTGACAACCCCTGATTTGAATTCATTGCACTAATACATTTAAAAAAATTAATTTCCCTGTATTTAAAAGGGTTAAAAAGAGTAATAAAAGTGATTATGCTTTACTGATAATGCTAGCATTTAACAATCTCCCATGAATGCTGATATTAACGCTATGCTGAGGTACATGGTGAGAAGGAAAGGAAAGTTTTTACTGCTTTTGTGTTTCTGAGATTTTTCTTTAAGCTAGGCTGGAAATAAGATGGCAATGTTGTATTCCTTTACGTCCTGCCAGCTGTATGGCACCTCAGGTTACTGCAGCCTACCTCCAGCACACTGAATATATCAGTCTATTTTAGACACAGCTCCCAGAACTAATGTTAGGAAGCCAATCGGAAGACCAGGCATAGGGAAACTTTTAGGCCAGCAGTTAGAGAAAAAGCTCTTTCTAAAGATTTTTGGTTTTGGAGGAAAATTTATTTTGTAACATCACTGGAGGGTAACAGGAAGGGTCAGAAGTAAAATGAGATAGCAATTTGTTGACAATACAGGGAGAACGCTGCCAGTGGACTTCCAAGTGGGAAACGTTTCTTAAAAGCAGAGCAGATGGAAGTTGATCGTTTTGATACTCGCAGGACACAAAAAAGACAGATTGTCAATTACCTAAAAGGCTGCACAGTTTATCAAATGTGAGTTGGACATAGGGGTGTTCAATGAACAAGTTCACTTAGCTGTGTGAAAATCTCTAGCAAAAGGTATTACTTTCAAGCATGTTTTTAACCCTAGATAAAATATTTCACCTAGTAGTGATGGTTTATCTTGGTCTTGTTTTCAAGATGGATTTCCCAAGGAATGTTTAAGATCATCCACCAATCTTTTGCTCATTTGCTTTAACTTTTAAATCAGCTGGCGATTTTTGACAAAGGGGTGGGAATCTAAGATACACTCATTTTTTACACAATTAGTGCATATAGACAGTTTGATAGAGAACCCCCTGCCCATGTCTTCTTGTTGCAATATGAGCACAAACCATATCAGGTGTCAGTGAACCTGTAGTGGTGCAGTTTGTGCTGAAACACAAAGCCAGAGAAAGGCACGTTTTCTTTGTGCTGCTCATGCAGTGGTTTTATTTTTTCACAACCTACTAAAGTCAATAGCCAGTATATGCAAAAAGACTGCCACATTTGAAAGACATGGACATTAAAAAACTAATTACTTTTAAAAAATATTATTTCCAATTTAAAATATTTGAAAACCTGCTATGGTACAGATTTCCACTGGCATCCAGGCAGGCAAGGAAGAAATGGCTTGTTTAATTTTCTACTAAAGTTAACCACAGCATTTTCTTTGCCTTAAATACGGTAATACATCAGGCCATTGTGAATGACGTTAAATAGGAAGTACACGACAGGTAAGCTTGTAATGTTGGAGATGAGGCATCAAAAAACCTGACTCTGTGCGATTTTGACCAAAAAGATCAGGCCAGATATCTCAGAACAGCCCAATGGATAAGCAGCATGGAGAGGTATCCTTATATATTCATGTGTACACACATAGATGGATAGTAGGAGGAAATACATATGGAGGGAAAAAAAGGAGATCATTTTGTTAAGTCTGACAGTCACACAATTATAGATGCATAAACAAGCAATCTGAGATATGAGCCAAAGACAGATATTGAACAGGATACCAATCCGACCTAGACTCAGTACAAACTGAAACTGCATTAGATAGCGGTAATGCTCAGCAAATGGAGCTGGGGGGTGTTTGCATGCATGTGTATACGTGCACATGTGTGTGTGTGTGTGTAATATACTCAAGAGGTGCCAGATTGGTGTTAAACTTCAGGCCACTTGTTTATAGCTTAGAAAATACTTAGAATAGCAGCAACAAGAAGCCTGTAGGATTATCCATAGAAGCACAATCCTTGAGGCATCACAAGCATCTTTGCATAAAGCAAGATCAGCTGGAAGAAATGAAGAATAATTTTCTTTAACATTTGAACTTACTAGCCATAAAGAAAGCCTGAGCAGAAAAGTAAGGCATGACTGTGTACAGTGGGAGGCAGAGATGAAATAAATGCTGCAAATTCTGAATTCCACAGGAAACACCCCTCCAGAGGACACCACTTACAAACTTCATGGATAGTGCTGATTAAAATGAAAGGATAAAATACAAAGACAGAAACAGTAGCAGAGAAAGTCAAGATATTCTGAGCTGGCTGCTACCAGTCAAATTAGTACATTGCCCCCTGTCAGCTGGAAATTGAGTTTTCCCTCCACACTGCTGACTGCACGCACTTTCTATACTGCGATAGAAAGTTCAGTCATCTCCAGAAAGAAAGTTGCAATCCCAGAAAAATGATATATTCATGAAATACCCTAGATCATTTTAAGAGCACTGTTCTAACTTGTTTGAGACATAACTTTAATGAAATCTTTGTCTCAAGGCATCTTTAGGTTCTCCATGAGGTCTAGGGAGTTATTTGAAAGTATAGATATTAGAGACCATGTAAGTATGGTAGATCATAGAATCATAGAATGGTTAGGGTTGGAAGAGACCTTCAAAGGACATCTAGTCCAACCCCCCTGCAAGGAGCAGGGACATCCCTGACTAGATCAGGTTGCTCAGAGCCTCATCCAGCCTGGCCTTGAACGTTTCCAGGGATGGGGCATCCACCATCTCTCTGGGCAACCTGTTCCAGTGTTCTACAACCCTCATTGTAAAAAATCTTTTCCTAATATCCAATTTAAATCTACCTCCCTCTATTTTAAAACCATTACCCGTCGTCCTATCACAACAGGCCCTACTAAACAGCCTCTCCCCATCTTTCTTGTAGGCCCCCTTGAAGTACTGGAAGACCGGAAGACCGCTATAAGGTCTCCCCAGAGACTCCTCTTCTCCAGGCTGAACAGCCCCAACTCTCTCAGCCTGTCCTCATAGGAAAGGTGCTCCAGCCCTCTGATCATCTTCATGGCCCTCCTCTGGATCTTCTCCAACTGGTCCATGTCCTTCTTATGTTGGTGCTCCAGAACTGGACACAGTACTCCAGGAGGGGTCTCACCAGGACAGAGTAGAGGGGGAGAATCACCTCCCTTGACCTGCTGGCCACACTCCTTTTGATGCAGCCCAGGATGCGGTTGGCCTTCTGGGCCACAAGATATTCTGCATTGTCTGTCCTAAGGCTACAAACCACCAGGCTGTTCCATCTGGCAAAAAATTATACAGCAGCCATTAAACTCGGACCTCACTGAAGTCAAAAGTAAGAGGAAAAACCCAAAGCCTCCAAATGTTGATGTGTTTTATGAGGTTGGAATGACTGCATTTTGTACACTGTACAGTTATATACTAAAGCACATATCTACAAGGAGGGGAAACACAAGGAAAAAAGGGAGGGAGAAAAAGACCTGAGGGCTAAAAAGGAATAGCTGTCTGAGGAAATCAAAAGACACAGTAATGAGATCCAGATACACAGAGCTGAAGGAGCTTTTCAAAGTCCATGTGAGAAAACCACTTTCTTTCCACCCAAGATGATATTGCCCACAAATCTATGAAACATTTTATCACACGCATAGCCCAGACCCTGGCAAAATAAGTTAGATGTAGTGGGTGTGGGGGCGCGGTATGGATGGCAGACTGACAGCCTGAGCACACCAGTTGACTAGCAGTAGTTCACTCTCCTGCCACTTGCAATATCCTCCACTCAGGAGGTACTTCACATGAAAGCAAATGAGGTGTTAGCTGACTCAAACAGTGCAGAGGTCACTGCTGATGAAAGACGAGTGAGTAGGAATTCAAAGGAGCAGTTTGACAGGAATGCAATGGCATGACAGGAGCCAAAGGAGTTGAGCATGCCACCTGCATCTATTCCAGAAAAACAGTGCAGAGGGAGGTGAAGGGGCTCAGCTGTTTTGCATATAACCTAAGGAAAGAGGAGGACCAAAAAAAAAAATCGGAAGTAGGTGGTCCAAAAGAGATGACAGCGGCAATGTGCTTTCTGCTGAGCTTCGTCCTACCATTTGCTGGGATTATGCGGTCCCGGGGTGGCAGCCCTGCAGCTATGGTCCTGCATGACACCTTGTGTGCCAGCACAGAGGGCTCATCATATCTGCAACCAAAACTCATGAGAAGAGAAATCACATTATCGTAGGAAGGGAAATTCCTGCTCAAACACATGCACTTTCTTGAAAACAAGGGAAGCGGGTAGGTGAGCAGGAAGGGTAAGAACAAACTCTCAGGTGCACTTTAGAACAGGGTAAAGCTTAGGTCTGCTTGAAATTTTTCTGTTGGTTTTATTTAATGACAGAAAACAAGGGTTTCAGCCAGTTTATATATTCATGGAAAGGGTTGATTTCTGTCAAAAAGCTTCGTATTTTTAGAAGGGGATTAGAAGAAGATGAATTTTTTCATGCGACTGGAAAGACTGCAAACATTGCTTGATTGCTCTTAATGTTGTCTCAGTGTAAAGAGCTGCCAAAATTTTCTCTATCACCTCTATGATTGAGTACAGAACTGAACCACAAGCCAATGAGATCTATTTTAAACAAAGCCTTGTAGTCAGCATTGCCAAAATATATCTTTATCATTAAAATAATAAATAACGCTGACAAAATATGCAAAAATAGGAAAGATCTTTCTGTTATGGCCCAGCTCAGGGAAAATATGTGTCAAAATACCTGAGTGACCTTTTCAAAATATTTCATGCTAAAAAAATATGAAGCATGAAATTGAAATCATATCCTGCTCCTTAGTTAGTGTCACTGTGTAGAGATAAGAACCAAACCACTTTTTTTTTTTGAGATCTGGAAAAGAATGCAGGCAATAAATATCAGCTTCCATTATTTCAGCTTACAAATCTCAAGCCACCTTCAATTGTTGCTAACAGCCAAATCTAATCTAAAGACTGAGGATGTGCACGAAGGCAGGATATAATTTCTGTCTTATCCTGAAGTCTAAACCAAGAATAGCCTTCACTTGATCCAGAAGAACAGCTTATGGCTCCAGGACTTGAATATCTTCCCTATTGCTCACTTATATCCCTTGCTTGCAGGAAATCAGTTTCCTGCTGCCAATTAGGTTCATCATCATCACTCATCCACAGCGTTTTACTGATCTGAGAGACTTTTGTTACTCTGTGTGTGTGTGGCTACCCCAAGCTGGTGTTTAACCTCCTCTCTGCCAGATCAGGGCATGTGGTAGAAGAGCACACACACCTCTAGGAACATGGAGGGGCAGGAAACTGATGGGAGAATGAGTCAGCTTCTGGAGATGCTTCTTCCCTGTTCCATTGTGCTTTGTGTCATGCCTGCCACCGTGAGACCTGTAGGTCAAGTTTTTTTTTTTCTTTAATAGCACCTTTAGTTTCCCAAAGGGTATCTAAAATTGCCAGGGTTTGGTATAAATAGTCCAGTCCTGAAATGAAAAAATCAGCTCACTATTTTGTTTCTTGGTTACAGACAAAATAGTAGTGTCTAACTGCTGCTGCTCTAGTAGATAGCTGTGGTACTGCCCAGCTCACAACTCTGTTCCAGAATGATGTTTACTGACGGGTAAGAAGCAGCAGGCTACTATAGGAAGACACTACATTACATATGGCTGAATGTACGCTCTTGAGTCTTGGAGTCTGCTCCTTTGAACTCCACTGCTGGTATCTGTTCTGCTTTCAAACTTTCATTTCCAAACGGAAATGTCCAACATCTTAACTCAAGCCTGTATTTCTTTCTTTGTTGAAAAAAGGGAGTGGGATTAGGAGAAGGGAAATCTTCCTCCTACCTTGTTTGGAGGAACGGTGGAATAATGCTTCCAAGCAGCTTTTGCTCACTGGGCCTCCAGAATCCAGGATGAGGTGACCCCATGCAAAAGGGGAAATAAGATGCAAATATTCTCAGGTGCATGAAGCAATTATCTCATTATGCTCAGTAGGTCTCAGAGACGCTCATTGTAAAAGAGAAATATTGATGTCTATGTAGATAGATATCTATGTAGACATCCAACCCTCCCAGACAACTTTTATGAGGTATTTGCTATCCGAAATGTGTAAGCCCCATTCACTTACCTTCTTTATTCTATTCAGATTTTTGATTGTTGGTCATTTTTTAGATGTGCTTTCCTTCTGTTTAGAATTGCTAACCCATTCTAAGGTCTGGCTAAGCTGATGTTAGTTGTATTGCCATTGAGCACCAGCATATATAAAATTATTCAGATGCAGAAGTGTTTTCAGAGAAAGAGGCTGTTTCCATCAGATGGCTGTGACAATTTACAGGGAGGGAGTTCTGTCATGGGAGACAATTCCTTAAAAGAACAGAAAAAAAGCAAGAAAGGAACATAGCAGTAACTGAAAGAGCAGAGCTGGACCTTGTTGAGGAAAACAGAATGAAACCAAAACCCTGTTAGGAACAGAGTTTTGTAGATTAGTTTTGGTATCTCTTCAGCTTTTCCTACATGCCAGCATTCCCTGTAAAGAGTGAGATTTAAATGAAAAGTACAATTTTGTCCTTTTCTGTTTGCAAAGATCCAGAAACTGATCTGTCCCCACAAAATTATATGAAAAGGAATCCTACTCTGAGGCTTCCCAAGCACAATGGATCCTTTTGCCTGCCAGAATACCATGTACAGAGTCCAGTCCCCCAATTTCTGACTCTGTTTCCAGTTATTGCATTAAAGTGACGAGGTCTGTCAGGGTGATGATGCTGGGCTCACTGGCTTGTTGGAATGGTGATGCACCACACAGTCTCTTTTTTTTTTCTCCCTGTAAGTGGCCATCTGAAATTTTGAGATCCTTATTCTTTCACGTGCTGTGGACTTGCAAGCTAGGAATTTAGCTTGTTTTCGAAAGAAAAAGTCACACTTTTCTCCCGGAGTTGTATTTTCCTATGCCACAGGAAACATGAAACCTGGTGTTTGTTAATTGGGCAGCACCTTGATGGATCTCATGTGTTTTGCCACCCTACTTTCTGCTGTTACTCTGCCTCTGAGGTTTTCACTTACATTGCACCCGCTGACCACATGTCTATGGGCCAGCCTTGGGAACCCAGGGAAAAATAGCCCTTGAAAATCTGGGCTTGTGTTCTTCCTGCAGACTGTCCAGCTGTTCCCATTTGGCTTTCTGTTCTCTATGTTGTTCCTGTGCACTTTTCATTTACGAGTTTACATTTGCTTCTGTTTTGCTCTGATTGGCACAAGATACCTGGGTCTGTTCACTGACATTTGAATGAGAGAATCCCCTCTGTCCAGGATTATTCCCAGTGCTGAGTGCACTGAAGTCTACTGCCTGGGTAGTTTCCTTTGCTTTGGCCATGTAACAGTTAGTCAATGTATTTTGCTTTGGCTGCCTCATTTCTGGAAGCTTACTTCAGACTTCATTGAGTTTATTGCCTACACTGTGTCAAGCTACAGTTCATTATTGTCATCATTTTATTAAAATAGTCCCTAAGTGCACCAGATTCTGAACACTTGACTGCAATACTCCACAGAAATCTACTTTATTTTTATATTGGTCAAAGCCAAAAGTAAAGCTGCCATTAGCAGCCAAGCTAACGCCTTTGTGAAGTGTTGCCATGCTTTCCCAGTGCCTGGCATTTAGTTGTTGGCTCTTGAATACTGTGTCTTGACACTGGCTACACATTGCTTTTGCATACCAGGGCTAAAATGAACTTCTATTACAGAGAAAGCAGCATTAAGACTAGCTGAAATCCAGTTCTATATTTAGAGCTTCATGCATTCTTTATAAGTTCTCTGTTATCTTTTCTGATCTGAAAAGGAAAGCAATGCGTTTGGCCTTTATGCCACATATTAAACTCCAGAGTGTTAAATAAAAAGGGGTAATGTGTATGAGTCGATAAGTGATCTTTCACATGTAAAACATGCTGCTTACGTTCTTCAGATCTATAGCAGAGATACTGTCTGGTTTACATGTAGCTCAACAGTTCAAAAGTTTGTGCATTTTAATGCCAAGCTCACAGGGATGCTATAATGAAATGCAAATACCTAAGAACTTTACAGCAAAGTAGGAGAAAGTCAAAGAGAAGCTGGAAGCAGCATTTGTGGTTAGTAAGATGTGGCAATTTGCAGGGCTTTTGTAATTCTGGGCCAGTGTTGTGAAGTAGAAGCAAAATACATAAGTTTTAGCATTTGTGTTCTGTTGATATTTTATTGTTTCATACAGCCTCAGCAATAACACTGTGAAGCATTTTAGAATTTGTCATGCCTCTATGTTGAGCTTTTCCAGAGAAAGTGGGAAAAAGTGTACAATAGTGTTTATCTTGTGTGTGAATGACTGTTCTTGAAGTATAGGCATACTGAGATTCTCGGTTTACTACAACTGAAGCTCTTTAGATAATCATGTCTGCATATTTTTAATAGCTCTTGGTAATATCTTATCCCTTTCCGCTCTAAGTATCTTTGAAAATCCTCCAAGTGCTCCAGGAAAATGCTTTGGAGCAGAGCTATATGTGTAACAACTTCAGGTATTATCAAGAAAAACTTTAGATAATAAAAGAAGTTCAAACTTCGGACTTTCCAGTCTTCTGCAATTAAGGCTTACTGGTTTCATTACAAAACTTTTATGGAGGACTAAAAATATGCAACCTCCTTACCAAAGTCACTATAAAGGAATTCATTTTGTTAGTTTTTTGAGACGAAGTACAACAGCTTAATTCTTGAGTAGGGCTAGTGAGCTGAGTGTGAGGAAACAGAATCTTGACCTCAATCATATTAGCACCATCCAAGTGAATGAGCTGGCCAAATCTAATGTTTGAGGCCCTGCCTCAAGCAAACAGAATCAAACTATTAATGTAAACAGAAAAGTTAAATTTGTTTAACAGGTCAGCATTGAGATTAATCAAAGAGCAGAACCTTATAAGCATAATTTTGCTTCCATATCTTGTAAAAAAATTACAGTCATAATAAAAGATTCCTTTCCCAGAGACTGATTTTACAGCAACTCTAAGTAATTATGCACATCTGGTGATAACTTTAAAAACTGCAGTTATAAAAGGAGCTAAACTAAAGACTACAGATTCCCTGTGCTATAATAGATCAGGTTTTGGAGCCATACCCATTGCGACACCCTTTAAAGGACAAATGCTGCTGCAAATTTGGAAAGACTTAACTCTAAACTTATTTATAACGTTATTATTAACATCTGTGTTAGAGGGATCTTAATTTCCCCAATGGTGGAAAAGCAGCATGGAAGATTTTGCTGCACACCTCTAATTAAGTTCAACTCAATTATAAGCAGTGTTGTACAGTAGAAATTTCACATTATAGTGTCCTTTACTGGATTGATAGTTAATCATTACAGATTAATTTTTTACAGTAGCTTTCAAAAGCCCACCTCCCCCATATACACATGTTTATATTTGTATAAAGAGCAGTGATACACATTGCAAAAATGTGTAAAGTAGACATTTTTCATCATGTAGTTTAGAAATCTGTCACACACTTTTGGCTGGCTCATCAAACCCTGACCGCTAATTCATCTTCCCTGCTCAACATCCCAGACATCTTGGTAGTGTCATACAGCTGTCATTTTTCAAGCAATCCAGCAGAAAATAGTTTCTTTTCTTTCCCTAAACAGACATTCCCTTCTTGCCCCGCCCCCCCCAGATTTCAAGATGACGTTAGGTACTGGATTAGTGGTAGAATTAGCATTTGATACTTCTCAAGCCAGCACACAGAGAAATGGGGACCTCGGGAGCTGTGTGCTTCCACCATATCATGAGGATTTGGCAGTGCTTGTGTTTATTCCCAGTTGTTTATCTTGCCATTATGCTCTTATCTGAATGCCTCACAATCTTTCGAGTCCTCAGAGCATTCCCGTGAGATAAAGTACTATTGTCCCCTGTTGCAGGTTGGGCAACTAGAGCCAAAATTTGCAAAGCCATTTAGTACATTATATGCTGTGTCAGAGGCAGACAGGAAGAGATGGAAGGAGGAAAAGGTTACCAATTTTAAGTGCTATACTGTTCAAATGCAATCCTAGGCTTGACTTCATTACATTATGAAGCCATAAAACTCCCAAGAGAGGATGTGGCTTCATCTATATACCTGGCAGTGAGAGGAAAAGAGTTAGCAGGGACTCACAGGGGCACCATCACTAGCTTGCCCAGGTACTCAGGGCTGTGAGCTTCAACTACTTCTATCCTGTGTGGGAAAGGTGAGTCCCTGAGAAGAGAGCAACCTCAATGTACTTCTCCTGGAGCTCTTCCTCTGTTGGCTCACCAAGATGTGCTGTACATGTTTTGTGCCTCTTACCTGTACGAATTGCGTGTCTAGTTGTAAGAGCTAGTGCCTCATCACATATTAGTCTGTCCCCTTCTCTAAGACTTCTGGAACTCAGATGGTGGACCAGGGGCTCCCAGATGGGGAGCACAGCATTTCTGGCTGTGCTTTTTTTTTCTTGTATGAAGTAGTCCTTCTTTGCTCATGTTCATGAGATTAGACTTGCCCTTCCACATCTGGCATGTTTAGGAAGAGGCGGGGAGAATGGCAGGGGAAGACGTTGCCACAAAGCTTAACTTCAGCCCTTTGTACCACTGGGATCTAGGTAGCTTCATGCAGAGCCTCAGTAGAGATCTCCAACAGCAGGATCTTCACCACTATAGTGACCTGGCGTTTAGAAGGATCAGCAGCAGCTGTTGGGAAGCATGACAGTTGCAAGGTTTTTAGGGAAAATACCTTTTGCAGCTCATGGACATAGGGTCATACAAAAAAAATAATACCATAGCAGAGTGCCTGGGTGCCCAGGCCAGACAGCCCTCCAGCTTCTGGGCTCACTTGTATTTTCTCACTGAAGTACAGAGGTGACTGGTTATACTATATAACTAGTTACAGGGTTTTTTTCATGTATTTCCAAAAGTTATCAAAAATAATTTGGGAAGGGAAACAGAAATGGGATATGTATGCCTTTGGGGCTGTACACTGAATTAGATTTGATGCATCAGGCTTTGTAAGTAGAATTTGAGGCAGAGGAACTAGGCAAAATATCTGACTTAAGATGCAAACACTTATGCTTATGGTATGTGCAGAACAGAAAATGAACTTGTTTATGTGTCTCTGTGTGCGTATGTTGGGGAATCTGGCATTTGGAAAGATCTCCACTAAAATCCAGTCTTTACATTTTACCTAACAAGTAATAAACCCATTCCCAAGTCAGGACAAAATCCTCTTGCTGTACAGTTAGCCCCTGCTTCACTGGGGTCATGGTGGTTGAGTAGTAAACCAGAAAATAATAAAAAAAACACATTCTAAAAATGTTGTTAGACTATTTCTTCTAAAGTACCTCCCTGTAAAGCCAGGCACCTTACTAGAGTCAGTCCAATTACAGGACCCAAAGGGAAGGGAAATTATAAGTAATAATTTTAGAAATAGCCCCAGGATGCACTGTGTGTGCCTCTGAGCCAAGAAAACCCCAAAGGGCGTAAGTCTGGAATATAGCAGCTGGCTCATTCCCAGGCAGAGAGCTGCAGTCTCACTGAAAGCCTGACAGACACACTGCAATGCATATATCTTAAAAGCAGCACCAGTGGCACTTAGCCATTCAGATCTGATTCTCAAAAATAATTTGTATTCAGGAGAGCAAAAATGGCAGACATTTTGGGGATAAATCCTAAATATTGTTGAGGCTCTGGTTCCATATCCCATTAGAATGATTTCTTTGTTATTATCATTCAATATAATTATCTAAACCCTGTTCTTTCAATGACCTAAAGAGCCCTGTAAGTTCATATAATGAGTAGTCCTGGGCAAAACTCTGGACTTGTATAATCTGCAAGACCACAAGCATACATAATTTTTTTTTATAGGATGTGGCCCCAGGAACAGCACTCGTCTGTAATGACTGTAGTGACTTCCATTATGAAAGAGGATATTGTCTAGTGAATGTCTTCTGTGATGCTACCAGACAGGGCAAAACATACTCATCTGTTTATGCTCATGCTTTCAACTCTATTCAGCAAATCAATATTGGTGGAGTTTTCTTCCTCCATTTTAATTCTTAACTTTCCTTGCTCCAGTCACTTAGCATTTCAGTTTTGGAATCAGCTCTTGTGAATCTCAGCAGCCAGTCGGCAATTGACATCTTCTAATGAGAATGATCCTTTTCTGCAAACAGCCAAGTTCCTTCTTTTGGGTTCTGCCATGGCCAGCATATTGCTATATGAAGACTCTCAGGGACAAAAATACGTTAGAAAATAGTGGTAGGAAGGGAAATAGTATTGGCTGCAAACCTGTCAACCCAAATCAGATGTTAGCTTCCCTTCTTGTGTCTAATTTAGTAGAAACATGCTAAGGTCTTGAAAATGTGACTTTTCATCAAATGTGATCCTATTTTTCACTCCCTAAGTTAAGAAGTGCCATTATATCAGTGCTCTCTCTTTTTTGAGTTTCTGAAGTGAAGGAAAAATGTCTTGTTTTTAATAGCCTGGAAATGTAACAGCATGACAGTCATTTGCACCTGAAGCTTCTTTTTCCTCTCATTTCCCTCCTCACACCCCATTCAAATCCACAAAGGCCTTTTTCACGTCAAGCATATGAGAGCTTTTTGTGTGGTCAAATTGTTTTTTTCAGGCAGTAATAATTCTGCTGGCTGTTAAGCTTTCAACATTCAAAAGCAGGACATACTCTTTATATGCCTGATTTTATATATTTTTTTAAATTTAGATGAAAGAACAAAACTGAAAGATCCACAGGGCGCAAGGAAAGAAGTTGTCCGTACAGATATATGCCTCTTGCTTCTTCCATTAAATCCTCAGTTTTGGGGCTCCCTTAAGCACTCCAGATCTGGAAGTATGCAGCACGACGTACCAGACTTTCTGTGATGTTTGGAGCTCTCCTTAGGCTCCAGCTGTGGGAAGCTGGTAACTTGAGTGGGAAATTCAGCTCACTATTCTTTTTTTCTCAAAGGAAGTTACAAGTACTTCAAGTCTTAGAGAATAGCATAAAATTATGACACAGGTGCACCCCTCTTGGTTTGAGTTAGAAGGCAGAATAAAAATATAATTTAAAACCCCTTGTGATCTTTAACCTGATGTCTTGGTTGTCTTTCGGGGAAGTAGGTGAGCCAAAGAGTCCACAAATTATTCTGGAGTGCTTGGATTTGGCAGTTCTGAGCAGACAGGTAGACAGACATCTGATGTTTAAAAGACATGATGCATAAGAGACAGCCACAACTATGTACACACCGCATAGAGAGGGAAGCTGGCTGGAGGCCCTGTGTTCTCTCTATAAATCGCCAAAGGGAATGAAATTCAGAGTAAATGCTCAGGCTTTTTGATTAAATCAATCCATTGCCACTACCCAATGCATCTTGTGTTCTCTTTTATTGCAGCACATTATCCAGCAATAGTTGATACCATAAATGATCTATACAACCTTCTGGAGCTCTGGGTGAAATAAGGACAGGCTAGTCTCATTATCTTCAAATTTCCCTACCTTTTTTTTTACTTCAATCAGGCCTTTAACATCCTTTAAAGGTCTTTTTTAATATTTATTGCATGGGAAGATAAAGGAATTCATTCTAAAGATGCTTCAATAATTGTAAATGAGGTAGGTGTAGAGTCAAGCTGAAGTGGATGCCTTGTAAAAATGAAATCGCTGTGCAGGGGACCTACCTGTGATGGAAGAAATAGCAAAGGGGAGACAGCAAGATTCCTGGGTACTTTTACTCTTCTGTGCCCTTTTCTCTATTCATGCAATTACCTGGTGGGGAACAGGCCATTGTTTAATTTAGTGGTGCAATCTACTAGGCTTGCTCTCAAGACCTGTGGACAACATCATAAATGAAAACCTACATTTGGGGAATTGGTACAACAGGTGACAGGGTAGCTTCAGGCTCTTCAGGCAACAGAAGAAAAACTGAGAAACTAAGTCATACTCAATCTTTCCTCCTTTCAAAGGAACACACAAATGTTCTTGGTATTGTCCTGTTAAGTTTATCACATTGCTTTAACACAGTGAAAAAAAACCAATCATACATCCTATATGTATATATGGCACAAAAGATAGCATATGCAGGCACTCAGAGCTGCCCAAGTCCTTGCTTCTCTGGAGGTCTCTGGAATTGCACAGACAGCCCGTCTACTTGCCTCATCCCGAAAACGTCAGTGAAAAATGTTTCATAAAGTTATAAGCTCATTTAGGTTGGAGGCAGACAGTCTTCCTGGCCTAGCGCCCATCACAAAAGTAAACAAGAGACACTGCAGAAAATTGCTGACCCTAAAATACACACATACACGCGTGCGTGTGCGCTCTTGGAAGAGGCAGCCAGACCTTTCAGCCTGTCTCTATCAGTTCAGTAGTTCTGAAGGAAACCAGGCAAGACTCTTACCATCAATCGCTGAACGCCAAATGCCAAGAGCCTGTGTAGCAATTGCACTGTGTATTTTATGGCTGTACTGGGAAAACAAAACGAAGACAGAACTGCAATGGGCATATATGATCATGTATATGTGTACATGGCTGTGTGTGTCTGCAAGACCTTTATATTCCTGCCTTTCCCCTGTGACTTCAGTAGTTGTGCAGCTAATGACTGCAGCACAAGCACTAACTGAAACTGCTCCCAGAGCCGGGATGCTCACAGCACCACCCTCCAGTCAGTATTTCCCAATATCTGCACTTGAATCAGATGCGCACAGCCTGGTCTTTCCTGGAGGCACTTCCTGTACGTCCATCCAGTCATGATGCTAGACAAATTCCACTCCTAATTCTCAACAGTTAAGATTTTCATCAAATCAACTGTGAATTTTTGACTTTCCTGTTAAGGTGGGCTTGGTTTTGCCAAGAGGACTATTAGCGGCACTGTGCCATGGCTGCCCAGCTAGGGCACAGCTTGGATACGACTGTGAGCATAGCTCCTTCTTGCTGAGAAGTTTAGGGCATGGTCCTTCTCCTCACCCCCAGGAGGCAAGTTGCTGGGGGGTTGCTCTCTCATCAGCCTGAGAGAGGGAAATGGAGACATGTCAAGCTGTAGGACTGAGATCCACCATGAGCCCAAAATGTGACATGGGGACTGCTGAAGATTTTCTCAGGCCAGTGTGTTGCCTGGAG
This sequence comes from Chlamydotis macqueenii, assembly GCF_036417535.1. NCBI lineage: Eukaryota > Metazoa > Chordata > Aves > Otidiformes > Otididae > Chlamydotis > Chlamydotis macqueenii. The sequence goes on along the minus strand of NC_141556.1, from coordinate 95,746,536 downwards.
CAGTTACGCGAGACTGGAGTTTTCCTAGAGGAAGCTGAGCCCAGGAGGACAGATTTCAGCCTCCAGAGAGCCCTGCCCACTTCATTGTGCTGTGGGCTATATTTTAATATTGCTGGCCAGTGGAACTCTGGACCATTTGCCACTCCATACCAGCAATAATGCAAGGGAGAAAAACAGCAGGCTTGTATGGGATGATAGTAAAGTAGGGATGAGTAGAAAAGAAAAATGGTGAAAGGCCTCTTTGAAAATAATGTTGGTTCAGCCTTTGTTTTGCAAAGATTCATGCCTACAAAAATCCCTTTTCTGAGTAGCAGCTGACATCTCTTGACAAACTACTTCCAGCTTTGGAGAAAGGGGGTCCTGGTGGACACCAAGCTGAACTCAAGGCAGCAATGCACTCTTGCAACAAAGAAGGTTAATGGTGTCCTGGGCTGCATGGGAAAGTACCGCCAGAAGTCTACAGAGATAATCCTTCCCCTTTACTCATCACTGGTGAGGTCACACTTGGAGTACTGTGTCCAGTTCTGGGTTCCCCAGTACAAGAGAAAGATGGACACTGGTTTGCTTGGCTTCCTGTACTGAGCATAATCTTTAGTTGACATCAAACTACCTGCTTTGTTCTCACTTGCAGGGTGGGCCATGATACACCTTCAAAAGGGTAGCTGCAATGGGACGACCTGGGCTAGCATCACTGAGAGTGACTGTGACAGCCAAATGAAATTGTGGCAGCAGCATAGGCCAAATGCTAAATAACATTTACAAAACCTAAATAAAGTGGCTGGGCCCAAAGGCAATGTGGAAGACAGCATTTGGCAATTGCTCTTTTTAAGAAGGTATATTTTCAATGGTATTTTTATATCATGCAGATATTGCAAATATGAATGGCTCATCGGTGAACACGCATCTTGCAAAGATTTCAGCACTAACTGGATCTTACTTTCTCACATAAAAGGAATATATCACAGAAAAAAAAATAGTACTATCTCCCACATGGTCAGGTTTTAGCAGAAATTAAAATCTTAAATATGTCCCATTTATTGCTCTGTTGTTAACTGGTGAAGTTAGAGAGCCTGGAAAAATGCCAGTTAGCAGCTAGCATACAGGAAAGTCACTGTCTGTTCTTGCTGGTTTTAAAGACAGATTTTTTTTCAGCTAGGTAACTGTGCTCATGCAGGATTATCTTGAACAGGACAAAAAAACATTGTATCACATCTTTATCGTATTGTCACTTAAAATTCAGGAATGTCTTGGGGTCTCAGCCAGACTGGGGCTCTATTGCATAAGGCCCAGTGCAGACAGGGAGCCTATGAGCAATCACAGGCTTTGCAGTTACAGTCTGAACGTTTTTTTTTTTTTCTGAAAACCTTAGCTGCCACATAGAGATTACTGCCTGAAAAATCTCACTTTATTTTTAAAGGAGTATGTTTCTCGCCCACAGTGCCTGGAAACGAAAGTCCTAAATGCTCCAGCACCAGAACACATATAAAAGGACTGTAAAATGAAATTGTCTGCTTTCATGGTGTTAAGTCAATCCTGTGATTGACTGGGGAAAGGAGAGGGTGTGGGGAGGGAAAGGTGTTATTCAGGGTTTCTGAAATGTGGAGTTGGGCAGAACTGCAGGACATTGTTCTGTCTCCCCGTTCCAAATTTTAGCTATTTCAAATTGACCCCATCTTAATCAGACCACCTGCAGACAGAGTATAGGCCAGTAAAAACTGGTTATCTGAGACCAGGATATGTAGGTTACTGCGTAGTGACATAACAGATTACCGGTACCCAAGGATGTTCAGAATATTTCACAGGCTGAAAAATACAATTCATATACCATCATATTGGTTTGTTCCAGCTGCTGGTCTTTGTGAGTAAGAGCTGTTTCTTCAGTGTCCATTCTATTTTACTTTGGCTTGTGCTAGAGCTTTGTGCTGCCACTCACCCAGAACTCACCACAGATTTAGGTAAGTCTGTTGCAGTTCACCACATGAAACACTAACCCCTGTTTCTAGCATAATCAAGACACAAATTAGCTCACAGTCACTCATAGTGACCTTCATTCAGCAGCTTAGCCTTTTGAGTGTACACACCAGCCTGATACCAGCAAATTTTGCAGAGGTGCGAAGTTCCTGATGCTCATTCTGTACATCATTGCTACCACAGCAGTTCTCAGGCATGATGAGAGACTGTTTTATTTTCTTTGCTGGTCTGAAGATGCACTGTACTGGATGGTTTGCTGGACCTCTTGCTTCAGCATTCATGCCGCACAGTTAAGAGAGAAAAGGCTTCCATATGTTTTGCTTTTTGATAGACTCCTTTGGCCACTGCTCAGAAACACATGAGTTATAGCCAGGCACCAAGCCAGTCTGGCCTTCAGGTCAGATGGTATGGACTCTCCATGACTAAGTCAGAGATGGGGGAGGCTCTGGAGGTAGAAAAGTTATTTATCATGCAAATCCCCTTGTGGGGCTTATCTTGGACTTAAGCTTTGCTATCTGAGTAACAAGGTTAATCCACTAAATTGGGCTGGAAAAGACAAGCTTTAGGTAAATGAAAGGCCAAAGCAAGCTACGGCTAGCAAACAGAATTAAAAGGAGAGAAAACTTGTGTCATATTCCTTTGGTATTTATCTCTCATTTTACTGAAATCAAATAAATTTTTGAAAGTCTTTGAGATTTTCCTTAGTCTCCCATCTAAAGAAAATTGAGTGATAGTTTAAATTTCAAACAAGGTCCTATTTGGGGGCTTTCAGATTTCAAACTACTTCTTCTGGTTTTGTTTATTTTTCTGTTGAGTAATTTGATTTATTTTTCCCTCTTTATTTCCTTCTGCTATATTTCTCTGATTTTTCACTCAATTCTTTTAATCTTTCCACATTTCCTCCTGGGTTGGAAAGCAAGTACATCAATAACAGGCAGTTTCCTGAATTTTTATCTCAGACTTTGTCTTTAAGGGCTCTTTAGTACTGGCCTGAAAATTGTGTCTGTAAGAATAGTCCCATTATATACCTTTCCTCTGAGAAGCCACCTGTGATCCCCTCCAGTGATGCACTGAAAGAGCCACAAGCTTTTGTCCTGAAGAAGCTCAGCCTTCCTGAGACCAGGGTCTCATGAAAGCTGCAAAGAGCACAGGGTAACTGTGGAGCTGGAGGTGGTAACTTTTCTGTTTGTACATCAGAATGAAAACTGGGAACACCCAACACCTACCGAGAGAAAGATGTACTGGACAATATTGTATTACTGTCAATTTGTTCTAAGTTTCTGTTTGTTCTCCACTCTTTCATTACCTGTGTTTCTCCTTATTGTCTTTTTGGATCAGCAAACAAGTTAAATATTGATCAAGGGACCTGATTTTTTTTTCTTTTTTCTTACACTGGTAAAACTAGAGTTAGAGTAGCCAAGAGGACTTATTCTAGCTGAGCAAATCACCTGATTAATGTAGTTTTGATAGATTGTTGGAGTGGCGTACTGTGTCCTGCCCTGCATCATATCATTAATGTTAGACCGGCTTAATCAAAACCCATGAGAAACAGAGCATTCCTTCCTCTGGTATCCACTTCCCTTTGTTGTCTGTCATTCAGCAGTTTAGGAACTTCCCGCAGTAGAGGCTGTGCTTGTTTTAATAGCCACTAGTGAAAGGAAACCAGATGACTGCTGGGATCTAAGCAAAAGCCCCCTGGGTTTCAGCGCACTTACCTGCATGCTTAGCTTACATGGGCGGAGGTGGAAACCGCCTTGCTTGCTTGTAAGATGACCTGGGGATCTACAAAGGTCTGCTCTCTCAAATCCATCACCTGGTGTCAACATGGGATTTACATCCCCTCCACCACAGTGCACCCGCACCAGCTGGTGAGTCATTCGTGTTTGCTCTCACAAGGCCACAGGCTACTTGAAGAGCATTTTCCCCTTTCATGGGGTAAGGAGTGGCTGTTTGGTTTCTTAGCAGCATGTTTGGGTAAAAAGGGGAGCTGCGTGTAGAGAAAGGTGCTTATTGTAACTTGTGTTTGCACTGAAAATTTTGAAAGCACAATGCAAACAGGTACATCAAATATAAGCTATAACTCAAATACGGTCCTACGTCTGAAAAGTGTGTGAGAGAGATGACCTCTACCTTCCTGGATGTTAGTGTTGCTAACATAATGTCTGTAGTTGTGCATAGGCTTCATGATGGATGGTAAATTTTCTGTTTAAAAGTTTGGGGTTTTTTTTCCCAACTTAAATTATTGCATAATTTTATTTCTGATTATACCAGATGTTTATCCACAGTGTACCAAATTTTTCCTAAGGAAATCATAAAACACATAAAAGAAGCAAGCAAGAGTATAAATAATACAAAATTTAGAAGGTAAATTCCTTTACTCTGAAGACATGCCTGGTAAATATTAGAAATATGCTGTGTAACTATATAACACATAAGTTTCACAGAAGCAGAGCTAAATCCTGGTGAAGTTAGAATGGAACAGAACAAACAGCTGAGAAATGGCAACAAGAAAATTAATCTCTGTAAAACTGCAGGTGTAAACCCAGGAATGAAAGTAAGAAAATATCATGAGACAGAGCAAGCTGTTAAAGAGCTATAAGAAATAAATAATAAAGTAATTTCAAAAAGACAGTGGTCTAAGTTTACATTATCTACACGTACATGTTTCAATGACTGTGACATTGGTCATAGGGCTCTTCAGTCGTGTAGCAGGGGCTACACGAGTAGAGTTAGCAGGGGCTTTCAAAGCATACAGCAAATATACAGGAAGACCTGCTACTGTGGTTGTCCTAAGTGAAAGAGTTGAAGAAGCAGTCTTTGGCAAAGTTTGAATCTGTCCCTTGTATGTCTCCAAAGAAGAGCCTCTGCTTCCTTGTGTCATGCCCCTCGAAGCATGCTGTTCATTTATTTAGCAGCCTCTAGTTACTGGGCATCAACTGGCATTGTTTTCCTTAGGGGATTACGAACCTACAAATTGTACACCTGGTGATTTTGAAGAAGGAGCATCGAAAATGAGTAACTGCTTGGGAATGGGCCCCAGACCTCCTCACTAGCATTGTCTCACAAGACCATCTTCTATGTCAGCAAATAAATTAAACTTTTAAAAGAGAGGTGAACTAGCTAGTAGGGGGCCTAAAAGCAGTACAGAGAATCTGTTCAATTGAAGATAAATAGATCTAAGATAATGGTCCTTTTTGAACTAAAGAGACTTTTGAAATTAGTATAGACACTCAATTCTTCTGAAATTTCTGTGAAAAATTTTGTAGCAGAACTGATCCTGCTTTCAGATAAATGTGAAATGCCACAAACCTCCCTTTTTGTTTTCAGTGCCAATCGCTATTTTGGTACTTCTGTATTTAGGTGACCAGAAGGAAAGAGGCACAAAGAGCAGTGCCTTTTGAAAGCTTCTCAGTTTTACCTAAGACAAGCAGATACAACTGTCTCAGAGTTTTCAGTATCATTTGTACTTTTCTGTGCTTACTACAGGAAATTCCTCAAATATTACAAACACTGAAGTTATCTAACTGCAGATAGCAGCTATCATTGGCAAATGGCAAGTTTTTTAAGAGTCTCTGCTGCACGACTTTTCCAAACCTTACCCAGAACGCCATTCAGATTCAAATCATGGGCGATGAGCAAAGTCAGTTCTTTACAGCAGACAAATGAGCATTTCTCATCCTATTCTTCCTTAACCTCAGTCTGGGAGGATTGTTGCTCATCTGTTCCTGAGTTACAGGAAATGCCGTGGTGATTTGGATGTCTCTGTCATGGGCTATTATGAAATGCTGACATGTGCAGGCTGCCAGCAAAGCGTAGAAGAAAGCCACATCATCGCTGACATCACATGGGAAGAACTGAAGGTAAATCTGAAATTGCAGTTCTCATTTGGGGAAGTTCTGGAAGCACTCCCACCTATCTCAAACTGTAGAGAGACGTGGGCGAAGCACAGCAGGGCTAGGGCTACTCACAATCTTCAAGCGACGCACCTCCTCCAGGCCCATGCAGGACTGCTGCGAACCTACCAGACATGCCCGCGCTTGTTTATTGTTCCAGCCAGGTGCTGCCGAGTCAGACAAGGCACAGAGAAACTGTGGAGACGTTTAACTCGTTTTTGAGTCTTGTTTTGTTTTGTGTTTTACTTGGGCAGACCCGGGGATTTCTTCGCTTTTTCTGCAGCAAGGGCCTTGATTTATAACAACATGGGAAGTCAATCATCTAGACCTGCCCCAGCTGGATTACACGCTATGGAAAGTGTATTTAATTATGAAAAATTAAAGACAAAGGGCATATGTTTAGACTAAGAATGTAGACAGTTTCTTGGCTAGAAGCATAGCTGAATGAAAAGGGTAAGAATTCTAGACCAATTGCAAAGGATTTATTTACATTTTTAAAGAATCTACATATGTTTTCACTTAAAGCTTTTGGGAGGGCCATTTCAAAGATTAGCACCCCTGGCTGTTCACATTCACCTCTACTTCTCTTCTCCCTGCTTGCAACTTGAATATTAATATACAAGCCGTAGCAAAAGGAAATGCATGTCAGGTGTGACATACCGAGTGACACAAAAGCTCAGTCACAAGAAACAAATTTTAAATTGATCAAGTACTGTGAGGCCTTTTAGTAACATTTACTGGTGTATTTTGCGCAATTCAGGCCACAGGAGTTTCCCGGACAGTTTCTAGTCTCTAATGAGAAGTAAAACTTATAATCTTAAGGTTTATTATTTTTAAGCCTCTCTGCATCAACCCAGAACCCAAAGGTTTTTTTTCCAATAAGTTTCCTTTCCTTTCTTTCCCGATAAGTTTGTTTTGTTTCTGCTTTCTTTACCATACCTTCAATATGAGTTACATTTAATCTCCTCTTTAACTCTCTACAGCCTCAATAATCCTCACTCTACCCTTCTGGAACACCAAAGCCCAGCAGTATGGTTGATCTGCGGATTTCAAAATGGGCTATTAGAGCTATTAATCAGAAATGACGCAGCACAGTTTAAACAAGAAGAGAGTGCAAATATATGCCATCCTGAGTCAGATTAAATGTCCAGCCGCCCTAATGTTCTGTCTCAGAAATGTAGGCTCCGTGACCAATTTTCGTGATAACACAAAAAAAAAAAAAATCAGCAGAGAAGAAAACTACAGCATGGGAATGGGGATGCTGTGGATTTCTTCAGCTAAATCTTCCTCCTTTAGGTAATGCTCAGGGATGATACTCATATCACAGAGCTCTTGGGCTGCAGCTCACCTGTGGAATGCGGCCAGGGAGCAGCCTACCTACCTACAATTTACCTTCCCAAAAAAGCTATTATTACTGTATAGCCACCTTAGGCTCTGAATGCAAAGGTTAAAGCTCTTATCCATAGCTGGGAGTCTGGACTGCAGGGCAAGGTAGCTGGAGGCTCTGATTATTGTCTGAGAGCTCTGTGACAGCCAGAGGAAAGGGATCAAGGGGAGGGGGCAGCGGGCAGAGACCTGCCATGTACGTGATTTTGCTGCTCTGGACCTCAGAAAAAAAGGGCAGAAGACTTCAAACTCATTTCTGAGTGTTTTGAAGTCTCCGTGCTAGGAAAGCACTGTATATCATTAAGCAAAAATAAATGCAAACCTTTCTGAGCACCTTGCCATTTGGCACATGATGTGTGCAGACTCAAGACGGCCAAGGAGAATTTCACTTGAATTTCAAGTGCAAGAGGAGGATTCACAAAGTCACAGAAAAACAGACAGCTTGCAGCCATTGTGAGATTTCAGAGGATTTGTGGCAGCTTTTTAAACAGCAAACCTTCACCTCTATAGACAGACACATATAGACACCTGTAGTATGTGTGAGAAATATAAGCGGTGTCCCAACAGTGGTTTTGCTGATGGTTGTAGCAGATGCAGGTATCTTTGGTTGCTTTAAGTTCTACACTTCAAGCCCCACATAGTCAGGTAGCTCACTGGCCCTCAGCTCAGGGTAACTTTTACTCTCTGTGTGTTTAGTAGTGCAGCTATACCACATAGCACTGTTAGAGTTTTTCCCTTTAAGAATTCAGAGAGTGGCACACCTCTAATTGTGAAGGAGAAATAATGGCAATAGGAAGAATTGCCACAGTGTTGGTTTTGTCAGCCACACCTAGATAATCCCAACCTGTGAACTTTCTGTCTCATCTCCAGGAAAGGCTTTGAGACAGAAAGCAAGCAGTGAATGCCAAAACAGGCAGGTAATCACTTGGCAGCAGACTCCTTTGGCTTAAGCTTTGAGCCAGAAAATGGACATTTTCATGATAGTGGCATACAGACAGAGGATTCCTTGAGGGAAATAAAGCTTGTTCTCAATCTCTTCACAGGTGACAACCCCATCGGCTTTGTGCTTTCTGTTCCACGTGCTTGTGTCTGTTGCATATTCAGAAAGTAACAATTTAACATAAAAATGGTTTCCCAGATGTGAATGGAGGAAAAAGAAGTCAGTCCTCCATTAAATAACGAATCAACTGATTATGAGCTGCATAACAGCAAACATTAAATGCTTGTGATTTAATGCCACACAGAAAATGGAAATACAAAGAACATATTTAATTTGGGGGGACTGAGGAGAAGAAACATGAATGACTCCATTGAAAAAACGTAGCATTATCATTTTCATCCTTGCTTGCTTTGTACTAGACAGGAATCCATTAACATCAAGTAAGGCCTATTTCTAATCCTCTTGCTAAGCCCCAGCCCTCGACCCAGGAGAATTTGTATTGAAGCAGAAAGGTGTCAATCATTTCGGCCAATTAAGCACAATAATAAACATGAAAGAAGGAAAAAAATGTGGGCAGTATTGCTAGGATAAGGAGAACAGTGTCTACACATTATGAAAGCTTGTCTAGATTATGAGGTTAGCTCAACAAAAAAGCATCTACACCTTGTCTCCTAGGTCCAAGGGATATTCCTGAGCTGTAGCTTATTCATTTCCTGCACTGACGACACACAAGTTCAGTATGTAGCAAACAGTAAAAGGATTACATTTCACTAATATTTCCCTGAGTTTTTGTTTCCTGAGTACTCCTCATGCTTCTGTAGTATGTTTCAGGCTAATGGCAATTCAAATGATCACTGGGTTTATCTGGAAGCTTGCGAAATAAATCAAGTGCTATTTGCATGCAGCAAGCTTACTAGATATGCTGGTAACCATGGTCTCCGTGATGCTCTTAGCTGACAAGGAGATAGTTAAGAAATTTCTGTTTGATTTTTAGCTGTTCTCTAAGCTTATCTTGTAAATGGTACACATTTTCATTTGACATCTAAAAGAACAATGTCACTGATTTGCAGAGGGCATCAAAAGTTCTGAATTTTTATTATTTTTATTGATGGCCTACTTTTCCTCCTTCTGCCTGCTCAGTGACCCTTCTACATTAATTGCATGGACCTGCAGCAGGAATTTATACCTAGCTCTACAGGTAAAGCAAATGACCGGAAACAGAAGGTGGGCAAATTGCCTCTGAAGGCAACGTAGGCACATCCCCTAGAACGTGCAGGCTTATGTTGCCAGGCAATTAGGAAAGGTAAATTTTAAATAAATGTAGTAGCCATAAAAGCTAAAACCATCCTGAGACTAGCTGAAGGCCTAGGCTCTCTCTTTAGCAGTAGCTCTGTTCCTGAGGTGATCAAAACTCTGGGAGGAATAGCTCACGTGCAGTATGTACACATCCATAGCATCTCCTGGGGGTCAGAAAGCAAGTGGGGGAAGATGGGGGAAGCCTGGTTTGCTGCCAGCTCACATTTTCATTTCGAAGAAATGTGTGTAAAGAGTTTAGACAGAGTCCCTATAGACCTTGATAACAGTGTTTATCTGCTCAGCTTCAAAGAAAGCCACAGAAAGACTGTGGTGAAATCTGGTGCAATTGTCCCTTTCAAAGCCAAGAAAAAAAAAAAAAATTGTGCTGGAAAAGACTGATGGTTAGGTGAGTGTGGGCCTGAACCATCCTTACTTTGAGGCATAATAAGCAATTCATCATTTCCATTTAGGGGAACTCTGATCTGTCCTTTGCTTTCTAACCATGAATGGTAGGTGCAGGAGCCATTTTGCTTGAGGAGTTGATCTGTACTCCCCCAGCCACAGTTTTTGACGTGTGTTTGTGCAGGCTGGTTGTAGGCTAACTCTGATTCATGAATTATGTTTTTATTTTCCTTTTATCATTCCCTTTGGTTGAAGCAGTGTCTATAAATACCATATCACCCAAATGCTGAGATGCTGGAAAACAAGTTAGGAATGCTGTATGCAGGCAAATCCCTCTTGCTCTCTCCCTGTCTCCCCAGATAAACAGCCCATCTCTGGTTATCCATCCTAAAGTCACCAATACTTAAGTAAGTGGCTGGCAGGTACTAAATAATCAGAGGAGCAGGAAAGGCCTTTGGGGATACCAAGTTCCTCCTGCATCCTGAATAGTACTGTTGTGCTTTGTGAAGGTTGTGAGCATGTCTGAGGTTTTTTGATCTCTGGAAAATGCTAGTTTCGTAGCTCATGCAAGACACAAATGAAGCAGACTATACTCAAGGAGGATTTATTTATTTTTAACCTTTCTAGCTCTACCACCAGTGATGCTGACATTATGCCATTAACTTGCTCTTCACATTTTAATGTAAACTATATATGCATCCTTTGTATAGCTGCTCAATCTAATCTACATTTATTTCCAACCTTTTTTTCCTCTCTATCTCGATCTAGCTGGTAAATCAATGAGGCTGCTCTTTAGATTCAGAGTCTTTGGAGATTAGCACAACTGAAGTAAAGATTATATAAAAAGGAAGGGGAGAATCATTGCACCTTTGCAGTGAAATAACAAAATGAACAAACACAAAGAATACAGGGTAGCATATGTTTGACCTACACTGCAACTGGCATGTGTGGCTTTAACCTGAGCTGGCTGATAACGCTGAAGGCTTTGCACCATGGGCTTAAAGCGGGCTGCAAAAGCCAAGCAAGGATGCTAAGGATTTTAATGCCAGCTGAGGTAATCATCAGCAAGGCTACTGCTACTGGCACCAAAAATAGCCAACTTGAAAGTTACTTGGTGTGTGCCACCACAGTGAGCTCCTGTAGGCAGGCAGAGGCACAGCCAGGACTGACCTGCTTAAGAAAAACAGCACAAAACTGCCCACCGTCTTATTGTAGGTGGATAGGTGATGAACAGTTCAGCCTGGGAAAGGTTTGTGTGGTCTGTAGCCACACTCTCCAGAGCCAGGGTTCAAGTCCAGCAGTGCTGTCTGGGGAAGCTGATATTCTTCTTGATTCAGATGAAAACAAGAGCTTCAACTTTTCAGGTCAGGAGCTCCTTAACCTTCTGCTGTACAAGGATTTACTCAGCATGCACTGAGAGTTAGCATAAAATTCACTCAAGGCCTTAACCAAAGGCCACTGTAATCAATGTAAAGAGTAGGAGGAAAGTAAGCAGATCTTCATCTTCTAGGGATTTTGCAGTGGCAGTTGGGTTCCTAATTCTTTAAGGTTGACCTGAACTGTGTTTAACCTTTGGGTTAGGTTGAACCAACTTCTCTAGCTAGCTAGGAAATAATGAGGTTGTCATCAAAACCAGTCTCTTTTAACTCAGTAGCTAAAACGATCAGGCATCCATCTAGAGCCCTGTCAACCAGATGAAGCTGCCTTTTGACTGAGACGAGAGATGACCCTAAAAAGATGTCCAGTCTCTGGAGTCAGAAGCCTTAACTAGATATCAACTTCCTGTGCCACATGAAAAATCCTGCTGTGTACCCAAAATGAAAAAGTTTCCTTATGTATCTGGAGAATGCCTAGCACAACAGCCACTGATCCTGGCTGAGGCCTCATCACTGAGTTACAGATGAGTTAGTGACAATTTCTCACTTGATGCCAGTGGATGCATTTCCTGCGGTGGATCTGCAGATCAACAGTGAATGGGAGCTGAAATTTGGAAGTGCAGCCACAGTACCTATAGGACACATGACTCTGCCTGAAGCCAAGGTCGGTGAGCTTGGCAGCACTGTGACAGTCTGGCTTCTCTGGGCATCCAGACAGGGGGAGACATGTGCATCATGGCTCTCTGACTGTTCACAGACTAAAGATTCCTCCACAGCCAACCAGAAGTTATGAGATGCATGGCACACACCAAACTGACACCCGCACAGCTGCAGGCAGGACAGAATAGGTAGGAGATGAAATGATCTTCATGTCTCTCAGCTTTAACACACCCGCTAAGTCAGGCTTGGACCACCAAGCCTCAAAAGGTAGGGAAGTTTAACTTCTGATGCTTTAGATGTTTTGTTAATTGCAAACTTTCAATGTGAGTAAAGGTCCTTTTTTTTTTTAATTATTTCAAACAATTTCAATAGCAATGGGAAGAAAATGGTTATCTCACCACTGCAGCAAAAATCCATCAACTGTGATGCAACAGCTCAGAATTAGGGATACTTTCTTGTGTTGCACTGGCAAGAACTGCTTTTATAGCACTGTTCAGATGATTTTTCTTTCAAAAGATGTACACTGCACATGTATTGACTAAAAAGCAAGTGAAAAAGGCTCTAAAGCTAGATAATGCAAGCTTTGAGAAAAAGGTGAAGAGGATAATTAACTGAGGATGCATCCTTAGCATTATCTCTCATAATTTAAACACGAAGAAAATGCTTGTGGTAGATTTTTTGCTTTACACACTGGATACCATCCACAATCACCTAGTACACTTATCCTAGTACTCAAGACACTGTCACCCAGCATTCATATCCTCTCAAGGGGTTGGATTTATGAAAGCATGGTAGAATAGTTATTATCAAACTGAGAACAGGACATCAGCTCTGTCTCTACTGATATAAAGCATCATTCTTGAGGCTGTCCTCATTCAATTGAAGACTGCAAGCTCAGCAGTCTTACTTACATGGTACCTTGTTTACAGCACCACATCTGCCCATCCTATTCTCCTTTTGTTGTAGAGTAGACTAGAGAATATCTGGGGGATCTGAAGCTGGGGATGCCTAGACTGGGCACTCTCAGCTCAAAATTTAGTGCAGCTTTTGGTGGCTCTGGGCCACCCATATTCCCTAAACACAATATATACACCCATAAACACAGGTTAGAGTTCCCTAGAGGGAAATCCTTTTTTTTTTCACGGGAACATCATGAACAGCTACTTGACAACACAAACTCTCCTAGTTTCCCAGACCAACACCACTAAGTCATACCCGTTACCCATTGTACAGGGGCCTATTCTCACCCCTTTCCCCTTCTTATATCCTCTCACCTCCCTCTTATCCAGTAAAACTGAGATGTCCCAGCCCTCAGCCTCTACCCATGTTTCAGTCAATACACTATCTCTCCCTATTACTCCATAATGAATCAGAAGTGCAGCCACTTATGCATCCAGTGTAACCTTTCAGCAACCCTGAGTTCAAGAAAAGGCAGCTGCTTCCTTCCACCCTGTGACAAGAGTCTCAAATACATGCAATAATTATCCTCTGGAAGTGCCCACATCTTTGTGTTGACAAGAGCAAGCTAGGTGCCATGCTTCTGGATTTCTGAAGCTTGAGGAAGTAGTTCTCATCCTTTGAAATGATTTGAAATTGTTGATCTAGATTAAATGCAAGGGCACTGTCTACTGTTAATCTATAAAGATGTCCAAGAAACCTGCAGATCATTCTTAAGATACATTTTCCCATTTGAAAGCTCAATATTATTTTGCTCTTTCATATCCAATTATGCATAAATCAATGTCAACAGTGCCTAAGCATTTAACTTTTCCCTTAGAGGAGTAAAATGGTTTTCTTTTAATAATTTAAAAATATTTAGTTTGATGGGCACTTCCTGTGCAGTGATAACCCCCCTGATCTATTATGTAAGTCATCCAAAGGAGCTCTTTTGCTATAGGTCTACATAGAGACTTTTTTTTTTTTTAATAAGATTCATATGAATTTTGATTTGTGCCCCATCTGCCTCTGGTAACGATCCACAGACAGATATTTATATTTGGAAAATAGCTCGAGCTGTCTAGTGAATATTTCATGGCACCCACAAGATGACTGCTTCTAAAAGTCATTGGCATTGGTAGGCACTGAGTGTATGATTTTTTTTTTTTGTGAGACACAGATGAGTAAATGGTTCTCAAGAATACTGAGAGAAATTTAAAACTCAAACTTGGAAGGAAAAGAGTTAGCTTTTACAAGAATCAATCTGTGCCAGTATGAAGGGTTATATTATCTTCACAGAATCTTTTTTATCATGTATTCCAGCTATGGATCCTCTAATAATTTTGAAGTTTTGTTTTTTTTTTTTGTGAGTGTCATACTTCAGCGGGTTGGAAAAATGGAACAGTTGAGGGTGTGTCTTTCAAAAAACTACTTGCAGAACAGGACATGCTGACAATGCGTGAAAAGCATGGCTGGATGTCAAACAATTAAAGGGACAACTCTTTCCTACACCTCTAGAAATGACGTGCAAGCTAAATGGACCTTGTTCAGATAAGTGACACTGATAATACTCTTCTAGTCAGCATTCAAATAAATTAAGATAAATTAAGATAAATTAAGGGATAAATTAAGGGAAGAGTAATGGATATCATCTACCTAGACTTGTGGAAAGCTTTTGACACTGTCCCACATGACATCCTTCTCTCTAAACTAGAGAGACATGGGTTTGATGGACGGACCACTCGGTGGATAAGTAGTTGGCTGGATGGCTGAACTCAGAGAGTGGTGGTCAACGGCTCGATGTCCATGTGGAGACCGGTCATGAGTGGCGTTCCTCAGGGGTCCGTGTTGGGCTCGGCCCTCTTCAACATCTTTGTCGGTGACACAGACAGTGTGATAGAACGCACCCTCAGCAAGTTCACTGATGACACCAAGCTGTGTGGTGCTGTCGACATGCTGGAAGGGAGGGATGCCATCCAGAGGGACCTTGACAGGCTGGAGAGGTGGGCCCGTGCCAACCTCATGAAGTTCAACCAGGTCATGGCAATCCCAGGCACAAATACAGGCTGGGTGGAGAATGGATTGAGAGCAGCCCTGAGGAGAAGGACTTGGGAGTGCTGGTGGACAAGAAGCTCAACATGAGCCGGCAATGCGCCCTTGCGGCCCAGAAGGCCAACCGCATCCTGGGCTGCATCAAGAGAAGCGTGGCCAGCAGGTCGAGGGAGGTGATTCTGCCCCTCTACTCTGCCCTGGTGAGACCCCACCTGGAGTACTGTGTCCAGTTCTGGAGCCCCCAACATAACAAGGACATGGACCAGTTGGAGAGGGTCCAGAGGAGGGCCACGAAGATGATAAAAGGGCTGGAGCACCTTTCCTATGAGGACAGGCTGAGAGAGTTGGGGCTGTTCAGCCTGGAGAAGAGGAGTCTCTGGGGAGACCTTATAGCGGTCTTCCAGTTCCTCAAGGGGGCCTACAAGAAAGATGGGGAGAAGCTGTTCAGTAGGGCCTGTTGTGATAGAACAAGGGGTAATGGTTTTAAAATAGAGGGAGGTAGATTTAGATTGTATATTAGGAAAAGATTTTTTACAATGTGAGTTGTAGAACACTGGAACAGGTTGCCCAGAGAGGTGATGGATGTCCTGTCCCTGGAAACGTTCAAGGCCAGGTTGGATGAGGCTCTGAGCAACCTGATCTGGTTGGGGATGTCCCTGCTCCTTGCAGGGGGGCTGGACTAGATGTCCTTTGAAGGTCTCTTCCAACTCTAACCATTCTATGATTCTATGATTCTAAGTTAATATTAAGCAAGAAACTCATTGAGCTATTTGCACTGAGATCACCCACCTTCCACTGAGATCACTGTTCCACTTAATATCCACATTAAGTATGGCTGATATTTGCCTTTATAACAATGAAAAATAAATATTTTTAAATAGGCATTTGTTAGTCTTTGCAGCCATGCAGATAGGAACCTACAAAATACTGAATGATTCCACAAAGGTCAGAAGCGCCTTTTTTTTTTTTTTTCTCTTTCTTGTAATAGAAGAACAAGGAGATACTCAAGGAAATAAAAAAGGTAATAACTGTCAGACTGATAAAAGGCAAAACTTATATATTTGATGACCTCAGCAAAACTGAGGCAAAGAAGGATACAGAAAGAAATTAGTCATATCTAAGTATAGCAAAAATATCTACTGTCATAGTACTCATGGGATGACTTTTTAAAGAAAATCTTTGTTCCTGTTTCAGGCCCTAAGCAACTTCCTGCTTGCCTGGGTTAGAAAGAAATTTCCCTCAAAGGCACTAGATTGTGCGTTTATGTATTTTCATAAGTCTTGCAGCTTTCAGTGAAGACTCTAATGCTGTCTACTATTGGACACCACAAAAAGATGCCAATTGCTTTAAAACAATATGAAAATATTTGGAGTGGAGTCTTTCTAGTGCTTACTCTATAGATCTTTATGTCTGAGGCAGATCTGTAATCATTCCTGACAAAATTTTAACTGGAAAAAAAAAAGTGTCTGATTTGATGCGTGTTTATTGAACACATTTAGGAATGACCAGGTTCTCGTTCTGGATTCTGTAGTAGATGAGTCATTGGTAGGTGTTAATGGTGGGTGTTAATATCCCAACATGCAAAAAATGTTTTCCCTAGCTATTTGAATCCAGAATCACTACTGACACAACTGTCAGAAATGGTAGGAGAAGGCCTTGAAAGGCCAACAAGATTCTCAGCTCCATGTCTATTTAGTTTTTTATAGCTAGTGAAGACAGCCTGAAAGAAAAATCTGTGGGAGGTTTATCTTGTCAGTGACTGTGTTGTGTCTATTTCTTCAGAAGAACGGAAAACTTAAGTTTGCAGCATCTTCCACTAGAAGTAACTTAATGCCAGAGTTTAAACAACATGGAAACACTCTACTGGGATCCTTATTCATGTTCTCATCTATGACTCTCTTCTTGCAGTTCTAGCTACATGAACAGTTACATTTTTCATATATTACTCAGACTGTATACTTTATGAATATGAACAAGAAATTGGCAAAAACTCACATTTCTTAAGACAAAATTCAAATGTTCCCTTAAAGAAAAAAACGTGCATTTCATCTTTCAAGTGTAGACAGGTGTACTCTTCGCTGGGTAAAAAACTGGCTGCATGGCCGAGTCCAGAGAGTTGTGGTGAGTGAAGTTAAATCCAGTTGGCAGCTGGTCACAAGTGGTGTTCCCCAGGGCTCAGTTTTGGGGCCAGGTCTGTTTAATACCTTTATCAATGTTCTGGATGAGGGGATTGAGTGCTCCCTCAAGTAAGTTTGCAGATGACACCAAGTTGGGCGGCAGTGTTGATCGCATGAGGGTAGAAAGGCTCTGCAGAGCGACCTGAACAAGCTGGATTGATGGGCTGAGGCCAATTCTATGAGATCCAACAAGGCCAAGTGCCAGATCCTGGACTTCAATCACAACAACCCCATGCAATGCTGCAGGCATAGGGAAGGATGGCTGGAAAGTTGCCTGGCAGAAAGGGACCTGGGGGTACTGGTGGACAGCCGGTTGAACATGAGCCAGCAGTGTGCCCAGGTGTCCAAGTAGACTACCAGCATCCTGGCTTGCATCAGGAACTGTGTGGCCAGCAGGAGTAGGGAAGTGATCGTGCCCCTGAACTCAGCACTGGTGAGGCTCCACCTCGGATGCTGTGTACAGTTTTGGGCCCCTCAGTACAAGAAGGACATTGAGTTGCTGGAGTGCATCCAGAGAAGGGCAGTGAAGCTGGTGGAGGGTCTAGAGCACAAGTGTTATGAGGAGCAGCTGAGGGAACTGGGATTGTTTAGTATGGAGAAGGGTGAGGCGAGACCTTATCACTCTCTACAACTACCTGAAATGAGGTGTAGTGAGGTGGGTGTTGGTCTCTTCTCCCAAAGAACTAGTGTTAGGACAAGAGGAAATGGCCTCAAGTTGCATCAGGGGAGGTTTATAGTGGACATTAGGTAAAATCTATTTACTGAAAAAATGGTCAAACATTGGAACAGGCTGCCCAGGGAAGTGGTGGAGTCACCTTCCCTGGAGGTGTTCAAAAAACATGTAGACGTAGCACTTCAGGACATGGTTTAGTAGGCATGGTGGTGTTGCATTGGTGGTTGGACTTAATGATTTTTGAGGTCTTTTCCAGTCATAATGATTCTATAAGTCTAAAATTTCCTTTGTGTACTTCCAATGGACTATTTATTTTACTGTCTTATGGATAGCAAATGAAGCAGAAAACATCCCCCAGCTAGGAAATGATGGCAAATTTTTGGAGGTACGAAAGCATGCTGAAACACACTTTATTGCAGTACGATTGAAAAACTAGTCTATGCCTTCAATCCCGTAGTAGCACAGACCTGTACAGACTTTATTTATACTAGACATGAGGGTATATGATGTTAATGAGAGAATGAACATCTTGTGTTGAGAGACTGAGCAAAGCAGCACCCGTGTTGTTAGTCACTTCCAGTCACCTCCAGCACCTATGGACTATAGGATGTCCAAACTAGGGACCTTCTATGTGCACAGGAAGAATTCCACACCTCAGCATAGGGTCTGAGACGTGAAGAAGATTGAGGAAGAAACCTTTTAAGAAAGACAATAAGGGAAAGCTAAGGTGCATCTTAAATCTTACTGCTTCCTAAGATTTAGGTGTGGTTTCATTCATGATTCACAGCTCTTGAACTCTTGGTGGTGAAGATCATTTTTTTTCCTCCCTCATGTTCAAGGACGATAGTCCTTTGTGGCCTACAGTGAAGGACTTACCATGCTGAGAGTTTAAATAGCTGTTCCCACATTATAGCCTGGTAGGAGAGTTAGACAGAGGAACAGCCCACATGTAAATCTAACAGAGCTTAGATGTAGGGTAGGTGACAAACTCTTCAGCACTGTTCAAAGAGGTATACTTTTACCTGTTGCCAAAGGCAAAACTCCAGCACCATGTTAAAGTCAGGTAATTTTGAGGTTTTATGTACCTTGATTAAAGGTGTCAGGATGACAGAGGAAGTCCTCAGTCTCTAAGCTGATCTCACCCTTCATTTCACACAACTGGTCCTGGCAGAGAAACCCATGACATCAAAGAAGCCTTAAAGCTGCCAGTTGAGATAAATACCCTATTGGCACTGTCTTACCGAAAATTCAAGGGTTTGGCTGTCGCTAGTGATTATTCAGAGATTAGGTAGAGGGGGGGAAAGAGAGGTAAAGGGGGGGAAAAAGGTCACTTAGAAATCAAGGAGTGACAGAGCTGAGCATGGACCCTTGCTGTGCAGTGTACTGAACCCCCCATGCACAGACACATGCAGGAATGCAATCACAGCTGTGCACTCTCCAACTACTTTTCAGGTAGACTAACTGAAGTGCACAAATAAAGCTGTAGGCAGCAAATGTCTCATGTCTTTATTAAAGTCTTCTACATGGAAGAATCATAAATATATCTCCCTTTTACACACATGAGCAGGGGCTCAGGGAGAGGGGTGCTTTCTCTCCAGACTTTCAGATTAACAAAGGATGTACCTGGAGGGTAGTCAGTGAATGATAAAAACTGAGAGGATAGAGAAACATTCACTCCTTAGCTGGGAAGTTATCAAATTTGTAGAGCCTAGGGGCTGTCTTCAGATGCATGAGCAGCTCCCATCGAAGACAAGGGAAACTGTGTCTATGCCTGTGAACAGAAGTTGATCCTGGCCCTAGGTACTTTAGAAGGAAGTATTTTCTTGCCTTTCTCTAACAAAAAAAAAAAAAAAAAGGTAATTGATTCCTCTTTCAAAAGCAAAAAGTAAACATCATAAACCATGTTGTTACAGACAGCCTTGGTGCGGTATCCCCACCCTCTAGCT
This sequence comes from Chlamydotis macqueenii, assembly GCF_036417535.1. Lineage (NCBI taxonomy): Eukaryota > Metazoa > Chordata > Aves > Otidiformes > Otididae > Chlamydotis > Chlamydotis macqueenii. Next base: position 95,726,828 of record NC_141556.1, on the reverse strand, counting down.
TTCCTCTCCCTATCTCCTTGTTATTTAAATAGAGAGTTAATGTAGTACACAACTTTAAAGTAACCTTCTATGGTAATTCTGCTGCAACAGTAAAAAATGATCAGTTTCTCTGTCAGACAGCCAAACAACACTTCAGCAGTACTTTTTGCAGACTTCCAATCTCAAGAACATCTGGTTGAAAAGCATGTTTCTGTTACAGTCCTCATCTCAGCTGTGATGTCTGAAGTTTACAACACTCTTTTTGAGTGAAAACCAGGAAAGAGCCATCCCCGATAAAAACAGCATCAGGGAGAAAATCCCAGTGAAGGAATTCAAGCCAATCTTTGCAGCATGTCAAGGCTAATATAGGTCCTGCCAATTCAGAAGTAGGTGATGCATGCTTTATGAGCTTAGTACAGAAGCAAGGTGAATGAGAATAAAACAGCCAGTCACAAAATGCTCACGAAGGCCTGGCTGACACCATCGTGCACTCAGCCATGCACGGTGATATGGGGAAATGCAGCCTTCCTCCAGTTTATCTTAACTGATGGATGCGTCATCCATTCCCAATATCCTGCCTACTACTAGAGATGAAAATATCTCTTCCTTTAACTGCTTCAGACATCTCATCTCTTCTTCTGGGTGAAGCTGCCACTAAATGTTAGTCTATAGACCTATCATTTGGCAAGGGGCAGGAGGAGTAATACCCTAAAATGTTCGTATCTAAGTGAGACACACAAATCCAAACATAGACACATAAACAAATGGCTCAACAGTTATAAATGGCTCAACAGTCATAAAGATCAAGCACCTGTAATGCCTCTTGACATTGGTGGGAGCAGCACTTCCAAGTGCTCACTCCTCAGAGTGAGGGTCAACTGTTCAGGGATGCAGCACAAGTTGGTATGGGATTATTGGCAGAAGGATTGAAAATGTCCCTGATTTTCTGTAGTAAATGTTGGTAAATGAGGGTTGGTTTATTGTGTTTCAGAATATGCCCTCCCACACTCTTCTACCATCCCACCTGTCAACTGTGGCTCCTTCAGGGAGTTTATCTGACAGCGGGGTACTACAGCAAAAAGAAATGAGTTAGTGGCACAGAGACTTCTTGTCTGACTGACTGCTCTGCACAGGGTGGTCAAAGTGGGAAGAGCTGCACTGTTTTTCTCCTTAAACATGTGTTGCAAATGTGAGGAGGGTACATCTGGACTCCTGGGGCATTTTTAATGACATCAGAAGAGATTATTTAACCTCAAGAGGTTAACATTTAATAATTAGGTTAGAACCTGCTGTTATCAGGCTTGTCAGTCTTCTACCACTGAAAGAAATTTTAAACATCTCTGGAGGCCACAGACTGGGGAAAAAAAAATTGTCATGTCTCAAACTCTAGGTGAAAAAATGTATAAGGAAAACATTTTCAAAGATATCCTGGGATAATTTACAACTGAAGTGTTTAAAAATGAACATTCGTACCTAGAAATGAATGCCTAGTGAGATTTAAAAAAATTCTGCTGGAACTTCTATAGATGATGCAAGATATGGTTTTTAAATACCTAAAGGACTTCAGTCAGACTGATCTTAAGTTATTTATACATCTTGAAGGTTTTTGGCCTTAAGCAGCTAACTCCCTTTTATTCCCTAAATTCCCTCAAGTCCCTGGGTATCTAAGGGAGGCTTAGTCTTCTGTGTAACTAAGGTGTCTTTGAAAATTTGCAGGAATTGCTTTTGCTCTGACACATTTGTTTGAAAGTAAATGTTGTAAATTCATTATAAGTCGGCATTAAACTAGCAGAAAGGAAAGCAGCAGCATGTGCATCTTCTGATAGACAGGAAAGTGGGGTGGTAAGAGTGTTTGCACCAGCGTTCAGTGTAAATGCAGACTAGTCACCATATTAAGGGTTAAAATAAAACTGAAGTATAAAAACCACAGAGCAAGACGAGGAAGCACTTGAAAGATAGACACAAAAATAAAGCTCGCACTACAGCTCAGACCTAATTAAACCAGACCTGCACAGCATCTGGTCTGGAGATGGTCTGCGAGCAGCTGAGTGGCAGCATGTCTCACAGGCTGACAGGTAACTGAGAGAAGGTACGTCTCCGGCTGACTCAGGGGCTCTCCCACGCAGCCTTGCTAGCTGGGGGTACCTGCTCTGCTTTCCAGCCTGCAGCTGGGGCATGTTGTATGCCCATGCTCATGGACAAGGCAGCCTGTGAAGAGGAAGGAGGGTTGGCTGGGAGGAAGGCTACAGGGAGGTTGGGAGAGAGGACTGCAGCGGGAGAGGACGTGAAGGTGTAGGGTAGGGGGGCATGGGGATGAGCAAGAATGTGCAGCAGAGAAGGAGGTGGGCAGGTCACATGTAATTACAGATGGAAGATAGGAGACGGTGTGGGTGTGTAAAGAAGCAGAAAAGTGATGTCCAAAGCTGGTATGCTGAAGTCTCATCTGTCACTGAGCTGGGGAGCCTTAAGTAAACCACTGAATTATGCCTGGTTGCTTAGACACCCACAGACCAAAACCGGGCGAGATGTCTGCCCTTCACACAATGCTCAGGCTGAGCTGTGGTACCCCCCAGGAGAGAGGAGCAGCTGTTTTAGGAAAGTGGTCAACAGCACGGATCAATGGACATGAACATAGCCAGCAAGCATGGCAGGGTGGCGAACTGCACAAAGTGTATGCCAGGAAAGATCAGATCCCCTCAAAGGGCATCATTGCAGTTGGCCATGTGGACCTGATGCTTCAGTGCTGAATGCAGCAGTGCCTTCACCACTCAGACTGCTAAGAGAGGGGAAGCCCAGGCACCCAGCTCCACTTTCCTTAAACCAGTGGAGCTGAGGCAGCTAGCTACCCTTTCTCGAAACCTCCCCAGACCAACAGGAACGAAGTTATTGCCGTTCATTATCCTATTTTTCAGCTACCAAGACAAGACTGCTGAAAACATTTCAATTTTGAAATGTCACAATTGTGTAAGAATGAAAAATGTATTTAGTTTACATATTCTTCTCAGTTTCACAGATGTGACGATCCTGAACAGCACTTTTAAAATCTTCAGTGGTTTATGAGAAATTGAGTTTGTTGTTTTCTGAGTGCCTCATGAAGCCAAAAGAGGACAAGCTTACTTTAGACCATTAGAAAAAGAAAATAAACAGCAACATAACTAGGAACTGCACAAACTAAGTTGCCCAGTCACTCTGTCCAGCCTCCCAGCTTTATACTGGACTTCTTTCACACTGCCTTGCATTATCTCCCTTTCTTCTTGCCTCATACAGATCCCAGTCCTGCACAGATATCCACATATGTCTGTGAAACTTCCAGCAGGTGCTTTGGTCTGCCAGTGTGATTTAAATTGTAGTCTCCTTATTTTGGGGCTCTGCTGTTGGTAACACTCACATGCTTAACTACCTCACGTAGTAGAGTTCAGTACATGTGCAAGAGTTTGTAAGACTGGCTATTTTCTTGAGAGCACTTATAAAAAGACATTATATGAGGGCTATAAATATTTGGAAAGTGGCCAAGAACAAGTTTTGAAATTGTAAAAGTAACACAGGGAGTGAAATGACAACTTCCATTTAGAAAAAAAAACCCAGTTCTTTATTACAATTTACAGTATTTTTTTTTTTATTTTGTCCCTAGAAATTAAGGAAATATTTGAAGAAAAATATTGCAAGAAATTTTGTTTAATGTGGCTTCTGCGTTTTCTTGGAAACAGTCATTGCCTTCTTTGCTTCAGACACTGAATGAACCAAGGTCTACCAGAATACTGGAAAAATCTTAGCTATGCTTGAGCATAATCTGGAAGTATTATGCTTGTGGCTTAAAAGATCATTCTTTTTAAATGCTTCTGTTTCAGCATGTATAAAAATATCAGGAATATTAGAATGATCCTGGCAAATCAGCTTTGTGATGCTTCTCCATTAAGGTTACTTACTCAAAATCATGTAGAAATTGATTCAACATAGAACATGCTCCAAGTCATACAATGTCTCTGCTTTTTTAGGGGCAACAAATTACAACATCTGACAAAAAGCACATAAAAGGAACTCACAAAAAAGATTGTAGGAAGGAATGATCCACAGAAAACTACATATGTAAATGACAGGAGAAGGGCAAACAAAATGTCTATCATTATAAAAAGGGGAGGAGGGCAGATTACTGCAAGAAAACAGCCAACAACCTAGCTGTAAATACATGGAAGAAAGCACGAAGGTGAGTCAACAGCCAGTAAGGATGTGTTAGAGACAAATCATATCAAACAACTCATTCATTTTGGGAAGATGATAGCATAGCTTCCCTTTGTGGTTAGGGAAAGCTGTACATGGAATATACCTTAATTTTAACAGAGGGTTTTTTTTGTGTTATATCACTGGAAGACCACATGAGCAAGCTAGGAGATTATAAAATGGGTGAAACAATTACAGGGGAGTTCTAAAACTGTTTGGAAAGCTGTATTCGGAGAGAAGACATCAGTGGTTTGTGGGCAAGTTACGTGATGTGTCAGCAGATAGGATAAATCTGGAATGATCTGGATAGGTGCTAGAATGGGGGTAATAAAGAGACTGTAATTCAGCAGGGGCAAGTGGAAGGTACATGGACAGGAATCATGAACAGAAATAAACTTAGTCTCAAAAATAGCTGTATAGGTAGCATTTCTACAGAATAGATCTGATGATCGTAACGAATTACAAGCTCAACAAAAGCCAGTAATTTCATGCTGCTGTGGAAAAGGCAAATGCTGTATCAAAAGGTATAAGTAGGACTGAGTGAAACAGACCTTGACCTCTATTCAGAACTCCGTAAAGCTTCAGCTGAATATTTGTACATCTGTCCAGTTTTGGGCAGAACACCTCAAGAAATGTAGGGATCAGTAGAAAAGAATGCAGAGGAGTTAATAAAGAAATATGGAAAAACACAATCTCTGGCAGCAGATTGAATGTGTTCCAGCAGAAAGCAAAGGCATGGCTAGCTCTCCAAACCCCACAGTAAAGCAGACAAGCAGCAACAGGCTTACATTATGACCAGAAAGATTCAGGTTAGCTGTAATCAGAAAACTTATTAAAACTGAGAGTACTGAAGTGACAGAGTAGATTTCCTGGTGATGAGTTTTGTTGGAGGTCTTTAAGGACAAGTTAGACAATACACGTGATGGAAGAGATAAATACCACCTCCAGGACAAGGAACTGATTTCTTCAGGGCATATAAAGGCAATTATATTAATTTCTTCTCTAAAGCGCTTCATTAAAGTTTCTATAAATAATTGAGTTTGCAATTGTTACTGATGGCTCACTCCTGGAAGAGTGCTAAAACTGTCCATTTGGGAACTGGACCCTCATTTTAACTGGGACTTTGAAGTGAAAGATTCCCTTGCATCACAAGAACTTCAGACAAAGCCATAGGATCTGGGTGAACTTGTAAGATCAGGTTGCAATTGGCTTTGCTAATACTCACCAGAAACTGCTATCTTTGTAAGAGCTTTTGTTGGAATTGCACATAAACGATCTGTTACCTTGCTCAGTCCAAAATCATGACCTTGGCTGAAATGATGTTTGCTTGAATCCATTACTGAAAAAGTATATTCCAAGAAAAATTGCATGCAGCAATGGCTTGAAAGTAGACAAGAGGCCAGTATCAGGATCACTTTTTTATTCTGGAAATTCTGTCCAAAAAAATGAGAGCTTTCAATCATGCAGATAAAATATTGAAACCCAAGAAAGTCTGAGGCAAAATCAGCAGAGCTGTATCAGGAAAAGCTTAATACAGAATAAATTCAGTACCAGAGTGATATATTATGATTTAGTGACATGCGTCTCCATAGTAAAGTATGCCTAGAAGTGCTAGTCCTGAAGGCTGCTGAGTACCTAAACCAAGCACACTCAGCACTTCATTGGCTTTGGCCTAGAAGTTGAGCTAAGTCCAACTAGCCAAACTTGCAGAGGAAAGTTTGGAGAGGGAGAGAGGGATCTGACTTCATATGCTCCCTGCAAGAACTTGGTATAACTAATAATAGATAACTGGCACACATATAGGCCATTTACATGTAGAAGCGCTGAAGATATTTGCTGAACAGTAGATAAAATTGTGGCAACTATTAGCTGAGTGGTACGTGATAATAGTTGTGTGTACGTGCAGAATAGTCATGACAGCAGAAAAGATGAAGCTGGGGTGCTGAGTCACTGAAATTAGAGAGAGGAAACATTATTAAATCTCTCTCCCTGACTATGTAGGACTTTTCCCTTATGGTACAGCCCCCAGTGCATTGCCAAAGCTTATTTAAAATAATTCAGTCACTTCTCATGGGATGCAACTCTGCTAAATAATCATTTGGTTTTCTTTTTTCCCCTGATCCTTCTACCCACAATTTTACATCCCACTATACTAGCCCTTGGATGACCTGCATACAAATTCCTTTCCATAAATGGAACTTGCACCTTTCAAAAACCCCATACATTGTTGTCGCATCAGGCTCCCATTTCATTCTGGGTTGGTCAAAACTACAACATAATGCTCATATCTATTTCTGGTAATTTCCTTTCATAAATAGTCCCTCCAGCACCTTAAACACATCTGTTACTTTTCTTTGAATGTCTCTCAAATTATCGATATGTTTCTGGAATTGAAGGACCTAGGATTATATCCAGTGTTTTAGGTGAGTCATTGCTTCAGAAGCATTTTGCATTATTAAGTCCTGTAAGTAATTGCAAAAAGTTAAAAAGCTACATTCAAGTAACCTTGAGCCATAAGATGTTGGTAGTCCCTACTGTGTGGAGTGATAACAATATTCTGTGCCTCATGTAGGACATGGCACAAAAAAACCTCCTCATGCTCAAAGCAAACTGGACCTGCTTCATGGTCCTTTGCAGTTGTTTTGAGTTGTGAAGATTATAGGCACTTCACTGATGTTTTCTAGTCCAGTCTGTCTAACATAAATCAGGTACTGAATAGATTTGGTGGTGAAATTCACATCTGTGAAGATAACCTGCATGATGTGTAAGTTTCCATTTGAGACCTTCTTCTGAGGTCTGAGATGTTCTCAGAATGGCTTGCAGGCTTTACACTGACTGTATGTTTACTCTTAATAGTTACAAAGATTAGTCACTTCTGTATAAGTGGACTACAACATAAATTAAAGCTGAATTTTTAATTCAGGTTTATGCTGCTCCTTTTCGTCCCTCTTTGCAACAGGTTTCCTGAGGGACCAAATGCCTATGAGGTATGGTTTGCAACAGGCACCAGGAAGGAGAAAGATGGGTTGTGGTACCAGGAAGGGTATAATGCAAGAACCTTTTCAGGCCCCTCCTTTGCTATTCACTTTGAACTCATTTTGACCTGTGCTTGCGAAAGTATGTCTGTTTATACACTTCCCTTGGTTAGTCAGTCCTCCCTAGGATTTATGTTGCTGCCTGTTTAATCTGCTAGTGGTTCTGCCTGGGTTTCTTATTAAGCATGAGTAGATACAGAGCATCAGCATACAGCAGCTCTACCTTTGGATGCATGAGCCATGCCAAGACACCTGCTAACACCATTTACATCTTTCTCAACCTGACCAAGGATGAAGCAGTGTCCTACTTTGCACCCAACTCTAAAAGCAAGTGGCTGATACTTGACAGCATGGTATCTCCTTGTAGGGTTTTATTTTCAAGTAAGCTGTGATCAAGCTACATTTATATTTCTACTGCGGCTGTTGCTATTTCTTGCTGACACTCTTGAACTCCTGTAAAGCAAGCCTCACACCACTGCATGAACACAGCCCATCAAGTGCTAATTTGTAACTGTGCGTATTCTACTCTCTTTTGCTCTCTCCTTTGCTCTTTGCAAACTGCTGGTGATTTTCTCCTTTCTTCCTAAGAACAAGAATTAGTGTAAGCCACAAACCTGTGAGCTCTCATGTGGATAAGTGGCCTAATCAAAACCAAAGATACTACCCGAATGAGCTAGAGGACTCTCGTACGGGACTGTAAGAGCAAGCCTTCTGCTGCTTAAGAATCTGTAAAGCAGATTGTTGTTTTGGAACAATGGCTGGACTGTTACCACCTGCTGTGCTCGCATTCTTCTTATCACTGTTGATATAACTTAGCTTGGAATCTGAGTCTGTAATAAAACATTTGAGTGTTTAATTTTGCATTTTATTTTGTTGTGGTTTTTTAATGCACATCAAAGTCATTCAAAATTCCCAGAATTTTCTACACTGAACTGTTTGCTTAAGCAAAGACTCTAGTGATGGTGTGAGTTATTTATTTATACAGCCTACTTTTAAGTTGGGGCCAACATTAATTTGGCTGGGTCACTGGCATTGTGGATTTAATTGCCATGTAAATAGCTATGGAGCCTATGTCTTTAATTAGTATGCTAAATTCTACACAATTTATGAATAAAATATATTCATTTTGACATTTTAAAACAGTTATTTTATTAATGAAGAATTTATCAGTGTTACACCAATTCCCTTGCCTTTTGTTAATTATATGCCTCTCTTGCATTTTCTGATATGTTAATTTTGTTTGGTATAAATATTTGTCCTCATTAAGATGAATACATTGTCAGTGTTGACTCATTCTTTTCCCCACAACAGATAACTGAAATGTGAATTCATTTTTTTATCTTGTGGTTCTTACTGATTTATAAGAGTCATCTAGCTCTGTCTTCCATTAAGTCCTCTTCAGCAAGGTCTAAAATTTCACCCAAGAAATGGTCTGGCTTTTTCTGTATGGTACACGTGCCATATTGAAGGGAGTATAGAATAGGATTTAGCTAGCTGCCTTTCTCTCAACAGGGAATAAAGAGCCAAGTTTTGCTAACACAGCACTGTCCCTTCTGCGAACTTCTGCTGCTAGATTGGTGATTCACTCATGATGCATACTGAGAGGCTTAAAGTAGGCACATACAGAACAAGGGGAGGCTGTGGTACCAGAATGCTTCTAGGGCCACGGGAAAGCCACCATCTTGTATAGGAATAGCTATGTCCCTCTGAAAACAAGGACTTTTTTAACCTCATATTCCTAGGTAGGGTAATTCTGACTCCCTTTTCCTCTCAAAAAATAGGAAAGCAAACAACCGAATAAAATTGATATACAACCATGAGTCTCTTTTGACACACAGCTTGCTTATTTTTGCTTGCACATGAGCTTATAACATGCCAAGACTGTCAGGGAGGCATGGGGGAAGGTACTGATGGGGGAAGGATAGAGCAAGGGAGGCAGGTGTGAAACGTTCAGAGAAGGCAAGAAGTCTGCCTCTGTGAAATGGGAGGGATGGAAAGGGCAGCTACAAACAGTTGTATTAAGAACCAGCTTCACTTTAAAAACATGGAGTCCTTTGGTTTTATTATGCATATACACAGTGGTTTGAAGTGAGAGCTGATAAGGGAGGTCAGGCCTTTAGGAGCTCAGACTGAATGCTGAAGATAAAACTTGCTGATGAGAAGGAGCCAAAATATTGACCCCTGGCATGATTTGGGAACCTCAAGAGTTCAAAAAAACATAGAGAAAGCAACTTTACAGGAAATAAGAACTATGCAATGATTGAATCAATTAAATTAAGCATATGAAGTAAAAAATAATGTAGCACAAATCTGAAAAAGAACAATGTATCTTGCATAATTTTTGTAAACAACAGAAAGGCCTCTTCACACTGAAACTGTATAACCTTTACGATGCTAGGAAACACTGACAGCTGGGTGAGCACTTAGAAATAAATATTGCTCAAGCTTCATAGATTAAGTTGCAAAGGAATCAGACTCTCACTGTACCTGGGGGCAGGAAAGCTCGTATAAGCATGAGCTCTATGCTGAACGAACAGCACCTTAGAGCAGAATCTTGTTTTTATGAGCCAGTCAGATATAAAAAACACATTAGCGATGACATGAAAAGCAGATATTCTTAGTTTATTACACTGCTCTGGACAGACTCTATCAAAAGTTAAGCCAAATTAAGCTGAGGTTACCTGATCTTATATCTCTTGGCCTCTTACAGCTATCAAGAAGAGTTTGGTACTTCCACCACTCCTTGTCAGAACACGCAAGCTTTCTGTTTAATTATGCCTTACTTATTACAACTTCTAACCTATGTTAGGTCACAAAAAGATGCCAGGAGAAGACAAATCAAAGGAAGGTGTCACAGCTGAGAGTCAAAAGATAACAACAGCTACACTGCTAAGGATGCAAACAAGTCTGTGGATGCAGGATTTGATGTGGTTCCAAGGACACGGATAAGACAAGCCACTGTAGAGTAGTTTTACTGAGAGTTACTAGGCAAACCACACCAGAGTCAGGAAATACCCTGAGCTGAATACAGCTGGAGGCTGGACAATGCTCAGGGAGTGTCACATTTACTTGTCCGGTTCTCACTCGTCTCTTTGCAGGCACATATGGCTCCTGCAGCACAGAGGACACATCTAGGTGGATCTTGCTCCGGGTTACTGCAGCCAATATTCTAGCTTTGAGCGATGATGATCTCCTTTAATTTGTCTTTCCTTGACTTCCCTTTCTGGCCTAACTTAGACTAAGATGGTTTAATACAGAAAGTATAACTTGTGAAGTACAACTTGTAGGCCCTCAATAGCCTGCTGGAAGGACTAAAAAGTCTGTTACCATCATTATATCCACTCTGTCACTCTCTCTCTGCACCTCCTTTCATTAGAAACTGTCTTTTTTACTCTTTATTTGCACAGCACCCAGCATAACGAAGTCTTGCTCTGTGCCTTGAGCACCCATGTGCTGCTGGAAGGCCCAGGGGAGCAGGGAAGGGAGGAAAGGGTAGCCTGGCTCTGGCTCAGGGAGGCTCCACTCAGGCCAGAAGCTATGCACAGGGTACGTACAGTGGGAGCTGCCAAGCCTACTTCACCCCACTGGCTCTCTTGTGTCCTTCACAGCTGATGTGCTACAGGAGTTGCAGCAACTCTGCCACTTGCGTTTAATAGGGAGAGCTTTGCACTCACAGTCTGGAGACCATGTGTGTATGGATGCGTGGGGGTATTTATTTGCACAGTGCTTCACTGACACAGCAGGAGTTTTGACATGATTAACTGCATGTAAATGTTGCACCTTGGATCACATCTTTAAATCTGAACGTTAACATCCTCACAGGTGCTGTTCTATTGTCCATGCTATGTGACCGTGTTTCTTCAGTCCCTACATTTTTCCCCACAGATGTGCTATAAGTAAACCTAAATGATCAGGTTTGTGTATCTACTGAACTAAGATTATAAATCAAAGGACAGATGGAGCCTGCACGTGGATGCAGATCCTGCCTGCCATAAGTCACCTGGGAACATGGAGAAACTCTTTTGACTCTTCAGGTCTTTAGCACGTGGACTACTTTCTATTGCAGACAAATTTCAGGTCATCAGGCTTATTTCAGTTGCAGTTAAAACTAGGATTTGAACAGAGATTTAAAAATAATCCGAGAGTAATCCACTGAGCTCCTTGTTGAGCCAGCTCCACCTGCTTCTACTATTTGAATTTTGCCATTTTTGGATTGTTGCTACATTCACACTTTCCTTTCTGCTTTCATTCTTTATTTTTCTCCTATGCTGCTAATTTAGCTTTTATTTTATTTTATTTTACTTTATTTTTGAGGTGCAAATGCTTGCAGGCTTCCTCTGAAATTATTTGATCATATGCATTTCTGGAGTGCTTTAACGTCATCTGCTACTTACTTTTCTAACATGCATTTTAGACAACATTGTGATTTGTTTGAACATTAACTTTGTTTGTGGATAGAAGCCAGCATAGTGCTTTCACATCATAGATCTGCACTCAATTGTGTAACATTTGGATCAGGAACATATGTTTTCTAAATGCTCCGAGAAAGCTTTTCTCGACAGAAGCTCTGCTGCGGCATTCACACTTTTCAGGTAACTGATCTCACTGCTTGCTGCCTCTGAACAGCAGGACTTTGAAGACTTCAGCCAGGAGGTGACTTGATTAGTTAATCTTGGTTCTTCTCTTTGTTTCCTTTCACATCTTCTATTTTATTACATTTGAAAATTAAAACAAACTCTGCCAACAGCAAATTTGTTTGTATGTTTTCCTTTGTTTGCACTGAGATTTATATATTTGCATATGATTGCCATTCCATCTTACACTGAAATCCATTCTGCTTCAGTGTCACTACACTCTAAGTAAGGGATATCCTACTATGATTTCAACACAATAAAGACTAATTGAAGTGTCAATGATTTCAGCTGTGTTTTGTATTACAAAGTTAAACATATTCTTTTCCATTTAAGCAAAACAATCCCAAGAAATAGAGATGACAGGATAAAGGGCAATAGTCAAAGACACGAGGTCTTTAGTGAAGCTTACTGCAATAGGAAAAATAACCTGCTGATACAGCTGTGCTTCTCTTTGACTTATTTATTTTTTAAATTGAAGTGAACGATGTCCTGATACAAAGAAATTTCCTTACAACGTTGCATTCTGTTCTCAGGTATTCCTGCAATTGGTCATGAGATTTGATTTATGAGGACGGAGAGGAACCACACACAGGTATACAGAGAAAGATGCTCTAGGAAATTATAGGAAATCACATTATAGGAAGTCCATTAGCTTTCACTTTTTAAATAATTAAACAGCACATGCGTTCACCTTATCTTGAGAAGTAAAAATGGAGCTTTTGCAAAGGGCGGCCTCTTTCACTTGAGAAAATATGATGCTTCTGCATACAAGAAACAGAACATAGTTTGAAATGTGCAGCAGAAATTATGGAGAACATGTAGAAATCAATCAAATTTAGTTACAAATGCATATTAAAAACTGGAACTTTTCATTACACAGACGATCAATACTTATGCAAGTCAACATGGAGTGGTAACTCCGCACCCCACAGTGGATTGCCATCACTCATCAGTAGAGCTCATCAGGTATCTTGCAATACAACAAGTTTTCTTTAAAGGGAAAAAATGCTGTTCCTTGAAAGGAAAATGTTTGCAGAAATATCTCTGTTTCACCTAGCCAATGAGTGTTTTGAAAGCCAGTTATCTTAGTGTTGTGCCCAGCCATATTGATTCAGCCAAAGCTTTCAAGAACTCTGCTTTTTGGCTTTGGAGAAGTAATTCTGGAAGCCTAGAAAACTTTAATCACATCTCAGATTTCCAGGTCACTTAGCTGTCTTACTTTATGTTTGGGGGCTTTCGAGACTGTTCTTTAATCTTTCAGGATGGCCAAGGTAACAACAGAAGTAAAGAACAGCTGATTATTTTGTTTCATAATGAATAATTCCAAGATGAGACATCTTGGGCTTCCTCTTCATTTAGCAGTTGTAAATATTTTAATTTTCATTCTAAAATAAGAACAAAACTTTTGCCATCTCAGAACTTCCTACAACATTGGGAATTCAGAATTTTGAGCTGCTCTAATCACAATGATTTAGCATTTCTAATTTTTTATTTCTGGGATTGTTTGTAAAACATTTGAAATGTCCTTAGTTGTGCAGATTAGTCTGAAAATTCAGACCAAAACCACAAGGTTTTATGTATTTTTAGGTGTCCTTTACTAGGCTTCTGTTTACTTTCTTAAATTATCCAGTAAGGAAGCAGAAACAAGAGGATGTGATTTAGATGCCTGTACTGTCTCAAAAATTTTAGCAAGTGGTGACTGAACAAAATAACTGATGCACAGACTGATATTTCTTTGCATAAAATATTTTCAAATACGTATTATATTGGTAGAGTATGAGATACAAATTACCAGAAATTGGGTAATTTTCTCCCTGGCTAGCTAATGAAGACTAATAATTTGACCAGCTCTAGGAAGATTGATCAGCTATGAACACTAATCTTTATGCATAGAACTACGCATTCTGAGCATTTAAAGACATAAGGAGACTCAGTTTCAGGCAAGTACTTCCCAAGTCCTAAATGCACAACACTGAACAGTCAGCCAGATACTTTATGGGTTTGTTTCCCTTTCTCAGGTATGAATGACTGCCAGAGGTAGTGTACAAAATTAATGGAGAGTAATTCCTTCTCTTACTGCTAGCAAGAGGTTGATGAAACAGGTATACAGCAAACACCATTAGTAATGATCAGCTGTAATCAATCATACATGGACCAGTTGGAAAGGGTCCAGAGGAGGGCCACAAAGATGATCAGAGGGCTGGAGCACCTCTCCTATGAGGACAGGCTGAGAGAGTTGGGGCTGTTCAGCCTGGAGAAGAGGAGGCTCCGGGGAGACCTGATAGCGGTCTTCCAATACCTCAAGGGGGCCTACAGGAAAGATGGGGAGAAGCTGTTTAGTAGGGCCTGTTGTGATAGAACAAGGGGTAATGGGTTTAAATTAGAAGGAGGTAGGTTTAGATTAGATATGAGAAAAAAATTTTTTACAATGAGAGTTGTGGAGCACTGGAACAGGTTGCCCAGAGAGATGGTGGATGCCCCATCCCTGGAATCGTTCAAGGCCAGGCTGGATGGGGCTCTGAGCAACCTGATCTAGTCAGGGATGTCCCTGCTTCTTGCAGGGGGGTTGGACTAGATGACCGTTGAAGGTCCCTTCCAACTCTAACTATTCTATGATTCTATGATTCTATACAGGTCTCAAACATCCGATCTATTGGATGTTCTTGAGCGCCCTTTGCCGACAGCTAAGACCAATAGAGTATTCCTGCAACACCTGTCTTGGGTGTTCAACACAAGGAACAAACTGCAAATCTCTTACGGTTGGTATTCAAGGCTCTTCTGTCAGAAACCACATCTATGTGGTGAGACCATGTGCTGAACAATTCTGCTGGCTCATCTCTCCCATCAGTCAAAAAGATCTCCCTATTCTATCTGCTAACCAGCTTCACCAGCCCCTTACTCTTCTTCATTGTTCTTTGTTTTTCATTGCTCTGTTCATGACAGTGCACTTAACAGCTGTGACTAAAACCTGAGTACTCAATCCCTACTAGAATTAAGGCTGAAAAAAATGAAGTACATGAAAACAAAGAGATTCTTTTTCATCCTTCCAGGTACATTTATAAATGACGATTCCTTTATTTAAGTGATTTAATCAAGATAAAAATCGTCTTTAAAGTCTTAGCAACAGGAAAATTTTGAGAAGGTGATATTTAGGAAGTCTCTGAAGATAAATATAGCTGCAGAATGTCCTGTCCATCTTTGTCTGTCATTTGTTTCAAATTACCGCTCTAGACACAAGGGGTAAAACCCTGATGTTTCATGGTGTCCAGTCAGAGACTCCTTAAAATCCTTACTGATGGAGCCCCATTTTAGAAAGTTTTAAGAAGCTATCAGCCTTCTGAAAATCAGCCTCCTCAAACATATTGTTAGTCAGGCTGCCGAAACCTATGACCTCCACAATCACTTATCAGATATCTGCACTAATTGTGGTCTACAAACAGACTTTAGACTGTGCTCATTAGAAGTCATTGTGTTGCAAAGACTGAACAAATAAAGCAACCAGTTTATACTAAGTTATAGCTTCATTTCTCTTTAGTGCCTTGAGGTGTAGAGGATGCAGAAGCTATCTATTCATTTAGCAATCTATGACCATGAAATATTATCACTTCTCTCTAAAAATACATCTCCATTCCAGAATAACTTAAATATTTTGGTTAACAAGGAAAAAAAAGCTTGATAATCATAGGTCAAAATTTCACAGGTCAGATTTCACAGGTTTCTGTGTCTTAGTTTTGTAGCAGGCTTAATCTTGGTGCTTAATTTAAAGAATACTGTCATTTCACTGAACGCAGTGAAACTGCTCATATGTATAAAATGAAGCATGTCCTGAAAATGAGCTGGGACCAGGTTTCTCTGCCTTACTATCTTTTGCTCAAAACAGACACCCAGAGAGATTTTGCAAATGTGCAGAAGCAGGGTTCGGTGATAATTTTTATAAATCTGTTTTTTTCTCATTGAATTCTGGGGAAAAAAAAATGCAAGTAATGTACTCAAGATGAACATTTGTGTGACATTGTAAGCTGTCATTGCTATGCCTTGTGTTTCCCGGGAGCATGAATGGAGAAACACAGGATCTCCAGCACGGGCGGGCAGCCCTCACCGCTTCTGGCAGTGGTGCGTTTCACTCTGCCACCTTTTGCAGGGCTGAATGCAAGACAGAGCCTGTCTCCAGTCATGGTAAAAGGTACTGCTTTCTAATCTGCTACATCTGCAGTTCCATCTTGCATCTAATATTACACAGGCACTTTCTTTTATTATACTTTTATTACGTTTTCTCACCACAGAGAAAGAGAAACCTACATGCAACTAAAAAATGCAGCCTATTTTACTTGGATCCAAGACCAGGACACTTACAAAACAAAGTCAGCTAGATATCTTCAAACACCAACATCTGTGACCTTTTTTGTGGCCTCTAAGGGAAACCAGTATGTAGAAAAGCTTTAAAAGGTAATTGTAGGAGGCCTGTGAAGAACCGCATACAATGTGTGTAACTTTTTTTCCCTGCAAATGAGTAGGGCAGAGCCTCTTTAAGGACTGTACCTTTCAATTCCAGCATCACTGCTAACAAAGACGATGGAGAACAAATTCTGAGCAAGACCTGCAGATTCTCATTTTTTAATACAAAAATTTCCTATAAAAGCTTTCTCTACACAATACATCCAAAAGCAGCCCTGAAAATCCTCCGCTACAGGAGTATATTGATAAGAACCAAATATGCCAGTTAAAAAACACTATCACAATGGGAAAGCAGTACAAACACTTATGCGTTTAGGTAATAATTACAAGACTTTTTTTTCTAGTAATAGGGTTATGTATGCAAGGCAAATACTGATTGCCAGCAGATCACCTTCGTAACAAGGTACAGAATGCAAATGCTTTGTGGAAAATGGTAATTTATTTAATACTCTGTTGGCTACATGCATATTGATATCTAGGTTGCCTGAATAACCTTAAGACTAAGTACAATACAGAAGGTAATTTATTGTCACAACTTCCCCAAATACATTACCTCATTCACACATGTATTTTGAGACCCAGATATGAACTGTGCTATCCGAAATATCTATCAGGACTTGAAACAAGCAACAGACACTCCCGGAGGCTCTAGGAGAGTCTGAGAGCTTAGCAGGTGGGAGGAGATGTAGCATGTTTCCCTCCACTGCTCTCCCCTTCCTTCCATTTCCCTTGGGAGCCGGTGGCACCAGGGAGCTCCGGCATTGCCTGAGCAGAGGCATCAGTTCTGGCAGAGGCATCAGTTCTGACAGATGCAGGGGGAGAAGCAATTTGTATGCTGTTGTATTTACTGACTGCGGTGCTCAGGTTGGAGGTGATGACTGCTTTTTCGCTGGACTTCTTTTCATGAGAAAGCTGTGAATTGACTGAGAGTAACACCGTCATACTCCCTTGGAGATCAGAGAGGAAGCTGAGCCTAAGCCTTCGAAGCTGTGAGCTTCTGGAGATTAGGTCGAGCTCTGAACCTGGAGCTTGCTTGGCAGGGAGTTCTTTGGCTAGGTTCTGCCCCCATCCCATCCAATTCCTGTAAGAGACAAACCAAAATCCTCAAGTCAGTTTGTAAGGCAAGTTCACCTTTAGGTATGAACTTGGTAGCTCAATATCACCGCTGATTCTTGAAGCACTAGTCCTGAAGAGAAAATGCAACTCCCTAGGCCCTCATTGGGAAAAGTAGAAAGATGCTCACCCCAGGTTTAGGTTACAAATCGATTAGGAGTACCTTGAAATCAAATGCCTGACCTGAAACAGCCAAATCCTCTTTGTACTCTGCTCTCAAAAGCATTCCCCCACCTAATGCCTTCCACTGTAGCATTGCTGTTCACAGCAATCAGTATTCTGGGGCACAGACTCTTTCCTTTCTTAATGCAAAGCCTTACTTATACTTATTTTGGTAGGCTGCATGCTAATGAGTACAGTTTGCAACCTTCACTGTCAGTGAGAAGTCCCGGGGTAGCTCTCCCTGATTCCTAGTTGATGGGATGCACTGCATATGACACCCTCTAATTGGGGAAAAAAAAAAGGCAAATGATACCTTGTCAATGTGCAGTTAGAACGAGTTAAGTTAACACAACGGATGCTTCGTGTTTCATACAAAGTTGGTATTCCTCGGGGATCTTTTCTGCTGGCCTTTAAGAAAGATTCAACGGAGTTGTCAACTTTCCTGTACTTCAGACTTTGGAGGCTGAAAAGCTGAAGCAGCACACATGTACACACACAGAATGCACAGTTACACATGGTAGCAGTTAGATGTGTGCAGTGGCCTATAGATAAGCATGGTCTTTTAAGACATGTGCCTACTGCTACTGAGATTATTGCATCACTGAGATGTAACAGGGGAGATCAGGGTGCCTCTGAGTTAGTCACAGTACAAGCATCTCCAAGGATTTAACCTCTGACGAGATCAAAATGTCCAGTGCCCTCTGCAAGGTGACACACAATGTCAGGAAAGAGCCAGGAACAGAAACTAATTCTTTTCTGGAATCTTTTTGATGTAGCCAAAGAAATATACTGTGGATGTACATGGTGCTATGAACATGTATGCATAGCTGAGTACACATTCTCTGATGAAAGCTGATCACAAAATAGTTAATATTTTCAAAGAAAATTATTGAAATAAGTTAGTGTCCTCCCAGGATTTAACCTGTTAGTACATTTTCTCCTGAGAAACACTGAAGCTTCAGGCTGTACGGATGTGAAATGTAACTTGGTATGAACTAGGGAGAGGAATCCTGCACTAGGTTCAGCTCCTGTCTCAACTGTGCCTGATTGTATCCCCCAGTCGAAGGATTGTTACTTGATTTGAAAGCCTGTTACGTCTCATGAAACTTATATATAAAACTTGTAGCTGCTTTCATAGTCTAAAAGCTGTCACTTCATCTTATGCACAAAGAAATGCTTTTCCTGCCTATGTCAAAGCGATCCACTCAGCGCTCCCACGGAGTTTTGAAAGCATCTTCTGGGGTACAGCAGCACAGCGTTTCTTCTGTGAGAGCAATTTTCTCTACCATTATATTGTCTGCAGGTATGCAGCTGTATTGTTTTACTGTGTTGATCTTGGAAGGAGCTGGAAAGCTCATAAACTGGAAAGCAATTGGTTTCCAGCCGGAGCTTTACTTCTTCCTAGCCCACTGTGCTCTCCAAGGGAATCTCTGTGGGATTTTGTTAAAGAGGAAAAGGAAGATGCAGTTGTGTTCAGAGCTGGGGCAGATGCAATATTACTCCAAATCAAGGGTTACATTCTACTCTGTTTCTTACTCTTTTTTTTTCTATCGGCTCACATAGATCGTGTGCACACCTCATCCTGTGTCTACATCAGCTGCCCACAGCTCCCACTGCCTGTTTCCACATTTCTCTCACCGCATGGAGCCTGCACATTTACTGTGGCCACAGAGATACTTCAAAGGAAAATACAGGCAACTCTTGAAATGTGAATGATGAACACATACTGGACAGAAAAAAACACTTTTTGCAGAGGGGCAGAGAATCACGTAACTGGTGCTAGCTCACAGATCCGACATCAGGCACTTTCTCTGAGACGCACCACTGGTGACAATGCCCTCCCTCAATCTATACTCAAGGTTCCCCAGTAAAACTCATAAATGGGAAAAAAGCATGGGATACAAAGGCCGCAGGCTGCAAGAGAAAGAGAGATGTTGGGGGGAAAAGCGTCGCTCCAAGAAACAGTGCAGAGCTGCTCTGCAAATGGAGTTAGCACGTATGTGGGCTGCTCATAGCTTGCAAATACTGACAGGAATGAAATGTGCAGAGTTCATGGGGAATTTCTATTGAGCCCCATGCAGTTACAGAGGCATTCCTCCTTAAATTTAAGGGAGTTAATTAGAATAATATATATGCCACTTCAGCGTGATGCCTGATGATCATGCTGTGGAGAAAGGAAAGAAAAGCTCATTTGAGAGAAAATGCCATTATCTACCCAAAGCAAACACAAATCTGGAACTTGGTGTGTACTCTTTCAGAGATGTTACAATCATCAGTCACGTAGTGCATGGATCTGATCCACAATACCGTGCACAGTCAGCTGTTCAGCATGTGGCCCTGTCACTAAGTATGAAGCCAAAAAATAAGTAGGCAGGTCACTTCCCGCCTCATTAACACAGTGAGAGGGGGGAGGTCTGAAAAATAAGGTTGTAGAAACAGCCATGAAAGCCCATTAGAAGCTAAACAATACCCAAGATGCAGCTATGATTCCCTTCCTTTACCTTATTTCTTTTTGTCTCTTTCAATGACTTATTTTCAGTTGTTCCTAACTGTTAGTGATTTCTTCTCCTCCTCACCTTTAAGAATCCCAAAGCAGAGAAACAGGTTTCTCATTTACTCAAGCTACAGGAGCTTTTTTTTTTTCCTCTCCTCTTCTGGAAAAGTAGGAATTATCTCAGAGCAATCACCTTTTATATTATTGTAAAAACTTACCTTGTGTGAAAGTGGGTGTGCTGAGGGTTCAGATGGGGCAGGAGGATACAGCTGGAGCACTCCCGGTGCTCAAGCAAAGCTATTTTGCTTTTATCAAACTACGAATGGATTATCAGCCTTGAAGCCACCAGTCCTCTTGGGAGCAATGTCCCAGGAGATATTCTTCAAGGATTTTCATAAAAACACCATCCTTCAGCCCGAGTGAAGTGTGACTAAATGTGGTGATGTTAGGGTGGGCTTTTTTTTTTGTTTTCTTTGCCTCTCTCTAATGCATTAATTTTTAAAAGCTGCCATAACAAAAACTTTAAACAGAAGGTTAAATATGTGGAAGGAAAGGTAGTAAAAATGTTTTATAAAAGAAAGAAAAAGATAAAATGTTCATGAAAAATGAAAAACATCTCTGGTTTTTTTAGAATTTGCACAGAATTCTTTGTTCCTAAAGGTTCATCTGTAGCCATTTTTGTTTTGTTGGGTTGGGGACAGAAGTCTGTATAGAATCATAGATAGTTAGGGTTGAAAGGGACCTTTAAAGGTCATCTAGTCCAACCCCCCTGCAAGAAGCAGGGACATCTCCAACCAGGTCAGGTTGCTCAGAGCCCCATCCAATCTGGCCTTGAATGTTTCCAGGGATGGGGCATCCACCACCTCTCTGGGCAACCTGTGCCAGTGTTCTGCCACCCTCATTGTAAAAAAATTTTTCTTAATATCAAGTCTGAATCTACCTC
Organism: Chlamydotis macqueenii; assembly: GCF_036417535.1. Lineage (NCBI taxonomy): Eukaryota > Metazoa > Chordata > Aves > Otidiformes > Otididae > Chlamydotis > Chlamydotis macqueenii. Next base: position 95,705,795 of record NC_141556.1, on the reverse strand, counting down.
CCTCTATTTTAAAACCATTGCCCCTTGTCCTATCAAAACAGGCCCTGCTAAAGAGTTTCTCCCTGTCTTTCCTATAAGCCCCCTTTTAGGTATTGGAAGGCCACTATAAGGTCTCCTTGGAGCCTTCTCTTCTCCAGGCTGGACAGCCCCAACTCTCTCAGCCTGTACTCCAGGTGGGGGTCTCACCAGAGCAGAGTAGAGGGGGAGAATCACCTCCCTCGACCTGCTGGCCACACTCCTCTTGATGCAGTCCAGGATGCAGTTGGCTTTCTAGGCTGCAAGTGCACATTGCCAGCTTCTAATCCACCAGCAGTCATCCACCAGCACTCCTAAGTCCTTCTCCTCAGGGCTGCTCTTGATCCATTCTCCATCCAGCCTGTATTTGTACTTGGGATTGCCTCGACCCATGTGCACGACCTTGCACCTTGGCCTGGTTGAACTTCATGAGGTTCTCACGGGCCCACCTCTCCAGCCTGTCAAGATCCCTCTGGAAATGTTGCTTTGATTTTTCTTTAAATTAAAAAAAAAGAAATAATAGGATTCTGCTCCTCCCTTATCTTCACATCATGACTTCTAAATGAACTGTGTTGGAAAACAAGGGCTTTTCATCAGCACACCTTGTTTATGCTACAAACCTTACAGGTTAGCAATTATGTGAGAAATAAGACAGCACATACACCGTTGTTTACCTTGAGAAAACACAGAATGCAAAGGTCTTGCAAAAAAAGCCACTTGCAAAATCCAGATTCAAGCATGGAAGGAAGGCCTGGATTAGAAGACAGTGGTAGTATAAAATATAGTAGCAGGTCTCACTCAAGTAGTCTGTTAAAATCTGTGGGTAACCTCCTTACTCCAAAGTGATGCTCGCTGGTCTGGCAGACGTGGCTGATACAGTTTGAGCAAGTTTCCTTCCACTCATGTCTTTCCCAGTGAACCTTCTGAAATGACACATAGTAATTTATCGATAACATTTCAATTTGAAATGTTAACGGAAAGGAAGCTGTTGTTGGACAAAACTGAATTCTTGTTTTTTTGAGGGCACCACATGTAAAGCCAGCTTTATGCCAGACACCGACTCTAGCTAGGGAGCAGAGGGCAGAGCTCGCCCCCGACGGCCAGTGCTCATGGCTCCCTGTGGGCTGGGAAGGGCAGCGGGCCTATCAAACTTTTGCTGATAGCTGAAAGAATTTAGTGCTTGAGCTTGGAAGCTGTACAGCACGTCTTGTGAAATTAAATAATAAGAAAGGCAACCCCAAAATCTCTACAGGCCTGGTTAAAGGAGCACTGTGAACTGTTCTGCAAATTTCTGCAAGAAGATCTGGAGGGTGTCTTGCAAATCACCCTGAAGACAGATAAAAAGGTAGCTATATCTTCCTTGTACGTGCTGTGAAGGCTCAGTTGCAACCGCCCATCAAGGTGCTGGTTAGTGTTGATTGCTACTTTTTGTGTGCACAAGGTAGGGACCTTTACACTCACAACAGCATCCCACCAACTCAAACTGTTCTGCCCAGCCCCAGGGTTCTTACCCCACCTCTGTCCGGCCTGGCTGTCCCCTCACTCCAGGGCAACGTTAGCAGCAGGATTCGTGGCCTCCTTGCCCATGTGCCTGCAGGAACTTTACTTCCCCCGACATAACTTTACCCCACTACAAGGCTTTCAGGATGCGGCTGGGTAAAAATAGCATGCCAGGAGGTGAACGCAGCAAAGCCTCACCTTCCTGTGCTGTAGCCTCTCTGATTATTCATTTTCCTCTCATACATTGTTATAATGGCTGCCTGTCACATACCTTTTTTGTTTGGTTTTGGTAGGGAGAAGTTTCAGGCAAGGTTTTTCACTGGAGTTTCATGTGAGAAAATTACCATTATTTCTCAATATTGTATCTATTCACAACAGGCAGAATGATTCTGTAACAACCTCAAATGGAACTTTGATTAAAACAATGATAAAATGGTACAGATTATGGTTTTTTTTTTTTTTTAAATCACAGGACCATTTTTAACCAAGGAAAATGGAAACAGCACCAAAATTTACTAAGAAATGATGCTCCTCTCCTTTGAAAAGACTTTAGTTGCCCCTGGGAGTGTAAAACTCCTTTCAGGCAAGTACTATCCTCCACCAGATGACCCCCTGAGAGGTTGGTACAGCACCTAGCATAATGAGATGCTACTCTCCAATTAGGAACTTTAGATGCCTACGGAAAGTACATAATGTATCTGATGTAACTGTTAATAAACCCAGTAATACTAATTTTTGCAGTATTCAGTCACCACCCAGTTTGCCACGTGGTGTCCCACACGGTATGGAAAATCACGTAGTTTTCTTACCTTTATGTCCAGTAATCAGTCCCCACGTTTATATCCGTGGGACCTGTCCAAGGGATCTGAAAGTCTCTCTCCTCTCAGCAAGGGAAAGATTTACAGCTGTTTGTGTAAAGCAGTGGTGTTTGGGTGGATAAAACCCCATATGTTTAACTCACCTGTTTGCCCTATATAAGATGTTGTTAAGCTCTGTAAATTAACAGGGGTAAATTCTTTTTACTTGAATTAATTCTCAGCTACACTAATAGGTTAAATAATTTAACAAGGTCCTAAGTCTGCATGATAGCTTTAATTTAGTGCTTAACTTTCATTGTGCGCTGAAGTAGTTTCGAGGTCAGTTGTACTAAACAAATGCTAGCCTAAAGACGAAGTTAAGCTGTGCAAATAGGTCCCTGAATCAGGAAGCATGTAACCAACAGATAACTCAGCTATGCTTAAACTTTTTAGAGATGTTATTTCTTTCATATTCTGGGCTTTGGAGTGGGCTTTGGAAAAGAAACTCCTCATTGTAGCAATCACAATGACAAATGCGCAGTCCTCATTGGAAAAAAATATTTTCTGAGCTGGGATCTGAGATTGAGCTTGCCTAAATCAAGGTTTAGACATTTTTTATTGCCTGCTAATAGACGTGCAAGCATACTGTTCTTTAGATTTTTTTTCGCCTTTCTTCACAATACATTATTTTGAAGGGACAGTTGAATTAAGTCTCTTCTCTTTGGTTTTCCTCTTTTCCCTTCAGCTCTATATTGTCATACTTTGCCAGCTAATCTCACTTTCCTTGTGAGCAGCATACCCTACAGTTTAAGTAAAAATGGTTTTCAGAAAAAAATATGTCATATAAGATGTTATGACATTTTGTGAAACAACATAATGCAATGTGACTGATGCAGATGGATATGCCTCATAAAGCTGAGAGATTTAGATATGCAGTTTTCCCCCCAAAATCACTTCATAAAGCAGTTTTGTTTAAAATATAACTTTGAAATCCTATTTAAACTCCTTAAAATAGATAGCAAATTTATTTAAACTTTTATATAAAAGGCTTTTTACTTGAATGCTTAGAGATGTTTCTATGTGCAAGGTTTTATTTTTTCAGCTCAGTACATAGGGGAAAAAGTGTACAATATATAATAAAGCACCTAGCTAATGTTTCCTTCTTTACTCCCCTCCTGAAGGAAGAGAAACGCTTTAGATCAATAGTTGTAAATCATTACAAATGATCTGAGGTATTATTTCATCTACTTTTATTGTAATGTCCATGCCATCTGCTGTACACATTGAGCTTATTACACTAATTTATTTTGCAAGCTCCAACCTCTGAGTGAGAGATGTCAGAGGGCAATTGATTAAGGGATATTTGTTCTGTTACACCTTTTTCTTTAATTTCCCTCCGTAAGGATTTCAGGTTGAGCAAGTGATCTGACATGATAATGGGGCCTCAGGTCTGGAGATAAATGAGAAGTGTGACTTTGTGCATTCATAAATATCAGAACATCTTTTAACCTGGTAGTGATGGGAGGGGCAATTGGTGTCAGCTGTGTGTTAGCTAAAGGTACTAGGCTGTTTCTCTTCTTAAAAGCTGAAAGACAGTGGATGCTTGACATACAAATGATAGCTCAATCTAGGAATCTACCTCCCATACACCCCTTATTATCTACAGTTAAAAGAATTTTGTGTAATGGGAGTAGGACAAAGAGGAAACATAGAACAGAGAAAAACTCGAAAGGTCCTCTGATATCACTTATATAGTAAGTGAATACTGGCACTTTATTGAGTATGTCTCTACCACAAAGTAAGAGCTGTTTACTTCTAAACTTTTAAGCCCTAAAACATATAACCTCAAGTTCTTGCCTTCCACATTTGCACTAAACAAACATTAAAATACAAGGGTTATAGGTGCTTGAAAAAAAATCCATCACCTTGTCTCCATCAGTTCAAGATAGTGTCAAGAAGAAGAAGTGAACAAGACATGTCATAAATACTAGAGACTTGCTTTGTAACCTTAGAGCAATCAGTCCAAGTATGACAGTAGCCTGAATATTTAATAGCTAATGCAAACTTTACAACTGCAACTTGAGCTTCATCACATTTTGACCTATTTATAATTAACTTGTCCATCATGTCTGAGGTCCTGACACTATATATACAGCTGAGTAACATTTACACACTTGAGCAGTTCCACTGAATTCAGTGGAAAACCATGAGAAATCTTATTTTACGGATACTGGTGCTGGATCCTAAATGGAGACAACCACACAGGAATACGTCAGTCTGAGATCCTCTCTAAAGGTCAGGACAGCATTTTAGCACAAGCTTCCTCACTGGGGCTCCAGGACTGTCCAACCAGAAGTCTTTCCCAGTATGATGCCTGCTGTTCATGAAATAAAACCACCTGGGCTACAAAAGAGGCCTCACCAAGCTGGACAACACAATGCAGCTGAGATCGATCACTCTGAGCTGTGGCCCTGTGATTTCTGCCTGTATTTTTGAAGGCTTGGATCTCTGCAACGTGCTATTAGTTGCACTCATGTACAACTTGAGTCTGGCTTGTAGCCCCTTTTAATGCAAGCCTAGTCATCATCAAATTGGACTGTCCTTGTGTGCCCTCTCACGTCGTTCCCGTCGTGCCAGCAAAATGCCCAGATTGCCACTTTTCATTTCAAGACAGACTGAAAAACTTTTACTTATTTGGGTAAAAAAGTCCTTGGACAATCTTAGTTTTATGTAAGATTTTATATTAGCCAATGACTACTTCAAACACCAATTCCCCTGATTTTCAAGCACACACTTTACATTAAAGCCAAATGGCGCTCTATAGAAGTTTTTGTTAAACTTATAGATACTCATAGAATTTGCTATCTGAGAGCTTTACTACTGTAATACCTCCAAATACATTGAAACTGCAATGAGTATATTCTGCTTTTGTTAATGAAAAAATGTCAGACACTGCATGACATGATACCCTCCAATCTAGTTGCGTCATTTTGTGCATCTAGTTTCCTCAGTGCACAGACTCTGTGTTTTCCCTGTTATTAGGCAATTTACAGCTCCAGTGCTAATTGCACAAATCGATTCATTTACAGCCAGCACAACAGAAAACAGGGCAACAATGGAGACAAAAAGATTGCAGTAAGGCATTGCAACTGGTGTACTGATGGATGCTGAATAAAAGTGCCAGCTGTGTCTTGTCAAAAGAGGCAACTGAAAAAGAAAATTCCAACAAGGACTGAGTGAATTCAGCAGCATTTTGGTGTCTGCAGGGAAGAAAACAGCAGAAAGGATTATTGAGAACTTCCCTACCCGCTAGGTCATGCCACCACCCTGTGTTGAGGTGTGGGCTGCCGTTCCACTGTTATTGCTACAGCAGTTTGTACAGTACGGGATTTACTGCTGCATTGACAACAGAAAACTTCGTTCTTTCTCTTCGACAGAGGTTCAGTCAGTCGTGCTGCACCCGTGTCTCTCCAGTGGGTTTTCTCTGCAGCTTGCTGAACTTGCAGCACTGAATAGGCAGTGCTAAGAGCATGGCAACTGAGTCAGGAGCCTGGCTACCGCGTAACTCTCGTAGAGTAAATAAACTCCATTATAGAATGCAGTCTCAGGAGAGTTCTTCCCCAATAGGCACAGGCTGTAAAACATATCCTTTCCCTGCAACACAGGGAGAAAAAGTAATAGCCTTCTCCTCTGATATCCCCTTCAGCAATCTAATATATTCTTACTGGCATAGTGAAAACCACTGGCTACCAGCTGGAGCTGTGTTGAAGGCTCGCAGGACCTGTGCAGAGCTGGTGGATGCAGGGCAAGTGGGAGACAAGCCGTTTACATTCTGGCAGCCTCCACAAAGGAGGTCCCAAAAAGAGTTTAAAGCCATCTTCCTCTTGTGGGAAATAGAGACTTGTGCAGCTTTGTCACCATAATGTTTCCTGCCACTTGTCCAGATGCCTCCTGCAAAGTCTTTGCTTCTTGTGTAGCCTCCTGGACAGACCTACGGTGCTCAGCTTGACAGGCACAGCTAAATCTTTCTCAAAATCTAAAAATCTGGTCCAGAGTTTCATCTCATGGATCAGCTCCCAGAGCTAAAAGAAATTGTGTAGGGCAGAGGTAAATATTCAAGAGTCCCAGCCGAGGGGCTTCAGTAATTTAATAAGGACAAATAAAGCATAGAAAAAATGATTATCAGGAGCATCTTAGCGGATTAGCACCTTACATATTGAAAGCATTACAGAATCTAAATATTGCAGTGTGAACATCTTGCTTGTCTATGAGCATGGGCAATACTGCATACCACGTAGGAGTTACATTTTAGATGACTGAGATGCACGGCTAGCTTAAAAAGCCACGGTTTTTAGACACGGAAGATTAATTTGCTTTACCAAGACTCGAATGTAACATAATGTATATAATGCAATTAGAAGGCTGTGTCTCTATTAATACTGTAGGCAAAATGCAGAGATAAGCTTCTGAGAAGTAACAGGAGTCTAATAATTATTCATACCTTCATCTTGTCTCTGAGAGCTCATGGACTTCAGCCTGGAAGTTTGAGCATTTGAGAGGCATGTGCACTAATCAGTGTGTTATCGATTTTCCTTCAAATTCCACACCTGAGTGTGTCTTACTTGGTTTACATGACAGCCTGAGTCTAACGCGACATGACTATACACTGAGGAGGTCAAAAAAGAGGACAAACATGCAGCAATTGAGTGCCACGGCTGGAAAGCAAATTAAAAGTAGACTTTCTTCCACGTAAGTTTATCTTCTCCCAGAGGAGTAGCATGCCAGGCAGCCAACAAGTGTGATGCAAAGGAAGTCATCCCTGCTCCATGTTCATCCACTGGAAAATAGCCTAGGAACCATCCTGTGCATGCTTCATACAGAGCCTGTTCATACTTCTTGTTAATAAATTGCATGAGTCTTGTTTTCTTCCTTAAAGAGTTCAATGGTCCTTGCTTGTTTCTCATTCACCAGAGAGCAAGCAAGAAGAAACTATATTCAGAGGGTCAAAGCATGTCAGCTAGCCTGTGGATATGTTAAATAGGAACTAAGAGTATAAGGATGAAAAAGGTCAGATCTGGAAAGCACCCTAGAGACAGATGAAGTAAATCAGCTAAAGAGACTTAACCATTGTCTAATTGCAGTAGCTATTTATAGAATTGGATATATCTGAGGCTTTCTTCGCTAGCCATGCTTAGAAAATTACAGCTAATGGGTCTCTAAAACTTAAGCTTTATTTTATTTTTTTTTTTGAACAGTGTTGGAGAACTAGTGAGTGTTTACACAGGAATGCATAAAATAATCTAATCATAGTAATACATGTGCTGTGACTGAGAGGTGATTTCTGTCAAGACTAGTTCTTTATATTGTGTGTTTCATTGTAAATGATCATTTAATAAACAACCAGCAAATAGTACAAACAAGCAACAATAAAGCAGACAGTCATTCAGCTACTAAGAAACTTATAAATGGGTATGTGAACATGCTTATTCTAGAGGGATTTCCCAAAGGAGAAATAGGACGCCTCAGTCTCCATGATCCATTCAATCCTCAGCTCCTTTCTGTATTCAAATCCAGAAATATCTGGTATCATGATAAAGTTTTCAATAATTGACACAGATGTGTTTGCATCCTGCACCATTTTAGTTAATGGAGAGCTCCAGGGAGCCAAGATTTTGCTTGTTGTGTATTCATTTATTATTCATTTAAAGAGCATGGCCATTTGCCAATAGGAACTGAAATGAAATCACCACCTTCACACAGGCAATCCAACAACTCTCCAGTTGCAATGACATTCAGTTACTAATGGGTTAGTTCAGCTTTAATCTGCTGCCTAGAGATGAATAACATTAATTATTGTAATTGGTAGTGACAGTAATGGGTGCAACATTTCCAGGGCTAATTTACTCTACTTTTGTGAGGTATCGTGCTAATGTGGCTATTCTGCTTCAGTACCCAAGATAACTAAAACTAGCTCAAAGGCCTTTCTACTGTACAACATTGTGTAGCACCTACACATCCTAAGACGTGCAAGGTACGAAATGGTATAGAGTTGCTGCACTTTGGCAATTGACTAGACACAGAGGTACCGAAGCATCATGAACAAATTTATGTGAACCCATCATGCATTGGCATGAAATGTTTTGTTCAGTTTGGGAGCTGAGTTGGGGAAAAAATACTGGTTTGATTAAACAATAATAAAGAACCTATTTACAACAAGTGGAAATAGGAACAAGACTAAAGTAGGTAATTTTTAAAATTATTATTATTTTGTGCTTCGCAGGTTCAGAGCAACGATTTGACCCAAGCTTTCTTACCTCTCAAGTGAGTCTCTCGAATGCTAGGTTATTAGTGCATGCTGAAGCAGGCCTCCCTCAGGCTCATGTTCTCAAACTGCTCCACTTTGAATAGTACACTTAAATATTTGGTGAGGGAACACAAATTATCCTGTAGCTGGTGGTCAAGATGCTAAAATACAAGAGATTCAATTATTTATCCAAAATGGAATAACAGGAAGGACTGAGAACAGCTCTTCATTCCCAGACTTTCAAATAGATGATAAACCTCAATGTTAGATCAGATTACCAGGAAAAGACATTCTGGGGGGTTAAGATACTCTCAGGCAGAGAGGGTCTGAATCTATGCCTTGTCAAAGTAAATATGCTAAATAGAGTGCTACTGAATAAAATTATGACTCGATGAGTTTAAGAAAGTGCTGAAATCTGAACTGGCAGGAGTTTTTTGGTAAGTATCGCTGGTAGCTGAAAACTTAAAAAAGCACAGATGAGATCAAATTTGTCTGTGCTTGAAAGAGTTCAAGAAAAATTAACACATAAAAAAAATCTAACTATATGTATATATGCATATATACACATGTAGGCAATTAGAAACTTGTAGGCACCAACGGTGAAGACTATCAAAGAAGCAAAAGGAAGGTAAAAATAAATCTCGGCTATTTTGCCCTACTCGTATATGCCATCTCAAATATTACAAGGAGCTCTCTTTCACAAAAAATTGAATTTAAGTCTGCTCTCATGAATTACATTAAATTAGATTATGTTTTTATATACTGACTGGAAAGAAAAAAATACAAGGCCATGAAACAAACAACAAAAAATAATCCAAAAATATTTTTACAGTCAGTCTGAGTGCTTCCAAAAAGGCTTTTATGAAAATAAATCAGTATCAGAATTACATTAAATTCTTCTTCATCTGTTTTTCAAACTTCTGACTTTTTTACTGCCTTTTAACTTCAAATTCATAAAATTGATATCATTTAAAATGGCATCCTATTTAAAATTATATATATTCATATACAGGGCTAGGTAGAATTTCTGACTTGTGCAGATTATATGAAAGACAGCACAGCTCCTACCAGAGCTAAGTATACCTAATACCTGAAGGCTACTGACCTTCACAATGAAAGAAAACATATGCTACCCAGAGAAGCGCATGGAGCAGGACTCTGAGTAGACAGAGTGGTTAAACGTGGGAATGGATCCATCCACCTATATTTGTCGACTTGGAAGGGACAGACAGAGGATGGCAAGTGACCATTTGTGTTACCAGGTCCAACTCCCAGTTGGACTGTGCCATGTCCATAGGCTGTCTTGGAAGGAGTTAAGCTCCCACTACTCCCCTCTGGCTGCTCCAGAGCCTCCCTCTTCTGATGCTCAGAAACCATCCTCTCCTACACAGCCAAAATTTATTCATTGCCTGTTTAGACTCATTTGTTCCTGTGCCAACATTGTCCTTTGGCTTAAATTGCTCTCCTCCCTCCCTGGTGTTTATCCTCCTGATGTATTTATAGATAGCAATCAGATCCCATCTCAGCTTTCATTTTGCTAGGCTAAACAAGCCAAGCTTTTCTCAGTCTCCCCTCCTAAGACAGACACTCTGTTCCCCACCATTATCCTCATAGCCCTCCTTTGCACCTGTTCCTGCATCAGTTGTTGGCTGATAGTAAGAAGCTGAGACGTCCACTTGAGGACCAAGGTCCCCTCTCTTTTAGATGCCACGCTGACAGGTGGTGAGGAGGAAGGTCCCTGTCCCAGGGAGTAGGGGGGGTCCTTGCTGGCTGGGACAAAGGTGCAATCCAGAGTGAAGTCATTAAGGCTGAGCAAAGACCATGTACCAGTGCCCAGTAGGTTCAGATGCTGTTATCCCTGGGGCTTCAGCTGCCTCAGCCCTGCTGACAATTGACACACTGATGTGTACGCACAAGCTAGCCTGTGACCGCACTTAACGGGACACTCATGACGGGACACACCTGGAAGATCCATCACAGGACAAAAATGACCTGCACTACTTCAGGCCTGCAGCAATGAGATGTATGCTCTTTGGGAATAACTAAATTAAAAGCATGCATTAATAGGGCTGCTGTTCATATTTTCTGACAATGTATTTCCTCTGTACTATTTATAAATCTTACATGAAGAATTATTGGTCAGATTCTCAGCTGGCATGCATTGATGGAACTTCATTAGCTACAATGAAGCCTATCACCGCACGAGCCAATCACTTGACTATTTATTAATTAAGTTGTAGAACATGCCTTTGAAGAGGATTTTTCTTCTCTCTACATAATCCATCCAACTATATTTCTTCCTTCACTTTCCCATGGACAAAATACACTCTTCAGATTGTTGCCAAAACCTGCATGATTCACTATATTGAAATAAATCTAACTTTCTGAAATTTTTTAGGCAGGGGCACTATGCTGAGTTTGATTAATCTAAGATTTGAAGGGCTCGAGCCTCTTTCAGTAAAGAGCTGTAATTACAGGTTAAGTATAGCAATTCCAGATTGCAGAACATTGCTGTATTGATCTCTTTAAACCATTGAATATGGAAGTTCAAATTCATGCACAAAGGCAATATCCAAGGAGAATGTAGGCCCCCTGTGGAAGGAAACGGGTGTCCTGGTTACCCAGGACATGGAGAAGGCTGAGGTGCTCAATGACTTTTTTTCCTCAGTCTTCACCAATAAGGGCTCTTGACTTGCCACCCAGGCAGAGACTGGGAGGATGAAGAACCACCCACTGTACTGGAAGAGCAGGTTCGGGAATGTCTGAGGAACCTGAAGGTGCACAAGTCCACGGGACCAGATGAAGTGCATCTGTGGGTCCTGAGGGAACTGGAGGATGAAGTTGCCAAGCCGCTGGCCATTGTATTTGAGAAGTCATGGCGGTCTGGTGAGGTCCCCAATGATTGGAAGAGAGGGAACATAACCCCCACTTTTAAAAAGGGGAACAAGGAAGACCCAGGCAACTACAGGCTGGTCAGCCTCACCTCTCTGCCTGGCAAGGTCATGGAGCAGATTCTCCTGGAAACCATGCTAAGGCACATGGAGAGCAAGGAGGTGGCTGGTGACAGCCAACATGGCTTCACCAAGGGCAGATTGTGCCTGACCAATCTGGTGGCCTTCTATGACGGGGTGACGGCATCGGTGGACAAGGGATGAGCAATGGATATCATCTACCTGGACTTGTGCAAGGCATTTGACACTGTCCTGCACGATATCCTTCTCTCTAAACTAGAGAGACATGGGTTTGATGGACTGACCACTCAGTGGATAAGGAGTTGGCTGGATGGCTGAACTCAGAGAGTGGTGGTCAACGGCTCAATGTCCATGTGGAGACCGGTCATGAGTGGCGTCCCTCAGGGGCCTGTGCTGGGCCTGGCCCTCTTCAACATCTTTGTTGATGACACGGACAGTGTGATAGAACGTACCCTCAGCAAGTTCGCCAACAACACCAAGCTGTGTGGTGCTATTGACACCCTGGAAGGGAGGGATGCCATCCAGAGGGACCTTGACAGGCTGGAGAGGTGGGCCCGTGCCAACCTCATGAAGTTCAACCAGGCCAAGTGCAAGGTCCTGCACCTGGGTTGTGGCAATCCCAGGCACAAATACAGGCTGGGTGGAGAATGGATTGAGAGCAGTCCTGAGGAGAAGGACTTGGGAGTGCTGGTGGATGAGAAGCTCAACCAGCTGGCAATGTGCCCTTGCAGCCCAGAAAGCCAACTGCATCCTGGACTGCATCAAGAGGAGTGCGGCCAGCAGGTGGAGGGAGGTGATTCTGCCCCTCTGCTCTGCCCTGGTGAGACCCCACCTGGAGTACTGTGTCCAGTTCTGGAGCCCCCAACACAAGAAGGACATGGACCAGTTGGAGAAGGTCCAGAGGAGGGCCACGAAGATGATCAGAGGGCTGGAGCACCTTTCCTATGAGGACAGGCTGAGAGAGTTGGGGCTGTTCAACTTGGAGAAGAGGAGTCTCTGGGGAGACCTTATAGTGGCCTTCCAGTACTTCAAGGGGGCCTACAAGAAAGATGGGGAAAGGCTGTTCAGTAGGGCCTGTTGTGGTAGGATGAGGGGTAATGGTTTTAAAATAGAGAGAGGTAGATTTAGATTGGATATTAGGAAAAATTTTTTTACAATGCGAGTTGTGGAACACTGGAACAGGTTGCTCAGAGAGGTGGTGGAAGTCCCATCCTTGGAAACATTCAAGGCCAGGCTGGATGAGGCTCTGAGCAACCTGATCTAGTCAGGGATGTCCCTGCTTCTTGCAGGGGGGTTGGACTAGATGACCTTTGAAGGTCCCTTCCAACCCTAACCAATCTATGATTCTATGATTTTTGACATCCCAGTGAATTAGAAGGATTATGTTCCTGAGCGTGCTGTAGATGGGAGAACACTTGTGTGAGTAATAGCTTTTCTCTGCTGGAGAAACTGAAGAGCAGGATGCATAACTAGAACTTTTATTTTAAGAAGAGTAATGTTTTGTTGGACTACCTCCACTTTTTTTTTTTTTTTTTTCAGTCACATTATGGCAAAGGCAGATAGTTTTTGAGGGAAGAGAGGGTAATACACCTCACATCACAGCCATGAACCCAGTGACTTTCCTGGTTGCCACTCTGCAAAACAGTATGATCACACTGTCAAAACGGCAAGGACTGCTCCTTCAGTAATCTTCCTTTCCATGCTGCTCCAAGTGCAGGCAACCTCTCCCTCCTACCATGGGAGCTAAGTAACGGATAATATAGGGACTATGATGTGCTGCTTGTCAGCTGGGATCCCAGTCATCATGGAGCATGTAATACAAAAACATATTAGTGGTGAGACCTAGAAGTCTTGTCTCCTCAAGCAAAATTAGAGCAACCTCAGGGTGTTTTCATCTGCTTTGGCTACTCCCTTTCCCACTGAGGCCTTCTGTACCATCTCACGCTGGCAGACCACAGCCCACAGCAGCTTTACATGTCCTCCCACGCTGAGGGCAAGGAGGAGGATGGCGCAATTCTTTGTCTTTTGCCTGAGGATATAAGAGAAGGCATACTGGGGAAGGTGGAGTTGTCTGTACCTATCTGAGCAAAAATGTGACAAAAACCCCAGAGAACTGGGTCCAGGTAGCTGCTTTTTGCCTTTTTGTTTATCCTTTCTTTTTAATTCAGTGACAGTTTTGATATTTGTTTAAATGCATTCTCTAAAACCAGGGTTGTTGTCTCTTTGCGCCTGTAATCATATTAAAAGTGCCATGCAGCCTTTCCTATAAGCTAGAATATTGGTATTATGTGTCATCTCTGCAAAACACTTATGAGATCTGGTCCATAATTACAGCTTTCTAACATCACACAAGAACATTTCTCAGACCTACTAATTGTGCTGCCCTTTATGGTCCATCTTATTGATTAAACATCTGTTAGTGTTTTGGCGAAATGAGAATTCACTCGCAGTGCAATGTGTCTGGTATATTAAAAACTGTTTAAGTCAGACCAAACTATAAGTTTGAGATACATGTATTGTATCTCCTTAATTGTATCTTAGCATTTTTTTTGCCTCTGTTTGTTATTTCTACTGTTTGCTGGAGGGCAGGAGAGTGTTCTAATGTTTTCTTTACAGCAAAGCCAAATTATATTCCCTTAAATTTTTTTTGCCAGACTTGAACCATTTCAGGTGGACAAATTCTTGGGAACATTGCAAAATAATAACTTAATACAGACTGTTACTTTTTTTTTCATATGTCACAATCCAATTACAGAGTAAATTTTATCCTTTGTGGACATGTCTGAGAAATTGATGTATGAAGTGAGTTGGTAAAAAAAAAAAACAAAAACCACAAAGAAAAAACCCCAAAAACTCCCCAAACCCATAAAGATTTTTAATTAGACATTCTTAATTGTGAAGAATTTCCTTTTCAAGGAGAAAAAAAAGGAATCTTTAAACAAGATCCCTCTGCTCCTACTCTTCATAATTCAAATTAAAATAAAAAAAGATGTTAGTATGCTGGTAACCTCTGGGAAATTAAAAGAGTAACTCTTGCAAAGGGATTGCAGAGAAGCAATGCAGAGTCCTCTCTTTCCATTCCCTGTACTTACTAAAAAATTAGAAGTTCTCCACAAAAGAAATCTGGAAGCTGACACAAATAGAGAGGAGGAGAAAGTCTGTTTCGCTGCTGTCTAATGCTATTTCAAATTGACTTATCCTTTCTTTATCTCATTTGCTGACTGATAAAATCTTGCCAGTATTAAAAAATAATCTCAGTCCTATTGCATGACTTGTTTTCCTTCTGCATGTTTTATGTATATTGATTGGAGAAATGAAAAAATGCTAATATCCATATGTTGTCACATCAAGAAAATGTGGACCACTTATTTTCCCAAATTACATTATGTCTGGATGATTTTGCAAAGATCTGGGAGCTGAGCTTGCATTCAGTTTCGAGATGAAATGAACCTTCCCAACAAAGAAGGAAAATTAAATTACTTCTACCCATATTTTATCCCTTTGACATTTGCTTCCAGTGCGCCTCCCTCCATCATCTCCCTCAGTCTGACAGTTACAGCATCACCACTGAAATGCTGCCTAGCAAGAAAAATACCCTCTTCATTTTTCTGTGATCCAGACCTGGATGAAGTCAAAGAGAGTCTTTCTGCTGACTTAGGGAGGTTTGGTCAGGTTCTTTACCATTTATGGATGAGAATGGAAACCCTACTGCAGTGTTTTGAGGCATTTATGCTCCTACTTAAATATTTTAGAGTCTAACTTGGAGTATAAGAACAGCCTTTTAAGCTTCAGACAGAAAACTCGCTTGCTTAAGGGACCATACACGATCAAATGTTAAGCTGGGCCAGGGCCTTCAAGCTTTATCTAAAACCCAAGCTCAAGAAAACTGCCGGGGAGATGTGCACTACTGCGACTGACTGACTGCCAAAGAGCAAAATGAGCAAGCCAAGGAAACACAATTAGAATAACAAGAACAAAAAGCCGCTCTTGGATTCCCATCATGATCTCAACTAAAAAATAATTAATAGAAAAATTAATCTAGCAGACCCTGAGACTGTCTGAAAACTAAAGCCTTTTTGGACATGATACTGTTCAATGTATTTTCCCTCCCCCAAAAATAAACAGACCTAATTCCTCCATTAACATCTATGCCTTTATATTTGTGCAAGGATCTGAACAAACC
Source organism: Chlamydotis macqueenii (assembly GCF_036417535.1). Lineage (NCBI taxonomy): Eukaryota > Metazoa > Chordata > Aves > Otidiformes > Otididae > Chlamydotis > Chlamydotis macqueenii. The sequence goes on along the minus strand of NC_141556.1, from coordinate 95,690,024 downwards.
AGTTCCAGCAATAACTTTTGTACACAAAAAGTGTAGGAGCAACAATCCAGTTTTAGAAGTTGCTATTTTGACTCAATGGAGAGCTGAAGAGCAGGTAGTGCATTAGTAGCAACACTGAAAATTTCCTTTCTTTTCTGCTGCAGAGGTTTTACCATATGGTCAACTAAGTCAATGATTAAGTATCAATGATTTCAAAACTGCGGGGTCAGAACCATGTAGAGCCATTTCTACATCTGAAAATTAAGTCAGACATCTAAACATCTTCAAAATATTTTTTCTGCAAATTCTTGAAGTCCACTTTATGATGACGACCTCCTGGAGGACAAGAAAAAAATTCTGGCTCAACTGAACTGACCACCATACTTCCATCAATGAGGAGTTCACCTTAGGTCATCAAACACCACCTTCACTGCTGAGAGTGCCAGCTTGGTGCTTCTCAGAAATTTCTATCGCCATTCAGGTTTCTGAAGCCTCCCACTCCTGCCTTGTTTTGCTTTCAAATATTATAACCATTGAGGTCCCTGTTCGGCTAGGTGTCTTGTATTGCACCCAGCAAAGAGTGAGTGCATGGGGACACGTCCAGGGGCAGATACTAGCTCCATGCTCAGGCAACAGTCAGGGTCAGTTTCCTGTAGCTTCGACTGTGTTGTTTTCAAATGTCTTGATCACCAGGTATCTCACTGCTTTATGGACTAATGCTCATAGGCACTGATCTGGGGAATAATACTGCCTCTGTAAAAATCTAAGGGAATGTTTCCAAATAGTTGGGAGCAAAGATTTGAAAAGAACCCAACCACATATATGCATATATATGCAGGCAGGAAGGCATGGAAATATTTAAGTGTAAGCTCTTTTGAATCAATTAGACATTTTACAATAGTACTGCTCTAAAAATCTGAAATTGTTTCTTGCTTTGCAAATCTGTGTCCTTAATTACAGACAGTGTGAGAATTAGGAAGAACCTGAATTTAATATTGAGTCAGTTGTGACTCCAGAAATGTAGAACAGCAAGAAGGATGTGTGGGCATTTCGTAAGCTTTGTGAAGTGCTCCAGCACACAGGTATGCTAAAAAACCAATATTACTTTCTAGTAGCCAGCTGACTTACTGCTGCTTTGAGTTTCCCTGCTGAAAAGTTTGTCAAATTCTCCCTTTTGACTCATCTGTGATGCACAAAGTGCCCAGGGGATGGCTTATGTCTTAAATGCAACCCCACTAAACAACTTATAACTGCTGTTATGATTAAATGCACAGCTTCAGCTTTAAATATGAATGTCCCCAACTTCAGAAGGCATTTAAAATGCACTTCAGTGTAAGGAATTCAGAGATATCCTCACTCTGCTCTAGCAAAAAAAAAAAAAAAAAAACAAACAAAACACCTCAGTTTTTGCAGTAGCTAATGAAAAGGCTCCTGAGTCAAGCCTTGTTGGAAGAGTATCCTCCCCTTCTTCAGGAAACCCTCTCAAGCCAGTATATGAGAGGCAAGAAAGAAGACAGAAACCAAGGCTGCATTAAAGGTTTCTACTGATCTAGGCTGCAGAAGAAATTGCCTAAGTGGCTATGGTAGTGCTGTGCCTCACCCTATTACCTTCCTCTGGGCTGTAAAAAAACCAGAAGAAATATCCTCCACACTTCCAGCTAAGTACATCCTGCATTGCTGTCTGCTGCCGTGGAAGATCAAGAAGGTAGCAGCTTCGGATACTTGCTGGTGGCTTGGGTGGCAGCTTTCACAACCCTGCCCGTGTCCTGACTTCCCAGAGGAAAAGCTGGGCGTCTGTTGGGATTCAATTTCCTTCCCTCGCAGTGCTGCAGAGCTCTGCCCAGGGATGCTCCCATAAATACATACTTGCAGGTAGACAATAGGAATGGGAAGAGCTACAGAGACATTAGTGAAATTCTACTCTACGCCTGTACAGATACGTTTGTGATCCATGGGAGCTGTGGCCCCTTAACCTTGTGCCCAACTGGCTTTCCAAATCAGAGCTTAAGCAGGTCCCTGTGTATGGTACAAGCTCTTAATCTAACAATTTTCCTCAGCTGTCTGGACAAAGAGAGGCACTTTGAAGGTTGTCTCATTCTCCTCCTAGAGCAAACCTCAGTCAGTGTTAAGTAGGTAGGAGCTGAAGTGAACCACAGTTAATTGCAACCTATGTGTTCTTGGCCAGTTTTGGCTGGGCAGTCTTCTGCACCTCTGTGAAAGGATCTACACAAGGAAGGGGCGAATATTTTCGTGTTGAAAGCTCTGACATGTCAGAAAGAGCTTAAAATTTTGCTACGAAAAACTGCATGCTTGTTTCATGGCTGTAAAGGCAGATATAACAGACGGGGGACTACAGCTCTGGACTGGAAATTTAACTCAGGCAGAAAAAAATGCGTTTCGTAATCCTTTTGTTTGAGAATTCTTTCCCTTGCTTCTGCTTTTTTTTTTGTGCAGAACGTGCTGGATACATGCTGCAAAATACTTAGGTTAAGGCATGCACAAATATGTAGAAACTGGATACATAATCTAAAAGAGCAGACACAAAACAGAATTATCACAGCACAAGTGAGCTCGCATATGCTGTAATGGGCAGTCTCTGTAGAAGCTGTCCTCAAGATGCTCCCCTCCACTTCTGAAACAAAATTCATTATATTGTGGGCAGCCCTCATCTTTGTATCAATACAGGTCTCAGAGAAAAACCCAGACTTTGCTTTCTTATGCTGAAGCTGTATATTGTTGCCTCTGCAAGAAGCTGAGTCTAATTTCACTTTACACCAAGCAGACCAAAAATCCCATTTGAAAGGTGACAGGTCAGTGCATTAAGCAATTGCACCACTGGTGGGGTTAAGGTGGATAAATTATATAAGACTAGAGTCTGACACTAAAAAACACCAGCTGGATCAAGGACGTTTCTATCCATTCTGGCTCATTAGACTCAGGACAAGAAGGTCAGCTATGTTAAATTTAATCACAAGGCTTCCTAGAGGGTATGGTAAATGTGTTGGCTAATTTTTCATACCATATTCCAGATAATATATCACCCACAGCTTGAGAGGTAGCTCGCTTGTGTTTAAAGTATCCACTCTACTTATGGCCAGTTGAGACAAATCTTTATTGTTTTTCAACCAGGATGAGCCAAATTAATCACAAGCATTTACCTTCTTCCTTCCCTATTAAAAACAAAGAGGTTGTAGTTCAGGTATGTTCTCACTCAGTTTGGCATCATCTTTTTAATGGAAAAATAAACTGAGCTGTCTATTCTAAATTGAATCAGGCAAAATAAATAAGCAAACAAGATTTTTCTTTGCTGTAGGTATAGAGACCATGTCCGGAATGGAGAAGGCTAATGAGTTTTAAACTCTTTGGGGAAAATAGTGTCTTTTTGTACTCTGTTTGTAAAGTCCCTAACACAGTGTGGGTCTATTCTATCACTACAACTTCTATGCACCACAGTAATAAAAATAATAATACTGTGAAAGCTATTTAACTTTGAGTCTTCCTGGCTGAACTCCATCTTACCTCTGGAAGATCCACTGGCCCTCACAGAACAGTGCCATGCATGAAGAGCAGAATGGTATGAAAAACTTCTATGCTACTGATACAGCTCTTATAATGCACATAGTTTTATAATAATTAGGTATAAAAACTAGTGTCATAAATCAAGAGTAGAATCACAGAATAGTTAGGGTTGGAAGGGACCTTTAAAGGTCATCTAGTCCAATCCCCCTGCATGAAGCAGGGACATCTTCATCAGAGTAGGTAGTACCCTCCCTCCCTTCTGCTGCCAAACATCGTCATGGAGAAAATAGCGTGATGCCCCACTAAAGTACCATTTTGCTTTGCTGTTGCCAGAACATTATACCAGTCTAGGACTTGCATTTGTGGATTTTCCATTTCTAGGAACCACCATTTCTCCAATTCCAGTTGCCTTGCTAGCAATCTTTCTGCTTATTTGAAGGTAGCCCTCATGTGAGATGATAGTGTGTTGGTCCTAGCCACCAAAGGAATAATTGCCATCTAAAAGAGGTCCTACCAAGGGAAGAATGCACTGCAGCTGTTGCTGCACATGCTGCCATGATAACAGGATTGGTGATCTATGGTGAGCCAATCCATTATCCTGAGAAATGCTAGGATGATATTACTTATCATTAGCATAACTGTAAATTATTAGCTAGAATTCAAAGAATTATCAGTGAGAGAGAAGCATACATTGGCCCTGAATTTTCTTCCTCAACAACGAGAGGCCAAGGAAAGGGCTGGAGGAACGAGATACTGCGAATGCCATGGTGCTAGACCAAAAAGGGACAACAGGCCATGCTGGTTAGAGGTGTCACAGGAAGCAGTTTGTAGGGGACTCCACGTATGAGAGGCTAATCAGCACTGTGAACTGTGCGATAAATGAAAATTTGAGGACCCTCTGCTGGCAAAGGGAGGTTCTGGCACCTCACTCAAGGAAAAACAACCCCCCCAAAAATAAGCAAAGGCCAACAAGACAAGTGAGACTTCAGGTTGCTGAGCACTACACTGTGGCATCTGAGTTTCATAAATAACCTGGTTCCACTGATCTTCAGTGGCTTCCTCAACCCCAAAGGATCCTTTCATCTTTATCATCTTTAACCTCCTCCTCTTCCTTTTACAACAACAAAAAAAGTAAAACTAAGGGTAAATGAAAAGTTGCTAATCATCTGCTTTAGGCACATCCAGTCTATCTAAAGGTCCATGTCATGAAGCACTCATCATGACAAAGGCTTTGCCAATTCCTTGTAACAAACAGCTTGATATAGAGATGACATGACTCTTCTCTCCCCTCCCATCACAGTACTGATCCTATAAATCTTATCTAAGGTACTCAAAAATAATGAATGATGAAAATGTGTTAAAACAATCAATTGATTACACTGAATTTTTGTATTTGAGTTAGGATTTGTTTGGGAAATGTTAAGACAGAAGCTTGGTACTATTTAACCAAAGCAACAAGAAAAAAAAGGACAAAATACATTATAAACCTGAGAGAAAAGGAAAAGTGGCAGTAGAATAAGTCTACAGAATACCTATAACTATTATGTACTTGTGAAAGCGACGGGTCCCTTGGTACTGTGAAGCAGGTTTAAGTTAGATTTGAAGTAATGCCTCTAAACTACTTATTCTCTTGGGAAGTGCTGGAAAGACTCTCTAGAGACTTCTGTAATGGCAGAAAATGCTGATGACCCCATGCTATGCCTAAGCCTCAAAAGGATACACTTTTAATGCTAAGTGATGGTTTAGCACCAAGTTGCATGTAGGTTGCTTTATCTTCAGAGGGTTCTCAGTGGTCTAGTTGGGTATCACTACCTCAAAGAAGTACCAGCTATTGACAAGTCAAGCTCAGTTATCAGCAATAGTATCTGAGATACTATAATTATTACCTGTAATTAATTGCACATCTTAGATACTCTGGTACAGTAACTAGCAGTTAGATAGTTTCTTACGGGTGACAATTTTTCAGTAGCAGTAGGTGAGATTTGAAGCCTGACTATGCACTACTCTGCAATTTACTGAATTATATACACCAGGATGAGTGAGTATTAAAATGCTAACAATGTGATTTAGTGGAACTTGACATTCACTTCAGTCTTTTATTTCCCTACTGGTATATAAAGAAAAACAGCATGCTTTACAGTCAGGTGATTATGCCTTTGTATTTGCATGACTTTTTCCCGTGGAAGTTCCCACAGCATGTAGAAAATTAGGGAGATAACTTGACCACAGGTAATAAGGAGACCTTCAGAAGATATACTCCTTGATTCCCATCAGCCGTAAATGCAGACACTGGAAGTTGCTTTCTCTTTGCAGTACAGGAAGGGAAGAGGAATAGCATATCAAATTAAAAGCACAGAGGATCATTTAGGCAAGCAGAGCCAGGGAGCCTTTTGATGCAAATCTCTACTCTATTACCAAAGCCAAGGCAGCAATGCTGATTTACACCAGCAGAGGAATGTGAGACATGAGTTAGAATTTTGCCCAGACCATCTGTTGAAAGTTCTCTATGCTTAAAGTTCCCTGGGGTTCTTTAATGACTAATAGTTTATTCACGGGTCTTATGCCTACTGCAAACGACAACACACTGTGGAGTTTGCAGAATATGGATACTCCTAGCCACATGCTGAGGTGTTGATTCACTACAGATTTGGTGGAGTATTGATTAATTTCACTGAATAACCAACAACTTTTCTTTAAGCACTGTAACATTTCCCAGGACATCTACTGTCCAGATACTTCCCTATTTTATTAAAAAACTCTGATCAGTTTCTGAGTTCTGCAGACAAAGACATGCCACGTTTAATTCACGAACAAAAAACAGGCATAAAAAACTCAGTTCCAATCACTAAAAAAAATTGATTTTTTAAAAAACTTGTGTTTAGACCTATTGGGAGGTTGTTGAATAGATATCACAATTTTATACTGCTGAAGGTATTTTACTGTTCAGTACATTTTCCATGTCAAGTTCTAGGACAGATTTGAGCTGATGCAGAAAAAAAGCTTGAAATACACTTAATTTCATATAAAAAGTCATTTTGGTTCTGGAGTATCATGTCTTTCATATGGCACAATCCAAATATCCTAGTTTAGACTCTTAGAAATAATTGTGAAGAGGACAGATAATCAGCCTTTCTATCCAGAATCCCTGCATTAAGTTGCATATCTAAGGAATCAGTCTAAGTTACTAAAGCATGATTTTACAGGTATTAGCACACATAGCCCTCCTCGTTTATTTTAGACTGAGGGCAATGAGTTCATAACTACACAAGGATTTGCTACATTACAAATTCTAGTGATCCAGATGAGTCATCAGATGGTTGCAAATGAAGAGCAGGCATTGTAAATGCTCTATCAACTGATTTGATTCAGTCAATAACAAAATGTCCCTGCAATTTGAAGCCTTGTTCATGACTTACCAAATGGATCGATGGTGTGAGTTCACTGCTTGGTAGGCATGGGTCCAGATCCACTGTCGTCATCCTCGTGGTGCACCTGGTGAGCGAATTTCACTTCTCCCTGAAAAGAATCTGCCTGTCTGCAGATGTGACACTTGTTTTTTACTCAGTCATTGGCAATTGATACACAGCTCTCTCATGGACCCTTTCGTTTTCTCTCAATTAAAAGTCAAACATATAGTATAGATATTTTTAATGGAACGAAGCCTAACATAATCTAACAAGATTTTTAATATTTTTTTTTTTTTTTTTAGTAAGGGGTGGATGGGAGACAACAGATCATATAATGGGAAGAATGCCCTTTTTCCACTTTACCTTCCAGTTGTGGGATCTGATACAGGGGCCGGGACAGGGGTTTTATGTGCCTCCTGTCATTCTGTGCAACCCTCTGAAAATGTGTAAATGCTTTTCATGGTAGCTTGAGAGAAAAAAGTAAGAAAAAGTCTGTAACCAGAAGAAAAATTCAGTACAAGTCCATGTGCAAAGACTTTCTTCAGGACACTGCGACAAGCTGCATAACTTGGGGACTGTCATGGCCAATCCAGATATCTGGTCACTGACACAACATCTGAATCAGCATAATCTGGTAAACTCATCAACAGTCTCAGCAAGGAGGCTTATGACTGAGCAAACACATAGATAGTTCTTTTTCTCACACACAGAAGGGGTTTGGAGCATATTAGCAAAGTAATAAATCAGTACCACTTGTGTTAATGCTATGTTTCCTTTCAGAATAAGAATAATTTTCCAAGTCTATCATTCCACAGCTTTGTGTTTAGGTCACGCTGATCCCGTGGCCCGTAAAGGAAAGAGCCATGTCCTTTGTATCTTACTGATGAATCCTTACTGAATTTAATGGAGCAGAGCCTCACTGGTGTTTAAATTAACACAGGAAGACAACTCTTTACTAAACACAATGCCCTGCCGTGTAGGACAATGTGGATCACCTGGGATGAAGGAGGAGGAGAGGGGCAGGGTAACCTCAAAAGCAGAGCAAAGAAAAATCCTAATATCATTTTGCAGAATCCTGACTGGCACCTGTTCTTCTCTCTAATATTTTCTTAGATTTCTTTACATTTGGGGGGAGAAAGAAAGGGAGATCTAAAGCACTCATGCTTCCTTTTCTGTATGCAAAGAGCACTTTTCTGGAAGGCCATTAAGATGGTGCATGGCTGTGTGAGCACCCCTGTGTTAATTTAAAAACTCAGTTGGTGATCTCGAGGCAAACTTAAGGCCACTCCAAATAAAGTGTGTGCATGTATATTTGTACAGCGAAAAAAAGTCAGGGTTTTGTATTAACAGCATTTTGCTTGACAGATCCTTCACAACATAAGTACTGTGGCCAGTCACTATTGTGCTTTTAATTCCCTTGCTTTCTGTTTTCTTAGGAGAATTTTTCTTTTTATAGAATATTATTTTTCAGTTTTAATTTTCAAAGGCCCTCATTGTGAAGAACGTTTCTCTGCTGACACGCTTGTGGGGGGCCTTTGGCTTTCATTTAGCATTCCAGTTGGATTTCTGGGGCATCCCTTTAAGTGCAGAATGCCCCCAGGAATAACAAATAATCCATTTTGTTCCCTTCAACATTTGTAGTATGCTTCCTTACTTTCAACCAAGCAGATACATTTAGTAATCATCACTGGCTACCTCTGTCAGCAACTGCTCCACTCCCCCACTTCCAAACACAGAAAGTACAAAAAACAGACTTAGCTTCAGAGGTGGCAGTGGTGGTGGAGAACAACCTGAGGAACGAGGAACGGTCAAGTCTGTTATTGCCAAAACACAAGAATTCAAGCCAGTGCTCAACGAAAATAAACATGCTGTTGAAAAAGAAGGTGAAAAGTGAATGAAAGTTCTGCTGCTTCAGGGAAAATAATCTCAGTGTTTGCTTCATCATCTAAGTCTCTCCTTGGGACAGCACTGAGGCAGGTACCTTCATCCTTACTGAGAAGAGCATCTAAACATATGCTTAGAGATCAGGAAATATGAATCTTAAGGCATTTATCTGAATTAGGGCCTATACATTGCATGCTAAAATAAAACTCCTTTAATTTTTTTTTAGCAGTTTAGTCATTGTTTCATTAGCCAGCTAAGGAGACAACGCCCTCTGACATTTAATCCCTCCTATTTGTTGCTTTTTCCAGTTACTTACAGAAAATTCACCTTTGTGCCTGACCGTCCTTCTCCCCTGATCACACAAACGTGCCTCGGATGTCTAACCTGCCAATGTAATTCTGCCTTCTGACTTTGAGGTTCCCTTCACGTGCACCAAGAGTCACCCAACTGCAGTTGCTGAAGGGTAAGGCAGTGTAAAAATAACAACAGAAAACAGTGTAAAACAAATGCAAACACAAGGGCCGGCCTCTCTTTGCCAGTTGCACCCTGTGTAATGATTTGCACCACTACCACACTAAATGCACATACTTAACACCGTTTCTGAGAGCTGTGCTCTGAAGCACTTCGCAGAGATGCAAGTGACAAAAAAAGGTCCAAGGCTGTGAAAAAAATAATAGCCATGAAGTCTTGGTCTATTCCTATTCCTGTTACCTGCTGCACATTACTCCTCTTCAGCGGAACTGCTCTGATTTACAGCTGTGTGAACAAGACATCGGTTGGAAAAGCCGCAGGTATGACTGGCAGGTGGTTACCCCTCTGCAGCTGATGGTGCAGCCCCTTCTCTGAATCACTGCAGAAGCAGAAATCTGTGCATGGAGGAGGGGAGAATGCCCTTAATCACCTGGAGCTGCAGTACAAATTGGAGGTAAATGGGTTAGTATGCAGCTGACACCCAACAGATGCCTCAAAAGAATTGCACTTTATTTGTAGAGGGATGAGTAGAGTTTGGGCAGGCTCACTCATGGTTTGCTATTTGGGTGTCTTTGGGCACATGGTCACACCCTGGTTACAAGTGATGTAACTCTGGCAAGTCTGAAGGTCTTGCCTTAGCGTAGCATGGAGGCCATAATGGTCAGGTAGGACAAGGTGCCATTCCCCTACTTTTCCCCAGCTACATCTTCTTTTTTCCAGATGGAAATTCTGAGCTAAAGCAGACAAGAGTCTTAAACCATTTTTCTGTAGTTTCTGGACATCCAGCAACGTTTGCTGAACATCTGGAAACATGGGTCTCTCTTGGCTTATGCATATATGCAGATCAGCTCTAAAGGTGTACACAGTCAGATTAACATGCCCATGCTTCCTGATACAGTTCTTTCTTCACCGTCCCTTAAGAGTAGATTTCTGCTACTTTCTCATTATGCTATACACAGTTATGTTGTTTATTTGAGATCAGTTGAGTTACAGTTTATATTGCCTGCATCAAAATGAGATGCAAGCTTATAACATCCATGTGTGAGTGTCTGACCTGAAAGCAATAGAAAAACAAACAAACAAACAAACCAACCAAACCTACCTGAGTCACCAAGTTGGTGTGCAAAACAAAAACCAGAAGGTAGGGAAAACTGCTGATGAAGGATAATCACAAAAACATGCCAGCATCAGGTGCTGTGTTGTGCTGAAGCCTCTGTAACAAACATGCTGTCAGTGGACACAGCTGAAGAACCGTAATTGCTTGATTTTTTTCAAACTTTGGTCTGTACCACAAAAAAAAAGTAAAACCTTTGTTGAGTGTAGTGTATAATGTGGACCTGAAAAGCCCGCCTTGTAGAACAGCCTCCAAATGAAGGAAAACTACAAATTGTTTAACTCCATTTCACTTTGTGGAGCCCAAATGCCTTCCAGGAACCATTCAATATTTATGGCATTTAGCAGAAAAGCATTCTAAACAAACAATTAAATGAAGATGAGGCACTTTAAAACAAAATGCGTAACTAATCACTACCCCCTGACAAAGTAATCTCAAGTGCAGCTCATTTTTGTAAAACCTTACCCAAAACTATTTGAAAGTTTCAAGCACCCATCTTAGGAGAGCTGCCCAGAAGCTGTGGGCAGGAAACCCATCTTCAGGCAGGACCTCCACATCCCCTCCTCAGGGCCCTACATATAGATTTTGAACAACTAGGATAAAAACAGTCATCCTACTTGGCATCAGGTGACCAGGTGAGCTGGTCTTCTCTGGGATTTTTCTTAATTTTTAAAATTAGGTTGTTTTTATTTCCCTGCTTTCCCCTTAAAGCCTTGCTTGTGATGCTGTCTGAGCTGTAAATCCATAAAGTTGTCTCATCACTACTGTTTTTAGGAAGTAACTCTTTCTTCTTACATGACGTAAAGCTTTTAAGTTTTTTACTGGGAACCACATTTCTAGCAGATACCTTGGCAACAGACAGTGCCTTGGTCTGATCCTTATAAGGCTTTAATCAGAATGATTTTTGAAAACATGGATTAAGCTCCATCTACGCTATAAAGAAACCATTTTTCATTAAGCCGTTTTCAACCAAACTGCATTCACTCAGGCCACTAAATCATGCAAACAGACTATAAATCACTTAAAGGCTCTACAAATCATGTTGGTCACTGATAAAAAAAAAAAAAAAGAAAAAGATTAAAGTATTCATTTAAAAATGAGCATAAAAAAAACCCCCAAAGCTTCCTGCATCTCCATTGCCCAGTGCAGCCTCATTTAACTGGGGTGAAACCTATGTAAGGCAGTAAGTTTTCAAAAATGAGTTAAAAATTGCTAGAAGGGGTCAGGAATATTTCGACTAAACTTTTCTTCTCCCTCTACCCACAATAATAATAATAAAAAGTAGTCATCTGTCAAAACTGGAATTGATTGATGGCGAAGGTTTGTTTTCAACAAGTCTCTCAGCTTTAAAAAAAATTCAAAAGAACCTTTGAATGATCAAGAACTGCTGTTTTGACATTTTTTAAAGTGAAAAGTTTTATTTTCTAAATGAAGGAAATGAGAAAACCCCACGTTCCTTTTGTACTAAAAAGAGGCAAGTGCTTAGAAAGGTCACAATCAAAATACACTCTTTGAACATTATTAAAGTAAAATATTTAGTTTGGCCCCATCTTGGTTTTATTTTGGAGATTTTCATCCAAGTTTTAAAAAGACCTTTCATCCCTGGTGGGAGACAGGAAAAATACAGGAATTCTTGAAAACCCTAACAGGGTGAGGAAGCTCATTCCCATCCACGTTCAGTAGTTCTTTGCCTTGCTCCAGTTCCACTGGAAGGGCACTCAAGGCCATCCGTTTCTTGACTCACTTTAAGATGGCTGAAAAGTAGAAGTGAAATTACTTGCAGGCTTTAATTATCAAGAGCCTGGAGACATACAGGTAAGATCCCAATCACAGAAAGTCATATCCTCAGCTTGGGTCAACCAGAGCAGCAGCTGGGCTGTTCTAGGGGTCAGGCTTTATCTTAGACCTATCGTGTACTGGCATGAGCATCTGCTACGGTAACAAATCAGATCCTATGTCTAAATGCAAATGTGAACTACATTGGCTACAGTGCTACCTGTGTTGGCCACTGCTCTGCTAAGCTGTTTTATTTTTTTCCCATTAATGTACCTTCTGAGTCCATTTTAAAGAGAAAATAACAAGTCAGCGATTGATTTACCATGGGACCCATTAGCAGCAGGCATTTAAAACTGCAGACCATTTACTTTAGCTGTATTATGGCCCTGCTGGTATCAATCACCATAACATCACAGACATCAGCAGGGCTGCACCAATTTATATGATCTGAGGATCTGCCTTCTTACCTTTACTGAGGTATTTGCAGCAATTCAGCCTTGATTCTGAGAGTGGTTATTTGCAGCTGGCCCCCTTGTAGAGCCCCAATGAAATAAAATTAGGTGAAGCAATTTCTAAGGCAATTTAAGGCCATTAAACATGACCAAAAAGTGATTAACATTGTTTGTGTGATTTACTGCCCTGGCTGAGCATTGTTTGGTTGAAAATGACTTAGTCAAAAATGCTTTTACATGCAGCAGAGAGAGGACTTGATCCATGCTTTCAAAACCACTTATTTTAGCCAAATATGGAGGGTCAGATACAGACATTCTGATCATTACCAAAGTAGTGGCCCGAGGTAGTCTTCTAAGGAGGAAACTTAGGGTCTCATTTGGCATCTAGCCCTGAAACCAGCATGCCTCCACCCATAAACTGTGATGCAGCATCAGAACATTCCTAAGAAAACCCTGCCATTTCTGCAGTGAAGTTTCATTCTTATGGAAGGCAGTTTCCTGTGTAGAAATGGACCTACGGCCACCAATTTGTGGAGTTGCTGCAGCATATCATAAATTTTTCCCTTCTCTGCCCCAGAGGTCTCCACTCCTCAGCCTTTCCAAAATGAGGAAACTCATTTTGGAGCATATCTATGTGCATGGCTCTTTACCAAAGACAAAGAAAATGCCTTAAGTACCAGAGAAAATATTCACAATGCTCTCTAACCCAAATACTGTTTTCTGACAGTGTCCCTCTGTCACTGTTTCTTAAATAGGTAGGAGAGGGGTGTGCAGAAGAACCCTTGGAAAGCTGCTTCTAATTGCTTAGGTTGTGCACCAAATTAAAAATCGTCTCATTCAACAATTCTCTGGCCTTGATTTGTTTGCTCCCACTGCCAGATGCAACTTAGCGGCACCTGCTCACCTTCTGATTCGTAAGTGAGCTGGCAACACCTGTTCTGATTTAATTCGATGAAGGTAAATCACTGCACGTCCCCTAGCAGCAAGGATCCATTATTGGTAACTACATTATCTGCAGCGTACTAAACATTTGCTCTGAACACACTTACAGGAAGATAAGCAAAATAATAGGAAGCATCTCAGTGAGCAGTTGCCAATCTAAATTTTTCCTTCTCTAGGAGCACCTAGCTGTGTGGGCAGGAGAGAGGAAAAGTGAGTTTACCATCAGGCTTTTGAAAACCGTAGATGAATACAGATAATAAATCTGCGTTAATGGATGAGGACTTGTAGCTCTACTCAAAAGGACATCTGCAGGAGGTGGAGGACTTATTTTGGGATGCAAGCAAAAAAAAAAAGCTTAGTGGTTGCAGTTGTAAGAGAGAGAGCTGGCGCTTTTCATGAGGGTGGGGTATCTGAAGGATGCCTGCTAGTGCTGCATAAGCAGGAACAGGAGGTGGCTCCTTTGGGTTGTGGGCACTGTGGGACACTGAGTCATGCAGCTCACTGCTTTTGCATCAGTGGGTTGCAGGACCATTGTGATCTCCCAGCTGCTGCTGGGCTTTTTGTTGGGATTTCAGGAATTCAAAACCAGTGCAGGAAAATAGACCCAAAATGTCCCCTGGAAGGAAATGAAGATTGCATGTGAAGAGCACAGGCATAGCTTTAGAACAGATTTCCTCTTTGAGTCTCCCAAAGTCTGCAGCAATGCACAGCTAATGCATTAGCAAGCGGAGTGAAGCTTACCTTCTCCTAACTCAGCCTGCTTCCCAACCAGTAACTACTCACTGCACTGCTGCTTTTCCTGCTTCCTCACAACTCCTTGCCTCAGGAACACCCAAGTCCCTTTCACAGCCAAGTACACCACAGTTCCCACTCTTCACCTGCTCGTTAGCAAGCCCTGCCTCACCATCCATATTCTGTCTCACCATCCCAAAATCAGACAACAGACCTAAGAGCAGGGGTGTTTGCTCACAGACCTGTCACTCAGAGGACCTTGGTGTAGCATCCACAGGTATGCTGCACTGCTGGCCCTTGACGCAACCCCTAGACTTCAATGTCACTCCTGTTCCTGCAGCAGTCTCAGAGCTGTTTGTCTGCATCAGGACATAGCAGGAAACCGTGTCCTTTTGCTTGTTGTTCACCACTTCCTATTTGATTCAGCTACTACCCTCTGGCATTGTTGTTTTTTTGGGGTTTTTTTTTTTTTTCTTTTTTTTTCTTAAGAGCTCAGTTTTGCAAAGCTCAATGGTGAAACTGCAACCATAGCTCACATAAGGGGAGAATTACCTCAGAGGCATTAAGGAAGAGTGAAAGCTTGCATCAGCTTTTGTGCAGGCATAGCAGCTGACATATGGCACAATGCAACAAGCAACCCAACCCAGAGCAATTTGGCAGTGACCTACACATCTGCTGGAGTAAGAACCAGGGCCTTAGGGCACAGTTCAAACTGCTGAATGAGAAAAAGCAACTTCCCCATTCTTTCTTAGGATGCATCCATCTGCGGTGCAGCTAATATTGGCATCGGGGCTATACCTATTATAACACCCTATATTATAAAACAGAACTCTAAAATGACTTTGTGGGGTTCTTTACCTAATGCTGGATTAAATATACTTTGTGTTCAAGAGAAAAAGTTTATTTATTATTTATTTTTTTCCCCTAACTAGTAGACAGAAGATTCATTCTGGGGTCCCACAAAAGTGAAACCTAAACACTTCTGTTCCACATTTCTAACAGAAAACGCTGCTTAAATAAAACCTTCCCCCTAAGCAATGCCAGACTGATACAGAGGGTTTGGGAACTGAGGAGCAGAAAGACAAATTTTAGTTGTAGAGGAAGAAGGATTAGGATTTAGCAGTGGCCTGAAGGTGTAGAATTAAAGAGAGGGGAAAAATCAAAGTAAGGCATCTGGGGAGCATGGAAAGAGGAATATGAATAAGGAATATGGCTTTTGCCACAATTAATTTAAGGGACTAACAATGGTATCTGGAAAGGCAGACCCTAGGGAGGCAAGCAGAGGTGGGAAAGTAATTTGAAGTCCATTGCCATAGAGGTCCGAGATGCACAGATGCAGGGATCACACGAAGTGGGTGTGAGAGAAGGACTGTTGTGATACCAATGCAAAGCAAGAGGTGAGCACTGCCACAGAAGAAAAGAAGCAGAGAGGAAGTTAGGCATGTGGGGGGAAAGGGTTGAAATAGGACAGAGGTTTGAGAAGGAAAAGGTATCTACCACTACTGAAAGTGGTAAAGGAGTTCAAGGATGAAATAAGCTGAACAGGCTGACCTCAGAGAGCATTTATATAAAGAGAGCTGGTTGGTGCCTGGCTCATATCATCAGGAGACAGAATTCAGTCACAAGCTTTCCATCACGACAGGTCTGAAACTGTAATGTATATTTTCCAATTATTGTTAATGATTGAACTACAAGCAACACTTCCCTCTCATGCTGAAAGAAGCTGCAAGCAGTAGTCAGGGTGTTACTCCATTCTTATTTTGTAGTCCTCTTTTTCACACAATTCAGAGAGTTGACTGGCTTGTGGTTTCTTCAGGGTGGTTTTGATTTTTTTTTCCCCTTTTTCTTTATTTGAAAACAAAAATCTGCTGAGTTTGGCAGCATGACTTGAGCAGGTTCCTCTTTTCTCTGAAGGTCTTGCACTATTTCCCTGAGACACAAACCCAGTTCACGCTGGGAAGCACATACTAATGCAATGCAGGATGAGACAGTGGCTGAGAACTCCCTTGTGACAGGACGACAACGACACAAGCACAGGAAGCTGCCAGGAACTTCACAGGGTAAGTCCTAGAGTGACGTAAGTGACTCTCTTCCAAGAGAGTGAAGTCACTTGTAAGATGCAGAAATTTCCAAAATTGGGAACAATAGGTTCCTGGAGGTGAGCAATTCATAGCAGACAAAGAATTCAGGAAGAAAAGAATAATTTCCTTTGGGAGGTAATTTCAGTGAGATTGGCTCAACTTCATAAAACCCAGGAAGCGATACTTTTTCCTGCAACAAATCTCAGTCATAGCAAATCTGTCAGACCTAAGACCAAGTAAGAAGTTACACTGCTAGGAGAAATATCCTGCGTTGGGAAGCCAGCTTACTTCTAGGACCCAAAGGACAGCAAAAAAAAATATAACTTAATGGTGAAGTCAGCCAATACATTAGTTTTTTGGGCTAGTTCAGGAGAACCCAAGTCAGCTTTCAGGAATTTCTGGCTATAAGCGCTGCTATTGGGAAGTCAGCAGGAAGGAAAGAAGAGTCTGCCATCTGATAAAAAGAGAAAATAAGACCCAGAGGACTAAAAAGTAAAGCCCACCCATCACCATGTAAATCCCAACTCTGAAACATGGAAGTTCACAGTCACTTCACTACATCATGCAGAAAATCCTTAGAGTAATCCAAGTAAGAAGGGTGTGCTCATCGTCATCATCATCTCTCTCTCACACACCCAACCACAAACATGCACACTAACACAGGTTTGCATATATACACACTTCTGCTTCTTGGGATCAAAAGAGGTACAAATAGTAGCAAAGCCTTAATTCCTCAATGAGGAAGGGTGTCGGTGTGTAATGCTGAGCTACAGCACCTTTCAGTGAAGTGCTGGTCAGAGAGCAAGACATTAAGAATAACATCGTCTACTGCACAGGGCCTTAGGAAGGAAACAATTACACAGCAGTGCAGAACCACTTCTTTTGTCCATAATACCAAACACTCATAGAGCACAGTGTTTCTCTGTCCTCAGAGAGGTTTGAAAGTGAGCAACCACCAGTACCATTTTACAGAGGTGGTCATGCTCACAAATGTTGCCATGTAGGCAATCATTGGTATATCTGGACATAAGAGGCAAGGCTAATTCACTAGATCATGTTGTTTTTTCATACACATTGGACTTTCCCTCATGAGTCTGTATAATCATGCAAAGTGCAGAGTCCTCAACACCACCTCAATGTTCTCAGTGATTACAAGAAGGGGGTACACATTTTCATTTAATTACACTCCGTTTCCTTCAATGATGCTGGGACACTGGGTAAAAGACTGTAGTGCTGACCACCTTCTCAAAAACAAATACTTGAGAAACCCTGGAAATTCTGCAATGGAAGTGTCTCATTGAAGAATATGATATTCCGTACTACAAATACCTAATTTCATAGAAAAATTTGTATTATGTACATTACATAATACAAATACCTTCTACATCAGGTAAAGAAAGCTATTCCCGTTATCAAGTGCAGAAGTCTGATTCAATTTTTTACAACACAATGCTCTCCAGAGTGAGCAAATTTGATTTGGCTTTCCATGGAAGACAATTACAGGCTTCAAGCAAAAGAGTCTGATGAAGGAATCAACAGTATCTCCCTGTAAATTATACTCTGGGGTTTGCATTTTTCTCCCTATTTGATGGGGTGGGGGAATGAGGCAATTGCATAGAGCAGGACTTGAAGAAAACATTTCAGTAAAAAAATACAATTCAAGAAGAAGTTCCATATAATTCAGAAAGCAGGCATGTGCAGAGTTGTTCAGTGGCAGGCAAAAACTGGGGGAGAACTAGGGAACCGGAAGAGAATGATCTAGCTATTTTTTTGTGGGCTCCAGTTAATACGATATGATGCACTCTGGAGATAGGAGTGCACGCATCTGTTTCCTAATGACTGTATTTGATTCTGCAGCTGATAGAAAAGAAACAGATGCAGCCACTAAGAGGCTGGGCCATCACACTGGCCGACACAATTTACAATATTGATACATCCATAAAGGGAAGTCTGCTCATTCAGCATAATTATGCTTTTCTTGATTAGTTCAGTCACTATCCAGGTTTTTCCTCACTGTTTTTGTTTCTTTTAACAGTGCTAACCCTTCTCTGCCCTAGCCTGATCTGGCTATGTTTGGAGAACAAATACCTCTAAATCTTTTTTTGCATCTATATTATGAAGCCTAACAAGCATCTTCATTAAAAATCTAAGACATCATTAAGGTATTGTTTCTCATATTGTTAATTCTAATAGGGAACAGAGAATGTATACTGTATTACTTAATTTTTCATTTGATTTCCCTACAGTAATGCAGGAGAGGATAGGGAAGCAAGCAAAGCAATAAACAGGAGCTTTTTTTTTTTTTTTTTTTTTTTTTGGGTCTTTCATGGCTGGATGGTCTTCAGAAACCTTCTTCATGTATCTAGTAATGTGTGTTCCCTCCAGCCTCCTAATACCTGATAGTCTAGAAATTATACCCACATCATCCAAATGGTCTATTTTATTCTCTAACCATAAATTATCGTTTCATCAGATGTGACCCTCAGTTAGATGTGTCTCAATCTTTACACTGCACATCCCTAGCCTTTATCAATGCTATTCTAAAGGGCAGGCATATTCGATTTAACAGTCTTTTTACTTTTCCATCCATTTTTCTGTCTTTTGTGACTTAAACAATCAATCTTCTCTCTTTTCTCCCATTTTTTACTTGAGACTTTCTATTTTTATTCTTGATCCTGGCTGTATCTCCTTTGTCTCTAACAGCCTGTCAGCAAATAGCATTTTCTGTGTTGACACAGCTCTTTCCCTTCTGATGGCTGACCAGAGGCATTACGGTAACTGAGCTCTGCCCTGGAGTCAGGGAAAAGGGGTTGTCACCTCCAGGGTAGTGACTTCGAAATAGATAAACTGCTCAGAGGAACTGGGACTGCTGCTCTTGTGCCAGGACTTCAGGATGCTTCCTTGATTCCCAGCTATGTCTTCTTCAAAACTATCCCCACGTTTGGGTGGCTGTTAGCTGGTTAGGATGACGCTAGGTTAGGATGACTTCTCCAGCATGGCATTAACACATCCCCCTCTGATACTTGCTTGCACACACACAAATTTAATTCCTCCTGAGCTGTACCATTTTATGCAGAAAAGGTGATGTGTGTGCCAAGGAGAGGGGATGTCAAATAACACAGAAATTGTTACATAGCAGGTAAAGCAGGAAAACACTCTTCTGCTGACAAGGATGTAAACAACATGGAGAAGTCATTCATTTCTGAAGGAGATAAGTAAAGCTGGCTGAACAATCAGAGTGTATCTCGGGAAACTTCACAGAAGTCCCATCATGTTTCATTCATCTCAGATCCTTAGCAAGTTGTATTGGGTTTGGATGGCAAGGTTTTGTTGGTAGCAGTGGGGCTACAGGGGTGGCTTCTGTGAGAAGCTGCTAGAAGCTTCCCCCATGTGTGACAGAGCCAATGCCAGCCAGCTCCAACATGGACCCACAACGGGCCAAGGCTGAGCCCGTCAGCGACAGTGGTAGCGCCTCTGTGATAACGTATTTGAGAAGGAGGGAAAAAACCCTGCACAACACCAGCAGCAGTCAGAAAAGAGGAGTGAAAATATGTGAGAGGAACAACTCTGCAGACACCAAGGTCAGTGAAGAAGGAGTAGGAGGAGGTGCTCCAGGCACCAGAGCAGAGATTCCCTTGCAGCCCATGGAGGAACAGAGATCCACCTACAGACCGTGGAGGACCCCACATCAGGGCAGGTGGATGCCCGACAGAGGCTGTGGACCCATGGGAAGCCAGTGCTGGACCAGGCTCCTGGCAGCACCTGTGAAGAGAGGAGCCCACGCTGGAGCAGGTATGCTGGCGGGGCCTGTGATGCCATGGGGGACCTACGCTGAAGCAATTTGTGAGGAACTGCAGCCCATGGGAAGGACCCATGCTGGAGAAGTTTGTGGAGGACTGTCTCCCGTGAGAGGGACCCCACGCTGGAGTAGGGGAAGAGTGTGAGGAGGAAGGAGTGGCAGAAAGAATGTGTGATGTACTGACCGCAACTCTCATTCCCTGTCCCCCTGCACCACTTGAGGGGAGAACATACACAAAATCAGGAGTGAAATTGAGCAGAGGAAGAAGGAAAGGGTGGGGGGCAAGATGTTTTAAAATTTGGTTTTGTTTCTCATTATCCTACTCTGATTTGATTGGTAATAAATTAAACTGATCTCCCCAAGCCAAATCTCTCTTGCCCATGACAGTAATTGGTGAGTGATCTCCCCGTCCTTATCTCGACCTTTCGTTACATTTTCTCTCCCCTGTCCATCTGAGGAAGGGGAGTGATAGAGGGCCTTTGGTGGGCACCTGGCATCCAGTCAAAATCAATCCACCACCCAAGTCTAACTTAAAGATGTTAAATACCTTAAAAATGAGGACTAAGCTACCTCCAAAAAATACATATCTACCACGTTCTCCCTACGGCAAGACATTACTGACAGTAGATTTAAAATGAAAAAAAAAATTGAGTTCCATTTTTCTGTCCCACTCCTTTTGAGTTCAGTTGTCTGGTTCCCAGGGGATGTAAACAGCTCCTCTTCCTCCTGGATATCTGAACTCAAAAAGCGCTCTTGTCTTACCACAGGCTTTGGGTAAGGATTTCACCCTCGCCAACTTCAAAAGCTTCTGCTTATGACTTCCAGCATGAGAAGCTGGTCTTCAAGTTTAGGTCTAACAAACCTATATTTTTCTGTAAAAGTAAAGAAATGTAGCTACCACTTCGTATGGCAATGACTCTGCAAATAAATTCATATAGCTCAGTCTGTCTGGATTCCCAAACCATACATAAAATGATGGCCTGAAAACTGAAGGCAAAAGTTGCCAAGATCAGAGAAAGCACATTTCTCTTATTCTTATTTGGACCTCCATGTATACATCAGTAAAAGATTAGCTTATACATTGTACATCATGTTTCAGTTCTTTTACAAAAAAAAAAAAAGGCAGTTTAAATATTTTCTTAACTGTTAAAGGGGATTTATTTTTATAGTGCAGATAATTAAGTACAGAAGATGTAGTGATCTATTTGATAGAAAGAATAAAAGATTTGAAGAATTTTAAATAAAAAATATTACCCAAACCCTATCTAAACTGCCTACTATACTCTTTGAAATTTAAGGCTGGTATTTCATTCCTATTCCTACAAAGTCTTCCAGTTAATGGCTGTGCATATTTATAACATTTAAATTAACTACACATTCTCCTATATTGTTCTATGAATATAATAGAAACTTATGAAAGAAGAGGGATTAAAAATTATGAAGATACGACTTAGAGTTGAAGCTTGGTCCCTAGTCCATATAAAGAGCTAAGGCATGTGACATTTTGTCAGATTACAGTGCACTGTATTTCTTCATATTTCAATAACAATAAAAAAGTGATTTGATTAAAAAAGAGAATTTTCTTACAGCTTCTTTCTAACTTTCTGTGTAGCTTAATCACTTTTTTTTTTTTGGTATGTAATATAAAAGGGATTTGGACTCTACAGAAACATAGTGAAAGGCAGAATACCAGAATTTGGTATCTGCAGAGCCATCAGGTGTCTGTTACAGCCATCAGTTCAACAAATCACTTAAATGTGCCTATTCTTAGCGCTGTCTGAAGCCCTATGGGGCTTAAGCACATGCTTAATGTTTTGCTGCATTAAGACTCAGACTAAGTAGTAATAACTGAGTTTTAATTTGGTTTGTTGCTGCTACCATTGATAAATGTACTTGTCAGTGCCTGTAGTAACAGAGTGTGTTGCACTGTGGCCTTATATATTACTCCACAAGCAGAAATCCCACTGAAGTGCATTAATATGTGCTTCTTAAATGAAGCTAAATAAATATCCTAGTTCTTGCTATCTTCTTCAACAACGTTGCTCATTTGCATATTTAGCGGCAATTCTGTGAGCTTCCCACACCTTCTCTCCACAACCCTCCACAGCACATGCATCCTTGGGATGCTGTGGGGCTCCCAAGAGGAGGCTAGGGCATTTAAGAAAGCGGTGGTTGTTCTCACGAGGCTGGAGTACAACGGTGGCCACCAAAGGAAAGGCAGGAACATGATACTGAGGCCGAACAGCAGAGAGAGTAGCTGGGAGGAGAGGAACAGTCTGGGAAACAGTTGTATAAATTACTCAAAGAACCAGTAATACAAGCTTCCCAAGCCGCAAAGCTCAAGAGGGTTTGACAGGTAAAATGCATAAAACCACTCCTGAATGCAGGTCATCATGTGTAACAACATCAAAGCTCGTCAGAGATGTTTTATTTCCTAAGCTCTTTCTCTCTCATCCCTACGTGCACACACCAGATTTTTTTGGTGATATAGATATTTTAGATAGTGGTAGTTTAAGGCCTTGCTCTGTGCCAGCATTTCTCAAACTGCCAAGTCAAGTGCCCCCCGCCTCCGCTCTCCCCTCCTTTTACTCCCTGCTCCTCGTTTAGGCTGGAGCTGCATCCGCTTCCGAAGGAAGGAGGCATATTTCAAATCTCCAGGAAACAGGAGACTATCATTGCTCTGGTTCTCTCCAAAATTCAGATAATTGATTAATGAACTTTTCCCCTCTGCTCATTTGCTGCAGCAGCAGGAGGAGATGGATGTAATTATGGCACTTGTAACTGAAGGCTCAGTACTGTGCGGCTACAACAACCAAAAAGCTAGAAAGAGGAATGCACATGACATGAGGTTTTTGTCAAAACCTCAGGAATGAAAGAGGTATCAGCAACAAGTCCTCTCAAGCTGTGCTGTTTGTGATCTTCCCGTTTCTGCACCATGCCTGACAGTGCAGAAACCACTAGTAATGGACGCCCCAGATAATTCCTGCTGTTGCAGCTGAGCCTACCTGTAAGCTCAGGTTCAGAGGCATTTGCATATTGCCACATATCTGACCAAGTCCACGGCAGCACATGTTTAATCTATTCGTTACCCACCTCATAGTGAAGGTTGGAAGCAGACAAAACACTTTCAAGCGCACTGTTTGCAATGTCAAGCTCATAGTGGGTTCATTTGCATAAAAGCAAGCTCAGTTATCTTCAGGGAAGGGACTTCAGAAGATAATTCAGCTATAACAGGATCCACAATTTTTCCTACTGATCCCAAGTCACTGTTTTACATACAAGCGAGTGCCTCTTATCAAACCTTCCTCCCTCCCCTCTTCTTTACAAAGAAAACAAAGCCCTGCACACATGCAGAGTCATATTCCCTGAAGAGCCTGAAATTTACAGATCTCACATCTTTGAATGGTTGCTCGCTCTCCTCTGACAGCAACAGAAATCCACTGACATGACAGAAATTGGGGTTTAACTCTAACCCTTGGCAATAATGGGTACTGGAGCCCAAGTGGGGTATCCAGAGGCACAGCTCTCTAACATCCAGGAAATACATCCCCCACCCTTATTTCCAGAGGGTGCTGTAACTTCAGTTTGCCTGTTCTGAGATCTCTGGCACTAAGGGAATTAGATCAAGCCTTAGCTCGTGGGTGCACTCCATTCATTCAGTAATCAATCACTCTAAAACATTCCAAGCAAAAAGAAAGGTGTAATTTGTAACTAAGAGCAGAAGAAAAGGAAACAAAATCAATACGAGAATATAACCATGTGTAGGCAAGAGTTTCCAGCACAGGATTACCAACGGGATAAACAGAAACACTTAGAAAACAATTACGCAGAAAGCTAAATCATCCTGAGATTATATATGTCAAGAGGACTGCTGTACAGGAAGGCAAAAGCCAAACCTGAGCAACAAGAAACGAACAGAATGGCAACTATTTTTTGTGTTGTTTTAAAACTACCTTCCCAGAATTTTAAAGTGTCTATAAAACCATATAAAATGTATATAAAAACCACTAAAATGTGCACAAAACCATTACATATTTGTTCAAAGTATTTTAATGGTTTAAAAATTCCTCCTTGCAGTTTTAGAAATGCAGGGCTATCCAAAGGGAGTGGTTATTACACCTGTTGCTTGGTACAAAGAAACACTTTTTTTTTCAGTAGAATACTTAATTTCCTATCAGGTTAGTTAGTCTTTGCAACTTTATGTGATGAGGAACAGCTGAAAATCTGTGATTTTTCTTTTCTTTCTTTTTTTTTTTTTTTTTTTTTGGTATGTGCTATTTTCCTCATTTCAATTAATTATCTAGAAGCACAATCAGCTTAGCGGGGTGCCTTCAAAAATTCCTTCACTGCAGTGCTATACCACCGAGCAGAGAGTTTAACTAGA
Source organism: Chlamydotis macqueenii (assembly GCF_036417535.1). Taxonomy (NCBI): domain Eukaryota; kingdom Metazoa; phylum Chordata; class Aves; order Otidiformes; family Otididae; genus Chlamydotis; species Chlamydotis macqueenii. The sequence goes on along the minus strand of NC_141556.1, from coordinate 95,665,484 downwards.
TGATTTTATTAGGGAGCCAATTAACACTCAGATCCCCCAAAAAGCAACTAACTCATCTTTTTATTTCACTCCTCTGAGCAAACTCCACATTGTGAGTCTGTAGTCAACCCCCTGTTATACATTGTGGATCCCTGACCAGAATAAGTTTTTGAAGATATGTAATCCTGGGTTTAAAGAAATATTGTTTGCCTGTTCACAGGAAAGCAGCCATCCCTTGTTCCGCTCCTTACCAACAGGTAGGGAACAAATGAGAGAAGATGAATTAGAGTGCAGCTTCCAGCAAGTGACTGTGAGCAATGACACTTGAAGAGAAAATGGGGATGGGTTTGCTGTCTATTACAGGTCAAAAAAACAGGACAACAGAGATGAAGGGAAAGGAGAACGTTTCAAAGGAAAATGCTACCTTTTGTTAAAAAAAATAACGACAACAACTCTTTGTACAAAATCAGAAAATTTTGTGGGGTGCAATTTTTAGCAATAATGGACCATTTACTGCCACGACTTGGCACTGGACTTCTTTTCTGTTTTCTTAAATGCACATTTTCTGTCCAAAACTAGTCAGAATGGAAAATTTCTGATACAGGTTTTATGACTTGCATCTATATAATTCTGCTCTGACCTAATGTGTCTGTACAGAGATTGCACTAAGAGGGTATTAGGTGGCAGAGAATTAAGTTTCCAAGGAGCAGAAATAGAAAGAAAAAAAAAATCAATTTGGTGGAAACTGAAATAGAGAAATAGAAAAGGGATGGTATGAAGGCATAGATTTATCAGGAAGGCACAACAAAAGGGCTGTGCTACCAATATTAGCTCGGCCTGTCCTACCGAACGACCTTGCAGTTCAGCCTCCCACCAATTTGCAGAGGGGCTGGCTCTGCCTTCCCCCACCTTCTGTCTTCTCAGAAGATGGGGGAAGTGGCTTTATAGTATCACCTACATTGAAAGCCAGAGAATGCCCACACGCTTATATTTCAATCCAGTCTCTCCAGAAACGCTGTCTCTTCTCCACAATGACCTTCGACTTTCTCCCTCTAAGCACTGCCGTGCCACACTGATATTTGCCCCTGCTGCTGTGAGGCTACAAAACCCAAAGGTCTGAAAGGAATTAATCAGGGCAGGAAGGCAGTAAGAAGTGAAAGAAGTGTATCTAGACACAGAGGTGCATAGAAGAGTTGAGAAAAATAAGATGTGTTTTTACAAGATATCGTATGAGAAAGCAAGTACGTCAACAAATTAAAAGGAAGGACAGACTCAATAACAGCTCTGAAATGCCAGATTTTCAATTTCTGCTTCGGGAGATAGACTGCAGGAAACAATCTTGCGCAGACACAAAAATAGCTGAAAGGTCTGAAAAACATTTTCCAAACTCTGACAAGGTGACAAATTGCTGATAAATGGTCTCCAGCTCTAAAATGTTGCCCTCCAAATTTGGAGTCCCCAAAACGCTAATGAAGGGGAAGGGGGATTTCAAAGTGTAAGTCTAGACCTCCTTCTTCAACTTTAGAACAAAAATCCCATAAAGCCAGGCTTTGACTTCAAAGGAAAGCTCCTTTATCAGCAACCATAAAATATAAGTGACTAACTCAACTGGTTAGTCAGCACTCTGTGAAGCCAGTTACCCAGGATTGATTGTAAATAGAAGGAGATGGGCACGGCCAGAAGACACATTGTCCCACTTCCATAAAAACATACCTGCAGGAAGGGACTTATCCCGAGCTGCCTAATGCCAGAGGCCCAGGTGGGTAGCTTAGATAAGACACTTTCAGAGACAGTTCGTTTCTTTACTCTCCAAAAGCTGGCCTATCTTTTCTTTGGATTTGGCCTTTGGTCTAAATTTTGGCTTTATAATGAAAGAAAAAGCAGCAAAGCTAAGTCCACTTTGGTTTTGCCGGGAAAGATTTGCATAGTTTGAATCAGATACAAAGCAGTGAGCAGTATTGATGCCTGGCCAGAGAAATCAGGAACAATGTTTTTAGACCTAGCTCTTGGTACAGAGCAGAGGAGAAAAAAACAATCCCAACTAGTTATTCAACTGAGAGGTGCTGAGATGAAGCAGCAAAGGACTGGGAAAACTAAGGCACAGTAGGTTTAGGCACTGACCTTATGTGGCTCCTGCTGCAAGGGGGAAAGTGGGAGACAGGCAAATCCCATTGCCTCATGGAAATTCTCAGTTGCTGGAGGTCTTGGCAACTTGCAAAGCCAGTCTTCAGCAGCCTCCTCTCCTCTTCCCTCTTCTCCCACCTCATGATTTACCTTCTGACAGTATCATGAGAATTACTGCTATCCCTTTCCCTAGCTTAGGTTAGCTGTATTTAAATGTCGCATGTTATTTACTGATGACCTTCACTTCAGAAGATAACTGCTTTTTGTAGCCTAGTTGTGTAAAGACTGACTGCAACCTTCATCAGAGGATAATTTCCAAATGAGGAAAGTATCCACGTGGGACTGTCAGAACCACTGAATTGATCTGTGCCTACACCACAGGTCAGACTTCAACCCATTTTTCTTGAAAACAAACTAGACTGATTTATCCCCAGGGGCCTTGCCCTCCACTCCTTACAAGCCTCAAAACCCAGAAATAAATGATGTATGTTCATTTAGTACACCCATATCACGTGAGGGCAATTGATTCAATTACATTATAGCTACTGGAAACAAAGCAGCCATATGGCAAGCTTTCTACCCCGAAAGTCAACGATGCTGCGCAGCCACAGCTCTGAAGAGGGAGTCGGCTCCCTGCGCGGATGATGCCCCCTAAACGGGCTTCTCAGGGGCAGAGCTTTCCCTGAGCCATGGGGGAAATCCGAGTTCACGGCTGGTTAAGATAAGCATCTGAACCTTCAGATACTTCTCTGAAGCTTTATCTGACCTCCTGAGCCTGCAAAATTGCAACGAAAATTTTGGAACAAAAGGCTTTGTGTGTGCAGGTGTGTATGTGTGCACAGGCACATACAGCCACGTTTTTTATTACCTCGTAATGCTGGAAGAACAAGACCTAGATTAAGAGAAAAAGTAGTAACTGTACTCTGTTTTGCTCCATATGCCATGCACAGGGTTGGCTCTAAAGACTAAAAAATTCAGGCTCTAAAAATTCAATCATGAGCCAAATCTAGCCTCAGATTGATAAAGTTCTGCCGGCTTCAATGGAGCAGTTGCAGAGATATATACTCCAGCCACTGCTCTAAGCCCACCCGTTTTCACACCCGCTCTGCTTTCCAGCAGGCTGTCTAGGCTGCCATCCAGAGCCGGGAAATGCAAAGGTTCACAGATATCTATGAAATCAGCATACGAAGTAGGGTGGGGAAATTCAGCATGGTTTTTGAAACCTTAAAAAAAAAAAAAAAAAAAAAAAAAGACAGAAAAATCCAAGCCCCAGTCCCTTTCACTATAAGTGGAAGACTTGGTTGAAGAAGTTTTGTTCTGAGCATTTCAGTATTTAGCCAGAACTGCTCAGAATTTGCTTCTGAGCAAAACCCCCTGTGGTCCAGAAAAGGCCCACTATTAAGAGCAGCCCTGGGAATAGGTATGAGTTGCTCATAATGAATTTAAAATGTGACAGCAGCTTTGGGATTTTTTTGTGGTTTAGCCCGTGTATCCGTTCTGACCATGAAAAGCCTGCTAGTTTTACCTCAACTAAGTAGAGCAGTTAACCTCAGAACAGGCAATATTAACTCTGACTTCCCAATACTTAAGACAGGAAATGCCGTCAAGGTTGCAAATGCTGAGGTTATAAAACTGTAAATGTTTGCCTGTTGGAGGCACCTGACAAGTTTTTACAACCCTCAGCTGCATGCAGGCAGAGTCCCCCCAGCACTGGGAGTTTCCCTGTCCTCTCCTTTTCACCCATTTGACAGAGTGCTTCATGGAAAACACCTTTCCTTGCATTTTGGTGTCAAGGTGACTGTCCTACCAGCACTTGTAGAAAGGTGATATGGATTTCACTGAATCCTTTAATTACCCCTTTTCATTGAGGGAAAAGTAAATCTCTCAGTTTATGTTTTGTTTTGTTAGCTGGCTAAAGAGAGGCTCAAGGCCTAAAGAGTATTCATCAAATAATTTAAAAAAAAATAAATTCAGCAGGTTACTTTTGGGAAGATTGATTTAAATTATTTCTTTTTAGAGAATGATATAATTCCATGGAGTATGAATATGCCAGGACACAGTGCCACAGTTTCTTAATACCATTTTTCTCCATGATACCTTAAAAATTTGGCAGAGGAGTATTCCTCCCTAGTGTTCCATTGTGAGCTTACTGGCTTGGGTATTTCCATGCTCATTCTTGCATAGGCCTCTCAGAAGTGAAATTAAAACCTGCAGTCTGGCTTTTCCATGCAGCTGTGCCAGCATCACAATGGCCAGGAGACCCAGTGCACCCAGCGGTGTTGCAGCTGCACTGGCATCACACTGCACCAAAGGGAGCGCAGAGCATCCCTGCCCGTACGCCCCCAACCACCCACTCTGGGGCAGGGCACCTCACCCACTCCATACCAGCCAATGTGGCTAGGCCAGAGACAAGTGGGTGAAGCAGGTGTCTGCCAGATGTCATAACCAGGGACAAAATGCCCCCACCTGGGAAATGTAAAGTAGCAGGTGATGTATCGCCACACACACACATTGTGTCTTCACAATTGGTCTTCATCCACCTTTTCAAGTCTGTACTGGCATCAGGATGATGTTTGGCTGGCTTTGTGTACTAACATGTTGTTCATACGCCCTAGACATGCTCATATAGACCTTATTCTCATGTAGCTTACAGTGGCATAATCTCACTGGTGACAGTAAGAATGACTAACTGCCTGTGAAGGAAGAACCCTAAGTCCTATTTTCAAGGAACGAGAAGATGTCACTGGATTTCCTGATTTACCCTGCCATACAAAGGAGAGGAGAATTGCATTTTAGGAGTTTGTTTGTATGATTACCTGTGGGAGCATCTCTGTAATGCATCCTTGTGCCACAGGTGAAACTCACTTAAGGGAATTAAATCAGCACAATCTTCCCTAACTCAAACAAAACCAAGATCTTGGGACACATTTCCTGCCATGAGGCTGCTGTAGAAGTGAGAAAGGCGAGTTCTAGACTTCTTTTTTAAGTGTGAGCCGTTACTAGTGCAGTCACATACTGTCTTTGTGGCTAGCATTGCACCTGGGAGCAGCAGCTGGGGTGTCAGGGGAGGCTCTGCCAACCTCTCCCTCTGAATTCTTGTGTGATTATTCAGCTGCTGGGGCCCCTGCTGCCACCCCATCACTGCTTCTGGGACATGTGCTGGCCAGGCATCCTTTAGCTCGGGTACTGTGGTTGCTTCTTGCTGCCACGACATAGGTCTGGGGACCCCCAGCAGAAGGGAGTCATGGCATTGTGTTGTGGTTTTGTTGGGGGGGGGGAGGGGGGCTAAGGTGGTAGCTTCTGTAGGAAACTGCTAGAAGTTGCTCCCCTTTGTTCAGTGGACTTGGCTGGGGCTAGGGCGGACCTGCTGCTGGCCAAGGCCGAGCCGATTGGTAGCAGAATGTTCCGTGATAACGCCTCTGCGATAACGTATTTAAGAAGGGGAAAACAGAAAAAAAAGGAGAGAAGATGTGAAGAAGCTGAGCGGGGGCAGAGGTGCAGAGGGGGAGGCGCAGGCCTCATGGGCCTTGCAGGCCTCACCCTCTGGCCTCTTGTGAGGCGGCCGACTGGGCCCAACTCGGCCCGGCTGCAAAAAGTGGAGAGGAGATGAGATGGATGATGTGAAGAGATTCTGAGAGGTGTCTGCCAGCCTATTGTGGACAACTTTTCTTGTGAGAGGAACGGCTGCAGATGCCAAGGTCAGTGAAGAAGGAGGGGGAGGAGTAATGCGGCTCCTGGCCAAGATTCCCCTGCAGCCTGTGGTGACCACCATGGTGGAGCAGGTTGTCCCCTGCAGCCCATGGAGGCCCATGAAGGACCCCATACCGGGGGAGGTGGATGCCTGAAGGTGGCTGTGGCCCGCGGAGGGCCCGCTGGGGCAGCCGTTCTGGAGGGACTGCACCCCGTGGAAGAGATGACCCATGCCGGAACATTTTCAAGAAGGACTGTGGCGTATGGGTGGGACCCCACAACAGAGCAGGGGAGGAATGTGAGGAGTTCTTCCCCCGACTATGAAGCAGCGGCATAAAACAACGCGTGATGAACTGACCGCAACCCCCATTCCCTCTTCCCCCCTGTGCCGCTTGGAGGGGGAAGGTAGTAGAGATAATGTTAAGCTTGGGAAGAGGGAGGGGTGGAGGGAGGTTACCTTGTTCTCTGTCTCATTATCCTGCTGTTTGTAGTAATAAATGAATAGTTTTCCCCAAGTCGAGTCTGTTTTGCCCGTAACAGTAACTTTAAGGATTTTCTCCCTGTCCTTATCTCAAACCTCAAGCCGTTTTTTCTTACATTATCTCCCCCTATTCTCTCAGAGGGTGGGGGGAGTGAGAGAGAAAATGCATAGTCTGGTCCCGATCGGGCCTGAACTACGACATTGGCATAGTTTCTGCTCTGAGTGTCCCTAGTGCTGTCCCAGGATGAAGCTGCTATGGAAAGGAGCCTATATCAGCCCAACTGTCCTCAGGCAAACAGTCATTTCTCAGAAGGGACTCAGGTAGCAGCCAAATTATAATAATACCATTTAGGTGTGGTAATGATCCTGACCCTGCCAGCTCTGTCCCAACTATGTTTAGCTCACTGCCTTCCAGAAATGGTGCAATCACACTTGAGCACCAGGAGTCTTATTAAATAACTGCGGCCCAGCTGAGCACATTCTAGCTGAGTTTTTATTACAAACCACTATATGTCCTTGTCATTAAACAGGCTGCTAATTCATTATTTTGGACAGTAACAGAATGAAGAAAGTATCTTAAAATAACATCTTAATTTATATTTTTAACATCTTAGCACCTCTACTTTTTATTTTATAAGGTTCATTAATGCTTAATGTCTGCTGCTGCATGGCAGGTCAGCTACACCGACAGCTATTGTTGCAAGTCTTTCATCTTTGATCCATCCAATTGGCTAAACAATTAATTTAGTACAATTTTTGTAACCCTAAAATATTCCTACTTTTACTATTGCTTCTGTGATAGGGGTAGATTTTTAATAATGCTCCACTTAAAGCATAAACCAACATACCACTTTTGCATTTTAGAGGACTTTTGCCTTCTCCCAGGATGTCAGTATTTCATGTTTGTGAATGCAAAATAATAATTTGTTACATTACCAAATTATTTGTCAGTTGGTAATATATTTGGAGTTTGGATCAAAAAAAAAAAAAAAAGGAAAAAGAAACACAGCCCTCCAAAGAAATAAAATAACCTGGTTAGAGGGAAAAGAGAGAAGAATCTATTCTGACGTTTCATCAGTTACATTACTACACTGCTCTAAACCATGTTACTTGCTATTTGTACACACATCATATTCTGCTATGTTTCAGCATTTTTGAAAAATTGATGTCCTCTTTAAGGTCTCAAATACAATCACCATATAGCAGGCTTACAATCTTTTCATGACTTAACAAAAAAGGTATACAATACTCTAAATAACTGCATACATGTAGAACTTTTTTAATCTTTAAAAATCTATCAGAGTGGTTCTAAAACTGACTTTAATTGGAAAACAGACCGTAAAGCTTTTTAATGAATCAAGCTGCGCCAAGCCTGAATATTGTTTTTGAATTTGTGAGTTTTCTTTCTTTCCCACAGCCTCTTGTTCCTTAACATAACAGGAGCTGCCAGCCTCGAGTATCCTCCGTCTTATCTCTGGCCTTCATTAGGATTGACTCCCAGGTCTCCAGGAAGGTAAAAAGGAAGCAGCTTCAGGAAATGCCACGTGTGGCACTACTGAAGCTAGAAAGGCATATTCCCTAACAACTACCCTCTGTGCTCTGGCAGCCCCAAGTCCCACTGGTGAACTTTCATTAAACGCTACGCTCCTTAAGTCTGCAAGACAGCAAGACAGTTTCCTTAGCAGCCAAGGAATTTTCTACCAAAACAAACCAAGGATCCCTATATAGTAGTATCTTTCTTTTATACCAGTTAATGTTAAATACTTCAGAGGAAAGTGGAAACAATGATCTTGATCTAGCAAAATCACATCTGCTTTGCTTTAAATGTGCTTAAGACTCTCAGCTTCAACCTTCATTAAAAGAAAATCACAACTTCAGTAGCACCTAAAATGTACATTTAACACGTCGATTGTGGGTTACTTTAACATATTTTTACTTTGCATGCAAAAAGTTTCAGGCAGACCGAACCTTGTGCCTAAAGCTAAGTAGGACTTTAAGTGCCTCCCTGGCCAGGGATAAATAAAAGCACATAATTGAGTTCATTGGTCAATCGGGTTATGTTGATACGACTAAATAAAAGCCAGCCAAGAACGGATCTTGGGCCTCAGGGCCACTGAGTTGCCCCTTCTGTGGCAGGTTTGTCTTGGAAACAAATATTTGAAATAGTTCGAAGGGGAGCCAGGGGCTGAGGTAACTCGCAAACCAGCGGGGACAAGGAGAGCACAGGCTCTCCCTCCCTACGCACTGTAATTCAGTGGTACAGACTTACCCTCAGGATCCTACATCCCCAGTCTCACACCAATTTTCTGTTCAGGTAGCTCCACAGATTTCACTTCAGTTATACCTGCCTACACCACAGCATGCTGGATTTTTAATGCAAGCATCAGTATTCTTGGAGCCGGGTTCCAGACCTCTGACTGTTTGAGCTTGACTTGGTTTGTCTTTACAATTTCTGTATTTACTTTAAAATTTCTCACTGCTGTAGTCAGTGGATGAAACAACAGCTAGAACACTGCACGGAAAGAAGTAATAGTGGAAGTTAATTTTTTCTTAATCTCTAAGTACCATGTTTATTTTTTCCCCCACACATTTCTAGTTTATAAGTTAAAGCATCTTTAGTCAGTCATAGTCTGATTCTTTTTCATAAGGTGGTGTGAGTACTTCATATAATGCAGCTATACCTTTTACTTGATATTTCATAAAGAGATCAGATCTCAAAGGCAAAAGAAGAAAGAGGAAACATGATGGCAGATCATTGAAAACCACAATTCAACCATCACCAAAAAAGTTTTCATTTGGTTTGTAAATATAAATCAGAAAGTGGTCCCCTTTACAAAATTAAGGAACCTGCAGATCCTTTTTACAGTAGCTAACCAGCATTTTTAATCAATATTTTTTTCAATGAAAAAAAAAAAGAATGAGAAAAAAAATAAGGCTGAGCTGTGGAACGAAGCATAATTTACAACTTATCATATAAACATGCCAGTGTCTATGGGAAAAAGACTGGAACGTGTAGGAGAAAGACAACTTAATTATATATTACACTTCAGAGGACCTTTCAGCCCATTCCTCAGCAGTGCCTAGCTAATCAGTCAGTCGCTTATTTTTAGATCTAAATTTCTCTCCGTCACACATGAACCTGTTATCTAATTTATAAGGTACTCGATCAAACCTTCCAATTCTTATCCATGAGGTAACAGAAAGCATCAAATACGTTAAATAAAGGACCTCCCAGGCAATTTTAAGGCCCATCTTTTCTAGTGTTCTGCCTCCTGTATTCGACTCCCTTTCTTTTCTTTGCATCTTTACTGTAATTTTGCAGCTATTATTGGAGAGCCTGAGCAATGTATCTAAATAACTTGTATTTAAGAATAAAGAAAGAAAAAAAAACCAAAACAAAACCAATCAACACTGGGAAAAAGAAATGTTCATAGCTCCATGTGAGAGAGTACAGACTGCAGAAGTCTGGCAGCAGTGGTCTCCTTGACCCAGAGATGCTCAGTAGCATAGCGAGCCCTGCAAAGAAGGTGGCAGCCTCCTTGGACACCTCAGTGTACCTGGGAAAGGGGCAATAACCATGATGATGTGGCACTGTAGAGGCACCATTTGGCTGGGGACAGGTTGCAAAGCAGTGCTGCTGCTGAGGACAACCCCTATGTTCAGCATCACTGCCATCCTCACCATTTTCCCCTACCCCAGGCACAGCTCCCACTCACTGCTGCTTTCTTGGGGCATCAGCTGGCTTCAGGAGGGGTGAAGGAGGCTCTCACAAGGGTCTCTTGCCCCCTTCACAGCACCACAGCCACTTATCTGCTAGTACAGAAACACACAAAGATGTGGCCGCAGTGCAGTCCTTTCTCCTCCTCAAAAATTAGCTGGAGACTTGACTTTCCTGTGTACGACAGTTACCACCAGAATATCCCCAGATTGAAAACTGTGGTACAGAACATACCTCTCCTACCCCTCTCTGATGCATTCCCCTGGAAAATTTCTAAAGCCCTTGGACTAGTGCCGATTCTCTGACAATTTCACCTTTGCTTTACATGAACTGGGAACTATATACTAGATGGTGTGATCAAGAGCTGATAATTACTGTCTTAAATCTTAATGCTATGGCCAGCATACATGTAGAATATCTAATGCCTTCAACAAAAATACAAAGGCAAATGCTTCTCTGCAAAGTCAAGACGTGTGTCCTCATTAGCAGTTCTAATACCTTTCCTTAGCAGATCTGTTTTCACTCCTTAAAGCTCTTTAAAATAACATAGGAGTACCCATTATAACATTGTAAATAATATTGCTCAGCTCTCTTTTCAGCAGAGGGAATAAAAGGGCCCACCTTGTAAAAATGGCTTCTTATCACCGTATTTCCGTTGTGACTTTCCACGCATTACACTTATCTTTAAACAGGAAAAAAGGTATTCAGCCTTGTAAAATCAATGAAGCTTCTAAGCAGTGGAGTCATCTTCTTTATGTGTCCGTCAAAAAAATACATGCAAGCTTTCCTAATTTGCTTCAGCTGGCAAACCCCCATCTGATCCTTCATGCCAAACTAGAGTAACATAGCTGGACGCTAAAAGGATTTACAAACAGCCTTTTGTGAAGGAATTCTCCCCCTTATGCTTCCAGGCTAGTCAGTAGCTCTTGCAGATCTAGTACAGAGAATATCTTACTTATTCATTCCTTGGGCAAAATAAAAAGTTACCGTAAACTTCAGTTTTCTCAGTGCACTAAAAAAAAAAAACAAACTAATGTGAAGAGGAGAAAATGGCACTTATACTTGGAAGAAATAAAGAAAAATATTTTACTATTTCATTTTCAGGTTATTTTCCAACTCTTTTTTTTTCCTGGAAAATCTTCTCAATTAAAATAAAATTAAAATTTGAAGAGTAAGCTGAAAATACAACTTTTCTGATTCCTTATTTACTTTTTCCCCTCCCCAAGGACTGTTTTGTCCATTCTCCCCAGAAGCATGAGCCTCCTCTTCCATCCCCCCCCACCCCCAGGGTCTCTGCACTCTGAACTCATAGATTGACAATACCAAAAATCACAACCATTTGGTACCACAGCACACATGTCTCTGTTAGCAGGGACAATCAGTGTAAACCAGAACAATGCACTCTTGCTCAAAACTTTCTGCATAACCCATTTTAAACAGGTTCCAACTCTGCCCCACCACCTCTGGTAAAACCACTGGCATCTGGGGCTCAGCAAATGTAGAAGTTGGAACACATTCGCCCTTTATGTTTAGAGAAGTGAAAGGGATTGTGCCCTCCCTCTCCCTCCTCACCCCAAGTGCACCCTGCTTCTGACCTCTGTGCTGAATGGGATAGGGTGGGGGAGTAAAGGGCAGAGCAGAGAGTGGGGGGAAGAGGGGTTTCTCTGATTTTTACCATTGTGATTAACTTCAGGGCCTTTTTACTACCCCAGACGTTTCTGAGAATATTGTACTTCTAGCGTAGCTGTCAGTTCCTCTTAGTCAGTTTCATTTATGAGTAAATTCAAGATCTGGTGGTGTGTTTTGTCTCAGTATCAGCTGATGCACTTTCTGTTTGAGTCTACATCCTGCACTAAACAGTAGAAATGAGTTCAGTGATTTCCTATGACTCTCCTTTCTTCCCAGCTTTTATTATAAGGAAGCGGAGAATAAATTTGTAGCATCCTCCTCCCGCACCGCTTCCCAAGGCAGTAAGGTTGAGCAGGTAGCTGAAGAATGGGTGCTGACCCTGGCTGCAGAACCAGGTGGGAGGACAGGAGTCCTGGCCTGCAGTTGATGGAAAGGTGGCAGACCCAGGCTGCAGACATCACCAGACCTTCAGATCCAAGTGCTTTGAAAAAGAGGAAGATGTTGTCATCTACTGGCGGTGGGCCGTCATGCCTCAAGACAGAAAGGGGCCTCACTAAGTCACAGCTCAGCCATGCACTCCTTCCTCAGGACTGTTTGCCAAAGTGCACCACGGCACGGAGCAAATACATCATCTCCACTGAAAGTTGCCCAAATACTCTGTCACACGCCCCTTTTTCTCCTACGGGCTTGGCACGGGTGAAGGTGTGTACAGCAAGTTGCTCTTTCCCCCATCTCAGAAGGGCTGTATAATTCCCCAGGTGACTAAAACGGATATCTGCACATATTAGTGGTCTTGCTGTGTTTTACTTATGCACCACTTAAATTCCATTTAAATCTGATGCTTTTTAATTTAGGCACACAAACAGGCAGATAAGTCCATCAAGCAGATGCTACTGACATTTTCCATGTTGAGGACCGGGCAACAATAACAAGCAGAGGTGCCTATATTGCTGTGTGTCAACATTTTAAAAGCAGCTTCACAAATGCCACCATCTCTCAGCATCTAATAAACAGTTCAGGAGGATGTCATTGAAGTTGCCAGAAAGGGTTTTAAAACAAGAGTGTCTCACAGGAGTCAAACGCACAGCTTGTAGTCAAAAATGTCTCTCCCACCTTGCAGATGGATAAGGGAGGTAGGCCACCACTGCCTGACAACACAGGGCTCCACACAAGGAAGCTGGGGACACGGGGACAAAAAGATGGTATGTGAGTGACACCAAGTATGACTGGAAGAGGAAATGCTGGAAGAACTACCAGTTTTGAGTGTTACAAAATGGGCTATTTAGCAGGCTTGCCTGACTGAGCCAGGCAAGGCAGTAGCTCTGCAGTCTGAAGCCTCCCCTTAAATAAGTGACATCCTGCTCTGCTGGCTGGCCTTTGAAAATCCCGTTCCATCAGGTACCACTTCAGTAGGTGAACAACGCTCTCCAGAAGCTCTCTTGGAAGCACAAGCAGCACGATGCTGCCTAACCGAGGGCAGAAACCTCCACCAGGCAGCGGGGCGCTGGTGGTCCCTCTGCCCGTTTGAGAAATATCTCAGTCCCTACCTACCCAGGTAAAGCATATTGGGAGACTGAGGATACTGCCCATGGGAGGCACAGGGAACGAAGGCTGCTTACCCCCTCAGAGTTTAGCACCTGTTAGCACAAAAAGAGCTGTATCACTGTTAAGATGAGAGTATGATTAATTTTATTGATATGTGGGTTAGAAGAAATGAATTGGTGCTAAGTGCTTTGAGACAAAACACTAGGAAGTGTTTCCAAAGGGAACTTGGGAAAATAAACTTTACAAAACAACAAGCAAGGTTAATATGAATTGGGAGTTGGAAGCCGAAGATAACATTTCATGCCTTGGTATTTGAACCAAGCCCAAGCTTTGATTATCACATCGATCAGTTGATTAAAACTAGTCACCTGAAACTTGGTATTATGTGCTGTGCAGGACATCAAAAGATATTGTTTAAGACAAGCAGCATAAAAGGTTATTGCATCTCCAGTCTTCATTCCATGCTTATGCTGTGGTGATGCCATTTATAAAGATAGCAGGAATGCCACATTTGAGCAGAGTTAAGTGTTATGTATGACTGCAAATGTTGTTGACTTATTCTGGGTCACTGGAGATTAACATTTTGGAAACTGCAGACATGTAGAAGATATGGTCTGTGTTATATGGAGTCAGAGAACAAGCCTGTTCTTGCAAGATTTCAAACTCAATTATGCAGACACAAGAAGTTTAGATAAACTTTTCAGACTATATCAAATGAACTTTTGGTTGCTTATCTGAACCACCCTCTGAAGGCATTTGGGATTATTGTGAGTGCTTTATTGTTGCTGAAAATAACAGCAAGTTAAGAATTTAGTTTTAAGTTGCATTTCTCAAGTCTGGTTTGCCTGACTGTGCAAGGGGAGGGACAGATTCCACACTCTGCCCATTTTCATCAACATTTCATCAACGTCTTGCTGGACACAGTGAGTAGTTGCTCTCCAGAGCAAAGAAGTCATGATTTGAGCCTTAGCATTACATTAGAAGCTTTGTGAATTGAACTATGAAAGATTTTGCTTGCTTTTTCAAGACAATAGATTTAAAAAATAAACTAATAAATAAACAACCTCCCACAAGACTTCAGTTTCAGAGGGAATTGTCTTTGGTTCATAGTTTTGCTGGTTTCTATCCCACAGAGCTCAGAAAATTCACAAACCTCTGCACTATAATGGAAGAGCTTCTGGTCAGTCCTGGAAAGAATTAAGTCAAGATGGACTTTCCATTTGCAGACTCCACCTCCTAACCTGGATCTGTTGCTGCAAGGTCACACCTCAGATACTGAACTGTGCCTTGAGGTGGGGCTTTTGGGGAGAACGGGGCGAGAGCAGTGGTTGCTGGATTTTGTCTTTCTCCCAGACACTTCCCCTTCTCTGCACTTCCAGCTGTACACAAGTAGGAGGGCACAGCAGGGATGGGGTAGTGATGACACTGGTCACCCCTCATTTGGGACGGCAGTGGCCTCTGATGTGAGCTGCAAGCTTGGGGCTTCAAGGGAAGTGGGGAGCACCAGAGGAGGGCTCAGGCAATAGGGAATGGGCTTCAGGAGGGAGGTCTGCCATAGACAGGTGAAGAAAAGCTGCCAAGAAAGCAGGGCATGCAGGACAGACTTCCTAGAAAGTAAAGGTTTGGGCACAGTAAGGTTGGGGGATGCATCACTGCAGGGCAACCTTCCCATACAGCTGATGCTTTCTGGTCAGGTTGCCAGGGGAAGTACCAGGTATGAGTAGCTGCAAGGCACACATCCTCTTTTTGTTTTCAGGAATACAGTGATTTTGGGACCAGCATTGTGCTACTGTGGCTGTGCTGAACTGAGGCATAGAATCTCGACATGGCACTGCCCTGCAGCTCCCATGGAGCTTCATGGTCTTGATGGAAACATTCTTTCTGGAGAGCTCAAGCCACACTTTACAGCTGCTTCCTAGTCAGTAAATAAAAGACCGTAATATCAGAAGCTTGATCCTGAAACAGTTCCTAGTATTGACATAAGCAGAGATTTACAGCCTTAGACCATACAGGATCTTCCTCAGCTTCACAGTTCAACAAGAATCACTACAGCCCTTTCTAACCGGGGTGGCTGGGCTGTTTGCTTTCCTGCCAAATGGTAAAAAACAACCACTCAGTTGTACTGAAGTTTGCCAAAAGAGGGGAGAAAATACTGCCTGCCACTGAGATCATACATTAAAAAAAAAAAAATTCATTACCAAAGTAAGTTACCCAAAAAGTTACAGGACACAAAAAAATTAATGACCACATTCCATAGGAACTGTGAACTGCAGTAAGCTACAGGCAGAGCATATGGCTGAATTTACCAAATCAGTGCTAATACTCATTCAACAACAACACAAAAGCTCTCCGATGTTGGAGTTCAAATAAGTAAACAGATTTCACAAGGGAGGCCTAGATGTAATATATGTACTAATACACACATACGTAGTGATTTTGTACAGGGTGGTAATTGACCATCAGCATGATAGCCATTAATTTGGCTGTCTCAACAATAACAAACTAGTATGGGTTAGTTATTATGAGCCAACAATGTGTGCTTGCGGCCCAAAAAGCCAATTACATCCTGGGCTGCATCAAAAGCAGTGTGGCCAGCAGATTGAAGTGATTCTGCCCCTCTATTCTGCCCTGGTCAGACCCCACCTGGAGTACTGTGTCCAGCTCTGGAGTTCCCAACATAAGAAGGATGTGGACCTGTTGGACAGGGTCCAGAGGAGGGCCATGAAGATGATCACAGGGCTGGAGCACCTTTCCTATGAGGACAGGCTGAGAGAGTTGGGGCTGTTCAGCCTGGAGAAGAGGAGGCTCCAGGGAGACCTTATAGTGACCTTCCAATACCTAAAGGGGGCCTGCAGGAAAGACAGGGAGAAACTCTTCAGCAGGTCCAGTTGTGATAGAATGAGGGGTAACGGTTTCAAAATAGAGGGAGGAAGATTCAGATTAGATATTAGGAAGAAATGTTTTACAGCGAGGGTGGTGGAACACTGGCACAGGTTGCCCAGAAAGGTGGTGGAGGCCCCATCCCTGGAAACATTCAAGGCCAGGTTGGATGAGGCTCTGAGCAACCTGATCTGGTTGGAGATGTCCCTCCTCCTTGCAGGGGGGTTGGACTAGACCTTTGAAGGTCCCTTCCAACCCTAACAATTCTATGATTCTATTATACTTGAAATACACTTTGGCAATGCAAATAAGCTCAGCCTTGGAAAGGTCATGATTATCTAAACTCTCCTATTTAACCACAAGAACAATTTTTTGCCTCCAGAAGCCAATGCATGTAGAAATCTACTTGAAAACTACAGGAGAGAAATATTTGCACTTCAGCAACTAAAAATTAGAGCGGATTCATGCAACATTTAAAAATGTCAGTACTTTCTCAACACTCTGTGGTGTGCTAATGTCACCATCTTCATAGTATTCACAGATCTAGGCATCAGCAACTAAACATAAACTTTACATATGATGCTGCACTATTTACAGTAACCAGTGCTGCACAGAAAATCATGGCCCACAGCTGCAATTACACTTGTCACTCTCATTTGAATAAAAATTACACCTTGTCATTACTACCCAGCAGAATAAATAAAAAAAAAAAAAAGGTAAAACTTGTTTTTCTTAAGAGGAAAGGTGGGGAAAAAAAATAATCTCACAGCAGAAGTTTAACAGGTTCTCACGTGTCAGCTGCAGGTTTACATGTGCTCGTGCAGCTCGTGACAAGTAGTCCTCTTTCATGAGAGGCAGCTTCCCAGCACAGTATCGCAGGGTTGCGCTCACAGCGCTCCAGACAACACTGGACACTGTGGGTAGGAGGCTGCTGGTGAAAGAGGATCTCTACAGGCAGCTGCCAGCTGTATTTCTCTAATATCGATACAGGCAGGGTTTGGGGTTGGTTCATATCAGTATGCTTAAGAATGTAAATTCCCTCCCTGACTTGTGACTGTAATCAGAAATTCCCACCAGTACCTCAAGCTGAGAATCATTCATTTGTGAACAGCCAGTAAATCATTGCCTAGACAGCTAAAATAAATCAGAATATCTATTTCCCAGAAACTGGAAGTAACTCTATTTGTTTTGATGGCAAAATACACACAATAGAATTAATTTCAATTAATATTTTTGACCTTCTCTGCAGAAATCTTGATATTGGAGAAGGCTCAGAAATGGAAACATATCAAGAATGTCATTGCCTTTCAAAGAGAAAATAAGTGGGTGCTGACACAAGCTGAAAGAGATTGTCCATCTGTAAAGAGGCAAATCAACCTGTGGCTCTCAACCCCGCAAGCCCCAGTGGCTGCTTGGGGTATCCTGAGAGCAATGAGAAACTTTTCCCTCATTTACTCAGACAGATGAGATCTCTGGCAGGTGGAAAGCTCATGTCATGGGGACACAGTGGAAGCACACTGAGGGACATACTGTCCTTCAGGACAGCAGAAGGACATTTTGCTCTTCTAATCTTTTCCCACTGTGGTTGCTCCTCTGAGGTGATCTCTGCCCATATAAATACCCATATAAACCATCCTCCTTTCACCCCCTCCCTTCTTCCTGATTACAGAAGGGACAAGATATCTTTAAGAGACTACCTCTTTCTCTTTCTCACCCTTCCTGGGTCCTGCACAGAGCATACCTTAGGTAAAACTGAGGGCCTGGCAATCACCAGGGAAGCGAACTGCTGGAGATGGACACAGCCCTGCTGCCTGCTAGTTCTCTTACCCCATCAGCCCTTTGTCTTCTCCTCAGCTTGTCCCTCCTTGGACTCTTAATTCAGCTTTGTTGGTGCCAGTGAGGAGAAGCCTTGGACTAGGTCAGCTGGTCACATACAGCCACCAGCAGCAGCGCTGACAGCAGGAGTCTGAGTGTGAGAAGCAAAGACTATGGAGCATGTTTCTGCTTTCCTTCAACAAGTCAACATGGGTCACATGGTGGAGACCATAGTTTTCAACCTCTGTAGAGTTGTAATGACAGTTTCTTTTCCATTTCTTTGGGAAGCCTTATACCCAAAGGTATTTTTTTTTCAGGAAAGAAACCTTTCACTGATTTCAGGGACAACCACTTGCAACCCCTGAATGAGAGCATATCTCTCAATGAGAAGCTTTATTTTGGGGGAAATCTCACTGAAGCCCAGCAGAAACAGCTGGAGCTTTGCATAAGGGCTCCCACCATGCGGGATACTCACAACAACAGCTACCTGACACCAAAGTCGGGTTTCCAGGGCAGAAACTACAGGAAGATGTAAGGCATTCAGCCTGTTTTCAGACTCACCAGTAACTGGTAATAACCTTGCAAGTTCAAGAAACCTCCTCCTTGTGGGCTAGCTTGCCCTGAGGTGGTGCCTCAACTAGCCAGCTATCTGAACTGCCTAGACTACAAGGCTCCTCAGGTACGTATTCAATATACTGTAGCTACTGCTCTAAGCAATTTCAAATGGTACACAGCCTTTAAAACCCCCATCAGAGCTGAAACAGCATGGAAATCTGCAAGCAGAGGGTACCTGCTGGCTTCAGAGACCAGCCAAAAGGAAGGAAGACTGCCAGGAAGTACCCTAATTTCCGACAATAGCAGGTTCTGAAGCACTTAGTGTTTTTAACAGTTTCCAATTAGCTCAGAAGTGGCTGACAGTGAAACCATAATGCAGGAGTTTGAAGCACTTTGCATGAAAGTGAACAAGGCATGGTTGAAAACAAGCAGGTGCCAGGAGAAAGCAGAGAGATGGAAGAGCTCAAAATTGTCCTTAGGTTGAGCTCAGGGTTGCTAGCATGACTAGCAACCTCGCTGGGCACTGCTGGCTGTGTGTTGGGCCCAGGTGCCCCAAACCACCCTGCTGTGTCACACCGTGGGACTTGGAGCAGGCAGAGGGGCTGGTGGAAGGCTGGCTTGGGAAGGTATCTCCTGCCCAAGGTATCTCCTAGCACGCATGCGGCGAGCACTGACACTGGCTTGGTGTCCAGTGGGCACCTGCCTTTGTGGAAAGCTCAAGTCAAGGGGACATATCTTGGCCTTGATGGTGCCTGCTCCGAACACTGCTGTGGGCTGCTCTCCCCGGGGCTGCTCCACACTGTGCCACAGACCTGATACCTCCACATGAAGAGCTGAGTCAGATAACTTCGTAGCTGACGTGGCCAGATGACTCAAAACACACAAAGCCTCATTTTAGAATCTGGAATCCACTTTCAGCATTTTCCTGTTCAGAAAGCCAATCTAATCCAGCCTGAGGCCAGTGAATGATACCCCAACGTTACAGAAGATCCCATACTACGAGCAAGGAGCAAGCAGGGGAAAATATGCAAAATCAGAAAGGCAGACTTCACAATAACCAGAACATGAATTTGCAGATGCTATAGTGAAAGCAACAGCCAAATCTCTGCCCATCCTTCAGAAAGAGAAGATAGAAGATAAAGATATAAAACAAAACAAAGGAAAAGGGTCTGTCTGGTGGCGAAGCAAAACTTTTCTGGATCAAACTAGGCAGAGATTTACTTGTTTTGGTGGAGGCATTTACCACTTACTGTTAAAAGAAAGCATTAGAAGAAGACCCTGACACAAAAATGGAGATTGAGTATGTCTACTTTCTCTAGATATCATATCCCTGACAAGGTAATAGCTGACAATGGGCCCAAATTTAGTAGATACAAATTTTTAGCTGTAAAAAGAAAGATTAAACAAGAAAAGTCTCATTATCAGCCATCCAAGTAGTTAATAGAAAACAAATGTCAAGCAGTGCTGAGTACTGAGTCAGACTTATACCTGCATTTAATATCGCTGCAGAATAATGCCAATGAAGGCAACTTGTCACCTGTTTTGTTCAGTGAAAAGCAGAAAGCAAAACTGCCTACACTGCTGGAACCGATGTCAGAGTTTCTGGTGGTATGCAGATAAATAGAGACAGGCAGAACAAAACAATTAATATGAGAGTCAGCACTCTGGCCATGCCAAATGAGGCAGTGTTTCCTGGTAGTTGGAAACAAATAGATATGAACAGCAATAATATTACCAGGAGATTAGAGGAAGTCCCTCCTTTCTATCAAACATAAAGAACATCTATATCCCCCTCAAGTTGTTTTTTCACCTAAAATATCTTGGACAGGTTAAACCATAGCAAATTTAGATAGCTGAGCCCTACAACATGATGATAGACTCAAATTCAGTCGGTATGAATTTGAGCAGTGAAGTGTAAGTTCAGATGCTCATATCCAGAACTAATCCACTTATCTCTACCTGACCATAGTGATGGTGATACTCAGGAAGACTCAATAAATTGCCAGCACTTCAGGGATTATTTGAGCATTGCTATTTATATGTATTTGAAATGGAGTTTTCTGATATACTCAGGCTGATGCACTGTTCTTACTTCTGACTGTACCTTTAAAAAATCCTCACTTTGAACACACTGAACCCGTTTATTGTATTACACACAAATTCATATTGCACTGACACAATTGGTTTTAATCCAGGCACTGAAAGAAACCAGTCTCTGTCGGGCTCCTTATCCCTGAACCACAGCTGAATTGCACACGGACTTTATGACCTGCATGCTGGCTCGGCCGGGAAAGCGGTGATGCAGCCCTTGACCCCACTCCCCATCTCAGCATACTCCTTTTAGGCTGCAGGGTGGCCCATCACAGCCCTGTACTTGCAGTGGTCCCCAGCCTGAAGCTGTGCCTGCCCCTGCCAACGCAGCTGGAGTTTCTGCAGCTGCAGTCTAGTTCTGGATGGGGAGGACAAGGAAGGTAGCGAGAAATAATCTCAGTGCTTATGTGAGACGGAGAATACATTCCCTTAAATAACCTCCTCTGCCTGCTGAAGTTATCAGAGCATGCCTTTCTAATGCTGGCTAATGCCAGGTTAAATTCTGTTGTTTGCAGCTACATATTTTGTTCGAGATTTGTCCTTAATTGAACGGCAAGCTCAGGGACTGCAGCTACATGTAATATCTGCTAGGAAAACACATCCATCTCAAATAACATTTTTTAAAGAGGCACATACAATCTTGTTAAAAGCAGGAACCCTAATGGCCATCATATACCAGCAGCAGGTATGGCAGGAGAAGGAACAGCTGCTTAGCTGCTTCTGCGATCTGTTTTGCCTGGATGTTTGTATGTCTGGGAAAGTGGTCTGGCCCTTTTGCAGCTCTCAGATGAATCACTCTGCTAATGGACTAGTAAGTGCATGGGTAACATTATCAGCAATGCAGACCATGGTTCCTATATTGCCTTAATACACCTCCAAACCAATCTGGTAAATTACTTCCATTATAGGATTTAGATAGTATCCCATTACAGATCAAGCTTTTGGTTATATGTCACTTCTTTGAAAGACATATTTGGTGTCAAGGACTGCTTGGCAGTTTCAGAAGAGAATGAACAGAGTCCCAGACTTCCTTATTTACTCCTCAAAGTGTTCCCTCTAACCAGCAATCAAAGGGTGGAACCACGAGAGCCAGGGAAGACACAGGAAGAACTTCTTTCATCCGCAGATGAGTGCCAGCTAGACAGTTTTTCACTAAGGTCTGTTCCCGGAGTACCGTAAACATGCAAGTCTCCTGGTCACATACTGAAAATTGTTTCTAGGCTGTGTCAGGTAATTCTAAAATTAAAGAGACTATCTACCATTAAACTATTAAGCTAGAAAAATAATTCCATATATAAGCTGCTGTTAAAGAAACTGCCCTTTCAGTACCTTTTCAGTGGTTTACTCCTGGTATTTTAGTGAAACTACAGAGCCCATCCCAGCTATCAAAGTACAGCCAGTCTATGCTGCATTTATTATTGCATAGTTCCCTTCCTGGCTCTGAAAGCAGATCTAAATAAAATAATTTTACACTTGCACTTGGAAAAAAAATCCTGCAACAAAACCAACATACGAAAATGCTTCTATTTTTATTAGAAAGTATAGAAGTTCTTCCTGGTTTTTTTTAAACAAAATCAGGACATTTGTGTCCAGTCTATGCTTTTTTTTTTTCCAGAGTTTCTATTAAACATTTTTACTTTACAGTTAATAAAAAGAGGCATTTCATTTTACCAAAGTCCTGGCATATTAAAACTAAAGTGATGTGGCATATTAGAGGGACTTGCCAGTATTAACTATCTTTACATGATAATTTATTCCATATTTAGTGTTCAATGCTTGCAGCATTTAATATAGCTAAAGCATATGGTGCTGTTTTATTCAAACGGTAAACTATGTGATCGTTAAAAATATATGGAAATGTAAACATCATGTCAGAGTTCAGTGTTTCATAAAGGAGCTGTTAATCCTTGCAAAGAGTTTCATTATAGTAAGAAGCCAAATCAATTAATGATTATGTTTCCTTATGTATTTACTTGGTATTATGTATCCATTTAAAGTAATTAATTTGGTTATATTTCAAATTTATATATATTTACATTTCTACATTATTATAAAGGAATGTGTCATTTTTATTTTTGATTTGATAAGAAACAAAGATTGGCAAAAATCTGTATAACTACTAAGCTGGGAGCCGAAATCAATCTCCATTTCACTTCAGGATTGAGAGCAAAAAGCTTCTGGCTCTACAGCAGCTTTGTCAGGCTTGGTAATTTGCATTATGTTACCCATGACAGTATGAACAGGGATCCATTGCCACGAATGCAATTTAAGAAAACACTTTCAGTTCTTTTTCACTCCTTTCTCAGTATTTTCAGGCAGCTGGAGTGCCTTTTTCCCCCTTCCTGCAGAAAGATTACTTATTACTTGTGTTTAACCGAATTAAAAAAAAAAAAGTCTTGAAAGGTAATAAATAAGTTGAGTTCTTAAGAGACTTTTCAGGGCTTTTCATGCAAAGGGGGAAAGCAAGTGGGATTCTGCTGGAATGTGGCAGGAGCACTGCTTTGGAGACTGAGAGTCCCCGTTGAGCAGAGAAGCAGGGAAAACTGAGGCAGGAGCTCTGGGAGCACGTTTCACAGGTCCCGGGATGTTCCTATCAACCTGACACTACCTGGACCACTTCTAAGTGTGAGCTGGCCACTGAGGCTCTGTGCTCTGAGCACTTAATGATGGCATTAGCATAAAATTATGATTTTTCAGCCATGGTCTGGCAGGAAGATGCAGACATTTGGGGCTGATTGCTGTACTGATCAGTTTGCAGGGTCGGGTATTTTTTACTATTCATAAAAAATGTTTCCATCTTTACTGAGACGAGGATTTAATCCACAGAGCCTGAAGATTCAGTACAAGCCAAATACAAGAGTTAACCAATGCCCAGTGTGGTCGGCTTGCCGCTCATCAAACACTGCTGTTGATGCAAGACCCTTTAACTATTTCACCAGGCTACCTGAGGGTTTAACCCTGTGGAGTTATCTCCCTTCAAATCTGACTTTCGTTTCCCTGCTGCCTGCTTGACAATGACTGGGTTCCTGCAATTCAGCCTGACCGCTGGCAGCAAAGGCAAAAATGCTCCAAATACCTCAGCTGTTCAGACAGCAAGCAATCGTAAAAAATAGACAAGGCTTATCTATTGCTTTTGGGCAGAAGGACACTGATAACGGTACACTCTGGATTCTGCTCCAAGGCACGTATTAACTTGCAACTTAGCCAGCGCCTGCAAAGCCAGCAGGCATTTCACCATCACCCTGGAAGTTCTCCGCTTGCAGACAACAGTCATGCTCCTTCAAAGAAAATCTCAAGGGAGATGGTGAAATCTGGGTGTCTTTCTAGGAAATCACACAGATTCTGCTTTGATCCAAATGGAAAACTCCACACTGGGGTGACTGGGTGAAAGTTTAAACTTGAGTCAAAACTAACTTAAACTCAGTATTGTGTTACCTGCATGAAAAGTTGAAAGTCTGTGTTCAGCAAGTCAGGCTCAGTGATCTAACCAAATCTTCTAACTTTAAAGTCTCTGAGATTGGGTTGTGATGCCCCATTTCATTGTCAATTTTTTGTCCTCAATGCTACGCAAATTCAGCATGAAAACATCTTTCTTATAGCCATTTAATTCACACCACCCATTACCCCTCCCTGTGTGACTGACATTTACTTCATAACGCCTTCTAAGTGGTGCCGGCAGCTGGGAGCCAGGAGATCCGGTGTCTATAGCTGATGTGACTATCTTTGGTAAAGTCGCTTCATCTCTTCTATTGCATTCACTTAATCACGGTCATCATCTTCAATTGAACTCTTTGAAGAAACTCTATTATTACAGCTGTTACACCCAATACAACAAGGCTTGAATTATTTTCAGGGAACACAGCAGTACAAGACACTGAATTATTAGGTAGCATGTCTAACCTAAAGTATTTGGCAGATACAGTCACAGAGTTGAATGTCACACCACCCAGGTCTTTTTTCCACCCAGTCAGCAGTGCAGATAAGCAAAAAGTGCTGCTTGTATTGAGAAAAAAAATGTCTATCGCCCATCTTGCTGCAGAAATGGAGAGGAACAGGTGATTCATTTTTGCCCCTTCTTTGATCATTATCATTTTTTTTTTTTCATGGTGCATGATCCAAAGTCTGGTGGTTGCTGGCTGGATGCCTTTCCTTCTCTTTGTTCCCTTTCCAAGTAGTAAAGTGTTCTCCTAGCTCTCCTAGGGATCTTCTAGCTCACTCACACTCCCCTGTTGAAACTGTTGGAAAACAGGTAGCAAAGCTGACAGAGGAAGCCACAAATCCAGTTAAATACACAAATTTACAACAGGTAAATACGCTAGACCATCCTTTTCCCTCTTGATACCTCCAAATAGTACCCAATGAGATCTTTGGTGTTCCTGAGAAAAATCAATATGCTGATTTAATGAGGACAAAGAAACTAATACAAGAAACATGAGAAGCCTTCAATGCAATTCCTTTCATGCAGAATCAAACTTTAACCAGAACTCTATTAAGCCTGACATGGTTAAAGATACATTTTACATCCTTCAGACATTAGCACTAAAAGTCATAAAAAGAACTACAGGACTTCTTGCCAGAATACCTGTATCAAAGGCATCAGGTAGTTTTCTAGCTCTTTTTTCACAGATGAAGTTTTAGAGACATTTTGGACAGTAGCATCCTAGCATTTGAAACTGAAATAAAACTTTGGGAATTCACATATCTCTTGAGATCACTGCATTCATTTCACATGGGCTGCAGAAAAAGAAAATATTCCAGATCCTCTAAATCCTCTTGCTAATCCATCCTCTTTCCATCCCTGGTGTAACAAGATGTCCAGATGCGCAGACTTCCCCAAATGATCTCAATATTACGAGGACCATTTATTATTTATTGAGCTCTAACCATGTCCCTGACACTTGGCAATTCATGAAGACCTCTCTACTTGAGGGAGTCTCTTTGAGTAACAGGCAGGAACTGAGACCTGCTGGAAAGTCAGGGGCAGGAGGAGGTCAGAGGGTCCCTCTCTTCTGCTATTCCTCCACCACCCTTGACCCAGGTATTGAAACTATTATTGAGCAAGTTGTCTCTGTCGCACTGGTGTGAAGTTCCCTGCCCAAGGCCGCGACTGTGGGGAGAGCCTGTGCTACCCCCCTTCCCTGGCACTGTGAGGCTGTCATCTCCGCTTGGCTTTGAGCAACTCTGAAGCAAATATACACCGCAGTCTCTAATTTGCCTGTCAGTCCTCAAACTACTGTATGGTTTTGGAGGACTTGGTGTTGTAGAAGGAAGGTACATATCAGAGAAAAAGGAACCTCATTTCACAGCTATTTTCCTGCATCCTTAATGCTAAATTTTAAGGCGATTTTTGCCCTGTTGTAATTCTGTAGCAAGCATAACTTAATTATTTGGCCAATTATGATATCAGGGAATATAACAACCATTACATGAATGAGTGTTGAATCAGCACATTTTCCACTCCATAGTAAGCAACAGGAGAGGAAAATGTATTAACTGCACAAAATCTAATAAACATAATGCTACCTACAGATATGTGCTATTTAATCCCATGAAAGGATTTTATGCTGCTGTTCGCATGGCAATATCAGATATCATCTCACTGAAGGAAGTAGAAACTCCGATGTGTGAGTCCAACATCAGGAAAATAACGTTTTTATTTTAATACCTGCATATAAACAAAATGTTGTCTTTCTTGGTAACTGTCGACAACGGGGGGAAATATTACTCAGGCGTTAATACATTTTAGGTTAGATTCAAGTGGAAAATGGTGCCATTGACTGAATCTGAGCTTTTCAGACGGGTCTGTGAGCCTCTCTAGGACACAGTGCATCTTCTGTTTGTCTGTGTAGACCTTCCCTAGCTGGGACTAGAGCTGGAACAGGGTGTTACCTGCCACTGCCATACAGAAAGCAAGGCTCTCTCTTCGTAAGTTCAGTTAAAACTTATCTACCACACTTAATCTGCTGTTGTGGACAAGTCCAAGAGTCGGAAAATTCGCTCTAAAATTCAGATACTTCAATCTAGAAAAGTATGAATAATGAACTGGTCAGAAGCTGTGCTGGAAAACGAGAAGGGATAAAAAAAATAATATATATATACACACTGTTTTTAATTTTCCTTTGTACCCCTCACCTTGGGGAGGAGGGGAGGCAGAGAAGGTGATGGCTAAGCCTTCAGTAAATAAGCAAATTTTCAAAGCAAAGCAAAACTCAAAAGAACTAGGGCTTCAATTCAAGTAGCAAATGTCAGTACCGATTCTGAAGTCATGCAGTGCTCCACAAGTGTTAAATATCCTTTCATTATTATCAGTTGTTACAGCTACAAGTGATATTGATTATGTTAATAATTAGGATAACATTTTGAAGAGGAAGTGTTAGATTTCCTAACAATGATTAGTATATTGATTGTGATCGGCTATGCAATTTCAGAGTTAAGGTGGTATTTGATTGTTTAACATGGCATTTTATTAGTCAGCAACTGCTTAGGACATCAGCGTGTCCAAGTTTGAACATTCACACTTTTAAAGTACACAACATTTTTAAAATATAAAATTCTCTATTAATGTTCATTTACTAAATGGGAACCTCAAGCAGAAGGATTCTGCATGCCTACCATTGGAACTGAAGTCCACAGCATGTACCCAAGTCTAAATCTTTCTAAAAACAATAGCCGATTTTATGCTGACCTCCTCCAACATCCTAATACATATTTAAGCTAAATTTATTATTATTATTCTTTCAATACAAGAAAATATACCCTAAGAGCCATATATTATGTAGTCTTGATCCGGAGCCTAATACAGAAAATGGGAAGGGTCCCTTTACTCAAATACTTAATGCAAATCCTAAATTAGTCATGTTGAAAAGTTAAATTTTACATCACTTTAGGTTTGCTTCTCTTTTTTTTTTTTTGTATTTAAAAAAAGAAGAGAGCGATGACTAGAGGACTAGAATGTTAATTGGAGATTTTTACTGCAGCTGGAAGTATTCACCTGTACAAGGTAACATTAGATACATCAGGCTGAAAATTTTGATTTTTTTTTTTGTGAATTACACCTGGATGGCACATTTGTTTTTCTCATGAAAAGTGGCTGACACAAGAAAGATTTCAAGATATATCAAAATCCGGAATTTATTTATATTTACCACAATAAACCAGTGGAACCTTGTTTTTAGTGTTTATAAAAGGCAAGAAAAATAAAGATCGGCTGTCACATTGCAAACACCACCTATTTCACATACCTGCAGCTAGCTCTATGGGGGCAGGTAAAATCAGTTTTTAATCTTTTTTATACATAGACACATCAGGCATCCCTAGAAGTATAAAGGTATCTTGATAAAACAACCTTATCTAACAATATTTTCAAAAGACTAAGTGCATGGTACTGTAACGCATGGTGTCTCCTTGTTATAAAATAAAAAATGGCTATGCTGAACGTGTCTCATTTTTTTCGGAATGTACTATTAGGCTGCTCTTGCAGTTGCTCCTTCTTCTTGGCCACATTTAGCATAGTGACAACCGCTTTCATAGCCCAGATCCACATTGCAAAGTTTTAACAACTGGTGTACAAGTCCTGACAGACAAATTTCAGGAAACTGGTGAATTTATTTATCTTTTAAGGCTGATTACATCTCCTTCCTTGAATAGCACAAGGTCTCAGAAAACACCTGGTCATTGATATAACCCATGTAGATGATGTACTGTGTCCCAGGAGCCCTCAGGTTACAGTCACATACAGCATTTGTATCCAGGATTATGACAAAGCCAATCAATATTTTTAGCTCCACAAGTCCAGTGACTCAGACTGCAGACACTTACACGTAATTCCCCCATCATTTGGAAATGTCTCTTCTCTGGTGGCCCATTCCTGTGCCTTGACAGACAATGGTCCACATAAGACAAGAGCATCATTTCAGCTCTATGCTGTTGGACAAATGTAAGATCACCTCAGCCCGTGGGGACAGGAGACTGTTTCAGCTCTCCTCCCAGGTCAACCAGACGAGCAAAGACAGCAAATCTGATGCTGCAAGGAGGACAGAGAGCAGCAGCTATGAGGGAGAGAAAGGCAGCCAGCACAGCCAGAAGAGCCTGCCCCGGTGAAGCAGAACCACAAACCAAAACTTTGGAGATCATAAAAAACTGGCTCAACTTGGGAACAGTGCCTCCTCTCTGGTGGCATCTCCCCCTTTATGCTCAGTAGCATTATGAACATGTGAATGGGATGGAGGAGTCTCTGGAGACTAAGAAGGGGCTGGGGCAGGGGCGGGGCGGGTGACACCGCTGCTGGTCTCTGGCCTTCTGAAAAACACCAGGCTAAAATCTGCCACCAAATGAGGAGAAGAGATGACACTTAGATAAAATTCTACACTTATAGTATCTTGTTCCCATATACAGCACATAAACCTGTCCTCTCCCACATCCTGTTTGAAAAACGGTAGTCCTTTGCATAGTTGAAAAATAAAGAAAAGAACACGGAGAGTAACTAGTTTATTTCAAAAACCTATCCCAGCTATGCAGCAAGAAAACCGAGTGAGCCATTTGGCAGGGTTTCAACTGTTGCAAACCAGAAATATACTAGGAATACATTTCATAAATTAGTAAAACAGTGATCCAGGTCCCTGAGTGTAGCAAAATAATTGACATACATAAGGTCACAAAGGTGTGTTCCCTGAAAAACTCATGAATGCCTTTAGCCTGAGCTCTTGGTTTGGTTGTTTTGGGTTTTTTTGGTTTTTTTTTTGTGTGTGTGGTTGTTTTTTTTTTTTAAATTTGCAGTACTCATGCACTGAAAAACACAGAACTCTTCCTCAATCCAATCATGCCAAGACATTGCAGAAGATGGCAAAGGGAATACTAATGAAACTTATTTTAGGAAGAACTGCTTTTGTCTGCTTTGCATTGCTAGCAAGCAGTAAGAGTTGTCTCTACTTGCACAGCATTTCTTGACCAGTGTAACATCATTGCTTTCTAAACTGGTCTCAACAGTGCTTGCCCGGAGATACTCATCATTCCTTAGCTGTAGAAAACAACCACAACTACACATAGTAAACAAACCAGCTCCATGGGCAGCTTGCACTTCTTTAGTGGTGCAAGAACAGCTTACAGATGACTCATATTCACAGATTCTCTTATTTGCTCTGAACAACCTATGTTTATTTATTTTTTAGATGTTTTGCACACACTGAAAATGTCTGATAAAGTTCATCATAAATGCATGAGAACCAGTACATATTTTGTATCACCTTTTTCCTTCCTTTTGACATTATCAACAAGATTCCAAATATTTGACCTATTTACACAAGAAAAGTACCAAAAATAAATAACAATTAAGCACATGTGAAGACACAGTGGTAAAGTGATATTTTCCTCAGCTTCAGTGCTCCTCAATGACTTTGCTTGGTGCTTTGCTGTTAAAAACCAACAGTTGACTCTTTGTTCCCGTCTCCCAGTCACCACATCATCTTTGTCATGCCAAATACTCCACTATACAGAAAAAGAAGCAACAACATGGAAACTGCTTGCCTCAGACAGATGCAGGCAAGTCAGTCCACTATCAGCATACCAAAATATTCCCTGGCTTCAAGGTGGAGTAAGACAACCCAGTTCCTCTAAGAGGAGCCCTAGGCTCACAACAGGGTAGCTGGCTCCAGTATTGGCTTTGGACAGCGAGCACAGACATGGACCACACCAAGGCTAGCTTTCTACACCTGTACCTGGCCACAGTGGGCCTTGAGCCTTCTCTTGTGACCTTACAGTAACGTAACAGGCACTGCTGACATTACTCCGAAACAACCACCAAGCTGAAACAGTGCTCTTAATGCAACAGGCACCTTGCCATGGAAAAAAAAAAAGAAAGGATAATAGGAAACAAATTATGCCTCAAGACTGCAGAAGTGTCACAGGCTAGTGTCCTGCACTGCGGGGCTGAGAAAGACTCTTCCCAACTCCTGGCTGCTGCTAGGTCTTCCAGGCTCCATCACACCTACCACCTGCGAGGTGCTCCCATGCACCACCTGCTTCCTCTTCCTGAAAAATCCCATCAGTTCTATTGCATCCATAATCATTTAAATTATACCAGACCCAGGTGAATTGTGTAGCCTAGCTATAAGCAGACATCAGATATGAGCTTGTGATCACACGCAGGGGAGGTAGCTGCTGGGTTCTGGGGATTTTAAGTAGTGAAGAAAAAAAAAAAAACTAGAAAGCCATGTCCACCCACCCATGATTTCCTAAGCTCTCCTCTGTGCTTTTTGGTAAACTATAAAAAAAGCACATCCTACAGCACACAATGCCAGAGGGCAGTTTGGGGAACACTTGTGCTGCGTGACCGCAGTGTACCAGCCAGTCAGGAGACTGCACAAAGCACGAGCTCAAGGAGCAAAATTTATTTTTTTCTGAGCACATGTCAAAGTCAGCTGTTGCACGTTGATAAAATTTGCAGCAGCAAGCTTTCTAGTGTAAACATAGCCTCACACACACTAAAGTGACCAGTCCCACAGCCCTCCTTTGCTGGGGGGTACAGCCATCACTGCAAAGTGGGAAAACATGACAAGAGTCAGACAAAATGCACGATGATTTACTAATAAAAGGACAGAGGAATCAGATAGCTCATAAACACGGTAACAAATTTACTCCATATGGCTCAAACCCTGCTAATGTTTGGGATTATATCTCACAAAAATGTATACAACTCATATCAAGAATTTCCCTCCCAGACCACTTCTTACTAAACAGAGATTTTCAAAAGCATTTTCTGCTGGGCTCAGCTCTGCTTCCACCAAAATCACTAGCACTCCAGTTTAATTTTGATGGGAGCGAAGCTAGGCCAAAATTCCACCCATGAAGATTTATTTACTAAATGCAGGGTGCTAATGTTGATATATCCGCAGCCATACGAAATCACGTGGCATGCCCCTGGAAAAGTGAACTCGGGACTTTCTAGCAAGACAGGACAAACTATCTCTTCATGTGAATGACCTCTCATCAAATACTAGTTACAAATGTTTAGGTAAGAGTATCGATGTTACACTGAAGCATTCGGGAACCAAAATAAAGAAATCTGAGAAATCAAACACCAGTTAAAAAAAAAAAAAAGAACAATAAAGCCTGGACATGCTTCGCATTCTTTTTTGAACTAGAAGCATTGGCTGTTCTCTCAGCAGCCACCTCAGCAGCTCAGAGCACAAGTCTCCTTTGCAAAATCTCAGTGAGAGGACTATCAGAATTAAGGAGGAAAGATAAAGCATAAAAATGGAATTTGGCAAATAAACAAATGAAAACATACAGGGCTAAACTTAGTTCAGCCAGTAGACCCTACTAATAAGGTGCATCTTATCTCTACAGTTTTAATAAAAGCACAAAAAGATAATGTATTCCTTTTCACTACACACTGAAATCAGTCAAAATAAACTGTAGCTTGGTCGGAGATAGAACTATTGTGGACCATAATTACACACAAAGAAATTGGATGCATCTAACGTGAAAGCTTTCTACAGTGAACTAAAATGCAATAGCAAAGACAATTACTTTGATTCTTATGTCTTTTCCACAAAGTCGAAAATCTTGCTGAGCTGGAAGACGATTCTGTAATTTTTCATGTCTTTTAAGATAACTCATTTCCTCCTGCTACCTCTCAACAACCAGTAAATCCCAGATTTATTTTTTTTTAAATTACTTAGGAGGATATGTCCACTCAAAATAAACAAACAAAAAAAGGTTATTGTTATTTGTTCTTTTTCTTTTTCCCCTTTCCTTTCTCATTTCTTCTCTCTCCTCTTCACTACTGCTACTACAAGTAACATTTAAGACATCTCTAACTGGAAAGCAGTAAAAAGAGAAGGAAATGAAAAAAATCATACTTGTGGAGGTTTTTTTCCCCTCTCTAGGTGTGTTTGCTATTGACAACATCTTGTACAATTAATTTCCAGAGATTTTTTTGTCATGGGCACTTTAATGTGACTGAAATTTAATAAAATAATAACAACAATATTAGTCTTTTTCATTGCTTCCTATACTGAAATTATTTAGTTACTTCCTCTGTTGTATATAGGAAGCTCTGGCACTGCAGCAAGGAAAATAAATTTTTCTTTAATCTAATGATCAAAAGATGTTGATGTTGAATGGTGCACATGGGACCAGTCAAGGCCGAGGAAGCAAGACATCTTTAGAGAGGCATCTGGCAGAGACAGCGCTGACCAGTTCTTCACTCACACTAAGTTACACAGTGTGCAATCAGAGGCATTTCCTAATACCCATAACTGAGACACTACAGACCAGGTTCTTGGAAGCCTCTTCCTCTCTGACAAAAATCTATTTGGGAACCTTCTGTTTACACGCCTTATTTCTGATTTGGAAAATTAAAATCTGACTTGGTACACAATCTCACAAAGGTTGCTGACCTTTCCAAACAGAAACTGTTGGAAAACAAAGGTAAAAGAGTTTGTAGCTAGATCTAACTATTTTAGCCAGGTACCCCAGGGAAGTGAGACCCATGTGATTACAAGAAGGGGTGTATATGCATGCCTGTGCTCTCATATGACTATTCCTTTTCCTCCTTTCCTCTGCATCCTCCCTGTAATCTTTGAGACAATTTCTAACACATTTCATTGAGGAATAAAGCTCTTGGAGACACTCATCCCCTACAATGTAATGAAAAAAGCAGGTGAATAATGAAGAAAGATCTTACTAGAGCCTCTGTAGAGGGAAAGGTGGTAGTGTGAGCTCATGGAGTATTAAACACCAAGCAATCTACACAGGATATCATTCTTGAGATACCAGTTTGAAGAAAAACAAGCCTCTACTATTCATGTAGCTGCTTTTTTTCCCCCTCTAACTCCTTGGACTCCTGATGGATGGCTTGCATTTAGTTTTGGTGAATGTGCACCCATTGATGCACAAATTGACCTCAGTAGCACCAAGTACTTGAGCACGGTGAACAGGTAGGCTGCAGGTCAGTACTCTGAACAGTTTACATCAATGTGCTACCACTGTAGTGGATTTTGAAACAACAGTCTTGGCATGAGGTATAAATGGCAGCAGAACGTGGATTGACTTTTTAAGTGTTTTTGAAATAAGAGCCCAGGTTTTGTTTGGGTACAGAGTCTAAGGTATCTATCCCACCACTCCACAGGAACGCTGCTGGACCACATTCCCACAGAGGGATGGTAATAACCACACACCTCTGAAATGTTTGGTTATGCTGCCCAGAAGTGTTCACCTTTTTTTTTTTTCCCTGTACAGAGTATGCAAAGCAGGAAAAAGTTGCTTGTATGTTCAGTACCAATTCTCCCCTTTCCTCTGTAGGCTGTACTCTATAGCTAAACAACCAAAGGAATTAAGTCAGCTACTAATGACTGCCAGCCTGGGAGAAAAGGAGAACAGGAAAGCAATTCATGCTTGAGGACACAGGCATAAATTACTCCAGGTAAGCCACACACAGCGTGTCAGCAACTCTGCAGGATCTCCCTTCATGCATCTTCTACCCTGCCACAGCCTATGGCAAAACTTCATTTATCCCTTTGTCCCTGCAACATTCTGAAGCACAAATACCTTCACAGGCTGTCCCTGGAACGATGCCACTCAAGCAACATCCGTAGCCCTAGAAGAAATCTTACCATGTGTATTTCCTTTTCTCCTTAAGGATGAATCTATTATGGGCTTTCATACAGTACCTACTTTCTTCGCACTCATGTAATACAGGCTTTTCTGTCAGGAATTAATGCATCAGCAGGGATGAATAGAATAATTTCAGCTCTATATGTTTCTCTGTTTACATCCCTTTATTTAGGGAGAATACAATATTCCTATTTGAAAGCAACAGGAAAAAGGGTTTCCAGTGAATGAGTGTTTCAAGTATAGTACTTCAAGATTATTACAGAAGTGCCCAGTGATTCTAAGGACATACGTGCAATACTTTGACTAACCTGTTTTGTTAGTAAGCTGATACTGCATGATCACGACAAGCGAAGGCTTCTGGCCCATTTTATAGACAGGTAAATAAAGAAAAGCGGAACAGAATGCAGATCTTTAAGTTCAGGTTTAGACTTCAGTGCTATGCACACATAGCAAAATGTACTTCTCTGAAATGACATGCAGCAGTAAAAAGTGGTTTGTAATTACAAGTGTATTGTCCCAGACCCACAGATTTGTGACTGTTAAATATTACATTAAAATTAAACAATATGGCCTCAGGGGAATCACCTGAATATTTTTCCTGCTTAGGGAATACCTGGAGAGAAAGAATCCTCAAAAGTTTTACTCTTTTATCATATCGAAGCCACAAGAACCTCAGTGTTTAACATCAATTTTATGGTTTTAAACCACTGGTTTACATTTGTCATGTAAAGCTAATTATTCAATTTCACACTTCTGCAGGTGAGCTAAGAAGCAGTCCCAGCTGATTTAAGCAGGTAATAGGCAGTTACCTTGAGAATTGGTCAGACTTTCCCCAGTTTTTCTTTGTTTTTTTTTTTTTAAGAAAAAGGCAAGAGGGTTTTTTAGGAGCTTGGAAAGGGTATTTTTTTTCCACAGAGAATCTGTTTACATTGAACTTGAATCACTGTCATGTTAGACACCTGCATTTATTTGCAAGCGACGCAAACAGTTCTTCAGCTCAGGGACTGTACACCAAGACAGCCTCCAGTGTGATGGAGTACTGATGTCAGCTGGGTGATACTTCAATAGAAACAGTAAGAAACAGTGCAGTGAAATCTCAGCCTGAGAGGGACAGACATTTTAAGTCTCTATTGCCTTTTTCTTGTTAGTCCATTAATTTTATCCAGACTATGTGACTGACTTCAGTCTTAAATGATGAAGGCCTTTTGGAGGATTTTCACTAAGCTTTCCCTAGCTGCTGGATTAACAGGACACTCGGATGCTTTTTTATTTTTTATTTTTTTTGCTGTAACACTAAGTATCCTGTCACTTTTAATACAAACTGACCTACTGCAATAACATTAGTTCAAATGCTGTTTGTTTGGTGTGAGTGAACACTTTACATTGTCTTTGACAGAAATTTCATTGTAAGTACAAAGCAACATTTATCACTACAGAAACAAACAAATCACAATCTTTAAGCACTGGGGCTACTACATGTAACAGCAGGGACTTTCAGAGGAACAGGAGAGTTTCATGAACTGGAAGTGGCATTACAGAAATGGTATTAGCAGAGTGAAGAAAGTTTAATGGAAAATATGGCAGGTCAGGATTAAAGGCCAGGCAAAGGTGAAACCACTTCAAGGTGAGCTCATGCTTTCTCCTCAGCAGATTTTGATGAGGCAAGCCTGAACTGTTCACAAATACCTATTATTCCTTGTTCAGAAAAATATATTAACTTAATTTCCTGATATTTTTCCCCCTATAAATACACAGCTTCTTTCTGTACCCCTGGAGTAGAAAATATAACTCCCCAGTAACTGTCTCTGGACTGCTGCTCTCTTCAGGTGCATCCAGGGTTGTGCCAATGCTCTTTTTTTTCCACAGAGAAAACTGCAATGATGCCCCAGCACATGGTGCCCCTGCAGAAGATTTTAAGTAATTAGCAATCAAGATAAAAGGAACTTAAGCTGACCAGGAAAATAAATTTTTGAGCAGGTCTTCCACTAAATGGAAAGTCTTAAAGTAGTCATTTCCCCCACCATATTCTATATTTCGTGTAGTCTTTCACAAATCCCTACTTCCGTTCCTCTGCTAACTGGTTCCTCACTGTTGAACATCATTGCTTTTCTTCCTGTGGCATTACAGAAATGGGCTTTCCTATAACCAGCTCTAGCCCCCTGTGTGTGTTTCTCAAGCTTCCTTCCAAAAAAACCTCTCTCTTCATAATGTGAAGTTAGATAGGAGTGCTGGATATGTTTCATCCTCTACAGACTATTCTGATCCTTTCTG
This sequence comes from Chlamydotis macqueenii, assembly GCF_036417535.1. Lineage (NCBI taxonomy): Eukaryota > Metazoa > Chordata > Aves > Otidiformes > Otididae > Chlamydotis > Chlamydotis macqueenii. The sequence continues at coordinate 95,629,092 of NC_141556.1, read as the reverse complement.
CTTTCCAGAGAGAAAAAAAGGAAGGAGGGGAAGGAAAAAGAAGAAGAAAAGAAAAAAAAAAGAAAAAAGTGTTTCACTGGGGAATATTTGACCATAGAGTACTCAACCATCAGCTGCTACTGAAGCCCATTAGTCAGCCAAAAGACTGATCCTGTTTTTCGCTCCCAGCACGGTTTCCCAGGCCGAGACACTCGAGGAGAGGCGTGAGAGGATGCGCGTGCTGCCTGCGACTGCCTGCAGTTCCCTTCTCCCACGGGGAGGGACAAGACTCCAGTCGCCAGGGATGTCAATCAGGTATTAAATTTGCAATAGCAAAGCATTCTTTTAAGCCAGACATCTATTTAATAATGCTTACTCCTTACTCAAAATTGCAGACAAACCTGTCCATAATCAGATAACATGAAAAAGGCTCTGACAGATGGCTGGTGACGTCTGTACCTGCCCCCTTCCCCCACACTTGGCCAATTTGCTGTGGTTTGCAGGTATCTGGGAGAGGTACCCTCTGAGAAACAGGCACGCTGTGCACTCCTGGGCAGGCTGCACATGTTGCAGTCGTGAGCGGAACCTGCTAGTTAAAGCACACAAGCGATTATCAAACGGGTTCGGATGCTGCTCCTGGCCACATAGATCATTCGTGTGTGCTGCACAACTTGACAGGTGGTGGTTGCGTAAGTTTGGGGAATTTTTTTTGAAATGCTACTGAAAATGTCTTATTTTAACTTTTTTTTTTCTGGGTTGGTGAATAAAGAAGGTTCTGCAATGGAAATAACTCATCTTTGACAGCATTGCCGCAATTTTAGTGAAATTACTGAAACAAATAAAACCTCTGCAAATCTTTCCTCACTTTCAAAAACCAGAAAACACGCTGATGTTTATAGGTGTTCTCAAGGAACTGTAATTCATACTAGTACAATGAACACGAATAAAGCCTGATGCCTACAAGCTGCGTCCGTCATGCAGTCCACCCTGATTTGTTCAAGCGGCCATGTTAGACCAGCACTGCATCTGAGCTGGTGACGTTATTAATTTGCAATAAATAGAAGCACACTATTTAAAGCACTTTTGAGTAGTGCAAACCCAGATAAATCTGAGTTGGCAGATTTATTAGTACCCAATGTTATACTATGACTCAAAGAAGTATTAGCTAGGATCCTTGACAGGCTGAAGATGTATGATCTGCTACGGCAGCCTTTTTCTGCATCTATCGAGAGATGACTTTAGGTGTGTGGGTGTTTGTTTAGTGCTTGTGTACACTGTTGGACTTATAGCCCTGAAACTTTGTCTTCAAATCTGGGCACAGGCTGGGTCCATTTTTATAATGCTGTACTGTGGCTTAAACAAGGCTCGGGGGCATATTGCAAAGAGCAGGACAGGAGAGTGACCTGGTGCTTATTCACCAACGAGACAGTCAAGAAGTCTAATGAGCTATTTCTTTGCAATGTAGAAGGTATGAAAATGCCTGGGACATGCTCCACATATTTGATGTGTTCATGTTGAGTACAGAATTGGTCATTTTTAAAATAGCTTACAAACTTTTCATGCTGCACACCTATGTTTGCTTTACATTGTAGTTTGTCCTGAAGAAGAGATAATTTGAGACATTTCTTACCCCACTCCCCTTTTTTCCCTTGCAAAGAGAATCAGCGTACAACTTGCTTCAAATTAAGTCAGCTTTGTAAATTCACATTTGAGCAATAGCCTGATCCAGAAAGTCTAAATTAACTGATTAACTACTTGGAGCATCTCGAGGAAAGGGAAATTTGACCGTTTGCAGAAACGGCGAGTAAAGGAGGGGCATAAGTAAAAGCAAGATGACAAAAGGGCTTTGAAATTTCCAGTGAGCATCTAAAGTTTGTGAGCCATCCTCAAACCTAAGAAGCATGTGTTACTTAACCATAAGTAACAGGACTGCAGCTGAGCTCTCAACAGAGCTGTAATAGAAAGAGAAATATAGCATGGACAGAAGGTATTAATAGTAATTTTCTTTTATCATTCCTTGCTTTCTTGAATTCTTATTAGGAAATTAATAAACACATATTGTTTGCAGAACAAATCCAGGCACTAGGAACTTTCCAGAGTACTTTTTTTTTTTATTATTAACGGTAATTATACCTACAGGTGAAGTAACAGCTGAGTGACTCAAGTTACCCTGCTGTTTAATTTAATCAAAGGAGCAGTGAATCTTTTAACAAGACCTTTTAGAAAAAGGACAAAGATAATTTCCCCTATTATTGGATTACAAAGAATACAAATAATTTATTTCATAACACCTAATATATAGTAAAAGTATATGAAGAGAGAAAGATAAAAGGAGAGGGAATCAATAAAGCCACTGGAAGGCATGTTGATTTTACTTTTTTTTCCATCTGAAACTGTGGCATGTTCTTAAATCACTGCCATAATCTAGAGGGTTTGTAAATGCTACAAAGTAGTCAAGACAATTGTGTGTTAAATACAAAAATTGTGAATTTAACAGAAAGAGCATTTGACTGCTGCTTGTCTCTAGAGCACACAATACACATCAGGAGGAGGCAGAACCCAATCTACCAAAACTAAATCTTAGGATGCTGGGCTGAGCCTGCAGCTTGCAGAACAAGGAATTCAAAAGCAGCGGGAAAGATCTACTGATCTTTGGTGTATTCTGTCTTCTCTGATGTCCCAAAGCATGGGAAATTTGAGACTAGATAATAATTTCAGAGGTTAGACCAAATGTGATATTTTAATAAAGCTCTGATGGATTTCAAGCACCTTACTACTTGAGCAGTGATGCTCCTGAAGATACTAGTGTAGAAAAAACCCTGGGTTATCGATAAGACAACTCAGTGCTGCTATTGAGTTCTTCAATTCATGAAAATATAAAGAGTTAACATGCCAGCTCCACTGTCAGAACAAGAGTTGCAAACCCTCCCATCCATAATGTATCTCTTTACTGTTCGGTTTCTACCACTCTCAACTTAAGGTTAAAAAAGAAAATATAAGGAAAGAGACAAAAAAACCCAAGTCCTTAGTCTGTCTCTTGCAGCAAGCAGCAAAAGGCAATAATCTTCACAAGCCCTAGAAATCTTCTGAGATGACTCACGACTCTCTCGATTACAGAGGAGCCTGGGGGACTCCCCACTTTCTGGCAGGGTGGCCTATCTCCCACGCAGCATAAGCAGCTCCAAGAGGAGATGAGACTCCCTATGTCGTGGTTTTATTTAGTGAGGGGGCTGAACTACGACACCCTGTCAACTCTCGAGCATGTTACTGCATTTAATTAAGGACACTGGTTTTACTCTCTCAAGCACTGGGACAGGTCTGCCCAGTTTGAATGCCTGCTGCTGCAGCAGCTGTGTTTCATGAGTGTCCGAAGCAAAGCTTGCTGTAACTACTTGCTGCAGCTTGACTCTGCATAACCTTTATCACGCTCCTTTTAAAATGCTGGTATTTTCCAAAGGAAAATAAAACATCCTGTGTTATCTGGAATTTTCCATGGTTACACTTTGCCCAGAGGTGACTTGTCCCTCTGAGGAAGCTTTCAGCATTATGTAATAATTTTTAAATTCTGTTGTTTGTATCTACAGAGGCAGGCAGATAAACGGAGAGACAAATAAATAATGAAAGAACAGCCTGAGATTTTTATCAGAGTGCAGAGCTAGGATGACTCAATGATCAAGACAACTGCTCTGGAAAGTTTTAGACTTTTGTTAATTGAAGATTGCTGAAATTCCAGGATGACAGGGGGTCATCCTTGAATCTTCCTCACAGAGGAAAATGTAATTTTAAGAAAGGGGTGTGACTGGAAATACCTAAAGGGAATGCCAGTTAAAATTTTGAGATCCTGTCAAATTTTGCTTTCACAAAGAGTTAAGTGTTCAAGTACTGCTTGAGGATATGTTTTTTTTTGTCAACATTTAGAAAAATGCATAAATATTAGTAGTTTAAAAAGCCACGACTTTGAATCTCACTATTAATGTTTAAATATAAAGTTTAGTTGTAACCACTTTTATCCAGATTGTCACTTTTCTGAACATTTGAATACCTAAGCCTCATGCACCTTTTCTGAGTGTGTTGATTACTCTCCTCACTGCTCTGTAATACAAATATTGGACATCAAGTATTTTTCTGTGTTATTGTATAACTCTTCCACACATGGATACTATAATAGTATAATTTCTAAACAATATGATTACTCACTGAACCTACATTCACACACAGTCTGTAAAAGATTTGGGGGTCTGGTTCATCAAGATGAACAAGTCTGTCCTGTCATAAACGTATTTTTATTGTGAGGTGGTTTGTGTGTGGACAATGTAATTACCTGCTTGAGCAATAAAATTCCCACAGCAGTAAAGGCTGACCAACCTACCCATTTCTCACTTGATTAACTTGCTGAAACTCAAGACACCTGTTCCAAACTAATAGATTTTTATAGAATGAGTATCAGAGGACTTGACTCTTTGCCATCATCCTGACATCATATTTCACATCAGACAAACACCCCCAAAATGCCTTTCATTTTGTGTGACAGATACATTTGCCTGGAGCTGTTACCAGGAAGAATGCAGAACACCTTGTCAAAAGGCAAATTATTGTTTTTTTTTAAATGATATAATCTCAAGGGGAAAAAAAAAAGTAGAAAAGTATACTGATCACCCATATCTAGGGACTAAGCCTCTAAAACCTTTTGTTATTGATCTACTTAGGTTAGCAATTCAGGAGATACATATGTGCCTCTGCATGTCTGTACTCTACTGACTGTAGTATGTTTCTTCTGAGACACAGATGAAAAGCTAAGTTCAAGGGTCTGTCCTGTTTTATTCTTAATATTGCAGATGCCCATGAACTGTAATACTCATGGTGCCAAAAGCCTTTAAGTATTGCATTACACCCTACTGAGGCAAAAAGTGGCTAAAAAACAGAGAAAGGAACAGTTGTTTCATCATCTGTCCCGCACGACATCCTTCTCTCTAAACTAGAGAGACATGGGTTTGAAGGACGGACCACTCGGTGGATAAGGAGTTGGCTGGATGGCCGCACTCAGAGAGTGGTGGTCAACGGCTCGATGTCCAGGTGGAGACCGGTCACAAGTGGTGTCCCTCAGGGGTCCGTGCTGGGCCCGGCCCTGTTCAACATCTTTGTCGGCGACATGGACAGTGGGATAGAGTGCACCCTCAGCAAGTTCGCCGATGACACCAAGTTGTGTGGTGCCGTCGACACGCTGGAAGGGAGGGATGCCATCCAGAGGGACCTTGACAGGCTGGAGAGGTGGGCCTGTGCCAACCTCATGAAGTTCAACCAGGCCAAGTGCAAGGTCCTGCACCTGGGTCATGGCAATCCCAGGCACAAATACAGGCTGGGCGGGGAATGGATTGAGAGCAGCCCTAGGAGAAGGACTTGGGAGTGCTGGTGGATGAGAAGCTCAACATGAGCAGGCAATGCACCCTTGCAGCCCAGAAGGCCAACCGCATCCTGGGCTGCATCAAGAGAAGCGTGGCCAGCAGGTCGAGGGAGGTGATTCTCCCCCTCTACTCTGCCCTGGTGAGACCCCACCTGGAGTACTGTGTCCAGTTCTGGAGCCCCCAACACAAGAAGGACATGGACCAGTTGGAGAAGGTCCAGAGGAGGGCCACGAAGATGATAAAAGGGCTGGAGCACCTCTCTTATGAGGACAGGCTGAGAGAGTTCGGGCTGTTCAGCCTGGAGAAGAGGAGGCTCCGGGGAGACCTTATAGCGGTCTTCCAGTACCACAAGGGGGCCTACAAGAAAGATGGGGATAGGCTGTTTAGTAGGGCCTGTTGCGATAGGACGAGAGGTAATGGTTTTAAAATAGAGGGGGGTAGATTTAGATTAGAAATTAGGAAAAAATTTTTTACGATGCGGGTTATAGAACACTGGAACAGGTTGCCCAGAAAGGTGGTGGAGGCCCCATCTCTGGAAGCGTTCAAGGCCAGGCTGGATGAGGCTCTGAGCAACCTGACCTAGTCAGGGATGTCCCTGCTCCTTGCAGGGGGGTTGGACTAGATGACCTTTGAAGGTCCCTTCCAACCCTAACCATTCTATGATTCTATGATTCTATGATCTTTGTTTGAAAAATATTACAGGCCTTACGTCATGGGATTTAGAGCATCAACCAACCCATCTGCTCTGGTGGTTCAAGTCACTTATCTATCAAGATCAAATTCATAGCTGAGGGAATTTCAAATAAAATTAACCTCCTGCTTCTCTGGTATACCAGTTGGGGATCACTCTACATTCTGGGAGAAGTCATCATGTGAGTTACTCTTCAGGGCTTGCTCTGTGGTGCCTACAAAGTATCACTGGAGTGGCAGGGAGAATTCTGCACAAGCCCTTCAGTGATGCTGAACCAGCAGCAGACTTCCTGCAAGTAAAGAGACTTTCTGAATTACAAAGGAGCAACAGTTGATGCTACTACAATAAGAATTTGAAGTAAATTATTTAGCAAAAAAAAATCCTTGTTTATACTCCAGCTGTTGATTATATCCAAGCCTGGTAGCAGCAGGTGTTACTTACAAGAAACCTTGAAGAGTTCGCGCCAAAAGAGACTGTAACAAGAGAACTCAGCCTGAGACGAGACACTCTGCACTTCACTCCTCCACAGCGAGATATCCTAGCACTACCTGTTGATTCCTTACTTCTGGCACACAGAGCTTGCATCTGACTTTCCTCAAAGGAAATTCAGGTTTCATGACAGACTAGTAACAGATGGGGAGAGGAAATTCCTCTGTTTAGCCATGCAGAGTTGCACCATGGATAACCCCCCACACAGTTATGTACTGCATCCCAGCCTGAAGGAAATACCTACTGGACAGCAAAGATAACTCTGCCACCAATACTCAACCTTTCACCCACCCATAAGCGTTGGGTAAAACTTTACTGAGGCCAGCATGTCCTGCAGTGTGAAAGAGAGAGCTTGGTAGCACCATTAGCGTTGATATAGCTTAACCTCTAAAGTGCGCAAGCCAAAATAAGGTTTGCCACCAAAACCACATTTTTACTATGCCCGTCCTTGGACTTTTTCAGGTATAGAAATGCCATCACAAATCATAATTCTTGCCTGACCCTACTATACAACTCACATTTTCAGGAACATGTTTGGCCTTCAGTCACAAACCCTCTTTAAGCAAAGCCAACACTCTGATGCAAGCACCAGGTGGTATCAGTGGAAATTAAACAAAGTCAGTATCCAACATGGAAAAACATTCTGTTGTCCATCACCAGGATGCTGAAGCACCCAGTTCCTGGTGTAAAACACAATTAACACTGTCTACAAATGAGTCACTGAATGATTTCAGGTCTCTGAAGGAAACACTATTGGCCACTTTTTTCTTCAGATGTTCCACATTCCCGCAAAGACACCTAAGATTACAGTATGTATTAAGTCTTGCTCCTAAGGGTCAGTATAGCATCTCAACAGAAGAAATACAGCTTATTGCTAACTTTCTGCATGCATCATTTGCAATTCTGTTCCATGGGCACTTGCTGACTGAAGTATTCTCAATAACAAAGGTGAAAAATACATATTCCTAGAAGACTATTATACGGAATGACATAGGATGTAATACCCTGTAGCCAAAGAGGAATGATGACTTTAAATGAATGTAACCAGTGCTGCTTATGTGGTGACAGGAGGATACTGCCTTTTTAAAAAAATATGTATCTGTAATGAAAGTTAAGCTCTTATTATGTGTCAAGCAGCTGCAGAGAAAGCGATAGTATTAAAGGCATTAGAACAAAGATTATCTGTTCTCTGTAATTAAATCCTTTTCCCTGCTTTATACCAGATGACTCCTCAGGTCACATGAGCCCGATTCAAGCATCATCCTTGAAACTCGCCTGAAGAGATTGGAGACAGTCACTGGAAACCCCTCTGCCTACAGGGATTTAGTTGTTCTGTGGCTTCCATCCTGCCTTCTCTCTGTGCCGAGAAGAGCTGTAACGCTGATCCTAGAAGTATCTGGGAACAGGCTGGTCTTTGCACAGCTTCCACTTCTTGTACACCTTTTGCCACTGACGTCTCATACATTTGAGGTGACAATACATAAATACCACTTCCTTGCCAGATCAGGAAAATTATTCATATTCTAGTTACAATAGTTGTATAACAAAATTATCTCATGGTCACTGAAGGGGGAACATCTGTCTCCGAGAAAGCGAGTGCAGTGCCAGGCTATTCTCTGCCTGAGTCAGGGTGACAGAGGATTGTGTCACCACACCTGTGACAAACACAGACACTCCTCAACAGTCTGGTCACTGTGGCCAAGCTATGGGATTAGGTCCATGCTCTCTCATTCAGCTTTCCTCTTCATCTGACACCACCTCACCTATTGCTTACTTAATAGTCTTCTGTTTGAAGCAGTCACACAGGTTTAAAAAACAAACAAAGGTTTTGGATGATCCAGGAGGAGGGGAAGAGGGACTGCTGCTAGTTCAAACGGTGATCCACATCATCAGTGACTAAGGAAAGAAAAAAAGGAAAAAAAAAAACCAAACCAATCACTGCTGCTTGGTGGTTGATGAGAGCTGCTGCTCTCAGTCTAGTCACGAGGGGAAAAAAAATCTGTTCACACAGATGCACTTAGCCTGGTAAGAGGGTCTCAACACTTGGAGGGCAAGAAGACTGAACTTACCTTTCCTCCACCTGGGGTCCCTTTGGGTTACAGCTGGAGGTGAAAATAAAATAATGACAGAGTCAGACCTGAATTGTACCACATCCCTCTACAGTCAGAAAATCAATGGCTGACCCAGGCCACAGTCCTTCTGCTCCAACCATTCTCCTGCTAGACAAGGCAGCCTCCTTCTCATACAGCCTTAAGGAAAGCAAGCTCTGACATTTACAAGCTGTTTCCCTTTATAATGACACTCATTTTTCAGCCTGCAAGGCAAGTTTGTCTCTTCTTAAACTTAGTACTGAAAGAAGAAAGAAAAAAAAATAGAGGAAGATTGACTTGGGACACACAATAGTTCAAAGAAATTCAGATATGAGATCACTCTCTTTTCTCTTTTATGCAGACAAAATAGGAGTGTAAATGAACCAGCTGTGCTGGAGCAAAGACTAGAGGAAAGCCTGGAGCCTCCGTAACTCATCAAGGAGCCATAGTTGTGCTAGTGCTGAGAAGGCACAGAAAATGGAAGAACATCAGTTGTCCAATGAAGTCCACGGTCATTCATGGCATGAAGCTAGGTTGGACTGGAAGCTAGCAAGCATGCACTAGCCCTTGTAATTCAGCTGAAGTTCAGTCTCTGCTCCTTGCCCTCATTTTCCCTGACCTGGCCTCCCAGCTTGCTTCTTCCACTACCACCTCCACCCATGTTCTGAGGGACACAGTAATCTCTCCCAGTGATCATCACCTCCATCAGCTTTCAAGATTTCCCAGATCTATGTTCTGCTTTACAGTTAATGCAATTTATGGTATGTCCCAACAGCACATGTGGAAGAGAAGCCAACAGCAACACATAAATCTATCAGGTCAATGAAACCAACCCCACTGGAGCTAACTCCAATGACCTGGAGAGAGTCAGAGCCAGAGCAAACAGTGAAGTTCTGGAGAGCCCAGGCCCCTTACTTCAGTCAGTGGCCAACACAACTAACATGAGGAATGTTTTTTCTTAACCCAGACTTTTCCATCCAAGCTTACAAATGCTATTACATTTTACAAAACTTGGTAGTATTTACTTTCAGAGCTTTATTACACTCCTTTCGCTGAGCAGTTAAAGGATACTCTGAGAAGCCATGCAAATGTATAAACTAAAACAGAAAACTGACAAGAGGAAAAAGAAAGCAAATTAAGTTTTACCTGAACGTGCACGTGAAGTTGTCAGTGTTGTACAAATACATCTTCCATGTGCCACTGTCTCACGCTTCACAGAAGAGGACTGGTCCCAGGGAGCTAGGAGGAAAAGGCAGAGCAGCCCCTCTGTTTTGCACAGCACAGCAATACGTAGCCAAGCCAAGTCTACAAAATCTTTTAGAATTGTAATGTAGGTGACCACTTTCCTACAGCCCTCCATAAATTCTGTTTGCTCTCTGAGGGGGCTTAGCTGCGACTTTTGCTTACTGAATCAACTGAGGAAAAACACAAACTATATCAAAGTGCACCTACTGGAAATGGAGACAAGACTGGGAATACACCTGTGTGAAGAGGTGCATTCAAATGCAGAAAATGAAGTAGGTCTTTTGTTATAAAGGCTAATAACACACTGCAGGTATTGAAAGTGAAGGCAAACAGAGATGGCCAAGACTGCTTTCTTGTACCCTTTTTACAAGGGCATGGTAAAATCAGGCATTCCAACTATCTAATCCACTAGCCTGTCTCTGACACTTCAGCACAACATATGAGTAAATGGTATGTTGACAAATCACAGATTTAACAAGAGATTATTTCTTAAACAAGGGAATTAAAGGTTGGTTATGCCTCAGAGAATGAAAGCACATTTGTACATTTTCATCCTATCTAAAACAACAGAATATTTTCATTTATACATAAGTTGCTTGTGGAATTCTCCCTTTTCACTCTTCTTGATACTATCTGGCAGTATATACTACATGTTGTAAATAGGCCACATTTAAAAAAACCAAAACAAAACCAAAACATACAAAACCCCCCAAAACCACAAACCAAATATTTCTGATCAGTTCCTTTTTTCCTTTTTCAAATAACTATTTGCATTCCAGCATTAGTACATTTTATTAGTATTAGCATCCTTTAGTAGAAGTGAGGAGAACATGATGCATAAAGACAAGCTGAGAGAAGTGAGTTTGTTCAGTCCTAAGAAGAAATTGCAATATAATATACTATTGCTTTCAACTACCTAACAGATGGATATAGAAAAGGCAGAGACAGAGTCTTCTCAAAGGGTCAGATTTCTAGGATGGGACATAACGGGTTGAAGCCACAACAAGGGTAGTTCCAGTTAGATGGTGAGGGAGTCACCTTGAAGATGCTTTAAGACTAGAGGAGGTATCTGGGAACTTGTGGAACCACCATCCTCAGAGACACTTCAACCCCAACTGGAAGAAGCATTGATGTAATTTGGGAAGGATGACCTCCAGCAGTCCCTTCCCAGCTAAATTATCCTATAACACTGCTGCCTTGCATTGCTTTAATTCACATTAGAGTAGCCTCTTACTTGGATCCTTATAGTGAAATTTGACAAGTGTTAAACCTCTAACAGATTAGAAATGGTATCTGGTGTAAACAGGAACTGCATCAGTATTCTCACAGAGTTTGTTCCCTGACATGCACTTCAAAGAGCTTCAAGTTCATTCAAATGTATAGGTATTAAGTTTCTGTGACCAAAAAAAAATTCCTCTCCAGATTTCATTCTGTATCCCAGAATACATGCTAAGAGAACATCACTCATTTCTGTCCCCCATCCTCAACTGCATGCTTTAAGTGCATGGGTTTCTTCCAAAACTATCTTAAGAGCCATCCCAGGCAAAACAATCCTCATGGACATCAGTTGAGCTGCTTCAGCTAGCAGTTCTTTGCAGGAGGAGAAAATTCCTAGGAAAATCTGAATCCTCCTGTGTCTTCAGGTCACAATCTACAAACTCACATGCAAGTTCAAACCCTTGCCTGCAGTAGGGGAGTGGGGTAGGTAGCTGTTTAGTATCAGATGAATTTGGCGCTTAGGACAGCTTTCAAACTTGTTTTCTTTTTAGGAGGCATTAAATGGTTGAAAGGCAAAAAAAAAAAAAACAAAACAAACCACAACCCTTTAATATAGGCAAGTTTGAAAGTACCAGAGAAGTATTTTTATCAATATGAAGAAACATACTGCTTTACAGACACTAGTCCATTTAACCTCGTGTTAAAATAGACATTTAAATCCAAACAAGGAAGGTATCTCAGACACGCAGTAGAAGTTGTTTTATATTTTCTACAGCAAACTACCTCCCATAGTCATTAATGTTCCATTTCCTACCCTGCTAGGTTTCTGGTGACATACATTTTCTTCTGCCCTGCTTGCCAGTTTACCCACTGCCTTCCAATCTTCTTCTCTCTGCCTTCTGGTTTTCCATGTGATAGATGTTTCTGGCATATGACACACTTCTACAGTTTCTCGTTTCCCTGTCTCCACTAACACCATTGTGCTCTGTTCATTAGTATCCTACTCCCTCTCTTTTCCTCAAGTTTTTCCTCTTTATTTGTCATTGATGTTTTCCTTTGTCTGGTTTATGCTTCTTTGGTTTTTCTCCTCCATCTCTCTTCCATTTTCCTTCTATTGTGATTAAGGTTTCATTTTAATGCAAATTTCAAAGCAAAATATTGTTATTCCCAAATGCTACATGCACACTCATATTTGAACAAGACAGAAACACTTCTCATCGCTTACCTTTTGTTTCAGGTTTTCCCACCTTGCTATGATGTTTTCTTTCCTCCTCCGGATTAATCTCCCATTTATTTCTTTGATGCTCTTTTCTTTAATAGCACAATTATTTTTCTTTGATGGTACCTTAAACTTCTTTTCTTTATCAGTATTTAAAGCTTGATTGATGTTGGTCTCTTTTGTTACCATATTTTTTGAGTACCTTATTTATTCCTCCCAAGTCTTGGTCTGCTATTTTATTCCTCCACCATTTTTAGGAATACTCCTCAAAGAAAATGCTAAAGGAGGCCACTTCTTAGAGGGTCAAATACTATTAAGCCCTTCATTTGTGCAAACACTAAAATTAGGAATAGTGCACACCTGCAAGATATATTACATAAGGTTATTTGTGGTGGATGGTTTGGTTTTTTTTTTGACTCAAGAGTCCGGGCTGCCACTAGTTTGCACTGAATATGCAAACAAAGAGAAAAGCAAGTGTTAAACATTACACTTTAGAGCCACTTAGCAGTGGGAAGGCAGAAGTCCTATTTTCCTTTTTGCTCAGCCAGACTGTAATTGAAACTAACTAGAACGCTACAGGTTCTCTTTCTAACAAAGTCTATAGGTCTGTAGTCAACTCATTGAAAAATTATGTTTGTGACCTTTCATTCTGGCACGAACAGCCACCAAACTCCATTTTCCATGAAGAATTGTCAAATATGGATGTTTTATCAACTTAACTCTGAAAATTGGAAACCAGAAGCTCTAGAATTTAAACAACACCCTGATTGTTACTGAGATTGGTAAAATTACAGTTTTACTTATTTGATCACAACCTGGGACTTGATCTTGCATTTGCTGAAGTACATGATTAACTCTAGGAAGCAAGTGAAGTTACAAGACCTACAAAAAGTGGTTTCTATAGAAGAAAGAGAGTATGGAAGATTTAAACTAATGGTTCTGCTCTTGATAGTAATTGCTCCAGGCCTAGCAATTCCTCACAGACAATTCAATTAAATGCTGACAGAAACACAAATAGAGCTCACACGGTCTTCTAGTTCTTGCAGTGTTGCATTGATGTCATCTTGTCTGGAAGTTACTGCGAAAGACTGTTCTTACTGAACATATAACTACTAAATAACACGGAGGTGTCCAAAGCAATTAGAAAAGCAACAGCCCTATGTTTCAAACCCCGAGCTTCCCAATCTCCAAGACTGACCTTTTTGTACTTGGCAATCTTATACTGGATAATGTATACCTTTGCATTCCAAACAATAGATGGGTTTTGCATTTCTCCCTTTTGGGTTTATGCTTGCATTCCTGAAGAGTCTCAGATGGTAACTGAAGCAGAATGCACTTCTTGTTGTGCTGAAATTAGCAGCAATGAATCACCCAGACTGGAAGTTTCTCAGTGTATAACTAGTTTATCTGTTCTAATCTCCTGTTATTGCATAGATACCTTGCCTTTCTGAATTCAATCTTGTCAATGAATATCATTCAATTACCACTTGTCTTTCCTGACTTAATGATAGAGTATGGTATTACATATATATATATACACAAAAATATCAAGCAGAGTTTTGAAATGCCAGTGTTTTTAATGGTAACAATTGTTTGCAAAACAAGGCAAAACAGCATTATAGATTAATAGAAATAGTCATATAGAAAGATGAAGTAGTATAATTTACAATAAACTGTCACACCATGAAATTTGGACTAGTTTTAAGTTCATGATAAAAAATTCCAAAGCAAGTACACCTATAATTACTTTTAAAATAAAACAGACTGAAAACTTACAAACTGCACTAGGATGGAGAAACATCTGAGAGTATTTCTTGCAATATTAATAGCCAGCAACTTAAGGAAATACTTCAATCATCTCAAAACTGAGCTTCATAAGATGAGGTTAAGCTTAAAAAAATACCAGAAGCTGTTAAAATATGGAAGTGCCCACTTAAGCTTCTCAACTTTAACTCTGACTGCCAATGATATTATTGCAGAACAGTATTCAACAAGCTCCTGATGCAATTAATGCATGCTTGTATTTATCATCTCGAACTAGGAAAATGTGCCTTTCAGACACTCATTATAAGTATACACACATGCATAGCATCACTACACAGCAAAATCTTTGTGTGAGCACAGTAGCTATTCATTGCTCAGTTGCACTGGATGAGTGTGATGTAAAACAACGGGCAACAGTTTCTGAAGCAGGCTGAGCATTTACACTGAAAGTAGTTAAAATGTTTAAAACCATAAGAAATTCATGTCCATATCTTCTTACGTTCTGGGGCCAAACTGGTTACTGCCCATGATGTATTTGTGACTGACTGATACCAGTTATTAGTGTTTGGCAGAAATGTATAGAAACAGGCAAACCCTTGCCTATCAAAACCTTTTTTTTTCCTGCTTGCATCATAAATTTTCATATGAATACCCCTGTTGAAGCTTTACCACAGGATGCTGCAGTATCACAAAAATATTTAATGAACCTAACTTCAGCAAGTGCTGGCCATAAAAGCAACTCAAACAGTATCCCACAGTTCAAGTAAGCAAAAATAGTGGTATTATAATGGCTTTATTTGGGTTTAAGCTTCACTAAAATTTCTTGATGTACTTTGCAACTTCTTGGAATTCTTTGAAGAGAAATCTGTCCTCAGATCAACCCTTTCTCATTACCTGAAGATTTTTACACTCTCTTTCATAACTACGTCTGTATCCAGCTATGCTTACTCTTCCCAATGTTTCACTTGCTTAAAAAAAAAAAAAAAAAAAAAAGTTGTACTAGCAAACCAAGCTGGTTTTATTTTTGTATCTCTCAGCAAGTTCTAATAAAGTAAATTGAGCAATATTCTCAGTTTATTGTATTGATAAACAGACTGTAAAGTGTTTTACGATATGGTACTTCTCGTGTGAAAGACACTAGATGAACATAAATTGCAATTGTAACTGTAAAGCACTAAAATATATTTTCCCTCTAGGGCTCTCTAGTATATTTGGCTGAAAAAAAAAAAAATAAAATAAAATAAAATAGACTTGTTTATTGTGTATATTTTGGTAGTGTAATTAAATGTCTCTATCGTTTCTACTCAGAAACAAAGTCCTCTTTCCCCGCTCAAAGCAGTCTAAAGGCCCACAAATAACTACACAGCTATCTTGTTCCAAATTGGAGGTGAAAAAGCACTTTCTTCTTCACTTTCTCCAAACTGTCTCCAGAGGAACAGATCTCAGCATCTGCAGCCCTGTCATTGCCAGGACATGCTAATAGTCATTATAAAAAAAAAAAAAGCATCATACTCTGAGTCAATCTTTCCTACTGTCCCAGTGATACTGTCTCAGTGTAATCTGGAACCATGCAAAGACTTCCATTTTCCATCCAAACTGGTGTCAAGTGGATTCTTTGTGGTGATTACTTTGGATGTTATCCAAAGTGAGTATCAAGTAAGAAGATATCTTCCCCCCAGGATTAGGACTTGTCAGCGCGGCAATTCCTGTACCCTAAGGGATGTAAAACAAGCACAGAGGCTTTACTTCCCTAACAGTGGTGGCCAGAGGCAGCTGTCCAGATTGGTAAAGACACAGAGTTGCTCTGCCTCCCCAGCAGGACACCCCAGCCCAGGCACAGGTCCCGCAGTTCCAGATCACACCAATGTGACTGTAGCTCTGCAACACCTACAGTGAAACTGAGGACAAACTCGGTCCTCGGTGGTTTTATTGGGGAAAAATAGAAATTTGCAGGGATTTGGTAATGTAGCTAGAGATTCCTGACAGGTCTCATTTCAAAAATAGCAGCGACATTTTGAAGCCCAGCTCTTCAAAGACACCAGGACCCACTCTGATCCCTCTTACGGTGTTCACCAGCAGTAAAATTACTGAAGTGCCTGGAACTACTGAAGGATGGTGAGAGCAAACAGTGTGAATCAGAGCAGTATCCAGACCCCAGGGCAGTAGTCTTTGCTCAATAAATACAATCCCTCCAGTTTCATACCTCCTTGCTTTAACAGCAATTCCCACCCAGACCTCCCGTTAAGAAGGAGGTGCTAATGGAGATGTTGCGATCCTTCTTCAGACAAAAGGCAGCAGATTAAATACTGGGTAATGGAGGAAAGACTACTCACAGAAAAGTCAGAAGACAGGTAATGGATCTTTGAAATAAACAGAGAGGTGAGATACTTAAAAAAAAAAAACAACCTCCTTCTCTCTTTTGGTCTTACTTAATAAAATGGTGATAAATTCATCGCCTGTTTTAAGGTTCAGAGCAGTTACATAATGAATCTGCCTAATACACAGGACAGTGCAAATTCACCATTACACTTCAACAGCTTGTGCTCCACTCTGAATGAGATGAAGGATTATACAGCACAAAAACACTCCCTTGAGTAGCTGAATGGAGCCGCTAGAATTAAGGCTGAAACAGTCACCGTTAACTCCTGACACATGCTTAAGCACACAATGTTAAGCCCTTCTTTTGACACAGACTTTCATAAGCTTTGTTTGTCCTTACAGAAAATTTCAGATGAGACTTCTCTGGTAACTGAAGAGCTTGCCTAAAACATGGAAGAAACTACCTCTGTAGTCACATATGAAGGATCTGCTTGCTTCCCCGTGGCTCTTTCTAGATCCTAAAACTCTCTCTCATTATTCAGGATTACTTATCATTATTGGAACAGCAGTATTTCCTAAATCTCTCTTGAGCAATTGTCTATCTTTGATCTGAACTTGCCATTTTAATTTGAAAATATTATTGCCTCAGGTACATTCTCCAGTTCTTACTCTTGCCTGAGCCTTCCTTAATGTTCTTCAACCATTTTTTATTCTGTGAGCATCTTACAACAGATAAAAACCTCATTGCTCAAATATAGCATAAGATTAATATTTTGCATTGTCTCACTGACTCATCCCTTCATCAGAGAATCATACAGATGTGCTGAGGTTGCCTTTGGGTAACACTCAGCATTTGAAAAGTAGGACTTCTTACCACTATGCTGAAGGCAGGAGGAACAGGTACTTGAGGTGACACATTTCTTCATCCTAGCAGTAACTAGTGTGTGCACCAGGTTTTGCACTCTGCAGAAGCCCAGTGAAGGAAACAGACAAGTCTCCTGCTTGGAGAAGAGGACAAAAGCACAACTGAGTATGTTCATTCCCTTAGAAGATCAGGCTAAAAGTCCTGTTTAGCTGGGGAGAAGTGGAGGGAAGGTGACACAGATGAGGGGTTAGAAACATCAGCAAACAAAGGAAAAACAGCATCAGGACAAAGCAAAGAGAGGAATCAAAATGTCGGTAAACCATACAAGCACCAAATCTTTCTTGAGAAGTATTTCCTTTAAGTAATAAGTCCTTTACCTCCAAATTCCACTTTGCAATACAAACTTGAGTAATCAATGTTTCTCTAGGTTGGCATGAAAATACAAATGTAGCCTTCTTTTCTCCAGAATATAAATAATACACTAATGTTCTAGGAAACAAATAATTATTTATCAGTAAATAATGAGTCACATGCTTTCACTTAATGCCTTTATTGATACTTTGCTCAATAAGAATAATTCTAAATCATTCCCCAATATATATAGTTGTACGACAATTCTGCCACATCCTACTAGGGTCTAGGGATTGAATCTTGCCTTCTCCTTTCACCCCTTCCTGTTGGAGGCAAAACCACTGTTCTGTCAGGAAACACTTCAGCAAAAGGTGTGTAGTTTTTTTTCTGATGTTTGCTCATAGTCCAACACAGGTTGCACATTGCTACTATTGCTGTAGCTTATGGGGACAAGATGTGGAAAGGAAGAAGGTGAGCATCTGCAGAACAAGGAAGGAGAAGAAAGGGTTCCAAATGGGGACTCTGTTACAGGTTGCAGCCTACGACTTCTCCTTTCTTGCCTTGGCCCTGCTCTTGCAAGAAGAGAGGATGATGCTTCAGCTGAGGTTAGTGAACAGCAGCTGAGTGAAGTGGCCCAAAGGGTATGAATAAAAATTCCCAAAGGCAATTTGTCCAGTGTGACTTTAGGTCTGACCACAGTGCCCTATATCTGTAGCATGTGGACTCTAGATTAGCAAGCTCTTTATACGTGCTGTTATTCTGGCGCCTTCAGTGCATAACTACTGAAAGATGAAGCTAGGAACGTGTTTCAATGCCTGCATCTACAGGGACCTACACAGCTGATGTTGTGGGATCGATTAAGACAACATAAACAGCTCCACTCAGCAAGGCTTTCCTTTGTTTTACATGGAGATATCTGTTAGAGATGATCAGAGTACAAACACCACAAACTCAATAGGACATTTACCTTGTGAATTTTTAGACACAATGGTGATTTATGGCAGAAAGAAGGGAGTATTTTCAATGCCATTTATTGACAGAGGAGATAAGCATCTGACCTGGTGCTTTCAGCTCATATTGTAGTCATTGTATATTACTGCATTTTAAGAGCACGGCTAAGCAAGAGACTTGTCTGTTTCCCTTGGCTTGGTTATTCCCCTCTGGGTCAAACAGTCCCCCTAGAGAGAGATTGTCTGCTCCTTGAAAAGCAACCACCATGCTGAGCTCCAGCTGCAAAGTGAGGTGGGAAGAAAGGACGGCTGCAGAAAGAGACAAGTCTACTGCACAGTTCCAAAGTACTATGTACAGCTGGATAGACATTTGGACAATCATGCTTTACTACTAGAATGGGGCTTGCATGTAGACTGGAAAAATAAAACTCTTTATCCAGGTTCAAGGCAACACTGGAAGAGGCTGAGAATCAGAGCCAAAGTCTTCACAGGAATGTTGGCTCTCCCTGGAAAGAAAAGAAACTTGTGTTGTGCATTCGAGGGGGAGAAGAAGCAGGGAATCTAAATCCAGTTTGACATATCATGTTGTTTTACACTCTGCAATGAAAACACTTCTAATGGCTCTGTTTTTCCATTTCATGCCAATATTACAACAGTTTCTGGTTGACTAAAGCTCAGCGTTACTCTCTATAACAGAGAAACTGGAAAACTGTCTTAAGTTTGCTGGTCCACCTGTTCATTCCAGTGCAAGGCAGTTGGGCAGTATGAAATAATCTTGCTATTATTATAAAAGACCAGATTTAGCTTGATTCAGTGTGGCTATTTCAGCATTAGCTACAGCAAAGACAAGGATTAAATGCAACTGAACAACTCTGAACAGCTTTTGAAACAGACACCTCCATCTAACATACCTCTACATGGTGCCTCCAAATATTTCTGCAAATTAAAACATAGTGGAACAAACTCTTTAACAACATTCTCCAAAATGTGCAGGGTCTACATGGAGAAGGTGGAGCATTTTTTTTTTTAAGTACTACCAACCCTCTATACCATTTTTATCCTTCTCCCTAGTGTTGCTGCGACTCACATGACTGTTGGCTGGAAAACAGATGTTGCTATCCTTGACGACTTTGTTAATCTAACCCTCACTCTACCTCCCATTCTGATTTCTTTTTCTCCTAACCTTTCTTCTTGGTCTTCTGGTTGGGAAGTTGCAGGCGAGTGGGACATCCAGGTGCACTCTCTGTTAACTTACATGGCAACTTGCTGGGAATGTTTGCCCTCTTCCTCTTGGGATCCTGTTGCATAGCTCTTTGTGTATTTGTCTGAAAGTGCCCCACTCTCTCTGCCTGCCTCTCTGTCCCTTGAGGATTAGGTACACTGCACAGCACAGAACTAAGTGAGGAGGGCCAAACGGAAGGAGAAAGAGGAGAGAATGTTGTAGGAGAGACACTATGATGTATCCAGCCATTTCCTCTCTTGCTCTGTTTCTCAAGGGTCTCTGTGGATTGGCTTCCTGCTGAGCAGTGGAAAGGAGAAACTGAGCTAAGGTAAGTGAGCTCTCAGAGGTACTACACTGGTAGTTCTCTTCATTTAGACCAAATCAAAGACTCACTCCTCTTGCCAGGTCTCTACCACTAAGTTAGTACCTGACTCCTAATACCTCCCTCTAGTTATTAACCAAAGACACCTTCTCTTTCTTAGATGATTCATATATAAATGAGGAGCCAAATTTTCAGCAGTTCCAAACCATTAGGCTTTCCACATTACTTACCTGTCTAAACATCCAACCCTTTATCTCTGGGTGGTTTAAAAAAAATGCCCAAATCACAAGTAATGAAAATATGTTTCCTTCCTAATCTCACACCTTGACAACAATCCTTCACAACAAGTGATGCTGCCCTTATGATCTTGACAAGAAATAAAAGCAGGTTCTCCCAACCTTATCTTACCTTGCTTTGGTTATCTTCATATCAAGCGGAAAAGACAGAATTAAGGACTGTACAGCTAATGGGGATAAAACTACATACAAATGAAGCTTGTAATCATTCTTCATACCTTAAACATATGAGTTATCATGTAATATAAATTTACATACTACATATTATGTGTATGGACCTGAATCCTAGTCACATTTGTAAAACAATATTAAGATCAGTGACTAAGCATAAAGCCCTTCATTACAAAACAAACCTCAATCTTCTTTGTATGAGTTACATTTTTTTAAAGCAGCATAACAACGTTGAGTATACAAACTGAGGAGAGGCAAGAACCACTGGTAACAGAGAAAGCCCTCACAAAGTCCGTTCTATTTCAACAACAAAATAAAGGCTGCATATCTACAAAATCTATCCTGAATTTTCAACATTCAAAACTTAACTAAACAGACAAATTATACTTTATGCCATATCAATGGAAAAATGTATTCTTAATTTATTTTTACTGACTGAGACCCTTATTGAGTAGCTGTATTTTCTGCTAACTGTCCCAGCACATCATAATCTCATTATTTCAATATTATATTACTTTGCCAGATGATAAAAGCTGTTTGCAACTGAGCAGAAAATTACATATACGGTATCATTAGTGCTTTAATGCTCCAACAGATTATGGAGTTTAGGTGCCTGGCTTCTTATTTACTGTTTTAAACATGACAGAAGCAGTCACTTTCCCTGTTTTGTCAAAATTTCATACTTGGAAATTACGGCTCGTCTAGCTCAAGACTGCAAATTTTTTACTCTTGTTCTCCATCCACCTATTTCCTCAAGGTCCAGATTGTGCAAAAGTTTTTGCATGAAAGAACAGGAGGAATCAAGATAAGGGAAAATGTCAGCAGAATATTATGTCCTTCTGTACATACTTGTACTTTCTGACTGCCAATAAGAAGCCCTATTATGCCTTGCTTTTGTCTGTGTTATGCCTACCATTCTAATGCAATAAGAGCAGAGAAGGATAGCTTTGCTTGATGCCTTTTCATAATTACAAAGTCTTTAAAGTCACTCCTTCCAGATAAATATAAGTAGACAACGACTAGCATTCAGTGAAACTTATGAATACTACATTGAATGCAAAATGTATATAGAGCAACAAAGAGAAAAATGTGATGTTTCACACTGAAGCCTTCACACGTCTTCAGGGCTTTGTGTTACTTTCTGTCTTCATCGCTGAATATACATAACTTTTCAAAGATCTTTTCAAAGAGCTGCCAAAGAGGTAATTCATGTTTATATAAAAGGAGAGAACAAAATGTTTAATTCTAGTGTTAAATGTATTCACCCCCTTCTCTAGCACTCATTCCTTTCTTTAAATAAATTATTTTTTTGAGAATGTATGTTTTGATTTGAACTGCTACATTTTGCTTGATTTGAGTCAAAACTGATTGTTGAGGCTGCTAGCCACACATGAAAACAGAGGGGAAAATACTACACCATCCTACACCTGTTAAGGTTTTGTCTCATTGGATTTGACAAGAAAGCTCTCTGTAGTGATAATTTTTTTTTTCTTATCCAAGACCAGAACTTTAACTGCACTCATAACTTCTCTATTCAACACATTTGTATCCAACTGTGCTAACACTTCACTCACCTTCAACTTTTTTTGTTTGTTTTGGGAACATTTCTTTGTGGTTCTAAACAACATAAATTTGGTTTCCTCATCAAGAAGCTCATTTAGCTGCAGCTTGATTGCAAGTAATTTGCCCTAACTGTCTCCGTCTTTTAATTGTTTGTGCCTTTTTCTAATCTATAAACTGTAACTTCAGGCAGGCCATTTTTGTCTTACCATTTCCTCTTCGAAAAGGCATATCTAATAACCCACCTCATATCCCGTGGCTTTAGGCATCTGAAATCATAGGAACAGAAGGGATAGACCATCGATTCAACTCCAAGTTCATTTGAAAAAAATGTCTCCATAAAATCTCCTTTTTAAGAAACAGGAAAATAAAACTTCATCCATGAAATTTAGATTGGTGAAAAATAAATATGCATCACCATTGGTACAGAACTGACTCCTTATTCTGTTTCCACAGTATTTCCTTATGACCTCCAAGAGACATGAAATTCTAAGTGCCAATTTGGGTACTGCTACAATCCTTGAGTTAATAAGAGTCCAAAGAATTTTATTCCCACAGTTCTGAATTGGCACTGTTTACCCTACTGGAGACAGAATATATGATCTCATTAGAGTCTCTGGACTTAGTCAAGCCTATGCATAAGACAGCTTTTTTTTTTTTTTTAAAAGTAATCTCATTAGAAGTTTTACCAAATATGGTATCCATATCAAATCTCTTTAATTCCTCCCACCTAATCCCCTTTACCCCCAAAGTGTAACATAAATGTATTAGTCAGATTAGCAGCACATTCAGGAGTAATCCCTTCCAAAACAAGAGAACTATATGTATTTTTCCTGATACTCAAACTTTTGTTTGTGTTAATTATTCTAAAGCTGGTTGACAGTGTGAATAATACTCTTTCCCCCTCCAGTCTGAATAGCAATTAAGGAATTTGCATTAGATGCTTCTTTTCTTACAAAATAAGATAGATATTTTCTCTGCATTTTTTGTTCTGAGCAAGTGCCTGCTCTGACCTCCTCTGAAGTCTGTGGCCAAGCTCCCAAGTGAATGTTTTAAACTATGTCTTACTTTATACCACTTGCATAAAGCATAAAGCACACAGAGGAGTACGGCAGCCTTGGGATGGGGAAAGAAGGCCAAGCACAGCAGGTTTTCTTTAAGAGAAAGAACCATAGACAGGTATTTTCTCACACGATCTCAAGACCATGGTTAGTTATTGCACTTGCCTGGTGGGGACCACAGATTTCACCCAGAGGAGTGCTCTTAGCAAATAGAATGAGAAGCTTTTTCTGACTGTGATGATAACAGTTTAGAAAGCTCTATCAGGACCATGATAAACCTAACTTTCCATTGTTTAAAGCACTGAAAGTATTAGGACTACACTATGAAATGAAGACCACATTCATGCAGCCAAACTTCAAACAAACATCAATGAAAAGCTTTTAAGCAATCTCTGGCAGCTTTCTGTGAGGGAATCAGCAGATATGTGCACATACACGCAGAGAAACATGCCCTAGATACATGCATGTGTGTATTGTCCCTTCAGAGCTCTCTTTTCTATGTAACATGTTTTCTTGATGAAGAAATAAAAGGAAGCAACGTGACTAGACAGCCTGCAGAGTTTATTGACATTGCCAATACTCAGCTATTTTGAGAAGAAGACATATTGGCTGAGAAGTTCCATTTTATAAGCAAAGTGGCTGATGGCTTCTTGTATGACCCTGAAAATTATTGAAGTGTTTCTGAAGCTCTTCTGCTTTTCTTCAAAACCTCTTCAAATCATACTGGAAGCCTCATGAGTTGATTATACTGCTGTATCTCAAAACTAAACTATGGGGAGACTTCTATCTGGCAAAGCCAAACTGGCATGACTCCTCAAAACTGGCGTAATCAAGTACTTTATTATATTCTTAAAAAGAAGGTAAAAAAAATACTTTGCATTCTGAGAAAGAGGTTAATTTTGTGTGAAAGCTCTGACTTCCTCCCCCTACACGCACATGCACACGCACTTGAAACAGTGAAGCAATTTCCAATTGCTTGATTCCAGCTAGGAAAATAAATTCCAGCTGGCTTATTGACACAAACCGCTTTTGCCTAAAAGACTCAGAACAGCAAGTCCCATTTCCAATGTGATATAAGTTCTTGGGAGCCTAAAGGACACAGGAGTTAACAGGAGTGAAGTGCTAAACCACTTCTAAATAAGTACCATCAGCCTAACATTTCTAAAAGTCCCTAGTGGACAGAGCAGTGAAAGTCCCATTTGGAAACTTTATGATAGGCTCCCAGACCTCATTTGCAGGGCCACCCATGCTCTTCCATCAAATGAAAATTCTGTATCACTTACAAAAAGTCCTTTGGGCTCCTTTACTCCCTATTCCCATCGCAGCTAGTGAGAGACTGGGCTGTCTGAGAATGCAGAATAAGGTATTTAGGACATTAAAAATATTAATTCTACAAGTAAAGTATTGCGTCTTTGGATTAATGAAGCAGACATGCTTAATAACAGGAAAGACAGAAACAAAAGGCCACTAGCATGCTGAGTGGGAATAATATAATACACCATGACCATATGGACTCAAGAGAGTAATTACATGTGAGTAACCCAGCTGATCTTTCATGTTGCCAGGCTATTATTTGAGATAGTCATTTTTCTCTGCTATTACCAGCTTTTTGTTCTAATGAAGAACATCCTTCCCTTTCGCTATCCTTATTATGCCTAAGTAATCATTATACATGGATACAGAAGAGGGTGAATTCCTCAAAGCAGATGCATGCCAAGAAACAGTAAAACTTCCTTTTTGCAAGATCAGAACAAGTTATATAGGCTCATTTGGTACCAGCAGATAGTTCAAATTTGTCTGATTTTAGTGGGCACTCCGACAAATTTTAACAAAATTCAGATAGTGGAGACAGTGAAGTATGGTATTGAAAAAAAAAAAAAAGGTTTTCTTTCTTTTAGAATGATATCTTTCATTATAAAAATACAGAAAGAAAGAAAGAGGTTTGTATTTGATCACTACATTGATAGACTCACTGGTCAGTTGAAGTGCAGGGAAGGCACACTGGGCAAAATAGGAACCTGGCTTTTAGAATGTAGATTATAACCCATAGTGGAGTAATAATATCTCAGGGCTCTCCACAAGCATGATTTTTCCCTCTTGTCTTTGTATCTGCATTGAAACCCGAAGAAACAGCTTTCAGCGTGAAATGAATGCTTAGAGCTTAAACAGATTTTACACAAGAGGCAGAGGCAAGAAGAAGAGAACAGCAGAGCTATGATCCGAAAGACATAATCGGGACTGGAGGGTGAGAAGGTAGATTGTGTTTTCCAGGAGAAAATGATAGAATTCTAGTTTTCCTAGCTTTGTGCAACTTTATAAAAATGCCCATACATAAATGCTTGCTAATATCAGCTTCAGGCATTCCTGAATCATTCACTTCGTTTTAAAAAGAGGCAAAGGAGAAAGGGCAAGGTCAGCGTAAGGGGGGACGTTTAAACAAGTGAACAGATGCAGTTGTTCATCTCAAGTGGTGACAAACCTGGAATAATTCCAGCTAGATCTGAGTCAGAGGAAATTTCTCTACTATGAAAAGGAGATTAAAACCAGACATCACTAAAGTCAGTAACAGCTTCCTTGGAGACCATCTTTTAATATTCAGGAGAGCTATTCAGACCCAGTGTTTCCCTTTCTAATGGGTGCTGCAGAAACATGAAGGATTATGGTTTCATACCACAAGCGGTATCAAACCATAGCCTCCTGGGAGACTTTACAGCCTGTAAGAAACTCAAGCTGTGTACGATAAAGAATTCGACACACCTCAGAGTAGCATTTGGTTCTGTTGGTTACTGGCTGTAGAAGTAGAACATAAGAGCTTGCAGGAGTCTCTTTTATGCCCATTTATAAACCGATTACTCCATGCCAGCACCAAAATGCCTAAGAATTTGCTTGATTCCTGTAAGATAAAGGATTCCTTTACTTGCTCATGTTTGATGTTGAATGTTTTCTTGCCCCATATGTAGGAATCATTTGGAGACAGCAAATCTGACTGAAAGAAAATTTTCCCAAAATACTGGCTAGGGAGTTCCAGCCACAGCCATGCAGACAGATCTCTGTCAAGCTCTTCTCTGTGGCTCTGAGAAGAGCTACTTGCTTAGGCTTAAGGCAAAGATGGGCAAAACTCCACTCTGTGGCCACTCTGTAGCATAATTTGTCATGAATTTGCATAAATGAAATTTTGCTGTGCTTTTAGGTAAAGAAAAATGTCAAGAGTTTGACTAAGAAATGAGCTCTTGCAGCGAACACTCATTGTTTTTCTTTTCTGTAGACAGAAAAAATTCCTCTCTATACAGAAGAAAGGGCATTAAGAAAATGCATTTTTGTTTTCTCCAAAGGTGTGAGTTCCCCACTGAGGACAGTTTTTCCCACATAGCTCTAGGTTTTTGAAATCTCAGAACCGATTTTTTTTTTTTCTCAGTTAGTAGCTTGTAGTCACGTTAACCCCATTAAAATCTCTTGTTCTGCTCCAGATTGACACTGGAGTATCTCTGGCAGAAAAAGACTAGTGCCTGCACCTGAGGATTAGTTCCGTTTACCCTGTGCAGCAACAAAAGCTCTTGTTTTCTTGGGAAGGTTTGAGACAGTCTTCTGATGTGCTATGAAGTTATTAATGTTGCTTGATATTTGCTTTGACAGCTGCTCTGTACCCTCTTTAATCATCTTCATCATGGTTCACAGCTCTTTTTTTCCCTTCATTTCACTTTTGCCTATGCTTCTTAGGGAGAATGATGCAACACACAAGTTGATAAATCTTTCAGCCCTTCGTGTATTTCCCACCTTTATCTTAACTTCCAAAGTTTCACTGTTTGGCATTTTTTTCCTACTGTTCAATAAGAGAACAGAGAAATGTTCCAGATACAAATACCACCAGAGTATAGTATTTTTAAAATATTCTGACTCTCATGGGAGAAAATTAGTTTGCAGCCCACATCCATTCTACAGGTAATTTAGTTATGCATTAAAAGGGCTCCTTCAACAGTTGAGAAAACTTTTAAAAAATATATTATGAACATTAGCTGCCTGCTAATTGTATTTGGCTACCTTTCCTTTGAAGTTATTGATAATAGTTAGAGAAGCAACCTCTGCTACAGAGGAGCTTTCTCCTCTCATTACACTTTTTGGAATTGTCATACTTTGTCATCTGCTTTCCGTTTCCCAGGACAAACTGTTCCCTATGAAGCTTTAGCTGTGTCTGTCTCATCTGCTGTCAGTCAGGGTCCAGTTTCTGCCTGTCAGGGTGCAATGCAGGAGTATAGATTTTCTAAACAATGTCACTGTCATCCACAGCTCCCCCAACAGTCCTGTTCCCTTAATTGCTGCCAGAGCAAGGATACAATCTGGTTTGGACCCCTGTGCTCTGGGCTTAAGGTTTTAGGTTCAATCTGTTCCTGAAGAGGGACTGGCAAAGATTTTAGGCTATGGGCTAGCTTCCTTCAATACCATCTAGGTGTCAGCAGTCGGCAGTCAGAGATGCCAGAGGACAGCAATCCTACGAGAGAAAAAGGAGTGATCGATTTTCAACCAACCAAAGTGATTGCAAAGCTTCCCAGAGGGCCAGGATGCCATCCACCTTTTCAATCTGCCTGGAATCTGCATCATTAGCGACAGTCAAGAAAATCCATTAGCCAAAGATTTCTTCCAGGCACGATAACCTATTTCTCACATCACGGGACGGTGTCCGCATTCCATGAGGGTCTCTGTCAAGTCAAGTGTCTACATTTACACATTCTTTCACAATTGTACAGACAGGGACTTGCAAAATCTCATTATAATCTATCTGGTTGGTATTACTGAGAAGGCTGAGGAACAGCCAAGCTTTGACCTCCTTGACAACAGTGCAGTTCAGAGATCGGTAAGGCCTGCACCAATTTGGGGGATTCATAAAAAAATCCCTCAAGAACTAAAACCAAACCAAACCAAACTGAAAAAGGGAAAGAAATTCTCTAATCATCTGTCAGGCATGTGGAAAATACTATTCTACTTCAGGTTTTACAAACAGGAGCCCTGACTCCAAATTCTTGGGATCAAACTTCTGTTTCTCTCAATCACATTAAATGCATTCTTTTCATGTCAGTAGATTGCATATATCACAGAAAAGAAATGGCTCTTGATATCTGTCGGTTTCAAAGTCGGATGATTATGATCAAAGTTTAGCGTGCCAGTGCCTTAGAGGGAAAATCCATTTAGAAATATGATGGGGGAAGCAAGAGTAGAGCTACTCCACTTTGATTTCCAGCCACGGTGTATCTAGGAACTCAAAATACACAGATACCATCTTTTCCTTGTTCTTCATGCACTGTAGTATTCGTCAGAGAGTCTCAGGGTGGCTGCATTCTCCCCAGGCACACCCTTTATGTCTCAGCTCAAGAAAAACAACATTCAGCAGACTGGAAATGCAGAGCTTTTGTAAGGTGACTTTCTCCCTTTCGGTAAAATCTTTCTGTCCAGCCACACCCTGCCACACACAACAACAGCCTCCAGCTCAGCTGCTGCAACAACAAAACCCAGACAAGACGCTGCAGTCTCCCCAGCACTGCTCTCTATCACAGCATCTGACTCTTCCTAATTAATTTCCTTTCTTGCACAGAGAGCATCCAGGAGCTAATTGTTCTGATGAGAGAGATAAAACACCAAAGGGTGTTTTTAAATGTGTTTAAAAACGTGGCACGTTGACAGTGCTGCAGCCTAAAGCCCACCAGCATTCAGCTAGCCTGCACCAGGGAAAGCTGGGCCTCTGGCCCTCGTCAGGGCATTGGAGTGCGGCCTTGCCAGGCCGCCTTTGCAGAGCAGTCAGAGTTTGATGGGCAGTTCAGTCTCTGTATTTTGCTTCCTTAGCTGCAGTTGTTGACAAGGAAGCAAGTTCTCTCCGTTGTAGGGGAAGGTGGTATGCGTGAAGTGATAGAGGACGATCCGTTGCTCTTTTACCTTCCCTCCCCTAACCACCCCGCCTCCACCCCCATACACTCACTTTCTCTAATTTCAGGTCCTAAGTGGCCATCGGACAGCAATGAGTTTTTGCAGCTGGCAAGCTGGATGGATTTGAACTACTGACCCAAGAATTAAAATGCTCCATATATGTAGTTATCTCTGCATTCAGTAATTTGTCTGTGTCTCACTAAGAGCACAGCAGATAGCTTGGATTTCTGGTCAGATCCTTCCACTGCACACAAAAATAACTACCTCAGCCAGCAACAGGATGCGCTCAAGCCCCCACTACCTGATGTAATAGGAATCTAGGATGAGAGGAAATGGCCTCAAGTTGCAGCAGTGGAGGTTTAGATTGGATATTAGGAAAATTTATTTCCTGAAAGAGTGATAAGGCACTGGAACAGGCTGCCCAAGGAAGTGGTGGAGTCACCATCCCTGGATGTGTTCAAAAAATGTGTAGATGTGACACTCCAGGACATGGTTTAGTGGACGTAGTGGTATTAGGTTGATGGTTGGACTAGGTGATCTTGGAGGTCTTTTCCAACCTTAAAGATTTTTTGATTCTATGATTCTACGTTTAAGTTTTCTTTCTAGTCTAATAGAACAAAAAAAAAGTAATGTAAAAAAAAACCCTATCAGCTCAATTCTAGCCACTGTAAAAAAGTTTTTCCTGTAAAAAGGTTGTTCACGTGATGAAAAACAAGAAATGTGAAAAAAGGAAAAGCCAAGGAGAGTGGGACATTGAGACCCTGATACAGTACTTTGGCACATGCTCATCCGGCTTTATGGGACTAACTTTGATGCACAAGTGCTGTCACGAACAGGACTGTCTCTTTGAAATAGGGCCTTGGAAAAGAGGGAAGTGGAGAGAGAACAAAGAAAATGTAGGAGTCTCTTAAAAATATGAAAAGGAATCAGAGGAGAAGAAGAAAAATGGCTGAAAGAAACAAAGGAAACAGGGAACAAATAAGCTGTGCTCAAGAT
Organism: Chlamydotis macqueenii; assembly: GCF_036417535.1. Taxonomy (NCBI): domain Eukaryota; kingdom Metazoa; phylum Chordata; class Aves; order Otidiformes; family Otididae; genus Chlamydotis; species Chlamydotis macqueenii. Next base: position 95,598,969 of record NC_141556.1, on the reverse strand, counting down.
GTTACAAAAGAAAAGCAAGGTCATGGTAGCATGAGGAGAGACGCAAGGAGAACATCGAGCTGTACAAGAGGAGCTCCTGGAAACCACAACACAGATGAAACAGAGCAGCCTGGCAGAAAACAGGAGCCCTCACGCTCTGCAAAACAGCACGTTCCTTCCCCATCTCCTGTGCTCCCAGCACTGAGGGACTAGTCCCAATTCCTGAAAGATTTGCAGGAAAGAGGGGTGGAAAATTTTTAAGCAAAATGCCTTTGGGCCCTGCAGAATTTACAGCAAGTATCAAGACAAAATTCTCTCCTGTCCCTGGACTGTCAGCACTTTTTTCGGGATGGAGGTTGGTGGTACTGTTTTGATAACAAAGCTTGTTGATACAGGTACAAAGGAGGCTCTCAGAGGTCAAACACCACCCTTGGAAATGGAGCAACAAGTTTAACAGACTCACAATGTTGTTTTTGGTGTTTGACCTTAAACAATATATGAAGCTTGCAGGATAAAAGAAAAACAGTTACAAACATGAACTGAAACAAGTTTTCCAGAGTTCTATTTAAAATGTAAACATGAAAAGGAAACAGATAAAATAATCACATATGAATAGAAAAAATAACAAAGTCGAAAAGCTGCTATTAGAACTGCAAGGGGGAAAGTATTCAGAGCAGATATATGCCCTGTCATTTGGTATTTTTTATTATTCAGGCTGAGTAACTGAAAGAACCCGCCAGTTCAATCTGACTGGAAAGGCTGTTTTCCCGTTTTAGAGCTCAGACCTTGGTTTAGGTTATTTTCAGTACTGTTGATGGAATGAGATAAAGAGATTAAGTTTCACCTACACCACACTAAAGATACATGGACAGAATTTATCTTCAGATCCAACCTCAGGTCCAGGCCCGGAGGTATGGCTGTACCAGGCACAGTGACTTTGGTGGCCACCACCGCAAGTGCTGGCAGCATGCTCAGTACCTCTCAGCGTTTGGCCTTACTCATGGAGGTTTGAAAATAACTTTTTTTCTGCATGGTTTTCTCCCAGGGATAGATGGAGTTTCACTGAAAACATTGTCACACGCTGTGTGACATTACATTCATAACATGTTCTGTTATCCTGGGGTTTCAGACTTCTTTACAGTGAGACAAATACCACATCCCTAAATATAAATACCTAAGAGATACAGAGAGAATCAATATGGGAGAAAATGGATATTTGTAATGAGCATTTGAAAACAAACCTTTCTGACCTGGGATCTGATTATATTTTTTTCCTTTTAACAGGGACAAAATGTCAGCATTTTCCTCATTTTCTTCCCTTCAACTGAAATTTTGAAAAGTTTCCAATCCAATGTTGCCTCAATAGAGTAATTTTCTGTATACATTTTCAAAGCACATTTCAAAAACAGAAAAGTCACTGCAAAGTAAAACTTCTAGTTTCTGATTCATAAAAACATCTTCAAAACTTCTTATTAGAAATAATGACATTTCACCATAATTGACATGGCACTAACTTTAGATTAGTCAAAATGGAGACCTATTCTTGAAGTAAATTTTTACAGTTAGCTGTAATACTCACTGTAAATTTGACATAACAAGAAACACACTGATCTTCTGATCACACCACCTAGTTAGCCTGGTGAAAACACAGAGCATTCATTAGGATTTCCTGTCGGGGAAGGAAGTGTATCCTGATAAATGTCGAGCTCAGGATTATCATCTCCATCTCACTGTAAGGCAAGGGACATGGAGAAAGTCAGAGCTGAAGGTAGGTTAGGCCTCCGTTGTTGGTGACTGCTAATCATGCATTCAGACCACGGTTTTCCTTTACTGGGAGAAATGGAAAAGAGACAGAAACAGTGGTTCATACAATTTAGAAGGAACCTGAAAGTCTCATTATGATGACAGCAGTTCCTTGGGGGAATACTGCATGAAACTGGCCACAAATCCTCACGTGATGGGGATGATATCCCTGTGCAGCAGACTTTTGCAGCTGGGAATTCAGGTATGCTAAGTGGAGGAATTGACCTTATGACCATGGGTCTGAGAGGAGGGGCCAGTATGGTGGGTAGGACTAATGGCTGACCTGGTTTTAGTTGTTTTCCCATGGTTGGCACAAATTTACTTACATATCACCATCCTATTGGTTAAAAAGGCTGTAAGTACTGTTTTGTTCTTCCCCCCAATCCCCTTTTCGAACCTGGAAATGTATATCATTGCTATGTCCTCCCAGCCCTACTCTGTAGCCTTCTGTTTATATGATAATGGTGAAATATCGCTTTTTTCACAAGTTAGAAGCCAGGTTTCTTTTCCATTCATCTATTATAGAGCAAGAATAAGAAAATGAATACTCTTATATCCATTATATATATCAAGAGACTGAATCTACCTTTTTATCCCAAGAGCTAGAGATGACTACATAGCTCATGAATTACAAAGCAATTTTGAGACACAACAGCAGCAGAAACAGTAGTAGCATTTGGCACAATGTACCACACAGATGCGGTATCGAGAGACTGAAAAGTAAAGGGAATTTCTTTCTATTTATCCATCCATCTCGTTACTGTGTGGCTTTTACTTCCAATGTGGGAAAATAAAATTTTCTTTTCCATGCTATTTTTTCCATGCATACTTGACTTAAACACTGTTGATTTATGAAGCCTATACCAGCAGCATAAAATATAAATATGTCACAGAATGTAGAGAGGTGTGTTCAGACAAATATGCTAGAATACCTGAATCTGTGAATTAAGATGCATAGTATAAAAATAATAAATATATTGTTACCATAAATTAAAGCTGTAAAGTTTTTTTTTCTTACTTGTTGGCAAAGGGAGCGATCTCTCCAGTGTCAGGATTGAACTGCAGGGCGCTAATAAAACATGACACAAATAACAAATAAATTTCCTCTGTATTGAATGGTTTGAAATTTATTGAGGTCTCTTATACCAAGATCTATTGGGAGTTGTATAATCGAACGTATAAAATTTACAGCTAGGAGATAAAATGTGGATAAAATAACCATTACCTTACAATATTATTTCAACTCTTGCATCTAGTTTGAATACTGTTTAATACAAAACATGCAGCTTTGGTGGAGAAAGGCATTTACACTGAGTGAAAGTCACAGCAGTACTTCAAAACTGCATTATGAAAAGAAAAGAGTACAGCAAAATTTCCTGACATTTTACAAGTACATAGATTTACATATAAACTAGTAATCAACTCTAAGTTACATGGGCATTTCAGTCATTTGTACACATGTATCTCAACACATTTCTACTCCTTTTGGCAAAGAGTTTAGGTATCCTATATCAGCTAATTTAACCTGCATGGAGCAGATCCTCAGCTGGAGGCACAGCACAGAGGTGCACTGATTTATGTCACCTTAAAATCTGTCCAAGTTCAGCTCTGAAAATAAATTTAGGCTAACCTGACTGCATGGATACCAGTGCAAGTAAGTACAGACTGTAGCTCTGATTCTGTTTTCATTCATGGTAGTGTCAGTTCAGAGATAAAGCAATGACTTCCATGTCAGCTTGAATGTAAGCCAGCATGAGAAAAAACAATTGGTTCTGTGGACCTAATTTTACCTCTGCTTGATTCTATGCTGATGAAACTGCACTGACATAAAAGTGTGGTCACTCCCTATTTATACAAGTATACACAGAAGCAGAAATGACTTCACATTTTATTCTGCTTCTGTTCTGTTTTGCAGAACTTGCTAGGGCATATACTACATTTTTCAAAAGTTCATTATCCTTTGATATTGTAAATTTAACTGAAAAATAAATAACCCTCTGTTCAATAAGCATGACCTAACTTTTAAAAATATTTCCAGTATGGAAAATCAGGATACAGAAGATTGCTACCAGCAAATCTGAGCTTTTTTATGTGAAAGATATTCAGGAAAGCCTGAGATAAAAAAGATTATTCTTTCCTGGTAATTTAAAGAGGGTCTCCCTATTTTCTGATTTTCAACTGCTCTCATTTAAAGAGCTGCTGAAAAACATCGTCACCCACTGAGAAGACCAATCTTCTTTCCCCTGTGACATACAAACTTTTTGGAAAGAACTTTATGTTATGGTAAGGTGCTCTGGAAATCCAAGTCTTCCCTGGAAGCCCAAAGAGGCTGGATATTTGCAGTGATGGGGCAACCTCCCTCCATGCTATTAGACCCCCATTCAACCACAGTGTTCAACACTGATTTCCAGAACGTGAGAAGCAAACACATTCATAGATTTCCTGGATCTCCTGACTATTCTGCCTCGATGAGTTACCAACATTAAATAGCTGTTTACCAAGATGTTTATTTATCAGAAAGTTGACACCTACTTTAGATTATTTAACAAAGAACTATCAGCAGCTGTCAGAGGTAATGGTGTGTTTAGTGTTTACCTTGAAGCCAGATGCAGTCATTCACCTTGATGTGAAAGGCTCGGTAACCTCTTCCTAGTCCTTTGAGCCCTTCCAGTTACAAAGTTTAGGTAAGAAGTATCTTTCTGAGTTTCTTTACAGAAACTACCCCAAGATTTAACTGCTAATGTGTTCTCTGACTGTTTTTACATCTCTAACTCGTCTCCTCTGATGGGCTTAGGGAGCCTGCTGTTCTGAGTGCTATAAATTAGTATAAAATCTCCCTTCTGCTCTTACGTTCAGACACTCGCATTTAGTTAGTGAGTGTGTGTGTTGCTCAGCAGAGACATGATCCTATACTGATTGAAACAATGAACTGAAGCATTTCTCCTGTTTTTCTCCCTAAAAAGCATGTGTGGAATGCAGGCTGTTCTAGCCCAGCCATGCACAACAAGCCATCCCCAAAGTCACATGCTCCAAGGAGGTCAGAGGTACATAGACCTTTTGGTCCAAAGGTTGCCCTTTAAGGCTTTGGTAATGATCTAGTGTAATAGCATAGTGTTTGTGTTTCTGCCAAAGATAGCCATTTATCTTACAACTGTTTGGTGCCTGCTTTTATCTGTTTATATTTGACTGCCCCATATGCAGAACAGCGCAGGGACACTTTGACAAATAACCTACTGCAAAACCAACCCTCCACTTTGGATGAAATGGTCTGCCCACAGCATTCCCTCTGGAAGGGATCTAAATAGTGTCTGTCACATGTCAGGAGTAAGCTTTTGTACCTCAAGAGCAATAATTTAGGCTGGGACACAGGACAGACACTAATGGTTAATGAAAGTTAATGGTTTGGGCAACTAGAGCATCTCCTGTCATTCATGATATTGCATTTTGCTGTCTCTATTTTGTTTTACCTTTTAATTTATCTGTGTATAAAGTGGTTTTGGTACTTAGGCTTACCTGTCCATAAGGAGTGGTGTTTAGAACTAATGAATACATGCTTTTTGAACTCCCTGGATGAAAGAAACTGTGTAAGTGCAAATTATCCTCTTGTCTATCCTCTCTGAAGTCCAACCTTCTTTGATGTGATTGTGATCTATGTCACTTGTAGTGTGTATTATAGGAGGGGTTCTCACAGCAATGACTGTAAGTAAACCTTTGAGTAACACAAAGTAACTCATGAATATGTAAGTTCAAACACAGGATGGAAATTATTATTTTAGGCATAGTTCCAGGATTTGATTAAAGTATCTTTAGTTTTTAAATTACTTGCTCTCCATTTTCAGATACAAGCTAGCTTTCATATCCTCCTGGAATCACTAGAGGCCAGACCCTCAAGCTAGTATAAATCATCAGTACTTTACTGACACTAATAGAGCCATCCTGATTTGTACTTTGCTGAGCACCTGGTCCAGTGAGGCGTATTCACAAAACATAGCCAGGGGCAGTACTCCATTTAAATGGTCAGTAAAAGTAATGTGAATAGAAGCTGCCAAATATGAAAGCTGAAATTTTTAAATTTTACAGTCTCACTAATAATGTGAAGAAAGACTTCCAAGTATGAAAGCTGAAATTCTTAAATTTTATAGTCTTACTTAAAGGGTAACTATATAGGCTAAGTAAACCATCTCTAGATTTGTACCGCCATTCACCTTTGACCTTCGCACTAAGAATGCTTTCAGGAACTGTTAGCAATTCCTTATAAATATAGTAATATAAATATTGATATATCTGTTGCTCTGATGTAAGCCTGAGAAGGGCTGAGAATTAATGTAGACTCTGAGAAATAATTCCTATTGTTTTACCTCTGCAGGTCACCCAATTTGAATTAGTCATGCAGGTGAGCAGGTTTGTTCACACAGAGCTGTCTGGATTCCCTTGCTGCACTCTGTCTATTTAGTTAGTACTGGAGCCCACACTGGTATGGGCTCCTCTTTGCAAGAATAATATTGATTTCTGTCAAATGCTTTCTCCTAGGAGAAAACAAAAGAAAAAGCTTCCATTTTTCTAGTCCTACATTGAGAAGTTAATGGAGAATAGAATTTACAGCAGGGAAAAAGGAAAGAAAAAAGAGGGAGGAAAGGAGGAGGGAGCTAAAAATGGAGAAAATGTAAAGGATGCAAGGGGAGAAGGATGAATGTCAGAAGCTTCTATGTCAGAAAGGTAGTTCTTCAGTTCCATCTCTTCTGAAAAGTTCAGTGGCTTGGAAGAACTTAGGTCCCCACAAACTACTGCCATAGTGCTCTAACAGTCAATTTGCAGGACTTTTCCTCTTTTTTTTTTTTTAAATCTCCAAAACCTCTATTCAGTCTCCCCAAATTCCTTCATGAGTACATGATATCTCTACAGACAATACACTACATGCACCTTCCTACAAGGTCAGTATTACATATGTGAATGCAGGAAGCAAGAGAAGAATAGCAGCTGGAACTAGAAGACCAAATCCAATTCAGTGACGGAGCTTGTTGTTCCTTCTCACCCCTAGTTTCCAAGCAGTAGATGATCCACTATAACCATTCTGACCAATGCTCTGTCTTTTTGTAATTATTTTTCAGAAAAGGTTCTCAAAGAGCCTTCCTTTGATGGAAATCATGAGCAGGCAAAATAAGCCTACAGATTCAGGCATTTGCCCTATTTACTGCTTTTGCTTTTCACCTACCCTCTTTGTACCTTCATTTTAAACAAGAGGGACTTGCACTTCATGCCTGTAAACTCAATAGCAAAACCATGACTGGCTTCACTAGAACAAACTCTTTCAATCATAACAGAATACTGATAATACTTACTATTTTATTAAAATGCTGTATTTTTTTTCTGCCTCACAAAGCATCTCTCCCCCTTTTTTGTTCCACTGAATGACTAATTTAATCTGTTTAATCTGTAATTAAACACCATTTTAAACACATAAGTTCTTTCCCTTGATATTCCTACTTCTGAGACTGATTTTCTTACCTGCGAAAACATCTTTATGCCAATGACTTTTTTTTTTTTTGCATTATCCTTACGTTAGCCTTAGCTTGTACAAAAAGAACAGCAGCGTCTCCTTCCAAAATCTGCTTTTAAGGAAAATAAGACTCAGCCAATAATAAGAACTTTTTTTTTTTTTTGAAAGCAGTTCATAGGAGGAGGAAGGGTAATTTTCCAGCATGCTCTCAGTTCTGATTACTGTAAGAGGCATTTGAAGTGTTCAGCCCTTCAGTTTCAATGTGTGCTCTAATGAGTGCACTTTGGTGTGGACTCTGAAATACTAAGTTTCTGAAATTTAAAAATAAATGTTCCTTTGTGTGGAAGTAATCCAAATTAAAAGTAAAGGAGTCTGAAGATTAGATAACACCCATTCCACCTTCACTGATACTCATTCCCTGGACATGTAAGTGGAGACTGGTTGGGTCACAATAGGTTACAGGCAGGAGAGTGTTCTGCAAAAAGATTCATTTTGTGAACATTACTTCTCTATTCCTGGCCATTTTTAGGGACAGGCTCCAGCTAGGCTATCAGGACTTTTAGTCTAATTCGTATATTCTTAAGAGCCATCTCACCACAAGAAAATAGCAGCGATACAAATAGCCTCAAACAGTGCCCCTTGTGCAGGGAACTGGGAGCATTTGGTGCTTCTGAAAATCAGGCCACTTGTTCAGATAAGGACAAAGACCAAAGAAGTAGTTAAAGTCTGAATGTGTAAGATCCTGTGCCACATTGCTCCATTATCTTCTGTAATGCCATTACAGGGATGCAGTTAAAGCCCCCAATTTATTTTTTTTTTTATTAAAAAGGGTAACTGTACTTGACAGGCCTAATCCCCCTCTAGCTGAAACGTTATCACTGGCCTCATTAGTGGCATTAGGCTCATCTTGCTCTGCATGGGGATATTTTGAATCTCTGCTAGCTAGCAGTGTTCTCAGACAAGCGATTAGGAGTGCTAACCATCTTGGTTAAAGTTAGGGCAAAGAGACGTTCCTTCTGATGTTCCATTTAGGTTAAATGCATTCTCCTTCTGTTCAACTTGTCTGATACTGTAATGTTAAGCCAAAAACTTATCTAAGTAAAAAGATTAAACATATCTCTGAGGAACGCACAACATCATTACAGCTGAATCATGAGGTTAAAGTGTTGCACCGAGGTTGCAAAATAATAGATAGAGAAGAGATTGAAAGGATAAATCCTTACTCATTTAGCATAGCTGCCCTGTTCCACCTGCTAATGAAATCAGTATGTAAAGTGCATTGGAAAGGGGCTCTACATGTTTCGGTACAAATTACATTGCATTCTGCTATGGAAAATGATGGCTTATTGTAATCATTCTTTAGGATTGTTTTTCACTTGGGATCAGAGGAATGTAATTCAAACATAAAGAGAGTTGCCAATAATTCATTCTTACAGAGCCCTATAAAGATATGTGGCCAATACTGTGGCCTCTTTCAGGAAAAATAATGGTCAGACATTTTGCATGAAATTATCATTTCATTAATGTACCGATTGTTCCAAATGCTTTCAGACTTAAGTATGAATTAAACAGTATCATATTCATCTTAGAGCTGTAGATACAAGCCTCATCACCTGCCATAGCATTACATCTTATTCACCTCTGGAAAGAGACTTGTGTTTATATATTTGAGCATTAAAAGCCCAATGAAGAAAAGCACTTAATCACATGTTTAAGCAATTTAGTGGAGCAGGGTCTAGGGTGGGCGCTAGTCTTCATTAGTGACCATTGCAAAAGCAAGCACACCAATTTTAAAACAATTAAGAAGACATTGTAAGGTGAGACTGCATCAAAGAGTAATGAAGCTGCACTGTTATTGAATAATATTAGGGACACAGGGGTATTTTCCAGCCTTTCCCAGCAAGTTTGCATGCATAAGCTAAATGTAATATTCCTTTAAGGCAATGCATTCTACAGATGGGAAATAGAACCTGATGTTGCCTTAAATTCAGGATGGTATTTTTTAGTCAGTTGGAAATGACAGGTTTCTGCCACATTTTCCGTTATGCAAGCTGAATATGACAATACTTATGTTTTAAGCTGCTGGAGGCATCCAAAGGTGGGTTTTTAACCAACAGTCAGACCAAAGGTGTATTGAAAAGAGATCACCAAAACAATCTAATTTAGACATTAAGTATATGCCTTAAGTGCTGTCCAAATGAAATTCCCATGACGTCATGTCTGTAGCCTTTGATTCTCTTGAAGAGGATGAAGATATCAGCGAAATAATTGATAACTATCTCAAAAAACTGTCTGTAGGTCCCTGTAAAAATTGTATTTTCTATGATGGCTGAGCCTCTGATCTTATCATACAGCTCTGCTGGATCTATGGTTTCCAGGCATATCTGCCTTACACAGGCTCTAAGCACAGCCAAGGGTGGCAGGAGCCTAAATTCTACACCCACTTCTGCCACAGGTTAGTCCTTGTAGTGCTAATCCCGAAAAACAAGTTTTTCCCCAGACAGGAAGATTAATGAGCCTCATTTCCTATAAATTTATGGCTCGTGGCTAATTGGATTTGGCTGTTGCAAAGGTGAAACAGCCATTTGAAGTTTTCCTTGCAGCTGTAGCTTCTCTATGGGCTTCTTCCTGAGTGAGTGGATTCTTGGATGTCTAATACGGATTCAACTTTTCCTGCTTCCTCTTCCTCATTTGACAAGGTTCTTTCTGTTGTGCCTGAACACCTATTTTCATACAGTTTTTTAGGAATGCTGATCCAACATTCTACCTCCATCAAACTTGATTGGAACAGACACTAGGTCAGAATATGCCTGGTGTGAGGAAAGAAGATGCAAGAACAGAAGTCTTGTTTCCATAAAATGTCAGGTTTTGGAGGGCAGCCTAGGGCTGCAGAGCAAACTCATTATCCCATTCCAGAAACAAGGAGTCAGGAGCTTAGAAAACATGTAAGTGAATATTGGGCAAGTAGAACGAGCATCACAAGGGCTAAGAACCGAGACCTACATTTGCAGCATGCAGCATAACTGAAGAGATAGGGGCAGGGATTTCTGCCTGAAAATGTGACAGTTTCTCAACATCTGTAACCAGCGGAGTCTTCAAAAACACTTGGGCTCAAGTGCTGTCATATAATGCTGTGTATTCCCCAGAGAATACATTTCATTAAATCACCACTACTGCCTGGAAACTAGAAGAGTGGTAAGAGACCATTGCCTTCACCTCATACCACTCAGGAACTATCAGACAGCTGCTGACATGACTTTTCAAAGGGGTGCACAGAAGGCAATGGAGGGGAAGATTTTCCTTTCCCCTCTCCTTCTTTAGCTCTCCAAAGCTTACGCTTCTCAAGTCAGCTCCTGAGCCACCTCCTCTTCCTCCCTCTCCTTTCAGTGAATTATTTACCCTTGTGTCTTAGGTTCCTCTTCTGCACAATGAAGCCAGTGTTAGGCTAACAAAAAAAACACCTGCAGCTATCCTGATGAGTACTAGAAAACTCCAGCGTGTGTCATTAGCTGTATTTTATAGGTGGGAAAATTAAATTAAGATTCAGAGAATTTGAGTGACTTGGTCTGACAGGAATCATGATCCAATGACTTCATATGAGCCTTACATGACAGCACAAATCAAAACACAAAGGTTTGTATAACTGAGTTATAGAAAAGCAACAGCGACTTCTGTTGGTAGGGCTGTCACTCGTTTAACAGGTTAGTCTAATTCTGAAACAACCTCCGTATTTAAATTCCTTCAGCAGACCCTATTTAATGTGATCTAGAAAGTCCAACACAACTTACTGCTAGCTGGTAGAATGCTTTGGGAGTGTGTCTTAAGCTTTGAGGTTGCAGAAAATCTTCTAAGGGCTTTTACGTATGTTGATGGGTGAAGAAAAAGGCAGCAGAGAAAGACAGAAGGGAGAGCAAGAACATGAGATCCTTCAAAGATGTCTTTGGCTGGAGATTTCAGAGTATAGAGAGAGAGAAAAGGTTTGGAGATTTCTGGAGATTTTTTTTCCCCAGAAAATTAGAGGTGAATTAAACCTTCAGTCATTTTTAAGGATGAAAACTACCACTCAAAAAAATCCATTAAAAGAAACAAATGAACAAATGTAAGCAAAAAATTCCTAAGCCAGCATAACTCCTGAAACATCAGTTTAATATGCTCCACATGTGAAATATTTATATGCATTCAACATAAGGTGAAATTTCACAGTGGTTGTCTTGTGTAACCACAAGGTTGCATTAACAAATCTGAAGGTGACAAAAGCATAAATGAATGCATGAAAGGAACAAGGCCAACAAAGACCTAAAAAAATAACTTTAGTTTATTTCATTTTTCAGACATTCAAGGCAGTGGACTACCTAACTGTATATTTTTTGCAGTGCTGGGTTTGCATTACCACAAACCTTTACAGCCTTATATTAAATTCTAAAAGTGAGTCAAGGATTTGCCTCTTTGCATTTTGTAGCCATAATTCAAGAGGCAGAGAAAGAACTATTTAACAGAGAAAATGAAAATATTATTTTATTAGGACTATAGCCACAAGTGAACATGGAAAACAAAGCAATTAAAGTAGGAAATATCGATATTTTGGTAGAAAATAAAACACGTCAAGCATGATAAAATGGACCCACATAGTTGCTTAAAAGTGTGTGTGTATGAACATACACAAACTGGAGAGATACAAGTGTATGTAGACACACTGATTTAGAGAGATCTGTGCAGGCTTCTTTGCTGATTATTATTGTTGTTATTATTGTTATTTTTGGTTTTTGAGAGAGAATCCTACCCAACATGTTTTCCTATTTCTGCTCTTCACAATGATACAAAACAGAGGAGAGTTTAGCCAAAGCTGAAGTGAATGCAACAATTCATGGCAATTACAGTTATCAAGTTTTTGGTAAACAGGTCTAGAGGACCCGTGCTGCTCATTTCTGAGGCCAGCCTCCCCTCCACTGCAGTCAGACTAGTCACATAATCCCACTCATGACACTCATGAAATCGCCCGTACATGCATTCAGTTCTGGACTCCCAGTGCTGTGTTTTCTACACTGGATGGAAACCTGATTCCAAGCTTCCATTCAAATTATGCCACCTAGTCTTCTATGTTGTCTTTTTGCTTTCGTGGCTTGTACTTTCCTTCATGGTTATAAGGAGCAACAATATCCTTCTTAGACTTTTTTCTGCTAGGCTAAGCCAACCAAGTCTTTTCATCCTCCTTGTAAGACAACTCATCAGTCTTTCAGTGCAACAGTTTTCTTTTTCCCTTTTATATGTCCCAGCTTCAGTTCATCTTCTTGAATAAGACACTTAGTACATAAGAGGCATTGCTCTGTCAGTGACCTGTGTCTTAAACAATAGCTCTGAGACATTCCCTGCCTCCACTGCAAACACCCTCCTAACACACCTCTGCATCACACCCGCCTTCCTCGTGGCTGGAAAGCACTAGTTCTCATCTTCATCTGTGGATTAACGACTGCATGCAGATCTTTCCCTTATTTCCAGGTGCCAATAGCAGGATGACAGTCGGTACATATATACAGCCCAGACACCCATAACATCACTTACTACAATATGTTACCTCAGCCCATGATACTCTGATACAGTAAAATATAGGGAAAATTAATCTCTGCTATTCAGACTTTTGATATGAAATGTTCAACCCGTAATACCCATGTTTTATTAGAGGGAGTGCTATTGGGCAGCTTTGCATACCAAATTGGTCTCCAATTAGCATTTTCTGTTCTATTTTTTTCACATCAGGGACCAGCAAGAAACCAATGAATGGCAGCTAAGCAATGAGAGAAATAAAAGCACTTGAAAGTAAAAATCATCAAGTCAATAATAATGCTATTGCTATTATTAAGGGAAAACATAAGTGCTGTATAAATGAGCCTTATGGTTTTGTATGCCAGTACATAAATATGTAGTTCTGTAGACAGAAATCAAAACTAAGTGATTCACTGCAACAGATATAATTAGAGAATATATCTGGAAATACTTTTTCCCCTCCTTCCTTGACAAAAATTTTCTTCTCCTCCATACGTGCATCATTCTTATCACACCATAGAACTTTCAGGGGAGCAAATATGAATCCTTAGAGTTACAATAATGAAATATGCAAAAGAGAGAAGAACAGAAGAACAACATTGCGGTGTCGATCATACTAATTCCTTCTGTAGCTAAAAGCTGGAGCGGGAATAATTCAAGGTGTAATTACGAAGTTAGAAATTGAAAAGTACCCTGTAGGAACTTGGAAAAAGAGAGAGGAGGAAGGTAGAAATGAAAGGATCCCCAAGATGTAACCTAATATGCAAGAACATTATACATTTAAATATGAAAATGGATCAGCTTCCTTTTCATGGAAAATTGGAAAATGTCTCTTGAATGTATCTTTACAATGGAAATAAAAACAACCACCATCATCAGAATGCTAATATTCACTAATGAACATTGGACGTTAAGAAGAAAAAAATGATACCTAAAGTATGCAAACACTCTAAGACACACATGTACCTTTCTCGACAGCCCACCGAAGCTGCTGTGGGGATACTCTGTATAAACCTGGAAAGACTTTGGATTAGTCTTGGTTTGTACTGAAGCAAAGGCAGATGTGCTGAAAAATATCAAGAGTTGAGGGCTCTGTGTCTTTCCAACAGAGTTAGCTAAGAAGGGAATTCAGATGCTAAAGATACAGGAAATCCCATCCTGTGGTTGTCCTCTTTCAAAAGGCACTTAGACCTTTACCCCTTTTTCTGGTAAGAATTTGAAAATATGTTATATTTTCTACCCACAACAAAACGATCTGCGTCCCCGCTGGCTAAAGGCATGACTGAACTTCTGGGGAAGTACTTGTTTTTTCTTCCTCTGCTGCAGTTCATCAGATGGGTAATTCCCACTACTGTGTCAGAGCCACAGGATGTCCTCTAAATATAGGTAGGAAGGATGAAAGCTCCACAATGTGTAGTATGGTTGGTGGCCTCTTCACGTATTTTGGGCAATTCAGTGGACTGCCACTGAGCTCCTGCTACCTAAAAAGAGCTCACCAGCTTTCAGTTTTTATGTGGCTCTTTTTGTCATTCCTCCATTTCAGGTAAAAAGTCTATAGCAACTAGTTTTCATTCTGATACATCTGAAGGATGGGGACAAGAGATGTAGCTTATTTCAAGAGATGCTTTCATTTCCAAAATTAGCTTCTTACATAGCATGTGTGCAGTGTACGTATATAATTTGTATATACTAAAATGTCCAGAATTCACCTGGATTCCCATGACGTCTCACAAAGTGCTATGACCAAGGTTCTTATCTGAGATTCCTAACGGGACCTGGCTCAGCAAATGCTGTGCTCCCACCCTCTGGAAAGCTGAACCCCAAAGTTTGGTCCCAAAATAATCCAAATGAATAGTCACGTTCATCCTTCAAACTGCACTTTACCCAGGAGCATGCTGGAAACACACACGTGCTTTTACCTCAAGGTTTCTCAGAGGTAAAGCATTATGTCCTTTCCACGTGGCAGCATTGCACTGAAGTCTTTGCCATTCATTGCCCACAGTGAGAAACAAAGACAGTGAACAACAACTTTGAAAAGAATATACAGTAACAATAAATCAGTTAAAGTACTAAATTCAAAAGTATTTTGTTTCTAGTTTATAATGAAAAACATCTTCAGACAAAAGATTTCTCCCTTACAAAAACAGTGTTCCCAAAAAGCTGCCATTTTGCCCTCACCTTGGCAATGTTTACTCTTCAGCTGCAGCTCTGAAAATTAACAAGTACATGCCTTTTGCCTTTTAGGCTAATTTAATTAAAAGCGATATGAGATTGTATTATACCTCCTTAAAATACTGTTGTAAGAAACAGCCTGGGGAACCGCTCCCCAGCTGCTTTAGAACAATGCATAATTCTGTTTAACTTCCCAAGCAGTGAACAATGCTGGTTTATCATAACTACTTGGAAGGTTGCCATGCCACAACCTAACACTTCTCTTCTTTATTATTGTAATTTCTTACTTCTTAAACTCAGAGAATGGATACCCAATGGACTGGGGAGAATATTTTGTGTGATTCTGACACCTTTGAGAAAACTAAACTTTGCTGTTTGCTTGTCACTCATCGAACACGGAAAAGCTCAGGAAATACAGACACACTCCAATAATTGTGCAGTGCCTCAGGATATAAGTATCTGTGATATATAGCTATGTAATGGTTACTGGGAAGATGCTTTGAACAGAAAAAAGTATGGTGTGTGCAGCTAAAATACCACGTGCTGTGGGTCCGCAAGAGTATATGCTCTCTCCAAAAGCACACATACCATTTTGTGGCATTCAACATTTATAATCATATACTCCAGGAGTAGTTCAGCTTGCAAATTCTGTGTAGAATTTACCTATAGAGGTAACTTAAAATGAGCATAAACTTCAGGATGAGTAGGTATAGGTTAATTTTTATAATAAGGCAGATTTCTAGTGCCTGAAATGTTTATTTGCATATCAAAGGTACCAGAAAAGAAAAGCAGTTGCTCTAGCTGAAACTGGTGATAAACTACCTTGTGATCTTAATTTCATGAAAATACAGTTCATGCATCATAATATTCATGTAAGTTTGCTTTCATTGTGTTGAGCAGCACTACAAGCATTTAACTGGGAAAAAATATCTAAATGCTTTGGAAGTAGGGGATTGTAGGGAACATCTCTGCAATGTCAAGACTGATTTTCACTGCCAGACAGAAAAGCGCTGCCTGACAGGCTGTCCAGCATCATGGTTGACCCACAGGCTAAAAAGGTTTTATTTCACCGCAAGCAGAAGAGAATGAGTTGACTAGGAACCCATGTGAGTGGGGAAATGTGCTCAGCACAACTCCTTGCCTGGCTTAGGAAACTGTGGGTACTCAGACTCTCTCAGAACTGGGTCTACTGTATTTTCAAGAACACTCTAGCAATGGAAATTCATGGCTAAGTCCAACTAGCATTTTGATAATTTGTCCTCTGGATGACAAGGATCTTCATGCTAAGAGAAACAATACTAAAATGGATGAAAAGATTTCTGCTTTTGGTGGAATGGAATATCTGCTGTTTAAATAATTATTTTCTTTTTACAGGGGCCTGATTCGTTCTAGTATTTGAATACCAGAAGGGTTTGTAGTTGGATTTTTTGGGAGGGTTGTTTACTAGTTTTACAATAATGTCAATGATGACACAATATAACACTGTAGATTTAGAGAAACACAAACATGAAATCAAGGTTCACAGACAAGAACAAAGTTCCTTGTTCTTTTCTTTTTTTCCTCTTAGATATTCATTTATCTCTGTGAGTAACCAAATCAACAGGAGAATCACTCAGGTACTTCTATCCATTTCAACTTAAAAAATAAAGTACTTCTATCCATTTCAACTTAAAAAATAAAAAAAAGGAAAGAAAAGGAAAAAAAGAACCCAAAGATGATGTTGCCGATGAAAAATCTTTTACCTTTTACAAACAATGGCCACAAAATCTTGTGAGGCCCACTAATCTTTACTGAGTCAAATTTCCTATTAAAGCCAATAGGAGTTTTGCCTAATAAAAGATAAAAAGCTCTTTCCCCAGAACTACAATATTTTACAAAAATGTTTCAAACCACTGCACGTGTAATAGGGTCATCTAGAAACACTTCTGGAATGGTTATACTAGTTTCCCATAATAGTATTGCAGCTGATATTTATTGAAATGCAGACATGAATCAAGTTAAAATTACCCTCAAGTTGACTTTAAATTCTGGAATCAATATTTAGGTTAATAATTAATTAAGCTAAATTACTTTAATTAATTCATTAAATGAAACTGATTTAGTTTAAACTTTAGAAGAACCAAAAGAAGGGGATCTCTGGCAGGTGGGTCTTGCCTGGTTTTCCAATTTTCCATTGTCTTTTTCTGTGTCTTTAAATTACTACATAGCTTGTCATGCCTGAATCTCTCCAGTCTGCCTATATTGCTACTGGGATATATATAATAACTACAGAAAAGGTTCAAAGACAATTTTTTTTTTGTTTTTTTTTTTTTACCTCAGTGATTCCTTACATGACCACCAGTAAATTTCTGAATCTCAGCCTATGTATTTGTTTAAAAAGGAAATATTACACCACCACCAATAACCCAACCTCAGAAAAGGCGCTGCAAAATTTAATTAACATTTAAACATGTTCAGTGATCCTTAGGTGACAGAGAGTCTAAGTACTTTGTGACTGTTACACCTTGGAGTGGTGCAAGACCATAAAAATAAAACTCCCCACGTAGCACACCTGACAAATTAGTCTGAGAAAAATGGAGACATGTAGCTCACATGCCACTCAATCTCTGTAGCTGGGCTATAAGGGCCCTTGTATGGGTGTGCCTGGATTTGCACACCAAGCTGCATACTGCTGTTATTCTTATTATTCCCCCGTATTTTTCTTTTACTGAGCAGGTTCCAGCAATCAGATGGATTAATGACATGTTGCTTCATAACAACGAGTCAAGTGTTCCTTCTTGTGAAAAGATAAAATAAAATAAAACACTTCACTAACAAGATTCATTAAAAAGGCAAGCAGCCTGATTCAAACCCAGATCTAGCCTAGCGCACCTGCTGCACAGCCTGCCTACCAGCTCCAGCTGTGGGTGCTGAGGAGGGGTAAAGAGCTGGATGCAATCCAGCCGGTGTTTGCCCGCACACAAAGTGTTATCCTGGGATAACATGCTAGGATGCAGAGCAAATCCCCACAAAAGACTTTATGCAATTTCCATGTTAACTTTTGTTTCCTAAATCACAAAAGAAGGTCTTGCTGTCAAGCAAATGTGAAATTAATGCATTTTTCAGGCCTTCCTGTGTTGTTATTTCTTGCCTCCTCTCTTATCCCCCAACACAAGCTGCTAGAAGCAGTAAAAGCTCAAACTGAAGAGACACAAAGTTAAAGATCTGAGCCTGCTAAGTGACAGGAATCCTCAGGTCAAATCAGTGAACCCCGGGGATGCTCATCTCTTATTTCAAACATTCAGCAGCTCCTAGACTCAACCTCCAAAACACCATCAGTTGCAAACCTCTTTAAGCCAATCTACCATGACACAGTGAGTATTTTAGCATCTGTAGGGCACTACTGTTCCATCTTTTATACCTGTCCAATCTACCCATACCTTTACCACTAGTGACATAAAAAGCATGGAAAATGGCTTCAGAAAACCGGTACACACACACAAAAAAAGTAGCACAGTTTGTTTTTCTTCTAAAGCAACATATGCAAATCCACTACAGGGCTTACTATTTATGTTTCCCTTCTGTTTGTCTTGTAATATGGCTATTTGCACTGTTTCTGTCATAGGTTGCAATACAGGCAACTGAATGTCAGGATCCTATTGAAACTGCAGAAGCTTTGATTTCTCTGAGCCTGGATTTATGTACCCTGCCTCCTTTTTGTATTCTCTTATCCTACTGATATTAATTCTGAGCTGATGTGTCTCTAGATGTCATGGCATGCTTTGTACTGCCAATGTTGTGAATAAAGTAATACTTGATGGAAGTGGGGTAACTAGCACACATCCAACACCAGAAGCACCAGTTATTCTTCCATACTCTGTTTCTCACAAAAGATAGCTCTGATGGTTCTTAGCAGGCATCAGGGCTGGGATTGAAGATGATGATGAGTCTTTAATCTTAGAAATGACAAATCAGGAAGTCCTAAAATAAAAAGGTTGGAAAAAAACAGAAAGGGATCTTTCTAAGCTTGTCAGACTGCTAGAGCTAACTAACACTAACTCATCTGCCGTGGGGCACTCCAGGAGGTAAAAGGTACATCTTTCTTTAGTGTCAAACTTTTGAAGTTACCCCATAGGGTGCAGTCAGTGCTGTTTCATGCCTTAGGGGTAGATTCTGGGCTGCTTAATCACAAATTCAATAATCTAAGTAGTCCTCTTGAATCATGCGCTAAGTAAGAGAAAATATTTTGTGAATGCCACGTGTAATAAGAGAATTATTTGCAGGGCAAGACAAAGAAATGACGGCTTCTCTCCCTACTGAACTTGCAAGCAAAGTGCAGGATACCGTGCCAGACACAGACAAGCATGACACTGGCAGCACTCAATCTGAATGCCGGGCTGAGCAGCTACATCTTCAGGCTTCCTGTGAGGAGGATGAGAGTTTGGCATGTATGAACAGAGACGCTGTTCCAGCCATGAGGGGCAGCATGAAAGGCTGGATTGAGAGACAAAGCAAGCAGTTGGATAGAAGGTGAAGGCAAAATGGTGTGAAAGGAAGGGGTGCAGAAGAACTGGAAAAAAGAGAATGGAGCAAGCTCTAGCTGCTGTCTGCTCTATGTGACCATCACATGGGCATGTGCTACTGAACAAACTTACAAGGAATGACTGAGAAAAGTATCCAGCACGTAAGCAATACACACACAGTTAGAACCTGGGACCCAGCTTCATTTCAGTTATTATTTTTCCTCCAGCCCACACATTTGTGTGCTGTTGATGAAGATTTCTTTTCTCTATTAAGTCATAGCAGGCCTCAGCCTAAATAATACCAGTACTGAACCCGTGACCTTTTAAGCCATGCTGTCAGGCAGGGGGGCTGCAATAACGTGAAGCAGAAGTAACATTGAACCGGCAGGGTACAATGGCCCCATTATTGAGTTTGCTTGCACTTGCCTGACACTGGGTAAAATCCCCTGAACGATGTCAAGACCTTTTAAATGTCAAGTCTTCCTGGCTCTGGGTTCTTGTGCCTGAAAGCTCCTAAAAGAGCAGCAGGGTCTGGATTGCCAAGAGTGATTGCAGGCTGTTTACGGAGGAAGGCAAGCAGGGGCAAATGAAAAGAAGAAAAATGTGCCTGGGAAAAGAGATTTTTGCAGCAATCTGTGAGATTTTTGCCTGGTAACTAACTTAGGATTCATGCAACTTTTGCAAACAGTTGACCTGATGCTGCCCTCTGGGTTGAGAGCTAAATTCTGTATTTACTAGCTACCGTGGGAGAGGTGAAGCAGATTGAAAGTAGTGGTGTTGGGTATTTATGAACAAATCACTTTCAAAGCGGAGGGCAAATAGCCAATGAAATCTGGCTTGTGAATTTAATATGGTTTTGTCAGCATATGGTGCCACTCAGGGGACATGAAGGAGATGCTTTTGTTACATATGTAGTGTGACTGGCAAGGAAGCCGTAATGAGAAGACTGAAGCAAAAATAGATGTTTCTTGTAAATACATTTGAGCAGAGGAGATGAAGGAACACAGAAATTATTCAAACATCCATTAGCGATCATACTACTTCTTGTGAATTTTGAGCTGCACCTTGCAGGATGAATGTTCTGAATTCCTTGTAGCAGAAATGGGAATACACAAACAAACAAGCAAAGGCATGAATAGAACTTTTGTTGTTGTTGTTGTTGTTGTTGAAGTCACTTGTGCAAAATATTACTAAATGCAAGTCAAGACTTTTGAAAAAAAAAGAATCAACCACAATATAGTGATTTCATCTGGATAGACTCATTTGATGTCCATGCTCCAAAACTCCCACAGACTTCACAGGGTACCCACCCTCAATCTGTTGCATCTTTTTTGTTCTTTCATTAGAGTCAGAGTCTCTTAACAGAGAGTCACAGAAAACTCATGAACTGCAAACAAAGAAGAAAGAAGAAAAAGATGTCCCAGGTGAACTTGAAAATGTTCCCAGTGTTCCCATTCTACCCTTGGAAAGGTTTCAGTGGACTTTGGCACAGTCCCTTCAAGCTGAAGTCTGTGAACATGAGGAAGGTATTAGAAACAATAGAAACTTTCAGCAAATGAGTTCTTTTGCACTAATTCCCTAGGAGAATATAATACTCCGAGAGTGCTGGAAGATCCTTGTGCTAGGTACTTTACTTTTGGCAACTGCAGTAACTTCCTTGTAGACAAGTCTTTAGTCCTTCATTTACTATCCACCATATGCTGTGGGCACTTACACTTGTTTGGCAGAGTAGAGGACTGTTGTAACTGCAGCACACAGCCCAGCTGAGCTAGATATTTGCCGAAGTAGTGCAATGATCAGGAATTATTCTGCTTCTTCTGATACATCTTGTATTGCTAGATGAACAGTCCCAAAATGTCACATCTAAATCCATGACACATACAGGCAACATGATACTACTATCTCCTGCAGTCCCATTTTTCTTTGCTTCTTATATCTGTCGTGAACATGGAACCAGAATGGATTCAGATTTTTTTTTTTTTTAATAAGGAACAGAACTCATACCACACTTGAGAGAAAAATTACAACAATATGAAGTTTAACGCAACATCATTCTGTCACGGTCCGATACTTTCCAATATTGAATCAAAGATGGAAAGGTAAGAGGAAGGAAAGCTAGAGCCAGTGATTCTTCCATGTGTGAAGCAAGCTCTGCTACCTGATTTGATAGTTATTTGCCTCCCAAAAGCAGCCACGGTGTGTGACCAGAAATTCAGGCCATAGAAAATTGCAGCACCAAGAGACAAGCCTCATCAATTATTGTTTAGAAAATACTTCCCTTATAAACATGTTTTCAGGTATTCAGAACATTCTTAAAGTAAAGAAAGAAAGAAAGAAATGGGGGAAAAAAGACAAGCTATCCTTGGGCAGAATATCTTTAAATAGTCCTGCGCCGAATAGAGACTTTTTAAGAATTCTCCTTAGCTCTTTTAGAGGTTCCAAGTAATTCTTAAAAGCTCATTTGTACTGTCTTATTTATATTTCATTATTTTGTTCTCTTTAATAAAATTTAGAAGTAAATCCAGATTCTGATGTGACTACCAGTGGCCTTTGGCTTATGGTCCCTTCTCTTTGTTCTTACTTTCTGTCTCTTCATTTATCAAATGCTGCTACATTTGATGATCAAATATTTGAGTAGGATCACTATCCATTATTTTACTGCTTTGTGGCTGACATTCACTTAAAAAAATACAGAGTGGAAGACAGAAAGGTAATCTTTTTTCGCAGAGCTCCTAGCAAATAGGCATTAATCTAGTTTGAAGATCTCATTATTTAAGTCAAGATCTGCTTTTACTTCTAGGCATATACATGCAAAATGTTCTCAACAATGTGTCTGATGATTTTTGTAGGATGTCCACCAAGAGGCCACAAGTGTCCTAAAAAAAAAATATTCATTATTCACAAATATTCACTGAGATTCATCACCCATCTGTTACATTGCCTGCACACAGCTCATTGTGCAGAGCAGAGATTTGAATTTCCAGTTGCTTTTTCTAAAAACAAGTCATAGCATTCATTTCAGTTTCTTGATGGCAAAGTATGGCCTGTGAAAGAATCAGTTTCAGCAAACCTAATGATTGAGTGTAAAAAAAAAAACAAACAAAACACCGAACCACCTTCCAGTGATCATTCTGCAATACAGATTTGATTTTCACTATTGTGAATAATATTCCTATTTTGGAAGACAGAATACATACCACACACAAAAAGAGGTACCAGTACAGTAAAAAAGAATTTGCTTAAAAATCACAGTAAACAATAACAGACTGTCAGTTTTGAGTGTAATGACCCAGCTGTCATTATTGCCATGGCTGCAAATTCTCCTTGCCTGCTGGGCCGCAGAATGATGTTGTATCAGTTGGATGTCAAGAGCCTGATACTGCCACTAATCAGTGTGGCTAGGAGCGCACTGCATATGGCAGAGTGTGGCTCCCCCAGTCAGCTGGGCTCTAACTGGCCCCAGAGCAGAGCTGCAAACAAGGCAGAAGGAGAAGAGGCACATTGCACGTACATCGTGAGGGTTTGGGGTCTGCTCAAATCCTGCCATAGAGACCTTCCTGTTGACTGGGAATCTGCAGCTGCAAATGCCACGTGAGCAGCTGGAAGAGCTGTGTGAGGGGGAAGCAGAGACCTAACAGCGTCACTGCTGCGCCCCACAGCACCGGGTGCTGCTGCACCAATGCTCCCAGGTCTCATTCCGCCAAGAACATCAGTAGCCTGAGCAACCTCATCTAGTTGGAGATGTCCCTGCTCACTGCAAGAGGGTTGGACTAGATGACCTTTAAAGGTTCCTTCCAACCCAAACTATTCTATGATTCTACGTGTTTTTTGAGAGGTGTGCAACTGCAACACTAGAGCAGCACATGCTGTAGCACGAAATTCAGCTGTGCCTAAGAATTTCAGGACAAGCAACAGTAACTTATTCATCCTCTCTTTCTTTTTTTCTGCTTCAAGATGGCATTTTCCTTTTAATGCAACTGAAACTTGTAGCTAGATTTTGGCAGAAGACATTTTTCTAAAGCAGCAGCCTTAAATTTCAAACAAATCTTAAAATAACGGCAGTCTTCGTAGAAGTTCAGAAAGCAAACATTTGAAAACTTAAAGACAAGGGGGAGTAGGGGGGAGCATGAGAAGAGAGAGTGAACAAAAATGCCTAGTTTGATAGCCATAGTGAAGGCACTCCGCAAATAAGTGCAAGGTAGGTAACTATACTCCCACACCAGTCACTTAAATGCTTACAGCTCTAAGTAAAATAAGGTCCACCTATATTATGGTCTTCTAAAAAATTCACTTCTGCTACACTTATAAGGCTTGGCCAGAGGTACCCTTAGTATAAGTGGGCCAGTACTGCTTCAGACCTTTCCTGGCCAGAAAAAGTGTTCTTAGAAAGCAACTTTAAAGTTATGCATGTTGAATACCTGCTGACAGAAAATTTTGAACTCCCACTGGCAGATGCATGAGCCCTAAGTTGTTGCTTGTCCATTCAATTAGTAGGAGGAGGGGGAAAAAAAAAAAAAAGGAAAGTGAAAGAAAATATGCTATTTGAGTTCTCCAAACAATCACAACTTAACAACCCAGTTCAATGCTACAATATTTGTAATCAGTCTATACAGTGAAAAAAAAAAGTATTTTTTTATTGAATGTGTTTAAATAATAGATAAATTTAAGGAAATTGTAATCTGTTTTGCTAAGAAGAAAAGCAGGCTAAATTAATTGAATAAATTATTCATTGTAAATTATGGGCTCAGTCTGCTATTGTGTCTTTGTATATATATACATTCATCTTCTGGCATCTCTGCTGAGCTTGCTAACGAGTATACCAATTAGTAACAATAGTACTGGTGGTTTTATTTTAGATGTACTTGCCTCTACATTTCCTGGTTTTGTTTGGTACCAAAGGCTGAGTACTAAAAGGACACAGATTCTTCCATTTCAAACAAAATCAGAAAATACTGGAAGTCTAAAAAAATAATAGCAAGTAGACAACTTGTCTGAGCTTTACAGCTTGCTCCTTCAGTCAGAAATTTGAATTAATTTCAACAAGTGCCCAGGCTTTGGTATAGGTATTTGGAATAAGCCTTCCAGTGTTCACAATTGTTGCTTATCTCTGTTGCTATCTGGATATCCGCCCCCAGGAACAGATACACCTCCAACTTAAAGTATGTAAAATGAAGCCTATTCTATAGTAAATATTTATGCTTGTGTAGTGATTTGGAAAGATAGATGTTGCATGTCTGACTTGGGTAAATCAAAGTGAAGTAAAAGAAAAATCCATCTGAGGCTTCACAAGAGACTCAGGGGTGTTGGGACTTGAGCTGCTTCATGGTCAGACAGTACAACTTGAAGGGTTCAGCAAAACCCTTAGTTTTTTTTTTAATTAAATTCAAGTCTTTCAAAAGTTTGAGACAACATTGAGCTAAAGAAGTCTAGGGTGAAATAATCTGATCTGATTTTACATGTCTACAATATAGATGTCTGTCAGAGTCTGCCCTCCATGGCTGCTTTTATAACGGTACTTCTACTGCAGTTCCTTCTACTTTAGCTGTCTGCTTAGGTTGAGGCGAACTACTGTGCCAGCCACTTTGTCTCCATGAATGGCAAAGTAAAGTAGCGGGGGTGACCGGCTCAGGTGAAGTCAACTGCGATGTAGATACATGGCTGACCACAGGCCCTTGTGCCTCAGGACCAAATTAGAGATGGATGAGGAACTGTGGTAATGCCTGTGGACAGATGCTGACCAATAACACGTTGTCCATTCATGGAAAGTGCTGTCCCCAGCATTCAGGAAAAAAACGATCAAATGTACAAAGAATGAGCAAGAAAGTTAAAGCCTCAGTACCTGCTGCCTTCCTCTAAACCCAAAGTTTATTAAAACCAAGCAAACCAGGATGTGAAAGCACTAAAGCCCAGAAAAAGATGACATACCATTTTCCAGCTTACAACTTCTGCACAGGTTTCACTTATTTCACCTCCCTTGCCCACTGGAAAGAATTAAGACAAATGAAGCAAAAATGACTATGTCTTTAATAGTAAGTAAAATTGTCCAAGGTCTATTGTCTTGTCCAAAGTGAGCAATATGGCTTATGTCTGCATAACTAAGCTGTCTTTGACTTGCCAGCCCAGTGTTTTAAACAGTTTCTGACCTGTAGTATTCTCTGAATTGTGTCCAGGCACTGTTTGGAAAAATACTAATTGTCATGGGCCAAAACTGGCAGAGAGCAAGCTAACAGTTTAGCAGTGTGGGTCACTAGGGAGCACTGGTTCAAGAGTATTCCTTTATCTCCTTAGCTTCCTAGCTTGATCTCACTAGGGCTAGCTTGGATTTTCTGGCCTTATTATACCTATTCAATGAGGTAAAAATTAAATTACAGACACTACATCAAGGGTAAAACTGGAAATCTTCAGGCTTTATGCAGCTACATCTTCACCTAAAATTCATGGACTTGCTTTGTTACACCCTCATATCCTATGGCAGTCAAGCTTGCGGGGCCCCAATCCTTTCATTGATTGTTCTGTTTATATACTGACTAGGAATGGTCTACTTTGTACTCTTCCTGTTCCAAAAATGAACACTATTGTTTTCTTCAGAAAACATATACAAATATAGCTTACATGATGTGATATGAAAGAGCCAGTGGAAAAACTGTGGATTGACAGTCTCTCTTCCAAACCTCTCAACTCTTTCATTGAATTTATTTGAAAAACATTCATTGAAATGTTAACTTGCAGTTACCATTTCCATGGCATTTTTATTTGGTTTTTAAATGAGTTGACTTTATCTGCTAAGCTAACTCGTGACTGTTTTCTGGGTGGTCTTTTGATTTCTCTTCACATCTGTGTATCTCACCCTCAATGTGTACCTGCTCTCATGGGAGGCAGTCATGGACAGGCAGCCAGCCCCAGCAGACAAACTGATAGGTTTTCTTACACTAAGACTGTGGACAGATCTCTTGCCATATGATGCAGGGTTTTTGAGATAACCAAATTAAACTGAAACTGGCAGGATATAGCATTGCAGATATTACTTAATAACATAATTACTCAGTCTAAAAATTACAGAGAATCCAGGTAGCCCACTGAGCATGAATATATGGCTGCCTTTGCTATCTTTCACAAACTCTTGCTTCCTTGCTATATATCCCTTTGCAGTCAGCTGGAACAGCGTTTCTGGAAAACTCAGAATTTCTGAAGGATGGAACTTTTGTTAAGGATTAATGTAGCAACAAAGCAGCACTATAAAACCAGAACAAAGATTCGTTATAAATGAAACTGTTGACTGCCAAAACAACAGCCTATGCTAGGGATTTATTATGATCCTAGTCCTTTGACTTTCATCAAGGTTGGATATGGTGGTCTGGAAATCTATCATTGACTGTCTCTTTAAATAGAGGAAGTTGAAGATGCCGTAGCACTCTGTATTCTGTTCATTCTCAGACAGGAGTCAGCATGAAGGTTCACATGAGCCTGAAGGTTCACCTGGTGACACTGGTTTTGAGAGGAAACTCCTAACGTCACACTGCAGAATAAGGCTGAGGACTTGGATGTGGGCAATGCTGGCACTGCCATCCTCTCCTTAAGGTCACTGATGTGATGACCACCTGGGCTCAGTACTCTCCAGGGACTGCTATCAATCTATGCTGTCTATCAAAATACTTCTGGGATTAATTGCTAGACTTTTCTGCCCTGGGGAATCACACTGGCAGAGGATTGTTTCAAGGGGAACAGCAGAGAAAATGATCCTGAAGTTCCTTTCTGTCAACTGCTCTGCACGGATGAACGCACTCATTAGAGCTGTTAACTGGGGATGGGGTGTGTGTGAGTGTGTGCAACAGGCCATCCCAAAGATCTACAGAGATAGAAGGAGATCGCTTTATTTTCTGTACTGCATAACCTGTGATTTGCTGGATCATTATTCAGCTTGGTTTCTGTTGCAATGTAAAAATTACAGAGAACTAGTACTCCTTGGTAAAGGGTGAGTGCCAGGTTGTCTTTGCTTCCTGCTTGCAGAGTCTCTTAGTTCCTTGCTAGATCATAGAATCATAGAATCATAGAATGGTTAGGGTTGGAAGGGACCTTCAAAGGTCATCTAGTCCAACCCCTCTGCAAGGAGCAGGGACATCCCTGACTAGATCAGGTTGCTCAGAGCCTCATCCAGCCTGGCCTTGAACGTTTCCAGGGAGGGGGCCTCCACCACCTTTCTGGGCAACCTGTTCCAGTGTTCTATAACTCGCATCGTAAAAATTTTTTTCCTAATTTCTAATCTAAATCTACCCCCCTCTATTTTAAAACCATTACCTCTCGTCCTATCGCAACAGGCCCTACTAAACAGCCTTTCCCCATCTTTCTTGTAGGCCCCCTTGAGGTACTGGAAGACCGCTATCAGGTCTCCCCGGAGCCTCCTCTTCTCCAGGCTGAACAGCCCCAACTCTCTCAGCCTGTCCTCATAAGAGAGGTGCTCCAGCCCTTTTATCATCTTCGTGGCCCTCCTCTGGACCTTTCCAACTGGTCCATGTCCTTCTTGTGTTGGGGGCTCCAGAACTGGACACAGTACTCCAGGTGGGGTCTCACCAGGGCAGAGTAGAGGGGGAGAATCACCTCCCTCGACCTGCTGGCCACGCTTCTCTTGATGCAGCCCAGGATGCAGTTGGCCTTCTGAGCCGCAAGGGCGCATTGCCTGCTCATGTTGAGCTTCTCATCCACCAGCACTCCCAAGTCCTTCTCCTCAGGGCTGCTCTCCATCCATTCCCCGCCCAGCCTGTATTTGTGCCTGGGATTGCCACGACCCAGGTGCAGGACCTTGCACTTGGCCTGGTTGAACTTCATGAGGTTGGCACGGGCCCACCTCTCCAGCCTGTCATGGTCCCTCTGGATGGCATCCCTCCCTCCCAGCGTGTCGACGGCACCACACAACTTGGTGTCGTCAGCGAACTTGCTGAGGGTGCACTCTATCCCACTGTCCATGTCGCCGACAAAGATGTTGAACAGGGCTGGGCCCAGCACGGACCCCTGAGGGACGCCACTTGTGACCGGTCTCCACATGGACATTGAGCCGTTGACCACCACTCTGAGTGCGGCCATCCAGCCAACTCCTTATCCACCCAGTGGTCCGTCCATCAAACCCATGTCTCTCTAGTTTAGAGAGAAGGATGTCATGCGGGACAGTGTCAAAAGCTTTGCACAAGTCCAGGTAGATGATGTCAGTTGCTCGTCCCTTGTCCACCGATGACGTCACCCCATCATAGAAGGCCACCAAATTGGTCAGGCACGATCTGCCCTTGGTGAAGCCATGTTGGCTGTCACCAACCACCTCCTTGCTCTCCATGTGCCCCAGATGACCCCAGTGACAGCGGAGTTGATATTGCCACAGTGTACATCACACAGAGAAGCTGTTAGGAGCCAAAAGAAAGATGATTTTTTTTTCCTACATTAGTGTTGGTTTTCAGTATAATTAATCCCTGTAGTCTAAATGGCATGGGGCTGGATACTGTTCCTTCTTTTTAAACTTACCAGCTACCCTTGCTGAAAAGCATAATCTTATTTCAGTTGCCATGTATTTTGCAATCCAATAAACCATGAAGATGGTATTCTGCATACATTGTGGTTCATCATTCATCCCTATAAATCTTGTTCTAAAGAATAGTAAACATCACACCTTTTACTCTAGGAACAGCAGTGATAAATAACACAAAACCAGAGGATTATGATTCTGCAGATTACCTGGTGCAAAACAAACAATTTCAAACTCACTTTATCCACTTTTCATTATTCTTTCTGGTATTTAAAACTTCTTCTCTTCAACCAGCTGCCTCATATATATGCTAAACTTACTGACAAGTAACTAGTATGAACTAACGAAGTAATATTTATATATTTCACTAATTATAACTACAAGGAGAGAGAGAACAGCTAATTAAATGACAATCAGATCTGTGAAAGATTTTAAGGACGTTGAAGAGGGACAATGCTTACAAATCAATAAGTGGAACCCGCATTTAGGAAAATTTCACTTTTTTTTGTAATCATAAAGCAGCATAGCTCTTTTTCTCCGCTGAAATAGGAAAGTGGCAGGCCTCTCATTCTGAAAGACTTAGTGAGAAAATGCTTTTTTGAAACCTAAAACCAACAACTGCCAAATACTGCTTTTTATTGAATTAGAGCTGAAAAATGACTTTTCAGAATGTAATTTCCTATCAAGGTGCCTTACTAACTTCAGCTAAGGGTTTTAACTAGCTCAGGCTTTAACCTGAACTATCCTTCAGAGAAACATGCTTAAAGACCAGGCAATAAGGAAGCAATCAGTTACAGCAGAGAAGAATTGCTTGTGTGGACTGCTCAGTTGTTGGATCAGTTCAGTGTCATGTTTGTTGCAGGTGGTCTGGAGAAAGTAGGTAATAGAGTTCAATCTGAACTGTGGTTAAAGGCAGTCTCCTAAATCCACCCACCCATTAAGAACCTGAAATAAATGGGTCCTCTTATACCAAAGAAGGACAAATTGAACTGTTGTCAACAGGAGGCACTCAGCACCTTTGGGAAAGCAAAGCATTTTAATTCTGGTGCCTAAGTACATATTTGTGAGCCTAAAATGGGTTTCAGTAACCTGGCTGGGATGTATGGAAACATATACAAGGTTTCTAATGCTGTTCATCCAGAGTCAGCAGCCTCTGACCTGTGAAGGTCTCCATAAATCGCACCTTTCTGTTGCTGCCGAGTTGCAATGGATCAGCCTTGTTTGGGAGGTGTATGTAGAGGTATTGCCCCTTGCTAACCTGTTGCACTTAAGGGCTCTATCTTGAAAATAATTTATGGGATTTTGTGCCCATCCACCACAGCACAGGAGAACAAGAGGCAGAGTTTGTAAAGCATGACCTGACACTGCTGGAAACTGTATAGTACACTAAATAGAAATAGAGGAGGTGGATGTAGATTAGATATTAGGAAAAAATTTTTTACAAGGAGGGTGGTAGAACACTGGCACAGGTTGCCCAAAGAGGTGGTGGATGCCCCATCCCTGGAAACATTCAAGACCAGGTTGGATGAGGCTCTGAGCAACCTGATCTGGTTGGAGATGTCCCTGCTTCTTGCAGGGGGCTTGGACTAGATGACCTTTAAAGGTCCTTTCCAACCCAAACCATTCTATGATTCTATTAAATCCTACCATCTCCTCTCCAGAGGCCTGATTTGGCAAGGTAGCTACACAGGTAGCTGCTGTGACATCAGTACAACCATTTATGCTCTGAATTCATGTATGGAAAACCTGAATCATGGCTGCTGCTGCTACCAGTGTCCACACTCATTGTGTGAGATTACCGCAGCCCAGTTCAACACAAAGACTGAAGTTTCACTGCAGAGATTCATAAAGCAGGTTCCCCGCTGTGGCAAACTAACATACTCAGCCACATTATCACCACAGTGTACATATGTCTGAAAACAACCCTAGTCAAGCAATGCCTACACAAATGTTCTTTTGCATTGTTTCAGTCAATGGAAGAAAGAAAAGAATATTTGTTTTAGCAGAATTAAAACGAAGAAAAATACCCTGACAATATAAACATGGCATCTAATTTTGTTAAGTTTATTTATCATCTGCTAACCTCTCTTAAAAATGCATCAATTTCCAAGCAAAATTATCTACTTTCCCTTTCTTTACTTGGCTTGTAATACTTTCCAATTTTAATGTGAATGTGTCTATTGCTTTAATCACAACAGAAAAACTACCAGAAAATAACATCGATACCACCACTGATCTAGTTGTGACTGCTTCCTTCAAAATTACAGGCAACAGGCGTCTGTGCCCAGAAAGCCCAAATTTAAAAAAATATCAGAGCATTTATAGAAGGCCATGTTGAACATGGAGGAGGAAGGCTCAAGAAGGGTACGGTGCCAAGCACACTGCTCACAGTATCATAATCACTGCATTCTCTAACACTGTATGTACAGTGGCCTTAGTACTGTTCTTTGAGAAAAAACACTACAGCTTTGATCCAGCTGCTACCATCTTGCGAACTACTTGCAAAAATCTTTCCCTCTTTTAGGAAAAAGGCAACCTAGACCAAATTCTAGGTATGAGTGAGAAACAGTACATAAGGTCAAAACTTCAACAGTCACATGCATTGCTCTTGTTTTTTTTCCTATCTCAAAGTCATGATACAAATGCTGAAAAAAAGAAAAAGCAAATATTCTAGCTAGAAATAAGGGTGACAACAGGCCAAGGAATACTGGCATTCTGGTTTTTGATGCTAAGCCCCACTGGTGGCTCTCTTGCGCAGATACATCTGTTCTTAAATATTGGACCACTCCAAATAATATATTCAGGTTAATGAAAGACAAGAGAAAAGATGAAGATTTTCCATAACCAGACAGGAAAGAACACAGTACTGATTATCAGAATGTGGAAGTTCTTGGCTGCTACACTTCTAAGTGACTTCTTGCACTAGGACATAAAGTAGATTTTATGGATATTTTCTAAAGCATGTATGACAACTTGATATTCAGAAACTCTGGACGTACATCGGGATTTTTTTCTCTTGAGAAAGACTCATGTTAGAAAACTTCCTGAGGACACAGAAAAGGGCAATATTTTTTCTCCAACCATATTATGGACTCTATCTTCACGACCTTAGTAAATATTCTAGTTTCCTGTATTTATAAGCCTAGTAGTTCCTAGCATGGCTTTAGCACAAGTTGCCTTGACAGAAGCAGAGTGGGATTTATTCTGAGAAGGCATTAGCAAAACAATCCAAGTGTAGCAAATGTATTGAATAAAAGCTTTATTGAAATAAATATATGAGATGAAAAGCTACAACAGTACCTACCTCACTGACAGGTTAACAGCTCAGTGTTTAAAGGAAAAAAGAACAAGAGTGGGTGAAAAGAGTTGATGGGTTGTGAGATGCCACACTTGAACATTGCTGTATACTGGACTCACATAACTCCTGTTTCCAGGCTGTACAAAGTGATGCATTGCCTTTTGGAGAACCTGATTTCTTTCCACTTACAACACAGGCAGCTTAGGAGCTCAACCCTCTTATCCTGGGAACATAATATTTTGAGTCCTGTCTGTAGCCTTCCAGGTTTACAGGTCTCAGCACTAGCATCACGCCATACCCTGAATTTACCCTGCTTAAGTTTGGCCTTTGCTGTTCCAGATGCTTCCTACATCACTGCTTGGAAGTAGGTCCATGGATTTGTCTCCACAGTGCTGGCACCAGAGGAAAAAAAAATCCTCTCATTTGCTTTATGTGCAGCTTTTGTGCTGATTTGTATCTTGGCCTAAGATAAAGGCAAGGGGGTTGAGATAGAGACAGAAATACAAGGGAGGAGGTTGTTCTGAACACCGATAAGGAACAATTCTGGAATTAACCCCCTAAGAGTATTCTGGATGTGTAAACATTGCTGATACTCAATTCAGGCAAGAACTGACCTAAGTACAAATCATGCTATAAAAGGGATAATTGAGGACATTAAGATTTTGGCTCATTTTTTTTTCTTTTTTCTCTTTTTGGGGAAGAAAAGTAGTTAATACTATCATTCATAGGACTCAAAGGGCTCTGTAGGAGACTCAGGTTCAAATCCTTAATCTAGTGAGTTATTGTGTACAAGCACAACTCTAAAAAATGTCTAAATACCACCTCAAAGCACTCAGTATATTAGGCAAACAGTAAGGATGGAGGAATCATGCAGAACAAGAATTTGAATCTGAGTTCCCACCACTGCACTTTCCAGCTCCAATTTGAATTATTTTCTTTTAAAGTATCTAAAATTTTTATGGGAGAGAAAAGCAATTTCTTGTCCGGACTAGCTAAAAGCTGAAGCAGCATTCTGGCTTAGAACATTTATTTGCAGGGGGACATAAGAAGCTGGAAGACTCCTACCAGCAATGCCCTTTGCAGCCGTGCAGGTCAATATGGTTCTATACCACAGTCTCTGATGGACTTTGTAATTTCCCCAAACCAAGAGCTGCAAAATCATTTGTCATTTGTCTGAGAGCCTCAGAATCTAATGATCCCAAAATGGCAAGTGTCAAAATTTACAGGTCTGCATGAAACATCTCAGAGATATCCAAATATGACTCAGATTTTGTGTGAAAGACAGCATAACTTTGTGTAAATACTGGCACTAACACTAATAGCAGCCATGGCATCAGCAGGAAAAAAAAAAAAAAAAAAAAAAAGAAAGCAATACACCAAGCAAACTAAGAGAGCAGGCTTGGAAAAAAAATACCAGACTTTGTATTGACAGAGATGGCATTGATTCTGTAAAATTAATCAGCTATTTGAACAGAGGAAAACTGAATACTAAGACAGGCAGACTGTAAGGGGAATACAAAGGAGTGGCTGAGCTGGGAATTTCACCTCTGAACTTCTTTCGCAATAATGACAGGAGAAAAAAAAAATGCAGGTTTACAGAGCACCAGCCACATTGTTAATTAGCATAATTTGTGCTGCCTTTAATGATGGCTTATTCTACTCTGGCTGTCAGGAGAAGAAAACAGGAAGGGCATCTGGAAATCTTATGAAAAATAACCACAGTTTTAGGGCATTTGGGCTTGAAAAATGTACAGCTGTTGATGGATTAAAACACACACACACACAACTCCCATAAACATGCAAAGAATAATAGATGGAAGGAAAATAGGTAATAAGAGAGTGAAAGATTTTGTTTATAGACTTGACTGGTTGACTAGGCTATAATTACAGGACCTGCTTCCAATCCATCCTATGTAAAATAATTGGTATGTACAGTAGGCGGATTTGCCTATAATAAATGGATCTCCTCTCGATGGAGCAGAATGATATTGGTGTGAATACACTAGAATGACAGCATAATTTAACAGGAGTGATGCTGGAGGGTGGACGTTATTAGCTGCAGCATTTCTGAAGGCATGCTATACTTGCAGGCACATCTTACTTTCACACAGAATGTGCACAAGGTAAAAGAAGTGGCAGTCTTATACATCAGAAGTTTTAAAGGAGTTAATTAGATTGCCCTGATCTTTCAGGTGTACTGCTGCCAAGCTGTGCTAGGTGCTGCAGAAAGAAATGTGGCTGGCCTTGGTTCAGGCAAAATTGTTCATGTCTGTTTGGAGAATGTCCTTAGTTACGGAGAATATCCTTACTGTTGTCCCAGAGCTGAGCCAGCCAAGGCAGGTGAGAATAATAGAGTGCAAACACCCACTGTGTTGTTCCATCCCCACCGTCCTCCCCCCCCAAGAAAACCCCAAAACTCAAGGTTGTTCTATCTAGTAGCACTGGCTATCAGACTCAGGGAACTACTCTGCTCCTTTGTAGTGTACTTCAAGTTCCCATGGCTGCTGAGCAAGGAGGAGCTAGGTCTGGCTACAGAAGAGGCACCAAAGTTGATTACAGGCCTTGAGTAAAAGGATCTTCATCCATGGCCCCAGTGGAGTTTCAAAATCCCCTCTGTAGTTCTGAAGGATTGAGATGTGTTCAATGCATGCACTGCTATCAGCATTGACCTTGCATTCATCCTTGATGAATTTGGTATTCCGATCAGAATTAGAGCAGTTCAGATGTGCTCCAAGTTAGCAGGAACCAAGCACATACCATTATATGTTAAAAGTGTTCTCATGGACAGGCTTCATGAAAAGCTATCCCCATCAACCGTACCAAAACCCCTACCAATCATTCTTGGGGACTGAGGATCTGGAGATTGTCCTTCCTGCTGAGGAGGGCGGTATACTAGCAGATCAGCATTCCAGTCTAGGTATTTTTTTTTTCCTGCAAGCAGTGGGCAAGGCTACTGAAAACAGAAACAGACTGTTAGATCTGGACAGTCTAACTTAGCGAACAGAATCCAAGTCTAGGAGTTAAGACTCTTAGGTTGTACAGCTTACTGGGTAGCCTTCTTTTTTGTTTATTGTTGTATGATAGAGTCCATCTTTCTTGAGTGTGGGTGTTGCAGATCAAAAGAAATAGATACTATCATTATTATATTTGCTGATACATTAGTAGACACAAGTACTAAAAGAAATCCAAAAGTTAACTATCCTGCAGTGTGCAATAAATAGTACTACTATTACTAGTAGTGACAATTAGTTGCTGAGCAGAGAGTTGCAAAGAGTTACTTCAGGGTAATAAACTGTCATCTATACCTATATTCAGTGCAAAGAAATAACAGGGTATGTCTGTGGAAAAGCCATTTAAAAATATATAATATACAGAAGAAAATGTGGTGAATGATTTATGTAACACATGAAGGATATAAAAATGCTTTGGCATAATTTATTTATTTTTGTTAAATGTCTGTTAATTTCATTTTGGAGGTCTTTATCCCCTACCTCCAATGCTAGGTTGACAAATCCTCCAAAGGTTGGCATAGATCAAAGCTATAACTTATATTTTAGTTATCTGCAGTCCAAAATACTTGCTCCAATTAAAATTTATTAAGAGTAATTAAAAGTGTATGTCAGAAGGGAAAGGACATAAAACACATCACAGATAAGTCACACCCTTGCCAAAAGTTAAATAAAAAAACATTCCCTTCCACTAGCTTTTCAAGGAAGAGGAGCCAAATCTATCTCTGGAGCAACTCCACTGAAGTCAACAGGGTGGCACAGGGAACACATTTGGCCAATGCTACCTGGCGTATGGCCTTCTAGGAAGCATTGTGATTTATTAACATGTTGGCCACATTACTGTCTTCAGTCTCTCAAGTGCATCACATCTATTCTGCAGGATACATTTCTCCACACTAGTAGAAAACCAGCAAGGAATGACTGACCACAAAGAGCTACAGTAGGTAGCGCGAGTAAAATTTTAGGTGATTAGCTCTTTTCCCTGCATCCCACTGGCTTTATTTCCTCATCTGGAAAAAGCCAAAATTTACAGCGACATGGCTGATGGTCTCAGGTAAACTCTGTGCTCTAGTCATTAGGCAGGAAGAAGTCGTGGGTTGGCATGTCACGTAATGGCCCAATCTTCCCTGCACAGATGCCAGAACTGCTTATGTTGCAGCTTCTGAACCACAGTATCTTACAGTGGTTGTATTAAGACACTACAAAAATCAGTGGTTGTTCACTGCACTGACAACTGACAGTGACAGCTGAAGTAGCATACAATTGCCAGTGTAACAAAGGAGACTTCTAAGTCAGCACTTTCTTTTTCCAAACTGTTTTTGTTGCATTGTTAACATAAAGCATCACCTCCTCCCTAAAGGGGAACACCCAGATCATTTATTTCCTATTTATTCATCTTGTCTTAACAAGGATATTGCATTGTGATCTGCTAGAGGGGGTCCGTGCCACCAGAAGGCTTTCAGGAATGGCTGCGAACAAGGGTGCTCCACCTTATGCCGATTTACACACAGTGGGCAGCCAAGCTGTGAAAGCTTTTGTAGCCATGAGCAGCAGGCAAGTCTAGTCTCAAGCAGAGTCTTAGTCCTACTCATAACATACTGGCTATCCACCAAAAATCACTCCAGAGCTTACTCTCTTTTTAGCCACTCTGTAGGAACAAGAAATGTAGGAACAGCTGGTGAGCACAGGACAGCAGCATCTAGTGTTGCATGGCTTCCTCTCCCCATGCCCTGCCTTAAATCACAGGATTGGTGCCATGGAATTGCCTTCTCCCAGAAAGCAGTGTGGCCAAAGATCAAAACAATAAAGTAAACCTGCAGGTCAGAAAAGTCACTTTTTTGTAATAACTACCTTAAAAAATGGCCTCAGGAATATAATTCTGAAGAAACGATTTAGAAACAATCTGATACTGAAATTAAATCTAAACGATAATTAAAAAAAAAAAACAATAAAAACCTACACATCAAGTCTAAGAAGATGGATAGCATAACACAGAGGAGAAAAGAGCTTAGAACTCTTCAGGAAAAAAAAAAACCCACAGTATTTTATTCTATGGCTATATATCTTGGCATATAAACACTGTAAGAAGCAGGTGAATTAGGAGAATGTACAAGCTCAAATCAACAAAATAGTTCAGAAATAGGTTTAGAGGTGGAGTATGGTGGATTTTATCTTGCAGGTGCTTATGCACATTATGGTCAACTTCTTAACTTTCAACAAGAAATAAAAACATTAGTTAAGTGTTCTCCTTTCCATTGTAGACTA
The DNA here is from genome assembly GCF_036417535.1 of Chlamydotis macqueenii. Lineage (NCBI taxonomy): Eukaryota > Metazoa > Chordata > Aves > Otidiformes > Otididae > Chlamydotis > Chlamydotis macqueenii. The sequence goes on along the minus strand of NC_141556.1, from coordinate 95,561,396 downwards.
GAATTCTAAAGCAGATAAATACCCATAATACATGAGTAAACCCTTAGTTACTTGAAAATTGTGCTTAGCTGTCTTTGAGTCACATGAATGTAGGTGTGATAGAAAAGGACTTATGTTCTGAAAAGCCTCAACACGAATTAAACTTGCAAATGAAAGCCTACATATTAGCCTTTACTGAGGAAGAGAATATCAAGTTCAAGCTAAAGAAAACTAGGTAGGGACCTAAAAATTCAGGCTGTAGTGAGTTAAAACTGTAAATATCGCATATTCAACTATTTTTCTATAGGTTATTCTTGCCTGTCCTCAGGATCCTCTGAGGTTGATCTTGGAGAAGTCTGAAATTTTGCCAAACAACTTTGCAAATGGTGTTTACAGTGAAGATGCCCACAGATTCCTCCTCAAAAGCTGTGTATATGGATGTTGTCATTCATGCCTGTTCTCGTTTCTTTCTTGCCCTACCATCTCTGATCTCAGGAAAGAAAATAGGAAGAAATATGGAAAAATGAGAAACCTAGATCAACACATAAATAAAAGCAAAAAGATATAGCAGCTGACTCTCCACTGCTTCATAATCTATATAGTCATTTAGATCTATGCAACATGATCTGAAAATCCAGCTGTGCTCTTTCAATTACACTGTCATCAATAATAAAAATTCTGCATTCAGAATTTATCTCACAGTTTTGTTGCCAATACATGAAACAGCAGTGCACAGCTTGTTTTGCCTTTCTATCAAACATACATAATATGCAAAAATTGAAGCACAGGCTCAAAGAAGGAAGATTTGTCATATAAAAAGAGGCTTTTTAAAAAACTTTTTTTTTTGACTGGAACTTCTTTGGTTTTCGTCCTTCTTGTGTTTTGATTGTTTAGATAAGCTAAAGAGACAAAAAGGCTATTACAATCATTGTAAGTCCTACCAGTAAAGAAAGTCCATGAATATGCTGTACATACAAAAACAAGTGTGATAGTGGGAGGTATTGTTACTGCTCATGAAATTTTTTTATTAACTGTGAGGCAGTTTTCCCAAATACATATTATCAGAGTTCTGCACAATAAATGCACAAACAGCATAGCTCAAACAAAGGGCTAACGAGAATGCATCAGCAGGTGGGAAAATGGGAAGAGACAACTGCCTGTAAATATGCCAAGGTACAGAGGACAACTTGGGAAAGAAATAAAGCTGCAGCATGACTCAGATGAAATTGGCTGAATATAACAGAAGCAGCCTAGGAAAGAAACATCTACTATAAGCCACAGAGAGCTGTATTATTTGTGCAGCCAACTAAATAAGTTGTGCAAATACCAGTTGTATCAAGTGCCGTGCAGCTAAGATCCAAGAGATGGTGGCAGGATCAGCTTCTACTGATAAAGGGCAGGAGCATGGGTGCTGGGGCACGGAACCACAAGTGGACATGAATCAACTATATTGACCTACTTTGGTATATCTCCATTACACAGAACCACAAGTTTCCACTGCAGTATGAGCATTGTACGACACTGCAAACGCAGCATTAAGCTAGGAAGGTTGACTGCATTCACCTCCAGTCCCTTTCTTCAAGCCACTCCAGGGGATGTCCTACTCTAGCAAATTACATGCTGAGGAAGAAAGGTGAGCCTTACTGTGATATGGAACATAAGTGATCCACAAGACTCCTGTGCAACCTTGCAGTTTCTTTCCAGCTTTGGTTTGAGGAAGCAATAACCTCCAGATATAAATGCCTTCCTCTGTCCATGGTTGAAAGAACTTCTTTGTTAATGCATTATCTTCACTTGGTTATGAAAGTTCCCACAAAACTACATGATTGTGGTTGGTCATTAACTAGTATCTCTGACACATCTCAGTTCAGTGAAGTACTTTTTGCCCCTATAAATTCCCTCTGCAGTTGCAGGTATATGCTGCACTCTACTTTCACCTGCATGCCACCAGCCAGTTGCTTCTTTCATTGGTGGGCAGAATGACCTCTAAGAGCCAGTTATTATTCATCAAAATTGCTATTAGGCATCCCTCACAAAAGATAGTGACAGTAAATCACCTAATGATCATAAAGGACTTAAGAGAGATTTGCAGGGAGAGATGCAATAGACATGCAAAATATTGAACTGAAAAGGAAAAGCTGAAATAATCATAATTATATTTGTTTTGAAGGGAGACACCATTTCAAGCACAGTGATTGAACAGTGGATTTCAAGAGAATTAATCTCCTGCATGTTAGTCAGCCTGATTGAATCATCCCTTAATATTCCACTTAGCTTATAATATTCAATGTTATAACAGCACCCGGAAATTTTCAATCAAGAACGTTGTTTGGAAGCCCACATCCTAGCTGAAATGCTAAATATAAATGTATCACAAACCAATGAATGGAAAGATACTGTAAAATCCATTTAATAGCTCTTTTTTGAGCACTATAAATATCCTGTCATTCTCGGTTGGGGGTTTGGAAAACAGCTGATCCATGATTTACAGAACTGTACCTTCAGTTTCTCACAAGCAAACTTCATTGCTTACAAGAGGCACAAATTCATTTAATGTTTCCTTTCAAAATAAACCTGTCTGACAGTAGAAGTTAACAGGGTGGGAATATTTTAAACAGATACTTTAAAGGAATTTACTGAAATTCCTGATTCCATGTGTTTCAGAATTAAGTACAAAACTATCTTTGTTTAAGATAACACTGGATCTTAAGCCAGAATAAACAGAAAAAGGAGGTGATGCCTTTAAAAATATCAGGGCTTTGTCAGTCTTTGTCTTCTATAAAAACTCTGGAAGTTGTCGGGGCCTGCATGAAAGGGATACGCTAAAACTCTGCTTTTTCTCTTTTGCTACTTCTGAGATACTTCAGAAAGGAATTTTCCTCAGTATAGTTTAATAACTAGAGAATAACAAAGTAGTACAGGAAGTTCCACATGATTTGGCATTATAGATCATGCAGGCAAGGCAGAATTCTCCCCTGTAGCTTATTCTTTTAGATTTAGAAATGCAATTTGCAGGCAAGTTTTAAAAATATAAATAATAAATAAAATAAGCATCCCAGACATCTTAAAAGAACGCAAGCCGTGGTACTATTCTCTGAAACTATTATTTGAAGGGGAAAAAGGCCCACGATATTCCTTCTCACTGAGTGCATGCATTTATCTTGCACCGTTTTCAGAAGTATTTCTTCAGACTCCAACTCCTATAGCTTCCCATCCCTGTCGGACCGCTTATAAACACTTCAGGTAACTTTTATGAAAATACTTTGGCTGAATCCTCAGCATTGCAGGAACAGGCATTGGCATACAGTCAGAAAGACCCAGCGGCAGTTTCCTAATTCTCTTCCTCCTCCTCCCCAAATCCAGGGGATCAGTGACAGCACAGAGCAGCCAGCATTGTGCTAGAAGTTGCACATTCTGGTGATGGAAAAATGTTTTTCTCTCCATCCCTGTTTTTCATTACCGGAATTTTAAATCTCTCTGTTCAGTGAGGCCTGCACTGTAGCACTGTAAGGCACAGCCCAGGCCTCAGGCTGCATCACGAAGTCTGGTAGAAAGCTGGTCAGCATGGAAATGGAAACTTACGTTGGCTGTGTTTTCATCTCACCTGTGCCACTGAGTTACTGTATTACCCAGGAAAAGTCAGCTGAGCTTTCTGCACATATAAAATAATACGTACCACGAGGGTGCTGCAAAGATCAGTTAATTAATAAGCACTCATAAAGCATTTTGGGAAGCTTGGATATAACCTGCTCCATAAAGGTAAATTTCAGGGGTTTATTTTGCTTTCCAGACTATTTCAGTTTCTGTTTTGTTTCCCTTCACTACCATGTGGAGCCATACCCAAAACATGAGCATGGAGATTGGTAAGATTCAGTTTCACACCCCTTCTGTAGAATTCATAACGAGACATGACTTCCCTTTGCTCAAGTAGCAGCAATATATTGTACAAACACATCACATCCTCATGCTTTAGTTGTTGTTGATTGGTTGTTGGTTTTTTTTTTAATATGCCTAAGTTTTATGAAGGTAGAAAAATAAATTATTTATCAACTACTTATAAATCTTACAGTCAAGATTTAAGACCTTAAGACTTTAAGAGACCTACGCAAACTACACTGGTATAGCTAAGAAAATTAAGGTGTAACTACAAATATGACAATAAAATAAAATAAAAAGAAGAGCCTCAAAACCCTTAAATCTCCATCCTTCTCACAGAACAGCCTACTGCGCAATCATTACCACTCCCCTCCTGCACAGGTAAGAAAGGAGACCTTCGAGTGAGATACATTGACCATGAACTCTTCACAGACAAATCAGTAAAAGTTATTTAGCACAGATGTTGCTGTAATTGTGAGATATTGGAAAATCAATGTTTAATGGCAGACTCCCAGCTCCACCCTGGCAATGCTGTTGAGTTAACATCACCAGGCTAGAATTTAAAACATGTAGAACAAAGTTGGCTGAGATAAGTCCTCTAAACTTGTTATCATCATTCACAATATCCCATGGTTTTTTGGTTCCCAAGTCACCCACAGAAAAATAGATTGTGATTTATACCTATGTACTTCCAACCTTTGCTATCTACTGCCAGTTTAGGGCCAATGCTTTTGTGAGTGCTGTGGGTATATATAACATTATTCTTTGGGTAGGAACCATCTTTCTGTTGTGTTCAAACAGCATGTATCACAATATATGCTCTTTCAAGATGAGGAATTATCCTAAATGTTGAGAATCTCAGTCATTATTAATGAAACACATAATCATAATGCTTCAGTGAAGGGTGAGTACAGAAGCAAATGCAGAGAAATAAGGGTTGTAAAATTTTGTAAAACATTGTCAGTGTAGCATTCTACTCATACCAATTCTGTTTAAAGGATGAATATGTTGTTGACAGAGGTGACATAATTCATTCTTTGTTTCATTTAATGAGAACATCCTAAATAAAATTCAACAGAATTAGTTTCACATTTCACTTTCATACCTGGTCTTGTTCTCTTTCTTTGCTAAACAATATATGTGTAGAGATTTATACAGGAAATATAATTTTATAAGCTTAGTGACATTCCTACGTGGCATACAGGAGTCTTACCAACAATTCACAGATGTACAAATCACACAAAGGGGTAAAATGTAATTTGTAGGGATGACTGGCTGATCTGTATCCATCTGTATACTCATCCCTGGATAAGCATTCCATCTGCTGCAGATGCTAGCTACAGGGGTTTTGCAATATCTGCTTTCGAGGCAGGGAGGCATCTACAGTGTACCTAAAGGGCTGGCTAAGAGAGCCAGGGGTAGTTGAGTTGCACAGAAGGGCTTCAAGTGGGTCAGCCATCCAGCTGCAGAACTGCGTGACATATTCCATTTGAATTAACAACACTTAAAACCTGCATAATCAGTGAGAGTGCTGCGAGGAAACGTGTAAAGGCTTACTTTTCTTTGGTGTTCACATTCAGAAGCAATTCTGTTTATAACAGAGGGACCAGGATCCTGATCTCTTTGTTGCTTTATCCCCTTGCATTCCCTGCATGGGAGTGTTTTATGTGTGTGACCTGTCTGTCGGACCTTAATTCTACTGAATCCCTCTCCTTTTTGCTCCCCATGCCCAGTGAATTAAAGAGCACGCTAAAATGCTGACGCTATTGACCAGGATTCCTATCTGCTGCCTTGAAGGCTTGTGGCTTGCCTCTTGCAACAAAGGTGGTCTCTGCTGTCACATATACAAGTACATGCTGAGAACAGAAAAGGAGAAAAGACAGACAAACCTGAAATAGTGCCTCAGCTATCAAAACAGCAGCTGCAGTACTGAACCACGCAGGACCCCAGTACAACACAACATTTTCGCAGCCTAGAACTCAAGTATCTTCCAACGCACTACGACACAAAGTGACTAATGTCTGCCACGTGGTTTGCATTTTCTCTCTCACACCCACACCCACACACACATGTACAAACTCTGTGACTTAGGAGAAAAACAAACCTGTCAATGCAATATGTCTAAAAGCTGAGGGAGAAAAAAAAAAGAACTTGGGTACATCTTGATCGATGACCAGAAATTACGGATTAACAAAAAAGCCACTGTGACTGCATAGCCACACAACATGTTTTGCACACTTCTTTTTGGGGCGTAAGGCATTTGCAAAGGTAAGGCAAAACTCTAGGCTGTTTTTGCCATGGGAGGAGTTACATTCTTCGGTGTATACAGTCACTGGTATAAAAACCAATAAAAAGACATATAAGTAAAAGATGTCTGTAATACAATGCTTTGCATGTGGAACCTATTCCCACAATTAGCATCTTATTCCAAAAGGTACCTCACTGACTTGTGGGGAGTATGCAAGAGCTAAGATGGATTTCAGTGGGCACAGTTTTGTTACAATCTAGCTGTCACATAAATATTTTGGTAGAGCAGGGCAACAGAGCAATTAGAAAATTGCTTGCTGCTGACCACTTCCCTATGCAACTATTCATATGGAGAGGTATAACTTTCTTGTTCCGTTTTAGGAATAACTAATTAACCAGTGCCATTGTATCTCTGATGTGATTTCAAAAATCCATCCAATCTTGCCTGAATTTCTCCTTTAAAAAACAAACTGTTCTCAATCACCAAAAGCTCTGAGAGAAAAGATATGATTTTGCCCAGTAATTTTCCTTTGTCACAACTACAGACAAAGTGAGACAGGTTCACAGAAAGTTCTTGAAATGTTTTAGGGTGCCCACATTCAGTAGGATTCAAAAGAAAGGGATAAAATTATTTCCAAATCAGTGAAAAGAAGAAACACTCTGGGTCTTTTAGCTGCTCTTACACACTGAGCAGTACATTACCAGCTGCCAGGATCAAAGCTTAGCGGGAGTTCCTAAAGGGGCAAGCGACTACATAGTGTGACTGCTGATTACACCTTCCCTAGACAGCCTTGAAATGGGAACATTATTAAAACAGGATTATTTTAAGACTCTGTTCTCAGTGTCTCCATCGGGCTGAGCTCATGCAGTAAAAGCTGTAGTTAACGGCACAAGTAAACCACAGGTGTAACCTCCATCCCTCCCTTTGATCAGAAAAATTCTAGCCAGAACATTTAGTTTAGAAATATGGATGCATGTTACAGGATATCTGCTGGTATTTTGTACAATTTACTTTTTCTCTGCAGGTGGCTCGTCTAAAGTGGACTCACGCTCCTCAGCAAGCATATCAGACATGGTGACCAAACCAACATGTCTGTGAGGATCCGTGCCGCTCACACCAGTGGTCTTGCTGAGGTCAGGGGCCTTGCAGGGCCTGCAGTGTAGCCTAAGCAGCAATGCCACAGCATAAGCATGAGAAGAGACCCAACGCGGCTCCATCCTGGCTGAAATGCACTGAACACATTTTGCCTACCTAAAATAATTAAGCTTCCTCTTTTACTGCCAATGAATGCCTCAGTAAAAACTCTCCTTCCTTTCAGGATAAGTCTGAATCCTCAACAAAGTGGGAATTTTAACAAGTTTCTGGTTTCTCTTAAATGTTTGGGGGGTTTTTTTTTGTTTTTTTTTTGTTTTTTTTTTTTTGTGTATGTGTGTGTGTAATTTGCATGTTCCTTCTCGGACCTACAAATATGAGATACAACCCTTGCAAAGAAAAAAAACTACTTCTAGTTTACCCAGGTATGTTGCAAGGAACAATGAGTTTTACAAAATATTTTGCTTCCCAAATAAAATGAGAAGATTGAGGGAAAGACAGTAGAAGGGAAAGGGAGAAAAAGTCCTTTTTTTTTCTTCCCAAAAAATTCTGGAAGTGTTCTTTGTTTGAGAGGGAGAAAAAAAACCTAACATGTCAAATCCCATCAAATAAGATGACATTGTTATCTTACTCAAGATGGTGGGTGGAACTGCAATGCTGCTTCTGTCTCTTACTATTAACAGTATTTTGGGAAGCTGTGTCTACCTACTGCTCTGAGGAAGGAGCTCCATATCCCATAGGACTCCAAAATTCTGTTAAAGGTCTCCCATTTGAGTCCAAGTTCTGACAAGGTTCAAATACACTTACCTTTCAGTACCTGACAGGAATATAACCTGAGATTCACAGAATCACACAATCTATATGTGGAAAAGACCTCATAAATTTTCTTTTTCTGCAGAAGCATACTGTATGTTTAATACTTCTCTTCAAATCTTGTTTTAAATATTTCAAGTGGTGAAGTTCCCACCTCATCCCTTGGGACATTATTAGACTCATAAACCTCAATCTCGGGAAGTTTTTCCAAGACATACCACCTAAACTTCCAATTGAGTTCACTCCATCTCTCCACTTATTATGCCAACTAATTCTCTATGCTCTTCCAATGTCTGTAGACTTGCTCATCTGCAAGACTGCCATTGCTTAGGCAAACTGCAACTACTTACCTTAATTTTATGTTGTAAAAGCAATCCCCCCCCAGTCCCCTCAACCTTCTCATTGCTTTCTTTTTTAATAGTTTTCTGGTGCCAGTGTGCAGTGACGTTATCTGTCCTTCAGTTTGCAGTCCTTTTGAACAGAATACTGGTCTCTACAATTACAGGTAGGATTTCAGAGTTTAAATCTTCTCCAAAAATAAACAAAACAAACTGACGTATTTTTCCCTTCTGTGTATATTTAAGAATTATAATTAGATTTATTAGCACTTGCAACTGTTAGTGAAAAGCCTGACCAACTACTTCTTTTTTTATTGTTATTATTTCTGCACTGTCCATTTTCCGGTACAAATTATTTCAGTAACTTTTGTACTGTGAAATACGGAACTCCTCACTGCTGATGTGACCGAGCTCAGACTGAGAGGTTCAAAATGTCATTTCTACCATTGCAGACTTCTCTGATGTTCCCTACATTGAGGGGCAAAGCAACCATTACAATTTCATACCCGCTCTGTGGACACTTCCGATAGGAGGAAACCGTGCTTCATGACCTGTAACCAAAGTAATCTCAAAACCACATCCCAAGCATGCACACAGATATGTTCACTTCAGTGTTTGATCCTAAACCAGAACAAGTCCAGTTGGAACTGAATGATTACTTTGCCCAAAACTCACAAACTTTATATTTTACATTTCTGAAATAACACTAGAAATGCCTTCCCACTCTTAACTTAATGCACAGCAACACAATTCAGTATGCCTTGTGAGAGTGCAAATAGTGCAAAGCTTTAGCAAGCTCAAACACCTACAAAAGCCAGAGTGAAATTAAATGCATGAAGACACTCCAGTAAAAAAAGGTGATTTTGTACCTAAGCTACAATACTTCTAATTGAGTAAACCACAATATCTTTAATATTTTTTTTTACTATTACAACAATTCTATGAAGAATATGGAAACACCTGATTTAGTACAACTACACCAATTAAATATGGGAGGAAAAAAGTAGAACTCCCTAGAATCTTGAAAATTCAAGGAAAGAAAGGAAATTTCACTCAGCTGTTAATTTTATTCAAGGATTAGTCTAGAAGGAAGATGCAAGTTTCCATATGAACATTTCTATAAAAGACACCAGTTTCTTGTGTCTGCATTTCTTATCATGAAGTTCTCCATTGGAAAGGCACCACTATCAGACCACCTCTTCTCATTTCAGTCACAACATCAAAAAAAAATCATGTCATAATAAGAGGAACTTTCCTCTCTGCCAAAGGTAGCTATGACATTTTGGTGATACTCCTGAGCAAGGTTAGTCTGGGAAGTAAAGTAAGTATGTAATGAATAATCATGAATGAAGCTGTAAAGAGGGACAAGAGAAAAAGGTCTATACAGGAAAAACAGAAATCGAAGATAGCTTGCCTGAATTTTAGCAGCACATCACATTGCATTCATTGGTTGAGTCCAGTTAGGTTAGCCTTGAAACCCCATGTCATACATCATTATTAATTAGTTACTTATCAGTTCCTCCTTTTATTTGAAATTACCCTGTGAACACCTAAGTTCACACTGAGCCATAGATTCAGGCAAGCTTTGAAACACAAACACAGTCTTAGCCAAAACCGAGAAGTACATCTGAACACCTCCCAAATATCTGAGTATGCATCTGAGTGTCAAGCTTTCTGATACTGAAGTAAAATTTGCCTTGACACAGGTAGGCTTCTACTTTCCAAAATCCTAAGTTAGTTCAAACTCTAACAATATACATTTTAATCCTCCAGGCACACACTCGGATACTTTTTTATACCAAATATAAGCATCTCCCTGGAATGTTTATGTAATGACCTTAGCGTTAGCATCAAGAGATTAATTCATTCTGAGGGCCCCTGGAAGTAAAAAAAAATATTTTGGAGGGAGTAAAAAAACTAATCCTAAATGTAACCAACTATATTCTCATTTTGTCACTTCAGCATCTCATTTAGCTTACACTTCTGATAGATTGATATTTCATTCATTATTTCCTGTCTTCTCATTCAAACACCAAGATGGCTAATTCACTTTAGAAGAGCCTTTATTTATTACTCTCTCCCACCCTGCTTTAATTTAAAAGGGTGAGACCGGTAATGTTTTTTTTAATAGGTTTCTTTTAATGGACTACAGGATGTTGCTGTAAGGTCACTGACCACACTGACAGGAGAGAAAGGACTGTGAATCTGTATTATTTTCAGATCACTGAGTGACCAGGAGAGAATGGGCTGTGACTGGGAAGTGCCGGCTTTCGTTATTCTGCATAGGTCTGAGTGACCTTTCACTTCCACTTCTGCTGTAAGAGCTTCCTTTATTTTCAGTTTTTCTCTGTAGTGTCCATTTTCAGCTGTAAACTCCACATTCCAATGAGGAGCACTGCCAGGAGTCTGAAGCAGTTGGTTCAGGGCTGGTTTTGTCCCAGGCCTCTCCCCACTCTGGTCCCCAAATCCTCCTCTGTAACTGTCATGCAGAATTTATACAGCGGGGCTGTAACAAACTGCAGTTTCAGCCTGTGGCAAACATCCATATGGCTGAAGCTAACCCTGGGTGTACAACTGCTGCTCACTCAGTTGCCTCAAAGTGCTGTATTCACTAACATACCAAAGTACATCTTTCTTGAATAATACGATTTTTCCAGGACACTCAACTATTGTGAAATTTGTTTTTTGATAAAAACGTTGTACCCATGACTGTTCTGCCTAAAATAGAGAATGACTTAGCAGTAACAACACAAAATACACTGGCAACAGCGATATGTAAGGAAAGATGTTCTGCCTCTGGGCTTACAGAAAATACCCTATTCCTCCTACTTTTTATCCATTACAGCAGTTCTGTGGAGCATCTGCCTTTTCTGTAGTACTGCCAGTCTCCAGTCTGCGTGGTGCAGGTGTTCTAAACCATGTAACTACAGTATCATTTGATAAATAACTGAGACAGAAAAATTAGGAAAGTTTAGACAATGAAAGAATAGAATAAAGGAGAAGAGGGTGACATTTGAAGCAGAGCGGAAAAGGAGGATCACAGGAGAGGCAACTGAGGACTGAAAGGGGGTAAAAAATAATTAATATTGCTTCAAAATGTTATTGCAAAAATATTTCAGTCTTTACTCTTCATTTATACAAAGTACTTTTCCTTCATTTCCACTGTCAGTGATTCTTCCTCCCAAACTAAAGTTACGTCAGACGACAGTGTAATAGGATTTCTAATTATTAATTCAAAGAATTCTGAATATTTATAAAGGAAGATGATGTTCAGAAACATAGGGGGAAGAATATGAAAGCAAATTAAGTAGTATATCCAAACAACTGAACACAGATCTTTTGCATCCTTCCTATGAAACATTGGGCACTGCCACAGAAAAGATAACAGATAATGTGGTTCACAGGCCTTAGTCTGTTGGTTTTGGTTGCTTTTTAAAAAAAAAACAAAAAAAACAACAAAAAAACCCAACAAAAAACAACTTTAAAGACATGGACTGAGTACTGTTGGCTGGAAAAATCAAATCAAGGCTTCCAAACTGTTCTCAAGCAAGAGACTGTTCTCAGCCCTCAGCACTTCTTGCAGTTTACCATCCACCTTATCATCAGTCCTTTCAAAGACAAAAGCAATGTTGCTCTGTGCGCCATTTAGCAAGTTCCTGAAAATCTGGAAACTTGGTTTTTTTGAAACATGGAAACTATTCTACTAACTTGTGCCTTTAGAGAGGAAAAAAAGGCACTTGCTCTATATAGGTGAGACAAAGCATACAAGAAAATTTGGCTTTTCCTAAGTATAGGATATTTAGGACAGCTAAGAAAGATCAAGTGCCAAGTATAAAAATCTGGCAAGCACAGGCTTACAGCACCAGAAGAAAGATCAACAGGCCCCAGGCTTTTGGGCGACAGGTAGGATAGGGTAATTATCCAGGGGGTGAGTCAATAGAGAATATAAGGACTCGCATCACAAAGCTTTATTGTTACAAATCATTGATTGCTTACACACAATGCTATCTATTTCAATTCAACATGTTCATCACCACATCTGTCATTGGTGAATTGGTTCATGTTTTTAAGATGCTCATATATTACATTACAGTCACTCCATTTCACACTAACAGCAATACTACGTAAGTCATCACTGTCACTTCAGGCAGTGTTCTGTAGCTGCCTTGACCTGTAAAAAGAGAGGCAATAAAGATGTAGAGCAGTGTGGCTCTTTGAAATCTAGTGTGTCAAGCCCTGTGGCAATATGCTTTCAGTGCTGAATTTCTTTAGTAAACTCCAGCTCAAGACAATCCTTCAGTGAAAGGCAGAGGAAAAGGAGAAGCTTCTGTCCCTGCTGCCAATGATTAAAATCACCAGTCTGCTAGGGACGGTTACACAGATGGATGGGCAATTCCTAGACAGAGGGCTCCAGAGTTTTGAAGAATTTTAGAAATCCTGCACTGCTCAGAGAAACATGACTTTCTGCATCCACCAGGCATTGTCCTAATGGAGGCACATACTTGCCTATGCAAGCTGAAATTAGACAACACTGAACATCAGACATCCGTCTGTTCGCTCAGGGTCTGACAGCCTGCAAGGCAGCCACATTTTCAAGAGCAGCTATTGGGATCCAAACCATTGTAATGTCAACCCAGTCACTGCAGCAGATCAGAGTGTTATGCAGCAACTTTTTATTTCCATATAGTCAGTCAGACTTTGCATGGATCGGTGTAAAACTCATGAAAAGAAAATGAGAGAAAGAAACTGTAGGCAAGAAAATACTATTGTGTTTTAAACAGCAATACCCAGAATAAAGTAAATTCTTGAGTATGTGACAGAGACAGCTAGGGTACTTGGGCCGATTTCCTTATTACTTTGCTCTTTTACGAGACTGCTCATTTCTTCCAGAAATAAGAGTGTAACTATTTCAAAGCTCAATGCAGCCACAAAAAGAGCTCACTAGAATATATTAAAGATGCTTTTTGGTCTCTTACATGACAGTTGCTATTAATATTGAAGCAATGAGGAATCAATGATATGGAAAAAGCCCAGACACACAAAGCCTACCATAAACTCACTCACATTTTAGGCAAATCACTTTAACCAAAACAATGCCCATTGAGTCTTTTAGGTATAAACACAAGACAGGAAGCAATCCTTTTTGTCCTTGAACTTATCTATTAAAAAAAACCAACAAAACAAAACCAAAATAAAAGACTGAAAACTAAATTTCTGATGAATCTAGCTATAACTGTCCCAAAAAGCCAATAATGTGACTCACACAGAAAAAGAAAATAATTCACTGTTGGAAGATATAAAGCAATGCATCAGCTAAAGTAAAATCTCCTGCTATGGTATAATCTTTCTGTCCTGAACATTAGAATGAAAAACTTACACGTTCAGCCCAGGAAATGAAAAATTGGTCAGGAAAGGCTGGGGTTAGGGCACCTACCCAGACAGGATTTGCTCCTGTATAGTCTGACATCCAAAAAGGAACATCAGTGCCTCCTAAAATAAGATAACTGCCCAGGGAGAGCAATTCAAGAATGTTTCTCTGATACAGGTAAATAATGCCTCCTGCTTGGAGTTCAACATTGCAGCTAGGCAGAGTCTGGTAATTTTCAAAGGACCTTGAATGACTTAATGACAAGTAACAATAACATGTCTGATTACCATTGCCTTAACTTCAACATTTTTCAGTATTTGGTCAGTTAGAGAATCAGGGCTGCAGGAAGAAAAACAAGGTTTCCATGGGAAGAGAAATATTATGATCCCTCACTCTTGTCAATTAGATACTCCAAAAATCACATTAACTGCCAGGTTTTAAACCTTAAAAACCATCCCATTCCCTTGGGTGATATTCAACATGTCAATTCCTCATGCCGGAAAGAGTAAGCAGCTAATTCAGTTCCCATCACGACTATTCCAACACTGCATGCCTGACAAAGACATCATCCAGACTAAGTGAATGGGGAAATAATTGTCCAGTCCTGACTTTCCATCTGTATTTCCATTTCATCTCCAAGACCTAATCTTTTCATGCCTTCTACCAAAACCTTTGCCCATGCATACATTTCTACCCAGAATGCATAAGAATGATAATTAGCAGAGAAAAAAAAAAGGAGAAGAATGGTATAGTTAATCACATTCCAATATTAAGGAAAAAAGACAAACAACATCCAGATGCTTGCCCCCCACTAAAATTACCTAAATCATTACTTTTGATCTCAAAAATTAAAAATCAAACTATTATTCTCGAATTAAAGCTGAACTATTTAGAAACATGACTTGAAAATAGAAAAGATAACAGCTGCTTACATTACCTACAATCATTAAACAGTTTAAACTGTTATAGTAATTCAGCACATTTAAAAATAAAATAAAACAAAATAAAATATAGGATTATTTGGGTGAATAAGCAAGTTGTTCTACAATGTTGTCATCTCCCTTCTAGCCACCTGGTAGAGAGTTGTATGCCTACCAAGGCAGGAACTGACCCTTCAAGCTGGAATTGATGTACCTTCTTAGAGCCCTAAAAACCTACCTATGCTGAAGCCTTGACTCTTTTCTACTTATAGAAAACCTACTTACCTGAGGAGAATCTGTGGAGGATGGGCAGGAGATTTGATTCTGTACAGTCTGCAAGGACAGTGACAGTAAGTACACCTCTAAAATGGAATAAAGGTCTTTCAGAGTTGATGAGACCAAGAGCCAAATGCTCTGTAGGTGGCTCTGAGTCTTTTTGTAGTCTGAATCAGCATCCTTTCTGCTGAGATGGAGCAATAGCTCATTGAAAAGATTCTGCTCATCATTTTTGTATAGAAGATGAAGCAAGAAAATAATTCCGTAGCTGCTTTTTCTATCTCCAAACTAGACATAACTGGAAACAAAGAGTGGAGGGGAAAAAGAAGCCCTATAGAAAGTAATATGAGGCAGTGAGGAACCTTTCACAGTGCTTCTCTTCTGACTTCTCCTCCTCCTCCAGACCTCCTCTTTTATAAGTGCAAACACAGCTGGTTATGTAGGCATGAATTTAAGTTGCAGAAAAAGTCACAGCCCAGGACGCTAATTTTGAACTCCTAAATACAATATAGAGTCCAAGAGTGCTGAAAGCAAGCTCTTTCCAAACACCAAGCTAAAAGGGACACAGGAGTCTGATCAAATAAAAACTGAGTATAAACATGGTCCCAAAGTGGTACCATAAAAAACCTTTTAAAATTACTCAGCAAAAAGATGCACTAAAAAAAGAGAAGTTTTATTTTGCTCCCCTTTTTTCCCCATAAGAGTTTGTTTTCCTTTGCATAACAATAACTTCACTGGAGAAAGTAAATTGTGGGCAAAGTTCTCTAATAGCAAAAGTAGTTTGATTCAATTTTATTTCTGATGCCCAGATTCTATTCCTTCTCCAGCCCTCATATCCAGTTGCTATGGCAGCAAGAGTGCTGAAAAATCCTCTGCCCATTTGATAATCATTTAATCATTTAACAACAGAAGATATTGTGAATAGGAGAGTGGAGCAGTGGGAAACACCAAAAGGAAAATAAACTCTGGTATCAAAAACGATCCCCAAAAACTAACAAAATTCTAAAAAATAAAATAAAATTTAAAAAATAGAAAGGAGAAGGACCAGCAGTAAAGGGAAATGGCCTACAGAATCTTTGTGACCACACTGAGAGTAGGTTTAAGCCGCTCATCATGCTCCTTCAAACACCATGGTGGGGTTTTTTTGTTTGTTTGTTTGTTTTTTCTTTCCTCAGAGGAGCCTGCATGCTGCCTAAAATGTCCTTCAAGTAACTGAAAAAAACCTCAGAAGATCTGTCTTAAGAGTCCAGAAGATGAGCAAAGAGCTAAGGATGTTCCTAACCAATAAAAGCCACATTCTGAAATTTGTCTTGCTTCTTTCTTCTTTAAAAAAAAAAAAGGAGGGCTAGACCTACAAGGCTACTTCAAAAAGAAATCTCTGAAATGCTGAATGTAATCCACTGGGAGGATGCCCTAGCAGAAGTCTCTGTCGCCTTTAAGCAGCAAGGCTTATGCTCCCCTGATGATGACAGCAGTGCTGTTGAGGCTGGGTCAGGATGCATTCCCTGTCCCAGAAATAACACCATTACAGGCAATTTTCCATCAGGTTGGAAACTCTCCTGCCAGGCAGATAAAAAAGTTTCTGGCAGTATGTCCTTGCCCCTGACACCCACATAAGATGAAGCCCAGCTCAGCTCTGAATACAGTGGCAGTTACCTCTTTCTTCCCACTTAAATCTATGCCTGAGATAGAGCTACAGGATGGATGAGACATGGAAATGGGGACATCGAATGAGGTTGTAGGCAACTAGACAGATACAGTGTACTGGCAATGATGGCCAAGCAACTACAGGAGAAAGCCACAATGCTGGATCTCATCTCCATCAAAATCCCTCAATATCCAAACACAGCAAACATATATAAAGGACATTCCATTTATCAGAACATCCAGGTCAGCTTTCTACCCATCAATCTAGATAATGGACATGGAAGCTATCAAAGTAGAAAGTGATTTAACTTACACTTTCCCCTCATGTTGAGATGGAAAACCGCATCTATTTTGATGAAATTTCATTATACAATGGTTTATCTGTTCTAGTTAACTCAATGGGAGTGGGGATTAATTTTAAATCTTTATGCTAGAAGTCAACAGCTCCTGTGCCACTGGTTGCCCATTTGATACGGGAAATTGCAAATGATCAAATGTTCTTGATGCACCCTTGGCAAAATGTTGCATCCCAAACAAGGTGGTGAGGAGAGGGAAGAATTTGTGTGACAATCTTGGCTACTCATGCCTGCCAGACAAGAGCAGATTTGCTCTTAAGCGGATATTACTGCAAATACCTTATGAAAAATATCTTCTGAGTATGCCTCTAACAGGGAAAGGTACAGAATTTTTACATGGCATTGAACTGATAAGCTCTAATATTGTTTAATAATTGCTATTTCTCAGTTAGGAATAATGCATCTTCAGGCTTTTTAAATTATTTGTAATTATTTCTCTGAGATGTGACATCACTGAGGCATCTCACCATTCAGTGCCATTATCCAAACATGCCTATTCGATAGGAAAAGCTACATTATTCCCACCTCAAAGAAAGGGAACTGCACACTGCAAATTTCCCCAATGTTGTGGTTTTGTTTAGTGAGGGGGGGCCTAAGGTGGTAGCTTCTGTAGGAAACTGCTAGAAGTTGCTCCCCTTTGTTCAGTGGACTCAGCCAGACCTAGGGCAGACCCGCTGCTGGCCAAGGCTGAGCCGATTGGTAGCAGAATGTCCCGTGATAACGCCTCTGCGATAACGTATTTAAGAAGGGGAAAACAGAAAAAAAAAAAAAAGAGAGAAGAGAAGATGTGAAGAAGCTGAGCGGGGGCAGAGGCACAGAGGGGGAGGCCTCACAGCCTCATAGTCCTTGCAGGTCTCACCCTCTGGCCTCTTGCTAGGTGGCTGACTGGGCCTGACATGGTCTGGCCCGGCTGCAAGAAGTGGAGAGGAGATGAGATGGATGATGTGAAGAGGTTCTGAGAGGCGTCTGCCAGCCTGTTGTGAAGAACTTTTCTTGTGAGAGAGGAACGGCTGCAGACGCCAAGGTCAGTTCAGAAGGAGGGGGAGGAGTAATGCGGCTCCTGGCCAAGATTCCCCTGCAGCCTGTGGTGACAACCATGGTGGAGCAGGTTGTCCCCCTGGAGCCCATGGAGGTCCACAGAGGAGCAGAGATCCACTTGGAGCCCGTGAAGGACCCCACATCAGGGGAGGTGGATGCCTGAAGGAGGCTGTGGCTTGTGGAGGGCCCGCCAGGGTAGCCGTTCTGGAGAGACTGCACTCCGTGGAAGAGATGACCCACACCGGAGCAGTTTCAGGAAGGACTGTGGCGTAGGGGTGGGACCCCACAACAGAGCAGGGGAGGAATGTGAGGAGTTCTTCCCCCGACTATAAAGCAGTGGCGTGAAACAACGTATGATGAACTGACCGCAACCCCCATTCCCTCTTCCCCCCTGTGCTGCTCAGGAGGGGAAGGTAGTAGAGATAATGTTAAGCTTGGGAAGAGGGAGGGGTGGAGGGAGGTTACCTTGTTCTCTGTCTCATTATCCTGCTGTTTGTAGTAATAAATGAATAGTTTTCCCCAAGTTGAGTCTGTTTTGCCCATAACGGTAACTTTAAGGATTTTCTCTCTGTCCTTATCTCAAACCTTATATTATCTCTCCCTGTTCTCTTGGAGGGTGGGGGGAGTGAGAGAGAGATTGCATAGTCTGGTCCACATCGGGGCTGAACTACGACACCCTTCAAAACTGACATATATGAAGGTCACTACTAATGCTAGGAATAAAGGCTTGAGTCTTGCTTACATTTTGCACTGCTTTCACACAAATCTGCCCTTTTTTGTATAATGGAGGGATGCTGAGCATTCATCATCCTCAGAGCTTATCTCCAAAAGGTCTTCTTCATTTATGCTTTCTCTTTAATTGAGGAAAGTTTTAATGTGGCTCTATATCTATTGACAATATTGACAACCCATTGCCCAACAAACTAAAATACCAAATAGGAAAACTCTAGAACTAGGGATTTTTGGATTTAACTCCCAGCCTCAAGTAAACAACCAGGCAAGACTTTTATTTGTATAGCTGCCTCTAGATTTGCCTTGCTTCACACTCATAATTTTTTTTTCTGCAACCCAGGGATGCATCAAATCTAAATTCTTGTTACAGATGTTGAAGTGAACACAATGGCAGATACAGACCCATGGGAATTTTTGGCCTGATCTGCAGTCCTTACTCACTCATATTTATGTAACGTTGACGTGTACAAGAGCTTCTAACACTGCTTTCTTTAGTACCTATCCCTGACCTGAAGCACAGAGCTACAGCACAAGCTTAGACAGATGAACCATATTGTACCTGAAAGTAGCATCCAAGTAGCTTTCCACTGCAAGCCCCCACGTGTTTCACACTTCCAAACCTCACTGAAGAGTTTCAATAATAAATTGTCTCAATTCTCCCAGAATCCTAGGATAATACCACCAGAAAGTTAATATTCAGTTTCATGCCAGTCTGGACCGAGATCTAATTGATAACTTCCCAAGGCAGGCAAGCTGCAGTGCTACTTGAGGTTTGCAAATTCTTCTTAAAGTCTGCTGTGCATTTCCCTTAGTGACAGCTAGCCAAACAACTGTTCAGATAAAATAGACAAGGTGGGAGGGATCGGGCCAAGTGCTGACATTTTCATGCCACTATTGCAGTTCGGCAGTTCAGGCTGGGGCCACCAATGCCAGCAAGAGAACACCTGCATGAAATGAGGTGTAATTTGTACAAATAAAGGCCTCATAACCAAATCATAACATTATAGCCTGCAGATGCCTGTACTGCAGAGCAGTGCAGAAATACACCATTCAGCCTTAGCTAACTCATTTAACTTTTTGGCAGGACAAATTACACCATGCTAAACTCCATGCTATGGGGTCTAAAGTGTTGCTAGATCTGACCTAGATTATTTAAGTTATTTCACATCTTTCTACATTGCATTACATTGTAATATACAGACATTCCTTGCCTTACCTTGCACACATGCAGGTATCTGGTTATTAAAATCTCTGCTCTAATTTTTTTTTTTCTTTTTATTTTTAACTTTCACTCTTCACTTTAGATTTTCTAAAAGTTGTTCCCACTACCCTTTGCCATTTTTTCCCCAGTCATTCTCTACTGACTCACATACTTGAGAGAGGAGAGAGATATTCCAAAAAGGAAAATATACTCCTC
Organism: Chlamydotis macqueenii; assembly: GCF_036417535.1. Lineage (NCBI taxonomy): Eukaryota > Metazoa > Chordata > Aves > Otidiformes > Otididae > Chlamydotis > Chlamydotis macqueenii. The sequence continues at coordinate 95,541,296 of NC_141556.1, read as the reverse complement.
AAAAAAAAAAAAAAAAATTAGTCTGCCCCAAAGTTTATATGGTGGGGAAAAAAAAAAAAAAAAGACAAATGTTGCCTTTTTATTTGTCTTTTTGGCTTTGCACCTTAAAAATACAGACAAAAATTCAGAGATTTTATTCCCACAATCCCAGGCCAAAGAAAATTACTAAAAAGTACAGATTTCCTTACCTACTGAATTAAGTCCAGAAACCAGATCATGCAGCAGTTACGATAAAGTCAAAAGAAAAAGTCAGGAGTACTAATACTACACACCCAATTCTGTAGCTCTGGAGGAAGAGGGCAACAAAAGTGTAAGGAGAAAATATGAAACACATGGTTAAAACCAACCACTTAATTGTTTCACCTGTTCTTCTCTCTTTCTTACAACTGTGTTATTGAGCAGACAGAGCAAGAAAACCAAGGTTAGGCAAGAGGACACCAACATGAAGTCAAAGACACCAATATACCTTCTTATGAACTCTGTCTCTTTGTACTACAAGCATTGTCTAATGACCCCTGTCAGGCACAGGATATTTGGCTGTTCAGACCTTTCATCTAACCCAATCTATATTGAGTCATTGGGTCACCTGTATCTTGTCATGATATTACAGTCTTATTAAGCCTATCTAGACTCTAAATTGCTATTACTGTGATTTTACTATGTGTGTGTCATGGCTAGGTACTACACAGAAACGAAAAAATGACTTCTGCTTCAAAGAACTGTGCTTTCTAGTTGGCATCTGGCTCTATTTTTATTTTGCAACTTAAAGAGAAGTTGGAGGGAAAAAGCCTTCTTTGTACTGTATGCAAATGTCATCTTCGATGTATTGAAAGGGAAATTCTACAAATTAAGTGTAGGCAGAAGTGAGTAGTAACCCCCCTCCATATACATAAATCATAGATTGACTTTTGTTCTCCAAAGGCAGGATTCACCATTAAATCTCAGTGAGAGAAGGGTGTGCTGTCATTTTTTATGTGGGTGGACTTTGCAAGATGCAGAAACGTCTGAAAAACGTTTGGCTTTATGTCCAACTACCTTGTGTTTCTGTTAAAAGTTCATCAGTTCCAATATCACACTTACATGATTGTCTCCTCTTCTCTCAGACATCCTGATTTAATTCCCCAGAAATCCAGGAATTTAACAGTTAGCACACTGGAGCGTCTTTATTATTGAAGAGAAGCTGGCTGTATTGCAACACAGCTGCTTACCACTCCAGTGGGATAAAACAAAATAATTAAGAGCAAAGATGTCTGATATTTAACTAGTGCTGTATTTAAACAACTCACTATTGCTATTTTATAGTAAGACATTTGTCTACTAAAATATAAGCAGTCATTTCAAGTAAATAGTATTATTCCTACCTATAATTAAAAATGACTCTTCAACATTTAAACACTATCTTTATTTCAGAAGGATCCCAAAATTCTATGAAAACTATTTTGTTGCAGAACACTTACATTTAACTTTACCTACTCGAAATGCAGCCACTTCTACAAGAGATCCAGTCCATAATGGGTCAGGCTATGGAACAGGCAGCTGGAGAGAAAGTATGAGGAGCATATTAATTTGAAACGACAGGAGGAATTTTGTTGAGGCAGAAACTGGTTCTCTAAGCCAGAGTCTCTCCAAGACACTGGACCTAAAATCCTAAAGCAAATTAAAAACTACAATGTTTCACTTGGTTAACACTCGTGTAATTAATAATTTGCTTTTTATATAGAATTACACTGATTACACATCAAGTTGGTTCACATAGATGAGGAACAGAGCTCTGGTGTTTATATTCACATCATTTTTCAGAAAAGAGGAAATTTTATTTAAAACCAGTTGCCACAAAAGTCACAGTATTTGATCTCTTATTATATAAAGAAATCCAACACCTGTATATGTTAATATGTCAGAGACATTTAGAAATAAAAGATAAAGGTGGAAAATGCACTTTATTCTCATTCCTTTTCAGTTAGGCAGGTTTTCAGTAGAGAAAAGTTTTCCAGTTTTATAGATCATGGCTGTGACAGATGAAATGTCTGTGCAGCACAGAATTTATTTTTCTTGCAGAAATAACATTCTACCAGTTGTGCCAGGAGATGGCAAGTTTTATGTGCTTATTTCAACTGAAAACATCTGCACTAGATAATATAAGCCTCTGGGTCACATGTTAAATAACGCTATTATATGTGACTGCATATAACGGCTGTTTTGCATCTTTATAATGGTTTGTAAGTAAGCAGAATTGTCTTGGATCATTAATTGAAGTTGCTGTAACATTAACCCTTAATGCATTTATACTTCTTATTTTGTTTTAATTAATTAAGATCTAATACAGTTAAGTACTTGAATATGAGCCATTTCCAAAAATATTACTCAGGTACCTACATTATAAATCAAGTGCAAAAAAGCATTCTCAAAGCACCTGCTTGCCTCCTAAAATCTCAGATGCCCACAGATTTTTTTTATACAGGAATTTCCAAACCATCCAGTTTTCTGTTTCTGAATACAACAGTGCTAAAGGGCTCCTTGCCAGAAACTATGTGCATCTTCTTTGAATTGAAATGTCTGGAGGGTTGTCTAATCAGATTTTGAAAACCTGAATTGCCAAAGCAGCCTAGATGCTGGATGAAGTCTGCAATGTGTGGTGGAACATTAATACAATACAGGCCTACTTCCACCACCATCAGCATCACTGCTTGCATCTTTCCGGTTAGGTACACGCTTGAGCACCTCACTGGAACCTGGGTGACTGTGGTTATCTAGCCAGGTTTTTCATTGACTTAAAATCCGACATGCTGGAAAGTCCCAGTATTTGCTCTTAATCAGAAGCTGGAATTCTAACAGAAAATTAGCATGCGCCTCATCATGTTAAGACACACTCCCTAGATTTGAGTAAATGATAGAGAGAGCTGGGAGAGGATGTTTCATGTCCCATTTGTCCTAAGACTTCCTAAAGTTCACAATTACATTCTGGTTATACCAGTCAGTGGCTTGTTGAAAACTGAATCTTTTTTTGGCTTCCCAATTCTTCCTCCCTTATGAAATAAATCTGGAAGTGTTTTTCTAGATAAGAGTTACATCACAGTAAGACTGGTATGTTTGGCCATCTTCCCAAATATTTATAACACTGGAATCCAACACATTCCATCGCATGATAACAGATTAATGGATTGAGAAAAAATGAAAACATCTTAGAAAGCAATGTGCCTTCTATAAACACTTGGCTACAACTTGGGACAACAGGTTTCAAAAATATGGATGTGATCTTATTCAACACACAGTTAACCAAGAATCTTCTCATCATGATAAATGTACAGCTGGTTTTCTTCTGCTAAATGAAGGCGTTGATGATCTAGTCCACAGTGATTTACTTTCCTGGAAGTATATACTGAAGCTGATAAAGGGTGATGATTGGAAGTTATTTTAGATAGCCCTACACAACTTCTCTGCCAGGCTGCTAGGAGCACGCATAATAGACTGTCTTATGCTTCATCAGTCTAGATCAGTTCTATCCTAACAATTATAGAAATGAAAGATGCAGAACAATGAAACAAGGCTTATTATTATACCAGATGGTCCACGTGGAGGTCTAGAACAAGCTGTGGCTCTGTTATCCATTAAATGCATTTGCAGACTGTTCCAATTGTTTCAGTCCAGTTTCCTTACTTTGGTCAGGACTGCACAATTGACACATTTTAATATGTTGGTTGCTTTCAGGATTTTATCTCATTTGTTTAACAGCATTATAACTTCCACTGGCAAGAGTTTATTCATTTATTTTGATATTCATACAGGCTACCATTGTAATTGTGTCACTATCTCAATATCTATCATAATGGAATCTCAGCATGATTTTCCCTTCATAATCTCGCTTTATAATTAGGGGTATCATATCCAGTCTTCTAATCAAACTGGCAGAAGTATAGTGGTTGCACATAAACCATTTTATGTGCATTCCCAAGCTAGCAACCTGTGAAGCCCAGATCCAACAAGTGCTCAAATGTATTTGCATTTAGTGAACTACTGCTAGTAGCTTCATGGTATCTATTTACCATGGCACCAAAAAGAAATCTTCCCCATTGAGCCTGATCCTAATTCCAAGTTAAGCTTGGGCAGCACATAAAAATCACTCTGGCTTCACCAAGATAGCCTTCCCCAAAACAGATAGCCCACTGTCAGATCCCCATACTATTTCTGAACCATCTGTTGCTGGGATTTTTTGCTTAACGCATTCTTTATGGTGAAAGAATGTGCATGCATTCTGTTTTCTTTCTTCCATTCCCTTCCTTCTTATCAGCTGATTCAATAAGAAACATGAGAACCCTGTAAACAGGGCAGTGAAACAATGTTCTGTATTGATGCTACTTAGAAATGAGATTTCCTGTAACATTTCCACGCTCCCTGAAATGAACCAAACATGCAGAGGATTGCAGGCCAAGCCCAGAGACAGCTAAATGATCCTGATTTAACAAGTACCATTACATAGAGGGAGAGGTCTCTCTGATAATGGCAGGGAGAGGTTCTGTGTGTATTTAACGCTAGCTGCCATCTAAATTCTGAAATGCCACAGAATAACTATGGATGAGGAAAAGGTTGATATCTGTCTCTGGGAGGGACAAACAAGCTGTCATAACAAAGCATGAAGTCAGCAAAGATGTTGTCTAAACTATCACAGGCTGCACCATGACAAAGAAAGGACAACACAATTTATTGGGAATCAAATGCCGTTTTACTAACAAAATTTTGGCACTGAGTATGGACCTTTTACCACATCACACTGATTTAAGGGGAATAAATTGTGCCACCTAATTAAAAAGAACACAGATAATAGGAAAGGGCAGAGGCAGGGTTAAAGCTGACATTGGAGAGCTGTAATTTGCAACAAGAATCTGGAAATCAAAAGCCTGCTGGCAAGGCATCCACTGAAGTGAATGAGGTGACAAATACACGCGCTGTCAAGAGAGCGCCTGTACAACAGTGAGTGTTATAGTTCACTATTTTACCCAAACGAGTTTCCAGGTCTAGGAACAAAGTTAGAGAGTTCAACAATGAAACATTTTGTTGGCTCATCAAAACTGAAACACTTTGGCAGGCAAAAGATTCAGTTTCTACAGGGATACTCACCTATAAGGGTTGTTTTTTTTATTTTTATTTTGAGGTATTCTAGTTCAAAAGGATTGCTTTGAAACGCTGAAGTGCTGGGACGTGTGGGCTGAAAAGGACACTGCGCTCTGAGTCGCTAGGAAATTAATGACAAAATTCTGCAAGTCAATCCCTTCTCCTCCAGCCTGTGTTATTAATTTAGAAACATTTTTTGAGACTTCAGTGTTACATCCCTGTTCAGAATAGAAGCTAGTCTGAAATCTTTCGAGATAGGAAGCCCAACTTCTATTTTGTTTTACTAAGGATCTTCCACTGTTGCCAGAGTCTGTTGTTACACACAGTTGTTTTCCTTCACTGTCTGCAAGTGAGAAGCTTGCTTACATTGAGCATCGACAGGAGGCAGCTCTCTCAGAACAGGTTTTGAAAGAGGACCATCTGAATGGAGCTGCTGTTATCATTTCAGACCAGAATAGAAATCAGTTTTATTGTCCAGATTTAGGGATTCTCTGTCTTTTAGTAGAAAGACAAGCATAAGCAGATCAAGAATATGGCCGTGGCCTTTCAAAATGTCTTGTGAGAAAATGAAGCAAAGGGAGAAAATGTTCTTGTGCAGGAGTGGCAAGTAGGACAGTGGTTAGGGCAGCAAGAGTGGGCAAGGAGAGAGGTCAGGCTCAGATAAGGAAAAGATTCTGCTCCTCCTTGATGTGTTGAATCTCTTTTCCAATATTTAGGTTCAAACCAATGAGATCTGTGGAAGGCTTTTCTGGAGCAATCATGCAATCAGCGAGCACAGGGCTGGGAAGGACCTAAAAAGGTGAACTCCCTTTCCTCAGGTTGCATCAGCTCTACCTGCACAGTCCAGTTGGCAGCCTGTTCCCAACTTGCAGTGACTAAACAACTCCTTTCTTTGCTGAACCACAGTATCCAGAATTACACTGAGTATTTTAGTCATTGCCTCACCACTTCTGAAGGGAATGGGAGAATTCCACCATGTGTGTTACAAATATTACTCTTGCTTACATACCCAATATGATATGGGTATGGCTTTTTCCAAAAATGTGAGATTGTTGTCATAGTCATTTTGTCATTAACTACAGCCCTATGTTTCTTTCCCTTGTAACAGGACAGTAATAGCTGTCGCAACTATGAGACAGAATTTGATCCCCCAAAATTTTTATTGATGGTGCCTGTGAGAAAAAAAAAAAAAAAAGGAAAAAGAAGAGATTAATTTTCAGGTCTCTGGTATAACAGCAACGCGCTCTTCCCTTTAAATGAAACAAATGAACTACAAAATCACTGAGTTAAATTAAAATGGAAATCCCCAAGATACCATTTTTTGATAATCACTTTTCAGAAAATAACAGTGAAGCAAGAGAATTTATAGATCTAGTAGTTTTGCCCTTGATAGCATAATTGCCATTACTATTCAGATTCCTAGAGGGTCCTAGAGAGGTGCTGAGCACCTCCGGTTTCCATTGATTGCTGGTGGAACTGCAAATGATCAGGACTTTTGAAAAATCCATACCCACTGTGATCCAATACTTACAAAAAAAAAATACTACCCTTTTTCATATTGCTTGAAAGTTATTTATTTCCCTGAATAGGTATTTCCGATACAATTCTCCAACAAATAATAAATCACACAAAGAACATCCTTCAAAACATCTGATATCTAGCAAATGCTTTGCATGTCTAGAAAGTGCCTATTTTTGGAGAGTTGTTTTTTAGAGCAAGCCAGTCAAAGATTAGTTCTTGGATACAAGCTCTCTATGTATGTATCTTGGCGGAGCTTGGCAGGTAATAGCATGCAGTCTGAACCTTTTACAGCACTTGCAGTTTATAAAAATTGCTGGGTCAGAGCTCAGCAGGCCGTGCAATATACTGAAGCAGATACCATATGCTAACCTAACAGGAAATAATCCCCAAAATCCCAAACTTTTCTCTGCTGAGTAGATTAATTTCAAAGTCACATTATTTGTTGTACTTTAGAAATTAAAGTTTGGGTCTAAACAGTTGCTGATTTTGGTTTGTATTTGGAGGGACAGGATGAGGGCAGGGAAGTCAAGTTCTGGAGAGTTAAACATGCCTAACTTCTTCATTGGCAAAACTGTCATGGTGCTATTGACTGTAAAGGAAGAAAGTAAAGCAGAAATGAAAGCAATAGGCCATCATTTGAATAATGCACATTTTGAATTAATAATTAGCCACAAAACATCAGGAGAAAGCAAATGTAAACACCAAAGGGGACCTCAGTGGAGTACTAAATCAACACTATCATACAAAAGAGGGTGAATGAATATAATTATAAACATATATTTACGTATCTTACATGCTCCCATTAAATAATATCTACTGTGTATGGATAGCTGACTTATAACAATTTATTTGATCAACAAACTGAGATTTTGTTTGTGAGAAAGTTACCAAATCCTCACAGAAAATGTTCTGAGGTCAGATGCATGCTCTGTTAACCATTCTGCAAATAAGCATATTGGACTGAAGCATTTTACCAGATTCACTTTGGGAGGTGGGGGGTGTGTTTGTTTTTTTCCGTAATTAAAATATGCTGGTCTTCCAGACAAATTGCTTAAGCTATGTCATATGTCTAATAGTTCGACATAAATAATGAATAAACTCAAGGCAAACAGTGCTCAAAAAACCCTTAAGCTTTAAGTTGTTCATTGAAAATATTCAGAGACTACTGACAAATAAAAATGGCATTCACAGAAATCAGGACTAATTCATGAATGATTCACAAACAGAAGAAACAGCTGAATTCATAATTAATATTCTTTACTTCAATAGTTCAACCACAAAAAAATAACCCTATTTGAATGAAAAGTAGTGATCTGAGTTGCTTACCAAGGAGCCACAGGACACTATATAATAGTCAACAGTATCTCGGGAAAAATAAGACTAACTATATGACCAGACATATTGTGAATAATAATCTGTCTAGCGAGTAGGTTGATTGATACACTGAGTCACTGTACTAAATTGTTCTACATTTGCATTCTGTGCATTGTTTACTAATGAAACCTCAAAAATACGCTTTTTTAAAAAAGGTGTGGAAAGGAATTAGAGTAAGAATGACTAGATATCTGGGAATGTAAAATAACTAATTTTGAACAACAGCTTCTTCAAAATATTCCATATCACTGATTTTTCCTAAATTGAAAAAAAAAAAGAAAAATTGAGGGGTTTACATTAATTTCACTTTTAAATTATTAATTATAAGGAAGATAATTTTAAGTCAAAAAATATTCACAACATTTTCCTTCATAAACTCTTTCAAAATTCTGGCACTTTGATCAGGTTAAAAAAAAATCTGAAAGTTTTGAATTTCCTTCAGATTAAAATTGTATTTACTAATAACAGTTCTAAGTACAAAACAGTAAATAAAAATGTCATATAATTTGTCTTGCAGATGAAAACAGAATTTCTGAATTCTTTTACATTTTTAATTTAATTTAAATGATCAACTGGAAAAAAAATAGCCAAATGTTATCCATCCATAAAAGTTGTTTTGTAATAAATAAAAAGCATACCTATAGTAGACCTGGTATTGCCATGAGCTTGAGTCTTCTATGATGAATTTTCAAAAAATGAATCTGAAAACAGGAACTGAGCAAAATTCAGAGTAAAATCTTCTGCAGTGCTCAGTTTCATCCTGAAGCAGAATAGAAACATGGAACAAATTCTAAGGAACAAAATGCATTCAGAAATGTCAAAGGGTCCCATTTTGATATATTCAGTTAAAACATCTGAATTTCTTAGAAGTAAATGCTTTGGTTACTCAGTTTTATTTCAGCGTTAAACTTCTTATTCTTTCAATCCAGTTTTGCCTCCCATCTCCATAGCAAGCAGACAGGACCAAAAGAAAGCCATCAATAGCATACATTAGCTCAGGTAAGTCTTATGATTCCAGAAAATGCCCTAAAGAATATATGTTTGACAAAAAAATCCAGCTTATAAAAGAAAATAATTTCTATAAAGGTAGAATTTATCTATGGCAAAATACTATTTTATTTCATATTTATTTAATATTGATCTGAAGCAAAATAATTTAGATCAGTGTCAAAACAAAATCAATACTCTTATTTAGGTCAACTAACATGAAATAAAATAGCAATTTTAATTTTAATTCTCCATCAGAACAATATGACATTTAAAAAATGCTATCATGCTTTTTTCCTCCTTGGAAATTACACTTCACAGTAGAATACAATTTCAGTGAAAAAATCCCAACTACCTCTAGCCAAAATTCATGTTCAGGTACTTAAATACATTTCTGATTTTGCAGAGGCAGAATGCTCTATGTTTCCGCCAGAATGGATTTATACATAATATAGCCAAAGTGACATTCCTATTCATTAGCCTGATGTCCTGTAATAGCACAGTCAATAGATTCCCTGACTTTTGTTTGAACTAGGGAAAAAAAAAATTGCAGGGATGAAAAATCCACCACACTTGTTGGAAAGTTTAAGTTCTTCCAAAGGTTAGATGACCTCACTGCTAAATATTTGTACCTGATTTCTAGTCTAAATTTACCCTGTTTCTATGTCCAGACATCAGGTCTTATACCTTCATCTGCTAGACTGACAAGCTTTTTATTATGACATTGCCGTTCCCCAAGTAGTTACTTACAAAGTGTGATTAAGTCCCCCCCTCAGCCCTGTCTTTGTTAGGATAAACAAATTGTACCCGCTGGAGTCTTTGACCATAATGCATGGTTTTGAGTGCTTTAGTCATTCTTATGGCTGTTCTTTGATGAGAGCACACTGCTGTTAACAAACTGAATGCACCGGGTCCATAATTCGGTCACGATTTTGAACACAAGGCTGCTATAGTGCCCTTGGAGCTTAAATGGAAAGCTTCCACTTGGCTGCGAGGAGTTTCAATCTGCAGTGCAGAGTACATGCTCTTTTGTGAGAGCAGAGTACCTGCCAGGATACTGCCTGCTCACCTGCCTGCCTTCCACTTGGTTTCTCTCCAGCTCCTGCCTAAGATTCTCTACATCCATTTAGACAGCTTGTATCCCACTGAGACTTTGGCCTTAACAGCACACTCGTTAAGTCAAAATAAAAGCGATACAAAACATATAAACTGAGCCGTCTCCAATGTGCAGTTTGTGAATGCTCTTTTTATTGCTATGATTTAAGTGGAAGGATTTGGAAATCAGGACTGAGAAAATCTCTTCCCCTATGTTCCTTTATGGGGGAATCAATGGGTGTTCATTATCTAAATGCTTTTGACAATCAAAGGCTAAACATTACTTTGCTAGGGGAACAAAAGTATTCAGCAGTTATTTGAAAGTCTTTAACATAGGTATGCAGTTTCTGAGATGGATAACAAAAGATTCACTTACAAAAAACAAGTCTTATGCTTTTGGCACAAACATTTCGTCTCAAAGTGAGATTCACAGTTTCAGTGGCTGGTTCCTTGAAATACAGACAAAGTTCATTCATGTAATTTTCAGTCAACATGCTGACAGCTGTACTGCTGTTTTCTTTCTGGATTTTGTAGTGCCTTCTCTAAAAAGGACTTCAAAGAAATTGAATTAATAGGCTGCTTGTCACTGACAAGGGTTGATTTGCTACCAGTCAGGAGATACCCTCACTGGCCAAATGGTAACAGCCTGAGATAGTCTCTCAGTGAAACATCCTCATGTCAGGGATCAACCCAGCAGAGAGGAACATTTCATATACTTTTTAGTTGGTGGGACAGTCAGCTTCCTGAACAAATACAGTTATGGATGAGCGTCATCTCATCACACAGATAGAAAATGCAGTAATTGCTGTTTGACTTTTGCAATTTTACCTTTGGAAAAAAAATCGCTGCAGTTTTCACGCTAAGTATAATGAAGTGTGCATGTGCTGATCTGTCTAGAGTCAACATGCCACCTGAACTATCTGATTCCCTTGGGTCCCGCTCCCTGTAGGAACCTTTGTACGATTCCATGTCTTTTCCACAAGTCAGAGTTTTTTAATCAGCATTTTTGTCTGCCAGCTGCTGAAACATGCATTTTGAAGTGAAAGGAGCCTTTATTTAAATCCTTTCCTTTTGTCTGATAGCTCTGCAGCAGCTTAGCTGTTCATCATGGACCAATTTCACCTGTATTTGTAGTTCAGTATGTTAACATGATCTGTTCATCTCTTAAGTGGCATGTGTAACTGCCAGTCAAACAGTTGATCGAGCCTAATGATCTCAGAGGCTTTAAGAGATTTTATTAAGTTAACCTTGAAGGTTTTCATTTTACATTCATTTCTCAATGTATCAAACTAAAATTTGCTTTATTGTGAAGCAATACATTCTCACTACTTCATTTTCAGACGTTCTTATTGACTGTGTTTTTATTTCAAATAAACAGCACCATCCAATCTCTTTGAAGTACACTTTGTGGCCGGGTTGCCTTGGAGATAGAGCTATGTGGAAAAAGGAAATCCTCGCCCTCCAAGAATTTTCATATTTTGAGATCTGGCTGCCTTCAGAAGCAAGCCTCATCTGCAAAAAGAAAGGGGGCTCTGACTGTATCAGTAAATGAAATAACCTATACGTTGTACAACAGACCTAAGATTGCCAATGCAATGGTGATTTTTTTTTAGCAGACTAGTGAGGAGGAGGACAGAGAAGCTGGCAGGAAACTACTCTTTGCTGCAACAAAACCTTATCTGTGATAAACTTTAACTTCAGAGAGTGAGAAAATTCCAGCCCAAGTTGTTTAGTCATAATTTTGCCAGCTAGCTCCATTTGGCAACTCATCAAGTTGAAAGGGCACTGTAATGAATACTTCGATGGTTTCAATTTTCTCTGTAGCATTTTAGATTTTAGTCAGCATATTTAATTCCCATGCAATACAACAAATAGCATGAATGTAAAATACTATCTGGAAAACCACATTAAGACTAAAAACTACTATGTATAATGTATAGCAGGAAGGAAGAAGTCAGACAAGGAAATTCCTTTCTAAGTTTAAAAAAATCCCCAAACTTCATGCTTAGCCTAAGCACCTGTAACAAGTAAAGTTATTTTGTGAAATTGCAGAAGCAATGGGGCTCTGAGCAACCTGATCTGGTTGGAGATGTCCCTGCTCCTTGCCGGGGGTTGGACTAGATGACCTTTAAAGGTCCCTTCCAACCCAAACTATTCTATGATTCTATGTTCTTTTGTAAGTATTAAAAATTCAGTCCTTTGGCTAAAGTCTACAATTTAAAATCCCGCTTATATATATAAGTTGGCTCAGTCTGTGAAAATTTTAACATGTTCTCCCCAGTTCTGTCCTATCTATGTTGTATGGTGTGGACCTGGCATGCTGACAGAAGTAAGCCTCCATTGATTTGGCTGGGTTATTCAGGGAATAGTCCAGCTACCCAGTCAGATGCAGCTACTCAGTCAATACATCGCCTTACACAAGACTTTGTATACAGACAGTAGCAGAAGAGGCTTTTGTAATAAAGCAAGGAAGTTATGTTACAGTTACACTTATGTACATGTAAATATCAGTATAAATAAATGATATTAAGGTCTCTGTCACAAAAAAAATATAATAATTGAAACTCCGTCAAAAGCTTTGTGTCTGGGATGACAGGGGACGGAGAAAGATCTATATTCACTTCAGATAGAAATGCCTTTAAACATACTTACACATGACAATCCAGCTCTCAAAGAAGTATCCCACAAAAAGCTCCCATTTCTCCCTCTAGCATGGGTGGCCAAAAAAGGAATTCACAGTTTTCAGTCAAATTCTGAAATTCAGCATGAGGTGCAAACTTTGATTTACACCTATAAACCTGGCACAAATTGTTTAAGCCTGGCTAATACAAAACCAGATTGAAATCACCTGATGGCTTTTATTCAGATACTTGCATTTTTTTCAGTATAAGGTGTTCTGCTGTCTTATTACAGATAATTTGAAGGGTCTGAGGTAGAGCTCCAATGAGGCCAAGCAGCGTATGCTTATGTTCAAGGCTTTGATAAAAACTTCATAATGCTCTGCTTGTTTTGAGAACTATCCACAATGCTGCTCAAGAGATGCAAGATATGACAGAGTAATATGAAATTAACAACCAGTATTTTTTTCTGAATGCAGTTATAGAATACAGCAAATTATAAAGTTCCTTCAGCAATTATGAGCACAAGTGAGCCTTACCTTATGATGGCAAGTATGAAGATACAACTTGTATTCATTTAGAAAGACAGTAAAGAGGATAAATACATTTGAAATGGGAATTTATCTCTTAGTTAACATTCAAAGGAAGAAAAATAAATCTACTGAAGGAGACTGGAACAAAGGTGAATGAAGAAATATGCCACAGTCTGTTAAAAAAACCTCCACTTGCTGAGTACCTAATCCAGCAAGAAAATTTTGCATCTCAGCTGGGCCAGGGTGTATACTGAACAGTCAAACGCTGAGGGCTATGTGTAGAAAAATTATAAGAAACACCCCCTTGTTAATGTTGCAGAACAGATGCACGATGAGCATGTGCACTATTCCAAACAGTGAGGAGCAACACCAGAAAGTAAATCAATCAACAGAAGTTTTTAATTTAATTTTCTTGTTAATCAAGATATACAAACACAGATAGCATGAAGATGAATGCCAGCTAGGAATGAGAGCTGCAGACCTGTGTTACTGCTCAGATGAATATCACTGTTCACAGAAGCTCTTGAGGAAAAAAAAAAGATGTCTGAAATAAATACATTCTCTTTCTCCTTTAAAAGGGCACTGGGTTTAGATTGAAGGGGTTACTGTGGTTAGGTAAACTGAGTTTCTCATAGTCTAGTGAACTGAGCCATTTTGGCGTGAGGGTAAAAATCAGCATTTTGCTGATTTCTGTTTCTGATTTTGAATGAGGGACTTCCTGTGGTCAAGAATTGTGCATACCGCATCATTGTGTTAGGGTGTAAGCAAAAGTTTAAACAACATGGCAACAAAAAATCTTCAGCTCACTTGTCCAAAGCCATGCAGAAAAGCTGAGGCAGAGCTGAGAAATAACACCAAGTATCTTAATCCTAGTTTACTTACTAATACCTCTTTTGCTGTGAAAATGCTGTATCCCATATTAGTTCTCCAGCTAAATACTTTCTTTTCCACCCAGAAGTGTCTCTGTATGCATTTTGCTGCCAAATCTATTGTTACTAACATCAGTTTTGTTATTAAGACAATGAATTGCCTTTGCTAGTTGGTGAAAATGAAGTGAAACTGGCACATTCCCATTAGATGATGCATCTAATGGGACCACTTTCACTAAGGCTTGCTAAATCCTATAGCTTGAATAGTGTATCTGCTGAAAAAAAAAGTAAACATATTCATGAAATAAATAATTATGTAATTAAACCAGAGTCATACATAATAGGATAATGTCTGATTAAAGTCTCAGACATTTTAGCATTATTATGTGAGTAAAGGGCTTGATGTTATTGCTACCTGCTCAGTCAGCACATCTTCCTAATTTATTCACTCCATTTTACAACCATCCAAATGGCTCACCACAGAGATTATTCTAGAAAACTTATAGAAGCTGCTTATACAGTGCCCAAGCATAACGTGTAGGCAAGGTAGAAGCCTACTGTAGTTGGACTATACGAACAACTCACAGCTTGTCATGTATTCATCAGTGAATCATTATCCCCATTTTACAGACAGGAAACTAAAGCCACAGAGAAAGCCCTGCTGAAGAAAGCCCTTACAGCAACTAGTTTCAAGGTATCAGTCTTGGATGGCTAATTTAGTCTCCTTACTTTCCCTCTTTACAGTCAATGTAGAAAACTGAAGACATCTCCTGAGCCACCAGCATTACACAAGTACGTAGAAAGTCTGCAGCAGAGGAAGACACTGGATCCAAGTCCTTAAGAACTAAACTGCCATTGGACTTATGCCAGGTGTAAGCTGTCATCCAGCACAGACATTTAGTTGTGGATGTAGATACTGTCTGGTTGTGTGTGTGTGTTGGAAGACTGGAGATAGAAATTAAAAGAGGTAGACAAAAGCACAGTTGTATTTGTACCATAACCTAAAGCACATGTACTGCTCAAGAGCTTCCCTTCTCCACTTTTTCTTTCTCCCTTTCCTTACAAATCCTCTTCTATAGTAATATAAACTAGAAATGGCACTAGATCCAAGATATGCTCATTCCCAGGGTAATTTCATAATCACTAGGCTGGAGAGTTTATGCTGACTCTCACATTAGTCCAGCAAATTCACAGTTGTATCAAGCGATATGAAACACCTCCAAAAAGAAAGCTTGAGGGCCCCTTTACTTCACAACATGTTTGTAAGCTGAGTTAAGGAGGTCTCCTACTAGGAATGAAATATGTTCTTGAACACTGAGTCAGGAAATGAAGGAACAATACAGACATGGAGCCACAGAGCTATTGGATGACTGAAGCAATTGCAGAGAAGAAACACAATACTTTCCCATCTTTGGAAGGGAAGTCCAAATCTTCCACAGATTTTAGCCTGGCATATGTTATGCCTGTGGAAATGATCTTATGTAAGTCATATGGCATGCTTGCTTGTCCATTTACCTTTTCATAACTGCTTGAATGTGGCCAATTTCTGCCAAATTCGACAGGATGGCAGTGGTCTCAAAGGTATCGAGTTCCTACAGGTTTCAGGCAGATAAGCAGCAGCACATTTGCCCTTCTCGCTGAGGGAGTGACAGCAGTTTGAGCAGTCTGAGCTCACTCTTGTCAGATACTCGAGCACCCATACAAAGAGAGACTACCAAAGACCCCACTGTAAGAAAAGTGGCAAAGGGCCTTGCTCATTATTCAATATCAGAGTTTCTAGCCAGGAGACCCCAAGCTGGGGAGAAAGCGAGCTGCCCGCACTGTGCCTTCTGAAACTATTTGTTTCATGAAAAGGCTTTGGTGCTCAGCTCTTGCCTCAGACTCAGAGCTGGGGGCTCCAGGTGGAAGAAGCCACCTGCCTGCGGGCAGAGCAAGGCCCCTTGGCCTCAGAGAGCAGTGGGGTCTGACATACGGCTTGTCAGGAACAGTGTTTTGTTACTTTTGCTTTAGAGGCAGGTGGCAAGAAAGGAAAGGTAGAAGGGAAGAGGAAAGCAGGTAAGCAAATTGGCTTCAGAAAAGAAGTGATGTAATCCCCACTGGACAGACTATCATAATATGTCATTAAAAACTCCTGGGATGTTCAAGGGAATTAATTAGTTTACAGTTTCTATAAATATATTCTTGAGTGGCAGGTGTTCTGGCATCCATATGCAAAGCTGGCTGCCCAAATACAATTGCAAAACCACCCGCCAGGAAAAAAATCGTGTTTATCTGCTGAGAAAATAGATACGTTGCGCCAATCTGTTCTTCTCAGAGTAGCACGTATGGCAAACCTCTTAACTCTGCCGTGTCCGTGTACTCATAGAGTGAAATGTGGAAATAAAAAGAGCTAGTATCCCCGCACAGAGGCTGAGAACACTTTTTTTTTTCCCACTGACATTCTTGGTATTGAACATTTCTTTCTCAAAAAAAAAGGTGATAAACAATTTACTTGCTTATCATAAGATACTGAAGAACAGATTCCATCCTCTACAGTTACTTCAGTTTTTCACTGATGTGAGAAGTGATTCAGCTCCCCACTCAAATGACCGCAAGTCCTTCTCCTGAGTGAAGTCTACAGTTCCTTATATATGTATGTTCTTTTGACTCAGATTCAGTATTCTAAATTTAAACTAATGTAAAGTTCAAAATTCTAGCCTTCAGCATTTAAGACTGCAAATATCAATAATTAATATGCAATGCAAAAGCCTACATTGCCTCGTACTGTGAGATGCTATGTTCACTGGATTACAGAACCACAGAATAGTTGAGGTTGGATGAGGTCTTTGGAGGTCATCCTGTCCAGCTCCCCCTGCTCAAGCAAGGTCAACCAGAACTGGTTGCTCAGGGTTGGGTTTTGAAAATCTCCAAGGAGGGAGTCTCGACAACCTCTCTGGGCACCGGTTCCACTATTCAGTGGAAATATCTTGATTACGTGATTCTTCTTTTTCCACTTGGAATAAAAAAGAATTGTTCTTTTGCTGTAAGATTGTTAATTATCACTAACAAGAACTATATACTAATTACTATTAACAGTACCTAAAGCATGCTCAGCTGGATAGCTGAAATCATAGGGTGACCACTGTTTTCCATCTTATAAAGAATTTGTGTAATAATGCACTAGCAAATTTTGGGAAGTACAAGGATACATGTGTATATACGATATACAAGCTGTAACAAGAATTTTCCAAACATCTGACCAATAAGTAAACTACAGAAAGTACGAAGTGTTTCCAGAGTGGTGATCTTCACTGAAGTCAGTAGCTTCTGGTTTTTATCGCTCGTCTTAATCACTCATGCAACACTGTCTGCTGCCAGCTTTACTTGATGTATGTATGTGAATATGTAGAGTGGGCAATGCAAGGGAGTTTGACTGCTATAGAACTGTAGTAATGTTTGTAGTAAACAAAACCTATCATTTTTATTTAAAGGGAAATAAGAGTACATGACTACAAGCAGGGATGTTACCCTGTCCGGCTTCAGCAAGTGTGCCTTCCTTCTTATATGGTTTGGTTTTCTCAAGCGTCCCTCAGGGTAGGATTGCAGAGGTGAGATGAAATCCAGCCCTAGGGCCACAACTTGTGATTAATGAAAGATTAAGAGCCAAAAAGACCTCTCTGTGCCACTTTTGTGAGAATTTGTTCCTTATTTGCAGAGCAAAGGAACCCAGCTCTAACAAAGGTTGCCAAAGCGATCGACTGTCTCAACATACTGCTCTTTCTGTATCATGCTACTTTCTTCTCCTAGAAGGTACGCAAGACTACCTTGTTCTGAACATGGTGCTCTCAGCCCACTTCCCAGAGGCAACACTCTGCTAGGCAGCACTATGCGTTACAGGGCATTCTTCACAACATTGGAGACCCGTCTCTGTGGCTGATATGATCTTTTGTGGGGGGTAGAAGGAAACCATAGGTAACTAAAATTACACTAGGCTGAGGTAATATCAATTTATCACTCTATAGAAATAAAAATCTATATTTGACAAAAGAGTATTTGTCTTGATGCTGAGATCACAGAAAAAGAGTGCTTGGAAATCCGTTACTAACTCTCATCTGCCTGTAGCTAGGAGGCAGCCTTGTTATGTTTCATTACTTCCCTTGCCATTTATACAGACTACTGCAGTGCCTACATAATTTATTTAGAATTAAAATAATAAAAAGACATATCTATGACTCTAGGCTCCTATAGCACCTACATTAATTTACACAACACAGCAAAATCCAGCAGCATTAATCTCATCTTTTCAGTGAGAACGCAACAATGTACAGAAATTATTTTCTTTCCCATGATCAGTGGGAGAAGTTTGCTCTCAGCTTTCTCCAAATACTCTTCAAACAGCTGGCTTTTATAGCAGCCTGAAAAGCCACTACAGAAAGGCAGTTTTTGACCCTAGGACAAGCAGTAATTTCATTTTGCTCAGAGCCATCAGAGCTGCTCCCCTCTTTCATAATGGGAAAGTTTTAGTTTAAGGATTACAATTGCTACAGCATGGCCCAGAGGAGAAGTCTCCCCATGTATCAAGTCCCATGTCAGAGCCAGCATCTTCAATTTCAGCTCAAAGTGCCCACAGTTTCTAGAGCACTAGGATCACATATGAAATATTTCCCATAATAAATAGCTGCATTCCTCTCTAGCTGTGATTTCCAAATGATTTAAAGTTACAGTCCTTTTGTAAAAGATGGTGCAAACTTTTAATCTTAAAATGACAGAAATAGGGGCCACTGCACTTAGGGTCAAATCCAAAAGGAAAGGTTGCGGGTGGCAGACATAACACGAGAGTAGAAATGGCAGCATGCACTGCTTGCACTGCAGAAGCACTACTGTAAACAATTTCCATTGAGTGCAAGCAGTTAGTGGAAGACCACTATTCTTTAAAATAAACATCAGGTTAAAGAGTTTGAGGACAATCTTTGTCTTTTTGTTCGAGGAAGATGAACCTTCGCAAGGCCAGATTAACCAAATACTATGAAAAGTCCTAAGTGGCCTAAGCACTGCAATTTCCACCAGAACATGGGAAATTTTTAATTTTCATGACTTCCACTACTACTCTTGAGGAACTGCATTCAGAAGTCCCAAGATAGTTTTTAAAATCCGTTGCTCAGGAAGTTAAACCTACAATATATATGTTTTTACAGCACTCAAAAAGTCCAGACTCTCCCAAATATTTGCATGTAAAGATCCCACCCAAATATGCTCACATGAGACAAAAATGGCATTTGAAGTCCCTTTATCTTGCCAGAACACAAGTCAGACTGACAGTTGGTTTGTACAGTATTATTAATTTATACTTATTAGCATGCAGTTCAAAGACATTAATATTTTACAGCACAGAGGAAGAAATATCCCATCTCATTACAGCCTGACCACACTGATGCTATCACAGTTATCACTCCAGATTTAAGAAAAGCAACAACAGAAACCCCCAGTAATAGAACTGGGTTGTTCTGAGGGTGTAGATTATTCCCTCTGTTGCCAATAACGTGATGGAGCCTTAGAGGATAGAAACAGAGAACTTGCTTATAGACATTTTCTACACTTTTCGCTTCCCTCTCACATTCTGTTCTAGGTAGGCAACAGACAGGCAAGGGTCAAAGGATTCAAGTAATTTATTTCTGTCCTCAAAGCATATCCTTTCTTTACCCATTCCCCTCTTTCTTACTTTACATTTGCCTCCCACTGTGCACTAGTAAGCGTCTGTGGGCTTCTTCCCTAACAGAAGTCCTTCTGTCCATAGATAAAGCCTTTCTCAGAGTCACTGGCGTACCAAAAAAGGAGGACACTTTCTTTGATTAACTGTAGGTCTCATGGCAAACAATATATAATAGCTGCTGAAGGACAGAGCTACCTGACTTTGTAGGAATAATAAAAGCCATTGTGTCCCATCTTATCAGTTTTTGCCTACTTATTCTTCTAGTATTTCTCACTTAATGTCAGCCATCACATCTCAAGTAAAGTAATGAAGACTTACTCCTTTTCTGTACAGTGATCTTAGGCTGCCTTAGACAAACATATGTGGGGAAACAAGACATAATTTTTACATTTACAAGAGGACAAAATTTATTGTCTCCATGTAGCAATTAGTGGTGCAAATGGTCAATAAGCAATTCTTCCATACTGTAATAAAAGAAAAATTTTGGTTAATTAGGAGATAAAAACACATAAAGAATATGTGAACTCTGCTTTCAATTCTAATACAGGCCTTCAGATCATTTATATTGTTAATTGAACAATTAGTATTGCTGAATTGTAAACCCACAGGGGACAGAAGTGTGGAGAACATGTTCCTGCCACATTGCATTACTCTGATGGCATCAAATAGCTGTGACCGTAGGAGATTCAGCTGCTCTCCAGAGTCTTTCAACAACAGAGGTGGATTTCAATCACTAAGGAGAGAAACTTAAGTGCATAACTGTTTGCATTTTGGTGAGAACTGGTCGTAGTGTACTTCTCCAGCAATTTCCCAGTGGTTGTATGTCGACAGGTATGTCTATGTCTATTTAGTCTATAGATTTTAGACAACAGCTGCTGAAACGCAAGACTTCTGAACTTGCCGATTACTACAGAAGGAGAAAAAATAAAAATGCATAAAGAAGAAGCAGCAGATTTAGAACAGCAGCTGACTGATGGCACACAAGAGGGACTCTGCAGGGGAGAAGTTTCTACTCGGTTTCTATCGATAGCCTAGAATAATGCATGGGCTGGACTGGGTTGAAGAGACTCATCTATAAATAGCACTAGGTATTTTTCGGCATTGATCAGCAGACATAGGCATAGCCAAGGAATTTAAGACAAAGAGAATGTTTTTTTTTAGTCTAAAATAATACAGTAGAGAAATTGCTCAGGAACAAGTAACTAATGAAAAAGTGTCACTGCCGAAATGTTGCTAACATTAGTACCTGCACGGACTTTTAAATCTGTCACTCGCAGTTAATGTTGGCCACATAAATTAAAGTCATCTGGGAACTAATTGAACTAGCCGTAAGATTCTTTTGAAAACTATCTGAGGTTTTTACTCTATTCTTGCTGTTATGCACTGGGAATGCCAATACAGACTGAAAAAAAAAAAAATTATTTTGATGGCCCGTCAGTAAAGCATCATCACACTGCTGCAGAACCATGAATGGAGATGTGTTTTCTTCTCAACATGAAGGCAAAAAAAAAAGAAGGAAGAGGGACCTAAACAGTTTCTCTTGTCTTGTGACATGGACCTCAGGACTAGAGTCAAACTATGTCTCTACAACTATGAAACAACACAGTAATTATTCTGGATTTAGCCAAATTTAAACAAGGTAGTCTTCCGAGCCACTGCATGCAAAGTTGCAAAAGGAACTGTAAACAAGTGGAACACAATTATCCATGTTACAAATTACTCTGTCTGCCTCTTCCTTGAAGCATTGATAATGCTTACATATATCTGTTTCTGTAAGACCTTGCATCAAGCTCCTCAACTACCTTACACGGATAATTGAATGCTAACTGGATTTGCACAGAAATAATTGCTAGGGTTTAACATAAAAAAAATTACTGGATTATTTTTCAGTGGAAGGGTCCGCGAGATCCAGAGTTGCTAACCATTTGGCACACCATTATTTAATTTAGGGAAGCAAATTACAAACACTGTACGAATAGTACTATTTATCCATGGAGAATACATGTAATTGTCACAGGATATTGTGCATTCTAAAAAGTTCACATGATCTCAAAAAAACCAATTAGACAAATTCATGAAAAGAAAATCTATTAAGTGCTATTCAGTATAGAAGTAAATACCCCTGCACAAGAACATCTGGCCTAGAAATAGCTGGTAACTGGGAGTGTATACCAGTGAGGTACTACATGTTTATCCCAATCTTCAATTTTTTTTTTCCTAGGCATCCAGTTAATCAGTGCTAGTGACAGAATCCTGGGCTGGACTGAGCTTTGATGTGAATCATACAGCTATACTTTCTTCTATTCTTCAAGCAGAATTCTGCATTTACTTGTATTAGACATAGCCCATTTACTGTGTACAAGTGATATAAGATATGAAAAATCATGTAAAACCAGGCACCATTACTGAAAAAACCCTGATCACTAAATCAATATTAACTTCTACAGTAGTTAAATTTGCCACTGTATTTTAAGGAAAAGAATTTTGCAAGTCTACTGCAGCAAGTGTTGATTACTGTATTTGAAATGATGCACCCCATATTACTACAGTTATTACTACTTTGCTGGAGTTTAACTGAAACCATACTTTTGAAAAACTGCCAAATATCTATTTCCTTTCCTCTCTCCTTTTGTGTATTGAAAAACTTTAAAATTATGTTAGAATTAAAACTATTGCCTTAAAATGGACAAAGACAGAGATGTTTCATACTGCACTGGAGCTTCACTTTTTCCCTCCCAACCTCTAAAAATTAGGGGTCTGAAGCAATCAGTTTTGCTTCATGACTACCTTTACCGTCAGTAAACACTGAAAACTGCGACTATATGTCATCTATGTAATTGTTTTTATTTGCAATACATCATACAAAGATTAACTGAATATGAATGCCTATGTAGATTTTTTGTTTGTTTGTTTTTAGTTTATAGCTAGCACACTGAAAAGCTTACAGACAAAACAGACAGCTGAATATTTCCATGATTGTCTTGTGGAAGAAGACCTAAAGCCTAATCTTACAGTTAAGCTAGCATGCAAGGCTTTACTCATGCACACAGTCGTGATGTATTAATGAAAATTATCTGCACTAGTGTTAGTCAGTCTGGATTTAGCTGTTCAGACAATCAGTACCTAAATCTATAATTACACAAAGTTAGCACCCAGTATGTTACATTTCCCCTTCTGAGTAAATACTATTAAAAAAAAAAATACACGCACTAAAAAGTTAGAGTTCTTGGAACATAGAAGAAAATCTACTCAAAGAAAGACAGTCTTTTAGCTAGTCCTTAAAAAAAATTTAAAAATCAATCTTTATGACTTTTGAAAATTGATACGTATTAGTTATGAGTCTTATGTGGTTTCTACAATTGCTCTCTGTAAAATTGGCCAATGTTTTGTGGTTTTCTTTTTTTTTTTTAATTGAAAGTGTGTATTTTATGTTAAAACTAGAAACTCTTCCTTTATGGCCTTTTCAACTTAATTATACCTCACAATTGTTCCTGATTTTAGAGATATCACGGATTTAACCTCAAATGTCTCTTTATTACTAGCTAACTCTTTACCGTCTAACATAATAACAAAAATGCTAGACAAAGAAACAGCAGAGGGAACTCAAAAGTTTCCAGCTCAAAAGCATTAGAGTAGCTCTTTTAGTCTTAAAATACCTTGCAAAATCTAGCACTATGCATAGGTTTTATTTGAAGATTAGAATTTCAGCATTGTAACTCCTTTTGAGAGTCAGACATCTACTTATTTAGACATCCTTAGTTGCACCTAATCCTGATATTACCTCCATTTATGTAAAGCTGGAATAAATCCAGTAAAGTGGTTATATAGAATACAGCCAGTGTAAAATAGGAACAATTCCTTCTTGGCCCTCCCCATGTGTGCTATACTTTTTAAGACTGAATTTACCCTTTCCCCACTGTGTGGCAGCCCACCATGCAATTAACAACTGTGCTGGTGCTTCTTGCTGGTGTTTGCCTTACACACCTTTACCATGGGGAACATGGCTACTTCTGAGAGTTAAACATTAAAGGAAGGGGGTGTGACATCTGAGGTTTAAATTTCAATAATGTAAATGAGTGGCAGGTGGGAAGTTTACCAGCCAAACAAATTGTATATGGTCCTGACAGAAAAAAAACCAATCCTATTGACAGAACTTTCCCTCAAGTGACTGAGGTTGCTGGGGAGACACTGTGGTTGCTGGTGTGAGTGTGAACATTTATTTTGGATGAAAAGGAAAAGCAGTATGTCACTGGAAAGTGTTGAGAATGGCTACAGAGGAACTATCTTCTTCCACATGGTGAGAAATGCCCTTTATCATGTAGCAGTTGCAAGCCCTCTCCTCTCTGCTGCATTTATCACCTGGTATCAGGGTTGCCTCCTGTCAAGCAGAAGAGAAGAATTTGAACCACTGTAACCCAGTAGACTTTTTAAGTTTTCTGACTACCAGTTACACAAAAGGCAAGTATCAACAAGGGATGCAATGTTTTGCTTTTATTTAATTGATGCTTTTTGTTCTTAATTACTTGTTTTAGGATTTCCTGCATTTGCCTTTCCAGGAATAATTGTGTAGCATGTCTCCCAAGAAACCAGACACCACCAGGGTGCCTCCCTGCCTTCCCTCTCACCAGGTCAGGCTGCCACCCCTCTGCTGAGTCTCTCCTAAGATCATCAGGCAGCTGCTAAGCAGGACCTGCAGATCGTTCAGCTGACACATCCAGCTGCAATGGACAGGGAGCCAAGACACTAGACTTTGACCTTCTGATCTGCTTAGCTTAAGCACCTAAGCCCGATACACTTGCTTCGGTTCTATGATGCCTTGAACACTGGAGATGTCAATTTTGCCTGAGGCTGCAAGAACTGATACAATACAAATATTAAAGCTCTTCTGTTACCTGACAGCAATCTCTGTAGCATTGCCTTGTCCCTTCTCAACCAGCAATTATTGAAGTTCTATATTGTAAAATCTCAACAGGACTATAACTCTTACAGAAACACTTTGCTCCAGAAAGCCCATCAGCAACAATACACCTGAAGTCTTCTTTCTTTTTCCAACTAGGAAGGGATGGCTGATAGGAAGTTCCCTACAAAAAGCCTCTCCAACATGCTCATCAAAAGAGCCTGTATTTGATAACTTTCAGAATGTGATCCAAATAGCTGATATAATTAGCAAAACCAAATAAGCTTCCAGGTACTCAAGTCTTTCTTCAGATCTGAAACAGAAATTATGGGAGATAATGATATTTGCCTTCTTTCTGTGTCAGCCAAGTTTTCATTTGCCCTTTTTTTTTTTTCCCCTCCTAATACTACTTGTTTGTGGACTAGAAGCTAATCCTTCTCCCTACAAACTTTCTCTCAGAATCAAAACCCGCTTGAGGGTCTCTACTGAAGACAGACTGTGTGCACCTTAGATAATGAAGGGAAGAAGTGACCAGCTGGACAGCTGGAATGGATTTTAATACTACTGACACACAATTTCATTTTATTTATTGCATGATTAATCACATTAGGATGCCCAAAACAATGAAGAGGCATCTTTATTTTTCTAATAAATAAATAAATAAATTGCATTATTAAGTGCAGTCTAATCCAAGTGAGATTTAAAATCAGGTCATCCAAGGTGAAGCAACAAGAATCTCTGTTCCAAGCTATGTACCTCTTTTGTAAATGCTTATAGCTAAGGAATGGTCAGTGATTGATGACCATTCTCTACAAAGCCATTCTTTCTACTAGAGTTATCAATATTTTACAGACAGCACTAACAAAATTGTGGAAAATCTGTTGGCTTAACATTTTGTAGCCTTTGGGGGGAATTTACCTGTGATTCATTCAGTTCAGGAAATCAGGGAGTGACCTCCTGTTTTGAGAGAATCTTCTTGCTGCTCTGTTTTTTTCTAACTTGCATCTGAGTACTCCTCAGGAAAATCAGAGAAAGAAATATTTTTCTTACTGACATATACTTCTGTGAACAATCAACAAGCATTTTGCTCTGAGCTTTGGTGATGAATAGTCCCAAGGCACTCTTCATAACATCAGTGGTTTCCTCTAAATGTCCTTGGGCAAATGGTAGATCAAATGTCTTTTCACTAAAGGTAGTGACATTTGGAATTATTTTGTTGCTAACAGCTGCCTGAAAACTATCCGCTTTTCACTTGTGGTGGACATACAGAGATTCTAGAAACATTGTCCTTTGGGATAGGAAAGCACTGCACTGTAGAAACTTTGGATCAACTTTTTACAGAAAAACAGCTGAAGAAACCTTGGACCATGGTCACACTGTAGAGAGAGAAATACATGCCAGCTTTGTATTCTCCTGCTAGCCCAATGTCAAACAAGTCAGGCCTGGCTTGAAACAAACAGAGTGTCTGCTGAGATGCTCTGAAGAACTGGTTGGCAATAGGGATGTCTATCAGGGAGCTCACACAAATAAGCTCTCCCTCCCCCAGCAACTTGCCATTAATCCTCCTTCTTTGCTGTCATTGCAGGAGTTACTGCAGCAAAGTTATGCTCTGAGCCTCTTTTGGGAGTGTATCTGAGGCAAAGAGAAAAAAAAAAAAAAACAAAACCAAAACCCAGGAATATTCCAGGCTACCAACACCAGGTAGCTGAAATTCAAGGGCAACTCTAAGGACTTCCAGAATTAGATTTCAGTTCTTTCCCTACCTCTCTGGCTTCTAAAACATCCTATTTCTCATAATCTTTCACATAATTTTATTTCCAGGAGCAAGAATCTACTATTACCTGCCTTGAACAAATGGGAATTGAAAAGATAAGCAACGTACTCAAAATCAAGCATCAGCCTTGAGATAGCATGAGGATTTGAACTCATAGCTCCAGAACCTCAAATTCCTCTACTTATCATTAGGGATTCAGGGTAGTTGTTATGGGTACTTACTTCTTGAATAGGGTGAAATCATGTGGCAGCATACCCTTCTCTCCTCCTGCAGCCTCCTACAAGCTTATTGGTAGTGACAGGGTTCAATATCAAGCCAGAACGTTTTGAAAATAGATGTTCCTGTCTGGACTTTTGTCCTTCTTGGCATAACTTCATCTGTCCCAGCTACACTGACATACAGAGCACAATACATCACACCTGCAGCCAGCGGTGTTTTATTTTCCTGGCTTCTGTGCTAAGGGGAAGTGTATGATGGGAAGATCAGTTTGGCTCCAAGGAGCTAGTTAATTTTAACTTTCTGAAACCTCCTTATTTTCTTTCTATGCTTATTTAGGTAATCACACTTCACTCTAGGGCATAGATTTGGACTGTGTAATTCAAGCTGTGTTACGTCATATTATGATGCAGTGTAACATAAGGTAAGTGTTTGTTTTTGCAGGATGCTGCACTTTAAGGCACACTACTGCCAACACCTAAGTTTCTGAAACACAACTAATGACAAAATTGTAAAATTAGGAAGTACTGATTCCAACTTAACTTATAAAAGGTTAAAAAAAAAGGAAAAAAAAAAGAGTGAAGGACAGGGCAGAAGTTGTAAAGACTGTTGACAGTTTTAAATACAAAGCTTTTTGACAGGCATTTCTTGAACTTCCTTTAAATTTTAATACAGTCGATTTAAAAGAGAAAATACAGTCTCCTTTCCCTGCATAGCCTGCTATTTCTGCATAGTATCCAATTTCAGTATCTCTAACAAAGGCATAATCAGACTTATGATTACAGATGTGGGACATCTACTCCCACAACATTTCAAATTGAAGCTTTAAGACTCACTTTTCACAGACTACTGCAACTACTTTTGTTCTGTATGTAGCTTTCTCCATTGTTCAAAACCTCCAGTTGTTTATAAATGTTTAACTATAAGGTGATAAAAAAAAGCTAGATTATTAAACTATATAAAAATGAAAGTCACAGATAAAAGAGAGCTGCAAAAATTCTAAGATAATAGCAATAATAATTTAATAAATAAAAAAAAAACAACCAAGCCCTACACTCCCAGTTGGTTACTGGCAATTAAACCACTTTAAAACAGGTCTCACTTCACAGAGGTTCCTGTTGGGCCTTTTATAATAATTCTCCCTAGGGATTAATCGCTGGACAGAATCACTGCCAAGACAGGTGGCATGCGTTCCCCAATACCCGTGTAGCCAAGCACACAGTGGGTAATTGGTTTCTGTCACATTACTACATTTTAGCTCCAAAAACCCATGTTGTCCTAATGGAAATAAATGAATGGCTGCTACAGAGAATAAACTCTGCTGCTCGCTAAGAAAATTGCTCAAAATTGGACCAGCCTGAATCAACAAATTTGGGGAGACACTGAGCTTTAGTTTCACTAATTTCTTCGTATGGTTTAACATAAGGTTGTCACCTACAGTACATTGAAAACATGGTACCTGCAGTTTTCACACAGGAACTTCTGGAATGGGTTGTATCTCAGCCAGAGACCTGTCAATCTCCCAGCTTCCCACTGAAGATGTAGAGACTGCAAATACAGAGAGAAGGTAGGCATTTCGTAGCAAAGGCAGACAGCTGTAAGAATAGCCCCAGTATGCTCACCAAGCCCTCTACTCTTACCTGTGCCAAAATAACTGTGTGTAATAACTGCTGACGTGCTGCTTTGCTGATACTGCATTGATACATCACTTCGTGGAAATGAGCTCATTCCTGAACCTGCCACAGATCATATATTCGATAAAACAAAATGCAACAGAATAGTCAAAAGTAGTTTTGGACCGGCCTGGTTTCTACTGTGTGCAATTCTGAAGGAGTGATTTTCAGATTATTGCTGTTGCAAGCCTTAGTTATATTATCTGGATCATCTAGTTGACATCACATGGTGCAGAGAAGTGATATATCCAGAAATTAATCAAAGGTCGAGGGCACACAAACGTCTTCCATGTTACTCTCCTGCTGTTGCTCAGGGACGGAGTGCAAAGATGTTTCTGTTTCTGTCTATGGTAACTGGCTTGCTTGGCAATCTGAGTCACACACCAACAGTCTGCCCTGAATTTGTGAATCTTCAGCTCTTAGAACTAGTAAACATTGGATTTTAAGGAGACTTAAATACACAGAATGAGGAAGTGCTAAGCCGTACTCTTCCTCCTTGAAGGAGCCCAGGTGAGTAGCGACAGGAGCACGTCAGCAAGATAAAAAACTACAGGAGCCTAACATCAAGCAATTCAACACAAAATAACTGGATTCCTATCAAACAAAACCTGTACAAGGTGCATCTCTCTCCTGCATGCTGTGTCAAAATGGCTGCCTTTTCCATCCACAGGCTGACTGACATGAGAAGGCAAATCCTATGTTTTGCCAGCTGTCTGGGCTGCTAAGAAATATAGGATGCAGATACTTGGCAAAAGGACTGCTTTTATTTTTTTATGCCAAAATTTCTAAACTTTATAGTATCTATTACACATCCAACTGGACCAGAATCGCTAAAATGTATCCTCATAACTACATGAATGTAACTTATGTTGTAAAACATTTACCACCCAACAGTACAGCCCCTTTGTGTAAAATGAATAGAGATGAAAATATCTATATTCATTCTATATTCATATGAAATGAATAGATGCATAAATAGATATATGACTTGATTAGTTTCTTTTCTTTTCCCATGTGAACAGCCAGGACTAGCCATTTAAGAAAGACGAAATATTATTCTGGCAAATTACACAATTTCTCCAAAACACTCCGAGGTTTTGACAAATTTGCTTAATTGCTTTGATTTTTTTTTTCCCTGTTGAATGGGAATAGTGAAATACTTACTGTAAGTCTCTTATAAAAATATTTTTAAATTCAGCATTATATTCCATTTCTGACATATCTATGCAACCTCTTTTAAATCAAAGGCTAGTTTCTACTGTCTTTTCCACTACTTTTTCTCATAAACATTGTGATTTTGGATAAGGACACTCATTTTAATTTGCTGGTTGTTTACCATTCACATAGATGTGTCATCCCTATGTTTTGATCACCAATTACTCATTATCTCAGAAATTCAAAAGTGATCACAAATCTAAGATTAGAGAAAGCTACTGATTCTAGTGGAGTACTCCAGTCTTTCAGGTATCTTGCATTACTCATGTTTTGTATATGTAGTCCTTTTGGTGAAGTTTACAGAACTGAATGTGTTAGGCAACAAATCAGACAGCACAGTCAGTCATTGGCAAACCTGGAGATAGCAGACTGAATTGAAGGGAATTGCTATCAGAAGGAGCAGAATTGGCTTCAATATTTCTAGAGGATCTGGAAACTGAAGAATGCTACGTGAACACTTGATATCAGGTAGTAAGAAAGCCTGACAGCCCCAGCTGGGCATATCACTTAAGCATGTGCTTAAAGCCAGGCATGGTCTTTGGGTGTGTTGGTGATTATGGGTCCCAAGCAGTTGTGCAGTGCTGTATATGCATGGAGGGAAAATATCCTTCCTGACCCCCCGTGGGCAATCATCTCAGCTCTTGAAGCATGAAATTAGAGTGGCCTTATCTTTGCTTGCATACTGTAACTACAAATGTTATTAGCGATCATAAATTTAACAAGCCCTATTTTAAAATCCATCCACAGCATTATTGCATGACTTTTGAAGACAGTCCTTTTTGAGAACTTACAACTTTTTTCCTTCCATCTTTTAATTTCATTTGGGTGAACTGGGGGAGGAAGGTCATTGTCAAACCTGCTGAAAGGCAAATATTAACAGTAGTGCTTAGCTCCATTTCAACTACCTTAGAACAAACAGCCACTTCCTGATGTGTAGAAATAATAACATTAAAATAAATATCACTCTGTCCTTCCCTGATATCTAGGCAGACTTCGAACTTTTACACCCTGGGCAAAGGAAACCTCAGCTCCCAAATTACAAAATGTTCTGGTCTAATTGAAGTTGCCCCCTGGCCAACTTCATATCACTTGAACCCATAACCACGATTTGCTTGTCTGTTTGTCTCTTTTCTAAATGGGAAAGCCCACTATAGCTCAGCAGAAATGATTAATTACTAGCACAGAGAAACTGCCAATACAGGCAAAGATAACTGGCTGTATTCGGAAGACAGCAGGAAGAACAAAAGACCTATCAATACCTAATATATATCAGCATAACCTTTCTGTTCAGAGGGGGATTCATCGCTGGTATTACTACTGTCTGGGAGGAGAGAAAGGTGAATGGCAGTGCTGCCTTCCACACATAGAATAGCCATCTCTTATGCACAATGAACAACATGTGTTTTTCAGTTCAGATGACTTTGTACTTTATCTTGAAGAAAAACAACACTGACACAGTGAAAATAAACCCTCCACGACCTGGGGTGGGGCAGAGTATGCTTCTCTCTTGACCTTACTTGAAAGTCTTCCCCCCAGCAGATGAGTTCCCACTGAGACTTAAACCATGAACAGCAGACAAACGGATGTCAATAGCGTCTTTGCCGAAACACTATGCTAGTCCAGAACTCCTGCTGAAAATGCTACTGGGCTTTATCCTCCCTCCGGTAGGCAGCTGTGCTAGAGGAGGCATTCTGAAAGGATTACAACTTTGCTGCAGGCTCATGAAATCGAAAAAGCAGAGTTATGAGGGAGAAAGCCCTTTACTGAACATCTTTTCAAATAAGCTTACTTAACAGTCAGATGGGAAAAGCCTCTCTTTTCGTTCTTGCTTCCAAGACTTTTCCAGGGTGAATACCGAGATTTACATTGCATTCAAACCTCCCCACATGGAGGCCACTCTTCACCCTCCTGGCAAGCCTTTCTTTCTACTCTGTTCCTGATCTGTCTTTGATAACACTGATTTAAATAAAACCATTCTATCAGAAACCTACTAAAACAGTTGACAGAAACCATATTGTACTTCACTCCAAGTATATGCAACAACAAAAATAATCCTTGGTGCAAAGTACCTGCCACCAACAGAAATAAAACTAGAAAAAGAAGAAATTAAAAGGTTCCTCACATGATATCCTCACAGAAACCTCTTGGAGAAGCTGCCACCTTGGCCAAAGAATGAAGCAGGGACTTACAGACTCAAACACAGGATGCTTAAACTAATGGGGGCTGTAACAGATTCATTTTGTCTGCAGAACAGGCACAGGGGAAAATACATCACCATGTCACCATTACTCTGCAAAAATTTACATTTGTACCTTTGCTTTGACAAACCACTCTGGAGCATCAAGGGGAGTTCAATAGCATCTGTACTCAGCAGGTGGAACTATTTTTAAGATTTGGGTTCTGGTACATAAGTTCTTAGGTTAAAGAAAAGCATCACATTTAGTGGGTTTTTTTAGCTGGATGCTATCTGCATGTATCTATAAAGACAGTGAAGACTTGAAAGTTGTTTTCTAGAGAACTACATGCAAACACTTTCTTATTCAGCTCAGAGAACAATGAAGCAAAATGACTTTATGAGTTTTCTGTGGTCAGAATGGCAGAGTTCAGTGTAAAAAGAAAAAGTATTGGTGGGAGAAAGCATCAATTAAAATAAAAAGAGCAACCTGAAAGCTTTTCTAATTTCCATGGGTTTTCTAATCCCCCTGGATTGGAGAAGGTGAAGAAAGTTGAAGAAAATGAGAACATGCACAAAAACAACATAAAAATTATCTGTTATAGCAGAGTAATCAGATGACAAAGAAAAGCAGATACAGAACCTTACCCCAGTACTGCTGGATCAACTTCCAGGTTAAGCAACATGGAGCAGCCATGAATACACCTAGATTTTTTATACCTTGAACTAGGAGTAGAATATGTTCTCATTTTAAAAAAAAATAATATGTACAATTTTTTTTTTTGCCTTTGACAGAGAATGGCTTTCTAATGTGGAGGAAATGCAGGTGCAACAATGGTTCCTAAATGTGCTAAAATGAGGTCTCCAGTTGGTAAATGGATAACAGCTTCTCTTCTCTTATTTTTTCCCCTTTGCTGAAGCTTCTGAACATTATTAAAAAATAAATACATTTCAAGTGTGTGGATGCACTTATGTGCAAAGTGCTATTGCATTTTTTTTTCCTTTTGGCCTTCCTTACTCCTGATATTACAAAATAATTTTGAGCTGCAAGGCTTTTACATTAATGGAAGCTCCCATTCAGCTGAATACAAAATCCTCTGTATTATGAATACTGGGGGACAACATGAGCAATATTAAAACTATCTGGATGGTTTATTTTATTCAGGCACCATTTACATTAATATTTGTAAGAAATTACTTTACATGCTTAAACACTTAAGGACAGAAAGAGGGCTGGGGTCAAGAGGGAAGACAGATCTGCTGACTGGGAAATAAAAATGGGAGGATGCTCACTGCTTTGGTCAGATGCGTGAGGTCAAAAGAACAAACATCAGGTCAGCAAATCTAAAAACGGTACACCCTTTGTAGTGGGTTCTAAGCTTCACAAGACACCTCTCTGCAAGCTTTCATTCTGTAGTAAGAGGTTTTTTGATGCTTCAGTAGGTTTGCATCACATTCTGAGATGACCTGTATCATTATAATTATGATTATTATTACTATTTTTAAGACTAATAATGCCATTTGTTACCCTAATTGAGCATAGAGGCCACAGGAGGAAAAGTCTCCTCCTCAAAGCCAAACACCTGCACCTAGAGATGTGGAAAAAGTATCAAAGCATGCTGTCCCCTCTGCTGCTTTGCCCCACTGGAGTTTGTTTAATTGGATATTAGGACTGAAAACATTAGCATGCAGCCTGATAGGTGATGATAGGAGCCCATCTGTGGCTGACAAACTGGACTGATCTGATCAGGAAGGCTGCTGGTCTGATCTCTGGCAGAAGCTCAAAGCCTGAATTAGATCTTGAGGCAACATTTCTATTCTTGTATGATAAAGTAGGGAAGTATCCAGGCCATGAATCTGACATCCGGGTTTTGGTCAAATATTTGTATCCTATTTTACACAGAAATGGATTGAAAATCACCTTCAAATACTGAATAAGCTGAGAAGTCTTTTTTTTCCCCCTTTTAAAGTTTAAGTCAAATCTATATCACTCCACAGTACAAAAATAAAACTCTGACAAAACAAAAATGGCAAAAAAAATAGAGTACAGCAAAAATACCATCTTGTGAGCAAGCACTTTCAAGTAGGATATGAAAAAGATAACTTGGAGCTTATGATACATTTAATCCTGATGCTACATCTACATGCAAGGAAAACAGAGAGAAGATGTTAGGGTAGATTGCAAACTAAACCAAGAACACAGGAACAAATCCCTGTAAACGGAAAAAAAAAATTAAAAAAAAAAAATCACATTTATCTTAGACTCAGGTGCATGAGTTCAGAAGAGAATGTTGGACAGGGCTAGATTATAATTAGTATTTACATACCAGCACATTTTGGTGGTGCCGCTGCCTCTCAGGGGACCCAAAAGGGGCTGGTGCAACTGCCAAGGTGTGAGGAATAAGAATATTCCTTTTTTTTTTTTTTCTCCCATAGCTAAAAGACAGGCCTCTGCAGGACAGGACTGCACTGGATGTAGCTTGTGCCCTGAACTCTAAATATTCAACAAAGAGGAACTTCAACATGAGAGAAGGCATCACTCTATGAAGCAAAGGTAAAGTGGGTTTCCTCTCCCTTCATCCTTTATAATTTGCAGAAGACATGATTCTGTGAGGAATACTGTCTACCTGGTGTTAGTGCTCCCATCAGTAACAAACTAGTCTGTTGCTGTTGCATAGAGTACTTCTGACATTGCCTTGACCAGTCTTCAAGCCTACTTTTGCAAAGGAGCTGCATCATTTGGCTTTCCAGGTGCTTGTCCTTCTCACTCCTGCTGCAGCCTAGCTGACCATCTTTCAAAGGTGGGCCCAGGAAGACACAGCACATGACAGGGAAGGAGGAGGGGATCTGAGTTTTCCCATGACTACACCTCCAGTTGCTTCTTTTCAAAGGCTTTCTTTTTTAGCAAGGATTGAAACAAATTTCCCTGCATATTCTTGTAGGGCCACTTTTTTTTTCAGCCTTTATTCAATTTGTTTGTTTCTTCAAAAAGATTGACAGCATTATGGGAATGAACATTGAGAGAAGAGGGGAAATCCTGCTCTGAACACTGTGGTTAAGGCAGAGAGCATCTATGCCACTGTATTTTAAATAAGCATTTGGAAGAGTAGGAGCTTTGACAAGATGATAATTTAGTCCTTTTTGACTCTATCACATCAAAGCAAATCTATCTGGATATTCTCAGAGGAAACAAAGTTTTGCTGAAAAATGCCAAATTCTTGACCCTGACCTACTTTGTTTGCAACAACAGGGGTGATACAAACTTCTGCCAGAGGAAAGCAGTGTTTCTAGGATCCCAGATAGATTTCTTCCTGCTTCTGAGTCGCTGGGAACCCTGCCTGGCAATTGCTGTCATCAGCTGCAGAATAAGGGCATTCTCAGTTTGCCTTTTTTTTAAATTGGCCCTTGACTGGAAAGAACTGTCTGAAAAAAAAAAAAAAGAAAAAAGAAAAAAGAAAAACCTCACTCCCCAAAGTGACCAAATAACCCCCTCACGAATATATGGTGAAAGCAAGACCTTCTTTTGTGAGGCAACCTTGATTTCTTTCTCTCTCAGTAAAGAAAATATGACTACACTGTCAATACTGAATGTTACTGATCTGAGATCATGTGGCCTTTATCTACACGGGGGATTTACACACATTTTCCCACCGAGCAGAAAGTAGCAAAGGTAACATAGTGGTTGCAGTGAATAAGCTCTGGAGGCAAGACCTATATTTATTTGTCTTTTCAAATAACTTATCAGCTTCTTCAGCTGTTAGAATACTTTTCTCAGGAAAGAGAATGGAGGACAAATCACTGATATTGCTACCTCCACTAAATCCAAGCCAATTTGTCACTTGGGGTAAATCAGTGGAAACACATTGAAAGCAATGAATTGATGCTTATTCACAACCAACCTAAGGATCTGTGAATTTTCATATGTGAATACAAACCCACAGAAAGAGTAGAACCAGGCAACAACTGACACTAGATTGATTTTCTCATTTTCTGAATTTGGCAGTATGTTACACATCCCAGGAGCAGATCTGCCAGTGGCCTAACACTTCTCTACATATATAATATTTCAGAGGATGCTGCTGAAGTCTTTTCCTTTACTAATTTAAATATTTGCCTATTTCACAAATCTCAGCTCAGTTTCTCCTGCTTCATTTCCTCACCACTCTATGGCACACAGTGGCTTACTGCAAATGGAAAATACCAACCGTGCAACTGGCGGATGCAGAAAACAGCTACTTTAAATTATTCTTCTTAAAATTGAGTTAATCTAGTCAGTTGTGGTCATTGGATCAAAGTTTTACAACCCTTGCAATGGCATCTATCCTCCCTAGAAATCAGTAGCTGCCCCTGTTTGTCTGCAGAGTGCACCTACATGGGGGTGGGTGCATTTCTTCTCTAATAATACTCGCCCCACTCTGATAATTTCTGAGCAGTCCTGGCTCCCAGACACCACACTGTTAGAAGGCACTGCGAAAGTACCAGTGAAATTATCAGATGCATCCTATGGCATCTGAAAGCTTCCTTGCATCAGTTGACCAAAGGGAAACCTTTTCTTTTCTACTTGCAAATGACATGAATGAGAAAAGAAACAGTTGGCCACAGCTACTTGGTGCCTGATTAACAAAATACATGCTGCTCCAGTGTGCTTGAAGGATAATAATTCAATTTAAAGGTATACATTAGAAGCACATGTTACAGCTGATTCTGTGCACTTTTAATTGGCTTAACTACCAGGTTTATAGAGAGGAGGTGGAACTCTTGCTGAGATGTTCACTCAGTACAGAATGACACACCAGCACAGACTGTCAGTTATCCAGAATAAATGAGACTTGTGTAGTGCCCTTCTTTCTCAGTGTTGTTTTCTAATCCAAAATATTCCCCTTGTTCTCATATCCATCCCTCCATGTACTAATGGAAGCAAACTCATACGAGGGGATTTCACAAAATCTTAAAAAAAAATAAAAACCACAAAACATTGCTCATTTCTGACATTTACCAAAACTTCTGTTCCAAAACCACACTATTACTGGACTTTTTAGGAAAAAAAATTCTCAAGTTTTACACCTATCATTACTCAGTCATCAATAACACTATCACAGTTCTGCTTATTATCTCATTAATCTTGTGTTAATCACCCTCCTTCTCATAAAGTGTGCAAGAGTGTTATTATAACCTTGCTGTTCTATTAATTGCTGTTAAAAATCATGGTGATCAGAGTGCTGTCGTCACTTTTGGCAGTGGTTTCCAAGCTTTCTAACAGACAGCTTTCCACCTGGTTTCACTACAGGATTCGTAATTTCCCTCTGGCTGGCAATCTCAACTGTTGTACCTGCACTTCCTATCAGGAGCACACACGCAGTCAAGGTAGAAACATCTTCCATGAGGAACTGTGCTGACTTGGCCAGATAATAAATCCTCCTTTTTCCCCTCACATTTCTTGTCTATCCAGGAAATTTAAAATAGCAGAATATACATAAGACTGAGGCTCTGGATTTTAAGCACCTTGCAAGATGCGTTTATTTTTTCTCACAATGAGAGGCCTCCAGCTGTGGGATGCAATGGAAGTTCCACCAGCTGAGACTTTCAGGATCAACTGGAAGCAAGAGTGGAAAAATGTAGCATCTTGCATTATCTCCTCAGGATTGCAGACTAGGTGATCTAATAGGCCTTATACATCTTCTTAAATCTGGGAACACCAAGTAAACCTTGGTTTCAGGGTTTCTGTGCATCAAGCTTAATATACTTGATGGCTAAGAAAAAAAAAAAAAAAACAACCAAAAAGCCTCAACTCATTTCTACATTGAACTTAAACTAATAGCACAGCTCATTTAATCTTTAAATTTTACATCTGGAGGCAACATAGATGGAGTTTTACAGCTGAACAAAAGTTTCTTAAGTTCCACTATCCTGGACTCTCTGAAAGTCTAAATATTTCCTCCAAACTTACAGTGTGTCCTTATGGTGTGACCTCTAAACTCCATGGTGTGTAGAGAATCTGAATTGTCATTAATAAGACAGTATTGTAAATAGTAATGTAAATTACTTTGAAATGTTCCAGAGGTTTTTGGAAAAGTAAATCAGAGTTTGTGTTTTTCTCTGAATATCTATATATAATTGCTGATATGGAAATACATACCTGACTTTGGATTATAAATCAAAGAATCTTGAAATGTACAATTATGGTCCTCCAAATAAGGTTCACTAGTGGATGTAGTAGAGAGATACTGTCTGAGATACAGATGCAAACCAGTTCCCCAGATCTAAATAGCAATGTTCAAGGGAAATCTATATCCTTAGTATTAATCTAGATCTGAAAATATGTAACAATGGGGCTCATGCAAATAAAAGAACAAACGTTTATTTGCCTTATAAGGAATTAAAAATAAAATCCAAACTTTCTAATATGTTTTGTAAGTCTGCAGTTATTTCAAAGGAAGTTAAAGGTGTTCAACAGCTCTGCGAAATCACAGCCCAGATTGTACGGAGCACATAGCAATATAGGTGCTGGTATTATTACACTCTGCCTTGGGAGTTCTGAGAGAGCAGCAAACTCCAGCATAGACTGTTTCAGATTCCAGCCAGTACCATCATATTAGTTATGTAAGCCACTGTCCCAAAATGCATTACTAGTTAATAATTTTGCTCTTAAAGATACACATCTTCTACTGTTTTAAAGTGTTACTAGTGGAATTGAGAGGGCTTCAAGGAGGAAAAATAGCTTCCAGTATTTTACACTTTAAAATTATTAAATAAAATGGAGAAGCATTAAATTTTAATGCTGAAATTTCAACACCATATTTTGTCATGATTTAACCCTAGCCTTCTCAATTCATTTGTTGCCATCAGTTAAAAACTGATGTGCCTGCGGAGCTTTCTGATTTTCTGACAAAACCTGAAGGTTGCCAGTGTTGTCATAAATTAGATCATCTGAATGACTACAATTATTTGTAATGCCATTTCCTTATTTAACAGTCCTCTGTGAGATGACAGTAACAACTCCTAAACCTTTACTATCATTAGAAGGGATCATCATCAAGGACGCAGAACTGCTCAAAGTTAGAGAAGAAAGGAAGTGGAGGGAAAGGCTCCCAGTGAGATGTTCCCCCAAAATGAGCCTGAAAACATAAAATTCAGGGCTCTTATTGGAGTGATCCTCTGGCTTCTTCACATGAGCCATGCTTTTGCTAATGACCAAATGGAAAATAAGCGGATAGCAGTCTCATAACTCAGGTGTGCCAGCAAAGTGCCTGTGCTCAAGGAAAATAAATACCCACCCAGCCACTGACTGAAAGAGGTGGCAGAAAGTAACCAGGCTTAGGGGATTTTTTTCCTTATCTCTTCTACCAGATACATCATTGTAATCTACCTGGCTATCTGAATTTTAACTTTTCATGCTAAGGGATCAAACTGCACTCTGTGAGGCCATGTGTTGTCGGGGACGACGAGTATCAGAAGCCATGAGAATGAGAAATAAGAAGCCATGGGAATGAGAAACAAGGGACTTTCTGAGAGAAGGAAAACAAGATAAAGGATACCTGGTGGTGGTTGGGCGATCGGAGGGTATATAAGCACAAAAGCTATAACAGTAAATGATTTTTGCTTAGCATGCAGCGGGGGTCCGTGACTATGTTCCCACAATGTGTTACGAAGCAATACAAAGGGTAGTAGATTTTAGCCAAAGCAATATCTTTTACACGTATGTTCATTGACCTATCTGTGAAGACTGCAGTCACAGATTCTAGTTCAATTTCAGATATCTAGGCTTCTTACCTTAAAGTCTAATTATATTACTGTTTTGCTTCATCATATCATTTCACCAGTGCCCCTCATGTTAGCTCATTCTCCTCCCCATCACTCTATCTGAAGTTAGCCAATTAAATTATTTTCATTCATTGTCACCAACTACCTGGAGTGCATAGTTCCTACTGATCTCGCTTCCTAAGTATCCCAGGCTGTGACCACTTCAGCTGCTGAGAAGGTCTCCTCATCTTCTTGAAAATACTTAGAAGATTGCAATTTTCTCCTCAACCACCTAGGCACATATTTGCATTTCTTTGCATAAGTCATTGTCCTGGTTCTGGCTAGGATAGAGTTAATTTTCACCTGAGTTGGGAGAGGAAGTGGAGCTGGTGGCCCCAGTGGCTAGGGGACACAGCTGGGATGGGTTGCTAATTAGCCAACAGCTGGGATAGATTACTCAGATGACCCCAAGGGCTACTCCATACCCTGTGACATCAAGCTCAGTATATAAGTAAGGAGGATGCTGAGGTAAGGTTCCTGCTACCTGGGAGGGAGGTGGGTATCAGAATCCCCTGTGAGCTACCGGATTGTAAGTTATGTGCTTAAATATTTTCTGTTATTGCTTTTTTTGTTGTTGTTGTTTCCCATCTGTTTTCTTTTCCTCTGTTACTCTCTTAAACTGTTTTTGTCTCAACCCATGAGTTTTGCCTTCTTCTTTCCCAGTTCTCCTCCAGGTCCTGCTGGGCTTGGGGAGCATTGAGTGAGATACTGTGTGGTATTTTAGCTTGTTGAGTGGGGCTAAACCATGACAGTGAATGGGGTAGGGGTGGGGGGGGGCGGAAATAAAAATAAAAGGATGATTATCAAGTTGTCTTTGCCTGAGAATTTGAGTTGACCATCTCCCTAACATTGTGCCTGTAGCTGTGCACTGTGCATGTCACACCATGTATTTAATTTAGCACACTCTTCCTTGTAGTTCTACTACTTTAGTGTGCATGTGGGTTCCCAGCCATGCCCATATTTTTTATGCATTGCCATTTAATGACATATTGAAATCAACAGAACTTTCCAGAAATGCAGGAGCCTGCGCTGCCATATATGAACATAGGGTTTAAATGGAAATAATTTTGCAACTTTAATTACATGACATCTTTGGCACAACCATTAATAATGAATGCTTGCTTAGTTACCCATAGAAATTATTGTTTAAGCATGTGATTTCTGCAACCTTGAAATAAGGTTTTAAAAATCAAATCTATAGCTGTTACTTTTTAAACTCAGAAATTAACAGACCAAGCCATCAAATGTTTATATGATGAGGATTTTATCCTTTGCAAAGAACAATAATCCAAACAGTTCAATGTAACATCATTCCCTGAAAGTCAGAACTAAAGCTCTCTTAAGCTAGATTAAAAGTTGACTTGAACAGCACCTTCCTACTCCTATGTAACGTGACTGTCATAATGTAAAGCTATAGTTTTTCTTCTTGCTTATTTAAAACCAGCAAGATTTCTAATGAACATGTTATGCTGAATAGGATATAAAGTATACTAAGTAGTACAGCATGATACAAAATGCTTTTATTGAATGCATGGTCTTTTAGTGCACGGATCTTGACCAGTTTTATTTTACATATGGTTACAACCCATCTTTTCTTCCTGATGTGATCCAAAAAGTCATACTGAGGTGAAAAAGTAGAAATACACCAATATTGCTAGGTAACTTGAAAGATACATTTCATTATGCAGGTGCCAATTTCCTTACAGGCCTTAAAGCTACCGCAAGGTTAACAGAGATCTTTAAACACATAAGTCCTTCATTCAGCTTTCTAAATTTCTGGCTTATTTCCTGACTCAGGAATAGGCTACAGTAATTCAGGTACAAATGAAACTGCCAATAGGCTGCTGCACTCCTTATACTCAGCCAAATACATACTCTGAATCCAGCTTTTTACTGTTGTGATTTTGGTTTCATAACATCAATAAGGCATTTCAGATGCAATAGTCTTTAGGGATTATTACTGAACTTCTTGGGTGGTTATAGCTACTCAGCCTCTGGTGCTGTGACTCCACACAGACTAAGCAGTATTCTGTGGCATTCTTATCCAATATTCATTTACATGGATTACACCATGTATCATTGGGTAAGGCAGACAGCCCACAAAAGTAAGTTTTCTCCTTGTCTTCTATCCCAAGAGGAGGTTGGGTGCATATGTCTTGCCTTATACCCCCACGAAATCTCTTGTTATCCACCCTCCTCTCATCCCACTGGGGCATCACAGGAGGGAATCAATTAATAAACTGCTCAAATCAATCTCAAATTAACTTTTGTAGCTTGTGCTTAAAGGTAGTCCTGGACAGGAAGGAGAAAGATGACTGACTACAAAGAGAGAGTTGTCTGAGTATAGCTGCTTCAAAAAATAAAAGCAGATGAATTCATTGCACGGATAGGGTTTAAGTCTAACACTTGAAACAGATGCAAAAGTTACCTCAATAAGTTTCCATGCAAAGCAGCTTCACTTTGTTTTAGATAATGAGAATTGGATCATTCTGATTTGTACAATGCTAAATCAGAATTGCTGAATAGCAAATGGCAAACAAAGTCATTGTCTGAGAGGAAACGTACTCAGAAATCTTAAGCTTGCTCCCACATGCCTCTATTCAAAGCTACTTCAAGGTGAAAGGCGGCTTAAAGGGAGGCTGATCCACACTGAAAACAACATGAAGCTACTGCCTTTTGCACTATCTTTTGTATGTTTTAAGGCTCATTTATATTACTCCTCTTGACTGAAGTGTGTTTAAAAAGTCTCTTGGATTTAAGTATCAAAAGTTGTTTACTGGAAGAGGTCTTCAAATGGTTCCTCAATCTTAACACATTTCTAGTCAGTTTGCTCATGTCTGAAAAGCAAATGCATATTGCCAAAACCTCAGAACTAACCATTTTAGCCAGGTCACCTGGAAGTCATGCAA
Organism: Chlamydotis macqueenii; assembly: GCF_036417535.1. Classification (NCBI taxonomy): domain Eukaryota; kingdom Metazoa; phylum Chordata; class Aves; order Otidiformes; family Otididae; genus Chlamydotis; species Chlamydotis macqueenii. Next base: position 95,498,844 of record NC_141556.1, on the reverse strand, counting down.
CAAGAGAATAATTTTAAAGAGGCATTTGTGTATCACTGAGAATGGCCTATGCTTTTATAAAATTATAAGCTGTGATTCATGATAGCTATAGATAAGCTGGGCTAATTTTTTCCCTTTCTCAGCTTGATTCTGCTCAAGAATATCTATCTTACATTCTCTGATCTTTAGCTAAGTAAGATGAGATAATATTTCTCAGACAGAACAAAAAGAGAAATAGATATCTCTGCAAGATGATGTATTGCTGTAGCCAGGTTGAGCCCATGCCCTTTCAAAAATTCCTCATGAAAATCTCCCTTTTATTTCAGAGACTGTTTCCTATCTTTGTGATTTATTTTGTCTACAGTCTTCTGGGATTTTTTTTTTGTTGGTGGTGTTAAGAAAATGGGATCATTTAAGTGAACATATCATGCGCATGTGTCCCTTTCCCTCACCCAAAATTGTTGCTCTAAGTTTCCAAGACTTCAAATATAACCCAAATTAATCTGCTTGTGGTAAGACACGCTTTCAGTGCTTTGTCTTCCTTAACAGTTTCATAGTGAGTTTTTACATAGGCATGTCAACAGGCCAATATATACAGGTAGATACTACAGATACTATAAATTAGATAAACTCAAATTGCTAGTGTCAGCCTGGATATGCTAACCATACAAAATAAAATGGAGAAAGAGCATCCTTGTGCCAATAGAAATTCTTTTGAAAGACATCAGTTCAGCATCAATACTGTTTGCCTTTACCACAATTTGTAGATAGCTCAGTCAGAAAAATTTGGAAGTTCTGAGTATTATCTCTTTCAAGAAAAAGCTGAAAAATCAAGTGCAGAAAAGCTTTCTGGGAAAAAAATTGCAAGCTCATGAATGAAAATGTAGAAAGTGATCAATAAATAAAATTAACCCACTTTGGAAGAAGAACAGTGGCTTGGAAAGATACTGTTGCCATAGTTCTGTTGTATAAAACCAAACTAAAATAATCTAATGGAACTCTCACACTTTTAACTGGTGGAACAAAAAGTAGGAAAAAAAAAAGTTGAAACAAAATTTGTTCAGAGTTTCCCCCTAAACAGACAGTTTCAGACCTGAGATTTCTTATTCTACTTTGGTTCTGTATATATGGTTCCATCCTATTTAACCTTACACAAATAGCCATCATTCTTCTAAGCAATAAGGAGGAATGCATGTCAGAGTACTTCCCAGAAAACCAGACAAATCACATTATATCTGCTTCAGAATACAAATTTCTAAATGCTGACGTGTGTACTTTGGGAAAGACAATGACCTGGACACATGCCATCATACAGACTTTAGGGGTGCACTTGTGGTTGGTTCTTCCTCTAACAGTTGGAGATGGACACCCACCTTCAGAGACTGAAGATTCTTAGCTTACTAAGCTAAGAATAGCATCTGAAAGAAACATCCTCCAGTTAGATGGTTTAGACAAATTGAATGATACCCTGACAAAATGCCCCTGTACACTGATCCTCAACATAGAAACATAACATGGAGGGTTTTCTGCCAGTGGGTGTGGCTGTGCATTCATGCTATGAAACATCTTTCTGAAGGTCTTTCCAGGGACTCCAAGATGTATCAGCCCAAGTAGAGAAGAGTATGAGAGGGGGAAATTGATATGTGCACTATGGATCTTTCCAGTCTTGAGACAGATGCTGAAACTCCAAAATACCATTCAGAAAAGAGTTTGTTCAACTTCCTCCATGCAACTGAAATTATCTTCACATCAACAAATGACTGAAACAGGTAAAGAATTGTCTGCACTCAGGACCAAGACACAGGGTAGGAGCTCTACAGTCACTCAGATCTAACAGTCCCAAGTTAGATGACAAAGCTAGCGTGCCGAGAGAAGACTGCAAAGAAACCTAGACCCTGGACCTACACTTGGGCTGTTATAAATAAATTTTACTTTTGCCCCCATTCCTTTTTCTCACACAAACCAGATACCTCTAGATTTTTTTTACTCCAGATTCACGCTTCATAACAACCAGCAGTGTTGATTATCACATTTTAAACAAATCTATCTTTAAGAAAAGTAGATTTTAAAAAAAAAAAGTTAAATCAAGTAACTTTTATGAGTCTTTCGTCACTATTAGTTTAGATTCTTTTATTAGAGAATACAGATTCATAAAGGGGGAAAAAAGCATGTATCACTTACTTTCAGCAACAACGTTGGGGGGGTTGCAGTTGGAAGGGCTACAGAAACCCAATTTCATCTATTTCTATGATAGAAGAATGTATTGGGCAATGGGAACAATCAGACTTGGGCATGGCAGGTTTCCTCTCCAAAAACAGAGACAGAAGCATATCAAAATCAATTATTTTTCTAGTGGCCCATCATGTGTTAGATAAGCACATGGGACAACATAAGCCTCATATTCTAATTTGACATGACCATATCTGACTGGGTAGATTATACCAAGGGAATGAACGAATAACAGACATCATCCTACCTCTGTATTTGTGCTATAGCTTGCCTTACAGTGAGCTTAAATCAAATCTACAAGTGTTCAGGACATATAAAAGAATAAGTTAAACTGGAACCCAGAAACTAATAGCACTGCAGTAATACTACCCAGCTATCTTCATTTTATCTAGCTTTAGTTTCTGTCAGATCCTCCTTAGGTGCTCTACTGTGCTTATTTTTGTTAAGAACTTGTTTCAGAGCTGGGATTCCAGAAAATGAGAAATATTATTCTTGCATAGCACTGCTGGGTGAAAGCTCTGAACAGGAACGCCTCTGTCCATGAAGGACCCAATTCCTTCAGGCAGAACTCCAAGGCAGCAGGACATCTAACAAATAAGGGCATACCATAGTTATGCAAGAGGGCTTTGTCCCTGGAAAGGTAAAGCTGCAACGATGTCCAGATTGCTCTAGAACAGCAGCCAGAGACTGCACCAATGGGAACACCCTGGGGTGGGTGTGATATAAGAATACTGAAATTGCAATGGGAGGGGAAATAAAAGATGTGGAGGTGTCTGGGGCGCTTTCTCCTACCTGGCATCATTCTTAAACTCAGGAGAGCCTTTTCACATGTAGGTGCTTGGAGGCAATTTGCAGTAAGCGGGTAGCAATGAGGAGGTGAGGGTACCAGAAAGAGTCAGTCACATCCCAAATCTGGCAGAAGCAGCTGCTGGAGCTGCAGTGACATTTTAAGACTTTTGTCACTTTGTCTCCAATCACCTGCCAACATGATCACCTGTTTGCTGCAAGCTCCCCATCAGGCCTCCTCTTCTGTTCTGGCCAGAGCCCTGTTTTCTTCTTTCTCCTTCTGCTGTATTGATCTCCAACTACTTCCCTACTTTTTTTTTTCATACAAATGATCCCCTTTTGGCAAAGATCTATCTCAGCTACTCCCTAGGTCATTCCTCACCTTCCCTTCCCTCCCACAAAGCCTTTGCAGGTCACTTTAAGCCAAGCACTGTCCTCTTCCCTAAATTGCTTCTCTTTAAACTTTAGCTGCTCTGAGGCAAAGCACTTTCTCCAGGTTTCTACAGTTCAGCCATCTGAGGTTAGCACCATGAAATCCCACTGACCTCCTGGTTTCACAGTACTTGTGTACTTGGTGGTGTTACAATACTTCTTTCTTAGTATTGTGAAATATTAAAATGCTGTCGCCACCACTGTGCAGCCCATGAGGTACACAATTAACAGAGTACACATACATAACACTAATAAGACTTTGTGAGTTGAATGTAGGAAAAAAACCTACTCAGTTCTGTGGAAAACACACTTCTGGCTATTTGATGAAACAAGCAGAACCCTGTTTTCTCCTTTGCATACCTACAGACATTCACTGCCCATACACAAAGGAACATGTTTATGGCAATTTCACACACTATTCTTAAATGTTATAAACAGTTCTCTTAAAACACCAATTGATACAACCAAGTGGGATGGCCTAATAATAAAACAGAGGGAGTAAGAACAAGAGGGAAAAGTCACACACAGAGGTATAAAATCACACACGCGCTAGTATGAGGTGAAATCATTCTAAATATAACTTTATGATGCTTTTAAGAGAGGTATTGACATGGGATGGAGAAAAGGGAAGCAGAGCTCCGAACTTCTCTTCCAGCAAGGCTGGAACAGCAAAGCAGGAAGTAGTATACACATACCTACAGCTAGACAGCAGAAAAACTGCAACTCCACCAGGGTTTACAGTGAGCTATGTTTAAGGTTTTGCAAAGCATCAGCACCAATTTACTGTCAATCTGCCTCAGTGCAGTGTGTCAGTGTACAGAACCAAGGGCAGATACAAGATAGACAGCAGTCCTTAACCTGCGCAGCAAACCTACTGCATCCAGGGATGTTTTCTTCCAGGTGCCCACCAGCCAGAAACCCTGTGGCATCCCTCAACACCAGCTGGCAAGGCTTTTTCATATCTACAAGTGTCCATGATTTACTAACAAAAACAACACTGTACAACAACTTATCCTGCTGTGCTGTCCCTCCAAGATAGGCTTTTACTTTCAGTGGTAAAAGTCTTAACCTCCTCACCTCTGCTCCTAGCATCTCACTCACATACTCCTTAATTGATGTGATGTCTTTCCACTTATCACTCATGTTAGTAATAGGGAACCCTAATTTGTCCCTCCACATCTGGTACCTCTGTTGGTCCATCTGTCAAAGTGCACTATGCCTGCACTTATAGCTCCATTTTGCTTCTTCCTGTATGACCTTTGCCACAAACTTCTCTGTTTATTTTTGGCTAGAAAGAGTGCCTGTTCAGCTGCAGGCTGCCTTAGAATCCAGAGGTCTCATGCAGCCTCATGCTCTCTGCAAACACCTTCTCATGATCAGCACAAGGGTTTCCTCTCTTCCTCCTCACACACTGTTACTCTATCACAAGTTCACTCTTAGGGGCATGGGGACTTGAAATCTGATCTAAACAAGGTTGGCACCAGACTAAAATGCCAGGGTCCCCAACCTCTTACACATTTGTTGTTAGGCTATATAGAAAACCCCTATCCCTTCAGCTAGCCAAACCACTCTGCAAGTGGACGAGACTTCCTACGACAGTACTGCAAACTTTTCTTAGTGCTTTTAGCTAGGTCAGATCATGGCTCATTTTCTGTAGCTTGTAGCACTCCTGAATCAGTACATTTCATTTACTGAATTCATACCAGAGACTGAGACCCAGGTGAGTTTAATCTCTTTGGAGAATATTTGGCCTTTATATAAATATTCAGATTATAAATGAAGCAATTCATTTTTGCATGTAAGTGGTCTTATTGCTTCACAGTTACACTGTGCAGTGACTTCTTAATGAATGTCTAATTTTCCAGAGCACTGGCAAATGTTTTTGATTGCTCTTCTGTAGCTATTTCAGCTGGGTTTTGATAGTTTTTCTTATCTATTCTATTTATTAGTACCTCTGGTTTGCCCAGAGCCATCTATTGGAAACACTGAAAAGTTAGGACAAAGGATCCAACCACATACTAGTCTGTGAACGAAATTTTTTCCTTGATGTGGAAGTGTTTTAAGTTCAGTACAATTTCTAATCATCAGCTGGAACAAGAAGCAGCAGTCAACACAATCTAATTATGTGCTGAGAATTGTTTGCAGGAAAGTTACAAATACTAATAAAGATTAAGCTTAACCATAAAAATAATATTACACAAAAATAAATTATGGTATGCTGCCTTCAAGGGCTAAGGTAGTATTTTTGTTCTAAATAAACATAAAGGACATCAAGAACATTCTGCAAATACTAGTAACAAGCACATAAACCAATCATGAAAAAATCTGACTAAACTACGAACTCTCACAGGAGGGGGCCTAGATGCTCTGAGGGCATCTTTAATGCTTTTCAAACACTTATAGTACTACATTATTAATTTAAGTCCTGTTCAAGCCATGAGTGACTGAACTGAGAGAATTATATACAGCAATCAATTAATACCAGTAAATTTATCTGTTTGTGAACTGTCCATAAATCATTCACAATATAGGAATAATCATTTAATCATTTAGAAATATGTGTTTTATGCATTGTATCAGCCTATGGAATGCTTGCAAACTATTTGCTGTTCGTAATTTGTTGTCCGCACTGCAAATTTTATCATAGTCAAATATTACAAAACAGAACAACATTTTTCTCAAGTTTTGCAGTCCATTCTGTATGATTTAAAATGAAATTAGACAACTTCTATGTACTAGTTAAAAAAAAAAAAGAAAATTTTAATGCTGAAAGATTATTGCAGTTACTATCAGAATACTATTCAATCCAAAGACAAGCACATGCCTGGACAGAGATAATTCATGTATTAAGTGTCCGTCTTTCAAGCTACATGCAAAGAACCTATGCCTATCCTTGCACCAGGATAGTAAGGTAACTAGTGTTCAACACCATTATATATATATAACTGAAAATCAGTAAAATTCTAGATATATTTACAGGGATTTTCCTGGAGAAAAAAGCGCTAAAGATTGGAATTTGCACACTGTGGGCTTAAAAAGAGAATAGCTATGAGGAAGCCACTGCAATGCACAAGACAGCTTCTTGAGTTCACAAAGTGTTGGAGAAAGAGGATTACAGATCTCCGGATGAAAGAACAGCCCCTGGCTGTTGCCATTGAGCACAGGGGAACCTGTGTATTTGTAAACAATTGGACTACTCCCTGTACCTCTCCTTCGGGAAAATACTTCTTGAAGCATCCAGTTCTCACCTACAGATAAGACAGTCCCTGGAGTTCTAGTCACATCATCTGTCCTGCATTGAACCCAATGTTTCCAAAACCAGCTGGTCATCTAACTGACAGAAGGAAACCCATACTAGGTGAGAGGGGAGTCGCGAAGCCTGTGAACCTTTTTAAAGACGACCCTAAACACTGAGATGGTTGAGTATTTACATAAGTTTTATAGCTCTGTTCCTAGATTTTTTCTTTCATTTTGACTTCTTCTCCTGCTAATACTGAAGTGTTAAAAAAAAAAAAAAATTAAGAGAAGTATCTGGGACAGGACTCAACACAAACATTCATGGAAAAATACCTTCATACAAACGTGATCAGGGCATCCCCCATCTGTGAACATGCTGGTAAATCATTTATGTGAAGGTGTGATCATAAGAAGCCAAAGAGATAGCAGAGACCTTCAAAGAGAATTTCAAGTTTTATCTGAAATAGAAATAGCTGGATACATTTTTCCATTAGTTGACTGCTCACCACAGAAGTTGTTCATGTCTCACTGAAATTAATAACAATTACTGAAGTCAGTTAAGCCAGAATTTCACTCCAGTGACTTAATAGCATATGTGAATATTCTCTGTCTTGGTCCAGCTCCAAGAGAGTGGGTGAGAGAAGTACTGTAAGAAACCAAAACCAGCCTGAAATTCAAGGTTCTTTGGATTTCATTAAAAATTCACAAATCAGTCTATTTTCCCAAAGAAATGGGACAGGTGTCAAGCAAAAATAGACTCCTTTGCTGCAGAAACATGGCTTAACTATCAAAAATGTAGCAATTTCCATTTAGGCATTTTTCACTGTGAAAAATAGCTATCCTAATGAAACTGTGAATGAAGCCTGATTTGGGAGAAGAGTTAGATATGAAACAGCAAAATAAACCCCCAAGTCTAATGTTACAGTTCACAAAACAAAATATGTAAATTTTGCAAAGTATTGTGTCAGATGAAATCACAAATTAAAATGATACCCATTCTAGCAATTTCCAGAAATTATTGGAAGAGTTCCAGTTGATACAACTGGATTTTACATCAGGCTCCCAGTAACTGTGGGATATTAATTTTCACAATGAGGCAGTTTCCTGTGTCACAGTGCAGAAGCATTATTTGGGCAGTTTCTGAAAGACAGAACATTTATTATTTGTATTGCAATTTGTATTATTGTATTAATTCTATCAGCAAAAGCAGACGATTTTTTTTTAAGCCAAAATGGCACCTCTGCTGAGCATTCAGTTCTTTTAAAAAGAACCTCTAGAACTGTGCTTAAAAGGAAAAATGTAATGAGTGCTACACGTAAGTCCTTGAAATATATCTCAATGTGCCGTTCTTCATCATGCTATCACAAAACTCTTCTGATAGGCGATTATATGGGATAGGTAATCTTAGAGCTATGCTTAGGAGGGAAAATGTGACTTCGCTGCCTGGAACATGAAAGAATGCTACAAATTAGATCTAGTCAAGTAGTACAAAAAGTCATTCATTAACATATGCACAAAAAGAAAGTACCAAGTTAGCGCTATCATTATTCAAGGAGGTCAAAATTAGTCCTCCATGTACATTCAGTTCATCAGCAATTTGCCAAGAACTTTTGTGAATCCTAAAAAACCCTAGAATTTTAGCACCAGTAATTATCTTGAAAAACTTTATGAAATGTGCATTTTTATTCAATACTCAGCTTTGCTTATTTTAATTCTTCCAAGAAGGAAGTATTCTGTCTTAGCAACCAAACAATCCTACAATGCCAGTGGTAGCCAATGGCTAGTAAGCCATGAAAAATCGAGTCCTGATTCTTACCACTACTCTTTATCTTTGCCTCAGTGGTCACTAGACATCATCTTTAATACAAATAGATAATTTGGATATAATATATGAAGGGAGGTTTATTTGACTAAAATTCTTAGATAATATTTGTATGACTAGGAGATAAGAATTAGCACACTGGATTAAAGTATTGATTCATGTAATTGATGTCCTAGTTCCACAAGGCTTCAAAATTATTCTCAAAATGATACTCAATAATTGCAAAAATATTACTACAGCTACAGTTTTGCAGCTAACTAGACAGCTTCAGTGCTTAGTCTAGTGCTTCAGTGTGCAAGTGTTTTTCCACAAAAAAATGCTCACAATACTGAAGAGTCAGGTTGATGCTAAAGATGATCTTGCAGTCAGCACAGAGAAGGATAAGACATGCTAGCAAGTATATTCATTAGCACAGTTCCTCAATTTTCTGTTTAAGCAGGTTAATTCCTGACAAAGACAAAACCTCATGAGCAGAGGACACAACTTACATCAGGGCAGCTCCAGCACAATGACTATCCGGTGGCCATTCGTAATGAGACCCAAATACCATGGAGAAGTATCTAGGTCATCTTGGTGAGGAAGCTGGGGAATGCCCAAAGGTCATTGAAAAACTATGCAAATTACATGTACTTATGAGAGAGAGTAAGTATATTTCTCCACCTTCTGAAAATGAAAAGATAGTTGAAAAAAGCATGCAAGAGAACCACTGAAGGAATAAAAAAAAACCAAGAAAAACTCTATGAAGTTTTTCAGTAGGTTTTCCTGCAAGAGGAAATGATCAGATTGCCTATTAGCATGGGGCCCATTTCATCTAGAATTTATTTGCTAGGATGGATATTGAGGCTGTATTATTCTACCTCGGTATTTTTTTGAGCTGTGGGTGTTCTGCATGATTAACAAAGACAAATATCATCTTTTACCAAGGTTTATTCCTATCTAGGCAATTGGATTTAGACCATAACAGAAAAATCAAATACAGGATTAGGAAATGCCATTTTTTCTCAAATACAAGCTTGTCAACATATGGAATTTGTTTAGAAATATATTGAAATTGGTATTTGTAGGGTGTTTGAACATGGAATTTTTTTTTTTTTTTGTCAAATGTTTTTCTTCTCTGAACAAGTAGCTAATAGAGTTGGCAGAAGACACAGAGTGTGCAAGCAGTCATTGAACTGTGTAATAAAGATACCTTGGCCTCTACCACACCTTTCTCAATGTTACTTTATTCCAGGGTCTTTTAAAGGCACTCAGAATTGCACCTCTCCATATCTGGACACTGACTTCTAATATTTCAGAAAGCAGTCAAAGGGACAGGGCCTCTCAAAATGATGCCAGATGATTTTCATATAATTGGCACTGCCTGTGGTTGAAGTCAGATGTCCACCAAAACTGGAAATACATGGAGATTTGGAAAAGAACATCATAAACATGTGCAGGACTTCAGTGTTCATACTCTGCACATGGACAGTTTATGAAACTTGTCTTACCAAGACATAACTGAAACCCTGTAAGCATTTAAAATTCCTAAGTATACTGGTTTTATGTTAAAATCATAGAATCATAAAATGGTTAGAGTTGGAAGGGACCTTCAAAGATCATCTATAGTCCAACCCCCCTGCAAGAAGCAGGGACATCCCCAACTAGATGAGGTTGCTCAGAGCCTCATCCAACCTGGCCTTGAATGTTTTCAGGGATGGGGCATCCACCAGTGCTCTACAACCCTCAGTGTGAAAATTTTTTTCCTAATATCTAATCTAAATCTACCTCCCTCTATTTTAAAACCATTACCCCTCATCCTATCACAACAGGCCCTGCTGAACAGTCTCTCCCCGTCTTCCTTGTGAGCTCCCTTGAGGTACTGGAAGACTGCTATAAGGTCTCCCCGGAACCTCCTCTTCTCCAGGCTGAACAGCCCCAATTCTCTCAGCCTGTCTTCATAGGAAAGGTGCTCCAGCCCTCTTATCTTCGTGGCCCTCATCTGGACCCTCTCCAACTGGTCCATGTCCTTCTTGTGTTAGGGGCTCCAGAACTGGACACAGTACTCCAGGTGGGGTCTCACCAGGGCAGAGCAGAGGGGCAGAATCACCTCCCTCAACCTGCTGGCCGCACTCCTCTTGATGCAGCCCAGGACGCAGCTGGCCTTCTGGGCCACAAGGGCACATTGCCAGCTCATGTTAAGCTTCTCAACCACCAGCACATCCAAGTGCTTCTCCTCAGGGTTGGTCTCAATCCATTCCCTGCCCAGCCTGTATTTGTGCCTGGGATTGCCATGACCCAGGTGCAGGACCTTGCACTTGGCCTGGTTGAACTTCATGAGGTTGGCACGGGCCCACCTCTCCAGCCTGTCAAAATCCCTCTGGATGGCATCCCTCCCTTCCAGCATGTCGACAGCACCACACAACTTGGTGTCATCGGCAAACTTGCTGAGGGTGCACTCTATCCCACTGTCCGTGTCACCAACAAAGATGTTGAACAGGGCCAGGCCCAGCACAGACCCCTGAGGGACACCACTTGTGACCGGTCTCCACATGGACATTGAGCCGTTGACCACCACTCTCTGAGTCTGGCCATCTAACCAACTCCTTATCCACAGAGTGGTCCGTCCATCAAACCCATGTCTCTCTAGTTTAGAGAGAAGGATGTCATGTGGGACAGTGTCAAAAGCTTTGCAAAAGTCCAGGTAGATGATATCCGTTGCTCGTCCCTTGCCCACCGATGCTGTCACCCCATCATAGAAGGCCACCAAGTTGGTCAAGCACAATCTGCTCTTGGTGAAAGCACGTTGGCTGTCACCAACCACCTTCTTGCTCTCCATGTGCCTTAGCATGGTTTCCAGGAGAATGTGCTCCATGACCTTGCCAGGCACAGAGGTGAGGCTGACCAGCCTGTAGTTGCCTGGGTCTTCCTTGTTCCCCTCTTTAAAAATGGGGGTCACGTTCCCTCTCTTCCAGTCATGAGGGACATCACCAGACCGCCACAACTTCTCAAATACGATAGCCAATGTATTGGTTGCCTAAGACTCTGCTTCTGGACATACCCAGATCTGCTATAGACCTTTGTACTGCTTCACAGTCCTGATCAACATGCAAAAATTAAGATGTTATTTTCTGCTTATATCTCCCGAGCTTCCCAGAGCATTTATTGGACTGGCATCTGATGAAAGGCAGATGTGATAGCCATTTTCATATCCTACTGTGTGCTACAACCTAGCATTACAGGAGGATATGAGCTGGTGCTAAAATCTTGACAGTGCCTGCTGTTGAGTGGAAATGCTTTTTTTGCTTCTTGTTGAAACGGTTTCTCTATGCAAAAAAAAAAGTTTACAATTCATGGGGCTGAATATTTTTTAGCTTTAAAGACTATCCTTTACTATAATCAACTAGTAAAAGACTTAACTGCTCTAACCACAAGACAATTCTGCACATTGTTTCTGCAGTCATTCAGCATTTTGTTCTGCACGGTGGCACAGTTTTCATGCCAGCCAGGAATGGATTCTACCCTTTATCCAGACTTTCTTAACACCTCATGGGTCAGAGTCCCTGCCAGGAGGAGGCGAGAGCTGAGTTTGAATTTGATCAAGATCAAGAGGCAGGGAAGCAACTCTAAGTCTCCAGGTCTTCTGCAAGCTTGCTCACAAAAAGGCTAAGAAATAAAAGGGATTGGAAAGAGGTGTGGGCAGCACCATCTGTTCCTGGTTTTAAATTAAAAGAGATATTCCCTGCTGTAGGCTCCAAGGAAAGGACGCGAGGGTCTACTTTACAGAGATGATTTCATTTTGTTGTTCTTAATGCAGAAAGGATCCCATTTAGCTCTGCACAATTCAGACCACAGCCCTATCTTAGAATTTCCTATCAGTTCAGCCTAAGTGACTCCCCAGCTGAGTGTGCTGAATTCAGCATGGTAGTGTCTGTGTCCCACCATGAGACACGTACCTCTCCCAGCACAAAGGAAGAACCCCGTGCCATGAGAAGAGCCACAGTGCCTCACACAGTTCTGCCCTGTTCAGCACCAGGCACTGCAGCACTTGGCACGGCCATGCCCTCTGCAACTTGTGGGATGCCAACTCAAAATGTTTGCTTTTGGGAAGCCATTGACTCAGGTCGTTCCCACTGAGAAGCCTGCTGCACAGCACACAGTTAGAGGCCAGCTACCAACACTGAGCTGTAATTACACACAGACCCTGCCTGAGCTCTGTGGGAAGCCTGTCTATCTGTCACCGAGTAACACAAGGAGAGAGGACTTGCCTTCTCATTGAAGTGACACTATTAGATGTGCCCATCCATCCCACTGGTTGCAGGACTGAGTTCTTGATTAGGCAGTTAGGAATGCCTGTGTTTTGTTTTTCAGATATTCCCCTGTGGATGTAAACATCTGCTGTCCTCAGTTATGACAGCAGAAAAGCAGCTGTTACAAACCCAGCCACGTAAATTGTCAACAGTTAAGCTGTCTGTGCCTCTAACCAGTTGCAAAATAACAGCGAGAGCTGCAGCAAATTTCTTACTATCATATGCCAACTACTGCTCAGCTGTAGTGTTCCCATGTTTCCCTCTGCCCACTTCAAGAGGACAAAGAGATAAAGAGAACAGTCTGCCCCCAACGCCAGCAGCGATAACACTTATTATACCCACAATGCCAAAAAATGAAGGTTTTTCATAGAGAGCTGCTGCGTGCCACATAAATTAGTTACTCACTATTCACCAATCCTGTTAGTTCACAAATGCTCAGTGTTTCATTAGTTCCCTTGACAGCTGCTCCAGAGAAAAGTTTTCCTTTGAGGGTGGCACAATGGAGCTGGCGTTTCTGTTCATTCTGCTACACGCTACCAAAGAGCTTAAAAAAATCCCAAACTCCTGCCAGAATAAGTCTAATATCCCTGGCTTTTGTCTGAAGAGGGACATACTCCACAGAGAGGGTCAGGAATTGTTAACCTCTGTCCTTAGCATTCCTTAGGTATCAGCTGCAAGCATATCCCCCAGAAGTCAGAGCACATTTTACTGTATCCCAAGATATCATTGTAAATTTTATTTAAGTTTCAGCTAATAAAACAAACAAGCACAGCTTCCAAGAGGGAGCTCAACTTTCACATATGACACTGCACTAATTTTTTTTTTAAAACAAGACAATCTGCTCCCTCTCCTGATATGTAACATGCAGTACAAAAGCCTAAAAAGTCTGAACTACTTGCATATGCCGATATTAGATAGTAGATTTCCATGTTTGAGGTACAATATTTTCTTACAAATCCATTTTTTTCACTATGCTTTTCATTTTGTGCCTCTAGGACTTGACGAATCAGATAAATTATTTTCTTACGTGCTTTACTACATTTTCACCTTCAATAGCATTCTTTGAATTTCTTTATGGTTCCTTGATAAGTAAAAGAAACTTTAATTTTATTAAACACTTAAAAGTTTTCAATTTTTACAGTAAGGCTTCCCTTTGTTTATCTGAAAAAATATTCTATCTTCAAACATCATTATTAGAAATGCAGTTATGATGCATATCCTTTTGAGCTGAACTAATGATGAGAAATGTCCTTCATATATACCTTTAACCTGCTGGTATTTAGATCACCACCCCTACAAATTATTGGCCTCAGAAGCAAACTAAATTATGTAGGTAGGCTTAGAAAACATTAATTTTTATATTCAAGAAAAGATCTTCCCATCATTTTAGGCTTCCTCTTTCATATTAAAGGCACAGTATCTGCCTGCTTTAACAGACCGTCTTCTATATTTGGCCTCTTTCAGGGATATAGCAAGAAAGAGAAAAGGTAGGTATTTACTGAGAGTAAGGGAATTATACATATGCTGTATATTATTACTTAATAGGTCTGATGAAAGTCTTTCTGGAGCCAGTATGAGACTTCCAGTTTACTTGATGGAAGTTGCATTAACGGTAACCCAAAACTCCCAGCCTTGAATAATCACTGATGTCACTACCAAGGCTTGAAGATTTTTTTTTTTTACTATTTGAGACAATAAATGTTTCAACAAGTCTATTTTCTCAGTATCAAGCTATGACTAAGTGACCCAGCTGAAAGAGTTACCTTGTATCAGCAGAATAAGGGTAGCTACCTATGCTCACTTGTGTAGCAGTGACGAGATTAATTTGACTTAGCTAAAGTCTTCTAAAGCCTGAATTAAAAACAGAACTGTTAGAGAAGTTAGATAAAATTACAATCACATATTAGATTCTGTTAAAGAAAGATAATCAATCTTATACTGATTTTCCTCCATCCTTTTGCATAAATGTGACCAAAGGGAAAACAAAAGGGTGGGAAAAGGACAAGGAGAGTGGTCACTGAAGACTACCTGGGTGTGTGCTAAAGACAGGATATTTGAAGGTTTGCAGAGAAAAAGTTAAATTCATGCAGGCGTTTTGCAGAGATAAGTTTTTAAATTTTAGAGTACTATTTCTGGAGATTCAGGTTACTTGCTCCCCTTTTAAAATTAATGATTAACAAAAAGATGAGGACAATCGACAACACTGTAGAGAGACTTCTTTCCTAATGCTGTAGACTATGCCTGTACAACAAAATACTGTTGTGACTGGAACACAGGGCAGCACTCTCATGTTAACTTTATTCTTACTATTAAAATGTAATGAAAGCAAGCAGTTAAGGACAGATGACTTAAATTCTTGTACAAAATGCTTAGATTTCTGCTTCCAGTGTGAATGCTAGCTGCATGATCAGAGGGCTGGAGCATCTCTCCTATGAGGACAGGCTGAGAGAGTTGGGGCTGTTCAGCCTGGAGAAGAGAAGACTCCCGGGAGAGGCCTTCTGGTATCCAAAGGGGGCCTACAAGAAATGTGGGGAGGGACTTTTGACAAGGGCATGTAGCAATAGGACAAGGGGTAATGGCTTTAAACGGAAAGAGGGTAGATTTAGATTAGATATAAGGGAGAAATTCTTCACTATGAGTCTGGTGAGGCACTGGAACAGCTTGCCCGGAGAAGTTATGGATGCCCATCATCTTCAAGACCAGGTTGGAACAACACTTGGTCTAGTGGACGGTGTCCCTGCCCATGGCAGGGGGGTTGGAACTAGATGATCTCTAAGATCCCTTCCACCCCAAACCACTCTATGATTCTATAATTCTATGAATAATTTGATTCATCTGCCAGCATCTGTGAAATGATGAATATGCCATTTACCTCATTCATACAATAGATGGGAGAGTTATGAAACTTGTTCACATTCCTAAGTGGATTGAGATAATTAGAAGGATGCCAAAGCACACACACACAAGGTATCATTGTTCTGCACATAAAAGCATGTGAGCATTATTGGAAGACTAATCTTTAGTATGGACACAGCTATGAGAATGGTTTGCACATAAACTACCCGAACTGTAGAACTTGTAATATTAATGCAACACTGCATATTGGTTTCCTGTGCTTAAGACTTTATTTTCATGAATATGTAAATTTCATTAACCACTATTCAGGCCACAGCACTCTGAGGGTGGGGAGGGGAGAGAAGGGTGGGAGAGAGGAGCACCACGTGTAAACCTTCCAGCCGCCCTGCAGTGTGCACAGAGAGGTGACATGAGGTCAGTGATTATTTATACAAGGAGAAAAAAAAATGGAGGAAATACTGGATCAGCAGGTGATCAAAGGACACAAAGAAAAACAGGATAACAGCACTAGAACCATTGTACATGTGTCAATAGCAAATTATGCCTGCAGAGAAAAAGCCAAAACATTTATCCTGAATTAAACCCAACTGGAGTGTGGTTTACATTAAACACCAAAATCTGTTCTTTTCAAAGGAGATTTTAAAACAATAACTTCACATGCAAATCAGGAAAGGGTCTCCTCCCTTGCCTGGTCCAGCTATTACCGTAAAGCTGTTCTCCTGAATTCAGGATTAAAACTCCTTTTATCTTTGCCCAGATCTCATCTGCAGTACATTTAACAGAATCAGACATTAAAAGTGACTCACTAACAATTAGGCTTCTGCTTCTGAACAGAGAACTCTTTGAACACGCATGCAGTAAGGAATGTTTTGGGGATGCTCTTTCTTGTGAGATGAAATTTTTAAAAAGAAATGTTTCTCCAAAGAAAAATGCAAGGAAATCATTCGGGTGGTAGAAAAAGATGTTTAAACTTCAACTGTGCAGAGGAAAGATGATGTTCTCTACAGAATGTCAAAAGCAGCATCCTTGCAAAATTAGATTGAAACAGTGAATTGTATGCAACCTAATTATATTAACAATGTTACAAAAATCCAGAAGCATAACAGCTGTTTCATATCTGAGCTGTGGTAAACAGAGCCTCAGCGATCTCTGCCTAAACCATTCAAACACCAGATAAAATTCAAAGCTGCTTCAGATATTTTAATGGTAAATACACCAAGAAAGTAAAAAATACAGATCCATTTGGCCACTCTTTCCTCCCTCATTAAACACACAGTAAAAAAAAAAAAGCTTATGCCCTTTCTCTGATGCTCCACTTCTCACGAACAAAAACATCCCTACTTGCACCCAGAGCACTGTGCTGATGCTACCCACAGGCACTGATGATAAAGAGGGACTACTAGCTGCTAGCGGGGGATTTAAAGTAGTAGGGGGTGCAGAGCCAGCCTGCACCAACCTGACTAGGACAGCATTTCTCCCCAAAGCCAGTGCTGCTGCCAGGATTACCTACATGGTCACCTAGCAATACTGGGACAAGCCGTGGCACAGCAGTGATTCTGCATATTCACCAGAAGTACTCAAAAGTTTACTATGCTGAGAGTAAAGATTTGCTCAAAGTTTCCAGATCTCCCATGGAAAAAAACATGACCCACTCTGCCCCTACTCCTCCTCCAGCCCTCTGTTAAATTCAGTTCAGTAGAAAATTATAAGGGAATTATGTGTTAAAATATTTCAGCTCCCCAGCTTCCTAAGGGAAATACTTACTCAAGAACTTCCAGGCTCTCCATTATCTGCCAGGATGCGTGGACAAGGGCTAGAAGTATGGGAGAAGCAATGGACACCGGAACTTCCCAGCTTGGGTTCAGATGCAACTGAGCTCAGAAGGCCTCTTGCTGCCAGGCTTGGAGCTTGGAGGGGAAGACTCCACAGCTCTCCCAAGGGAGCTCCATTCCCTGACGAACCTGCCTTACCCACCTCCAGAAATCCAGATGATTACAGAAACCCAGAAATGAATACGTATAGCTCTTATTCTGAATTGCTAAAACTACTATTTTTTGTTTCTGAGGTTACTGATTTGATCCTATGTGGTTTTTTTTTAACCATGGGGAAAAATAGAAGGCCCATGATTAATAAAATAGGATTCAGTCTTATGATATTCTCTTTCCTTTGTGAGTTTTATGTATACTCATAGTCCAACTGAACATCTACTCACCTTTCCAATTTTATTGAAAAAAGTTTCTTTCTTGACTGATTTAAATATACAAAAACCCCTGCTCTGCTGTTTTGCTCCTCTGGTTTTCTCATTTCCTATGAATCTAATCTACATCTTCTCCTTGCGCTGAAAGCTCTTTGGAAAGAGGAGAGCTTGTCTTTCACAAATATGTTTTGATAACTAATAAACAGTTTTATTCCTTTTCTGTAGCTGTTGGTAAATACAGCGCACAACTAAAAATGACACTGTTTTTAAGTTTTCTGCTGACTAATTTTTATGACTTGCAAAAGCAAGTTTAATCTTGATTAAATGGAGTGTGCTAAAGTATAGTTAAGATACAATCACCTAAGACTGGCTGACTGATGAGGTAAGAAAAAACAGGGGGAGAAGGGGCTGGCTCATTTTGAAACTTTTTTATTCTTTTTATTAAAAATACTTTCAATACCTTATAAACAGTTAACTTTTCACAGAAATCAGAACACAGAAAACAACCCCTACTCAACATAAAAGCCAGCCCAGATTTCTGCAAAACATGACAGGTTTTTAAAAGAACTTTAAGTCTCAATTTTATGCATAAAGCAAGTGTTCTTGAACAAAGTTTCCAACATCCTAATCACAAAAATTGGCAGTTCCACCATCCATTTGTCGTGACAGCCTTGAGCTTACCTATAATTAATATAAATCAGGTACATTCCTAATGCTTTTTTCCCAGGCATCATTAATTCCTTATCATACATTACTTGCTCCCCAGGGACTCTTTAGGTTCAGCCCCATGCCCTAGTCCTGTTGCATGCCAGGAACAGACACTGTCTAGCAGTGATCACTGCAAGTTATTATTCCTTAGCCGCAGGCTGCTCTTAAACTGACTTGAGGACTCTCCTAGTCTCTGGAGAGAGCAGTACTGAACTCCTGGACACAGCAAATGTGTTGTGAGGGCCACACCAAAGCTTCCTCAGGTACAAAGGAATAGAACACCTTTGCATGTATCCCTACCATGAAAGGGGAAAGACATCCACATACAGAAAGCAAATGCTTACAGCATGCTTGCAAAGCTATAGAAATTGGTGAACGTACATGAAAAAAACCACCCTATGTATAATATAGCCACTTACAAGTGAGATTAGATCCAAAGCTTTTCCTCCCCTCCAGTACTTTATTGATAAACTCATGCAGACACTTCACACACTCAGGGTTGGAAATGCAGTTCTACAAGATCCTACACTGCTAGGCTATATGCAGAGCTGATAAGCTGGATATTCATCTTTCTCTTTATATCCCAAAATATTTGGAGAAGGCTATTTCAAACCAAGGGTCTCCTTTCCCATTCTTACACAAATTTTCTGTTTCAAAAACCACCTAGAAGTAATTTTAACTACTCATAGCTGTCTCTGTTTAATGTTAGGGCAGGTGATACCACTTACAGTGATGTTAACATTTCCAGAACAGGATGACAAGCCAATAGTTTGAAGGTCTAATGAAATAACTACTTCTGCCCCTCTGTTACAGCTTAGCCCCACTCAGCAGCTAAAATACCAGTCTCTCACTCCTCCCTCACCACCCTCCCACAGTGGGACAGGGAGAAGAATCAGTAAGGAAAAGAAGGCAAAACTCACAGGTTGAGATAAAAACAGTTTGAAAGAACTGCAGAGGAAAAGAAAACAGATGGAAATAACAACAAAACAATAACAGAAAATACTTAAACACTTAATTTACAATACAATAGCTCACAGTAAATCCTGACACCCAGTTTCCTCCCAAGTAGCAGGAACTTGCCCCTCAGCATCCTCCTCACTTTATATACTGAGCAGATTTGGGTAAACTATGCCAGCTGTTGGCTAATTAGTAAACTATCTCAGCTGTGTCCCCCAGCCACAAGCACCTCCAGCTCCTCTCCCAGCTCAGGTGAAAATTAACTCTATCCTAGCTGGGACCAGGACATTATCCACCCCTTATTCTACAGCATCTACATCATGCCCATATCCTACACCTTCTAATTAATCATCACAATTTTTTGCTGTCTTTGGTATACATATATACACACAGAGAGGAATATCAGTCTACAGGACATCCCTACAAAATGTCTGTTGAGTTCATTTAGTCCATGACTTTGGGCTCCATCTGTCATAACAGTCTCTCAGGGCAGGCCAGATGATGCAGGTTTGCTCACTTAGTGCGTCTGGTGCAACTGTTTTATCACGTCCGTGGTCTGTGGGTTGAAGATGTCAATCTCAAGTTGCTCTGCGCTAGTTCCTAAAGCCAGTTCTGGTTCCATCACCACTGCACTTTGCTCAGTTTTATCAAGGTTCATTCTTTATTAATCTAAGTGATTCTTACTGTAATACCTTTGATATGACATATAACAGCTAGAGAAGTAATAACATGCAGCATTATACAGCAATTAACACCATACAGTTCAAGTCATTGGCTGTTTTCACCTAAAATCAGACCTTCTTCAGGTATACATCAGACTTCCCCATCCTCCCGCATCACTCACCAAGTACACCCAAGTCCCTGAGCAAAAGCAATCCCATGCATGAGTTTGCCTGTGCCCAAGGGAGGAGTAACCCAGACTGTCTTCCCCAACATATTCCTTACGTGCACCACTGGGACTTTATCACCTTCTACAGTACATAAAAGTTCTGCCTGGGCAATGCCAGATCGATTGGTGGATCCTCATGTGTTGACTAACTAGGTAGCTTTTGCTAAACGTATATACCAGTGTTTGAAGGTTCCACCACCCATTGCTCTCAGCGTAGTTTTCAGCAGCCCATTGTATCGTTTGATTTTCCCAGAGGCTGGTGCACGATAGGGGATGTGATATACTCACTCAATGCCGTGCACTTTGGCTCAGCTGTCTACAAGATTGTTTTGGAAATAGGTCCTGTTGTCTGATTCAATTCTTTCTGGGGTCCTATGTCATCACAAGACTTTCTTCTCAAAGCCCAGGACAGTGTTCTGTTTCCAGCCACCTAGTAGATGCTTCCACCATTGTAAGCGCATGGCGCTTTCCTTGGCAGGTTTGTGGGAGTGTAATATAATCAATCCGCCAGGCCTCCCCGTATTTATATTTCAGCCATCGTCCTCCATATCACTGAGGCTTTAACCGCTTGGCTTGCTTGATCGCAGAACATGTTTTACATACACAGGTAACCTGTGCAATAGTGTCCATGGTCAAGTCCACCCCTCAGTCACAAGCCCATCTATATGTTGCATCTCTTCTCTGGTGGCCTGAGGTGTCATGGGCCCACTGAGCTAAAAGTAGTTCACCCTTATACTGCCAGTCCGGGTCCACCTGAGCCACTTCAATTCTAGCAGCCTCATCCACCTGCTGGTTTTTTTTTTATGTTCTTCAGTGGCCTGACTCCTGGGTACATGGACATCTGCATGACGTAGTTTTACATTCAGATTATCCAGGCGGCAATACCTTGCCGCAATGCAGCAGCCCAGATGGGCTTGCCTGTGTGTTGCCAGTTGCTCTGCTTCCATTGTTTTAACCACCGCTACAGAGCATTTGCCACCATCTATGAGTCAATGTAGAGAGAGAGCACTGACCATCCTCACCCATGTCTCTGAGCATTATTATGGTATAATTGCTATACCACACTCATAGGAATGTTGCAACTCTATGAGTAGAAAAATGCATTGCTTTTGCAGGGCTAGAAGAGGCTCATCCTATGCAGAAAAGGTACAGAATTTAAAGTGCACTTAAGCAATAAGCACATATTAAAGCAGGTCAGATGCTCTCCTGTATAAGGAGAAAGAAAGTTTTTCTATCAATAAATGTATTAATTTAAAAAATCAAAAGTCTGCTCCAGCTCAGACAAATATTTGTGGTGTTTCCAGACAGAATGACTGGCTTATGTATTCACATTGTTCCACAGACATTTTAGTGCCATTACGTGTAAACATTTCTGAAAAAAATTGCAAAGAGGTAAATAGAAGAATTACTCAAAGCATCTTCATAGCAAAAAAAAAAAATGCACAGAGTCTTTCCTCTACTACTGTTATAAGTGATTTCAGGTTTGCCCAGACACTGCAGGACAGTAATGTCTTTTGATTTCTGCATGCCCCTCAGGACATCTGTTGTGCTATAGACAAGAGGTGCTTTTTCTGGTGAGCATTTTCAGTGTCAAATCACTGATACAGCCAGACAGCTGATAGTGCAGCACTTTGAAAGCACATTCTTTCCTATAATTTAAAATATGCATTAATTATTGATTATTAGTATTAGTTACAGTACCTTACAGACTGTTATCATATTAGACAATGATTAGTAGCAACATTACCTTCTTTCTGTTTTGTTCTTTTTAATTACTACTGTTGCAGCTTCAGAGCTGGATGGTGCCCTTAGACATTGCACTGAGTAACGGGTGATGCATAAACTGTGTTACTCCATAAGCAGCCCTCAGAGGAACTACCACGCAGGAAACACTCTTGTACCCTCTGCAAAATGCTGCTAGAAGCAGAGGAGCTGCCTGGGGCAGCAAGGATGAGGGTAGCTTCCTTGGCTCCAAACATCCTGCTGGTCCCCTTGGTTTGGATTGGGGTTGACATGTACAAGGGGAAAGGGTGGTTTACTCCTCCTTTAAGTTTCTCTCTGGATACTAGCTTGTAAGTGTTTCTGTAACTCTGACCCACTAAGCAGGATTTATTCATATGTTGTATGGCTGTGCAGATTCAAGGAAGAACCTTTACTACTCCATTTAACCTGCATGGCTGAACTAGGCATGAGGCACATCAGCCCTAAGTTATCCAGAACTTAAAATGTTTCCTTTTCCAGAGTGAATACTAGTACCATTGACTGTACCATGAGACACGTTTGTACAGAGCCTGGTATAATAGTAAAACAGTGACTCACATCTGCTGGGAGCTCTCCTGGTAAGTTACAGAAGAGTAGCATCAGAGACAGGAGCACAGCTCACAGGCACAGACTACATCCTGTTCCAGTGCCTGCTGTTTGGCTACAGTACTTTAAATATAAACCAGTTTTCTTCATGCAGTTTACAGATCACATCTAAAATAAGATTACAATTTGATAGTAATTGTAATTATACATCATACAATCACAGAATAGTTCAGGTTAGAAGGGACCTTTTAAAGGTCATTTAGTCCAACCCCCCTGCAAGGAGCAGGGACATCTCCAACCAGATCAGGTGCTCGGAGACGCCTCCAACCTGGCCTTGAATGTTTCCAGGGATGGGGCATCTACCACCTGGGCAATCCGTTCCAGTGTTCCATCACTCTCATTGTAAAATTTTTTTTCCTTATTTCAAGTCTGAATCTACTGCCCTCTATTTTAAAATCATTATCCCATGTCCTATCACAACTGGACCTGCTAAAGAGTTTCTCCCTGTCTTTCTTATGAGCTTCCTTTAGGTACTGGAAGGCCACTATAAGGTCTCCTGGAGCCTTCTCTTCTCCAGGCTAAACAGCCCCAGGTCTCTCAGCCTGTCCTCACAGGAGAGGTGCTCCAGCCCTCTGATCTTTTTTTTGGCCCTCCTCTGGACTTGCTCCAGCTGGTCCATGTCCTTATGTTGGGGGCTCCAGAGCTGGACACAGTACTCCAGGTGGGGTGACACAAAGGCAGAACAGAAGGGAGAATCACCTCCCTCAACCTGCTGGCCATGCTTCTTTTGATGCAGCCCAGGATGCAGCTGGCTTTCTGGGCTGCAAGCGTGCATGGCCGGCTCATGTTGAGCTTCTCATCCACCAGCACTCCCAAGTCCTTCTCCTCAGGGATGTTCTCAATCCACTCTCTGCCCAGCCTGTATTTGTGCTTGAGATTGCCCCAACCCATGTGCAGGACCTCGTCCATGGTCTTATTGAACTTCATGAAGTTCTCATGGGCCCACCTCTCCAGCCTGTCAAGGTCCCTCTGGAAGGCATCCATTCCCTCCAGCATGGTAACAGCATTTTCAGAACAGTAAGACTTCTTGCTCGATCTTCTCCATTAGTGCTATGGGGTCAGATAAGAGTCCAAGATCTAGACTCAGTATAACTACTAGGCTAACAGCAGCCAAGGACTATGTTTCAGAGGGCTATGTGAGATTTCTTGGCGTTTAACCAAGATCATCTTAAGAAATGGAGTTAGAGAAACAGAAAATTTTCCATCTGGTTACCAGTTCTCCCTGACAGATCTTACTTGTGGTTGATGTATTGATGATACATCACACACTTGTACCATGACATCCCAATGGTGGTCACTTAAATCACTATTAGGTTTCACAGAAAATTATTTCTCTCTGAGTGGGGCATTGACATTTCCTTGTTAAAAACTCTCACCCTTAGGGGAGTTTCTATCACCAGAGCTATTAACAGTGATGTGGATCTAAATACTGTACTGTATTATCTGCATCCAGATGGCATAAAAATGGAAATTTCTGTAAGATTCAGTCTTGACCTTTGGATGAAAACCATTCTTTCCCTAGTTACTGCCTGAGGTACTCTGAGGTGTTTCTCTTCAAGCATAAAAGCAAAATGGTGATTTATGACTAGCATAAGAGAAAAATAGCTTGCCCACGAGTTTATGACAGGGTAAGTCTATTTCTATGCCATTATTCTAATAAATCTCAATGTTGCAACCTATTCATCCTTTCATGGGTAACATATCTGGTGCTACTCCTGCACTCGTGTTTCATTCTCCTCTGTGTCATTTTTTTCTTTATATATATGTGTGTCTATAATGCATATTTCACATGAAACATTCTGTACATTCTACAATTCTAAAATGTATATGCAGTAGTAAAGATAACCCCTTTGTGGTTAAAATATTTTATCTTTAATTTAGAGGTAAAGCTTCTGTTGCATATTTAGAACAATGTGCTAGGAAGGTAAAACTAATCCTTTGAAATGACAGCACAAAGCATGGGTGTCACTTCATTATTACTTCAATAGCCTTTTCTGAGGGCTACCCAGTAGCACAGGTTTTACACCAGTTCTCTGCACAGGGTAAAACTGGCAAGGACCTCTTACGAATGCAGGTATGTCTTTCTTGTAACCCCAAGTCTTGCTGTCTCAGGCTATGCTTTAATTTCCCTAGTGGGCTGAGTTGCAAGAATATTTGTCTTGAAGGAGTGCCTAAGAGAATGTAAATATGAATAAGGTCATATTCTTTTGGTAAGTGGAGCCATCTGTTGCCACATCTAGAAAAATACGTGTTTCATAGAATCATAGAATCATAGAATGGTTAGGGTTGGAAGGGACCTTCAAAGGTCATCTAGTCCAACCCCCCTGCAAGTTTGTATGGAAGCCTGTTGATAGTGTTAGAAAACACAGTCATATCCGCTTCTTTTGGTGACAAGCAGTACTATAATTCAAGTTTAATAGATCTATTGCCTGTATTGGATTTGGAGACGGATAGAATTTTTTTTTTTGGAGAGGAGAGGGGGGATCCTTACATATTGCTGCGCATCATGAGCTTGTTCCAGCTCCCACTGAAATTTTTACAGTCTTTTCATAGGTTCCAGCAGTTGTACTTCAGTTCAAACTAGGGTACAAAATTGGTTTCCAGTATAAGGAAAACTCCTATTGAATACATTCCTGCAATCAGACTACAGGGCCAGTCTTATGCTGATGCTGCCACTGTTGCAGCTACATCAACATTATGCATATGTCATTAGTCATATCTGCAGGGACCATACAAGACTCAGTATGCACCACTGTACAACAGGAGTCAAATTCTGAAGCTCTTGACCAAGATAAATCTTCTAACAACTTCAATGCATTTTTTTTTTATAAGGGAACCATCTGGGGTTTTTTTTGCAATTTATCCTTAGACAGCAAAATAATAAAGCATATGCTACAATCCCAAAGCCTATTCTTATAGTTAAATGTTTAATTTTGCCTTGTTGGATAAAATGTACATACTTTAATATTTTGTTGAAGTCACAGACCTGGAGACAGAGAGATCATCTAACTAAAGAAAAGTAACATGTTTTTATTACTGCAGATACCTTGCACAGGTAACTGTATATGAAAAGTCTTAATAACAACTACTGTATGATGAAATACCTTATTTTTTCCTTTTGTAGTCATTAAAAGTCTCCATTTACTGAAGGAAATTCAAATATGGCCTGTTATATTCGAACTAGTTCCACTGTATGGTAGTTCATGCTTGTTGTTTTCTATCCATTTTACTCATTTAGGTCCAAGCCAGTTGTAAGTCAGTTAATTTTCTCACTAGTGAATTTTCCCAATCATAATCTTCCATTTGATACCATCAAGACTCTATGACTGTGATTATCTAGCAGTAAAAACAAAATTTTGATTAATCATTGTAGCTAAGAGAAACAAATTCAAATGTAGGTTGTTTTCTGACATCTCTTCATTTTATTGAAGAGAAGCATGTGAATTCGATTAAATGTATTTAGGCCATTTATCTAGTTAATGTGATTCTCAAAGATCATTTGGTGTATGTGATAATATATAATCAATATAGCCTGCAAGAGCCAGTCGAAGCTCTATATAACACAATCCAGGAGGTCACAGGGATATGCAAGTGTTCATTTGATTTAGTTTAGCTTTTAATGATGTACATCGGCACATCAGCACAGAGTTTTCTTGAAGTCAACTTCACCAGAAAATGTTGTTTTCAGAGCACTGAAAATAACATTGATGACTTCTGTTAGATTCAGGAGTTGCTGTTTTTAAGTAAAACTTGGTTTAATTAGGAAGTTGGATAAGAAATTGAGACAAGCCACATCCTTACTAGTAAGGATGTAAGTAAGTATGTGAAATATTCAGTACATAACTTTTCAAAAACCTAGATGCAGCAGAGTTTAAAAAGACTGAAAGGAATTCTTGTTTCCTTTTTTAGAAATAGGGGAAGATGGCATTAAGAGAGCTTATACAAACTCTTTAAATCTTGTATGAAGCGTTAAAAACAAATCTGGAGATTCACCATCAAATTCCAGACTATGGCATCTACTAAGTGATTCTAGCAAGAGCTAGCCAATTGTTCCCAGCAGGTCTACAGTTTTACAATGAGTTACTCAGCTGGCCTGTTTAAACATATCAGCCTCATTCTCCTTCTTTTCGTTATTTTCATGGTACCATTGCAGAGTCTTACCCTACCTTACTGCTTAAAAAAAGTGCCTGTTGTGAAGTCAGATCTTTGGTAGAACAGAAGTTTGTCAGAAATGAAGTACCTGCCAGATTGCACGTCTGGACAACACGTTCTGCTGGACCATATTAAAAAAGGGCATTTGCCAAAAGGGTGGTGTAGACTGATGTAATGTCAAGCTCATTAACGCTAGAATAGCACTGAAGATGGATATCATCATGTTCAACTTTGTATTAGCAACATCCATTATTCAATAAATTATTAAATTAATAGACAGATGGTAACAATGGGCATATGTCCTCATTTAATTAATTAATGAGAAGGAACTCAACTTATGGTCATCTTATGTCTATAGATTTAATAATTTATAGAATAATAATTTATTGATTCCACACTATTTCTACAGGAGATAGAATTCTATTTCAATAACCATCCATTCTTGTCGGAAGCCGTTATTACCAGGCACTTTGGAGGCTATACACGCACTAATTGCGAGATGGACTAATCCTTTTGCAACTCCATTCTAAATGCTGAGACTGGAACACATTACAAAAAAAAAAAAAAAAAACAACCAAACCAATACTGAAATAGTCTTACAGCAGCACAGTCACAAAATTGACCTCTAAAGAAATGAATGGATGAAGGGAGTAAACGGTGTTATGTTTCATTAGTTTGAACAGAACTCATTTGGCTCTTGTTGAAAAATTGAGCTTTTCTAATTGAATAAAGTGCAGATTTTTAAAAAATATATTTTTGATAGGCATTATCAAAAGTGGAATAAAAGCTCTTTTCTAATTAAAAATATTCTTTTTATACTCAATCCTGTGGCTTACATTGCAATATATTTTGATATGGCATCCAATACGCAAATTGCAAAATGCTCAGTGCAATTATTCATATATAATAGCCATTTTCCTACTTCTGAATTTTATTATGGAAGTAATGATAAGTTCTCTGAAGACAAATGACACCTCTCCTATCTTTCACTTTACAAGGATATCTGAGAAGCTAGTTAAAATTTATGCTATTTTCGATTTAATTATACATTTTGGTTGAACTATTTTAAGGTGTATAAAGTGATAAGATTTTGCTGGTTACCAGTTTCAGGCTACTTGCATGAATCTGTAGGGACACAATGGTCTGGAGAAGAGAATGAAAAACTTGGGTTTCTGTCCAAAGATACAGTACATCCAGAAATAATATTCAAAGCATGTATCTGAAGTGAAATTTCCTTAGAAAGAGGATCCCAACTCATTTTGAAGCATTCAAAAAAGAAAAAAAAATGTTTCTCCAAAGAAAGAAAGAAAGAAAGACAAATCAGTGCCGTGTAATATTTGGGGGACAGGTGTAGGACTAACAAAGGAAGTGAATCACGGCACAGCTAAGGGATAGTAAATGAGACATTGTAGTTTAGACTGACCCCTCCCTATTTTTCCCCTTGAGGTGGTTAATGAAAACTTTAGTGGATTTTATAATGAACTTACATCCTGGCCTAAATAATTTGGAATGTGGTCTATTAACAGGCAGAGTTAGGAGTTAAGCAATGCAGACCAGTTAGAAAGCAGGCAACAATACAAGAAGGAGCCTCATTACGTTTCTCTTCACTGAAACTCATTTCTGAACAACAAATGCTGCTACAGCTGAAGTGAACTACAGAAAACTCCACAAATAGACCAGTTAAAAGCTTGGCAGTAGAACCGAAACTCTCCAGAAGCATGGAAGGCATGTGAAACAGATTTAAACACTGCTTCTCTCTTTATCTGCAAGCACTGGGTGAAAATAGAAAAGGGAGTGGTGTTATTTCTGACAATAGCTGACTCTGAAGCACTTGGTGATCGTAATAGTTTTCAGTTAACTTGTCAGAAGATGCTGTAATGAAACTGTATTACAGAAATTTGAAGAAAGCTGCATTTCATGTAAAAGGAAAGGTGAGAGAAACATGTTTTTAAATTGAAAATACAAAAAGTACAGAGGCCTGTCTTGCAATTTTGCAGGTGTTAACTGAGTTCTTTATAAGAAACTTTGTGGCTGTTGAGATGGATCTGGGATTAAAAACCCTCAAATGTGGAATCTGGAATACCCAGAATCAGGTTTTGGCACAGCCAACTGAAATTAGCTTTGTAATAACAACCATTTAAAGTAAACTGAAGTTCTGTATTAGTCTAGTTACAGTGCTCTGACACAATGTTTTGACACTGTCACAGTGATGGAGAACTCGAAATAGTACAGGAAAACATCCTAAGGATGAAAGACATTGAGAGGTTTTGCCAAAAAGTCAGCTTTTACAAAAAAAACTCCCTCCCACAGCCTATGAACAGTAATCAAATAACAAATAACAGAAAGTCAAGGCAATACTACACGTTTGGGGGAGGAAAAAAACCCATGCAATAACTGCAATAAATAATAAAGCTTTTCAACTGGTCAAGAAATAGCACAGTATGCAAACGATGGACCAAGTGGACAAGACAACTGGAAACCTACACAAGAGCTGTTCACAGGAGCAAAGAATATGGTTCAGCAAAAGACAAATAACCAATATTAATTTTAAATCAAGAAGGGTTTCCAATGCAATTCATGTGGCAAATGAAAAAGTGTTTATAGAAGCTACAGTTAAGAAGAAATGAGCATGTAGAAAACCATACCTCCATGAATCAGTTGGTTAACAAAGCACCATCCCGCTCCCCTAGACAAAACTAGAAGTTAATATATCCAATATCTGGCTAAACAGTATCATGTCTTCCATCTCAGCAGGGGAGTTAAACACTGCTGGGAAGGCTAGCCAAAACCCATGAGAATTTTAAGGTCATGTATGCCACATCCAGGAAGCCCAACAAAGAAGAGAGGACAGAGATGCAAATGCCCAGCTTTACAGGTCTCTAGGAGAATTCATTTATATGAAAAATCCCAAATAAGAGGAAAACAAGTAATTAAAAATTTGATTACATAATGGCTTGACAGTTTCCCCCTCAGACTTTATCCACAGTTTTAGTGCTTTTTACTTAGTACATTTGATTTTATTGAGAGGCAGTTAACTTTTATTGAAAGGTATACTGAAGAAAACATGCTAAGTTTAAAAGGATATGACATGAATTTGCAAGGATTTTGTGTTAAGCAAAAGACCCAGCACACACCGGTAGCACCAGGAAAAAAAAAAAAAGAACAAAAAATGAACAAAAGTAGGTGTAGATTTGTTGCTAGTGTTGATTGGGAAAAAACCTCAACATCCGCCTACCCCCATAGCTCCCAACTCCTGCATCCTCAAAGAAAAAAAATACAGCAGCAAACCTAAGCAACAGAAGAAAAGAAAAAAAAAAAAAAAAACCCTGCCTAACTAGCTGCCCAAATAAACAGCTCAAGAGTTTCCCTGGAGTAATATTGTCCCTCTTTGCCAAGAGGTAGATGCTACAGATAAAGAAATAATTGTGCATCTCAAATCTACTTTTACTGTTATTACAACTTATCTCCACAATTTCTGACCACAGCACATAGTTTAATGGGCATGAATTCAAGCAGAATGAAGGTTTAGGTATGTCACCACAGCTATCCGCTATTATCTATCTGAAGTATTGACAGAAAACAGTTTCAAAATGTAAGAGAGTTTTGTAAAAAGGCTGCAGGGGCAAACTCTAACATGTATTTAGGTCACACAATTGTAGAGCAATAATAAAGTGCGAGTTGGCCTCTGCTGACATTCTCTTCCCCAGAGTGGCCTGTGTTGTTAGAGCAACCTGATCTCGTTGAAGATGTCCCTGCTGCTTGCAGGGGGGCTGGATGAGATGACCTTTGAAGGTCCCTTCCAACCCAAACTATTCCGTGATTCTATGTTTGCATCATAGTCCCTAAAGACATGAAACAGAAAATACACAGAAAAAAAATCCCAGTTGGATTTGGGGTCCCAGAAGTGGACGCAGCTTTCTCAGCAACACTACAAAGACTAATGGTCAGAAACACAAGTAGAAGAGAAAGCCTTTGGAAATTTTGAGATTTTTATCCCAGCCCTACAGTAGCAAAAAGACATTTTTTTCCAAATTCCAATGACAGACACAGCTCATCCTTGAAAGAAGTCTTAGTGCTTCCTACAGTACAGCAGGTAGTATTTTAAGAGAGATCCACAAGCCTGCAAAAGCACACAGAATCCCAGAAAATAATCAAACTTTCATCATGAGTTTGATGCATACAGAGGTTACAAGCATTAGAAATTCTGTATCATGTTGTGTTTGGCTGGGAAAGGAAAACTCACATTTTTAGGAATATGCTAGTTATAAAGACTGCTGTGCAGACGCAGGTGACATCAAAATATGTCAGGTGACACTCAACATATGGTGAGAAAGCCAATCTGAATTAAGCTGGCTTCCGTGAGAGGCACCAGCAGAGCTTTGGGCTCCATTTCAGAAAAATAAAGTACTTCAATTTACCTCTGGTGAAGAAACCACTTAAAGATATACTTAATAATAAGTGATCAGTCCTAATGACTTCAAATCGACTTAAAGTAAAAGTTAAATCATTTCTGGCTTAAGAATAGAAAAAGAACTATCAAAAATCTTTATATATGCACAGCACTAGACGTTTTCAAGCAGCAGAATAACAACACCTCAATTTTCCTTTTCTCTTTGAGTCTCACTCCTTTTAACAGCTGTAAATATACACACTAAATGCTAGAGGTGATTGTTTGACTTCCTTCTCCTTCTTTTTTTTTTTTTTTTTTGTTGTTCTGAGTGTCCATTAAAATATTGGAAGCACAAATTTAGAGTTTTAAGGAAAAAGAAACATGCTCAGAACTGTTTAAAGGACATTTAAATTAGGTTTAAGTGTATAATACTCTTATCCTTAACAAATTAAAACCTTGTTACTTAAAGCTGTTAGCAGTAACATGAAATAGACATACACAATTTATGAAGTATTCAGCAAGCTTTTTTAAGGAAAAAACCTAATTTAAAAAGCAAATTAAATAACTTCCCTTGTAAGTAGTAGTGTACATCCTGTATTACTGAGTATGCAATTACTGTGTAATGTGGCACAGCTATTTAGACTGTTTTTCACTAAGTTTAGTTTGGCAAAACTGCAAGATTTCTGATAAATCTAACAATGTCAACATGACGGTGTAATTCTCTGACAGACATTTGGAAAGGACTATCATAAAATTATGATGGATATACAATTACAGAAAGTTTTCTTCTCTTCATGAAGAGAAGGGTAAAATTACCAAAAGTGCCTGTACTAGTTAGAAGTATAAATCCTACTTTGAAAGACAAGTTAGCTACTAATAAACTTGAGGTTATGCTGATGCTCAAAAGCGTCTTCCATGACCAACAAATTCACTTAACATTTTCTCTCAACTCCATTGCCATGTTTCAGTGGTCAATCCCTTCCGCGTGTCTCAGGTAACAGTTTCTATGGTGGATTCATCATAGAAGTGCATGCCTACAAGCCTCAGCTGCTCCCCTGAGCTCATCATTTGAGCACCAAGTCTGCTTTCAGTCTTGATTTAAGCCAAGAAGCCATTGAACAAAGCAGTGTACACCTCTTGCTATAGCTATATGGGGCCTTCACCTTCAGTAGAGGAGTGTAACAAGTAGCTGGAGGGCAGTAATGATGTAAACAGCACCGCAAGGTTTACCCTAAGTTTCTGCATTGCTTTTACCGTGTCACAATTGCTTTACTGACAATAGAACACCAATAGATGTTCTTAGCATGCGTGTCGGTTTAGCGGCCACTGCATATATGACAGTGATGTTCTCCCCAGTAGGACGAAATTAGTTGCCCTAATTTTGCTGGTGTGAATTTACATAGTTCTATTTTAACTTGACAGTTCTGCTATCACTATTGTGTGGGTGGTGGAGACATGATTCTCCTTCCTCCTGGTAGCTACAGCTGTTCCAGAATAACGGTGCAGTGCAAATATTGCTGAACTAGGACGAAGGGATCCAGCCTCCATTTTGTGGGTGTAAACAGGAGAAATAAGTTATTGACAAACAGCACACCTTCCTATAAATGTAAGGGCATACATACCAGGTACAAGAAAGGCTCATCTCAGGTGATTTTGAATACTGGACCTTAGTTACCTTGTACAAAGTTGGAAGACAGAATCTCTCCAAGAGCTGCACTAAATACACTCCAAGAGCTGCTTCTCGGATAAAATCTAGGAGAAGACATGGACAATGTTTGCTAAACAAGAACAGTTTTTAATTTTTTGCAAGCAGAGGTAGCAAATAACTAGAAGTTCACTAGCCATTTCATTTCGATATCAGCTGTTATCTCAGCATTATAATCCAGCTCCTAGTTTAAAAAAGCAAGCTGTGAAACAAAGATAACGCACTATTATTTTGCTCTGACTGTACAAGCACACATAGCACCATAAATTTGAGCTAGTACTGATCTTTTCCATGGGTAATGATTTCTTCTCTTTCTTCTGTTAAAAAAAACAAAACAAAACAAAACAAAACAAGCATGGGAGAAGGAAACATGTCTAATTAGATGAATTCTAGCTATATTCAGTCCTCAATCAGTGCTTAGATGAGTCTAAACAGGAAAGATTATAAAGGCAACAAATGTAAGTATAAACCTCAGAGACATATAGTGAAGCTCACTCAGAACTAGAAGCACAAAGCTCCACACTATCTGCATAAAAAATCAGGTGTTCCTACCCGAGCTGCACGTTGTAGAGTGGATATTCTTCATCTAAGAGCTCAAAGGGGAGGCAAAGAAGGGAAAAAATTATGTATTGCTCATTAGTGGCCCCTCTAGAATCATGAGGAAGATTCATACTCATTGAAGGGATTCACATTTAGTAGCTACCTTGTAATAATCTGAAGATGGAGGAAGAAGACATTTGACAGGGAGGACGAGAACACATTGGGAACACAGCAAGGGTGATGAGACCTGTGAAAAGGATCTAATAGACTTCTTGTAAAAAACATAACACCTCAGAAATAAGTGTCTAAGTAGAATCTGAAGCTCTTTTATTTTATCTGCATCTATAAAATACAAAATTTGAAGAGAAAACTTTCTTCTCATACTCTGGGTATGTCGTGTAATTGAAAGCTGTTGGTGACATCTAGTCAGGATCAGTGAATGAATCTCCCTACTCATGCTCAGCAAGCCAATAGCATTTCTAACAGTTCAGATCACTCCAGATTAAACAAACAAAAAAACTCCAGCCATTTTAAAGACACAAAGAATAGTATTTCTATTTTTTTTAACTCGAAAAGAAAGAGGAGGGTTTGGTCAAAACCCCATTCTCTCCCCCTACAAACCAAATGTATCCTGCATTTGCTACCTAAAACACAAGCAATACATATGTAACGTAAATCCTGGATGGCTGAGACACACAACTAGACGAAACATACCACGACCTGCTATTGCCAAAATGTGGAAGAGGTCTTTGTATAGGAAATCATGATTGAGGAAAATGAGTCACCTGAGGGAAGCCACCCACAGAACCGTTTAAGACAGGCATTTGATCACTGCTGAAATCTCTCCACAGGTAATTATGAAGGATTAGGTACAGAATTGTCATTCTGTTTGCAGGTAAACGTTTTAGGCTTTGGAGACACTAGCACTTGCACAGTGTATTATTATCCCAGCATTATAACTATTACATTCAAATGACATATTGCTGTTACTGGGAAATATGTTTTAGATTCAATATAGTTTATAGCTATACATCCAATATGGAACCAAGTAAGCAATTGAGCCTTTGTTAGGGGGTAAGGGCACAAAGACTCTGAATAAAACTTTGACATTTGACTTGGATGCATATTTCTCAACAGACATATGCATAGTCTATGAAATCCTATTTTATTTATATATATGTGTGTGTACAGGCACAGGGTAGCATCAAGAGCAACTGAATGATTGAGAAAAAACTATGAACTATCAAAGCTCTGAAATCCTTGAAGACAATCAGTCTTTACTCAGAGATCCCATTCAGCCTCCACACCTTAACTTTCCATTCTCCAGGCATCTATCTGAACTCCAGTTATCTGCGGTCTCACACAAGAAGCTGAGCAGCAGATGGGCGCATTTCCAAATCATGATTTATGCATCCATTCCACCACATTTTTCCCTCTGCAATATCCATCTTGCCCATCCTCCAGGCTCTGTCACTTTGACAAAACCTCAAAGACACAAAGTTACCAAGGTTTAAGAATTATCCCTTCACTGCTCTACTCATGGAGATACTGTGCTTTAAGCTAACTTACAGCAGCTAGTGCAAACCTCCTTCACTTTGCATGAAAAAGTATGAACATCAAAAATGCTAGTAACTGCTTCTTGGACCATGTGCACTACATTCTCAAAATGTCTTTACCTAATTTTTGATGATGGAAACATTGCTTGATCAGTTCACATCATCAACACAAGATGCTGTGATTCGCTACAAAGACGAAGAGAGACTGTAGGTTGGGTATTTCTAGGTTAGGAATTCCCTTGGACTACTATATCCAAAAAAAAAAAAGGTGGAGTTGAAGCAGGATTTTGCTGTCACTCTTGTTAATGGAACTGAGTTGTCCAAATGTTCAAATAACTTGAAAATTGTTGCTGGTAGCTTGCAGTGGGCATTCAAGTATGACACTTCTTTTTTCATCAGAAACATACTTGCAGCAGAGAAAGACATCAAGACAACAGAGTGCTGGACAGAGTTTGCTAGGGAGGTAATATCTGTTCTACTCATCAGTAGTTGGTGAGTGATGGAGACAGGATGCTGAGGTGGTCAGACTGCTGGCCTTATAAAATACAACCTCTGTCAGCATTCAAGCAAGATGACAGCTGAAAGAACTTTGATAATTTTATCTTTTGTTGCTTCTAATTCATACCAGAATACAGAGATAGCCAAAGCCAAAGAAGCGACCAGTGGGAAAGTCAGAGAATATGTTGCCTCAGAGCAGATGACTATAGTTCTTATGGTGTGGCAGAGACGCTTCCCCACTCTTAGACAAGCTGCCGGATGCTCAGAGAAACCCAGTCATAAAGAGAGACAAATCATTGCTAAGAAGGAATATTTATTAAGCACATTCTAGCCCTTGTATAAAAGAGACAGGAGCAAAATCAACCCTAAGTGTTCTATTATCATTTCAATAAAGTCCTCTTATTCTTTCCAAACCCACATATTGCTTCCCAGCTCAGTCTTATTCAGAATGCACCACATGCTTCTTCATACACTCCTATGCTTATAATTGGCATACTCTCAGATTCCTACTCTTTTCTTGCAGCAGGGGTTAATCTCCTTTAGAGGTTTGGCTTTTATTCCTGTTTAATTTTGCTTAAGAAAGTTTTTCTGCATTTCACAAAATTGTTACATGAAACTGCTTTGGAAATCAAGTGGTGATGCTCAGAGCACATTACATTTGACCTACAGAAAAATCTCCAGGAATATTTTTAAAAAATAAAAAATAAAAAAGGTCATCTATTTTTGCTTTTTAGGCCAGCAGTTTTCAAAATGTCAACTTTTATTGCTTATTGCTACAGAAGCACAGGAGAGATGATACAAACTGTGTCTAGGTAAAATCTTATTGATTTTTGCAAATTTAAATAGATGTAGCACTACAAGCAGCTTGCTTCTTTTGTAGCTCATTTCCCTACATGTATGCATAGCATAAAAACCCAGTTTATGAATGTAATGTTCATAAACGTCAGTGGTTCATTTAATGAGCAGGTGGCTGTTGCTCTGGTCTGTGGATCCTGGGGAAATACACATTAACCTTTCTGAAATTGAATAAGGCAGGACAAGATATTAGTTTAAATACAAACCAGAGCTAAATTCACATAGCTTGTTCTGGAGATATTGAGTGTTAGCTGGAGAAACCAAGTTCTCTTGTTTCATTCTGGGGATTATGGTTGTCATATTTAGCGGAGCAATTTGCAGCACAGAGTATCAAAAGAACACATGGGTACAAAGCAAGTTGAAGGCGTGCTAGCTAATTAAGTCCCTGAGCATTGCTTAGCAAGGATGTCACCAAATAGCCAGACCAGACTGGCCAAGAGGGAAATGCCATGTAGTGTAAGAAAAGAAAGCAGCTTTCTCATCAGCTGCAGACAGGGTCTACTTCTGGAGTGGGATTAATGGAATAGCAGAGGAGCAGACCTGAGCAAATTGTATATTATTTGTGGAGCCAAATGGGAGACATCAAGCCTCTATGAATCAGTTTTCCAGGCTGCTTGCAGACTTAGGAGAACTCTCACTCCACCCTCCACTTCCATAAGAAGGGAGGTTGCACCACCATTTTTTTAGTACGTAATAAAAGCAGAGACACTGACACGCCAAACATGTCCAAAGGCCTTAGCTGAAGTAATTACTATAGCTAGCCTTTCACCCTTGCCTAGGCGTAAAGAGTCTCAATGTGTGTAAATTTAGCTATTAAACTGATAACTTATAAAAGGGTAGCTTATAAAAATCTATACAGAACATGGAAGACACTTCTCTATGCATTTGCATTCAACAAGATCTACTACAAACACAGCTCTTAGAAATCTTTAAAATCTATATAAAATTACATCAAACCTTTTACAAATATATCACCTTTACCCTTCTAATACATAGGTGAGAGTGTAAAGAATGTAACATCCAGATAAATTGATGTAGGAACAGCTGATTGGTAAGATCATACCTTGTTTCTTCAATTCTTTGCGCTGGGGAGAATAAAAAAGAGAAAGAAAAAAATATCCTTATCTGATAGAAGATAGATGAGGTTGGAGCACACAAGACACAAATTTGCAGATTTCTAGTCTCTTTCACTAAAGGAAAAACGTTAACATCATATTAGGTGCCTGAAAGATTTTCACTAACGGAGTATGCAGCCTGCAGATACAATCGGTATAAACCCAGGCTCACTACATATTTGAACCTGAGAGGTATTTTGGCACTGGAAGAACCAGTGAATTTAGGAGTATGCATTAAGGGAATTACGCAAAATAATTTATCATGGGAAACAGTTCATCTGCGGAGCAAATGCGATATAGACAAGCAAAACACAAGCATCTTATTTTCCTCTTTCTGTATGTGCAGTGCTATATAGGACAGGGGAAATGCACAGAGACAAAATGCTGAGAGGAGGTAAGAAATAAATATGACCAAATCTGCTAGTGCTTCTCATGAACAGCCCTCCTCCCACCCTTGGAAAGCAGAAGTGGTCCCAAACTCCACTTGAA
Source organism: Chlamydotis macqueenii (assembly GCF_036417535.1). NCBI lineage: Eukaryota > Metazoa > Chordata > Aves > Otidiformes > Otididae > Chlamydotis > Chlamydotis macqueenii. The sequence continues at coordinate 95,460,799 of NC_141556.1, read as the reverse complement.
CTAAATCACATGAAATTCATTATTCCATCTGAAGCACAAAGTATGTGTTAGCCCTAAATAATTTCTATGAAATCTGGAATATATAATTCATTCTATATGGCCTTCTCCTCTGGAGGTTTTTATTTCATTAATGAAAAACAAAACTCTTGTTAAAAAAAAATTACGGTGCTCAGCACTTCCACTTAAAAAATGCCTTGATCTTAAATAAGGCAGCCTCATCAGTTTAATGACGTTTGTTGATTACTTTTCATTAAAATGGCCAAAGAAATATGGCTTCATAAGTGGCAATTTAAGCTTTGAATTAAAATACATCTTCAATATTTCCCCCCCCCTCACTCTCTATATTCCCTCCTCCTTTAGATATTTATTATCCACCTCCTTTTTCCTCTGCTCTGAAGGCTTTTACCAAGGAATAATCTGATGAAAAGTAAAGCCTGGTTTCATCCCAGCTGGAAGAAGCCCAGGAGTGCGAGGGGACTGGTGACAAACTGTACTATTGCCTCAGCTCTCCATCTCATGTATACGCACAGTTATCAGAAGGGAAGATGATCATAACAGTTGCTAAAACGAAGAGAGGACTCTTTAGAATTGCATTTTGGACCCCTGCTTCTCCTGTAGACCAGTTGTCCTTATGGCAGCCAATTCCATCAGCGACAAGCAGCTCGGTACTGCTCTCTACTGCCTGTTTCAGCTTTCGCAGCAGCAGCTTTAAAACTGTCATTGTGAAAAGAGAAATCCGTCAGGTATGGGGAAATAAACTGCAGAGGATGATTGCTTCCAGTGCTTCACTGTACAGTTAAATTCAATTCTGCTTCACATTCTCTTCTTCTTCCACACTTACATGAGACTTGCTTTCTGAATTCTCTCCCTTTTGAATTCTAGAGAGGAAAAAACCCTCTATTTTTCCATACTATGTCATACGATATTCAAACTACCTTGCATTCACCTTTTCAAAGAAGAACGCATACCATAAAGAATGCACTAGACTTTATTTGTCACTTCCAAACACTAGCGCACCGCAGCTGACTGCAAAGAAGCCAAGCTGCTGTTTCTAAAGCAAATTAAAATATTTGGGGAATGGCAAGGGGGAGGGGGAAAAAGCTCCCTAAAGAGCAGGGAACATTTGTAAACAGAGATGGAAAACGCAGCGGGCTCTTTCCGGCTTCTTAGTATGTTTTAGCTAAATGACCTGGGGCTCTGTCAGCCACTGTGGTCTAAGAAGATATTAGAGAAGCTGCATTCAGTCTTGCAGTAGGTCTGCAAATGCAACCAGACAACTGCCAGTACACAGCACACAGCAGGGATACAAGAGGAGATAAGGGGAAAAGCACAGAGCTCTCAGTCTCCTCTTATCTACTACTCGGGAAGCTACCACAGAACTGGCAAAGTCGCTCAGCTCCACTTCAGAACTCTCAAAACAACCTATCTTGTCGGGAGCAGTGGTTAAGACAGCACACCGTATACGGCCATAAAGAGTAAAAGAATGGAAGCTAGTGCCTTGCCTACTAATGGAGGTCTGTGGCTTTAGCAGGCACCAGCAGAAAACTTTGATCAAATGCCCTGGCTGCCACTCAGACAGACAGTTTTGCTGTTAAAAGATTTACAGCTATTAACAGCGCACAAGAGCACAATATGCTGGAAACTGTCATCGAGTGAACATGTGAGAAGGGGTCTTGAAAATGAGACATATGCATATTGAAACAAATGTGATTTACTAGCAAGTGTCTGAAAATGTCAAGAAGGCTGCTGAATGCTGCAGATCATCCTCTTCCTCTAGACATATCCAACCTGAAGCATTCATACCAACAGCTTCAGAATTGCCTCAGCTGGAATAGGAAGGCAGACCCCCTGAACACAGCAGTTCAAACACCCCCTCCCTGGGTGCTTCCAAAGGAGCCTGACCTTGTGAGCCAGGGAGGTGCATTCAACTAAGACATCACAGAAATTGCTGGCTGTAACAGGAGGCTAAAAACTTGGGTAGGGAGGATCATCTTGAAGCAACCAGACTTAAGAGCTCTAGTTACAGACGCAGCCCTTTGACCTGTGTGAAGTCTCTGCCTGTGAAATGGGAATAGCATCTTTCTTTCTCTTTCTTCTACTCAGAACATACAACCTCATTAAAGCAGGAATCACACAAGAACACACAAGTTAATTAGAACAGGAATCACACAACTGTGCAACACTTGTCAGCACATATGGCTTGCTGGCTGCAGTCAGTCTTTGCTGAGACTTCCAGATCCCAGTAAAATGCAAACAGCAAGCAACAGTAAACTGAGAAATGCTCCTTTCCCAACTGACTGCATTCTGTTAAGGAAGGGAAAAAACAAAAATGGTACTACTGCATTTTAGGCTGAGAGCCTGTAATGTCAAGGATTTAAGACTCAATAAGTACTTTGTAAGAAGCACGGGATTTATATCTTTATCATGCAAGGGTGATGCAACCAGGATGGACTAGCACGGATGGGATTTTTCAGGTAGTTTTCATTTTGCTCTGATGCAGGTTTCATCTCAAGTACCAAAGACACTTCCACTTTGTTCTAGGGGAGTGGGATTAGTCTCACATACTGATTCTGAATTCTGCTTCCACCTTTCCGGTTGTTATTACGAGCGGCTATGAGATGTGCTTTTTGGAGGTTAATGCGCACAGCCTAGTGCGTTCAATTCCTCTTGATATATGCAACTTTTATTGCTTCAGTGCTTAGGGAATGATTTTAATTTTGCACCTACTATCAATGTTGGTGTTTCCACGCTTACAACAAGAACCAAATAACACCAAGAAAATTAAGACATGCTACAAAGGGACAGCTGTGTGGCTTTAATTTATATATGCAAGTTTTATCATTACTCTAACTGGAAACCTAAATAATATCAGAAAGTCATAAAACATGGTTCTTATCACGCAGCAATAGCTAACCTTTCTAACAACAGAGGGACTATTCAGTGTCTCAGTGATAGTGTTCAGATCTTGGTGTCCCGTCATCCATGTCTGCGTATGAAAAATGACTCGTCTCCTTAGAATTCATAGCATTTAAAGTCAGAGGAAGTTTAGCATGACTCTACCAGAGGCAGGTGCTTAAATAAGTCAGATGTCTCATCAGGGCTTGCATGCTACGAAAATGCAGGAGAACATTTTCAGCCATTGATTTTATTTGCAGCATAACTGTGCGGACCCCCAGACAACGCAGTTTTGTGGAATCCAGGACTGGTAAAGCTGGGCTGAAGGAAAGATCAGTCTGAAATAGTTTGGAGATCACCAGCTCCCCCGTGGGAACGTTCATCCAGATGAAGCAGACATACAGTGGCAGGGCCAACAATGAAAATTATTAGAGTGATTCATTTCCTCTTTTTCCTTTTTAGTACCATCTGGCAGCATGAATACAAGACTAGAAGCAAAAAAATGCAGTTGTGTTCAGCCTGACAAAAGCTGGCTAACAAGGACTGTTTTGAGCGAGATGGAGAGCTGTAAGCATGTTTCTTACACTGACTTTATAACTACAAGGAACTCCGGATTTCTTTCTGTCAAGCAGCCCAAAAGGCACCCTGGTGAGTGGCTTTAAACAGCAACCCACTGAATGAGTAAGGACTTGTAGAAGAGTCCACATATCCTGTGAGGTTTGTATAAACTGCATCCATTTATTTTTAACGCGTTGTAAATAGCCCAGTTGTTCAGCATCAAAAACTCTATGTTTACAGGAGAAGTAAAACTCAAAAAGGAAACAAGGTGTCCCGCAGACAACTTTTAGAACCACATTCAAATGTCTGCAGAGACTGCTCTTTATTCCTGTCTGTAATGCTGGCCTCACACAAGCCATCTCACTCTCCTAGCTGCGTGTGCATCCATACACGGGAATTATGATGCCTCCTCTTTTTGTAAAGCCCTTCAGAATCTGCAGGTGATGGATCTCCAGCTAGATGCTGAATCTGCAAGGCGACAAGAACAAGGATCTCTCCTCATGGAGAAGTCCATGTTGGCCTAAATTTTGCATGACAGGTGAGCTGGGCTCTGTGCATTCTCCTCTTGGTCTGATAGAAATCAGATTTAAAGCACTCTAAAAGTGCTTCTTTGCTTTGCAACTATTACTCACCTAGGATGTTTCCCAAAGGCGTGTGTGTAAAAGGATATGTTTGCCTTCAAGGAAGTGACTCTTTTCTCATTCCAAAAAGGGAGGGGAAAAGGGATTGTTGCATGGGCCAAGCCACTGTGGCCAGGGTTCGCAGTACCAGGTCTCGGAGCGTTCACAGGAAGCTGAGTGACTTTCCCGTTAAAGCAGCTACAAGCTTTCATTCATTCATTCCTGTTTGAAGGCTGTTACAAAGAAAGGACTATCCCTAGAACCCTTCATTACTAGGAAGAAAGCATTGGCAGAGAATATGCTTTTCACCTCACTCAGTTTTCATGTTAGACTCTGATTAGGCCTGCTCTCCACCACTACCTTGTTACGTCATAAACATGCAAACTTTTAAACTGCTACCTTCTTTAGAAAGTCTCCATGTCCTACAGTACACATCTTAAAATAATACCCAGCATAACTCACACTGCCAGCCCAGGGAGAAAGCGTTTGCTTTGCCCTTGACTAGCTGCCAGAAGAGAGGAAGCTGCTTGCAGCAGCCCTGAAGCATTAAACTAGTAGGAGGAACCTCAGAAAACACACAAACAGATCTTTACAGCTCCATGTAGGTGTTAGACACACAAAGGAATTCACTAATACTAATGGAATACATGTTATCTTTCAATTATTTAAAGCATGCTCTTTAGGGAGGTTTTCATAAAGGTTTCAAAGCATCCCAAACAAATCACCAGACTTAAATTTCCGCTACACCAAAAATTCAAGGGTCTTTAGAACAGTTTTAAACTTTGCAGATGACTACAACTCTGTTCTAACACAACATACTTAGGCTATTAAATGACACAGATGTACTTACCTATTGCATCATTTACAAAGCAAAGCACTTAAAACCCAAGCAGTGAATATTAAAGGACATAATAAATTTTACATTGCCTACATAACAAACATACATTATTCATATATTATTCACATTTACATAAAAGGAATGCATTTTTCATCATTACAAAATAACCTTAACTCTGACCTGTGGATTTTCTCAATATATTTGTTGTACTAGTTTTAGTTTCTAAATATTTTATATTAAGTGTTACACGGGAAATGGTATCATTCCTTAACTTTATCAACTGACAATTTTAATTAGTTTTTCCAGAGACTAGCATTGAATATACAGTTTCATAAAGTGTATAACAGTGTTGATTTATGGAAAAATTATGCATCCTGATTTGCATTTGGGAGTGATTAAAGTATTATTAATGTGTAGATACATCTTTTAAGTTTGCGTAGGGATTATAGTTGAAGGTTAGTTATGAAAATAAGCTTTTCATCCTTCAAAACTCCCAATGCTGCATTTGAGCTATCAGTCAGATGTAAAGAGATTCTTAATATTCCTGCCAATCTGCAACCAGAGAACTCTATGGTCAAACACAAAGGCTCCTTTCTTCCAGGCACTCATGCATGTGCTTAAGTTGCTACTTAAAGCAGACTCACTGGACTCAATATATGAATCAGGATGAAGATTGATGCAGATAGATGAAATTTGTTGCTTAGTAAGCATAGGAAAGTAGGATCGAAAGGGATCTCCTTGGTCATCTTCATGCTTACAGAAATACAAAATATTTGCATATTGACTACATCATGCAGATGCTATAAAGTTGATGATGTTGTTAAGTATTCATCTGTTTAATTCTCATTGCTTCTGGTTGCCTAAATACTTCAACACACTAATATCATTTGGCTATTTCACTGCTTCTAATATAGATTGCATGACGTGCAAAATTTGCACACAAATCAAAGTCCATCTTTTAATTACCTGAAATGAAAGATAGGAAGAAGATACTAAGTTAAATATGCATCAAAATGCTTAGAGGATTACAGTCACAGTTCCCATCCTACTTCTCAGAAACAAATGCAGAACCATACAAACTGACTATCAATGCCTGAAGTCAAAACTAAAGGTTTAAATTCATCTGTACTTTTGGTTAATCAAGCTCTAGATCCAGACTCTGTTGAGACAGCACATCATCCCCTAACATTTACCAGCCTTATTTCAACATAGCCCCTACACCACTAGCTCCTTTTAGTGCAGTATTTGTAACAATATGTGAGTTTCGGCAGTGGCTTTTTTCCTGGCATTTTATCATGACAAGTCTTTTTTAAAAGTCTGTCCATACTGAAGCCATATCTCCCTTTTGGAGTCTCATTTGTCTTTCTTTGCTTGTGGGAAATATAAGACGGGAAGTTGAAGGGGAAATTAGGAAAAAATCAATTAAAGGACAGCAAGAATGCTTTGAATGAAAGCTGTAAAAAGATGCAAGTCAATACAAAAGAAACGTATCAATTTCCTTATTGTGACTATATTAGAAAAACTGTAGCTGCTGCTTGCCCAAAGCATGAAATCAGTAATTCTTTCCTTTATCATTATAGATTACGGTGACACAACTTAGGTACGGTGTGAGGGGAGATCTAATTATCAACCGATGAGTCATGCTATACAATTTTAGTTGTAATCAGTCGTGTTCCAAACAGAATCCGAGTTACATGCTGGTAATTATCCACTGTGGATGGAAATATGTGATGATTTATTTTTCAAACTGGCCATCTGATACTTTCACGAAAAGGCTACAAAACGAATTAACTGTCTAACAAATACTTACAGAGCATGAAAAACACCTACATTTCTATAGGTATCACAACCCCAGATCTTACTCCTGAATGGTGATGGTCAGTTCAGAGTCCATCATTTCACACGTAATCTAGATTGTCTTTCCCCAGTATATCCCTTCACATTTTACATTTAATTTAATCTGCAATTTTGTTGCCTGGTCTTTCAGTCTTGCAAAATCCTTCAGCAGTTCTTCAGTTTACCCTTGCTCTGACAAACTTTTGTATCATCACCACTGCTCCTCCCCTTTTCTGTGTCTTCTCTGAATATGTTGACCACCACTGGTATCAACAGACAGCAGCCATGCAGAACTCCACTGACCATTTTCCGCTGGACTCCATTCCCTTCTTTAACTGACTATTATTTAAGTATGATAATTTACCTTACCCAATGACAGACTGGTTTTCTTAAAAGCGTTGTCAAAAGCCCCTTAAAAGTTAAAGTAGGCTATATTAATAAGTTCGTTCTTATGCATGTTTGCTAGCCCCCTCAAAGGAGGCCAAGAGGCTTATAAAGCCAAGCTTCTCTTTAAAGAAGTCATGATGACTTCTCCTAAGTAGGTTATGTTTTTCCATGTTTATATGCATAATTTAGAGTTTCCACTAATTAGCCTGGGAAAATGATCAAGCTTAGAGGTGCCCTCTGCTGCTGTAAAGACTGGTTGTCATATTTTCATTCTTCAATCTTCAGGTACCAAAGAAATTTAAGCCTTCCCAGCACTGTTAGTAACTCAGTTAATTCATCTGGCAGTTACCTTACATTGCTAATACAAGCTGATTCAAGTAATCTTTTAGTACTTGTTTTGTCTATTTTCCCCTTAACCTTTCCTATGGTTGCTTCAAACTTATTTCAGTCCTCCAGTGACACTCCCAGCCTGAGCCACCATACAGGGTTCTACATCTGAATCAAAACTGGGCTCTACACAGCCATCAAAGGAAAAATGTTTCAAAGAAAATAGACCATTATTAAAAATATTAAGTTTAAATACTGTAATTAGGTTATGCAATCTGGTATAGCCACCTCATTTTTTTTTTGCTGTACTCAAGACTATTTCTGCTACCTCAGATGAATACTGGGTGGCATTCATCACACTATGCTCTACCTACCAACAGGTAGTGGTAGAATGACCCCAAACACCTTGGGTCTTCCATACACTATAATTTGTTTAAAGATCTTGCTTGTGAGCTTAGGGTCTCTGGATTTTAACCTTGGTGATGTCTGTTGGGTTGTTCTCTGGAGTTGTAGAATCATAGTTTGGGTTAGAAGGGACCTTTAAAGGTCATTTAGTCCAAACCACCTGCAAGGAGCAGGGACATCTCCAACTAGATCAGGTTGCTCAGAGACCCCTCCAACCTGGCCTTGAATGTTTCCAGGGATGGGGCATCTACCACCTGGGCAATCTGTTCCAGTGTTCCATCACTCTCATTGTAAAATTTTTTTTCCTTATTTCAAGTCTGAATCTACTGCCCTCTATTTTAAAATCATTATCCCATGTCCTATCACAACTGGACCTGCTAAAGAGTTTCTCCCTGTCTTTCTTATGAGCTTCCTTTAGGTACTGGAAGGCCACTATAAGGTCTCCTGGAGCCTTCTCTTCTCCAGGCTAAACAGCCCCAGGTCTCTCAGCCTGTCCTCATAAGAGAGGTGTTCCAGCCGTTTTATCATCTTCGTGGCCCTCCTCTGGACCTTCTCCAACTGGTCCATGTCCTTCTTGTGTTGGGGGCTCCAGAGCTGGACACAGTACTCCAGGTGGGGTCTCACCAGGGCAGAGTAGAGGGGGAGAATCACTTCCCTCAACCTGCTGGCCATGGTCCTTTTGATGCAGTCCAGGATGCAGTTGGCTTTCTGGGCTGCAAGCATGCATTGCCGGCTCATGTTGAGCTTCCCATCCACCATCACTCCCGAGTCTTTCTCCTCAGGGCTGCCCTTGATCCATTCTCCACCCAGCCTGTATTTGTGCTTGGGATTGCCCCGACCTGTGTGCAGGACCTTGTCCTTGGTCTTGTTGAACTTCATGAAGTTCTCATGGGCCCACCTCTCCAGCCTGTCAAGGTCCCTCTGGATGGCAATGTTGTGCCGGAGCAAAGCAACTGGATTTGCCAAGGAAACTTAGCCACAGGTAGAAACCAATTTACCAGCAAGGCAGCCTGTAAGAACAGACTGGAGAGACAACTCATGCACTGCTCTCAACAGAAGCATAAACATATGCTTCAGACACCTTTATTAGGCTGAATTCTGCCAATGGGGATGTCTCTCTCCTTCCAAGACTATAAAGAGAGTCTATTTGGCTCAGTGCCTAACTTACAGATGATTATTATTAGGAGAGATGAATTTTAACTTCTGTGATTCAAAATCTCCTTCATAAAACACAGGGATCAGAGTCCTGCCCTGTACCTCAGGGGGAAAAAATGCATCAAATATTTCTAAACACTCTGATACAACACTTGGAATGGAACTCTCAAAATTAATGCCTTCCAGGGAACTCAGAATTCAGAGCAATTAGTTTTGTTAATTGCTATATTTTAGAATTTTGTGTGCATTTCAAGAAGTTTCCCCTTCATTCCAGCTGAAGACTATTTTAACTTATCTAAGCCAGCAAGGATTTTGCTCTCAAAACTAGGCTGAAAATTCTATGAAAATAGACTGTTTGGGTATTCTGGCACTTTATACCAATTGTACACCATTTTAGACTAGGCATTCATAAAAAGAATGTGTGTGACAAAATGTTTTTTCACTATCAGAAGTTTAAGCTTTAATTGGAAGCTCAGGCTGCTTTTTATTTTATCATATAAATTTGATCCTCTGTAATAAATGTAAAGTTAATATGGAGTTTACAAAATAGGTATTATTATTTACTTAATGGTCCATAACTACTTCCATAGAGAATTTATATTTCACAGATCATTGACTTGATAGATTGTGACAGCTCTTCTGAAGATGTTCTGGTCTACTGGGTCATTACAGCCAGAATGCACAGACAGTAAATCTGTGTCCTAAACACCCTAGTAACATTTTGCTCAAAACAGTTAAGTGAATGGGATCAAAGTCAGTTAAAAATATTTATTTTATTTTTAAAAAGCAAACCAGCATGAGGTGCATTACAGACCATTTGCTAGAAAAGCCTGAAAAAGTCGTCTTGTGAGTTATACAAATGTTTTTATGTATGAACCACTGAAACAAGCGATCATGCCACACAAGACATATGCAGAAATAGGCCTTGTCTCAAAGAACTTATGCTCTAAACCTGTATCTCACAAAGATTTCACTTGTTGGTTTACTACACAGTAATGAATAATCTGTCTGGATTTCAATTACAACCACGTATCTAGTCCCAGCCTTGAAGGCCACATATAACATTTTCTCCTGTGATTTGTCCATTGTTTTCACAGGAATTGTTTACACGGGCACCTGTTTCTTCTTGTGTGATTTCACACAAGTTTTAGGAAGCATACAAATCCTTTGGCAAATGAGAAGGAAAACACTGAGAAAAAAGGTGGCACTAATCTGTAATCATGAAACATGATTCTAGACAATGTATATATATTGATAATTCTGTTAGTCTCTTGTTAAAATGGAGATGAACATTATTGATATCATCTTAGGATTCAAAAATTGTCTGAAACAAGGCTTTTTTTTTTCCCCTTTTAAACATCATGTTAAAAAAAAAAAAAGTTCCTCCAGCTGCTATCCCATCTTGTCAAAAGTAAGTGACCTAGACTAGAAGCTGTTTATTAAAATAAGACATAATGAAAACTCTGAAATCTTGAATTACAGTGTCGAGAATGGCACCACTCAGTCCATGGCTTAAATACCACCAACTGAGTTGATATTCACAGGTCGGATATACAGCGACAACTCACCACAAAAACATGCAAACAAAGTACAGGACAGAAAGACATTGCAGGAGGGAACATATTACTGAAATGGTCAATAAGGCGTAGCATGTGTAAAAGAGGGTGTCGTAGTTCAGCCCCGATCGGGACCAGACTACGCAGTCTCTCTCTCGCTCCCCCCACCCTCCAAGAGAATAGGGGGAGATGATATAAGAAAAACGGCTCAAGGTTTGACATAAAGACAGGGAGAAATCCTTAAAGTTACCATCACGGGCAAAACAGACTCGACTTGGGAAAAACTATTCATTTATTTCTAAAATTAGCAGGAGAATGAGACAGGGAACAAGATAACCTCCCCCCCACCCCTCCCTCTTCCCAGGCTTAACATTATCTCTACCACCTCCCCTCCCGAGCAGCACGGGGTGGGGGGGAAGGGAATGGGGGTCGCGGTCAGTTCATCACGCGTTGTTTTACGCCACTGTGTCATCGTCGGGGGAAGAACTCCTCGCATTCCTCCTCTGCTCCAGCATGGGGTCCCTCCCACGGGCCACAGTCCTTCGTGAAACTGCTCCGGCGTGGGTCATCTCTTCCACGGGGTGCAGCCCCTCTAGAACAGCTGTCCCAGTGGGCCCTCCACGGGCCACAGCCTCCTTCAGGCCTCCACCTGCTCCGGCATGGGGTCCTCCATGGGCTGCAGGTGAATCTCTGCCCCTCCGTGGACCTCCATGGGCTGCAGGGGGACAACCTGCTCCACCATGGTCTTCACCACGAGTTGCAGAGGAATCTTGGCCAGGAGCCACGTTACTCCTCCCCCTCCTTCTGAACTGACCTTGGCGTCTGCAGCCGTTCCTCACAACAGGCTGGTAGATGTCTCTCAGGATCCTTTTTACATCTTGTTCACTTCTCATCTCCTCTCCACTTCTTGCAGCCAGGCTGGGCCGAGTCGGGCCCAGTCGGCTGCCCGGCGGGAGGCCAGAGGGTGAGGCCTGCAAGGCCCACGAGGCTCGCGCCTCCCCCTCTCTGCCCCCCGCTCAGCTGCTTCACATCTCTCCTTTTTTTTTCCTGTTTTCCCCTACTTAAATACGTTATCACAGAGGCGTTATCATGGGACATTCTGCTACCAATTGGCTCAGCCAGCAGTAGGTCCGCCCTAGGTGGACTAAACAAAGGGGAGCAACTTCTAGCAGTTTCCTACAGATGCTACCACCTTAGGCCCCCCTCACCCAACAAAACCAGAACAGAGGGTAACATTTTTACTTCAGTAGGCTTAGATTCAGAAAAGCAGAGATTTCACACTTAGCCTAGGACTGCTACTGATTTCTTCAGAACAGCTCTCCAGCAGCCACTCCTGAAGAGCAAATCACTCCAAAGGCAGCTTTCCAACCTTTTCTCACCAAAGTTTAAAAAGAGGGTGATTCTGAAATTCTGAACCAGCTGCTGCTTGGGAGTAGAGGAAGGCTAGAGGAACAGAAACCCTGCTAATAACAAAAATGGCAAGAGAGAGGAGTGGAAATTGTATACTGATATATAATGAATAGCACAGAAATGCAAAGGTCAGTTTGTCAGCAGTAGAGGGGAGTGTCTCTTCTGTCTGAAGACAGTTGAAATCTCTCCTAATGAAGCCCTACCATGGTATAAAAAAGGAACAGGAGGTTCAGTACTTTTAAGTTTATGTTGGCAAGTTACCAGCTGACTTAAACTTAGTTCAAATTAAAGTAATCTGATGAAAAATGCTGATGTACCCATGACCCACATCCAAGACCTCTAGTAGCAACATCCATCTGACAAGCATCCTTACTTTTATGTAAAATTTGTGCTATGAACAGGACACTTCTTCCTCTGTCTGCATTTTAAAAGGCAGAGCTGAAGACCAATCATGTCCATGCAAGAAATTGTCTAGATGCTGGTAATACAGTAGTTTGCATGTAGACCTGAGCAGACAGAGATGCTTCGTAAGTGAGGCAGTGAGCTCTTGAGAAATATAAGACTTCTTCCTTGCCCTTTTCCCCCACGATTTCTCATGGTTTAGCCCTCAGAGGGCTGTACACTGCATGGACTGAACTTAGCTACCTTTCCTCTTGGACTTCTGGCTGGTGCAAGGTCCATCTTCAACTGCTGGCTTTCTGTAGGGCTCACACTCTGGTATAAGACATTTCACATTGAGGCACTGCAGTGCTCAGTTTTTGGGAGGCAAATTGGTGTACAAATTTCAAACCGTCCATTTGAATTTACTGCTGAGAAGTTGCCCAAGTTCCTTTTCTTCTGTAGGAATACTTCTATTTTGTACATAACAAAGGAAACATCTATGCTCTTACTAATCACTAATATGGCTCCCTAAGCTTTATCACATGGATGGAGAACAACAGTATCAACCAATCCTTAGTCTTACTTTGTTTTTGGTACTGTTAATCAGATGCTTTAATGCCATATCACATGTTATTTGTGACAACATATATACAGACAGCACCTAAGTAAGAAGGTAGAAAGATCAGATGAAACAAGTTATTGGAGCTATTACTGACTTTATAATACGAGATTTTAGCTGTCTCTTCCTTTCCTCCTTTTTGAAAATAACGAAATAAGGATGCACCAAGCTTTCTTATTAGAAGTGGAGAGAGTCAGAGTAGAAAGTAATCCTGTGTATTCTTTTAGATAGGATAATAAATAATAGTCTGAGGTGTTAAAATGGCTGATGGGTGTACAATTACTTTCTCCATGCTTCACCAAAATCCCAATTGCTTTGTTGCTCCCACTCCAAGACTATTGCTTATTTTCCTAGGCCACTAACCTGAATCTCTCTTATGTTGCCTGGTAGAAAGGCCAGTCAGCGCTCACTTTGGGAAGTGGCTGAACCCTGTTGCCACATTTACCCATAGATGCATAGGGCTGGACCCAGTAACATGTTTTCTGCTGAACAGAGCCTGCAGCACATGAGCTTTGGCAAAAATAAACTGAGTAGTCCCATCATAGCCATTTGGGACAGTATGGCAATGGGGAGGTGATTCATTTACAGAAATTGATTTATACAAAAGGTTTTGTATTTGTTTCTATCTAAGAGTGCTCCATGGCTGGACTTCATGTTTCTGAAACATGTTTATTACTTAGAATTTATTGCATATAAAAGGGGCTGTATAGTTTATGGGTTGGTAACTGACTACTGAACATCATGACTACCTTGTAAGAGTGCTTTTCAGGAAAAGCAATTGCTATGGATTGTATGCTCGAAATCTAATAAACGGCAAAAGCTAAAAGGCTTCTAAGTTGCTCTGCAGGTGAGTGGGATATTGGGTGAGAGGTAGGTCTACAAAATTCTAGAAAATCATGCCAGTAAGGGCAATGCTATCCTTTATTAAATTCATTCCACCCTGCTGGATTAAAGCAGAGATTCAATCCATCAAAGCCACAGTGGTTTTTTTCTGTTTACAACCAGAAAAATCAAATTTAATTTTATTATCACATCCACAAAGTAAATGTCTGTATGTGCACCATTGCTGTGAAGGGTGAGCTAACCAGATCCTGACTGGTCTCATTTTGCTGTCTCTGTGGTTAATCTACAACTGGGATTTTCCCACAATCTCAGCTGCATAGTGGATTTCTATAGACTATCTTGATTCATTTCGCTAGAGTCACATTTCTAACCTGACCTTTTTGGGGCAACAAAGTTCTGGACACGTTGTCAGTATCTACCCCACACATGCCAGTCCTTCCCTTGTCTGTCAGTGCGATCGGTGACTGCACGGCTTCCCTTCCCTGCTGCCATTCGTGCTTCCATGAAGGGCTTTGTCCTGGGCGTAACGGTGTCACTAACAGGCTAGAGCTGAGGAGGACAGCGGGACGACCAACATTTCCTCTGTTTTCTGTAGCTCTTTCTGATTATATTAATGGATTAACACCTTTTTCACTGGCACCACATATAGCTGCTGGATCAGTTGCTTTTAAAAAATTGCACCCCTCTCCCCCTTGTTCCTAAATCAACTATAGAAAAAAAAGAAAATAATCATTTTGCCTACAAATACATTTTTAACATAAAAAGATCATATAATTTTTCAAGATCACTCCGATTCACAAAATGTTGCTTTTAGATATGTCTCCTCAAAACAAATAAGAAGCCTAGAAACTACTGAAATGCATTCTCTTCTATTTTATTTAATTAAACTTGTCCCTGTCAAGATTCACTGTGCTCCCTGCATCCACCTTTACAGCCTTCCTTCCTAGGCAGAAAACTCGTTACAGCATTTATAAGACAGGAAGATAAATATTTGCTAGACATGCAGACAAGTCAATTAAATTCATTACTTCAGCCTCACCAAAAATTCTTTAAGCAATGGTCCTCTTATCTCTGCAAGTTGTGACTAGACTTGTTTTGAACAAACATCTGTCCCTTTCTTATGATAAAAATGGGTGATTTCATATTTGATTAGCAAATACTATTTCACAGTTGTCTATGTTTTTAAATGGAAATTATACTGCGAATTTCAGTATTGATTTCAAGAAGCTTTGTCCCGTATTATTCTTGAATTCCTACTGTATATCTTACACTTGCAAGAATTCATTAATTTTTCTAGGGAAAGGGCAAGTAAAGCCCTGTATTTGGAAGAAAGAAATACAGAAGACAGGATTAAAAGGCCCTCATTTTTTTTCTCTGATAACACCAGCTTTATTTTGGGAACAGATGCTGGCACCAATTATGCTTTTTTAGCATCTTAATAAAAAAAGTAAACTCTGTGCTCACTGCCTGAACATATGCAACACCTAAAAGCTTGCAAGAATGAGAAGGAAATAAACGTGATTGTTAAACAATACCATAGCTTTATCTTGCTCTGATTTTATGTTTTGGAGAAGGAAGATTTCAGGAGAGCATCACATAGTAAAATCTATGTATAGCAATTACATATTATTTTTGAGAATTTGTGATTTATTTTTTTTATTTTAATTTGCCCCCAACATTGTAAGACTGTAGAAAGCAAAGAAAAAGGACGGGATTTTTTTTTTTAAAGAGATAAAAAAATGTACAGAAGTGGTTGGTGCAGGTTATTGTTATCAAAAGCTTTCCCTTTTGAAAAATGCTTACAGAGAGCGTAGATGCACATGGCTTACTTTAATAGCTGTTGTGTTGCCAGAATAGCAACAGGGAGGAAAGCTAGAGGAGGAAAGCTCTGTGGCAGAGATGGAAAGTCAGAAAAAAAGGTGCTGGAGAACCACTGGCATGAAAGAGAGCACTTCATATGAAAACAAATGATGATGTTCTGCATGGTTTGAAGGATCGTCTTCTGGCTCAGACTAGGCTGGGACTCAGAAGATCTTGGTCCAGTTTCCAGTTTTGTTATAGTCCTTCTCTGACCTTGAGCTAGGGAGTGTGTCAGTTAAATTCAGCCTTTCTATCAGAGAGTAATAGTGCTATGCTCAACAGTATTTCATCCGTTTCGACTGCAAGCTTTCTGAGGCAGGAACTGTCTCCTGCTGTGTGGTTGTATGATGGCTTTAGTGCATTTGGGCTTCTCACCTGGCGGTGTTTAAGCTCTAGTAAGAAGGATAAAGCTGACTTAGGAGATGGGATTTTTTATTACAGTTGTCAGTTGTGCTTGGACAGATTGGACTTTGGGCTTCGGCTAATCTGCTAATTTAATGTGAAATGTAGAATACTGCAGTATGCTCAGGAATTTGGGAAATACATTTGCTTTTCTTTTGTCTAGTTTAAAATCTGGTTTATCCCTGTGACAATTCAGTGAACCTCCAGAAGTATCTGAAGCCCCTCCTGAGGCTACAGCTCAGAAAACCAGCAGGTTTACCACAGTGCTGTAGATGCTAAAAAGAGTAAGATGAACAGGCGTTCTGCCCATTGGACTTAAAACTCTATGATGGGTAGTATCCATTCCAACTGACTACATCTCACTTGCACTTCTCATGAGCTGTTGGGAAAAAGATTGTCTTCCCTTACAGGGAAGGCTGTGGGACTGGGAGGAAGACCAGGACTAAGAGGAGGGCTCTCAGCCCATACAATCAGGTGCAACCTTCTGCAGCAGAGGGAAAAGGGTGCTGTCACAGAGAGCAGATGGAGTCTGCTTGAGTTCTGGGGACCCTTTTGCGTGGGATAGGTGAGAGCAAGCCAAGAGTGAGAAAAAAAAGCCTGAAGGTAATCTGAGGCATACGTGGAGAATATAAGACTGCTGAAATAACCTGGGAGCAGACAGCCAGGTGGCTGGGTTGTCAGAAGGAAGATGACCCTTGGGATCCAGAGGGGGCTGTGCAAATTTTTTGATACCTGAAGGCTACTGAACATTGCTATATTGGGAATCAGCCTGAAAGAAAGACTCACACTACCACTACAGTTTTAAAGTAGAGGGAGGTAGATTTAGATTAGATATTAGGAAAAAATTTTTTACACTGAGGGTTGTAGACCACTGGAGCAGGTTGCCCAGAGAGGTGGTGGATGCTCCATCCCTGGAAACGTTCAAGGCCAGGTTGGATGAGGCTCTGAGCAACCTGATCTGGTTGGGGATGTCCCTGCTCCTTGCAGGGGGGTTGGACTAGATGACCTTTAAAGGTCCCTTCCAACTCTTGATTCTATGATTCTACCAGAAAAAAAAAACAAACCAAAAAACAACCAAACAAAAAAAGATAGGGAACAGTTTTGTTTACAAACCTCTGATTTCAATCTGGTTTTACTCTTGAGTTTTTCCTGTACTGAAAAGAGCTCAGAGTTATGATGCTGGATGTCTATAATATACAATCCTGCCAAACCCCGTGTTTTGAGATTCAAAGCCATTTCCACTGTTTAGAGTGCTCACTTTAAAGAAATGATCCAAAGTTGCACACCAACCTACCATAAAGCCCCCCACAAACTCAGGGACCCATGAAGAGTTGTCATGTCAAAATTGTGATCAAGGCAAACAGTTTGCAAGAAGATATGCCAGAGGAAACAGAACTGAACTACTAACCCTTGGGTGCCCACGGACTCCACAGCATATAGGACCCAGCTGCAGGACACCTAGCAAAGGGGACATTCGGTGTGGTCTTGTGATAAATGTTATTCAAGACATTTTGATGTTTTTTAAAAAAAGAATGTAGAGTTAGATCACCACTTGAAAAAAAAAGTAAAATCACTAAAAAAAAGCCAACTGTATCAGGCACAGAGAGCTAAATCATCTGTTCATAAATTCAGGTAAAGTTATCACTACTGAAACCACAAATGGCATTCACCTTCCTCTTTTATTGGAAATATTTTAAAGCTTTATTTTTTAGCTTTTTAGTCAGTTACTTAATCTGGTGTTTGGGAGCCACACGATTAATTGAGAGGATTTGTACCTATATCTTGCATCTCCCAGGAGTGTGCCCGCAACCATTATTCTGAGGTGGTTTTCTCTTGTTTCCTGCTGTTACTTTTCCAATTTGTGTGAAATACTTAAAAAGTCATTGAAAGAGAAAGAAATAACCAGGTAGTGAGAATGACAGCTTTCATGAGCCTAAAGGATGGGACATGTATCTGTAAGGATACTCAACGCTATGAGCCTATGGAAAGCTAGGGCAATCACCTCAAAGTTGAGCAGTTTGGATTCTGATTTCTTGTGGACTGAAGTCAGTGCAGTGATTAAACCCCAAAAGGAGAATATCAACAGTGCCTTTTTCAAAGGCCTCTAAATTTTGCATTTCTCACATGAAAAAAAAATCTCGTCAGAGGAAAAGATAGATAATGCTGCTGGAAAAAATAGCATCATGACCAGTAAAATCTAGTAAAGGGCAAGACTTATGAGCAGTGGCCTGAGGTCACTTGGCTTGTTCAGCTTGGAGGAGAGAAGGCTGAGGGGTGATCTCATCGCAGTCTACAACTTCCTCAAGACTGGCAGTGGAGGAGATGCTAATCTCCTCTCTCTGATGACCACCAATAGGATACAAGGAAATGGAATGAGGAAGTTCAGAAGGTCAGAGGAAGTTCAGCTTGGACATTAGGAAAAGGATATTCACTGAGAGGGTGGTCAGTCATTGGAACAGGCCAGGGAAATGGTCATGACACCAAGCCTGTCAGAGCTCAAGAAGCATCTGGATTATGCTCTTAGTCATATGGTTTAGTTTTAGGCAGTCCTATGAGGAGCAGGGAGTTGTACTTCATGATCCTTATGAGTCTCTTCCAACTCAAGATATTCCATGATTCTATGATCTATAGTTTCTTTAAATTTTTATGTTCAATAGTTCACTACTTCATGCTACACAATTACTTCTATTAATTACATTCAGCTTATTAATAAGAAGATTTAAATTATTTCCAGATCCATGTAATAAGTGGGTCATTTGTCTTAGCAAATGAGCTACTGGATAAGATGGAAGGATCAATATTTCCATTCTTCACAATATCAACATCAAAAAAAGATTAAACGTTTTGGCCACAATTATTCTGGGTTTAGAAGAAGTTTCTCTAGAGCAGAAAGATTCTGTAGACATGTGAGGACAGAGCAATGGGAGTGTGTGATCTGGTATTCAAGAATCATTGGGTATTAGAAACAACTCATTATCAGAAAAGCTTTTCACATGAAGATTTCCATGGAACAGAATATAAAAACATATTATTAACTCCCAACAATACATCACAAATTGTGATCTAATTCAATTGAAAAGGTTTTGGTGGTTTTCAGAAATTCTGTGACTACTATGACAAATGAGAGGAGAGAGAAAGAAATCAGAGAAATGAGGAAGGGCAAATGATGATTGTGTTATAAACATGGTTAAAATATTGCTTTATGTAACACGAACTCAGAAGAAAATTGGGCAATGTTTTTTCAGAGATCTTATGGAGCATATAATTGAGCTACTTTCATTCAATTTCTTAAAAAAAAAAAAAGCCCATTGGAATGGTGGAAATAAATTTTACAGAAATTCTAAATTGAAAACTTTATCATACATTGCCCTTTGTAATTCAATTCTCAGGACACAATAATCCTCCCTTTCCATGAATGAGATGCTAGGCAGAAATGATTACATAAAATATCTAGTTTTTAGTCAATGTCCTAAAAGGACAATGAAGGCAGACATGAACAGCAGTTGCTGCTTCAATCAAAATGATTGATAAGAGAACCAGCTTGAGGCTATCAGACCATGAAAATGGTAGAAAAACTGTCCTCTTTCTTGTCAACTCTGATGAACACATTATCTTCTGCAGAGAGCAGGAATGAGTAGTCAGCTGCCAACATAAAAACACTGATCTGACAAATTGACTTAATGACATTACAGCATGACCATAGTACCCATGAAGTAAACTTATGCTTTATCTTTTAAATTACATTCCTGTAGACTGAAGAGTCTATATCCTATAGACTACCAGGAGAAACAGATGCTTCCTTACGCTAGTCCACATAAGAAAATTAACTGAATCTATTTTAATTGTATGCAGTTTGTTTGTGTCTTAGGACAATATTCTTCAATAATGCAAGGATTAAAGAAATTTTATTCATATAAAGAACTGTCAGCTAGATGCAACTTAGAAGAAACTGCTTTGTCAAAAATAGACTTTTAAAGATAATTTCAGGTATGGTTACCAATCTTAAGAGAGTTTCAGAAAGGAACTGTCTTATCCCAAAATACTGTGACTACAACTGTCTGCTGTTCTGAAATACAATCTATTGGAACTTGACTCTTTCCAATAAAAGTCATAAAAGCATAGCATAGCTCACACTTACTTCTTCAGGAACTACATTATTTTTGCAATGACGTGCTCCAGATAAGAACTAGTGATATTCCAACTGATCATAATGCTCATGCTTTTACTTTTACAGAAAGATGCAAGGAAGTCATACCAGTGCTCAGAAGAGCCTCTGCACAGATCTATAAAAAAGATACCTGAATATTTTGGCTTGGCTTTTTTTTTTTTTTTTTAAACTAAAAGAAAGGTGATTGTAGTGTGTAAAAATGTAATACTCAAATGACAAAATTTACTTTTAAATATTTCTATTACCCTCAGGAAGAGAAAACAATTTGTTTTTCCAGTACCAGATATCCAGCATGTATTCTGTTTAGATAGATACACATATCAAATAACTATTTGATTAAAGAAATAAGCCATCTGTTAGTGGCTGGCAACACAAAGGAACCATAACTGCATAATAAAAATCCTGCAAAGAATTACAGATCTGAATCAATAACACAAATACAAGATACACACAAAACTACCACAGAACGGAATAGAGCAACAAGTTCACTAAACTCACATTCCTTGTTTGAACAGGCTAACAGCAAAGCCCCGGTTCAGTGTAGGCTCATCCCTCGACATCAGCCGTCTGAGGTATAGAGATCCCCAGACTGCCCCTGGAAATGAGACAAAGTGGACCACTGGTCTGCCTCACTGAAAAAAGTTCCTTTTTCATAGACTGTCCTGTACACAACAGATAACTTTCCGTTTTTGAAGAACATAATTCTCCAATCATTGCAACCAGTCAGAAAAATATTTACAACATCATTTTATCAAATTATGTATTTTCAGCTCTAAACTGACACTCTGCAAATGCAGTCTTACTAATAACAGTGATTCAAACACAGCCAAAGGAATATTTCTAAGTAAGCACGATACCTCCCTTCTCTTTCAGCACTAACACCATGATGGATAATGTTTTTCAGGAAGACACTGTAATGAACCAGCTTTAGTTCTCACTAAGGCAATAAAAAAGGGTTCACAGGGATACCCAAGAAAGTCAAGGTGAATTCTCTAAAAGGCACAGAATCCCTCACACATTAAAACACGTGTATTAACATTCATGCAGGAGCTCCTATCTGGAGCTTTGAAGAAGGAGCTTTCAAGACTTCAAATTCAGGCCATATATTTTTGCCCCTAAACTGAACTTACTGGAAATAAACTCTTCAAGATCTCTTTATATTAAAACAAACAAACAAACAAACAAACAAACAGATCAACAAACAAAACCAAAACTAAACACCACCAAACAAGCCAGCAACTCAACTACAAAGCAATTTGCACACACTCTGCAGAAAATGCTACTGAAACATAGTGCTTATTCCTGGACACCTCTTACCAACCATAACAAGGAATATCACTCACCAAGTATGCTAACAAACTAATTTGATTTAGCAGCATGCTGTGGCTGCACAGACGGGTGCATTTTACTCTCATCTGGCACACAGCTGGTAGGCCTTTTGCTTGGCCTGGCTTTCCACTTGTGCCAAGATGCACACTAGTCTACAGAGGCAAATTCACAAATATTAAATGTGTAGCCATCAGAGCCCCTCTAAAATGCCAACAGCACAGCTCTGAAAAAAACTGACATTAAAGGAGATCATCAAAAACCCAACCTCCAAGCAGTCTGTCCAGCTTGTCCCTCCCCTGCACACAGTTAATTTGCAAGAGGCACTGTGTAGTCCCAAAATATCAGAATTCATGGAAAATTCTATTCTATCTCCATAAGGCAAGGTATTAGATGACAGACAAGAACCAATTTGTGTAATGCTACTTGACACATGGATAATAGATCTGGCTCTCTAACTGTGGAGCAGCCAGTCGGCTGCAATTTGAGATGCCAGCACCAGGAATGGCTGTGAAGTTTTACCAGAATGGCAAGCATCCTGGGATGCTGCCTGGGAGGAGGTCAGTGCTTGTTGAAAAGCCAGAGATCTCCTAGAGAGGAAGCTGCCTGATGCTTAGATAAAATGATCTTCCTTCCTGAAATCCATCTTGCTTCTCACATTTCTCTTTTACAAACACAGACTCCACTGTTCAGGATTTCTGTGCCCATGGTCCAAGAAAAAATAATTAGGAATATGACTCATTTTGAGTTAGCATTTGCAGAAAGCAAAAGAGAGAACTTCAGATTCAGCAATAATCTGGAGAAAAAAATAATAGAAACTACAAAGTCAAGTTAGGTAATTTAAAGACTCAAAATGTTAAGACATTCTTTGTAACATATCTCTCATATGAGCAAATGGTAATGTCAAGCAGCATTCAGCTGCTGAGTGGTAACAGCTTTTGTTGTTTCTAGTCACTATCTACAGATTTAAGATGCTGAAAAGAATGTTTAATTGCAGCCTATTTTCTCTGATTAAATACTACTCAAAAAAAAAAAAAAGCAGTTCTTGAAAAAAAAATCTTCTTTTTTGGTGTAAGCCTCTATCTGTTTCAATGACAGACTTTTCAGGAAGGTTCTGCGGGTTCTGCATGCCCCAAACAAACTTTGTAGTAAATTTAAACAAAACAAAACACAAAAACAACCCCCCAAGCCCAATCCTAATTCAAAACAACAAAAGATTGACCTCAGAGCAGTCACTGATTAGGCCACTCTCCTGACCTCAGACCATGGGTTCAGCTCTAGGTACTGCATCCCAAGCCACTGGGCACTCCTTGACACTTTGCTCTCTCCCTCTAACCCCACTTTTGAACAAATGTGTAAGCCTCATTCTTTTCCCTCGACAGAACTGTATTGATCTCCAACCAACCTCCACCAACTACAGCAAACTGTAGAGCTCTATGCATTTTCGGACTGTGCCAATATCCAAATCTACTGAAACTGGAAATGTATTCATTCAGTTTGGGAAGAAGCAGAACTGTCAGGATACAGCAACATGTTTTACTTTGCCTTTTAAAAAGAAAGTGGACACAACGAGAAATATTTAAAGTAACTTTCACAGCCAGAATGTTGTTAATATGTTTGAATAGCATTTGTATTGAACTGCTAGATTTCTAGGAGTGCAAATTCATGTCTAGCATGCCGAGAAAAAAAAAAAAAGTAGCTTCATCAATTACAGTAAAATCTTTTAAAATATTGCCTCACTCCTAAGCCTGGAGAAGTATCTTCTGTGGGAAAAGAGGGAAGAAACACTCAATAACTAGTTCTGGATGCCAAAAAAGCAGCCCACAATCTCTTTGCATAGAATGCTGGTGAGCTTCAAATTAGTGCCCATTTAGATTCTTTTTTTTTTTTTTTTGTATGGAGTACAGTATACTAGGGATTGAATGGAGAGCACATCTCTCTCACATAGGTTACAAACAGCCATCACTAACGACATTTAGTTCCCTCCCATCTGCTCTAGTTTCTAAACATGACCCTCTGATGGAAGACTGGCCTCCAGCAGCAATTCTCTGAACCATGTCATTCCTTCACAGCCTTTGATTTATATTCAGGTCATGAACACGACACTTTTTTTGTTAGCTTTTGATTTTCTTCTTCTGTTTTGTGCATTAATCCATGTAACAAAAAATGTCCCTGCAACAGGTGCTGTAGAAATCAGTAAAATTAATAAATATTTGGTATAGTATCTAAATATTCTCCCCTATCAGGATGAGTAGGTTCCTGAATTTGTGTGGAACAGTTGACAGTAGAAATAGTTACAATAGATCACTTTGACAAGTTTAGATTTTCATAATAGATTCCTCCACTTTGTAGATTGGGTTTGTGTACATTCCCTCTGCACACAAAACATGCCTATTACCTTTAAAATATTTGTTTTGAATGGTATATGCTGCTACATAAAGTATACTTTTTGCAGTCTATAGCTTTAAATATATACTTTTAAGAGACATGTATTAGAATGTTTGTGTTATGTGCAAGCACAGTAAATCTATGTACCGACACCAGAGATGCACCTGTTTAGTGATTTTCATTTAATTCACACAAGCTGACTTTTTTTTTTCTTTTAGTTTTTTTTTAAGACTCTCCATCCTTTTTCAGATTTAAGAAACATCATTAGTAGCAAAGACACTGCAGAACTGCACCTAGAAAGCTGATACCTTTTCCAGTCTGCTCACAACAGATCACAAATGTATTTATTACAAAAAAAAAAAAAAATCTAGGATTAGTTCATTCTAGTTCCAGTGCAATTCCATGGATAAAAAGAGCAAAAGTAGCAGAAGAGGTTGAAAAGGGTCACGTATCAAACATGAGATAATCCCCTCCACAAATACAGACATTGTGAAGGAGGCCATGCTGCTGTCTTCTGAGGTCATCTAATCTGGGAGGATGTGCGGGGCAAGGCTGCAGCAGCTTGGGCCGTGTAGATTCTGCTCAGCGATGTGACTGACCAGGAAATTCAATACCAGAAAAATTCTAGATATGAATGATGTAGAACTTTGGAAAGGGGCTTGCACGCCTTCCCAGAAGGATATACAGCTCTGAGGAAGCCCAGTTTCAGTAGTATGGGAGTCTCAAAAGAATCACCTGAACTGAATCCCAGCCCAGGGACAGCCTGCCAAGTGGTCACTCAAGGTGGGGTACTCACAATCCCCAGTCAGTGTTCTTCACACCTGCAGGATGGGCAGCTCTGGAACAAGCCCACCAGGCAGACTCTCCCAGGTCCAAGTCCATGAGATTTCAGTGTACACCTTCAGGACAGTTCAATAAGCCTTTGGACTGTCTTTAATATTTTCGTAGAAATGTCTTAGTTGATGGGTTTTTGTCAGATTTGCTGCAGTTACAGAACCTGGGGAACATACCTTGCTGTACTCTCTGGAAATGTAAGCATCTATCTCTCTGACAAAATAACCTGAATTTTCAGTTCATGGGAAGTTCTACAAAGTGAAATTTCCAATGAACTGGAAATTCTACTTTTAGGTCAGGAATGATATTGTATCATTTATTACGCATGATTATGGTTGAGGAATTAGAGTAACTTCTCTATCTCTACCACTACCTTAGACATCTGTCTCTAACAAGACAAATGTATTTTTCCTTGGGAAATTGAAGGACTTTATAATACTACAGGATGATGTAAGCACCATACTATCTCTTTTATGTTTTTCCCATCGTTACTTCAGAAAGGTGGAAAAATGCTACCATTTGTATTTCCCACATTAAGAACAAGTTGCTCAAGGCAAAAGAGGAAGGCTGTAACAAAGAAAGAAACTGAAGATGGGCAGTTTCGAAGTAAAATTGTTAAGATCAAGACATTTAAACTCTGTGTTGTATCACCTTAAACATTATACTGAATTACGAGTGTGAGATCATGTATGGGCTGTTGTTGCTTTGTATGGTTTGAGGAATGTGATTAATCTGCAAATTAACAGAGGTACTTTAAGATAATTAGAGCCTCAGATAATTCTTAGTTTGACTATATTAGCACTTTTTTTTGGAAGGTGGAATATATTGCCATCATTGAACTAAACAACAAGCAATGTCTGCCAGCAATAAGTGTAGTTAATAGCTCTAAACAGTTGCTATAATTTATTTGATTTTATAAAGTAAATTTGTAAATAAAATCAAACCTGCAATTAGCCATTTTGTTGCTCACTAGTGGTTTTTTTTAAAAATAGGGTAAAAGACAATGAAGGTTTATATATGTTCTCAGCTGTCGAGGTAAATGTTCCAGCCGGATTAACAAAAGATGTTTCCCCTTATCACACGGCTAGCCAGGCTTCTGCTGCACCCTCACACAAACATTACATATGGAAATACACATACATCGTTAGTCAAGGATGAATTGCAACTTCACATTTTCCTTAACCAAATATTGGTTGTAATAATATTTCTCAGTATGCAGGCAGCCCACCATTTAAAATGATCCTGATTCTGCTTGATTCTGCTTTGGTGGTATTCATGAAATAAATGCTTCAAAATTACCCTTTCAAGGTGATTCTATGGGGCTTCATGGCTGTAAATGAGAAACTAACCATGCACAGTTAAAAAAAAAAAATTAAAATCCAAAAGCATTACAAATCTGTCAGCAGATTCTCTGAGCTCTCAAAAATCCTAGGGATTGGCTGCACTGTTAACTGCAAACCACTAGTGAGTCCTTTCTTGGTTCATTCTGACATTTCTAATTGGGATGTGCATTTTTCATGACTAATGCTCCCAGGTAATTATGCACTCTCTAAATACCTACCTGTTGGCATATTTCCCCAGTAGAGTGGTGCTGTTTGGTCTTTTCCCATTTCCCATCTTAAAGTAGTCAAAACCTGTTGAGATCAGCAGGTCATGCCATCTTTTAACTTCCTTGAGAAAAATGCACTTGCCATATGATGGAGACTCTTTGAGCAACAGGGAGACCCAACAATGACTCATTGTTTCAAGTTCTTTGTAGAACTTAAATCCTATAAAACTGGTTATTTTTATCACCTTTGCTCTGTTGCTTACAGTTAATGGCAAGTCCCGAGTTGAATATTTGTAAGCAAACTCAAAAGTCACACTTCAGGCTGAAAAAGAGCTGATGTTTTCTTGAATGGACGCCTTTTGTAGGAAGCAATTGTCTAGCTCTTTTATTTATTTTTCACTCTACAAGGTGTGATTCTTGGAATTAGTGGGAAGAGTAACTACAGCAACTAACAAGACTTGAGCTTTCAGAAGGTAAAAGAGGGCTGGCTGCTTCTACACTGTGCTAAAATTTCAAATCACTTTAAAGAATAAGAATGAAAGAGGAACAGAAAAGATGGTGGGGGAATCAAGGCAAGAGCTGAAAAGTAATCAAATCACTTAAGTGAGAAGTAAGTGATGAGGATGTTTTAGGAAAGTGATATTGCTGAATCCCATCTTCCATTTTAGATCTTAAACTTTTATATTCAGATTACTGTTCACAGCAAGCTGTCTTGGCTCCTGGGCTTTCCCTTTGTCTCTGCTATGATTATTACGACAGATATTCTTTCTAGCTGTTCCTGCTCTCTGCTGTGCTGTCTCCCTCATGTATCTGTTTCTCTTTCTGCCTCTCATTATTTGCTCAGGCTTTCAGCCCCTCTATGACAGCATTCACAGAACAAAAGGTTGCCATTACATTTATCCCTATTTATCCTCCTTTGATGCTGAATTGAATTTTGCTCTGCTAGTGTGAAGGAAGCTAGATTTGTCATCATCTTCATCATCTCTATTTTACTTAAATCACCTTGAATACAACTGTGATTTATTTCCTAAATTTATCAAAATCCTTTACAACTAAAAACTTCTCACCAAACCCTTCCTCTATTATTTCTCTAGTGAAGAAAATGAGGTAAATGCAGATATGTTTGTATCCAAAATGACTATAGGCATTTTTCTCTTGTACCTTGAGAGCTCCCTAGAAGGTACAGAGTGGCCAATTAGCTACCTGTGTATACAGGTAAGGAAGAAAACAAACTCACATAATAAAACTAAATTATCATCATATTTTGTTTCCTTTCTTAGTTTTGATAGTAGTTCTAAAAAAAAAAAAATACATAGGGAGGACTCAGTCTCGCTTAAAGTCAAATTGCTCAGAAAAAGCATCAAAAAGCTGAAGAAGAATCAGGTTATAAACCACTTCTACTAGTCCATTGCCATATCAACTCCAACTCCCAGAGCCATTAACAATCATTGTATTTCAGATGGTTGGGCTGCAAGGTCTCTGCAGATTGGCACTAAATGAGAAACGTGCCTTGCAAAGATACAGCAAATGCAACAGAACTAGATTGTTCCTGACCTCCCGTGAAGTTGATTCAGCGATATGAAACTCTGAAATGTTCCAGAGGCAGGACATATTTATCCCTACTTCTGATTTCTCACAAAATCAGGCGGCCATTTTATCTCAGAATGCTGCAGTCCCATCAGTGCGATCCATATTATAACCTCTTCACAGTATGCATTCACATAACTTTTACAAAACAGTAGTTAATTATGACTCGTCATGCCTCTGGAGCAATAAAATAGTGTTTATGCCATTTTATAGAAAAGTATGTTGAGACTAAGCTAAATCAGTTGACGAAAACTATCATTGATAAATCAAAACTGTAAAGAGCTTACAGCATTGACTATCACATAAATGCACATAAGCTGAGAAGGCTGGTGTTACCATGCTCACAAGAAAGCTGTGCAAGGGCATCACCAAAACTTCTGTCACTAAAGTGACAAGGGGAAAGACTGTTTTCTCCAAATGGTAGCCCTCATGCTGGGACTAGAGTAACTATCACCCTCCCAAATGCACTACCAAATCCAACTGGACCAGCAGGAGTTAGAATCATAGAATCATAGAATCATAGAATGGTAAGGGTTGGAAGGGACCTTCAAAGGTCATCTAGTCCAATCCCCCTGCAAGGAGCAGGGACATCCCCAACTAGATCAGGTTGCTTAGAGCCTCATCCAGCCTGGCCTTGAACGTTTCCAGGGAGGGGGCCTCCACCACCTTTCTGGGCAACCTGTTCCAGTGTTCTATAACTCGCATCGTGAAAAATTTTTTCCTAATTTCTAATCTAAATCTACCCCCCTCTATTTTAAAACCATTACCCCTCGTCCTATTGCAACAGGCCCTACTAAACAGCCTTTCCCCATCTTTCTTGTAGGCCCCCTTGAGGTACTGGAAGACCACTATCAGGTCTCCCCGGAGCCTCCTCTTCTGCAGGCTAAACAGCCCCAACTCTCTCAGCCTGTCCTCATAAGAGAGGTGCTCCAGCCGTTTTATCATCTTCGTGGCCCTCCTCTGGACCTTCTCCAACTGGTCCACATCCTTCTTATGTTGGGAGCTCCAGAGCTGGACACAGTACTCCAGGTGGGGTCTCACCAGGGCAGAGTAGAGGGAGAGAATCACCTCCCTCAGCCTGCTGGCCATGGTCCTTTTGATGCAGTCCAGGATGCGGTTGGCTTTCTGGGCTGCAAGCATGCATGGCCGGCTCATGTTGAGCTTCCCATCCACCATCACTCCCAAGTCTTTCTCCTCAGGGCTGCCCTTGATCCATTCTCCACCCAGCCTGTATTTGTGCTTGGGATTGCCCCGACCTGTGTGCAGGACCTTGTCCTTGGTCTTGTTGAACTTCATGAAGTTCTCATGGGCCCACCTCTCCAGCCTGTCAAGGTCCCTCTGGATGGCATCCCTCCCTTCCAGCGTGTTGACAGCACCACACAACTTGGTGTTGTCGGCGAACTTGCTGAGGGTGCACTCTATTCCACTGTCCATGTCGCCGACAAAGATGTTGAACAGGGCCGGGCCCAGCACGGAACCCCTGAGGGACGCCACTCGTGACCGGTCTCCACATGGACATCGAGCCATTGACCACCACTCTCTGAGTGCGGCCATCCAGCCAACTCCTTATCCACCGAGTGGTCCGTCCATCAAACCCATGTGTCTCTAGTTTAGAGAGAAGGATGTCATGCGGGACAGTGTCAAAGGCTTTGCACAAGTCCAGGTAGATGACGTTAGTTGCTCGTCCCTTGTCCACCGATGCCGTCACCCCGTCATAGAAGGCCACCAAATTGGTCAGGCACGATCTGCCCTTGGTGAAGCCATGTTGGCTGTCACCAACCACCTCCTTGCTCTCCATGTGCCTTAGCATGGTTTCCAGAAGAATCTGCTCCATGACCTTGCCAGGCACAGAGGTGAGGCTGACCAGCCTGTAGTTACCTGGGTCTTCCTTATTCCCCTCTTTAAAACTGGGATTATGTTCCCTCTCTTCCAGTCATCGGGGACCTCACCAGACCGCCACAACTTCTCAAATATGATAGCCAGTGGCTTGGCAACTTCATCCGCCAGTTCCCTCAGGACCCGCGGATGGATCTCATCAGGTCCCATGGACTTGTGCACCTTTAGGTTCCTCAGATGATAAAGCAAACCATGAAGAACTTTAATGAACAGTTCACAGAGAAGAGAAAATACATACGCATTGAACTCCATGTGACAGAGATGCCACAACACAGTCAGGACGATCTTCATTGTGCCGTTGTTCAGCCTCCTCGTGAACACAGAGACAGCAGAAGGTGCAGAAGATGCTATGTTAAGCTGGCCACTGTTGCTTGCATTCTGAGAAAGCAATATATTTGATTGTGGAAAAAGGGCTTCTCTCTACTAGGAAGGACTACCTACCAGCTACTCAAAGTTTACATTCAAAGACAGTATCACCAATTAATTCTCTGTGCTCTACTTCCCTTGTCTTGGCAGCAAAAAATGAGACCCCAGCACATGCTGTTTGCCAGCATTAAGCAGCTTTTCAAAAACAAGCTTCAGGCTTGGATATGTCAAAAAGGCAATGCTAATAGCACAGGATCAATGACTTCCTTGTGACTCAGGGTAGAGGTCAAATCTATACACTGTTTGACCTCTCTGCAAATTTTGACACTGCCACTGATTGCTGATGATCCACTAACAGACTCCACTAGCATAGGCAATGTATGACTCCTATCACTTCAATTAGGCATCTCAAACAGGACCTTAAATGTAGACAACAGATGCTATTTTTCCCCCAGAGCCATACATGTACTGAGTTCAAAGATCAATGCAGTTGCACTCCCTCCATTTCCATTGCTACAAGTGATCTCCTGAAGAAAGAATATAAGACCTCAGTCCTTTACATTGCTTGCTGCACCGCTCTTCTCTGAAGGGAAATATATCTGAATAACATACAGCTCAGAGAAAAGTTTAGGCTGAGTCCTACATTTTTCTCTTGTTAAGGATAAAGGAAAAGATTTGTCTATCATCACAGAGATGGGAGTGTTTTCAAATTAGGCCAGTTGCAGGCCTGCTATGTGGACATCAGAGCAGGGATTCAATGTGCTCACAGTACAGTAGGAGGCATCACTGGTAACAAACTAGGTTTCCCTTCAGTATCTTAGAAATGAGGGAGCTGCAGAAAACAGCTCTCTGCAAAAGAACTGGGAAGAAGTTTGAAGATTTTGTTCAGTTTTTCAATACCACTAGATATGTAGCAGCAAGACTTTCTCTCATTCTTTGATCAAAGGAGAAAAACTGTAGTGTGGTTAATTGGGTTGGGCTGATTTCCTACTTTATCTGATTTCCTACTTTGACTTTATAAAATGTGCTCCTATAAATCCTTCATAAATAAATTGAAAATCCAGTCTTGGAACAAACCAACAACCTTATTGAACACACAAAGAAATGGTTCTCAAAATGGAATGTCCTTTTCTCAGCTCCTACTAAACAACAACCTCACACTATATTCTACCAAAAATCCTAAATTTTTTTTGAAACTTCATCATTCTCTAAAGCTGGAAGTCAGCCCCGTTTCATACTCTAAAGACCCATACATTCAGATGAGTGTAATAAACCAGCAGAATTTGAAATGGCTGTGCTTGTTTTATGAATGTACTAAAGGCGATGTGTCATCTCATCATACCAGTGAAGAAATGCAATGGCAACAAATAATCTGCTCCTTACATTTAACTGCCTGTTTTGGCTTCAGTCTGGCAGTATCTATGTGTTTTATTCTATAGAAATATCAACTTCTATGGGCATATAAGTATTTTATTGGATCACGACCTCAAAATATTAGGCAACAGCCACAAAGAATATGAAAGATTACTCATAGATTCAGATGACATGGTTGAATGTGGGTTTCACATTTTATGCAAGCCTGAATTATATACATCCAAAGGGACCTGTTCAATTTAGAGACTTGCAAAGCTCAATTTAAAAATTATATCATAATTTTTGAATTAACAAAAAAAGTGAAACCATAACACCTGTAATTTATTGCATAGCTAAACCTATTAAATATGTAGTATAGTTAAATTGGGAAAGAATAAAAGAGCCTTTGAACTAGAAAGCTTATTGTTAAAAACAAGTCTCAGTTCAGAGTGAACTTCCACACTCTAGCTATAAACCTTTAAAAATGGCACTCAAAAAGAGGAATAATACCACACCAGTATCTCTTTCATGGGTCCTCACAGATACAGTCATTATGTCTCACCGTTAAGATAAGTGCGGGGTCAATAGCATCTTACCTGTTGCACAATAGCCACTTACATATAAGAACCTAACAGAGGTATAAGGCAATAGCTGAGACTACCAAGACCACCAAACACTACCTTCAACAGGCCATATAATATAATACCCTATTACATCAGTGTCAAAAAAATTGCAAACTTTAGAGTTGTTAACATGTTAGATCTATCCATTGCAAAAGAAGACATGCAAATATCAGAACAACAAAATTTTTTAAAGCCCTACAAAATGTTCAGTTCAGAATGGCGTGAAGAACAGAACAGGATCTTTTTTCTTGGGGTTGGCATTTACCTTTTGCTTCTTCAAAGTATACATAATATTACGTTTAAGTTAAGATAAAAAAACAGTATCTTTTTCTTTTTTTCCCTGTAAGAATAAGGGTATGCTAATAGCCTAGGCTCAGAGAGTTGCACAATTCCTGTCTGTTGGCAGATAATTCAAAACATGCACTTCAGCAGACAGTGGTTTCTGGCCACCTGCCTTCTATCAGAAATGTTTGTGGTACTTCTGCTGCACTGTGTGATATTATAAGTAAATGAAACATAACATGAATTACAGTGAGGTAAAAGTAGTATTAAAAGAGAGACAGACATTCCTGGGGATGGGACAGATGCTATCAATTTTGTTAGGAGACCCCTGATGTGAAATGGAGGCAAAGGCAACTAGAAGATTGCAGTATAGGGAAGACAAAGGAACTGAAGGTATTATTCTTGACTATTCAACTGCTGAAACTCTTTTTCTACCATCTTTTTGACCATAATCAGAACTAAGGGAAAAAAAAAAAGTCACTTTGTGCCAAAAGAGTAAAAGACAAGAACAACAAAAAATCTGAAACTGTGTGCTTCACAGTCCTCGAGATCATTCTAAAGCTAACCGTAAACAATAGACACCACACACTCATTTGACACATCTTTTACAGTACGACACTTAAAATAGGTTCCCAAAAGCCAGTGAAGGTCTTTGGTAGTGAAAGAGCAGTACCAAGACACAGGATGGACTATTTTTGTGTTAGACGCTCCATTATTCACCTGCTAGGAAGCGAAAATCTGAGGATAGCTGGCCTTGCAGATTAGGCAGCTGGAAGAAGTACTGTGCCCAGAATACACTGGTGCCAAGCAGCTATCTATGAGAGGTATTATTTTCCCAGGAGGCTCTCAGGACGTTCCTGTACTGTTGGCAGATGACAATGTGAGTCACCATTTGCCTCTGGGGGTAACCTATAAATGCCCAATATGCTTTTCTGAATATTTACTGATTCAGAGTTAAGTATTTATGCTCCAGTCATATTCTTGTACAGCAGTCTTTCTGTGCTTACTCTGTGCTTGAAATGATGTGAGGTAGAGATTAGCCACACTGATAGGTGGTTTGCACACCTCTGCATGCTGTGTACACTCACGGAAGGCATATTCAAGGACTGCATGATAAAGAATTTGTCATATCTTCATTTATTTCAGAAGCTTTTATGGCTGCAGCTTACTTTTCCCAATCACGAAACTCAGATGGCTCTGTTGAAAATGTCAGCATAGGTACATTTTCCAAACATGGACTAAGTTCTGAATAGCAAAACTTGGCACACATCTATGCCAAAACTCTGGATTTTGGTAGAACATTTAAAAGATCAAACTCAAAAGTCAAGTAAAACTGACTACAAACTTACGAGAATCAAAACACACCAGAACATTGGTAGAAAACCTGTGAAAGCATGCAAACCAAGAATCGTCAATACTGATCCTGCAGTAAGTTTCAGCATTTTCTAGCTAACCCCTATCAACCACCAAGAAGCGTAAGTGAACCAAGCAAATTTATAGTCTGTGACTCAGTCAGCAACATCTTGAGTTTTCCAGAGCACATAAAAAAAAAGCACAACAAATTTAAAGAAATACTCATGTTTCTTTGATACATAAATTCACAGAATATATATAAATACAAGAATTTGTTGCTCCAGCCCTGTGGGCTTGCATAGGTTTGCACAACTAGTTAAATAAGGAAGAGATTTTACACTAATTTCTAACAAGAAGAGGGCAGTTTGGTTTTTCATTTGAAAGACAACTAATAGAAAATAGTTCATATACCTTCTACAACTTGTATAATTTTTGAATGGTTCCTCATCTCTCTGGAAAATTTCTAAGGATCTGCAGACTCAATATTGTTTAAAAGCTTGTGCTCTTTTAGGCGCTAAATCCAGAGAGTTTTCTTCCAAACAATCCATGTAACTATACAGACATGAAACTCAGCATCATCTCTAATTTAATGAGTTTATATTGACTTGGGTCTCATGTCCAACTTAGCTACAGCGACTATGATAATTTCTCCTCTATGTTCTTGAAAGAAAAGCTTAGTAAGTGGATTCTACACATCGTCTTCCAGGTCTGCCAATAAGTCAGATTTCTCCTTCCATTTGTGAAGTTCCACTTACATGCACGCATCTAACAAAACCAGGAAACAAAGAAAAAAAGTCCTCCTTAACCTTAGCTACTTAAAGATACTGTTAATGTGCATGTAAGAATGAAATCTGCACTTCTGCAGCACCTTAGTAACAGATATATCAACTATCAAGAAGTCTTTTCTGGGCTTTTTAAATGTCCTTTTTAAAATTCTCTGAAAGCAGGCAGCTTTGCAGAACTGAATAACCAGAACTTTCTGCATGTTTGCTATGCAAGAAGTATAGATTTAAGTTATATGACCTGACTTCCAGAAGATAGGAGGAACATTTTTTATCAGAATTCTTACTCAATTGCACAAGACAGTCTTCAAGTCCAAATGAAAGAACCATACGAGATATGGGTGATTTCTATTATACCTTTTATTATGCAATGCAAGTTCATTAGGTAACAGAAATAGAAGAATATGAAAACAACAACAGTTACATAAAAACTGGACTGAGTTGAGGGCTTTTCAAGAAAGACAATGTTGTGCTGTACTGAATGAAACATAGCAAAACTGGTCTCACAAAAATCTAGTGGAGTTGCTCACTGTCCACTTGAGACTGAAATAGTCCTGGATGCCAGGCTTTGGGGCACTAGCATGCTTCTAATCTGTTACCTCTACAGCTGCATGGGGAAAAAAGCACAAGAATTTTCCATGAACCTTGAAGTGGTCTTTATCTGAACATATCTGAAAATACTTGTACATGTATTAACACAGACTGACACTTAGTGCTTGCAAACACACATGGAGCTGTGTCTACAGGGAGCTGGTTTCTAGGCCTGTTCTAGTGCTGGATCAGAGAGATCCTCATTTTCAGAAGCACTCCCACTTCCATATTTCCTTTCTTCCTGTTTGTATTTCTCAATGAAAAAGAAAAAAAAACCAAACAAACAACAAAATAACAACAACAAATTCTCAACTTCAGTCACTCTTGTTAAAATAGAGTATCAAGCCTGCACTTGGCATAAAATCACTCAGATTCTCTTAAGTAAGTGAAGCAACTCTGATTTACAGTACTGTAGATCTGGATCATGTTTTTGAAAATAAAATTTGTTTATCAAATGCATGTTTACATCCCATCCTGTTGTCTTCCACTGAGTGATTATCATAATCTGTGTGCTAAGTGATGTACAAACTGTGAGGATAGACATGCTCCCTGGTCTAGACTGATCCGCAATATCTTATCAGACTCTTTTAATACTAAAAGCAGTGTTATTAGTAAGTTGCTTCTCTTCATCCATTTTCAGGCTGAATAATGCCTCCTTTGCAAATACACTAGTTTAGGTGCATTTCCTTTGCAAGTAATGCTAATTACTTAGACCAGCTCTCCCTACAGTATTAAGCTTTGATTTACTAGTATTTTCTGACGCTGAAGAACAAGGTCTGGAGAAGCAAAAAAAATGCAATTTAACTTATTTAACACATAGTGCCATCATAGAACTTCTACCAATGCAATATCCAACAAGGCAAATTAGAAGTCTAACTCCAGTTCATATCATTTTTGTTGACTTCACCTTGTAAAATACCCTCACCTCTCATACGAAATCAGCTGATACTGTTTGCTTCGCAAAATTTAAATCTTCACAGTCCAAAGTACAGATTTTTCTCTTCTTTCTGTTACCTACCTTTGTTTCTCTTAACCTTCCCATGCAGCCTTACAGACTGACCGAAAGGTATAGAGTATGCCTGGAATGAGATTTTTTTACCTCAGCAAAGTCAAGTTGGAGATAGAAGTTTGTGACTTGTTCTTAGATATATCTCCCATGGAGATCTCCACTAAGAGTGACATGTCATACACACAGCTGCTTTCTTCTTTTGCTTGCGAACCCTCAGTGCTTCCTGACCCTCCCTCTCCTTTCACAAAATTGAAAGGGTAAACCATATCCATATGTTTGGATGTAGTCCCACTCCAACTTTAAATAGTTTCACATAGCAAATAACATTTCTCTCATCAGCAGACAGGGCTACTCTGAATTTTGTAAATTTTTTTGCTATATTTTGCCTCTTAAAGACACCAAAGGTCAGCACTTCATGTCACACAGCTTTGTTCAGTTTCAATGACTTTAATGGAGCAGTGCTAATTTATTCCAGCTGAGGATATGCACCAGTGGTTTTTTTTTTTGTTGTTGTTTTTTTTTTTTTTTTTGGGAAAAGTAAATGTCCCCAACTGGCCAAATAAAATAGAATCACAATTTCTATTCAAATCTGTCTTTTACAGATAATAAATAATAAATAAATAATTCAAAGTCTACACCCTATAATGTAATTCATACTTCCACTGCTATGGAGGAGGAGGACCAATACAGCTTTCAGAACCTATGGATGCATTGCACAGGACCAGTACATTTCAGTGAATTCTCCAGTGGATCAAAGCAGACATTAATGTATCTCTAACAGAAACAAGGGATTGATTGACTCACTAAGTGCTATTCAGTTTCAAACCTTTTAAATATGTCAGTGATTTGTTTTTACGCTATGAGATTCTTCCCAAAGGATGATATATTTGGTATGCTGAAAAATTATACACCACTCAAACAAGTTTATTTGCATCTTTCTTACTGTTACTTTATGGACAAAAGAAAGAACCTTAAGTTCTGAGGTGTCAAGGCAGGAGATTTTCCACCATCAGTAGCTGTTCTGCTGCACACTCCAGCCCCAGGCTATCTACATACAGGTGAAGGATAAAAGTCTGGTTGTATCATAAGCCAGCACCATTCTCTTTCTTAGTTTTTGCTAACATAGGCAATTGCCTGGTACTTTCCAAACAGGGAGAAAAAAAAAAAAAACAAAACCAAAACAAAAAACCCTGACCCTGGAAAAAACCCCACACCTAAAAAGAAAAACAGCCTACCCCTTATGAAACCCCTCTAAGCATAAGAAGGAAAAGACTTTAGAAGGCAGCCCACTACTAAAAGTCATACACTAATAAAAGAGATGCCTCTGTGTATTTATGCTTTGGCATGCTGGTATATTGAGATGCAGTATATTACCACACTGAAGAAAGAATAATATTCCATAGCCACAGACATACTCTGGAGGAAAAATCTGGAGCAGAGAGGTCTTTTGTCCTTGCATGTAAGTAATCTTCACAGAATGTGCACAGGCAGGGAGACCCTGTCTGTTGGAGATCCACTAGACACGCTTGTGCCATAACTTGTGATTCAAACTTACGGAAAAGATCATTGTCATAGACAAAGTACTGTATTAGTGGAGAACATGAAGGTTCCTCTTAAGACTGCCAACTCCCACCAAGGTAGCTGTGTGTATCTGCCCCTCAGTATACCTGTCTCCTGACAGTGGCAACTGACACCTAGAATCTAGTCTTCCATTTCTCATGAGATTATTTGGGTTGCACCCATACACTTCTCACAGTAGTTCCTGATCTTTTATCTCATTAGGTATCACATATAGACCGTTTCCCAGAGTGAAAAAAAAAAAAAAAAAAAAAGCAAGCAAGCCTGACACTGTCTTAATCTGTCATATACTGATTCATTACAGCTTGATAGTTGGTCTTGAAACCTTCAAGACAGGCTATTTGATGACTTTATTCCTTTCACAGTGCTGGTTCACAGCACTCAGATCTTCTGTGTATGGCTCACCACACACAGCCATAATTTTTTCCTGCCCAGTATTAAACCACTTTACCAATCTGGTGCTAGAGAGACAATTATTTGGAAAGATGCAGTGAGGATTACATTACTCTTATACAGCTGTACGTACCAGTGTCTCGTAAAGCTTTCTAGATACTAGTCTGGAGCTGTAAGAAGCACTGGATCATCCTACAGCAATACCATCAATGATTCTTCTCCCTACAATCTTTGTGTGGCCTAAAGACTGCAAACATCCTTTACAACTGTATATTACTCTGCCGTAAGGCCTGCATCACTCTCATTCTACTGAGGTCGGAAGGCTGCTTTAACAGAGGTTATCACTCAAATTTACCAAGAGAGCAAAGATGAATGGAAGCTAATAGCTTATTTTCTTTCCCTCACCTGCCAATTGACTGCCAGAGTAACTGCACCTTGCCCTTTGTATTTCTGGACATAAGGGACCAACAGGACCAGTAAAAACTTGTAAAATACCAGGAACTGTAGCGGCCCTTCTGTCAAACTGGGAAATTATTCCAAATCCCTCAATTTCCACTGGTTTCTACCTTTACAAATTCTCTCTTTACCTCAGATTTTGAGACAGGACTATGTAATAGTTTAGTACTGCCCAAGACAGAAGTTACAGTTGCAACAGAATATTTGCTAATTTCATCTTTTATGTCATTATAATTTTCATCATTTCAAAGGCTCCAATATTCTGAGATTGATGTCTTTGCACATATATAAATTAATTAAACAGAGAGAATATGGAAGATAGAGTAGAAACTAAATTCTGCTTGCTACTACATGAACATTAAGAATGTGGTTTTTTAAATTGATAAAAATCTGAAGTTAGAAAACACCACTGAAAGAATAAATGCTAATAGTTCTTAAGACAAACGTGCTTATCATACAGCTAGAGAATTTCAGGCTGTCATTTAGGCAGGATTTTAGTTTTGTTCTAAATATACTTAGAAGCAATTATGATAACTCTGTAGGCTGAAGGTTACCGGTAAATTGTCAAGATTAGTCCACTTTTAAAATAAGTAGGTTCACGGCCACAAGAAATTGAAAGCTCTCTAAAGTATACTTTGTAACTTAAAACAGGAAGCTGGGAGGAAGAGAAAAAAAATCCTATTAGTGTGGCAGGGAACTTGTTGGAGTAAAACAGGAAAGAAATGCACAGAACAGTGAGCAAGAATATGGAAACAGAAGGAGCACAGGTATTCAAAAAGTTAAAAGAAGAACCAAGCCCTTCAAGCTGCCAGGTGTCAGTTTTGCTTTCTTATATCTCTGCACCAAATTAACAACTCAGAGGCAAATTTGACCCCAACAAAATGCAACTTGGCAGAGTCATAACGAATCAGGCATTAAAGTGTCAGAAGGAGTACTGAAAGCAAGAAGATAGTGCAATAGTGCTTGAATGGTCTAAGAGGATATAACTATAAGTAACGGCAAGCCATTCAAAAGAATGAGCCATTGAGGCTGAACAGCAGGAAAAAAAAACAAGACAAATTAGACCACAGAACCATCTCCAGAAGGAATCCCATCTCATGAGACATTTAGAACAAGACTCAATGAAGTAGTAAAAAATATACTGTAGGAAACAATATTTCAGGTCAAAGAAGGTCTTTTTCTGTCTCTAACTCTGTTCATTACATGGCACTTCAGGGAACCAAGTAGGGAAAAACAAAGAAAGAAAGGGTGAAAAAAAGACTGGCTAGAAGCAGCATTCTGCTCATGTAGGTGAGAAATGGCAGGATCTTTCCAGCAAAGGTGAGAGTTGAGAAAATGTTCTCAAGAGAGACATTTTATGCAGGCTATATACAGTGGATTGAGAAAGAAAAAGAGATTGTTACAGGGAAATAAAAAAGTTGTACCATTGGGGCAGAGGCCAAACAGATTTGAGAGGATGTAGAAACGTACCATACCTATGCTCATTTGCATAAGTACTGCTGTACCTACAGGTTTGTTGAGAACAAGGAGACAGAAGAGCAGAAAAAAAAATATATATTTTTATATATATGTTAGAGGATGAGAAAGCACAGCTTTACAGCAATGCATGGATTCACAGGCTAGGCAGAAGTGCAGATGCCAGAAGACGGGTACAGCTGAGCTCTCCACGCCAGGGACTATGCAAGGCAAGCTCAGCTACGTAAGACCTGTTGTAGGCACCCAAGCAAGAAAACCAGACAAAAGAGGAAAAGTAGAAAGAGAGGGCTCTGTACTACTTTCTGCCAACACTAGGGAGAACTGTCCAACCACAGCTGGATGCCAAATTAAGCATCCTGAAAACAACCAGTACAATGTGCTGGTTCGTGGAGCCACTGGAGAGCACAGATAAGCTCAAATACTTTCTGCCAGGTTGCAAACTGATAAGGCCTCAAGAACACATGCTCTTTCAACAGGGGTGGGTGAAGCCAAATAAACTGTTGACTAGACTCACAAGGGACAGAGACAAGAAAAACAGGACTGTAGTTGTCAACCTAGGATTAATAGTTAGCTCACTGCTACATTAGAGGCATTGTTTGACAGAGCTGGAAAATAGTGTTTGCTGGCACAGTCACAGAGCATTATTTTGTTTGATATGAAAATGTCAGTGAACATATCTTTCAATTATTCTTCCTTTCCTATTCTAAAGCTATGTTTATTGCACACAAATCTAACGTTATCTCAGTTTAATTCAGAGAATTACTTGTATCAGTGAAGCTGAATAAAAAAAAATAAGGTTGTGCAAAATTATACGAAGTACAAAACCTGTTTAGGACATTTAGGATTGATCTTCACAAAAGAAAAGAAAACTGCCATCTAAGCTAAAAGGCCTCGTTGTAGGTTCACTGCTTTTAACCATGCATAATAAACAGGATGATAAATCTTTAAACACTTAAGTAAAAGTTTCCATGAACTACTTCATAAGCTTCTTTCAGTGGAAGGAACAGAATATTTTCAAATGATCTGACAGTAACCTAAGACCTTTAATTCATACTTTCTACAAAGCACACAGTCTGCTATGTCTGCCTGCAGTGGAAGTGGTAAGCTTTAAATGCAGATGCCAGACTTATCAGATGTCCAGATGTATGGGCACTTATATATATAAAGTGAGCACACAATAACATTAATTACCTGTTCAGAATTACCTCCCTTTCTCAACAAAGCCAATGGGAATTTGAATTTCCAACACCATAAACTAGCTGGCCACTGAGTTAAAAAAAATCTTAAAGAGGAATCAGAGTACAGTCATATATTTCTTTTTTGCATCTTTTATAAAACTACGTGTAACCACATAGTGAGGCTTACTTCCCTGTTCAAAACATCCACAACTAGATGTATCGAGTCTAGTCTAGTGCTCACACAAACCATTCAGAGAGTGGCCTAAGTTGGTCCCATCTCTATGAGAACTGCTGAAGTAGGTATTACTTTAGGGTTTGTGTCTGTCCTGGTTTCAGCTGAGATAGAGTTAATTTTCCTCTCTGTAGCTGATGATGTGTTTTAGATTTTATATGTGAAGAATGTTGATAAACACATTGATGTTCGTTGTTTCTAAAGAGACAAAAGTCACTGTGTGGCTTCCCAGGTATTTCCAATGTGCATGTACAGGAAGCTGGGAGGGATATAGCCAGAAGAGTTGACCCAAACTGGCCAAAGGGAGTATTCTATGCCATAAATGTCACGCTCAGTACTCAAGTGGGGGGTGGGCCAGTGAGCAGGCCCTCTTTTTTTTTCTTTCACTGTTTGGAATTGTTCCAGGATCATTTACAGGTTTTTTATCATTCTGTGATTGATGCTTGGGATGGGCTGTATTGGTCATCAGGTGGTCAGAAATTGTGTATAATTTGCGGTTTTTTTGTTTGTTTTGGTTGTTTTATTTTTTAAAAATATTATTATTAGTAGTATTTTTTTCTATTATTATTATCATTTATATATATAATTATGTTTTCCTTTATTATCCTAGTAAACTGTCTTTATCTCAACCCATGAATTTTCTTTTCTTCCCGATTCTCTCCCCCATCCCCTGGGGAGGGTCGGGTGATTGGGCAGCTATGTAGTACTTGATTTGTGACCATAGCTAAACCATGACAGTGTCTTTACATTGCTGTGTTGCTCCAGCTTTTTACCTCACTCTTCACAAGCACTCTGAGGTTTGATGCAGAGCGCTTACCAGCTCTGTGACACAGCCAGATACACACCAGAGCCTGGGTCTGTTGACCCTTACACAGCCAGAG
Source organism: Chlamydotis macqueenii (assembly GCF_036417535.1). Classification (NCBI taxonomy): domain Eukaryota; kingdom Metazoa; phylum Chordata; class Aves; order Otidiformes; family Otididae; genus Chlamydotis; species Chlamydotis macqueenii. The sequence continues at coordinate 95,418,406 of NC_141556.1, read as the reverse complement.
GAGGCAGAAGAGATGGTCCCATAAGAACTAGGGGATACAGAAGGACGTGCATGTGGTGCTGTGGTCAGGCTAATCACCAGGTCAAGAAGGCACGAACAAACAACTAGTGTTGTTTAAGATGGAAATCAAGATTCCCAATGTCTCCATTGTGTTTTGTAAGAAAGCAGAGCAAATTCTATACATGTAAGGTAAGGTAGTTCCTTCCTTTCAGCTGTAGTTAGAGGGCAAGCAAAATAAAATGTGATCAAGGGTTCAACATCAAAGGTGAGGCTAAAGTTTGCTAAAGCATGCTGGTGAAAATGCAGTAAGAGTATGTGCAGGAATATCATCATGGTAGAACTTGCATATGGGGGAAAAAAAAGAAACAAAGAAGTTGATTTGGAAATCAGAAATTCTTTTTTTTTTAATTGTAGTTAGGATTAAGTGTACAGGCATAGTTTTATTAAACTCCATGTGGTTCTGCTGGCTGCAGATCTCTTACAGGGTCCCCTGCTCAGTCAAGGCATATAATTCTGCAGTTTATCAAGAGGCTATTGTCAACTGTTTATCAAAGGCATCAGGTGGAAGTATATGACTTCCAAGATACACAGACAATGGATGAAAAGCAAGTAGTAAGACAGAGGTCTTTAAAATAGGCAGCTGCAAAGCTATGAGACTGATTTATCAGACAATTAACTTGGTGTTTCAGTGAGAGATGGTAAGTAAGAATGGAATCACCAGATGAGAACAGTTATGTAGAATGAGTTCTCCCCAGTAGAAATACAATGGTATTAGGAAAGACTTTGTAGCAAGATACTACATTTTCCAAATCCTCTATTTGGCATCTACTAATTAACTACAGTTATTTTAGAAAGGAAATAAAATATCAGGTGGTTATCAGAAAAAAAAATCTTGAGCAGTTTTCCACTTTTTTTTTTTTTTAACCGGAAAGTAGCCATAAGAACAGAAAGAGATGACTGTTTCACCAAATAACCCCATGCAAGTCCTGTTTAAGCCCATAGCTAGTTTCTGCTACCAGGTATGTCTGTGCGATTCTAGAGCAGACCCTCTAGATTTGCACTGCAGTAAAAGGGCAGCCATATGTGGTGTTTTGGCTGGGTATCTGTGGGACTGCCTTGTTAGAATTCCGAAAAAAAAAAATTAAGAGGGGGTTTTGGATGATCATTATGGTGCATCGTCTGGAATCACTTCCCCTCCAGATGCTGCTAAATCATCTCTGACAGAAACCTTTTATTTCCAAGGCTCCTGAAAATATTTCTGAGACACAATTTCTCTGTCTTTGCAAAGGACTTGATCTGAGTGAGGGCAGGTATTTCCAATGCATTATCATATGAGATAATGCTCTCTAAAACCTTTTATCCCTTCTTGAGTCTCCTACCAATCACACCGACAGAATACTCCACTATACCGAACAACAAACACGGTGTGTTTTTCCAGGCTTTGCCAGCAGCATTTACCTAATATTGTTCTGTTTACACAGAAATATGAAGGCTTGCCCATTGCCATAGAAAAGAACATTATTAAAAATTTCTCAAGCTTCTTTCCTGCTCAAAACAGGCGTGCCCAGGGAGTGCAACTGTAGCAAAGACCAGAAGTATTTGGAAGTCCCCTAAGAAACACAGGTTTCTGATGCTAAGCCAAGCTCTACATTGATTTTTATCCTTGCAACTGCAGTGTCCCCAGCAGTGCTGTGAGACCTTTATTGTAAATGTTCTCTTGACTAATAGGAGTCTTGAGTTAGCTGAAATTGCTGTACAGTTGTGTAGAAATTTCCTGCAGAACTAAAAAAGATGTTCTTTCTCTAATTGCAGATGTGTCAGGAAAACGAGGCAGCCAAAGCAAGAACAGGCTGAACAAGCAAAACAAGTAATGGGGTAAGGAGATTAAGGATGAAAGAGCTGAACTAATCTATCTGAAAAACAACAACAACAAACTCACAACATGCAGGGTGGAAGCAAGGATCAATGAGTAAAGAGGAATCATGGATATGATGGGTAGAAGAGGGCAGATTTGTGCTCACTGAGCTCTCACTCCTCCAGATTTAGGATGAAAGTTTCCTGGAATCTCCCCATTCTTCTGCAGCCAGAAGGAATGGAGGGAAAGGGGGGCAAAAATTTACAGAGGAAAAAAGAAAATTAAACAATGTTAGTTCTTACTCTGTTAGAACTAATGTTCCTATGTCAAGCTAGGCAAGTCACTTAAACTGAATATTTTACTGCTGGTTACCCATCATGTGTTTCCTATTTTCACGTTCAGCTTGAAACATGATTTGCAGAAGTGCTGAGCCCTCAAAGCTGCAGCTGGGAATTTTGCTTGTACTCTGGGAACTGCTCAGTGAGAATCATGCTTCTATATATAAAGTTTAAGTGTTATAAACATATTGTCTATGTATAGTGTTAACTAATGCTAAGTAAGCTAAAAAAGAAGCAAAACCCAAATTCTTTAGGCATTACAAAATAGACACCCAAAGGAGGTAATTTCATACATTATTTCCAGTACCTTCACCTCAGTTCACAGCATTTTTCTGAAAACTATAATCTTGTATGTGGATACTAGAATAAACATTAAAAACAATAATGCTGTCTCCCAAGATGATTTTAAATAGCAGGTAACAGGTGAGGTTTAGAGACCTCTACTCAAAGAAGAGGAGAAAACAAAGTAGATGCTTATCAAGCAAGCACTGCCCATCTGGCAAACAAGGTGAGGCTTCACAGACAAAAAAAAAAAAATTAAAAACATTACACAATCCCACCTACCTTGTAAGATATTATACAAAGAGGCCTAATTAAAATTTAACTCTGGCATTTCCCAGTAACTGCGGCTTTGATTTTGCCATTACAGTTGTGGTTTCCTGTACATTATGAGAAAAGTAACATCTCACTGTCATAAAATCCTGAATTCCATTAAAAGGTTCCAACATCATATACATCTTTTAGGGGACTGTCCATCTGAGAGAGAAAGTAAGCAAAAGCAGAATTAGTAGATCAGTGATCACATTACCCACACTCAGCCTCTATGCAACAAGTCAGGACTACATCTGCTCAGCCTCAAAAGAAGCATAGGTTTAAAAAACATGGGCTAACTGAGCCCTAACGGGGTGAGTTGGAGGGGAAAGGAGAAAGATATTGTTTCATTCTCATAAACAACTTTAGGTTGAAGATTTTGTGCTGAAAATGGTATGGTTGATTTAGTTTCCTTAAGCCATCTACCACCAAAGTCAGAACATACAGGCACGCACAATTTAAGTGTTAGTTAAAAATGCCTTGGGGAAGAGGTGAGAAGAAATAGGAAGAAAGAAGTGCAGATGAGAGAAAGGAGACAAGGTATTTAACATTTTGTAAAAATAAACAAACACACACTCGAAATCAAGTTATACAGAAAGTCCTTTGCTTGCTCGACATATTGCAGTGATTTAAAAAACAGAAGCCTAGACACAGATGAAACATTTGGAGCCTACATATGCTATCACATAGGGTATGTGGCATTATAAATCACTTGAATACACAGAATAAAAACCTTGTAATTTTAAATGTTGCTGTTGAAGCAGAGTTAATGGTAAACTATGCAACTTGATTGCCTCCACAGCACTATCCAAACCTGCTTCCTTCTTCCCTATCCTTAACCCTCCCTCAAATTAAAAAAAAAAAACAAAAAAACCCCAAACTAATTAAAACTCCAGCTTGCCTTCTGTCCCCATGGAAGCATCATAGATGAATAAATACAATAATTTACTACTTTTGAAACAGCGGTAATCACCTGGTAAATATACTGAGACATATTTGTCTTGTTAATATCACTTGTATCTGCCAACAGTAGTTCTGAAGATTCCCCAAGGCATAACAATTAAGTCTGCTAGCAGTTCGAACATGTACAAGGCAAAGTATAGCATATGGATCTGCGTGTCTGGGTCTTTCTACAGAATTTGAGAGGAATCATGGATTTCCTATTTATTTTGTCAAAAAAAGAATTATTAGCTGCTCGTCCTCTGGCTGGAAGGTATCCACAAGAGTACTATAAACACTCAATTTAGAAGGATGCATTTCTGTACTTTGAGTATTTATAGGTGCTATGACATCATAATGCTGGGAATCATAGTATTTATATGTTTTCTGTAAAGGAATCATTTACTGTAAAGCTATTAGAGAAAGTGAAGCCCATCAACAGTAGCCTATCAACAAGTGCTACATAAACACAAACAAGATACATAAGATAAAAAACATCCTGTGAGCGTAATATTAATCACATAGCTGGAAATTAATTTTACTTTTTTCATGACATGCACGTTTGAGGAAAAGAAACCCAGGGCAATAAACACTAAAAAAGGGGGAAACAAAAGGAAGAATGTTTTACTAAAAATATGCTATTCTTCTGTTGACCTGCTATACTAGCTGCCCTTCAGCTTTGTCCTCTAGTTTCTCCTGTGACACTTTTGCTCTGTTCTGCAGGATAACTGATAGCCATTACATTAGATGTGGGTTCACTCAAGTACTCTTCCAGGTACTTTCTCTGGGCAAGTACCTGGAATCTGAAAAATGTTTTGGTTTTCCATGCACATAATAAAGTAGTTGTCATACATGGCAATTTTGCATAACGTTGCATCTATTCAACAGGGAACGACACTTAGCACAAGGAAATGAATGAAAAGAATAATCCACTTTTGTATGAAATTAAGTTTTAATGAAATTGTCATTAATATTTATGTTAACTGTCATCAAAACCTAAAGAGACATGTTAACATTAGAATCTGAGCAGCCTGGAATCACATTAGTCTCCAGTTTCAGAGAAAAGCTGCTTTAAATGCAAAAGCTCTGATTTCTGTTCTAGCATTGATTGTTTCTTTTGAAATTGTTCCTCCCCACATTCACCCTCATCTTCCTTCCAGATGTTCATAGAGCAAACACCAAGTGGTTTGGATAAATGAATGCATGCAGTTGCAAGGGTAAATTGACTTCTATTTGCTAAGTTTTCCAGAAAGATTTGCTGATGACAGAACAGCAAAATCTTGCCTCCGCACAATTCCCATTTCCCTAGCTACTGAGTTTCTAAGATCTTATCTTTTTAGTGGCCAGGACATAGAAAAGCTTCCTGGTGATAAGGCTGATAGGCTCTAGTAAGATGCCTGTTTTTAGATGGTCATTATTATGATCAGTGCATTATTGAAGGTTGCACTCAACACAAGTTGAACATGTCCATGTGTGTTAGAAGTGATCATTTGTGATAAAGGTGCACAATCTACATGTACAAGAGCAAGATGTAGCAGGAAAATGTAAAGAGAATGAACTTCTGTCACCTGAACAGGCAGAACTTGCCCTTCCTTCCACAAAACCCTAAGGGACAGCTGTACAGCTTGAGTTCCCGCTCAAATTTTTTTTTTTTAATTTTCTTTTCCTTTTCTATTTCTTCTCATCCTCCTGATTTAGAAATCAGCCACAGATTATAATAAGCATGCATTTCCATTTTGCAACCATCTACACATTGCACTAAAGAAATGGTAGACTGTAAAGGCATCAGGAATCTTATTACCCCACCTTCTCCTTACAAAAAAAAAAAAAGAAAAAGGAAAAAAAAAAAAAAAGAGAAATACAACCCAAAATCTAACAGATCTCAGAACAAAACTCATTATCATACACATGCACTCTGACAAACTTAATGTATTCCTCTCAAGAGCTAGTATGCAGGCTTTCACACTGCTGATTAATCCCTCATGGCTACAGAGGGCAGTCAATTTACAGAAAGTCCCATAACATGTGCTTATAGAATCATAGAATGGTTAGAGTTGGAAGGGACCTTCATCTAGTCCAACCCCCCTGCAAGGAACAGGGACATGCCCGACTAGATCAGGTTTCTCAGAGCCTCATCCAGCCTGGCCTTGAATGTTTCCAGGGATGGGGCATCAACCACCTCTCTGGGCTTCTTTAAAAAAACCCCAACCAAAAAAAAAAAAAAAAAAAAAAACAACAAAAAAAACTTGCCAAATCAAACAGAAAAAAAACCCACATCACAAATAAAAAAAAATAACCACCACACCATGCAAAACTATTCCTTTGAAAACTTTTTCTAAATCCTCTTTTCTTCTCAGTGGATGGAAGGGAGCAGGATCTGTCCTAATTAGCTCAGGGTCCAGACAAGAAATCGAGCCACTGCTGTTCATCTGTGGCCCAGACAGTACATTTTACAAAAGGTACCATCAGAGAAATTGTTGCAATTTGTTTATAACTACCTGGTGTGCTCTGTCCATAGCGAGGTATATTAATCAATCATTAGCAACCTTAACTGTGAGACTAAAAGACAACTAGCAGATGAAACACTAAATGGATGGTAAGTTAGTTACAAACACTGCAAGGACAATTCAAAGCAGGCTCCAACAGCTCCTTCCTTCCAGGCAGGCAGACTCCAGGGTCCTTGGTGGCCAGGCAAGTGCATACTGCAGGAGGTACCAGCCGCATCTGTGGTGAGCATCTCCAGGTCCATGTGCGACCAAGTCTTCCAGGTCATGCATCTGAGTGCTGCCTCCCTCCTTCTGAGGGAAGCCAGAGAGATGGCTGTAGGGAGCAGGCTTCACAACTGACATAAGAGTCAATCTTCGGTGCTTAGATCCCATTACTGCCTCACCACCAACTGGACCTGCCTGGAGGTGTGATGTGAGCTGCTAGACTTTAATCAAGGTAGAAATGCATTTTCCAGTGGGGAAGACTATCTGGCAGTACACAACCAAACTCAGACGGCTTTGGTAATGTTCCCAGTAATTAGGGACCTACCAATTATTTTACAGTCAGTGTAGTCAGTGTTCAACCTTGCCTGACCAGAGGTAACTGCAGTTGAAATGCATTTGTCACAAACAGATTCCTTCCCTCAGGTACCAACTATACCAGCAAAACAATGATGAACTATCCCAAGAGGCATTTTTTTTTCAAATCTGTTCTACCTAAAATGTTTTACAGTAATTTTTAAGCATCTAAAATGATATAATTATTCATGGAAGGTATTATCAAAATATTAGGGCCGTGTATTTAGCCAGAAATAGGTACATGTGAACCCTCCACTAAAGTCCTTCAGGGAATCCTAAATTACAGGCTTTGGGCTGTTTGTTGGCAAGCCTCATGTTTAAACTAACAGTTTAAAAAGGCTTAACCACGTGGCTCAATTTTGTTAAAATCTGAGAAATCTTTTGAGAGAACAATAAGCAAATCAAAGTGTTACAGGAAAAATAGAAGCAATACAGCAAAGTGCAGTCCTCAATCTGGAAAAAAAAACAACCAACTGAGGTTAGTAAGTATCCCATGGCACATGAAGAGGATGGTCATGTATTGACTGTTCATTGCCTCTCCTCATGCACTTCACGAAGTGAAGGTGCCCACGGCAGCGGGGTGTTGCACGTTCTGCACACAGTGTGTGGTTCCACTGCAATGCACCATGCCACAGGACACTGGGATGCATTATAAGTGTACCTGGCCTCAAGAAGAAACTGGACAAGATCGCAGAAGGGGAAAAAAAAAAAATCTATTAAAGTCTGTTAAATACATAGAAACTACCCTGTAGCTCAGGAAGTCCTTGGCTTGTTCTTTCCTAAGCACCCACCTTTAGCTCCTGCAAGACAAGATACTGCCCCAAACAGGCTCTGATTTGGCACAGTCACTCACATGTAATGCAATCACTTATTAAAAAAACAAAAACAAAAACCCCAAAGACCCTGCAAATGCTTTTGTAATTCAATTACTATAACATTTTGCAAGCATCAGAAAGTTTAAAGAGTTGCTTATGGTCTTTTAACATAAAATTCACATTCGGCTCTGAATTCCTTGGAGTTTTAGACAAGCCAATGGATGAAACAAAGAAGCAGGTGAGGGCTTTCTCTTTTTTCCCCCAAGTTGTTTTTGATTTACTTGTTAACATATGTGGAAGAAGGTTTCATTTAAAGTATTAATCTGATAGAGCCAAATAAAACACAAGTATGTGACCTCTGTGCCTGAATTGTTTACATTTGTATTACTATGCCAGCTTTAGTAAGAGAGATGAGAGATAGTAACGGAGAAATTGAAATGGGATAGACCTTAAGGCAGTGGACAGACACGGAACTACATGCCAGTTTCTCCCTGATGAGTCAAAAGAAAAAGGAAAAAGTGCAGGAAAAACACATTACACTTTTGTGTGTACAGTGTAATATTCATGTTATAAGAACATGCAAAACAATCAATTTTGTTTCTTAATATGGCAAATCCTTTTCCTAGGATATTTGTTCTTAAATTCTTTTATTCAATAGCTACAGAATATATTTTGGGGTCCTTTAATAACAGGGGGAGACAAAATCACTTTATATGCATACACAAAAGTGCATATGCTTCCAATCATTTATAAAACAAGTATTAAACACTCAATTATCATAGCTAAAAGTTATGTCCATTATTTCAATTGAGTCAGAGTTTAGAGGAGCCAGAGGGTCTTGGGTTACTTTCATTCCTCTAAAGCAGGTTCTACAAGAGTGTATACATTTTTGTAGTAAGTCTTGAAAACTACAGAGCATCTTAAGTGTACATTGATTTCACTTCCCTATTCCCACAGGCTATGCCTGCTCACAGGTCTATGTTTATGGGGATTTCCCACAAACAAGTGGAAGAGATATCTCCTTTATTTTTGCATTTTTTTCTTGTCAGTGGGGATCTACACAGATCCCACTTCTATTTTTATTTCTTCTCCTCTCCGCTATGTTTCTATTGAGCTGAACTAACGTCTTTCATAGATCAAGAGGAAAAAACACCACAGTTGAGCCAGCAATAAAGTAAGTTCAACTAATGCTCTCATCAGCGTGTTTCAGTCACTCGACAGAGCAGCTGGACATGGAAGGCAAATCCCCGACCTCTGCCCTCACCACTGACTGAGAACAGAGGGGCAGTAGCTTTTTCCAGCACTAGTCACCAGTTTACTAGAAAGCAGAAAAAGATCCTTCAGTTTATATCCCTTACAGCCACAGAGTAATAAAGGGAGAGAAAATCTTAGATGCAACATTCATCATGGCTGGACTTGATCCAATGACCCATAGGTGAAAAACTCTGCATATCCCATTACCATTTCTTTGAGTCATCCCAACCCTTTGTTCACCACCTTTATTAAAAGACCCAAAGATTAATGCAGGGAACAAATGGCAGAGAGCTAAATCTTGGTCTCTGTTACATCTTAAAAATGATGTTTCACAAGTGGAGTTCAGGGGAAAAGGTGTTTTGGTAGGGTTTTTTTGTTTTGTTTTGGGTTTGTTTTGTTTTTTCTTTACCTAGAACAAAAGTCACCATAAAATCTGATAGTACTGATAGGTGTCTAGTTTGAGGCTTCTATAACTTTGAAGTGATCATAGGTAAAGATATTGTTCAGAGTTTAACAACATTAAACGGCTTTATTATCTTTCCAATTTCAAAGCAGATGAGTGACTCAGTTCCTCCAGGAACACAACACAATTAGTCATCTGCACACATTACAGAACAATTAGGTTTTTTTCCTAACAAAATGAAAAACCTCTAATTATCTTTAAAATACTTGTATCTTATCTTGCTTTTAAATGTAAAGAGGGGGAATGTAGGCCAAATCAGAATTAAATGTATCTTGTTTACTTTGCTTTCTATCTTGGTCAAATTTGGACTATCATTTCAAATAAGCAATCACTCTTTACTTTCTACCATCGTCAAGGCTCTCGTTTACTCAAGATTCTCTTCATCTTCCTTTATTTTTAGGTGTTTGTGTCATCTTGCTAAACAGAAAGACAGGACTGACTGGCTTTTGACTATTCTGGACAAATCTATGCTGACTCAGATAATCTCTAATCTAAAAATGCATTTTCTGTCTTCCTCTGATTTCACTTGGAAGTTGATGTTGCTTCTCATATAAGAATTCAGGATGTTCAAAATACTAAGCAATTAAAAATACCCTGAAATTAGTGCTGACCCTGCTCTTGCCCCACTTGTTTATTTTCTGTAGTGTTAGATATTAACACCTGCAGCTTCACATTCTTAAATAACTACTAATTTTGCAGCTTACTCTTCCACTATTTTTTACCCAGAATTTATGCTTAGATAAGCATACACACATTCCCAAATTATTTAGGTAAGTTGCCAAGACTTTCTATTAAGTAAATAGCATGTAAAGGTCTGCAAGTGATGAGAGGAAAAAATACACAATTTTAAAATATTTAATAATGAAATAAGTACTTTTAAAAGTGTGATCTGTAGATGTATACATTGGTACAAATATCTTGGCTTACTGTCTCCTTACACTGCTAACACATGCTAATTTAATGTTTTCCTTTTTTATTTGGGAGCTCTCTCATTGCACATCCTCTAAATGACTTCAAGCAGTTCAGGAGTTAGCCTGGAGGGAGTAGGGGGGAAGGCACAAAATCCTCTTAAATATAAATACCCAATCCAGGCTAAATGTTGGTTCTTTTTAGGTTTAAGCTAGTAGCAAGAATAAACATTACTTTGCACTTTGTTCTGTGTAAATTTGGAGTGTTTAGCACTTTTTTTGCCACCCCTTACCCCACTCCAAACCACTAATTCTCACAGCACATAAATAGCCCCTAACCTGCAGCACAAAATGACACTCCTTGGCTCTAAGAACAGAAGAAACTGTCCTGGTTTTGTCTCTGCCAGGATTACAATGGAATTGGCATACTATAAATATCAGGTTCTTGCTGTAGCTTTTTACATGTTTAATTACTCAAAGTTTATATTTTGACCTTTTATTTCTTAAGTAATTTTCATAGGATCATAGAACAGTTTGGGTTGGAAGGCACCTTTAAAGGGCATCTAGTCCAACGTCCCTGCAAGGAGCTGGGACATCCCCAACCAGATCAGGTTGCTCAGAGCCCCCTCCAACCTGACCTTCAACATTTCCAGGGATGGGGCATCAACCACCTCTCTGAGCAACCCGTTCCAGTGCTTCACCACTGTTGTTGCAAAAAAAAAATATATGTCTTCCTTATACCAAGTCTGAATCTACATTCTTCTATTTTAGAACCATTACCCCTCAATCCTATCACAACAGGCCCTGCTAAAGAGTTCCTCCCCATCTTTCTTATAAGCCCCCTTGAGGTACTGGAAGGCTGCTATAAGGTCTCCCCAGAGCCTTCTCTTCTCCAGGCTGAACAGCCCCAACTCTCTCAGCCTGTCCTCATAGGAAAGGTGCTCCAGCCCTCTGATCATCTTTGTGGCCCTCCTCTGGACTCTCTCCAACAGCCAATTCATTATCCATGAAGTGGTCCATCCATCAAATCCATATCACTCCAGTTTAGAGATAAGGATGTCATGAAGGACAGTGTCAAATGCTTTTCTCCTCTGCTTCCAGTTCACCAGTCCTAGAGAGAGCTGAGCAACAGTTAACTCTACATAAAATATCCCTAGCACTTTTTCAGTAAAGAGTCCTTGACATGTTTTCGAACCACCTTCTGCCTCCCCTCAAGACCTAGGAAATCTACTTTTAGAGGCATAAGTGTTCACAGAAAGAATTGACAAAATTTGAAGAAGCAAAATATGACATTTGAATGTGTTTTTCAAAAAGTGTAAATATATAACTATGTCATTCAAACCATGGTATTTTGCTTAATTAGCTAATCAGAAAGAATTATCACTCAATAAAAGCTACGGAGATGTCGTGGTTTTGTTAGTGAGGGGGGGCCTAAGGTGGTAGCTTCTGTAGGAAACTGCTAGAAGTCGCTCCCCTTTGTTCAGTGGACTCGGCCAGGCCTAGGGCGGACCCGCTGCTGGCCAAGGCCGAGCCGATTGGTAGCAGAATGTCCCGTGATAACGCCTCTGTGATAACGTATTTAAGAAGGGGAAAACAGAAAAAAGAGAGAGAGAAGAGAAGATGTGAAGAAGCTGAGCGGGGGCAGAGATGCAGAGGGGGAGGCGCAGGCCTCATGGGCTTTGCAGGCCTCACCCTCTGGCCTCTCGCCAGGCAGCCGACTGGGCCCGACTCGGTCCAGCCCGGCTGCAAGAAGTGGAGAGGAGATGAGAAGTGAATAAGATGTAAAAAAGATCCTGAGAGACATCTACCAGCCTGTTGTGAGGAACGGCTGCAGACGCCAAGGTCAGTGAAGAAGGAGGGGGAGGACTAATGCGGCTCCTGGCCAAGATTCCCCTGCAGCCTGTGGTGACAACCATGGTGGAGCAGGTTGTCCCCCTGCAGCCCATGGAGGTCCACGGAGGAGCAGAGATCCACTTGGAGCCCATGAAGGACCCCGTAGCAGGGGAGGTGGATGCCTGAAGGCAGCTGTGGCCCATGGAGGGCCCGCTGGGACAGCTGTTCTAGAGGGACTGCACCCATGGAAGAGATGACCCACGCTGGAGCAGTTTCACAAAGGACTGTGGCGTAGGGGTGGGACCCCACGATGGAGCAGGGGAGGAATGTGAGGAGTTCTTCCCCCAACCACGAAAGCAGCGGCATGAAACAACACGTGATGAACTGACCGCAACCCCCATTCCCTCTTCCCCCCTGTGCCGCTCAGGGAGGGGAAGGTAGTAGAGATAATGTTAAGCTTGGGAAGAGGGAGGGGTGGGAGGAGGTTATCTTGTTCTCTGTCTCATTATCCTGCTGTTTGTAGTAATAAATGAATAGTTTTCCCCAAGTCGAGTCTGTTTTGCCCGTGACGGTAACTTTAAGGATTTCTCCCTGTCCTTGTCTCAAACCTCGAGCCGTTTTTCCTTATATTTTCTCTCCCTGTTCTCTCGGAAGGTGGGGGGAGTGAGAGAGAGACTGCGTAGTCTGGTCCTGATCAGGGCTGAATTACGACAACCTGTTAATTTTAATATCTCACATACAGAATATACTACACTGGAGATGGTGCTTTCCAGTGTCCTAATTGTTCTAGGTGATCTTCTTTCAAAGTGATAAAGCAGGGGCCTTAAATACACATTTGTTATCTCTAGACCACAACAAATCAAAGCTTCTTGTGAAAACGTTTCCAGCACTTGGAAAACTCAAGTTATCCATATTATTTCTCTAGTACGTCATCTCAGAAATAATGCAGTGTTGCTTTCTACAAACCCATGAAACTAAAAGTCTTCTTCCTTATCTTTGACACACTCCTCCTAAGAGATCACTTAAAAAGTGGGATGAAGACAATAGCTGAGATCTGTTCTTCTCTCGTACAGGGACACTCCTTACAAATCAGGAAAAAACTGATCAGGATCATTCTTGACATGCTGGTTCAAGACTGAACAATAAATCACTCTCCCCTCAACAAGTTCAAGATGTTGCTGCATACACAGCTGCAGGTATGTTTTGAAAAGCAACCCTATCCTCTAAACTCAAGAGGACAGGTTAAAAAAGAAGACCACAACACCCACCAAGAAGAAAGTGATGCAATCACATTTCTTAGTGCTCTGGGAGGACAAGAGCTTACACTAAAAGAAAGCCTCAGCTGAAACCAGTGGTATATACTCTGATATAAACAATGATGTCAACAATATGATCTGCCCAGTGAAAATATTAAGAATGCTGGAGGGTCCATTTGTCAAGAAAGCTATTTGTTTTGAACTATTCACTTAGTTCCTCAGTCAATAAATCCCAAGAATCTGGCTATTACATCCAGGCTATGATCTTTCAAACTGTGTTTAATTGTCATTACAAAAGATGAAATTCTCTCTCTCATTTTGAAACCGAGACAGAAATCATTACAAGAAAAAGAATTTAAAAAAAAAAACCACAAAACCAAAACCTCCCACAAAACAACAAACACCACCAAAACACTACAGCTCCCAAAACAAACAGAAAATTAACACGGCTTAATAAAATTCATGGGGTGGGCTTTTTATTGCTGCCGTTATCTAGAAGAGAATAGACATACTGACTAGTGCTCCCTCACTCAGAATCCCTCAACTGCCAACATTTGGATAAGCCTGTGGCTATAAATAAATAAATAAATACGTGTTGATTTATCTGTGTTATAAATATACTATTCCTCTCATATATGAGCAATTATAAACACATGAAATGCACAACACGCAGGGAGGAGGACAATGCATGGACCAGGGCTCCATTCCAGTACCCTCAGACTCAAGGCACGTCAAGTTCAATTAATTCAAGTTCAAGTTCAATTAATTCATTGCTACTTTCAAACAAAGCCACTGCAAACTCCATGCTCAGTGCCATGATGTTTCCCTGCTCGTTTCCACCACATACAAAATGGTACTTTACTCATTCTTCTTAAGAGGACATACAGGTTTTTACCCGCAATTTTCAAAGTTCACATACCATCTTTCTGTGGTACAGTCCACTTTTCAGATCCTCCTACAGAAACCCGAAATAGTTTGTCAGATCTGTATGTAAACCATGTTTCTCTGTAAAGCCTCAAAGAGAATTTATATTCATACTATATGCATGCCTCTACCCTCTGTGGGATACTGCCAGCTGAGCTAGGGTTTCTTCACCACCTAATCCAAGCACATCAAAGCATCTTAGCAGCTCTGGAATGAATAACTACAGGCTTTCATGACATAATTTATACACATATCTAATGTGGTGAGCCAAAGACATCTGCAGTCCAGTGAAGCAATCCAAGATTCAGAACTGTGGTCGTGCAAGTTCAGCCCAGCTCGTGAGGCTTCACAGGGATTAACCCAACTCACCATGTTCCCCTCCCCGCTGATGGGACAGGAGGTGGTATTAGTGAGACTGTCACAGAGCAGTGTTACAGCAGTGCCACTGCCTGTGCCGCTTCCAGGCATCTGGTAAAGCCATCCAGTCATAAAGCTTTTACATCAGCTCGGTGCATGGCAGCATTTGGGATGTATTCTATCACTAAAGTAGTTTTTTGTTAGATCTGCACCTGTCAGCATTCAGGAAACGGCAGCATCCCCAGCATTTGGGCATCCCCACGTGTCCCAGTAAGCTTACATCTACAGAATGAGTTACAGCATTACCTCAGAAAATTTTATTTTTATTTTTTAAATATTTTTATCTCTGATCAAAGCATTCAAAGTTAGGCTTCAGAAAGCAGCTGTGTATTAGTTTTTCTTTTTGCTCAAATGCTCCACATTGCTCTTTATATAGGAAATTCAATAGACCATAACCTTTTCCTAATTTAAATTCCCCCATAAGCCATCCCTTGTATACAACTTGGCAAAGTGGACTTTACCTGAATAACTGAAATACAAAAAAAAAAAAAGGTAGAAAGAATTTGATGCAACTCAGCCTAGAAATTCAGAAAGGCAAAATTGTTGTCATATCACTGTATTACTGAAAATACAGCCCTTCTACTTCTCATCCCTCAAATAATTTCTTGGGTTCATATGACCCAAGACATTTAATTAGATACCAAGCTCCTGGAGGCAGAGACATCTTCTGTCTGTAGCTATGATGCTCTTAGTGTGGTTTTGGGCATGGTGAGATAGTTTCCAAAAAAACTTTGCTTAAATAACCTGAATCCAATTTTCCTTTCTCTTTAAGCACCTGAGTAACTCACCAGATCCTTACAAGGTTTCAGCAGGATGGGCATATAGCCCACTAGATGTTCGCTGTGATTTTTGTCTTGAAGTGTCACAATGGCAACATCTGACTGCAGAGGTTTTTTTTGTACAATACTTCAGTGACTTTGTACTTTATTCTGGCATTGTAGAGGAAACAGTCTTCTCTTGAATGTCTGGATTCAAAGGAAACTGAAAACCAGGCCCCTGGCACATCAACAATGATATGTAATATTTAGTGGGACTATCCAGGGATTATCTGAAAAAATAGTTGAGAGAACAGGATATATAAATAATTGTACTTCTAAATTCACGCCTGTGAGCAAAGCTGTTAACTATTTTTTGTTTGTTTGTTTTGGAGAAGGCAATCTTAGTCATCTCCTCTACAGACAAAAAAAAAAAAAAAGAAAAAAAAAAAGTGATGCTCCATGATGTCCTCAGACAGAAGCTTGTTAAGCCAAACCAAACGATGTGTCACTGCATCACTCACATATCTCATGGAAACTGCAGTTCAAGGGCCTTCCGCTCTCCTTCCAAACTCTGGGCTATGGAACTTTTTTACAACAACCAGATCTCCCTTCTACTTTTAGTCAAGTCACAAGTCTTACAGGCTCCATCTATAGCTTGCTTCAAGGAAACGTAAATAAGATGCTCTTGAGCTACAATTCCCATAAAGCATTTATACCTGGGACATAGTTATATCTAATCATGCTTCTGCCTCTAAAGAAACCAAACAAAAAGTCATCCTTTCTGGAGGCCCTGTGAAAAATGCTATTCACTAGCTCTTCCCTTCCCATTCCAAGATGGAAATGATTGCCAGTAAGCCTACGTCCTACAAGACGGGCATTGCTCTTTTCTGTAACTCATGACCAATGATTACTAGATTCAGTTTTAAAAAAAAAGAAATCAAAGGAAGCTGCTCTAGATGGGGACTTGGCTGTTGAAAATGTTGGACTTTTGAAGAAGTCCCCTTTTAAATTAGTGAAACTCTGTCAAAGTATTTCTTCAATTGCTAGGGGGAAAACGGTATGATGAAATATTCAGTTTGACTCATATCTCTATCTGAACAAGTAAAGGTGTCCCAATGCAGTTTGACGTTTCTTATATAAGGCATGAGAATGACAAGCCAAAGAACTAGTTAGCTAGTTTTCTCTCCAAAGTTCATTTTCAATAATTTAGATATTTACCAACACTTTATTTAAGCTCTACCATTCAACTGGTTCTGTGCTCCACGCTGTGTAAATCAGACTTGGAGAATACTACAGAAAGGCAATACATCTTCTTTATACCTGTTGACATTGTAAGCTTTGATCTTTAGGTCTGCCTTAGGCTAGGATCAGAAAAGAGGGAGCAAAGCCAGAGCCTTTAGTTTCACTAGGCTGTTTTGATTCAAGTTATAGGGATACACTGATCCACTCTATTAGTCACATCTTTCCATCTGTCTGCAGTGCCAGTTGGACATAAATGAGAAAAAAAAAATCTTTTAGTTTCTTGTCCAAGTATCATTAAAACCCCTCACTTAAAAAAAATCCTTAGAATAAAAATCAAACATAAGATAAAAACCAACAACAGCTTAAGCTGGATTACCGCAGAAAGACGAGAATGTGCTCTTCAGGTAAAGTGCTGACCACTTACTCAAGTTTTAAGTGCACATTCCCTGTGTATTTAAAACACATGTTAAGGACTCAAGAGTTCTTCAGCAACAGAAATCCCCATTGCCATCTGCCTACAGTCCCTTTCTGTTACAACATGTACATGCATATATTGCTTTGCAGACTCCCTACAAACAATTTTGTGCCAAGCATCTGAGACTCAAGCTATAATATCTAGTTAAAGTGATAACTACAGTTTTGGCCTTGGTTCTTTTCAAAGTGAGTTCCAAAGCCCTTTTTTTCCTGATGTTATTTACTATGTCCTTGTTGTAGATTAGTTTGAATTGTCAGACAAAATTTCCCTGTTCAATAAATGGTGTTACACAAGCATTTTTTCATTAGAGTTTTCACAGCAAGTGGGTGGAAGTCAAAGTGAAATGAATTTAGGTAATGAAATTTAATTGAAACCCACCTAACATAGAAACAACTGTACTTCTCGGAAGTCATATGTTTCAGTTGTAAAACTTCTCTCAATGCCTATGCAGACAGGTTTACTGGGAAAATAAACAAAGAAAAAAGCAAACAACAACAAAACCCCAGAGCACTTTAGGGTAGATTTTCATGGATTTTAGTTGATGCAGGACTACTAGTTTCATTATTTTTCACTGCAATTTCCGCTTCCAGATCCCTTAGGCCCATTTTCAAACTCTGCTGAATTACCATGGTTGTATATTCTTTTATCAAACAACATATATATAAAGGCTGCAATACCCAACAACTGATGAAGTGTTTGCAAACTTAATCTCCATTTTCTTAAAATTGGGCATTGCTATGACAACGTACTACTACCACACCACAGCTCCAGTAATGCAGGCTGCAGGAAACACTATTCATCCGTCTCTACATTACTTTCCTCTATATTCTGCCAGATTTCCAATTTCCTGTCTTCCTTATTTTCAATCCTTGAGAACGCAATTCAGCCAGTGTTTTAATTTTCACAGGTAGAATGTATTATAAGCCTTACTTTACTTGCTCACAGAAGAAACACCTATTATAGTCTCTAGCATGGGGTCTTCAGGTCCTCTTCTGAACAAATGTCGCTGTAAACAACCCATTTTAGCTTTTGGCAACATTAACCTCATTCTTTAATAACCCCATTCGGGTTTTCCAACAGCCCCAACAGCCCTTGGCTTGATGGCAGATTTCTTGTACACATTTTTTTTTTATATTCGGCATATTTAACCTGGTTTGTCATGTATCACTTACTACTTTTGCTTCCTGGAGTTTCTATGCTTTCCTCAATTTTTCCTGACATATCTTTTTATTAAGTTTCTCCTTCAATATCTGACACTTCAAATAAGCCAAGTCTTATTTATACATCAAATACACTTCCTTTGGTTTTTATCAGTTAATTAAAAAAGACAAAACCCCCTTATTGATCTCAGTGTGTTTTTCCCACCAATTTCACTAGTCTCTCATACAGTAGATCAGAGTACAGACAGAACATGTTTGGCTGAAAAACTATTCCTTTGAAAACCAAAGCCCTCAATCAAGTTAAAAGGCCTTTGGAGAACAAATTTCATTTGAAGGTCCACCAAAAGCAACAGGTTAACATTAAACATTTTTCTTAAAAAATCAAGCAATGATGGAGGCCACCAAAGTGAACACAAAGGACGTCCAGAAAGAATCTCTCAGATGGGGAAAGTAACATCCTGAGAACAAGGAATTCAGGTTGCCAGCTTTACAGGAGATATTTCTGCTGGCCAAATAGCCGTTGCCAGCATAAAGGCAATTATTAAAGCAAAAATAAAACATATACATACAACCACATCCTACCAAAACACAAAGCAAAACAAAAAAATATTTATTTTAAACTATTCAAATAATATTTGATGGGTAACATGGACTATCTGCTAGAGGTTCAGTCTCTAGCCCCCAGCTTCAGCTTTCAGCCTCCATTCTCGTACTGGTTTCTCTAGAGAACGCAATGGCAAATTAACACACTGTTTTATTGCATGATGTGGATGTCTGCCTATTGAATATTAGAATGAAAACCCACCCATACAGATTTCATGTAGGACATCAAGCAGCCATTAAGGAGAAAGAGAAGGCTTACTTCTTACTAAAATTTCCTAAACTACAGTGAGCGAAATTTAATGGTTCTACACAATGTTAGCAATCCCCCCGCATCATCTAGCCCCACCTAGTTGCAGTTTTAAAAATATATCCAGTTCATAATATTTTATTAGCTTATATAAAACATGACATTCATCTGTTCCAAATATCCACTTACTGTTCTTAAACATATATTTTATTAGTATTTTAAGCCTAGATTCTTACTATTTTGCAAAGAAATCATGTGTTTAAATTGTTTTATGCCCTGAGCAATATCAGTACATAACTTTTATGAGCAACACACATTCCTAATTACACTCTTTCCATCCTTGCTTCACGATACAGCATTATTGATATTCTAGTGCTGGTCCACTAGTCAATGTACTCCAGATATCCCAGGTCACAGAGAATAAGTCTGTTACAGTGCTGCTTGAGAGCCTTGCTCTTTAGCTAAGGTATATGCATACTTTTTTTCCCCTTGGAGAACTCCTCTGATGATATAAAATAAATTAAAAAAATATATATAAAAAAAAGAAAAAAGAAGCCCACCTACAACAATACAGCTTTGATTTCAGCTGCCAAAGCACTGTCAGTGACTCCAGACAGAGTCCAGCAGAACTTGCATCCACCTGAGTTCTCATATTCAGGTCAGACCAAATACATTTTGAATTCTTCAACATTTGATATGCCACCTTCGTATGTATAAGCAGTTCAAGTATAACAGAATCTTAAGCCAGTACACCATCAGACTTCTACAGGCTGAACTGTTTTTCATTTTGCCAACAGCTTGCATATCCCAAAGCGTACATGTCAGAGAGCTTGTACTGTTGGCATTTCTTAGGTCTTCCAAAAAACCTCTGCTTTGATTTTCTTCTGACTTTACAAAAACAAGCACCTTCCTTTTACAAACAGTCTAAGCAAATCCTTGGAAGCTATTATGTTGGACCCTTTGCCAAATCTGGGCTGCACATGGTTTGAGCTGTCTTCTCCCTCCAGTCCTTATCTAATCTCTTCTTTCAGACTTTGCCATACTATATACCAAATATGCCTGTAAGCTTCAAAGGAAGAGAAAAGAAGGGGCAGTAAGGAGAACATCCAAGAATGGAGTATATTTGCGCCCAGAGGGTCCAACCTATCTGCACAAGACCTATCTGTCTCCACTAGACTTGTTTGCTCTCCATGTCATGTGACAACAGAGCAAGAGAAGAAAATATGCTGTACTAAAATTTGAACCTGTACCTACTGGGCTGGAAGTCTCAATGATATAGTGCAGGTTTGACAACAACGTCTGAACCCACACTGCTTGCTGGAGCTGTTGATAAGCTTCTATCCAGTATGTTGAAGCATTACCAGTCTATTCTAATGTCAGCTTTATTTTAAGCAGAATTTTAGAGAGGTGGTAAAATGAGACATGAGACTCCAGTCAAGAGAAAGGCAGACTGAAGAGAGACTTTCAGACAGGCAAGATGAATACACAGTTGTAAAAACATATCAAGACATTAAATATCAATGATCTAGGATCGTTCTGTATACATTTAATACATTTCTGATGAAAGCAGGGTGGGAAAACAAATACACCACTACTTACATATATAGAAATACTTAGTAAAGACATGATGAATATAGCTATCTTAGCAGAGACACTTAGGACTCCATTGCATTAATATGTCTGGAAATTTATTTACTAAATGCAGTTGGTAGAGAATGTATTTTCCCATAACACTTTCACTTCCTATTTTGGTTAAAAAGACAAAATAAAACAAAATCAAACCACCAAAAAAAAAGAAAAAAAAAAAAACAGAAGAGGAGAAAGAGGTGGTTATAGAGCAAGAAAAAAAAATAGGCTCTATATGGTGTTCAGTCTAGAGGAGGAAAGAAGTAAATTCTTGTTTTCTTTCTGGCACAATGGTTTATTGTAGGACAAAAATTCAATACAAAGATCAAGATCTCTCACTGAAATGGGTCAACGCTGTCCATGAGTCAGAAAAAATAGATGATAGAGACTGTAAAAGCAAATTAAAGTAGGGGTCCAATTCGAGTTGAACTATAATTTTCTTACCTGGACAAGATTAGAAAGATGACCTCACTGTATGGTGACATCTTACTGTACTAGATGATAAAAATCGTATGCTGCACTTCTTGGAGGGAAGAGATTCACATGTTGCTATACCTTCTTCAGTGATGGTCACCTAACATACAGAAACCAGCATCTCAAAAACTATGACTGGATTTCAATGAAGAAAATATCTTAAGAACAAGCAGCAAGTAATTCCAGGCTTCTCCCTAAAATTTCATCTTTCTAACTAGCTGTTAACTCTTGTTTGGTTCACAGAAGCAATTAGGACTGACATGCTTGTACAAACATGCATTAGTATTAAATTTTAACTGGAATAAAACAGCTCATGATATTTCTGGCACATCTGAGCTCTGACACAGAATTAGTAGATTGATACGAGTCACTCTTATTCCTCAGACTTCAATGCAAAGCATGAAGTTCAGAGTAACTTCTAATACATAAATAGTAATAATTGAAGTATATTTTCCAGCTTTGTTTGTAGCACT
Source organism: Chlamydotis macqueenii (assembly GCF_036417535.1). Taxonomy (NCBI): domain Eukaryota; kingdom Metazoa; phylum Chordata; class Aves; order Otidiformes; family Otididae; genus Chlamydotis; species Chlamydotis macqueenii. The sequence goes on along the minus strand of NC_141556.1, from coordinate 95,396,691 downwards.
GTTTGGGCTTCACACATCCAGAGTTCAACTGGTAACAGCCTTTCTTGGAAGACAGTGTGAGATCTTGGAAAAGTACTAAGCTAGATTCATGAGGTTGAATAAGACATTAGTAGCAATTACTTCAGTAGAACTACAGATACGTTAATCACTTTATGAACTGTAGACTATACATATTTTTCTCCAACATGCTGTTTTACAAATCATCCTTTCAAAATACTAAGCATTCCCAACATACTTAGATTTTGTCCTGAGATTTCCCTCAGTATGTTACTCTGCTGTCCATGAAAAGTTTCAGCCTGATGCACTCCTTGCTCAAACAGTACTCCCAAATTCAACAACAGTGCTTTATGGCACGAAGGCTTCATAATATATATAAACGCAACATGTGCTATAGTTAAAACTCTATCTGTCATATTTTGCCATGTCTACCTTTTTGCTTTCATCTGTTATTACCACATCCCTGATACCCAACTAAACGGACAACATGTATTGAAGTGGGGTTTGCTATGGAAGAATATGCTCCTGAATATGCAATGTGTGCTCTTTTGCTGCCGGGTCCTTTACTAAACTACCTGAATATTAGTGACCCGAAATTGATATGATTAAGGTTTAATGAACTACTGATTAGCACTAATGAACACAACTGAACACACATTTTATTAAATGATTTGTCTCTTCTGAAATGAAAGTAATGTTGGGCCCATTAATAAAAATTATTTGGGTCATTTCTGAGCAACTGTTGCACTCCTTGGAGAAAAAGGAAAGAAATCAGCCAGTCTGCCATCTGGTTAGTGTTTCAGTAGGTCTAACACATCAATAGTCAGGGTTCACAGGCTGTATTTTCTAGGCTTAGTAAGGTTAAGTAAAAAAAATAAGTAGGTTTCTATGAGTGCCTTTTGACAGAAGAGATATGTCCTTATGACATGGCAGGAACTGAAATTATACAGCCAACAAGAAAAGGGAGGACTTTGCCCCCTAGGTCAAAGTACTACAATAGGTGTGACTGGGAGAAAGATAGTATGCATATACACACACACAAAAAAAAAACCCTCGAAGTAAAAAAATTCCCCACCACCACACACACACCACAACCAAACATGATTATAAATATATTCTTTCATATTGTTGCATATTTTCTACATAACCTTCTAGCTGACAGCATTTTGGAAGCTACGTGTACCAACATCTGTCCATCTACCACAATATACTGCATTAGTTTACATACCATCTGAAAACTTAAAGATAGAAACGATATCCAACACACTTTACAGAAAGACTGAGGAAGTGTTAATGAACAATTGTTCCCATTAAGTGAGAGTAAGATGGAGCTAATTGTCTTACAGTACAGAGTCATAAAACATCCAAAAATACTCTTGGATCTATGATGACAAGTGATGAGAACATCACTTTTGGCTTCTATTTTAGAATCGTATGTCCCACAGTATCTAATATGACATGTTGAGTTATTAAGATATCATTCCAATTAACAAGCAAGATTGCTACCAAATAGTTGGCTACTTCTTACATTAACTCAGTTTTCCCCATGAGGATTTCTTTCCAATTATTCAATCAGATATGAAAAGGAAGGAGGGACAAGAACACAGCCCAGGGCAGTGTTCTTCAGAGACTGCATTATCTGCTAGGAAGTAACATAAATAGACAGTGGACCTCCAAGTACTGAAAAATTTACTCATTTTCTTTCTATTATGATAAATACTAATATTTGCCATTCCAGCAGCACAGCAATGCTGAAGTAAAATCTGTATGTTTTTATACAAGTGCCTATCTCCAATACACATTATATTTAAGGCCATGATGATGCTGCAGAACCTAAAGAAAACCAGTCACATATCACAGAGTTCCTGGCATAGTAAAAAAAACAAAACAAAACCAAGAAATGACAACAACAAAAACCCCCAAACTCCAGCCAACAGGAACCTGTTGACTGGATGGGGTTTTCTCTAGTGCAGGCTCATAAGTTTTGAAATCATATATCTCTTTGTTAAATCAAGTCCTACTAATGTCAAAAGAAAACCCAAGAACACAGCTAGGAATTCAAATAGAGTATTATGATATAAACCCTCCGTACACAAACAACCAGACCCAATATCACTCACATATTAGCTGGAATGATTAATGTAGAAAAATAGCAGCACAAATAGAAAGACTAATGAGACCTTTATAAGCTTATTTTCATGTGATTAAGTATAATGGGCTAAATTCTGCTTCAAGTTGTTCCAAAGCAAAACCAGAAGAATCCATATGCATTTCATCAGGTCTTCTCTGCATCAGGAAGAGAGAAACTGCTGGCAGAATTTGACCTATTGCCAATAATAACAGCTTAGCAAAACAGCTATTTTTCTCTACCACGTAACTAATTGAATGAATCCACAAAGTCTCAAAATAGATCACTGCTTAGAAACTTTGAAAGGTTCAAGGCATAATGGAGGAAAAGACAGAGCACACAAAAGTGGAAGAGTGAGCAGTTAACTGCAACGGGCCTAACCCAAAGCCTTGGGAAGTCACAGGGAATCTCCCTAAGGATTTTAGTCTTTGGACTGGTTTTACTGATGAAGTGAGCATATTGATGCTCACCTTTCCTACCATACAGATAAACAAAACAGGAAGAGACTCTCTCTTTTGCTATTGATTGTTTATGGGACTGAAGAGGCACAGGGAGGCTGTGTAGAAAGCTTCCCTTTGGATGAAACAGAGGAAGACCACTCAAGCTCTCTACACAAAAGCCACTGAAGTGCTGAGACAGGTACACCAGGAGCTGGAATGCGCATTGCTGCCACTTTTAAAATATTTAGTACAGGTTTCAGCATGCACCAGTGATAAAAGCGGGACTTCAGAAAGCAGAGTCTCCCTACAGAAACTCCTGAATGTCATCCCTTCATTAGCGGCTCCTCCGTTTCCAGAAGAAACACTTTGTCCTCACTTGATAAGTAGAGAGTTTCTTCAATACCAACACGCACAATTTATGCTCGTTATCTTCTCACCTGCTTAAGCAGACAATCTTCCTAGTTGTTTACAGAGAAAACATTCACTTTCATTTGTGGATTAGGATATCACTACTTTAAAGAGTACTAAACCAACTTCAAACCTCAGCTATAGATGCCAGCTTTAATTAAAAAGCAAAGAAGAAAATTAATATATGTTTTAAACTTGCAGAAGTATACCCCAGTGCAGAATATTGAGGGGAGAGGGTTGTTTTTATTAAGTAGGGTCTTCAACAAAACCACCATTGCTAAAAATCACATAGAATAACTAAATTAATAAGTAGGCTGCTGTGAAATTTAGCCTAAGAAAATTAACCAATGTGTCACATAAATGTATGTGATTGCAAGCATTATTTACAGAAATGAGGGCCGTAGTATATACATGCTATAGACAAAAACTAACACTGGTTCTAGGAAACAGACATTATAAAATGCTGGCATGAGAGCAAGCATTTAGTATGTGATACATCAGAATTTCTAGGGCATAAAACAACCACTAGCTGCTTGGAATCCTCTGTGAGAAAGGGGTTTTTTTTTGTAATATACACTTTTAAAAGTCTGGTACTATGTACTACCAGTGCTTCTGATGGACTTTTGTTCTGATCCACAGCTAAAATTGCTTCTAAGACCATGCTCATATTTAAGTTATAAATGAATATAACCCCAAACTAAGAAAAATCTGTAGAAACACACCAAGACATTTTACTCGGCCTTGTCCCTGAGAAAACTGTGTTGAAAGATAAAATGGTCACTTTTAGAGCTTAAAACACAAAAGGGAGTGGCAGGATTTATACTAATAAAAGCAGTGGTTTCATGTGTAAGCAGCTTAAGTATATTTATTTTTAATAAAAACACGAAACTGGCTTGCTATAAACTTTAGCAGATGCACGTTATTTGACAGGAAGAGTGAGTATATTCCTCTGCAATGAAAAAATTGAAAAGACTGTTTAGAAAATACTCCCTTGGAGTTGTAATAAATATTAAGCATCAGCAAATCTATTTCTATTTAATTACAAGTAAATTAGAGGTTTTTTTAAACATTAAGAACCTGCTTCATTTTTTAGGAAAAGCTTCTCAGGGGTTGGAAAACAGCAAAGACAAAATCAAGGGCTTAGGAATAAGGAATTTAAAAAATAATTACATCTTCATTTCTCAGGGAAAATATAAGTTATGTATTATCTTAGCATCTTATAAAGAGATAAAACATTAAAGTTATGTACCTAAAACCATACATTATTCATGAACTGTGAAACGTGCATCCTTAACTAGTTATTCCCCCTCAGAATGTAATTAAACCCAATGGTTCTTCTTTCAGGGCGTGTAAGAATAACAAACGAGACTGTTAAATAAAGAATTGAATTAAAGCTCCTGGTAAATTTATTTGACAAGAATTTCCATTATGAGGAAAAAGAAAAAAAAAAAAAGAAAAGAAATATTTTCAATTGCTTGTACAACTACAGCTTCAAGAGTTCTAGAAAATACATGTCTAAATTTAACAGAACTATGTTCTTTTTATCTAGGCAAGTCATCTCTCCTATTTAAACTTCTTTAGCTACCGTCAGATGATTGACGGATGGATACCATTCAAGATACCTGTGTTTGGACTGAGTGGCAGCCTGAAAGTCTTGGGGGACTTTTCTGTGCTTGTACCACAGGCAATGGGTCAAAATATTTACTTCAGACAACAACCATGAAACTTCATTTGCTGCTGTTATTTTCTTCCTAATTAAAGACTCATTTCAAAGCAGAGTGGAAATAATGTGTCTGCTGTGGTTAATATTTAATCAGTAGTCCAGCGTGCCAACCATGCATCCCTTGTAATAGCCCTGGATCCCACTGGGATGCCATATGGCTGTATTCAGAAGACTGGAAGCCACAAATGACCCATCATGGGTTGAGTGATAGTATGAATCAATGAGGATACTAATTATTGGGTTTGAAAAGCTGACTCATCTGTTGTGGGAGTGAACATTATCTTAACAACCTTGAGTGTTTCACATCATAATATGTGATGTACTATTAGCAAAAAAAAATAAATAAAGCAAACCAGATTCAAATTAACCAAGTTTTTCTAGCCATTTACTGTTAAATAATTTAAATATGATTTATCTGTATACAACACAAGCATGATGCTTGTATTAGTTGTCCAGTCCAAGGATCACATCATAAATAAATTCTGATTTGGATCTATTTAGAATCCAGACCCACAAATGTCCCTATAGGATCTCCATCCTTTCTTACACAGTCACAAGAAGAGCTTTATTTCAAATCCATTTCTGCAAATGGAACATTTCTCTCAGGTTTCACAAGGACCTGGACTAGATTCTGAAGTACAGAAACTGGGAAAGCACTTAGGCGTACATTCAGCCCTCTGGGAGAATAAACATGTATGGCATCTCCTGAACGACTATCAAGCCTGGATTTGCTGCTTGTGTGTTCAGCACACCTAGAAGCCTATCCATAAGCTGCCCTCTAGAGAGCATAGCATCCCCCTCTGCTGTGCTCTTCCAGCAGCTCAGTACGTTTTCCCAGTATGTTAGAACTCCTGATAAAAGAAAACCTCATTACTGTTACTGATTCATTACGGATATCTCAGAAAGTAATTTACTCTGAAAAAAGGACTGCAATCCAGGGAGTGCAGGATCCCACCTTCTGTAGCAGGATGTTAGGCAAATAGGATACAATCAAGTATATCAAGGATCTTTGTGGAAGAGGAAGCTGTAAATAAAGTGATCTAAGAAAGTCGCAGTTGTGAACAACCGCTCATCTTCGATGCTTAGTTTCAAGCCAACATTTAATTGTTTAGCCAAAGTGAAGCTGGAAACAGTTGCTGCTCCTGAAGTCAATAGTGTGACACACGTTTAAAGACCACACACAAAATTCAGACTCAAACAACATATCACGGGTAGATCCTTCCTTTACAGAGAATTGTCTTTTTTTCTCATTAGTAGTAGTTTGTCTATTGCACAAAGAGGTCCCAACTCAGCATGCAATATCCGGCAGAAAAGAGTTAGTATAGCTTTAAATTTTATCTCCCTCCATTGCAGAAACGGTGACTACTAAGCCTGTGTTGTAGGTACTTCTTAAAATTCAGATCAGGCTTTAGGGTCACTCAGTGAACGCGGGGCAAAATGAACGCTAGCATCATCCTCCGCAGGCACTGACTCCACGCCTGGCAGCTGCGGGCCAGGGGACCCTTACCCCCCGACTTGCTCGCAAGGGTATGGCCAGCAGCATCTCTGCCTCTCCTGATCCCCACCCCCCCCCCACCCCCCCCCCCCCGCTTCGCCTTTGCCCAGCTCCCGAGGAAACCCAAACCAGGGCCCGGGACTCCCCAGTGCGGATCTTTGGTCCCCTCTAGTGGCAAAGCGCTGACCCTGCTGGGAGCCGCGGCCTCCCGCTTAACTCCTGCCTAGCCCTTCAGCCCGAGGGTCGCTCCTTCACCTCCTTACACGGCGCATCCCGATGGGCAAACCATCCACGAAGGGTTTTGTTCTGTTATTAGCTCATGCTGTGCCAACAAAGGCTGTGTGCTCACGCTGGCCACTGAGCGTGGCTGGAAAAAGATGCACAGCCTCAGAGGCTTGGATGACACTTAATCTGAGCATCACACTCTCTGAAAGAGAGATACACTGTATTACAAAATTAGAAAGCAAACAGTATAATTATCAAGGAGTGAGGAAGTATTCCAAGATACACACATTTCCATGAACATGACCATCTATAGCATTGCTGGTCTGTGTTCCTTCGGGAGGCTTATCAAATTGGGAAGGATTCTGCACAGGATAAGGCATTTCTTCTAGTAAAAAAGACACCTCCTTGCCTCGCTTTTCTTTGAGCCACTGGAGACTTCAATTCTGCAGCTGGATCCAGGCCAAACTATTAGTCTCTGTGAAAAGCAGCGCCGATTTCAATGAGACTCCACACTGAAGTAAGTAGCATTGACTAATCTTGGGACTTGCATCGCTGCAAATCATGAAGCAAATGGGCTCTCTACTCAGCCCAGCTCTGGAAGTTGTGAAATTGTACAAGAACCTCAGACTTCACCTACTCCTGGTCACAGAGAAAACCTGGAAAACAAAACTCCTAAAGAATAAAGAAATGGAAACAAATGAAAAGAAGCAGTGTTGTTCTTAGGAAAAGAAAAAAAAAAACAAATTTACATTCAATTTTGGTTTGCATAATTTCTGTTGATTGCTGATTATTAAAATCGGCAGTACTGGGTACAGGCTTAGTCTGATGGTCATCATCGACACTACTGTAGTCCGTACCAGTGAAATCACTGGCAGAGAAAAGGTAGCAGTAGTAGTTAATTTTGAGTTAGATACATAGGCATTTTAACACTTTTCTCAAGTAGACTTTTTAAGTAGGGAGCAAATGTAAGAATACAGAATGCACATATTCTCTTTCTATGTTTGTCACACCTTGTCACCAACGCTTTATCTAGAAAAAGAGACATTAAAATACTGGGGAGGGGTCATCCTCCAGGAGGATGCATAGCTCTCATTTAGCCCTCAGTAAACAAACAAATTAGTTATGGAGGAAGGCGGGCAATCTACAGCATCCCAGGCACTTCTGTCTCCAGCCAGGCTGAAGATTGTCTGTCTGCACAGAGTAATACAGCACAGCAGTTTCCAAGCAGCCTTGTAGTTCTTCTCTGCTCCCTGCATTTGGTGGGCATTTTTTTTCATTTTACACATTGTTCAGAACTTGCTGCAGTGATTGCAGAAGTTATATAACTGTCAGATGCTCATAAGAACGACAACTATTTCTCTATTTTGCTGGAAATCCTTCCAGCATTGCTTTTCACAGAAACACTAGCACAGAAATAGCTGCATGGTCACAGTGGAACTCTACCTCTTTAGGTGCAGATAAGATAATCTTTTAACTAGCAGATTGTTATTAGTTTATTCCTATATTGTTATGTGGTACATTGCTCTGCTGATGTATCAGATCATGTTAGGTACTGATTTTACCTATCTAAGCTTCAAAAAAAGCAAATACAACTTATTTGTCTTTTATAATTTAATAACATCTCATTTCCCCAGCACCCTGTTCAGTGTTAATAGTCCATATAAGAGCTCATTCCTGTTATTAAAGCATAAAAGAAGAGAGGAAAAGACACAAAAGGGAAAGATTGCAGCATGGTCATTGCTCTGAGTCCCAACTCCCAGATTTACCAGGTGCTTGACCGAGCTGAATTTGATCAGCATGTTATGTTACTGAAGGTCTACAGAGAGAAATTATTATCTCAAAGCACATTGCAAACATTGAGTTAATTCTATAGAAAGACACCCCTGTGAAGAGAGAAGGATAATTCCTTATTTAATCAATGAGGAGAAAAATGAAGCACAGAAAAGTTAAATGACTCATCAAGGTCACACAGAACAGGTTGATTCTGCTCACAATGAAACTTGCTTTAATGTTAACAGGAGTGAGATTAGATCAAATTCAGAGACAGAGTTGGCATCAAACCCAGATTGTGGATTAGCAGCTCTGACCTTTCCACCATGAAGGCACACTTTTTCCAAAGCAAGAATTACTCTTGAAAAGAAGGTTACTTGTTTGCTTTTCTATCCAGATACAAATACCTCTATGCAGGATATCCAGGTGATCTCACCCTGCGTCCTTCGTATACACACATAGACTGTGTTAGGCAATAAAATACTCATGCCAGAGCAACACAAGCTTGCATGAAACTGCATAATTTATTACTGTTGTTACTATTTGCCCAAATAGTAAAGTAATGTTTCAGAGGAAGCAAAACTATTTCTTCAACTCTGGTGAATAATGTTCTGCAAAGTAGGGAGAAAGACTACAGTATAAAACAGAAAAACAGAGAACTCTTTGGCAATGGCAGTCTTTCATTCAGATCTTGTCACAAAAACTAAATTTGCATTTCAATACAATATTTTTGTCAAAGAAAAAGGTGGACTTTCTTTAAATATTTAAAGTGAATCACAACAGTTCATTTTAGTCTGAATGAAACACTTTGAATGACCTTTATGTTTGTTCAGTCTTATTTGCTAAGATGTTTCTGTTCTGAACCAAATTCTCACCTCTTCTTTTGATTTTACAATTTGGCTGGTGAACTGAAAAAATCCTGTCATCACCCAATTTTATCAGGATTTTACAGATGAGGAGCTGAAGCCCAAATAAATCATGTGAATTCTTCAAGCTAGCACAGAAAGTCTGTGGCAGAGCAAGAAATTGGATCAACTCTGCCAGACTAGTGGTAACACCATCATGCTTAGATCATCCTTTGTGTGAGTGTCTGCAGTATCTTGTTTAGCTGCAACAGATCAAACACATGAACTGAAATAAAATGGGCAGAATCATGTGGTCAAAATAAGTTGCTTGTCCTCTGAAAACATCCATTAGATTTAGGAAGAGAGATTGGAAGAAGATGAATCACAGCACTGTCTCTCTGCTCTGTACAAAGAGATCGCTGGTTCTGCCAGACGCCTATGGTAAGAAACATCCCACTGCTCTTGCAGCATGCGTCTGCCAAAGTAAGCTGGGTCACGCCCAGATGGCATGGGAGAATGCACACCCCAACTGTGTAAAGCCGTGTATCCACCCAGAGTAGGTTCAGCTCCCTGAGCAAGAAGCACTCCCAAAGCTGTCCAGGTGAACATGATCAGCTTGGAACAGGTACTTCTCCCCTAGCTTTCTCTCTCTTATGGCTATTGCTGTTATTTCTGCATCACTTTCTACTACAACCAGGTTGTTTAAGTTTTTCTTGCTGCTTGAAAAAGAAAAGCTGTTAGGGATTTCTTTGCATCAGGACATGTCAGGGTTAATATTCCACTGCCGCTCCTTGCCCCATTTCCATCTGGTTAAGTTACTTGAGGTTTCCCTACTTGCCACGCTTGTTTCAATGAAGAGTTATTAAACATAAAAGGAGCAACATCAGAGTCTCCTGAAACAACCTGAGAACTGGCTGTGCATCTAGTGACATTGCCTGAAAAGATGGCAATGAGAAACAAATATACCTCAAATTCCCTAGGTATACAGATACCACTTAAGCATATTACAAAGCATTATGTGAACTACTGCTCCCCTTCCAGTCTTGTTTTCAGCAAACATTTAATTTGCAGAGCTATAGCTCTGGACAATGTGTTATTATGTTGGTTGTTCTTATTTAGGAATAGATCCAAATCACAACATTTGGAGCCAGCATCAGCACACCCTGAAAACCTGTGTCTGCTTGTAAGAAGAATGTTTTAGGTTTTTTTCAAGTTCCTTCATCCTCTCCTATATTTTAACCATGAAGGGAATCTTTTACCAACTTCAGGGTTCAAAAGTGCTTGGACCTCAGAACAGGAATTCAAGGCTCAGCAAGGGACCTTGGGCATCTCCAAAAATCTGTGCTCTCAAAAATCGTGGTGATGTCCTGCAGCATGATTGCTTGCAGCAGAGTGCAGTCAAGTGGCTGGGCAAGTAAAAGGGACTCGTAAACTCAATATGGGCACACTAATGCAGCAACAACCATTTATTCCTTTTCACCACACAAGCAACATGAGAAAGCTTTTAGCCACATGCAGGCCACCACCCGTGCAGTCACTCGCAAAGACAAATTCCTCCAACACGAGCAATGTGTGCTTGGCCAGGTGGACCCTGAAGGGTTGGAATTAGCTTAAATGAAGTTATTGAATATTCATCAAGGAGGATAAGCAGGGAAGAAATAAAAAAAAAAAATAGAATGTGAGAAGGGCAAGAAAGCAAACAAAGGGAAAGAAGAAGTGAGAAAGCTGCCATACCTGCACTGCAGGGAGGTGTTCCCACCCCACGATATGTTATTTCAAGATGATGTAACGCAAAGGAGTCAGGCCAGAGCTGGAGGGAAGGGAACTCCAGAGTGGGAAGGAAAGACAGTGCTCAGGTCAGGCTGGAAGGGCAGAGTGTCTTGATGACCTCAGCGGAAGGAAATACTTGAAGCAGAAGTGTTATCTTTGGCAACTGAGTGTCAGCTGCTCGCAACTGATGACAGGGTGAGAAGACAAAAAACAGGGGGCAGTATTAAAAAGCAATGTATCCATTTTCATAATTGAGTTTTCACTCCTCTGGAAATACTAAAAGCTGCATTTTGGGTTTCTCCTCTTCTCTAAGGATATGATACAGAAAGCAGGCTGCAACAGATGAATCGAACACATGAACTAAGATTTACAAGCTGTTCTTATGCATATTTTTTGGATACATAACTATGTAAAAAAAAAAACTAAAACAACCTTATAGTGGAAAACCACTACAGTTATCTCCTAGAATTAAAGAAAAAAAAAGTGTTTGAGTGTTTGTCTTTTGTTTAAGAAAAATACCATATTAGTCCAAGATTCAACTACCATATTTTGATCTGAATTTTAGCATCACCACTGCTTTATCAGGCAACTTTCTCGACAAAAATTAAGGAAAGGCATTATTGAATTTACCATACTTCTTAGGCAGAGTTCAAACTATCATACCCTGGTCTTAAGATGAAGGAAGGGTGCCCACTATCTCTTCTATTTCCCTGGTTCCAAAGACAGCATTTCTCCTTTCGCAGCCACGTTGGTTTTCCTGACCATACACAAAATTGCCAGCTGGTTTAAGGTATTCTAATGGTTTCATGATTGAGAGACTTCACCAGTTGCCTAGCAGAATATAAACAAGACCCAACCCCGCAAATCCAGCTGCAAATTATTAGCTTTTTGCATGAGCAAATCCATTGAAATAAGTTCATGAGTAGCCCCATTATAGTGTTCACAGAACTGAAACATAAACTAGGAAACATTAAGTCAAGTGCACCGTTGGATTAGCTGCCTGTACAGGCAAGCAAAAAGTATCTGCAAAACAAGTCCAAAAGTCTCTATTGCTAATATTTGCAAGACAAAAACCACTGAAATAGCTAACTGCAGCTTCAGAATGCAGAGATTTTAGTATTGAAAGGAAGTAAGGTGTGACCATAACAACATAATAATCTGATCAGTAAGAAATAAGGTGCTTGTTACAAATACAGCCTTAAAAGTTACCAGAAATCTACTCACCTAGCATTCATTACAGATTTTTATTCCTCACTGGACCTGCTCGTGCCACTCAGTGCAAGAGGGCAACAGAGATAGCATACTGAGAAGCACAGATAACACAAATTATCTTAATGTGATGGAGAAAAGGGGAATTCAGGTGGAAACAGGGGAATCTCATTCCAGAATCTGATCATCAATGTTTATTATCCGAAAGTCTTGCATATATACTCTCTGTATAACATGCTATATGCACAGTGTTGTTTTAAATTAGATCAAGACTGTAAAGGCATCCTGAAAGTATAGGAAAAGCCAGTTTTTCAGGTGCCATCAAGACATTATTTATGGCCCCTTAAGAGTTGTGACAACTTAATTACAGACACGAACAGTATCTCCCATAGAAACCAGCTTGCACTGAACTGATACTCAAAAGGACCAGAGCTAAAGCTGAATGGATAACTTCTACGTCAGACATTTCTACTGCTTGATTTTGCAGCCTAAATAACATTCTTTAGATGTAACAGAGTCTATATGATAATTAATGATGTAGGAATTACTATGATTACTGCTCTCAGTATGTTGCTTCAGCAGAGTTTTTCAGAACTCAGCCTCTGAAGATGAAGTGTAGTTTTTGTTTTGTAGTTTCTTTCATGCAAACTATGTCCCCAAAATGTCAGAGTGAACCAAACTGTCACAGAGTCAACTGAGCTGTAGAGATCATAACAAAAGGAAAGAGAAATAAGGAGGCAAAGGCAATGGAGGAATAAAACCAAACTCTAACTATTTTCACTTGAGTTGGAAAGGAGATAAAAAGACCACACAGTGACAGAGGTGAATATTCTATCAACGGTTTTAAATAATGGTTTTTTACTAGGTATTGAGCCCTAATACTGTAAGACAATTACATGTAAGTGGGACCATAATAGCCTAGGGAGAAAAGAGGGTAAAAGATAGGAAAACAGGAATCTTGACAGTGCAGTACTGAGCCACTCTATCGGTGTCTGCTCGGCTCCAGACAATATCAGTATCTGATTTTTAAGACCCACTTTATTATTTCACACATAATCAAGTATGCTCACTAGCTCTCACAGAGAAGAATTGCAAACACACTTGCAAAACAACCATTACTCGAACCTTCCACGTTCAAAAGGACTGCTTCAGATATACATCCCAGGCAAAGGTCTTCCAAGATGATATGACAGCCTCAGGGGTAAGTTCAGGCTGTATTTTCCCAAGAGGAAATTACCATGTTATTCTGGAGAGAGTTTTTAATCAAAAATTGAGAAATTGTGAGCCATGGTTTTTAAAAGGCTTGCATATGTACAGTTAATCACCATCAATCCCATTGAAATTCTCTCAGTGGACCACATGCAACGGTTTCTAAAATTTGAATTGCTGACTAGACAACAACAGTTATTTGAGAAGCAAAAGTATCTGTGCATAGTTAAAACTGAATATGGTTTTGTGCTTGCTTGAGCAATACCCTAGAATGGCTCTTCCATGACTTGTGATGCAAGTGGAACAGCTTGGGAGCTGAAATTTGTATTTCTTTCATTTTGATAGGATGTATACTAGTATGTCAGTGGTTTGTAAGGAGAAAGTGAGGGTCAGAATTTTACTTTTTTTTTTTTTCCACAGTTTCCTCATATTGCCAAGGTAGAGGTGAGGAGAGGATTTGGGTTCTGAGGAATCAGAAATACTTCGTGTTAAAAAAGAAAACAAGATAGACACGCACATTTAAAAAAATGTGTTATCAGCTTCCTGACTGAATGTTTGTATTTATTGTTTACTTCTAAAGAGGAAGCAGCACAGCCACTTCTCCCTCTGCACTACTCTGCTTATACACACACAGGAAGAGAGACACATCCAACCTATGTTGTCACTGCTCATTTCTAAAGTCATTAAACACCCAGCTTTAACAGAGGTCTATAGAGTAAAGTATATGCCTAGTCATTATGATAGTCTGTTGATTTGGTAGCAGGAAATTGTATTCTAAGCCTCACATTTACCTGTAAGTCTTCAACCTTTTGGGGACATATTGAGGAAAACTCAGCAAAGTTTTGAAAATGCGAGCCACACCCAAACTATTATTAGAGATGGACTGTGTTCAATGGGAACCATGTCATAGGTGTCTGCTTGCCACAAATGTAAATTTCTGTAGTAAACACCCAAAGCCAGAAACACCTGGAATTCAGGTGCAGCCAGGCATCTTCCAAGCAGCCAGGAGTAACAGTGTCACCAGTTCTGCATTGCAATCTACACTGGTGAAGCACTGGGACCAAGAGGACCTGATCTCTCTCTTTGTTCATGGCGTTGGAGGTCTAACAGAATCACAGTGAAGGCAGCTTCAAAAAATTATAATGCAGTCACTCAAATGGTCTCAAATAATTGTATCCAAACTTCAACCTACAAGAAATTATTTTCCTGTATGAGATATCCCCATCTTGCTTCTCCGTCCGAACAGTATCATTATAGGAGTTTCCATTATCAAAGAGTTCCTTAGCCTCTGTTTCCAGTCACTAAGTTGTCCTATCATTCTACTGGTGAGCCTTTTTTCCTCATCGTTAAATTTGCCTTAGTCTTAAAACAAGCAAAGCAAAACAAGCAAACAGATGACAAAACCCCAGTAGTTTCATTTACTTTCTAAGCTTCTCTCTTGTTTTAAATATCAAGTTCAGGAGATCTCTTCCTACTGACTAAAGAGACAGGCACTGTTAGAGGGAGGAGTTACAGCAGCTTTGTTGTACCTTACAAAGTTCTGCCCACAAGGGAAATGTGTGGTTTCTGGGATTCTCCTGACACAGACCCATTCCCACTCAAACTGCAGAGAAAAGACCAGTATCAGTAACTTTGAAAAAGAGGACGAAGGAAGAGCAGGAGTTCAGGAATGAACAGCTTTGGTTCATTTACAGCAGCTGAAAGATTTATAACTGTAGAGCTTGTGTGAACACCTGGAAGAATGTTTTTTGTGTGGAACTCCAATCTAGCAGACGATACCATTTCAACTTTTACTTTATACCACTGTGTTTTATGATTCCATCATTCAGCCTCTTCCTGCTCCCACCAAGGTGGGATTTGCTCAGCACATCATCAAAAAGTTGAAGGCCAGCCTCATCCGATTATCCGATGACTGCTGTGTACCATACACAGACCTGCAGGTTTGGTGTGGGGATTGTCACCACTCACTGTGTATGGATCTTCCGTGGAGATTTTTGGCT
Organism: Chlamydotis macqueenii; assembly: GCF_036417535.1. Lineage (NCBI taxonomy): Eukaryota > Metazoa > Chordata > Aves > Otidiformes > Otididae > Chlamydotis > Chlamydotis macqueenii. Next base: position 95,381,472 of record NC_141556.1, on the reverse strand, counting down.
TCTAAGTTCAGGTGCAGTGAACACTCTCTGATGAACAGAACGCAGAACTGAAGTATAATTTAATTTGAGCACAAACAAAAGTGTTCTTCTTTTGCCTTATTTAAGATGCTTTACCAGATGAAAGCCTGATCTAACAGGTAACTCACTGGACTCTGGAGATTCAGGTTAGTTCCCACTTCATCAGTACACTCTATGTGACCTCCTTAATCTATTCCACATCGCTGTTTCCCAGCTGTGAAATGAAAAAAATTCCCTGCTTCAAAATGATGAGAGGAGGGAATCAATCAGGGATTGTGAAATACTCTGATATCATGGTGAGGGGGAACTCACAAGCACATAGACAGTGATACTTAACTTTAAAAGTTGACCTCTGCTTCTATAGCATTTGTAGTCCTTGCTCTTTTAGACTCATCCCATTTATACCTTATGATTAATATCAGTAATTTAGCATTTCTATTGCTCCCTACATTATTATAGGAAATACCAAAAAAAAAACCCCTATTAAATAGCTCAAAGAGATGTTTATTGGCTGGGATTCTACACTGAGATTACAGCATTTTGGTCATAGGTCTCTCATGCATTTAGAAGCATTTTTCCCATGGGTGGCCCCTTCATTGCTTTACTATATCATAATTAACACTAAATTGCATTTGGAAAAACAAAATGCTGGACATTTTGTGATGCATTATTTTTGGCCTGGATTTGTTTTGCTTATTCACTCAGTAATTTATGAAACTTGGTAATTTGCAATGGGTATCCCAGTCATTAGTGCAAATTATTCTTCTTCTACTGTATTTGCATGTAATTGCCTTTTGAAATTAATTCATTTTAATGTCTTAAAAATAATTTGTTACAGGATGTTATTTCCCTTAAGAGAGTTTAATTTCTTAAAAGATTTCTTCTAGGGTTGTGGGTAAAATGCATATTTAGAGGAGGCATTCTTATACATTCACCTCAGAAATTTATGCTTCATGTATTCAGAATTAGTATGTGCCACATGCTGGGCCACGCTTAAATTGCTTGTTTGGGGTAAAACAGTCTCCTATTCGACTCCTCTGTGAGCTAGATTATCCAGCACCCCTGGGGCACCACTTACACCATAACCATATCACATTACTTTCTAAAGAATAAACATTCAGAGATGGCCAGAGTTTTCACCCTGAGTAAGTATGACACTCAAATCTTGGACATCTCTGTATATCCTGGACATTTACATGGGTTTTTTTTTTCTTCCTTCAGTGTTTCTCATACATTAATGTATTTGTTGTATGATGTACTTGTTCCCTCATTTGGAAAATAAAGCCACATTATGATGAGGCAAATTTTCTAGTGGAGATGAACACTGAGCCCTGATCCTCAGCTCTAATCACCTGACCAGCACATCATCCTTTTGTGCAGCTCATACACCACTGAAATTTAGAGCACCCATGAAGACCCTTGGATATGTGGTAAAGAACAAACAGCTCAATAGTTTAAGTGAGCAGTCTCAGAATCAGGGGAAATAGAAAAGCAGCTCTTTGATGAGGTTCTAGCTAAGGCTCAGGTTGTGGGCCTTTCCTCCTGGGGACATTAACATTTTCATCAGACTGAGGAAAGAAATTATTGTGTGATGAAACCTGATACTCTCTATGCAGAAGCTCAAGCTGGTTTGGTTTGGTTTGGTTTTTTTTTTTTTTTTTTTTCAGGACACTGCTAGCTATTAGTTAAATATGTGCTTAGGATACACCTGAGTGCAAACTTTTACTTCAATGACTCCAGTCCTATTAAAATTTCAGCCATTAAAGGCAACAAACTATAATTTTTTTGAAGGTGACATTGACTAAAAAGTAAAAAAAATAATAACAATAGTGGAAATTTGCTTTGTACAATGATTCCTTTCAAAGTGATATGCCTTGGGCTGCTTAAACCACTGAATGTCAGTATTCATCTTCCTTTCAAATCTAACTTTATCCAGGGTCAGTAGCTTACCCAGCAGGTATCTACCTCTTCATGCCCTTTGGTTGCACAAAAATTTCAATGAGACTTTGAGTACCATAAGGCATTTTTATATTACTTATTTAAATTAGCACACACACAATAGAATACCTAACATAGAGAGTACTGGCACAATACTAAGGCTTTTGTATATGAGCAACAAAAAGCCACCCACATGATAGGTACCAGTGCCACTGGAGGACTCTGAACAATTGAAAACCAAGGCAAAGGAAGCCGGATATCCCATCCACTGATACACCCCATTCTTGTGTGACTGGTGACCACAACAAGCAGTGGCTCACTTAGTTTATTTACTAAGCACTGGCAATGCATTCTGCAGTGTATATAACACAGAGAAGAAAGGGAGACTGTTCTTGCAGGAATTTTCACTCTAGGAGACAGACAGGCAGCCTCAGAGACGCAAAGCAGCAGAGCAAATGGAATAAGCGCACAATGTGCGTTGTTCGTGGCTAGCAAGGCTGCAGCAGCTGCAAAAGCCATTGGGAATGAAAGCTTGGAAAAGAAGGGTAAAAAGGGCATAGTTCTTATATCCTAACTGGTCATCCTTCCTTTTCTCCTTTCTCCCCTCCAAGATCGGCAAAAAGGAGGAGTTTGCTTTTGTTAGCACTTAGCAGAAAATCTCCTTGGGAGGACAGAAAACAAATGGTTAGTTTTCAAGACATTTTTTCTGAATTTTATGTTTCCTAAATCAAGTAAAAAGCTTTGTGGGGAGTAGACACATTGCAATTTTTGTTCCACAGAGATTCTATTTCTAGTTCAGACTGTTTTCTAAGTCAGTTTTCTCATGGATGGCAAAAAAAAATTGGGGAAAAAATATTTGTGGATGTGGAGTTATAAAGAGATTTGAGCACTGAGATGGAAAGCTTAAACACTTAAACCTAATGCAGAAGGTGCAAAAAGCTCCCTGGTACTGAGCTTTTAAGACAGTTTTAATGCTATTAGTAGAAATGGACTGACTGGGGTATAACACGATAGACTGGAAATCCAGAAAGAGCAACATACTAAAGATGCATAAAAAAAGCAGCTACAAGCACTGTACCAACTAAAGTCCAAAGCTATGATTTCAGATGAAGGTGGGGAAAAAAGAGTACTTTTACAATATGAATAGGAGCACTGGTCAGATTACTTCCAAGGGAGAATATCTTATTTACAGAGCCTTCTAGAGATTCACTGGGATCATTCAGCTGACTGTATTGAAGAACCACTTCAGTTTAGTTTTCTGCCTTCTACACTGCCAGCATATTTTTGGCTATTAGCAGTTCTCCAAGGATAATTATTCTCTGAGCAGCAAAGACATTTCCCCTTTTCCTCACCATCAAAATCTCAGGAGAAGAGTAACTGTCCAGAAGGTAAGAGCTCAAAGCAGAATCCAACTGGATGCCTAAAAGCTGGGAGCTACCTGACAAAACCACAGCTGGTGTAGGAGTACAACTACATTACTCTGTTTTATTTCCATAATATATTTCTTTCTGTCAGTTCAGTTTTCTCATTCTTTTTGTAATGGAGAGAATATCTCTCTATAAGCTACAGCTATCTCAGTAAATTAAACAGTTCTGGGAATGTTCATAGAAATGCTTCATTTCATCATATAGATGCAGCCGTAGTATCTAGAAAAAGGAAATAACTGTTTTCCTTTTGCTTTATGATGCTTATGACTTCTGACGACTGGATGAGCTAATCTAGGTATAGAGTTTACTAATGTCCCTGCAAGTTTTCAATTCAGTTATTAGTACCACTTGCACTTACTACTCTGGGAAGTGTTTCCCATCACCTCTTGTACTTGTGATAGTGGATGACTGCACCCATATAACACGTAGGATGTACTACAGTTTGAAGGATGAATATTTGTATAGTGTCTGTGATTTTCAGACTGAGTAGCAGCTAAATAAGGAGTTGGAGATTCCAGGAGATTATGTAGCTCTCTCTTGCTACAGGTGTATATCCTTGTTTTCAAGTGCAACCAGGTAGAGCTGGATATGGAAAACTGGAATGCAATGTAACAGAAGAGCCATTTTTATTTCCTTCCCTGAATTCGATGGGTTTTATTCTAGTTCATCTTCTGCCACAAAATTGATGCCAGCTTCTGGTTCCTCCTTTTTATTCCAGGGCAAGCAAAGGTCTTTCAGGAAGAAGATGCCGTATCACACACTTTTTTTCCCTCGGACACACACTCAGGGCTGGGGAAGCTCAGGCAGAATTGAAATAACTCTTGCAGAGTTATTATTAAGGAGGCTGAGGGGTGACTTCACTGCTCTCTACAGCTTCCTGAGGAGGTGAAGAGGAGAGGGAGGTGCTGATCTCTTCTCCCTGGGATCCAGTGGTAGGATGTGTGGAAAGGTTCAAAGCTGTGCCAGGGGAGGTTTAGACTGGACATTAGGAAGCATTTCCTTACAGAGAGGGTGGTCAAACACTGGAACAGGCTTCCTAAGGAGGTGGTCAATGCCTCAAGCCTGTCAGTGTTTAAGACACATTTGGACAATGCCCTTAACAACATGCTTTAACTTTTGGTCAGCCCTGAATTGGTCAGGCAGTTGGAATAGATGACCACTGCAGGTTCCTTCCAACTGAAACAGCCTATTCTATTCTATTCTATTCTATTCTATTCTATTCTATTCTATTCTATTCTATTCTATTCTATTCTATTCTAATGTCCGGATCGATTATTAGAACAATTATATCCAAGGAGCCAAGAATTTAATCATATACAGAGGCAATGATTCAGCCCTAGAGTACCTCCACTGACTTTTGTGGAGTTAGGTGAAAACAAACCTGTGTAAATGAGTAATGAACCAATGACCTGATAAAACTTGAGGTTATGCCAAAAAAGAAGTAGTGAGGATGACAGATGAATGTGGCAGAACAAACCCAGTTACCTGGTGTCCCAGGTCCATTCAAATAAAATACACTTACTGCAGTGAAATCAATGAAGAAACATCTGGGGAGAAGAGATATAGGCCCTATCAGCACTGTATCTTGGGAGCTGTATCCTAAAACACAGTGACTGTAAGAAAATTTTCTGAGTTATATGGGATAAGCCACGGTGAACGCTATACTGGTGTAAGAAATGCTAGTACATTTCTTATACACTAGATGCTAGGGCATGGAGATCGGATACAGGGAAATTATTTACCTCTGTTACATTCATGATGTTGATACTAGAAAACTGCATAAATTTTTAATAGACACATTTAAATATATTATAAACACTGGTGAGGGGGTAGGGTAATGCCAGACAAATTACTTCAAGACTGCAGAAAATATTTTACAGTAGCAGACTTAGGAAGTTCAGTCTGTTTACTTTATCAAAAGAAAAGATTGGCAGCTGACTTGATGCCAGCATATAAATATCTTCATGAAAGAAAATGTAAGCTGCTCAAACAGCATCTTTATTATTGTAGCAAGGGAAGACACAGATACAATATTCGTAAACCAGACAAACTGAGAAAAAAATCATCCACTTAAAAAAAAAAAAAACCTAGAGTCAACCCACTAAATAAAACTACAAAGGAAAAAAGTGGATGTTTTCAGATCAAGACTAGATACTTTGCTTGTATTCTTCTATTTTAGTTAGCTCTAAACCTGAGTTTAGTACAAGGGCAACTAGGTGAAAGTTAATAGCTGATAAGAGACGGTATGGTGACATAGATGATAAAACGGTTCCTTTTGACCTGAAACACTGGATCCAAAGCCTGTCCCCTCCCCAAGATGGGCATTCCTAACTGCCTTTCTATTTATATGATCTTGAATACAGATTTCGCATATCCTTTATGGGAGACTAACTCAAAAGTGGAAATATATTGTCACTTTTGCACTCTTGTTTAAGATGTCTGGAAAGAGGAAAGGATGAGTCAGAAGCCCCTCCTTACTGTTTTGGAAATAATTCTTTTGTTCAATAACCCACTTAAAAAAAATTAAGAATATCAGTAGAGGAAAGACTAAGACAACTTTAATGACAGGTACCAGAGAAACGCTGTTTCAGAGGCTTCTACATACTTTGTAAACTTATTGTTAAACAGAACAGCAACAAAAGCTGTAGCTAGCTCTATTTTAGAGGCTTGAACAACAGTGATAACAAAACCAGCAGCTTTTCTTTTCCCTTCCAGAAAGCAGCAACGTCAGTTAGAATTGGCAGCATATTGAAAATAAAGTGAAACCCCAAACGGCTGAGAGACAACTGTTGACATTTACCACACTGTTGTACCTCTAGGCTTCTTTCCCAATAATTCAGTAGAAAATTTGCCAGTTTTGTGCTGCTATTTAAAAACAGGATTGGGGTAAGTTAAAGAGGAGTAGTTGTTCAATAACTTGTTCCTCTGTCTTAGTTCTTGTGATAAGCTTTCCAGAATGACCTTATGCATTTCAATTGAAACAGCTGACTGTTTTTGTATGTCCGCATTGTAACCTTTTTATGGAACTATTTTTTTTTTATTTTTTTTTTCTTCCTGTTTTCTTTGCTACTAATGCTTCACCCCACTGGTAGTAACCAGTATTTGTTAAGTGTGAGCAATGTCATTTAGGATAATTAAGACATAACAAGTAGGTTTCAGTTCTAGGCAACTTTTACTGAAAATAAAAAAAAATATAACTGAGAAACAAAACCACCTTTGCTGATCCAGAGAAAAATCTTCTAGCAGACTGACTTTATTTCTAGCATGACCAAACACTGTACAGGACATTACGGAAGGACCAGATCCAGACACTTGTGCTAGAGAGTTCTTCAGATTTCAGTGAGAACTATTTATTGCATTATTTAATATTACTAAGGGAGGCAAAATCAGTCCCATAACAAGTGGATATATTTTTTACAGAAAGGGATTAGCATTAGTAAGCTTTGCAAAACAGAAATGAGGGTTTGAATGTAGAGTTGGGTACAACTACATGTGAAAGGAATTCAGAAGAGAGAGGACAGAAATTTAATAAAGGTTTTATGACAGAGAGAGAATATAAAAGTTAGGAAGGAAAAATAAGAGTACTTATCTAGACAAGGGAAGTTGTATAGGCTACTGAAGGGAAAAAGCATTATCTGGAATTTCTTGAAGAAAGAGGGCCTGGATGAGGCCCTCTGAATAACATATTCAGAATAGCAGTCTCAGGTTATTTGAGCTCTCACACTTCTAATAGACAAGAATAAGATAAGACTTCAGTTGGGAAGAATTAAAGTAATAAAAAAGAAACCTGTGCTGGAGACTAAAGAAGTTTTCAGAACCAAAATTTTATCATTAGACTTTGCGTTAGGAGACAAGGCAATAACACCCAAAGTGCCTCTGAGAGGGCTTGAAAGATTCTGATGGGCAGGAAGCTAAGGCAATCTTCACCACTGGAGGAAAAAGGGAAGTAGAGGGATGATTCTGAATGAGAACATGCAGAAGTCCTTTGCACCAGGACAATGTGAAAGGCTATCTGGTTTCAACACAGGGATAGTATATAAGCAGATGAGATCATTCACAAATTCACTGAAAAGACAGCTGGCAGAGTTTTTAACATACAGGTCACTGAAATATGCACCTAGGTTGTGACTTCTTAAATGATGAGTTTTTGTCATCTCCCATTAAAACATCTTTTGAAATGAACTACTGTTCTGGTTTTGTTTGTTGGCAGTGGGGGGCTAAGGTGGTAGCTTCTGTAGGAAACTGCTAGAAGTCGCTCTCCTTTGTTTAGTGGACTCAGCCAGACCTAGGGTGGATCCGCTGCTGGCCAAGGCTGAGCCAATTGGTAGCAGAATGTCCCGTGATAACGCCTCTGCGATAACATATTTAAGAAGGGGAAAACAGGTAAAAAAAAAAAAAAAGGGAGAAGATGTGAAGCAGCTGAGTGGGGGCCAGAGAGGGGGAGACATGAGCCTCATGGGCCTTGCAGGCCTCACCCTCTGGCCTCCTGCTGTGCAGCCAACTGGGCTCAACTTGGCCCGGCCTGGCTGCAAGAAGTGGAGAGGAGATGAGAAGTGAATAAGATGTAAAAAGGATGCTGAGAGGCATCTGCCAGCCTGTTGTGAGGAATGGCTGTAGACGCCAAGGTCAGTGAAGAAGGAGGGGGAGGAGTAATGCGGCTCCTGGCCAAGATTCCCCTGCAGCCTGTGGTGAAAACCATGGTGGAGCAGGTTGTCCCCTGCAGCCCATGGAGGTCCACAGAAGGGCAGAGATTCACCTGCAGCCCCAGGAGGACCCCATGCCGGAGCAGGTGGAGGCCTGAAGGAGGCAGTGGCCTGTGGAGGGCCCACTGGGGCAGCTGTTCTGGAGGGACTGCACCCTGTGGAAGAGATGACCCACGCCGGAGCAGTTTCATGAAGGACTGTGGCCCGTGGGAGGGACCCCACAAAGGAGCAGGGGAGGAATGCGAGGAGTTCTTCCCCCGACAATGAAGCAGTGGCATGAAACAACACGTGATAAACTGACTGCAACCCCCATTCCCTCTTCCCCCCTGTGCCGCTTGGGGTGGGGGAGGTAGTAGAGATAATGTTAAGCCCGGGAAGAGGGAGGGGTGGGGGAAGGTTATCTTGTTCCCTGTCTCATTCTCCTGCTAGTTTTAGAAATAAATGAGTATTTTTCCCCAAGTTGAGTCTGTTTTGACCGTGACGGTAACTTTAAGGGTTTCTCCCCGTCCTTATCTCAAACCTCGAGCCGTTTTTCCTTATATCATCTCCCCCTCTTCTCTCGTAGGGTGTGGGGAGCGAGAGAGAGACTGCGTAGTCTGGTCCCGATAGGGGCTGAACTACGACAACTACCTTGAGGTAATACATTTGTAAGTGACCTAGTATCCACTTAAGAATATGCCAGTAGGACAGAGGAATGCAAATTGAAAGACAGTATGGAGGAGGACTCAACATCAAAGAAATAATTTATTAGTGTAAAAGAACCGTAGGAGAAAGGTACTGCTGTCCAAAAATAAGTGAAATTCACAGTAAAGACAATAGAAAGAAACAATAAAACTAAAGATGATGCTTTAAGTACCATTCAGGGAGAATGACTGGGGCTTTGACTGAAATCAGTAGAGAGATTGTACTAAGGACTATTAAAAATGAGCCCAGAGGAATAATAAAAAACAATGAAGATATCAAAACACTTTAAATCAGGTTTTGTAATTAACTGTTCTTAAAGGAAATTCAAAGCTTGCTTTAATTAATTTTTTCCCCTTTTGTGATAAAATTAAAGAATAAAAAAGTCTTTTTTTTTTTGTTTTTCGTACATCATTTTTCTTCAGTTTATTTTCAAGGGCAAAGTGGAAATGGAAAAAGGAGGAATATTACATTTGCAAACAAAAAACCTTATATTGATTTTTGAAACTAGAGTACCTGGTTACTTTTTGAGCTATGGAAACAAAAAAATATATCAAATTATTAAATATGAAGAGATAAGCAGGGTGACATTAAAGACAAAAGACACGTTTGGAAATTACTACACTTGCAAAGTAAAAGAAGCAAAGGCTTCATTTCCTGGAGGTTAAAGTGTAAGAAGGAACAACTACGGTGTAAGTCAATGAGTAGCAAAATGCAGAATCCATCTTTCCAGCCTTACCAGTTTAACGGATCTCTCAAATGAGCAAAAGAACAGTGAAATCAGCTGTCATGCTAGTAGATCTTGACATATTAGGATTTTTAGGAAGGTAAGTCAGAGAAAACAGTGTCCTGACTGGCATGTATTTTTTTCTTGATAGCCAATAACAGCTACTATGAGATAAGGAAAGGCTGTTTTGCATACCAGAGCTGGATCCAGAATGCATCCTGATTACCTCTGTTATTCAAATGGATCTTTGTTTTTTAGAGGGTCTGAGCTGTAACATGTAAGTGCGAAATAAATGTGAAAAGCATACAAGGTTTAGAGAAAGGAAACTCCATGGAGACAAATGGAAAGGTAATTGCACAGAAGAACAAAGGGATTTATTTAAATGTATCTGGGTATGTTAGGTGAACTTTTCAGTGACTGCATCTCCCCATCCAGAGGAATTCAACTTTTAAAGACTCTCTCTCCTAACACTCTCTTTTTAATCTTGTCTTTTTCACAGATTTCTTGCTTTAATTGTGCAGATCTTAGACCTTAAGGATGTTGTTTTCCATTAATTATGATATACAATGCTGACATGAGGTCAGAACTTAATTAATTTCAGTTCTTTGACTACTTCTAAAAGGCAGCAGGAGAGGGGAGAAGATGAATACTTTGTGTCTTCTGAAAAACCAACAACAATTACTTTAAATAAAAAGACCTTCGCTCTCCAGGAGTAACAAAAATGTAGTGTACAGAAATAGATGGCACAATTTGTGACTGTGTGAATTTTTTATGAAGATATATTTCCACATTTGCTTCTCCCAGATCATGTGAGTTACAAGCATGGTTTCTGATAAGTACCCTATTTTTGTGGCTCTGACTGCATACTGCTAATTCCAGTTTTAAATAATGTATCCTTTATGTATGTTTGTGTCCTGTGAACCTATCAGTATAAAAGAATATTGAATCTAATTGATCCAGTTTTGACAGCCACAGAATATAGTATTATATTGGAATATGTAATTGGTGCATTTGTCTACATCTCCCTAACCTAGGAAAAATATTCTGGGCCTCTGGTCTGTTTCTGTAGCAAGCATTATCAATAAAAGGCAACAGAGTTGTGCAAATTATAGTTAGTAAAAATTTTCTTCTGAAATTATTCCATGCTAGAAAAGTAGCTTTTTCAAAAAAGCATTTCTGTATGCTTTCTGTATAATTTTAAAGCACACTAGAAAACCAGAAATCTTTTATTTTAGCAACAGTTATTTTCATCTGGAGTACCACCATCATATCTTAGGGTACATGAAGACAGTTTACTTTTTATTTCTGTTCATTCCTATGGACTTGATTCTGTAGTGAAGCTATGCGACTACCTTAAAGAGTCTCCAAAGACACCATATTGCAACTTGGGTACTGCAGTCCAACGTGGGAAATCTGGCCATTAAAAAACACAAGGCAGATGAACTAACTGAAGAGCAGTGTGTATCTTTTCCTGAGAAGTAAAAAAACAAACAAACAAACAAAAAACTAACCTGCACGGAAGAGCGAGAACATGGAAGAAACAAATACATGCTCTTAAAAGTATCTTAGTATGGGTACTAATAGAGAGATAGATAGACTGTCTTCTCCTCTCAACCAGAAAATCAGTGCAAAAATAAAATTCAGTGCAAAAATAATAATGTTCACAAATACATTCTCTGCCAGCGTGATACTTCATGACCTGCAGTACTGGCCCCTTAGGTCTCTTCAGAAAACCCTGGGCTTTTGTACATGTCATAACATTTCTCTGTCTTGTATTTTCCTCCTTTCTTTCTTCCTCTTTCTCTCCCTCTGCCTGCTTTTCTTTTACACTCTCTCCTTCTCCCACTCCCTCTTTCTTTCTTTCTTTTTTTCCCTCTCCCCCTCTCCCTTCCTCTCATATTTTCCTTATTAAAATATCACCCTTACTGGATCACTGTCTGCCTGTGTGGTTGTGCATACAGGACGTGGGCAGCACCATTACCTGTTCAAAATCGTATAGCACAGCTTCCAGTGAAAACTGGAATAAATTGTGGGATGGATGAGGAAGAGTCAGAGAGGAAAGGGCACCTGAGTAAGTATTAGCCATGGCTGATGTGCAGAAATCTTATCTGCTGAATGCACATACGTGTCACTGGCTGGCAAGAAGTGCAGTGCTTGATGGTTGCTATCATATCTGGCTGTAAGCCATGCAAGGGCCTCCTGACAACCCTGGACTTAGCAACTGACCAGCGCTGTCCTCAGCCAAGGTGGATGCTGTCTGTGGATAACTAAGGACGAGCACATGCACAGGTACCAGGGCTGAGCAGGGCTACAAGGCCACTAGTTTGGCACATGTAATGGAGGTAAGCCGAGAAGGGCTCATACCTTAGCATCTGTTTGCCATGGACATAGCTCTTCCAGGGCGAGAGCAAGCCCAGCACACAAGGCCTTGATGTTGTCAGAAAAGAAGAGAAAGGATTAGCTTCCAGCTAGCGGGATTATTTCAGTCAGCCCACTGAGCGAAAGGATTTAGATGCCACCTTGAGCTATGGGGTTGTGTTAAGGGCATGCTGCATAGGAGCAAACTGGAGCACAGGGACATGGTGTGACAGAGAGCAGCTGCAGTCTCCAGGACGTGTTTTGGCCCACTGTGGCAGCTTTGCTCAGGGTGCTCATGAGAAGGGAGTCACTGTGACAGCAGAGGCACCCAGAGCAGCTTCTGGAAAGGCTGGCAGGGCCAGGGGTCACTGTGCACATCCTGGGTTAGGTGCTCTGCTGACTGACTCCATATCAAGGGCAGGTCTGGGCTTGATGGGCGGGCAGTTTGGCTTTGAAGATTATACTAAGGCACCGTGACCGAGGACGAAGTAGAAACAAGGTGTGTAAGTGGCACATTCAATGTTCACAGGAAAAAACTCGCCCCATGTAAATAGCTATAAGTCATGTAATCAACTTCAGTTAAAAGCTTTTCTTGGTAATTTCACCAAAGAAACAAGGCATGTACCTGAACTATTTTCTCTCCCTCGTATTAAGACAATTGGTATCCTTTTCAATGCCTATTTGATTCAGAGACAAAACCTAGCACACAGCACATAACTAGGCATGGATACAGACACTGCCAAACTGGGGCCTGTATTCTCTCCTTTCGATTAAGATCATTATTTCAGCCTTTCCCATACACTTCCTAATTTTGCAACCTGGGCTATCTTAGTGATCATCTCTAAAAATAAGAAAGCAAGGCATAGTTTTCTGAAGACAATACCCACCACAAATCCCCTTCTCTTTAGTTTCCAATCCTTCCTTAAGTCAGGAATACGCTAATTATTTACTCCTGTTCCTTTAATGCAATAGGATAAAGGGAATGAATATTTCCAAGTTTCAGTTGATGGATCTGGATGGATTTTACTGGATTTGTCTTCCACGACGAATAACCCTTTAAATCTGTAAAGGTGTTTGAAATCTTTCCATATTTCTGATAAAAATAGCCTTCCACGAACAAGTGGGGTTCATAATAACCAGACATATTATTAGCTTTTATAATTTCTTGCAGCAACACCCCATTGGCTTCTTAGAGCTATTAGAGTATAATTTTCTGAATCTGAAGACTGCTGTGTGCAGAACTGGGTGGGGTTTCTTATTTTCTCTCTCTCTTTTTTTTTTTTTTTCTTTTTTTACTAGAACAGCATATCTGGTATTTTATATGGTCTAATTGCTGTAAGATCATACTCAAGAAATGAAAGCCTATGTTCAAGCTGAGACGACAGATAACCTTCAAGATCACTATAACTTACGAAGGGATTAGTGGAGAAAAACTGCAAAGTGAACTTTTGAATAATATATTTTGAGCTATAGCTATGAAAAAAGAATCCAGCTCATTCTAAATACCATCTGTTTGCTGAGTGTACTTGCATATTTCCAATTGCTTTATTCCACAAACTGCTATTTACTTCCCTGAAATGTCCCTCGGTGTGAAGAGAACATCTCCTAATAAGCTGCTTCCATTCTGAGGCTACTGTTTGTGGGCCATGCAGTGATATTAGGATTACCAAACTTCTCCAGAATCTGAACAAAGCAAACAAAACAATTAGTGAAACTTTGAAAAGTAGTGAAAAAATACGCTCTCCTCTGTGAGAGGAACACTAAAGGGGAAATTACAAAAATAATAATAATTTAAACATTATGTCTCTCATCATGTGTACTTCCAACTTAATATTTTTCCCCCATGCCTACAGTTTCTATTTTTTTATAATTATAAAGAACTGGCACTGCATGTGTTCTGATATGAATGCTAACATTAAACTTTTCCTACCCAGAACAGTACTTTCTGTTTATTTCCTAACTTTTAAAAGATGCTTCCTTTTTCTCTTCCCTTTTAACATTTCATTACTGATGCAAACTGAGAAGTGATCAAACATGATACATAGGGACACTGCTTAAAGCTCCAATCAGTAATCTGAGTTGGATTGTACTGTTGAAAGCAGGGAGTCATCTGCATTCTATTAAACATAGCATGCACAGTATGGTCCCCTAAATTACAGCATTTAAGTATGGCCTCCTGAATGTCTGTCTGTGCCAGCACGATTGTCTGTCACAGAGAACCTGAGAGCTGCCTGCACAGTACCAGCTAAAAATTATGTCCTGCGTTAGCCCACTGCCACATAGATGCTATTCCAATTTCTGGCCTACCAGCCATAACACAGAAACATTTTGTAGACAATATAATATTTTTCTCTGCTTGCCAGCTTCAGTTTTAACATTTTTATTCCATAGGGTAGTGGAGAAGGACAGTATGTTGCCTGTGAACCACGGCTCAGGAATATATAAGATTTACACTTTGAGACCCTTATTCAGAAAAATGAACCCTTATGCTTTCAGAAAGACCTATTAAAGACTACTGAGGTAAGTAACTATTACTGAGGAATATCTTAGTGTTCTTGTTAAGAATCTGCTTGTTGCTTAGTGAACCATATCTGCTTGAGACAAAATTACAATAGCCTAAGAGCACAGTCACAATACCTGAAACAATTCCTATGTGAAACTCTTTTCACAATGAAAGCACTTGCTAAGCAAGAGAATGGTGGAAAGTTTCCTGTCCTCATGAACTGAATATATATATACATATATCAATGCAAACATGTAATATGGTAATTTTATTGTGTATAGAACATAACTACTGATGTATAGCGTAGTCAGTTAGAACATACTGCAAATGAATGATGATGAGGCCAGCAGATAAGGAAAACATTTTTTTGCTGTTAGATAATCAGCTTGATCAAGTTACATTAACACATTGGTGCTGTTTTGGGCTCAGCACTATTAGCAGAAAAAGCACTTATAAATGATCCTGACACTTATCTTTTCCAGTTACATTAACTCATTCCCTGCTGCTTTAGAAGTTACGGTATGAACTTAAATTTACTTCTTTTTTTTCTTTCTTTTGTTACACAGAAGAAGAGTTGCTTAATTTGGTTTTTTTTTTTGGTGTCTGCTTATGCTGCTTTGTTTGACATTTTTTCTTTAATAAAATTATTTTGGTTATTTATGTTGTGCTGGTATCTGTTGGAGTTTGGGTCCCATACAGCAAGGACAATGAAGGTCAGTCAACACTAGAAAGCTTTCAGATTCCACTATCAATCAGCAAAGATACTGAGTATTTCAGCATATATTGACACCATCCCACCACCTGCAAAGGAAAAAAATGTGCCCTTACTCCCCCTACGCACCTAATGCATGCTCTAGGCATACAGTAACACTGGCTTCAACATACAACAGCTTGGCCCTAAACATCTCCTGAAATCCTCATGGATCCAAAAAGCTCCTCTGAGATCAGTTAAACACTGACATCATATAGTCCAAGGAGAATCTGAGGTTTTGTAGCTTGTCCATTTCAGTACTTGGGGATGCAGTGGATATATGCTAGTTTTTGGTCATCTAGTTTGTTTTGGCTTTACTCTCCTGATTTTTGAGTGGTACAGAGGTCTTCAGCTTTGTCACTGCTGACCAAGGACCCTACCACACTGTTGAACTCTCACAGTCAATCATCTCCCACCAGAGATAAATCCGAAGCACTCTTGACCTGAGGGATGGGATTTCTCAAACGGTTTTCAGCCTTGGCATTGCTCTGTTCCCTCTGAATTTAAGAAAACTTTTTCTTTCAAAGAAAATGAGCACAGAGTCAAACTAATGTTGAAAGCTTTAGAAAAATCTCATTCTTTGTGTCACTTGTATTCCATTAGTCTTTGAATCAGATCCTCACCTTGAGTAAACTGGAATAGCTTCATTGATTTAAGGGAGCTGCACTGATTTACACAGCTGATGACCTGTCTGCCTCTATTTAAAAAGAAGTTCCTTGACCTTTTAGTGGATATAGGAGGCTTCTAATGAGAGTTTAGAGATAAATCGTCCAAACAAAATACAACTGTTTCAAAATAATGAAATGTTGCCTTCAGTCACTAGGAATCTGCTGAGACCATGTCTGATGCTGACCTGCACATCATGAGCATCTTCATATATGCTGGATGTTTACAGAAATCCCAAACTGGCTTTCAATGAGCAAAGCCAGCTCTCAAAAGCTCTGTAGCCACATTAGTGTAAGATTCACAGCAGGCTTGTTAGTATGCTGAAACAGCTGCCTCCACTCAGAACGAGATAGCCCAAGTACACAGCCTATACAGCACTGCTCTGTGCAACACAGACATATCCTTAATGGCAACACCGAGAAAGTCAGTTACTCAGAAGTGACCCTCTACAATCTCTTTGTCTTTATCACTCAGGTGGATAGGACTAGGCAGCTGCTTACCTTCACTGCCTATGTAGTCTCACACTCTTAAAATACATGTATCATCACTTCACCCCAACAGCATTGCCCTTGCCACACAGGACCCACAGCAACTGAAAGAAACATTGTAGTAACCCCTCTCTCAGGAAAAAAACAGAGCATTGCAACCATTCTACAAAATGTGTTTAAAGCTGAACAACAGCTGCCATTCTCAGCACCTCTTTTCCTCTCCTACTGAAGAAGAAACAAAATAAAAGAAAACTTAGGGGCTCATCCATAAGGGCCCTTAACTGCTGCATTTGTCAGAAATTGCCTGATGCTCACTGATACAAGACCCCTGTGACTTGGAAATCAATGGGAGTGAGGGACTGAAACTGGCACTAGGAAACCTAAACAACCTTTGTGGATTTAAGGATAAGTGATTTGCTCAAGTTTTCACAAAAAAAAAAAGTTTGTGGCAGAATAAGAAATTCAGGTGAGATCTCTTGAGAATGAAAACTAACACCCTTTTCCCTAGGATGTCCTTCCTGTCTCTGCATAGCTAGAGGGAAGTGTCTGAAAAAACCAGCACATTATGCGCTACTCTTTAAAACGATTCCGTGTTCTTGTCAGCTGGTATATCTTTCTTCAAGAAAATCAGTCTCTCATCATCTAACCAGCCCTGCAGCTCTCTCTGCATAGATTGTCATAACTGAGCCTTGACTCTGTTTTGCCTTTGAAGATAAGACAGTGTGGTCGTATTGCAGTGTCTGCCTAAATTTCCTAACGTGCCGAGCCAGGGGCTGGTCTACATTTCCTTCTCCTCCCTCCCCCACTTTGTTATTGCTCTTATGTGAAAATTTTTGAAGGCTGATCTAATACCCATTGAAGTCCATGCAATGACCCATCGACTCAACTAGGAACTGGATCCAATATATGTAACAACAGACCCTTTCAGAAGCAATCTAATTTAATTTAACTTAGTATAAATTTAATTTAACCTAATTTAGATTACCTAAGTATCAGAACTAGAGGTACTGCAAGCCAGTCCACACCACGAAATAATATACGATGGTTCAGAGACTTTGGCCCTCCCACCAAGCTAGCATCATTGAGTTAACTATGACACTGGGAGCAAAGTACTCGTGTCAAAATAGCACTGCCCTCAGCCTAATGATTCCCCCAAGAGGCAAGGCTCATTAGCTTGTGCACTGTGCCATACTAATGTGCCATTATCTGGGAAACTTCCATGCCTTCGAACCAGTCTATAAAATCAGAAATGCCCTATGGAGCTAATAGACAAGAGTCATTTCCCCCATCCCCATTAGAAATCAGGGTATCAGTCAGTCCCTTTGTTAATCTCTGATGAAAATGGGGGGGATCCATTGCAGAGCTGGTCAGCTATCCCTGGTTATTATGACAGCAAAGCAGCCAAACAGTCTTGTAGTAAAACTGCTTGGTTTTGGCTGATACACTTTTCTGCACCAAGACAGCACGTTCTGGTGTGGACAAATTAGCTCCCTCTCTGCCTGAGAAGTGAATACATTAAGATATGAACAATTTTTAAGGTATCATTTATATGTATTTGTACTTGTGCATAGATGCACGGCAATAAATGCTTTTGATGAAATAAATGGAGGTGATTACAAACTAGCCATGTTTTGAAGAAAAGTTAAAAAAAGCAGAGACATTTAACCATTTTGTTGACATTTCCTCTGTTATTTCCAATGAGATAGCTAACTTTCATAATGAAATATTGACATTTCTTGGCAGTTAAAATTCTAAAGCTATCCAACATTAGTTAATTTCACCAATGTAACATATCTTAAATAAACATAGAACTGACCGGTGGTACATAAGCAGTCCACACTGTAGATCTGTGGATTCTTTCTAGATTAGGAATCCTCATTTCCCTACCACATAGCCAGCCATTAATCTGCCACTAGAAGAATTATTTATTTACTTTGTAGAAAGTTTGCTTTTAATCCACAATTTTGCTTGAACAGTTGTGTGATAGCAAAAACAGCAAGGAAGAAGGCCAGCAGTCTTTTCAAAATCATCCTAATTCACTGCTCTGAAAAGCATTTAGAATTTTATCAGCTGTCACTCCTGTCCAGATACTAGGATGATCATTTGTAATCTACATCTCCTGAGAAGCTGAACATATGGAATTTGTCAACATTTGCTGACTACCTCTGCTGATAGTTGCACAGTTGATCCAATTCAAACACGTCTTCATTCCTTTGGTTGGCTGGCCCTGTTCCTTTCAAGGATGGCTAGATATCATCTCAGCAGCCCCAGTTCTCCCTTTTGAGTGGCAACTTCTGATGTTTTAGACTGCAGCAAACTGCAGAATTCAGTTTAGAAAGCATCTAGTTCCCCCTTCAGTCCCTGGGTACCCTCAACATCTTTATCCGTGCCTCTCCTGGGGATATCCTCAGCCTCCACAACATCTCCTACTTTATCTTGTTTTGCAGGCTTCAGCATGTAACTCTCCTCTGCCAATTCACTTATTTTCTCACCGAGTCAAGGCAAGATGCCTTTTCTGTTATATACGTAGAGAAATCTGTTTCAGGTTTAACTTCCCTCATTGCATAAATCCATTAGCTCATCTCTTCTCAGCCAAAATATTTTCCACATTTTCCTGTTCTGCTCCTCTAAGAGAACTACAAGGAATGGCTATATTGCTTTTTTTTTTTTTCCTGCAACATTTTCACCCCATTGTGATGCTTTACTTTTTTCATATTCCCCATTTTTTTTGATTGTTATTCATATAGCTACCAAGACAGGGAAGCTATGGGACTATTATGGTTCAGAATTCTGCTTTATTTCTTGTCTCCCTGAGCATGTAAACTTCTCATCTTCCCTTGGGTAGACTTTAATTATTCTTCGTATGTATCAATTGCCTATTTTCCGGAAAGCTTAGTTGACTTCCTAAACAGACACTTTTTATCACGCAGGAATCCTATTCAGAGGTCAGACCTTGCATTTCCTTCTTTTGAAAATGTACAATATAGATCAGTAGACATTTGAAAATTAAGGAAGTTTTTTTAGCATCAATTAGAATTTAGTATGAATGCCTAGCTTTTAGAAGTATTTAAAACAATTAGAAGTTCAAACTTACCTAATGCTACACTTCACTAATGCCAAGTTAGAGCTTTTGCAAAAGAAGTCTATTGAATCTTCTTTGTGTCTTTTAAGGTGCTTCTGCTCCTAGCTTTTCATTCAAACTTCTTCCCACAAATATTTTCATCTTAAGCCTGCAACTGGTGGTAATTAACATTGCCCTGTTCCTTATTTGCCTTTAAGACAGCCTCTCTGCTGGAGAGGAGAGTTTGAATTAAGATGCCAGACTATGAACTGGAGGGATTGAAGTGCATGTACATATCCTCTTCTAGCAAGTCTTCCAGAGAGACAGAAATTTTTTGGCAGGGGAATGTGTTGTACAGCTGAAAAACTGCAGGAGGATTCAATACAGGCTTCATCTGCAAAAGCTCAGACTGGTTTTCCTTACAAACTCAAGAGCAATGCTGCAGGCTTTCCCCAGAGAGCTAAGGTGCTTTTAGCCCATACTCACAGGCATGCCTCATGGGTCATTTTTTTTCATTTTTCTTCTCTTGCTTGTGAGAAGTTTCTATATCTGTTTGTTTACACAGAATAACATAGCAGTCTCAAAAGCTAGCTCAGAGCAAGACGACATGACAGACTACAGAGATACTAACCAAGCTATTTAATCCTATTTGCTAGCAAAGCTAGTCAGCATGGGTGAAAATTGGGTCTGATGTAGATTCTTTGCACCTAATCCTGTAGCTACTGAAAAAGGGATTAAAGAAGAAGATGGCCGTCGGCCAGATTAAAAAGTAACCAGGGAATTACACTGACTTTTGATACAAAGAAGGCATCAACTTGAAAAGAAACAAACAGGAAATATGAACATCTGTAACATGGGGGAAAGATCTGGAGTAGAAACAGAGAAGTGGACAAAACCTGGTCTGACACAGACAGAAATTGCTCAGCCAGCATGGTGGTCTCTGCCTAAGCTTTACAGAGCAGCCTCCCCATCCACCCCGTGCGCTGAGCAGCCAGCCAGTGGACTGACAGTACTGGGTGCATCATGTAGGAACCCCCACCTCAGTGGGCATACATTAACTTGCAGGATGCTTTCACACTCAGTGGATTGGCAGGTTGTAGCCAGCAGCTCAGACACACATCCCCAGCAAGAGGTGTGTACAAGCAGGGGAACCTTCACTCCCAGGGGAGGGGAGCTATGTCCTTGTAACCCCCTTGTACTGAGTGTGGATGGGTTGGTTGGGGGGATAATATAACTGTGTAGGATGAGGGAAAAATAAGGTTAGGATTTTTTAGGATTACTGCAGAAGGATGTTTAGAAATTGATAGGTGTTTATTAATATTTTGGAAATGTCTATTATTGTGGTTCATTTGTTGTATGGCTGATGCTGATCTTGAATGTATAGTTCAGTGATTGCCAGTTAATTACATGCCATTAATAAAACAATGAGTGACTTCAACCATTGTTTGATTTAAATTACATGAACCAAGTAGGTTTTAGTCCCTAAGATAGGTTTGATCTTTAAAAATAAATCATATTGCTTGTATTTTGAAGTACAGTCAAGATATTTTTGCATCATTTAGAACAAGGGCTGAACAAGGTCCCACAAGAGATTCCCTGCTTCTGTTAAACAACCTCTTACCTCCTTGACATGAGACAGGTCTCAGAGGATCTCTTTCCTGCAGAGCCCCTTTCTCTCATGGGTTTGGCCATGTCCTTCTTTACGATACCTGATAACCATCACACACTGGCCTGTTCTGACTGTTTCACACCTTTTTTCTCATACCTTTCAGTATGGATAAAACCCACCCAGAATCCAAATTAAACTACTGAATATAGAGTCAGCTGAGTAACAAATATTCTATACAGAATTTATCATATCTCATTTTCCGAGATTGGATTTGTTTCACATAATGATAGACAATCTCTGTCTGCTTGATTTCTTAATCAGGATGCTGGAGGGCGGGGAAAGTGGCTGTATTAACTAGTAAAGTATTTCATATCGGAATACTTGACCTGCAGACAGTTAAGGTAAGATTCTCCATGATCAGATCTAACTAGATGATGTCTGTATGTGGTCTTACTACAGTGGCAATTAAGCACTTTACTCATAGTCTATCAAAAATCTCATATTTGCCCTTAAGGGTGCCCTTAGGGGGTAAAGAAAGATTTTACTGACAAGAAATTGAACAAAAGAGGACTTAAGTGGCTACACTTATCCAACACATCCGCAGCACAGACACACTTAAAAGCAGTTCTTCTAAATTCCAGGCCAGCACCCTAAACATTGAACTGTTCTTCCCTGGGAGAGGAGAGCTCTGAAAAGGAAAGCAAAAAGCCTGCGGGGTTTAGCAGGATATTTGGTTGCTGGAACTTGCGGCTTTCAATGCCTGCTGTAGCTACAGGCATAGCTGGATCTCAAAAGCTGGCTGCTGGCTATGCTTTAATTCTCTCCCAATGAATGTGACCTGAAGGTACAAATTAGCCAGGAGAAAGAATGAAACAGCCTCACTAGTTCACATTCCACCTCCTCTGCAGGAGAAGAGTAAGCCCAGACTTACCAGAGGCACCAAGGGATCCTACTGTTGCTCCATGTAATGGGGAGGTGGGACACATGCCAGAGCTGCACCCCTGTGCTTGTGCAGTCCCCCAGGTCACACTGTGCCTTACAGTGGCAGAGAACAACACCGACACAGGAGGCCATCTCCTCAAGATGGCATATGATTCACATACACCAAAGAGGAACCATCCTGACAGAGCAGGCCAGAGGTTTTCCCCAGAAGTCCATTGCTGAGCCTGAGCACAGAAGCCAGGGACACTGGATGACAGACTGGCTTTGTGCCACAATAAGAAATGATTCAGGTGTATTTTAACCCATAAGTGAAAAGGGGAAAGAGAAAATAGCAGGAAGAATACAAGGGAAGACAGGAAGAAGATGTAGAAGCCAGAGTATAAAACAGCAGAGGAGTAGCCTGAGTCAGAGCATGTAGGAGAGACACACAAGAACAAACTCTGAGAGGTTTTGGTGGAGCTGGAAAGCAATTGAGAGAGATGAAAAAAGAAAAACAAAGCCCCACTAGTTAAGAGAGAGGAAGGCAGGAAATTAGAAGAACAAATAACACAACACACAAAAGGAAGAGAGAGAAAAAAAAAATTCTCCCTTTCTCCAAAAGGAAAAAAAAATATTTTAAAAAGAGAGAAAGCAAGAGCAGTAATGTGACAGACGTTCTCCAAAACAGCCATTAAAGTAATGACAAGTGGGTTTAATTTAATTCCCTTTCCTGTGTGGCACACTAATTTAAAATTACAGGTCACATTGCTATACAGTACATACATATCTTTTAGATATCTATATATAATATTTTAATTTATTCCATTTCAGCATCTTCATAAATTAATGAATTCTTCATTCAAGAAATGCTGGAAGGAAATGAGAGGCACTACCTATGCAAAAAAAAAACCGAGGCAAGTAAAAATTCTAGGGAAGTGTAGTTCAAATTTTCTGTAAATCACATCAAGTAACTCTATTTCAGAGTATCTGTTTTACAGGACATTAAAGGATCTTGTTTTTCAAAGAACATCTCTCAAACATCCTCTAAAACCCAGAACACTCTGAACTGTCCAGCTGGCATCCAGAAGTTGAGACATGCAAAGTTAGCAATCATACCTGGAAAGCCCAAATCACCAAGGGTCATTTTTGTCACCCCTTAACTGCTCCTCCCCACCCGCACGCACTCCATGCTGAGTCACTCGGTTTGAACATAGGCAGATCTCCACACTCAGAACAAAGTCCATCTCAAGAGTGGTGTCAGCTTCCTTCACTGATACACTTGTTGGATATAATTAATTTAATGATTGTCTTCTGGCAGTATCAAATGTGGAAAGACAGCTATGAATGTTTGAAGTTTAATTATGTTTCTAAAGATGTAAATGCACCCAGAGGCTTAGGGAATGGGGATGCATTTTAATAAGTACTAACATAGGTAAAATAAACAAACATATTATTTGGTTGGATGGAAGGGGGAGCAAACTTACATTAATTATTCCTTTCTTTTCATTATAATTGAAAAGCAGCTCAATTGAAAACCCCAGTCAAGCAGGACTAAGGAAGAGGATAGAGCTGCTTCCACAAGGTCACTAGCTACCTCTTTTTGATGCCCTTGCTAGAGAAACACAATTACAGTTGGACTGAAGAAAAAAAAAAATCATAAAAATTAAAAAAAAAAAAACATACAACATCACCTCCTGCTACAGAGGAGGTGCACAGCACTAACTTGCTGCCAAAGTTGGTACTGATCTTAGGAAATCATTTGCTCTGTCTTCCCATTAGTAAAATTACAGTTGAACCTTCATGATTTTACTATTTACAGCTTCAAAAACACAGAAAGAAAGAACAGCATGGTCTCAAGACATGAGTGTGTGCATATATACTCAAACTCTAAATCTGCTAGCCCCTGAACAACTCCTTCAGCTGGACGTACTACATTTGCAATTTTAATCTCTTTATTCTTTTTAATGTATTCTGTTCTATTTTATGTTTAAAATATTAGAATCATAGAATGGTTAGGGTTGGAAGGGACCTTTGAAGGTCATCTAGTCCAAGCCCCCTGCAAGAAGCAGGGACACCTCCAACCAGATCAGGTTGCTCAGAGCCCCCTCCAACCTGGCCTTGAATGTTTCCAGGGATGGGGCATCCACCACCTCTCTGGGCAACCTGTGCCAGTGTTCTACCACTCTCAGTGTAAAACATTTTTTCCTAATATCTAATCCGAATCTACTTCCCTCTCTTTTGAAACCATTACTACTCATCCTATCACAACAGGCCCTGCTGAAGAGTTTCTCCCCATCTTTCCTTTAGGTACTGGAAGACCACTGTAAGGTCTCCCCAGAGCCGTTTCTTCTCCAGGATGAAAAGTCCCAACTCTCTCAGCCTGTCCTCATAGGAGAGGTGCTCCAGCCCTCTGATCATCTTCGTGGCCTCCTTTGGATTTCCTCGAACAGGTTCCTGTCCTTCTTATGTTGGAGGCTCCAGAGCTGGACACAGTACTCCAGGTGGGGTCTTACCAGAGCAGAGTAGAGGGAGAGAATCACCTCCCTTGACCTGCTGGCCATGCTCCTTTTGATGCAGCCCAGGATGTGGTTGACTTTCTGGGCTGCAAGTGTGCATTGTCGGCTCACGTTGAGCTTCTCATCCACTGGCACACCCAAGTCCTTCTCCTCAGGGATGCTCTCGATCCATTCTCTGCCCAGCCTGTATTTGTGCCTGGATATTAGAATCAAGTTTAGAGGTTGTGATGTGATCTACTGGTAGCGCTATTGCTAATGAAATTTTGCATAACTATAATCAATCAAAATTATTTTCCTCTTCTGTGACATGGTTCTGTGCAAAGGCAAAAAAACCACCATTCCTGAGGCTGCAATGTGAAGGAAACAGTATTTTCTTAGCATAATGGTGGTTACCTTCTCAGTTTCTTGATCTCCAGAAGGCTCTTCTATCCAGCCAATCTGGATTCACCCTGAATTCATTACATACACATCTTCCCATCTAGAATAACAATCGATTTACATTAGTGGCAAAAACTTATCTTGCTAATAGTATTCACTATGGTCCCATCAGACGAATGCATATTACTGACTTCATACTCATCAGATGGGTAGTTCTATCCACATGGTTCTTTTCTCTGGAAGAGTTTCCATATGGTAGTAATAGGTGCTGAGATTTTTCTTACAAAGATATGATCTTGTAAAAATAAGAATTAGTCCCATTTTGTCCTCCTTGTTCAGCTATTAAAACAGAGCGCTTCATTTTGCTCCAGAGGTTTCCTCAATATACTTGCCTCTCTTCTTATCCATTACCTTACTGACATATCCTTAGAGTTGCAGTTGTCTCCCAAAAGTCAAGCAGTTGCTAGAAATAAATGTGGTTGTGATGTTGCAATAGGGAAATATGTCTAAATGGATGTGTGCTGTGATGTTCCTTAAGCTGCTCTGGTCTCTTCTAGCCCAGTTTGCAAAAGATTTCACTGCTGAGTTCCTGACCGTTTAGCTTCTCTAGCACACAGTGCCTTTTTACCACATCATAGAGGATGTGACCGTAATTAGTTTTCTGCAGTTCTTGCCACTTTGATCTCTGCCTTTTTGCCCTTCAGAGTGATTTAATAAAATGTACTGTATTTGGGAATATAAACCTTGAGCGAGAAGAAAGCCACTCAGTTGTCTTTTAATAATTTGAGGGGGTTTTGGCTATTGCAGCCCTGACCACTGGAATCAAGGCCCCAAATCTGTTAATAAGTCAGAGCTTTGATAACTTTCAGATTCACCTGTAGTTCCAGTGAAGATTCAGTTTGGCTCACATTTTAGACTTCCCTGTTCATTTGTCTCTCAATGTAGTTTGCTGTTAATCATTTTACAACACAGGTACCTCAGAAGTGCTACCATACTACTAAAGACATTGTAACTTTGAAAGCAGAGTCTTAATATTCAATGGTGACAGTGATGTTTCCTTCCACTCTTTTTTTTTGGAGTACAGACAGAACAGCTGCCTTTGACAATGGAAGCTGTTACAATCATTTTAGTCTAATTTAAGAAACACTTAATCCCTTTCCAATAGCTATATCAGATGTGTCTCTCTCTGTGCAGACGTCTCTGTCTGCAATGAGTTCCATGGCATTCGGCTTCATTCTAAATAATGTATTCCCAAATGTACTCCACTCCCAAAATAATGTGTGGGACCAAGCAGGAACTACCCAACTCTTCTGCAGTTATTGCAACTGAAGGTGCATCATGCAAGTAAAGAAATACATGCAAGAGTGAGACTCCTGCTACCCTTAGTATGATTCAGTAACTTTCCAATATTTTCGCTGCTATTACAGAGGAAGTCAGAGTGGATGAAAAAGCTCTTCCATCAAACATGCAATGTCTCAGTGCTTTTTCTGAATCTTCCAGCATAAGCAAACCATATGGTTTGTGTTGTGGGAATCTCACTCCTGGCATAATTATCCACTAATTTAAAATGCAACTCAATAAGCAGTAGGCACAGTGCTTTGTTTATTAAGTGCGACCTTTAGAAGTATGTCAGCAGCATTAATACATAACATTCTAATAAACAATTTTTTTTTTTGTAGCAGAATATCCACAAGGGAATTGTAGACCGTACCAATATTAAAAAAAAAAAAAAACAAAGAGAGAAAATAATCTCATTTTGACAATAAAATTAAAAAAAAATATAGCTGAATGCCCAGCAAATGGAAATAGGATGTTGTACAGCACAGTAGCACTACAGGATTTTTCTTTTTCTTCCTATCCAAAAGTAACTATTAATTTAGCATTAACGTAAAAGAAAATAGAATCCCTATAAACTACTCTCAGCAAAACACTGAATTAGAGGGCTTTTACCACTCAGTTTTTCCACAGAAGTAATCCAGGAACTAGATTTAGTCCTTCAAGTCCTTCAAGAGTCACCCTGCAACACAGAGTATTGCAAATTATGTTCACAAAGAATATTATTCACTTTCCAGGCACATACACCTTTAACAGTTGCTACTAAATATAGTTTAGTTTACTGATACTAGGAAGTCACTCTCAGACCTCAGTAACCGAATAGTGAATCTACATTATAAACCTCATTGATGTCCGGAAAAAAAAATACCTATTAGTGGATTTCCTTCCTACCTCTTTTTTTGCCCTTTCTCTCACACATTTATCTTATTTGTACATCTGAAAAGAAACTCATTCTGACCTTGCTTACGTCTATGAAACTTGATCAGCAGCACACACATCAAAATACGATTCAAAAGAACCAAGGCTTGCAATTATATAATTAGCCTTATTAATGGCTTACTTAGATGTGTTAGCAACTTTGAGTTTATTCTTGCATTCTTAGCTGAAGAGAAGTATTAAAAAAAAACATTTGACAGATCATGCCCTACACTGCAAATAAATGCGCTGATGCAAAAAATAGTCATGCTTGACCTCTATATTGAGGGGATGATAAGTCACCAGATTCTTAAGAACTTCATCCAGAGGTGCCAACCTCTTTAGGAATAAATGGTATTTACATCTATGTTAGCTCAATCCTCTTGAACAAATATGATCAGATTGCTAAGCCTTTTAAGTGACTATCTATATGCAATACTGACTGAAAGCCATCAGTCCACAACTCATTTCTCCAGATCCTGCAAATTGTTCTTGAAAAGCTTTAGAAAGGTTAAAGAGTGCAATATTATTACTCTACAGTAGTGGTGAGGTCAGCTCTTTGGTTGCACTGAAAAAGTGTAAAGGTGCAAGGGAAGCAGCTAAGCCAATGTATAAAGTTGACAGCTACTGGAATGGCTCATGGCACAATTCTCAGCAATTGTACAGCCAGTCTGACCTGGGATCATCTACAGTACTTGCTGCATGGTAGGTTCTTAGCTAGAAACAGACTTCTACAGTAGCATGTAAATTAAATGTGTCTTGGACCATTCTGTGGCACTAAGGCCAAATGCCAACATCAAACTCATCCTGCAAACTGGGTGGCTACATCAAAGCAACATATTTGGAATAGTCTTACCCCATATTAACTCCTTAAACAGGCCCGGAAACTGTTTAGGATAATGATAGTTGACTTAAAAGTGTGGATGATTGAATTCTATTGCCCAAGAATTTTTTTTTTGGATTATTTTACACTAGTAAAAATAAACATGAAGCCTTCTAGTGCACCTCTGCCCCCCATTTGCTGTGCTAGAGAACCCTCTCTCCCTCCTACCTCTTCTTCAGACAGTTGTATTGGAATTCGTCAGTTCTCAGGTTCATTTGGTGAAAAATAGACAGTTGGCTCATCAGCAGTTGATGTTAGTTATGTGCTGTAAACAACCAATTCTCACTTCCAACACACCCACATCTTCACTGAGGCAAGGGAGTGCCCTGCCCACAATGCTAGGAACAGAGACAGAGTCTTGTCTCCAGCCCTGCTGCCGACGATTCCACCTCCCGTCACCATTCAGGGTCTCCCTAAATCATACCACCATCACCGACCTCTGATGCCAGCGTATGAAACCAAGAAGTGAAATACAGAACTTTAGAATCTAGAGATGCACACATGAGCTGTATATAGGAGCTGCAATTTTTTAGAAAATTGCCTATGAAGAGAGTTACAGAATTGAATGTGTAAAGCTGGTTTCCTTTCCTCAGTGTGCTGTTTCTATCAAAATCTTCAGGCAGCTTTCGGCTACGTAGTTTAAGTCATTCAGAAAAAGGCCAGAAGAGCTACTTTTCCAATGCTTTCTTTCCAGCATATGAAATTTTTCACCAGTAAAAGACAAGGGGGAAGTATTTGGGATGTTTATGAGGAAAGTATTTTTTTCTATATTGTTATCTTCCTCTTCCCTAAGCATTAATTGTACTCCCTCTTACATGTGAAACTTATCTCACCTCTGCATAAGCACACAAGTAGGTTATTGGAGAGTAGAATTGAAAGCAATGAAGACAGGTCTTTCTGCTTTTAGAAAAATAAACCAAAATTCATTACTAACACCATCACAGGCGGAGTTAGACAAGCACCAAGCTAGCAAGCGAGCCCATAGTGTTGAGCACAGGAGAAACATTAAAACTTACTCCATCATCTCATATCTCACAGGCCTGCCATTTAACAATTTGATAAATAAATGGAAATCCATTATAACACCCAACAGCCACTTCCAGAGTAGTTGATAGGTTACAGCAGAAATAGTATTTTCCTGATGCACAGTTTCAAAATGAAGCATCTTTATTCCCTAAAGCCATTTTTATTCTCTAGAAATCCTCAGACAGTCTACTATAAGAAGATGGCAGCTCTTTGGGGGCAGAATAGGATTTAATAACTGTTCCTTTTTCTGAAAAAGCAGGGAAAGCAGGGATCTCCATCTGCAGGTTTTTACTTTGGTCAAGATTTTATCTTGGAGGTAAAGGCAAATCCTTGGTTGACACTAATGCTAAAAAACGTTGGAAATTCTCTAGAAGAAAAACAAATTTCTCCATACAACTTCTTATACAACCTGCATACAACATGCTTCATATAATTTTTTTTTTGTTTTACATGTTCCAGAGGGATACATTCCTCTAACCAACAGCTGTCTATGAGCCTTGCAAGGCTGTCTTTTCCATTTAGTAGTACACCTCTACCACAGTCATTTATATTTGAGCCTGTACCATGATTCTATGTGTCCATTTACCATTCTTGTTGTGGTTTTTAAGGCTGATGTATATGAAGTGAAACTCTAGGACTCAAGTGTTTCAAGTCAGGTCCTGAGAAGTTTCCCGTGCTCTTTGCTTCAAACAGTTTCAATACATACTAGCCTTTAAGTAAACCCCATCATTTTCATAGTATTTTAGGCAGTGGTGATTGAAGCTATACAGAGTTAACTGCTTGATTTAGCAATGGAGATTAACTTTCAGTTTGTATTTATGAATGAAAACTGTATGTTCTGAATGTGGTAGGTTATTAAACACAGCATGTTTTTAAGTCATTATAGTGTCAACTGTTCCTACAGATGATACCTGAAAAAAAACAATAGGTAACAGTAGTCACAAAGCTAAGGAGAGCTTAAATCTTGTCAAGTACTTTACGACAAAGAACCTTTGCATGAAAACAATTAGACAACATATCGATACGAAGATGAAATTTTTTTCCACTTTTGCTTTAAGAAGTTTAATGTGTTTAACAAAATATGGTGAAAGCCTTTTTCAAAATTAACACATGGATTACTACAGAACTGATGCTGAATACTCTTAAATGGAAACGTCACATTGCTATGAACTGCAGAGGAATCAACTAACAGTAGAAAACAGTCTTCTTTATCCTGCATAGTCCACAGCATTGCTTTTTTTGCAAGTTTTCTATGTACAGAATTATGTATGTCATTTAACTTCTACTCTTTTCAGAAAGCTAGCTTTGATCTGATTTAAATCTTTGTAGTTTAATCTGTTTCAGTGAAACTACCCACACCTGTGTGGCAATGGCATCACAACCTGCAATATACATTAATATTGTTTTCACCGCATTGTATCTATTTTACAAATGGGTCCAATATGTACTATGCAGTGTAACATCAGGAAACACTACCAAACCAGGAACGTATCTCAGAACTTCTAACATCTGCTTTTATGTCTTCCAAAGGGGTTCCACAAGACTAATTATTTGTAGAGTATGAGTATGCTGTAATAAAAGATACTACAGTGTATTCTATATTCCATGTATTATACTATTAAAGAACATTTACATAAATAAAATAAAATTGTTCTCTTCTAAATTCATCTAGAAGATGAAAATAATGGAAAAAATCTTAAACACTGTACTCAAAACAGAATTGATTAATTATTTTGTTTTCAGTCTTCCAAATGTAATTCCAAAGGATGTAAGATACTGGTAATAACCAATTTTTTTTTTTTCATAATAAAAACCAAAACAAATATGCTTACTACATAAGAAGAACCAATACTACAAAGATCAGTTAAAACCTAATCATTGGAACAGCTCTAGAATTAAGCATTTACCTCTTGGGGGAACATTTGCTCCACTGGAAGATACCAATCTCTGTGAACTTCTCCAGACTTAATTGTATGAACTGTGTCATAATGTGACAGGGACAGCAGTGGTTACTGATTTCTAGCTCTTCCTACACTGACACAACATGCACTTACTTTTTTCAATACACTGAGCCAGAAGAGCATGTAATGTAATGTCATAATTCTATTGAGCTGGATGTTTAGATGGGCAACAGTGTTTACTAAGAGTTACTAAAAATTATAAGATGCAAGTTAGCAGGTAGGGTAGGAGGAGAGAGCTCAAATACTCCAGACATTTGTTTTGAAGGCATTGGAAGAGAAGACTGCAGAATTGCATCAACATGACACACTCCTTCGTGCATGTTTTTTTTATTGGGGTGTTAAAAGGTGTTGTTGAAGCACTCAAACCAAGTGGGAAATGCACCCAAACCAGGTGTGGAAAAACCCCGAAACCAAACAACTTAACAGTCTACTTCTCAGCTGAAAGTTTTTACAATTCCTGTAAATTTCACTTCCTAATGTAATACTACAGTCTTTACTCTCTTCCATATCCAACACATACGCAGAGTTCAGCATCATGAATTTGTCTGACATGAGTCTACTGGAGTAGAGGAGGAGATGTTAGAAGGGACGTTAGAATAAAGAATCAGTTTGGGGTTTTTTGGGGGGGAGATCTCTGAATATGGTCTTAAATGGTCTTAAATACTTACTGTTAAGCATAGTTTCAAGGAGTACAAGGGTAACACAGAGGAAGATGGTAATTTTTTCTCCTTCTTTCTCCTTTTTTCTCCTTCTCCATTGCATATTCACTTCAGCAACGTGGGTAACAAGCTAAATTGTGCTGACCTTTATCAGAGACAGAGTGTAACTGCTGAAGGAGAAGTAACATTGCTGCATGCCATGTTGTCCATTTGCCGCTGCACTTTCTAGAATTCCTGATAGCACCTAACCACACTAATGAGCATATCAGCTCAACACACTTACTCAAAAATTCCCTTTGAATAATTCTATCAGCTCCAATTGCAGGAGTGAATATAAATGCCAATCCCAGATCTGCAGCTAGCTTAATGTGCAGGAAATTATACACATTTTAATTTACAAGAGCCTCAGCTATGGCTCATCAAAATAAGAAAGTCTTCTCCTAATTATATTCCATGTCATCATGACATTTTAACCCTGTAAGACTGCATTGCAATGTCACAACAACATGCTTGGCAGACTTCACAAATGTCACGTATAATGAGTGGTACATGAATATAGTAAAGTTGAAAGATATCAATTTAGGAGTCTTGCAATTTGCTCACAAAGAGAAGGATGAAACTGAACCCATGCATCACTTCTTAAGAACAGTTCTCACACTTTTAAAACTCATGTCAGAGATTGCTGGAAGCAGTTATAGAAAGGGACAGATAAACGTGAATTCAAAGTTGTTCTGGTTTTGTTAGTGAGGGGGGGCGGCTAAGGTAGTAGCTTCTGTAGGAAACTGCTACAAGTCGCTCCCCTTTGTTCAGTGGACTCGGCCGGGCCTAGGGCGGACCCGCTGCTGGCCAAGGTCGAGCCAATTGGTAGCAGAATGTTCCTTGATAACGCCTCTGCGATAACATATTTAAGAAGGGGAAAACAGGAAAAAAAAAGAGAGAAGAGAAGATGTGAAGCAGCTGAGCGGGGGGCAGAGAGGGGGAGGCGTGAGCCTTGTGGGCCTTGCAGGCCTCACCCTCTGGCCTCCTGCTGTGCAGCCAACTGGGTCCGACTCGGTCCAGCCTGGCTGCAAGAAGCGGAGAGGAGATGAGAAGTGAACAAGATGTAAAAAGGATCCTGAGAGGCATCTGCCAGCCTGTTGTGAGGAACGGCTGCAGACGCCAAGGTCAGTGAAGAAGGAGGGGGAGGAGTAATGCGGCTCCTGGCCAAGATACCTCTGCAGCCCGTGGTGAAGACCATGGTGCAGCAGGTTGTCCCCCTGCAGCCCATGGAGGTCCACGGAGGGGCAGAGATCCACCTGCAGCCCATGGAGGACCCCACGCCAGAGCAGGTGGAGGCCTGAAGGAGGCTGTGGCCCGTGGAGGGCCCGCTGGGACAGCTGTTCTAGAGGGACTGCACCCTGTAGAAGAGATGACCCACGCCGGAGCAGTTTCATGAAGGACTGTGGCCCGTGGGAGGGACCCCACGCTGGAGCAGAGGAGGAATGCGAGGAGTTCTTCCCCTAAAAATGACACAGCAGTGTAAAACAACGCGTGATGAACTGACCGCGACCCCCATTCCCTCTTCCCCGCTGTGTCGCTCGGGAGGGGAAGGTAGTAGAGATAATGTTAAGCCCGGGAAGAGGGAGGGGTGGGGGAAGGTTATCTTGTTCCCTGTCTCATTCTCCTGATAATTTTAGAAAGAAATGAATAGTTTTCCCCAAGTCGAGTCTGTTTTGCCCGTGACGGTAACTTTAAGGATTTCTCCCCGTCCTTATCTCAAACCTCGAGCCGTTTTTCTTATATCATCTCCTCCTATTCTCTCGGAGGGTGGGGGGAGCGAGAGAGAGACTGCGTAGTCTGATCCCGATCGGGGCTGAACTACGACAAAAGTCTATTCACAATAGCTATGAAATATTTACCTACTTCCAGGAAAGAACTTCCTATCATAGCAGTGCTAGATATAACTGCTTCATATATTCATTATCCTCCATAGGGCAATACAGAACTCAATAACACTGCAACTTCTGCTTCATTTTCTCACTGACAGTTTAGGTCTCCAAGTCAGTACAATGTCCTCTTTCTTTCCTCCATGATTTGCTGAGGCCATTTTAAACACCATCATTTTCTAAAATCTGCTAATATAATTTAAAAATAAGAACAATATATCTATGCCTCAATCTTCTTATGTACTGACTTCTGATCATGTTGAGACATCCCAGTGATATTTCCTCATCCCTGACACTTGTTCTCTTCTTCCCTCCAGAGCTTTCACTTCAGTTGTGACTACACAACCTGCTCAAGGGCTGTGCTCTGAGGAAGGATGGCACTTAGCACTAAAAGGCAGGAGCCTCTTAAAACCAGTCATTCAGAAAGCTACGCTGACTACCATTTTACCAATTTGAGCTACAAAACAAAACCAACAGCAGTTGTGTATCCTGGTAAACATGTGAAACCCATTTTCTCTTTCCAGCTGAACAAACAGTATAGAGAACACACGGGTTGTCACTGGCAACTAAGTTCCCATACAAGTTCATAACAAGTGACACATACAATTGCTGTTGCTGTTAACAGGCTTTTTGGATGTCACTTTCCATACAACACAAAAGAGCCTGTCCTCAGTACTTAGTAATTTAGGGTAATAGGTCTAACACATGGAGGCTCTTCAGTAGAAACTAAATAAAGTTATCTACCTCCACATTTCTCTTTTAAATAAATGAGGAACCCATCTTCCTTAAAAACTGCATCTTTAAGCATGAAATAACCCTACATGTGACCGACCCTGTGCTGAACTTGCAGTGATGGTCATCTTATTTCACTGATGCCCAAGTAACTACAAGTCAAACATTATTAGTATACACACTATAAACACATACTACTGAAACTGCATTTTGACCAGTTCTCTAGGTTTTCTTCTTACTTGAAATTTTTCAAGGCATACAAAAAAATCATTCTAGTTAATGGAATTTAAAAGACTAAAGAAGCTGGTAGAGTTTAAGGAATAAGCAAGTTATATTGCTGTTCACAAGCAGACAGCTACTACACCACTTTGTTTCAGAAAACAAGCAACTGGAGTCCTGAGTTGCGGCTGGTTTTAAATTTGCATTAAATACATACACTGATTTTCAGTGTGATATCTCACAACTGTCAAGGGCAGCATGTGGCCTTGGTACCACTAATCTTTATTTGGGAAGGGAGATTAGTAAAGATATGGTATTAGAAATGTTGACTGACTTGAGGTGAAGCAGTTGTAGCATGTGGGCAAATAAAAATTTCCCTGCTTAAACTACAGAGATTAGAATAAACAATCATCTTTCAAAAAGATGAACGTTAACAAGAAAATACCAGTGCTCCTTGTTTGGAGTTAATCAAATGAGACTTGAGGAGATGCATCTATTCCGTTTGGATAATAGCTATGCATGGAAGTTTTCCCATCTCCTTCATTTCTACTATATACAGGAAAGCAAGAGAACGAGTACTTTCTTTATAAAGTAA
The DNA here is from genome assembly GCF_036417535.1 of Chlamydotis macqueenii. Classification (NCBI taxonomy): domain Eukaryota; kingdom Metazoa; phylum Chordata; class Aves; order Otidiformes; family Otididae; genus Chlamydotis; species Chlamydotis macqueenii. The sequence goes on along the minus strand of NC_141556.1, from coordinate 95,346,477 downwards.
CACCTGACACATGTCAGCAGTTTTACCACTGTTTTGGTTTTGTTAGTGAGGGGGGGCCTAAGGTAGTAGCTTCTGTAGGAAACTGCTAGAAGTCGCTCCCCTTTGTTCAGTGGACTCGGCCGGGCCTAGGGCGGACCCGCTGCTGGCCAGGGCCAAGCCAATTGGTAGCAGAATGTCCCGTGATAACGCCTCTGCGATAACGTATTTAAGTAGGGGAAAACAGGAAAAAAAGGAGGAGAAGATGTGAAGCAGCTGAGCAGGGGGCAGAGAGGGGGAGGCGTGAGCCTCACGGGCCTTGCAGGCCTCACCCTCTGGCCTCTCGCCAGGCAGCCGACTGGGCCCAACTCGGCCCGGCCCGGCTGCAAGAAGTGGAGAGGAGATGAGAAGTGAATAAGATGTAAAAAGGATCCTGAGAGACGTCTGCCAGCCTGTTGTGAGGAACGGCTGCAGACGCCAACGTCAGTGAAGAAGGAGGGGGAGGAGTAACGCGGCTCCTGGCCAAGATACCTCTGCAACTCGTGGTGATGACCATGGTGGAGCAGGTTGTCCCCCTGCAGCCCATGGAGGTCCACGGAGGGGCAGAGATCCACCTGCAGCCCATGGAGGACCCCACGCCGGAGCAGGTGTAGGCCTGAAGGAGGCTGTGGCCCGTGGAGGGCCCGCTGGGACAGCTGTTCTAGAGGGACTGCACCCCGTGGAAGAGATGACCCACGCCGGAGCAGTTTCACGAAAGACTGTGGCCCGTGGGAGGGACCCCACGCTGGAGCAGAGGAGGAATGCGAGGAGTTCTTCCCCCGACGATGATACAGCGGCGTAAAACAACACGTGATGAACTGACCGTGACCCTCATTCCCTTTACCCCCCCCGTGCCGCTCGGGAGGGGAAGGTAGTAGAGATAGTGTTAAGCCTGGGAAGAGGGAGGGGTGGGGGGAGGTTATCTTGTTCCCTGTCTCATTCTCCTGATAATTTTAGAAATAAATGAATAGTTTTCCCCAAGTCGAGTCTGTTTTGCCCGTGACGGTAACTTTGAGGATTTCTCCCCGTCCTTATCTCAAACCTTGAGCCGTTTTTCTTATATCCTCTCCCCCTATTCTCTCGGAGGGTGGGGGGAGCGAGAGAGAGACTGCGTAGTCTGGTCCCAATCGGGGCTGAACTACGACAACCACCTAATAGGAACAGTCTTGGTAACTGCTAAAGCAATAGATATGACAAGAAGTAATTTATCAAGATCCATTCTTGCATGAAAAAGGGAAAGAAATGGGGTAGAAATCTGAGGGAAAACAGCTGAAGAAAATGTATTTCCTTAAAGAGTACAGAGCAGCCAGTCAATGAAGAGGATATGAAGGAGAATGGGGAGTTGTCTGTAGACAAAGTTACATTTGCCTCCTATCTCTGGCTGCAAAGAGGGAAGTGCCTTAACATTGGAGGTCTTTGTGTAAATGTAAGGGGAAAAAAAAAAAAGTTTTACTTGAGTGAAGTAGGTTCTACATAATTTCTTCAGCAACAGAAATGGAGTAAACTCTCTATCCCAGGGATAAACTAGGACTTCCTTAAAAGCCCTAGTGCAACATAGGACATTTTGTGAAGCAGATGCAGGGGAGCTAAACCTAGCCATCCCAAGCCAAACACCCTTATGGCCTTCAGCAGTCCAGACACTGCTGTGCAGACCTGTTCAACTGAGCTCTCCCTCCATACATCTGCCCTTGCCCCATCACAGCCTACCAACAGCTGTAAGCATGGGGATCAGCCTTCTGAAATGTCTAGATAAGCAAAGTGGAGTCTAAAGTAACTAAGTGACAAGAGAAGATTTACCAAACCTGAATTTGCTAAGAACAAAGGTTTTAGAAAATAGCCTGAATGAAGAGAGATAAGAAGGCCAACATATTCATTTCAATACAGCCCTGGTGAGGTCACTGAGAATCTTCCACTGGCATTAGTCAGCTTTTCATGTAGTTATGCAAGGCTCAAGTTCAACCACACAGCTTAGTGCATATCTAACCTTTGAGCCAACAAACACTTTTGTTGTCTTTGCTGGAACAGTTGCTCATAACCTGTAAAGTTAGGTACCTATTCAGAAACCTTGCTGAGTTTCAATTACAAATCTTTACCCTAGAATAACTAAATATTATAGTCCCATTGACATCTAATTAATCACCCCAGTGTATGTCTGCACCTGAACAAAATGAGGGGAAAAAAAAATCACATTAATCTCCAGCAAAAATACACCAGAACAATACCAAGGACATGTGGAGTTAATTTATTTTTTTTGCTAATAATTTACTTATGGCAAGATCAGTCTGCCAGCAGTATGTTATTTGAAAATGTTTTTTATTATTTGTTCACAAAGCCTATCTTGAAAGAGCTGAGTTTATCTCAGTCTTCTCAGCTCAAATAACCTTAATTCTAGATATAAAAAATGCGCTCTCATTAGTCTATCTGTGAATTATTTAGTCATAAGGCTCACAATGCAGAAAATATAGACAGTGATGGAATCTCTCCTACATCTACCTTCTAGAGATTCAGATATATCTTATAGATCACAACAGATAAGAGGGTTAGTCAGTAAGCCAAAGAAATTCCAAATCCTCTCTCTTCTGAGCTGTTTGGATGAAGCATTGAAATGGAGGTTACAACTGCAACTGAACTCACCATTTCAGGAGAAAAAAAAAAGTAGACATTTTGCCTTGTTTAAAGTTTATTCGATTTAACGTTGAGAGCTTGAACATTTTATAAGCCCAGAGGCCATGGTCAAAGAGGCAAGTAAAATCCCAGCACACTACCAGGGTGAATTAAGTTTAGGCTAGAAATCCTAAATCAGTGGACTATAAACGTGTTTTTCTAAGATGTCAAAAGGTCAGATGTCAGGAAATTGGACAAATAAATAGAGGCGAATATGAGAAGAGATAGGCAAAAACTAAGGCATTTTTCAATAAAAATGATAATGAGCAGTAGCTTATATAAGACTAGAAATAATAAATAAAAGGGTAATCTGACAACACATTTCTGTAGGTTTTGAATAAAGGACTTGGACAAAACTGTCCAGAAAGACTTTGAGGAGGTATCAGCTCTGGCTGGGGAATAGTTGAAACAAAAGGGAAAAAGATGTTCTGAAACAGCAAGTCTGGAAAACAAACTTATAAGCCCAAAAGGACACAAGTGGAGCAAATCCACTTCAGACACTGAAGTTCCACAGCGGTGTCACTAATGAATGAAGTAGTGATTTGTGTCAGAAAAACACGACTGACTGTTGTGTTTGCAGTTACATCGACAGCTCATACTGGACATTAGGGTCTAACCAAAGTCAAAAGATTTCTATGCTAGCAGAGATGGTTCATGGAATAGTTGAGGTTGGAAGGGACCTCTGGAGGTCATCTAGATCAACCCCTTTGCTCAAGGAGGGCAACATAGAGCTGGTTGCCCTACCTGTGTCCAGTTGGAATATCACCAAGAACGGAGGCTCCACAGCCTCTCTGGGTAACCTTTTCCAGTATTTGATCATCCTGACAATAATAAAAAAAAAAGAAATTCTTATGTTTAAATGGGATATCTTGTATTTTAATTTGTGCTCATTGCTTCCTGCCTTTTTACTGGGCACCACTGAGAAGAATCTGGATCTGTCTTATTTACACACTCCCATTTATACATATCAAGCCTTATCCTTTCACGACTAAACAGTTCCAGCTCTCAGCTTGTCCTCACATAAGATATTTTCCAGTCCTATAAATGTCTCTGTGGCCCTTCACTGGACTTCCTCCAGTATGTTGATGTCTTCCTTGTACTGAGGAGCCCAGAACTGGACATACCACTCCAGATACGATGTCACAAGTGCTGAGGACAGCACCTCCTCACCTCCCTTGACCTGCTGGTGATGCTTTTCCTAATGCTGTCAGTTGCCTTTGCCACGAAGGCACAAGGCTGGCTTATAGCCATTTTTTTTTTTTTCCACCAGGACCCTAAGACCTTTTCCGCAAAGCTGCTTTCCAGCTGGTCATTCTGCAGTCTGTACTGGTGCATCAGGCTGTTTCTCCTCAGGTGCCAGACTTTGCAATTCTCACAAAGTCCCAGAAAAAAAAAAGCTTTTGAAGGCTTTATCTAATAGGAGTAATGAAAATAATCAGAATTGCATACAGCATTTTAGACATTTTAAATCTTTCTTTAGGTAGTACAGACTCACTAAAGTACTGAAATACAGTTGAAGTTCCCAATGTCTCTTCGTCTCTGTTCTAAAACAACGTATTTATTACTTGAGAAATGTTGCTTACATGATCCATGTAATAAAATTAAATCACAGCTCACATTGTCATCCTATTTTTTTCTCTAAAGTTATCTTGATATTTTAAAAATTTTATTTTTCTAAGAATCAGTAATGTCATTTACTTAAAAGATAGAAACCATGCACTAGAAACTATAAAATGAATACAATTTGAACAATGATACAGGCCTTGAAGCTGTGAATTGACTGTCCCCGAAATAATAAACAGATCCTTCCCAATGACTGGTCAATTTATAATCTAACTCTGTTGTGATTTACATACATGCTTTACACGTGATAAGGTATCCCAGGGACTGCAAGAAAGTCAAGTCAACATTTAAACTATTCTGAATTAACCTTAGTCATGGCCTACACAAGAACCAAACTAGTAGACCTGGGGTGCAGATCTGTGATTCTTTTTGTTTCATCAAGATGTTTAATCTTCATAGCACAAAGTTGAAGAGAATTTTAAAATTTATTTCTGGTTGATAAAGATATTTTCGAACAGCTCAGCTTCTGGTTGGTTGAGAAATGTTTATTTTTCAATTCACCAAAATTATTCTTTATTCATCCTTAGTGCAAATGTATTTTTATACATTTTTATAATATTGTATTTATTAGTATTTTCCATAAGCTGTTATCAATAGTAATTTTATATGTCTATCTCTAAATTTTTTATTTCCACTGTCTTTGAAAATAAATCATTATAACACAGCTAGACATAAATCTTATACATAAAAGGTTTTTTGTTTTTGTAATTGAATGTTGGCATGTCATCAGAACAATTTATGACCCTAGTAAATGTGGAAATATCCTTGTATAATGCATTTGAGTCTCTGCATACTGGGACTCAAAAGAGGTCTTTTCATGTTTTGCGTAACATTTTTTAAATAGTCAAACCAGTTGATTTTTAGGATTGCAGCACAACTTTTCCTTGTTGCTGTAGAGATTTAAATGGGCAGAGATATGAAAGCTAAACCACTTGCATAAATATTTCAAATACCAGATAAGGTAAGGCCCTGTCAGCAGTTCTTTAACAAATCATTATTTTCAGAGAGACTGTAACTCAAGTGTGAAAAAAGCCAAGATTCTCTTTGGACTCCAACTTATCTTAAACTTAAGTGGGGGTCATTCAGACTAACAGAAAATTATTTCTAGCAAATATGAAAAAATACAAAGGTAATACAGGAATTACCTCTACCTCCAGCCCTCCTTGCAGAAACTGTGGGTCTGAAATGCTTTTGCTGTTTCTGTAAACTATATTCCTGTGCCTCAAATTGATATTTTTAATTTAAAGTGGAAATTTTTTTTTCAAGTGTTCAAAACACACATTACCGGTTTTGGACATGAACTAGTATAGATTAGAGGAGGAGTAATAAATAGAAATGACCACAATACTCTGTTTTCAAAACTGGTTTGCTATGTGTTCATTCATTCTCTTAATAAAAGAATTTGAGAAGGTGGAGTGAGTTTTTTTTTTTCTCTGCCAATCAAATAATCCTGGGGTTTAGGAGTCTTTCTGTTTCTCTAAACCTTCTTACAAAGTGATTTTGCTATACTATAGTGCTGATACTATTACATAGCTATAGAGTCTACAAATGATACTAGCCGATAAAATAAGGCATCCAGACCCCAGCAATTCTTTTCACAGATTCAGCTCACAGACTGGTAATTCTGGAAGGACCTATTTCTAAGGTATGAATTTGTATGAATTTATAGGCAAAAATAATGGCAACAGTAAGTACCTGTAGGAACTAAAGACCTCATAAGAAGTAGTGTGATTGCCATCTCACTTCTCACATCTGTCTACATCCTTAAAGTTACTGTAAAGTTATAGAAAGAATTTGCAACTTTCAAGAACTAATACGCAAAGGTTGCTGAACTCCATTTAGCAGCACATGGCATCAAGACAAAGCAATTATCTCAACTATTTTCAAAACATTAATAACCATCCATCTCTAGCTACACTTTCCAAAACTCTGAAACAGCACCTGAAGGAGGCTCCAATCTGTTTCTGTGTTGTGATATCGTCTACAATGGAGTAAAATGTAGGCAACAGCTCCACTGGATTTAACACCTTCATACTCCATTTTTATTTGTACCATTTCATTACAGGCATTATCATATAGGCAATGCTATGAAAGTGAGATCATTTCAGGATTTAGTAAAAACTCAACATCCCAAACATTCAAGAAGTTTTGAGGATCATGAATACACCACGCAGAATGGTAAGAAAAGGCTTACTTTGCAATAAAAACATTTAACACCTTTCTCTTCCACCTCCCACTCCCCCAGATCTCTCAGCAATCACCAGTCTCATGTAGTATCTGTTTAACACAACTTTCTGCTTCGGCTAAAACATGCTTTCTGTAGGATATTGACAAAAAGCCACAGAGTGCAACTGAAATGTATTTTTGCTTCAATAAAAAGCAAGTACTTGTATTAGAAATTTAAGATTTCCACATTTGATATACTGACTTTTACTTCAATAACTTCCAATTAAAAAGGCATATGCCTAGGATTTCACTACCATTTGTCAATCTGAGTAGCACCAAGAGTTGTGAACATCACTTCTTTAAGCACACCCAGTTAGATACATAAGAGCCAGTTACCTCCTGAACTTTCCCCACCTCTAGTTGAGAGCTCCATTTTGCTGGACTTGTTATTCCAGATATTAACTGATACAGCTGAATTGCATATGAACCCATTTCAAACAGTCTCAAACTCATCTGGGATCAGAAGTACTTGCGTGGAAGCCACTATAATCCCCTCTTCCCTATACATACAAGGGCTGAAAAAATTAGTAAAAGGTAATGCTCTAGTCTAAATAAAACAGCTGTCTTTTTCTTAGGATGTGGAAAAAACATCTTGAGCTGAAAGAATTAGTAAAAGGTAAGGCTGCTATTCTAAATAAAATAGCTGTCTTTTTCTTAGGATGTGGAAAAAAAATCTTGAGATAGCAAAAGGTTGCTACTTCAATCTTTTATTTTATAACAGTGACACTTAATTTCAGAAAGAAAACTAAAACATCTCTGCAGGAAGAAATCCATTATCAGAGATCTCCTTCAAAATTCTACAAAGTTGCATCCTGCTTTGCAGAAACAAGTATCATTATTCTACATGGTATGCCCAGCTACGTACCCTACAAAAGTACTGCTAAATGACATTTCAGCCTTTTGCCAATTTACGTTTAAAAAGAACAGCACAATGCTCTATGTGGAGCTAGTAGCCCTACTAATGATATTTGACACTTCCCTAGCATAAGTCGTCCTTGTTTCAGTTGGTTATAACTCTGCATGTTTTAAATATTGAGGCTGAACTTTATACTTACACTTAAAGATAAAAATAGTATGCCACTTTTCACAACCAGGAAAAGAGACTCATTGTTTTTCTTTTACCCAAAATGATTCTCATTTTCTTTTTTTTTCCTTTTTAAGACAAGTTTTTGTCTTCAGGGTTTAGGACAATGGCTGAAGATCTGTGGATTTTAATTCATATGTGTGATAGCTGTCTCTCTTGTCATCTCTGCAGCAATAGATGGAAAAGACAAATCTCTGAAAATTTCTGTGTCAAATCTGCAGAAAATCCCTAATACCAGGTAGCTCTCTTTTCAGAAGTTTTTATGTATGTTTAACTATAACTCTCTTCTCCTTTCCCCAGAAAAGTTTTAGGCTAACAGAATCTTAACCTTTTGCTAAATTGGGTCCTGCCTCATTCAGTTCACAAGATGGCCATTTGAGAATGGATCAGGATTATGTATCAAGAGACTGTTGTTTGTACAAGTCCTGGATATTTGTAAACCACTTCAGAAAGTCTGCAGTCAAGGTTGCAGGAAGATGCTTAAAAAGGAAAGATTATTTAACAGGTAAGGCAGTTAAACAGTACTCCAGTAAACCACTAGTGCTGCCCCTCCAACACTTCTGCTTAACACTAGTAAGTTACTGAAAACAAATTTGTCACAGGTTACTCACTAATAAGTACTCATGGCTTTCTGCCAAGCTGCCCAGGAATGCTTTTGCATAAATTGGGTAACTAAAATATTGGAAGTAAGGTTTGATTGTAAGAAGTACACTATATGCTAAGTAGCCTGAAGAGTCATGCCTTAAATTAGCTGCCCAAACTTAGCAGATCCTTGGCTTCAGTCTCTTGGGCCTGTAAAAAGGGATATTAATAGCAACCAGTCTTAGCTAGGAGTTAAATTCATTAATGTTTGCAGAATATCCAGATTCTGTGTTGAGCCATTCCTAATAAAGTCCCTCAATAAATTAAGAATTTTGCATTCAACACAAGAATAAAGGAGATGGAGATGTGAAGACAATATTAAATAAAACACTCGTTGAAAAAATCCGGGGTCTTGGACACAGAAAAAAAAATATGATACTATCTTTAATTACATTATTGCACATTTTATTATAAGAAACATGTGCAAAGGTGATGAATTAAGGTCACACAGGCAAACTTAATTCTGGCACTTCCCAATTTCAACATATTTGACTTTGCAACCTTAGAATTCCTTCAGTGTAGGATTTTTGGATGCAGTACAGTATATATTTGTAAGAGAGCCAAAACCAGCAGCACAAGTAATACAAAACCCTTGCACACCACAAATTTGCTTAAATTTGTATTTTTATCCAGATTAGGAAAGACAGCAAGTATGCAAATACTTATTTTGGGGGTTGGGGATTCATTTGTTTGCAGTAATTTTGATATCAGTGTCAGAGTGTGTCAAATCACACTGTTTGTAATTTCCACTAAAAATTCATCACTCAAAGAAAACACTCTCCTGACAGTGTGAAAGGGTTCCACAAGCGTAAGCAGTGACTGGACTGACTGAAGGTACCTTTGCAAGCTTTTAAGGGAGGTACAGCTCTATAGTAAGTCACTGGGTGAGGAGGAGGAAGACTAGAAGGGGAAAAAAGGAATTAAAAGACAAGGAACTGGGACTCAAGAGGCATCTCATTAACAGTGGAAGCACAAGGAAAATTTATCCTGATTATTTTATTCTGGCTGTCACTTCTTGAAAGATTCCAGATTGTAGAGTGCATAAGATATTTCATCCTTGGAGACTTCAGAAGAAGCTGGGAATAGGGAGCATCTTATAAGACCTAGACTTAGGATCTATGCAATTTCCTGCCCAAATTGCAATGCCTTACACTTGTAAAGATGTTTAACTATTTGTAGAGCTGAATTTTATCTATTTAAGGACACTCTATAACTTATGCTACTATAGTGTTTTCAGGACTTCAATTTCAGGACTTTAATGCAGTTATGCAACAATACATTGTCCTTTACTTTTCATTTTCCTTGAGTTTATGAGACCATTTACACTGTCTAATCCAATGTAAAATACTTCAGTTAATGATGGATTAAGAGAGAAATGTCCAGCACCCATTTAGTTGGGTTGGGCAAGCTTGGTGCCAGGCTAGCTCCTGAGGTACGTAGGCAGAAAAGGAGTCAGGAGAAGGAGGCCTCCTAAAGAGTCACTTTGTAATGGAATATAAAGGTTTATGGGGAAGTTGGCATGTCCTTACTGGACATAGCAGGGATTTGGATATAACAACTTACGTGATGTAGCTCCATGAAGTCAAACAAAAACTTGGCAACAGCTATCATACACATTATAGAGATAACTTACTCTCTAGTCTACAATAAAAGTAAACCTTACATCACTTTAGGAGTTACTATTTTTTAAAGTCTAGGAAATGAAATGCAAAAGCCACTTAATGCAACTCTTAAGTATGAACAACTACTCTCTAAATTAGTTAAATATTTAAGCACATCCACAAGCACTTACATAAAAGTTGTTGAATTTATGTGGTACTTGCTGGACTAGTACCATAAATCAAAACAGGAGTCAGAAAATGCAAAAGCTTAAGTACTAGCAGTGACATTATTTTGGCACTCATAGGACTTTCTATTTCTGTTTTCTCATTAAACATATCGCTTAATATGTACAAGGGGGCTTAGTCAACCCTATTCCTTGTCAAACTAATATAATCATTCACTATCACTAATGCCTTCTACACTGGTGTGTAAGTTTTCCTTTTTATGTACATCCTTTAAATATTTTCATCTTAAGATTTTGTAAGTTTGCTTACACACTGGCAAGGAGCAGCATATATTTATAAATACTACCACATTTAGTATTTCTTTAAATCCTCTCCTCTGCTTGTAATGGAACTACATCCTCCATTTAACCTGGCGTAGAATAAGGACCACACACAGCACATTTTTATCCTGAAGGATCCCAAAGCAAACTGTAGAGTAACTGATATACAATTCAGCAGGAGTATTTTGATAAACTCTGAAACGCAATCAGCTCTGGTTTGAAATGCAGCCATTGTTTACCAGTACATGAATACGTCCTTATAGTTTGTAGCAAGTGGTGAAAAAAAAAATTGTACCTCTCCTAATAACCAAAGATGCAGTGGAAAATTAAGTAGGTAATATGTCATTAACAGATCTGGAGTTCAGCCAAGACAAAGAAGCTAATCTCACTACTTTTATGATGAGTTCCAAAGAATACAAAGTCACCTGAGGACATCCTCACTTTTATGTCTTACCCAAAGAAGACAACTCTAAACATCACAGTACCTCACAACAGGCTGATTGCAGTTGTGATTAGTGTATTTTTATAAAGCCAAATACAAAATTTAATTCTGCAGTCTTTACTTGGCATAACCTGCATGGAAGATATTTTTAAAGATCTCAAGTAGATACAGTTGCCCAACTCTTACCAAGAATACTGAAGATAAGCATTAAAATTCCCTGTGAGATTACAGATTATCCCCTCTCAGCTCAGGATGTACACCTTTGTGTTGCATAGTGTCTAAGTTTTCTTTCAAAACTGAAATAAACATTAAAAGTGTTTGTGTTACAATACCTGACTAGAATAACACATCTACATAACAAGGCTCTGAAGATTTTTTAATTCACTGTCTGTAAGACCCTCAGGTTGTGCAATAGCCACTCTTTCACATGTTTGCTGCATCTCAGCAGTAACTTCCAACATAGAGGGTGGTAGGCACCCCAAGGGTGAAAGTAAATTCTCTTTAGCAGAGAAAACTGGTTTTGTACACAAAACAGGAGAAAAAGGTGAACACAAGCTTTAATTCCACCACAAGTGAAGTGTGTAACTTCCTAGCAAGTTTTTGTGGTACCTCCTCAGTTAAGCACACCTTCAATTATATGTACTTATCCACTATTGGATTTATATTCTTATGTGCTTACCTTTCTGTAGCAGCTTCCAGCACCAATGTACTGTACAAGACCACTGTTCTCTTATGTTCATGAGATCAAAACGAAGAAAATTATTTGTCACAACACATCAAAGCTAGGAGTTGGAAGAGAAAGGACTACACAATGCATATGACTAAGAAAGGAATGCTAACAACTGTGGAAAAGTGGATCATGGTATCTGAAAAGGCAGTATCAGAAAACTCTGAATATACATTGTGGAAAAAAAAACCAAAAACTTGCAGCACTTCTAAAATCATGGATACATTGAAAATGAAACGAGCAAATGAAAATTCCAGCTGAAGATTGGGTTGGTTTTTGATGTCTACTTATTATACTTTCAGCAAAAACATAAAGCAGATGTGTACTGTGCTTTTATAGGTCACCTGCTGTATACAAAAAAAAAAAGTTGCAGTTAAACACAGGCAAATGGTAGACTGAAGATTTCTGAAATCAAAAGCTGCAGCATTCCAACCTCAGCAAAGACAAATAAACAAGTCTTCACAGTGTTTAATTCAAACTGGTCATCCTACTTAGAAAGTGGATAGTTCGATTCCTTCTCTCTGCTTCTGCTATTAAGTAACAGCAGCAGTGTCACACTCTTTATTCAGTCAATCAGAAGGCTACATAGTTCACCAAAGCTGTAGGTCACATTAGTTCAAGGATTTGTTTTATATGCTGCTCTTGACAGATAAGACACCCTCAATTTTCTTTCTCCCATTATCCTGGGTCTAAAAAATAAAGGTCTGTAAAAAAAAAGGTGTAAAAAAAAAAATAAGAAACTTGCATATGAGCTACATACTTTACATTTACTCTTCATCACCACTACTAATGGTCATGGAGCGAACCATCCCAAAGCCCTTAATTCTGTTTGGAGTTCCTTAAATATATTCTTCTTTTCCAAGGAGAGCCTGGGAAACCGCAGTGCATCAAAGTCTGACTGAAGTAGCTGTGTTAATGTTTGCTATTTAGTGATATACATGCTTATGTATTAAAATGCACTAAAAAAGAATAATCAAACATTTTCAACTTGACTCCAAAAAAATCTATGGGAAACTCATACAGACACTAAAGAGAAATAAATGAAATTCTAAAGTGAAATGATAAAGTGCCACAGGAATCTTTTGAAAACGTTATGACATTTACTACCAACTTTACAGGATTTCTATAACATTTTTTTAAAATCAATCAGCTTTACACTCCTGTCAGCAGATTGTACAGGATGATGGAAAAGTTCTAAAGAAATCTCATTATCAGCTTCTCACTTATGTAAGGATAAAGTCTGAAGAAAGAGAAGAATATTTTTCTGTTTGAATCAATAGCCTCCTAGGGAATACCAGTACTATTAATGTGAGATACTCCAGCCAACAAGAGAAGTACAAAGTCAAGCTGTTGGACATATTGTTGTATGTGCAAATGACAGCCCAGTAGCAGCTGAAGTTAAAGAATCTGGAGCATCCACGTACACCATCTTCCAAGAGAAACAGCAGGAACTCTCCTGATACCACTGCTTTAAAAAAAGGAAGCTTCTCCTTCCAGCAGAGCCTCAAGAATAACAGCTGTGGAGGAGCCCTGCACAGTCTTAGAGGAACTTGATGAAACTAAGACTTCATGAAAGACAGTGAACATTTGTTACTACTGTCTACATGCTAAAGGCAGCACTTATTGCTTATTCTTTGCACAATTAATTCTGTCAATAGTCCTATTGGACAGATATTACTACCATTGTTTTGCAGAAGGAAAAATTGAAGAGTTAACTGAAGATTTCCCTACAGGTACAAAAATAGCTGAGAAATTCGACCTCCAAAGTGGGTAGCTTTGAATCACCAAAGTATGCCCTTTCCATACAGCTCATTTGCTATGGAGGCAAGTCTGCAGAAGGGAACAGACCCATTTCTGGCCTTCAGATTTGCAGGACAAGCTAGAGCTACAACATAATGTATACATGGACTGAAGCCAGAATTTTGGATGGAAGCTCTGATGCCAGATCTGGGTTCAAATGACACTGATCTCCAGATAAAACCCAATAAACATACAAATCTGTAGTCATAAGAACACAGATGGTGCTGTCCATATGTTTTAATGGCATACACAAGGGAAAATCCAATAATTTAATATGCAGTTTTTCCTCTTCATTGATACAATAATTAAATACCCTGAGATTCCAACAGCTTATGCGAGAAGGAAGCATAGAGGAACTTGGTAGTATTGGCTTATTTAACAAGCAAGGGAAGTGAGAACTGCTTTGTTTTATGGAATTTACATGATGACAGAACAGATCTTAACCACAGCATGTTAACCGATAGATACTCCGTAAAGACTAAGGACACAGGATGAACTACTATATATGACATTTCATTTCTAGATTGCTGGACTAGCTTATTGAATGAGCCCAAGGTGACAGAATTATTTTTCCTACTTACAGAAGAACAAAGCTTTTAATAAGAGTACAGACATGGAAATAAGGAGGACAGGTTTTTTTTCCAGGTTTACTGTGAACATTTAAAACAATGCTTCCATTAAAAAAGTATTTTCACACTTGATCAGTTTAAGGGATTCATTATTTTCATGCTGTGCAATTATGTAGACTTCTACTAAGTATTGTCTGCCTCTGTACCTAGACCCAAGTGCTAATTTTGGTATTTACTTGATGCTCAGAATGTGATAACGGTGTTTGAAATTAGGTCTTTTATTGAACTGTGTAAAAATTGACAGTCTCACTTCACATACATTTTTGTGAAAAAAAAATATTCAATAAGCATCTCTCTTCTTTTCATCCACATTAGGTTAACAGTTTCAAAAGAAAGGCAGCAATCTTCACATATTTTAATATATTTAAAATGTCCCTACAGTTCAAATACAATATACCTCTAGAAAGAATATAGTTTATTAACTAGAAAGAAAAAATAATTAAAAAAAAAAATCTATCTTTATTTTATAACTTGTGGGTCTTCACAAATCCAAACTGATTTTTATATGACTGCAGAGCTAATTAATATGTATTTATAAACTTAAATTACCTTGTACAATATATTATGACCATTAACATGATGCATAGCAGGACACAGGTGTTATTTAGTACATACCTAATCTTACCTAAATGTTTTGTAGACTGTTGGGGAAAGTTTAACTATGAATGATTCCTCCTAATGTATTTTTTCCTGTTTCTTTTGTTACAAGATTTGACGGGCGTTTTCTAAGTATCTGTGCATAGTTTGCTGTTGAGAAAACAAATAAACAACAACATTCCATATGTGCCAGATGTTAGTCTGCTGTTACTCTTTCAACTTATATGTCCACAAAGAATCTGTCTGAAAGGATAGTACTTGTGCAAAATATAAGCATGCTTCACTGAGTAAAACTCCTAACGAGCTTTTTCTTTTTCTTTTTTTTTTTTTTTTTTGGTAACCAAAAATGCATGGGTTTTTTTAATGTCTTTGCCTTTTCTACCATGAGCTTGTTAATGTGCATATAAATGAAATCTTAAGGTTGACTAAAATGCAGGAAGAGGAAGATGCACAAAAGCACATTTGCGAAAAGAACATTTGGAGTAACAAGTATGTGAGGAGTCTGCAGTGCTGGCCTTAGGAAACTAACTTAGAGTGTTCAAATCAAATGAAGTATTGCCCTCAGCTAACAGTTCTTCCCTAGAGAGAAATATTTCTTAGGGGAAACATCCACCTTTAGAAAACAAACTGTACTTTCATGGTTAAAAAAAAAAGTTTCTTAACTAGCTATTACAAATAGCAGCCTGTTTAGCATCTCTGTAAAGCTTAGAGAAAAATATGTTGGTTTAAAAAGAACATTAAGACCAATATGGCTGGGTACTCACAGCTAAGAAACAATTTTAAAACTGTTGTATATCCTCTTGCTTCTTTAGACATGTTGCATTATGGTGATTTAAATACAATCATGTGACTTTTTTTTCCCCACAGGATCCTGCCTCATTCAGTGCACAGGATGCAATGTGCTCAGTTAACAAGCACATTCAATAATCTCATTCTCATTATATTCCTAGCAGCACCTTTTCCCCCAGTGGCCCTAGCATTTCTCCAGCATTCCTTGGTGTTCACAAGCTTGCTCTCAGGCCTCAGAAGATGGGGGATTGCTTCATGTCCTACTTAGCCAGATTTTGCCAACAGAGAAACGGGACCTGTGGATCTACCCTTGCTGTTACCTGCTTTGAGAGGAGATAAAATCATAGAATAGTTAGGGTTGGAAGGGACCTTTAAAGGTCATATAGTCCAACCGCCATGCAAGGAGCAGGGACATCTTCAAGACAGGAAGTAGATTCAGACTGGACATAATGAAAAAAATTTTTACAATGAGGGTGGTGGAACACTGGAACAGGTTGCCCAGAGAGCTGGTAGGTGTCCCATCCCTGGAAACATTCAAGGTCAGGTTGGATGGGACTTGGAGCAACCTGATCTGGTTGAAGAGGCTCCCTCTTACCAGCACTTCCTACACAACTGCTACCACAACTATATCTCCCAGTCACTTTTGGTGCCACTGCAACTGTCTCTTGTAGTAGCTGCTGGGGTGATTTCTGCTACTCCACCAATCACTTTGTGAGGCACCCCGCAGTCAAAAATAGCATTTGATTGGATAGTATGCGTCCTCAATACTTCATTTGTCTGAGATCCACCCATCAGAGGCCATCACATCCATTGAAAATACGACAATGTTAGCAATCAGGATTGGTAGTGAAAAGTGATGGGTAACCTTCTGATGTTACCGGTCCTGTTAGAGTAGAGTCTACAAAGGAAGTTTATTTCCAGATCTAGATATTGCCTGCTATTAGAAGCCATGCCATTTACAAGGCTAACTGTGCTTTTCAGAATCTTGTGTAAAGCACGACATCTCTGGCAAGGCTTAGTAGAGATTTTTATTTTTTTTTTAATGGTTGGTTAGCTAATTATTTAGTCAGCAGATGAATTTTAAAAAAATATCTGCAGAGCTCTATCTCTCTCCATTCCAAGGTCTTTCGCTTTATGTGGTTTGGTTTTTTTAATATTAGATTCATCACAATTATGGGCTGCAACTCAGAACTCTCTATTATCATCATGTAGAAACACTACAGTATTGGAGTCATTGTAGATCAGTTTGATTTACTGTTATATTTGAGATTTTATAAGTAACTGCTCTTACACCTATTCAGCTTCACTGAAAGGAATAAAAACAAGAGCTAGTCTTTTCTTTTTTTCTCACCAGAAATTTGAAATCCAGAGGAGGGGGAATAAGCACCAAAGAACTGCGTGAATTAGTTACTAGCTTATGGATGGAAAACACACTTGGGAATTACCAACATTAAAACACTTATACTTGGTCATTGTCTTCTCTTACCTAAAGCAGGCAAGCTGTGGAGAAGGAATGATGTACAAAGTTTAAGTTCCTTAATTGCTTTGGAAATTTGCTTTTGGATGTATTTAAACTCCCTTTAGGCTTATGAACTTGTAGAATTCTCAAATTAAAAAAAAAATAAATAAAAGGAAAAGAAAAAGGAAGTTTAATCCTCCCCCTCCTCCATCTAACATTTTCAGACCTTCTCAGATCTAATTAGCAAGGATTTAGATGAGTGAATTAAGCCAGTACACTTAAAAGTGTAACCTACATGCTTGCATTCCACTAAGCTTAAATTGTACTAAATTGCAGCCCTACCTTTACTGTCTCTTAAAAAAAAATTCCCTCTTTTTCATCATTTAAGGCACACACAACTCTTCGCATTTTCAGCAGGATGGTGGCAGACCTGAAAAAATGAGAAAGACTCTATGTCCCTCATAATGTTGCTGAGCATCAGGATCTCTGGGCAGCTTCATTATTAGAAGTATCATTACTCAAACTCCCTCTATTACTAAGCAATTATTTGAATAATCCATTTTATTTGAGTGAGTTCATAAATCATTTGTTTTGGGAGATATATTTTGGCAGCAATTTTAGAGAAATTCATGTGCTCAGACCTAAAAATACTAATTTTTGTTTGCTTTGCAAGCCTGGTACCTGATTAGTCCTCAATTTAATAGAATGTCTAAACTAGAGGAAAACAATTCCTCAAGACACAGTGCAAGACCAAATCACATCTCATTTACACTGATGTAAATAAGAGAGAGAGAGCCACTGGAAAGAAGGAATTTATGGTACTTTAAATAAGAACAAAATTCAGGCTTACAGAGCATTGCTTTGTAATGCCTCAGTGTTGCAGTTGAAACTGTACGTGTTGAGCACTCTGCAATGGCAAAAGCTGATCAGAAATAAACTTTATCAACTTTCAAAATAAAATCTTACAGAATTTTCAAGGGATTCAGACCAAAAAAGCACTCCTTATCTAAGTCCGTGAGAATTTGATAAATACTAGTCACCCTTACAAAAATTATAGCAATTTTCTCTAACCATCTCTTCAGAAGGGATTCAATTAGTAAAATAAAGGGAATAGGGAGAAAGAAAAAAACCAAAGAAAATCAAGGAAATCTTATTATATGCTACTAAACTCAATAAGGCTTTTGCGTCAGAGAACATCAAGTCTTATTTCTGGTAATCCCTGCGCTGTTGTAAATCAGGAGTTACTGCTATAAAGACTACAGAGTTCCAACAGAATAAAACTCCAGTAAGAAGCCAGAACTTTGAGTCATACTGCACGAGTCTAGAGAATTGTTAAAGATAAAAATCTTTGCTGCTAGCAACTGCCTGTTTTCTTGTAAGTCTCATGAAATGTTAGCACTTGAATATTGACAGCTCTGCCCCAAACAGTCTGAAACAGAAACCTAAATGTGAAGACCATTAAACTTGGTCTCGGCAGATTTTTTTCCACCTAAACCCCAGTGTCCCACAGCTGGATTCTCTTCAAGAAATTTGAAGCAAAACACAGATAATGGCATGGATCATCAGCCCCACTGCCAGCAGTGACCTTCTTGCCTACAAGCACCAAGGTGCCATCCAGGCTCCCTCAGGATTATTACCTCTAAGATCCAAACTGACCTTGCATCTCTCACAGTCCCTTGGCTCAACTGGACTTGCAAAGACGTGATCCCTATCCCAGATCTGCCCTGTAGTTAGAATATTTTTTTACACGTATGAGAGATGAGGATTTAAACTCCTTAGCATTGAGGTCTCACGCTTCCTAGTCATTTCTCAGGCTATGGTGCAGAAAAGCTGTCTTCCCCAGGTACACTCTTAAAAGAGAGTGCATCCTTGAAGTCCAGCTCATCTTAGGTAGAAGACAGGCATCAAACTGAAAAGCTTGGCAAGTTATAGTGTATGTCAAAATGAATATTCTGTAAACATGTTTGGCCAGGGAGGGTGGGGCGGGGGGAGTGGCATGTAGGTGTGTAATCCAGCAGTTTTGTGGATCTCTGTTAAGAATTAGGCCCCTAGACTGTACCTACCATGGATCCTTCCACCCTGACATCCATCTGCAGGCTTGGACTGGATATATCTCCCCCTCTACTCTCCTCTCATGGGACCCCACCTGGAGTACTGCATCCAGCTCTGGAGCCCCCAATGTAAGAAGGACATGGACCTGTTGGAGAGGGTCCAGAGGAGGGCCACGAAGATTATAAGAGGGGTGGAGCACCTTTCCTATGAGGACAGGCTGAGAGAGTTGGGGCTGTTCAGCCTGGAGAAGAGAAGGCTCTGGGTCCTTGTCCTTCTTATGTTGGGGGCTCCAGAGCTGGATGCAGTCCTCCAGGTGGGGTCTCACAAGAGCAGAGTAGAGGGGCAGAATCCCCTCCCTCGACCTGCTGGCCATGCTTCTTTTGATGCAGACATTTGCCTTGTCAAAGAATATATGCCATAATAAAGTCTGTGTTTGTACAGATAGAATCCATAAGGCTTCACTTTCTGTGAGTTAAGCTGCAGAGAAATATGAAGTTTTTCTGAAAGATTTTATAGGAAATGTATGCTATATCTTACCAGAAAGTGTATCTGAATAAAAACATGTCTGGTGTAAAGCAATATAATTCTCTGAAAAGTTGCTGGGATTTGCTCCTACTTATCCTTGAACTGAAATTGGCCCAAAGTATAGAATTTTGATGATTATGTTTCATATCTTTATCATATCTACCTTGATCCCAAGATAAATAGACTATTCCCCAGTAATACAGTATTTCTAGATATCAATTTACTGTAAAATTCTCTGTAAGCAATTTCAATTCTCATGTAGACTCTACTATATTGTATTTTCAAAAAGAAAATTAAAGTAGAGGATCAAAAGCAAGTTTTTTTTACAGTTGAAAATTAGCAAAACTTTGGAGTTTCACATAGGTATTGTCAAAACAACTAAAAAGCAACATTATCAAGGGACTTAGAGGAACCTCAAACAAGAGTAAAGACTTGGGGTCTAGTTCATTCTTTTATTAAGCTACTTGATGAAAGCACAACACCCTTCCCCTCAAAAAAAACCCCACCTAAACAAACAAAAAAAAACCCAACACCCAAAGCCAAAAACCCACAGAAAAAGGTCTTGGTTTGGCAAAATAAACAAACAAACTTACCATGAGAAATACTAAATCCATCAAATATTGTGACTGACTTCTATGCGGACAGGAATTTACCTTAGACACCTCACCAGCACGCAATGACAAATAGTTCAAATTCAGAACCCCATTCAAATTCCAGGAACATTTGGGACCACCTGTGATTCCACACCTAAACTTGTAAGTCATCTCCATTGGCCAGAGTTGTTGTATGTTACAAGAGGAATAGCCTACACATGGAGAGTGGAAACACTCCCCATGTAAAGATGGTTCCCATCGGCATGCTGTTCCAAGAGCTGATGTGATTCTCCCACATGTGATTCTCAGTGCATGTGATTGAATATTTTCCCCAGTCAGATACAGTGTTTTCTTACTTTCTTTACACTGGCACTGCAGCTCACAAGAGATGGACTTTCCAGCAGCAGTATCTCACCTGACTTCCTAAAACTGCAGTCAAAGTTGCCTGAGAAAAAGATTTGTAGTGACATTTCTGAAGGGAGCTGTTATTCATCAAATAAAGTATGCAGGAGAATGCCTTGAAATCCAGAGTTCTCATAAGTAACAGATCATTCCCAAAATCCTGGCTAACAAGATGAACTCTGCTCATCTCACCCTTGATTGCTCACAGAGTATGATTGGACATCCAGTCATAAGGACTGGGGCAAACTCAAGGGTTTGTTCAAGCCCCCTTGCTGCAGTAAAGTGTGGGAAACCACAATGTTTCCCATAGGAGGAGGATGTCGTAGCACTGTCACTGTCTCAGCCTGGGCTCCACACACTCCCTTCCATTGAGATATGCATCTATGCCTTCAACTTTTTTTGGGCAATTGTCTCTTTCACTCTTTTCACTGCTTACTGCTGCTTCAGACTCTCTGACTGACCAGTCTGCCTTCTTTGCCAAGCCTCTTAGGGGCTTCTCCTCACAAATCCTGGAAACCTCCAAAGACTTAACAAAGTAGACACAAGAAAAACCTTGGAAGCCAGTTGCAAAAAACTAAACAATAGGTTGCTGACAAAGAGCAATCAAGTGAAGCATAGCGGCTAAGTCCTTAGCTCTCAGGAGTTCACGCTAGTGGAGCTCAAGTTGCTCTCTGAATCTTCCTGCTATGGAGACGACCATCAACCCTAGCACTGCTCAGTAACTTAAATTACACAGGAGACTCTTCCAGTCCTTACAGCTCCTACTCCAAAGCCATTCATGACCAGAAGAAGAATTTGTATGTGAGTTTAGCTGGCTTTAATCTAGCCAAAGATCCCTTTAACTAGGAGAGGTTATGCCACTGATGACAGCTTTAGATTCCCTCTATGCTGCCAGCTTCACTTCAAATCTAACGTGAATCTCATCAGCAGTTTACTCATGTTCTCTCATGTCTTAGATTTCTGCGCTTCCATCACTCATTGTGAAATCCATCTTTTCAAATATAAAACGTGATCCACACTAGATTCTAGACATGAACTGGGGATAAAGATCTTTTCTGACTTTTAGTTAAGACTTTTTTTTCTGTTGAGATTTCCATAACACCAACAAGCATGCACAGCTCCAGAATATAAGCAAGTTAGCATTCTGACACCAAATAATTTTTGCAAAATTATTCAATAACATCTAGAGCCTGGTAGCTCATTTGATACAGAAAAAATGTAACATATATATATATATATTCACTTTTTTAATCCATTTACATATTTGCACGCTCATATTCCAGTGGTTAGTGAGATTCCATTTTGGCATGTTCGTGTTTTAGACATTACAGAACACCAATACAGAAACAGCAGCTTGTGATGTGAATACATGTGAATACACACATGATGTGAATACATCAATATTCCCTTGAATTTTGCTTTTAAAGCAGCTAGTCTAGGAGAGTGGGTAAGTTTCGATAATTTTTTATCCATCATAGCCAGAAGCTGTTGATGTCTCTATGATACTTCATCTGTTTTGAGCTGATGATGTCCCCACTGAATAGCCCCCTCATAGCATAGTGCCCACTTAGGTAATTTGGATTGAGTAGGACAGATTTGAATACTAAATAAAAACTGTGATTCTGGAGATCAAAATACAATCCTTATCTAAAGCACAGGTTCACTGCATGCTCTTGTCAAACCTTGTAATCTATCATAAAACTCCATGTCTGTCTTGTAAAATTGAGACACCTCCTATCTGATGGGGGATAGCAGGAAATGAGAGATGCTCATTTCTATGCTAATGAGAGTTTTAAGTAGATAAACACCAAAGTATGCAGAAATGCTGAGACTGAACATGGTTGGCACAAAAAAAGACTACCAGTGTGTCACTACAGGTTTACATTTGGCATGGTTTAATTTAACCAGCAATACTGAAATTCAGCATGTCAGTTACCAAAAAAAAAAAAAAAAAAAAGAGTGAGAGAGAAGGAGAGAAGGAGGGAGAGTCGGGGAGAAAGACAGAGGGGAATAGAATGTAGTATTACAGATGGAAGGAAAGTAACAAGGCTATAATCTATTATAAGAAATTACTTATGAATAAGTTGTAAGAGAATAAGAGATAAGAAAACAAGAAGGGAATAACAATTAGATAGAAAGCCCAGACAGTCTAAATAATAAATTCCTTCTTAAAAGAAAGGTGTGAGGTCTTGTGTTGATTGAGGACAATAAGTACATCAATTGGTATTTTAAAAAATACTGGAGAGAAGCTCAGAAATCTATTTGTTACACAGGAATGAAACCTATCATTGAAGGTAACAGCAAAAAAAAAAAAACAATCATTCACAGTTGGGAAGACGCAGAAGGACTGCTATAATTTTTGGTAGGCAGAAATAGCACACAAAGCAATCATTTTCAGAGTTGGTATGGTTATTCAAAGGGAACTGATATGCTAAGCATCTCTTAGCTTTGTCAGGAAACAAATTATCGGGCGCTGGTACCAGGGATATGATGCAGCTGGAAGGTTTCATTATAAGAAAAAACTTTCTACTTTAATTCCATCTATTTGAAACTTCTCACAAAACCACTGTATTTTACATAATTGAGGTAGAACTCATGTACCCTTCCTTTGTAATAAAATATCCCCCATTATCTAGAAGCTTAGCTTAACCAATTTGAAGTCCGCCATTGCAATTAGGGGAACAATATTCTACACGTGTAATTCATAAACATTCATGGTTGTATCTTGTGGTATTTGTATCCACAGTAAAATTGCTGATTTCTATGTACCAATCTAAGACTGCTTAATCATTCTAATATAAGTTTACAGCCTACAAATACCCCCAAAGAAATCCTGCCTGCTACCATTGCCATGAAGTGATCTCAACTGCAAAATTATTTAATATGGCCCTGTTAGGGTTGCTAACATGAAGCAATTGTTATATCCTCGATTGTGCATAGGCAAACTCAATCTAAAGTAGTGATAATACAAAACCAGCAAATCAACAATAACATTGAGATACACACTGGAGATGAGAAAACAAATTTACACACAGTTCACAGAAGTCTCTCACTAGACTCACATTTTTTAAATGTTCATTTTTAATACATTTTCAAATTTCCACACCCTTCTGCACTATTTTGCTTAAATTATTTTTGAGGAATAATCTACATGTTACATTTCCAGCCCTATTAAATCCACATTATCCACAAATACCTTTACTCTTGAAGGATTTTTACTTAGTCTTGTGGGTTGCTCTGCTTTTCTTTTAAAAATTTATGTGGCTGATATGACTTATTCTGGGTTGCCCTCATTAAAAGGTCCATTTAAACAGGCTCAGAATTACCAAAAGGCAAAGAAACAACCATACTGTAAGCCTAAAAAGCAACAACCCTTTCGGAACTCACATACTGCAAAGTTAAAAGGAAAACATCCCTTTCAATAAAATGGCTTATTCACTAAGAAGAATTATTTTCAATAAGTATTTAATGTCTTGATCTAGCAGCAACAAAACCTGAATAATTGCATGCATGTTTAATAACATTCAGTTAAGTAACTTGTTTTGATTTATTTTCTTACATATTTGTTCACAGTACTCTGTCACCAAAAGGCAGGATTTTGAATCACTGGGAATGACTATGCTATCCAATAAAACTTTTAGCCATACCTAATGTTAACTATCTGAATAATCCTACTAGCTGCTCAGACATTCGTGACAAGAATCTGCACAAGACTGGAGTTTCTTACAGTACAGCATTATAAGGCATCTCTGCAAAGCTCCAGTATGAAAGAAGCATAACATTTTGTAAAATCCTATTAATTCCCATAACACCTTAGGCACCTTGCTCTCCTATATGAAAAGAGTGATAAAGAAATCATACTGAGATTAATAGCCTGAGAGCTTCCTATGGTTGTTTAGAGTCAGGCTGTCAAAACTGATAATGCAGTTCACAAGACTTCTTCATTGTTTTCTCTGGTGGGTAAGGAAACTGCCTCACCCCTGGAAGATATTCAAGATGCCTTCAAAGAACTGAACATCTGAGACATCACAGGCAGAAGGAGAAGGCAGGGATCATGATCTTTACACAACTTGGTAGCTTCCCATATCTGAATGGCTATCAGGACTTGCAGTAGCTTTTGATGCAACACGGACAGTCCTGAGGACCTCACAGTGCTCTTAAACAATATTAATTTCCTCTTCCCAGCCTGACTCCCAGTACAACCCTATATTATATCTCATGTATGGCTCCTCTGAGGGAGATTTTGCAGCTTTCATCTACAGTATTTGCTCAGAGGAAAATACTCCCATAGCTGGACATTAGACTTTAGAGCCCATTTAACTAATAAAAAACTGTCAGGAGAAGGATAAGAGAATTTTTGTTGGAAGGAGATGCAATTCTTTTGGGATAGATTTGCCTGAGTACCTCTGCTATGCTCTCCTCCAGATGCTGTATGTGTCCTAGGAGCCAACATATGCTGAAGGAAGCAAAGTAATGCTGTGGCAGCAAGCAAAAGCAGGTTTTGACTTAATTGACAATAACAGGACTTTGTTTAATTCCTGTGAAAGTATGCAAAAGTGGTGGAAAATAAAGTAAAAAAAATCTTCCTGCCATGCCTCAGACAGTCTCCCAGGCTTTGTGTCCGCCCACTGACTGGATACATACCACCAAAAGGAGAAGACCATGTGGTTTTCCCCAGCTCAATTTCGCACTGCAGTCTCACGCTGCAAACCATCAACCCTAACTGCTCAATGAAGAGAGACTGCAGAAACGTTGCCACAAAGACCGACCCTGTCCTTTCTCCTCTCTCTGAGAGGAACAATGCTGTTGTCTAAAGCTCACTGATGAGAAAGTCAAAGAAGTCCATTTTGGTGATCTCTGACTCCCATAAAGACTCAAACACGCCTTTGAAGTCATTTGCAACGGCAGATCAGGCACAGGGAAGTGATGCTTGCATCAGTCACGTCACACAGCCATGCAACGTTACAGCAAGGCTGCTGTGGCAGTGGCAGCACAAGGGCGTAGGGGTTTGTAGTCACTGGTTTGGAATGTCTCTTCAGTCCCAAGGACTGAATTCAAAAAACAACTATACGACAGCCTGATGCAAAGCCCTTTGAAGTCATTAGGAATCTGATTTTAGAATGCTGTTATTCGTGGTTCAAGTGAAAAAGCAGGAGAGGCTAATATATGAAAATCCATTCTCACCAGAAGCCTCCACCCACTTTCCTTTGCCTTAAACATGTGACAGCATAGGCAGTCTCCCCTGCCTCTCTGGAAAGATTTTCAATCGAAAAAAGAAAACCAAGGCCAAATCAGCAAGTCTCTTAGCTACAAGTCAGAAAAATGCATTCCTTTCCCTTCCTCTCAATTCTCTCCCCCTAACAAAGATAATCTTGAATCAATCTTTAGTTCAACCAAGTAACATCACAAAACAATGCAAAGAAAATGAACATTAGATGCGATTTCAAGGCCCAGAAAACATCGCAGCAGGAAGAATTTATCACTGACCTTCATGCCTAGCGTCTGCTGAAGAATCCAGTTGTAACTGGATAAAAATTTATTTTCACTTACAACAAAAGAAATGAATAATCTAACAGTGATTTTTGTCTATTTTTCAAGACTAGGGTAACTGTATCTGCTGTCTGTGCCTTTGTTTTAGTTTAAAAGCTTAATTTCTCATGAGCATCTTTCAGAGAAAGGAAGAGTTAAACATATACTTAATTAAGTGACTTCACACGATAACAATCATAGCATCTGTAGAAATCAGATGTGCTTGAAATATTCATGATGAAATGCAAAACCACTATCACACTTTCACATTTTGGTCAAGCTTGAAAATGGGTTTGTTTCTGTGAAAAACGTCACCAAGATACACACTTTTCTTTTTTCTTTTGCATGAAAAGTACTTTGCACCTAGCTTACATGAATTCATATTAACATTAGCTTTGTAGGGGTGAGATTCATATTTCATGTTTTCAATGCACTGACAGCCATATTCTCAAGTACTACATAAAGTGACATTCAGGTGCAGGGGAAAGATGACAAAGCTGAATGAATGAAAAAAAAAAAAAAAAAGAAAGAAAATGAGTAAAACATTAAGCACACTTCCAAACCTTAGCATCTTTCTTACAGAGAAAGGCAAATTTCAAACTGTTCAGAACTGGCGTGTGGCTGAGTTAAACATGAGGTAAAACTTTCAGCTGGCATTTTTCAGCTCTGTTCATATGAATGATCGAAGTATATTAAAAAGGGTCATTAAAAAGCAGAGTGAATTCAGTTCTATTTGAGCAAATGTTAATTGAACACATATCACCAACATACTTCCAAAAAGTGTTGCATAATGATGATGATGTTTACCTGCATAATGAACCACTGGCATTTTATGTCCAGAAAGTATGCCGGCAGGGGATGTATCCCAATCCCCTTACACGCAAGCTCTTTTTATTGCCATTCAAATCAAACAGTATTCCACACTCTGATGCCTATCAGAGCTATTTGGAAAATAAAGTCCTTTCTTGCAGAAAGCATCAACTTTCCATTAAAAAAAAAAAAAAATTAGAAAGTTTCAGTGAAAACCAAACATATTACAGTTTAAGTCCAAAATGTTTCAATGAAAACTCAGTTTCTTGTCAGAAAGAGATCTTTTTCCACCAACATACTTGAAGGGCTTACTCAAAATGTTTTATCTCTGGCAGGCAGGTAAGTAGGTTTAGGAACATCTCTTACCAGCCTACTGTTCAGTATGGCCTCCTGTCGCCAGCTCATATACCCATCAGAGTCTCGGTTTACTAATCTCCTGAAAAGCCAAGGGCTCAGGTGGGGATATTTTCTGATAATCCACCACTCTCTCCTAACACACCTTACACCCCTCTGAAGAGGATAGGCCAGAAAGGGACACCTCGTGAGAGGAGTTTGATTCAAGCCACCCCACCAGGGTGCAAAAAAGGGTCTTCTCCAAACAATTTCAGAATGTCTCTGTGTCACACTACTTGGTTCTTAGAGAAGACTTCAACCTCCTTGACTTCTCTTGGAAGAGACAGAAGCAATCCAGGAGATTTCTGGAGACTGGGGTAACTTCCTGATGGAGGTACAGGATGGCCAAGCCAGGGGTGATATACAGCTGGATCTGCTATTCACAGACAACAGAGTGACAGCCTTGGCTAGAGTGACCATGAAGCAGCAGAGTTCAAAATCCTGGGAGGAGTGAGGAAGGAAAGTACCAGAGTGCAAACCCTAGGCTCCAGATGAGCAGACTTCAACCTGTTTGGGAAACTGATTACAGGGATCTCATGAAAGGTGGCTTTGAAGGGTAAGGAGTTCAGGCAAGCTGGCAGGTCTTTGAGGGCAGTATCCTCCAAGGGAAGAACAGTCCATTCTGGTACTTAGGAAAACAGACATACATATCTGATGTCCAGCTTGGCTAAACAGGGTTCAAAGTAGGAATTTAAAACATTACTAGGGCAGGTAAGCATGGTCTTAGGAACTCAAAGGTAAGTTGGAGCTGCCATTTGCTAGGGACATCAAGGACAAGAATAATTTCTCTTGACACTTCAGCAGCAAAAGGTTGAGAAGAGATTATGTGGGATCACTGCTAAAAGGGGCAGCTGATTTAGTGACAGACACAGATAGCTGAGGTGTTTCTCATCAGAAGCATATCTATGGCTTGCAGGACATCACAGGATATAAGTTTAATTGGTTTTGTGCATTTCCCAATGTTCAAAACCAACCAAATTTAGTTTTTTGTCTCTCAGTCAAACATTGCAGTTTAAATGAACAGCATATATTCAAGGTTTACCAAAGGGAAAAAAAAAGCTTTTTAAAAATGTTTATCACCATGGTGGAGGCAATACAGTCCCTCCCCAAAGGAAATATTAAATCACCATACCTTTAACACAGTTAATCTATGGTTAGTATAACAGTGTAGCCCTGTCATATGGCATTACCATTGCTGGTAGCACGCTGTAAGCTTTGTACTGAGTTTACAAGGCCTCGGGACTGAGACTTGTCAGGTCTGCTCTACCCAGACTTCCCTTGACCTGTCTTTAGCTTTGTTTTACTCACTTCAGCAGTGACAGCAGTTTCTCCAACTGATGAGGCATCTATGGCTAATTTGTTTCACTTTTCTTTATCTCTGGTACAAGAGCATTTTCATACAGAAAGCAGTAACAAGCAGTTATACTATAAAATGAAATATTTATTACTGTAGCACAGTAACATAGGATAGAGAAACACAGGGCTGGTACAACAGAAGACGCCTTAGGAAGTGGAGACACGGGATGCGGCATAGAGGAGTATCAGCACAGGAAGACAAGAGAGGGGGCCTGGGCTTGGCAGTGGGGATCCCACAGCTCTAAACTGCTCAGTCACGGTCAGTTAAAAACATGCAGATCTCAAGCTGGACAAAATTGGTTTTAGCAGTGACAAAGAAATAATATCTAATATACATAAAGCATATAGTAGACTTAGATGTTACCTGGAACTGTAGACCAAGGAAGAGAGAGAAAAATGTAAAAGTCTGTTAACAAAGATACAAAAATGATCCCAAGTCAATCCAAGAGAGAGGAAGAAGAAAACATCAACACAGAACATGTTCACCACCATATTCCTCCTGGCAAAGGACTCCAGATGCTGACTCTCTGTCACCTCCCACAGACATGCTGCCACCACCACAATGAAACCACTCACTAGGATCCAGACTAGCAGCAGCAGGGTGAGCATAACACCAGAAAAGGGGTAGAAACTATGTGTGTGTGAACATCAACTTAAACTACATTATTATTCTTTCTTGTTTTGCAGCAGTTGGATCTGGACTAAAAATGATGAAACACTCAATACTTCAATCACACTAACAATAAATTCTTGGTTTTGCTTATACGTAAGGTGTGCTTTCTCCTTACTCAAAAAAAAAAAAAAAAAAAAAAAAGAAAAAGGCTTTAAGTGTAACATTAGCTGGACTGAAAATAGCAAAATGCCACACAACTACAAAATCTGGTAGTCTGGATAGGAGGCGAAATACAGGAAACACACACTGAAATATGTTTAGGATGGATTTTTAATCTACCATGTCAACACTTTTAGTCACTTAGTCTTTCATTTGGCACCACCTGTGCATTGCAGTTGTTACTTGGGACATCACTGGATTATATTAGTCTGCAATCAGAAATCTATTTGAGAGGAAATAATTGTTTTCAATCCAATTAGAGTTTGCAATATTTCTCTGATTTTGCAACACTTCACTGTGAAAAACAATGGGATATTTACTGTCTACATTCTGCTGATTATTGAAGATTTTCACATACTGGAAGACACACTGATGCAGCTCATTGGCATGCTCTACAGCATCAGTGTGATTAGCCAGTCACTTCCCTTAAAGTCGCAGTCGTTGTAGCTCCTGCTACTGTGAAGACTTACAATT
Organism: Chlamydotis macqueenii; assembly: GCF_036417535.1. Classification (NCBI taxonomy): domain Eukaryota; kingdom Metazoa; phylum Chordata; class Aves; order Otidiformes; family Otididae; genus Chlamydotis; species Chlamydotis macqueenii. Next base: position 95,316,707 of record NC_141556.1, on the reverse strand, counting down.
AGGCTTTACTTTACCCATAAATAGAAAGACATCTATTTGCAAACCAAATCTTCATGGGAAACTACAAGCTGGGGATACATCTGCTGGGTTGGCATTAACATTTTAGCTTCCAGCCAATTAGGACAGAACAGTACCTTACATTATTCTAGGGCATAAAGTATTGATTCCAAATTACAATTGCTGGTTTCAACTTTAAAATGTCACTTCACCTACCTTTTCACAAAGTGAGATTCATCAACTTTTACAGTAACAATCTCTCCTGCTACAAGAAAAGTATAGTAGCACTTAACAGCAATTGGACATGAACCTATTAAATTACAGTGACATTTTTTTAGCTTTGCAAATTATAGCCATATTAATACCAACCAAGTTCTCTATGAACAACAAATGCAAAAGGATTTTGTTTTCAAATGATTAGCCACCTTTTGTAAAGTGTAGCCATTTAATGCATGCAAATTTCCTGCCTTGCAGATCAAATGTGAATTAGAGCACTAGGAGGCTAGCTTATAGGAATAAGCTCAGATTTAGTAGCTTAGTGCTAATTATAAAACCAGCATACTATAATCACACTTAAATTGTGCAACTCTTTTAATGCAATATGCATGACCCTTGTAAATTTGGTTGGCAAGAACAGAATTCTTTGTCTTCTTCAAAATCCTACATTTTGATCTAGGACAAGATTCATCACAAAAAAAAAAAAAAAACCAACAAACAAACTAGAAAGGTTGGAAACTTTTTGAACCTATGGGTAAAATCTACTCAAGGCCTTCAAGGCCTTAAGCGTACAAAAGATTAGGCTCTCCAACATCCACACTTCAAGCACATGGCTACTAAAGCAGGATTCAAAACCCAAAGTCACCAGTATCCCTCCATGATACAATGGAAGAGTGAGGTGCCTCAGGCTGTTCAGAGACCCACATGCTGCATGGGAAGGGAGCTGAGATTTGGTCAGTGAGAACACCATCAATGCAGACAACCCCTCCTTAACCCTCCTTTCCTTGCAGCATCTCATTCGAACTAGCACAAGGGGTGCTTCTCCTGGCTTGAGATTCAGGGCATTCCACCCTTAGTGGTATGTATCTCCACAAAGTCTTTCAAAGAACTGGATAAGACTTTCTCTTAAACTTATAAGCAAGAAGAGGTAGTTTTTCCCCTACTCCTCCTACTATTTTCAAATTTGCTGTAAGAATTAGGTTTTTAAAGAACTCCCTGACAGTTGGGAAACATAATTTCTCTCTGCTAGCATACAAGGGTTCCAACTTTGATTGTGAAATAGTCACAGTTTATCAATTATTATCTCCACGAGCAATGCTCAGTACACCTTCTTGGGGACTTGAAATCATCTGAAGAGGTTGTCTTCTGTCCCCGTGAACTCTGCATTTTTGGCAGAACACAGGCAATGCTTCAAAGGAAGGACAAGTGGGAACCCAAACCCCACTGTAAGCCCCAAAGACAGCGTATGCTATGGCTTGGTAGTGGGCTTGAAAGCCCTCAGGCCAAGAAAGAAACAGAATTCATCAAAACTGTAGGAATACCTCTGTTCAACCTTATCTCTCGCAGCAAGCAGAAGTTGAAATTTATGGATTAATATAAAATTAAATATTCCTTATGTGTTTGTAATACACATCACAAAACCCACTTTAAGTAACTTTAAAGTACTTCCCTTGCTCTTGTCCTAACCTACAGGGGAACTAAGGCAAACCTGTGTGTTTCTGTTCAGCTTTCCGGTACCTTGCCATTCACAAGTTCTGGCAATTCTCTGCTACTAGAGAACATTAAAGAAATCAAACTGGACAAAGGAGCAATGGCATAACATAGCAGGTGCCAAGTCTAGAACATAATTTCCTTAGTTAACATGACAAAAAGAGACATTTCCCCCAACAATATAAAAGTGCAGTCTGGGACTCTGTTTCTAATTGTGGCTGCTGACTCTTCCTGCTTTGAGACTATAAAAATTCTTATCACATTGAGAGGGCAAAGAAGCCACAGAAAGGAAAGAAAAACAATTAAAGCACCATGGAAGAGCAAAGCGTTGTTAGAATTTAATCTTAGCAACATCCTTTCTTCCCTTTCTTTTAAAGGCCCTTTAAAGCACTGTGAAAAGGAAAACCTTACCTTGCAGGGCAAGGGCAGGGACAACTGTGCTATTCTTCATTTTTTCTTTGATATATGTTGCTTGTCCTTACATTTCAGAGTCAATAAAGCAATTCACCCAGGCAGACATAAACTTGTTTTGTGAATTATCCATTAAGCATTTACTAAATTAATTCTTCTGTCTCTATTTAGCACATTCATAAATCTGCATGCCAATAGAACTTTATCATTCCAGTATTGTCTTTTTTTTTTCTGCTTTTTACCAAAATTAAAACACCATCAATACTTCTGTTGTCAGTATATGCAATTATAGAAACAAAATAAGATTTGCAAAATTACTACATGGATAAAGCTAATGCATGCAATGCACACATAAAACAGTCTACATTTTACCACCTCTAAATCCCACACATCGTTATAATCAATTTAATGTAACAGTAAGGCCACTGGTGCTGAACTATGTGCAACATCAATTCCTGGTACACAGGGAAAATTGAGAAATCCAGATCACAGACAGAAAGTTATCTTTTCCTTCCTCATGAAGTTGCGTGATTTATGCTTTAATTGTAAAACCTCCAAATGTAGAGGTTCAAAACCCACAGAGATCAAAGATTTAATATTCCAAAAACCCTGCTTCACATTTAGCATAACAATTTCTTGTTCATTGTCAGTTTTGCTCTGCAACAGGACAACAGAGGTTTGTTATACTTTTATCTTGGCTGCCTACAAGACTTGTTCTCAGATATGAAGATCTCTACCTTCCACTCGGAAAAAAAAAATTGCAGACAATCCCGTTTATCGCTCAGGTGTTTTCCAGACACAAGTTAAACCCAGAGCATAAGATTTCAAACTAACACAGCAACAGTTTAATCCATTCCTATTCAAAGCTAGGCTTGTTGGGAAAGAGTCAGTGGCTGTTTTCTTGCACGAGACCACAAAGAAAGGACAAAAAAGATCTATATGGACAGAGGCATCCCAAACAATCACCAGAAGCTGGGTGCTGTTTTTGCCCTGCCCTGAATTCCAACACAGTTGTCCTGGTACTCCAGGACAGAGTGAGACTTGCCAGCCTCTGGTTTGCCTGCTGCTGCCTGCTAGCCCACTCCATCCCTGTTGATCCTCAGCAGAAACTATTCTATGCTTCGCCTACCTCCTGCTTTCTTGCATTTCATGAAGCTAAGCATGAAGAGTGAAGGGCAGACTGAGCACTACTAGTTGCCCCACAAGAGAAGTAAAGATGTAGGGAGCTAGAAGCAGCTTTTCTGGCTATCCTGAACTTCAAGAGGGCGGACTTTGACTTGTTCAGGACGCTTGTTGCGAGGGTCCCTTGGGAGTCGCTTCTTAAGGGTAAAGGGGTCCAGGAAGCCTGGACGCTCCTCAAGATGGAGATCTTAAAGGCACAAGAACAGGCTGTTCCTGAATGCTGTAAGGCGAGCCGTAGGGGAAGAAGACCGGTGTGGATGAACCGGGAACTATTGTTGAGGCTCCGGAAGAAAAAGAGAGTCTATGTCCTCTGGAAGAAGGGACAGGTTACTTGGGGAGATTACAAAGAAGTTTCTAAGGTATGCAGGGAGGAAGTTAGGAAGGCAAAAGCTCAGCATGAACTCAGATTGGCCACTGCAGTAAAAGAGAACAAGAAATCCTTTTACAAATATATCACTGGTAAGAGAAGAAATAAGGAGCATTTACACCCTTTACTTGATGCAGCGGGGAATGTGATCACTGAGGATAAGGAGAAGGCTGAGGTCCTCAATGCCTTCTTTACTTCTGCCTTTAATAGGCAGATCAGTTATCCTCAGGGCACTTTATGCCCTAATCTGGAAGTCTGGGATGCCAGGCCGAGTACACCCCCTGTGGTACAGGTGGAGATAGTTAGAGAGCTCCTTCTCCATCTGGACTGCCACAAGTCCATGGGACCGGACGGGCTCCATCCTAGGGTGCTAAGGGAGTTGGTGGGGGTGATTGCCGAGCCGCTCTCGGCCATCTACCAGCGGTCCTGGTTATCTGGGGAGGTCCCGGAGGACTGGAGGCTTGCCGATGTGACTCCCATCTACAAGAAGGGCCGTAAGGAGGATCCGGGGAACTACAGGCCTGTCAGCCTGACCTCAGCACCTGGGAAAGTTATGGAGCAAATCATCTTGGGTGAGATCACTCGGCATATGAGTGGCATCCAGGGGATCAGGCCCAGCCAGCACGGGTTCACGAAAGGCAGGTCGTGCTTGACCAACCTCATTTCCTTTTACGACTGGGTGACCAGACTGGTGGATGAAGGAAAGGCTGTTGATGTGGTCTACCTGGACTTCAGCAAGGCCTTTGACACGGTCTCTCACAGTATTCTCCTAGGGAAACTGGCTGCCTGTGGACTGGGTAGGTATACCCTTCTTTGGATAAAGAATTGGCTAGGGGGCCGTGCCCAGTGGGTGGTGGTTAATGGAGTCAAGTCCAGCTGGCAGCCTGTTACAAGTGGTGTCCCCCAGGGGTCGGTACTTGGGCCCATCTTGTTCAATATCTTTATTGATGACCTAGACGAGGGGATTGAGTGTACCCTCAGTAAGTTTGCAGATGACACCAAGTTGGGTGGCGGTGTTGATCTGCCTGAGGGTAGGGAGGCCCTCCAGAGGGATCTGGATAGGCTGGATCACTGGGCTGAGCTGAATGGCATGAGGTTCAACAAGGCCAAGTGTCGGGTCCTGCACTTTGGCCACAATAACCCCATGCAGCGCTATAGGCTCGGAGCTGAGTGGCTGGAGGACTGTGAAGAGGAAAGGGACCTGGGGGTGTTGGTTGATGCTCAGCTGAACATGAGCCGACAGTGTGCCCAGGTGGCCAAGAGGGCCAACGGCATCCTGGCCTGCATTAGAAATAGTGTGGCCAGCAGGAGCAGGGAGGTAATCATCCCCCTGTATTCGGCACTGGTGAGGCCGCACCTTGAGTATTGTGTTCAGTTTTGGGCCCCTCACTACAAGAAAGACATTGAAGCCCTGGAACGTGTCCAGAGAAGGGCAACAAAGCTGGTGAGGGGTCTGGAGCACAAGTCTTATGAGGAGCGGCTGAGAGAGTTGGGATTGTTTAGTCTGAAGAAGAGGAGGCTCAGGGGAGACCTCATTGCACTCTATAGCTTCCTGAAGGCAGGTTGTGATGAACAGGGGTTTGGCCTCTTTTTCCAGGCAACAAGCAGGACCCGAGGAAATGGCCACAAGTTGTACCAGAGGAGGTTTAGATTGGACTTGAGGAAAAACTTTTTCTCTCAAAGAGTGGTAAGGCACTGGAACGGCCTGCCCAGGGAGGTGGTGGAGTCTCCGTCCCTGGCAGTGTTCAAGAGGCGGCTTGATGAGAAGCTACAGGATATGGTTTAGTAGCTGTGGCAGCAATGGTAGTGGGAAGACGGTTGGACTAGATGATCTTATAGGTCCCATCCAACCATGTGATTCTATGATTCTATGATTCTATGATTCTCACTGCTTGGATACTACTGTAGCTTTCTCAATAGGAAGCAGATGCGACAATAGGGAAACTGTGGGACAAACTCAGGAGATGAGGGGTTTTAGAGCACTGGAAAACAACAGGAACAGCCAAAAAGCAGAGAAATACTACAAAAGCATGGAAGAAGAGAGGAAAAAAATCATTTGGAAGTGGGGGAAGGCCAATTAACTGGGAGAATGAAGGCAAGGAGTAGACTGGATATTTTGGAAGAACAATTAGTGCATTAGGAACAGATTAGTATGATCTGCAGGGATGAAAGGGCTATGTAGTGAATTGATTTGGAGGACAGAATTAATCAATGAGTTAGTGGTACTACTCAGTTTGAAAATGCTTACTTATGCTAGAACCAAGATTCAAATTCCTGGAGGATGGAGTCAGTTTTTATGGATAAATTCTTTCACAGTGCCATGCTACATAAATGAATCATTGGGCAGTTTACTATTAAACAATTAAGCATTACATGACTTCATTATTTTGCTTTGAGAATTGAAGACTGAAATCTTCAATTTGGGCCCAATCTGGCTCTAGTCTGGGGTCCTAATCTGTGGCTGCAGCAGCAGCACACAAATGAGAACTTTACTGCTGTCCCCTCGCTGGTCTAGTAAAACCTCTCCTCTGGTCTCAAGAGTAGGCTGTTTGTTTATATATGTGGGCTCAAATTCTGCAGCTTAGCCCAGGAAAGGCAATCAGAGCAGCACCATAAGAATGGAAAAGAGGAAATCCCACACAACCAGAGAAGTATAGCAGTACAACAAAAATGCTCTTAAAATAAAGGAGTTTTGCAGACGTCTGAGTTCCTCTGAAATTACCACCAAGTTTGCTGGTATTTTTATTGCATTAGTAAAACTAGCTAACTAAATAGGGATATTAATTTCTTGTCCTCCTCTTCCCCAAAGGCAGCAAGAAAAGTTGAGGTCCAGCCTCAGAGATAATACCTGAAAACACAGTAAGATAATTAAAAGTCGCTGCTAGTAGACATCACTCAATTATTATAGCAAAGATTCCCCCAGAACTTCCCTAGCAACGTTCCTTACCTATCAAATATTTCTTTATGCCAGGGTCGTCTGTGAGAAAGCAGTTACAATAGCTAAAATCTATGGTAGTCATAGAGACAAGATAGAGTACCAGAAATGGCGTTGTAAAACAGATTTTAAAGGGATTTAGCAAGGGATAGGAAGAAAGAGGGGATGCCCTGCATAGACAAGAAAATGCATATGGATTTCTGGTGCTGTATGATATGAATTCCTCCCAGTAATCAAATGCAAACACAACTTAGTAAGAGAGCAGCCCAAGCATTTCTTCATTATAATAAGAATGCCTGGTGCCTCCATAGTCCCACGGAGCTAAGCGAAGCCTTACAAGAAGATGATACAATCCCTATTTTAGAGAAGTAACATATGAGCCATAGAGGTAGTAGTTCACCAAGACTTCCATCACAGGTGCAGGAGAAAGAACTGAATGCATCTAGATCATGGAAATAGGTCAAATACACTGATGAAGGGAGGAAATATAGGGAAGAACAAATGCAGACATAGCTACTCACTTTTTTTCTACATAGCAAAACACCATGCAGTTGAAACACATAGCAATATCTAAATATCGTTTGTCCAAATAATTAGTTTCTACTGTTGTTAAAACGAAGGTGTGTAACAGTGAACAAAGACAGCAGGAAGGAGAAGATGGCCAATATAATTCCAATAGGATTGTCCACACGAGAGCCTCTATATTAAGCTGAAATGCACTTTATGAGGACTTTAGGTAGAGTGACAGGCATGTGTGATTCTGATCCTGATGATCTCAGCAAAAACAATATTAGGTTTGGATCTTGCTATGATGGTTTTTTCAATTTTTTTTTTTTAAAGAAACTGACTGTCTTGTATCATCTGAGCAGAAGGGGAGTGAGTAAGCTATAGTCTTTCCAGTTTTTATGAATCACACCAGTTAGTACTGTTGCCTAATGTACTATATGAATGTGGGGGAAAAAAACCTCAACATTTTTAAAAAGATGTTATTATAGAGTGGAAATCTCTCTGCTCCTAACTTGTAAGACTATTATCCTAGTCCTTCCGAAAACAGAAAACTCAGAAGGATTATGATATTTTTTTGTTTCATTGATTTTTTTTTTTCTAGAAATCAACAAAAATATTTTCAGCAGCATGGGAATTTAAAGTAAATGGAGTTGTGTCTATGGAGGACTGCAATCAGGATTATATTTTCTTTGTTGTTGGTTTCTTTAAAAGGGAAGGAAAAAACTTAAACACAAAAAAAAACCAAGAAAGGCAACAATAGAAAACATTACTCTATAAAAACAGTAAACAATTTATCTTACATTCTCTTCTGCAGATATTATGTAGATTTGTTTGCAAAATTTGTTTATACTTGATAAAAACAAAACTCAGCACAGAAAAGGACAAAAATCAATTTGAGAGTTGTGTCCTGAAAACAGATTTTCTAAGTTTACCTCCTAAAAATGGACTTAGCAGAATGCCTGCTTAGAAAAATACTTGGGTGATGAGCCATGACTGACTCACATGCTGGACCAGCAAGCTGGCAGCCCTCACCTTCTAGCTCCCTTCCCAGCAGGGAACTTCCAGCCTTGAGTTGGGTGCCCAGGCTTCCTGTACACCTGATGAAAGGGTTTGGAGACCTCAGGACAAAATTTGTGTAAAAGCCTGCTGAAGAGAAAGCTGCTTGGAGATTAGATTATTGAAGAAATTAGAGGTCTCAGTCTAGAACCCATGTTTAAGAGTCTCAGCCCTCCCTTCACACTACTAGCAGTGCTAACAGCTTTATCAAAAATCAGCATTTTCAAAAGGTGCAGGATTGGATCTGGAGTTTGCCATTCTAATGCTGCAGAGCAGCCACTGTGAACGCCACGGACCAGCACCATTTTGAAAGTCTTGCCCTTCTCCACTCTAAAATAAAAGGTTGCCAAGAGGAGAAGGAAACTGAAATTTCCGCTTGTCTGTTCTGTTAACAAACTCATGCTTGCATTTTTTCTCCTTTAACAAAGAGTTTAAAAGTTTACTGAATCAATGTCCAAAGGCAAAAGAGGCTGTGCAAGCATCTTTCCTCTAAACAAAAACTATCTTGTTGCTGACAGAGGGACAGAAAGTGTTTGTGTGGTTTTAAAATGCCTTTGTGTGCCAGATTCAAGATTTTTGACCAGTTAAACAATTGAACACATTGTAAAAATGCAAAATCCACCGATCGGCCTTGTTCTCTCTTATTTTCTGTGAAAATTGAACAGGAATTGTACCAGCTCTCAACAAATGTCACAAAACATGCCACAAAATGACCAAAACATACTATTTTTCCCTTGTCTCTCAAACTAATACCTAGCATTCTCTTTTATCCACTGTATATCAGCAATCAGGTGAATGATCCAGGACATCCCTGTCTGGATGAAAAGAGTGATAATGTGTATTTTATCCACAGATAAAATTAGCCAGCAACACACAAAGAGGTCCTCCTCAAAAAATACATGCATGCTTATTGCTGATTTGTTCTAGAGAAAGGAAGAAGTCCTGTATCAGATTGTAGTTTTCCAAGGGATTTTCCTTTCATATGACTTTCAAACAGCCACTTCCCAACATGCAGAATGTTACCAAGGAAACCAGCGAAGATGGTAAGTCAGAGCATCTATTTGTCCCAGGCAAAAGCAGTGAAAAACCCATTCGAACAGTATTTCTTTATGTCTTTACTCGCCTCTAGGTGCAGCCTTTCTCCTTCCTTCAGTGAACAGCCTCAGGAATATTTTTGACTTTTGTCTCCGTTTCTTTCTAGAGGACTATGATCCATGAAAGTGCTTCTTCAAAGTACAGGGACTGGACTGGGCACTGTGCAACAGCGGTACCCAGGATTACATTTAAATCCACTGTGCACTGCTTGAGTTTGGTTCATCCACACCTGTCAGCCTTAACCAGGTACAAATCAGTTTGAAATCCTGTTAACATTGCAGGATTAGTCTGACACCTGATACTGCCAGATCATAGTCTGTCCTAGCATAATGATCTTGCTGAGTGTTGCAGTAGTCCAAATCCCTCCAGTGGGATCTTATTCACACTGAACGAGACTGACAGGTCTTTGGCTAAATTACACTAATCCATGTCATGAGCAGGGAAGAGGATTCTTGTTTTTATTCTCTCAGTCAGCTTCAGGTTTGGTTTGAAGCTGCTGGGTTTGCTATTAAAATACAAATATGCATTTGAAAAAATCAACAGGCTTTTAAGCAAACAAGAAAGAAAACCTGAAAGACAGGTGAGATCCAGCTTTCAAGGCTCAGCTAAGCTATAGTTATGGAAATAGCACAATAAAACTCAGTAGTAAAAGCTAATATTTTATGGAGAGAAATGCCTAAGGCAATAGTAATAAAATGCCCTCACTAGCAAACATGTCTGCTTTATGGCTTATCATTGATAAGCTTGCATTCATTAAAACTGTCATTTTCTAATTAATATATTCTAAACTCTCTAAATTCTATGTTTTATATAAAAGTAGGCATAGCCTACATCCAGTTCTCTGGCAGCACTCATGCACTCTTATATGGATTATTCAACACTGCATTTGAACAATCTTGACAAAGATTCTGCTTGTGCAAATATGTTTCAGAAGAAATTTGTGCTAGTAGCATTGATGCTGTTCTGATCTATGCCCGGTCCAGGCAGCTATAACTTACTTTAATCTGACTGAACGTTCAGTTTGATAGCTGAGGATATGCAAAGTGGACAAGTTTGGTTGAAGGTCCTGTGCACTAGGATGGAGTTTCCTCTACAAGAGTCTCCCCGCAAATTGGATATGAGCATACAAATGCTTAAAACTGTACAAGCCTAAATAGGAGGGTCCCTGCATGCTACTTTGAAGAAAGATTATAAAATCCCTCTCCTTACTTACAGCTTTTGAAAGATGAAGTAAGGGATAAGAAGTCTGTAAAAGAAAACCACATTTCAGTTTTAAAGGACTGATAGCCTAACTGACAGTTTTAAAATCTGCTGAGACTTCATAGTAATCTTTCTCTGAAGTGAATCTATCAAAAAATTGAAATTTGAGATGAAATTGGAAAATGAGCTTTTCATATCAATGAAGTAAAGCTAATTTGTTGAATTTGTATCACTTGAAAAAAAAAAATCAGTTCCCCTGTTAGGTCTTAGAAGAAAAGGCAAATGAAAGAGAAAATCCATCTCTATAAATCCTGTTAGAGGATAAATCCATGTAAATCTACTACTCTCCTTCTCTGAGTCAGGTACCGCAGCAACATTATTCTTGGTGTCACAAGGTGGTGCTCTCCCTTTCAAGTAATCTGTGTTTCACCTTAAAAACGACCTCATTAAGTTAGAAAAGTACACGATTTAAGACTTATCCACATACACTGCCACTGTTACTGAAAATGAGAAGCATCCCATCTATAGTACTTATTTTGGCACAAAGATGTACAAAAGCAAAGTATATTTACAGGTGACATGCATGACAATTTCCAAGTGTGACAACCTGAACATGTTAATGCACAACATGCACCAAGCTCTTTCATAGCCTTAAGAACCCTGGGTTAGTTGAGTGTTTAATACTTGTGGTTGTGCGGTTGGTTTGCAGAAAGTTCAACTTGCCTAAAACTTTCAACTCTTTACAAGTAATGTTCTAATGATTTAAGTACAAAACCTATTCATGCAATCAATAACACAATCCCTGTATTGTTTATTTTATACTAAATCTATTTTATTCTATGCTCCTTCTACTTGTTTCACTTTTGATATATCAAAGATTTTTATATTGAACATGCATAATTGCATGAAGATATCAAGGAAGAGTTAGAGGGTTTGACAGCTAGGCGTAAAGACTTGTGATTTTTGGTACCCACTAATGTATTTGGAACTTGGGGGTTATTAATGTTGCCCAGTTAATCCTGAAAAAAAAAAAGACTATCAGCACAGAAGATGTCTGTCTCTGTCTCCTGATTTATCAGTGCCTTGAAATCAATGGGAAAGATTACATCTCCAGAACATCTTCTTTCCAACTGTCAATAAACTTATAAAGGTAATACTGTATCACAATTCATAGTCTGGCGGTTTCTTCAGATTTGTAATTCTGGAGAAAGTTCCATGGCCGCAGAAACACAGAATGTCTGGGGCACTGACTGTTATCATAGGATCATTCACGTTGGAAGGGACATCACCATGCAATCTAGCATTGAGCCAAGACGTTAATGATTACTGAAGCTCTGAACTAAAACTGTAACTAAATAATATCGTATCAACACACAACAGACAGTCCTTGCCTTATATCTGTAAGTTATAAAATCAGAGAAACAGACTAATACATTAAAATCAAAATATGGCATTAATATTCTAACTAATGAGATAGCAAAGAATCTAAGTTAGGCCAATGCAACAAGTAGCCAACAAAATAAATATAAGCCAAATAAAGCACTGCTAAATGCCAGGGACATGATAGAAAACCAGGGCACTGCAGGTAGGAGATATAGCGAGAGATAGCACGTAGTGGAAGGCTGCATACAGCAGGCAGGAAGAGGAGTGGTGCTGAGGAAGGACAGGCAAGTTTAAGTCTTTCATTGCCTGCCTATACTCGAATTGTTCACCTCTACTCTAAGCACCCCAAACAGTCATATATAGGTCAGAAAAACATGAAAATAACCTACTCTTTAATCTGATGCTGAATTAAATCTAAGTTCAGGTTTTTGAGACACCGAGCATCTCAGAGGAACTGTTCAGGGCTTTAAAAACCCCCAAGTCCTCAGACAGGACTAGTTCATCAATGTTTCACCTCTCAGAAAATCCCCAGTTTCTTTACCACTTCTGGGATGAAGTGTGTTGTGCCTACTTATTTCTGCCCTCACGTGTCAAGTCCTCCCATACTACAGAGGCTTTCCCAGCTAACAAGGAGCACCCACCATGCAGATGACCATCCTGGCATGTTTAAATGCCTCCTGATTTGGCACTGGCATCTGTGATACTATTATATGTCAACAATGCAAACATCTCTAACATCTTTGAAAACTGAAAGCAGAGAACAGTAGGAAACACAAGGAAAATAACAACAAAATACATATTAGGGAGCAGCAAATTCAGTGACTGTGTTGGGGAAGTTCACATTTAATTTATTAAAACTCCTCTGCTTTTTCATATAGAGGGGAGCTGCTGTGGAATTCCCAGTGCACTGCACCAGAACTCTGCAGCAGCCAGGACTCTGCTGCAGAGGATGAGCTAGCCTAGCTGCTGTGGTGCCTTTAGACCTGCTCTTTTGTAAGGCAATGTCAATGGAAGCTTTTACTGCCCAATGCAGCTCTTACCATCTGGGGAAAACATTATTCCGAAAAGTCCATCTCCCAGTCCTTGCATTCATTTAGGAATAAGTTTTCCTCCTGTGGAAAGCTCTTTCTCAGTAGAACTGATCTACTACTGTTTATCAGGTGTGTTTAAAATTTAGGATGGTCCAGCACAGGCATGACAGCCTGCTGCCATTCTGAGTGAAACACCTAGGACTCTATATTTTTAACGTCTTGAGAGAAAGATCTGCATGCAAAGCCTGTGGCTCACTAAAGCCAAACTGGACTATGCCACCATATCTCTCAGGCTGACATGAACCATGAAATCCACTCTCCAGTCATCACTGGCATTAGAAGAGTTGCACAGCAGTAATCCAGACAGGAATCGCAGGAACAGATGTTTCTCTGTATGTCTACCAAACTTCTCCAGGAAAGCAACATTTTATGCTTAAAAATTACTAGAAGAAGGGGGGGTTTTCTCCCAGTCTCTCACTTTTTAAAAGTCCTCTGATATCTCACTACATTTCAGTTTCAAAATCCCTCAGAAATTCAGGTCCTTGATTTGGCATCTCTGCAAAATCCCTGGCAAAGGCAAAGTGTATTAGCACCCACCACTCCTAGGGACAGATTCCTCTTGATGTGCTTCCATGTGTTCATTCTGCTTCTGCAGGCACCACTGTCGGTGGCTTCAATTAACAGCATGTGTTTGGGGGCTGGCAAGGCTGAAAAGGACATTTTGAAAGAATGAATGCATGGAGGACTTTGCTGAAGTTTGGGATCTTTCACCCTTCAACAAACAATGAAACAACAGGGATATTGACACAGCTGCCGGAGCAAAGGACTGGAGCAACCACTGCCAATATAGTTTCCCCTCTGGAGGCAGGTAGAGGAAGAACTGCATTGGACATAATTAGTTTTGCAGTGGAAAACAAATCAATTGAAAAAGCAAGTTTTCAATCCTCTGTCTAATACAATAACAGGAAGCATAACATTGATTTTGGTTTGAGGTGGATTGGTCTCTGCCACGTGGTATGTATGGGGCTTGCTTTGTTTTATTTATTTTTTCCTGTCCAGAAGGTGACAACTTCAAATGAGTTAAGGTTGTTTACTAAGCCCTTCCTCCTTACCTGCTGCTAAAGGTGCATCTACAAAACTCTAGAGCTAAATTTAACGACCAGACTCCCAGAGACTGTGGCCCACAGTCCACAAAGAAACATGAAAAGGATCCCACATTCCTCTCGAGGTATTACATCCTGTGTTGGGTTTCTGTAGCAGATGTGGCTACAGTGACAAGATGTGAGAAGATCGTAGAAGTTTCCCCTTTGTCAAGTGGACCCACGCTCCAGCACAGACCCACTGCTGACCACGGTGAGGCAACTGGTGACAGTAATAACGTCTCTGTGATAACATATTTAAGAAGGGGAAAATAAAACAGGAGTGCAGGCAGAGACTACTAAATGGTTGTCTGGGCCTGGCCCTGTGAAAAGAAGAGAGAAGAGAGGGAATACAAGAGGTGTCTGCCTGAGTTCAATTATGAGGACTTTTTTGTGAGAGGAATGGCTGTGGATGCCAAGGTCAGTGAAGAAGGAGGGGGAAGAGTAATGTTGCCCCTGACAAGATTCCCCTGCAGCCTGTGGTGCAGACCATGGTGAGGCAGGTTGTCCCCCTGCAGCCCATGGAGGTGCAGAGATGCACCTGCAGCCCGTGGAGAATCCCAGTCTGTGGCAGGCAGATGCCCGAAGGAGCTGTGGCCCGTGGAGGGTCTGCACTGGGGAAGCCATTCTGGAGAGACTGCACCCTGTGGAAAAGGACCCCATGTTGGAGCAGTTTGTGAAGGACCGTAGCCCGTGGGAGGGACTCCACACTGGAGCAGGGGGTGAATGTGAGGAGTTCTTCCCCCGAGGAAGAAGGAGCGGCAGAAAACAATATGTGATGAACTGACCGCAACCCCTATTCCCTATTCCCCCTGTGCTGCTCAGGGCAGAGGAAAGAGGTGGAGATAATTTGGAATGAAGTTAAGCCTGGGAAGAGGGGAGAGGTGGAGGGAAGATGTTCTTAAGATACATTTTTTTCCCTCTCATCATCCTACTTCAGTTTTATTGTTAATAAATTGACCTAGTTTTCCCCAAATCAAGTCTGTTTTACCTGTGACGATTACTGTTGAATGATCTCTCCCTGTCCTTATCTCAGCCCTCTAGCCTTTTGCTATATTGTCTCTCCCCCATTCCCTCGGAGGATGGGGAGAGTGAGTGAGCAACTACCTAGGGTTTAGAGCTGAGTGGAGCTAAACTACAATACCTCCCTTAGTACAGCAGTCAAATCTCATTAAGCAATCATTGCAACAGGAAGGTAGCTAGCCCCTGCAAAAACTCCTCTCCATCCTTTGAAGCAGCTGAGACTTGAATGCTCAACCTTTTTAATAAACTTGGTCAAGCTATTTTTTTTTTTTTTCCCAGTGTATCCCAGAGGGGGATTACAGTCTTTTTGACCAGACAGGAAAGCAATCATGGACTACAGAGGAGCTTAATTCTGGGGCCATGGTCACCAATTACTCAGCTCATGTATATTGGAGCTGTTCTAGATGGGGTTCTTATCTGAAATAGTGCCTGAAGGAACATCCAGCACCAGCCTTTCTGAAAGTTTGTTTCTCAGTAGCTATACAATGACATCGTATCTTGCCAGATGACTTCACCTCTCCTCTTGCACTCTCCCTGTCCCACTGCTCTTCAGTTACCTTCATCCCATGACAAGGTCAGGCACATTCACCCCTACCTGATACCTTTTTCTTGCTGTGTGTATCAATATTTTTTAAGATTTAATCAGAAGAGGAATCAGGATAGATCAATAACTGATTACACAGTTTTTTCCTTTAAGTGAATGATTCACATCCACCATAGCAGTTTAGTGATTTTCGCCACGGTCCCATGGATCTCCAGTCTAAATAAACTTCTATTACCCAATAGGCTGGATAGTAGAGGAGTTGGGGACAAATAGTGATCAACTATGTTCATTTTATCACTTTTGATTAAATAAAATAGAGAAGAAAACATTAGATGTAACCACAAACAGATTGTAATTACATCTCCAATAAGCAATTCGGCTGTTTCAGAAAAAAAAAACCAAACCTTACAATGAACATAGAGCTTGTTTAGAACATAAGACTGTACATTACAGAATAAATATTAGACCACTCTTAAAAGATAATCTGAAAGAACTGAGGAGATTGATCATTTCCACAGAGTACCAGCGTACAAGACTATCAAAGAAGCACACACAGCAACACCACGGCATTAAATCATCAGCAACAACAAAAAAACAAACCAAACCAAACCAAGAACACATACACGGGGTGAATCAAGATGCAGAATTTAAGAAAATTAAAATGAATTCTCCAATATAAAAGTGTGCCTGGAACTAGTCTGTTATTTAATGCATAGTATGAATTACGCGAGGGCATAACAGGAATTCTCTCAGGTTGATGCTGAGCCTCAATTCAGATCACAAGGAGCTTGCCTTGCTGCTGCTCTTCCACTGCTCAAGGATATTGCTCTGGAGCAACACCTCACCACTGAAGCAAATGTAGAAAATGAATACTACTGAAGAAATAATATTGTCTAAACATGTGAACTCCTGCAGTGTTACCAGGCACTCGGGATCTTCACTGGTTCCTGAACAATCACAAAGGCATTCCCAGAATCCATCTATTCTTTTAACACCTGGAAAAGTCCCATGTGCTCTCATTCCCAGTGCCAGTCCTAATTTTATTACCTGGCCTTGCTGAAGCCCAGATTTCTTCCTCTGCACAGTCCTGCTGAAGCAAAAGCAGCCAGCTGTGGCTTCCTGCAAAATTTTCCCATTTGCTATTGAGAAGACAGGCCAAGTTATAACTCCATTCTTGTCACATGACTGCTGAAAATAATAAATACTTATTGGTAATCACACAGGTTCTTAAGTGGCCTGTCACAGCTCTTGCCATCCCATACTTCTACTTAAGTTTATCAAAATCCAGGCACTTCTTGATATATAAAGCAGATTTATCATATATCACAATTTATGAACTGTATTGTGCTGTACATGTAGCTGTATGTGTACTGTAATAATAAAAATAATGCAAAAATACACTTTTCTGGATTGTTTCCTGTCAGCTACACACTTCCAGAAAGTTAGCAATAGACCTATAAATGACCATCTTACATGGTCATCTTACATGTATCGCACACCAAGAGCAGCTCCTTCTGACTTCTCACAAGAATTATGCTTGCGACAGCTCCCTCTCTTTTAATATAACAACTTTTGCTAATTCTCTCAGAGGAGGCAGGCAGTGTGATAGACACAGTCTGCAGGAAAAGTTTCTTAGTGACTTAGGTCTTGCAACTTAAGAGAAATAGCTTGAATATGGCTTGCATTAAACCTCATGAAGACACAAAGCATTAACACTTAAAAATAAAGAAATTCAGAGTATCTGTTCTGTGGGAGATTCCAGTACCTATTTTTATGCTGCATCAGACTGAATCCATATATTCCACTTAGACTTCATTTACTTATTTCCTAATATTTTCACAGACTATAAATTAAGCTAATAAATGTTTTGCTTTAACACTTTTAATGAAAACAACTAAGCGTATCAACATTCCTCACATCAAAATACTTAATCTAGCTATAGACTAGACTCCAATCCTTTGTTTAATACTCAACATTAAGTTGTATTTTTCCACAATGGCACAGTGCTTCCTGGGAGCTGTCATTTCTAAGTATTGTAGTCCCCAACACACCATAAAACCCAGACTCCTCAATCAGACTCCTCTTACCATAATGCATTTGCATTTATTTGATTGTAGCGAAGAACAATAATGTTGACTCAGTTCACTCAGGAAACCTGCCCTACTCTATGGCAAAGTAGTCTGGAGCCTAAATAATTCCTAAAAGAAATGCAGAGCTAAACTGCCTTACCCTCATTCCACCTTGAATATTTTGTTGAAAAAACAAAAAAAAAACCAAAAAAAAAACACAAAAAAAACCACCACCACAAAAAAAAAAAAAAAAAATCAATCTTAATCCAGGGTGATACCAAATTAAATATTCATTTCACTTACCCCAACAACAAAAAAATCCATTGATTTCCAAGAACAGTAACCTTGCCTGCTTACTTCTGCCATGAATGCCTCAATATTTTCCTCACTGCTAGGCTTAGAGCATGGAATCCTTTCCCAGAAATCATTGCAAAGCCTGTTGCTTTTTTGTCTTCCAAGAGCCGCTTCCCTTTATCATATGCTCAGGAAAAGAGTGCTTGTGGAGCACTTAGATATAATAGACATGCCTTTATTTATCATTAATGATGAACATCGCAACAGCTAGTGGCCTGTTTTGACTGGATCACTCTTTTCAGGCACCCTTGCAGACTGCACCTGCAGAGCACCTTGTTCTGTCTGACCTCAGCCACTCCCGCAATGGAAATAGCACTAAAAATAAATAGGTGAAAATCACAATTGCTTCACAGATTAACTTTGTCAATCAGAAATTGTGCCGGAAAGTCAAGTGTAGGAATGGACTTAAACCCTAAGCTTTATGATGTAGGTTCATCTCCCACTTAAAGCTACACAGCTGTAATGGAATTTCCTCAATAAATAATTGTTCCTCTTTAAATTTGCCTTCAACAGTTTTATGGAAATATGGATTAAGTTTGAGAGGGCTTTTAACATCCCATTAAAAATTAACTGCATGTCTTATTGATTAGACAATTTGCAATGTGGTTGACTTTGCAGTTTGGGGGGTTGGGTTTGTTTTATTTTTGTTTAAAAGAAAGCCTTAGGTGGATGCATTCTTTTTCTCTTGGTCAAGTGAGAACTCTGTTAAAGGACAGCATAATTTGATGAGGTTTACTTCCCATAGCACTCTTTAAAGTAACACTATGGTATAACAGCCTTAGATTTTTTTTTTTAGGAAAATATAGCTTCATCAGACACTTCACTCCAATGAAAAGTTTTACTTCAACACGAGCACCCTCAAAGAATGTAAGGACCAATACCAACCAACATGTTTATCCTCAGGAATGGTGATGTACAAAGTTCTCTCAAGGAAAAGCAGGAAATAAACAATATGGTAGTTTCAAGTTAATAACACTTCTGTTTCTGCTACATCTCTAAGATTTTTAATCCTTTTATAAAACAGTAACAGGAAAATGTGTAAAACTTGTTCATCTAACTGCACTGAGCTCAGAACAAAGGCAACTTTAAGTAGGTATACATTTACCGAAGCAAACAAGGAAAGGCTGTAACTTTCACCATGCAAACTTTCTTAAGCATGCACCTTACTAAACTCTCTCCTTTCTGGCTGCATGGGCCTCCCATCAAACACTGATAAAGAGAACACAAATAATCTCCCTTTCCCATGATCTCAGTCCAATACACAATCTCCAGATCTCAAGCAGCACCTGAAAAGAAGTATCCCCTGGTGACCCATCCCAAAAAATGTCAATAGTAATAAATACAGCATAGTCTGAAGAATATGACCATCCTCATAAAAATAGTCCTCAAAAAAGCTTGATCTACCATCTGGCACAAACTGTAACCTGCATGGTTGTTTAGAACAGTTATGCAAAATATAAAAGCAGTAAGTTACAGGTAGTTTGGCCACCTGAATTATAGTAAGAACAGATAAGCAAGATCTAGGTAGATTTCTTTCAGATCCTTTATCAAACTCTTCATGATTGAGTAACACAGACATGAAGTTTGGAGTAGGTAAATAAATAGGTAAAGAATTTCAAGTTTTGAGACTATCACGATTGAAAAAAGAGTGAAATATGAGCAAAAGTTAAGGGAAGTTAGAATAGTGAGGATGAGTCTGCCTAAAACTTGGGAACAAAGAATAAATCTTGTTTTACAATGTAAAAGCAGTTTTCGGCTTTAGGAACTCTGGTGATTTATCTTAAGATATCATGCAGTTTACCAGATGTCTTTTCTCAGAGGTTATCTACACAATTTTCCTTTAGGCAGCACCTGGAATTGCAGGATGTCAAGATGACACTAGGTTTACTGTAGGAAAAACAAGTTACTGCTCATTTTTTTTCTCAGAACTCCCTCTTACCCTGCTGCAGATACTCCCATCACATGATCTGCTAGGAGGTACTATGCATTTTTGCTTCCTGTTTTAGTCACAAATTACAAGAAAGCTGAAAATGCATGTAGGAATAAATATTACATATATGTGATCAGCAAGCCTCAGCAGGACAGCTCTGATTGTTCATGTCCTGAAATACCTGATGATTGCTGAAGAAAAAGAGTAAGGATGTTGTTTTTAGTTTTCTCCAAACATGAACTTTACTGAAAGACAAATATATTAATCAACATGCTTTTATCACTAAATAGAGCCTTTATCTCTATTTTATGAATGTATGTATATATATATAAAAAATGTTTGTGTTCACTTTCAACATACACATCACATATATGTTTTATATACACATATGTATATGTGTGGATTTTCTTTTAGATCTTCTTCAAAGCTTTATTGTATTTGTTTACAGAGAAAAAGCTGTATTTGAAACACACCTTTAATACCACAGGGATAACATGACCTTGTGACTTATTGTAGCATTTCCACCTTCTGGTTGGATTCGTATCTCAGCAGAATGAGAAAGCAAATGGCTTTCAAAATAAGCCCCCTGGCCCTTTTCCATAACCCTGTAGAGAATCATTAAGTTCCTGAGGCTTCCTGGCCCATCATGTTTATTTCATCTTCTCTGTAACAACCGACAGTATAGGTGTTGGGAGATGGCTCCGTCCTCCAAAACGAACAGCACCCTAACTAGATGGGCAACTCTCTACATGCAAATTAAACAGATGTCAGAGAGATAATAAACATCAACTTCCCTTTCTTTCTCACCCATAACCCAGGCAAAGGCATCCTCTGGATCCAGGTGGGTTTGTGCAGGGACACCACCACTGTCGCTTAAAAGATCTATCGCCCATGATATTTCATTACTGGGTACAAGTCCCCATCTGTTTTACTAGTCAGGAGTGTCTGTGCCTTTTCCTCCTTTCATTACAAGACCAGCCACCGCAATGAAGAACACACTGAAAAGCTGCTCTCCTGACTGCATGGAGGACACGGGAAGGCACAACCAAGAGCAGACATTCCCCATGCAGTTAGATTTTGTTCCCTGGCACATGAGTGAAGGGAGGAACAGTAAGAAAGCTCAGCGCTAAACTACAGACTATTACTTTGTACACAATGGGAAAACTTTTGAATTTCAAGACCAACAAATTAACATATAAGCATCCCTTCAGGAGGCCAATCTAGTACCTGGCTAGTGTGGAAGCAGAGGAAGGGGAAGAGCAGTTGCAGCCAACAGCATTTTTTGTTCATAGCACACTCCTTAAATCAAATGTCCTTGTTCTCTGTGGAGCTCTAAATTACCGTTTAAACTGACAGTCCTTTCCACACTGCTGCTGCTGTACTAACAGGCACTTTCTTAAGAGACTCTGAAATTGCAGGGAGGTGATCCACACGGCTTGCTATCAGTTGCTTACCCTTTACAATGAATGGACTATTGTAGGAAGAAGTGTTAAATCATCAAAACTCCCTGGCTAAAATCACTTAGAAACAAAGTCTTCCATCTTACAAAGATTTGAACCATGGCTTGTAATTCTGCACTTTTACACAAAAAGTTACACAGGATTGTATCAGAAGTAGGCTCATAGGATGCAACACAACTCCACTTACCACAGAGATGAACCTCCCATGGATATTACCGATTCAGGAAGAAGTGTTAGAGGCATGAGCAGCATGGAAGGGGGCAGAATGATATTGGAAATGCTGCTGCCTGCATGTAGGCATTATCACGTCAGCACTGCCTACTGCTTGAGTCAAGCCATGGCTAAGGGAGGATTTTATTTAGCAGACATGTAAAATACTAAACTGATATGTTTTACTTCCTTTGAACAAAAAAAAAAAAAAAAAAGCAAACCCTGTAACAGATTATACAACACTGACATTGAAACTCCAGAAGATAAATACTTTGAAACAAAAGTAATTGTAATTAATAAGGCTACACAAATCTTGGCAAGTGAAGATAAAAGAAGTCTCTTGAAAGACAGTAATAACATCAGTCACAAAGAAAATATGGCTGTGGGACAGCACACAGGTCACAGAGTTACACCTCAACTAACTGTATTCCAAAAGTCCTGGCCCATTTTACAGGATTTGCCAGTTTTGTGGTGAACACTTGGAATTACTGAGTTGTTAGGATATAGGAGAGCTCATATACATTATCATCACACTACATAGGAATATTTAATATATTCAATATTTTTATATTTAATATATATTCTTTTATATGTCAAAGATCCTTGATGGAGTATTATCCAATTTCAACCAGGCTAAGAATACTGTTGTAAAAAAAAAAAACCAAACAAAACAAAAAACCAACCACTGACAACAAGAATAACATGAAAAAGAATATCCTGAAATTATTGCCACAAAAATCTAACACAAAGAATCCTACTAGAGAAAGATTTACTGACTACACATCTCTGAACAATCCAACACCTCCAAAGGAAGAAGCCTCAGTCTACTGAGTGCTGAAAAAAGGGCAGAGCTAGGAGAATACAGAACATAATATCGTTGTCTTAGTCTTTTCCCATAATTGGGTTGGTTTGGAATTTTTTTTTTTCTTCAAAACTAATAATTGAACAATTACAAGGAATATTCATTTAATGTGCTAAACATCATTAGTTGCTGGCAATTCTTTTGGATGCCACTGTTGGGTCTCTTCATTCATTTCCAAAGTTGTTTACATTTATTTCATTGTAAATCATTCCACTATATCTGAACAGTACCTGTGGTTTTATTTCACAGTCCAGAAGCCATTGGCATGGACGGAGCACTCCCTCCTCCAAGCAGCACAGCCTACATACAGCCAAGGCAACTCACAAATGTGCTGCCTGGTGACCCAGCTGCTACAGCTCACTTAGAAACAACTGCACAATGGTGTGACAAGACTACCTTACAAAAAGCCTGTCAGAAGCACTCCTGCACAAACACTTTGCCTTTTAGCTTCAAAACTATTGGTTACTGCCTATTCAGCTAAAGATCACCTCAGAGGCTAGTGAAGACAGATTCCCCTCTCTCTCATCTTCCAGGCAAGAGCTCAGCAAGCCAGCACCACCCATTCATGCCTCATATGTTCATATAGAAACCATTTGGCCCATCAGGCACGCCTCTTGTGCTAGCGTTCTGGATATTTTTATTTCCCAGCATAGTGGCTCAAGTTAGCTGGCACACCACTCTGTCTCCCCCTGTCCCAACTCCAAGCAGCATAGGTGCTTGTTGGAGTAGGTCAGCAGGAGAGGGCATGCGCAAAATTCCACTGTGTTCTGAAGATCCCTGACTCACTGTTCCACAAGATGCTAGAGAAGCTGGTTGGTTTAAGGGGGAAAGATGGACGGATGAATGGCAAGAAGGAGGATAGCAGAGTCCTTTTCTAGTTAGATGGCAGAAACACAGACCCAGGTAGAGCTGCAAGTAGCACATTATGTTTTTCTTCTAAGAGTACAAGGTACTTGAAAAACAAGTCAGAGGCAGAAACCCAGAGAATCCCTCTTCCTCACCTCACCAAGTTCAATGCTTGGCAAACTACTACTCCTGAGATGGGTGTCAGGAAAATGCAGCAGAAGATTTCATGTTTGCTTGCCGCTTTACCCTTGAAAGTACCTCCAAAGAGTCAGGACAGCAGTGTCTGAGCCTCTCAGATATAAGAAATACTTACACTGCAGCAGATCCTAAACTGCCTGCATTCTGAAATCTTAGTGACACTTTGGTTTGTGTGTTAGTTCTGCCCTTCCTCCTGCTTCTGCAATAAATTTCTCTTCTCCACTGTACTTCGGAGAGTCACGAATAATACAGCCTTTTGTCTCACCTCCTCTGAACTGCACTGCTCTGGTAAATTACATTTATGGACACTGACTCTATATAAGGAATTTTCATCTGCAAAGCACGATGTTGACATTTTTGCTAATTTTTGGTGGGGTAGAGGGAGAAACAAAAGCAAACAAAGTATTCCAGCTGATGTTTATTTTCTTCTAATTACTTCCCAGATCAAATCACTTTCCTGGATGCTATCTAATATATTACTTCCTTCTTTGTATCAGGTTAGCATCAATAATTGTCTAGCTACTGCAGATTTTGATACATGGACAGAAACAAAATGCTGTTATTATTAAATCAGGAGATACATAAGTGAGAAGAAACTGTCAATAAGTAGAGTTAGGATCTTTTCCCCTTCTTCCTGAACTTAAATCTTCTCATCAGGCTGGCTGCAAGCCTCTTAGTGCTTGAGGGTGGAGCAAAGAAGATGGAGGAGTTGGAACAGACAAGCTTTGTTGCAGATTGCTGTTTACTAGTAGCTGGGAGACAACTGAGAATCATTTCCATTACCAAAAGGATGAGTAATGCCACAAGGCTCAATCAAAAAAAAAAAAAAAAAAAAAAAAAGATAAGAAAAAGGACAGCTTCATTATAAGGACATTTCTGTTCTTTTCTTCACAGATTGGAAAGGACAAAATGTCATAATCTTGCATTTGACACACTGTCCTTTTTTAATCTTTAAATAAACACCTTTGGTTTTCAAAAATTATCATTATGTACAGAATTCATAATGCTAATCATTAGATAAAAAATAAGGAAGAAAATAGATAATGGAGTCAAATAAGCTAGAAGGAGATTCATTTGGGGAATTAATTTACAATGCCAAAATTATAATTGCCAACTGATTAACACATTTTTTTTCTCCCTCTTATGGGCATTTATTTTTAATTTATTAATTTCAATGCTCATTATACCTTGATTACACTCTCTTTTGGGAGGAAATAAGATTTGAAGTGGTTTCTATTTTTTTCCCTGTTTTATTGTTTCCAAACGGTAATTGTGAGTATGTTATGTACTTGAATCTGTTTGTACTTTATCTCACTTGAGGTTCTATTTTGAGTTGACTGTATTTTGAGGGAACAAACATGTCTAAGTGTACTTGGTTGCAAGTCAGTCACTGAATGATAAGAGCTAATTTAAAGTGGTACGAGCATCTGCTCTAGGCTGCAGTGTCTTTGTGGCATTGCCAATGCTCTGTGCAGAGTAAGGAAGGAGCAAATACAAAGATTACCCATAAAATGCTCTGAAGTTGTAGGCAATTTTCTAAAAAAGAAAGGTAACTTTCCTGCTATCTAGAAATACTGCCCTGTCTTAGGTCAGCCCCATCTCTTGTATCTACCAGCACTTCTACAAAGCCCATCATCGTTCTTGCCATGAAGCAACTGAAGAAAATGTGAAGATTACTAGGTGAGACAATCTAGTTTACTGGTTTCATTATTTTGAGCAAGATGCCTTTGATTTTGTTTATATTCCAGTCATGTGGAAACACTCTGACACCTTACCGAGTATTGCAACAAGATCTGGTAAAGAGTGGACAAGCCTCCTTTAGGCAGCAGAGATAAAGTTCCAGGCTCTTAGAAAGTTACTATCAGCTGCAGAATTGTCTATATGCAGTTTTGTAAATTGTAACAAAAACACCGTAATTCAAGTTACACTAACCAGAAACAAGAATCACAGAATCATAGAATCATTTAGGTTGGAAAAGACCTTTAAGATCATCAAGTCCAGCCACAAACATAACACTGCCAAGTCCCACTAAACGTTGTCCTTAAGTGCCACATCTACATGTCTTTGAAAACCTCCAGGGATAGTGAGAAAGAAGCCACATTATCATTTGCCACAGACCAACATCCTCACACGTACATGCATATCTCTACTATAGCTCTGCTGATCTGTATCATTGAAGCACTTATTCAAACATGAAACTTTTCATTTATTTGGAGACATCTCTGGCATGTTCTAGAGAAAGCCTGCATTTGCCCTCTAATTTCTAGTGTGGCTCTATTAAGAACAGAGGACAAAGATCATTATTGTCTTTCCGTCCTTGTGCAGCTCGCAGAACTCGACTGGTATGGAAAGGGTATCAGCTGTCAATATGAACATTTACCCCACAGAGCAGCAATTGTCTTTGTGCAGTTGCAATTGCCACTAATGTTCAAACCTTACAGGTCAGCTCCACAAAGAAACATGATCTTGAGTACAAGAGATCTCTGACTTTATAATGCTTTTTTTTTTTTCTTTTTAAAGTAGAAAGCAAACATTATGCCAATCAGAATTCCAGTTTTCACTTTTTCAGACTTCTCAAGAGAACTAGCAACATGTGTTACACATTTTTAAAGGAGAAAGCTGAACATCTCACAACACAACATGCTTTGGACCTGAGACTTTGTTAAAACACTGAACACAGAAAGACTTAAGGAAAAATTACGAGCTAGTAATCTTGCTTGTGTCTTTAACCCTGAGTTCCTAAATTCATTATATTTTATGGCAGCTATTATACCTCTGGATTATTCTTACTATTTATATAAATAGCTAGGCTTTGCTGGAATCTGTCTAAATTGTTTGCCTCAATAATATCTTAAGGCAGCAAGGTCCACAGGTTAATTGCATGCTTAGCAAAGAAGCAGTGCCTTTTAAGCAGCTATTTCCTTATTCCTGAATTTTGATTTGGGTTTTCTTGAAAGAGTTAAGAAGGGTACCTGGTTTTAGTACTGTGCCTGCAGTTATTATTTTGAGATAGAATTAGCAGAAAGGATTATTTTCTTAACAGCAGACATTATCTACAGATATTAGAACAAATATTATTTCAGCTAGAATCTCACATGTTTTCTATGGTTTTCAAGGTATAAAAAGGCTGTAGTTGTTAGGGACATATTTAAGACACTACAAATTCAGAGCCTAGTATAGAAATCATAAGCTGGATCTTATAGAATCACAAAAGAGTTAGGGTTGGAAGGGACCTTTAAAGGTCATCTAGTTCAAAATGCCTGCAAGAAGCAGGGACATCTCCGACCAGTTCAGGTTGCTCAGAGACTCCTCCAACCTGGCCTTGAATGTTTCCAGGGATGGGGCATCTACCAGCTCCCTGGGCAACTTGTTCCAGTGTGTCACCACCATCATTGTAAAAAAACTTCTTCCTTATATCTAGGCTACATCTACCTCCTCCTAGTTTAAAACTATTACCCCACATTCTATCACAATAGGCCCTGCTAAAGAGTTTCTCCCTGTCTTTCTTATAAGCCCCCTTTAGGTACTGGAAGACTGCTGTAAGGTCTCCCCAGAGCCTTCTCTTCTCCAGGCTGAACAACTCCAACTCTCTCAGCCTGTCCTCATAGGAGAGGTGCTCCAGCCCTCTGATCATCTTTGTGGCCCTCCTCTGGACCTACTCTAACTGGTCCATGTCTTTCTTATGTTGGGGGCTCCAGAGCTGGACGCAGTACTCCAGGTGGGGTCCCATGACAGCAGAGTAGAGGGGGGAAGAATCACCTCCCTTGACCTGCTGACCACGCTTCTTTTGATGCAGCCCAGGATGTGGTTGGCTTTCTGGGCTGCAGTGCAGTAGTCAAGTTTTTCAAAGTAATCTGGCACACAAATGCCTGTCCAGAATCAGATTTTCTAACCCACATTTGTAGCTTAGGTGCCAGATTTCAACAGATGTTCTCATCTATGCCTTTTATTTTAGTGTTATTTTTCCCCTCACCTGTATTACACATTTGACATGCATATACCTTTAAAAATACAGCCCTTGAGAGGAATACTGGATCGTAACTCATATACCATGTTTAGACTAAGGCTGCTATTACAAGTATAGTTACAATAATAACATTATGTTGTATATACAGCAAAGAGTTCTTAACCATGGACTTAAATGGACCAACAAGACTCTACATTTGCAGCCATACAGAAAAATCAGCTATGAGTGAAACACGACAGACTGGTAAAAATAGTTTTACTAATACAATTCCATCGCACTGGGGTTTTTGTTGGCAAAACACACATCAGCCAGGGCTCACTTGTCTGGGAGTACAGAACTAGCTCTAAGACTAACTAATCAATTTATGTCTGTACTAATGGACCTGCTGAGCTTTCAAGTGCTCTTGGAAGTGGGAACAAAGCTCTGAAGACTATTATAGTATGAAAAACAAACCTTATCTTCAAGCCCCACTGAAACAGGCACCCAAAGCTGTATCTCCATACCAACCAGCCTTTAACTTCAAAGATAGTCCTTCTCTAATGCTGGACTGTCAAAAATTCAGTCCTCTTTCCACTTCTTTGATGATCTATAAAGAAGGTGGGAACGCAAATTGTCACAGAAGGGGAAACAAATCAAATTCCTTTCCTCAGGGGAGGCCATCAAGAGACTCTTTTCAGCAACACCTAACTTGCATCATTGTGAGTTACATCTCTTACCAGCAATAATCTTCCCTCCTTTTAATTTTCTTCTATGCAAGGGACCCACTTGTATCCTTACGCTTTAAAGCACTCTGTATGGTTGATTTAGCTCTTTTCTCCTCCCATTGTAGCTGCTTTACAAAAGGATGTTACTGAGAAAGGAAATGCATGTAGGTGGGAGAATGAATACATAATTATTATTGTTATTGTTATTTTTGTGTGGAAAAAGATGCAAAATTTGGCATTCTGAAATGTGAAATACAAGACTTAGATGAGGTATGTAGCTCACAGAGATTATTCTATTCCATTCCAATATCTGTTACCGAATCATACAACCTCTTTGGTCTAAATAATTTTAATTAAGCAATTCTACCTTCTGTAGTAGCCATTACCAGAAGATAATTGACTGCATCAGTAATGAAGCTTTCTGAGGGTGCTAAACAAACAGCAAGGTTAATTATCTGGCAGTAACGCTTGTTATGGAAGTGCAACACTGGCCAACTAAGCTTCCTGTTCTCCTACAGTACCCTTTCAGTAAATCAATGTAATATCCGTGGCTATATATTGTCTCACTGCGGTAGCAGTATTAAGACAACGGAAAGAGGAAGCCATAACTGGTCAGGAGTACATAGAAACCAATACACAGCAAATATTATTTTTTTTATTAAATCTGTTTTATTCAACTACTAAGTTTTATTAATTTCTTTTTCTCCCACTTCTAACTCAAGAATGAATTTTCAAACTCTGTGTTTATGTATGAGGTACATCTGACAGCAGAGATGTATTTCAGTTATAGACAGAGTCCAAAAGTTTATATTACCCACTATATAATCCCAGAATGCATCTGCTGGGGTTTTTTTTGTTTGTTTGGTTGGTTGTTTTTTTTTTTTCCACTCAGCTTCTGTTTTCAACATTTCTTCTTCTTGGCAATAAATCCACTTGCACTGAATTAATTGGATAGATCACATTTTGATTTTGTTTTGTGGCTTTAAATTCAAAGTGTTGACAGTTCATGTATTTAATTCTATATCACTCAAAACTAATAGCAACTTATGTGTTTCTCTGCAAGTAAAAGGTTTTAGATTCATGAGAATGTTGAATTTTTTTCAGTATTAAAAATAAATGTATCAAGTCAAGTCTATTTGACCTTTAATTTGGAAAAATATCAAAAAGTTAGTTTTATTTGAAAGAGCTGAATTATTTTGGTTTGTTTTGATTTTTTTTTTTTTTTTTTTTTTTTGCTAAGACAGACTCCCAGCTTTATAGCTAAAAGAGTATGCAAATGGGATATCTTAATTCCCAGGACCATAAGGCTATTCCCACTCTAATATCAGTGTCTCGAAAACAAAGCAGTATATCTTTATGCCAGTTTTGAAAACAAAACAAAACCAAACCTCTGAGAACAACTAAATACCACACACTGGCATTAGAACACAGAAACATCTATACAGCATTTTGGGGGGTGGGTTGGTTGGGGTTTTTGCTGCTCACTACCCTTATCTGATTTGTATGAAATTCAGACTTTTGCATAGAGGTTTCAGCTGCATGCAAATTCTATTTGTTAATAGTAGCTCAGCTGTTTTACATAGATCCATTTGCCAGTCACAGGTGGAAGAACCCCAGCAGCCAGCAATGGTACATAATTTTAGTGACAACCCCTTCCCATGGAAATCTTGCTACAAATTCTTCAAACAGTAGATGTTACAGTGGGTTCTGCACTACTTACTGAGTTGGAACTATCATAGAGCTAACTCTTCTTCCAGTGTCTTACTATTTCTCTCTTGTGCATCCATAAGGAAGGGGAAGTGTGCAAGAACAGAAACACAGAAAACTACTTTGCATTAAAACAAAATGCTTACAGCCCTTTTCAAAGCAAAAGTGGCTTACCAGTAATTGTAGTTCTTCAAGAGCCTTGCTGTTCCTTTTATATACTTATAAGAAACTTTCTTGAGGCCACGGAACTCTAATAAATTGTGAATAATCTCTGTCTTTGAACTAATTTACACATATTCCTGAACGAATCCATCCACAGAGCCCCTCAAGAAGATCCACTGGCCAGTTCTGCTAAGCATGGATCACAGAACCACTTTCTCCAAGTCTGGAAGTGTCAGACTTATCTTATACAAGGACAGGAATTATTCCAGCACCAAGTTAGCGCTTGATTTATTGAGCTTTAAGTTTGCAGGAGCTCCAAGAACTTATCCATAATTGCTGAGCCAAGGACAGTTCTTCTCACTGATGAATACACAGAGCCATCTCACTGCTCCAAATGTACCTTTGCAGACCCTAAAAATCAACTGATACGCAGGCTAATGGCCATTCCTTTATAGCAGCATAAAGACACATGAAACAGTTTTCAAGATCACGGCTAAGGACCTGGAGACAAATAATACAATGAAAAGTTCAGCAACAAAAGCTACCTGAAATTATACTAAGTACTTTTTCATTTTTTCTCCTCTACAGTCAGGTGGTGACCTCTTTAGGGTAAGTACCACTGCTTTTCTTGTGTTGGCAGAATACCTGATTCAAGACATCTTCAGCCCTGACTGGAAAAATAAATTTTACAGCAATGCAAACATGAAAAATAATAGAAAATAAACTTCAGAGGTAAGTTGGGTACAAAGAATCTTCCAGAAATCATCTACGTGTAGCCAAAGATCCATTAAGAAAGGATGAAATGTTTTCACAAGGTGCTAAATTCAATCACAGGTGTGAGTAACCCAGAAATTCTTATGAATTCAGAATGAGTCTGAGAAAGAGCTTTGTAGGGTGGGGAGCAGGGAGACAAAGAAGAAGTAACTACTTTTAAATACTATAATGTTTAATTTCAATCCATTTGGAACAAAACATTTCTTTTTCTGAAAGGCTGAAGCATCAAAAACATTTTAAAATAAGATCTCAAAATATACTGACCCTTCAATTTGCTGTTAAAAAGAAAGAACAGGGGGCAAAAGTTATTTATCCAACAGTCCGATCTCCCTTCCTAGAGGGCAGTCTAAATCCATTCTCCCTCATAACAGCAACCCCACAAGCAAGCTACTATTGGCATGAAAGTTCAAATTAGTCCTGTTTTGTTGTTGCAGCTGTTTTTTAGGATTTCTTTATTCTATTTTGTGAAGCTTTGAGTTCTCTCATAATTTTGGCTCCAGAGGTCTTTTCCAAGGTTTACCGCAGCCTTTGAGTGCTCCCATGCTCTCAACTCTTGTCCCAAAGATCTCAATAATTTGTGATCAGATGCTTTAATAATGACACAAGTGGTCTAAATTTTGACATAATTATCCACTATATTAGGCAGGTTTTTTGAGCCCTGTGTTTCTTTTCAGTTTCAGCAGTTGCTGTGAAGAGAAATCATGCTTTTGAACACAGAATGTTCTCTCAAAACATCCTCTGTGCAATTCCTGAAGAGCTACTGAGCCCCAAACTCAACACTTACGAGCACACCAAGATAATGATCATAGCTTTGGTCTATTTCCCAGTATGATTCACCTGACCAAGTATAATATTCTACAATGTGTACTCCTAGTTTATGTTTGAGGTTTCCCCTTTTGACTGAAGGGGAGAAATGTGCATTCTGGTACCATTCATATCATACTAATGTGGACACCAAATACAGGTCAGCCGAATCACATCCTAAAAGTGTTTGTTTGTTTTTTTTTTTTTTATCTGCATTCACTGCAAAGGGAGAACAGATGGTTTGCCCAGACAACTAAAGTTAGGTTAGATGAATCCATCCCACAAGCTACAGTGGCATAGGAAGAGTGTAGAAGAAAAGAACAAGGAAGGATGGCAAAAGAAGAAGGCAGAGCTTTGGCTCCAGTCAACAGAGCAAGGCTCCTGTCAGAAACACAGTGATTATCTCTAAACACTCATCTTCACCCTCTGTTTCACTTTCTGGTCCTTTTTTTTTTTTTTTTTTCTCCCCTCTTTTTCCTTTGTCTCATTCTCTCTTATTTTAAACATTTGCTGCTAGAGATTGCCTAGCCCCTCAGACAGTTTCCTTGAAGCCTGTCACATCACTGTACCCTTCAGCATTTGATTCAAAATGGAATACATTTTGTACAAGGCCTCTCCAAAGGCTTGTCAACTGTCACTTCCACAGAGTTCACTCAGGATGACTGAAGCACTTGGGAAAACAAATAATGTCTTCAGCTCTGCTCTTAAAACATGAATATGGAATTTGTTGGTTCCAATAAAATCATAATAGCTTGTCCATAAAGAGATAACTGCAAGGGCAAATATGATTCTAGCAACACAGAGGGGAGTTTTGGTGAAAAATGAATAGAACTTTGGCAGTTTGGAGGCTCAGCTCTGACATGCTCTCAGTCACATAAGGTGGTTTGTTTGAACCTTACTGAGAGATAGCTGAAAGCCTTGGATCTGCAAAAGTGGGTCAGAAATACTGCAGCACTTCTCTGGTCCATAAGCTCCTGCACAGAGGGAGATAACAGAAACAGAAATAGAGAAGCAAGTGAGATAAAGCTACTCGAACTTCTCTTCCTAGCTGATAGAGCGTGAATTTACAGTAGATGCTTAAAATAGTCCTTTGTCTGCCTGTCCTTTATTTCTATCTGGCACAGTTCTACAGTGAATTTTGGCAACAGAGTAGGGCAAATGTTTAGATGGCAGAAGCCCAAGTTGTTAAGCTATGGATGAAGTAGTAAAAACCAGGTGGATTCCCAGATGCCCATTACTTGCAAGAAGTTTCTTGTCTGCTCTATCCATACAACAAACTGTACCTAGCTCTTTTTTCCTGCCCAGATTTAGTTTCTCTTGCACACATGCATACAGAGGTGCTCCCCCCTCTTTCTTGCAACGTTAGCTTGCATCTATGCAGTTGTCTGCAAAATATGTTTTATGCTGAGAATGTTCTCTTGCCCAAAGGAAAGCTAGACCTAAAGCTAAGCCTAGAAGAAGCATAGAACAACTCTGAACTGGCCATTTCAATGTTTCAAAGGACATTAAGGACAGGGATTTTTAAGCCAGAAATAGTTATCAGAGCACATGATCCAACCTTCAGCATATTATACTCCACTATGTTTCATCTAGCCATCTCATCTTTCAAGTCATGGACTGCAAACACCACCCTGGTAATCAGACAGGTCTTCCAGTGCCAAGGGAAGGTGTGGGAGATGGTGTAAAAGCAGAGTCCAAAGCTGGACCTCAGACTCAGGAAAAGATTCTGGTGGCCTCTTTGAACATTTGGCCTAGAAATGGCTCCCCACCTCCAGCCAGAGTACAAATGATTACTCTCAGTTATGAGATAAAGCAAGTCAGGATGTTTTGCAACCAAGAGGTCCTCAGTGCCATGGTGATGGATGAGCTGTAAAAAAAACACTTAAAATAACATAAGTGTTGACTGATTTTGAGCTGAATGGGGAAGGAGTAGGACAGAAAACACATATGTTGTGACAGGACTGGGGTAATGGTTTCAAAAGAGAGGGAAGTAGATTCGGATTAGATATTAGGAATTTTTTTTTTTTAAATGACAGTGGCAGAACACTGGAACAGGTTGCCCAGAGAGATGGTGGGTGCCCCATCCCTGGAAACATTCAAGGCCAGGTTGGACGGGGCTTTGAGCAACCTGATCTGGTTGGAGATGTCCCTGCTCCTTGCAGGGGGGTTGGACTAGATGGCCTTTAAAGGTCCCTTCCAACTCTAACCAGTCTATGATTCTATGTTGTATTTAGCATTTGACATTTATCCTTGGAAAAGATAATTGGGGTGGAAGGGTCTTATTGCCAAGGGGACTAACATCCAAGAGCTGATGTGGCTTGTTCATAGATTGTCTCAAAACATAAAGCTATCAACAGCAAATAGGTTAAACCACTTTAGAGTGGGAGACAGATAGGGGAGAAGAAAACAAAGGGGAAGGATGAAACATCAAGCTGCTGCTTTCTACTTGTCACTCCACAGAGCACAGGTATCACAGGAACTGACATCACTCACCCTCACTTCAGCAGCAGTAAGAGCGCTCTATAAGAGTTTTATACCAACATAAGCATAAAAATCTCCAAAGCATGTTCAAGCTACTGGTCATAAAATGGATACATCACAAAGATTTTTGCTGCAATGTTGAACAAGCAATACACAAGAACCCTTCTATCCTTCAACTTTCCCCAAGAGGAGCTATAATGAAACGAGATAAGATGGACATGGAGAACACAAGAATTAAAAATTCTGGCGAAGCAAAGCAGAAGATTTGGTCATGAATAGCGTACAGAACAAGACAAGAATAAAAGCCTAAAGTCCCCTGGGAAAAACCCTGTAGGAAAATAAAGCAAAACCATGTCTGTTCTGCTGGCATTAGGTATCAGAGTAGATGCTAAAAATGTTACCACCAAGTAAACCGAACCAAAGCAAAATAAAGCAAGACAAAACAAAACATTCCAAGCTTTCTATATTGACAAATTTTAGTGTTGTCTGCAAAATACACAATACACAAAATATAGGACTACAGATTGGTTGGGTGTTGGTTTCATTCCAAACAACACACAGATAACCTTCTTTGGTTTAGGACATTTCGTACTCACACTAGCATCTTGAAGATCATAGAATCATAGAATGGTTAGAGTTGGAAGGGACCTTCAAAGGTCATCTAGTCCACCCCCCCTGCAAGGAGCAGGGACATCCCTGACTAGATCAGGTTGCTCAGAGCCTCATCCAGCCTGGCCTTGAACGTTTCCAGGGATGGGGCTTCCACCACCTTTCTGGGCAACCTGTTCCAGTGTTCTATAACTCGCATTGTAAAAATTTTTTTCCTAATATCCAATCTAAATCTACCCCCCTCTATTTTAAAACCATTACTCCTTGTCCTATCACAACAGGCCCTACTGAACAGCCTCTCCTCATCATCAGGTCCCATGGACTTGTGCACCTTAAGATCACTGTGGAAAGAAAGGTCAACTCCCTATAGACAGAGAGGATTAGACTAAATGATACCTTTCCTTTCCTCACATCTCAGAACTCATTTTGCCTAGCAACTGTACTAGGAAAAAGGTGATGTTTCCTCTACCAAAGATAAGTGCAACTCACTTTTGGAATCTGAGGGCTTAATCCAAAGGAAATAGCAATGAACTTCATAAGGTCCCAATTCATCTAGACAAGTATTGAGATACTTTTCAGATATTTTAGCCTCTTTGACATTAATGGGACTGCTTAAGTATTTCTAAGTACTTTAGACTTTGCAAAACCAAAGTCTAGATCACTAAGCTCAGTTGTGTCATTTGACTGAGCTGCACACAAACACAGCACAAACATTTCCATTAGACTTGTGTTCCCAAAGAGAGGCAAATACATGCCCCTGTCATCTGCTGAGAACAGAAAACTCAGATTCCTGCAGCACATGGAGACACCAAATGGAACCACATAAGTACCAGAATGAATGGCAGCCACTTTGGAGATTTGGGAATACTTAAACATGTTCCATGTTGCGGAATACTTAAGCAGGTTGTCTCTACAACTACCTGAAAGTAGGCTGTAGGGAGGTGGGTGTTGGTCTCTTCTCCCAAATAACTTGTGATAGCACAAGAGGAAATGGCCTCAAGTTGCGGCAAGGGAGGTTTAGGTTGGATATTAGGAAACACTTCTCTACTGAAAGAGTGGTCAGGCACTGGAACAGGCTGCCCAAGGAAGTGGTGTGGAGTCACCATCCCTGGAGGTGTTCAACGAACGTGTAGATGTGGTACTCCAGGACATGGTTTA
The DNA here is from genome assembly GCF_036417535.1 of Chlamydotis macqueenii. Classification (NCBI taxonomy): domain Eukaryota; kingdom Metazoa; phylum Chordata; class Aves; order Otidiformes; family Otididae; genus Chlamydotis; species Chlamydotis macqueenii. Next base: position 95,280,835 of record NC_141556.1, on the reverse strand, counting down.
GTAGGCATAGTCGTGTTAGGTTGACAATTGGACTTGATGATCTTGGGGATCTCTTCCAACCTTAAAGATTCTATGATTCTATGTAAGGCAAGATGAGGAGACAGACATATAGACAGGAAACTAGTATACTCAGTACTTTTCCTTAAGCTTCATCAGAGAACCATTTATTTCAGTCAATTATAGAAAAAGCAAAAGGAAAACAACAGCCCATGTTAACATGTGTTAAACCTATTACTTCCGTGCAGGATGACGAGAAATACGTTTTGATGTGATTGTCACAAGACAGCTGGGAAAACAAAGCATCTCTACAGCTGTTAGGAAGGTTGAAAATAATGCCTGTGGATACTTCTTTAAATGCTATTTTAATACTGAGATAAGGCAAATTATTACAAGTTTAACATTCAAATTGAATTATACCTATTGCACATCATCAGTTTGGCCAAATCAGAACCTGGTCACCCCCAGTCTTAGAAGGCAGGAGAACATCCAAGCAGCAGCAGGGCAGGCGAAAGCACCATCCAGGCCCAGAGTCTGCAGCCAGCCTCTGCTAGGAACAGCACAGTGGCCCAGTCACTACTGTGCACTTACCCAGACAGCTTGGAGCAAATGTAGTCTCTCTCTCTCATGGACAGAGGTGGCAGAAAAGGGGAAAGAGAAAAAAAAAAAAAAAGGAAATAAAAGGTCACACGTCCCAAAATTCCGTTTAATAATTTTGAAACAAAATCAAATCTTTTCCAAAACAAATCATTGAAAAGGAAGATGCTTATTCTTTTGGCCAACAACATTCACTTACATCTATTGTATCTTTTGACTCCTGCAATTTCACCATAAATAGCATTATGCTGGGCACATCTCAAAAGAGATGTACTTTTCAAACTCCAAAAAAAAAAAGTAGGTCTGCATAATACTATGGATATTTCTGTATTTTCACACTGACTGGACCATTTCCTATTTTATAAGAGGGAAGTTCTTTGCTGGACAGAAAACATAGTACATCCCGTTAATATAGATTGAAGTATCTAGATGAGAAACATTATCCTATGACCTGACCACACACATAAATCTCTCACTCAATCTCATGTTCTATCCCTTATATATATATATCTTTGGTGATCTCCCATATTGTGAATATGCAAACAAAAATAAGATTTATTTTTCACCCAGTAAACATGCTGTATAGGCTACCGTGCTGTCCTCACTAAACCTGCGTAAAAAGCTGTGGGGGGAAAACATACTGCAACCAGTCTAGATCACAATAAAACATTGTTATTGTCTCTATGTTCTAAAACATAGAGAAGTCTTCTTTGAAAACATGCAATATAGAAAAGAAAAGAGGAGAAAAGCAAAGAAAAAAAGCCTAACATTTTGAATTGTAGCTTTCATTAAACTTGGAAGAAGTCATCTAGGTCAAGCCTAAGAGAATGCTGTAAATCAACTCTGACAGGACACCAGAATCCAAGTAATTGCTATTCTCTTACCACATATTGTCCATATTCTATTTCTAAAGCTTGTAAGTTGGAGCCCAACACCGTTTTGAGGTTTGTGATAAAGTAAGGATTATGGTCTTCTCATTAGCTCTTACTTCCCTCAAGTTACCTGCTTTCCCTATACCACTTCACAAATTCAGCTACTTATGATCTGTTAAACATAAGAAGGAGAACAAGTTTGCTAGAGAGGCTGCCACAAAGCAGATGTCCCAAACTGTTTGGGCCGTCAACCATCGTCAAGTTTTTATTTCAGAGTATAATATATCCTCCCCATCAACATTTTAAATCGCAAATGCAAATCAATCTACTGAGGAAAGACAAAAATATTATTTTTTTCATGGCTGACTACACCTAGGAAATTCCTGCTCATAGTTACTTGTTACCAGTTTTCTTTTCCCCTTCGTACAACAGTGGGGTAAAAAAGCTAAGTTCTGGTGATGCTGGGGATAGAAAGTGCCAATTAAAGGGACAGGAGAGAAGGAAAGATGAGCCATTAAGAACAAATAGTGCGGGAAAACAACAATAGAAAGGAAGTTGGTTCTCATTTAATAGCGGAGTCGAGGGAGAATCCTGAACACGTTAGTGCCCAGAGGCTGAGACCAGCATGGAGCAAGCCGCCAAGCCCAGTGGATATCTTACAGGGTGCAGTGAAACACTGCCCTAGAAGCAGCTGAACTCATTAGCAGCTACAATGCCAACTAAAGTTACTGGCTAGGCTAGGGGATTTCAGAAGGATGCTATACCACTAATAGGGCAGGCATCTACTATCTCTCCAGATATCCTGAGCTGCAGATTATTTCAATGCCTTTGGAGGACTGAACACATGTGAGAAAAGAATATAGCAAAAATGAGAAACTGCTTATTTCATTTTGCCAAAATGACAACCTCCAACACTCACAGTTATGAAAATACTTTTATCTTCAACACTATCTCAGAATTCAGCTCCTTTAATAAAACAATTACTTTCCTGCCATCAAGTAACATTTTTCAAATGTCCCCATTTCATTAAAAATGTAACTAAGGTAGTATCTTTTCATACGAATCACACATTTAATTGACCAAAAAAAAAAAAATCTTGTCTTTAAGATGGGAGGAAGAGTTGATGACCAGTTAATTGTTTATCAACTAGATTTCATTCAACAAGCGCTGGGCATTTAAAAAAAAAAAAAAAGGAAGGTTGGAATTATCAATGATCATTAATAAGTCTTTAATAAAAATGAATCCTCCCTGTATTTGCAATATAATCAGGTTCTCAGTAATTGTTTCACTGAAATTAAACATCCTGATTTAAACAGTATTTTCTTTTGAAGTAAAAAAGCAAAATGAAATAGACTATGTAGAAAAATTAGTAAACAATTGAATTTTCAGATTTGTCTCTCATTTCATTTACCAAAAAAAAGTCTGGGTGCAAAAGGATTACGCTATTTTAGAAAAGCTGAGTTACAACTATGATTTTTTTATAGTCTCCTAAGAATAGGTGGCAAGTGAAAAATTGGTCATTCAGGTACAGCGAAAGACTGGCTTTTTTGGACATTATTCTGAATGTAACCTAACATGGTCGTGTAACAAATCAATTTGATAGAATTAGTCTCATAAACCTGAATGGACATTTGACTAGATTACAAAAGTACAAAGATTAAATATAAAGTATTTAAGTATGAGAAGTCTTAATGAATCAACTGAAAAATAAGAAAAAGAAAATAAATTATTCCATTAACATGAATAGAGGCAGGATTTCATCCCCAGATTCTACCATATCTGTAGTATCTTTCAGCCTTTTAGACTGAAGCTCTCATTTATGCCCAAAGGCTTTCTGCTAGCCATTGCTTCTTTCAAGAACATGTGGCATTTCTCACATTTTATCCTCACAAACTCATCAATGACTGGGCTCTGTTTCAGAACTCTACCTCTTCATTTTGTACTCACTCTCATAAAGAAACAACATTTATTTTTGGCAACAATAATCACAGTTTGCTATTGGATATGTAAACCATGGTTCTTTCCATGCATAAATTAGAAAACCACAGTTAGTAAAAAAATAGCAAAATATTTAGATGCACCAAAATAAAAAAAAAAAAAAACATTTTAAATGCAATATTACAAATACTCTTATTTAACTTCTTGCCTTATTCCAGTACGATTATCTGAATATTGGCAAAGAGCAAATCTGCACTTCTTTCAACTGTGCTTTGCTTAATGCTGTACACAGTTACTGATCCTCTGTTAAACATGCCAGTATTGAGGGATTTGGGGTCATTTGAGTCTTAATCCACGCCATTCTCTGGGAATAAAATAGAAGGTAACTGACTGTGGTTGCAACACAGATAACATTTATGAGCAAAACCAGTATTTTTTCAGATTCACCATCTAAATAGCTACGGAAATATATGGCAGATTAAAACACATGACAAGAGTCAAAACTTACTCTAAGCAGTTTATACTTGAAGAATTTTCCTGGATGCTCTGAATACTTCAAAAATAAAAATTATGTTCAGAATTTCAAGGTCAAACTTAGTCTGCACTATGGTCCAGACACAAAAAGTTGAGACAAGCACCATGTATGGGTTGTTGGACAGATTGTACCCATAACAACAAACTTTTATCACCTTGATAAAAAGTCATGTATTATTCCAGGTGAAACTTGCAATGGATTTCACCTTCCAAATACAGACCAAGTAACTACATGCCCCTTTTTTTAATACTAGCCAGCAGAACAGGCCAAATGCAGTGGTGGCAGGCATAGAAGTATGTTAAGATGATGAATACCTGGTAAAAGAGCAAATATGATCTCTAGACACTAAGTAACTATAATCAAATTATTCACTGAGTCAAGGGTCCTGTGAAAATAATACATGCTGCTCACAGCAAAGGCGGACCATCCCACATACCTTACAATCATTTCAACCTCGGGCTATGTTTAAAGGATGGAAAGGTCAGTCATTTTTCTGGCTGAGTGCTGAAATCAATGGAGCGATCCTGACTGACACCAGCTGAGGATCCTGCTAATGAAGACAACTAAGTTTTGTGATTTACTTTTACCTGGGGAGCTACCCTAAGAACTAGTCTTTTACAATTTCATGACAATGGCTATGCATATTCTGTTACTACCATATAACATTAAACTGATGGCATCACTCTCCCAGTTGGCCACTCAAACTTTGCTGGAGGACACTGTAGCAATGCAGCACATTTCAGACTGTAGGGCTGAACACACTGTTACACTGCAGTTGCTGCTATTAAAATATTACTCCTGAAATTAACGCATTACACCTTTCAGACTAATGTTCTCTAAATCAGACTGAATTTATCCACAGGTATTTTTAGGCAAAAATACATCCTCACAAGCAATGTAATGATCAGCACTTTTCCCCAGATGCTCTAATATGGAACAAAGCCTATGCAGTAATTAATATTTATGAAGTGAATGAGTTCCTGTTAAACTCTAAATCACAAATATATGGGATTTGAAGTATAAAAATGCAAACCTAAACCAATATAATAAAAAAAATTACATATGTATTAATTGTGAACTTTGGTCAAGTTGTTATACAGTTGTTACTGTTTTAGTAAACTCAAAATTAAGAATCATGCAGGTCTACAAACTTGTGTATTGATCAATGTGATTTCTAGATTAGCTATATACAACAGAAGAAGCTTCATTACAGTACATTAGGGCACCTTTGAAACTTGATCAGCAGAAACTTGACCTTATGTCCTTCAGTTGCCAACACTACCTTGTTTCCACTCTCATGAGTGCTTTCCCATGTTGGAATTCAGAGATAGTATTATGCACAGAAGGAAGCTAATTGCAAGATGAATTGATATGTCGTTCAACCTGTGTCCTAGGAAGAGACAGTTTTACCCATTATTAAAAATGAAAACAGTATATAGTGTTCCTGGAACACATGTCCTGTATACAGCAAGCAGTTGAGGAAGAGTAAATAACACTTTTTTATGCAGTGCTTTTTATCATCAGATCTCAAATTGCTTTATAAAAACTGCTGCTTTACATATAAGCCATTAATAAAAAATTAAAGAATTACAAATCTTCATATGGTGACTGACGCTATCAGTGTCAGAAAGAAGCTCGGTGATTTAGCAACATGAGACATTTATTTAAGAGCTCCCATACGAATTTCAGCAGGCTAACTTCAGGCATCCAAGCCTGAAAACGTTTGCTTTCATAAGGGCATAAAACAATTCAAGAGAAATGTGAACTAATTCAAGCTAAAGACAATAATGTCTCCTCAACCCATTATTAATGTTTTATTAGCATTTATTACTTCCTCCCCCTTTCCAGATGGTATGGTGTAGAGCGCCCTGCATAATGCCATCAATGTCTTTGTTAAAACATAGGTGGGATGCTACATGGTGTGCCACAACTGACCAGCTCCATGAATGATGCATTTGTTTCCTTGATACAGTACAAAAAAAAATACTGAGGGGAAATCTTTCTTCCTCTTTTTTTTTTTTTCCTGGCTACTCAAGAAGCTGTCCTAAATCTGTTCAAAATAGAAGGACAGGAATGGGAGAGGATGAAACATGCACCTTCCCCTTCTCTGCAAGCAGAGATTGCTGATGGAAGTACTGGCCTAGCAGTTCAAAAGACTATCATCCTCCATTCATCTAGAGCTTGGCTCAGCACAACAACAGCCAAAAGATGCAGAAAGAGAATGAGCAGCAGTCCATGTTAAGGTGCTGAGAAGCAGGAAACAAACTAGAGGATAGTATGTTTTCCATAATAAATCCCAGCATCTCTCCTAAGGCTAGCTGCAAACGCTCCAGGCATGGTAATCCCCAGAACACCAGTTCAGTTTACACACCAACAACTTGCCATCAGATGTCATTATGTTTTGTTCACCAATACTGAAGGCATTCTACCAGAGGATATTATCTATCTAATCATCTAAGCTGTTTAATATCCATTTTTGTCTCTCTTCCTAGTAAAAATATAAGCTAGTTTGACTTCACATCTCTCCTAGCTTTTGAGCATCAAAAAAAGCAGAGCCACTTGACAAAGGTGCAGGTAGAGTGGAATTTTAAACTGAACAAAGAACACATCAGCAAGCTACAAGTAAATAATTTAGCTTTGAGCCTGAGGTGCTACCTTTTATTCAAAGAGGCATAATTGATACAGAACGCTAGTGGAGTCATTTACAAAATGTTAACTATGTGATAGCAGAACATCCTGTTACAAAGCAAGATAATTATTTTACATACCAGAACCTCAAAACTAAATAGATGAATGCACAGAATCTTAAACGATGTTAGCAGATTAACGGGCAGATGAAGGATATTGGAAGCAATGTAATCACTCAAAATTATTTTTCAGGCAAAAAACAGTCATGCTCCAGCTTATTAAAAGCGCACCTTTGTTTGCTTTTATTTTCTACATTAACTCAAAACTTCTCTGCTGCACTGGAAAGCCTCACTGGGATCCTGTTTAACATCTTCCTTAATGATCTTGATGATGGGGTAGAGTGCACATGCGTCAAGTTTGCAGATGACACAAAACTGGGAGGAATGTCTGATATGCCAGAGGCTTGTGCTGCTATCCAGAGCAACCTCAAGAAGCTGGAGAACTGGGCGGACAGGAACCTCATGCAGTTTAACAAGGAGAACTGCAAAGTCCTGCACCTGAGAAGGAACAAACTGATGCATTAGAATGTGCTGAGGGCCACCCAGCTGGAAAGTAGCTTACCAGGAAAGGACCTGGGGGACCTGGTGGACATCAAGTTGAACATGAGCTAGTGATGTGCCCTTGCAGCAAAGAATGTTGTAGTATCCTGGGTTGAATTAGGCAAAGTGCTGCCATCAGGTTGAGGGAGATGATCCTTCCCCTCTACTCAGCACTGGTGAGGCCACTCCTGGAGTGCTGTGTCCAGTTCCGGGCTCCTCAGTATGAGAGGGTGCTACTGGAGAAAGTCTAGTAAAGGACCACAAAAATTATTAACCTGCTGGAGCATCTCTTCTATGAGGAAAGGCTGAGAGAGTGAGGGCTGTTCAGTCTGGAGAAGAGAAGGTTTGGGGGGGATCTCATCAATGTGTACAAACAAGATGGAGCCAGACTCTTTTCAATAGAGCCCAGAGAAAGGACAAGAGGCGATGGGCACAAACTGAAACAGAGGAGGATCCCTCTGAACATCAGCAAACACATTTTGCCTGTGAGGGTGACCAAGCACTGTCACAGGTTGCCCAGAGAGGTGGTGGAGTCTCCATCCCTGGAGATATTTAAAAGCTGTCCAGACATAGTCCTGGCCAACTGGCTCCAGCCTCAACCACCCCTTGATTCAGTGATATAGACTCAATTACTCATCCACATAGAAAAGCAGCTGTATTCTAGGCACATGTTGAAGCCTGCACTGAAACCTGTATTACCTATGTCACTCATCTGGATCTTACCCCGATTCCGTAGTTATGGAAGACAGAGTGGTGTTTCTACAACTGTAGCTTTCCAGTTGTCGTCTTTAAATTAGTAAGGTAGGCAATTACTAAATATCTTCTCCCTTCCTCCCCTCCTGTCCCAGCTGGATAACTTGGTAACCTGTTTCTTCCACTGAAAATGCTCTTGGAAGCCTCCACAAAGTAACCTAACTAGTATCAGCTCTGTAAGATGTCATCTAGAGACAAAAGTTTTCTTTGTGATACTTGTAACTCTACATCACTGTGTGCTTGTCGGTACTCCTGAAAAAGAACTCTGCAGATCCAAGATATATCACCACTTGTCTGTCTAAAAAATAGGATGTTTACTCTGCCAGGAACCGCATGGCTGACCAGGAATTAATTTGGAATAATTTCCTGGACTAGGCTGAGGAAAAAGACGAGCAGGACTAATGTACAGAAGCATAATTAATCACAGTTAATTGAATCTTTATTTATTTATTTTAACGTAGTTTATAGCTCCTAGTTAAAGATGTGTATTAGCATTTTGGGTTTTCTTTCCTTCTGTTTTTCTCAGGACAGCTTATGTCTATTTATTCCCTCATGGTGGTGTTTCCATAATATAAGCCCTTATTTTCAGCCTGCTAAATGCAAGTGAAGAAGATCTCTTGTGTAGTTGTTCTATGATAAAGAAACCAGAAACAAAATTAACATACATACTAACATTCTCTTATGAGATCATGCTCTGTTGAATTGCTGAGGATGATGAAAAGCAGCAGGGCTTGGCAGAGAAGTAACTGTGGAAGTCAGTCCATGCGTCTAACATCTATTCTTGACATTGGAGACATGCTGGGGAAGCAGAGAGAGTGTGAACGGGGAAACAGGAGCTCTATTTCACTATCCTAATCTAATAAGGATGCATCTACCAGGGACATAATTCAGAGCTTGTCACTAAGACCACCAAAGAACTTGGGGGCCATCTGTCAGCCCTAGTTAACAGCTCTCCACAGCTGTCTCTCACATAGCAGTGTCTGGTCAACCGATCTTTATTTTTTTTCTAAAGTAATCTCATCAAAATCTTCTCTCTACAAAACTGCAGCTGGTCTGTCACTGAGACTGGCCAATCCTTAGTCTAGGCCAACCTCAAAAAACAAAACAAAACAAAAAACCAACCAACCAAACAAACAAAAAAAAAGAACCACACACACAAGAAAAAAAAGAAAACAGAAGGGAGGAGAACCTGGTTTTCAACAAGACAAAACACATAAGTTTAAAACTACCTAACTATAAGTGGAAATTCATGACCCAAGCACCCATCCACACATGAGTATAGTGGCTTTTCCACTCCCTCACTGCTCTCTCCCCATAGGAAAGATGCACTAAGACAAACAGAGTTCCTACCCAGCATGTCCACAAAAACAAAACATACCATGATATGGTGGATCAGCTCAGTGGTAAGCCCAGTAATGTCCAAGTCTAACCTTCACTGTTGGATACAGCAGCACAGGGATCTCAGCTGTACCTTCTGTAACAGGGAGAAGCTAAAAGAACAGCATTTTCACAGTAGGATGGTTGAATTTCAAGCACAGCATACTTGATAATGGCCTTTATGATGCCTGCTTCTGAAATACTGGTCTGAAGTACCAATGAACAATTTAGGTGTTTTACCTAAGATTGACTTGCACACAATGTGCATGCTCAGACACACACACGGTTCTCTATAGATAAAGAAACATACCCAAATGTCAGCTATAAGGCAATAAAATCATTCTGCATGAGACTGATTCTGGCCAAAGATGAATGAGGCCAGTCATATTATAGCTAAATTCAAGACTCCTACACCAAGCTTATGGAACAGGTTGGCACTGAGGAGGTGTGCAGATGGGAGGAATCCTTCCCCACCATCTGTAAGATTTGCTACACCTGTAGTAGCAGCTGCTTTGACACACACACAAAAAAAACCACATATCCACCCCTGCAGAAGAAAGAAAATAAAGGTCTCAGCAATGGCAAAACTTCCAGGTTTATACATTGTTAATCACTATTCCTTTCCTGTGAGTCTGATCACATGTAGGAACACAAATCCCTGGCTTACTTCTGCTAAGCTCTTTGAAAATGGAGCTGCTGAGCAAGTGGAGAATTAGCCTAGGAAGGAACAAGAAGTACAAAGTGATCGCTGCTCTGACTAAAGCTTGGCAGATGATGAAAACACACATTCATGCAAATTTCTGGTATTTTCTTAAACCTAGGAAATATTGTTATTTCATGCATCAAAACTGATTTGACTTAAAAACATTAAAGAAACCTTCTCAGATGTTCTGGTTTAATACTGCTAAAAATATCAATATGATATAAAATATGCATTATGAAACACGTACACATACATACATACACAGGAGTATATTAAAACTGAAAGTTGAGATAGTTTCTCATATAGAAAGTCAAAACAAAACATAAGAAAGCATAACCAAAATATTCTGATTTGAATTATTTTGCATTTTTCAGGTGACAGATTAATAAATTAATACCCATACATCCTCACTGTCAAAAACAGATTTCTCAAACGAAAGCTCATTCATCAGCAAGTTTGGGCCAAGCCCACTGTGAAATATCATGCTAGATTAAATCCTGTGACAGCAGAAACTAATCAATTAAAAAAAAAAAATCAAAGTAGTAACTTGCACCAAAAATTATATTGAGGAAATTGAGTCTAAACAGTCAAAAAGTCTAACCAGTTACTGCTCTGCAGCTGAGTCAGATAATCACCCTGACTCTGCTTCTTCATGCCTTTGAGCAATGCAAACATAAGAGCTTTTGAACTACTTTGAAAGAAACTGTTGCTTTTCATTGTATGCTAAGAACAGAACAGTTTTGTGCAATCTGGGAATCCTGTTCTAGAAAATGACTGGCGCCAAGTTATTAGAACGACATAGAAACCAGTAAAAGTTATGGACAGAGAGCTCATGAAAGTACCACCTAGACAACAAAATGCGTACCAGTTATTCTCGCTCATGTCCCTAGACACAGCTGCTCATCATTGGGGATTACTGGGGCTGTGACAGCATTAGACAAAGATTGACAGCTGTCTATTGCATAACTAAAAGCAGAAAGCCAGCATGTGTTTTGCTAGCTTCCAGCTGAGAGGAGCAAACAAACACGCCAAAGGGATGTACAGTCATTAGTGTACAGATTATGATTGACTGAAACTATGTGAAACTTCTGAAGAGAAACTCCCGAACAAGTCTGTGTTGCCTTCATGATGCCTAGCTAAATTTTAAACTGGAAATACAGATTAAGCTTACTAAAATATTCATAGAACTGGGATAAACTAGAGAAAAAGATTGGACTGAGTTATTGCTTCAAATTTGAACTGTGTTTAGGCTCATCAGGGCTGCATAGATTTTCAGTTCAAACAAATTCAAATTTACCTTTGGAGTTTTAACTTGATTTTTTTTTTTAACCTGTTTGTCTTACCTGAGTTTTACAAGGAGTCTGGATAAAGACCAAACAAGAGGAGACGTTTTTAAATCTGTATCAATACCCACACTACTCCACTGAGAAAACACTGGTAGCTGTGGCACAACTAAAAGCCACCTGGCCTCCCACGCATAAGGGACTCAGACATGCTCTCCTTTTCAGAACAACACCATCGAGAGACTAGCCTACAATGAAACAAATTTGGAAAAAAAATAATCAACATATATTAAAGTATTATTGTAAATGTCATTTGAGGTGGAGCTTAATGGGGCTTTCTTCCTTTCATGATTGCTATCCCAAGTGGAAGGGACTGGGAATTTTCCTGTACTGGAAGCTTTTCTCTCACTTTATCTCCCATGACTATGAAGAAGCTTCAAGCAGATCAGTCATACAAGGATTATGATAGTGAATATTCATCTCCTTCCACAACCTTCAACATACTTATTCTGTTCCCTGCAGGACAGTCTGGACATCTACTGGAGGGAGCAGAGAGATTTCTTTGCATTTGGTGGGTTTATTTTGAGACTGATCTTAATTCTAATCAGTCTTGGTTCTATATATTTTTTTTGGTGTAATTGTAATATCTCCTAGTGACTATTATGTACTCTAGACATAGACTTGTGTCCATTGTGGGATTATCACAGATACAAGTGGAAATTATTTTAAACCAACAAAGTCTTCACACTCAAGCATAACTTACAATTGAAAAAATCTTGGTTAACAATCACACCTTCAGACACAACTTTTCTTTTACAGTACCATGCCATATTTCACAACATATATGAGTTTAAGACTGTAAAGGATGCATTATCTTCTACAAAGTTTGTCATCCACTGGGGCCACTCTTCTTTGTGACAATCTCTGAACCACCCACCTGAAACGTGGTACTCAGTATTGTTACTGAGGTGGTTAAAAAGATTGCCAACATTGTAATACATACAACTGGTGGATTAATAAATATTCATCAGCAGCAACATGGCCTATGCTTTGTCCTGGCTGATGTGTCCAGTGCTGCCACTGCTCATAATTTCATTATCATTCAGATTTCTTGAATTACAGCAAACAAAAAAAGGAGAGGCAACGGACACAAGCCGCAATGTAGTAGATTTCCAACGCTGGGAAAAAGAGAGCACCATAAGAGTTGTCAGACATTGTGAAAAGTTGTCCAAGGAATTGTGGAATCTCTACCTTTGGAGATGTTCAAAACTCAACCAAAGACCTGAGCAACCTGAGCTGCGCTGGCCCTGCTCTGAGTAGGGCTTCAGATGAAATGTCCTCCAGAGGTCCCATTCAACCTGAATTACTGTATAATTCTATGAAAGCACTCTGTGAAATTTCCTGTGCTGAAAGAAACAGCAGCAAAACTATGAGGAAATCCAAAATTCTTGCGATTTATTACTTTCTAATTTTTACTGAGTTTTTCATTAGTTACTCCCAAAAGATTTCAGGAACATGTAGAAATACATAACCTACCACACTGAAATAAGACTGCTGTTTACCAGGTGCCACCACAATTCACAGCCTATTACAGTAATTTTTGTTCTGGAGATTTCATTCCCCTTTCAGGTCCTGAGCACTGACTCTCAGGAAAAATCTGACACATCTGAGAAAGCAGATTAGAACCCAGTGGGGTTAAGTCTTATAGCATCTACACTGATGACTAAATATCCATTCAAAATCAGGTATCTAACCTAGTCCAGGTCAAACGGCATGGAAATATGCAGTGGTTAACCCTTAGGGGAACTGAAGGCTTTTTTTGACAGCACTGCCTGCCAACCAGAAGATCCATCTGCTGATCCAGCCATCATAGGACTCAAAGGAAGATAGTAGATTTATTCTCAATTCTGATTAAAACACAGAGTGAATCCAGGTACCCTAACAATCCTTTTGGTTGAAGTAACTTATCTGAGTTCAAACTTGATCACAAAAAGAGGTGTTTCCATTTGAAATTTGTTTGAAATTTGTGTTAGGAAGAAGTCTTGTCTAAGCTCAAGCCAATGTTTTTATTTTCATTGATTTATACATATAATTTTATTCATTGTTATAATGTTTGTTAATTTCATTTCAACATACCAAGTGCAATCTGCACTAAGTGCAACTCACTTGACATTTTTCAAATACAACTTTTTCACATTTGTAATGCTTGCCTTCATTAGTTACATGTGCAATTACTTACAATCTAAGACATCTTAGTAGAGTCCACACCCTGAGTCATTTAAGTGACATTATGCATGACTTCTTGCAAAATTACTATTTCATTTGGTCACTGAACATGAGGGAATGCACACGTATTTATTTCTATATAAATTCTTCTTTGTTTTCAAGCATAACAACATTTATTACAATCCATGATTTTTGTAGAGATGCCTATGACAAGAAACCATTCATTCTCTCCTGTCCAAAGAAAAGACTCTGACAATGATCTGCATTAAGGAGAAAATACAGCTGTTCTATTTTAAGAAAAAAAAAAAAATCTTTTCTTTAAAAGTCAGTCTATTAAATAATGCAGTGTTTGTGACTATAACTCTTTCCCTGCGCACTGTTTCCATTTGGACATCATTGAGTTCCTTGGTAATTACAATCCATTGCACATCCATTTACACTACAATGGTGGCACAGGTAATTTATAAAAATCAAATCTAAAATGCTACGGATAGTAGTCAAGAGGCAGACATGAATCACGTTTCACACAGTTATAGAATTTGCTATGATTAATTAATTAAAGATTTGCAGTCAGACTTCTCTTGCTTTCATAACTTAATGAGTAAAGCACAAATTAAAAAGGAAAGTTCAAAGACAGTGATTTGCTGAGAAATGTCTCCTGCCAATAACCGAAGAAAAGAGGTGTAAGGTATTTTCCAGTCTTTCAGAGAGGATTACAGAACATAATATCCTGAAGAATAACACAGAAATGTTCTTACATGAAAAAAAAAACAAAAAACAAAAAAAAAAACCAAAAAAACAACCAAACTCTTCATTTGGGTTCAGAGCCGTTTCGTTCAGACTACATAAAGGCTTGTGTAGTCACAAAGTGGTATTTCCTTGCCTTTCAAAGGTTCTCTTTTGTTCCTTACTTGTCACACAGTTGTATGCTATTAGCTGAATTAGGAAACCCTGCTAAGCACTATCTTTCTGTTACTCTATTTCAGTTAACAGGAATTTCATCACTGAGCCTATCAATAGTAGAGTCAGGGCAACATCGGGTAAGATTTTGATAACCCCATCTCTGAGAACAGTTTTCAGGGGAGCCTTTGGAAGAGGTATGAATATACTGTCAACATGGGGCTTGATTCTGATTTCACCAGTATCAGTTTAAATACTTCAACAGATATCAATGAAACAAATGAGCACTACAGGGAATTATTTTCCAATTTTTGCATAAAGTCCATTTCTCAGTGATGTATTTCCTCCGCTAAAGATTACTAGCAGGTTCTGCGAGACATTAATTCTGCTGCATCGGAAGCTGCCAATATAGCAGTCATCAGATCTGCCGATACAGGACCACAAGAGAAAGCAGAGTATGTATTCTGCTTTAATAGCAGATCCAACAATATGGAGATCTGGAGAAGCATCAATAAATTCATAATTTCATTTCAGAAATAGCTTTGGTTTTGCATTGTTTAAATAAATCTATTTAACATTATGACACCCTGCATACATTGTAATCAGCATTTCTTTAAACACTATGAAAAGAAGGCTGGCTTGAATTTTTAAGTGTACGCACTGATCTTACCAGCTGATGGGTAAAAACAAATAATTCACACCTCTGAAAGTTTCTCAGAAGAGTCATTACTGAGGTTAATATTTCATTAATCTCCTTGTATGTTAGAGGTGCGTGTTTCCTCCTAGTCATCAAGCAGGATTTCTGGAGAAAATAATGCAGTGAAGTGTTAAAACCTACATTATTGTCAATGACTTGCTAAATATATGAATGTATAGATTGATAAATGAAAGAAGAAAAGAAAGGATGGAAATAACACTCAAAATGACACGGTGCTAATGAGCACTGAACATTGTTAGAGGATGACAGTCTTCCAGCCATCTGCTGAAGACAGACAAAAGAACAAACAAGGTTAAAGGGAACAGAAGACTTTGAAAATTAATGGTTCACTCAACTCTCATCTGAAGTTTTTTATTGCAGGAAATACTTTGTTAAGACTCTGTGGAAACCCTATATGCCAAACTTCATTTTAACTCCCGAGGACCACATTTCAGTTATATACTAAAATAGGACAAAAGAAGTGTATGTCATTATTTTTCAGCCTTTTGTGATGGATGAACAAAGAAGTGCAGAGTGACTATGATGCTAAAAAATAAATATTACTGCTAAAATACTTTTTTAAAAAGATGCCAGAATAACTAGGTCTCAAGAACAGAATTAGAAGGATAAAAGGCAAATAAGGTTATCTAAATAAATTTATGTTTACACTGTAAGAGAATTGTAAAAGCCTCATACTTTCAAGTTAACATTTTTTTTTTTGTTCAAGAAGATCTTACAGCAAGCTATTTTTATCTTTATTTGTCTTTTGAGGGACCTTTTCTTACAGGTCCCTCAAAAGGCAAAATAATTTGTGTCTTATTGTTTATTTATAACAAAGATGAATGGAAACATTTTATTACTGTTTTGGCTTGGTTTACATTGGAAATGTAAATCTGCTCAACCTCAGTCTTCTGGAAAATTACGTTGCACATTAGTCCAGCCATAATATCATGAACATCAAGAACTAATACTTACAGAAATTCAGAAAGGGAGAGAATTTTTGAGAGTCTGTGTGTTAAATATTCATCAGGAAAAAAAAAAAGCAAACAGAAGCATAGTTAGAAAGCATGATGGGTGGCATTGCAGATTAAATATTCTTGCTTTTTTCTTACAATTTCCTTGCAATTTTGGATGCAACAGCTTTAAAAATTCCTTCTCTCATTCCTTATAACACAAAAAAGGTTTCTAATAAAAATACACTTTGAAATCCATAATATTTATATCTTCAACCAAAACAAAGTATAGCAATAGATTTATTCCTTTGTCAAGAGTTTTTAGTTGATGGAACAACAAAATAAACCCATTGCCATATTTTTCAATTAAACACACAAGTCAGCTTGAAGACCTTACTCTGAGCAATTTGCTAGGCATGACTGAGTGACAAATTATGCTGATGAACTGACCAGAAGTTATAAGTACGATGCCAAAACGATAGCCTTTATACCAAGAAACTCTTGTTACAAATCTGAGGGCCTTTAACTCAGATTTAACTCTAGAAAGCTACACTTCTAGTAAATTCCAAGAAGGAATATTCAAATAGTGTGGCGTTATTATTATTAAACACTTTTTTGACATGAAGTAGTATAAATATGTCCATAGCCATACAAGCTCATGCTCCTACAAAAAGCCATTTGATGCTAGCAGCACTCAAACTTCTTGGACTATGTGCTACTGCAGTAGCAGCAAGCAGGGCCAAAACTCTGCCTTCCCATCAGTGTCCCTGCCTTTCCCATGATCCCTTTCAGGGTTCTCTTTATGTCTGCCAGACACATCATCTCACATCCTGTTTGGCACCTTGCCTCAGCTATTTACGTTTGAAAAAACAAGGAGACAGCTGGCTGGTGGATTCAGAGAACCTCCTGCTCTTGTTAGAGAAAATAATTGTTCTTCTCTACAAAACACATTTTTCTTTTTAATACCAGACTATAGCATTGACAATGACCTTGCCTTCTGCAGATAAGCATTATTTCAGAAACAACCACTACCAGAGAATAGCCTGAATAGGTACAGAACAGTACCCATGTATTTCTGACACAATAATCGCAATGCTCACTAAGGTCTCAAGTGGATGTAAGGTTCATACCACAATGGATTATTGCCTCTGAGTGCCCATAGTTTGTAGTCCTCAGTGTGCCACATCACTAGCTCTTGCTTTTATGTTATGCTTGACATATATTTTATCAGGAACATCTTCGTGTCTCCTTGTTAGATCCTCAGCTGCCTTCTCTCAGATGAGGCTTGGCACACTGCAAGGGAATGAGGGAATCATTTTGTCTAAGGGGTAAAAGAAACTATATTGGAGTTTATTTCTGTCTCTCTAATTTAGGAATATTTTTCTCACCTTTTAGCTATATCAGGAAGGCAAAAAACCAAGTGTCAATTCAGACTAGCAATGATCACAAATAGGCTGATCGCCAACACATAGGGAGGTAGCAGCAAGCGCGCACATTCCCAGGCTGAAGTGATTTATACTTTACCTTGTGCCTTAAGTGGCCTCTCCCAAATTGTTTTTTTGCAGCCTCTGTGTTTTACAACCTGCAGTTTACAAACTACAAGCTCATTGCTCCGCTTGCAGAAAGCTTAGTGAAAGGAGCCCATGCTGGTGAAACGTGAGGTGGAAGTGGCACATGCAAAACTCCACTGAGCCAAAGAGGAAAAAAGAAGTAGGTAGAAAAGCTGATACAGAGAAAGGAAAATATCAGGCAGAAAACAGTATATGGGGAAGACTGTAGAAAGAAACAAAAGAGAAGGTAAAAACCAGATTTCTACTGCAAGACCAGTGTCTAGTCCTGATTAATAAAGGAACAAGAGCTGCTCTGCTCACTGTACTACCATTCAACATAAACATTCAAATCTACTTCTTAGAAACAGCAAATGTACACCCCATATAATTTTTCCCTATGATTCAAGACGAATAAAGGGCTATGATGACCATATTCACAGCTATATTTCAGAACTTGTACAGGCAGTGTCATATTACCTTTTCCAGAGGTGATTCCTCCATGCCTGTCTGAATTGTATCAGCTAAAAGGAACACAACCTCAAAGCATGCCTCATCAAAAACCTTATAAACTAAGCCCCGCTAGGAGAATAGAAAACAAGCAACATAGATGTCTCAGAAGCAGCATCATACTTTCACTGATCTCTTCACACATAGCATCCAGGTCACAGAAAACTTCTGTTAACGTTGCGTGTTCATCTCCTTCAAGAGCACACATTACAATACCATGCCTCATTATCAGACACTAACTTTTCTATCTAGCTGATGTGAGAGGCTTATTTTGATGAACTTTTATAGTCACAATATGAGTTACATCTCTGGCACATGGTCAGTTTTCTCTGCTGAATGCCAAGTACCTACTCTGTTAAAGTATCCAAGTGCCATAACTTGTAAGTGAAATATTTACATATTTATTATTTTTATTTAACAAGCATAAAGCAATGCACTTCCCTCTAACCTTGTTACGGAGAATGATTGAATGATGTTATCTGAAATTTGCACACAGTAAACACACACAAACAGCCCGAGGCAGACACTCAGACTGAAATATTTCATTGCTAATTTAAGTTTGGCAAAGTTAAAGGCAACTGAAAATGGAATTTTACATGGAAAGCATCAGCCTTCCTCAACTGTAGGCATCACCATTTTCAGTCTAGTATATTTGTAAAAATTTTCTGAACAAACATCATGACTGGATCTCTCAGTGCTTGTTTGCTTATCTACTCAGGCATTTTCAAAATTCATAGACACAATAAGCCCTGGCTTGCACATTTCAAGACTGGATTTGTAGCTTGTCTATATGAAAACTTAATTGGCAATATTGGCTTTAAGTATCTCCAATGGACTGTCCCAAGAGAGTGCGGTCACCCTTTTGTTAGGACAGCTGTTTCTGCATGCAGAACAGGACTTCTGAAAACAGAAACATTGTGGTGATGGTATGTTTCAGCTGGCTTAGCTGTAATACAATGCTGGGGAGAAAGGGAATGTTGCCACAATAAAAACATGTTGCATAATTAAACTTTCCAAATATTTCATAATGTGAAATATCTGAGAGAAGTATCCCTGCCACCTGCTCCATTTGTGCATCTTACTGAGGTAGAGGTGGGTATGGCAGCAGGTGTTTGCTCCTCGCTCCCAGAGGCACCACGTTCCAGCAAGTCTGTGCCATTCTCAGAGCCGTGGCACACACCTTCATAACCCTGGGCAGAGACCTGCCAGTAGTCCAGGCAGCATGAGATGCTCACAGCATTCAGGCTGCTTTGTTATATCCTTTTTTCCCCCTCAGTTATAACAATGGCGTTATGAATTCCAGACAGCCCAATGCTCTCACAATTATACGCCCATAATAATTTTAAAAAGCAGATAAATAATTATTTCAAAAGAGCAGAAACAATATGCTTTCTTGTCCCCCAGTCTAGTAGCTTAATTTATATACGCAGAACACAGGCAACAAGCCCACATTATACACAATAGCACAGGCTAAATCAAAGTTCAGGGGATCTGTAGGTCTTGTGTACACACATTTTCTCTTGTATATTTAAGTTAGCTCTAAAGAGGAATGATTTCTCTATTATTAGCATTACTAATGATGTTTGAAACATCTTTTTTTTTTCTATATGGTGAAATATTTTTAATATACTGTGCAGTGGGATTTGTTTTTATTGAGATTTTTTAAGGAACCCATATTATCCAAGGAAGCAGAATTCACAAACGGTGCAGGAGAAGGTAAGATTGCCCAACAAAGGGTCTTCGCATGGTTCCTTTAAGAAAGTACTGCCCAAGAACAAACACCAGGTGCTGCTTACAATACATAGCAGATACGTAAGACCATGACCTTCAACTGCTTTTTGAACCATGCACCATCTTGGTGGTACAGTCTGAGGGAAAGCTTTCATACAACAGTCTGGCCCAGAGTACTGTCAAGTATCAATTTTTTACATGCTCTCTTCCTTAAATATATTTATCAAAAAACTAACGGTGCAGCCTGCTACAGGCATAGATCTGACACTGTTACAAATTCACACAGCCCTTACTTGTACTCTGGAAGGTAAGGAAAAAAAAAATCCAGGAGAAAGGTCTATTGGCAATCAAGTACAGTGAGCTCAAGCTGCTGTAACACCTACTGTCTCCATAATACAGACTGATGAATAATATGGGAGAACAAAAAGGGAAAATATCCTTAAAATGTTCTAGAACCAAGAAAAGGAGAAGATTTTGGCTAGTCATTGCTTTTGGTATTTCAGAGGCAGCTACTCCTACTACTACATGCTTTAGTAGTGATGTAAGATCTGTATACTAGGAATAAACAGATATTAATACACCTGAGTCTATTTACAGTGGTTTGCAATTTTGCTGATGTCTTGTCTAACAGTGTCAAGCTCTGTATTGACACTGACCTGTCTCACTTCTCTATCTTCCATTTTTCAGTAATGGGCATGTTCTGTACCTGGAAGGCTGTCATTATAAAAATGGATAATTATTAACAGGTAGCTTAAGCAATGACATGAAATAAAGTTAATATTTTCCTGCCCTCAGAAGATAAAAATACTTCGTCTGGAATCTAACAGCTAGTAAGTTGTTCTTTGAAAATACACCTATGCAGCAATTTTCATTTTCTGCATACTAATTACTGGAGAAGAAATCCTGACCCTGTTTATATATCAACCAAAATTCCCACTGAATTCAATAGGGCCAGGATTAGGTCTACAAAATTTTACAAAGTCGTGATTTAAAAAACACACACTCATGGCTTCAGTGTTCAGGTTTCACATCTCAATAAACAAACAGAACAGGGAAACCCAGCTGGTACAGACCTGATTTCCCAGAAAAACAAAACAAATCAAATCAACAAGCAATGGGAAAGTAAGTAGAAAACAAGAAGAGAGAGAACAGGAAAGGCAGATGTTCTGTGGCAACATTGGGCTAAGTCCCGGCTTGTAAGTACGGATACAGTAGTACCTTACTTTCAGGTGTTGTGTGCCCTAATACAATTTGCTGCCTCCAGTCAGGCACTCAGGCACTCTACAAATACCAAGGACCTCACAACCAGAGTATTCAGTCAGGCTATGAAAACCTTTGGTTCAGTATCTTTATCTGGAGTGTGCATTTCCCAGCATATTGACAACAGATATTTCTTCCTCCTATGGAAGCTCTTCAAGTTTGTTTTTGTGAGTTGATTAGATACTGCTTGTGCTAAAAAAAAAGAGGCCAAACCTTTCATATCTTGGAGCATAGTACATCCACAAAAGAAGCCTCAGTCTGTAAGCTTTCAAATAGGTAATTAGTTTATGCTAATTGAAACAGCTTTCATAGACAAAACTGAAAGACCACCTACTGCTTGGAAGCGCCCTTGCAGGGGCACACCAGGATTCCTGGTCTTGCTCCAAACTAGTCCTCCAGGGAAGTTTTCCACTTGGATTTTCCACGCTCCACTGGAGCTCTCCAGTCTGCAATGTTGGTTGTTACCACCATTTCCTCCTCTCTCTTTTTCTTTTAATAGCTTCCTGTTCACCACTTCACTACTACTAAGACTGACATGTGAGTCTGTTGCTTACTAGGTCACAAGGTTTTCAATACAGCTAGTCACAAAAATTTAGGTTTCCTCCTGGAAGTAGGTGGATGGGGGACAGTTGCTCCCCTGGCCACCAAATGCTACAGTTTCATATTGAGCAGCAGTGCTGGGCAAGGAGCCGTTTCCTCTCCCTTGTGGCTTGTCCTTACTCTTGCTACTCCTTGCATCTCTCGCTCCATGGTCAAACAGACAATGGAGCTTATCTGGGTGAAAAATGGCTTGGTTTGATTCTCAGTCCAGAGGAGGTATCATGAACGCATGAAGAAGCCACCAAGGGTATAGAGAGCACACAAACTATCTAAGTCAGCCTTGTTGCTGTCCACAAAATCATATCCAAAGGGAGTGGTTTTGTGATCAGTTGCAGGTGACCCAATGCCACATTGTCACCAAAAAGGATGTTCCAGTCCCCTCCTTTGTGCCACTACTAGCAGTCACAGTGATGTATGGTCATTAGATCTACCAGAGAGGTGTCAGACCCCATCATTTCCATGAGGATTTAGATGAGCTTAAACCAAACATGATATATTATCCTAAACTCTTTTCTAGACTTAGTTCATCCTTACCTGTCTCCTCACAGCTGAGCTGCAATAGCATTAGAGCTCAAGGCTTGAGAAAACAAAAGTGACAGAAACAGATACTTAGCTTATATGGCATACTTATTCAATTTAATAGATAAACAGCTGTAATCTTTATAATAATCTGTTTCTTATCTGGCTACAATGAAAAGAAAGAAAGAATCTATGTTCATAACCTAATATTTTTTAAAACAGTTTTCACAATAGATTTTTAGGTCAGTTACAAAAGAGACCATATTTTTTGAGTACCTAGAATCCTGGCATACCAAACAAAATATGTTAATTTTTAAAAATCAACTGTCATATTTTACTGTAGCGTTTTCAGTATAAATGGTTACCTAGCTTTTTTCCAGCTATATGATTAGATTTTTTTCTCTTCTAATAGCTGTTGTTAATATTTGTATGCACTACCCTACACATGCAAATAAGTAGATGAACTTTTAATAGCACAGTTAATAAGATTATTTTCAAAGGCATCACCTGCAATGTCTAAATCCATCCCAAAGGACCCTACAACTTTCACTGTCGCTTTCCAGGGTGTGGGTTATGTATTGTGCTGCCTTCTTAAGCCCTGGTGACTTGCTCATGCATTCTGCTGAGTCTTTAAAAACAGCTTTTTCCAGCATCTCTAGGAAACACGTACAAAGCCCACCTCCTTAAACAGCACTTCAGTTGAAACCTACCTGTACCTCCTTCTCTCTCTCTACTCTTCCTGAGGCTCCTTTTTCTAAATATTTGGCAGTAAGCTCTTCCATTTTCTCTTCCTTCCTCTACTAGCTGTGACATGTCTCCATGAGCCTTTATTCCACCCCCTTCTTCACCAGACACACAGACCTCTCCACTCTCAGAGAGGTATGCCCCATTTTGCAGTGATATTCTTTAATGGATTTCACTGTGAAACAGCATCTACGCTCAGCTCCAGAGAGCCTTGAAGTAACAAGTGAAATACTAGTGAAGTGCTTGCCATACCTCAAAACAGATGCAGCCAACTAGCAGGTTTTCCTGACAAGAGGCAGTTTGTTTAGCTTTCCAATGGGACTAGAGAATCTTGGAACAGGTGAGTCTCTAGGTCAATACTTTCAAGGTAATGCTATTTTTGC
This sequence comes from Chlamydotis macqueenii, assembly GCF_036417535.1. Taxonomy (NCBI): domain Eukaryota; kingdom Metazoa; phylum Chordata; class Aves; order Otidiformes; family Otididae; genus Chlamydotis; species Chlamydotis macqueenii. The sequence continues at coordinate 95,257,483 of NC_141556.1, read as the reverse complement.
ACTTCTCTCCTGTACCATCAAAAACTTGCTGCTATTTCGCAGCTTTTCCCACTCTTTCTGTTTCTGCCTGAGAGGAAAACTTAATGGCAACTCCTGCCAAATTTATTCTATACCACCAAACCCAGGTGCAGTGCTACCTCCCTATCTCCATGTGGCCAGATAGAGAGGCTGATAATGAACACATACACAGCCAAAACCTGAAAAGTGCGTGCTTGAGTTCCTGCTAGAAACTAGAGATAGTTTCCTCATCTGGCTTTTCCCGTAACCAGCTAAAAGCTTTGAGAGAATACACTGGGTCATTTTCTAGGAACTAAGATACGTGGTTCCCAAGGCTGTTGAGGGGATTCTTCATACTCTCTCTTCCCCCAACTAAAAATAATTAATAACAATAATAATCACGAACTTCATTGTGGCTTTTTAAGCCATCATGTTAAAAAAAAGTTTCTTAGGTAAGATACTTTTATTTTTAAAATGTAAAGTCAGAGAAGTTGAAGCAGGATACACTTGTCTCCATCTAGGGGCCAGAAAGGCAGTGGAAGAGGGGGAAGTGTGGGATTTTGGGAACAGAGCTATGTGCTAGCCCTGTTCTCATGCCCCTTCCTGTACATCACCCCTGGGCAACCACTGTCAGACACAGGATACTCAGCTAGGTGGAAAAATCAGGCTAAATAAAGTACACTTTTATGTTTCTAGCTTCGCAATAACTGAGCATCTCAGAATTTTTAATATATTTGTGCCTGTTTTGAAAGGAGGTGCTATTACACTAATTTTACAAAGTAAGAACAAAGACACAGGGAGGCTAAAGATCACTTGAAGGTTCCTGCAAAGGTCTATTGCAGATCAGGATCTACCTCCTAGAGTCCTAACTTACAGCTACTGTTAGCTATTTCTCCCTCAACCAGGGGTGCCCTTTCCTCACTGTATCAAATAAGATATGTTTGTAACAGGAGATAACCAAATGCAAGGCAACATTAATCATGCATCATGTCAACGAAGAGCATGAGGTCTCATGTTCTCCGTACTTCAATCTTTACTGTTTCTTCATGGCAGAAGGGGTTGAATTTAAGAGGATGAGGGAAGGAATGAGGAAGGGAGTCTGCAACCCCTCCAGAACCTGCACTGGCATCCCTGCTCTGTAAACAGCAAATATCTATTAATCCTTTTGAAAACATATATCTCCCTTCAGTCTACCTACAGGATGGCAACTTTAGTTACACAGTTAGTATAAGTGACAGCAGTTTTCATCCCAGTTTCACATAACAAACCTTCAATGCTTCACCTTATTATCAAGATAAATCTAAGAAATGCTCCGCTTGAAGGAATTTGCTCAACATACTTTCTTTAGCAGTACTATTACTTCAGCACCACAATTTCAATGAAGTCATATTCTCCAATCCGAGGTAAAGCAAAAATAAAAAAAAAAAAAAAAAAAAGGCTCCATGTTACTCTTAATTTGGCCTCCTTTTCAAGGGCATTACAGTATAGTCCAGCTTTGCAACAAACCAGTGTTTCCATTTAGTGAGCAGTACACTTCTACTCCACAGCCAGTCAAGCTGCACAGCGAGAATCTTTAGGATCCCTGCATTAGTTGTCAGAAAAGTTGGAAGAGAACACACATGGATACGCTCATTTAAGCACCATTAACCTGCACTTAAAGACCACTAACACATTTCTCTGAAAGCCGAGGGCTGACCCAAGAAAAGAATAAAGGTTCAGTCACCTTAATCGATCATAGGATGACCATGAGCCAATAGTGTCATACGGGCATGGAAAAAGGCAAATATTTACATTGTGTGGCAGATAGCACTGGTAATACCTCATCTTATATTCCTGTATAGAGTTTAGCATCAATTGTATTTAACCGAAATGGAAATAGAAACAGAAAAGCGCTGCTATAAACCTAAGGAATGAGGTTTGTTGGCTTTTTTTTTAAGAGAGGATAAAAGGCAGTAGCTTCTGTAAATTTAGCAAAATAAAAACTGAGAGGAAATATAATTGCTTTCTGGAAATGTATCATAGAGGTAAACCCAAAGAGGAAAAGAGCTTAGTCTAAAGAACAAACCCAAAGAGAAAAAGAGCTTAGTCTAAAGAACAATATTGGTACAAGTAGACATATAAATACATCTGGCCCTAAATAAATTCAGGCTGGAAATTAGAAAAAAGATTTTCACTCACCAAAATAATGAGGTTCTGCAGCAACTTTCTAAAAAGGCATAGTGTAATTATCTAGTTTTGAGAAAGGACATGATTAATTTATTAGAAGTAAGATACGATTTGTCTGCATGTGATAGGAGGAAACAGTCTTGATGATGATATTTTCCTACGACAGTCTTATAGTTCAAGTAGCTGGATCCTGCTTGGAGATTTGGATAGCAGTAGTCCTTACTGCTATCAGGGGGTTCCTTTAGGATGTGAAGGCAGCCACTCTAACCAAGCTTTTTACAAATGCTCACAAATTACACTCACAAATTGTTTCTTCATTTTGGGGGACCCAGATTACAGCTGCAACTGAAGTGACAAGAAGCTGGGCTTTCAATACAAAAATACCCTCCAATGCTAAGCACCCAGAAAACATAGGCCCAAATTATCTTGAGGAGAGTATCCAAAATAAGTGGCTGTACCTAGCTGCATATCTGTGCTTCCCAGTTCCACATTGCTACAATGGAGATAAATCCCAATACCTCAAAAAAAATGCTCAGTAACACTGAAACAATGTTTGCACAGCACACATAGAAGGTGATGGCTAGAAAAAGCCTAGGAGAAAAAAAATGAATAATGTTGTGAGAATAGACTTTGCACAGCATGCAGTGAATCAGGCTTGAATCTGCATGTTGAATAGCAAAAGGAAAAAACTAACTATTGAATTTCTGCTCTTTCAGTGTGCACAACTCTTCTGTGCAACGAACAAGGCAGAATCCAGGGGGAACGCAGTATGTGATCACGTAATTAAAGACTATATCACGATGATGATTAAATACTAACATGAATGATCTGGCTGCTGTTACTGTGCAGGCCTGAATGCAAATTATTTTTCTATTCTAATTCTGCCTAGACTAACTTGGGAGAAGAATGGGAAACACCAGTTCCCTCCCTTCTGTATTCCACAAGGCTTTGATTTCCTTTTGTAACTCTTATACTACCTTCTCTTTTACTGTCCTTGGCTATCTTATCTTTCTGTTTTTTGAGAAATAATGCCTTCAAGAGATGTAGCTCAAACTTTATCTTGTAATTGTGTGTGCTCAGCGTTTAACAGGGTAAAAAACCGAGTTAGTATACTGCGTGAACACTGTTGCTCTTACCAAAATATCTGTGAAGGCATAGTGCCATCATTTGTTCTTTTTAACCTTTATTAAAAAAAGAGATTAGAAATAAATCTATATAAAAGCCATTTTCACTGCGTGAGATTCAAAGAGCTTTTAGTTGACAACTGGGCTGCCTGCAGGCTGGACAAATTGTGTACGTGTTTTTATTTTACTTATAAATTTAATTCTTTAAGAGCTAGTGTGTATGTCTGAGAATATGCCAGGTTTAAGCTGAGAAAGTAAAAAATCTCCCTGGAAAGTGTTCCTCATTCAATACAATTGATTGCAGGAGGGAAGGAAGATCCTGGCTGGTGCCTTTTTGTCAACAGCAAAACCAATGACCACAAACACACAGCCACATACACACAGGGTGAGATCTAGGCCATTTAATCTTTCCACACCTACTGCAGTGGCACTCATTTATTTTAAATGTTTCACTTATTTGATATCAGTTCAAATCTGAGTGAAGAAATAATGATCTTACTTTCAGAGATGCTGAGCACATGACTCTCTGTGAACTCGGTGCCAGTTGTTGATACTCAGTACCCCCTGAAACTCAACACTGAAACATCAACCCATTGATTTAACGTATGAAGTATCCACCTGAAGAAACAAAGATATTAATTTTTATACAGTTAGTTAATTTGGAAAACGATGATGTACTATTTCGTTTTGCCACATAGATATGCTTTTAAACCAAAAGAAAACCAAAATCAATTCCACTCCAGTGTTGGGTATGTCAATCTGTTTTCCAATAGATTTGTCCAAACAGGCTTCTCAGAGACAGCTGAACATATTTCCAATGTTTATTTATTTTTTTATATTATGAATTAGCCTGTGACAATGTAAAAGTTTTTGCAAGAAAAATTCTTCTGTTCAGGTTTTAATTAAAAATCCATTTTCAAGCACTTAGTTCAGTAAAACCTGAGCCAGAGAAAAATGGAGAAAGAACACAGAAAAGCATACAAAAAAAAAAGCTGACAATTGTCCTCTTAACTCCACCAAAACTACAAAGGGCACAAAGGTTTGCTTCACAGAGTGAATTACAAAAAATAAAAGCATGTACTTTGGCAGGAGAGTGCAGGGGACATGGATGAGGAAAGGAATGCTTGATCGGGGGTCACAGAATGGATGACAAAAATAATGAAGTATCTTTATCAAACAATCAGATCTTGGGATGTTGGTACTGCACCATGATGGAGAGTGAAAAGTAAAATTAAGTATTAGAATTATTTTTTCACTCTCTATACAAAAAACAGTAGAAACCAAGTCTAATGATGCTTCTATTGTCCCTATAGAAGGGACAAGCTGAGTACAGAAGAGCAGGGAAGTTCAAAGGAAAGGAATGAACTCCAAACATCAGGACCCTTCACAGAGATTGCTCCTGGCTAGTCTCTCTCTTTTTTTTTTTTTTTTTTTTCCTTCTCAGTGCATAAGGAAAAGACAGCTAATGCGAACAGCAAGTAGAAACACAATGACCAGAAGAGTAATTTATCAGACACAAGGCAAGTCATTAGCTACCAATTCAGTTCATCCCACTAGTTTATATATCTCATAACATGGGAAAATTAAACTTTTTCTTTGCTTTCCCTCTTCTACCTTTGTCTACTCATTTGTCTTGCATCTTGTTCCTTGAGATTTTTCTTCTTTTGCAATCACAAATACACTTCCACTGCTCCCCGTTCCACAGTATCTGTTACAGACCATAAAGATATCTGTGCAACAAATTGACAAATCTGTTTGTTCAGTGATCACTGCTACTGCCTGGTGAGCTGGGGTAATAAATCATTTCAGTAGATGAATTTGTCATCCAATACTGTAACAGTATAAGATCAGCAGAGACAACAAGCCTCCAGGCAAAGGAACAGTAGCAAAACCTAAATTAAAATCTAAAATGGAAAACAACAACAATCAGGAGGATATTAGAAAGAAACAATTTAGAGCATGTAATCAGTATAATCCCTAAACCCAGTACAGTTACAATTCAACTGACCCACATATTTTGGCTCATTCTAAGCATTTGTACTTGGAACAAGCTGAAACCAAAGCAGAGTCAGGAGCATGATGTGCTTGCTCCCTCTTTCTACAATTTGGTAGGCTGGAGTCAATACTTGTTTCTATGACTGCAAGTTAAGTCAGTATGAAGTACTGCTCAGTGTCAGTAATTTTTGTATTCACATATGTCAAGTGATTGGCTGATGCTCTGAACCACAACAAAACTCTGGCTAGCGTATTCCACAGTGGTTTGGCTTCATTCCAGCCTTATCACAACTAGGCAGTTCTCCAGATGTTGTGATCCAGCTGGAACTCCATACTGTACTGCACCCTGCATGCTCCACTTGATGAACTGGTAAAATCAGTTGCTTTTAAAGATTACATTTCTCATGCATGTGAGTTTCAGAAAAGGTCTGTGGCTAACCTTTTCCACTGCTTAGTTCTTTGAAGCAGAGCAGTAGCCAGTAACTTCAATGAAAGAAGGCATCAAACACGTAAAATGACGTACGAGAAAAGTTTCTCTAAACCCAAACCTACAACGCAAAAAAGTGCAGTGAGTTTGCTACAGTTAGTCAGCAAGTCAGTGGCGAAGCCAGGAAAAGAGCAAGCCTGACATACTCAGACATTTTGCCTAAGATATGGAAGTCAGGAAAACAGAGAATTTCAGTAAATGGTGAAATCTCATTAAAAAGTGCAGAATTGCCACATTTTCTACTGCCCCTTCCAGGGTCAGTACCTAAACCAGACAAAAAAAAAAAGAAAAAAAAAAAACTGTCAAAGCCTAAGACAGAAAACAGAGACAAACTATTTCTCTCTACTAGAAGAAATCCTAATTTTCCCCCTAGTCATCACCGGAAAAGCCACAGTCAGAGCTCAGCATACACAAGAAAAGCTCCCTGGAAAGAAGGAAGGAAAAACAAACAGCCCTTCTCTGCGTATACAATGTGGCATCAAGTCAAGAGCACAAGTATCTGATGATCCACGTCAGACTTCAATTCCTGTGACAAGCTCAGCTGTAAAACTCTTCCAGGGGTGTAATGAAGAAGAGACACCACAAACACAGCCATCAATATGCAAACATCTATGCAAATGCACTTCTCATCAGTACAGCCTACAGCAGTTGGACAAAACAGAAGTGTACATGGCAAAAACACATGAAGGGAATAAGAAGCTGGTGACGTGGAAGACTCAAGCAACTGCAATCTCTGCCTCTTCAGAATGGGGATACACTACATAAGATGCACAGCATGATTTTACAGCAGTGATTTTTTTCCTTGGTAAATGCATGGTCAGCTGTGACACAGTTGACACAGGAGGATGCATGAGGGGCTGTTACTGTCGACTGGCTGACAAACCAGCTAATCAGCCACCTAGATTACTTCATGTTACATTCTTTATATAGCCTTGAAAGAGAAACAGTGCCAACTGCTGTAATTAACTGAATTTCTGTTAATAAGTGTACTGGATTGGTCTTTGATGTCTTTAGAAGTAGACTACAAACAATGTAAGCAACAGAGGAATATTACACAGACTAGCCCTTTAAAATACTCTTCATATGAAGGTGAATATTGGTTTTACTGGACAGAGAGATATATTTATATATGTGATTACGTGAGCACCACTGTCAGACTCTGCTTTTTTGGAAGTACCCTGTGCTTGGGAGTTGGGGTAAGGAAACTTAAAAAAAAAAATCATATGAAACTCACATATTTCAGAGTTACCCTCAGACACGACCACAAAAAAAAAAAAAAGCTTTATTACTCAGAGTTACCAGCAGTTAACTTCTCTTGCCTCAACTTCTGTTCAATCCATGCATACGAGGAGGCAATCACACTGTTAAAGCACAACAGAATCAGCTTATGACTGACAGCTAGAACAGGGTGACAATATTTGGGGTCTTTACCATGCTGCACACAGAGTTAGTTACCACAGCTCAGGGATAGTCTAATAGAAGCAGAGGACAGGGCAAAAAATTCATATTCTCCTCCTAAAACTCTGATTGCAGACCTCTGATAAGCATGGAGCAACTAAGCCTTCAAGAGTTAAGCTATGTCATCTGAGCCTCAGTATGTCCTTTCTTGAGTACTCCCACCTGTGGCAAATGTGAGTAAAATACACCTCAGTGTAGTTATGCTTGATGCTGTCAACTAGCCCACAGTAACTTATTAAATCACAGAAACTCAGTCCCAGGTCTCAGCCCAAAGCATTGGCCTAGACTGCTTCTTCTGCTGTAAGGGAATTTCATATATGCATATCCAAACAAGTTTTAATCTGCTCACTTAACAGCAGTTAACACAAGTTAGGTAAGACAGTAACTTCTGCAGCTAGATCAATACCAGCCTTTCAGCTCTACAGCTTACAGTATCTGACCTCTCTAACTCTGACCCACTGTGTATGCTGTAATCGTGGAAGTGAGAGGATTACAGATAAACCCTCAGCTTCTGCGATAAACTGAGCAGTAACTGAGCTTTGTCCTATTTTATTTAAATGCTTTGAGACCTACAAAATTTTGAAAGTATCCTATGCTATTGCTCAAGATTACTGCTCTGACAATGAAATTCTAGCTCTCCCATCATCAAAGCACTAAAATACTGTTCTGGTTTTGTTAGTGAGGGGGGGGCCTAAGGTGGTAGCTTCTCTAGGAAACTGCTAGAAGTCGCTCCCCTTTGTTCAGTGGACTCGGCCGGGCCTAGGGCGGACCCGCTGCTGGCCAAGGCCGAGCCAATTGGTAGCAGAATGTCCCGTGATAACGCCTCTGCGATAACGTATTTAAGTAGGGGAAAACAGGAAAAAGAGAAGGAGAAGATGTGAAGCAGCTGAGCGGGGGGCAGAGAGGGGGAGGCGTGAGCCTCATGGGCCTTGCAGGCCTCACCCTCTGGCCTCCCGCCGGGCAGCCGACTGGGCCCAACTCGGCCCGGCCCGGCTGCAAGAAGTGGAGAGGAGATGAGAAGTGAATAAGATGTAAAAAGGATCCTGAGAGGCATCTGCCAGCCTGTTGTGAGGAACGGCTGCAGACGCCAACGTCAGTGAAGAAGGAGGGGGAGGAGTAATATGGCTCCTGGCCAAGATTCCTCTGCAACTCGTGGTGAAGACCATGGTGGAGCGGGTTGTCCCCCTGCAGCCCATGGAGGTCCACGGAGGGGCAGAGATCCACCTGCAGCCCGTGGAGGACCCCACGCCAGAGCAGGTGGAGGCCTGAAGGAGGCTGTGGCCCGTGGAGGGCCCGCTGGGACAGCTGTTCTAGAGGGACTGCACCCCGTGGAAGAGATGACCCACGCCGGAGCAATTTCACGAAGGACTGTGGCCCGTGGGAGGGACCCCACGCTGGAGCAGAGGAGGAATGCGAGGAGTTCTTCCCCCGACGATGATACAGCGGCATAAAACAACGCGTGATGAACTGACCGCGACCCCCATTCCCTTTTCCCCCCCCGTGCCGCTCGGGAGGGGAAGGTAGTAGAGATAATGTTAAGCCCGGGAAGAGGGAGGGGTGGGGGGAGGTTATCTTGTTCCCTGTCTCATTCTCCTGCTAATTTTAGAAATAAATGAATAGTTTTCCCCAAGTCGAGTCTGTTTTGCCCGTGACGGTAACTTTAAGGATTTCTCCCTGTCCTTATCTCAAACCTTGAGCTGTTTTTTCTTATATCATCTCCCCCTATTCTCTCGGAGGGTGGGGGGAGCGAGAGACAGACTGCGTAGTCTGGTCCCGATCGGGGCTGAACTACGACAAATACATTATACCTCAGGAACAGAGATGAGAAACAGAGCTGTAAAAAGAAATATACAAACAGGTTTCACTGTATTTGAACTGCCTGGAGAAAAAAAAAAAACAAAACAAAACCAACAAGTCACTGACCTCTCTGCACCACCAAAATGCATTGAAATATTTTTTGCACAGCATCCACCATATTCAAGCACTGAAGGATATCACTAACAAAAACACTAAGGAAAATCATCAAAAGTGCTACCAGGCTATATAAATCAGCAATAGAATAATTTCCTAAAATTATTACCCACTAATGATAGCTTTGAGATGATAAAATGCTAAGTCAGTGCCAGATCACACTCTGGAATAACACGATAATATTTCCTCTACCTAGGTAACTGGAACAATCACACCATTTACGATAACAACAATATAAACAATCTTACGCCTCTAGACTAAATAGTCCCTGTAGTTAGAAATGGGTTTTTTATTCCACTTGCAGAAATGTTGAAAATGTACGCAAGGTACATCTGTGCTCTTGATACTACCTATCTAAAAAACAGTGTGCAATATTTCACATTATTTTGACAGATACCAGATGACACCACTGCATCATCATGTGATGATCAGATCTGTGTCTGACTTTGGAATTCATGAGGTAGGCAGTTGTGGGCCTGCCTATCTTCCAGGAACTGTATACACATAAAAGATAATCACAGCTTTCTTTTTTTTTTTTTTTTTTTTTTTTTTTTTAAGTTTCTATCTATTTTTATGACAGCGATAACCTTGAAAAAGTAAAGGAAACAAAAATGATAGACAGACTGCTAGGTTTGAAAGGATTGAGCGCTACATGCAGTTTCAACAGAAGGCTGGAAGTGAGAAATCTAAAAAATACACACCTCCTTCCAAACAACTCAATTAAACTTGAGGTATGTCTAAAACCTCTACATAAAAAAAAAAACAAAAAAAAAACAAAAAAAAAAACCACAAACAACCCTCCCTGTCAAGATTGGCTAAGAAAGCAAAGCAGAGAGTTCCTTACTTGGCTAAACAACTACACCTATGACTAACTGGAGATCAAGTAACCTGTGTCTCATGGCAATGAGAACAGTGAATAGTTATCTTTTTTTTTTGGCCAGAGAAGAGTAGACAAGAAGCTGGCCCCTCAATTACTACACTGTTTCTCATGGTTTATCCCCTTTCTCCTTGAAGAGTCACTCTATTTTCTTGACATCATCCAGCCTGAGAAATATTTCCCTTTGGTCTTCATATTTATGTGTCATGGAGAAAACTGGGCAGAATGACAGAGAGCTATCTTCAAGTACCTAAAGTGATGTTATAAAAAGAACAGGAATCAATTATTCTCCTTAATTAATGAGGACAGAAAAGGAAGTAATGAACTTAAGCAGCATCAAGGGAAATTTAGGTCAAACAGTTACTGTGTGAAGTTTCACACAGTAAGAAGAAGAGTTAAACAAATGAACCAACCATCAAGGGAAGTTAAAGAGTCCTCATCAGTAGTACACAGCCAAGGTTAGAAACGTCCCTGGAGGACAACTGAGGAAAAATGAAGCCATTCCTATTCCCTCAGTGGGAGAATGGACAAGAGGTTAAACTCAAAGCCTCTTGGAACATTCACAATTCTCCTTTCCTCCTTTATCAACATCTTCCCCTATTTTTTCATGTTGTGTGAAGTGCTCTGCATTGGACAACCAATGTTCTTTCAATTTGTTTTTATATATAATTATATTAAATAATATTATTTATTACAAAAAGTATTCCTTTGCCAAGTCCCATGGCTTTCTGTCATATCAAGACTTCTAGTAGTAAAGCCATCCAAGAATCTGCAGCAGCTGTTCTTTACCAAGTTCTCATTCCAAGAAACAAACACAGGAAGACAAGCAATACTAGTGTATTTCTTTATAAAGCCCATCTCTCATTCTCTTTCTCCTTTTTTGTTCATATGTTATCCAGGCAATGAAAATATGAAAGACAGAAAAGTTTTTCTTCCCAACTTGAATTACCTTTTTAAAGGTAAAGTCCAGACATGCTTTTTATTACTGTTGTTACTTTTCCTTTTTTTTTTTTTTTTTTGAGAACAGAGTAAAGCAAAGTGAATCTGATGCGGGGAAAGGCCATAAGGCCATACTTTTTATTAGGATTTCTAAGGAGTTCTTATCTCTGTTGTTGCTTCCCACTTAAACAGAAACTGAAAAAGCACAACATCTAAAAGTAAAATAGGAATAGCTTTCAAAAAGAAGTAAAATAAAGAAAGGATTCCTTTCCATTTGCAATGCTTCAACAAGCATTCCACTCACATCTTTCACTTACAAAGTTTTGACAAGATAGACAGACATTATACCTAATATATTTTACAAATAAAAAAAATCCTTCCCAAAAATAACAACAAAAATTAGAGATTTTTGCAAATTTCTCCCAAATTATCCATAATTTTTCCCACTTATGCACACAGAGAGGCTTTATACATATACAAGTATATGGAGATGAAGAAATACACAGAAATAGTTTATTGTCTTGTGGACAAAAAGTTGTCAAGCAAAGAAAAAAAAGAAAAAACCTTATAATCAGTTTGAATTTAGTAATGAAAATGCTGTACTGTCATTTCTCAAAATGTCAGGTACATTTCAGCATTTTGCAGAATGAAGGGTGGAGAAGAAACAGGGCTTGAGTTTTCTAAATTTCCATTGGAGCTATTACTCACAGGTAAGGTAAGGAGGGATTCACTTCATAGTCTGCATACCCTTTACAGTTGGCTAGGGCCATGACCATCTTGGTCACAATACGCCTCATGTTAAGACAGGTGTCTCAAATTCTTGAGATGGGTTGTACAGTGGAGATCCCTCACTCTCTCCTGTTCCTACAGATGGAATCTAGGCTGTAACTAGGATTTCTGAGATTTCTGAAGTTAACTAAGAAAAAATTCAGTTTTCTCTGAGTTCCAAATGACTTTAGGACATCTCAGATCTAAACCCTCTACGCACCATCACTGAGGAACTGTCCTTGGGAGTTTACTATTTAAACAGACAAGTCAGTGAAGACAAAGAAACAGAGCGGTGGTGTGACTTAAAGAAATCAATGCAGGACAATGAAAATAAGAAAAGTTGTCCTCTCAGTCCTGTATCTTCTGCCTTAGAGCAAACCAATGACATAACAAAGATATTTGTATTCTACTCCCATTCTGAAATCTGCAGGCCTAAATGCTGAGGATATAATAAACTTATTGCCTTAATCTATTGCATAATCTACAGTTAAACAGCTATGATTGTAGCTATTCTATTACATCAGCAGATATTTTCCTTCTAGTTTTAATTTAGCTAAAGAAAAGAGCAGTGTCAGGGGCAGAAATACACAAACCATGAGACATGCATATACTAACACAGTCCTCAATGAAGATCTTACTGACACATTTTCACTGCTACTGTTGTCAATATCATCTGGGTTAGGCTATCCATCACTCCATCCATGCTGGCTCCAGTTGGAGCCTAGATATACTTAACCATGTCTTACCTTTATTAGACATTACAAAGGCAGTCTAAGACTTGAAAGACCATAGGATTCTGTCACAGTTGCCAATCTCACTGTTGGAGGGGTAAGTTAAACACAACATAATGTAAATAAACACACGTTGATCATAAATAAAGATCAAGATAGGTGATGAGACGGTCAAGTGACTTTTAACGCAACACTCCATTCACTCCATTGCAATAGTTTGCTTGCAGAATACCTTGCACTCAGTAAAATCAATGCAAACAAAAAATAATGCAATACCAAACTCCATATGAAAAAAATCATCAAGTACTGGGTAATGTACTGCCTAGTAAATGCCACAGGGTCTATACATGATTGGTACTCCACCTAAAGAAAGGTTATACTGCTAAATCTCACTTTTCCCTGTGGATGGAAATTGTAAAATTTTATCATCTTGGATAACAGTTATTTTCTTCTCCTGTTCTGGTACTGTAAAAATCCATGCCCAAATCTCCTAGGGCAAAGGAGCTAAAATCACAGAGACTTCGGTTAAGTCCAAGAAAATAATAGGAATTAGATTTCCAGATCCCTGAAGTGCACTTTAAAGTCTAAGTCCAAATTCCTAAACATTTTTAATATACTATTGTAGAACAATCAATTACTTTATTCCAGTAAGATTTGCCTTTCTTCTTAGAGATGACTCCAAACAAACTTCTATTGTTGGAATTGTTTACACATTGTGTAAACAATGTTGTTTACACTGTGTGTAAACTTTCAGTGGTTTTGTTCAACTTTCTCTCCCTTATTTCAATTTTTCTTCCAGAAATTGTCAGTATTCATTACAACTTTCTAAAAACAAAACAAAACAACAACAAAAAAAAAGAACAAACATACAGTAAACAGCTTACAGGCTCCAGGCTGTTTTTATTTGCCTTGCATTACAAAACACAAGCTCCAGTAAGGATTAATAGAATAATCATTCCCCAGTAACAACACATTTAACACTGTTTATACTGCTTTGGATCCAAGATTCTTAGTAACTCCTCCCATTAACTCCATACAAACTTATTTTCATCTCTGCTCACAGATCTTCTCTCTGAAACTCAGTCAACAATATCATTGAACTGAACTGTTTTAGAAGCCTAAACTTGGAATTAAGGAGAAGACAGATAATAATTACTACTTTAGGGTTCTTTTTATTTGCCTGTTGTTGGAACAGAAGCTTAAACTAGGTTCATGAAGTAAAGCTCCTGTTCCATAAAAGAATAATAGAAATCTGTCCTAAAAGAAAAAAAAAATACTATATATAGTCACAGCAGTCCTGTAGTTTGACAATTTCAGAACTTCAGTTTCAACTTTCCCACGAAACTTGGAGAAGTATGGTGAGACTGATCATCTTCTCAAACCCCCGACAATTCCAAATTCAATAGAAGCGCTTCGTCAGAAATTTCCCCTCTTACCTCCCATCTTATGAGCTTAGAAAACAAGTATATGAGCCAAACAGCCCTGATAAAAGTCCCCATTGAGAGGAAGACTTTTCCAATGTTCACATTAACATCAGAAAAATCTAGCTTGAGAAAACACAAATTAGAAAGTCACTCAGAAGCTCTGCATTGAAGGCTTTGTGTGGTCAGGAAAGGGATTGGAAAGCTTTTGCACAAAGTAACACCATGTTATCCATTCAGGTTAGCAATGTGGAAAAAGGCAGAGTTTTGAAAAATTAAGAAAAAATGGAAAATTTAAAGTAAATCTGAGAAGGGGACAAGGACAGTAAAAAAGGGAAGACTGATGGAGCACGACCAGAGGTGGAAGGAGATTCTCTAGGTAAAAAAAAAAAAAAAAAAAAAAAAAAAAGCTGCACAGCGACTTGAAAACCAGTGTAAGTCAGAGGACTGAGCAGAGAAGTACCAACAGGAGAAATAGCTGGAGAAAATCCAGGCTGACAGCAACAGATCTATCTGTCAGTCACAAAGAAGCAGTGCCGCCATGTGAAAAGCCAATTTAGGCATCAGGAAGTGTCAGAAGAGATCAAATTACCCAAAGGAGTTCAAAAATACAGATGAAGGGATGAGCAGCCTGGACTGGCCCAGTCCTTGTAGTAAGCACTATGCTACAGAGAAAGCAATCCAAGTCTATTTCTGTGCCAGTTAGTACTTTCCTAGAATAAAAGGGGAAAAGTGTAAAGGAAGAAGGGATCACTGAGGCTGTGAAAACAGCAAAGTACTACATCTAGGCAAATTACAAGCAGCAGTAAAAAGCCACCAGAAGGCTGGAAATTTTTTAATCAATGCAATGTGCATCCATGTTGAAACACATTACAGAGAAAACGACTCCAGGGCCTAACACTGCTCTGGAAAACTAAGATGTCTGGGAACTTTAGCACCTTCCAAGTTGTGTGAATTCATTTTCCTTTTGTGTGGCTTATAATTATTATTATTTAAAATAAATTTACAGTATGTTTCTCTGAGGTATCACAACTGGTGGTCATGGCGATTATTACAATGCAGGAAAAAGATTCAACTCCCGCTTTTGGACAGTGTGGGTCAGTGAACTTTTTCGACAACAAATCAAAAAGCCTATTTTTATGAAAATGTTCCCAGTAATTGATGTGTGATTTTCACCCCAACTTCTATTTCAAGGTTATGTGGGATGCAACACAGCAGATGTGACCACTTTACTTTTAGAGACTCGGGCTGGGTGCCAGGCGTAGTGCAGTTCAGATAGCACAGGGCTAACGAGCCCTGTCAGTTCCCAGTCAGGACACTGAGCTGACACAGCCACATTTCTAGTACTTGCCCCAATGCATTCAAAGCTAGGTAAGCTAGGGTGTTCTCTGCATGATTTAAAAGGCAAACAAAGAATTACTTTGTCTGAAGGAAAAATAGTCTATGAAGTTTTCAAAGGAGGCAGCACAAATATTTCCACATTTGAACTTGCAGTTTAATCCCTTCACATACTGTGCAGGAAAACTGCCATTTGGAAATCCCAATTTGAAGGCATATTTTTCAGTTATTGCAGGAAAATGGTTACTACTGCTTTTAAACCTGTGGAGCCATATATAGCTGAAAATACTTCTATATATTAGGTATAACAATGTATTATAGATATTTTAAAAATATATACCTCTTCCTAGCTTTATTTCACCTATAGTTAAAATATTTGGTTCAACCTGTTGTTTTAAGGCTCTCATGTTTAAAAATTCCTTTCTGTATTCCAGGCTGTTGTTGTTTTCATACACTCTACAATACATTCTGTCTTCAGCTCACTTGCTTTCTGTCATATGTTTGTGTAAACAGCAACAACAAAACCAAACAGTAACCATCATTTTCAGCACTGGAATTAAAGTAAAGTATTCATTGCAAAATATATGGTTCATCTGTCTCAGAAACAAAAAAAAAAAGCTCAGATTTTACAAACCAGAAATTAATTTCAGCATCATCCCACCTCTATTCAAAACCACAATGAGCAGGAGTTTTCATACATGCAGTCTTGACACTTGAAACAGTTTCTAACTTACTAAAAGAGTAAATCTAAATTTCTCGGCAGTTTCAAAAGCCAGTGATATTAAAAGTTCACACCATTCAGTTTTTCTGTTTTGTTTGGGTGTTGTTGTTTTGGTGGAGTTTTTTCTTCCCTGTGCTTCAGCAAGCTTAGCTCATAAATATCTAGCTTGGATTTTGACTCCTGCTTTGCTAAGACAACTTATTGTATGGAAAGTAAAATTTCTAGTGAAGCAAGATTCCTCCTCCTTCTACAGTAGAAAACATGTGTCTATCTTGCCTTCAAGCGAGTTTGCTATAAACTATAAATCTGCTGAAAAGCAAAAGGAAAGAAAAATATCAAAAGACACCTAGAATCCCAACACTGATCAAACTTAACTTTCACCACAGGTTTAAAATTACAGCTTTAAAATTCACAGTTTGTTCTAAGACCAATATTAAATATTTAAAGTGCACTTTGTACTATCATCAGATCAGAAAAGAGCAACAAAGCACTTTATCAGGCAACATAACCCCCATTAATATTTTTCCTCTGATTTTAAAAACATATTTTGTATCACTCAATGGATGGAGAAACAGTGATGGAAAGTGCTGTCATTCTGCCAAAAGCGCACACAGAACAAGACAAGTGAGAGCAATTAAATTTCTGATCAGGATAATAATTTAACTGCAGATCTGGAGACTATAATCATCTGGAACATTTGAGCAGTATAAAATATTACAAGGATGATGTTCCATAAATTATCATACACAGCTCACCACCTGAAGGCACCTCACCTGAAGGTATGTAGTGGCTTCCTACCACTCCTCCACAGATGCTATATCCTCTAACAGCAAAGGCCACAAAAAATAGAAGGGTCACAGGCCGTATGAAGAACTGTTTGTGTATCCATTCAGAGACAATTCCCAAATGTGGGGTCATTACTCTCACTAGCTTCCTTTGGCAGAGCAGTGCCTTTATTGCCAAGACATTTGATTTATCAAAGAAAAAAGTAACTTGATGCTTCAACTAATCCCTTGTCCAGTTCACATACAGAGCAGAGTAGATCTCTGCCTCCTCACAATAAACTGAATTGATATTTCATGAAGAAGCAGATGAAGTAAGGTGGGTGTCCTTTATTCAGTCACTATACAATGTCATGCCCCCAAGAACTCAAGGATTCAGCATAGTATTCAAGAAGACCCACAAAAGGCCAGTCCTTGAGAATTAAAAAGCACCTTTTAACTGACATTCCAGTATGTCACAGACTTTTCTGCCTGCTTAGGAAAAAGTGGTAAGTAATCATTTCTTCAGCTGAGAGAGAAAAAGCATGGCTACTTGTTAATGCATCAGGTGCAGCTGCTTTGTCACAGCCATTCTGAGGCAAATAATTTGGAGTGACATTCATCTCACTTAATTTTAGCAGTCTAAAAGTCAGGTGTGTAATCTAATCTATTCATTTAGTTCAACTTAAAAGTCAGTGAAGAAAACCAGGCCCCTCCAGCAGACTGAGGATGAGACAAGCCCTCACTACATCCTAAAGCAGTTGGATGGATTGTCCTCCACTAGGAAAGGAGAGATACTTCATCTGTTCAAGCTCAACATCTTTTAAATTGCTAGAGATCAGCAAGATTAATCTAACCCTCAGAAGGACATTTCTGAAGTTATTTATAACCCACACTCTCATGGAAATCTTACTTACTAAAACTTTATTGTTTTATCTGAGAGGAAAGAAAGGGTAATTTAGGGACAAAAACTTGTTTTCAAGGCTTGCACACGCTCACTCAGTGCACTGACTGTCCACCTGCAACATGAGGCCAATTGCACTGCCACTTCTCAAAGGCACATGGCAAGGATATGACCACTGGAGGCTGCAGCCATCTTTACATGTGAAGGCACTTTGGTTTTATAAGGCGACAACCGGAATGGTTAGAACTGCGCTCACACACCACAGGGTATTTTAGGGTTTGCTCACATGGCCACACACAAACAGGCACATGGGACATGACTTGACAGTTGAGCTGTGGTGACTACCCCCATGCTTGCCACAGCCCACTCCAGCAAGGGTGTAAAATGTGCAAGCTGAAGCCACGACTTCAGAAGTGGGGTGTGCGCAGAGCTCGCAAGCAGCCAAGTTAATGCAGCTGTGGCGAGTGGATTAGCTGCCTGACCACCCATGAAACTGCTGCAACCAGACTGCTCAGGATCATCTGACCATGCAGTTAGTTTCACACCAGTTCTGAAGGACAGCTTCCTTGTATACAACAATGCTGCCGCAGTACAGAGCGAGCTCAATTTAAACTTGAGAGCTGTGGGGTTTTTGGCAGGAGATCTAACCAGGCACACGACGAAGAGAAAGTGGACATCCCTTATTTTGATCTATTGTACGGACCAGCATTTCCAGTTAAATAGTATTTTTTGAAGCTTGGTATTTCCACTTCACAAAAACAGTTCCACCAAGCTTGCATGGATGAGAAAGCTTGCATGGATGAGACCTCCACTAGAGTTTGCAAGAAATATGTTTTGGGGTTGTTTTTTGTTTGTTTGTTTGTTTTTTGCTATATTATGCTGCATACAGACTCCAATCCAAACTCAGTGGAAAGTAGCATACGATTTTTTTAATCGTAACACTGTGTGACAAATTCCTGACTTCTGAGTAACAAGGCTTATTCCAAATTTTAAAAAATTACTGTCACTACAATTTACATTTAACAGTGTCTTTCTCAGTTAACACTGGGGAAAATACTGCAAGGAGAATTGACAAACATGAATTTGACTAAAAGCATACATTTGCTTTGACAGCATTCACAAGGGTCATTGTTCTTCTTGCTCAGAGATTCATTCCAGTTTTTCTTTGTTTGTGAAGTTGCTTGTGGGAAAGCTATACCTGGGCAAACAGACAGGAAGGTTTCTGAAAGAACGCTTCACTTGGCCATGAAGCTTCTCGTCCCCTCCCTGCTGTCAAAAGATTCAGATATCACATCAGCAAATACAAATAGTCCCACATGACAAAAATAAAGATTATCGAATAATTACACAAGCTTGTAGAAGAAAATAGAATAATAACCCCTTCATAAAGCACTTCTTAGCCATTTGTCTGAAAAAGCTTTAAAGTTCCAATCTGCTTTAGTTAAGCACAAATTACCGGACTCAGTATGGGAGAAATTAGACGAATTTTGACTATATCTGCATCATAAAAAAAAGATTAGAGTAGATGATCTAATAGTCCCTTCCAGCTTAAAATCCTATGAATAAAAAGGAAGAGCTGCTGCACTATTCACATTTTCAGCAAATATAGCAAATAACCCATAGAAAATGGGTTATTTTCCCCTTAGTCAAAAGTGCACTAAAAAAGAACATTCAGGTTTCTTGAGTCCCATGGTAAAAAACCTCCTTGTACAACCACAACCTTCCAAAGAAAGAGAAAAAAAGACCCGAAAAGGCACTCACACAAAGCATTTGCTGAGCAATTTTGAATAATGATCAAATTAGTGGGGAAAAAGCTTGTTTGCAGATAATTCATGAACAGAAAAGAAGACAACATTGATCAAATAAATTATTCACTGTAAATAGTTCATTCAGCTCTGGCTTCAACACACATTACCAATTAAATCAAACAGAGCCCAATCCCACAGTAATTATTCAGGAAGTACAATCTGGCCACTTGAAAGCAAGTCCAGATTGCTTAAACTGTTTCTTTTTTTTTTTTTTTTTGTCAATACGTCATTTTTACCTCTCTCTGAGTTAGGCTACTCTTGCCTACCTACAATACCACTCAACATCTTTCAGCACATTTGCAAGTTTGTAAAAACTAATGCTTTTCCAGCTACAATTGCACTTACTAAAAATTCTTCTCATTCTTCATTAGCACTTGTTATGGAAGCAGTTCTCAGAGGACAAAGATCTTGATGCTATAGGTAAATCCATTTCCAGTCTCTTGTTTAACATTTTGCTGTTTGGTTTTTTTTTTTTTTTAATAAAATGACTAGCTGCACATTTAGGTTCATATACTGTAAATCAGGTCTGCCTTTTCTTTTCCACAGTTCAAGCACTTATTTGTATTAAGATTGGGTTTCATTTCATTGAGTCCAATAAATTCTAAATAATAATTTCGGCTGGATTCATTTCAGTCTCCAATTCAAAGACCAATTAATTCACAGCCTTGAACTCTTTGTCTCAAGTCTTATTACATATATTCTGTACCTCAGGCCTCTTCTCCACAAGTCAAATTACTTTGGTTTGCAGTCTATTTCTGTCAATAAATATGAGTCATTTCACTTGTTACTCCTTACATATTGTTAAATAAGATGGTAACAGAAGCAATCTAGATTTGCAGGTACGAGCATGAGAGTCTTTACAGCCTCAGGTATGAGATAGCTTTGGTCTGTAAGCGAAGACAAGCAGACTCACCAGTCCCTGTGTACATTCATCCCACTAAAGTGAGATCAAAGAGTCACTGAGGCTCTGCAAATTACTGAAAATTGTGTCAGGCTCCAAGACAGGTTTTTCCTAACTTAAGCATTAAAGACCTCCGTGAGGAAAGCTTTCCACATCCATATGGATCCCACCTGATCTTCACAGATTTCCCCAGAGATGCTTGAGGTTCCCTCAGCCAAAAGAGGGTGATTTCATTCTGTAAACTACTACTAAAATACATGAAGTAAAACACTGAAATATCAGCATTCCAGACATCTAGAAAATATCTGCTCAGTTCCAGTCTGTCATTTTGGTCACTTATGAAAACATCTGTATTATTCTGGCATCTCGTGGCACAAGGTCAGTTCTTCGATTGTCCACAGAGCTTCCACAAAAGTTCCCAGCTGGCTGAAGCCCAGAAGATGACCTGATTCTGAAGCATAGGGCACAGATTTCATACTATCACTCTGCCTGAGTAGACAGCATGGACAGAATTAACTAGTTCAAGATACTTGGCTTTAAGACCTCAACAACAGCCAATGACAAATCTAGTTGTCATTTTTGTTAGGATTTGAAGGAGTAATAGTAGCAGAGTGAAAAAGTAAGTGTATAGGCTTGTACCGTCCTCATTTAAAGATACACATTTCTCAGCCAATACTGGGAAATCTGTCAGCCTCATCAGTACTGAAGTGCAGTATCTCTTTACCTTTTGCTATATCAAAAAAAGTTACTTAGATGGGCATACATATTAGTAAGGATATTGATTTCAGGATATGGTTTTATCAGCCATGTGGAAAGCTTGCATATCTCCTTGCTCTCTCATTGTGGAATGACAAGCAGAATGTTTTGTAGCCAAGTAATTTTACAACAAATTCTCATAAATGTTTTATAGATACTTTCACTTCTCATATTCTGCCATTGGGCTTCACCATCATGCTGGATATTTTCTAATTCACCACCCCACCTTCATCCAGATGTTTGGTCTCTCTGTCTTTCCTTCTTTTAATTACACTTGAATGTTCTTTTTGAGGTGTCCATCACCCTGTGATGCAATTGCTTGCACTCTTGGATGAAGACTTTCTAGGAGACTTACGTTTCTGCACCAGATGAATAGAATCAATTCTTTGGAACAACAAGGAGCTAATCAAAACAGGTACATTTACAGGCCAAGTGATTTTGCCGCAAGTTCCTTTCAGTGCAAGCAATCAAGGCTTTGCCTTGATAAAAGCTGTAGCATCACAGGCAGTATGACTTGACTTGATCTGATCTACATAAAAAATGCCTTTTCTATATCACTTCCTATCTTTCAAGAACACTTTATTCATTGTAGTTGTATTTGAAAATAAACCTTTAAAATATTTCTTCCTCTGAGTACATTTTTTAGAAGTTTGTATACAGACACATACACACACACACAAATACTTAAATTTTGGAAAATTATTCTTTCTTTTACTCTGTTTATTAACAGAAAAATCCAGATTCCATACAGGGAATTGAAGATGATTACCATATTAGTTCCAAGACCATTTTTGCTTATGCTACAACTTGTTGGGGTCAAAGGAATTTTTAAAGTAAAAAAAAAACCAAATCAGGTTCACACAATGCTAGCAAATAAGTAGATAAGCAGATGAAAAGCTACCTGAGGAGGCGCAATTGCTCTATTGTAGTAATAACTACACCCAGCTAAACAATGGTACAGATATCAGAAAGGCAAGTGCAAGATCCCAACGCGGTTAGTATTTCCAGTGATGATTTAAGGGCTAGATTCTATAGCAGGTTGAACATCTTACTGCTAAGTCCCTTAGCACATGCACAACTCTGAAATCAGTGCAAAAACTCCCATGTATAAGTCTGGTGAGTTCTAGAGATGGTGACATAGCATTTTCCTGAACTGAAGCCCACAAGAGGATAGAGGGGAAAGGACAGAGCCGGGGAGCTGGGCAGCATACGGGGACATTCTTCCAAAGTATGAGAGGCAGCATGACAAAAGTCAAGATGTTTGTAGGAACAAATATGCTGAAGGCTGCACATTCTCAGAACAGAGAGTTGGGGGTTATTTTGCCTCACAAAATTAAACCTGAAAGGTCAGTGAGACTTCAATAGCTATTCAGGTGACCATAAAGATGCCTGTGCTTAATGCAGTGGAGAAAGCAGAAGCAGTAGAGGAATAAAGTGGTCAGAAAAGCCAGCTAGACACGTGAGTCAAGCAGAAGTACAGCAAATAGGCTTGAGATGACATGGTTAGGAGAAAGCAAGAAGAGACAGCTGTAATCAGTTTGCATATAGATAAGGATGGGGACAAGTGTTTTGATAGTACAGGCTGAAACTCCAGATCAAGGGATCTCAAAGCACATTACCAACTCATTAAGCCAGCTCCACACCCCTGGGAGCTAGGTGTCTATTGTAGCCTGAGAGTCATCACAAAAGTCACTAAAGGGCAGTACAGAGTGGTTCAGTTACTTTGCTCAAGGTGGCTGAGCTAGGAACAGAACCCAGACAGTACAAATCCTCTGACAGCTGCTCCCAGCACCAGCCTGTCCCTCCGTGCTTTTGGGACAAGGGAATTTGCTGTGTGAATTGAATTGGTGTCACGATCATTCTAGCATTAAAAAAAACATTCAAGATCATTATTTGAACATTCAGCTCCAACAAATGTAAAAAAAAGGCATTTTAACACAGTGCTTTAGTAAAGGAGACTTTCCACCTTATGCCAAACTAGAGGCAGAGCTAGAAGATAACCAGTCAATGGTATCATTTTCACAAGTGACACAAATGTTAATATAATTAAGAGAGAGATCCTGTAAGATGTTTAGCAGACTCACAGCCATTCATCTCAGAGGATAAGGCAAAAGTCTCATTTGCTCAATGTGAACACTACAAACGAATTAACAGAATTAATGTAGTCTTCTGTGACAACAAGCTTTTACCATTTCCTAAATTATAGTATGAAACAAGCCTTTTGTTTTATAGTAATGAGATAGTAACTCATTATGTAGCAACATTTCAAATCAGATCTTGTAGATCAACAGATCCTTTTAAAGTCATAATCAAAGTCATGATCAAACACATAAATGCAATTATACTTCAGAAGTGAAGCCTGTTTGTTTGGAAGCAGTTTACTCCAAGGACTAACCTGGACTCAAAAGTTTGCATTTATTCAAGAATGTAACCTGAACTGACAGATGCAAAATAAAACGGCATTACATATAATTTATAAACATGGAAATAATTCAGCTGTAATCATCCATTTCCTTCAAGTCCAAGCTTGATTAATAGTGTCAGGAAAAAAAAAAAGTGAAACCTTATCTGAAATTTTTTATTTGCAGAAAAGATTTTTTTTTTAATTGGCCTTTCTTCTGCTAGTTATCATTGCCTCAAACATGTAGGATTTTTTTCTAAATTGCTATCCCTAACATTCCAGTAATGTGTATTCCTAATGTTTTATGTAAGTAGTCCACAAACCATTTAGAATCACAGAATCATAGAATGGTTTGGGTTGGAAGGGACCTTCAAAGGTCATCTAGTCCAACCCCCTGTAAGGAGCAGGGACATCCCTGACTAGGTCAGGTTGCTCAGAGCCTCATCCAGCCTGGCCTTGAACGCTTCCAGAGATGGGGCCTCCACCACCTTTCTGGGCAACCTGTTCCAGTGTTCTATAACTCGCATCGTAAAAAATTTTTTCCTAATTTCCAATCTAAATCTACCCCCCTCTATTTTAAAACTATTACCTCTCATCCTATCACAACAGGCCCTACTAAACAGCCTATCCCCATCCTTCTTGTAGGCCCCCTTGAGGTACTGGAAGACCGCTATCAGGTCTCCCCGGAGCCTCCTCTTCTCCAGGCTGAACAGCCCCAACTCTCTCAGCCTGTCCTCATAAGAGAGGTGCTCCAGCCCTTCTATCACCTTTGTGGCCCTCCTCTGGACCTTCTCCAACTGGTCCATGTCCTTCTTGTGTTGGGGGCTCCAGAACTGGACACAGTACTCCAGGTGGGGTCTCACCAGGGCAGAGTAGAGGGGGAGAATCAACTCCCTCCACCTGCTGGCCACACTTCTCTTGATGCAGCCCAGGATGCGGTTGGCCTTCTGGGCCGCAAGGGCACATTGCCTGCTCATGTTAAGCTTCTCATCCACCAGCACTCCCAAGTCCTTCTCCTCAGGGCTGCTCTCAATCCATTCCCCGCCCAGCCTGTATTTGTGCCTGGGATTGCCATGACCAGGTGCAGGACCTTGCACTTGGCCTGGTTGAACTTCATGAGGTTGGCACGGGCCCACCTCTCCAGCCTGTCAAGGTTCCTCTGGATGGCATCCCTCCCTTCCAGCGTGTCGACAGCACCACACAGCTTGGTGTCGTCGGCGAACTTGCTGAGGGTGCACTCTATCCCACTGTCCATGTCACCGACAAAGATGTTGAACAGGGCTGGGCCCAGCACGGACCCCTGAGGGACGCCACTCATGACCGGTCTCCACATGGACATCGAGCCGTTGACCACCACTCTCTGAGTGCGGCCATCCAGCCAACTCCTTATCCACCGAGTGGTCCGTCCATCAAACCCATGTCTCTCTAGTTTAGAGAGAAGGATGTCGTGCGGGACAGTGTCAAAAGCTTTGCACAAGTCCAGGTAGATGATGTCAGTTGCTCGTCCCTTGTCCACCGATGCCGTCACCCCGTCATAGAAGGCCACCAAATTGGTCAGGCACGATCTGCCCTTGGTGAAGCCATGTTGGCTGTCACCAACCACCTCCTTGCTCTCCATGTGCCTTAGCATGGTTTCCAGGAGAATCTGCTCCATGACCTTGCCAGGCACAGGTTTCCTTTGTTTCTTTGTTTCTTTTTTTCTTTTTTGAAAATCTATCCTCCCTCCTTCCCAGTCAAATAGTATATCAGTAAGTTCCAGAGACCAGCTGGGCAAAATAATATTTGTTTAGGTTGGTTTTTTTAATTTTAAAATGCTGAGCCTTAAGGTTTCATGGTGCATCTTCTTGTACACAGGCCTTTTTGGGGAGGGATAGTTTTCAATTTAATTTTAAAGCAGAACACCCAGAAATAATTTCTTTTCTTTACAATACATATTTTGCAGCACTGAAGGGTCATTTTCTCTCCTTTCCAGAAAAACATAACTGTGTTGACCATAAACATTCAAATAAATCACAGATCTTGAATAACTTCTGGGAGAAGTCTTCAAAAAAAAAGCAGCCTTCAGATCTAGCCCCATTTCTAATCTTTCACAGGGTTAAAAAGATGAATGCATCCTTAAGGTGTTTGTGAAGCTGAAAAGCAACATTGCCTTTTCTTATAGGACTTTAAAAAATTACTATCTCATTAGTATATCCAGTTCTGATTACTGGATCCAGTGTAGATCAATATACCCCTGAAACTCATCTGCAATATAAGACTACACAGTATTCCTGTATCTCCTCTGTTGTATAGGAGCTCAGACTAAATAAATCCAATCAATCTTCAAACTTAAAACATGTAAATCTACATTTCCAGGGCCAAGTAAACTGCCCACATGCAAGTAATCTTAACAGCACATGTAATCACACAAGGAAGCAATTGCTTTTCTAGCATTAAATATCTGAAAGCATTCTGGCATAAAATATCAAATAATTTAGAAAATA
Organism: Chlamydotis macqueenii; assembly: GCF_036417535.1. Classification (NCBI taxonomy): domain Eukaryota; kingdom Metazoa; phylum Chordata; class Aves; order Otidiformes; family Otididae; genus Chlamydotis; species Chlamydotis macqueenii. Next base: position 95,231,476 of record NC_141556.1, on the reverse strand, counting down.
ACATTAGCTAAATACAGTAGATTCCTACTTACACTAGTATTTCACTGTCTGCAGGTTCTGGAAGCCATAAAAATATTGGATAGATAAGCAAACACAAAGCAAAATGTGAAAGAGGACAAAATACTTCCTATTGTATTTAAGAAATTATTACTGTTTCTTTGTTAGGAAAGAAACACACAATGTAATTTATCAAAACATGGCAGGACTGACAGTCAATCCTCAAGGTTCAACACAGTCAATACATTTTTGTCACATATCCTTATTTGGTAATGTTTAAGATATTATTTAATAATCTACTTTTTCAAAAGTCAATTTTTTAAAATGTCCCTCCCTCCCTACTGGAAAGTAGTTAAATGTTTACTTCAATCTAGATAAATTATGAGGCTCAATCAATCTCAAAAATCCTTAAAAGTGTGTCTAAAAAGTTAAGCACATGTTTAAAATTCTTCACAGATCCAGGTTTTTTATGAAAGACTGTATCAAACATCAGAAGATGTTCTCAGTATTGAATATACCTGTTTTTTTTCCCTATAGAAGTCTTTATTACAAAATGTATAGGAAGTAGTACACCTCATCTAGTGCTGAAACTCAGCCTGTCTTGATGTACCCAATCTGCTTCTATTTTTTCTCAAAATTGCTATTCCAGCATTCTGCTCTTCTTCAAATACTTCAAATACATTAATCAACCTGTCAGATTTACTGTAACGCTTTTGCCGGTAGACTTCTGATCTTGATTCTGGCCTGCAATACTTTTAAGGTATCCAATACAATACACAGGGCTTTTAAAATCATTGTTGTTTTATGGTTTTGCACATTCCATTGTCTTACAAACAATAGCCCATTAATCATGTCAATCAGTTTGTGTGTATGATCCTCATAGCTTTTCTCCAATTTGTTTGCAACCTGTTTCAGCATTTATTAGCATGCAGTAAAAATACAAGTGATTTAAAACCTCTATGCAACAGAATACCCCAACATTTCAACTTCAGATTTTATCCCAAGATGGAGAGGAAAAAAGGACAGAAGAATATTTGTTTCCTCTAACCATGTCTGAGTCTGAAAACCATGTCAAAGTAAACTCAGTTTTCCATATGGGCATAGGAACCAGATGCCTCTACGCTGCTCCTGTGGGCCTGATCCTTGGGCCACTCCACATGTCCTGCAATGTGCGCAAGCAAGCGGCACTGCCTAGGGTGGGAGGAGGCATGTACTCCATTCAGCTGCTTGTCCATGAGAGAGAATAAGGACCACAACCACTACTCCCACATGGTGGAATGCCCAAGTAGGAAGATTAATTTGTTTTGTTTTGTTTTTCTTAAAAGAATGAAACAATTTCTGTTCAGATTAAATAAACCAAAGAGTACAGCATTTTGTTTCAGTTTTCCCAGAAATTATTTTTCAGAGCTCAATGAAATGTCAGATATATAATTGTTTTTCATGTAGAGGATTTTTACAATGCAGATTGCAAAGCATTTCTGCTGCCTAAAGAGCACACAAAACTCTGGGTAGAATTTTGACGTCACCAGGCATCTCCTTGACAATCACAAAATCTCTTCTGACTTTTACCATAGGATAACAGGGAAAGTATGCTAAAATCTTATTCTTAATCACAAGACATTCTGTAAATTCAGAGGAGCCTGCTGGAACAAGCATGTGACAAGGAGGAAGCAGAGCACCTGTACTTGGAGATATGGCTGGGAGCAGGTAGACTTTTACAGGTGACTAATGACATACAATGTCTAGCCTAGGATGCTCAGCTGCAGCTTGAATGTTGGAGATCAGTACTGAGTAACTCTTAATAATATTAGGCTCCTTTCAGGTGTCTCAGTTCAGTGTCTGAACATAGGGCATCCAACACCCTGTAATCATTGATAATAACCTTGGCTAATGGCCCAAGATATCCTCCCAAAACTGCTTTCTGAGGTACTCATGTATGACTACCAGAAGCAGTAGTGGAAGTCTACAGTGGTCTGCAAAAACTTCATACTTGAGTATAAAGGCATAAGAGGACAAAAAGAACCAGAAGGAACTGACACAGGATCTCAGGGATACTAGCACTATCAGGCTCAAATGCACTTACACCAAACAAACTTCCTATGTTAATTCTGGACTTGAAAAAAACTGACAGCCCAAGAACCAAGGTACAAAAAGTCTGTGATTCAAGATTTTTCATTTTGTATTTGACCCACCTTTATCTTTTATTTGTCAGCTTACAACCTGCTTGCTGTTGTATCTGGACACAGTATATTTATATTCAGCCTAACCTTTCTTTTACGTTCTCATCCTTCATTTCCAGTTACATGCCAAGTAAACTCTGCATTGCATGAGAACACTGAAAGTGGCAGCCGAAAGACTGTTGTGGTTTCCCCCCCCCCCCCCCGCCCAAGAGATATAAGGCATAAAAGTGAAGATACAAGCCTTCCTCGATGCTTCCAAGAGAAGGAATTAGTCTTCCTTACTAATGCAGTAGCTATGAACAGATCAGATAAGGCTAAGTCTCCAGAGGTGCATGTCCTGGATCACTGGGACTCCTCACAGACTGAGTGAAATGCTAGTGTCAGGCTCATGCTTCAATAATTCCCAGTTTAACGCATGCACTGCTCAAGGACGCTTGAGTACTCTGTAGGTATAACAATGTAATTGCCTTTATGCCTTTCTAGGGCCATGCTACAGGCATCCTACTCCAGTAGTTCTGCAGTGTCCAATTTGGCTGTGCTGCAAAAGACAAGGAACCCAGAGGACCATTTCCAAGAGCTGTTATATAGGTGCCAGCATGAGCCTGCAGCTAGTGCTCAACGTGGAAAGGCAGAAGTCCTGGTAAGGACAGGCTGATCTGGAGTCAGTGTACATGAAAGGGCCAGTATAGGTGTCTGACCCTCTGGGAGGTGTATCATTCACAGTTTGGCTGCTGCTTATAAGTCAGAAAGACCTGTGAATACAAGGGGAGACACCAGTGAAATTAACAACAACAAAACAGATGGTGACATTGCATCTAAAGGCTATCACCACTCTGTTTAGCCAAACCTTATTTAAGCAAGCTAGGGTGTTAAGTACAGCATATGTAGCCTCACAGTGAGGAGTACTCTATTTGGTGGTTGAAGCACACACTGCTGCAGCTTCCCTGTTGTCCTGACCCAGTTTAAAAACAGATATACCTTATCTGTATACACATAAGGTTTGATTAAACCTCTGCACTACAGGGTGGACATGTCTTTCAGTATCTGGAGACAGCTTTTCCAATGGTGCTCTACCTGCAGCCCTCCCAGCCACCTCATTTTACACTAACCATGTACCTGGGTTCTTGTTGATCTATCCTGAAGGTTAGTGTCACTCGGACCTCATCACAAATCACACTAATGCTCAGGAGCCCATCACACTAATGCTCAGGAGCCCACACTGACATGTAGAAGTGTCTCATTACAAATGCTAGAAATGTGGATCTTAATAGCAGTAAAGCAAACTATGTCATATATTGTACCTGTAGTTTGCTTAACACATGCACATAGTATTATACAATACATCTACTTACAGTCACACATACTTTTCCCTATTCTGGACTCCTCCCCCTCCCCATACTTTGTAAGGCAGATCACAGAAGTATCTTCCCCCTCCTCCCCCCCCCCCCCCACCCCAGACTTTGTAAGGCAGATCACAGAAGTATCTCCTTTTATCCAATTTTCCTTGCAGAAAGATAAAAGGAATTTGTTATACTATGAATGAAGTGCAATTGGTTTTGGCAAGACAGTATTCGGGAGGCACAGCAGGACACATAGGTTAAGGCATAGATTCCACAGGATTTCTGTGCTATCTTTCATTACCTGAACTACAACTATTGCCAACAGCTTGCCTGCTCTAAACTATATAAAGCCTAGAAATCAGAAAACATGAGAATAATTCTCAATGTTAAATAGTTGGTTTTGTCACTTGTACTAATATCTATCTATTAATAGTTCACCAATGTGACAAATCACAGGCAAAACCAATGTGCCTACCCACAGAAAGTTACATTTTCTCATGACATATCAATGAACTAAATTCAGTCAATCAACATTAGTTATTTCAATCTGTTATATTAGTTAACAATTAAGTGTAGGACAAATTTTGTGAAATAGGATAAATTTTGTGGAATAGAAAAAGTTCCTAATAACACATTGCATATAGAGTACTTCTGTGCTTCAAATTCTATAAGCTTTGGGTTTTTGAAAATCTTTAATAATTAATGGAGTTAGGGCTTTTTTTTTTATATATATATAAATCCAAATGGAAATGTACTGCAAACATTTTATAAGCATATGCTAGAATTGTTACACCAAATGTGATATTTACTTATTTTTTAAATTATGATACCATTCAAAAGCCCCAGGCGAGTATCATACCACACTTCTGTTAGGGACTATGCAAATAAAGCAAAAAAGGCATTCCCATGATGTGGAGACATGGGAGATACTTTCTGTGTATAAGAGGGAGTAATCAAATTTCACAGAATATGTACACTTAGATATTCAAACTGTTTCTTAAAGCATTCAGATCAGCTCAGTGAAGACTTCACGTGAAGCCAACAAGGAAAACCAGCAAGTTCAACAAAAGAATCTTATCCTTTTGGTCCTAATGCTACTTTTCACCTCAAAATACAGACCTAGAGTGTATTACAGAGCCACTCAGGTCAGAAGATGAAGGCTGTTGTTTTTTTTCTAAATTACAGAGTACCCCAGAGTTAAGCCATGGGAAAGTATTACAATGACATCTGCAAAGAATCTAAGAAAAGACTTCTTGGAACAACAACTGCAACAATTGCTTCTTCAACAGGCTTCCAAACACATTAGTAAACAAGGGCAAAATCTTCGTCCCCTGACATTTGAAGGAATCTGAACAAAGGCTGGATAATGGGCAAAAAGCACATCACAGACAGTTCTGATGTATCCCATCTTACACACCTTAGTGTACTTTGGTTTAACGCACTTGAACAAATGCAGTCAGCAAATCTGGTGAAAGAACGCCAGAAGCCAGACTGCAATTTACTACTGAAGACATTTCTCAACTGTCCATTGTTATAACAAGAGTCACCAGTAGTAAAGAAAACATAAAACATAGTGTTTGTTTTTTACATTAATCATGTCAGTTCACTCCTGTGTACTACCAAGGCTGAACAGAATTTGCCATTTTAGTTTCCCACTTTTTGTAAATAGAGCTACCTTTTAATCCCTTAGCAGTTTAATCCCTAATGTCACTTGGTGACCGTGTCAAAACTCCAACGCAGAAAAAGACTTTCAAAGATACCTAGATCATCAAGAATGAAAAAGTCATATAGGAGTTTTTCAACTCCTTAACTTAAGGCAGACAAGTTATCTAATTTACCTGGGTTTAGGACACATCTACATCTGGAATACGCCGTACTCCCACACGTCAAGATTTGCTCTGGACACAAAAGCAGAATAGCCACTTCAGCAGCATAGGACACCAATATTAATTACTCCTAATTTTCTTTCTATTTCATAGCTCTAGCTGACTCATAATTGAAACAGACTTAGCAATCCTAACAGGCTCCTTGAACAGTTGTATCTTCATGCAACTCTGCATTTTTTAAAAAAATTCTACCCCATAAAGTTTAAGAAATATAAACCTAGGCTTAGGAATTTTAGCTCAAGTATTTTTAAAAAATATGTCTCAAATTTCTACAAATAACTTGCCTAGTTAGAGATTTTGCAAAGACAACTCTTAAAAAAAACAAAACTGTAGCACAATGAATCGAGATGTGATAAAATCCAATTTAAATTATTTTTCATATGCCATGTAAGTTTTAGCCTCATATTTTCACTTGCTAAGAAAAGTAGTATTGGTCTCTGGCAATATAGATTATTTTATTTTCAAATTTTGAAAAGGCAAAAGTACATACTAAATAAAATATGGGAATTAAAGTCAATATAGTATTAGCTAAGCAACCAGCTCTACTAATATTTATTGACGTGTTGGTCAAACCCAAAACACAAGCTTCATAAATTAGTATTTTTATTTTAATAAATTGAGATACAGGGAGAGAGACCTGGTATAACAGAAAAAAAAATACTTGGAAAGAATTTATGCATAAGCTTTAATTACTTTTCCAAAAGTTTGTTTAAAATAAAAAAGGAAGTAAAGAAAGAAAGAAAAGGAAAATAAAAATTTACTAGATACAAACTCTGATGAAGAAAGTAGCCTTAATGATGAGCAATAAATACAAGAACTTAAGACTGGCGATCAATGTTGTACATCTGTTGGCCCCATGGCGAACTGCTCTGGGGAACAGAAAATAAGGACAATATGCGTAATATTGAACATCAATATTGCTAGTGAGCCAGTGTTTTTTAGAGGATTTAACATTCATATCAAGCATTAATAAATTTCAAGATTCTTCCAAAAGTCTGTACCATTGCCAGAACATTAGTTCTGTGGAATTGCAAGGGTGCACGCACAGGCTTTGCTTTGCAAGGACTGGGATCCAGATTTATGCTTCTAGTCCCTTTCTTTGGAAACCATCAGTTCTGTGGTGTCTGAGGTTGTTCACTACTTCTAAAAATAATGTCATTTTGTTCTCAATGCATAGATACGAATTTACAAGTCCAGCAATAAGTCCACAGATGTGGGATTTCTGGCCAATATCCTAAAAAACATTCTTTCATTTCTCCTTTGTGCTTTACATAACACATTGCAAAAAATGAATTCATTTCAAATTCATCTGTGTAAAATATTCATTGCAACAGCCAAAGCTCAATACATGTTGCCCAGTCTGTTTTCTTCCTGTATAGATTCAAAGCTCCCTCTGACATCTAAATAAGGACTGCCAACATAAACTGGATCCCCAGGTGAGAGGAGCTGTTAGATGATTTTTCATTTCACATAATTAAAAACACATAGACCACAGTGGTAAGTCTCAGATCCAGACAGAAGCTTTACCAAGTCCAGAAGCAGAATGTCTGCATCTTTGTGACAACTGCAAGATAATAGGCCCAAGAACCTCTTTATTTCCTAGGTTATCAATAGAGATTGCAGCAGTATTTTTAGCTACATTATCATTCTGTAACAGCGTTCCCTTATACTACCAATGTAAAGGGATGAATTGACGATGCTCAAAAACATCCTCACAAATCAAGGCTATGCCAGTAGCTTCAAACTCTGCTTGCTCCATACTTAATCAGTGTTGTTTGACTTCACTACAGTAGTATTTCTAACCTTGGTAATTTATGGATATTACTGACAGCAGCCAATAATACTATTCAATGGCAATATGTTGCCATGGCAAAGCAAGAGTATCCAAATGTTTTATACACAATAAAGACATTAATATGCAGCTATTGCCTCTTGCACCTCTTAATCCTGACAGAGAAAAGCAAGACTGATAAAAGCAATTATGCTTTATTCCAAAACAGCAACAGCTATTTTAAGAGACAGGTGTGTCAGAAGTGTAACTGGAACTCCAGTAGCAGGTGATATATAGATACATATATCTATATGTATCTATATAGCGGTATGTATCTATAGCGGTTTTTACAGAGACCGCTGTATCTCAAAGGTAAAGATTTTATTCTTTTAGAGATAATAAATATAGTATGTGCTATATAAAAATACAGTTTACCTGGTTTAGTCCCATGTAAATAAACAACAAAGCAATAATGAATAGTAATCAAGACACTGATTTTTTTTTATTTATTATTATGCATTTTATCATGCAGATTTTACAATGATGACATGGTGGCATATGGCAAGGCAGGTGGGGTACAATACTCCATACACAAAAAAAACCAAAGAACTCAACTTTGGAACTCTATTCAAACCCCAGTATCAAGTGGAGATTATTTTTTCCCTCCTCTGTGCCATTTTCATGCTCTACTCAGAAAGTCCGCATTTAAAAAAGAAAAAGAAAAAAAAAAAAAGGAAAATCTGTTTCACCAAATACTTTGTTCTACTGCTGGTAGAACTACAGACCTAACAAATGCATCAGGCAAAAAAATTAAATTCAGGCATTAATAGCAGCTGTCTCTACTTCAATTTCCAGCAATTCTCCTTCATGCTGACATTCAAAGCCAACAGTTTGCCCTCTTGCTCTGCCTCAATAACAAGGCTCTTTCAAAGATAATTATATACACCTAACACATTTCTTTAAATACCACTAATCTCTCCTTTATTTATCTAAAATGATTTGATTTTATTAGACCTCTGTTTTTTCCATTATTTTTACTGCAACATTCCCTAGCAGAGTAAAATATTTTCCTGAGATCTCTTAGTATAATAGTTTATCTAGTTGTCCTGGTTTCGGCAGAGATGGAATTATTTTTCTTCTCAGTAGCTGGTGCATTTTGGATTTCATATGTGAAGAATGTTGATAAACACACTGATGTTATGAGTTGCTTCTAATGAGACCAAGGACACTGTCTGGCTTTCCAGGTCTCACTAATGTGCAGGCACAGGAAGCTGGGAGGGATATAGCCAAAACAGTTGACCCAAACTGGCCAAAGATTATTCTATGCCATAAACGTCATGCTCAATAGATAAGTGGGAATTGGCTGGATTGGGCATGGCTTGCTCTCCCCGTCTTGCTCCTTTGCTTGCTGCTCGGTTTCATTTCTGTGATTGCTGCTCAGGATGGGCTGTATCGGTCATTGGGACATCAGGTGGTGAGAAATCGCGCATTGTTCATTTTGAATATTTTAGTATCCTTATATTTTGTTATTATTGTAATTTTCCCTTGCTATTCTAGTAAACATTTCAACCCACAAGTTTCCCTTTCTTCCCAATTCTCTCCCTCATCCCAATGGGGAGGGGGAGGGAAAGCAAGCAACTGTGTGGCAACCAAGGGCTAAAACATAATATCTACAAACTGACTTATTCAGGGGTAACTGTAGTTCAGAAAGAATTATGATTCAAGATTGAGTATTGGGGACTATCTTGCTCTTTTTAAGAATCCATTTGAAAGAAGAAAGAACTAATCTGGAGCAAAGAACTGGCAATTTGTATTTCACACCATCAGTGTCATCTTATAAATCAGAGGAAGAGAACCCTTCAAAAGAGCTATTCCAAAATAAGTATCTGGTTTTCTGTTCACACCCTTAACAATTAGAGCCTTTTCAACACCTTTGTGTAATAATAAAAAAAAAAAGTGGTGGATGTGAGAGGGGCAAAACATATTAAAAATACGGCACTTAACATGGTAAAACTTTCAAATTTAATAGTATTGAGACGCTGATAACAAATTATTAGTTATCTATTACATAAAATGTGATGTATAGCTTTTCTAATGTAGTACAAAGAAAGAATGCAAATAAAAACACAGCTGTCTGAAACTAAGTCTCAGCAAAATAATTTGATGCTCTAAAAAACCCCTGAAAGCTTTTCCTTTTACATAGATTTTCATGTTTTCAACCTTTTCCCCTCCCCCTCAAATTGAGAGAAATATGTTTTGAAACCTCATACTTGGTGATCAGAGTTAAAAATACTATCCTCACATTTAAAATCACTTACATAGATCAGACCTGGAATACTTCAAAAGCTATTAATATCAATAATGGCAAGCGTTTTGTAAGCTTTCAAAGAAAATCCATAAACCCTTGATTTCAGTTATAACTATGTATCTGAAGGACATTTTAAACCCATATTAAAATATTCTATTTACAGGATAACCTTTATCATATTTTACCCAAGAGAACAATCTGATAAACTGTATTCTACTGATGACAGTGGTAGTGGTTAAATAATCCTTTCATTTCCAAGTTTTTCTAGAAGTGAAAACAAACTAACCCTTCTCTTTTTTTTTTTTGTCTTTTCACCAGTCAGATGTGCAACCAGTTTTTCTAAATGCATTTATGCCAAAAGGCAACATATTATTGAGCAATTGTTATAGCTGTTGATAGTGGAATAGAAAATATTTTAAGTTTAGTTTTAGGCTGACTGATTTTCAATTATTCCAGCTCCAAGCCATGCTTTTATTCTCAAAAAATCTATCAAGGAGGGAAAAGGTACAGCTACTATCATTATCCAATAAAAATAAATTTGACGGACGACACTGAAAACTAAATCTTTGTACATTCGTTTTCCTGGAGGTTTTTTTTTTGCATTTCACCTGTGTACACCAAAATCCTTAAATGACATGGGCAAAACATGCTTAAGTAGTATGGTTTTTCAGAGTTGTGAGGTGCTCTTAATATCCGTTAAAACAGCTTTTTGTTATGAAAATTGATTCCATATCTAGTATTTCTAATACACAATACACCAATTCTGTATTATAGACCATAGGCCAGCAAATGCAGCAATTAAATAAAACACTTACATGAATGTAATCTGTCTGAAGATTTTGTTTTTCTCATTTTGTTGAACTGGCAGCATAGCTGGTCCTAAAAATTAGCAGGAAAAAAAAAAAGGAATGAGTCAAGTTAGGCTGTGATAAATGACCTAGAGTGTGTGGCCTTCAAGAGCACATACAGCTGCATCATTTATTGCAGTCTCCATGTTCACCATTTGCTTATGTGGGACAACACAGGCTCTCTCTTCCACATCTGTTAAATGCTTTAATTTTAATCAAAAACCAGTGAATCCACATGGATAAAACTGTCTGGCTTTTATTTCAAGAATAATACTTCTTATCTTGTTGTCCTGTTTTCTTAAAAATCACCCTATTGTCTTTTTTGCTGGCACGTTCATCCTACTACTTAGCCAAAACCACAAGGAGGCCTTTGCAGTGGGGCCAGCCGCAACATCTGTCCCCCTTCCACCAGCCTCCAGCGCAAGGTCTCTTCCAGCAGTAGGAAGAGGCACTGGGCACCTTCCCTTCCCAACGCAGGCTGGCTCCTATCAGGGCCTAATGGACCCCCAGCCACCTCCCCCCGCAGGGTTTTGGCGCAGGAGCAAACCTCCCTCACCACATCAACGTTCAGGGGCCTGGGAGCTCCAGGGGGCAGGACCCACCGGCTGACTGCAGCCCCCAGGCCCCAAGTTGGGTCAAGGGCAGTAACAGGGCTCCTCAAGAGCCCTGAGATGGTACCCAGGGAGCTCACTCAGGGCAGAGATACTCCCCTTCGCAACATCTGGGGCAGATCTGTGGGCCCTGCAGCGACAAAATGGCACACTCTGGTCTGGGGAGTTGGGCAGAGTGGAGGTCCCAGCCTGCTGGTACCCTCATACCCCAACACCCAGAGATATCTAAACACTCAGAAGCAGATCTGTGCTACCAGTGGCGAGTTTCAACAGTGCAAGGTGGCTTTCCCAAAAGGGCCAGGACAAGGCTGGTCCCACAGCTACAGCAAGGGCTTTCTCCAGTCAGAGGTGGGGGCTGCCATCAGTGGCCACCTTCCCAGTAGGAAGCCCTGAAGCACTTGCCCAGCACCATCTCCACGGTACCCAAGCTTATTCAGATAGCTCATCTCCCCCTTTCCCTTCTTAAATAGTGCTCTCTCCTGATTTGCTTTGACTCTCACAGTTGAGAAGTCATTTTTAAAAGTTAATGCTCAAGCGAGTCTTGCTGCCGAGGCCTCCCCAATGGTTCCTCCACCCAGTAATGGCTCTAATTCAGTTCCGGAAGGGCCAGGCAGTGCAACACGAGCTCCTTTGCCTGTCAGGGGATGGCAAAGTGTTAGCTGGGTCTCTTCCCTTCTGAGCAGCGCTCAGACAGGCAGAAACATCCTTCAGTGTTTTATGAGAATATCGTCACATCCTTCACACACAGTCCTTGGGAAACAAACCATCCATATATCTAGAAGTGCTGCTTGAAAGTATCCCCCAAGAGATTTTGATGGAAAAATCTAGTCTTCCATGATTTTTGAGAAATTTTTCAAAATTTTTTTTAAAACAATTTACTTAGTTTTCAAAACTATCTGCCTTCACTATTCTTTTTTTTTTTTTTTTTTCATCAAAAGGCCAGCCATCTGAAATCAGAAGTATTTAGACTTTTAAATGCCACCCAGATGTTTCCCAGGAATGAGTTTTGAATATCTTGTGTCACCATTCACATTTCTGATGGACTTAATTGTCTGTCATCAACCATAGATGGAACATCATTTTTAATAGGAAAGAGGTAAGTTACCTTTTATGGGTTTGAAAACCCCATTTAGACACTGCAATATAAAGGAAGAGGTTGAAGAATTAGTAGGAATGTGCTCTGGATCTGATATTTCACTGGCCTGCAATCTGCACAATCATTCAAGCAAGCATAAAAATTCAGTTTTTTTAATTCTCTGCCATGTTTTTCCTGCTTTTATCAGAAGAAAACATCTGTTTTATTTACATGGCTGAATTGGCTGTACCCTCAAATTTTCAGGCAAGCTAGTTGTTGTATTTTAATGAAAATTACCTTTTTCATTTCCCACTCAAGACTATCGCTTTCCTCTGAGATTGTCAATAACAAATGTCTCCTGCAGTGACAAGAAAATGAACTCGAGTGCTTGGGAACTACACTTGCAGGTATTAAAACATTTCAAAATCGTATTTGTTTGAAATCAGAACAGATGCACTAGTTTAGAGATTACCTAAAACAAAAATACTTTTTAAAAGCCACTATAATCTATTATTACTTCAACTTTTATATTTCGCTTCATTACATTAAACTTCAGTGAATGTTTCTGTGTAAAAATTTAACACAGAAAATAATGAATTTATGAACAGACAGTATTTTATCATTAGTAGTTACTGATCACCAGCATAGCTTTCTCCTAATACTACTAAGTAAAACAGAAATACTCAGTGTTAATACCCAGCCATAAAAAGAAGATATCGTTAGAAGGCCTATAACAGAAAAGTTCAAGGAAATTTAGTTTTATTTTGTTCCTTCAAAAAAAAGAGAACATTTGAAATTTCCAGCTACTTTTTTTTCCTCCATAAAGTTATTTCATTGCAGCTCAATCAAAATGAGTTTTTGTTTTGACCTCATTGCAGTGCTTTATCTCCCTTTAACCTGTTCAACCTGCATATATAACTGCTATGTCATCTTGATTTACTATTAAGCATAATGTTATTTGTACTAAAAAGATAAATGATAAAATGAAAAAAATTATGTTCATCATTCTTCATCAGCAACTGCGAGAGAGAGATGCATGCCTGAAACCAATCTGGATTAATTCCATCATCTTTTTTTCTAAAACAGAAGTATTTCATCAGGACAAGTTAGCTCAATTTTAGCTAGTGTGAAAACAAAAATATAACTGTTTCCTCTGTTTCATGGTCAGAAATTATTTTCACAAATTGATCCGTTAATGTCTGCAGAACAAGAAATGTGACCTTATGTTTATCTTTCTCCACTTAATAAATGCTGTTTGATATTTTCAAAGCCATGTTGGGGATTAGAATATGCATTAATTCTGGTCTTAAATATAGCCTATGGCTCTTCAACAGCCTTAAAAATGTTAGCTATTTTCTATAAGAAAACATAAAATCATGTCTGCTACTACATATAAATATTCAAAAAAGCTGTCCGATTTAATTTTTGCCTTTGAAAAATTAAGCACAGTTATTAAAAAGAAATTGGCATATATTGTAATTTTTTTTTTGTCTGTAGCTGAAAATTTAAAACAATCACAGTCTCTTGCTTTTGGCGAACTTCATTCTGACATCACTTAATTAATCCGTTGTTTTTTTTTTCCTGAGTCTTCATATGTGGCCACCATTTACTTTGTTTAAAAGTAAGACATGCACATGTATTTGCATCCTATATGCAGAGGGCTATTCAATCTAGATTTAATCACCATGCAGTCTGCAATTCACATAACTAGATATAGTGATAAAGATAGCTACCAACATAATACTTGTAAAATGCTAAATATTATACCCCAGAAAAAATACCAATGAGACTACAGAAGATTAGCAGTTAGGTTGACATTATCTCCATATTTTTTAAAACCTGCAAGATGATGTCAGAGTTGCACTGATTCACCTTAGGTAGCATAAAGTAAGGAAATAAGCTTATCTTCAGCTCAGAGATATGCAATCTGAGAAGCCTGTTAGAAGCCATTTTGCGTCAGCTGTTATGTCTGATGGATACACAACAAATTATGAAGGAATGGGATACCTCACAAACCTGGAACGCAATATGCCCTTTGTAATCAAATATCCATGCCCATATGCTTACCTCACAGTAAATCTGTCATTACATGCACGTGGGCCAATTGCCACGTGAAAGAGGATTTCTGCAGTGTTACCCCCATAGGAGACACGTAGAAAACAGTCACGCACAGGTACTAATATTTCTCTTACACAATTATTCTCTTAAAATTTCTGATCAGTATTTCAAATGTCTCATTAAAAGCTCTGAATTTAAGCTACGGTGGCAAATTTAATGAAGTCACAGGTTTATGTTAATTCACATGCTCCTTTTTCAGAGTCTCCAGCGCACACCCAGAGCTGCAGGAGACCAAGTCTGCAAGGCAGATTCAGAACCGGATTCCCTAGAGCTGGAACTGTGCAAGTCTAGGTTTTGACAGGTGCTGTTTTTCTAATTAAAACTTTTCACGTAGGGAAAATGAAACAAAAGAATTTCACTGATTTCCAAAAGGAATCCTCTCAGGGTGGTTGTGCAAGGATGCACAAAGAATAAGGACAGGGAAATTACAAGTCCTAACCAGAATCAAGCAGAAGACAACAGAATGTAATTGGAAGGATTTATGACAGCAAGAAAATGACAGGAAACTCTGAACCGCACAGTTTTATACCTCATTGGAGAAAATCAGAAACTAAACCCTGATTCAAACTTCTGAATGTCTGGTAACACTTTGGTGATAGTTTCAAACATATAAATGAGCCTAATTTTAACAAAGAAAAACTCCACAAATGAAAGACGTCTTTTTAGGGGGGCTGGTTTTTTTTTTGTTTCGGTTTGTATTTTTTTTTTCTTCAGTCTCCCAGCAAAACCTGACCTTCATAAATGCTAGACCCAGCTCTACTTAGCCTGTACAACAGGAAGAAATCCCTGCTCAACATAGCAGGACAAGCTATTGGTTTTTTTTACTGCCGTGAAACAGAACATCACACATTTATTTTTGTTCTGGAGTGGAAAAAACTGAAAACACTGTAACAGATCACTCAGAGATAACAGACTCAAGAACTTAAGAATGGTTTGGCCAACATCTGCCAGGAATGGCAAAGGTTTAGTTAACCCTGCCTTACAGCAAAGAAAGAGATTGGAACAGGATGAACACAAGCTTGAATGCACATATTATTTGCATATATTAAGTATACCAATAGCTGATATTAAAATTTCGAGTCGAGAGAAAATGAATCAGTTGTCAAAACTTAATAACTTACTGTTTCAACTTTTTCCTATCAAAGTTTGTCAGAATCAATTCATTTCCTCTAACATTTCAACTTCAATAAGAGTACAGTTTTGATGAAAAACTGTCAAAAAAAAATCAGACAGCTCTTGTGAAGTTTATTACACAGCACAGTTCACACTTGTGTTCTGATTTTCTTTGGGGGGGGGGGCTAATGTGGTAGCTTCTGTAGGAAACTGCTGGAATCATAGAATCATAGAATGGTTAGAGTTGGAAGGGACCTTCAAAGGTCATCTAGTCCAACCCCCCTGTAAGGAGCAGGGACATCCCCAACTAGATCAGGTTGCTCAGAGCCTCATCCAGCCTGGCCTTGAACGTTTCCAGGGATGGGGCCTCCACCACCTTTCTGGGCAACCTGTTCCAGTGTTCTATAACTCGCATCGTAAAAAATTTTTTCCTAATATCCAATCTAAATCCACCCCCCTCTATTTTAAAACCATTACCCCTCGTCCTATCACAACAGGCCCTGCTGAACAGCCTCTCCCCATCTTTCTTGTAGGCCCCCTTGAGGTACTAGAAGACTGCTATCAGGTCTCCCCAGAGCCTCCTCTTCTCCAGGCTGAACAGCCCCAACTCTCTCAGCCTGTCCTCATAAGAGAGGTGCTCCTGCCCTTTTATCATCTTTGTGGCCCTCCTCTGGACCCTCTCCAACTGGTCCATGTCCTTCTTGTGTTGGAGGCTCCAGAACTGGACACAGTACTCCAGGTGGGGTCTCACCAGGGCAGAGTAGAGGGGCAGAATCACCTCCCTCGACCTGCTGGCCACGCTCCTCTTGATGCAGCCCAGGATGTGGTTGGCCTTCTGGGCCGCAAGGGCACATTGCCTGCTCATGTTAAGCTTCTCATCCACCAGCACTCCCAAGTCCTTCTCCTCAGGGCTCTCAATCCATTCTCCACCCAGCCTGTATTTGTGCCTGGGATTGCCACAACCCAGGTGCAGGACCTTGCACTTGGCCTGGTTGAACTTCATGAGGTTGGCACGGGCCCACCTCTCCAGCCTGTCAAGGTCCCTCTGGATGGCATCCCTCCCTTCCAGCGTGTCGACGGCACCACACAACTTGGTGTCGTCGGCGAACTTGCTGAGGGTGCACTCTATCCCACTGTCCATGTCACCAACAAAGATGTTGAACAGGGCCGGGCCCAGCACGGACCCCTGAGGGACGCCACTCGTGACTGGTCTCCACATGGACATCGAGCCGTTGACCACCACTCTCTGAGTGCGGCCATCCAGCCAACTCCTTATCCACCGAGTGGTCCGTCCATCAAACCCATGTCTCTCTAGTTTAGAGAGAAGGATGTTGTGCGGGACAGTGTCAAAAGCTTTGCACAAGTCCAGGTAGATGATATCTGTTGCTCGTCCCTTGTCCACCGATGCTGTCACCCCTAGAAATCGCTCCCCTTTGTTTAGTGGACTTGGCCGGGCCTAGGGCGGACCCGCTGCTGGCCAAGGCCGAGCCAATTGGTAGCAGAACGTCCTGTGATAATGCCTCTGCAATAATGTATTTAAGAAGGGGAAAACAGGAAAAAAAAAAAGGGGAGAAGATGTGAAGCAGCTGAGCAGGGGCAGAGAGGGGGAGGTGTGAGCCTTGTGAGCCTTGCAGGCCTCACCCTCTGGCCTCCCGCCGGGCGGCCGACTGGGCCCAACATAGCCCAGCCCAGCTGCAAGAAGTGGAGAGGAGATGAGAAGTGAATAAGATGTAAAAAGAATCCTGAGAGGCGTCTGCCAGCCTGTTGTGAGGAACGGCTGCAGACGCCAAGGTCAGTGAAGAAGGAGGGGGAGGAGTAATGCGGCTCCTGGCCAAGATTCCCCTGCAGCCTGTGGTGCAGCCCATGGTGGAGCAGGTTGTCCCCCTGCAGCCCATCGAGGTCTAAGGAGGGGCAGAGATCCACCTGCAGCCTGTGGAGGACCCCACGCCAGAGCAGGTGTAGGCCTGAAGGAGGCTGTGGCCTGTGGAGGGCCCGCTGGGACAGCTGTTCTAGAGGGACTGCACCCCATGGAAGAGATGACCCATGCCGGAGCAGTTTCATGAAGGACTGTGGCCCATGGGAGGGACCCCATGAAGGAGCAGGGGAGGAATGCGAGGAGTTCTTCCCCTGACCATGAAGCAGCGGCATGAAACAACATGTGATGAACTGACCGCAACCCCCATTCCCTCTTCCCCCCTGTGCTGCTAGTAGTAGAGATAATGTTAAGCCCTGGAAGAGGAAGGGGTGGGGGGAGGTTTTCTTGTTCCCTGTCTCATCCTCCTGCTAGTTTAGAAATAAATGAATAGTTTTCCCCAAGTCGAGTCCGTTTTGCCCATAACGGTAACTTTAAGGATTTTTTCCCTATCCTTATCTCAAACCTCGAGCCGTTTTTCTTATATCATCTCCCCCTATTCTCTTGGAGGGTGGGGGGAGCGAGAGAGAGTCTGCGTAGTCTGGTTCCGATCAGGGCTGAACTATGACAGCTTGTTACATTTTCCCTGACAGTCAAAGTGCAAATTCGTTCACCAATGCACATTCAATAATACCATGGTAATTCATAAAAAGAAAGTAATTACAATCAGAGGAAAAGACCACATGGCTGATCTCAACAAAGGGATTAACATTTCCCGTCTCAAAAATATCATTACAAGAGACTCAAGATGAAGGAAGATGAAGCAAAGTTAGTAATTAGAGATGCTGAGTATCCCAAAAATTTTAATGCAAAGGCAAATGCATAACTGTTATGCATTCCTTTAGTTAAAACTTATCACAATAAAGTGGCTACAAGTACATGTTAGGAATCTGAAACTCAGGGACAGAAAGAGCAGCAAACTTAGGAAAGTCCTTTAAGTTAAGCCTTTGAAAGAAGTTTAAAGGAAAATCACATCCTCTTGCAAGCCAAACCATAGTTTGCATGAACCATGAAGACATCAGTGGGGAAGCAGCCTCTGGGGCTGCTTGAACTGTGTGTCTACTCAGGCAGGGAACAGCTAGCACTAGGAATTCAGGCCAGTTCATCAGGATGGACATTGCTTCAGGACACTCATAGCAACCGTGTGGCCACACTTCACATGCATGGAATTTGGCGAGGTCTAGATAGCACATTATAAACACCCACCCCAGCTTACTGTACAATAGCCTCTCTGTACAGGAAAACTGATTACCTATCAAAGGACCAAAGGTTACTCAATTACTCAGTCAGGAATATTTGTTTGCTAGAGTGTAGCTTAGCCCACTCCTGCACTACCTGTGATTCCAGCATTCCCCAAAACTTGCCCTCCTGGACTGCACATAGCCTTATCAGTCTAAAAAAGTAATTATTCAGTTACAGGGTTTTAAATAGTATCCCAAACACTTCTAAAATCTCATTTCACTCTATAGCAAATATCACTATTACTTACTTATAACAAATCACAGTAGAAATTACTCAGAAAAACGCTGATTCTATTTTAAGTCAGCACATGCCCTTTCTTTGATTTCAGTGGACATAGGGGTAATCTTCAGCGTATTCCAGTAAAACAGCAACTTCACTAAGGAATATGAGTGCACACATATACTTCAGAAAAATCCTTATAATATTTAAGACTTGGCATAGGTTAGAATCTCCTTAGGTTTCTCAGGGAAGAACCTGTTCCCTTCCTTATGCTGGGGGACTCTGATACACAGCTGCCAGCTATCATTTCACCTGACTTAAAATTTTCTACAAAGTCCACCCATTATCCTACTCCCTAATATTTTTTGTTTATTTTCT
Source organism: Chlamydotis macqueenii (assembly GCF_036417535.1). NCBI lineage: Eukaryota > Metazoa > Chordata > Aves > Otidiformes > Otididae > Chlamydotis > Chlamydotis macqueenii. The sequence continues at coordinate 95,212,478 of NC_141556.1, read as the reverse complement.
TTTCCCTTTTGCCCTGTTTGTAGCTAAAACTGACTTAACAAGTATTGATTTTCTTACAGTTGAATTTGCTGGTTCAAAAAATAAGATTTTATACTGCTACATCCCCATTCTTATTTTCCATGCACCTGTTTCCAAACATGCTAAAGGCTTCTACTTTGCAGCTTAGCAAAAGGTGGTATCTCCATGCTACTACCATTGAAGAGAACCAATGGCATAGTATACTAGATGTTTTACAGTAGGGGAGTCGATATTGTGCTTTTAAAACAATTTTAGAATTCCCATAATTTGGTGGAAGCCATCTGCAGGCTACTGGCACGATATTTTAAGAACTGCATTGCTAGACAAGAAGAATATGAAGGAGTTATTTTGTCACATGTAATAAGATCTAGTCACCGAACATCTATTCCAGTAGCATTGAACCCTAAGCTAGTTTTCAACATCCACAAGGTCAAAAGTAACCCACACAAGTTAAGAGGTTAAGTGGACTTGCTAAATTCTCCCAGTTTAAGCAACATGGCTGTCATTATCAATACCTTGCTATAGGAAACCTTCAGATGCCAAGTGCATGATGATCTATCCTATGCCTTTAAATCTGGGATAATCACAAGCCCTTTATTTCACTCTCCCAAGGCCTGTGTACTGCTACACACAGGTAGGAATAGAAGGATCAAGACACGGAGTATAGTTCAAAATTTAGAGAGAGACAGTACTTATTCATTCTGTTGCAAGACCCAGGCCCCTCCCTCCCCCTAGAAAGTCCTGCTTTCCTACTAGATGGACAAACTGACCTGTGCTCCAGCTCATAGATTAAAGTTATATTATCCACATGCAATCAGAATTTCACATGTGTATTAAATAAAAAAGGAGTTACACTGATTACAAAGAAGCTTTCTGCAAGTCTACGATGTCTGAGCTGAAGTGTTCATTGCAACAGATAAGTGAAGTTGTATCATCTTGTCTCCATTCTCCAACTGAACCAAATATATTAATAAGTCTTTCACCTCATAGAATTGTTCCTACCAATGCAATGCAAGTGTTTCTGGCTACAGTCAGAGGTATTTTGGCACTCAGGGATGTAGTGAGGTGTTCAATATTTAATTTTACTGTGTTCAGATTTTTTTTCTTAAGTAGCCAAACAAGAAGGGTGTATACCTTGCCACTGCAATTTCTAGTTCTTAATATTTAAGAAAAAAAAAAAAAAAAACCAGCAAAACGTCCCTTTGACAATAACGACCTCAAAACACACATCAGCCACCCAGTTAAGTTTCCATGTCAGTCAGGATCAACTGCCCAAGTGTTCACGGGAAGAATGAACCAGTGAGGAATGGATGGAGTTGAAAAAAAGTCATGTTAAAATTCAAATAAATATTCCTGGAGAATGTCCTGCCCTCCTCTGCTAGTTCTAATGTCAAGTAATTATCAGCTTCCAAGTGCTGCTGGCCATCATCATTTTCACTTCTGAAAAGAACTGACAGCATGTAGTAAGAACTGCTTTGATTGAGAAGTGATACGATAATAGTTGATGATCTTACACTCTGCCAGGCTTGTCTAAGCAGATAAGAAGGTGCAGAATCAAAGTGATGTCACGGGGTACTAGAAAATCTACACCAGCTTGAGATAAGTGCATTGCTGTGCCCATATGCACTCTTGCAAGGTTTTCCAAGAATCTCTCAATGAAGTAATGCTGAGAAATGAGTGGAAGGTTCTAACTGAGACACAGCTCATGGTGAGAAATCCCTGAAACTACTAGTCAGCCTATAAATTGGACCATGATCCTCTACGACCAAGCATTAACAACAAGCCTAGAATAGTTTGCTGTAGCATACTTTAAGTTAAAAAAGTTGACCCCATTTCTCTACTGCCAACATGCTCTAATCACTGCAGGCTTATTTATGCTTATTTAAGTTGATGGCATAAGTATCTCACAAGCACAGCAACACCTTACAGAGGTAGGATTGGCCTCAGTATTTTCCAGGACCCAATAAATATTCGTAGTGAAGAGTCTTAATAACAAAAAAAAAAAAAAAAACAAACAAAAAAAAATTATGCCTATCAAGAAAGGTGGTTTTGCAGAAATATTCACATATTACTTTCACAGAAAGCCTTGGTAAAATATTAGTACTACCTCTGCTGGAGAAAAGTGAGATCTTTATACGCATGGTGTCATCTGCATTGGCAGAAAGGAACTGAATTGCTCTTGATGAGATACAGCAATAGATCACCCAATTCATAGCATGGACCTAAGTGCCACTGTCTTCCCCTAAAATAGAAAGCTTATGGAATTTCTTCTTTCAATGAGGTAAAAGTTATGGGGATAAATAACTACAATCTGTTATTCCATTCCCTCTGCAATGATTTATGCAAGTCTTGCAATTTCACCTGCTCTGTAGGGAATTCCTCATGGACAAATTCCTTTTTCACTTGATTTGCTTGTTACCGTACTCTTAGCTGGCCCTATAACACAATTTATGACAGCTTAGAACTTCCTTTTGCATGTCAATGCAAGCTGACAATTTACACAACTTGACTCACTTGGGAACCCGTAATTCGCCTTTGCTACATGCACCCTTAAATTGTGGTTTGGAAAACATTAGCCTTTCAAACATAAATAAACTGGAGAATTAAATCACATTGCTAATGTATACACTACTTGAATATTAAAATATCGCTGAATAGAAAAAGAACTTATCTGCAATGAGCAAAGACTCAAATATGATGTGCTAATAATACATTTCATAGGAGAAAATATGAGTGAAAATAAACACCCTATGGATTTACAGCCAGTGATGAGTTTAGCTCATTTGAATTAAGAATGAGGTGTAATACAATTAAAATTAATAGGAAGCTGGTACAAGATTATTTTTCTTTTAATAATACTTTAACAATACTTCATTGCCATTCCAAATTCCCAGAGTCTTTTCAGCTTGAAAAGTCACTCAAATAATGACTTTATTCTCAGTAAACCAGTATGGTTTGAAACTATAAATACATCTGCTTAGACACATGGGCTGATTCTGCCAAGTCTTATGCACATGTTTACATTTTACAGAAACAAATACTTTGACTCCACAGACCTTAAAAATTAAGCACCTGCCTACATATAGACATCTTTGCAAGAATCTTCTGCAAAGCTTATTAATATTCATTTTCTCGTCTGTAGTGAGAAGGAAATGACACAAATAGGCCTCAGCATATGTGCTTAATTTTACATAAATAATCCAGTTAACTTAATTGTTAATATTCATGTGCATAAAGTTAAGTGCATAGATATTTGCCAGATGGGGAAGTCTGTGACTGGCTTTCATCTGAAACCACTTGTATTTAAATGTTGGCATATTTGCCCAATGCTCCGTAGAAATTCATCTCAGAGGTGTGTGACGCAAATTGGTTCACAATAGGGAGGTGCATGGTTTGGAGATAATGTCTCTCCAAATTAAATGATTTATTTTGCAAAACATGTGGTTTAAGTGGTGAGATCAGGTTGAGAAGTGTACCGAGATGAATTCTAAAATTTATCTTTTATTTTCACAAAGAAAACTAATCCTGCATAATACCAATGCAAATCAACCTAAAGTTCAACCACTTAACACACAGTGTATATGACATTTTGAAATTACATAAATTAAAACCTACTATTCCTCCCCACTCTCCTCCCCAAACAAAAAACCAAACAAAAACAAAAACAAAAACAAAAAAACCAAAAAAAAAAAAAAACCCCAAACAGTAGTTATCTGAGGATACTGTGAGGACATCTCCACAGGACATCTATACATTTAAACCTACAGAGCATCAATACAGTACACACTTCATCACAACCAATACACTGATATAAGATGGCTCAACAATCCTTTCCTTTTTTTCCCTGCTGTAGCCCAGAAGTATTTTCTTTGACAAGAAAAAGGAGTCATACTTCTTTTGCTGCATAAGAAACTGAATTATGTTAGAGCCAGTGCTGAAGAGCAACAGAAAAAAAGGGATCCAAAATCCTCATTTAATCTCAAAGGAGTAATTTAGTTTGCTCAACACTGTCAAACCCATTTGACATGAAATTCCAGACTATTGAAGAGTGTTTCTTCCTCTAATTTATTTCTATTTATTTTTATTGTACTTTGTGTTTTGATCCCTCTTTATTGTACCTGGGAGGTAAGCTCCTCCACATCATTGTTAAAGGAAAAATAATAACTTTGAGAAGTATTTTAACGAATCACATTTCATGCTGAAAGAAAACACCGTAATTTTCCAAACTTCATGCACACACAAAACAACAGATGTCCCTCTTGCAAGCTTCCTAGAATATAAGACCAGCTACACAACCCAGATGTAATGTTTTACCCATCCCAACGCATTTCTAATAGGTTGAAAACATATCTAAAGGCAAACAACTCCAAAAAGGCCAGATATATTTCATGGCTAAAGGCGAAAATGTGCCCCAAATATTATAAATAGCAAGACATCCATAAGGAAGAATCATTTCAAGAGGCTGTTTTACCAGTGTAAAGACACAGTGCATGGAGCACAAGCATTCCAGGTGAAAGCTCCTGTCCTTACATCGATGCTCTGTTATTATTATGGTCTGCAGCTGAGTCACTGCAAATGGAGATGAAAACAATCATCATACATTCTCATTACCTGCAGCCTCCTAGTCTGAGACAAACATACTGAGAGAAGAAGCCAAATAGTTATAAAGAAAACAGTTATTTGGTAAGTACGATGCTTTTCTGTTATAATGTCATGCTGCCCTTCCTCCCCATCCACAAGACAATCTCAGAGCTCTCTTCAGTGCTGCAAGAAGAAATGCCTCAAGACTTCTGAACCTATTAAACACTTTGCTTCCCTTGCTTGCCTTTCTCAGTGTATCAAAAATATTAATACATGAACATCATTAGCCCAAGTTCACACTACTGCCAGAGTTGCAACACATTCTCTATTAAGAAAACACAGGAAATCCCAGAGCAGCTATAACAAGTCTGGGATGCCCAGAGAGAGCAAGAAGCTTAGGCTGGCTTCAACAGCCTCTCTACCCTTAAAGTACTCCACAGAAAGGAACTAGTTTTGGAATCTTAATGTGAACCTTATTAGTTACGTGATCATATATACCTACCCCACATAAAAAACTGCACAGGCAAGAATGCATATGTTTGTTCCTCAAATTTTAGGGTTGCCATATTACAGAACACTCCCTGTGTATATGTATGCATATAACTACATATACAGTAATTTTGCCCAAGAGGACACATGTTTAAAAAAAAGAGAAAGCAAATTCATACTTACAGTCTGACTGAAAAATGCAATCTTCTGAGAAAGGGATCTTTTAGATGTTTCAAATGGAAAATCCAAACTACTACAAGTTCAATGTAACCATCACAAGTTTTTTTTGTGAAATTAATTTTTTCAACAAATATTTCTTGATAGAAGTGTTTGATGAGTTAATTGCAATGCATCATCAAATTTTCTGGGGGAAAAATAGTATATATACAAAAGCAATCGGGTATGACTATGATGAACTATTCATTCAGTGAATTTACACAAAAACAGAGGTTCTTTTTCATTTTTCTGCCCTCTAATATATTCCATGACAAAAATCCACAAATTTGACCTGACTTGATAAATACTTTCAAACAGGAAGGAAGAGAGGAATATGGAAGCATTTTGACACTTTAAAAATAGAACAGCACATCTATTTTGAAACTAACCTCATATTTAAATGTTTAAATACCTTCAAAAGATAACTGAGTTTTGTACCAAATGTTTTCTGCAGCCATAGCATTTGTAAATGAACATAATTACTTCCTTCAGATCTTTGCATTACCAAAAAAAAAAAACCTCAGAACCTTGCACATGAAGTCAACACGAGCCTTCCTCCCCACATACACGATGCTTAAGTTTTGTCAGTAGATTGAAAAATCCATTAATTGCACCACCCTAAGAGTTTTATTGCCCTGTAACATCATGCTGGATTGTAGTTTCTGCTGTAAAGAGTGTCTGGATGCATTCCTGCTGAGTTACATACTGTGCCTAAACTTGGCTCTTTGTCTTCTGTTATTACTGGTCTGTTCTCATCTTTTATCTATTGCCAGTTGTTGGTATTAGTTCTTGAATGTGTTCACTAAGTCTATGATTTATCCTGTGTTACTAGCAGTAGTGCAAGAAAAGGATGTTATTTCACAGTAATTCCATGTTTCTCCTGTTCTTGCTAGAAGAATTATGTCCTGATAGGTCCTTCAGATAAGAAACTACAAGAAAACTTCTTGTGAAAAGCAAACACATTTCTTTTGACAGGTGGAAAGGCACTAGCATCTTGAGTACAGTCTGTGAAGACCAGAAGACGACAAGGGTGCCCACATAATGGTTTTGCATGTATTAAAGCAAACAGGACTCATGCAGGCACAAAATACATTGCATATGCTACTAGACTACAGAGAGCTTCTGGTGGGAGCAGCTTTAGAAGGACTGCCAATTACAGAAGTGAGGTCTTATTCACCTCAGGACTGGTAAGAACAGAAGGAAAAAAAAAACCCAACCTGTGTCAAACTCAGAGATCCAGGCCAACCCAAACGCAGAGATTAAAAAAAGTACCCAGCAACCCCCATTAAGTTACACGTAACCAAGACTGAGGAAGAGACAGACAAAAGAAACTTCAGGTTTTGTCTAAGTTATGCTGCCAATCCATTACTCTTCAAGTTTCTCAAATCACATTCTTCTCTGTCCTATGGTTGCTAATCCAGTTCTATTAAGATACATGTGGTTGAGCAACTGGAGAAGCAGAGGCAAGCTTTTTTAGAAGCATGTCTAACCTTCTGCATCACAAGCACTTATGCAGCACTTACTTTTCCCCACTGAGTGAGGCTTCCAGTGGTTGAGAAATTATATATTTTTTAAAAGTCATTTGTCACTAAAGTTGGACAAGACACTGCAGATAACTTCCTATTTATTTACATTTTAGCAGTGTCCATTTTTTGTAATTGGAATTTGAAAGTGTAAATGTAAAGAATACAAAGCAAATCTTTTTATTATTACAATTTTCATGCTTCCCTGGACATAACAGTCAGGCAAGACACTTAGTTTTCAATAATATTTTACTACAAAAGTAACAATTTCAGCCATAACTTGTAATGTGAAATAGTTAAGCAGGGAACTGAGCCTGTAAGCTCTTGAAAAGTGAGAGGTCACTTAGAAGGCAGAATCTCAATTATGGTTTTAGCAAGAGTGGAGAAATAGGAAGTGTCACATTATTTTGACTAAGTTTGTTCTCTCTTGAGCTAATACTTTCAGAGACAATAGTTTCATTTTGAATTAAAACTGGTTTCTGAAGCTTTCCACATCTTCAGCACCAGCTAAAGACAACATGAATATCAACAATCTCATTAAAAACTTGGTCACTATTGAAAAAAAAAAGAAAATCTAGAAAGTTTCAGCAGAAGACAAAGTTGTCACCTTATTTCTCTACTGTTCCTATGTGTAGCTCTGGGGAAAACAGTGAACTAGGGGGATGGGAGAAAGATTAAAGAATAAATTATATGCACTTATTGTCTTTGACCATTTGTGCTGTGTTAACTATAGTATCATAAACATTGATTTTTTTTTTTTTTTTTTAGCAAATGAGTAATACTGGTGCTTTCAACTTCACAGCTTAACACATGTTGCTGGTATGAATGTTCACAGAAAGGAAGGGTTCCAGTTACAGACAGGATTATCTGAAAAAAAAAAAAAAAACAAACCTGTAAATGAAATCACAATCAGCTTGGTATAGATGTCCTATGTATGTGTCATACAGCCTGCCTCTGCATCCCATGGGGTTTTATGCTCACATGTATAATCCATTGTCATCATCAGCCACCACACTTCTGCACTGATCCGCTAACCCAGGTTGTCTGGCCCAGACACTCACAATTTCAGACTTGGAAGTTTCTGTGCTAATTCTCCAAAGATTACTTATTCTCATACTTAATTCTCTAAAGATTACTTATAATAAGGCCTCCTTAGAGAGCCCTCAACAGAAGACGAAAACCCACACAGTTTATCACAAGTATCTGATAGGGTCTCAGGGGAGCTTGGGATATTCCACCCCCCTCCTCAGTTATCACAAACAGCAGCATTTTGCTAATGGAAAACAATGAGTATTTATTCAGAAAGGATCAGTACCCCCACTTGTGCAGCGAAGGAGCAGAAACATTGTCTAAATAAGCCAACACAGCCACAGAAACCAACCACCATTTGAAATGGAGACGGAGATCATAAACAGTGCTTTGCATCATTTCACCATTTCTGCCCACAACACTACTAACTCACATAGATGAGGCCCTTAAATACACCCAGCTCCCCTTGTGGGAAGGAACAGGATACAGTGCACAGTCCTCATCTGTATATTTTCCTCCAAACTGTGTATTTGTGTACCCAGTGGGATGACATTTTTTGATTTAGTTGTCAGTAAACAGAACTTTATATTATGCTCCTGTCTTTTTGCTTTCTTAGCTAACAGACTACAGTGAATAAGGGTTATTCTGTCATTTTTTTTTAAATTGTTTTTTGAATTGAGGTATTTTTCATAAAGCTAGACCTGTTCATTATTCATAGAAAGCATATTGTTATGAAGTCTGACATTGTGTTTTGGGACCATTATTCTGAGGGCAAGCATTCAGATTCATCTCCAACTCTCATCTTGCCTCTATACCTCTTCAGACACCTCAAATATGAGGAAGGTGCCAGTACTGAATGCATGTGAGTCAATAGGATGGGTCGATTAAAGAACTACTACTCCATTTTCAGCATTCATCTCTACTTGTCAAAAAAGCACTCTGCATTGAATCAGGGGGAGAAAATATATGCTTGAAATGAAGACTATGCCTTAAAAAACACTCCCAAAAAAACCCTCAAATCCTTGCCAGTAGAGCATCCAAGCATATATTACTTTATACCTGTGAGTGAACCTTTCACAACTTGTCAACAGTGCTTCAGCACAAAAAGTTGACATGAGAGGGACTTCAGAACACCTGGTCCTAATGGATGCTTCAAACAGACAGTCCACCTCTAGTTCCACATCACTTTTTAAAAACCTCTTGGACATAAACCTCAGTAACATTTAAAAAGTATGACTACCTTAGAGAAAAGTTCATTCATCAATTTCTTAATAGTTTTCCTTTACAAAATACCTATTATCATGATTGATTTCAAAAGATTATTTACAAAGTCTATTAATTTTAGTATCTGTGCTGTGCATTTTATGAAACTGTGAATTTCTGTGGGGCAATGATCTTAGAGAACAGCTTATTCCACTTTGCTGTAAATATGAAGGAAAGAGGTATTTATCTTAATATTGCAGTATGTGCTCTGAGAAGTATGATTTCTTATCATACTTTAATATTTATATAATTCTTAAGGTATACATGAATCTGTAAACCTTCATATCAACAACTATCCACATGTTCTCAAATATCAAAGTTCATTTTTCTAGTACACTCCTGTATCGCCAGCAGTATCTGAAAAAACTTCATAGCATTTTAAAGTAGTTTCTGATGTTTCACAACGTACTTTGTTACTTTTTATAAGACCTGGCAGTTCTCAAACGCATTCACAGGTGCATGCACCTGCACACGTGAAAACCTCTCTAAGGTTTTCTAAGGGCACTATCTGTAGAGAAACACTGCTCAGAAGTCCAGGCTTCAAAATGCCATAAACATCCAGCTTTATAATTTTCTTTCTTGCCCAAGGGCTTCCCACGTGAATGATCAAAGCAGCAAAGACTGCAGAACTTAACAACAGGTCTAGTCAAGCCTTAAAGAATAAGAAAAACAATAAACTTTCAAACAAACATAGATCTAGGCCATCAGCATACAGATGATGCTACCATCTCAAAAGGGGAAGCCCAGCATGAAGTTTATATTCAACATACTGCCCTTGGAACAGATAGGATTTTGGATCAAAATGCTTGGACAGTCTGTTAACCCTAGATCCACCATGCACTAAAAAAAAATCTTGCAGTGTAACTATAAGAATTATTTGGACTGTATTTAGTTATGAGAGCTTCCTTCAGATGTCAAAAACAGATTCAGAAATGTGAATGGAATAAAAAGACCCTAGTGAACCTCATCAGAAGTCCTAGGGGGAAGAAAAAAAAAAACCACTGTTGGAACAATTTGCTTTGAGTCAGTATTACCCTGGGAAAATCTTTCTTTGTGACAGTAACATGGTGCAAACTACCCACAGTACGGTGTCGATCCTCAGCCATCACTGTCAGCAAGTCCGTAGGCTAAGATAGCAAGGAAACAAAGTAAAGTCAGAGTAGAAAAAGATAATTGTCAAGGGGCAAATTTTCAATACATCAAGAGCAGACAATCTGAACAATCATATAGTTAGTTACAGGTTTGCTGGTTTTATCAGACCTTTAGAAGCCATTCTACCAAATAACTTTTATGCTTTAGAGCGTTTTCCATCAATCAATCACAGATGGGGAAAAATAATCAAGTAATACTCCAAAAACATTAGAAAAGTTCAAGTATACCTCAAAGCTGTCCTTTTACCTTGCCACTTTCACAGTGGCTTTTTTTAAAAATCAAGATGTACTTGTTACATAAATAGCTTTAATTCTTTTGTGCCATTGATCCCTGACTCCATCTCTTGAAACAGTAAGAAGATGTGAAAGTTTGACTTTTATTTTCCCCCGACACAATACATCAAGAATTTATTATTTTTTATTCAGTGAATTTCCTTGCCTTATATTTTCTTATGAACAATACTAGATTCTCTGCCTTCTTTATCCCCTGCATTTGTTCTTTTTTCCCCACTCTCAGATTCCTTCTTCCTTCATCCAGCTGACATAGAGTTTCAAGACAGGTAAGTGAGACTAGAAAGAGTGTGATAAGCTTAGGAAACCAAGAAGAGGAGATGGAGTCTTTTCCAAACTGCATGTTCAGATATTGTTTCCTATACTAGACATGAAAACTACAGCCACAAAGCAAATCTTCAGTAGTTTATATAAAAATATTTAGAAGTCCACATCCACAAGATAACATACCATGACAAGCATCACACCTTTGCAGTTGCACCGAGAAGGCAAATCTTTGAGTGTTTCTGACTTAACAACCTTTACATTTCAAAAGGGACCTACTTCTGACACCTGTCCTGGAGAAGGAAACATAAATCCATTGCCCAGGGCTAATCACCTCCCTTTCTTATTCACTTCCTCCTCACATCATAGGATCATAGAATAGTTAGGGTTTGAAGGGACATTTGAAGGCAAACTATTCCAACCCCCCTGCAAGGGGCAGGGACATCCCCAGCTAGATCAAGTTGCTCAGAGCCTCATCCAACCTGGCCTTGAATGTTTCCAGGGATGAGGTATCTATCAGCTCCCTGGGCAACATGTGCCAGTGTTCTACAACCCTCATCGTAAAATTTTTTTTCCTTATATCCAGTCTGAATCTACCTCCTTCCAGTCTAAAACCATTACCCCTCATCCTATCACTACATGCCTTTGGCAAAAGTCCCTCCCCAGTTTTCTTATAAGCCCCCTTGAGGTACTGGAAGACCACTATAAGGTCTCCCCGGAGCCTTCTCTTCCCCAAGCTGAACAGCTCCAACTCTCTCAGCCTGTCCTCATAGGAGAGGTGCTCCAGCCCTCTGACCATCTTTGTGGACCTCCTCTGGACTTGCTGTAATAGGTCCATGTCCTTCTTATGTTGGGGGCTCCAGAACTGGACACCATAGTCCAGGTGGGGTCTCACCAGAGCAGAGCAGAGGGGGGAAATCACCTCCCTTGACCTGCTGACCACACTTGTTTTGATGTGCCCCAGGATGGGGTCATCTAGATCTGAATCACTGTGCAGGCAACCTCTGTCTGCTGAGGCAGCAGAGACATCCACGGTTTAGCCCCCTTCTCTGTGTAAGCCCTTCCAGTGCTTCCTCAGGTTCGTTCTCCTGCAGAGTGAGGGTGAGGAGTCCTTTGTCTCTTCACCATCTCTCACCACACTGGCTTCTCCATGGTCTGAATGATCATATTTTCACACATTTGCCAGCAGAGTTGTGCTTCCTATATTTTGTTAGTCACAGCACAAAGTCTGACTTCCTACTTACCATCTTCATTTTTAACTTTGTCAAATTAGCACAGCCTGCCTCATAAGCATACTGCCTTTTCCATCCTGGGAGTTAAGCCAGGCCACACCTGCACTGAGGTAGAGTTAGTTCCTGGATTCTAGAGCAAGTCCAACAGTTTTTAAGAGAATTAAGGAGCTGATTATCTTACTTATTAAGGTACTGTTATCAGATGACTGAAAGGGACACTGCTGCTTACATGTGTATCCATATTGAGTCAGTCACAATCCAAGCAAAGCATGACTTTGAACAGGTGGAACTGCACTGTCCCAACACTTGTGTTGACCAACTATAATGAAAACTGGCAAGAAATAAGGAGTACCAGAGGCTACAGAATTACTTTCTCAGATCCAGCAAACACAGTTCTTACCTTTGTTCTACTTTCATATTCAGTACAAATGGACAAACTTCTGTAGGTTACTGCCGATTTACACCAGATCAAACATCAAAATCAAGTCTAATAGAAGAAGAAATTGCCTCTCTTAAAAGGTGATTTGCCGCTGTCACCAGAGCTAGTACAATGCTCTTTTAGCAAACAGCAGCTCTGTCTACGGCTCTTCAATCACAACTTGAAGAAACAACAAGGGAATGTTTCCTGTTGAGCTTAGAAATAATAGTAGCTTTAGTTGTTACTTACAAGCAATCTATTCACAATCTCATCCCTTACAGAACACCTCTAAAGGTAAATAACAAAAAAAAAAACCAACCAAACAAAAAAAACACTCTATACAAAATCACTGCATTATCCAGAAGAAAGAAAATGCAAAAATGCCTATTTTACTGATGCCACTACAATGGATACATGACAAAATTATGGTTTTTTTCACCCAGTTCAATTTGCTCCCTACTTATTTTCAGAATACTGCTATAATAGTATTCTCTCATTTTACTCTCCAGTACTTGCTGCCCTCTGCTCACCCAGATTTGGTTCTGCCTGTCTATACACAATGGTCACTGATGCAGCAGCCTTTGAAAAAAAAAGCCTAGGGAACCACACAAACCACAGTTTGTGGTTTCTATCAACATTTTTTTTTTGTTTAAGTTTTGCAAACCTGTAAGAGCCTCACGCTGATCATCAAGACTTGGGGTTGATTAGTGATTGATGTGATTTCCCTACTGTGACAGAAAGCCAAGCCAAAACCCGCAGGAAGTTGCTGCTGAGTCCTGGAAGGTCTGTAATAAAATCCTGCACAGAAGAATGAAAGTCTAGGGAAGAACCACCACAGAAATATACCAATGGAGTCAAAGATGGACAGAAGATCTGTACAGGATACCTTTGCCAAAGTCTACAAGGGGAAATTTTATTTTTTTTTTTTTTAAAAAAGGCTGACCAAACATGTTACACCCCCAGAGCATACCAGTGTAAAAGATAAGCTGTTTAAAACACTAATAAGAAAGAAGGTATGTTAAGATTTGCTGTAAACAAGCAGGTTAATTTAGGCACAAAAAAACCCATGGAATAACAGGGTAAGGAAGGAGGAATGAAAGTGATATAAAGCCTAGCCCACAAGAAAGACTGAAATCTTTAATAAGTTCAGATCAGATACAGAGCTCTCTCTGAACTGATGCACTTCTGGGTTTCACCCATCAGTAGTTATTTCTATGCTGATATAACTCACAAATTAAACTTTTATTAAATGCATTCAGAACTTTCTATTTTTGCACATTCCAGGCACTTCAGATTTTCCATAACTGTCATCTAAAGAAGTCTCAGTCCTGATGTACAGTGGGAGAAAAATGTGCACTGTCTGTAGATATATAATACATGATGGCTGATCCCTTTTGTAACATTTCTCTTGGAATTCCGGTGACATGAACAAACCACTGGAGTTTTACTTTTGTGGGCTTGTATGATCAATGCATTCCCCTTGGATAAAGGATACAGACTTGCTAAAGATAATAATTAGCAACCAAAAATATTTCCCTTCTTTTGCCCTTGAATAGAGTGTGGTTACCTGTCACCCTGCGACTGAATGCACAGTATCCTTCATATCACATTCAGACAGTATGCCAAACACATGTCCTCTAAAAAAAAAAAAAAAAAAAAAAACCCTCTCTAAAACATCCTAACTATTTTTATGTCAACTTTACCAAGAAATTCAACTATAAATCGGATTTTTATAACCCTGCCCATAGCTATTTGATTTGGATTATAACTGATTTCATGTAGAGAGAACAAAGCATATATACAATGTTTCACAGAAAACACAAAATATCAGGCTACATCTTTTTCTTTAAGATTATCCAAAATATCTAGTTATGAGTACATACCTAAAATCCTGTGCAGGTCCAGAGCTTTTCACTCCTCCTTTTGCATTTTTAGTTACCAGGCAGTTATGGCTGAATAGCAAGTAGCCAGGAGTTGAAAGCTAAGGACTTGTTTTACAAATTCATTCCCTTGAACTATGTAATCCTTTGCAGTTTATTCAGATTTCTGACCACTGACAGGAGTATAATGTGTCATACCGCAAAGCCCACTTTATCAAAACATTATAATGCAGATTTCACAAAGACTGTGGCTAATGCATTATGTTTGTCAAACAACATTTCTTGGAAAGTATTTTAATAAACTCTCAATATATTTCTATATTGTACATTTAAAAATCAAATACTGTTTTCATGCATTATATTTTCAAAAGATATTGAAATTGTGTTGTGAGGCTTTAGCTTAAGTTTCCACTTTATTTAAAAATAGACATTTTTCTCCCTTTGTAATTCATTATTAAAATTGACCTCTTTACTTAATATTCACTCCTCCCGGGTTTGTTTGTTTTTTTTTTTTTGTTGGGCTTTTTTTTTTTTTTAAGTAAAGCCAGAAATTACTTTACACAGCTTTCCACATTGTAAAAGGAAGTGAATAGGGCAAATTATTTTAAATAACAGTTACTTTGCAATTGCCCTCCAGAGCCAGAACTGATGAGAAAACATGGCTCAAAGTCAGTTTTTATGGTTCCATTGTCTATTCTTAAATCTAATATATAATTCATGGGATTTATACATACCGGGCAACAAGCTCACAGAATTTCACTTAACTCCATTTGCTGATCACCAACAAGCTTTACATATGTAAAATTACTCCTTAAATACAACCTGGATGAACTGAAAATCATCTCCTAGGTCTCCCTATGCGGCCCAGCTCACCTTGTCTCAGCATCCACCCTATCACCATCCTTTAGCAGCTTTGACTGAGACCAAGCAAGTTCCTGGAGCCAGTGATGGTCTCCGACAGCTTTAGCATCTGTGTACCCCAGATGATGATGCTATCTTGTGGGTTTCATACACAAACTCAGGAGAGGTGAGAAAAAGAAGGCCAGTGTTCGCCAGCTGCATCCCTCATCCTTAACACTGAAGCCTAAGAAACCATCAAAGAAGCCAGCACCCAGAGGAACGAGTCCACTGCCAGCACAAAACTGAGTTTCACCATCTTCAGCAGAGGATGAAGGAATTTCATTTTGTCTCACTGCACTAGCAGAAAAACTTAGTTTTCCCTCTAATTTTCAGAAGCTCTGAGCAAGTCCTGGTCCTGCAGCAAACTAGTGATTTTAATTAAGAACTGATTTCAGGTCTCTTAAGAATATTACAGGGCTGCAGATCCTGGAAGTCTGCTTGGGGGACTGGAAAGGGGGACACACAATCATTCCTATACTTAATTTTTGAAGAAGGTGGAAAAACTATGAGCAGAAGCAAATACATCTTTGTGAGCCTGCAAAGGAACTTAAATGAAAGACATGGGATCAAACTCTTTCAAACTTCCAAAACATACACCTACACTGAATGCAAAGCTACAAAATAGACTACACTTGGTGATAACAGAATCCAAACACCTCTATGAAGTATAGGTCTGTCTGAATGACAAAAAATTATTCCCTAGTAACTTATTTAGCAGCTGACAAGGGGGAACAGAAGAGATTTTCTATGATGAATATTATTGAGCCATATATAAAACTGGTCAAATAGTGACAATACACATTCACAGATAATTTCATCATCAATTGATTCAAACAGCTCGGACTGGTTTTCTGTTCATAAATATTCTGTTCATCAGTTGTGCTGTTCCTTTCATTCTCTGAGCCATGAGTCTTCTATCAAGAAACATACAAAACAAAGCAAAATTGTTCCTGAACACTAAGGCTAACATAGTGGGAAAAGTTAGCAAATATTTGTGAAATCTGATAACACAAAATCCCATGAGGACATAAAGCCACACAATTCCCTTCAGTGCCTTGAGTAACAAATGCTGTGCTTTTAAACTCAATCTCTGTGGAGTTAGCATGTGCCCCAGCCTTTGAAAAAAATGTTCCTAAACTCACAATGTTCACAGCTGCGGCACAAAGAAACGTAAAGACTCAGGCTGCAAAGGCTTTTAAGCTCACAAAACGAAGTGTTGCATGGTTTCTGGCACAAGAAGATAGAAAAGTCATTCATGAGTGACTGTCACACCTTGTGAGAAAGTACAAAGCACCACAGACTTCAAACTAGTAAATGAAACAGAGACCAAACACTCCAAATGTTTTTTTTTTCCCTAGGTATTACAGAGACCCAGTGTGACCCAATGCTCACAGACAGCTTTCAGCTGGCTGCTCGATCTACAACCATTGCTACCATTTGCTACAGGATAAGTAGATTGTCAGTGACTTCAGGAGGTAGCTGGTCCCAACACGAGAGGCTTGCAGAGATGGGCTTCTTAAAGGGGAGGGAAGAGAAGCAAACAAAAGCACCAGGCATTTTAACAGGTGCTGAATCCTGAAGAACAGGGGACAGGCTTACTACTCACTTTGGAGAGGTCCACACTACTCTCAGTAGCAGAGCACAGGGAGACCCCATCATGCACCCAGCAGCCGCTCCACTCCTGGCAGCTGAGGAGCAGCTTGCAGCAACCCAGGCTGGCTCCCAGCTGCTGCAGCCTGCCAGCAGGACTCCCTCCGGTTCAGTGGGTTTGGCATCAGCTCAAGGTCTCCTAATTCTTCACATCCATTGAATTCATTAGAAAGTTAGTTGTAAGTAGGTATATCGTACTGATATTGGCCATTAAAAGGTTATTTGGGTTCCTTCTAAAGCCAATGAGGAGACAGACGCTTTCAAAGGCATATCTAGCCTTCCTAAGACAAATTATAAGTGACTCACTCCCAGAAGTGCTTCTTGCTTTCTCTTGAGTAGTAGAGGGATGTCCAATGGTTAACTTCTAGATAAGATTAAGCCAAGTCAGGAAAACTGAACAAAGGGATGGACAAAGTAAATTACATTTTTCAACTCAGAAAAGCAGCAGCTTGGGAATCCTTGTTTTTCTGACCAAAAAAAAAAGTGTATACGCACATGGAGACAGATAAAGAGATATACAGACACATGCATATAGGGGAGTCTTTCAGTTCAGATCAAATTTGGAAAATTTCTGTCTATGTAGCAGTGTGGGTTAAAGATACACTTTTTGGCAATATTCCTACATTGTCAACAGCTCTTGTTTAGATGCAGTTACAGCAATCTAAGTGAGCTTTTGACGATGTAACTGGTTTTGTTTAGCAATCCAATGTAAATTACTTTAATAGTAGTGGTTTTGGCAGGTATGAAGTGCTTTTGCTAGACAGTCCTGACACTACATCTATACTGGCAAGTATTTTAACCTTAGCACGTAAAATACAGTACCAAAAAAAGCAGGATGAGAAACTGTGTTATCATAGTAGGGAAAGCTAATCTTCATGGGACTACTTCCTTCTATTTTTCTGTAGTGACTTATATTTGATAATATTTCTGAAGAATGTCTCCTGCTCCCTTTCTTTTCTTTTACTCTGGAAGAAAATCTCAACAACACATCCCTTGAACAAAACTTGGAGATAAAATTTAAAAGTTACTCAAAATAAAAGGAAAAAAAAAAAACAGCTGGACTGACAGCTGTAGTTATGAAAGGCCTCTTTCTTGCCCTTGAACAGACAGCATCTGCAACTCAAGTTCATCAGCACTAGCTTACAGATCCACAGACCTGGAAGAGCTAATTGGAGTGGCAGAAGCTGCCATCTGTCTGTTCTTCTGCAGGTGTTATTGCTGGAGCAGTACCAGCAAGATGACACCAGCAAACACCCACACACACCAGCACTGACACCATTTGACCACAAGACCTCATCCTGGCAAACAGAAGGACTTCCGTTGTTCTGAAGTGTCTTAATAGCAACAAACTTTGCCCATGCTAGGCCTATACTTGGTCATTTGAAGAAGTTACACATACCACCAGGAGGGGAAGAAAAAAAAAAAAAAAAAAAAAAAATGCAAGCCCTCCGACAAGCAGCAGCATGCATGCCCAGGGCTCTCAGTCCTTGCAAACCTCAGCACAGCGAGGAGAGACAGGGCACCTGCCTCCCACCTGGGCTAGTGTTGCCCATGCCTTCTGGGGCTACAAGCAGAACCATCTCCAAAACCAAGGAACAGCAAGAATGAGATAAAACCAGCTGCCTATTCCAGAGACAATAGAGAACCATAAAATCTGGTCTAGAGGTGCCAGAAGATGATACTGAATCAGGAAAAACCTAGTGCCTTCCTTCCCTGCAGGCAAAAGGTAGAATGTCCTAGGATCTACTTCCTTCTCTTTGCAGGCAGGTTCACACCAGAGTCATTTCATGGGCTCCTATGCACAAGAAACTGAACTAAACCAAAGCTTAAGACACAAGACCAACTTTTTTTTTTTTAAATATAACTTTCATATAACTTCCTCTCTGCATTAAACAGGCACTCTCCAGAACACAGCTGGCAAAGGATTCCTTAATATCCTACACAATAAATGAGAGCATAATATAAAGGCCACATCTGTTATTACTTATAAAACTAGTCCAAGCTTGCTTCAAGAGTAAGATGCACATGCCTCCAAGTGCAAAAACACACATCTCCGAACACAGCAAACAAATTTCTAGGGCTTTCTTTTGTCCATTTTCCTCACACACAAATGAATAAATGCTAAAGGGCAGCATTCAGCCATGCACACCTCCAAACTATAGCCCATCTCCCCCTTCAGAGAACTTAAAACACAACTGACCTGCAGCAATGCTGCAAAGTCTTACAAAATACTCTTTTCCTGCAGGTTTGCACCAAAGAACTGGAGAAGCAGTCAAGCTAGGCATCTGCTAGAATAGCAGCAATGAAGAGCCTAGCAGATACTAAAGATACAGGTAATCTAGCCCCTCATTCAAGTGAGCCCTGCAAGGTAGAGAGAACAAATACACTGCTGAAATCAATTCTCTATTCAACACATGTTTTTAAATCACAAACTGAATGGTGATTATATATACTATGCTCTTTTCAGAAAGGAGATTTTTTTTTCCTCCTCCTTCTGTTTTTTGGGGTTTTTTTTGTTTTGTTTTTTTTTTCTTTTGTTTTGTTTTTTTTTGTTTTGTTTTGTTTTTTTTGTTTTTTAACCAAGTGGGTACAAAAAGCCCAGCTCCATCCACTCTTTAACATGACACATCTGTGTACTCATAGAAAGCTGAAAACACTTGTTGTAAAGCTACACAAAAAAGAAACACAGAGACAACAAACCCAAGCTGAAACCCCATAACAGTTTAAAATTCAATTTTGATTTGTTTTTCTAATTGCTCAGGCACTGAGGCTTTAGTGCAGAGATAGATTTCTAATGGAAACTTGTTCACCTTTGACAAATGTTTCTAAACATTATATCATCAAAATTTTTATAAAGGGTACCTGCTGAAGTCACAGAGAATATTTCAGTAGTCTCTCCACTTACAGTCAGGAAAAAAAAAGCAAAAGCCAAATACCGCACTTTCAGTCACCCTCTCTCACCCGCTACTCTCACATCCTACTTTAGAGTTTACATGCTTCCTTTCTTTCGTGCAACAGATCTGCAAATTATTTCTGGTTTGATAAGCAAGCATGGTCACCAGGGTATATTTTTACTTGCAACCAAGACCTTGTGGACCTGCTAAAGAGAAAACCATGGATTACTATCAGTAGGGCCCATACTTTGCTATATTCCTGTCTGTGACTATTAGTTGTAACTTTTCTATATACTATGAGGAGCTTGTGAAATCTTGTACAGAAAGAATGGAACATGCATTTTAAATTGTTCAGTAATTATCTAGTAATGCCTTCCTTTCACTCTTCTCACAGCTTTCTTCCAGTCTGCCACTGTTGTAAATGTTTGTCTACTGAAATTCAAATTAGATAAAGTGAAAACTGCTTCATTAATTGTTTGGTTTTTTAAATGCAGAACTTTTCCTTCTGTGCCATACTTTGCAGGAAGGTGCAGCCACGTGCAGCACCTTGTTTATTACTTTTGAACTTGCTGTTCGCAAGAGAGGTGGGTGCACCTTCTCTGAAGCACAATACATTGCATGCCTTTTCCTCAGCACATTAATCAGGTGCCTACAATGAAATTCCAGCAGATTTAGGATTAGAAAAATCGCACTTCCTCCTGTAAGCGAGGGGAGATGCAGTAGTTGGGCTCCACTGTAGCCTTGCTGAAGTACACATAAAACAAGAACAGTTTCTGTGGGCTTTGCGCAGAGTGGATCTGCAAGCTCCAGTGGAGCAAAGCTCCTGTCAGGCTTGACCAGACAAGCTATATCTAATGGGGGCAGCCATACAGCTGTTCCTTTTTGTTCCCTTTGCCATTTTAGACACTGACATTTATTTACAGATTAGTTATAACTTTGCCAGCTGGCTGCAGGCAAAGAAACCTCCTGGACAATTCTAGATGAAGAGAAGATGCTGATCAAAAATAAAATAATTTTTAAAAGAGGAAAAAAAAAAGCTTTTGAATAACTTCTCTGTTTCTCAAACTATCCATTCGCTAATATATTCTTTACACCTCTAAAAAGAAACATTTGTATTTCTCTAATGAGTCACCAAACTGAACTTTAAAAGCAGCAGATTATTATGACTAGAAAAAGGCAGGAAAGGAGATTTAAAAAGACTTTGCTAGTTCTTTTCCTTTCTTTTAGACATCTTCAAAGGAAAAACCCGGAAACTAGGACAAGAAAGGTACTCTGAATCTATAGTAACAAGAATACTTTCAACTCTTTTGGTATGCAAGTATTTCAAGTGTCACACGATATTTCCTCACAGATGTTTTTATTAGACTCTTTTCCAAAGGTAAAACAAATGATAATTCTTAATCTTGCAACAGAATAGCTAGTTTTAAGATTAAAGTATTTGCTCTACTGTCACAAAGACACCCTTGGCCCTATTTTGCTTATACAGTATTTTCTCCACTGCTTCAGTTCCACTGCACATAATGGAGTTATTCAGAGTTATTTTGCAGTAACTGGCAACAGAACAAAGATAATGTATTAAGAAAGAAAAAACAGTTTGGGTCTGTCCCTGAATACCTGGGGTCTTACACAGATGAGGGAGACTGGGGGGCAGGGGGAACCAATGGAAAGACCCTTTCAGAAGACCAAAAACTGTCTTTGACTGTCACTAAAACAAACTTACAAACCACTCCTGTACTTCACCCTACCAGCCAGACTGGGGATTTGGTACTACCAGCGATCTTTTAGGCCATTCTAACTCAGAACTAAACTTTCTCTTTTTTTAAAACAAAAGGAAGGGAATAAGAGGGGAAAATGGGAATGGGGCGGGGGGGGGGGGGGGGGGCAGGAGGGAAACTAATTTCATAGAATCATAGAATAGTTTTGGGTTGGAGAAGCATGGGCACCACTCAGCTCAGTCAGTTCCTGCCCAGCAAGGGGCCCCACCGAGGCTTGGTCACTGCTCCAGCGACCTGGGCCCTGCTGTCACGGCCTGGCCACCACTCCAGTCATGTCAGCCTCTGCCCACAGGGAAAGCACAACAGGTTTTGCCTCTCAGCATGCAGGGATCCCCCGTGTAATTAATAATGGGATCTAAAGCAGTAGATGGAATTTGTATTAAAACACTAATGCTGACTAAATACCTGGCTCCCACACAGCATCCAAAACTGTTGCTCAGAGTATCCAGGAGCCACAGCTGCTTCAGAAGATGACAAAAGGAATTCCAAACTGAGCAGATATTAACTTATCATAAATAAAGGTTTCTTAATCTTACTTCAAAACCAAGAATAGTTTTTCAACAGTTTGAAAAATATTTTTAAAGTGCATGCAACCAGTAAATAAGTAAAGGTGAATGATTTTACAAGAGTCTTGATTTGTGTCTCAAGAGAGAGGATAGAAGTCGTGAGGAAAAACTCTAAGGAAATCTATCATTTTATATCGGTTAAAACCACTCTCGCCCATGAAATGCGGAAATCCTTGACCCAAAACACTGCAGAGAGCTGACAGCATACCACCACTATCTTTACAGAGGTCATCCTTGAGGTATACCAGGTATAGCATGTTGCAGAGTCTGCAACATTAAATAGAAATGGAGTTCTCTCATGAAAAGAAAAAAAAAAAGTAGTTTTCTTCTGAACATCTTTGTGCCTCAGATTTACATACTTTAATTTCACAAAGCCAAAGGACTCTCAAGAGGCTGGCTGCACAGTATCAAATACGAAAGAGATTTAATCTTCAGATTTGTGTAAATTTAAAGTTACAAACACTTTGCTAAGCATAGGTCTGTATACTATCTTTTATTTATATGCATACATTTATTGCAGTCAAGTTTGTAAAAAACTCCTAGTAGTTTCAAGGGATGGAAGAGGCATTTGGCTCCTGGCTCATAGCTCTATGATCCACTTCAAACAAAAATTGATTTACTTTGATTTATCAAAACCAGAAATAGATTTCTAGTTTCTTGTTTTCACACCACTCCTATGCCCAAAATTATTGTATACTACTCATATCCAGGCTTGCATTGATGTTCACAGACATCTAAGGGTTCTCCTAGAATATTTCAGGGCTTTGTGCTTACATCTCTCAGAAGATAGCATCTGACAAATTTGCAGAGCAGAAGCACAGTTTAAACATTTGAGGAAAAACACACTAACCAATATGAGTTAAGCATGGCATTAAAACTCAACAGGTGTCTGTGTGAATCAGAGCTATATATCTGAACATAAGCAAGAAATTCTCTCTACTTCTACTTAAGTTCTTTTTGCGCAGGGCTTTTTACATTTAGTATCAGCAGATGCATAATTTTGCATTTGATAAATTAGATTATTTTTGATGACACAACAGATATTGTAGAAGGGTGGCAATGACAGAGCTAGAAATCAGAGGCAACTATTGATTGATAATCAAAATGCTCAAGGCTTTTCCCACACATCCAGGAGGCAAATTATTTGTTTTTCAGCTAGTGCATTTTAGACTAGCTTAAGATCATACTAAGAATGTAGTTATTACCTCCTTGTTTATGTAACTGCCACTTACTGTGAAAGTCAAGTGTAATGCAAAGACTTTAATTGCAGCAGAAAATATCTAAACAGATGAATACATTCAAATCCCGAAGGGGTCAATAATACTGTCCAAGGAATCAGTCTTGCAGAACCTAGACTTCAAGCCAAAGCCATTTGAACAGATACAATCCAGTAATCTTATCTTTTAACAGTGTCATAACTCTCGCAAAGCTCTTGTATATTTACCCCTTGTGAGTAATAATCAAAATCTATGAAAGGAATGGGGAACAGAGAGAAACCGGGGAGCCAGCTAACAGGGACTCAACTCCGTTTGGGGCAGGGGGGTTGTCAAACAGTGGCATATAGAAGAATAATATCATCATTTGATTGCTTATCTAAGAGTAAAGAGATCTGAGTTCAGTTCCTGGCTAAGCCACAGAGCTTTTCAATACCTTCACATAGTATTCCTACTCAAGCCAGACATCTGGGAAGATAAAAAAAAAAAAAATATTCAGGAAAAAATGCTTTCTTATACACTGTATATGTAGAAGATTATGACATTCACACCTGTTTTGCATATAAGGCACACATTTTTCCATGAGGCTCACATTTCCTCTGGCACAAAAGGAAAATCCATTCAAATATCCTAGTACCTCATCAAACATCCCAATCACTAGTAAACAGAGTAAAGAGGAGGTGCAAGGAGTTCCTCCTTCTCCTCTCTGGAAATCATATCTATTCATTTCTTTTTCTTTTCTTTTTCTTTTCACTTAAAAGAGTGTTTACTTTTGTGTCAGAGAATTGGGGAGCACAGACAAAAGAGAAGAGTCAGTCTGAAAAAGGGTGTTTGGTTTGGGGTTTTTTTTTTTTTAGATTTATCAGGTCAATTGTCTGACCTTACAAAAAACACCACCAAAACCTAAATCACAAATTAACTAAAACTGTAGTTCATATAATCAGATATATAAAATATAATTTTCCTGCTTTTATATATATAACGTAACAGGAAAAAAGATAAAGCTTTGGGACTAAGGTACAATGCAGGCAGAGAAA
This sequence comes from Chlamydotis macqueenii, assembly GCF_036417535.1. NCBI lineage: Eukaryota > Metazoa > Chordata > Aves > Otidiformes > Otididae > Chlamydotis > Chlamydotis macqueenii. The sequence goes on along the minus strand of NC_141556.1, from coordinate 95,188,087 downwards.
CAGGGACATACAGAACATGTACAAGGCTGGGTAATTGCAGAAAAGACATTTAACCTCTTCATTACTTAGTTTCCCTCTAACAGAGACGGAACAATATGGCCTTACTGTCCAAATTATTCCCTTGGCTAACACATATACTTAGCAGCAGAATGACTGGTGTATGAGTTCTGCCTACTTCTTCCTATGAAATTTCATAAAATTTTTTTCTGCCACTTGTGTATATCCATACTTAATCACTGTCAGTTCTTTTGTTTTCCAACATGAAGTATAATGAGACATTTTTCCACAAAAACTGTGTTTTGGCAAATTCTTTATACATGGGAATTCAAAGTACTGAACAACCCTCAGAAATCATGGAGCACTGCCACATGCTATGGCCTCATGACATCCAACCATTTAATCTGAAATGCAATACAAACGAGGTGCTGCCAAAGCATATGAAGTTTTTTTGCAGGACCACATAATGCCTTAATCACTACTCCAGCTGCCATATCTCCATCTTGCCTTCCCTCCTCTGTTTCCAAGGCTTGGGAGAGTAGATGGGGGAGTGTGGTGTAGTGTTGGGAAGAAAGGAGGATGGAATGGAGCTGAAGAAACATGCCACCAGATCTCCGTCAAGGGCCAAGCTTTTTTTCTCCTTTCTTCTCATAAGTGCTCAACAGCTATTTACAGAACAAACAGGTTGATTTTCCACATAGTTGACACAAAAATTGTGCCACTGTAGGTGTGCCAAGGTAGAGAATAAAAGGAAGATGCGCAAGACACCCACCAGCATCACGAGGGAACCGCTGCAGGAAGCCCTGGTGTGGCCCGGGAGCCTTGGGCACATTCATTTCTCCCAGCACCGCTATGCTTGCACATGAAGGTTGCAGCTACCCTGGCTGCTAGATCTGTCCGCAGGCAAAGCTGCGCCCCACTGCCTGACCTCTGTGCCAGGCAGAGTGCCTGCCATACAGGAAAGCAGAAGCAAGATTTAGGACATCAGGCCACCCCAAAACCTGGCCTCTGGGCTGAGTAAGAAGTCCAACAGAGACCCTCAGTGGAGAGAGCACCTACTGAGGCCTCAAGGGTGTCAACTCAGCCTGTCATTTTGAAGTCTTACAAAGGGGAAATAAAAGAAAGAGTCAATGTAGTATTTCAGCTGGTTTCAGATCACCAATCCCAATAATCCTCCCACTCCCTCCACAGAAGGGATACCTCAGTCTCCTCCATGTCCAGCTGATTCAGAAGAAAATGAAATATTGATGCCTGATCACTGCAAATCTTGAGGGAGGAGAAGAACAGGAAAGAAAATTGGCTAAGGTGCTTGTCCTGCTCCCATTAAAGTGAACGGCAGCCCTGGGAACTGGCATCAACAAAAATCAGGAGAAATGAGAGACAATGATGGCTCTTTCATTGCTTTGAGTAAAGAGAAGTGAAATCTTAATACTGATCCAGTGAGGCTCAGCTTTCTACAGGCAGTTACCAAACTACCCTGCAAACACTGCATGGCAAAAGTGCAGTGTTTGAATGGAGAAATTTGGAAGTGGAACTCAGATCTCAGCAAGTTAAATCAATAGCTACCTTTAGATGGTAGTGGGAATAAAACTGTATCCTCACCCATCAGCCAATACAGAAGGACAATACAATATTCTTTCCAAGATAACCTAAGGAGAAGTCAATGAAATCAGGCAACGTACCTGTAGATAACTGGGCTTCTCACATATTTTTGCATGAATAAAATGAATACACAAAGTGGAAGCACACTCAGGTCTGAAACTTTTTTTTTTTCCCATGAGCCTAATGAGATGTTAACTTATGAAAGGTGTGCCTTCACATATTACTACTATCTTTGTATGTTGCCAGTACAAGGCGGGAGGGAAGAGTGAAAAAATTTCCTCTTTCTTAAGGAAGGAAAAAGCTTTTCTCTCAGCCACATCCCAAGACATTTTTTTCCATTTTTTCCTCTTACTGTTTATGAGAATGTCAGCAAAGGTCATTACCAAAAGATGAAATTGTGTAATTTCCATTCCAGTGAATGCAAAGATTTTATTTGTACAAACACTCTGTTTTCCCATTAGGCATCTGTAAGGAAAAAAAAAAAAAAAGTTGTGATACCATGTATACGTACAATATGATGTGCATGAAGAACATCTGAAAAAAAGTCAAAATCTCCAAGACAGATGGAATAAGAGTTTTGTGGTAAAAGCTATCAACATTAATGTGCTAGTTCTAATTTACTCCATGCATTTAAATTTATTAACTTCAGGCCATATGTTGGCTACAGAGTGTGGCTCTGCATTTCTGAGTCAGTTGACAATGAACAGTTAAGTTCCAACAAATTGGAAAGGTGAAGTAGGGTGAGCCTAACTAACGGAAGAAAATGATGCAAGTGCAAATTCAATACACCATATTAGAGCAGCAGCAGCACAAAAATATTCCACCATATGTTTCAAGGGCTGGCTAAAGCTTCATACAGAAAGCTTTGATGTTGCTACTGTAATTGAGAATGTCAATATTTCCAGAGTATAAAACTTGATTCCATCGATTAAATACTTGATTTCCAGCCTCCACGTCAGAAGAATGTCTGCTTTCTCAAATTCACTCCACACTAGCAAATGTTATGTTGGCTTAGAGCATGTAAGACAGAGGATGTACCACTGTTTTGTGTTTTTGGAACAGTGCAGCTTTAGGCTGAAGGGAAAAGTGGATGTATTGCAATTTTCTGATTCAGAAGCCATCTGTGCTCTCTTTTCATCAGTGCAAGTGGAAGAGTTGCTTAAGAATCAGATGGATCCCAAACATTTTGTCAAACAGACTGCAAAATGCACAACTATCCAGAATATACACAAAATAAGGCCGTATCCATGGTGAAACAGAGGCATACCACATAGCAAAAGCTGACTCATAAGATCCACAGAAAAACAAGAGCTAGAGGCAACAAAGACACAGCACACTCCTGGGGACGACTGGTTCATCATCCCTCTTTGAATTCCCTCAGTTCAAAGCTGACTGTCCACAGTTCTTGGGGATAGCGTGCCCTTTTTCAGAGGAGCAGATGTAGGGGAAAACTGACAGTACTTGAATATCACAAAATACACAGCTCTAATGTTTCTCTCCTCTGGTACCATGTCTGCCACTTGAAATCAAGCTGCACAGAAGCTGCCCACAGTACCTCAGGCATCAGGAGCAGAAGTGAGGAAGTAAGCACAACAAAAGGTCAAGATCAACATTTTTGGAGTGTAAAACAAGCCAGGATTGTTGTTACAATGAAAAGTAACAGAGCATCAAAATACTTTGAAGAATCTGGGACATAAATCCACATTTGGGTACTGAAACCAAGAGGAGCCTCGTTTTCCAGAAATTGCAAAGCACATAGGTCCTCCTCTAAAGAGGGCCAAGGTGTTTTCTAGGAGTCTAAATGCATGAATCCCTGTCTGCAAAGCTTGTGGTGTTTCCCCTGCAACATACATAATGCCTTAACAAAACCCCTTGTTCTGTCTGGGCACTACATGGGCTGGTAGCAGCAGGGGCTCCCCCAGGGCCTGGCAGCCAGGGCCTGTCCCAACACCCCAGCCAGGAGCAGGGTAACTGGGGCAGGGGGGAGTTGGAGATCAGCCCTGCTGCGGTGTTGCAGAGGCTGGGGCTGATGGCCCCAAGGGGCTGACATGGGGTCCTGGGGGACTGGACGGGGACAGTGAGGGCTGATGGTGCCCTCAGGCCTGGACATTTCATACGGCATCATGCTTCAGGTGTACCTAGTGGGGATTTTTTTTTTTTTTTTCCCTCCTTCCTCCGCCTCCCTTTTTTTCAGTTCCAAAGGGAACACGCTTTCAAGGCAGGTCTGATCTCCATTTAGGTCTGCATCATTGAGCAGCCTCACAGAGAGATGCCTTCCAAATGAAATTTAACTGGGAGAGGCACACCAGCATTGCACCTAATACTCTGCATCTGCCAATAGCCATTCAGCTGCGCAGAGGCAAATATCCCCAAAATATGTACACTCTACATAACTTGTTGTCAGCACTGTGTCAATCTATAGATCTTCTCCTGTTTGGTGACACTACCACAAGCCACTGGCAGTAAAACTCCATGCACAGCACAGCCCTCTCCTTCCCTTCTGCTCCCCACTAAGAAATGGTTGGGATGTGCCCTGATTTTACAGCTCCTTGACAGATGGGAAAGCCTGAATTAAAGTGAAGTCTATAAAGATCTGTAGCTAATGCTTGTGATATTAAAGAAAAAAACCCCACTCCCTGCATATGTTAGCATCGTTCTACTTTGCATGGTTAAAAATAGAAGTTAGTCTTGCTTTAGGGATCTGAACTTGGTCATAATGTGCACACACAATTTCTATTATTACTCAAATTAAAAACTGGTCTCTCTGTGCCACCATATTTCTATCATAAAAGATCAAGTGGCAACTATATTGTGAGGATTAAAGGTAAAAACAACTTGAGGCAAAAAGTCCATTACTCTTAGCAGGAAGAGTCCACCTTCAGTCAGAGGCCCTTGGGGCACTAGATACAATGCCAAGGGAAGAGTGTCCTCCCTGAAGACCTCACCACATAAACAGATGTCCAGGAAAACAGTGTGAATTGATCCAGTAGAAGGGAAAAAAAAAGATGAGGATAAAGACACAGCTGTAACCTCCTCCTCTCTCAGGAGGAGAGCCCAGAATATCTCAGTGTTGCTGGTCAAGGAACTGTGGTCAATATGCCTCATGAACCACAACATGTAAAGGCACATCTGTATGTCCCTCCTCTCCATATCCAAACTGTCCCTTCCTCTTCCCCTCACAATAAAAATTAAAGCGCATGTATGACTTCTAGATTAACACAATAGAGGCAAATGTTACAACAAGCAAAAGCAGTGTCCTCCTGGTGAGGTTACAGCCCCATCCTCTCCTTTGCTTGACTTTGCAGAGCTTGGCACAGACACATCTGCTCCACTCTACAGGATCTGACATATCGCACACCCTTCGCACACACTTCAGCAACACCAAGCTGTACTGTACCTTTTTGGTTAGGTTGCAAATCCATAGCACCCTCCAAGATGAATTTTACACAAAACCAAATCAATATTTAAATAGACACCTCATCAGGTTTTGGTTTTCCCATACCATGATAATTAATGTATTAGGAGGGAAAGTTAACAACCAGGATAATCATGTTTGTTGCAAACAATCTTCTGCAAGATTAAGTTTGCAAGAATAAACCCATACATCTTATTTCTCTGTCATGGCTAGCATTTTGGCAACAGAATAAAATATAGCTGCCAATCTAGCAAAATCTCATATACATAATTTAAGTGGTACAAACCGTATGACCCAATTCAACTGCATAAGTACTTGCAGAATCTAGCTTTTATTTTTTAAATAAGTACTTAAAGACTGCCAAAATATAGGCATCAAGACATAGAAAGCAAAGAATAAAGACAGAAAGAAATCCCAAATCACAATTTGCACATTTCCCAACCTGTTAAAAACTCTATTCTGTTAAGATATTGCCATTTTGCTACCATTATTTAAACTTGCAACATTTGATGGGTTGCTTCTAAAAACTCATGCTCTTCAGTGTTTTGTCACACTCTGGTTTCATTAAGATAGGTTTATAATTCCAGATCTCATGGCTGCAAATAAAAACACAGGAACACTCTACATAAACATGAAAAACAGAAAAGTTAATATTACTGATATTTTTATTTATATTTTCACTATTTCACATTATTTTAGTGGTATAATACTGAATACTTGGTCAATAATTCTGCTTAAATATTAAAACATAATCTAGACAGGAAACTAGATATAGATTGTTGATAAAACTAAGGGCATTTGGAATTTTTTTTTGCATGTACATATACATGCCTACATACGTGTGTGTGCATATATATATATTTTACTCTGAGCTGAATTTTTACACTGATTTTGACATTAATTTCATTCTTGCTAATTTTTGCAACAGACTACTTCATATGATGCTGACATAATCCCAGATGGTAAAACAGTTTAAGCACAGGAAGATAAAAAAAAATAGCTGTGGATTAGACAGTCTGTATGTTACATACCAATGATGTATACCTAAGCTTACATCATGTTTAATCAAAACCTTTTATTTCTTTTCTAGATACTAATGTGATACATTAACAGAAAGTAAGAGGTTGAAAGCCTCTTACTTCCATACTAGGTACAACAGTATTTCTTACAAGCTAACCCACAGAGAAACACTTTACACAATGGCCTTGTAGAAGGGCCTACACTTCCTTCAGCTCTGCATCCACTAGTGAGCATCCTAACAGTGGTCAGACAAATCATAGGTTGCTTCTGATTATTTTTTCCCCCGTTAATGACGCATTTAAAATCAGATCTGGCCCACTAATGCATTTCACATTTGGCTAAACAATATTCTGAAGAGAAGGACCTGCAGTAATTTTTAACTTAAGCTGCAAACTAATCAAGAAAATAGACAGGAGAGTTGCTGGCTAGAGAGCCCAGCTCCTCCACAATACCTTTATGCTTTAGCTCCCTAGAAATTAAAAGGATTGATACAAGAGCACTGGATAAACTGTGTGGTTTGTTTTACATGCAGGTGTTAGCCTTGATGACAATAAGGATTCCTTCTGGTTTGAAATCTTTGGAACCAATAACAGAGGGATACATAGCTTCACTACTAAAACAATCATTTTTTTCTTTCACCGTTGTACCAAACAATCATCAAACAAAATTGCCTTAGCATAAAACTTGATTTGAACAGCTCTTTCAGCAATGTAATACATAATACCCAAAAGAATTCTCCTAAAAATGGCAGCAGATTTTTATCAGCTAAGTTATAAACAAATTCATATGCAGTAAGATGCAACCCATCAGTTTGTTCAAAACATGATTTTACTTTATTGGTTCAATGTTCGAGAATGTCCAGTTGATATTCTTTCATTTTATGCCTCTCAATACAATTAGGAAGGAAGACCAAGAAAGGGAGAAGGGCAACTTGGGCTGAAGCCCAGGAAAGAACAAACAGCCCTACTTATTTACCCACAACTACCACCACCAGTTCCCCCCTGCAGAGAAATTTTAGGCCTGATAGGCCCAGAGAATGACTGAAAATGAGGAGGGGGAGGAGCAGGACTGTATGAAGGGCAAGCGTTGGTTGTTCTTAGATTAGCTAGTCACTATGACCCCAGCGCACACCTCTGTGCAGCTTCTCCAGACATCCAGGTGGCAATACAAAGGACAGGCAATAAATCCCAGTGACTTACACAGGTCACACACAAATGGTGCCTTTTGTCTCTTACAGGCTTGTCAACTACAAAAAGGTGTAGCTAGAACTATCACATGGCCACCAGCCTGGAGGAGGTGCTGAGGATCCAGTAACTGGCATCCCTTGTACTAATTATCATTGCACAAAATCCTGCACAGACTGGAACACATACATCCTGGGGCCAGACAGCTGAACAGACTACTGGTCTCACACCCCTCTACATGCGTATTTACAAGCGGGTGAATGCGGAAGTACAAACAACTGACATCAGTTTTGTTTTAAAATAACATAATCTTCCCCTCCTGTAAAGTCTCTAAGATTTGCTGCATTGCTGACAACAGTGAAATATTCTCTTACAGTCTCATGGTACAAAACAGGTTTTGGAGACCCCGAATTTGGCTTGGAACTAGAGTCATCAACAAAAAAGGGTTAGAAGTGATGCAAGGAAGACTTTCCATAGCATATATTTGAACCTGGGAATACCAGAAATTAAACTTTGTTCTGAATTGCTCCCCAAAATTGTATAAACTATTGTCAAATCTGTTAAGAAACAGAATTATTTACTTCAGAGCATCAACATGGAGAATTGATCAGAGCTAGATTTTTCCATTGTTTAATAATCTTTATGATGTCTGATACTTTTCATTATAAAACTTTAAATAAAATTTCAAAATTCTTTATGAAGTCAAATATGAGGGGAGACATCAAGTACAAAAATGTTTTGTTGCACCAGTGTTTCACTTCAATAAATTGTTTTGTCTTCCTTTTTGATATACTTAATATAAGCATATCACATAACTTTGTTTCAGTTTCTTACACTTCCTTCAGAAAAGGTGAAAATAAAGATAGATCTAAAAATAATTTACATTTAAAAAAAAATGATTTACCAAATTCTAAGTGCTACAAGATAGCTAATTGTTAACACATAGTAATTTAGGTAATATGAAACCAGGAACACAGATCATATATGCCTACCAGAACTCACATGTAGCTCCAACAAATTCTGAGGGCTAGCATTAAAATTAGCAATATATCCCATTACAAAAAAAAAAAAAGTATGGAAATACTACTACATAATAAAAGAAGATTTTAGCATAACCCTGAACACCAAGCATGAGACTATTTCACACTATAAATCTTTTAGCTAACCAGGCCCCATGTGAAATACTGTTTTTAAAATCTGTAACCACCACATTTAGGATTAGACAACAGAAAAACAGATGCAAGTAGATGAGACCAAAAGACCTGAAGTTGCTCACAGATGGACAAAGTCAGCCTGCAGCCAAGGACCTGGAAAAGGCAGGCAGAAGTCTCTGCTCTCCTACAGACTTTGCTTAACCCTGGCCAGTCATTTCACATACAGTTTTGCAGTGCGTCTGAGACAGTCTGTCAGGGGTGAAGCTTCATGACATTTCTGCTGAAATAGGGGACCATTCTGCCCTTCAGCAACAGCCACCTGTGGCGCACTTCTGTTTACTTCCTTGCTCCAGCACAGGCGCTTACCTGGCTGCCGCAAGCTGAGGAGGGAGAAATCCCTGCTGAAAACTACTCAGTCCTTTGTTGCAGAGTTAACTTTCCTCTGGTTTAGGGGCCTTAGGCAAACGTGCAGTGCCATCAGGCAGTGCTGGCACAAGGGAAATAAGTGACAGTACACAGCTAGGACACGTGAACTGAATCCTCCTTTTCACACAGGCAGACTGCAACTGGTTTGGCATAGTGACACTACCACAGTACACCCTTCAGGGCTGGAATCCACCTCCTCCTCTGGTTGGGGAGACTGTGACCTTCATCCTGCCTGAGCTCCTCTTCTCCGGCCACTGTCCCCTCACCCCTTTCATCTCAGCTGCTCACACAATGGCAAAAGCCCTCGTGTCAAAGAGTCAGATTATTTTAGCAAATTAAATAGTGTTTGCCTCCTCCATTCATTTTGCCCAAAGTATATTAGGGAATTCCTCACACAGATAGCCTGTTGCATGGGAAAGGTAACTTTTCATGGTGACTTGGTAGGGGAAGATCAAGGCAGTGTATACCACAGGATTTTACCCTCTTCAAGCCAACCTATCTCCAGTCTTGAAGGAATAGAACTGTAAATAAGAGACCAATAAACAGAAGATAATAGCACCTCTCTTTCTTTGAGAGGTGTTAAGAGGATAAATATATTAGGGATTATGAGATGTTCAGACACCATGGTAATAGAGAAGATAGAAGAAGAAAACATAGATAAACTGCTATAAAAAAATGCAGAGACACTTTAAAAAGAAACAACATCCAGCTATGTAGAGAACACTACTTTTGTAGTTACTATTTATGTGCCATCTGTGAACAAGGAAAGTGCTTAAATCAGTTTTGTTCATGCTTGAGCTGGACAAATAATGCAAAACAGTTACTTGTAAACCCTTGTCCAAATGTAAATTCTCCTCTATTGCCTTCCTGTTCTGTGACCCACTTTGCCAGGTACATTCTTGTTTATTAGAACAGTCAAATGTATGGAGGGAACATGCGTTTCCCAAATATTTGATACCCCCTCTGAGGGTTTGAGTCAGACACTGGGGATGGGGGCGGGGGGCAGGGCAGGGGGAATGACACAGGACATCAGTCAAAGAGCAAATAGCAAGTTAAGTATAGGAAATAACGAAAGTAATTGTTATAATGTTAGCTGCATGCATCTAGCCAGATGGTCAGACAAAATATGTTCTCTCTAAACTATTCTCATGATAATTTTTTTACCAAAGGCTTCTGTTCATGCGAGTTTCTACACAGATAATTCATTATCAGAATAAAAGGACCTTATTCGTTGAGCTACTTCTTTCAAATAGATTTTCTCCAGCTCCAGTTCAGAAACAATACCACCTACAACGCAGAAAGACCATAAAGAGACAGTAAAATGCTATAAACCGAGCCTTGATTTGCTTGTGTTGTTGCTGTGCTGTTCGTATGGCTTAAGCAGCTCAATGACAGCATGTCTTGTGGGAAATAGGAAACAGTTAAGCTGAAGGGAGATACAAATCCTATTTGTTTACATGACTTGGGTATTTTAGCAGGGGATGTTCAATCAGAAAGCGTCCCTGCTCCTTGGGAGGGAATTCTCACAAGGCTACTCTCTACCAAGCAAAACAGAGCTGGAATGACAAAAATGAAAGATTATGATCACTTAATAGGAAACAGTAAAAGCCAATACAATTTATTTTTCATTAATGAGCCAAGAATGTTTAGATCCCAGGAAACTTTTCTATCTGTTTGGCACTTCTGTCTTCTTAGATTAACACACAAGTGCACAAGTCCCTGGAGCTCCATTTTTGCCCTCTGCATATCACAGCCAGCATCTTAGCAATTGAGCATATTATCAGCCCTGTGGGAAAGACAAATGTTTTTACAGAAATACAAAGGGTCTCTGCCTGATGAAGATCCTTGTGAGATGCCCTACATCAAGTGTCATTCTCTCATTGAATGACCAGACCAACATCTTTCAAGACAATTGAGGTTTTGGTTTTTTGTTTGTTTCAGAATTATGAACAAGGCCATTCAATACAAACAGTGATTGCTCAGGTGGATGAGTTAAACAGAATGTGGTTTTAAACACTCGCATTGTCTCTCCTCCTCTCTCTCTCCCCCACAGCTTCATTAGGTTGGTAAGTGCTTCTTTGTAATTCCCATTTTGTCAGCACTACAATATCACTGCAGTATCTGCCACGCAGAGACAAAAAAAAAAATGAGCAGGAAGAAGCTGTCAAATAAAAAGGGATCTTAAAGACGGTAAATCACCATAGTACAGAGTATACGGTGAGGGTAATCATCTAAAACATATCAATCAGTGGGAGCTGTTTTGTTAAGGAGAGAGAGAGCGAAAGAAAGAAGAATGAAAAGAAAAATGTTTATGATGTGGAAGGTCTTGAGCACTATACTGCCAAACTTCTCTGAAAACAGACCTGGCAACATTGTGGGAGGTGGCCCAATGGCTTAGCCCAGCATGAATTTCTTCAGACGCTGCTCATAATTGGGCTGCTTCTTTTCACTGTAAAAGAGAGATGTTGATTTCATGATTCTATTCAGAATCTTGTCTCTCACATCACAAAAGGAAGGCTTGTATTATATTATGCACTTGCTGAACTAGACCATCTTCAGGGCATTTTGTGTGCCTGCTAGACAGATGGCACGTCCCTCAGCCGTTTGAATATGAAAACTCTAGGAGCCCCTAAAGACACCAGGAAAGTAAAGAAACAGTCAAGAGGAAATGAGAGGGCAGAAGAGATCAAATGGGCTTGGGGGAAGGTAGTTTCAAGGTATTTTCTTAATCAACAAATCCATATAGGCTGGAGGGCAAGACCTGCACCACTCAGCTCTTGTTTTGTAACCAAGGATGCCTCTTACACTCACATTACACATTTAAGAGAATAATCATGAAGCACACTGGCAGTACAGCGATGCAGCACCAGGAAAAATAGAAATAAGACGATCTTTAGGAACTTAGGAAGTCCCAGACAAAAGCAGAGCTATAGTCATTGGCTAATAAACCAATATATCCTTGTGGCTCTTGGCTTCATGGAAGATCATAATCTGCATCAGTGTCCACAAATATGGATAGTCTTCAATTTTTCCAGTATTTTTGGAAGACATCTCTTCCAAAGTTGTTAGCCTTACTGTAATAACCTTAGGTTTTTTCATTATCCCAGAATAGGTTTATGACTAAAATTTCTCACAGCTCTTCTAAAATCTGAGTGTCAGCCCTCTTCAACAGGAGGAAATTTCAGCTCATCTCAGCAGAGATGTAGAAAGTTTACCTTGGAAAAAATATAGAGCCTATGTTTAAGGTGAAAAATGACACATTTAAAAATTTTACAAAGGACTTACAACCACTGCAAAAATTACAGTTCAGGAACAGAGCTGGCAATCTGGAATGCAGTTGGTAGGGAGGAAGACGTTTGAGATTTGTTTGGATATGGTGCCATTTTTACAGCACGCAATTATAGTTTTGGATAACTGGAAGCTCTCAGGGCATGACTGTTCCTGAGGACAATAAAAAAAAAAAAAAAATCCATGAAGTTCTGCTTCTCTTCTCCCTGGTATACCAATCTTTGTGTAAAGATAGCTGGTGCCCCAAACTGGTAGCAATACTTGCAGCCTCTGAAGCTGAGCAATGGATACCTTCCTCCTGATGGAATTATATGGAATATTAAATAACATAGGAAAAAGCCTCTTGAAAAATGTTCCCCCTTGATCTTCCATATTTTACTGTACAAGTATATACAAACACTATGGAAAAAGTTAAGAATACAGTATAAAGTACAAGGATTGCCAGCAGGGAGAAGGCTTTTGTGTGTTGCAGATCTCTACAAAGATCTGCAAATTAGCCAAAAAAAAAGGAATATGCAAGGCACCAGGTTTGTTTTACATGTTTTTGGGAGAGTCTGCTCAAAGATAAGAGGGTAAAAATGAATGTGCACTGAGAAATGAGAAAGCAGTAGACTACAATGTATTTAGTCTGTTCAGAGTTACATGACAGTGATAAGGGAAGTAAAATAACCAAATACATTAATGCTAGTCACAGGGAAACAGAAATGGATTTTCTAAATATATTTAGTCTGTTAAATAAACAGAGGGAAACAATCAGCAGTGATTACAAACAGCTTATTTAAGAAGTCTTTAATAAGCTCAATGGCTTAGAGAAGAGAAGCCTTTTTATAAGTCAGCCTCTCTTTCGGGTAACTAGTTAAGAATCATCTATAAAACCCCGAGGGTCAATTTGGTCCCACTGTAGTAACTTGGGCTTTATCAATGACTCCAGTTTTGCCCTCTAAGTATCAGCTAACATTCATCTGCCTGTGAAGCAACAGTCATAGATCCCAATATAGGATTTTTCTTTTGATCCTCCATTTATTATCCTGGGGAAGGTAATGGTCCACTTCTGCTAGAATTTGTGAACTCATGAGCTTGAGCTTCTAGGTGAAGAGGTTCCATGGCATACAAACAGCTAGAGGTGAAGTATTATAAGCAGAAACAGCAGTTATCTTGCCATTTTCATGGTCCTGACAGTAGCTCTGTACAGTATGGTTGAAGCACCCAGTTTGAAAATTAGGAAGCCACAGGCAATTACCATCCCAACACAAACTGGTACCCACGGACTTTGTTCCACCTCTAATAACAAGATGATGCAGCTGAAGCATCAACTGGTAAAAACACTCTGGAAATCAGTCTGCAGGTCTCAATGCAAAGGGCACCACCTATTGATGAACGGGCCAAGCACTGGACAGTGTTATAACATTCAATGCTTCCAATTTTTAAGATGGCCACCTTAAAAATAAGTACTGCATGCACTCAGTTAAACTCAGAACAATCTAGTCTTCAGAGAAACAGCCAGTGAAGGCATCGATCAATAAATAACTCACTCCTTAGAAAGTCATAGGGAACTTGCAGAGTGGGGAAGAGATGGGCAATAGTATTCTCTTCAGCAGTACATAGTATTAACTAGTAACTGAATGTAAAAGAACATCTTTCACACAATAGGAGGCTTAAGAGGTGGTAGCAGTGGAAAAAAAAAATCACACTGTAATTTTTAAAATGGAAAAGCATAGCAGATAACTGTCATGGTTCAGCCCTATTCAGCAGCTAAAATACCATGCAGTGGCTCACTCACTACCCCACTCCCCACCCACCCAGTCAGATGGGGAGGAGAATCAGGAGAAAAAGAAAGGCAAGACTTGTGCATAGGGATAAAAACAGTTTAACAGAACAGCAGAGAAAACAGAGAGGGGAAAAAAATGCAATAACAATAACAGAATATACTAAGCACATGATTCATGGTACAGTGGCTCACAGTGGATCCTGATACCCAGCTCACTCCCAAGCAGTGAAAAACCCCCTTGTCACAGTCCCCATTTTTTAAAACTGAGTATGACATTGTATGGTATGGAATAGCCCTTTGGCCAATTTGGGTAAATTATCCCCACTGTTGGCTAATTGGTACACTATCTCAGCTGTGTCCCCTCACAGCTTCCTGTGAAAATTAACTCTATCCTAGTCAGAGCCAGGACAATACCCCAAAAGCTGGATGTCCTTGTCCAAAATGTTATTTTTGTGCTTCCCTTATTATGTTGCCCCATTACACACTGAAAACTCCAAAGGAAAACTTTCAATAAGCTGTTCTTGAGGATGGTTCCACAACAAAATTAATTGGCATGACTGTTGTTGTCATTACTGGTTGTCATTTCGTACAGGTGTTTCACATATCCTCTGCAGGCCACAAGGAAGGAATTGTGCTCTCCCTTGCTGTTTACACTTGGGCATGTTTCCTCTGTTCTCTCTCACACATCTACTTGTGAGGCTGTCTCTCCCATCTAGAGCAGAGTTAGATCAGACTGAGCTATCACAGATAAGCATCAGGAGTACAAACAGGCTCAGACCAATAGCAGGAAAGAGAGTGCCTCTAAAAAAACCCACCAAGCACCACACAGCAAAGCACCTGGCATTCCATCACTAAGCCTGACTTGCCTCCATATCTCAGTCCATCTACAGCCCCTTTCCTACTGATTGCTCCCACTGCATCCAGCCCACGTACACACAAATGACTTGGGGAAATGCAGTTCAGTTCAATTCTGGGTGATGCAGGAGGAAGAAGAATTTAAAAAAAAAACCAAAACCAAACAATAAGTTAAGAGTGTTGTGGCACGCAGTTATTGCTTTAACATCTGCACTGGGAATCAGCTGTCAGAGATGGAGGCAGGAGATCTACTTCCATTTAGCCTGCCTCCCAGGATGACTAGGCTTCCCCCTCTGAATAACCTGCGCAGCATTCTCCAAGCATAATGCCAACTCTGGCAAACCTAGCCAACAGCAAATATGTATTTCTTACAGCTCCTATGGGGATTTATTCAAAACACTTTACAGCACGGGGCTAACAAGCTAGAAAGAGCAGGGAAGAAAACAGAAGTGCCCCATGACTGCTGCTCGGGCTCCAGGGTTGGAGACAGCTGAATATTGCGGGGGGTGGGGGGAGGGGGGAACAAAAAAAAAACCTCACATCTTTTTCTACCTCTGTACACAATTTCAGCACAGTAATCCACTCCTTTCCTTCACGTAATATCCCACCATCAGACATGTTAAAAAGGACTCTTTTGCCAAGAAATCAGATTGTATTAGAGTGAATTAGCACAGGATAAAAGTTGATGGGTATTGTACCTGATGAACAGAATAACCATTCCTGGACAAAGCAACATCCCATGGCAACACTTTCAGAAGGCCATCCAGACAAGCTAACTCTGATAACGCCAGACAACAGCCAGAAGTGCTAGCAGCTGGCAAGAAGAGGCAGAAATCCAGCACTGAGGATAGAACAGCTGAAGGAGAAAAGTTTCTACTAATCCAAACCAGCAACATCAGCTTGTTTCAAGGCCCCTGTACCTCTCACCCTACCTGGATGCTCAAATACTCTGTTTGAACTGGAGGAGCACAGGTCCTGAAAACCAGCAACATGATTTTCACAGCCTGCCTCATTAATTCCATCTTTTCCTTTCATCTTCACAGGGCCCATTAGAGACCTGATCCTCAGGGGTCACTCCCCTGCTGCCAGACAACCCATCACAGGGTGTGCGTACTCCTTCCACTCTGCCTCCCACTTCAGAGTCTACAGGTAGTCAGACAGCAGAACTGAAAGCACAGGTTCAGGGAGAAACATGTCAGAGAAAGCAGGAGGGGAAAGAAAACAACACCAAAGAGGAGAGCACTGACAGAGCTCAGAAAAGACTTTGATTAAAAGTAGTAGTAACTGGATTCAGAAACCTCAGACAAAAACCTGGCCAAAAGGGTCACCCTTTATCTGATTCAATTTAAGTACCGTAAAAAGGTCATATTTCTTTCTTGCTACGGAGGAATAGGTTCAATGAGCGCTTCAGAAGTGCTTCACAACACCCCTCAGTTCTTTCCTCCTTATTACCTCAATTTTAATCACTTTGAGTACCAGACACCGCACCTCTGTGCAGTGATGGGTTTGGTACATCCTCTACCAAGCTCCCCTGGCTCCTCAAGTCTGGTGGTTCTTGGTCCCCTTCACACACTGTGGTTAGGGTCCCACCCCACATGGCATGGAGCCTGTCCCTTAGCAGCGACTGCAAGTGCATACTGAGAGATTCTGGGTCATGTCCCTCAGTGTGTGTTTCCCTCCCCACCGCCCTTTCCCTGACTTTCGCCAGAACACATAGTGCTTTGCTCCTAACTGTCTTCTATTCAGATAATTTGAGAGGATGAGAGAGTTTAAAGGCACTGTAGTGAACCAGTCTGAGAAAGACAGGACAAAGGGAGTGGTGCAAAATATTGCCACGTGCAAGCCTGTGAGGTGGGGATGTTGGAGGACTCTGACAAGAAGGGGGAATTTGGGATATCACAGCACAGCAAAGGTACAGCTCGGAGAAGAATTAACCTGTGATACAAATATGATGAACACAATTTACATTAATTCTTCAGATCAATCTAATCTGAGCAGATACTAGTGTAGTTACATAGATACTACAGTTACACTGTACTCCTCAAGGTAGGAGCTTGCACCTAGAAAGAACAGAGGGGAAAATGAAACAAGTGAGCAAATGTCATGGGAGGAAAAGAGGTGGAGAAAACACAGTGAGTTCGACTCTGTGTTTAAACTTCACAATCCCTTCTTGCATATCTTTTTTTTTTATTTAAATTGGATGTAATATAAATATCTTGATGCATTTAGGAAAATTGCAGCAATTTTTCCATACTGTTGTTGTATAACTATTTGTCTTCTTTTACTAATGCCAGTAGGCTTCGATAAAAACTCTGGAGAAAGGAAAAAAAAAAACTTGCTCTGAGTCACACCAGCAGAAAATCCATTTACTTCAAGTGATATTTCTATGGGATTATACCACTATAGCCACTAGACAAATCTGTGTCATGCAGCAAGGCAGAAGGGGAAGGAGGAGGAGAAGGCAAGGAAAGAGAGGGTGCTTCCCTATCCACGCTTTGTAACAATCTCAAGCATTGCTGTATCTCTGTCTCATGCTAAAGAGGCACCTCTGACTCCTCATCTCACTGGAAAACGTGGGTATTTAAAAAAAATACTTGATTTCTCAGTTAAATATGCAGTGCTTTTCTGTAAGTACACAGTTATTATAGTGCTGACCACAACACTGCTGCATCACCATAGGAAATGAATTCCTTAATGTCCCTTCCAGAGTCTCTGGCAATGTCTTGACAACATCTGGGAGTGACAGTATATACGTTACCCATTAATCACCTGCGTAGTTATTTGCATACCACCTACAAGGACTTAGTAAATACAGATCAGGAAGAGTTTGGAGATGGAAGTCAGCTGTAGAAGTTCACTTGCAATTCCTAGTAAATCTACCAAAATATCTTCACCTGTCCAGAGAGATTGGACAGATGGGACACTGGTGAAAAAAAAATTTTTTTAAATTCAAGAGAAAAATGGAGGCACATAATCATGAAGTAATGCTGTAATAGCGCAACACTACACAGTTCTGAACAATTTTTCTAAGAGACTTTCTACATGTATTAGGCATGGTATTTGTGATTAAGTTTATAGTGGCATACAAGAATGGCAGCATGAGACTTTAATGCCTCCTCCACTAAATGAGATGCTGAGCCTTTCCCAGTTTAGCAGGTAGTTAGTGCATTTTTGTGCTCCAAAATACTCCTAGTTCTCTCCCTCAGAGCTAAGAACCTGGAAGACTGAGTCTGTTCATATTCTAAATAAAGGTTTCACCAGCACCTCCTCCGTAAAGGGCTAACAACTGGTGACTGTCAGGAGTAACTAATGGATATTACTCTGTTTACTTACTAGCAGAAGACCTAAGAGTAGCAGTTGTTTTGTACTCATGCTTCATACTTCAGCTCAACGTTGAGTAAAGCTTTCCTAAACCCTTTAGCAAAGTTAGTATATACAAGGTGCCCACACAAATTACGGACTGACTGCAAGTCCAATTTCTGACAGTAAATGTGAAGAAAATTTTGCAATCCATTAACAGAAAAAGGAGGCTAGATCCTCACGTTGCAATTATTACAGAGACATGGTATAAGGCATGCTCTGTTAAATAAGAATATTGCGTTAACTAGATAAGAATTCTGAAGATATGTTCTACCTTAAACCTGACTTCTGGAAAATCTGAAAATAACAGTTTTACCATTAATAGTATCGTTGCCTTAATAAAAGCAAAAATATACTACTCCTCATAGTCAGGGATAATCAAGACTGTATTCAAACCAGTGTTCGGATTAGGCATAGATTAGTGTATGAGTCCAACAGCAACAAATCACCCAGAGAAATAGGTCTGTGAACATCATTCAGGTGACACTGGGGGAAACGTCAAGCTCCCATCTTTTCTTTCAGCCACTTGTAGTGAGCAGATTGGCCTATCTTCTCCTCTAGGGTTGATTTTATTATTTTTATTATTACTATTATTATTATTATTTTATTTCTAAATCAAGCTGAAAGCTGTATGGAGATGGAGAAAGTAATTTAAATAACACATCTGCCAATCTTCAGCAGCTAGAATACCAATGGCTCTTGGAAAAAAACCTGATCGAGCTCCTTCACAATTATTAGTCAGTGTGGAATATAGTATCAAGCAGAAGGAAAAGTGTGCTACATCTATTTACATAATGTATCATTTTATAATATATAACGTACTCTTATTGCAACATTATATCAATTATTTACCAAAAAAGCTTTAATAAATTTAACTGGATTGCTCTCACTTATCAACCACTTTAGAATAATTTAAGGCTCATTTCCTGATGCACTGAAATTATTCTAAACTGTGCATGCTGGCAAACACAAAAACCTTTTTACTCCCCATTTGCAGAATGACATCTGCTCTATTTCCATCTTTGTTTTCAGATGCAAGATTACTTCAGCATTTTATTTCTTAATCTGTCAAATAGCATTGTCAAAAAACAGGGAGTAACACTTACTCCTCAAACCCCTGTAGATTCAAAATTACAAAAGCTACACATAACATTTTACCAAACTTGCATATCAGACAGAAAACATAGAAGCTTTCTTCTTTTCCTTTATAAAAATGTCCCCTCTGCTAAAAAGTCTGCAAATATTTGTAACACCATGAAGGGAAAAGGCCTGACAGATTTATTATTACAGAGTGCCTGCTGCATAGCTACAGTGGAAGGTAGTTTTCCATTATTAGTTGAAATTTCAACAAGCTCCATTTTTCTATTAGCGTAGGGTCAGCCCTGTTCTGGTCTCAGGCACACAATTCAAAGAGAGAATAAAAGCCATCAGTCCTGGTGCAGCCTCTAGTATTTGAAGTTTTAGCAGTCTGAGAAATTAACAGCCAAAAAATAACGGATAAAATAGTGTTTTGTTTACTTCCTTGACAATCATTCTACACATCAGAACCAAACACAAGCAACAGACCTTGGAGAACGCTTAAAGAGGCGTGTGATTACAAACCCACCACCATCTATTTCATCATCTCCTATGGTCTTTCTGCCACAGCTTCACACTTTGTTTTTTGCTTTCTGACACTCTGATCTGGGAAAGGCTTATTCACCTGCATATCTTGGAGTCCAAAGGAATACACTGCACACTCAGAATTAAATATGTATGGCTAGGATCAGAAGCCAAAGGGTATTTTTTAAATATAAGCAAGGTCTATAAAACACATTAGTAAAATGAAGTACAATGTATTTTTTCTAGATAAGTGACTATACCTGGAGAGACTAGCTTTTTAATTTTTAAGTTATCTATTAAGATATATATTAAGATCTACCATTCTATGATTCTATGATTTCTAATCATTTCCTAGTTATTTATTTGGTCTAGATTTCCACTGATTTTTCTCTTTATTGTTGTTGCAAAACTGAAGGAGCAGAGAGCAAGCTGATCTTCCAGCACAGACAGCACTGACTGAGGGTGAAAGGGAAGGCAGCTGCAGGTCCCAAGTAAAAGTGCTGGGAATTGAGCTAAGTCTGGAATACAGTGAAGAGGTAAAAAAAGACGGACTGTATCAGGAGGATGGTGAGAAGTTAGCAGAGAGGGTTGTGTGTGCAGGTGAAGGATGGGCCAGGGAGCTAGACACAGACATGTTTGACAAGTAGAGGGCAGAACTCAGACCTACATGCAAGCAAAGAAACTGGGACACGGGGGCTTTCTCAGGATACGAGAGCCTGAGTGAAGTGGTTGGGTGGAGCTGACAGTAGAGTATTTCAGACAAGCAGTCAGAAGGAAAAAGATGACAGATTGCCTAGGTACGTAAACCAAAAACACTGCAGAAAGAACAAAGTGCTCAGCAGTGGTATGTTGCTGGCCAAATGGCCTCAGAAGTAAGAAACAGTAAAAGAGGAAAGTGGTAAGAAACAGCCTGTGATGTGGAATCGATGAGTGACAGTGACAGACAGCAGAAGGAGCCAACTCAAGAACATTTATGTTTCTTTAAAAAGATCAGTTTGATCCACGACTATAAAAAAACATATTGCTTGTAATTGCATGGTTACCATATGGCATCACTGCTCAGCCAAAGGATTCGTATACCTTGTGTGAGCATTTCCACAGTAAAAAAAATACCTGGATTTCCCGACACTTACAAAATTCTAGTTTGAAACAATTATACCATATCTCTAACACTGATTTCTACCAGCACCACTTCTGTTGGTGATGCTTTTCATCAGATGATCTCAGGGCTCATTTACAAACCAGGTCAGCATCATTATCCCCATTTTATAGATGAAAAATGAAGGTGCTGTAGATCAGCCTGCATTATTAATATGAACTCTCAACCCTAAATTCATTTTACTGTCATTTTCCTTGAAATATTCATTTGTACTTCTGCACTGAGGGTATTTTTGTCATGTATTTCTAACTTATGTCAAAAGTACCTGGAGCATAGTAGGGGCCATTTTTAGCATTCTCAGAACTCTAAATAAATAAAATTACAGAGTAACAGACTCCCACACTGCCCAAAAGATATCCATTCCCCTTCGAGTTTACACCTCAGTCTGAGCATGTTCCACCTTAACTCCAGCATCTCTAGGGAAAGCTCCTTTGTTTCCCCACAGCTCAACCTGATCCCACATTCTCATCTTTCCTCCCGCTCCAGACTACTATAGCAGTACATAGTTTGAAAATACAAGAACATCATGCTCCAAACTCCATTCAGTTTCTACAGCAGTCATCAGTTACATCTGCACTTGAAGCATTCATTCTCCTTATCACTGTCACAAATTAGCTCAGTCCTGGCCAGCGGCGGGTCTGCCCTAGACCTGGCCAAGTCCACCAGACAAATAGGAAACTTCTACCAGCTTCTGACAGAAGCTGTCACTGTAGCCTCCCCTCACTACACAAAACCAGCACAACTTTCTCCTATGAAGATCTTGAGGCCTGGCTCCACACCCCCCCACCTCCCCCCCTCAAAGAGTACCTGCATTCTTGTACTTTCTGTCTAAGGTCCCTTATTTTGCTGCTGCTAGACAGAATGCAAGACATATCCCCATCCTTTAAAATTAACACCACTGAGCTCTCCCAAGGCCCTGTAGATACAGACTTAATGCTTACCAACAAAATTTTGTACCAAACAGTAAAAATTTTAAACCCCTGAGATTTCTTCCCAACTTTCTTTCTTGCACATAACCCAATAAATTCGTAAGAGTTTCAGTTGCTGCTGCTGCTAGAGAAAAGCATGAGGCTTGGCTCTACACACATCTGTAATCTTACCTACCAGTCCTTATGAGGAAGGATGCTCACTGACTATCCTTTTACACACTGGCTGCACTGATTCTTCTGAGACAAGGAGACCAGCTCACCTTTGGATACCAATATTCTTCTTGTACACAAGCTACGTGGAAAAAAAAAATAAAGTGATGATGCCACTGCTCTCAGTGATTGTGTTGCAGACCAGGATGCTCTGTTACTGGAGAGCCATCCCACATAGAAGCAGTGAAAGACGAGGTTAAACAAAAAAACCCCATCTCGCAGCACATGCAGAACATTTAAAATCTTATTCGATAATTACAACAAACTGACAAGGCATGAAAAAGCTGTGATATTTTTCCACAGGCTTCTTGCTTAGCTGCACTTCAGTAGAGTTTCACAGAATTGGCAGAGGCTGAACTCTAGCAGAAAAGTCAGCTTCTTTCACTTATTACAAGTTTCAAGTCCCTTCTTCAAGGCCTGGACACATTAGAGCCACTGATAGAGAATTAAGCTGATAAAATGCCTTTTTTCTTTTTGC
Organism: Chlamydotis macqueenii; assembly: GCF_036417535.1. Taxonomy (NCBI): domain Eukaryota; kingdom Metazoa; phylum Chordata; class Aves; order Otidiformes; family Otididae; genus Chlamydotis; species Chlamydotis macqueenii. The sequence continues at coordinate 95,165,640 of NC_141556.1, read as the reverse complement.
CACTGGCATCATTATGAGAAACGATTAATTTGGTTGAGATTTTCAGTGATACGAAAAAGTAGATTTCAATCTGAAGTTCAGTCTGAGGTTCGTGTACCCTTGCAGCAAATGTTTAATCTAATGGAAATAAGAAAATCATATAGCATCAAGAAAATGGTGATTCTTTAGGGTGTGTGGGTGTGACTGTTGAGGGGGAAAGCAGAGGTCATTTAATTATATTTTCTCCTTCCCTCATCTCCATTTACTGTCTCTTGTCTAAGTACACTTTAGGTCTTGACAACTAAATGAACAGATGCTAGCCTGTTAGTATGCTTGCTTTTAAGAATGTTCATTCTAGGATAAGATTTTTCTGAAAGCATATGGTGAGCTAAATATACTGAAGATTTTTCTCAGCTGTTACAGGAATATACATCTCAGGTGAGATGCTCAGAATACCCAGCAGTAAGTCAATGGGGTAGAAATCCCCAGGCGAAAGGTACCACATACTCCAGAAAGTGGGGGGAAAAAAAAAAAAATTATCCTTACGGGTTAGTCCTAGAAATCTGATTGCGATTCAATCCTCATTGATTTTTATAGTGTACAGCATTGTGCTTGCTGCACCTCATTGTAATATCAGCCATGTTGATTTAAATCCTACAAAACCTGATAGAGAAAGACAGGCTGCAGGGCACCTCAGCACCTAAGAACCAGAGCATTTAACAGATGATCAGGAGTCAGGCTCACTGCAGCAAGCCACCTGTGACATCAAAAGACACATCAAAATTCAAAGGTTTTGACCATAGTTCCTTTGAGCAAAAAAGGCTAGCCTATCAAAATAACAATACATGCTCCACCTCAACGTACAGCCTCTCCTGACAGCCATGCTGGAGAATGCCAGAGCCTTTCTCCTTCTCTAAGGAACATCCTCTGCAGATCATCTAATCGTCAGAGAAGGAAAACTCTGATCCTTAACAGCTGAATAAATATTTCATTATTTTTGTAGCAGCAAGCTACACATAAAAGCAAACGATGTTAGCCATGCATAAGTAGGTAGGATCAAATACTTGGTGTTGTGTTTGGTTCTCAATCTTAAAAGGATTTTCAGCAGATGACTAAGCACACTAAGTGGCACAGTCAATGGGATAAAATTAAACAAGTACAATTGCAGCAGCAACATTAGGCCCTTAGCTGTGTGTGAAGCACAATATTAGAAGCGACAGGGGAAAAAAAAGTTCCACATAGCAAGTAAAACCTGAAGTCTTTTTACTGCATTGACAAGGGGTAGGCACCCAAACATATACTTCCTATTTTTGTTTCATTTCATCCCTTAGAGAAGCCAACTCTGACACTACAATTGCAAGCAACAAGTGAACAGCAAGTTGGACATCACCGCTCAGAACACAGATGCAGAACAAACAAACTCTGCTTGCAGCAGCCTGTTTGTACATACTGAAACACCACATTAATTTGAATGCAGCTGATCATAGTCACAGGAAAAGCTTCAGGGGCAAAAACTAAAGCAAACTCATCATGAAGACTGTCAGGTACAGATAGCTCAAATTCCACTCTGCCTTGGGCCTTTTTCCACAGTTTCCACAACTCCATCAGAGTAGCCACTATACATTAAAAGGAATGGTAAAAGGCTAATTAAGACACTGAGAAATGCACAGACCTGTTGAGTATCATATACCAAGAGCAAGGCAGAACACCATGAGATTGTCATGCTCCTCTGTGACCTGACCTGAACTTTTGCATTAGTTCATGGCTTAACCTACTGGTGCAACTGGTGGGTTGATTTGCTGACCAGGTGCTGCTACTGCACAGGGTTGCAAGAAAAGAAGTAGCACAGGAATATATTTTCACCGAGCAGGGCCCCATCCTCAAAGAAAGTCTACTAACCAGCCAAGTCTCCAGCAGAAGCCTGCAACTGCAGCTCCTGCCTCATCAGATACCACCACATGCATCAAATATTAAGTCATTGGAGAGGCCTGCCTCTGCCCTCAGATTTTGTGTGCATTTTCACTGGTTGAAATATCAGTGCCTAAGCTTGATGTAAGCTACACCAAGCCTAGTAGAAGTTGTGACAGTGAAGTAGAAGTGATTTTGTGAAATCATTATAAACCCGTCCTATGTGGGAGGTCAAACTAAATTTTAACATAAAAAAAAAAAACCCTTCTCTTCTTTTTTTTTTCCCCGCAAAGTAGTCTGATTTTTAAATTCCCGCAGTCTTGATGCCTTCAGTAGTGGCACTACATAGATTTCATATATCCAAACTAGTATCTTATTTTGCCTTCCTTTTTCAAGTATGGCACTAAATTTCATTTCATCAGAGCAAGAGAGGTATATTAGGAAAAAAAAAAGGAGAGGGAAAGGGCAACTAAGCAGCTTCGTGATAGTCACCAACCAGCAACTCACTTTCCATTCTGACAAGCCCAACATTTCTTTTTTTGTAACGACTGTGTTATCTCTGCACCTAGCTAAGAGTTTCCAAAATTGCTGGAGAGAGGAGGGCAGGCAATTACACATCAATTTTGTTCTTTTGCTATTAAACACTCAGAGGGCAGAGAAGGAAGAATTCATGAGAAGTTATGAGAATTTTTCATTTTTTTCTTCTTCAAATTTTCATATCAATATATTATTCAACTTCTTTATTAGGTCAAAGAGATAGTAAGTGAATAAGAAAATAGAAGTAATTTTTTCCGGTTTTTAATTATTTTTTTATTTTTTAACTGAAAGCAGTTTAATTATTACCACTTAGAAAACTCATCATCCCGAAACCCATGGAGTTCCTATAGGTCACACTGGGTAGAACAAGGAGAGAACAAGGGTATAACCTAAGTTCACTTAACCAAGATCAATACCTCATCTCCTGCAAAATACTGTCTTGATACTTAAAGATACCATCTTTGTCTTTCCTGAGATATTTCCAATTTTGCAGCCCCCTAAAGACCCATATACTCTTTGCAGCTGACTGGGATTTCCTATTTTGAAGAAGTTTAAGTGTCAAAGTGTTCAGTTTACAGACATTTTGCCAGAAAATTAAAAATTATTCTGACATTTTCACAAACTGAATTTGATCATTTCATGTTCAGCTCTAAAGATAACCAGCCAAAGCACAGTCAGTTTCTTTATGATCAATTCAAAAACAATTGAAGCACAACTAAAATGATCAATGTAAAGAATATGCTTTAATACAATTACTAAAGAATGCAATTATGGATCACTAAACCTTTTAAAGGAAGTTCAATTTAAGTTGGGCAACTCCACAGCTGTAAGCATATCTCTATATTAATCTTATTTACAACCTGGCAGACCCTGTAACCGGAATAAAATCGCAGCAGTTTTAAGAGCAGTAGTATACAGCTGAACAGAAAGAAAAGCTTCACCTGGGCACAGCTTTAGATAAGATTGTGTGTACATGGAAAGGAAAGATTCTGTACTTGTCCGTGAGGTTCTCTGGGTGTAGGACTTTTCATTTCCCTTTGTTGAACTTCATGACATTCCTCTCTGCCCAATCCTCCAGCCTGTCCAGGTTCCTCCAAATGGCAACGCAAAACTCTAGCATATCAGCCACTCCTTCCTGTTTTGTATTATCTGCAAACTTGCACATGATACAACGATTATACAAGTCCTTAAGTCTTCCGTCCCATCACCTGGATCATTAATTAAGAGGATAAACAGCATTGGACCTAGTATTGACACTTGGGGTATCTCACTAGTGATTGACCTCTAGCTATGCTTTGTATCACTGATCACAGCCATCCAAGCCCAGCAGTTCAGCTGGTTTACAGTCCACCTCACTGACCAATTTTATAGCCTGTACATCATCAGTTTTCCTGTGAGGATGCTGTCAAAGACTGTCAAAGGTCTTACTGAAGACAGGTTAAACCTCCTCCACCGGGCCACTCATTTCTTCACAGAAGACTATCAGGCTTGTTAAGCTTGACTTCCCCTTCATAAATCTATGCTGATTGCTCCTTTTGTCCTTCATGTGTCTAGACATGGTTTCCAGGATTAGTTGTTCCATTACCTTCCCAAGGATGAAGGTGAAGCTGACCAGTCTGTAGTTCCCTAGATCCTCCTTCTTGCTCTTCTTAGAGGGTGTGATATTTGCCACCTTGCAGTCATCAGTTAGGTCCCAATCAGTGACTTTTTAAGTGTAACAGAGTGGCCATACTATCACATCACTCAGCTCCCTCAGCATGCATAGGGGCATCCCATCTATTTGCGTGTGACCAGTTTAAGTGTTCCTTAACCTGACCCACCACCACTGAGGGTAAGTTTTCCTTGCTATAGACTTTGCTTCTGATCTCTGGGATTCCTGAAAGGCAAATCTTGGATTAAAGATAAGCTGATGAAGGTATTGAGTACCTTCAGCCTTTCTGGTGTCCTTTCTCACCAGAACCCCTGCCCCATTCGGCAGCAGGTTTGTGTTTTCCCTTGGCTTCCTTTTGCTTCTGATGTACTGGTAGAAGCCCTTTGTATCACGCTGCATATCCCTCACCAGACTCAACTCCAGCTGGACTTGGCTTTTCTAACCCCATCTCTGCAAGCTTGGACTATTACTCTACCTACTGGCTGGGCCACTTAACCCTGCTTCTACCTCTTCTACCCTCCCCCTTTTTGTACTCAGGTTTTGTCAGGAGCTCCTTGCTCCCCCATGCAGACCTCCTCCTGTCTTTGCTTGATTTTATGCTCACTGGGCTAGACAGCTCTTGAGCTTTTGAATTTAAGAGCTCCTGAGCTTGTCAAGTCCATTTTCTCCACCTGGCTGGAGGTAAAAAAGACCAAAAGGAGTTAGAAATGCCATCCTGAGAACAAGACAGACTGGCAACAGGTCAAAGTCAGAGTAGCAGAGAGCACGCAAGCCGTAAGGACTCTACGGTATGGTCCCTCTATGACTGGCATAGACTGCAAAGCACAGTGCAATTTCAGGATGCTCTGAAGCTGTTCTAATATTACATTTAAGACCTGTCAGTTGTCCCAGAATACAAAGGTGGATTGCAGCTATCCTTCTTTCTTGTTACCTTACATTCTGGTTCAAAGGGACCAACTGAGAATTGGGGTCTTAGGAGCCAAAAGTCACACTCCTTTTTCTGACCTGAGGCAAGGGGAGGCTCTCCTCATACTTTTAAGCTATTCAGCAGCTCTCTTCCTAAATTACTGAGTGAGTCTTTACTGCCTGATCCTTGAGAGAAACCCTTGCTATTTCTCACTTTGGTATCTCTGACCTCCCATACCTTACTCTCTCATTGCTGCTTATTTCATTGCAGTTAGAAATGTCCAACTTTGTTTCACTCTCTCTTCAAACTTGATTTTCACACTTCTAAAAATAAAAAATACCAAAAGATGTTATCAAAAGGTAAAACAAAGATCAATGTTAATAAAATTGTGACAACTTAATGCTGTGTCACATGTTAAGCAACTTCATTATAGGCTCTTTAGCACTAGAAAGGTTATGACTGGCAAAAGTTTAAACAGGAGTTTGCTTTGTTTGCCTGTGAAAAAGCACTTATTGAACTCACCGAGTCTCATGCTCCAGGACACCTCCTGCTCACTTATCAGCTGTCTGCAGCTGTACTCCAGGTCACACTTGCTGCCAGAGAGGAGGGAGGACAGCTGCAGCAAAAGCAATATCACCAACTGAGGTCCCGACATGCAACAGGCCTCTGATGGAGCACAGGACCCCCAGCACATTGCTCACCACACAGCTGGGGAGGCACGTCCTGCTCTGGGCTCATCGCACCCACCAAAAAGACTGTAAGCCTTTCTGTCAATTGACCAAAAATGTCAAAACGTTGACCGTTCTGTCAACTGACCAAAAACGTCTGGATTTTCAGATATTAGCAACCAGATAATCTGACAAGTCTGATGTCTGTGGCTCTTTGCCCAAGCAGTTGGCTAATATTCAGAGATCTACATCCATTAGAACACAATTCAGTCACTGGAAACAAATTAACATCTGCAAATGGGTTTATTAACTACAATCATGCTCAAAACATCCACTCATCTTTCAAATACAGCAGGAGCAAAGACTTGGCAGTTTCCTACCTCGGAAACCTCAAGCATCTCACATAAGCTGTGTCTGGAGGAGATACTTCAGCTCCTGTCAAGGCAAAAATCTCTTGCTTGCTCTTTCTACATGTGCAGCCTACAAGTAAAAAACCATGCCTTGTTATTGCAACCAAGGATACCCCTGAGCGCCTATAGCTTGGATGTACCTGCTATAGGTACCTACGACCTTAGGCTGGCATGTCATTACCCACAGCTGTTTTTATTACTGCTAAAACAGCTCTTTTACTTCTCTGGAATCATTAAAATGTTGTTTTCAGGCTCTTTAGAGAAATCTACCACCTCCAGCTACCAGCTATTAGTACATTCTAGCTTAACAATAGGCTTTTTTTAATTACTTCTGGTAATGAGATAAAGCAAATATATGTATACAGATAAATATATTTATATCTGTATTTGTCAGTAAAGGCCTTGCTTATTAGACTGTTAGATATAGCCAGTAGAATTTCTTTCCACTATACAAATGCTTTGAAAAAAATTCAGAAGGCAGCTTTGAATGAATGTAAACTCCTCAGCCAATCCTGCAATAAATCCAACCCACAGAAGAGGACTGCATCCAAACTGAGTGAAAATTAAGTGCCCTAAGAGGCGAAAGACTACACAAGACTTGAGTTTTGCAAGAACAAGATTGACCAAATGTTTAAATTACAAAAAATAATTTTTAAAAGTCACTACACTGCTGAGCAAATACATTGATTTGTAGGCCCTTAGGCCCTGCTCTAAACTTCGTTCTGGGTCTGCACCCCAGTCAGCTTACCTAGAGGTTATTATTGATGTAATTAACTGCATACCCCTGCAGATCTCGAGTTCAATGGAGGGGAGGTGTCACTGTCACAAGAATCCCATGACACGGGGCTGAGTCCTAGGGAAACCTTCTGTCATCAAGAGAGCCATGCCCTGACCAGGCACTGATTCCTCTACAGTTAAGGTATCAATGCACCAAGGACTCTTATTTCTCCCATATCCTTTGACAATTTGATCCTATGAGACAAAATGCACTCCGAAGTAAATCCTGCAAAATTACACTGTTAGCTCTCTCCCTGCACCCATGTCCTGCTTTTCACAGTAGAGACAGTTACAATCTCACCTCTAGGTGAGATTACCTTGGCCTGCTTGCCTCAGTCTCTTCATGTGCTCAACTCAAGGGCAGAAATTACATGCATCATTATTTAGACATTGGTAGGCAGAGAGGATGCAGTTCAGCATCCAGATTCACAGGGGTAGCTCACAGGTATAATGCAAGTCATTCAGCAAGAAAAAAAAAAAAGTTTTTGCAAAACAAATAGATTAACCAAATGGAAGAGGAGGAAAAAGATAATGGGAAGAACACATACAATAATCAGAAATCAGCTTCCTGTTCTCCTTTTATTTCATTTTGATTTTGCTTTCCGTTTTTACTGGCTGAGTGAATGCAGCAGATGTTTCTCAGATTTTTTTCTCAAGGATTGACAAGGTGCCAGTAGTGCATAAGTACGCCACAGAAAAGAGGGATACTTCTTTAGGAGTGAATAGTGAGGGGGGGGGGGGGCAGGGAAAGATATCCCAGTTTCCTTCTGATATTAAGACGCATTTTGGTTTACCTTGTACAGATTTAAATCCTAAACAAACTCCAGTGGTTTTGCTTCTCTCTATTTCTTTCTCAGATCAGAAGTTTTCTAAACTACCATAGAATACAAGTCTTCAATAGGTCACTAATTTCTCTAATTACTTTTACATTGAGAGCCTTGCTTTTAGTTGAGTTTCTATGTCTTCATTTTTTTTCAAAGTGTAGTTTAAAAAAAACCCCTCAGTTTTCAGAAAGTGCCATGCCTCTCCTCCAAAGAGCAGTCCATCCTTAAGCTATACACAATTGGGCACATAAGAACTGCATCTCCTCAAACCCATAGTATCCTAACCAACATTTCTAAAAGAAGATAAAGAAAAAATGGATCCAAAATAAGTGGCTTCTCTCTGAAAACTACATCAAAGAGCATTTTACTGATGGACAAAAGGAAACTCCACCCATGAAAGCTACAAGTGAATTTTACCTACAGCCACAACTTGACAGCTGTTCTCAGGTTTTGTTAAACAGCATTCTCTGTCCTGCCCTAACCACCACATAGGATACATCACCAAAAGATCAGTATGGTCTTTCTTGCCAGAGTATTTGTACTAATAGAAGCCTTGAAAATAGTGGACGTACCAAGTTATAAGAGGATTCTCCAATGACGGACAACACTGTAGCATTTGCTACACCTCAGGTCATTGCACATCATTTCTGCCACCCAACACCAACACTTTACTCCACAGGAACACCAAATATATACCATGAAACTTGCACGCAGATGTAACATGACACCAAGCACTGTGGCTCTTCTACCTCCAAGCAGCAAACGCTCTTACAAGCATACTTCCACTTCAGAACCAGAAGTCAAGCCAGAGAACCTCATGAGAAGGGAAGTGCCACAGCTTTGGAGTTTGTTAAGGATCTACTAGCCCATTTTAAAATGAATTACAGGGAAATTAAAAAAAAAAAAAAAGGAAAAAATAGAGAAAGTTCAGAGTGACTGCCCATGAGTACCTTTGGCTGTAAAGAGGGTCGACATACCCCCCAAGAACCCAACCATTCCTTAGGAATATCTCAAATTATGTGTATCAAATCATGCTTTTAGATGCTGTCATGTCTCTGTAGCAACCACTGGTTTGGCTGGCCCTGGAGATGCCAATTCTTGACTCAAGGAAAGAGGCAAGCATGTTTAATATTAAGTCAGTGAGTTTCAATGAATGCATTGATTATGACACAACATGTAAGCAGACATTCCTGCAGCTTTGTTGTCAAAATGCTGTTTGGAAAGAAAAGAGCAAACTACATGGAAAGGGGCCAGGAAGAGCAAGACAAGGGTGGCTACGTAAAAGGCAAAGCACTATAGGAAAGAAACAGAAAGATGCTGTGCTAAACTTCCCAAGCTGGATCAACTTTATTTCACAGTCTGTGAATTCCTCAGCAGTGACAACACAAATTTGGAATACCCAAAATAGCAAATACAGGGAATCATGTTATCTCAGGAGCAGCAAAACAAGCATCTGAACTGCATCTTCTGCTCCAGAGGGAAAAAAAAAAAAAAATAACCCACAACCAAGCACCAAGCTGCAGTAACCCTGGCAGAGGACGCACATTGTAAGCTGTGTACAGACTCCCAAGACAGTGAAATGTTTGACAGAAGAATACAAGTTGGCAGCAGTGGTTAATCTGCATTTCAAGGGCAGAGCTGAAACCACAGTTGCACACAGTGCAAATGGATCATTGAAGGGTATTCTTATATACCTCCTGCTGAAGGAGGCCAGCCAATTGTCTTCCCTTTCCAAGTGCATCCACTTGGAAATCTACCACTCCATATCTACCCATGTTCCCTGGGAAACAGGAAAGAGTAGAAAGTGGTTAAATAAACAATTCTGCACCTTTTATTATCTTAACAGAATACCAATAAGGGCAATCTGAAAAAAAAAAAAAAGCTTTTTTTCTTTGGAGTCCTTTTTTGTATCAAACCAGCTTAGTAAAGAAATATAACCTTAACCAGCCTCTGTCTCACAGGAACAGATTTGCACAATTACCAGTACTGATCAGTCCAAAGGAAGATAGTCTTCTTTCTTGGAAAAGCATGACCTAGTTCTTGATGTCCTATTTCTATACCTAAAACCTTTGAATGCTCAGTTCAGCTGCTAGGAAGTAGCAGCAACTATTGCACAGGCAAAACCAAAGTATCTTGCTTTCCTGAAGTTCAGGAAAACACTTCTACCAAATCATGAAGAAGCAACTCCAGGAGATGTATTTCACAAAAACAGAAGGGTAGGGAAACATCGCTAAAAAGGCAAGTTCAGAGGCTCTGGTAACCAGATATCAATGGGCTGATTTTCATAGCTGTTGACTCCTCTCTTCACTCTAAAGGAGATGCTAGGCACTAACCTTCTCTAAAGAAAAATGCAAATTAGGTCCAAAACAAGTGAAAATTCCAGTCAGTTCTGTTCATGGGGAGCAGTGGCTGCATGCCCTGCTGCTGCTGCAGCATGAAAGAGTGTCACAACCCAAGCATTTAGAGCAGGGGTAACACCTGCTTTACTCTCTGCAAGAACCTTGCAGTAATTAACAGGTTGAGCTGAGTTTTTCCTCCCCTTTGGAAAAGGGTCAGGTGGGAATCATTAAGATTGATGATCTCAGAGTTCACTCAGAAAAGCTTGAAGCAAGGACAGGTACAATAAAAACATATGCAACTGTGGATACTGAGTATAAAGCCAAAATGATCACCAGCTGCCAAATAAAGAACTATGGAGCAGGCAGGGGTACAGCATCCAGAGAAACTCAGAGGTAGGAGTATCAAGCCCAAGGTGTTTCTTGAAGTTACATGAAATTAAGCTACAGTGCTTCTTACCACAGCACATTGTGGATACCTTTCTGAAGGTTAGAAAGAGACTGGACGCAGCTATGGAAGAAAAGTCAGCTGAGGGCTATTAATACAAATCACCATTTTTGCTTCAGGATGCTCCCATGTCACAAATTGCTCTGTCTGGGAGACCATTCTGGGAAAATACTGCTAAATGCCAGACCTCCTCCCATACCATCTGCTAGGCATTATTGGCCATTATCAGAGATGGGATACTAAGCTAAATGGACTTTGTCTGATCTGGCAAGGTTGTTCTTCTGAGAATGCAGGATGTCTGGGGGCACAGGTCTGGACTATTTACAGAACATGGTTACAGTACAGTGAAACAGGCACACAGTCATAACCCCTGGCTCTGTCTGACAGAGTATCCAGCATGGGTGAAGATTTGTTACTGAAAGAAAAAAACAACATTATCAGAGCAATTCATAATCAACTAGCAACATAGGGAACTGAATCATCCATTTTAAAACAACACCTCATCCATTTTGAATATCAGCACTCCTCTTAGCAGTACAAAGAGACAGGGATTAAGAGAGGCAGTAGAAAGCGCAAATACAGAGAGAATGTCTTGCTTGTTAACCTCTTCATATCACCAAAGTAGCCAGTAAAATGGAAAAAGAAGCACAACCCCATTACATGAGGAAATGCCACAGAGATATACTAAAGGTTAGGTAAAAAAAAAAAAAATACTGACAGCAGCAGAAAAATAAATGTGAAAGAAAAATCAAATAGTTTTTGGATCATTTATCAAAACTCAAAACCACCTTTATGGAATATCTTTAAAAACTTCTGCTTGCATCTCAAATCATTCAATTCATTAACACGTTTTGGAAACACACCAACTACTACATACTGGACAAGGATCTAATCGTTCCCAGAGTGACAAGTCCAAAAGGTTAAAGCACCTGTTATTGTTGCTGTTATAGAATCATGATGATCTATTCTTGTTGCTTCTCACATTTTTCTTTCTCGTCATATAGTAATGATACAGATGAGATGGGGCTACTATTGTAAATCACACAACTACAAAATACTTCCCCCTCATGCCCAGGTCTTATAACTTTTTTTCCATGCAAGGTCTAATGCAAGCACAAAATTAATTTAAGGTCCTATTGTTAGCTCTTAATACAATGAGCTTGGGAACAAACAAGGTATAGTCTTCAAATGTGAATATGCAAAGCCAGGCACTGAAATTCACATATACTCCTTGAATATGAGGTGCAGTATGTGACCCGAAGGCTAGACAAGTCCTTCTTCTTTACTCAATTGTCCTTAGAAAGCAGCCTCTGCTCTTAATCAGAAAATAAGTCTTCAATGTTGATCTCAATATTTGGTGTTAACTCATTAACACACCTCACCTGTTTTCCTTGGGTTTTTTTTATTTAGGGTTTTTTTTTTCCCCCTAGTGAATGAAGATTTTGTTATTTAATAACGATGAAGATCATCTTGCCCATTTGCTACAAATTCTCTCTCTCAAGTGCAGGCAACTGGCAGGCAACAAATGCAGCACAGCAACTCAAGAGAGCATAAATTAGTTTTGCTAGGTAGTATAAAGTCAGAGGAAATGTGATTTTAATATATTTATGATATTATTTGATGCTGTTGTCTGCAATAGAAGAATGGACTTAATTGTCCAGGTCTTTTCCAGTCTTATGTTCCTATGCCCTGAAGTTAGCATGTGGATGAACAGATTCAGTGTGAAATCATAGAAATGCAGAAAGTTTATCCTAGACCATCTATCAGGTTGATTCTTACATTAACTTCAGCATTCTTCATCCCTGCTTCATTTGCAAACATTATTAATCTGCTTTCATAGGGTAGCTACACTTAAGATAATTGCCTTGCCTTTACAAACACAAGCAGCTCATGCAAAGCTTGAATGGTGCATATTGTGCTAATCCCAGAATTTTCAGAATAACTGATCTGAGAAAAAAAAATAAGGATTAAGTTATCAAAGTTTTAACTTGCCATCCTTCAGCATATGCTAATGCTGCACACTTTTAGAAAAACAAGTTCTCACAAGTTGATATACCTGATTCTGCTGCCATTATAGCAGAGTAGTTAAAAACAATTAATTTTTGAAGTTGAATCTTAAGCACAAATACAGGCTGGGCAGAGAACACATCAAGAGCAGCCCTGAGGAGGACCACTTGGGAGTTCTGGTGGACGAGAAGCTCAACATGAGCCAGCAACATGTGCCTGCAACCCAGAAAGCCAACCACATCCTGGGCTGCACCAAAAGCAGTGTGGCCAGCAGGTTGAGGAAGGTGATTCTGGCCCTCTGCTCCACTCTCGTGTGACCTCTCCTGGAGTACTGCGTCCAGCTCTGGAGCCCGCAACATAAGAAGGACGTGGACCTGCTGGAGAGGGTCCAGAGGAGGGCCACGAGGATGATGAGAGGGCTGGAGCACCTCTACTATGAGGACAGGCTGAGAGAGTTGGGGCTGTTCAGGCTGGAGAAGAGAAGGCTCCGGGGAGACCTTATAGTGGCCTTCCAATACCTGAAAGGGGCCTTATTGGAAAGACAGGGAGAAACTCTTTAGCAGGTCCGGTTGTGATAGGACAAGGGGTAATGGTTTTAAAACAGAGGGAGGAAGATTCACATTTGACACAAGGAAAAAGTTTTTTACAGTGAGGGTGGCAGAACACTGAAACAGGTTGCCCAGAGAGGTGGTAGATGGCCCATCCCTCGAAACATTCAAGGCCAGGTTGGACGGGGCTCTGAGCAACCTGATCTGGTCGGGGATGTCCCTGCTTCTTGCAGGGGGCTTGGACTAGATGACCTTTAAAGGTCCCTTCCAACCCAAACTATTCTATGATTCTATGTATTTACACATACATTGGACACTCAAAACATTTGCAAAAAAAAAAAAAAAAGAAGGTTTTCCTTAAACCAGGTTATTGCCACCTAAAGAGGGTAAAAAGGAATCTATTATATAAAAGAAAAATAAGAAGGATAGCACAGATCTATTGCTTAAGTAATTGGGGGAAAAAAAAAAAAATCAATTAGCAGATAACTGGACAGACTTTGACCACAGAAGGCACTTGTCTCTGCTGCTTCCTGTCCTCCAAAGCCAAACACAGTCCAAATGTCCCACCTTTTGTATCTGCTCTCAATCTGGTTCAGGTTTTTGTGAGAAGAGCACATGCACCAAAGATCCATCCAGTCCCATGTCTTCTGCCCACCTATAGGAACAGAAAAGCCTTGGGAACTGAACTAGCAAGTAGAGATGCTTCTGTGGTACTACCCTTGCCCTCTGTCCAGCAACCACCTTGGCTGCACAGGGATTTTGATTTTAAAATCCCTGAACAGAATTCCTTCTTGAAATAATCCAAGTCATTTTTGTGACAGCCCAAGTGCCCATGCTTGCCAGGAGCACTGCCTGAGCAGCAGGGTCAAAGGCTGTGCTGATGACAGCAGGAAGGACACTGTCCATAGAAGGGTCCTAGCTTTGAACTAGCACATGCACACACCAAATTCACACACAGTACTGCATCCTCATTGGCATTCATGGTCTAAGATCAAGGCCTTGTAAGTCGGCCAGACCTGCAGTGACTTTGGCTAGAGCAAAAAAAAGTAGTTTGGCTTATATGGTATTTTTTGAATGAGTAATTTTGATTAGGTGTGATTGACCTTTTGATCTTAAGTTATTCTACATGGGTATTACAATCTATTTTTTATTTTTTTTTCAGGGGACTACAACACCTGTCTATAGGGAATTAGAAAAATAGTATACTTCTGCAACTTTTCTTTTTGCCTGTAGTGAAACTTCATGCATCCTTTGATGAAATGCAGGGTCACTGTAAGCAGTGTCTGCAGCCAGTCATTTTCAGAGAAGAGTCAACAGTTCCCAGAACATTAGTGCTTTTCAGCCCCTTTCACTCCTACTGGATAAAGAACAGAAGGGGAGGAGGTAAAAAAGCTCTAATAGATGTTACTTAGAAGCAAACACTATTTCTGTGCTTTCAGAGATGGGACTTCAATACTTTGGACATCTGGCAACATCTTTCCTGGAGACAAATCAGTCTTGCCTTGGCTGCTTCCAGCAGAAATTGAACAGGAGCTGGTTTTCTTATCTCTATACGCTTATGTACCCTTTGCCTACACAGAAAGCCAGGAGAAGTCTCTACAACTATATGTCAGCCTCACAGCTCATTTTCAGCTTACACAGGAGGACAAGGTGACAAAAGCAAATAAAACTCCATGCTATTAACCAGTTTTTGCAGAAAGTATCCTCCAGTATAATTTCATGCAGCATGAGCAGATGGTACATATTTAGTTGTGCCAACACTTGTTTTTCCCCTTTGTTCTGCCCTTTTCCCATCATTAACTTTGTTTCTCCCCTTCACCTTCTTCAGATCACTGGAGTCACTTTGGGTTTCTCTTAAAAGGCCTTGCAGCTGAGAGCAAACAGGATGGGCTCAATCATCTTTGACCATTCAAATCAGGCAACTAAGTAGAATTAGCTGGGGCTAGAGCTAACCAGAGAGGAAGACTATGCTGAACTAATGCCATTGCATCATGATTTCCCTTCTGAAGGCATTTTGTCACTCCTTCCCCCTTTCTTAACAAAAGGCCTGTAATCTGGACTGCTGCTGAATTGTGTCTAGTAGAAAACAGAAGAAAAAGCTAACATTTTGTGTTTGTGCAAGTGCTTCTGCCAGCATTCGGACTACTGCCAGTCTATCAAGTGCAAGTTTGCAGAGGGTTACAATGCTCTGTCTGGGCACTTGATGAAACTGTAGAACCTCTGAGCACAGGCTTTTAGGTGTGAATGGTGTGTGCTGAACCATAATGTGGAGTTGCACTGACGTTCAAAGAGGAAAACTAGAATTTCTCAGAATTTGTTTCCCCCTTCCCTCCCCTGCTAAATAGGGTTTTTTTGATGTCCCATTAACATCCTGTTCCTTGAAAAATTACACATGTAGGAAAGATGCATGTTATATATTCGCTTTTCTGTAACAGTAACTCTTGCTTTGGGAAAAAGAAAATTCAGTCTGGAAGAAAGTCCTCATTCTTTTTTTAATTCTGTGTTAGAATATATAAGGCAACATTATCATTTGAACTACACCTACAATATATGAGGAATTTCTAAAAACCTCACAGACATAAATGTTTTTCCCTCTCTTCAGATGTTATAAATAGAAAATAATTCGATCTTCTGGTATTTCTAGCATAAAAGCTTTCAGAACGGGTGTCAGATGGAAAAAGCTGCAAACCAGCCACAGACAAAACATACTGCAGCTAGCAACTGCCTTGGGAGACTGATAATACAAGAGTTTCCACTTTGGGGTCCCTCAAGTTTGAACCTGCCCCAGGTATGGGATACACTTCAATAAAACAGAACACTTGCAACACTTTTCAACATGGAAGAAAAGAAGATAGGAAATAAAATAGTTGATCTACACAGAAGTAACAGCTAAAAAGCCTGCATAGTTGGACAGAATCAATGTCAGTGTTTAAATGTTTAATACAAAGAATTCAAAGTTAACATTTTGGCATTCAAATAAGTATTCATCTTTGCAAACCAAAGTATCTTCCACAGTAAAGGATTATAGGTGTACACTTGAGGGAAGCCTACGTTTAAAGAGCGAATTAGTAAGGCCAGGCAACAGGAGGGCAGAGTGCTCAGGTAAGAATTCATAATGTATATGAAATCCTAGGAGCCCAGGCTGATTTAGATTCAGAAGCAAAAAAAAAGGAAAAGTGAAAAGCATCCCAGTACAAAATGTGAGTAAACATATATGGACACATAGCTGTGCTTTTGAAGGGGCAATGAATCAAAGATAGTCCCAGAACAAATACGGGACGCTTAACATGTAACTTAGTATATCATAGTGATAGTACATGTGTTGGAAGAAGCACCATACATGTAGTACAACAACTGTAAATAGAGGGGAGTCTTGGGCTGAAGATTCAGATGTTTTAGAAAGAAGAAAAATTGACACAGTGTACCATAGATACTCCATATCCAAGTATTAAGAGGAGAAACAAGGGCAATAATAAGCCATTACTGCTCACCCACATAGTCCATCCTCTAATCGGACTTAGAGGCCCCTCTAATTCATATGTACTTCTAATTAAAGTAATGGTAAAGGTTTTGTAAAGCAAGAAGTGCCTGTATAGCACCACTGGGTGCCTGGGAACCTAGAAGTAAACTATTTTATTCTTTGAAGTTTCAGGAGGCTGTTTCTGCTTGCAGTAGGAACCCAGAAGAAATGTACCATTATTGAAAATTAAGCTTCCTAGTGATTAAAATTTAATAGCTAGAGATCAAGACAGTTTTAATGTTGTATCTATTTTTGTACAGTAATGATGACGCAAAACAGCAGTAATTCTCTCCCAGTATGATAGATAAGCTGAACATTTTTTTGTATGGGACACTACATCTATTTTTCAGCAGTACTGTAGCTCATGGCCATTTGTGTCTACTCAAGTCACCAAATGAATTTTGACAACGCTGACCTAGATCTTAATGTCAGGAAAAGATTCACAAGTTAGAAGCAGAGTCTAGCAGAATTGACTAATAGGCTACAGAGATCAATGTTGATCAGAGCATGATTTCTGCTGTCAAATATGTACACCTAACTACACTCAAGACATATGTCAGTAAGTGTATCAGTGACAGTACACATGCTGGAAGAGGCACTATATACATATTAAAGCAACTGTAAACAAAGAGGTCAAGTACCATTTTGGGGTTGAAGGTTCCAGTGTTTCACACTGAAAAAGAACATTAGTGAAAGCTAGAGGAGATTAAGTATTTCAAAACCATAAAAGCATGAAAAAGTAATTGTTTAAAGCAATACAAGATCTCTGAGAAAAAGGATGAGGCTAAGCAATTGCAAAATGTGCAGATACCTCAAGTGCAGTTAAAGACCATTCTAAAGTGATTAGACTGGAGGCCAACACTTCTGAGAAAGAATTAATCATTCTAGAGGTGATGAAAAAATGTATCTTGCTGCACAGTAGGGCTCTTTCCATCAACAAAAATCTTGCAATATTTAGTCATCTAACATTTTTGTAAATACTGCTAATCTAAAAGGCCAGAGATGTTCTCTCATTCAGACATTACATGCTGCTGGAGAATAGAACCAACCAGGAATTTCTCAGTCAAAAAAAATATGAGTTTGAAAATGCATATTCATTGAAATATCCCTATTGTAAACAGGGGAAATATGCCCAGGCATCTCAACAGTTTAGAAATTTGGTAAGAGTGATTTTTTTACTATTAAAGGAGTCCAAATCAAAACAGATTAGCCTGACCCAAATTTCATGTTTGTGTAATTCTAAGATCAACATCTTGTTCCAACTCAGGACAGGAAAAATCTGAAATACACAAAGTTGACGGTAGGGAATTACTCTGATTTTCCCATGTTAAAAGGAGTGCATTTCCACTGACTGAAGTAAATATGTTTTGACTTTTCAAGTGTCAAGATTTTCCTTGTTGGCATTTTTGGCTTAAAGGGGAATTTAGAGCATGAAGCCTCGGACAGGACTGTCTCTCCAAAAGAGTCAGAAGCAAACTCATCTAGGTAAAGAGACTGGCATCTCACTTGTAGAAACTTAATGACATTAGAAGTTTCTGGGAGTCTGAGCAATTGTGTTTTAGCAGAATTTTACACTTTCCCTCTCCCCCCTGAGCTTTTCTAGAGCTTGTCTGGGTTTATACATTTGTGATCTCCTGGCAGTTTTATGGCTCTCTTGGTACAGCTCAAGTGCAGGAGACCACTACACAACATCAAAAGGGAGAACGAAAAGGCCTTGAGGCTTCTGGCTAATCTCCCTGGCCAGGCAGAACTCCTCTGAACAATATATTTAAGACATCACCACCACCTCCTCCAATCAGTACCCGGGGAGAAATAAAGTATTTTTCTATCACGCTTTCCACTTAGATGAGTGCTGGGGTTCAGCCAGAGTCTTATATGCAGTGAGTGGAAGAACCGTAAGAATGGCCGATTCTATCCTGGGCTCCTGTCACCTTCTAGGGACTTTCCCACCCTTACTAATCATTACAATAACGACATTTCCCTCAAATTCGTACCAACTGACAGGCAATGGCCCAAATGTACAATCAGTTTTGCCTTTGGTTGTGGAAGAGGAAAGAAAAGTACAACTATAGTCAGAAAACAAAACTGGCCTAGAAGGAGAGGCATATTCTCATCCCACAAAGCTCATCCTTGTACTTTTGTAAGTCTCATGAAACTTCTGGCAAAACTGAAGTCTTTTTTTTTCTTGCAGAGCCATAACCTCTGTCAAAGAGGGAAAAGGATTCTGTCCTACATCTAGCATTAGCAAGATTGCCAGATATGACAAGACATAACTGGACAATCATTCTCATTGTTGATTTACACAGCAATACAGCATTGTTTTTTTGGACTGGGTGACAGGAAGGAAAAAATGCATCATGTGACCTGAAGAAGCTGACCTGTTGGGATTCACTAGTTATTAATCTCTGCAGAGTCACTCTTTCCTCATTAAAAAAACTAAACTTCAAACCAGTCAGCTTGTCTTCAGCAGCTTGTTCTCAGAATAGCTCTCTAAAAGGAGACAAAATAAGACGAGAAGGTGTATGCAGGTAGGAGAACCTCTTTCTTATCATTATTTCCCATAGAATGCCAGAGTTACAGCACCTCAGATTAATTCCTTAAAAAGCAAATATTTTAAGTGCTGTTGAAGTAAAACCCTTTTCAGTGTATCCACCAAAACATACTGTGAAAGTGTGTTCTCTATCTGCTGCCTCAACATCAATTGCTTAGAGCCTCATCTGCTTAAAAGAAAACTTGTCCTTTCCATTGCTGGCAGAATTATTGCAAATCTGTTAGAGAGCAAAGCTGAGGAAGAGCAGAAGTATATACATATGAAAAAAAGAAAATGCAATTTCCTCATTAAAACCAGTATTAGGCAGAAATTACCACTTTAAAAAGTTCTGTCGCCATAGGGAAGACACAGCATGCTCTAACAGAAATAAACTCATACTTTAAACAGATTCCAATGGCTAATATTTCTTTTAACTCAACACTAGACCAGCTAGTTTCTTTGCTGGTGGTCATCCACCACTAGAAGGTGTGCAGATGAGCCCAACAGGTTGTTGTTCTACACCTAGGATACAGTAAGGTAACCACTTCTTTTTGTATAGAGAGAGATTTTTTTAGTGTTTCTCTGTAGATTTTCAAGAGTGCTTCCTAATTAGAATAAGCATTTTCTCTTTTTGCGTGATGGGCAAAGACAGACACATTGAATTGAAGACCTGTATATTCATTTGTCCTTTAATTCTTAGTCATATGCTGAGCCCACGCTGCCTTGGTTTTGCTGAAATGAATTACTTTGTAGCAGAACACAGAATTATATTTGTTTTGCTTTTATTCAGTTTTTCAATTTGTATGTATGTAAAACCAGAAGAGTCATGTTTAAGTGGGATGCAGGAAGATTTTCTCCTTAAAAAAAAACAGTTTTGGTAATTCAAAAGCAAAGAGTTCACCATCAAAAAGCTGTTCTTACTGAAAGTGATGATAGCATATATTAACAAGCTAGTGAAACTTCATTGAGCATGGGACAATTATCTGTGCCTTCCCTCTATGCATCAAATAAATTGCTCTTTGAACCATATTTTCTTAAGCTCTCCCATTGAACCAGTCCCATTCCCTGATCTTCAGGGGAATTCTCCACGAAGCCAACACAAAGAAATGCAAAACCCACTCTAGCTGAAAAGAAAGTTGCTTTCAAGCACAACTGGGAAGACGTGACACTGACACCTATCTTTGTGGTCTTGGATGGACCAGATATTCGAATCTTCTCTTGCTGAGAAGAAAAGCCAGAGAGACTAAAAAATCCTTTTTAGATTTAAGCCTAGAACAAGAGAGAATTTCTCCCCCGAAAGCATTAGGAAGCCCAGTCAGAGGGTGCTTCAATCTGCATCCTTACGTAGCATTTTAACCATTTTATAGAAAAGCAGAATATTTGCTTCCAAGAGGTGTGATGGATATTAGCCAGCTAGCTGTGACTCAGATAAGCCTCAAGGTTTAATAACTATACTGGCTGTTTAGGAACATGAGAAGGCACAGTCAGCCTTGGTCCTACCCAAATATTAGGGAACTGTCATTTGCTGTCCCCCTCTGGAACATCACAACATTTATTCACATAGGTCAAAGGGAAGTCAGACCCCAGACTACTCCCATTGCCCTTCATTCCTTATATCACAGCTAATGACAAAAGTGACATAACATGGTGTATAGCTATATCTATTCCTGCAAATCTAGCAAAAGAAGTTTGTTTATTCTTTGTAAAACAAGCACGAATACACAACCAGGAACCAGATATTTTTACTCTTATCTTCCACGTGGTTCTGTATGGCACACGTTTAAATGAGAACTTAATGACCTCTAGACAGCCCTGTTGCACTATGGGCATTGCTGGCAAGTTCTCCCACAATGAAAAAACACAACTGTTTGTCTACTTAAGCTTAACTCTACAGGCAGGTGTTAGTTCAAAACTGTAGAAGTTGCCAGATGCTTCAGCTACCCTGTTCTGATGTGAACTGCAAGATAAAAATTCAGGGTCCCTATTGTTTCTGTTGCAAAGAAAAAACTGGAAGCCAGAGTCCCTCTCATGCAGTCCCTTTTCCTGAATAAACCCTGTGTCTGAGACACTAGAGGACCAAAACAGAGGGCTGGTTGTTGGGCTTTTGCTTACAGCTCCCAGCTCCTCTTAGCCAGCTCCTGGATTCAGCAGCACTGGGCTGCCCATGCACATTCAGCCACATTCTTGGCTGGCAGCTCCTTCCTGCGTCTGTTTCTATGGCGTTTCCTCATCCTCCTCCAAACTGCATCTCTGCTCACAACAACCTTAAATGAAAACCTTTGTTTGGAGTTGACAGACTTGGGCATTTTGCCGGAGCTGCCATTTTTTTCTAGTGCAGAGAAGGTAAACACGACACTTGCCAGTTTCAAGCAAAGATTAAGCTTCATCTGCGATAATAGCACTAACACTTACACATAGTCACACATAAATTAATCTAAAGAAAAACTCCTTCCACCACATCCTGCCTTTGGTTTCAATAATGTTGTTTCTGGATTGTATCTGTGTACTACTCTATTGGTACCAGATGAATGCTTGCTGCTCAGATTTTCACCATAATTAAGACCCTTAATGGAAAACTCAATGAATAAACCACCCTGATCACAAGACACATAGACACTTTGGTAATAAACACAATATAAAAAATTATAAAATTAAGCTGTGATGTGGCCAGAAAATAAAATGCTTCAGAACATTGCTGAGTGAATGAATACACATCTACCAAATTTAATATGGTCTAAAGCCACTTTCTGGGTAGCTTCAGCTATTTGAATTTAAGAGTCCTCCTAGTAGTGTTTCACACATCAAAGAAAATGCAGTCCTCTCAGTGAAGAGTATGAGACAAATTGGTTTATTTTGTCTGTGTAACTCTAAAATGCAATAGTGAATATCTGAAATGGTAATAGAAGATGTTTGACTAGACTGAACAGAAAGTTCCTCCTCAGTTGTCAATGTTCAGCATTGTCACAGGCAATAAGAAAGGTTCATCCTCTCCATCCTTGTCTGCTGTGGGCAGAAGAGCTGTGTTTCACACCACGCTTTTGAAGCACACAGCAACCAATGTGCCTTCCAGGCTCAGTGCTATGCAATCCAGTTACAGGTTAAGTGAAACACCAAACAGTAACCCCAGAATATGCCCCAGCATCTGCCACTGCAGATCATTCAGAATGGAAATTCCTCTGCTGTCCTCACGAGAGCATTATTCCACTGTACGGGTTTGTTTGTTTAATCTCTTTTTATTCTCCAACTAGGTTTTAAGGTTGAAGAATGGGCTCTGGAATGACTCCCCTAGGGACAATGGCTGACCCTCACAATCTGACAACCATCTGCTGAAATTAAATTTAGGGAAAATATGCCCATACAATCCTGGCCACAAAAAAAAAAAAAAAAACTACACTGACTATAAGCAATTCAAACCAAACTGAAATATTGGCCAAGGAGCCATTGCATCACCTTTGTTTATAGCAAGGACTTTGCTACACAACAACATAGCTGCAATAAAATTCTGATTCCTAATGTGGTAAGCATAAACCAAAGCAATATTATTCCCAGATTTTTTTTTTAATATGAAACACCATGCTGTTTCTCTTCATTAAATTTCAAATGGATGTCATTCTATGCAGTCAAGTCCAGCCCACTGTAATGGGACCCAAAGGAATTGAGGAGGACAACTGAGTGGAGTAGCAAGACAGAAGGTCATCAAACCAGCGCCACGTCACTCTCCCTTGACATCTGATGGAGTCAACACAGCAGTTTGGACGCTAGATAACATGAATATTCATTGTATGATTTAAAAATTACATTGTGACTTTGGAATGACACTTCTCATGTGCCCTTGTACCCCGGTGACTCCGTAGGGAAGAGCAAATATCAAAACATGGACTTTGACATGAGTGTCACCTGCTTTTCTTCCTTCTTTTTCTCTTTTTTATTATTGCTACTTATTTTGAATCACACACTGCAGCTGGAAGAAGCCTTAAGCAACAGGCCTAGAGAGTGAAGGAAATCAATAGAATGCTGTTAACTCTAGATGTTTTCCCGAAGAAGCTATGGCCTGTCTGTATGCAGCTCCAATAATGAAACCACTGGTTTCTACAAGGAAAATGATTGCACCAGAAAGTTTCCCTCCTCTGGAGAAATCTCATTTCAGTTCAAAGATAGATAGGACAAAAATAATATTTGTCTTGAGCTTCTAAGAGAAGTTTCTGAGAGACAAATCACTCTTCTACAGGCCAGTTGAGTCAGCAGGGATCCATCTCAGCCACTCTTGCAGACATACCACTCTTTTAGAACATCTCATTTTGGCCCGTTTTGTTTTTTTTTTTTTCTTGAATAAATAGTACATCAATAAAAATTAAGACTCAGATTGTAGAGTATGCCTATCAAGTCTGGATGTCTCCTATATAGAGCTTAGAACATTCTCTGAAAAACCAGGCTGTCGAGGGAGATCTGCTTGTCCTCCAGCTCTGAAGAAAGAAAGAAAAAAAAAAAAAAAAGAAATAAAAAAAGAAATAAAACTCACTCACTTCAGTACCACTGGTTCCAGCCTCTGACAGTAGAGAACTATAAAAGAGCTGTGCTCATGCAATGAGCTAAAGACCTGATATGGAATTTTTAGTTACCTGTGATTGTGAAGGGAAAGTGAGGACCAGCTGAAGTCCTGCAAACTTTCTTCAGGCCTAATGCTAATTAACAGAAAAACAAGACGAGAAGATGCTCTGAGGTAAAAGATACTGAACATTTGGTGGTGTTCCATGCCAAGATTTAAAATCTTGCTGAGTGCACCTTCTACTTACTTTTTTTTTTTTTTTATATTGCATTTTTGATCATTTCACCTTCCTCCTCCCTGCAAATCCCTTCCCTTTGTTCCCTACCCTCTGGCGCTACATTTTCACTATTGCCACCGCTCGCAGTTGCCTCCTTTCCCCGAGGTCACCTTTCCACCCCAAGATGGGCCGTGGAGACCGGCTTAAGCCGCTGCCCCTCCCCTTCACCGAACCGGAAAACAAACCCTCCCCTCCCCTCCCCTCCCTCCGCACCTCCTCCCAGGCCTGCGTCCACACCGCGGAAAAAGAAGAGTGGCCCGTACGGGGATCGAACCCGCGACCTTGGCGTTATTAGCACCACGCTCTAACCAACTGAGCTAACCGGCCTGCCGGGAACAGCCTTTTCGAAAAGTGCCCCATCCCCATGAAAGGGGGACGGTAGGACAACTGTTCCTCAGCTATGCTTCTTCGCAAAGTCCCACAGAGCCGTGTGTGAGAAGCGATGTCTCTGCTGCCTGGGGTGAGCGGAGCCTCCAGGCTGGGACAGGAGCACAAAACGTTTTGCCAGTGACAGCAGAGAGGCAACAGAGCAGGCTGCAGAGCAAGGTCGTCCTGGATCTGTCCTTGGAGGTTTTCCAGACACCTGGGCCAAGCCCTGAGCAGCCTCCAGGCCTGCCCTCACTGCTGCTCTGAGCAGGGAATTTGGGCGAGACACCTTCCAGGACCCCTTCCTGCCTGAATTATCCCATGGCTGGAGCAAAGCTCAGCACAGCCTGCAGCAGGAGTGAGACTAAGAACAGACCCATACCTGGCTTCTGATGAACTAGGGACCAGGCAGGGTTGCTCAGCACCTGCTGAAATTCACCCAGCAGTAGAGTTGAAAGGAAGTGAGCCTGCAAGCCAATACCTTCCCTGGAAGGTTGCAGCGACACAGGGAAGAGGTATTCACAATCCCTTCTTATCCCTATTTTGTCTGACATAACAAAAATTTTTGTTACAAAATGTTTTGTTTTGTTTTTTTTTTTTTTCCCTGGCTTATTATTTTTATTACATTTGTAATAAAAATCAAGTTTTCTAAGTCCTTGGTCTTCTTGGCAGAGCTCATAGAGGAAAAGACCAAGGAATATCTATTTCACAGCTTGAGATGAGAGACTGACTCAGGACCACTGGATTGACAACACTCTGTTTTTTCTAGACCATAGTCATCCTAGTGGCCAGTGCCTCCCCCACACATACTTAGAATCATAGAATAGTAGAATAGTTTGGGTTGGAAGGAACCTTTAAAGACCATCCAGTCCAATGTCCCTGCAAGAAGCAGGGACATTTTCAGCCAGAACAGGTTGCTCAAAGCCCCGTTCAACCCGGCAACTTCCTTTGCCTTACTCACACCATCAGTTCTCCTTTATTGCTGTTAGCCCAATTGCTACCAGCACTTTCCTCTGAGCCACCAAATTCCCCAAATCTCGTTTTGCCCAACTTTGCCACAAAATCTGTCATCCTGAGGAGCCAACTGATCAAATCTTTACATTCTATTCCTCTTCAGCTGTCCAAACCCTCACATCACTGCCTCCCAGTCCTGCCATCTTCCTCAGCACTGTTAATCCACGTCCACTCAGTCACCTCTCAGGTCTGTACAGATGAGCATCCGCTCTTTCATCTCTGCACCCTTCTCCCAGTAACTGCAGCTGCCATTGGCTTTTGCTACAGCATACACAGAGTTATTACCATACCTGAACACCATCCCTTGATACTGCGGCTGCTGCTCCTTGTCTAATTGAACCTCTTGTTTACACCATCACCTTTTATCCACCTTGGACATCTTTCTCTTTGCCCCTCCACAGAACAGCAGCAGTCAGTTTTATTAAGAAAAAAAAAAAAAAATCAGGCTCCATGTACATACACACCAGTAGCCAAGTAGTAGATGACTAGCTTTGCTGTTCAAGAGCTAACCTCTTCCAAAGACTCCCACAAAGTATATGCCATCTCTTTCACTCGAGGGTCTTCTTTCATCAGCCCAGGACACTTTCTGCAGGCTGTCTGGGGCTCTTAAACAAGCAGAGGAAGGAGCAGGATGGGATGTGGGAAAGGGGGAGACTCCAAACTGTCATTTCTCCTTCCTCTTTTCTATTTGATCTCCATGAAGTAACAACCAGCCACTGCCAGGAAATGCATATGTTCTGGGATCTTGACAACCAGCTATATTTTCTAGGAAATGTCACTGTGTTAGGCAAAACTACTCAAACATTCAACAGCAAGGCTACATCTGGAATCTTAAGACAAAGCTGAAAAGTGAAAGGGCAGAAAGGAAAAGTATTCCCAAGCAAGCTGCAGGATGGGCCTGTGTATGGGATCTGGAGAGTCTCCAGACTGAGAGCATAAGTGGCAGGTATGGGAATAGTAGACCTTCATTTGTATGTCTAGCACACAAATTCTGAGCCTAGTTTTTGGTAAGAAGCAGCCAATTCTTTTTTTTTGGCCAATTACTCCACAGAGAACAAGGGAGCGTGGATAAGGATTAATCATCTTTCTGACCTTTCTATCCAGAATATCACCAGAAGTAGCTCAAAGCAGTAATATACTGCCTCTTAATTCACAGCTGTCCACCATTGTTTTGTAATCAAATCTAGTCCAATTATGAAATGCTAAAACCTCTATACCCTTTGGCTGTTTCTTTCTACTGCCTCTTAGCTAGACTAAGCAGACTTGTCTTTTTCCTCAAAGCATAATCAAACACCAAATGCCAACCCCTGTTGTTCTGAAACCTTCTTCCACACACACAAATAGCATCCTACCTTTTTAGGAGAGACTCATTCAGGCTCTGCTGTACAAGCAACAGATTTTCTGTGATTAGACAGTGACAGATAACATAACAGTCCAGGAGATCAATGCTGTCTCCAAGAAAACAAAATTTTCTAACTGAACAGTAAACTCTGATTTCTCTCCAGTGTGTGGCATCCATACTTTCAAGCAAAGAAACAAACCAGTCTATAATGAAAAACAGCAACCAGGCAATATAGTGGATATCTGTAACATTATGCAATTTATAGATTGTACATACAAAGTGTTTGCAAGGATTTTTCAGCACCATTGATGTTAGTGAACTGTGTTCAAAAGCGCTTTATTAAATAGAATCTCAGCTGTATGCATTTTGATAATTCAGGGCCTCAGCTAGATATCTCAGTGACTTCATAGTAGAAGAATATCAATCTTAGAAGATTTGATATTACATTCCACTCATAACCTTACGATTATGTAGAGTATTTTCAAAGACTCTGAAGCATTTATATTTAAACAACCAGGGGCACAGACAGCAGGAGACTGAAGAAAGAACAAGGTTCAGGTTCCTGAGCTCTGTCTCAGATCTCCTCCTCAGTTGCCTGTTCCCTCCCTGCCATGAGTCACCCAGCATCCACTCCCTCTGCACCGCTGCCCCTGACCTCTCCCGCTCCCCCGCCATCCACAGCGGAATTACCAGCATGGGCAGCCAGTGGTGTGCTGAGCACAGCCCCAGCTCGGTGCTCTTGGCTGTCCCCCGGCACAACCCGCACCAGCTGTGCTTGGAGCTGCAGTCCCAGGAGCTGTGCCTTGGTAAGTTGCCCACAGAGGAAAGCTATGCTTTCCTCAGGCTGAGTGCTGTTCAGTATTACAAAGACAGGCCCACCTCTTTGCCCAAGGAAGTAACTTATTTTCCTTTTTATGGGCAATAAATTGCCAAATTATACCTATTTCAACTTCCCACACACACTGTGCTCCAGCATGTATTGCATACGACGCGCTGCCACAGGCCCTGCCATGGTGAACCCTGCCTGTGTTGGAAAGCAAAACCATCTTCCAGAAGAAACAAGATATTTTGGCAGAAAGTAGAATAGAGCACACTCATGGGCTTCCCTCTGCCCCTTCCCGAGTGCCTGTGCTGCAGGACACATTAAGATCTTATTTTGCATAGATCAGTAAGGCATCTGACAATGTAATCTTCGGTCACTGCGCACTACCCAGCCCCAAATGGATCTGAACTGGCAATTTAACAACAAAGTATAGCTTTAGGCATTTCGCAGCCGTGTCCTGTTTGTTCCTAATCTCTCATCAATTCAGAATGGACAACTAGGGAAAAAAATTCATTAGCTGCCCAAATAAAAGGGTACAGGGAACTAGTGTTATCAGCCCGAACACTACTCAGGGATTTATTAATAAGCTTGCTACTGAAATCTCACTCATAAAAATGCTAATGCAAGTTATTTGCATATGTCTGTGCATCAAAACAGGATAAAGACCCCTAATGCAATATTTAATAAAATCATTATTACCCTAATCATAAAGTAACTGTTTGGTGGTCATAAAATGTGTGTTGAAGTGTAACATGTATATGCATTCTACATTTATAACATTTTTAATAACAGCTATGTGAGTTTTTTTTAATAAAATGGTCAAGAGAACTGTTCTTGTCCAGCCATTATCAGTGTTTTGAACCAGAATCCTGCAGATTCAAGAATCTCATCTAGAAACAGGACATTATGTCCAGAATAACCACCACAGTACTTCCAGCAGTAGTGACAGTGTCATGCTCTGAACAGAACATCCAAAACTTATTTCACAGCTTCTCTGTGTTGGCCAGCAACAGGTAAAGACAACTCCAGAGTCCTAGGAAGAAGGAAAAACCCCTCCCTTCAACTATCTAACATGAATCATCAACTATGAAAGCTGGCCTTGCAATGCCTGCGTATCATCTCTATGCTTATTTGAGGCCAAATTTACCACAAAACTGACCTAGGTGTAAGCTGTCCAAAGGACACCAGAAGTCCCACACATTTCTCAGAAGACTTGAGCATTCTGTATGACATATGGGTAGAAAATGCCCGCATCCAACACATCCCCTTACCAAGCTATGCACCTCAGATAGTGTAGCTATGCACATACAGCTAACCTCCAAAGCAGGCAGCACTTTGGATTGAAATCGTTGTAGTATTGTTTTAGTGCCCAGGCTGGTGGTAGAAGATACAACATAAAGACAGTTTTTCTTGTTTGCCTGTGTCACAGTTCCTGGATCTGGTTTATTCCTCTGGAAAATGTTTTGAGATGCTCTGCAACTCTCAGCCTCAAGATAACACCAGGCATCAATTTACTGTTTAACGTGCCACATTAAGCCTACAGTTAGCATTACAGGGATCACCAGTATGACTTACGAATACCATCTCCTTATTAGTGCTGAAATTGTTGGCAGCTTTTCCATTTTAAAACCTTGACTATTTAGCTTGTTCCTGCTATGAATGGGCAGAACAGATTAGGCTACACCAGCTTCATATCCAGGTCAAGAAATACTCTTCTGCAGATAGAAATGAGAGTTTGATTTTCCCCATTTTTACTCAAAAAAAGAATTGTAAGTTTAAATCAGATCAATCAATACTCATCCTTTTATATTTTGGAGTAATTTACATTTAGAGTTTGAAGATGGAATTTAACTATTGCTCCAGAGTGATTTGAAACCTCATTCTAGAATATTTGTTTTAAAAAGTCAGTTTCCTGATGGCTTTCTGAAAAACTTAGGATGGTAAGAAGCCAGAGTACTGTGTGATTTCGTTAACATCTGCTTGCAGATGAGTATCTTGTTTTTCTTTTTTTTTTTTTTTTTTCTTAAAGAAGAGAGAGAAGAAAAACCTTAAAATTTCTTTTTATATTCTGGGGAAGCTGGTCAATGCAGTTCTTTTAAACTTGAATATTCAAGAAGGTGTGTTTCACAAGGTACTTGTATTTCAATTAGAATCAGCCAGAAACATAATGGAATATTCTGACCAAGAAGTAAGGTGTTTTTCCTTCCCTGAAAAAGACAAATTCAGGCTTATTTTTGGTGAAGTTACTGAAATTGCTTCCTTCCCTTACTTTAGTTCTTCCTCCCTCCTCCCAGATGCAGAGCAGTACACTAAAAAGAAAATTGCATTGTATTAGAACAAAACCCACCTTCTATTCTGTGAAGCTCTACAAATGGAACATTTTTTCCTAATATGCCAGGCACTCTGTACCTCTAATTTGCATTGTACTACAAAGTGGTTTTATTAGAATTTGCAATATTTCCCCATGGAAATGCTGATTTGTGATCAGACAAATGTCCATTAGCCTTCGTTCAAAATCACTGCTATAGTGGTAATTTTTGTTAGACCTGTAAAACCTGCTATTTCTGGCCCTCCTATTTCTTCAGTCCATGCAGACACTCTCTTCTGCTCCATTCTGTAACACACTCAGTGGTCATTAAAGTTCCATTTGAAAAGAATTAAAAAGGACTATAATTTTTATGTGATTAAATTGGACCAATTATTTCTTGAAGCCACAAGCATATAATTTCCTATAAGCACTGAAGAAAAAAATCAATATCCCAAGTTCATAAATTATTTATCACTCCATCAGGCTGACATTTGTTAATACAACAGAAGGACATCATTCCAGACCTGGACAAGAATTTCAGTTTTCATTCATATAGATAAGAAAGATGCACACCAAAACCAACAAACCTGCTAAAAACAGTCCAAAAACCAACATTACTCTCAAGTTGCTGTGTCTGTGCTCCCTGAATACAGTTGTTTTCAAATAAGAAACACAGGCATACAAAATGTCTGTATATTACTAAGACATTGCACATGGTTCTTGCCATAGGTGATATTTGAACATTTTGGTGGGTTTCTTACTAGTTTCAGAGACCTAGTGTTTATGAAGCCAGGTTTCTGGATGCTAGAACAGTTCACATGTGTTTACAAAGAGCTACCATAATATTTCTATTCTTTGTGTTGTTTTTTCTTAATGTCTTGCTCTAACCATGAAAGATGCAACAGCATATACTGTTTAGCCTCAGGTTTTTGTTGTTTTGCTTTTGGGGGTTTTTTGGGTTTTTTTTTAACCTAACATCCTCTTTCAGCTCCCTTCACAAAGTCTACGTCATTGTCACGCTCAGCACTCACTTGGCTCTTTTCATGTTTACGTATAGTACCATTTAATTTTTGCAACCACCATGTGCATCAACATCTCCTATTTCTGTTTATGCAGATGAAGCAGTCGAAGTATTCAGAAAACATTGGGGATTCTAGCAAGGCAAAACGCTGTCACTCCACAGTTCACATCCTGATGCAGGTCTAGCCAACCACTAAAAAGCATTTGGGAACATGTTTGAGAAGAATCACACTGACACACATTATCCCGAGGAGCACAGTGGTCTCATTACCAGAAGAGCAGTACCTGTGCGTGAAAGCACAACTTGATTAAGTTCTAGCAGGGTCAGCTTCCTTTTCTGTCCTCCTGATACAGATAAATTGAGCTACACATAGTTTAGTCTGTATATGCCTTTGTAATGTGACCCTGGAATAAAAGTGTCTGTCTAATCTGAGCAGATATGAAAGTTGCCACGTCAGTTCCCAAATAAAGGAAGGCTTGGTCCAGTGCTATTAGGTCAAACACTCATTTATCCTGTGAAAGCCTACTCTGACCAAAGTCAAAAGCAATTTTGATCGCCCAGTGCTGCACCTAGCTGTTTCTGGCTCATTTCAGAGTTAGAAACCAGCATGTCCAGAGAGGACACAATGCTTTAAGTTGCAGGATGTTATTTGAAATACTGCTCCTTGAAGTACGAAAAAAAAAGACAAAAGACTTTTTTTTTTTTGCATTAACCTAAACATATACATCACTTCATCACCCCGAGCCTGGGAACACAAGTTGTAGAATCATGCTATATACTGAATTTCACATGTCTACCTGTTGTCCCAGGGCTTTCTGGATCCAACCATTCATATGTTACCCATGAGAGAGCTTTCACTTTTCTTAACAGCCCTATCAACAAAAACGGTGTCCTTAAGTATATGGACAGTTCCTCCTCCTTCACATACTGTAATGTTCTTCAGTCAAATGAAAGGGGAAGCTTAGTACATTTATTAATCCTATATCAAACATTAAAGATTCTTAATGTAAGGATTTTTTTAATTACCTGACAAGCATATCTATAACCACACTGTCTATGAATTCACTTTTGATCAAATTAAAAAATCATCTGTGTTTCAATGAAATTAACAAAAGAATAGAGGTCTGAGAGTTGTTAGTTTCTTACATGCATTGGGAAACTCATCAGTAGGTAGAAGAAAGACATCTTATCCCTTATCTTTGTAAATGAAGGTCAGAGTCTCAGTTAGACGTTGGCAAACCCCAAGACAAGATTTCTTAATAGGACAGAGAAAGGAAAAAGGATTTCCTGAGTTCTGTTGGTCACAGAACAACTTGTTGCATACCAGATTGTACAGATCTGAGAAACTCAGAGTTGAACTAGTTCCCTAGATGTTCTTTTCCATCATAGCATGATATTGAGATCCAGCATCTTGCCAAATAGGTTAATTTTAAGGATGACACTTCAGTTTCTGGAAGTAGAAAAAGAGTTTAATCTACTTCTCTACATAGAAGAAAAGGCTTTAGCAGAAGCTCAGAGCAGCCCATCTCTTCACGTTACTTGACACTGGGAATGGAGTGAGTTTTCTCAGCTGTGACCAACTAATTTAGAGGCACAAGTTTCACCCATGTCCTCTGTGCTGCTAAGCTACTCCAGCCCCCATTCTGGAGCAATACAGCATAGTAAGACAGGAGCCTGAACCAGATGTTACAGACACGGTGGTTGGTACAGCATTGGAGCAGTCCGTTTTCAGGGCACAGCTCTATAAATATCAGCATTGTCCAACCAGGAATATCCTTGGAGTTTTGTACAGCAAGAAGTATGAGGCAACTTAGCAGAGCCAATGTGCAGAATGAGAGCTTAGCAAGGATTTACGTACAAAGCCAGATGACGCTGGACAGGATCAATTCAAACAGAGGAAAGGAAAAGAGCAAAAAGCCTTTTAGGCAACACGTGGAGGAGGGCAACCTTTGGGACTCTGCTGATTACTTACATGATTTCTTGCCAAGAAACAAGTGCTGCACTGCTCTCCAGACTCAGCAGCCAGCATTATGGATCCCTGCACACTGGTATATTCACTTCCAGCCCCAGGCACAGCTACAGTTGCTGAATACAGTGACAAACTATTTTTAAAACATGGTATTGAGACACATGCAAAGTCTAAGAAAAAAAAAAAATCAGCCTATTTCAAGGTTGGGAGCTGGTTTTAACTTTATTTTAAAGGCATATGTCGTAGTTCAGCCCCGATCAGGACCAGACTACGCAGTCTGTCTCTCACTCCCCCCACCCTCCGAGAGAATAGGAGGAGATGATATAAGAAAAACAGCTCAAGGTTTGAGATAAGGACGGGGAGAAATCCTTAAAGTTACCGTCACGGGCAAAACAGACTCGACTTGGGGAAAACTATTCATTTATTTCTAAAATTAGCAGGAGAATGAGACAGGGAACAAGATAACCTCCCCCGACCGCTCCCTCTTCCCAGGCTTAACATTATCTCTACTACCTTCCCCTCCCGAGCAGCACGGGGTGGGGGGGAAGGGAATGGGGGTCACGGTCAGTTCATCACGCGTTGTTTTACGCCACTGTATCATCGTCGGGGGAAGAACTCCTCGCATTCCTCCTCTGCTCCAGCGTGGGGTCCCTCCCACGGGCCACAGTCCTTCGTGAAACTGCTCCGGTGTGGGTCATCTCTTCCACGGGGTGCAGCCCCTCTAGAACAGCTGTCCCAGCGGGCCCTCTACGGGCCACAGCCTCCTTCAGGCCTCCACCTGCTCCGGCATGGGGTCCTTCACGGGCTGCAGATGGATCTCTGCCCCTCCGTGGGCCTCCACGGGCTGCAGGGGGACAACCCGCTCCACCATGGTCTTCACCACGAGTTGCAGAGGAATCTTGGCCAGGAGCCATGTTACTCCTCCCCCTCCTTCTTCACTGACCTTGGCGTCTGCAGCCGTTCCTCACAACAGGCTGGCAGACGTCTCAGGATCCTTTTTACATCTTATTCACTTCTCATCTCCTCTCCACTTCTTGCAGCCAGGCTGAGCCGAGTTGGGCCTAGTCGGCTGCCCCGCGGGAGGCCAGAGGGTGAGGCCTGCAAGGCCCATGAGGCTCGCGCCTCCCCCTCTCTGCCCCCCGCTCAGCTGCTTCACATCTCTCCTTTTTTTTTTCCTGTTTTCCCCTTCTTAAATACGTTATCGCAGAGGCGTTATCAGGGGACATTCTGCTACCAATTGGCTTGGCCTTGGCCAGCAGCGGGTCCGCCCTAGGCCCGGCCGAGTCCACTAAACAAAGGGGAGCAACTTCTAGCAGTTTCCTACAGAAGCTGCCACCTTAGGCCCCCCCTCACTAACAAAACCACGACAGCATAGAACTGCAAGTGTTCTGCTTTTGTTAATAATCCTCAACTTCACCACTAGGCCCACTGGCTTAGAGCTAGATATAAGCTAAAATCTCTTAACTAGCCCCTGATTCAGCAAAGCAGGTCAGTGCAAGTATAAAGCAATGAATGATAAAAAACTTAATTATACTAATCAAGTTCCAAGTAAAGAAGGTCTCTAGGGGCTTAATCCAGGGTTAGGGGTTTTTTTTGTTTTGTTTTATTTCTGCCCTACTTCCCTTTCCCTCAGGCATTAAATTCTTGCACAGGTAGTTTTAGACTCAGCACATCTTGACATATACTGATAAATAATCAGTAAACAAAATAATTTTTTCCCTGACTTTTACCCAGAGGAAGGATTGACATCCTTGCCAGTGACCAAGTTTTTCTATATTCTTGTTCCCAGAGCTTTCATCTCCCTGGAAAGAAAGCCTCACTCACCCCAATAGCCAGAGACTGCCCCTTGCTATCCTGTTTCTTCAGGCAGCATGCTCCTTAACCTCCCTTTTTATGCATGAATAGCCATCATGTTTATATAAACCCTCCAGGTGAATTGCCACACACTGTAGGTGCATATTCACCGGGTAAAGAATCAAGGCAGAGTGTAAAGTTTTAAAATACTTAAAAGCCCAAGGCAGTTGGTGTGAAAGAAATTTGGAAAACAGACACTGGCAAAAGCTTATGTCTTGGTGTATACAGGTTATTCTAACCCTAGTATTATAACATTGGAGTGCACTAGTCACAAAGATAAGGCTTAGCATGATCTTTGCCCTAGGACAGGAGAGTGTGGAGAGGGAAACTTTGCATGCAAGTCTCATTCCAAGATGCCAGTTCCCAAGGGACCCTTTGCACAAGGTACTCTGCTCATGCCAGTTCTGTGCATCTTACCATCTCCTCAGCTGCCATGAAGCAAAACACCAATGCTGCTCTGCTACACCCTGGGTTTTATAGATACTTTCTCTGAATTCCGTAGTCCTCTGGGTGTCCTGCTTGCTCCCGCTGATGGCAGCAAAGAATTTAATGGAAAAAGCAGGGAGAAAATAACCCAATGAAATGGAATTAAAGACAGATCAAATTCATTTAAAGCAAAAGATGGGTGTGAGCTGGACACCTGCCGGTTTCTTCTTCCAACAGAAATTAATGATATGCAGTATCAGACAGGTATAAGAGGAAAAAAAAAACCTCCCTTTTCCTCCAAATAATAACATGACAATAACTAGTATCTTTCCTTATTCTGCAGCCCTGTTATTTGGAAGTATTTCTCTTTTAGAAGTTATTTGAGGGAGAGAGGTAATGGAAGGGATTTTAAAACTTCCCAGTACCTAGCAGCATCCTGCAGAGACGGCTCTAAAATTTATCTTGAAAGTGTTTCCCTCCCTTTTGCCTACATTTTAGCAAAATTGTATCTGTAAAGCTAAGTTTTATTAGAAAAACAAACCAACACTGCTTATTAACAAGAATTCATTCAATACAACTCAGTGATTTGTTATTCACATTTACATTTGTGCCAGACATGCTGGGCAGTGTCTGAAAACCCCAGTTCTTACAAGTTTTGGTAGAGCCCTAAATAGCTTTTTCTAGTGACAATTATTTGTTGTGTTTGTTTTTTTTTTAATATTTCTGTTACCCAGCTGGAAATGGGAAGACAAAGAGGGAGAACAACATTTAAATCATACCATGCAGCTTGGATGACCATGTTGTGAAGAGCTAGCATGTACTAACCCTTCCTCCACACGGTAAGAACTTCTAGCTAAATGCATCCAAATAAAAGGCACCAAAATAGTGACCATTAATGTAGTCCAACCACAGTGAGCAACAAATTCTTCAAGACCCTATGCAAAACAACCAAAATCTGGAGTTTATCTTAGTGCTCACAAAGAACAGAAATATGCACATGTAACCCAGGCTTACTCAGAAACATTGCAGAAACATTAGTAAATCAGAATGAGAGCACTTTTAAAGCAGCCTCCTGTAGGGTTTGACAGATCTAACACACATTTACATGGGTGAGTACTCAGCTCAGCAGAGGCAGATCTACAGACCAGGCAGCAGGTTTCAAGGGCAGTGTCCACTCCATAACCATTCCAGGACCCTTTTCTTTGTGCTAGGTCGAGTGTGGTTCTGCAGAGTGCGCAGTCATTAGCTTTTGAATTGCTTTAGGTACTTTGCTGACTTCTTTGCTTAGTTTCATCTTGCAGGAGTCTGGTTCACTTTTTCCGAATAGATTCTCCAACAGGGACAACTGGGAGACAGTGGCAGAAGTGCCATCTTCATCCAGTCTAACACACTAGAGTAGATAGTCATACATATTTCAGTATCTGCAGTGCTCATGTTTAGTCAAAGCTTGTGCCCACATCATTAGACTTATCTCAGAGTTTGCATCCACCGGGAGGGAATTTGTGGCTGACATAACTGCCTCCAATGACACAGGATTAAACAAAAAGTGGAGTCAAACTTAGAGAAAATTAAAGATAGTACAATAAGAGTGTAAGGCTACATTGCACTGGACACATCACCAGTTTCCTCTATGATGTTTGTTAAGTAGTTTGCCTTCCTCATGTCTCATCCCCATCACCAAGAACATGAGAATGAATACTGGGAGCTACTCAGATACCAAGAGTAGTCACACAGCTATAGAGAGATTGCAATTGAGGTAAAAACTGTCAGAAGATTTTGAAGTAGAGAGGTGAACTACATAATTTCCACATAAACCCACAGTGGAAACACCTTGTTCCCAGAGGTACATGGCCACAAATCTTTAAGTTGAGCTTGTCTCTGCTGGATTCCATCTCATTGTTTCTCTGGTTGCCTTTTCTTTTAGAGACTCAGGTTTTGCTTAAAAGACCATCAGAAAACAAGAACAACTCCACACACTTGTAAGTTTACAAGAGCTTGTAAGTTTACAAGAACAAAAACCTCAAAAAAAAAAACCCCATAACTCTTAAACAAGTGGTGCCTGAAGGCTCTTAAGAACATATTTTTAAGAAGTAGAAGTGGCAGCTTCTAGAGGCTAGCATTATCACAGCAAGATTTGAGTTTAAAAATGGAGCAAAGAAGAGACAAGACATGTTCTGACATTCAGTGATGTACAGGAAACAAAGGGTACAGGAAAAAAATAAGGAAACAAAAAAATTAAACAGTAGACACTGAGATCTATTAACAAGAGGAGATGCTGATAAAACCACAAGCTCCGTGCAGTGAGAGGTGCAAGTGGTTCCTCTCAGAGAATCTAGTGATTGATTGATCACAGGCATTTTAATTTTAGTTACAATTCAATCAAATCTGTGATTTAAAGTGGGAAAGCAAGCATCTTATAGGAAGTAATCTATATGAACATAATAGATGTGGATAATTTTGTAAAGAATAAAGATAGAGGTGTCAGCGGGCTTGATTTAATTGCAGATGGAGAAGTGACCATTTCCTGGTGGAGAACTTTGATGTACTTGTGAGAGAACTCATGTTTTTAAAATAATCATGTGCATCATGAAAAGGGTAACAGCTGCACAGCAGTAAGTAGACATGCAAATTCCTGCCTTTGTTCAGTCCACATATGCACATACTGATGAGAGATATAAGCAGAAAAACACTCATTTTCCATCATCATATGTAGAAGGTATATAATTGTCAGTTTGAAAAAAGCTGCTTAAGAACAAGAAAAACATGCTGTTTCACAACCAAGTGTCAAAATGTTAAGGTTTTCATTGCTGTTTTAGCCTTTTGAATAGAAATAGGCTAAAGTATACTGAACTGACCATAAGCTGATAAAAGTGTTAATGATAGCAAAGTTTGAAAGCCCATAATGTGCACTAATGTGGGAATGAACATCTAGTTTTAATATTCCACCGTAAAGAGATAAATCCAGCTAAAGTGTTGTTTTCCCCACTGAAAAAAAGATGAAGTTGGTTGGATGTGGCTCATACCATATTAGCTGCACACTTGTTCATCAGCTTTCAGCACTTAACACTGACCACACCAGAAGCAAGAGATGCTCACCTCTTCCCGGACAGATTTGTTCTGGTTGTTCATTGCTGGCCATTTTCCCTGTGTGGTAACTATAGAACAGAGCCTCTTGTTTAGGGTGATATATGAAGTGGAAATCATTCAATAAGGCACATCCATAGTGGGTCTCCCTCAAATGCACCAGGATCAAGAACTTGAGAAGACTCTCTCTGGTTACAAAACAAACCAGATTGTCTGAAGCAGCTGATGATCGTATCCCTCTCTGCACCCTGTTAGCCACATCCCTGGTAAAAACTCTGACAAACTCCAGCTCTCTTCATTCTGATCCTGCTCTACTTTTACCTACTTTTTCCTAAGGCCTCAGAATCGTAAGTCTTAGACTTCTTTTTCTGTAAAAGTTTTTCAATTCTTAAGTCTTCCATGTGGCAACAAAGTTATTACTATTTAAGATCTGAGAGGTCTGACTAAGAAGTTTACCATAACTAAAAGCTCTGATTGTTTCCAATCCCCCACTGCTGAGCTAAGGTAGTACTGGGTGTGCCACTCCTGTAAGCTCTGCCGGAAGCCACCTCTCCATACTGTCACTTCACTCTTTGATTCCTTGCTAGGCCTGTGACAGCTAGCAAGATGCTTAAGGAGTCCATCTCTACCATGGATGGCTGGCTTTAACGTTGAAATGATTGATTTTCCTCACCTTTCTTTTTTTTTTTTCTGAAAGAGTATTTAGGCCTGGTCTGTGCATTCACTTGGCAGAAAACAGGGGAGCAGAGGAGGGGATGCTGTTTGAATGTTCTCACTGCAATCATAGTTAATAAAGTTTCTGTCAGAACTGTCCCTAAGTTGCACTTGCAGTATTAGGCACATGAGTATCCAGATTCTAATGTACATAAAGCATCCCTATCCCAAAATTCTAGTAGATCCCAGCCATAATATTCTGTGTCCACTGTTTCCCAAATCATCTCTTAGAAAAACTGATCATCATAAACACAGACACTTTAAGGACAGTCACAGGCAATCCACTCATCTGATGGATTGAAAAAGAATGCAAATTGAACTTTATTATTTTTTTTCAAGATAAAACTAAATACAGCTTCAAAAACTTTCCGCATATTAACCACATCCATATCCATGACTTGTCATCATTCTGAATGGTGATAATCGTAAGAAGTTTTAAAGAGAAAATGGCAATATTTCCAAAAAATACAAAAGCGTATGTCTGCATGAAAGAAAACATATTAAGAAGCAAGTATCATAAGGACATATCTGAAGGTAAGATATCTATTGGGGGAGGCATGTTTACTTTTAAATCAACAGGTTGATAAATATAGCCAGTAAGTTACAGACTGTCCAACCAGAGTCAGGACTAACCTGCAGAGGTGCAAGATACACATGCCTAGGATGGACTAAAAGAGCAACTGCAAGGTATCAATGTAGAAGCAACAGCAGGAGAACTGGTCATAGCTCCTGTCATCAGCATTAAACATGCCAAACTGTCCTGGTTTCAGCTGGGACGAAGCTAATTTTCTCCGCCATAGCTGCTGCGTTTTGGATATGGTATGTGACGATCACAGATAATACACTACTGTTATTAGCTGTTGCTAAAGAGTCCAAGGATGTTTTTCAGCTTCCCAAGTTTCACTAGTGTGCAGGTGCAGGAAGCTGGAAGGGGTATAGCCAATACAGTTCACTCAAACTGGCCAAAGGAAATATTCCATACCATAGGTGTCATGCTCAGTATATATGTGGAGGTTGGCCAGTGGGCAACTCTCTCTCGAGATTGTTCTGAGCTCACTCTTGGCTCCATTCCATGATCACTGCTCAGGATGGGCTGCACTGGTCGTCAGGTGGTGAGAAGTTGTGCGTCATTCATTTTGTGTATTCTATCATCATTATATTTTATTATTTATAGATATTATTATTATCTTTTCCTTCACTGTCCTGGTAAACTGTCTTTACCCTAACCCATGCGTTTTCCTTTCTTAACAATTCCTTCCCTCATCCCACTTGGCAGAGAGGTGAGCAAGCGAGAATGGTACTTGGTACATGGTACTTGGTTGCTGGCTGGGGTTAAACCACAACACAAACACAGGGAAAGTGAACACAGGGTAAGAGGAGGAACTTGAGCACCTTCCCTGCCAGATAGAGATATACAGAAAAATACATTAATCCTACAAGAACAAAGACTCAAATATTCTGGTTTTAGTATTCCAGGCCCACCTGATCTTCTAGGCCAAAGCTTAAGCAGCTGAACAGCCTTTTAAACAAAAAATACACCATGAGTCACTGCTGAAGGAAGTCAGACTGCAACATGCTCAAAGACGTAGGTGCACAAAAACAAAGCAGGCAATTGAATGAACTGCTAAAACAGTGTTATTATTACCAGCACTAGAAATAAAATACGTGATACGTCCAAACCAAAAAACTGCCTGGATGGACAAATAAGAATAAATTAAAAACGGGATTGTATGCATCTGCAAATGCTTTTCCCCCCATCCCCTCAACTTTTGTAGCCAACCACTTTTCCAGTCCACTAAGTAAATTTGCATCTTATTACCAGAGACTGCTTGAGTGACTGCAGGATGGCAAAGATTATTGCTAACACCACAGCTACCACTCCTCTCCTTCACTTTTGTGACTTAGCCCATCTTTTTCACAGCATCTCCGGTGCTGTACACTAGGACATGCAGCAAGAGTTATTATGAATTCATTTCTCAAGCAAAAAACAAAGGAAAAAGCAGAGCCAAATACTGCCAGAACATCATTGGAGGAACACCTCTAATCAGCTGTTTTAACAAGATCAGATTTTGTTCAAGATTTATTATTCTAGAGGACTTCAGATTTTGTCCCGTTATGTGAAAAAGTTCGATCAATGCAATAAAAAAAAAAAAGAAAAAAAAAAAGGAAGCAAGCCTACGTTAATGGAGACTAAAGAGACAAAGGAGGTCACAGATATACGCCTGATTCCTAAATTAAATTTATCCTAAATTAAATTCAGCAGCTTTTAAAGTTTCTCAATACACAGCCCTGCAGAAAGAAGTCCTTCATCTATAAAAGATGCAGAACATATATATATTAGAAACACAGGCTGAGCTGTATGAATAAGTCATAAATAATGTAACTCATTTAATTCCTCCCCACCTTCTGCCAGAATGGAGCAGGAACAGCTCATGATTTTCAGATAAATTTTGTTATTCAGAAATTATCTATGGAATCATCTCCATCAATTACTATTTACTTATACCTTCTGCCGGAATAGATAGTTGTTCTTATTCAGTGTTGGGAGTTTCAGCTGTTTTGATTGGCATGTAGCTCACACAGCAAATCTCTCCTCCTCACCTGAGCATGGGCACTTATTGGGAACTCACACAATCATACATTTTAATCTCAAACCTGATTCAATCAGTTTTTTTCTCTGAACCTGGTAGAATGTTTCCATGCAAGCAGTAAGCATTCATACCATTAGTGGAAGCTGTGCAGCTATATTGACAAAGCTGTAGACACAGACCTGGGCTCTAGGCCTTGGGCAGGTGATTATGTCTCAATACTCAAGTATTGATACAACTGCATCAGAGCTTCCTCCTTTAAGAGACTCTAACAGCAGATGACGGAGTGTGCTACAGAGGACCCAGGTATTATTAAACTCATG
Source organism: Chlamydotis macqueenii (assembly GCF_036417535.1). Taxonomy (NCBI): domain Eukaryota; kingdom Metazoa; phylum Chordata; class Aves; order Otidiformes; family Otididae; genus Chlamydotis; species Chlamydotis macqueenii. Next base: position 95,123,935 of record NC_141556.1, on the reverse strand, counting down.
CGATGGTTACAAAACTGGAAGCTTTCATGAAGTCTCTATGCCACATTTACCCCAGATCTTTGATACAGATACACTGTTCACCTATAAAACTCTCCTGCCCTTGCATGAATGAGTGGACTTTGATAAAAGACTAAATTAGTTGTGCAGAGGATGGGGCAGCCCAGAGGATGTTACATATGACAACACAGAAATGTAACAGATGTTAGTACACTCTTAAAAAAAGCATGTCTTGCTTTCATGTTTTGAGGGCTGCGGTTTTTTTGTTTTTCTTTTTTAATTCTCCACCATTTTTAGTTTGATACTTACTTTGCTCATTTACACAAAAAGCATTTGTCAAACATACAATCTGAACTTCTTAAAGCTTTATCTCCAAATGTGATGTCTTCAATCTGCGTTCCAGTAATCTCCAAAGGAAGCCTGTGAAATTCATTTCTCATTCAGAATCTTAGTTTAGAAAAAGCCCTTGATCTCTGTCTTAGGAACTTGACAGGAGGTAGGTGTTTGGTCATTGTGGTTTTTTGTGGTTGGTTTTTTTTTTTTTCCCCCCTTATTTGGGAAACAGAATCCCCCTTATGACAGACATTGTGTCTGTGTGGAAGTGTGGAGAGCTGCTGATCTGAAGTATGGTTTTTCAGGATAACCTGTGTTCAGATCAGTCACTGTCTTGCAATGTGAATGACACAGAAATCCCTAGATAGTCAAAACCACAGTTCTATCAAAAATATCTTTTTTCAAAAAAAAAAAAAAAGGAGTGTATTTTATATGGGGAAAATGTAAATTTCACAACATTAAAATGTTTTGGTTTACTTTTACATTAAAAAAAAATTTGAAACTTTCACTGTTTTCTTCCACAATTTGAGGTGTGCACAAAATAATTTACAGAATACAAGAATGAAAACTCATCACTTAATTCCAACTCCAACAGAAAACCTTTTATGATCCCCAACAGGTTTGGAGGGATAGAGGGAGAGATGGCTATTTGATATGTTTCAAAACTCAGCTTGGCTTTCCAACAAAAACAAACCCAAAAAGCTAAAGCTTCCTGACCAAGTTTGGGTCCAACAATTAACCTAGATGACAATTCTGCTAAAAGTACACTTATATTTTTTGTTATTGACCTACCCACAAAGGTCCAAGAAAAATGTGCGCTAAAACAATAGGCAAGCCCAGACAAAAGCTTAGAGTCCAATGTTTAGTTGCAGACAACTTGCACCTTACATTCCACTTCCAAATAGGCTTCACAATGAAACCTGAACATCAGGTTCATCCCCATTAAAGTGTAATAGCTATTTTGGGATGAATGTGAAGCAGCTAAGTGATCCAAGGGCAGTTTTTAAAGGTCAAAAGCCTGTTGTAGAAATAGTACAGCCTCACCTGATGCAAGAGATTGCAATAGCACAGAAATTTGGCTATTACCCATCAGTGCTAGAACAAGTCCCTGAAGAATAGTGCTAAGATACATTAATAGGGCAATGTGGAATAAATATTTTTAAAATATGAAGTAGTACTTCTGCCAAAGCAAGTCACAAGCACTCAAGCAAAACAATCACCTCATTCTCAGCATGCAAAAGATTTCTATGCACTGCTAAGGAACATACCCAGAATTATTTTCAATAAGCAATGCCTAATGGAAAAAGAATGGTCAAAAATATCCTCTTTGATGCAAAGGACATTTGAATTACACAGAAACATAGTATACACAGTAACAGCATATGTTGCCAGAATCTTTCAGCTACAGGTATCTAAACACTTTTCGAAAAGTAATTATTTCAAGTAACTCATTGTCTGTTTTCTCAAAATAATGCACAGTAACTCAGAGTAGTTAAGTGATTTGCTCAAGAATATTCAAGGGCAGGCAACAATAGCTCAACAATAGCCCTGAGGATAGACTCCTGCTCTCCTGATTTCCAATTGCTCAGCCCACTGAGGCCAGCAGTGCCTCTCCACAGCAGCAATACATGGCAAGCTCTAGGGCTGCTTATCAGATAAGTTCTCTACCCACACAAGATACATTAACCAAGATGTTACGTGTACTCCAGTGAACACATCCATACAATAATGAGAGGATGACACACTGCAGCAGTCTCGCAAAGCAAGACCTCACTGAAGTGAGTGATGCCAATATCTCATCTTTTCTAAAGGGCTTGGCTACATATTCAAAATATTTGGAAGTGTAAATACTGCCTATGCATTTTATGACACAATAAAAACTGGTTTAATGCAGCAATAAAAACCCAAATATGCCTTGACAAAGTTATTTTAAACACAGTTCTAAAGCTGATAGCTACTAAGTTTTAGACAGATATAATTTCCAAAAGGCCTTGGCACAATTCAGTTTAAAATTAAAGTAAAATATTCTGCATATCAAGACATATTAAATAAATCTCAAGGTTTTTATGGCGCTAATGAATGAGTATGAGCACCTTGGGACTGCTGAGTAATTCACATTAAAGCTATACATTGTAGATGCAAAAACAGAACATGGCATATGCCTTAGTACCAAAAATGGAGTTTAGGACAATCTGGAATAACAGAGCTGCAAACGGGGAGTTTTTGTGGTTCAAGGAAGAATATTTACAACAGTGACCTAAAGGCATGAATGAGATCAAAACTTTCAAAGAATTAGAAGCAGCGTGCACTGCATTCTGCCTGTCAAAACCTCACAAAATTGAAATAACAAAAAATTAGAATAAATTAAACTTGTTTACAAGAGTCAGTGTTTCACAACAAATAACCCTCAGCAAGGCATGTGAACCTCACACCCGCTGTGAAGAGGATTTAACCTGCACTATTACCCCAACATTGGGCTGGGAGGCCCAGCAGCCGGGGATCTCTGGCCTACCCAACCCAAGTTCATGGCATTAATTCCTCCCACAAGCAGCAAGGGGGGCCAGCTGTTCCCTGTAGGCATCAGGGCCAGCCCCAAGGCAAGGGGAGTTGCCACCACACATGGGAATAGCAGCCATGCAGTCATGGCCAGAGCATGGTCTGCCTTGGCCAAGCACATCAGGAATGGGCAAGTACCAATGCAAGGTCTGCCTCCAGGGAGGCCAGTGGTGGTGGTGTGAATTTTGGCTTTAAAAAAAAAAAAAAAAAAAAAAAAAAAAAAAAAAAAAAAAAGAGCTCAATGTTAAAAACTAGAGGAAAACATTTCTGCCCCAGGCTTCCCACTCAACTGCTCAGAAGCTGGATTAGCAAACTTTTTTTTTCTGCTATTTAATCCAGACTGAACTTCAACTGAAATGAGGCAGGCACTGCTCTCACAAGCAGCTGAGTCGTCTCTGGCTGAGGAGTAGTCTCTATCTGGCACCAAAACCCCCAAAGCTGCATCATCTGCATCACCCTCCCCACAAAGGTCCCTTCACTACCTTAGAGCACCTGCTGCAGCACAGGGCTCAGAGGGCCGGGAAAAGGCAAATTTTTTTTCTGAGCCATCACAATCAATTCCAGGACTGTTAAACCTACAGGGTAATGAGCCACAGACAATATTTACTTTAAACATATACAGTGTGCAGAATAGAACAGCACAGGTTTGGATTTGTAAATTAATTAAATTTTACTTTGAAAAATCACAATGAACAGAAGTCAAAGCACAGAAAAGACAAGTTTTACAGTGTACATCATTTGCACTATGAAACTTCGCCTATGAATTTTTTTCCTTTTAATATGGAAAATACTTTAAAAGATGCTTGTCTCATTTTAACCAGAATTATTTTGGTGTTCTGGCAGAGAAGCCTAGTCGCAACTGTTTCTACGCCCACCTGACACCTAGTACTTTTTCCTTACCACAATTAGTCAGCATGCTTCTGGAGAATCAAGGCAGTATTACAGCAAGACAAAAATTAAAATACACAGCATCCCCAAGTCACATGCAAGTAATTGGCAGAAACAAGACTCAGTCTTCTGATTTACACACTGTGGAGCCCTCTTCTTGTTAATTAAAAAAGGTTAGGTGAATGATTTAGATGAGCAATTCATAAGAATTATGAACCTTCCTAAACCTTTGTTCAAAATAAGAGCTGAAATTTCTGGAGGCTCATAAAAAGCTAACTTTAGTCACACAGAGCCTTGTGCGTGCATACATACACACGTGCACACCCTGAGCTCTCCACTTTCTCCTACACTTCCCACATTTAAAAAGCAGTAAAAGTGTCAGAATAATCTTGAAGAATAATGCCTGTGTCAATAGAAAATTTTCCACTCCATGCTGCCTTAAGTAACACCAAGTTCATTGTTCAGGGCAGGAATTCTGAAAACACCTTGCCTATTTTTTGAGAAATGATAGTTGTAAGAACGCTGAAAGTAATAAGAAATAGAATTTTGTTGTCGTCAACCAAAAAAAAAAACATTGTTATGAATTCCATTTTGTGCTTGACTTCTTAGAATGTCATTCAGTATGTGCAAGAGACTGAGGAGAAGCTTTTTTGAAATTCAAGTGTATTTGGCACTCCACACGACCACCTCTAACCACACGATTTTTTAACACTTAAGTGTAAAAGAATGTCTGTTTTGAAAACACTGCTCAAAAATGAGTTTATTTGGTTTTCCTCAGCATTAACAGCTGCCCAAAGGAGCATGAGAAGACCTGAACTCCTATGCTCACCATGACTTGTACGTCAACTCTAGCCTGATAGCTGTATGAACCATTTACGCAGCCCTAGAATCAAGGTGGCAGACCTTGCCAAGATGAGCACTGTGCCAGTGCCATCGTGATACACCTGCCAGCTGGAACGGGCTCACAGCTGATGTTCCTGATGTGTGCAGAGGAATGTGGTTGTGCCCATATATATCCATGTAAAGATGCCTGCAGCAAAAGCATACATTAAGAGCTTTTCTACCCATGGCATGCTCAGGAGAGTCAAGATAAATCAGCTGAAGGGACAGAGTTACAGCCAGGAACTTAAAATATTATTAGATGAAAGTTGCTTAAGAGGGAATACCAAGATGACACCTTAAACATGTTCTAAGGCCATATACCTTGACTTCAGAAGTCAATAAATTTACCTTCTCTTCTCAAGGCAGGTATGTGAATAACAGGAAGATAAAAGCGTAAAGAAAGCAGTAAAGGCACAATAAATGCCAGGCTTTCAGAAAGGAGCAGTCTTACATTTTTTGGATAATACATATGTAATTACTCACATTTAGAATCCCTTTTAAAAACCACTATAATAAAGATATCAGAAGCTTTCTTTGCAGTTCAGGAGGCACAGAGAGTAGGGGGTTTCATCTTGAGGCAGCACAGGTTCTTACCCAACATCAAAGTCAAAAAAATAATTAAGTTTGGGAGCCAATTGCACATCAGAAACTCTCAGGTTGCTGCAGAATGCTCTCTCAGTTCTAGCACCTCTGTTGTTACTGTGTTGGGTCCACATTCCTTTTTTTCCTAAAAGCAAGACTATAAAATTATAATCCTACTGCAATCTACCACCAGTAATTCCAGTAGGTCTCACCTCTGCATAACATCAGCAAATGTCTTTTCAGTGTGGGACAGCAGCAGTATGAATTAGTGACCTGCCAATTTTAAAACAAAAGTCACAATCAGGAAATTCCGTAAGAGTACAAAACGTGCAACTTGTCAAATATTATATACCAATTACATGTGACCTTGGGCACAGAGACAACATTATGCAGCTCAGTTCTGTCATATCTCCCTAAAATCCTCCTGAACTCACTTCCCGACTGCTTCCTTTTACTCTTTTGTCTCTTGATGTTCAGCTTCTTCACTTGTACCTACATTAAATTAAGTCTAGGGAAATTCTTGCAGTGCTGAAAGATCAGTGTCATTTAACCTTTTGTGGTTTTGCATTATTTAACCACTTCTGAGTTTAAGAGCTAATCCTTATTAAGTTCTTACAAGCTTTCTAGAGTCTATTCCTCATCATGCACATACTAGAATTTAAATTTCAAGTTTTTCTTCTCTTGAGCATTTATGGCTTTAAAATGAAATTATCTATGTTTTGTTCCAAGCATTCTTAGATCAGTTTCAAGGCACAATCCATGAGAATTAAAAATCTCAAACTGGATAGTATAAATGCTGGCTTCTGCACAAGTTTCTACATGATTCAATTTTGGTTCACTAACTTGAAATTCATACACCATGTTGTGCATAATGGGACAGTAAATATTCAATAAGACATTGAAACTGTGCATAAATTTAAGATTATGGATCAGCTGCAGCTCCTTACTGAACAAGTCTCTTATATGTGATTCTTTTAAGGCCAGAGATAAAAGAATTCTTCCATCCTCCAAACAAAGTGTGGGGTCAAGAACATGGAACAAGTGCGGAAATAATCCTGGCCTGATGTTTTGGCCACAGGTCTAATTCACTTTTTAAAAAAACTGATTTAATAAACTTCGAAGTGTTTTGCATTTTATATTTTATTTGCATAAAGTGATACAAATTAATCTGTTTATAATTGCACAGATGGAAAATAGAACTTCTAATTAATGACTCAATCTAAACAGCATTTGAACTACTGCTTTTATAACGTAAGGCCTATGTTTTCCCCCCTCCCTCCCAAAAGGCTATGCATTCTTTACTTGCTCATCTGCAGGAATTTACAGGTGCCAAATTAGCCACAGTAAGCCTTACCTTTTGTTTCCTGAATGCTATCAAAACATATTGAGAATTACAATAGAAACATATTAAGAATTACAACAGAAAAAGTTAATTAAAAATTTGAATATAAGCACTAGAAAGTTCAAATAAAACATTTTTCCCCAGTTCATACCAAGATCTGGCTACACGCATAATTACACATAAATCAGACTAACTTTCTGTGCTTTGCTTCTTCAATAAAAAAAATAAACCTTTCCCCCTGCAATTTAGCTATACATTTATAAATAACCAGAGCTCCTGTTACAGTCAATATCTTGTGGATGGGATGTTAAAGTGATAAGATATGTGCAAAAGGACCAAAGTTTCAGTGATTTGTGCTGTTGGGGCAGCTTGCCAGGTTCCCCATCTAAATCCATCTTATAAATAGAGATATTCTAATGTAAAAAAGTTTCCCAAGTATCCACTCTGGTTTAAAGACAAGTTCCTTCAATGTCAGCTTTCCATAAATATAAATGATTGAGTTTAGCTCATAAATGTCATCTGAAAGCATATTTGAAGATTGCTGCCTCCAATATTCATACCAAAATAGCAGGTTTTATGTTAAACGCCACTGTCTGATATATAGAAAGAACCTCCTCCCTCCCCATTTCTCACCAAAGCCTTGGCACACAAGTACTTAAATTAACTAGACAAGGATCTAATTAGACTCCTTGTGGAAAGAATGATGCATAAATAAATAGACTGATTTATTTATTTCATTTGACAGTGACCAAAACTTAAAGCTATCTGTACATCTCAAAACCCATCACGGTACAATTTTCCCCTCAAACAAGCTATTGGTGACCGTGGTAGAAATGCTATTAAAGGGAATTCAAGTGGACAAGACGAGCGCAAAGTCAGACATTAGAATGTGATAAGCAAGGGTCCTCCTTGTGTCAGAAGATCTGGGAATCCAATAATTCCTCATCTTGCTCACTCCCCAGCACTATGTAACCCTAACCATCACGGCATATGTGGCAGAAGCATTTCTCAATAAGACTTATTTAGCCTTGAAAAAGGTTAAGCTATCACTGTCATTGTTTTTCTACCACAGTTTACTTGAGGCAGATTTGATTAAGTATCCCTGGAGAGGGCTCGTGACTTTCAGTTTCTGCAACTAGTTTGAGCAGTTCAGACAGTGCTTTGTGCACTAGCATAGATTTAATATGGGCTCTTGGGCAGTACCTCCTCCTCCAACATGAAGAAGCTGGCATGAAAGAAAGGGAGTAAGTTTTATAGTAGCCCTGTGGCCATGATGGTGTAAACATTTAGAGGTAAGACAGGTGAAGAGTGGTAATAGCTTTTATGTAATCACCCAGAATAGCTTGGGGGGGGGGGAGGGGAACAAAAAAAAAAAGGTGCTCTTTTGGATATTTAAGATTTTAAGAAACAAAGTAGAAGCACATATTGCCAGGACAGCACAGACGGAAGCATATTATATCCTAGAAAGCTCATGCATAGAAGCCCTGGCCATCACACTATCCTGATCCAAGACCAGTACAGAAGGTGACTTAACAGGTGTCACCCATGAGGTTCTGCCTTGAAAGGCATTGTCGTAGTTCAGCCCTGATCAGGACCAGACTAGGCAGTCTCTCTCTCACTTCCCCTACCCTCCGAGAGAACAGGGAGAGAAAATATAAGGAAAAACAGCTCAAGGTTTGAGATAAGGACAGGGAGAAAATCCTTAAAGTTACCGTTACGGGCAAAACGGACTCGACTTGGGGAAAACTATTCATTTATTACTACAAACAGCAGGATAATGAGACAGAGAACAAGGTAACCTCCCCCCACCCCTCCCTCTTCCCAAGCTTAACATTATCTCTACTACCTTCCCTCCCCCCGCCCGCCCCCACCCCGGGAACGGCACAGGGGGGAAGAGGGAACGAGAGTTGCGGTCAGTTCATCACGCGTTGTTTCATGCCGCTGCTTCATGATTGGGGGAAGAACTCCTCACATTCCTCCCCTGCTCTGTTGTGGGGTCCCAGCCATACGCCACAGCCCTTCCTGAAACTGCTCCGGTTTGAGTCATCTCTTCCACAGAGTGCAGTCTCTCCAGAATGGCTGCCCCAGCGGGACCTCCACGGGCCACAGCCACCTTCAGGCATTCACCTCCCCCGGTGTGGGGTCCTTCATGGGCTCCAAGTGGATCTCTGCTCCTCTGTGGACCTCCATGAGCTGCAGGGGACAACCTGCTCCACCATGGGCTGCACCACAGGCTGCAGGGGAATCTTGGCCAGGAGCCGCATTACTCCTCCCCCTCCTTCTTCACTGACCTTGGCATCTGCAGCCTTCCTCTCTCACAAGAAAAGTTCTTCACAACAGACTGGCAGACGCCTCTCAATCTCTTCACATCATCCAGCTCATCTCCTCTCCATTTCTTGCAGCCGGGCCGGGCTGAGTTGGGCCCAGTCGGCTGCCTGGCAAGAGGCCAGAGGAAGGCCCGTGCCTCCCCCTCTGCACCTCTGCCCCCGCTCAGCTTCTTCACATCTTCTTTTTTTTTTTTTTTTTCTCCTGTTTTCCCCTTCTTAAATACGTTATCGCAGAGGTGTTATCACGGAACATTCTGCTACCAGTCGGCTCGGCCTTGGCCAGCAGCAGGTCCGCCCTAGGCCCAGCCAAGTCCACTGAACAAAGGAGAGCAACTTCTAGCAGTTTCCTACAGAAGCTACCACCTTAGGCCCCCCCTCACTAAACAAAACCACAACAGGCATTTTTCTCAGAACTTGCACATCTGTCTCTCCAGGTTTGATAAAATCTTATTCCAAGCATCCAACCTGCTACACTAAAGTAAGTATAAAATACAGCAACACACTTCTACAGAAACAATGAATACTCCTCTGCTGCAGCAGCCATCAAAACCCATGCGTCCTACACATACACTTTTCAGAACATACTGTGTTTCATGGCATTGCCCTCTGGGAGAAACCAGACAGCCAGTATGTAGTCAGCTAACTCAGATCTATGAAATGCAAGTGCCCAACAGTTTAACATAACATCTCTCAAAAACTCTACCTCTGCTCTTTATCGTCAAAGACAACCTAGAAAAGTCAAGCAAAGAAAATAAGATTAACAACTCTACAAGATACCACATACTCAATATTAAAAATAATCAAGAATTTAGAGATATAATTTTGTAGCACATTAGAATTTCCCTCTTTCCACCCTAAGGGAACCTCTCCATGAAGCAAGGAAAAAATGGCCACCTCCACTCAGATAAGCAGGTCCCTAAGAACATGAGATCACAAACTTTCCAAGTTACACGTACAACAGTTAAGTATAAAAAAATCCCTATAGTTGTTTATCTTCTGCTAGTCTGCAACTGATTTAAAGGCTTTTTCCTGATAAGGAAAAATGCAGCTTAGAAGCTGAATGTCAAGGAAACTGCTCAGCTCCCCTCTGTAGATTAAAGAAAAAAAAAAGGGAGAGAAAACTGAGTTGTGTAAAAGTCTTGAACAAATAGTAAATTCAAGAAAATTGCAGTCTGTTTCTGACCATTTTATGCATTAAAAAAAGAGAATAAGCTTGGTAAATGGTTCAGTTCTGATCACATGCTCAGTTAGACCCATACCTAGAAATAGCTATGACTTGGGTAGGGTTTTCCTCTCTCTCTTTCTAAATTATTAGGCTGCTACTGTATCTTTATTCTGGAAGGTGGACATATGACACAACGTACACGTCATGTTTACTTTGAGAGCATAAACTCTTACAAGCAGAAAAACAATATGCTAGCAGTCAGTCCCACGGAGAGCTCCGACTCCTGAATAACCCCAATAACCTGAGCCAAAAGTCAACCTGACAGAAGATTCAAGGGACCTAGAACCAACACAAGAGTACAAAATAGCCTAACCTAACAAAGGCTAGCTCCACATACAGCTGTACTAATCACAAGACATGCTTTTTAAATACATCGTATATGTATTAACAAGAAGACTTTCTATATAAAAATCCTGTGTCACCGTTATATAGTCTCAAGCACCCTCTTTTATCCATGCAGCCATTGCCACCACACAGATACGCTTCCTTTCCATAAGGCATCTCTGCCCTAGCCAGCGTGGAGGCAGGGTTAGACAGAGCTGCTACCTCCCAGACAAAAAGATCCATTCACTGCTCCTTTCCCTGAAGCAAGGTAACAGAAACCTCACCAGGTTGAAGGAGATGGAGCAATACCTGCACCACAAGCTCACACAGCTCTGACAGATGCACAGCTCTACTGGGATGACAAACACCATCTGTACAAAGACATCTTTTCCAAGCCAAGCCCAGAAAGCGTTTGCAGTAATATATAGGTGTGTGCACACACAGCAATATTTGTTCTGTTATTAAGATATGTAGAAAGTTTGATTATTATCCGAATATTTGCCTTTCGCATCCTTTCATTTCCCGTTAAGTCTTTTCTGAAGGGCTTTTAGTACCTGGTAGTCATAGCAATCCTCACTGAGTAACACTAGGGCATGCAGACACACAAAGTATCTTTCTAATATGTTTGAGAGGCATCAGTAGAATTTGTATTTGTAAATAGACATGCAAGCGTTTAAATATGCATAGCATACTGCTTTGAAAAGTACAGTCCTATCAGTAAAAGCAATAAAGCTCAGCACTTTTACCTTCCTTGAGGTTGGCTGAAGCTCCTGTTAATGGATTTTGAATGGAGTGCACTTTCTCTGCCTCCTGTTTTAGAAGCCTCTCAATCCTATTTCGATGGACATCTAGTGCCTCCAGTTAGCTGGGAGTCACTCTTCTATCTACCAGTTCACTCACCATCAGGTGGGGAGTTATCTTACCTCAGCAATGCTCCCCTCACAAGATGGGTCTGAAGCATTACAACTCAAACACCACTTCCAAATGAAGTCAAACATTCAGCAGAGAGCAGAGCACACCAGCCCCACACACCTCAGCTGATGGTAGCCACACTTGGAAAACATTCATTGTTTGCTCCAAGAACAGCAGACATTTACCTCCAGCTGCTCCCACTCTTTACTTTAGGGCCTGAAAGAGGTGTAGGGGGTTGGTTCATTGTGTCAGCAGCCAGGTGTTTTGCTGAAGGCAAACAAGTACATGAAGGAGCCAAATGAAAGCCTAGCTGTTCTCACTAGAGGAGGTAGTCTGTGAGGAAGAACTACATGGTCTTCATCAGCACTCTCGCTGCTGCCTGGCTGCATGGTTCCCTGGCACTACACCACAGGCTTACCTTCAACAAGGTGTCCTCCACGCTGCTTGGAAGCCTTGCAGTAATCTCCACACATGTCAGGGTATAGCAAAAGCAGGCTAGGCCACTGAGGGGATCCGACAGCAAAAAGAAGAGGGCCTAACCAGCCAAGGCCCAGCTCCACAGTGTCCAACAAAAGAAGGTCTAGCAGTAGCCAAATCCAACCAGATGTCTAGATCATAAGGCACTCTCATAGCAATAAGGCAAATCTGATGTCAAACAGGAAACAAATCCACAGGTCAGCATTAGGATCAGGTCCAGTAATTGCCAAGCTGGTCTGCAGTGAGGGACAAAGTCAAGCCAAGAAGTCAGTCTAGGAATTAAGGTCCAAATCAAGAAACTCCACAGGCATAGACATAGCATCATTTTTTTCCCAACAAAGCTCAAACAGAAAGCAAAGCCCCAAAGCTCGGCTTAAATAGAGCTCCTGAACTCATGGGTGTGGGTGGAGGCCCCAGGTGAGGCAGTTTGGGGCCATTGAGGCTTATTAGTGCCCTCAAGGCATTAGCAACACATACCTGAAAGCAACAGCAAATTGTAGTTCCTTCCACAGGGTATATGAACACAGAGCGGGAAGTGGTTGTAGCATTTTGATGGTTTTCTATTCTCTGTGTTAGCTGGTTGGTCTTTTTCCTCACTTATCCCCAACCCCAACAAAGACCTGTCCAATTAATACCCTGTGCATAAGACATGAGAAGATGCAGCCAAACAACCACTTTATTTCTTTGTGCTCCAGTGCATCCTTTTAGAGACTTTATGATTCTGTTCCCCTTCTGGGAGACTTTGGAAAACTAAGTACATAAATACAACATCCAGCAATGCACACACCTTGCTGAATGAGTAGTTCATAGTAGACTCTGTATTGTTTATTTTCCATTCATTTCACCCTACAAGGAGTTTAGGTATTGACTTTTCATTCAGATATTAGTAGAAATCCAAGACAGGAAATTTTCTCTGGTCCCCTAAAATAGCAACAGAGCCACCTGTGCGTCTTCTTGTGTTACTACTTCTTCCACTGAACTTACGAAGCACTGAGTCACTGTGCTCAATGCTTTGCATCAGGCCCCTAAACCAGAAGGCACTACTGCTTGACAAACCACTACCTTTGAGAGGTAGTAAGGAAAGAGAAAGGTGGAGAAATAGAAGATAACAACCTGATGTCAAAGCTGGAGGAGGGATCAGGATCGGGAGTTAATGTGGAAACTTGGCAAACTGTTTGATGTTTGTTCTGAATTATTGCAGAAATTTTTTTCTGTCTATATTAAAATTTTATAAGCAACAAGGAAAATAAATCAGCTACAGAAAATAAAAAAACCCTATCTCTACTCTTGAAAGAATTGGTGCCCCTTGATGTAAATTTTCTCTCAGCAGATGCTAAGATATTTTGCTTGAAGTTTGACAAAGAAAATACTGTCACTTCCATGGAAAAAAAAAAAAAAAAAAGATGTAGAGGAAGCAGGTAAAAAGCAATACAAGTGTTTCAAATATAAATACTACTGAAGAACTTCTGGAACAGGATGCATACGATTTAAGCAAATGAATACAACAATTGTGCTTTTCTGAGACAATTTCTATGATATTTTGGTTTTGGTGGGTAGTTCTTCTCCAGCTGAATTAATCTCCTTCGGATTTTTTCACCTTGACTCAACCTAGTTGGTCTTGAAAGGGTTTGTCTGTCTGTCTTCACTGTAATTTTTACTTTCAAGGAAAATTAAAACAATTGTGCATCAGTGTAATGGTAAATTTGCTCCTGCCTGCAGCTTGCAAGCCTAAGGTCCTCAAAGTGTAAGAGTTTGGTTTCATGGAGCACTAAATGGAAGTAATATAGTCTTACACTTTATCTCCCAGATATATGTGCTGTTTCATTATACGTCTCATACTTTTTATCTCATAGAAAGGAGATATGCCAATGAAACATACACCATTGTAGAGAAGTTTTTTTAGGGAGAAATCTTTGTGCTATTATATCACTAAAAGTTCTTAAAATAATGATAAATCCTTCACCAGGATTTTGAGCCAATCCCAAGCTTTCAGTTTTCTACTTGCTCTGTGCCAGATTGCTCCATTGCCTGTAGAAAAGGATTGCATGTTACACACAGATACATGGATAATCAGGTGGTGAAAAATATCCGGTCCTGTCTTTCCATAGTCCTATTTTTTGTACCTCACTGTCGCTGTGATCTTTGATTTTTATTTTATTTTTCCCCTGTGCAGGTTCCTCAGGTATCTTTGCGGAAATCAACTAGACAATATTAGCAATTAGCATAGTGAGGCAGAGGCTAATTGCACTGATTAGTTGCTGGATGGCCAAGAAGGGAGGTTAAGAGACCAAGGCCGATTTAAAAAGAAAGGACAGATAGAAACAGGTCTCTAAAGGTGGTGAAAGAGAGGAATGCATAAACATGCAGCGTAGCTGATGGTTGAAGCCAGATGTTTAGTTTCTTATCTGGATTTCAGTACTGGGGTGTTTTGGGGGCTTCTGCCTGTTTTTCAAAACATGCTGCAACATGATGCTTCCCCACCTACCTCAGAGAGAAAAAGTAATGTAGTTGTCATGCATGCAACAGTGAAGCTGACCAGCTAAGCATAGCGCTCTTCTTGCACTATGAAAAATCACATTCAATTGTTAGAGCAAAGGCTACAAGTCTGTGAATAGACTATGCTTCAGTACGGCTCTCAAAAAGGGCTCATATGTCGTAAGGCCACTTCAAGCAACACAGGGACAATTTTGGCCTCCACTTGGTAAAAAACAATTAAATGTCTTCCGGAGTTATAGGAATGTATTAAATCACTGCTCCCTCTCTACATGCAAGCAGAGTGCATCAGTCAAAGATGACAGCCAGAAGAAAAATTGTGGTAATAGCTGGTTCTAAAAAAAAAAAAAAATTGTAATAGTTTTCAGTTAACTCAGGCAAATGAGGCTAATTTGAGAAGGATGTTACTACTCATAAAAGTGAAATAATTCAGAGAGAAGTCTTAAACAAACAGAAGGTGAAAATCCAGAAGAGTTTGTGACTGATTTAAGGTTAAAGAGCTAATCTTGCAATTGTAGTTAGCAATCACAGTAATTGAGCTTGTGATAAGAGACCAGATGGTGATTACAACTCAGAAAAAATACCCAGAGAAACAGATTACTAGAATTTTGGGATTAACTCCTAACTTAAAATAATAATAAGAAAAAACCAAATAAATAAAAAGATAATATATCATACAAAGGCATTTATTTACTTCAGGTTGATGCCAGGGAATGTCCAAAGAGTTTGATGATAAAGCCACTACAGAGAACGTAAAAATGACAGAAAGAGAATGGCATGCACGACTCAGAGTAAAAATTCAGAAACTTAGCACATAGAATTCCACACAATACTTTCATAAAATAGTAAATCTAAGGTCCCATAAGCCTAGGAAATAAGTTTCCCACAAATGCTTTCAAGCAAGGAAGTGTCACAGTCTTCCTCAAATGACAAGGTCAAACCCACAGACTACTGATTTACATCTCACAGGTTGAACAGCAGACCTACACTGAAGTACAGAAGGTCACTGGGACTTTGTCCACATATGTAAAATTTTAAGTCATTACATAAAGTCCAGATGAACTGAAACAACTATAAATTATTTAATGTCTGTCAGAATTGGCTCAGCAAACAGGAAGATTATTTTTTCTTTCTGCAATGTATGAATTATAAAAGTCATGCAAACTTGAAAAAGATTTAATAGTTAAAGGCACAGACACTTCACCTTTGACAAATATCTAAGGAGCTGAGTTTAAACTTGCAGTGCATACAAGTCACTTGCCATTTCTTTTCTTTCAGTTTAATTTCAAAAGGAGTGTGAACTGCCAGGTCATCTTCCAAAGGTACCTTTGTACCTACAGGAAAAAATTACCAATATTATCATCATATTCTGATAAAAAAAAAAAATCAGACTGAAATAATGGAGATGCAGACCTTCAGAAAAGAGAGAGATGGAGACAGGTGTTTTGCAAGGTCAACCAATTGAGTTATTCATGGTGGCAGGGGAATAACTGATGTCCTGGATCATAGCAGACACAGACATGTGGATGCTTGAAAAACAGGAAAACAACTATCCTAGACAATAATTCTCATTTCCAACTCAGCCCCTCTAAAAGATTCGAAAAATAAGGAGTTTCTTGTCAAATCCTATTTCCATTATACCCAGTAGTGGGATTTACATAATTTAATTTTAGCTATCCAAAAGTGAGTACCTAGTCTAAGCTAGTTATGTAGTAAGTGAAGAAAATGAGGTACTTTGAGATGATTCATAATTTTCCTGTCATTCTAGGATTGTTATCTAAGATGGTAGAATTAATTGCTCTCTGTAGCAATTGATCTTAATTTTATCTCTATTGACTACAGATAAACATTTACCTTTGATGAGATGCTTCATTTTCAGATGGCTAAAATTAAATAGGAAAACTCCCACTTGTTATGACTCAGAAAGTAATCTCTGGTCATGGGCCACAATTCAATGGGCAGCAGTTTGAACAGTGTAGCATAAGTTGAAAGATAGAACCTTTGTCCCCTGCCATTCCTGTTATCCTCAACTACATGCAAAAACACATCAAAATACTGAAGGATGCACTAAATAGGAAATACAGACTCCGATTCTGGTCTCTGCTTACCACTACTGAATTGCAGGATGGCATGAAAAGGTGTGGATCCACACATACTGGCTTGGATCAGCTTCTGTCCAACAGGAAACTGTGAATGAGCTGACATACCAAGAGACCAGTGCAGTCATAACTAGAGACAGCATAGGTGGTAACAGCAGCTGTAAGAGGTTATCACTCTCGTTAGACCAAAAGGAATAGGTGAGACTTGCAATAAATAGTGCAGTAAAGTACAATGGTGCGCTATAAAATGGAGATAAAGAGAATGCAGTCAGTCTTCTTACATGAGGGGACACCTAAAACTGGAAGTTGAGCTCCCAAGACAGGACAGAACTTGAAAAAATGGGCTTATAACCTCACAAATGGTGGTACACTGATTCATGAGAGATTTCCAGGCCACTGTTATAGCCCTGGGTCTTTAAGAGCCTAACTGGATGGCATTAATAATCAAGTGTGTGTTACTTGATGTATTTTTTAATAGTAGCTGCAGAAAGCAAAAAGAGAAAAGGGGAAAGGAAAAGGAGAGAACACTGCTTTCAGAGACTCTAGAAGGAGCCAGTTGCCATGTTGCACAGATGTTTCCACCAAGTTTGGCTACCCAGGATGGTTCAAGTGAGGCAGGGCTCTGTAGGCTCTTCTGTCTCTGATTAGTTGCTGAACAACACACACAAGGTTTAATTTACATACAGCTGTATAGGAAACTCATCAGTTGTGAACATCAGCAAAATTAAAATGGGTGAATAGCTGCTACCATAAGTTTTATCACCCCCTGACCAGCACTCTCCCTGATGACACCACTCATAGAAAAAAGTTACTCTATCCTCAAGAGTCTTGTAAAGTTGAAGGCCATTTTAAAAATAACTCACTCAGTAGGCAGACCTTTAGCCTCTAACATTGCTTTATTAAATCACAAAACACGATATATTCAGATAACATTAAGGTTCTGACCTCGGATGCACAGAAGTAAAGAAATTCAGAGAAAAGTTTGAACCTCTCTCTGTATCTAACATCAGACTTTTGCCTACTGTTTGCATTGAGGGCTTGGGGCACCTAATGTAGCTACGAAAGATCT
Organism: Chlamydotis macqueenii; assembly: GCF_036417535.1. Taxonomy (NCBI): domain Eukaryota; kingdom Metazoa; phylum Chordata; class Aves; order Otidiformes; family Otididae; genus Chlamydotis; species Chlamydotis macqueenii. The sequence continues at coordinate 95,106,429 of NC_141556.1, read as the reverse complement.
CCTGGTGGTTTGGTGACCCTTTCAATTTGTAGGTACAATAGATTAAGGATATGACTTTAAACCGGACATGAATTATCTTGTGCTTTAAGGTTGAATTCAGATCTTTAGCCAAGTTTGGAGACTTTTTGAGTTCAAATGTTCCTGTGTTTTAAAAGTATCAAGACAAAGCGAAGAAAGACCCCTTATCGACAGCATGCTGTGGTGGTTAATGCAGAAATACAAAGTCTTTACAACCAAACTGTAAGAAGATTGAAAAAGTCTCCCCTTGCCTGGGAATCAGCAGGAGAAATTTTAGGACAGAAGAAGGCATTTTTCCTTCCTACTTTAAAAAAGGATTCCAAAACTGGAGTTGAATATAAAATCACAGTTTAATCAAGCACTCCATTATTTTCTAACAAACTAAATGGAGAAACTCATAATTAGATATGTTTTCGTTCTCAAAACTTCATAGGAGGAGTTACAAAAGAGTTAATTCCCTATTAAAAAAATAATTAAATCACATTATTAATTATTCTCCCTCAGGTAAAACTGTAATATCAGATGGTATCTCTGAGTATGCCATTACAGCGCATTCATAATTTCTTTTACAAAATTACAGATAAGCTAACAGAAATTTAAAATAATAAAAAAAAACTACCTGAACACCTATTTCCCAAAATAAAAAAACCAATGTGGTGTAACATAGAATAGGAAATAATTCTTTTACACAGTCAGGAACCTCTGTGAGTGAGAAAATAACAAAGCCTTGTTTACTTCGGATATGTATTCCCAATATCATCATCTTCCTCGCTCTCTGGTTCCCACTACTGCAAGTACTTCTGTTTCTTTCAGTCCTTCAGTACTGCCTGAGCTCACACTATGCTGCTCTCAGCTCCCTCCCATCTCCACTCTTCCTCATGGATCTGCCCAGGGGAAGCATGGAGGGATGAATCCACACATGTCCCATGTGAGCCTCTTGGGCTGCTTGCTGTCTGGGGAACCTGAGGGTCCCACAGGCTCCATGTGACCCCTAGACCATGCATCTTGTGGGCCTTTGTGATCTCCACCTGTCTGACAAATTTAATTGAAATTAAGCAAGATAGCTTGAGAGTGGGAGGATGGCTAACAGATGTATTCACAGACAGTAGTCCACTGATCTTCACTGCCTCAGAAAACCAGAGGTTTAAGAAGGCTTCTAAAAGAGGAAATTATTCCCTAACATCAGCTCCACACTACTTAACTCCATGTTACTTACCCAGTCATATGAGTCCTTGCCAGATTTAACCTTCCCTCTCAAATTACTTTCACATCTGGGGGCCTTACATTCCTCCCAGCCCTGCCACTATCGCATAGTCAAGTGTGAAATAAACTGCAACGCCCCACCAGATAAAGAAGTACCTTTACTTCCCAAGTGGTCACCTTGGGGTGAGCTGAGAGAATGCTGCCCATTGCCACAGACCACACCAGTGGGGACACAGGGAAAACATCACTCAGTGATGAGTTTCACCCATTTAAAGGCTGCTGGTTTAATTCTTGTTCATTTCCTAACTGATGCTGTTCTCATTAGTTCCACACAATAACTAGTTTATAATTGCATTGCTGCTTACAAATGCTAGACAAGTGCCATAGATTTTGTTCTAATTTTTTAACAAAGGGTATTATAATTAAACGAAACAAAATTAAAAAAGAAAAAAGAAAGAAAAAAAATTAGGGATCATGCAGAAAGATAAGAGAAAAATAAATTGCATTTTCAGCCTAAGAACTTTGATAGTTTCCTAATAACTACAACAGGGAATGTTAGGTTCGTATCTGTACATTTAATTTAGACTCTTGCATGCCAGTACTTCAAGATTTCAATTTTATGCTATGTATCATCTAAGGTCTGTCTGGGATATTCGGAAATGTGTTTCTAATTGCTTTCTTCATGCAAAAGAGATGCCATAGATTACCAACAGCAGACCTATTAATCATCAATCTAAGTGCAGCTAGCCTTCTGCATACAATATTTATAAGTGTTTATATACCTCTGGCTAATGCTCACAATCAATGACTGCTGGACAAGGTATGCTAGAGCATTATCAAATGTCTAAATCTTTCCAGGAGATTTAGTCTGTAGTTGATCTTTATTCCAGTTTATATTTGTGATAAAAAGAATTTTATTTAAAGGAAATTATGTTTAAAATGTTTACTTTCACAGGGAACTGAGAAACTGACTGGCTGTATATTTCTTGTAGACCTGGGGGGCTTTTTATTGCTGCATGCCTGGTCTTTCAAATTGTCATCAACTACTTCATGAGCAAATATGATTTCCCTCTTATCTTTGTAGTTTCAAAAGGTATCACTGTGAAATAGGCTTTACGTAAGCTATGAGGGGGGTGTGTGTGGGGGAATCCAATTACTGTATTAGTTTAATTGTGTCTCCCCATACCCTATAAGACGAAGTAGGAGTCTAATCAATTTGCAAATAAAGTCTATTCACATTTTATATATTTTTGGTTGTTGGAAAAAAACTATTTATATTTTAAAGAATGCATTCATCAGCTGCTGGTCAAGCAACATCTAAGCATTCACTTTTTCTTTTTACAGTCAAGCTCAAAAAATTGTTGTAGTTCAGCAGCGAGAACTACAGAGTCCTCTTTCATTTCCATTGAGCTCTTATGTTAAAAAACAGAGCTGGTCAAATGATTTATTTCCTTTATTTATTTATTTTACAAATAAACTATGTGATGATATTCATTCTTTCTTTTCCCTCCTGCTTGCAAATCATTTGTGAACCAATCCAAGTACTGTGACAGTATATCTTATTTACAGGCATTTCCACAAACTTATTCCAGTCTTTGAAACATTTGCAACATCTTTGCTTTGAAAATGTGTTATTTGGTCTTCTTGGTGTGCAACTGGTCACATAAAAAATACTAGAGAACAAACATTGAACCCCTTCAGAAGTAATTTTGCTCACAAGAAGAGCAATTCCCCAGCCATTTCAATAAAACAAACCCGGGTGGAGAGTCATAGATGAGGGGCAGGGGTAGGGTGACGACACTCTGAAACTCAGCTGTTTGTAATTATCCACAAAATATCCTGTATTTGACCTCACCTCTTGTTTTCACTTCCCAGGAGCTGTTCCTCTTGCCATCGCTTTTCAGAAGAAGCATTAGGACCCTTACCTCCCAGACCCCTGCCATTCGGCTGGACTCCAGCATTACTGAAGCATGGTGCTCTGCGCTTGGCATGGTTGCAGCATTGTTCCAGAGAGTATTCTGGCTCATGTTTGCCCATTTCTCCTGGCTAGAAATGTAAAACAAGCTTAGAGCTGTGAAGCTGGCCATGGGCAGTTGTGTACATCTCATGAAGAGAAGGAGGGAAATATTTCTGGAGGTCACCAAGCCACAGTCAATACCTTTGAAAGGCTGGATGATATGCTAAGTTTCTGTGGTAGATGCTAAAATTTCATGTTAATGGCATTTGCTGCTTGATTCAGCCTAAACTCTGCTGACTTTCTACTGCCAGAAGACTGGGCTTTGGAATTTTTTTCCTGTTTCCTCTGGTCTAACTCGGAAGAAGTAGGTAGGGACATCACAGAATTGATCCTCTATATCTTCTACCATCCAGTGACAACAAAACTGTAATTACACAAAAAGAGGTAGATGTTCAGCAGCAAGCTGTGCTTCAGTTGTGCATTTCCTTTTGAATCTGAGGTAACTCATGGCAGTGGTAGGTAAAATGACTTTTCAAGCATAAGCAAAAAAGCCCCAGAGGAAGAAGTATGCTGTATAATCCTCAGAGGAAATACAGCACACTGTCCCTCTACTCAGTGCAGACAACAAAGGCCCCTCTGAAAGGAAACGTAGCCAATGTTTTTAAACATTCTGCTCCCTCACATCCAAATCTGAAACGATTTACAAGAATTCAGAATCTCAGTATTGAAGAACAGATGCCTGGAAAGCAGTGATACGTTTCTCCATGTAACTGTGTGTTTGCATGCCCCAGAGGAATGTACATCCCTCCGATGGTATCACCAAGCTGTTCAGGCTAGTGTGCTACTGACTGCACAAGTTAAACAGCTAAGAAAGATGCTCTGTGTGCACAAATATGCACCAGGCAGACAGCTGCACTTTTAAGCCCCTAATTAAACACAATATTAAGCACGTACTTGGCTTTAAACTTGTAAGCATTGAAATGAAGAGGGTTACTCATCTGTTTAAAGCCAAGTGACTGCTGACGGACCTGGCACTGTCCTTAGGGGAGTCCCTCCCCAGCCCATCACTGCTCCTCCAGCTGCACCACAGATCTGGGACCCTAGCACTAGTCTCCACAGCAAACCCCAGTTTGTGGTCATGAGCACTTCACATGACAGGGACATTTTTAACAGCTTATGTATCTTATTTCCCACTTGAGCACACACGACCTTTGGGGTTGCAGTGTGAAGTCCTTACAATTCATACAGAGCATTTTGTCACAGCCTCATTCCCCATCAGCGTTAAAGCTGACAACAGGTTGGCTGGACACAAGATGGTAGACTGGCAACAGATACCTGTAACCTGTTACACAGAACAGCACGTAGCTCCTATGCTGCATACCATGAACTTGGCAATATATTTATAGCAGACATGGGAATTGACTCTGGTGTTGAGCTGGCACCTTGCCTGCACGTATGTGGGTTTTGCCCTTGTACGTATTTCAAGTTATACATGTTAAAATAGCCAGCCTCATGCCACAGTGGATGACAACTGTACTGTCAGCTGTTTCAGGACTGCTTTCATTTTTTAGAGCCCAAAATGAAACATCATGTGCCTGTTTAGCTCATGCAGTTCAGGCAGATTTATTTCATGCTTTGGAGGAAAGGGAAAGTAATGCCTCAAAAAACCTCGAAACCAAACCAAAACCCTACACTTTCCCCCTCTCTCAATACTGTCTAATATGTTTCCAGTAGGCATCAAAATACCAAAGCATCACTCATTTTTTCAGTGGTTTTCATATAATGCTTTCTCACGAACATGTATTTGGCTGCTTTTGCTGAGGGGAGCGTCAGGACCTTCTGGAAAGGCAAGCATCTTGCCCCCAGCTTCCGTAAATGTATTCCTTGTAAACTAGTTTAATTTGTTTCAGCTTCAGCATCTCCCATTGTGTTTACCAGCAAAGTCTGTGCATACACAGATTGAGCTAAATGACAAGAGCCTTCTCCATCAAGATACTTTTTTTTCAGTATGTATACATTTGTTCAGCTTTGTTGCCAGGCGCCTATCCACTCTAATGGAATACAATTATGCCCAGAACATTATTTTTGTAATATTTTAGAAGTACCACTTAGCACAAACCTGCTATCTTTTCCCAACATGCACGCTATTTACAATTTCAGCAGACTATTTCAATGCTCACCTCAGATTTCGTCTCTAGAATTAGAAAGAGAGAATATTAATCACTAAACTATTTTTGCTTCAAAATGAGCTAACATATTTTGAAAAAAAATGGAATTTTCTAAAGCTCTTTGAGCAATTAGATCCATTAAGTATGTGGCTTCCTTAAAGGCAATAATTAACCTAATAGGATGGCCATATACAATATTTTATTCAGATGACATTTTGGGTTTTAGCATAGTTAGAGTTTATGAGAAGAAGCCATTGCTTAGTGAATATTTTAAAATGACCCAAACAGGTTATTTATCAGCTCCAGAAGTCTCTAACTGGCTGTTTATGTTTCACTTATACCTTATGCTTTCTGGCCATGAGCAATTTTTAACATATCCTTCAATAATACATTCTCAAAAGCCATTACCAGCCTGTGTGCATATAGAAAGATTGTCATTAGTGTGTCAGCAAACATCTGAATGTAAAGATACTTTGAGAGAAAGATGTGCTAAAATTATGTCGAGGGACAGGCGAATGTTGGTTAGGGAAGGGTATCTTTTTTGAGACTACTATCCATAAATTTTGTGGGAGCTATGGGCAGAGACTATCTGGAGTGAAAACCAGGCTCTTTCAATTTAGGCTGTGGGTTCTGAGGTAGTCATCGAGCTACTGGTGAAGTGCTTTTTCAATTAATTTTGAAGGCAAGGTGGGATTGATACTAGCCTCGAGTTTCCCAGATGCACTGTAGAGTCCTTATTAAATCAAAGATGTGACCTCATCAATCTTAAGCCTGCTGAAAAAAAGCTTGTACAGAGAGGTAAGTCACCTAGCTCTGCTAGAGGGGCTACACAGGACAGAGGTTCTGCCTAATGTGCTAATATGACTCAAAAGAGAAAAAGGGGAGGGAGGAAATCCTGTCATTTGTGGGTTAGAGAAGAAGAAAAGGGATTTTAGTTGTTTATGGCTAAAAATCAGAAGCTCCAATTTCTAGAAGATGCTTAAGTCTATTTGAATCTTTAGAATATTGAGTAAAACATCAGTGCAAAACCGAGTACCTAAAGAAAGATTTAACGTGAAGTGGTACATTTCCAGCTACATTGGAGATATTTGTTTCAGCTGATACAAAGAATGACACCCTTGATGATACTCAGAGATATTCCTGTTTAATTAAGTTGCACTGCATTAGCTAGTTCCCATCAAAGCTATGTCTTCAATGATCAGCTTTCAAAAAGGAAAAAAAAAAAAAAACAAACCCTTTAAATTGCAAATATTTCTCTAAAACACTAAAATTCTGGGTTTGGGAGAAAAACCAGTACTGAATATTAAGCTTCTGCCATGCAGTTTGTCTACTGTGCTGAGACAGGCTAAGCACACTGACCTCTTCAAAGCTGGTTCCCTGTATTTTCTCTGGACACCCCATCCCTGGAAACATTCAAGGACATGTTGGACGGGGCTCTGAGCAACCTGATCTAGTTGAAGATGTCCCTGTTCCTTGCAGGAAGGTTGGACTAGATGACCTTTATTAAAGGTCCCTTCCAACCCTAATTCTTCTATGATTCTATTTCATCTACTCACTAGCCATAGCCTTGTGGTCAGAATCCTTTCCTCAAAGATGCCATAAGGTAAGTGCAACCAGCAGCTGAGAAGTTTGCTACCCATCTGACCAAAATTCATAATCACTGCAGGTTTCTTCCTCAGAGACCTGCAAGTCAAAATGGCAGCACAGCTAAATGAACTGTGACAACAGCAGCTCCCCAACATTGCCTCAGAGGTTAGCCCCACATCTCAATTTCTGACAAAACATGATACCATCCTATGACACTTATCCTCAGCTGGTGTCAATCAGTACAGTGGCACCAGCTTATACAGCAGAAAATTAGATCTTGAAACTTGTACTCTTGCAGTGTTGTAGACATCGAGAGTCAAACTCGGGGTCTTTGGCACCAAAAAGCACATATTTCCACCTTGAAACTTAAAAATAATCTTGTAGCAGTAACTAAAAGATAGATTTTTCCTGTCAGTGAATCAGCTGCTGGAAGAAGACTGTTACATGTACAAGACACTGCATTTACATTTTGACCCATTTTAAAGATGGTTGAGGGGGAGTGACAAATCAGTCAGAAATTCTAATATTTTGGCAGAGTTCATTCCAGACTCCTAACAGGAAGAAAAATAATAGTGTAGATTTAAATACAGTAGCTTGTTCTTATGTTTTATTTATGACAGTCATTTAATTAGCAATTCTTTGCCTCTACTGCACTCCCCATTTCTTCTTTTGAAATGTTCTAGCTATACTGCATGGTTCAAAGAGCATGCATACCCTCCAGGGAAAAGCAGAATGGGCACTGGGCTTTCTACTCAAAGCAGACCTGGTGATAGTTTTTAGTTCAGCTCAGGAAAGCAGCTTTGAAGTTACTTTCCTAATATTTCTCTTTCTTGCACTTGAGTTCATATTGCAAAGGTCTCTAGGCTGCAAACTGGGTTCCCTTCAGATGAGGTCAAACCAAAAGCTGTATCCCTGAGGTACACCTGGTGTGGTCCAGCTATGAATGCATATTGGGTTGACAGGCAGCCTGGAGCTAGTCTGAGGTTAAAGCCACCAACAGAGAAGTCGTGCAGACCTTGGGCACCCAGGAGCAGCTGTCTGGCTCTACAGATCTGCTCCTGTTGCACCATGCTGCCTTCTGATGCAGACATATCTTCATGTGTCACTGTTTCCATACTTTGAAGATGGAGGGAAATTTGATTATAAGGGACCAACTGATTCAATAGATTAAACTGCAGATGGAAAGTCATAAAATCCTGGAAAGTCACCTTCAAATGCTGAACGTTTGAGAAATGCTTTGTGTCACAGATCTGGCTGAGCTCTTCCCGATGGAGAGAGTACCACAGCAGTGAGCACTACGGCTTCAACAGGGGACAGAGTGTTACACACTCTGTGCATCCCCCTCCCTTCCTCTGACCCAGTATTAACTTGCAAAGTACCTCTTTCCCAGATCTGTAGTTGTATGGATATTGTGAACTAGAATTCAATTCTTCCAAGGCACATCAGAGGTGGGGTGCAGAGAGAATTTGAAAGGTGTGCCAAGGAGCTGTAAAAAGACCACCACACCACCTGTGCTTCATGCAAGATCACTGGGAGACTAATAAGCACCTCTCTCCAACTCACTCTCTTTTTGGGGTACATACAACTGTATTCATATTCCTCTCTGCCTCACTGCCACCACAAAAGGTAATGCTTCCATCTTGTTCTTGTATAAAAGAAAAGGAGGAAAAAAGTCCCCAGAATGACATAACTTCTGTCTTTTTTTTTTTCACCATCTTCCAGAACCCCGCCGCAAAGACGTATTGATTGGGAACCACGAGATAACAAATCCTTACTAGAAGTCCATATAATTCAGCAATATTCTCAGGGATCTACTAAATAATTTCTCAAGGGGGTAGGAGGGAAAATGTGAAGCCTGTTTCCCAGGAGCAAATGAGGCAAATCTATCTTACTGCCAGACTTATGCACACACACCACTTTTTGCAGTTTAATTCAACACAGACGTAGAAGACAACTGGACCAACAGCAAAATTAAGAATGCTGCATTCAGACCAGTCTATCATGTAACCCTGATACGCATGGGACAGCCTCCAATTTCAAAGATAAATCAGAAGTTGTATGCATACAAATCTTCATTTCATCACATCTTCTAAGGCAGATAAACTGAATTCCATATCAATCACCATGTTCTGATCTTCTAAGCCTTTCATCGTTTTAACAAAGCACTGAAGTAATGGTGCCAAATACTGCAATTTACAATATAGCAAAGCTGGGTAATTTTGAGTTATTTTTGTAAAATACTCATCTTATTTATGTATGTTTTGATCTTAAATTACAAGGTGTTCTGCTTACTTTGTATTGAAGATGTTGGGGATATTTTGTAACTACAAAGGGTTGAAGAAAGTGTCTTAATAAGTGCTTTAGAATCATAGAATCTTCTAGGTTGGAAGAGACCTTTGAGATCGTCAAGTCCAACCATTAACCTAGCACTGCCATATCCACCACTAAATCATAGAATTTCACAGAATTATCAAGATTGGAAAAGACCTAAAAGATCATCCAGTCCAACCATCACCAATACTTCTCAGCTAAATCATATCCCTCAACACAACATCCAAACCTTTCTTGAACACCCCCATGGTAGGTGACTCCACCGCCTCCCTGGGCAGTGCATTCCAGTGCCTGACTACCCCTTCCGAGAAGTAATATTTCCTAACGTCCAGCCTGAATCTCCGCTGGCGCAGCTTGAAACCATTGCCTCTAGTTCTATCACTGTCTACACGAGAGAAAAGGCCGACCCCTAGCTCACTACAACCTCCCTTCAGGAAGTTATAGAGAGCTATAAGGTCTCCCCTGAGCCTCCTCTTCTCCAGACTGAACAATCCCAGCTCCCTCAGCCGCTCCTCATAAGGCCTGTGCTCCAGACCCCTCACCAGCTTCGTAGCCCTCCTCTGAACGCGTTCCAGGGCCTCAATGTCTTTCTTGCAGTGAGGGGCCCAAAACTGAACACAGTACTCGAGGTGCGGCCTCACCAGTGCCAAGTACAGGGGGACAATTACCTCCCTGTTCCTGCTAGTAACACTGTTTTTGATGCAAGCCAGGATGCCGTTGGCCTTCTTGGCCACCCGGGCACACTGTCGGCTCATGCTCAGCCGAGCATCAATCAGTACCTCCAGGTCCGTTTCCTCCACACAGTCCTCCAGCCACTCCGCCCCAAGCCTATGGCGCTGCCTGGGGTTGTTGTGGCCAAAGTGCAGGACTCGGCACTTGGTCTTGTTGAACCTCATCCCATTGGCTTCAGCCCAGCTCTCCAGCCTGTCCAGATCCCTCTGGAGGGCCTCGCTACCCCCAGGCAGATCCACACTCCCAGCCAATTTGGTGTCATCTGCGAACTTACTGAGGGTGCACTCAATACCCTCATCCAGATCATCAATAAAGATATTGAAGAGGTCAGGCCCCAGCACCGACCCCTGGGGAACACCACTTGTGACCGGTAGCCAGCTGGATTTAACTCCATTCACCACCACTCTCTGAGCCCGGCCCTCCAGCCAGCTCCTTACCCAGCCAAGAGTGTACCCATCCAAGCCATGGGCTGCCAGCTTCTGCAGGAGAATACTGTGGGAGACAGTGTCAAAGGCTTTGCTGAAGTCTAGGTAGACCACATCAACAGCCTTTCCCTCATCCAGCAGATGGGTCACTTGATCATAAAAGGAGATCAGGTTGGTCAAACAGGACCTGCCCTTCATGAACCCATGCTGGCTAGGCCTGATCCCCCGGCCATCCCGCACATGCCGCATGATCTCCCTCAAGACTATCTGTTCCATAACCTTCCCTGTAACCGAGGTCAGGCTAACAGGCCTGTAGTTCCCCGGATCCTCCTTACAACCTTTCTTGTAAATGGGAGTCATGTTGGCAATCCTCCAGTCTTCCGGGACCTCACCAGTCAACAAGGAGCGCTGATAGATGATGGAAAGCGGCTTGGCTATCACCTCCGCCAGGTCCCTCAGCACTCTTGGGTGGATCTCATCCAGCCCCATGGACTTGTGGCAGTCCAGTTGGAGTAGTAAGTCTCTGACCATTTCTTCCAGAATCACAGGGGGGTTAGCGTGCTCCCCAGCCGAGACTACCAGGTCAGAGAAAGGAGTACCCTGAGGATAACTGGTCTGACCTTTAAAGACAGACGTAAAGAAGGCATTCAGAACCTCCGCCTTTTCCTTATCCTCAGTGGTCACATTCCCAGCCTCATCCAGCAAAGAGTGGATATTCTCCTTTGTCCTCCTCTTACTGTTAATGTATTTATAAAAGAGTTTCTTATTCCTTTTCACCCCAGTGGCCAGGTTAAATTCAAGCTGGGCTTTTGCCTTTCTGATTTCACCTCTACACATCCTAACGACTTCCTTGTATTCATTCTCAGTTGCCCGTCCCTCCTTCCACAGGCGGTAGATTCTCTTTTTCTCCCAGAGCCTCAAGAATAGCTCCCTATTCATCCACGCTGGTCTTCTTCCCCGCCGGCTCATTTTGCGGCTCAGTGGGACCGCCTGCTCCTGCGCCCTTAAGACTCCCTTCTTGAAGAGCAACCAGCTCTCTTGGACCCCTTTGTTCGCTAAGACTGAATGCCAGGGGACTCCCCCTACTAGTCTCTTGAACAATTCAAAGTCCACCCTCCGGAAGTCCAAGGTAGCAGTTTTACTATTCCCCCTCCAAGCTCCACCATGAATTGAGAAATTTATCATTTCATGGTCACTCTGTCTAAGGCAGCCCCCAACCTCCACATCTCCCACCAGACCTTCCCTGTTTGCGAACAGCAGGTCTTGCGGGGCAGTTCCTCTCGTGGGCTCTCTGACCAACTGCATTAGGAAGGCATCCTCTACGCACTCCAAAAACCTCCTAGACTGCTTCTTCTGTGCTGTACTCCCAGCATATGTCAGGGAAGTTGAAGTCCCCCATGAGGACAAGGGCTGACGACCGTGCAGCTCATGCCAGCTGCTTGTAGAATACCTCATCTGTCTCTTCATCCTGGTTTGGCGGTCTATAACAGACGCCCACCAGAATGTCTGCCTTGTCAGCCCTTCCTCTGATCTTTACCCATAGGGATTCAATGTTATCATCCCCAGTCACAATCTCAGTAGCAGAAAAGGATTCCCTAACGTAAAGAGCCACACCACCACCCCTCCTTCCTTGCCTGTCCCTCCTGAAGAGTTTGTAGCCATCCATTGCAGTGCTCCAGTCATGGGAGCAATCCCACCACGTTTCTGTTATGGCAACTAGGTCATAGTTTGCCTGCCGCACTATGGTTTCCAACTCTTCTTGCTTGTTCCCCATGCTGCATGCATTAGTGTAGACGCACCTCAGCTGAGCCCCTCGCCTCTCTCCTAATCCCAATACCACTTCCCCAGGCCGATCTCTAGCAGGCCTGGCTTTATCCCCTTCCCATCTAGTTTAAAGCTCTCTCTATAAGTCCCGCCAGCTCCTGGGCAAGTATCCGTTTCCCTTTTGGAGACAGGCAATTCCCATCAGCCGACCTCAGGCCAGGTGCCGAGTAGACCGCCCCGTGATCAAAGGATCCAAAATTTTTGCGTTTGCACCAGCCTCTCAGCCATGCATTTATAAGATGGCTTTTTCTGCTTATCCCAGTGTTTGTCCCTGCCACCAAAGGAATACTGGCAAACACTACTTGTATGCCCGCTCCATCAACTAACTTCACCAGCCTCCTAAAATCATGTTTTATAATCCTCAGGCTTCTATCAGCAATCCCATCGCTGCCAGCCTGAACTATCAATAAAGGGTAATAATCAGAGGGGCGGATAAGGCTGGGGAGTTTTCTAGAAATATCCCTGACCTGGGCCGCAGGAAGGCAGCACACCTCCCTATGGGTAGGGTCAGGCCGACATATTGGACCCTCTGTTCCTCTCAGAAGAGAGTCGCCCTCCTTTCTTTCTTGGAGGAGGCAGTCTTCAAATGTGGAGCCGTCCGCCTCACCTTGGGCAAGCTTGGCGGCAGCGCTCCCATGTCATCATCACTCACCTCTCCCTCTGGTTTCAGGGCTTCATACCTGTTACAGAGAGGGACCAGGGGAACCGAGGTAGGTCGGGATGGGGGTTGCCTGCGATGCCGGACTGAGACCTGCTGCCATTCCTCCTCTCCTCTCGAGCTGTCTCTCCCTGCTTGACTATGGTGAGAGAGAGGGGCCATTACTCCCAATACTCCCCCAGTCTGGGAAGTGCAATCTCTGCGCCTTTCTCGCAGAGAGTCACTCCACCAGTTAATCTCCGGCTCGCATTCTCTGATGGTCCACAGTCTATCTACCTCCTCCCTAAGCTCCACTACAAGGCTGAGCAGCTCGTCTAGCTGCTCACACCGCACGCAAGTCATATCCTTCCCATTCTCCCCTGGCAGCAGCAGTCTGAGGCACTCCCGGCAGCCAGAAACCTGAACTGCCACATTATGGAGCAGACCCTCTTTCTGAGTTGCCACAGTCTTCGCGTGGGAAGCCCATTTCCTGGTGAGGACCATGTTTGAAGTGTTGGTGTCGGGGCCTGTCAACCAGAGAGCAAGTTACCTGAGAAAAGACAAGAGCACTCACCCGTGCTGATACAAGACACAGCCTCCACTCCCACTGCCACTGCCACCTAATTGAATAGGCAGTGCAGGCAGCCCTCAGATACTGACTACCTCCACTCTAGGTGCTCAGAAAGGCTTTCCACACCTTCTGTGTTGCGTTGTGTCTCCCAGGTCTCTCTTTATCCACACAGCAAATGGGTCAAGGTCAATTACCAGAGATAAAGAGCAGGCAGTGTCAGCTCCACCCCTGGTGAGTCAGGAGCCCTCCCACAAGCTGAGAGCCCAGGCACAGCACTGCTGCTGGCTCAAAAAAAAACTCTAAAAAAAGAGCTTTTCTGGTCGCTTTTCTTCACTTCAGTTTCCTTCCTCAGTGCAGTTTTACCTGCTTGAAGCTGGTCTCTGAAGCAAATCATGTCCCTAAGCATCACATTTACACATCTCTTAAATACCTCCAGGGATGGTGACTCCATTGCTTCCCTGGGCAGCCTGTTCCAGTGCTTAATAACCCTTTTGATTAAGATATTTTTCATAATATCCAATCTGAACCTCCCCTGGTGCAACTTGAGGTCATTCCTCTCATCTTATCACTGTTACTTGGGAGAAAAGAACAACACCCACCTCACTACAATCTCCTTTCAGGTAGTTGTGGAGAGCAATAAGATCTCCCCTCAGCCGCCTCTTCTCCAGACTGAGCAACTCCAGTTCCCTGAGCTGCCTCCTCATAAGACTTGTGCTCTAGACTCTTCACAGCTTTATTGTTCTTCTTTGGACACACTCCAGCACCTCGTTGTTCTTGTAGTGAGAGGCTGTTGTGGCTTCAACTCAGTCAGCAATCAAGTACCATGCAGCTGCTTGCTACTCCTCCCCCTCTCCAGGGGACGGGGGAGAAAACTGAGAAGAAAAAAAACCTCATGGGTTGAGATAAAGACAGTTTACTAGGACAGCAAAGGACAATATTACATATATAACAATAATAATAACAACAACAACAACAGAAATAATAAAATATACAAAATTAACAATGTACAATTTCTCACCACCCGACAACTGATACAGCTTGTCCCGAACAGCAATCATGAAATGAAAAAAAATCCTGAAAATGATCCCGGAATTATTCTGAACAATGAGAGAAAACACTAGCCAGCTCACAACCTATATACTGATTATGACGAGCAACCTCTACTTATATACTGAGCATAACGTCTATGGCATGGAATACTCTCTTTGGCCAGTTTGGGTCAGCTGTGTTGGCTGTACCCCTCCTGGCTTCCTGCACCTGCACATTAGCAATATCTAGGAAGCTGAAAAGTGTCCTTGATCTCTTAGCAGCAACTATAACGTCAGTGTATTACTGACATTCTTCACCTAACAAATCCCATACTAAATCCAAAACAAAGCAGCTACTGAGAAGAAAACTATCTTCATCCAAGCCAAAACCAGAACAGCCCAAAACTGCACACAGTATTCAAAGTGCAGCCTCACCAGTGCCAAGTACAGGAGGATGATCACTTCCCTACTCCTGCTGGGCACATTGTTCCTGATACAAGCCAGGATGCTATTGGCCTTCTTGGCCACCTGGGCACACTAATGGCTCATACTGGCTGTTGACCAATACCCCCAGGTCCCTTTCTGCCGGGCAGCTTTCCAGCCCTTCTTCCCAAAGCCTGCAGCATTGCATGGGGTTGTTGTGACCCAAGTGCAGGACCTGGCATTTGGCCTTGTTGAATCTCTTATAATCAGCCCCAGCCCATGGATCCAGCCTGTCCAGATCCCTCTGCAAAGCCTTCCTACCCTCGATCAGATCAACACTCTGGCCCAGCTTGGTGTCATCTGCAAACTTACTGAGGGTGCACTCAATCCCCTCATCCAGATCATTGATAAAGATATTAAACAGAACTGATCTCAGTACTGAACCCTGGGGAACATCACTTGTGACTGGCTGCCAACTGGATTTAATTCCATTCATCACAACTCTTTGGGCTCAGCCATCCAGCCAGATTTTTACACAGGGAAGGTAACACTTGTCCAAGCCATAAGCAGCCAGTTTCTCCAGAAGAATACTATGGGGAACGGTGTCAAAGGCTTCACTAAAGTCTAGGTAGACAAAATGCACAGCCTTTCCCTCATCCACCAAGTGGGTCACCTTGTCATATCAGGAGACCAGGTTAGTCAAGCAGGACCTGCCTTTCATAAACCGACGCTGACTGGGCCTGATCACCTAATTGTCCTGTATGTGCTGTGTGATGGCAGTCAAGATGATCTACTCCATAACCTTCCCCGGCACTGAGGCCAGACCAACAGGCCTGTAGTTCCCCAGATCCTCCTTCCAGCCCTTCTTGTAGATAGGTGCCACATTTGCTAACTTCCAGTTAACTGAGACCCTGGTTAGCGAGGACGGCTGGTAAATGATTGAAAGTGGCCTGGTGAGCACTTCCACCAGCTCTCTCAGTACCCTTAGGTGTATTCCATCCGGCCCCATAGACTTATGTGTGTCTATGTGGTGTAGCAGGTGGTTAACAATTTCTCCTTGGAATATTGGGGCTTCATTCTGCTCCCCACTGTCTTCCAGTTCAGGAAGCTGGGTATCTGGAGAACAACTGGTGTTACTATTAAAGGCTGAGGCAAAGAAGGCATTAAGTACCTCAGTCTTTTCTTCAGCCTTTGTCACTCTTTCCCCCTGCATCCAATAAAAGATGGAGATTCTTCTTAGCCCTCCTTTTGTTGCTATGTATTTATAGAAACATTTTCTGTTGTCTTTTGTGACAGTAGCCAGATTAAGTTCTAGCTGGGCTTTGGCCCTTCTAATTTTCTCCCTGCACAACTTCACAGCATCCTTGTAGTTCTCCTGAGGAGTCTGCCACTTCTTCCAAAGGTCATAAACTCTCCTTTTTTTCCTGAGTTCCAGACAAAGCTCTCTGTTCAGCCAGGCTAGTCGTCTTCTCTGCCGGCTCATCTTTCAGGACATGGGGACTGCCTGCTCCTGCGCTTTTAAGATTTCCTTCTTGAAGAATGCCCAGCCTGGAAGGAATGTGCTGCTCTGCAGGACTGCTTCCCAAAGGACTCTGTCAACCAATCTCCTAAACAGGCCCAAGTCCAGAAGTCCAAGGTAGCAGTTCTGCTGATCCGCCTCCTTACTTCTCTGAGAATCTAAAGCTTTATCATTTTGTGATCACTATACCCGAGACGGCCTTCAACCATCATCTGCAAGTCCTTCTCTGTTCACAAACAACAGGTCCAGTGACACACCTTCCCTAGTTGGCTCACTCACTAGCTGTGTCAGAAAGTTATCTTCCGCACACTACAGGAACCTTTATTTAAAGAGAGTATGTAACCCACAAATACAGTTATGAAAGTAAATCCCTGAGTTTGAAATACTTGGTACTTTGCAGTATATGGTAGCCTGGGCACTGAATAAAGGACAGAGAGGCATTCAGCTCTGGGTCACCACTTGCAAGACACAGCAAGGCCCCTTTGTTGTGTGGTTTTGAAGCCAAAGGCATGATTCAGTCATCAGCTGAGCCCAAAGCACTCCTCTTCCCCAATTCTCTTTGCAGGTTTTCCATACTCTGAGGCTCATGAGATCATTGACTTCAAAAAGACAAATACTCACAACTGTTGTCTTCCAGAGAGGCATGTTGTCTCTTGCGTTCATTGTCTCAGCACGTTAGGCTGCCAGTGAAGCCTGGAGGGGGCTGAGTGACTGCTACAAGCTCCCATCTACAGCAGAATGTTCCACTGAAAGCCATCTTCTTCCTGGGAAAGAAGATGTTGACTCTTTCCGTGAGAGAGTAATATAATGTCCTTTATCATCTTGTTCAATTTAGAACATTTGCATTCCTCTGCTTCTTAAAACTGGAAATGTCTTAGCTGCTATTTAATGTTTTGTGTTATTTAAATTGGATCTAAATCTTATTTATCTAGGTCTATTAGAATTCCCATTCTGTTTTTACACTTATTCTGAGCTACAGCTTCAAAAGTATCCTTCTCCTTCCTTTTTCAGTTCAGTCTGTTTTTCTTTTTCCTTAAAGGCTCCATCTCCTCCCAAGACCAAAGACTTGTGAAGTCTTTTTTTTTTTATAATATACACAGGAGTACAAATGTGATCCCTAACCTTAAAATCTTGCAGTGTAATTGCATCAGCATGTCCAATCTCTCTCAGTTTACCTCCCAGCATCACCTGTTTCAGAAGCAATGCCTCTGCATGCTGTCTTGTAACTGACACCACGTCAGCCCTCTGCATTCATATGGACAGATATTTTTGAAGGACAAACCAGAAAAGACCAGTAGTGAGGTTAGACAAAAGTAAGACACAAAATCCCTTGTTATCTTGAAAATGGCTTGCATGCTACAGTTGTATCTTTTTTTACTGGGCCACATAGTGGTAGATTCTCGTTCATGTGAAAAAAAAAAAATTGAAAGGAAATGGAAAATAACCTATAATTTCTCTATCCCCACAAACATTCCACACTACCCAAAACATATAAAGTTAATGGAGTTTATAAAGTGAGACACTAAGAGGGAGGGCTTATGAGGAGTTAATGAGGATTTCAATCAAATAAATTACTGCCTTTATACACACCCCGAAGCAAAGTGGACCAAAACTGTTTAGTTTCAATAAACACACTTCTAGACTTTCTTATGTGTGCTTGTATGTATATGTGCATATATATATTATTTTTTTTATTATGTTTATTTTTCTTCTTTGTGAGAGGGCTAGACCATGCAGGTTGAAAAGCTGGGTAAGGGGCAGCTCTGATCTCCAGCCAGGGTCAAATACAGAGCCTTAGCTGGGAAAAAAAAAGTCAAGAAAAACATGCTAATAGTGGATTAGGCAATATCCAGGGGTTCCCACTAGAACAGAAATTACCTCTCTGGAAGATGCCTGCAGACCCTTTCGAAAGTCACCCTCAGTATTACATAAGCATGATTTAGATTATTTTTTTCTCTAACTGCATCACCCTACAGTTATCTGCAGTGAAGCTCCTCTGCCACTTTTTTTTTACCCACTGACTTTTATGGGAACACTTTCTGGAGTTCCTCACCATCAGGAGAGTATTTGTCTAACTGAAACAACCCTAGTATTAGCTGCAGATTTGGAGATGTCACTGCTCATTCTCATGTCAGTCAGCTGAGGTCTGATCAGCCTGACTTGCGTTCCCTGTTCTTTGTGACTTTCTGGTCTTTTTGGAGATCCGCTGGGGGTGGTATTAGTCCCATACCTGAGAGATCTTCTCCAGGTTCTACTTTAAATATTCTGTGCTTTTAACTAACAGTGCTAGCAGCCCAGTGATATCCCTTGCTGAAGGGCATCCTCCACGGTAGCATGGGTGGAAGCTTACATTGATTCAATTTCTCCCTTGTTAAGAGAGTTAACAACAAAGATCTGGCCTAGCTGAGGTGCATCAGTCTAATTCGCTTTCCAGGGACCGGTTCCATTTTTTTTCCCCCCTACCTTTCTCAGCCAAAGTGCATGAAAACTATCCTATTTGTGGTCCCCTGTTCATTGCACTTATGCGTACGCAAGACTTACTTACTTATGTGGGTTGTTTTCCTTTGTGCAAGAATTCCCAATAAACGTCAGCACATCCTAAGGCAAATGTGTAAAGGGCTTGAATCAGAAATGCACCACTGCACCCTGCAACTTCTTGGTCATCTGGCAATATTTTTTAATAAAACTACCAAGTAACATAACGAAGATATTTATAAAATATAGTGCCTGTATTTAGGAAGGGGTTAGCCAGCAGGAGAGAAGGAATGTGGGTAACCACAGTCCTTGAATTCTGACTTCAGTGGTATGCAAAGCTTCAGAATAGCTTTCAAGGGAAAAGATAATTAAAGACATGGAAGTCAAATGAATATGGCATAAAATACAGCATGGCCTTAACAAAAGTAGATTGTACCAGATTAACCTCATACATTTCTTTGACAAGATAACCTACATTCTAGACAAAGGATATGTGATTGATCCCATCTGTCTTAACTTTAGTGAAGTCTATGATAATACACAGGGAATTATTAGTAAAACAGGAAGAGATGGGGATTAGCGGAGAAATTGTGAGGATGAGAAGCTATTTCAAGTCAGACACAAAGTGTACTTTTTGAAAGGGAAGGTTTATGGCTGAAAGGAGGTTGTAAATGAGGTTCCTCAAGAATCAGTTTTGACCTCACTTTATATAACTTTATAAAAGTCACTAATGATCAGGGAAGAAACATTAGGAAAACACTGATGAAAAAATAAAAACTCAAATAACTTGCAAATGGTAAGTGCTTTCAGTGCAGGGAAAAACCGGACTACAGTACAACACTGAAGACTAGGTTAATGAAATGGGAAGAAATCTCAATGTAGAAACTGAAGGATCACAATCTTTGTGACTAACAGCAAGAAATTCTCCTATAGACTGAATGCTTCTCCCTTGGAAATGGCTAAGGTGAAGAGGGACTTGTTCCCACTTGCTGATATGTGGGAAGGCTATGAGCCACTACTGTGTGAAAAAAACAAATGCTATCATAGCACATGTAAACAAGAGCTATTTCTGTAGAGGTAGGGAAGGATGCTTGCTATTTGGAGAAATAAATTTTTTAATGGAGGAGGCACACGGAAGAACTACAGGGATAATCAAATGAATGAAGAACCTATTTTTTGGTGAAAAGTCTAGAAGAAACTTGAGATAGGAAGGCTGAAAGGAACACGATTGTTATCCACTAAATTATTTAGGCTAAAATCAGAGTTCACCCAGGAATGAGTACAAGCTTTAAACTGGATTGCCTGGGCTTGAGAAATATGGACTCAAGAATTAGATTAGTTTGGTGGGAATAACAGGGACAAGAAAACTGGTTTTAACATATAGTTTTACAGTGAAGGAGATCATGTGATACAGTGCTGCCACTAGCCAGGGATGGCACTCAATTAACTATGAAATCTCCTTTCCAGTCCTGTATATTACCTTTAACAGAAGCAGTAATCCAAATCTGCCACTTAAAAAGAGCAGTGCAGAGTAGGGGAGGCAGTGCCAGACCCCGCAGGTCCACAGATGGCTGTGATGTGTTGCTGTCACCACCTTGGTACACAAACCCTTAAACCTGGCAAGGAGTGAGTCTATGAGAGCAGCGATGCAGGTGAACACACACTTGCTTCTGGTAGGAGGTTTCCTCCTGGATTACATTCACAGCACCTCTATACAGCTGGCAAAAACAGGCTTGAGGTACAGGCTACAAAAGTGTTCTGTGGTAGATTTAATCTAGCTAGTGTAAGTCACAGAAATGTGAAGATGTGGCATCATGGACTCCAGCGGGACTGCAGCAATCCTGCCAGGGACTGGGGGTACATGCACTTCAGTTTAATCAATACCAGCAAAGTGTGCTTCCCACACTGCCATTTTTTTATGTAGACATATCCCCCAAAGCTAATAATCCATAATATCCAGAGGACTCCACATCTAGAAATACACTGTAGTTTAATTTGTACTTGATACTATATGAAAAAAAAAAGTGGGGAGCTGAGTGCTAGCCTCTCTGGGTTTCTGTATTCTAATATAGACACATTGCATTACTTTTGTCCAATTTACTAGGGTCTTTCTCAGTCCACTGATGTCTGTGTTATTCATGTACATGAAACCAGCAGGAGTGATGTATTAGGCAAAGACTGTTTATGATGCACTGAGAGGAGATTGCCCAATTGAGACAGTGCTCAAGTGCTTCCCAGTCAAAGCACAACTGCAATTGTAGATGCAGAAAGAGTGGGTTTTTTCCTTTCTTTTTTAATCCTCTCTCAATTCTTTAATGACCTAAGCAGTTATATAAACATAGAAAAGTGTTTTGGCAAACGTACGTTAGGGATGTTTAACAGGTCTGGGAGGTATTGTTCCGCAGAAATCATCACCATTATTGATGCAGGCAGCAGTAATTCAGCTGTGATCTGAAATTTTACCAAAAATACGTGAAATGCAAAAGCCATAAATAAAAATGCTTAAGCTTTCAGGATGAGGACGAAATACGAAAATGAATACAGCATCATTTCTTTTGCAGAATTAAATAATTTTGTAGGAGATGGTTCTGTTTGACAAAGATCAAATCAATTTAGAATGACAAAATTCAATTATTTTTCTAACCTCACATCGTGAAGTTGCTCCTGTATTACCAGAAAATCCACCCTTCCCTAACCCATGCATGTTATTCCAAAATAACTTTTAGCAGCTGCTTCCTGTAGTGAAATGCTGGAACATAGGAGAGCAGGCTGTGGATAACAGACATCTACTGTCCATGTTTTAAATGACCTGTGAGGGCCCAGGCTTCTCTTAGGTAGCCCAATTCCCACCAAGAAATGCTACCCCAAATCCACAGAGCATTGCAGCTGCTTTGCACCACATTAGCAACACAAAGCATTAGGCTGGGTTTATCACCCGAGAAACAAACATAGCCTGCCATTTTCATGGTCAAAAAATGAGGATGGCAGCCAGAAATATTTCCTTTGAGTTATAGCACAAGTCTCACATGAACTGTTCAAACTCATCACCCTTGAACTGGAATCCTAGAATTTAGCTTTCACCTCAAAACCAAGCTCTGAGCACTAGCCTACAGCCTCTGCAGATCAGTGCAGTGCTATTTTGATCTCCCTCTAGTGCAAGGTGACAATACTAACTGCCTTTTGGAGGCAAATTATCCACCAGGGCCTTTTTAGTAGATGAATATAAATTTAGAGGCCAACATGAACACATAGTTCTTTGCACATTACATTTTTTTTTTTGCACTGCAAGCCTCAAAGTTTTTCTGCCTTTGCCATACCATGGCAAATGGGGAACAGACTTCTGTTTCCTAATACTAGTATCCAAAAAAACAAGATTGCAGACTCAGTTGTCCATGGCAACAACAATATAATTATTTAGCGTCTAATTAATTGCATAGAGTGAGTGCAATTATCAGCAAGTTTATGTTTCCACAAATAGCAATTTTGTTCCTTTCTGCACAAATATTATGCAGCACACAACCCTAATCCAGCTGCCCAGAATGGTGCTTACCTGTGAAGTTTGTAGCAAATGACTCCCAATTTTAATGTTCAAGACCTTTTCTAATGGCAGACGGCAAAGACTTCCACATACTGGAATTGTTTTTAGTTGAGTTTCATCAAAGTTGAAGATTTCCAAATGAAAAATTCTGAGGTGTTTCTTCTCTGCCTTATTATGTCTGCAGCCTGGCTAGGTAGTCCCACGGGGCTATTTTTACAGCAGTGGAAGCTGGAGTTACTTTCCTGCTGTGAAATGCCTCTGGATAAAGTTTTCCTTCCATTCATGAAAGACCTCTCCACTCTGCTGCTTGCACTGGATAACTCAAGTCGGCCAATTGGAATATCCTGCTGACCGCTATGTGGCTCTTTTTGTTCACAGTGTTGTATTTTTCCTGTAGGCCAGAGAAGCTCAAGTCCCCATGCAAAAATCCAAGTCATCTGAGCTGGTTCTCATGGAGAACAGCATCCTCGCTCTTCACTTAGAGGCAGAGCGACTGCTTTCACTCGAATATTTAGCCAAACCGCATCTAAATTTGTCTACCATTTGCATAACCTCCCTTCTCCATTTCCCTGCCTGCACAAGCAAGGAGTTTTAGGATCATAGGAATGAGTGCTTTAGCAACAAATTGCACTGATGCATAAATTGCACTTCCCTAATGTTTCCTTACCCTACCTCCAGCCAGCTATACCTTGCTCTTGCAGGATACTTGTGGATAAGATGATGTAAAGAGTTACTATCCTTGGATATAAGGTATGAGTCAGTTAAAACAAGGATGAACAGGTTTTCTTTGGGGAAACAAAACCAGTTCTCACTATTTCTTTGTTTTCTTTCAGAAGGAGGAAAAGTTCAGGCTGTGGCCATACTGGGAGGGGTGAGACTGCCTGAAGGATATCTAATTGTAGCCAAAGATTTCTCTAGTCAGCCAGGTGAGCAATGGAAAAGATTCCCAAACTTTCAGTTTCCCACTGGGCAAGCAACCACAGCATACGATTCTAATATCTCAAACTCCATCTTAAAATCAGGAAAGATTTTGACCTTGTGGCTGTCTTGAAGGCTGCTGCGTTGCCCTAATAGAAACCCTCTTCCCATTTCCAGCCTTTATTTGTTCATGGCCCTCTTACGTCTGTTTCCTTTTGCACCAGCATTGTCCTCTACCTTAAATATCTTTTTTCCTTTGTAGAATTTACCTCCCTAATGTATTTATAGATAGCAATCATATCCCATTCTCAGCCTTCTCTCTGTTTGTCTTAATAATGCCAAGCATTTATATAGCATTTTTAATGTCTCAAGTTCTGCACAGACATTATGAGTTTCTTCTCACCAAGAAGACAGACAGATAAGCAATATGAGAGTTTTCTTTTTTTCATTTTTGACTCTGTGTGTATGTGTGATGCAATCATTCAGGCAGAACGCTGAAGCTGTCACACCACAGAAAAGCGTCACATTACAGCCAGGAGAAGAGTCAGAATTCACAAGCACCAAGTAGCATCCCAGGAAAAAAGCCTGGACCAACGTCTATTTCAGCTTGATTTTGCTTTATATTAGTTTTCTCCTCCTCCTAAAAATAGGTGTTTCATAATAGTCCGTAATCTGACCTGTTAAAGAAGTGACATTTTAGCAGGAACAATGTTATTAAATTTGCTAGTAACACATAAAAGAAAATAAGCTTACAATATATCTTCTTTTTGTATGACATTTCAATACTCTGGCTGCATTATTGCTCACCAATCCAAGGGTCACAGCTGAGCATGCTTTGTTCTGAAAATCTTGGAGGATCTTGCATTTAGAAAATTTTAAATAGAATTATAATGGCCTCATATCTCCAAAAGCCAAGGAATATATCTGGAGATACTGAAAGTATATATATTAAAAACTAATGAAAAAATGTGATATCTTTGATTGCTTCCAAGAAAATCTTGCAAACAGCACAAAGCCTACATG
This sequence comes from Chlamydotis macqueenii, assembly GCF_036417535.1. NCBI lineage: Eukaryota > Metazoa > Chordata > Aves > Otidiformes > Otididae > Chlamydotis > Chlamydotis macqueenii. Next base: position 95,082,052 of record NC_141556.1, on the reverse strand, counting down.
AAAATCTAGCAGGATCTCTAGCTAATTTTCAGATACATAGCAGAGAACATGTAAATCTTTAGTGCTCACAGAGCTGAAAAAAGAAAGCAAGGAATCGGATCTGATACACACAAAAGACAAAAGCTGAGCTTTCCTTTTCAAAAAATATCTAATTCATGTAAATACAAGCCATTGAGTTTTCATTTAATACAAGTCCAAGCAAAATCAAAGTGTTAGCCATCAATTCCTCAGTAAAAGGGAATTTCAGATATCTGGGTATCCTTGCATCTGATTTAAAAAACAAAAAAACCCAAAAAAAAACAAAACAAAAAACCAAAGACAAATTAAATCAATGGATAAGTGTCTGTCATCTAATGAAGTCCCATTTCACACTCCAGATAATTTGCAATAGGCAAGTTTCATTGCCTCTTCACGATGGCTGCAAGGTGCACAAAAAGTTGGCTATGTCAACAAAAATGCTGATCATCATTACTGTAGGTGTATTAATCCTTCCACTTTTTTCTAGTGATGGAAGTTGGTGGGAGAGGAGAAAGAAAGGTTCTAAATTGGAAAAGAAGCAATATTCCTAATATAAATTATGGTGTAGTCTTAAAAGCAAATAAGACCTGACAGATCACTGTCTAACTTGAGATTTGCATCTCTTCCTGAGCCCTGCCAGGGCAGCAATGCCCAGCAGTTACAGGTGAGCCCAAAGTGACTGCTAAATGCCAGAATACGGCAGTTGCTTTTAAATCTATCTGGGCTTCAAGAGCAAGCACACAGCTGAAAAGGGTGTTTCCCTCCCTGCTTTATTCCCCAGTCCCTGGAGTGCCCCAGCACACCCAGCTCAGACCCTGCAGCCAGGCCTGAGCATCCTCATGACCCACTTACACCCAATCACAGCAAAAAGCAACCCAAATGCCAAACCAATGACTGTACCTACAGCATGTAGTAATTTTCACCAGGGAATGCCAGAGAAGATGTTAAAAATCAGCAATTGGCTCAATACCTGTTGTAGCATCCAAGTCAAATGGATGAAATAAAATCTGGTATATACATTCTGAACATGGAGAAAGGAAAAACTTCATAGACCCTGATGGATAGACATCTGCATTAAAAATAATAGTGAAGATGCCTACGTGAAAGAGATGAAGACAAACCGCTGAAGAAAACCACCTCTTCACTTTATACTAAGACATCAGCAATGAATAGGTTACTATAAAAATGGAAGGATGTATTTTGTGCAGTCCTGCAACTTTGTCCTCAGTCCAAAACCATTCAATGTTTTCATTAATGATGCAGATGATGGAATACAGTATGTGCTTATTAAGTTTACAGACAACAACTAAAGCTGTGAGAACAATGGAGGATAGGACTGAAAATCAAATTGCATTGGCAAAATGGACAAACAGCTTGCAAAAATTGGATTCAATTCAACTGGGAGGACAAGCGTGAGACACAACACTTAGGCAGAGTAATCAGTTTGCATGAATACAAGATGGGGAACAACTAGTTAAGTAGCAATTCAGCATGAAAGAATGTGAGGATTATAGGGGATTATAAAATAAGTACAGTTCAGCAATGTGGGGCTAATACAAAAGACAAATACACGGGGCACCACAAGGTATAATCAGGACAGTCTGTGAAATATATGAAGTAGTACTTTCTCTCTCAGTGCTGTGTAAAGTCTTTGCTTTAGTGTTGTGTCTTCTTTGGATACTCTAAGAAAGATACGGACCAGAATCCAAGGAGAACTGGGATGGTTAGAGGTTTAAAATATCTGACCTCCACAGAAAGAGTGAATGAACCAAAAATAAAAAAAAAGATGGAGAGAAGACATGATGACAGTTACTGGAGGGACATATAAAGGATAAATCAAGAACTATCATAATGCAAGTAGAAAGTATTCAAAGGAAAAGCAGATGCACAGTAAACCTTTATTTATTTTGATACATAAATAGCAAAGAAAAGAGCAAGGTCTTTAGACACTGAAGATGGAATCAATATTAAACATAATCTTGGTAGGGCCCATAAACTAAACAAGCACTTCAGCATATTTTCACTAAAGACAGCGGTACAGAATACTCAGATTATGTAGAATAAAAGCACAAAAATAGGTTCACTGTAAAACAGAGGCTAAAATGAGGCAGGACAAAAGGTCAAAGGTCCTTAACTCATGCGATTGATGTGTCGAAATCATATCTATCCAAAAACTCTAGGACAAGTGTCGTATAAAATATACTGTGATAGCAATAGCAAATATACTACCTGCACTTAAGAAACAGTAATAAATAATAGTAATAAATTCCAGTGAAATATCTGAATCAATTTTGAAAGAGGCAATAATCAAAGATACAGAAATAAGGGAAAATGATAAAATAGAATCTGAAATAGATTAATAAGAAATAGGTTGGACCAACCTGACAACTTACTTTCTACACTGTTATTTGGGCTCTGGAAGAACAACTGTTACAGCACTGCATGACCCACACAATATGACTTAGCACCAGCTACTTAGCAAGGGGCTGAAAGGAGGTAAATATGAGCATTCTCAAAGATTGATTTCATAGTCAATCTTATTCAGCAATATTTGTATTAGTGGACTCAGCAAAACAGTATGAAGGCAGTTAGGCAATAGGCTGATGAGACAAGGCTTGTGAGCATTGTCAAATGATAAACCACTGATAATTACAAGGAGGTTGGAGAAAAGGGATGAAACACTGCACTGGAGGGCAGGAGTAGTGTGCGGTGGATGGGAAATGCAGGCAGAAGATTCGAGGGCTTCAGTTTGAGAAGCAAGACATGAGTGAGCTATCTTATCACAAGTGATATTGAGCAAAGGTAATTGCACAAGACGGCATGGGGAACGCTTTGGAAGTCCTTTGGAGCTCTGTGGGCAACTCTGGTCATCCACATTCTAAGAAATTATGAATTTAAGCTATTTAAACTGAAGCAGGTGCACTGAACAGCTTCTCTGATGATCAGGGAAATAGAAAGCTCATCTGAGAAGAAGAGAAACTGTTTAACAAATGAAGGCTGAGAGGGAATATAATTGTTCTCTGTAAACATATCAAAGAGGTAAACACCAGAGAAGGAGAAGAACTATTTAAGTTAAAGGCCAGCATTGGCACAAGAACAAAAAGGTAGAAGCTGGACATAAATAAGGTTAGGCTGGGAGTGTGATTTCTAACCGTATATAGGTATTTTACAGTGAAGTTTTATTGGCTTGTAGAGGTAACGTGTAAGGTGGCTGCCTGGGGCTGCAGGGGGATTTAATTCAGTGAGACAGAGAAATCCTTTCAATCCTGTGTCTCATAAAAAAATAGAGAGGTCTCTCTCGAGTAGGCTGAACATGCATGTGTAAATCAGTTGTGTTCATCACTTCTAACGCACACAGTGTGAGGCACAATCAACCATCCTGAGAGGACCTTCAGGACTCTGCTGTGATAGCAAGATAAATACGAGAAAACTGTAACATGGAACTTTCCTCTAATAATTGTCAAGACCCTTGCACTGTAAGTTTTCCAAAAACCTGTAGCAACATGTATATTGGTGACACTGCACATGCAGTCTGATGCAGCAATAACTTACCAAACTGGGTCAAAAAGCTGCCTATGCACATGTATTAAAAGAAAAAAAAAAAGAAGATAAAAGAAAATATTTTCATAATCTCATCAAGTTAAGTCCTGACATTCCTATTCTGTGATTACTACCTAAACAAAAATCTGCAAAAATAGGATCTCTTGCCTTACAGTGCCTTTAAATTAACAAGTACTTCCAGAGGAAGACAGACCATACACAAACATACTTTGCAACAATTAGAACTGGTCAAGTATAAAACCCAAACCCATTAGGAAATAGTTCTAGAATTTTTTTCTATCTCTTAAGGTATGGTTTTGACCCTTTTTTGTTCCTCAAATGACTTCATGAAAAACACTGCTTATAATGAAAAAAAAACTAAATATCTGTGAAACGTTACAAAAATTTCAACTGCTAAAAAGTCTCTTCATTTTGATAAAGTTTTATGAAATAGTTCACTAAATTTGCAGTAATGTGTTTGAGATACAACTCTTTGGAAGTAACACATTTTTTAAAAGTTAACAGTTTATTAGTTGTCAGATGATCTTTTGACAAAAAATATATTTTAGTGAGAAAATAGTAATACCTGAAATATATTTTCTACTCAGCACTTTGCCAAGGCGATAACTTTAAGTCCTTTACTACATTACAAATAGGGACATGGGAAAAGGAAGATAATTTGCCCAAAGGGGAAACAGTGTATTAATAAAGTACCAGACCTCAAGCTTCCAGATTCCAAACCCTATCTCTTTTTAACAAATAATTTATTTCTGAAAATGCACATGCAAATACATGAAAAAGAGTAAAATAATTTTTCCATCTGTGCAAAAAACAAGTGATATATATTACATATTTTGCAAAACTATATAGCTTTTGAAACTTCTCTTTGCCAAAGAATAAACTCTATTTTCAAAGGACTGACACAGACCTCGTTATGACTCTTAGAAAGGCTGTGAAATTCTATTTCACTTTGAGATGGAACTCAAGCAAACCTGAAAATTCACAATGAAAATCATGTCTGCATGATAGGTACAAGGCTTTAGGAATGACCAGAAACTTAGTCAAGTCCTGCATGAAAAGGTAAAACTCACTGCTGAGTAGAACAATGATACAGGGTCAATGTATCTCATAAGTTCTTAAAATGCAACCTAAGACAAGTGGGAAGGGAGCTTACTTCTGGCTGCCTGCCCAGAAAAGGAGACTCTTACTGTAAAGATTTGTGCAAGACACTCCATGTGCTGCTGGGTGGGCCCTCCTCAGTGGGGCAAGCTAAGTGTGATGTTCACCCAAGCTTTTCTTGTTTTCAGTTAGGAGTCAACTTACAGCACACAAGTCTCTGCTGAAATGGCAGTACAAACACTTCTGCTCATGGATGCCCACACTAAAATGTAGATGAACACTGTACAGACAGCTGAATGGACTTGGGAAGTCCAGTAAAACTCAAGACCCTTAAACACTAATTCTGTTCTTAGTGCAAAGGAGAAGGATGTCTGAGGGACACCTACAAAATCACCAATGCTTTGGAGGAGGAAAGGGAGGGATCACCCTCACATGGCAGAGCTAGGAGGCAGACATGGAAACAATCAGACAGGAGGTCTTAAAAAAAAAAAAAAAAGAAAGATTAATTTCTTCACTCAGAACAGCTGAATTGTGGAGATTATGGTGACACTACATTTACATGCATTATGGTGCAACATCCAGATTGAGGTGTTTGTAATCTGTGAAAATATGAGGATATACCACAATTTTCACCTGCTAATTCACCCTGAATTTACCCGGTTCATATAAATTTTGTTTAAGTATTCACTGCTTTGGTCACATCTGGTATAGCTCTTTACTTCTGGCATACCACAGGATCACTTAATCTCTGAGGCTCTGCTTCATCTTCTGTCCTTTCCTTGTTCTGTTCACTCAGCCAGGAAGTTTTCAAAATCGAAGACATTCTCCTACCATGGACTGTCAGTATCTGACAGACTGGAATGTCAACCTTGCTTAGGATTTATGAATACCGCCAATACAATTTGAAGATAACAATTAGGAATTTTTTCTTTGTTATTATTCCACTATGCTAGCACAGGGAATAGGCACTCAGTGCCAGGCAACTTGTCTAAACAACAGTGTTTAATTGCTTATTTAAACTTACCCTCGTGCCTCACTGATGAAAATTATGCCTAAACCTCTGAAGACCAATACTGTCTGCCTATGTGCAAAATGGGCATTACTGAGAAATTCCTCAGCTCTGAACTTCCCTTGGATCCTGATTTTCCATGCAGTCTTGACTATTGAATCAAGTAATTTCTCCAATGCCTCCAAAAATCCTCTCCAACAGTAACAAAGAATGCATATTTGATATACCTAGAATATAGCCAGAAACAGTAAGTTTTGAAAGACTGATTTCTAGGTGAAAATGGAATATTTTACTGCAAGAAATTTTTTTCCTTGTTTTTTGATCCGAAGAACTGTAAGTTGAGATCTGAAGGAAATGCAAAACTCGTAAAATTCCAGTAAGAAAGGCCAACATTGATCAACTTCTGTGGTTATTCTTGCTCATGGAAGGTCTTCAGAAATTCCTGTTATGAAACTTCGTGGGGCCACAGAACAGCGTGCATTTTCATGCTCTGCACATGCATCAGGGATAGGTGTAAGAGAGACAGTTAAGAAAAGCATTTCAACCTTAGTCAGACTTTTCTTGCTTTGGTGAGTTTCAATCACAGAATTAATGTTGTTTGTAGTAGCTTTTGTGTACTTTAATAGTCTAAGCGCTCCAGCCACTAGAATTAGGTCAAATATACACAAAACCTTTCAAATGCAGAACTCAACAGACCAAAAAATCCGACTTAGTTCAAAATGTTAATGCCTCTCCAAAATTCACTTTGAGTCCTTTTGTAAAACCCTGCCACTGAGGTAGCCATAAAAAGATGTATATATGAAGTCCAGCATAACGGACTTGCAGAAATTAAGTCATTTAACAAAAAGAAACCCCAGACAAGTACTTCTACATCACACATTTATGACTTAGTTTGCTAATTATCTGTTTGCTAAAACAGATAATAAATATGTTCACATGAAAGGTGTCCCATATGATTCCCTGTCTCAACTCAGTGACTTCTATTTTTTCAGTACTCTAAAGCAAAATAATATTTATCACAACTAATTATCCAGATAATTCTTTGAAATGGTCCTTTCATTTAATTATCCTGTAACTTAGAGTGTTTCGTAACTAACAACAAGAAGCGAGCTTGAGAAACAGACAATAACTTGCAATCCATAATATCAAAGCTGCTCAGCTATAATGCTTTGATAAGGAAACAGTATATTTTATAACTGCATGCCTCAAAAAGAAGCCCACTGTGCAAGCATTTCAAAGCTGTCATTTCCAGCAGTCTTCATGTGTTTGTTTCAATACTTCTCAGTCACTGATTTTACTGGCCATCTCTTTTTCCTATTCAATGTCGCATTCTCTGCCTATCCTGACCCACAAATTTTCTATATAAATCAGATAGATTTATAGACCTTGCATACTGTGTAGGGCACAGAATGTTACACAAACAACATTTTAGTCTGATTAATGGGTTTGTGCACCACATTAAAAACATCTTGCTTGGCACCTGCTATTATTACCTTAGTCAGCCCCTTTACATAAGTTAATCTTGCCCATCATATCACATTTGTCTCAAGGTGACTATTTTCTTCATTCATCCTCTTTTCTCTGCTTCACTTCTCGCTTGCCTCTCTCTCAAAATGCATTGGGAATTCTATGCTGCAGCTGGTCTGGTCTGCTACACTCTTGCCACTGCCAGGAGATGCCAACAAGGATGCAGATACAACCTGCTCAAAGCATGGGGAGAAACCACATCTAGGTCAAGGCTCTGGACAGAGATGTGAAGTGGTGCACTCTAACCATCCGGAAACTTGCGGGTCTCCTTGATTGTACTCTGACACAAAGAGCAGAGAAGGTGGGATGAGATCATGGTGGACACTTCAGGCCACCTGGTACAAACATAGATGCACAAAAAACCCCTCAAGGCACTGCTGGAGCAGGGCCAGCTAAACCACTGCCAAAATGCTATAGGCTGGTCACACGGCACATAAAACCTGGCACAGACGAGTCCCAGATCCCACAGTATCTAGTAAAAATCTCCTAAAAAATTAGTCTGTAAATATCTATAGGTGCCAATTCTGTCACTTTGCACCCCTCCCAGTAATCCAAACCAGCAGTTTTGCCCCACTCTTTTGTTTCTTCCCTAAAGTACAAATGCTCATATTGCTTTTCAGTCTGAATTGTAGCACAAGGGTAAATCCTTCCCAGCCACAGGAGATGCTCTAGATTTGTGCAAGCACAGGTAAGAGGAACATTTTATCTTTCTTACTGAAATTTAATGTATCAAGTAATTTTTACCAGCCTAGAACTTCCTAATTGGAACCTGAAGCCGATATGTTTATTTGAAAGTCTCCTGGGATACTGCTGGCTCAAATAGTATAGATCTGCCCCCCACCCCGCATACGCATCCATGGCCTCATGATGATTTTACCCTTCACTTGCAGGAGATCAAGACCAACCAGCGTGTAAATTAACTCTGTCAATGCTGTTCCAATATCCTGCATGCTGTGCCACCATCTTACACTTAAAATCAATGGCACAAAAGGCTGCCATCAGGACCAGAGCTGGTGTCCCCTAGGGCGTCTGCAGTGAAAATCCAACACTAGTCAATTAAACCTTGTTAGTTCGCTGCTTCGGTTTACAGCGAGAGTGCTGTTGATACAAAAACAAAAAGAGCCATGTTGCTTTCTGCCCTGCAGTAAAGCGCACTGATGGCAGGGGGTGAGGGCTGATGTCCTGATGGAAATAGGACAAAGTTGTACAGAACACAAAAGTTGCTGTCAAGCTCATAAGAGCAGAGGCAGCATTAGAGAGGATATTTTTGCCCACTTTACAGTGAAGAGTGGGTGCTTTGATTGCTTTCTGCTTTTTACAGGTTGCCTTAACTTTCCTCAAGATGCTAGGCAATAAAGTTATTTGCAAAGCAGGCAAGTGTAATACTTAAGTCAGAGAGAGCACAGTGACCTGTTTGGGTTAATAGGCTTTCTGCTGGACCAGTCTTTTGGTGAATATTTTCAGGTACAGAGTGTCATTGTGTCAAGTACAATAGCACCTTGCTGTTAGATTGTGCTCCTGCTCAGTGCCAGATCCTTTGTGGGCCACAAGCCATTTTCCCTTGTTCTTCCTACAAGAACTCCCGCTAGCTGCTGGAAAGGGGAGTGAAACCTGTGGTGAGATGAGAGCTGTTCTTCTGGGAAAGATAAGCATTTTGTCCAACTACATCCTCCTAGCAAATATCCCTGAAAAAAAAAAGAGGCCTACCATTAAATTAACATAAGATCTTGATCAACACCATGCCAGGCTGCAGGTAGGTCCAAAAGGGGCAGAGATCACCTGTATCTCAGGCTACCAAGGACAGGCAGGTCTTCATATCCTGTGTGGCGTTGAGGACATTGCAAGAGCCATGACAACCATCAGTGCTGAATTGCCATCCTCTCCTCTTCTGCTATGGCCACAAAGGAGAGAGAAGCAGGTTGCTAACTAGACAGTCCATGCCAAGTGAAGACCCTAAGACCCCTAAGGAGCCAGGAAACAATGGCCATCATCTCTCTCCATCCCAGGTAAAAGACATATTCTCCTGTTTTCTGGGGAATAAGTTGCCCAAGAAGTGGCAGAGGGATCGCCCAAGTCCATCTGGGTTTAGGAAATGGATCAGCTGACAGGAGGAAGGGAAAATGAGGAGGGAAAACACAAAGTTCTAACCCATGGCCCAAGGTTTTGGCCCACCACAATGAGACAAAGCAGCACTGGGGCTAAGAAAGCCCACAGTGGGGATGGCTGGATGAGTGCCCTGGCTTCCCTGCCATTTGCTGGAGAGTCCCACAGAGCTGAGCCAAGAGGTGCAGTTCCCAACCTCTCCTACAACGCGAGCCAGTGCCCACTGCTGGCTCCATGCATTACCTGCACTCTCCCAGTGCTGGACCTTCCACTTAAAGGGTGGTGCCTCCATCGAGGTGGCACCAAATCCTACCCTACATCACTACACCTGCAATCACTTTGACCATGCTGGGAAAACCTCCACCTGCCTCCCAGCCCAGGACTTGCATTCCCTGTGAGCCAGCACTGCCCCAGCAGTGGGTGAAGCTGCAGTGGGTGTATTGCCTTCTTCAGGTCCAACTGTACCAAGCATGATATTCAGCTGGTTTTCTCTCCCAGCTTGGTGAGTTCTAGTGGTGACTTATTGCAGAAGCTTCTCCATCTTCACGACTGGCTCCTCTTCACCATCTTCTTGTATCTCGGTAGCATTAACAAGCTGTTCTCAGCCAGCTGCACTATGGGCATTTCTAAGTCTTGTTTAACACAGTAAGGTTAATTAGCACTTTGGCAGATATGTGGCAAGAAAAGTCTCTTGCCACCAAATACTAGCAAATGCACCAGACTTCCATAGCTATCACCAGTACCGCAAACATCTGCCAACTGACCTCACTGCAATATGTCAAAAGATGTTGCCTCTCTCCCCCACTATTAAATGATAGTACCTTCTGATTTAGAGCATGGTAGCAACTGGGATAAATTCAGTACCATAACCTGCTTAAAGTGTTTTCCAGAAAGGTTGCAAATTGGAGCTCAAATCAGACAAGTAACAGTCCCTGCTTATTTTTTGGAATAATTTAATGGCAAATAATATTGCACAGAAGGCAACTCGAGGAGAAACCGAAAGATACTAATATTTCATCTTTGGATCAAGGCTTCCACAAATGTTCTGTATATTCTACTGTATTTGCCACACATCTAGATACCCGTGCAAAAACATGATCTCCAACAATATTTGCTGGAACAGTACCCTCCTAAATTTCATAGTCAGGCCTGAAAATTTAAATCTTCACCCACAGTGGGTCACTATAACTCCTTCCTCCAAGAACTCTGCATCTACAGACCAGAAAATTCATCTCCAGTCTTTCCATAATATGAGTGATTGTTACTCTTCTGTGCTTGAAACATATTTGCTCATAAAATTGACTATGTATTAGTCTCTAACAGAGCTGGCCAGCTAATCTTAAGTCTTGTTGGGCACAGTTTTATTACACTTCTAAAGAAATTCAGTGAAGTCGCCGCTTTGTCACTTCATAAAAGTTAATAACAAATAGAGCCATAAGAAGTGTCCATATGTTCCTGCAGTAGCCAGTATTAGTCATTCCCAGCAGGGAGTGCTTTTTTAAAAAATAAACACAAACTAATGGCAAGGGTCTTTTAGCTGAAGCAAGATATTTTTCACTGTATAAAAACGGCTTATGTTTTACCAAGGTTCTGCAAGAGGAACAAAGGGAAATAGTAGAGAACAAACCTCATACAAAGACCATCTCTTTATTAGATTTTCATATGACTGCGTAGTGAGTTGACTGGAAGGACCTCCACCAGTATCCTTGCCTACTTCTCTCACCTCATTTCTTCAGAACAGCATTAGAATGGGTGGCCAGGGGAAACCTCTTTATGTTTAGCAGAGCTTTGCACAGCAGTAGGTAGTCACTCTCGCAATGCCATGAGGAGTGGTGTTGTAGTACAGTTCGTGTGCAGCAACCCTCACAGACAGCTCCGAGGCTCAGGCAGGTGCGGCACACACATCCCTCCTGGGAGGCAGGAGCAGTGGAGAGCACACTGCATCAGTCTTCCAAAATCTTCTTTAGCTCTCTTTTCATCTCAGAAGTCATCTGAGGCTGTAGACGCTGCTCTATAAAGCTCTCAAATATTTGTATGCGAGCTCTCCTTCGTACCAGAGACAGTCATCAGACTTGAGAGCCTGGAAGTTGCCCGTGGGGGTCTTACTGGAAGAGCTCAGTTTGCAGCTTTCTCTTACAAAACTTTCAGATGTTGAACAGGTTCTTCAGGTCACAAGGCATATTAAGAAACCTACCATACATTTTTGCCTGGGAGGCTGAGCCTCTCAGCAATGCTGGGTGACCAGCCATTTTGCACACTGCTGCCGTGTGTGCTTTTCGACGTAATTTGCGTGCATTCTACAAACCCAAATATAAATACAGGAAAGATACCACATGCATAAGGAATAACATTGTGCTCATTTTCATTTTTCTTTTCACAGGGAAGATTACTTCATCACAATGAATTAATTCGCTAATACATTTTCCCTTAGGGCATATATGTTTCCTTGATTGAATTAGTTACTGAAATTCGTTTAAGACCCACCCCCTCAACATGTGCACGGCCCTGTTTTATTACTAAATGGTTTGACTTTTGTGCATTTGTAAAATGGACATACTGTAGATTTAACTTATGTATTTTTTTAGTTCACTGGCAATGAAGCTGTGGATGTCACACACAGTTTGCATAATTTTGGTCGATGCAGCACTTGCTGTTCCTATAAAACTAACCTGTGCAGCAATTGCCCACTTCAGTGTAAACACATTTGAGGAACCCTTCCTACTAGACTGTGGACACAATAGGTGTTTTCTCCTTTGCCAGTGAAAAGGAGAGAGGTAGGATGCATGGAGCTCTGCATGATGTAAAGGAAAAATTGCTGTTAATTCTTTCCCAAAATAAAGGGATTTATTTGTTTCTTTTCTCTGTCTTTACGTGCAGCTCTGGGTTAGCCATTTATTACCCCTTGAATTTTATTTCTGGCTGTGAAATGGTAAATTGAAAAGGTGAATTGTAAATCTAAAACTCTTCCCTCCTTACCTCAGAGGGCTGAGGGGAGAATGACCCCAATAATGTGTATTCAGAACAGCACTCTCAGTACCACACTGTGAACGAATGAGTTCAGGTAACGAGAAGAGAAAAAATGCTTTAATGCAGTCTGGTCCAGATGCATGCCAGCTTAATCCAGCTGATCTAGCAAATCATACTTTCTGGAGTAGTAAGAAGAGCCAAAGAAGCCTTTAGCTTTTGCAGAAATAAAGAGAAAAATCAGCATTAAACACTTACCAAAGTGCAACACTTGGCAGTTATTTACTATTTTAAGCATAGGGAGGTGCCTTACAATGTGTCATAGGTACAATGGCAGCAGAGTTGGACAATGCTGATGCTCCTTTACAAGGTTCACATTTATATCAACAGACAATTATGTATAAAGACAAGAAATGCTCATTTTCCATAAGGGAGCATCGCTGGATCAGGGACCACCTGACAAGACCCACCATTACTGGCTAATCTCAGTTTACACGGTATGCACATGCACACAAACCCACACAAGCACACAGAGCTGCTATCCAGCCCGTGATCTGTTTGCAGGAGTGACTGAGAGGTAACACGCAGGCTGATTCTCATTTTCAGGGCAGCAAAAACAAGCAGCAGATTAACTGAGGTCTGCCAGGAATCCAGCACGCTTGCAGACCTCAACAGGAATAGGGGAAGATAATTTCTTTGAACTCTGAAGCCCTCTTTTACACAGTTTTGAAACAAATTGTTTCTCCTCATCACATTCAATGTGCTTGTTTCGAAACTGAGAAACAAGGACATGTCCTACCATAGCTAATGTAACACCTGTAAACTCCATGGCTCCCAGTGTAGAGCTGTACGACGGACAAAATGCCTACTCCAAATCAAGTTCCAGTAGTGCATTTGGATACAAGCTTAAAAAACATACTCACTATTTATTCCACTGGCATTCTGACTGTATGTTCCTCCATGAATCCTAAGGCACTAAACTTAATCAGAAAAAAACAACCACTGAAACTTGCTCACATTGTGTTCAAAATAATTTCATTAATTTTCACATCAGAAACAGCATGCATCTTCTTTTTCAAGTTGGTTTAACCTATCTGCCCCTGGACCTAAGGGCTTTGGGCAAACAATTCAGGGTTAAGGATTCAGGATCAGTCTCAATAAAGCAAATCCATACTGATCTCACAGAAGAATTGCCATTTACCTGTGGTGAAGGTAGCTTAGCCGCAGACTCTTTCAGAAACTGTTCGAGTTCCCCAGATAGTTATCAGTCTTCTGTAGTCCGCCTGTGCCTCATCAGGGGCTTACTATCTCAAATACTTCAGCTGTACTTATCTTAGCTATGCCAAAGGCTCATGCCTGATTTACCCAAGGACCTGTTCTTTTGTTCAATACCTACTTTGACAGTTTGCTTTTCATGAAAATGTGGTCTGTAAAATACAACTTAACAGTAAAAACAGTCTTAGGAGCTGGGAGTTCTGACAGCTGTGAGGATGACAAAGTAAAAAGGTTCCCTCTTGTTACCCCTGATCAAAATGATAAAGAAAAATTTCAGCACCTTCTGATGCATTTCCTGATCTATCTTAAAGGTTTAAAACATTTAGTTTCAAGTGTTTCAGATGTTTCTTCTACTTCTCATTGGATTTTTATTTTAGCAATGGTTTGACCTAATGTCCCCAGTTTTTCTCCCAGCTTCTTGCAATCTCAAGCAGAAGTGTTCTGATATATTGTCCACTACAGTCAATCAGACATGAGCCATGTCCAATGCTTGCTTATACCTTTGCTGTTACATCCAGTGAGTCCTGGACCTCCCGCTGCTGTGAAAGCTGACAATTTATCTTCCGCTGTCTGGAAGATGTAAAATGCACTAAAAAAAAAAAAAATAGTACTACTACTAATAATAATCTTTAATGGATCCAGATTCACTTCAATTACTTTTTCTCCTGCTTCATTTGTCTTTTTGCTTCAGAAAATCTTCACCATACCTTAGGTAATAGACTGAACTGTCATTCCTGGAGTTGCTGCCCTCTCCCAAGGTGCATCTGTAGCTGCTCAGTCCACACCGCTGATGCAGCTGCCCAGGTGTGTACTCAAAGTGAGCACTAAGGGCTGGATCCCACCATGAAAAGCCAGCAGCAGCAGCTGTTGTCCACAGCAGTCCTGCTGGACTCAAATTGAGTCCCACGATCAAACAGATATTACAATACTGCCTCTGTTGGAAGAAAGATAGATTGTAATCTTTTTATCCTTTTGAAGTGGTTTCAAGGCCCCTTTGGAGGATGTTTAACCATTGATACTCAACAAAATAAGGGAAGAGGAAATCTGAGGGGGCCCTGTAGCTGAGGATACGTGCAGGGAAATTTTTCATTTCATTAACTTTCATTGTCAGAGATGTCAGCTCACACTTTTATCGTGGCTGTCTTACTTGTTTTCTTTAGGCTTTTCATGATTAAGAAAGAATAGCTGATCTCTGACCAAAAAAAAAAAAAAAAAGGGAAAAGAAAAAAAGACAATTCTAGATCAGACTATTAAAAGGAAAAGCTGGAAAGCTGGTACTCGTATGAACTGTAAGCACCCAAACAACAGGAGGCAGTTTAGTTAGTTGACCTGCCGAATTAGCAAAGCCAGTGTTCCTACAGACCCATTCTCATACAAACTCCAGTTGAAGCTTTTCCCACATTTGTGACACTTGTCCTCTTTCTCCCTTCTTCTTCCCCTGGTCCATTCACTCCCTGGAGTCTAATTAGGGTTGAGTTCAGATTGAGCCTTTCCATCTACTCATTGCCTTGCAAGTTGCAGGAAGTTAAACACCTCAGCATCTCTGTGAAACCTAATCAATCAATTATTATGGAGGAAAGGAAAGGACAAAGAGCCACACAAATTCTTACCAACCCAGAACATGACCATACTACCTTCCTCTCCTTTGAAAAGCAAGCTAAAAAAGGGAGCTGCTCCATTTCTTTTGAGTATTATGAGTGCCTGTGCCTAACTTGGAGTAGATGAGGCTGGCATTCAAATGTGGCATTTTGAAAAATGCAAGGAAAAATTCAAATAGTCTCTCCTATTGTCTCTGAGAAAGAAAGGACGGTATTGGGTGAAAGGGGATACATGCCTGTTCAGTTGGGTAAGCAAAAAAATTAATTTCTAGTCTTTGACTATCTTTTTAATTGCTCATTAGACAGCTCATCTGTGTATACTTGCAATGAAAAAAAAAAAACCAAAACTAAAACATCCAAAGTATGTCACAAGCAGATGGGCGTGCCGCACAGCAGTAACTCCTCATGGAGCCCTAAGACACGATCTCAGGAGTGGAGCGGGGATGGGAGGAGGGTATATTGATCTACCAGGGAGGCCAATATGCTGAAATAGATCCTTTTATGTTTTCCATAGCTGTAGATGAGTTGTTTAGGTTACAAAAATCCAATAAGAGTAAACAGTGCAAGTAACTCCTTAGCACACACTGCAGCAGTTCAGAAATAGCTACTGCCTTCCCACCCTGAGAAGTGCAACAGAATAAGTGCACTTACAAGCAAAGGCATCCAAATTTCATAGCTGGATGTGCGAATGCCTGGCCTGTCCGCCCGTCCTCCTGAAGCTACACATCTCCAGAGCACACCTGAAAAGATAATGTCAAGCCATAATACATTCATGATAAGCAGCTGCAAGATGAGCTTCTCTCTGCCACTCTCCTGCTAGCTCCTTGCCCTAAGCATGAACACACGTGTTACTTTGCCTGCCTTCCACTCCAGCAGCTGCTTTATAAATTCTTCACTGTGCAGTAGCCTATTGGTTTAGTTATTAGAAGTCAAGAATATATTTACAACATCCCTCTGTATGAAGCATTCTTTTAAGAGAGCTTCCATACTAATTAAGTTAAATGCGATAATGACACCCTGTTGATGGAACTGAAGCTAATGATAATGATGCCATATATTTAGTTGCAAGCACCTACCCAGTTAAATAAATGGGTCTATTGTTTGAACAGCACTATGTCCCACAGCCCAGGAGAGTGCAGGAGAGAAAAAAAAAAAAAACCAAAACATGTTACAATGAGGTTGCTTTGTAGGACAATAAATAGGTTTGAAATTAAGTATTCTGGCTTAGATGAACACGTGCCAAATCAATTACACTGTCCTGGTATACAGAGACATTTACTAGTGGAAATATGGTGATTTTTAAAACTGGAAAAATGAAAAATTGATGTCTTTTTAATCAAATGCTCTGTCCAGAATATTTTTATTTGAACTACCATAGGTGTTTGGAAAAAGGTATTTCTTCCAAGAATGTTTGAAAATCCATACTAATCTCCAACCTTTGCTGATCAGATATCAGACCTTTTTTTAGACTGGAAATGTGCACTTAGGACTGAGTGCAAAATAATCTCAGTGAAATCACAGTTCTTCATTGATTTTACACCCCAAGACTTCCCTGCCTTTTCTCCAAACATGCTCCCACCAATACAGCAGTGTTTTGCTGTTGTATACCAAGATCCACCTTTCTGAAACATCTTCACCTCTAGTTTAAAACAAGAGGAGGTTTTTGGTTTTGTTTTGTTTTAGTTTGGTTTTTTCCCTTTCAAATTACAATGTGTCTATAGTAACGTTGATCTGAACAAATTATATAGTCAATCATCTTCTTCACCTGCCAACAGTTAGATGGGTCTCCCATAGCAGCTTTCATCTTGGTCCTTGCTTCCATGGTTAAAGAAATATTAAGAACATTCATCTCAGAAATCATTTTCTGGAGCATGGAAGTTCACAGTTACCGTTACATATACTATTATCCTCAAAAGGCTGCTTTACTGCTTGGGATTCAGCAGCTGGGCACTGTGGTAGCTACACCACAGGACATTTCCCTTCCTCCTTTTCTGGTAGTCCATTTCTATGAAATGAAGACTGTGTCATCCCCTGCAAGTTATTGCTGAGTAGCTGCCTTGAGATTAGCTTTCTCAAAACATCACTGGCTGAGCAAATGCTGTACTTTCTCATCCATTTTTACAGTGGGTGAAGCATGGGCATTCCTCATCCTCCAGAAGCTCTGTCCCATCACACATCACCAGCTTGGGGCTGGCACTCTTACCCAAGCCCAGCCTCAGCAGGTCCCGCTGGGGAGAGCAGCTCACCCCGCCGGCTGGACAGCTCAGGTCCTCCCTGTTCACTGTGGCTACACCAGCTGGCTCCATATGAACCATGTAAACAAGTGATCTTGGCTAACTGCATGGGAGTAACAACCTTCTCCAATGGCACAACTGAGTCTAGAGGATGGATCAACTACATACTTTGGCAGCCACAGGCTTTGCCATATTTTTCTGTCTGCACATTTCCTACCCCTCTTTGGCTAGTTCAAAGTGAGTTTTTGAGGATAGCCTGCTCTTCTGATCGTACACATGATTTTGCTAGACTGCCTGAACAATTTTGCAAGCAATTCTTAGACCAGCTCATGGTTGCCCACATATATGTGCAATTAATTTCTGTCCTTAAGATAAACTATTCTTTACCATCCAGCCCTGCAAACTCTCATGCACATCCTTAGCATGACATTCATGAACATTTCCATTAAAATCAACACAGCTATTCAGATGTGTAAATTTAAAGCACATCCATATGTACTTTCAAGATTTTGGCCTGTTTCTGCTGCCATTTCATGTTTCATATTGAGCCTGTATGACTTGCTGTATATTTAGAAAATATCTGCTGTAGTTACCAGAGTCCATAGGACTATTTTTCCCCTCTTCTTTTTTTTATGCTCTCCCTCAAAGACATGACAGCATCAAGTGTAAATGGAAGCAATATGCTGTATATATGCAGAACTTAATAGATTCTGATATATACGTGAAACTGAACCAATACGTCTTTCAACCCGTAAGATCTGCAGATGTCATTTATAGCCCTGTAAATTAAAAACTTTTACTGTCTCATTTTTACAGTTGATGATTGTAAAATATAAAATTGTGCATTATCACTGTGTAATAGCACAAGTTTTAGAAACACAGCGCTACAGAAGGGAACATATATTGAAAGCCAGAGTATTCAAGGGAGCCTTATAATGCAATTTTAAGCTCTACAGCTGACTGTATAATAAAACTGTAAAGCCAGATATGAAACAATGTTTGCTAATAACAGGAAAGTGAAAACTCTATTGAATTCCTGGGGCTTCAGAAACCAGCAAAAGAAAAAAAAACAACGAATGCATAGAGGACATTTAATTAAGGACAAAGACTGTTTGAGTCACGCTAGGGCCTCTGGTCACCCTACATTAAACTGAACACTATTGTGAATAATAAAGTATGTAAAGATGACATAAAAATAACTTAAAGGCAGTGTTGTGAGCTGACAGGAGCAAGGAAGCCTTGAGTTAAGGCTCCCGCTCCCCCCCTTAAATCACCCTCCTGTGGCTGAAGCGCCTTGCAGCCACCTTCAGTGACACAATTTCTCTCTAAGAGCCAGGGCAAGAGCAGAGACCCAAATGGCCAGAACAGGTTTCCAATTTTGCAGAGACCAAATCGGACTGCACAGCCTTCTTGAGCGGCTGGAGCCCAGCACATTTCCCCCCACCCCCAGGTTTCTTCTGCTCACAGCTTTCAAACACAGCACATCTCCCCCACAGTGCATGTGGCTCTCTAGTACCCGGTGTTTGATCCCCAGCTTCCCTCTAATCACAGCCCAGTGGCCTCCTTAGCATCCCCCACACTGCCACAGGTGACAGACACCAGGCAGGAGCAATTAGAGCATGTGATGGGAAAAAAGAATGCTTATGATTTTAAAAGTTACCATCCTCATGGTGTTCCCCAGTGCTAAATACTTCACTGCAGAGCTTTGAGGATCTTGTTACTACCACTGCCTTCTGGTGATAAGCCCCAGAGGAGGGTGGGAAGGAGAATCACAGGATGCACAAACGGCGCAAAGCACCAGCAAACCCATAAAACTCCCATGGCTTTTAGCACATGAATCTTGCACCCCATTATGAAGATTTTTGATCCCAAAGGCTGACAGTTTCCAAACTCATAATGGGTTAAAGTTTCAAAGCTACTCTGTTCCTTAAAATGTTGTGGAAATAAGAGAGAGACATAACTCTGATCTAGTCGGAGATGTCCCTGCTCCTTGCAGGAGGGTTGGACTAGATGACTTTTAAAGGTTCCTTCCAACCCAAACTGTTCTACAATTCTAATTCATGTCCCTCGAGGGGCACGCTGAGGTGGGGAGTCCATGGAGAGAACTGCTGCAGACGCCCCAGCTCTGCAAACAGCTTCAGCCACGTTTTGTGCCTTATTGGGTGCCAGAAAACCCACTGCATGGCCCTAGTTTTGCTCCCAAATGGGAATTTCTCTGTCTGAACATCTCTCCTCACAGTGTTCTCCTGAGCAGACTCTCTGGTGTCTGAAAGGGGTGACCTCATACTGCTGCTTTAGGATAATACTCAATTAAAAAGTCTCTCAGCCATGAGATGCACGCCCATAGGGAGCCAGGCTTCATTAGTTTCCATGCTCACAGCCCTATTGCTCTATACAGTGCCAAACTAGAAGTGGTTTTACACAGCTTCTTGCAATTTCTCCTGGGTACTATCAAGTTTACCCACTCTGCCATAGAAAAGGGATCCCTGAAAGGCTACATTGTATGCAGTAGCTTACTTATAACAAAATATCAAGGAGAGATAATAATATAAATTTATTATTGTCTATTTTGAGGGCATATCCTAATTTTTGCTCTCTACAATAAAAACATCACAATCCAGGGTCAGTCCTCTTCCCTTCAGCTCATCAAAAGAGGACTCTTCTGAAATGTGACTACTGAAAAATGGATTGCAAATTATGCTAAGACACAGGGGAGCCTCACAGCTTTGTAGTTTATACGTCCTGCACGACACAGTGCCATCCTACTCAGAGCAGAAATTAGGATAAGGGCCCAACAAAAGTCATTTCAGAGGCACCAATCCTGTCAAGCGCCCCTTGGGCAGATTCCTATTTCTGTCTGGAATCACGCGCAAGATCAAAATATAATTTTATTGCTGGGTCAGGGAGAAATTACAGCTTTTACCATCAGAGAAAAGAAAAAAAAAGAGCAAGAAAAATAAGCAGGTGGTGGTCTGTGGAATCATAAGTTTGGTATTGGCTCACTTTCTAAATAATACCTATGGGAATCTCTTTCTTTTATTTGTCTTCTGTTTTCAGACTGTGGCTTGACCATACTTTCTCTGCTACAGCACTCAGAGTCTTACATTTGCACTTGTCTTCAACATCTGAAGCAGTGCGTGAAAAATTGGGTACTATGCTGCTACAAAAACATTAACTCACATGCATACATGTGCCTTACACAACAGCTCCTTCCTTCACTCTCTCTCCCCATCACTAACCCGTTCTGGAAGAATGGTCCTCAACATTATTTTTTTTTAAATATGCCATGCACGTGGCAGGTGAATAAAAAAAAAAAAAACAACCCAGAATTTGTGTGAAGAGACAGAGGCAATGCCACGAAGTGTTCTGAAGAGATAGGAGATCAAAAAAGGTTTAGTTCGCATATCCCTTAAAGGTCTGTTCGTAAATATAATAGGCCCATCATACCCTGCAATCACTTTGCATCGGAGCTCAATGTGCGCAGGTTTTTGTCAGCCGGTTCCCAAAAGTGCATGCCTTTAGGACAGCTGCCACTGGAGCCTGGGGATGGCAGCAGGAGAGCTGGGCACCTGGAGCCGGCTGCTGGGAGCAGAAAGTGCAGCCTTATCCACAGCCAATTTTCAGACACTCACAGGTGAGGTTTTGAAAACAAACACACTTGAGATAAAATGTACAGATATTAATATACATACATATATATGTACACACACACATGTATATGTATCTACGGACTCGGGAATCCAACAAGCCCTGGGGCTGCAGGACAGTTGGGGCAGAGATTTGCATCCCGGTGCCCTGAATCCTGGGCTACCATTGTTCTGACCAGGCAATTTTCCTTTCTCTCATGGGAGCCCTCTCTAGTCAGGGGGTCCCCCAGCAGGGCCAAGAAAAGGGAGATGGAGCCCGTGGGA
Organism: Chlamydotis macqueenii; assembly: GCF_036417535.1. Classification (NCBI taxonomy): domain Eukaryota; kingdom Metazoa; phylum Chordata; class Aves; order Otidiformes; family Otididae; genus Chlamydotis; species Chlamydotis macqueenii. The sequence goes on along the minus strand of NC_141556.1, from coordinate 95,060,754 downwards.
ATATAGGAATTACCCTGTGCAGGGAGGGGTTTTTTTCTTATCTTCTGTCAGCAGTGGTGCTTCAGCTCAGTTTGGGGGGAATCTGATGTGGCTGTCTCACAGCATCCTTTCTGAGGTGTCCTCTGAATGAGAAGGAAAAAAGAAAAAAAAAAGCAAAAAAAAAAAAGCATGGGAATTATTTTCAATATCTGCTGCCTTTCCATTAAAGCCTGTGTTACTTTCTGGCCACGCCATGTCTCTTGGGACCCCTCCTTTGGGAAAAGCCATGTCTTATGAGATGCCATATACCAGGCGTCCATAAACTCATTTAAATTAAAGCACAGCCCCTAAATGCTGACTGGAAGGCAACACTCCAAACACCACAAATGAAATACTGGATTACTGAAGTCAGCAGAAAACCTTCACTGAGTCAATGAGTTGCTGTCCTGTGGCCTCAGCAAGTCCTCTTGTCCTGAGCACATCCACGAGCCTAAGCATCTCCACGTGTCTGTTCACCATTGCCAGCCATTGAACTTTTTGTTAACTTGAACATTCAGTTAAAAGTGGTGAGTACTGGTGACACAGGTATAACTTAAAAAAAATCCCACAGTAATATTTTAGTGATAGAGAAAAGTCTCAAAAACCTGAGATAAGTATATCCCCAAAGTTCTGAAACCAGAAATAAAGAATAAATATATTACAATTTCGAAGCAAGTCTCAGTGGGTTTATGGAGGATTTGCTCATGATTTTTTTAGTACCTCAGTTTGACAATACTGCCCAAAACCACAATGCTGATGTCAACATTTCACAAATATTCATGAGAGAAATAAAAGCAAGAAACTATATATGTTTTAGGTCCAAAAATGGGAAAAACTACAGGAATATTGGAGTATAAACAAGCACTGCTGACTTCCAAATGTCACTAAGGTGAGATTTCTTAAATAGACTGGTATAAGGAAAGAGGAGCACTAACATCACTTAACACTAACTTTTCCTCCATATAACACTCCCACAGCATTTAAATACGAAGGAAAAAAAAAAAAAACTACTTACAACTGAACTGCAAGACACAAATGGTTTTGCCCTGGAAGCAATCCCCTTTTCTCTCCCCTACATTTCTGGGCTTTTTTATCTTAGCCTGGAACCTCAGATTTGAAGCGGCTGCTTTAATCTCTCCTCTTCTGCCCACCACCTCTTCCACAGACCTGGTCTGCTCTCAACCACTCTCTGCCAGTTTGACTCCTCTGGCTTTGGTGAGCCTGGATCAGAGCACCTGCAGGGGGAATTTAATTTGTCTGTCAGTCCTCCAGAGCCAACCTGCAGTCCCGTAGCTGCGTCAACTCTGCAGGACTGATGGGAATAAAAAAGTAGCTAAGAACTTATTTTTGTGACTGAAGTCAGCAGATACGACTATGCGCAGAGGCAGCAGATGTGTCGAGTAAGAGCATTTTTAAATGGTGACTTCTCAAAGTGGGATTTTACTGTAAGTTATACAGCATGCCAGTTTTGTGATCTCTCAGCCCTGAGAGTGTCCCTGTAATATTAATTATATACTTTCCAAAGTGCTATCCTTAACATTTTTCTCAGTGCTAGCAGAAGTATTAAGAAAAGGCCAGTACCTTCCAATAAATATAAATTTTCTCATACTTCCGAGGCAATCTAATCCACATAGATACATTTCAAGGTCTGTCAAAGTTATTCAGGCTCATTCCACAGCAGCCCAAAGAACCTCTGCCCTGCAGTTTTACCAAGACGTACTATGGAAACAAATCCAAGAATAGGTGAATTTTGTTACCCGGCTCACAGAACTGGCAATATGAGACATTGCTGGATAAAACTGTGATATTTATTAGGCAAATAAACCAACAAATGAAAAAACATAAAGAAGATGCCAAATGCAAAAATGACACTTCTGTCACTGCAAGAAACATTCAGAATTACTCAACCCAAATAAAGCGGATTTAACAAACCGTTCTTGCAGATGTAGTTATAACTAAGTTTTAGCAGCGATAGGTTTTACTGCTATTCGGGCTTAGAACCAAAAGCACTGGCAAGACTCTACAGCCAGCATTATTCAGGGGAGTGCTAAATAAAAGTCATCATAGCAGCGCCCTCTCGCTTTGAAGTATCTGAGCTGCAAATAACATGACGCTAGTGCACCTTGGTCCTTGTGTCTGCCCATATCAACAGTGAGGGTGTCTGCAGATGCTACCCCAAATACAGCATTAATTATGCAACCCAGGAAACCCAGCCACAGGACAAGGGGCTTAGAAATTTGAACAAGCTGATCCCAACTCAGGAACAGGTCCCCTCTAGAGTGCAGAGAACGGTGCTTAATCCTTTCCTAGCAGGTTTTCATCCCTCAGCTTGTAACATCTATCCTCAGGGGTCTGCGAGGCTCAGTAATGTAATGCAAAGCCTTGCATAAAATTTGAACATCACTGCCACTAAAACAGAAGCTTCTCCTGGGTTTGGTGTTGCCAAGCTTTCGGGAACAACTCCTTAACCTTAACATGGATCTCCCCACCAGCCACAGCATCACAGCACTGGCAGCCCCCTGCCCCATCCCCTAGTTGGGAGGCTGCCCCAGACCTCTCATCCCCTTGCCCCGTCCCTTCACTTCCTAGGGCAGGGGCAGGCACCAGCAGCCTGGGGAGGGCAGGAAAGCGGCCACATCTCACAGGGCAGAAATCTTGTTGGATGCACCCTGTTTCAGGATGAAGGATGCTTCTCCCGTCGGGGAGAAGCACATGAAGAAGGGAGCTACCAAAGACAAATTTAAAAAATCTGGTGTAGATTAGGAACTTGCACAGATAAGGCAGTATCCCCTGTCTCAGAGACCTGCCCTCCCAGGAGCCACCTACCCATGAAACCACAAACACGGAGGAAAAAGGTCACATTAATCTCTGTGCTTTCACCACCTTTGTCTAACAGTATTATGAGGAGCAGCTGGGTCTTATTTGCTCCTATGGCAAATAATCTCATAGCTAAACCCTATCTTTACTTGAGTGGCTTTCAAATCATGTTGCTGGGCTGGGCTAGTCCCACAAATGGAGAAACCATCCCAGCCTACGCAGGGACCTGAAAAAGGGGGGGAAAAATAAGTCTAGCAAAAACTAAGGCAGAATTTAAAGTCCCAGTCCTCCTACATTGCCTCAGATCATAGACCTGGATTACAAGTAAATTTTATTTTCCTGTAATAAAACATTCCTCTTTACAACAGGAGCATCAAGCTGACATTTGAAATACACCATTTGACTGGAATTACACCAAGAGTGAATGCTACAAAATGACTGCATCACTGCACACGGCTGACAGTAATTATTAATAGGACTGCTCTTTCTTCGATAGGCACACAGTACAGATGGCTGAATAACAGAAACATTTGTGAACAATTGTTTGGTGGCGGAAAAAAAAAAACCCGCTGCCAAAATTTTAACACTTGCACACAATGCAATTAACCAGCTCCAAAGCTGAGCTCTTGCAAAAGCATGATCACTTTTGTGATTACCCACTGAGCTCTGCAGGAGCACACACAGGAACAGTGTTTACAGGGTCAAGAGCGGATGGGGCAGAGCTGGTTAGACTTACAAATCACCCTCCCAGCAGGTAAGCCACCCCAGTTATAGGAGAATTATTTTCACATGGATTCATTCAGAGCCGTCTACTGCTAAAGCAGAGAGGTGAACAGAGTCCTGACCTAGTGCACAGCCATGCAGCCATATAACACCACCATATAATGCTGGAGCCCACAGTGTATCTGCTGCTAAAAAGAGGAGGGAAAAGTCTCTTTAGCTCTTCCGCTAGATCTAAATCGGGGATATGTGTGTAATAGCAAAGGCTAAATCAGAGAAGATCTCTGACTCCAGGAACAGAATAAAAATGTCAGCATAAAACAAACAGTAACGGACACATTTCCACCTTGAAATCAGAGAAACAGATTTTGCTTTGCAGAGGGAGGCAAAGGAATTACCCTTTGATTAAAAAAAAAAAAAAGTGTTTTCTTTACAAGAAGATCTCAGAAGGGTAGGAGAAAAAATTGTGCTTCATTGCAAGAAATACTAAAAAAATTAATGCAATGACAATACAATTGCCCAAACTTCCAGACTGTTATCCTCAATCAAACCATGTATCCTAAGTCCTCACATGTAGCCCATGCTGGGCTCAAAGTGTAGTACATCACATGCAAGCGTTTCTCCTGCTAGGGCTAATATATCTCATTTAATCTCAGGCACTTACCACTGCTCCTCGCCTGAGCCACGTTACAGCTGAGCCTGTGCCCAGCCGTGTCCTGCACCAATTGGGACCCCAGCCTGGGGACCAGCCTTCTCAGCTTGACCTTGAACCTGCCTCCATGCTATGGACTCACCTGGCAGCCTGGGCTCTTGGCCGACCTGAGACTCTCCATGTTCAGGTATTGTGGGACTGCAGTTTTAGCTGGGGACGCACTGCCCCTGTCTCACTGTCCATCACTGGGGACCACTGCTCCTGCTGCTGACAGAGAGGTGGGGCACCAGCTGCCTCTGCTCTCCTCCCTACCACCTCTCCGCACAAAGCACCCTGCCCAGGATTTCCAGAATCTCCAAATCTGGTGACAATCACAGCTGCCATGCAAACATTCACCAAGGGCTGACAATGCACATTAGGAAAGTACCATGGGCTTGGTATATCCCCAAATCTCCTCACTGCAAGTCTGCCACCATGGCAGAGCCATGACTGACACTAGCCTGATCAATGGTGAGAAGACACCTAGGAATATTTTACCAAACCCTGCTATTTTCTCTCTCCACTCATGATTGTCTTTCTGCTTTCTTTTCTCCACTGTTTTTAAGCTACAAAATTTTCAGGCAGTCAAAATTTTTAAAAACATATAATCTCAAGCTAAATAAACTGATCCCAAAATAGATTCAGCTGAGTTCATTTTTAGAAAGTTAATGCCACCAGTTTTCACTAAAAAAAGTCCCCAACCATTCCTACTTAATGTTTTAAAGAGAGAGAAATGAGTTAACACAGCTGTCAAAGAGCTCAAACTGTGAACTGTCCAAAATCAGAAAATATCCTTCAGCTGGTCTTGCAATTGACGCCAGCTATTCACAGCAGCAAGTGGAAAAGTCTTACCACTTCTCTTGCACATGACATTTTTGGTGTTTCAGATCTATATTGGCCTTATGATCTTAAAGTGTAAGTGCTATCTGACATTGACTGATAGGGCAGTAGTTATCCCAGGGTTTTGCTATTATTCCACTTACATAAGGAAGAAACACAAGTGTGGCTTGTAACAGGAGTCCCATCAGTTCAGCTGAGTGAAGCCCACACAGCAACCTGCCCTCTGAGGACAATTAAGTCACGTCACCCTCTGGGGAGTGACTTCAGGGCTAGGCTCACTCCCAGCGACTTCAAGTGGGAAACTCCAGCTGTTCCCAGCACGTGCGAGCAGTCAGGCTGAGGAAAACATTCATCACGAACAACCAGCCTCAGCCAACTCTTCAAGTCCAGCTTCAACTCAGTATTGATTACAGTTAAAAAGTAAAAACCACCAAGTTCCTTTCACCCTCTTGAGCTCTGAATCAGCAAGTTCCCACTACATTTGCAGCAGGGTTGCACATAACAATTAGCATTGTTTAATTAATGGAGTAACAATATTAACACTGAAATGCCTTAAAGACCAGTGTCAACACCTTTCTCTACTGGCAATACATGAGACAGCAGTGAGATATTTGTCCCCATGGTGGGACTTTCCCAGCTGACTCACACCAACATGGTCACTTCAAGGTGAGGGAAGCAGGGACAGACCACATCCTCATCTGTATGAAGGCAAGGAGATCTGCTGGCAAATGAACCCACCATCAGCAGTCCCGCCATTGGCCCTGGGAGAGGGAGCAGCTGGTGCACACAATCAGCATCAATACCTGCCCGAAACACCACAGAGGTAGCAATCAGCATGAACCCTGGGGGCAGAGTACAAATGGCGGTGGGGTGAGTTTGGGGAGCATGTTGGGAGGTCCGTACCTAAAACTGAAGCTGCTGTAGTTCCCTTCACTGGACAGCACTGCTCTAAAAGCCTTGGTCACAGACCCAGTGTAGTTAGGAGTCAGCAAAAGCATGAAGTGCAAAATTCCCCAGACTTTCAGGCTAGCCCTTCACAGACCTACAGGAGAAAATGGGCAAAAGCTGTTGTTGCTAAAGACTCCTTAAATGCAGAAGCATACAGACAAGGAAATTGTTAAAGCCTCCTGGAGGATCCCTGAATGTTGCCATGCCAAGTGCCAAATCTTTCATTACAGAAAAATTTCCAGCTGCCTCACTTTAAAATGAATTGTTTTCTGTCACTAAGGCAAAGCTATCGCAAGCCAAAGGAAAGAAAAGAAGGCCAAATAAAATCTGCTGCCTCTCATTAGATCAAAGGTTGGCAGCAGAGATAAACCAGCACACAAAACGATATTTATTCAGAAGAGCAATTGACTACAGAGTCATTTGTCACTTTTAATAATACTACAGTTGTAAAATGATGATAATGGAAATCAAGTTACCCTAATGGTAATAAAATATTTGTAAACTAAACTTGTTCATTTTGACTATAAAAAAAAGACATTGAAATAATTTAACTGCCGAGAATAAAATTGAAATGGGTCTGTAATTACATAGATTTTCAGCATCTTCTCCTTTATGAAAAGAACTAACTGCTGATGACTCCCACATTTCTGGCACCTTACTCTGCAAAACAAAAGATTAGAAATATGTACCAGATGTACAGAAAAGGGGCCTGCAGCAACATTTCAGAAGTAATGCATACATTTCTTCCCATTTCTCTTTCTTATTAGAAGCATGCCAAGTGTCGTATCTCATTAACCAAGTGAGCCTGTATGCCAGTGAAACTTCACTGAGTCAAGAAAAGGGACAGAGCACTATTAATGAAGTCACTGGATCACAAAATCCTCCTCATCAACATGAAGGAAAACCCTGAAGGACTTTTTGGTGACTTTGATAAACCAGTATGCTGGCAAAATGCACATTGATGTGGCCTGGTATGGCTTTCTTATCCCATATGAACTGCCTTCACAGGTTTGATGAATTCAAGGTAAGGATTTTAGCAAATTCAGCATTTTTCTCTAACCTCTCAGGTTTCTTTTAATTCTGTTTTGACCTATTTTCCAATTATTTTCCTGTAACATCTCACATTAAACAAGTTCCAGGGCCATCAGCTGAAAAGCATGCCGCTACCAAAGGAAAGATTGCAGGCAGCTGAAAAATGCCTTGGTGGCCTGACTCATTCTTGGATTCCTCCTGCTGCTGCTTTAGATTTTATTTTACTTTAAATTAAGAGCCACATGAGTTTCTTCACTACATCTAGAAAGTCAGATCTCTGAGAGAGTCAAATCTCTCTGATCTCAGAGCAAGCTAGTGCATATCACCACTTCGCACACGCCTTTCACCCAGGTTGGACCTAAACCATCTCAAAATCAATTACTCTGGTACTTCACCTTGGTGGCATTGCTCACTCACACACACCATGTATGATAAACAAGGATCTATTTTGAAAGTGGATGACCTGATCTACTGCACAGGAAATTTCTCAGTTTCTCAAGCAACTTTGTCTGCAGGGACTTGCTTCTTATGTGTCAGAAACTTGCAGAGAAAATCTAGGCCTTAGGGAAAATGGCAACAAACCAAGAACTGAAGCCAACACATAAAGACATGCCAAAACTCTAACCAGTAAGTTTTTATAGCTGCATTTTAAAACATTCCTCACAGTTTGGGGCTTTTTTTTTTTTATTAAAAGACTGCAATTAGCACTATACTGTCAATGCTCCTGCTATTGAGGAGGGAAGCCAGAACAGCAGCTCCTGAGTACCTCAGGGGACTCCACAATGCCTGGAAATCCACCATATTCTTTGAAGGAAAACTACAACCCAAACTATCAGTTACTGTCCTGAATAATTAATCAATATTGTAGGAGCCAACAAGGGTGCTTAGCAGCAAAGAACAATTGTCCTCCAGTCCTGCAACAAAATGAGATCTCAGGAAGAAAATATTTTCTCTCCTATATTCTTGTTCAGGGAATTACAGGTTTGTTTTTTGGGTTTTTTTTTTTTTTTTTTGCTTTTTGCTTCGAGATTGTCTCTATATGCATGTTTCTGATAATGATGTATATACTTACTCTAAGACAAAGGATGAACCACATACTTTGAACACAAGTGAGCTCAAGTTTCCCTGCCCTAGCACAGATTTTTGGTGTGGACCTGAAATGGTATGCAGGGTCCTCCTACAATGCAGTCAGAAACATGGTTTCAGTACATGTAGGCAAACTGGAATCAGGTTTAATCCAGTGAAGCTGCATGGAAATAGACATCAGCACAGCCACAGTTTCAGCTGGGGTTGTGTACGGTTGAGCCTGACTGCTGGGCTTTGCTGCCAGCAGTGCTGGACCAGGCCCACTGGAGCTGGGTCGTGTGATTGATCTTTCTCTGGCTCTCACTAAGCATCCAGAGCCAAGGGCACTCACAAGGGAGAAAAGGGTCTGCCTGAAAATGAAGAGATCTATGGCTTTCAGTGGAACCGAAATGGCAACGCACAAAATACTTTTTCTGGCTGGTGAAAGCTTCTTGAATGGGTTGCCATCCATATCTCTATTCAATGTCAACCTGTCTTTTTCATATCCCTTTTCCTCAAATCCCGTCTTGTAAAGGGAAACTATACCAACATGGTCCTTCAACCTCTGCTTGAGGATGGACCACACCATACACACAGAGACAGACTTGTGCAAGCTCAGTGGAGCTCATTAGCCTGTGCCTAACACCGTGCTTATAAGGACCAGCTCCAGCTCTGGTAACAGCCTGCTCACTTTCTGAAGACATGGAAGAGGTTTCAGGAAGCCTTGTCTGATTGGAGCTGCTCCAGGGAAAGCTAGCCCAAGCATCTATTTGCTAAATGCTGAACTGGAATTGGAAACAATGGGGAGCAAAGGACAGCGGGATCCCTCCAGCTTCTCTTGGAGTCAGCTTATGCCCAACCAGGCTTCTTACCTCTGGTTCTAGACTGGTGCCTACAGACCATCTTGGGTGACTTGGCACAATGGTTCACAGGACTTTGGGGAATCTTCTTTGCTGTGGTGCAGTATGACACAAACAGAGCCAGCTGGGGTGCAGCCACGGCCAGCTTAGATGTTTTTCATCTTGAGGGTAGACAAGGCCACTGAAGAAGCATTCAGATGCTATGCTGGCACGCAGCCCTTGAAAACACAGCTCTCTACAGGTGCAAACACCTCACCGGCATCTGCCAGCTGCGGGAGGCAGGACACAGTAACCAAGTATGTTATCTCATTCAGTTAAATATTATTTTTCCAATTACAACTGGCTGGTTCTATACCTTCTCAAAATATGATCCTGCAACATCTAAAAGAAATGCAGCTGCATTTGACTTTGGGTGGTTAGGGGTTTGTTTTTTTTTTCTCTGCAGTTTAAGAAAATCATAGTAATCTCTGGAGTGAAAATAGCGATATGCCAGCTCAACCAACTCATAACCATAATTTACCTCAAAAATCAAATTCCTTGATCAATTTTACTGAAAAAAAAATACAAGCCTTGAAATAAAAACTAAGTGAATTTTCAAGATATGCACAGATGTACAATCCATCTAATCAATCATACCCAAATCTAACATACAATTAGTGACTCATGCACACTAACAAGATTTCATACCCTGTTTAATTTCCTTGCGCAAAACCTGGTATTTATTCATGTACTCAAAGCTTCGAAGTGATACGGTAGCAATAATTTGTCCCAAGTCACATCAGAGAAAATTTGCTCAATAATACACTAAACATCAATTTCAGCCTCTGACAAAACAATGCATGAATCCAAGATCCTGAGACTCATCAAATGTACTGGATGCCAATGCAATTAATTGGCTCTGACCACTCATTAAAGCTTGAGGAACATGTTCAATTTTAGTCCAAGGGCCATGACTTTGACACAGGAAAAAAAACCAAAACTGTTGTCACTAGTAGTAGGAGAAGAAACAATGCATTATTACACAAAACAATACAACTGGATTTTGTCATGGGACTGACTGAAGCAATGAAGCTCAGATGGGTAAATGTGGGCTACAGCCCAGTGCTTGTCAGCCTACTGGCCTTCACAATGCACACGTTGCTGCCAGGGCCACCCTAGGCCAACTGAATAAGACTGATTAATTTCACAGGCATCAGCTCAGTCATGAAGCTTCTCAATGCTGCTGCTGGAGGCCGACTGAACCAGAGAATTCCAGAGAAGTATCTGGCATACACCAAGAAATAAAATATATGCAGTCCAAAACCAAATTCTCGGCCAAGAGATTAATTTTGAAGAATGTGTTTTTAAAGAAGATACATGTATATACATATATATCAGACACAGATCACTGCTATAAAGACACCTCAAGCCTGCTGTCAATTTCTTAAGATGAAGGACTGCTCTGATGTATGGTTTGTCTTCCTCTTCTAAAGAGCCAGAGGACCTCTGTTCAGTGTTTATCAGTTTGCCTCTTTCCAGTCCTTAAAATAATGTACATACGAAAGAGGAGACTGAATGAAGTGCGTCACAGAGCCTTGTTTCCAGCTATAACCTAAATGAGTTTTGCACATGAGTGGAATCGTTTTCTGCTTATTTAACTTTGCAAGTGCTTTGGAAGACCTCTTGTAACACTGACTGTTTTTTCTCTGCTTGGCTGCTGCTTTGACTGCCTCAAGCCGTTTCCCTCTGCAGAGTCACAAAAAAAGGACGTGGTCTTCTGGGTTTTATGGCCATTGAGCAAGGGCTGTCAATACATCATCACAGGATAGACTTCTCAGTCTGCAAAACCTCTCCACCAGCCCGGAGCTCCTGTGCCAAGCGGCGCTCACTCAGAGCGGCACACACACAGCACTCGGAGAGCCCAGTGCTGCTGTGAGGAGTTGCAGTGCTTTCATCGCTGCCTTGACAGTGTGCTTAAACCGCCAAAGAGCATCACCCCAGGAGCAGTGTGCCAAATATGACCATGGACTCAGAGATTTTTTATTTTTCCTTCTCTGTAGGCTGCACTGAGACTTATCACACCCCCGCCTGTGGTGCCCAGGGGCTGCAAGCTTTTAAATTACACTTCTGGTAACCATGGTGAAATGCGTGGTCCCATTTCTTATGAATAAAGACCTTCCCAAACATCTTAGAATGTGACTGCCCATGAGCAAAAACTTATTCTTTGTCTTCCTTTCCCTCTCTGCTCTCAGCTCTAACGCATCAGAGCCACATGGAAAAAAAATATACTACTCACGGAATTATGAGGTGTAAATATGCAGTCAGTGCAAGGAGATCAATCCATACAAAGCATTCACATATATTTGACTAAACTAGCCCATTTTTGTCCAAGCATGTTCATTCTCAGGAATCTAGATTTTCTGAACATCTTTGTGTCCGTTACAACTCTCAAATTGAGGGTTTCCTCTTGACTTACAATTTCTATTCATAGGTCAAATATTCAGCTCTAACAGCTTCACCACCAGTCTCTTACAGATGCTCTGTATTTCCCTTTTAATTCTCCCTCATTTACTCAATTATCATTCTGTTAATTAAACACCGAAAGTGCCTTTACTTTCTTCAGAAAAACACATTCCTGCTTAACCCTTGATTTATATATGTATCTCTGCAGGCTGTTTCAATGAGATTAGAGCTTGCACACAGTTTTTGTTCTTGATTTGTAGAAATTATTCTGAGGAAACGTTGTGGTATAACATCAGACTTGCTGCCTGCCATTCATAGTGGAGTTTCACCTAGCATAGTTTGACTGCTGATATAATTAATAGTCTTTAGTAACCATGATTCTCTGGTTGTTAACTTCAAAGACAGCAGTAGTTTTATATTCTTTCTGTGACTTGAAACAGCAGATGGTTATCATAACACTACATGATTTGGAAGTGGGGGGCCTGCCCAGGAGACATTAATTGAGGATGGCGAGAGGGACTTCACCAAATCTACCTTGAATCAAGCTTTGTATGGGGAAAGGATTATATGTTTTTTCTAATTTCCTCTCCATTTCCATCTGCACTCTGTTGAATTCAGATTATTGTATTATCCAGCTTACATTAAAATACATTCTGTATTTCGCCTGTCCCAGAACCACCCAGTGCTTAGCGACTTCCAGCTGAGGGGTTTGTCTTCCACGAGGCTTATATGGCTCCATTTGCACCTCCTGCTCAGTCTGAGGCAACACCAGGATTTATGCCTGTGTGCAAGCACAAAAGCATGGTATTTCAAGTCTATTCACAGGTCTTCAAACCCCCTGAGAAGTACATCAATGTTACTTTTAGTTCTCCTGCCTCTTCATTTGTATGCCACATATTTGAAAAATACAGACCAGATGTTGTATAATAGCACGAGACACAGCAATTAGGGTACCTCTTTATGGCTTCAGAGGTGTGGGTATGAGTCTCTGCTCTGCTCTTGTGCCAAAATTTACTGCTGCTCTGTACAGATGTACATGGCTTTCTCCTCCTCCTTGGCTAGCTGCCAAACAAACAAAGACACCTGTGTTGCCCACATTGTGGTCCAGTGTGACAGAGGAGGCTGTGCAGCCATCAGGGAGTCCTCTGGCCCTGGCTGTGTGTGTGCGTCAGGTTGCCACTGAAGGACCAGAGCCTGTAGCCTCCCGCACTCCTTGGAAACTACCATCTGGTTAGCAATTTCAGTGCCTGCTGCACCACTAGCTACAGAAGCCTGGTGTACCTTGAGACCACCACTCCCTTGCACCAATGAGATGCTGAAGGGTTTTCTACAGGTAAGCATAATATGGCACACTCTGTATGTGTTAATGAGTACTGGTGAATCCAAAAAGGAGGAAAACATTATATGGCTTTCCCCAAAACCAAAGATACCATTTAACCTGCCTTTCAAGACTTGTGATGTAAACTTGAGAATGGCATAGACCCCAGGTCACAAGAAACAAAAGCTATTCTCATTTTACAGACCAACTTTCCCATGATTAAAAAACAAGTCAGAATTAAAGTCCTTATTTTCTCCTACATCCCACTGCTGCTCCTTGGCTGCAGGCTGTAGCAGCTCCACATTCTCACTGTCTCAAAATCTTGGCTTGGTTTATGATGAGCCTCTTCTTCGCAACATCTCTACCAAGAATATAAACATTTATACACCCATTCTGCAGGTGGGGAGATTGAACAACTTGCTAAAAGACACACATAGTGTTCATAGTAGAAAAAGGCAGGGAGCTTAAGTACCTAGATCACTAGACTATAGCCAATCCATTGAGCTCACCATTGAGTTCATCTTCCTCTTAACTGCAGCTGAGCTCACAGTAGCTCTGTGAGCGCTGCTATGCCTGCCAGAAGATACTTCTTCCTGACCTTCCCTGAACCTCTGCAAGAGGGGGTACCTTACAGCAGAATTCCCAGGCAAAATTGTGTGATTTACAGAGATGGATGCGCATACCTCTGGGATATCTGAACCAAGTTGAGATTACCAGCCCTTCTTGCCCATCATTAGACTTGAACACAATCCATTTGATTTTTCACCAAGGACTGATAATGGCAAGATATTGTAAGACAAAGATTTCACAGTAGTGCTTCTTCCAAGGCTGTGCACAACATTATACTAGCCTGACTAACCCACTTTCAAGTCATTGCCCCAGTCAGACCCAGGATACAGATAAGCCTACAAGAAGAAGTTGGCCTGAAGCCTTAGGAGGGCATACTGCTGCCGTGGGACTCCCAGTCCATCATTCACCTCCCTGCGAGTCAGTGCAACAGCATTGCTTTGCTGAGCTCTGAGCAACACAGCCTGGGCTTCCTCTGTTCTAAATTTCTGAGGATTTCTAGAGCAGGAAAAAACCTCTCACCAGCCCCTTTCTTTCTTTTTAAATAAGAGAATCATGGCTAAGGAGGTACATGTTTAATTAATAGGTATACAGTTATCTAGCAGTCCATACTGTATATAGCTCTTCATATGCACATCTGATGAAACTGTTATAGACTAGAAAAGGCTTCTTGTTGCAAAAAGCTCTCAATGTAGGTTAAGGAGTCTTAACATAAAATCATATCTATACAAATGCATTAGTTGACTCTCACTCCCATTTTATTCAGCAGATACAAAGACTACTGCACTTGTACAGCTGCTCCGTATCTGTTCTGATCTTTGTACATTTGTACCTCAAACATGAGAATTTATCTGAGGCTTACAGTTCGTCAGTCAACAGTTCATAAAGTTTTTCATCCAACTGAAGAAGAGGAAGAGCATCACGTAACTCAGGTGACCAGGTGGAAAAAAATAACAGACAACGTTTGATTTATAGCAAATCCAAAAGATGCAGGTTTTTTAGACAAATGATTCCCAGCACAATTACAAATAATGAATGAAGGTACAAATACCACAGTTTGTGAAGGATTTTGAAGAGGAGTGGGGGGGGGAGGGGGGGGGAAGAGAGGTTAAATTCACTAAAAATAGTGCAGCCAGCCTTGGATTTAAAATGTAAACAGCCATGTTGTCACCAAAGCAGCAGAATTTCATTTTCTTACACCTTTCATACATCTCAGCACCCAAGTTTTGCTTACTATTTAACATATTCCACAGAGGGTTTTGCATCTGGAAGACTGTTGCTACTTACTTTGCCAGTGCATTTAAGATAATCCAGAAGTTGCTTTACTCCAAGAGATTTAAAAAAAAAAAAAAAATAGCAACATCATTACTTCGTTTATTTACTGTGAAACCCAAAGGAAATATTTCAAATGTATCATTTATTGAAGCAAAAATGAAAAAAAAAAAGTACATTATGCTTTTGGAAATCAATTTTCAGCTCTTTTCTCAGATGGATTCATCAAAGACATATCAGGGGGCTTTGGGGGAGTTATAGGACTTTTTGCTTTTATACTATTAAAAGTCAATTTTCTCTGTGTTTGCAATTGATTTAACATAGCCTTTAGGATTTTTGATGCACAATTTTAATTCTCTGAAGAAAGCATGGCCATTTAAGTAATCTAAATAGGACTAATGTTTCCTTAGTCTTAGCTGCTTTTTTATTGTTCATAAGGATTAAAATAAAGTGTGCTAAATGTGCAAAAATATTTTCTCAGTCTTTATGGCTGGATGTTATAGTAATTCATGGCAAAAGATAGCTAGACTGCCTCCAAATAGTAGCCTAGAGTTCATGGTCAGCATCAGACATTTCAGTTGAAGAAGCCATATATCATACCAGGAAAAAAGTTTCCTCCTGATCTCTGAGTCAGAGGTTGGCGGAGAGCTCCAACTTCCTTCTCAGCTTCATGTTTGTTTTGGTTGTTCACAGCTAACACTGTGAATACCTTAATTGTCTGCACCCAAGTCCTTTTGAATTTTTGTTGAATTTTGAAAACAAATCACACTGTCTGGCAATGAGGCTCACTCCACTTGCCACTGCCAGTAAGTACCAAGTTAAAAAGGACAGGTATTCAACTAAACCACCTCTTCATCTCACTGACTGTCCCCATGTTTCTGAGTGAACAAAAATGGGATGTCTGAACAGGAGCTGAAGATTTCACTCCAAAAGGTATTAAAGATGTGACAGAGAGGTAGGATCCAACATCATTTTGGGTGAAAGTACTCTGAAAGAATGGTAAAATAATTAAGATTTCAGTGCATGTATCCTTTTTTTTCCATAGCAGAAGAATCCAGATACTTCAAGCTCTTTAAGAAAAGAGACAGTAAAAGGTGAAAGACAAAAGTTTGAGCAAAGGGTCAGTGGCAGGTCCCTGGGACTGATTATCTCTTTGATATCCAGGCAGCAGGGCATGCAAGGTGTCAAAGGATGTGCAATCACCTCTGCTGAGCATCTAATCACCACTGGGTCTGATCAGTGGAGAACATGAGGTGAGGAACCAGGAGAGGTCAATAAGCAGGAGCTACAAAGTGAATCACACTGCTTTACACAGAAGGTGAAAGAAAAAAAAAAAAAACAAACAAAAAAAACCCCCACAACCTACAGAAACTGCTAGTAAAAGAGATGGAGAAAGCAAAGAATCAGTAAAACACCTAGGAGGGAGGATAAAGAAATAAAAATGGCAACAAAGAAGATTTAAACACTTTTGCCAAGTCTATGGGAGCTCATCAACTTTACAGAATGTCTTCTCACAGAAGCTGTTTCCCCTGATGCCAGAGAGTCACAGAGTCACTAAGGTAGGTAAGAAGAGATAGGTCATGGGTCACCATCTGTCCCTGAAAAACAAGAAAATGGCACAGAAAACATCAATTATAAACATCAATTTATAAATTGATCAAATTTATAAAAACATCAATTATAAAACATGCAAGTGTCTTTTCAAAGAAGTGGGAAGGACAGGTGGGAGATACCTCACTAAAATGTGTGATCACCCAGGGGCAGGCACAGTTTCATTTAGGCAAGGAGCCCTGCCTCGCTGGGAGTGATGTGTTTGGAGTTAGAGTACTTCACTGACCAAGAGCACTGCAAAAATCATGATCCCTGCCAGCTCCTTGTTATCTGCACAAGACACACTGGGAGAAGGAGAGTGTGCCCATGCTTTAGCAACCTTGATGCAAACTCCAGCCCACCTCACACCTTAGCTCCACACTTTCACTGGTTTAAAGGACCATATTGCTCTATTCAGCGGTGATGTGGAGGCATGCTTTCCACCCTGTCTACATCGCTACCTGCACAGTGCCATCCAACAAACCTCTGTACCTGGCAGATGTGGGGGTGCACACCATTAAGTATCACCATCAGGTCCACCAGAGTACTGTGTGTTCCTATGTTTCCATGAACAGGTTTCATTGATGGCAGATGTGCTGGTATAATGCCGTCACATGGTGAAGGCAGGGAGAAGAGGGTGGAGGCTCTCCAGGGACATGGCCACATCACTGCCATATGGTTCAGGATGTCCCCACACTGGGATGGACAGGACTCATGAGGAAGAAGTGCTACAGGTCCCTTCCCTGCCCCAGGCCAGGCTACAGCCCCCCACACTTTGCTTTTCTTCATGAGGAATAGGCAGACAGCAGTATTTCAAAATATGCATAAAAAGAATTGTTTTCAGAGTTGATTGGCATACCTGTGGTCAGGGGGAATGTGGGAAAGCAATATATGCACATGTGCATAAGGACATGCATTCCAGTCTCACAGGGATTGAAAATTACATTTCCAGAATTAAAATGGAAAAAATGTGACTCCATTTAATGATGGTCACATGTTTTGCTCTACATTCCTAAATAAACCTGGGTAACCACAAGATGTCTTCTCTTGTGCTGTTAAAGGCTGTATTTATCACAATCTGTGGCAAGTTCAGAAACAAATCCCTGTACAACAAGATGGATACTTACTTCTGGATTGCTCTTACCTTCCCAAGTTTCTGCAAACGCACTGTTATGTAAAGGTACCTAGTGGCTATTTGGATGTTTATTAATGCAGTATTTAAGCAGCACTATTGTTTTTTCCCCAGTTACAAGTCGCACATTTGTTTGCCACTGTTTTCACTGCTTGTATGACTGCTAAAACTATATATTCAGGATAATGAGGTTTCTAGCGGTTTTGAAATGTTATTTAAATGCTGATTTCAGAAGTACTGTTTGTAACCTCTGTTAGGTCTGCAGAGAAAGCACAGTTTCCAAGAGGTTTATATCAGCATAAATCTGGAGGTTTGTTGAAGCATTGCATTCAGAGCAAAACTTTGCCACTTATTTAACTAGATACGTACAAACCACTCACCTACCTAAAAAGTAACCTGCAACAAAATACACTGACAAGCACAGAAAAGTATCTCAGTTAAATGTGAACCCTAAGTCCCTTTAAAGTTCTTTTTCTCTCATTTCCCATCATTGTCCTTTGAGTTTGGAGGAATTTTTCTGCATCCAGTCCAGATTGGTTTCAACCCAACTCAGAAGTACTTCTGTAAATACAGTTTGCTGTTCTGTAAGCCTGCTCCTGCATTGCAGGGGTGGGAAAATGGATGAAACTTTACGTCTGGTTTTCTAAAAAGCCAAGGTCTGTAGCCAGGTATGTGGCTGGGCTGCTGGATGACATCATGTAAGTCACTCTACCTTCTTCTGCTTCAGATTCCCACCTGTTTAGAAACATAGCCCTGTGCATACACAATGGGGCCAGAGTAAGGAGTACTGCAGCAGGTCCTACCCTGGTTCTGACACCGCTTTCCTCTGTGACTCAACTCACCCCTCTTTGCCTTCATTTCCTATGTCTGCTGTGGTATTAATTGTGTTTGTGGTATTAATTGTGTTTGTGGTATTTAGCCCTGGTGCACCTCCTACCAGAATACTGTGCTAAATCTTGCTGTCTACCATGTAAGAAAGACTCTGAATCACAGAATTACAGAAGGATTGAGGTTGTAAGGGACCTCTGGAGGTCATATGGTCCACCCTCCCTACTCAAGCAGGGCCACCCAGAGCCAGTCACCGAGGACCACATTCAGATGCATTCTGAATATCTCCAAGGAGGGAGACTCCAGAATCTCTCTGGGCAACCTATGCCAGTGCTCAGTCACCCTCACAGGAAAAAAAAGTGTTTCCGAATCTTCAGAGATGAAGAAGCACCCTGTGCTCCACCTTGTGCTTCATCTTGTGCCCATGACCTCTGGTCTTGTCCCTGGGCACCACTGAAAAGAGCCTGGGTGCATCCTCTTTGCACCTTCCCTTCAGGCATTTGTACACATTGATGAGATCCCCCTGAGCCTCCTCTTCTCCAGACTGAACAGTCCCAGCTTGCTCAGTCTTTCCTCAAAGGAGATATGCTTCAGTACCTTAACCATTTTTGTGGCTCTTTGCTGGACTTTCTCCATCTCTCTCTTGTACGGGTGAGCCCAGAACTGGATGAACATCTACAAATAGCTGAGAAAAAGGCCATCATAATTATAAAAGACAAAATAACTGCCATTAGAGATAGAGACTTCAGGAGTAGTTAGTTTATCAAGGAGAAAGTTAAAGATGAAGTTCAATAACAATTCTTAGGGACCAAGATAGGGAATGCAACATTATTAAAGTGCTTGTAAATTCATCAGACAAAAGTGTAACAAAACCAAACAACCCAGTTTGAAAGGGGATAGAAGAGAAATGAAGTTCAGTGCAATTATTTGTTTAACAGTGGCAGCAATTAGTTGCACAATTCTGTGCAGCTGATGATTAAATCAAGATCAGATTTTTTGTCTTTTTTAAACTCTTGTTCCAGTTCATATAAAAAGTCCTAAGGCCTAGGTCATGCAGTAACTCAGACAAAATTATTACAATATTACCTTCTGGCTCTATCATCTGTTCTTTTATATGAGCTGACATTCGCTGTTCTGATGATCAGGCAATTAACATTGCAAAATACCTGAAAAATACCTGAAAATGCCTAAAATTCAGCAGTGCTGAATGTCTTGAGTTAGTCTTGGCCTCAGTCTCAGAACAAAAGTCTCAAGATCACCACCTGTCTCTAAATGTACCCGCCTCTATAACAATGCAGAAACAAGACAAAGAAGAATTTGGTAACTTAAATGACAGTCTGGTATAACCAGCCTATCTCACTTGTGTGCTCATCAGCAGTAATACTAAACTGCCAAACACAAGATGATAAAATCTCTATACTGTTGACCATGATCAAGTGTGTTCATGAGATATGGTCATAAGAAACTGAAGCATCTCTAAAGGAAAAGTGTTACGGGGTTCTTTATCCTAGCACAACTGCTTAGAGTGTCGAGGTTTGCATCTACTCTGGAGAGGATTCCTTTGAAAAAACTTATTTGAATATAGCTAGGAGCTGGAATAAATTGACTAGCAGGGGTCAAGTTGCTGCAGCAACGATCTGTTTGGCTTCTAGAGACAGTCTACCAGATGTACCAAGCAAGAGCAACATTTCTGAAATCGCCTTGATAACAGGTTTCTGAGGGAGACGTCCCCTTTAAAGCAAAGTGTTCAGATGCCATTTACCAAGGTATGCCATGAAAGGACAGGAAGGCATTAGAACAGAAAATACAACATATGTTAATCATCTGCAATATAATCACTTTTGTGTATAGCTAGGAAATGAATAGTTTTGTGTAATGCTAAGCACAAGGCTTTGACTCTTTGTAGACAGTCCTTGAACTGAAACAATAAAGAAAGCAGCATGCTGTTTGTCATTCTGTTGCAGCTCTCATGACAGCAAAAATAAGCTTTAGGAAAGTTCATGTCTAATTTTCAGACTTGGCTGCTATCAAGAGATTGAAAAGTCTGAAGAATTTCCCTATTGATGAGGCATTCTCAGTACCTTTGTTTTATTTACCAGACCAAACCAAATGTCCAGCCCTGATCCAGAACCATAGTGCTATATGGAAGTTTGGATGGCACACGACTGTGGAGGGAGATCTGCTCATCAAGAATATGCAACCTCTTAAGCCAATGCCAAAATAAGCACTTTCAGAGAGGACATGGATTTATTTTACAGACATGGAGTATAATCTTCCCAAAGCCATGGCAAATCCCATGTATAAAGCCTGTGTCATTCCTGCTGTAGTATGACAGAAGGAAGTGGGAGTCAAACATCTACTGTTTGCAACCCATCCCTGTTTACGCTCACAGCTGATATAGATACGCTCCCATGGCTTCTCAGGAACTGTGGCCTCTGGAGGTCTCACAAGCTAGTAGGAAGGAAACCGTGTAAACCCACGAACAGATTTTTTTGGTTTGATTTGGTGCATATCACCACTTACTGGGGGTAGTGGCACCAAAATAAAAAAAAAAACCACTGCCAAGGAGAGCTCTCACCTCACTTAGAAATGGTTTCTCTAATCCTCTTGGCACCCTAGTTTAGAAACCTTCTGCTTACACTGCTTCCAGTTACACATCCAGATGCACAGGAAAGCAATAAGCTTATAGTCCTCCTTGCCAGTTTCTAGAGTCCCTGTTCTTCATTCATTCAGTGAAAACTCAGATCTCGACTGAAGTTTTTGGAAGATTACATAGTCCCTAAGTAGAAGGGCCAAGTTTTAAGGCGAGGTTGGATGGGCTCTGAGCAACCTGATGTAGCTGAAGATGTCTCTGCTTCTTGCAATGGGGTTGGACTAGATGACCTTTAAAGGTCCCTTGCAACCCAAACTGTTCTATGATTCTATATCAAGATAAGAAGTGCAGTGCCTCAGCAGGAGCAGCTCATCTCCACCTCACCCAAGGCTGAAACTACGTCCCTTTGATGACAGACATCAATTTAGCTCATTTGCTACAGCCAAGTGACTTTAAAAATTATATAACAGGGTGAAAAAAGATTCTGGAATTAAAATTTAAACTATGTTTGTTTATAAGCTAAGCAAATAGCAGTATTAATTACTGTGTCCAAAAACCCTGCTAATGAGCATACAGACAGCTATATCAAAGTCTTTTCTCCTCACACACACTATTAACTCTTCTCTCTCCTGCTCTTGGCATCACTTGTTTTATGTGCTCCACTATAGCCACTGGAAATTTTTGAAAAGGAAAGGTTGGAAAAGGCTAAAATTAAAAAAAAAAAAAACAAACGTACTAATATACTATTCTCAGTTAACAGAAGAAAGTGAAGAAGTGAGGGAATCTGATGCACACAGACATCTTAAAAATGTAAATAGAAGAGTTTCTTAGTTTGGCAGAAATCCCGTTAGTGAGTCTACATATAAATGCAGGAGTTTTGAGACTGCCCGGTGTGGATGTGCATGCATACGTATCAGCTGAAAAACATCAGCTATGTTTCCCTGTGGTCCGTAAGTAGAGCTCCGTAAGTAGAGCTGGCCCTCAGCACAGAGGCACCACGCCATCCTCCACAGCAGGGAGCCAGTGCTGTAAAGGAGAGCTCAGAATTGTCCTGACAAATGGGAGGAATGCTGCAAAAGGGAGAAGGATATAGTGGGGACAAACAAGCAAAGCACGACGCGTAGGCAGCAGCACATCAGCTAGGAAGGAGCTGCTGGTGGCAGTTCAGCAGAGCATGGGCTGGGGCTCATGCCACTCACAAGCAGAGCACAAGTCCATGATGTCTGGCTGGCACAAGAAAGTGCATACCAAGGTATATAAGCACAGTGACAAAACTTTTGGCTTCTGCAGCTTGCCAGACGCCTGTATGCATTGCTGTGAACCCCTGGCCTGAAGGCAAATACAGACCAGCTGGGCACAACATAGGAGAGTACCATGAGTGGCCTAGAAAACCTATCCTCTGATGGGAGGTTGCAAGCAGAGCAAAGTGGGGCTGTTCTCCCAAATGAAGAAGACACTTTGTGGTAGAAGAAGGAGGGGTGACAGCAGTCTTCAAGTTCATGAAGGCCGCAAAGAGAAAAGGAACAATCTGTTCTCTATGTCTGCAGGAGATCAGACAAGAGGAAATGGATTTAAATTGTGCAAGGAAAGTCGTGAGATAAGCAACTGGAAAACTCTAAGAGGAAGTCTTTAAGAGAAACATCCCTGGGTTACATCCCATCCTAGGGCTCACTACAATATATTTCAACAATTGCAACATTCAGAAAGCACAGACAATGTAAAACACGCATACATACACATAGCATATACAAACAGGTATAGGTATATGATAGAATTATAGAATAGTTTGGATTGGAAAGGACCTTTAAAGGTCATCTAGTCCCAACCTCCCTGCCACGGGCAGGGACACCTTCCACTTGACTAGGTCACTCAGAGCCCCATCCAACCTGGCCTTGAGCACTTCCAGGGATGGGGCATCCACAACTTCTCTGGGCAGCCCGTTCCAGTGTTCCATCCATCCTCATGGTAAAGAATTTCTTCCTTATATCTAATCTAAATATACCCTCTTTCAGTTTAAAGCCATTACCCCTTGTCCTATCACTACATGGCCTTGGTAAAAGTCCCTCCCCAGTTTTCTTACAAGCCCCTTTTGGGTGCTGGAAGGCTGCTGTAGGGTGTCCCTGGAGCAGTCTCTTCTCCAGGCTGAACAACCCCAACTCTCTCAGAGCCCTCTGATCATCTTCTCTCCCCTCCAGCCCTCTGATCATCTTTGTGGCCCTCCTCTGGACCCACTCCAACAGGTCCATATCCTTCGTATGTTGGGGACTCCAGAGTTGGACGCAGTACTTCAGGTGGGGTCTCACAAGGGCAAAGTAGAGGGGGAGAATCACCTTCCTCAACCTGCTGGCCACGCTTCTTTTGATGCAGCCCAGGATGCAGATGTACTTGCAGGGCTGCAAGTACACATTGCTGGCTCATGCTGAGCTTCTCACTTACTAGTACCACCAAGTCCTTGTCCTCAGGGCTGCTCTGGATCCATTCTCCATCCAGCCTGTATTTGTGCTTGGGATTGCCCCGAGGTATGTAAAGCATCAACTGATGTCTGAAAAAGGCACTTAGCCTAAAGTCTCAATAGTAGCATCATTTTTGTGAGGATCAAAAGTCAAATTTACAAGGTACAAAGGACATTCAGCTGTTCAAAGGTCATTTTCAGGGGGAACTGGATGCTAAACTCTTTTCAGTTAAAATCTCATATCCTTTCCCCTTCTGATTTTCTTTTTCACCTCTAATAGGTTTTGTCTATGAATGCTGAAAGTATAGAGACAGTGCCTAAAATAATCTGAAATGCACACACTCCTACTAGATATAGGCAAATGAGGGTGCCCGGCACATTTGCAGAAATCCTGTCATGCACTATGGAACGGTCATGTCAAACTGAGACCTTCTCTCCATTTCTGTGTGGAGCGCTGGCTCACATCCAGTTCAGACAGAGTAGCTGAAAGTCTTTTCTCTCTGATGTTGTTTAAAAGCCTAAATGCAATGAAGTACTAGTCTGAGCCCATTTCTCAGTGAGCAGAAGTGTCAAAAAGCCACCATCAGAACCAGATCTAATTGGAAGTCCCAGTAGGGAAGTGAAGAAATAGATAGACAGGGAGACACAATACCCTGCCTCCTGTGGTACTTGTTACAAAACTTTCTGCAGCAGTGGCTCCAACTTTTGGGGCACTGAATTTCATTTGCTTCCCACCCACATGAAAACCCCCCACACTCTAATATGGTTAACCAGACACTTCACTGAGACTGCCTATTTTCCCCCCCGTCTTTGCTGTCAATGAACTGTCACTGTATGAAAAGCCACACGATGGCTCTACATTCTTGCCTGATTATATACAACTTCAAATGCTTGACTCCAAGCCAGAGTCATGGCCATTCTGGCCTTAAGAATGCCATGGCTGCATTTATATATATTTATCCTTTTCACTATGTACAGAAGCATACAGCACAATTGAGCACAGAGTTATAGGGTCAAACACTATCAATTCTGCAGCTGAAGCCTTACCTCCCCACAACTCACTCCCAAGTCACTCTCTATTAAACAGCCACAAACCCAAAGCCTTGATAACATGATTATAAAACCACATTATTCAGCCTAACTAAGTTTGCTCAGGAGCTTTGTGTGCATTTTTGGCACACATAACAGTGATGAACTCATGTCAAGCTAGTACAAAAGGCATAGGGAAGTACTGCTGTAGGTAATCAAGTTGCCAGCCTAGAAGACCTGATTTTGGATAATTGCTACACCACAGACTTCCTCTGGAAAAATGGACAAGTCCTACTGATTGCCAGGAGGTGAGTGCCTCACTTCTCTACCTTCCTTTCCAGGCAGAATTACTCCACCCCAGGCACTTCAGAAGGCAAATCTGTTTAAAAAAAGGTACACAGATACAACAGTAATGACGGACGATAATTAGGTACCTCCAAGCAGCTAGAGAAAGCATTACTTTATTTCCAGTGGTTATCTACAACTGTCCATGAATGTGAACTGCCCTGTATATGTGCTAAAACAAGAAGTACATATTTCCTTTCAAGAGCTTACAGGAAGAAAGGGCTTATTTTATAGCATCCATCATTACAAGGTTTCTGAAACCTTCCCAGTAGTAGTAACCAAAAAAAAAAAAAAAAATCACAAGAGGCTCATTTTCCTCACTAATTTTCTTCCCAAGGCATTCATAAGTATTCTTCTGCTGGTTTGAGCAGTTGAGTTTATTTCCTCATCCCGTTTTCCTCTCCCATCTCTTTCCCTGTCCTCTTTACTTATTTATATTTCCTCACCTCCTTTATATTTTTGTCCTCCTTTTCACCTCTTGCTCTGTAATTCATTGTGGTCTGCACTGAAATTAAGTCAAAGCAGCAAATTTTGTGTTTCAACCTGAGCACAAGATCAGTTGCCCTCATCTCCTCTGAAAATGAGTTTGAAAGCTTTGGTCTTGCTGCTAAAATTGCCCATATATGAAAAGAAGCATAAACCAGAGCGATATTAAGAATCGGCAACAAGCAAATAATAAAGAGTCACTGATGACAGGTTGTTTCTGGGCTCTGACATGGGCCCAGGACACGATCCAGAGCTAGGAGAGGACAACATATTTGGTACAGACAAAATTTAGACTGTGCAGCAGCATTTGGCCAAATAAAAAAAAAAAAAAAAACACAACACAAAAAAAAAACCCAAACAAAAAACAACCACCAAAAAAAAAACAAACCCCAAAAAAAACCCCCAACCCTTATTACACTGTCAAACATACCCTTTACACATCCTTTCCATGCAAAAAGAGACACACTGCACTCACAAGACCATCCCTAGCAAGGGAAAAGGTGGTAAACTTGTCTTTGGGAGGTTTTCCCTGGAAGGGTCTGGGTGGTCATTTTAGACACCCTTCTTATTAAAGGAATTGTCAAACCTCCCATTGGAGAGGGGAAGCAGCAGCAGATCACTTTATATGCAAGCACCAGGCCAAAAGCAGAAAGATGCCTGAACAAGGAAAACTCTAAACAAATAGTTCCCAGACAACCCATAAACAGAAATGTATCCTCAAAATCTGCTCAGGTAGTTTCAAGTAAATACACTTTGAGTAAGGAGTATTTGTACAGGTAATTAACAAATTATACAAAAGTCAACTACATACTTTCTGTAAATTCAGTTCTATACTAACTTGTATAATAACATCAATAGTCTGCACCATACATTAAGTTCTGCACAAAAAAAAATGGGGAAATAATATAGAGTGCCATCAGATTCCTCCTCAATTTTTTTTGTAGTACACTATTAGGAAATAATGTCTCTTTTTGCCACGTAAAGGAATTCTCATTTTGCTTTTCTAGTTCCTTGTCTTTACTGCAGACAGGAGAGCTTTGCATGACAGCAATGACGGGTGATGTGTAATACAGCTGCTGGTTCCAAAAATTTTATTTCTCTTTTTACATCCCTGGCTTTAAAGTCCCATGGCAACTGAAAAAATAATAAAAAACCCAACTGAATTACCATACTGAAAACTTCCACGTAATCCTGTTTATGAAGGAAGGGCTTTTCTTACAGCATTTTGCAAAGTTTCTCCCCAGTCGCTAATATTTTAATAAAATACCTTTATTATAATAGAGCATGCTAGGAATTAGACCTGGAACCTCTCTACCTGCAGGTTAGCAGTGTGGAATAAATATGCCAGTAAGGACCTTTGCAGGTGAGGTCTTTTTACTATTGCTTTCCCCTTAAAAATGTTTTGGTTAATTTCAAGTCTTGCACCTGCTTTGATTACTCATTTTACTAATTGGATTCTTTACCCCAGCAAGAGTGGAGGCCCTCTTTGCTTTACCCTCCTCAGTGACAACGCTTCCGTCAAGAATGCTTTAAGAGAGGAGCACTTTCCTTGGCAGCAAAGAAGAAAACCATGGTGTGTTTCACACAGAAGGCTGCCTTGAAAATAAAAAAAAATAAAAGAACTCACCTCGTATTTTATCCAGCATCTTCTGTGTCTCATCAGAGGAAATTAAAAAAGAAATTGGCTTCTTGAGAGGATAGATCAGACACCTTAAGGAACAGCTGCAATTTGTGTTTCTGAGAAATGAAAATTGAAAAGCAGACTAAAGTGGATATCGGGTGATTTATAAACCACCTTTCTCCATTCTTTCTAAGTGTCAGTACATTTGGTAGATCATCGATAGCACCATCTTTAACATACGATTTTTGAAACAAAATTAAACAGGCAACTCCGTGTCCCACTTCCTTCCCACCTCAGACAGAGCACAAGGGTGCTCAAAGGACCTCGCGGCCCCTGCTTGCACAGCACGAGGCACAGTTCCTGCAAACACGCTCTGCAAATCCATAGTCCCTGTACTATGGGCGATGTACACCAATTGCTGTAGCTATCAGTGTTGTTCGTGCCAAATGCTTGAGAACCACTTGTTTGTGAGCTTGTCCAAACACACAAGGCTTGTTCATGAGCAAAAATATTAAACGTTACTCCTTGACATTTTGTTGTTTTAGTAATCTAACCCCTTGGAAACTATATCAAGATCTATAGAGCCATTCAGCTCTTAATCGTAGCAGATATGAATCATCGTGTCAGTTAACACTGGGTGCATAAATCTCTGGCAATGGATTTATGACACCGGAATGTAATTCACCTGTATCAGCTCTTAAATTTTATTAGAAATGTGGGATTTGAGAAGAACAGACTTATAGATGGTTGCAATTTGAGTTGTGACCTGAACAAAAAAAAGTCGGAAACCGAGGCTCACAATCTGCCGCTGTGTTAAGTAACAGTTTCACGTTCACCCTGCTCGGATTAATTGCTTCTTTAATCTGCAAACGCTCACACACATGCGCAGCTGTGCACACGAATAGGGAGGACAGCCACCGAGGCTCTATCAAGTTTCATTATACCCTGTGCGCTTAATTGTCTTCATCACCGGAAACCATCATTTAATTTAACAATTTAAATACGGCAGAAATGCCATAATCACATTTAAGTATTAGAGACATTTATGAGCAAACAGAAATTATTTTAAGAGGAACATATATAACACTGCTGCGTGGATTTGGTTGCATGGTGAAGGTAGAAGATTCTTCTACTCATTCCCTGTGCCTGTAGCCAAAGCAGGGTAAGAGTCTGTGATAAAAAAATTTTGATTCATTCAGGTTAGCCTGGTGACACCGGCATACTGAGTCAAGTGCACTGTAGATGATTGTAATTGCAGATATTAATGAAGCTTTGAAAGGGATTCAGAATGACTCTAGATGTCCACACTGGCTAGAAGCTTATTTTGTTCTCGTATAAACGTGCCAGATCATCCAAAAAAATAATTCAGCTACTAGGGTCAAAATGCACAGGTAACACTTGAGTTCTTTTACAGCTTATACTCATGCCAGGCTTCTCTCTCCTTGGCTCATTTCCTTGTTCTCCCCCTCTCGTTTGATGGGGGAGCCTACTGAATATCAGAGCACTGCGTCCACACACTGATGCAGCCACGCTTTCTACTAAAAAGTTCAGTTTGCAGAAGCACGCTACAGCTGGCATTGTTGGGGAATGGGAGAAACAACTACTTCCCACTGAAGCCTTGCAAGTGAGACATTAGGTCCCAGCCTTGGAGATATGTCTGATTTGGATTTTCTCCACCACCACCCCATAATAACCTTGTTGAGTGAGTGGATTTTGCCAGTCAGGGACCTGCAGGGCACTAAAGCACAGGTGTCCTTGCATCCCCGTGGGCCTCTCTCTTCTCTGCTCCTCCAGATCTTTGCTCTGATCATAGGTCTCCCCTCCATGGGTCCCAATCTTCTGCCTAAGTTCACTTTCAAGATGCTCCATGTAGGGTTAAAATAGGTTAAACCAATACAAATGGCAGAACAGCCTTCAAGGCCCTCATCCTGAAGGGCAACTGTGGATGTGCCATGCTTGGGCAGGTGAATTGGGTCCTTCCATCACCAGCTGATGACTAATGGGACCATCCTGGTCACCACATCCAGGCCCCTTTGCAATGATGTACCAGGCAGCAAGCCTCCACCACCCTCCCAAGCCTCTAGATATTCCAGAAATTGAAAGGCTTCAGTCCAGAAGTTCCCCAGACTACCTGGGAGTTGAGGGCAAAGCCAACTTGGGCTCAGGGGTGCACTATGTCAGCGATGCTCAGCTGATATCAGGAAGGAATGGGTATCTGGGCAGGTGAAAGTGCCCTGGATCTGGAGGATCAACAGCCCTGAGCCATCCTGGCAGTAGGTGTTGAGGGGCCTGGGCTAAACCACAGCTCCCTAGGTACTGCTCATGGCATTACAACATCCCTTTAACCTGCCAGAAGATCTCTGCAGACTGTCTCATCATTGGAATGGCAGCCTGGCTCATTGAAGGAGAGGGAATGGAGGGGCAGGTTGGACTTGGGCATCTTCTCCAGCTCCAGCTCTGCTGGCCTCCCGTCAGACATTGGAGAGCAAAAAATTATACCAGCTGAAATCCTTCTTCAAGACTTCTAGCACAGCCCAAAACTTCACTTGTCAGCATGAAAGTGTGTCTTTTTCTACAGAGACCAGGCAAGTCACTCAGCAAATACTCTGCAGAAAGTCCCTGAGGCGTCGCGGTGCAATGTGTCAGCCCTCTATTGCCTCTTCCCAATGCCAGCCCTTCTCTGCATGAAGAGCTGAGAATGGAGCTGTTCTTCTCCCTGCTGTTAGTCAAAACTTTGAAGCATCCAACCGATACCAGTCTATCAGCCTTACAGTTATTTAAAGAGAGCCTGTCAGTTTATTATTAATAGCAGCAATTACATTATAGCAGTTAAAAGACACAAGTGAGATGGGGAACGTACCGCAGCCAGCATGAGAGATCTGTTCACGCCTAGTCTGTGCTAGAAGAGACTTTCAAGTGTGATTATACCGGCAAACCCTTCTAGCTGAGACCTGAGATACATCTTCCCATGGTATGCGCCGTAGATATGAGCTCACTCTGCCAGCTGCACATCTATAAGCTGAATGGCCACAGAGCCAAACTTCAGCTAATACATTCTTCCTCTCAGCAATATCTATTGCCCCAGTTTTAGCGAGGCGCTCATTTGTTCATGTCACTGCTGGCCATTTCGGAGCTTGAGGCAAAGCACACCGACATTTGCTTTTGGCACATCACTCAGGCAATACCACTCCCTCATTTCCACGGAAAAAAATACCACTTCCTCAAAAGAATTTAGATAACCAACAGTAAACCGCATTTTTTTTTTCCTGTACAGCTGCATCTAAACTAAGGCTTTACATCAGCATAAAAGCATTATTAAAAAAACAAATCTAACCAACATTATTTTACTGTCAGCAATTCCAACTGTAGATCTGAGCCACTGGGAGAGAATTGTCTTCCTAAACAGGCACTAATGAGTTCATGCTTTAAATGCTTTCTCAAATAAGAGAAACTGAGGCAGAAAGCAATTGAAAGACTCATCCAAGGTCATGCAATATATTTATGCAAAACATGACCCCACCTGCATTTTAGTCCATGGCACAGATGCCATGCAGGTAGCAATTTAATAAGATACGAGCCCCATCTGTTCATTATTGTCTCAACTGGATATTGCCATCCCCAAAGCTGAGCCACATTAATTGATTATGTGAATGCTCCCGGTTTGCCCCAATGCAAAGGCAGTCAATTTAATTTAAATCCTTGTTGGAGGAGATTTCAATTTGCTGGCTGACTTTATGCTGAAGCAGACAAGGAGCACTCACGTAAGTTTCATAACCCACTCCCACTATGTCAGACAGAGTGCATCTGTCCACCTCCTACCTCTCTGGCGATTTTTATATCAAAACAAATCAAATGGGAAATGTGCAAAAAGGAGACTTTTCTTGTGGTGCTATCCAGAGTTTTGAGTTTAACAGAATTTCAGCTAGCAGAATTTCCCAAATCTAACAGCATTTCTCAGTCTAAAGTATTCCCTGTTCTGGAGTTTCTCTAATTATCTTTCCAGCACCACGTATGCTCACTTTCTCTCCATATCTTAACCTGGGTAAAGAACACAGTTCACATCTTTATTACAACTACCAGCACTAGGCAGCAGTGGCACAGGCACAGAAGCTACAAGGGGGTTGGGGGAAAAGCTTTTAGAAACTCTTCCTAAATGCTGCATCCAATCTTTTTGACATTTTAAGTCATCAAAACTTCACTAGTGATATGAGAGGCTGCTATATTTTTCTCTCTTAACCTCTTCTTTCATTTTTATTAGTGGCTGGATTTTGATTACGTTACAGCTGCCAAAGACCAGCTGCCTCCACAGGTAACTGCATTATCATCAGAGGCAGCCACAAGTAAAAGCACTGTGTGTGCAAAGGGGTCACAACATTTACTGTTTTTTTTTTATTAACTACACGAGAAACCAATTCACCTGCACTCTTCTGGTGTTAAAATAATAGACATGCAAGCCCTTCTTGTGAGTTTTGCTCCTGGTATTGAACAATCCACTTACTTACCCTCTAAAACAGTTTCCCTCTTCTGTCCACAAAAACAAGACCACTTTTTGCACATCAGCCCTGTTCACTACAGAAAGAGATTATTTTTTTTTTTCAGTTTAAAGCTGGCATTAAGTTTTAGCTCTTTGTCCTAGCAGTTACAGTCCTGCTTTGTTTGCACTGGGGATATTTTTCTTTTATTCTTGGGAAAGTGAGGAAAAAAAAAAAAAGAATAAAATTCCATCTCCCAAACAAAAGGACATGAGCATAAGCCCTTAAGATGTTTTGCTCAACTGCAGAGACATTAGCAAGAAGTGCAACAGTAAATAAAGTGCAACAGTAAATAAAGTAAGTAGACGCTCATAGGCAACTGAACAAGGTGGTTTGAAGGTACACAAATTACTGCAAACAGCCCATTTCTCTTTCTTTTCCCCGTTCTACCCGGTCACTTGACCATAATGGTATTTTTGCTGTTCATCACTCTCTCTCCTCATCAATTTTCATTGCCCTCCACTGCTTCTTTATCACTTTTTTTGTCAAATCTACAACTACCTTTAGTTCAGATGTTTGCCATAAATTCTGGCGATAGACATCTAACCCATGAAGAATATAAATAAATTGGCTAGTTTTAAGAGGCAGTAGGCAATAATGTATTTTTTTCATATCCATAGATAGAGCTAATACCTTTGTATCTCTGCTGGAAAACTGACATTGCACTAATGCCCTTACTCTGACTGTTTGTCTGTCCCCCCTGCACCGTTTTAAGAAGTGAGCACATTTTGGCACAGTGAATAAGGACCAAATCACCATGTGACTTAAAACAGTCACCAGGAAATAAAAATTTCCAGCCATTCCATTTTGCATGCCCTGCAGTCTGTTTTACTACAAACGTCCATTAAAAAAAAAAAAAAAAAGGTTTGGTTTTAACTCTAAGCTTTGATAAAAGGCATTGAATGCTCCTAGTTTTAACACTCATGAACAGAACTATTTCCATTTTCAAAGATTAAAAAAGAGTTTTAGCTTTCAGAAAAAGAAATGTCAAAATCATTGCCTCCTTTTTCTTGCAACTTTGTGGTAGGATTTTTTTTGGTGGTGTTTTTTTTTTTTTCTTTTCATTTTCACGTTGATGTAACAGCATTGACTTTAGTGGGATGTGAGGTTTACTCCAGTGAAAACAATAGAGAAAAATCAATCTCTTTTTGCAGATATGTCTATTCCTCAAGCCAAAATGTGTGACTGGGAGTAAGTTCCAACACAAGGAGCCCCATGAGCCATGTACCCTTTCACCACAGTGCCACAGCAGAGCCAAACTGGTGGCTCGTTCCCAGTTCTGCTTCATCTACCCAGACTGAAAAAATAAACCTAGGTCCACGCTATGTATAAAACAACACTGGTGATAAGGAAGTCTGTCCTTACGAGAGACTACCAGATCCATGGTTATCTGACATAACCAGGAATTTTCAAATCTCTTTCTCAGCAGTTGAAATTCTACATGTCTTGGGCAAAACCTCTGTTTTAGTTAATGGCCCCATGGCTGCAGCCCTGCCATTCTCATCAACAGCAATTCATGATGCTATTCCCGGTAGCCTAAACTATAGAGTCACAAGCTGAACGCACAGCCTCATTTGACAATAAGGAGACAAATCTCTAGCTGCTGACAAACCTGGAAAAACATGGCCCAAGTATCACCAAAATTCTTAGAGGCCAAATAAAATGTTTTTTTTTAAAAAAAAAAAGTTTGAGCTACCATTTACTCTTTTTGAGGGGCACAGGAAAGAAAGAGAGGAATAGAGCGGAGAGCTCAGCTCATTGTCTGGTACTGTGCTATGTGGAAAGACAAACTCCTAAAGGTGTGCCAGCTGAAGGACAGGGTAGCAGCAGATGCACACATTCATGGAGGGCTCTTCTCCCTTTGTTTCTCATTTACCCTGGTCAAAATGAAATGGTAGGGCAACCCACTGGCTACCAGGGAGACCTCCCACCGGCCCCTACCTTCTCCCCATCCTCCCACTGGGGCAGGAGGCCCTGCAAGAGCAACAGCTGCATCTCTCACAGCTTTCATAGCTCATGTCCTCCAGAAAGAGCATCCAGTCCATGCAGTTACACCCAGAGGCGCTGCCTTCGCCTGTGCAAAGTGAGGGGCCATTGGATCGGTGGTGGGGCAAAGGCTGCTTCCTCGATGGCACATAACAAAGCCTGGATGCACTAGAGAGAGGCAGCCTCATGACCGGTGCAAGCAGGCTTGCTCCCTGTCTGACTGCTTCGTGCTCAAAACTATGATGGCACGCAACCTCCAAAACAGCCACTGAGGCTGCAGGTAACTAACTCCTGCTAGGGGCAAAGAGGGACAAGGAGAGGAGCAGAGAGGACTAAGCTGGCAGCTGAGGCCCTTTGCTTCAGAGAGGGACAGGCCCAGTGTCTCTCTCTGTCCTGATGGTGGCAGTTGTCATTGCAATTGCCATTGCCACCCCAAGGCATCCTGGCAGTGGCCACACAACCAGCGTGTTTAAGCAGCTCAGACATGTACATTTGCACCCACTTTAGCGAGTAGCCTGGTGCTGCTGCAAAACACTGGTTCGTTACACGCAGTCAGCACCCACCTTGCTTCCAGTCTCCTCCATCCAGGCAAGTGCTCATCGTCACCTCAGATCTTGACGACCTGCAAGTATAAACCAGGGCTGCCACTGTTATCACAGTGATGCACATGGGGTCTCTCCCCTCTACTTCCTCTCCTACCTGAAAACATTATTTCCCCTCATTGTAGCTACTTAGGCACACTTACAAAATGGGGGTTGGCGGGGGTGGGGGGAAAGGCAAGACATCAATTCAGAAAAACCAAAAAAGAGAGCTGAAGAGGGAATGTAAGTACTGAGGTGTTAACAGATTGTGATACACAAATGGAAAATATATTCATTACTGGGAAACGGTGTTTAACATTCACAATTCACATTCACTTTTCAGAGTTCAAAATGGCAATGCAGTTCAGCGTCTTAGAGGTTCTGTCTCTCGCCATCCTTTCCTCTCGCTCCCCATCAGAGCTGCCAAAGACAAGCAGTCCCCAGAGCACTTTGGCACTCACCCTAAGAGCAGGGCACCGCAGGGCCAAGCCCCCTACCTCAGGGCCACTTGGGTTCCCAGGGGACCCCCATCCCAGTCCTGAAAACCTGATGGGAGAGAGGACCTGTGCAAGAAGTGACAGCAGTTGATCAGTTGGCACGCAATGGCCATTTCAGGAACTGGGCTGTCTGTATAGGACAACCAAGGTCACCTTCCAGTATACACTCCATGTTGCTTAGGCAAACTTCGCCTGGTGTTATGTTTTAGGCACCCCACAGTTTTTACGTTCCCGGTGCCACGCGCAGATTAGCAGCCGCCACGTCGCCTACACACAAGCCTCTGCTTTCTGCTCTGTTATCAGGCGCCTGCCGCTACCACTGCCTGATTTAAAGACTGCCTGGTTCCGGCTGCATCTGTAATGCAGTCACCGGTGATGAATTGTGATGTCACAAGCACTAGATCACAGCATCACTGAAGGAATCAGGATGATAAAAGAGGGGAGAACACCTGTATTTACACACAAACATTTTCATAATCAGCAGGGCCAGCAAAGGCAATGCAGGGAAATAGAATTAGGCAGGAAAATAGAATTAGCATTATTTGGGTACTAACTGGAAGAAACTTGATGCTTTTTAACACTGAGTGCATGTGGTGTTTCCTGGAAAAGGATATTGTGTACTGAGACACTGGAGACAGACTGGGCAAGGCAAGAAAAGGGAGAGCTGAAAAGAGGCTTGTTTGTTTATTCCAGAGAGGGATGAAACTTGAGGCTCAGATCAGGTTTGCAAGAGCTTCCTTCCTCCTCACACACTCGCCCCTGTGGCCTCGTGGAAAGGACACCAGCCTGGGTAGCTGTGCCTAAACATTTTCTGCCCCTTACCCTTTCCCCTTTCCCCTTTCCCCTTCAGAGTAGGATGCCCGTAAGACAGAGGTGATGACTTCACGCTGTCAGGAACGTGCCTGATTTCACCTGCTTCTATCATGCAGGTACCGCCAAGAGGCATTTCCACTGGCACTTTTTAAATCTACACCTGAGTGGCATCCATCATTCACAGCTCTCTGCTTCCTCCCTCACGTCTCCCTTCAGCTCTCACAGCACTGCCGCTGCTGATCACAGGATCTTTGCTTTTGAAGGCAGCCTGGGGAGGGACTGCCTCCTTTTGGCTCTCTGTGAATACAAAATAATGACATGTTTTTTTCACTTTTGTGAACAGGAGCCATTCAAAAGACACGGTCCTCCTGACAGCTCCTGGAGAAATGATGCCCCAGTGACAGGTTTCTTTATAAAGCCTGGGCTCCTCCTGATGCCCATCTATGGCCCTTTGCACTATTAGGAGATGTTTACAGCCATTTCAGGGACAGCAGGCTCCAGGCTTTCAGTCTGCAGAAGAAACACAACTTTGCATTGAGCACGATCCCCTGATCAGGCTGTGTGATTTGGTCAAAACAAAATAATAAATGTACTATCCGATGGAGGGAAAATTTCCAGGAGTGCAGAGGTGCTTTTGAACAGCAGCTTCATGATCCTTAGCTTCAGGAGTATCACAGCACTGGCTAGAGGTAATAACTTTCAGAAGATCACCTAGCAATATCTTGACACAGCTGTGCTAACGGTTATGTTTATATATTTCTCTAGGTAGCCAGTGGCATGCAGGATTTAGGGGTTCAGCCTTGTTTTTCCTATTCTGCTATGAATTCCCTGTGCTACTTGAGAAGGCCAGTTTATTTTCATGCAGCTCATTTACTTTTATTTTGGAGATGAAGATAGTACTTTTCTGCCTCATGGACACCAGTGCAGTAGCTGTGAAGTTCCTGGGTGAAAAAGCGCTGTAGTAGTACTAAACTATCATTGTCAGATTCACAAACTCTCTAGGAATCCTTATCTACAGCCTCTAATTTTGCCTTTTGATGTCAACAATTGGTTTCTGAACTGTCCAACTTGAAACAACCTAAAGGGAGGCAGTTTACAGAAAGAAGCGCTTCTTGTTCCTCCCTCTGCTGAAACCAGAGGTGTTGGACTAAATCAGTCAAATGCTCAGCACTGCTGAAGGGCAGCAGCATGCACCCACAGCCACAGCTCCAGGTTACCTGGAAAGCTTAAATCCTTTCCTGGTCGTCTGAGTCATCCCCATCAATCATGTCCCCAGCCTTGGCTGTTTCCAGCCTCAGAGGCTTTGCATTAAGGGACAACTGAGGTGAACTGCACAAGGAGGCAAGGAGAACGACCATACTTCCCTGAGGCATCCATCAGGGGCCCACACAGCCTGTCAGCACTGACCGTGCTTTGCAAGGATGGAAAAAACACATTACAGTATGGAAAAGAGCAGCCACCTCACAGGAGCATGGCCTTCCCTTCCTGCTGCCAGCCCCACTCCCCTCCCCACAGTTTCCAGGTCAAAGACGCAGGGAAGAGCCAGGTTCATCCAAACCCTTCAAGCAGAGGAAGCTCAGGCTCAATGTCCTCACTGTTTGCTCTGCCTTGCCTCTGCTTTAACCCAGACAGCCACCCAGGCACTGTTGTGACAGCCCACAAAGGCTGGGCAGGGAGTCCCACGGCTTGCCCAGAAGTAGTGACTTTCCCGGCATTTAAATGGGAAAGCAAAAGGGGAGGGCATTTGAAAAGGGAGAAGAAAAGAAGCTGGAGTAGAGGGAGAGATGAGCAAGAAGCCACAGGGAGCAAGGGAGAGGCGGGAGTGGGCTGGGTGCTCCAGGGCTGCGCTGTCACCCCGCGGTGGCCTGGCCAACATCGGGGCCAATGCCAATGGTGAGGTCAACGCCAGCCTGGGCACTTGAGGGCTGAGCATCCGAAAGCCATGGGAGCCCCTGCTGAAAAACTAAGGGAGCTGTGAGTTTCTAATAAACTTTCAGGAAAGGGGGAAAAAAAAATTACAAAATCCAAACTTCAAGCTTATTCCATATAGCCCTCAGGCATGCTTGAGCAACCCCCAAAATGGGAACTTTCTAGGAAAAGGACACATGCATTTCACTTTGTATTGCACCAGACTTCAGTGTGGTATTTTCACTGGAGCCGAAGAGGAAATTAAGCCTTACTGGTGAAAACTCGGCACCTGTAGCTGTACCTGGCTAAAAGAAGTGTTTTCAGATTCACGTACCTGTTTTTCAAGAGGCTGAGAATAAATCTGTCTTTTTGTGAGATAAGAAACATTTCACATTTTGTTTCAAAGAGACCAAGTTAAATAGTTCTGCACAACAAGGGCAATGTTTCAATCACAGCCCCAGTAATAGATCCTCTATGCTGAACAGTCTTACGTAGCAATGACAATATAATCAATTGATGGATGAGTTAAAATCTTTTAGGACTCACTCAAAATACACTCTATATAGTAACGTAAGTGTGTCCATTTTCCAGATAGGCTGCATCCATCAGGAATATCAAAGCAAGGGATAGGGAAAGGCTTCTGAAACCATGAAAGATGCTCTGAATGTATCAAGTTTTTCTTTGCTTTTCTACTGTGCTTAATCTCTCCCATCCAACCTAGTACAGCCATTTGCCTTACAGAAATATTTAGTAATACAGAGAAACTACATAGGAGGAAACAGGAGTATGGGAATTAGATTATACCCATGGCCCAGATCCATCTGGAACTGGGTGTTTTATGAAGCCAGAAGAGACCATACCATTTCCTCACCTTCCTGCTATCATTTTTCCAACTTATCTTAAAACTCTTCTTTGTCCCACTCGAAATCCACCCAGGATTGGAAATGAGAGGATTATGCTAACACAGAGACTATCTACTCTGGCTAAAAACAGAACTCACTCATTCTAGCAGTACCCTGATACATTTGGCAGGCCTGTAAATTTGGGAATTAGACAACACAAGTTCTGAACCTCATTTTTTCCATACCAAATAAAAGATCTGAGTTTTACCCACCACTACCCAGAGCTGCAGTTGGCTGCATAATTCCTATTGAGCTGAAGCTCTGCACATCTTGTCATTTGTATGGTTTTGTACTATGGATACAAGGATTAGTAAGGATTTAGGATTTATATCTCATTTGAAAGATGAATAACTTACCACTTCATGTCTTCCACCAGTGGGAAGGTTAAGCAAAGTGCCACGCACTACAGTGCCCTGTGAACTCCCATCACCAGAGAAAGAGCTGGAGAATAAGCAGGTTTTATCCCAAAATCACTCTCTAGATCTGGTGAACAGAGGACTGAGGTGAATCAGAGTTTAGGAGGCTACACTGCAAACAGCTTCTACCATAGCATGCTGAGGAGGCGACCACTGAGGAGTAAAGATTTCCTTGGAGGCAGCAGGAAACCTCCCATGTTCCATGGGAGCAATGTCTCCCACACTCCCTCCCCTCAGATGTTGGGACAGGAGCAAGGAAAACTCCCTTTTGTGCTTCTGTCAAATTCACTCAGCTTGAAAGTTAGCTGCAGCACCCCACTCTCAGGCTGAGACAGTAGTACAAGAAGAGAGTCGATTTCTCAAGCAAGCTTAAATTTCAGCCACACTGCCATTCTCCCACACATTTGAACTCCCTTCTCCCCATTTATTTTTTCACTCCTCTCTCAAGAACCATGACAAGTCAGCTCTTTGTTTTTAGTACTTCAATTACTCCCTCACAGCACTTGAACTGCTGAGCCCTCCCACAAAATCAGGATAATGAATAATGTTCATCGTCTGCTTCGGTGTATCTCTTTCCCCCTCCCAGGCTTGTAACATGACTGAAGAGGCACAAGCACTGACAGCTGAACAAATCCCACGCTCTCACGGAGGCCAGGCACAGCAGCGTACCCTGGCAGCTTTCTCAAGCACTGCAGCCTGCTTTTCCGTGTTCGGGAGTCTTTCTCCCAGTAATTGGCTGTGGAGGACCCAGCCCCACTTGAGAAGCAAGGCTGCTAAGGAGCCCTGAGGTACAGGGATATCCAGCACAGCAAAAGGGGATGCTTCCCTCCTCAGTCCTCCCCAGAAGCGTTACTCCTCACACCACCCACATTAATAGTGACTTCCAGATAGGGTGACCAAGGCACAGAAAGGGGAAGGATGAGTCATTTCCAACCTGGGCTGCCTTTAGCAACATCAGCAGCCAAAATCAACAGCCAGCCAGCTTCTGTCTGTCTAGGTTTGACCTGGACTGTTTCTTATTAAAAATCCAGAAACACACACAGATATGTGTAATATTACATACAATATATAAAATATATTATATATTGCTGTTACTTATTGCTACAAAAGTCTGTCTCTGTCGTTACTGAGTCCCCCTCAGTCAGCCTGACTCCAGCACCAGGAATCACATTTACCTGCAGCCTGAGAGGCATCAATCACTTTGCTATCAATACCCTCACAATAAAGCCTTACAGTATTTGAAATTGTTGCTCAATTAATCGCCAGCTAGTTCCTGCCAAATTGCCTGCAATAGTTCTTCCTTTGGCATGGAAGGAAAGAATACGGCCCATTAAAGTGCTCTGAGGTCACATTAGCCTTGCACACACTCCATTACCCACGACCTTGTCTCTCCAGCAGAAGTCGGGAGCACATATTAGATATATGCCTTGGTCTTCCTCTGCCAGCGCCTAGAGGCACCAGGCTTGAGACAAAAGAAGGTCCTGTTGGGAGATGTGGGCCAGCCAGAGGGAGCACAGAGTCAGAGATGCTAGAGATGTTGTCCCTAAGCTCCAGGCAGGAACTTGCCTTGAGGGAACAACCCAGCCTAACAGGGAAGAGCGGCCAGAGGAAACTGCCAGAGGGCTGGGGGGAAGTGAGGGTGCCAGGTGAGGAGGTGGTAACTCATATAGTTCCCTGCCTCAGGCAGTAGCCTGGCCTGGTCACCTGGGGAATTGGGCCAAGGGGAAAAATGGTGTTCTACCTTACATGCTGCCATGGCCATATGGAGGTTGCTCCATTGTAAGAGTTTCAGGAGGATCAGCAGGAAGAGACACAGTGTGTTTTCCATGAGAAACACATGGGAGATTTTCTTCCTTTCTTTCTCTTTATGAGCTATAATAGTATCAACAGTGTTGAAAAAGCCCACAGAAACCCATCCAATTTGTTGCTGATTCAACAACAGAGGAAGGTTTTTTTCCACCTTTCCACCTACAAAGTGAGAAGTTCTCACTCTCCTTGCCAAGAGAACGAAGGAGAAAAGCAACTCCACATACCCTAGAAAACCCAAACTGTGTCTCTGTTTCCTCCAAGCACAAAACTCTGATCTGGGGTTACTCTGCAGCTTACCCAGGAAATGCACAGTGGAAGCAAAACCTCTAAAGTTAAACAAGAAGCTCATTAAGTGTTCAAAGAATATGAGGAACATTTGTTGAAGACTATCACAAAAATACTGGCTGTCATCATGGGTTAATGAAGATTTTGGGTAGGAAGCTGCTCTGCCTTACCTTCCTTTGAAAGTTTTTCCACCATTAACTTGCCTTGCTGGAAAATGAAGAACTGAACACAGCAAAACATTCTGCAAAGCCATCAACTTAGCAAAATTTTTATTAAAAACATTTAAAAACAATGAATTTTTTCATGGAACATTTCAGTCTTGAGTTTGGAATGGCTTTCAGTTTTGAAATGAAATTTCCCTTTTAAAAATGAAAAAATTGAACCTTGAAAATAAGTTTTTTGAAATTTTTACAATCCAATGTGACATATGAGACATTTTTCACATTGCCAATTTGCTGAAAAATACTTTTAACAGGTCATTCTAAACAGATTTCTATCCAAAATACTGACACTTTCACAGGGTTGTTGTGGGGTTTTTTACCTAGCTTAGTGAGGACTTTGTATTTTGTAATTTTTGTTTTTTTGGTTTTTTTTTGAATGCAGTTTGCCACAGATACTATTCATCCAGATAGTAATGATTTTTAATTAGTTGCTTTATCAGTCCTGGCTGTAAAAAATATCAGAAATATAAATGAAATGTCAATTAATACACTGCATTCTACTTGTGTTCTAGAGTAAAAAAAAAAAAAAAAAAAAAAAAAAAAAAAGGGAGCTCCAAGTTGCAAATTCCGTCTTCCGGAATTTGGTAGTTTTGAGAATCTGTAAAGGATATGTTCTCATTTCTTCTAAAAGTTATTCCACTCTTCAGCACTTAGCAGAAATACCTGAATACCGTGGTTGTCAGATCCTTCCAGAAAGCTACTTTTACTCCTTCTCAGACACAAATTTATCTCTATTGTTTCAATTTCAGATACGCCAACTTCCCTCTTACTGTATTGCCTACATCATTTTCCACAGGTGATATCTATGGGGAAAAAAAAAAAAAGACAGACTGAAAAATGGGGTAGGAGTGGTATAGAATAAATTCAATTTGGTATAAAAACATAAAATGCCAAGAGGTTCTAATTTGAGTAATTATTGTAACTGAATAAAATTCTCTATTTTTGTTAATATTGGCGCTGCTTTATGTAGTGTGTTATTTTAGTGCTATTTCTAGCATGGCCCACTGACATGAACATAGGGATCACCATACTGGTCCCTCTAAATATAGCACCTTCTAGCTGGCAGTGAGAGGTACCAGGTGCTATTATTAAACTGCCAGAAGATGGCAAATGATGAAACAGTGAATCCTTCTGGAAACCTGAGCAGGCTCCTGCTGTCGTGAGGTTTGAACACAGCCAGATTGCTTTGAGGCAGTAAGTGTAGCTCTCTTGACCCTCCAGGACCTTAACCTTCAAAACGGGAAGAGGGAGCCAAGGCAGCAAGGTGTGGGACTTGTGGTGCTGTCTACTTCAGCCTCCTGAGAGCCTATGTCAATGGATAGCAAGAGTAGCAAGAAATTGACTTTACTATCCTGAAACACTGGCTCTCGTGGCTATTTACAACAGCTTAGAAAGTCAGCATGGCATTCAATTATTTCCCTACTCCTCCAGAAAGTTAAAGAGGTAAGACAGAAGGTGAGAAACACATAAAGAGAAAACATTACTGGGATCTGTGCAATCTGCTGGGAGCAAAGCATCGCTATATGGCCCCATTCACAGCAGCATTATCTGTCTTTCCCTCCCAGCTCACCCACTGACTTGAAGCAATTTCAGTTTTAATGAATGCTTAAATTCAAATATCATCGCAGAACTATCCAAGACTCTGCATACAAATATTTGGTTTATGCCTTTTGTGCAAGGTGGCATCCTTTTCAGCCTGACTGGAAAGCAGCCCAGCCAGAACCTCAATGGGTATCAGCAGAGCCTGCATTACCCTATTTTAAACATTTGTACAATGCACACTAGCATCACAGGTAGTTTTGGTGCCTCGGTTAAGCAGAGCTCTGCTGGAAATGGAGCTTATGGACAGCCAATCCTTTCCTTGCTGGCAGTGGACTGAGGCGTCCAGTAAGCTCTATCTACCAACTGGCAATCAGGAAATGTTTTCATTCACAATGCCTCTGGTTGCTTTTCTCCTACAAGAGAAAAAAATAGCCCAGTTTAATAGCTCTGTTATTTTTTCCTTCTTGCATTTGTTATTTGACACATCTCCCTCAGCCAGACTTAATAATTTCCTCTAAAAAAAAATTAAATGGTCTCCAAGCCAGAAGTACAGAAGTTTTTTCTGTGCCTTTGAACAGTTTCCCCTCCCATGGAAACCTGGGGCCGGCCACAGAATATTGGCCCAGCTCATCACAGAGCAGAGGCAAAACTCATGCTGCTTGAAGACAAGGAGAAAGAACACAGGAATTACATTGATGGATTCAGTCTCTAATTGTTCATTAAGATAATGAGAACAAGCTATCAGAAGGATTTCTGAAAGAAGCATATTTGAAGAAAGAACCCCAGAGAGGGAATGAGGAGGCCTGAAAGCAAGAAATTTTGGAGATTAGGGAAAGAGGCGGTGCAGGAGACAGCTCAGAGGGTTGCAGAGGCGGGGAGGGAGGTGAGCTGCCTGCCTGCTGGGGGCAATGGGGAGGGAAGACTCTGAGAAAGCCTTTTCTTTCTTTTTTTTTTTAATTTTTTTTTTATTTTTTTATGAAAAGAATCTGAGGAGACTTGTCCCCCGGGTCAGGCACCACACACCATGGTTGTGAGTGCTCGTCTTCCCCCCGCACAAGATCCCCATTGGTCCGTGGGTATGAGCAGGACAGAACAAGGGCACCACAGGGTGCTCTCTGAGTGGACACAGCCTTGGCTTTGGGAGGGCATCTGGGAGGGGAAGTAAAGATCCGTGCTGGGTCCATGCCTCTGTGCTCCTCACCACAGCTTCCTCTTGCTGCTCCCAGCCCCCGCTCAATTAAAACCACACTGCTTAACAGGACTTCAGCAGAGATAAATCAAGGCAGCGGCTGCAGACACAGAGCAGAGCTTGCCAGTTGCTACAGCTTAGCACAGGAGGGTGCCTGCAGGGTCCAGGGAGCATGGTAGCTTGCCCCCAAGCCCAACACACACTCCCAGAAACCCTCCAGCAGCTGACTGTACATGCAGTCAACCAACCATCACAACCCTTATACAACTCACGCTCCCCCCACCTTTCCCAAATGCCAGGTCGTTCAGCCAGAAGCATCTCTCAGCAGCAGACTGTCCTCTCTGCCCTTCCTTCCCAGGCATCCCCAGAGGGAGTGGGAAGGGGGCTCCCCTCCGCCTCCGCTACCCTGCACAGGCAAGCGGGTATTTAATAAAACAGCACACCGGACGGCAGCGCTCAGCTCTCATCTTGTCACTTCCCCGGCTCCCCGCAGGCAGAGCTCTGCTCTTGCAAAATCTGTTGGCAAGTGCACCGGTGCTTGTACGAACTCCTTCTGACTCTCTGAGCGAGAACCTCACATGAAAGCCTGTATTACAGGCTGCTCACAGCAGGGAGGAGGGAAAAGGCAGCTGCCTTGTCCTCCACAGTACAGCAGCTACCCTGGGAGCAGGACAGGCCTGGTTCCAGCCTCCTCTACAGAGCACGTGCAGAGCCTGGGTAAGGTACTTCATTATTTGAATGGATTTGCCCCACCGCCAAGACCCTGGAAGCCGGACAAAATGGCAGCACACCATGCAGTGACCTGTTGCAGTAGCATGGCTGCTTGTGCCCGACATTTCACACAAAGACAAATGAGGAACCAACACCTGATGTGTTCCTGCACTAGCAGCTCTACCAAGTTTTAGTGCATCGCTCTGGCTGGGTCTCAGCTGAAAACATTCTCCAGGGGCTTTTGGAAATCCAGGCTCAATCTTCATCACTGAGATGTGGAGCTGGTGATGACGCTCATCTCCTCATCTACCCAGACTGCATAGTGCAATGAAGGGTTTGATGCTTTGGCTAGAATCCAGCAATATTGCTCTTTGAAACTATTCAGACCTGCAGTAAATCTTAAGACATGACAGCACCCTCAAATTCTCCTGGAAATGAAATACTAAAGCAGGCTCTGGGATATCTGTGTGAAGTTTCCAGTAAAGGAAACTGGAAGAAATGGAGCTGTAGGTGGGAGGATGAA
The DNA here is from genome assembly GCF_036417535.1 of Chlamydotis macqueenii. NCBI lineage: Eukaryota > Metazoa > Chordata > Aves > Otidiformes > Otididae > Chlamydotis > Chlamydotis macqueenii. Next base: position 95,016,173 of record NC_141556.1, on the reverse strand, counting down.
GAGACCTGGGGAGAAAAAAAAGAAAAAAACATGTTGAGAGGATAGTGTGAACATTGCTGGGAATAGAAGGAGCAAGTAAAAGGAGAGATGAGAGAAAGAAGTAGGAGAGCACTAAAGCCAGGGAAAGCCCCAGAGCCAAAGTAACATCTGTAAAAGAAAAGGACACCCGTCCACAAGTACATATTGTAACACACATAGTAAAGGAAAGCGACAAGAAAATGAGCAAAAAGCACAATTTATAGGTGAGGGAAAGGAAAATACAGGAACAGGAAGCAAGGCAAATGTGAGCCAAAATGCAAGAGGCAGCAGGAAGAAGTAAAGCAAAAGGAGATCAAGTTTCTCTGAAGCTCTGGGGACAGCAGGAACATAAATGAAAGGGAGGAGCCTATTTCACTGCAAAGTGGCATATAAGCAGTGTAGAGCTCTTCTTTGGGATTTGCTGTTTCACTTGAGTGCCCTGGTGAGTGTAGGTGGGAGTTGCTCTCCCCATGGGCTTGCTGAAGAGCACAGTGTCACAGCTGGTAGGCTTGATAGCAGGTACCAGGGCAGGGCAACACTCGCTCTGCCTCTGCTTGCCCCAGTCACATACAAGCCCACCAGTGTTTCTGAACTAGCAGCTGATAAAGCAAAGGGCAAAATCATTTTGTCCCTCACCAGAAAATCCTGGAGTTTGGTTTTGAGGCTACAAGCTCAATTCTTACGGATGACCTACATTTCCCCAATAAAGCCAGATTATTAGCACCACTTACGTGAGAGCTGTTTCAGATGTAATCTTACCTTATATTGAGGGTCATTATGTATGCATTATGGCAAGTCTGAAACACTTCCATGGCCTGAGGGACCACATCTCTGAGGGAAAAGAACAGAAAATTCTTCAGGCATTTTCTGACAAAACCACTTGTTGTCAACAATGCTGTAGCTTTTCAAGGATCTTCACAGCGAAATTCACCTGCAGGTTAATCCAACACCAGTCTGCTAGTCCTCAGCAATCCTTGCCCGCTTTCACCAGCTGTAAGAAACATCCAAGGCTGGCATGAGAACCTTCTTTACCAAAGTCCACCCACTGGTAAGGAGATAATCTACTTTTCTTCTGATCCTTTGGATAGCCTTAAAGACCAAATGAAGACATGACACAACCACCCGTGCCTGACATCCTCACCATACCAGGGAGGAATCATCTCTGATTCCTCTTCTGTCAAAGGTACCCCTCATATAAAGGCCAGTTGAAAACCTCAGCTGTGAGGCAAGAACACAATTTCTTTCCCATCCTAGTCAAAGTTAATAACCCTGCCTGACCAACAAATCCTTTCAGAAATAAGCATGTTCCATGCTACAAAATAAAGGACTGAAGAAAGGGAAGAGTCACCTGCAAAAGACACTGGCAAACTGGAGATGCCCAAAGGTAAAAGGGCAGTTCGAAGGACCCCAGGAAATAATTAAAAGGGACACCCCAATGGAAAAAGCACAAGAGCAGAGGTTGTCAGATGCAAAGAATATCCATACCTATAGCCATGATTAATTGTGAGAGTAATGGGTTATTTGCCCATCTAGAATGCAGAAATGGTGAAGTGTTGTGTAGAAATGCCATTAATCTCCCATGATGGGTGCATTATTTCCACTGGATTCTACCTTACATCTCAAGTTGCTTTCAACATATTTTATTGTATATTTTTTCACATTTTCAGTGCTCTATTGCCAAAGATTCTGAATCATCAAAATTAATCAGCAGCCTGGAACAGAGCCAGATACAGCAAATAAGGAACCAGGCGCTTTTGATATTCTCCCAATCCTAGATGGACGTATAACTCACATTTATTGGTATGGGAAGATCTAGGGCTGCTCAGGGAAGAAAAAAAAAAAAAAAAAAAAAGAAAAAAAAAACAACACCCATGTGCATTGTTGCAAGAAACTGATAGGCACTGTTGATGAACAAATGGCTACTACTTCTGCTTCAAAGCATTTATTTGACTCATTTGGAGATCAGTAGAGAGAGAGAGGAGAGCCCAGGACACACTCCTCTCATGCTGGGTAAATCACCAGGAACTGCATCAGATGCAATGGTGTTACACCAGTGTAACTAAGGGAGGTCTCTGAGGATGGCTGAAAATGTCTGGGCTCCAGACATAAAACCTATCCCGAAGGCCTGACAGCAAATTCAAAGGTACTCCTTTAACAGAAGAAGAATAAGAAATATATTTGCTTAATTACCCCTGAAGGACAGCCTGATGCAATGGAGAAAAGCTTGCACATAATAAAAGTAAATTAAAATCCCTACCCCTACTGCCTGTCACAGTGTTTTGTTACTCAGCACACTGGAAACCAGCTGCGTAGAGGATTCCCTGTTAAATGACACTGCCTGTGCTAGCTCCTCACCAATGCCGACAAGCAGAACAGGAAGCTAACACTGATGGAGAAGAGAGAAGACCCAAAGCAGAGGCACAGCAATTCCCATAAACCATGAGAAAGCCATGTGAGAAGCTTCAGTGGAAGCAACTTTTTTGCAAAGACAGTATGCTTTCCTCCTCCTTCCCACTCCCCTTTCTCCCAACTACTGAATGTTTCCTGAGAAGTTTGTGGTGGCAGCAGCTGAGCTAGCCTGGAGTTTGAGCCAGGCCCTCCTCCTTATGCAGGCACCAGTGGGACTCCTTGTCTGTGTACCTCTCAATCGCATCAAAATTAAAAATTCTGTTAAGAGAGGAAATCTCCTGACAGCCGATATCCCTAAGCTCAGAGAAATGCTGCAACAACAAACGCTGTGACAGGAATTTCACACTGAGCCCCAGCACCAAGAGGACACTATCATTTTTCCATGCTATTTTGAAGCGATGCAAAGATGTCAGCATTGAGGGGACTCAAAGGACCCATTACTATAAGGCTCTTTGACAAATAAATAAAACATGAAAGTAGTTCCCTTTGCAGGGAGAGCAGTGGAGAAGAAGGATAAGGGGAGAGCTAGGAGCAGGAACATCATTTTCATTATGGATTTTGAACATTTAAAAACCTGCCTCTGAAGGCAGCCTAGAAATTAGCAGCAGCTTACATTTTCAAAGGTATTCTTGCAGAGCTCCATCACACTGGCTAATTGACGGACTTTCTTCTTTGCCAGTAAGAAAATCAGGAATAGGCTTTCTTGCTACTATTAAGTAGCTTTCTTGCTACTATTTAAGACCCATCTCCATTCACACACACATCTCCATATATATATATATATATATACTTACACAGTAAGCATATTTATAAACACTGCAAATATTTGGCATCTTAGAAAAGCTCTGATAGAGTCTTCTGTTTTCTCAGAGTATTTAGCATAAACATACTAGCTACGAAGTAGAATTGAATAAAACTGTTTGCTCTAAAAATAATTGAAACTGTGGCACGATAAAGTTACTCTGAGAGATGCACATGCTTCACATACATATAATCCTTGACTATCATCTACACTACACCTGTTGCAAGGTTGGACAAATTAAAAGATTACGAGCTCTTGCTATCTATGCTGTATTTGCCACTGTGGGCCCATTTAAATAAGGCACTTCTGAAAGCAATTGCTCCTGGAAACAAAATTGAAAAGCAAGAATCCTGTCGTTTGTTAGTTGTGAGCAGCAGTGTGCTGGTGCATACTGTGTTCCTCATCTCAAAAACTTTTCCCACTGACTTCTGAGAAAGAACAGACAATAGGCTGCTGCTTTTTGTTTCAAAAGGGAAGCCAGGAGGAGTCAATACAATTATTTTTGGCTTCTGCACACAGGGTATGCTGCCAGATAAGAATATAGTTGTTTGTGTTCTCTAGAAAAATCTTTTAAAAACCGTTCTGAAGAATTTCCATCAGAATGCAGGATCTTTATCAGTAACTAATGCAAGCTGAATGCCTAAAATACAGGAAGAAGTATTGGGTTTACCTTGTTCCCCACTGGGAATAACTTTTTCAGCATTATGAGTGAGGATACAAGCTGAAATATTGCATGCTCAGTTAGCAGCATCCATTAAGACTGCTAATCATCCTCAATCTGCCTTCATCGGGACTGAGCTGAGACCTTTCTGTTGACTTCAGTGGATGTTGGATCAGCCCTTCTACTGATGGAATTCAGGAAAGCACTTAAGCACCTGCACTTAACTTTAAGCCCGAGGCTAAACTCCACCAAGACAGAGGCAGATATGTGCTTCCTTCTGATCAGGAAGTCAGCAAGAGAAACAGTAAGTAAAAACACTCATGGAATCAGGGAGACAAAGGAGCATGATTTACTCTGTGATGGCTGCTTCAAAAATCCTTCCCCTGTGCCAGAGCTGCTCCTCTTTCACTCTTGCTGGCCCACTGCTGTTTTCATCCTTCCTTCCTTCCCACTGGGCTGTGGCTCTCCACAATGAGCTGCAGAAGGAGTGGATATTTTCATAAGTAAACAACACTGTACTGTGCATTATAACATTGTTAAACCTATATTTTAGCAAATTAGTCAATAGACCCTCTATAGAAGATTGTGAAGGCAGATGTCTACACTGGGTCAGCACTGGAGAAAGAAAACACCCATGCATAACACTTACACAGATACTGACTTGGCCAGCACTTTTCCTGAATTAAATGTATTCTCTCCCCCCACTTCCTACCTCCAGTGCTGGGTCCCATAATTAAGCAGGGAGACCAGTTCCTCGCACAAGTGAGCACTGACTTCTCAAAGCAAACGTGTGCCATGTTTCCCACAGCGCTGCATTTACAACATGTGCCTGCTATGATGTCGTCACTGAGCGTGCTGGTGTGGTCCTACTGTACAGCTTCCATGGCTCCAAGCAGCTGAGAAGCTCCTCCAAAAGGCAGATGACAGCTATCCCAGCCGAGGTCAAATTTCTGGAAGGATGGGCACTTTGCATGGTGCCATTCAAGCCATTTGCTGTTATGCATGTAGGATGAAGTGCAGGGTGAGAGAAGCCAGACAAAAAGCTGAGCAAGGCAGGGTTAGATTTTTTTCCTCCATTATCCATCTTCAATATACATGATATCCAGCTATCCTTTTAACACACCTTTAGGATAGCCAGGCCTGGGACCAGAAAGCCTGCAAGGAAGCATTAGATCAAATATTCACACACACAGCGAGTTCCACAGAAGATTTGGTTGTCTCAGTGGGAGAAGGTCTTTGCTGAAGTACATTTTTCTAGCAATAAGTTTTGGCAAAAAGCCTTCCCTCAAACACTGCATTTAAACAGAACTGCAAGTTTTCCTTAGAATGAAAATCCTCTCTTTGAAATAGACTCTGGTAGTCTATGAAGCTTAGGCTTTAGTAACCCAATTCAATAACTGGAAAACTGTTAGATCCATCATTTTCAGCCTTCATGCAAGTTTCCAGTTGTCTGAGAACAAGCACCAGCAATGACTTTCCCTTTGTGCCAACTACTGTGAACTAAAAATGCTGTCAGCTTGACTTTGCATTTCATAGTGAATATTCAGGGCCCCCAGAAATCTGATCCAGCTTTGAAGCTGGCCCTGCTTGAAGCCAGATGTTGAACTAGGCCAACCTAAATTGTTCTGCGACCATAAGATGCAGATGGAGAGGAATCACTGTGGCCACAGGAGAACTACTGAGTCAAGATTGCTCCCTCAGCGGCCATTGAGAGGAAAGAGCCTAATTCAGACTGCTTGAAAATTAAAGGGCATGGAATGGGACAGCAGAGAATCTACAGCTTCCAAAAATCCCAGTTTTTCACATGAAACTCATCACAGTGCCAGAATATTCTCTTCTCTCAGTTTTGCTGTGTAGGAAGCAGCACTGCATCTCCACTGCATATCATGACCCTCTCTCCTGAAAGCCAATAGGAAATGCACACACCTGCATCTCCCATTCGGGCTCTGTGTGTCCCATCCAAGCTCATCGGGAGAACTTGCACAGCAGTTCAAGCACATGCTTAAACACTTTGCTGAGTAAAACTCCAGGCACCATCCCATCCTATCTGTAGCTATGAGCCATCCCCCCACAAGCATTCATTCTTTGCTACATCATATAGAAAGGTTCAAAAGCATGTTAAAAGGTTACCATTTTCTATTAAACTCTATAGTGCTTTTCTATAAGGCTAGTAAATTCAGTTTATTGAGCAATATGACTGCCTGAGCATTTTTGGTATGCTGTAATGCATAAGAGATATTGTATTATCCACTACATTTCAATCTTTTAAAAGTTTTTAAAGACTGAAATGCTTGCAATTTAATTTTAGGAATGTATTAGCACATACACGACAGAGAAAATACATTCATATTCAGCCGGCATTATAATAATTTCTGTTATCGCAAAGAAATCTGCTCTACTGGCATTAAAAATGTACATGAAAATGGACTGTATTCACCACAATTATCATTACTGTTAAGCATTTAAAAAGCCCGAGCCCATTACAATTTGATGACAGTTAACAAAAGAAGAAATTTTGTGATTAAAATCCTAAACATTAGAAGAAAAAAAATCCAGTATGACATTATTTGCAGAGAAAGACCAGATTCAGAGCTCTAAAATAGGATTTTAAATAATTTAAAATGTTGTGTTTCTTTAATGAATTAACAATGCATGCCTGAGTAGACTTTTCAGTATTCAGTGAAGGATTATCATAGGAAGGTCAAGTTACACTGAGAGTTTGTGTATGACAAGGTTGTTCACTTAGTGTTGGAATCGACATTTAAGGCCTCTGATGTAATATTTGAATGACTACCAACGCACAGTTGGCCTGCAAAGAAAATGCTGATAGTTTAGGAAAGGAAACTATTAGACAGCCAAAGGTTGTGAAATCGATAATGATGCGGTAGAGCTTTTGTACAGGGAGGGTGAATTAGGCCACATGCTGGAAGACTAACAGTGTTCGGATGAGCAGCCATAAACTTAGAATTTGCAACAGTAAATCTGACAGCGTGTTCAAAAAGTTATTCTAATATGCAAGAACAGATATTAGAGTCTGTCATGGTAATGATACTACAGATTGGTTTTCCATTGTATGTAGGCTACACAGAGTTGAGGAAAGTATGAATGTATCTTCAAAAAGGAAAAATTCAATAATTTCTGGTTATATTGTGGTAGATCTTTTTTTTCCAATGACAGGCTAAATAGCAAGATTGAAGACATACATATTAAAACTACCAGCAAGGAAAAGAACAGTAATATTGGTGCAGTATGTCAGCACACAGAACAGCATCCTGCAGCACTGAAGATAGTTCCTGACAGATAAGGTTAGACACACCAAAATGATTTTATCAAAACTTGGAAAGCCATGCCGCAGGCTTAATACATCCAGGCTCCTAGCAATGCTGAGCAAACCAGTGGGTATCCAAACACAGCAAGACAAAAGAAGAAAGGGTAATTGAGCAGTTTGGTTCCAACTTCAGAAGCAAGTCTCTCTGTTATCGCATCCACTCGCAGCTGGCAGAGCTGCCGCCAGCTGTGGAAGACTCAGCTCTGCAACCATGGCACAAGTGGCTTTTCAGGAGCATTTTGTCTGAGAGCTCAGAGAGACAGAGTAGCATTATGCCTCTAGACATGAACTAATCTCTTGAGTAAACGTGTAGTATCCATGTGAACGGATCAGCCACAAATTCTACTGAAAAATAAGATCCTTTATGTTTGGAGGTCTATTTTATGAGTTCCTCATAATTTGAGGGACAAGTGTGATTGCATCAGAGCTGAGCTAGTGTCACCAGTGCATCCCTTGCCTCCCATGCTTATCCTTCCTCCATGATTCACAATTTCTGCACTGTACCTTCCCTTCATTGTGGAATAAACACGGCAGTGCCCATTCGCAAAGGGTGATGACTTTGGTCTAGGGATGACTAGCTCTACGTGTCCACTGTAAGTGTGGAAAAACAGACTCCTTCCAGAGTGCTTTGGAGAAGGAACCCAGCACAAGTCATCAGTCACCCCTGGAAGAGTTAAAATAGTTCACTGGAATAGAATAGACCTTATTCCTAAAATTATCCTTTGTCAGGCTCCAACATGTATTTTAAATCACACCTATCCAAACACAGTATGAAATAGTACCATGGGCCACGTGAAGTATTTTAACTTCAGCTGTCCACGGGCAGCCTTTATCCCCTCCACTTCCTCTCTCTAGCGCTAAAAGACTCCTGCTGGGGAACGAAGGTAACCCCAGATGCACATAGATGAAAATTACACGGAACATTAGCATGCATTCAGGAAAGTCTTCATAACACCTCTCCTGAGGTCTCTGGTAACCCCCATCACATTTATTAGGAGTTTCTTGCACACCAGTGTTAGAGATAAGCAGTCCAGAGCAGTAGAAATGTTGTCTTTTCCCTTGGTTTCATTTTCTGTGTATTTTGATTTTATTTTTTGTATGCATGGGGATTATAGACTACATGAATAATGTCAGGGCAGAGGTGATTCATTTTTATGACAATTTTTCAGCAATGGCATGTGAGATATGAGCAATACTGTGTCAGTCGCTTTGGCTCACATTTGCATCCAATCGTCAATGAGTAAAATGAAATCTTGCATCTGCCAACATTCAATTTCTGATGCTCTCAGGGTTTTCATTACACATCCACAACAGACAAAAAGTAACTCTCAGCTGACTTTTGCTTTACAGTTACAATATTATAGTTATTTTAAGGCCAAAAAATAGAACTAAGATTACCTCCAATGAGTGAGTGATACTGCATGCTACATGCTATTATACAATTATATTGAACGCACTTAATAAAAAGTTTATGTTTGTGACAAAAAATGTCAAGGAAACACATTTATTTGCTGTCTATCTGTCTAAATTGATTGCAGTTAACATGGCAGTCTTTCCTCTGAAAGCATCTCAGGATGGACTGCCAAGTTATTCTGGCAGATACATATTGAGGCCTTCTAATATTCATGCTCCAAAGCATAGCAGATCAGCTGGCAGGAAGAAGTTTCCTGCTGACATGGGATTTAAGACTTCTCATTCAACAGATCTCAGGTAGCCATTTCAGCTCATAGCTGATCTTAAGGTAAAGAAAGCTTTCAAAATATTGATGGATCTGGCCTTTTAGGCTTCAGCAATTCTATCCTCTCCTTCTCAACTCACTATATGTATTTCAAAGCCTCTCAAACAGCTCACTTTGAGAAGGTTGGGCAAAAGGTGCCTGATCCAGACCTAAAATGCTTGAGGAGGCATGGCAACACTTATCAGTATAATTATGTTTCTTGACATTTTGTTAAGCACAGAAGCAGTAGCTACAGTTCCATACTCTTGAACACGAACATGTTTAGTCATGACACCATGAAGCATCTATGGCATTGTCATCATTTGGCTTATTAAATAGTAGGCTTTTTCAGATTAAAGATTCTGAATGATATTGAGATTGATAGACTGGGTCAAAAGTCTACCTAATAGAGACGTTTACGTGTGTAGCAGTTGACATCAGGAGCTTCTGAATCATCCTTTAAATTACCCTAACCAAAACTGCATATCAATGATGTATCTCAGTTAGACCTTCATGTTCAGATGACAGCAGCTAAACAGTTCAAGCCCCTTCCCATAGCCTCCTTCATAGTAGAAAAATAAACAGAGAAACAATTAATGAAGCATGACTTTGTGGCCAGAAATAGCAGGTGCAAACCTTCTTAAAGTGTGAGAAGACCTGCAGTGGCCTTTTTGGCCACTGTGGCATGAAAACTGTGAAGTGCTCAGTGGTGTGTTTGGCAGCCTACCTCCCACAGATACTGCCGTTGGTACAGACACCAAAGAAAGCTACTGCTATTCTTTCCTAGAACTAAGCAGATAACGTTAATGTCCTATGTAACATCCTTTCTGTTATCAGTGCTCAAGGTAAAACAGCACATGTCAGTCTGCTATGCCACCAATTACCTACATTATATGTATATATAATGTAAAATATATTAAGATTTTTGTCAATCTCCACTGAAAAAGAAAATAAAGCTGAGTCTACACTCTTCTCCTCAAAGTTTAATTTCTCATAGTACATGAAAAATTCTCCCCATTAGCAACATATCTTCAAAGGATTTTTAAGGTTTTACAAGCATATCTCCCAGGGAATTTTGTTACAGCCTCGTTGACAACATCCCGCATTTCTAAAACAGTGTCTACACAACTGAGCTCTGAACTCTAAGCTTACTCATAGAGAGCCTGCCACCATACCTTATAAGCATTTATGTCTATTCCATCAGTTCATAGTCCACACTATCTCAGTCAGGTACCAATCCTCAGCTGAGAGGAGAAATGCCTAAAATATCGGTAGCTTCCTGCAGTACACTCCTGCCATTAAGTCATTGCACAAATGTTCCCAACTTGCTTCTATCAAACAGCGTAGGGCAAGCCATCTTCACTGGGGTACCCTTCAACCTACCTCTGAGTAGGGGAGAGAGGGGAAGCCAGAAAACTAACGTCTGCCTTTGCATTGCAAGGGTGCTCCCAGAGGCACTTCCAGATAGGCAGCAGTTTAGAGAGCTACCATGTCTCATCTGTTAGCTACTTCTTGCCAAGGGAAAATGCAGCGACTGACTGCAGGCAAGTACCCCCACTCCCCAAATCTCCAGCACAGAGTTTTGGTCTACTATGTCACATCTGCTTGATCTGAAGATACTTGCTCAGGTGTGGGACTTGCAACCTGGTCTGTCTTAACTGTTCTGGTTTACTTGGCAGCTGTATCACACTCTGGGCACAGCACAGTTATGTGTATGTGGCTGCACAGCATGGTAAAGTGCTTTTCCTGTCCTCGGGTCCCGTTGCAGTGACTGCACAGACCTTCTTTTAGCCACTCACAAGGACATATTTGCAGTTCCCACATAGCAAATTTCTTTGTGAGCCTAACAACCATGGGCAGCCTAAAAAGTCTCTCTGTGTCATCAAAGCAAAGAGGTGTAGAGGGAGAAAAAGTGTGCAGTTCACTTGCTACTCTACACAGTTCCTTTTCTGCAGCACTGTCACTTCAGTGTCATGCAGATTTCAGAGCCATTTAACGTCATCTTGCTCATTCAGAGAGCCTGTGTTTCGTGCCAAGCCCTCCCAAAGGGTCTCCACTCCATCCTGTCAGGATGGTATTCCATGGAAGTTGGTTTTGCTTTTTTTTTTTTTTCTTTTCCACACAAAAAGTATAATATGGTTTTATTTTACTGTAGAGACACTGATACAGATACTATCAGCCCAAAATTCTGTACCTTAAAAAGCCTGAGTACTTTCAGGTATAAGTCTGTCCCCTGCCAATATTTTTAGTTTTACAGTCACCTTCTACTTTGTTCCTTTTTTGTTTTGCAGTAAGTTATCTTCCCCACTGCTGAACTAAAGGTCTGCACAAACATTGAGGGAAACTGCCTTTACATAAATTGTTGTCAAACAAACAAAGGACAAACAATGCTTGCCTCTACTCTCAGGTATCACAAGACAGAAGAACAGGCAAATAAAATTGCAGCTCTGAGTGTGTGGCTTATCCTATCTCTTCCATCCCTCCCATGAAGGTGCCCTTCATCTGGAACATCAGGGACTGCTGACAGAGTGCTGGGTTCCATTTCACCTTCATCTGCAAGGGCTCAGGGTTCACCTTGTGCTGTCAGTTCAGGGTTTCGGCCGCCTTTCTTGCAATGTACAATCTAGGACAAGTACATTCACAGAGACCTTGCCCACATAAAGTAACTGCTGAAAACTCTGCTAGGTCTGGGGTTCAGTTACAGTTGTTACATTAAAACCTGGCTCTCCACCTGGCCCCAAAGAAACCACCCTCAAGATGAAAGTAAAAGGGGTTTGGATTTTTTTTTCTCCTCCATGTTTTAACCATTCTCACGACCTTGCCCTTTGCCTCTCTGAACAGAAATGAGAGCTCATCAGATAGTAATTGTCATAAATGTGAGCGGGTGGCATTATGAACTACTGAAAATGTTACGAAATATTTAGACTTTGTCACTGTGAGCATTGCATAGTGTCAAAGGTGACATCTGCTTTGGAGGGGGGTCTAGCTTAAGGTGCTAATTGGCATTTATTGAGTAATATTTGTGACTTCAATCTATAGAGTCTGATCTTTGACTCGTGTTTCGGACTACTTGGCTGTGTCAGTTAAAATATGTAAATACTCGCTCAACATTAATACATCTCAGATGCCCTTGTATTATACAGTTATCCTTTTCATCACTTTTGACCAAGTCTTTGGAAGCAATTATCTTCTTATCAAAGACTTTTTACACGTTCATGGAAATTAAAGATTCATACAGGAAGAAAATGACAGGAATGGTGTGTAAAGTTTGTATACTTCCTAAAGCTTAAATCTTTTGAATCTAGTATTTTGGAAAGTATAGAGTTTCAGAAACAGCTTGTTGCACTGGGGGGGGCGGGGGGGCAGGGAGGGAAAAAAAAAAAAAAACCAACACAACCACCATCTATCAAACCTGTAACAACTCAACATACTCTGGCAATAAATCTTGGCTGTCTACATGATTGTCTTTGTTAATTCATGTGCATCAAAGTATTCTAACAGAACTCAAGTTATATACTTAATCCAAATTTTAGTAGTGTTTAGAACAAGCCAGGACACTATCACATACCTGATTTTATGGCTCTCTGCAGTATGCAGTTTTGTCAGCGATTCATTGGCTTTTCGTTCATCTGAGACCCAAAGTAGCTCACAGTAAATGTTGAATTCTGTCTGTGTTCTCCAGCCTCAGAACAAAATCCTTGTTTATTCACTTCAGTCAAGTTCTGGCTCTTCTTTAATTGAAGGTGCTCCACTGTAAATGTAATGTTACCAACATTAGGTTTCTCTCCATGGCATCATGTTATTGCATGCAGTGCTGTGGTGGGAAAGAAACCGTTCCAGCCAGTGGAGCAGATGTGCAGGAGGCATGTGTTAAACATCTTGTGAAATTATGCAGGCCTGAAAAATATCCTAACGTTCGTATAAGAGTGCCAGCTAGTTTCTGGTGTAGGTATGAAGTAGTACAATGAAGATCCATAAAAGCTAGCAGGAGAGCATGCATTTGTTATTAAAAGCCTGTCAACCACATAGGACTTACAAACAGAAGAGAGGTGGCCTTTACTCATGTATTTTATTGTGTTGCATTGGGCTTTGTCAACCCCCATGCTGTCAAAGATGGATTGTTAGGAATATGAATATACACAAACTGCAAATGAATGAGGAAATGTAATTGTCAAGACCCCCTAACAGAACATCCCTAAAAGAGACAAAAATGTTTATCTGGAAGAGAAGCATCATAAAGGGAATAGAGAAGGAGAGCAAAGCCATAAGACAAGCAGACCTGTGTGCAGATATCCTAGCTAAGGAAAAAGGTACACAGAGGGAGCCCAGGAAAGACATAGGATTCAACGAGGACTACACCAGTACTTCTTCAGGAAGGAAGAAGTAGGTTATTGAGTGCTACTTAATGGTGCCAGGGAAAAGCTTCAATCCTAACACTCCAAAAGGAAAGTGACTTTAAAGAGGCTGTTGCTTGAGAGGGAGACACAATAGTGATAATTGTTACCGTAAAGGACACAAATTGCCTCAGAATTTTCTCCTCCAGACTTTCTTACTGCAGAGATTTCAGAATGAATGTAACCAAGCTCAGAGCAGTTACTGGCAGGGATGACTAGAAGGAAAGACGCTGCTGTACCCAGCAAAGAATACCAGGCAGTGAATGATGCCAGTGGCATCAGTGAGAGATCTAAGATCCAAATGAGAGAGTAAGGATTGTCCGTTTCCTGTATTTACACTCCAGTCCCTTTATTTCACAGACTGATTAGTTAGGGGTATGTCAGAACGATTCTTCCTTCATGCTATTGTCATTCAATCCCATACCGAAGTTTGGAGTCTCCAGACTGCAATGTCTGCTCTGTATTGCTTCAAGCATGAAAACAACTTTCCTTACAGGGAGACATTGATCATCTGAAAAACCTACGTTAACAGCAATGAAAACTTCAATATCATCATGAAAGTTAGTTTTTCCCTTTAATTTTTCTCCATTCCAGTTTCTTAGAGTGCAGATAGCAGAAGACCCACTCCTTACAATGACTGACCACAAAGTTTTGTACATTAATGTCCAACTTCCTCAAGTGCTTCTACCTACAACTATAATAAATCCACCATAAGGAGTCTTTCATAGTACTTTGAAAAATTAATCTGTATAATCCTTATCATCAGTTTTCTGGAAAAGATAAGTGGAGGTTAAAAAAAAAAAAAGATAACAATCAGGGAATTGCACTATTTGAGGAGCAAAAACTTGGAGTTCTGAGTTGGATAGATGGCTAATTGAGAGGGAGAGGGAAAGATGGTGTTGGACAGAAGCTTTGCCTCTAGTCTTCTTATCTGGAAAAGCTATTAATAAAGTTTGTTACCTATGTTACTTGGAACTTTCCACCTGCATTACAGTAGAAAGCTGGGCTTCTGCGGTAAAAAGGATTATAGTTTGTACCTTTCGTACTAGTAACACCTAAAAACTTTTCAATTGGATGGTCATGACCTTCATGAAACCTGCTTTTTAATATTTGTGATCTAGGGCAGTAGCAACAAAAGCTTACCTCTAAGACCACATGGAAATGCCAAATGGTTCTTACTCTGCAATTACATTCACTCACAGTTTAACTTTCTGAAAACATCGTTATGATTTATAAGATTCAACAACACTGGTATCTACTGAACACAAAATGCTGAAGTCCTGGTACAGTACGACATGTTCTTACCTATAGAACATTACTTGGCTGCAGTTCAGATTTATTTTAAGTATTTATGCACTTGTTCCTCTTTGGTTTATCATTTAAAGTTCTGACATCCTCAGAGGAGGTTGCTCTTTGGGTGTTTGTTGGGTTGGTTTTTTTTTTGCTGGCTAAGATACTAGTCTGTTTGAACTTTTTATTTTGAATAATCAGAAACTGGAACATAAAAGGAAAAGACGCTGACAACTCTCCAGCCTTCAACTGCAGATTAGATCATGCAGTGTCCGATTCCTACAGCTTCGCTGTCTGTAATGGTAATGTGTGGCAATGGCCTTTGTCTGTGGCAACAAGTCTGTGGGCTATAATACCTTTGGAAAATTTATCTGCGAAATAAGGGTGCATTTAGGCTCTGCCTTTGATTGTGCACCAATGGCCTTTCACCTCCCTGTCGCCTGGGTTGCTTAGAAACACATGGCCGGAATGGACTTTGAGAAATCAAGTCTGTTGCCTGCTATTGCAGGCAGCCATATCATGATCACACTCATAAATGTACCAAGATCCATCTGAGAAACCAGCAGATGTCTTGCCTTTACTATTTCTTTTGGAAGGCTTGCTCTATGATCCCCCATTACCACATGTCACATTAGTGCATCACATCTTTTCCTTTGATCATACTGGTGGCCTTTCTTCACATGTGCTCCTGCCTGAGATACTCTTTCAAACGTGAACCACCAATATTTCGGGTGGCCCTAAGTACCACTGGGGTCTCATACAGTGGCATCAAGATTTGTTGACCTACTCTGGAAGACCTCCCTCTCTGTCTCATGGACTGTGGGACCACATTAGTCTTTCCCATCATACTATGGGTCACAGGTATCCTCTACTCATTTAATTTTTGTCACCTCTAGCTGGTAAGCCCTCAGTTTATGGCCAAAAATCTTCTCATTTAGTCTCAAGTGCTAGATGTCTTATATACTGTGCTACTAAATCTCACTCCACCTTTGTTCCCCCAGACTGGCAAGACCATTCAGTTTTTCCATATCCAAATTTTGTTGGCTTTAATGGAATATTCTAACCATTTTTAACCAGAGCCTAGTGAAAATATTAAAATACATCTGTTCCAAGACAGATTATTCATTAAAAGGGAAGTGCTGAGGCTAGAGGAAGTTTCATCTTAACCACCACGGTTTTCCTTTCAGTTAGCTCCTTACATGCCACATGGTTCTTCAAGTAAGCCACATCTCTCCAAATACAGGTGAATTGGTTTTGTTTTTTTTTTCCAACAAATGGACAGTAGCAAACATTTTTTATATCCAAGAGATTATAACTACTGTATTCTTTCTACTTATTTTCTGGACATCTTACCAGAAATGCCAGGTTCATCAACTGGTGCAGTTTACTAGTGAGTGAACCCAGACTGACTTTCCCTCCCTCCCCCCATCCCCACCCTCCCCCGGCCCTTTTCCTATTGAATTTTCTTCCAAACTTGGTCTAAAAGTTTTCCAAACTTGGTCTAAAACTTTTCCAAACTCAGTCTAAAAAGTCTTGCCTGTATTTGAGGTCACACTACAGGATGAATAGTTGTTCAGATTCCTTTTCATCCTTTTTAAAATAGAGGTATTACACATTCTGCAGAGCTATAACCTTACTCTTGTGCTGTTCTTTCAGGGTCACAGAGAAAAGTTTACCTGAGATCGGGAATTATTGCCTTTTGCCCTTATACCCTAACATTACCCTTCTTAAAAAATGCAGCAGTGTATTTGGGGAGGAAAGAAGGAGAAGGCTGCTTCTGATATTTTCTTCAAAGTCTGTTTCATCCCAGTATTTCATGGGGGATATATGATACACCATGGGCTATTTCTTTCTCTCACACTTTTAATTTTTTTTTTAAAGTGGTTGAAGAATGCTTCCTGGTTTTTACCCTGCACAAGCTCCACTTGAGCTCATCAAGTCTCAAGGCAGTCCTGCACTTCTTATTGATCAACAAGTTTTTCCATTCCCTATGGACTTACTACATATCCCAGATATCTCCACTGAAGCATTTACTCATTCAGTTAGATCTGGAGCTCTTCCCAACAAATGTTTTCCCTTTGCTGAGGAAACTATTTATACCTAAGATGTTTTTGTATCTTTGCTTTGAAATTCCCAGCCTCTTACACACTCATTTGCTAATGCCTTTATATTTCAAGACAAAACTAAATAACTTTAGCAATGGGTTTGGTAATTTTTTCAGTAATTTTAAACTGCAGTAACTTGAACTAAAGCTGTTTTCCCCATGCAACTTGATCTGTAGGCTATTGCCCATATGAGCCAAATTATTAGGGCTTTTTTCTTTTTTTTTTTTTTTTCCTGTTGTATATATGGGGAGATAGGCACCCATAATAAAGTTCTCAGTAGAATTTCTACTCTAACATGTTGTCTTCAAGGACAACTCTCCTTTTTTTATTTCTTGTCTCTAAATACCAACGGGACACCAAAATGACCTTTTTAAAATTTCCTTCTAAGACGTGAAAGAAAAACGTTTATCTTTAGAAAGACTGAAAGTGAAAGAAAGACTGCCTAGAGAAAAGTAGGAGAATAATGTCTTAGCTTCAGAATTAAGCTGAGGTGGTATGTAACTCTGTTCCTTTGCTCAAGTCTCCATCCATACAAAAAAAAACCCCTTTCATTCCCAGATCTAGTGTTTTTTCCATTTACATGGCATTGCTATGTATTGGCTAAAACTGTAAAGAGAGATTTTGCCTCTAATACCAGAGCAGACAACTATGCCCTTTCTAGATGCACCAACAGAGGCATGACTGATTCTGCACAGAGCCCCAAAAC
This sequence comes from Chlamydotis macqueenii, assembly GCF_036417535.1. NCBI lineage: Eukaryota > Metazoa > Chordata > Aves > Otidiformes > Otididae > Chlamydotis > Chlamydotis macqueenii. The sequence continues at coordinate 94,998,743 of NC_141556.1, read as the reverse complement.
ACGTTTTGCTGGACTTATCCTCAGTCCTTGTAAAATCCATCTATACTTTGTGTGTCTGCTGCTCAGTGATAAAACTTGCAATGTAATGAGGTACAGAGGTGCTTGTGCACCTTCTAAATTGATTCCTTCTGAACAACTAGCCAGTCCTGTGTAGTCTCTGTCCTTGCATCCCATTTCCATGACATATACGTTAACTATACTCAAATTTGCTTTTTCAGGATACTATCATTACACATCTTACAATGACATATCTGAGAAGAGGAGAAAAACATGCTCCAGTGCTAACCAAGATTGTTAAACTGAAAGATGCTGCTGAGGGCACAGAGGGAGCATGCTACTCCAAAAAATCTCCAGTCAACCCTTACAGCAAAGAAAGTCCTTCTAGTGACTTAGAAAGTCTATGAATAAGGACAAGAAAATGCAAAAGTACTGTATGAAGATTATGAAAGGACTAACAACCTTGCTCCTCATTTGACAGAGTGCAACAAATTCTTTCAGCTCTTATTGTGGTCCTTTGCGTATTCTTAATGTTTATTACTAATGCCCTTGTCAAGAATAGCTTTTATGAGCCCTTTGCTGAGTTTTTCAACTTAAAATAAGAATCATTATTCTAGTCTGCAAGGTAAACACCATTTTAGAAAAAATCTGCAATAAGCAGCTATAAAATTATGAGCTCAGTGTCTCATCCTGAAATTCTGAGCAGTTGTGTAACTGCCAGTACCCTTGCATTTTGTTCCCATAGTTTTTACACCATTTTTCACTGACATTTTAATCTGCTTTAAAAAAAAATCTAAAAAGCTATAGTAAGTTATAACAGTGGGTGGTCCTTTTCAATGGGGTTTTCCTGATATTTTCATGTCTTGGGAGGTGTGCTTTTAACTATGAAGACCATATTTTCAGATTTAAGATATTATAAAGGAAACAGAACAGGGTTGATATGAAAGGTGAATTCCCCATATCTCAATTATTTAAGGAATATTAGTTAAAAATTCATAAAAGAAAAACATCAATCACCATCCTTTTAAGTAGGCTTATGAGTAGCATCTGAACAAAGAACAAAATGGCTGCTGCTGTTTCCTGGCATCTATTGATACCTAAACCAAAGCCATAATAGTCCCACAACCAAATAATCACAAGGCTAGTTTTGAGACTTGATTTAAAGTGTTAAGCAGGGGACTAAAACAAACTTCTGAGGAAAGAATAATCACTTCCTTAACTCTCTATTATACTTCACAGATATATGTAATATAATATTCTGTCTAATACATTATAAAATTTGAAAGTGCAAGCAAAAACAAATTATAGGTGTTTGGCTACAAATACTGAATTAAAGCAGCTTTACAATAAATCAAGATGTACCAAGGTTATGCAATCTCTGTCATTGTCCTAGCATCTTTCATAAAACGTTTTGCAAACATACACACTTTAAATACTTCAGGTACATACAATAGGCATTTAAAAATATTACTAAACCCCAAAAGATGGAAGGTGCGTAATAGAGACAAACACGCATTGTATTAAAGAGGACAGACTCAGATAGACAGACATGTTCAGTCAAGAAAGAGAAAGGCAAATTAATCTCAGAAATATGTCTCCAGCATATCACCTAGCAGAAATAGGAGGGCTGGACACAATCTAAGAGGTTCCTTTCGATCTTGTCACCTACAATTTTATGGCCTGATTCTTTCTTTATTGGATAAACATTGCATAAAAACACCAGAAAATGCAGAAATCTGGAAAAGATATAAATCCTCAGGTATCAGAGCATAAACAACCTTTTAACTAGCACAGGAAGGAGCTCTTCTCACCAGCAAGTCATTTTGCAAGCACCTAGATCTTGCCTCTCATAGGGAAACATCTGGTACCAAAAAGAGGATAATTCCTTTTTCCTCTAGTTAAAGCTCGCACACCTTAGGGAAAAAGCAAGCACTGAACACAGATGGCACCTCATATTTTTCTCTTGGGAATGTGTGAAGTTGTGAGGATTATGGCGTTAAGCCCACCTACTTGGGCTACTTTCTTTGGCCAAAAAACGGCCAGGGTAATGCAGCAGCAGAAATCCAAATCAAAGGTAATCTTCTTCTATTTTGGTAGCACTTGGTGGCCTTTCCCACTGGTCCAGGACTGCCTTCTCCAGGTTGGCCATGAAGGTCTGCAGAGCACTGGATGTGGCAAAAATCTTCCTGTTTAAGTGTTTTAAAGCTTGTCTGCCTTTTTTTGAGCCCTGACCTTGAGAGCTTCTCCATCTGCGTACCGGTACCACCTGTATTCATTTGCTATGACAGTGCAGAAATAATATTATTTGTCAGTTTTCACCAGATTAAAATATATATATGTAGGAAAAGGATTTGGGGGTTTGAACTCAAAAGAAAAAAAATAATTTACATTTGCAGCTGAATTCTTGAGCTAATTTCTTCTGTCACTAAAAGAAGAAAATTATCACAAAAATTTGTAACTTTTTCAAGTACTGCTTCCACTTCTTTTCCACGTGACCTGAATACGACCCAAACTTGCAAAGTAATGCTTGTCACTCCAAGACTACATTTTTAATGTAGACTTCAATTCAATAAATTAACTAAAAGAGAAAAAAAAAAATTAATTTTTAGCTATAGCTACCTGACTCCCACATAGTATTTTAGCTAGTCTTATCCTAGCGTAATAGAAAAATATGATTTTTCAATATTCAGTGATTCTGCCCATTGAGCTATGAATCCTTATTTCTTTTTCACATGTGCTTCTCCACAAAAACACATACAAAACCATCTTAAGAGACATACTTTCCATCTTAAAAGTTGTGGTTTAACATTCTGCTCGGTAATTCTTTCTGAAGTATGTATTAATTTTTATTATTATTTCTTCAATTTTAAAAATTAATCTAGATTGAAATCAGAAAGCAGATCAATTTCCATGAAGATTGCGAAAAAAAGCCCCACTGACTTCAGCTGAGCCCAGATCTCACCCATGTGACAAAGCCCTTTGCAAGGAGTTCTCTGTCTGACAGAGAGGAACTGCTGAAATCAATGGGTTTCAGTGGGTTGCAGTGGTCTATCTGCCCAGAAAATATTCCCCTCGTCTCATCTGATTTATCAGATTCCATTACTCTAGAATTTCTCTCCTTCCTGAAAAATTTTCCCTGCCTTGCTCACATGAGAAAAAAAAATATTTCCTTCTCACGAGTAGTGCTATGCTTGTCCTTTGATATTTCTTCTTTAATCTCTCTTTCTATACAGCATAGAATCAGATTTGTGGCAGAAAAGAGGTCACCTTAGTTCTTATTACACTAGAAAAGGTTAGAGATGTGTTCTCAAATCTGACTTCAGGGTAATTAGAAAAAGAAACAGAGAAAAACAAAGAAACATGATAACCAAAGGGCTAAGGCATAAAAGAGACAAGATGCATACCAAATATTATCCTCATCCAGCAAAACACTTCTGTTCACATCTGCACCCAGAAGCTGGAGTAAAAATAGGAACACTATTCCTACGCCTGTATGGCTAGCTGCCATGCAAGTATGCACTAATGTATTTTACAAGTCCTAAACAGCTACAGCACAAGATCTTCCCAGTGGTTTGTTGCAGAATATATGCAGTACTTACTTATACACAACAGCAATATTTTGGAAGTATGGCTAATGTAAAAATCAATGTCCCTTTATAAGGGGTAAATTTGTAAATGAGATTATCAGAACTGCCTATTAAAATATGGTCTGTAATAAAAAGATATTGCATAATCTCCAGACAGGAAGATGGAAATATAGTTCAAAGGCTGTCCTTTGGTGGGTTGCTGACACTGCTGTCTTTTTCCCAAATTTTTCTCCACATCATGCAGACATTTTCAGAAATAAGGCCAATATTACTTTTAATTCCTCTTCTTTTTCTTGACTTTTTTATGGCAACACAAATTACCATACAATGAGTAAAATTACCAATCATATTAACTTAAATACATGACATAAAATTTAGCTGGCAGAAAGAGTAATAAAAATGAAAAGGAGATAAAGCAGGGGAAAATAAACAGCCAGGAGGTAAGAAGGAAGAGGAATCACTGAGAGGAGGATTCACAATACAATCCCACAAGTTATCCTAGTATTCTCACAGAGAGCACCAGTGATTAGTGCTACATACAGAACCAGATTAAAACTATTTACATGGGTCTAATACATGCTCCTGGTAATTTTCTGTGCAGGCAATCAGATATCTAAGTCAGAAGAGCTATATTATACATGGTTTTAGACTGAATAATGTGAGATGCCAATGGTTGGTAGTTACATCGGTGACTGGATTTTTACATAGGCTCCATTTGCGCATCGAGAACATTTCTAATCCTGCCAAAAAGGCCACAGCACTCCAACAAAAAGGATTCTGGAGGATGCAACACAGTGACAGTATTTAGTCCCAATTTGTCCTGTATTGCATGCTTAAGTTTTGCTATCTCTCACATATCAGTTGCTTCCTGCACTCCAGTGCACGTTTCTCCTCGAGATGTACGAAAGGCATACACTTGTCATTTTCCACAAGACTTCTGGGACTCTCTGTGCCAGTTCTCCCGCAGCAGAGGTGGCTGAGCAGCAGATATTTGCAGCTTAACCAAGCTGAAAATTCTGCCTATGAGTGAGGACATTTTTAGCTGCCTCCAACCATGGTAAATGTCCTAGAGGAGACAAGTTATCAGAATTCAAAATGCTCTATAAACGCAAAGAAGATAATAATTCTTTTCTCTCTATTGCCACACTGAGGACCCTAAAAAATAATGATTTAGCAATCAAGCCACCTACCCGCCAGAACAGCAACATAATATTGTGCAGTATAAGACTCCTAAATTTCCTTAATGATTTTTTTTCTTTTTGGTTTCTTTCCTAATCCCCAAGAACTTGAAACATTACATTTCAAAAAAAAATAAGACAGGGGAACAGAAACTGGTAATGTACTCAGGATGGAAAGAAGGCTGGGTAATATATTCATTCTAATTGTATTAACCTTCCCCCATAATGAGAGGGGGAAAGCCTACCATCTGTTTAAGTCATTAGTCAGTTCCATAATTAAAGGATTAAGATTAGCTCTAACAATTTCATTACTTTTCCTAGGAAACTGAACATCCAAATACTTAAAACTAGTCTATTGCCACTGAAAGGGGCTATCGATTAGTTTTCTCTCTCTTATGCTTAGGGAGATTGCCATCACCTCAGATTTAGCCCAATTGATTTTATACCAATAATTTACACCAATATTTCCCAAAATTGACCACCATGTCTCATATATTAGGAAAAGATTTTTGCCTATTCAATATAAATAAAAGTATATCATCAGCATAAAATAATACTTTAACCTCACATGTTCCCAATTTCACACATTGCAGTTTATGATTAGCTCTAATTTGTATTTCCAACAGTTCAAGGGCAGTGTTAAACAAAAGAAGTGAAAGGGGATGCCCTATTCTTTTGCACAGCTTTTAGGAATCAAGCAATTAGCCTCCTTTTAAGTCAGAGTGATTGTGGACTATAATAAGCAAGAAAATCCAGGTGAGAAATGACCACATAAGCCAAATCTACATAAAGGATCAAGTTAACCTAATCTTGTCAAATGCCTTTTCTGAATCAGGGCAGCACTGCAGCAAGGATTTATCTGAGTATCGACAGACACTCATTAATTCGGTCAGTAATCTTGTACTATCAATGTCTGATCATTATTTATTAAATTAATCTAATTAGGATGGTAGAGATAATCTATTATTTTATTTGATCTTGTATCCAGCATTTTGATGAGATATTTAGGTTGGTAGAACTTAAATTCTTGCAGATCTTTGACTAGTTGTTTAAGCATAACTGAGTAAGAGCCTCAAGAGAACAGTGTCCTTCAAGATATGCAATTGCTTACATGAACCAAGGGTCTATGGGGCTAATGTTTATATGGAAAGTATTGCTAAGGTTCTGATGTTTCTGTTTTATTCAAATCTTCCATCATATTTAGTAAAGCAGATGAGTAATCCTGAAGTTACCACCTGCTACCCACCACCAAGTCCCCATACCATCCATGAGGTGGGTTCTGTGTCACTCAACACACCCAGAAACAACCCAGAAAATAGGAAGTGTAACTATATTGATATTTGTCCGTAACAATAAGTAATTATTGGTAGTAAAAATTAAAACCGTCAGTAAAGAGTCACAAAGAATCTTGCAATACTGCAACTGACTGAAAAAATAGAGCTGCAGGTGAAGCTCAGGGTTGTTAAAAGCAAGGTAATGTACATGAGAAAAAGTGCTACCTTAACTATATGTAGATAATGAATGGGCTTGCATTAGGCTACCAGCAAAAGAAAAGTCATCATGGATACTTTACAGAAAACACCAGCAGAGTGGTCCGGGAGATTACGATGAAAACCGAATATCAGTAGTCTTTCTAAAAGGACTTAAGAGGAAAAAGCTTTTTGCCATTGCTCTAAGCTATAATGCGTTCAGCTCACACATAGCACGTAGCCACAATCAGATCAATGTCAAACAAAAGACTGAGAGGAAATAAAAACTGTAGAGAGAGAAGGATGACAGAGATGATCTAAGAGGTGGAATGGGTTCAGCTGGAGAGGAACCCACATAGATTAAGCATCAGCATGGAAAAGGCACCCTTGTTAGAGGGAATATGGCAGAAAATTAGGAAAAAAAAAATACTGACTGGTTTCCAAAAAGGCGTATGAGGAACAATCATTCTCCACAGTACCCAGGTTTTCCCAAGATTGTCAATCTATTAGTTTAAAACAAAGGAATTTGTTACTTTTGGGGCATAATGCACTCTTATATGGTGGAACTCAAAGCAGTAGGATGTGGGGGTGGTTAAATGGATTCACAGAGATTAGCCAAGTTCATGAAGAATAACTCCTTAAGTGATTATTCGCATGGGATTTTTAATGCAGGCTCTGGTTCAAAGAGTCCTTAAACCACTGATTTGCAGAAGCTGAGAGAAAACAGCAGGAAAATAGAAATCAGTACTTTTTTCAGGATGTAAACTGCTAACCTTGCCCATCTTGATTATCTTATTTTTCATATTTGAACTTTCATTTTTAGCTAAAAAGGCAATAATTTCTTTCTTCCTCTCTTGGTCCCTAAAAGTTGTTGTTTCAGTCACAATATCCCAAGTAGGTACATCTTAAACATATTTTTTGTTGTTGTTATTAACTTTTCTATTAGACAATTCCACAGATGTTTTTATGCTAAGCAAGGCTACCCATACCCAACCTCCATTCTGCTGATGCAGACGCTCATTGTATGGTTGGCAGAACAGTTCTCTCGACTTATTTACTAGACTCTTCATTAGCTATAATGGGAGCTTAAACATTTATCTTGCACCCAGACACTGATGTTTAAGTGTAACCATATATGAACTGAATTCCAACCCTAGTATAGCATTCATCTGACTAAACATGTTTATGTTCAAATGTAAGGGAGCCAACACGGGCACCATTTGTAGTCAATGGAGAAAGAGGGGCACTTGAAGGGGCCACTCACTTCAACTTAATATGTATGAGTAAATCCAACTGAACAGACCATGTCCTAAAGCCCTTATTTTATTTTTTCCCCTTAGTATGTGGGGAACAGTGTGGTAAGCCCAGATGAATGCTACCTTCAGTCAAGTTTACACTAATCAGAACAGGCAAGAAAAATCAAACTCCTTCCCAGCTATAAGGTATATATTACACCTGTAAACTGGCACACACCTATACAAACACATGAGCATGAACAAAATATACCAGTTCCTACACTTTAGGATTTATTTTTTTCTACTTCACCAGGAAATGGAAACATAACCCAGTGCAATTCTAACATTAGTTTACTATAAATTCCTAGTCTTTAAGCTAATGGTGAAATAATGCTCCTCTCATTAGTTTAACGATTATATCATGCTTAACACAAGCTTCCCCCCCTCCTCCTTTTTTCCTCATTTTAGTCTAATAGTTGCAGACAATTTGCTTTCACTATGAAGCTGTCAATCATCATCTTGTATGTAACATGTCAGTCTGTTATAGCACAGAAATAATGCAAGGCATTTATCAGGCTAAGACCCCTTTTCATTTACTGACTCAAAAATTATTTTGAGCTATCTATGATAAAGTGTATTAATGGAGCACATTATAAGATGTGAACATTTAGATCATTTACAGATTTTATTTTTTAACTATAATATGTGCTTCCTTGTCAGTGTTTGATTCAGAATAATCTAGCTGTCACTTGGAAAAAAAGGAAAGGTAGATGAAACTGATGCAGAGGAAAGTCCCTCAGCTCAGACTGAGCTGGCTGTTCCCCTGAGGGACCCAGACAAAGGGCTTTTGCTCATGGTAGTCTGCAGCAATACAGAGCAACAGTAGTTTCCTTCTTTCATAATGATGCAGCGTTTTCTTAGGAGCATGAAAAAGAGGAAGAAATTAGAGATTTTTATATGATAGGTTTTAGAAGTAAAACCAGCTATTGCATTGGAAGGTGTGAAGAAAGAAAGAAGGGAGAGGATGTATCCGAGAGCTGTCATGTGAGACCCACTAGAGGCTTGAGAACTCAGATGTGTTTGGCTTCACTGGAAATTCGGAGACTCTTTATTCTAGGCATGTGATCTATTCAGCCTTTCTGCTGGGATCTCCTACATTCAGCGATGCCACACCATCTAAGTTGACATCTACTCGCTATGAAAGGACATCTCTGCATTTTCATCTACACTCTGAGTTTTCATTTCAGGCCAGTCCTACACCTGACTCTCTCTTACACCTTTCTGTCTCTTGCTCATGTTTATCCCAGCTTCTTCAGTGTTCATACTGCTTTAATAGCAGAAATTTATCTTTGTCCGCAGTCCTGCCTCTGGTCTGTTGCAGCAGAATTTCCAGAAAAAGCTACTGTTCTTTCCTTCAGTTCTTTACAAGAAAAGACTTTATCAAAAGAAAACCAGCAGCTGGTGAAAAAACATTGCTTCCACTGCAGGGAAATTTAAGGGGTTGCTGTGCTTACCCTTTGTTCTTGATTACTGTTCTTCTCAGAGGCTGCCATTCTCGTCCAGAATTGGTTTTCTTCCCTGTTTCCATGAAAGTTTATGTTAAGACCATCCCATTTTAACTTTCCTCATTGTTTTTTTCCCATCTAACGTATGAGGAATGCTCCTAAGTGTCCATATCTCAAGCAACCATTCCCAAGACACCTGATCAGTCACTATGTTCAGTCAATCTGTCAGTAAATTTATTATATTTCGGCCTTAAAAAATTAGGTACTTATGACTCATGTATTGCAAAATTTTTAGACCTAAACCAGAGTATTAAGTAAGCTAAGAAATTAAAACCTTGCAATTCAGGACTGAAGTCAGTGGTTGCCAAATTTTTTAAACAAGAGGCCTTCTTGATCCCTAAAATACATGTTGAGGGCCAAAACAACACTTTTCAAGGCTGTGAGAACATGGAAAGTGTGACATTAAATGGAGAAAATCCCTCAAGCTACAGCTGCTCTGCTACTTACATCAGGAAAAGGAGCTGAGCAGGAGACTGCAGTGACCTGAGGATGGCTCATGGCAGCGCTGGTCCTAGCATCAAACTTTGCGCCGAAAACAGTACCATGGGAATGGGAATGACAGACCATTTAGCTGGTGCTACCATTAATCTCTTAGGTCAGCTTGGCAAGCTGATGCTCTTAGGGGAAAAGATATGGGGAATAGTCTATTTATTCATCCACAAAGGAACCATGCACACTTATAAAATGAGCAAATGAGAGAAGACTCAGGTGCCTTGCTCATGCTCAAACTGCTTCTGAGCCTACAATTGCCTTTTTTTCATTTCCTAGAGCACAGGCAGGCCTTAAGCTTCATTCACATGGACAGTGTCCGTATTTTTAGGGCTACAACTAGGGCCTCTGTTATGAGGTCAGATGTTTGTTGCCCTAAAAACACACAAGCAAACCACTAGCCAGTCCCAAATACCTCTGACTGAAGAGAGATCAGAAACAAAGACAATAGCTACCAATAACTCTATCATGTTAAATGCACTGAACCAAATAGTCATATCTACCTCTACCCTTGGAAACATTAGGTGGGGTTTTTTCCCATTTCCCCAGAAAACACACACACACACTCCCTCTTACACACATGCACACTGCTGTCTCTTTATGTAGCTGAAAAGGGATCAGGCTATTCTCTCACACACTGTTTCAACCAGACTGATTCTGAAATTTTCATGGGGTATTCAAGGACAAAGAAGAAGGGGAAAGAAAAAAAAAATACAGGCTAGCACAGCTGAAGCGTTCTTCCTAGACTTATCTCCCTCACTCCTCCCTAAGGTAGAGCTCTGATGGCTATAGCAAGACCTCTCAGCCTCAGTGATCAACTAAGCTTGTCCTTCCCTACTAATTCCAGCCATTCCTTTCTCTCCTCTCTTTTGTAAAAATGTGAGTGTTTTGGAGGGAAGAGATCTGATTTCTAATTCTTTGGTTTTAATTTGATCCACCAGTGTCATTCACATAGAGACTGTAGTTTCCACAAAGGTCTGGAAGAGCTAATCCCGTCTCTTATCTTTAAACCTGTATCTCTCACTCCTCTCTCTCCTCCCTTTTGCCAGGCTTTGGGACCAGCACATGATTTCCACTGAAGTTCACAAAATTATTGTTAGCCTGTGATGTCCCAGAGGCCAGCAGACTCACACCTTTGCTCTGGGTTTGGTCTGCTACACGCTCTTCTCTCCACACACTGCAGGGAGGACAGAGAGAGCCCAGCCAAATCCTGACCCCCTCCACCCCAAACCAGGGAAGTCCAACTCCCACCAAAGGACCTCTCTGAACCAGACCACCAGACCAGAGGTGGCTCTCTGAGCCTGATTTTAGCCCCTGTTCAACACCATGGCAAAATCCCTTTCAGCTTATTTCATGTGTGCAACCAGTGGCTAGAAGACAAGCATTTAATTAAATCTGAGGTGATTTCAGGCACACAGCTGCAAATGAAATGTGCGGCAGCTCCTACATGGTTCCCCCCACTGCACGCAAGACCAGACAAAACTGCTTTTTCAGGCACCCAGTGCAATTCACACTGCTCCAGGCACTGGCATTCAAAGGTGAAGAATACCAATTTGAGGGCTACAAACTTGAAAATATCACATTTTTTTTCTCCTTGCACACATCCCTGTATTTCTTTTTCAGCCTGCCTTTTACACTGTGATTCAGCCACGTGCCTCCCTTCCTGAAGCACATCACCTCTGGTTTTCCTCAAATGACTATGCATATGTGTGTTTTTATATACACACACACACACATATATATATATATATATATGTATGTTTACCTTAGCAAGTCAGCATGTGTAAATAACATTGTCACAGCTGATTGTTTCTCTTTCTTTCCAAAGAGGACAATGTCATGCAATGAAAAAGGACACACAGATGGACAACATTGTGCTGTGGTCTCTATGTTTTTATTTCAGACTGAGACAGAAAATAAATGTATGCCTACTCCTGGTGTGAGGAGTCAGCAGAAGATCAGTGAAGGAGGCCAAAGTATCTCAACAGCTTTCAAACTCACGGTGCCTGTTCCCAAAGCAGCTGAACTCTGACAAGCACTGTCAGAGTAACTGGCACAGAATTAAGAGGTAAGTTAGATGTCTGTATTTTCAGGAGCCTTCTCGTAAGAAAGTAGATGCTGAAGGCATTCAGGAGGGCTTGCTCCTGGATTCATACTGATTTGTTCTACTATGAATTAATGTAACTCAGGTATTACTGAAAAGAAGGCTGAGGATGAATCAAAGAAACTTCTTTTCATCACAGCGCCAGAGCAATGTAGCCTGGAGCATAGCAGACTTGAAAGTGCATGGTATGTTTAGTGAAATATTAAAAGGAGGCCCTGCATGTTTTTTAGCATTTTCTCAGCCTTTTATGTATATGTAACTCTCTCGGGGGCTTGAGTAAGAATGTGATTTCCTCAGAGACACATACACAAGTCTGCAAAACATTACAGATAATTTGTGACCTTTCTGGACAGAGCTACTCTCCTGGAGCAGAGAGTACTGAGCGTACCAGTTCTGGGGGGTTTGCTTTAGAGCAGGACTGTGGTCTTCCACATGTAGAGGTTACCGTGTCACAGCACACTAACTGAGCAAGTGATGAGACAAATCAGTGTAATATGGTGGCACTTCACTAAAGGGTCAGAGTGGGAAGCTCAACTTCTGGCAATGGGTAAAGCTAAAGCTCTGAGGGAACATGAAAGAGAAACAACATTTACAATATGCTTTTTCCTAAACATGAAAGTGAAAGCTCACTCCTTCTAGAACTGTCATTTCTGAAAATTTACGATGAGGCATAGCAGCCATGGAGTTGCATGTAATGGCTTAAACAGAGGTGGAGGAAGCCTCTGATTTTCTTCTCAGAAAGAGTTCTTTCATTCCATCTCCTCTCTAGTTGAAATGATGTTACAAACCTGTGACCAGCACACACTCCTGACATCCTGCTGATGCCATGTGACCACGTTAAACTGAGCGTGCTCTCACCCAGTGCCCTCAGACTAGTCTGCTTCACCCGCGTGTTCTGCTAGAGAGTGAACTCGTGGCCCAGCTCTCCCATGAGGTGGACTGAGTGGCTGGGATTGCAGGCCTGCCAGCTAAAGGAAAATGGGCTTTTCAGCCCCTCATATTCCAAAGCGAAGAAGGAGGTTTCAAGGCCTGAAGCACTGAATGGCTGCCATTTGATAGAAAAAGAAAATAGGCTAGGAGAGGTTCAGGTCAATTTGAAATTGTTCAAATTTGACCACCAAAATACTAAAATGCCAGAAGACATTGTTTGCAAGAAATGCTGCACACTCAATCTGAAAGCAATGTTGCACCACCTGTACAAAAGGCCTACCTGGCATCCATGCCATGCCCAGCACAGTCCAGCAGGAGAAGGTCTCGAGTATGGAGCAGCTTGATTTGGGAAGGAGAACTCAGACTGTCAAGACATGGCGCAAGAAGCAAAGAAACTAGGGCATGGTGAAGCCTAGAAAGTAAAGGAAATGATTCACACAAGTTTTTCAAGTAGCATTAGCAAATTGCTAATTGCGTTCACGTAGTAGATTGCAGTACTTTAGAGACGACTTCACCTCTGCCTAGAAAATGCTGAATCAGTCCTTAACAAGAGCTGGTTTGTAAGCCTTTTAAAAACTGCTGGCCCTTAGAAACTCAGAGTTGATATTCCCTGTAACACACTTACCAATCACTCCGTGCTCTGCAATGTTTTTTGTCCACTTCATACTTAAAGCAACCTAATGATCTTAGCTGCAACACAAGTTTCTTTAATGCAAGTGCTGGAGGCCAGTGCTTGTGACAAGCGGAGGGAGCATCAAGGTGAGGCTGGTAGGTCACTTGGCACATGGACCGGATGCCCATGCAGCCTGAGCTGAAGCAGCAGGAAGGAGAAATTCCGCTAGAAATCTGCTCTGGAAGAAAATCAGAATGGCAATTCCTCTCCTCTTGCACGTACCAAGGGACACAGTTTTGCAAGTTATCTTTCTCCAATCCACCGGGATGGCTGCTTTGGGGAAAAACACATATTTAACAACCGTTTTCAAAATCAGATCATTTAACCAACAGTCCTGTATCCCCTCACCAGTGCCAATTCTCAGCCAGATTTTTAAACAGCTGTCTTTAAACTTTTGACACTTAGGTTTCTCTGCCAGATGTGATCAAGTTTGTGTCTGTATCTCTTGCTCACAGAGTCTGGTCTGCTACTGTAGTCCAAACTATGGACAGTGCCATTCCTGCCCCTTGCCCCAAGTGCCCCTTGCCATTCTTGTATGCTTGCTGGATGTTGTCCAAAAGCCTCTGCAAAAAAAAAAAAAAAAAAAAAAAAAGAGATACCAAATACACAAAAAGGCATAATCAAAGAGCATGTTACATACACCAACTTTACATACACCAACTACATCCCTTTGTCTAGCTATTGCATAGCATTTCTTTAACCATCTGGTCTCTGACTGTGGCCACTCTGCCAGATGAACTGAATTCATTTCAATTACCTTTTTTTAAGAAGTTATAAAATATTAGGCATTGATTGAATTCCACAGGCCAATGAGTACAGCTAGGAGAAGTATTTGCAGTTCATTACTTACCTCGTTTTGTTCCTGTTCATAAATTATCCACAAAGGACTTTGATTTTTACGAATCTGCTCATTATTCAAGGCTCTTCAGCAAAAAATGAATGCAAACATATTTCAACATATGGATTCTGTCTGTGGGCTAGTCAACTTCAGTTACCTCCTTGCCTTCCTATTATATATGGCCAGTGAATGGTCAATTAAAAAACATGGCATTCCCCAAACCTTGGCTGGATGTTTGGACCAAACCATTGAGACACTTTCTCACAGAGCCATTCAGCTTTGTTCAACACACCTCATTGAATCAGCTTCAGGTTTGACATATCAATTGCAAAAAAACTTATAGAAACCAGAGTAGTAGAAAGTGAAGGTGGTGGATGTTACCCTCTTCACGTCTTGAGCATAACCCAATCCCCTGCCTCACCTGTGTTCCCAGACCAGTGGTATCTCCCACAGCTCCCAAGATTACCTTTTCCATAACTTACAAGTCAATAACAGAAATTACAGGTAGAGGAAGACTTGACTAAACAAAAGATTTATTGCTTTTTACCCTACTGTCCTGTTTCTTTGCAGTCCACCTTGTCTTGTTTAGAGCTAGCTTGGATACCTGTACATGAATGATGCAGATATATCTACAGTTTATTCCAAAAATAAGAAAAAGATAGGTGCAATATTTTCTTCATTTATGAACAGGCAATGTACTTACCCAAGTGAAGTGAAGCCACCAGGGACAGTGTCCCAGTGCACAGCACCAAGCTTGTTTCAGTAGATGTCCTCTGCAGCATCCTCGTCCAGCCGTTCCTCAGGATTGCCTGGGCACTGCTCATTCCGTCTCTGACAGTGCTCAGCAAAACCTCCTCAGTCTTCAGGCTCCTGAGTGTCTTTGGTCCAAATAGAGCTTCACACCAAAACTAAAACATCTGTCCCTTCATAAAGTTAGGATTTCTAAGAGATTTTGAAGCAAGGCAACAGTTACACCCATCAGTTTCTGGGGAGATTTTACTTCTTATTTTTTCAAATTAGACAGGTGGAAGAGGCAGCCAAAGGGCTTTTATACCTTTCTATACAGCAGCAATAAAAGCCACCAAAATCATAATAGTTGCCCACTTCTTCTTTATAATGCTTTTGCTTGGCTTTAGAAAAGAGAAAACAACTCTTTAGTGTCATTTTGATCAGCACTGCCACCATCTGCACAAGCCTTAACTCATACAGCAGGGATTTGCAGGCAAATTTCAACCAAGGCAGCGGACAACAGTGTGTTTTCAGAGCTGACAGAATCAAAGAATAAGGAATTAAACAAAGTTTTTCACTGAAGAGCTGAATTGGCTGACCCATGTTGCCAATCCGTCGCTGCAAAGTCTTTCACAGAAAAGTCTGATAGGAAAAAAAAAAAAAAGCAAGCCACAAATGAGAAAAAAAAAGTTTCCCCCCGCACAATCAGATCTGCTCAATGTGAAAGAGACAGAGAAAGCATATGTGTTTATCTGGTGCATTGTTGAGCTGTAGCTCTTCTTCCAGACTCAATCGATACATTTTCTCCCTAAATTCCCCTGTCCACTGTTCACAAGTCAGCTATGTTTGTTTACCAGCAGATAACCATCTTAATTAGACTACTGTATTGAAGCCTTGTTCTCCCGAGCACAGAAATAGTTTTGTTTCCTCTGGCATTGTTTTCCTCGGAAGTGTCTCTTGCTAAACGGAATCTTTTTTCTGTTTAATGAAACAGAGCAATGTAAATGCCATCCTGTGATCTTTGTGCCCGCATTACTCCCACTCAAGTGAAACTAGACAGGACCCAGTTAATTAGTACAAGCCATTAAAACCAAAGAGAAAACAGAATTAATGGCCAGCTTATTTATTTTCTAAGCACCTCAATTCCACAGCATCAAAAACAACTGGAATCAAGTAAAACGGCATGCCATTTTTTTATGTATGTTTTGAGCATGGAGCCTGTGCACACTGCTGGCAAATTCTTGCAGTAACTCGAGAAGCAAGTCCTAGTTACCAAGCAGGCTTTTCCAAGACCAGCATGCCCACTGTGCAGGAACCCTCGTAGCACAAACCTCTGTGCCATGTGCTACTTCTAGAGGGCTAAATCACTATGCCACAGGAGTTATTGCAGCTGTATAGCTAGCCAAGGCCAATTCCCAACACCAGCAATGCTTGTCAACCCACATTGAATTCAATAAAGATTTGCCTGTAAGAGAACGCAAAACCTGAACCCACACTGTCACATCCTACTGAAGAACTGTTACTTCTTATACGCATGCTCCTTTTTTCTGATCCTCAGCACCATACTTTTCACAAAGTTAGTGACTGGGACAAGCGATTGAGGGGGAAGGGCGGTTAGGTTGACAACGCAAAGTATAGGACTATGCCCAAGTCATGCCTTCTAAATCTGGGCATTTCGGTATGAAACAAGGAGTCACAAAAGCTAGCATAATATTTCTGTTGAAAGCATGCTTTGATGGTTGCCATTTTTTTTCGTCAATATAGTGCTCTTGCCACCTGGAAACTGTAGGCTTTCAGTGCAAGTTAAGAAGATTGGCAGAAATTCTTACTCTGTCACTGGTTTTTCTTGAAAATTGACTCCAGCAAACTGCTAGCTTTTTCACAGTCACAACCCAAAAATAATGTGAAGCAGATTAAGGAAGACAACATATCCAGTTCTGCAGAGCCATAGTCAAAGATCCAGGTTAAATATCTCTTCTAGTGTACGCTCTCCATCACTGTTCACCCCAGCAGAGACAGAAATATTAAGAGGTGGGTAATACTTTTCCACACAGTTTTAGCATCTGTCAAAGCAGGTGGTGCTGCCAGAAAAACACTGATTTCAGAGCAGGCACATTCCGCAACATCTGCACATTGCTTCTAACCCAGGGTTTCCAGTCCACTCCTCCCCAAAGCTCTTGTACCACATGCAGCGTTGGAGACAGGAACCCAGCCTCCCATCAGCTGAGAGCCCTCCTTCCCCACTTTGTGCTGACCAATCTAAATGTGGGGACTTTGCAGAGCCACTGCCTATAGATATTGGAACATGGAGCAAGGAGGGCAATTCAATGAACCAAAATGTCACACTTAGATATTCAGGTTATAGCACCTTGTCATTTTACATTTATTTTGGACATGATCCAGAAGCCTTATTATTGTATTGTATCTATTAAGGCTATTGGATACTAAATAGCAGGAAGAATAATAAATGCATCTTTGTTTAAAAAAAAAGAGAAAGGTGAATTTCATTTTCTCAGCAGCCTTGAAGCTGTACAATGAATGCTTGCCAATTCAAATACAACATTTACTCATCTGTCCTTTAACACAATCAGTTATGATCATAGAAACAGTTGGATATTCTTCAGCTGCTCCCCACTCCAATTGGCTTTTTAATTAGTACTGATTCCAGGAAATCAGGTGGCTAGATTTTTCAATACTGTATGCTTTTATATACTGTGATATTATACAGTGACATGTTCTTTCTGGCCCTCGAATATCACACCCACGTCTGTCCTACTTGCTTTCCATCCATGGTCCAATGAAAGCAATTAGAAAATGAGTAAGCCCATTTGTATCCTAGTCACACTCACGGGCACATGTGAGGTATGGAATCTAATGACAAAGTTTAAATGAGATCATACATGACTCCCAACATCTTGGTCAAAAGCTGAATAAAGTTATCTTTGTTCTCAGACATCACCAATCTAACGAAGTTCAGTTCCACTGACAAATGAATGCAGACGGCATGCTTGCCTTGTTATCCTCCTACCCTTTCACATCTGCTAAAGAGTCTTCCTGTTCTTCAAAGTCCTTTTTAATTGTGCCTCAGCTTTAATATGGTGAAAGTAAAGTGAATTTTACAAAGTTGAACTGGGGTCTGCTTTAATCCCATAGCATTTTCAATCCTTCTTTTTAAAAAAAAAAAAAAAATTCTCTCTGTTTCTCCCTCTTCCCTTTACACTTATTAAAATGACTGCACATTGGCATAGAAACTGGTGTTTTAGAGGACTTTAGGAAGCCCTCGCGATCAGATACCACTCACAGCCATCCAGCTTTCTCTTGGACCCCATGTACAGAGTGAGCACTTCTAGTGCATCTGAGCGAGCTCCATCCATTCTTGCTAAGTCCCTATCTCCACAATGACTTGTGTGGCATCAGTTACTTGACCAGGTAACCCAGGACACGACAGTGCACAATGTGCAGACCTTTTAGACTTTCAGTAGCTCTTTAGCTAGGAATAATAATTCATTTTGAATGACAATGCACGTAGAGATCATGAGGATTTATTGAGTATAACCTATTGTAGTCTATCAGTCAGTTGCTTACAAAGTTCCTGCACTTACTGTACTTAATGAACACTTCACAAATTCCTGCAGTATTATTTCTCCTTAACAGGAAAGTCTCTCATGTGGTTTTTAGGGAGGCAGAGGAACTTCCCTAAGCAGTGAAGAGATCTGCCTGAACCCTTGATAATCACAGCACATGCTGATATTTGATCAATGCTGCTCATGTTTCGTGATTTCCCACTTACTCTTCCCATAGCACAGCACATACTTTAACATTAACATTTTCATGGCTATTTTGCAATGCAATCTCATTATCTGCTCCAGAGCACTCAGGGACCACACTCCCCCTGTGCTTCTGACTGCCAGCTTCCCTTGAGTGGGCATCAGAAGCACAACTCCTCCAGGTTTTAAATGTGAAAGACTGCAATGATTATTTCCTTTTTTTTTCTAGGGGGAGAAACTCACAGTCTTCCCATTTCCAGCCTTGTCTCTATCAACACCCCTACAAATAAACAATAAGTAAAATTCTCCCTGTGGTCAAACAACTAAAAGAAAGAAACTGCTTGTCTTCCCTTAAGCTGTTACTGCATACCGTTGAAGATGTCTCATCTTCCCTTCATCATTCTTCAGGTTCTCCTATCCTTGTCTCCAGTTTTCTTCTGAATAAGTGATTCTGTGACCACCCATTCTCCCTCTTAGATCTGTCATAAAGCTGAGGGCAACTCTTTTGCACTCTCTAACTCTTATGCTGGCTGCCTCTCATTTTCATTATTGGTAAGACAACTGCCAGGCTAAGTAAAAAAAAAATCCTCCTACTTACAAATCCTGGAAGGCAACCAAAACATCCACTCTGCTTTTCCTCAGACTTATGATCAATATGCAGATGCAGCCCCTAGGGACAACATGCCAGCTTCTGCAGTCCTCGTTCCAGTTCGAAATCTCTAGCAACCCTCTAGCAGAGAGGTCACACTGTCCCTGCCCCAGCAGGGGCAGTAACCATGGAAAAACATTGACACTGGCACAGTTCAGAGACAAACTTCAAAGTTCCCATTTCATCCGAACAAGCACGTAGATCCTGACAATACATCTCCAAGCACCTGGAGAAGGATGATCATTAGAGAGTTACTGGCACTGCTGCTTAGCCCCAGAGGTAGACAGGCTCCTTTACCCACCCCTTCCACTCAAGCTCAAGACAGACACAAATCCTCCCACCACCGTGAAAATACCATTCTCCTGAGGAAGTGAAAAGTAAGCCTCTTGAATTGGAAAATTTCAGTTCTTTTCCAAATTTTTAGCAAGTCACAATGGTTTTCCTGCCTGTTTAACACAACAAAGACTTGAGCAACACAGATCGCCTGAGAAAATGACTATATGGCTCTGCCCACCTAGCTTGGTAATTGACACTTGCTGGAGATGTCTCAGCAGCTTCTCTCTGTTCAATGCAGAGCATGGGCTATAACAAAGGTGTCCTAGTGAACAGCCTAATTACTGCTCATATTTCTCTGGCATCTGTACAAGCAGAACAGCTGCAATGGGGACAGTTCTCCAGATTACTCTGTAGCCTCTGATCTAAACCAGAGAGATGTGATTTGACCACTCTGCTGTGCCCCCAAAGTGTCGCTGCCTACACTAACAAAACAAAGAAGAAAGAGTAGACACTTCCACCATTATTGCCCATATCTTAATGGCATCTGTCTCCTAAGGTCATAGAATCATAGAATGGTTGGGGTTGGAAGGGACCTTCAAAGGTCATCTAGTCCAACCCCCCTGCAAGGAGCAGGGACATCCCTGACTAGACCAGGTTGCCCAGAGCCTCATCCAACCTGGCCTTGAATGTTTCCAGGGATGGGGCATCCACCGCCTGTCTGGGCAACCTGTTCCAGTGTTCTACAACCCTCACTGTAAAAAATTTTTTCCTAATATCTAATCTAAATCTTAAAACCATTACCCCTCGTCCTATCACAACAGGCCCTGCTGAACAGCCTATCCCCATCTTTCTCATAGGCCCCCTTGAGGTACTGGAAGACCGCTATCAGGTCTCCCTGGAGCCTCCTCTTCTCCAGGCTGAACAGCCCCAACTCTTTCAATCTGTCCTCACAGGAGAGGTGCTCCAGCCCTCTGATCATCTTTGTGGCCCTCCTCTGGACCTTCTCCAACTGGTCCATGTCCTTCTTATGTTGGGGGCTCCAGAACTGGATATTCTCTTTATTTTATATAGATACGTGTTAACCTAACTCAAGTTTGTGCCTAGCTTCAAGATAACTGTATTGGTGTTTCCCAGTTAAAATCCACCACAAAATAACTTGCACGAGCACCTTCCTAAATCCTCTCCATAGTCAAAAACAGGGGAGGTAGCACCTTTGTGGAGAAAGGAGTAGGCCTCTCTAGTCACATAAAAGATGCCAGCTAGAATAAGAATGTGCATATCCTGAAAATATTTGTATGCAGGTAAGAGAATCTTCAAATATGCATTGAAACAATATTAATGTCACTGACCTGTCTGATCACAAGTGCAGCTGCTGCCTCAAACCATCTCAAAATTGTGAGAGGAAGTACCTGCTGACCTTCAAATCTTTCCTTTATCTACAGAGGGATGGGGGAAATTATTTACTGTAAGATGTTTGGCTATATTTACTGTTTCTAATAAAAAAAAAAGGAAACTTTAAAAAGAACACTTGGTTTCCACTTAATAGCCTCTGAAGGTTTATCACTGGAGTCGCTTGGGACTGGAGTTGAGGGGAAGTTTGTGTTGCTGCTGTTCAGCTGCGTTTTGCCTCAGGTTAACTCGTACTTCATGTTCTGGTACAGCTAATCTCCTGTTTTTCTATGAGCACAAAATACTTGCTTTCCTTGGGGAAAAATACAGCAAAGACAAAAAAAAAAAAAAAACCCAACAAAAAAGCCCCTTATGTACAGAAACAGCAAAGATTACTTGTAACTGCCATAATTTAAGGGCAAAAAGAATCCTCTTATCTCACCTGCAGAGTGGATTTAAAAAATGAGAGCAGGAAGAGAAATGACTTGCTGAAAGGAAGTTTTGAAGGACATTATTAGGGTCCAAATATGGATTTGTGTGGCCTCCATGCAGCACTCTGATATCTTACATGCACTTTGGCTTAGACAGGTATTGAAAAGGAACTGAAGTGGATATGCATTCATCACTGACACACATTCAGTCATGATGTCTCTGCTACACGTTTAATCAGTGCTTGGTAAAATGGCAACTTCTCTCCACATTAGGGCACCAAAGATATGGTGAAATGGCTAGAAAATTTTACCTCCAAGTATCAGGAGTTAAGCAAAACAACCTTGACGCAGGGACAAGCCCTAAACAAGGAACACTTCTTCAGGAAGATGCCAAGCTATAATATCAGCATGCAATTAAGGAAGGTGGTAATCCTGCTCATCCAACTGTGCAATTAGGATAATGTCACTTTCTACTTACACTTTGTAAAATACTTTGAGATCCTCAGATGAAAGCCCTGTACCAGCGTGAAGCATTTATACCTTCATCAGTGGAGCAGATGGCATGTGGTACACTTGTCTGTGCATGAACCCTATAGTCATCACTGTTATAATGAGTTGAGTCATCTCCTGTTCTGCTGTGAGCTCTGCTGTTTGGCAGCATTTGGTAGGGGCTGGCATTTCCACAGGAGCAATTGTATCTTTGTTGCACATACTTACAGTGCATCCATCACTGCCATAGCTGTGTACCTACATTTTAAGAGTGTTGTGCATATATGGTTAAATTCAATGCAACAAAGGTGTACATCAACTAACAAAGACTAGAGGAGACTTTGAGAGGTCATCTTGTCCATTGGTCTGCCCTGAGCAGAATCAAATACTCATAAGCATTTCCCAACCAGTTAGCCTTACCTGTGTTAAAGACTTTCAGTGAGAGAAGCCCACGTCTTCCTCAAGAAGCATTGTTTTGTACTAAATATGAGTTTTTCTAATATCCAATCTCTGTTTCCCTTCATGAAATATATATCCATTGATTTTTAGTCTTCTTTCATAAAGATTTTTTTTTTCCATTTAAGACCCTTACTCTTTGCAGCTATCTTTGTATACCTGAAGATTATTGTATCAGGTACATTGTATTATTTTTCATTTCACTGAGAAATACACAAAGCACTATGTACCTCTCAGCTCCCTCCATTTTCTGCTGCAAGCCCATAGCTAAATAAAAGGAACACTGCAAAAGAAAAATAAAAAATAAAAAAATAAATTCAGGCATAGGACCTATCTTTCAAAGTAATTGCTGCTCACCAGACCAAGGCTGGAAAACAAGCATAAATGTGTTCTAATTATATCAATCCCTGAATTGTGTTTTGGGTTTATTCACATGAATGGGAATTACAGTTGGCCTTTGCCAACAGGCACAAAGCACCTTGAACCAGACACAGATATATGTAGTGAAATAAGAGCAAATATATTACTGATACGGACTGTGTGACCATCCACAAATAAGCACAAAAGGAAAATCTGAAACAAATTTGAGTAAATCATGTAAACATCATCACATACAAAGACAAGGAAGAGGGTTAGCTGCACTTCCCTCACAGTACAATGCATCCAGGCAAATGCTCAGGACTCCTTTTGCATCTTAGAGCACCTGTAACCTGTAATTAATTTCTAAATTATGGAGATTTTATACGTTTAAGTATTTCCTAGACACTAAGTCATTCATTTACAGGAATGTTACCTGTGTTTGTAATTCAAGTTCACAGTTGCAATTATTACTTTTCTCCTACAAGAAAAGAAGCACGACCTAAGACAAAAAAAAAAAGTGTCAGGACTCTGCTCTGTGATTTACTGGATAATAATTCCTACAGAGGAAATTAGTTGCTGGACTGAATCAGGCAATAAGTCTCTTATGTCCACACCTTGTCTCTGACAGATACCAACAACAGGTGCCTCAAATCCTCATAGACTGTCACACAGTAGTGTTCCCATAGAGGATGTTTCTTCCAAAACCAAGGCACTTAAGATTTTTTAATGTCTTTAAGCAGAAGGGCTCAGATCTTTAATATTTTACTTTATCCCAGCTAGTGCAGCTACATTCACCTGAGTGGAATCCTCTCCAGTCAAATTCAGTACCTCAGTAATAGTGTCCAGAGCAGTGAGTTTCACAGTTTAAAAACAGGCAGTGGGGAAAAAAAAAAAATATATATATCAATATTTTCATAGAAATGTTCACAGTTTCCTCCCTCACTTTATGAGGTTATCTTCATTTATGAAGTAGCAATATAAGGTAGAAAGGTTGAAATCATCCCTTTAAATATTTCCTTATTTTCTATTCTTTTATTTTTCATTACAATCTATTTGACCAAGTCCTAAAATTTCTACTGCTTTGCTAAGATATTTTACATCTTAAATCAAACCTGTGCAAATGTCGTAGTTCAGCCCCGATCGGACGAGACTACGCAGTCTCTCTCTCACTCCCCCCACCTTCCGAGAGAACAGGGAGAGAAAATATAAGGGAAAACGGCTCGAGGTTTGAGATAAGGACAGGGAGAAATCCTTAAAGTTACCGTCACGGGCAAAACAGACTCGACTTGGGGAAAACTATTCATTTATTACTACAAACAGCAGGATAATGAGACAGAGAACAAGATAACCTCCATCCACCCCTCCCTCTTCCCAAGCTTAACATTATCTCTACTACCTTCCCCCCCCGAGCGGCACAGGGGGGAAGAGGGAATGGGGGTTGCAGTCAGTTCATCATATGTTGTTTTACGCCGCTGCTTCATGGTCGGGGGAAGAACTCCTCACATTCCTCCCCTGCTCCATTGTGGGGTCCCTCCCACGGGCCACAGTCCTTTGTGGAACTGCTCCGGCGTGGGTCATCTCTTCCACGGGTGCAGTCTCTCCAGAACAGCTGTCCCAGCGGGCCCTCCACGGGCCACAGCTGCCTTCAGGCATCCACCTCCCCCGGTGCGGGGTCCTTCACGGGCTCCAAGTGGATCTCTGCTCCTCCGTGGACCTCCATGGGCTGCAGGGGGACAACCTGCTCCACCATGGTCGTCACCACAGGCTGCAGGGGAATCTTGGCCAGGAGCCGCATTACTCCTCCCCCTCCTTCTGAACTGACCTTGGTGTCTGCAGCCGTTCCTCACAACAGGCTGGTAGGTGTCTCTCAGGATCTTTTTTACATCTCATTCACTTCTCATCTCCTCTCCACTTCTTGCAGCCGGGCTGGACCGAGCCGGGCCCAGTCGGCTGCCTGGCGAGAGGCCAGAGGGTGAGGCCTGCAAGGCCCATGAGGCCTGCGCCTCCCCCTCTGCACCTCTGCCCCCGCTCAGCTCCTTCACATCTTCTCTTCTCTCTCTTTTTTTTCTGTTTTCCCATTCTTAAATACGTTATCGCAGAGGCGTTATCACGAGACATTCTGCTACCAATTGGCTCGGCCTTGGCCAGCAGTGGGTCCGCCCTAGGCCCGGCCGAGTCCACTGAACAAAGGGGAGCGACTTCTAGCAGTTTCCTACAGAAGCTACCACCTTAGGCCCCCCCCTACTAAACAAAACCACGACAGCAAAGAACTACCCTTGGTATCTTGTGGGTAATTTCCTTGATGGATTTAAATAAGCATCAAGACCTCAAGAAGTTCTCTAATCTATCTTCTAGCCAAGCATGGATCAACTTAACCAAAAGCATTGCTTATTTGACTTATTTGTTCTCCAAGTCTTCATGAAACAGAATTTAATACAGTCTATGGATAGACAACTCCAGTGCTTAACTGCTAGGAAGCTTGTCTCGATGTTTAGCCTAACTCTCCCTTGCTGCAATTTAAACACATCATGATTTGCCCTGGTCATATGTCATTACATACCTGTAGTGCAAATAACTCCTTCTGCAACAGCTTGTCTTACGCACCCTTGCTCTAAGTGTTTCGGCCACTGAGTGATTTCAAATGGCCGTTAAAAGCAAAGTACAGAGCGATTTCTGCCCACAGTTACAGTGTTCATGAGCACGGCATTGGCAGCGATGCAATGGCTGGAGAGTTAAACATGCACCATAACCTGACCTCCATCCAAGTTCAACTCTATCTTCCAAGATGATCTCCTGAGATCCACACCCTCTAGGCACTGTATTTGCAAGGGCCAAACGCAGGATCTTCAGCAGTCTTCAGTAGAAAGCCAGACTCAATCATTGACCTGAGCAGTGGAACAGATACAAAATTCACATTCCATCTCTGTCCTCCTCTGTAACCCAGTACATCCTGCCTGCCTGGATTGTTCTCAACGTACATAGCATATCTAATACAAAGACTAGAGTCATTGGAGCAAAAAACAATCTCAGCTTAAGGCAAAAATAGTTCACTCACGATAATGTCAAAAGGGCTCATTTCTATTTTAAGTTTTCCACCTCTTCAACTCCTCATTTAAAAAAAAAAAAATTAATGGATCAAAGTGTCAAAAAAGAAGTTGCTTGGAATTAAGAAAAGATAGCATCTTCTTTCAAGAAGCAACATGTTCTCGGAGAATATAAAAAGAAAGTACTTTGACTTTCTCTGAACATTTTGTTCAGAAATAAAAAGGAATGACAAAATGTAGAAGATCCTTTGACATGGAAAGTATTCAAACGCAGCATTTGGCAAAAAAAAAAAAAAAACACCACATCATATGAAAGTAGTCTGCCAAGCTTCCACGTTGTGGCTCATGCTACCTACTCGTGCTAAGCAGGAGTGACACGTTACTTTTCAAGACCTAGATCACCATCCAGCAAGATGAACAGTTCATGAAGAAATAAAGTC
This sequence comes from Chlamydotis macqueenii, assembly GCF_036417535.1. NCBI lineage: Eukaryota > Metazoa > Chordata > Aves > Otidiformes > Otididae > Chlamydotis > Chlamydotis macqueenii. The sequence continues at coordinate 94,972,648 of NC_141556.1, read as the reverse complement.
ACTTGCCAGCCACAGTCGCTGTTGTTCTGGAGTTGATTGGTTACTCTGTATAGGCATCCTGTGGTCTAGATGATATTTCCATGTTGACTCTTCAGCCCTGTGTAGACAGCTGGCCTTATACCACCTCTCTGTGCTTTTCAGTCATCTTTATCTCCTGCATGGAGTAGATATTTTCCTAATAGGCTTTATACCATCATCCAAAGGAAAGTAAGGGCTGACAGTTACCCAAATGCAACAGTATTTTAAAATGTGTTGTACTATTATTTATGTATGCATATATACTTATGGGTTATTGGTAAGCTTATGGGAGACACCAGTGCAGATCAGAACAGGAAAAATTGTGACACTAGGCTGCCCTCCTGGGAAACTCTGATAGTCCTTAGAAGAAGGTAATTATATTACACTGTAATATCGTGAATTTTTTCAACATATTCCAAATACAAGTGAGACAGCGTCAAACACCTGATAAAGCCTTAACAATTGCAAAGCTCCTTAAATATTGATGTGAATTGAATGGGTCATTTTATTTTTTGGTTTAGCAATATTTTACCTTTTATTACTTTGAGAGTACTCAAATATGGAAACAGGAGCAGGATGCATTATTATATGGGTAAACCGCCAGAGAAAGCAATATGAAGAATAAATTGAAATCCAAATCTCATACACAAATTATTATTAACACTAATTTCTGCATATTACAAAGCAGCTTCTTTGCATGTATGACATTGCCTTTTGCACCCAAACATGACTTTAATTAAGATCTTACTTATTCATTACTATAATTCAGATGTAACTGCTAGTCTAGTCAAATGAGTGTAATTAGTCCCAGAGGGCCTAAGAGAACCAGGTTTTCCTTTTCATCTCTACATTTAGGCAAACACAATAGATACTGGAAGATCTGTTGGAGAACACAGAAATGTAAAAAGCTTTACAGAGCTGGTGGGGAAATTCTAAACAAAAACATTGTTAAAAAGGATTTTCATAAAGGCCTATTTAGTTTAATTTCTTCTTGCAGACTACGCAACAGGAGTGAAACAATGGAGATGGTTAGCCAATATAAAGCTGATAAATTTTTCATAATTATTTCCTTGTTTATTTAGAAATAGAACTGTAGAAGTTTGTTTAGCCCGTCCATGTGTTACTTTAAAAGGGATTTATGTGGTGGGTATTCATGTTTGTAACCATCTTGCAGAGAGTACAAATAAACCAATCTCCTGCATAAGTTGACACTGGCATAACCAAGTCAGAAGAGAGTCCTACCAAATACTCTGCATTTACCAAGTGTTCATTATCCTGGTGTCTCAGTCCATAGCATACTCTGCCCGGAAGGCAAGATAGTGAAGACAAATTAGTCCATATGATTTGTTCTTTCTTCTAACATATCATCCAACCCCTACAGCTGCTTTGCTTTTTCACCCAACTCCTTCTTCCCACCCACTTTGCAGCACCTTCATTCCTTATCCACAAGGCACTAACTTCACCTTCCCCTGCCAAACCATTCCTCATCCAGTCGCTCTTTCCTGAAGGCAAGCTAATGGAAACTGGTTTTGCAGCAAAGATCACCTCATTTCCCAGCTGCTCCATTCTCAAAACAGATTCTAAGGCAGATTGCGAGGAATTGCTGCTCAGGTCCAGCTTAAATCTTCATGCACTCTGTGACATGGCACTGTGCTGTGTGACCCACCAGTTCAGAAGACCACACTTTCCTTGTTGTACCCTTAAACTGTCCTCTAGATTGGTCACTGGTTATGTCTGAACTTCAAGGTGAAGCATGTGCTTCCACACACTGAACCCTGGGGACGCATGCTCTTCTGACTTTTGCAAATTACTTTTCACCTATCTGTAGCAGGGATTCAATAAGGTGCTCAGGTCTCCATGCCATGCTTAAGAAAAGCCAAACTCAGTTGAGCTTCTGGTGGAAAAGATCATCACACAGCCATCCTAACTTGCCCTCTGGTCCAGCCAGAGGACTGAAAGCTAAGGCACTGAATATTTTGTGTCTTACCAGAGCTGAAGCAACTTCTTACTGCAGGCACTACCACATGCAGTCAGCCAACGCTGGTCTTCACAGTGGTGTAGCCCTGGGCATCACTATGTAGATAACAGCAACTATTTTTCTTTTCTACTAAGTGTGGAAAAGACTTCACATTTCCCAAGAATAAATCCACCAACTCTGTTCCCAAAGTTCAAGGACAGACAAGCACTCATTTTTAGAAACAAGCACATGTTTCTTAATACTCATTTAAAGTAACTAGGGCTTGGTACACGCCTAGTTTCAAGCGTATGGTAACTGCCTTCCTCAACTAAAATTTCCCTTAGTATCTATAAGTGCAACTTGTTTTGAAATTATTCCCACAGAGAAGAGAAAGAAAAAACAAATAGAGTCAATTTCACAAGGGAAGTTGAACTCACAGTGTAATGATGGCAGCTAATGCATGAGGCTTGTAACACTGCACTCAATTGATGTCGTGCCTTTATGTGATGCGCTATTAAATGGCTGTTAGATGAACTCAGATCGCTTTTGACAAGAGTTATAGAGGTTCTTTTTAAATCATATTTCAGAACATATACATTAAAATAAAAAAAAAAAAGAAAGAAGATTTTTTTTGGCCAATGTATTGAAGTGAACCAGATAATAAAAATCAGGGCTTGATTCTGCTCTCAACATCCTTTTCCACCTGTGTGCTTCCAGTATTTTCACTAATTTTTCACCTTTCTATGCAAAAAGACAATTAAGCTCTCAAGAGAGTAATCATTTATTTGCCATTTGTCACGAGGTCTCTGTTAAGAATAAATTTGACAGGTATTCAGTCAGTCACGAACACAAGACAGTTATTTTGATCTCAATCTCAACCTGAAGAAGAGCATTCAAAGTTTAACAGGCTTGCTTAATTTCCAGAGGCATTTCTGAATTTTTACATCCCACACAACCCTACCAAGAAAAGACAATGACACTTTAGGAGGAGGTAACTGGATCATGCTTACTAAATTGCTTTCGACTCAGGAAGGTTTTAAGGTGATGCACCACCTCAAATGACAGAAGTATTTTTTTCTAAAAAATATACTGAACAAAGCATATGTGAGGTTCTTCACAGTAATTGACCCTACACGGTGCTAAGGAAAAGCTAAATCTGAAATAGGACTAAGAGGCTGAAAGATCAAAAATGCCATTTACATTGCCGCTTTTAAGAAGTTTGAGACAAAGCTGTACTCCACATATCCTTTCTCTGGGGTTGTACGACAGCCATAATGCTTAGCAGGCACTTGTGTATGTAATAATAGTAGTGGTATACTGCTTGATATGCAAACGTGAACAGCTTGTGCATGCTGCATAATGAAAGACAATGGAGAGTAAAAAATCTAAGAAGAAATGAAAACCTATTAGATTATCTATTTCATCCCCTTACCACTATAAGATTTCACTCTATAATAATTTCATATCATTTATTCTAGTCTAGTTTAAAAATGCCTGGAGTGAAGAAGCTTCCCCGGGGAAGCTTGATAGATCTCAGTATGAGGAAGTATTTCCCATACACAACGCTCATGTTTCCCTTTGAAATTTAATCCCGTTACTCCTGGGCACCTGCCCTAAACCAATATTTCTTTTTCTTCTATTATTTGTCACCTTCAAGTTTCAGCAACCCGTTTCTCCTGCTCTCGTTTAACAATCCCTTAATATGCAGCACTTTTCTTCTAGGCACATAAATTGACTCCTCTCAACGCCTTCGCTACTCGTGCCTTCCCCCCTGAATTGTTCTTAACCCTCAGTCCAGGGCAGGGTCTCTTTTGCAGGGTGAGGAGGGGCCTCCGGAGACCCCCAGCTCCACATTCCCCACTGCGGCCCAGCCCTTCTTCCTGGCCATGGCCACCTCCAGCCGGGGTCAAGGGCCTTCACCTTGCAGATGTGCTCTACTTCTTCGCATAACGTGCAATGCAACTGTAGATTTAGTTTTTAAATGGATATATAGGCTACGTGGCGATTCAGGCAGTTAAGGAACAGTACAACTAGGAATTAAATTCGCTTTTTCTGCCGCTGCATTTTGCTTAAAGGCTGGCAGGTGGCAGTGCATCCTTAGGAATGAGCTGTGAAAAGCGCGACCACTGCAATTGCTAGTTGTCCTATGTCGAAGGGAGGGAGTTCCTTTTGCTTTTCTCCTTCCTCTTTCTCTTCAAATTTCTCCCTTTTGACGTTTTGTTTCCTTACGTTTTCCTTCCTAGTCTCAAAGAATTTTTTTTGCATTCATTCTTGTATGGAAAACAGTTGTTAAAAAAGTGTTTCTGATCCTGACTGTGCATATTCAGGTATTTTTGGTTTATTCCTAAAGATGCTCTGTCCTCATGGCTATTTGAAAAAGTTAACCTGCAAAGTCAGTAACTGAAAAACCAAAATGAATCAAACTATTTTGGACAAAAGCTGAAAGATCTGAATTAACGATCTTGCTGATGCAAAGGATATCAGCCAGCCAGCTCCATCTGCCACAGAAATATGCATTACCAGTCTTTGAAAAAAGGGTAAAAAACTTATCAGGTTTCTGCAGAAAGCCCAGGTGAGACTGAACAAACTGCAGGAGAGGAGAAAAACAATGCTGAGACCATTTGCCTGTTGTCTCACCTCAGGCAGAGAGGGCAGTCTCTGGTTCAGGTGATGTGGATGGCTTCTTAGGGAGGATGGGGGGGCATCCTGGGCAGAGACCATTCCTGTGCACTGCAAGCTCTGAGGAACACTATTTGCTTCATTCCTGGGCCCCAGCACTGGGTGCTGGGATGAGGAAGAGCTAGGCTGTGAGCCAAAAGGCCCCGTCATGGGTAGGGCTGTAGAGCTAGGGCAGTCCTGCTGCCCTCAGCCCACCCTAGGTGGGGTGGTGAGAAAGCAGAGGACTGAGCAGCTTCTGACACTGCCCTAACTTACCTGACTGCAGTGATCCCCAAAAATCTCCTACACAGGTTTATGTCACCTCACTCCCCACTTTCCCTATCCTGGCTATAGCGTAGGAAGCGAGTGCTCGAGAGCTGGGCCAGTGACTTGAAAGAAAAGGGCAATTGGAGAAGGGTTGGCAGTTTAGGGACAAGAGAGCTCAAGGGCTGGATTTCTGGGGATGGAGAAAGCCAATGGGATTGTGCCCAAATGGGAAGGTGCTAGAAGGAAGCAAGGCACAAAATGGCACGCAACCACATTGTGAGAGCAGAGAAGTGTCCAGATGCAGAGGTTAGACCAGAAGAGGAGCCTGTAGCCCCAAGGAAGAAGCCGCCCCCTCCTGCACTGGATGCTGAGCCCATAGACAAACAAGCCAACATCGCAGGCAACCACTTTGGACAGCATCAAGCCCACAAGGAAGGAGGCAGGACAGGCATGACTCCTCTACTGTGGACAGTTTCTCCCCATCTTTCATCTGTACAGCCTTTTGCTGAAAGACTCTCATGGGTGACTCTTGCCATCAGCACCACAGGAGCAAAACACCTTGTTTTTCAGGTGTGCTGCTGCCTTTGACCGAGCCCTGGCCATCCAACTCTCCAGACACAGCTTTTTCTCCCCATACTCAGGGCAGGAGTGAAGGCTGGCTTCAGGAGCAGAGAAAACCCACACTGTTCCCAGTCACAGTCACAACCTTCCCAAAGCTGTCCTGCAGACCTATACTTCCCTTGCTCCCAACCAAACTCCAACAAAGCAAACAGTCGTCACACTGCACCACAGGCTGTGACCGAATCCTCCCAGACCTCTAGGGAGCCCCCTCATTCCCCGCTCTACCCCAAAGCCCTCCCCAGATCTCCTCTTACCCAGAGCCCATGGGAAGCATCGCATGCTGCACCACCACCTGCCCAGCCAGCCACCACTGCCAGGCTGAGCTCTACCCACCCTGCAAAAAATGCCTTCAGCCTCTTCTGGCTGCAAAAATGGCTCTGGATTTTGGATTTTGGGGTGGGGGTTTTTTGTGCTTTTTTTTTTTTTTTTTGGAGGGGTTTGGTTTGGGTTTGGTTTTTTTTTTTTGTTTTGTTTTGGGTTGGTTTTTTTTTTGAGGGTTATTAGTTTATTGCTATTGCCTTATGGTTATGCTCATGAAAGACTGTTAGCCTTCAACTCCATCTTTGCACTGTGATGGGGGCTCACACTAAGTTATAAACCATTATCTTATTCCCTGGTTCTTCATGATGGTGCCAATCCAAAAGCAATAGAGGCTTTTCCCGTGCTGCAGTGCCTTCTGGATCAGACCCGCAGCCCTGGCATGGCAACATGTGGCACACGGGTGGTTTGAGCTGTTACCCAAAGGGAGTTCAGAAGAAAACAGCCAATAACATTTGAGGGCAGGGACAGAGTGTTACAGAACAGATAAGCAGGAGGAATTGAAAAAGCATCATGAGGCAGAAAACACAGCTCCCTGAAGTGTTTCAGATGCCCCTTGCAAGGAGATGTAAATGTGGATAGCATAGTTAAAACTATGTCCAGTTTGACTGAATAAGCATATAGGCAACAGATCAGGTACAGAGGGAGAACTGGAATGAAATTTAGGACTAAACACCAATTTAAAAAAAAAAAAACTGTTCCCAGACAGACCGTTGCTTAGCTTCTGGAAAACTCTTCAACAGAAATGAATGCCAAGCTATCAACTGGTATATTTAAATGCAGATCGGGCAAAGCACCAATAAATACTCTATTGGGAACATTTCTACAGTAACAAGGCTAAGGATGCTCTTACAAAGACTTTTTTCAGCTCTAGACTTCATGATTTTTCAGGATACTAAATAGAAAAATGACAATTCTTCCCTCCTATGAGATAAAAACCAAAGGAGCCAAGCCAAATTACTGTACCGTACATGCAAATATCTGAATGCAAATTATGTTGTTATCCTTGTCTATACTCCCAAAGAGCCATAGCATCTTTTAAGCTCTTTCTTCTTCACGTACAGTGGATGTAGCCGTCCGTGACAAATTTGTGTTTTCTTTTCTGAGAAGTAATATACTGTATTCCTCAGTGGCAGAGAAGTGAATGGAGCTGCCATTTACAAAATTTAAATGTTTACACCCAGAGGGCAATTAAGTCAGTTTTATATGATAATGTTATAAATGAAATGCTAATAAGTAGTGTAAATGGCCATGTAATCACATCCCGTCATTTGCCAATTATTAGGGGGGGAAGAAAGAGCCGAAAGCCAGCTGTAGATCTAAAGATGACGTACTACTTCCAACGAGCAAATGCAGGTACTGTGTAATGCACAGCCCTGACAGTGGCATTTTATAGCAGGAATTCAATTTTCTAAGCAATATCTGATTTCACCTTTTATTATCATGTCAGTCATCATAATAATTTGCTCTGACACAGGCATTTTCTTACAAGGATCACCAAGGGATGTATAAAGCCGAAAGCTGGGATTTCAAAGGAACAGGAGGGGACACCTACCTCAGCAGTGCACAGTGCTCAGGGGTGGCTTTGCCTGGGCTCCAAGGCTATGATACGATGTCATGCCCTGGAAACTCTTTCGATGTTTTGTCATGCATTTGTGTCCAAGTGAGAAGTCTTTAGGCAGAACTTATTCGCTACACCCATGTACCTAAATGGTTTCTGGACTGTGCCTCTTCCTACCACCTGAAGGAGCAAGTTTAGCCAGCTGTCAATAGCTGTAGAGACTTAGCTTTTTTTTTTTTTTACAGTAACAAGAATCAATGGACATATAGCAACACAGACCTGGCAAAGGTGTCCATAGGTAAAAACTGGGAGTGAAGAGGGAGCTTCATGTTCAGAGCTGCACCACAAGACAACAAATGAAATACGAATTACAACACTATACTGGGAACAATACCAATTTTATAGACTTAAACTACTTCAGAAGTTAAAGGCCTTCAGATACTTAAGACCGTTTTCTATCTGAAAACCTAGAACAGGATAACAAAACTGACAATGCTATCATGCTATATTTCTCAGGTTGAACTAAACTACAGTAATTCTGACTGGGCTTTGCTCATCGGACCCTGAATTTTCTGCATCCTCTCCCTTTATGGGTATTGATCATGAGCACTGGCCAGAAGACTGCAATAAACATACATAATAAACAATTATAACTACTGCACAGGAGAAAATTACTTGACATTGATGGTAATTAGCAGGCAATTTCCATGCTTATATTTGGTTTGAATCAAGATCATGAAACTTCTTCTATCATGACAGATGAAGTATGACAAAGGAAATCAAGAGCTTCACCTCTGACTTGGTGCAAAGACAGACACACACTGGTCACAAAGCCTCACCTATTTTAGCAGTGATGTAATAAAATCTGCAGCACTTGTCTGGCTGAGTGAAAAAAAGCATGAGCAGCCCTGTGGCAACCCAGCCTTAAGTTTGAGGTGGGTTTTGACCTTCACCACTCCCACGAGCAGGACAAAGTATGGGGGAAAAGGTTTAAAATTCACCTTTGCATTTTGCCAGCACTCACACCAGCACCCCAGGCACAGCTGAAGGCGATGCTTAGTGCCTCAGTTATACTGTCAGGCAGATGGTTTGAGTGCACATTTGATCTTTGGTTTTTGCCTCCCAAGGAATAAAGGAAAGCACTTCTCTTCAGTGGACTCTAGATGCCCTTGCCTCGCAGCATTACATGAACTCAAATCCATTAAAATTACCAGTAGGACTACAGGCAAAATATTGGTGTTTTCTGTTTTTCTTCTCAGTCCTGCTCAGCTTTAATTCATCACCTTTTCTCATCACCATATAGAATAACACAACAATTCAAAAGAAAAAAGAACCAGGAAGCTCAGACCATCACTACCACATTCACTCTCTGCCTTTATACGAGCAATACTGCCAACATAACCGATCAACACGTTCAATATGCTCACCACTGGCACACTTTTCTTACCTTCTTGGCCCAAACTCTGTCTGTATTTGTAACGAGGAGCACACGCCACCACGCATCACCAAGTCTTCTTCAGCAGAGCCCTCTTGGGCTGGAGAGGAGAATGGGTTTTGGAAGGCACCATCTTGGTGCTTTCCCTCAGAGCAACTACTAGAAAAGAGTAAGTCTGCTGAGAAAAGGAGCAGCAGGCCACATCCAAAGTTCAGAGAAACTTGCGGACAGCCAGGAGCTTGTGGCCACAGTTTCTGCTGGAGGACTGCCTGTAGCAGGCATGGTAGGGAAAGACACAGGACAAGGAGCTGCAGTGTGTTTCATCCGCTGCACGCAAAGCACTCTGAAGGTGAAAACCATGAATCAGAAATGGGAAACAGCAGTGGCAAAACTTTGCCTGCACAATGTTTGCTCACTTCACAATCAGCAACCAGTTTTTAAATCCTTCCTCCCACTGGAAAGCTAGCTCCATACAGAGGAATTTAAAAATTCACTTGCATTTCTTTGTACAGTGTTTAATACTCACGTTACTCTGTCAGTATGTGGGCTTGTTTTCTACTTGAAAGCTTTCCAATTTCATCCTGCATGAAACACTAGTAAAAGTATAGAAAGAAGCAAATCCCAAGGAGTTTACATGAGCTGTGCGTATTAAGGGAAAAAAAAAAAAAAAAGAAAAAAGAAAAACACACTCCAAACAGGGAAGCGAAAAATCCAGGAGGGATATAAAAAAAAACTGATTTGCTTAAGCAGCAAAAGACAAATGGGAGGAAATTTCAAACAGGTGAAAGGGATGGTGCATATGGATTCACACAGCTAGGAAAAATGGCTTAGCACCTCTCATTCAGAGTGGAAAACTACTTTTGTAAAAATTACGTAGGATGCATTCATATCTGAACACAATTCACAATTTAAATATGACTTATTCAGAAGATGGGAGAGTTCTTCTTTCACGGGTTTCCCCTGCCTTTCATGCCTCCCACCAGCAGACATCCAAACCCAGCTCAGGTCCCCAAGGCGAGCAAGCTGCCCTGGGTTAATGCATCAGCAGGAAGGATCCCGAACACTGAATTCAGTGAAATGGCCCAAACCAACAGTGCAGGGGTGATACAAGAATCTGGCTCAGCATTTAATGTCTTTTTCTGCAACCTTAGGTGCAAGTAAAAGAAATAAAAGTCATAACACTCGGTTTCACTCACCAAAGGAAATAAATATGACTCAGTTTGCTCAAGGAACAGAACTGTTATGTAGAGAAATGTTATTTCTACAAATTGCCATTACTTTTCAAAACGCGCATGTTTAATGGCACAATGCAGAATAGCAAGATATGCATAATATGCAAAAAATGCATAACAGATTTGTATTTTCAGTGGCTGAAGAACCATTCAAAATTATCTTCATTTCTCCTGAACACAGTTCTAGAATAGCTACAAAATATTTCATGCACTCAGAATACATCTACATTCGTGTAATGCAATCTGCTCTAGGAACAAGTGTCAGAAGGACTTATAAGGTGAGCAATTATAACTGAGCTCCACATAGCCAGTAGCCAAAGTACAAAAAAATATGCAAGACTACAGGGTTTTAGAATGAAGGGAGAAATATATTGTTTTCATTAAAACACATTAGGATCTCATTTGTCTAATTCCCAGTTTCATGATGCAGCCTCTTGGCAGAAAAATAGCTTTTCCATTAGTTAACTTGATTCTGTTGAGGGTGGATTTTTTTCCTAAACAGAAAAGCTTTAACACTAAATTGATTTTTTTTTCTCTATTCAAAGGAACAAGCACAAACAGAAAGATCTTTTCTGTGGGAGTATTTTTATTGGGGAGAGGCATTTTTGTCTGTTTTGTTTTGGGGAAAGGTTTTGCGAATTGGATAATCACTAATCTAAGTTACTTCTGATTGTGGGAGCCTATTTCCGTGAAATTATCCCAGAGTTAAATGTAGTTTTATTTCAACAGAAGAATAACCATTGAAATGCCTCATTTATTCCTATTGATTTGAAAAACAGTCAAAAGATCATTGTCTTGAACCTTTTGCAAATTTGTAACATAGCAGTAAGTTATTGACATAAACAGCCTCAATATTAAACTACTAAAGCATTAACTCTAGGAAGATCTATTGAGCATTATTTGACTAAAAAAAAAAAGAAAATAATGAAGTTGGAAAAGTTAGGATTTTATATACTTAGCTTTTCCATTTTTAATCTCCCCATAAACTATTTAACACATTATTTCTTTACGTTGTGTGTTTAATTAAAGCAAATACTAGAACACAGCTTTCATCTCAAAATGAAGGCATGATTTAAAGTTATCGATAAAAGTATACAGATTCACCTTTACTCTGGGTTTGAAGAAGTAAGGGAGGCATAATGATTAAGAGAGAAGGAAAAGGAAGAAAACTAGGGAGCAGAGAGAAGGGTGTGAGGACAAAAGGAAGCCCAGGGAGGAGTTGGGAAGGCAGGGCAGGATACTGGCAGTTAAAGAACTTTTCCAAACCAGAGGCAGAAGATGGAGGTAAACAAGCAATCTGAGGGGGGGAAAAAAAAGTATGTCAAGCCCTAGGTACACACCACCACCACCTCTACACCCTGCTCCAAATAAGAGTTAACTTGCTGTGACATTACAGCATTTATCACATTTTGACATATCAGTCAGGACCCACTTTCTGCACCACTTAACTCGCTTCAAGCACAGTTTTGCAAACTCACTCATTGGGAAATCTTTGTATTTTCACACGTTTGGTTAGCTACAAAGGGGCAGAGATAAGATTAAAATTCCCACAAAGCAAATGTTTTTGAAAGATACAGCTGTTCAGAAGCACAACTCATTGTGGATCTTCTTATCAAGCTATTACGAGAAGTAGGTCACTGCAGCTCCAACTATTCAAATGTCACTCCTTCCTTCCAGGAATCAATCACTGCTAGGTCTTGGCTAATAAAAGGCAACTCTCAAGCAAAGGAAGAAACAGAGAGAAGCAATTTCCTAAAACATCAATGGCTCCTCACGAAAACAGTACTGACTTTGTGGTATCTGCTGATAGATAATTGTTATAAGTAGAAGGAGTGTAGCTGGGAAGATATTATTCTTCAAATAATCCTTCTGAGTTTCTCATACATCATTTAATGTGTAGAGAGGTTTGTCGGCTTGAGTCAGGTATCCCTAAGATGTTTTTCTTTTTCCTTGTGCAATACCCTCACTTTTATTCCTAAGCTTGGATTAAGTCAATGCTATCACACTGAGACTTTTTGTTCTCCAACCCTTCACCTCCCACCATCTTACAAACAAAAACAATATTCCTGTTTCCTCTTGTGTGGAGAGAGAGGTTGCTCCCTGCTTTGCAGAGGGCATCCGATGATATTAATAGGCCTCTGCACCATACTGTTTCCCTCCTGCCATTCTCATAGAGGACACCAAGAATATGAGAAAATCGTGAAATGCAATAAACTCACATGTGTGTCATCCACTGCCTTTATAGGTAGGGCAGGCTAACATAAGAAAACAAACCAAACCAGAGGTTATTACCTGAAGTCCCCAGGGCCCTCTGCTCATATTCTAAGGATCTCAGGCTGTAGCAGTTACTTGCTCTGTGTAGTCCAATGACGACTCTGGAGAACTTCTTTGCTACAACCGTACCCAGTAACAGAGTAGAATTAACTCTGTGTGAGAGCACATACAGTAACACTTTTCTTTATCAGCCAAAAATTCATTGCCATTCTGCTTTAAATATTTCCTTGCTCCTAGAGGTTCTCCACAACACACTACAGACTTGCACGTTAAAGAGGTCAAAAGCATAACTGGCCCTGAAATTAATAAATAAATATGAGAGGGGAGAACAAGAAAAGTGCAGGAATGTTCTTCATGCTTTTTCATGTCGTCCGTGTTTGGCACTGGAATATCTCTCATTCTCTGTTCCAAGGTAAATAATGAGTGCTTTCTGTGTCCTCTGACATTACTCTACATAGTCCTTCCCATACTGCCTGTCTTCATGACCTTGCAGGGGTGAATGACATGGTATCAGTACCCTTCACTGAGCTGAAGCTCAGTACCCCCAGTATCTGCTCATGCTGCCCTTCAGCCACTTAACCAAAGTCATATGAACGAAGAGCTGCTGAGAAGTTCAGACACTTCAGCACAGACTTATAGGACACTAGAGTAAGCAAGACATCTTCCACATAACCTGCAGGAGACACTCATCTTCATGGAGTGGAAGCCAGAGACCAGGAAGAACATTCCAACATGTATAAAATGTTACTTGGGGGTCTGTGTTTCAGCACCTGAGGGTCACCATCAGTGACCATCACTTTAATCTGAGTACGAGGGGATTACTGGTCTGACAGTTTTGAGATGTCATCTTTCTACGCACCCTCTAAAGTTAAGGGATATTGGGTGCTTAGTAAATAATTTGAAAAATCAGACCAGTGCCAAGCAAGACTGCTTAAATCTCAAATATCAGAGCAATTAACCAAAGTTTTCAATTGATACAGAGGTGCTGCCTTCTGAGAATGAACGAACTCTCTTTGCTTCTTTTGATAACTTCATAGGTCCTGAGCCACAAGAACATAAAGCAGAGAAAACCGGTAGCATCAAGAGACAGTTGTAGGGACTCAAACAGAACAGTAAAAGCTACTGGAGCTGCTAGACTTCCAGCAGTTTTGGTTTTGTTCTATGTTACGGCACCAACTCTGAAACACTAACCTAAGGGTGATGCTACATCCCCCTTCCCCTAAGGCAGGATGCCTGACCGGAAGAACCCCGGCCAGGCCTGAGCTCTGTGAGAGGGATGCAGGGCAGCACTTGGACCCGCATGCATCCCTGTGGAACAAGCGCAGCAAGAGCAGCAACTCCCAACCCTGACACTGAGGGCACAAAATGAGCCCAGGCAGACCACAGCCTGGCCTGCACACAAGCACGTCAACAAGTCATGACTCATTACTAATAAAGATACAAAGCACGTATCTGGCCAATAATGAATAGCAGATGGTAAAAAATCCAGATGAAATATCTAATTAACCATAAATCTGTATTCATTGAGTGAGATCTGTCAAGGAACCCACGCATGCCTTGGCTGATACGGATATTGTGAAGTCTGAAGTTACAGCCTTTAAATGCATCCCTTCAGATGACAGTGCAGAAGACTGTTTTGGCCCCACCACCTTGTAACACCTTCAATACCATACAAGCATTCACTGCCATGAATAATTTCTTTCTTGCCCACACCTGCCTGCAAGCAGAGGGGAGACAAACCCTGGGGATCCCTGACTAGGAGGTCACTAAAGTGAAAACAATTTTTTCTTTTCTTGTTACTTCTTGGTATTTGACAGTTGCTCTCAACAGCTCCAACTCCAGCAGTGGATTTCCTGCCTTTCTTCCAACGCAGGAGGCTCCCCACCTTGAAGTAGTTTACTCCAGAGCTAATAGGTCTGAGCATGAAGACTTTCTAGGTACAGACACATAAGGATCTCTAGTCAAAGACATGCTGTTCACCTCAAAACTGCAAACTGCTTCCAAAGTTTGCCTGCCTCTTTTCCACAGAGAATAGAAGCATTTAATATAATCATAGAATCATAGAATCACAGAATAGTTTGGGTTGGAAGGCACCTTCAAAGGTCATCTAGTCCAGCCCCTCTGCAAGGAGCAGGGACATCCCCGACTAGATCAGGTTGCTCAGAGCCTCATCCAACCTGGCCTTGAACATATCCAGAGATGGGGCTTCCACCACCTCTCTGGGCAACCTGTTCCAGGTCTCTACAACCCTCACTGTAAAAAAATTTTTCTTAATATCTAATCTAAGTCTACCTCACTCTATTTTAAAACCATTACCCCTCGTTCTATCACAGGCCCTACTGAACAGTCTCTCCCCATCTTTCCTGTAGGCCCCCTTGAGGTACTGGAAGACCGCTATCAGGTCTCCCTGGAGCCTCCTCTTCTCCAGGCTGAACAGCCCCAACTCTCTCAGCCTGTCCTCATAAGAGAGGTGCTCCAGCCCTTTTATCATCTTCATGGCCCTCCTCTGGACCCTCTCCAACTGGTACGTGTCCTTATGTTGGGGGCTCCAGAACTGCACACAGTACTCCAGGTGGGGTCTCACCAGGGCAGAGTAGAGGGGGAGAATCACCTCCCTCGACCTGCTGGCCACGCTTCTCTTGATGCAGCCCAGGATGCGGTTGGCCTTCTGGGCTGCTAGTGCGCATTGCCTGCTCATGTTGAGCTTCTCATCCACCAGCACTCCCAAATCCTTCTCCTAGGGCTGGTCTCAATCCGTTCTCCGCCCAGCCTGTATTTGTGCCTGGGATTGCCACGGCCCAGGTGCAGGACCTTGCACTTGGCCTGGTTGAACTTCATGAGGCTGGCACGGGCCCACGGGCTAATATGAAAGGAAACATATATTTGCACTTGCTGCTGGCTTTTTAACTGCTCAGTCAGTACCCTTGAAAAAATAACTTATTCCTTCTTGCCACAATCAAGAGTTTTAGACACAGGCAAAGGGCATCTGCTTGGCCTTTGTCCATGGAAAAATCAAATAATGGTGCCATATTATAAGAAAAAAAATGATGTCATCATATTGCAATACAAAATACAGCGTTATAAAAGCAAAACACAATACTACTCTGCAGCATGAAGTCATTTTCTCGGAACTCATCTAGGGGATGTGAAATGGTCTTGTTCAATACTCTAATGATTGACAGACATGATATAAAATATCAAGATGGATAACATGAGCTGCAGGGTTCTGATTCCTCCCACCGTTCATGGGATGAGCCAGTCCCAACAGGCAAGAAGTATTGAGCTGTCATCAGAAACCATAGGACACATCTTCTTCACATCTTTAAAAAAAGGCAAGAGAGAAGGACAAGAATTTTAGGCCATGTCTTTATGTACAAATATAGAAGTTCTTGATATGCCATACATTTTTTTTCTTAATGTTGATTTTTAATATCACTGTCTTCTCTCTACTGCTAGATATGAAGTGTGACATCTGCAAAAGAAGTATTTTCCCCAACGCTACTCCAAGCAACTGTCTCATACAGTCAGTCCTATCAGCAGTGCTAATATGAGCAGTTTCTGACATTGCTGACACCACAATGTTAAGTATACTAACCTGAATGATTCCCACTATGTGATGCCTCAGTAAATTTTCTAACATTAGCATAAACTAATAGCAGCAATGTGGAAGTCCCTCATGCTACCTTATATCGATTTGGAAATGTGCTGGTTCAGAAACAAAATAGCATGACTTAAAATCTGATTGTAGCTGTGTATCAATCATAATATTTGCCGCTTTACTGGTGTTACACCTTAGTCAGTAAAATAAACAAACTTCAGAACGTTGTTGTCTGGGGCTATTATCCATCTAGCTGATGTATCCATACAGGAAAAGTGCTGCAATACATCCTTTGGACAACTTCAGTCTGGATTCAAGAAAATTATCTGGGCTTGACACATTTTCATCTCTCACCTGCAAAATTTATTTTTATTCTTGCTTGTTGATCTTAATTCTGAGTCCTTCCTGCTTTTCTGTCATTATCTGACCCACAATGTGAAGCATTTACTCCCTTTGGGATTTGTCACAAGGAAGATGCTATACAAGACACATAGGTGTTGTCCCAGCGTAGCAGGAGACAGGTTCTCTGCACTCCGAAAAGCAAGCAGTTGTCCTCCCAATGCTCCAGGAGGAAGTTACGAACTAAGCTGGGCATGGATTTATGCTTTAGTTATCTTTTAGTACCTACCCCACATCAGGTGTCTACCAAACCCTGGAAGCAGGTGAAGGTAGGCGGTTACCAGAGCGTAGTAGTAGTAATTTGCAAACTGTGACTTTGTACCTCAGCTTTTCTCGCAGTCACTTACTCAAGGCAAATGCTACAATATCACTAAATAACCCTTCAGTTGAGGATTGCACAGGCTTGTTTTGAGTGAGTGGGACTCAGCATGCAACCAGACATGGGATCCTGTTATGCGGGACTTGTGCATCTCCTCGACAACTCATCTTCCCAAAATTCCTGTTCAGATATCAACCAAACCTGAACACCACCACATCTGAACAGCTTCTGCCACCTCAGAAGGAGCAGATATATGATATTGAGAGGTTTTGCTTTATCTCACAGGAACATCTCTCCATCTCCTGGATTTTAAAGTGGCATAACTCTTCAAATGACTGAATGAATAAAATGGGAACAAACACTTTGTTTTCCCTTCACAACCTTCACAGTTCATGTGCTCTCTGCTAGTACTCCAGATTTATATTTCACTGGAAGAAACTCTGACCAGCCCAGTCACCCAATTACAATAAAATGCAGATAAAGCATACTCTAAAGCCTAGGAAGACAAGAGGTGTTTCAGTCAAGCTGGAAGGATTTACAGGTTTGTCTTTAAAAAAAAAGAAAAACCTACCCAAAGGCTACTATGCTAATCCTGGCTTTCATTGCTACACCTTAGCAAATACTTAGTCAAGGATATCTTGCAAAAATCAACAGCAAAAAAAAAATTCAGATCACTGTTTCCTCTGTAGATATCTTTCCTACTATCCCTAGCAGCTTTATATTTTTAAATATAGCAGAGAAACAGAAGCACTATAACTGTCATAGACACCAGTGAGTTATAGCGGAAGTTAGAGGGTGAAGAACATTGACCTCTAGCAACGCTGAGGAAGGTATTGAAAGGTGAGGATTAGAGAAGATAAGAGGTTTCAGAGAGCTTCTGAGGCAGGAAACTAAAATTTCTAAGGAAAGGAAAACATGCACAGGATGAAACAAATGAGGAAAAGGAAGCACGCAGCTTACTCCACAGAATTTATATCTCTCTATAAAATACACCCATTTCAATGATTCTTTCAGCAATTCAAATGGGAACTGCTTGCAAGGCAACTCTACGAGAGGCTGGACTGTTTTTATCACACTGAATCCACAGAAACAGATACCATTAGCATTCTGTTGTATATTCACTGCCTGGTAATCATTACAGAGGTATTTCTCACAGGGGGAAGCAGTTTCCAGACAGCACAAAGAGCAGCAAAAGCTCAGCTTGTTTGTCTGCAGGCAGGCAAAGACAAGTGATGTCCATACCCCCCTTCAAAAAGATTATTGGCAACCCCAACACACCTATAAGTAGAATTAAGCAGGTCAATCATAAAAAAAAAAAGAGATAAGCAGCAGGATGTCAGACTCTCCCCGGATTTCTTCCACCACAACACTCATAAAACAATGAGAATAGCAAACAGCCTCCGCAGCATCAGAGCAGGCCTGTACAAATCACATGAAAAAACAGCTGAGGAAGTATATAAGAGGGATGCCCTCTGGTATCTCGCTTGCTTTATTTTATTAACCATAGAAAGCCCTCATGCTGGATTCATATCCATGTCAGAGTGTATTAGTGACATTTTTGCACAACTCCAGTCCAAATCAGAACAGACAAAAAAAGCTACTGAAGTACATAGGTTTCAGTTTATTTTTAACTATGAGGTAAGTGCAAAAGTATTAGCATAGGGGTTTGCTATTGCTTAACATTCTTTGCTTCCTCTTAAATGCTAGTATTTCTTCTCTCCAGTATGACAACAGCAGCAGAGCATGCTCAATATATTTAGCATTGAGATTTATTTGCTTAAGACTTACCCAGAGGAACAGTAAGTTTGACATTTACCAAAACAATAACTCATTTTCTAGACTCTTAGTCACTGTAGACTTTCATTACTGTAACCAGAGGTCCCATGTGCCCTGTACTAGGTGAATAGAAATTGAGACGGCAACAGTCACCTAAGTCAGGCTTAACCACCTCCAGCCCAAGAGGAGGAGCACTAGCACTCAGAACCAGAAACACAACAGGGTAGTGCTGACATGCTTCCCACATGATCACAGTTTAGGGTTAAGCCAGGCTGGCTGGAGAGGAGCAGAAAACTTGCAGTCAGGGCAATCTGAGGTCAGGATCAAGAGGAGGCAGGCACCAATCTAGGGAGAGGCACAGACAGCAGGCAAGATCAGAATAAAATTAGACATTCACGGTGGTGGAAAGCTGTACCACCAGGAACGATATCAAGGATTAAGGCTTTGGCTTAAGTAGATGGAATCTGGGGAGAAGGTTAAAAATTAAGGCACAGAGCATGATCTTAATTCAATTTGTCAATTCAATGCAGCCATGTCCAGTAAAAGACTGACCCAGAAGCACTGTCAAAGTCGGCAGACCAGAATCAACTGGTTTAGTCATGCAACCATCATCTTTTAAACCACCTTGCTGCCTCATTTGCTGGAAACTAATTTCTTCTGTAAAGGAGACATGGCTCCAATAGGCAGCAACCTCGTTTTCATGCCTTGCTTGAAACTACTCTAGCTCACGGTCCGTCCTGTGCCTTGCAAAATTAGGCTCCATGGGAACAAGAGCTTTTCCAAGAAAGCACTCCAAGCTTGAGCTTAGCTTCTTAGGGCTTTGTTTTGTAACATTATCTTTCTGTCAGGATCAGATTTCTGAAGTAATTTCATAATTAAAAGCAAACAAAACAAAACAACCTTCACTGTGTAAAACCATCGTTGTCCCTATCATATATGAGCAGCAGAACACAAACTTCTAAGTAACAGCAGTGATCTTCTTCAGTTAAACAAATCAAGGAATGGTAGTGACTGCAGGCCAGTGTGATGACTGGTGAATGGGAAACAGACTTCAGCCTTGCAGGTGGCAACATTCAGCCTCCTGGGTTGTATCCCAAGTGCTCTTCAGCACTTGGAGCAATCATGCAGCAAGTGCTCTTGGAACACATTTCTGGGAACATAGAGGAGGTGGTCGTGATTGTGAAAGCAAGCATGGATTTACTAAGGGTGAAATGCTGCTTGACAAACCTGATAAAATGCCTGAATCTATGATTGAGTGCACAGCATGCATCATTCACCTCAACTCCAGCAAGGCTTCCACATGGTGTCCATAGCATTCTTCTACCCCAGTTAGAACATTATGGTCTGGATGGGTGAACAACTAGGTGGTAAAAATTTTGTTTGATGATTCAGTTCAGACAGCAGTGGCTAATGGGTCATTGTCTACCTGGAGACCAGCAACAAATGGAGTACTATAGGAGTCTACTTTGGACCTGTCTGTTTAATGCCTTTATTGATGACCTGAAGAAGGCAACAGAGTGCACTCTCATCAAGTATGCAGATAACAGCAGATTAGAGGATCAGTTGACACGCTCAAGAGTAGGGCTACCATTCAGAGTGTCCTGGTTTCGGCTGGGATTGAGTTAATTTTCTTCCCAGTAGCCACTGTGTTTTTGATTTAGTATGGGATTGGGTATGCAAAGAAAATTGATGATACACTGATATTATTAGTTGTGGCTAAGAGATCAAGAACTTTTCTCAGCTTCCCAGGTTTTGCTAATGTGCAAGAAGTTGGGAGGGGTATAGCCAGTACAGTTGACCCAAACTTGTTGAAGGAAGTATCCCGTAGCATAGACATCATGCTCGGTATAAAAGTGGGGGTAGGCTGGTGAGCAGCTCTCTTGCCCTCAGGAAATTGCAGTTCTGAGATCGCTGCTCAGGGTCATTCCAAGATCTCTCTATTTGGTATTGGTCATCAGGCAGTGAGAAATTGTGCATCATTCGTTTTGTATATTCTATTATCATTGTATTATATTATCATCATCATTTATATATATATATTTTTTTTTTTTTCCTTTGCTGGCCTAGTAAACTGTCTTTAGCTCAACCCATGAATCTTCCTTTTTTTTCCCATTTCTCTCCTCTGTTCCACCTGGGAGGGGGGAAGGGTAAGCAAACAGCTGCATGGTACTTAGTTGCTGGCTGGGATTAAACCACCAGACAGAGTAACCAGTGCGAGCTGGAGGAATGGGCTGACAGGAACCTCATGAAAGGTTCAAGAACAAGAACAACTGCAAAGTCTTATACCCAGATGGGAATAAGCCTTGCAATGATACTGACTGGTTGAGGAGCAGCTCTGCTGAAAAGGACTTACGGTCTGGACAGTAGACTGCACAGGAGCCAGCAGTGGACCCTTGCAGCAAGGCAGGTCAACAGTGTCCTGGGCTGTATGAACAGGAGCATGGCCAGTAGATTGAGGGAAGGAATTACCCTCAACTACTCACCACTTTTTTCACCGGATCTAGATACTATGTTCTTTTTTGTCCCCCCAACAGAAGGAAGACATCAGTAAACTGCAACAAATCTGGTGGAGGGCCAACAAGATTGTCAAGGGCTGGAGCACTTGACATGTGAGGAGAAAGTCTGAAGAAATTGAGTTGTTCAGCCTAGAGAGAACCTAATATGCTTAAAGAACTTGTAGGTCTGAAAAACACTAAGACAAGACAGAGCACCATCATGAGCTCATGGGAGGGAAGCCCCACAGGTGTTACTCCATTACATGGCATTGACTCAGCTGTGCAACCCCTAACATACAGAAGGAGGGCTTGACTCTGCAACTGAGACACTAACTGTGAGTACATGAGTACTTACCTCCTGACAAGTCACAAGGTCCAGAACCAATGCAAGCCTGTGCAGAATACACACCTTGTGAATGTGCATGCTTGTATGTGCCAAATGAGTCATCCAGTATAGATCCTACACTGAACTTTTGCCCTTTCGTTCATTTGCAACTAACATTTGAATTAATAGGATCATTATTTTTATTCACTACAATCTGGAGAAGAAAAAATAAACCAGGAATATCCACTATATAGAATAACAATCCAGTTCACTAATTCTGCTTCATAAGGTAAAAAAATAAAGTGTTCTAAACAGTTGGTTTTTTTTTAAAAAAAAAAACACACTAAAACTATGCCCATCTCTTAAAACAGCTGCTAAGCAGACAGATGTTACCACCTGCTAAGGATAATAAAATTGACTGAACAGAGGCAGATCTCAGCTTGAATCAAGAGAAAAGGGATTAAAGCACCGAGGGGAAAACAGTCAGAAGAGCAGACATTGCCTCACCGACTCTGAACAGTACCTGTAATGGGCATCATTCAGCCCCCTCCTTCATGGTGGGAAATCTAGTGCCCTGCTGGCAGGAACACAGGGCCTCTCCTGATTCATCCTCCAGTCCAGGCAAACAGATTGAAAATATGCTGAAGCAAGCCCTTTTTCTTTTTTTTTCCTTTTCTATTTTATGTAATTAGTTTATCTTCTTCACAAGATAACTCACTTTAATTAACAACTTTTCTGCCTTACATTTTCAATTTCATTATCTCAAGGATGTGCTTCCCAATTGTGCAAACATTATTTCAAAGTCTAGGAAAGAGTTAACTAACTAGCGAATAACAGAAAAGTTATAAACACTTTTCAAAACAGACATGATGGTAAAGAGCCATACTACAATTCTGAAACTGCCAATGTATCAAATGGCCAGTCCAGCCTCTAATGACCCTGCAAGAGCAACGCTACTGCCCCTTCCACCTCCATCCTACCTCTTTCTTCCTGAGAAGCATGGGAAAGGTCCAAGTGGCACCAAAATCTGAGAGTACCTGGGAGTAACCTAAGGAAGGAACAATTTGCTACATGTGGAACATTTCCTGGTTTATCACAATACTCCTGCCTGTGTCTCCTCCAGATGCAGAGATGAGTACCTTAACAGGGCAAAGCTGTTCCTCCTGGTATATTTCTGGAGCCTAAGAGATACCAAGAGTAAGAAATATTGCCTACCAAATGAAGTGGGAAATGTGATTTACTTTTAGGTTCCCTTGCCAAGACCTGTTTCTCAAATATCAGCTGAATTTATCCCAAGCACTGGTGTGCATAGCTCCAGTTGGAGATGCCATTTATTTCTTCCACAGACAGGAACCCAGGAAGCATATCCACCTCTTTATAGATTCATTAAATTCTACCAGACTTAGACCTGAGCTTAAGGTCTATCTCAGTTTCTTTTCTGTCTACCCCCTTGTTTGGGTCACAGACCTGAGAACATTTCAGTACACTGTGCTTACTTGCAGAAACTTGACCGCTGTGCAAAAAAAAAAAAAAAAAAAAAGAGCATTTAAACACATGTAATGGGCACCCCTAATAGAAGTTATTTTATGAGCAGAACCACTGTTCTTTTAGTAATTCAGTTTCACTTAACACCTGGGAGACCCTTATTATGTATCTGGTCAGAGTTCCTTCTTCCAAAGTACAAAGTGTCGTCTTAATTCACTGCTCCATTTAAAACTTGGTAACTCGAGTGCCAGAAGTCCCTGCCCACTGTATGTAATTTAGGTTTTCCCTCACACCTAACATCCTGCTCTTTCAAAAAGTAGGGTGTAACCTCTGTGCACATTCACTCAACTCCTACCTAACCTGTTTCTTGACATTTGTGCGGTCACAAGTTATGGCCTTCGCATGTTCCTCAATACATGTATACGTCTTTCAAACAAACAGAGATGGGGATGTTTTTACAAATACAGTCAGTACTCTACTTGCTAGAAATATTTGGGCAGCCTGGCTCAAATTTTCATGTCCCCTAAAAACCATTCATAAAGCATTCCCATGTCAGATCTGCAAAGGAATAAGCCTGGTTTTAGAAATAATTTGGGCAGCCTGTGACTCTCCAGGTTGTTTTACTGTGGAGGAACAGCTATTTATCTCATTTAATGAATGATGGAGACAAATACATTCAACCCACAGCAAACTCAGTAACAACTCCTACAGATGACTGTGGGAACTCTGTTCACTAAAATAACCGGTGTGGGATCACCCTTTGGTACAAAATAATCTTCACGTGAGGAAGTTACACAAACATCATCTTACCTGGTTCTTCACAAAAACAAACCACTCCAGAAATTTTAACTAACATAAGAAAAACATTTTGCATATTACATTATTGGGTAACAACTCCATTTTTGTAATAGGCTACTCAAGCCTCAAAAAGTTGGTCAACAAGCCTTTGTTAATTACTGTAATGACTGTAAATTACTTTTCTCTATAAAATAGCAAAAAACTGCCTTTCCAGAAATACATAGAAATTGAAATGGGACAAGTATGATATTATATCAGTAGCTTTTGTTTCTCTTTTTTCCTTTCTGCAGCACCATTCACTTTTTTTTGCCTGTGATCTTAAAATTATGTAAGACTTCTGTTAGACTAAGGGTCCCCCTGTCTAGCACAACAGTTTCTAATGGCTGGCAAGTTATGCTGGGCACATTCACATTAGAAACAGTTCTAAAGACAGCAATTAACTGTTGGAACAACTTACTAAGGATGGTAATGGATATCTCCAACACTGGAAACTTTCAGCTAAAGCTACTGGTTATGAAATAGTAATTACCTTAATGGAATTTCTGTGGTTGTCTGAGTAAATTAAAATAGATAATCTGAATTTATTTATCCCTAGACAGGGATATAAATCTCCAGAGTTTATCGTTCTCCCTTAAAGTTCAGTAAAGCTATACTTATATTAGTTTATCCTATATATTGAAAGCTCTTACCAAACAGACTTAAAGCATGTCCAGTTTTCATCTTTGTAGAATGAGGGCACTGAAAGAATGTACGAAACTAAATTTGACAGGGGGAGGAAAACCATTCAGACAAAGCATCAATTCTGAAATGTTTCAAATAATTTTATTAAACAATCATGTTTTACATGTCATCAGACCTAACCCCTGAAGTGCAAAATTGTTTCTGAGGTATTAAGACTGGAGGAAAACAGGCACAGTATTGGTTGTTAGGGATACCACACTACAGCACAGTGGATTTTGCAAACAACAGGCCTTTATACAGCATTTGCAAGATCAGAGAAAACTGAGAACAAGCCTGTACTTGTCTCTAGTCTTAAGAGCCAAAGAGCCCTGATCGTTAGCCAGTTGTGTCACATCAATTAAAACACAGACATGGTTGACACAGAATGATGATAGATATCAATGAGGTGTTTCTAGGCCAATATGTACAGTACATGAAAAAATGAAAAATTAACTGCTGTATGTGTGACCAAAATCCCAACTGTCTATCCAGTCCAGCTTAATATATGTGGTGTCTACAGCGGCTCCTCTAGTACCAGCATTTTTGTCTATTCTACACAGATACACCACTGCCCTTTGCTCCTCTTTGAGGGCACCTGGGTCACTCACTCCCACTTCAGATAAGTCTGATGGTTATCAAATTAACTACAGTCATCAGTACAGTATTGCGTGTGGCCTGTTTTCTTTCTAGTTTCCCTCTTCCCCTCAATCCATGCAATGAAATAGTCTAATCCATACCCAAAATCTGCTAAAGAAATAAGCACTGATCTACAACTTTTCACATAGAAAGGAAAGCCTTATCTGAGAACTGCAAAAATCATGGGGCAAAACTGGCTCTTACAAATTAGGATATTAATGAGAGTTTTACTCAACTGCCAAATTGTCATTTTGTATGAGGAAAGGTTGGGCATTACTTGTTTGTATTAGCTTGCCTGTTCAAGGAGTCAGGGGGAAAGGAATACTTTTCCCCTTGGATCAGTTCCCGAGGTTAGAATCTGACTGAAGGCTGCAGATGTGGCAATTCTGTGGAGAATTAACTTTCTGCTGAACATTAGTTAGATTTAAAGCTCTCACTGATTCTCACTCAATGATTTTGTTGGAAAAAGTTTTTTCCATCTCAAGAACAGCAGCATTGTTTCCTGGGACCAACTGGAGTTTGCCCTAAATCATGTGACTCAAGGATATCCACTCAAATTATGTCCTTCACATTCTATCACCACAATTCAATGAAGAAATATATAAGTAAACATTTCCAAATGAAATGCAGAAGTCACTTTAAGTCTCTCTGGGGTTATTTTTAGCGAAGATGGATGAAAACAAGTTCCTCCTGAGACACGACTGGTTTTTTCAAATTTGTGGAAAATACCATGACAAAATAGAAGTGATCCTTATCTTAGTAGGTGTTTATGAACTTATGTTTCTGAATGTTTCAAGTTTTGTAGAAGAATGGCATACTTTGGAAAGGTTCTCACCTGCAGCATCTTCAGCTTTGAGACCTTACTGGGAAGCTGGAGACACAAGCTCTATTGTTGGTACACCCATGGGCATAATGTCATACAGTCTGATCACAAAGACAACTGAGATTCTCATCATTTTCTAGTAGTGTTACAAATATCACTGCTGCTTACCTACACAACAACATCTAGCAAATCTACAAGTACAGAAGAGCTGGAATATAAGCTGGATACAGCTGGAGTGTTGCCTTAATCTTTTTGTAATGGAATAATATTTCATGGACAAGAAAGGCAACACCAAAGAAAAAGTGCAAGTAAATAATCACTTTCAGTTGAAAATGGGGTTTCGGATGCCACTCAGGACTGAACTGTTGGGCCACTTCCTGTGTAGAAGAGTTAGGGAACATACGAAGAAGAAAATGCTTGTGATTCCTAGGATGACCATGCCCGAAATCAGTGCACTGGTGACCGAGTTCAGCTGGAAAGGAGGTCCGTTTGGATGAGCTGCAAGGAGAACAAAAATGTACAGATGAGATCTGGTTAGAATCTCTCAACAGTGACAAACACTTCTGACTTTCCATTATAACATCCTAGATACAGAATAATTACAATGAAGGGACTAAAACTGCACTTTAGAATTAGTATCTGTCTACTTGGATAAAGCTTATCCAAGTGTACTTTGAAAATAGTTATTAGTTCTTTCACTACCCATCATGCTGGGGGATAAAGACAGTAAGGATACTTCTAAGGCATAATTCCCTCATATGCTAGTGAACAATCTTGACCCGTGCTATTTAAGGCAAGACTACTGCTGCCCAAGAACTATCAAGGCAAAGGTATAAGGATTTGTGGCCTAACCAAGTTAATGAAAGGATTTCTCCCCTGATATCATTATCCACATCTCAAGGCTTCTTAACAAGCCTCTCAGTTCTCAGAGAAAAGAGAAAACATACGTATTTATTACCCAGTGTAGCTCAACAGGCTGTTAATGGACCAGTTCCTGGATACTGGAACACACATATCCAGCCTGTACCATCTTTTCCAGCAGCAGGGAAAAATCCCATTTGAGTGGCAAGTACTACCCAAAGCACCAATGTGTGTTTGTTTAAGAGCTGTATTTGCCATTACCAGTGCTGGAGAGTGAGGTGAAATGACAGCACAGCTTCTACATGGGAAACCAGACTGCTGCTTCCAGAAGCAGCCACCTGTCCTCAGTATCATCAATCCCTTCCTCCTCACTCAAGCTCAAAATAGTCAGCTCTGTTAATCAGGATGCCCTCTCCTTCTCAACACTGCTGCCTTCTGACCTTACTTGTCTTCTCTCCACTACAGCAGTAATCCCACCTTGCTCTACCTCTATGCTCTCTACTAGGACAGCAACAGACACAGGAAAGGCTGCTGCTGCTTTCATTGGATGAGAAGGAGAGGTAGCAGCCATTAACACAGCAAGCTGTGTGCAGCAAATGGAGAATTTGCTTTTTTAAATTATTATTAATGATACTCATGGGTAGGAACACACTAGGGAACAATTCATTACAGGAAGAACTTTGTTTCCATGCCAGGAAAGAAAGGTAGCTGCTTTTATGTGGTTTAAGTTGAGAAAAGAAGGGAACAAATAGTATTAGGGTTCAGAGGACAGGATAGGTTGCTTGTGCCACTCAGTCCTGTTGTGAACAAGTAAGAGGTGGAATGGCTCAGTGGACCACCTGACTACCTTGACCATCCTTTCTTAGGTCATTAGCTACTCCTTGTTACCAGCAAAGAACAGTAACAGACAGGCTGAAACAAGTCCTCCAAGCGTCCAAAGAAGCAGCATCTTGAAACTTAATAGACCTGATCTCCCCCGCAGCCTACTTCCCTCAATGCCCTAGCAGAGCACAAGTTTTATCGCAGCTTCTACACATGCTTTTTGTGTGATTAAATGCCAGGAGAACAGGAGCTGAAGCAGAGCTCTTCTGACTCTGAGCTGTGAACTGAGCTGGACTGCACCATAACAACCACTCTGCTGCTCTATTCCTGCATGGCAGGAGCAGATTTTACTGCTTAAGTCTGATTTTGCATCTGACAGTTGCAATGTTCTCTCACCCTTGGATGCCATAGTAGCAGACTATCATTTCAATTCCACCACAAGAATCAGAAGTTGCTATGTTGGTGGGGCTGGGTACACAAATTAAACTGAGCATTCCAGATAAACCAATTGCTTTCTTTATAGCATGTCAGTATTGACTCATTAAAATGACAAAAACAAGCCAAAAAGAAAAAACATTCCAGCTCAGTGCATAGATCCCAATCAAAATGGTTCATCTCCTCAGTTCCATTGCACTCAAACCCTCTTATGTTTTGTGGAATTCCGATTAACTTACCAAGTTGCGAGTTGTTGGTTGGTGTCTCATCTGTTTAAAACAAAACCGAGATACATTATATTTTACAAATACCTCTGCCTACTTCCTCCCCTCCTTGCAACACAAAAGTCAATAGTCCTAGCTTTATTTTCAAAACACATGAGCTATACTTGCAACATTAACTAGTAGCTTTTAACATCTTCAGTAGAATAAGGACAACAACATTAATTATACGACATTGCTTCATTTTTAATGTGCGCACATCAATATGAAGTTACTTAGTATTCTGTGGCAAAACTCCAAAAACACCACCTTAATGCAGGAACCTCTTAATTGAAGAGGTGGTCAGTTCTATTCTGTCCTTCAATAAAAATACAACTATAAGCATGATATTATACACAAATCCCTTCACTGTTAATCATATTACGAGAAGATTTATATACAAAAAAAAAATTAACCAGAGTTTTTCAAGGAAAAAAAATACATCAGTGACCATAAATGTTTACAAAAATACCCTTTCCCCATGCTCAATTTTCTCTCGACAGTTACACAGTGGCATTAGATTCAGGGAAACATTTGTATTTTGTCTTCAGTTTTTGCTTACCATCATCCATCTCAGAACTACATTTCTTGTCACTGTTTTTACTTTTTTGTGCAACTTGTAAGCACAGCTCACGCCTACATTTGCTTTGAGCAGCTGCCTTCTAAGTTAAAGTGAGACATCCATCAAAAGCTACACAATTTCACCTTCACAAGTAGGTACCTGCTTTGTTTCTACACACAGAGACTGAAACATTTTCTTCTGTGTACGTCTCCTGTAATGACTTATTTCAGATTAACAAACAAGAATAAAGTTTCTCTGAAAATAACAAAATGCTAGAAATAAGAGTTCAGAAATACACAGGAGAAGGACCATTACTTATTTGCAGCAGCACCAGTCAGCTCCTATCAAAGTAACTGCGCAAACAGCTCTGCTCCAGAACAGCTGGTGACTAGAGTAATAGGGAGGATCTGGCTAACTTGAGGTGCCTCTGCAGACACCGCTGTGCACAGGACCAGCCGCAGGGCAGATGCAACGCCAACCTAAATAAGGGAAGTGAGCGGCTGTGCATCCGTACAACTGCAGACCTAATACTGGCATACAAACTATGGTGAGTCAGGTGCATCAGGCTTGATGGGCTCTGTACAAATGTACCCATACTAAAGCTGGACCTGAGTTATCCTTGGAAATAGTATAAGCACCTCCATGCCGCATCGCACCAGAGTAAGCCAGCACTGCACCCCGGCACTCCTTATCCAAAACCAGGTAGTTCTGTTCAAGTCCTCCCATTATCTTGCCTCTTTTCTCTCTGTGGCTATAGTATTCATGAACCTCATATTTTTAATGTGCTTATTGTCACAATGAGAAGGGACAGTGGGAGGAAATACCAACTCCCTCTTTCTGCTCCAGATGGAAAAGTCAAATGCAAGTCAGATTAAGGGACTTGCCCAGTGCCACTCAGGAAATTTGTGGCAGAGTTCAGAAGTGAATCTTTTTTTTTTTTTTTTTTTTTTCAGATTACTTTCCATCAAGCCATTGTTCTGTCTGCAGGAGTGGGATGCTCAAAAAAGCATACTATGGAGATGCAGAAATACGTCTAAGCTAAAAAGCTTTAGCCACCTATCTCAAGTAGAAGACACCTAAAAAATTATTATTTTCCTTTTCCAGTCTTATTCATGTTTTCATTTAAAAAACCCTCTCAACAGTTGTCAAGAAAGTATAAAATAATTTATCCTTTCTCTGGAGTCATTAAACATCCGTATACAAATCTTTGTTTGCTTAAAGTTATTTAGTATTTAATGGTAATTGATCAGTATCCTTTTTTATCGTAAAAATAGCATTCACAGCATTTGAATCATAAGCTATATTAACTAATAGGGGTCTTTTCTAGTTTCCATTCCTTGCCTAAAGCAGTATTTTTCTAGCCTACATGTTTGAGCAAATCTGTCATACATTTCCCACAAGTACTCATGTATGCAACTTTGAAGTTAGTTCTTTTTACTTTTTCTTGACTAATCACATAGTAGCAACTCAGTTGGGACCATGTATACTGCAGGAAAAAAAAAAATACTCATTTTCATTGCAGAAATGTTGCTTATAACAGAGGATATTTGTTCTAAAACTGGTCTCCTGCTAGATAGTTCCCTATTCTGGAAGGCCAGTTGTTCTCTTTGTATACATGGGCACAACCACTTTGCATGTAAAGAAGGATTTTATTCTCAAGTGTTTCAATTATTTTTCCTAGATAGGATTCAGTCCTATCTCAGCTTTCTAAATCTAAGACTGCTGAAAATAGTTGCTTACCGCAACTAGTTATAAATATTCGTAAACAGAATTTCTTAAATATTTTTCAAATATTTTATTTTTATTATTTTGTCAAGAGCAGTCACATAAATCCTGTTCAGAGACTGCAGGTTGCATTTAGAGCTGCTTTTTTTTTCTAAAACAAAAACAACAACAAAAAAACTTTAGCAATAAAAATGGAAATCATGAAATTTCACCCTGGATTTAAAGGAGTGGATTTTGGCCCACTCTATTTAGAATTTACGATGTGTTTGTCCTATCTCTTTCTTATAGCTGAAGGCTAAGCATAGCATGTATTAATTTTATGCAACACTTAAAAACCCACAGGTGAAGCTTGAAGAACTAATGAAAAGAAACCGACAGTGAATATTCATTAGCTGTCCAAATCCAATTGCAACACTGAACACAGTGCCTTCAATTCCATTATCTTCAGTGAAATCTGACCAAAAAAAAAGAAATCAACCCACTGAGTTTGGGCTTTTATAATGACCTTATATGCATAATAGTATTCCAGTATCCCAGTGATTTTACTGGGATAGGAAGGAAGCATGTGAGAGTCAAACAGAAATATTAGCCCAGAATTTCTGTAGGGAAAAAAAATATCCAAACTCATGGAGAATCCATCCGTTCTTTAAGTCACTGAAAACATATATTAAACTGCAAAATATTTCCCCACATTTCTGAAATTTCTGCAGTCCATAGAAAAAGTTTGCTCATTCCTACCACTCCTTGTAATGATGGGGCCAGCAGAGATTACAGCATTGCCAGAGGTGCTCTGAGGGCTCCAAGTCGTCCTCCCACCAGCATCTCTTCTTTCTCTGTTACTGCAAATCTGAGCAGTTAATCAAAACAATGACAGTTTCAGAGTAGAATGGAATTATTGTCCTTCTGTGCTTCCCTCTAATGTAAACTCTTTTATAACTTTATTTCTTAGCATGCATTAAATTACTTTGCCATAAAAACAGCTGCAATATTGCCTAGAAGCATATCTTACAAATGCCTTGCTTCCCGTTGTATTTTGCTTCACTCCATTTACAGAACTACATTGCTGTTGTGTACAAAATTCATTTTAGAGTATATTAATTTTTCAATAGTTAATTTCCCAAAGCTTTGTTTACAGACAGTTTCCCCCAACAAATGTGTTTTGCTTGACTAGGGATAGACAACATGCTACAATTCCTATTCTAGCAAGCTTCTTGAATTAAAGTTCACACATTTTCCATGGAGTTCCAAATGGCAATGACCCACATTAAAACAATCCCCAGCACTCTATCGTCTGAAATCCACCTTTAATACCCCTAACTCATCATCTGCCTTAATCTTGGGAACTCAAGTGTGCTTCAACCAAGAGCATTTCTTTAGTTCCAACTTCTTGTGAAAAACTTCAAAACCCTCAGAATATAAATTCAATAGAACCAATGAATTATTTAAAACTGTAACATAAAGGTGCAAAATAATGTACAAAACATCACAAGTATACTGAACTGATAGCATTTTTAAATTCTAAATGGTAAGTTATTCAGTAGGAAACAATACTGCATTCTGATAGCATCGATAGAGAACACTGTTTATATGCTTATTTAAATGTTTCCATTTTCAAAATATATTGTTTCTGACACTCCTAAAACTAAATAATTTTTCAATTCACATAACTTCATGAACTTCAACAAAACAGCTGTTTCCAAACTACAAGGGAGGTGGTAATAAACTACAGGGGATGTAGTAATTTTTTTTTTCCACCATCAGAAACTTTCAAATTTCCCTTTTCAGTATAATGGCACTTAATATAGCTTTAAGTTGTCCATAAATTCTACTCTAAGTTATTTCTATTCATCCACTATGACTGCGGATACCTTGTTTCTTAGATGCTGTACAAAGAATATCAGCTCTGAAGCTGTCTCAGAGCTGTTACATTTAAAGATTAAGGAACAAAAGGCAAAGAGGTCATTTCTCACATGTTCAACCACCTTTGTTTTGCAGGTCAAGTATTAGTCTCTCTCTGCATGACAATATCCATTGCCCTATAATTCATCGGTTGCTTCACATTCCTTCAGACACAAAAACATTCTTACTTCAGTCACTTTTGTGTGTGCCATCCAAACTTCTACAGCATTTGGATGCAGAATAACTCCAGTGTGCTTATTTTATACCCAGATAATTAACAGCAACTTCCGTCCACTAAAACTTACTGGCACAAGAAAGGGACAGTCATCTGCTCTGCACAGCTTTGTCACACAGTGAAGGAAGACCGTAGACATCTTCTGGTTCTTGTGCTTCACAAAGCGAAACACCTCAAAGGAAAATCGGCCCATTTGGCTCTTGCCATTTTCAATTATAGTTGTCTGCGGGTCCTTGTCACAGCTAGTTTTTGTAGAGAAGATTAAAACTAGGATGAGCAGCTGCGTGATTAGCATTTTGAAGCTCTTAGCTGAGAATAAGATAACCTAAGCATCAAGTTCAGTGCTTTAGCTCCTTGGAAAAGAACACAGTGCCCTAATGTCCAACATGGGCAGCCACAATCTGCCTGCTAGGCTGCACAGTCCTGTGCTGAAAGGCATTCCTACAAAAACATTATGTATTGTTTTGCAACATCACAGCTATAACCAAGGTACCATTTAACTCCAGTGCCCAAAGAAACTTGAAAACCCACAGAAACTTGAAAACTGAAGCAAAAAGTAATCAGGTATGCTAACCGATATAGACAAGTAACTCCAAATGCAGACAGTATCTCTCCAGCAACCATCACTGATAAGATTTAATCTGAGATATTGCCAAGGTGTTTTTCAAAGTTCCAATTCAAATAGATGTTATTACCAGGACTAGAAGCAGAAGCATCTATTTATCTTTAATCATTTGCCTAACTGCTTTCCTAAACTGGAGTCGATGATGTTTTATATCACTGTCATTCACCATAATGGTTCCTTTGGTAAGATAAAGGTCAGTTTAGTCATTCAGTTTGGGTGTTTATGGCATCTCTGGTAGAGACATTTTAGATATATGCTTCTCTGCCTTTATAATTCTTACAACTTTGCACTTGCTTCTGTGTTTATATTCACAAACAAGATAAGTCTTGACATGTTATCTGTAAGCCCAGACCTCGGTCCTCACTGCTAATATTGCTTAGACTTTCCAGGCAGTTTAGAACACCACTACTGGAGAGATTTATAACTGCTTTTCAAAGGGAGGATCCACAAAACACCGGGTTTGCACAGGACCTACCTGAAAAAAAGATCATATCGAACATCATCGCTAGGATTACCAGATGGCGTGGTGTAACAGTAGTCCATCAAAACATTCCACCTGCACAGGGAGCAAAGTTATAGATGAGGGGAACTGGCAGCTTAAGAGTAGGGGAGGAGAGCGAGTGAGATAAGATTAAAAGACAGTACATGCACGCGTACAAACTGATAATGCAGGCTGTTACACTGAAGCTGAGTTACTGTATTTAACAGGTCATGTAAAAGTCATCCTGCACTCCCAATATATCACCTCTTTCTTTCCAGGACTTCCAAAACTAAACAGCACAGCATAGCAGCAGAATACTATAAATCAAATCATTTGGCTTCAGGCAAATCAACCACCATAACAACACACATTATATACTGCGTCTCAGAAGTCACATCCACACAGGCCCAGAAATCAAAATCATCCCACTTTTAAAACCCCTAGAGTTTCTCACTTGACCTTACAGAGGCCCTTTCTTAAATAATAGCAACATAGAATTTAAAAGTATAATTCAGGGAAACTTTCACGGTGAGGACAGCCGCAAGATATGCATTCACCATCAAGGAGCTGATACTCTCCAGCTGAGGGCAGTGATTACCAAACATAAACCATTATTTTGACATACCAAAGTCTATGACGAAAGACACTTGCTTCTAAATCAGAAAAATTTGCAATACCAAGAGCTGACAAGAATAGCCAGCAAGACAAGAAATAACATCCTTTATGGTACCTGCCATCAAGGTTGGTCGCTTTTACAGCTGCATATATTTTGGTTTTCAAAGGTAAACCTGCACTTGGAATAAGGAGCTGCTGACTGTAGGTTGAATCCTGAAAAACAAACATTGCCTCAGTATATTAGAAATCCCACTGTAACAACTCATCAGCATCCCAGACTGAACATCTATCTAATTTTTCTGACCTTTCTATATAGGACAATCATTTACTTTGTCCTCCATAAGGGAAGAAGCAAAAAGCAGTGCCAGAGCATTTACCTACAAGTTTGTCTGCAAAGACCAACAACACTTGACTTACCTTATCCTACGCAACTGTTTTGGGGAATCGATTTATGATTTTAAGAAGTGGTTGGATTCCTGATTAAAGAACAAATATAATTCATTGACATCTCAGTAAGTCTCCCAGGGCCTAAAGGCAAACGTAGCAGCTACTGTGGCTTTCTAAAAGAGGAGCTTAACTGAGTTGTTACAGTGTGCCCTTTCCCGGGAAAGGCTGTTAAGCTTATTTGATTTAGCGGAGATAGCAATGCCACAGGGTTTTATATAGTGTAAGCTGTAGTTTTGGCGAAGAGACACATTCCATTATGCAAAATGTAATTTCTGTAGAAGTCAGTTTGTTGAAGACTACAAGTAACATTTTCATTTAAATTCCAATATTTTTTAAAAACATGTTTCAAGAAAGCTGTGTATAACAAATTCCTCCTATACTACTAAATAGATATAGCTGTTTTATTGGTTTCTTGTTCAAAGGCTGAACCACCAATGTAATTTTAGCAACAATGCCATGAAACAGATCTCAGTGACAGACATTAATTCAGCAGATCAAAATATACTTACTGGTAAAGTCACCTATCTTAAATAGGTTGCTGATCCAGAAAGCACAGGGACTCAGCAAATTGAGACCTCCTATAAGGAGGCTGAAACATTCAAAACTTAAGAAAAATTTTGTTGAATAGAACTTTGACCAGGTTCATTGTGGCAGACAAGACCAAGAGCAGCAACCGACAGCACCAAGAAGTTTTAAGCACATAAATCAAGGATTTCTTCAAAGGGAACAATGCCAAAATTCACAGCATACCCAATATTCACTCTTGGCAGCATCAGAGGCCTTGGGACATAGACATGCACACACAGACCAGCTCTGCGACTTACACAGAGCAAGTCCTTGAAGATCCATGCAAGTGAGATCAGGTAAGTTTGCCTTCTTTAAAAATTATACATTCCTTTAGCACATAGCTCTGTCACATTTTACAAACTGATTGAAAAGCTTACAGCAAGTCCCTCACTATTGCATTCCATATTTGTTCTACTCTTCTTAAAAAGTAGTTTTTATTCATTTAGACAAACACATCCAGGAAGGCCTAAAAGCACATAGCCACTTAGGCTCTGTGAAAGCCCCTTAAATGTTTTGCTATTAAACTACTTCTGAGTCTGTCATAATGGCTCCTCGTCTTTCCTAATGATAACACACACTAACATCACAAAGTAAATGTGAACATCACCTTCTGATGGAAAATGGAGGTGAGCTGAGAAGATGAAGAGTCAGTGTTAGGAAATAACAGCTAAAGTTTGAAAGCATGGCTGCTCGCAGTCAAGGGCCACATCTGTACACAACTCCCCACCAATACCAAGGGTGAACAGGAGCCTCAAGGCCCCTCCCAAAACCAGGACTCTTTGGAAGGATCAAGTGGGCCCACAGCATCAGAGCTCACAAGACCATGGGTGTCCCAAGAAGCACTCCCAACCAGGCAGACTGCAGGCAATGCACAAGCTGTCTGTGTGTACACCCCGCCCTAGGAGATGAACTGGAACGGCACATCCATCACTTGAATCCACCAGCCTTGGCAGTATTACCCATGCTAGTGCTACTCACTAGAGAGAGTAACAAGACTGAAATCAGAAGGATAGGACACCACTGTTCATGGTCAAACTGTAAACTCACTGGAGTGTGCAGAGGATGAAAGCCTATCTTGTTACATAGTACTTGAGGAAAAAAAAACCATACTCAATAAAAGCATCAATAGCATTTATACCCAACTGTGTGCAGAACTGGGCCCTGAAAGACAGCAAACATGTCAGTCAATGCTTGTCCTGACTGAGAAATTTGGCTACCCTCACCCTGCCTTGTCTTTTGGTCACAGGTTTATTTAAAAGTGAGAGAAGTATAATCTTCATTTTCACAGATTATAGGTTGTTATTTGGAGCCTTGCTCTGTCAAACAAACATGATTTTTTTTTAAGCATGCCTTTGGAAAATGTCCTGTTTCAATATTTATAGCTCATTATGTTCAAAGCATAAAGCATTGACTTTTAAATCAGTTGCATGAATTATAACTCAGCGTCATGATGGCATGAATAATAACGCAAAAAAAATCAGATTCATAATTTACAAAAATGTTGCTTGATAGATTGAAAAAATGATATTTAAATCAGGTATTTAAAATGTATGAATAAAAATTTTAATCAACACAAAAATATCATTTCAGGGATTAATGTTAAGCAGAGGTCCGTGCATTTTTCATGTTTTACTGTCATCATCTGTATTTACGTAGTAAAAGCTTTTACCATAATGCATATTCAAGTTAAATTATCTAAAACATATTGAAGAAGTGTTAGTCAAAAGCTTTTAAAATTATTAACCCTTAAGATCTTGAAAGTCCACATAATGGGGCAACAAGTGCAGCGGGCTACATATTTGGAACAAATCCCATACCACCTCACTACAATTACAGAAGATCAAAACACTCTGATAAGTCTTGAACATAAAAATACCCCAGTAAAAGTGCTACAGTTTATTGCTAAGGGAACAGGTCTGAAATACTTTTACAGAATTCTACAGAATACTCTCTATCAGTACAATCATAGAATCATGGAATGGTTAGGGTTGGAAGGGACCTTTAAAGGTCATGTAGTCCAATCCCCTTGCAAGAAGCAGGGACATCCCCGACTAGATCAGGTTGCTCAGAGCCCTGGTCCAATCTGGCCTTGAATGTTTCCAGGGATGATGCATCCACTACCTCTCCAGGCAACCAGTTCCAGTGTTCCACCACCCTCATTGTAAAGAATTTTTTCCTTATATCAAGTCTGAATCTGCCTCCTTCTATTATAAAACCATTCCCTCTTGTCATTTCACAACAGGCCCTGCTGAAAAGTTTCTCCTCATCTTTCTTTTAAGCCCCCTTTACGTACTGGAAGGCTGCTATAAGGTCTCCCTGGAGCCTTCCCTTCCCCAGGCTGAACAGCCTCAACTCTCAGCTTGTCCTCATAGGAGACATATATACAGTAATTTGTACACACAAACGCACATAATAATAAATGCAAACACAAGTATGCAATTTGGAGTATAATTACTGTTAGTACAACTAATTAGTTATGTGGTACTACAACCTGAAAGTCAGAGCTGTAAATTGAGGAACTGTATAAATACAGGACAAAAAGACTGTGTGTGTTCTTTCCTGTGGGAAAGGATTAGCAAATAATGAAGATGTGTCTACATTTTGCTCTGCTGTTCCAGCTTGCATCCATATAGTGCAGAGATGAATTGGACTGTGTACCTGGACTTGTGCAAAGCATTTGACACTGTCCTCCACAAAATCCTTATCACTAAATCAGAGAGGCATGGGTTTGACAGATGGACCACTCAATGGATAAAGAATTGGCTGAATCGCCACACTCAGAGAGTGTCAGTCAATGGCTCAATGTCCAAGTGGAGACCAGTGATGAGTGGCGTAACTCAGGGGTCGGTTCAGGGACCAGTGCCATTTAATATCTTTGTCAGCAACATGGACAGTGGGATAGAGTGCACCCTCAGCAAGCTGACTGACAACACCAAGTTGTGTGGTGCCATTGACACACTGGAAGGAAGGGATGCCATCCAGAGGGACCTTGACAGGCTGGAGAGGTGGGCCCATGCCAACCTCATGAAGTTCAACCAGGCCAAGTGCAAGGTCCTGCACCTGGGTCATGCCAATCCCAAGCACAAATACAGGCTGGGCATAAAATGAATTGCAAGCAGCCCTGAGGAGAAGGACTTGGGGTGTTCGTTGATGAGAAGCTCAACATGAGCTGGCAATGTGCACTTGCAGCCCAGAAAGTCAATCACATCCTGGGCTGCATCAAAAGAAGCATAAGCAGAAGGCAGATCGAGGGAGGTGACTCTCCCCCTCTACTCTGCTCTCATGAGACCCCATCTGGAGTACTGCGTCCAGCTCTGGAGCTCCCAACACAAGAAGGACATGGACCTGTTGGAGAGGGTCCAGAGGAGGGCCACAAAGATGATCACAGGGCTGGAGCACCTCTCCTATGAGGACAGGCTGAGAGAGTTGGAGTTGTTCAGCCTGGAGGAGAAAAGGCTCCAGGGACACTCTGTAGCAGCCTACCAGTACCTAAAGGGGACCTACAAGAAAGCTGGAGAGAGACTTTTACCAAGGCCATGTAGTGATAGGACAAGGGGTAATGGCTTTAAACTGAAAGAGAGTAGATTTATATTAGATATAAGGAAGAAATTCCTCACTATGAGTGTGGATACCCCATCTCTGGAAATGTTCTAGGCCAGGCTACATGGGGCTTTGAGAGACCTGGTCTAGTGGAAGGTGTCCCTGCCCATGGCAGGGGGATTGGAACTAGATGACGTTTAAAGGTCCCTTCCAACCCAACCCATTCTTTGATTCTATCACTAGTTTAGCCCAGGTCATACTACTGTGCTTTATACTCACATTGTAAAGCAATAAATTCAAAGTGCTGATAAATGTACCATTGTTCTCTCTTACAGAAATAGCAGCTGATGACCTGTAACAGAACCAGAAATCAAAAACCATCATGAAGATAGATATCTTATTTGTGTGTTCACATACCTCAGTGTTTTTTATGATTTAAAAAAATAAAACCTCAGTTATGTCACAAGGAGTTAATTTATAAATTTGGGTTATACATTCAGAAATAGGAATTTATAATGGAAGTACTGACAGAACCTTAACTATGCAGAAACTAATGGACACTGTTGAAAACACGAATTAGAAAAATAATTAGCAGAGTCAAAGTGACAAGAAAGAATCCTCTTTTCAGGATGTACAAGGTTTACTTATGAAAATATTTTCTCTTGCACTCTATATTCACATGCTTACAAACTATTTCACAAAAAAAATCCATTTTTTTTCTGCTATCATTTTGTCATAAGAACACTTAAAATTTAAGTGAACTTCTAGATTATTTAAGGCAGCTCTTCAAAAACTATATTATCTCATACAATGACGCTACAAAATATTTTTTTGCATCACCTCTTCTTTCAGTGCTTTTTTTCCTTTCTCTTTTCTCTTGCACAACTGAAAAACACTATGTTGACAACACTGCTATGGCACGCATATATTTAGGTATACATACATATGGGCTTACACAAACATGGAAATGAAGCACATACAAATGAAAAGCACACTCACGAAGCAAGTTGAGTATTGTTAACCAAGTACTCCAGCGGATAGCTGCAGCTAAATTTGTACAGAAGCCCAGGCAAGTAGCTGATAATTGTTGGTGGGTCTGGTGTATCAATATAGCCCGAAACATTGCCTATCTGTACCACTGAGGTATTTCCATAAGCATTGATACCTCGACCTGACGATACCTATTGAGGGAGATAGAAAATTACTATTGTTAGAAAATTAACTGTGGAACAAAAGATACCAAAGAACACTGATGCTGCAGCCCATAATTTACCCAGAGATACCTTCAGGAAATCCTTCAAAAGTTAATTTATTTTAATAACGTGTTCCCTCTGTTCTGTTTTTCACCTCCCAGAAATCATGTATATACCATTCACAAGTGCTCGCCCTGTTCTTAAAACACAGACCTGAGGAACATTTGAAAAAAATCTGATGAATCTTGGATGTATTTTTTTTTTTTGGTAGGTACTTTTTTCCCTGAGTATTCCCAGTGAATTCACATGACTTACTGGGAAAAGCTGAAGGAACTTTTCTATTACAGATTTAAAAAAATATTAGCTTAAAATGAGCTTCCATATGCAATAACAATGTCAATACACAAGCAATTTCATTCACAGAAACAATACTCTGTCACTCTTGAGCTTTGTTTTTGACACATCAAAACCAATGTACTTTGTAGTCAGATACAAGCCAAATAGCTAAACTTTGAGTCTGTTGTTGTCTACATTACGCATCTCAATCTAAATTACAAACTATATGCAAAGAAACACTGTCAGAAATGCAAGACCTGAAAAGTAATGCAACCTTAATGCCAATGCAACCTTAATTCCGTCCCTGGACATGTGCTAACCTCTGTTGCTTAGGCTCACAGTGTGCAGGGCCAGCAATAACATGCAGCTCTCCAGAAAGCTGAAGGACTCCCCTTCCTCCTAGGAACAGCCCAGCCTCCCTCCACCTATAGCTACTGATCTGAATAAGGGGGTGGTTTGAAAACAGCAGACAAATGTCACAAATTACTTTTTTCAGTAGGCACATATACAATAAGGACAATTAGCATGGCACTGGACTTCCACTGTAGCATTTCTTTTGTATAACTGTATTAGCAAAACAGATGCTTTCAGTAGCTTTAGAATACACAGTTTCTTAAAAAGGCATTTCGTTATTAAAGAAACATCCTGAAGTGCACGAGTTGTAACATTTTTCATTAAGTAGCACAGGATACACGGCAGGTATTTCAATTTCTTTGGTTACAGAAAAAAAACAGCTAGAAGATAGATACAGTCAGGCACTTTGCCAACAGTATACCTAATCATTTGCTAAACGGCAGGAAAATTATGAAAAACAAGTTTCCTAGGATCTATTCCTTGCCTAAAACACACAGGCTAGAGCACTAAGGTAGCATAGCCAACTACAGCTGTTTAGCTTCCTCACCACCCCACCCCTCAAAAAATAAGTTGTGTCTGCTCTATTACAGACAGACCTGGGTTTTACCCAAGTTCTGCCTGAACTGTTCTTTCCTTCACTTTTATTGAAAATTATTTTGAAGGTCTTTGCTGTGAAACAGCTAAGAAATGCATGGTATTGTACTACTCCAGTGTGGGGAATATGATAAGAAATACTCCCTGCTCCTTTATCCTCTTTGTTTGTGGCACAGCATGCATTAACTGGGAGATGATGAGGGGTATTTTTTGGTTATATTTTTAGTAGCTGTTATTTTGTCTTTGTATTCTGTACAGCCTTATGGGGAGCTTCATGGAGAGCTTCAATTATTTGGACTTACCAGACTGTTCAGGTTTTTTTTTTTTTTTGTTTCTAAACCTCAAGCTCTTACAATTATAATGAAATAGCAAGTTCAGGGAGTTTACAATGTGACCAGTTCCACAGGAACAAGAAAAAGTTACTTCCTGACAAATTCTTCTACTGCAAGTCATGGAGGTGCTACAGCTTTTCATGGAATATGGGAAAAGAGAATCTCGAACTTCCTGAACTGTTTTTTGTTGAAATTTTAAAAGAAAACTCAGTCTGAGGCAAATAGGTCACAGAGCACATTGAACATTCCAGCCTAGTTTTGCAAAATGATTAGCAACAGAAAACAGGGGTGTTCTAGAAACTGGCAAGTATCAAGTGCAAGTAAGAATTCCAGATAAAATATAAGCCTTAAAAAGAATACAATTTTACACTTGTTTTTTCTAAGTTATTCATAGATACATTGATACAAGTCATCACTGCTTGTACAGTGTGATATACGTACAAACTGTACATACAAACTCCTCTCCCGTCGTTTAGAAGATTTGAGACCTGACCTCCCTCCCTTCCCCCATTCAGACAGAGATAGCTTCACTGAAGAAAATGAAATTATACTGGCACAAAACAGACTTCACAGTCAGCTCCCGGATCAGATTCTGGTTCCAAATCTCAGCCACAGCTAGGGAATAGATTTAGTTATCAGTTGTACAAAGACGTGCATTATTCATGCATGAAACAGCAACATAAAATGTAGACACCGAAGTCACACCAACAGGCAAAACACCATAACACAGAACAGCTATGCACTAAGAGATCAGATCTGAACATAGAAGTCTGAATTTCAGTCCCATATCTTGACTTTTTTGTCATTAATTGAGTGTATAGGTTAGAGAGCCTTTTGTGTGTGTGTGTGTGTGTGTGTGAAACATTCCAAGTTTACATGAAAACTGCAGGTTGTTGCCAGGCAGTTCCACATTGAGCTGAGATCTTCCAAGGAGGTGCAAGAACTCAAGGCACTTCTAGCAGAGGTGTTTACTGTGAGTTGGGCCCTCTGGCCATACTATCTCCCCTGAGACATTCAGTCACTACCTTATTGCAGAGCCTACAAGATCAGTCAATCAATCAGCAAGCCCCTCTCATGACAGCACAGAAATAGATACCCAGACTATAACTCTCATCTAACTCACTCTTAAAAAATATTTTACTTCCATTTTTCAAGTGGGTATTTGACAAGTTTCAGCAAAATTTAAGGCATGTTCAGCAAGAGTTTTAAAAATGGCTTGGAAAAGTCTAATTTTTCAACCCCAAAAAAAAATTAAAATTAAAAATGTGCTTTCTAATCAGAGGACAAATGTGTGTCCCACCACATTTTCTCATTAGCAATCAAGATTACAAATCACTGACTTTCTCTGGTTTTCTTTGATGTATGCAATATGTTGCTAGCTGGGCAAGACAATATAAACAATGTGTAAAAGACACAATGCTGTCAAGGCCATTCACTTGATCCTATGCATAAACAGCCATGCTACAATTTGACTTTGACCTTGTCTTACCACTAAAGTGTTTCCACAGGATTCCAAAGTACTCAGATTGATGATGAAAATG
Organism: Chlamydotis macqueenii; assembly: GCF_036417535.1. NCBI lineage: Eukaryota > Metazoa > Chordata > Aves > Otidiformes > Otididae > Chlamydotis > Chlamydotis macqueenii. Next base: position 94,929,509 of record NC_141556.1, on the reverse strand, counting down.
ACTACTGCTGGAAACGTGTTGTTATTGATGAAACCCCTGCAGTGGGCATCCCCATGTTTCCCATTCAGTGCCAGATCCGTCTCAGAATAACCAGAGAAAAGAACTGTGCAAAAATTTATCTTCATAGTAATTGTCTGTACGCCACAGAAAACATTGATATCTCGTTCAGCTGCAAGAAAAATACAGGGGAAGATATTGTAAGAAGATGTATTTCAACTACCGTCCATATAATTACTGTAGCAGTTAGTCTAGTGTTGTAAGTTTTGATCAAATCAATTTTTAGAATCCTGTTACAGTAAAATATTGGAATGTAAAGGTCAGAACTGCATTATTCTGAAGAACAGATTTGACTCTACAGCTTCACTAAAGAAAAAACGAATTAATATGGTAACATAGTCTACCATGCAACAAAACCATGATTCCAAAATTCCCCAGCAAATCATTCAGTAGCATGAACACAAACTAGAGCACTACAGCAGAGTGGAAAACAGCAAGTGGTTAAATATTTGGAGTCTGACTAAATAGCCCCCTTCCGGGACAGAAATTTCCAGCAATTTTGAGGAACTCTGGAGGCCAAGCTCTGCCTTCCAGCCCTCTCTGGCATGGAAGTCGAGTATGTTTGTCTGAGGTTGTCTGGAGTCCTCTTTGTACAAGACCACAGTCTCAGGCTGTGCAGACTTTGAAGTGCAATCAACAGCATATCAGAGCAATTTATTATGATACCTTTAAAGTTGAGGGTTTTTCAAAGAACCATCAACTTTAGCTTTAATGAAAAAACAGTTGGGTCTTGAAAGACAATGATCAATACTACAACGCGTCTTGCAATCTTTCATTCTGTACATTATGACAACACAAAAGATCTAGAAAACAGCAATTGTTACAACTGATCAATTTTTGAACAACAGCAAAAAAAAAAAAAACCTATCTCAGATGAATTTGACCTTTCATTCAAAAGTTCTGAAGATTTTTATGTACTTGAATGGAAAAGCACAGGCAACAGTTTGTTTTGCTTTAGAGCTACAACATAGCTTTTCTGTAAGCACCCCTCTGCCTGTAGATGATTGGGGGGGCTATTTTGGGTTTTCCCTCTAGTGCTTTACAGAAAGACATACAGCATCGTGTTAAACACAGACATTACTCCTTTTTATAACAACTCATTTATTACATCTGCCTACAGATTAAGTGCTATTAAAAATTGCAGAACAACTTCAGTCAATACTATACCATTAAGCTTGCCGAAATGAATTGTTTCACTGCATTGTCACAACAGAGAGGAAATGAAATCTCCATTACAATGAACTAGCTCTCCCCTCATGGTACAGGAGCACAAGCAGTTTAATTTAGACAGCTTTAATGGTGGCCTTAAAACCAAAACAATCTAGTGCAGGAAATAACAGGCTAATCTCAGTCCTGTGCTAATGTGGTGATGAGTGTTACTCACTGGGTGTAAATTTGGGCAGAAAGGTATTGGAGGCAAGACAGGAGTCGAAGTGATTTGGTATGAAATTCTCCTGATTTGTACATATACATAATTCCACTAACATAACATACAAAGATCAAGAAGCAGCACACCTTGGTATTCTCCACATGAGGACTATTATGATCCATTTAAGGGGTATACTAAAGTAGAGGGAACAGAACAAAAAGGTAAATGGCAAAGTGCATCTTTGCACTTATTTGGACCAATGCACAGATTCTAACAAATTGCAGGATGTAATATAAAATTAACTGAGCTGCTTTATCACTCACTTCAAGCCTTTTAAAAGGCAAGATATTACTTTATCTATTAACCTGCCATTACCACTTGCAAAATTCTTATTTGACACTAAAGGAAATGTGACCATGAGTACAAAAACAAGCTTTGTGCTATACAGGAGGACAAATGACCTTTCCAGACTGACCCTTTTCTACTCACAACTTTACAAGGAAGTACTGTTGCCAAATTAGTCTATTCTGGAATTAAAAACACTATTTGTTCAGAAATTAATCTGAAACTAGGTGCAAACAGATCTAATGCTCCTTTAGATGCTAAATATCTGGTTGATTTCTTGTGAATTTAGAAAGGTAAATATTATTCCTATATATTTATAAGTTTAAACAAAACAAAATAAAAAATTGCATTTCTGCAGTAAAAGCGTCCAGTTTTCTGAGTAAGAGAGGAGCAATGGTTTGAAGGTTAGGTCATCCAGCTGATGGGGCCTTAAATATAATGACCTCTGTCACAGAGTTTCCATAGGGGCAAAAGCACTTGGCCCCTTTCTGACACAAGGTACTATAGGTACAACAGTACTCACAGGAGTGTCACACACAAAAGAGAGTAAAGCTGAAGAGGTACATAGATACTAAAGTAACAGAGACCATCTTGAATCAAGGATGGACTCATGGCAAGATGAGTCAAATGCTGACAGCTCCACTGCCTACTTCTGCTCTGGTACCCTTCCACACATTGCCAAGACTCACTCCAGAGCAAACAGTGAAAAACCTGTAGAGGACAAGAGTCTGCCACAGAACACCATTGACAAAAGTCATTCCACTAGAAGAGCCATGCAAAAACATTTATAGTTCAAAACCAGCTTCTCTGCATGAGCTTCCTCTTTGATCAAATCACTGCTTTGATAGTGAATTAAAATGCATACTGTATGTGGAAAAGCTGCAATATATTCTTAGCTTCTACTAAGTTCTCAGTACGTACTTACAGCAAGAGCCCCCTGAATCAAAACTGTGCATTTCCTATCTGAAGACAGCCAGACTGCTATGGCTCTATTCCCCAAAAGCCTTCTAAAAGCTATGCTTTACTGCAATGCAGAACTAAAGATTTTTTTTCTCCAGGCAATTCTCTGAAGGACTGCAGGATCTGACCTTATTACATACTCTCTTGAACACATCTTGCTTTTGGAATAAAACGTCACAGAATTTTCAAACTACAAAATATGAGGGTTTTTCCTTAAGCTCTGCTGACTACTGCACATCTACACTCTAAAACAAACCCACAAACTGCAAAAGTTAAAGTCCTGCCTGATTATTTATCATTCTATTTATGCAGCACCATCCCTGTGCAAGAGTCACCTAAGCAAAGAATGATAAAAGCACAAACAAATGAAAAATGGATGAGCTCCAAGGCTCCTTTAGGAAGGCTTAATTTCTCATCTTTGCTGAAGACAACTTCTTTTCTTCACAGCATTTAAAGAAAAAGAGCAGACTACTTCAAAACCCAATGGCTTGTCTGGTATCTACACGCCACAGGCCTCAGCAAGAAAGTCCATTCTCACTCCAAGTTTCAAATTTCAGCTGAAAACAATGAAGATTTCTTATGTGGAACAAATAAAGAACAGGAAGAAGGTCTTATCCATCGCCAGATTCCATGAGCAGTATCTCAGCGTGGAGGATGCTTGTTTTGAAACATTCTCCTTTTTGGCCTCTCTCACCACTCCCCTTACATTTGAACTCTGAAGGCAGCGAGGCCGACACCCTCAAAGCCACAGTCTGAGCCGAGTACTGGGGAAACAAGCGTAGCCAGGGCAAGCCCCTTCTCCTCACAGAGGCACTCTCACCCATCTTCTGGGGTTCTTGAATCCAGAAAGCAGAGTTCCAGCAGCCTCACTCAGCTCCACGAGCCCCAGCCCATTACATAGCCGTCCCCTTTGCATACTGAAAATACCTGTCAAATTTTTGGACAAAATGGTTTTTTTTTGTTTTTCACCTCTATCTTAAATGCATAGCTAACAAGCACAATTATTTTTCTTTCCTAGCACTCAAAATCAGCACTAAGAATTTTGATTAAATTCCAGCCTTTGATTCTTTACTGCCTGAGATCACAAACAAGAGCGAGCGGGACTCAACTCTCAGCTCCTACAGGCAGTGCAGGGTGATTAGCATTTACTTAAAAAAAAATCTGTTTACTTGTAACCTAAACAGATTTTCTCCTGAGTCTCCAAGATTTTACAGACATGGAATCTAATATGACCCTTTTTTAACGAGGCAGAACTGCAAGTGGCCCCTAAATACCCACAATAAGAGCTAGATTCAATTCACAGATATCACACTGCAGATAGAAAACCTTGGCATAGGGGCTGGTGCAAAAAAAAAAAAAATGACCAGAGAGAAATTTTAAAGAAAGAAGAATCTAAACTCCCCTTTAGCTGTTGCAATCTTCTCAAGAAGCCTGAAACAGAAAAACAATTACATGAAAAAACTATGAAAGGTAAATCTGAGGCAGGTAAGCACAATTCACCCACACTTTTGAGGTAAGCCTGTAAAACTTTTACCTAAGAAGGAGAACAGAGTAGTTTCTTAAATACTCAGTTAAACAGTGATTTTGTCAGAGATAGAGACAATATATTTGGTCTTCTTTGCACGTCTTATTTCTCTACTCTTCATATTCACATCAATTAAGTGAAAAAGGATCAAACCCACTGCTGGTCTTTATCTCAACACAGAACCTAGCAGTGTGGTGGTAACACAGGAAACAGACTCTAGGCTTTCTGCTGACTTAAGTTTAATAAAAGAGCTGCTCCTTCCTGGAAAAAAAAAAATCCAAACTATTATTCAGAAAGCAACAACACTGAAAGGTATTACAGCGTAATGTGATACTGAGAGTTCATCACTATACAGTTCAATTCAATTGCTACCTAAAACACAAGATGCAACTGAGCGAGTACTCATGGGTTTTTTTTATTATTATTCTGTCCAAGAAACAACTGAGGCAGGAAGGATAAGAAATGTAAGAGACTAAAAACATTCTTTATCTGAGTAAAGCCTGATATACATGCCACTAAGACTGAAGTTTCATTTCTATTTCTCATTGTATTAACAGCTACAGACATCTAATGTCCCCTGAAATGACTCAATTCCCATTTTCTCAGAAGCATGAGTGTACATCGTATATAGATACATCCCATTGCTTCACCTGTCTCTAATCAAGTACTTAACATTGAAATCAGGAACTGAATTTTGCCATCTACTTCATTTTGCTCAAGAATAGATATATATTTTTTTTCTTTCACTAAAAGGACATAATTGTATTCTCTTACTCAGATAAAACATGAAAGAAAACCCAGATAGAAGTTTCAGACTCTTAAATCTATAGAGAACATTTCCAACAATGTGACCTCTAATTAATTTCTTGGACAGGACAGAACTCTGGCAAAAGCAGGTCAAACCACACTGAGGTGAGCGGAGTTGTATTCATTACTACTAGGCTGAATTTGACCCATCGCGCAATTAAGAAGAAAGTGAAGTACAACATTAGAAGAGTTTCATTGTTCCTGAGATAGTTAACACTCACTTAATGCAGAGTCCTAACCTCAGGCTTCAGACAGATTTAAAGTTCTGTATTTAAAAATAAGCACTGCTTTGAACCAAGACAATAAAGAAGCCATTAGAAAAAAAGTCTATTAAACACTTACCAGGAAACCTGCTATGGAGGTTAGCATCACAGTTGTATCCATTGAACTGAGCAGTCACTGAAAGTACTTTAATCGTCAGCAGGAGCAGTAACCATACCTGTTCCATTGCAAAACCTAGCAAAACAGGAGGTCGTTATTACACACATCTGTTCATTGTATTAAAGATGCTTACTGCAGGCATTTCACCACTCGGGAGGTGATGGTCTCCAGCAAAGGAACTGAGGATAAAGCTCACAAGCTTTTGGGAAGGAGTCTGCAGGCAGCAGGGCCCATTTCTCTACTTCTGAGTAACACGTAATTTCTATTAACTTCTACAGCTTTTAATCATAACTTGAGGCAAAAAAAAAAAAAGGTACTCAAGGATGGTATCAAATAAAAGGGGAAAAAAAATCCCTAAAAGATATTGATTAGGATTGCTTAAACATTTAAACTCCAACAGCTTTTTTGACATTTCAGTATGAAAATTCTTTGAGAAAGATATCTTAAAGCAATAGTTTTATTTTAGCCAAGTCCTTGAAAATCATTTAGATAAACTGCTGAGCAATTCTCAGACTCATGGTCCAAGAATAAAAATCAGTTCATATCTATTTGCCAAAAATCTGTTCTTTGAAGCATGCATGCAATTGCATTGAGCTTATGTACAGAGTTGGCACAGACACTCGCTTCTACTTGAATTGTATCTGGCAACCAGACTAGGAGATAAGAACACATTAATTTCTAGCATCTTGAGTAATAATTCCTCTTAGGAGGAAAACTCCAAGGTGTAACACCTGAGGTATTTAGCACAACCAAAAAAAAAAAATGCTTTTGTCAAAAATATCCCAACATATTGAGATCTTTTTGTCCATGAATCCAAGTGTTACTGATTTTTGTTGTTATTTATAAGATGTTTTAATCCTAGAAAATATCTCTGCTGATGGGACTTCAAATGTGGCAATGCTCTCCATTTGCCTACACAGGAACTGAGCAATTCAAAGATTTAGGAGGTTTGCTTTCTCTAAGACTATAGAGACAGAGACACTGATCATCACTTTTCTCCAAGTAGACATCAATGAACATTTGTAATCACCATAGATGCAGCACACCTAAATGTATCTGTATCTAGCATGGCAAGTGGCTGCCATGCATTGCTGAGAAGGGCTGGCAACAGCACACAGAGAGAACATTTGAGACAAACCCTCACTCTTCATTGGACCTTTCAGGGCTACACAGCAGACTGAGTTAAAGTCTGCTCAAATTAATAGAAAGGCTTCTGCTGTCAGGATCACAGAGTACACAGACCTGAGATTTAAAGCCTTGTGTTGATAGACCCATAGAAGAAACCCCTCAGTGTTCTTTGTCAGCAAACAAACTAATTACAACAAAACACTGAGCCAAACTCTACTAAAAAGTCAAAGGCATGTCCAAGTGTCCAGTCATTCACTCCTGTGTAATTCTGCTTGGAAGTACAGGGAATAAAAATGGAGAACTGGAAATGTCAGCTTCCTGCTAAGTATGCATGTTTTGTAAGTCAAGAATAACTTTTGCTATCATACCCAAAAGCAGTTTTGCTAGCAAGTTCTGCACAACTTCCTCAAGGTGTGACCTACAGCAACAATGCAGCCTCCTTTTAGTTTGAGGCGGATACAAAACTCTAAATGAAAGCACTCTTTGACCCTCTACTCCTTTTCCACTAGATTCCTGTGGAGGTTGATGGTACTTGCACAGCTAATGCTGATGAAGAATTGTGAAAATATAAGAAAGAAAATAAAATTCCTAACTGGGTTGCTATGAAACCTCTATATTTTCATGATCTCTTCACCCTCTCCAGTACTCTCAGATGGAGAAGTAAGGTGGTGGTTTGTTTGTTTACTATGAAAATTCATACTTTATTTTTAAAGAAACATTTTTTTTCCTTCAGAAAATTGGCATTGCTCCAGTATACTGGAGCCTTACCTTTGCTCGTACAACAGTTACGTCGATAAAATGGCTATTACTGTTCCGTTTATATCAGCTGGTTTCTGATGTCTATTACAATGGTATAAATCAAGGGCAATTTACCAAGATCTAAATTTGACTTCAATTTTCTAAATGCCACAGTATTTTTTACTAAAAAAAAAAAAAACTGTTTGAAAAGAATTTAATGAAAGTTGACACTGACAAAGCTGCAGCTATTATTTTAGATGAAAGGCAGAACTTACACGAAATTCTAGAATTTTAATTATTAAACTTAACTTCTGCTGCTGTGTTTCAGAGGAAGGAGAGACGATTGCTATGGAACAAAGCTGAATTAAGACGTTAAGTATTTATAGCATTAGCTCTCTAGCCGTATTCAGAAAAAGTCAGATTTTAACACAACCAATAATGTCCTACTTGCTTTCTGGCTATTGACTCATCTGCATATGGATCAACATGCAAATCCGCATCACCAGTTGATCTGACTGCTGCTGACTTCAGTTAAATAAGTTATGAACATGCATTATTTTTCCTTTCTCAAGACTTGTAGGACTAGAAAGCATCCTGAGAGGCCAACCTCACCTATCTGCCCACCTCAGCAAAAGTCAAGGCAGCCATTCCTGCCTTTCCAGCCTGTTCTTAAAGGCTTCTAGCAATTTATTTCTCAACAGAAATTTCTAAAACTTCAGTTCTCCAAATGAATAAGGCATCCAAACCAAAAGTTTTTTACTGTACTGATACTGCTGAACATCTCATCCAATTAAAGAAGCATTAAAGTTTTATCAAAATAATAACAGGAACATCATAATCTTACTGCATGAAATAAAAATTCCATGTATAAATAAAGGAAGGTAATATGCAAGTGTCAGGAATAGGGTGATTTATAATCCAAGAGTCAGCAAATTCATGTGGAAGATATTTGTCTTTTTTCTTTAACTTAGAATGCAATTCTTTAAGCCTTTTTTGAGAAATACAGCTCTTGGTGCTTTCCAAAAACAGTGCTGCTTTGGTTTAGTAGCAAACATATTTGTCTGGTAAGACAACTTTCATTATTCCAAAGATGCCAACACATACTGCACAGGAAATCTGATCCTTTTTATCTATAAAACCCTTAACTGACAAATCCATACTAGGTTTCACTGATGTACCAAGAATTCTCTTTTATGTTCTTCAAACCTCATCTCCCATTTTCTCTGCTGAGTATCCTTCAAGAATCTTAACATTTACATGATTTGCCATGTTTTGTTTATGACATTAACAGTGTAGCACTTAGTCTCACTGAAATGCCCAAATCACCTCAAAAATTCCTGTCATAGTCACTTTAATATTCCTTCCAAATGTTTCTGCCTCCACCCATCCCACCCAACGATCTCTTCCTAACAAGGCCCAGTACTTTCTATTTAGCAAGGGAATCGTTCTTGCCCTTGACTTGGGGGTGAAAGTAAAAAAAGTTTACAATACAATTATCTTAAGCATTTCTAGAACAAAAGAGCTTTAAAGGCCAGATATAGACAAAGAGACAGTCAGAGATTTAAAGACCTACTAAACATGATTAATTAAATAATTTCAGAGACCCTGAGGTTCATGTAGATTTCCTAAATAATCAATTCAAAAGAAAAATAGCCCAACATACCCAGGTTTCAAAGTACTAAAATTAGAGTAAACTTACACAATGCTGAAATAATCAATGTATGAACCTCTGCTGAACCAGAATTATTTAGATATTCAGCACTGAGTCACGACTGCAGGTTTTACTGTTCTATGCTGCATATCATTGAAGAGTACAAAGAGGTAAGAGTTGCAACATGTAGTCGCAATATGCAGTGCTCAATTCAAGTGTTAACATTTTAGAAAGCCTTTATTCCTGCTTTCATAAAGTTCACGTCAGAAAATGCACACAAAATTTCAAAGTAAAGATGTTTATGATTTAAGCAAAAGCCACTTTGCAGTCAATTTGGTAATTTAGGTTCCATGGAGAAGCAGTCGTCCGACCTACCTAGATTTCCTCTCTTATCACTTGACATTCATTTCTCGTCTTCACCCATTCTCTCTAAAAAGATCTTAAAAAAATTTCCATTGTGAACAGCATTCACTGATTCAGCCCTACATTTTTATTGAAATTCATTTGTGAGACAGTTCTGACTTCTGAGTATGTTACTTATTTCAAATATTCATCCTGTATTTTATGAGAACATCCTATAATCTACTGTTTGTTCTCTATTTTTCATTTGTAGAGTGTGGTAGTTCTGCAAAATAATATGGTGATCTTTATGCCTTCTGACTGGATAGATCTTTCAAAAAAAAAAAAGAGTTATCATAATAATGAAAACTTCTGAAAGAAAATTATAGATGTGATAAGCACATAATAAAGCTGGTGGAACATTTATAAGTGTTTTCATACATATCTAGTAACTGCTTAAATGCTCTCTAGTATTGTACATTAGGTCTCTACAAGAAATGGAATAGAAAAATTACTACTTTTACTCATAAAAAATATTTTCAAATTATCATTACATAGTTCAATTAGTACTTCTCATTGTCTTTGTCATGATGAAATAGTTCCTTGTTATTTTAGTTTAAATTCACCTTACTACCACATTTGCTTCTGCATCTGCACTCAAGTTCTGAATAGTTGTGAAGTATGTTAATTGTACCAGCTGTCAGATCTTTCAGACCGCTTTACTTCTAGACATGCAGCAGATCATTTGCCATAATTAAAAAGTAACTCAGTAAAAAAAAAAATTAAAAAAAAATAAAAAAAACCACACCACCAAAAAAAAACCCCAAACAACCAAAACCCACAAAAACAGGAGAATACCTCTCTACCTCAAGTTCTTCAGTGGAATTGTCTCTTAACTTACACATCCCATTGTTACAAATTATCCAGATCATGTTTTCACAATTGCCTTCCATTTTTTCTCCTTGGCTCTTCTAATGCAGATAAAATAGGACTTGGATCTTTACAGTATCTGTTTTGAAGACAAGTCTGCCAAACGGTGGTAATTCCCTTTTTTCAAAAGGATTGCTACAGGGAAAAAAAAGGCACCAAATAGGCACCTGAGACATGAAGAACTAAGACACATTTTAACCATAAAATTTTCCTGTTTGTGGATAATCTTTGGTGCCGAGATTTTGAAACACAGTATTTCTCTTCTTACAGATTTCTATGATTTCTGACACCAAGCAAAACCTGCAAAGTTGGAAAAAAACACATATATATGCAGAAATGCACACACACACATATACATGATAAATACATACACACAGAGGCATATACATGTCTCAAAGGTCAGCAGTTTCCTAAAGAGAGGACTAAAGCTCATAACAGAGCTAAATCTGCGAAGAGACTATGTTCCCAAAATTGCAGTATTTGAGGGCACACAGCACAGAAACACAACAAATGTAATAATTTAACATATAGGAGGAAATAATAAAACTAAGAACATCAGAGACCAGTGCACCCCAGAATGTACAATAACAGTTGATTATTTTTTTTCCCCATAAAATGAGAAATAGTTTTGTTTTAAATAGGTAAACTAATCTCTCTCATTGCTATTCAGAACAAAAAGAGCAGTTGTGGACTACGGAATAAAGAGCAGGCATTAAACGACTAGACATAGTCAGGCACAGAGTTGCCTTCAGCATTAATTATTTGGTCCTAGAACGACCTGTGTTTCCTAGTGACTTCCACTCAGTTCTTGAGATTTAAAAACAAGTGTAATGGATTAGCTCCATACTACATCAGCTTTGCAACTAAATGTTGAGTCAAAGCTTGGAGCCTCTGCTTAAACTTCCACCAGAACCAAACAGGAGCTTTGTCTGATGCAGATAACCATAGCTCAATGACAAGATGTTTTGTGAATCAAGCAAGTGCCTACAGTGACCAACGAAAATGAGAGTATGGAATACATTTTTGCACAGTTTTTTTTAAAAACAATATACAAAGCTTTTGCTTTGGTTCTAAAGTTTTAAAAACTCTGGCTTATTTTCTGGTCCTTTTAGAATAATCTCTTTCACAGGATAAAAAAGACAAAGAGACTGAGAAATAGGCATTAATTTTACACAAAAGGAAGCCACACCAAAATCACTGGACTTTAACCTGAAAGACTTCAAATTTTGACCAGCACACTACATGAGCAACTGAAACTCAAAACCATAAAATATTTATATGGAAGCAATCCATAGCTTGCTTACAAACTGAAGTGAAATAAACATTCTAAACCCTGCTGAACACCAAAAGGCTGAAAATCTAGATCTGGTTCCCCAAGACATAGCTCTTTCTTTTTTGTGAATCTTATTACTGGTAGTAAGAATTAAATGTGTATGCTGGGTAAATAAATAGAAGCCTTACAGTCATGCAGTGCTCTTCAACCTATAAAAAGAGCAAAAGGTGTGCTTAAAGAGATACACATTAGCATAGGTCCATCTCGAGCTTCATCTCAGCCTTGGATAGGCAAAACCCCAGTTGAGACTGGTTTTTTTGCCTTTCTAAAGACTATGGAAATTTAATCAGTGTACCATACTGCTAATAAGCTGTAAAAAGGGATCTCTACATTCAAAACATTCATAATAATCTTTTAAACATTGTACTTTATTATATGCATCTGTCTTCATTGTTACAACAAATCCTTGGATGCACTTAGATTTTTTTAATCTGGTCTGAAAAGAAACCAAGTTAACTGCATATTTACAAGGTAAGATGACAAACAGTGATCAAACAAAGAATATAACTATATTAAATATTTCCAAGAGATTTATACAAAATAGCACAATACCTGCTTGCAAGGAGACAGGCTATTAGGGAAATACAGATATTCAAGTATAAAAAAACTGAACAATTATTTGTTGAATAAGCCAGAGATCTTGACTTACTAGATCTATCTAAACTTATTCAGTTAGGACTGTTGAAGTCATGGAACAAACTGTTTACCTGCTATTCTGTGCTAAATATCAGTTATTCTATCTTCTCCTACATCCACTAGTGAAATACTAATATTCTTCAAATGTGCTACCTTCCCCCTATGCCATTCCATGTTATTTTTACGGTAGTTATGCATGGTGATGGAACAGTTGGATTTTACTTTACACACTGCCAGAATACCTGCTTTGCTGTCCCACAAAGATGACTTAAGTAGGATATTTAGATATTTCTTCTTCATTTTCTGACATTTATTTTAACCACCTAAGGAAATGCTAGTGTTTTCCAAATCATGCCCATCCTATCCCATCATACAGTAAAAGTACCTAAATATGTATCTGAGATAAGCTAAGAATTCTGTGTTTGAAATGATGTTTCCAATTCCATAGTTCACAGATGCCTCAATAAAATGTGAAAACACAAATCAGCTTAAAGTTCCAGATATAAAAACGCACAAAATCACATCTCCCTGAGTCTCACAGAAAAGATGGATTTTCATTCTGTTCTTGCAACCTGCATGAATTAACCACTGTTTCGCCCTGGACATTCATACAGATATGAAGGGCAGAACGTTGTCAGTGAGAGCAGATTTGAGAGGAAAATGGCTCTGAAGGAAGTTATTTATGGTCAATGATTTGGACCTGAACTAAAGAATTTTGGACAAATTCTCTTCTCGCTCTCACACTCTTCATATTGTCTAGTGCATGAGAAAAAAAATTAACATCAGCAAGACACCTCAGAAAAAGAAAGGAAATTCAGTATAAGATTTGGAGACTATGGTAGTGATCTGAAAAGATCATTTTAGTCTAAATTTAGAGGTTTTTTACAAAGCAAGACCTCCTTTTAATCATTAAAGTCCACATAATTTGACTTTTTTGTGCTTAGTTCTGCATTTCTTTAATCTTGTGTGTTAGAAGTTAGATTCTTTCATGCAACTTAGGTGGATTCAACAAGAAATGCCAAGAATAAAATCCTACTAAAACCAGAGAGATTTCCTGTTAAAAGTCACTGCACATCTGACTCAGATCATAAAACTAAAAATAAGTTCGTATTTTCAAGTTCTCACTTCATCTACAAAACATCATTTTAAAAAAGGGAAAAATTCTGTAGTTAAAACTGCCTGATTACAAAACAAGGACCATCAAGTAACCATCGGTCATGCCGCACCCACCTACAGACTGGCTAGTACATATGTAAGAATATGCGATGAATGTGATGAACGCTACGACAGTGTTTTTAAGACATTGGCTAATTAATCCAATACTGGGGGGGGGGGAAATGGGCCAATTTTGCTTTCCTGCAGCTCTTTTACATTGTGTTCCTCTTTCACTTTTAGTGGAGACATTGCAATTTGAAAAGCACAGAGCCTAAAGTGAGCCCAGGATCATGTTGGACTGAAACACAGAAGCAACAGTCACGTCCAGTTCCCTGTACAGGGGATATACAAAGAGTGTTCCTAAATCCCGGAATGAAGAGGTTGTTCCTAGGCTGAAACACATTCTCAACACATGCAAATTCAGTCTACAGATTTCCTTTTCGGAACACTGATCATTACGGGCGTTTCATCAGCTAGCAAATTTACAGAGACTATCAAATCATTTGATATAGGCCACTGAAGAGCCATTGCATGCTAACGGCCTTCAGTTGCCTCTAACCATGGTCTGAATTCAAGTACACTGATCAAGTGATGAGACACTCTTAATCCTATTGCCTGCCCCCAGAGCCCTGCAGTCACATGGGCAGATAAAGATTTAAATGAGTATCGTTCTACTTAATTACTCTTTTTACACTTCTGAAGAGAGCAATATGAATATAAATCTTGAGTAAATAATGCTTGATGTCACTAGCAAGTAAATTATACTGTAGCCATCTGTTTTCAGTTTGAAAAGTTACCAGTAAAATAAGTCTTCCCTGACAAAAAGTAGCAACAGTTTATGCTATCATGATTACTTCAATTTCCTTACTTTTAGGAACAGAAATTAAGCAGTAAAGTTGTAGAACACTCCTGCACTACAGTACAGCCTTATCTAATCCTTAAAAGTTAAATAAATTTGCAGTAAAAAAATGCTGCTAATATCTCAGTCTAAGAAAGTATGTAATACCACAGGTTTCATAAACGCTGTGAAATCAGGAAGCACTTATACTGATTTATATTGTAAAAGAACACGGAAAATAATTTCTGTTGTGAAATACGAAAGATTCATTTATGGATATTTCTTTCACCATGTTTCAATTCCCTCTCATAACCATTTTGGACTTAACATTTGAAGTAATTTTCAAAACATCCTCTAAAACAAGCCTGAGGAATACCGCTCAAGGCCTAGCTGAAAGAAAACAGTGTCACACGTTGATAAAAACATTCTTTGAACAGGAGCATGTAAGCAGTGCCAACACTCCTATCTTCTGCTGCTCTTAAACCACGATAAAGTTTCCCCTTACAGTACAAAAAGCAATTACAGTAACTATGTCAATTTGGACTGTATCAGTTTATCAGCTTAACTGAAGACTTGATTTCAAATCCCCGCTATCTTCACTCAAGAATATATTGTCATTATTATTACTTTAAAGATAAACAAAGGCGCTGCAATTATCATGTCCAGCCACCTTTGTTACAAGAGACAATATAATTTCCAATCAGCGAAGCCATGTCATTTGACTGCAGTGAAGTCAGATAACAAGTCTCGCTTATCAAAATTTTCTTCCATCAATGCAATGATTGTGGGAACAGGATGACTGACACCACAAGTTGGATAACATTGTCTCCTTCAAGCAATTGATTGTCTCCCTCTGAAAGCAAAATTAGTGGGTTTGACATACATTGATAGCCTCAGCACTGCAAGGGTTTTGCAACCTTCTTCCCCTCACATTAATAGCGTGAGTCTGGCCTGGGTACCTTTAGGTAATTTAAGTTGCAAAAAAATATATCACCTCTTTTCACAGTTGGATGCTAATTTGCCTTCCTATTTTCATTAGCCATTCTCTGCGTACTTCTTCCCTGACAAACTCCCACTGAGACTTCCCAGTGAGGTTAAATTCCTCTGACAGGTGATAAAGTAGGATTTTTCTTTAAAAAGTAACAAATAATTTGACATTTACCAATATTTTACTAAGTTCTAGTTGGCTGACATCGTGGGCACTTACCCAAATTCCCTGTAGCTGTTGAGTCAGCTGTACTCCATGTATCCTGTGCTCCTGCATGTGATCAAGTGTTTGACTCCTCTGCCCTGCAGAACTTTTTCAGAAAATACTCTGAGCCTGTGGATGAGGGTAAAGAAACACTCATTATGAAAATTCTTTTTTTAAAAAAAATAGGTCTGTGCTTTAGATGGGAAAATTTGACAGGTCTCAGAATACTTTACAAGTCTGTTCATCATCAGACTGAAACCTGAGCAGGATCTTTATGGTGGTTTTTTTTCAATCCTCTGTCTCTCTTTTTTCTTGCAGCCTTTTGATCTGCTTCTCTCCACTTGTATGAAGATCTCCAGAGGACCATGTGGGGCAAACAATCAACCTGAAGAAATTATTCTGTCATCAGCTTGTTGAGGGAAAACCTTGTATGCTTAAAAAGAGGGGTGGGAGGAAGGAGAGAGATGGAAGCACTGAGATAGGATCAGTAACTAAGCTGCAAAGTTATGAATGTCCCATTGTGTGTTGTGAGAAGTGTCTTTTTTTTTTTTTTTCAATTCTGGGCTAAATTCATAGTACTAAACAAAACAAAAGCAAAAAGAGCGACATTTCACGCTGTGATGAAAATGTGATATAGGGGTGTCATCATGAATACAGGTGTCAACAGAATGATGATTACCAACAGGACATCAATGAACACAAAGCCAAGGGCACACAAAGGCAAAGATCAAGCTGCTAGAAACCAAACCTGCTTCATAATATCTACTTCTCTATCTCTGGGATTTGGAGGAGGTGGAGAAGAGATGTTTAACTCCCTTTTGTTGCATTAGGTTTTTTCCTCCTGCCTCCTTTCATCCCTCCCTTCAATTTCTATTGCAACCATCTATGCTTGGAAGCTTTCCTTACACCTTTGGCCAGGGAGAACAGTAGTTTATAAGCTTTGGCACCACAGAGAAAGCTTTGAGGTGTCTGGATTTGTTGGGGCTTAGGGTGGTTTTTAGAACAGAAAAACCCTGCCTCTGTCATGTTTTCACTTTGGCCAGCTCCTCTTAAACATCAAAGTGCTGTAGAGCACACTGTGCACACTCACGGTGACCATGGCAGACCCCAAAGAGTAGCCATGGCAGAACCAGCAACAACACGATGCACCAACACCTCTCCCCACTCATGGTCCTACCATGTCAGGGCACTGGCAGAGGAAACAGATTTCCCTTTTAACATGGAAACATCCTACAGAGGCACTAGACCTTGGTGAAGGAGCTCTAGGAGGAACTCCAGAGGGCTCACAGTTCTGCCTGCTCTCAGTTTCTCCAGAGGCAGTGGGATGCTCCCCTGCCCTTTCCTGAGCTACCCCCTGCCAGTCACATCCACATATGGGACACTACTGGCCTCATCCCACAATGGCACTGCACACAGCTCCAGCACAGCTGGGGAAGATCTGTTTCACCTTCCTCCCAGAGCTGAAATGGGTTGTTAGTCCCTGTACACACAAACCTTCTGCTCTGCACCAGGGAATGGCAAATCCCCACCTGGTCACTCCAGACCCAGCAAGGAGAGCCCAGCACTGACCCCTTAACTCAGGCAGCCAGAGCTTTTTGCTGTTCCCAGCAGGAGTTTTGCTCTAAAAGAGATCCAGCCTGTAAGAGTTAAACTTTGAAGCCATTGGGCACCAAAGGGCTCTCTACTTCTGCAAATTTGTAGTCCTTTATTTACACACATACCCTATGATATGATTGCTACTTTGGCTGGGTGAGGACTCAAACTAAAGCCAACCTTATAATATGAATAAAGTAATACAGTTTGGACTAGGGTAGCCTTGAACTAGTAAAAAGATAAATTAAGAGACACACAGCAATGACATGTTCTGGTCTTTGACTTCATATTAAGTGTTCAGACAGGTTTGATACCTCATCACAGAAATCTACAATGAAATATCTCAGCGTAACATCGGTTTCACAAACAAGAGTGTTTAAAACACGATCTACCCTTGAGCAGGTTTCCAAAATAGGAATCTCTATTTTATTTTAATTATTTCTTAAGACACTTATAATATCAAAAGTCATCCCTTGCCTTATGGTCTTCAGATTAGATTATTAAAAACATCAAATCATCTTAAGACACTGTGTGCAATTTCTGTTTCCACTGACAGTAAGTACAGCTTCTGCAACATTTCAGTTTCTTCCTTCCATAGGAATTATATACACAACGAAATCTTGGCCCAACATCCCAGCTGTCATCCCATCTTTCTCTTGCTGCAGACTATGCTTTTCAATAAATAAAAAAGAGACAAAGCACCAGGCTGCAGAACAAGTCCTTGTAACCTGAGACTCACCCAAGAAGCTGGCCATCTCATCAGCTATGCCCAGAGGAGAGGTGGCTGTGCACTTCTGAGAGACCCAGCTCTCCCCACAAGCCATAGGAGCAGCTTGGCTGCACTTCCAAATGGACACATGTGTGAGCGGAAGCAGGTTAAAAGCTGACTGGGCAGCGCCGCACAGCTCATGGTGGCTGCATCATAACCCTCAGTGGCCAGCAAGATTAGCCTTCATCCCAGCACATCACATCATGTACCCGTATGAAAATTATTGCTGACATACCCCTCTCTCACCATATGCTTCTCCGGGAAAGAGCAATTAGACTGACCATCCCAACCTCAAACAGCTTTCACAACTTAGAAGCGCAGCAGTTCACCCCTCAACCTATTCAAACTCCATAGGCAAGGGGGAAAACAGCCCCCTTGCCTATGTGTTCTATCAGTAATTAACTGCTCTTATTTGTAGAAAACAACCAATCAACAAATCTCTGTGCTTCGTAGAAACAGGCACTTCACTGCTATCACACTGTACTTATAAGTGACCTGAAGGATACATCACATGCACATAAAAAAAAGCCAAGGTTCTGTTTCAAGTTCTCTATAAGTAATAGAAAATTCAGTTATTCTACTGCTATATGATGTGCTATTTATCTAGTCTTTACGTTTAAAATAAAAATAAATCCTTGAATTCATTAACATGGAAAAATAAAACAAACCCGAGTATTTCACCATTAATCCTTGAAAGCACATAGAATCACAGAATCACAGAATTATCAAGATTGGAAAAGACCTAAAAGATCATCCAGTCCAACCATCACCAATACTTCTCAGCTAAATCATATCCCTCAACACAACATCCAAACCTTTCTTGAACACCCCCATGGTTGGTGACTCCACCACCTTCCTGGGCAGTGCATTCCAGTGCCTGACTACCCTTTCCGAGAAGTAATATTTCCTATTTGATTCTGTAATCTTACACAGTTTATTTGTAAATAAATTCTTTTCACTCTGTATAATGCACAACAGTTTTGCAAGCTTTCAGTATGATTTCAAGCAGTTATTCTGGTCAGAACAAGTATAAGATCACAGTGCTATGAATATATCCCACATAAAGCTTTCCAAATGTACCTCATTATGACTAAAAGACATCTTGCTCATTTCCAAATTAAAAGTCTGTCTCCATCCCACAAATCCCTCTGCTTATCTTACTATTTTGTGTATTGAGATCAGACAAGCTGATTTTTCTAAATACTAATTTTAGAAGAATTTCAGACAAAGTCTTATTACAAGTTTCGGAAATTAGCATCAAAGGAGCTTTCTCTTTTCATATAGAAAGATGCAATGCATAAGCAAAACTATTTCTTCTCCCCTCTCCTCCAGGATTTGGAAAGCCTCCACTCACCCACAATTTGCTGCCAAGATCTACAGACAGAGTGGCTGCAATAGAATAAAAAACTCAATAGAAGAGAACAAATTAAAGAGCAAGTCCAAAGATTATTAACCAGTCCATATGCAAGCCAAATTCTATTGCTGATTTACCCATGATATAACTTCAGTCTGCCAAATTTCCATTTCTCTTATTAAAAAGAAGATCAACAAGATGATAATTTATTATTAATCATGAAAAAAAAAAAAAGAATTTTTCCTTATGTTTTTATCACTACTATCCTCTTGTGTAGAGCAGTGGGGATATCCTAGACTTGCTTTTATTAAATTTAAGCCAATATCAGAACTTCACCATTACTGTGAAATTACACAAAGCTCAGCTAGATTGCTAGTTTTTTTTAAGCACAAAGAAGAAATAAGCCTATTTGAAAACAAAACATTCTTCAATTTTATAAGTTATATGAAATTCCATGCTCAGTTCAGAAGTGAAACGCTTTGCTCTCTTAAGAGGGACTCTGCCTTTTTGGGAACAAGTTCTGAAGGCACACAGTGATTGCCAGAGGGTCCATGAAGTGAATTCCGCAGCCTAAAAAGCCTTCTAAGGGAATAATTCAACCAAAGCACATTTTCCATTGTTTAGAAACAGAGGAGGTAACATATGTAATTAGACAAGTCGTTTATCTAGCCATATGCCTTGTCTAGAATATACCTCACACCAAATATTTCAAAAAAGTTCAGAAAAAAAAAAGTATGCTTAAAAGCACAACCTCAGCTGACAACACACATGCAAGCAAATCTTCCCCACGCAATAGCCTGCCAGAAGTCAGCTCATATTGGGACATATATTGGCATATATAGGCTTATATTCGGGAGGTATCTCATGGATTTCCTCTCTAGACATTATTGTTATCCACATTCAGCTAATATGTCCCCTCCTATCTGCCTCTTTTCCAACAGGCCTACACCAGTACTTTCTGTTCCCCTTACAAAGAAATTTTGGAAGCCTCCAAACACCCCTTACCTCTTCTCCAGTTGCTCTGTGTTTCTCACACCTGTATTTATCTGCATTTAACCCATCTCCCCCCACTTTTTCCTTTCTAGCCCTTTCTCAGTATTAAGCCTCTTGGTATAAGCAATTCATACTACTACCCAGCTTTATTTTCTGAAAGATCAGATTTAATTCAGAACCCAGCTAACACAGATTAACAACTTATATCATTCTTACTATACCCAGTCAATGTGTGCTGTAGCCACAAGGAAAAAAAAAATTGAAAATCAATACTGCACGAGAAATTCCTCCCTAGTTATAATCAAATATACTCACACAAACACATGGCTTAAAAATTGTCATCGCTATTAACATTATTGGCATCTAGAGACAGCGTACACCACTTTGAAATAACTGAACAGTATTCAACCTCAGAAGTGACTAGTTCACTTTCTATCTTGCCAAAACAATTGTAATTTAAATCTCTCTAATACAAACTGTTAGCAGAAGAGGGAGCACAAATGAGAAAAATGATCATGAAATTATACTTGCAGTGAAACATCTTGCAAAACCTAAATCCAGTTTATGCAGAGTTTTACCAGAGGCAAAAATGTGACCTGAACAGATTATAAATAACCCTGGCATCAGTTTCACCTGGGTATAGGCCATAGCACCAGGAAATATAAATCCCTGTTAGTCATGCTAGCACACAAAAACATACATCAAAGGACCAACATGTTTCAGCATTAGTAGAGGTAAACTTGAATGAGAAATGGCTGTGGTAACAAATTGTGAATTGGATTAAAAACACTCACAAGACTTCTTCAGCTTCTCTGCCTTTATCGAAACCTGACTGCTTGTTAGAAACAAATATATTCTCCCAGTGCTTTAGAACAGCATTATAAACAGCTCACTTCTTGCTTTAAAATTCTGCTTTGTTTCACAATTTGTCTGCTTTTTGGTTTTAGACGTTTAAGCCTCTACTAGCAGAATCTACATCCAGTATCATAGACGAGCTTCAGGCTCACCTGGCGGTGTTTTGAAAAAGAGTTTTCATGTTGACCACAACAGACCTGACAACCGGGTATGAAAATAAATCTGAATTAAACTTCCTCTTGGATTATACAGAGAATTTTTATTTTCCCCTAAATATATATGTAAAAAAAAAAAGTAAAAATCACTTTGTTACCACTTGCCATCTTACCTTCAGTCATAGGAAGTTATACTGTCCAAACACAAGATGCAAAGTTTAAGACCACTGCTTCCAAATATACAAACACTTTATTAGCATTCCATAAATCCTAAACATTATACACTCTTATATATAACTGAGACACACTCCTTTTTTAGCCCATTTCTACCTCCTAGACAGACCCACAGTCCCTATTCCTTTCCTTTAACAACTAGATCATATTTAGTCTTTCAGTACTTCAAGCATTTTTCTTCTACTGAGGCCTGCAGATTTTCAGATGAGAAAGACAGGATGTTTTTGACCTGAAAGGAACATTAATCTGGTCCTTTTGCTTTACAGCATAGCCTTTCCTTGTCTCCCTCTGCCATTAGCTTCCTCAACTAAATGCAGATGTCACCAGCCTTTCTTTAGCAAAGGGAAATAAGTGTCCCATTAAGTACTTAGAGGAGCAGACAGATTCTCCCATTCAGCTGGTTCCCTACACACTTGCTAGTGCTGAACAGCAAATCTTGTATTTCTGAGAAAGGGCCATCACAGAGAGGTTATTCTCCTCTAAGTGGTTTCCTTATTTCATCTGTTCTCAAGCTTAGTGTTAAGTTGCTGAAAGATTACCTCATTCATATGATTGGGAGCCTGTTAGCCTCCAGAGTGTAGGGTGAGTGAGGCAATAATTATTTGTTTGAAAAATACAGGTAGTTTAGCTTGCATTGCAAAGAAATATGCCTGAATTTGCCATTATTCCAGGGACGAATCCTGAAGTCTTTATATCCTTTTTCGGAGACTCAGGCCCTGCTCACAACAGTGAAAAACTACATGCAGGTAGTCCCAGCTGCTGCTCACGTGCAGTAAGAGCCCAAAGTGAACTGAAGCAAAGGGGCTGCCTGAGCAGGCTCTGCTACAGACCATGTGTGCGCCCACACCCTGGGGCTTCTCCAAGGAGGAAAGCGATCTCCGCATAAGGTAAGATGCAAGTTTAATGTACTTTAATACACCAGTGAAGTTTCCCAAGCCAAATGGGTTCCCTCCCCAGCTCCGTTGGTGTAAGATGGCTTCTTGGTTTTAGAGTTTGGTTTACATTGTGCTAGAAGCTTCTTTTCAGAGTCTTATTTGTGAGACTTGGGAGGTTTTTTTAGACTTTCTTTTATTCAAGGAAAAAAAGCAAGCAAGCGCAGAGCTAGAGCAATAAACGCAGAGCTTCTCATGTTTCTTCAGGCCACAGACAGATTTCCAAGATCACCTTCCATGAGCTTTTTCCTAGGTAAATACAGGCACAGTTTTGGTTACCAGGACATTTTTCTGTAATTTAAATGTGAAATTAGAACTTCAAAACAATGAGACCATTAGGTGTCAGGAAATTCTAACTGAGGAAAGAGAAGGAGTGACAGAGATCAAAGATTTTACCACAGAGGAGCCTTGACCCATTCCTCCTAGGTTATACCTTCTATCAAAATACAAAAACAGCAAACTGCCCTTAGGATGAAAAAAGCTTACTACACAACCTCTATGAACTAGAGTTAAGATGCATGTTCATTATTTTGCAGAAGGAACATTCAGCAGGATCAATATGCCATCAAGATAAAAGACGAGTATAAATTGTCCTGAGAGTTGGTCAGAATTTTCTTTACTGTCAGCCAGGGAATTAAAAACAGAGCAGGAGGCACATTAAAACTGTGCTTTTATAAGCTTAATCAGTAGGCTGGAAAATGAGTTTCAGAAAGAGATAATGAGCTCCCAAATCATAATTTGCCAAGAGTTCATCGATTTTCACTGGCCTTCAGACCATCTACAAGCACCTAGCACAAGAACTCCTTTCTGCGCCAGGGCCCACCAAGAAGAGGCATGGGCCAGAACAGGTTCCACCTACACAAGGAGGAGTTACCAGCTTAATGACTGCATGAGCTAAAAAGGTCATGAATTTGGATCTACTCAAGATGGATATTTCACAGTTGTTACCAAAGCTGAGAAGGAAAGCATGTTCATGCCCTGTTGAATAAATATTTTGCTTCCCCTTTTGGGCACCTTCACGGAGATAGCAAAGGGCTAATCATAACAGTTGATCACAAAATCGGTCATGCTGCTACCACTGGCTTCACCAGCCCCACAGTCACTGTCCTCATTATCCTCCACCCTCAGCAACTATTAGGGCATTCATCCAGTACATGTGAAAGGAGACTGAAGGTCCCTCCCTCCAGCTCAAGGGAGCACATCTCCCCTTGGAGATCACTTCATGAGGTCAAAGGATGAAACCTACTCCCAGGTTAGTGACAACAGTTTTTGTCCCCACAAACTCATACTAAACTGTTTAAACAAAGACTCTAATATAAATTACAGCAAATGAGAGAATAATCCAGTTTAGCATATGCTCTAGATCAGTGCCTAAACCACCATACTGAGAAATAGGATAAAGCTAAAATAATTTATCTCAGACTAGAGAGGCATTAAAGCCAGGTCTTCTACATCTTAATCAAGCAGCCAGATCACTGGGCTAACAGAGAGGAGCTACTGCAGACACAGGTTTCCACCATGCCATCCAAAATTTGTTATGTATTACATCACAGGAGTGACATTTTTTAACAGGAGCTAAAAAAAAAAAAAATATTTTCATTCACATTTACATTTGATTTCTTCTTTTACAACAGCACACAAAAGCCATATAACACATCTACATTCTTGCTACAGTGAATCAGGCTTTGTTTCCCCTCCCACCCAACATCACCAAACCACAAAGACCTTATGCTGAAAGGACTACATGGATTTTTTTTCAGAAAGAGAAAGGGTGGAATCTGAGGGAACGGTACCGTCATCTAATAGCTCTATGCATTATGTTCTTTTTATTCCTCTATATCTATTAGAGTTTACATCGATATGTACAAAAGTAAATATTAACCCCTTCCGACTTGTTTTACCCTGTAGTGCTTTCATCTTACTTGTTTGCACTCTGCTCTTGTCAGTGAGTTAGACTGACTGGGTAGTAACTGTCTGATGTTCCATTACCTCACTTCTTTACTGTGTAGTAGGCACAATTTTCTCTGGACCTGGTTGCATTCCAAGTGAGCTACTTTGTTCACCAGGGCAAAATTCAATTTAAAATGTTGTTTATCTTTAGGAGTTATTTATCTTCTGCTAGGGAGTAGAGTAATTCACAAACGGTACAGGCTGGAGAAGCTGAACAGGTTGAGGTGTTGTTTTTTGTTTTAATTTTGTGTTGCACTCAAAAGGTCATTATCACTTAAAAATCCTTTTTTTCTCTAGCAAAAGAAAGACTTATAAGGGTGGAGGCTCTGGTCTTTGCATATACCTTTTCTTTTATCAGTTCTGTCATATTTCTGCAGTAGTCAGACATTCTTTAAGTTGCTCATTTCAGGGGAGAATGAGGATAAGGACCTTTGCCATAGTAGTTCGGAAAATAAGACTGGATATTGAGGACTACATGACTGTAGGGGAAAAAAAAAACAACCTGCAATAAATCCTGTTATTCACTCTTCCTTGTATTGTTTGAACGTGTATTTTTAATAGCACAGTTTATCACATACAAGAAGAAACAGTTTACTCCAAGTTCTGCAAAGCTGCTGCAGTTTTCTTCCTTTTTCATTAGCAGAACATGGCCCTCCCCAGATCTTAGCAGATGTGTCTGAATTGGTACGACTGCTTCCCTCTTTGAACTGCTGCTCTCAGAAATACTGATTTTGTCCCATCTTTGTTGTTACATACCGAGTGTCTGCAAAGCAACATCTCGCGACTGAAGATGAAAACATACTGGTGGTACAGCATTAGACACCTTAATTTTTATCTTTTTCTCCGTGCAAAACCAGTGCAAAAAGCTACGAAGCTGAAGTTCTGAACTTCACACTCATTTTCAGGAGATAAATGCTTGCAAACCTTCATTATTCTGTACATTATGGAAAGATACTGGAGCCTAGATATCAGGATTGCCTGTTAAGTACAATAGGAACAGATCAAAGTAAATGCAGCTATACTAAATGAAAACATTACAAAAAATCATTTAAATAATCCATAAAATCAAAAAGCGAGAAAAATGTATCCTCTCAAGAATTACAGCTCCACTTGATCTGTTTCTTCCCTCGCTATTAAGTCCACTGCATTATTTATTCATTCAAGTGCTTTAATCGAGATAACTGCTCAGAAACCATTTGATTTAAAAGAATGCAGTGTTAAATGCAGCAGTAACAGATCACAGCAATTTGCAGCCCACGGTGATGTACAGAAGCACAGAAAAAAAAAAACTAGCTGTAGAGGACATTACATGGTTACAGCTGAGAAAGTCATTCTGTAGCATAAAAAGATTTTTTTTTTTTAAATGAAGAACTATTCTTCTCCCCTTTATGCTCGACCCTGAGACCCACACCAACCACACTGTAACACCAACCATAGTTTGAAGGCTTATTCTGCAAAACGAGACATTATTTAACTTAAGCATGTTTCAAGCATGCAGCTCTACCTGTGGAGAGCCAGATTGCAGCAGCAGGGGATCCCAAGTATTCTCAAAAGCCTATCCAAGAATCGGCTAAATACATGGCATATTAACACGATCAGACCATTCTGTTGTGGCTACACAATTTGCACAAGTGCCATCACGTTTTTGAGTGCAGCGCAGCAGTGGCTGACACAATGCAGAGCTAGCCACAGACTCTCACATTCATTACCAGCCACACAAGGATGACAATTTTTCCCAAAACAAAGCTTTTCAGGTAAATTCTTGAATTTGTGAGGTGCCTGGACAGTACAATGAAGAGTAGTGTTATACTCCTTTTCATAAGTTATAAACTTATAAGTATTATATTCTTTATTAGGAGTATAAGTATTATACTCGTTTTTATAAGTACCCAAGTTAAACTATGCATGTTGTCATAAAGTGCGCAATGAATGCTATATACTCAGGTAACGTGTCAGAAGCAGTGAGGTTACACACACTGTTTGAAATAGTCTTGATAGGTTGAAACACAGTCCATGACCGGTTATTTTACCACACAGAAAGAATATCAAGATGACTTTAAAATCTACTTTGCTGAAATAAATATTGTCAGATTAAATGTTTTTGTTGCATTTTTCAAGCTGGTTTTAGCCTTATTTAAAACTTAAATTTAAATCAAAAGTAGTGTTGGTAAAGCCACGTTCAACAGAAGTTTTATTTCTTTCTCTACACCTTCTCACATTCTGGCTGGAGTCTCCTGTACTTTTTTGTGTCTGAAGGTACTTACGTTCTCTCTACTTTTTTGAGCAGTGAAAAGAAAATCAGATTAAAGGAGACTAAAACATTAGTATGTGGGTCATTGAGAATATCTCAAAATGTTAAATAAATCATTAAAAGGGCATCAGGGTTTGGGGTTAAGTTTTTTTTTAGCTTGATACATCTGAAAGATTTTTCTCACAACCTGAATTCCATAGAAAATTTTGAACTTCATTTCCGTTTCAAATCAGGGTACTGGAGAAATAAATAAATCATTTTTCTAAAATAAGGGTGGGGATTTTTTTCTCCTTTGAAATGGAGAAATCCATTTCTCAGACAGCTAGCTCCATTAGATCTCTCTTTGAAATCAAGCCACTAAGATATAAAAACTCATAACTAATGTAAAAAGAAACACATTGAACACTCCAGATAACTTGAAATACAGACAAATTTAAAATGAGAACAGAGAAAATAACATACAAATAACAGTAGGTCACAGAACACAGAAGTAGCAAGAACTCTAGCAACATTATTCCTGAATAAAATACAAGTGACAGCTTCAAGAGCATCCTTGTAACAAAGGACAGCTGCAGACCTACGATGAGCTTAAAAGAAATACTAGAGACAGTCAGAAAGGTCATACCAGATTGCAGAGCTACAGAAACCGAAGTTCATGTTTTAGAAATGCATCAGACACATACATAAAAGCTCTCTAAAATAAAACTTTATCCTTGTGTAATAAATCTTTTTATACACAAAAATATGTTATTCTTCCCTCAACAGGACCTGTGTACAACCTCGGAGACAGTCACATAAGAGATAAAGAATCACTTTTTTGATGCCAAAATAGGTGGAAGCTCATGGCAACAACATTACCAGTAGTAAAAAAAAAAGGGAATCCAAAGAAAGTAGATGAAGACTCTTGGTAAAATAAAGTACAACTCTAATCACTAATGATTACAATGGTCTCTGAACAAACGCATCAGGATGCGATCTTGTGTGTCTTAAGGCGGTATATGTCCACAGACTACAACTATACTTGCAGTTTAAGTCAGTGCATAGGAAGGAAGATCATAAACAAGGCCTACTTTTTTTACACTTCATGCAAGAAAACACTTTTTCCACATAGTCCAAATAATTTTCATCTTTACTTCTAAACAAAAGTAATTACTATTGCTTTTTATTATTACATGCAAAAAGCTCCTCTCTCCAGATGAAGGCGTGCTACTTGCAATACAAATACATTTGGGAAAACAATTGTGCTTTGGAGAGTTTACTGTCTAGTTTAATACTAAACACTGTAAGCAGAGATAAAAATAATATATGGAAGGAATATGCAACATTATGCACAAGTTTTAAAAAAAGTAAATTTATTTTTTCTTAAATACCAACCTTTCGAATCCTTTGTCTATTTTCTTTCAGCTAAAGCTCTAGTTAAAAAGCTTTATCTAGTTAAATAGCTCTATAAAATCTATTGATTTTTATATACTGTTTCTATTGTAATAATGCTACATTTGTGCCAGAGACTGCATAAACGCCAACATGATAGTATCTGTCCCAAAGACTTTGTAAGTATATTTGCAGTACCTGAGAACATGGGGATATGGACAAGACAGCCAGTAAAACAATGAGACATCACTAAGCAGCACGAGTTGTTGTGGTCTTCAGCTGTGGCTCCTCAAGCCCTTCTCTTGGGGCAGCAGGGGAAGTAAGCCAATTTCATCTCTTTCCCAGTCCTAGCCCCTTGCTCCCAGCCTTCCCATGCTCTTCCCTGCCACACTGAAGCATCTTCTTCTGGGAATGGAAGAGAAATGGCTTAGACCATAAGTAGTCCAGCCAAGTTTTGTGCAGGCCTTAAGGCAAAGGAGACTTAATAGGGAGAGGAACAGAGAAGTAAATTCAGAGATATCTGCTACGATTTCTTCCCTGGAATGAGAGGAAGCAAAAGGATAAAGATACTTTTCCAAAGATTTAACCAGACACATTGCTGGTTACAGGGAGAAGGTGACGTTCTCAGTACTGAATGAGGGAGGAGATACAACAGCAAATGCCATGAAAGAGCAAAGAGCACAGACAGAAATCAATGCACAAGAAGGCAGCAGCAAGTCAAAGAAACAGCCAACACCGTACCCCCAGCCCAGTACTACCAGCTAAAACAGTGTTTCAACATCCTAGAGGAATACTAGCAGAGCACAAATGCACTCAGCAAGCCTACAGAAAATGATGCAGCCCCCATCTCTGGAACAAGACACTTCGTGTAAGGACAACAGTCTCCTCTGTTCGCACAGCTAGGAAAAGCTTAGAGATTTCACAGAAAGGATCTGCAGTACTTACACACTGCCTGGAGATAATCACATTAACCCAGATCAATACACTTGGGTATGTACATAAACTTTTAGAAGTACTTACTCCCAGAATTCACTTATTTCTATTTATACTCATGTTGTTTCTATATACACAGTAAATTAAAGTATTTCACCACTTTATTTCAAAAATCTACATTAATTAGTACCAGACAAGGTCTCTCAGCTAGTAAATACCTCAACTGCTCATATTAGGCTTAGTCAAGGTTCCACAATGGTGTTATTCAGGGAAGAAAAAAAAAATATACAACTATGAACTATGTACAACAAGAGAAGAACAAAACTATCAGCATAAATACCTAGATCTCATTTATAAACCATAACTCTGCAATAACATAGCTGACCTAGTGGACAGATTCTTTGACAGTAAAGATGTTTATCTCAAGGATATGAAACACCATGTAATTAATGATGCAGACAGACTTAGCTTTCAATAACAGTTTCATGTGAGTTCATTTATAGACTTAAGTCAGAATGCTAAATTTACTAAGAACTGTTGGAGCTAATACACACACAATTTTTGTATGCCGTAAAGAAAAAAGCCTACCAACCAACATAGCACCTCAAGCCACTAAGTTTTGTGCCTAAATTTTTATGCTATGGAAAATTTAGGCAGAGATTCAGGTGAGACTTCACTCTATTTCTGTGCGTGTGTGCATTCATGATCTCTTATTAATCAGTTGATGAAGCAGACTTAGTGGCTCTACTAGATTAGAGCACCTTATATTTACACAGTATTTTACCACCTGTACCTTTAAGTTCCTTATCTGGGAGAAGAGTTCCTCAGCTTAGATCCAGTCTAAGGCCTTTTAAGCACTAAGTAGGAACAACACAGTAGATTGAATATGCCTATATACCTGTCTAGCATAGATCAGGGCAGAAGGATATGTGTTTGGGAGCAAGCATAAGAGGGATAAAAAACTCATATCTGCAAGCAACACTGGTACTGAGAAGCTGGCAACATAATCCAACATGTTTGGGGTTCGGTTTTTTTTTTTTTTGCAATTTTACATGCACCAACTACCACAAATTTCTCTGTTCTCTTAAGTAAACCAGGGCTCACTCAAGTCACTACTGCTGTGCTCCATATCCCCAAAAACCTCAATTTTAAGTCCTATGCTCACACCACTTTATTCTCAACACTGCACCTCTCCAGCCCTCTGCTTTTTAGTGTCAACTTTGTACCACGTCTCAGAAGCATGAACTTCTGCACTGGGTAAATGTATGGGTAAGACCCCACAGAATTCAAAGTAGAGAAGCTAAGTCTGACTTAAGGGTGTAGCCAACACTAACCTGCAATGTGAGACAGCAGCACTAGATACTGCTGACTGACTTTTTGATCTGTGCTCCCATCAGAACAAGCATCTTCCTTCTTCCAGAAGAGAACACAAAATAAAACAAAAATAAATCCACAAACTCTAAAGAACATCTGCTAGGAATCAAGTTTGTAGAACTTGCATAGTTTGTAAGCTTCCCTGGTACACAAAAATTTACCAATTGACTGCCATCCATTTAGTTTCCCTTTTTTTTTCTGCAGCACACCTCATGTATTCCCTTCCTTCTTTTCTTCATACAGGAAATGCATACAGGAGACTTCACTAAAGTCCAAGATGTTGTGTTAACATGGGCAACCTGAATAAAATTTCTACAATTCCTCTCTAATTTTAAAATTGCCATGGAAGAAGAAAACTAAAAAGCTTTTCACCAGCCAAAACATTTTGCAAGATCACAGTTTCTCTGTGCTTTCATACAGCTGAGCAATTCCAAGCCATTCCCAGCCTTCTTTCAGCATCTCTGAAACAGTCCTTCAACATGATGACCTGAGCCAAACCACTGGTTTCACTGCCCTTACAGCCAAGCTTTCACACTGCCACCTTCTCCCCTCCTGTCACAAAGGAAAGTATTATGTATTCTTCCTTCATGGGTTTCCACATGTAGAACTGTTTCAGTTCAACTGAGGGGTCCATCAGGAGAAGGTCTGCCAACCACACAAGCCTGAGGGTCCAGCTGGTAGACAAGCCAGTAAGATGGGGTACAGGCACTCTGCAGTCTCGCTGGAGTGGGCATCAGTGGCCCGGGGGTGGGGGCGCTGAAATGGGGCCTAGCCAGGGGCAGCCAAGGCTGCTGGCGCCTTTAGGGCTGGGGCATTCAGGACTCTGCATGGCTAAACACTTGTTATCAAGCAGCTTTGTGGGATGTCAGCTCTCTCCAGGCACTTTGCTCCGAGCCAGGCAGCAATGCCACAGTGCTCGCCCCACCCAGCAGAGGTGGTGTGAGGATGCAGCGCAGCGGTGGGGCTGTGCTGTCTCAGGTGGGACAGGGCATCTGTTTCCCTCCCATCAAATACAGATCTTCCTTCCCAGCAGTGCCCAAGGAAATAACAGACTGGTTTTCTGCTGCCATTCATAGCAGCTGTTACGCACACCTCCCGAAGGCAGCTGGCCTCACACGCACATGATGCACAGTCTGCCACTCATGCATGGGAGATGAGTCCACCTCCCCATGGACTGAGCACAGCACAGCAGCCAGCCTGCTCCCAAAATTAAGCCACTTATTTTCCTCAGCAAGTAGCTACGTAAAAGTGCACCTCAGATGGTGATTAACCTTTGGTTTCATCAATTATGCAAAATTTTGGCTTAAGAATTAGCTACTCTTAACTTATTTTGATTTCTTAAGGCAAATTATTGAATAGTCAGAAACATATTTACTTGTCACTATTTTATACTAGAAGGACACAAACATGTCAATTCCAGAGACCCCTTATCATGGTGATTAATTATCCAGTTACCAGCCTCCAGATGAATTCCCATCCCCATCAACCACTCATTTCCAGCTGTAAGGTACCCATGCCAGGCCTGGAAACACACTCACAGGAAGCAGTTAAAAAGGGACATTGTGCCATGTCTGTGTCAAGTGTTCCTGCTAGGGTAGTCACTAAGCACCTCAAGGAAAGACAGTCAACCCATGCAAAGCAAAGGCACCAGGGCAAAAAAAAAACCACACCCAGAATCTCACATGTAAACTGGTATTTTTCTAAACCCTATAACATACCAAAGAGCAGAACCAGCAAGGCAGTGGTGGGGGTAGAAAATCACCATTAGTTTTTACAAGTGCCAGGAAGAAAAAAAAAAAAAAAAAAAACCACACTGAATTCTCTGTATCATGCTCCGTAGCATAAATTCAATTACCAGTATCTCCAGCACAATCAGAAACATTTGTATGTTCCCTCTCTAGGCTGTGATTCAGCCTCAAAACAGTATAATTTTTACTTCTAAGTTCAAATCAATATTGAAGGCCATAAGGTACTTCTGCAATGTTCTAGCCTGAACTTCTGTATGACACAGACCAGAAAGCTTCCCAGCTCTTCATATATCAGGTTCTCCCATTTGAGCAGTAGTTGTTGGTTCTGGGTTTTTTTGTTTTGGGGTTTGTTTTTTATTGTGTTTTTTTTTGTTGTTGTTGTTGTTTTAGTTTGCTTTTTTGTTTTGTTTTTTAAGAATCATATCTGCTCTTGATTTGGAAGTGACAAAATATGCCTTTTCTAACCCTCAATCAGCTGTGAACAAGACTTGTCAGTAACACAGGACTGAATACTGCCAACTCTAGGTAGTAAAATAAAACAGAGTAAAATAAACTAAAAGAGTATACAAAAGTGTGTTTTGTGGTTGGAAGAGATAGAATATTTTAAAGGTAGGTTGAAAGAGGTGGAAAAAAAAAAAGTATTTCCTTGAGACTCTCAGGTTGTTTTCAAGTAGTAATCTTAGTGCTGGTAGAAAAAAAAATAAATCAGTAATCAGAGTCCTGGGCTAATGGTCAAAAGTGGCTTTGATCTATGCCTTCCCTATAGCGTTTGGGAATTTATTCACATTACATATATAGCATTTGTACAAAAACAAGTGTCTATACATTCATACAATCTTTCAAAATCTGCTTTGAGAACTACAGTCTCCTAAAATACCTATCCCAACCAGTACAAAGTTGATACAAATACTCCAGTGATCACTGTAGAATTTGCAATTAGATGAACACTGACAAACACACAGTGCTTAATCATGTGTTAGTGGTGTAAGGAACATGATGCTTAGTCATACCTTATTAGTGGTGTAAGTACATCTCTGGTGCAAGTACCAAAGCAGCAGAGAAGCTGAGCATAACAGAAAATACCGAAAGCAAAACAAAAACAAGCCAACCAATAGTCAGTTGGCATGAAATAAGAGGGAGACAGGAACATAAAACAAAGCAGTGGGAGATTTTTTTTTATTTCAAGGCTAGTTAGTGCAAAGCAGCCCAAACTTTAGGAATAAGTACTACTCCAAAAATGCCATGTCTTGTTTGAACCAGCTCTCCTTTGAGAAAGGGAGAAGCGTGAGCAACAATCTCTCTCCCTACAGTTTTTGTTTCTATCCGTAGAATCTGAGACTAACTCAGAAGCATTACAGAAGCATTTAATGTACTGCTTTATTTAAATTTACTATGCAAATCACAGCATCCAATTTTCAGCAGTTGAAGAACTGATTACAAAACTCATTGGTCTTTACAGTAATAAAATGGAGATCAAACATTATCTGCTGGAACTATCAGCACTCACTTATTCAAAATTTTTTTTCAGGTGCCAGCTATTAAACACTTTGGATCTGTGGAAGAGATAAGAATTAGGACACAAAAAGAAAGGGAATAAATACAAAAGGAAAGCAAATTTAGGGTTCTTAAAGATCAAGGAGACAAAATAAAGAAATCAGATTTAAAAAAAAAAGCCTTGCACTTCATTATGGAATATCAAGACATTTGATGCTCAGATAATCTAAATGTATCACAAATAAATATCTTGAATTTTGATACACTTTCATTTATCTAGGAAAAGGATTTGAAAAATTAACAAGGAAATATTTCTTATTTGTTCCTGTTCAAACTCCATTAACTTCTAGGAACAGTTGTGCTCACAACCAGGCAGACTATAAGAAAAGGAAACACCTGCAAAATATAAAGCACAGCCCTTTCAAGCCTCAAAAGTAATTCTGTAAACTCAAAAGTAGTTGTATAAACATGCCTACTTTACAATGCTATACCATTTGTCCACTTGTAAAAGTATGTTTAAAATGCTTCCGTATAATAAAAGTACAGCAATTTGCACTAGTAAGCTCACAAGAGAAGGCAGAACCTTAATCTAGTTTCATAAAACAGGATTTTCCAAACACCATTAGAGCTGTACACACAATACTGCATGTGTCATGAATAGCTTCAACTGCAGACAGAATTCTAACAGCTGCACTAACTAGAAAGGTATTATTATTTTAAGTTTAAATTCCTTGGACAAGAATCACCACATTTTCAAGCAGCTGAGATATTTTAAAGGCCGAGTCCTGCATATGCAGGTTCCTTGCACAATATACTTTATTGAAAAAGAATAACCAAACTGTGGTCAGTAAAGAGTGAGCATTTCTTTACTTACAGTAACGCAGTTGTAAATAGCTAATTACATAAGTTGGTTAGTTGCACATAATTACACAATGTAAACACACATCAAGTAAATTTTATATTAATAATTTTATACACTAAATGGTTTCTCATGCATGGCATGCACTGCTCACACACACTTGCCATTTCATAAAGGTGTTGCTTTCTGTTATTTCAGTGAATAAGAAAGTACACAACATCCAGAGGAGCACCAGTCTGCCAGCATCAGCTGCCATTACACTTTAAGTAACAGGTAAAATACCATTCAAGTAGTGAAAGCAGCACAGAAACGTACACCCAAGTATTAAACTTCTGAATAGCAGCAGAGTGTGGTTCAGTAGTCTGACATTCCTCTGATCTCCACATCACCAGGCTGGAGATTCACTCCTCATCTCTGCCTCTCTGCACTTATTTCACAGCCCTAACGCTTTTTTAATGTAGTAGTTTTTTGGTGCTGTGAAAACAAGCATGTGTGCGCTCAGTTGCTCTAAGCAGAAGATTCATACCCCAGGTGACAGAACACTCGAAATTCTATTCCCACTTTGTAATTACAGCACAAAGCTATGAAACAAAGCACAAAGCAACTTCCCACCCCACACAAAAAAAATTACTATCCTCTATCATCAAAACGTATTCAAAGAAACAAAGCACTAAATGGACTGAAGTACATTTCCATATGTCAATGTGCTTACAATGCATTTTCATCAGAAAGCTCCATCATACTCCTCTAACAGCCCTTTTACTATGATTGTTATTATTATTATTGGTATTATTACAATACCTTTCTCGCAGCCTGGTCAAGCAGCACAGGCAGAGACTGATGAGATAGCCCTATCCAAGCAGGCAAATGACAACTGTGCCACATGCCAGCAAGCCTTTTTGTAATCTAAAATGCCTGCAGCCATAACTACCTGCTGCAATGTGTGAAGGCTGCTACTATTGTATTTGCACTGCTTGGGGTTTTTCCCCCCTTCTTTGTCCCTTAGGAATTAAAACAAAAACCCACAATGCTGTTTGCCTGCAAGATCAGCAGTAAGAAGTGTTGGTGTAACACCTCATCTGGGTGCTCAGTGTTTCACAATCTATAAGCTGCATTTCCCCTACAACAGTCAGAACAACAAAATTTCCTTCCTCTCCTTTTTCCTACTCCAAAACACAGAAGACAAAGCCAACTTTTACAAGTTAGCCTTTCCCAAGGGCTTTAAGGCCTTGTTTTCTGCAAAAGAAGCTTGCAAAGAGGACAACATCTCCTTCACAAAGCTCCACCATAAGTAGGTTTTCACAGCTATGCCACTCTCCTTGCTGGTCTTACTGCAATTTAGTGAAAGATGAAAGAAAACCAAAGCAGATGCAGACAACATATTACTTTAATTCAAAGATCCTAGCCCTGAAGAGTATCAGAACTGGGAAGGTAACTATGAGGCTCACTCCTGTCAGACAGGCACACAGGCCCTCAGTTATCAGGGCTGAGACCCACACCAGTGTCTAGTTTCCAACCAGCTAACCCTAGGCCAGATACAGATCTTCTATCCACAGAGGCTCCTGACAAAAGCCCTGTCAAGAACTAAGCTGACAAGATGGGCCACTGTGCAAGCTCTCAACATGTAATACAAACAGTAAACAAATGAGCGATATTATGTTTCCAAGACTAATGTAGTAGGGACCCTGTGCAGGCGTGTTTTCACTCCACTGCTGATTTTCAAGCCATACCGATGTTCGGAACTTGACTAAGACGTGTTGGGGTCAAGCTTCAGCCTGAAGCACAGTCCTGAGGTCCACTGATTTCAGCAAACATTTGAAAAAAACCCATCCCAAATATCTGCCTTCATGCCTATCAAAAGGGGCTTACACAAGCAACATTTCAAAGCAAAACTGGACAAATTCAAGTTGTAGCATGTCTTCTATGTACTTATTCCCCATTAAAAGTATCACTCCATAAAATCCAGTTACAAGGTGAAACAAGTATGTCGTTAAATTTAATAATCAACCATTTTGAATTTGAAAAAATCCAGCACATCATTTGTCCCATCCATTCCCTGAACCAGCACTGATTATTGTATGCTACTCTGTCTAGCCCAGATTTGAATGTCTCCCATGATTAACTGCCATATGTTCAGGCAGTCCCAATCTCTCTGCACAAGAAAAATACATTAATCACTGATTACATTCTGCCTACAGACAATTTCAGTCTCCCCCAGCAAGCTAAATATTGATGCTCATCACTTTTGGGCACTGAGAGCAGCGCTTTGGAATTTCTGGATGCTTCATTTGCTCTGAATTTGTTCTGCTGGGTAAAGAGCTGAAAAAAGCCAGTGCAACCTAATTAACAGCTAAATTCTGCCCTTGAGTACATAAGCATGTCTCTGCTAAAGTCAGAGAGCTGTTCTACTTGGGTATCAGTAAAGCTAAGGTTTAACTAATGTCAGAAGAGGAGGGGTGTTACTGGACCAGCAAGGTATATGGGAAACAATAAGCCTCAAAAATCAAATAGTTTCACTCACACAAAAGCAAAGCAAACATTTAAAAATCCAAACGGCAGAATTGATTCTAAAAGAAGATAGTAAGTTTTGAGATTGGGTTTGTAGTTTATTTTACTCTTGAAAAAAAAAAACAAACCACACACCAAAAACCACACACTACAGGCTGATATTGTAGAAGCCAGGAAGATCTGCAAGTACCCTCAGCTTCCAAAATCAGGATATTAATCAGATCTGGAGAAGGTGCAATGTTACCAACTACAAAGATGGAAGGTGATAGAGGAATGAATACTGGCCATCAGGCCTTCTTTTCTTTCTTTGCACTAGGATCTAGGCTTCACATGCTATGCATGGCTGTAATTCCTAGGAAAAAGAAATCAAATGCAATAAAAAGGAGAATTCCCTCCACAAACAAATAAATGCTACTCAAGCCTACCTATATGACTTTAAAGGAGTGTGGCAAGTTCTCACTGACCTCCTTTAAATGGGTCCTATTTAATCGCTTAGAGAGTCTCAGACAAGAGAGGTAATGGTTTTAAAATAGAGGGGGGTAGATTTAGATTAGAAATTAGGAAAAAATTTTTTACGATGCGAGTTATAGAACACTGGAACAGGTTGCCCAGAGAGGTGGTGGATGCCCCATCTCTGGAA
Organism: Chlamydotis macqueenii; assembly: GCF_036417535.1. Taxonomy (NCBI): domain Eukaryota; kingdom Metazoa; phylum Chordata; class Aves; order Otidiformes; family Otididae; genus Chlamydotis; species Chlamydotis macqueenii. Next base: position 94,892,112 of record NC_141556.1, on the reverse strand, counting down.
ACATTCAAGGCCAGGCTGGATGAGGCTCTGAGCAACCTGATCTAGTCAGGGATGTCCCTGCTCCTTGCAGGGGGGTTGGACTAGATGACCTTTGAAGGTCCCTTCCAACCCTAACCATTCTATGATTCTAAGATCTGAGATATGAAATAGGTAACAAGATATCAGGACTTAAGTGCTCTACTGGGAATCAGAAAGAACCACAGCTATTTCCATTTTATCCATGTCATTGTATAGCAAGAAAATTACAACTTGGAACTTTACAAACAGCTGGTATTCAGCTTAAATGTCACTAAAACTGCAGTTTTAGGAACTCCAGTAAACAAGAACATAATTTAGGAATAGCATTATCTTAATTATGAATGACTATGACAAAAGACAATACTAACTGAGCATTAGGAGACTGAGTTACTTCAATACTCATTTTTTTTAACTTAGTTTTTAAAATATAATTAAGGACACCAATACCACTTTAGTTAGGAATGTCAAGCTATTTGCAAAGCAAAAAGGAAGAATAAGAAAGTTTTACAGATCATTCAGATTTGAATTATTACACAGAACAACTCTTGCAGTGTCTTTGGACTAATACAGTGAAATATTTAGACAGCGATCAACTCCCCATGACCAGTGAAAGTAATCGCTGTCATGTCAAACTGGTAAATGTCATGTAACATTTACAACTACAAAGAGTGGTTGTAGCACTGTGCTGCAGTCCAACTTCTTGCACAGCTGTAAGAGCACTTGAAGATCACAGGAGTTTGGAACTAAGGAAATAGGAAGACAGATAGGTGTAAGGCTTTTCTTCTCTGCTTCACCCACTCATATGACCTCCAGTCACGACCATACACATACATCACACACCCCTGTGCTCCAATCCTTTACACTGCTTGTACTCATGTAGGCACTTCTGCATTAGCTTCAACCTACAGGAGCTCTGCTGAAGGATCCACCTCTGTCAGTGTTATGTCAAAACCAATATTGGACTACCTAACACAATGGCAGCCTGCTGTTAGACTGACAACTGACTTTGCAGGCATTCTTGTTCCTGTGCTTGTGATCCCCTAGTAGCATTGATGGGAATAACAATGCCAGAGAAAGTACGAAGGTACAGAGCAGCATGTTCACCAGAAGAATTGGACAAGATAGATAATACTTGTATCTCCTTTGCAGAACATTATTTGCCATCCACTTGGCACAAAACCCCTACCTAAAATAAATAGGTATTCCTAGAAATTCTGCATTATTGATGAGAAACACTCATTTAACAATAGTTTCTTTGGGATTGCCAAAACTGATGACCTGAAGTGCTCACTTCCAAGGCATTATGTATTGATAAAAGCATAAACTGATAATACAATTTAGAGTGGATTTTTTTTTCTACAATGCTATAAAACGACCCATGCTAATGCTTTAAAAGGTTATTTAAATTACTCTGGTCTTATTCCTGGAAGGAGAAATGTCCATTTTTTGGCAGTTGTTCTAGCTTGGAAAGGTGGAGGAGGAAGATAGGCAGAGAAAAAGACAAATAGACTTGGGCCATTTGTCAGTCCATTTTCCAGTCCATGGGAAAAAAAAACAAATCTGTGTCAGTACAACATATGTTTAAGTATAACATTATATTGCCTATATAGAGTGTAATTTTGGATTTAGACCTCTTCTTGGAATAAGGGCCGTTCTTAACTTCAAACAAAAAAAATTATCAGAACTAGAAGGGTGTGTCTATATCCTGTATGTGTATGGGAAAAACTGTTTTAGTATAACTATAGCAACACTACACCAATGCAGTTCTGCCATGAAAATTCCATAGGAAGACAAGACTTCAGGTTACAATTTTCTTAAAAGTCTAAAAAAATTCCCAGTCATTCCAAATTTCAATGAGAGCTGACATTCCTAGAAGGTTAAACAGGATGCCAGATTATAGTCTTCCGGGCACTGGGCAGCAGGAGCAGAATATTGCAGTGACTCCAAGATGCTCTGTCAGAGCATCTTGACCTGGTTTTCAAATCCTCAGCCACAACAAATACATCAACTCACTTAACTTGCTATATGCAAGCATAACCTAACCCAAACCTCAAGTTTCATATGGACATCTCCCAATGTGAAGTCCAGCACATGGACTCATAGTTATGTTCAGGTCTGCCAGGAGACCCATTTAGACATAAGCTTAAAAACTAAGGCAATCCTAAACTAGTCTGATACTCACAATTGCAATGAACTGATACGTTCAAAGTAGTATGGAATCAGTGGCCATATAACTGCAGGCTTGAATCTGAGGGTCCTGAATTCAGTCAGGATCGCTCTACTTATTCCAGTTTTGACTCATTCCCAGTCTCTGTCACCGTCACAGTGGAAAAAAAAAAAAAAAGTGTTTCCTGATGTTCAGAAGAAACCTCCTGTATTTCAGTTAGTGCCCATCGCATGTTGTCCTTTCACTGGGCACCACTGAAATGAGCCAGTTCTGTCCTCTTTGCACCATCCTTTCAGATATTTGTATACATTGATTAGACTCTCCCAGCCTCAGGGACGTTGGTGCGTTTTTCAGCCCAGGCCTCAAACACCATGCCTCCTTTCAGAAAGGAGGCATCCAGGATAGCAGCATTGAAGGGCCTCCAAGTGGAAGGTTGGCCAAGTTACATGAGGGACAAAAGAGGAAAAAGGCTCATAATTTTTCTCTGCCCTGTGAGTCCATACAGAAGCCAACCAAAACTGTCCATACATAATGCAAAACTACCACCCTTGAAACAAGAGACAATATGGGGTCACCATGACAGAAAATAAAACAAAATTTAATATCTATTCTAAATATAATAAGCAGTCTGTTTAACTTTAGATAAAAAAAACCCACATACCTGGTATTTTTGTTCTCAAAAGAAAGCAAATAGCAAGACACATCATGATCACTGCATTTATTCCAAACAAATACCCTTTATTCCCTCAGCCAGTGGCTAATTGCCAATTTGTTTCATGAACAAAACCCAAACCAGAAAACAGAATCCAACTATTAAGTATAGAGGGTTACAAAAGAATGCAGGTAGTATTAAGCTTAAGGCAGAACTGCTCTGCCAGCAAGCATCAATGTGCTAAGCACAATTCCACCTTCTCTGTCTCCTGATCTCAATCTAACTTTTTTGCAGTAGATTATCTCCCTCAAGGGCAAATGTATTCCAAACATTTAAGGGCTCTTATAAAAGGCCAGCACTGATCTCTGTGCTTGAATAATACCCCAAATGGACCCTCACTGGTAACATGATAACAAAATCAGTGTTCCAGTCAAAAGAGAAGAGTCTTTTTGCTCCTGTTCTTTTCTTTTTTTTGTGCATTGATATAAAGATCAGAGTCATCTGCATGAATAAGATTTAGAATTCTGATGAAAACAATAAGAGATACTAAACACTTTCTGGCCCTCCCAAATTTGTATTCAAGCCTCTCTCTTTGTTAAAGCTGTAATCACACTCCCATCGGTATTCAAGGGATTTATGCAAACAAGGTCTCTTCTGTCAAAAATCATAGCAACTTAATGCAGACACAGGCTGTTTAGTTGTGTGGATTACTGGCACCAAAGAAGATGCAACTTAGTATTCAGATGCATGTCAGCTCTCTATAACACAGATCATATGGTCTTTGCAGTCTCATCTCAGCCATTCTAGCATAAGATACTGCATCTGTACACAACCAAACCAGAAAAATAAGGAAAAACAACAGAAGAGAGGTGACTTGAAGCTACTGTCATAAGGAAATTTAAAAATTAAGCTAAAATTCAGCCTTTTGCTTAATTGTAAATATAGTATTAGCTGAATATCTTCTAAGTTTTGTCTCCATTAAATGTCACCCATTTGCATAACGATTAACTTAATGAATAAAATCCTGCCGTCGTTACCTCTGTGCAAGTGTTGGCTACTGTTTGTGCAGGTTACACATCCACCTTATACACCCAATGCACAAAAGATTAAAAGAAGTCTATTATGCAGTTCCTAGAAACAGGACTTAACTCTTCAGATCTAGCTGTAAAAATTAACACTTATAGCTCTAGTGGCTCTCTGGCTGACGTTCTCTTGTGCAGCATCACAGCTCCTCCATCCCTCAGGGCCACATCCTGCCTCCTTTGGGAAAGTTGTGCAGTTTGTGTCAGTGGGCAAAATTCAATCACTTGAAGTGAAATGAGCAAGATTTAGCCATGACCTAGCCCTCCCACATTATTGACTATTTACAGACATATCTGGCTGTGTCAGAGCAATTCTACCTGCACTTGCACAGCAGATGTCTGTGCTCACTGCCACTCTCCCAAGAATGAAGAATGGGTTTGTCTTGCTGGCTTAACACCTTTTTCCAAAACCAGTTTGATGCTGTGAGGAAAGGGAGAGAGAGCACTGATTGAAAGCCGTGATGAAATGCATGCAATAGAGAGGAGTATCTGCAGTGCTCTGTCACCCCAATCCAGTTTTTCCCCAGGCAACCAATGGCACCTCACAGGAAAACCATTACATCATCAGGGCAGTCTCTAATTGGCTATATTCTGGATACAGTTTCTGACCCAAAATATATGAGTTAGATAAAATACATCCTTCCAAAAGTATGCTTTGAGGCAGCATATTACCAAGCATCTTGCAGATGTACAATAACTTCTGCAACTCCCTTGAGTAAAAGATAGATGAGTGAAGATCTGACTAAATACTATAGATAGATAGATATATATATATATATATAGTTAAACCTGAAAATATGCAGGCTTGCTTTGACTACATGGACCTCTTTGCATTTAGTTTCCAACATGTATATGTCACTGTGTTACACCAGCAAAAATGCTTGAAACAAAGAATTTAAGGTGCTTATTTGCTAAAAACAAGTGTTACGCTTAAACACAGTTCTTGGTGCTAATGACGTGCGGAAAACAGACTCCACAATCTGTAAGATTGTAAAGCAGGTATGTTTATTCAGTGCTGGGCAGCACAGGGGATCGTTCCTCCAAACATGCGCAATGTGTTAAGCAACAGGTACGGTATTTATGCATCATCCCGCAGACTTGGTTATATATTAATTAGGTTTCCGAGAAATCATTATCATAAGCTTCCTCCCAGGACAGGTTATTCCCCGGTCTCTGCGTCCATCTCGAGTCTGTGCTCAGGAGTCTGGTGGTCATTCCCTCCTCCTTATCACTATGTCCAGCTGCGTGGATTCAGACCTTTTGTCCTGCTTTGTTCTTGTTGCCAGGGTGGTTTCTTGATGACTTATCTTTGCTGGTTCCCAGTTTCCTTGGTTATTGCACCCTATCAGTTGGTTCTAAACTTCTTAAGTCCCCTTATCTTGGTCTCAGCCAGTGTGTCTGTACCCCCTCAGGGTGCTCCCATCTAACTTACCTTAGATCTTGCTAGAGCATCCTGAAAGTATCTCGTTAAGTCTATGACTCTACTGTTCTTCCTCTCAAGGTTAGTAAATCATTGATCACTATTTATCAGCTTGATTCCTTAGTATTAATCCCTTCTTTCACTAAGATGACCATACAAAATTATTTAAGCTTCATGTGCATCCATCCACATAACAAAAATAATGCCAAATGACTTACTACGAACACAACTCATTTTCCTAATTCAAACGGCACACAAAAGCCAACAGAAATGGGTTTATGTTCAATCTATTAATGCAAAATATTTACTGAGTAACCACTACAAGAAAAATCAAGAGCTGCTCATGAATTTTCCACAAGTAGAAAAATAAGATGCTATTTCCAGGATAAATAATTGATTGTGCTTTATTTACTCAGCTCTAGTACGATAATAGCTGGTTGCAAATAAGGACATTGAGGCATATACAGCACAGAGCCTTAAAATAAAGGGCTCATTCTGTCAAGTGAATTGGGGCCAAATACTTAATAAGGAAGTATCATTCAAATCTAATGGGACCAGAAGTCAATCAGGTTCTGTTCCTTATCTCCTTTCACCATACACACAACACGCATAATCCAAATATTGTGGCATTCTGAAAAAATGAGCCTCATTATGCATAAAAAGAGCCACATTAGAGAAATCCGTAGAAGTGGATAGAAAAGGTGACACTCATCCTTTTTTCAGGTTAGCATGCAGATCTTTAGAGCAACGATCACTTTCGAGTTCTGTATCCACAGCCTGCATATTACTCATCTGCTAACTGGCTGTTCCATGCACTGATGTAATGTAAATAAATGGGCTAGTAAAACACATCATGCAATGGTGGGGAACAGTGGCTGTCTGAAGTTCTGCTGTTCTCTGTCAAGAGATGTTATTAGGTCTAACAATACAGAAACGCCCAGTTTAAAGAGAAAGAAAAAGTTTGGCTGGTTTTACCCTATTTAAGTGCCTTATCTAGGATTATAAAACAAGGAATTAAATCCTGCAAACTGGTATTCTCTTTGAAAGCGTTAAGAGAAGGTGGAAGCTCTGTCTTACAAGTGCCCCCATCACACCATATCTTTATATAGCCTTCATAGGAGCTTGACACCTCAATATTCATCTACTTTACCTCAATTTAGCTGCAGAAGCTTTAGCTGCTTTTAACATTCATTCGTAATTAGGGAGACAAGAGAAGTTTCCTTAGATGTTTAAGTTTGCTTGGTGGTGAATAAGATGTTAAAGACTAGGTGATGGACTCTGTAAAATAGCTTCTCTGATCTCCCTCACTCTACCGGCACTCCTTTCAAGTTCTTCACTGGCCTGCCCCACTATTAACCTCCCTCCACGCTGAGAATTAGCTATTTATTCTCAGCCTTTGTTCCCTCTCTCAAAGGGCTCCTCCTCTCACTCTTTACCCAAGAATCATCAGCGGTCTTTTATGACTGTGTATAACAAAATCCTTTTGAAAGTCAAAATAAATTATTGCCACTGGTCAGAATACAGAGAAGCTTCTATTTTGACTGCTTACAGCACGCTTTGAAAGTCCTGATGCTGACGCAATGCTGCTTGCTGCAGTCTTATGACTTCACAGCGGTATTAGAAGCATATCCAAGTTAAGCTCTACAGTCTCAAATCTATCTCTTATAAAGAGCAAGCTCTTTGTCCTTGTGGTGTCCCAGCACAGGAGCAATATGTATCTAGAGCTCTCTCCAATGTTTAGCTTAATACATCCCAGCAATGTATCTTTTAATTGAGAATTAGCTCCTGTTCCTCCTGTCCTGGGATCTCTGTCAAGGAGGTACAACAAGGAAAAAACATCACTTAAAACTCACTTAATATTATACTTCCTTAAAGTTACATGGAAATGTAGGAATTAGAAAATTAGTTTACTGAAACCTAATAATTGAAACCAGCATGTTACCGAAATCCGGAATAAAGCTCCTTAACAGCAATTAGAAGTTAAGAAGCAGGCACGTCTTTATTGCAGGGCTGGGTGCATGGGGGATCACTCCACCTAGCGTGCACACCTGTTTGATCCAACAGCGCAGGTTAAATACACACCTGTTATACATATTCACTGGATTTCCAAGAAATATTATACATAAACATTAACTTTCCAAGAAATCATTATAATATTTCCCCACCCACTTGCACATGCTCAGTCTTTTGAGTTGAGTGTCTCCTGGTAGTCCTGGGGGTTGTCAGAGCGCCCCCTCCTCGAATTCGCTGGTCAAACTCCTCCTTGAAATCTCCATATATGGTCTTGAGCACAAGGTCATGTTGTCCTTGAGTTTTCTGGCTCCAAAATGATGGCTCAGGGCCTATTTTTTACAGGTGGTGTTTGGGACCTACCATTGTTCTACCACTCCTCCTAACTTCCCCAGACATGCTAGACTAACTTCTAACAAATGGGGTATTATCTCTAAGATTCCCATTCCCTCTAAGGACAAATAGATTTCATATAAAATTTAACCTATGTGACTACAGTTTACAGTTAGCAAGAATCACATCATATTGATATTTAATTTTCAATGTTTATGTCATGTAACAAGCACAATCCCAAAGTAACAAAGTGCAACACAATCTTGGTTAAAATTGGCAACCTCCACATTTGTCACAAAGAAAACTGTAAATTGCCTGAAGTGCAATCCCTTCCACACCCATAGGGTGTGCCTGTGAGGAATAAAACAAACCAGAAGCATTAGGCTTGGGTGTTCAGTAAACCAGGAGTGAACTTGATTAGATAAAAACCAAATCTAACAGTTAACTAATTCAGTGCCTAAGGACAAAACCTCATTCCCAGCTCCTGCACATCACAAAATGTCACAACGTTTGGCTGCCTCCTATCAAGCAAGAGCAAAATACCATGACTTCTCTCAGGGCAGTATTAAAGGACAGTGTCAGCTCTTCACTAGAAAACTGGCAAATGTCGTTTTGTTTTGCTCAAAGTCACCCTGCCAAAGTAGCACAGCAGTAAGAGGCTGAATGGAAAAATGGGCACAGGGGAAGGAAGAAATATATTCCATCTGCCTGACAAGTGTCTGATAAAAACTGATGTCTTATTTCCTTTAATCATTGTGATTTTCTACCAGAAAGATATAATGTGTAATATAGCAAAGCTCTTTGCCATCTTTATACTCCATTGGAAAACAGAACAACAAGATAATACCTGATGAAAACCTTACTTTAGCAAAAAAAAAAAAAAAAACACAACAAAGTGAAGTGAAACCACAGAATCTATTTTGAAGACTCAATGTTTGGCCTGAGTCTCAGCAGCATATCACATCTGAAAGAGCAAACTCCAAACCTTAACATACTTAGCATTACCTCAGAAACTTCAGTTCAGTTTGGACTAAGTGGGAAGTGGAGGGTTTGAGTCATCAGGACTTCCTCCTACCAAACATGTATCTTCTCCGAAGGTCTTCCAACCAGGCACTCACCAAGCAGTTTGTCACATTTGACGAGACAGTAGGCCACAGAAGTAGAACTGCTCAATTGGATCTGAGGGTAATCAGACTTCCTACATCATGACACAGTATTATGGTAAAGCAGTGCTGTGGAACATTGCATTCAGGCTCAGTAATCAAATAAAACTGTCATTCAAGATTCACTATACTCCTGTGCATAGTTATCCATTATCTGTAACAAAGCCTGAACTTATTAAATTACTTCATATTTTCAGTACTATGCTTTTGTTTATTATATAGCAATATTAAGGAATGCAGAAAGAGTAATTTTCTACTAATACTGAACAAGGAACATTATTAGATTAAGGACAGAACATTACCCTTGAAGCTTTTCTCTCAGCTTTATGCCACTGCAGAACATCTAGTCATATACTCCTCCCTGACGCCTCCTGTCGCAGATTTAAAGAACCAAGGCAAATCACTCCCATTACTCTGCTAACACTGTGAGACACACAAAGGAGGAAATATGTTAATTTCAGTAACAAACCAGAAAAGTACATTGGTGTCATATTCCTTCCATCTGCGGAGAACAAAAGGCCAGTTGGTTCCCACCACACATCTATAAGATGAGACAGGCAGAAACATCCTAAGACAAAAGGGTGTTTATACAAAAAGGAAGGAGGAGATGAAAATTGATACACATGTAATAGCAGTACCTGGGTGATGGACAGGAGGGAAAACACGTTTCGGACAAGACCTCAGAATTCCCTTTTCAGTATTTCAAAGACAATGCACGAGCATGGGGGGAGGAGGCGGCTTTAGAGCCCAGAGTCTCTGCCCTTACTCCTCCCTTTCCAGTCTTGTCCAAGCAGAAGCCACAGGGCAGGAATTTAGTTATAGTATTTGCCCATGGTTTACTCTTCTAGTTATCAGTCACAACTAGTTCGCTGCTTGCAAGAATTGAGTGCAGAAGCACACAGAGCATGAGCAGTAGTGCACAAAGATTGCAGAAGCAGCTTTGCAGGCGGTCTGATCTCCTTTACCTCCCACAGTCACACCAAGAGAGCAGCAAGTCACAATATTTCAATTCTCCAGTCCCCTCAACACACTGAGGCAAATGGAAACAAAGTAGGGGCAGGGCAGAGAAGCCCAACCAGATTTACTTTCTCAGGGGAAGTCAGCAAGGTAGTCTAGAGCCCTGTTAAACTCTGCTCTCCTCTGGGAACTCTGTCCATAGCTTTATGATGAGGAAATGGCTCTGCTGATTCCTGCTGATAGAGCTGACTGATTCCCATTTAACCTCATCATTTGTCAATGCCCACACGTGAGGCTGTGGAAATAATATTTTCACTCAGTGTTTCCACGTGTTACTGGCTCATTATTCAGAAGCTTTCTGGTCAGACAGCACTAGAAGTTACATCATTTGCCAAGAGAATATGGAGTGCTAAGCACTGGTGAGGAACAGATACAAGGTACGCTCAACATACTACAGAAACAAGGATGACTTCTCAACCTAAACTAAGCTTTTTTCTGACTTCTGGCAACTTCATTTTACTGAAGAATTTAGAGTTCTGCAATGAAAACCTCTCCAACTCCAAGGTCCTAACGAGGACTTCTTAATCCTTATTCCAAGATCTTGGACCAGGAAAAGGAAGGGGTACCAAGGTGAATGTCATCTCAGGACACACACAAACTTACATTGCTTTTCTCCATGTCCAGGGCAAACAGTGCACAGGAGGAAGCCACAAAGTTAGCATACGAAGCGCAAAAGCCCAATCAGCCTCTGATGTGGATAACCTAAAAAAAAAAAAAATGAAGACCTGGGTAACATTTTAGCCTGAGGTTTCTGTAGGCAGAACAGGAGGCTTTATATGGCCAAAGGATCCAGACCTAGATTTAACACACACTATATAAAACACAGCCTACCGCATGGGCAACATTTCTTACCAATTTTGGTACTGACTGCTCTCAAAGTATGAGTAAATTGAATTCACATAACAGTGCTCTTACGAGACCGACAATATCCTCAGCCTGCCCTCAGTTCCTAAAGCAAACTCACCAGTGAGCAAAGTCCATCCGTACAAGCAGCTTCAACAGAATAAAGCTATTTCTGGCTTTCATCCAAGAAAAAAGATCCTATGTTGTCTCAAAAGTTAAAACAAGGGACAGGAGACAGGCATGGAGATATCTACAAGCTTCTGAATTAGTGTCATGAAGAACATGAGAAGGTGAAAACTGAAAAGAACAGTCTCTTACAAATGGAAGCAAACGGAAACTGCTACAGATTGCTCAACTAACATGCAAGAAAAGAGACAGGGCATTCCAAAGCAACAGACAGAAAAAGTGGAGAGTTGCTGTAAGTGCTATAAATATGCTGCAAAATCTAATAAAATATGGGCAACGTCTACTATCTTCTGGACTTCTCTGATTACACCACATGTTGGAAACGCACATCTGCTCTTTACACAAAATGGTTTGTATGTACTTTAAAAGCAAATTTGAGGAATCCATAGGGTAGAAGCTGATTAACATTTGTTAGTCCAATACCGCGTGTCTGACTCTCACTGTCATATTGGTGCAACATTCTTTACCTCCACTGCTGTGAATCTGGAAACTGAACATCCATTTCATGCTAACAGCAACATTTCCAGCAAGGAGCTCCTGGGAGAAATGAACACTTTGCACTGAAATATTAGGCTTTTAGAAAAAGCACTTCTTCCTCTTTATCAGGTTATTCATCTCTCACTCTTATTTGTATTTAAGAAGAAAGAAACTTGGATCGTGCAACAATCTTTCAAATAAAACTGTGCTACCATTCCGCAGTGAAAGGTAAATGCATGAATCTGTAATGGGCTACTGATCAATTTTTGACAAACTGATATTCTCATGACAGATTAACAGGGCATACATTTCACAATTTATAGCACTGAAAGGCACATGCAAATGCATATATAGCAATAAACACTTGGGGTAAAGTTTCCTGCCTGGTAAGCTTTTGTACAAAAGCCTTTTAAAATATTTTTTGTCTCTAATGTGTCTACCTCCTTAATGCAGGATTGATCTAAAAGTGGATGTTTCAGCACAGCACCATAATTCTCAACTTTTCCTTGCCTAAAATACAAGTAATTTTAATTCAGAAAAGAGGAATTGCCCCAATCTTGTAAAAATAGTAACAGCTTATTGTTATTACTGTTAAATAAGAATGTCAGACAGTAGAAACTCTGCCACAATAGTAGAAACAATGCATACCCATATTTTTTGCATTTTGGGACACAAACCCATGATTACATAGCATCAGGAAACTACTTGAAAGAGCTAGATGAAAACAAGCAGTCCCCTTCCTCTCAAAAACACACTCAGAGTATTTTAGAGAAGTATCATTTCTCCTTCAAAATTTCCACAAAACACTGACTTGTTGAAACTCAAGGTTTAATTAAGTTAGTCACAATTATGTAGTTTCTGGTTTTCAGCTCTAGTAACTCCACTCAAGTGTTTCTTGTTTTCTAACCATCTATAGTTGTTTTTAACACCCAGATAAATAGTAGCACCCTCCTTGAGCTCCTCGATGTTGAATGCAACATTTCATTCTAGGAAGCTCTCTGGGTTTGGACAGCATTAAAGAGGAAAAACAGCCTGATAAGAAGGCTGGGTTGAAAATCTCCCATACAGGAAAACTAACTTGAAGTCTGAAGCTGAACCACCAGATAAGGAAATTAATTTGTAGACAATCATGGAAAACTACCTCTTAGTAGTTTGATTCACATTTTGTGGAATATAATAAACAAGGTTTTAAAATACAGCACAAAAATATTGGTTTAACATTTAAAGAAGCAATAAAACTTTTTTTTTCTAGGTAAGAGTTCTCTTGAAAAATCAGATACTGAGAGACACAGAATGGGGTAGGATAAAAGTTTTGGCAGCTCTTCCTGCCCCTTACAATGGCTAGAATCACAGCACCACCATATTAAACTAATTTTACATTGATCTAATTCCATTCCTGTACCATGATAAACCTAAAATAATACCAAGTAAGATCCAGACTTGAAGCTAACTTGACAAAGCATTTCTTTACAGGATGTTATGCCTATGATATTAATGAATGAGTTTTTCTGAAATTTTCAATTAGGCAAGGACAATGAATATTTAGTGAAACAGAATCTTACTTAGGCAAGTTACTTTGTATAAATAATGCATACCCTAACAACTATACCCTGAAGGGAAACAGAGAGACCGATAAAAAGTGAAACACCTTGCCCTAGAAGGTGCTGAAATCTGGATGATTGTCAAAGGAGGAGGAAGTAAGCAAGGATCTGCACGGGGAAGGGAGAAACAAGATAAGCGAAGAGTAACATGGCAGACACAGCCCTGAAAGAGCAGGATGATGCTGTAAATCTGCCAGGACAAAGAAACACCAAGATGGGCTCATAGGAGAGCAGACCTGCTGAAGAAGCCCAAACAGATAAGAAGGGATCTGGAGTATGAAAACATTTATTAAACTAAAGGGATGTATATCCTTGCAGGTGCATAACCTTGATAAAGGTTGTGAATAGTCAGAATTCCACTAATCAGTATCCTTAAAGCAAACTCCCTCATTACAACATGAAAGCCACACCTCTAGTGCTAAAATCGCCCACTCCTCAGATAAAGACCCCTACTCACCGAGCATATGCAGTAAATTTTAGAAGTATTGTATCTTTAAACTAATATGAGGAAAAAGCTAACCAACTGTAGTTAAACAGGTGTGACCAAAAGGCAGAACTGTTATTTTGAACTGTAAAACTATGTAATGCAATTGTAACCAGGTGTGCTAGCTTTGTGGGTTTACCACCTAGCACCCATCTCTGTCCAGAAATAAAATAAATAAAGGTACCTCTGCTTTGTGTGCAAGATTGGTGTAGTGCACACTAGGTAAACAAACACAGATTTGGGACAACACCTACACAAAGTCTATTTGAAGATGAACTGCAAAGAGGGCTAACAGTGGAAAATATATTATTTCCTTTTTTTATTATCAACATGCACTTCAAAAACGTATTTTATACAATAACCACAACGTTTTGTATTGTATGCATGCATATTTCTGAATACCAGCACCCGTAAAATATTGAGATCCACATCATTTAAGAGTTATCTTACTGTTTTAAGAATTGAAATAAAAATTCTTATGCAAATAGCAATAGCAAGTGTGTGTGTAGACTGATGGGTAGATAAGTAGATGTTACCAACTGTAAAACGTGGAGTCTTATAGATGTCTAAAACACGCAAATTTTTAAGGTTACAGATTATCTTAAGGGAGAACAAGAGTCAGTCCAATTACTTTTTCTGAGTAAATGGTCTGGTGATTTCAAATGTATTTTTTGAGTCACTCATAAACCAAACCCATTCTTTCCCAATGTATTTGCCATTGGCAAATTACTCACTGAATAGTTTATATGAAGGAAATTCACCCTAAGGGTTTGTCTGCAAGCTTGTTTGCTTTTACTGTTCCCTACCTATTATCCAATGTGTTTGAGCAGGTTCCCAAGTCACACAACATTATTTCAACACCCTAAGCAAATGAGTGAAACTTTAAGCTGCTATATCCATACAAGAGGAATAAAAAAAATCATGAATCAGGAACAGCCAATTTTGTTTCCTAGTAAAAAGTGATCTTTGCCTAGATGTTTAGAAGCTGACAATACTGCCTCAGAAAGCACATCAAGGAGCGTGACCAAGCTCACTAACCACAGCAGCGGGGCTAGCAGCATGCTTCAAAGGGCAAATTCCGTTTCAGACACATACAGCAGGAACAATGCTACACGAGGCTCTCAAAATGGCTTTTCTTTCATTTCCAAAGCCCAGAAGCACCTTCCAGACCACCGACCTCTCTATGGCAATGGCAAGAATATATACTTTGTATACGTTCATTAGGCAGTTATATTTGCCATTACTGTGGCCCCACAGTTCTTTTGTGCTATATTACGGCTGTACCGTACAAATCACGAACCGGAAGAGTCCATCCAAAATAAGTGCATCACATTCTCCAAAACCTCATCATGCTCTTCAGAAAGCATGGCATTCAGAACTATGCAATAGTCAAAGTAAGCTAGTTTAAGATTTCTACTGAAGCTGAGGCAGAGAGTGACCAGAGTAGAGGCCTCAGGAGGGACAAGCAGGGAGCAAAGTGACACAAAACTTGCACTGTTCAAAACTGAGATCCAGTTAAAATTCAGGTAACTCCTCAGGAAGACTGACCAGGAGACGCTGTGCAGATCAGTCTACCAGCTACATTTAAGGCAGGATCCTACCTTGCTGTGAGCACTGTGGCCCTTGAGCCTAGGAGGCAGCAAGTGCTTAATTATTCTTATGTGAGCACAACAGCAACTCAGTCTGCTGTGTTAAGAGGGTGACATTTAGCACTTGGTAGAGTTATGCCCACCAGGTGGAAAAACAATACTTGGGAAGTGCCATTTCCCTCTCACCAGATCTCAGTATTCCTTTGCTTTTGGTCCAAACCCAGACCACATCATAAGAGAAAATTACTTTCAGAATTTTAATGAAAATAATCAACTTGTATGACTTAAATGCTACACACAGGGCCCAGACAATACCTACATTACATTTTCGGTACCTTTTTTCTCTTTTCCCTTGTGTGTGCGTATAATATAAATTTTTACACTGGAATCATGTAATAATTCCAATATTGACTTCCTTTTCAGTCTACAGAAGATTAACAGTCCCTTTAGGGTTATATTGACCCTGGCTTTGCTCTCACCAATATTTACCTCTCAGGTCAATGAATCTTGATGCTGAATACAACAGAAGTCAATACCTGCTTATTACAGTTAGAATAAAAATTACTAAGAAGGGTTATGAACACTAGGTTGGTGCCTGTCAACACTATCATAGTTACGGAGACTGTCAACGTTTCCCTCATGTCTTTTTTTCTAGTAAAACTTGTCCCAGATAACAACAAAAATCATTTGAAGATTCAATAGTGAAGTCTGTTCTTATAAAACGAGTTCTGACAAGCATACTAAAATGTAAGACATATGCAGGTATTCAGAACTATATAAATTCAAGTACATAAACCCAGACTTTATATCAGATTACTATATTGGGGGGGGGGGGGGCGGGGAGCAGCTGGGAATTGTTGTGGATTTTGTAATAGTTACTGCAAGTTTTAGGACTTAATTCAAGTCTCCTTGCATTCAATGTCAAGAGCTGGTCCCCAAGGCAGGCAGTGCATTTAGTCCTCTGTTCCCATTTAACTTTGTTTTTTGTGATAGACAAAAAAAAATGAGCTCTAGAGCTCAGCTATTCATAAGTTTGCAATTAGAGTGCACCCAGAAGACTAGCAAGGTAACATCTTTAGTCTTAAGAACACCAGAATCTACAAAATCCATCCGTATCTCCAGATCTTGAGACAGGAGAAAACAAAATTGTAAGACTGTGTATATATATACATATATACATAGTGGAGGGAAAGCATCAGGGAAGGAGTATAGCTCAGTAAACCTTGAGAAGAAAGGCGCAATGAGTGCACAGCTTTAACCAAGTTTGTGGCAAACACGCAGACATTCTCAGTTGTACAAACCTGGGCTGTCCATCCTTACTGCTCCTGCTAGCAAGATCTGTTCTCATTATGCAGATAAAGCACACCAACAAATTTATACTTGTTCATGTTTTATTCCACTGATAGTAAGCTATCAGTGTCTCGAAGCCATAGGCAACAGCTAAACTTACATCAGACATCCTACTTCCATGCACTGAGTGAATGCAAATTCAGACAAGCACTATCAAAATTCTTAAGACCTTCCCACCTTACTCGTCCCATAGGCATGTACATCTCTAGTGTAATTCAGTAACACTTGCCTCTTTGCCCACTGTTTTTTTAAATGGCTCTCAGTCAAATGACTGAGAAATACTCTGCTTCACAGCTGAGCTTTCATGGACATTAAGATGTACAAGCCACTGAAGCTTTGAGCAAAAGTCACCAGCATAGCTTTAAAAGAAACACTTTAAATATCTTCCAGTTGCCCACTTCCTAACTCTTAAAAGAACTGAGAATCTATAGGGGAAGGATTAGGTCTACACTTATGGTCTAAGGTCCTCTGATGGGCAAAGACATTGTGTGTGATTGAGATGCATTTCTCACGAGGTCCAACACCCTTCTAGAGATTGCAATGTTTCTCTAAGGACTGGTGTTTGCCTTTTTGCTTAATAACCTGCCCAATCTTCAATCTTTTTACTACAGGGAGAAAGGGGTGTTTCTAAACTGTTTGTTATAGTTAAGCATAAAAATTCAGAGTAGATTTTTCTAGTCAGTTAGCCATATTCTTGAGGGAAAACATAAGGTAGTATAATTATTAAAGAGCACTCTCAGTAATACTCACATCTTTATTATGTCAACTCTTTGCCAAAAGAAGTAAGATTTATAGTAAAAGCCACTTACATTTCTTCTTTGCAGAACCAAGCCATCTGCCTCAAATATACCATCAGCCCCTGCTAGATGAATTTATACATATTTTCAAGCCCCGAAGAAACCATTAGAATGGAAATTGGACACTACTTGTCATTTGCAAAGCCTTCTTAACTGGAGAGGCTTCCCATTTGTTCAATTAAACATTTGTATGTGCAATACACTTTATGAAATCTATCCCAAAACAGTGAGGACTGAAATAATATTGGAGGCAGATGGCACAGCTGTTCTATTTACAGAGCTATCCTCAGCAATATATGAAGTGATGGACAGGACAAGGAAGTGGGACTGAAAACTTGGTACTATGAAGAACATCATTAATGGATATTAGCAATAAGCAAACTATTTCAGCTCCAATCTTCTCTCCCCTATCATATGTAGCTGCTTGACTCATTTGGGTTTATCCAATTAGAACATATTGATTTAATTCAAAAATTCAGCCACTGAAGCCATGTAAGGTTTTTGCTCCTAAGAGAATTCATCTCTCTGCCTTAACAGCTAAGGGAGTCTGAAAACATGTCTGTCACGTTGAGACAAGGAGGCACGTATTTGTATGGGCAGTGTGCATGCAGAAGAGACAGAGATACCATTAGGAATAGGGAACAAGTTCAAGCTGCTACTTATTTGCATGCCTCACATGGAACAGAAATCATTGCACCGTGCTCCAGATGCTGCAAACCTCAAGATGCACATCCAGGGCTCATAATTAAAACTGGCAAACATTTTCACTGAGAAGAAGGAGGGGGGAAAAAAAAAAAAAAAAAACAAACAAAAAAACCCAGAGCTTTCCCAGCCAGTCTGCATCTGTTTTGAGATTTCTGGGGTGCCGGCCTGTTCTGCCATCTCAGTATCAGTAAAGTCACCTTTTCAAAGCAAAGGACATGCAAAAACACTCCCTCAGACTGAAGACTTGAAAGAACCTGATGAGAGCATGCCTCCTTTTGTACAGCACAGACTAGGGCTGAATTTTCAGTAAACTAAATGAGCAAAGTAGTCAAACATTTCTTTAAATAGAAATTTCAGCCCTCATGAAATAAAATTACAGAGAACACAGGAATAGATTTAAACCAAAGAATAGTGGCTGGAACAGTTTTCATTTTGGAAAGCACTGCTTTACAAGGAACGAGGATCACACTGTCCACCACAAGCCACAACGTAACTCTTCAAAAGGTTTTATTTAGGCACCTAACAGAACCCCCTTGGGGCCAGAAAGCAGATCCCCATATCCATAGGCATACAGTGACACTAGCTCTGCAGAACTGCAGTCACCTCTTGTGCAGATTTAACAGTGTCAACAGTTAGAAATAGTTACAAAACCAAATTTAGTTAGGAAAGAACCATAGAGACCACAGGATAAGTCTCACCACCTCCTTCCTCCTTTCCTCCCCCCAGCCTACTCTTTCCCTGCTTTCCTCTTCAATCCGACAGCCTATTAGAGACTTTCACAGCTGGCGTGCTGCTGGGAACTCACTTTGTGGCAGTGAAAAACTAAGAGAAAGAAAAGTCTGTTTTGTATGGACTGTCAGTGAGATTAAGAAAGTTCTCTGTAGGTGCCATGCAACAATAAACTGCCAGGGGAGAGAATGCTGAAAAGCCAAGAAGTACATCCCAGCTCACCAGAACATCCATAAATACTTGCTATGTTTGAATAGGTTCAGCTGGAGACTTTATTATGCCTAATGCCTTAAGAATTATTACAGGAAAAAAAATACTGCTAGTGCACAAATCAGGGAGGTGAGAGGGCATTTAAAGAAATCCTTCGCTAGGCAGAGTGCCATTCATTTCCTGTGACAGTGAAGGGGCACCAGGTCATATATTCAGTAGTGTATTACTTGAAAAAATATTTTCCAACCTTGCTGCTTCAGTATAAATGCTTCCCTCCTCAATCAGCCCTTTCTCACTGGTAATACTATAAAAGACATGCCCCAAGAGACAAGTTTCTAATAATGTTCTAATCTTGTTTTCCAAGCACTTACAACAATTGCAGTAGCAATTTTAAAATACAAGAAGTAAATTCATAGGACTCGACCTCTTCTTTATTTGCAGGGAACTTTGGCTGTTCTGGAATTATTGCAAACTATATCACCACAGAGATATATTTAGTTTCTAACTCTCATCTCCTCATAAATCATAAGCACATACTGCTGTAAACAGCACAATACGTGGAAACTCCAGACAAGCCATGAAAACTAAGTGTCCTACTTCACTGTTTTTATACCCTAGCTTCATTTCAGCTACATCTTAGAAGGCCAATATCTACATATGATGTCCAATAACTACATATTTAAAGCAGCCAATCATAGTAGCTATTTCCACCAAAGATGTAAATATGGAAATCATCACAAAGGCATAAATGGACAACTAATTCAGAAGGAATCCAGCTTGTGCAGAATACCTCTACAACGCATCAGTGGGAGGCAGTCTTAAAAATCTTCCAAGCCAGATGGAATTAATGTACCTTCTAAAAAGCCTGTCTTCTTTGAAGCACCACTTCCCACAAGAGCAGTTCTTCCACTCTTCCCTGCCATTCCTGCAGCCTTCTCATTCTCAGAGGGCCAAGACGTGGAAACTGGTTACATTCACACACACAGTGCTACAAAAATGGCAGCCATCCACTTTCAAATGCTTGTCTTGCCATACCCTCTCACAAGGGCTTCTCACAAGCTCCAGGTCACTCAATATATGCCCATTACTTGCCAGCTTCTGCTCCCGACTTTTGCAGGAGGGGAATTCAGCTCTTGTCTGCACAATTGCTACTCAGTAGTAATCAAGAGTTCTCCCCTTCTGAACAGACAGATGACAACAGATCAGGGCAGAAACTCAGCAGCTACAGTAGATGTTACCCTGATGGACTGGGAAATAAAGGAGATTTAGAGAAGATTCCCACCATGAGGCCTTGAAGTAACACAGGAGAAGGGAACCAGCCCACTAAACCATCTGGGAAGCGTGCAGTGGAACGCTGACTTTTACTTACCTCCCCTTACCTTGTACGGGAGACTTGTCACTTTGCACTACAAAAATCAAGTAATTGCAAGTAGTTGGAAGAAGCTCTGCAGGTTGTTCCTTTTTTTTCCTCTATTCCAGTTGTCTTCAACCTACTGCAAGTTACCGCAGCAGCACAATGCATTTCCATTTTTTTGGGGTTTAGTTGTTGTGGGGTTTTAGGGGGGTTTGTTTTCTTTGTACTGTCAATTAGAGGAAAGGTTCAGCTCCTTCAAACAGAACTTAAATGAACTTTCCACTACAGGAACTGTTACCAGACACAAAGAAAAATAGTAGTTTCATTTTTTCATTCCATTCAGGATTCATGAACCCTGACAGAGCCTAACTTGCCTCCTCCTCCCTTCAAGCTACAGGGCAAAGTCTCAGCACCTCAGGAAATGGTTGTCCTATTTCTAAAAATGACCAAAGAAATCTCACTGAATAATCAGATTCCAGGAGCATTCCTGAGCTCTTCAGTGGCACAAGGCCATGCTGTGGCTTTTACAATTAACACCTTTCTGCGTCTCTGGGAAAGCTAAAGAAAAGAGAAACAGCCAAGATGGCTCTTCAATTCACTGATCTTCTGTTACCAGAAAAGTCACTGTCAACATATGGATGCTGTAATTATGGGGACCAAAAGAGTATCAAGTCGGTCAAGAGCCAAGGTTTCAAAGCCATATACATATGCTGACCATAAAGACTGAAGAGTCCATATTAGTCCACAGGAATCACCAAGGAATGAAGGTGTTCCTCACTTCTGCCTAGAGAACACAACTAAATCACTTGTCATCAGATCCTCTTTTTGTCTTCTGGGAAATCTTCATATCCAGCCTTAGATGTTTTCACTACTGTCTATTATCAGGTTGCTTGCCAGGTTACATTGTTGTCGATCCAGCAGCACGGAGTGACACATTAGGCACAGTTTCAGCTATGCTTAGAAATTGTTCTACCCAAAGCACAAGGTATAGTCTAGACCCAAATCCCCTTGCTTGCACATCAGTCATTACATCAGACTTCAATTTGCAAATACGAGCACTTCTGCACAGTACTAAACACCTGTTGAAACACTTACAAGCTGCATAGTGTTTGATTTAGCCAGAAAAAATATCCATAAGAAGGATTAGGTCTGTTCAGAATTTTAAAACCATTAGGCTGGCAGTAGCACTATAATGGTGTATTAAGAAGTGATAAACTTGCATGAACAGTGTTCCATACCAGCAGTGAGAAATAAAACTCTTTATTGCTCAAATCAGAAGTGTGTAAGCTTACTTTTTCTAGCATTTACCCTTGACTATATCACAAAATGATCTCAAGTTGGGGACCACCGCAATCTGCCAGAGGCTGAAACAACTTCTGAGTCCCAGACTTCTCAAATTATTATCTCATTCCTTGAACAATGAAGCTGCATGAATTTTGCATGTTTCCTCAAGCACTTTACTTTATTCCAAGAATAACAGTTCAATTTCAAACCATGTTAAACTGAATTCCCTTTTTTATCATCCATACAAAATGGCTGCCAGAAGATTAGATAGGCAATGAGCAGGAGAGAAAAAAAAAAAAAGACATAAAAATAGTACTTAAATAAGGAAATTCCAAGTAAACTTAAAGAAATAGAACTATCCCCTTACAACAAAACACAAAGAATAAATTTTCTAAACTAAATTGAACCCCTTGCACCTATTTTAGGTGTCTATGGAACATTCCCATAAAGTTAGCAGGCCACTAAGTATAAATTTAAACCTTTTAGTTAAGTGAGAGAATATATCACTGTCACTGAGGTAAGGCTGTGCTTAAAAAGGAGTGGCTCGGTGCATCAAGCTATTAGAAACCTTGTTCAAACCAGCAGAATCAAAAACTTTGTTCACAACAGCACAAAAGCGTGGGAAAAAAACTGATGGTGCCTGACTCATGATGGTTTGCATCTGACCCCCATTCTTCACCTCATCTCTCACTAATCCTGATTTTAATTATCTACAAATTTGTACTTAGTCAAGGCTAGCGCTTAATTTATCTACGGAAATTCAAATCATTCCATGTTAAAACAAAGTTTCTAAAAAGGACAGGTTTGTCAGCCCTTAATGAGATCATTATTATTCATATTAAATATAGTTGAAAATGCATTAATAGCAAAATGCTTCCTTTCATTTCCAGGGAACAAGAGGCAAGACACTGTTCACAGATAAGTTTGCGGTTTGGGACTAGTTTGTAGACAAATCTGAAGGCCTTCCAGTCCCGCAGAATCCTGCTTTAAGACACGCAGTACACCCCAAATATTCTTCCCAAGACAAAACAACCTAACAAAGCAAAACAACAAAAACCTTGAGGCTTTGCTCCCAGCCTTTGAGAAGGTGACAGTACTTGGAAGGGCTCATACAAGAGAAGATTGCATCATCTCTTAATTCTAAACAACAGAGTTAACCACATCACACTGCATTTGTGATTGTCATATGTTAAGCTACTCAAGGGTTCAGTATTAAGAATTTGGAGCAGAGACAGCAGATAGAGCAGGTTTACTCTGTCAAAGATTAAATTTTCCAGTTCACCTAAGGGATGCTCTAAATTTTGCTCTGAAGAGGACAGAAAGTGTCTAAAACCTAAAGGTACTCAAGTACCTAGAGTGACAGCTATGTAATAAGCTCCTCAGAAGTCTGGAAAGCTAATCAGAGAAATGGGACTAGCATTCATAAGGAACTTTGGACGTTCAAGAGAAGGAATAAAATAATAGAGCTGGAAGTGACCATTGGGAGATCATTTAGCGCATGCCACTTCCAAGGTTTGGAAAGTAAGTGATAACTGCTCATATCCTGACAGAACCTAGAGAATCTTCCCTTATTAAATAGGCCCGTTGACACAGTCCCCACACCTCCTGCCTTGGGAAACTTCGAGGGCTTCAGTCTTCCCAGGCACCAAAGTGCTTTCCCCGTAGATGACCCACACACCCGCTGTGGCAACTTCAGCAACTGTCCCTTGCCCAACCTCCACGCACACGCAGATAGCGGGCGATTCCCTTCCTTTTCTCAGGAGGCCTTTCAAGAACTCATCTTCCCCCCACCCCGGCTTTCTCTTCTCCAAACTGAACCGCCCCGGCTCGCTCTATCCACCTGCTTTCCAGCCAACAGCCCTTGAACGGCAACAGAGGGGCAGGAGCACGGCCATGGCCATGCTCAGGCCGCAGGCACCCCCAGGCCCGGCCGTGCCCCTCGCCGCCTGCCATCTCGGTCTCAGCCGGCACTCAGCGCCGCGCGTCCCTCCCGCGCCGTGCGGCAGCAGCTCCCTCCGCCCTCCCAAGAGCCGCCCTGTCCTCGGCGGAGGCAGCAGAAGGGCTGCTGCTGCTCCAGCCGCCTCTCTTCGATGCCCCCTTGCCCCCCGAACCCGACCGACCTCGGCTGCCCCGCCCCGGCTGGGCTCCGACGGCCGCCGCCGCTCCCGTCACCCCCGCCCCGTTCCTTGTCGGACAGCGCCCCCTGGCGGCCGCCTCCCCTTCCCCAGCGCCCGGCGTTTTTCCCGCCGCGCCGAAACCGTTGGTGTCCGTTAGGCGCTGCTCCCCGCGGGGCGGAGAGGAGAGAGGAGGCGGCCGCCAAACGCAACCCAGGAATCTGGCCCCGCAGGCCCTCGCAACACCCATCGGTCCGCGGCAAGGCCTAGGCACCCCCAAAATTATTCTCAAGAGGGTCATAGGGGCAGAGGGCAAGGGGGGAAGGGCAGCAAACCACCCCGAGGCCTGGAGCTGGTGAGGACTCAGGAGCAGCTGCGTTCACAGGCTGCGTTCACTGGGCAGCTGCGTGCGAAACTCCCACAGGCAGGGATGGATTGCGCTGGTGCAAAGGTGTGCTTGCAAATGGGGGGGTGGGGGGGCGGGGAATCCCACATGATTTAAAAATGAGGAAACATGGAGAGTGCTCAAATAAAAAATTATGGAGGCAGCCGATGGAAGCACTGTAACAGGAGGATCATAGGTTTCTGGTGTCACCCATGACAGGTGTTCAGTCTGTTCTTGAAGAGCTCCAATTGCAGGGAGTGCAATTGCTCAGAGAGCCCCTCTTCCCATCCTTTCCATCTTCATCACAGCAGATTTCTCCTAATGCCTTCCCTAAATCTCTGCTGCAGCCATTCAAGTCCATCAGGTCTCATCCTACCCACTACAGAGACAGAGAATGGAACATTTCCCTCCTCTCCAGCAGCCAGATTTAAAGACATGCCCTGACAGAGGAAAGCTGTTTTCTGAGCTAAATGCCATCAGTTCACTCCATCCTGTCACAGGTTGTATTTTACAGATGTCTGAGCCTTCCTCAGCACTCTCTGCTGAGCTCTCCCCAGGAGATCACATCTTTCCTGGAGCACTCCATGCGAAGCAGCTCCCAGCACTCTGGCTGCACCAAGACAGAGCAATGCTGGGCAGACATACTGCTTCACACATCTGCTGGACTGTAACCCCTTCTACTATACACTCTAGTAATGCATTCATCTCTTTTCCTAGTGGCATGGCACTGACTCCTATGCTGCTTGTGACGCATTACCATCCCTACATCCTTTTTTTGCAGAAGAGACTGCAGTTATTCCCATCCTTAAGTTATACCCGTGGAGTTACTCCCCCATACTGCTTCTGTGCAATTCATTGTTCCTGCTCAAGTGAAGTACCTCATACTTGTTCTGCTGAGTTGTGTTTTACTTCTTTCCTTCCATCCTATGCTATTTCTCTTTATTATACACACAAATTTCCTGATTTCTCAAGCTATTTTTCATTTTTAACCTATCTCCAGTTCTTTCAAGCTCAGGAAATTTAACATATAGGAACACTGGATTTAACAACCATTTTCTCTACCTTCTTAGCAGTACAGGCTCCAGAACACACCCCCCCAGGAGTCCTCCCATTTTGGTGGCAAACCACTGACAAATACTCTGAATTCTGTTTGTTTATCTCTGCACCTGCTGTATTGCTGTCTTCATCTAAGACACACTTCTCTGGATCACAGAGTTGGTTGTCTTGACTCGGAAACGGCCTATGTGATCTTTTCAGGTCCTTCTCCACCCTGCACAATCTACAGTTCTACAATGGTCCTATACAGAAGTGCTGTTCAGGCAGAAGTGATACAGAGGAGGTACCCCTGAGGTCTTCTTGGAAATGGTGACTACTCAGGAAAGTCCCATTGTCTTAAAAACTTTAATGGCAACAACAGTAATGCTCCATTTCCTCACTCCTCACCTCACTGCCAACCTCTCCTACTGGTCCATACTTTGTTAGAAACCACCAGTATTGTTCTTTCCAGTCACCAGTGCCTGAACTTTGCAAACAAAACCCCACGTAAGCCAGGATTCCTGCATTGTGTGCCAGGCTACAGATATTTCCTCTGTATGTTCTGTGGCACACCTAGCATTAACTATGTGATTGCAAGATGCTGTATTAGCTAACAGAAAATGGTTTCTGGGAGAAAAGTTGCTTGAGTCAAGCTAAGGCAGCACATGAGCAACACAGGCACACAGCCGACCACACGGGCAGAACCCAAGCAGTGTCCATGAGCACCAGGGCTGCAATATGAAAACTAGCTAAAGTTCTGATAGCGTTCAAGGAACACACTGCAAGGCCCGTGACTAAAATAAGGGGAAGAAAGATGGGAATATTGTTTCAGAAACACTTCCAAAGCACTCTCTCAAAGTTTGGTTGCTCAAAACTCCATTTAACCCATGGCAAGTCATCTGCTCCCCACTCCTCCACAGCTGATGGCCATTTAACTCTTAAGACTTTTGTGAGTAAGCAACAGTTTCAATATTATTCCATTTGCATAGCCCAGGATGGCCCAATGCTTGGGACAATCACTGGATGTGAAACAGCCAAGCTTCCTCTGTAGAAGGATCCTTGTGACTGGATCATCTTCCAATAAAAGTGCCCAACTGCCAGCTAATGTATAGTGTGCCAAGCGGGACCTGTCTTTTCTGCTGACATGTTTCCTTAAATATAAAATTTTGGAATCCTTTCTCAGAAGTAAGGTTCAAATCCAGATATTTCTTGTGCTAACAAGTGCTGTCACCACTGAAGACAGTCGTTCTCTCAAATTCATAACTATTTCAAGCAAAACAAATCAAGATCAGCCATACAAGACTGTGGTCAACATACTGCAATACCCTTTAACCAACAGGTGCTCTTCTGAGACAGAGTCCTTTTTTCCAGTCTCTACACAAGTCAAATCTAGATGTTTAAACTCTACATTTCACATATCACAGCTGAGGTTTCAGATTATGATCCACTGCTTTTAATCCTACACCCCAGTACTGTGGCAACCTTAAGTATCAGAGCAGCTTGGGTCAGGAAATTGGTAACACGATGGCACTTCTGAGATTCACCATTTTTCATTTGGCTGAAAGTACTTGACAGTACTGCAAAATATTAGGAGCCAGATAAAGATTTTAATTATTTTAAGCAAATAAATGGGGGAAACAACCCCCACAGCTGACCATCTAGTGCTCTATCTAGAGGTGAACAGCAGGGCTAGTATGTGTAAAGCAAAGCACTCCTCCTGCTGACTGTTATGTTAAAAGCAAACTCAACTTTGAGCTCATTTTCAAGCCAGCAAGTACTACAGCCTGACTTGGAAGTATTTGGCTACACACAGGTTCATTGATCTGTGTATTACTGCTCAATATGCCTAATAAACCACATTATATAGAATACTGCCGTTTGTTTAATTTTTACAGCGATTGTGAGAAGTCACAAGCAGAAACGTGACTGCAGACATAAAATTGGTATACTGGCATGAGTATCTGAAAAGATTGCAAGTACACTGTTTAATTGCACATTGTCCAGAGGTTATGCACTACCACCTGCATGTGTATTAAAAATACGTAATAAAAATATTGCTGAAGAGGAGTTGTTTTGCATGGGCAATAGCCTTTTCTCATAGCGGTCTTATTTTGATTGATATCAGAACACCAGACCCATTGCTGTAGGGGCTTTTACTAACAGTAAAATACACCAACAAATAAAATCAGCAGTTATTATATACAGTAAATGGCCTCTTCAGCCTGCTATAATGATTACATTCACCCGCAATAATAAATAATCACAACAGACACCCAGAGCTAGATCCTGGCACATAAGCTAACCATGCAAAACAGGCTCGTAACTAGCTTCAGCAGCTGCCTGAAGATTTTCCCAGAATAAACTGAGTACTCTGGAAATGACGGAAATTCAGAGCTAATGCTGCTTCCCACCTTATCACACATATGGGAGGACAGTGAACTTATGTCTCAAAGGAGAAAGTGCTAATGTGAGGTCTGAGCTACTCTGGGAGTGGGTTTCTCCCAGTCTGTATCACTGAACCTGTTTTGCTTTGCAGAAAGCATCCCTCAGCTCAGGCTGAGAACACGAACTTCCATCATGACCATAGTTAAGATGCCTCATGGGAAACAACATCCCAATTTGAGTTCCTTCACCAGTATCTACACAGTAGGGCAGTAACAGGACACACAGAGAGGACATCATCTTATAATACACTATTAGTATGTACTCCGTGTTTAGGGCTTTTTCTGCCTCCCCCCACCCCCAGCCTCCTTTATGGCTCACTTTCTTCCAAAGCATTATTTTCTGCCATGTCTGAATGCAAAGCCTTGAACTCCAAGACGGGACCTTCACACACAGTTTGAAAATCTGAAATCGCTGCCCTCGCCCTTCAGCCTCGCAGAGGGATTCAGTGGAAAATATCCCAAGCTATCCCAGCTGAGGCAGAGCCAGGGATGCTGCTGCTGCCGTGCCGGGTGGCCCGGGCTCTGCCTTGGCTGCTCTTCTGCTGCCATCTGCAGGGCCCCGCTTGTGCTCATCTCTCCTGGCACTCAGCAGAGCCAACCCAGGGTAAAGGCTAGCTTGGAGCCCCTCTATGCCAAAATATGCTGACAGGCACACCATGTGCTCCTGACCCACCTTGGTAACAGGGATGCTTGTGACCTGACACACAAGGGATTTAACAAAAAAAAGAACAAAACACACAAACACCAGCACACAACAAAAATCTGGGTCTTCACAAAGTGTTCAGTTTTACATTGCATTGGGTCAGAAGGCAAAGACTTTTGATGGTCCCTCATCCCACAGCTACAGAGAAAGCAAATTTGGGAGCAAAGAACAATCACCAACTTGGACTGCGTAGAACCAAGCTGCAGCACTCTGCCCCTGAAAATTTAAGAGGACTATGTTACCTAGGAAAGCTTGAATCATTTTATTTACATTCCTAATATTTTCAGCTCCACAAGCTACAATAAAGGTTAGAATAAGATAATAATCAAATTTCGTGCTTCAGTGCACAGGCAGATCACCCTTGCAGACAGTGGAGCGTTTCTCACATAGAGCTCTCCACGCTTTATACAATGTACTGCATTTTAAGGTGTTCATTTTGTTTCTTCGCCTTTCCCTGAAGCATCAATTAATACAGAAATCAGAATACCAGATGAGAAGAAACAAAAAACATCTGAGTTAGTAGAGAAAAGGCAAACGTAACAAATCTTTGTTCAGTTAAAGGACTTCAAAATTACTAGTTTCTTGCTATAAAATAAATTGGATATCGAGTTTATGCCTGTGAAAAAACAGATATGCTAGAAAACACTGCTCAGACAAGGATCTGCTTTCATGTCTTATATTCTATTTCCCTATCCTTTCTCTGCACAGATCCCTTTCCTAGCCCCAGACTGATAAGCATTATCGTGTACATATACCAGCAAAGCTGACTCCATCCTGTCTCTCCTGAGCATCCACCTGCACACAAAAAAGGCAGGAGAGCACATTATCTATTCACCAGGAAAAGCAGCTCCATCAAGAAGCCCAGACAAGGAGGCAGTTTTCCCTGTTTGCCAGTTAATATCACTTTTCAATTTGAACACTTTTGTTCCAAAAGCTATTGCTTTTTCCACATATGAAGACAGCCTGCTCCTTTCCAAGCAACATCCAAAGCTCTCTAGGAACCAGCTGGGGAATATCTTTGTGGCTAAAATACAAATTTAGTAGTTTCACCAAAGCCAGCTTTTGCCAGCCATAGCTTTTCAGGGATATCTGAGACATCCCAGTCGCATTACAAACAAAAATAATGGTCTGCAGATGTTAACATTAAAATAGTTTCTACTGTACTATTCAGGCAAAAATCAAAATAAGTTCTTTTTTTTCAGCACAACTTTAAAAAACAGGGTTGAGGGTGATTCTGCCTAAAGAGAAAGCAGCTATTGAAGTCTTTCCTGTGTCCTTAAACAGCAAGGAAGAACAAAAGAGCAACAGGTATGTTTTTTCATCTCCTCTACCATCTCAGAGCATTCTCACATCACCTTTCTCCAACCTCACCACAGAGAATCCACATCCATATCAGAGAAGGACAAAAAGATGACTTAAAAAAAACATTTGTTTTATGAAGAAAAAAAAAGTCAATTGACCTGGGAAAAAACCTTGAGACATATACTCAAGAGGCAATTTTTAGAAACACTAAGTGTTATGTAGTGTTATTTGTACACTTCTGGAAGCCTAGATGTGCCCTAACTGATCTCTGCAATGCTCTTGCAGGTATACTTTGTTGAACACAATCACAAGAGAAACCACTGCAAGCAGAAAACCAGGAGCTTCACTCATGCTCAAGGCTAATTCACTATGGCAGACACTACGCAGAGACAGAAGGGATTTAAACTCTGTTTTATTTCCCAGGTTTCTCTCTCTTCCAGGGTAAGGAAGGCTCTCCCTAACTGCTGAGCTACTGAAATGACACAGAGCTCTGCTTGAAGAAGGGAAAGCGTGAGCGGCAGCAGTCTGTATTCCCAATGACCTCAGACTTTTCCGGGCCAGCTGCGGGCATGACTCAGACGCTCACAAAGTAGCTGCTTAGTTGCATCATATTAATATATAATCAGTGCCAGTTTCAGCTTTCCTCAACATGCTGGGCTGTCATTTGTAGTGTTCAGCACCACAAACAGTTGAGTCACTGCTGAAGCAGGGCCAGATACCTCTGAGGGAAATAACCTCTGAGTCAGGGGCACGATGGATGGCGTGCTGTGCATCAGTGCAATTTTACAATTTACTTGTGTTTGTGAGTCAGCACTACAATCAGAAGTACAGAATTATGCAAGTTCCTTATTGCAAAGAGCATTTTGCACTTAGTGAGCACCAGTAATTACTTTCTTCAATTATATCAAAGTATATAAGCACCTCAGAATTGAAGGCAAGCACAGATGTGAACACATCTACAGAAGGATGCTATGGAAGATGAGAAGCAATATTCCACACACACACATCCCCCAGAAACTAAAAGCAAGACAAAAATGCCACTTGCTCCACCTTACCTGCTACATGCTCATACTGCTTGGGGTTAAAATGAAAGATAGCATATAAATTGATAAGGTGATTGTAAGCACTGTTATTGCTTGTCACTTAAGTCTGTATTTCAGGGAATGGACACTTCTGGGTACACAGGCTCTGTAGGGCTATGGCTTCTTGGGCTATATTTAACATGCTCAGGATGAGCAGTTTTGCTTTCACAGTTCTCTCGTGGAGGGCAGTAGATCCTGCTATAACTCCATTGAGATGGGCTGGAGCTTTTGAAATTACATCTCAGATTATAGGAGGCCATCTCAGATACACAGGGGGCCAAAGACCCTCCAACACAGGTCTGCAAATTAGAAAAGTGAACATTATTAAAGTAACTGATCTAATATTTACTTATTCATTGTTTGAAAGATCTCATCTAATGGAGTTTTTAGTTTACTGAAAGCTTCTACTGTATATTTAATAAAAGTACCAAAGTTTTGGCAGTGAGATCCAATTGTGGTGCCATTTTAAGAAGTCTGCACATGCCTTACAGTGGCAGCCCTTCTAGTGCAATACAGATGCCCACAGTGCTCTTTGATCTCACCTGAGCAGGTGCATGATAGCAAGCAACCTAGTTATCCCAGCTCTCTGGTGGTCTTTTTTTTTTCCTTTCAGATTTGCAGGTCTTAATTCACAAGGACCATCAAGGATCCCAGCAGATTAACAACCAAGTAAACCCTAACTCTCAATTTCTGATATTAAAAAGCCACTAGAGGCCACAGTCAGCTCACTTAGTACCTTTGCATCAACTGAGGGACACAAGATACTTCCCATTAGAGGCATTGACTAGTACAAGATACAAAGCAGAGGCAGCTCTGGATATTACAAGATATCACTGTCACTCACCTGGGTCAGGTGGCTGAGAGCTCAGCTAAGCAAAGAGGAAAACCTTTGCTTGCCTTCACTGCTATCATCTCACCCCAGGTTCCAGCATACCCTGCCACCCTGGTGTCATCTCACTTCCCCCAGCTCAAACGCCACAGGTATCCTGTCCCTCCTCAGCCACACACTGCCCATTAGCAGGGGTTCTGGGAGAGCCCTGACTTGAATCCCGTAGGTAAAACACTCTTTCCTTCCAGAGAGGAGCCCTTCTCCAATAAAGAAGGTCCTAAAAGCTTGCTTCAGACATCAAAAGGTACTAACAGGACCAAGACTATTGCTGATCTCTTGGGGGTATACTCAAGCCCAGCATATTGCTTGGATATTTAGAGTGGGTGCCAGCCAGCACTGTACTACAATCAATCCCATACAATCTGCTATAATTTTTTTTTTTAAAAAAAGAGGGATGAGTTTCTTGTCAGGTGCAGAGAAACTACTTATCTTTGATTCTAGAGCCCCACTGGCACCAGCCAGTGCTAAGGTGCTGAGAACAAGACCAGAGACAACAGTGTCAGATCAATGTGCCTTGGGCTGAGTATAACAGGAATGCATAGTCATGTGTTTGTCCTGTCCTTGTACTCCTCCCCAGTCACCCACTATCCATCACTGCTGCAAGACTAGCCAGAACTTTTATTGAAATCTAGATGTCGTCCTCTAGCTATTTTGAAAGGCCCTGGAGGTGAGGGTGGGGAACCAAAGTAGATAAAGGCCCATGCTGGTGCCCATCTCCAGGGAGACACAGTCATCTCCATGCCTGGCCCAGGTAGCAAACAGAAACCACATGAAGGACCACCAGCCTAGGTCTTCTGTACAAAATGCAAAGTTCTTTAGATCTCCTACATCATTTTCACAGCCATAGAAGGCTAAAACACAGCCTGGATTTAAATAAAATAGGGCAACAAAACCCCACAACAGTCAGCTACATGACAGGTGCTGAGAAAAAGCATTTTTAAGAGTTGGTTTCTCTGCATGAAAGAATCCTCATCAGGAAAGTCAAGTGAAGTTAATAGAAAACAATGCATGGAAATGGTATTTAGCATTAGCCACTTCAGCATGCAACAAGAAATGACACTGTTTAATTAAGAAGGTGCTTATTAATCTAACTTGAAATTTATTATTAGACAATACATAAATGGGCTCAGTCTGTTGGCAGCATCTTACATCACATAGTTGCTTTTTGATCCCACCATCTAATATAAACTACTGAACATACATTGTAAAGTTAATTAAGCACCAAGTACACCATTTCTCATTCTGTTATTTTCTGTAACATTTCAATTAAAAACCATCTTGGGCATCTTAAAATCACTATGTGGAGAATTCTGTGCTTTGGCTTGATTAATAATATAATTTGTTTTCATGGAGTATCTTCCAGCAGTCAGCCCTTACGTTAATTTTTAAGAATACCCAAGAGTATTCCACAATACTAGATTAAAATCTTGTACTATGTTTTTATTACCAGGGTAAGATACACTATATTGAAGCTGTTGCTATAGATTACGGGTAGTTTTCTCATTAAAAATTTTGGAAGCGTTCAATTGATTAATCTATAAATTACAGAGAACTCAGCACACCAAGGGAAATGTTAGATATACAAAATTTCCAGATTTCTTTTAGGGACGCTGAGAGAGTTCCATGTCTCATGCCTTCATTTAATACAATTACCTACTCCACCTCATAAGTTTAAAAAGCCAATGACAGCCTTAATATACCTTATGATATATATTTTGTGGAAAGGAACAACAGCAGCAAACTCAAATTCAGTTTCACAAGCCATACTGCAGCAGAGAAATTGTGATGAGGACAAGGGACACTGCCTACAAAGCTAGTGGTGACTTTCTCAAAAGAGCACCTGCCACTCTCATCTAACATGGCAAGGACAAAAAGGAAAGTAAAAATATATTATCAGGTGGGAATGAGCTAGAAACACAGCTAGTGGTTGGGGAAAGAGCAGAAAAGATGTCTTAAGCAGATAGAATCCTGTGTGCGTCCATCAGCAAACTATTTTTTTATTTTGATACTAAACTCTCCCTCCAGCACTAAGTCAGTCCAAAGCCAGGATCCATAGGACACCTGTTACCCTCTGTCATATTACCTGTTTTCACTTCTTCTCAAGCCTTACCACTAAGGCACAGTTCCCATGCTCTTTCCCTCAGGTAGGTACATATTTTACATTTTACAGAGCAGCCCTGCAAGCTTTTCCTTCAATCTTGAGTTCCATGGACCAGATCCACCTGGTGAGGCTAGAATTACATCTATAGCAAGGCAGCCAGGAGGACTACCAGAAAGCACCCAGCCCAAGCCCCAGCATCTGCTTACTCTTCTGATCTGAACTCACACAATGAATGGAGAGGCACCGTGGCTCTGCCAGTCTCTACTTTCCATATGAGATTAAAACCTAGAGCCTGTCCAAATGGCTGCTTAAGATCACACAGTTCCCCCAGTCCTCCTTTCCTTCTCACATTCAAGAGCTGAGGTAGTATCCCACTATACATTGCCTCCTTTCCCAGAAGATACCATTCTATCAGCATAGTGCCACCCAAGTCAAGTGTGATCGTCATATGTATTGGATCAGAGCTGTTACATTACAAGCACTACATTCCTCCCTGCCTATCCTAGAATTGGGTTGTAGCTGGTACAACACAGGAAAGCATCAATATTCATCCTGAATTTCATAGATGTAAAGGTATCTTTAAAGAGCACTTAAATCCTGAAATTCAAACACTTCAACCATTCTTCCCCAAAAAGTAAAACCCACCAATTCCTGCAGCAATGCAGTCTTGCCATTTCTTTGGGATTCCTGATTTCTTTGGGTTTTTGTCACTGTTGGAGGTTTTTTTTTGGTTTTTCATTTGTTTGGTTTTATTTTTGTTTTGGTTTGTGGTTTTTTTTTTTTTTAGCAAGAGCAGCTTAACTCTCCCACTATCACCAGGGTGCTGACCTCTTTAAAGTTTAAGGAAATACTAGTTTCATTAACAGGGAAGTTTGACGTCATTTCCAGTTCAGTCATAAATTTTCCCTGGGGCATTTGAACTGATTACTCAGTCTGTACTCTACTTCCATTTCTCATCCCCAAAACAGGGCTGAAACCTCCCTAGGCGAGTTCTGTCACCAAAGATACCTAGAGAAACACTCTAAGGCTTTTGATCTTTAATTAACTAGGTATGAAACCAAGATCTGAATTATCTAAGGTAGTCTCCTCTCCTCCTTCCTCTCCCTGGGGAGCCAGGGGGGAAGAATTTAGGTCTGAGCTCAACTACAGTAAACACGTCAGTATCTTCAATTGCCAGCACATACTACTACACATTTTCAATGTCTCTTACATTGCATTTGATATCCCAGTTCTTCCTGTAATGCATCAGACTCATAGACAGTATTCTAATGAGCCTAGAGGAGCTAGTCCTTGCTAACATGTTTAGTGGTAACTAGCTATTACTTGCTAGCCATCACTTGCTGTAACTGACTCCACTGAAGAAACTAGAGTGAAAAGGGGAAGTAACAGTTTAGAGAAAAACTCTCAGACAGCTCGTTATTTTTCTTTCACACCCAAAGTAAGTTTTGCCCTGTGGCAGCATGATATGTAGGCCCTGTTTGCCTTGTAAAGACACACTTCGCTTCCATCTGCCAATGGTTGTTTTCTATGGCTCTGGTAAAGATACATGGACATCAGGAACATTATCTGACATCATGGCCCAAAATTAAGATCATCACTAATGACATGTCCCACCCTTCACCCACTGAGCTATGCAAAAGCCTCTAAAACATGTATTAAGGAAAACTTCTTATTCTTCCAGCCAGGAGAAAGAAGGTAGAGCTACCATTAGAGGAAGAGTAACCTACCAAAAGGCTCACCTTTTCCCTACCTCCACAATTAAGGAGAAGAACCTGTTCTCTTCTCCTCAGTCACCTTATCTACTTTCTCATTTTCCTTTTCCAGCTATTTATCCCTTTCAAAACACTCAGGAACATAAATATTTAACAGCTTTCATCAAGACCTACTCCAACTGTGAACTCTAGGTAATGGTGAATTCAACGTGTATCCAGCCCAACAACTTTTAATGATGCAGGCAGTCTCCTGTTTAGAATCACATTGTATGAACACATAAAACAGCACACACAGCACCTTTGCTTCCTTTTTATCAACACATCCCTAAGAACAAGTGCTGGAAAGCATAGCCTTTATGGACAAATGGTCTAGCAAACCTCACACAGAGTAGGTAAGTGCATTTATTACTTTTTATACTTCATAATATATAGCCAAAGAAATAAAAGTATTTTCCTTTTTAGACAGAAGCTGTAGGAAAGAGTCTACCTTAGAAAGGCAAAGGGCCTGCATTCATGTATCTGCAATACTAACTTCAATCAGTCTGATTTTGCTGGGTCTGTTCTGGAGATAGAAAGCTTTCCCAGGGAACTGCACTTGGAATCTAAGTGATAATGGAGAATAAAATTAGTGATCTGCTTTGGATTTTCACCTAGATGCAAAAACATTTAACTATCTATTTTCTACTATGCAATGCAGATACCCAAGTATCACTGTTATCATGGATTATAGAATTTTGTACCTTATCCCCTGACAAAGCTTTGACATTTTAACTAAGAGCAACCAATCTGAACAAGACACTGCATCAAATTAAAGGTTCCCTGTCACCTAAACACATAATAAAAAGTTTATAAAAGCTATAAAGTCAGAACCATAATTATTGACAATATTTACTTAAACACACGCCTGCATTTAACCATCTAACACTGCATACTTCAGAATGAAGCATGTTTCCTGCTAATTGACTTCCTGCTCACTGATATCAGGTATCCAGAGACCTGAGATTTATTTGGCTTTACAAGGTTTGAAAAAGGTTTAACAGTTTTATTCATTTTATATTTTATACTTTCACCCCTTTCGCACCTGTATGAGTTTTTTTAAGCCTAGACAGTCTTTGCAGAAAGGCATGTGTCTGTGCATATGCACAAATATTTGTACATGCAGAAATATATACAAGTATGCAAGAGCTCCTCTGTACGATTGTGAAAGTGTGTGATTATACACATGCTTTGTCTTAATATTTAAGAATGCTATATCACCTCTTTCATAATCTGAAACATGGCTGGGAGAAATATCCTCTTTTTTGACTGTTTTATGTTTCTTGCCAAGTTTTACATTTCATCCGCATGTACAGAGCTTCAAAGAGGAGCTCCTCTGAACAGATTCTGTTCTTGGCAAGTTATTTCAGATGGAGGTTAATAAGCTATTAGGATAATTTATTAAAGCTACACTACCTAGCCTTTATTTACTTGGGCTTCAGGGGCATTTCTGCAAAGTTTTTGAAATCTGGTTTGCGTAACAAGATCCCACTTCAACTAGTATTAGATACTATCACTACCCAGGTTGCCAGGCTTCCAGAACACCAACAGTATTGCTGTAAAAATACCCTCATTTTCTACAGCCTGGTTTGTTAAACTAATCAGCTAAATTCAGACTGATATGTACAGTTTTGTTCTACATACTCCAGCAGTCACTGAAGTCTCCTGTGAGACCATTAACAGGTGCTGCTCTTTTGCAGAGTACCCATGAAAAGCATCGCTACAGCTCCCTTTGCTCCCTGTTCCCACTCCTTTTCCTTGAGTAGTTATCTCCTAGCCACTGAAAGACCTCTCCTTTCTCCATCTCTTCCCAAAACGAGCTTCACCTCTCCTCTTGCAGCCCATGCTCTACCTCTCTAGGAAGAATTGCTGCCTTAGTTTCTGTTCCCTCCCTGCAAGCTCACTGTCCTCTAACATTGCTCCCCCTCCTTACAAGCATGTCCCCACAGTGGAAAAACACTCACACCACAGCCTGCCATGCAGGTGGCAGTTTCCTCCTCTCATTTAGATGCAAAAGCAAAGCACAGCTAAAAACTCTTTTGTATGTTAGAAGAGGCAGTCTGATAATTTGAAAAATATCAGTAGTCAGAAAATAAAAGGCACAAACGACCAATTAATACTCCTTTTGTCTTCTATAAACTGAAGACAGTATTCCAGGACATCCAGGCAAGTGGAGCAGCTGAGTTTAGTGGTGTTTCTGCAATTATTTTTTTGGTATTCCAATCAGAAAGATGCTGAGAAAGAGCAAAGATTTTTCATAAATATTTTAGTACAAGGCAGGCAGAATAAAGTGGCCACATGATGCCAGCATTGTCTGGGAAATGGGAGAAGACTCCAGTCCCAATAAAAGTGTGTGTGGATTAGTTTCTTTTTCATTCTGACCAGGGGGCTTTTTATTTTCTTTAGTGTGCACCCATCCAGCCTCCCACTTCTGTTTTACATTTTTTTTGCTGCATCCTCTTCATCCACCTTTTTTACAGCCTGCTTAGTCCACCCTGTGAAGAGCATGAAGCCCCCCTTTTTACTCTTCACGTACTATGAAGTCTCAGCAAGCCTATGCTTAGCCATATTGCAGCTCCCACCAACTCCACAGCTTGTTTCTCCTTTCTGCTTCACGTAACAAGCATCGACTCAAACTTCCTGCTTTTGCACACAAGGAAATCCCACTGAATGTTACATTGCTACCTCATTACCCGAGTTCGCTATTAGCCTAAGTCTGATTGAATGTTCAGTATGTTACCACAGGCTACTACAAATTTTGATCTGGATTAAAGGAAGTGAGAATAAGGATGTTTATTCCTCAAAAATATCAAGTCCCTCCCCACCACTATTTCTCACTTCAAAACTATCTTTGCAAGAGTATACAAAATATATTCTTGCTCCCTTCCATGAGACCTTACATTCATCTGAGATGTACACACACTTCCATAGTTTCCCCTCCAGCATTGAAAACTTTCAGAAAGTGCAAGACAAAAGTGGAATCATAATTGCTTAAGTTGGAAAAAGACCTTCGAGATTGAGTCCAACCACTACCCTAGCACTGCCAAGTCCACCACTAAACCATGTCTCTAAGCACCACATCCACATGTCTTTTAACGACCTCCAGGGATGGTGACTCCACCACTTCCCTGAGTAGCCTGTTCTAGTGCTTGACAACCCTTTTGATGAAGACATTTTTCTTAATATCCAATCTAAGCCTCCCCTGGTGCAACTTGAGTCCATTTTCTCTTGTGCTGTCACTAGCTACCTGGGAGAAGAGACCAACACCCACCTCACTACAGTCTCCTTTCAGGTAGCTGGAGAGAGCAATAAGGTCTCCCCTCAGCCTCCTTTTCTCCAGACTAAACAATCCCAGTTTCCTCAGCCACTCCTCATAGGACTTGTTCTCCAGACCCTTCAGCTTTGTTGTTGTTCTTTGGATACACTTTAGCACCTGAGTGTCTTTCTTGTAGTGAGGGGCACAAAACCGCAGAGTATTTGAGGTGCGGCCTCTACCAGTGCTAAGTACAAGGGGATAATCACTTCCCTAGTCCTGCTGGCCACTCTGCTTCTGATACAAGCCAGGATGCTGTTGGCATTCTCAGCCACCTGGGCACACTGCTGGATCACATTCAGCTGGTTGTCAAGTAACACCCCAAGGTCCTTTTTCACCAGGCAGCTTTCCAGCTGCTCTTCCCCAAGCCTGTAGCATTGCATGGGATTGTTGTGACCAAAGTCCAGGACCTGGCACCTGGCCTCATTGAATCTCACACAACTGGCCTTGGCCCATCAATCCAGCCTGTCCAGATCCCTCTGTGGAGCCTTCCTACCCTTAAGCAGATCAACAATCCTGCCCGACTTGGTGTCATCTGCAGACTGACTGAGAGTGCACTTGATGCCCTCATCGATAAAGATAATAAACAAAACTGGTCCCAGTACTGAGCCCTGGGGAACATCACTTGTGACCGGCTGCCAACTGGATTTAACTCCATTCACCACAACTCTGTGGGCCCAGCCCTCCAGGCAGTTTTCTACCCAGCAAAGAGTACACCTGTCTAAGCCATGAGCAGCCAGTTTCTCCAGGAGAATGCTGGGGGAAACAATGTCAAAGGCTTTACTAAACTCCAGGTAAACAACATCCCCAGCATTTCCCTCATCCACTAAGTGAGTCACCTTGTCATAGAAGGAGGTGACAAAGGAATATCGGGAAAAGCTCCAGCCATGCTCAAAAACCAAGTGGAAAATGTGATCTGCAGGCCTTCAATTCACAACTCAGCAGATGCAATTGCATACACAGTGTGGGTTTTTCAGGTAGCAGTGGGCTGCCTGTGTAACAACCAGCCCGGTGTTTTATGTCACTAGCCCAGTGGCTGAGCCATTGCACTTTCTGCTTCTAGTCTTTCAGCATCAGAAACTTGGTCTCTGCTCTGGGACAATGACCTAAAGAATTCAGAAGAGGTTGTTACATTATTACACTTACATTTAAAGGACTTAAGGTGCTTTTGTTTTAAACGAAAAAGGCAAAGCACTTATGTGTCTTTTACCCAGTGATACCCAGCAGTTAAAGATTTTTTTTTTTTCTCCCCAAGCATTTTGTGCATATGCCCACACAAGTACAATCTCTAGGTGGAAGAGTTGTATCTTACATTTTTAAGTGCATTTGAGATACACTGATTGGCAGACCAGCTGCACAGCTTGCCCTACCCAAATAAAACCTCCCTCCAGGGTCCAAAGCTGTCATTTAAGCTCCAGACAGAAGCACACTTGTCTCCCCTCCCTCACTCCTCAAACAGGTCATTGCTTTGCCTGCCCTCCCTCCTCACACCAGTATATTGAAACGGAGCAGAAGTAAATCTACACCCACTCTTTCTAGGAAGAAACATTAGCAAATTAGTCAAACAGCAGCAGCATTTCAAATGTCACATGTGTTAGGGAATAAATACACAACACACAAGTCTGATACATCAAGTACCAGCCATGTCACTCAAGGAGAAATATTTCCCTCAGAAAGCCTTCAGCAGAGGTTAACTGGAGTCCTTATTCAGTTGGATCTGCCAACACAACCCCAGTATTCATCACTCCTCGTACCAAGTGAAATATTTTCAATTGCTCACAGCCATGCTGAGGTCAGGCCTCACAGCCTGGCACAACAGAAGTTGATCCCTGTGGCCTCAAACTCTGGGGAATTGTGTCAATGTAGATTTCAAACATGTGTTCAAATTCCCATCACAGCAACAGAAGGATGAGCATACAGCTATGTGAGATATATTTACCTCTATTTCGTTTCATTTCCTCAGTACGTGCCCTAACACCATAATGAAGGGGGCTGTTTCAAAGAAGAAGGTGCTGGACAGAGCTGGTCAACAGCCATCTCCAACACTCCCAATCTGTTAGCTCGTCACACAAGTGGGAAAGGCACCTGCCTCAGTGGAAGAGACAGATCCTCCACCCAGCTGGTTCTCATTTAGTGTTGCCACCAACAATGACCAGTTGCAACACTGATTGCCATAATACCACAACCCATGGTTGCAACACCTTTGAAAACACAAACAGCACATTATTTTCTGTTTCTTCAATTAAAAACCTCTATTCTTTCTACACAGTGGAATAATCCCATATTAGGACAACATTATCAGTATAAATTCAGATAGGACCTTTATAGCTGGTCAGAGCTCTTTGGGCAGAGTCCACTCCACAAGCTGAGCATACAACAAGGTGGAAGAGCTGGATTAAGTCACATAAGGCAAGAGAGGGCCAAGCCTGGGTATTGCTCACCACCAGGGCCCTTTCCTAGCCCTCCCACTGGCATTGGTGGGGTATAGCAGCACAGCTGCTCCTACCTCTATCAGCCAGACTGATGAGCAGGAGGGATGTCCATGTCCTGCCCAAAGGCACCAGCTTACAGCATGAACCAAATCACAATCCTTGGAGGTCTTGGGTGCCAAAGTGCCAGACTACCTGTTGACCTCAGCTTTGCCCAGTGTTTTGGGAAGCCTCACCATTTTTCTCCAGCCCCACCATCTCAAAAACCAACCAAAAAAACAACAACAACAAAAAAAACCAAACCAAAACCAAAAAACCAAAACACCAAGCTAGCATGCCTAATTTCCACAGTGCTGCAACAGGCAAGTGTGCTTTCCTATAGATGAGATGCATCTGTTCTGGAGGCAAATCCCACATTTCCTGGGGAGCCTCAACATACAGTTATGTCAGAGAACCACGCACCAAAGCCAAAGAACCTCCATGTTCCTTGGCTGCTGCTTATCATTCTTTCATACCAGAGTACAACCATGGGCTCTTCTTCAAACATTTTTAGAAGTTAAAACCACAACCAACACTCAGGTTTAACATGCTAAATATCTTCTGCCCCAGAGGTGTATATCCATCAAAACTTTATTTACTTCATTACAAATAAAGCATCTCTGCTATTTGATTTACCCAGACATGCCTGGTTCAAGATTTTGAGTGTTTGAAACAACTTCACCTTTTAAGAAAACTTTTACAGTGTTGTCAGAGAAAGGAGGATGGCTGTTCAAGCAGGCTAGATGATCCTGTTCCATGTAAGAAATCTGAAAAAGGGACACGACTGAAGTGTCTGAAGAGTATTACAATCACTTGGACCTCATTGTCTAGCACTCAGTACCATATAATGGAGGGTGCCAGTTACGTAGGTAAAGAAATGAGTTTTGCATCAGAAATTGCATCGGTGTATAGATCAAAATGCACAGGTGCCAGCATCTACCTTTTATTCAAGTAATGAAGAAGAAAACAGAGAGCCTATCTTACTGTGAATGTCTTTGAAAAGTTCTGTGCTTTTGTCAGAAAAAAAAAGCAAATTTGACTAAAAGTCACAATACAAAAAGGTCATCACATTCCCATTCTCTGCAGGAACTGAAATTCAGTTACACCTTACGATATGAATCTTTGGTTATTCTAAAAATCCCAGAAATGCAAAACGGTGCAAGAAATTTCAGGTAATTTTTTTGTTCATCATACTTCCTAGCCTCAACTGTAGAGCTATATCTGCTTCAACACCTCTGTTTTTCTTTTAATTCACCAAATTATTCCTTGGAAAAATGAGCTAAATGCAGAATTTCCAGTCTTCACTGGATGCTGGATAAAATGCCACAAGCTGAAGAAATGCTGACCTTCAGTGCTAAAGGGTTCAGTCTTGTTATTTTCCACAATCTCCTCTTGACGTTAGAATTTCCATTTACAACTGACATTTTTCTAATCTATGAAACTTAATTATTTCAAAAATTCATATCTTGGCTACACTATGGCTTTCAACAACATTGAAATGGAGAACACTTAAAATGGAATTGAAGTGTTTTCCAAACAATTATTCTGGTCCACATAGTTACATATCGTTATGCTTAATGTTATGACAAGTATCTATCATCTATTGTACAAAAGCATTTATTAAATGTGTATGTTTTCATACAGCTATGTGTCAGCTGGCTATTTGCACATGAAACATGACTACATTGGCACTGGAAGAGAGTTAAGTGTCCCTTACTATATCATGGTATTGCTTCAGTTTCCTGGCAAAGATGCCTAATAAAATGTAATCTGCTAAAGGAGCTTTGCAGAGTCTCTAGAAACTACTTTGCTTTTATAAGTGCCTTGGCAAGTCTTTGCTAGTAAAGCCAGAGGAATGTAGATATGTCTGTCTGGATTCCTGTGTGAGTTCATGTCAGCATTGATTTAGCTTACAGGGTGCCAGGAGCTGGGACCATGTTTTGTTTGTGCATCACTTAGAGCAAGATCACAGATCCATAGCGCAGAACAGTAGCAGTGTCTGAGAGCAGAGGCCTCCACTTTGTCCTGCCCAAAACCCATCTCTGAGGCATTGTGCACCGTCTGCAAAGCAACAGTGGGCTTGACTGGGTCACTTATGCAGCCAGTGGCCATCCTGTATTAGTGCCAGGAGCTGAGCCTCCTGTCACAGCCAGCCCAGCTCTAAGGGTTGGAGATCACAAAGGTGATGGAGAAGGGAAATGGGAAACACTGCATTGTTCACAGAGGTTATTTGCTGTTTAAAAACTTGACTCATGGGGAGTTCCCTGTGAATGCAGAGAAGACAGTAAAACCACATGACCATAAGACTGTAAAAACCCTTAAGCGCACAACAAATTCCTGAATGACTTTCAGGAAGTCATGTTATTGTGGACAACCCCTTACAAGAATATTCAGGAGCAGCAGTAACACACTCACTTGCCTCACTCTTTCCACCGTGGTGTCCATTTACACAGCCACTCTTGGAAACAGGACAGGGGCCAGGCAAGCCAGTACAGCTGTTCAGGTAGGCTCACCATGGCGTTAATGGAAATACTTGCCCAGAAGAGTTCCCAAATCTTGACATTCAAGTGAGTTCCATATGCCCAACTTGCATACAACACATGGGCAGGGCAGGTTTAAATAGATAAGTACAGTTACATGAGGCCCCACATTTAAAAGGGCTCCATCTTTCCCAGATACATCCAGGCCACACTATGCCAGCACAATTTCTCCCCCCACCACCATGTGCTAGATAGCACCACCATGCACACTGCACATCTGCTGCTCTGCCTAGAGCTACCTGGACTGACAAGCTCATCTGCCACCAAGAAGGGTGTTTTTTTCACTCCAGAACTAAAAATCAGACAATATTCTAACTCCAGGTGAACAAGCACACATTGATTTGTCTTTTTAGGTCCCTCAGCATCTTCATCCAGCACTAAACCATTTTGCATGTCACATGTTAACGCAGGGAATGCGTCTGCTGAGGCATGATTGTATTGACACTGTTCAGGACAATTAAGAGGCAGTATTGATTATTCCTGTCAGAATAAATTCTTTTGACTGGCAGTAAATCCAACCAGTTTCAAACTGTGAGCTGAAAACCCTGGAGCATGACCCAGTTATTTCATGCTTAGGTAGAATTTGTTTCTACAATTTACAAGATGTATCTCCACCATTTTTGTGGGTATGCTGGCTGCTGTGGCCATGTGAATTGCTGTCCCAAGTGCCCCACAAAGGAGCAAGATACCCTGGGGCCATACTACCACAGCATTGTATACGCACACCACTTGCTCATACACTCTCCTACCCACTAGCCAGGCAGCAGGTAAGGTGGCCAGCCTCAGAGACTGAGACAACCAAGAAGGACTTTGTTCATA
The DNA here is from genome assembly GCF_036417535.1 of Chlamydotis macqueenii. Taxonomy (NCBI): domain Eukaryota; kingdom Metazoa; phylum Chordata; class Aves; order Otidiformes; family Otididae; genus Chlamydotis; species Chlamydotis macqueenii. The sequence goes on along the minus strand of NC_141556.1, from coordinate 94,847,698 downwards.
GTCAATTGCAGTGGAGTAGCCCAGGTGATGTAACAAGGGTGACACATCAAGCTGTAACCATTTTATGTGGGCACAAAGCATTTCTTGTTCCTAGAAACAGCCCTGTCACTACTTGGTTTGGAGCAGCATGAAGAGACCCCTGAGCCAAGACAGCCCTAGGCACCCATGTGGCTCAGGCCTGGCTGGGATCTGAAAGCCATCCAGCCTCACATGTGCGGACCCACAGCCCAGCAGGGCCTTGCTGATACAACAACAATGCCTCCACAGCCAGCACCAACTCATGCAAAGCCAGCCAAGACATCTCTGCAGACATGGCCTCATCATGCCCATAACTAGGGAATTCTTGTCCTGCATTAGACATATGACACCACCAATCATTAAATAGGACCTCTTTCTGAAGGTTATGGTTATGGATAAGCCTACAATATTTAACTGTCAGGAGGGCCTCCAAATCATCATTGATGAACCTTTTGTTAAAAAGATAATTGGTGCCAGCTGGAACAGCAAACTCCCAAGAGCCACTCACTAAGCAGCCAGCAGGCAAGCAGCTTTGCAGCACACCATCAGACAGATGAAAAATTGAATATGAGCCAGCAATATGCTCTTGCAGCCCAGAAAGCCAATCGTATCCTGGGCTGCATCAAAGTCACAGCCAGCAGATCAAGGGAGGTGATTCTGCCCCTCTACTCTGCTCTAGTGAGACCTCACCTGGAGTACTGCATCCAGTTCTGGAGCACTCAACACAGGAAAGACAGGCACCAGTTGGAGTGGGTCCAGAGGAGGGCCACAGATGGTCAGAGGGCTGGAGCACCTCCCCTATAAGGACAGGCTGAGAGAGTTGGGGCTGTTCAGCCTGGAGAAAAGAAGGCTCCAGGGAGACCTGATAATGGCTTTCCAGTACCTAAAGGGGGCCTAAAGGAAAGATGGGGAGGGACTCTTGATCAGGGATTGTAGTGATAGGATGAGGGGTAACCGTTTTAAACTGAAAGATGGTAGGTTTAGATTAGATATAAGGAAAAAATTCTTTACTGTGCAAGTGGTGAGACACTGGACCAGGCTGCCCTGAGATGCTGTGTATGCCCCATCCCTGGAAGTGTTCAAGGCCAGATTGGACAGGGCTTTGAGCCACCTGGTATACTGGAAGTTACCCTGCCCATGGCATGGAGGTTAGAACTAGATGATCTTTCAGGTCCCTTCCAACCCAAACCATTCTATGATATTAGCACAGGGGCCTGCTCCTTTCTGGACAGCAAAGGAGGAAGCAGAAGTGCTGACTTGGTCAGGAAAAAGAAAAAGCAGCTGGTCACAGCTTGGTCAAAGCTGGAATTTTTTTTTTTTTTTTTAAATCAGAGGGAACAATGCATGCTGTGTGCATCAGTCATGTCAGCCACCCATGTGTAATGAGCCAGATAGCAAACTCTTCTGAACACTTTCTAGACTTACTCAATTCACATCCATAAAAATAGACTTTCTCTAATTCAAAAGATACACTAGCTTCCATGCATGAAATTAGTAAAGCATTAAATATTTCTGAGTTTACTTAGTAAGGAAATAAGTGGTCCTGCACTGGACAATTTCCCAGTAGGGCAGTCACATTATCTTTTGGAACAGCTGCTCCAGTTGACTTCTTTCTAGCCCAGGACCAAGTCAGCACAAATAACAATCTAGAACTTTACTCTACCAGTGAGTGGAGCTCTTTCTACATAACTAAAGCCAAGACAATCTCCATCTGGTATTTGAACCAAGAGTATAACTCATTCCTCTTTTGTGCCAAGTGTTTATTTTGCCCCTCCCCTATTATATGTTCTGAGAAATATCAGTCTTCATTACAGAAGATTTTTAGCTTTTATAAAATGCTTAAGTAAAAGAACAAGATTGCTGTTGCTCAAGAATAGCAATCCATTCTTGCTGGTTTTATTGGTATGAGTTGGTTGACATCAGTCTACAAAAATGAAAGTTTATGATACTCTGCAAGTGCTACACAGCAACAGTGTTTGGTATCTGTACAAGGCTGGATTCTGGCAAGCTTGCACACTCTTTCTCACCAAGGAGGAATAGATGATGTGCCTATGCATGCAGTCCATACAAAGGCAAAACAGATGTTTGAAACCATGGTGTCATTTCAGAGACAGTCCCCACACGGTGAAGTGTTGCCTCAATAGGGCAGTTCAGCAAACCAAATCTCCTTCAGCCATGTGTCAACAGTAATACTAGCTAAAACACCAAAGGCCTAGATGAACCCCTTTTTGATAGTGACGCAGCAGTTCATGTCCACCCCATGGAGGAAGGAGCTCTGAGAGTCTCCCTGAGCATCTCCACCTCTGTCCCCTTTTCCTCCCAGCCCCACTCCAGATTTTGTGCAAAGGCCCATGCCCTAGCAAAGCATGGGTTGAGAGCACTTCACAAGCAATCACCCACTCTATGCAACCACTAGCCCTATGAAAGTGGCCACATTTTACAGCCCAAAAGCTGAGCACAAGTTTCCTAAAGCCAAGCAACAGCATGCAAAAATGTATGCAGACACACTGAATGTTAAAACCTCTGAAAGAATCTCTGTCAGGAGAAACAATCACTGCAACTCTATCACAAATTAAAATGCTACAAATCATAATAGATCTGATAATTCAAAAATAAGTCCATGAAAAAGCTTTTACTGTTCTTCAAAATCTTTCCATAATGATCCTTTGGCATCCAGATCTTTTAAGTAATAAAGAGGGGGCAGAAGGAAATTAATTTTGCTTTTAAAAATATGCTGTTGAGGAAAGAGTGCATTTAGGCTACAGTTCCCGTACCCACACCATGGAAAAATCCATAGTATATACCAATATAGCATCTTAGGTCAAAAGAATTAACAACATGAATGAATAGGTCATAGTCTGTTTAATGAGAAATGGGAGCAGGAGAGCATTTGGATTCCAGTCAACAAGTAGAGTCAAGACAACTTTAAGCTTTGCTCAAGGAAAGAGGTTAAACACTCTCAGGAAACACCTGAAGAGTTGATGGAAGTTACAGTTTTATTGCCTCACTGCAGAAGACAGATGATCTAACACAGGTCAGGCAGACCTTTACTCTGCTGTGATTCTGGATAACCTGCACTTCCCTCTCACATCATCCCTCAGCCCCTCCACTGATGTTTCATATCTCAGTCACGTGTTGTTAGTAGATTTCCAGGGCAACAACTCCTTTTGGACAAGATTAAGCAGTGATAATACACTTGAGATAATACAATGCTTCCTCTGACAAAGGGGACATTCTTGAAACCCTAATGTGTTATTTTGGTAGAAGACTTCAAAATATATCTAAACATCAGTATATGCATCAAGCTGTTAATTTGATCAGTCACCTTCACAGCACTAGGCTTTGAATGACTACTCTGACATTGTGACAAGGAGGAAGTGCAGATAAATTCATGAATTCAGAGTGGGCAGGAAATAACCAGTGGAGAAATGATGTCTCTGGGTTTACTTCACTAGTCAGTTAAAGAGATAGACTGGGGGGTAGGGCTTAATGAAGCAAATTTAGAGTTACATCCATTTTTTTTAAACTATTGCTGAAAATCAGAGAAAGTTTCTGATCCTGTAGACATCAGAAAGTGCTGTATTCAGCCTCTTCATTTTGCTTTATAGCTCCAACCAATACAGAGGATTTGCTCAGGCATTACAAGAAATCCATAACTTCACTTCCATAGTCCATCTCTGCTGGATTTGGAATAAATAAAAGGGGATGTAGACAAAAAAAAGGTAGGGGGAAATCACACCCTTTACTCAGGAGATATGACAAGAGCGAGGCAGTGCTTACCAGGGATCACCAGCATCCTGCTCCCAGGCAGCCCTGGCAGCAGCTCCCCTGCAGCCCCCCAGACCTCACCTTGTGGGGTCCTCTCTCCCTCCTGAACCCAGACCATACAAGCCTCCTCAGCCTCCCACATGCACTTCATCAGACTGCTGTAGCTCCCAGCCACTTATTACTTAAATAATTAAATATTATTACATTTAATTAATAAGTTCCCTCAGAAAACACACACATATGCACAGGCTTTCTCCTGCCACCCTGTACAGGTCAATAGATTACTGGCCTGAACTGTTTTGACTTTCAAAACTTGCCGCCTGATGGGCTGTTCCTGGCAGGGCAGGAGTAGGCAGCAGTTACGGGAATTCATGTCAGCAAAGCCATTACTTAACCCTGCACTGCTCACACCCTTGGCTGCCTGCCTCTGAGGTTCCTCCCTTCGCCTGCCCTCCAAGAAAACAAGAAAAAAACACCACCAAAACGAAAAAGAAAACAGATAAAAACTCTTAAGGCAGCAAGCAAGAAGATTTTGTGACTTGAAGGACCATTCATGGGGAATTCAACAAAGTAAACATGCTGGAAAAAGCTTTTTAGAGTAATTGACAACTGGGGAGATACAAAGGGTTGGAGCTTGCATTGGATGCACTGTTTCTCACTAAAGAATGTAAACATAGATTTTGAGTTGTAGTTTGTTTTTTTTTTTTTTAAAAAAAAAAAAAAAACAACTCTTTCTTTCTGCCCAGGGACCCAATCTTAACCAAATCAAGGCTAGTACAGAGATGTCAAAGCCGTGATTCAGAAATACTGGTTTTGAAGTTCTTGGCTCAGACACCGGCTTCCTGCATGACCTTGGGCAAGTCATTTAGCCTGTGCTGCACTTCAGCTTCTAATCCATAGGCGAAGACAATGCCTTACGGGCAAGTTATGAGGTTATTAGTGACTGTAAATAGCTGTGATGATGGGAGGCAGAGATGTGATCAAGGAGATAGGGAGATCCACCTCCTGCAGGATCGTAATCCTTTGGGGATTCTGTCCGAGATCAACCCTCCCATAAGTAAAATGGCCACTGCCTAATCAGCACTCATTTCTAGTGATGTTTCAGCCTCTCATACTGAAATTGCATTTATTGTTGAAATATGGTTAAATCAGAATAAGATGGACTGTGGGTTCCTCCCTATAGAAAAAGGTTCCCCAGCTGCTGGGGAGAGAAAAGGCCTTGTCCAGCTCTGTGGTCTTCACCTTCCGAACTCCATGCTCACTTTTCATACCTGCCTTTCTCCATTCCTCCTCCTGCTAGAAGAAATAAACATCCATAATATCCTGATTATAAAGGGTGGTTAAACATTGAAGTCTGAAGGCTAGTAGGGAAGCAGATGCCATTTTCAGGTTTAATCTGTTCAATCTCCCAGCACAGGGAGCACACTCTAGAAGAGCTGGCTCCTCTCCAGCACAAAGGAGGCTTCCTCTATATTTTATTAAAAAGGAGCAGTCTTTCCTTCAATAAACTGTTTTGCTGAATAACTTTTCTGTCCTGCTCCAGTTAGGAACAGGCTCTACTAATTTGTAGCTTCTGAGTTCTAAGCTCTTTTTTTTTGGCTGTACATACTGTATGATTAATCAGTGGGCATGTTTATAACCAGCAAGGATGTTTTACCGAAAGAGTTATGATACATGAAGTCATAAATTGGGGAGAATCCAGTAGCTAGTTGTTAATTAATAACTTCGCTCAATTGCAGGTTTTTGACCTTCACTGCCTTGAGCTGGAACTCTAAAAATAATCATGTTTGATTTCTCTGCTTTTGTTAGTTTTAGCAAGCATCCCAACTTGTGCTTTTTTTTTTTTTTTTAAAGTAAAAAGGAAGTGAGTGAGAAGACTACAGCCCTACAATCCACAGCACACAATGTGCTATGCTGACACAGCATGCCATTTGGGAACAAAACCTACTGCAAGTTATAGGATCATGACTAATGTAACATCATTACTTCAATGATGGTGTTGACAGAGGCAAGAAAACATCGCTAAGTTATAGAAAACAACTATTTAAGTTAAGTTAAAAGGGATGAAGACATTCCCAAGCACAAAAATACCTTTCAGATTTTGAAACTCCAGCCTTCACTTGACTGAGTCACTGATCAGTCAATGGTAAGGCAGGAAGAAAACCCACAGTAGCATTTCACGTTACCACTTTGAAAGCTTAGTAACAAACCAGGCCAACACTGCAGTAATTTTAGAAGATATCACCAGAAAGATGAGCACAGCATGTGAATTGCACTTGTTTTTTCAAGAGAGCTTCCACTAACATATGTTGTTTGTATTTCTGTTCTGCCTCGCAGACCTCATGAGCAGCCACAAAATAGTTGTCTTTTCAATTTTTGTATTCTCTTGGACAGTGTATCTTAAAATCCTAGGCCAAGCTTTTGGGAACAGCTAATGATTTCACTGCTTTCCTGAATGTATTTTAGAGGGACATAAGTTGTACAAGCTGAGTACCTGAAAATCCACGGGTCATTTTTGAAAGTGCTCCAGCAGCACAGCATCACCTTATTTTGGAGCTCAGAATGTTGTGCATCTTTTTAGCTTCTTTTATTCAAAGAATCAAGAAAAGAAAAAATTTAAACAGAAACCCAGAGACTTTGGCTTGGTGCATTCCTACACTGTTCGTCAGTGAGGAGGGTAAGAGTGCAAGAGCTGAAACCATGGGCTGTGCAGGAGGTGTTGCAACAACAACCACATTCATTTCAACGCCCCAGGCTTGCCCTTGCTCCCAAACAACTCCTGTACGCACCACAGCAACTCTTTCACGAGTATCGGTCAGGGGTGGTGCAGCCAACTTCTAGTCTGGGCTCTGCAAAGAGGTAAAGAGGGAGGGGTAACAGGAGCCACGGGGCTCCCGGAGGAGCACAGCCACTGTGCTCATGCTGGCACCACTATCAGGAGCCCGGCACAGGGGAAACCTCCCTTCCAGCGCTGGCACGGGGCACCAACGTACCTGTTCCCCACTGCTGGGCAGGAGCGTATGTGCATATCCAGACCCTTCTGCCAGTGCACTGTTACTGTCAAGAGGGGCTTTAGCAGGAGAACTGTGATTAGTAACCCTCCTCTTCCCCGCTTTCACAGTGTTATCCCACCCTGGCAGATCACAGCCCGAGGCCACCAGGACCCTGCGCTGCTACCTGCCATCTCAAGTTAGGAAAGCTAGATGTTTCCTTCTCCTGCCCCCACCTCCAGAACACAGACAAGTAAAACTAGCCAAGTATGTGTCAGCAATAAATGGAGGTGATTAGGAGCAGCATACCACAGGCAAGCACAGAGTAACCCTTCAAAGACATGGGAACACCTCAGCAATTTAAACAAGATGCTAAACACAAGGGTGATTTCTCCAGAAGCAGAAAACATGGGGGAAAAAAACCCAACCGTTCTGCTGCTTGCTGTTGTGTTTATATCTTGGTTTGGATTTTAGGCTGAGATCATATTCATAGGATAATGTAGAAAGCCCCAGGCAAGCAAACAGCAGCAGGAGAGTTTACACTGGAGAAGGGAGGAAGAGCACCTGGGAGAGGGGAAGGAGCAGTTGCCTTTGTAAGCATAGGCAGGATACATGGATTTGATGAGAGACAGAGTAACAGAAAGCCAAATCAATCCTCTTCTGTTTAGAAGGCAAGCACAGAACTCCCTCCTAACCATAGCCAAGCAGCACTCAAACAGGTTTATCTTACACAGATAGTCAGTGCCTGGGCCTGAAAGATTTATTTGCAGATCTGTGGACCTAACAAGGGTGCAAATTAAAGCAATTTGAGGAGTCAGTCCCATTCCTGCTCCTGTCCATAAGTTAACAGGCTGACTAGCTCAACTCACTGTCTTGAATCACCACTACAAAAATGCTTTGTCTTCCCCAGGCTCTTATCAAGTGTTCACTAAGGCATGTTAAGAGTATCCTTTTTTTTTGTAACAAAAACAAGGTCCATGTTCCAAACACCTCTTAAAGCAGGAATTTTTGTGAGAAGGAAATAAAACCATAATTGCCCAGTGACAGCAGTTATCTCGGTTCATAACTACTACCAGTTCAATGGGTACAGGCAAACACTAGAGGTGGCTCAAGTTAACTAGCAAATACTCCTTTAGAAGCCACACGGATATAAATTAATTTACTTCTTCACAGATTGCTTAGAAAAAAACAAGGGCATTCAAGAAACTGCAGTTAAGCAGACTCAAATGATTCACAGAAACTCAAGAAAAATTAAACAAAAGTGCACTGAATTGTTGAACGTATCCGCAAGCACAGCATCAGCACAAGAAAAGGTACTTGCTTCCTGGAGAACACTTGCAGAAATGACAAATAACCATACCTCTTCATTTTGTTGCTTTTGTCACCATCTCCTCTCGGAGCCAGAGAGAATCAACATGCAAGTATCCTCTTGACCACAGCCACATGGGACAGGTTCTATCACAGCTTTCTGACTCTGTTCTGCTCTCAAGAAAGCAAAGATGAGGCAGGGCATTTCCAGGCCTTTTATACCTCAAAGGAGGCACTCTTCTTCACAGGTGATTCTCCCTTCTGCAGCACATTCATGCAAATATCCACAACCTTTTCCAACTTCCTCAGCCCCACTACTGCCTTCCCCTCCTGATGAAGCCCAGCTGGTCCACTTGGCATCCTTCACCTCACTTCATTTAAAGAAGCAGCAAAGCTTACTGGTGACTTACTAGCAAGTGGAAATAACAGTGGAATAATGGGAAAGAGAGCCTGGAAATGCTCAGCCTTCCAGAAAAATCTCATGCCATTAAAGCTGGTGCCATTTTACCTGAGTTGGAGGTGGGTTAGCCTCCACAAGCTGTATCCTAGTTTGCTGGAGTCAACAAAACCAAGTTAGTTGACTCCAGTGGATGCAGAATCCAGCTCCAAGGGAGTGTAATGAAAGATTAGCCTGTCTTTTAGCACATACTGTTATAATCCAAACAGCACAAGCTCTCCAGTCCATGATAAACTGTCATTTCTGCTTCTCCCATCTCTGGGTCTTTGAATTAATGGTCAGAGTAATTAACGTGGCTTGGGAAAGAGAAATCTGCTAGCAGTGATGTGTACTCACAAACACACGTGCTCATGCACACACATTAAGTAAACTAACAGGGCTTAGCATCGTAATGATAAATACCAAAACAATCAGCTATGACAAAGCAGTTTTTAATACCTTCTGTAAAAAATAAACAGAGCTCTCAGGTGCTGTGTGTCATATCAGATGTAGAAAACAAAGGTACTCATGACTAAAGCTCATGTCCACTGACTGGAGAGCCTTAATAGTCAGCCACACCTGAAAACTGGGCTGGAGAATAAGACACACAAAAATTTACCCACAGGTTCTGGTACACCTCTGGCAAGTATCAAAGGTCTCATGATTTTTATGATTTTTCTTAACACTGCCAAGTACCATGCAATTAAGACAATCTGGACTCTCATTAAAACAAAATTAAGTTCCCGGAGCTCAGAAGTGCTTCAAAGCCGGTATCTTTTAAGAATCAAAATCAAAGGCAAGTGAAACCTGAGTGTCTGAAAACATCTATGTTCAGATCAGTCTCAAAGTTTTCAAAGGTCAGCTTCTAATTTGTGTGTGTGTGTGTGTTGGTGTTAGAAATACTGGATTATGCTAGCATTGTGGGATACACACTCATCACTGACAAAGCCCAGAGCTAAACAGGCATGTGAATGAGAAAGTGTAGAAAACTCTGCCAAATACCAAGGCCTAAAATCATAACAAATATGGAGTTTGTTTTTCTAGCCCATAAGAATTGCCTGCCCCCAGAAGCGTAATACTGAGAGGCCAGATGTGCTTCCATACTACTGCTTGAACATCCTAGACATGGGTAGAGGAATACTAGAAAAAAATAACCAAGTCCACAATATACTGGTTGTTTAGGAGCTGTGAGTCAGCCAGCATGAAAACTGATATTAATCAGTACATGCGCAGAAGCATAAGCACAGGACAGCTCAATCCACTCTTTAATCTTAGGTTTGATGCTACAAAGTGCTTGTGCTTGCCCCGATACTAAAAAGCTCTGACATTAACTAGAACCATCGTGTGCCAGCGTTTCCCAGCACTCCTTGTCACACAAGGTCCATTCACTTTTCTAAAAGTTAGCAGGAGCAGGATGCCTGCTTGCGCTGCCTCTTTCCTCTCAGCAGCGTGAATCACTGGTGGTGTGAAAGTCCAAGGCTCCCTGGCCACTGCCAGATGTCTGCATGGCGTGCCCAGTGTGCCACGCGGGCAGGTTTTCTGCTGCACGCCCCCATCCCTGCATCAGCTCCTCACCACCAAGCTGCTGGCACACCTCCCCTCACAAAGCCTGGCCAGTGAAACCCTGAAACCCGGGGAAGGTCTGAGAATGGGGAAGCAGATGCACACAGTGGTGGCTGACAAAAAGCCAAGGACACTTTGGTTTTGCTCCCAGTAGGAATTTCTTCAGTTCAGCACAAACACTGACACAGTCATTGAAAGCACAGAAATGGAAACTCCCTCTTGGGTCATCTTGTCCACTTTCCTGGAAGCCAGCTCAGAGAAGGAAGACACTGCCCATCTAACAGTTGTTGTATGGCTCTCAGATATTTATTTATTTACACTATATATTTGTTTTCAAATAAACTTCCAAGGAGAATCAATCAACAATCACACAGTGCCAAATTGTCACTATTAATACTTTCTCTAGTCATTTCTTCAGTCTTCTGTGAAAATCCAGATGAAAGGGAGCTCTTCCCCTGGGACTCTGCTCTCCAGGCTGCCCACAGCTGTCTCATACTCTATGATTTCCTTCAAATATTTCATTATTCCCAGTTGCACACTCATTTGCTTCAGAATGGTAGTCATCAATGAACCATTACTTCAGTAAACATCTTCCTAAACTAAAATTTTGGGGGTTGGTGTGGTGGGCGTTGCTTGTCTTTGTACATAATCTTCTAGGCTCCCAAGCACTGCTGAGGTCTGTCTTTCATGTCAGTGCAGAGTTGCCGCATCAGTAGCTTTCGGTTACCTGGATCAGAGGAAATGGAGCAACCTAGATAAAGCAGAACATCAGATAATGCAACCCCTAAACTCATTATGTTTACAATAGTAACCTACCTTTGCCAAAAAAAAAGAAAAAAATAATGTTGGATATTTAGAACCTGAAGAGTCATATTTCTGCCTGGAAGATCTCTGCTGTGAGGGAGCACCAGCAATAGTGCTGGTCAGTCTGGACGTCTCAGTCCAAGCTGCTCTATGCTGGCAAGGTGAGTGCCTCTGGATTTTGGGACATCCAGAGGCTCTGGCAAAGCAGCTGCAACTGCTCTCCCCATTGCACTGCCAGATGTCAGGAAACCCATGGCAGATGAACAAACTTACCACATTTTGGGGAGTCAACAGCCATATGCCCTGTTCTTGCTCCAGAAGGGGACCACAGGTGAGAAGGATTTTATAGAGGCAGTTTGGAGCCACTGCCCAATTCACCCGGAGCAAAGAAAGCCATTGCTCCTTGGCATGACTGCAGCAAGGACACATATGTAGAGTAACACACCTCTACCTGATAAGACTATTGGGCCCTGTTACTGTCATCCTATCGTAAAACTCATAGCACCATCGTTACGTCCCATACAGTGCTATGCTGGGGTCCCAGGAGAGGTTTGAAGGAGAGACGGGGCGTGCAGGGGTCACAGCACCCACAGGTAGCACAAAGTAGGGGGAGAAGAGGACCCCATACAGCCTTGGTAGGATCGGAGTGGGATTTAGTGTGCAGCTCACCCTGCTTTTGCTGGGGTTTGAGCACATGCATTGGCAGGGACAGTGCACAGAGGTCAGCACCACGGATGGCATAACCTCACACAGCGAGGCAGCAGCATGGGAATCTAAACCTCGGGGACATCTCCCTTCCTCATGCCCGCGGCTGGCAGGGAGGCCGGCACCAAAGCACCTATCTCCTGCCTGGCAAGGTCATCAGGGCAGCTTGGCAGGAGCAGGCTTAATTCATCCCTCCCAACCACAACTGGAAGATGCAGTGAAAAACCAAGCAGGATCGCCACCCACGTATCCCTGTTTATTTTGGACAGCAGTGACAGAGGTTCATAGTTTGTTTTAGTTTCATTTCCCCACGGCACTGAAAAGTCCCAGCGCAGGGACAGGCCATGCCAGAATGGGAGGGTATTTTCCAAGCCTCCAGCACGGTCTCCTCCAGAATAATGATGTATTTGGCTAGGCAACAGCACGGAGCCTTTTCCTCAGCCAAGCACAGACGGGAAGGGGTGTCCAATGTCCAGCCCCACAGCTGGCTGCGGGCACCCGCACCTCTGACCCGCCGAGCCCATCTCCCCCGGTGCCTGGCCTGATGCACGGAAGTTGGACTTCTTGTGCCACTGAGGGCCAGTGGCATGTGCGGTCCACGGCCTTGGTCCTCAATGCTGCCAGTGCCTTCTCCATCCACAGGGGCTGCCAAGTCAGTGCTGCCTAGTCGGTCAGAGGTGGATTTTGGATGAGACTCCTCAGGGGGTCCAAGACCATCCCCAGCCAGAGCTCACTCACTCAGGGAGAGCACCAACTGTGTTTTGTGCAACACCAGCCACAAGCAAACTTCATCAGTGAGCCTCAGGCTTGATTACCCAGCCTAACAAATTCCACAGGCAATCCCAGCCTAAGAGAAAGAGAGGTGTGGGACAATTATTTTCTCCCTGTGTCTTAGTAATGCAAGGCATAATGCCCAGGGAGAGGGATTGTGCTAGTAAGCTAGGGCTCATGAAAAAAAGATTTTATCATCTTGTGCTGTGAGAAACTGAGTTCAAAATATTGATGTTTTCCAAGCTTCTCTTCAGAAGTAAATGAAGAATGCATGTTAGTGGTCTCACATACAGTCACAGGGATGAAAACTGCTTCTGAACACACCCAATTTTTGAGAAAGCTTGGGATTTTATGACTCAGACCCTTTTTTTTCCACCCCCACCCCTTCACCCCAAAATGAATAAACACCACTTGCAGTTGCTGCGTGAGACAGTGTGTTTCCTTCACACATCATGGATAAAATCCACACACTGCAAGGCTAGGATATGCACAGTTAAGGACATTGTCCTTGCTGTAACTTCACACCATTTTGGTAAACTCAAAGAAACAATATTCTAAGGCAAACATTGTACTTGTTATTCCAGCATATACATTCACAGCAGGTTAATAAATACTTTCTGACATTTTAATAAGAGCTAAATCAGTAACAGGAGATAGTTACAGAGACAGCATAACATCATCTTGTTTATAAACATCCGTGTCGTGTTACCAAAATGACTTCATTGTGGTCTGGATCGCTTTTGTGAAGGGGATTAAAAAGATGGGAATACATTAGTTTCCATTGCTGGTAGCAATAAGCAACAATAGCAACTCAAACATAAAATGCTATATTGTGGTAAAGGTGGCAAATTAATAGAAAACAAAGAAAAGTCATCTTGGTCTAATATCCTCAATCTCATTCCTTTTAATTTCTGAAGATATCTGCACTAAAATGATGCCTGATTTTTTTTTTTTTTTTTGAGATCAACCTGTCATGCAGACAAATTTTGAGACACTGTTTATTTCATGGTGGGGCTGACTGAACTGTGGTCCTTGCCACGGGTGGGGCAGGATGCTGACAACTTACCACCTTCTTCAAAATGGAAGGCTTACCTAAACTTCGTGAAAGCAAAAATAAAAATCTGAGTAGGCCATCTTGCACACTGTTGATACCAGTGCTTTCACCTAAAGCCAAATGAAACTTGGGCTAAGGTTTAATGGTCATTATTGTCCTTGTTCTCCGCTTTCTGTTCCATGGTCTCCCTGCTCAGAGGCAGACAGCGTGCGTTATCCTGTGTTTGTTCTGGATTTGCGAAATATTATGGTCATACCATAGATCACCTTCTTATGTCTGTTATTTGTGCCCTCACTAATCACCACTTTGTAGACTGACACATGTTTTTATGATCTGTTATGAGAAAATTTTGCGCATTATTCCATTTTCCTTATCCTGGTCTTATTGACAAATTTCTTGCTCCGTGATCATTACTCAGAAATACAAAGTAATAATAATCTCTGTGAAAAATATTTACAGTCTTTGGGCTGTTTATAAATTTCTCTTAATGGCATACAAACAATTCACATCGCAACTTGATTATCTAAACTGCCCAGTATTGCTTCTCTTTCCTGACTGAATGCAACTCGTGTGAATGGGAGGTGTTCATAACCACGCTGCGAGGCACCACCACCACCGGTACAGGACAGTTACCCAGATACGCACAAACAAGGAAATATCTCTACAAGAGGGCAAGGCAGAAGATCCTGCGGTATGTGAGGATGTCTCACTGACATCTAATCACCAGCATGACTGTTTGCCTGCAGGTGACCAGTTTATTTTTTTAAAGAGAGCAGTTGCACCCAGCACATGGTTGCTGCATGTGGAGGCTGTAGCTGAGGGACAGCAGGAGGTACTTGAGCCCCCACAGCCTTTCCAAACCCTTTGAAGATTGGCCAAATTGCACAAAATCCTGAAATGACTGGGAGAAACAGATGTGCAAGATGAGTATACACCTACCACAGGATAGAGGAGAAGAGTTTAAGGGAGAATGCAACCGGTGAGGGGCACTGGGACCAGGACGCTAGAGGTACCTGTGTACAGGGCAGCCAAGCAGCTCTCCTTGGAGGAGGCTGAGCAGTTTTGTAAGATAGTGATGCAAACAGGGCTGTGCTGGAGATGTGCACTGTCACCTGTGGTGCTGGTGTGTATCTGTGCTTGCAAGGGGACAGTCACACAGGCAGACACCTCAGCCTCCACCCCATGCTCTCCACAAAACCCAGCAGGGACCCGGTAAGAGGGAAGGCAGCAGGTTTTAGCTCCCTGCTTTATCTCCAGCCCTCCGAGAGCTGGCTCTGGCATCAGGCAGTACAGCCTCCACAGCTGCCCTGCCTCCTCACACCATCCTGCCCCGCATCGTCACTGCCCTGCTCCTGCCACCCTTCCCAGTGGGCAGTGGGACATGGAAGCAGTCTGGTTTGGAGCAGTTAAAGGGTTGTGAAGGGAGGGGGCACAGGTCTCCCTTCCTTCCCTCTCCCCTAAGAACTAGGTCGCACAACATTGGCAGCAAAAGGAGAAGAGAGAAAACGGTCCGGGCCTGAAGGCACTGTCCGGGACTCAGCAATGCTATCTGGATTCTGGCTGAGACCTTCTGTTTATTTAGTTTATCAGATACTTTGGTTGTCTTTGGTTTGCCTTGTTTATCATTCTAAAATATATATATAACATTCTAACTTACATTATTCACTGTTACAGGTCTAATCACACCCAGGGCAAGCTCTTTGTTATTTGTGCCTGAGTGCTATAAGGAGGTTTATTTGTTGGTTGAAACCATAAACGCTATCCACCCAACTATTGCAAAGGGGAAACTACAGCTTTGCAAAAGTGAGTATAAAACAAACAAACAAACCAAAAAAAAACTGATCCTGTCCATTGTAACAGCACCTTTAACTTTTGAACTGGAACAAGAGATCCCATTTAGGAGTCAGTAGGGAATTTGGGCTCTGTCATGCTTGCCAGCATCTATCCCAAACCCTGAGTCTGTCGGGAGCCTGCCTGTCCTAAGTCCAAGCACATGGTGGTGTTTCCAGAGCTGGAGCTCAGGCACGGATTTGGGAGCTGACCCGCTTTGCAGAGGCACCGAAACCTGCAGAGACAAAAGATGCAGATCTCTGAGCATCTGTGCGAGTACCAGCCCGCTGCTCTCCCACCCCAATCAGAGTGCCAGGCTCAGGCAGGAGAAAAGTGATAGCATCACCTGGAAAATACCCACCGCCCTAGACCCAGTTTAGGCGGTTCGGCCACCATTGGCTGTTGAGGTAAAGGTCTGCAGCTCTGTTAGGAAAATTATATACCTGAGAGCTGAAAGGTCTGGGGGAAGTGCCTGAAGCTATACATGGCTTTCAGGCAACGGAGTCTCCAAATGGCACAGGGGCTGCTGATTGCCAGCACGTGGCCGTTATTCATCGGTAGTGATGTTAGCCGCCAACGTGGCAAGTTTTGAGGGGAAGGCTCATGCAAAGCGACATGGGAGCACTGGCAGAGGCACTGTGCCGAGGAGCTGGGGCATGTGTGAGTTTGGAAAGGCTGGGTCCAATCCCCAACAATGGCATGGTGACTGGGAGCATGGTGCTTTGGGGAGCCTGCGGCCCATCGTCAGGCAGGTTTTCCCTAACAAAGCACATTCTCTTTTCTCACCACTTTTCCCACAGCTGGCAGGTTTACCACTGAACGTGCTTCCCATAAAACAGAGCTCTCCCTTTTTCCTCTGAAATGCACTTGAGGAGTGTAAAAGTGGCCTGTCAGGTGACTAGATACCATCAGAGCCTACAAGGTCGTTTGAATGCAGCTTTGATCCAACCTCTTCCTATCTCTCACATCAGTGTCTGTCACGCAGCAAGGTTTGCTGCAGGCCAGCTGTCAGAAAGAACAAGGAGACGCGCTGCTCCCGCCATGGCGAGCCCAGGGCAGAGCCTGTCCCCTCCACCCTGCCGACACGACAGCCCACGCAGCCAGCTCCTCACCCACTGCTACCAGATGAACTTCTGTTACACCTGGGTTTCTTTTTAAAGCAGATCTTTCTGACTGAACTGGATTGCAAAGCCCATGTATCTGTTTACCTGGCATGTAAGAGAACAAAGGGAAGAGGCTGGGCTGATTAATTCCTCACCTCGTGTGTAATTTAGTCCAAAAAACGCATTGTGCAATGGCTCAATAGGAAGAAAGCTGAGAAGCCATGGCTGAAAATACAGCAAAACAAGTGTAACTTTTACCAGCACTGTCTGGTCTGTGTTTGTAATAAACACAGAGAGCCCTTGGCAAGGAAGTCCATGAAAACAGTTATAAATAGAAACTTGCTTCCCCTGTTAACAGTGGGAAGCAAAGGGGAAGGCTGCAAGTTTTACAAGGAGTTGTAATTAACTGAAATCGAGAGCCAGCGGCTCACAGCCTGGTCAGATCGGCCCTGCCAGCGCAATGCCAGCTGGCGGAGGGTGGTTGCTCCCTCATTCACCCTTGTCCAGATCAGGAACTGCAGAGCTGCCAGCACAGAGGCAGCCCAGCGCTGCATGGGCACACAGGTGCGATGGCTGATTTGGTGTACATGCAGCCTGTGCAGGGCTTACAAGGGGGTGGGAGGCCACAACGGGGTCACGTCTCCTCACCTAAGCCTTGGGAGCAGCTTACAGGCAGGGCAGGTGTGCAGTCAGGTCTCCCATACTCACCCTCCCTGCACAGGGTGACCGGCAGCCCAAAAACATCCCAGGTGGAGCCAGCCCTTCTGCTTTCATGCCTTCTTGAACCAGCAGGACAGGAGTTAATAGGGCATGAAGCAACAGTGACAATACTTTGCTGAACAGGATTTCAGTGAGCTTTCCAGTGCTCACAATATATGTTATTGCTCTCCAGGTGCAGCTCTGCTCGTTAAGCCACAGAAGGCTTCACTGAGGTGGTTTCTAAATGCCTTCTCTTTTTCTGCTCCCTTCTTCATAAGCTCAAGAAGTGTTAGTTCACACACACCCAGATTATTACACAATGGCTGTGTTGTTTCAGAAGCAATCAAACCAGTGAAATCAATTTGATGCGATTATAGATGGAAGTTGGGAGATCTTGTGACAAACAGCAGAGACAGGTCTGTGTCAAACTGAAATCTCCACCGTGTTATTATAACCTTCACTGCAACATTGGCTTTGCAATTTAACTTCCAGATCGGAGTGTAAAACTCCAGTAAGGGCATGAAGCAACTTAATCCTGTTAACAGCGTTTTGTTCTGAGGGTGCCAATGGTGGAGCACAGGCTGCCTTAGCAGAGCCAATTATGAGAGAGGCCAGGCAGATCGAGACAACAAAAACAATAAATTCTCAGTAAAGATCTCTTTGGAGGGAAGGGATGTGTTTTCTCAGCCTGAATCCTAATTCAAAGAAGCAGGAGGGGGTTTTTGAAGGCAAGCAGTTTCCTGACATGAGAGGCTCACCACAGGCAGAAGCACCTCAACACAGGTCAGGGCATCGGGCAAGATCACGCCTCTGAAGAGCAGCAGCATCCTACCTCAGCACACATTCAGGATTTTTTTCTCTGTAACTTTCCATCAGCTCTGCTTTAAGCCCAGGTCTCCTTCATTCAGCCACCGTGTTGCTGAAGAGTTGAACAGGAACTCAGACATCCCTCAGCCGAGTGGACTTTTTTGCATGAGGAAATACCCTAGGCAGGAAGCCTGGGAAAGTGATGATGCTGCCACTGGTGCCCAGGGTGGCTGAAGGCAATGCTGGCACAAGAGACCACATCTCTCTGACAGGTGAAAGGCTGCACAGTTTGAGAACTGCTGATGTGTGCTCCAGATGGGGTAGCTCGGCTGTGCTCTCCCAAAGAGCGTGCAACTCATCATTCTATCGGAGAGCTGGAATTGAGAAATAAAGAATCTCCTTGTTTCCGCTCCAGTTACTTTGAACCTCACTGATGCCAGAACACAGACTTGCATCTCTCAGGTACCTCAGAAAGAAAGTTATTGTGGCAGAAGACAAAGATGTTTTTAAAAATAATTTCCACATCAGTTCAAGTAATAATGCAGTCATGCGGGTGTTATATAACTGATATTATATTCTTTGTAGCTTGCTTTTTGGAAGCTAGGTATAAACATTTCCAGCATACATACTTACAAGAAATATGCTTGCGAAGCAAGATTACTTCCTATGAGAAAAAAAAAACTCAACACTCTTCTCTTTAAATGGGCGAACATAATACATTTCCGCTTCCCATACCACAGTAAAGGCTTTCACATGCATGTCACGTACACACAAATAAACATTCACATGTGTAAGATCCACTACAATCTAAAAAGGAAAGTGCCGTAAAAGGACCCTGTAGTAATTGGGCAGCACATCATGATGTAAATGAGTGTATCTCAGGAAAGCTGCAAGCCTTGTTGTCTTGTTTTGCAATGCTAACCACATGCAGACACACACACACAGAGCAAACTACTTTCATGTTAGCTCAGTTCTCCTTCCATAAAGGTTGGTGGTAAAGCCCTCCCTGACATCCCTCAAAGGCAGGGACTGATGAGGTGAGAGCTGATGAAAGTTTTGAATAGGCAGGGAAAGTGATGATTCGAAGAACTTAATTCCTACCATCTTAAACAAATGCTTGTTTCCCTGAGAAAACTCATCAGAGTAGCTATTCTGAGAAAAAGCTCCTTTCTTCTCCTTGCCATACCCTGTCCTCAGGACAAAAGGATTCTTCTGGCATGTAACTACTGATCTCGACTGCCAGTATGGGCAACAAAAAGGGATATGTAGTTTTAGGGCACTCCTTGTCTCATCCCAAAGTAAATGTGTAAAGTAGGCCAGATGAGTCCCTCCCTAATAATGTGTCTTTCTCTCTACTGGTGGTAGAAGGAGGCTACCATGATGAGCTCCCATGTAGACCTTGGAATTGGACAGTGCCCTGCCTGCATGGCTGAGGGCAGGAAGGAAGCATTGCTCTCTTGTCTTGTAAGAAATTTCCTGTTCAGCTCTAAATCCAGATACTAGGTAACCCAAGGACACAAACAAGAGTGCACGTTCCTCCACCAAGAGAGCTGAACAGGATCAGTTTTTTATTTTGCCATACATCCTGTCACTATTTATCTATAGCCAACCTCCACGGTCCCATCATGGAAAGAGGAAAGGGTTTCCTTCCCAGCTCCTGCATCCTTGCTGCAGAGGCATTTGAGCATGAGTTTAATACAGGGCAATACAAACAGTGAGCTAGTCTCCTTTCCAGTTCCTTTGGACATTCTACTTCATGCTTATCTGAGGACGTGCCTTGTTTCTTACTAAGAATTTTCTTCCTCTGCTGCATAATCACTTCAATAACTTAGTATATTCCATATTTACAAGGATTTAGGCCCTTACTTTCATTACAGTGCTTGAGAGACTTTTCCAGAACTTAAGTCTTTGAATAGTTTCACTAATTTCATGCCTAA
The DNA here is from genome assembly GCF_036417535.1 of Chlamydotis macqueenii. NCBI lineage: Eukaryota > Metazoa > Chordata > Aves > Otidiformes > Otididae > Chlamydotis > Chlamydotis macqueenii. The sequence continues at coordinate 94,827,905 of NC_141556.1, read as the reverse complement.
ACTCCCTCATTATCAATTTCTAGCCAATTGGGTTTGTGCCATTAGTGTCCTTTCAATTAAATTCTGCTTTTCCTTTGCAATTTTTGCCCTCTCCCTGTTCCCAAAAATATGTTTATAAAGAGCCATCATTAATGTTTCCAGTTCCAGAAGCCAGCTTCTTTGCAGAGTTCTTCCAAAGGAAGACGCGCTGTTCTTCTCACACGAGTAGCACCTGTTCCCATTTAACTGACTAATCATTCTGGAGTACGGGTAACCAAAGCTATATAAAGTATTTCATTGAAGAATTCCTGTAGAAATGTCCCAACACTTTCCTGTCTTCATGCAGAAAAAATCCTCACCTGGTAATCAAGTTTACCATTATCTTTTTTTTCCAGCTCAGTGGCATAGTGGTGGTTATGGCACCCTCTCACTGGCCCATAAACCTAACTCTCTTTCTTCCTTCAGCTTGTCCCATCACAATAGCAGCTGCTGTGAAAGGAAAGTCAGCCCTAGAGCAAGTGTCACTGCTGAGCACTACTTGCAAAGCAGGGACAAAAAGAGCCTCAAAGGCCCGAAAGGTCAGACACTGGAGGCGATGCCCGTATTAGATGCCAGGAGTCGTGCTGAAAGATCTGGTGCTCCAGAAGCACACCTCCCTCCACCAGCCCCACGGTCTTTTCACTCCCCACTTCTCAGCCCGGTTTCTACCCCAAAAAAGACATGGCCACAGCTGTGCCGTGCGTCCCTGCCAGGCAGACAGGCACCTTGCCTGGAGGAGACATGACCTCATGCCACCTCCTCTCACGCCTTCCCATGGGTTTCCCCAGGAAAAAGGATAAAGTTAGCATGTGTTGAGATAAACTAAATAAACACAGGTTTAAAATAGAGCCTCACTCCCCCCTTATTTCCTCGCCAGCCCGTGTGATTCAGCCCGTAGCACCTTGTTTGTTTTGCACATTGAGAGGCCCTTCTCTCCTCTGCAACGAACGAGGAAAGCACCAGGCATGGCTCAGCCTTTCCAGCACTTCTGCTCCTCCCTGAAATGCTGGAGGTGTTGCAACATCCTGCCCTCAGCCCCCCGCTGAAATGCTGCTGGGGTACCTAGCTATTCCTTGAAAAGGGATGAGTTTTCCTAAGGCTGCAGCAGCTGAAGGGGCTCGGACATGAAGAGCAGCATCAGGATGCAGATAGCCTAGGTCCCTAAGGCGCTTCAGACAGACAGAAAGACAGAGGGAAAGACGAAGTGCTGTCTCAGCTGGCTCCCAGGCTGTAACATCTTTTGATAAAGTAGCTCTCACCCCAATAAACTTTCTCTAGTTTCAATTATTAATTTCTTTTATATCCGTGCTTTCCACCAGGATGTGATAAAGGAGGGTGTGTAATTATAAGATCCAAAACCAGTTGCCCTCTGGGAACTTTTATGTAGCCTGAGAACAAACAGTACTTTTGGTTTATGGTCTGGGTTCTCGTCAGGAGAAAAGAAAAAGAGGGTCTGAGAGGCTTTTCCAACTGCTTTCCCAAAAACCATCTGATTTTATTCCTCTCTGTGGAAAGCATTTGTGGGTTTTATGCTGAGGAGCATATTCACCAGTTCTCAATACAACTCACACCAATGTGAATGGAAGTTGCTGGTTTTTTATAAAGGGGAACAGAAGTGTGAAAAAGTAAAATATTTAATTCCAGTTATAACTGCAGGAGTTTTGTAATGTCATCAATTTTCCTTAGTAATATCCAAATATCTTTTCTTGCTGTGCTCAAGCCAATATCCACTTGGGCTTTCATAGGAGGAAAATAAAATAGATGTGAATTATGCAAAGCTAAAAAACCCAAATCAACCACTATACAAGCTTAACGGTGCATACGGGCAATCTCATACAAAAATATCTAACCTATGCCATTTTCCCCATTAAAAGGTAACGAGGTGGGGGGAAAGAACCACAATGAGATTATTCATAGAACTGGGATTCTCACAGGAGGTTAGATTAGCCCACAACATAGGCATCATCAGTGTGAATTAATGGGATTATTGTTCCATTGAGGAAAGACCCCGTGTCTGATCCTCGGCTAGATTAGCAGTGCTCTGTGCACATCAAAGGAATCGTATCCGATAGGCAGTGCTAGCAATCCCAGCTCACTCAACCTTTTTCTAGTTCACAAGAAAAACAAATGCATTTACAGCAAGCTACTAATCTTGTTCCAGCCTACTCTCTTCCACCCCTCACCAGTCCTAATTCCATTAATTAAGAAAGGGAAAGCTGGACAAGGTGACCTCTGTTATACAGCCCAACAGCCTGGACAAGTGCCTTCCAGAAGGAAAAGGGGCAAGGAAAATTTGCCATCAGATGAGGACTTGCGAAATAACTTACAACTCTAGATGTATAAAATTTACACATTTCATACCTACAACTGGTAAGGCACAGCTAGTGACAGTGCTCTGCATGCTGGTGGTGTTTTGGTAGCTGAAATACAGTGGTGAGCAGGACTTCCAGTGTCACACACATCAGAGAAAATCTTGTTAATGTCATGTTGTGTGCAGCCTTGGCACAAGGCTTTCAGCAAGAGCTTTGAAGTAAAGCATGTAAGTTATCCCTCTCAACAACACGTTCAGGAGGATTAGTGAACCTGGGCCACAGAAGAAGATACTTTTTCTATCAGAAAGTATTGTTTTATTCTGCTTGGACCTTCTGTCTCCTAAGACGGAGAAATGAGAATAGCCCTGGGGATGCTGTGGCTGTCTCTCCACTGACTTTTCAGTGCCACCTTGCTGTCACTCCAATGGCAGGTGCTTTGCTATTGAAATACTTTCAGGGCTAAAGATCACCACCTCTTATTCATGAGAAGTGATGTGTTCAAACAAGCATGCCAAGGGCTGGGCAGCAAGGAAGCTATAAAGGCTTCCCTGCATAACAGCTTCTAGGTGCTTTGTGGAGTGGTGGAGGAAAGTTTGGTTTTGCTCAAGCCCAATATCTGTGTCTGGTTGGTCACCAGAGGTTCCATCCCTCTCTGTCCATCTGACACATGGGTGACTTCGCTGTAGAATGCTGGCACAAGGATCTTCTGCAGCACAGAGGAGAGTCATCCCTGGCTCGTGAGGCTGCCACGTCTCCTACCTCTGAAACTCAGCTGGTGGCCACCTGCTTGCTGAAGGTGGCCCCCTGGACAAGCTGTCATCAAAGAGAAATTCCTGATTAGCAGCTTAGAAATTCAGGTTGTGCTGGTAGGGACAGAATTGGGCGCTTGTATAAATAGACTGGAAATAGCCTACACAGGGGAGAGGGGGGAACAAAACACAAAACAAAACCAGAAAACTTTTCTATTGCATTTAACCCATTTTTCATTTTTTTTTCCCTAAGGAAATGAGGTTTATGCAATCATGAGCTGTCTCTGGGTCTCTTCACACATCTGTTCCCACCTCCCACCACTCCATCACCAAACAGCCAAATTTCACTGAGACTGAGCTTTCAAATACAGCAATTTCCTAAAAGTTTCTCAAGGAGGCAACCAGTGACAGGAGGGAGAACAGCATCTCCCAGGTGCCCTCATCCAGGGGAAGCGGCATGGAGCCGTCCCTGGCCAAGCAGCAGATCTCCAGGATGCTTCTCTCCAGCACAGGAGCCACGTTGGCTGGTGCTTGTTCCGTCCCGGGCCCCAACATAGCAAACCACAAGATGAAGAGCTGTAGGAAACCAGGTTTCACCTGCTCTGGAAATGGGTTACGGAGAAGCGCATCATGACCCGGTTGCAAGCACTCACTAGGTACATGCCTGTACAGCAGAGTGGGTCACCAGCAGGAACTGCTGAAAGCACACATCATGTGGGTTTCCACTGCACGGTCTGCTTCGTGGGCAGGCATCTCGGTTTCCTATGGCTGCTCACCAAATGCTCAGGCAAGAGGGGTGCCACAGTGCTTTTGAGAAGGAAGCCCTCCAGCTGCATCTACATCGTGTGGTATCCAGTTGTTTTAGTGAGAAGAAAAGGCATGGGGATAGGGGGAAGGAGGATAAGTATTTACTGAGAAGAAGCACAAGAGAAGCTGGCAAGTGCCTGGCACCTATTAAACAGCCACTTCCAGTCTGCTGCTCTTCAAGCCCATCAGATGTAAAGAGCCATCCCAGGGAAGGGCAGGGCAGGGCGAGCGCTCCTGTGAACAGACAGTCCTGCAACAGAGGAAAATTATTTTGGAAAAGGTTTTGGAAGAGGCTCAATAACTGCCATACATGGTATGACACTGCATCCAGCTGCAAAAAAATCCCTAATTACTGGTTAAGACCTCCTAGGAGGTGCTTAGAGTAGCAGATGGAGCCATTTCTCAGTAATTTTTATGGATCTGAGTGACTCTGGCAGCAGGATATAGTTACTATGGAGTTGCACTAGGTTATAAAGAAGAGCAGAAAAAGATTTGTTCTGCAGCAGTTTTTTTATTACTAGGGTTTTGAGGGCTACAACACAGTGACGGCTAATCTTCTGCCTCCACGCCTAGGAGCAGAGATATCAACAGGGAGGGCCAAAATTATAACCAAGATGGTGGAAGGACCTGAATACGCTCCTGAGCACACCAAATCTATGGGCAGTGTCTGAAGCCATGGGTGGTCCTTCTACCTTGCAGGGAATGGATCTGCTTGCAGATTAGTTTTCTTTGAAGAACATTAATTCTGAATGGGCCATTACCGCTGCCAGGATGCTGAGGGGTGCTGTAGATCGCAAACAGGATATGACTGAGTGTCAGAGCCTACCTCAGATTAACGTCATCCCATGTCACGCCCAGCAGCTCCAGCACAACAATCAGTCTCAGTGCAAGAACTGTGTGATTTCTCTCCTCTCTTCCACATCCATCCCCTCGAAAAATAATGGCTGGAAATTTTAGCCAGAGGTACTTGTATATGTAAGTCAAGCAAAAGAAATCGCATCCAGTGTTGAACCTCAAAAAAAACTAAACAAAACCCAAAACTTTCCTGAAAACCTAATGTCTATGGTAAATCCACACCATCCATACGGTTTTTCAAAACCTGTGCTAACATTTGCTTTGAAATAAAAGACTAGGTTCCCTGGTAACACAGGACAGCCCCTGGTAGATGAAGAGGCATCAGTCTCTACCATATCAAGCTAAGGGAGCTCCAGTCCTTTCCAACCAGCCACTTGGTGAAAACTGAAGTACTCAGGTGCGGGGGAGGAGAAACGAGACTCAGTAGGCGTCTTAAGTAAGCAGGTTTTGTCAACCCAATGTGAAGCCAAGTGTTCTTCACTGTTTCAGCTGATGCATGATTTCCACTGCTGTCTGAAAGTTTTCATTTTCCATTTTCGAAGGCTACAGATTTCCATCTCTTACCCTAGGAACTGTTTCAGTGGTTTATTATTTTTCCAGCCCCTTCTGATTTGCTCAGAAAATAGAGATAGGCCAGCTATAATAAACTGTCACAGGATGTGCAAAATCTTCACAAGAAACAAACATCTCCAGCCTCCTGTTGCACCCACAATGAAATTACAATGAAACGTTAAACAGAAACCAGTCTGGTGTGTGTTGGCAAGATCTAGTATAAAATCTAAGCATCCCTTAAGCTTTCTGACCACTGTTGAGAAGTACGTCAGCTGGCCTCTTCTAGGGATAAAATGTCACTCAGATGTATAGCACTATTTTGAGATTACCAAAGCCTTCAAAGGACAATATCTTGCCTCTCAAAATAAAGTTATGAGGAACGAAGTGCATATAAATTGTATATTCTGTTTTAAGAAGGGTGCATGGACTTTGTTTATCAACAGTTATTCACCATTATTTATAAATTCCCAGAAAGAAACGCTGGAGGCATATTCATCAGCTCATTACATGTCCTTCTGAAACAGCCCTAGGCAGCCTTCCCCTCTGGCCACTCTCCTGGAACTCACTCAAGTTAATTTGGCAGCAGAACCCATCCTGATTTGTCACTCTGATGTCCAGCAGGTTTCTCATTACACACATTATCTGTCATTACCAAGCAGATAAAAAGCTGCAGTCAAATGTTAATAAAAGGCTTCATAAAAAAAAGCAAAACACTCTAAATGGACCAATGTTGCACTGTTTTCCACCTTTTTGCAACCATTCATGCCAATGCAAAATGATCAGATGGTGTTTTGCATGCACAGCACTTTAAACAACTTTTTTAGTTATTTTGTAAACAGAAAAGCACCCTGGAGATTCAGATGGCAAGAGAAGTCAGGAAATATTACTAGTGCCTTTGATTTAAGAAGTTTTAACCTCATAAGGCTCAGCCATCCAAAGGAAGGTGTGAGAGTTATCTAAAACTGCCAAGCACCATGTTTTTCACTAGCAAAACCATAGCATGTTCAAGCTGAGGACCCTGTAGGAAACTCAGTAAGTTCTGGTTAAAGGAAAAGAAAAAATAAAATTATCTGTTCTGCTGACCTGTTTAAATTGAACTTTTTTAAAAGGGCTGATCCTCAACAAATACTCTGCCACTAGTGACTTCCAAGGTGTTGCCAGCCTGGCCATGGCAAAAGGCAATCACTGTGGCATTGCTAATGACGATCAGGCACGTCTAAAATCTTCTTGGTTGCAATGTTTTGGTCGTAACTGTTTAGATGGGCTTTGATGCTTTGCTGAGCTTCCAGGAGGCAGCACAACTTTGATGAACAGGGTGATATTTATAAAAAGAGGAGCAGTCAAGGTTAATTGCCCTCTTCTCTGAGGGCTCTGAACATTAAAAAAAACTCATGGTCATCCAATAAATTCTCCATATGCTTTCTCAAAGACATGTAATTCTTGAAGTAAAATATTTTGCAGCTTGCAAAATATTTACAAAGTAGAACATTGTGTGCTTGCAGTCCAGAAGGCCAACCATACCCTGGGCTGCATCAAGCGGAGCGTGACCAGCAGGTTGAGGGATATGATTCTTCCCCTCTACGCTGCTCTATTGAGACCCCACCTGGAGTACTGCATCCAGCTCTGGAGCCCCCAACATAAGAAGGACATGGACCCATTGGAGGAAGTCCAGAGGAGGCCACAAAGATGATCAGAGGGCTGAAGCACCTCTCCTATGAGGACAGGCTGAGAAAGTCGGGGCTGTTCAGCCTGGAGAAGAGGAGGCTCCAGGGAGACCTTATAGTGGTTTTCCACCTAAAGGGGGCCTACAGAAAAGATGGGGAGAAACTCTTCAGCAGGGCCTGTTGTGAAAGGATGAGGGGTAATGGTTTTAAAACAGAAGGAAGCACAATTCAGACTTGACAGAAGGAAAAATTTTTTTACGATGAGGGTGGTAGAACACTGGAACAGGTTGCCCAGAGAGATGGTGGATGCCCCATCCCTGGAAACATTCAAGGCCAGGCTGGAGGGGGCTCTGAGCAACCTGATCTGGTTGAAGATGTCCCTGCTCCTTGCATGGGGATTGCACTAGATGACCTTTAAAGGTCCCTTCCAATCCTAACTATTCTGTGATTCTATGATTTTCAGCATAGGAATTGAACACAGAAATATGATTGAAAGACTGGCAAATGTTCTTAAGGAAGCTCACTCTTTCTCATATGTCTGTCAGAAAGTAAAACAAGGACAGTCCTCCCTGTCCTCTCCATCCATGAGGAGTCTCTAACATAAAAGAAAGGCAGGCCACAATAATTGCTCAAGTCTATTCAAAGGAAAGCTAAGAAATTGCTAGACACACACTTGGTCAGTAGTTTTGTTCAAGCACCATGGAAGACTGTTGGGATTTTTTTTTTAACCCTTGTCTATTGAAAAAAAAAAAAGTGCCCGTTTGCTAGGGCACTGTGTAAACTTTGGTCTTAAAGTGATGACAGCCCAAAGAAAGGGCTGATGGATTAACTAACTGCTTTGCTCACTGAAAACAGCCTCAGGAAGTGATGTGGAGAGACTGAAAAATAAAATCTTCTAAGTAAGAAACTTAACTGGGAATGCCTGCATTCATTTTCCAACTTGGTTTTCCTCTGTCACCCTAGGAAAGTCACTCAGTCCTTGTGTCCTTTGCCAGCGGTAGGACGTCTGAAGCAGCAAGTCGTCCCAGCAATAACTTAGTGTGGAGAAATTAGGATTGTGGATGTCAGGTAACTCAGAAACAAAGCCTCTTGTACAGGAGAAGTTGGTGGGGGAGGATTGAAAGAGATCACAAAAACAAGCTAGTTACCAAGCGTTAACCAGCCCGTAGTAAAATCCTAGAGGAGATAAGGTGGCTGTGTTTTTCACCACAAGGTAACTAAACAAGGACAACTTGCTCCACTCCACCCATGACTAACTTCAGCTTGTTCTCCTCACTGTACATATGGTATTTGCAGTGAGCAAACTGTATGTAAACTGCAGACAGCATATCCCTAATAGGCTGCCATGATGTGGATGCTCTTTAAATCAATTAGATTAATCTTTTAATTAACATTAAAAGTCTTAACTCATGGGTTTGAAAGCTTCATTTCAAAAGGCTGCATTTCCTTAGGTGTGGATTGGCTCACTTCTCCCATAGGCACAGACGTACAAAGTCAGACCCAGCCTTTAAAACAGCAGACCTTGACTTCCACACACGCGTTTTCTGAAAAAAACAAAAACCAGAGGCTGAGCACAGTCGTTCACAGCCATGCCTCCACAGTGGTTTTTTCCATGCTCTTTAGTCAGTAACGTCTCAAGGGGAACACGGTACCAAAAGGTCATTTACCGTTGTCTGCCTGTACATGGAAGCGTCTCAGGCTATGGGGTTTCCCTGTCAGGGCTTGAGAACAGCTGTGCAAATACGGTTTGGCGTTTTTTCATTAAAAAAAAGAAGTAAGAGCCCACCACTGCCAGTTGTTCCATTTAATGGGGCATACCATACCCTCTTATGCCTGAAACCTGAGGGACAGAAGCAGAGCAGGGTTCCTGGGCAGGACCAAGCTACCCAGGGTTGGCTTGCGCTCCCCACAGCTCTGCTTCTGCTCCTATCTCTCCTGCAGGGAGCACCGGCCTTTGTCCCTCCTGGACGGGAAAGCTGTCCAAACCACTGAGGCAACGAGAAAAAGAGGTTCATCACAACTTTGTTTCAAGCGTTAAGAAACCTTTTGAAAGCCCACTGCATTTCAGTGTGGGTGGGGAAGAGCGCTATGCACTGCAGTACCCAGGGCGGACTTTCCTGTCCCACAGTGAGTCCAGCGAAAGGACAGAGCAGAAGTGTGAGAGGCCAAGAGCTGCCAGCTCCCCTCATCTGTGAGGGCTTCCTTGGAAAGTCAGTCCCCAAACCTTGACGGATATACCAGTCTGACAAGCTGAATTAAAAGGGGGTGGAAAAAAGTTGCTGTCCTTCAAAGCTGCAGAGGAAAACTCAGGAACGAGAACTTCATAAGAGTATTTGTAATTTCTAAAATCTTTTGTGGTCCTAGAATCTTGTGATTTTTGAGACGCAGGACAGGCAACACGGGACATGCAGTTTGCAGCACAGATCCTGATGCTGCTTCTGATGTCCAAGGAGACACCATGACAGGACAGGGCACCAGAGCCCTGCAAGCTATGTTTCCCTCCATGATCTGCATCTTACACAGCCTCCCAGCATCGTGCTTGGTTGCTCGGGCTGGGAAGCAACATGAGCATGTTCTCTCGGAAAGACTGGGACAGATTTGGAAACCCTGTGCAGCCTGTCATCACAGCTGAGAAGGAAGCTTAACTAGGGGTACTGTTCCTTGCATATATTAGCCAACTTTGGGTATGTTTGGGTCAAACTGGCTTACTACCATGAGAGCCAGGTCATTGATTACTTGCTAAAGGTTGCCTGGAGCACACTCTACTTCCTCTCCCATCAGTGGCCCTGCTTCCACCTCAGTCAAGGACTGCCTCCTTCTTTCTCCTGCCTTTCCCATCCCAATCCCCATGGGGCAATCCCCACAGGCTCCTGGCCCTGGTGAGGCGACGGTAGAGGAGAGGGATAGCACTGACTCACAGGTGCCTTGATACATCCAGTTGCCATCAGCTACACGTGTACTGGGGCTGTGGGGATTCGAGATGGTGACCTGGATATGCAGGGGATTTGGCAGAGGGTTGGTGGGTTCTGCCGGGCCACCTATGGCCTGTCAGCGCAACCACCACATGCTGGAAAAAAAACCAGAAGTGATGCTGGAGGCATTCAGCCAGAGCAGTGCCAGGACTTGCCCAGCACAACTGGGGCTGGGCTGACCCGGCACTGCTCTCGGCCATGCTGAGGTGGAGGACACACTGCAGTTTTCCTGGACGTGACAGAGCAAATGACCCACCATGGGGGGAAAACCTGCATCACTCCTGCGCCGGCATACCCTGGGAGGTGAAAACATTTATTTTCTCGTGGCTCAGGTCACATTGAGATGGAGAAGGTGCCCTATTTACTGACTTCCCAGTTGGAAGAGTAAAAACCATCCATGATTTACCAAGATCCCTATCTAATATACCTAGTATATTTAAACTGGAAACTCTATTTTGCTGCAGCGCTTAGCTGTGGAACAGTAGCTGCCACTTCTCCAATTAAGAGAAAAACAGAGCGGTTTATTAAGCACGGTTGTGGGAACGTAGTTTCAGTCTTCAGTGGGTTCATGTGAATATTTTTCCATTTCAGTTCATGTAAGTTCACGCCCTTTGGGTTTCACATAAAGCCGTAGGGTCTGAGCGACTCAAAATCTCAAAATCAAAATGTCAAGTTGAAACGAAACCATAAAAGGTATTTGGATTTGCATGAAAACGGGCCCAGATTTGCTTCAGGAGTTCCTGAAGCCTGGTAAAGCTTTTGAAGAGTCTAATCTGAGTTTTGTGGTTTCAGTGCAGACTGAAACCAGTGCAAGAGAGCAGATGGGCTCCTTTCAGGAAGCCAAGGCAGAGGAGAGTGATTAAGAAGCTATGAGAACAAGAACCACAGGGGAAAAAAAAATTTAAAAAAATCTCCAAAACCAGATTTTCAAGTATTGAACATCGCGTATTAGGAACTAGGAGGACACAGGTCATGTTTAGTCACTACAAGACAGCAAATCTTTCTGAGGATCAGGGACTGAATGTGGATACAGCCATCTGGAGGGAAGTCCAGCCATAGCAGTGCCATATACCCTTCTGCCTGTACGTTGAACATCATTACTGTTGCATTGCGTAATACACACCCTGAGAAGCCCAAATACTCCAAAACTCTTGTTAGTCTTGTGACCTTATAAGTAATCCCCTTCCCACAGTACTCCAGCCACACATGAGGTAGGAAAACAAAAGAAAAGAATAATCTGCCCATTTTAGGCTCTCTGGTTAACATCTGTAAACCTGTCCCAACATCAAATATTTTAAATTCTGGCTTTGATCTATTTTTTAAAAGAGTTCCTTTAATATCATGTGCCCTAGATTTATTCTTATTGCTTTTTTTTCTTTAATGACATAAAAATAAACACTTCAGAGTGACAAGTCAGTTTAGTAGCTCACCTGAAGAGATGCAAACACTAGAATAAATTTAATTGAGAAATTAACTTTTCTTTCCATTAACAGTCTATACATCTTTTTCAATTACACTCTTTACATTAACATCATTTACATTGACAGGATGCAGAGGAGGTGACTTCCTGAGTAGGCACTCAGTGATTACTTGAGATTTAGCCTCCTAGCTGAGCAACTTAGTGTCTTAAAAACAGTAATATCACATCAGGACTGACAGAATGTGGGTACAAAGTGTAAGCAAATAACGTAAGCAAAAACTGTGAAACTTGCAAGTATCTTGCTTTGAAAGCATTTTGCCTCCTAACCAAGCAAAAAATTGAACTTCTAATCTGCAAATTAAACTTTCAGTCCCTTCTTTATGCCTTTTCTGAAAAAAAAGACCAACAGAGGAAAATACAAATTTGGCTAAAACACTGAGTTTTTCCCCCCTCCATCAACAGGATATTTAGTTTCATATCTGCTCAGTGGTTCTTCTTGCCAAAGAAAATCAAAAGGTTTCCCATAGCCTCAGCATTTGCTTGAATTCACAAGAACTTGGAGTGCTACTCAAATGTTCTGTTATCCTCCCAGGAGCATGCACTTGGGAGCTGTGACGCTCCCCTCTGACATTCTCATGCAGCACTGCTGCAGATCAGCCAGCGGCATGGAAAGAGTTGGGGCTGTTCAGCCTGGAGAAGAGGAGGCTCCGGGGAGACTTGATAGTGGTCTTCCAGTACCCCAAGGGGGCCTACAAGAAAGATGGGGAAAGGCTGTTCAGTAGGGCCTGTTGTGATAGGATGAGGGGTAATGGTTTTAAAATAGAGGGAGGTAGATTTAGATTGGATATTAGGAAAAAAATTTTACAATGCGAGTTATAGAACACTGGCACAGGTTGCCCAGAGAGGTGGTGGAGGCCCCATCTCTGGAAACATTCAAGGCCAGGCTGGATGAGGCTCTGAGCAACCTGATCTAGTCGGGGATGTCCCTGCTCCTTGCAGGGGGGTTGGACTAGATGACCTTTGAAGATCCCTTCCAACCCTAACCATTCTATGATTCTATGATTTCCAGCATCCAAACATTTCATGCCTATGGTTTGCAGAATAGGATAAATCTGTACTTTAGCATCCAAATTTCATTTTGCACCAACATTTCGTGCTCTCACAGGTTTACTTTTATAAAGTGTGTTAAGGTCATTTAATCTATGAAACCATTTACTCTTTTTGCCCTTTCAGCAGCATCTTTTGCAATTTAGATGGCATTGGCTTGGCCTGTTCTCATAGCACAGATTCTCACCTTGGCCACGTCTCCTCTTTGAGAGTCTATCACAAGTGCTATCGCGTACTGCAGCTATGCCTTGGCTGCAATCCTTCATCAGAGAGGATGATTAGTTCCTTACACCCTCGACAGCTTTCTGTGTGCTGTTAGCTAAGATCAGGCCCTGGCATTCAAAGGACACTTAGTCACACCATTTCCATTGAAATCAGTGGGAGTTAAGTGCCTAAGCAGGCTTACAGGCTAGGCCAAACAGTCTCTGTGCCTCATGTATTAGATATGAAGACAAATCCTCCGTCCCACACTCCTGCATTGCAAAGATAACTACTAGGTTTGTTTGGAAAATTGTAATGGGGCTGCTTTGCCATCTGACAGCTCAGCCTCAATTTTGCCAATACCCTGAGTCGGGGTAAAAATGACGGAGGGGCCAAAGTTCCCATACCTCAGTCGCAGCCAAACAAACTGCTGAGGGATCTTCCTCTTTCCAAATGATGATGTTTCAATATGTTTTCATTTAATGCCATAGGCATTAATAGGCTATAGTGAAATATACAATCTTAAGATGAAAACCAAAACCCAAACCACAACAATTTACTCCATCCAAACAGCTTAATTTTCTCTCTTGGCAGGAAAGGTTGCAAGGGGCAGTCTGAAGTCCTGTTTTTCAGACTGCTTGGACCTTTGGGGAGCCGTTTGAAAAAAGAAACCCCAAACAATCCAAATTCTCACACCTTCTGTAAGCAGCATTTGAGCATCCATCCAACCTGGCTGCGGGCAGGGACTGCAGAGCGCGCAGGAGGTGGGCGTAGCCAGCTCTCCATCCCTCACTGCTGACATCCCAAACAGCTCAGTGCCTTGTAGGGCTACTGATCCTTTTATGGTCACTTTTTTTTCTTTCTTTTTTTTTCAAAAGAAACATCAGCTTCAAAGGACCAGCTGTTGTGGCAGCCAGACAAACAGGAGTTTCATTTAAATAGCTTCCACATGGACTTCAGCCTTCTCCTCAGAGCAGAGAAATAACAAGCTGCCCAAAACACCAAGCACCTCTCCCTGGGTCTGGGCAGCTTGCAAGGTGGCACAGGCACCGCTGCAGGCATTTCTCTCCCTACAAATGTGTATGGTCTATGCTAAGGTTACTGCTGCGTCAGGGGGTGGAGGGGGCTGTGAGGAGGGCCTTGTAGCTGCAATCATAACTGAATTACAGCTTCAGAAACTGGACGACCATTAAACCTGTTACCATAGGCTAGTGAGCAGCTGGTTTTGGCAACCTCTCTGCTGGTCTCGTAGAGTTTCTAGGAGCCATCACCATAAAAGCCACCATCCAGATCTCAGCATCACTGTAGATCATCTCAAGAGTGTTAAGGGAGGGAGGAGAAAATCTTCACATTTTATTAAAAAAAAAAAAAAAAAAAAAGCAAAGAGGGAATTCTTCCATTATCCATCCACCAACAATGTCTACAAGTCATGGAAGGAAAAAAAGGGAAAATGGGAAATAAAAATGATATGGGAAAAGGGAGGACACAGTAGGTGAAAGGTGAGACCCAGAGGGTAGCTGATCCCCACCACATGGCTGCATGCGTGAAGCAGAGTCTCGCTCACTTGCTTGCTGGTTGTAGTCATGGGGAATGCTGCAAACAAGCCACTGGACTCACAGTACTTGCTCTGAAATTTGTCTCTGCCACTGTGCCTTGTCCGTGGCCTATGGCAAAAACCAAAGACAAAAGAAACAAAAATCAAAACAAAGAAGCAGTGAAAACGTTACGCCTCAATGTAATGCAAAGAGAAAAGCACTCCTGGAATTGTTTTGAGAAGATTTTGGGTTTGTCCTGTGACAGCTTTATCTCTGTGGTTTTTCTTGGTATCGATGCAGTGAGGAAAGCATACAGCTGTATTTCCCTTTTTAAAAATAAACACACAGACCTAAGCAGAAATCACTCTGTATGCAAGGGAGCTGATTCTGCCTGGTCTCACCTAGTTGCATGGGCAGGGACTTCCCCAGGGGTGGTGTGTTGGTCCCCAGGAGAGCTGCACATCACTGCACAGCCCTGGAGCAGATGCAGAGGGGCACTGAAGTCTGTCCTGCTTCATCTCCGCTCCCTGAAACTGGCCAGGCTCCAGTTTGGGAAGAGCATGCAAACAGCGCAAATGTATGGCAATGTCTCCCCTGAATCCATTCCCAAACTCCAGCAATTTACAGCTCAGGGACTTCTTGAGTCAGAAATAGTTTCTGTACGTTTCATAACCTCCACCAGATTTTTTTTTGTTTCATAGCTGAACAGAGCATGGTGCAAAGACTCATCTTTTTCTATTAACTTTAAATATACCATTGGTGATGCCTGGCTCTTCCCAGGCTTTGTAAGGTGCGGGAATGGCCTCATCTGCCCTGGAAGAGGCCCAAAGAACTGCAAAGGCCAGTGAGGGCCAAGGGCCAGCACTTTGCCTCTCCAGGAACGTGGCCAGCTAGAAGCCATCAAAGATGATGTGCTGGGAGCACATGACCCCACTCAGAGCTGGAGCATCCTACCAGGGGAAGCAGCAAGGGGCCAGGGAGACTAAGCTCAAGCCTGGGCAGAAGCTGTGAGCCATGGTACCCAAGGAAATGCAGCTCGTGCAGCAGGGCAACAAAATTTCTCGAGAGCTCAGTGCTCCAGCAGACACCTAAACACAGGGCTGTTTTTTTGCCAGAGCTCAGCACATCAGGCCCCATGCTCTTTGGAAAACCTGACTCACAATGTTACAAGCAATGTCAGCAGTTCAAACCCTGTTATTTATCTGTAGGACAACAATGTCTAGAGGCCCCAGGCGTGGCGTAGCATTGCTCCGTCCGAGCGCTGCGCAATCCCGCTGGCTGTGAGCAGTAGCTCCAGGAGAGCTGACCTGGCATTGGCAAGCACTGGCAGCTTCTCAGGACGCTCTTGAGCAGATACAGCTTCCCGCCAGCCACAAGGCATCCTATTTCTCTTTTCTGATCAACTATATCACTGCAGAGAATATGTAGATTTGAAACGACAGTGCCAGCTTCCCATAGTTCTGTTGCTGTTGGAGAGGCATCCCAAGCACATATCACTTGGCTTAATTTTACCCCGTGCAGACTTAGCCCCCACTGGGTTTGCATCACAGGCAAGATAGACACGGGCAACCTGTGGGTCATGTATGCGCTCCTAATCCTCCATCAGCCTTCGAGGAAGAAGCTGACACTCCCTCCCTGAGCTCATGTTTTGTTTCAGCCCATCAGGAGTTTTTCCCCAACACACACTGTAGGGAGGCAGTGTGGCGTTTCATCCCTCCTGCTCACCAAGACCTCCTGAACAGATCCAGCTGTGACTTCTCCCATGCACAGACATTCAGGGGATACAGTAAAATAAAGTTCATAACAATGGGGAAACAGCCAGAATTCAGTTTCACCATAAAAGGGAGATAGAGCAAAATTGGAAGGCTGCTTAACCTTCTTGTCAACTTGGGGAGAGAAGAGGGAACTCACAGGCAGCCTCACCCATGGGGGGACGTGCATTACTTAGAGACCTGCATCAGTGCTCCCACAGTGTCAGAAGCCCCGTGCAGAAGGAAACGCTCTCTGCCAGCTGCAAGGGAGGACATTTTGAAATGCAAAGGAAGAAGGGGGCTTCCTCCAGCAGAGCAAAGAGAGGAGGAAAGTGGGTTTGGCAGATGGGGAACCAGTGGAGCACATCAAGATCTAGATTTACTTCTCCTTTTTTTCCCTGACCTTCCCTATGACCTTGGACAAACTACCATAATCCTCCTTTGCAGAAGTTTTTCTTTGCAGTGTTTTCTGCATGCACAGTAGGGACCAGTGCTCCGCACCCTGGCAGACGGGCTGCCTGCTCACCTGGTCCTCATCAGCTGTGCTGGGGAACATTGAGAGGACTGGAGCCAGCTCCAAAAAGGCCTATGAGCCTTCTTCCACAAATCAAACCATTCTTCACTGTCCTCCCAATCCTAAAGTACAAGAGAGGAGACAGGTACCACTGCTACAAGACATTAAAAGTCTTCTCAATCTATCTGGCCCACAGCAAAGTAGACCAGAAGACAAAAAACCCTTGCTGAACCATAACAAATGGCATAGCATGCTCCCTCTGATTTGGACCTGGTACTGCAGCCCTTCCACCAAAATTACAGGACATATCCCTACCCTGTGTGAGTCAGCAGAAACATATGGATTTCAGTGGAAAGTAGGAATGGTTCCCACAGATACACAGCAAGACGTATCTGTACGCTTTTGGTAGGTATACCTGTTAGCCAGAAACGTGAGCTTCAACACGGTATCTGAAGAAACGGGTCTGCAACTTAACTTTTGGCAGAGAACGAGCAGTAGGATAGGTCCTTTTTTCAAACCTATGCCTCTAAGACAGGCCTTGGAGATTTATTACCAAATGTGAAACTATTGGCTCAAGTTAAACAACTGAATCACAGAAGTTGTTTGAAGAATTATTTATCATATAAATAATTAAGTTTCAGAATACGCACTTGAGAACAGAGGGCTACATCTCTGAGGGCTACAGCACATGGATAGAAATACTGAGTCAGCATTGTCTGTACGCTGCGTGCCACTATCAGCCCACTCACGTTTGCTTTGTGCACTTCCTAATCTCATGTGGGCAGAGCGTAAGAATAAGCCTTAATTATCAGATGGATATTTTTGGCTTGTGTTTTCAGAGGCAGCAGGATTGCCCACCCAACTTCATCTTGCTGCAGCACACGGACATTTGGATTCTGATTTTGCATCACAAACAAGAACAGCTCTGAGCTGATTCACACTAAAAGGGACAGGGGAGTTCTGGATATTATCACAACACGAGATGTCATCTTCCTGTACCAGCAAGACTGACTGAAAATGACCAACTTGACTTCATAAAAATACCAGCACGCGTGTGTGTGTGCTGTGTGGTCTGTTGCTTTTGCATGCTCACGCTCCCTGTGGTTTCTGGGCACACTGCGATAGCCTGCCCGCTACAGACTATAAACCAAAACACAGGCTGGGAAACCGAAAAGGTGGGAGAGGATCCATGCATGCATAGATACAAGATTTCACAAGGAGCAAAATATAAATGCCCGGACAGATCTACATCTAGTTGAGGTCAGCTAACATTTGTGGCTGAATCAGTACAAAAGAAGTAAATGAATAGGAACATAATCATTTCCTTTCCTTCAGAAATAGCAAAAGGGTCAGGCACGGGAAGTACGCATGCTCTTATGTTTAGATTTTCAAATAAATGTCAGATGAAATGACATCAAAGAAGAGACGGAAAAAGCCTGGGAAAGTCCTTTTTTTAGTTTTTCCTTTGCATAAAGGCAAAGTTTCACCTTATTTCTACATTTGCAGTTTCGCTGAAATAATTTCAATAGTACCTGAAATTCGGAGTACATCACTACAAACTGTTCAACAACTGGGCAGGAAAGTATTTGCATGAGTTAAAAACAAAAGTTACTTAAAATTCAAGTCTGTTATCTTCTTAGAATGACTTCACCAAGGGGAAAAAAGTGACAGGACCCAGCACATAGAAATTACTTTTTCCAGTAAGAGCATAAAACTAATTTAAAAAAAAAAAAAAAAAAGTTGGTTTTCCTTACATAATCTATCCCATCTTCCTGCATGTAGATCACTTTCTACACTATTGGACCTGGTGGCACCTTTCAAAGGTCTTCCACTGCTTTAAAGTGTTCTTATTGAATTTAGTGGGTTTGGTGCAAGCAAAGGCAATGCTATTTGTTTCTACATTGCTCCTTTATTTGTCTTCAGTTTCTGAATCAACCTTGGGTGGCTTCTATTTCTTTTTACCCCAATTTGATGTACTTCTGAGTATCATTTTGACTCTACTCCTTTAAAGACAGCTTGTATGGACCCTGTGACCTCTCTCTACTCCACTGATGGGCTGAAGGAAGGAGTAGAGCCCTCTGGCTGAGAAGGATCCAGCCTTGGGGATGGCAGGCAGTGAATCAGAGGTGGACTTATTCCCAGCATTTCACACTAAGCAGCAGCTGCTGGAAAATTTGTTTCATGAACGTGTTTCTCAGGGATGCTCTAATCCCACTGGATCTTAGGGCTATACTGAGAAATCCCATTTTGGCACCAAGAGGCATGATACAAATATCTCATGGATAGCTAAGGTTGTGACATACGCTACCAGAAAAACAGAGATAATCTGAATTCCTCCACTCTGCTCAACCTCAGTTCAATAGCCCAGCCTGCACCAAGCGCTCACACTGGCAACCGGGGGCAAGGGTTGGTACAAAAATGTAACACTTATGATAAAGTCCCACAAATCAGGTCTTGCTTGTAGAGATCTGGCACTGCACAGGAGGCAGCAGCATCTTGAAGTAAATATCCAGCAGTACCTTGTTCACTATTTGGTCTTCTCCCCAGTGCACCAGGTTAGGGACCAATCTGTGAAAAACAGCTTTAAAGGGCTCATGCCACGAACTAGCCTCTATCCTAAAAACAAACTCTGTCCAGGTTCACTTTTTGAAGAGTAGAAGAGGGGATTGGTCATGGCTTGTGGCCTGCAGTCCCACAGGCCAGTTCCTGGAGAGTCCTTCTCCCTGCCAGGCTGGAATTGTGTCTGTACTGACTGCAGCCTGCCCACATGCCGTGGGGTTTTTCTATCAAAGGACCCCTCTTCACTGTGCCTGCCTCCGTAGCCAGGGCCATCAGCTTCTTTGTGCCTGTGAGACAGAAGAGTTACTACTACCTTTAAAAGCACAACCTCTGTGCAAGATTACATCCACAGCAGTTCAATCCAGCTCAGCCAGAGCAAGGTCTGGGCAAAGCAAGCAGCCTTCCAGCAGTAGCCTCGAGAATCAGAGTAATTAATCTCTAGGGAAACTCTGATTAATACACTAGCTCTTTTTAAATCACTGCGCAGACTCATTTTGCTTTTAGGAAGCAGCTGAAATGTGCATATATCTCACCGTATTTCAAGGGAGCTTTTGCTGAGTAATTCTTCCTCGAATTAGTTTGCAGCAAGATGGCTTAACAGGGCCTCCCACATCATATAACAGCATGCAGTGATCCCCTTTGTCAAAAAGGGCTTTCTGTTTTTAGAAAAGGAGAGAAACTGAGAAGATCACTCTCGTTTTTCTAAGATACGTTTATTGTAAGTGTTTTCAGCAGTGTAGGAAGTTAACCTCAGACAGGTAGGTTGAGTGATTCAACTGAGCCAAGCATCTTGGTAGTCACTGCTTTCCCCTTCTCTTTTGTCACTTCCTCTTCTGGTGGCATTTATTAATTTTAAAAGTGTAGCATAATGCCTATTTTAAAAGATAAAAAACAACACAGATTTGTATTTTTCTTTCCTTTTTTTTTGAAACTAAAGCAGCTGCCTGTGGGTACCGGAGTTGGAGAAGCCAGCTGGAGTTGGGGGAACAGAAGCATCTTCAGGTGAACCCAGAAATAAGAGGTGCAACCTATCTGCAAACACTGTGTTTTTCCATCTCAGAGAGAAACACAAGAGCAAAATTGAGATGAAAAGGCAGTGGAAAGGGCAATACTAAAGAAATATCCTTGAACCAGCCTGCTTCAGGGTTTAATGTGCAGCATCCAAAGCAGGGCAGTTGGTGTATGGGTAAGAGGCTGCAGGATCTGAGCCTGGTCCTTCTCAAACAGGAGCACCTTAGTGCCTGGCAATGCCCATGCTGGCATCTCACACTCAGCCTGTTCCTCCTCCCTGCACCCATCCATGTGTCATGCCAGTCTCCTGCCCTCAAGCAGAGGCTCACCAGCAGCCAAGCACTGCAAATGGGACTGACTCAACAGACCGTTGGGAATTGCTCTGCACGCCCACACGAGAAGATGGTGAGGTTCGTTCCGTTGCCAAATCTCATCTCTCACTGTCCTCGGCTCAGCACCTTGCTCACCTCCATGGAGCGAATAATGAAGCTTCTCTCGTGAGTCAGCAGCCATCACCTCCAGCCCCAGTGCAGCAACATGAGCCGTAAGGGAGGATTTGCCACCTCTGACCAAGGCTGTAAGCTCCTGCTTACTGCCCATGATGTGCCTTGCCAATGCTCTTTTTAAGAGAGAGGAGGAAAAAAAAACCTTCTCATGTAAGAAATGAGGAAGGGAGAAGCCTCAGAGCGAGCTAATGGGTTGAAGCAGGACCCAAAGAGAGCCCCCAGCACCTCCAGTCCAGAATCTGCTCCCATGCCAGGCAAAGAGCCAGCCGGTGAGGGGGAACAGCACTCCTTCCTCCCATGCTATGCAGGGAGCCGGGGTTCCCAGAAAAACACCAGGCCTGCGTGGGACTCATTTGGTTGCTATTAAAGCAAATTGGAAAGAAAAGAAAACAGGAGCTGCCTGCAACGCTTTGGTTCTTGGATTTGGTTTGTGTTTTCATGTTGCGGATGCCTGGCCCTTCTGCCCTGCACACCTCCCTGGTGCCGCTGTCCTTGCCCTGCCAGGAGGTGCTGCTGCCACTGCTGCTCCGTCTTTCTCTTCCCTCTGGAAGGGGAATGCAACCAGCGAAGCTCTTGTTAGAGTGTGAAAACAGCTATTGTCTGCCAAACTACCCGGATGTATCAGATGCAACAATTAAATATTTTGCAAGACCTGATCCTGTTTCTGCGCAAATCTGGTTTAGATGAGAGCAGCTTTCACTGCCTTCGGAGGTCAGCAGAACTTTTATGGAAATGATTCCTCAAGTCAAGGCAAAATCCTCTGGCCTTGCTTTGACCAGCAGCTCCTGCAAATCACATTATGCATGCCCAGAGAGAAACTTGGTGTCCTTCAACAACCCTGCAAACACCATCTCTATCAGAAATGGTGGAGGGATGAGTTTGATTTCCTACTGGGCTCCCTCTTCTGTTTCCATCCCCTGCTGCTGGCAGATCCCACTCCTCCTCTGTTGCACTGCAAGTGTTTCAGCACAGCCCTGTGCCCCACGTGTGTGTGTTAGAGCCACCAAAAGGGCTGGGGAGGGGAATCGGGCCCTGATCACTCTTTCAAGGCAGATGCTCCTGTATCTGGAGCAGCAAGCAGAACTGCAGCCTCTCCACCTGCCACGTTTGCAGGTGGATATGGTTTATGGGTATGCATGTTTTGGGAGGAAAGTTCATCCTTAAGCCAGTAGGGCAGTGTTTAGCCAGTTAGGAAGACAGCAGCCTGCTTTGGCCAGCTCATCCTCTACCTCAGATGCAGTCAGGCATGAAGAGTTTTGATTTGAATTCAATTAACAAGCAGGATATTATTCTGCACTGATAATGATTACCTTTCATCAAAGTGTGCTTCAAAAGCCTGCACGCTGGGCAGCTGCTGAAAGGGAAACCCCTTAATACATGACTTAAGTAGTAGACAGACTCCAGTCATTTCCAGTTGGAAAGGACTCCAGGAGCCTCCCACCCAAAGGTTAATTGCAGACATGCAAGGAGACCACTGGTTCCTGATCAGTTACTTGCAGAGGGAAATTGCAGCGTTTTCCCCTCCTGCTGAAAGCAAACTGTGAAAGCCTCACTGAGAACACCAGTTAGTGGGGGAAATGCTAGCTTCAGCTCTGGTAGCTCCTGAGTGCTTTAGTCAGACACGCTCAAATCTCAACCCCATAAATGATACATCTGATAATGAGAAACTACAGATTCCCTGCTCTCCAGCAACAGAATCACTACTTTCGTCATATATGAGATAAGCAGCCTCTCTGAGCTGTGAAATGTCTTGTTTGACGCTGAAACAAGGAGTCACCCTAATACCCTAAGATCACGCGCAAGAGTTGAAATGGCATGGGTTGGCATTGCCCACAGCCTTTTCACACAGACCATGAAAATCCAAACATAGATGCCAGTGTTTTTTCCCATCAAACACAATGTCATTTTGCGACTTAAAATATCTGAGAGCTCAGGGTCCACTTTAACCGCAACAGGCACTCCAAGATTTCCTGCCTTTTCCCTCCTCCACCATTTAGAAATATCATCAGGCACCTTCCCATTGCCAGAGATGCAAGTAGCCTCTCTTTTTCCAGCCCAAAACTACTTGGGGTTTGTTTCACTGCTACATGCTGCAGTCCGTTCTAACTTTGGATGGACAAGACTTCCACATCTTGCTGTGTCAGCTACACAGCTTAGCATCCCGACATGCCCATAACCTGCTTTCCTCCTTAACGTACTGCAAGCACAATGCACTCATTCAAAGAGTTTAAATAGGTAAACGGGGCTCCTTTCATCTCCAGTGGGTTACAGATAACAAGCAGTTCTGCTGGCAGATCGAGTCAGGGCTTCAGGTTGTCTTCCTGCCCAGTAGCTTGCCCTGTGTACTTGTGCTGAGGGCAAACCCTCAAACCACCAGAGCCAGCTGCTCGCTCGAGGCAGGGGGATCACGCCTGGGAAACACTCGCACGGATCCCACCAGGACACGCCAGAGAGGGCTGTCAGGCTTGCGGCTGGCTCCCTCTGGCACAGCAGCAGTAACCAGCAGGCAGGCAATGCTAATATCTTCCTTTAGCACAGCTGGTTTAGAGTGAACTTGCCTTAAATTATAACTGAGCAAGCAATATTGCTTAGTTACGTATTTAAAGAAAAAAGAAAAGCCTTCTCTGAAGAAGCAATCAATTTATAGTCCAGCTTTTGCTTATACAATTACAGCTTAATTTTGAGGTTTTAGACTCTTTCGTGAAAGATTTAAGATGGGAAGTTGACTTCTAACACAATAATAGCTTTGAGCTGCGATGTGGATATTTTATCTAAGCTAGGCAAGGCATTGATAGATATCTAAGAGGAAGGGGCTTTTGGCAAGCAAAATTTCGCTTTTTCCACTGATGCAACAGAAACTGTATTTTTAAATAGTCTAACATCAACCAAACTGAACAGGCATCTCTGACCACAATCTTGAGGCACACAAAGAATAGATGAGCCCTCGTTTCAGGCTCCAACAAAGACTTGCAGAACAATGTTCAGCGTGTTGCTGTTACCCAGGAACAAGCCACTTCACAACACAGACTGTATGTAAAAAGTCCTTTGGGTGGAAATGAATGGATGTAAATCAGACATCAGCCATATAGAAATGTGAATGTGGGTAAAAAAAAGTGCGTGTGGAGAAAGGATGAGGAGGATCATCACATTATCTTAGGTTAACTTCAGGCATCTAACTTGGGTGTTTATACCAGGCCTAGGTAGTCAGCAGAGTATCCAGAAGGCAACTCAGATCCCCAGAGCCAAAGTTGGGATGTGCCTCCCCAGGCAGGGTGCCTGCCTGTGCCCCTGGCACAGCAGCCACCTCCGGTGCCCACGGTTCTGCAGATTGAGGAGCCCCCATCCCCTAGAAGAGGATCAAATCAAACCAAGGCTGCAGGGAATGACAGGAAAATACATAGCAGCCAGGCGCAAACAGCTTGCCGTGTGAGAAGAGTAGTGGCTGCAGAAATAAAAGGCACGTCACTTACAGCACCTGACAGTGGAGAATCTGAAAGGAGAACCTGGAGCTGCTGAAACCCAGATCTCTGCTGAGACACCCTCCCTGGGGTGCTGCTGGGAGATGTCCTGCTCTGCACCTCTGCCTACTTGTACTTTGCTGACTGGGGACCTCTCCAAAGACATGCCACCAGCCCATACATTCTGTTGTTGTTCTGAATGCTAAGACCCCATCTTCTGATTGGTGCCTGACCAATTTGGTGGCCTTCTATGACGGGGTGACGGCATCGGTGGACAAGGGACGAGCAACAGACATCATCTACCTGGACTTGTGCAAAGCTTTTGACACTGTCCCGCATGACATCCTTCTCTCTAAACTAGAGAGACATGGGTTTGATGGACGGAGCACTCGGTGGATAAGGAGTTGGCTGGATGGCCGCACTCAGAGAGTGGTGGTCAACGGCTCGATGTCCATGTGGAGACCGGTCACGAGTGGCGTCCCTCAGGGGTCCGTGCTGGGCCCGGCCCTGTTCAACATCTTTGTCGGCGACATGGACAGTGGGATAGAGTGCACCCTCAGCAAGTTCGCCGACGACACCAAGTTGTGTGGTGCTGCCGACACGCTGGAAGGGAGGGATGCCATCCAGAGGGACCTTGACAGGCTGGAGAGGTGGGCCCATGCCAACCTCATGAAGTTCAACCAGGCCAAGTGCAAGGTCCTGCACCTGGGTCATGGCAATCCCAGGCACAAATACAGGCTGGGCGGGGAATGGATTGAGAGCAGCCCTGAGGAGAAGGACTTGGGAGTGCTGGTGGATGAGAAGCTTAACATGAGCCGGCAATGCGCCCTTGCGGCCCAGAAGGCCAACCGCATCCTGGGCTGCATCAAGAGGAGCGTGGCCAGCAGGTCGAGGGAGGTGATTCTGCCCCTCTACTCTGCCCTGGTGAGACCCCACCTGGAGTACTGTGTCCAGTTCTGGAGCCCCCAGCACAAGAAGGACATGGACCAGTTGGAGAAGGTCCAGAGGAGGGCCACAAAGATGATAAAAGGGCTGGAGCACCTCTCTTATGAGGACAGGCTGAGAGAGTTGGGGCTGTTCAGCCTGGAGAAGAGGAGGCTCCGGGGAGACATGATAGCGGTCTTCCAGTACCTCAAGGGGACCTACAAGAAAGATGGGGAAAGGCTGTTTAGTAGGGCCTGTTGCAATAGGACGAGAGGTAATGGTTTTAAAATAGCGGGGGGTAGATTTAGATTAGAAATTAGGAAAAAATTTTTTACGATGCGAGTTATAGAACACTGGAACAGGTTGCCCAGAAAGGTGGTGGAGGCCCCATCCCTGGAAACGTTCAAGGCCAGGCTGGATGAGGCTCTGAGCAACCTGATCTGGTTGGAGGTGTCCCTGCTCCTTGCAGGGGGGTTGGACTAGATGACCTTTGAAGGTCCCTTCCAACCCTAACCATTCTATGATTCTATGATTCTCAGCAGAAAGCAGCGTTACTTGACTGAAAAGTGGCTCCTTGCCAGTCTTGCCTTCCCTGACAAAGCACAAACATTCTCTGCATGTCACAAGCTGGAACAAACACTTAAATGTGGGTAGCTTCAGAGGACCACCAGCTACCTAGCACACCACCTCTTCCAGAGAGGTGAGGGTCTAGAGATGAAGCACTACCCGGGCCAGCATAGGCTTCCTCCCAGGCTTACAGGAGCCACTTTTTGGGAGGAGGTGAGACTGAGCTATACCTTCAGCCAGCTGCCAGTCTCGGCTCCTCTCCGAGATGCACAGGTACCTGTCCCTATTTAAGAAACTGATATCAGGTGTTGGACTGCAGCCAAAAAAGCATGGCGAAGAGCCTTCTTTTCAGGAATAAACATTATTCTCTTTAAGCCATGAGCTGGATTTAAGCTGCTCACTTAAAAGGGAAACATTCATTATTAATGCCCAAATGACCTACTGGCATGTGGAGGTTTCTTTTTCATCTCTGCTACGTACACACAAACAGATGAGCACACAATCACGGTTCATTTCTGCCACTCCCAGCAGGACCTGCAAGCGCAGTTCACAGGCAGTGGTCACAAGTAACGCTCATGGTACCCACAGGCTGATCAGCGATGGCCACCATCAAGCGTGGCATGCAAAGGTGCAACCCCACAGCCTCTGCCCCTCAATGAACCACGAGCAGACACCACCACACCCTGCAAGGAGGCCATTTCATAGATGTCGCTGCAGGACACCTTCTGAGCCAGACACAGCACCCACTGTTAGTTGGCTGTGGGAGACTCTGTGTGGATCCGCAGTGTGAAAGAGAGGAGCAGAAGAAGGATGCTTGAGCTATCTGACCCAGAGACTTGGTGCCGTAAGGCAAAAAAAAAAGGCTTTCCTGCCATAGCAAATCTGGTTAATGCATGGAGGGCAATCCTGCCACAGGAAAAACCCTAGCAGAGATGCAATGAAGAGCTCAGCATTTGGTATCGCTCTGGTGAGCCCCAGAGTCCCTGAGCCTAGAAGCAAACTCTTATCCTCAGTATCCTGGACCGTCTAAACACTAGGTGAATGCCAAGAGCATGGAAATGCCACAGACCTGCTGGGTCCCTCCCATGGTGATGGGAAGGAAACTGTGCGGGAACGGTGCACTGATTTGCAATAAGTCAGCTTAATTCCCTAACAAGCTGCTTAAACAGCAAGAGCTTCTCTGGAGCACATGCTGGGCCTCCGAGTGTTTATGAAACAAAAGCCATTGGTGTTTCCCTATGTCATTCGGGACCATCTTCCTGCTGCTGTTGCAAAATGATGAGGAACGGCAGGAGTCAATGGAGATCTGTTCTTTCACATCAGCTGGAAGAGCACACCTGAGCTACTAACACACTGTTTTTCTCACGACTACTCTATATGATAAAACTTCTAATTAACTATACGGTAAATGCGATGGGAAGACTCTTTTGCTAATTATTTCTATACCTTTAGGCAACAGAATAAAATCAATATGTCCCAAGAAAATGATAGTTAAAAACCTTGGCAACTTGTGCTGCAGGTAAATTAACAGCATGGTGGCGGATGCGAATGCCTTCACAAACCAGGGTGCCGGTGAAACTGAGTTGCAGATGTGTGTCACCCACCAAAGCTTCCTCTGTTTCCTTCATTATGGCCTCGCAGCTCCCTGCAACGGGGTCCTACAGCCCTCTCCTTCATGTCCACTCGGTGGAATATTCTCAAAGTAAAGTATGCTTCCCTACACTTTCTCATATTGAAGAGAAAGTCTGCAATAACAGTCACTTGCTTTAACTCTACTGGAACAGCCAAAAGGAGGGAAAAATACCTTAGCAACCATGCAACTGTACTGATATAACATCGCTTGTTATTTCTCACAGGGGAGTAAGTTTTCAGATTCTGTCACACTTGTATAAAATATCAGGGCTCGCTGTGATGTCATTACATGACCCCTCATTAGTAGTACCTTCTCCCACACACAAGGAGATACTAGATCTAAGGATTTAAACCCAAGGGATTTTTAATTTTGGACCCTGTGTTTTGCTGTGCCCACTTTCATCGTCCCTGGGAGGATCTGCGTTTCCAAAAGCTGCTCTAAGTTTGGGCACACAAAACCTGAGCCAACTTAAGAGTTACGTATGCTTGAAAGCCTTAGTATGTTAACTTTGTTTGTCAGCCACCGAGTTAGTTTCATTGATCTGAAAGCAAGATAACGATTTACAAAACAAAACCACAACCACTTGTTAGCTGTAAGCATCCTCATATGCGCTGCATTAATTCAAATGTGAATTAGACCGATTAGACATGGAAATGCAGCCGAAGTGCTGGGTGCTGGCGGAGCAGCGTTCCCTTCCAGACTCCTCGCGTCAAGTCCCGTCCTGCCACGTTCCCATGCCAAGCTGGCAAGGGCCCGCGCCCCACCAGGAGATAAAGCCGGCTGCTGCCGCGCGAGAAGGCGCATGCAGAAGGCATGTCTAGCAAGTACACTCTCATGACTAACGTTTTGTTTCTGCGATAACACGCTCGGCCACCTACACAACTAGCCCTCTGAATAAACACTTTGCTGCATGGGTTCCCATGAGTAGCAGACTGATGGGAGAGCAAGATAAGCTTTTGCTGTCGCTCTCACAAGGGTTTGCTAGGTCTGGAGTATCTTCCAGATCTCACACACAGCTCTTGTTGCTCCATTTTCTATCAGTCACTTCGGTCTGGTCCACCGCTCCACTGCCAAGGTGCTAGACTACTGTTTTTGTCACATCATTTTGAGATGCCAAAACGTTCATGTAAGCACAAACTGCAGCAGGACAGACAGGATAGCAGAGTGAAACCCCGTCCCATTAGATCACAGAAGGGCTTTACAGACCCAATGCTCAGCAGCCCGTACCTGGTAAAGGCACCCCTCATTTCCTTTCCACCTTTTCCCTCCCTCCACCATACCCCAGACCAATGCATTTTGAATGGCGTATCTCATGGATCCATACTGTTGTCACACACCAAAAGCCTTTGCAGCTTCCAAATCTCAAACAGAAGTTTCCTGGCTTTCAAATATAAGATCACAGGCTTGTTCACAAGAGTGAGTTTACATCACAGCAAGCCAACATAGTTGCATTAACTGGCACAAAATAGGCACGTCCAACAGTTAGCTTTTCAATCGGCACCAGTCGTTGCTTCCATTTCCTCCAGGTTACACTCTCAGCACTGTGAGCAAAGTAATGTACTCATTGCTCCCAGGTCCTGAGCACTGTGGGATTGCTTCCATGGCAAATGACAGGATAGCTAGGAATAGCTATGTAAAAATCACCGTGTCTCACACCAAGGGTCACACCTCCGCAGAAGAGGAGTTGGACAGCCCTCCATCCTCAGGTACCAGGGAAAGAAAAAGAAGAGGAGCCCTGCAGAGAGCTACGAGAGGGCAGGGAGACCTAGGGTCATGCCCATGCAAAAAGACGGAGTCATCCCACTTTCACTGGCATGAAAGGAGCCCATCCTCCAAAACACACATTTGGGAAAGCCCCTGGAAATTTCAGAACAGTGGGGTTCCAGCATGGACTGGACAGGCAGGCAGATAACCTAGGCAGGAATCTATGAGGCTGTGGGCAGGGTACACCCAGAGGGATCAGCCCTGGGAAACAGATTGGTAGGAGCAGCTTTTAAGTTGGGTTTTCTGATGCCTGCCATCACTGGGCCATGAGGGGTTGTTCTAGGGTGGAGGAAGCGAGAGGGACATGAGCACACCTCTAAGCGTTCCAGCTGCCAGCACTCCCTGAGCCTAGGCTCTGTGCAGGAACCAGGGTGGACCACCACAGCAATCATGGGCAGCTTTATTTCTCAGGGCTCTTTAAACTAGAGCCACCTCATCTCTTTTTTGGTTTGTATGAGGAGCCTCCTTCCTCTGATATCTTTAATTAAGAGAGTTGTGTGTTGTTTTTCTTTTACTGTGTGGTAGCTTTTATCTAACAGGTATATGTAAAAAGTGTGCCTGGGGAAAATCATATTCATGGGAACAAACTTAGCAAAGCCACTTTAACCCGGCTGCTTTTTTAAGAAGCACCTCAAGGCAATCCCTTAAAGATATTTATGCTCCTCCAGTGACTTAGAGGCTTCTGAAAACTCCCTCTAGTCCCGCTTCCCTTTATTTCCCTGGGTACAAGCAGTGGGAAGCACCACTGTCCCTCCGCTCTCAGTCTACAGCATTCATGAGGAGCTGCTTTAACGCAAGACGACGAGCTCCACCCTGCAGACTGCTGAGGGCCCCAGCCCCTTACGGCACCCAGGGAGAGCTCCCGCAGCCCAGGGCCTTCAAATGCAATTGTGAAACTCATACAAATCTAAATATCTGCATAAACCACCACTGCCGAGACACCTCTTGGCTACATCACATAGGCCAGGTACACATTGCGATATTTTTCTTTTTTTTTTTTTTGCCAGATAAGTTGTCAGTCTGGGGTTGTGATGTCTAATTGATACAACTTGTGCTGGCAAAGCATGGCACAGCTGGTGCCACAGTCCTAGCAAAACTCCAAGAGAAGGTGAGGTTTTAAGTTAGGGCTGGCAATTGGAGAAGTACAGGGTATTTTTGCAATATTTTGTCATTCCTTTTGGGTAACATCAATCTGCCATATAAATTCAAGATTAGACTTAAGTTTCTGTTCAAAATCTATGCAATGTACCTTAAAAGCTTGATTCAGATCCTCCTGAAGTCCATGTCAAACGAGTTTTCTGGAGGGATCAGCCTCCTCCCAAGGAGTCCAGGAGCTCAGGCCTGTGCTTTTGTAGGGGACGGACCCTCAGCAGAAGGAGGGGGAGATGCAACCATGGTAAATGACACAGTCTTGTTGCCAATTTTGCCAGCTTTAAGTATGCAGAAATTAGGGGCCAGCCCCTTCTCTCTCCCCTATATAGACCTTTCCCATATCAATCAAAAAAAACAAACAAACAATCCCCACAAGGCTAGCTTGTGAATTCAGAATGTTAAGGACAGGAAAAAAAAAAAAAAAAAAACAACCCAAAACAACCAAAAAGCTAAATATCTGAGCGGTTTCCCTTCAGCTGCCCGAGCAAGGGGAATTTTCCAGCCACAACCCCAAACGTTTTCACCACAATCCCAGCGGTTAACGCAGCTCCCTTTCAGCAGGCGCGGGGGGCAGGCAGCTGGGAAGTCGGCCGAGGCTCCTTGGCAGCTGAAACTGCGGGGCTGCAGGGTGTGAGGGAGCAAAGATAAGTGAAACCAGCCCAGCGCGGCCGCCATGAACCATAACCCAACTGCAGAATCTGGCATGGCCGTGTGGGACTCATTGATGTGTTTTTGCCATCTGCGGACAGGGTTCCCTGTGGGGAGAGGGAGGGAGAAGGGACCCATTGGGCATCTTTCCTCAGTGGAGGTTGGCAGTTAAAAACTGCCAAAAACAGGTGAAAAATGGGGAGGGTTAGGCAACTTAAATTCAGGTTGCATCACCCAGCAGCCACAGCACAATCTTCTACATGGGACAGCCAGCAGAGAGGCAGCCATGGCGTGAGGGCCTCACCGGCCTTGCTGCCGTTGGGTTTGCACCCAGACAGCAACAGCCCTCAGGAGAAACAGTCTCGAAGCACTTCCAAAAATGCGTGCAGGGCCTTGCTGCCAAGGAGGCTACAGCCGGCCCCAGCCGAAAGAGACGCGCTCGCGCATCTGCTCCCCTGCCTGCGCCCAGGGCAGTGCCAGGGTCAGTGCTCCCCACTCTCAGGGTGCCATCCTGCTCCACATGTGCACCTGCTCCTGCTCTGCACCGGTGCCCGGCCACAACACCAGGAGCATGGGGTGGGCAGCGGTGGGGTGCAGGCTGCTCCCCTCGAGCTGGGCGTGCTGCCGGGGGGCAAAGCTTGACCTCGCTGTCCCGGTCCCAGAGCTGCTGTGGGGCAGGGGCAGGGCCCACAGCCGGGCAGACCTCTGGCCTGGTCCCTTACATGTGTGCCTTGCATTTACGTCACTTATGCCCCATCTCCGGTAAAGCTCCAAGTTTTAAATCTCTCCTGAAAATGCTTGATGGGAAGATGACTGGCTGTTTCCAGACAACTCCCTTTGGTTTTTTTGTTTTTTTTTTTTGGCATTTCCTATCCTTTTCCTGGCCAGTTACATCACCACAGCACTTTTTCTGCTCCTTTTCTCTTTGCAGCCCCATAAGATGTGGTGTGAGAGGGAAGGAGCAGAAGAGGGGATCGCTGCTGACAGAGGTGTTTCAGACCCTCCCTGGCTGCCGTGGCAAGTTGAGGTGGGTATTCACTCTGTGCACAAGTATTTGCTCAGCACATAGTCACCCTTGCTATCTCTGCAGCAACACCAACAACAGCCAAATCCCTGTGTGCAGGCTATTTGTGGAAAAGTGAACAGAGGAATGTGATAAAACAAAAACCATCCAGCATTCACGCAATTTTCTTGGGCTTCATTTACTCTGCAAACATGAATGGCCAAGGCCGGTCTCTTTGAGTGTTGTTAAGCCAGGAAACAGATGGCACCAGGTCCAGAGGATGAGTGTCATCACACAACCTGCTCCCCTGCAGTCAGCCTCTCTACCCTCAGCCAGGAGAGCGGGACCCATCCGTGCTGCCCATGGGGGACAGCCCCCATGGACATGCTGCTGCCGTCCACCCCGAGACCAGGGCTGGGCTCACCAAGGCACTATGCCAGGAGCAACATGGGGCGGCTGGCTGGGGGATGCGCTTCTGACCCCACTCAGGACCTGCTCCGATGGCTGGTGCAGGTGTAATCATTCTTTCTGTGTTCATGCTGGGCATTTTACATGGGGGCCTCTGGAGACCAATTTGGGACCCCTTTGCAGCCCAAATCCCTGTCAGCTCTGAGGCTGTGATTTCACCTTTGGAATGATACACACGTCCCTCTTTCTTACACTCACAGGCACAGCAAAAGCTATGCTATAGAGCCCCTTGAGTTGCTAACACCAAAGGTAACCTCATGGCAACACAAACAGACTTCGTAAGAGGCCTAGAGCATCTGCTGATGCCACCCTATCACCACCCCTCTGATAAGGACTGGGCAGGGAGTCTGCTGAGGTTTCCAAACTAGGATATCAAAATACAAGTGTGTCCATATTGGCCAAGTTGGGGGTTTTGACACAGAAGATGGAACAGAATTCCTATTAGTATTAGTATTTACCTGTTTCCAGGACTGTTCAGGAGCTCCAGTCTTGCTCTGGACTCCACACATAATAGAAGGATGTTCCTGTCCCAAATTGCTGCTCAGCTCATTCCAGACCACAAACTAGCAGCCCCAGGTAGCGCAGATAAAATCAGAGCTGCATACCTTTATGTTCTATCACCAGCCTGGGCTGTCAGGAATGAGCATCACTGGGCTAAATCTCCTAAAACAGGCACTAGAGCCCTACATGAGCACTACCTTTACTTGGGAACTGAGAAACAGTACTCTAAGTCACACATCCAGGCATTTTACACTGTAAAACACCTCCAGCCCAGTGTTCTATGTTTAAATGTCACTCTACTCCGAGCTTTCCTATCAAAGGGCAAATGCTGATGGGAGAGAGGCAGAGAAGTACACCAGAGAGGAAAATAAAGGGAAAGACCTTAAGAGGTTCACAGCTGCCCTGGTATAAAAGAATCATCTTTCAAGCTGATAAAAATAATGTTACAGGCTCTGATAAGAATAATCTCCCAGGCTTTGATAAGAATACAATGAGAACAAGCCTTTTACAACACAGCATTAGTGAACCACAACCCCATCCTGCCCAGAAATACCCTTTCTAGGTGCCGCTTCCTTTTGTTCTCCAGCAGTGCAAGCACTGGAAAAAAAAAAAAGCTACTTTAGCTTTCCTCCTCATAGAGCAAACTTGAGCAGCACAGCCAGGAAAGGACTCTATGAGCTCCACCCCATTGAATATGGAGCAATTCACTCCAAAGCAACTAAAGCATGCAAATAATTGCATTGACTTCAAATGAAAATATTCCTGTGTTTAAGTGCTCTGCTGAATCAGAGCCAGGGTGCTCGGCACTCCGGAGTATCAAGTCTTAAATGTTTTGGAAGGCTTTAAGTGAGAGGGAATGGTTTGGGAAATA
Organism: Chlamydotis macqueenii; assembly: GCF_036417535.1. Taxonomy (NCBI): domain Eukaryota; kingdom Metazoa; phylum Chordata; class Aves; order Otidiformes; family Otididae; genus Chlamydotis; species Chlamydotis macqueenii. Next base: position 94,794,383 of record NC_141556.1, on the reverse strand, counting down.
GGGGGGAGGAAAGTGGGAGGGAACGGACTTCTCCCACTGAATAATAGGTCAATTATTTCTGAAGTTTGTGATGGATATGAATAGAGAGAAAAACAATGGTGGAAAGCCTAAATCTGAACATTTGTGTTAACCGTGACTTACCACTAACTATATTCACACTGTCCTAGAAACTGGACTGCTATACGGTTAGGAAATTGAATTAAAAAATACATCCCCTGATAGCATATGCACACAACTTACCTGCTTTCTCTCCCTATTTCCATCACAATACAAGAACATATTCAGCCAACTTGCTGTTATTGAAGGGATTATATGACTTCCATGGCACAAAAAAAAATGGCTGAAATTCTGCACATCCCAAGTTGAAGAAGGTATATACTTTTTGGGGGTGGAGGTTGATGTCCATGAAGCTCCATGAAGCCAGCTAAGCATAAAGACCTACCCATGCATGTAGGGGGACACCTGTAACACAGGGGGACAGCTCAATGCCTGATGTCAGAAACTAAGGACAATGAGAAATGAGAACAGAAAGCCATAACCTCCACTTCATGCCAGAGGACCAGGAGTATCCTTCACCATGTTACTCTCATAAAAGGTCTCATCCCAAGGACCAGTTCATACTGACCAGTTCATTCCCAGTACAACAATGACTTCCTCATGTCCTAACAGACGTACTTTGCACTTCTCACGTCTGATCTCAGTTTATTCCAAAAACAACAGATGAAAGCTAGAGAGCATTAAAGTAAATAGGAGTTCTGCTCTCAACCACATTTGGAGCAGAATTTGACCCAGAATTAAGAGGACACTTTCTACTGGAGATCCAGCAGGTTTCTGATGCTGTTCCAGTAGCTCCAGGAGGCACACCTGCTCTTGGATCTGCATGGCAATTTCTGTGGTTTGGCCCCTGAGGTTAGTTTTATATTATTTTTTAAAGCTACCATTAAAAACGAGGAGCTTTTTTTTTCTCTTTTCCCTCCACTTCACTTGTTTTGCAAAAAGCTTAGACAGAACTGAATAATGAAGGTGACAAGGCCATATAGAAAATATTCTCAGAGTTGTGCCCAGAAAATATCCACCACAGTTGTTCAGGATACTTCACCCAGCCTCAGTTTCTCACTCAAGGCCTCTTCCTCTGGCCTTTTGGAACCGACCCCAAGCAAGCCAACTGCGGCAGAAGTTGCACCACTGGTGCATGTGGTGCATTCCCAGGCGACCTCAGCAGCCTCTGCTCTGTGTTTCTGCCTTTCTTCTCTCCCACTAATCATAGGAATTGAATGGCAGGTGATACCAGAATGATAGGCTCTGTAAGCTTTGCAATCCACTCATGTTGTTGTCCCATCTTTCCCAGGGAGACTGAAGCACAGCCGCTGACTCACTCCACATCACAGAATCAGGCTGGGTAGGAGGCCAAGGCTCTGGTCTAGTGCTTTCCACCACTAATCTCCAGATATGTCTTATGCTTTGACCATTGCATAAATAGCGTCAGATGGCATTTGCTACAAATGACCAAATCAGAAGTGAAAATATTTATAAAAACATATAAAACTGCCTATTGAGCAGCTGTTGCAGCAGTTTTCCACAATTATTGCCAGTGGGGCAGAGGATAATTCCAGTTCAATGAGGAGCACACAAGTCATAGTGAAACAACTTTGTAGGATGTGCCTGCTCTGGGAGAGTTAGGCCAGGTACCTGGATGAAAAGAAGAGTCTTTAAGCCACTGGATATGATTTTAACAGAGTTTTGGATAATAACAAAAGTGTGCAGGGTAAGCATACCTAAAACAATTCTCAAACAGGTGCCAGGAACAGTTTCTACATATAATAAAGGTGGCGGGAAAAAAATTCCCACAGGTTTAAATCAGTGCAAGGGCCACAGGAAAGAGTATTTCACTCCAAAAGAAATGAAATGCACCTTTCTATATAACCTATCTACTGCAGGAGCGCAGCAGCTGGGGAATTTGCAGACCTGCCTGCCACCAGGGTATGTAGAGCAATAATAGTCAAGCAGGTCATTCCTGCCCAGGAGCCGGCAGCAAGGCTGAAATTGGACCCTGTCATTTGCGTCATCACCAAACAATTAGTAACTGCTTCAGGTAACTCAGGCCACCAGCCAGTGCTTTTGAAAACGTCTGTGGCCGGATAAGGGCTGTCATATTCCTGATGTCAACACCAAGGCTTTGCAGTGAACTCTGCACGGTCACGTAAGGTTGGTGGAGAAAAACACCTCCCAAGGTAAAGAGCTGCTTAGGGTAATGGTAGGACAGATTTGGGACTGTGCAGAAGGAGACATCGGGCCAACTCACTTCCCGCCAGCGTGCAAAGGTCGGGTTACCATGGGGATTTCCACGGTTAAAGGCTTATAAAAACAGCTAACCACATTCACAGATGAAATGCCCACGGCTTGCTGATGCTCATGTTGGCCAGTAGAAATCGTAACATAGGAGACGCTCCTTTAGCCAGCTTAATTTTTAGCGTTTCATTAATCAAACTTGACAGAAAGCCATTTCTTGAAGTGGAAAGAGCAATAACATAACAAAATTGAGGCATTGGGGAAAATACTTTGACATTTTCCATAATGAGACATTTTCATGATTCACCCTAGATCCAATGGGAAACATTTCTATTATGTGTCACAAGTTGGCTGATCCAAATAACATCTGTGAGACGTAGTGTCCCTCCCTCTGGCTCAGCAGCTCTCAGTTCTTCATTTCTCCATCATCAGGTAGATGTGTCAACAACCAGAAAAGGCTGTTGCCCTCTCAAAGAAACCTGCAGACCCCAGTTTTAGCCCTAGCAAAAAGGCAAGTATTTTTTAAATAATATACATAGGAAATTTTGATCTGATTTCAAAAGCAAAGAAGGAAAAGATAATATTACTGTCATTTCTACCAGACATCCTTTTGGATGGACTTGGATGGACCAAATCAGAAGTCACCATCTCCACTAGCAACAAACATTGGTAACCTTTTTGCTAGGTCATGTTTCCAAATAATTTTGCACTTTTCTGAGGTGTCAGAGAATCCCCTCAGCCAGACAGAATAGGGATAGGTGATATGGAGATGTTCAGAGGATTTTAGACTTTTAGTGTGGCAGTGAGTTACCGCACTAGATGCAGAGGCATAACTGAGTATCAAGGACTCATGAGCAGCGTGGGCAGGTGATGCAGGCTAAGGACAGGGGCTCTCAGCAGGCTGAGTGCAGCAGAATTTACAAACCAGAGCTTTTCAGTTATTGATTTTTTTCCCTCAACAACAAAACATCCAAAGTTGACTGGAGGACCAACTACAGTTCATGTAACATTTTTTTTTCACTTCAAATTCACAGTTTCCCATTAAAAATTATATAACATTGCCATTCAAAAACACTTTGGTAGAAGAAAGGGAGCAAAGGATGAACTACCCCAGTCCATATGGATAAAAAGAATAGCCAGAATTACGCTGTAAATGTATGGAAGAGTTAGTCAATCTCTGTTCCAGGTCTTAAAAGAATCCTATTATTACCTTGTTAGTCAGTCCGACTATTAGCTTGTCAGTCAGTTAAGCTCATGGGCAAGATAATCACCAACTTTCACAGCTTTTGGATTAGATCTTTAATAGGGTGTAGGCCCTGGCATCTGCTGCCTTGTTTACAAACAAAACCAGAAAAAAAAATTCCTCATAGAACAATAAGAAAGGCAAAGGAATACAAATACTACAGAGCTGGAAGGGAGACCAACTACTTAGCAACACCACCATTTTCCATTAATCACTCCCAGAAAAAAAAATAATTGCTATTAATGTGCACATATTAATTCTAGATCCCTCATAACCCTTAGATGTTTTCTGCGGATTGAGTCTATTGCTGATGTAATAGTCTGGAGCTGAGTGGAGCTACACCTACCATCGTTTGGTTTCCATTTGTTTAGGTAAACCCTGACTTCCCACTGTTAGGCATACCCCTCTTCCAAGAGCCAGAACATGAAGACAAACTCTTTTCATTGCTTTGGCATGACTGAGTTATATTGTCATAACATGCAGACTCAGTTCCAAAAGGCAGAAAAATCATAACAGATAGCCAAGATGGAGGTCTATGCCGAGTAGGCTTGATGATCCATAAGGTGCATGTGCAAGTGCCTATTTGCTTTAACAGATTGTTGTGGTTTAACACCAGTTGGGAACTAGGTACCATACAGCCACTCGCTCACTCTGCCCCTCCCCAGTGTGATGGGAGAGCAAATCAGGAGGGTAAAAGTAGGAAAACACATGGGTTGACATAAGAACTTTTTACTAGGACAGCAAAGGAAGAGATAATCAAAATATAATAATAATAACAATAATAGAATATACAAAATAAACAATGCACATGTCTTACTGCCTGGTGACCGATACCGTCCATCCCGAGCAGCTATCTCAAAGCAGTGACTTTGGGAATTTTTGCCCATCAGCCAGCCCCCACTTACTGAGTGTGATGTTTATTGTATGGAAGGTTAAAAAAATCCTTGATCTCTTAGTGACAACTAATAACATCAGTGTATTACCAATGTTGTTCACATACCAAATCCCATACTAAATCCAAAACACAGCAACTACTGGGAAGAAAATCAACTGCATCCCAGCCAAAATCAAGACACAGACAGAAAGGGTGTATTGTAAGGGTGCAAAAATTATTTCTGTGCCACATATGGAAGTTTTAGAGAGAGTAGGGGAGAGAAGAGGGTAGAGAGCTGTTGAAGTAAGCTATTAGTGCCTTTCTTGAGATGACTTTGTATCACTGCTGTTCCTTTCCCATCACAAAAGCCTTTGTTCGGGGAACTCAGAGTATATATCGATGTAACTTACTATCAAAAGAAAATCTCTATGCAGGTTAATGTTAGCACTCACCTGCTATCACAAGATACCGTGTGTCCAAATATCAGTTATAACCCCCAGATCTCTTGTAGTAAAGTAACATGATGAATGCTGACCCAAAGCAAGTGGTAGGACTGAAGTCCACAGCAGCCCTGCCATTACACTGGGGACCACTGTACACATTCGTGGGCTCATGAATCAAGGCAGATACAGTAATCAGAGAATACATATCCAAGTATGGAGAGATCTATACTTAACGGGAAGACTTAACCTGACCTAATCAGGGGAAAATGCATGTCTGTTAGGAAGATCTCTTCAGTAGTAAGTAGTAAAATCCATTTGATGCAAATGTAAGCCCTTGTTAACAAATGCAAACCAGACGTTGCGTGTGCATTTCCAAACCAGCACAGGTATTTTTACTTTCATTCTGCACATATCCCCTTAGATTTTCAGAAGAGGTTTTCAGCTGTCTGGATTTTACTAGTCAAGACACCCTCAGCATCTTGTCTTTTTATGCACAGAGTGATTTGGTCTCATAAGCACCAGTATGTGCACTTTCCCCTCTTCAAGTATCCAACATTTCTACTTTCCGTAAGGAACAGTCCTTTTTTACACAGTTCAAGCAATTATCAAGGGAGACAGATGATCTTCATGAGCTCCCAGTGCTTTTGTGTACTTTCACCGCTTGCTTTAGGCCTAAAGCTGAGGTCATTCTGGGCAAATATTTTTCCATCTGAGATTACTTTTTTTTCCATTCAAAGGTCACAAGGCATTAGCAGACCATGTCTTAGTCGGAATTAAGCCCTGCCGGAAATGAAGAAGTGCATGAAGTACTGGGAAAAGGAAGTCTATAATCACACGAAAATCTCTCTCAAAAAAATAAAAGGGAGGGAATGCAGAGCAACTGGTTAGCTTAAACTAACCAACGTACCAGCAAGCATTTGGTGCCTCTTCTTCTCATAGATAAGGTTGTCTACCAGAGAAACAGCCCATTAAAAATTGCTTCTTATCAATTTAATTTTCATAGCTTCTGGCCTCAAGGAGATGGTGGGAGTGAAAGAGTGTCAAGGTTTTGGATGTACCCGTGAGCTATCATTTCTGATTTCAGTTTCCCGTGTTGGTGTAAGGACAGGTGGGTGGAGGCCGCTGGAGACCTCCACCACCCACACCCAGCCACCCCTTGCTGGGTAGCAAGTGCCTCAGAGTTCCCCTGGCAAGAAACAGTGAACAGCGCCATGCCTGGGACTGGGAACTGGAGCCCACCCAACACTCCTTTGGCAGGATGTGAAACACACCCCGGCCCCCTTAATCCTCCCTGCACGCAGCCATGGGCCCCCAGGCTGAGCTCTGCCAAAAGCCAGGCTCCCCATGGCCAGGCCACGCGCATTGCTGCTCGGCTGAAGCCGTGCTCTGCTTCTGCCAGCTTTTCTCTAGTGGCGTCAACTGACTTGTTGCTGAAGTTCAAGTTGCATATTTGCTAGCACTCCTTATTTCCCAAGAAAACCAGAAGAACAGCTGTGCCGGAAGTTTATATGCTGAAATGGAGAAAAAAAAGTCAACCCAAAAAATAACCAAAAAAAAAAAAAAAGACGTCAGTACAAAAAAATAACCGAATAGCACACTATGTCTTCAAGGAAGCAAATGCAAAGAGCTGTGTTTAAATAGGTTTTTTTATTCAGCGGTTTCTTCCACTTCAGTCCAAAAAGTGTATCATGCAGCATGTCACACACAGTAGCAGCTCCACCTCAAAAATTAATTATATAGATACACAGGTATATGACTGTAAGTGTATATAAACACATTACCCAAGCTATGTGTATAGCTTGGATTTATATATTGTATATATTGTATAATAACGTTACCTGCTCGCAGTTTCTTTGCCATTACAGTTGTTATGCATAATCCAAATATTTAATCGATTGCATGCTATTTCAGCTGAGAGAAGCAGACATCCTAGAACACAGACAGGGTTTATTCATCATTTATAAGAGGCTTTTTTGACCCCTCACCCTCATGCTGTCCAGCTGCAAACACAGACACTGGATATCAGGTTTGTAAATGGATGTGTAGCAACTCAACAGTACATGAACTCCTAAGGCTAATGATGGTTTCTTCTGAATAGGCCGAAATTAGCTAGATTTACACCAGGGTGAGAATTTGTAAGAGGCATCAATTTACTTTAAAAAAGAAGAATCAGGTCAAACCATCTGCTCTCTGACAGAAGAGAAGGCTCCGGGGAGACCTGATAGCAGTCTTCCAGTACCTCAAGGGGACCTACAGGAAAGATGGAGAGAGGCTGTTTAGTAGGGCCTGTTGCAATAAGACAAGGAGTAATGGTTTTAAAATAGTGGGGGGTAGATTTAGATTAGAAATTAGGAAAAAAATTTTTACGATGCAAGTTATAGAACACTGGAACAGGTTGCCCAGAAAGGTGGTGGAGGCCCCATCCCTGGAAACGTTCAAGGCCAGGCTGGATGAGGCTCTGAGCAACCTGATCTAGTCAGGGATGTCCCTGCTCCTTGCAGGGGGGTTGGACTAGATGACCTTTGAAGGTCCCTTCCAACCCTAACCATTCTATGATTCTATGATTCTATCCGCATGATCATCCAGCAGCGCTGATTTTCGACAGCGTGGAAAGAACCTGGGACAAGATAACATCTGAGTTGCTCAAAATCAAGTTCACTCTGTAAGACATGGCCGGAGCTCATGTAGCTCCTGCAGCCCATGATTCACCCCAGCGACAGAGAATTTCATCTCCACCTACGTTATCCCAGCACACCAAACACAGCCCTGATGTGCAGCCAGTGGCAGAGCCAACATTGCAACACAACGAAATGGCCTGCCATTGCACTGGCCAGCCAGCTACAATTTCCGATGTGTCTTTCTGAAGCCTCTACCTGACCTGCACCTGGCAGCTTTGCTGAATTTTCCCTGAAAAAGCAGGGAAGAGGAAGGCAGGCTGACTAAGCAGAAATCCTGCACCTGAGCTCTGTGCAAGAACTAGAGCAGGAGATTCCCTGCACTCTTAGAAAGCCAAGTCAGAGAGGATGCCCAGCACACTGCCGTGCTGCTCCCCGTCATCCTCTTCAGTGATACAGTGATGTAGCTGGAGACATCCAAACTCTCAGCCTCTGTGGTGTGCCAGGAGCCAGCAGAAAGAAGAGCCCTGAGAAAGATGCATTTCACGCAGTGTCAGTATGACGCTGAAGATTACTAAAGAGTGAGTGCCTTAAAAAGTTACCTTCCCTCCGTGGGCTGTGTCTCTGCAGGTTGAGTCAGAGTTTAATGGATGTCTTTGGTGACCGAGATGAATTTGCGTGGCCAGATCTGTATTCTGGGCTCGGAGCCCAGTCACGGCTGTCACTGGCAAGACCACCCACCCCCGAGATGGGCTCACATCTGATGAGCCAAGTGGCACAGCAAAAGCTACGCCTCATGTAGGAGCCTTTCATTTTCAACTGCTTTGTATTTAAAGTGCCTCCTTCTATTGCCTCCAGATGCTTTCTACCTTGCAATATTACACACAAAAGCAGTCACAAAAAGCACGTAATTAAAATGCAGGAAACCCAATTTCTGCTTTGCACAATGCTAGGAAATTATAAAAATACGTCAGCATGATTTCTTAATAAACTGGATGTTCAGTCCTCAAATGTGAGATGTGAGGTGTGGAAACAAGTTCTCCTGTTTTCTTCATCCTGCATGTGCTGTATTGCATAACTGGGTTACCCTGATTACAAAATTTCCCCTGAAGCACCAGGTTTTGGTCCCCTCCAGACCCACATACATGGGCAGTGGCTTGAAAGAACAGATTACTATCACAAAAATGTGTGGCATGAAAAGTCACTTGGAAGAGGAGGGAAAATGCAAGTTCTCTACTTTGCTTCTTTTTTGACTTGGATGTTCTACTGGCTCTTCCCCAGAAGAGGAGCTGGTGGGATTCCCCAGCTGGCTTTTGCTGTTAAGCATCAGTCTTGTCTGCCATGCTTTTCCCTGAAGGCAGCAGAGCTAACACAGAGAAAAAAAAAAACCTGCAAAACAGAAAAAAATGCTTCTTGGAGACCTTGTTTTACCACATAGCTCAAATACCTGAAAATACTTAGGAAAAAAAAAAAAAAAAAGGTGTTCTTGCTTCAAAAGAAAAACCTGCAGATTATCCATCAAGGATAACTAGTCACTGTGCTGAATTCTTCATTAAGTCTCTGAGCATTTTCCAAGGAAATCTACAGACACACACTATGTGTTTTGAACGTAGCCAGGTTATGAAAATGGGAAACCCTTCAGGTCTCAAGTCGGTAATGTCTGTCTTAGCACGTAAGCTGGTGAGCTGTAGCTTGAGAATGTCATCTTTTATATTTAATTTAAAAATCTTAATTAAAGTTTCTTCACTTTAGAGTTTCTGAAAGGGAAAAATAAAGCTTGAAAGGGAACATGGGGATACCCTAAAAACAGAGGGGAAAAAAGCACCACTCCAAATTGCCCTGAGAGCAAGTCATTCTGCTAAGGTTCTCGGTTCAGGCTAAGCCTGGTTAATACTGGGTAGGCAAGATCAACGCTCTCTGTGAAACCAGTCAGTTTCCACTTACCTATCAAAGTGAGGAAAAAGGAGTGGGAAAAAACATGAGCCTGTGTATGAAGCCAGATCTGTCTTAATAAACCAAGAAACACCTGATTTTTTCATCTTCCAGCTCACCTTTCTTTTCTTGGATGCTGCTTTGGAAGACATACACATTTTTATGTTATCGACTCTTATGGCCCACACTGGGGGCTCACAAAAATGAATGCAAGCTTTAGTCAGGTCACAAAAGGAGAGGCCTGTGTATGAGAGCTTAGATACACTGAGATTCGACAGCCAGCCGAGTGGCAGAGCCAGACGCAGCTGCCGAAGCTGCAGATTTCACGTCTGGACAAACATCCCTGCCAGAGCGCCAGGAAGGGCTTCAGTCAGGGTTTGCACACAGTGGGGTGCAGGTGGGGGGAAGCCCTATGAATCATGATGGGCGCTTTCCCAAGGGCTTCTCAAGAGATTTACAAGTCTAATCCTAATCGTAGTTTACTCAAGCACAGCCGCTAGCAGAGCTGCGGGCACATCACCCCTTCCTGCTCCACCCTCACATCCCCAAGGCGAACGTTCCGGCTCCCAGCCATCCCTTGTCCCCATACACGCGCATCTCTGGGCTCCAACTCAACACTCATGTCTGTCTCCACCATGTGGTACCCAGCCTCATCCCTCGCCTTTGGGAGCCAGGAGCTGCCCACACATCCGCTTCACCACCAGCTGTGACCCATCTCTGCAGTCTGAGAGTAGGGCTTTTACTGAAAAAGCAAAATGAAATTTACCCTGATTTTGTACACGGTCAAAGTTTTGTTGGATCTACTGATTAGCACACTGGTGGAAAGCAGGAACAGCCTGTGCTACTGGAAGGGCACAGCTAGCATCTCCCTTGTCTTCCCATCATGGCCCTGATAAAGAAAATATCTTCTGGCATCAAGATCACTTTGAAGCATCTGTGATGCTTTGAGGAAACTTAACCTCACTGCTGCCCTCTCCTCGGCAGGACGGCTTGCTCAGTGCTGCCTAACTCTTGGGAGATAATACAGTGCCATGCGAAACTGAGGAGGGAGAAAAATAAATATGAGCTCATGCCCACTGGTTTAGATGAAGAAAGGCTGATGATGGTACGGTGACCTGCACAAGGGGTCCAGACTGGGCTGCAGGAGACAAGAGGAGGGGGAGCAGCCCGAACCAGCACCTGCAACGCAGGCACACGTGCACCAAGTCCCTGCCAGACAAGTTCAGTTCATGCCTCCCTCTCAAAGCGGCACAGAGCAGCCTCAAAACCTACTGGTTTCACCCCCTCTCACAAAATATTTCCATAGTCAATCTTTTCCACAGAAAAGCAGATTTTTCCAGCAGAAGGTGATTTGGTTCCATCACAGCTAACAATTTCCGAGGGACATCTTCCAGTTTCCCAAACAGCCCTAGGAAATTGCAAGAGGAAGCACCCAGCACCTGTTGCAGCTGTCCTCTTCCTAGACAGTCAAAGTTAGGTGCAGCAAATACCATAGAGGCAGCAAAATGAGTCTGCTCTGGGAAGAAATCAGCAAAAGCCTGTGATTCACCCCCTCATACCAAAACCTAAAGAGCAGCATGCAAAACCCTCGGCTTCCCAGTCAGGGTGGGCAGTCTGCTTTGGTACCAAAATCCCAACTGAAAACTTTCATGTCTGTCGCGCAACTTTCCTGCTTGGTGGCATCTGTGCAGCCAGTGCCCTCCAGTCAGCCCAGCACTTAGTAGAGAGAGGCAATAACCTTGAGCATTCGCATGGGATTGACTCTTCCTGGACTTTCACATAACATGCGGCTTTGTGGGCATTTTGAAAATCATCCCTCGTTTCAGTCTCACCAGCCAGGGAGGAGAAGCAGAGCTTCAACACACCAGCACATCTACAGGTAGGAAAGTGTGGTACTGGGACCAAATGTCTCCAGCTTTAGCCACAAACAGCTCCCAAAATCAGTCACAAACTGATCTCCCTGGGCAGGTCTAGGGTGGGGAGGAAATATTGGTACAGAAGACAAGGTTGGATGAGGCTCTGAGCAACCTGATTGAATTGGAGATGTCCCTGCTCCTTGCAGGGGGGTTGGACTAGATGACCTTTAAAGGTCCCTTCCAACCCTAACGATTCTGTGATTCTATGGTTCTAAATACACTGGTCAGAAAAAAAAAATCACCCCAAGAGTTTGGGCAAACAAGGCACAGTACACAAATCTTTTCCTTTGAAAATCCCTTCGATGTCATTGATACAATAAGTTGCCATCATTTAACAGTTTGTTCAGCCCTCCAGATTGTCACTGACAATTTCAGGTTTTTTTCAGAGGAACTAGTCATACCATACAGTGTTACACTTGAAATGAGAACTACAATCACAAGATTATCACTCATCTAACTAAAACAAACCAAAGTATTTCACATTATATATATGGTACGGCATGCATGTGCCAAACATCAAGATACAGAGCGACTTGGAGTTTATATTGACGTCAGTTTTTTGCTTCAATCAACATTTACCTTTTAGGTCAATACATTTTTATGTTTGCCATAACAGAAGCTAGAATCAACACACATGCCTGCAATTACTTCACTTAACTCTTTCAGTGTTTGAAATAACATTTGCAAGGAAAAGGGAAAGCTAAATACAAGCACACGGTGGATTTCCCTGGCCTTTCTCTCAGTTAAATCCAGAAAAATGCTATTGCAGGGCTGTTATCTGAAAGAATCACCTTGCTCTTTGCCAGCGCTGGCACAGACTGTGTGTAACAACATTGCCAGTAATATTAAATACCAGTAATAGCCCACCTGAATAGCCGGGAGACAAACATTCAGTTATTAAAAAGTGATGGTACAGAATTGCCTCATTAAGCCTGGTAGCTCGCTGTTTACAATGGGCTAGTGCCAAAAGAGGAACACAGTGTTACAGCTTTTATTACTATTGTCTCAGTGCATTGAAAAAGTAGTCTGTTTTCAGATAACCTACACAAAAAAAAAAAAAACCACCACGATTTTAATCAATGGGAGGTATTTGAACTCTGCAGCCATCATTTGATTCAGCTCTGCCGAGATAAGTCGGAGAACGACTGTTCATCTGTTTGGTTTATACGAGAAGTAAGTAAACAGTTTGCTTTCAGTTACCGTGCTCCACTTGCCAGCGTTACCCACACCAGCTCGAGTGCTAGCAGAGAAAACACCATCTGCCCAGGGATGGATGATCCGCGCCACATGTGCTGCAAATGCCAGTCGCGGATAAACCACGGTGACGGGTACCAATGGCTTCCTCGGCACCACCATCCCAGAGAACAATTTCATGTCCCCAGCCATTCAAGCTTCAAACAGGCTCAGGATGAGGAGAGTACATGGAAATGGTATAAAATGTGGAGGTACAAAGTCACATGTGCCCTGCCAAAAAGATACGCGCGCACGTTCACATGGTAGGCTTGTTGGCAGAGTCTCTTCCCTGCTTTCTCTCTCATATGTATATGTATATATGCATATCTGTGTGTATATATACATATATATGTCTGGGTATATGTATCTTTTATTTTTTTCTGGGCCACAAGTCTTCCCTGCAAGCCTAGAGTTGCCAAAAACCCCTTTGACTGGCCTCACTCCAAATTGTTGACAATTGTTGAACAGCTGTTCTGCTCCAGCAATAACAAGGAAGCAAGGAAAAGGCATGCTGTACATACAGGGAGGAAGGAGAAATGTTAGTGGAGAGAAGGGGAAAAGCACGGAGGAGGTTTCACTCCGTGCACACCGTCATGGGGGTGCGGTACCCTCTGAAGGGTGTAACCGGGAGTTTCTAGGTATCTCCCTAACATAGTCAGTCTGTGTTCCTGCAGTGGGAACACTACCTCCAGTTTCTCTCCGGGATGTGGGCACACACACGGGTGGCTGCCCATGTCCAGGGCCGAGCCCCGACACCAATGCTGGGCTTCTCCCATACAGCACCAGTTCTGCACCTCTCTGCACTCATCCCCATCCCAATTACAGCTGCTCAAAGCAGACAGGAGGAGGCAGGTCAGCGTGCTTCATCACAGCCTGAAAATAAAGATAAAAAATCTAGCAAAATGGGCTATTAGTGTATGAAAAACAAACATTATTTCCCTCACTTTCCAGTAACTCGCAACCTTAATGGCAGAAGATAGAAAATTAATAGTGTGGCTTCCCTGCTAAATCACATTGGGGGCTACAGCATCAACCCACTTTAAAGAAACTAGGCCAATCATTTTATGAGGCGTGGGAATTGTTAAATTGGGCTATCCCTTCTGCTTCATACAATTGCATGAGGACTGATATTGTGGAGAGGTTTTTTTAATGAAGGCCTTATATAGCTCTAGGTCAGGACATTTGCATTTGTGAAGATTACATAGAAAGCACAAGAAGCAAAACAGCATGAACAAACAGCAGTGTTTTCATCTTTAGAAAAAAAAAAAAAACACATTCCCTCCGTGGGAATATGGTACAAGGGACTGGGAAACAATGGTTTCTATTTCCAGCTCTGCTGTCAACTTAGAGGAGTCTGACCTTAAGCAAATCATTTTACTCTGGAACCTCATTTATCTGCCTTGGGTGTGTAGAGGCTCATTAGTACCCTTCCTAATGAGCTTCATATAATCATATGCAAAGCACAGCATTTTAGTAGATTTTAGAAGACTAAGATTTGTAAAGCCCTTTGAAATTTAAAATGATGTAGATATGTAAAGATCTCCCTCCTGCTCACTCGCTCGCTCTCACACACACACAGTCTCTCCAGGTGATAAATTCCATTTCAAAATTTTCAATTCCCAAGCACAAACAGTGTAAACTCAAAGTCCAGATTTTGAAGTTTTATTACTTCTTTGAAACAACAGTGCTAACACGCACACTCAAAAGAAACCCAAGCAGCAGCAGGTTACTGGAACAGTTGGTCCTGAGCGAGCAATAAAAGCCTAAACAAAGCTGAACTTTGGATTACATGCCACCTTGAGTTATCGAATTTGACAGGTTAATTTGTTCATTTCTTTGACCTGATTTATACGCTCACTGTGTACCCGCAGAACTCCTCAGGTGCTGCTTTTATACTTCTCGCTCTGTTGAAGCCTTAATAGTACAGACGCAGTCACCTGCTACAAGTGCACAATTGCAAGCCTGTGTCTTCTATTAAACTAGTTGGTACAGCTGGAAAAAAAAATAGTTTTCATGCCTACAGCAAAGAATGACTGTGTTCCCAAAAGAGCGTCTTAATTTTTTGCCGTTATTACAGTTGGTCTAATAAAAGATTTTAGCTTTACCTACAAAACTTGTCCACCCAATGGCCTTTGAACAATGCACTTTTAACAAAAATACCAAGATAAAAGTTCTGACTTATTACTCCTTCTCACTGGAAATAACAGGTGCACAGGTTTTGGCTGGGATAGAGTTAATTTTCTTCATAGCAGCTTATATGGTGGTATGTTTTGGATTTGTGACCAAAACAGTGTTGATAACACACTAATGTTTTCGTTACTGCTGAGCAGTGCTTACACAGCATCAAGGGCTCTTCTGCCCCTCGGGCTGCCCTGCCCATGAGTTGGCTGGGGGTGCACCAGAGGCTGGGAGGGGACACAGCTGAGACAGCTGACCTCAACTCACCAAAGGGATATCCCCCACCAATAAAAGCTGGGGAAGAAGGAGGAAGGGGGGATGTTCGGAGTTATGGCATCTGTCTTCCCAAGTCACTGTTATGTGTGATGGAGCCCTGCTTTCCTGGAGATGGCTGAACACCTGCCTGCCATGGGAAACAGTGAACAAATTCCTTGTTTTACTTTGCATGTGCACACAGCTTTTGCTTTACTTATTAAGTTGTCTTTGTCTCAACTCATTAATATTTGCTTGAAGTGGCAGGTTGAACATTTTCCAAAATTGAATTTAATTGCTTAATAGGAAAATGGAAACAAAAATCAAGGGGTCTTTCTAGGAAATGTGCCAAAAACTGCCTTACATTCAAACCACAATATCCTTGCACAAAGCAGTGTCTCATTTTCCCTTCCATGCAAAAAGGGGGAAAAGGTGTACCCTGCTGATTTTTATTATCCTTGGGTCTAAACCAAGGATACCTCTCCCTACAAATGTCTCCAGTAGAACATGCTGGTAAGTCCCTCCTGCACAACCAGATGCATGAAATCAGGGAATAAAATAACTCGTATCCGCACGTGGAAAGCTAATTTGGACACTGGGCAGTGAGGCAGGATTCAAGCAATCCACCTGCTACGTTTGCATAGCTTCTTCCATCTCCCTCCCAAAACCCCCAGAGAAGGACCACGGCCATTTCACAGACATGAAGCTGCCATGTTATTTTAGGATATGTAGATAAGTTGCAGAGACTCCTCAATCTCCGTCAGGTGCCTAACCCTCGTAGGCAGCAATTCCTTTTGGAGGTACGGCCCAGGCAGACTTTGGGCAAGTCTCTGCACATAGGCACGGAGGAGAGCCATGTGCTGGTTTCACCTCTGCTCTCCACTGGCACAGGCGAGCCCTCAGTGCTCAGGGAGCCATGTGCACACACTAAAACCAGAGCGCTTTCCTGGGGGAGAAAGGAAGGATTTGCTGTGGGAAAAGCGGCCAGAGCAGCCCTGTACGATGCCTCAGGGTTCCAGTGAGCCGCAGCCTTCCTGCAAGGGTATCCCGGCTATTTGAGAGTAAGGAATAGTGTTGGGGGATAATTAGAGCAGTGGATAATTTGTCCTAGTTTGTTTGGTGCAAGCTTTGCACACGCTAAATATTTGCTTGGCTAGAGGTTTTGGGCATTAAAATTAAAGGGGAATGATATTTTGGAATGATAGATGAGGCAAAGGTCCCCTTGGCAATTGAGGTTTTACCAGGGTGAAAAAGTAGCAGAAAGACCACCATTTTACAGCAGATGAAATTAGAGTCTTATCTCTCATCAGTTTTCTACCATTTGTTTTTGCATTGAACCTAATTGCATTACTTTGCATTTCTCCTTGGGTAAGGAAAAGGAAAATAGATTTAAGGTTCGATTTAAGAGAGGAGGACGGAAGGCTTTAATTATAGTCTCGTCTCACAAACTGACTAGCTTTGCTCACCTTTTGTGCTTGCCATAACCATTCAGAAACATGAGGAAAGCCCTCCACACTTTTCTACAGCCAGTCCAAAATCTCACCTCCTTCCCAGAGGAGCCACAAGGCTGTCTCAGGATTTCACCACGTCGGGAGCAGATCTCAGACCATTCCCCAGGTCCAGCAGGCAGCAGGGCTCCTCAAGCCAGCATCACTTTGCCTCAATGGGTCGAATGATCTCCGGTGCAACCTCCTCACCATGCAATCTGGGGAGAAGGCGACCGTAGCACAGTAGCCAGCTCTCTCCTCCTACTGCCTTCCTCCTTGCTCTGCCGCTCATCCATACTCGTGTTGCAGGGCTTGTCTCTCTTAAATGTAAGAGTTGTCCATGGAACCAAGCCTGAGAGTGAAGGAGCCCAAGTTAAAAATAATCCCTTAAAAGAAATAATAAAAGCACGTGGGAAGAGTTACTGAGGCCATGCAACACCTGGCAGAGTCAAGGAGATGGCGATCAGTGGGAATGGACATGAGAAAGATGGGGCAAAACCCAGCATCTCAACCCATATCCCCAGAGAAGTCAGAGCTGGGGTCCATTCCCACCACTTTCTGACACCCCTCATCCTGCAAGAGCAGGCACTGATGCTTGAAGTCCTGTTAGGGTCAGTGTCAAGCCTTCCTTGGTAGAGACAGGGCTTTCCCTAAGGGCAGGGTGCTCTGTTCACAGAAACAGCCTTGAGGGAAACAAGATTTTCTTTTTTTTTCCAACTAGGGGCTGGTAGGACACAAGGCCACTTAGGATTATTGACCCCCCCCACCCGCCCCACACCAGCACCCATGACAAGCTGCATACGACTGGTGCAGGGACAGCGCTGGAGGAGTCACCCGAACTGCTGCCAAGGGAAGCAGACAAGCCCGAGGGCCCAGTGC
The DNA here is from genome assembly GCF_036417535.1 of Chlamydotis macqueenii. Classification (NCBI taxonomy): domain Eukaryota; kingdom Metazoa; phylum Chordata; class Aves; order Otidiformes; family Otididae; genus Chlamydotis; species Chlamydotis macqueenii. The sequence continues at coordinate 94,777,042 of NC_141556.1, read as the reverse complement.
CGGAGGGAGAGGGTGCTGCTGGCGCCTCACACCTCGACAGCCTTTCCCACGGAGGGAGAGGGGAGTTGGGAGAGCCTCCACACCCCCGGCTCTGCCCGGTACTGAGCTACCCGTGCTATGTGTGATTTCTCCTGGGCAAGGACTCCCTTACTGCATTCGTGCCACTGAAGTGATGGCTGATGTGTTAAGAAATGTCAAGGATGGGTTTAAGGCAGCTGTGTCAGCGCCACTCCTCATGCTGTGAACGGGACATGGACCAAAATGGAGAGAAGAGCACAGTTCCCCTTCCTCTGCCACAGAAAAACATCCTTTTCCTCCCAGGCAGGGGTGAACCAGTGCGGGGTAGGGCTGTCAAAAGTCCCTGCACGGCTTGCAATTACCAGCGCAGTTGTGTTGCCTGCTTCTGGAGCCAGGACTGATGCTGGGGTGTTTCCTAGCAATCAGGCCCAGACAGCTAGCAGGCCCGCCCACTCTTACCTTAAGGGAAGGCTTGTTCCCTGCTGGGTTCATGAGCTGGCTCTGCATGCATTTGCATGTCTTCTGATAGCGCCTGGAGAGTCACTCTCCCAAAATCGTTGCACTAGATAACCCAGGAGTCTAAGGTGATGTTATGATGATGAACACCAAGCTCGGTCCCTGCCATACAGACCCCTATCGCCGTGCATGCCTTGTGAGCACGCACGCAGCTCCAGGGCAGGCTGTGTATGATGGTGCGCTTTCCCTCGCAGGACAAGCAGCACGTGTTTCCCCTTCGGCCCCAGCCCTGCCCATGGACTTGCACACGCCTTTGCACAGACAGCTTTGGGAATGGTGGTCATCACCAGAGAGCAGCTTGGGGTCTGAGAGCATCCTCCTGGCATCACCATCCCAGGAAATCTTCTCCATGGCCCTGAGATGCAGAAGGTGCTTTGCTGCTCCTCTAAGAGCAGGAAAGGGAGAGGCAAGAGAAGGTTTTAAGAACAATCCGCTGCTCTCCCCAGTACTGCGGATCTCTTTTACTTGCCACAGTGTCCTTCCTTCTCCGAAACAAGGTTTAGCGCATCAGGAAGCCAAGAAAAGCAACAGGGACAATGGGAAATGGGAGCAGAGCAGCAGGGAGAGCCAGGGCCACAGCTGGCAGGGCAGGGAAGAGCAAGCCGAGCCATGCCGCCGAGAGCTCCCAGGCTCACATCACCTCCCACCTGCTTCCACCGGTGCAAGCAGGGGCCACGTTGCTCAGGCTGCCAGGGTGCCAAGGCGCATTCCGCCACACACACCCCTCCTGCTCTTCACCCATCCCAGCGCAGAGCGTGCCAAGGCAGACAGGCGTTGGGCGGCAGCCAGGCACAGATTGTTTTAACTTAATTCATCCGTCTTCTGTTCAGCAGCCCAATCTCCACATTTGCAGCCTAACCATCAATCTCAACATCACAGCCCACCCTCACCCCAACCAGCCATGGGGCACAAGGGATCTGCGGAAAAGCGCACTACGCTGATGCTCCAGGTTTTTTTCCAAGGGCGTTGTGTGTCATACAGTCAAAATGACCAGGTATTTCCAAAACTGTTTTGTGAGGTCTTCTTTTCTAGTTAGCATGTCTTGAGGAGACAAAGCAAAAAGCAGTCTTAAACACCGCTGAGAACAGAGCACTGCGGTTGCGACCTCCACAAGAGCAGAGTGGGAATTCCTCCCCTACCACCACGGGTACTGCCAAGGTGTTATCAAGTCATGCACCCAAAGAGGCTGGTAGTGTTAAAAACTGGATATGAGGATGGCTACAAAAGCTGCAATGTTTCTCCACATTGCCTTTCCCCCAAGGCACCTTTGCTTGGAAAGAAGTTTCCAGGTAGGCTGACAGACTTGGAAGCTGAACTTCTATTTAGCAAGAGAATAGGCCTAACACAGATTCCCCCGCAGCTTCCTGATAAGGACATGACAGTCAGGAACCACACCTAGGGAGGCTCTTCCTGGGTTTGTTACAGTCTGCAAGGGCTCTGCCAGCCCTGGCCAAGGACGGTGCCCATTGCGGGGAGGCAGGCTGTGCCGTCCCCTCTGCAGCAGCCCACCCTGACACCCCTGGGTAGCAGCAGCCTCCCACCTGCTGGGGTACAGCACGGGGAGAGCCAGGCACTGCACTCGCTCCCAGGTGCATTTCTTCACAGAGGGAGTGATTTGCACAGGGGTGTTATGAGAATTTGCTAAGATTTATCGTTAAGTCAACAATTCGTTGTGCAAGAGGCTCTGCGAGACGTAACAGGAGCTGGTGGCTGCCATGGCACTATGAAAGGAGAGTCAGAAAGCTGTGTTCCCCTCTCTGAGACACCACAGTGGTTTTGTACCTTATGTCATGCACCTGATGTGTTTCGAAGGGACGAGCCACTGGGCTACATCCTGGTGACACAAGATGCGCTTTAGCACTTTATTAAGAGGGAGATCGAAGACAGGCAGATAAGGATGTGCAAGGAATACCTTGCTTTAAAAAAAAAAAAAAAAAAAAAAAGGAGAAAATATAACTTTCTGTGGGATACACAGTCTCCCCACAGGAAGAAGTAGAGGTTTGTTTTAAGTGGGTTTATTTTTTTTAGCATTACAAGTATTTTGTTTTAAAGGAATGGTGTTTCACCTGCAAAACCAGAGTTCATTTTATCTCCACCCACTCCTCATTAATCAACCTCAAAGAGCACTTTTACAATGAAGAGATACAATATTAGTTAAACTAATGACTTACATAGACAGAATCATTCCCGCAATCTCAACAAATGCTTGGAGCAAGTAGACAGGTCCTGAGAACTGACAGTGCTGGCGGGGGGACAGAAGGCTTTTGAACGAGTTGCACCACAGGGGACTCCCTGGTCCCAGCAAAAAGCCCCCGGCTTCATCAGCCTCTGACAACAGCATCAATGAGGCACACAACCTAGGCCACAAAGATGTGGCACAGCAAAGAAAACATTTCTGGGTGCACACAGACAGCAGCTGGAAATTTTCACAGCCAAGTTTTGGGAAAGAAATGGCAATGCCAAGGCAATTGCTGCCCCTCGTATTGAGAGGCAGGATGCAAAGCAAACCAGAATGGCAATTCTATATAAAGTCCCATTCGCAGGGTGGGCAGGAGGGTGAGCTGCAGGTTGTGGCCAGCCTACAGTGTGGGTGAACAAAAAGACCCGAGGGCTGTGGGACCGCATGAGCCCTGGGACCTGCACATGAGGGAGAGAAGCAGGCACTTGACATTTCAGCAATGGGTTATGGCCAGAGGAATTGAAAGAGGAGACTAAGATGGTAGAATAGGTTAATTCTAGCATCAGCAAGGTTTGGCTGTTTCTAGCTTTGACTATTTTTCCCTCCTCTTCTATTCTCTCTAAGTTTCAATTTGCCTTCTTCACAGCCAACAATTTAGCAGTAGCAGACAGAAAAGGAAACACATTGGTGGTGTTAGAAAGGAAAGTAAGCTGGTAGGATCTGCACAAGTGGGAAAATGGGCAGGGGAAACGATGGCTGCAATGGCAAGGCTGGGAACGGATGTGACTCTGGGAACAGCAGCACAGAGTATGACATGGAAACAAGTGGTGATTGAAACTGAGAGCTGTAACAACGCAGGAAACCCGAGCTCCACAGAGGTGGAGCGCTCAAAGGCACCAGGAAAGGCAGGATCTGACTGCCCGAGCACAGGCACAATGCTCCAAGAGGAAGACTGAGCAGGAGATGGGGAAAAGCAAGTACCAGAGCTAGATGTGGTGGACCAGATACAACAGGAGAGAGGCTTCTGCAAGCTGCTCAAGAAAACAGACATCCAAGAGACATCAGCACCAGCCTTGAGCAGAAAAGCAGGTCTCAAAATGAAGTTTGGCAGTAAAACATAGGAGAAGGTTCCAAAGTGTATCCCGACCAAAGTAATTGGGATATCAGCAGAAAAAAAAAACCCAGACTACTAGCAAAGCAAGAAATAAGAGAGATGGGGGAAATTGGACAGGCAGAGGACATCAGAGCATGCATAAAAGCAGAAAGAGATAAGACAGAGTAAAAGAAATCCACCAACACCGTCCAGCCCTGAAAAGGCAGGTGTGACACAGGCTGTGGAGGAGCAAGACAGCAGGGAGCTGGTGGCACAGGATGACCTAAGAGGGCTGAAGTAAGACCATAAAGGCCCACAGGAATGGATGGGGATGACGCTCCACAGTATCAACACAAGACACAAGGAGATGGGAAGGAGGGGCAGGGAGAGATGAGAGAATGTCCAAAGTGAGCCAAAAGCAAAGCTAATGGATTTAACAAAGGCACAGAGGAGTCTCCACCAGTATAGCAACACTAATTAAGAGGATGTGGCACCAAGATACGATGGCAGCAAATAATTAAAGGTTGGTAAGAGGCAGTAATTTAAGGCTAATAAAAGGCAGCAATTTATCAGGAGCCAACAAGAGTAAAGAGTCCAGGAGCAATAAATTCAACAATGGAGTGAAAATAAACAGGCAGAGCAAGAACCAGAGCCACCAGCATGATAACAAGGACAACGCCACAGCAGCCTATAAATTCTGTACGCAAATCGAGAGCAGCTGATGGAGGCCCAGATGGAGCAGCCAGGCCTCCTCCCTCTCCTTATTCAAATATTCCCCAAATACGCATCTGCGCCAGGAGGTCTTTGGGAAGATGTCAAGCCAGTGATCAGGGAAGGTGCGTCTTTTTGAAGTAGGGCCTCTATCACACTAGTTTCTGCATCTGGCATCAAGTTCAAGAGCGCTTCAAGGCGGAGGCCGTCACAAGATCCCCACTGCACGTGGGGCGGACAGGGTGGGGACAAACACAAGGTTGGCACAGAGGCATTTCCAGGAGAAGGCAGCCACCAGTAGATCCCTGAAGGAAGGTAAATCACTGTGCTTGCAGAGCACACGCAGCACAAGGAAGGGGCAAGAGGACTTAATAGTTGCAGCCCCAGCTAAGAGCAACAACCAGGCACCTCCCTGGAGAGCAAAGCACCGTCTTTCTGCAGGAGCAGGGGAACAGGAGCCCAGGCATCATCTAGGGAACAGGAGGAGGCAGCTGTTGTCCCCACAGCTCTTGTTGTATCTTTCCAGCAGCTTCCTAGAAAGCATATAAAGCTTATTAGCCATGCTTCTGCTCTGTCCAGCCCAGTGTAACAGCAGACAATTGCCATGGTCCCTGCGGCAAGGATACCTCTCATTCACTCATACCCAAGGACAAAATCCAGGCACCTGGAGGTACACAGTTGCCCTGTTGCTCTCTGTGTCTGAGCTTGAAAATCCCAGTCCTCAGCTCGGGCCACTCTGAAGTGGGTCAGTGCCCAGTGACCACATGCCAGCAGTCAGGTTTGCTCCAGCGCTCCCTCCCGTCGGCTGTCCCCGGGCTCAGCCGCAGCCGCCGCAGCCCAGCCTGCGCTTACAGCTGGGGACGTGAGGTGTGGAAAGACAAGGCTGCCATGAAGGTAAGAGAAGCGTCTTGAGACACCGATGCAGAGAGCGTGGGAAAGAGGCTAACGACATTCATGTTCATCAAGAGACAGATAAAACCACTACAATAATAAAATTTCATTATGACAGCTAAGGAAGAAGAAACAGAAATTCTTTGTTTGCTGTGTCTATAATAAAGTACAAAGGTACCTGCCTTTGCACGACTGGTTGCACAGGCAGGTTTCAGCCCTGGGTGAGGGCTAGAAGTTGCTTTACACACTGTACGTTGTCTTCTAGGCAGTAGATTGGCCCTTTGCAGCGTTGACTCAACCCTCCGTGCTGAGGTTCACACAAAACCTTTCCTGGGGTCCTTCTCTGTGTGAGAACAGAGAGAGGAGACTGCAAGATTTACTAGCTTACACAGACTTACAGATTTATTAATTTATCAAGAAAAAAACATGGAAGATATCAGGGTCCACACTGATGGCCTGTGCTTCATCCTTACCAGGCATGGGAGAGTCGATGTTGGTGTTCATTCTCAGGACAGAAAACCATTAGAAACCTGATTTTTATTCCCCGTAAAGCTTTGGTTTTTACTACAGGTCTTTACTAGTGCATTCAATTTGCAAATCCAAGGGAATACTATGGGAAAAGTTTCTATTTTTAACAAAAGAAAGTAAAAACTTCTGAAGTAATGAACTACTGGATAAAAAAATTAATCTTCTTGAAAGAGTTTGGCTGCCTTATGTACTCCCACACAATACATTTTACATACTTACATTTTGCATGCATATATACATACAATTCTCCTACAGAGTACAAAAATAAATTGATCCATATTATAAACTTACTATACATATGCATGTTTTTTATTCACAGACATGTGTGAGAAAGTTTAAGAAAATGAAAAACCATACCAGCCTGCGACTAGGGCCAGGGGCAAGGACAGACCTGGATAAAAAGCTGTATATTCTAGGCACTAAAGCATCCTCTCCGACCTGCTCGCTTTTAAAGACACTTTCCCACTCCCTACTATTTTTGCTAAGTCCATCTGTCCTGAGCACCAGAGTAGCTGACCCAATGGCATAGTTACCTCCTGGTGAGTCATCTGTGTCCTGAGCTGAATCTTGCCACCCGTGTCCCAATAGGAAGACTTATTCTGTATTGCTCCATCAGGGCATTTATGTACTGATGGAGCAAGTACCATTAAAAGCCCATACCAGTAAGACAAATGTTTATTCCTCGGTTTTAACAATCTCCCTTGTTTTTTTGAGAAACCCATTAATGCCTAAACATGTTTCATGACCAACTTTTAAAAATGTCTTTATAAAATTTTTGCCTTACTTAAAAAAGGCTTTCATAGTTTTGCCTCAAATATTGACAAAATGCAACGAGATTAGACATGGGTCTAGCCCAGAATTCCCTGCAGTAGTTGCATACTGAATTTGCTCTAGTGTATTTTTTCCTAGTCTAGGTCTGTTTTTCTCTTCCTTTTCCAGCAATTCTGGCTTAGAGAGATTAAATTTTTTTTTCAGGGAAAAGGAGTTTACAGCTCATTTTTTAGTTTTTCTCCAATGGCTGATTTGAACAGCCTGAGAATTCTAGCAGCGAGCAAAAGCAGTATCACAGGCAGGGTCTCTGATCAAAGTGAAAGCAGAAAAGACAGAAACTAAACACAAATGACCTACAGATCAGTCATTGCTCACTGCGTTATTCAGTAAATTCAGAAAGAGCAGGCAACTAGAAGGATAATAGCAAGCCTACACTGCATTGGGATGAAGCTCCTGTGGTTCTTTGAGTATCTTCAGATGAGCTTCTTTCTTTCTCCCTGCCTCTGTTTTCTTATCTAGCTGATGGGATTAGTGATTATTACTGGCTTTTGAAGCCACCTGGAAATCTACCGATGAATAGTGATAATAACATGCTACTATCTTGATGGTTTTCCTCAAATTGCTCCTAAAACACTTCCCCGCAAAATGTACATGGGCTGCCACTGGTGACCCAGTTCTTACTCGTACACAGTGCATCCAGCTGCCGTGCAGTGCAAAGGACAAGGTCATAGTAGCACCGTAGCAGCATCTCTCAACATCTTTCGTTGCTGTGACCTCAGATTTCCAATTGTTCTTACAATTCCTCTTGGCATCACTTACTGGGCTGGTTTTAGTTGAGTGAAAGTCCTGTGGTTTGCCTGAGGATAATAACAAGATGTACCTGCCCAGCTCCATAGGGTTTATGGCCTGGCCACAAATCATGGTGTTTATGTATTCTCAGTCCTCTCTTACAGCCAGCCTAAGTTCGAAGCTTACAGGGCAGCTCTGGGCCTTCCTAGAAAAGCCTCAAGAGCCACATGAGCAATGACTGAAGGTTATCTCAAGGAGCCACAGACTGAAATGGTCCAAATTCTACCTCTCTCTCAGGTCAAGTCAATGGAAAGAGCTCAGCGCTGCTGAAGAGATTTTTTTTATTTGGGGCCTAAAAACCAGCCACAGTCAGCCTACACATACTGAATGGTACCTACCATGGTAGGTCATATATGTGACCAAGACCAGAACAGAAATAGAAGCTTTCATTAAACATATGCAAAAGCATCTCCACACCACATCCACATGAAGACATCTCACTCAGACTCATCCGTCTGACTCGCAACCCAGACAAGTTTACAGAACCAATGAGTAACTTTCGATAGGCTGCTCCCCCTTCTAAACCTAAAGCACCACCTTAGTCACCTTTCCTTCAGGCTCTCTGACTAGCAAAGGGGAAGGGGGACGTTTCACCAGAAACTAAGAGGAAAACCACCTGGGAAGTATAGGTATGTTAGTGCAGCAATCACTTTCTCAAAACAGCCTAGATAGAGTTTTCAGAGCTAAGAGTAAGGTTTACCAGGTAAAACAAAGATTTATTGAGTCAGCTTCTTAATCACAACAGCTGAAAACAAATACACACTGAACAAACACAGCCCAAGATATATTACCTTTCTCCAGCAAGACCAATACGGGTGCTTGAAGGAGAAACCAACCAACAGACACTGGTCCATTATCCAGCAACACTCATGAAATTTTGCCAGGAAACAGAGCTGCCTATATGGGCTTTGTATACAGATGAACATTCCCTGATAGCAAGGCCACCTGTCAGGAACAACTTCATTTAAGGGCTAGTTCTGCCTCATTTAGAGACAAATATCAGCAGTCCATCCCTTGAGCACACTAAACCTCTCTCCTCTCAAATTAGTATTTTGTCTAATTAATTAAGAAATTAAAAGATGCTAAGAGAGGCTTACTCTCAAAATCACAAGATGCTGCCAGGCTAGCCCTCGCTGCAGCTCCAGGTGCAGTGGGGTAGGGAGGTGGATGCTGCTTGAAAGATTTCGACTTCTAGGGGTGCCACTTGCCTTCCTAAACCCAGGCACAGGCCAGTGCCTGCACCAGCAATGCTGGTCCTTGTCCTAATCAGGGAAAGTAGAAGGTAGCAGTCTTGGAGGCTGGATGGCACTTAACCAACTTGATGAGGAGTCAATTGTATGACTCTCCCAAGCCACCAGTCTCTCAGGCCAAGACTACCACCAAACACTCAAGAAAGGTAATAGATAACAATAGAAGTGTTTTGAATGCACTGAAAGTCTAAGTCAATTTTTGTCAGCTACTTAATTGCAGGAACCTGTTCTTTAGCTTCCCGTGCTCAGTGCACTTTAATCATCCTCAGCTCTTCCCTTACATAGGGGAGCATATGTATTTTTAAAAGAAAGGCAACCAGATAAGCAAACTGTGAGGCGAGAAGAACAAGCAGTTCACGTCGTATCTTTGAAGTCGCTTCTACCACACCTAGCCTCTCTGAGAACGTACTTCCTGGATATGTTTTATTTTTCTCATAAAAACATAAAATGAGCAATAAATGTGGGAAATGTACTTTTTCCATCCCCAGAAGCAGAATGCATTTCTTGTAAATCCTGGATTGCCACCTTCCACAACTCCAGCCAGATTAGTAGCCCACAAAAATCAAAAAGCAACCCTTTCCTGAGGTTTGGCTTACTTAGACAAACAAATCAGATACATCCTGGGAACAAAGCTCCATGTGTCTTAATATCCCTACCAGAGAAATAAATCGTGCTCCTGCATCCGCATCATCTGCAAGCTATTCAGCACTTTCCCAGCACCATAAGTTTTCAGGTAAACACTATTAGCCTGCTAAATATTTTGTGTCATTTGCCCCATAGTAAAAAGGGATTGTTCCTGTGCCTAATAACTAGTTGTACCATGTCAGATGTGCCAGAACTTCCCAATATCATAGTAGAGAAAATGAGTCAGTTACGCTCAGAGTAGGGATGCTTTCTTGTAAAATTGCTTACTGAGTTCTTGAGATAATGAGATTAGGCTCTAGGCAGATTAAATTAGCTTCAAACACTTCAGTTTCCCCTTGGGAGTTCTCTAACTTGGAGTGCTAAGAGTGCCCCTTCCAGAAGGGCACAAGTGTCACAAAAGCACTGCAACACTTGCTAAATGCCTCTCACCAACAGCACCTACTTCATGCTCAGGCATTGACTGAACACATGCTTACGCTCCGCCACCCTTACATGCCCAAGGTTCTTTATCCCTTTGTGAGGTGACTCAGTCAACACCACCCAGAAATAAGTGTCAGGCAGTCAGATGGCACTGATCTGAAGGGCCAGAATATCTCATCAGCAATTCTTTTTCCTGCCTAATCACCGCTTCTAAAGAAAATGGAAATGAAGTGGAAACAGTACTACCAAGCTCCTTAAACACACACACACAAAAAAAAGTCTAAGGCAAGATCACTTGCAGTGAGATACAGATGACAGCAGCTTCAACACAATCTGGGCCCAGTTAGCTGTTCACATACAGAGGTGCCATTTCATCTTTGCATACCCTAACTAGAAATTCAATTCTGTTTCCAGTCTCCATCATCATTTCCCACTCTTATCTGCTAAAGAACATACAGCCTCCTCTCTTTGTGACCCTACCTCAGCAAAGGCCATTTTTGAGACTTCCAGGGACAAGTTTTTGCACAGAGCAGGAGCAGAGCAAAGGAACTGCAAGCACTCCCCTGAAGCACTCACTGCAAAGTGAGTTTTCCTGCCAGATTGAACCCATGAACCATATAATAAAGGGTATAATCTAGTCTGGTATCAGGTCTGCAAGGGTGTCCATTAGCAAGTCCCCAGGGAAGAGCTGAGAGCAGGGAAAGGGTGCAGTACAGTACTCCATCCTTCAACACAGAGAGGACTGTCTCACATAGTTGAATCTGGTGGAAACAAGACATTTGTTGATGTGGGGAGAGCTTAGGTGCATGCTTAGAAGGACCCCTCTGTGGAGAGTTAAAGAGATTAACTATCTCAAGGAATCATATCCTGTTGTCTGTTGTGTACTTGGTATCTTCGTTAAGAGCCTCCAGCTCTCATGCTGGAAGGGACAGTGAGCAGTTCATCCCGATCTGGTTTCTCTGGCCTGATGTGACACTGCAGGCCTGTCCTACCTGCTGTCAGCCATTGCTTGTGCAGCTGGAGAGTCCTAGCTTGTTCTGCTGCTCCCTGCAAGGAAGTTCTTCCACACCTCTGGGCCTCTTCCAGTCCTAAAAAACCTTCATCTGAGGGGAGACCCTAACTGTACACAGCAGTAAGGCAGGGGTGGACAACAGGTTTATACAGTAGCACAGAAGTACTCTTGTTTTTCTTCAGTTCCTTTCCTACTGATGCTAATGCTTCATCTGCTTTTCTCAACTGTTGCCATCTTACCAGCTCAGTGCTCAGCAAGCACAGTCTGTGATGATAGTTCTTCCTCCTGAAAGGTCATGGCCAGCTCAGAGCCCATCTTTTTGTGAAGCAAGGAGAGTTTTTCCTTATGTGTACAGCCTCATTTGCTCACACACTTTCACCTGTGCTAAGGTGACTGCTTGTACCCAAGCTGTAAGAGCTGAGGATCAAGGTAAGGAAGTCATGGAGAAAACATGACATGGACAGAACTGCTATCATTCTTTCCAGTATACAGGGATAAGCATTCAGATAACAACCTGGTGACTATCAACTCTATTGGGGCACATCTACTCAAGACACAGGCAATGCAACTGCATGACCCAAAACACCCAAGCACCAGCATCACACAAGAGAAACCATAATGAGGGCCATGGAAAGAATCCATTTCATCCTCAACAAATGGACCTTCACCAGTCTCACAGTGTTACTGTGCTAAATCAGTTCTACCTCAAGCTTGATTTCATCATCATTTGTACCACAGACAGTAACCACCAAAATTTAACCAGCATGTTTATTCAAACACAAGTTACATGAGACCCTTCAAGAAATACATCGCAACTAGGCCTCCACATATCAGATTCTTTCAGTTAGCTTGTCTACAAGACATACTTTATCAAAATAGCACAATCAGATTAAACAGTTATGGCAGACAATTGTGTGTGATCCAAAAGCAGTCTAAGAGCAAAGACCATAAAGAGAACATTACTGGATTACAGCTCAGCACAGATCATTCAGAAAGTGACAGAAGGAAGTTTTCTTCAACAGAACACAAGTATACTGCATCATTAGTATACATTTTGCATTAATAACCATAATTATTAAAAAATAGAAAAACGTTAACTTCAAATATTACTTGGCTAGCCACTATACCTATAAGGTAAAACCATAAATGGACTAACTCTGCTTCGGAGGTGAAAAACACTAAGTCTCTAGAATTAACTAGAGCCCAATTCAGCAAACTACTTACGCATGTGCTTAAGTCCTACTGACACTAGTGGGGCTTACACATATTGAAGTATTGTAATTAACATGGAGAGATTTCAGCATGTATCAACAGCTAAGTACATGCTAAAAACCTTCACTGAACCAGGATCATACTCCTTGAAGTTCAACAAAGTTATATACACTATAAAAATCATGATCTTTCTCCCTCAATCTACTGTTCCATCAAAAGAAAAACATCTACTGGGTATGAAAAAAAACTGATACAGTCCCCTGAAAAAGCATGGCTTTTCATGTTTTATTAACAACTCTAAAAGCATGTACAAGTCTGTGCTGGGGACAATCGACCTTAACAGTATTTTTGGTCTTCGATCTTTCAAAACAACAGAATTTACCCAATTTGCACCAGTATAGTATTAAAATTCTATATGCAATTTGCAAGTTCAAGGTCAAGGAACTTGTCTCTTCAGTTCATTCCCCCAAGCAATCAATAGACTCTTAGAACTATACAGCTGTACAACAATGCCAGTGACTATATACAATCCTGCATGAGATACTGGAAGAAAGCTACAAAGTCACATAAATAAATGTTAAACTTCAAAAATATTTGCTTTCTCTTGCACTTAAGTGTTACTAAAAACAGAACAAAAAAACCCCAAAACTCTGCAATGTTGACATGTATCAGCCCTCTCTAAATAAATTATTTCCTGTAGAATTGTCCTTGTCCAGAAGTTATCTGTATGGTTGTTTAAATAAAAATCATTCTTGCCGTAGCTATGAAATCCAGGTACCCAGGCAAATGTTCCATGTACTTGGGAATGAAACATTCCCGTTTGCTCAGAGGAATTTGATTGTTGGGTTTCAATTTTTTTTTTTTTTACTCTTATATAACCCACTATATAATAGTGAACAAAATACTTTTGTTTCATAGAAACAACTAACATTTGCCCACACCAGGCAAATGGTCTATTTACAGATACATTAGGACTGCCTGACTGACAGTGAGTGTGAGTTGCTGAACTCCAAGAAACATGGAGCTTAAAATGGCGACACTCTCTGCTGAATCGCCTTCCCTTTTAGGATACGTCTTATCTGGAAAAGAGAAAAATATAGAACATTAGTATTAACTATCCTGAAGTGAGTCACAATCTGAAAATAAATTAAAAAAAAAACAAAAAACAACAAACTCTAGACCAGTTCTGCATTTGTCATCTATCCGAGCCCTAGGTTCTGAGTTCAGTTACACCAGAATTGATCCAGTTTCACAGCATCTGAGCCAATGAAAGGCAAGAGAATGACTCGATTGCTTAAGTTATTAGCTTCTTAGCTCAAGAGTCACCTTTTTCATCATGTATTTGTATAGCTCCTAGGAAAAAGGAATTTTCTTGATCTGTCATTCAGGCCTAAGAATTGCCTTTACTAATTACAATAAGAGCAACAAAAGCCTGATATCAGGCCATACTGAGAGGAACAAGAGGAGGGATATTACCTCAAGCATGATGCAAGGTTACAAAGAAAGAAAAAAAAAAACCACACAACTTAGCTTGACAGGAAAAACCTTCTGAGATAAAAAAAAAAAAGCTACAAAGGAAACCTATGATTTCAGGTCTTTGTATATTCCACCTGATCTTGACATTAAAACTAAAGATCTCTGAATAAAATGGCATTTGCTAAATCTTTTCCTTAAAAGCTGCAACTCAAAACCCAAAATAAGCTTTTGGAGAGAAATAAAGCTTTTTTATAGATGGGAGCAGAGGAGAGGGTTTGGTTTTTTACCTGTTCTCCTACAAGGCCATCAGGAACCAGATGAACTGGCTGCTCATTCTCCAAGTTTCTGGCACTCGGATCAGCTCCCTTTCGCATGAGCAGGCGCACAGCATCCAACTGACTCACCCGATACTGCAGGCTGGCAGCCACGTGGAGTGCTGTGTTGCCGTTGTAAGCCTGGACAAGACAAAGTAACTCCGTGAAGGAAAGGCAGGGGCACGAGAGTCAGGACACCCACCGTGCCACACACGTGCACATCCCAGATCATATCTGCATTCCAGAAAAGTCATCGTACCTTTGAGTTAACAAAAGAGAGGCAGTTGGGCAGCTCCAAAAAGAGACGAATGAGTTCCAGGTTCGCTTCTTCTGCTGCCAAATGTAAAGCTGTGCGACCACTTTTGCGATCCTATTAAAAAAGGAACTGTTAGTCTTCCCTGCAGGTGCTTAATCTATCCAGGGTGAAGATGCATATAAATAAAACAGAAAGCAAAGTATCTGCAGAACGTTGAACAAACATATTTGCACTACAGTTCACTGAAAGACAATCTGAATATATATTTTAATACAAATATCTAATAAAAAATGGACCAGGTCTCATTCGGCAGTAAGCTCACACAGCCACAATATCACATTATATCAAGTAATGATCTGGCCCAACACAGACCTAAACTGGATGGGGAAGCAGTTTTAACTAAAATTTCCAGCTCAAGAACATGCTGCAAAATTGCCCTATTACTATAGATATCTCAGAGCGCTCCAAGCATATTCTTACTTTTAAGACACAATCGGCTGCAGCCAGCATAGCATCATTGTTGATTTAGAAATTAGACTGCCACCTCCCCTATTCCCCATCATTCATTTGCACTGCTAATACCTTGTTATGAATAAATGCAACACTGTCATCCCACTTCAGTAAATTAAGCTTTAGGGGAAGCTTTCAAATTAATCTACTTCCTTTGTAATAAAAGTTGAGATATGGCATGTTCCGTTTCCACGTTCTATCTGGATCTGGCACTTCACACAAAGCTGCTGTACTTACTTTTGCTTCAACAGATGCTCCCATTTGTATTAGAGTCTTGATGGTTTCTACCAGGCTCTTGTTTCTCAGCAGAAGCGCCTGGACCTCAGGGGAGTGAGGTGGCTGACTGTTTTGCAGTTCATGCAGCACAGCATTATGGGCCAGAACAGCACAGTGCAATGCCGTCAAACCTTAACATTAAAAAAAATCATCAATGAGTACATGTCATACAGAAGCACTGACTTGCTGCTTGGTTTGAACAATGGATAAAGGAGCTTCTCTCCCTGTCAAGTTCAGGGACAGTTCCACATTTGTAAGTGACAGTGATTGCTCTTAAATGGCTCGAGATTTGGGTTGTCCATCACTAGAGGAGTTAAGTCAACCTACTCTGAGCTCTCAGCCAGCAGATAAGAAAAGAATCCATTTCTGATTTTTAAATTTAATTTGGTTTTTAATACAATGTACTTCAGAAAGAGCTATTACATGGAAAGTGGTTTGATTAAAACAGCTCTCTGGTGTCAGAGATTCTGGCTTCTGTATCTACCAATGTATTGCTGGCACTCACACATTTTTAACAACAGCTATTACCACCTACACTCTCCATGCCAAACACTGCAATCACATGTAAGAGGGAAGAGGTCCTGACAGGCACAGACTAACCATGTTTTTATCTGACAGATATGCCAGTTGTAATATAATTTCAATTGTAATTGTAAATTTCAACCTCGCAAAGATATACTCCATTTTATTGCTTCTCAACCCAGAATAACCTCCACATCAGCAGCCATAAAACATTGTAACATCCAGTAACTCTGTAAATTATAAACTCTTAACTACTCACCATCATAGTTTGTTGCCTCAAGGTCCACATACTGATTGCTTCCCATGGCTCCCTTTTGGATAGCCTACAAAAGTGGGAACAGGTATGTATTTAGGTTTTATCCAAGCCACATATTACTTCCTCAAGCTTGTACACAGCCTTACTGCAACAAAGTTGCAATAAACAATGGCATTAAGAGGAGACTTATTTATTGGGTTTTTTTGTATACTAAAGGATTCCACCAAATTACTCCAAAACATTGGTAAGAACCATAATGTGAAACTCTGTCTCACTTTAAGGCATTACGGTAGAACCCTGAGAGAAAGATAAGGGGAGGAGTGCCGTTTTCAGTTTTCCAAGACAACTAATACAAAGTATAAGTGTTAACAGTCAGGGCAGAGCTATGGCTGCCTGATTCTTACCTGAAGGACCTGAGCATGCCCCTTCTCAGCACAAACATGCAACGGCGTTCTACCCCAGCAGTCTGTGGTGTTGACTTGAGCCCCCAAGCTAACCAAGTCCTGCACGATGAGATGCTGATTGGCAGCCACAGCAACTTGGAAAGCACTCTGCAAACATTGAGAAGAAAATTTAAACTATTAGTCATCTGATCTCTAACAGGAAAGAGCAACTAAAACAAATAAAAAGCCTAGCTACCTGGTATTATTTAAGCAGTGATTATGAATACCAGGAAGCCCAGACAAATGAAGCAGAGCACATAGTTTTACCAGCTCAAGGTGATCCCAAGAAGTATTAATAGCTCAAGGTTAATATTAGTATGCAGGCAAAACCTTGGAGTTAATATTAAATACGCTTTTCACTGCATCTTCCCCAAGGTCCAGACATATGGAGAGCTCAGGTGCACAAAGCAGGTGCAAAGATTTTGAGAACCTCACCTGGCCATTGTGCTCTTTAATATCCAGCATGTGCAGGGCAGCCATCTTCCTTGCAAGAACGTAGGAGAGCGCTCGGCGGCCCTGGGCAACCGCAATGTGAAGGAAGCTGCGGGAAAGAGGGGAAACAGAGTTACACCACCATACAAACCAGGGCTCAAGTCATTACAGAGATCCAAACATGGGAGTGGTGTTAAGCTGCCAGCCACAGATCTCCTCTGGGCGACTAAGACAGGAACACAGGTACCTTCTTCCCATGGCAATTTAAAGCACCTAAACTAGAATCTATTTATCCCCATTTACTAGATAAAAGTCTAGTGATAAGTACAACTAGACAAACACCTTTTCTACTCAGTGTGCTGCAACCCTCTGCATCACAACCCATCAGCAAGATGACGTTTCATTCAATTAGCGAAACCACTGCACTCGTTACACAGAAACACTGCTAATGAACAGCTTCCACTACAACTAAAGGTCCACCAAAACCCAAACAGAAATATCCCCCAGCCTTCCATATCAGAAACACAGAGATAAACAGCACTCACGTGTCTCCATCTGAGTCTTTTGCAAGGAACTGGTCTTGAGAGATGTTAGCCAGTTTGTTTTCCTCCTGCTCCACTTGCCATTGAAAAAATGACTTGCCCAGCTGTGTCGTGCTTCTGGCAATGTTTTGGTCAGGTAGAGAGACATTCAAAGTAGCCAAAGAGACACTGCGCTCCAGACTACCGCAGATATTATTGGAAAGCAAGCTGAAGTTCGGAGCATGGGGGCCAACATCAGCCTGCGGGTGGGCACTGGTCAGCGGCTGGAGAGGAACAGAGATGCCCTCTGAGCCTTCAGAGTCATTCAAGAGGGAGGAGAAGCTCTGCGATGGGCAGTACTGCAGTTCATGGCTCTCAAAGGTATTCTGGTAGCCAGGAGACTGGTCATTGTCAGCAAACGGCCTGTATTCCAGAGAGGCATCTGAAGGATAGCTCTGTGACAAGTCCTGGTTCTGGGATGGAGGGAACTGGTAGTGCTGCATATGCTGGGAGGTGTGATCTTGGAACGCCTGGTACTTCTGGGACGGGGAGAATGCCTGTATTCCTGGGCTGTCCTGGTACTGCTCACCAGGTGAGTTGTGACTGGAGACAGTGTGCAACCAGCTAACCTGCACTGTGTTCAGCGAAACAGGGCTTGACTCATTCTTGATGTTTATAATGTTCTGAAGCAGATCAGAATTGCTGTCGTGCTTTGGGTCATTTTTATGAGTCTCCTCCATGTTATCCATAGAAGTTGGTGTCTGGGGTGGTGTCTGTCGGGAGAGGGGGGGAGAAAAAAAAAAGAAAAAAATATCAAAACCAGCCCCAGAAAGTTAAGCTGTATTACTGTATCTGGCAGTTTGTGACTACACAAACCAAACTGAAAAAAAGCATGGAAAAGATAACTTACCAGAAGGTGTGTGTGAACATTAGCTTGGCGTTTGAAAGAAGGTCCATCAGAAAGGAGCTCAGGAGCCTTTCTTTTGCCACTGTGACCTAGTATGTTCTTCAGCTCTGTTGAAAATAAAGTTCATTTAGAATCCATTTGGAGGTTACTCTTACAATCAGCTCTTAAAATCTTATTACAAGGTATTTAAAGAAAGGGGTTTTTACCTGTGTACTGCTCGTAGTTCACCAATCCTCCTTGTGCCTTTCAAGAAAAAAAAAAAACAAAAAAACCCAATTATTCCATTAGTATATTAGTACATATTTCAGGAGAACAAAACAAAGCTAATAAGAAAGCAGCACAGACTTGCTTCTATAAACATAGAAAATACCTTAGAATAATTCTACTACATGATTGTCTAACCCTAATTTAATTGCTTTTAATTAAGGTTAGAAAATGGAAAGACTTTTGTGGAACTTAAATGAAAACCACCATTTTTCTTAAGGCTTTTTAAGCTATTTGTTACAATACCACAAAACTCAAGAAAATCTAGAGGAAGACACTGTTCCTTGCTAAAGTCTTTTTTTAAACACAAATAAGCCAGTCAATTTTACACTTTCCAATGTCCTGAACTTTTCTATGCAAAAATTCTCCCACGACAACACTTATCTAGGAAGCTCAGAAATACGCACTCAGAAAGACTACTCAAAAAAAAAAAATCTCCTTTAATCTTCGGATAATTTCTTGTATTTTTTTTTTCTACTTCTATCTTTTCAGATTGGAGGGGGTCTGCCTTTATACTGTGTGCTCCGCATGGAGGAGTGCAATAGCATGATTCTCCTCTGAGAAGATTCCCCAACTCTTACAATGAATGACCTCATTCGAATTAACAGGGAGTTTCTGTGGTTTCACAACGCAAACGTATCTTTATCCAAACTCCCTTTAGAAAATAAAGCTTACTAAGAACATTTTTCGTGCCTCCTTCTCCGTCAGTAAACCATCTCACTAATTTATTTCCCAGTTCTGTTCCTCCATCATGTGTTGAAAAGGAAAATCACTGACTCTACCCCCATCAGATAAAGCAGTATGCTCATTTCTAGCCTTATCGCATACCTTTTTTTTTTTTATTTGACTAACTTCAGTAACCATTAAAAGCAACTATGTCAGCGCTGAAAAATGCTGGTTACCTTGCCTTCCTCCGTGGTGGAGCCCGAGGACATCTGTTTGCTGCTCCTGAAGTGCAGCAGAAGCTCCTTCACGGAGTTCTTCACACGGACCCCCTGGAAAGGCCCTCTGTGCTGCTTCCCCCCCGCCATGTGTTGCTCCACTGTTGAGACAACGAAAGCAAAACCCGAATTTAAGCCACTGAGTCCGTTTTCACTTAAAATACAAAATAAATAAATAAATAAATAAATGCGGGAACTTGCGTGGAGAGCAACCGAAATTCCCAGTTTCGCAGAGAGAAGCCGGGCGATGCCTCCTCCCGCCGCCGCCATCTCAGGGCCGTGCGGCCCCTCCGCTCTCTCCTTCCCTGGGCACCCCCCGCCCGCTCCCACGGCGAAACGCTCCTGCCCGAAGCGGAGCTCCCGTTTTTCACCGCTCCAGGGGTTTTTAAGCCCAAAAGGACCCGCGACCGGCTTGGCGGGAGGGGAACCGCAGCTCCGCGCCCTCCGCCACCGCCCTCCGCCGGGCGCAGAGGGCCGGGACACGCCGTACCTTGCAGCGCGGGACGGGGGCCGCCCCTGGGGTCCCTCCGGCCGCCGCCGCGGCTGCTCACCGAGAGGTCCGAGTCGGAGCCCGGTGAGCCCGGGGCGGAGTGGGCCGGCGAGCAGCTGCCCTCGCTGGAGTGGGGCGAGGCCCCGTAGAAGTAGGCGAGGTTGATGGGGCTGCTAAGGGCGCCGCCGTCGCCACCATCGGGCGCCGCGTCCCGGCTGCTTTCCACGATCATGGCGGTGCCGCGGAGCGGCGGGCAGCGGCGCAGGAGGAGGGCGGTGGGCGGAGGAGTGAACACGTCCACCCCTCACCGGGCCACGCAGCGGTGAATAAGAGCTGGCACCGCGGACGGCGGCAGTTATAGCGGCTCCGCCCCCGCCCCGCGCGCGGGGGCGGGGCCGGAGGCGGCCGAGGTGGGGCCGCGCTTCCCGTAAGGGCGGTGGGAGCGGCGGCGCATGGGGCGGGGCTGGGCGCGAGGGGCGGGGAAAGGGGCGGAGCCGGGGAAGGGCACCGGGGAGGGCGGGCGCGGCCCCCCGGGGTGGGCGTGATGGGGTTGGGGGGGATGACGTTGGGATGGA
The DNA here is from genome assembly GCF_036417535.1 of Chlamydotis macqueenii. Lineage (NCBI taxonomy): Eukaryota > Metazoa > Chordata > Aves > Otidiformes > Otididae > Chlamydotis > Chlamydotis macqueenii. Next base: position 94,756,764 of record NC_141556.1, on the reverse strand, counting down.
GTTGGGGTGGGATGGGGATGAGAGGGGATGATGGGGATGGCATGGCATGGCATGGGATGAGGATGATGGTGATGGTGATGGACGCCACCCCACACCCTGTCCCCCAAGATTTTCCCTGGAGGCGTCCCGCAGCTTTTGCAGCCCCCGCTCATGACATACGCAACCCTGTATTTCCACCCTCTTGTGCAGCTGCAGGGATGGAAACCACGAGCATCGCCCCCCTGCCGCTGCTGATGCGGGCTCATGTCCCCGCGGTACCCCTCGCCCCAGGTGTGACGACGCGTTTTCCCTGCTCCTGTCAGGCCTCAGCTCTGGGGAGGCTGGTCTGGGACGACAGGGAATTTTTTTGGTCGCGTGCATCAAGTGGGCAGCATCCAAAGAGAAGGGGAACGTGAGCAGTTACAACAGAGATGAGTCATCTCTCTTCCTCTGTTATTGGAGCGTGTAGTAGGCAGGGGGCAGGCACAGAAGTTATTTTGGTTTTAGGTTGCACCATATTGCGGTGGCAAAGCCTCTCGGTCGAGGCCGGCAGGGAGAAGCAGGTAAGCAACACAATGCCGAAACGAAAAGTGGGCGAAACTGTGTGCCTGCGATTGCTGTTAACAACACCACTGCGTTATTACCAATATTCACAGGGGAGACCTTTCAGATTTCTACTTGTCAGACAAATAATTCTGCTTTCCTCATTTCCACTGAGGTCACGAGCGTGCGGTTTTGTCCATGAGGTTGCGATTAGGATGTTTCTAGCGCCGTGGCTGTCCCAAAAAATACGTAGTAAAACAGCACAGTATTTCTAAAGTATATTATGCAAATTGGAGGTCTGTAATTTAGATTATTATACATGTTTTAATTGTATTAAAAAACATGGGACAGGTGCAACATGAAATTATATTAATCAGCCCATGAGGAGGCAGGAGGGAATTACTTTATATCATTCAAATATTTATTTCACTGTCAGGTGAAGGAAGGGTTTTGCTGGGAATCAGCTAGGTAGTTTTCTACTCCAAAGACTGATGTTTTACACCATGGATTGCCTTTATGTAGTCACGATAAAATTTGGAAATGTAACCCGTGAAATTAAATCAGATGCCAAGTAGTGCCAGAAATAGCACAGTCTAATAAAGGTAAAAACCGACGTGGTTCCTAGTCAGCAGCTGTCTCCCAAGCACACCTTCTCCCTCAATTAACGAACCTCTTTACGCAAGCTGGGATTTGTGAAATCAGGCCATGTGTTTTAAACATGCAAGGAGATGGTTCTCTGCTGTCCTTCAAGCCTTAGATCTTGGTTACGATACCTTAGCCGGAGGTAGATGCTTTCAAGTATTTCATCATTGAAAAGCACTTGCTGCTCAGAGATCTTTCAGCCCCCAAATGCTCATTGCACACTCGGTGGCTGATGGGACGACTCACAACCCAGCTTTCCAAAAGCAGATCTGACTGATCAACCTTTGTGTTCTCATCCCTGACAGGTAGCCCGGAAAGCAGGTCATTTTAATCTACCCAGGAGGGTCTCCAGCTACTGGGGCAAATGGATCTTGTCTTCTAATGAACGAATGCAAATGTGAACCTGAGAAGTCTACAATCCAGACAATTAGATTGGGCATCACTGTTGCCTGCAATTCCATTTAAAATGTCGAGATTAAAAGTGGTTTTCAAACCAAAAATGGATTTTTCTGATTGTAGTCTGACTGTGTCCTGGAAGGTCCCTAAACCACACGTAGGCAGGGACAAACAGTGCCTTTATCCCTGCTACTCAGTAATGATTTTGGAATGGATTTAATTGAAGATTAGCCTCTACATATGAATGAAAACTATTCTATAAAACAATTTAATGAGCTTTTTGTCTTAAAGAGGGTGTGGAATTTCTTTTTCTTGTCTCTTCCAAAGTTCTCACTCTCCTGGAGTGGGCTGAATTGCTGACTTGCTCTCCCTTTTCAAAACAAAATCCAGGCAACACTCTGATACCTCAACTCATACTTGTTTCATCAGCGACATCTTATTTATCAGGTCTTCTGGCATAAATCTACTCCCAGTTAAAGCAGATTAGGACAAATTTAATTCCACCGAGCTCGGTAACAAAAGGCTCTTTCAAAAATACACACACCCATCGGTTGCACAAGACGAGCTGGCTTCCAGCAGCCTTTTGCTCTCAAAGTGTTTCCATGCAAGTTACTGGTAAATTATTGCTACATCTACAAATTTTAATTATTAATGCTGCAGACTTTGAGCATTTGGTTTTTGGCCCAAACACTACGTAACATCTGTGGTGACCAAAACCCAGTGAGGCGCCTTCAGCTTAAGAAAGTTCCTCCTGGGCAGGGTGGAGACCAAAAGCGCTCATCACGTCTTCTCCCAACGGGAAACCCTGTGCAGTCCATAGCGACAGCACCGAACTGGGGAGAAGCGGGGTCAGCCAGGAAGGCATTGCAGGGCTGTGATGGTCCAGGCAGTTTCAGCCTGCTTTGGCAGAGCTGTAATTCAGCGCAACCCATCAACCTCCAGAGCTGGAGAGGGCTGTGAGGCGAGCGCAGAGGAGGATGCCTTAACTCCCCCATGTTTTTATTGCACCACCTCCATTTACTGGGGTGTACCAACCATGCCAGCTAGCGGCCAGTATTAGCAACATTGGTCCTGAAACCTCCCTTATACACATCTGGAAACAGTGAGGAGTGCTTATCTTGGTATCTCAGACCACTGCAAAAATAAGAAAGAAAATGCATTTGTTTCCCAAAACTCCACTCCTTCCTTCCCTTCAGAACACAGCCTGGACAAGTATTGTGGAATTAAAGCTAATAAGCCTTGGCTTAGGTCATACCGATAATACTTGATCACTGCAACAGCTTTGATCGCTGCTTTTGAGTGTGTGGTTTGTGCACACCCCTGAGCTACTCTGAAGGAATCCGACAGTTCAGATAAAACAAAACAAAACAAAACCCTATTTTCTCAAAGCTTGCGCTTGCTGGGTAGGGGTCTCACTGCAAAAGCCAAAAAGGTTGAAAGCCACCACCTTAGACTTTCAGCACCAACTAAGAGTCTAGGCTAGCCACAGTCCCCTGTCTCCCTTCTGCCGTCCTACTCAGAGCCAGCGCCCCGAAAAGATGCACTGGACCTGCTCGTACTGGGCTCCCATCTGCGTCAGGCCTCCGGTAACTGCAACCTTGCTACATGGAAACCACTAACCCACTGCCCGAAGTCACAGCGAAATCAAGAAGCTTGCTCAGTGTTTGAGGGCTTTTCTGTTAAAACAAGCTTATGCATTTTCAACACCCTTTTTAATTTTAACCTTGAGATTTCCTCTCATATCTGGGCCCTCATACTGAGAAGAGCATTTCAGTAACAACAGCACAAATTCAGGCTGAGGGAGAAATTTTGCTACCCGGCTTTCAGCCATCTCTGGTTTATCCTTTCTGACACGAGCTTTGCAGTCCGAGCTGCAACGCTGCGGGGCAGGGGACTTCTGGGCTGCCCTGTGAAGGGGCAGCAAGGCAGCCAAAAGGAGACCTCCAGCAGAACCGCCTGGGATCAGCCTGGCAAAGCCCACAGGCGGCATCAGGCAGCAGAGGCAGGTGCCAGGCAAACAGGTTGAGCACTCTCAGCTCAAATAAATGTAGAGCAAAGCTCGGGCAGAGATTTGTGTGTGCTTGCAAATACATCCTCCCTACACCCTATAGCTTCATGTGTAACTGATCACCATCGATCTAATCCCTCATGTACCTAGTCCCTAACTCTATAAAAGCCAAATGACATGGCCCCACAGTTTACCCTCATGTCCTGGTCCCAGGATTGGTAACAGTGCTCTTACGTGACCTCAATTCTAGGATCTCTGGTGAGAGAAACTAGCTCCTTTGGGTGAAGCCTGGGCATGGTTTGCTCCAGAGCTGCTCCCTAGACACAGCATGAGCAAGACTCTGCCACTTGTCTCCCTGTATGTTAGCTTATTCTCCAAAAAGGCATCATAGAATCATAGAATCATAGAATGGTTAGGGTTGGAAGGGACCTTCAAAGGTCATCTAGTCCAACCCCCCTGCAAGGAGCAGGGACATCCCCAACTAGATCAGGTTGCTCAGAGCCTCATCCAGCCTGGCCTTGAACGTTTCCAGAGATGGGGCCTCCACCACCTCTCTGGGCAACCTGTTCCAGTGTTCTATAACTTGCATCGTAATCCTATCTGCTCTTCCCTCACAGAAAATGCCCTTGAAGCTGTAGCTCCAAGACACACATCCAACAGTTGAAAAGGAAAAAAAAAAACAAATGAACAGCAGATGCCTCCTGAGGAGGCCACATGGGGCTCGGAAGAGACCAAGGCTAGGAAGGGGTTGTTACGCTGTACGGATGTGGCCGGTCTGCTATAACAAATGGGCTAGCCTGTACAAATCAGTGTGCCTGCATCACTCGATCCCTGGGGCGCATACTGGGGTGAATGTTATAGGGGATGTAAGCAATAAATAAATAAAAGAATGAATACATCAAGCCCAAAAAGTGGAGCTTTGCCTTCCCTGTCTGCCAGGCACGCAGTCCCTCCTAACTGCAAGTGAGGAGCGCACCAGCTCTCAGAGCAGCTCACACTTCAGCAGGTATGGCAACAGAATAAACATCTCCCTTCAGTCCACCTCCTGAGCAGCAGCACGGGACAAGGGTCTGCCTTTAGGTAAAGCAGCAGAGAACAAACTACTAGTAATAAGAACTTGGGTTTGCAATGCATTTCTGGAGCAGTATAATCTTTGTGGTATTTCTTAAACTGGAAATAGAAATGGTAGTTTACAATCCAGTTGCTTAATAGGAGTGAATATTTGCTGTATGGATGTCAAATGCTCCTTATGCTCCAGTGGGTGTCATTATTCTCCTGCTGCAGACTGTGAGCCAAGGCGCGTGAACTCTGCCACCACACCTCCGCATGCTTGCGTATTCCACAGAGCGTGCAAACCCCAAGCCATCCAACAAAACGCTCAGTTTGCTTTGAGAACAGCATCAGGAAAACCAAAGGTAAAAGCTTCGTAACTATCCCGCTCCTAGAGACTGCTCAGGATCAATACCTGCGTTTGCTTTAATGGTTCAGGAGACTACACGTCAGCAGGTTGGAAATGGTCCATGGCACACTTTTGTTCTAAAAACCAGTACAGAGGAGTCAGTGTTTCTTCCCTCTTTGCTATACTTGTACTGCTACATTCTTCCCAGACATTGGTCTCCAAGACTGGCATTCTGGGATTAGTCTGAACTTCAAAAGGGGACATGTATAATTCTTCATATTAAAGGAAAACTCAGACTCTTTATTTAACATCTGACTTTGGGGGCTTGCACCTTTGATCCAAAGAATGCTCTCAATTCTGCTTTTTTTCCCTCCCAGGTTGTTTGATATTTTTGAAAAAAGAAATAACAAAGTGGGTTGCTCCTAAGTAGATCCTTTCACGCTGTCTGTATATAAAGCAGCCAAAATCAGTACAGAGGAAAAGAAACCCCAAACCCAGCAACTGATACAGAGCTGGCTAAGTGGATCTGATTTCTGTACAAGTGAACAGTTTCCCTGTACCTACACCTTGTGTTTGTGGACATTCCTCTCAGTGCACTCACTGCCCTGGTTAGTCATGTTTTCTCATAACTTTAGATATCTCATTAGCACCTTGCAGTAGGAACACAGGGTGAATACACACACCACTGATGTCACAGAGCGTAAACAAGGAGCAGAAGGCCGTTTCCCCATAGCAAAGACCAACATCATATGTCACCTGTAAAGGATGCAATGTGTACATAGATGAGGTAAATAGTGCACGTTCTTGCCTCAGAATATTTTTCTCATTACGACATTCTGGTTTAGAAAGGGAGTTAGTGCCATTTCTCAGTGCTGTTAAGGAGTCTCAGTGGAGGTAAGCATAGTTTTCCTCACAACTCATACTGAAGACCTTTTTCCTCCTAACTCAGGCCACCAACTTGGGCCAAAACTGTCATTCTGAGCCCATATTAATTTTATTTTCTGCTGACAGATACAGGAGCCTGTGCTGTAGTCACAGCTCTGGCAGACTTCCATTTCAGTCTTCCTACCTTCTGCAAACAAGAACAACTTCAACCACCTGTAAAACAAAATCTCTTTCCAGCAGAGACTGCAGAGCTGTCCCAATGCAGCATCAGCACTCCACTCTTTAGTACAAGGACAAGAGGAAAATCTGCTTTATCTTAGTCAGACTAACCCAGAAAAATACATTTTTTCAAACTGCAATCTACCCAGGGCCCTGCTTTTCTAGTCTCTCAATTTAGTGTAGTAATGGATAACCTATCTAAGGTCAAGGTTGCCATACATCCAGGCTTCTCAAACACCTGTTTTTCCACTCAAAAACATTGTCCAGGCAGGTTTTGAAAATCTACCCACTTCCTGGATACGGCAAACCAGTCGCTTCTGCCATACTGGGCCAACAAGCCCAGAAACCCCAGGCACGGTGGCAGGACGCAGGCAGGTCCCCCGTGCCACAGCTGCACGGCAGAATCAGCACCGGCAGGAAGCCTCAGCGTTGATTTGCACAACACCCCACACAGCCCGCGAGCGTGCCGTCAGCTCGAGGGTGCAGGCCGGCGGGCAGGGAAGCCCAGGCAGAAACAAGGCAACCACAGTAGAAGACAGGCCCTTGTGCCACGCTAACACTCCAAAGACTGTTGAAGGGAACGCCCTCATCTTACATCTTGCTCTTATTCCACTGTGTTTTCCAGTTTATTGAGTTTCAATGCCTTGGTTCAGACTTTCATTCACTAGAGAAATTCCAGCTTTCAAAACACGGCTGTCTGACCTTGGGGAAGTCCTGAAACTCAGCTGTAGAGCTGTCCTCCGTCAGTCAGACTAAAATTCAATAAACAGGAAATTTTCTCATTTAAAAAAGCACCTAAACCAAGGTAACCAAATAAAATTTTGTTACAGTAGGGAAAACTTTATGTTCCTTCCGAGCAGTGGTATGAAAATTTTCCTGGTGCTTGGGAAGATCTGCATATAGTAAAGCAGGCTTTATCTTCAGTTAAATGTGTGCAGTAATCTTCAACTGGGACAGCATTGCTCCATCTATGCATCAGAATTTGCTGCCACATAAGTCTCAACCACAGATGTCCACATAAAGAATATTAATACCATGGAAAGGATACTAATACCATCTTTTTTCTTGCTTCTACAGACTTAACAGCCAGTTGCTACACATTTAGAAATAAATCCATGACAGTAACGACACATTACAGTAATATGTAAGTCACGCACGAGTTAGCATAAAACATCAAGAAAGTTGGAAATAAACCCTTTGATTTGGTGGGGCACAGTGCAAAGCTCTGTTCCCAGGCGCTGCCTCCTTTCTTCAGTGCTCAGCTGGGAAAAGACACCAACCAAAGCCAGACACATCCTGTCTTACAGGACGCTGCTCTTCACAGAAGCTAGCCCATGGATATTTAAGTTTCCTTTTAATTTCCTGCCAATTTCTTAAGAAGAAAGTAAGAGTAAAGGCAGCTCTTGTTTCTACTTCGTACGTTCTGTCTCAGGAGCTTGTGACTGGGAATGCGAAAAGTCACATGGAGGTTTCTCAGCAGCACCATCAGGACTGAGTTTTGCTGCCCCAAAAGCCCCAGGGTAGAAACAAAGCCAGGTCAGGCCGACTGGGCTGCAGTAGAAGGCAGAGCCAAAGGGAGGGATGGGGCTGTGCCTGCCACCCCACTGCTCCGGGCAGCCCAGGGGTGGGAAGGAAAGCTTCCCAATACCTAGGAGAGCTGCTGGAAGCCCGTTTCCAGCAGCTGACTGATGATGATGAAGATATCCCAACCGCCACCTCTGGAGCGGCAGCGGGGCTTGGTTTATGCAGGGAAAAGTGCAGGGCTGAGGCTGCTCCGCTGCCCCAGGCATCCAAGGGCTCAGCCGGTGCCTGGCACCTGAAGGCAGAGGGTATTTCCTCCCCACACACACCCTCCTCCTATCCACTGCCATTAAATGCAACAGGAAACATATGACTTGCTGTAAAGAAAGTCAATAAAAGATCTAACTAGCCAAAAATAAATCACTTTCTTCAGGAACCAAGCTGACACTGGAGTTTTGTTTGTAGCAGAAATATGGCCTTGTTCCCAGTATCCCTAGGTGACAGTTTTCCTGACTGCTGGTCACCCAGTCTGGCTGAGAGAGAGCCTAGGGTGTCACCCTTTCTCCTTACCTGCCTCCAGGCAAGCCACGATGTCCCAGCTGAAAATACCTGGCTTCCATCTGAAATACTTGCAAGCCGCTCATCCCCAGACATATGCGAGTATCTGATGACATCATGGTGCAAACATGCCCCTAAACTTGGGGGATCTAAAATCCAGACCGCATTTCATCCTCTGCAAGAAGCTTAGTGCTGAGCTGTGCCGTCACTGCCTGCCAGATATGGGCATGGGTAACGAACCGGGGTGCTGCATAACCGACCTCATGTGGTAAGCCAGAGAAACCCTCACCAAAGGATGAAGAGAGTATGGTTTGGTTTAACAGAACCTTTAGCATAACAAAGTTTAAAGTGAAGTTTAAGTTAATTAAATTTACTTCTTTTCATTCCCCCAGATTTTTTGCTAAATTACAAGAAAATAGGTGTAGATGGTTTTCTTATATATGTTTCCCTGTGTTGTCTCACACTGCACCATGACAGTTTACTCCTCTCCTGTTGAAGCTGGCAGGATTGTACGCTGGCAATGCTCTGCTATTCCCAAATTACTGATGAGCTGCCAGGAAAGACACTGAAGTCAAGATTACACAAAACACCTGCTTCCACTAACAATGTTTCTTCCATTCAGTGTTCTCTGAGCTTAGCTTCCCATCCATCCATCCTAACTCTGGAAAGATACTACATCCTCCCCTGAGAAAAGGAGACTGTTTCAGAGAGAATTGCCCAATTTAGGTATTGGGCAATATGCTATTTAGGGGTATTTTGCCCCTAGATCCACTGTGGGCTTTCAAAAATCCCACCAGTCACTGAGGTTTCTTCACACTTGGTTACTACCCATATTACCTTCCCAAAAGCCAGCCATTCTTCCCTATCCAACCTCAAAAGACACATGGACAATTATAGCACAAGCCCCTTGCAAAACTACTAGAAGTAAGAAAATAATGAGAAGCCAATATTGTTCAAATCAATTACAAGTTTTAAGCAATAAAGAAAATAAAATTATAATAGTCTACCTTCATGCCGGAGAAGTGAAGTTAGAGTAAGCTCTACAGAACATAAGCCAGTTCTTTGCACCCCACTGGCAACAGATCGTTCCTTATGGCCACATCTGTGTGAGTGATTGAAAAGTTCCTCTGAGGTTTAACAGTATGAAACAGAGAAGCAGCAGTGAGGAAACCTTTTTTTTTCCCCCTCCCTCACAGAAAGTCCTGCTTACTCTGGCTTTCTGGTCACACGAAAAAAAAAAAAAAGTATATATATTAAAAAAAAAAAGCACCCTAAACACCCTCCCCCCCCCCAGGTTTATTACAGCTCCAGGCTGAGTACTCACAAGGTTCTTTTTATTGCAGTGGATCACACGCCACTTATCTTTCAGCCCTGGTTAACCGACGGGGGATGTTATGACATGTGAGAGGAAGCGGCAGGGTGGAGGAGGAGGGTGGTACGAGCGTGGCTCCCTGGACTTTTTCTGCACAGTGGAATTTCCCAGGCAGGGTAAGCCCTGGCGGGGACATTCCCCTGCCAAAGAGGCTGGCAGGAAACCCCGGGCTGGCGTAACACTGCCAAAAAAGGGTCTAGAAAATGCTGAAGCAAGATTCACAGCAAGAACAATGACAGAAGGCTGTACAACAAAGGGGCAAAGAGAAACCTGTGGCGTGTAACGCAGCAGGGTTTCTTTCCTGACAGGGTCAGGTTTTCCTCCTTGCCCACCTCCTGCCTGCAGTGCTGCCTGGATGGCTGCAAGCAGTCCAGCGGCATCTCACAGCCCCTTTTCTCACAGCCTTAGCACTACAGGGTAACCTGGACAAGCAGGTGCCTGCGTAGCGGTCACATAAGGAGCGGGAGAGATGCGGTGCCCCACAGATAAAAGAACAGGAGGTGAAGCAGGGCAAGCGTCTCTCCTTGGCAACTGCCCAGATTTCAGTGCAATTTCAGCCTCAGAAAGGTCAGGATGAGTTTCACGGAGGCTAGTGTCAGTCAGCGTGAAAGCTCCATACAGCCAGAAGTCTGATGAAAACGTGAGGGGCTGTTGGGAAAAAAAAAAAAAAAAAGTACTCCCCTTTCTCACAGATGTATCGGATGTAAAATAGTCGCCTGCTCCAGTGGATATTATAACCTTCAGCATGGAAGAAGTTTCCAGGATTTTCCTAAAAGGTGAGCAGATCCATCTGTATCACACTCCCTTCTCTTCTGCTTCCAGCAGTAGCAGAGGCCAGGATTCATCAGACTTATCAAACACAGTGAGCAAGGACAGGACACCCAGATCTTCTCAGAGCAAACACCCCGTGGCTTCAGTGCCTTTTGTTACCCCTTCCCAAGTGCAGTTAACACATACGGTTCCCGGCAGCTGGCACCAACACGGCGAAAGCATTGAACCACTTACCCCCCCTGCCCGTTGCGTCCCCAGTGCCTCCTGCACTGGAAGATAGATGTTAAAAACAAACAAACAAAAACCTCTCAGGACTTTACCCCCACCCTCAGCAAGCTGCAGGAGGGAGGTAAGAGAGAACATCTCCTTCCCAAAGGTGATCATTTTGAAACCTTCCCACTGCAGGCAGGAAATGCTGCGTGGGCTCCATCTTCCTGTTCGCAGATGTATTATATCACTGGAACATGTTCAACTGATGATCTTGATGGGCTCAATACTTTTCTTTGAAATAAGGGTGGTTTGTTCCAGCCGGGGCTGGTATTCAGTTGTTCGCTGGCCCTCTTTGCAAAGAGGGGAGGCTGCAGCCCCAGAGGGGCACAAATTGCCCGACATCACAGGCAGTGGGAGCAGCACCTGGAGCACCACTCAGCTCATCCAGCTTCTCCATCCCTTTCTCCCCAGATGTCACTGCCTCTTGGATCAGGGCAGCTCAGGTGTGCTCTGGCTCCTAAAGCCATGGGGGACACCTGTTTTAAGCTGTAAATGTGAGGTCAGCCCCTTCCTGGGCACCACTCACCTGTGCAAACAGGCAATCCCTGCTCCAAAGGCAAGGAAAATCCAAATATAAAAAGAAACAAAGCGAGGCACAGAAGGGCAGAGTAACAACACCACGGCCAAACAGCTGATGTGTGGCAGGATGGGATGAAAGCTCATGGCTTCAGTCAGAAATCAAAAAATATCTGTTTGCAGCAATATTTGCTGCACAGAAGAACAGGAACAATAAGACATCAGGAAGAAATGTGTTGAATGAATCTGCATTTCAAAGAGCAGATATGAAATTGTTGGGATTGGAAGATAGGCATATATTGGACACATTTTACAACAACATAAAATAATTTTAATATCTGCTCGTTACTACAGCTCTTGAATTTTTCCATTGGATTTTTAAGACAGTATCTTTTTTCCATAACACAACTTTTTTTTTTTCTATTTTTACTCATCAAATAAAAAGGTAAAAACAAGACAAGACACAGCAGAAGCAAATAATACAAATACACAGAGTAAAAATGATAAAGGTGGAGCAGAAAGAGAAGAAACCATTAGAAGGAAGAAGCAGCTAAAGACAGACGTAGCTGTCTTGCCAGCAGCAAGCGACAATTCCCTGAGAGAAGCTGATTCAGGCAGAGAAAGAGTGCAGGCAGGACTGGAAAGCGTGACTCACCCGTCCCAGGGAAAACCAGAGGGTAGGAAGGAGTGGAAAGAACTGAGCACAGGATGGCGAGGGAAAAAAAAAACCAAAAAAACAAACCAAAACCTGTGAATTTGTTGTGGTTCTTTCACTGCAGGTACTTTTGCGGTGCTTCGCAGCTGCTTAATTTCCGCACATCCCACCTGGAAGCTCTTTTTGCAAGATTCTTCACAGCGGGCTGCCATGCCATGGCAGAGCAATAGGGCTTGTCATATAACCAGTCCCGATCTCTGCAAACAACCTACAGCAGAGATTTAGAGTGAAAAGGGAGACCCCCATATCAAGCTGAACCAAAAAACAACAGGTCCCTACAGAGGGCCCAAGTGTGAGGGCACCAGGTAAAAAGCACTTGTCTATTTACAGAGTGAGCCAGGGAAGGGAGAGTATAACAAGTGGAAGGGTAGGACAAAACGCTTAATGTATGACTGAACCAGGGAACACTGCCTGCCATAGCACAGTCTTGCTCTCAGACCACAGTCTGCTAAATTTTCCGCTTTGCAGGAAGAAGTGACTTGAGATGGACTGTTCTGTCCCAGTAAAGTTTACTCCTCTGGATCCTTTTGTGATATAGGGGGGAAAAAAAAAGTCAGATTTAAGAGAACATTTAGGGTGCAAAAAGTCATCCTGTGAAGGACAGTGTTAAGCCCACCTAAGTTATCAAAGTTTATGTCATCAACTGAATTTCACTCTAAAATGAACTCCAAGTAAAAGAGTTTCATCCAGTGGTGTTCATGCAATTTGTTTTCAAAATACAACTAGCCAGGAGTTAGAAAACAAACCACCACCAAGACTATGACATTGTGGCTTACATTTTTCGTTTGAGAGTCGTCCCAGGCCCTTTTTCAGTGCCTCGAAGCCCTCTTCTGGCCACATTCATTAAGGATTCCCTAGTCTATTAAGCCCATGCCAGCTGACACAGCCAGGATGTGGGGGAGGGCATGCTGTACTTTCACTTGAGTTTAGTGATGTGCTCACTCTGCATCTAGGGCTCACACAAAATAGCTCACACACTCCTCATTCTTTAGCATCCTCCCACAAATCCCTCTCTCCCATTCCAGGTAGAGAAGCTACTGTGCCATTCACCATGACAGACTCACAGAGCAGACCAGTTTATTTCACCCCAAAAAGGCTATTTCACCCACAAGAGGCTAGTAACACTAACAGCGAGGGAGGACACAGTAATTTGGACAGGATTTTAGAGAGTGATTGCCCAGATACAAGCTAGGTTACCCTACGTGAGAGTTCAGATCTGGGTGACAAGCATCGTGGTGAATTAGTATTTCAGGAAAGACTCAAAGATCCAGATTCAGGGAGATAAAACATTTCCTCGATTTCAAATACATTGGTCCTGTATTGTAAGAAAGACAGCTAATATTGAAAGTTACCCAACATCTTCCTAATTGGGGATGCAGCACAAAACCATGGGAGAGGCACAAGAAATCCCATTCCAGCCGGCTCAGAAACCATGCAGTCTCAGCTTTTTGCCAGCCCTGGCGAGGCTCCTGTCCCCTCCTATGCCCCTCTGTTGGTGTGAGGCTTGAGCCCCTTCCCTGCCAAGCACTCGTGCCGTCTCAGGCAAGTTATGTGCCTTCACTGAGTCACAGCGGGCTCTGAACAGCACACAGCACAGAATGAAAGCCTCCCTGTGCACTCCTCATGGTTCTGGTAATAAATGCTTTGGTTTTGTTTTAAAAAGTTCCCCACCTCTGACATCTGTCATGTCTACAAACATGTGAAAATCCAACGTATGTGGCTTCAAACCAACTGTAAGCAGGAAGTTTGGAACAGTACCTAACATATGATTGCTACGAGACTGCTGTGTGGGAGGGAGTAGAGGAAGAGGTGGCTGAAGAAGAACTGTTCCTTTTTTGACACATTTGGATAAATATAGGTATATATATTTGAATGTGCTGTATGAGAGGAGCGACTGTCTCCCACATGATTGATATTGCCTTTGGAAACATCCACATGACCAAACCCCCAACCTTTTTCCTCTCCCTGGTGTCACAGAGCAAGACTTTTGCATGCTGTCCTTCCTTCAACCCCATCCTACCCTTTTTGTTGCTTTCCCTCTCTTTCCTACCCCTCACTACCATTTCCTCTCAAAGCATGCCACGGCCCTGACCTCACACCACACTGAAAGGCAGCTCATGCTTTGCAGTGTCTCTCCTCCGTTTTTGGCTAGGTGAAGGCTGATATAGATGGGACATGATAGCAGTACACTTCTCTTTCAGTTTTCAGAGCAAAATTCTGAGAATAAGGTTGTTTGCCTTTGCCCTATTATCTAGTGTCTGTCATTGGCGAGAGCAGGCTGGGGCTTGAACTCAGCTCGTTGTTTTAGAGGAACACACCACTGGCCATTGCCCCGTACCCTGCTTCCTTCAGTGGTTGCCACGGAATGAGAGGGAGAACAGAAAAACAGAGTGAACACTCAGCAATACTGCCTCAGTGTACTTTCTTCTAGTTTCCAGGAACTTGTAGTTCAGGGATTTTTCCCAGTCAAGCAGGCTATTTTTGGCTATAAGCAGAGGAAATGAGCACACAGGGCAATGCAGATTTCTTTCCCAGCTGTGAATCCTGGCTGCAACCTAGCTCCAAGGCAACCCTGTAGCCATTCCCCAGCTCCTCCACCCTGGCTCTCCAGCCATTCCACAGGCTCCACTCTCTCCCTCTCCCTGTGACCCTGCAAATGTGGCGGGCACACAGCACAAGATGCCCTATGGCCCTTGAACGCGCTGACTGACTGATAGAATGGATCTCTCCTCGATTTTTCTTCCATTGCTTGAAGTAAAAACTGTTCACAAGCTCAAGAAGCTATGACCACATCACATCTCCTGTGTTCTTCATACTACTTTTTTAAATGAAGTGGTTTAAGGATTTCCCATTCGCTGGTTGGGTTGCAAAAGCCCTCAAAGAAGGAAGCCCAGATTACAAACAAGCTTTTATTATGTGTCAGACCTGATACGCTGACAACAGGAAATATCAGCGTGCTTCAGCGCTACGTCTCATGCCAGGCTTGTGCTGCTTGCACAGATCACTTCTCTCCAAATACACATCATCAGAAAAAAGAAGTGATTTTAATCTATAAACCATAGCGTGAAACATTTACCCAACACACAGCACAAAAATGTAAGAGGTAAAACTAAGGGACTATAGAAATATGAAGTATTTGGGGTCATGGCACACAAGATAAGCTGAGACTAAATCAGCTGAAACAGTTTACTTAAACTTGCCCTTTTTATTAGGAACTTTTCATTCTTTGAGCTTTTTGGCTATTGAAATTGTTTTTGATCACATCAGGAAATAAGATGTTAGAACTCTCTTTGTATTGTAAGCATTTCAACAATATACATGTAATAGAAAAAAAACCTTGAAAATAAGTTATTTTTCTAACACACAGATATAGAATCCTTTGCTGTTACCAACAGGTAACAAGAGCCTTCCAAACAGTCTAAATACATTTGAGTAGAAACTGAGCATGAAGTGATCTGGACTTAACAAGTAAGTGCTTTATAAATTAAATACGCATTTGTGATCAAAGTTTTTTGCTGTTACTTAAACTGTCCTGAGTGGAACAATGTTTTAACCCACACTTGTGCAACAAAAACAAAGCAAAACCCCAATACCCTCATCCTTCCCAGGAGACAACTTCAAATCTTTGTTTTTGTCACATATACATGGAATTGTCACCTGTAGTACATAAAAAGTCATACAGACCCTTCTAGCAAGAAAATTCCTATTTTTAAATGCTTACCTCTAACAAGTGAAAAAATGAAGAACGATAATTCAAATCTCATAAAGCAGAGCTGCACTAGCACTGCATAGCAGATGAAATTAGAAGAAACTGAGAACTTGAAAAAAGGGAAACAACAATTTTTTTATTCTCTCTCTTCATCAACAATTCAACTAATGATTTTACTAAATTTCTAGAATGAATAAATCAGCCCAACATGATATATATGAGAAACAAGATATATATGAGAAACAAGAAAATCACTATGTATCAGTCTAATCTGTAAAACGGATTTTACTTACTTAATAATAAAAAAAATTGCTCTGAAATCCTCTGATAAACACCACAAAAATACAATCTTTTTCACTGGGATTTGAGTGACCTGGATTTTGAATAAAGAAATTAAAAAGGAAAAAAAAAAATCTGTATTGAAAAGTTAATTATTAAAAGGCTCAGGGCAAGAATGAAAATACTGAAAAAAAATACAATTTCTTCCCTTCAAGTGAAGAAAATGGAAAGAAAAGGAATACAGGGCTTCGAAAAATCTCATTCAATAAATTTTTACATGTAAATGAAGATACTTAACTGACAACTGAGAAATTTCTTTCCAATCCTGTTTCATATTAAGTTACATGAAAAATAACCAACTCCTTCACCTAAGTCCCCATTAAAATCCATTTAGAAGCTTAAAGGTTTAAAGAAACTGATTTAAAAATATTTTATTGCTTTTATGTTTCCATATACAGTACATACACAACTGGTGCAACTGGTAACAAGACAAGAATAGAAATTAAAAATAATTTCTAGTTCAACTGAATGACATATAAAAGCATAGTAGCCCTAGTCTTCATCTTGAAACATGAGTAAATCTTCAGTTTCTCCCTTTCTCTTCCCTGTCTGTTCCAGGGCCCAAAGAAATGAAATATTGGTCCTCATTCCAAATGAACTGCCAATTTCCCTCAAGTTCATTGCCTAAAAGTTAGATAATCTGTTATTAAAAAAATAATCTAGAAGGGAGAGTTTCTACCAGAAAGCAATTAGACATCTTTGCTAAGAGCAGTCCTGTCCTCTTTCCCTCAATTGTCAAAACATTAAAAAAAAAAAAAAAAAAAAAAAAAAGGTTATTCTCTATCTGTTTTTAGCAGCTAACAGCGATATAAAGTTGCTGTCGAAGAGCAGTGGTAAGCACTACAACAGTCAGAAAAGAAACATGCTGCCACAACACTTCCACACATGATACAGCTTTATGAGGAAAGTCAAATGGTTAGTCCACAAATTAAGTAGTTTCCTTCAAAGTAAAAGTTTGAAGTCTTATTTTCATTAACATTATTTGGATAGATTTGTTATTCAGGATGAAAGCCTTATACTCTACCTATTTTAAAAAACATATTTGGAAAAGATGAAAGGTCATTTTGCATTGTGGTGGTTTCCCTTCCCAGACCTGAATTGGTGTGTTCTCTTCTTAGCAGCAGATAAATTGCCATTAACATATTAAAGTAAGAAATAGCTACCTAAAGCTAATGTATGGACAGATACTACACAAGGCAGTTGTCTGTAGTAACTGGCAAATTGGATCTCCTTAATTCTGATTTGAAAAGCTAAGAATAAATACTACTGCAGTGTATGTGACTCCTCCAGTCATTTTTAAACATTGTAAAATCGGTAAGTTTATAGATGGATGCTACTGATGACTTTTATATGATAAAAGCATTTACATTTGTTTTTAAAACAGTTCTCAGTTGTCCTTTAAAATGAACAAAACAAAACCAACTGTTTCTACAGGTGGTAGCATTAGCTTTCTTGGGGCTCCAGCAATAGGAGCACAATATTTCTAACATAGCAGCAAACCTGGCAAAGGGTAAAGCATTTCTAATATGAAGACATTTCAATTATTCCACTCTGTGGAACCCAACAATTTGCCTTATTAATTTTTATCTTCTCAGTTTGCTCACCAAGACTTAACTTTCACATTCTCCTTAAGCATGATGAGCTTCCTTAGAAGCACTCCACTGCTGTTTTGACACATTTCTCGGTAAAGCCACTGGTAAAGACTACCTTTGGCCTAAGTGGGACCAGAAATAAGACAACAGGGAACACTTCTTCGCCATTTAATTTGGGGGCTGAATTTAATCAAGACTTGGTTTTCAAAGCACTCCTAGTTAAAAAACTATAGACAAGCTCAATTAAATTAGCAGCAGAAAACACCATGCCAGGAGGCCCAAAAGCCACCAGCTTTCACACCAGCAAAACCACAAATATTTACCAAGCCTCTGTATGAAGGGCAACCCTGTGTGTGCTTGGCTTTCGGGTGCAATTTTTTTGACCTTTTATATTGGCAGCAGCGAAGCTCAGAAATAAGTGATAAAACTGCCAAACATAGAAGGGGCATCATTGCACGGCCTTGACACTGGCGCATGCCTGTTACTGTCACCCATTGCCAAACATCGTCAAGTGCAGTCCAATCACTTGGCTTCTCCATATAGACACAACGCACAAATGATGTACAAGACCAATTACCAGAAGGTCAGCTTTGCAGGAGCATAACGGAATAGCTTTACCCTACAGGGAATGGAAACACTTTCATTAGTAAATGCTTCAAGATTCAAGTAGGTGAGCCTGCAACTTGAACTTGCAGAAACTGCCTGAGACAGTGTCTTCACTGAGGTCATAATATACAGGTTTCTCCATTACAGATAAATCAATAATTAGACAGTATATCAAAGCTCAGAAGAGATTCAGTAGTACAGGAAAACAAACTAAAATACTGTCTATTTACATTATTTAGCAGCTATCTGTAAACACGAAGGGTGCCTAACTAGTGTACTCTATTAAATTTCAGCAAATTGTTGATAACTTAATACTATAGATATTTTGATTGTGCTTCCTTGATTGATATTAGTGATTTGAGTACACTCCCTTCATACTTCTAATTAAGACTTTGAAAGAAGAACAGATACTGTGCTTCTCTGACATACAAGTGGAAGGGATGTCCCTCAAATTCTGGAACATTGAGAGAAAGGCTGCTCCAAAATCTGTTCCAGGTTTCACACACAGTTCTGAGTAGCAAGACCCTGGCAACAGAATCGGTGTGGTATGGATTAAGTCAAGCATATTGTGCAGACAACTAGTAAAGCTAATAACTCACGTAATTTCTTATTGAATCTTGTCAATTTAATTTAAGGTGCTCTCTCATAATCTCAGATATGAATGATAAGGTTGAAAGGAATCAATCTTGCAGGAAGATACGGCCTGAACAGTCAGCTCCTCTTTACCACCCTTCACAGCTACCCAGAGTTAAGGCCACTCCGCTTGTATTGCATGCAAGTACAGTAACCAGAGTTCTTCCATACCATCCAGCATAATTTGATAGCTCCAAAGAGCAACTTTACATCAGCTACAGCAAAAGATGACATAAGGATACCCACTTGTACTAAGTCTGCAGAGGGCACACATAAGATAAAAATGCATCTATTTGATTCTTAACAATGATTTCTTTTGGGTGCAAGTTATGTGGCAAGTAATGAGCCAGAGACATCTCCCAAGCATCCACAAAGTGCACAGCAATTCCTGAGAACATTTTCCTCATGACAGAATCAAGCTGAAAGGAATACCAGTCACTGTTAAAGAGGCTCACTTCTGGCCCAAGCTCCTGAACGTTAGCGGTTCTGATGATGATTAAAGTCTTGGGGCTGCGATCCAGCAGTTGAATAATCGATCTTCGAATGTTCCTCAGCCGCCGGATATACACTTCCACAGGGAAAGTGCTGAAGTGGGACCATATAGTTATGGCTATCACTGTGTTTCTCCCACCTACTATGCCATTCAGCTCATTGGCAATGTAGCGCAGTTCACTGCTAAAGACTGTTGAAAAGCGAATGGGTGGCCCGTGACAGCGGAACTTCAGTAGGATTTTGTGCTTCAGGTCCACAGCCATGAAAGGACCCACGTTCTTAGGACTCCCCAGGTTAAATTCCACTAGATCTGAAAACCCAAGAGCAATCATTAGTGAAAGATGGCATAAGAGATTAAAACTATCAACAAGATGCTAGGACCACAGGGCGAAAGCAGCAGCAGATAAGGAAATTTGAACATAATTCTAAGAACTCTAAAAAGAAACAGAAGATGAGGGTCATACATGTGCTAGCTGCGTATTTCAGAGTGGAGTTTATGGGTGCTGAAATTTGCAAGACAGCACACTTCTACTTCACAAGGCTGTCAATGCCTTCTCCAAGTTTCCCAAACTATTTTATTTTCTCTCTCGTAAAAAAAGAAATTTTCCAAATGGACTCCTTCAGTCATTGTTGCCCTATGAATCCAATGCTCATAGGAACCCTTCTGGCAACTTTAAAACTCTATGAAATTCAAAGACAACTTCAACATGTAGTCAATAAGGAGTCTCAAAGCCTGTGTTCCAACAAATTTTACTGCTTTAGGGGTAAGAGGTGAGATAGGAGTATCTAATTGGCTACTGAAATTCTGTTATTTAAGTTAAAACAAGGGAAATACAAGAAAGGGTCCCAAACCAACCAACAGTAACTGAAGTAATTTGCTACTTCATTCCAAAATTACTTGTATTACCAGAACACTGCAAGGCCTTACGCAGGCATCCTAAATGACATCGGCTGCACAGCCACAAGAGCTATCCTCATTAGTGAAACATTTTACAAGGACAACTTTTAAGTTGATACCTTGTGGCTCTGTTTCCTGGGCCTACATGTTTCCAGTGTCTGCTCAAGCATTTGACTGCCTGCCTTTCTGCCAGCACTTCTGATGATGTTTTGTCCTTCCTCTTCCTTTGTTTTGTCATTGTCATTCAGTAATATCAACTCTGTGTCTGAGATGTGAGAAATGAAGCTTTGCAAAGGTCTTTAAGGACAAAATAAAATTAAAAAAAAAAAAATAACCTGGAACAAATGCTGTCAGATATTCAAACCACTGCCTTATTGTAGAGTCTCCAAACAAGTGGATTACTTTTCCTTGTAAACACTTGGTTATATCATCTGACTTGTTAAAATGATGGATCCAGTGTGTTCTGGACATCCACTGGTCTTCATAATAATAACCAGAAGGGGAAACCATGGGATCTTCAGCTCTGTCCATACCACTTGAATCTGGAAGAGAAGAATTATTTGAAATTACCATATAACAACACCAGCCTCCATAACCTTCATGGACAGAAAGCCAGTGATGTATGAACGTCTTCCTGAGTTTAAATCGAAAGAGTATGATGTACCCTGTAGATTAAAAAGCTTGATGCATCACAGTTCCGTAAGCTCAAGTCTTTCACCTCCTATTTCTGCAGCAAAACCTGCAGCTACTGATAGAGTTGGCTGAACAATTACAGTTTAGTGTGGTTTAAATTAAACGATAAAGTAAAAAAAAAAAAAAAAAAAAAAGGAAATGCCTGACATCTTTCACACCTGGGTAGAAGCGTTCAATGGTGGATGCTTGCAAGAGGTAGAGAGGAGCGCTGGCAGAGGCGAGCCCGGGACCCTCCTGTCCCTGCAGCCCGGGCCGGCCCCCACCCCGCACAGCACTGCCCCCGCACCCCCGTGCCGAAGCGCACTGCTGCCCTCTAGCGGCCAGGCGCGCACACTCCACCCTCCCCGGCCCCCCCAGCGCAGGCCGCCAGCCCCCTGGTGACAACCCGGTGCCCCTCATATCGGCTTAAAAAGAAAAGTGAAAAACTAAAATCCATCTATGGAATAACACATACCTCGGCACTCCTGCTCCATGCTAGAAGAGCAAAGCCTGAGTCATACAGACTCCAAAACCAAGAAATGGCAGAATTAAAGCTATGACCAAGAATTGTATGTGTATCAATTATAGAGTCTCTAATTCCACGGATTTCATATTTTCTCTCTGCTATCTAGCCCCTTCCCCTTGCACTGCCTGGGATAGGCAGCCCTCTGAGGAATAATTAAACTACACTAGGGAAGCTCCGTTCTGCAGGATGCCCGTTTAACTCAGAAGTTGGATGATACGTTGCAAGCAAGAGCCAGAGATTGCAGGATGAGAAGCTGCAGTCTCACGCTTATGTTTTTGAACTTCCATGAGGTCGTTACAGGTTCTTCCTTTACCACATGCGTATTCGAACACCTAAACTGAACAAGCATGTAGCTGTTCCCTGGTACCAACACCAGCTGCGTGGAGCAGGTACCCCCAGCTGTTTAAACACTTTTACCCACCTTGGTGCGGATATTACCCATTAAGAACAGTCCCTGCCCTGTTCTGACTTGCAGGTGTTTGGGAAAGCATCCATTGCCATGGGCAAAATCATGCCAAAGACTGTTTTAACTATATAAAAGTACAGGCAGTGGAATTCCAATGTCCAGAAGCATCCTCTGGTAGATGCTTTATTGTAACAGAGGAGTAGCCAAATTCTAAACACTCAAAAAAAAAAAAAAAAGAAAAAAATTAAACACTCATTCCTAACAGTCATTTTTTATCTCACTGTTTCTATACAATATTCTCTGTGTCTTGCATTACTAGATGTTAATCTCCTTAGACCTCACAGAGCTACTGTAAAAAGCAAAATACTATTATGTTTGTGTAACACAAAGACTATAATCACGAGTACCACACAAAAAGCCACTAGAAAATTTTATCTTTGGGTGATTATTTAAATCAGGCAACAGGGACAATGTAGGAAGAGAAAAAAAAAAAACCCAACTAGTAATGTTGACTCATCCAATACGTACAAAACAGGTACCCTACAAAGAAAAGGAAAAAAACCCTTCACGTGGTCATGTAACTAAAGACTAATTCATAACATGAATTCACAGCTTCAGTTCGTTTGTTTATTAAGTTTTGATGTAAAAACATTTCAAATTTTTACCTTTTAAATTGATTCTTAGACTACACATACGTATATAAAGATGGTACCAGGACAACTTTTGGTGCCTCGCACTAAACCAGACACTAGCATTTCAAATCTGTGTACAGTATCATACTAGTTTTGCTCCAGAATTCAGAAAGCTATTACATTTGGATTTTGTAGAAGAGAGCAAAAGCTACAAATCAAGAACTGAAATAAAAGCTTGTATTTCAGAAGAATGAAGTTTTAAAAATCAGCTTGATCTGCGTTTATCCCCAAACAGAAAGGTGTGTGCAAAAACAATGTCAGAACAATGAATTGTGCCATCAATCCTAACAAATACATACATCCACAATAATTATACCAATGTATTGAGTTTATTGATTCAGAAACTGTTCTTCTTAGAAGGAACTTCCCTGAGGAATACTGTGCTACTCCTATCAACCCTTTCTAATCCAGTATTAATCCTCAGGAAACGTAGGCAGGCTTTGATCATCTGTAACTCCTGAAAGAACAGTGACATAATAAAATTTCAAATTTGCAGCAGCTTCTGCAAGGAAATACATAAGATTAAAAAAGTAACAAAACCAGGTCATCTAAAGGATCTGGAGAAAGAAATGGGGGAAAGTGCTGCTGGCCTAATAACAGCACTCTATTTTTTTTTTTTTAGTGAACAGCAAAACTAAAAGTAAGAAATTCTGTAGGCTGTTTTCTGTTAAGACTTTATCGCTCAGGTCAGGAACTCTAAGTTAAAGTCTCCTACAACCTTACAGAAAATACATCTGAAAGGCTTTTAATTAAGAAGTAATTCTCTGTGTATCACATTTTATGCAGGCTTTTTACAGGCATAAAAAGCAGGCACATGCTTATGAAAGAGATAAAACCTCCAAGCTTAACTTAGTACAGGTTGTCTTTCTATTCTATTTTCAGATGGGGTACAGAACAATTAGGTTCTGGTCCACAACTGTAGGTTCTGACATCCTGTGGTAACACAAATGATAGTAATACTTCAATGAAAATTGTCAAAATCTGTTAGACAAAATTCTTAACAAAGAAAGAAATTAAGAAATGCCAGACAGCTGGTTCTGTTACATTAACTTCAGAGTTTGGTGAACAGTTATGTAAGACATTTTGCATCCCTGAGTAACCACTAGGGAAAAAAAAAAAAGAAAGACACTTTTGCCAAAAGAACAAACTTTTTTTTTTTTAATTATTTTTTTGCTAAAAATACCATTTATGTACATAATTTTAGACAATTTCGTTATTGGTACTGAACTTATATTACAGTACCACCCAAAAGCCTTCATCCTCTCAATGCAAATTTAGAAGTTAATTTCTATTCCATGCTATGAAAACAAACAAATCAATTATTACCTCATGCTTGTTGTTCTTTTTATAAATGGAATTATGAATTACAAACAAGAATCTTATAAAGTTCACTGTACCTGTAAATGCCTTGGGCTTTACAATCACTGAATCAGGTCCACTGGAGAGTATCGGCCTTTTGATATTCACATCACTTGAACAAAAAAAAATAATAATATAGTAAGGCAGTAAAATTTGAAGGTAATATTAGAATCATAGAATGGTTAGAGTCGGAAGGGACCTTCAAAGGTCATCTAGTCCAACCCCCCTGCAAGGAGCAGGGACATCCCCGACTAGATCAGGTTGCTCAGAGCCTCATCCAACCTGGCCTTGAACATTTCCAGGGATAAATATTAATCTCACTTTTTCTTAATCCACTTCAAATAGGCACATAAGATTCACAATAATATTTTTTTTTTTACTTTAAGTTTATTCTACTTCCTATAGCTGAATTCATTCTGTTTTAATTTCCTTGAGACCACTATCACTGTTAGTCAGGATTCAAAATTTCATAGCACTAGGACACAGATCTTGTGCACACTTTCACTGGCACAAACCTAGATAAAGCTATCAAAGGTCTGCAACAAGCTTTAGGGGATTTACCACAAAGATAGGAAGTTCCCAGTTTGTGGTACGCGTGCCACTGCCAGAAGACAAATCCTTGAAAGGGGAGCCCCTGCCAGCTCTCTACAGGTGAGAGAGTAAACACCTCTGCAGTAAACACCTCTGTCGAGGTAGTTACCGCTTTCAGCCCCCGTAATCCCACAGCCTGCTCTGCAGCACACAGCGGAGGTTCTGGCAGCCCAGCACCACCACCACCTGCAGGTCTAGGTCTAGACTAGGCTAGGAGCAGTGTGACTGGCCTCTGGGGGAGACGGTAGTGCCAGCCAACGTCCAGCCAACTTCGGAGATCTCCAGCAAGAAGGTCTTCCAGTAGGACAGCAATTTGGTGAATACAGAAACAAAGCTCATCCTCCAAACACCAAGAAACCTCAAAAGTACTTGTTTGTGGACATCAATGAATTCTGGTCATTTTGTATACGACACATATCACTACTGTGCAGCTGTGACAGATGCAGGCATTTAATACTAAGCTCTTGTTCTGTCTTTTGTTGCTGTCTTGAGGAGAATCTCTGCCTAATGTTCTTCTCCATTTAAGAAATAAATTATTAGGAATTTCTATAAGTCATTTCAGTCAAGGATCTCAGAGCTAAACGAAACAAACAAAAAACAAACCAAAACAAGCAAAAAAATTTCCCACTTATTTGGAAACATCACCAATCAATATCTGCCATATTTCACAGGTGACCTGCCTGGGGCACAGGAAGTCAAAAGACCTACTTACAAACTTGATAGTCAAAACCAATTCCACTGATACTTAGTTTTGCTTTCTGGTCTTCAGTGGCATGTACACACACTTTCCTAATTAAACTATTTGGAGCTACTACTCTAAAATCGTTCCCAATTTAAGCCTCAAATGGACATACTGCTGAAACACTTCCCTTCAACACCAAGCAAGCAGTAGCCTGCAACTATAATTTTGACACTACACAGTAGCTAACTGTCTACTTGCAGCTGAGGGTATATACAGAAGTAGTTCTATCATGTCTACCCATGCACTAAGAGATTTTTTTTTTTAAATGCTGACTGCAGAAGAAAAAGATGACTGTGAAACTACTTTAGTTTGACACTTTATATAACATGCACAGGTCATTTCCACATACACAGGTATTGCTCAGCAGTTTGCCCTACCAGGTGTTTTCATCATGACCGACTTAAAACTACTCCAAAGATCTGAAAGTCGTACTGAGCAAGAAAGAACACATTGCATTACATTTAAGATGACTATTGCTGAGGATAAAAGCAACGGGTATTTTGTGTAAAAACAAGCCTAAAACCTGGACCTTTTTTAGGTAGATCAGATCAGACTTGGCCAAAAAAAAAAAAAAACCAAACCAAAACCATCTCAAAGCACTGTTATTGGTATTGAAAGTGTAGGTGTGGAAACAAAAAATAAGGAAACAGTCCCCCAAACCATTACCAGATTTAGGCAGCATGGTCTTCTGAAATTTAGCAGGTGCACCGTGGTTGAATTCAAAGCACAGAGAGAGAACTATACTCCAAGATTCTTTAGTTTAAGATTACTGTGTTCTTATACTGCTGAATGGAGAAGAGAATATTTAACAACCACGTCAAACACCTGCTCCTGCAGATACAGACCTCCTCGAAGAAAATCTGTTGTATTTCCCTGATAACCCAGAGTTTGTCTTAAAAAAAAAAAAAAAATTACTTGACTGAGTATATATAAATTCAACAATATGCCTACCTTTGGAAAAAGAGGCTTTCCTCCTGCGTTAGAAGACCTTTTTGATATCCACCCTTGGCGTGGCTGATCCGGCTGGCACAGGGCAGTTTTCGAGGCTTGTAACAGAACCATGGCTCACCTGTGTAGAGATCTGTGAAGTTACAGACTGGGAGATCTCCAGGCAAGCAGACATTGCACTCGGTGGTTTCCGAATACCTCCCAGACTTGAAGGAGCTTTTGAAATAGACCCTGTCTGGCCTTTCTTCTCGTAAACGCAGGAGAACTTGGATTGCTTCACTTGGATGGACAAGTGACACAGAAACTTTGACCTCTCCTGGCCAAAGCAAGGTAAAGAAGACTTTGTAAAGGCCATTATGGCAATCTACAATCCTTCCTGTTGCTCCAGCTTTCAGAAGAGGGGAGTGAATTCGTGCCTGTAGATAGTCTCCACCATACTGCTTGGGTTTTCCTTGGAAATCCTTCATATGAACAAGTACCTCTAACTGATCACCCACCTTGAAGAACCCACTGGGTTTCATAATCACAAAGTCACTAAGTGCAGGATCAGTGCTTTGTGCAAAGGCAATTTTGCCATCAGGGATTTTTGGCCACTGTATTGCAGCAAGCAATGATTCCTGTTCCGCTTGTTCCCTTTTGGACAAAGTCTGCTGCTTGTAGCCACAGTAAGGCTTCCTGGTAGTTTTGGTTGTCTGTGATAGAGAATGCTGGACATTGTTTTCTGTTATCCAGTTTGATCCCGAAACTGTGTCATCATCCAGGTGCTGGGAAGGAAAAAGATTACCCAAAACTGTGCGATTAAATGAAATACAATGAATAACGGATGCTTTGTCAGGAAATGAGCCCAAGCACCGGGCTTCACTTTACAGAGCTTTGAAGCTGACCAAATGAAGCAACTTTACTAGAAGACACAAATCTAGACTGTGGGCTTTCTAAGGAAACAGGTAGGCAACCTGTGATTACCCTGCTCTGGCAAAGAGGCTTTTATATAAATCAGGCCCAGCATTTTCTTTGGCAGTATTTTGGCTACCAGTGTATTCTGCAAATAGCAACAATGTGAAAAAAAATTACAAAAATGATTAAATAGGAAATTGTAACTCATGTTTAATTTTCTTACCATAGTGATATTTTAGTCTTTGAGCACAATGAGGTCTAATAGCTGCACAATATAATGCAAGAAAACAGGGTTTCTTTGAGACATTACACTGCAGGTGCTTCTAGAGAAGTCTGCTGCATGTAGTATCTGCAGTCATGTATCTGGTCACACTCACATTGCTTCTTATCTAATCATCTGAAATAGGGGTTTTCCTGAAATGTACAGGTTGAAAGAAATAGAAGAAAATAAAGGAATGCTTCAGGGGCAACAAATTTATGAACTGGTGGGCAAGTAAAATAGTTTAGGACAATCTACGACTAAAAAGGCAAAAAAAAAAAAGTATTTGTTTAATATTTTAAAATCTATATACAGCTTCTTCTAGTGTCAAATAAAACACAAATCAAATGACTGCAGAGATACCATCTTCTTCATGACATCACACAAATTTGCAGATTTGCCTTGGGGAAATTTTAAAAATAGCAGAGTGTAAGACTCCAGAGCTACCTGTGAGATTTCTAGTCAGCAAATCCAAACTTACGTCTCAAATATGCACAAAATCAGCAGTTAAGGAGTACTTAATTATCAGGTATATATAATAGAACTTAAGCATACTCGTATTTCATAGCAAAACAAAATGTGTCAAATAGTTTTTCAAGCAGAGATTAAAATTATACAACATACCATTCACGTGGCATTGGATACGACACTAGTTTAGATTTGAAAGATTGCGAAAAAATAAAAACTACTCTATTAAAAAAAATTTTAAAAGGTCATTGTACTTACCAATATCCTAATGTTTTCCCTTCATTTCCACCATAATTAACTGCTCAGTCATGTACTAAAATTCCTAGCACTTACATTAAAACCTTATTTATTGTTACAAACCTCTCAGCCCATTGAAATATTACCTAGAGTTCATATACATACTAAATCATTTCCCTCCTGCTACATTTTATTTGAATTTGGCAGTACGTCAAAGTCATTTAAACCACACAGAGATTCAATATACTTTTTCTAGAAGAAAGGTAAACCTAACAAGCAATAGAAATGTGCAGGCTTTTGAAGCCTGGTACATAAGAAGTTGGTTTTGATCAGCTTAAGAGTGAGAGGATAATGAGCACACCAGGATGTAGGATGGATACACAGAATCTTCTCTGTTTGATATCCATGTTAACTATAGAAGGGGAAATTGCAAATTGTTACATTTTAACTACAAAATGTAAATTGACAGGTATCCACAGATACACAAAATAGTATTATCACAATGGAAGCTTTTGCTTCTGTTTTGCATTTCCACCCAGAATTTAACAAATTTTCCCTGAAGGCCATCTGAGGTAGTTCATAATTATTTCTATTTCGCATCACAGCAGGCCAAAATGCAAACTTATCACTGCATGTTACTTTTATTAACCCAGTAAATTTCCAGAAAAGCTGAGAATGACTCTCAGGCACAGTTCTACTTTAAATCTTGCCTACATGCATTCCTGATTTAAGCCAAGTTTCGGTTTTTGGATACTTTCACAACTTGTTCCTTTCACTTGCTCATGCATATACATAACACAGAGAATACTGCATGAAATATTTTTAAAAGTTAGCTATATATTTTGATGCATCTAACAATCTGGTAACGTCTCAGTCAGCAAAAATATTAAAGCATTTTCCTAAGGAGGGGTGGAGAGAAAATATATGTGTTTGATTAATTCTTGTGTTCAGTATAAGCTCTCAGGAGAAAGTTTCTCTGTTTCAGTTGTTTCTTCAATGGTTGGTACTTCAGGTAGGGGGACATGGGAAAAAAAAAAATCCTTTCAAATGAGGAGGAGAGATGGCTATCTGAGAAGGCCTTAAAAACAGACCTGTCACTGTTCTTAACCTTCTATAAATTCCTTCAGGGTTTTTGACCCAATCTCTCTGTCAGAGAGGTAGAAGTTGTCATTTATGGCCTAGCTCGGCTTTCTGAAGGCTTTCCAAGGGCATACCCATATCTTTCAGTGGAAAATGGTGCAGAGAACACTAAGCCAAACTCATGCATCCAGAAAAAAGATCAGAGAACATAGTTCGATGTCTCTAACGCAGTCCACCTACACAGCCTTTTTAGCAAAGCACCAGGCCAAAGCTCTTCACTTGTATGCAGCTGAGGTTGCGGACAAGCACTGTCACTTCAACTACAGCACCTCCACGTTATGACCCATTAAGCAGAATAGATCATAGCACAAATATTTCCTCAGTCAATCTTCAAGGGGAAGAAAAAAAAAGGAAAAAAAAATCTCTATGAAGGTAAAACCAGAGCTGCTTCAACATCCTGAAGGACCACTCTTTCTGTTACATCCTTGTTCATCTTTACAGCTCTCTCCCAAGACCAAGCAGGACCAAGTATTATTGCAGAATTATCAGCTTACATGTGAAAGTAAACTACATCATGTATGCTATTCACAGGAGAAAATATTAGAGAGATTTCATTTTCCAGTTAAGGCAAGGAAAGCTTCAGAGTCAACTAATATACCCAAGATCCTTGACTGGAATAGAAAAGTTTTCCAAACCATCTTCCTCTCTTAAGTGCTTCCTAGGCTCTTCTCCAAACAAGCGCCCAAGCTCTCCTGTACCTATGGATATACATGGCCCTGAAGGCATTCCTTACTCTTTCACTGGCACTTCCAAATCTCTCTGGCTCCTGTATGTTAAGAAGTCACAGTGAGTTCATGCAGAACTGGGGGCTCTCTAGTTAGCAGCCAAAACAAAATAAAATTTCTTTAAGTAGGGCAGATAAAGACATTTCTCGAGATTTCTCTGGTCCTCTTCCTTTATGTTATGACATAGATTCTTTTAGTTTTTAATACAGCCTCCACACTGAATAACACTTGCCCTGCTTTGCTTATTTCCATATATACTCTACTCAATGTGTCTTGATTTTGAACACAGTTCCCAAGGGAGGGGTTTGTTTTTTTGTTGGGTTTGTTTGGGTTATTTTTTTAGTGGGAGAGGGTTGTTGGTTTTTTGTTTGGGCTTTTAAAATGATTT
Source organism: Chlamydotis macqueenii (assembly GCF_036417535.1). Classification (NCBI taxonomy): domain Eukaryota; kingdom Metazoa; phylum Chordata; class Aves; order Otidiformes; family Otididae; genus Chlamydotis; species Chlamydotis macqueenii. Next base: position 94,726,654 of record NC_141556.1, on the reverse strand, counting down.
TTTATTTCCTGCATTCTGTGGCTAACCAGAAAAAAATGTGATCACAAAGTCATTTAATGGATGTCTGCCAAGTAATGCAGGCAGGACAGAATGGATTACAAGTCAATTAAGCACAAACAAATCCACAAGCTGTTCTGGTGCATGAGAGACATCATAAAAAGAAAGCTATACTTTCAGGAGAACTAATGAAAGTTTAGGCTCAACTACACAACTTTTAGCATTCTCACTGTCAACTAAGCAAAAACTAGATATAACATATAGATCCACTCAGGCAATCATGCTCTCAAAGATATTCTAGAAGGGTCACTGTTACTTGGTTAGGCCTGCAATGAACACCTGTCCTCAGTTAAATGCAGTAATGATGAAAAAATGTTGAGTATTTCAATTGCTGCTGAAAAAGTAGAACTCCATCTCAAAGCCCAGTATCCTCCACCAGCTGCAACTCTTAGCTTGGCCCAGTACATTCAGAACAATTGCTGAAAACCTGCGTTTGTCACTAGCATTACAGCAGGAAACATCACAGGAGATTCCCAGGCATGGGGTGGGGCAGGAAAGTTCCAGTTCACCCAACAGAGAGTCTCAATTTATGCAGCAGACAATATTTGAAACTGTACAAATACTGATTACTGAAATGTCAGTCATCTTATTTTCAGTAATTTTACACTTTAATCCCTATTTGTTGTCTAAGACAGGAATGAGATCAGTTCACTGTCCTTACTGACTCACAGCACTGAGAGGGTGCTAAGTTACTCTAAATGTCAAAGTCAATCCTAAAAAGCCATCACTTGACAGACAAATGTTCCAGCAATAATCCAAACAAGATGATGCTGTTATCTTTTGTAGGCACCTGCAATTTAGCAGCAAGAATTAAAAAACAAAACAAAACACCACAAAAACTTTGTTACATATTCCACTATTCCACACACCTTTCCTTCCTTCATCCTTGCAAGAAACTTTCCCTCTTCCCATACACTCTCATTTCTAAGCACTTTTAAATAAAAGAATGCTCACAACCAATCCTGAAGTGGTTCTGTCACTCCAAAGGCAGTGATACAAATGTACAAACTCTCCTGTATCCTAAAAGCACAACGCTGCTCCTCAGCAACAACCTGATACTTCCCAGAAAATTACTAAACATTTTATCTGACTGGTTGTACTTGCAAAAATAAAATAAAATACAATACATTTATTCTGGTACTATAAGGCAGTGGTCACCTATGTCCTCAAGGGAGGACTTATTTCATACTAAAAAGCAAATTAAACAATAAGCAGGCTGTCAAACGTTTTGTGGAGAGCTTGATTTTTTTTTTTTTTTTTTTTTTAACACAGAGTAAGAAAAATAAAATTCTGACATGGGTAGGACTGCTGAGAGAGTATCATTAGTAGTTTAAAAATTCAAGAGGGAAGATTCTAACATGAAAAAGCATAAAATCCTAAAGAGAAAAAGCAGGGAGGCTAGCTAGGGGCTAGCTGATAATTACCTTAGCTCTTTAGCTTTAGCCAGCTAGATAAGATGATTTGGGGATGAGAAGCAAGTCTGATGCATTTGGCAAACACCTTTTCAACAGTAATCAACAATAAGCTCTCTTCCAGAGCCTGAACGGATTTGGTTACAGATCTTCTGTGAAAGCTTTCTAAGACTTTTTCTGGCTTTGATATCTGACTGAAAAGAATCAGCATAGATACCTACACTAGACTGCCTGGAAAGCTATGCCAAAGCCAGAGACAAATATCAGAGCAGGTCCATTCAGAAAAATCAAGACAACAAAAGGGGTTAGAGTTGCATGTTATGGCATAAAGATTTAGCAGCAACACAATACTTAACTGAGTTTCAGATATGTAAAGGTCAACAAAGCCACGTACATACTTATTACAAATAGAGGCAAGAAAAAGCAGAGAGTGAACACCCATACTGCATTTTTCATTTCACTTTCAAAGCTCTGCCAGAGCCCTTTTCTCAAAGAAATATAATTAAAAAAAAAAAAGGAAAGAAAGAAAATAATCCAAGATTCCAAATATTGGAACTGCTCTTCATGCAAAATCCTAGGCCAAAAAAAAAAACAACCACCAAACCAAACACAGAAAGGACAACAAAAGAAAAGTTTTTCTATGTTACACAAAAAAAAAAGATCATGCTAACTCAAACCAAAGGTTCACCAAACACAGTATTTTGATTTCCAGTAGTTTCCAACAGCAGGTATGTGGGAAAAGGATAGAAGCTAAGCACGTTGTTATAGTTCTCCTGAAGACATAATCCAGGCTTCTAGCACTATGGCTTAGAGACTTCTTAAACACTAGGGTTGACATCGTTAAGATTTAGTATCCCCTAATGGATTTTTCTTCTATGAATTCATCCTGACATTTTGAATACATGCTTTTAGTAGCTACACAGTCTTGCTGCAAGAACTTCTGCAGCTTTGCTGCAACCCAAAAAAAAAACACCCCTGCTTCCTTCCAATTCAGCATCTGCAGTTTTTATTTAAATGTCTCCACCATACTGGAATAGGTAACAAACATTCATTCTTTAGTTATTGATCCTGTTCCACTTGTGATTTTAGACCTCTCAAACATCTTCCTTGCCCTTATCCGAACCTCTTCCAATTCAATATATCTTTTTGAGAGTGAGAGGGAATTTTACAGCCCCTCTTTTGGATCATTTCATTTGGGCATCACTATCCAGGAGGAAGAAAGACTCTGCAAGCAAGATATACACAACTTAAAAACATAAAGCAATTATTGATTGGCTAACACGCATAAAAGATCACTAGAATTTAACAAGGCGCTAGGCTAAGCATCCTCATGCTCACCCACCAAATGCCGCAGTGGATAGTCTGGCCAGGCAGGCAGCCAGTGGGCAGGGTCAGCCTCCAAGGCTCCCTGGAACAGATCCTCCGTGATTTTATCTGTTTTGACTTTAGTCTGAGGTTACTGAATAATGCAGTTTGAAAGCACCTCTGCACTAAAGTGATGAGTAAGACGAAGAAATATGCAAGTCAGACACAGCAGAGAGGAAAAGGCAAAGAAAAGTTGCAGCAGTACAGGCTGCAGATGAACTGGCTAACAGCAACTTCAGCTCTGCAGAAAAAGCTGTAGGGATTCTGGAGGACGGCAAACTGACCACGTGTCAACAGCATAGCGTTGTGGCAATGAATTAACAAGAGTACAACCAGCAAATTGAGCAAAGTGATAATTCCCCTCAACTTGAGTTTGGTGAAGCCACATCTAGAACATTACATCTGATTTTTGGACTCCAGTCAAACTGGAGAGACCAGCTAAGAGCCCCTGAGATGAATAGAGACTGCAGTACATGACTGAAAGGAGACACTAAGGGAACCAGACCCTTTTTTCAGTCTGGAGAAGACCGAGAGGGGATCTAACTGCAGTCTTTCATTACCTAAAGGGGAGTTACAGAAAAACTGGAATCAGAAGTACACACTAAAAGGACAAGAGGCCACTTCCACCTGCACACAAAAGAAACATTATTCACTACAAGAGGGGTGCAGCACTTGGCAGCTTCTGAAACCTGACCGTCCTTGAAGACTGTCAAAACTTAACTCAACAATACCCTGCACAATCCAAGATAACTTTGAAGTTAGCCCCTTGAGGAAGGTGCTGGATTAAATGCCTCCAGACATCCCTTCCAGCGTGAACTGTCTGTGATTCCAAGTTGTAGCTAAATGCTGTCAGTCACAATCCTAACCTTACACGGAAAGAGGAACAACATTGCTCAGGCCATGTTGGAGAAGAAACAGGCTTCACTTACCTCTAACTGAAAAAAATTATGGACCAGCACCACGATAGCCAGTACTGCCATAAGCAGGCAGAAGATCTGCAGTTTGAATGAGTCACGCCACATTGTCCATTCATGTCTTTCCCTCCCATGTTAGACGCTGCCATGACTTCCATTCACCACAAACATGAAGGTCATTTCGTCCCAGTGGTGCACAGGAGAATTCAGCTGACTTCCACTTCATTCCTGCAAATGTGTTTACAAAAATTATATAAAGTCCCTAAAATACTAGTAGAAGTCAAGTCAAGTCTAATACTGAAAGCATATAAAATGTGGCAGTTCGCATGGCAACAACTGGTACAATAGAACTGTTAAGACAGATGTTTGTGCCATTAATCTGAACAGTACTATCTATCACATTACTTAATTCTCTTGGGTACATCAAGGCAAAACCTTACTATAAAGCCACTCTCACTTGTATTGGATACAAAAAAAAAAAACCAAACAAAAAACCAAAACAAAGCAAAAGAAGAGTGCAAAATTTCTTTCTGGTAATCAAAAAAACCCAAAACAAACAACAATCTCCCTATTTATCCATTAGGCCACACTATCACCATCCAGCCATCATGAGCCCAAGACTTTCAGTAGAGACTTGTGTTTTTAGACATCTCCCTATTTACCTGATTAGAGATTCCAGTAAGTTGTTATTAAAGACTAAGGTCTGAAGCAAGTCTGGATAAACAAGATAAAATATACTTTCTCTGGGGAGAGGGAGGGAAAAAATAGCTTAAACAACTATCACTTAAACAGAAGATATCTAACAGAATTGAACGCACTAAAATTGAACTTGACAAATCTTCTTTAACATTAGACTACATCCTCCCTGGTGGGGATTTTTTTTTTTTTGTCATTCCTTTTACATCATGTACTCTTATGCAGCTCTAGTGGTAAAAAGAAGCAAACTTCTGGGAAGAATGCAAGGTGTTGGGGTTTGTTGTTTGCGATTTTTTTAATAAACATAATAATAGTCATTTTAAAATAAAAATTAACTTTCATGAAGCATATTGTTTCTTTGAAGCTGTTTGAGAGCCGATCCGTTGTCAAATGATAGATTTAGTAACTGCTGATAAACAGTTCTTGAAGCTTAATGCTTGTTCAGTTTGACTCTTATGTCTTCCTTCTTTTTTAGAGGGACAGTTTTGAGGCAGTCATTTTGCAAGCAAAAAGGGTACTGATCTTGCAGAAGGAGAAGCTCTAAACTTGGAAACAGACAACAGATGGCAAGGAGAGACAGTCAAAAGACACCAGTCTCTTCAAATCTAATATTCTCAAAGCAGCATTACTCATACAACCATCCACCAAGTGCAATAACATAATCAAATGATTAGATAAACTTTGTATAACTGTCTACAAATAGCATAACTTAGAAGTTATGCTATTTATTAAGACTTTAAGAAGAACTCTGTTTGAATTTAATTAAACATAATGATACATTCAATATCAAAATTAGCTAATTCGTTCATTCATTAAATGAATATAGACCAGAAAACTGAAATATATTACTAGTATAACCAGGACAGTCTCAAAACAGACAGCACAGGAAATTGCTTTACAAGGATTACAGAAATTATAACTTCAAACGCTTTGCTGAGAATTACAGAAATTGTATTTCTGACTGATGAACAAGCATTGAAAGAGCAACACGTCCATTAAAGTAAAAGCATCAAACTGACAAAATGCAACAAAAACGCAGCTTTGTTGGAACAGTTCTGCACTAACATTAAGTATTAAATTTGTATAAAATATAAACTTGGATTTTAAATTATAACTGATAATGAATATACCTAAATATATTAAAATGCTAATTTAAGGCCATATGTGACCACTTGAGGAATAGAAACAAATACATTAGAGAAACAGGGAATTTCCAACTTTGTTGCTGAGAATTTTCTTCAAATTAATAAAAAGCACGAGACACTGAATATTAATCAAATGTAATTTCATACACCTAAAAAGGCCATAGAGGCTACTCCCATGTATTTTTGTTCAAAATTTTCTACATTTCGGTAAACATCACATGCTCTAAAACATTCAAATGTACAGGTTTAAAGCTTTCTTTATATGAAGGGCCTTAACACACTTCCAGTTTCATCATCCCTGAATAATTGATCTAGTTCATTTTTTATATAATGGAAGCACATAAGTACACCAAAAAGCCTTAAATCCTTACCCTATTCTTGGAGCATTCTCTGAAGCCATCCATGCAAAAGGCCAAAAATAACCTTGGAAACAACACAGGAAAAAAAAAAAAAAAAGCCACCATGAATATGTAAAGGCATATAAATATTTTTAAATAAAATCTCATATATTGGTGGTTGGCTTGCAGTAATGCAAAATAGCACAGCAGTTAAGACTTCTTAACCGTAAAATTAATTTTGTGTTTCTACAATAATCCAAAGATTTCTTTTTTAAAGGTTTATTTTTTTTTTCACTTCGGTCCTATACCTTTGAATTTTCTGCTATTTATTGTTAAGTATCACTTCTCTCAGCTTTGTTCCGTGTTATTTCGGGCCCCATCTTGCCGAAGATTAAAAACCAGGTCCGTGACGTTTTTGTGATCGGCCTTCAAGTTCTCTCACGCTCAATTACAGGATTGTTTTGTTTTCCAAGTCGTTAAGCACTGTCAGCTCCCTACCCTTGCGCAGCTCCAAGCCAGCAGCACTACAAAAGCACCCTGCGAAGAAGAACGGCCCTGCCAAAAGCCACGGCAGGTGACGGCAAAACCACTTCGTCGAGCCACAAGGTTTCCGAGCTGCGGTCACAGAAAACCAATTTTGCTGCCTTTTTTTTTTTTTTTTTTTTTCCCTCCCAGTTCAGCCTCGCTCCCCAAAGAGCGGGGACCTGAGCCCCAACGGCAGGCTGACATTGAGGGGTCAGCCCGGATCACTCGGACGAGCTCGGCTTTGCTCCAGCTCCCTGCGGCAGCCCCTCTGGTTTGGGAAAACCAGCCCTGCCCAACGCCGGGGAGCACGCACCCACCAGTACCGGACGGGGGGGTGGTGCACAAAAAAAAAAAAAAAAAAAAAAAGCAAAAGCAGGAAGTGCTGCTGCCGGCAACGTAAAAAAAATGCATTTTAGTGCCGCGAAGGTACTTTTGATCGCGCTCTTCCCACCCGCAGCACAGCCCGGGCGCACGCCCCGGGGCCGGCCGGCCTCTGGCTGCCACGGCGGCCCGCACCGCCCCTCCCCACCCCCCAACCTCCTCCCCGGGGGAGCGGCACAAGAGGCCGCCCCCGAAACTCGGCAGCCCCCGCACGGGCACGAAGCGCCTTTAGCCGCCGCCGAGCAGCGGGCGGGCCGGACAGCGGGGCGCGCCGGCCTGGGGGGATCGGAGCAGGACGCCCGCCAGCCCCGGGAACCCCTCGCCTCAGTCGGACGCCTGCCCCCGCCACGGCGACCCGCGCCCGAGGCCGCCAAGCCTCCCAACCCTACTGCCGCCCCTCCCCGGCTTCACCCCAAACCCCTAACAACCCCCGCACACCACAGGCACCGCCGCCGCGCCCACGTCCCCTCACCGCAGCCGCGGCCGTTCCCCCGGGCCAGGCGCGGCCTCGCCCCCGGCCCGGAGGCGGCTCTCCGGGTAGCTCTCGGCCCCGCCGCCCCTCCTCCCGCCCCGCCCCCGACACCGGCTGCCATCGCGCCACCGCCCCGCCCCGCCCCGCCCCGCCCGCCAACGGTCGCCCCCGGCCACCTCCCCCGCGCCCGGGCTGCGGCCCCGGGGAGGAAAGTGCAGGCCCCGGGCCGGGGGTGACTACGCCCCGCGGCCCTGAAAATAGTGATCCCAAAGGGAAGAAAAGCCGGAAAAGCGCACGCGGTTCTTTCTAGGCGTCTTTTTTTTTTTTTTTTTTTTTTCCGGGAAGGGAAGTGTCTGTAATTTTTAAGTCGCAGTAGGTGAAGCCAAAGAAAGCAGCAAGGTGTTTTCAGCCCGGTAACAGGACCTCTGCAGCTGCACTTGCCATCACCTGTGACCACCGTACAAGTTCGGGAGAATCTCTTTCCAAAACATTCACCTGCTAGCTGGTGCCTGCACAAGCACAAGCTAAAGGCTCAGTCTTATTTTTAAGAAGGAATACCTCTATTGCTTAAAACCAGGCACACACAGAGACCGAGTGCCTGAAATATTCCAGTGAACATAATACTTTAGCCATTACAAATACTAAATGCCTCCTCTTGCCTCCTGCCCGCAGCCCCGTTATCCGTAGCTATTTCAAATGAGTTAGAAGTGAGATCTCTTTCACTTTTTCCCTCCTTTCCCTCCATTACAATAGCGATTACCTGGTAGAGATAGAAAGGAAAAGTCTCAACAGGCACCAGCTTTTATTAGCACATCACACTGTTAGTCAAGAATTGAAAGCCTGTTGGCTGTATAAGCACAACACTAAAAACACAGTATCTTGAAAGATACTTGTTATTGATTTTTTCCCTCTCTCTATATAAAGTTTATCAATCCTACAGCAGTTTAATTTCACCCTTCCTTCATGAGCCATGCTGTGTGTCAAATTCTCCTCCAGACTCTTCGGTTCAAAGCAAGACCCAAGGCAAAGCTATCTATCTGTAAAATAAGTGGACTGATGTTGGGGGTAAGGGGATGGAAGATGACTGCAACAACAAAACCAGTTCTCTCAACAGGAAATCGGTATGGCTGTGCTATTCTCCACCACATTTTACATTTCACCATTCCCCAATGATGGGAAGGGATCCCCACTCCTTTTCTCCATTAATTCTTCAGTTATTGTTGTAGTTGGTCTTGATAAAGACCTAATAATTAATTAAATGTGCTTTTCTAATCTCTAAGGTGGTAAGCCTTTGTGCATAAAGAGGCCATAAAATGATCACTGAACATCTGCCTCCAGACTCAGTAGAAGGGACCTTGTAAAAGCCTGTTTGCTCTTGGGTTATCTGAATGTCAACGGCTTTGGTGAGGTCCATTCCACATGCAACATCTAGACATCATTAACCCCAGAAAACTACAGCTTCAGCAGTTGTCACTCCCCTTACACCCCTCCTGGTTTATCACAGCAGAAGCATTTGGCAGTTATTTTTGAGAGGAGTACAGAAAGATTGATAATTAAAAAGAATCACTCTTTCCTTATTTCTTTTTCCAGAATTACATGCAGTAAGATGAAGTTATGCTGAGCCCTTGGCCCCATTGCCCTTCTCTCCCTTACCTGCAAATAATTGTCAATAATACACAGTATATTAGACAATGCATCTGGGATTACTGAACTGATTCTTGATTTTAGGCAAGTGTTGGGAAATGTTTTGGTTTACCCCTTGAAGCAAACTAAACACGTTTGTCCTCAAGTAAGATGAGATTTAATGAGCGATGCCTTGGACAGAGTCCTGGACAGAGGCTGCAAACAGTACAACTCGTCCTGTTCCCTTTCTGTACACAACTTCAACCAGTCCCCTTTTGCCACATTACGCCTGTATCACTTCCCCAACCGTTTTTCACTTACATGACCATCTGTTGTGGTCCTCCTGCAGTTCCTAGAACAGCAAGTTTCACTCTGACCTTGCACACAAGTTTAGCATATCCCCTGGTTTCAGGCATAGTGGCAACTAAGGTATATTTGACTTGGTTGGAAAAAGTCTTTCCCTGATCTGGTGCTGCCCAGACCCTTTTCACATCATCTAATGCCTGTGAAGGGACAGAGCTTTTGCCAGAAAAATCCGCTTCCAGCTTCCTCAAGTCCTTTCCCAAAAGGTGACAGAGAAGCTTACCTACAGGCACCAAGCAGACTTCCCACTTCCCTTCTGCTCCAGCAAATCTGCTGCAGATCCTCACTCAGGCAGCTGTGCTGCATTCCCCACTCCAGGGACAGGCAGGAACACAGCTTCCCATTTTCCCCAGACTGTTCTGTTCCCCTTTGGGACTAACGGCAGCTCTTCCAGGGCTCCCTTTCAGAGCCAAAGGCTGCCTGGAGCACATCCAGGGAGTTTATCATTGACACTGCTGCACCAAAGAAGAGAAAGCACCAGGCAACTACGAATATGAAAAGGAGGTTAGAAAGGTAGCTTACCTGTCCTAGCTACTTCATGTGCTTAAGACTTTCAGTATCTGTGAGTAAAGCCAGAGAATTAAAGACCAAAAGGACAGCCAATCTGCTGTAGAACAAGTATTGAAATTGAGAACAAGCAAGCTGCAATGAGGAGAGGATAAGTGAATGAACTCCACCCTGGAGAGCTCAGCACTGCAAGAGAGCTGTGGCATGAATCTTGAAAACATGGACTCCAATAGCACGTGCATCCACCTTTCACTTCAAGCTGAAGGGGCTGTAGGAGCTAATGATAGGAAGAAGAAAAGCAAGTTCAGGCTGTAGAGTTTCTCAGTGTCTCCTGTTTCTCCTCAGGTCCCACAGCCTCTACACTCATCAGCAGTGGTAACTTCCTCAGCTCATTGTCCATGCACTTCCCACACCAGAAAACATGTGCTGCAAGTTCTGAAGGGACTGGAGAACTTCCCAGTCCCTTCAGCTGGTGTAACAAAACTAAACAGGAAGAGACAACACAAAGACTGCTGCTCAAATGCAGTTCAGCACAGTACTAACAAAACAGCCTTGGCTGCTTCACTGCCGATCCTCACAACCCCACATTGTTCGAGAATTGTTTAGGCTTTTGTAACGGTTTACTGCTTTCAGCCCAACACAGGAACAATTTCAACACAATGTACAGAGACCTTACATTTTCCAGGGCATCCTTCGTGACCATGGGCTTCCCAGTTTTTACAGAAAAATTAAAGAGGCTGCAACTGGTTTTATCTAGGCATTGCGTACACAATTTCCTGCTATTTCTTCCTTGTTCAATGTTGCCTTGCACATGCCAGAAAGAGTAGGCAAACAGGATCTTGTCAAGCAAAGAGATCAACTTGAGCAATCCCAAAGCCCTCACATTCACAAATTCTGCCAGAAATGACTTGGGTTGTGCCTGAAAAGGTCCTAGGAATCCTCAAGAAGTCCCCACTGGGACAACAGGTACAATCGCACAGGGTGGCACGTTAACTCCATCGGTCTTGATGCTCCTGCAGGGAATGCAGCACAGCGCCAAGGAACAATGTGGATTGCTTGCAGGACTTGTGGCAGTCACACACAGCTTTCCAGACCCACAAGAAGTTACGATAGGAGTGTCACAAGGGACACATTTGAAAATATCCTTATGTATAAGCAAAACCCGTGCCAAGCTACAGACAGAAAGTGAGAATTAACTCCATCAGCAACACAGATAAGGTTAAGGAAGCCCATGCAATAAAGATCTGCCAAGATCTCTATCTGCTGTCCCATGTACACCAAAGTATACTTTGGTTCCTTCTACCTATCCCCCAAATTGATGCATTATATCGCCACAGATCATTCACAAATGCAGTACTATGGCTTGAAATCAATGATAAACTGATGCAAGCTATACTTGGACAAAACGGTTTGTGCTTTTGCAACTGTATCAATACAGTAGAGAAAAGTTAGTTTTCAGATCATAACACTTGAATGAAGGAGCAAAATACCTCACCTACCATCTGCACATGACTGAAGAGAAGTTTTTCAAATCACACCGTCATACACAAAAGAAACTCAGCTGCTGGCATATATAAGGATTTCAGTCCATAAGTATCTATTTCCATTTGAACCGTCCACTAGATATATTTATCTCTTTATTTTCCAATTCTAGCCAAATATCTTAATGTCCTATCTTATGACAAATATGAATCAAGAACAGGGACAAAAGGGACCTTCAACCTGAGCTCCCGAAGTGTAATGGTTACTATCCCTACAGTACACAGCATTTAAACTAATAGTACAGCTTTAAGGTCTTAACTGCTCCAAGAGAAAACAGCAGTGCTTTTTTTTTTTTTAAGACTTGAAGTGAAGCCACTTTAACTATGTCCACTTCTGTCTTTCAAATATCTTCATAGAAGAGTAAGAAGAGTCTCGCTTAAAAACCTCAGCTAACTTTTTCAGTGTAATGAAGTGCAAACACATAGTAAAGAGTTTAAAAATACCCACTAACCTCCATGCGTGAAATGAGAGCTAAGCAAAACAAAGTTTTGAGGGTTTGGGGTTTTGTTGTTGTTTGGGTCTGGTTTTTTTGTTGGTTTGTTATTTTTGTTTGGTGTTTTTTTTTGTTTTGTTTTTTTTGTGTGTGTGTGTGTGGTTTTTTTTTTTGGTTGGTTGTTTGTTTTTTTTTTTGTTTGTTTGTTTTTACCTTTGGGATGACTGTCCTGCAGTAAAATAGGACTTTCATATATGTCTGAGCTCCTGGACTGTTTGTGTGTCAAAGCCTGAAAGACATTTAATTAGTCTTCATTCATTTAAGCACAGACCAGGTACCTGACCAAAATAAAACAGCAGCAGGAACAATATGCTTTGCTATTCTACTTCTCCTGATAAGCCCATAGCCTTAACTCTCTTTCTAGAAAGCTCTGCACAGAATACTGACACATCTTTTAATTCTAACACAGTAGGGAACTGAACATGAAAGACAGGGACAATATAGAAACAAAGGACTGCCAGTCATCAATACCAATTTCAGTGGCATCTACTAACCAACTGGTGTATAAATTTCAAGTACCCTACTCTTACTGTCTTCAACACTGAAACAGTGGGCCACTAGATGTCTCAGCTGTACCAAGTCATGAATACTAAAGCTCACCTTGTCATCACTGTTATGTATTTCTAAATGCTTCATCTCCAAAAAGGCCCTCCAATGGTACAAAAATGACTATTATTATGATAAGAGTCAAGATCAAGTACAAATTAGGATTTTCAATAAATGTACAAAGCATTTATTTAAAAGTCAAAACTCAGAGGTACAAACAAAATATTTAAGAAACAATAAATCCAGAAATGCAAACACTTATAGAAAATATATGAACTGTACCAATTTAACCACCCACCATTCTTCACAGAAAATAGTGAGAAGTAGAAAGACAAATTGATGCCCAATTATTCTTTTTTTTCAGATTCTAGTTTAGAGGTAGACCATTACTGTGAAAGACTCAACAAAATTTAGTTCAGTAGAATTATGCTACAAGTGAATTTGGCCCATATACTTATAAATGTTACAAAGCCAGAAAACAAGTTTCTTATTGAGAGCTCTTATACAATAAAATTTGGTGTGGCACTTTCCAAGACATAAAGCACCTTTCCTGATAAATACTGTTGTATGCTTTCACAAGTGAAGGATCCCGTGCTTTTTCCATTACTGACACAAAGAAAGCATTTAAAAATAGACAGAAAGTCTCAACTTTTTGACAGGCATATAGAAAGCAAATGTTTTTCAGTAACTCGGCCTAGAAAGCCAAACTGGGAAAAAGCCTGTAACTATGAAAGAAGACTTTTTCAAAGACTTCATGAATACTTGATGCTTACTTATTTGGGTGGCACAGTCCCAAAGGGAAAAAAAAAAAATTTAATACAACAGAAAAAAAAAAAGTCTCTTTTCCACCAGCTAAAAGCAGGGGAACTGACCAGCTTTTACATTTTATTGTTATTCAGTGTCAGCTAAAGGCTACAATTCTATCCTCCCAGAAAAAGTGTATCTGCGTGAGACACATTGTAACTTCAAGTCCAGTAAAAAGTACCCAGGTAGTCTCAAAGGAATGTATCTTACAATTTCGTTCATCAAACAACTTGCTACGAGTAGAAATTAAGACTGGAGTTCTTCAGACAATATATACAAATTCATAAAAACCAGGAACAATTTGCAAGCTCAATAACATAAAATTATTCAGGAAAAAAAAACCAAAACTCGTTTTTTTTTTTTAATATACAGACAGGCTGGCTCCTAAGTGCATTATTTAAATTGCTGCATGCAAATAGAATCTATGGCTGCTTAAGGAACTTAACTATAAGCAAACTGTTAGTTTACAAGGACTTTCAAGTATTTGCTGAAAGATGCTTGTGCTTTAGAAGCAACAAAACAAAATTTTCAGTCTTAATGCCTTCTTGCTTTGTGGTACAAGAACACTTCTAGAGATGTAAATATGATCAAACTCCAATTTAGACAGCCAGTTCACAAGGACTGACCTTCAGCATGACTCTGCTTCTTTTAAGGAAATGAAAGCAGAGTTAGGCCAATGTTCAGTACCTTTTAAAAATTCCATCCTTGCCACACGTACTTTGTTTACAAAATAGCACCACACAGGAAGAGTCACTACAAAAAAAAAAAAAAAAAAAAAAAAAGAAATAGAATTGCTGCATTTATTCAGCAATTAAATGTCCCATTCATTTAAATGACAGTTTCAGGTACTAAAAACGGAGTTGTGACCATTAAGCTCAGTTCATGGAAGAAGGCAGAAACAGAAATTTACTTACCGTCATTAAAGGCATTGCCTTGTGTGTTTCTTTTGTAAATAAGTTATCCAACAGAAAGGAATCAATATAATTCAAATACCTTAAAAAACCCTTGAAATACAAAATGGGAACAGGCCTGTTTTCATTATATTCTCCTGCCTTTCCAAATACCCTCCGAAACAGTGTCTATCAAATATTATACACAGTAGAAAACATGCGTTGTTGATTACATGAAAGACTGAAATTTGTGAATTATAAAAATACCTGGGAGAAAACTAAAACAGCAGTCATAAAAGAGTTGGTGTTACCATTGCAAATTAAAACTGAAAATACAGGTAAATTCCACCTTCCTCCTTGTCCCCACCTTCAGAAAAGCAGGCAAAAGAGTAACTTCTGCCATAGGCTAGCTGAAAGAGGCTTCCCTGTGCCAAACACCCAATTTGGAGCAAAACTATTTGTGTGGCACAGTTTAAATTGTTAGTCTGAGATATATTTAGCTGATTTTCCTCAGGCAAATTAAAGAAGCGCTTAAACTGTACTCACAGCAGAGCTGACAACATTGCCTGACAACCATTAGTAATCTCTTCCATCAACACTGGGGCATCAGCTCAGAAGAAAGTACAACACACAAGCTTTCTTTCTACAAAGCACGTTCTTCTGTTGAGTCTGAAGCCTTGCAAAAGGAAAATGCTGAAAGACATACAATATTAATACAGGGAAATTTCAGACACGGATTTTCATACAGTAGGCCTTCTGATTCTTTTATGAAATCTCCATCATCTCCAGAGGGAGCTGTGCATCTCTCTCCAGGTAAAAGAATATTACATATCTAGATTAAGAAAACTTACACAGACAAAGAAGAGCAAATGTTAAGCCATATACTAAACTATGATATTTCTATATTATGATTCCTTGAGGGCTCAAAATGGACTGAAAGAAGCCATTTTTAAGTATACATCCAGTATGATTCCTTATTTTTTCACTCTGTTGCCTACTACGTCTTTCCCTGTATGTATTCTAATGGTCAGGATGAAAGTATTTTGTGTATTTACAAATTAATTATATTCAACTGTGTAAAAACTAATCCAAAGCTTCAACATTCTTTGTGATTTTTGTATATTTAGGCAACTCATCTTCTACACATGCAAGATACTTCTCAGAACATCAGGAAAAAAAAAAAATCCTATTTCACAGCTTCCCCAAAAGAGTAAAAGAAAGCTGATTACGTGTTGGTACACACTTTGCTGTACCTTTATAAAATCAGTTTTGGATACATGGGTTACAAGTTTAAAAAAAAGCCAACAGTTGACCTATGCATTAGTTAAAATAAGTTGTCTCAAGTGTGTGTTTGTAAGCCCTAATAACAGTGGAAATACCAAGAAACGTCTAGGGCTTCCATGAAAAATTAAGTTTGACCAAGTTTTCTCCCTTTGACACCTCCAAAATGAAAGTTGTTTCTCCTCTTTCTAAATCTGCAGCAAAAGTGACAATAACACAAAACAGCAAAAATACATATGGTCTCTCAGCACCTTCAGTAAGTGAAACATTTTTATCCAGACAGTGGTCCAGTTTCTCCCAGGTCTTGCATAGGCTTACTACAACACTGTGACACAAAAGAGAACTTACTGTTTTATTACACCTAACCACTGCCTCCAGAGTGTAAGGTCCAACAACCACTTCACAGACATAAATAATTTATCTCTCAAAACACAAAGAAAGTCTCTTCAAAGGTTTACACAAGACTTTTTTTTTTTTTTCCCTTTCAACAGACTGACAGTCAAAGAGTCAAATCCTATGAACTCTGGAGATCTCCAAGCACGGCTGATTTAAATCTAAGTTGAGAACCTTTAGAGGACAAGGGTACGACGATGTAGACTACACAGTTCTTTGCACAGTTAATTAGATGCTGTGATACATTAATGCACCTGTACAACTTTCAATACCCAAGAACACTCATGCTGTAATTATTCATATGCTTATGCTAAAAACATGACGTAACTAGACTGAGTTAGAAAGACAGCGCATTAAGAATCTACCACCTCAGTTGTCTGTGTTTTTTTTTTTTTTTTTAAATGCTCTCATGTATGCAAGGCACAGTAACATGTCAACTTGACTGCAGTGACAGCTCTTTTGAGAGGTTAGTGCCTTAGAACTTATTTTTTTGGGACTGAGGAAAAAGAGATGATGGTTACTTTAAGCACAGAGGCAAGCTTTATGCTTCCAACATGAACTTCACCACTCGGCAAAAGGCACGTACAAGACCAACACACCATTTGTTCTAAATAAAGGCTATTTTGAGGCCTCAAGTGGATACTGGCCTCATGCCAAACTCCTGAGTAGTGGTAAATTTCAGCTCAGAACCTAAGGTAGACAAGCAACCAAAGCTTTTACAAAAGTTAAATTATTTTACATGGTAACATGGCCATAAAAGTAACTTTAAAACAGCACTAATTGATTTTAATGACCCCATAGCACCAGAAATTAACCTGTGGGTTCAGAGAATTATAATATACATGGGTCTTTGTATCAGAGACGTTAGTATTAGCAAACTACTGAAACACTGGCCTTCCAGTACATATTGCAAAATGCAGTATTAGCAAACTGAACTGACCCCTTGAAGTCACAACATCAACTTTTATTTAGTTGATGATACTTTTTACAGTGTCCATCACAAATTGCCTGGCAAAATAGACTTCTCTTGCCACTTCTGTGGTACACTAAGATACCCGACCTTTTTCCATTAAAAAAAAACCAACATAGCAACAGCTGGGCAAGATACAAACCCTATTGCTTGCCCAGTGTTTAAGTGGAAAGCATAACCTAGGTAACAGCCCATTTGCCAACAGGGAAGAAATACGCCTGTTAATCCACATCTAATCAGAATGTCAAATACTGGACATACAGAGAAAAAAGCAAATAAATCAGAGATGTCAAGAAATAGTTTTAAGTCACAGCATTTGCTTTTATTACTTACACCTGTAGATAGAAGTAGTTGTGATCCAAACACACTAACATCTTGAAATTTATGCAGACTCAAATCCCACAACGACATTAGCATCCTTGTGGAGGCAAAAGATACGTCACTGAGTCTGCTGCTGTAACTCAGCAGTGCAGTCTTGGAAACTATGTTCCCAAATCACATGCCCTTAGGAAATTCTTATTTAGTAAAGGCTGCTACTGGTTCCACTTTGAGTCTTACCTGAGACAGCAGGGAAATTCAACCCCAGGGCAAACAAAGGTCAAAATTTGTTTGAAGCTCCCTAAGGTCTGAATGCTGTAAGTCCTTGTTTCAGTGTGTATGTAAATGACCTAATTCCTAGCCAGCAGCTTCAAGTAAACAACAAAAAGAAGTCACTGACTTGGACACTCATTTTATGGAATGAATCTTGGAAACATTGACCAAGAAATCTGAAAGGCAACTGCTTTTGTCTTTCTCATCAGGCTGTATCCATACATGGACACGTTGCCTATATTGACTGTGTTTTTCCCATATTGTTTCCTTCTCTTTGCAAACTAAGAACTCAATCCTGCTTTTTAGAAAAAAATTCCAAGACTTACTAATACATTCACCAAAGTTAATTTACAGCAAACATCCCATTCCCAACAGCCCCAATCTTCAGAATTAATTTAATGGAAGCGAGTTATTATGGTATTACTTTTATGTTTGAAAATAAAGTGCATAACGATTGCCACTGAGAACTTTGATGAATTCAGTTTAGCACAGTTAGTGTCAGTCCTCAGTAACACCAATAAAATATTAATTAAAACATAGATTGGTAACATGAGTCAAAATCTGAAACAGCACACATTAAAAATAAGCTTTGTATAAATGGCAAAGAGCAAAGGAAAGTGAAATGGAATCCCCAGTCCGTTGTGGAACTGAGCTACTATACAGCTATGCCAACATGCAGCATCTGAAATGAAGAATCGCAGTCTGTTTGCTTCCCTTCTACTATTCCTGAATTCAGTTTGCAGCTTTCTGGTGTCTGACTGATTTCATCTTGGGCAGGGGAAGATGTATCTTGAGGGAGATCTACAGAGACAGTGTCAGACGAAGAATCTTGGCTTTCCGCTGAAACAGCGATTTCTGGGCAGCTACCCTCTGTTTCATCAGTGCAATCTGTCCCTTCATCAGCGTCTTCCAGTTGCTGAACAGATTTCAAATACTGTTGTATTAGTCTGTTGTCCTGCTCGTCGCTAGAGCTTTCTCTACTTTGCTCACATTCTGCATGGCCATCCTCTACATCTGAGGAATAAGCTGAAAGAGAGTTGCCACACTGTTTTACAGTTTCCACTGAAAGAGAGCTCTCAGTTGCCTCTGTTAAACTCTTTTCAGACTCTGTTAAACTCTTTTCAGAGCTACACAAGTCACCGGCAAGCATCTGATCAGCCATGGAAGAATGAAAACCAGAATCTGGGAACTGCAACAAAGACTTCTCCTGAAGAACATCACTAGCTGGAACTAACCAAGCAGAACTAACAACTGGTGGGGTTTCTTGCTCAAGCGTGGATGACTGAATAGATGGTTCGGATGGACAGAGAGTACCGGCTGAAGGGATCCCAGGTTGGCAAGCGGCACGTAAATTTTGTGTCACTGAAAGCTGCCATTGTTGAAGGGATTTAACCTGTAAAGTATAGAGAGAATGTCACTATGAAATGCAATTAAGAAAGTACTTTGATTTCTAGAATATTTCTTGCAATCAGCAAAAAAACCTTTCGTATAAAATTTAAGACCAAGTGAACTAACAAAAGGTTTGTTCTACCTTCAGGGAAAATATGTTCTTCCTACTGTTAAATAATGGCTTTTAAACCTAGATGCCCAACATGACAGAGCACACAAGCCCATTCAAGTACCTAGAGAAAAAGGAATCTGCTCTTAAAAACAGAAAGGACGGAGAATCTTTATGATATAACTAACCCAGAGAGACAACATGGCAGGGCACAGGCAGTCCAGGAGGTTCCTGGAATGCGTGGATGACAACTTCCTCCTGCAGGCGATAGAGGAGCCGACAAGGAGGGGTGCCATGCTCGACCTTGTGCTCACCAACAGGGAGGGACTGGTCGGGGATGTGAAACTGAAGGACAGCCTTGGCTGCAGCGACCATGACATGGTGGAGTTCAAGATCCACGGGGCAGCAAGGAAACTACGTGGCAAGCTCTCTGCCCTAGACTTCAGGAAGGCGGACTTCGGCCTCTTCAGGGACCTGATGGGCCAAGTGCCATGGGAGGCGGCCCTGGAGGGAAGAGGGGCCCAGGAAAGTTGGTCTATAATCAAGGAGCACCTCCTCCAAGCTCAGCAGAGGTGCATCCCGATGAAAAACAAGTCGGGCAAAAAGGCCAGGAGGCCGGTGTGCATGAGCAAGGAGCTCCTGGACCAACTGAAAGTAAAAAAGGAAGCCTATAGAGGGTGGAAGTGGGGACAGGTAGCCTGGGAGGACTACAAAGAGGCTGTGCGAGTGGCCAGGGATAAGGTAAGGAAGGCCAAAGCCCTGGCAGAACTGAATCTGGCCAGGGATATAAAATGCAACAAGAAGAGCTTTTATAGGTACGTAGGGGACAAAAGAAAGTCCAGGGAAAATGTAGGCCCCCTCCAGAAGGGAACTGGTGTCCTGGTTACCCAAGACATGGAGAAGGCTGAGGTTCTCAATGACTTTTTTGCCTCAGTCTTCACCGACAAGAGTTCCTGTCCCATCACCCAAGCTGTAGAAGGTGCAAGCAGGGACTGCGAGAATGAAGAACTGCCCATTGTACTCGAAGAGCAGGTTCGGGATCATCTGAGGAACCTAAAGGTGCACAAGTCCATGGGACCTGATGAGATCCATCCGCAGGTCCTGAGGGAACTGGCAGATGAAGTTGCCAAGCCACTGGCTATCATATTTGAGAAGTCGTGGCGGTTTGGTGAGGTCCCCGATGACTGGAAGAGAGGGAACATAACCCCCATTTTTAAAAAGGGGAATAAGGAAGACCCAGGTAACTACAGGCTGGTCAGCCTCACCTCTGTGCCTGGCAAGGTCATGGAGCAGATTCTCCTGGAAACCATGCTAAGGCACATGGAGAGCAAGGAGGTGGCTGGTGACAGCCAACATGGCTTCACCAAGGGCAGATCGTGCCTGACCAATTTGGTGGCCTTCTATGACGGGGTGACGGCATCGGTGGACAAGGGATGAGCAACGGATATCATCTACCTGGACTTGTGCAAAGCTTTTGACACTGTCCCACGTGACATCCTTCTCTCTAAACTAGAGAGACATGGGTTTGATGGACGGAGCACTCGGTGGATAAGGAGTTGGCTGGATGGCTGCACTCAGAGAGTGGTGGTCAACGGCTCAATGTCCATGTGGAGACCGGTCACGAGTGGCGTCCCTCAGGGGTCCGTGCTGGGCCCAGCCCTGTTCAACATCTTTGTTGGTGACATGGACAGTGGGATGGAGTGCACCCTCAGCAAGTTCGCCGACGACACCAAGTTGTGTGGTGCCGTCGACACGCTGGAAGGGAGGTATGCCATCCAGAGGGACCTTGACAGGCTGGAGAGGTGGGCCCGTGCCAACCTCATGAAGTTCAACCAGGCCAAGTGCAAGGTCCTGCACCTGGGTCATGGCAATCCCAGGCACAAATACAGGCTGGGCAGAGAATGGATCGAGAGCAGCCCTGAGGAGAAGGACTTGGGAGTGCTGGTGGATGAGAAGCTTAACATGAGCAGGCAATGCGCCCTTGCGGCTCAGAAGGCCAACCGCATCCTGGGCTGCATCAAGAGGAGCGTGGCCAGCAGGTCGAGGGAGGTGATTCTGCCCCTTCTACTCTGCCCTGGTGAGACCCCACCTGGAGTACTGTGTCCAGTTCTGGAGCCCCCAGCACAAGAAGGACATGGACCAGTTGGAGAAGGTCCAGAGGAGGGCCACAAAGATGATAAAAGGGCTGGAGCACCTCTCTTATGAGGACAGGCTGAGAGAGTTGGGGCTGTTCAGCCTGGAGAAGAGGAGGCTCCGGGGAGACCTGATAGCAGTCTTCCAGTACCTCAAGGGGGCCTACAAGAAAGATGGGGAGAGGCTGTTTAGTAGGGCCTGTTGCGATAGGACAAGAGGTAATGGTTTTAAAATAGAGGGGGGTAGATTTAGATTAGAAATTAGGAAAAAACTTTTTATGATGCGAGTTATAGAACACTGGAACAGGTTGCCCAGAAAGGTGGTGGAGGCCCCATCCCTGGAAACGTTCAAGGCCAGGCTGGATGAGGCTCTGAGCAACCTGATCTAGTCAGGGATGTCCCTGCTCCTTGCAGGGGGGTTGGACTAGATGACCTTTGAAGGTCCCTTCCAACCCTAACCATTCTATGATTCTAACCCATGTTTAAGAAAACAATCTTATTGTTGAAAAAATAGCTTATCAGAAGATGTATGAATAACTTTCCTACTTTAGAAATGAGTTTCTCACAAGCAACATAGCTTGACACCATTTCATTTGCCCTGGGCACCCAGCAGTCACCATTCTTCACAGTTCTGCTACATTTATTTAGCTTCCCTTGCATTTTGTCCTCCTTCTCACACCAGGCTGTAATTTAGCCTTCTGTTACAAAACCAGTGTTACTGCATGTTGTGGTTTAACTCCAATCAGCAATTGAATACCACACAGCTGCTCACTCACCCTCCACCTCCCTAGCAGGGTGGGATAGAGAATTGGGAAGAAAGAAAAAGTCATGGGCTGAGATGAAAGGAAAGGAAGACAATGATAACAATAAAATATACAAAATGGACAATGCACAGTTTCTCACCACCCGATGACCTGACGACTGATACATCCTGTCCCAAGTGGCGATCACAAAAACAAAACTGAAAAAATTATCTCAAGCAGCAAGCAAAGGAGAAAGAGAGCGTGCTGCCATGCTGCCCACCAGTCAACCTCCGCTTATATACTGAGCATGATGTTGATAGTATGGAATACTCTTTGGCAAGTTTAGGTCAATTGTACTGGCTATACCCCCCCAGCTTCCTGCACCTGCACATTATCGAAATCTGGGAAGCTGGAACATGGCCTTGGCCTCTTTAGCAACAACTAATAGCATCAGTGTATTATCAATGTTCTTCCCATACCAAATCCCATAACTAAATCCAAAACGCAGCAGGTACTGAGAAGAAAACTAGCTCCATCCCAGCCAAAACCAGGACAATTGTGCTAACACTTCTGAATGTTATTTTTCCCCAGAATACCAGTATAGCAAACAACACAACAATCAAATTCTAAGAAGCCACTCACGTCATCACTGGTAAAAAAAATGAACCATATTGACTATCTCTTCAGGATCCACAGTATGAAATAATGCCTTTCAGATTCATATGCAAACAGAAAAATAGAGGACTAAAACCATTTACCTGGTTCCAAAGAAATCTCACAGCTTCCTCTTGTACAAGCCTCTGAATCTTATCTTCCTCTCTTTCTTTTCTTAGTCTGCAAGAACACACATCCAAACTTATGCAGCTTATGTTACTTATAAGTAACATTTGGGTAACAAGATTAACAAGAATACAGAAAAATGCCTACTTATATAACAGCACTCTTGAAGGATACAACAGAGCCTAACACTAAGACATTACTGCAGTCTGGCTTGTTATCAATACCCAGCTGCCAACTTCCAAGTTCCTTTTTCAGTTACATTAAGATTCTATTTCCTTTTGCTGCAGCACATTTAATGACTTGCTAATATTTTAAGTATCTTTTTGTAAACTGAACCTGAGCACTTCATTTTAAGTAGACGTGCTTCAAAAACCAAAATAGCGCTTCTTCACTTCAAATCATGCTCTCCCCAGCTGATACCACTTGGATGTAGGTATGATGCATAAGCACTGGGAGCTTCTAGAGGTTAACTGAGGGCTCAACCTGATTCACAGAATTTTTGTTCCTTGTGACAGTATAGGAAAAGAGCTTATGAGACCACCTGTTCCCAGGCTGATCCTGAAAGGTATTAACTAAATCCACAATTGATATCTTACAAATTGAAGACCTGTGATAATGATCTCCTCCAAACATAGATTCATAGGATCAAAAAATCCAGAAACAAGCACAGAATCATGTTTTAAAATTCTATCGTGCAAGGCAGAGAGAGAATTCTTTTTTTCATCAGTAACAGAGGAATGACTGTCAATATGGACAGTTAATTCACAGACTCTGATTTTTTTTTCCTTTTTTTTTTTTACTTGTTTCCTAGCAATTACACACTTAGCAATTTCTATTTTGGTTATGCAGTGAAACATGCAAGTCCTACTAACAGAGGAACACAAAAATGTATTCTAAATCAACCCACTCACAGAAGGCACTTGGAGAGTACAAACGGCTGTGTGCATACCTGTGCTTATCTTACAGGAATTGATCCTCTAATGTAATTACAGTTTTATATTACCGATGCTAGGTTCTGTGGTGAGTAGTTACATCAAGACCTATTTATACCTGTCCTGAAACATCCTGGAACGATGGTTATATTCATTCAGATTTGAAAATACACAGCATGACCTCAACTTACTTTTCTACTTCATCAGTTAAGCAAATTATGTGCTCCTGCATTCTGTTTAGTCGAATTTCATATCGCACTTCTTTGGCTCGGGGATGGTAGTTCCTCGTGTAAAATCCTCTCCAGCAGGCTTGAAGCTTGGTAGCTGCTTTAGCTTGCAGTTCAGCTGCACCTTGATCAAAAACAGCTAATGAATCAGAACTTTCTCCTGCCACCTGGTCAGGACAGAGACTTGTAACTCCTGATTCGGCACCTACTGAGGTGCTGGGGTGACTATGAAGAACTTGGTCGGCAGAGGATGCTGAACCACTGCCAGTATTGGCAGTCAGACTAGCTGTTACTGGATCAGGAGAAGGCAACAGCATATTCTCTTTGATATTCTCTTGAGTTTCCACACTTCCCACTGCTCTGATGGAGTGCTCTTTTGTAACACATGAAGCTTCTTGCTTGTTAGCTGTTTCTCCACTATGAACATCTCTCACACATTTGATCACCATATCATCATCTTCTAGGCCCAAACTGCTTCCATGTAGCTTCAGGTCTGAAGTAGGAGACACTGGAGACAATGCTGAAGCAACTGGCATGAAAGTAGATTCTGAGGACAAAAGGCTGCTGTTTAGTTTGTCTTCATCTGTCTGTATATCTTCAAGGTATAGCTCCTTGTGAAAACTTCTTTCAAGAAGAAAAGTGTTCTTTACTGCATAGGAATGATCATCGTTTGCACTTGGTCCAACCCAAGAATTCTTCTGGATGATGGGTTCTAGATAGGCAGAAAGCCATATTCAACAGTGTCATAGTATTTCAATAACATATCTTCTTTTAAGTCATAGAGATTCACAATTTGTTTTAGATAGTTAGAACCTGAGTGTGTAAGAAGATCTAAAATTCTAGTAATTATAAGCATTATTTCTACATAGCAATAAGGACAATAACTACTTATCATAGTAACATCCACAAACTTTGCAAATACTGAGTACAGTAAATTGCACAAACTGCCTCCCCCTGGAGAAGTTACACTTTATCAGACGGAACAGTCAAAGTAATAACTCTTTAGTTTATTGGATTGTGTTCTTCACCTAACAATCTTACTAGCATTTCAAGACATGAATAAACATGGAATGTATTTTTAGAAAACAAAGTGTAACTTCAGCTGAAAATCTTCAAAAATCAATAGAATAAAATCATAACAGATTGTTCTGAAGTTCTCTGCACAGTTATCTATGTTAAAAAAAAATAAATTCCACAGGTTAGATCACAGATGCAGATTAGCTTCTTACCACTTTCAAGAACTAGCTGTGATGGCTGGGCTGGACTGCTGTGTTCATAAGTAACTGGCAGGGTTTTGCTGGGAGTAGAAGATGTAGGTGGTCCTTCATTTTGGTTTTGATGCATCAGCTGCCTCTGGTGGAGCCTGAGCACAGAGTTCCAGCAGATTTTATATTTCTTGTAAATTTTTTTTTTGGTACAGAAGACATCTAAAATAAACTATCAACTACTTCAAAAGAAACAAGTGATCAAACCATTCTAAAACAAGAAGATAGTTATGCAGATCCCTACACCCACAAAACACTAACAGGACTACTCACAAAGTAGGGGATTGTACACACTGCTCCTGTTCCCCTTCTTCCTGCCCCTTTTTCGTTACATGTATAAAAAACCAAACCAAACCAAAACAGAAAAAATCCAACATGCAATTCTGACTACAGACTGAAAACCACAAAGTATTTTTACACACAAGGAACATATGCAGGCATTTTAAGTGTCTTCTGCAGGGCACATTATGCATGCATGCGTAGAGGAGTGTGAGGAATGGAAAGAGTGTCTTTTACATTTGAAGATGACTGAAATAAGGAAAGGGTACCCCCTAAAGGGGTAAAATCCTAATACAAATCTACAAACACTGTCACAAACCGAGAAAGTACACAGCTTCTTTCAGCCCAGCTAAATTCAAAGATTGGGAGGTAGAGGTCAGCAAGTCAAACTGCCTTAATCATAAATAGGGATTTTGGGAGACTGTTTTTTTTGTGAGGCTTTTTTTATTTGGTTTGGTTTTTTGGTTGCTTTTTAAAAAAAATTTTTCAAGAGTTATACTTTGCAAGCTGATTTCATGGATTTTCCCCAGAAACATCATGTCAATCTCAGAGCACTTAGCTGGAAATTCCAACATCAATACGCTTTTATTCTACCTTCTCCTCTGAAACGGCTCTAACATTTCTATAAATTCCTCCTGGAGATCAATCTACTCTGAGAAAGTATGCAGTACTTCTTCCAGATGCTCTCAAGTTTCCAGTCTTTTTGATTACATACCGCCCTTCTGCTTACCACAACACTTCTGTTACCCAACTTTCTACCCAGACTACGCCATCTATATAGCCTGCTCCTTGAGCTGAGTCTTCTGCCCCGATCTTTCTGCAAAAAAAAGTTTGTCAACAGGTCCTCAGGAATAGGGATAGTGGTATTGTTATGTTTTCTAGCTTTTAATCCCAATTAGTTCACCTTTTGATGGGAGGAAAGTGCACCACGGTAACTCTCCTGATCTGCTTACATAGACCTTAGCAAAATGGCTATGAGCAGGCTCTACAGAGGCCTCCCTGACAGACCTGTGGTGCCAGATGCAGAGATTATCAAGTGCATCACTGGAAACAGTGTCTCTCAAAGGACAATCTAAACTTTAAAACCAAGAAAGAACATGCTAACAGTACCACAATAGTCTTCATTTACTATTAGAACAAAAAAATAATCTAAGCTCCTTTTTGAGGTTTTCCTCATTCTCTCCATAGCAAAAAAAAATCCCAGTAGGTAGTTTATTTTAATCACAGTCCTAACACAAATAATCTTGAATGTCCTACAGAGCACAGACTGAAAAACATAGTGAATTTGCCCCTAGATGGCCCAACACATGGGAAAACACTCCTGCTGCTGCTGTCTTGCTTCTCATTCCCCTCTAGATAGATCTTGTACCTCCATTACTCTTCCCATTTCTAGTCCTCACTGTTGCTTTGACATTCTTAAAGGGAAATACTATACCTAACACATAACAAGACATACAGTTACGTTCTTAATTACATTCTCTAACAATAGAGAAATAAGAAGTTCTCACCTTTGTTTACTCAGTATTTTTTCCAGTTTGGCATCCTCTTCAGTCTGGAGCCCATAAGTAGACACAAGAGGACAAACAGTAGCCAAGTACTGGACCAGCTGAACATGCTGCCCAGGTCGATATGACCTTCCTTTACCTTGACTATAAAGCCATTCTGCTTTCAAACTGTTAGAAAGGGGGGAAAATGGTCACCATTCGTGCATGGCATAAAACTCCTAAGTCCCCTTTGATTACTCTTTTTCTAGTGAGTACCTAAAAGCTAGTCTACAGATCTAATCAAAACTTGGAACATGAGCTCAGAGAAACTGGGAATTTCATTACCAGAATAATGAATAAATTTTTCCCTCACATAAACATGGGTGAAAAAAAACACCTCTGAACAAAACTGTGCAGTCTCTGCTTTATCTGTGTGTACTCTTTGAGCACTGAAAACACACTTGTGACAATGAACTCACCAGCAAAGCTTTCACAGAAACAGAAAATTTCACACAAACATGCGGAATAGGCACAGAGAGCAAATCTTGCCAAAAGTATTCAACAATTGAAATAAGTTTTTAAATTAAATGCTCTTCCATCTGAGGATGTTTAATATATCTATATATAATAATAAAAATAATAATACAGTTAATACAGGAGAAGCTCCATTAGTCTTGAAAAAAAAATTTCACAATTCTTACAGGTGACTTTTTGGGAAAGTCATAATGAATCGGTTTACTTTTGACCAAAAAGGCAGCTTTTTACTTTAGTATTGGAGAAAAATGACACTAATGTCCTGGAATATGTTAGTGTATTGGACTAGAATGTGTTTATACCAGATAATATTTACACTTAGACTGTTCTAATGTCAAGAACTTTAAGAAGACATCTCTGCTGCCATACAGATATCACAGTGATGTAACAACCACAATGATACAGTAACAAGTGATTCGAGCAAAATAATATTTGACTAGTTGATATAAAAAGTGTCAAATCTAGAAATGCACATGCAAATCAGGCCCTTTATAAAAGGGCATGTTTGAGCTTCCCCCCAGACAATAGTTTTAATATCTGCTGATTGTCTTATTCTGCAAAGTCAAAGAAGCTGTAAACTTGGGTAACAGACCATCAATAAATTGCTATCACAGTTTTGCTTTGTAAAAGTGCTACTGTGAGTTGAGTAACAAAACAAAAGCTTAACTTTATACTTCTACTTAAATAAACTTGTGATCTTACATAATACTTCCTGTGTAACAGATGAAAAATTTAGCAAAAGCACCAATGTTAATCGGCCTGTACCTCTTGTATGGCCATTAGCAAGACAAACAGAATTTCAGATCATCAGCACTTTTCCAATTTTTAATTATATAAAACCACAATTTCAGTTTAGCCATACTTTACTTAATAATTTTAGAGATTTAATACTATTATGTCACCTTTCCTTCTGAGAAATCACATATCCATCAAGAACTTTAAGGTTCAGACACCAGCTGACAATATATGGCCTGTAGTCAAAGCCAGGAATAGAAGGCGTGGCCATCACACAAGGATTGTTCATAATTGACAACTGTTCCAACTGACGAAGAGAGGCCAGGAAAGAAACCTTGAGAAAAAAAACAAAAAAACCCCAAGTATTTGTTAACAGAACCTGTCAAATGCTTAAAGAACATACCATGTTTCTCCTAGTTAAATCTAGACACCTCACACACAACAACATAATTACAAATACATTGAAAATTACATTTGATTTTTGAACATGAACACCTTCAAAGGACTTTCTATCAACTGCTGCCATTTTCCCATTAATTCTCCTGTAGGTACTATAGCCTTCTCTGAAAAACCTGGGAATGATACTTTAGGTACAGAAAGGTATAGTACTTCTGTGATTCCAGTTCACTACAACAGGTGTTGAGATTCTGACGAAAGAAATGGCAATTCAAAAACCTGGAGAAACACTGTCCTCTTTTGAGGAGAAAGGTATAACCGAAATAAGATTTTTCTTCCAACATGGAAGTCCAACTGACAATTTTCACTGCTCAAACAAAACAATAAAGATAAAAATCACAGGTAGAATATTTGTTTCTCTTACATGGTGTTTGAGAAATAGATAAAGAAAAACATGAGCCCAAAAATGTTCAGTTGCAACAAGCACAATTCAAACCTCCGTTCTAAACACAGCAACTGCAGAAGCCCTCTGCAGCCGTTAATCAGCTCAGCTTTCAACCTTCAGACAATCAGGAAAAGCTGTCTATAAATTTAGTCCTCAAAGTATACTTCTGACATCCTTGAAAAATACAAAAATATAAAATAAAAAAGACAAAGTTTCTTTCAAGGTCAAATTTTAAAAGGCATCACCTAGTTTGTGCAGCTAATGCAAGTACAGTTATCAAATACAAACTCCTAAGAGTTATTTCTATCAACATGGGTTGTTTCAAAGAAGTGAGCCCATCTTCAGTCACATCCTCCAAAGAACTATCCAACTATCTGTTTTCAGTCTACCTAAAGATAAGGTGATATATCTTCTATATCTTACTTCATTTAAGTCTCTGATTTCATTTTCTGCCAAAGAAAAAACAGTCAGATTCGGAGGTAGGCAAACAGGTGCAGTGCGAAGTGAAGTTATAATATTTCCATGCAGCAACAGAGTCTATAAAACAAAAATACGGTGACAAAATGTAAGTTTGATCAAAACCATCACACGTTACGCTCAGGCAATATCTGCTCAATACACACAGAAGAACTGTAATTAATGCTTTCTGGTATCAAAAATAGTTTTGTTTATTCCAGAAAGGGAAAACTTGCTTTTATATTTTAGAGCAAAACCTTCTAATTTTAAAATACAGACCTGAAGTACAGTCACAGTTACAAAAAACGTATTTGGAAACTTTTTTTCTCTACAGTGTTCACACTGAAAGAGTTAACACTGTGTTTTGTTTTGATTCATGACATAAGAGAACCAAGAGCTATGAACAAGATTTCACCATGTTATCTTTATCAAAATCATTAGAGTGGTTATAGAAAAATCACTGCCTCAGTTTTTGCCATGTGAAAACAAGGAAAAGAATTCTTACGTGCTTCCCTCTAGAAATTATAGCGATTAATTAAAATGTTTTAAGAGCTAGTGTTTGAATAACGAATACTTTAAAAGGTAGCAATTTTCAAAGAAAATTTATTTATGAAAAGAATGTAACAAAACCAGAGATAAAATAGCATCTACCTTCAGCGACACAAGCTTGGAGAGATCGCCTAATTGAGCTATGTTGTTGTCTGACAAATCAAGATGCTGAAGAGATAGACAGGAATTGATTTGTTCAATGGCCTACAAAAATAAAGAAGTCAACTACTCACAGTAATTCTTTTCAGTCATTAAATAAAACCAAGTATCAATAATTACAAATTATTTTGAAAACTAAAAAAAAAATCAAAAGCCAACAACCTACCAGATAAGTAACCCAAAATGAAAACCATATTTTTACACAGTTTCATTTTAAAGATTATAATTATTTTTGTGACTATTTCCCAATTCCCATTACATTTTTGATATCAAACGTTTTATTTTATGCAAGTGAGCAGGAAGGTGGTTTGAGACAGCCAGCATGGCTTCACCAAGGGCAAGTCCTACCTGACCAACCTAGTGGCCCTTTATGACGGAGTGACTACACCAGTGGACAGGGTAAGAGCTATTGATGTTGTCTACCCAGACTTCTGTAAGGCCTTTGACACAGTCTTCCAAATTATTCTCTCTAAATTGGAGAGATATGGATTCGATCAGTGGACTGTTCAGTGGATGAGGAACTGGTTGGATGGTTGCATCCAGAGGGTAGCGGTCAAAAGCTCAATGTCCAGATGGAGGTCAGTAACAAGTGGTGTCACTCAAGTGTCTGTTACTGGGACCAGTACTATTTAACATCTTCATCAATGACATAGACGAGTGCACCCTCAGCAAGTTTGCAGATAACACCAAGCTGAGTGCTGCGATTGACGTGCCTAAGGGACAGGATGCCATTCAGAGGGACCTGGATAAGCTCAAGAAGTGGGCCAATGTGAACCTCATGAGGTTCAATAAGACCATGTGCAAAGTCCTGCACCTAGATCAGGGAACCTCCCCAGTATCAATACAGGCTAGGGGATGAAGGGATTGAGTGCAGCCCTGCCAAGAAAGACTTGGGAGTACCGGTTGATGAGAAGTTGGACATGAGCCGGCAATATGCACTTGCAGTCCAGAAGGCCAATTGTATCCTCGGCTGCTTCAAAAGAAGAGTGGCCAGCAGGTCGAGGGACATGATTCTCCCCCTCCACTCTACTCTCGTGAGACCCTACCTGGGGTACTGCGTCCAGCTCTGGTGCACTAGGCACAGGAAAGATGCACCAGTTCGAGAGGGTCCAGAGGAGGGCCACAAAGATGAGAGGGCTGGAGCACCTCTCCTATGAGGACAGGCTGAGAGAGTTGGGGCTGTTCAGCCTGGAGAAAAAAAGGCTCCGGGGAGACCTTATAGTGGCCTTCCAGTACCTAAGGGGGGCTTATAAGAAAGATGAGGACAAACTTTTTAGCAGGGCCTGTAATGATAGGACAAGGGGTAATGGTTTTAAACTAAGAGAGTAGATTTAAACTAGATAAAAGGAAGAAATTTTTTACAATGAGGGTGGTGAGACACACTGGAACAGGTTGCCCAGAGAGGTGGTGGATGCCCCATCCCTGGAAACATTCCAGGCCACGTTGGACGGGGCTCTGAGCAACCTGATCTAGTCGGGGATGTCCCTGCTCCTTGCAGGGGGGTTGGACTAGATGACCTTTAAAGGTCCATTCCAACCCAAGCCCTTCTATGATTCTATTATTTTTTTTTCCTAGAAATTTTTTGTCCAAAAGTTGCCCTCATCTATTTCATAAACCATTACACATAAAACTTCAACATTTGCTCCAATTAAAACCAGAAACATATTCAGATTTCTTTGCGGCATTTTCCAAATTTCTACAACACTAAATTCTGGAAAATGTATAAAGACTAAATACTTTACCTTAAGGTTATTTCCTGCCAAGTTCAGCCATTCCAGGTGCACCAGATCCTTCAGCCCTTCCACATACCCAATACTATTATGAGGCAAGTTTAGCACCCGGAGCTTAGTCAATTTTGCTACACCCATCATTCGCACCAAACGATTGTTGGCTACAGAGAGCTGCAGATTGACACACAAATGAAAGAAACAGCTTTAACTACTAAACTGTACAGACACAGTAGGCTTTTATTTTTAGTGGTTAAAAATCTAATCCAACAGGAACTTCTTAAATCTATGTATTCCATTTTCAAGCAAATAACACACACACAAAAAACTGCAAGAACCAGGAAATAAATTACTGATCAAACAGTCTTCACAACTCACTCTACAAACTGAAGAGGAAATATTCCTCCTAGCAATAGCTAAATAAAGGAGAATGAATAAGGAGTCATGTCATACAAAAATAAGATTTTAAAATCAGAATTTTCAAATCATTGTGCAAATTGTTGCACCATTTCTCGTGTAAAAATCATACCTACTGTTAAGAGGGCAGAGAATAAAATAGATTTCACGTGATTCTCAAAAAAGTCCTATGCTAATAGGACTGTAAATCACAAACTTTTTAAAAGGATGAATCCTGATTAGACATACACATTAATAACACAATCACCAAGCTGGCAGACTGGTGAAGATTTGTTGTAGCAACAAACCCCACCTCTCTTTTCTCAGCTTAGCTTGTCTCTAGAAGCTGTTAGGCGACTTCAAGTTTATCTGGAGGCATTTTCAGTGATAATCAAAATGGACTTGTACAGCTTTGCCCCAGAGAAATTAATACTCTGATTTTTGCAAGCACCATCCACAGGCTTAACATTGTTATCACTAATACCCTCAGAAAATTAAATGGACTGCTGCTAATATTAAAATTAAGGATAAGCACTAGCAACATCAGGGCCTATAGGAATTGATACGTTAACAAGACCACATAGATCCCTCTCACTTCACTTTTTTTTTTCCTCTTTCTATTTTAACCTAATCCACATGACTTTTCTTTCTTCTTGTAAATTGAGGCGATTAATCCTCTTCCTTTGCGAAGAGTTCTGCAACCTAAATGGAGGGGAGAGGCCTGTATGTATGTCTGCATGTTTACAAATACACAAGGTTTCAAAGCTCAAATATTCAAAAGCTAAGAAGTATCAAAATTTTGGGTTATCATTGACTTTTCTAAGTGTCCTTATGACATCCTCCTCAGGAGGATTTATTTAGTTCATTTTTAGTTACCTAGGTAACTAGCAAAACAGCCACTCCCTCTATCAGTTGTAGAGCTACACTGAAAACAAAGCTTTCTATTTTAGTTAGCCATCATTTATTTTCCTATGACAACAGTAACTGCTAACTAACTTCAATTACATGATATAGCTTAAAGCAGAAGCATTTTAATTAGCATCACAGCACCATACTTTCACAGCAAATTCAAGTCAAGTAACACTGACCTGCATCAGACTCCTGCATTTCTCCAAGTGTTCCAGTTTAATTATCTGGTTTTTGTCCAGAATCAGAGTGTGAGTATCAGCATCACAAGGTAAGGTTGGACCCAGTTTTTGCAATCCTTGACCTGACCAGTTGACTACCAAACCTTAGAAGAAAAAGGAGAAGGAAAAAAAGAAGTCTCAAAGTCAACACTTTATATATGAGAATACGTACCAAAAAATCAAAACGACATACACAGATTTGTTTTACAACAATGCATGCGGCTAATTTGCAAATACAAATTAAGTTTCTTTTCCATGTAAAATTGAAACAAATTACTTCAGACCAAACACAGAGTAACTGATCCAGATACTGGAAGATATGGATGCCAGACTCTGTCCCAGTGAAGAATTCTGCTGGAATTCTGGGAAAGTCAGTAACAGATCCTCTGAAGTGGGAAGCAGCACAAAATTTTGGTAGCTAAATTTAAAGGTGTGATCCTCAAAACTCCAAATTTCAAAAGCCCCTAGATTTTTAAGTTCTTCAAAGATTTCAAGTTTTAAGCAATTTGACAGCTACCTATCTATGTGTAGGCATTTGATCTAAATTCCTGCTTGTAGGCAAACCCAGAACATGCAGCTAGGTGTGACCTTGGAGAATGGAGCCCCCAAGGAAGTGCAGGAAAGAGAGATACTCAGGATAATCCTAAATGTGGCAAAAACAGGACTACTCGAAGAGAAATGTTTACGGCTTTATTAAGAGACAGTATGTCTCAGGATAAGATTGATGGTGTTCCGACTCTGCAGTTATGGAGAATGTATAAACCTAGTAAGAAGGTACAGAATTCCAAACCAAAAGATAAAGGGACAACTCAGCCTATGGCACCCTCTCTGGAACCCCAATGGGATTTCACATCTGCTTGCAGACGTATCCCACAAGTAGATCGGTTGTTCCAGGGGAGGTGGAGGATTGGGAACCGTACGCTGACTTGTATTCATGGAAAGAGACTAGGGAAATAGTCCACCATAATAAAGAAGGAAATGACGGCCAAGCTACCGTGGAGGACTGGCGACCCCATGTGGAGCTTCAGATATTTTGGAAAAACTGGTCCTCACAAATAGTAAGAGCCTTAATTGACACAGGAGCAGAGGCCTGTTTAATATATGGGAATCCTAAGAAATTTAAAGGACAACCTGTAATCATTACAGGTTTAGGAGGGAAACAAATTCAAGCAAATAGGCAAACACAAATAGAAATGAAAATAAGGAGCCTCCTGAAACGATGGTTCTCAGTCATGATTGTCCCCATTCATGAATACATAATAGGGACGGATATTTTGAGGAGACTGACTTTGAATCTCCTGGACAGTTGGTACCAGTTTGGAGTGAAAAAATCATATCAGTATTAATACAATCCTGGTAGGAAAAGTGGAAATACCTCCTGCACAGATCCCCGCTGCCACTAAACTAGCGACTATGAAACAATATGGAATTCCAGGAGAGCATGAGGAGATATCACAGAGAATTAAAGATATGTTTGAAACAGGAGTTTTAAAACCTGTATCTACTGCCTGGAATAATCCAGTGTGGCCAGTAAGGAAAGCGATGAGACCTTACTCATCTAGTAAGGTCTACTCTACTAGAGTAGACTATAGAGAGTTAAATAAATGCACTCCACCGCTGACAGCTGTGGTGACAGACAACGTTACTCTAATCAGAAAGATATAACAACATCCAGGAACCTGGCATGCAGTAACTGATTTGGCTAATGCTTTCTTTACAGTACCCATTGCCGAGGAGCAGCGGGATCAGTTTGCTTTTACCTGGCAAGGCAGACAGCACACCTTTACTCGTCTGCCTCAGGGGTGGATACACACCCCTCCCTACTATTTGTCACCGGATGGTGGCTGAGCATTTGGGCTCACTGACTTTACCAGCCACCACGCAGATAATATGTTACATTGACGATATGATGACATTATGATTCAAGGAAAAACTGAACAAGAGGTGCTGGATCAACTGGAATTGTTAATTCAGCATATGAGAAACTAAGGATGGGAATTTAATCCTACTAAAATTCAAGGACCATCTTAGACAGTAAAATGTTTAGGAATTCAGTGGCACTGTGGGCATCGGGAAATACTACCCAAACCTCGACAGAAAACTTTAGACTTCGTAGTATCATGTAATAAGAATGAGGTGCAAAGATTTATTGAATTGTTTGGTTTTTAGAGACAACACATTCCGCATTTAGGACAAATATTAACCCTGTTATATAATGTAATGAAGAAAAAAAAATTAAGTGTTGTATATGAGAATAACTAGATGGTATCGAATCTTGTTTTACAGATCCTGCACTAAACTTACCCATTTACTGCAACAGTCCATTTAGGAGAGGATACTCCACATGTGACTGGATATGAAGACTGATGTGAACACTGATTGGTTTTCATGGATGGAAAAGGACACATTGACAATGAAACTCCTGTTGACATTACTAATTTTACGTTACCATTGTAATCAGAACATGGGTTGGGGAAACAGGTTTTTACTTTTATGAGCAGAAATAGCAAACTCATTCAATGTCGGCAACTGTTGGGTGTGTGGAAGCCCAGGAGGATTTGAAGATTGGCCTTGGCTAGCCCTACCGGTACAACCTAAATGGTGGGTTAGCAATTTGAGCACAGTTCATGCTGGAATGGAATTTTGGACCAAAGATGGCGATCCTTGGTGACTTCGTTTTCCTGAAAAAGGCATTTATTGCCTAAATAGGACAAAAGAAAGGGGAGGTATATGTAGAAGCATCTGCAAATGAACTCTCTCACCAGGAATTGATTGTTCACATTACGATACATCAAAGCGTGAAGGACCGCAGAGAACCAGTAACAGCAATTCCCAGTGGGCACGGCAACATCAAAATGGAACTCGAACTTACTTTCAAGAAGCCGGGGGGACCATGGGTTAAACGCATACTTTTCTTTCTCCTTTGTGCAACTGTTGGGTTGATTTTTATTCCGTGATTGATTCCTTGTTTTAGGCAATCGATTAAGCATGTTTTAAAGGGAATGCAAATGGTAGCTATGATTGATGAACAAAAATTGATAGAGGGGTGGAGGGCAATGCCTATGCCCCTGATCTAAAATCCATAATACAATTTTAATATCACATTTAAATTGTATAAATAAGTGAATCATACCTAATATTGTAATATCGGACATTAATAAGAATTATTCAGGATAGGAGTCTTCCATGGGTCAAAGGACCGAATGAAGTGACTGGACCTGACTAACAGGCCTGAGAAAGAGTTGACCCATGGATGATCCATATCCCTCTGCTATGCTCAGCAGGATTGTGTTGTTTTAATTATAACTTCTTCAGTATACACAGAGCGAGAGAAAGTATATCATAAGAATGGATAACAACTCTTTGGCCTGCTGTATGAAAAAAAACAGAAAATAGGCAAAAGAGAAGCGTTACATCACAGCAACTCCCTTCTTTCCTCTTTTGAGCTCTGGCCAAGCTCTAGTGGGGATGGGGGGCACCGGGATAAGTGAAACCAGATGATTCCACATTTTAGAATAATGAACGTTGTTTATTTAGCACTGTAAAAGGCTGGACCCTCTTGCAGCGATTTTGGAGACCTCACCTACGAGTGGATGCACTGCATAGGACCTCCCAATTGCCGGGACAGGCTCTCCAAATCCTCACTGCAAGCGGGGCTCCCCAGCAACTGTGGATCTGAATGATGGTAACATATTAATAGGGCAATTGGTGATGTATCTTTCTTAATCACTGTAGTTATTTTCATGTAGTAATGATTAGATGCATTGCCTTTAAATGCTATTACTGTTAATCTGTTGATAATCACTACCAATCCTTTATTACCTTCTCTACTTGAATCAATCAAGTGATACTTAATTTTGTGGAGTATTTTGGTATTTGAATCTTCTGTGCTGATCATGCTCTGAGGTAAAACAGTACCCACAGTGACTCTTGCTAATAATAATATTCATACATTAAGCCTCTGCTGTGTGTTTTACATGCATGCACCATTCTTCTGCTACTCTCTGCTCAGTAAATCCTGCCGCCTTTTTCAGCGGCTCGTTCCACAATAGCGTTCTTACCCTAACATGTACCACATGTTAGCATTCCTACAGTTTGCAGGCTTTTAGGGTTTAGTTATGCCAGGGATGGAGACAAACATTTTTGGTGTACCATTTTGTCAACTAGAGAATACGCTTTTCTAAGAAGCATCTCTGATGACATTTATTACATTTCCATTGCTTCTCAAATCCACACCCACCTGAAGAGCCCTGAAGAGCAGCAATGCAGAAGAGCCAGCAGTACCAGAAATAGTAACACTCTTGTCTTTGCACATTCAGGGAGAAGGTACCGCATGTTTCTCACTTAAATAGTCACTTCTGCAACTACTTGGTCAATTTAACCAAACAGAGAAATTTTGCATCTTCCCTTTTATCCAAGGGCTGGTTATGAAAATTCACGACTGGCCCATGGCGACTGAGGATAGAGGCTAGGACCTGCAGTACAGAATTACAAGAGTAATCCTTTTATTCATGCACATGAGGTGTCCCATTCAAACTGAGGCACCTGGAATGTGGTTTTACATGTGATTCTTATACCTTTCAAGCATTTGGGTACAACATGATTCACCTAACTGCTACTTAATACACACACACATGCTACCATTTGCAAAGAAACGATATTTCTATGGTGTCATCATCCACCTGCTTCTCTATTGATCTAGACACCTGTGAAGTCAGCCTTGCTACAGTTACTTATCTATGATGCCAGACAACGGTGAGGGGGGGAGGTTCGTAGAGGTGTTAGCACCAGCATCCTAGCTCCTCTATCTCAGTTGTTCGGGGGTATCCTTTATGGGCAGCTTTAAGACTCAGAGAAGCAAAGATCCCATTTCAAGGGGGTCTGTCCTTCTCCTCCTTGTGACAAACTTTAGGTTGCTTGCTTAAGCATGACTACTCAGTATACAGCATGAATTATGCATATATATATATATCTTAAGAAAGTTAATATGATTTCATATTATAAAGACTCACTGGTATAACACTTCAGGAATGAGATTTTCCTAATGGGCTCTCAATACCCTGGAAATGTTTCAGAATTGCTGATTACTGGGTTGGGCAGCTGTGTACATTAACAGACCTCTGAAACTCGCAGTTTTTGCTCAGGCCTCTGCTCACTCACTGAGCCCTTAAGCCTTCAGAGCCAGACTTGCATTATTTTAACACACGGCCCTTCCAGACAGAGGCGGGAAGCAAGAAACAGCACCCTCGGCGGAGGCGCTGTCTCCCGAGACCCCTCTGCCCTCCACTGTAGGAAAAATGGCTTCACGTCAACTCCTGGCCTACCGCCTACGAGGCTGCGGGCACATCCCTCCTGAGGGGCCCGGGCCTCAGCAGGACGACAGCCACTCTCCGCGTCCCCTGCCCACGTCCAGAGCCAAACCCGCTGCTGGGCGGCGACCCCCACGCCTCAGGACAGCCTGCCCGACTGCGAGAAGCCCCGCCGACGCCGGTCCCCTCGCCCCGCGCTGCCCTAACCGCTTCCAGCCCCGCCTGGGGACCTCAGGGGCTGGCCGTGAGCGGGGAGAGGGGAGCGGCTAAGCCACCCCCTCACCCCCGAAAGGACGGGGCGCGCCCGCGCCCCGGCAGCCGAGCCTCCACGGAGCCCTACACCGCCGGTCGCAAGGTCTTTCGGGACTCGTAGTTCAAACTCCGCGCTCGCACCAAAGGCAGGGCCCTGCCCGCACTACAGCCCCCATGGTGCGCCGCGCGGCCCGGCCGCCCCACAGCACACAACGGAGACCCAAACAAACCTTCACCGGCATGCCGCAGCCCGGCCCCGCAGCCCTCCGTAGGCTCGCTGCTTCCGATGTTCCCCTTACCGGCTCCAGCCGGCGAAACGGCCTCCGTCCTCGCCACGACCCCCGTCGCCGCCATGCTTCCCGCTTGCCAACGCCGCCAGGCAACCGAGCGTCGGGCGCCGATTGGCTGCCTTGCTCCGCGAGGGGGAAAATAGTCTCTTTTATTCCCGGTAGGACGGACTATCCTGTGTGTAAAGCCGCCCGGCGGGAGTTTAACCGAAGAGTGGAGAACCCGTCCAGCGATACCGCTCCCGCAGGTACCCCCGCCCGCCTCTCCACCCGCGGACGCGCTGCCCGCCCCGCTCCCCTTCCCTCCCGTCAGGCCCTGCGCGGGGGAGGAGAGGGGTCGGACCCGCCCCGGCGTGCTGCGCGCGGCGCAGGGAACGCCGTTTACCCGTCATCCTCTCTTCCTTTTCCTCCCGGCCGCCGCCCGCCTCGGAGCTGCAGCCATCATGAAGTAAGGGCCTTGGCGGCTCCCCGCCGCCCCATCCGGGGCCATCCGCCACGGGGAGGCTGCCGGAGGGGCCGCGTCTTCCTCCGCCGCTACCCCGCTCTCTCCCCTAACTCTTCTCTCCCGCGCAGGGTCGAGCTGTGCAGCTTCAGCGGGTACAAGATCTACCCGGGCCACGGGCGCCGCTACGCCCGCACCGACGGCAAGGTGAGGCCGGGGGCCGCGGGGAGGGTAGGGCGAGCCCCACGGGGAGTCGAGAGGGGCGGGCAGCCGCGGTGGCGGGTGGGAGCGGGGCCTGGAGAAAGGGGAGGGCGGGCGGCATTAGGGGAAGCGAAGGCCTCGCCCTGGACGCGCGGCGGGGAGCTCGGTGTTGCCCGGCGTCTCCGGCGGTGCTGGGGTAGCGCCTCCCGGAACGGCTCGTGTGGAGCGGTGTGGGAACAGCCTGGCTCTGCTTGTGTCAGTGTCCCGGTACCGCGATTACCGTCAGATCTGCTGCGCGGGAGAACTATCCTCAGCTTGGGTTTTTGAGCCGGGTTTTGGGTTGTGTTTTGGGAAGGGTGTCTTAAAGCATCTGGTCTAAAGTGCGGGAGTGCTGTAGAAAATGCTGTTTAGACGTACTGCCTCTAATGCAGAGATTTGCTGAAGCAAACAACTGAATTTGCAAATAATTTGGGCATGGATCACTGGCATAAAATAGGGAGGAGAGCCCTTTTAGGCTGTCAAATCTCATACAGATGGGATTGTCATAAATATGCTATTCATATCTACAAAAGGAGGGTTTGGGTTTTGGATATTGCAGTGCCGTTATCTTGCTGTACAGAATCTCCTGGGAAGTAACAGCTAAGTAAGTAGATGGAATCCTCAGGTGCTCTGCTGGGAATTAGCTTTATAGTTTAAATTGAATTGTATAGCTAATAACAAATCAGTCTGCTAGTTCTGTCTGTTATTCTAGGCAAGAAGATTTGTGTAACTATGCAAGCAGGAATTGGGTGGAGTGTTGGTCTCCCTGTGTTTCGTAGGCCAAGTTTTGACTCACCTACACATTCAGGAAGTGCAGTTATTTGAGGACAGACCCTTCCAAAGTATGATGCTGGATATGGCCGTTCATACTACGCTTAGAACACAGTGCAGCAGTAGATGCAAGTGGTAATTTGAGCTTTCCTCAGAAAAAAAAAAAAGCTGCTTTAGAATGCCTTGTTAAGAGATCAGTTTGATCAATGGAACAAAACTCCAAAGTTTAGATTTTTTAAAATTGTCTTCTAAAATTTTAATTGTCAGAGCTGTGTAAAGAAATACAAAAGCACCACTGTTGAAAAACACTGAAACAAAGAATTACTTGATATGTTAATGTAAACTGTAAAATTGTCTTTCATAGAAACAAAGCTTACACAAAGTTCTTTACCTTCCCAGGTTTTTCAGTTCTTGAACGCAAAATGTGAGTCTGCATTCCTTTCCAAGAGAAACCCCCGTCAAATCAACTGGACTGTTCTGTATAGGCGTAAACACAAGAAAGGACAGTCAGTAAGTATATACCAGCTAACAGCGCTCTAAAGTTTTCTACGAAAAGATGTCGCTGGTCTGTTAGAGTAGAGGTAACTTGAGTATGCTGGTGTTTAGCAGAAGCATGACCCATATGACCAGGATGAAGACTGGCCAATAATGGTGAAAATGTGAGTGCCTTTACATGAGTTTATATGTTGCTTTAAGTTTGAAAGCTAACCAGTTCAGCAAAAGCTTTCTGTTTGTATTATATGACTTGTTTGAGGGCTCACTGAGAACCACAGTAGGTTCAGTTGATTTTAACACTTGTATGAATGGCGTATCTTTTAAAAAAACAGTTTTACAGAGGTGGGTAATGCTGTTTAATATGTAGACTTTCTAAAAGTTTGGATTTGTAAACTTCCTGTATGGTGATAGCATAGAGAGCTGAAAATCTGGTGGGTCCTATTTTCAGATGATTTGGGGGTTAAAGGATGAGGGAACTTTTCACGTGCCCTTCTTGAAAACATTGGGCTGTAACTTAGTAGGTCTTTCCTATGTAGTTGTCATTGCATGAAAAAGATTAATTACTAAGGCATGAAGTATTTTCAGTGCTCTTGCTTACACTTGCACAGCAAAAGATTATTTAGAAAGGATTATATATGTGTTATAAGTCAATGTTTTTACCAGTTTGTTTGGAGAAGGAAGGTTGATGCTCGATGGCCTATACTGCTGCCCAGCACCGTCATCCCGCTTGAAACAGCTGGGAACTGTCTTCCTTTCAGAAGAGTCCATCAAAGTGGACTTCATCCCTCCTCCCTTTTTTTTCCTGGGAGTTACAGAAGGTTGAACTTCTGACATTCTTCCAGGAATTTTTTTTTATATACCTTGCAAAGGAGAATACATTGTTCTTTTTTAACTAATCAGGAAATCTCTTATCTCTGAAGTGAGCAGTAAAATTCTACTTCTGTGTACAGTTTTGTAATAGCTTCAGTCTTAATAGCAGCTTGTTTCTATAATTGTCTTGAAAAGCCTTTTATTTAATGTCTCGTGGTATTAATTGTCTGTCTTCATCTCCTGCCATTTTAGGAAGAGGTACAAAAGAAGCGCACGCGTCGTGCTGTTAAGTTTCAGAGGGCTATCACTGGTGCATCTTTAGCTGAGATTATGGCTAAACGAAATCAGAAGCCCGAAGTTCGAAAGGCACAGAGAGAACAAGCTATTAGGTGAGAAATTGGAGATAAATTGAGCTATCCTAGACTTTTCAAAGTTTGAGTCCTCACACAAGAGCTTAAACTCTTAGAGTTCTGTGGTTTATAAGCTTTTTTTTGTGAGTTTGTTGTTTCTTTTTAAATCAGTATATTTGGAGGCAATACTGAGTAATCTCAGCAAGAGATACTAGCAACAGAGAAGGGTCGTCTCTTGCCCTCTCCCTTTGTGAAAATATTACTTTTGTCACACACAGTTCTGCTGTCTCTGTAGTAATCTCCCTAGAGGGTACTGAATGCAGAGGATAAACCTGAAATAATGATCTTGGGAATCTTTCTTGATCTTAGGGTGTTCTTACAGTGCTGAGACAAAGAAACAGTGAATGGCAGACACAAATAACTGTTACTCTTTTTCTGTGAATTATTAACAGGGCTGCAAAAGAAGCCAAGAAGGCTAAGCAGGCAACCAAGAAAACAGCTGTTTCTGCTGCAAAGGTAAGCTGCGATAGGTGGACAGAAATCATGGGATGGAATATAACGTATATTCAACACAACGTTCTGTTGCAGCGCTTAGTTGGAAATTCCCATTTATGTTTGGAAGAAGCATTTGCTTATCTATTTTGATCTGGAAGCACATTGGCCAAACCTTAGTACAAAAGTTAAACATACCCTAACAGCTGAATAGAATGAACTTTTTTTACAGAGGAAATAAATGTTACAGTAAAACAACTTTCTGACCATATGTCAGAGATTCTTGATGGCTAAAAACTTGTCTGGTTGTGACATCTTCACTATTAGGAACTTGTAACAATGCATTTATGAATGCTAGCA
The DNA here is from genome assembly GCF_036417535.1 of Chlamydotis macqueenii. Taxonomy (NCBI): domain Eukaryota; kingdom Metazoa; phylum Chordata; class Aves; order Otidiformes; family Otididae; genus Chlamydotis; species Chlamydotis macqueenii. The sequence goes on along the minus strand of NC_141556.1, from coordinate 94,683,674 downwards.
TATATTTCATTATTGCTTATGAATTGCTATGTTGGCATCATAACATGTTGGCTTACAGTGGTATGTATGTAACAATCTGTTAACGTTATTCTAACCTGAAAGATTGTAATTCTAATCTAATTCTCATGTGATCTGATTTAAATTGCCTGATTTCTGTCAAGAATCTTAAATACACAGGAATACTTTCAGGACTTCAGATAAATTGCTTCTCTTTGCTCATACTTTGTTATTTCTCTACAGGCTCCTACGAAGGCAGCACCTAAGCAGAAGATTGTGAAGCCAGTCAAGGTTTCTGCTCCCCGTGTTGGTGGAAAGCGCTAACTTGCCAAACTGTTAGTTGTGCTGAATAAACATCCGACTAACTTTGATAACTTGTGCCATGTTCTCTTCAGCTGTGGGAGATATACTGCAGAAAATTAATCTTATGAAACAGCCATGTCTGCTTTTGCAGACTGAAAAACATCTTGCCATAAAGCACTTGGTTTCTTAGAGCATCTGCTGTATTAGCACATGTTTCGTAAGTCTTTAATGAGCAACCCAAATGGCTGATATTTGAGAAGCTGTTCTTACCTGAAGGACAAAACAGCATACGAGTACAAGTTTATTTCATATCTCTGTCAAATGGCGTAAAAGGATGTTTCTGAATTCAGAGATGCAAACTAAAAGTCACTTACCAGCGGTACTGTTTCACACACCTTTAAAAGGCTGATGCACCTCCTGTATTGTGCAATGGATGTAGCAAGATAAAAAAAAAAAGGATAAAAGGAGAAATGCATTGGAAAAAGGAACGGATGGTTTCATGGACCACATAGCTATTATGTGCAAAGGTTCAGATGCAACTCCTGGGTCAGGAAGTAACAAAACCATGTATTGCTGGAAGCTGGTGTCAGGAAAAGCACGGCTCTGAAGGTGCTGCCTTGCACTTGTTCACTAAGCTAAACGGGTTTCTTGATCCAGTATGGCCATTCTTCTGCAATTGTGGCCTAATTAGGAGCACTTGCAATATTGGTAACAGGTTGAATGAGCTTCAAATGCAGCTGATAGTCTACGTTTATGTCAAGCCCATTTAGGTTCATATTTACCTATGAGAATGTAGATAGGTGTTCCCTTTGTAATTCCTCATGGTCCCACCCATAGAGGGGCTGGCCATTTGTTAAGTTCTTCATGTACAGTATTCATCTGTCTACTTCAGTAATTACACGGGGTAGACAGTGTGCCCAAACTTCGACATAGTTTTGATGGACAGTAAGAGCTTCAGTAAAGCCATGTTCTCTGACTTACTAGAAGTGTAGGGGAAAATGAACCTTCTCTACTTTCTGTATCAGATACTTCTCATTTTATTAATGCCACATCTTAATACCTGTTGGCTTTGAGCGTTTGCTTTGTTATCTTGCCACACTAGTGTCGTAGTTCAGGCACGACAACTAGTCAAAAACACAGCTGTCTGTTCATAGTTTTGATTCCTACAGTTCTTTCGGCTTCAAAAACATGGCTGTAACAGGCAGTTTGAGTTATGGGTTATATTTTGAGTTATATCGTACTTTGGTTTAGGTTTACTGAAAAATAGATAGAGGTCTAGATCAAGTTTGCAAGCCATTTAAAATAGGTCTAGCATGATTACATTAGTGGAATTTGCACCATTATCTTCCAATTATGCTTTTTACTCTTAAACCTAAACCATAGGAGCTACTTATGTTTAGAATTAAATTGAAAGCTTTTAAACTGGTAAACACACTTGAAAGTGAAGCTGCCAGAAACAGGAGGGGAAAAGAGGGCAAGGAAAACTGCTTGATGCTCTAGGGAAAGGAATTTTTAATCATATAAAACTGAAGGCTGAAAACGCCACTGAACATTACCTATGCTAGTGACAACTATATAAAATCCTGATTATATCAATATCTTCTATCAAGCACCTGGTACACTGCATGTATGCTTGTGCAAGTCTTCAGCTAAAGAGTTTTTACAAACAATCTGCTTGAATTACCATTAATGATATATAGGGATTGATTGTCAGATATGACTAATTAGCATGTCAATATTTGAAGTCTGCAGGCTTTGGCTGCCTGCTGTTACTGCAGAGGTGCACAGAAACACTTTAAGATTACTCTTGCCATTTATTCATGAGTTCTGACTGACACAGTGAGACAGAGTAAGAGTAACAGCCCATCAGGTTACTCCTCTCACAAGCCTCAAGTGAGTGCAGCAGGCTGTTCAGAGCAGGGCATTAACCTGATGTATCTGCACATTATTCAGCTCAAACATAGATACAATGCAATGAATTAACATGGAAATTAATAGATTAAAGTCCTTATGTTTGTCTAATGCAATGTAATTGATCCTCTATTAAGTATTTATCACTAAAAATGGAATACTTAGATTTTTTCATAGATCCACAGAAAAAATTATGTTGAAAAGGACCTCCAGAGGTCATCTAGTCCAACCCCTTCCTCAAAGTATGTCTGTTTAGATCAGGTTGCTCAGGGCTGTCTGTACCCAGCTGAGTCTTGAACAACTCCAAAGATAGAGGTTCCACAACCTCTTAAGACAACCTGTTCCAGTATTTGACCACCACCATAGTTTAAAAAAAAATGTAAAAACCTCATTTATGACTAGAATTTCCTGTATTGTAACCTATGCCTGTTGCCTATTGCTATGCAGCTCTGAGAAGTGTTTGCCTCCAGCTTCCCTGTATCCTCTGGTGAGGCAGCCGGGGACAGCACCAAGGCCTTCACAAAGCCTTCCCTTTTTAAGGCTGAAAAAGCCCGGCTCTCAGCCTCTCCTCATCCCTCTTGCTCTGATCCCTGACCCTCTTTGAGGCCTTCTGCTGGACTTGCTCCATCCAGTCAGTACCTTTGTATTTGGTGGGATGACAGTAGTCCAGATGCCATCTTGCAAGCAGTAGTGATGGGAGGGGTTGCTACTGGCGATGCTCCTGCCCGGGGACAGGCATCCTGCAGCTCCTGCGCCTCCTGTCTCTTGTTACGGGTGTACAATAAAATCAGGTCAGAACCTGGGACAAGGAAAACCAGCAGGTGACGTTCAAAAGATTTTCTTTCTTTCCTTTTACAAATAAAACAGAGCATGCACTCAACGCACTGAGATGTAACTGCCATGCCACCCTGCCTGTGCTGGTGTGGCTGTCACCAGTTGTGCGGTTCCCGATAGGTATGCTCACACTGCAACGTGAAACCACATTTCCAATTTTCTCGTACTTGCCTCCTACTCCTGAGGCAATTTTGAAGGGAAGGCTGCTCGTTTCCGAGCTAGGGCTGTAAAGACATCTACTTACGAGCGTCGCCGCCTCCCAGCGCCATGGCCGTGCCTGCCGTCACGGCTCTGCCCGGTTCTAAGATGGCCACCCTCACCCTTCCGCCCGGCCTCTCCTTTGCCCGGTCTCAAGATGGCGGCTTTGTTCCCCCTAGGAGCTGCGCCCTCCTTGCACACACGCCCCTCCCCGCCCTCCCTATGCGCGCGGGCTTCTGACCTCACTTCCGCTTGTGCAGCAGCCATTTTGTCTTTCCGTCGCTGCTGCTGCCCGAGCTTCTCCCTCCCACCCGCCGCCGCTGGCCGCGAAACTCCAGTTCCCCCCCGGGCCCGGCTCCCGCCGGCCGCGCTCTCCGGCCTCCCCGCACCGGGGCGAGGGGCCGGCGGAGGCGCGGGGCGCCCCCGTCCTCCTTCCCCCGGCAGCGCGTGCTCTCCCAGCCCCGGGAGGCGCCTCCGCAGCCCCACGGACCCCCCCACCGGCGAGGGCCGGGGCACCTCTCCCGCCACCGGCTCGCCGCATGTAACTAGCGTCCCGCGGCGAGACGCTGCCCGTAACCGCCTCCGTCCCGGGGGCGAGAGCCCGACCCTCCTTCCCCCCGGGAGCGGCGTGCCCTTGCCCAGCGGCGAAGGGGGGAAGCCGCCCCTTAACCCCCCCGACCCCCCACCATCCTCTTTCTCCGCCGGCCCCGCCATGTCCAGCGAGGAGAGCTACCTGGCCATCCTCCGCTACCTGACCAACGAGCGGGAGCCCTACGCGCCGGGGACGGAGGGCAACGCCAAGCGGAAGATCCGCAAGGCCGCCGCCTGCTACGTGGTGCGCGGCGGCACCCTCTACTACCAGCGGCGGCAGCGGGACCAGCAGCGCTTCGCCGAACTCGAGGTGGTGCTGCCGGCCGAGCGCCGCGCCCGCCTCATCCGCGCCGCCCACCTGGCGCCCGACGGCGCCCACCGCACCCGCCTGCAGACCTGGCAGGGGCTCTCGCAGAAGTACTGGTGGCGAGGTGAGCCGGGCGAGGGGGGGGGGGCGGGAAGTTTGGAGCGGGGGGGTCGGGGACCGCGGCCGGTCAGCGGGAGAAGCCCCGCCGAGGCCGGGGGAGGGAGGAGGAGGAGGTGGCTGGCGGAGTGACAGCTCCCGCGGCGCCGGGTTTGTGAAGAAGGCGGCTGCGTGCCCACCCGGGAGAAAGCGAGGGGGGTGTGGGAGGGGGGAGCTGTCGCCTCTCCCCTAACCGGTGCCTTTAGACGCCCCGTCCCAAAACGCGCGGTCTGTGGGCTGCGGTCGTGGGTCGCCCCTCCGGCGGCCGGCCTGGCCGTGCCGGGTACGCCCGGGTCAGCGGATCGTCCTCTGACTTCGTCCTCGGTAGCCGTGTTTTGAAGAGGTGGAAGCACAGAGCGTGACAGTCCCTATCCGTGCGTGACTCAAGGTAGCAATTTCTCCACTTGTACCCATTCCGTAGGGCGATAATCCATTCCCTGTGACCTCGTTTGGCTTTTAACATCACAATACCTTCTCCAGCCAGCATGTGGATGGTCTTCACCTTTAAATAGTAGAGCAGCCAGTGACGGTTCGTAGTCCTTGCGCTCATTGTTGTATTTGTCTCTTCCTTCCAACGAGAAGCCGAAAAGACCAAATGAATTCTCAGCTGGGCCCTGGGTGGTGTCATAGCTGTTAGAAACGGTAGTGTATGAACAGCAATAGTTCCCAGTCCAGGCCGCCTTTTCGCTGAGCCAGTGACTTGGTGTCTGTGTTCCTGTTGGGTTCGATGTTCTGCTGTTACTCTTAGGTATCCATTAAGCAGTTGCACAGGGCCCAGTTTCTCTTTGTACTGTTTCTCTTCTACTACTTTTTTTTTGATCCATCAGTCAGCACGTCTGTCATTTCAGCTTTAGATTTCCTGATCTTAATTCGGAGGCTTTTTGCTCTAGCTACAGCCCATTCTTACAGTTCAGATCGCAGTGACTTGAGGATCTTTGACGTAAAAAAAGGATTTGGTGTCTCAAAGTTGATACATCCATTCTGGATGATGGTGGTCTTGCCTTTATCTGGGTTCTCAATGTCTGCCTGAGGTTGGATTGTTCTAGCATCTGCTATCATCCTATGCAGGAAACTTCCTTAATGGACCTCAGTATATCTTCTGTTCGTCAGAAGAGGGCACTCTCTATTCTGCATCTTTTTATCTTCCTGGTTATTTCTCCTTGCACAACCTGTATTCTCTTATTTCTCTAAGAATACTAAAATTCATGCCCTGCTTTCTGTTCCAGCATTTTGTTTCTTATCTGTGTTTCCTTGAAAACATTGGTTTCCCCTGCTGTTGTAACACTCTTCTGCTGCTAATGGACAGCAGCTTTGACCCAGTTGTCATCCTGAGATAGGTGCCGGTCTGTTGTGTCTGTCTCCTCTGTAACTGGGAAGCGATGGGCTGGAGTGTGGCCCAGTGGCCAGGAAGGGTGTTAAATATGGGGTATGAAGTCCAGAAGCCTTCTGTCCTGAGAACCAGTCCTGGTTTCAGCTGAAATCAAGGAAATGTAAAAATGTTTGAAATAGGCATGAATGTCTTGGGTTGGAATGTCTTGGATTGCCTGAAGTCTGTGTTTTCCTGATCCTTACAGAGATACATATGTAATGACAATGCATCTCATGCTCTGAAAAGGTGTGAGCAGTGCAAGTCTTACTCTGTGTCAGGCAAGTTTTTGAGCTGTGCTAGATTTTGATCTATAGGGACACATTCTATGTATGCTTTTATATTTATTTATAGTGAAGAAAATTAATTGGGTTAAAATCCATACACTGAAAATGCCTTGGTACCTAAAAGAGGACCTTGAGTTTAGGAACTGTTGAGCATTTAAGATTATTTAGTGACGGTGCGAGTTATAGAACACTGGAACAGGTTGCCCAGAAAGGTGGTGGAAGCCCCATCCCTGGAAACGTTCAAGGCCAGGCTGGATGAGGCTCTGAGCAACCTGATCTAGTCGGGGATGTCCCTGCTCCTTGCAGGGGGGTTGGACTAGATGACCTTTGAAGGTCCCTTCCAACTCTAACCATTCTATGATTCTAAGTTAAAGTAGTGGTGGGAAATTATTTTTTTTAAATCCCCAAATTATAAGCAATTGGTTTAAATCAGTGTTAATAATACACATCAGCATCATTGCATATAACACAGTTGGTCCCAATTTTGCAAAAGGCCTTAGGTGAGCCTTCCAATTCTTGTCCCCTTCACTAAGGACACGCTGAGATCCACCTCTGGGCTAAACACAGGATCTGGTTATAGCTTTCATTGTCTTGGGATCTTTAGGGTGAATGTACAAATACAAGTATTTTTTTCTAGCCTTAAAAATCTTTCTAGGAGAGTCTGCTTGATACAGTGATGTTCCAAATGTTCTATCTGAAAGTAACGGTGGATTACGGTAGTGGCATATGGTAGTGGCCAACAGAACTGGTAAAAAGAAGTCAGAGGTGGAAAGTGTAGGTGACTGACTTAATTTTTCTCAGGAAGTGTGTAGTATTGTTTTGCTAATCACCTATGTATTTAATTGTGTGTTTAAAAGTTAATTGAGTGAAGATTAGAAGTCTAATTAAGTTCAATTAATTTCTCTTAGGTATTCTTAAGCAGGTTAAAGATTACATTAAGGAATGCAGCAAGTGCCAGGAAAAGCTAGATCGCTCTAGATCTCTGTCAGATCCTTCTGAAATGCTGGAGGAACTAGGACTGGATGCAAAATCTCATGAAGACAGTAATGAAACAGATGATGAATTAAGTAATACGTCATCAATCCCAGCTGCATCCCCAAAGCCTGTAAAGAAGAAGCCAATAGCAAAGCATGAGCTTGTATTTGTAAGTACCATTGTTTACATCTGAATGTATTTAAGATGTTTGTTAGTATGTTCTTAGTCACATACTTATTTTCCATTGTTGTAATAATCTTGCAATGATAAGATGACATAAATTTTGCCAAGGATATTCAGTATCTGGAAACGGGTTACTGGTATATATGACATGAAATTAATTATAGTATGTCCTCTTTGGGGAAAAAAAAAAAATCACTCCAGTTCCTATTTGTGCATGTAGGACCCAAGAGAAAATGAATGGCAAAAGCATAAGTAGTAAAGCATCACATGCAAGATTCTCATGGAATCCTATCTGTTCCTTAATAAATTATGCTGTATTTATATATAAAATTATTGATGATAACTGGGAGCTCATACACATATAAAGACTTTTGAATCTAGAAACTGGTTCAGACTGTAGCATTGAACAATAATGATAAAGGTCAAAGAACTGTTTGAATACCCGTGTCTTCCCATTTTTCCAGTTGTCTGTTTTAACTGTGTGTGGAGGGAGGGTGAGATGACGCATTTAAAGAAAGAAAACAATAGTAAAATTAAACTGTATATTATACAGGCCTGAAATTATTGTACATTTGCAGAAAATAATCCTTTTCTGTGTTTCAGTGTGAATGCTTGAAAAGGCACAGTCTAAATGTAATGAAGTTCTCGTAATGTTGTTTATGACAGGTTGACAGTAAGGGCCTTGTGAAGCAGTCATCTTCCAAACATTGTCTGTCAGTCTTAAACCAACTGAATCAGCAGAGGCTTTCCAATCAGTTCTGTGATGTGACTCTGCTGATTGAAGGAGAGGAGTACAAAGCTCACAAATCTGTCTTGGCAGCCAACAGCGAGTACTTCCGAGAGCTCTTCATTGAAAAGGGAGCTGTCTCTAGTCATGAAGCTGTAGTGGATCTGTCAGGTGAATTGTTGTGGGTTTCAAGTTAGAAATCATAATATCCTAAGTAAGGTGTATGGTGTTTGATTCCATCTTTTTTGAGTGTTCAAGACAACCAAATATTTTATCTTGCTTTTTTTCTCTCTTTAAAAGTATTTTGTGTGGATTTTAGTGCTAAAGTGATCACTCTGGTTTTGCATAATCTGATCTTCTATATTGAACAGACTATGGGATTTCACCTTAAAATTTCTGAGAAGTTTTGGATTGATTTTTACCTTGCTTGGGTGTGTTTTCTCCTTGTATTAGTCACAAACATTAAAAAAGGCATCATTATCAAATGCTTGAATACATCAAGAGAGGATGCTAACTAGCTTCTCAGAGAGCTCTTTGCTGAACAAATACTAAATTGTTTCCTATGTCTGTAAAACACTGTTTCTGCTTATTTTTCAAACCTTCTGGTACCTTAAAGATAGGAGACGATCCTAAAATAAATGTTCTAAAAATAGCTTCGTACTGATGAAGAGTATTGTACAGAGCATATGCCGCTGTGTTGCGTTCTTCTTAGTTTCTTAACTGTGTCTGTCTCTGCATGAGCGATAGGCATGCATGAACAATAGATTTCTAGAGTGATGGTCCAGAAGGTCCCCCAAATTATATATTTGATTTATGATTTCCAGGACTGTGGAAAACTATACCAAATGTTTACTTTTAAGCATTTTTATCTATATATCCACACCTTTACGTGTCTTATTTTTCTGCCACATCACTTGTTACTTAAGTCCTGACTACTTTCTGACTGTAGCAGGTCCAGAAGGACTTTGGTTAAATTAGGGTTAATCCTCTTCAAAAAATATTGTGGCTCTCCCAGCATCCTGAAACATTCTTCTCGAGAATTTTATTGTGAAAATACCTCAGTTCTATTTACTTATTAGAAAAGTTGTCTCTGTTTACTTCCACGTAGCAAATAACACAAGGTGGACTCTTTTGCATAAATGACAATTGAGTCCCAGTGGAGGGGCTTCAATGCTACTTCCAAGTGTCTTTCAATCTAAATTTCAGACTTAACCACATCAAAGGTGAACTGTTGCATTCATCATGGGATATTTTGGTGTAATTCAGGGTCATCAGTGTTTGCTCTAATCCCTTGTTTTATTTCTGGTAGGGTTCTGCAAGTCCAGTTTCTTGCCTCTACTGGAATTTGCTTATACTTCAGAATTAACTTTTGACTTCTGTAGTATGGCGGAAGTGGCCATGCTTGCCCGGCATCTCTTCATGTCAGAGGTCCTTGAAATCTGTGAAAATGTGCACAAACAGATGGAAGAGAAACAAATTACAGTGTACCAAAAGGGAGATATTCAAACAGTAGAGTCAACACAAAATTTAGCAGAGCAGACTGAAGTTGAGATGCAGCCCGTGGACAGTGCTGAGCGACCTGAGCTTGCAGCCAGTGAAGTGCCGGTAGCTGTGAATGGAACTCCTTCGTCTGCTGAGCCAGAGGAGGCAGCAGCGCTTCAGCCTGATCTCCTGCCCTCAGAGCCTGCGGAGACTGCTCCAGATGATCTTTCGAAGCCTGTGGAGCAGTGTGAAACAACTGAAAATTATGTCAAGATGCAGCTGTTGGAGAGCATTTCGAATAGCACTGTGCCTGTCAGAGAGGCTGAGCCATCAGCTGTGGAAGCCATGGACACACAAAGTCAAACGGAAATTGAGACAGATCAAAATGAAAGCAGTAAAGCAAATCTGGACACTGCTTCTGAAGACTCTTTGGAAACACTCAAGCAAACGTGTGGCACACAAAGTAAAGAACAGAGCATTTCAGTTTCACAGCTGGAAAGCCTAGCTTCCAGCCAAGATGATACTTACAAAAGCAAGCTTCGCCAGCGTTCCGTTACTGAAGGGGGATATATCAGATTGCATAAGGGAATTGAAAAAAAACTGCAAAATAGAAAGACGAATCCAAAATCTGCAGTACAGCAGGTACTCTATATGCGTATAGGCCTGTTGTCAGTAATCGTCCCGTGTTCCAAGACCAACGTGAAAAGACTATTTCCTGATTCCAAGCACAGTCTAGCAAATGTTTTTCCTTTTTGAGTGATTAACATTACTACAAACCAAAGTAACTTCTAAGATGTGGCAGTTGAGGGGGGGACATGACACAAAACAAAGCAAACAAAAACAAAAGAACCCCAAAAAACAAACAAGATTGGCCTCAAAATTCCTTCAATCTTGAAGGTCTTTAGAATGCTTAGTGACTTTAGCCCAGCTTGAGTACCTCCTCACAGCTTCTTACGGTTGGGCAGAAGGTGTATCTTCTCCCTAAAATTATTAATGGTCTTGGAATTTAATTCTTAACTAGCATGTGTGTATGTCAGTCATAGACAAACGTATTTATCTGTTAGAGAAGTGAGACCTCACATTTGTTAAGACTTGAAAACAGGGTATTTGGGATGAAAAATTTGACATCCTTTGTAGATCTAAGACATAGTCATGAGTCACAATAATGCAGTCCTACTACCTTCAGATTGAGGTCAGTTAAAAAAAAAAAAAAAAAAAGAGAGGTTCAAAGAGCACCGGTGTTAAAAACTCAAACACTTGGGCATATTAAATGTTTAGTAATTAAATTAGTTGTTTCAATTTTTTTTTTTTTTAAATGAAGTGATCCTGTTATTCTTTCCGCTTCAGGAGCCTTTCCACTTTTAGTGCCTATGGATAGCTGACATTCACCTCACTGAGTGTTATTACATTCATTTTTGTGACAGGATACACTTTGCCTTACTCATTCCCTGTTGGCTAAATCTTAAAAAGAACTGTTAATTTTCAGAGATGTTCTGTGAGATGTTTACATACTAAAGCCACCAGTGCCACAGGCAGGGGGATAATTTGTTATCATTACAACGCCCTCCTAGGAAGAAATTGTAGTCTTAGTCTCCTTTTACAGATGGACAACTTAAAGCCCAGATGTTAAAACCAGCACAATCAAAATATTTGAACAACCTATTTATGATGGTTGGAGAATGACAAGTTTTTGTTCTGTTTTGGGAGGGGGAATATCTACCTTTGGGAACAGCTCCTGTTAACTTACTTTGCAGTTTTTAAATCTGGCCCCTTGACAGATGAGGTCTACAGACAGTGGCCACCTATGGAAAAAAGAAGTTGGTTTTGATAATTGGTCAGAATTTGATTAATGAATAGGCTTTTGCTTTCCTAACTCATTTCATAGCTTTTTATCATTTTTGTCTCATGCATCCCTCAACTCCCCTCCATGGGCACTGGATGTTGTACAAGCATTGGGAAGGAGACACTCCTTCCTGAGTTCCCAGTTTTGGTGCTGGAAGAATAACAGGAAGGAAAGTTTGCAGGAAAAATGCTGCTGACTTTTGAATTACAGTAATTGAAATTGGCATGGAGATGTTGAGGATGAAGCATGCTTTGTATGAATGGATTATTTTCTGAGCTCTTAGAAATAATCTACTAAACAAAATTATTTTTGTGGCTTCACAATTTAGCCAAGTTTGCATAAGTTTTAAGAGCAAAACCCAAATTAAAAAAAAAAACCAAAACCAACAAACATTATGTCCCTGTGTTGAGTTTCAGTTTGGTTTTGAGAGACATGGAAGGGCTGGCATGCTTTAAAAAACTGTTAGATATTTTACTTGTTGAGAGAACAGGAAGAAGAAATGGAGTACTTTTTTCTCTTTCCTTGTTCTCAGAAACCTGAAGGGGAGATATCTGATACAGGAAATTTCAGCCTGATCACTTCCTAGCAAGTTTCTACAAAGTAAAATAGATTAGCAGTTCCAGGTAGCACTGCCAATACTGCTTAACAACAAAACACTAGTGTCTAGCAAAAAAACCCACTAGTAAAGCTGGAATGCTCTTGGCAGGAAAGAGTTTTGCTTAAATACTGTGAATTTTTTTTATAGGTTATTAATAACTCAGTTTTTGCTGACTGGTAAAAATTAATTAGGCCACTTTTAAAAAATCTTATGACTTTCCTAGTAAAGTAAATGTAAATCCTGAAAAGGGAAGTTGGAGTTTAGGAAAAGGTTGGAAACTTTTGATAGAAATTGTGACCAGCAGTACTTTGTGGTTCCTCTGTAACTCTCTCTTAGCTCTCACTTAGGCAATTACTCAGGGCTGAATAGTTCTCTCTGAACTGGTAAGTCATTGTCTGCCTATAATTGTAATCCGTTTATGGTTTTAAAAGAAGACTGATTTTTCACCCACCATGTGATCTCTAGTTTTGCAGTGAACTGAAAGGGGGTAACTGTCTAGCAGCTAAGTAAACTGAGCAAAATTATGTGGTATTATAGTAACACACAGAAACATCAGCTTTTAGGACCAACTTGCAGAGGAAATATAAAATACAGGGTAGTAAAATTCATTCAAGGGTTATGTTTTTCCAACTTAGGTTGCCATGAAGCTGGTACAAAGAGGGAAAAAAATGAAACAGCCCAAAAGAGAGACTACGGAAAATAACGAAGTAGAAACTCAACACAAATGCACTGAGTGTGGAATGGTGTTCCAGCGGCGTTATGCACTTATAATGCACTCACTGAAACATGAAAGATCTAAAGATTATAAATGTCCAGTAAGTTGGTGGGTTTTTATCTGTAAACCTCCCTCTATATGAAAATTAATTCAGTAATGACATAGTAATTATTTTTCTTGCTTCTTTTAATTCCTGTATTTATTTTCCTTACGGATTTCAGAGGTGGATGCAGCCCTGATCTGGATGGGGTGGAGTAAAACATGGTGCAGCCACATGGCCTGACAGCACCGTACAACTGGGAGGTGCGCTTGCTGCTTAAGGCAGTGCTGCTGTGGGCTGTACTTCTAACCTTAGCAGTAAATTTGCAACTGTGTTTAAATTAGCCTGGAAGTTAGCCTCACTGGGAAGTGATAAGTGGTTCTGTCAGTAGCCATAAAATTCAAAATTTACAAATATTAATTAACCTGAGATAAAATGCCTATTTGAGTCAGGTTATAGACCTAGCTAATCATATTACTATACTTAAAACTCTTCTGTGAAATAATTTTGGACTATTAAATGCAAAGTAAACTTGTAATATTTTCTTTCCCAGTTGTGTAAAAAAGAATTCCAGTATGGTGCCTCCCTGCGAGCCCATCTTGTCCGGCACACTCGGAAGACTGAAGTGAACACTGCAGCTGCTAATGTAGAAGAGACAGGCATGTCTTCGGTGAAAGGGAGAACTAAACGGGAATTTATATGTGACATATGTGGGAGAACTCTACCTAAGCTCTATTCTCTCAGAATACATATGCTCAAACATACAGGTGTGAAACCACATGCATGCAAGGTAAAGAGAAAGTCCTTTTACTCTGTAATCAAATTAGTAATGTTGTCTTGATGTTTTAGTATTGACACACTACCCTAAAATTTAGGTTACGTTAGGTCACTTCAGAATGGGGAAAACGACTGTAACATTCCTGATGAACATTCTTGTAACCCAGGACTGAGAAAACTAGAATGAAGTTGAATCATGAAAGTTCATATTCCAGTGTCTAGAAGAATGTCTTCCCTTCAGTATTCTTTTTTAACAGACCAGTTCTGTCACTGGTGCAAACTCACAGGCTTGGCCATCCTTGTTCCTGAGAAATACAGGAGGTTTTATTGTGTTTGAAGTTAAACACCTATTACATAATGAGTTTTATTTGTCCTATTCCACCGGATATGGATTTTTTTTAGGTTTGTGGAAAGACATTTACGTATAAGCATGGATTGAAAATGCACTTAGCTCTCCATGAAGTACAGAAACAATTCAAGTGTGACTTATGTGAAAAGTCTTTTGTCACAAAAAGAAGTCTTCAGGAACATAAGAGCATTCATACAGGTAAGTAATGAGAAAAAGGATCCTTTTGCTTTGTTTGGCTATTGTATACTGCTGATTTTTAACCTTGTTCTTCAGCGTCAAAGGAACTGTTTAAGTAGTAGTTTCTCCTTTTTCTTCTACTGGTCAGGCAGCTGAGATAAAGGTAAGTAGTCATTTTACATTTATTTTCTGGGTTTATTTTACGATAGCTTAATGTTGTTATGCAAAAGATACAAGAACAAGGAATCGTGGTTGGTCTGTTCCTGTGCTTTTATGTACGTATTGATGCCTGTGTCTTGTCAGTCCAACAAAAATAGGCAACAGGCTGGAATGTTCTCAAGCGCTTGCAATTCCAGCCTATCCTTTCAGAGGAAAATATGCTAAGTTAAATTTCTAGAATCTCCTTATATGTTTTAACAAGACTTGCTGTACTAATACTGAAATTTTATAAAATCTGCTACCTTGAAAGATTTTAGCATGTGAAAGATGACAGCATAATAATTTAATACAAGCAGAGTTTTAAAATTGTGATGTGTAGAAATTGTCTGTGTTTCTTGTTTCTCGAGTTGGGTGGAGTCAAAAGTAAGAGACTGTTTTTGTTAAGGCAGTTTGTTCCAGAAGTGAAGGAATTTGTATTAGTACTCAGCACTCCTAAATTGATGAATTGGAGCAGAAAACTTTTATTTTAAGGTGTTGCTCCACAAATTCAAGGTGTAAGTCATCCATAAGCAATGCTGCATTGCTGGAGAAGTTGCATATTATATGAACACAGACAATTGGTTTTGGGTTCTTTTTTTTTCCTCACACAAGAGGGCAATTTTTTAGGCTGTTCACTTTTCATGACTAATTAGTACCTGCAGTGTTGTACCTGTGTTTAAAAACACACAATAAAGTAATTGAGAGTTGCTGCTCCCACCTCTCTGTATTGTTACATTGGCACATACAAAATACACTGAAAAAATCCATCTGTGTGTAATTAAACCAACTTCTCTTTGTAGCACAGCTCTGATTACTTAAGATAAATTATATGAGAAGAAAAAAAAACACTCTCACAAAGCACTCCAGAGATACGGAGGCCTGGCTTTGTAATATGTTTTGTTTTGGTTTTGTCAGGAGAATCCAAGTATCTTTGCTCCATCTGTGGAAAATCTTTCCACAGGGCATCAGGACTCAGTAAACACATTAAAAAACACCAGCCAAAGCCTGAAGTTCGTGGATATCAGTGTACTCAGTAAGTTGGTTGGTGGGTGTTTTTGGTCGGGTTTTTTTCTTAACATTAATGATCCTAGTAATTTTAACGATTAAAAGCAGCTCCTTGTTGTAGTTTAAAACTCTTCACGGGCCTGGAATAAGACTTTTAAAGCATAAAAGTAAAAAATGCACTTTTGTTAATAGGTGCATTGCAGAGCAAAAGCTTGGTTTTTGACTGTTACCTACCTCTAGTTTCATACAGTTGTTTTCTAATGAGTGTGTTTGCATTTGTAGCCATAATCAGTAGCTATGTGGTTTTTTACTTTCAGATGCTTTCTTGTAGGATTCTGAGTTTGTTTTTTGATTTCTAAAAAAAATACATTTGAGCATTACAAACAACAAATCCCAGTTATCTATATCAATAATTAATCATCTCTGGTTAAGGGAAGAAACAGCTGTTACTAACCTTATAAGTTCATATGGTATAATACAAATTTCTGATGTCTTCCAGTCAGTTTGCCTTTGATTATTCCCCATAAAAATAACAGAAATAATAAGTTGCCTATAACAGACAAAAGTGTTTCAGAGATCCTCAAGTTATATTCCAGACTCTCAAATAAGCTGCTCTTCCTTTTTAACTTTCCGTAGTTTGGAAAGGAATTGTGCTTTATATAGATATTGATGACACGGTAGGTGTTGTCTTCTCAGAGTCTTTAGTTGCCATTAAAGAAGAGGGTTTCAGTGCCTTTTGAAATGAGAATCACCAAGGTTTTGTGGTTTTTTTTTCACACTTAGTTTTTTTTATTCCAAAGATTTGATGCATGGGATGCTAAAACCTTTACTGTTACAGGTGTGAAAAGAGTTTCTATGAAGCTCGTGATCTTCGGCAGCATATGAATAAACATTTGGGTGTGAAGCCATTTCAGTGCCAGTTCTGTGGAAAATGTTATAGTTGGAAGAAAGACTGGTATTCTCATGTCAAGTCTCATTCTGTCACAGACCCTTATAGGTAAGAGGAAATGCATTTAACAGCTGAAATGTACTAAGCAGTATGCAGTTATACAGATCTACAGCCAGTCAACAAGGAACTGCCTAGTCCAATTGATTGGTGTTGACTGAGGTCTTGAGTGCTGGAGAACAGATGGATGACTTCAGGTGGTGTGGTCCAACTGTTAACCTGCTGGTGCAATCCTGGAACGAATACATATGAGGTTGTAAGAGGGTAAATGTAATTATGAAGTTAGAAATGCTTTGTATGTGATCTCACTTCTCTAGAATGGTAAGTGGAGGATCTGTGGCTGTGAATAAGAGAAAATGTAGCTCAGTACAACAATATTATTTCTAATTCTGGAACTAGTTGTCATATGAGACAGTATTCCCATTAGACTTTGTCTACTATAATTGAAGTGCATTTTGGTTTAAAAGCATAACATAAGCACAGAATAATGGTTTCAATAGATTTCTCAACACATTTTAGGTGTAATATATGTGGTAAAGAATTTTATGAGAAAGCTTTGTACAGAAGACATGTACAGAAAGCCACACATGGTAAAAAAGGACGAGCAAAACAAAATCTGGAACGAATTTGTGAGCATTGTGGAAGAAAATTCACACAACTTCGGGAATATAGGAGACACATGAACAATCATGAAGGTATGTAGAAAACAAGTAGTCATGACATCCCTCAACCCCTGAAAACACGACGGAGAAAGGAGTAGTTGTTTCTTTGAGTCTCTGTGTGTCCTGTGTTGCAAGATGCACAGAAGTTCTTGCATATTCTCTCCAGTTAGTTTTATGCCAGTCCTGGTTTTTTAACTTGCTTCCTGTGATTCCCAAAAGTGCTGCTGAGATCTTTCTAAAACTGCAGTCACACACAGGGACAATGACAATTTGTGCTTCTCAGAACGTTAATGAAGAGGAACTTTCTTAGAAGTGATTAAAAGGTGTATATGTCGCAAAGAATTGGATGTAAAACATGTTCCAGTTTGAAAGGTTAACAAAATATTCTTCAAACAGGAGAGTGATTGACCTGAATTTAAAAAAAGGACCACTGTTGGAAGTTGGTCAACCTGGTGATTTATAACAAGCAGTAAACTATATGATGTTTGAGGAAAATATGAAAACATTTTATAATTAAAAAAAAAGTATGTGCATTTTTTACTTTAGATGTAAGTATGATATTGATTTTTGAGTATTTGGTTGTTCCAGCTGTGTTGGTAGTCTATAGATGCTCCTATCTTGGGGCAAAAGACCACTTTTTTGAAGCATGTCTCCTTTTAAAGAGCTGTTACGGATAAATCTAAGAGCTGTCTAACTATTGAAATAGAGATTTTGTGTTTGTTTCTAAACAGGGAAAGTGTCCTGTAATAGGTACCTAGCCTAAATCTACAGTGACTGTTACAGAGGAAAAGCCAGTATGGAAATAGTGTTTGTCGTGACCTGCATGCCCCATTAGATACTACAGGCCACAGAACTCACGTTGTAAGGGAGAATAAGATTATACAAACATCAGATGCAGTATTTGAACATACATGGTGTGGAGGAGGATGGAAAAAGCTGTAGATGGCATTACAAGCTAACTAGAATAAGTGCTGATTTGATGAGACGTGTAGTAAGATTTACAGAAACAAAGTGACTAAGAATGTAAGTGACAAATTCTATTAAATAAAACATGGTTTCAGAAGGGCATCACCGACAAAAAAAAAAAAATTAAAAAAATTAAGTGCAATGTTCTTAAAATAGGGGAGAAGCTGCATTAATGGAAATTTTGAAAAGAAAAATTTTTAAAAGTAAAATGTTAGACTGGGCAGAGCACTTATGAAAAATCTTACCATTGAATTTATTATGCTTGCATTATATTGTAGTACAGAAATGGTAAACAAGATGTCTTTCTTACATGGAAAAAGTTATTTCCTTTGTTCTTTTTTAGTACTCTTCTCCCTGTCACTTCTCATCATCGCTTATGCATATTTACCAATGCTGACGGTCAGATTTTCCTTGCCTTCCCTTTGAGAACAGGTGTGAAGCCATTTGAATGTCTGACTTGCGGAGTAGCCTGGGCCGATGCACGTTCATTGAAGCGTCACGTGAGGACGCATACCGGAGAACGACCGTACGTCTGTCCGGTGTGCAATGAAGCTTACATAGATGCTCGGACGCTACGGAAGCACATGACCAAGTTTCACAGGGACTACGTACCCTGCAAAATTATGCTGGAAAAAGATACTCTTCAGTTTCATAACCAAGGGACACAAGTGGAGCATGCAATCAGCATTTTAGCAGCAGACGTGCAGGAACAAGAAACAGAGATTAGTGTTGGTGGTGGTGCAATTGAGACTGTGGTAGTGACAGGAGAGACGCTTGAAACCATCGAAGCAGTTGCAGCTACTGAGGAATGTACCTCAGTCTCTACTCTTTCTGACCAAAGCATCATGCAGGTGGTAAATTACGTATTGGCGCAACAGCAAGGACAGAAATTGGCGGAAGCGACACAGGCCATCGAAACTGTAGAAGTAGAAGTGGCCCATGTTACAAAGACAGACTGAATACAGTATTTGAGAGAGCAAGAAGGGTGTGAGGTCTTATGATCTGTGAGAGCTAAGTATTTAGCTGGGTATCTGAGGTTTACAGTGATACCTATTTGCAAACAGTTAATCACCAGTACTGAACGTCTTGGTGATGAAATACTGCATCATGCATTACAGGGAAAAAGTTAAGATGCTTCAGTGTCAGCCAAGGCTTTGAAGGCAAAAATTTCTGCACTGACCATAGCTGTAAAAAAAAAAAAAAAAAAAAGTTGGAATAATAATGTTTACTGTGTCATGGAGTAAGTATCGTGCTGTAACTTTAAAAAAAAAAATGAAAAGAAAAAATATAAAGAGGCTGCACTGAAAAGCAGAAATGCACAGGTATTGGTAGATTTTTTTTTACTTTTGTTTTTATGTGCATTTCATAGTTTATGAGCAAATTATCTGTGTTGGATTCTGTCTGTTTACGCCCCAAGACAAGAGGATGGTAGGATGCTTCGTGCAGTGTGTGCTTTATGCAACATACAGAAAATCTGAGACTTTTTTCTTTAGGTAGATGCACCACTGGCAGTTAGTGAGTCCCAGTTTTGAAGAACTTATTTAAATTCCAGGTCAGTGGGTGGCAGGTCGAAGGTTCAGCAAAACACTGCAAAATGTTTTACGGATAATGGGTGGAGGTCCACTGAAGTCTGAGGAAGCAGTTCTCTGAGATGAATGGTGAATTTGAGTTGACCAGAGGGCAGCCCACTGCAGGGAGACTACTTAGAGGAGTAAACCTCTTTTTATTTGTAAGCGAGGAGCTTGCACTTCAGCCTCTGTGCACAACCATGTTTCATTTAATGATGTTTGGTTGCGTAAAGGAAGCTATTGCCGGCATTGTTGTATGTATCCAAATCAGGCAATGGCGTGATGAATGTTTCTAACTTTGCATTACATTTGATGCAGAAACTCTCAAATGTAAAAAATCTTAATGGCACACTTCTTTGGGAATATAAATATCCTGAAAAGTCCAGCAGTTACGGTCTGATCTTGCCTCGTGTCATGTTGAAAGCGGGAGCCTTGCTAATTCCCAAATGGGACACGTAGCAATATCAGGACAGAGAACTATGAAAATCTTAGTATGGGGTAAAAATTAATTTTTTCTGAAAATAACAAAGTCTCCAGAAGACCTTATTACTGCTGCTGTAAGAAAATACTTCTAGGGCAAGCTAATTCCTGATGTTACACCATGGAAAAATTCTGACTAGGTTTTCCTGCAACTAAGCATGAACCAGCCATGCTTGGCCCAGGTTTAAATGTCTCTGATTTTATACCATGAACAGTGCACGTGTTAATCTGTACAAGCTGTGGGTTCTTTCATTTGTTTGGGTTTTGGGTTTTTTTTTTTTGTTTTGTTTTGTTTTTTAAGCAAGAAACATGTCTGTCGAGGTAACTGAATGTGCTGTGCACATGAACAATCAGAACTGTATTCTTTAAATTGTTCTCAGTCTATAGTATTATCAAATGTCTCCCAACTTTGACAGCAGCAAGATATCCAAGGAGACAGAAGCCAGTAATATTGCCAAGTAAACCTCGTAAATGAAGTTACATGCATTTAACTCTGTGCTACCTGAGAAACAGATCCACCTAACAAAATTTAAGCAAAATCTGTGACAAAGTAACCACCTCATTTGAAATAGTATTTCTACCTTTCATCTTATTTAACTATTTGAGTATCTGTCTACTAAGTTACAGAATGGACTGTTCTTTTTATACTTTGCAAGCATGTAGATAAGCAGTTGTTGAAATTTTTTTAAGCAACATGTCGTTTGAGTTCCTGCCTCAGAATTAATCTGTAGATGACTATTTCAAAGGTCAAGGTCTTCCTGCAGAGAAGTAATGCAGTTAGTTATACATCCTGCAGCCCTTTAAAATTACCAAATTAAGTAAAACTAAAATGAACACTTAATACTGCTAGCTGTAACTCTTGAATTTTTGTATGGTCGAGAATCTGGAGATAGCCATTCTGCTTAAAATTGAAATACTGCCATTATGATGGGAAAAGATTTAAAAGAACGCTAGGTAAACTTTGAAATTTACTTCCATGTTTGTATCTTACAAATAATCATGTATTGTTAAAGTGAGGAAATGTTAAAGGAAAAATAGCTGTAAATAGTGCTAGAACATTATTTGTATATTTAGTGTGTTACCTTACAAAAAGAATATTACCAGCACCTCAGTTTAATCTTTGGTGCATTTATTTTTTGCCCAACCTATGGAAGGGACGGAAGTGAATCTGAACTTCAGAGCCTTGTTACCCAATGTAAAAATACTTTAACTGGCTTGATGGCCTACCATTTAAAAATAAAAACGAACCAACCAACCAACAAAATCACAGAAAGTTGTTTTCTAAACAAGACTCAGCCAGGAACATCAAAGCTGGATGTTGCAGCACCCTTTTCCTAACATCCTGTGCCTTACCTTTTCAGAAAGGCATGAGGTCAGTAGGGAGTGTCACTCTTAGCTTTGCTATTCCCGTATGCGTGAAGCTGCCTGATGTTTTTCTTTAGATTTCAGCTCTTAATTTAAGATGTTCACTACTCTTCTGCAATCTATTTAAAGTCAAACTGCAAATAGGTAGTTGATATTATTTAATTTGATTTTTTTTAAATAATGTTCATGAAAAGTGTTCATTTATAAAGTATTTCAAGTGAATTCCTGTACATAATGAATTTGATCTGTACATTCTGCTGTTTTTATTTAGTGTTAGATGTATAAAGTTATGTTTATTTCTGTCATTAAATAAACTGAGCTTTGCCATTAATTATTCTTTCAAGTAACACTTTTTTTCAGGGGACAAAAATAAGTGTTCAAGAATTATTTATTCCTTTTCAGCATTTAGCCTTACTTATGTACATAGATATCTGGTAATGCCTATTTTTTTTTTTTTTTAATTTTTGCTCAAGTCTTGAAGAATTAACTTGTATGAGGAAAGGAAACCCACTGCCCTCCTAAATTGTGTCAGAACATGGTTATACGAGAGCACAGCATATCTTTATACTGAAATCACTTTGGCTGCAAGAGCTCTTGGTGGATGAGGCATCTGCTCAGCCCCCCAAATACCCAGCTGTAACCATTTTAGTTTGTTTCAGAGGTTCTTTCTCTTGACTTGGTTTTCCGTACAGTAATTCCACCCAGAAGCAAGCATCACACAGCACTTCTGTCTTGGCCTCCGTTCTGGGACGAGTATTTGAACACAAGGCTTGTGGCTTAGAAGTTGTCCTCCAGTGTCACTCTCCTGGCTGAAGGCAACTCCTGGTCTGGGAACAGTGTCCTGCACCTTGCCCTTTGCTGTTAGAGCAAGTTCCAGGCAACGTTGCAGAAAGGCTGATTACTTTTTGTGGTTCATCCTCATTCCTAGGGGAAATGCTAGGAGCGTTTTAGTCTATCAATCAACTCTTTTGTGAGCCCATATAGGTAAGCAAGCTAAGTGGGAAGTAGGTAATTAAATAAAACCAGGGGTTTCAAAAGGCCAAGTGCTGAAGAAGTAATACAGCCTACCATTGAACAACTACTGCTCAACAGGGCAGCAATTATAGCTGAAAACCAGCAAAGTGATGTGTGGATAATTTCCCCCCCGCTTTTGTTTTCACTGGAGCTGGCTGTTGATTCCTGGCTGTTGAAGAGCAAGCCATGGATTTCTACGGCCCTGGAACTGTGTATGCGTTTAATACGGTAACATTCAGAAGCCAGTCTTACAGCTGCTGATGATGATGTGATGGGAACCTAGCACCTCTCAAGCAGTTCTTTGCTGACCACAACTGAAGGTGAGAGGCCCCAGGTCACTTGGTTGCCACCATCAGGCACCGGGGAATATGCTGACAAGTCTACTGTGACTTTGAAGGGACTTTTCAGAAAGTTAACAGTTTGCCTTGCACCCCTGTGAAAGTTCTGTCCTGCGGGCAGTATTTCTTGTCTTAGTTGAAGAGCCTTCCCTTGCAGATGGTAACACCAGTGTTAACTTACTCAGTGCTTTTAGATGTGTAGTAGCCCAAGCTTTTTTTATCACAAGACCATGTTAAACAAGCATCTGAGTACAAAAATAAAGCACAGCCTAAGGTACTCGCTAGTTTTGCAATTACTCTTTCCACTGCTGTATTTGGTGCCTGCAATTCTATACAGTAGAAGCTGGTGTACATAAGAACGTGAAAGGCGAGCACAGTTACACTTCTTTCACAAAAGCAAAGGTAGAATAATGATTTTTATAACAAGCTACTGAGCATCAGCCAACACTTTATATGCAACTATGTTTACAAATTATGGGAAGCTGCGGGAGAAAAGGAGAGATAGTTATGCTTGTATTACGACTTGCATTACCTTGGATTAATAAACTTGCACTGCGAGGAAAATAAACATAGGCTTATGACATCAAGTTTCAGTGGAGCTCTTGCTACAGAACCACAAACGCTTTATTTGTGCATCTGTCTCATCAGAAAATCCAATCCCAAGAACCAAATTTAAGAACTATGTCACCAGATGAGCAAATAAAAAAATACATCCTCTAATTGCTAGCTGTGACAGTCTCTGCCACGCTTACCTACTGTACCTAGACTAAAGGGTAGCTGGCATATTCCTATCTATACTGCGAAAGGTGCCACTGTACTGTAAAGTCTGAAGCTTGCTTTGGTAAGTAAATCTTGCTTGGACTCCCACCACTCCAGACTTTTAAATGGAAGTTCATAAACAGAAATTTAACACGCTATATAGAGTTCAAGTGTAACAGTTCATGTTTCAGGCTTTTAATTCTGCAGATAACTATGCATCTGCCCTGAGGCAATGGCTCCAAATTGTTAAACACAAGCAGCTTTCCTAAGTAAGCACTATATAGCTTTTAAGATTACAATTATTCTAATATATCAAAATTAGAGAACAGTAGGAGATCCCTTCGTTAACAGAAGAAATAAGGAAGGTGCCAACAGCATAAAGTAAAGATGCAAATTGTTAACTATCCAATTTTTATGGTGTTCTGGTGTCTCTTGGCAGAACGAGACAAATAACGGTGATTTTAGAACATTACCTTCCTTTCTGTAGATTAAGGGCAGAACTACTCATCATTTCTCAATTTACAATTTTATAATGAATTTTAAAAAAACTCAATCTTTTTGCAGAACACCTTTTAAGGCTACTAACTATGCAGATACAAAGCCTTCTTGAAATTCTGTTGCTTCTCCAAACAGATTTATCATCTTAGCTTACAGCGGCCTAGAAAGAGTTTTAATTACACCGCCGATTTCCAACAGTTTAAAACCTCTTCAGGAAGCAGAAGTCACCATTTTGTCAAAAGCAGACCTTCTCTCCCAGTCTCCTCACAACGAAAGCTTTGGTAAAGCCACTCGCAGCACACAGAACTCAGCAGAGTTGCATGGGTTCTGACAAAGAGACGCTCTACAAATCTGGCAGACGCAGAGATCAAGCACAACAGGCCTGAAGGTAGCAGTGGCTGCTTCCGTGGTGGTCAGATTAGGACATGGGGGTTGGTTTTGTCAAAATTGGCTGAATACCATAACTTGGTCATCTACAACATGGGAGTAACCCCATAAAATAGCATCCATCAGTTTATCTTACAGACAGACTGGTTGGGTACTTCTTTCTGCTGGTAAAATACAGATACTAAGAATCTGGACAGTCCACCTCCTACGCTTTTAAAGAAATTAAGTTAGGTGTGTAAGGGGCTACACCCAGGATTGCCTGAAACACTGCCACTAGT
This sequence comes from Chlamydotis macqueenii, assembly GCF_036417535.1. Lineage (NCBI taxonomy): Eukaryota > Metazoa > Chordata > Aves > Otidiformes > Otididae > Chlamydotis > Chlamydotis macqueenii. The sequence continues at coordinate 94,659,394 of NC_141556.1, read as the reverse complement.
AGTTGACTGCACATTTTTGTTTTGTTTTTCAGTTATCACTAGTATAACAATAGTTATCATTAGACGAGTTTGGATTGGTTCACAACACAGCAGGCTCAAGAGTGGCCATGCTGCAGGGTAGCACAGAGAAGGTTACTGAATAACTACTTCTATGTTCTTGAATGTTTTGCAAGCTGCTCAGGTGCTAGGTCAAGCTCTACTGCTCAGCAAGCACAAGCCTTCTGAGAAAACTCTGATAGTTACACGGATAGACATTTCAACCACTGATAGGTATACATACCCTGCTACAACAAGCAGCTAAAGGTCTCAGCATATCTCCTGGAAGCACTTGATAGCTAAATCAGGTAGTTTACCATGAGTTTTAGGATTCCTGAATATTCTTAGAAAAAGAACAAAAAAATAACACATGCATGCCCCGAGACTATCTTCATGCGAAACCCTGACTGTGATAAAAAAAGCCTAGAACTTCAGGTGAAGTTCGAGCTAACATTTGCCTCGACAATACTTCTCAGACCAGTTATTTCCTGCAAGCATCAGACATTAAACGCCAGCAGACACCCTCGTAGCAACAAGATCAAGCTTGTTAGGCACTCATTCCTGAGTGAGTTTAGGCCATCCTGATCAATTCTCTTCCCTGAAACACTGAGAAGGAACAGAACTCATACATCCCAGTGAGGCAGGATCTCTGCTCACCTTCAGCTGAGATCTAGAAGCTGCTGCAGTCTCTCACAAGGTCTAGGATTACATTTATTAACCATGGGAGTAAGTAAGATAAATATAGCTTTTGCGCTCTCACTTGCATGGAAGGTATTTCCTAGTGTGTCCGCTGTTCTGCCTAGCAATTTCCTAAAGGATTTTGAAGTTCCAGAAAATTCTGCCGAAATCAATGTCTACTTCAGCCAAAGATGCGGAAGACTGTTGGGCGGCAGGTTAACTCAAAACAAATAGGTCTCTAAGTCATCCTGTCTTTCTTACTCAAAGTTCCCTTTTGCTTTTTCCTAATACAAGTGACCGAGACAGTATCAAGTAACTACTAAGGAGTAAGATAAAATAAGTAGTTATTCACTGTGAATTAGTACTATCTTAAAGGGATTTATTTTGACAAACGTAACCACATGTAATAAAAATAAGTGAAAAGTAAATGCTTCATTTTGCCTTGCTTAGTTCCAGTAATGCCCAAATCAGTTTTGTAAGCCCTGAAAGTGTGTTTTGTTTTGTTTCAAATAAATCAAAGATTTCTGCTATAGAAAAAAAAATAATGTATACGTTTTTATGTTACGTTTATAACAAGGCTTTTAAAGAAAATAGTTACAGGTATTCAACTGCATCAGAATTCAAAAGAAAAAAGATTACACATACAATACAAAAATACAAAAAAAAATATTTTTTAGAACTTACAAACTCAAAAGTCTAAGTGGTCAGATCTTTCCTAATATACTAAAAAAAAAAAAAATACACTTCAAGATGCACTTTCCTTTCTGCACTCGCAGGTTCAACTTTAGTATGAAGAAAGGTTTTGGAGGCAGGATGAAAGTAATTAACATATTGAATCCTACAACCAATTCCAGGCTGAAATTAATTTAGTGGTCAACACTATCAGGCATTTGAGTTTAAAAACAACCTTATGTTTGTTTGGGGGGTGGGGGTGGTGTTGCTGACGTTGCTGTTGATAACACTGTTTAACCAGTTCTGGTAGTAAAATGTTTTAAAAATATGCAATCTAAATTTGACTGAAATCTAGACAGTCATTACTAGGTTTGAAATCCTACAGTGCTGTTTTGTAGTATGAACACTAGGAAATTGAACTGACCAGACTCATGTAATTGTTGAAAATTACTGCAAAAGGCAAACAGGTAGGAAACGGTGGAGTTTTGTATCTGAAGTCGACACTTGTTAGAAGCATTAGAACTGCAAATACAGTGGTGTTCTTTAACCTGATAGGGTCCACCGAAGTCACAGGCATCAAGGTATTTTGTTTTAAATGGCAGGACAGGGAAAGTGCATCTTAGATTTTTCATACTTAAGCAGTGAGTTACCAATTTTTGGTGTGGCTTTTATTCCTTCTAGGCAGAGTAAAGAAAAATATTTCAACCAAATGTGAAGCTTAATGTACATTAGCTTGTCTTTTTGGTGGCGGCTTTTGTGTACCACAAGGAAATGCTAACAAGTACTACTCAAGGCTAATGATTTAAGAGGAGCACACTGAAAATACTGATTTACCTTTGTAGTGAATATTCTTTACAGACTGTATCTAATATACAGACAAGGCCCATTTCCTTAGGATGAAACAGGCTACAGAAGGCTACACATCCTACATAAAGTTTTAAACAAAATTAGAACTAAGTTACCAGAGCCACTCAGAGCAACATAACTCCTAGTTTGCAGAGACTTAACAAAAGGTGACTGCAGGGAGAAAAAAAAATAATCCAGGTTCTTATTATTTCCTGCATAAATTTAAATTCAAATTAATAGTCCAGTAACACTTTTAGCACAAGACAATGCTCACTCTTTAACAGTATTCCTAGGAGTCAACTGTTTCTCCTGTTACGAAGAGGGAGCCAGAAGTAAGAATGCAAGAGCATTCAATGTTAATCCAATTAAAGAGACAGTAACCTTTTTCATCCACCTTAATCACTGACCAAATTAAAAAAAAAAAAAAAAAAAAATCTTAAAAAGGTACCACTCCAATTTCTTTATTATCTGTAACCTTTTGAAACTAATCACATGGAACTACAAAATTAGCAAATGCCTTGAAATCTGTATACAAAACATAAATTACCTCTAATTTCAAACTCAGTATTAGTGTACCACTCAAAATCTTAAAAAAGTGGCTCCAAAGATAGTCTTACATCATTCTTAAAAAAGGAAACTGTTCCTTTAATGTTACACCCTCCCCTCCCCCAAACACCCAACTCTCAATCCACATCATTTAGTTATTTTCTTGGTCATGGACATTTCCAAGATGAGATTTAATATTTCGTTCCCATAGCTTCTGGTTGTCAGAAAACCCATGCTTTCCTTTATTGAAGGAATTTGGTCCTGCTGAGGTTGGTGTATCCCTGTGAAAAGCAGAACAAGACCAGTTGAGAACATCAGCTCACCTACAGTAGTTTGTGCAACGTGACACTGAAAACACCAATTTCTCAGCTAACCTGTCGCCAGAAACTACCACACATTTCTTGCCATTACATCGGGAGTCCTCACTATTAGCAACTGTAAACTGGCCAAAGAATCCACCTCTCTGTAGCATATCAAGACAGAGTGATGAGATGGGGCAGCAAAGGAGGTGGGAGTGGCAGTAACTGCTGCCAGCTGTGAAGAATTTTTTGCAAGGGCTATAAAATTGAGGATCCAAATTTGCTACTGGAGGAAAAAAAAACAAAACAAAACAAAAAACCACTAAACAGTTGTGAGTCTCCAGGGGACTGACTTTAAAAGCAGTCTATCATTATAAGCATCTTTAAAATACACATGCTCAAAACTCATCCCTAATTTAAGTGAAGCCTCTTCTGAAAACATCCCTATTTATTTTAGTATTGGCCCCATATTGTCTCAAATCTGTGGCAAGCAGAAGAATTATATATATTTGTTTTACAAGTAAACAAACTATTCTTTGTCTCTCTGAAAGAGATTATTCTCATCTTCCCTGTGCATGGGAGTTTAAAAATCTGACCAGACTACCCTACTTCAGAGCAACTTATAAAATGAAGAACTAGAAAGATAAAAAGTTTAACAACAAGCAGGAACTCCCAGCTCCTACCTCTAAGAAGAAAATTAGCTTCTATTTAATATAGAATCAATTTCTTCATCAGAAAGAAGGCAAATAAAACTCAGATGCAAATGTCAATGTACTACTTTTAACCTACAGCTGAAACATTTGAAAATATCTGTATTAAAATTTTCTTGTTTCTGGAGAAAAACTTTCTGAACCTATTCTACCTTCCTATAGTTCTAAACCATCTGCAAAATCTGACCTGTGCTAGAGGAGGCATTCTCACGCACACACCCTTCTCCAAACCAGAGTTAAAAGCTGACCTACCTTCCAATGTTCTTCATGCGCATCTTGGCTTCTGGAGGCATTTCTTCTGGTTCACTCTGCAGAGAGAAAGGAGGTTTGAGTGTGATTGGGAGCTATCTTTCAAACACCCGACAAGATGAAGTATGGACTACAGCCCTATAGGAAAGCAAAGTGACTTAGGACAAAACAGAGGTTCTACAAGGTTACAGAAAGAAATACAAAATCCTTTTTCCACTTCTATGTAAGAAGGAGCAGTAACACAACAATAAAATATTTAGCAAACCAGAAGCAGCACAACTGTTCACCTCAACAAGCCACCATTAATCCAAATTACCTTGTGCATCTCATTTTCAGGGAAAAGTTATCAGCACTCTCTTGAACCAACACAGAGCTAGAAAGTTGAACACTCTTAAATAGAAACATAAGAGATGTTTCTAGGTTGAAAATCCCTGACATTTAAGTAAAGAACCTTAAATGACCTACTCTCTCTGCCTAACTCTAACCCACACCAATGGTACTTTAAGTTGTGTTGATCATTGGCTTATTACTCACATCTTCATCTTCATTGAAAGCTGCTGCTACAGAAAGGGTTTTTGGAGCAAGGGTTGGAACAGGCTCTTTAGGCTTCTGAAAAAGACCAAATGCACAAGTAAAGTAAGTCTACTAACTCAAGCTACTCCTGCTATTTTAAACATTTTGGTAAAATTAAGTCAAACATCTTCACTGAAACGGGCAATAAGGAGGAAAAGCGTTTTTGTTTTAATCAAGCAGATAAAGGTTTCTCCCTAATGAAAACGGAAAATGGCTGCTCATTTGTGTGAGATACGCTCTGAAAAGCAAGCCAAGTCCTCTCATATTACAACTCCCCACAAGCAAGTCTTAACTTTCTAGCACACTGAAGGGGTATGCAGCCACTGGTGCATGACATGAACAATTAAATCAGAACCTGAATAAGTTGTGGTATTCAAAATTTTACTATGTCACTGCTCCCATTACTGTTTTGGAGTATTCTTATCCATCAATGCCAGCAAGACGAGCATGTTTATGTTCTCGTCTTTTAACAACATAACAGCTTTCTGGCATAAAACAAGTCAATAATTTTAAACTAGCGTCAGTGTGCATTGCACAGTTTGATTAATATAAGGCTCCTTTAAAAAGTATTATTTTGATTTCTAGTAAATACCTTCCTCTGTTTTAAGTGTAAGAAGGTATCAAACTCACAACTGTGATACCTAATACAGCAGAGATAGCAAAAGTAACTTTGAGACCACTAAGAAAGCACTGACTCATCAGTTACAGTTTGCTTCTACAGTACTACCCATTATCTGAATCAATCATATACAGTGCTTCCTCCATTTTGACTTTATCGGTGATTATTTCATATACACTCATAGTTTCGAAGCTGGTACTGCAGCAGAGTCCCTGTGCGACTGCCCACAGCTATTCCTCACCAATAGTGTATAACGTACAAATACTGTGCTATTTTTTAAAGCATCAGCTCCACAGAAATGGGTAACATACTAAGGGAGTAAAAATTACAAAAAAAAGAAACAGGGTAAGTTTCAGCACTGTCAGTCACCCACTAAATTCAGTGAGCCGGAAATCCTGAGCCAAATTTATTGCCACTGAAAGTATCTTTCTACTTGAGAAATCAGAGCTTGCTAGCGGCTCAGAGAAAGCAGCTTTGTCAATTTTTCTGAAGTCTGAGATGACCTGATTGCATTTATATGCTGCCAAGCCACATCTCCCTCCCATTTCAAAATAACAGAGCACTCTTTTCATCTTTTGCAGATCTGTAAAATGCTGGCATTGCAGGTGCAAGCCTTTCATGACTACAGTTTGAATTTAATCCAGATAAGGATTTATAATGTATCCATCACAGGGATACGTGGGAAGTATAAATGAACCGTATCAAACGGAGAGACAGCATCTGGCTTGTCCTTGCCCAAGCTAGTAGAGGACTATTTTGGTAGTAAAGAGAAGCATCAGATTCACATTTGAAAAAGCACAAGGATACCTTGTACTGGACAATAAAGGTGATCAGAATTCTTAGAAATCTATGCATATAGTACAAACAAATCATACTGACCTTGCAAAGAACCCACAAAGTCATGAAAAATGAACTATACTTCCCTATGCTTTGGAGTGAAAGATGATCTATGAAGCCATCTAAGAAAGTACTTGCTTTCTTGTAGCTTTAAGCAGCCTATGCAACAGAGCTCCCAGCACTCATTTCAAAGTAGCTTGAGTAGTTTTAACAAGCCTGCTCATTTCCCTCAGGAAATTATTCCAGACTTATTAAATCTCATTACAAAATTATTCTGTATGTTCAGAGATCTACAGTTTATTGCAATCAAGTGTTATGATTCCTAAGACACATGACCTGGCATTAATCACCCTGAAGTATTTACACATTTACATGCACAACTAGCTGACCCCACAATGCTTTCTTAAAGTTTATCCAAGTTACCCTTATGTAATTCAAGGCTTTCCTTTTGCAAGGAAGCCTCCCCAAAGTACTTCCCCCTTTGCCCCACTTTCGCTAAAATTAAAAGCCCTCAGATAACTTACATTTGCTCCTAGTTTGATGGATATTGCAGATGTCTTCTTTGCTGTCTGACTGCCTATGGAAAATCCAAACTTGGACATTTTGGCAGGAGCAGGTTTTGTGGTGAAGTCTTCAGCTTCTTCATTAGCTGCCCGTTTCTCTGCGCTGCGACTCGAACTTTCTCCTCCATTACTGGAAGAAACAGTCTTAGTTTTCACAGGTTTTTCTGCCTCTTCTTCAGGTCCTGGTGAAGTCGAAACAACTTACCAAGATGAGCTATTTTTACTGAGCAGATTGATGGGAGCAGCAACCTCAAAAAGCATTATACTTTGGGTGCAATAGGTAAGGTGTTTTTAGTGACAGCAGTTTCCACCAATGTACATTTAGTGGACAGCAAAAACATAAAGAGGAGAAGAAACTGCAAGCACTCCACTACTTGTAAAGAACTTCTTGTTTACGAGCCAGGAAAACAATCTTGAAGCACCATCTCTTTATTTAGTATGAAAGTCAAAGTTCATGTAGTAAATTAAATGTAGGTCACTAAATCTTTTTACAGTTTAAGTTGCCACAGATAAGCTTTCATAATTGGAATCCCAATTCCAAACCTAGAGTAGATAATCTAAGTTAAAATTAATTCTACTAAATTTCTACAAAAACATGTCCATGCCAGTTTCTAGGCTTGTCTGGCACAACTCTAAAATCATGGAAGTGACTACAGTGAATCCAGCTGTCTCAAGTCACTGCTTGTCCGCATCTCATCTGTAACATATCTGCCAAGCTCTGCTTGAGGAAGGAATCAGCAGTAGAAAAACATATATATATATATAGAGAGAGAGAGAGACTTCATCTTTTCTGGTTTTGCAGAAAATCATGAAAACATAGCAGCTGAACAATGATCCACAGAGAAAAAGCACTCAAACCACATTTTCATTCCTATACACTTCTTCAGCTACACCAAGAGACAAAGGTGTCCTTGGAAAACTTGTACTGAACACAGTAAATGCTTTAGCAAAAACACATCTCTCTGCTGCTGCAATAAGCGAATCACTGCAGTAGCAAAAGGTAAAAAAAAAAAAAAAACTCCACGCACTGGGGAGTGAGTAGGAAACTGCTCATACTATCAGTCTAAGAAAAACTGGAGCTAGCACCAGTTCCCCACTATATCAAGTGGAGAACAGGACCCTCCACGCACAGCAAATTCAGACCATTGAGGAAGAAAGCTCTCTGCACTGCTCTCTAACAGCAAAAAGCTATTAAATAAGATAGAGCAATGGGACAGAAGCTAGTCTGAACTGGGGGTCAACAACATTGTAGCTCTGAGAAAAAAAGGAAGCAAACAACATCAGGAGAAAGAAAAAATAGGGACATCATCTATATATATTTTTCTGCTATTTCCCAAATCATAAGCAGCAGAATATACCCCCTCTACTCCATTCTTCTAGCTATCAAGATAATAAGTGACCGGAACAAAAATGAATTTAATATTCACCTTTGGAAACATGGCAGATCACCCCCCCACCCTCCCCCAAACTAATAACTTTAATCAATCTCACTCTATTAAAAAAATAGTACTAATCTGCACCACTAGAAATTTGACCTAGAAAGATGAGATATAAAAGTGACAAACAAAGGAGAAAAAGAGAAACAACAAAAATTTACACAGTGACCTTGGGTACTGGTTGTTGTCTTAGCACAGTTTTACAAACAGCAGTCTGCAAGGTTATGAGAAGCTTGTTACAGCTCATTCACGAAATCACATTAAACAGATCATGCAACTACGAGTCCAGTCCAGGTACATTATAGACTGTAAGGTGATTTGAGGATAGGTAGAAGATTTATTAGCCTTACAAGTGTTGGAACTATGGGCCTAAAAGTCCTGTTTTCCGTAAGATACACAATCCACAGCAGCTCAAATCTCAGGGCTCACAGGAACAGTCCAGGCTCCTAAGCTAATGCTAGCTTGAAGCTAATTACACCACAGATTGCTTCTTTGCCTGCAAATTCTAGAATACTGCTAAGCATAAGATGAAGCCTAACACTATCTACCCACAACTGTTTTCTCACCAAAATATTAAATAGTTTCTCTCTTAAAATTAGCTCCTACCATCACTGCATTCTGCATGCTACCTCTACTAGGCTCCACTTTGGATGAACTGTAGCCTGCTGAAAGAAATACTTGCTGAAGGAGCTATAAAGGGCATAGGACAATTGGGATAGGATGGGAGTGAGTGGTTGTGCTGTTCTATTTCCACAGGAAACGGTTAGAAATTCAGATGTATACTATCCATTAAACAGGTCTCCCACCACCCATGCCAATGCTTATATATTTTCCAAGACATTAAGGCTTCGTTATTATTTCCTAGAGATCTCAAGGTGGTCATACTTCACCTACAGAAAACAACAGTAGTATTTCAAAAACTAGTCTGACCAGTGATCTTTTCACGGATCACTGCAATAAAAAGCTGTCCTACTTCACAGATGAGTTTTTCTCAGAGTATCAACAAGCTACGCAAGTGAACAACTTCCACTACCTAGGTAGCTTAAGTGACAAGACTGACAGTGCTAACTGCACACCATTTCAGGATGTCTTGCCCCTGAGAATTGGTGGTGCTGGGAAAAAAAAACAGTCACAACTAATTAACTTTAAGGTAAACTCTCCACTGACCTTGGGAAAAGCTAAAGATTAAATTGCTTCCAAAAATCACCAGGAAGTAACTATCCTTCCTTAGGGGTAATGTACCATAATTCATTAGATCACGTTCCATCACACAAGATGGTACGGATAACTGCCATACTGACGCTGCCCAGTTATTGTATTACTAACACGGGGGGTGGGGGGAGGAACAAAAAAAAAAAACTCCAACCAACCAAAAAAAAAAAAAAAAAAAAAAAAACCAAAACAAAACAATGGAAAACCAAGACTCAAGGAACTAGGTAAAAATCAGGTATTACTGTTAATACTTAGCGATTATAAGAAATAACATTCACTGTTGAAGTTATCCTAATTGGTTTACAAGCTTAATTTAATCTTTCAACAGATCAAACAAATGTCTTCTGCCTACAGATATACTTAAACAAAAAACCAGGACAGGGAAGCTTTATCTTTTAGCTTTGCAAATAAATTATCTTCTCAATTTTAAGTCAGGGGGAAAAGAAAGAAACATATGATTAAAAATTTCAGGAGAAGTGATAAGAAGTAGGAAAGAAGATAACAGGAACGTCCAAGTAATAATATAAATAATATAAAACCAAACAGAAAACTTGCAGATTGCTGCCAAACAAAAAAACCAAGATGCTTAAAACAGCTGATAAGGAAGATTCACTGTCATGAAAAGGTACCACAGCTGTTAAAAGCTAATCTTTGAAGTGTTTTCTTCACCCTTGCCAGCATTAAGTTAAATTTCTCTCAATACACGGCAGAACTATTCTGCGCATTTTTTTAGAGAAAGAAATAATGCATTTACGTGGGCAAGGAGAAGCTATTACATTTTTTAAAAGCTGCTGCAAGGCTGAGGCTAACCCTCCGGCGCGAGGAGAGCGGGTCCAGACCGCGGCCTCTCCTCCAGCGCGGCCCCCTCAGGCTCGGGCCGCCCCCTCTACCCGCAGGGCCGGGCACCGCCCGGCCTGGCCCAGGCCTGCCCGGCCGCAGGCGGCTCCCCCGGACCTTCCCCCCCCCGCCCCAGGGGACCGGCCTAGGCCCCCTGCCCACCCCGCAGCTACGCGGCGAGAGGCGCTACGTGTTCACCTCCTCCGGGCTGCGGCCGCTTCGCCTTCTCCCCCTCAGCTCTGCCGTCCGCCATTTTCCCCCGCCTCCACCTCCCGCGCTGCGCATGCGCCCCGCCCGGCCGCGGCTCTTCCACCCTCCTCGGCCCTCCCCCGACCATAGAGAAACCGCGGGCGGAGGCCAGAGCGACCACACTGACCCCGCCTTCCCCGGCGCAGCGGGAATGACGTACCCGGAAGCGTCACCTATCGAGCCGGCAGGGAGGGCGGGAAAGCTTCGAGTGACGTTGTTCTGACGCGCTTCCGGCGGGTAGGCTGGGGCGCGAAAGGGGCGTGACGCGGGGCTGCGCACGCGGGCAGGCGGGCCAGGCTGGCGGGTGAACGTCACCCCCACCGGTTCCCGGCCCCGATGTCACACGCAGAACCCCGCGTCACGGGTGTTCGGAAGAATCACGTCCACGCACAGCGCCGCCGGCTCACTGGCACGGCCCCCCCACCCCGCCCCCGCCAGTGCTGGAAAAAATACCATCCCTGTTTCACCGCCGTGAGCTCACGTGAGCAATGACGCCATATTTCCCCTCTCCCAAGTGCAAACCGGTTCACGAAGAGGCCGCGTTTTCGCCGAGAAACGGCAAATGCCAAGAGGCGCACCCCAGCAGCGCACGGCGCCCATGCCGGCTCTTCCTCAGGCGAGGAAAAAGAGGGGCGGCCGCACGCTCGCGCAGCCGGTCCGTCACCGACTGCTGGGGCAGTCACTGGCCTAAATCAGAAAGATTTAAGCACCTGTAAAGGCGCCGAGAAATCCCTCCTCCTACAGTCAGCAGAACAACGCCCCGACTGCAGCTCCGCAGCCGGAAGGCGGGCTGTCATGGGGAGACCTGTCAATAAATCTTCAGCTGTGAGAAATTTTAAAAGGCTCTCCACTTCTGGATGTACTGCTGATCAAAGCGCCAGCACTTGGGGAACTCCGCACTACACGGACTGACAACACGAGCACTCAGGGATAAAAGTCTTACACAGAAGCACATGAGGTGTTTTTTGGCAGGGTCAAGAAAAGTTTGGATTATTCCTTCCTTGTTCCTTGATTCGTGACAGATAGAACACTCAGAAACCAACTGTGCAACTCCCTAGGCTCATGCCAGGTTTTAACCATGTGCTTTTCGTTTAGTTATCAGAAGTCAATTCATCTACATCCTCAAAAGAGGATCAAGGGGAAAGGGGAGAAGGTCTCTTCCACTTCATCTTAGCTAACCTCTTAGAAGACGACTGCAGGTGGCCTCCACCCTTTGCAAACCCAAAGCCCTGAGGTGCCCCTGACGAACCACCTTTACATTCCGTTACAATCACTCTTGGCCCAGCATGACTCAACTGAACAGATTTATATTCTTTGTACAGAGCAATTGTTTGAAACCGATTATCTCATTTCTGTTACATAATTTCAATAATGTGTGTCAAACAGCTGGAATACTAAGGTAAAAAAAAAAAAAAAATCCCTAACAACAGTTCTTTCAAACTCAACCAACAAAGGCATTTTTAGAGATAAAGAGCTGAATACAGTTCCAGAAGTCCCAAGAAACTGGAGCATTCCCAGGCACAGTTTGCCCGTAATAAATCATTGTCTTCCCCATCATTTTACTTTTGCGTTCGCTTCTTAGAGTAGTTCTTGGCAAATTGTTTTCGTACGTCTTCCTGCCTCTTTCCAAGTTTAAGTGTGTTCATCAGGTTTAAAGTCTTTTTCAGTTCATGCACAGGCTTGCTTATAAAGCCACAAAATTTCCTTTTCGGCACAAATTCCAGAGCCTTCTTCCAGTCTCCGGTATCTTTCAAGGTTAATAAAATATGCATCATTTGATCCAGTGTGAGATTTTTGGCACCAGTATTCCACAGCAAGTACTTCTCCAGCGGAAGGGCTGCAGTCTCCAGCCCCAATCGCTTTGCCCGTGCTAGAGAGACTCCTGTTTTTATGCTCCTGTCAACCATTGAGCCGACAATATAGATTTTATCGTGGTCGAATGTTTTCATCACTTTGGGAGAATCAGCAGTGAGATAGATAAGCTTATCCTTTGGAAAGACGTCTGTGTAGCACTGGTCTGTCACAGTGATAAGCAATTTGCCCCATGCCTCTCTATAATGCTTGATAAATTCCTTATGATAGAGGCTGTCCTCTTTGAAGTTACAGAAGTGGATGTGGAACGGATCCAGAGATCTTCGGTTGCAGCCTTCACTTAGTACTAACTGCCTCACTGTATTTGCGACTTCTCGGACGGACATGTCTTTTTCGTAAGACATGTCAAATACCAGAGGCTGGCCAAAGATCATAGACTGAGCGACCCTCCAATTGTACGCTCTGTCCATACAGTTGGCCCACAAACATATGAACGAATTCCTTTTGGTCTCAGTTTTAGCAGTTTGCTCTTCTGTTTCCAGCCTCCTTTCCCTTTTCTCTTCCATCTTTCTTTTGTCGCTTTTCTTGTGAAGTTCTTTGACATGCAAATATTTCAAATACTTCTTTTTGGCTGACTTGGAAGGACATTCCACAAAGGTTTTTAGCTGTTCTTCACTGATGTTTTCTGGAACTGATCTGCCAGCTAGTCTCCACATCTCCAAAAGCTCACGTGCAGCAGCCAAAGTGGAAAGCTCCTTATGCTCAGAGACCGTCTCACTGACTTCTTGCAACCCAGACTTCATTACCTTCTTCCACGCATCTAAATCTAGTTTTTCTGAGGGATTGCATGAATTGTCCTGCTTCAGGCAAGGTGATAAACTCAGAGTTCTACTGAGAGGAAACAAATCCTTTCTCATCCCATGTTGTACAGCAAATGGAAGGACAGAACTTCTTACAATTTTCCTCAGAAGCACGTTAGCAGACTGCATACTTAGACATGTGCTGTGTTCATACACTTATCTGCAAAACACCAATAAGAGGGGAAAATAACTTGTCAGAAATCGTGAAGAAAACAAAGATTTTCATCCTTAGTAACACTGACAGACGATAACTCACTTCTTGGAGAATACTAGAAATTCCTACTTCCACTATTGCTTTTCTACTGTTTTCTAAATAAAAGCAGTGTATGCGGCACTGTTGTGAATAGACACAGTTAGCTCTGCTGCTTAAACCAGCTACGCTTACCGCAATTCAAAGTGTGGTCAAACAACCTCTAAGTATTGTCTGAGATCTATTTAAATTGTCTGTATCATATGACAAACAAGAACCCTCGCAACCAAAGCAAGTAACGTCTTCTGGAACAACTTTGTATCAAGGAAGATTGCGTTTTTCTTTTTACCATTATATTTTGGGAAAGTTTTATTGGCAAACTTCAGTACTGAAGTTTTTCCTCTTGTATGCATTTCCACATTGAATTGGAACTACTGAAGCTACCAAAGAAAAACACCAAAAAATGTTCAATATTTTCCTTGTCCTATGCAAACCTACTTAAATAAAATCAGTGAAGTTTCAAGTGTTTGAGAAAACATGATTTGGCCAAAATATAAAAATTAGCCTCAAATTTTAAAATCAAAATTCATAATCTCCCTAATAACTCTCCACCTGAAAACAGCTTGATATACAGAAGAACAAGTTATATCTAATTTTGGAGTTTATATATATATACACACACCTGCCCAGATAAAAAGCCACAGAAAGAGCAGCATATTATCAGGAAATGTAAACTGGCATGCATTTTACGATACTGCAATTGGTCAAAGTGGTGACTGACATTTCATTTTCTACAGTTATTAAGATAAAATGAACAAAAAAATCCCAACAATCTAATAGTGTGAACTTAAAAAAAAAAATTCCTAAGTGTTACTCTATATGTTCATAATTTTACACTTAAGCATTAAGCATACTGGCAAAAATAACAATCAAAAAACCACGCTGTCCAGCTTGGAGTAATCAATTTATCAGTTTCTCAGTTAATCTGAGCTCCAGTAATGTAAATTAAGTTAACAGCTGAAAGGCAGATTTACATAATCTGAATATTTAATGACAGCTTTTGATAAAAGCCAAGTTACCTTTCAGTACGTCCAACATGCACACTACCATGTAATTACAAGAACGACTCTAAATCTCTTTGAAGAACCTAAATCTGTAGGACTGAAAATATTTTTCTGATTTTTTTTTTTTTTAAGCATGACTTCACTGTAACTAATCCCAGGAACAGAAAAGTCTTTCACTAATATTTCACAGACCGAATAATTCGGTTACTTCCCATGGCACAGATGCCCACGTGTGGCAACCCACAGGCCTGATCCCTACACCGTGATGCGGGCCGAAATCCTGCGTGGGGAGCGCGCCAGACCACGGTAAGCAGCGCTGCCCCCAACTGAACCGAACTGCGACAAGAGAGGCAGCACCTCAAAGCACCGAGCTGCGCCCCACAGCCCTCCCGGGGATACCGGCGAGTTCCCGCTGCCCCTCCTGCTGCGGCAGGGACCGGCGGGACAGCGCGGCCTCCGGGGCATCACGCCGCAGGCCCAACCCGCGCCCGCCGGCGAAGGCCGGGCTGGGCGGCACGGCAAGGGGGTGAGAGGGAGCTCGCAAGGCTACCGGGAGCCACCGGCGGGCCGAGGAGGGGAGCGTGGCGGGGCGCCTCAGGCTGCGCCGGCCTGGGGGCGAATCTCTCGCCGGTACCCTCGGTGGCGGGAAACGCGGGGCGGGAGAGGCCTTCCCCTCCAGCGGCTGCCCCTGCACCTGACCAAGCCCCGGCCACACTCCAGCCCGCCTGGCCGCCATCCGTGGAGAAGGGAAGGGGGGGGGGGAACGCAGCTAACAGCCGTACCGCGGCAGCACCGAGCCCTCCGCCATCTCCAGCTCACCTCAGGGGAGAGGCTTGCGCATGCGCAGGCAGGGGTCGGTCCGCCGCGTCTTCTCGCCCGGGCGCAGCGCCGTGCTCGTTGGGCCGGCCTCGGGGTTCCGCGGCCGCGCGGGGAAGGTTCCGGCCCTCTCCTCTGCTCACCGACCGCAGGGCCCTGCGGGGTGCGGTGAGCCCCTGGGAGCCTCCGGGCCCGGAGGGGGGCTGCAGGTGGGGCCCCGCCGCCGCCCCTCTGCGGAGAGAGAGCCGTTACGGTTGGCGGGGGCGGGCGGGGGTTGCGTCTGGGCACTGCCGCCGTGCTGGGCTGGGGGGTGAGGGAGCTGGAGCCGGAGGGGTTTGTGAACGCTGGGCAGTGGTCGATGATGTCTCTCTCTCTCTCTTTTTTTTTTTTTAATAGCGTGGAGAAGCTTCCCTGGTCCTTTTTTTTTTTTTTTGCTTTTTTTTCCTAACTGTCAGGCAGGGATTTTAGTGGAAGCCGCGGTCTGTCGAGATGAGTTTTCTGCTGCCCAAACTGACCTGTAAGAGGGAAGTGGATCAGGCAATCAAGAGCGTGGCCGAGAAGGTTTTGGTTCTCCGGTTTGGAAGAGATAACGATGCTGTTTGTCTGCAGCTCGATGATATTGTAAGAGCAATTTTTTTTTTCTTTTTAAATAAAAGCTACTAGTATACATGTTGCATACAAGAGAATGTCATACGTTGCTTTTGGATCATATGGTGTCTCAGGAAAATTTTGGTGACAACTGTAAGATGAAATAATACTATATTCATAAAGCAGTCTGAAAATTAAGCAAATGTTTATGTTATTGTAATGGGTATACAAAGTGCTTTTAGTACATAAGAGATTATATTCTATCCCTACTTCAGCTGATAAGACATAAGTGAAATGGGCGTTATAAAGCTTGCCACCCTCTATCCCCTTGTGTCTCAATCCGTTTGTCATCCATCTTTCTCACTCTTGCCAGCTTGCAAAGACAGCTCATGACCTAAGTAAAATGGCAGTCATTTACCTGGTGGATGTGAACAAGGTTCCAGTGTACACCCAGTATTTTGACATCAGCTATATTCCATCTACTGTATTCTTCTTCAATGGACAACACATGAAGGTTGATTATGGGTATGTCATCCTACCTGGCATTATCTACTATGTCTGTAAGAATTATCAGTCTTTCTCTATGTTACCATGTCTGGGGAGGGTAATGTTTGAAAACTATAAATTTGTTACCAGCATCTAGCATTGAGAACTCTGTAGGAAGCTAGAAGGATGTAAAATTAAGAAGTGTTTTGAAATATGCTCTGATGCAGTAAGTAGGTGTCTGCTGTTAAATATGCCTGACTCTGCAAAAAAAAAAAATGGTATGGTTAAAGTCTTAGACATGACACTGCACCTTTTTGGACTTTGGCAGTCACAGTATATTCCTGACTTGGTTATGCCATTACCAGTGTGGTTCATTCTTCAAGAATGATGAATCAGAACACCTAATTTCATGATACATCTTTTCTTGTCTTTAGGTGTTTTTGCTTTGAACACTTTAACCTTACAATTCTGCCTTTATCTTATGCTTATATTTAGGTCTCCAGATCATACCAAATTTGTAGGAAGCTTCAAAACAAAGCAAGACTTTATAGATCTGATTGAAGTGATTTACCGTGGAGCAATGCGTGGAAAGCTCATTGTGAGAAGTCCTATTGATCCCAACAACATTCCTAAATATGACCTTCTCTACCAAGGAATTTAATGGGTTGACCTGAGATAAAGAATTATGGAAATAGCTGATGTTCTAGATCCCTTTTTTCCTTCAAGCTTTTTTAGCCACCTCTGACACTGTGGGACAGTTTGAGCATTTATGTTGAAGGATCATATTGGTCTCCTCCTGAAGACAGACATTCTGTCACGTTGTACTTCTCTCTTAAATAAAGCTATATGTTCATGCATAGAATTCATGTAAGTGACTACTCCTTAAGTTGCATGCTAAGCAGCACCTACAAAACAGAGAGGTTATATGCATCCTCAATGATGGCATCTCCAGGGCAATCTTCCTAAGTGAATTAAAGCACTGTATAGTCTATTGATTGCCTTATTTAGTACCACTTTCATTCAGATGCAGTAACAGTAAACCTGTCTTTATTTAAAAGGCTATACTTGCTCTCAAGAGCATTCAACTGACTGTGCCTTTCCAATGGAATTTTACACTTTTACTCATTGCTGGATAACAGAAGGGAAGCTTTTTCAAACAGTAGTAGAGATGACTGAAATCCAAAATGGATATAAATACAAAAGGGAAGTTGACACTCTTTTTTCTAGTACCCAGTACTACTATTCAGCAATTTTTTTGGTGGAGATGGGAACTGAAGGTGTAGAGCAAGGTTTTGTTATCCTTCAAAGCTCTTTTACAGCCACTGAGCACATTTAATTCCCACAGGATTAAACTGGAAATTCAGAATAACTGTTTTGTTTACATTTGCTTTAAAGGTTATTTGATCTTCTGCTTGTATAAATTGCAAACCCTGAGTATGGACATTTAAAACCTGTCTCTTTTTCCCACCTCTGTCTACAATCAAACAGCTAAGAGAAAACAGCAATGCCATTCTTTTGTATCAGTTTGATAAATGCAGGTTGCTAGAGTGTTGTATTTCTATAGCAGCTCATGCCCAGTAATCCCACTGGCTTAGTTGGCTTTAAAACTGAAATTACTTTAGCTCACTGTATCATGTTTGGGGCATGCCGTCTCTGACCGGAGGAAGTAGTAGTTTGTAGCTCCCTGTCAATGTGAATTTTCCAGCCCTTGAAAAATTTTAAGCACCATGTGGTATACAGTGGGGAGAAAATAGATCCTTTACATGTTTTTTTGTGTTCCAGATTTGTCCTTTTAATTAAAGCTATGCACTTTAGTGTTTTCCTGATAGTTTGTTCTGATTATAGAGCCATACTTGCAAAATGTTTATTAAAAAAAAAAAAATATACAGATGAGAGTTGATATACCTTAACATCTTTATTTTTGTGCAACTTTAAATTTCACAGCTAGCTGAAGGGTTGTGGCTTAAAGCTTTCAACAATGCACTTTTTTCATAATAATTAACTTGTGTGTTTCTCACAAACAAACAAGCAAGCTTCAAACTTAGAACTGTAACTTGCTCCCCAGTGAGATGAAGGTCCTTAGACAACTGAAAGGTGCAGGGGTAGTTATGAAAGGAAGAGACTACCATCCAGAACAAACCAGGATACCTTTATTTATTGCCTCTCTTCTTACTTGTGCTGCTTCTGGTTGCAACAGGTGAATACCTAAAGGCTGTTGTGGTCTTGGCTTTCAGCGTGCTCTTCAGGTACTTAAAGACGGCATGTAAGCAGCAGGAGGGTGCTAAATCATACTTTTCTGTTCCAGCAGAAACAGTAGGACAGTTCACCTTCATGACAGAACTCACAGCTTTATCCAGAGGCTTACTGTTTGACACCCATTCACGGCAGTGTTCCTTTATCCATTCTTGTAGTTGTGGATTGCCTCTAGTCTGGTGCTGTGTGTTGTGCATGGAGTCGATGAATGCCACAGAGTACACTTTATTCATCACCTCCCATTTCTTCTGCACCAGCAGATCGATGAACACCAAGCCACCATAGCCATGGGCAATGAAGGCCACGTTCCTGGCTGCGCTCTTTGAAATGAAGTGATCCCACACATACATGGTATGCTCCTCGGGGCTGCTGCTGCCCCTCTTGGGGATCCACCAGACAGACCGTGTAGAAGTCAGTGCTTCTTCCCTGGCAGAAGAGCTTAACCTCCCCTTTTCATTCTTCAGATCAACAAAGTTGTCATTGGGATTCAGTACAATCACTCCTCCATGGCTTTGAAGGGCCATTTGGATGAACGGTATTTGTGTTCCATGCCCCAGGCCCTCACTGATAATTGTCCTTTGCCCCCACTGTCCAGCACGGAAAACTCCACGGTCTTGAAGAAGGACAATTAGGCTAGAGGAACTTGTTAGTGCATTCTCACTCATGAAAAAAAAACTTCTTGGTTCATCCTCTGCAGCATCAGTAGGAATATAAACTTTCTGCAGCATGCAGAGTCGTTCCAGGAGCTCATAAACATATTGGGTAATCAAATGTCCCAAAATTTGATAGTGTTTATGATTCTGCTCATGTGCATTCTTGTAATAATTGAAAACAAAGGACTCATTTGTATCCAGATGCCTCAGCTCCCCTTTTACATTGAAGTCGTACTTCAGTTCCTCTTGATACTCTGAATTCTCAATTAGTTTCCTCAAGCTTAGTTCGTGCTGTATTTTTAACCACTGCAAATTAAAAAGACTATGTCAATGCAGTGATAGACCACCATACAGGACCTACATAAAGACAACCTGTTGTATTAGCATTCAGATTTGAAAGTGGTTGCAAACAAAGTACTCATTGATAGAGACTATCTCTTGCCGGTCTGTAGTAAACCAGCTGCTTGTAAAGCCTCTCACAGATTTCAGTTGCTAAATTCCAACAGCAGTGCATTAATACTAATCTCTCCAGTTATTTGTTCATCCTTGCAAGCACTTGCCACATGGAAATTGTGGAATGGATGACAGAATAAGCTAGCCACAGTGATCCAGGAACAGGAGAAATGAAAGTCCATGCAGCAAACTTTCATGGGATTAGATTGAGGTCTCTAGTTTCAGCTAAGATAATTTTTCAACTTGTATGGCTGATCAGCTGATAAGAATCATACCAGAAAGTGGTTGCCATGCAACTGAAAAAATTAAGCTTATCAGAGCCTTTTATTTTCCTAATAACTCTTTAGTTTGCTACTGACTGTCACTGGCTGTAGAATAGTAAACATGAGGTAACCTTTTGTGTGGTTAGCATCCTACTTTTATAGGATTTTTGTCCTAACAGCAGAGATTTGCAAGCATTGCATTTCCACAATTATCAGTATTTCAAAAATTAATTTATCATCTTAACACAGTAATTTTGTTTTGGCAAATGCTTTATATGAAGTTATATTTGGCAAATACATTGGTACAAGCTACTATATAACTTTAAATTTTTGTTGCTGAACTAACAGAGGTTTTTAGAACACAGTAAATCACTTTCCGACTATGTTTAAATTCTCTATACCATCTGATAAAGCTGATTACTAGGACAGAAAGTGACGTGAACATTTTCATGTAGGCGACCTGAGTTGGAGCCCAGCTCCTTCATGGAATGCAAGTCTCCTTACGTAAGCTGCTCAGCATATTGAAAATTATTTCTTACACTTCCAAATTTAAAAAAAAAAAAAAAAAATTCTTTGCTTTTCAACAGAGCAACTCTAATAGAGAGTAGGTTACAAAATGCTACCTTCTCCTTTTTTTTTAATCTCCTGTCTCACAAAACCAGCACAAATAAGTACACATAGAAAAGGGGAGAAATAAAAATTCAGATTCTACGATATATAAACCATTTACTGCCTGCTAGTTTCTTGGAATGGAAACACACAAAGAAGTTGCAAATGCGCACGTTCATCTGATTTTTTCATTCTGCAGGAAGGCATGAAAGACACAAAGGAGATGGGAAGGCAGTCTTGTTTGCTATACTACTGAAATATGGGCAATTCACACAAAAGTGATCATATTTAGTAGGAAGGAAGCTACCCATATTCTCCCCACGCAATGATGCAGGAGAAAAGGCAGACATGGTTTAAGGAAAGATGTCTGGGGAGAAAGGTGAAGCAGAGGAAACATTCTCTAACAATTAGGAACACACAAATGCAGTTTCCTCGCAGAGTAGCATGCTGTCTACCACTTCTCTCAGTCCCTTTCTCTCCTCACTCCTAAAAGGCTGGAGACTGTAATTTCCCAATGCACTATGAACAGGAAGTTCCTATGCTCTTATTTCAGCAGCTAGCAATAACATTGCTTTTTCAGTTCCAAAACAAGGATATGTGAATCCAAATTAAACCCTGTGTATGTAATATTGAGCATCTACTTAAATACCTCTTTACAAAGCATTGTGAAAGGTTTCTGAAGATTTCAGGAAGCAGAAACAAACAAAAAAATGGTTTTACATCAGGCACAGGTATGACTTCCCTTCCTAAAATTGCCTTTGAGGTGTGAACTGAAAAGTTCTGAAGCAACGTATAGGAGGTTATCACTTAAGAGTTCACTTGAATAGCACCTTAAAATCATATACTTAATAGTCTAGAGGACTGATTCTATTGTAGTGTCGTAGTTCAGCCCCGATCGGGACCAGACTACGCATCTCCTCTCCACTTCTTGCAGCCAGGCCGGACCGAGTCGGGCCCAGTCGGCCGCCTGGCAAGAGGCCAGAGGGTGAGGCCTGCAAGGCCCACGAGGCCTGCTCCTCCCACTCTGCGCCTCTGCCCCCGCTCAGCTTCTTCACATCTTCTCTTTTTTTTTTTTTTTTCTTCTGTTTTCCCCTTCTTAAATACGTTATCACAGAGGCGTTATCACGGAACATTCTGCTACCAATCGGCTCGGCCTTGGCCAGCAGCAGGTCCGCCCTAGGCCCGGCCAAGTCCACTGAACAAAGGGGAGCGACTTCTAGCAGTTTCCTACAGAAGCTACCACCTTAGGCCCCCCCTCACTAACAAAACCACGACATGTAGTAATGCCATTTATAGAATGAAGAAGCAGCACTTATAAATTGTTCCAGATACAGCTGCATAATACATTTATACTTCTTTTTGGCAAATATACATTCTAAATGAGTGTTGATTCCTGCTTATCCTTCATTACCTATATAAAAATGCAATACTCAATGGTTTTTATTTTGGCAGCCTTTACAATTGCTGTTTTGGCTTTTAAAAAATTACTGTTGGGAGAAAAAAAAAAAATCCCTCTCCCTTCCTCCCACTTTTCTGTTTGGACTGTAAGATTCTTCAGTTGTAAATTCAGCTAGTGTTTCTTACAGCAGTTAGCATATTTGAAATACTACTGCAGTGCAGTACTCTTGATGAGATTTTCCATTTAAAACCAGTTTGCTCTACTCTAGTAAAGCCCAACCTTACCGTATGCTCCCCTGTAAAATCTGTCATCATCATAGGCGAAAATCTTTTTCACTCTGGAACTGTAGACAATCTCTCTGCATGAAAGAATAAACCCATCTTAGTTCAGGTTTCATTATTTTATGTACTTTATTCTAGGGTGTACCTATATGACATTAAGGCCATTCTTCCAAGTACCTCAAGGGGCCCTACAGGAAAGATGGGGAGAAACTCTTCAGTAGGGCCTGTTGTGACAGGACAAGGCATAATGGTTTCAAAATAGAGGGAGGCAGATTTAGATTACATATTAGGAAAAAAAAATGTACAGTGAGGGTGGTAGAATACTCGAACAGGTTGCTGGGAGAGGTGGTGGATGCCCCATCCCTGGAAACATCCCAGGCCAGGTTGGATGAAGCTCTGAGCAACCTGATCTGGTTGGAGATGTCCCTGCTTCTTGTAGGGGGGTTGGACTAGATGACCTTTGAAGGTCCGTTCCAACAGAAGCCTGTGGGATATTTGGAAAGCAATGGACACGTAGTGAACAATCCAGACACAATGGACTGTTTCAGAGGCCTCTGCAGGCAGTAGGCCCTCGATGTAGTAGATGGGAATATGAGCAAGTGTATCAATGTACGCGAATGTAGCGAAGTGAGCTATGCAGATGGGAATATGGGTGAATGTATCGAAGTGAACAGGACCTGAGCACAATGGACAAAGCGAGTATACATGCTGAGAAGCAACGGTACAATAGACAAAGTAAGAAATACGTGACTATATCCAGTATACATTTTTAACCAATCAAATTATGACTTTAGGAGTACGGACAGCACATACTAACCAATCAATGAATGACTTGCTATGTCTATATAACCTGAGCTATCTAGGCAATAAAGTGGCATTTGCTTGATCATATTGGTCGTCAGCAGTGTCGGTTACTTCCGCGTCGACAAGTGGCGCCCGAACAGGGACCCTTGGAGAAAGGGTTCGGGGACCCTCGGTTCGGTGTTGAATTTCACGACAGAAAACCGACGGAGTGAGGGGACGGAAGCCGGCCGAAATCGAGTGCTGCCCCGGCATTCGGAAGACGCTAAAGCGCAAAAAGGTACAGTGGGAATCTCGTCTTGGCCAGGCGAGCGGCCGGGGAGGAGATGGGGTCCACACTGACCAAAGAGGAATCAGCAGTGGTTAAGCTCCTCCAACATATGCTCTCTAAGAGAGACTTAAGATATGACTCAGCCTTCCTAGAAGCTTTGCTCTTTTGGGCAAAGAAAAAGGACTTGATCCTCACAGTTGATGCTGCTTTTGAAATCCCAACATGGGAAAAGATAGGGGCAGAGCTGTGGGAAGAAGTATGTAAGGGATCCAAGGAGGCGAGTAAGCTTTCTGCTATGTGGAAGTTTAATCATAGAAACTTTAAAAAATATGAAGGCAGAACATTTGGCAGCAGCTTCTGCTTTTGCCGCGTTAACTCCGGAAGATTCAAAAGAAACTTCTTCTGCGACAAGTATGCTATTCAGAGAACCAACTATTCCAGCTGTTGTTCCTGCCTGTGTAGCTGGAGAAAATGGAGTCTCCGCAAGGGTTTGTGCAGCCAAAAATTCTGCAGTAGCAGCTCCAGAGCTTGGGGACCAGCCCTTGGAAAAAGCCGACAACCTGGTAAAACTTCCGCCGCCAACAGCAGAAGAGACGGGATACAACTCAGTCTCTGGCTCTCATTTTTCATCACCTAAACCAGTCAGCACGTCTCTGTATCCACCGTTGCCGCCGTTTGAGGGAAAGAAGGAGCGGGCGACAGATATGGGGGATACGCAAGTGAAGCCTGTGCCGGTATCATCTTTCAGTGCAGGAGCGTCATCACTCCCGCAACCACCTCCAACGAACACTTTTATCTCCGAGGACATATCGGGTGAGATCGGTGCCATAGCACCTTTGCCGCCACCTCCAGCGACCTTATTAACGGGGAGCGGGGTGGGATATCCGGCAAATAGGTGGAGGGGGGTAATCAGAGATGCTATATCTGAAGGTCAATTTATTCCGTCTGCATTTCCAGTTGTGAGGGGTATGCATGGGGGTCCTGTTTGGGAAGCAGTGGATTGGAAAGTTTTAAAAGAGGCTAAGGCAGCAGTTACTCAATATGGGTTAAAATCACCGTACAGTCAATCTATTATTCAACATGTATTTTCTGCGTATTTGCTGACACCGTATGATGTTAAGATGATTGTGCAAATGATATTGCTTCCATCTCAGCAAATCCAGTTTTATCAAAACTGGCAAGCGGCTTGCGAAAATGCAGCCGCTATCCCAAGACAGAATGGGGATCCTTTATTTGGAATACAAGCTCAAATGTTATTGGGTGCAGGTCCTTATGTCAGGACAGACTGGCAAGCACAATTTGCCACAGAAGTTTTACAACTCAGTCGAGATTTAGCATTTAAAGCATTGAATAGTGTACATGATGAGAATATTAGACATACCTTTACCTCAGTGAAGCAAGGCCCCACTGAAAAGTTTTCAGCTTTTATTGATCAATTGCATAACGCTATTATGGCACATCCTGATTTGGATCCTGAAATGAAAACTAAGTTTTTAGACATGCTTGCTTTCGATAATGCAAATGAAAAGACCAAAAAGGCTTTTAGTATACTGCCAAGAGGTTCTACTACTGCTCAGCTGTTGGAAGCTGCAGAGCGGATGCTAGAATCAGAAAAAGCGACCGTGATGGCCGCTGCGGTAGGAGCGGTTGTAAAACCTCTAATAACAAAAAGCAAAGGAGGACAAAAAGATACAAA
This sequence comes from Chlamydotis macqueenii, assembly GCF_036417535.1. NCBI lineage: Eukaryota > Metazoa > Chordata > Aves > Otidiformes > Otididae > Chlamydotis > Chlamydotis macqueenii. The sequence goes on along the minus strand of NC_141556.1, from coordinate 94,634,537 downwards.
ATGTTTTCATTGTGGAAAGATAGGGCATGTTAAAAAGGATTGCAGAAGCCAAATAGCTGTTAGCATGCGTGGGATTAACCTGAATGATTCACAGAAAAGATGGTGTGTAAACTGTCAGCGAAATAATCATAACACCCAAGAGTGCAGGAGATCGGGAAACAGGTTGCAGAGCGCGATTCACCCGCGCGCGACGACACAAGTTCGGGGTGCCTGGACCGTTGCGCAGCCGCAACATATGGAAGCGCAGGGGTGGACTTGGCAACAGCAGTAGATATTACACTGGTAACATCTGAAGTACAACTCATAGATTCTGATCAGAAAGGACCATTAGGGCATGGCTTAAGTGCATTACTATTAGGTCGTTCTTCTGTTTCTCGGAAAGGCATTTTTGTAGTGCCAGGGCTTATTGATGCAGATTATTGTGGTGTGATAAAAATTATGGTCTATACACTGACTCCTCCTGTTACCATACCAGCTCAATCGAAAATAGCTCAGTCGGTGCCATTTCGGGCATGTGTGCCCAGGGCGCAGGCTGTGGAGCGAGGCCACGGGGGCCTTGTTTCCACGGGTCAGCCTCAGGTGCTGCTGGCTGTTGACATCGCCAGAGGAAAGCCTGAGGAAAGGGTCACAATGGCGCACCCTAGTGGACAATCCCTGACAGTGTCAATGCTCATAGACACTGGAGCTGACGTCACCATCATCCCTGCATCCAAATGGCCTGGCGAGTGGCCGCTAGTACCCGCAACTACAGGGGTAGTGGGAGTAGGAGGTGTCCAACGAACAATGATCAGTAAAGTACCAATTTCCTTTTATTTTTCAGATGGCACTATGGTAACTACTCGACCGTATGTGCTACATTTACCGATAGCTCTAATTGGTCGGGATCTTTTATCCCAAACGGGTGCTCGTTTAATTACACAGCCTTTTTAGGAGCGGCCTCTGAGGAGCAGCCTGTATTAAAACTCACTTGGAAAACAGACGAACCAGTGTGGGTGGATCAGTGGCATCAACAGCTACTTTCAGGACATGCTGGGGATTCTTTACAAACTCTAGAATTACGAGCAGTTTTGTGGGTTTTTCAACATTGGTTTGACGTACCTGTCAATGTTGTATCAGACTCCTTGTATGTGGTGGGAACCACTCAGAGATTAGAGCGAGCAATGATTAAGCAGATAAAAAATCCTGTCTTATACCTGTTACTAATACACTTATTGTTTTTGTTAAATCAGAGACAAGAAGAGTATTTTATTACTCACATTCGCAGTCATCAATTTCAGCATGGACTGTCTATTGGCAACAATATTGCAGACAAGTTAGTTGCTCCTGCATGGCAGCAGCAAGGAATTAATCTGTTTGAGCAGGCCCGAGTATCACATGATTTTTTCCATCAATCAGCAAAAGTTTTAGCGCGACAATTTAATTTGAAAGTCTCTGATGCGCAAGGTATTGTGCAGTCGTGCCCAGCTTGTCAAAAAGTCGGATTTGGCTTAGGCATTGGAGTGAATCCTCGAGGTTTAAAGTCTTTACAGCTGTGGCAGATGGATGTCACCCATGTGCCTGAATTTGGCCGTTTAAAATATGTTCATGTTTGTATTGACACCTTTTCACATGTAATATGGGCAACTGCTCAAACAGGTGAAACAGCTAAACATGTAGTGAAGCACATGCATAGTGCTATTGCAGCTTTGGGTATCCCACGAGAGCTTAAGACGGACAATGGTCCTGCATATGTTTCAACTTCTTTTAGCAGGTTTTGTACCCTATGGGGGATTCGTCATCTAACAGGAATTCCTCATTCACCCACTGGACAAGCCATCGTGGAAAGAGCTCATGGAACTCTTAAATCACTTTTGCAAAAACAAAAAGAGGGAGAACTGTTACCGCCTTCTGAGAGACTTGCAAAAGCGCTGTATGTGTTGAACTATTTACGCTTGACAGAAGGAAGAGACTCTCCTCCTATTGTAGTTCATCACATGTCATTGCAATCAGGGATTCAGAGAGAAACTAATGCAATTAAAGTGCTATACCGAGATCTACGAACTGGAGAATGGAACGGTCCAGCAGAAGTGAAATTAACCGGTCGTGGTTATGTTTGTGTTTTAACAGATGAGGGACCAAAATGGGTACCAAGTAGATGGGTAAAACCCTGGAAACAAGGAATCTGATTCATGACTTTATCATTTTTGTTTTTAACAGAAACCTGGATGGGCAGTGATCGATCTTATACCACCATTTTCGCCAGATGCTTGTCTTCAGTATCAATCAAGCCAGACGATCACCGTGTCCACGCAGTCATTTGTCGTTATTGTTAACAATGCTGAAGTGCTGTTTTGTTGTTTTAATGCTTTGTCACAGTGTTGGAACATTTTGGGTTCCTTCTTCACCCAGAACCAATGTATGGCTCACGATTGCTAATCTCACCAGACAATCAACCCTGTGTTTGTCTATGACCAACCCTGACAACCCATTTTCTACATGCTTGGTGGGAGTGCCTTTGGACAATGAGACATGGCCGTCGCTAGTTACTTCATTGCCAAGCATGGGCAAGGGAAGGGTTGACAACTGGGATGCGATCATGCCACATTTACCTGAAGCAGTTGTAGAACCCCAAGAATTAGAACTTTTGGGTTCTATAAAAATGGATTATTGTGTAATGTTTAATTATAGCAGTAATCATAACAAGAAAGGACAAGTAGTCAATGCAACATTGCCGGTGTATCGCAATGCAACTGATTGGTGCAATTACACTAGTCCAAATATCTTGAAATCTAGCAATACACCAATACAATTACCTCCAGGGGTGTTTTTGATCTGTGGAGACAGAGCCTGGCCTGGTATACCCTCTCGTTTGCAGGGCGGGCCGTGTAGTTTGGGTTGTTTGACTATATTACTTCCCAATGACACTCAAATTTGGCAACATAGAAGAAGGCACAGAAGATATAAACGGAAAATTTATCAGCATGCATTTCAATCAGACTGCAATGATCACGCAGAATTTTGGTCTCCTGGTGAAATTATAGCAGCCAGCTTTTTAGCCCCAGGAGTAGGGGTCGCAAGTGCTTTAACTAATCTGCAAAAGTTGGGGTGTTGGCTGGCAAAACAGAGCAATTTAACTTCACTAGCCCTAGACGGTTTGCTTAGTGATGTAGATAGCATACGACATGCAACACTGCAAAATCGAGCTGCTATAGATTTTTTGTTGCTAGCACATGGACATGGTTGTGAAGATTTAGATGGGATGTGTTGTATGAATTTATGTGATCACTCTGAATCAATCCATAAAGCTATACAAACGATGAAAAAACAAGTTCGAAAGTTGCAAGTTAGTGATGGTCTAGGATGGTTAGATAGGCTGTTTACCCAGTGGGGAATTGTGGGACGGGTAAGAGATGTGTTAAAAATGCTGGGAATTGTTTTGTTGGTATTATTGATTTTGTTACTAATTGTCCCTTGCATACTCAATTGTTTAGGAAAGATGATACAGAATGCAATGGATTGTTCAAAAACAAAAAGAGGGATTTGTGGGATATTTGGAAAGCAATGGACACGTAGTGAACAATCCAGACACAATGGGACTGTTTCAGAGGCCTCTGCAGGCAGTAGGCCCTCGATGTAGTAGATGGGAATATGAGCAAGTGTATCAATGTACGCGAATGTAGCGAAGTGAGCCATGCGGATGGGAATATGGGCGAATGTATCGAAGTGAACAGGACCTGAGCACAATGGACAAAGCGAGTATACATGCTGAGAAGCAACGGTACAATAGACAAAGTAAGAAATACGTGACTATATCCAGTATACATTTTTAACCAATCAAATTATGACTTTAGGAGTACGGACAGCACATACTAACCAATCAATGAATGACTTGCTATGTCTATATAACCTGAGCTATCTAGGCAATAAAGTAGCATTTGCTTGATCATATTGGTCGTCAGCAGTGTCGGTTACTTCCGCGTCGACACAAGCCATTCTATGATTCTAAAGTGCTTCAGATAGCTCCAAGTTAAAATCTCACATTTGTAATTTACACCTGACCATAAGTTAAAACTAAACCTGTTCAGTGTGAAACTAAAAAGTTGTCAAAACTATTTTTCCGCAACTTCCCATTACTCAATACACAGCGCGCTAACCAAGAGGACCAAACAGAAAGCTACACACAAAACTTACAACTCTGAAGAGCTGCCCTTGGGAAAAAGAGGAGAAGAAAAAAAAAAAAAACAACCAAAAAAACCAACCAACCAAAAAAACCCCACAATCCCAACAAAGGAATCCTGGTCCCCACTTGCCTGCAGGAGGATTTCCAGGGCCCCCAGCCAAGAGCTGCGTCGGCAGCCGGGTTTATGAGGGCCCTGCCCGCTGATGCCGAGGGCGCCCAGCTGTGCCCGGCAGCCGAACCGAACCGACGGCCCGGGGGTTGAGGGGGGCGGGAATCCCCCCGGTAGCGAGGTTAACCGGTCCTCTGGGGTCTGGCTGGCAGGAGTGGAGGCTGCAGCCCCAGGGGGAAAAGGTGATGAGCAAGGCACAGTTTAAACCTGATTCGGCTGGGTGGTAGTCTTTAAAAACACCGAGGTTTTCTGGGTTCCTTCCACAAATTTTAGTGTTTCTCCCGTTTGTATCTTATTGCATTCACAGAAGTGCGAATCTCGTTACTACTCATCGCTTTATCAGCTGCAGGGGATTGTGTGTCACAGCACACCTGTGACACTGCCGTTTGCTCCATGTCACTTACTACTTCCTCCCCCCCGCCCCCCCCCTCCAGCGGTTCACTACCAGGCGAAACCCAAGAAAGTTAAAAACAGCGGAGACCCCCCTGTAAGGACGAGGCAAGCGGCCGGGGCCGGTTTATAGCGTGGGCGCTGGGCCAGACGGTACGCGGCCCGGGGTACAGCGGAGAGGCCGAAGGAGCCACAAGCAGCTGCGGGGCGGCCGTTACTGCCGTTACGGGGCGGGGCACGGGCGGAGGCGGTGCCCAGTCCGGAAGTACCGGGGGAAGCTGCGCAGGCGGCCGGGCCCGGATCAACAACTATAGTGGTGGGGGTGAGTGCAGCGGGGTGTTGCCTGATTCATGCCGCTGAAGGAGGGGAGTACAGCGGGGCTAAAGCTGGTTGGCAGCGCGCCGGGGGGTCCTGCACGGTGGGTGTCTCCGTTGGCGGGGGCTGGGCCGCACCGGGAGTCTGTGCCGAGTGAGGCTGGGTGAGCGGCCGGGCACCGGCGGGGAGGTGAGGGGGTGGCGGTGGCGTCGCTGCTCCTTTGTGGAAGGATTCGGGAGAGAGTGTGGAACTGCGGCGTTGCTGACCCCCGGCGCTTGTCCGTTTGCTGGTGAGGAGCCCGTTCCCTTCCCAGCGGGAGGAACCGGCGGCCGAGTTAGGAGCTGGGGGTGCGGGGCGACCGACCGCTGTGGCGGGGGCGGGCTCATGCGGTGACAGCCCGGATGGTGCCACCCCTGGGTGGTGTCTTCGTGCCCCCCCCCCCCCCCCTCCGAGTTGTCAGAAGGCCCCCTTTTGTCTGCTTTTCCCCTTTGCAGGCGTCGGAATAGGCAGCGGTTTGCCTTTTCTGTAGTGGTCTGCAGATGTTGCTGTTCCCCACGCCAGGGGACCGGGGCTGTAAGTTGAAAAGCTGCCCAGCTAAATGGAAGTACACGAACGTAAAGGTTTCCTTGAGAAACTTCAAACTAGCTGTGAGGTTTGAAGATCTGATGCTGGAGTCTTGCAGAGTATTCATAAAGTGAATAAACAGCTATGAATGCTGGAAGTTCTGAAACTGAGAAAGAAGTTTGTCTGTTAACAACAAACCTTGAATTTTATTTATTTTTGGAGCTTCTGTAGTATTACAGATGTCTTCTGTGACTCATTTTCACTTGACAATTGTCGTAGTTCAGCCCCAACGGGGACCAGACTACGCAGTCTCTCTCTCACTCCCCCGCCACTCTCCGAGAGAATAGGAGGAGATTTGACAAACAAAAGAAAACCAGGAGAAAAAAAAAACCAAACACGCGGGTTGAGATTGAACAAAAAGTAAATTTAACAGTAATGACAGAAGAAAACAATAGAGTGATGAAACACAAATACAGTATAATAGCTCACAACAGATCTCCACATCCAGTCTCTTCCAACTAGGAGGGCCTCCCTTCAGCACCCTCCTCACTTATATACTGAGCATGATGTCAGATGGGATGGAATAGCCCTTTGGCTAATTTGGGTAAATTAACCCCAGCTGTTAGCTAATTAGTTAACTATCCCAGCCATAGGGGCTACCAGCTTCAGTTCTCCACCCAGCTCAGGTAAATATTAACTCTATCCTGGCCAGAACCAGGACAACAATCAAAGCCTGAATTGCTAATTAGTTGTGTGTGTGCCAAGAGGTGGAGTTAAGCAGTAAATGCCTTCACTAAGGATACATTGTAGTGAAAAGTTTATTAACAGTTCTGCTCATGCTGACAGTCCAGAGCCTTGCCCAAGCACATGTCTTGTATTGTGGCTGTCAATAACTTTTTCACCAAGGCTTGTAGTGATAGGACAAGTGGCAATGGTTTTAAACTGAAAGAGGGAAGATCTAGGTTGGACATAAGGAAGTCTTTTACTGTGAGAGTGGTGAGACACTGGAAAAGGTTGTTTGGAGAAGTTGTGGCTGCCCCATTCCTGTAAGTGTTCAAAGCCAGATTGGATGGGGCTTTGAGCAACCTGGTCTAGTGAAAGGTGTCCCTGCCCATGGCAGGGGATTTACACTAGATAATCTTTCAAAGGTGCCTTCCAACCTAAACCATTCAGTGAATTGGTTTTCATTGTGCTAGCTTGCTTGAAACCTATTTTTCTTGTTCTCGCTTAGTACCTACTACTGTGGTCCTGCTTCCCTCTGAATAAATAAACCGTGAGTTGCTAAGCTTATTTTGTATCTTTTTTTTTTTCACTAGACACAATCATGGAAGGAAGAACATCATCTTCAAGTCATGTCAATGTAAGTGTTCCTACAGTTTGCAACGATTTACTTTGGGGTTTTGGGTATCCTAGGGTGTTCTGATGTATTTGCGCAACCAAATTCATTCTCCAGTGGTCCAGCTTTTGCTTTGTTGGAGCACTCTTCCCTGAGAAAGTTTATTCTGGTAGCAGTCAATAGTAATGTCAGGTCTTGAACACATATTAATACATAATAGGCTTAACATTTGATTTCATATAAACAGCATGTTTTCAAGGATAAACTAAGACCTAAGCTAACATCTGAAATATTAAGAGTAATGCTCAAGTCAGTAGAGCAACTGTATAACTGCATGACATTTAGTTATCTGCAGAGATGTGTTTGGGAACTGCTTGTGCTAGTGTTTATTTTTTCTAAAATATGCCCATTAGTCGTATTTTTTAGCAATGGAAGCACTGGTGAAAACAAACTGTAGGCACAGCAGCTGGTTTGATTGGGTAAGGTCTGGATTGTCTAGTGTCTTAGAAATAAACTGCTTTCAGCACCTTATCTGTGTACTTCCTCTGGCCCTTACTCCACCAGGTGGGAACCTTCAGAAAAGTATTGCTGGTTTAGATGAGGAGTCTGCTAAGTGCGTATGCACATGCACGTGTTGAGTTAGTCACTTTCTATTAGGGAAAAGTTGAGGCAACTGCGTATGTTGCATTTACCAATTCTGTTGGTTACTTCTCGACTTTGCAGTTGTTCTGTAAATTAGTTGTGGGCACTGCCAACCAACAGCTTAATGAGTGCAAGTATTGGGAAGGTATTGTACGGTGAGGTGGAAATTTTACTGATGAACATATCTTGTGCTTCTTGTCCTTTTCTGTCCATCCATCTGTCTTTTTTTGTTTTCTGAGTCTGACCTTACCTGTTCTGAATGTTATCTGTTAAGTTATTACAGAGGTTATCTGAACCTGTCTGACTTAAAATTCATTTTAAAATTTTAGATAAATGTGTGTTCTTACAAAGCTCATAACAGAAACCACTAGTCGGGCAGCAGGTGGAGTTCTGAAGTAAGAAATTTGTACCTGGCCGTTAAGATGCAGGTCAGAAGAATGTATTCAGACTGATAAAGTGTGTTTATAGGCCACTTCTCAAAAAAACCAAAAAACACTAATCAAAAAAATCTAATTGCATCTGTTATTGAATAAGAAAATGTCTATTTCAATCCTTAAATGTTGATTGAAAGGGAAGGGAGGTACTTGTTTTAGAAGTTGTTGCCTATGCATAACATTTACTTCCTTTGTAATTTGAGGAGTCTTTTGTTGAAGGCATATTTGTTATTACAGTGTTTGACCAGCAAAAGCACTTTGAGGTATTATGTAGAAATTCAGGTCTAATTATTAAAAAAATAAATCTTTGTTTCAAAGAAGCATAGAGGGAGGGATAAGGGCACTCACAATTCAAACTGAAGAATTGAAGGATTATCTCTTTAGGATACAGTATGCTTCAGTTATGGTCTGTCTGAAGGATTACCTACAGAACTAATGAATGTAGTTTCTGTGTTAATTATTAAGTTGTTAGCGTCACTATTCTAGAGTCTTTCCTTGTAATTCCATGTTACAAGGGAGAGCATCTGGTGGCTTGCACATTAAGTTGCTAATACACTTGACAAGAGCCATCCTATAGAGTAGCTTCAGCTTTTTCCTGCACTAGACAGACTCAGCTGTCTGAAAGATGTAAGTGGTGCATTGCCTTTCTGATACATTCTGATCTGCTTGTATCTGCAGTGTAAGGTTTTGCTCCTCAGGATACCTGTAGAATTGGCAAAGCTTGCACTTTTATTCTTTCAGTTGATATTATTTTAATTGGTTTAATTAACTGATAGGACATGTCACCCTCTTTCCTTGTCTTGATGAACTGGTAGGAGTTTAGTTTGGCCGTTTTTGTGTTGAGTTTCAATGAGTGAATATTATTTCCTACATATTTTTTTCTGAATTGCCAGATTTCTAGAAATTACTAACAGCTTTATGCTTCAGTAATTACTTTCAAAACACTGGTTCCATTATGCTGAGGTTGGCAATAACAATAGCTGATGCCATTTTGAGTACATTATAGTGTATTGGTGCTAAATTATCATACCAAAATAGTCATACTATTCTAAGATACAATTGCTCTTCATCCCGATTTTTTTTTTTTTTTTTTTTTCTTTTGAGAGTGCAAACCTGGTATGACATTCATCATGACACTCAGCTATTTTGTTTTCTCTTTATCACTTTCTAAGGTGAGATGATTAAACTAGAGTGTAAACAAATCAGAGGGAATTAAGAAAACTGTAAGTGCCAGTAGATTGCTTCTCACCTTTTGGGCACACGTTTGAAGTTATTGTAAAATTAATGAAATGGGAAGAGCTTTTTCTTGCTTTTTAAGATAGTTCATATGTTAAAACTAGCTCTTTGTGTGGTATGACACGTGACCAAGCATCAGTGCTTGATTCACTAAGCATCAGTGAGGAATGCATTTAAATTAAACTCGCAGGTCAGTGGTTCCCTTGCAACTTTGTTATTTTGTCTGACAGTTAAAAAAACTTTGTGCATAGCAGTTTGTACACAGCTCATAGCACTAGTGGATAACTTAGTTTTATTATGTGAAACATCATCTATTTTCAGTTTCATATACCAAAGAAGAAAACAAACACCAAGTCGGAGGATGTCCAAGTTGAGTCCCCTTTGGCAAGGCTCCCACGCTCTCACCATTGGGACTACCCTTTAAAAGAGGTAAAGAGAAGTTCTTTGAAGTGTTAAGTGCACATGAGAATGTTATATGGGTTTTTTGTTCTGTTTTGGAGGCTGGATTTTTTTCAGTACTGCGTGCTGCCTTGTGACCAATATCTGACCCAGACAGTCTTGGAAAGAGACAAATGTGTAGGTCTGAAATCTGCCTGCAAGCATGCAGTTACAGAAATGGAAGTCTTAGTGCTGTATTGCCAGCTTAGATCATTAAAAAGCAGAGTTTGTCTTCAGGTCTAGTTTGACATTACCTTGAAAAGAATGAATTTAAAGAGAAATATAATATTTTTTTTTTTTTTTTTTTAGTTAATTGTCTTCTGATTCCTGAACTTTTAAGTTATATTCAGGTCACTTGCCAAATCTTTTGTTATGATATGGAAATAACTTTTGCACTGAGTTTTCAATTAGTCGTTATTTGTATCCAAGAGCTTAAACTATAAGAGAATATATTAAGTACTGTATGATTTTAACAGAATTTTAGGTGCTAATACAGAAATAACTGATTTCAGTATTAAGACCAAAAGACTGTAAGAGTACTTATACGGTTTTTATCATAAATGACGATCTCTATCATCTCAGTCACATATAGAAGCTAAGATTTGCTTCTATAAATCCATTCCAAATTCAGTAAGCATTTTTAGAATGCCAAGTTTCAGAAACATGTTTTGCTACTCTTGACACCTTCGGCTCAGCATTGAGAGTTTGTTGCTGGTTTTAGTGCTTTCAGAATAATGTGGCTGGACAAACAGGCTCCCCCACAGAGGATTTTTAAAAACCTAGTGAGGGAAGGTAGGGATTTTTTTGACTTACAGTAGTGGTGATAATGTGACCCAGATCTTAGTAGGCCTTGTTATGTGAGCACACTGCAACACAAACTTGCTGTGTGGTTGTGTTCCATACTGTTAATAATTTAAGTGAGCAGAGCATCCAATTACAGTCAGGTTTTGAAGTTGGAAGTAATGTGGCTTACAAGCAGCAGCCTCTTAGGCAGAGCCAGACAACACTTGCATGGAATTCTTCCTGTCTTTCTCTGTGCCTCTACAAAAACAGTGATTAGACTGGATGAACTGAATTTTTTTCCTTGTTATTTCTTGTATGTTGTCTAATTTTCCATTTCTTATTTTTCTTATGTGTGTCTACATATTTCAGACTTTCTGTGTGTTAGAGGGTTCTCTATGCTTTAGACACTGACTAGTGTTTATATTCTATTTTTAAAAGAAAAGATTGCTTATGAGGTATCATAATCAAAATAAATACTTCTGTTTTAACTGTATAACGGCCTATCCAGGTTTTATTTAGTGTTACCAGAGTTCGCTTCCTGTTGTTTGGGAAATTTTGTGCAGCTTTCAGTGATTTGGACATATAGGTCTCTAACATGCTTGAAGGCTAGTGCTATGAGGTGAACTAGATGATGTTTGAAGTCAGGAGGAGGGGAGAGCACTTTCAGGGCAATTTCTTGCTGCCAGCTGTTTTAATAACAAGGGTATTTCGCATTAGTGAGTTGGCCCCTATGGTAGGGATAAGATTCATTTGGGATGCACCTTTCGAACTTTACTAAAGCATGCAAAATATACTTGGGCGTGAATTTGTCAGATGCACTTTCACCCCACAGTTAAATAGAAATGAAGATAAGTTTATCTGCTCTCATCTTGACTGGCATAATTTTCAGACATCTGTTTGGGTTATTATCTCTTGTATTAAAAAAAGGTGAGGAGAGATTATGAAGAGGTAATGGCAGAGAGAGATAGGGTTCTGGAATTGAAGAAATAACTATATGTTTTGGTGGGGCTTCACTTATTTAATTTGAAAATACAAATACATTGTGGTAAGGTAAGAGAATTTGGAAAAAGTGGAGTCTTGCTGTTACGGGTTTTGCCACCCAAGTACCAAACCTTCAAATTCCTTTTCCTTCTCAGAATTTTATGTCTTTGAGTGGAATATAATTTGGTTAAATCCATGGAGTTGAAGTAGACTTTATCTTGTGTATTTGTGATTATGTAAAACAGGCCTAATATTTAAGTCCCTGTTTGAGATAGTCCTCCTTTAAGTAGAGAATAATTGAATTGCTCTGTATTGTCAAATTTCTTTAGGAGAAAAAAGTTCCATTCAAGATCAAGTGATACATGAGCCCTTTAAATCAAGCAAATTTATTATTTGCAAAATTGTTCTATATACTCTTTGTGTCTTTACTTTATTTGATCAGTTGCATTGTTTCAACATCTGGCATTACTCCCTTTTTCTACTGTAATATCCATTATGATGTATTTATGTCTGTTGGAGCTCGGTAATTTTATTTGTTTTATTTCAGTGGAAATTAAGTGCCAACAACAGAGAGCCTTGCAAAAAAGGAGAGAGACAAAAGGACTGTGACAAACACAGATCTAATGATGAAGAATCAGTTGGGTAAGATGTCATCTCTCAATTAGTTCTTCTGTGTTTGTATATTCAGAGTTTCCTAATGTTTCTTGAAGATGGATATCACTGGGTCTCTAGCTAATTATTTGTGTCATGCAGAGAGAGTTTTCAAGCTGTTAGGTAGCAGACCTTCAGAGAATCATGTTTCAGTGATTTAATGGCATTGTGAATTATGAAGCAACCATAACTTTTTCCTTGTTTTAACACAACACAAGACTGCAACATCAGAATGGGAATGAAATGCTTACTAGAGGAGTTACTGCTGCTTGTCCTGCTTGAAATCCTGAGAGGTGTTCATTACTCTCTAAATATAAAGTATAATTCTAGTTCTAGATGTTCTAGATATTTAAGAAGTTTCCCAGATTATCTGTTGCATGTCACTTTTTGCTCTGTAGTCCACAGTCATTAACCTGGCTTTATCAACTCTTAAAAACACACCCCTGACCCCACCCCCTGAGTAATATGATGATTAGTAGGGGAAGGCGGTAAAAAACTAGAGGTTTTTCACCTCTATGTTAAGTCAGGAGACTTAAGTTAGTAAATGAGACTGCCAATGTGCCACTTCTTTATACTCTGTTGCCAAGAGCAAGTATCTTTGAGATTATGGCAAATTATTTGAAATAGTCTTCTGTGAACCTGTTGGCTAGATAATTGTTCATCCAAGAAAATTTTGAGGCTGTAAGTGCCATAGTTGACAAATGGAAATGAAAATCTAGAATTAGATTCATTGCCGCAGCTAGGAAGCATGATGACTTCATGATAAAATTAATTATATTTATCTTAATGAAGCAACTGTTATTCCACAAATCATTTAAATCTAAACAAATAAGAGGATTCATTGTCTGCCCCACTTTCTGACTGGAATTTAACTGAACCATAAGTGATGTCTTGTCAGGAGGGGCTGTTAAAAACAAAGTGCACAGGTAATGAAAATGCTTAATGACAGCTGGTGGTTCTGACAGTGCTGAATTCTGTGGTTTTGTGACCTATGAGTAGTCATTGTTCAGCCTGGCCTTTGTATTTTGAATGCTTCAAACTGTTGCGGGGAAAAGCTGAACTTTTATAAAAGATCCTGAATTTATTTTTCATATCTGCAAAGAGGCATAGCTGTCAGTTTATGTGTGGTTACATCAAAATGCTTCTCTCAGTAACTTTAACTGAGGGAGTGGCTCACAGGGTCAACCTACCAGAATTTAAAAGCTATGTTAGTTCCAGTTTCCTGACTTTTAATTATGCTGTTAAATGGTTGATATCTGATATCAGTCTCTAAAGTGCTCTCAGTAGATCTTGAACTAACCTGTCAGTGTTGAGGAGCTTTAAAAAAAAAATAAAAGCTACCTTTGGATCTGTTACATATGTTAATTTTCATGTGAGAGACGTTCAAGTAGCATTTGTAGATGTTCCGTCCATTTTACCAAAATTCTCAGCAGCACATAGTGGGAAATGATTTAGACTGTAAAGAGATGGTAAATATTCAGATATTAAAAATATGCATTTTTCGCTTCCTCCAAAAAAGCTGTGTGTCTAGAGACTAGCTGGAGGTTCTCTGTAAAATAAACTTAATCTACTGTCTGCAATAAAGCTAGTCCTGAGTATTCCATTTGGGTATCCAGTGTTTCTCAGGAAGTCAAAATCAACATGCTGACCTCAATGCATAATAAATAGAAAGAGCGCAGGTTTTAAACAGGCAGTGTTTGCTGAGCAAAAGTCTGAGAAGAGTTAAGTGTCAAGTGGCATGCTGAGAATCTTTCTAATGCAAAAGTTTCTCTATTCCTTCTTCCCAATGAAAATTTTTTAATTTGCACTGAAAAGCAGGAAATACGTTGTAATGACAAACTCCTGTTAGCTCCTAATGTTTTAAAAACATTCATCTTTATTGATTGGAGCTAATTTCAAATATTTAGGGAGGCATGTTTAATCTAAAGTGTTGCTTGAGCTTTGTTGTTGCCACTTAGTTTTAGTCAGAAAGGACAAAGTGAATGTATTAGCACAAACCCACCTTCGCTTATGTTTTTAACTGAAGTTCTGGGTTATAAAATTTAGTAGTTGATTGCTTCTGTCAGTCCTGCTGTGACGTGAGACCATGGGAGCTGGAAGCAGCAGCCGCAGCTGCTCTCACTTGAACACCTCTGCTCATGGCCTTGTGAAAGGTCACTGTCAGGTGATTTGTTTATTATCCCAGACACGGTGCTCAGGGCAGGTTAGTTGCCTAGTCCTTCTCATATGCTGAAGGTCTCTTACACATCCCTAGAATTGTGTCAGAAGAGAGATTAGGACTGTCATGAAATATGAATAGTTCAATTTATTAGTGTAATTGCAGAAAGTTAGATACGGTATTTATGTAATCGGTCAATTAATATTCTGTATTCCACTTACAAAACTTTTGTTGTTGAGGAAGAGGATAACCCTTTTTCAAGAGTAGCTATCACCACCTGGAAATAGAGACTTAGAGGATCTGCTTATCTTGACCGTATTACTCCTGCATTTGCCAAGAGGGAAATAGAGGGAAATAAAAATAAACAAACAAAAATTAAGCAAAATAGAAGACTGTTTTGAAATTCAAGTTTCTTGTCCTGGTCCATCACGTTTTCTTTAGGGGGACAGTGGGAAGAGTGCTTAAATAAGATGTGTGTTATTCTTTTCACCTCAGTATTTTAAATGTTACTTGAAATACGTGTCATGGCTGAATCAAGTATTGACCCTGTAGCAGTCAGATTTTTGTGGCAATCACTTACATACTGGTTCCCCTTGCCCTGACAAGCATGTTTTGGCAGTAATAACTTCCTGGTCCAGCAAAGGAACATCCCTATTAACCTCCTTCATGTTTGCTATTAAAACATTGACTTCTAATCAGTTGATCAGATTAGGTTAGAGCCTTGAAGTAGGAGGAGGACCAGCAGAGGCTTTCTTCTCAGTGGGGTGTAGTCAGTGAACGTGGCAATCAGTTTCCTGGTAATGATAGCGCATCACATTATTACTTCAGGCTCTGAAAGGCCAAGGACCTCCTGAGCTGTGCACATGCTGCAGAAGCTCAGAGAGCTGAATACACATCAAATCTATCAGTGGCTTTATTCTGTAAACCCAGGACAGATGTTCAGCTTTTTATGGGACCTAACGGAGTGACTCTCACATGGTATGTGGCATCCCACTGTTGAAACATTTATTTTGCCAGACTTCGGTTTAGTGGTAGAAGAACGTAGACATGAAGATGATGTAGGCAACTAATAATAATTTACTTCAAAAGGAGTCAGTAGCCTCCAGTTCTCATTTTGATCACTTTGTAATACAAATTTGAGCCAGTGATTACAATGCTGGTGTGTACACAAATACGATCATTGAGAAAGGAGCTGGATCTGGCTGGTCTGATTATTGGGTGAAATAGAGGTCAAACCTTTTCCCCAAAGGGGTACAAACAATTAATAGCTTTTGATCCTGCACTTTGTAAGGTAGGATAATAATTTTTTTTTTCCCCATGAGAAGTGAGATGAGACTTGCTAGGAGCAGCTAACAGCATTTTTCATAATACCTATTTTTTTTCTGTTCCATCCTTACATGTGTAAGTATGTTTTCATTACCTTTGCTTATGTATTTCTTTTTGTTTTGTGGAGGTAGATAAGAGGGGGTATAGTAGGTGCTTCCTTTAGAAACAGAAATAATAACCTTTGATTTTCCTTCACCAAGATACCTCCAGTCTTACTGTTGTGCAGATTACTTGCTGCGTCTGCTGGTGGGACTTGCTTTTAGTGGATACTTTGCTTGCTTTTTTTCTGCTTGACACTCTTTTTTTTTTTTTTTTTTTTTATCTTTTGAAATGTCTTTTGCATGGCTCGCTCACTTTATTCTGTGCACAATTTAACAGGTAATTTAGGGATCTGTGTTCCAACCATTGTTAAACATATAGCTATTTTTCCTGAATCTATTTTATGCCCAATCTTAATGACATGATTTTCAAGAAATGTCATCAGATGCTGTTCCTCCTTTAGAAAGGGAAGCTGTTGAAAGCTCTAAAGCTCTGCACAGCTCTGAAGATCAGATCATTACCAGCTGTCCTGTCAAGGTCTTTGGTCAAAAATTGATGCCACGTAAGAGGTGATGCCTTAGTCTGGCACTGACAAATTTAAAAATAGCTGCGTCTTCATACTGCTAGGGCCCACTTCTGCAACTGTTTTGTATTTGGAGGAAAAATGTCATTTAGATACTTTAAAGTTTGATTTGTAATTCCACATCCTGTTAGAGGAAGAGGGAAAGTTTCAGGCTTGGTCTTTCATTGCTTTATCTCTTCTGGCACCTCAAAAGATGAAATATCTTTCCACTACATTTCTTTAGTAACTTGGACCTCTAAAGTAGTTTGGAACTTCCTTATCTTTAAGGAGGGAATTAAAGCATGAGAATAAATGTCTCATTTCGTAAGATGAATTTGCGTGAGTTTCTTGATGACTTTTTACCTTGAAGTTGCCTTTAACTGTTTTAGTAATTGTAGGTTTTCTTAACAGTCTAATAGATTTGTGTAGCTGAACTTATTTTTTTGGTCATATTTCTTAAATGTGTATATTCTTTATCTCTTTAGATATTGCTTATATATTCCTTATTTCTAATATACCTTATAGTTGGACAAACAACAAATGATGCGTAAGTCTGATCACTGTAAGCTCTTTTGATGTATTAAACTATGGTTAATGTATCAATTCTGAACATTTGGGAAACCCAGAAAAAAAGCTAGAACTTCTGACTTGTGGGGATTTTGTAGAATCATAGAATAGTTTTGGGTTGGAAGTGACCTTCAAAGGTCATCTAGTCCAAGCCCCCTGCAAGGAGCACGGACACCTCCAACCAGATCAGGTTGCTCAGAGCCCATCCAACCTGGCCTTGAATGTTTCCAGGGATGGGGCATCCACCACCTCTCTGGGCAACCTGTTCCAGTGTTCTGCCACCCTCATTGTAAAAAATTTCTTCCTTATATGAAGTCGGAATCTGCCTCCCTCTATTTTAAAACCATTACCCCTTGTCCTGTCACAACAGACCCTGCTAAAGAGTTTCTGCCCATGTTTCTTATAAGCCCCCTTTAGGTGCTGGAAG
Source organism: Chlamydotis macqueenii (assembly GCF_036417535.1). NCBI lineage: Eukaryota > Metazoa > Chordata > Aves > Otidiformes > Otididae > Chlamydotis > Chlamydotis macqueenii. The sequence continues at coordinate 94,617,360 of NC_141556.1, read as the reverse complement.
ACCACTGTAAGGTTTCCCGGCAGCCTCCTCTTCTCCAGGCTGAACAGCCACAACTCTCTCAGCCTGTTCTCATAGGAGAGGTGCTTCAGCCCTCTGATCTTTTTTATGGCCCTTCTCTGGACCCTCTCCAACTGGTCCCCGTCCTTCTTATGCTGGGGGCTCCAGAGCTGGATGCAGTACTTCAGATGGGGTCTCACGAGACCAGAGTAGAAGGGGAGAATCACCTCCCTCAACCTGCTGGCCATGCTTCTTTTGGTGCAGCTCAGGATGTGGTTGGCTTTCTGGGCCGCAAGTGCATGTTGCCAGCTCATGTTGAGCTTCCATAGGAAATAAGTCTCTTGCTTCCTATGGTGAATTGAGAACACTTTGCAGGCTTGGTATATGCTCACTAGGCTGCTACAGTTGGGCTCTGGCATGTAAGACATTAGTGTTACTAAATTGTCCCTCATGATGTGTATTTACTTTTGAAGCTTTATGGTAGTTAAAGCATATTTTTTAATGAAACTCCAATCTCTTTATCCTTGAAGTGTAGAACAAGCGCTTTTTTTTTTTTTTTTCTCTGTCTATAGTATTCAAAGCACATGCTCAGACTCTGCAATAGGTTCTTCAAAATAACAGTTCTTTGCATTAGTAGTCATAGGCTATATAGAGGTCTAGGTAAAAGAACAAATGTATAGCTGCCTTTTCCTGACTCTACCTAAAACATTCTGGAGCACTTCTGTGGTTTAGGTCAGTCTTCTGATGAGACCACCTTTGTACATATGACTTCTTGCCTTTGTAGAATCAATCTCTTGCTACAGAAACCTTGGAATAGTTTTCCAACAGGTAATTAGGACCCACCTCTTTTTTTTCCCCAGACAAAACTTTACCTCTTTGTCACTTAGTTTTTCTTTGGGAAACTTCTAAGAGAAGCCCAGAAAGTGGAGGAAACTGCCTTCACTTGAGCTCAAGTTCCTTAACTTTGGGAACCATTTGGGTCTATTGTCTAGATAGTGATCTCCAAGGTGTGGTGTGTGCAAGACAATCCATTGGAGTTCAGGAAGGAAATAATTTTTGTACAATTAATAAATAAAATAAAATACATTTTAATTTCATGTTTGTCACATCCTTTTTAAAATGTCTATTTGTGTTTTATAATGTACATAATATTAGTACATCCGTACATCTCTATAAATTATAATTAAATCAGCATGTTGAAGGTGCATGCTCAAAATACTTTTACTGATAGGGGTGCATGATCAAAAAAAGTTTGGAGACAACTGGTCTGGGAAATGCATAGGGGAGCTCTAAGAGAAAGCAGCTCATTGCATACACATGGCATTCAGTGATGCAGAGATCTGATAAGACTGACCAGTATTCATAGCTTATATGCAGGTTCTCCAAGCTGTGCATAGGAACCTTACTGTCTTCAAGTTCAGTGCGGGGTCATGAGTCTTGTTAACAGGGTAAGTAACCAGGGAAAAGAAATTTCAACATGCAGCAACTACTGAAAGAGCAAGTTCAACGTGTTTCACTAGCATGGCAGTTCCAAATCTTTTTTTAGGTTCAAGCATATCTGTTCTTAAGCAGTTTTCTTGGCATACCTGTTTGTTTATCACTTGGTACCATGTAACCATGCTATTGAGTTGAATGCAGCATGTCAGTGGGACAACTATAGTTTCCTAAAAATTGTTTGGACAGTTGTCAATCTACTGAGGAGCAGCAACCATTTGCTTACGAAATGTTGCTGTAGCATGCATGTAAAAGCTATGCGAGTAGTAAAAGGTTTTCTGTAGCTATAGAAGAAGGATTCTTGCTCTACAATGTGAACAATTTAGTTTGTTATGCAAGATATGCAATAGGAAAAGCAATTCTTGCCTCAGTAATCTTTTGAAACTAGCAAATGAGCCTGAGCTTCAGTGTCCTCTTAGGACTGGTCCTGGGAAAAGAAGTCCAATTCTCATTTGTTTCAAAATAAAGTCAATCCTGCCGAATCATCTATAATATATAATGCTTATTGGCTTATAAGGAAGCTGTCTGAATTACTGGCCATGCTGCAGAAATAATTAATTGTGTGAAGACTTCAGTACCAACCTAGCAGAATCAGCAAAGTCTAGATACTTTGTAATTCATAATTGTATGTCATTTATTTAGCAATATTGAGTAGAAATCAGTTGTAGCTTCAAAATTGAGAGATTGTACTAGCTTCTTGATTCCGCCCCCCCCCCCCCCCCCCCCAGCAAGATCATAATCTAATTTGTGATATGGTAACCAATAATATTCATTGTTCTGAAATAAGAGGCCACAATGTGAGTGCTTGTTGTCATATTCTGCAAATGCTCAAGCGTGCACTTTCAGAATATTTTGTAAGGCCATAGTGACTACTGCCAATATTTTGTGATAGAAAGATGTGCCAAAATTTTCATGCTTCTGCACTGAAGTTTACCTCTTCAGAACCACATATGGGTCATTGATCACAAAGAAGAAACTTGAAAGGCTATCCTGATCAAGAGATGTGTTTTGCGATTCCTCTTCTCCAAAGAGAACAGCTTTGTAAATTGTCAGGGAAGTGAACTTAGTTCTACTGAAGATATAAGGTATGATGCAGAGACAGTAAACTCACAGAAAAGCTTTGCTGATGTCATGTGACTTAAGAAGTTCTCAGCACCCTATTATTAATTTATTATTATGTATATGGCAGGCAACCCAAAGTTATCTTGACGAATGTCCTGAGGATGAAAATAGGAAGAAAATACACACAGGCGCAACCTAAAACTGGTGCTAATTTTTCTGATGCTGGCAAGCTGCAGTCAGATCAACCACCCTCATCATCTGCTGCCAGCCTAAAGATATGGCAAATTTTAAACCCCACTCTCCAAAGCCTTTTTCTTTCTAAAAGGTATGTTGTCTTTGCCTTGTATCGCTAAACAAAATTTTCCTTGCAGTTGTTTTTTCACAAAAAAGTATTCTTTGTTGTAGCACAGCTGTCTTGTTCGTGAACTATATTCTCATTCTCATGTAATCTGACTTGATTGAATTAACTTCTATGGGGTTTCTTTTGATAATCATTGAGAGAGATGGCGCCAGGCACACTGTAGTGGGTTTTCTGATCAGATGGCTTCTAGATGATCCTGTACTGTTAAGACCAATTAATTCTGATTCAGCTGTTGGACTCTTAAAATGTTTGAGTTTTTTTATTCTTATGAAAAGAAGAGTACGCTTGCATTTAACTGCCCTCTTTTCTCAGAAGAGGTATCAAGATGTATTTCCACTCTTAACCGTTTCAGGCTACTAATGAAAATATGAGAGCTGGCATAAAGAGTGAGAAGAAAAGCATGTCAAGTCCAGTATCTCCCTCCACCCTCTCCAAGCAGTGGTCAGTTGCAGATACCTAGGGAAAAGTGTGGCTGGAGTAAATGCTTTTTTTCACTGAGTCTTCTCTCTGAGCTGCTGCTGCTAAACAGTTTAGGGGCTTCCTTTATTGGAGGTTACATCCAGACTACAGTGGTGGTCTATTTTAGACTTTTCCTCTCAATGGTATCCTCATTGCTTATCAACTGTGTGCCCCTGCAACATCTTGGAAAGTAGTCTCCTGATTAAAAGCAAACTTACATTTCAGTGCACGAGGTCTGAGAGCTCCCCAGACATCACAGTCTGTGTTGGAGCATGCTTTGCGGATGAATACAGACAACAGGAGAATTACACAGTTGATACCCAAAAGACAGTGGTGTTCACAACATTCAAAAAAGGCCACAACATTACATCCTAATCCAAAATAAATTGCAATGGAAGTGGTAGAATTTAAATCCTAGTTTGAGAAGCTAAGTGGCTAAATCAAGGGCTACACAACAAGCTGGCTGCAGTGGCATTGTATGAATTGAGTTGCTCTTACGCATCTGTGCTCAAGTGGGCAGTTGCATCTTTGTATTTCTGTTTAGCTTATTTTTGATGCTTATCTCTTCAAACACTTGCAGATGTTTTTCTGAGCCTTGCTATTGCTATTTTGACAAATGCTACCTGGAAGTTGAGGAGGGGGACGAAATCTAGTGCTACTTTTTCTTGTTTGTGTGCTACTTTTCTACCTGTTGACTAAGTGCTTGAGAAAATTCAGTCTTATTTTACTGGAGGCTTCTTGTTCACAGGAAAATCAAGATTGTTTGCTCCATAATTCTGAGAAATGTGTACAGATATTGCATGAAAGCTATTTAGAGATAAACACTTGCCAGTTTTCAAATGATACTTAGATGATGTGTTAGAGACAATACAGTGTGAATTGTATCTGGCTAAGATGAAACTATATGGCTAGTATTTCTTACCCTGGTCTCTTGTTGCTTTTTTGTGTTTACCTGCTTACCTTGGATTTTTAAGTTCCTTAGCAGGATTTTGTTTTGTCTCTAAGGGACTGGAAATAATGATGTTTGATGATTTATCAAGCCTCGTAAGATACCTGAATTTAATAAGAAGTTTCTTTCTCTAGTTTTCAGTGCAGTATTTATGATTTACTGTTATATATATGGCAGGCAACCCACAGTTATCTTGACAAACGTCCTGAGGACAAAAATTGGAAGAAAATACATAGACAGCCATGTAATAATTGATGCAAATTTATCTGATGCTGACACATTACAATCGCGTCAACTACCCTCATCATCTGTTGCCAGCCTACAGACGTGTCAAATATTAAGTTCTCCTCATGAAAGTTCTTTTCTGTCTGAAAGGTATGTTACTCACTGCTGATTTTGCCAGTCTTCCTGAAATTACCTAACTTCACAATGGAAAAAAAAATTCCCTGAAACAATTTTTTGTTATACTCTTGTCTTGAAGCAGATCAGTTTAATGAGTGCAAACTAACATGCTGTTCCAACGAGCCGTTTTAACGTTGCAATTTTTCTGATTTGCTGATGTTAAAAGGCTACTTTTATTTCATAGAAGGAATTTCCACTTACAACAGATCAATGTTTTGATTTGTGAAGATGGCCATGTAATTTAAACACATTTAATTTAGATTTGTGTCCAGAACCAAAATCTTGCTTTCCTATTGCTGTTAATATGTTCTAGCATGATTTCAAGTAACTTCTTTTACAGAATTTCTCCAGATTCTTCTCTGTGATAGTTCATTTCTTTTCACATGAATCCACCAGTGGTCTAAGTCCCAACAGTGCCATTGTTTAAGGGCTCTGTGTGTGTCCTCTCATCACTTAACATCTACTTTTCCTCTTTTCTTCTTAGGTTTAGGTTGACTGAGCATCACAGTAATGCTTGACATATAAAAACAGCAGAAATCAGATATTGGAATTATGTAACGTTTGGTTTGGTCTAGGATGGAAGTTGAATTCAGAGTAACCTGTTTCCTCTTGTCTTTTATGGCCGTCAGTTTGCTTAAAAGCAAAGTATCCACCGGAAAAAATAGTAGGAAATTTAGGGGAAGAAAATAAAAAGAGGAAGGAAGAGAAGAATGATTTTTGAGGGCAGGAATAATCAACAGTTCCCAGGCTAAAGAAATCTTAAACATTATTGAGAAAAGTAAGTCATAGTCCTCATTCTGATACATTAACATCTTCAAGAATCTAAATTAGTAAGAATTCCTTTCTCTTTTTCTGTTGGGATCCCCATTGCTGCTTAAATGAGTCTGGTAAAGCTACAATTTAAATGAGGAATTTAGAACAATTTATTACACTGTCTCATTTTAGAAGTATTACATTTGTTACTCATAGTTTTCCACAACTTAAGGCTGACTAAAGTGTGGGGAGTTTATTTGGATTGTTGGGTTTTTTTTGGTTTTTTTTTGGTTTTACTGCAAAATCTTTTAAGATCTATAATTTTTAGTATCCAGTTTTTCCACTTGGTGATGTTTTGCATAATGGAAGGTAGTGGGTTCATAGAGGGGAAAATGTGAACTCTTTTATGTAACTATAAATCTGAGGGTTTCCTTGTGTATTTTTTCAAGCTGAAGGGTGGTTGTTTAGTTTTAAGTTAAGCACAAGAACGGTTCGAACTAGTCAGGATTTTTTAGTAGTTGCTTTAGAGTTGGAGCGGTTCATTGCTTGAAGGATTAATTTTCTGTTCCTGTGATATGCTTTTCTAATGTATTAAATAAAAGGCGTGTTATTAGCAGGAACCAATACCAGGAGGATTTTCCAGCCCTCCCTAGTGACCAGCGTCTTCGTGCAAATTGTAAATAGATACTGCATGCGAAATGAAGAATTTAGGAATTACTTCAGCATGGATGTGGTTTGATCCTGGTCACCTCTCTGTAAGGAAGGTCTATGCTTAAGATGCTCTTGGCCTTGATTCTTTTAGGGTCTGTTCTTTCAGAGGAGAGTAAAAGCTCCCCCCTTATAATGGTTGTCCATATATATGCCCATAGCCGTATAGAGATTCTTTTGTATCATCAGAGTAGCTAGGATGCACGCTGTGTTTTACTGGAAATTGTGCCAGTTCTGTACTATGCAAATTTCAGATTAAGTAAAAGAATTGTGTGTGGTCAGAACAGGGTGGTAGTACGTTAACCTTTCTCTATAGAACTTGCTGCGGGATCCCTGTTTCCTTTCTTGCTTTTGGTATTGCAGAATTGGTGGATTTTGCATTGCTTCTTCACCCTGACCGAGCTTGAAATGCATTTGCTTAAGTCACCACTGACCTATCAGTATAACTAGCGAATTTGGGGTAGGTCTTAAATGTAAAGAAACATAGTGTTTTAAAGTGTGTTTTGTACTTGTTTCTCATGGCTGTTGAGAACACTTCAGTATATACTGCCATAGCTTCTTAGCTTATGCATACGTCTGTTAAGAGGTGCATTTTAAACTGAGTTATCAGCAAAGATTGGAAGTGAAAATAAAATGGGCAGAATTTGTGTATAGAGTCAATATGTTCAGGGAAGTCTGTTAGCTGAAACATTCCTATTGAAATGTTTCGTATTGTTGAAATGCCTGAATTGTCATATTGGTGTAAAAGAAATGCTGAAAAACACCTAATGGTTTTGTATAGTCTTTTAAGGCAGGCAAATTTATATAGAGTTACACATACAAATATTTGAGAGGGAGATGTGTGTTCCAAAATGAAATTTTCTGTAGTGAGGTTATTCCAGGACTAGAGCTGCCTGATCTATGGCGGACTCTGCCTTGTTCAGTATACAGAATGAATAACAGCGCTTACTGAACACTTTTTCTGTATATGGTCCAATTCATGATTCTTTGTGAATGGAAAGGCAGTAAGTTATTTCTTCACAGTCCTTATAAAATGTTTGTCACTGTACTATCAGAGTACTCTGGAAATCTTTATTTGTCTTTACAGTGTTCCCAAAGAGCAATGTTACTCCAGTCTACAGATATGGAACTGAAGAATAGGCGTCTGTTCAGGAAGTGTCCAACGCTTTTGGCTATCTAGTTTCAGATGTCAAGAATGTTCTTTCCCATGGTTGGTGATGCTCTTCATGGGTCCAGGCTCAGCTGTCAGTGATTTCAGTCATTGTGATGGTTGCTTAGCTCTTTGCAAATTGGAGACTACAACATTCTGAGTTAGGCACATTATAAAACAATGAACACAAAATCCATTTGGATTAAGTGAGGTGACAAGAGGAGGAATGGAACAGATTTTCCACAGCAGCATTAAATTTCTTTATCTGTGAAATCTTCTTTATTTTCTTTTTTGTTTTCCAACTCTCACAGAAAATGAAGCAGAGGTCATGAAGGTTAGCTTATTTTATCTTGTAACCCTTACAAATTTTCAGAAGAGAAGTATTGTTTACTGAATGTTATTAAGTTCATGTGAGAAAATATGACATGAGCATATACCTAAATGTTATCCTAATGCATACACTAGAAGCCAAAATGTGGTTATTTAGCCTTTTGTTAGCTGTAACGAGCCTCTAGAGAAGTTGAGATTATGTTTACAAGATCAGATCATAGAATCATGGAATGGTTAGGGTTGGAAGAGAGCTTTAAAGGTCATCTAGTCCAGCCTCCCTGCAAGGAAGCAGGGACATTTTCAACTAGATCAGGTTGCTCAGATGTGAGGATGTCGTACTCTTCAGTCTATCAGTACCTCCTGAATATATTCCCTATTTATAAGAAAGCTAATAAAATTAAGAAAAACCTGATTACTTTCTTGCACGTTCTTCTTTTTAGGATGAAATTACAAAGTCAGATGAACACCTGTAGGTTGCCTAGTTTCTCATAGTGTAATCCTTTTCTGTTTCTTCCTTGTTCATGTCCTGTCCCTGCCACCTTCTCCAAAGTTACTGTTTCAGGCCCTTTTGAGCAGGAATTTCTATTTCAAATCTTTTCTCGTTGCAGGAACTTACTCAGTGGATTCTATTAGCAGTTCTAAATCTAAATTAAAAATATACTAGATTGCCTCATTTCCACCGCATTCATGACAAAGGCAAGGATACCCTCCACTGACTGTTGTTCTCTCTTTTTATTTTTTTTTCTTGTTATGTGTTCTTGTTGCAGTCATGCTTTACAGCAAAATAATAGTTCAGTGTCTGATGTCAAGCATGTCAGATTTTCATTCTTTGCACCTTTTAGAAGCATCTGTTTCATTAATAATGTCAGAACATCTGTGTTTTTCCATAATGGGAACTGAATTAGTTTGTGTTTCATTTGCCAAGTTCCACATGCTTACAAGAGAGGTAGAAGTTTGTGGTCTAACCAACTCTTATTTCTGTTGGGATTTTTGTTCAGTATTCTTTCACAATTAAAGATAAGTCATAGTTAATATACTTCACAGGTCTGCGCATTGCCTGAGAAAGACAGATGATGGTCTGTGTAAATTGACGACGGCTTCTAAGGAACCAGAAAAAAATGTCTTCACTTTTAGAAGACGGGAGCTGCAGAAGAAAGGTTTGTAGTAAGCAATAATCCAGCATTTAAATGTGAATTTTGGAGAATGTTGAGAAATTTTCTTTTTCTAGTCTAGTATTACGAGGAGAGCACAGAAATAAAATAAGTTTTGCATGCAGTGTGTGTGTTTCCTCAAAATGCATTTTTTTACAGATATGGTAAAATACATCAAAGAGCTGGTTTTAAATAGGAGTACATCCATAGTGAATCAGATCTGTGGAAGAAGGAGGAAACTGCAGAAAGCCTTACTGCACCGTTATAATCCTGATTTATAAAAAGTCTTTTATACTCAAGGATGTAATACATTGAGAATGCTCAAGTGGTTTGTGAACCCTGCTAAAATGTTTGTGCTGTATGACAATATTTGTATTTACTGCTGAAAAATTATGAGCTCTGTGCCGAGTCTCCAGCGAGAACGTACTGTCTTTAATACTTGTTAGTAATATTTGCATATTAAAACAAAAAATGGAGACTATTGCGTCCAACAGAAGACAAAAGAAAGAGTATGGAGTGCTAATTCTTACTTGGAAGGGAGCTATGAATTTGGTTATACCCTTATCTTAACTAGTCATGCAATAACAATCTTTCCTTAATTATTTTAGGGAATATATTTTGGCAGCCGCACACAAAAAAAAAAAAAAGAACTATCATGGAAGGTATCTACTTCCATGCATTCTATTTAAGACATAACAGATATGAAGAAATACAAAGATTTTTAAGGGTAGCCTGTTAAATCCCTCTTTTTTTTCCCTTACACAGAAAACAAGAACTATAATGAACTGGAAAAGAGGAGCAGAAACATGAGCAGCACCACTCTTAGTCAGAAGGAATCGGGCTTTTTTGATTCTGAGAAAAGGAAAAGAAGATGTAGTGACCATATTTCTGATGATTGTAATATACACATTCCAGAAAAATCACTTCTACTGTCTGTAAGTTGCACTTAACTTTAATGTATGTGTTTGTGTACACACATGCGCACACGCTTCAGTAGCAGCAATAGCAACACCCAAAATAAAATAATTGTAAGTGGAGTATCTAGGGATACTGTTAAACCTGTTGAGGGAAAGTAGTACTGTGGTGCATCAAGAAGAGTGATTGTATGTACTTCTGCCCACAACATCAGAATATGCTTGCAGTCATGGAAAGGTTAAAAGGTGAAAGATAGTATTCCCTTCAGAGAGGAGCACGCAGTAAAACAATTTTGGAAAAAAGGCACCTAGCTACTTAAGTGAAGCTTCTTCCACAGATGGTATAGAACTAATTAGGGACTTAAATACCAAAATTAGAAAGTATACCTGGGATTATTGAAATCTTGCAGATGTCATCTTTCTCCCTTCTCCTCAGTCTGTCATACCCTTCCTAAAGTTTTATTCTTATCTGTCATTAAGATTTGGGGGGGGGAAAGTAAAGGAAAAAGACTGAGGGAATCGGTCAGTCAAGTACAAACTGTGGTGTATATTCAAGCATTTGAATACAATAAAGGTACCTCTGTAACCTTCTGATTAAAACCCCGCCAAAGGAGGTACTTGCCGAGTCCTGTTCACCCAGTTAACCAAGCCACACATTTGCAGAGTAATAAATGTCAGTGGTTCTTGATGTTTCAGTGTCAGACAGTGAGAGAGCTGTTTAAAAAATCAGAAATAGTTTCTTGTTCAGTTTGAGTGGGGGTTGTAGAAGACTTTTAAAAGATTGCCTCGTACATAAAGTAATAACCTTTGGAATACGAGGATGGAGAAATTGCTTTGACCTGAGCTTTAAATGCAGCTGCATTAAGCTGTAATTATTTGTCTAGCATATAGCTATGTGCCACTGATCCCTGGTCTGAACTGTCATAGAAATATCAAGAAATAAACGTATATCCTGTCTCTGATTCCTCTTTTCTAGAAGGAGCAAAGATTGAGTTCAACTCAGTCTCCTGGCCGTAGAACAGCGTGTGAAGATCAACAGAGTCGCAAATCTAATACAATTCTCGTGCCAGATTGTATTCCACAGCCATTAGAGAGAGACTATAAAGACACTTCCATGCACAACCACTTAAGACCTGCTCACAGCTGCACAGAGGAACATAGCTCAGAGTCTCCTCTCAGAAATTTGTCAGAGAAACAAGTTTTGGCCACCAGTGAGGACGTGATTTCACCAAGAGTTAGTACCATCAGGAAATTGAAGATAGACACATCACAGTACCTGAGCAAGCTGCGGAAGAGAATCTGCAGGGGTAATCGACACCTTGTTTCAGTTGACCCAAGTATGTAATGTATCTGTGCTGCTGACGATTACTATTGGTATGTTTAGGAACTAGGAGAACTCATACATGACTGACTAGTTAAAACATATGGAACAAAAGACTGAAGACAGAGATTGTGTTGTTTGTAATGCATTGTGCAGGTTAGAGAACAGTGCCTAGTGCCCGTATTCTCTATTGGAGTGTAGAGGGTCTTATACTTGAGAAACAAGATCCACCGCAGGATTTTCATAGAATGGTTAGGGTTGGAAGGGACCTTCAAAGGTCATCTAGTCCAACCCCCCTGCAAGGAGCAGGGACATCCCTGACTAGGTCAGGTTGCTCAGAGCCTCATCCAGCCTGGCCTTAAACGCTTCCAGAGATGGGGCCTCCACCACCTTTCTGGGCAACCTGTTCCAGTGTTCTATAACCCGCATCGTAAAACATTTTTTCCTAATTTCTAATCTAAATCTACCCCCCTCTATTTTAAAACCATTACCTCTCGTCCTATTGCAACAGGCCCTACTAAACAGCCTCTCCCCATCTTTCTTGTAGGCCCCCTTGAGGTACTGGAAGACCGCTATCAGGTCTCCCCGGAGCCTCCTCTTCTCCAGGCTGAACAGCCCCAACTCTCTCAGCCTGTCCTCATAAGAGAGGTGCTCCAGCCCTTTTATCATCTTCGTGGCCCTCCTCTGGACCTTCTCCAACTGGTCCATGTCCTTCTTGTGTTGGGGGCTCCAGAAGTGGACACAGTAATCCAGGTGGGGTCTCACCAGGGCAGAGTAGAGGGGAAGAATCACCTCCCTCGACCTGCTGGCCACGCTTCTCTTGATGCGGCCCAGGATGCGGTTGGCCTTCTGGGCCGCAAGGGTGCATTGCCTGCTCATGTTAAGCTTCTCATCCACCAGCACTCCCAAGTCCTTCTCCTCAGGGCTGCTCTCCATCCATTCTTCGCCCAGCCTGTATTTGTGCCTGGGATTGCCATGACCCAGGTGCAGGACCTTGCACTTGGCCTGGTTGAACTTCATGAGGTTGGCACAGGTCCACCTCTCCAGCCTGTCAGGGTCCCTCTGGATGGCATCCCTCCCTTCCAGTGTGTCGACGGCACCACACAACTTGGTGTCGTCGGCAAACTTGCTGAGGGTGCACTCTATCCCACTGTCCATGTCGCCGACAAAGATGTTGAACAGGGCCGGGCCCAGCACGGACCCCTGAGGGACGCCACTCGTGACCGGTCTCCACATGGACATCGAGCCGTTGACCACCACTCTCTGAGTGCGGCCATCCAGCCAACTCCTTATCCACCGAGTGCTCCGTCCATCAAACCCATGTCTCTCTAGTTTAGAGAGAAGGATGTCACGTGGGACAGTGTCAAAAGCTTTGCACAAGTCCAGGTAGATGATGTCTGTTGCTCGTCCCTTGTCCACCGATGCCGTCACCCCGTCATAGAAGGCCACCAAATTGGTCAGGTACGATCTGCCCTTGGTGAAGCCATGTTGGGTGTCACCAACCGCCTCCTTGCTCTCCATGTGCCTTAGCATGGTTTCCAGGAGAATCTGCTCCATGACCTTGCCAGAGGTGAGGCTGACCAGCCTGGGTCTTCCTTATTCCCCTTTTTAAAAATGGGGGTTATGTTCCCCCTCTTCCAGTCATCGGGGACCTCACCAGACCGCCACGACTTCTCAAATACGATAGCCAGTGGCTTGGCAACTTCATCCGCCAGTTCCCTCAGGACCCGCGGATTAATCTCATCAGGACCCATGGACTTGTGCACCTTCAGGTTCCTCAGATGATCCCGAACCTGCTCTTCGAGTACAATGGGCAGTTCTTCATTCTCGCAGTCCCTGCTTGCACCTTCTACAGCTTGGGCGGTGGGACAGGAACTCTTGTTGGCCAAGACTGAGGCAAAAAAGTCATTGAGAACCTCAGCCTTCTCCATGTCCTGGGTAACCAGGACACCAGTTCCCTTCTGGAGGGAATTCAAATTCTAGTGCTTATTTTGCGGCTGATTTTGTGGCTACGGAAAATGAAGCTTGTACTTTTTAATGATGCTTAAACAGAGAAAAAAAGAATTCTCTTTTCTTTGAAGCAGCTATGTTGTGGCCTGTTTCTTTTAATAGTCAAATAATTTTGAGAATCCTGGATAAAAGGTAGAGATATGAATCAGTACTTCTTGCATACACTCTGATGCACGCAGACCTTGACTGGTTTGGGCCATGTACTTTGATATTACATACTGCAAGAGAGAATTCTTTGCTCACCTGAAATCCGCAGTGAATGAAATATTCTCAAGTCTGCATCTTGTAGTGTACATGTACTTCTTTTTTTCTCTTTAGTTGTCCTTTCCAGTGATGATGAGGATGGATCTTCAGAACCAAAATACACAGAGCTGCTGCAGGATAATGTCACTGACAGTAAAGAAACAGACCAACAGTCTGACTTCTGTTTCTCAGCAAAGCGATTGGAAGACAAGGTGGAACGTCAGACATTGCAGGTAGTCCAGTTTTTGGCCTATGTATTATTATGCCAACCCTTTAAATTATTTCTCCAATGTTTATTTTTTCTTGCATGTTAGAACAGAAGTGAAATGCTTCGAGCAGATATGATTAATCCCAGCAACAAGCAGTAGCTCCAGTAATTTATTTCACAGATAGAATTCTGGACAGTCTTCAGAGAAGATCTCTGGCTCTGAAGCTTGAGTGTTTTTGCAACATACAATGTATCTCATATTTTGAAAAGAAACATTGGAAATGCTTAATATTACAAAACAGAAATGATCAAATGGTAGTCTGAGTTAGAGGTGAACGTGATGAAGATATGTCTGTGAAAAGTTTTGGTTGTTTTTTTTTTTGGTTTTTTTTTTTTTTTTTTCCACAATGTTTTACATTGATCATAGTTCAGGTCAGGAGTTTCTTCTTGTTGTCCAGTTCTCTGTTGTAATTCACTGAATGGAGAAGTTGAAGGATCTTTGTTGATAGCAGACAGAGATGAAATTCCTTTTCCTATATGGCTAGCAGTGGAACTTGAATCTAAAACTAGCCATAAAGGGTTTTGCCACATTTTGGACTTGATTACCGTTGTGCTGCTTGCTTTGACCTGGATTTGGGTTATCTCTGTAATTCTGAAACAAGTCATAGAATCATAGAATGGTTTGGGTTGGAAGCGACCTTCAAAGATCATCTAGTCCAGTCCCCTTGCAAGGAGCAGGGGCATTTCCGACTAGATCAGGTTGCTCAGAGCCTCAGAAGAGACATTGCTGCCTCTTCTCACAGGTGCATCATTTTGATTCTGTACCTTTGATATCACAAGAGGGGTATTTTTTGTTCCTCTGTTGTTTGAGGTTTTTACTTGGCTCTAGATTAGTAAAGAGCAGAGGTTACATTTTGGCAATGGGAACTTTAGAGGTGGAGTAAGATGCTGTTAGGCCCTTAAGGACATTGTCAGTAATGATTGTTGTAACTTTTACAGCTTTGTGATATAGAATTCTTGTATGGAAGTTGGCTTTGCGAGTGAATTCTTGCAAACATAAAGAGAAAATTCCTAAGGTTACAGGAGAGAAGTATCTTATTTAAATACCTTTAGTAAATACACTTTTTTCCTCCCAGTTTTTAACAGAATCAATTGAAGATAAATCTCCTATCAGCTTACCTTCTGGAAGCACACCTAGAAAACAGATGAACCCAGCATTGGATGTTGAATTTGATAGTTTATACATTGGGAAATTTAAATGGTTATCAACAGGTCCTGCCAGGGTAAGTTTTTCTCTTATGACGATATTCTGAGAATATTTAAAAATTAAAATTCTGGTTAAGCAAAGCTAGTGGTACTTAGTGTGGAAGCACTGTGTTTTGATTATTATTGCATCAAGTTGCTCTGGCTAAATGATGGAGTATGTAGTCCATGACCTTGTATGTTTGGATTGCTGTTGGTAGAAGAGCTAACTGGGATTTTCTGTGGCTTCAGTTTTCAGTGTCAAAGGTTCTGTATAAATGCTGTACTGGAACAGAAATCATACTGAGGAAGCTTTTAATGAATTCTATCAGAAAATAATGGCCATGTTAGAGTTAATGTCAGCTGAAATAAACACCAGTTACTTTTTTCAGAAATAGTACAGATAATAGAATAAAGTAATCTATATAATGATCAGAGTTCAGATATATTCTATGTGCTAATCTTTCCTTTTAAACAGAAAATTGCTTGTTTTGTAGCTTTAAAGAGCATTAAAATAACACTAAAAGCATTACTGTAAAGGCAACAGGCTACTCACGTGGTGTAGAAATGTAAATGAAGGTGTGTTTCAAATGGAGTGTCAGCTGCGGGAGTTTAAACAGGTCTTTGACCAGGCTCGTTTTATGTATTGCAGTTGAAAAATAAGTGTGTGAACATGTATGTCTTTTTTTTGCTTACAGTAAGACATTTTGAAATCTTGGATTGTAATAATAATAATTTCAGCTTTTCAGAAAACTGTGGTTTTGTGCAGCAGTTCTCATGCAGTAATGAAAACGTTTTGTGGCAATTTCCTAAATTGATATGCCAAAGTCATTTGAGGAATGAATTGAAATATTTTTAGAATCAATGCTTTTAGGTGGAAAGTGAATCTTTTCCTTGGAAAAAGCAGCTTCGTGCTTACTGTAACATAAGAGAAACCTTTTCACTCAATGTATATAACAACCTTCTGTCAAGGTGACAAGAAAGCATTTTCTGTTTATTTGGCTATAAGCAAAGATAGATGCGCAGATAATTGAAAATTCTTACTTTGTTTTAATCCATTTGTAAAAGGGAAACTAATTTATTTTTTTTTTTAAATCTTATTTCAGTTTACAACCAAGTATATTACAATCCCATTACAGGGTAAGAGAATTTTTTTCTTTAGCTTTTTGTCTTTCTATCTAGCTACTATATCTTTAAAGTATTGTATTAAAATACTTAGTATATATTTATATTATGAATAATTTATGATCTTATTTGCTTTCACAGAGACATTAAATAACATAATAGAACATAAATTTTTTTCAATAAATAAAAGTATCGGTATCCATAGTATAAGCATTAATAACTTAGTAGCTTTTTACACTTGTAAGGTGAACTTGTAGTTTTAATGGCCTTGCTTCCTGCATTCCTGCATATATATTTAGTGTTCAACTATAATAAATATGACTGCATGTTTTTGAGGTGAAACATTAATCTTTTGAGATTAGGGTTTTAGACCCTTTGGTTTATTAAATACAAATGTATGAGTTGACTAAAGCTAAGAGGACTATAACTGTAGATTTGCATTCAGTCCATTTTCTGAAGATAATGTGTGGTTCCTCTATCTTGTAGGAGAAAGTTTGTGAGTGGTTCTGAACTGAATTGACTAAAAACAAACAGGAGTTCATGATTTGCAGTATTTTTTCTATATTTGTAGGTATTAACTGTGGTTATTTTGAGCAAAAATACAAATTTTTAATGAAGAATCTTGCATTTAGATGTTAAGCTTTTGGTGTTACAGTGTGATAACTTTGTTTTACATAGTTTGACATAACTGATTTGAGTATTAAATTCTCAACACATTTTATGTAATGTCAGGCATAAAATCTACAAGTGCTGTTTTAATACACTCTGATCATACTTATGTCTTAGTATGCGATTACTATAACATCTATGACTTTATCTTTCACAGCCATGGGTAATTCTAAGGTTATTTTAAATTATATTTTCTACAGTGGCTCTTAATAAGAATATTAAGCTGGCAGTGGATACTCTGGATCTAAGAAGGTTTGGCGTGTGGAGAAGTGATGGTAGCTGTTCTTCAACAACGATAATTTTCCTTTGGTTGTCTGTGGATTATGTAGAAAAGATTGAAACCCAATTAGGAAAGTTAGTTATCAGCAAGCCATGTGAGTGATCTCTTTCCTTAAATGCAATTAAAAGGTCTAATATATAGCATGTCAATAAAGCAGTTATTTAACAGTTGTTTCTGGAGTACGGAGGAAAGCCTATAGCTTTTTAAAGATAATTTGATTAGTTTTGCTTTTCTAAAGTGCCTCACTATACTTGTATTTGGAAGAAAAATCTAAGATAATGTGATGCAAGTCCACTGCTATTTAATAAAAAGACCTTGTAACACAATTGAATTGTTCCATTAGACCTTCTAAAACTAGGCTTGTGTATAAAGTATCTCTCCCTTTTAAAATAAATGGTAAGTTTTAAGTGTCCTTACTCTTGAGTAATGCATATGCTAGACAAAAAGCTTGGCAGAAAAAGATAGATTTGATCTTTGACAAGACTGCGTTGGGCCTTTGCATTGTTACTGGAGAAAATTTCCACTAAAGGCCAAATGGGCTATTTAGTCTTTAGGGTCTTATGGACTGTCTCCTGTTTATTTTTCTAGCATGAAGGTCTGTAAAATTGAATATAGCTTTTGCTTAAATATTCAGAGGCACAATCACACAAGATTTTTACATTAGCAAAATCATTGCAAAATGACATCTAACAGAATGATGATGTCAGAATTGCCTGTGTGAAATTTAACAGTACGTTTACCCTGTACAATTACCATGTGTATGAAAAAAGATTATAACTAATGTTCACTTTACATAAGGAGCACAAATAGTTTGAAATGAGATTCTGAGTGAAATTTTAGCAGTGAATTACCTTTACTTGATTTAAGTTTGTCAAAGTTACCGGTAGCTTCTGTAGATACAACTCCCAGAGATATTAGTGGAATCTGAGTATGAAGTTGAGGCACTTTTTAATCTTAGAATTATTTACCTTGATTAGATTCTTGTGTAGGAGAAGCCTTCAGGAGTTGTTATTAATTAGTTTTCTATGCTTGAATGTTTTATGTCTTTTAAATATGTAGTAATGTAAATATTTTGTAATATATGTTGAGACTTCTTGAAACAGATCGGTGGTTTTACAGATTGTGGAAATGATTGTTATGGTTCTGCTCTGCCTTCTTAGTGGGTTAATATTAGAGGAAAACATATCGTACCAGATCTGACAGCCTCAGAGGGGTGAGGCTGCTGCAGCTCCGTGTTCTCAGGTCCAACCAGTAGCAAGGCTGAAGATGTAGTCCCAATAGGTAAAGCACACGGAGTACACATATACACCACATGTATACATAGCTGGCCACATGGGTAACAGACACACAGCACTTGTACAACACAAACAGCACCAACAGCCTCGTCCTGCTCCCCTCTCTGGCTGAGCAGGATGGAGGCCCGCTAGTGAGAAAATAGATATCTGTAGATCTAGAGATATATATATACACACACATGCGCACACACACACACACAAGGTGAATCCCTCTGTCAGCTAGGCTCAGACACTCAGTCTGCCTAGTTGCTGGCCCTGGATCCCAGTCTCCCCAGTTGCTGGCACCTGGACATACCAGCCATCAAGGCTACTGCCAGGTGCTGGTACAGACCATCATGTGCATGCAGGCACACAGCTGTCCAGGACTCCCCTGGTCCCAATAGCTGACCCTGCTGTGTTCTCGTCCTTAGAGATACACAGGCAGTCTCCCAGCAAGAGCTGTGCCGTAGGGACCTGGTCACTCCCCTGGCTCCCAGGGCACTTCACCTGTTCACCTAGTTTGGCATGGTCTTTGCTAGCAATCACACGCTGACTTGCACATGCGCGCTTGCTCCAGTTGCTGCACTCAGACCCCCATACACACACATCAAATAGAGAGCCCCTCACCCAGGAGGGAGTTAGGGATTTAATAAGACAGGAGAGACTGCGCTAATCAATGCACAGGGCATGGCTAGACAAGCGTACTGACCAGTGAAGTATTTAGACACAACTAATCCTTTTGTATGCCCTTAGCCCTCTATTTTTCTCACACTTGTTCCTCCCCAAATCACCTAAATGCCTCCCTTTTGCCTGCCTTCGGTTTTTCCCTGAAACATCCTATAATTAATCCTTTGTGGTCCCAAAGTGCTTTTCCCCTGCATCCCATCATGTGTGCTGTATACCTCAGTAGTAACCCACTCCCACTCCAAAAGGTGCTCCAGCATTGACTCATCTTCATGGGTTTCAGATCTGGACCCTGAGGCTGAGGCTCCCCTGGGAGAGACCCAGACTGGCTGTCCCTTCCTCGCAGTCCTTTATTTGGGTTCCTACCTGCCTTTGTGCCCCTGTGTTCCTTTGGGCTTGTGGGGGTGGCTCTCTGGTGGGCTTGATGGCCCCTGTGATGGCCCTTCCTCCTGCTGTTGTCTCTCTGTTCTCCTTTTTGGGTATGCAGACAAGTTTTTATCACATAACCTAATAATTAATACTATCCTTTCTCTCATTTTTCCAGCCAAATCTAGTGAATTTGTATTTCTTGAACTGTCCCAACCACTCACAAAATGGGAAGAAGATAGACTGACTAAACTGATTGCAGATGTGAGCAAGAAGAACAGAGCACCAGATCTCCCTGACTTTTTGTCTTTGAAACAAGCGTTACCCTTGTTTAAGGACCTTTCTCCTGAAGAGAGTGCTTTTATGAGTTACAATAAGGATTTACTAAAGCAATATATGCTGAAAGAGAATACCTCGGATGCTCATGAGTCTGCAGTTCAGGTTAGTGAGTAGCTATTGCTTGATTCATCACCACCTGTTGGCATTCACATATTGTAGTAAATTTTAGATTAACCAGTTGCAGAAAATAAATTATTTCTTAATCCGTATCTCACAAAAAAAAATCAGTCATGTTTATTATGTCTCCCTCACAGTGAGACAAGATTTGTGGTAAACTAGATTGTGTCCACAGAGGGACAGCGTGCAGACCTCATCAGTAAGTGGCGAATACTGAAGCTTTAGGTTGACTCATTGTGTATGCCTAGAATCACAGGGATTTCCTGCCCTTGTGGTGTCCTCAGGGCAGCAAGTTGGGAGTTAATCAAGTAATGAGTGATGGAGCAGTTTTTGAGTTGAGCTGGAAATGAAGAGGTGCATCAGAGGAGGAGATGTATATCTTGTTGGTTCCAGACATCTATAGATGTTCTTGTGGGAACATCACAGCTTGAAAACCTAAATGATTTCTAAGGCCGATGGAAGGTGGGGCTGTGCAAGTTAGTGTGTTAATACACGTCCCTCTGAGGAGTAAATGTCTCATCCCAACCCCACATTGTTGTCACTTCAACAATTACATATGTTTGTTCCCATCACTGAAAAGCACAGAGACAACAGATCGATCTGGCTATGAAACTGGTAACTAAAAAAATGAGCCAGCCAGTTCAGATCTGTATAATTTTTAGGCATATTGTTAAGAACTAGATTTTCAAACCTTCCAAGCATACGCAGCTCCTAGTAAGATATTCTGATACTTGCCTTCATCCTTTCAGGTCCTGTTTCTGCTTCAAAACCAGTTCTGCATTGGTTGGCTGAATAATGCTTACCCAGTTTTAGAGACAGGCTATGAACAGGTGAAGACATAAAGGGACATAAATTTTTTATTGTCTGAGTGGTGGCACATTTGCTTAAATACTGATGTTTACACTTCTGCTCTCCAGCAAGATTCTTTTTCAGTGATGGAGGGTACTCCTGTGGGCTTTAGGCTTGAGTTTTGTGTGTTCTGTTTTACCTATCAAGCTGTGTAATGCATTTTACTATTATTATTGTTTGGATTTTTTTCTGGTAGGAATCAAAACCAAAAGTGACCAGGCTCAGTTATGCCCTTGCAAATAAGCAGAATAGTGGTTGCTATTCTATCTCTCTGTCCTCTGCACTGAACGAAGAATGGAAAGAAGTAAGAGAAACTGGAGCAGTTAAGAAGTAAGTCTATTTCGTATAAATGAGAAGGTGAAAATAGAACAAATTGAATAAACAAATGGCTGGAATAGAAGCCTTCTCTAGTTGATTTGAAAGTGTTGTGTGAAACATGCTCTAGAAATCTAAAATATCACCAAGTATGAATGTAGTTATTCCTGTTTCCACCCTAATAGTTAAGAGACAAAAAACATGTGTTACGTGGTGACAGAAAATCTCACAGAAATTAGAGAGTACCTGAATTGTGACTACAAGCTCGTATCATGCATATATCAATGGGAGTTTAGGGACCTCAAGGCCTATGTGAGCGTCCATCTAAGTCCATATCACACCAAAACTATTGCTAGCTTAAGTTCAGCCTTTTTTTTTCTTTTTTATCTAAACAGCGTTTTCGTTCACTGTTATGTCACATTCAATCTATTTATAACTAGTTTGTCATACAGCACAGGAGCTTAACAAAAGCCATTAGAAAGTGAAAACGTGCAAATGTATAATGAAGGGAGATACTATGAGAGTACTGATGTACCTCAGTTCTGTCTGTACTAGCCTGTTAGTCCTCCTACTTCTAGGACAGCAAACGTTAGTGAAGTAAATTGCTCTTAAGAACTCTTGCCTTTTGCTATCCCTGTTTTTACTGACAACATAGCAGTTGGTTTTGTTTTGGCAACAGCAAAAATGCTCAGTTCATGGTTCCAGTTAAGTAATATGGTTGTTAATTTAGAGCATTTAAATACATTTTAAATATGAGCATTAGAAGTAACTTGGGCAGTTTCAAACCACTTACAGTACACATGCTGCATGGTGCGTAAACCTAGCTTTCCTGCTTGGAAATATGATAGTCCTTACTGGAGTCTTAATGAGTAGAAAATCACTGTTCATTCATACCATTTGAGAATATGTCCCCTAGTATTTCTTCCCATTTTTGATAGTCATTTGTCAAGTACTTTTATCAAAAATAGAAAAAACAAATTGGAGGTAAAAAATAAACTTTTCAAAAGTGTTCTCAAAATTTCAGTAGGGTGCGTGTTTCTTTTGTAACACTTAACTATTGGAGGAAGAAATGGTAAAGGACTTTTGAGTTAGTCAACAGTTTCGAGAACCACCACTTTTCACAGGTTTTCTAGAAAATCTTCTGTATATGGAAGAGCCATACTAAGAAGAATGTCATGTAAAACATGGTTTGTCACTGTTATAATGTGATTTGTGTTTTCTAGTTTAATTGTTTATCCACCCCCACCTGCCAAAGGAGGACTAGGAGTTACAAGAGAAGACCTAGAGTGTTTAGAATATGGAGAGTTTCTCAATGATGTCATAATTGATTTCTATCTTAAGTAAGTAATCACAGCCTTAATTGTACCCTTCTTTCTGGGACCTGATGTGCACTTGAATGTTACTGTAAAAGTTAGTCACTAAATATGACATAACGATTTTAAAAGTAACAGTATGATGGATTTGTAAGTTGGGCTTTTTAAAAAGCTTTTATGTATTCTCAGCAGTTTAATCTGTTTCAGTTTCATTCTTCTTGTCCCTCTAAAGGGCTGTGATGTAATCCAGACAGAATAGCTGGGGGGAAAAAAGTCTCTTGGTGACCTCACAGAGCAGAAAGTGCTGAGGCAGCTGAACAAAGTAGAGGATCTATATTAGGTAGTTTATTCACTAAGTCTGCATGAAGTGGAGCATCTTCTGCTATTCTGTTCAAGCATTCAGGATTTCTTCTGGTGCACAGCTCCTGCAGAAAGGAATACAGCTAATACTTCTTGAGGAAGTTGTGCTTGGCTTACCTGCTTCATGCCATCCTGCTAAAGTTGCTTGTGAAAGCAAGTTTTCCATTAGTGCTGTGTGCCGCCATTCCCTAAAGCTGAGGTTTATTTTCCCTGTCCTGACTTAAACCTGAGCAGAATTCTAGCTCTTTTGAAAACTGTCTGCCAAAATTCCATTTTGTCTGACATCCAGCATGGCTGCAGTAACTGTGAGATAGGAAGCTAGTTAAAACTTCTTGTCTAGAGGAGTGGGAAAGAGAATGTGTACGAGAGTGTTTCATAGAATCATATAATAGTTTGATTTTACAGCAAAGCCATCTGTATTTTTCTCTAACCTAGAAATAAATAATGCGGTGTGGTCCTTTCATTAGCTGTAGCTTCATCTCCCCAGAAAAGGAAGATTTGAATAAGGGAAATTATGCAGTCATTGCAGAAACCCCTCCACTTTTTAAATTGATTAGACTTCCCACTTTCTCAGTTTTCATTGTGTTGTGAGTTGTGTCATGTATGTCTGTGCTGCCCAAGTCATTGAGTGAAGCTGGAGACACTTTGTGTAGGGTGACTACAATTTCAGGAGCTTTGGCCCTCTAGGATGACAGAATAAACACTCAAGCTGATGTTTATAGTAAAATGATCAACAGTAAAATCAAAGAATGAGTACCTGTAGAGTATTTGTCCTAACTTTCACATGCATAACCTGTGGAAGTAAAATGACAATTTATAGTACTGACCTGTTTTATGCTTTTTGTATATGCAGGAATATAACACTCCATAGACTTATACTGGGTTGAGTTGGTCAAGCCTGTCTTGGTTGGAAGGGCTAGAAACCTAACTCTAAAAATAAATTCAGCAGCATTAATACTGGAGCACAAATCCGGGTAAAAAATAACTGCATTCTTAGTAGTTGCTGATGATGTCGACCCCTGTGCATATTGAAAATAGCGTAGAGAGAAAAGTTTGGTATGATGAGCAGCTGTGAAGGCAACTGACAGTAAGCATAACCCAAGTATGATAAATCATTAAAATAATTGTCCTTCTTTTTAATCAGTAATGGTACTTTCTAGAAAGGGAATTTAATAATTTCCTTCTTTTTTCTTTGGTAGATACCTCTTGTTGGAGAAGGCAACAAAACATCTCGCTGATCGTACACACATTTTTAGCAGTTTCTTCTACAAGTGCCTGACCAGGACAGAAAAAACCTCAGAGGGTGATCTCAAAGTTTCGTAAGTTAATTTTAGATGCCATTATGACCAGAAATAAGCTATCTGTCAGTGCCACTTGGAAGTTCTGCAGATCATCTGCTAATTAGCACATGAAGTAGTAACCAGTGTTCTCCAAGGTATTAGTATTTAAATGTTGTCATTCATAACTTAAGGGTACTGGTGTTTTTTGTTAAAATTTTCATTCATACTCAGTATGAATCACATGTAAATGTTATAACATTTCTCCAATTCTATATGAATAAGGAACCTGAGGAACCTGAAGGTGCACAAGTCCATGGGACCTGATGAGATCCATCCGCGGGTCCTGAGGGAACTGGTGGATGAAGTTGCCAAGCCACTGGCTATCGTATTTGAGAAGTCGTGGCGGTCTGGTGAGGTCCCCGATGACTGGAAGAGGGGGAACATAACCCCAATTTTTAAAAAGGGGAATAAGGAAGACCCAGGTAACTACAGGCCGGTCAGCCTCACCTCTGTGCCTGGCAAGGTCATGGAGCAGATTCTCCTGGAAACCATGCTAAGGCCCATGGGGAGCAAGGAGGTGGTTGGTGACAGCCAACATGGCTTCACCAAGGGCAGATCGTGCCTGACCAATTTGGTGGCCTTCTATGACGGGGTGACGGCATCAGTGGACAAGGGACGAGCAACGGATATCATCTACCTGGACTTGTGCAAAGCGTTTGACACTGTCCCACGTGACATCCTTCTCTCTAAACTAGAGAGACATGGGCTTGATGGACGGAGCACTCGGTGGATAAGGAGTTGGCTGGATGGCCGCACTCAGAGAGTGGTGGTCAACGGCTCGATGTCCATGTGGAGACCGGTCACGAGTGGCGTCCCTCAGGGGTCCGTGCTGGGCCCGGCCCTGTTCAACATCTTTGTCGGCGACATGGACAGTGGGATAGAGTGCACCCTCAGCAAGTTTGCCGACGACACCAAGTTGTGTGGTGCCGTCGACACGCTGGAAGGGAGGGATGCCATCCAGAGGGACCTTGACAGGCTGGAGAGGTGGGCCCATGCCAACCTCATGAAGTTCAACCAGGCCAAGTGCAAGGTCCTGCACCTAGGTCATGGCAATCCCAGGCGCAAATACAGGCTGGGCGGGGAATGGATGGAGAGCAGCCCTGAGGAGAAGGACTTGGGAGTGCTGGTGGATGAGAAGCTCAACATGAGCAGGCAATGCGCCCTTGCGGCCCAGAAGGCCAACCGCATCCTGGGCTGCATCAAAAGAAGCGTGGCCAGCAGGTCGAGGGAGGTGATTCTTCCCCTTTACTCTGCCCTGGTGAGACCCCACCTGGAGTACTGTGTCCAGTTCTGGAGCCCCCAGCACAAGAAGGACATGGACCAGTTGGAGAAGGTCCAGAGGAGGGCCACGAAGATGATAAAAAAGGGCTGGAGCACCTCTCTTATGAGGACAGGCTGAGAGAGTTGGGGCTGTTCAGCCTGCAGAAGAGGAGGCTCCGGGGAGACCTGATAGTGGTCTTCCAGTACCTCAAGGGGGCCTACAAGAAAGATGGGGAAAGGCTGTTTAGTAGGGCCTGTTGCGATAGGACGAGAGGTAATGGTTTTAAAATAGAGGGGGGTAGATTTAGATTAGAAATTAGGAAAAAATTTTTTATGATGCGGGTTATAGAACACTGGAACAGGTTGCCCAGAAAGGTGGTGGAGGCCCCATCTCTGGAAACTTTCAAGGCCAGGCTGGATGAGGCTCTGAGCAACCTGATCTAGTCAGGGATGTCCCTGCTCCTTGCAGGGGGGTTGGACTAGATGACCTTTGAAGGTCCCTTCCAAACCTAACCATTCTATGATTCTATGAATCTTTACTTCAGACAATTACTTATGTATTTTGATCTTTTTATTATAAACTCAGAGTTTTGCAAGGTATGCATCATTATAAGAAATTGCACTTCTAACAATGTTTTTAGCTTTACTACATGTTTAATTTTACATATTGGTAATATGTTGTTGTCCAAATTTTTAGTAAGAAAATTTTCTTACACACTAAATTTACACAGTTGTTTTTTAACACTTAAGCACACTAGAATTGGAGAGTTTCACAAACAGGTGTCATTAAGAGCTCAAGAACCCTGTATCCCTTTGTGTTTCCAGCTCAGACTGTACAAAGGGTAGGACCATCTCTAGCACACTTTCTCTTCCTTCTCAGCACTGATGTTTGAGAGTGGAACTTACTTACCCTGCTGCTTTGCTTACAATGATGATCTCCCAGCAACTTTAATTCTATTTTCATCATTCAGCTTATCAAAGCTTTTTTTTTTTCTGTTTTTCTGAAGTGATTTTTCCATCTGTTATCCATGTTTTTCTATTATCCTCATGTTTTTCATTCTTCTTGCAAATGAGGCCACCTGCACAAACAAGTGTGCTGTCTTGCTTGTATTTACAGTCTCTGCTGAGTGAAAGCTGTGTTAAAGGGAAAAAGCGCTAATTCTGTAACATTTCCCAAAGATATCTCAAAAATTCAAGGAGCAGTGCTTGAGAGAATGTCTTCAATCATTTTACTGTCTTCTGACCCTGAATGTTCTGAGGTGGAGACAAAATTATCCATGTTAAGAATGCTGTTGTGTCATGGTCTGATTCCTTTACAAGGCTGGACTGTCCATAACCTTGAGGAACAAGAATGGCACTCTTAAATCTCTGTATTTCAATGACTGTAGCTACTCGGGATCAGGAGATCGCTTTGGAATCTCTAGTTTTGTGTTTGGGCTTGGATACTTACCTGGTGATTACAGGTTGTATGGGTTTTGTTTGTTTGCTTTGTTTGCTTGTGGGTTTTTTTTGGATAAATGGATAGTGGAAAATTGGGCTCTGTACTGTTGTGAATGAAATTAATCTCACCTGATGTAGCTACTTAACTTAAAGACCCTTTGCATCTCTTCCTTCACACTGCTTACGCAGTAGATTAAGAAAGCTTCTATAGGTGCTTTCGCAGCTGCAAACATGCCTTCCCCTTTTAAGTTCCCAGTGCTTCTACAGTCATGTAGCAGAGGAAGTTTGCAGCAAGTCTTCACTTAATGCTCGCCCATGCAGAGTCCCACAGCAGCTTGTTTTTCCATTCATCACTCCTTTTCTCCCATTTCTCCTACACTGAAGTTACATTTCTTGATCACAGATCAGCGTGGAATCAGAATGGTAATACAGATGTCTCCTGAGTAGAGTGAATTTTGGTTTTCAGATCCTATTGGAGCAAAGTTCTATGAACTGTGGGTTTCTATTTCAACTTGTGCAAAGGAAGAAAGTTGAAAATCAAAATTTAGATTTCTTCTCCACTTCTTCTTATTCTCCTAGGATTGTGAAGTTTAATTCATGGATGTTTGCAAATTGCTATATTTCTGTTTTTACACTGGCTGGTGTTTAGATAAGATTTTTATATTCAGTGTAGTAAATAATTATTGCTGGATAAATAACTGCAAGAAATCCTTTCAAATCTCTGGATTATTTTTCCCAGAAGAGTTTAAGATGGTTTGGAAATGGCTTGTTAGTCACCTGGGCTTAATGGTGTGCTATTTTTTCCTCTGTTGGGGAAATTTCAAGAGTAAATGAAAAATCCATTGAGGGATTGTGAAGATGTAGGAGTACTAGTCCTTTTACTTTGCTTTAACTGAAAAAAACAAACCCGAACAATTATAATTTGGTTTCTGCAGAGCGGCACAGAGAAGACACAGAAGAGTAAGAACATGGACTCGTCATATAAACATCTTCAGTAAAGATTATATCTTTGTGCCTGTGAACGAGGAGTAAGTCTATGTGTTTTAGACACCTTTTGTGATATTTAAAGATCTAAATATTTGAATGTTGTGGTGATAAAAAGATCTGTGCCTGTAAGCTTGGAGCATTGGAAATGAACACATTAGATTTCGAAAAAGTAACTGGTGTGGAATGAGTAATTTTGAAGTATCTTTGAAAGTTAAACTTTATATTTAGTTATCTTCAGTAACATTTATCTTTGTTTTTTGTTTTACTGAAAATTGCTTTTATATATTTTTCAAAATAATGTGTGTGTCGTCATGATGATTCCTGTGTGCTTAAGTAGTATTTCTAAAGAAATCACAGCAATTCATGTTGCTAGTGGATCAGGAGTAGTGGTTGAATAGCACATGGAAAATCCAGTAAAACTGAATAGTCATTGAGAGTTTAATATGCAAAACAGCTGCAGAAAGAGATAAAGCTAGAGGCATGCCATACCCTCAGCTATTCTGAAAACTAGGATCACTATCACAGATTATTTTATGACTTTTTTTTTTTTTTTTTTTTCTTACAGTGTGGGATGGGTGGTGAGACAGTGATAAATTGTTATGGTGGGTTTGTTGTTTTTTTTTTTTTAAAGGAATTTATACTTATTTTTGCTGTTATGCCACAATGCAAAATAAAAAACAAATGAGAATATTAGTGTCGTAGTTCAGCCCCAACGGGGACCAGACTACGCAGTCTCTCTCTCACTCCCCCCACTCTCCAAGAGAATAGGAGGAGATTTGACAAACAAAAGAAAACCAGGAAAAAAAAACCAAACACGCGGGTTGAGATTGAACAAAAAGTAAATTTAACAGTAATGACAGAAGAAAACAATAGAGTGATGGAACACAAATACAGTATAATAGCTCACAACAGATCTCCACATCCAGTCTCTTCCAACTAGGAGGGCCTCCCTTCAGCACCCTCCTCACTTATATACTGAGCATGATGTCAGATGGGATGGAATAGCCCTTTGGCTAATTTGGGTAAATTAACCCCAGCTGTTAGCTAATTAGTTAACTATCCCAGCCATAGGGGCTACCAGCTTCAGTTCTCCACCCAGCTCAGGTAAATATTAACTCTATCCTGGCCAGAACCAGGACAATTAGTATGAAATGCTGTGAAGGAACATGACAGCAATGCTTGTGTGTCACAGAACTCATGCACAGTTGCCCATGAGCCCTCAGTGTTGTAAAAACTTTTCATATCCTTTTCAGAACGAAATGTTATAAACTTTTGATGTTTTTTCCTCCTCTCTCCCCACTACTGGGCAGGTCTCATTGGTACATTGCAGTTATCTGTTTTCCTTGGTTAGAAGAAGCTATATATGAGGAGTGTCCCCATCAGAATTCATTCTATCATCAGCCTCAACAATCTCCATTTCAGTCAGAGAGTGGGAACACTAGAACTGGTTCAGTGTTGGCCTTTCCTGATAGCTGCAAGGATGAAGAAATGGATGCTAACAGAAGTTTATTCTCAAAAGGTCGGTAATCTAGAAGAAAATTATATCAAGCTATATACCGTTATAATAGTGTCTTAATCCTTGAAGGAGAGACATGATATCTTAAAAAGTATCTTTCATGTCAGGATTGATGTTATATATTGTTGTATTACCATGCATAATAAGGACTGCACTGCATTCTTGTCTGCAACTTGGGAAAATACTGGAACAGTCATGTAAAGTCAGTGGCTCAGATCCCATAGTGAGTGGAAAGTTCTTGGATTTCAGTAAGAATTTTATCAGGAAGGAAGATCCTCAGTAATTCTGCTGTTTGAACATTCAGAAGGGAAGCAGAGTTAGTTTCACTTCACTATCATATTTTGAATACTACTAATAATGAATTTGGTAATTAAAATATTTCAGGAAATATTTTCTCAAGACCTTTAAATTTGTTCTTTTGTACTAGATGGCAATGAAATCGCTGCTTCTGCATCAGTCTTGGGTTCTGGTATTTCTAAGGTAAGTGCCTTTTTGTATTGACAGGAAACATGTATTGCTCTGTTTCTGAAGGCTCAGACTTGACCAAGTGATTTTGCGTCGTCTTTTTTTGCAGCAGCTGTCCATGTTTGCGTGGCCTGCAGCGTATGCAAGGCACTTTGATTTAGCCTAAAGTTCTCATTGGCCTACTGATGTTGCCTATGCTATGCTTTCACATGTTTTAAACAATTATTTGTCAGTTGCTCCCTTTCTGAAATGAGAGCCTCTCTGACTTTACTTTAATGTCTATGAAGACGTTATAGTAATTGTAGTTTTTTTAAGATTTTTTTTTTTTTCTATTCTCCCAGATCTCCCTAAGTAATTCCAAAAGGCAGATTTGTAAAAGGTACGTTTCTGTTTTCATACTAATACTGTGTCATTAGGTTATATTAAGAAATTCTGCAGTCATTCAGTTAATTTGTCATAAAGCTACAGCTGTAGGAATTTTCCATTTTTTTTCCATGTTTGTTCAACTACCTATGCTCTTGTTAAGCTGTATTCAAACAAAATATTTACTTCAGTAGTGTTGGTAATGAAAGACTACAATGATTTGTTTGTTTGTTTTTGTTGTGTTCAGGCCTTGTATACTCATCTTGGATTCTTTGAAAGCTAGTTCCGTACAGAAAACAGTTCAGGTTTTGAGAGAGTAAGTAAATACAGTTTCTTTTTATTAGAAAGAGATGCTGCTGGTCATATTTCTATGTTCAAAATACTTTTAAGGAGTATGTTTCTAATGCTAAAGGAAAATCCATAAAGAGCCACAACAAAGAAAATTGCAATAGTAATACAGAGGCTTGTTTGAAAAGCGTGTTTGTTCTGCAGCCCAGGTATAATGCAGATATTGTAAAGTAGACAGTCTTTTAGGGGAAAAAAAAAAGTATAGAGGGTTTTGTTTGGTGGTTTTATTGTTTTTTTTTGTTGTTGTTGTTTTTTTTTTTTTTAATCCCCTTCAGTTTAGTAACGGCAGGTGTTTTTAAGGGTAGAAAAATGGATTCTTTAAAATTAATACTTTGAAATTTAAAGAACTGATTTTTCAATGGGCTGATCTTCATTTTTTTTTTTTTTTTGATGTAGCTTACAGAATTACAGTGTTAAATCCACTCCTATCTAAGTGCAAAAAAGTAGAAACTAGATTGAAACAGTCTAAAGGCTTGATGTGTCAGTATAATTATATTGGAATGGTAGTATTTATTTTGAAAAGTCAGAGTAAAAATATATTCAGGCTTTTATGTGAGAAGTGTGTAAGTACTTTTACACAGTCCTAATGACTTTAACATCTATCAACAGCTTTTTAAAAGGTTGCTAATATTAAATATTATAAGCTTAACAGAATTGTTCTTTTTGTTCTATGTTGTATCCACTTCATTGAAAGGAAAAAAATTTGTAAACCAAATATTGGTAAAAGTAAATTCTTCAAAAGACTGTGTGAGGGTTAGATGAAAATCAGAAATTTTTGTGAAACCATCTTTTCCCAAGGTAGAGAGGCCTTGCCACCATGTGTGTCCTGGGAGGAAGAATAAAACAGCATTTTTTTGTTGTTCTTGTTTTAGTCTCTCTCAGATGTATTAACTTAGTGCTCTATGCTTTGAGCTACTCCTGGGATTGAAATTCCAGAGAGAGTGGTTTCCTGGAGTTCAGAGAGGTGTCATGAAAAGAGATGATTTATGCAGTTTTGAGATTGGGGAGGTTTGGGAAGCAGACATCTTATTCCTTCAATTTGCAGTTATACCCTGAAAGCAGAAGTATAAGGGAACGGATGCAGGGGTTCCGTGACCTCTTCTTTCCTTGAGTTGATTTTTGTTGTGTTTTGGGCCGTGGTCAGGCTCAAAAAAATTAATTTTAAGGTCTACAGTTGTAGGTTCTTGCAGTTTCTAGGGAATGCACTTCACTGAACTGTCTTCATCTTTGAATTGTTTCATGTTTGCCTTCTTTTCACAGTTGCCATTTCCCCAAAGGTGTTTTGGGTGTTCATATGTATTTTTATTATCAGAATTGCAAGGACTTGAGCCTTTTAGAAATCAAACACAAAGTCTGACTTTATGTGTGTATTGTTTTGTTCTCTAAAGTCAGACCTTAAATTTTATTTTCACAAGTCCTGAGCCTTTGCAACTCTGACTAAAGTCAGCAGAAAAGTATAGGTCACTGTTGCCTTTGAAAATCAGACTCTTACTCTTTCAATACCATCTTTAAGATCAGTAGCCAGCCCAGAATGTGGGGTCAGTGAGTTGCTACTGAAGCACAAGAACAATAGAAAAGCCTGATAACAAATAAGTCATAATCATAAAAGAAGTGATCCCTTAAGGTTTTTAACAAGTCTTTATATACCTTACACACTAGTAGGTTGCAAGGGTTATATTGGTACAATTGGTTTTTTTAATGGTTTTCTTAGGTTAGAAAACCACTGCTCGCTTCTTAGGATGAACGCAGGAGAAATCTGTGTGATAGCCAGGAAAGATTACTTGAATTCTTCCTTTAGTTAAGGTTTAAAAATCTCCTGGTAACCTAATAGTCTGAAGAAACTCAACATAAATAACTGTTTTTAAATAACATCACACATCTTTCTGTTTTGTGTATATTGTGTATTATGTGGTAGAGATGCCTCTGAGTGTGATAGAATATTGGATAGTGGAAATTGTGTTGTTCCTTGTATGAATTTCTTTGACAACTTCTGTGAAATAAATTGGTTAAAGCTATCTTAACTTTTTGGCCAGCTCCAGAACAATATTGAGTAGTATTCCAGAATGCATTGAACTTGTGAGTTATTTCTCAAGTATTTAATCTATTTGCTTTCTTTTGTAGGTACCTTGAAGTGGAATGGGAAGCTAAACAAAAAACACATCGAGAATTCAATAAATCAACTATGATTGACCTATGTCCCAGGGTGCCTAAACAAGATAACAGCAGTGATTGTGGGGTCTATTTGCTGCAATATGTGGAAAGCTTCTTCCAGGTACAGATGGAAACTACCTTCCCCTTTTCCCAAAATCACCTTAAACCCGAAAAACCTGTTTCTGAGGGAAATAGCTAGACACAAAAGCCTGTGATGCTCAGCCTCAAAAATGTCAAAGCCATTTGAGCAAGAGGAGATAAAACCCACTCTTCAAGTAGTGGCAGGGGTCTTTGTATCTGGAGCACAGGCAGTTTCTCATCTGTGTTTGTTGGCAAACATTTCTGACCTTGTAGTTTAATATTACTTTTACATTGACACATTTAATACCCCAAACTGTTTGGGTGTGTTGGGAGTCTAGTTTACACATTTCTGGCCTATGAGTGTTAGAAAGGCATCTTTTCAGTGCATCTCTTCTTGTAGCCTCTAAAACTTCAGTTTTAGCTTCTGCAGAGAGAGGGAGGAAGGAATCCTTAAACGGGAATGCACAGAGCTAAGGGAGCCTCTCATTCCTGTTCAGCACATACCTTTAAACATTTGCAGATGCTGGGCTTCAGGCAGTGTGTTTTGGGGTGTCATCTCTTCCTCCCCCTGATCAGTGCACTGCCCTCTTGCTCTGCGCTTGTTTGATGCTTGTAATGTGCAGTCCACGTTCTCTCTGAGAGTCCTGTGTGTGGAAAACCTTGTGTGGGGCTTTGGGCAGTGGACAGGTAGTTCCCTATAGTTTGATTGTACTTGTGTATTTTATGATGGAAGTGCATCTGTCCCTTGTTAGATATCAAGAGTACGTCTAATTGTATCATAGTACATGGAGTCTGCCTTGAATATGTGCTTATACTGATGTATCTTTAAGAGAAGTGAGGATAACCTGTTTGGTGTTTACCATGAGTAGCTTGTGGTAAGGGTATGTATATATGTGATTACCATGGAGGAATGGGAATTTTACTTTGAAGCCTGTCACTGTCTCACGGAGAGTGATTTGTCTCCTTAGTCCTAGCAGTAGTGGAAGGGTTTGAAATTTTTTTTTGAAGGTTGCTTTAGGAAATTCATGCTGTAAATATTCCTTTTTCTGTTACCAGAATCCCATAGTTAATTTTGAACAGCCACTACATCTGGAGAAGTGGTTTCCTCGTCAGCTGATCAGAAGCAAAAGAGAAGAAATTCGAGACCTGATCTTGCAACTGCACTTTCAGCAGCATAGTGGCAGCAGCAGCTAATAAATCTAATGAGTCAGACCTGGCAAACAACATTGCTGTATAAAGTAACTGGAACTCTGGTTAGCAGCATTTGGGCTCTTTCTGCCTTGCAAGGAAGGAAAGAAAAAAAAAAAAAAAGAACCACAAGAAGTATTTTGTTTGTTCAGTGTGTATTTATTTAAAGTTTGGTTGTTTTTGTTTTGTTTGTTTGGTTTTTTTGTTTGTTTTTTTTTTTCATTTTTGTTGTGTGGTCATAGAATGCAGTTGTGGAGGTGAAAGGAGAAGGTTGTAGCTAAAAGTGCAAATATGTATGTAAGTTAAAGCTAATATGTATGGATTGCTATTTGTTTCTTTACTGGGAATATGAAAGCTGCGTACAGATATGTGCCTCAAGGATGTAAAAATATTTTCATCTTTTGGAGCCTGTTGTTTACAATTCTATATAAACATGGATGATCATGTAGGAATCAGGCCTGAAGACAGGATGTTGACCCTATATTGTGTCTGTTTCAATTTTGCAGCTCATACAGATAGAATGAATACTATGTATTGTTTTAATTTAAGGATCTAATATTGACTCTCTTTAGAGATGTATTTTTTGTTTGTTTCTGATTATATATGGAAGTAGTCTGCATGTGTCAGAAAATTCTGCCAAGACTTGCAGCTGCTGATTTTTTATTTATTTATTTTTTTTTTAAATTTTTATTCCCTCCCCAGCATTTTCATCGTAAAAACTTATTTCCACGAGTGGAAGATACTTGCTTGAGAGTGACCATTGAAATCTTTTAAAGTCAAGCGTGGATTTTTTACAAGTATTTTTT
Source organism: Chlamydotis macqueenii (assembly GCF_036417535.1). Taxonomy (NCBI): domain Eukaryota; kingdom Metazoa; phylum Chordata; class Aves; order Otidiformes; family Otididae; genus Chlamydotis; species Chlamydotis macqueenii. Next base: position 94,582,970 of record NC_141556.1, on the reverse strand, counting down.
ATGTTTGTGTTTTTTGGTTTTTTTTTTTTTTTCTTTCTTATCAGATTTTAGAAGAAATCTTGCTCTCAGAGTACATGCAAATACATGTAGGCAGTAGATTTTTACTCCTGTTTGCCTTACATTTGGGAGCCATACCTACAAACCTTATGGCATCACTTGCATTAGAAAGACAAGCACGTTTTCACTTAACAACCTCAAAAGCTTGAGGTGTTTTACTGAAAAATGAGGCCATTTTAATTCAAAAAGGTCATTATGTTTTATATAATATGTCTTTAAGATATGTAATTTACATATAAGACAAACAGGATTTGTACTTTGCTCAGGAGAATTGAGTAAAGATGCACGAATATTTGAGTGTTTGAACTCGGACTTGATTTGATAAACTAGAACAAATTTATCATTGTCTTAATATGTATTTATGTAGTTTTTCCTCAAACAGTGATTACATAAAAAAACTTCAGTAACATTTTGACATGTGCACACTTTTTTCTGTAGTTACTGCACAATAGAAGGTGACTGTTTTAAGAGGATGACAAGTGTCATCGCACGCTTCAGAAGGACCATGTGTCAAATAATCACCAAAACCATATGTGTCATAAACGTATCTACAAAACCAGAGCTCTTAAAGCTGGAAGTAGACTAGAGAGTTAACATAAAAATTGAGGGCAACCCAAAGATATGAACACGAAATGATGGAGTTCAAGATCCTTAGGGCAGCGAGGAGGGTGCACAGCAAGCGCTTTGCTGTGGACTTTAGGAAAGCAGACTTTAGCCTCCTCAGGGACCTGCTTGGCGGAGTACCATGGGATAAAGCCATGGAGGGAAGACAGGCCCAAGAAAGCTGGTTAATGTTGAAGGATCACCACCTCCAAGTTCAGGAGCAACGCATCCCAGCAAAGAGGAAGTCAGGTAAAAACGCCAGGAGGCCTGTGTGGATGATCAAGGAGCTCCCGGACAAATTCAGACAAAAAGGAAGCCTACAGAGGGTGGAAGCAAGGACACGTAGCCTGGGAGGAATACAGAGAAATTGTCTGAGCAGCCAGGTTAGGAAAGCTGAAGCCCTGATAGAATTAAATCTGGTCAGGGAGGTCAAGGGCAACAAGAAAAGCTTCTATAGGTATGACAGTGATAAAAGGAAGACTAGGGAGAATATGGGCCCATTGCGGAAGGAAACAGAAGATATCATTACCTGGGGTGTGGAGAATGCTGAGGTACTCAGTGACTTTTTTTGCCTCAGTCTTCACTGGCAAGATAAAATTCAAGACCATCTAAGGAACCTGAAGGTGCACAAGATCAAGGGACCTGATGAGATGCATCCACAGATCTTGAGGGAGCTGGTGGATTAAGTTGCTAAGCCACTCTCCATTATACCTGAGAAGCTGTGGCATTCTGGTGAAGTTTTCACTGACTGGAAAAGGGGAAACGTAACCTCCCTTTTTAAAAAGGGAAAAAAGGAAGACCTGGGGAACTACAGGTTAATCGATCTCACCACTGTGCCTGGCAAGATCATGGAGCAGATACTGGAAACTGCGCTAAGTCACATGGACAATAAGGAGGTGACTAGTAACATCCAAATGGCTTCACTAAGGGCAAATCATACCTGAAAATGTGGTGTCCTTCTATGACAGTGTTAGTGGATACGGGAAGAGCAACTGACATATCTACCTGGACTTATGCAAAACATTTGTCACTGTCCGGTACAACATCCTTCTTAGAGACATAGATTTGACAGATGGACTGGTCGATGGATAAGGAATTGGCTGGATGGTCGCACTCAAACAGTTGTGGTAAACGACTCGATGTCCAGGTGGAGACCAGTGGTGTTTCTCAGGGGCTGGTATTGTGACCGGCACTGTTTAACATCTTTGTTGGTGACATGGACAGTGGGATTGAGTGCACTCTCAGCAAGTTTGCTGATGATGCCAAGATGTGTAGTGCATTTGACACGCTGGAGGGAAGGGATGCCATCCAGAGGAACCTTGACAGGCTTGAGAGGTGAGCCTGTGCAGACCTTATAAGGTTCAACAAGTCCAAGTGCAAGGTCCTACACCTGGTTCGGTGCAACCCCTGGTATCAATACAGGATGAATGGATTGAGAGCAGTCCTGAGGAGAAGAACTTGGGAGTGCTGGTAGATGAAAAGTTGGACATGAACCAGCAATGCGCACTCGCAGCCCAGACCAACTGCATTGTGGGCTGCATCAAGAGGAGCATGGCCAGCAGGTCAAAGGAGGTGATTCTCCCTCTCTACTCTGCTTTCGTGAGACCCCATCTGGAGTACTGTGTCCAGTTCTGGAGCCCCCAACATAAGAAGGACGTGGTCCTGTTGGAGAGGGTCCAGAGGAGGGCGACAAAGATGTTCAGAGAGCTGGAGCACCTTTCCTATAAGGACAGACTGAGAGAGTTGGGTCCATTCAGTCTGGAGAAGAGAAGACTGCCAGGAGAACTTATAGCAGCCTTCCAATACCTAAAGGGCGCCTACAGGAAAGACGAGGAGAAACTCTTCAGCAGGGCCTGTTGTGATAAGACAGGGAGTAATGATTTTAAACTAAAAGAGAGTAGATTTAGACTGGATATAAGGAAGAAATTTTTTACAAGGAGAGTGGTGAAACACTGGAACAGGTTGCCCAGAGAGGTGGTTGATGCCCCATCCCTGGAAACCAGGTTCAAGGCCAGGCTGGATGAGGCTCTGAGCAACCTGATCTGGTTAGAGATGTCCCTGCTCCTTGCAGGGGGGTTGGACTAGATGACCTTTAAAGGTCCCCTCCAACCCAAACTGTTCTATGATTCTGAACATTTTAATGATATTGCAGAATTCTCAGGGCCTGTTCCTTCAAGACAACTCTGAAACCTAGCTTTTGGAAAATCCAGTTGTTATTTCAGGTTCTGTACAGTCGTCTAAAAATATCCCCCACCATTGTTTCTCAACCTAGAAAGCATTATTTCTGGAGAAGAGAGGCAATTTTAAACCAAAATAATTTGCTGAGCACAGTTACTTTCTGTATAGCTGTGAGCAGCCTAGTGCAATTGCTATGTGGTTTTTGTCTTTGTTTCAATGTAATTCTGTAGTTTGTCACTACCCCCCCACCAATATCTGTCCTCCTCATCCCAGAAGTTTTGTGGTTTTCACAATCACAGCATCAACATTACTTACAGGTATAGTCTGTGTGTTTATTTTAAGATGGATGAAAGATAAAATGCAGAGATGTGTGCACTTTTCTACATCTTTTTTAAATTTATGCGTATTTTCAATGTTCCCTTACGACAAACAGTTTTGACTTTTTCTTATGGTAAAGTTAGCTTTTGTCATAAAGTAATTTGTTCTTTTTTAGATTGATTGGTTTATAGATATTTAAAAGCAAAATTCATGTATAAACTTTTCTAAATCGGTTTTATAACATTGAAGAATTGCCTTTGTAGACTTGTTAGATACATGCTGTGAGAATTCCAGTACATTTGATATTAAAATTATCTCCAGAAGTTGCTGAATGTGACTGTAACCATTCTTTTCCCAGCTGCCAGGAATAGCTAGTGAGTTAAGCGTAAGATAGGCCATCTTACTGCTTTCAAGGTGTATACACAGCAGATGCATCTTAACCCAATTTGTATCAAAGTGCTTATTTGTTCTCCAGTTCTTAGAGGGGCATGCAGCCGGTTCACAGCTTCTTACGGCAAGCAAGGCTGCTTTTTGACTCAGGAGCATTATGGTTGTTTTCTGTAGTTAGGATAACAGTCCTGACAGCCTGAACGGCTAGCCTGGGAATTGCCTGTGTCCACCAGCCGCAACCCTTTGCATTTAGCAGATAAGCAGTGAATGCTAGGAAGTGTCTGTGGAAAAAGTTGCACTCCAGGTACCTCCGTGCTTTCTTTTTAGTTGCTAGAACTCCCCAAAGGTAACTTTTAGTGTATATATATATAAGGCACTGGACTGAATCTGGGAGCTTTTGCACATCTGCATCTCCATTTCCTGTATTAATGCCTGTTAAACTGAAATAGTGGAGTGGCATGATACTTCAAAGCAAACCGTTTTGAAAGGCACTTTACCATACCCTATGTAATTTTTGTTTTAAGGCAATGAATTGTACTCAAAGTGTTAAGTGTAGCTGTCAGTTTCTTTAAAATAAACTGCTACATTCTGGCTATGTGGGACCAGAACCTGCCTTCCATGAAGAAATCTGAGTCATGGAGAGAAGAAATCTGAGTCTGAGTTTAAGGTAAACTTGGCAAGCATGACACAAGTGGAATAGAAATAATTTGTAGGAAGTAAATCTTGCAGGAAAAACATTAAAAACCCCCTAGTTTTCATCAAGAACTGGAGAAGTGAATAATGAAACTGCAAGTGTGCTTTTTTTAAAAGTATAAAGACTTAAAAGGCACAGTAGTAACATTTTTATCTTGATTATGACAGGGAAGCAGAATATTAATTCTGGCAACAGCCACAATAAAAGACTCTGGTTTCTAGATGGAAAAGCAGGAATTGTAGAATGAGACTTGAAAGGTCTCAGGATTGAAAATATTTCCATTAATAGTCGAATAAAACCAAGATCAACAGCAATAACTCTGTCCAACCAAACGGAAAATGGAAACACCATTCAAAGATGAAGCACAAGCACGGGATCATCTTTGATTATTGAGCAAGGCAGGAGATACCTGATCAACAGTTCAGAAAAGGAGGAATGCTGAGAATAGGCTTACCTTACAAGGACAGAGTAGATCAATGAAGTGTTAGATTTATTTGATTGACCTCACTTCCTGATTTTTCTGCTCCAAATACTTTACAATACTACGAGATGGAAGAGATGGTGGTATGACAGGTTACAGTGGGCTGGATTTGCTCTGCTGGAAGGCTAGAGAGCCTCAGACCTTGCTTATTCTTGGGAGACAGTCCACCAGAGAACTCTCCAGGAGCACAGCAAAAAGTGGTAATGGTCAAATGCTCGGCAACAGCAACCATAGAAACTGAACAAGCGAAAAGCTTTTGTCTAACCTAATTTTCTCAGCTAAACTGGGAATTTTGTTGGTGAATCCTGTCAAATGCCATGAAGTCAGTTACTGTAGTCCAGTCCCAGGAGACAATTTATAATCTTGGTATTAAGCTGTGTGAGCTTGGAGATAGGGAGTGTCTGCCATCATATGGCTCTTCATTAGAGGCATTTTCGTTAAGGTATACCTTTATTTTGCATTATTTAGCTGCAGATGAGTGGATTTAGCCTTTTAAATAAATTGCATTTCAAAAACAATGAAGTTATTTAGAACAGTATGTGCACTGTAGCAGAATTTCAGTGACCATTAGCTTGTAGAGAACTATAATTCAGCTAAACACATCTGCTATATGAAAGTGGATGTCCTTTCTTTATAGAAACACAAATTGTCAGAAAAATGGGGTTTTGGAGGTACTGATGTGACCTTGGTGCGTTACATCACTAGGATTATACTTCCCTTTTTTTTTTCCTTAGCATGAAAATACTTTTCCTGAGTACTGTCAAACAGGTACAATTTGACTGCTGGAAATGAAGATTTATCCATCTTCTGATACAAGGTATTACTGTGAAGGCTTTAGTCAAATTAACGGAGGAGTTAGTTTGCCAAGGTTATTTTGGAAGTCTATTGCAAGAATTGTTTTGCTTGTTTTAAGAACCTTTAAATTACCATTGTGCTTTTAGTTATGCCTTTTGCTATCATAAATGTAGGAGATTATCAGCTGTTGCAAATCTAAATTTTAGTGCTGAAATGAGTGTTAGATTTAAAATTGATGGCTTGAACTAATAGTGATAAAACTGAATTTCAGCGTTTCAAGTATTTTATCATACAGAAGCTAATGTAGTCATGCCATAGAAAACAAATTTTGACAGAGATATAAAACAGGTATTTTTCGTACTATTCACATTCTTTGTGCCTTTGAGTGCTGACCAAAAAAAACCCAGCAATGTCTTATATCTGAAAGGAAAATTTTTATTTTGGCTTCATACTCATGTATTGTGAGAATTTTCTCTAAAAGGGTTAGTTGTCATGCATTCTTGAGATAAGTTAGCCTTTGCCTTTATAAGCATGTATAGTATTTCTAATCTTGATTCAGTTGCATTTCTGCAGGGAAACGCAAGCAAAAGCATTCATGACATTGAAAGCACCAGTCTTTGCAGAGGGTTAAAACAAGGCTGATCTGTGTTGTTGAATCCAGGATTGTAATAAAGGTACCCAAGCTAGCCTCAGAAGTTACTCTATCTACCTGGAAATGCTGAATAGGACTTCAAAGCAAATTTTACGGGCACCAGTGCAAGGTTCCTGTGCCTCATATCATCAGGATGGTTTCACATACAGCTGCAGTGGGGTGGTACTGCTGCTGATACTGTAGTTAGCTTGACAGAGCCAGCCTAGGTGGGCAGCGCCGGTTTGATAAATCTAAAATGTCTGATTCTATGAAAACTGTTTGGGAGTGTTAGAGTAGCTCACTGGTTTAAATTAAAGTGTAATTTAGTAATTTTGTGGGGAAAAAAAAATGAGGAAAATATGTTGTTGTTTTGAAAAATATAAACTAAAGTCTGTTAGATGTCAGAAGACAGCATAAAAACAAAGGTAGTTTTGTTTTATTCCTGTGAGTGTCCTGCGTGTAATATCAGGAATTATCAGTATTATCTGAATTGTTGGAGTTCAGCAGAGCAGCTAGAAGAAAGGAGACAGCTGCGTACCTGAGGAACTGTGTCTAAATGCTCTGCAGACCGTCATCTGGGAAGCCTTGGGAATCCAGCATTGAAATATTTATGCAAAACCACTACCAAAACCAGTCACTTCAGACAAAACAGCACTTTGCTCAGTTTGGTCTGAATGCAGTAACCAACAAGTCCTGAGTTAACGCCACCCGGGGGACAGCCCTGACAGGGTTTTCTAGTGGTCCAAATGCTGTCTGCCATTGTGGGACTGCTTCCATACACGTTTCTGCGATGAGCTGACCCTGGACAGGACGGGAGCTGAGACTGCTGCTGTTTTCCTGCCCTCTCTCCTTTCTGCAGTTCTTCTTAGCTGATCATCTCTTCAGGTATCTGTACTAACTTGCTTCAACTGCTCGTGTCAGATAATACCTGAACAGCGATGAAAGAATGATGAAACACCTTGCCCTGGCTTTATCTTTGGAGGAAGCAGCTGTTCCGGGATGCCAAGGACAGAGCTGAGGCAGCACAAGATTTTCTGCTTTAGCACAGACTTTGGCAGCAGGGCTGTATTAGCTCTGTCACCAGAAGAAACAAGCCTACAAAACAATTGCTTTGGTGTTATCTACATACGTGTAGGTGTTTAAGCGAGTCAGTATGTTTTTAGACACATATATCTGTACAAGCAGAAGACAAAACACACTGAGACCTTCCACTGAAGACTAGTGGGCTCCCTCTGATGCTTTGTGGTCAGCATAATTTTAAAAAACGGCAGAAATTGAAGGGGCCAATGAAAAAACGCGGTTAATTGGATGTGAAAGGTGCTGTCCTTGTTTGGACTGTCTGTTAATGGTATGACAAGCTCTGGTAAAGAGCTTAGCTGGTCAGATTAAAATTAAAAAATTGTCTCAGTCCATCTGCTAGCTCCAAGGAGTTTACTTCCATCACCTTTTCTTGTTTCTTCACTAAAGCGGAATACAGTCTTTGAAAGGAATATTCCCAGGATATCTTGCTTGACTTTTTTTACCTAATGCTTTTTCACAAGATAATTATACGTGACGTCAAGATATTTTCAAGAAGGGCAATGCTCTTGGTTGATTCAAGGATACATTAAAGACAACAGCTCTTTTGCTAAAAGGGATTTTCTTTTTTTTCCTTGCATATTGTTTTGTTTTTTTTTGACATAAATAAGTATGACTGACTTCGTTTGGAAAGTCTTTCTTTGCCTTCTGCTTTTGGGAATGATTAAATGCGATCTTCAAATAATTGCAGGTAATGCAGAAATCTTATTAATATTCTTGTTTTCAAAGTTTACTGATGGTAGTGTGTAGAAATAGAAATACTTCTCTGCTTTAATTATAACAAAGGGGACTAATACAGAGAAATGTTTGGTCAAATCTGTGCTATGGTATCAGTGTAAATGTGTAATACTTGAGTGATTTCCAGGAGGTATTACTGTACATTTGTGTTGTTTTAAGTGTAGAATGTAGCTACAGGAGGCAAGTTTTTCCAACTTTGAGAGAGATTTAATACTGATAAATGTTTTCCTTGGTGCTTTTTTTCTTTAATAATTTTATATTAAATCTTGAAAAGTGAGGTTCTGTCTTCTGCTTATGCACTCTGAAAATGTGTCAGTTTGGGTAAAGATTGGGCTTTTACCTTAGTGACCTTTTTTGATGTTCTCTCTGATGTACCATCTGGTGCTGATCTTCTGCAGTAGAGCTGACTACTGATATACCATCAAAATAACCATGTTCTTCATTTTTCAGTCATCAAAGACAAAGGTGCTATTGACTTTGAAGTTGCAGAATACGCTCGTTATCTGTGGGACGAAAAATAGCATACACTTATTACTGTTCTTTCTCTAATAAATGATTCATTGTGATTCTTCTTCAGTCATGTTTTTTGGGGAAAAAGTGAATAAAGAAACTTAAATTAACTAATTTTGCATCAGCTGACTACTGTCTGTGGAGGGCAGAGAATGAGTGTCAAACTAAAACCAAATAGATGCGTTCTCCCCTCAGCTGTAAAGTTTCCTCTGGAATCATGTGGAACAACTAACATGAGAGAGAATTTTGAAAAAGCAAAAGCTGACAAGCCCTTTTTTTTTCCTTTTTCGCTCCAGTTGGGTGGGGACCTATCTCATGCTGGTGAAAGGTATGCTTGCTAGCTGTCAATTCAAGCAGCTTTCTTGATGCAAGAGATAGAAATGTTTCCTGTGGAAAAAAAAGATGGAATAAGGGGAGTTTTTAATTAATTATTTCATTCCTGGCCCTGAAAGCTTCTAAGTACATGTTTATTCACAAATATAGTCCCATTTACTTAAACAAGCCAAATCACAAATGGAAGTGAAAACACAAAACACGAGCGTTCAAAGGGTTAGGCCTTTGGGTTATGTTGCCATTTGATGGGACGCAGTAAAGAGCTTAAGGTTCTTTATAATAGTACAGGCATGCAGATAGGTTTTGTTAACACACAAAAAAGCACAGTTATGTCCTTCAGAGGTCAGAGCAATGGCATTAAGATACATATGATTGCATCTCTATCTCATCTGAGAAATTTATGTGTGGTTTTAATTTTACAGCAGAAGGTTATTCAGCTACAGAAGGAGGACAGGCTAAAGGTGGTTCACCAACGCCTCATCTCAGTGGCTGGCAGTTGGCAAACCCTTCTCAGTCTCCTGGGTTGAAAAAGCTTAATGGCATCGTGGAGGCTGAACAGGTCAACAAGCATTTGCTGTTACGAAGGAAGCGGTCCATTCTGTTTCCCAGTGGAGTTAAGATCTGCCCTGATGAATCTGTTGAGCAGGCAATTGCCAACCATCTGAAGTATTTCAGGCTCAGAGGTAAGTGATTGTATGTCTCATGGGTAATTGATAATGAAAATTTATTTATTAAAAAATAATAGATGAAGCTTTAAAACATAATAAATACTAGGCCATAGTAAATATATTGTTGCCCAATAAACGTAGTTTTCTGCGATGATCTGCCTTACGAGACCTATTCCGAGCTAAAAAATCACCTTCTAGTTACACTCATGTATCATAAAACTCGCAGTCCCTAAAACCAGAGTTACTGTTTAATAACTACTTGTCCTTTCTCATAGAACAATTTGAGTGCTAAGAAAATTAGGTGTTATGTACATGTTAGCTGAACGTCAGAGCTTGTTAGTTTTATTTACTGTTCTTCACGTGCTAGTAGAATTCACTGAGGGATCTTTCAGAAGAGTCAAGTCTGAGACATTAGCGTCTCAGCCACGTGACTTCTGACTACAGCTGGTTGTGAAAGCGTAGTATATTCTCTTGTCTAGAAAGCCAAGCTCTGTGTATCAGGCTGTAGCATAATAGAGATGAAGCCTTTCTTTCAAGATATAGGAGCTGGTGTGACAGCTTTCTCTGAAAAGCGGAAATGTTCCTGGTAACAGCTTCTTTCATAAGACAAATATTACAGCAATATGACATGTTTTAAACCTTCTGTCTGACAACATTGGAATGGGGCATCAAGGTCACTCAGCACTTTCTGGTGTTTGTGTGTCTCTGCATTATAGCAGTCAAACAATTTGTAGTGTCTTCATGTGTTTGCACATAATAGGTGAAACAAGAAAGAGCTGCTGTCACTTAAAGGAGAAGGAAAGGTCTTCAGAGACACATGTTTAATGAGACACTTTTGAGTGCCTGTAGAAGAAACTCCCACTGGTAACTAATTTATTCACTTAGAGCAGTGAAAAACAACTAATAGTGGGAGTTGCTAAATGTTGGTGTAAAAGTAAACATAAATAACGTATTTGGAGAACAAAGTGGAATTATATGGGATCAGAGCCTCATTCAAATATGAATTGTGCCCAGCTTGTGAGGGATGTTGACACTGATGATCATGCAGACATTTTGACAGGCTTTGCAAGCTTCCTGCTTGTATCTGCCCAGTAACACTGAACCGTTCTTTGTTTTGCTCAAACTGAATCAATACTCTGTGCTTTAAATGCAGTCACCCTGCAATTACCTGTGACAGCAGTATGTAAGGGCAATACCAAGTAAGCAAAAGTGTGAGTGATAATAAACAAGGAAAATCTGTAAATTAGGTTGTAAAAGCTTATTTAGAACTTAATGGTTCTAGGTTGAATCAAAAATCCACCTAGTCCATCTGCTTTCCTACTGGATTTATGGCTTTTACAATCCACAAGGATTTCATGAGCAGAGATGCCATGATCACCCTTAGCACTTTTAACTTAAAACTTTTGAAAAAGATGTCTGCAAGTAGCAGAGGTGACTTTAACTAGCAGCAAGTCGAGCAAGGTCTGGTTCAAGCCATTTGTCATCTTCATTTTGTTAGCAGCAATGCGCTGCGCCACGAGTATTTGGAAATGTCTAGTTAATTGCATCTTGAGTTAAATGCACCTGAGGTAAGCGAGAGTCGATGATGCTGTTACTTTCATTCACAGTAAAGCTGTTCCTTGCGTGTTATTGAATTATATACCAGGTTTTTCTTGAAGCTATGCTTTTACTAGCTAGCTGAATCAGTGCAGTGATAAAATAGTGAGACGGACTTTCTTATGTCTGCACTGTCAACAAAATAGTCCTAGGGAAGAGTGTGGTCACTGTTGAGCACTCAGAGACCAGCTACTATCAGTGATTAGAAAAATAACTGACCCCACAAAGGAATAAATATGAATGTACACAGAATCTGTTGATTTCTCAATCTCAGTCTGCATTTTTAGAATCTTTTTTTTATTCTCTATCTGTTGAAGTAAGGAATGACATTAATATCCCATACTTTCTCTGAAAAGGATGGTTTCAATACAATCTGTTCTTTCATTAGTTTTACTTTACTATCAGCAAAAACAAAACAGTGCCACTACCATGGAAAGAAATGTTTATTGCTGTTTTGACATAACAGCTTTTTTTTAAAAAAAGAAAAGATTTGCATGTGCTGGTTATCCGGGTTACGTTTGTTCTATCTATATCAACCTTAGAAGGAAGCAGGTGGGAATATAATTATCTACCGGTAGCTCCAAGCTCTATTTACTTTTGCTAGCTTGCTAAAGCCTCTATTAGTGTCAGACTCTGACGAACATTTCTGTCATAGGCTTTAAACAAGTGCTTATGTCATATAGCTGTAGGCTTAAAAGTATACAGCTTTTTTTTTTTTTTTTTTTTTTTGTCCAGACTACAACATCTGGATTTTTTTAGCCTTAAAAAGATACAAGATAAAGAGATATGATAAATATATAAAAATCATTAAAAAAAAAACCAAAGGGCAGCAAAATACAGGGATCTGGAGAAAAATCAGTATTTCGTAAACCAGCAGTAGCACCCTTCAGCATATGAAAGTCTAAGTAATGGTATGACTTTTCACTGGTGGTTGTTGTTATTACTGTAGTAGTCAGGAGCACCAGCCAAAAGTATCAGTGGTTTTGCACTTGTTTCTCTACACCTGCAGTCTAGAAGACACATTTCTCAAGTGCTGATTTATTCCTACAGTCAGTCACATTGCAGAACAAATGGAGCTTTGCATTAGCCAAAGATATTATTTTCAATCTCTTTTGAGATGAACCTGGGATTATGATTGTCTCTTGTGCTTTCCAGTATGACAGAGTCTCTGCATCTCTTGTAGCTGTTGCTGCTGTTGGCTGTCTGGCTTTGTACTTAATTTTTTTGAATATGGAGATGGAAATCAGTCATAGATGCTTACAGATTGAGTACTATAGGCCTATGGGTTGGGTCTTACGGAGTGTTTTTAACAAATGTCTTTTTAAATGGAAGTAATGTTATGGCTGCTGCTGGAAGAGTCATGTAAATCTAGTGGTTGTTCGTAGCTAGACCGTTGTGACAAACACAAAGTGTGTCCAGTGGGCAGCTGGATAGGTTTTGCAAAAATCTAGTAGTGGGATTTCAGATAGTGAGTGTGCTGTAGATGGTAAGTTAGTTATGAATAATGATGTTCTTTACTGCTGACAGGGAGGCGGTAGCCCAAGCCCCTGTTAAATAAAAATTATTGTGTGAAAAGTAGCCATACTTGCTCAGACCAAAAGTCTGTTTTGACCAGTTATTTTACATAGACAATTCGGTGAATCTGTCTATTTCCTTTGGTGTAAATTGCCAGTAGATGGCTGAGGATTGTAATAGATTTGGAAGTTGAATTAGCCAGTAGAACAGAAACAAGATAAGGCCTGTAAGGCTGCATGGCTTACACCGTTTCCCTATCCTGTGCCTGTTAACTGGATAAAAAAAAGACTGCCGGATTTTGAAACCGTGGTTCAGGATTGATACTGCCGTTTTTTGCCGCCTCCGAGATGTAATTACTCTGGTGGCTACCTTTCCTAAATTCTGTTTGCGTTTTTTCCTGCTGTGATTCACTGTCTTAAACAACTCAGTGTATGCTCGTGAGTGAGTACATCTTTTCACAAGAGTAGATCAGATAGTCTCTGCTAGAACCATTTTCGTCAGCCAGAGCTTCAGATAAACATTATCTTTAGATTTTCAGTTTTAAAGTTAGTGACCAAAGAAGGAAGTAGACCATATTCTAGAGCATATTCTATTCTGTGTCATAGCTGATGAGAAGCAAGGGCATTCTGGTACTGTGTAAAGAATAAAAGGTATTTCTCAGGAATGAAGTTCTATGCGTGATTATGATCCCTAGAATTGGTATCCTTGGCATAGCACGGACCTTTCTCATTTTCCCCTTTCTTGGGTCACTTCCAATGTATTTACTGAAGCCTTAGAAATAATGATATTATGTTCTGCAGATGGACAGAGCTAAGAGTGAAGTTTCAATTTGATGCTGATATCCTACATGTTACAAATGATTCAAATCTTGCAGAATAATGACGAAAGCAAACAGTCAAAAGTCATTAAAAGTACATGGCTAAACAAGCATACAATAAATAAAGTGCCTGGCTGAGTGAGCCTTTTCTCCATGTTTCCCTGTCATCCCTGGCACATATTGTGCATAGCTCATACTCAGCCAATACATTTCTGAAGTTTATTTGTAGAAGGTCTAGTTCTGTCTCTCTCTGCGTTTTAATTATGAGATGTCAGCATATGCTTCTGAAAAGCTTGACTTTTCCCATGAAAGACACTGCTTTGTAGTTGCTGAAATATTACTGATGAGAATAGTTTATGTGCTGGAGTTTAGTATGTTAGCGTTCAAAGAAAAAAAATTTCATGTGGATTAGCTAATTCACATTCAACTATTTTGATTTAAAATCCTGATTTGTTGTGTATATTGTTTAAGGGTTGCTATGTTATAGGCCATACACAGCAGCATTTCAGCAACAGATCATGTGATTTCTCTGCATGTATTTACATTAATTTGTTTAGCAAGTGCTAACAAAGTGTTTGCAGGAAAAACATCTTAGGAGGTGTCTGTCAGTCTCCCCATCACTGTAGTCCTTATCAAAACCCACTGCAATTAAGCCATTCAGTTGTGCAGAAATTGTCAGAGAGGAGAAGGAGTTGGCCTCATGTTGCCTCAAAATAGAATATTCAGCCTGATTCAGTGCTCCTAGCCACTGTACATGATTCAACTCTTAAGAAGCACTAATGGGATTTAACTGGGATTAAACTCCCAGCACTGCCCACTTAAACAAATGGCCAGAAAGCCACCCTACCCCCTAGTAGGTGCCCAGTGCTGTCATGTGGTGCCCCTTCTGTTACCCTTAGAAATCCCCAGGCATGGACTGAGTGTAATAGGCTAATTGTCTCTCATTTTAGAGATAAATGCACCCTGAATGGTAAAGCTAGAGCCGCAGAGATGCTGTATCCTACCCCGCTGTGTGACAGGCAGCCATATAGGGAAATTTCAGAAAGAGATTGAGATCATCTCGTCACAGATCTTAGCTGCAGGTTTTGAAAACAACGATGAAGTCTTTAGGAAAGGAAGTTTCAAATAAACTTCTTTTGCACCCCTTTCTGCAGATTTATAGGACTGAAAAGAGCTTGTGCCTGCCTATGTGGAATTTTTTTTTGGCTGAAACACAATCTTTCTTAAGCTTTTCAGGATATTCTCTATTATTTGTATTGCTTGTGCACTAACACTGCATTTGAAGCAGATAAGCTCCCAAGGGCTGGACTTTTTGGCTTCCAGAGCAGATACGCTGGGATTCACATGGTCTTACGACATGTCTGACTTTCTGAGGCAGCCTTTGAAACCTGTTACACCTTTAAGAGTCAAGACCTTGCCTACTTTAAGTGCCTATGACATTTTGCTCAAGTGGAAGTTTGCACAAGGGTATGGGCCAAATGTGCTGTTCTTTCCATTTTTACTGCCTTGGTGCTCTCTCACCCCTTGGAGATGATTATCTCAGTGATGAGTTAAGTGACTCAAATTTCAGAGGCATTTCAGGATGGACTACATGCAAAACAAAGTATGTGCATGCAAAATGTATTTTAGAAAAATTGCAGAACAAGCCGTCTGGTTTGCATTCTTAGTTTGAATTCTGATTTATCATGCCAGTCAGTTACACATCTCCTGCATACCTGCTTCCTCTCCTGCAGACAGCTGGATTGATCGCATCTCTGTAGCAGGCAGCCTCTCTCTATCTAGTAAGTCTTCATTTTTAGACATTTTAATTCTTCAGAGGAAAACTGCAAAGTACCTGAGAGATCAGTTAACACTAAAATACAAGTTATTTATTACTGCAGCCATGGGATGAAGGAAGTAATGTTCTAGAGAAGCTTACCTTCCCACCCACATGTAGCTCCAAGGCTCTTAGCTCGCTGCCTTAAGATTGATCTCGATTTTTTGATGCTTTTAATCAGTATTGTTTGCCAGGGATTAGAGGCCTCATGGCAAATCTCGTCTCCTCCAGGGCCTCGTGTTGCTAATACTGTCCCACATATCTGTGCCTTTGGCTACCCCCATAGCAGGCTAGTGAAAGTTTGGTGTGAGATCTGCCATACAGACGGGCCCTTCACACCTGTCCTGAGGGCTGGTCTGCAATTTGGGTGGCATGTGGCAGCACTGCTGGCTCCACTCAGCCATTCCTGTCCCATCCTGGCAGGGTTGCCTGCTTGGGTGGTTGGTTTTTAAGGGTTTTGCAGCTAGTCTTAGGAACCTAACTCCTGGAAAGATCATAACTCAAAGCCTGTACAGATTTATTTTACCTCATATTTGGAGTATGTTAATGCAGCCTATTGTATTAAGCAAGCAGTTCAGTCATAACTCTGAACTGTTGGGCTCCTGTCAATTTATTGTAAGCTCTGATGCTGCAAATTTTTTACATTCCTTATTTACTTCAAATATTTTATATTTAAAATTCAAAGTTACTTTGCTGGTCAAAAAACTTCCTGGTAAATCTATTTGTATTCCTGCCTTCCTGACTCTCATTTTCTTTTATTCTCCATTTTGGATTCAAGGAGTTGCTACTTTAAATATTAACCAAAAGTTGCTTCATTTATTGTTGGCATATGTAGATAGCCAGTGTGGCACAGATACTGGCAAATAGCTGGAAGGTCAGAAAGGAAAGATAGTGAATTATTTTTATACAGTAAAATAGTTATTTACTGAAGCTTCCAGTCAAGTCCTGTTTAATTTTGTTTACATTTTTGTATCTCCAAGTTTTGTCTACAGTCTCACAATGCTTATAATCTAGTTATGAAAAACTTTTTTCTTATATGGAAGGTCTCAAGAATTTGTTGATAAGAAACTTTGAAAAACCTCCCTGGCCAGCAGATAGTCGAAAACCCACCACCTTCAAATTAAAAGAAGATTAATCACATTTATTATGGAACTTGAATGCACTGTGAGGGTGGTGTCCCTTCATTTCCCTGAGTGGCAACGTCAAGGCAGTGATGATAAGAACTGGCTCCCTCTTTGACATCAGTGAAGGAGAGATGGGAGACAGAATCATGCTTGTCTCTTCCTTTACATGAGCGTGATTTCAACCACGCTGAAGAAACCATGCTGTTCTTTTACTGTGCTTGGAGTGGCAACTCTCATCTAACTACAAAGCATTCAAAAAGGTGTATAAGAAAGAAAGACTGAAACAAAATTGTTCCATTTATAGCCAGGCTACAGATTTGCTCTTGAACACCATATAGGTAAGCATGTCTGGGGATGGTTCTTTAGTTGAGCCCTTACAGCCTGGATTTGTTATCCTGCAAAGCAATCATCTCCTTTGCTTTACAAACCAGCTGGAATAAACAGGACAATGACGAGATGGCCCGTGTGTCAACAAGGTTGCGGAGTGACTGTGTGTGGCAAGCAGGTCACTGTTGCTGAGGGTGCAGTTTCCTGGGCAAGGCTGACAGAAATGTGTAAATGGCAGCCATGGTAGATGTTTGCTTGGGGTTTTTAATCCCTCCCTGTGTGTCAGAACTAACAAACTCTCAGACTGCTTGGGAGGAAGGAATGGGCCAGCCTTTTCCTTCTGAATATGGAAGGAATTTGCACCACAGTGTCCAACTTGTTACTGCTCTCCGCAGTGGAAATGGCTTGATAGGACAGAGGCTAGAGAGGACAGAATGTGACTCCTTATACGCATCCACCTTCCTCTTCCCACAGAAAATACAACCCTGTTCTGACAGCTTAGGTCCAATTAACAAGCTTGGAGGCCACAGATGGCAAAAAGCCTTTGGGATTGGAATTCAGTGGGGTGTCTAATTCCCAATGAAAGGACACCGAACAAATCCTTAATCTATTAGGAGCTGATTGGGACAACTGTTCATGCAGCAGCAGCTTGTATTCGGGCAAGACACTCTCATCACATTTATTTTAAAAAAGAGATTAAACTTATTTACGAACATTAAGGAAAACTGCCTTCAATTATTACTGCCAATTATTACTTGCAACTGGAAAGCCTGCCCTTTGCCTGTTGCTGTTTGAAAACTGTAGGATTAAACAGTGCCACCACAATTTATTTGCAAGCTATTGCCATAGCTTCAGCTCTTGCTGATAGCCTGCTGAAGACTTATCCCAGCCGCAGGGAATAATCTCATTGCAGGATTGTTGCTGTACAATATCGCACCTGGCGTGAAAGATCCATTAATGCGAATGCAGGATATGAGTAGCACCAGAGGAGAAGGGAGTGAGCAGTATTCCTGAGTGTAGGCTTCTGGGTTTGAAACTGGATTTTGGTCTTTCCCTGGATGCCCAGCTCTTATGAGTGGGATGGTAGAGAGGATACTACAGATGTCACCGTGCTTCAGGAAGCTTATTAGTGCTCCGGCAGGATCCAGAAATCCCAGAGCAGGATTATGGCTTCGCTGCCTTAGGTCTGTGCAGAGGTCATATGGAAGTGTGGTCCCTGCCTTGAAGAGTTTGCTTCCTCAGCTGCTGAGGAGGCAAGTGTAACTCGAGGGGGAATGTGAGAGGGTGCACAGATGCTCATAAATTTGGTTATTTATTTCTGGTTAATAAAGATGTATAAAGCAAAACTGATTGGAAGCATCTCCGGTACTCCTTAACTGATTACTGTGTGTTATAGATAAAGTTAACTACCTGGAAGCTGGAGGGGTGCAAAAGCAATAACATACCACTGACAATTAATAATGCAGAGCTTGAGGACTGTATTCTTCTCTAGTCATACATACCAAATGAGCTACAAGGCTAGTCTCCACGTAGGAAAGCTGTCAGGAGTGTGGCCTGGAAATGTGTAGCTGTAGAGTTCCACAATGGAGAAATGGTCTCAACTGCTCTGATAAACTGAAATTTGAGGTGGAGAAAAGAGCTTTTTCTGCATGGTGCCATCCAGCGTGCCAGAATTAGCTCAGCTTTAAGGGTGCTACTGCATGTGAAACAGTTCCTAAAGACTGTTGTTTATAAATCCTTTGCATTTAAGAAAAACATCCATCTCTTGGTTGAATGAAAGTATGTTTCCACATGCGATCTATGTGCTAGGTTTTACACAAGTACATTTAATTGATTTTGGAATTCAGAATGCAGAGTATCAAGAAGAAATAGCAGTAATGCACTAGTTTTGGCAACCTGGAGTGTATTTTTAAGCTCATCAAACAAAATGGCTTTCCGAAGATAGATCCACGGTCAGTATCCCATAGGGTCTTGCTTATGATGTCAGGACTTTCCCTGAATGCAAAGCGTTTCTCTGCTGAACTGTGTATATATAAGTAGTGAAATCCGATTAAGACCAAAAAGCAGGTTTGTCTGCTACTACTCCAGGCTGGCATCTGCTGCGAGTGATTTTTTAGAGTTGTTCTCCTTTTAACGTTGCTTTCTTCCAAGACACAAGGAGAATCCTATAAATCTTCCTCTCTTCCAGTTATCCTGGGTCACAGAGACACTTGAGCGTTATGTGACCAACTGCTCTGATTGGCCAAGAGCACATGCGAGACAGGGAAGTTAAAGCAGCTGGCATCGTATAAGATAATTTAACTCTTAGTTTTCAGACTGTCTGTTCAGTCAGAGATGTCCAGTTCTTTTTCAGCACGTACATACAGTAGGGTTAGAAATTGACTTATTTCTTAGCATATTATGTTGTTGTGTCATTATCCTACCTTGTGTTTCAAATTATTAATGCAATTATAATTTCTGAAACTTATTTTCAATTCTGTGTAAAGGTGAGTCTAAAGGAATTGTTACTGATTCAGCCTCTAAAACTTTGCTCAGTACCACTATAATTCTTATGAATTAATCTCCAGCTCTACTTTCTGTGAGGACATTTGCCATACTATTTTGGTTTTCTAAATTTTCTCAAAATTTGACCCATTGATCAAGGGCAGTTTCACTCAGTGAAAACACAGTGGTTCTTGATTGTTTTTAGGACACAAGTGCGCTCTCTCTTGCTCTTGTCTTTTTTTCTTTAACGAAGTAATTAATTACTTCAGTAAAAAAATCAGGGAAGGAAGTAGTATGAGTGTGGAAGATCCACCAGATCTTCACTGTCAGCCCCTTCAACACCTTACACATTTATATGTAGGTGTCTAGTCACTGTATTCTATATATTAATGTACTGAAAAGCATACAACATTTGGACAGTACTACCCTGGCCCTTCCATCCCATGGAAGCATTCCTGTTGTACTAACAGCAGACCTTTCTTTTGCCTTCAGTGTGTCAGGAAACAGTCTGGGAGGTCTTCAAGACATTCTGGGATAGACTGCCGGAGCGTGAAGAATATCACACCTGGATGAGCCTGTGTGAGGAGGGAACCATGAGTATCTTTGAAATGGGCATGAACTTCAGTCAGTCTGAGGAGCACCGGAATCTGATTGTGAAGGTGGGTGCAGCACCTGGCCGGTGTTTTTTTTGTGAGTGAGGGCATAATGTCCCACTGCAATATGCAGGTTGGCATATTGCAGGTGGTAATGTGTGGAGCCCTTGAAATGGAGAGGCATGAGTACCCCAGCTCTTGGATCCATAGTTCTGAGATCAGTTCCAAAGTTGTAGATGATCTAATGCAGGGAAAAGCAGTAATGATGAAGAGAATGTTATCTTCAATAGGTATGTTCCTGACAAGTAGACCCCTTGTCTGAGAAGGCAACATGACATGAGGCAGGCTGTGGTGTGTAGCAGCTCTCCTGCTCTGAACTGCACATGGAGGTGCCTTCAGACCAAATGGCACTTTGAAACAGGAAGTTCTGAGCTGTATTTCTGATGCTACCAAGATGTATGGCAAAATTTGCAGAGGTTTAAATCAGAGTATGAGTGTAAAACAACTTAATAAAAAAAATGCTGAATATATTGGTATATTCTCTGCTATTTCAGTTGAAGCAAGCTTTTTTTTAGCTTAAAGCAAATAAGAGGAGCATTAAACTAAACTAATAAAGGCCATCTCAAATGAAATATGAAGATGTCTTTTCAGGAGTGTTTGAATTGCAGAATTAAGTCCTTAGTACAAAATTAAATGCTTAACTTTGTACACATCTAAGATACAGTAGATATCTTAATTTCTCTGTATAAAAGGCTGTCTTAAAATGTATGGTGCTTTATGGATCTTCTTTAAGATTACAATGTCTTCTATTTTTGCAAGCTAATGGATGAGTGGTTTCATGAAATTTATAAGACTTACATGTATGATTCCACAGAATTAGTAATGTTCTGCTAGTATGGGTGTGCTGACATTTTTCCTTTCTGCTTTATTTTTTTATGGACTCCTGTGCTAGGAGTGTGTACTACGGAATGTCAGTATGAAAGCTGTTGTGGATAGTGGAGAGAGGGTTTTTTTTCTGAGCATGCATGTTAGTCTTCACAGGTGGATGCTAGCCAAAGTTTGCTTCTGTGATGTCTGGTTGTCCTTCAAAGACTTTGCAAAAAGACAGAAACAAATAAATGTAATGTGAACTTTTAATGTGCATAGTGAATGTATCGTTTCTTTATATAAGATATTGGTAGTGTGATGATCTGTGGTGGGAGCTTATTATAAGAAAACAGGACGAATGTTCTTTCCACTTTCACCAGCTAAGCTGACCAAGTTGCCTTGCCTTGTGGGAATTTTTTTTTCTCTCATTACAGCATGTTCATTCATTTGTTCACGCTCAACTGTTGCTATGTATATTTTTTTTTCATTCCTTAGGTTTGATCTATAAAATGCCAAGCACTTCTCACAAAGGGCTGCCATCATTTCACAGCGTGCACAGTACTCTGTAGTGTGCAGGCGTGATACGTGGGAATAGTTCATGCTCTCAACTGCTTGAAAGGAACAGTCACTTCTGCCTGGCACTGTAGAAAAGCTCCGTATATGGTTGGCAGTAGTTCTTTATCTGGCCATTATGTGCCTCATTAAATACCACTTGTTTATAATCTTCCTCTGCTCTCCTGTGTCTGTGAATAATCTGTGGTTAATTTCAAGAGTTTAGTTTAGAGCCTGCAACTGATCAAAGTATTTCTGCTTTTCTTTTGGTATTTATTGGCTATTACTGCCATAGCATTGATCTGCCACCTCTTTTGTATTGTGCATGTTGGCAGTTTCTGGCAGTCATATTCTAGAATGTCTTTCTGTATTATTTTTTGTTAGATGGCAACATGAAATTCAATTTTCAGAAGTGCTGCATACCATGAATTTTCTCTCTCTCTCTCTCTCAAAAGGAGTTCAGCATATCTGAAAATTAGGCAAAATAAATCTGTGGGGTTTGCTCTTAGTAAACAATAATTCAGCAAAATGATTGCTTTCATGTCTTTTTTGTTGTAGTGTGGAGTTTCTGTTTTGATAAGTGTAATGAAATGACACTTTATTAGCCTTCCTTCCTGGTTTTATTTCTTACTCTTTCCTCTAATCCCTGATAATCACCATCACACTCCTACAGATGTTGCAATGTCTGCTCCACCATGGGTTAGTTCATATAAAGAAAAATTCAATTTCTCTTGGATTTGACACACTTTCTTACTGGATATCAGCTGGAGCTTGGACCAGCTCTGGTCCCAGGTCTCATTCTTTTTCCTTCAGGAAAAATGTTGTTCAGTCTCTAATAGTCTGTCAAAAAGACTTGGATAATTTGGTGGAGGTGAAGTTATACATAGCTGGAATATGCTGTTTTGCCATCAGACAGCTTCCCCATCCCTGGAAACATCCAAGGCCAGGTTGAACAGGCTCTGGGCAACCTGATTGAATTGGAGATGTCCCTGCTCCTTGCAGGGGGGTTGGACTAGAAGACCTTTAAAGGTCCCTTCCAACCCTAACTGTTCTATGATTCTACAGGTAAGGGAGGTGTGCCTCAGAAGGCAATGCTTTTGCTGCTCCTTAATAAGCAAGCTATGTGCCCTGTGTTATCTTGGAGAATTGAGGCCTGCTTCTATGTGATTGCCTATACACGTGTGTGTATATATATGCATGTTATACGGTAATATAGAATACATATACTATGTTTTCATCAGATTCTTAAAGGAAATCACCTACTAGATTTTCAGAAGGAGCAGATTAACAGATTTATGCCAACCATAAAAAATATTTTAAATATTCTCCCCCCGCCCAAATTCTTTCATTTTACTTTCTGTTTGATCATGTTAAATAAAGTACTTTACATAGGATGAATACTAGCCTAATTAATTTCTTTGGATATTAGGTAGATTTACAAAGTGTGGGATTATGTTATTCCTCCATCTCTTTTCAAATCTTGGCAGAAATGGAAAAGGAGAAGGTAATTCTAATCCAAAGGGAAGTTTTACTTGCAGTATGTTTCTTCACATAAGCCTTCCTTCGTATAAATTAACTCTGCTTGTGTTCCTTACTCTGTAGCTGTATTTCAGGTGGAGTATAACTCTGTATCATGTAGAATGTCCTCATGCATCTTGTTCACGTGGTCGTTCTACACTTCTGGGCACGTGCATCTAGAATTCAGATATTACCAGAAATTGCCCCCACTCTGCCCTGAACTGTGGATATGTTCACATTTGTGCTAGATAATCTTTGAAAAATCCAAGAGGGAAGAAACACAAGCAAAAGTAACTATTGATTTCCCAGGAGCCTTTTAGTTCTTGCTGTGGGACTGAAGCACTGCTGCCAAACCAGGACAATCTGTACTGCTCTTAGGGGCATTTACAGCTAGCAGATGATATTCTTCATAAGATACTTAAACAGCTGCTGGGCACATTTTTTTATTTTATAAATTACTGAAATAATGCAGCAATTCTGGAGTAGTTGGTTGAACTGTTTTGATACCTGCTTTCCTGCTTGTTCTATCTTTTAGAGAAGAGGTTTTTTTTTTTTTTTTTCCTTTCTATGTGTTCTGAGGATTCTTTAAGGAGGGCTTTTTTAGCTACGAAAAAAATGGCTCCCCTGCATATTTATTTATACAATTTGTCTTTAATTCTGTGCAGCTTGTCATGTAAAATGAAACCAGAGGTTTGAATTTTCATATGCAGCCTATTGTTATAGTAAATAAGATTAAAGGAGAGTTGGTTGACAGTGCTTCCCTTGTTTCTTCTTTTATTTGCTGAGACCTGCTCACCAGACATGCAGTCAGGAGGTGGTTTTGGTGTGTGGTGAGCTTCCAAGTTAGACTACCAGTGCCCTGCTCTCACATCCAAGATGTTCAGCAAAGCAATACAGACTTCTTCTTTCTCTGTGACATGTTACGGCTGAGCAAAGCTGTTGGGGACAAAACTTGAGTTTTGCTTTTCCATTTGTAGTATTTCTAGACAATGGACTTATTGCAGATTGAGAACCAAATACTATAACAGGCAAAGTAACTTTTTTTGGTAGACTAGTTGTCTACTGTATCTCCTTAGCACCCTGAGGGACCTCTTAAGGTTTCTGTCCAGTTTCTGGAGTGTCATACAACTTCCATAGAGGCATCTGCTACTGACAATGATTAGGGAGAAGAAATCAAGCTAGGTAGACTAAAGCCTCAATTCTTGTGACAAGTTGTCTTCCTTTTCCTTTTTTAAATCCATTTAGTTTCAACAACACAAAACTCTACTGCTGTTTCAGCCAGAATGCACCTGGAAAAGGTGCACCACACCAACCAAATGCTCTTCCAAAGTTTGTTTGTTGAAGAGATGTGGGAAGTCCAGAAAATGGGTGCTTTTGTAGTGTCTAAATAGAATTTTGCACACCTTGAGACTCACCAACCTGTACCATGTACAGAGCAATTCACATAAGGGGTTGCAAGCAACATTTTGTACAACTTGCATCAGAAGATGCTGCACTGAATGTTTAAGTGTGAAGGAACAAAGCTAAAAGAACTGAAGGTGTGAAAAATGTGGGGTGGTAGTAAGAACGAATATATTTTCAAGAGGTTTAAAAAAAGGAGATGTAAAGTCAAGCACATACTTATATAGTTTGTGGTTCTTTAAAATAAAAAACAAAACAAAACAAAAAAAACACAATGTGCAGAATATACTGTAAACACTCAGCTTGTGTTGAAAGGTACTGGTGAGTACCTTTTACCACACAGCTACCTTGCAAATACCTTGATTGCTTAAATTTTCATGGAGCCTCAAGTGATTTCACATTGACTAGTACTATATATGTTCATATAACAAGAAACAATGTCAGGTCTTTTTATGAACAACATCCATGAATGTATTGTGATTAGAAGATGAAAAAAAAATACACTTTCTTCCTAGGGAATAAACAAAATTTTTACTAAGTCATGCTTATAAATTTTTTTTACTTTCAATTTTTTTTTTCTTTTGTTAGCCTGACATCATATAACAGAAAACAAGGGAATAGGACACACATGCATGTTGAACATAAGACATTTTGTAATAGAAACTGTATTACAAGATTCAGCTATAGCACATGCTGACATTTTGAAGGCGGCCTTTGGCTGTATTAAAAAAAGAAATGTTAGCGATTTTCTTGGGTGATTACTTTGAGCAATTTTACAGCCTCTTGTTTAACACTTTTTTTGATTCCCAGTGTGCTCTGAAGCTAACCCCCACTGATGTGTCTGTCAAACAGAATGTCTTTTATTCAGCAAAACATGTAGATAGACTGCCATGTGCATAGACCCAGAGGAAAAGAAGTGACAATCAAGATGCAGAATACATTTGGTGTTGCTGTGTAGCTGCCAAGTTCCCGCTGGCACGTGAGGATCTCTGAACTCCATGATTCCCCAGCTTTTGGCCATTTGTTATTTGTGTCAGTCTCACAAGTCGGGACCATACCTGCTGCTTAACCCTGGTTTCTGTCTGTGTAGAGCTTCTTCCCGTGTAGTGACGAAGCACAGCTCAGCAACGTGGGCTACCACGAAGAGCTGCAGGAGACAGTCTGTGTGAATTATTAGTGCAGTGGATATGTTGAAATAAGTCTGATAATATTCCTTGATGGGTGGAGAGGGCCTGAAATACTGATGGTCATACTTACCTGTTTAACTGCCACACATCCAGTTAAGTCACAGGAGGCTGAGGTAATTGTTGTGACCTTTCTGTTCATCAAAGTGCTTAAAGCAAGCAAAGTGGCCCATTGACGTGCAAGAGTTTGTCATTGTTCTGTTGATCAGTTAATTTGGAGCCATATTTTAATTCATCAAAATCCTGAAACTTGGTGTTTTACAGTTCCTGGACAATTCAGGAAATTTAGATTTTACCAAGAGACTCTAACAGAATTTGGAGGTAGGTAGACCCCCATCTCCTCAGGAATCCCCAAAACAGTGACAGGAGGTACTGAACAACCAAAAGAACTTGAAAAGCTCCTCCATTGAGAAATAAAACCTTCAGTTGTGTTGGCTCAGCAGTTTTTTTTTTTTTTTTTTTTTGTATTGACTTCTCAGCCCATCAGCAGCTCTGTCTGTTTCAGCATGTTTGGGGCACAGACTAACTACTCAGTGACAGAGAGTAAACATCTCCTTAGCATGCTGAAATGGGCACTCAGCAATGTAAAATACGTGATTTTGCCTGAATTCTGAGCTGTGTTCAAAGGTGGGATGTAGCACCCCAATGATGTGAGTTGTTTGTAACCACTTACTCCCAGCACTGGAGTTTCTGACCACTTCACAAAGTAGATGATTTTGACTTCCCAAGGTTCCTGAGGCAGAAAGACCTCTTCTGCTGTCTCTCCTCTTCTTGTTCTGTGATCTTCCTTGCTAACCATTGTTTTTCTCTGTTTAAACAAATGTCCTAATCACAGTTACTAGAATCTTTTTGATTGCTGATTTAGATACCTTAACATTTTTTCTTTGTAAAGAACATCTCTAGTTTCTTCTAAATCTGGAAAATAAACCAGATCTCATCTGCTCTTTCACACCCCCCAGGCCCCTTTATGAATGCAAAAAAATCTTCTTCTGTTGCCCTCTGTTAAGCCATTCTGTCAGATTTCTTTTGCCTCTGTTCTTATCCCCATGCTTACTATTCTCCTATTGACTTTGTCTCTTTCTTTTTGCATTGCAAGTTTTACCCTCATCTAACTTAAAAAGCCAAACCAAACTTTCACCACATATTAATCTATTCGAATATTACTTCCAGTTGCTTCTCCAAATCCTGCCTCATCTCTTTCATGTCTTAAGCTCTGTCTGTGTTCTCTCTTTGGTATCTCTTCTCCAGTTCCAGCCTAAATCTTCCTTTTCAGTCTCTCTCTGATACCTGGCACAGCACAGAAACTGTCAGCCATGAAGCCTGTGCTCATCTCTTTCCAGGCAGAACTCAGAACCCATATGTCATCCTCATCATCCTTGTCTGATCAGCTCCTTTACTCTGCAAATCTGTCTTCCTCTTTTCCCTGTTTTTCACCTCGTTTCTAGGTAGCTCTCCCTAACACATGCTGAAGAATGTTGAGAGGTCACCTCTGCTGTGGAGCTGATTTCTCTTAGAGAGACTGGAACCTTAGCTTCTTTCTAACATCTTACCGTGGATCTCCAGCCTTCATTTCTAGCTGAACATGACTAAACCAATTTCTGTTCCACTAAGCTTTCCCTGCTGTCTCTCCTCTTGCTCACTGTAGACCATATTCGCACCTTATCTGTCAGGGCTGTGCCTCAGGGCACTGCTTTCCACCCTGGCCTTTCCCTCCAGCTTCAGTTCTGGACATTGTCATCCATCTCCTTGGATTCCCCCTAGTGCTTTGGCCTCCCCTGCATGGTTCTGCCATGCACAGTGGTGGGGAGTCAGGACAGGCAAAGAAAGAATAATTTCTTGCTATGCCTTTCCTGTTGGAAATGATGTGTATAGGTGGGTTAAATCAAACATGCTTGGTGCAGTCATACACAGATGGGATTAAACTAATATGAGATTATTTCAGATCTCCTTGACTCTTCCTCCATCTTTTTCTCATGCCTGGAATTATCTCTGAGATATTTTGTCTTCTGTGCATAACGATCCTGCGTCAGGATCAGATGAGAGTATCCTATTTAATTGCTTTTCTGCAAGTTCATGAGTTGACATAAGCTCGTCCATCCTGTTGGTACTGTATGGGATCTGTGGTATTGTGGTAGCCTGTATTTAATTCTATGAACTTTTATTAATTCATGGTAATTTTGAATTATATGAAACTAACTGTGGTCTGTTGAGAAAGGCAAGCACTAGCTTAACTGACACAAAGCACAGCTCCAGGCCTTAGAAGAATTGGTATAATAACATTATGAAGGTTTCACTTCAAAAGAACTAATTTTATACAAAGCATCTGTCAGAGGCAGCTTCACTGAGTAAAAGCCGTCCCCTCGAGCTTTGGTGTGGCGGCTGCTGCTATGTAGAACTATTTATAGATCACTTGAAGTATTCAAAGAGTAAAGATGTTAATTAATCCTTGGAGATCCTTGTGTGGTAGGTATGTTTATAACTCCATCCTGTTAATGAAGGAACTGAGCCAGAGAGGTGAGGTGATTTGGCAGACTGTTCTGTACTAAATGAGAAACCAAGCCAGTATCAGAACTCTAGAGCCCTTGGCTTTTAATTAGGAGAAAAAAGATGCCTGTTTGCCATGGAATTCAAATACCTCATTGCTTGCCCCCACCTCAACTGGAATGCAAGTTAGACATTTAAGAGAGAGGAAAGCAATTGCTCTACGAACTGTTGCAGAGCATGGCAACTTAGCAATAGGGGGACGCTTCATTTTCACATCCTCAGTTGAAAAAAGCCCACCATTTAACATAATGAAAAACTGTAGGACTCGTCCAAAATGTGTGAATCTGTTTTTCAGCCCTCTGTAAACTGTAAAGAAACTGAAGACTGTGTATTGAGATCATACTTTCCTTTTGAATTTACTAAATCCTAAGATTTTTCCTGTGGCGTAAAGCTGCAAGATGATAATAATCTCTGTGCAAGCTTTGCATTGGCATATGGATGTTAATGGACAACTGATAATTATTTTATCAACTCATTTGTAACTTACAATTAATTTTTTTTTTTGTGTTTTTGCAATAGCTTCACAGCAGTACATAGCATCCAAAAGTAAGAGTGACAGTTTTTGCCATTATTTCTGAAAGCTGCCATTGAATCCGGGAGAGATTTTGTGTGAGAAAGAACTGTGAAAAGTCAGGTCATTTAAACAGTTATTTAAAGCATATAAAATGTCAGTTTATTTCACAAAAAAAAAAAGTTTTGCAATGAAGAGAGAATATTCTGTCCTGAACTAGGTGAATTAAGGAATAATTCAGCTGCCCCATGCAGAGGCTGTCATTCAAAGCCAATCATACAGTATTAGACTTTGCTAGTTTATGACAAAATTGGATGACAACTTAGTAATTTGATGCCTTTTTAAAAATGTGGATACGGAGATAGTGTGTCATGTTTTGATGGCCTTGGTGTTTAAAATAATAATTTGACATTTCAGGTTCGGTACTTGTAAGTTCTTTTTATAATTTATTGAATGGAAGACTTGGAAACAACAAAGCACATTGCTTAAGTACTGAGACCCAGGCTCAGGAAAGCTGGGTGCCACCAGCTCCTCAGGCTGTCCCACAACAGAGCCTTGGCCAAAGCATCCCTCACTGGGGCATCTGCTTCGCTGCTCTGTGACATGATCAGGGCTATACTGACCTCTGCTATCAATGGCCTTTGTGGACTAATGGGTGAAGCTGCTGGGTACAGACTGCCAGGTGGTATTAAAAATACGTGTGGGGCCCCTAACAACCAGGTTCATTTTTAGTAGCACCTACAAACTGCCTTGTCTGACTGAATATGGAAGAAAGTCTCTTCTAATGAACAAACACCTTTTTCTAAAAGGTCTACTACTTACATATAACTTGCCAAAAGTTTGTAGAGAGGGAATCGGTTTCCCCGTTCCTTGCAGATCCCAGCATGCTAAAGCTGAGTGCAAGCACTGCATAGAGCAGTGTAATGACCCCTTAAAAAAATACTCAAAGTCCAGCACGGTTTTATTGTCCCTGAGTTAGACTTCTCACTGTTAAACTACCTAGTCTTGCTAGTTTCTTGGTTTATCACTTAAAACTCTTGTAACTGTGTCTTAATTTTTCATACTAAAGTACCTCCAAATACTTCATTTAATAGACTTGTACAGTAAAGGTTGGCCAAAGGACATGCTGAAAAGTGAAGCCTGATATCCAGGCTGCCTGCTGTTCTAGCTGCGATCGCATTTACTGTCCACAGATGTCCTGGAAAGAAAAGAAAGGTAGTCACTGAGGTGGCCCTGAATCAGCAAAAACCGAACTTCTAGACTTCCTTGGAAACACAGGTGAAGAGAATGAGCAGGCTAGCCTGTTCAAAAAGTCTCTTTTTGTCTTTTTGCTCCTCCACAAAAAGAATCACCAGGATAGCTTAATGTGTCAGTCCTTAGCTCATTAAATACGTATGGGTGTTTTGCAGATAAGTTTTCAAATTGGAAATACAATGTGTATGTTTATTGTAATTTAACCTCAAAGAAGATATTTGAGTTGATCCTCTTTGGGTTGAGTTTTTACTGAAAAATATAACTGCATTGATTATGTAAAGAAAGCCAGGACAATAAACAAACCACCAAATGATCTCCTTTCCCCTAAACCCAGAGAGAAACAGAAGTTAGAAGTCACTAACACCAGGAGAATTTTGATGAAAAATAGTGAATTGTATAGCCCTGCCTTAGTCTTTATGCACTAAAAAATGAAAAAATGTCATCCCTGTCACTTGTATAACCCTAAATAAAGTCATCAGACTAGTCCTGCTATGTTATTTTTAAGCCGTAACTGTTCTTTGAAAAAGACGGTTTTGAATCTACAGATAAGTTGCAGAAGCATTTGTTTCTGCAGAAGTGTGTTTCTTAAGACTACTTGCTTAAAAGAATCTTCTTGCTGGCCTCCTCTAAGGTGAGAGAACACTGTTCCTGCAGAACAACGCAGGAAAATGCAGAAATGCGGGGTGTATTCTCACAAACCTAGTGCTCTTTACTGTGTCTGTTGTTGAGTTTCAGTTGTATTTTGGAAATGTAGGACTTGTTTTCTTTTCAGCAGGGACTTTGTTAATAAATTTTGAACTTAACAAATGAGCATAGAACAAAGAAATGAGAATTATTTTGGCTCAAGGGAGGAAACAAAGTGGTATAAAATGCATATTCATTCTTTTCACCTTATGATACTCAAATATACTTAGAATTTGTTTGCTTGTTTGTTTTCCAGAAACTGTCCTATACAAAGGAAGCCATGGGCAGGTGAGTACCTCTGCTTGCCTTGCATTCTGTTCTGCCTGGAGGTAACAGCAGGGCTGAATTGTGACCTTTCGTAACCTTTTCTCTCTTTTTCTTGTCAGCTCTTGCACTGATTGGTCGTGTGGGTAAGTCATTTTCCCTTTCTAAAGCCTTGTGATCAGTCCTTTCTCCAGTTCTTGCTGCTGCTGGAGTTGATTTGTACACTGAAGATAAATAAAATTCACCTTTGTACAAAAGGGCATATAGAAAAGTATGGCGGAGAAATCCTGTGGTTCTTGCATGTGAACCTCTGTCCTGGTGTGCTTGGAATGCTCAAAATATCTCAGCCAATCTGGGGCTTGTACTTTTGCTTAAGTATATCATCACCTTGTTGGCCTTCAGACACAGATGCAGGCTATTTACCTGAAGAGGTTTAGTGGGGGAAATCTATTTTGGGAAAGAGATGTGTCCGTAGTTACTTGTGTTAGTGTTCCGGTTATCCTGCGGATCTCTCCCAAAGGCTTTAAGGTAGTCCTCATCATCATTACAAAAAGCAAAAAAAAAAAGTGGAATGTTTTTCAAATGCTTTTTAAAAAAGCTTTCAAGAGATGTGCTCTAAAAACAGTTACAAAGGAATTGGCTGCTTAGGCTCCTCATGCTTTTAACAAGGTGATGAAAATGAAAAGTAGTCTGAATTGTGACTTCTTTTTACCATTGAAAACCTGAGCTTGACCTAGTTTTTTCATGTTTTTTTTTAAACTGAAAGAAAGACTTCAAATTATTATTACTCCATTCATACTCAGAACTTAATCTAAGCTGTTATTTTTTAGAGAAATTCAAACCCAAACAACCTAGTGCTGAACTCATCTTAAAAATTGGCAAGTACAATTCCCTACTTTACTGGCCATGAAAAGCTATGATAAATATGAGTAATTAATTTACTGGGAAGAGTAATCACCTAACAGACTTTAAAAAACCCCAAATTCCCAAATTAGGTATCCTTATATTGATTTCATAACCACAACATTATCTATTAGAATTAATAACTTGATACGATAAGGGCAAAAGTGATTGCTAAGACATTAGTTTCTCTGTGTCCTGTTGAGTGGAACACTCCTCTGACAAGAGCCCTCCCTGAAGCCTCCAGGTCCACTGGGTAGAATACATCTGTTCAGAACTTCCTCTATTGAGAATGCAACACTGGCCAAAATTTTCTATGCTCTTCTTTTCAAAAGAAAATAATAATAAAAAAAAGTCTTATCCTTGTAAACTTTGTGGGTCCAATTCTTTCTCATTAGCATCAGTCATTCTCCAGACTGGCTCTTTACATGAACAGAACCACATCTTATTTATCCGAAGATGTGGACTCAGAGATACAGTTATTTCAGTTTGAATGCTGAAGACTGAAAAAAATTCATCTTTCTGAAGAAGTTTGAATTTGAAAACCTACTGTATCCCTCTATGATTGTTCAGGAAATCTAGTATATGTGGAGATAGATGAGAGGAATTAGAGTCAACAATAATTAATTTGGAGTCCATACACATGCTGGGCTAAACAACCTAACAATTCAAGAAGCCCAACATTTGGCTGAAAGGTATAACACAGTGATTAATATTGTACTTGTACAAAAGCCATCTTCTCAAGTGCTTTGTGACAGGCATTAAAGGGGCTCCAGTAAAAAATTGGCAAGCTTTACCCAACTCAATTAACCGCGGGGCTTTATTGCATCTCTCTCGAAAATCAGACTCCTTTTATCCCAGTATATATCACTTAGGTTTGTTCGTAGCTTTAGGATGGGATCTCTGCTATCACTGTCATTTTAAACTTTGGCTTTTCTATATCTTTTCCTCTAAAAGTTGTTGTTTGTTTTGTGCTTGGATAAGACAGTGTTTTATTGCATAAAGAGAGTGATACAAGACTGAAGTAGTGATGCAGAAACAGGTAGATTTGCTCTGGATAATGGAGCATCAGGAAGAAATCAATATAATTTATTTTGTCAAAAATTTAAAAAACACAACCCTTATGCTAAGAGTGTAGAGCATCTCTGTACCACAAGATTTAAGAAGTGAAGTTTATAAGCCAGGGTTATATAAAAACATTGGCTGCTATGGGTAGAAGATGTCTCATCTAACTTCAGACATCCTTCATCAAAAGGAATGAGTGAGCCATCTTAGTATTGGCAACAGTCAACATTATTATTTCCTGAAAAAAAATATAGTAGACTTCCCAGTACACATAGGAATAAAATTAAGACCTTTTAAAAATGTTCTGGAAGACACTGGAGTAAGGACCTAAACCAACATCACCCCCAGTCCTTAAGGCATAGCATGGGGAAATCCTGTATCAAGTCCCTCCTGCGCAGGAGGAGATGTGAGTGTGCTCCTGACATTTCCTGGGCAGTCCTGCAGTCACCTGCTGACCCCGACATGTGGAGAGAGGCTGGTCTAGTGCAGGACAATGCAATGATTTGAGCGTGTCTGTATTGCCACCCAACTATGTCATCTGTGTCAGAATGGCGAATTGGAATTGACGGTCTCATGTCTCAAGGGATGTCAGGACTATCCTGAAGCACCAGCTGTAGGTATCTAGCGGAGATGTTCAGGGGAGGCTCCCACATTGCCAGGGAAGGCCAGGCTTCTCCAGGGCATGCCTTGAAGCAGGGGTCTGACAGAGGTGCTCTGACTTGTCCTCTGGGTAACTCCAGTTTCTCTGACTGTGCAGGAACAGTCACTTCAGTTTGGGGCCTAGCACTAGGCATATTTCTCAGTCTGTTTTCCCACTTATAAGAACAAAGATTTTTGCAGTAAGTTTGTATTCTAGAGCATAGCTCAGGCGCAAGAAACTAAGAGAGTGTTTTCTTTTTATGAGCTTTGACCGATCTATTTTTTACATGAAACAACTGGCAGTCCATTTCTTTAATTTGAGGCTGATCAGGAACACAAGACGGACCCTGGATATCTGTTGGTCATTTTAACTACACTGGCTTTCTAGATTAAAGCAAAACTGCTGAAAGCTATAAAGAGCTGTAGAACTGAAGCTGTGATTTACATAATTTAATAAATCTCATAATCCTACCTAGATGTCAATACTCTGTCTCTGTCTAGCTGGAAAAGTCTGTTTTCAGCTAGTTAAATGCTAGGATAGTTTTAGTATCGCCTACAGAAAGGTGGCTTGCACTTGTGTAATTTACTTCCCAGAATAACTCACAATCCGGCATTACTGACAATTGCGTAATAGCAGGATGAAAGTTTGTTCCTGTAAGGCCAGTGCGTGCATTCACGTAGGTTAAATGCTCGGCTGGCCTGGCCTTTTAAGGAATGAAGGGATTAAACTAAATACCACCGAGGAGAAAACTTCAAAGGAAAAATAATATATGGGACATAATCCAGATGTGTATAGAGCAGCCCAGAGGACATTCTGGAGTTTTGCCCCAGTGGCAAGTGTGGGAGCACTGTATCAGCTAAAGACTTTGTTTTGCTTTATTCAGTAGGTTATTGTGACTTTGCATGATGAATTTTCTTCTCTATATTTTGGAGTATGTCTCGTGACAATAGGACAGTAGTTTTTTCTCATTCCTGGGGGCTCAAACGCCAGCTCTTGAGAGTCGACTGAAGGCATAGAAGTAGCACAAAATTGCTGCAACAGGGGAAGTATAGCTTTTAGGTCAGAACCTTGCTTGAATGCTGTATGCACAATAACATCCTGAAGAGAAGATAAAGGAGTATGGGACAGTTGAGAAGGATGAATGTAATCCACTACTTTTTCACTTCTTCAGAAGTGGCTGTTAAAGTCAAATGAACACATCATAGAAGCATGTGTCCTTTTTGAATGGTGCTTGCTGATTCTGGACTCACTGAAATTAGTCACAACAAATCATATCTGGACCTCCTTTGCTCTGTCCATGTTCCCTGCTTTGAAATACATTGGCAAATTTAGGATCCATATTTCATCAGTGGTGGCAGCACTTGTTGATGATATATCAACTGAAATTTTGTACCATTTATCTCAATGTGCTTCATGAAAGCACATTGTTTGTCTTCTGTGTTGGGATCACTTCAACACTTAAGCAGCTCTGCCTGCAGTGAAGTAGAGACATACCTGAGCACCTTTACTGTCTGCATGTGGACTTGGCAACAGTACGGCTCGTTTCAGAAATTTCTGAGGATCTGCACAACTTTACCCCACATGAAGCGTTCCACACTGCTCCTCCTCAGTTGTATATTTTCTTATGTGCTCCCTACTGTCAAGTAGCAAGTATGAAAGGCTTTTCCTGCTTTAAATAAAGTCAAAAGAGGTAAAAATTCAAGAACTACCTAAACGAAAATTAAGATAAATGCAAGTACGGTTTAAAAGAATCTGAAAACAAGGCTCAGTCCTGCATTCTGTACTTGGATAAAAATACTTCTGAAATAGCATACTTACTTAGTTCAAGGACATGTGATTAAAATATTTTAAAAGGAGAAAATCAGACCATAAAATTATTTTCCCTTTTTTGTGCAATATGAACATTGAAATAATAATGTTTAAGAAAAATAAATGCTTGATGTAGCAAGTTAACAATTAGGACATTCAAACTGATAAACAAACTGATGGATGTCCAGAACGTGTAGCACAAGTCTGAAGATGTTACTTTCTTCAACAACAGAGGAGTTTATGTTAAAACTTGGTTATACCCTTATGAAATTTCATGAGAAGATGAAATGGTATCACTGCCCTATTTAACAGATCCAGAGTGCTATTTTTCCTTAATAACACAGTATGGTTGCACAAAATGAACTTGTTTATGCTTTACAGTTGCCTATGAGTCAATGGGTCACTCTGTGTTTTGGTGGACTGGAACCTCTCGAGTCTTTTCCTGACATGACTGATGTCCCACAGAAGTACTTGCCATGGGGTTTGAAAAAGGGGAATATAGGCTATATCTGTGAGCTGTGTTTGTGTATTAATAATTATAGGCTGTCTATAAGCACTGTTTGCTTCAGATCAACTTCTGAGGCCCTTATGGGTCTTATCTGGCACCTGCTTGGAACCAGGTGTCTAACAGAGCTGTGTGATCTGAAACTGGTTGTTTCTGCCAAGGAAATACAGTGCAGTGTTGTTTGTTCTGCTGCTTAGACATCTGTTTGTACATATTCCTTCCTACCTTTCCATACATATGTGTATGTTTTTATATTTTGCTTACTGCTCAGCCAAGGTGGTCCAGGGCATCACTCATGCAGGTAGGACAAGAGAAATTACATTTCATATGTATGTGTCTCAAATTCACAATAAGCTTTTGCTGGAATATAGTCCCTCCTCTTGGAGTGGCTTGCTTGTGTAGGTATAGTTAAAAATAAAGCCAGGGAAAAAAAATCCCTGATATAAAAATAGTAAAACTGAAGGGGAATTTGAATCTATGTTTACCTTGAAGAGCAGTGTGTTCAGGCAAATCAGTATATGCGTTGTCATGTGTATTTTGAGTGGCTTCCTTAGAGACAACTAGTACTGCTGCTTCTTTAGATTAATAAAACAGACATTTGAAAAATTAAAAAGTTAAGGGGAAGTAGAAGGCAAAAAGAAATGGATGCAAAAAGAAAGCAAACCTCACCGTTCCAGTAAAGCAATGAAAAAACAATGTTTTTCATAAAGGGAGGTCGGTTATAGCACAGTTTCTTAAAACAGTATTTTTCTCCTACTGAGAAAAAGTGATAAGTGTTAATTTGGCGAAATTTGGTACTTGATTGCTCTTGCTTGGTTAGATTGATTAGGGTTTTACTAGGTGTTATTTAAGCCCTTGGCTTTTAATTTTCAGCCAACTGTGAGCCAGAATTTTGTCAGAAAATTGGTTAGCTCTTGGGGGCTTGCGTTTAAAAGCCCTTCAGTACCAGTAAGAATACATTACCCAGCCTTGACAAGCCTGTTACTGCCTATGGTGATGGGTTTGCTATGCTCTAAACGACAGTGGCCTTATTCTCACCTTTCTTTTCAGCACTCCTGTGGTTGCCCCATGGCCCGGTTTGGCCTGTGGTTGCCACTATGTGGCTAACCCGATGCCTAAGCTGATGTTACTAAATGAAATGCCCTGTCAGTGGCAGTGAGAGTGCTCTGGGACCTTTGGAAAAATCAGAGAATTTTATTTTGAACATCTATAACCAGTAATCCAATGTAGAAGTAGTACTCTACTCTAGAAACTCAATTTTAGGCTTTTCCATTTGCATGCTGCTCCTCTTTTGAAACAGTGATTTATACCATACCATAGCATTGTCCTTGTTTATTTTTCTTGCCTACCTTGAGGATTTTTCCTTTAAAAACTCAAGCAACTTGGTTAAAATTGATCTTGTGGTACTGGGTACGGGTCCCCAGGCACTGGCAGGGGGGCCACAGGGGTGGCCTCTGTGACCCACCGCAGGGCACGGCTGAGCCCTGTGGCTGAGCTGGTGGCACCTCAGGGAAAACATGTTTAAGATGGGCAAAAACACTGCACAGGAAGAAATGGAAGGAACAAAAAGAATGAGAAATGGCAGCATAGGGAACGCCAGGGTCAAAGGCGGAGAAGGAGGAGGCAACACTCCATGGCGGACCAGGTATTCCCTGCCAGCTGTGGAGGACTCATGCTGGAGCAGGTAGACATTTCCTGAAGGAATTGCTGCCCCTGCAGAGCCCACACCAGGTAGAGGAGTCAGGAGTGAAGTTGAGCCTGGGAAAGGGTGGAGGAAGAGTGGTGTTTTAATGTTTGTTTCTCACTACCCAAATCTATTTATATGCAATAAATTAATTTAATTTTCCCCAAGGTGAGTTTGTTTTGCCTGTGGAGGTAATTAGTAAACAATCTTCCTGTCTTTATCTCAGCCCATGAACTTTTTGATCTTATTTTCTCCTCTGTCTTGTTGAGAAGGAGGAGTGAGAGATCAGCTGGGTGGACATTTGGTCCTTAACCAAGGCTAACCCACCACAAAATCGGGTCCACACTTCAGTTGGTTAGATAGCCTTTTAGGTCCTTTCGCAGTGCCCTAAGTTACAACACCCATCTGCAGAAGGCTGGCAGGTATGATGTGGGATCTGTGGGCAACCAGCACCTTCTGGGGCAGCAGCTGGAGGTCAGGAGTGCCTGGAGGCCCCTCAAAGTATATTGGGCGACCTGTGGGTAGCTGGATCGAGACCTGCAAGTCTCAGGTTGAGCTCAGAGCCTAAATTATTCTGCCAAAGCAAATCACGATTCTCACTGACCCCTTCTCAAGAAAAGGGGGCTGACAGAACATTTATATATGGGTTTGAGCACTTCAGCTGAACAGAAGGTTACAAATTCTGTAGCAGGGTTGTTCCACTGCACATCACTTTGCTTTTGTTGAGTTTTTATTCTGACCTTAGTTACACTAAACAGTTTGTAATAAGTAAAATGCCAGATTGTTTCACCTCTCCTCAAAAGCGGAATCATATTTGCTTCTGAACATACCATCATTAAATACGATGCACTAAAATGGTTTTTTTTTTTTTTTTTTATTGATGCTGTAATTTGGTAAGACTCTGGTACAGATGTAGTCTAATGCCTATTGAAATTGGTAAGAGTAATGCATCCTTGGCAACAGGTAAATTTATTTGGAAAATATTTCATCTAGCCAATTAATAGTTAAGCAATAGGGTTTTGTTCACTTCTAAGATGATAAACAAGTAAAGAAATGAAATCTTTCTAAAATATAACCATCATTCTTAAAGACAATCTAAATCCTTTTAATGTCGAATTTCTGGATTTTTTTTTTTAGCAGAAAAAAGTTGATGTTTTTTGAATGAGTTACTTGTGACTCTTCAGGCATGTGATGGCAATGGCAGAGAGGATAAGAGAGGATATCTTGTCTAAATCATACTTGCTAGTAAAATGTGGCTTTCCTGTCTTGGAAATAATTTCAAGATTGCTGAGATTGTCAGAGAATTGATAGAGAGTTATCTTGTGCTGTGCTGACTGAAAACAGGTACCAGTGTCCACGAGATGGAAGCAGACACAAATAACTGTACATTTCAAAGCCTGCACATAGCTCATCTGCTTTACTTGTTCAAGAAAATACATGCAGGCTCTGTTTAAACTCTTAAATAGACACTTTCTGCTTTGTTCATCTGGAGATTATTTTTTGTTAATATTTTATAATTGTTATGTAGATCTCACCCAGTCAGTTTGACATTCCCTGAAATTATTATATCAATATGCACAGAACTAGCCTGTGCCTCCAGGGAAAGGACGGGTGAAAAGCTTCTTGACTTAAATAGAAAATTCATCAGATTTGTCTTCAGGTCTATTTATTGGCAAGTGCTACGTGTCTGTGAGAGGCAGGGGGAGAAACAGACTTTGAGATTTTATCTCAGTGACACAATCACATGTTTGATCATCTGCTTGTGCCCTGGTATCTTTAGTGGGTAACTTTGGATCTGGTTGTCTGACTGATGCTGGAAGCCTTTGATTATTGGAATGATACAGAGACTGATTATACATCCTGAAGGAGGCAAAATACCCATCAACTTTGACTGGAGTTTTGCCTGAGGGCAGACTGCAGGACCAGTAATCTAGTATGTAAATCAAAAATCACACCTGGCAAGGCTAGGAAGCATGGCTCATATAGTGTCAGCGCTTGCATGTTACAGCGAAGACTCCTTGCTGCAATGCTTATTTTATGGTGCAAGTATGACCACCATTAAAAAAAGGAGTTCCTTTAGAAGTGAAAGTAGTATCTCAATGCAATGAAATTCAATGAATTTCTGAAGTTCGAAGTCCAGTTTCTCTCCAGCACTTCACCTTCTAATCTTACAGATTGGGCTGTGTATACTAAAAATATGACAAACCTGAAAAATAATTTTTGCTTCATTCAGGAAATACTTGTTTCTGTCAGAGCATGTCTCCCACTCTTGGTAACTTGACAGTTGCTCAAGGCTTACAGAATTGGCCCCAACGAGCTTGGATTTACTGTAAGAGCCATGTCAAAGCTCTTAGTTTTTCTTCAGGCTGACAGTCTTAATCTAATTGTTATCTGAATTTTTTTTTTTTCCACATTTGGCCTAAAGTTGTTTGTGTGTGTGTGAAAGCAATAATTGGATTTGGAAACTGATATCTTTTGAAGACTTCCAAATAAGCAGAGTAAAAGTCATGATGAAAAGAATCCATCTTCTTGCAGTGATTTCAGTACAATATGATGTTCTAGTGCACTGGAGAGTATTTTAAAAACTGAGCATGTTATAGAATATTACAGGTTATCTTGGTGCTTTATTTCTAGTCTTTGCATTTGGCTCCTTTACAAAACTGCTAGAAGGCAAAATGTTTTTTTTTTTTTTTGAGGGGACTCTAAATCAGCTGGAATATAAGGAGGTTAGCAACCTGGAAAAGCACATGATGCATTGTGTGATGCAAGTGACCCAATATCTTAAGTTGCAAAAGATAACTGAAATATTGAAAAGCCTAGTTTTTATCAAGTTATCAGCAAACTAATACAATTTTTTTTTACTGCAAACTAATACCAATTTTTACTGCAAATATACTTTTTGGTGCAGCAGCAGAATCATAGATAAAATAAAAACTAATAAATCTATCTCACCATGTCCAACTTAAATTTCTTATTTTATTTTTATTCAGCAGTGGTGGGACTCCAACTCCAGCTTCGGATGCTGATGTTACCACACTGAGAGGTCAGTTTTCACCTAACTCCTGTCAAGACTGATTCTTAATTATTAGAAAATTGAGAAATTCAATGGTGTTTGGATTTGAGAAAAATCTGTGAATTTTTGCATCTCAAATAATGCTGTTTGTGATCTGCAGGTCATTTTATATGCTGACATTATTTTGTTATTGTATGAGTCATAAAAATCCTACTTAAGAAATTAGTTCTGTGCACTTTTTACTGCACTTAAGTTAATGTTCCCCAAAATACATCTGCTTAGACACAACATTAACATTTTATTCTGATTCGTGTATTTGATACTTTTCCTCAGGCTCTTCAGGTGTTTCCTGTGTTGTTTCTGTCATGATGATGGGAACAGGAATAAAATTCTACTGTTGGTTTATGCTTGCTGACCTGCTTCTCTTCTAAACATGTACATGGGTGTAAAAAAAAAAAAAAGCCAAACAAAATAATACTGCTGTCTTTCAAACTCAGATGCAGCTGCCAATGTTCCTCCCCCTCATGAGATCTCAGTTGAGAGTCCTGCGGGTGGTACTGTCCATGAGATCGAAGATGCAGACACTACTGTGAGTGGTTTTTTTTTTTTTTTTTCATTTGGTTCCACATTGTGCTGCCTTTCCTAAATAATACTCTTTGTGATCATTTGCAGTTCCTAGTACTTAAAGGTGTTGTTAGCATAGTGTCTTAACAGAAATTAAGATTTCGTAAAAACAGGGCATGAACAGAGCATGAAAGTTTTAAAATAATTTGCTAGGTAGGTATTTTTTCATTTGCAGAAGCTTTGCAATGCCACTTCCCTGACAGTGAGAGAGAACAGACCAGTTGAGCTATGAGGTGAGGATTTTGATAGTGGTGTAGGACTAGACAGGGAATGCCAAGAGGTTCTGAGAGCTCCAAGAAGAATGTGGAGCACTGTTATTCCTATGGAAATACAATACACCTTAAATTGCTGTAACGGTGTTTTGAGGGTCCATGTGGTACAATTGTGTAGGACAGCAGAGAGGTCGCCTGGATAGCCTTGAAGATTCCTTCTGATTCTTCGCTCCTTTTCCTCTGCTGACATAGATTAACTTTTATGTATCATCTTACAGTCACCCTTACATTGATATTTAAACAAAACTCCCAACGCAGGGAAGCCTACATTAAGTATTTAAAAGTGAGCTGGCTTTCAGAAGTGCTGACCACCTCATAGATCCCAGGGGAGTATTTGCTTCCAGGAAAGAGCTCCTCTGGAGTAAAATTTAAGCCCAAACTCTAGAATCCAACTGCAGTATTCAAGTGCCTACATGACTGAAGAAAATTTTGCAAACCAGTAGTATGAATCAGCTGGCTTTTGTTTTCTTATAAACAATAAACTCTTAGTGGATTTACTGAGCAGCTTATGAAGCTGCCCATGCTACATGTAAGTAGAAGGTGATTTATGGCACCGGGTTTAACTGTGCACTGTTCTGTAACCAAGTATGGCCATGAAACAAAGCTGGGCCAAACTGTACTTTCTTCTAGAGCTTCCAGGGCTAACTGTGGAGCTCTGATAGTGTGCTTCCAAGAATAAATACTGAATATGAAAGAGGCAGACATCTTCTGAATCAAGTCCAGGGTCTGACATTATGTTAGGCACCAAGAACACTTGTGGTTTGGTCCCATATACACCACTAT
Organism: Chlamydotis macqueenii; assembly: GCF_036417535.1. Classification (NCBI taxonomy): domain Eukaryota; kingdom Metazoa; phylum Chordata; class Aves; order Otidiformes; family Otididae; genus Chlamydotis; species Chlamydotis macqueenii. Next base: position 94,541,151 of record NC_141556.1, on the reverse strand, counting down.
TCCTTTTTTAAACACAACTGCCTGAAGTATTTCTGCCTGAACACAGAATAGGACCACTCAGTACATCAGAAAGAAACCAGAATTAGGTTGCTGCTGCTACAGCAGTTACTCTGTACAGTTACATCACACCTCATCATTGCTCTGTGCAGCCCAAATGCATTGCAGATTACAAGACTGAGACTGAGTGAAGCTCATCTCCTGTACTCACATGTGCTTTGGTTTTGGGGGACTGATAAATGATCGAAACTACATGGCATTGCAAACAGCCGAATAGCAACAGCACATATATGGCTGCTATGTATGCATTTCTCAAATGTTAACTAGCTTTAAGTAGTGTACCAGTCATTATGGTCCTTAACAAAGTTGTCTAGTTAAAAAGGGATGAGGGGAGAAAGATAATTTAACTAAAAATTTTTAGAGGGTCCCTAAACGATGTGTAAGTTTCTCACTGGTGGCAGCTAAACTTTCGGGAGAAAGGTTTTTCCATTTCCTACACCATACGTAACACAGGCTGCAGCTTTGCTGAAAAGGTCTGTTTTGTTGGGTCTCTCTTTTTTTTTCTTTTTAATGGGGAAAAAAAGCAACAATTGCATGTAAATAGCCAAAGATATTTGGCTATTTGGCTGAAGTTAACTCAAGCCAGCCTTCCCTTCCCTCTCCCACAAATCTCAATTTTTTTTTTAGAACAAAACCATGAAACACGATCTGGTTTTCCTCATGTCTTTCAGTATGCCATGAGGAATAGTATACTGGTTGTAAAATACTAGGGAACTTAGCAGAAAGTGTTCTTCCTGTGTTCCTCAGTAATTCAAATTAGATTAAAACTTGGCATTCCCTGCTGCCTGTGGCAGCCATGATAGCTACATGCTTCCCTGATGCATTGCACAGCCGCTGCTGCAGAGTTTCTTTGTCAGCTGTAGACCTACCAGTTGAAGCCCACCACTTCAGCTCAGCAGAGGTCCCCCCCAATGCCCATTGTATATCCGGAGGGATCTGTCACTTCCTGAGGCTGAACAACACAGGGTTTTGTTCTGAATGTAGAACTTGGCAAAGGTAACTTGTCTTCCAGGTGGAACAGTAAGTAGGAGCCTTGTGATAAATGAGTAAATTTTTTGGTAAATCAGCCTATTGCTGACTGGACTGAACCAAGTGTGTTTGTGTGTCCATAGTTGCACTTTAAATTGCCTCATGAACCTCCCACATAACTGAATTTCTGTTTGTAGCTGAGGTCAGCTAGATGGCGTTGCACTAGAGTAAAGATCATAGAATAGTTAGGATTGGAAGAGACCTTTAAGGGCCATCTAGTCCAACCCCCCTGCAAGGAGCAGGGACATCTTCAACTAGATTAGGTTGCTCAGACCCCTGTCTAACCTGATCTTGAATGTTTCCAGGGATGGAACGTCTACCACCTCTCTAGGCAACCGGTGCCAGTGTTCCACCACCCTCATTGTAAAAAAACTTCTTCCTTAAATCAAGTGTGACTCTGCCTCCTTCTATTTTAAAACCATTACCCCCTCCCCCCCCCATTATAACAGGCCCTGCTAAAGAGTTTCTCCTCGACTTTCTTATAAACCCCCTTTAGGTACTGGAAGACTGCTATAAGGTCTCCCTGGAGCCTTCTCTTCTCCAGGCTGAACAGCCCCAACTCTCTCAGCCTGTCCTCATAGCAGAGGTGATCCAGCCCTCTGATTATCCTTGTGGCCCTGCTCTGGAGCTGCTCCAACTGGTCCATGTCCTTCTTATGCTGGGGGCTCCAAAGCTGGACGCAGTACTCCAGGTGGGGTCTCACCAGGGCAGAGTAGAGGTGCAGAATCACCTCCCTCGACCTAAAGATGTGCAAATGGAAAATAAAATTATCTGTAATATAAGAATTCTCAAAGAATGTGCTTGCTTAGTAGATTGCCTCATTAGTTGCCACCTTTCTCCCTGAGGCTTCATGAGCACTCCATTATAGTGCAAGGCAAATAGGTATGCTGATGGCTTGAGTGAGCATGCTGTCCTTTGGACTGCAGTTTTAGCATGTCATTAAGTATATCCGTGACCATCAGAGTGGCACACTAATAGTGCCCTGTGTTGGTTTCGTTTAGTGAGGGAGGGCTATGGTGGCAGCTCTGCTGCTGGCCAGGGCTGAGCCAATTGGTAATGGAATGTTCCATGGTAACTCCTCTGCGATAACGTATTTGGGAAGGGGGGGGAAAGATGCAAAGAAGCTGAAGTATGGGCAGAGAGAGGGAGGCGTGAACCTTGTGGGCCTTGTGGCCCTCACTCTCTGGCCTCCTGCCGGGTGGCTGTCTGGGCCCGACAGCCCAGCCCGGCTGCAAGAAGTAGAGAGGAGATGAGATGTGAAGAGAACCTGAGAGGCGTCTGCCTGCCTGTTGTGAAGAATTTGTTGTGAGAGTCATTAAGTATATTTGTGACCATCAGTGTGACACATCAATAGTGCCCTGAGGTATTCCTGTCCATACAGCATTTATGAAGAGGGCTCAGATTTTCTACCCCCATCAAGAGCGAGAGAAACCTCCAGGTTTGCAGCAGCTGGAGAAGTTTCTGGCCCACATAAGAAAGATGTTTGGACCCAAGCTTAGGATTGTAGACTGCTGCTCACAGATGGCAGACCATATGTACGTACCTAGAGATGCTTTTTACATGGAGTAAATCCAGGATAGGTAGGAATCTGGTCTGTGGTGAGTAATGAGGGCTTATTTCTTGGAAAAAAAATGAAGGGTAATACAAAAAAAAAAGACATTAACTCCCCTTTTGTTTTTTCCTTTCTTCCTTCCCTTCCAGATCAATAACGAGATAAAGAAGCAGGATGAGAAGCTAGTGAGACCTGTGACTGAGCAGATGATTGAGTTCAGCATTTTGATTGTTGATGAGAAGTACAGTGAGGAGCTGAGCGACCCAGCCGCTGTGAAGCGTCAACTGCTCTCTGAACAATTCATTTCTCAGGTGATTACCTTCCCTGACTTCCTTTTTGTTTTTGCTGGCTCTGCAAAGCAATAGTAGCACATAGCACCTGTGTTAGGCCGGCCTTTTTCTCATGAGCTTTGCAGAACCAGCTTAGGGCTTTTGTTGCCTGAAAAATAGGCACCCGCTATGAGAATACACCGTTTGGTCTGACACGCTGCCTTTCCGAAGTAGCGGAGGGCCATACATTGGGTGTAGCATACCAGTTGCCAAAGACTAATTACTCTGGTTTTCTTTTTGTGTTTCTCATGAAATAGTCTGCTATCATTTTTGCTGGCAAAAGAGGTAAAAGTATGCTTTTGGGAGGATCAGAAAATTGTGCTGAACCCCTGAATGGGGACATACTCTAAGTGGGACCTTTCTGAGGGATTGATTTCTCTCTCTCTCTCCTGTTTTCTGATTTCCTTAATTTTACTTTTGACAAGATTCTTGTTTGCCTCTTGCAACTTCATTAATTCTCTCAAGTTTTAGGACTTGAAAATCTTAAATTTTAAAGATACGTTTAACATCTCTCTAGCGACCAGTGTGCCTAGAGTTTATTTCAGTGCCTTCTAAACTTTTTGTCCAGTTTGGACTCTTCCATAATGTAGTTGGTTTGAAACTGGGGAGTGAAAAAGATAATTTGAGGGTCTTAGCAAACCAGCCTGCCCGCACTCTCAAATGGCAGGACATGAATCAGCTGCAGCTCAGAGCCATCAACCCGTGCTGAGGCAGTGCTGGAAGGCAATTCGAGTAATTCAGGTATTGCACACCATTAACGTGGAGTGCAGGCAGAAGGCATACAGGTCCATCAGCGTCTGCCGATGTGGGCATGCTCTGGGTCTGCTACAGAAGCTGAGCACTGAAATGGGATATAGGATATTGTAATGATTTCACGGTGTCCAGATTTTGGACTGTAGAAGAAACTCTGGCATCAGTCTAGAGAATCTGTCTATACAGAGTAGTTGATAGATGGGGAAATAGGAAGAAGTGCGCAGAAGAACTCATTCGTTACTTCTGTTTAGGAGTGACATTTCTTTGAATGAATCATTGTGCACTGCAGTGAGATGCTCTCTGAAATCTAGGCTGCCGAGACAGCTCTTGCTTCTGATTTATGCCCAGAATCAGCAGTGCACGTGAGCACATTTTAAAACCCTCCAGCCAGTTCTTAAACACATGCTAAAATCTTATTTGAGCCAGTGGGAATGAACCATGGTTTAGACTGTTAGGCACCTACTTCAAAGAAAAAATATTTATGTGCATATACATATGCACATATATGCCTGATTTATTAAAACTTGATTTCAAGTTAATTTAGTTTTAAATAAAATTTAATGTTTCAATTTGTATGTTAAAATAAAGTTACTGGCCCACTAATATAAAATGTATATTTAAAATGTGATCATACTGCTGTTTCCTAATTTTCTTCTCCTTATTGTTTCCAATATTTTAAAAAAAATTGTCTGTATTGATGGTAATTTTATTACCATCATTTTATTGGGGCAGAGAGTTTGTCTTTCCTTTTTTTTTTTTTTTTTTTTTGGGAGAGGCATCTAGGATGCCCTACAGCAGCACATCACAAGGCTCAACTTTTCTCTAGTGTTGCTTCCTTCTTAGTCCAATTTAGTTGGGGTTCTCTGCTGAATCCCTTTTACTGGGGCTAACCCTGTGCCAGATCCAGGGCCAGATGGGAAAGAGATGTACTCTTCATTGCAGACAAAAATCAGCACCACAACTGTCACAAGTTGCTAGCATAGGCTAGACATCTTAATTTTCCTAGTTGTGTGGCCAAGTAGCAATGCCATAGTGTGTGTGTGTGGAAGAAATGTCAGATGGGACAGAGTCCACCTGGCAGAAGGATGTTCCACTCCTTTGATCCCTTGCCTGTTTTTTCTCTGTGCTTGGATAAAGAAGCTCTTGAAAAAAAGAAAGTCGGCAGCAATCTGATTGTTTAAGTCTTACCAGAGACAGTTTAAAAATAGGGAGACTGGGGAGGGGAAAGAAGAATTTGAGGAGTAAAAAATAATCCTTAACTGGCAAGGGTCTTTTAGGAGGAAAAAAAACCAACAACTGGCATGAACTTTTAATATTCTATTTCTTGTTTTTTCTCGTGTAACATTGACTATTGAATTAGGCCTGGATGTGCTGCCATTTTGCTGCCCCCAGTTGTCTTTTTTGAGTAGCACTGCCAAGCATTCCTGAGCCCTTTGTATGTTTAGGGCAGCAGGGCTGAGCTGTGTTTTGCACCATGTAATGCATTAGTGCCTCTGGAGTCTAAGAGGTCTCTGTTCCTACAGCAGCCACTGCTCCTCTTGTTTAGGTTGCTAAGGTCCAAAGCATTTTCCTGATTTCTTTTTAATCCAAAGAGGTTTGGGAGGTAATGGAAACCTTTTGGGCAGAGAAGGGCTGGTGCTACATAAATAAGAGAAAGCATGTATTCTGCTATGGGCAGTGCAGGGTCTGTTTGAATTTTCCCCCCTTTGAATGTTTCTATGCAGTTCTTGGGGAACATTGGATATTGTTCTTCATACTTTTTCTTTTCCCTTTCTAATAATGAAACAGTGCCACCAAAACTCTTCCATAAACAGAGAGGATATTTAACCGATTTTCTACTATTAGATATAACAGCTCAGATACACTTTTAGAAAATGTTGAAAACACGTCCTGATTTTTCGCTAAATGAGTAGGGTGTATGAAATCTGTGTTAACTTTTTTGTTTTCCTGTCAAAATAGATTGAAAGTGTATTTGAAGGACTACCTGGGTACAAAAGCATCCATGTCCTGGATTACAGGTAAAAAGATACTGATGCATACGTGGTGATTGAAACTGATCATGTATGATGTGATGTGCCACACTTGGAAGGTTGTCGAGCATGTGTGGAGGAGTTCCTAGGATGTATTAACCAAAGGACAAGTGCTTTCATATCTGGTACCTCTATATACAGAGCTTGAAATAGAAATACAGAACTCTTTGTAAATGTCATTATCTCTTTTTTGCTTCTGGCATCTACCAGAGAATCTCACATGATAGCTTGTCTTGATTTTAAGATAAGGCATTCTTATTTAAGATTCTATCCTAAAATGAAAAGATACTTTTTTTCTAATTTAAAATTAGTATCTGATACTTCTTGACATGTCCTAGTATTAAACAAGAAAGAACACACAAACCTTTTTTGGAAAAATGTGGTGTATTTAAATATTTTTCAAGTTCTTAATGTTAATTTGGGATGACTCTAAAGGTTGGTGTTTGAGATACATAAAGGTCTTTCTCTCTTTGAACAAAGCAAAGGTGGGTGAATAGTTTGATAACTGATATGCAATGTTTTAAACTCTCTTTATTCTTATCAATATTTTTTTAAAGACTAGCTTCCTCAAATCAATCTGTGCGTCAGAATGGCATTTTAAGTTAATTTTGGCAAAAAGTAGATCCTGCACATTATGCATCAAGCATCTGATGTCAGAGTTTTGGGGTATACAGTTCACAAATGATGATTTTTCTTGAATGGACTGGATATAACTTTCAGAATCTAATGAGACTATTCATGAGTTAATCTCGGTTGTGTCTTCTTTGAGACTTTGTAACCTGTGTTTCTTAGAATTTATTGGCTGGAATATTCTAGCTAGAATACAAGCAGGTAACAAAGCAGATATAGAAAGATTTTATGATAGGAACCTTAGATTGTGCTCAGTTTCCAGCCTGGAAGGTAGCAAACACTTCCATCTTGGTATCCGCAGTCTTACATGTTTTCAAGCTCTTGGTTCATTTGGGAAGACAAATAAAAGTTTGATATTTCTGGCAAAGCACTAGAGCTCTGTGCTCTGCTGTGCATGACAAAAAAAAAAAGTGTTTGTAAACTAAACCTGTAGGTAGAATTAGTGAGCCTTGATTTTCTTGGTACTGACAGCAATTTAACTGCATCATTTGCAGTAAGTTGAGGTGGCTCTGCTTTGCTGATTCCTTGTGATCAACAGGAAATATCTCAGTTCAGCAAAAGCAGAACAGTTTGTTATGTAGCAGAATAACTATGCAGCTTAACTATTTTGCAGTATGCTTTTTCAAATTTGTGTACCCTGTAGAATACCGAAGCAAGTTCGTTAAAGTTAAAAGACTTAAAGGAAAATATGACATTGATTTAACAGGTTTTGCTATTTTGTTTTGTTTCTATATACAGCTCTCCTGAGGAGGACAGGTAAAGAAAACTTTTTTACAGATATTGTCGTAACACAAATGGAAAAACATGTTTAACTGGAGGACACTGTTTTGGGAATTTGTAGTTTTGGCTCCAGAGCGAGATAGTTATCCAGCATAAATATTATCTGAGGGGGTTCTACCAGAAACTGCAAGTAACTGCTCTGTTTTGGTTACAGATAAACCTAATTTGCTTATTTAATTCCTAACCATAAAAAAAAATATATTTGGGGAAAATCTTCCTAAACTCAAGTCAGTTACTGGGCTAACTTGTGTAAAGGAGTCTCTTTTGTGTAGAAAACAAAATTGCTTAATGATGACTCAACGTCTTCATACTTTGTAGCGAAGTCTTGAATGGATACAAGATTATTATTATTATTATAGAAATTAAAGGAGGTAAGAAAACCATAGTTCTCCAGCAAAGGCAGTTGGCTGAGCTACTTCAAGGCCAGAGGTGCTGCACATCTTAGCAGTAGTTTTATAAACATTCCTTAGCAGAAGATGGGATCAGTCTAGACTTGTTTTTTGTCACACAGATGCAGGTTAAGCATTCAAAATTTTCCTCATTTAGTTTTTTAAGAATTTCACAAGACAGAAAATTAACTGCAGCCTTTAACTTACTAGATGGACTATTTTCTCTTCTGTATTTCCCAGCAAAGATTTAAACTGTTTCCACAAACAGTTTTACAGAGAATGAGCATTTTAATTTTGGAAGAAAGGTTAGAAAACACAAATCTCTCCGCAAACAATAGTGACTTAAAGCCATCCTCTAGTACTCTGCACTTCTGCAGGCTAAGATGAATGCAAGTATTCACACAGGCTATGCTCCAAGCACCAGATGTTTTAGCCCTTTCCAGACAGATGATGGTGTTGTAGTTATTAGTTAGGAATTATTAACTGCAACTGACAGCACAGTTGTATTAAAACTAAATGTTACTTTTGAGGAGCATATTGTATTCCATCTTTGCTGTGCCTTTTCACTACTGCTGTCCTTTTTTATTTCCTCTGCTGGCAGTCAGTGCCCATGGTAAGCCTATGGTGGGATCATTTCCATGATGGAGCCAGCAGCAAAACTCCAACAGGCTCCTGGTTTTAGTCAGGGTGTTTGCTGATGATGTCTCTGTTGTATCTGGCGCTGGAGCTTTAGAGACTTCTCTGAACAGAGCGATTACTTTAGCAATCCAGTCCAGCTCTGTGGAATGAGGAAAAGCTGTCTTTGGAGCACATTTTTCTAACACTTCATAGATTACTTCATTTTCTTGCTGTGCCCTGTGCACAGCCAAAATATGTTATATTTTCTAAAGCTCCCTTGTGCTTATGCCCAGTGTATGGTAAATCTGATTGCTGCCTATGCTGTCATGTGGGAAAGGACATCCAGACGTATTCAGGAAAATAAAATTAAGAAAATGGACAAGAGTTAATATGGAAAAAAGCTAAGCTGTACACAGATGCAAAACCTAGTTAAAGAATAAATGATCAAATGAGTCTAGAAAAGTGTTCCCAATTATAAGCTGTATTAAATACCATTTTATTGCTATTAAAGACATTATTTCAAGCAGCTTGACACTGCACAGCGACAGTGATCAGGGCTCCCTCTTGCTCCTATAGGTTGCTACTACATACAGGCCTTTTTTTCCTGGCTGTTTTTTGTACCTCAGAGCCATTCCCATCGTTGGCATGACCCTAAAATCATCACTCACACCACTGCATGCTGGTGGGTCCATTAATAATGCTGGCAGAAAGCCAGCGTTTTGGCCTGCTTGTGGTCTGTTACCATTCACTAGTAGAAACACAGGGCTGGGACCAGACCAGGTGTGAGATTGTGGTAGCCTTTTCCTTGAGAACTTTGCAGTGGTGGAAAGCACAGGCAGGCAGACACAAGTGTGAAAATAATTGAATTGTTTTTATTTGGAATCCTTTAAAGCAACAGATTTTTATATTGAAAAAGGTTATTGACACAGGTTCTTGGGAAAAAGAAAAAACATAATGTTTGCTATACGTTGGAAAACCTTTCATCTCTCATCTGTGTTCTCTTTCTCTTTGTACTTCTGAAGTGGGGTAGAAGTTCACTATGCTGTTACGTTTGATGGAAAAGCCATCAGCAATGCCACTTGGGACTTGATTAATCTTCATTCCAACAAGGTGGAGGACAACTCCTTTATGGGCATAGAGGATAACCCAACAGTTGTGTACACCATCAGTGATTTCCGAGATTATATTGTTGAAATCCTCCAGAAAAATGCCTTGCTTGAAAACACTTCCTTGTCTTTAGACCCTAACTCTCTCCAGCTTACTAACGGTGAGTATTAATTATGATGCATTGGTGGGCCACCCATCTGAGATTTTATAAAATAAATCTCAGATTGTAGCTTGTTTTGCTCTGATCTTAACCAGGCTGAGTTATTAGCACTAGTATCCCATTAGATTAGCCTCTTTTTTTTTCTTTTCTTTGACACTGAGGTTTGTGGTATGCAATTTCAGCAATACTTCCAAAAATTAACAGGAATAGAAGGGGAAATGTGGCTGAGATGATGCGTAGTAGCTCTGTGTTGGCCTTGAGCAGCACAAAGGAAATACTGGTTTATTGTTGAATATTCAACAATCCTGCTAAAGGTGGCAGAGGAGTGCTGTCGACCCCTTTGTTCTCATCTTTCCTCTGTACTTCTTGTCAGTGATCTGCGGGTATTTCCAGAGACAAATTCTCTCTGGCAAACCTTCTGAAGATTTTACCCACAAGTCTGAGATGAGGGAGGGTTTTTCAGTCAGTCTTCCAAACCAACTTCCTCACACTGCTACTGCAGCCTTTAGATCCCAAGTATTTCTATTTCCACAGTGAAAGAAATACTACGCCCTACACCAGAAGACCCGTCCTGGATTACTGAGCATCCAGTTGTGCTGGAGCGCCCAGAGTTTGATGTGAGTATGGTTCTGAGCGATGGCCTTTGGACACATTTGAACAACTTATCTCAGCAAGGCAGAATTGCAGCCAGCACCCAGAGCTTCTCTGTCCTGTTGTTCATGCAGAATAAGTAGTGATGAAGACATACTGGAGTAAAACCTCTGGTGAAATCTCTCATCTGATTATTTGGTATCTGTTGCACAGCAGTTTTCTGTGATAAGCTTGTATTACATGGTCGTACTCTGTTCCTGACTGTACAGCCAGGCCTGGCTTCTTAGGCTTCCTTTGTTTTTCCATAATGTTTAGACTGTAAATTGCTCTAAAGACATGATTCTTCCCACATGTCGTAGTTCAGCCCCAATCGGGACCAGACTATGCAGTCTCTCTCTCGCTCCCCCCACCCTCCGAGAGAATAGGGGGAGATGATATAAGAAAAATGGCTCAAGGTTTGAGATAAGGACAGGGAGAAATCCTTAAAGTTACTGTCACGGGCAAAACAGACTCGACTTGGGGAAAACTATTCATTTATTTCTAAAATTAGCAGGAGAATGAGACAGGGAACAAGATAACCTGCCCCCACCCCTCCCTCTTCCCGGGCTTAACATTATCTCTACTACCTTCCCCTCCCGAGCGGCACGGGGCGGGAAAAGGGAATGGGGGTCGCGGTCAGTTCATCACGTGTTGTTTTACGCCGCTGTATCATCGTCGGGGGAAGAACTCTTCGCATTCCTCCTCTGCTCCAGCGTGGGGTCCCTCCCACGGGCCACAGTCCTTCATGAAACTGCTCCGGCGTGGGTCATCTCTTCCACGGGGTGCAGTCCCTCTAGAACAGCTGTCCCAGCGGGCCCTCCACGGGCCACAGCCTCCTTCAGGCCTCCGTGCTCTGGCATGGGGTCCTCCACAGGCTGCAGGTGGATCTCTACCCCTCCGTGGACCTCCATGGGCTGCAGGGGGACAATCTGCTCCACCATGGTCTTCACCACGAGTTGCAGAGGAATCTTGGCCAGGAGCCGCGTTACTTCTCCCCCTCCTTCACTGACCTTGGCATCTGCAGTTGTTCCTTACAACAGGCTGGCAGATGCCTCTCAGGATCCTTTTTACATCTTATTCACTTCTCATCTCCTCTCCACTTCTTGCAGCCAGGCTGGGCCGAGTTGGGCCCAGTCGGCTGCCCGGCGAGAGGCCAGAGGATGAGGCCTGCAAGGCCCACGAGGCTCACGCCTCCCCCTCTCTGCCCCCTGCTCAGCTGCTTCACATCTTCTCTCCCCTTTTTTTTTCCTGTTTTCCCTTTCTTAAATACGTTATCGCAGAGGCGTTATCACGGGACATTCTGCTACCAATCGGCTCAGCCTTGGCCAGCAGCAGGTCCGCCCTAGGCCCGGCCGAGTCCACTAAACAAAGGGGAGCAACTTCTAGCAGTTTCCTACAGATGCTACCACCTTAGGCCCCCCCTCACTAACAAAACCAGAACACTACCTTTCTTTGGAAAGTGAGAAATAGATGTAATCACTAAAGCTGGCTGTTAGAAGAGATAAAAGAGTAAGTTTCATATGCTCCTTTTGTTACTGTATTGCTTCCACTGAAAGTTCTCAGTTCAGTGTTAAAATTATGCCCATCCCCTTAATGCCAGCAAAGGAAACACAGAAAAATAATAGGCAGTGCTTTCTTTTTTTTTTCTTTTCTCTTGAAATTGTAATTATCTCCTCTGATTACCCCGGGACATAGACTGAAGTTCCCCATTGCACAGGAGACTTAATATCTCTGACCATGTCTGTACAATATAAAGGGGCTTTAAGCAGAGATACCAAGTTAGGTGGCAGTGACACCGAGATAAAATCAATTAGTTCTGCCGACAGCTAGAATTTCTGAATGGTGGAGCATTGTTTGGCTTGAGGATTTATCCAGTAGGTTTCTGCTCTGCACTCTGGATTGTCAACCAGATGTGCCTTCCAAGAAGAAATGAGCTCAGTTCATGCCACAAAATCTAGATCCACCTATGCCTGATGGTAGATTTTCGCTAAGTTCATTATGAGATAATGTGAACACAGACACATTTAATTTCAGGCCAACTTCTGAAATCTTTATGGAAGCAAAATTTGTACTCACCTCACAAAACCCACATATTCTTGTTAGAACAGCCACAGGTATAATATCTTTAATTTCATGCCAGTTTTCCCTGAGTTTGAAAAACTAATCATTGATGAAGGTTCCTTCCAACCCTAACCATTCTATGATTCTATGTCTAAAATGCAAATTCACGTGGATTTGCCATAAATGGCTTAAACATAGAGTGAATACACATAAATTTAAGGTAACTTTCAGGAAAGAGCTTTCTCTTTAGTAGAGCTATCGAACTAGATTAAAATGTGGCAGATGTTTATTTTAGTAAGACAAAGAATTCTGCCCTCTTTACATTCTATCTGTAGATACTCTGACTGATATGCAGTCAATAAGATTTTAGAGTAGAGGTAGCATTGCAATAATAAATTTTAAACCTGTTTTAGCAAATAATATATACAATAAAAATTTTTGGAAGTTACATTTCTCTAATCATGGACTATGAATAATAATGTCATCTATGTCTTCAACCAAAAACTCTAATTATGTAAAAGATATTGGGTATATCCCAAACCAGCTGTGTACAATCTGCAATTTGGGAGGTAACTTTCAATAAATTTAAGAAAAGCATAAACATTCTTAAACAGTAAACAAGGCTGAAACGATTAGTCAATTACTTCCACAGATGTCAAACCTTTAGGGTTCAAGTAGATAGTGCTGAGTGGAACTGTTACCTATGGAAAAGAATTTTGCTATCATTTTTCTTAGCTGATATGAGAATAAGTTGGATTTGTATGATCATATATACTCATGACATAATATGGGACTATCATGACTTCACCATCTAATTGCTAGCAGATGCTACCAACTAATCATTAATTCTTTTCTTTGAGTTTTATAGATTTTAAAAATTGAAGAAAAAAATAAAGTCTAGTTTTCGAAATCTGTATTTTCTTGTTATTTCTATTGAGTGGTAACAGGTAGAATGCTCTGGCTTGCTGAATACAATGCCTTTTTGGCAGCAGAAAATGGAAAATAAGGGAGGGGGTTCTGTGTTTGCAGTCATCTGTCATATTTGTAAGCCTTTCAAAAGACATAAGTGAAAACCAGAACTTGCCAATATGATATTAAACTTGTTAATATAATATATTGCACTGTAACAAGAATCTTTGAATAATGTTAGTTGTCATAGGAACATCTGTCCACATTCAAATAAATGATGAAGTGAAATCCCTGGCAACTAAGTGCTCACATAAAAAAAAAAAATATTGAGAAGCTATTGCTGGTAGTCCTTATTCATTCTTTATGGAATTTCTATGTGTAATTTGTTTCTAATCTCACACAGTAACTTTTTTTACAGCTTTATTTATACTGGTCAATTTTGCCAAAAAGATAATTGCTGGAGCACATGTTTATATGGTATATATACTTTCCAACTGTTTGTTACCATATAAATTAAAAAATGTGAGGAGACTGTGGTGGTGTAACAACTGGCTATAAAAATGTGATCAATACAGGTAGACAAATAATTTACTAAAAATACCTTAACTGGCTTGTTTCCAAAGAGTCTGAATGCAGTTTGAATGAAGCTGAAAATTTACTTCACCCACATTTCAGCCAGGAGTAAAATTTCAAATGGAGAAGTATTTGGATTCTTCCTGTTATTCATGCTGGTCAAGGAAAAGAAAGAGATTAGACAGGAATGGTGAGCTACAGAACTGGCTGAAATGGTTTTGGACTTTAATACGTTTTACAGAAACCTGTGTCCACTGCCCACTTAACTTTACTAGTCACCATTTCTTGAAATTGTTTGGCAGTTTTTAATACCCCAAGCGTTGGATTTTTTGTTGTTGTTGTTGTTGATATCATACTACTGCACAGCATTGATACGTGGGCAGGTATCCACATGAAGCACTAATTCCTGAGTTTTAGGCATTCAGCTTACTTTTGTAGCCTTGACCAAATAACTTAATCTCTTCATTGATTTTCCTAATATAATTACCTCATGAGACACCGTAGTAATAGATTAATATTCAAAGATGAAATGTGCTAAGTATTCTAGCCGTAAACCTAGTAATGACTGGGGTACGGAGTAGTAAGTAAATGGTGTGCAAACTGGAGATTTAAAAACAAATTATTTTTTCACATTTCAAGCAATTTGCAATGTCATTGTGCATACTCTTTGCGGTTCATCATTACTGCTGATAGATTTTTTTTTTTTTTTTTTTTTTTTTTTTTTTTTTTTCCCCTCTGCACAGGCATCTTGGCTTTGAGATTAAAGTTATTCCTGGTTCTAAACACTCTTGGAGTTCTCACACCCACATACGAAAAGACAGCAACAAATGACCACAGGGCATGCATACATTCAAGTTTCATTTCTAAACCATTTTATGTATCATAGTAGCTATAATATTATAGTTACTGTATTGATTATGTAGCTGATGAATGATAGCTGTTAAGACCTCTTCATGCTTTAGGAATGCAGGCAGTATTGTGTGCATTTACGTTGGATTTAATTAGAAATGGACAGATGTATTTTTTCAGTAAAGAAAAGGAAAAGAGATGGAGTGGGTATAGACAGTAAAAATCTCTTAATACCATAACTGTAGCTGCACTCCAAACAATGTGAATGGCGTCTTCCCCTTTTTAGTGGACATCACTGGATGTGAAATTTATGGCACAAGGACACGCATTTCACATGTACCTTGCACATGATTAGCAAAGGGTATATATTTGCCAGTCCTCCCAGTTTGGCGCCTCCTGCTGCTATGCATTACCTTCACACAGAGGCAGTAATACCAGATTTTGCTGTTGGCTGCTGTTAACATCCTCTGTGTTCAGCCCAACGTGGACAGCCAATGCTTCCCCTGTAATAGTGGAAATACTAATAGTGGGTTTATGTTCCAGGACAGCGCCTTCTTAGCTGAACGGCCTTCAGCAGATGAATCAACTGTCAGCAATACCTTGCCCTTTGACTTCACCAAACCAGATTCCACTTCAGACAGTGAACAGTCCAATGACAATGAAATCCGACCAAGACCAGAAAATCTGGACTCTGAGGCCAGTTTGGCCCCTGAAGCTCCACTCTCCTCAGAGGCTGATGTCACTTCTTTGCCCGATGAGCTGAATTTGGAGGATGGCAATCAGACTCCTCATTTGGTCACAGCACCAGTGTCAGGGCGTGATTCTGCAGACTCTCTGGAATGGCTTTCAGTCCACAACTCTTTAGATGGTAAGTTAATGCCATTACCTGAAGCTTAAATTTGGATGCCAGTGTTTCCTGATATTCACCAAAGGTACAGTTCACCAAAATGGCTTTTCAGAAAGGTCTAAAAAATTTGGTATCTTTCTCTGATAGTTTTTACTGTTCCTGTGTGAATGTATCCAAGGAAAATATACTAAGGTAAAATGTTTGTAACAGCTAATAATGCCTGTTTATCCCTTCAGGAAATGGTATGCATATGATACTTTTTTAATTGCACATAAGTATTTTCATATGTCTTGACTTGGCCCATAGAATATCTGAAATAAAAGTGGGAGAAGTCAACAGGGGTCCTGCTGACTTTGGCATACAAAGGCCAGGATATATCACGGGAAACATGCTGAATACAGATCTAGAGACAATAAAATGAATTTAATGGGAGACTTTGTATCATAAGCAGCAACTAATTGGAAACTTATTTTTAGTGTTTGAAGATACTGGAGTATCTGAAGACCTTTTGCCTTCAAGTCCTCCTCACCTTGTGCCTGAAGAACCTCCATCTACAGATGATTATGCAGTTCCTCTGCTTTCTGCACCAACAGTGGCCTCTTCATCAGTCACAGAAACTGATATTAAAGAAACAGTATCTGCTGAGAAGGAAGAAGGAACTCAGGGTAGTCCTGCAGGCAGTAACAATGCAGACTCTGTGTTGGATGAGTCTATGGAAGAAATTCCTTTTCCCTTAGAAGTACACCCTATGAAAGATGAAACTGATATATATCTTGGATATAGAGTTATATATGATGATGGGTCGGGTTCAGCTTTTGATGGTTCAGGAAAAGAAATGGAATCAAGTATTTGGCCTTGGGAAGAAGCAACACTGGAACCAATTTTCTACCCTGGTCCTGATAGCTGGCTTGAAGATGACAATGAATCGTCATTAATCAAAACTGAGGATATTCCTGAAGGCATGATCTTAGATTATATTCTTAACTCAAGGAATAAACTAGATGATGATCCTTCCAAAGACGAGAATGAAGGTATGGCCAATATAAAAGAAGATTTTCTTGATGAGTCTGAAATATTTGTCTTTCCAGAGACTACAACTCAGCAGGTACCTCTGTTACAGACAGAAGAGCCATCATCTGTGGAACCATCTACACAGACAGAAATATCAAGCATGTATGAGTCTTCTTTCGTTAACCCATCCTTGGTTTTGGAGCCTTCAGTGGACCATTCCTTTGTAGACATGCCAACTGGAGAGGCCCCTGTCTCATCGCACAATACAGGTCTGTCTGTGGAAGATAGTCTTACATCTACAGGGACCATCAGTATGGAGCAACCTGAAGAGTCCAGTGTAGGTCAGAACATCATTTCTGAAGCAGTTGAACACCAATCTGAAGACAGGATAACAGTAGAAGAGCTATTCACAGTGGAGCAGTCAGATGTAACTGAAGCTGCTACAATAGGACTCGTGGACATAAGCTCTTCAGAAACTATTCTGACTGCAGATTCTGCCATGGTAAACATTGATGCTTCCACAGAAGACCAGCAAACCCTAGATTCATCATTGGCAAGCCAAGACACTACTGGATTAGCAGTTAAAAAAACAGTTGATGTTTGGCCTACTGACAGAGCACTAGAAAACTCATTAGATCAGACAGTGCAATCAGCAACACCAATTGCCACCCAGATTCCAACGGCAGTTCCTTCTGTAATAGATCAGACCACTGTTCCAGAGGGCTTCACTGGACAGGGTGGTACAGACCATGACACGCATGTTTCCATGAGCTTCAGCACTGTTATGAACTCTTACGTAACAGTGAGTGTAACAACAAACACTGTTGAGCTTCCGTCCCATCTCCCTCCTGTGGGATCCATGACACCATCATCTGTGGCTACCACAACAAAGCTGGGAGATGAAACAACGAGAGTCCTGGATGTTTCCGTGGACCTGGATCGTGTAAGCACTGTCCACTTTTCTCCTGAGCTTACTGAGGAGGGCAGGAGCATGACTGAAAGTCACGTGGAGCTAACAACTCATGTCCAGTCCACAGAGATGGCCAGTGTGGCTTGGGCCACACATGAAAATCACAGTGGTACTCCTATCCCATCACGAGCTCTAGTTGTGTTTTTCAGTCTTCGAGTTACCAACATGATGTTCTCAGAGGACCTGTTTAATAAAAATTCCCCTGAATACAAAGCATTGGAGCAACGCTTCTTGGAATTGGTAAGAATCACTTCTATGCTGAATGTCCATTACTAGATAGACAAAACTGTTGGTAAATAATAGTTTGTTGGCTCCCTTTTGCAGAGAGCAACTCAAGACTGATGTTTACAGATACTATTTGTGTCCCTCCACGGGAAAATTCTGTCTGGAAATGGGGAAGCGGGGTGTGTTTTTTTGCGTTTTATTCAGTCAGTAGTCTTGCTAAAGCTTAAATTTTTAGGGCTATAGGCCAGACGCTCTGCTGGTGTCAATAAATATAGCAGTGTAGCTGAAGTCCCCTTGCTTGCTTCCAGAGTGCTCTGTATTTAGTCTATGGGGAGAGAGAAGTAAATAAATTTGGGCTGTGGAGAGGTAACTTTTCTGCAACACATTCAACCCGTCCTAAGAGGTAATTTGGGGATCTAAGCTGTTTCTAAACTGACTGATGACTAGCAAAGCCTCACAGGAGTTACATGGCACAATTGCCAAAATGTAACTGGGAAATTCCCCTCTCCTGACTGAAATGAACATTTTGTTGTGGGAAATGAAGGGAGCAAAGGAGAGAGGGGGAAGGGGGACACGCCTGAAGGAAATCTGCTGTGAAACAGCAAGTATGCCTGGTGCTTAGCTCCAGGGAGAACACCATGTACGTCCCGAGAATTGTATTTCTGAATCATAGATTTCTGGAAACGGTCTGCAAATTGGTGTACTTTTATGAACTGTCTGAAGTACTTGGGGTCCTGGCAAGCTGCCAGCATGAGCTTCCATTGGGTAATGTTTTAATACCCTTGCTGTGGGATTTGGATAAAATAATTCAGACTCCGGCTGTCTGGTGCGATAACAGTGCAACTGGCTTGAATAGACATTCAAAGATTCAGCTTTTCTGTCACATCCCCTGTGTTGCAGCTGGTCCCCTACCTTCAGTCAAATCTGACAGGCTTCCAGAATCTAGAAATCCTGAACTTCAGAAATGGCAGCATCGTAGTGAACAGTCGAATGAAATTTGCCAAACCTGTGCCTCGGAATGTCACCAACGCTGTGTACATGATCCTGGAAGACTTCTGCAACACCGCGTATCACACCATGAACCTGGCCATTGATAAATACTCCCTGGATGTGGAATCTGGTAAGGAGGACAGGGTAATGCAGTTTGGAACAAGGTATTTAGAGCAACTTCGGCTTTAAGAATTTAGTAAGGATCCCAGTGGCTCTGAGACTGCCCACTGCTTTTCACAGGCTGGGCTTTAGGAAGACAGCCTTTCAAGGAGTTCAAACAAACAAACAAAAATCTGTTAAGGGACTAAAGAGGTGAAAATCAAAGTGGGACCCAGACTGAGCAAACTATATTGTGCCCACATAGCAATATGGAGACAAAATTGGCTCATGTAATACTCTATATAATGCCAGTGCACTTTCACTGGGGAGTGAGGGGGGAAGGCTGGTCAGTGAGAACAGTGGTGCATATGATCATTCCCACAGGTGGTAGCCAGTTTAGCTGCCAGGTAGTCACCTGCACAGGTAACTGCTGCTTCCTCACTCTTGTGGTAAAGTCTTGGTTGCACTGAAAAGTTACAGGCCCTCTTAGTTCACTCTTTGATACAGGGGAAAAAGTTTTTTCCCTGTCCAAGTTAGCCAGTAGTTTACCACAGGAGCAACTCAGAAATATTTTCTGTTTTAAGGTTAGAGAAAAATAACATTGCCAACCTGTTGGCAAATGGTAGCTGTTCTTCTGAGGTAGCTCTCTTATAAAGATGGTCTAATTAGCATGCCAAATCTTCTGATATTGATCATTTAACTGTATGCTAGCCCTCTTAATCTTGATATACATGAGATATCTCAAATGCTACAAGCTTGTGTTCCTTGCAGACAAAGGCAAATCACCTCACAGTAGGAGTTGAGTGCCCAAAGTCCCCTTGCCCTTCCCTGTATGCTGCGTAGATTTTCCATAACAGAAATACTGGAGATCAGCTGTGTTTTACTCATCTGCAAAATATAGTTCCAGCAGACAGGAGAACATCCGAGGTACTGCGTGTTCCAGTAAGAAAACAAACACTTTATACTTGCTTTTTCAGTTGGCTAGTTGGGTGGTCTTAGCCATACCGCTGACATGCACTGTGCAGACAGAGGAACACTTGCTAGTGCTTGTTCACCTTGGCAGAACATTTTGTTGCTCAGGTAGGACGCATGCAAAGTTTTTGTGGATTATTTTAACCAAGAAACCATTAGAGCAAATGGCAGCAGACAGCCAGTGCTTTGCCCCAGTTAAGGTTCTCCTCTATCGTTAATATTTTCTGCTTTGTGTGTTCTCAGGTGAGCAAGCAGATCCCTGCAAGTTCCAGGCCTGCAATGAGTTCTCCGAATGTTTAGTAAATCGCTGGAGTGGGGAAGCTGAGTGTGTCTGCAACCCTGGCTACCTAAGCATCGATGGGCTGCCATGCAATAGCATTTGTGATCTGCAACCGAACTTTTGCCTGAACGATGGGAAGTGTGACATAAGCCCTGGGCAAGGGGCCATCTGCAGGTAGGTCATCCTGCTGTTTGAAGTATGTGCTTCCTGTATGAAAACCCCTTACTGTCTCCTCTGTTGGAGCATTCAAAAAGACTTGTGCAAAATTCTGTGAGATAATGTGTAACAAGTGAGATTATAATGATTATCATTCATGTTATGCTGCTGAGTGGAGGTCTCAATAGGAACATTTATTTCCCTATGTATATATCGGAAATGAGAGAGTAACAAATTTCTTTAATAGAATAGGAACATCAGGAAATAAAACTAACTGGAAAAATGGAACATGCTCAATTGTTCAAATCACATTCATTGACCTTTGGGCATAGAATTTATCTCCAGAGACTTTCTCAAGTAACAAAGTGTTAGGTAATGTCATAAAGCATATGAGAGTTAATTCCATCAGAAAAAAACATATCTGGAAGGTATATCATATAGCATAAAAATCGTGCTTTTGATTAAGAAAAAGTCATAAAAGTAAATCATTGGCCATTTAGGAAAAATAATGTGTGGTTCATAAAAAGATCAAGGCACAGGCTCTCTGGTTCAAAATTTTGCTTTTAAAAAGATATAGATGTATTTGAACAGGATCTCTGTATTTTATAGATAATGGAAAAGACTTGGTACAAGATATAGACAAATCAATGCTCCCTCTGACATTGCACTTAATTTTTTCCTTTTCAAGTAATGTAATAGTCTATTTTTAAGAACAAAATATACCTATTAACAAAAGGTAGGAGACTTACTGCAAAAAAGAATATGACTACTAGTAGTTATTATTTATGTTACTTCAGGTTATTTTTTTTTTTAAAAAAAAAAGCTTACCTAGAACATCTCTAAAGTCAATCTTAGAATTCTAGCAGTTAACAGGAGAAATAAAAATGGTTTTCAAGCTACAAAAATGGATACTGTCACAGATGTAGTATAAATGTTATCATGCTCTGTCTGGTATTTATTAAAAACTTCTTGAAAAATTTGAAGTATTGTCTGCTACTTTCAGAAACTATTTCAGATATTTATGTTAGAAGACTTAATTTACTCATGTGTCTTATTAACAAGGTTCATTGCTTTGAATGATCAGAATAGCTTATAATTCCTTGAGTTGTTATAGCAAGAACTCCCAAACACACATAATGCATATATATTATTTTTACTGGTATATTTAAAGTCAGTATTAATGTTAAAGTTCTCATGTTCAAAACCACAGCAAAGCAAAAATACTGAATGCTGTTTTGGGCAACTGTTCCAAAGATACAATCTTGGACACACAATTCTTTCTAGTAATTTATTTTATGTATTTAATTAACCATTGTGGAGTTCAGTACAGTATAAACATTCTGCTCATTTAACCACACCTTCACTTGTATTTACATTACAATATGATGAAGACAACTGCTTGCTATGTTTTACAGTGTTTGATATGTCACGTGCAAGGTTCAATCAAGGCACAACTTTTTACTTTGTCTAAACATCTTCCAGTCTTAACACATCATAGGATACTCTAAATTGAAAAAAAACACAGACTTTTTCCATCACAAACGCATTATCGGTTTTTATGTCACCTATCTTCACTCAATTCAGTAATTGGGGGTGTTCAGCCTGGAGAAGAGAAGGCTGCAAGGAGACCTTTCAGTACTTAGAGAGCCTACAAGAAAGATGGAGACAGACTTTTTACCAGGGCCTGTTGCAATAGGACAAGGAGTAATGGTTTTGAAATAAAAAAGAGTAGATTTAGACTAGACATAAAGAAGAAATGTTTTACAATGAGGGTGGTGACACACTGGAACAGGTTGCCCAGAGAGGTGGTAGATGCCCATCCCTGGAAACATTCAAGGCCAGGTTGGGCTCTGAGCAACCTGATCTGATTGGAGATGTCCCTGCTCCTTGCAGGGACATTGGACTAGATGGCCTTTAAAGGTCCCTTCCAACCCAAGCTACTCTAAGATTCTATACCAAAAAGGCTATTTACAATAATAATAATACAGTTGGTGCTTGAATGTGCAAATGTTTATTGAGGTGACTGAACTGAGTGCATATCATAACAGGAAGTTAAATACACTTACATTAACCAAAGTTTTTGCTGGTGTTTAATTTCCCCATGTTTCTTTGTTGCAGGTGTCGTGTGGGAGAGAACTGGTGGTACAGAGGGGAGCACTGTGAAGAATACGTGTCTGAGCCACTGGTTGTGGGTATTGCAATTGCTTCTGTGGCAGGATTCCTTCTTGTGGCATCTGCTGTCATCTTTTTCTTGGCCAGGACCCTTCGAGACCAGTACACAAAGAGTGACACTGAGGACTCACAGGGGTAAGTGACACCATCTAATATATTAAAACACATCTGCTACATTAAGGAGAATTCTGTCATGAGTCTTATATCACACAGTTGAAAAGCGACAGGATGCACAGGTGCTTCCAAATGCCAGGCTTCCTTTATCTGCTGCCAGGCTGCAGAGAAGCTCACAGTTTGTTTATTGCTCCCCCAGGCAGGGTGACAGCCTCTCGTCCATTGAGAATGCAGTTAAATACAACCCCATGTATGAAAGCGATACGACTGGCTACAGCCATTATTACCGGAGATACCCACAGCTAACGTCCTACAGTTCTACCAGTGCAGAGACATCCACAGACTACAGCAGTGAAGAGATCAGGCACATTTATGAAAATAGTGAGCTTACTAAGGAGGTAAATGACCTTGTTTTCATAGGGGCATGGAAAAAAATCCTGTGAACAATAAGCTTATTCCACACTTGTAACCTGAGAGGTGGGCCCAATCTTTCCCCAGTGTCTATGCTCTAGATAAGCAAGTTGCAACTATGGCTGCTGCAACTATTGAAGAGAAGAGGGAAAACATTTCTTTCCCTGCTTGTTGTTAGGTATACAGAAAGGAATGGGTGTGTTCTGACCTGTAATGAATTTCACATGATAAAGGAGCTGATGGCTTCAGTAACTTCAGGGGAGCTGGGGAGGTTTGTTACTGTATTGCTCGACACAGCCTTCAGCTTTTAATGCCAACTACCTTATGTAAGAGTAGTTTATATGGTGAAAACCTGGCACATTCAGGCCTTCTTAGGTTTTTCTTTTATTTCTAAATTTTTAGTCTTTCTATAATCTGCAAGTTAGATCACATCCTTCTCCTTTCTTCCTGTGTATGCAATATCCAGAGTTTATAGTAGGAGGCTAAAGAGAAGGGATTTACATCCAGGAACTAACCACAGATCCTTAAGCAACAGAGAGAGGTGTGAATCCAGCCTGTAGCTGGGCTTCTAGGCAAAGTATCTATGAGAGATAAATGGTTTTGTTAAAGCCTGTTGAAATGCCACGCTCTGTCCAAACCCTGGTTTTCATTTAAAAGTACAGTATTACTGGATTCCAATGAAGTGCTTCACTTAAATAGTGTGAAGAAGAATTTTAGTATCGGAGTGCTCAATTTCAAGCTCTACTCCTTGAAATAGCAAAGCACAGGAGTTTTATTTTCCAAAATCCAGAAATCAGTTATTTTCAGTAGTATTCTAATTTCTATTATGTACTTAACAATTGTGTTTCTTGTATTCTAGGAAATTCAGGACAGAATTCGAATTATAGAGCTCTACGCTAAAGACCGTCAGTTTGCAGAGTTTGTTAGGCAGCATCAAATGTGAGTGAAATGTCTTGTCCGGATAACTCCTTTGATGTTTTCTCAGGTGGCCTTTACTACATTACTGTATTTTTCACATAAAGAGTCTAGAAATGCTGGGACATTACAGGTTAAGATTTCAACATTATTTCTGAAGAGGTTCAACCCTTTAAAAATACTTAAAATAATCAGTGTCAAAAGTCGATAGCCCCAGAAGGTATGTTAAAAGCAGTGAAGAGGAATCCCAAAGTTAATGGGTGTCAGAGAAGTACTGACATCAATTTAGGTCCTTGACAGCACAGATAGAACCTTCTCAACTCTTCTAGAGTAGTTACTATTGCCTAGTGTTCTATTTAAAATATAAATTTTAAAAGCATGTTAGTTTATCTCGAGTTCTCAAGACTTGGCAACGAACCAAAAAAACAACAGATCACCAGTACAATCCTGTCTAGTATGGTGGGCACCTACCATAATAGGAAGCTTACAACTCCGAACAATTAACCAAGCTGAGCTGAGTGCTTTGATAAAAGCTAGCCATTAAAAAGGCCATCAAGGAATTAGTTATTAGCATACAGACTCTTAGGAACTGTACTCCCACTCCAGCAAGCAGCAAATTACAGCTAGCTGTGTTGGTTTGAAAGATACTGTAGTACACTTCCTTGGGATCCTATTAAAAATAGCTACAGTAGCAAAAAAACCTTGTGTTCCAAGATTATCAACTATACTTTTTTAAAAATTGAAAATAACAGCAGTTCACATTTTTCCATGCCAGTTGTTCATTTTTTCGTCTTGAAAAGGATCAGCGTCTAAATTTTCCACAGCTGGAAAGTAGTAAGGGCTGCCTCGTATAAGCCTTGAATCCAATGTTTGAAAGAGACTAACTTAATCATTGCTTCTCTGTTTTTCATTTCAGGAAGCTGCTTTAAGAAAAAAGAAATCAGTAGAATGCATGTGGGAGATAAAGACTACCTTGTTGCCATAGCAATGGGCTCAGATGTAACTGCAAAGTTACTTATAGTCTTAACATTGCATGGATGGATCCAGATGTTTTCTAAATGAATGGCTAAAATGTACAGATGTCTGTTTATCTCAATTACTCCTGGCTTTTCTGTGTAAAGTGACATTTTTAAGAGGGGATCAGAAGTGGCAGAGGTTATGAAAGTTCATTTTTCTGTAACTCTGAAATGGATAGTGAAAGTTTGTATACCACGGCAAAAAATCTCCTCAGGTAAGAGAAGATACATGCACAATCAAAACAAAATGCAAATTTAAAATCCCTGTCTGGCATTTATCCCCTCACTGGAGACTACTGTAGCAATTTCACAGGTATGAAGCACTAGTGGAAAGAAATATTTGGTTTGCACACGAATGATTTGTAGGAGAGAACAATTGAACTAGAATGATGTTAGCATTGTTGTAAAGCATTCCCAATATGAACAAAAACATAACCTCACTCGAAAAAATTCTTTTGTACAGATGCCTGATATATATTTTGGCACCTGGCATTATCAAAACAGAACATAGTACTGAGCCTGCAGCCCTCCTAAAGGCTCTCCTCAGCAATCAGCATGCCCACTGCCTGTCAGTGACCCCACGGGGAGCCTCAGCACGGCAGGGCAGTACTTCAGCAGTACAGTAGCGTTTTTAAAGCCAAGATGGTTGATTCTCCAGCTGTTCCTGACAGGCACACACAAGCTGGGGCACAAAAGGGCTTCTATGATATAAATATTCTGTGAAGTTTAAGTGACTAACATTGACTTTTTTTGTATGTAGACAATTTGTTTGATATTTTATAAGTTAATACGTATTATTTATTTGTTGTGTACTTCCCTAACAGCTTATTTTCATAATGGATGTAACTGTTGAAATAGAAAGATGAATAGTTTAATGATGAAATACTACAGTGGCATTTGTGCCCATCCTTTTTAAAAACATAGTTTAGTGTTTACTCTATGTTGAATTCAGCCAACTAATATCTGAATTTTCTTTACTGAACTGGGCAATAACCTGCCACAAGCTCTGTTTCAAAATCAGGCTGTGGTATTTAAGTGCATGCATATTTGGGATGGCAGCAATTTCCTATGGGGAAGGGAAAAAAATGAGATTATTCTTGGCTTAGCGGAAGCCAGTGCAGAATTCCTTAAACAGCATTAGTCAGCCTGAAGGATTTTTAAATAGCTGAATTGAGATGGGGACCTCCTCAGGTACAGAAAAGGAATTTTATCTTGAAGTTACGAAGAGAGTTGTCACTGCATGTTAGGGTGTGTTGGGGCTCTCTTCGGTCACCCAGTGTCTCTTGTTTAAGGCATTAGCATGGCTGTCAGCGTTAGGGCACTAATAGTCTCATATTAGCTTCTGCTAGCAAACAAGGCCAAGTTATTTGTTATTTTGACAAAGTCTGTAGTTCTCAGCCCACATGTGCCAACAGTCACCTGATACTTTTTAGAATTAAGCGACAGTGAGAATTACTTACTTGTCTATAGGCAGTTTAACTAAACAAGTGAAGATTTCAATACAATTCTTCTTTGTGTTCTGGAGAACCTCGCTAGATCACTTGAGTAGTATCTTCTTGCCTTGAGCGGCAGGGAACGGGTATCAGAGCCACACATCTGTCAAAGAAATGCTTACAGATACCACCGTAGGCCCAAATAACGCAAGACAGCAGGAAGTAATACGGTGCTGCTGAAGATTGTTGTGACCAGATGCTATGAGACAAAGGCCCCATTCTGCTGGGTGACCCAAAGGCTCTCAGAGCAGCTCGTCCAGAGTTTCTGAGGCACAGCTCACTCCCTCCTGCCCTTGCAGCAGCATGGCTGAGCCATCCTGTTACACCAAGGCCTTGTGATCATGGTAACTGTACAATGTAGAGAACTACTGGGCTCAGGGTATACATCAACTTGTGACTTGCTTCTGTGCAGCTGGGCTACCGGCCCTGAGAGCCAGCGTCAGTGCTGTTCCTGCTAAGCGCAGCAGTGGATGGTGGCTGGGATCAGGCATGTTTTAAAGTATTCTAGTATTTGCTGTGCACAAGCTAAGGAGTCTTGGTTACACTGAGTATGAAGTATTTCAGTGTATATACAGTGAATCTTTTCTTTGTGTGTGTGTGTGTGTATACATATGAACATAATGGTATCTTATTTTCACTATAATAAAAAAACTATTTCCAAAATATTTTTTTCTGTAAAATTAATGTAGAGACTATAAGTTTGATATGAAGAGAGAAGGTCTTAGCTGTGATGATTTATGCATATAGGATCAGAAAGTTTGTTGGTTTTTTTTTAAAAACAGAATTGGTTAAGCTGTTAAACTCCTTTGCTAACAGAAGTACCAAATGTAGTCCAGAATCACTTGCAAGGTTATATTCTGAAAATTCATGCTGGAAAGCTCATAATTGAGTGCTTTTCTTTCGATTAACTTCTTTAACCATTTTAAAAAGATGTTTCAGCTCTAATCAAAGAGCTGAAACATGTTGTTACTTAGGTGATCCTGAAGTCTTAAAAAACAAAAACAAACACCCCCCCTTCAAACCTCTTAATCTAAACTGTTTGATGATGCATACAACATGCCAAGAAGGACTTAATGAACTTATTTCCTTTGATACTTTCCCAAACCAAGGCAGAGAATAAGAACTCTATCCTAAACAAAAAAAAAACCAAACCCCCAAAGTGGCTCTGTGTACAAATCTACCAGTACTTGTTACTAATTAACATGCAGTAAAAAGTGTACGTTTTAATCACTTGGCTTAAAGAACATGGAAAAAAGCAGTTACTGTTTACTGAACAATGACAGGTCTATCAGTTTCTGTGCCCCCTTCCTCAAGGCTTGAAACACAGAAGAAAATGATGTCCTGCATTACAGTGTCAGCTGCCCCTTTAACAGAGTATCTCAAACATACAACAACCCATTTCCGACCGCAGCGCCATGTACTGCAAAAACCACTGGGTTTAAGTTCTGCCTATACTATTTCTGGGGTCTCTCAAGGTCTTCCCTTTTACACTTCAAGGTACCAGTCCACAGTCGTAGAATTCATGGCTGGAAACTCAAACAAAGAACAAGCATTCAGAGCTGCAAGACTGATAGCATTTCAGGAACTGTGTGCTTGCCTTTTATTTGTTAGCTTTTTATCGAAGGACAGAGCCTCGCTCAGCAAAAAAAAAACCCAAATACTCAGTTACTCCGTATCTTTTAGCTATTCTGCTAAGGTCCAGTCTGTGGGCTTCAGGTAGCACTGGTTAACAAACACTTTGGTTCCAGAAATCACATTTCTTCAGGTCCTCAGTGATAGCCAAAACTATCATTTTCTCATCTGAAACAAGGAAGCATGGATAAAGTTTAGATTTATAAAAACTTACAGCTTAATTGCTAACATGGAAAAAGCCTTTAACAATCAAGACTTTCACTCATGTTCCTCATCAGACGTACTGGAATTGGTCCTTGTTGTGAAAGGCTGCAAAAGGAGCATGAGAGGACTCTGAGCACCCTTCCACATGGAGTCTGTGGAAAGCAGGCATGCTAAGGTGCTAGAACTCCAAAGAAGGGACCATCATCTCATCCTATTAAAACACAAAGCAAAAATATTCACCAACACAAATTTATCTGTAAGCACTGTAGGACAGACACAGACTGACTTTGAACATCATAGGAAATGTGACAGGGCATTGTTACTATCTAAATATTAGTAGAAAGCACACAGGAATTTCATGGCACTTTGTTTACCTGAAGTGTACCGTAACACCAGCAGCATTTCTCTTATCTGTCTGCTACTTGATCCAGTTTGGGAACAGATACTTTATGTCCCACATTTGCTTTGGCTTCTCAACTGAAAAAAAATCCAAAGCTATTTCTAGGCCAGAAAAGGAATTTTTTTTTTCATTTGTCAGTCCAAGTGGGAAAGTTTTTTTTTTGCCACATTCAACACTAGTTGGCTCCCCTACTCCAGATTATTAATGATGCTCAGGAATTTCAGTTGAGTTCCCGTCCTCTTGGACTCTCTTCCGTGCTGCCTCTCACTCTCTTTGTGGGGTTACCCACTGCACTTAGTAGGGGGAAACACACTCAGGGCAGGCAGCTCTGCTTGGGGGATGACAGCAGGCTGCAGGGCTAAAATGACAGCTTGCCTGAGGTGCTACAGCTGTTCTGAAGGAGCCAGCTGAACACCACCTCAAAACCTGTGCTTTTATTTTTCCTGTGTTTCCAATTCAACACAAAACCAGATTTCAATTCTTATTTGTTTCAGGATGAAAAATACCCTCAGTACTGGAATTCTGTGGGACACATGCCAATTTATTTTTTTTTTTTTTTTTAAAAAAAAGTTCTGCCATCAGCACATCTAAGGACTGTGTTTATGTATTAAATATATAAGTTGGAGTAAAATACACTTAATACCTGACCTTTTTATAAGAGCAACACCCCCCCCCCCCCGCTCTCATTTATACAACCAAACCAACAACAACAAAAAAATTCTTTCTTGAATCATTGGAGGTTGAAATGTTATTCAAAAGCCTCATATTAAAATGTGAGTTAGTGTTAACTGGAGTTGCGACTGCATCTCCTCTGCTGATTACCAGATGGGGAAACTATGCCTTTCTGGAAAGGCTGACGTACCTTGAACAGAAATGAAAGCAGGAGCAATAATGGACACAGCCATACATCAAAACTTTACGCAGTAATGCGAGCATGTGGCTGGATAAAAGAGGACAAGGGAAGAGGCACTCTTGGTAGTGAGCATACAAGCAATCCCAAGAGTGAAAGACCTCATCTACTCACAGGAGACAGCTACAAGGAAATTCACTCAGCTCCACCTAAAGAGGACTACACAGTGATTAAATGCTCTCTGGTCCCATAAAGGGAGGGAGATGTGAAGCACTTCCAGCAGAAGTCTCCTAGAATGACCTACAGGTAACTGCTGGCTGCAGTTCACTGTTCACAGTTCCAGTCATCTGCTCAGTAAGGGAGTGGCTGTTGTTCCCGCCCCCCCTGTATTCAGATAGAGAGATTAGAGAATTTTGATGCACAAAAATGCTTTATATGGTTCTCCAGTAAACCAGAGATCACTACACTTCTTGGGTGGGGTTTTTTTTTATTTTCTTTTGGTTTTGTTTTTGTTTTTGTTTTTTTTTTATTTGAAGTTTTGGTTAACAAACCAAACAAAGGAACACACACACCAAAAAAATTTAAAAGGACTCCTTTCCCACACTTACTTTTAGGGTTTGCTTTCTACCTGCTCCTCTGCAGCATGGATGGAAACTCACTGCCATGGTGGGAAGGCAGTGTGGTTCTACAGAGCGCCTCCATAAGGAGTTCTCACTTTGCCCTTCTCCCCACCACACCAGCATTTAAAATGTCAGCTCACATGTACCTGCTTAAAAAACATCAAACAAACCAACCAAACCCACACTGAAATATCCTCCCAAGGCTTGCAGTGAACGTGAGTGGGAGCCTCACATGTGCACAGACTGACCTTTCAGGAGAGTCAAATCTTCTGCATTATGCATGTAGCTCCTGATGGGACATACGTCTAATGCAACACTGACTACACCAAGCTAACAGACAGCAGAATCAGTGGGTAGATGACTTAGGGCTGATGGTAAGTGTTTTGGGGCCATCTCTCAGCATACCACATGACTTCACTGACATTTTCCAAAGGGCAAAGCGCATAAGAGCTTTAAACTTACCTGCCAAGAAAAGAGGAAGTGGAAGCTGCTCGTAAGATGTTCGAAGCAGAGAACTATTCCATAGTTTGCAGGCAGCATAAGCCAGTCCCCAAAAGGGGATAATTTAGCCTGGAAAGAAGCAAGAAAGTCATGTTAGGAGCAACAAAGCAAATGGCTAGGTTATTATTTTTAGGGTTTTTTTTCTATATAAGAAAGAGGAGAAACATTCTATAATCCCTACAGTTTGATATACGTTCAAGTCAATAATCTGCTCCTGACTAAGCATCCTTAGAATCATAGAATCATAGAATGGTTTGGGTTGGAAGGGACCTTCAAAGGTCATCTAGTCCAACCCCCCTGCAAGGAGCAGGGACATCCCCAACTAGATCAGGTTGCTCAGAGCCTCATCCAGCCTGGCCTTGAACGCTTCCAGAGATGGGGCCTCCACCACCTTTCTGGGCAACCTGTTCCAGTGTTCTATAACCCGCATCGTAAAACATTTTTCCTAATTTCTAATCTAAATCTACCCCCCTCTATTTTAAAACCATTACCTCTCGTCCTATCGCAACAGGCCCTACTAAACAGCCTCTCCCCATCTTTCTTGTAGGCCCCCTTGAGGTACTGGAAGACCGCTATCAGGTCTCCCCGGAGCCTCCTCTTCTCCAGGCTGAACAGCCCCAACTCTCTCAGCCTGTCCTCATAAGAGAGGTGCTCCAGCCCTTTTATCATCTTTGCAGCCCTCCTCTGGACCTTCTCCAACTGGTCCATGTCCTTCTTGTGCTGGGGGCTCCAGAACTGGACACAGTACTCCAGGTGGGGTCTCACCAGGGCAGAGTAGAGGGGGAGAATCACCTCCCTCGACCTGCTGGCCACGCTTCTCTTGATGCAGCCCAGGATGCGGTTGGCCTTCTGGGCCGCAAGGGCGCATTGCCTGCTCATGTTGAGCTTCTCATCCACCAGCACTCCCAACTCCCTTAACACTGCTTGGTGGAGAGGAGAGTAGAACTCTGACCATTATGCCCAGTCAGGCCCTCTGCAACCTGCAGCCGCCACATTCAGACATAAGCAGGGAGGAAGGGTTAACTAACTACAGCGTATGTATCTAGCAAAGGATGTTAACTGGAAAATTTTACTTCTCAAATAGGAGTGTGGGATGTGCATGACCA
The DNA here is from genome assembly GCF_036417535.1 of Chlamydotis macqueenii. Lineage (NCBI taxonomy): Eukaryota > Metazoa > Chordata > Aves > Otidiformes > Otididae > Chlamydotis > Chlamydotis macqueenii. The sequence continues at coordinate 94,509,711 of NC_141556.1, read as the reverse complement.
AGTACAGCTGAGGCTCTGCAGCTTCACTGCTCAGCACCTACTGGAGAACTGTCTTGTAGCAAGTACACCCAGCTGTCTGCGAACAGGCTTGTAAGCCATCAACCGCTCCTCTCCAGATGGAGCATTGCACAGTGTCCAACATCATGCTACAAAAACCTGATTAGCTGTGCTGACCAGTATGTTCCATAAACATATAACAAAACTTCCCACTGTTTAATTATTTGTGTGCAAAAAGCAGATGATTTTATAACATGAAAAACTCGAGCTGGCAGATCATGAGGAAAAAACCACAGGAAAACTCAGCAAAAGCAGGAGAGCTATTCTGCCCTGTAATATAGAAAACCAAAGATGTGAATTCTTCAACCCTTTTGTGAATCTCTCACAAACATTTTTAAAATCAGCTCTAGTTAACTAAGCCTCTTGCAGTACGATGTCAAAATGGTTGTGCACAGTCCCCATTCCACTCTGGGAAATGGGAAACTTCAAATCTAGCAAAGATCAGTCAGCAAATGGAGGATACATTCAGGGACCAAATTTGGAAACCAAGAGTATTCATCCAGTTTTAAACGTCAGACCATGCAAAAACTCACATGAAATTTATTCTGAAAACCGGACCTGGTACAGCAAAATAGAATTACTTACTCTTTGATGGGATTTTCTAAGATCATCAGCTGTCTCACACAGCTGGAGTTACTTGATCATTTCAGGACTTCTGCTGTTCTACACTGTGCTTGCCTCAAAACCCTGCCAATTTGAACTTTCTTCCCTCCCTCCCTCTAGTTAGTGGAAACAATATCAAAAAAGCTTCAGCTTGGAAGGGCCTAATTAGACCTTGGTTCAAATTAAAGAAGTGTTCAACCCAGCCCATTAGCAGTGCAATACTAACTGCTCTACATCTGTGTCAACTGGATCTCACTTCAGGATGCTTTTAGGGGTAGGAAGACAGGGTAAAATAAGGGGAGAAAAAGGGACAAAAGGTAAAGCTTGGCTACAGGTTGGGTTAGCAACAAGTCAGAAACAAAAGTCTAAGTGAAACTGTAGCCTCAGGCACACTGCAACGGAAAGCAAGCAGTCCTGTCCACCTCTGGTTTTAAAGGATCTCACTAAGGGCAGAACAAAGGAGAGATGTATTTTCACAACAGGAGTGAAAGAAGCAGAATTCCTTGAGCTTTGGAGGAAGCCTGGAGGGACATTTGCACTGCAGAACATGTGGTACTCTAGGAAACACTCATTTCAACTTTGTGTCTGTTTGGTATGTGCACTGAAACATCTGCTCTGGTTTTCCACACACAGAACACGGTAAAACCAGAGTTAAAAATCTAACCTCTGAAATGAACTATGAAATGAACTAGAGCCAAGGCAAAGAACACCTTCAAACTGAGGGAGGAAGGGCCAAGGGGAAGAGCACTCGAGTTTCTTGCTAGTGCCAAAACTCACAATTTGAAATCTCTCTACCTTTCCACATTTTTTTCCACCAACATAGAAAGAGAAAGCAAACACTGTTTCACTTATTTTCAAAACGTGGACTGTCCTTCCTTAACTTCCCAAATGAACTTTTCTATTTTTATTATCCTTCATCCATAATTACCGCATATTCCGACTCCTACCCCAAAACTCTAAACATGCACGCCACTACGGCAAAACGTTTCTCACTAGGAGCTTCCACATACTACTCCAACTCTACTCTAAACTTCCTTTATTCAGAGGCTGAGAACAAAATGTCCTCCTATCAATCCAATCATACCTTCATTTTCAATCTTTCTATAATAAAATATTATAAGAGCTTTTTCCAAAGCAGATGTAGTGGGATTTGTTTTGTTTTGTTTTTAAAATCAAAATGCAGCACAGGATCTCACTACGACACGGGATTTTTTTTATTGATAACTCTTTAAGATGCCAAATGTGTAAAGCCCTTCTTATATTCACTCCAAATTGAAGGCATGGCTGGCAGTCTGCACCTCTGTACTTGTTGACATGGGGCAGATACTATGCTTTCTCGACTTTTTATGGTACCAAAAGGTCCCAGACCAAATAGCCATGTCTGGAGTCTCATTTCTCCATCCCAGGAAGCAAAAAGAGATCTATCAGCCTACTCTAGTTACAAGGTTTTTGGTTGACTCCAACTGACTAAATCTCATTTGCAGCTGCCTTCAAAATACCATATGGACATATATGGTTCTCCTGAGCATCAGCAAGAGAGCCAAAAGCAATCATAGCCTGCCAAGCAACTGTCAGCTCAGTAAAGTTGCCACATAATATGCAGACCACAAACAGTCAACATCATACCAAAAGGGAAAACTATTAGCTTAGCTTGGATTCAGGCCAATGGTCTACAGGTAAAAATCCTGCACAGGGTAGCACAGACTGAAGTTCAGTGTAGGTTAATTTGCCTTCTTGGGTAAGCTAGTCTTCATGGACTATGAGGCCACTCAGGCTGCTTTCGGTCTGTGCACGGCAAAGCTGACTCCAGGCCTGTAGCAGTGGAGCACGCAGGACAACACAAGTAATGGCTTGATCAGTGCTGATCCACTGCCTTGATCAGCAACAGAGCTCTGGAAAACCAGGCTGGTGGCAGCACTGCTGGAGTGGCTGGCAATTGCTGGCCTGGAAAGGATCGCTCTACAGGGGCAGGAGCATCCCCCTCTTCATTGCACTGACAGTGAGTGTCCTCTCAGTGAGACCCCTATCCATGCCTTCTCGTGAGTGGGGAGGCCAAGTTTGCTCCCCCAGTGATTATAGGGCAGTTCTGTTTGTCCAAAAAGTGGCATACCAGCTTTGGTGGGTGCTACATATTTGTGGGTACTCGCTCCTGGCATATTCACCAGGTATGCTGTGCTGGTTCTCCGAACAGGGCAGTCTGGAAGAGTGCTGGGCACTGCTCACTGCCAAGAATGGTAACACTGAAACAGCAGCTGCAAAACTGACATTTCACAGTGCCTCCCGAGCAGACAGAACCATAAAGACAAAAGGGTTCTCTGGTTTCAGGGGTCTGAAGACAGCTCTTCTCATAGGCTACTACAGAAACTGATTCCATGAGTGACTGCTTTGCAGAAGACATTAACTAGTGGTACAGTCTTTGCTTCTTAAAGGAAGACTGAATAAATGCAGTCCTATTTGAAGTGTCAAGCACAAGCTTGGACATTTTTCTTGCTTTTAGTTCTTATATATATATCTTATATATATATTTATTATATAATCATGCTGAAATGCTTAAACCTATCACTTATAATAAGCAACTTACCAACTCAGTGACACATTTCTGAAAAGTCTGCTGTTAGATGTTTCTGAAGATTAAAAGCTTCTGATTCTGTTTCTTTACACAAAAATGGTATTTACTGACATGCTTTTATAATATAAAATATTCAACAGAAGATAGAGCTGTTCTGCCAAAGAGCGTTAATTCAAGCACTAGTATTTTACACCTACCAGTGCAATATCTGTACTGAAGCAGAAACTATTTCAGTGGTGATGTAGCGAAGTTAAACACATTTCTTCACAACAGTCAAATTAAACATGCTTCAGTCCCGTTCTAGAGGCAGCATGTTGCAATTAGGGTGCTTTCTGCGGAAAGCTGGCTGAACATGCCCCTCTGAACATCCAGCCATTGAACTCCTAAGTGTGTTCTACGGCTCCAGAGTTCTTCATGGGCCAGTCTCAAAATCATATGGTCTAGGTAAACTCGTTCAACACTGATCTTCTTCTTAGCATCTCCCTCCAAAACTACCACCCACCCACCCAGTCACCAAGGTCCAGTCTTTAATATTGCCCCTGTATCATAAGTAAGCCCTGCTCCCAGAACCTCAGAACAATCTCATCCCAGTCTGGTAGATTCTTGTCAGCAGTGACAATAAGCACTGGCCATTTTTCACAACAAAACATATTTTGGAGTAATAAATACATATTATCCACCAGAATACATATCTCTTCCTAAGTTACCACACTTACTTGCAGTCTGCCTCTCTGCTGAGGCTGCCAGTGACAGTTCATATCCACTGGAGACTGCAATGGGACGACCAATTCATTTCACGTAAACCCCAAACTCACTACCTGAGGGCAATTAATTTTCTAGTTGGCACTGAATCTCAGGAACACTCACATAAAAAGAACACAACCCCAAATACTCTAAGTTACACTTCATCTGAACATTGTCCACATAAATAAGCACAGACATTAATGAAAGAGAGATGTCAACACTAAAGGGTGTTGAAAATTATTTTAGGAATAACAAATGCTTCAGGGATTAACAGTACCATATGGTACCTTTCACCTCCAACTTACTGGTACAAATCCAGCTAAAGCAACACGGATAAAAACCTTTACCATCTGCTGACATTACTTTATGGAAAATAAACAGGTATTTGTATCTCACACATATACAAAATCCACCATCATAACTGGAAGTCTTGCTGACTTTCTCAGTACAGAGATCAAAGCAGGCCAGAATAGTCTTCTCTCCCCCAGTACGACTAGACTATCTATGTGAGGAGCAAGGACAGCTGAATGTCAAATACTACTACCACCCACTATCAGAAATTAAAATATGACCCAGCGACAGTCTTTTTCAGGGAACAGAAGGATTTATGGCTTTCAAACAGAAATCGCATCTGCAGCAAGTGTAACCATATTCTCCCTCCCTACAAGCTTTATCTTGCTTGTATTCTTAGACCATCAGTGCTACGACAGCACTACTATAAAATATTTCACATTTAGCAGCCCTTGTATCAGCCTGAACAAGGAAGTCTGAAGTAATCAGCATCCATACCCCAGTGAGTTCACTTGAACATTATCCTTTTTTATTCATGGGTACTGTCAGAGTTTGACTTACCCAGTTTGTTTATAAATTTGCTCCAATTTCTCCCTATGAGTCAGAAAGGAGATTTTAAATTATTACTATTATTACTATATGAAACACGCAAACAGTTACTATCGGTTTTAAACTTAATAGCAACAGGTATATAAATATCCTCTGAGTTTCCTCTTCTCAATTTATGTGGAAATCACTTTTTTTTTTTATAGCAGAATTTACTGGCTGTTTACTACATCTTATCTTTGCTAGTGGCATATGGGACCTTCTCTAAATAACTCAAGACTGGAATGAGAAGATGATTTGTTTGCCTTTTTTAAAGCTCTATTTTTATCCTGGAGCAAGTAGAGTTTTTTTGGCTAAGGTTGAATGCAGCTATTCTCACGTCATGTAATGACCGGGCGCACAAATCACATCAGAGAAATCTCTTAAGTTTCCTTGGCAAATCTGCACCTGCTGTTTTGTAACCTCTTAAACAAAAAAAAATCCCAGTAAATATTCTTATTTCATTACCCCACGTACACTTCGAACACTACAAATCAAAGCCATGGTAATGCAGACCAGAGACTTTCTATTATTTCTTCTTTGACTGTTTTATCAGTATGAGTAACACACATCAAGTAAGACAAAGCTAGAAATAACTGAGGGATTTGTTAAATCAAAGATCTGCCAGAAACATCAACCTACAAATAATATTTTGTATCTTTCCACACCAGTCATGCTAACTCCCTGGTCTGACCACCTGTGTCTGGATGCACTGTCTGGCAGGGCTCCGCAGGGAAAATTTTCATGTATCTGCTAGACTTTTCCAGGTATCTTTGAGCTTCTATCCTTACTTTATCAAAAACACACATACCAAAATAAAGCATCAGTGACTACTAAGTCGCTAAATATTCAGGGCCAAAAGAGGCCCTGTACAACAGAGAACAGCTTGCATTATTTCAAAATGACCAAGCTCCAGGCCCTGGTTTAAACATAGTGTGCATCTCGGTCTCTGGAACAACTTCTCCGTTCACTTCCAGTTCTCGTACGCTATTGATTATACAGCTGCTGAACCACAGTGGAAGCCGTGGGTGAATTAATGTTTAAGGTTTCAAGGGGTGCTGTGTCCAAAACTAAGTGCAATGCATAAACCTTCAAAAGGACCAGAAAGTGCACGGGCCCAGATGCTGTCATGTCAGCCATTGCCTGCTAGAAAGGCTTAACTCATTTTAGGATTTGCTTGGCACTTATCCATTTAAGATTCTAATCTACAGCCTTTGTCCTTCAGATTCTTGTATGTATTTGTGGCATAGACAGAAAGTAAGACTGCTTAATTTGAGCCTTGCTTTCAGACACCTTGCTTGTCAGTCCTGACAAGGTTCTTGTCTTGTCAAAAAGAATGACTTCTCTTTGTCAGCTGCTGTACTTCTCTAGCATGCCTTCCCAGGAGAACAAACAAACAAACAAAAAAACCAGCCATTTGACGCATGTTTAAATGCAATTACAAGCTGGCTGAAACAAGTTTAACTCCTGAAAAAGAGATAAAGGCACAAAGTTTGCTTTGGAATGGACTGCAAAACATCACCACAAGCTTGCACTGCTCTAACAAAAGGTAAACCAGGAGCTACATGAGGTACCAGGGACTCTGTGTCATTCCCGCAAAACCAGCTCAAACCAGAGTGCAGTGGTATTTGCAAGGCAGACCTGGTGGCTTACTGGAGGCTGCATAAAACCAGAGCAAGGCTCCCAAGAGGCTTGGGAACCTGTTCATTTCATAAAAAGGGCACAGCCTAAGCTACCAGTGCCTTCCCACAATTTCTAGCTCCTCTGAGACCACACTTCCCAAAAGGCAGAGAAATGCTTTTAGAATCCCTTGGGAACTCATCATTAGTTCATCTGCACATTGCAAAGATGACTGACAGTAAACTCTGAGAAGCCTTGTGGCCCATGTAGAAGCATACATCATCACAACCATTGATGTAGTAACACTCTTCTGGGCAAGCTTAAACTCAGATTTCAGACTTAGGTGCTCATCACTTGATTTACCTTTGCAGTAATACATAAGGAAAACTGTCTCTAACTTTGTAATGAGGGAGGCCCAGATGCTACCTTTTTGGACCTTCACTTTCAGAGGAAGACTCAGCCTGTGGAGCTGCCCATGTAACAAGAGCCCTCAGCGAAGCTAGAGTGGAGCCTACAGGCAAACCAGATCACTCAAATGTTCAGTATCAGCCACCCTGGAAACGCAGGTGCAACTGCAGAGGCTGCTAAACCTACCTAAAATCGCTACTTTGCACTTTCTTCCTGTACCCACCTGGGCACTTCTGATGCCAGTGTGTCACAGCTAGAGGTTACACAGCTATGTGCTCAGCTGAAGCAAGGAGCCCAAGCCAGCAAAAAACCCAAGCCCTAACAAGCATTTTAGCTATATCGTACCAACTGGCTGCCCATCTGGCTTCATTGGTGCCAATGCTGGTAAGGGGGTAAGGAATGTTTTCTAAGGACAAGGGACGGTGGGACTTCTCTTTTTGGCAGCGACCTACATGTTTAAGGTACAGTTTCATAGTCAGCATAAATCACAGTGGGTTGCTTGGTACCTGACGGGCAAGACCACACAGCCAACTTTCTGTATGAACACTACTACTATTTCTGCATTTGCTTCTTTGGTATTTTAGAATATTCCCTTCCAGTCCTTTAAGTGGAATTCCTACCAATACCTCGAACTATCGGTATATCTTGAGGAAAACAATCATACTTCCAAATCCAGCATTTTTCCTTTTCTGCAGAGAGAAGAGAAAGTGCAAGGGAGAAAAATGCTTTCACACACACATGTTTGCATACAGTCTGAAGCTGGGATGTCCTCCTTCTTAGTTACTGAAGTCAGTCTGAAGGACTGCAAAATCTTTTCATTAATTAATGACTCAAAAATATGAATACAAGTGTGCCTAGACTTTACATGTCCAGTTAACCCTTATAGCTTAGTCTCCAAGTGGAGAAGGGGGAATAAATAAATATAATAAAACCTGAAACAGATTTTTTTTTAATGACACACAACTACCGACCAACCAACTACAGACCGCGGTGCTGTTAGATGTACCAGAAAACTGTCACAGAAAAATGGTGTGTTTGGGCTAAGAGTATATTCTCTATTTCTTGTTTGGCATTTTTGCTGCTCCAGTTTCTCTTTTAGTTTCTGATTTTTTTGCTCTCTCCTTTAATTTTCTCAACTTAGCCCACCCCTTAGCTGCATTTCTTAACAGTATGGGTATAATCTTTTTATTTTCTCCCTTCAAAAAGTGGTACTTGAATGAGTTCCACACCGAATGGCACCTGATGTGGTTTTCTCATGTCCCACCTCAGGTGTCTCAATTTTAAACACTACTTTGGGTCCCCTTACATCCAGTTGTCTTTCCTTGATCACATTGTTACACCCTAAGTTCAACAGCATGAGTCAGTTATTGAAAGGAAGGACTAAAAGGTTGTCAGCTCGCTATTTACCTGTATATAAGAGAAGCTGCCTGAAACTGGAGGCTTCTTCATTTTGCGTACAAAGGCATTTAACAAGATCCAGTGACTTGATGATGAGCTTAGAAAAAATGGACAACAAACGAGAATCAGTTTTCCTACGTCTAATCACGCAGTGGTTCTGGAGGGGTTGCTCAGATCCTAGACTCACTCCCATTTGGAGTCCTCAAACCCAGATGATCTCCCCGACAGCTTTCTAAAAAGGGACACCTGAATTTAACTTCCAAGAGAAAAATGTTATGCTACTCTTGAAGGCATTTGACAGCAGCGTCTTTTGGCGTGAGCACTTGTACTTCATCGTTGCCCTCATTTGCACCTCGAATGCAGCTGACCACACAAAACTAACATACTGCTTTAGCCTTCACCATTTGTCCTCACTCGCTTTTGGCAATTCTGGCTTACATTCTTTACATGACTACCATACAGATGAGCCTCAGGGTACAGAAATACTTACATAGAACTGGGTTTACTAGGCATAAAAATCAGGATATCTGTCTAACATGTGTACAAAAGCACAAATCTGTACACACACAAGAGCTATTCTAGCCAACAAGTTGGCACCATCATGGTCCCTGAAACAGAGATAAAAACAAGAACCAAGGGGACAAAGCTACTGCAAGTTAATGCATGCACACACACACACATTATGCTGGAAGTTTCCCCAGTGACTCAGATTCTTATTTCTGTTAGGTCCAAATGGGACTTCTTCCTTCAAAAATTCTATCTACTCACATGGCTCAAATACAAATTACACAAACTATTCACAAAGGACTTAATTGCGTTTTGATTAATCTTTTATCAAGCCCTGTATCTTTACCTGAGTTTCACTTTTTTTTTTTTTTTTTTTTTTTCAGACATTCTGTAATGGTTTTAAATACAGCATGGTCAAAAATAATCTCAGGTTATTCTTCTATAGAGACACCACAGTTGTGACACTGACCACAGCATCGCTTTCTCTCCTCTCCCACCTGTGCCTGCTATTTCTTTCCCCAAGGTACCTATAAAATCTGATCTCTCTCATCAGTCTGATCATTTTTTCTTCCATCCCCATAACACTCTTGACTGTGACAGCCGCCAAGGTCACCACTGGCCTTTCTATACTCACTTGATTTCCTCAGAGCTATTCAGTGTAGTACTACTTAAGTAGTTACCCTAGCTAGTAGCTTCAGTTACACTTCCTTCACTGATTTGCCACCCTCAAAAGCTTTGCAGCTGTATTAAGGCTCATCCTCTGTCTCCAGCTACATACTTACCTGCTCTTCCCTTTTACTACTTCACTGTAACTCCATCCCATCCCTTGTTGTTCCACCACCCTTTGCTGTCCCACTGTCTGCGCTACCTTCCATAGAAAACTCTTGCCCACAACTGTCTGCAGAGATTTCCTTGTCCTCCTTCTAATCAGCTCTTTGAACTACTTTTAATCATGATTCCCTATCCCAGCCCCATAAACAGACATGTTTCCCCAGCAGGAAACCTACCCAGTTAGTGCTGCTAACTTAAAAAAACCCCACCAATCCAAACTTACCAAAAACTAAGAAAACCACTGAAAATGTAAAAAAAGGAAATTTAACTTCTTTGTAGTAACACAGAGAACTATACTGTATCCCTAGTTATATATACATATATATATACAGACCCACAAACACACCATTCTCATATTCCGAATTACGTCTGGCCTTGTACATTTAGTTTTCAGAATCCTGTTAAATTTTCTCTGCTCTAAGCCACAGTCCTAGCTCTGTCACAGGCTTTCTACGTTATCTTAGGCAAGTTGCTAAGTTACTAAATGCCTGGAAGTCTGGAGCACCTGGTTCTAGCTCTCTGCTAGAATCAACACAAGTACCCAGCTCCCTCAGATTCATGATAGGGCAAACAATTCTGATCTGTACACCTATTTCCCAATCTATTAGTTTTGCTCTTCTAATAATTGGCCAGGGATAATGTTAGCGCCTCATCTGGGTGCTGAAGAGGGCAGTTAGGCACTTGAGGAAGGTTCACACAAAAGTTGCACATGCGAATTTTACTGAAAGAGCAAAACTAAATCCCAACAAATCTGACCAAAAATAAATATAAAACAAAGCAGAAAAACACCTCAAACTCTAATTGTGGAGGACAAATAAAGATTTATGAAAGATCCCGTCAACTACTAGACATTTATTACCTCTCCTCCATGCTATATCTAGGAAATTCTCTCTTTATATCGTTCACCTTCTTAGGCACTTCACCTTGTGTCTCATTAACCACAATGTCAGCATCTAGCAAGCTGCCAAGTGGCATCACTAATAATTATTGTCTTAAAAACTGCATGCTGAACTACCAGCAAAAGAGCTCATTAGAAAGAATAAAGGATAAAACCTGACCAAACTTCTCTTTAATTTTCATTTATCCTTTAAGGACAATCAGGAGAGCAGATGGCTTGTCATTCGTGCACAGCTTCTGAGTAAAGAGAGCTGATCCATTCATTTAAGAGTCTTATCTCCTGTCAGCCCTGTGTTTGGGAAGTGGCATATTGCAAGGTTTCCCCTTACTACAAGAATGCTTTCCTGACAGGTCTGGAAAAATTTAAGCTTTCCTGTCAGTCAGATGAGCCCCTTTATCCCATTTGGTGACAAACCTTGGATAAAAATAAGACTGCCATCTGACTAAGCAACTGTGAGACTGAAAGACACATGCTGGAATGCAACTGGTCTGAGCATTAGTTAATCTGCTGATGTCTTTCCAGCAAAATGTTATGGCTGCTGGGAAATTATATGATAGTTCTTTCAATAGTGCACTTAAAAAAGAAACTAAATTAAAAGTGAGAATTTGGCTTTGTTTTATTTTCCCTTTTTTTTTTTTTTTTTTTTCCTGGAGTGGCTATACTACAGCTTCCCTATTTTAAAGAAGACTTGTTAACTTGAGCCTCTTCCATGTGTTCCGTATATAAAGTCTCATGCTATTTTCTTCTATTTGTGGTTCTCTCTCCTCTTTCACTTTTTGGGACAGAAGGGAAAGATAACAGACGCAGAAGCAAATGTAGTTCAGAAGGCCTAAAATACTTCTACGTAAAGACTATTTGATGTAACACATATCAGTCTGCCAGTTTGGCATACAGGAATGACTGTTGTTGCCTATTATGAAGGTAACAGGACAAATACAGATCAGACTTTTTGATAGTAAAATATATCATGGTACCCTAACAGTATTAAGAGTATTTTGGTTTTATTGACAGAAACTCCTTCTGTCTAAAATTTTAAAAGTATTCAAATCAATCACTAATACAAGCTTAAAAAAGTCAATAAAGTAACTGAAGTGAAAGAGACTCTTCCTTTCTCGTCGACACATACTTCATCAGTTTAGTCGCTTGAATTGGGTAACCTTGAGGAAAGAAGTGAGAGCAACTCTGCTGACATGAAGTTTGAGTCTGTTCGGTTAGTTCAGGCCAAGTAAAAATTTGTGATAGCTCAGAATAATGTGACTTTACAACTATCAAATTGTAAAGCATAATTTCTGACAAATTTTTGATGTATGTATACAGAGCATAACTCATGAAGGTTATGCTTCACTATCTGAACCCCACATTTTGGACCACAGAGAAACCCTCACCTGCCTTCCAACACTGCTTCTACTCCTTCACTGTCAAGCAGATAACCTACAGCACACAGTTCTCTCTGCTGGAATTTCTGGGCTGGTACTTAACTGAGAAATTGTAATATTCTTTCGTTCATGCTTCTCCAAGTAATTTACTTTTATACTTCCAAAACTAAAAATCATAATAAAATGTCTTATATTTTTGAGTGGAAGAGTGAAAAGAGGAAAGTTCCTAACTTTTACTATCACCCACCCTGTAATTACTAGATTGTCTTGAAAACACGTCATGGTCCTCAACAAGAATAGGTGAGTAATTAACTCAATATATCTCCAGAAAACTACCATGTATTTATGGTATATCAGAGCAATATGAATTGTAGAGGAAAACATATCTCTTTCAGTCTTATACTGAAGTCTTTGGCGAGAGAGAGATCTCCAAGATATAAGTACAATTAGTTTAAGGAAAGCTGCCACTTCCTACTCAAACTCCAAAACAGAAAAATTCTGACTGGAAACTGCGCATCACTGACTGGTCCTTTGAATGCTGCTAGAAGGCAAAGCAAGTTGTTTACCATTTTGCAACAGAGAAGAGCTAAATGACTTTGCACAGCTCATTTGCCACCATGCAGGAATTTTTGTTTGTTTGCCTGCTTTTTAAAAGCCAACAATAACTTCCTTTTGCAAACAAGATGGTAGTGACCAGTTTGGTACAAACATTAAACTTAAATTCTCCCAATTCTGCCTACTCTCCATGTCATTTTATTCAGTGACAAATGTTTCAGATCTTGCAGAGGACATGTCCGTAGATCCTAGATCAGCAAGCAAAGTTTGAACTTACTTCTTTTTAAATATGGCGATTAGTTCTTGGTCCACTTATGCATATTTAATTTGGATGCCAAAAAAGGAGTGCTGTTCTGGTTTTGTTTGGGGGGGGGGCGCCTAACGTGGTAGCTTCTGTAGGAAACTGCTAGAAGTCGCTCCCCTTTGTTCAGTGAACTCGGCTGGGCCTAGGCTGAGCCAATTGGTAGCAGAATGTTCCATGATAACGCCTCTGCGATAACGTATTTAAGAAGGGGAAAACAGAAAAAAAAAAGGGGAGAAGATGTGAAGCAGCTGAGCCGGGGCAGAGAGGGGGAGGCGCGAGCCTTGTGGGCCTTGCAGGCCTCACCCTCTGGCCTCTTGCCAACAGCTGACTGGGCCCAACTCGGCCCAGCCCGGCTGCAAGAAGTGGAGAGGAGATGAGAAGTGAATAAGATGTAAAAAGATCCTGAGAAGCGTCTGCCAGCCTGTTGCGAATAATTTTTCTTGTGAGAGGAACGGCTGCAGACACCAAGGTCAGTGAAGAAGGAGTGAGAGAGAGACTGAGTAGTCTGGTCCTGATCGGGGCTAAGCTATGACAAGTGCCTTAATAATTTTCTTCCAAGAATTCTATTTTTATACCTAGAAGAGGAAAGTCTGTAAAGAGCAAATGCATATATTAAAAAAGGAAGAGATGCTCAGATCACTGCAAAAATGCGAGCTTCTCATTTCTCCAAATGATACTCTAATCTGTTAGAAGGAAGGTCATTTTAGGATTATTGTAGTATATACTTTCCATTAGCTGGCAGCCTCCTGCTCACCCATATGCTGCTTCTCCTTTTAAGTGCAGCAAAGACTATTCATCCTAGTTGTGGGGCTGCATGCGGTCAAACTAAATTATTGCATTTGTGCTAATGAGGATCAAATGAACATGTAGGGTCAAAAAACCTGTAGTAGCTGAGTTAATTATAGCAGTGGTGGTGGCGGTGAGGGAGATGAGATCTGGCATGCTGGACTTTAACAAGTGATGTGAGTAAACTTGCACAACTATAAATTGCAAGGATTTATCGCAACGCAAATGCAGGAATAAGGAACTTGAATCATAACAGTCTCCTAGCCCAAGAAGACAGGATATGTGAGCTGTTGATTGTAAAATGTTCTCAGCTTTCAGCATCATGAGTGAAAAGAGCATGTCCTATTGCTGATTTTTCTTCTTTTTTCTTTTAACACCTTTTTTTTTGGGGGTGGGGAGGGAGAGGTGTTCTTTCCAGCACCTGTTTTTTGGAGTGTGTGCTTTCCATCATCTCCCAAAGCTGCACTTATCAGTTTGCTTTGAGAGGCAGCTGAGAGGAGAGGGAAAAGTGTGTGTCCAATGACCATACAGGTAATAACAATTCAGAGTTTTATTCTATTCAAGCAAAGCCGGGCTCCTAGTCCAGACTGGCCACGAACCTTTTTCCTCTCAGTCTGAGTGACCATCATGTAGTGGCTGGACAAAAAGGTCTATTACAAGAACACCTCCTGCAGTCAGCCTGGGTCATTTTGAGATGTGCTACAGATTTCATGCAAGAAAATGAAGTTCAGTAACTTCCACTAAAGAACTGCTTAGGAGGACTAAGTGCTGTCCTAGCAATGTATAAAACCCTGGCTAAATAACACACAGCTTAAAAAATTATATCAATTGGTAAACTTGCCATTATTTCCAAAGGATGTGTTTGAAGCAAGCAGTACTTGAGATAATGCCTTGCTGACCCGTAGATGTGCTTCTCATGATAGCTGGAAGGCTTACTTTACTTTCCAAGAAGTTCTACTTGTCTCTTGGTCGTGCAGGGCTAACACCACCACAGAAGTTGCATTTAGTTCCTACATCATTACATAGCAGTGCAATCACTGCTCCACAACCTCATTCTGGTTAAATTTTTGATGATTTTCTAGAAGATTCTGTCAGCCAAATTGTTCCTGTAACTGCCACACACAAATAATTAAAAAACCCCACAAACCTCCCTAACATTGAAAAGACCCCCAAGAAATCTTGCTGTCACATCCCAGTTAAAAGAACAAGAAATCACCAGTATGACAAAGGATTCCATAATGCCTTCTTTTTCGCCACTTAAAAATGACTCCTATCTGTAAGCTTAACCTATTTTTAAGGTTCCAAGAGATTTTTATGAGTATCACATTGTGTTTTTATGTATTCAAGGGTAATAAAAGGATTTTTATTCACTGGACTTTTTACTATGCCTGTACTGCACAACAAAGCCCAATGCAGAAACACATGGGCTGGCCCTTCTGGACAAAGTGGGATTGTACCATGGCCAGACTGCAGCTCCCACCAAAAATCAAAGACAGTACAGAGCTGCACACCAACAAGCTGTAACACCTAGGGCTTAGACACCCTGACACAGTGACAGGGCATCCAGCTCCAAAACGGGTACAGTCCTCACCTGGGCAGGTACACTGTGCCCTCATGGCATGATACACTCTTGCTTACTGGGGTGCCAGGCAAATGAAGTGCCTTAGCACTCAAAACCTCTGTCCCAGCTCATCAAGTTATCTGTCATACCCACCGCTAAAAGCCTGCAGCAACAAAGCACTGGAAAGAACAGAAGCCTCATTCTTCAGGTCTTAATCCAATCCCAGGATTAGAGATTAAAAGCACAGGTTTTCAGGGCAAAGTCAAACAATCTGTTTTGGTGAGTTAAAACTTCACGTGAAGAACAGAAAAACCAATACTGGTTCTTGCCAACTGAAGATGTTGGAGTACAGGGAAATTTCTTCAGATGGTATCCAGTTGCACACAGGGACTAAGATTTCAGAAATATCTATGCCAAAGAGCACACAGTGAGAAAGGGAGGAAGGCCCACTCCTGCCATCTCTCAAAAACTCTCATCTCTTTTTGCTTCCTGCAGTTCCATCCTTCAGCTAACTCCCCTCCCTACAGTGTAGGGATGCTGTTGTAATTCTCAAAACCATCACTATTCTTGCTACCTTCTCTCCACTTCCAAGACTGCTAAGTAGGTTAAAAGCCTTTGCTTCAAACTCTGTTCCAGGCTTTACTGACCCAGCTTCTGCCTTCTGCAGACTCAAAGCTCTAACTTCTCCCACAATAAGATGAAGAGCCTTTCCTTCATACTCAGTGAGCTTAATTTTGCCATAGTAGTTTAAAAAAAAAAGTGTTCAGCACATGCTTCAGCAAGTAGTATCTTGTTCTCCCTACAACTTTTTGAAGTGCACTGAGCTCAACCAGATGTAGCATTTTTGACAGCCCATAAAACATGTTAACACAAACATGTTCTCCCCATAAAATAAAGTGTCTGCCTTTGCCATGTCCTTTTTTTCGTCACTTAAAATGAGCTGAATTAACCATCACTCTCTTACTTTGCCTGTATTCATGAAAATATTTTCTGTGTGTTGGTACAGGCAATGTGTGGATCAAGTTTCATTTCTTGTAGTCAAAACCAACACAAAATCCAAACCCAACAAACAGAACTTCAGGGAATTCCTGTTTTGATTTCACTGAGGTTTTTCAGTGAGTAAGGCTCACCTTAATTGCAGGATAGTTAAGGACATCATGTTTGACAACTTGCAAGCACAAAACCAAGAAACACTCTCCACACTGTTTTATGAAAGTCAGCTATGCATCCTATATGTTTTGAAAGAGAGATTCAGTCCACATGTAAACGGTACAGGAGCGCAAACCACTGCAACTTTCACATAAGTCAAAAGAAGGACAGCATTGTTTTTCCACAGTATTGTCAGACAGATGTAGCACCAGTGCAACATGCTTAGCAGTTTTGACCTACCAAGTCCTAAACGAATTGTGACTACTCAGGACACTCCCTCACCCAGCAGTGACATTCCTGTGAGCGACATCACTAGAAAACCTTGGGCAGGAAACTCCTGCGTTCCTCTTTCTAGCCTGACAGCTTAAACCAAGGTCTTTTAAACTTGGTTTTCCTCTTGTAATTTAAGATTAAAAATAAGAAAGGCTGGAGTGACAAGCAGTTGGGGATTCTGATATTAATATACGTGTGTGTTGTTGGCCTCTTACTGTATCATTGGCTACTGGTTTGCTTCTGGCACAATTTCTGTTCTAATTACTGCTTGCCTTCTCATCATGTTCTATATGGAGCAGTGTCACACATGCACAAAGCTATCAGGTAAAAACTTCTTTGTTAGGACAACTGCACACCTGGCAGGCATGCGAAAACCATCTGCCTTCTAGTTTATCTGGACCTCTCTATTAATTTGTGGTTACACCAGTCACATCCAACACTGGAACCTTCTGTAAGTTACCTCTGCTACATTTGTGATTGTGCTCTTTCCAATTCTGCTGTAAGAGGGGAGAAACACCTTTGATTTGAACTCAGAAGAGAACTGTAGAATATCTCAAGTTGGAAGGGGCCCATTAGGATCATCAAGTTCAATTCCTTCCTCCTCACAGGACTACCTAAAACTAAGCCATATGACTAAGAGCGTCGTCCAGACACTCCTTGAACTCTGACAGGCTTCGTGCCGTCACCACTTCCCTGAGGAGCCTCTTCCAGTGACCGACCATGACTGACCACCCTCTCAGCGAGGAACCTTTATGTCCAGTCCAGACTGTCTGCTGGAGACGCTCAAGTACATATCTCTATGCTGCCTCTTCATTTCTCTGTGAGACCAAAACATTATGCACACAAAGCTGGGGCAACAGCCTGGTGTTGTCAGAACCAGAGGCACAGACACAGGTGTGCCTGGAAACGGCCAAGCCTGAACCAAAGCTGTGGTCTCCTGTAGCCTCAACCTGCCGGCTGCAACACCGCCCGGCAGCAACAGGCCCCACCGAGGACAGGCGGCAGGGGCCAAGCAGCTGCCACCTCCCACAGCCAAGACACGGAGAAGGTTGCCCACGGGGAAAACCCCACCCCGGAGGGCTCAGACCGCGCTGGGCCGAGCCCCGAGCCGCCTGGCCTGCCCTCGGGCCCAGCCCGCCGGAACCGCCCTGTGGTGCCGCGCTCCGGCCGCCAGGGGGCGCCAGAGGCTCAGGCGCGGCGGGCCCGGCTGGGCGCGGCCTCGACCGGAGGCGCCCGCGGGGCTGCTCCGCCGCCCGGCCCGGCCCGGTCCCTGCCGGCCCTCGGCCCGCTCCCCTGCGCCCCCTGGCCCGCTCCCCGCCGCCCCGGAGCCACGACCCGCCCGCTCGGCGGTTCCGGTCTCGCAGCACAGGACAGGGAAGATCCGCAACGCTAGGGCCAAACAGTCCTTTCCAATGAAAAGTACCATACCTACTGCATTACGTAAATAAGGTAATACTAGCAGTACTTACACAGTAACTGCAAATTAAAATACTTTTAAATAAATCTCTGCGCATAAATATATAAAACTAGTATGTATTTAATAATTTCCTAAGAAATTGTACTTTCATAGGAGTCAAACCCATTGAACCCTCTGTCCCACTGGCAACATCATCTGCTCCAGAGCAAAGTTTTTCTCTAGGAAACTTCTGTCACCAAGAGTTTTATGGCACTGAACTCCAGAGATTATCTGAATTTGGTAAAACATAAATCGACGTGAAGTCTGCTACTTGTGTTTGACTAGAAGTCTTTGCAACATAAAGACATGCAAATCCATCACCTGTTTTCTTTCAACAGTCACGGATTGCATACGCTCCTGTATGTTGCCCAACTCTGGAAACTTTGTGTTCCCGTTTCTTTGCAATATTTTCATTCTTCCAAGCCTCATGACATTTCTGTCACCACTCTTTAATTACCTTTGTTTCTCAGAATTCTACTTCATTTGTTCTACCTGTGCAAAAGGCACATAAAGCACTGCTGCTCAGTGGACACTGATGAGCACATGGGCTACAGGTACTTTTTTATAATACGGAAAATATTTAATTTAAAGAAATGAGTTGCTTATGAAACTTCAAGCAACTCACTACGTTCACCTGTGACAGCAGAACCGAAAGAAATGCTGTCAAGTAAGTACACACTTAACGTCACTTCAAATGACATTTCACAAGGAACTATCCTCTGTATATAGTCCTTTGTAAAGATAAAGCTCATTAGTAGCACTAGAACAGCTAAAAAAAAAGAATACTAAGTTCATTTCACTTGCAAGGTAGGAAACGTTCTTTGCAGACCCCACAATTTTCAGTTCCTCATGCTCGACCTGTGCTTTTGGACAAATGGCAGCAAAATCTCAGCCCTCACTTCACTGCTCCTTGAAAAGGAGAGGATAACTGCTCCCCACAGTGAATACCTTATATGCCTAAACTCTTTCAGTTAAACTAGAACTGAAGTTTATAAAACATCTCATGCTCAATCCTAAATCACGTTGACATTCTCATAACACAAGAAGTTAAAGGTTCATCTCGATACACTCAGTTTTATAGATCTTTTCTACATTCCCTCTCAGTTGTATCTTTTGAAGATGTCATCCAAGCTGTCACAGGAAAGAGAAGCAGTGACACCAGATAAATGAAAGTTATATCTTAGTTGTGTCAGTCAACCTGATACAGCTTAAACTGCATATTTAAGATACTATTGTTCAGTCAGGTTTTAAGAACTTTTCTTGCAAGCAGGTGAAGATGAAGTAATAGCTGACATAAGCTGGAAAAAACAAAGGATGACTCAAAACCACACACACTTCAGAAAAACATCAGGCACTTCTGATACCACCAGAAAGAGGCTTTTGTCACTTTACTTGAAGAAACAGCTGCATTAGGATGGCTGGGCAGAACTCAACACAATGCAATGGAGCTAGACTTTCTAATAGTTCTTTGCACTACCTTTCTTTTGGAAACCTGGTCACTTAGAGGGTATGTCATCCAAGGGCTAAATGCATTCTGTATGTTAAACCTTGGATAAGAACCCTAATCATATCAGTTCAAATCAGCAACAGCATCACTTAACTGTGAAAGAATTTCTAATAGGGAGGGGAGGATGCTTTAAGATTAACAGTGTGCAGTTGAAATTGAATGAGGCAGAGCAGAAATTTGCCTTGCATATTAGCCTTGGCCCAACGCTAGAAAAAGGAGTTATTTAAACTCAGACCTTGGATTTTATGCACAGCACATCATACATTCCCAGGTCCATATTGTAAGCCAGCATCATCCTAATGTGCCTGTATGGCCTGAGATACTATCACCTGCTTCTCAGAGGAGTGTGTAGCTGAGGTTCGTCTCTGCATTGCATGGCCTCTGCTCAGAGCTGGCCAGCATCCACCTGGCGCAAGGCACAGGCAGAGCAAACTTGTGTCTGCCTGCTAAATACCATGCAAATGACCCCTTACTTTACAGTTCTGGTATGAAAGGGACTACACTGTCCAAGAACACACAATGAACAGAATATACTTACACAGTGAAAATAAAAAGAATATAGGTAGAGGTTTCAAGAGAGCCAATATATAGCAGCTGAACTGCATTCATGCTAGTGGACTGAAGGGAATACAGATCTGAGTACATTTTGTCCTACTGTTAGGTTGCACAACATTAGGGCAGACTCTTGTTGAATTTTTATTAAATGGCTATTAGAACGAGACCTAACCTGTATATAAACTGCAGCTAATTGCGTATGGCACCCGTGATTGACCAGAATTTATAGGCTTAGACACTTAAACTGTGAGCGATGATGTTTGAAAGCTAACTAAAGCTGTGCACTTGCCTAGCGTGGTGGCAGGTTGCTAGAATTTGACCGACATTTTGTACTCCATGGAAAATATCAGCTCCATTAGCACGCATATAGCTCAATTTCAGATGTAAACACACTTTCGTTTCATTAGCTTCTCACTGGCTAAGAGTAAGAAGAAAGACAAATTGCTGTGGATTGTGTTTAACATTCTGTTTCATTAATCTGTATTACTAACCTTTCATACTTCCCACAGGTATGGAGAGCTTTAACTCAAATGGTAACTGTGTTGAAAACTGTGCAGACTCAACTGACACCTTTCAACAATTAGTAAGAGTATCTCACTGTGAACATACAAGCAGTTTAGTCTTTAGGTCCTCACCTTTTCAGTTTTACACAGCAAGACTGCTTCAGTTCTTGAGAACCTTGAAAACCTCCAACTTTCTCCTCACCCCCTCCCCACCTCGCAACCTCCCAAAACCAACCCAACCAAAAAAAAACATAAATGAGAGCTGCTTTCCTGGACAGAAGGCTGATAGTATTTTCCAGATTTTACAAGATTTATTTTTTTTTCAGACTGGTCAGGGACAGAGCAGAAAGCCAAGTGAGCAGTAAGGAGCTGACAACAAAGCTGCAGTTTATCAGTGTTTTCTTTTCTGTAGTGGCTGAGGAACTTATATGAGAGATATACTTCTCTCCCTCCATGACAAAAGTTACCAACACATTTTTTCTCAAATACAAATATTTTCGCTCTAACTGACATCCTGAATTACTAGCCAGAGATTACTTCACACATTTGGCCAATGAGGACATCTTACTACGTTGCCACTCCTCTCTCCAACAAAGTTATTCCTTTGCCCAGTTCAGGCTATAGTCTTGAGAGTCCTATTTCTTATTCCCTCCTCACTCTGCAGAGTCTGTGCTGGCTCCTTTCCTAAGAAACACACCTGGTGCCAGTCAAGGTTGCCATCCTTACTGAAATTACTACTGAAGTTACTGCAGGGACTGTTCCCCTTTCCCAGCTGAAGCTGCCAGTCATCACAGGACAAGTGCCATATTGCAACATTGCTTGTTTCTCTTCCTCTGCAAAGACAAGCTGTAGGACGTACACCATTGCTGTGTAACTACACCAGTGCTGGGGTGAGGGAGGTCTATCCCACTTAAAATTAGAATACAAAAGAGGAACAAACTTTATGTGTTTTGACAAGGGCCAAGTCAGACATAAAAACACACAATACCAAGAACTAGTTGTCCTCTCTGCAAAAGGAAATAATCCCCTATGCAGAATAAACCGCTGATTCCTGAACGAATCATTCACTTTCATATAAACTGCTGTTGAGGTAGGTGGCCAGAAGGCTAATTTACACTCCCAAATGTAACACAAGTTGTCTCAGAGTTTGAGTTTGCCATGTTTATCAAAGAGTTAGAAGACTGAGGAATCGGGCTCTTTGAATAATACGATATTTCTCTTCATCTCATGTCTAGCTATTTTATATCAGCCATGACAACGGTTCTGTACGATTATATTCACCAGCTTTCACAATATTGTAAGATTTATGGACAAAGTCTATTCTATCAATTTCAAAACTGGAAAAAACAAGAACAGTAAAGTAACTCAGGCAAGGTCAAGCAGCAACTATTTTTTGCTAATCTGAAGACACTAGTTTGTTAAAATGGCACAGCTAAGTTTATTCAACATGTGCTTGAGTATACTATGGCAACATCAATCCAAGTCCAGCTGCTGTGGATAAAGTGTTCCTGTATTAACCATTATAAACCTTTTCCAGTGCAACACATTTAGCCTGGCAAGATCCAGGGCATCAGTATAAGTATGAACTGGAAATTCTCCATCTATTTTATAGAAGCAGCCAGGCTCTTCCTCTGTGTTTATCTATGTGATTTGTTCAGGAGGAATGGGCCTTACTAAACACAAAACTCCCCTTTTCATTAAAAATCAATAAAGTAATCAACTTTCCAAGTCTTTGTCGTTAATTTGGTCTTTTATGCTTCTGTATAATAATAGCATTTGGACAAACTTGGAAAGGGTAAGTGAGGACACAGTCTATTTTGACTAAAATGGCAAAAAGGTATTACATTATTTATAATGCACCTATCACAGTGGTATCTGAATGCTAAGAAGTTTAGCAGACAGGCTTTAAAGGCAAATAAACAGAAAGGATAATTTACATTCCTTTCTTAGGCATGCCATTTGGATGTACTACTTTCTTTCCCCTCTCCTACAGATGTTAAGAAAGCACTGCAGAGAAATCTGAAGTCCAGTTACTGCAGCACTCCAGGACAATAAGCTTTCTTCAAGGTTTATTCTGTTCAAATGCAATTCTCACTGATTATGGTGCTTTACATGCAATGAACTCCAGATTGTTTGCTCTACAGTGGGAAGCAGGAAAATAAAGCTATTTCTGATCTCAGTATTTAAATAATTCTCTTCTTTGTAGATAGAAAATAAAATGTGAACTATAAATTTTGAATTTCATTTCCATTAAAGTTCTTGAGGTGGTGGCTTTGAGAGAGAGGTGCTGTGGCTTAATGAGTGATGCAGCCAACCAAAACAAAAAGCTATATATAAATCTTGGTTGGTGTTTTAAAAAGAAAATAGATCCTGTCTGCCCTGAGCAGGATCAGTTTCTTTTCAAAGCTAGAATAGTATTTTGGAAGCCAAACTACTTTCTGATTGACATACCACACCAAATGCAGTCAGATAAATATAGAAACGGACTATTTAATCTGGAATCTTGGCCAGCATCAGAAAACTAGCAGAAGACAAAAGAAACCTCTTATTTCAGAGATCAAATCTGGGCAATATTTCAGTAAAATTTGGATCTAGCAGTAAAGAACAGCAAAACCCCCACAAATACAGACACTGATCCCTGGTTACTCTGTGTCCTAATAGATGATCACTATGTCAGAAAAAAAGAAAAATCTACCTTCAGAAGTACATTCACAGCTGTACACATGTAAGGTAGCTGCTAGGCAGAATAAGAATATTTATTTATGCCTGATAAACAAGAATGACTACTGAGAACAGTTTTCTATTATGTCATTCCGTAAGTCCGACCACCAACATGATTACTGTCCCCAAAGATTTACTTCTGTAATAACTTTCTATCAGTTTCTATGAGGGTACTTAAAGAAAACTCCTCTCCCTCTACCTAGCTGTGTAACACTCAATTTTGAGATGACTAATATCTTAGCATGACTGGTTTTGTTTTTATTATTTAAAAGTGTCAACCAGTGTGGCTGTATTTGGAAATGACACAAGGGATAACATCTGTTAGTACTGCTGTTCCAGTAAGAGTCGTGGCCAATCCAGCTCAGATGTATAAAAAAGTAACTCAGGACCAAGTTCATGCTTTGCATTAAAGCTTACTGGAATCCTTAAGCCAATTCTCAATACTGTGA
Organism: Chlamydotis macqueenii; assembly: GCF_036417535.1. NCBI lineage: Eukaryota > Metazoa > Chordata > Aves > Otidiformes > Otididae > Chlamydotis > Chlamydotis macqueenii. Next base: position 94,486,005 of record NC_141556.1, on the reverse strand, counting down.
AAATGAAAGTTCTAGCTAGGAAACTTTTCTGTTGGAAATGTATCAACCACCTATGCAACAACTAAACACATGCTTGCTTATCACAAAGGTCCAAAACTTAACCAAGCACCCACTTAAAAAGCCTGTATGATGAAGCCCAAACATCCAGTCCACAAACAACAACAACAAGACTTATAAGGTGTCTGGCATCTCAAGTCAGACAGCTAATATGCTGAGATCATGATGACCAGTGCTGCCTAATTGCTTCCCAGTGTTTCCCTCCACCTCCCCAAATCCACACTGTCCTAAGCCTACTCTACTTTTCAAACAAGTTTCACTAGCACAGTTATTAGGTATACTTGCTACAACAGGAATATAACCATGTCTGTATCAACATATTTTTATGCTAGTTCACCTCCGACAGGAAGAAACAGAAACTTCAAAAATTAACTGAAAAGCAAACTAGAAAGGGCTATGAAAACAAAGACAAGTAATATGGGTATGGCTATAGAATGGGAGCAAATGTAAGGACACTAATAAAAAGCTGATGGGATCAAACTGTGACCCCAGGAATTGTTTTTAAAGTTGTGTTTTGTATTAATATAAACACAAAAAGACTCCCAACTCTCAGAGTCTTCAAAATGGATGTTCTAATAACTGAGACAAAATAAGGAACACCTAGAGAAGAGCAGATCTGTGCAGCTGAATTAGGAAAGCTGTATCATAACAGAAAGAACTGACAGTGTTTAAATGCCAATTAAACAACAGTTTTGGCCTTCAGTTCAAAGTAATTAAGTAATTGGTCCCCTCTCACAAAGAACAGAGATGTCACAACCAGTGGGAATGGGTATATAAAAAGACAGATGACAAATTCCTGCAGGCCAGACAATATTGGTCTAGATAGCTAGTAGCCAACTGTGAGGACAAAAAAAAAAGGTAAATCTTAGATGTTACCTAGATGGATTGAGAGCAGCCCTGAGGAGAAGGACTTGGGGGTGTTGGCTGATGAGAAGCTCAACATGAGCCAGCAATGGGTGCTTGCAGCCCAGAAAGCCAACCACATCTTGGGCTGCATCAAAAAGAGCATGGCCAGCAGGTCAAGGGAGGTGATTCTGCCCCTCTACTCTGCTCTCGTGAGACCCCCACCTGGAGTACTGCGTCCAGTTCTGGAGCCCTCAACATAAAAGGACGTGGACCTGTTGGAACAAGTCCAGAGGAGGGCTACAAAGATGATCAGAGGGCTGGAGCACCTCGCCTATGAGGACAGGCTGAGAGAGTTGGGGTTGTTCAGCCTGGAGAAGAGGAGGCTCTGGAGAGACCTGATAGCGGCCTTCCAGTACCTAATGGGGGCTTATAAGAAAGACAGGGAGAAACTTTTTAGCAGGGCCTGTTGCGATAGGACAAGGGGTAATGGTTTTAAAATAGAAGGAGGTAGATTCAGACTAGATATAAGGAAGAATTTTTTTTTTACAATGAGGGCAGTGAAGCACTGGCATAGGTTTCCCAGAGAGGTGGTAGATGTCCCATCCCTGGAAATATTCAAGGCCCGGTTGGATGCGGCTTTGAGCCACTTGGTCTAGTGGAAGGTGTCCCTGCCCATGGCGGGGGGGTTGGAGCTAGGTCTTTAATGTCCCTCTCAACCCAAACCATTCTATGATTCTTTATGAGATCCTTGGAAAGACTTTCATTAAAGAAAAATACCTTGTCTGTGAAAATGAATGACAGGCAGAATGACAGCAGGGAGACTCTACGGTAATCAAAGGCAGTGGATGAAAGACCTCAGGTTCTACGCATGTTTTTGCAGCTCACTCATGAGAAACTAACAAAGTCAGCGGGTAAGATTTCAGTATTGGCAAGGACACAGATCTCTGGTCTACAGGTAAATCTATGACTTGTCATCAGAGAAGGAAGCTAAATTTGTGTTGGAAAGTCAGACTATTTGGAGAAAAAAACAATCCTCTGATGGGAGAGTGAGTAGAGACTAAGAAATTCAAACAGCACAGTCATATAAGCCAAAAGAACGAATGCGACATTTCAGGAACACTAAACTGACAGTATTAAAGGCAAAAAAGAGAACAATGAGAAGAGTGAAACACCACTTTTGAAATTTGACTTGGAAAACATCATGAGCGAGAGTTGTTTCAGCAACACTAAGGGAAGATAACAGATTGGAACAAGCAGTCACAGCCAGTGGTGCTGGGTATATAGAAATACAGAAGATAAATTACCGTAGGCCAGCTGATACAGCTCTGTATAACCAGCCATGATGCTCAGAAATAGTTAGCTCACAGAAGGGTATTCCATATTCAATTTCCTATCCAAAGAGACTTCCTGCACATGAAATACAAGACACTGTTTATATTTAAGTAAAAACACATTTGCTGTCTTAAAGAATATTAATCAATTCTGTGTATTCTCTAGAAGGCAAACTTCTGATAACCAGATATCAAAAGAATTCAAGTTGTTTTGAACAGAATGCAAGAAAGGAAAACATAAAGAACTGATTCTTGCTAAAGGCATGTAGAAACAAAGCAGAAGATATTCTACAAGAGTCTAGGGAGAAGGACAGTGGCCAATAGTAGAATCTCAGAACACAGACAGGTATCAAACAGAAGAGATGCAAGTAAAGTCCAAAAAGATTCAAGAGGGAGTAAATGAATAAAAATATCCATGTGTCAAAACCAGAGAGGAACACAAGTTTCAATGACAGAAGAGATTCCATAGTAGCCTTTTTGGGGTATAAAACACTATGTAAACAGACAGCAGAGATCAGACATGAAGTCATCAGGAATTTGATACTATAAACCACAAATAATCCTGTCATTCTGTTCACCAACTTCTTTGACAAAAAAAAGCAAAACCCCTCAAAATGTCTGCCTCAAAATGAACTCACAAGTTGGCTGAGAACCCAGAAGGAAATATGGGCATGAGATATCTTGAATAAAAATCTCACAAAGCAGATGGCCATTTTACACTACACGGTTTATTGTCAGAAGACTAATACCGTTGGATCAGACCCTTTCAAAACAAGAAGTCTTCATTTTGACAAAACAAAATAATAATCACACTGTCCAACATTTTCTCATCTAAGAAACTCAATTTTCCGTCAAACGAGGTTTAGTATTTTTTTTTTTGCTCAGCAGTAATAGAAATTTAAGACAATTTTTCCTTTAGTAAAAACAGAAGACATGCTCCAATCCAACTGCAACATTGTTCTGGTTTTTTTTGGGTGAGGGAGGCCTAAGGTGGTAGCATCTGTAGGAAACTGCTAGAAGTTGCTCCCCTTTGTTCAGTGGACTCGGGCGGGCCTAGGGTGGATCCGCTGCTGGCCAAGGCCGAGCCAACTGGTAGCAGAATGTCCCGTGATAACGCCTCTGTGATAACATCTTTAAGAAGGGGAAAACAGGAAAAAAAAAAAAGGAGAAGAAGATGTGAAGAAGCTGAGCGGGGGCAGAGAGGGGGAGGCGTGAGCCTTGTGGGCCTTGCAGGCCTCGCCCTCTGGCCTCTCGCCGGGCAGCCGACTGGGCCCAACTCGGCCCGGCCTGGCTGCAAGAAGTGGAGAGGAGATGAGAAGTGAATAAGATGTAAAAAGGATCCTGAGAGGCGTCTGCCAGCCTGTTGTGAGGAACGGCTGCAGACGCAAGGTCAGTTCAGAAGGAGGGGGAGGAGTAATGCGGCTCCTGGCCAAGATTCCCCTGCAGCCTGTGGTGAAGACCATGGTGGAGCAGGTTGTCCCCCTGCAGCCCATGGAGGTCCACGGAGGGGCAGAGATCCACTTGGAGCCTGTGGAGGACCCCATGCTGGAGAAGGTGGAGGCCTGAAGGCGGCTGTGGCCCGTGGAGGGCCCGCTGGGGCGGCTGTTCTGGAGAGACTGCACCCCATGGAAGAGATGACCCATGCCAGAGCAATTTCACAAAGGACTGTGGCCCGTGGGAGGGACCCCACGAAGGAGCCAGAGGAATGCGAGGAGTTCTTCCCCCGACAATGAAGCAGCAGCATGAAACAACACGTGATGAACTGACCGCGACCCCCACTCCCTCTTCCCCCCCCGTGCCACTCAGGAGGGGGGAGGTAGTAGAGACAATGTTCAGCCCGGGAAGAGGGAGGGGTGGGAGGGAGGTTATCTTGTTCCCTGTCTCATTCTCCTGCTAGTTTTAGAAATAAATGAGTATTTTTCCCCAAGCTGAGTCTGTTTTGCCCATGAGGGTAACTTTAAGGATTTCTCCCTGTCCTTATCTCAAACCTCGAGCCGTTTTTCCTTATATCATCTCCCCCTATTCTCTCGGAGGGTGGGGGGAGCGAGAGAGAGACTGCGTAGTCTGGTCCCGATCGGGACTGAACTACGACAAACATTAGCCTAATTCTTCAGTTTTTTCTTCATTCAATATCTCACGTTAACAATACTGTTTAAAAGTGGATACTTAAACCAAAAGAAGTAACAGGAGACACCTACAAAAACCAGATGGTAATAGGAACAAATATGCACGAAATACAAGAAATTTGTTTATCCTTATACAACAATTCAGGACAAGAAAGTAATGGGAAAACTGGAAACGTGTAAGTCACGAACAAGAATCAGACATACCCCAAAAGAGTTGGAACTGGCCTTTAATACATTTTTTTTTAAAGTTGTATTTAGTATCATTATCCTAAGTTGAAATTTATGAGACTAAAACATCATGTAGCACAAGCTGTTTAGCAAGCTAATAATCCTAAACTTAGGCAAAAACCCCCACTGCATGGTTAAGTTTTACCAAAAGGCAGTAATGGTTTTGTTCCAAGGAAGCCCTAATACTCTTTAAGGAGGTAAAATAAACCCCTTATTAGGAGGGGATACTGAAATAAACTACTCAGCCTTAAAAAAGAACCCTTAAATTGGGCAAAACAACAAAATCTCCGAATAGATATAAGGTTTGACATGATAATGTTTTTAAACTATTTTCCTCTTCAAATTCAGAATATAGTATAAATGTATTTCACAGACTCAGTCACATTAAGCCTTCATGGCCTTCTATATACTGTTTAATGCTTCATGTTACATGCCACAAAGTGCTACGCACTGTATTTGTAGAGAGAGATTAACTGTAATGGGTCTAGAACAGCACCTAATTATTCAAGACAGGTGGGGGAGAACAGGGAAGATGCAACATGCGTATCTTATCTCCATTCGATAGAATGAATGTATGAACAGAAGCAAGTAGTGTTTGCTCTTTTGTTACTCATGAAGCTATTGGGAAGAATCATTATTTGCATAGTATTGCTCTACACTACTGCTAGTTCTATGAACTCCATCCAGATTTAATAGCAAGCATCACAAGCATACTGCAAAGTATATCCATGTTGTTTTTTATTTATTTCACACTTTCTTTGAGGTAACAAGTGAACACCCAGTAGATTGGAAAGGAAAGTTAAGTGGCACGTGAAAGGAAACTCCAAGTTGTAACTAACCTCACTACACATTCGGAGAAACTGCCACTAAGCCTACAGTGTTGAATCCACTCAGGCAAGAAAAGGTTTTTAAGAAGGCTTCACAATCTCATCTTTATCTTACACATTTCTAGAGCACCTACTAAAGAATCAACCACTAAAGCAGTAAACCACAGTGACAAGCGAGTAAAGAAGATTCTGGTCTTTCAATCTCACAAAGGCACACTTGCCTTCCTCCTGCACTGCTGATAATATTGAGGAAAAAAGCTTTGTTTTTATTTCAGATCTATCTGTGTCTGTGCCAGAAAGAAAACAAATCTCAGGCCATAATTAGTCCCCCATCTTGAAGTCTCTTCATAGCCCTGACAACACTAGTAAGATACTGCCTTCATACAACAGTCATAGATCTTCTAGAGAAATAGATAAAGGCTGCCTTGTAAGCCCCCTGCCAACAGCAGTTGCCACTGGCTTACTGTCAATCCTGAACAGCACACTGCCTTTAAAACAACTTGCCACCAGATTGGTAATGAGTGCACCCACCTGGGAGCACCTTCCACAGCTGCCTTTCAGTTTACCCACTAACACGACTGACAGAGTTTCTGGCTTTCACTGTGCTACCATCAGACTTAGTCTAATAGGACTGTATTTGTCTCATCCTTAGTTACCGAAATGAAGCTCCACAGCTGACTGCACAGCACCTGTGAGAAGTGACCTCCATACCGAAACACAGTCCCTCTGTACAATCCTATTTCCATTTCTCAAAGTTTCCACTTGCTTGTTTTATGACCTTCAAAGCTTATGAATACACAATTAAATGGCTATAGTTACAGATGAAACCATTAATTGTTCGTGAGGACATCTGGGTGTTTTAGGAAGATAAGAAGGACTGGTATTAGTCAGAACTGGCATCATCTGGGAGTGTTTGGCAACCCGTCTGCAACTCATCTGCTATTTCTTGCTTCTTCCTCACCAAGTAAAACATTGAGGGGGTTTTGCTAAGACAGTTGGAACAGTGTCCTGGAATACATTACTCTTCCCTGCTTAATGGCTTTTTAAACTGGATCAGTTTACAAGTGGATATATATTGTTTTTAAACTCTCAGCCTGAAAATTACAGCATAGGACCTTGAAAGTCAAGCTATGATCTTTTCCAGTAGTTTCTTAAAAATCACAAAAAGAAATCTGCAACTGGAACTTACGTAATAATAATAAAAGTGGGAGCATGTGCCCACAATCTCCAGTAAGAAATTACTAAGTGAAACATCTTTGCCAGTAAATCTGTGACCCAGCCCAAGCGGCCAGACTTTTTAACACACACACACCTTTGTGCATATCAAGTCTTTGCACGTCCAATATGAATGGTAATCATCATTCACCTGGCTGTGCATGCATGCAACTATTCAGTCAACATACATGATTTTACAGCTTACTGGCTTTGGACTTGATGATCTTGGAGGTCTTTTCCAACCTTAAAGATTCTATGAAATCAACTTCAGTTTAATATATAAAAATGCAAGCCTGTTACGCTCCCAACTATTATCTGTTCAGTAAAATGGCAGCAGGTCTCTTGACTAATTCTAGAGAACTTTGATCATCCACAAGACACCAAACATTATTTCTTAAGGAACACTACTTGCTCTCTCTGAAAGAAACTTGTGATTGTGAAAGGTTACTCACAATTATTTTAAACTCTGTGCACCTTTAGTTTAGTCCTGTTCTTACATGGATGCCTTTAATCATTACTGACAGGAGTCATGGCTAAAACACAGAGCTTGTCAAAAGATTTTGGTCTCAAGTGGAACTACGCTGTTCCCAAACACCTCCATAACACCTGAAGATGTGATCCCTGGTCATTTTTAAAGCAATCAAAAGGGAATATGATAGATTCTTATCGGTATTAATGACTGAGTATCTGGTGGTATTGAGCTCCAAAGTTGATTAAGACACCATTATGTCCTTTCCATAGAATTATTCTTAAGAATGGGTGCAGAAAGTTATAAAATAAATTTTAGAGGTATGCACTAGTTCAAGCAGTTAATACTAAGTTTTCTTACAAAACACTAGCAATAGAAGTTATGTAATCCCTTTCAAACCGACAGGTATCAAGTTAACCCAATTTTCTTCCATGAGACAAGGAAGGAAATGACTGTGGCTTCTGATTTTGGATAAAGCCATGCTGAACTCCTCTCAAAATTCCCTTGGTATCAGTAGATTCCAGAATTTTTTTTGGCCTATTCAGCACCATTCCTGTGCACAGCCATATATTTATCTATCTGTTACCCTTCCATGGAACTGGGACCAAGGTGTCCACTGGCTGTAGTCCAGGCTGTAATCCATTCCTGGCCAACTCAAGATATTTCAGATGCTTACGCATCCTCTTGAGGACATTTTAGTTTGCAAACAGTTTTTCCACAGTTATATTTTCACTAAAGAAAGTAAACAGATGGCCTTTGCAAAGGCTTCAAATAACACAAATCCAATATTGAAATTTTGATTCACTTAGCTAGATTCTAGATTTTTCGGCATGGTAACTTTGGTAAGATGCCTTAACAGTTAACAAGTTGACTGGCCAGCAGGTCGAGGGAGGTGATTCTTCCCCTCTACTCTGCCCTGGTGAGACCCCACCTGGAGTACTGTGTCCAGTTCTGGAGCCCCCAACACAAGAAGGACATGGACCACTTGGAGAAGGTCCAGAGGAGGGCCACAAAGATGATCAGAGGGCTGGAGCACCTCTCTTATGAGGACAGGCTGAGAGAGTTGGGGCTGTTCAGGCTGGAGAAGAGAAGGCTCCGGGGAGACCTGATAGTGGTCTTCCAGTACCTCAAGGGACTTACAAGAAAGATGGGGAGAGGCTGTTCAGTAGGGCCTGTTGCGATAGGACAAGGAGTAATGGTTTTAAAATAGAGGGGGGTAGATCTAGATTAGATATTAGGAAAAAAATTTTTACAATGCGAGTTATAGAACACTGGAACAGGTTGCCCAGAGAGGTGGTGGAAGCCCCATCCCTGGAAACGTTCAAGGTCAGGCTGGATGAGGCTCTGAGCAACCTGATCTAGTCGGGGATGTCCCTGCTCCTTGCAGGGGGATTGGACTAGATGACCTTTGAAGGTCCCTTCCAACCCTAACCATTCTATGATTCTAGGATTCTAAGTCTCAACAGTCAGCCTAGAGCAATGAGGCATTACTCTCCTTGTTTAGAGAGGATGCAATGCATCCCAGAATGGATCCAGAATCATACTGCCAGTCTTCTGTGCAATTCCAAGTCTAGATGTAACAGACTATCAGTGTTTACCTGACTTCAGGCTTGAAATAGTTTTAAAAGTAAGCCTGAAGAGAACTAAGTCACAGTATTACTCACATATGTAAGTATGCCTCAAAGGAATTTTCAAGTTAATTTTCTATGTGGCTGTTAGCTTAATTATTAGAAACATTTTATTGGAAAAATGTTGCTGAGCCTACACTTGACAATATTTGTTTCTGCTGCAAGAGATAAAACTTTTATTGCTGCTAATACAAACGCTGAAACAGAAACTTGCTTTTAAGTATATCAGCTGGCTTTCTAGATCGAATTCCAAGCAGTCAACACTTTCACAAGAACAGATTTTTCTGTCAACAAAGCTATTTCCGTAAAATTGCTTTTAATAAGTAAGAAAAAGACAAACAAACCCCCCTCTGAATTAGGCTGACCCAGTTTATACATTTTGCATGGTTTTGCTCTGTGTTGCCAGAAATATTTTTTTTTCATTCGGGATCAGATGTGCATAGTTCATCTAACAAATTGCAATATCCCATGCTCAAATCCTACAGTCTTTCTGGGATGACCTGGATATTGAAATAAGACTTTTCAAGAACTTTCTGAGCTTACATACTTTTATAAACTGCCTGAAAGTTGTTAAGCAGAACTTATTAAGCAAGAAATTAATCTTATCAATTTATGTGCATTTATTCTGAAATCCAATCTAGAAATTCTGTTTTAAATAATTGTCCCAATCAAGAATCAGACAAATCAGACAGCCTCTGATCATCCCAATAAAAAAAAATCAAATACTGGAGTTATGGTTGAAGCCATAAAAGATTAAAAGACAGATTGAAGATAATAGTTACTGTGAGACACTGAAGGAGTTACTGTTATTTGAAAAACTAGACCAAACAGCTTCCCCACAGTATTAAGAAATGGCATTTTTAGTTTTCAGACCTCACCTGCTGCTTAGGCCTAAAGTCTGGGTTTGGCAACCTATTAGCCTACTTCAAAACATCTCTCTCTTAAGATGACTAGGTCCGCAGGTCTAACAATAACTTTACAAAATGTATAAAATCCACCTGTCAGGTATGGTGATGTCCAGTTAGACTTCATTTAAAAAAAGGAGGATCTGAATTAGCCTTAGCACTTGCCTTTCTGGCATGGACAAGGTATTAAGCCAGAAACAACATATTAGTAGTTTGTCAGTGACAATCCTACTGCTAGAATTAACCTGTGCTAAGAGTAAAATATTAGCAATACCTAAAGCCTTCCTGTAGCTAGACTAATAATTACTGATATCAAAAATAAAATTTCATACCCTTGTCCACATTTGCAGATCCAAAATAAATATATATAAATATATGTTGTGCCCTTGGTTTTTATATTTGGTTTTTATATTTACTTTTTACATTTCTGGATATCCATCTCAAAGAAACAATGGGATAAAATCTTAGACTATAAAACAGATTTAAGGGAAAAAAAGGCAGATGATTTTGCCTTACATCTGCAAAACATATCCACTGCTAGGAGGGAAATCTGAAGTAACAGGAAAATCTGAAGTAACAGGGAAATAGGTCATGAAGACAAAATTATTCATCACGATACTAAGCGTTGCAGTAAGGACTAAATAATCCTTTGACAGTCTTACACGGTGCATCAGGAGTAGGTTTTGTGTTTTTCACTGTATTTCAAATATGCAGTTAAGAATTGAATGCACTGCAATTGAACATTAGTCTTGCATCAAGAACGGCTGATGACTTCACCCACAGTACATATACTGTGCACTTACAGTTTGAAAGCTACACGAGAATTATCACTAATCCAATGAGCAAAGAAAGACAGAATTATGTAGAGTTGTCTGCTGTCGCTTTTGCAAAACATTCGTGGCATATTGGCTGAGATTAGTCACTGGATAGCCCAAGTACTGTCAGCTGGAAAGAATACTTAGTTGTCATAATGGATGACTGAACTATCCATTTCTCTTAGCTATTAATGTGAAATAAAATATGTTTACTGAATTACTAGGTATTTGAACAATATTTGTCCAAATAACAGAAGGCAGTGCTAACCCTTCTACTTCTCACGTATGTCATAGGCACATCTTGGTTGGCTGAGATGCAGTAAGAAGTAAATTACTGTCCCTAGCTCCTCATTATAGACTCCCACTCCATTTCACTATCCTCTCAAACCTGCTGGATGAATGGCTTGTCAGATGTCTCTTTAACTCATTATGAACAAATCAAACTCTTCAGCCAATATAGAAGCAAATGGATTAGGGTATCTGTCCACAGCCTGAAACTCCAAACAGACTTACAGCAGCAGAAGAAAATCAAATGTCTGAAGCTGCCATTATCCCCGGGCGTCAGCCTCACAGGAGGGTCATATGGAGGGTCATAGATCTGCTGCTGAATTGCCACAGTTTTCACCCTAACACAGGAAGATAAATTATTCACATCTGGGAGTATTGTTAGAGCAAGCATTTCAGAACCAGTCATCCTTTTAGCTGTCTTATTTTAACCCACTTCTGACAGTCTGTCAGATCCTTAATCATATAATGATGGCACTATCATAATACAAAATCAACCTTCTTAAATATTATAGGTAAAACACAAGTATTGGCTACAGGTCTTTGAAACTACACTTACACTTGATACCAGGTTCAGTAAGGGCACAAAAGTTTCACTGGCTTAAAACAAGGACTTAAAATTACAGTGGCATTCTCAGACAGTGGTAAAAACTTAAAGCAACACTAAGGCAAATACTCAATCTTCCGAATTTACCATCATCATACTGCCTTTTAATGAAAGTACTTTCTTCCACTTCTTCTGCTTTGATCATACACAGCCATCTTTCTGTGAACAACTTGTCAGGGCAAATGAACGCAAAGGGCTGTAGGAGAGCATAGTGAAGGTGAAAGGACAACACAAGCACAGTATACAAATTCTCAAGGGGTTCAGTAAGTCCTGCAGATGTTGGAATGTCTATTACTTCTTCCAAAATCCTGCCAGTACTGCATTTGTTTGCTTCCTTTCCTTTTGTGCCTGCCACTGAGTACAAGAGTACAGCTGCACAGAAAAGACAGGGCTTGCTTTTCTTTAAAACTCTACCAGATGGGATGCTCATTTACTGACTTTGTCCAAAACAATAAGGTTTAGTGCAAGACAGTTTTCCACATATGTACACGGCCAAGTCTTCTCTTCCTTCCTCTATTTTCTGTTGTAACTAAGCTCAATTTTACATAAACTGTTGATTGTTAAATCATTTTGGAATAGATTTCTGCAAGGTCAACTAATTTCAAATTCTGCTTTTAGTTTCTTTATAAACTAGTGAAGTATCACTACAGAGAAATAAGACAATATTTAAATAAATTTTTATTATCAATAAATGTTTAGCCATTATAGTTTTGCTAAACATTTATTTAAGGAGTGCCTTCTAGGGTCAGAAGACACTAAAATAATGCTCAAAATGTTTCCCTTCAAGTGTTTGCAACATCTTTGGCCTGTATATCCAACAAGATCTCCAATTTATTCATTTAAGAGTTGAGCAGAGGGAACTGGATTAATCTTCTCTAAATGGTCTCCCTATAAACAAACATCAGCATTGTCAGTTGCATTTTGCAGCTCACTGTGGATATCTGAAACAAAAATGCTTCCATAAGCAGACTCAAAGTATTTATTAGTTGTTAGCCCTAGGATTTACAGCCTCCTATGGGAGAGCTAACCATAAACATCTTAGACGTCCTGATGGATGCTTGTGGAGGGCAGTACTATGTATAAACACATTGATAGAGAACAGGGGTAAATTAGAGACATTGTTAAAAAAAGTTACTTCAATCAACACCTACAATGACACATGTTAATTATGGTGAATTAGACAGTTAAACAGTCCTTTTCTTAAACCTATATTAATTCAGCATTCCTTTACTGGTTGCCAGTCCCACAGACTAAAAAATAACTTTCCCTAATTCCAAGTTTAGAGACTTATATTTGGAAAGTCACTTAGTTACAACTGTATTTAAAAAAAAAAAAAGCTAATCATTACAATCTTAGATGCAGCTGCTTTTAAATCGTGGAGCCAGTCATGGAATTGAAATCTACAGAATAACGTTTCTAAGCTTTTCACAGCACACTACTACCTGTCAACCCATGACAAGATAGATAACCAAGTGCCCACTAAAAGTGCCTGCCAAGCTCCAGTGTGAGTTTAGTGCATAGTACTCTTAATACAAGGGACAGTTTTCCTGTACCTGGGCCAGAATGGGGAAATGACCCAAAGCTTCACTTATGTGCTGAGGCAGGCAGAAGTAGAACATATCAGGACAAGATACGTTATGGAAGCATAAGAGGCAAAAGTCAAAGGGATTCAAAAGCAGAGAGACATTCCCCATTGAGTCCTTCCTCCCTCACCATAAATCTGTGTAAGTAGACATGCACAAGTATAAATTCTACAAATGATCCTCTGGATTCTTGTCCTCAAAGGGAGTCTTGTAGATTGATTTAGTTGCATCATTACCACTGTTACACTTGCAACCTCCAGAAGCCTGTGCTCTGGGGGACACTGCCTACTGTGCAAGACTCATGTAGCCAGTTAAACTCTGGCTATAGTTGTTGTAACTGGTCTCATGGTTAATAAGGTGTATTTCAGTAATTCTGAAGCTATTGTTATTAGCATAAACACTACATTAGGTAGTTTTCCAATACAACCTGTATTTACTAGAGTTCCCCACTCATCAGCAACAGTCATTTTTCTTCTTAGTTCTTCCTTTCCATTCTCCCTCCCTCTCAGCAGAACAGGTCCTCTGTTCACAATTGTGTGCAATAAATGGCAATACTTGATGGCCCATAGATGGAAGAGATAATTTAAAGTATGCTACTGTCAAACATACGGGAATCAAGAGATAAAAATAAATGGTTTGTGCACAGATTAAAGCCATCTTTGCAGAATGCTGGAAAAAAAACCCACACATGTTAAATGGATATTGAGAAGCAGTTATTACATTTAATATAAACAGTCGTATTGCTTTCATGCACTTTTTTTTTTTTTAAGTACATTAGCTCATATACTGGAATTGACTGAGTTATTTTATAAGCACGGTGCTTTTAAGCAATAAGAATGGGGCCTCATTGAGTTACTGAAGCTGTCTGGGGTTGCTCTGACAAATAGGGCACATGTCTTTAATTTGCCTGTTTTCCTGTTCAGCTATGCTATAAGTATATAGCATTCTGGTTGCACAAAGTAGTTTGACGGTCCAAATATCTGGAAGACAATCTGGGATTTTTGTTGTTGTTGTTTTTTTAAGAAAAAGCCTTTACAGCCTGTCTATTTTGCCCAGGCACTCTTGAGGTCAGACAATATTCTTTATGTATACACATTATTGTCTTTTTTTCCTACTCATTTTTCTTGCTCTTTCCCCTTTCATGGATATCTTTCTCAATCCATTTTGTTCCAGATTCAGTGATTCCTTGTTCTTTGCATCCTTATTTGTGTCTCATCACTGTTCTTATCGCTATTTCCATTTCTTTATAATATCTACTCTTTTTCCTCTGATGCAGACTCAGAGTCTACGTCACAGTAGGGTGATGCAGAGTCACCCTGTGAAAACTCTATAGGTGGCTGACATCTCTGAAAACCTTGTTTTGGTACACTGAAGTAAATGAGGATAAGCTTATAAGAGAGGAACACTAGTGCTTTTGTTTTCTTATGCAATCTGAGCTTCCATTTTAGAGATCTAAGGATTTTGAAAGGGATTTAAAATGTGTATACAATCTCTGTAGTTCCATGGATGTCTGACCACTATTTTAAAGCCAAATAGTACCGTATTCTTGATATTGTCAGGTGGCCTTAAAAATCAAGTCCCCCTATCTACTTCCTCAAACTCCTGATCATTACAATCATCCTTACAGGAGTGTCTACCACAGTGCTATTGAAAAGATTTATTTCATAATAGTATTTTATTTTGACACCTTGTCTTAAAAAAGTCTTTTCACCGGGGACTGATGCCTGAATTCAGATTTTTGTAAGGCACTATTTGGGTTGAAAGTATGATTGGTTTATTTACATTTACCATCTTCTCTGTATTTCCAACTGCTGTAAAAATCTAAATGTGCTTTGACCATATTGGCCTGGAATCTTAGCAATACACCCAGTTACTTAAAACTGAAAATTGGCTTTGCACACTGCATATTTCAGTTTTTGGAAAGCTCTTACTCTCTCCTTATTCCCCAAAGAAGATAGCTATTTTATAACAGAATCTGTGGAGAGAGTGGTATAAATGCTTTTGTAATTTTAAAACTACACAGAACGACCATGTGGAAAAGCTATTTAAAAAACAATTGCATGGCAACTAAAATGTGAGAGAAACTGGTTGCGAGCTAACTTACAACACAGTATAGGAATTCAAATCATATGGGTGTGTATGTATAATAAATATATTAACATTGTCTTAGGTCAATATAGTTTAGTTTGTTTCTATCTGACTGCAGTTTCTTTGTGGTTGCAATGTTTTACTTGCATATTTACATGACTGTCAAAAAATTGAGATAAAGATTACTCAACTATTAAGCAAATCTTCAAAACCCAAGTTCTATGACATATCAAACTGCAAGCTCTATACACTGAAGTATGATCAATTTACTATTTTCCTGTCTTTAAATAAAATTAATAAGAGGACCCTAAGAGAATTGAAAGTGGAATGGGTCACCCAATAGCATTTCTTATCTTTGCTAAAAATCACAGGCATGCCTTGCTAGCTCATTCCAAAACTGTAAATGAATTAAGACAGTTATATTCCATTAGCAAGAAACCCCTCTTTTGTTAAAGGAAGTCCATAAAGTAAAAGCACACTCAATATATTGGCAATACTGAAGGTGAGCCAAAAGACTCCAAACTGGTTACATCAAGTTTGTTATTCTGTGTTATAACCAGAATATGTTAATATCAAGTATGTGAAGACTAAAAGATACCCAAGATAAATACTTAGCCTGTTGTAATTTATATTTATGTTTTGTTGACATACCATGTAGCTTCAGCTCAAGAGAACTGAGATAATCTTAGATAAACTTTGAACTGGATTGTAAACTAAGGTTTCTGCCACTTTGGGTCACTTTGGCTTGGAAGTTTACTGGGAGGCTGAAAAGCAATAAAATCAGGAGGATCTGAAAATAATTTCTTACCTAATTATATTTGAAATGTAAATGGTGACCTGGTGCCAATGGGGCAAGTTTATAAAAAAGCGAAACTTACCACCAGGAAAGATTTGAATTAAGTAATTCAGAACTGTTTTAATATTGAGTAATTTTTCTAAATTCTAAACCACCCTGCTGTTAGACTAAACTGATGCTGGACTATTACTAGGTTAGAACATTAATTTGGAAAATAAAAAGAATTTATAATACTTCAAGAAGTCTAGTTACATGGAACAAAATCATTTGCCAAGAAAAAGTATTGGTAAGGAAAATAAT
Source organism: Chlamydotis macqueenii (assembly GCF_036417535.1). NCBI lineage: Eukaryota > Metazoa > Chordata > Aves > Otidiformes > Otididae > Chlamydotis > Chlamydotis macqueenii. The sequence continues at coordinate 94,469,899 of NC_141556.1, read as the reverse complement.
TTTTTCTTCTTCATTTTAAATAAGGATACAGATCCAAAAATAATGATAGAGATACTAAAGATGACTAGCAGATACAGTCACTACACCAACTGTACACTTAGTTCCTTCATAGCAAGGTAAGCCTTTACATGCATGATCTACATTTTATGATACCTGAAATATCAAGACCTGCATCCTGACTCCTAGACCTTAAGCTGACAGAGTAAGAGCTTAAGCTGACAAAAGACATCCAGATGCCATCACTCTCCAGGAAGTTATATTTCCCTATGTTATTTTCTTTTTGCCTTATGACTTGCACAGTATTTTAGGAAGACTGACAGTGTGCCATTTTGCCTCTTTGTATGACCATAGCATAGCCGCATCTTGAATACTGAGTGTACTTTGGGTTGCCATATTACATGAAGGACATTGAGAAATTAGAGAAGGGTAACTAAAATAATCATGAGAATGGAACAGCTACCTTAAGAGGACAGCTTAAAATAGCTGGAACACCCCAGCTGGGGGAGGATTAGGCAAAGGGGAATATGACAGAGGTTTGCAGATGCCACTAAGATGGCCAATAGAGTAAATGAAAACTTGTCGTTAAACAAATCCCACAATACATCAGTAGAAGGCACTTGAGAAAAGACAGGGAGCGAGGGAGGAAGAGTACTTTTTATGCAGCAGGTAGCCATCTTCTGGAACTTTCTACCATAGACAGCTGTGGACAGTATCAAGAGATTCAAGAAAGACTAATGGAAAACAAATTCATAAATTGATACAAAAGGGATCAAGCAGGAATATATCTTCCAACATCCCTAATACAAAAATTTTCAATGCCAGGAGAGTAAATGAGAAAGGATTGCAAAAAGCAGCCAGGCCTGCACACTCTCCCTATCAAGCATCTCTTTTTGCTGCTGTAGTTTCCAACCCTTACACTGGAAGTACTGCATTGCTCCATTTAGCAGTGCTTCTCAGGTATAGTAGACAGAGAAGACAGAGAATAACTGCTGAGTCTATTGCACAAAGTTGTATTCTGCTTTATTATGCTCGTGGCATTCAACTGACTTATTTAGAAGTTACCCGCTGTGGAGAAAAATATATTAAGCCCAGAATGTAAACATAAGTAACTATAAAAATCAGTTCTCTAGGGGTAACATCTGTGAAGTAAAGCAGAAGTTGGGTTTTGCCCAACAGGAAAAAACAACTGTTATGTAAAACAAGGCAACAGTGATTAGATATGTAAGAGCATAGGGAAATGGCAACAGCAAAATAAATGGTGGCCAAATATCTGAAAGCCCCAGACTTAAGTCTTTTTTTTTTTTTTTAAGAGACTTACTAGCACAATGTCAGTACGTTTCCAAATAAAATTATTAACCATAATATATTTGTCCTTTTATGTCTTTAAAAATAGCTGTCTCCAATGATACTGCATAAGCTTGTGTATTTCATAGAATCACAGAATAGTTAGAGTTGGAAGGGACCTTCAAAGGTCATCTAGTCCAACCCCCCTGCAAGGGGCAGGGACATCCCTGACTAGGTCAGGTTGCTCAGAGCCTCATCCAGCCTGACCTTGAAAGTTTCCAGGGATGACGCATCCACCACCTTTCTGGGCAACCTGTTCCAGTGTTCTATAACTCGCATCGTAAAAATTTTTTCCTAATTTCCAATCTAAATCTACCCCCCTCTATTTTAAAACCATTACCTCTCGTCCTATTGCAACAGGCCCTACTAAACAGTCTTTCCCCATCTTTCTTGTAGGCCCCCTTGAGGTACTGGAAGACTGCTATCAGGTCTCCCCGGAGTCTACTCTTCTCCAGCCTGAACAGCCCCAACTCTCTCAGCCTGTCCTCATAGGAAAGGTGCTCCAGCCCTCTGATCATCTTTGTGGCCCTCCTCTGGACCTTCTCCAACTGGTCCATGTCCTTCTTGTGTTGGGGGCTCCAGAACTGGACACAGTACTCCAGGTGGGGTCTCACCAGGGCAGAGTAGAGGGGGAGAATCACCTCCCTCCACCTGCTGGCCACGCTTCTTCTGATGCAGCCCAGGATGTGGTTGGCCTTCTGGGCCGCAAGGGCACATTGCCTGCTCATGTTAAGCTTCTCATCCACCAGCACTCCCAAGTCCTTCTCCTCAGGACTGCTCTCCATCCATTCTCCACCTAGCCTGTATTTGTGCCTGGGATTGCCACGACCCAGGTGCAGGACTTTGCACTTTGCCTGGTTGAACTTCATGAGATTGGCACGGGCCCACCTCTCCAGCCTGTCATGGTCCCTCTGGATGGCATCCCTCCCTTCCAGCGTGTCGATGGCACCACACAACTTGGTGTCATCGGCGAACTTGCTGAGGGTGCACTCTATCCCACTGTCCATGTCACCGACAAAGATGTTGAACAGGGCTGGGCCCAGCACAGACCCCTGAGGGACGCCACTCGTGACCGGTCTCCACCTGGACATTGAGCCGTTGACCACCACTCTCTGAGTGCGGCCATCCAGCCAACTCCTTATCCACCGAGTGCTCCGTCCATCAAACCCATGCCTCTCTAGTTTAGAGAGAAGGATGTCGTGCGGGACAGTGTCAAAAGCTTTGCGCAAGTCCAGGTAGATGATGTTAGTTGCTCGTCCCTTGTCCACCGATGCCGTCACCCCGTCATAGAAGGCCACCAAATTGGTCAGGCACGATCTGCCCTTGGTGAAGCCATGTTGGCTGTCACCAACCACCTTCTTGCTCTCCATGTGCCTTAGCATGGTTTCCAGGAGAATCTGCTCCATGACCTTGCCAGGCACAGAGGTGAGGCTGACCGGCCTGTAGTTACCTGGGTCTTCCTTATTCCCCTTTTTAAAAATGGGGGTTATGTTCCCTCTCTTCCAGTCATCGGGGACCTCACCAGACCACCACGACTTCTCAAATACGATAGCCAGTGGCTTGGCAACTTCATCCGCCAGTTCCCTCAGGACCTGCGGATGGATCTCATCAGGTCCCATGGACTTGTGCACCTTTAGGTTCCTCAGATGATCCCAAACCTGCTCTTCGAGTACAATGGGCGGTTCTTCATCCTTGCAGTCCCTGCTTGCACCTTCTACAGCTTGGGTGGTGGGACAAGAGCTCTTGTCGGTGAAGACTGAGGCAAAAAAGTCATTGAGAACCTCAGCCTTCTCCATGTCCTGGGTAACCAGGACACCAGTTCCCTTCTGGAGGGGGCCTACATTTTCCCTGGACTTTCTTTTGTCCCCTACGTACCTATAAAAGCTCTTCTTGTTACATTTTATATCCCTGGCCAGATTCAGTTCTGCCAGGGCTTTGGCCTTCCTTACCTTATCCCTGGCCACTCGCGCAGCCTCTTTGTAGTCCTCCCAGGCTACCTGTCCCCACTTCCACCCTCTATAGGCCTCCTTTTTTACTTTCAGTTGGTCCAGGAGCTCCTTGCTCATCCATGCCGGCCTCCTGGCCTTTTTGCCCGACTTGTTTTTTATCGGGATGCACCTCTGCTGAGCTTGGAGGAGGTGCTCCTTGAATATAGACCAACTTTCCTGGGCCCCTCTTCCCTCCAGGGCCGCCTCCCATGGCACTTGGCCCATCAGGTCCCTGAAGAGGCCAAAGTCCGCCTTCCTGAAGTCTAGGGCAGAGAGCTTGCCATGTGGTTTCCTTGCTGCCCTGTGGATCTTGAACTCCACCATGTCATGGTCGCTGCAGCCAAGGCTGTCCTTTAGTTTCATATCCCCCACCAGCCCCTCCCTGTTGGTGAGCACAAGGTCGAGCATGGCACCCCTCCTTGTCAGCTCCTCTATCGCCTGCAGGAGGAAGTTGTCGTCCACGCATTCCAGGAACCTCCTGGACTGCCTGTACCCTGCCGTGTTGTCTCTCCAACAGATGTCAGGGTGGTTGAAGTCCCCCATGAGGACCAGGGCCTGTGACCGTGAGGCTGCTCCTATCTGCCTATAGAGCACTTCGTCTGCTCTGTCCTCCTGGCCAGGCGGCCTGTAACAGACCCCCACTGTAACGTCCCCTGTCCGTCCCCATCCTCTAATCTTGACCCATAAGCTCTCTGTCAGCTCCTCCTCCATCCCCAGGCGGAGCTCCACACACTCCAGCCAGTTGCTGACGTAGAGAGCGACACCCCCTCCTCGTCTCCCCATCCTGTCCTTTGATCAGATTTGGACTGAGCTTTCAAGTATTCTCATTAATATAGTACAGGAATATGTTTCTAAAATGTTTGAAATGAAGTAAAATAACACTGTAGTGGTTTTGCTTTAGGATAGTTACCCTAGGCTTCAAGGGCCAATATCATTCACTCATTTCAATTAAGAAAATTAACTTTTTGCAAGTTTCATCCCTTCTGTTCCTTTCTTTCTTATCTCACACCATGTGGCTATATAACTATTAATACAAGACATTATTTATGAAGAACACAAAGTATTAAATCCCATTTTTTGCCTCTTATGGATATCCATGCAGCATTAAGGGCGACCATGTACCTGAGCACATTTCTTGAGTACGCTGTCACGTCATTACAGTGTGAGAAGAAGAGAGAACACATAATTTTTCACATTTCTTTAGTCATACTTGCTATCACCCTGTGATTACTTTGGAAACCATAGGAATCTCTCTGTGCTAATGATTGCTTTGCAGCTGAGACTCTTGTCACTACCACTGAGGGACAGTGTGTCCTTCTCAAGGAAATGCTCTCAATTGCCTCTAGTGGTGGTTCAAAGTTCATCAAACAAGGACTGTAATTCTTAACACTTTTGAGTAAACATTATTGTTTGACTTTCTGAAAGTGACTAACTTTTTTTTTTTTAATTGCCTTTGAAGTTATACAGTTTTCCATAGATCTCCTAAGCCACTATGGTACTCTGTTTCCTTCAAATGAAAACCTAAATGGACACAGCAAGCAGAGCAACAGAGGATTCTTCCCACATTGCCCATTTTGACCTGATGATCATTACCATTGTAGGGCCAAAAGACTATTCAGATCAAACTATCATTTAATCATTCTCCTCATCACTCTTTGCTGAACATATCTAGGGATACCTTAGGCATGTGAATTCCTAACAACTAAGAAACAGATTGGGAAAAAGATAAAATAAAAGCCTAACTTCTAAGAAGTTAATGTGATTTCTTAGGTCATATTTTGGTCTATTTAAAATCAGAACATAACTTAGAATGATGAGTATTGTTTCCATGAAATAAATGCTAAGGACCATCTTCTAGATGAGGAGAAAGAATCTTACAGGACACTTCAAAACATAAATCATAGAATCATAGAATGGTTAGGGTTGGAAGGGACCTTCAAAGGCCATCTAGTACAACGCCCCCTGCAGGAAGCAGGGACATCTCCAACTAGATCAGGTTGCTCAGAGCCTCATCCAGCCTGGCCTTGAACGTTTCCAGGGATGGGGCATCCACCACCTCTCTGGGTAACCTGTGCCAGTGTTCTACCACCCTCACTGTAAAAATTTTTTTCCTAATATCCAATCTAAATCTACCCCCCTCTATTTTAAAACCATTACCCCTCAGCCTATCACAACAGGCCCTACTGAACAGCCTCTCCCCATCTTTCTTGTAGGCCCCCTTGAGGTACTGGAAGACCGCTATCAGGTCTCCCCGAAGTCTACTCTTCTCCAGCCTGAACAGCCCCAACTCTCTCAGCCTGTCCTCATAGGAAAGGTGCTCCAGCCCTCTGATCATCTTTGTGGCCCTCCTCTGGACCTTCTCCAAGTGGTCCATGTCCTTCTTGTGTTGGGGGCTCCAGAACTGGACACAGTAATCCAGGTGGGGTCTCACCAGGGCAGAGTAGAGGGGGAGAATCACCTCCCTCCACCTGCTGGCCACGCTTCTTCTGATGCAGCCCAGGATGTGGTTGGCCTTCTGGGCCACAAGAGCACATTGCTGGCTCATGTTGAGCTTCTCGTCCACCAGCACTCCCAAGTCCTTCTCCTCAGGGCTGCTCTCCATCCATTCTCTGCCCAACCTGTATTTGTGCCTGGGATTGCCACGACCCAGGTGCAGGACCTTGCACTTTGCCTGGTTGAACTTCATGAGGTTGGCACGAGCCCACCTCTCCAGCCTGTCAAGGTCCCTCTGGATGGCATCCCTCCCTTCCAGCTTGTCGACAGCAACACACAGCTTGGTGTCATTGGCAAACTTGCTGAGGGTGCACTCTATCCCACTGTCCATGTCACCGACAAAGATGTTGGACAGGGCTGGGCCCAACCCGGACCCCTGAGGGATGCCACTCGTGACTGGTCTCCACGTGGACATTGAGCCGTTGACCACCACTCTCTGAGTTCGGCTTGTAAAGCTTATAAATACATACTTGTGATTTTGTCTTTCTCAAAATACTTCAGGATATGTTAGGAGGGCTGTAGATTTACTCTTAAGACATTTTTAAGGGAATTCTTGCTAGTGTCATGACAAAAAAAGGTAAGGGACTATAACAATTACCTCATTGTCTTATCAAATCATTTTCAGTACAATAACAATCAGCAGTAAATTCAGAAACAGGACAGTGAAACGTAAGCATTTGTGTCAATAAAAGAGGCCTTCTAAAACCTGCATTGAATTAGATGGGCTAAGGTTTATCTCCTGACAGAACTGTAATACAAACTAAGCCATGTAACAAACTGGTTGAAAACCAGGATGCGAATGAAAGGACTTACCCATCATATTAAAAATAGAAGAAAAAAGCATCCAGCAGCAGGTTATACAGAGATGTCAAAATACTTTTAAAATTGTGATAGTTTCCTCAAATTATAGGGGAAAGAACTGCAGAACAGCAGGTTAGAGACACATTGAAAATCACAGCAAACTCAGACTAGGCTCAAATCTCCCCTTACTCTGTAGTTTTATCATCAAGTTTGACAAGTAATGAGCAAACTTTCACACTCAAACATCTGAATAGCTCTCAGAAATATAGTGAGTAAATATATTCAAGCTATGTAGGCCATTTGTCTAGTACTCATCTCTGTGAATCTCTCTTTGAAACTGCTCAGCCCTGAAGTTTTCTCAGAATTCCAGATAAGAGCATTTGCTCCATTGCTGGAATGGTTAAGCTATCTAGCCTGGTTTTTTTTTTTTTTCTCATGGGATATTTTAATTGCCTGCAGCCATTTTGGAATTCTTTTTTTTTGTTTGCACAGGAACAAGTATAGAGAAATACAAAACTGGTTGTTTGAGCCTATACACAATGAATCAGCATTTGTAGACATCTGTGAGCTCCCCATGTTGTTCATGTGTAGTTTTGATTCACAGCTGAAAAACTTTATAATAATAATTCAGACAGAACAACTATAGTTCAATCATTACAAAGCCAAAATGTAAATTTCATTAGCTCTTCTGCTCTAAAACGTATTTCATTCACCATAAATCGTCTGCAATTTGCAAATTTGTATGTTACTTCCTCCTGCAAGTCTTAGTATTAACATTTGGGCAATCTAGAGACAATTTTAAAGCCTCCAATAAAGTTTGGGTTTTTTTAAATATTGATACTACATTTAAAAATTGAAGTGATGTCATGGTATTGTAGTAAATTCTAGCTTATTTGGAAAAATATAATGCATGTACACAGTTCTAAGACTTGGCAGTCCTTCCGGTCCTTCTGTTTTGAAGATTGCCAATGACATCCAGTCCTCTTCTTCCCAGTGGACAAAAAATATGTATATTAAGCACAATGAAGCTAATTATAATGGTTATGCTATCAGCAGAAAGGTTATTAAGTTTGCATCATAAGAGTTTGGGGCTTCAAAGAGCAGCATAATAAGAATTTAACTCCATATATGCAAGAGTGAAGGCTTCTGCTCTTATACTGGATCAAACACCATGCATTCATTGGATTGCCAGTTGGGAGCATATATAGCAGAAACATACACATAAAAGGAAAGACACGTTCAAGAATATAAGTGATCTATAGCTCAGGTAAGACAGCAATATTAAAAAGCAAAACAGAAAAAAAAGTGTTTCAATTTTTAGAAGCACAAATGTGCTATTCATTTCTACTTTAACTTCTTGGAAAGTGTGGCTGGCTTTCAAGAATTCTGGCTGGACTTTTTCGTGACCGTAGTGCTAATCTCAGCATGGCAACTTTCATGCGCATTCCTTTTTCATGGGTCAGAAGCATCTTGTTACAATATAATAGGGTAGCAACATAAAGCCAGGAAATTCATTACTTTTTACTGGGTAAGGTAATAGTTCTGAGAAAAAAAAAAACTGATGACACAGTAATCTAGGAGCATGGAAATACCAAATTGGTCCTAGAAAATAATTATTGATTTGTGCCTGGAGTTTTTTTTGCAGAGACCATACCACATGGGATGCTGAATAGAATTTCCTGTAGTTTACAGTCTCTCAGGGGTAATTAGATCAAACTGTCTTTAGACACTGCCAGTAGAGCTTTTAAATGCACTAGGATGAATTTCTATAGAACATTGCAAGACTTTCGCCTTACCTCTACAGTACCCAAATAAAATCTTGATTACTTCCATATGATCTTAATTTTCATTACAGAAATCTACTTGAAATGGTTTTACATCTTGTGAATTGTCATAAAATTTAGTTGAAGAGACTATTAACTCTCCACAGAAGCTGTTAGAATACAACTGATTTTAATAAAAAAATAAATGTGTATTATTTGAAAATATTTGCAGAAAATTTATCTTTTTAGACATTTATCTTTTTAGAATACATAAAATATTCTAAATAATTTGAAAAGGAATACAATACACTATATTAATATTTAGATAAAGAACAACATGCTCTTTACTCACTAGATTCTGTAAATAATATACTGCTGATTCATAAACCTCCAATTACTCTTAAAACCTTATAGGTCTAGAGTAAAGAAAACTGTAAAAAAAAGCTCAAGCATGCTGGTGACCTGCCTGAGACTTAGGTTAGATTCCCTAAACACTGTGTGCAGCAATATAGTCAACTTTTAAAAACACTACCTGTTTAGGCATTCAAGAAAAGAACTTGCCTTACAATTAAGATTTGCAATCTGTGTCATACAGTAACAACTTATTTTCAAAGACTCTTGTAAAAGTTTCTATGGAACCTGCATTTTATAAAATGGAAAAAATATTTTTACAAGCAGGCATTAGAAACCCCAGCATTCAGCTGGAAAATAAAAATACAGTTTAAAAAAAAACTATGAGTTTTTTAATATATACAATGTGAATATGCCTTTACATTTCAACCACAACAGCACATATATGCATCCAAATTTAAAACTATAGCCTGAAACACCTTAAAAGAAAAGAAGCCTCTCAAGAAGGTGATGAGAAAGCAACTCCCCTAGCAGATGGCACATAGGGCACATCTTCCAGTTTCTTACTTAGTTCTCGCTTCCCAATACTTAGTCGCCTCTCTTGGCCTCGTTTTTTTCTCCTTCCTCAAACCACACTCTAACAGTGTAATAAGCTTCCCTCTATTCCTACCTCTGGTTTTATTCTTTCTTTTTGATTTTCCTTCTCCCTTCATCTCTCATGTTTAGGTTTTCCAGATTGCCCAGGTTCTGCTCCAGCCCAAGCAGATATTACGCACCAAGCTCAGATCTCAAACTCAGCCTGGTTTCCATCTACAAGGAACATCATGAAAATTCTTTGTTCCTAAAAAGAACGCAAAGAGCAGCAACTACTGGGATTAAGAACAGTTTGTCTTTGGTACCACTGAAAACAGAAAGAAATAAAGCATTTCAAAGTAAGAGATATTCAGAAAGATGACTATAAATTATACTTAGCTTTGTGGAACAAAACAAGTGGATTCAGGTTTTCCCAAGCATACTACAAGCACATACTGATGCAATTCTTGAAAATATTTTTTCTGTTAGAACTCTTACATCAACAAAAAATGGTACCTGTAGCTACAGTGTATAACGTACAGCACATAGAAAAAACACAACTCCTCACCCATTCCCCAAACAACATACTGAGTCCACTCTCCCCTTCTTCTACAAGAGAAATAGAGACTAGGAATAATAATCTATCATAATCCTGAAAACCAGAAAACATTGTATCACACAATCCAAAAAGTAAGATTACTCACCTAAGGACTAAAAGCAGCACCACCATTCCCTATTTAGACACCAGTGCACCACGGCCACCTCCTTCCCAGCATGCTCTGGCACAGCTGCAGCCATCTTGCAACACTATGGGAAGACTTGCTTCCTTCCACCCCGTGCATGAGTGCTTCTTGTTTTCGGCTTCCTTCCCTCTCCTCATAGTGCCTCGATAATATCCATGGTGATAGTTGCAACTTCACACCATCATACACGTCTTAAAACAAACGCAGGCTGTCAGATTAATTCCTGCTAGCAGCCACCTATGAGCAGGTTGATGCAAGGGATGTTCAGTTAGTAACACAAACTGTTAAAAAGCTCATCTTGGTTCCTGGGCTTCTTAATCCCAGCCTGAGCCTGTTCAAGCTTAAGGAAGATGTTTGTCAAAAGCATCAGGGAGAATAAAAAAAGCCCAGGCCTGTGTAGCAGAAAGGTGGATCAGGAATGGGTGCAGGTGGTGGGGAAGGGCACAGAAGGAAGTGGTGCTCCCTGCGGGTGTGCAACATGGTGGTGTGAGGTGGTGGGGCAGACAACCGCTTAAGAGAGAGAAGCTTAGAGAAAATTATGGCAGAGTGAGGAAAACATGTTTCAAAGCTGCAGATGACCCCATCAGCTTCATATTTTTCGAAGGCGAGCAGCCCTGCAGAGCATACCTTCTCCCCTTGGCAGCATCTGCAGATGCCCTGCCTCAAGCTGTTGCTGTTGTCATGTTTTTCTAAAAAACAAAGCAAGCCAACTGAAGTGAGCAACAAACTTTTGTGTTCGACTACTTTGAAGAGAAATGAGACACATGAAGGCTACTCTATGGATGAGTTTGCTTGTGTATTCTCAGTTAACTCCACTGAAAATAGCAGAGGAATTCTACCTAGGCCTCTGGTTTGGAGTTGAATAATGTTTCACAGGGATTTGGCTCAGATGCTGTGAGAATGCAGTCTTCATGTGTATTGCTCTAATAAAACAAGGAACATTTATGTTACTGATTTTATGCTAGAAATGCTATTTAAAATAAGGGTCACAGGCATACCAGCATTCTCAGTGTGCTTATGGACTAGGGAAAAGTGGGGAAAGAGTTGTAGGAGAATGGATTTGGGTCTGTATGAGGCTAAACACGCATGCCTCCAAGATTTGTGAAAATTTTCAGTAAAAAATTTTGAAGTTAAAAATGTAAAAGACTGAAGTCTTTTATCAATTTCCTAGTGTTATAAATTTCTAGGTGACATGGAACTAATGTAATGGTGAGATGGATCATCCAGTCTCCTAGTAGTTGTGCTGGAGTCTGGAGGTAAAGTAGTAGGAAAAATAATCCTGCTTTGTGAATAAATGAATAAAGTTTTCACAAGTAATCCAAGAGCTAGAATATTAGTAGAGTTATAAGTGGTGTAAGTTAAAATCCAGGTGTTTGAGCTGCACTGTGGTAGAAAAGATCTTCTCCAGCTCAGAGGTGAAAGTTAATTTATTGATTACAACAACTCACTGTCCACTCACCAGAACCAGTTCTGAAAATGACCAGAAACTGTTCTTGAGTTACTTGTTTATGTGACTAAAATATGTTTGTGCAAGTTATCTAAAGCCTCTCTACATTAGGGATTACGTTTAGGGAGAAAAAAGTTGAGGATATGTGTTCTATAATATAACAGAATTTTGTAGCTTTTTTGTCACCTTGGGATTGCAAAATTTCCTAATGCTTAGCAGGGAAGGCATGGATTTTGTGGAGAGATGATAAATTACAGTGCACAGAAGAACTTTTTTTTCCTTTAATGTAAATATCAGAAACTGGCAAAAGGCTTAACTCAGAAGTGTAGGCTGACTTTCTATACTTAATTATATAGAGAAATTATAGAGAGAAGAAATCTCTCCAGCTTTTCCCTTTAACAAGTTGCATAGGCATATATATAATTTTATTACCCAGATGTCCATAGGCTGGTGTTAGGCAACAGCTTTAAAAAGGTGCTAATAAAAGTGCAGTTATAGCACAGTCATGATGGCTTTTTAATGCTACCATTTAGTGTGGTTTTCTGAGTGAGGCAAAGAAGATTTCCAAAAGTAACATTGCTATTGATGAAACTGATTTGAACCAACTCAGAATGAGAAGTGTCAACTAATAGTAGTTTCAGTACCTGACTTAATCTGTGGTAGTTTTTTAACAATATTAGGCCTTGAAGTTGACTTTTGTCTTGTACTGTCAGTCACTGATTTTGACAAGAAGATAGATCAATAAGGCTTCTTTTTATTCAATGCAATGTTGAGAAAGCCTTGGTGAGAACTATTTCAACTTTTTCCTCTTTTTCCAGAGTATATTATGTCATGCCCCTGCATCACACTTCATAGCAATGCCATAACTTTATATGATGTCTCATTATTAATTATTGGTATAGGTTATTTCCACATATATTTTACGATGGTAATTTCTTAGATGAATTCCAGCAAGGAAACTTGTCTGTTTTTTATTTTGCAGACTGCATATTCTAACTACTACAGAGTTTAAAGTCTGAAAAATTACTGTGTCACTTCAGGGATGCAAATTTGGTGCTTTCTGCACTAGTCATGGACAGAGCAATTTCAAAATTGTGAAAAAGGCACATATGACTTGTCTGATTAACTCCATTTTTGTGTCTGTCCAAGATTTTACTGGAAACTTCATTCAGAGAAAATGGAAGGGAAAAAAAAAAGGAACAGTGGAGGACTGGCACTCCAGCTGCAGTGACCTGTAATTGTCTTCTTAGTAATATGATAGTTATTGGAATGTGCTGGACTTTGCTTCTTAAAACTACAAAGACAATAAATTAGAGGGAGTGACCAGAGAAGCACCGGTGCAGAACTGCATACTCTAATGAGGCTGCTGCAACACAGATTAATCTGGTTAGAAGGTTCATCAGCTGCTGTCACAATATAAGAAACAGTAGAAACAATCCTATTAAATAAGTTGAAAATTATTTAAATATTCAAGATGATTTTCTACAGCTGTTTGACATTAACTGGGAGCCTCACTATTCTCTTCAGTTTTCATGGTGTTTCTGACAGAATCTAGCTTATAAAAGCTTGTATGATCTCGCTGTTTTCTTAAATCAGTCTTCCTCATGCCAGCTCCACAACCTAGCTTACATTTCTCTATTACAAACTAATTGTTTCAAAGCACTAATCACAGTAAAGAATGCTAGGCCTTAAGAGATGTTACTTATGCATGTCATAATAAACTACTTTATTCATGAGCACAGTGAATATAATACTATTAATATGCAGATATTAAGGGACAGAGGGAGACCAAAACAGTAGTGTTTTACATAAAACTTATTTCCTGAATCCTTTTTTAGCAGTAGAGTTACCAGTGTGTTCATGTTGATAGTCCTAGCATAGACTGTAGTGTATCTCTAGGTTCTGATTTAATATGTCTCTGTGATGTAAAACTATTCTATGTAAAACAGCTCTATGATTCTATGATGTCTGTGCTTCAGGTTCTTATTTTATCTAATGAGAATGAAATTAATTAATTATTGCATGTGGGGATAGCAATATTTGTGAAGAGTCTATAAAATTTCTCTGATGTTATTGTTTTACTATATTATTTCAGTATAGAAGTCTGTATTTGTTTGGCCTCAAAAATTGGTTGTCTGGGAAAAACTCTAAAACTAAACTGTAAATACAAAATTTGATCTTTTTATAGACAGGTGTTTCCTGGAGTATGAGATGAAAGGAATATCATAGAAGAGTAAAAATATAAAATGAGTGTATGACAGAACTTAAGAGAATTCGAAGGCTTTAGTGTGAAAAGTGAGAGAGATATTCTGACTAAAAGAGATCAGTTTTTCTATTTTAGCTGGTGAAGAAAACAAAAAAAAGCAGAATGTACTGTTCTTGTGTGTTCGCATACAGCTCTTATGAGGAAACTTGATAGAACTACTGAACTCAGTGGTGTGTGTTCTCTGTCTAGTAGAGTATGCCAACAGTTTATTCAGCTTGTCTTGGTAATGGATTGTGTCTAATATATAATATCCCTAAGGGGTTTGCTATCTCCATCTTTACTGGATATTTGAGTTATGGTTTCTGCAGTTGAGCATCTCATTGGTTTTGTTTGTAGGGCTGTATTTAACTTCTCATTTACTCTTCAAATACATCTCTCTGTTTTTCTCATGTTTATGTGGGCTTTTGATTCTATATGTAGGAAGAGCATCTTGCAAATTAGGAGGTTTTTTTGTTGAATCATTGAAAGACGTTTTTGTTAGTTTCCCATGGTTTCTATTCCACTGCAGCATGAACAGCTGAAGGGGTCACTGCCCTTCCCATTTTCTGGAAAATTCTATGTAGAAGGGATGACTAACTGGGGCAAGTGTCATGCGTGATCTGCCGCAATTTTGTGTTAGGTGGATGAAAGTTTTACTTTATTTTAAAACAGGTGCTGTTTATTGGTTTAGGCATTGCTATGTATTCTACTCATCTGTTCCTCCATTCATGTCTCTACATGTGAGTCAACATCCTAAGGGATGCTGGGTTTTCCCAGTCTGCTGTTTGCTCTAACAATAGGGTACTGAATGAACATGATCCATGTTATTTTCACTTAGAATTATGTACTCATTCATAAAGGTGCACATAGCACTTTTGTTAATTAAATTTTTTTTTTCCTTTTGGTTTCTCTTTATCCCTTTTGAGACATTCTTGGGAAGTGATTTTGTCATGTGGAAAACATGGAGTTCTTGAGTCAGAGGTGAGCTTACTGTCTGACAGCCTTGTGTACCTAATAAAGTTGACAACTGTGGTGAAATTCATGTAGTATATACCATAAAACAACTCTTTTTAAATAAAATGCTTTCTCAAAATTCAATTAATAAGCACACCTGGACTCATGCAGTTAGATCTAGGTTGTTCTTTTCTTTTCACTATTGTTACATCTGTTGGTTTCTGGCCAATGTTAGTGCAACCATAATGAATGAAAAGTGTGCAACTGGATTTGAGGAAACATACCATTTTTATATTAAATTGCTTATAAACACAGACTTAGACTATCAACTACTGAAGAAGTCATGCTGGATACAAATGTTAATTTGTTTATAGCATGGTAATCTTTGTAAATAGACTAAACCCTTAAGCCTCTGCCTTAAAATATTTCATGAAAATGTTTAAAACAAACACCATAAATGTATTTTTATTTGATAGTTTGGCCAGTTGAGCTATTAAACACATTGATGAAACAGCTGGTTTTTAACAAGTTATCACTGATCAAACCTTTTAAATATTGTGCAGTTAATTCTGATATCTGTCTACCATTTCCACATTGGACTGGTAGAAGTGCTGGGTCAAAAATTGTATATTGATAGTTCTTAGCTTTGGATCATAGAGATCAAATACTATTTGCGTTGCTAATTGTAGATAAACATTTGAGGGTCCACCAAACCATTTGATAAATTCCATTCAACTGCCAGTAAATAGTGATAAATTTCACTTTTGTCTCAAATTGCATTTAATCTGTTTATCAGAAAAACTATATAGTGCACTTAAGCACATTTTCCTGTTCCAGAAAGATGACAGTCCAAATACTTCATTATAGTTAGTAGTTGTGAAAATGGGCCGAAAGATAATGAATAGGCTTCCAAAGCTTTGTTTTCCTATTTATTGGCAAAATATGACCTAAACCAGCTATATAATCAATGAGAAATACAATATTCTGCCAGAGACATGTAAGTAACAAATTATGATTTGGACATGGCTTTACTTGAACAGCTGATTTTGTGTTAATACCACTTATTACTACTATTTGTACTCCATGAAATTGTGCCAATGCTGCCCCTCGACTCTTTTGCATAAAACTGCTGAATCGTATGATAATTTAGGCTAGAGGTGGCCTTAGTGAAGCCATCTGATTGAAGCTCTCACTGAAAACACAGACAACTTTGAAGTTAGTTTGCTCAGGATTGTATCTAGTGGTGTGATGCGATAGGTTGCCTGGTAGATTCCTCTACAGAAATACTAGAAAACCTTGCCAAGGCAGTTAAGTAATATTCCTGGAGTCATGTATATGGACCAGAGTTTGTGTCTAAGTACAGAAAAGTGGCCTTCTAGAAGCCTCCTATCAATAACTTTTCACATTCTGTATTTTAACATTGTTCTATTCCAGAGGCCAGAATTCGAGTTAGGGAAGAGTCTACTGTCCCACACTTCCACCCAGTACCAGCCTTCTAATACTTTTGACATTTTAATGGGCACTCAATGGCTACGTAATACCTAATAACAGAAGACCATGTGGTTGAGGAGAGTGAAAGGAGAGAAAGTGTGACAGAGGTACATATTTCAGCAAGTTTAATATTTGTTAAGAGAAGCTTGAAAAATTGTTTTTCTTTCTGAATATATGGTCTCTCTAACTGTACAATCCGCACGAGCTCAAACTAAGATCTCGTTATTTCACTGTCATTGAAAGGAACTCTTGGCTGGGAGTCTGAGAGGGGACTGGTTCTGTGTTAGAGCAAGGAAGAGATCAAGGATGTCTTCTAGGAGAGGTATTGCCTTGCTTCCAGAATATCTAGTTTGCTAAAGGAGTGAGGGTCCAGTTTTTATCTTTTAATTTGATCTAAGGAATTCAGGACTAGTGCCATTGTTCTCAATCTCTCAGGGAAGTCTTGTACTTTAATCTCTTCCCTTTTTTTTTTTTTTTCTTTTGCCTGTCTCTCTTGCCAATTCTTTAATCTGGTGTAAATAATACCTTCCTTGTAAGGCAGGCATTGAGCTATGGAGTAGAAGGAGCTGCTAATGTTTGTGAGTAAGAAATAAATAAATTGTATAATTTGTCCTGGTGTACTTTGTAATTTACATAGATATGCCAGCACCAATTCAAGACTAGGACAATTGGTGAGGAATAAACCTAGAAGCATACTGAGGAGCTCTATGCTGCTGAATATAAAGTTCCATATGTTCTTTACAATTTTCATGGAACTGAAACATAACTAGCCACAGTTAATTTTTTAGGTGGCAAGCACAAATGGAAAATTTTCAGGTTAAAAGTAAGGATATAATTATGCACTTGAAATATACATACTCAGTACATACAGTGATATTCTGTATATACAGGTTCTTGCCTGGTTTTATGTTCTAAGACTGTAGTAATTACATGAAAACTCAGTTTTAATAAAAAGCCATTTTAAACCTTTATTTTCTTCCTTTCACTTTGTTTCAGGCAACTGTGACATTCATTAAATATGAATATCTTTATCCATCTTTACATGAGCAATCTATTTCTTGCTCAGCTTCACTAAGGAAAAAAAGTTAGGAAAATCCCTACAGCACAGGTTATAATACAAGAAAGTGAAATATGGAAGCCAAAAATAGGAAATATGATGGGAATAGCTTTAATGTACATCTTAAATCATAAGTAGTAATGATCCTGCAAGAGGGAAAATTTCTTGAATTTATATACTGTGGTTTGAAATGAGAGTATTGATGTTTCAAATACCACTACACAGGATTAAACCTAAACTCTGAAAAAAAAAAGGTTTAGATCCAAGATCAATGATGTTTTCACATTGTCGTAATTTCTTTAACAGGAGTATTGCATGAGCTGTCATTGCCAAGGAGTTGAATCTATTTTTAAAAATTAAGCTGAAATTAATACTGTACTGTAACAGCAAGATTCCTTTGCAAGTGGAGGAAGTACAATACTGGGGCTTCATAAGTAAGGTTTACATTAAGCATTGCATCTATTAGACCTGCTTCTAGTCATACAGGACAGATTGATTCTTGATTGTAATTTCTGTGGCTGATTTTTAAGCAGATTTTTCTATATGAAGAATACTAAAGTCCCTGAGAGATACTAAATATATTTTTAAAATTTTTTTTTATAATTTTCCCAGTGAGGAGATGTGAACTGTTCCTACAGATCTTTGTTCTTAGTATTGAGGAATATTAAATGCTCTAAGGTGATTAAAAGTAAATTAAATCTCTGTGTATAGTACAGATTAGTCTTGTTAAATTGAGTGCTTTTTATGTGTTTGTGCTGGGTTTGAAGCCAAGCAAAACTCATCAAGCCTGATGTGTTCTTCTGACCTCCTCAGGTCACAGCAAATTACTATGAAGTGCTTGTAAGTGACAATGTAATAAGCCTGAGGATGTATAGAGTAGATAGAAATCTTATTATTTGTAAAATTATACAGTTACACAGCACTTATAATTTCTAACCTTTAGAGAGATTCTCTAAACACATGCTTGCTGCTCCAGGAAACTTTGTGAACTGAATTTTCATTAAGTGTCAGGCAAGTTAATTTTTCAATTGGGCAACGACTGAAGGTATGATGCACAGTTTAATTTTTTTTTTTAATATCTAGAATGTGAATAGTGCTGGCCTTGTTTTCCAGTTGGCAGGAGGCACTGGAGACTTGTTGTTTTGTGTTAATAATGAGGTTTGATATTCTATGAAAGGAGGTCACTTCTTGAGTGCACCCTGAGCAGGTTTGCTGATGACACCAAGCTGTGTGGTGCGGAGGATATTACCATAATGCAAGTACTAACCCAGAGATAGTAAAGTTATACATGCAAATGAAACTAGACTTTTCATAAAAATATTTTAAATGAATGCTACTTCAACTTTAGTCTATTTCATATTCGCAGTTTTTGTGAAGTTCTACAAATTCTTGGGCAGAATCTTATTGGAAAAATAACTCATGAGACCTATTCTTACTGAAAAAAAATAGCTCGTGTGAACTCAAGTTTGTATTTACCCATGCAAATATTTCCTTGCAAGAACTGTGTTCTTGCAAAAAAGTAAGTACAAACAACTTCTAACAAACTAATGCTTTATGTTTTCAGTTACAAAGTTTGCTTAATGACAAAAGACATGGTCAGCTGCAATATCGTGACTATCATCCATTTTAAGTTTCAAGTTGTATGAATGGAAATAATAGGATCTGTCTAGTATGACTGGTAATGCTTGAACCTTGGGCAGTTTGATTTGTGCTAGCATCTGAAAAATTTAGTTAGGCTCAGGAACTATTAAAATAACAGAAAATTGTACATTGTGAACTTTCAAGAAGAGGGCATCTTGCAAATTTGTCACTATTTGTGTATGTGAACCTCATAGAAGATAGAGCAGAACAAGATCTAGTTATATTGTTTTGGGTTCAGGATGCAGTTTCTAAAGAGAAGACCTTAGAAAAACAAACCCAGGCCTATTTGTAGTTATAGTTTTCAGGGGCAAATAAAGCCATGCTTCTCTCTGGTAGGATTATTGTCAGAGTTGTGGAGTGACTGATTTACTCAGCTTCTTGTGGCACTGGGACAGGATTTACAGTGTTTCAACCAGCTTTCCACCTGCCCTTTTTGCTTGTTGAAAATAAAAATTTTCTCAGGAGGTAGTTTATACTTGACTTCTTTTCACTGTCTTCACCCAAGTGTGGGGAAAGAGGGTTCAGTGGGGAATGGAAGATCTCTGAGCTCTCTAGCCTGTCCCGTTGGATGTTTTTGCTTACCCTTTCATGTGTTTCAACCAAGATGTGATGGTGGAGCTCACATCTTCTTTACTGTGTTATTTTTCAGCCTGAAAATCAGAACAAGAATTTTACAGTTAGTACAGTTTTAGTAAGGTTAATGTTATTTACATTAAAACACTCAGAGTCCTTTTCTCTTAGTAAACTTAGTCATCTAAAGGTATATGAGCTAGATGGAGGGTCTCTGAGGATGAAGCAAAGTGTTTTACTTACCTGTTTGGTCCTTCCTTTTTCTAGGACCAGCAATTTAAGAATTGTTTTCAAGTCGTACTGTCTGGGGAGCAATCTCCAGAAGGCTGTTGTGTTCACTGAGAATTACTGTAATACTGTAGTTGTTTTGAACAGTCACTGTTCATGGTAGGATTTGCAAGTGCATTGGTGCTAAACTAACATTGACAGAGATAGCTGAGCATGTTGAAGGCATTAATATCTCAGTGTTCCCATTTATTCCTGCTGTAACATAAAGGACTGCAAATTGACACAAATTCTGGATAGTCCAAAGTTATTCACAGAAGTATTCAGGGCTTTGGAAAGCAAGTAATCGTTACTAGTGGAGGTTTGTGTTATAAGAGCTAGTTCTTTACATTCATCCCGTTCTTATAGACATGGACAAAATATGAGATCAATCATTTGCATATGTCTATCCATTTTCATCCTTATTAAAAGGGAGCCTAGAAAACTAGCTAGAAGATAGCTGGACAGGCTGTCTTCTCATTTGTGAGATTTCTGATCTAAATTTCTTTATGGTTGTTGTAAGGAAACATCTTTGTCTGTATCTATTGTAGCTATTCCATTTAGATATTGGAAAGAGAAAAAAAAGAAAAAGATAATTTACCATGAACTCTTACTTGCATAGAAGCGTGTTTGCAAAGACAGACAGGAGCCTGAATTAGTGTTGAATATCAGAACTATTGGCTGAATCTCAACTACTAGCCCTTGTTATATACATATATGTGCATGTGTGTGTATAAACAAAGAAAATTTTGTCTTAGATACTGTGTGCTCTCTACTTAAAGAATTGCACTTTATTCACTTTGGTGAACTGAAACAACTGACTAAATCTAATATTGTTATCAGTATGGTCATTGATTAGTTTAAAAAGTTCTGGAATGAAAGAGTTCCCAGAAAAAGTTAGAAGATATTTTTATTAAAGTAGGCTGTGGAATGCAGGGGTACAGCTCTAATCGATTGCCTGTGAATTTTTGAATTTTTGCTTTAGCTATGTCTTAAAAAATAAACAGAGTAGTGAGAATGTTTATAATAGCAACAGTTTGTTTTTTCCTTTCTTAATGGGACACAGTTTGGAGTACTTGGTCTCAGGATTTTAAAAATTAAATCATTTTTGGCAGAGCTAAAAAGCTTCCTAGTAATTTGTGTACAAATTAGACTTAGGGAGTGTCTGCTTTTAGTGATGGCAGATGACCCATCTGCTCTCCTATAATATTAAGAACAATAAATGCATCGAGTTTTGCATGGTCTATCTATATACTCCCCAAGTTGTTTGGTTCCCCCTCAGTAATTGTTAAGAAGAAGAACATGTCTCACTGTGGTGGTACATGGAACTTCCAAAGGGTAATAATTTATTCTCAGCTATAGCTCCTGGCAATTAAATGGAAGGGGTTTTGTTTTGTTTGTTTAGAAATGTGTTATTCTAAATCTGAACTTAGATGTGTAGTTTAAACTGGTATGATATAAACCTCTTCAAGCTCTCCTCTTTTCCTCGTTTTAGGTTTTGGGGTTTTTTTTTTTGCAGTCCCTCTTTTTTTTTCTTTTTTTTCCCTTCCTTCCTCCTGCTTTATAATTTGAGCATAGTTATTTCTTGAATAGTCTCACAACTGTATCTAAGCTCTAGAGCAAAAAAAAAATCTAATCAAATTTAATGGGACATCTTTCTAAATTTATGAACTCATCTCTCATAGTGTATCTTGAAAATTCATTTTGGGAAACTTCTCAAAAATTGTCCGAAAAGTGCCCAAATTTAAACAAAGTCTGAGTTTAGAGGCTTTTGTGGTACTTAAAAAAATATTAGAAGGTTTTTGCTCTTAACTGACCTCTGAAATGCTACCATGTGCTTGTGAAACCAAGCATGTTTACATTGTTCAGTGATAAGTGGGAGAAGCAGGTGTGGCCTCCAATGCAATAGCCTTTTAAGCAGTTCCAGCATAAAATCACCATCCAGTGTGACAGAACATAGTGCTTTCTCCACAGCTTTCAGAGCTGTGTAACATCTTTTTTTCCTTACTCCTTTGCTATGGGTATAAAGTTGTATATTTAACCAATCTTAGACCCATTCCTGCCTTTCTTTACTATAGTTTCTCTAGCTGTCCTGATCATCAAGAAAGCTATTAAAAATGCTAGCAAGAAGCCAAGCGAAAGAGCTCACCCTCTAGCCCCTATATTCAGGCAGAATATAGTGGTATTTGAGAGACTGGCATAGCATAGGGTTCTATTACCGGTGTAGTTGTCTCTTCAGTTATTCATCAGGAAGAAATTGGAGATTGCTGGATGTCATTGCATGCTAAACGTGCTAAAAACTAATCAGGGATGCTTCACGATGATGTCTGGTATGCTTTCTTGAATTAAATTTGAAAGATGATCGCTTATGTTTATTAGCAGCAGCATGATAAGGTCAGTGAAGGCAATTACAAGGACCTAAAAGCAATCACAGAACAGCCATAATGCCTTCTTTAAATAATACTCAAGACAGCATTATAATGGATGCATTTAAAGAGCTGAGGGTGGTTTATAATAGTCCTAAAATGGCTCTAAAAGTGAATAATTGATTTAGCATGGCTTGTAGAGAGGTTTTGTAAGGGCAGCATTATAATATTTTCGGTGCTGTCTAGTGTACGTTCTACATTTGGCACTCTGCTTTGAGGCAAAGCCAGTAGCAGTGATTCAACTAACAGAAATCTTTGAAAACTTGATCATGATTTTACTTTTTCTGTCATCTTGCTTCATTAACTGAAGTAACAAAGAAACAACTGTGTATATGCAGCTGTTGCTACACTTAAGATGATGTAATACGCTTTCTTCAAAAGTATGGTACAGTGGCTGTCCACAGCAAGCTCCCTCTGACTGCGCTGGATGCCTGCAGCATGCTTCCAGAATGTTTAAATGAATAGTAGTACCTGCAAGAAGCACTTCAACAGAAATGCAACATGGTGGCATATCTATGACACGAGGAATTTTTTTTTTATGTGGGAACCTGCTGTGATGATAGTGGGATCTGTTTCTGTTGTTCTAGTGACTATTCAGAGTTTTGATTTACATTCTGCTTTTTAACCTCTGTAGAGATGGTCGAAATAACTTTGTGAGCTGCTGAGAAAACAAATCTTGCCCAGTTAGCTTGAGGTTTTTGCTTTTGTTTTTTGCTTTTGCTTTTGTTTTTTGGGGTTTTTTGTTTGTTTGTTTTAAATAAAATATGCTAAAAAAAAGCTGCAAGGATTAATAACAGGAGAGGTGAGGAACACCTAAGGGCCCTGCTTGCTTCTGTGCTGTTCTAACATCTCTTTCAGCTTATCTTTTGACACATAATGTGGCCAATTCAAATGAGAAAGTTTGCGCCAAATACAGAGAACATCTGTTCTCTGGGAAGGCATTTTTGTACAAATATAGTACAGACAATTAATCTAATGTCTTTGGTGTGTCCCAGTTGTTGATAGGGAAGATAGTAAAAGAGCCAAGTCATCTTAAGATTCTTCTTAATGCTTTTTCTGAGCTTTGTCTTGCTTCAGAGAATATCTTGTGCATTGGCACCCTCATGGTTTTAATACACTCGAGCTGAATTTACCAGCTACTGTCTCTTCTAAGAAGACATTTGGACATCAAAAACTTAACAGCACTGATAGCTCTCATCTAAAGATGGTGTGTGATGTTTGGGGAAAAATATAAACTATAGTGAGAAAGGACTTTATTTTCTCTGTTCTTTCCTTCTTTAATAATCAGTAGTGAAATGTACTCCAAATGTAAGCTATGTCCACATTTGGATTCCCTTGTAACCAAACAAAACAGTCTGTAAAGTAGTATATTACTGTCATCTGAGCAAGATGCTGACAAAGCTGCAAGTAATGAATGTTCATTTTATTAGTGACTTCTATCCAGAGTTTAGAAGTACAAAAAGAATGAAGGAAAAAAATGGTAGAAGCAGAAATAGATTCTGCCTCTTTCTGTTAAGAGTTGGTGTCTTTGGCTGGATTTAAATGGTAAAGTTGAAGTTATAGAGAAGTTATTCTTTTATAGAGTCTGCATGTTATTTTAGTTTCTGCTTTTGAGGGTGAATTTTGGAACATTTTACTCCACCTCAAGAAGCCCTAACCATTGAACTGTGGCTATCCTGTAATATTTTTGGCTGTAATATATCAATAATAGAATTGGGGCCATACTGTGGCAAACAAAATGATGAATGTTGACACTAAAAAAACCTCCCATGGGAATGATAACATTTGTCATGCTTTGTAGATTGAAGTTTTCAATGTGTTGCTCCAAATGGAGTAGGAGGTGACATCTTTCTCTGTTTTCCAACTCACTTTCAAATAGCTTCAAAATCTTTATGTTCAGTTTTAGGTAATAACTCAATTTTCAGTGAAATTATGGTATAGTGGTGCACAGTGATTTGGAAATGCTGTGATATTATGAGTAGGAGAAAGAGCTGGTGGCAGAGGGATTTACGCATATAGGGTATCTTCTGGACACTGCTGTTGTCACCATAGCCACTTCCTTTGAGAATTGATTCAACTGATGAAGAAGTTATTCCTTTTATGTTTGTTTTTGCTCTCTTAATTTTAAATTATGTCTTTGGTTTTTGTTTTAAAGCCACATAATCATTTGATTATAAAAGCAATCCTAAAATAACATAGAGGTCTTGTTTCTTTTGGGAAGAACTCAAGGTTCCAAGGCTTGATGACCATTTCTTACTGCTCTAAACTTTGTTCTCTTGACATGCTGAACTGATAGAAAAAAGTCCTGAAGGAATAAGTTGCAGCCTTAAGAAAGACAAGAGATCAGCCCAAAGTGGAATATCTGACTGTCGAGACTTGTTGGCTCACCACCTAATGGCAAGCTTCCTTTCCCTCTGTTTCTCTTATGGCTTGTTGTTTTCTCAGTTGGCTTTGTAGTAGCTAGTTTACTCCCCAGATAGGACTGTTCTGGTTAAATCCTCTGATACAGTCTAATACGGTGCCAACAATGGTTAAAACTTCTTGAGACTTTAAGACCTCGATGACTTTAGCCTTTGAGAGACTTTAGCCTTTGAGTTTTCTACAGGCTAACCTGGGCAGTAATCCCTTTTTTTCCCCTTTGCCGTGTAAAAGTTAGATTATGTATTGTGTTTGTGCCTAAGTGCTTGAGCACAGTTTTTGAGACAATGTTAAAATAGCTTAATCAGCAGTTAATTCATATATTAATTCACAATATTAATATATTGTTAACTACATCTATTTTAATGAGAATAAATGAGATGTGATTAATAGATATGGAGAATTCATTAATTGGAGAATACAGAAATCTGCATACAATCAACAACTGTAAATTAAAGAGTGGACTAATGCAAACTCCTCAGATACTAGCTTATGTCTAGTAAACTTCCATAAACTATTAATGTTTGCTTTACTGCAGCTTGGAGTGTTGAAATCCCATTCAGCCTTGTAATAGCACTTAACATGTGGGTAACCCTATGCAAATACCGATTTATGTCTAAAACTGCCTGCTGATGGTTGTTTCACAGTCTGTGTAATGTCTGTTTGCACCAGTTCCACTCGAGTGGGCAGCTTTCCAAACTGCACAAATAACTTCTGCTAATGGTGCCAATACCTTTGTTGGCAGCTTTTGCTAAGTAACCAAGAGCTGAATTGATTTGAGCATTAAACTTGGCTTGCCTGTAAAACTGGTAGTGCTGTGATGAGCCATCCTGGAAAAGCTTGTGCTAACACTGTGTTTGTTCTTTCTGCATCAGATTCTCTGCTGTATCTTCTCATGTGTCATGTGCACCTTTGTGCACATGTATCTTCTCATAAAGGTCATATTCAGCAAAACATATTAATGGAAAAAGAAGCGAATCCATGTACTCTGATGGATCCCACCAGTAATCTGACAGTTCTGCGTAATGTAAATTCAACAGACCTTTTAAATGAAGTGTGTGGCCAAGGACTGAAACACGGTTGCGTTTGAATTATCTGTGGCTTAGCTATTGAGGTATACCATTTATTGTTTTGTATATGCCTTCAAGTGGATGAAACCTCACTTTTTTTTTTGTATTTTGAGAATTATTTTAATCCTGAATTGGGACAGTTGTAAAAATTGTTATTCTTTTTGTGGGAAATTGTACAAAAAGATGGCTTTGGAAAGTATAGCAGCTCTCGTTTTACACATTGGGGTTTTTTGGTGTCAGAATTTTTTTTAAACTATGTCTGGACTGCGGTCTAGAAATCATGCTTAAATGCTTTACTTCTGCTTATCTTCCTGCGGGGTGATATGAGTCAAGCAAGGTATTTCACCTCTCTGATTCACTAAGTGAAATCTTTTGCATAAAAGTATAAAGTATATTGACTTTGTGTACAGACTTAGCTAATTACATGTAGAAAAATTATTTAGCTAGTGTGTATGTTCCTGTGTAGGAGGTGAAATAATACGTTTGCGTAATAAATAATTTTAGACGTGAACTGAGTTATCAACATTGGCAGATTGTAATGACAGGTCACAGGGACCTTCTTCTTATCGTCTCTTCGATAGTTATTTTATTTTTGTACGGATCAGGATAGCTTATGTAGTTACATTGCTGCTGAACAGATGAATCTCAGTCATGAGTTGAGAAGACTATGTATTGTTCTCCCCTTGCGCTGCCCCAGATTTTGAGGAGGATGCTAGCAAGCCGTTACAGATTTTCGTATGCAGATCAATTGTTTTTAGTCTTTAGACTAAAAGAGCAAATAATTTTGGTATGTCCATTAATAAATATGGCCTATAAAGATAAAAATTCTGTAAAATATCATGAAAAAGAATTAATTTATATTGCAGTCTTAGTTTTCAATTGGTTGCAATCCCTCGTTAAAAAGCTATAGAAGACTACATATATCAATCCATATTTTTTACTTCCTACAAGCATCTCTTCAGATAAAACCAAACTGAAAATTTTCTTTTTTTTTTTTTTAACTTCCAAAGGGTTGTCTCACCAGGAGGGTGGAAAGAAGAAATGTAGTATGTGAAAATATTTGGATCAGTGAATTAAAGAATACCTTTGGAGGCAGCACAACTTTCAGAATTGCAAGCCCTTTTTTTCTTGTAAATGGACAGGTTTCCTGAGCAGCCTTATTCCTTCTTACAGATTATGTCATGCAAAATCCACATAATAATGACAATAGTAGGTTTGTAATTCCAGAGTAGGTTAAGCTGGTTGTTGTTAGTATCTAGTTTTACCAGTCACAGTGAGTGTTAATGCATGATAGATTCTGATGCAAAAAAAAAAGGTCTGACTAAATTTTTCCCAGGGAATTTCTGATGAGTTGATTTGCTGTTTGACTGAGTAAAGTTTTTATCTTCATTTCAAAAAGAGAGGTGGATGGATGTGTTCTCCTTATTTCAATCAAACATTAGATTATAATTATTTTGGTGTGATGTTGAGTTTCACATTTGTATTGCTTATCAGTCTGAAACTTCTGTGATCCTCATTTTTATCAGTATCTGGTTTTGTTGAGATTAATCTGTTTTTTTCTTTACACTTAATTTTTCATTGGGGTGAGGCTTCCTCTTTCTTCTGTTTTTCTGTTATTTCCTGTGTCAGTTCAAACTTTTCCTTTTTTGGACAGTGCTGTCCACTCTTGTAAGGCCACATGTTATGTTTATAAACATTATATGTTAACAACAAATCTATTTTGGGTCTTAGGTGTTCTGAAATGCAATGGTTATTTGTAGCACTAGTAGATATTCTTTGCAATTAGACTACTATATATACTTTTTTTTTTTTTTTTCATTTTATGGCCTGTATCATCAACAACTCATTTCCTTTTAAAATGTTGCGGATGTAAACCACAGCTTGTTTCATTCTATCTGACATAGCTTACTCTATTTTACAACTTTGATGTCCTCCAAGAACTTGTCTTTTGGGTCTTTGCTCCTGGTGTCAGATTGAAAAAGTCTCCAGACTCCTCAGTAATGGATGTTTTACTAAAATAGATCTGTCTCACAGTGTGAAATGACTTGCACAGCTTTCTTGTCTACATTCATCTCTGAGCTTAGCATCTGGTTTCCAGATGCTAAGAAAGAATCGGGAGCTGCAAGTTACATTTTGCTGTGGGTATCAACTACTTTTTACATTATAAGTAATATGGCCTTTAGGTTATTAGGATTACTTGGAAGATTGAGTGTATAAAAATATCACTCTTAGGTGCAAAATTGATCCACAAAGTAATGTATGCAGTTAATCTTTAAGGATGCCTACAAGCATTTATTATAAGAATCCTACCATGCAATTTTTGTCTCTGAGGGCTCTAAATGTGCTGTAAAAATCCTATCCATATGCCAGTTTTTGCCAGGTGCAAAGTTGGTTTAATGATTGGTTCCTAAAAATAATTTTGACAATATTATTTTGCTGGATATTGCAGATGGGGAGCAGTGAAGTATCTTTTTCCTTTTTTTCCTTGTTTTTTTAAAGAACCCTGTTTAAATAAAAGTGAGCGGAGAGGATTTTCCACATGAAATCTGTTTACAATCAAGCACTGTTGTCATTTCCTGTTCTCTCTATTTTTACTGGATTGATCTGAGGTCTACCTCCTGTCTAGTTTGTGAATGGCCCGTAGCTCCTGTAATATGTTTGCATTTTGGAAGGGGGGGATTTTGGGAATGGGGTAGGATTTTTTCTTCCTTTTACTGTCCTATCTATGTTTTTCTAAAAATGGCTTTCTAATCCATAGTTCTGTTTAGATAATTTTGTAGAATGATCTGGATTTGTTACCTGGATCCAAGCAAACATCCATTTCATAGAGTTAAAAAAAAAAAAAAAGAGATCACTATAATGAAATTTCTTTAGTTTGATATTGTATCAATCTCCTCCTTGTAAGGCTAACATCATCTTAATAAAGTCTGAATGGAAGAAGAGTTACTTCAATTTTATTTACAAATCCTCTTTATAATACTTTAAGTATAATGCTATTTATCACACCTGAATTCTGAGATGAAAGCATGCTCAGAAAGTGGGTAAAGCATTAAACTTTAAAATCTGGGTTTTGTATGAAAGATGGTAAAACACTGTTTCTGGTTTTCCTCGTTTATATGTAACCTATAATATGTTTGTTATTACCAATTCTATTTTTATCTTCTTGTAATTTCAGAAACTGAGGGAATGCAAGCAGAAGAGTTTTATTGTCTTCTGGAAAGAGAAAATGAGTAGGAGCTTCTCTGTGGTCTTGCTTACCCCTAATCTCTGTCCGTGAGCCCTGTTTCTTCCTCACTTCCCATGTGATTGTAACTCTTGAAGAACTCATAAATCCCTGAATTCAGTTTAGCTGTTCCCCCAAACTGGAACCATTTTGATATGTAACCATTTTCTTCAGCAGGCTACAATTTGTAGAGTAGAGAAATTTATGATGTTAAGTTTTGAACTCAAATGTATTTGTACTGATTAACCCATATATTCTCCTGAAATGCATAAATTACTGAGTTCTTGAGGCAAAATAACTTTGGTGCTTTAACTGAGAGTAGATCATTATTATTCAGGAGTATGTGCTTCCCTTTGTCACGGTGTAATATGTTGCTTCTTAGAAACTTACAGCTAGAACTTCTTCAGCATAAGGTGGAGAACTTTGCTAGTAATGTGAAAATTATTGTCTAAGTAAGCTGTGGTATAACTGGCTTGCTGGTAAAACAGATATGTGAGCGGGAGTAATACCTGTTAGAATGAAGTGAAGAAAATGCTTGTTACTATTGAGCACTGATAAAATGGGATTGTTACATGAGGTGTCCACTCTCAAGGAGTGTTAAGTGTGCTGTTGGAGAACGTCCTCTGGAATGGAATTTGTCTTTTAATGGGAAGCAGAAAGGAGAAAAGCTTTTTTGAATGGTTAAGTATGTTAATTAGCACTGATTGTATGCATGTATTTTGGGGAGATTTTGGAGGTTGACAGGTGGCAAAGGAAGGCAAATGAGTAGTTTTTCTCAGGTGCTTTTTTCTTGTTCATTAGTATTTATTGTTTGCAGTTTAACTGCTTGCTTCACTGACTAGCTTGGATTTGCAGCCAACATTTTTGGAAGTGCAGTTGCCTGCTCAACTGCAGTGCTTTCTACTTTAGCGTTTGCTGCTTTGGTTGTCTTGTTGTTGCTCTTCTATGTGTACATGCAGGACTGCATATGGAGTAATCTTGTAAATGTATGTCAGGTGGAAAGGATGCTCTGTCTTTTCACACTCCTCTAGTTAAAGGATGTTCATTCTGCTTTGGAATCATTGCCATTTCCATAGTAAAAATTTCTCTGCTGTGGCCTGTCTCTCTTCACCAGCATTCTTCTGTCTTGCTTTTAAGATCCTGTTCTCTTACCTTTTTTGACTTTCACTTTTGCATCGTTAGCGAATAACTTCATTGGAGTTGTTTTCCAGAGTAGGCAGAATGATTAGTATGATCTTTCAGAGACAAAACACGCTTGTAAGATCAACAGTGTTTCTTATTGTGTAGGTTCTTCCAGATACTTAATAAAGCCAGAGTTCCACAGTAATTAATACCCAATACCACTGCCATGGTCCTCTGCTGTACTAATTTGGCCTAGACTGTGTGTAAAAATACAAATGTTGCAACTGAATATATGTATCAGTTAGGAAATTAGAGATATCAGTAATCTTGCCATTTATAATGCTCAATAAAACAGAAAGTTCATAAGATTGAAGAGAATTCAAAATTTGAGGATGACGTTTACGTGATTTGCATAACTTTTTTTTTTTCCCAATTGTATACAGAACCTATGAATGGCATGGAAGAAATGCAGCTAAAAACAGTTTTGGAGGAAACAGTGCAGCTGTGAGTATTTCTTTTAAGAATGATTAGCTGTCATAAAACACATTGTCTACAAAATAGTAAAGTATAAATAGTAAACAATATTTAGCAGTAATTTACATACAGATTTGACTTGTTTTCAGTAGTTTGATCAATCTAAGGTTATGCACATGAAATCTGTTAGTTAATAACACTGTAGTGGTTGACTAGGTATTCTTCTCTAGAATCTAATTCCATTTATGCAATTAAGAGGATTTTAATGTAAAATTTTAGAGATGAGGTACTTTGTGAGATGGTGGTAGACACCTTTGAGTTTTTATTCTACTCATATTTAAGTATCTGATTGCTGCATAGATGAGCAGCTTTCAAATGCTAACTTAATGATTCATGAAAGAGTTAAAGTACAATTATAAAATGAGATATTTTTTATTAGCTCATAATCTCAGTCTGATTCAAAATTACTTCCAGTTGTGATCCACTTTTGGCAAGTGTTCTTGTCACTAGCCTCAAGTAAGTTTTTCCTATGCATGTAAATAAGGAATTGTGATGTCTTCTGGAATTCTGTGCCATTTATAACAAGCAGGTTGTATTCATAAGCAACAACTGCGTATAGCGTGCTCTTCTGTTATTGGTACAAGTTGTTTTCTTGGTTATGTAACAGTTTGCATTTTCATTTTGGGATTAAAAAAAAATTGCTGTTTGTGTTTCCCTTTTCTAAAGACCTTCATATGTAGGTAACAGTAGGTAATAAATAGGTTCTGCATTCTATTTAAGCTTCCATCACAGCTTTTCTGTGAATCTCCCATAGAAAGTACTGCTTTTATTAAAGCTACTTTCTACTATTCCTTCTTTGTTATGTAATGTTCATCTTTTATCTAGATTTTCTTAAGAATATTTGAAATTTTCCTTTTCTACTAAGAATGTGCATTTGCTAAAATTAAAATTGCTTTTACAAAAGAATGACAATAGATGAAGTTATTAACTTTTAAAAAGTAAGTAATGATTCAAAATGATGCATGTATATATTACACAATTACTAATGTTTTAAAGTTTTCTAATTAAATTCATACTGAAAACATCAGTATTATTGTTGCTTGAAATTGTTGCTTTTGTTGTTTTCTAGTTTAAGTAAATGATACTCTCTCAGACTTTCTTTCCAGCTTTCTTTGGATTGGATCCTGCTTCCCATCCCCAAAAGACAATCCTCCTCTTCTTGTTCGTACCCTGTAACTCACAGCTTTGTGTCTCACAATCATATTTTCTTTCTATGTGGTGGCTGTATTTTTTTCTGAGTCTTTATTACTGCAGGCATTTATTTAGGAGCCATTAGAAGTGTAAACATAGTAAATCTATGTGTAAAAATAGATTTACTCCTATCTACTATTGTCTTCCCCCCACTTCCCCATGGATTTTTTTATTTAATACATGAATAAATAATGAGAACTTATTTAGTTCATTTAAGGCCATCACCATCCACAGTACACTTGAATTCAAAACAGATGGAACATGGAGGAACAGCAGATGGAGAAAAACTGATTTGAAGCAGTCGAGATACCAGAACTGTCTGAGTACCAGTATACTGGTTTAATCTGATTTTCTTGGGGAAGGAAGCTGTTATGAGCTGTATATTTTGCTTACAATAGTTTTTTTTTTTTCTTTTCTTTTTTTTTTAATGTTTCAGCAATACTAAGTTTCAGTAAGCTTCCTGACAATAAAGGTTTGAGTAGAAGAGAGATATGTATGGAAGGAATGTAGCATGAATTCTCTGGAGAAGTTACGCAAGAAAGCCCTCATTTGAAGCCACAAACTCCATAATCAAAGTTCAAATTTAATTAGAGAGCAGGGAATCCTCCCGCTAGGCACATGCCTGCATTTTGATGTGTGTCCTGTACCCAGCACAGGTGCCCAGGTGCTGGTGGGAAGGGGCTGCAGGGTGGCCCCTGTGAGGAGAGGCCGGAGCTGCCCCGTGCTGGGGCAGCTAATTCTCTATTTCCCAAGCCAACAGAGGGAACCTCAAGATGAGAGGATGAAGGGGAGAGGTGCTCCATTGTGGAGAAGATGTTCCCTGCTGCCCATGGAGGGCTCAGGCGGGAGGGGGTGGGTGTTTCTGAAGGAACTGTGGCCCGTGGAGAGCCCCATGGTGGAGCAGGATTCATTTGGATTTTTTTCAAAGAACTACAGACTCAGGAGAAACTCATGCTGGAGCAGAGGAAAAGTGTGAGAAGAAAGAAGCGACAGAGAGAAACTGCTATATACATCTTATGTCTTTGAGAACCACACATTTTTTTTTTTTAAAGAAGTATTTTAAAAGGAACAAGAAATAATTTGTATGTTCCATTTCTGCCCTTGTTAGTTTAGTTTAATACTTTCTGGCCTCATGTTTGGGGAAACAGGAAACAATTGCTTTCCATTGACCCTTTCTATTCCACTAGCGATTTATGTATCTTTAGTGTAGGACCCTTCAGTGACTGTTTCCTTGCTGAAAAGTTTTATGTATTTTTTGTGGGTATTGCTTTTTAATTTATTATTATTGTTCATGTAGAGTCTACTTCTTAACTTTGGCCACTGTTGCATTTTTCTTTACCTTTTCAGTTCTGCCATCTCGTTTTTACCAAGTTCAGGGTGTGAGGTAGGGATCTGAACTGCGCACAATTGTGTCAGTTATGCTCTGGCTTTATACAGCAGCACAATGATATTCTTGGGTTTGTTTGCTGTTTCTTTCCTGACGATTTTTACTCATTCAGCCCTCTTTTTTTTTGCTGATTTGTGTAACCAGGTCATCAGCACACTTTGTTGCATTGCTGTTTGTCTCTCCCCCCCCAAATTCATATAAGTGTATTTTGAGCAGCACAAGCTGAAGGACAGGTAGATGCATATGGTAAATTTGACTACTTCCTTCCCCTGTGAAAAAAAAAAGAAACAAACACAACCAACCAACCAACTTGCATTATTCCCATTTGTTGCCTTTTTAGCAGAAAGGTACTTCTAGTTTCCTTAGACTAAATTGAAGAGACATATATATGGATGCTTAACTTGGAAAAAAAGATGGGTGGACTTTTACAGGTAACGTTCTCTAAATATGTAAAAGTAGGTGTTGAGGTATTAAATATTTCCATTTGATATCGATGGTGTTCAGCTTTACCTTATATATTTAGATTTGTAATTCAGTTAGTGTAATTCCCATTTGTCATGTTTTTGCATTCTGGTTTAATTCAGTATTTTTTCAGTCATTAGAAACAGACAAGACAAAAAACATAGTAGTAAATGTGCTCTTTTCAAAAAGGCAGTTTAAAAGTTCATGTGGGTGTTGGCCTTTTTGGGATTAGTATTTTGGCGTGCTCTGAGCGGGAATGGTGTTTGAGGAAGTTGTGAGCCTTTGAACACAGTGTACTGTGTCAGTGAGGGTGTGGTCTGTGAGACACACATTGCACGTGCCTCTGGGAATTTGTGATTTTTCCATTTGTGGCAATAGTTCTTTGTTAAATTGCACATTGTACTGACTGTGAACCAAGGTGATGCTGGCTGAAGAGTAATGACTGCAGAGTTAGTGCAGGGCTTGGCCAGGAGAGATGAGTGGGGGTATGGTTCTTGTCTAGGTTTGTGTGATCTGATTTAAGGAAAAACTGTGAATGGCATTTTTCAAAGTATGTTTGAATTATTTGTAGAAAGGCTGGTGCACTGTGGTGTGGTTTGGAGATGCAATGAAGCCCGAGAAGTTAGTACCAAGAGTTTGATTACTGTGTGTCCAACTCAGTGTTGTGTTAGGTGATGTGTCCTCTCCTTGTCCTCCTAGGCAGATACCCTATAGACCACACTTCTGACTTCTTTATGAAATAACCTTTTCAGTGTCTGCAGATTGATCAAAAACTTATTTCATGTTGTCAGTGGATGACAGTAAGGAAATGTTATGCTTGAATAAAGAAATTGTTTGGAATTTGTAGTTTCTCCATCACCACTGCCCTGTTTTTCACAACAAAAGGACAGGAGGAGGATGTTCAAAAGTGCTCTTGATCAGGACAGCGTGTGTAAGAATGTAAGTTCTGTGTTGTCATTAATAGACCTTCTGCTGCACTTTCAGTCACCAGCAATTCCTACTGTTGATTAGTATAACACTGTCTGATTGTGTAACTTTGAAGTGGCTCACCTCAAGACACTTTCAGCTGCTTTGTGAATAGCAAAGCTTTTCATCCCCAAGCCTATTATGCTATTAGCAATAAATTACATTACAATTTCAGTTTATTCCTTTGGTTTTTAGAATTGTAGTTTGTTTTTGGAATAGCCTGCATGTACTAGATGCTGAAGGATGAATGTTTCATATGTGGGCTGTATACTCCTATTATCCTAATAAATAGATAAATTAATTCATATGAGTGTTCAGAATTGACATGTAATATTGTTCATGATTTTTCATTCTCTCAAGACTGTGCCAATTCTACTTCACTGCTCTATGGCTAGAAGATTTTATTCCAGTGGACAGAACAGAGGCTTTGTCTACTTGAAAATTCACCATTTACACAGCTGTCAATTGCTTTTCCTGGTTGTAAAGCACATAAGCATGTTACCAGCTTATAAACAAAGGTATTGAATATTCAAAAATGTACTGAATACACAAAAGTTCTAAGTGGGCTGCTGTAGTGACTTAGAGTCCTCTCTAGACCAGAGAGCAAAGAGCAACACAAGTCCTGATCATCCTCACCTTCTTTGCGCTCCTCTCCAGAAAGGGACACCCTTAAATGAAACTCCATAGGTTTTTTTTTTGTTCTGTGTTTTTTCTTCTAATATATCTGTCCAAGTCCTAGACAGTGCCAAGCCAGACAAAAAAGCAAGCTATTTGTAAGCATTCTGCATGCTTTAAGCACTCACTGCCATTTTACCTAAAAGTGAAAACCTATCAAAATCTTTGCACCTGTGTTTTTCCTTGAAAAATACAATGGTAGAAGTTGGAGGGAGCATCTTGTTTCTTTTGGAATTCATCAGCACACATCCACTTAAAATATTGAGAGTGAAATTAAAAGATTTCAGGACTGACAATTAAAAGATTTCTAATGTGTAAATACTTACTTTATGAGAGGAAATCATGACTGTATACCCCTGAATAAAAGAATTCTAAAACAAATGTTGAAAGCAGAAGTGGAGATTTAGGTATATTCTGTTAAATGAGGACTTGCTCTGTCCTGCCATCTCTTTAAGTGACTTAAATGGTGTAAATTTTATCCTGGATCTGAGCCCGACTTCAGACTTGTTTTCTGTTCTGAGGGGCATATTTATTTAAAGGACAGTTGGGTTAGGAAAATTGTTGGACTGCTGACACCTTGTAGCAATGGAAAAAGTATAAATCATTGAGAAGCTGCTCAGCCTAATTCAGCAAAATGTGACATTAGCTAGTATTCTTTTGCCAGTAAAAGCTATGTCCACATTAGGACTTTTTGGAAGTATAGCTAGGCCAGATATTGTGCATTTGGGTCTCTGCCACAGCAGAAAAAAAATATTTTTTGTATTGTCTTCTCTAGTCATGCTCCTGAAGGAAGAAAGAGAAGACGACCCAGTAAGTATAAAAACCTCAAGGAATCAACTGAAGAAGCAGGCTATGGTGCTTTATGTAGAAAATAAGCTATCAATGTGGTATCACAAGTCGATCTGGATGAGCTTTGAAGCACCCACTGCTTGCCTCAGGCTGAATAAACCGCCAGGCACTTGTCCAAGCATAGCAGGCTTGGATACTCTGCCTAGAGTTGAAAGGGGAGAAGTAAATAATGAAACTTTTACTCTGGAAAGTACTTGATCTCTGCCAAAAGGTTCTTTCCTTCCCCATGTGGAAGTTGTACAGC
Source organism: Chlamydotis macqueenii (assembly GCF_036417535.1). Taxonomy (NCBI): domain Eukaryota; kingdom Metazoa; phylum Chordata; class Aves; order Otidiformes; family Otididae; genus Chlamydotis; species Chlamydotis macqueenii. The sequence continues at coordinate 94,433,607 of NC_141556.1, read as the reverse complement.
AATGGAATTATGTTGTAAGTGTTTTAATCTCTGAATCGTGGGATTATTCTAGCAATTGACCCTTCTTAGTTCAGGACTGAATTTGTGGGTACTGTCAGGAAATATTAATGGAGATTTGTAGCTCTCTGCTAGTGGTGCTGGTATGAAAAACTTCTGGGCGCACTCCACTGTGATTTTTAGGCCATGCCAGTGGCTAGAGCAGTGATGAGGAAAAAAACCTGGGATCCTGTTACCTGTATTTGAAAAGAGTATAGGCATGTGCAACTGGATACAATTAGCATTAATAATTCCAATTTATATAAACAAAATAATTCAAACAATATCCTTAGCATCAAATTGTTGTTATATATACATGGTTTATTACACATCGTTGCTGTGGACAAAACTGTTGGAAGCTGAGACAAGCTAAAAGGTGGGAAGCCCTGTTGATGCTAGCCTAGAGTGGGAGGAAAATAAATTTTCCCTAGGAAAGTGGTTATTGGTGTACTTGTATTTTTATATGTATATTTATGCTTTGATAAATTGTTATATTTATTTGATATTTGTAAAGATGCATCATCATACTTGCACACGGTACCTTTCCAGACTAATGTAATTTTCTAAGTAAACATGAAAAATATGCATAATTAAAGTGGTGGCCAATTTTTTTGACAGATGTGATTCCCTCATGGTTTAATCTCTGCCTTAACATTTTAATTTTGACAGAGTACTGGGACCAAAGACCTTCCCACTTCATTTTCATTGTTCAAGGTGTTCCTACAGATATCTTTGTTTATGAAAACTTTCTCTAGATCCATTGGGATATGTAGCTCTCCCCTAGAATTAGCTGAATCCAGCACTCTCTAGGATACAGATGTCACAATATTGAAATGGTGCTGATGTACAGAACTGCTACTGCCTCTGCAAAGGGCAGAATAAAAGTTGTAGTGACTTGAATTAATGATGCATATAGTTCCACTGCTGTGGACTTTTCAATTAAATTTTTTTTTAATATTGTGCCCTCTCTATTTAGATGAGCTACACTAGCAAGTTTCCCAACACAAAATACATGTTCTCCCATGCAAAAAGGATGTAAATTGATGGTAATAATTGTGAATTTATTATAAGCGGTTTTGCTTCTGTTGCATATGTTGCTTGAGAAATGTGAAAGCTGTGGAATTGCTGGTTTTTGCAACTTAACAGTCATCATAAAAGACAAACCAACAGATCCCTAAACTGGTAGACAAAAGGAAAAAAAAAAGTCTTCTATGAATCTGCTTTACACAAAGATCAAATAAATTTACTCACTCTGCTCTAAAATTACTCTATCAAAACACAGATTTTCCAAGTTTGTCATGCAAGGTTATTAAACAGAAAATAAACAAACATCTTTTTCATATTATCCGAAGACTTTGGCTCTGTATCGTACTGTTTTTGTAGGTACTTATTTCTAAAATGTTTGCAGTTAGTAGCCTTGAAAGTAAATTTTGAAAGAAGCAGAACTCTTTCACATCTGTGCTTATCCCAAAGGAGCCCAAGCTTCCAAGACAGAAACACTAGGCTCAGCGGTCACTTTTACTTAAGGTCATTATCTTAATCTTCCTTATTTTGCCAGTCTGTTATTGTTCTGTGTACAAATCTTTGCATGGGTTAAGGTCCTGTAGCACATCAGAATTGCAGTCCACAAAAGACAGTGAAAATGTGGGCCCTTTTCAATGACAACTTAGTTTTCAGCATTTTCTTTAAGTACAGTTTTTTGTAGGCCTGACCAAGAACAAAATTTCCTTTAATATGTGTGAAGCTATTTTAATGTTATTCAGATGGGAAATTTTGAGATGTTATTTTTTTTCTACACTTCAACATACCTTTTCTCTCTAATGAGAGAAAAGGTATGTTGAAGTGTGTGAAGTATGTTGAAGTATGTTTTGATGTGTGATAGTGAATACTCTTTTTTAGACTGCATCTGGGTCAGCTGCTTCAGTATGAGTTCTTATTCACTGTCAAGAAGATGAGTTTGATGCTAGACTAAACAAGACTTTGATCAGACCAGCCAGATAAGTAAACAGCGGTGTCAGCAAAGTGAAGTGAATTTTCTTCTCTCATCCTTTGCTTTCCTGTCAAGCTTCAGCAGAATTTTAGTCTGTAACTAAGATTGTTTTGGTATTTGAACTTTAAAAGTATATCAGCAAAGAGTCTGTGCCTTTTAAGCAAATCAAGGTGGCCAGACTTTACAACTACACAATTACTGTTGCTTCTTTCAGGATTCATTAAGATGAACGTCATGCAGTGTTCTTCCCCTGGTTTTCATCTGGTTTGGCTTATTTGCAAAGTAGAACGAGTGTCAGAGGTATCTGCTTAGAAAAAAATAAAATAATAATTAAAAAAAAAAATCTATCTCAACCCAGTGTCGAGGGTGGGCTTTTTGTTTTTTTTCCTTAACTCTCAACTTTTAGGCTTTTTGGCAGTGGAATTATGAGTCATTCCTTTAAGTCAAGAAAATCGCAGATGCTCTAAAATGAGTTTCCTTGCTTTTGACAACTCTCTTCTTGCCACTTGATGATGATGATGATTATAAATCTTTTGTATTATATGGCACTGTGCATGAGCCAGCCATAGGTTAAAGGATTGCATAAACAGATATAAACCTGATGTTTAGCCCTAAATATATTTATAAAAAATAGAATTGCTAGAATAATTTCCAGTAAGCTACATTTCCCTAACTTTTACTATTGCAACGCCAAATGACTTTAACCAAATGTAAGAAGAAAGAGCATATGTAATGAAAAGAACATCTAAAAAAAGTTATTGTGGCTTAATCATCTGTGATCACAATGAAGGCAATGGTATTTACTAGCAGGCTGACAAAATAATTTTCTTGTGGTGATATAGCACAGGAAAAATTAATCTTTTAAAAAAATAGAATTTATATAACATAATACTGAAATAAATGTTCATGAGCTTAGACAGGCATAATTTTACTTTCTGACAGCATAACAGTAAGATTTTGGTGGTGGTGCTGCTTTCTTTTATTGAGCCTATGATTATCTGGGGAGCATTGACTGCTCTTTTATTCTGTGAGAAGAGGAGAGAATCCTTCTGTAATTCCAACCTAAGAAGACACTACTTCCTTTCTGTCCACATATGTGGCATATTTAAAGCTGGTTGGAAAATTGATATCTCACTGGAAATATATATATTCAATGTATTTAAGGGGAGAAGAAAGCGATGAAGCTGGAATGGAAAGTTAAAACCACAGCATTTCTGTGTAGTTTTCAGAAAAATTCTATGAAGATTTGAAATTAAATTTTTTGATTGTTTGTCAGCCTGTGGGAGGAAGCTTGGAGTAGGTAGGAATGGTAGGAGCCATCAAGTCTGTCGTCTTTTTGGCATTCTGCCCACCAGATAGGTGAGGAGTGGGAGTGTTGTTCTGGGACTGGTGAAATTTTCTAATGTAAAATGTATCAGAAAATCAATCACAGAATTCTTAATCAACTGTTAATACCTTGCCTCAGAGAAATGGTGTCATGCGAGTGTGTCTGGCACCACATTTTAACAGGGCAGGTTCTCCCATTGACAACTGGAAGAACCAACTGATGGTTCTCCAGAGGACTTGTTAAAAAATAGTTGGGAAACTCTGTTATGTGTCCTGTGCTATCTTCCAGGCAGTATCTTCCTCTTCAACTTGTTTGTAAAACACGTGGATTGCTTCCTTTGATTAGGGGAGGGCACTGCCCGGAAGTTTCTTTTGACAAATCTCTGATTTTTTTTATTTTTTTTTTTAGCCAAAAATACAGTAAGCATTACTCAGTTTCAAAATCATATCAACTGAATTTTGTATCAATAAAATACTGGTTTAAGGATGATGAATGATCTTGTTCTACCAGCCTGACCAAGAGTGTTTTTTTACACTAGGCGGAAAAGGATGAAAGGATATGTAGCAGAGAGATGTCTGTCTTTCTGTCCATGGATTGTTTCTGTCTGCGAGTGAAGTCAACTGTTTCAGGGACCAGACTGTAAGGTTACAGCACGTGAATGTATTGAAGCTTCCTGGTGTTTTTCAAATCTACCGTATTATTCAAATGTTGCTTGAAAATTAACATTAAAGTCAGCTAGCCCTTATGCTACGGTATCAAATATAGTTCTTTTCTGAGCTCTTTTCCAGAGTTCTTTTCTGAATTCTCCTATTGCTTTTAGCTTCCCATGTCTTGGGTTTTTCAGGGTTCATTGGCATATGTTCTGTTTTCCTGCCATTGAGTCTTTATTCAACAGCTCTCTTCAGAGAGTGCAAACCATCCTGTACAATGAATGAAGCAGGATTGATTTCTTGATTTTGCAAGCTAATACTATTTAATTTGGCTTTTTTCTGTAATAAAATCCCAGTCTAGTTACCTGTCCATTTTGTGAGAAGTGTGTCTTCTCTTATTATCTCTGAGTACACAGGAAATTATACTGTACATACATATATTCTTTTGTTATATGCAAAAATACTTTCATTTATATCCCGTATGGTCAATCAGTTTCCAAATTTAAATTTCATTTGCCCAAAATAGAGTGCTGGGATCTTACTGTACTTCAAAACTTATGATGGAGAAGCATGCATTTCATCTAAGGCAGGATATTAGATGTGAGTTCCTGTATTTTATAATTACCTTGTTTTGTCATGATTGCTTGGCCTCAGAGCGAATACATTGTCAGCCAAAAATCCTATATAGGCAAGTATTTAATGAGATACATTTAATAGATTATATCTTCTGTGAAGGGGAAATTTGTAGTTTTTGTAAACATTTGGTAATGTGCTATAAAATACAAAAATATGGCAATATTTGCAAACAATAATTTGAAATTCAGTATTTGCCACTAGTTGACCATCTTGTATGTTACATGACTGATGTTACATGATGCAGCTGCTTTAGCAGTCTTGTAAAATATACTGTGTCAACCTAGACATGAGTCAAATACTCTTTTTTTTTGTCTGATTTTGCTCAAGAGGCTTTTTTATTTTTTGCCCCTCCCTCTCCTAATAATTAGTTCAAGAAATTACTGTGTGTGTGGGTTTATCACGCAAGCTAAGTAAGGTTAAAAAATCTTGAAAAGCTGAGTTGAGCCTATCCCTGGGGATGTATAAGCTTTTTGCCTCCCTCATTTTTGCCTCCAATAGTTACAAATCACAAGCGTAACGTCTTGAAAAGATTCAGAGATTATGAACAATGGGATGTTTTGCCTGAAGAAGCAATAGCATAGCACAGGATCCAATGTTTCACAAGGTACTAGAAAAGATTGAAGGTGGAAGCATAGACTGGTTGGAGCTGCATTTGTCAAATTAATTGGTAGTTATGAAATGAAAAATATTTATCAGAAATCGTGGATTTTTCTACTTAAGTCTGTATCCACTTTCTACATTTTTCTTGTCTTATGTCAGACATAATTAAGACACCGTGTCTGCTGGTGCTTTTTTTTTTTTTTTTTTTTTTTTTCCAAAAATAATTCCTGGCTATTTTTCGTTTTGTTTTGGTTTGGTTTTTGTTTTTTTTTTGTTTTTGTTTTTTTTTTAACCTCTGTTACCAGGCATTTAAGAAGGATAAAATATTCCTGTTCCTAGTGTGATTTTATTTCTGGTTTAGATGTGATTAATTTACTTAAAAGGCAAACTTGTGTTGAAAGGTGAAATTACTTTAGTTGAAGTTCATTGAAGAGAGAATTTGGCCATATACATTTAATATATATTATTTTCCACTTGTAGTTATTGTTTGCTAATAAAAATATTTCTTTGTCTCTGAATAAGTGGCTGATGTGAAAGTAAGCAACTACTGCGGTGAGAAAAGACTGTAATTTAATGCCTTTGCAAAAAGTAGGAATCAGCACGAATGGAGCAATTACCTATGATATTTAACCTGATGAGTAGATACTCAGCACACCTAGAAGTGCGTCAGCCAGTGCACATGTAGTCTGGGAACAGCAACAGAACTGAGCTGCCTTTCACTTAGCTGGTTATAGGAGGACAAATGAGAGACCTCAAACTTCATTTGAAACGTTAAAGAGGATAAGGGGATGAATCTCATACCTTTTGGTAGAGGAAGACTTTGGGAAACAAGCGGGTTACAGCAGTGGCAGTGGTGTGGAATGTAGGGTGCGCATTGTGCTGAGTTAGTTTTACTGTCACGAGAACAATTTGTTCTTCCCAACCTTGCATTTTATTTGGGGATTTTTAATCTGTTAAAGATAAGTTGTTCTTGCTGATGTTTTGAAACAAGCTGTTATCGTAGTACTTTATTTTCCAAGAACTTAGTTGTCTGTCTTCTTTAGTAAATGCTCAGGTCTTGTAAAAGTCTTCAATATTTGCCATTTCTTCTTTCTCCATAGTTACTTGGATGTAGTGGCTGTCTGCAGAAAAAGCTAACAGCCATACCTGCTACCTACTAGTAGCTTAGTTTTCTTACTAAGCAAGTGCTCACTGTTAGTTTTGATACCAAGAAACATGAGTTATTTTTCTGCTGATTATATATTTTAAACTGCTAGATAGGTTTGTCCAAATAATTTGCTATTGCTTCACAACTGCATAATAGACTGATCTGAATGGCCATATTCTTGCTGTTCCCATAAGGTATATAACAATTATTTGTACTGAACTCATGGTATGTAAGTTCAAAGCATATTTGACTAATTTACATAGGTTACTTGCATTTAGAATCATAGAATCATAGAATGGTTTGGATTGGAAGGCACCTTCAAAGGTCATCTAGTCCAACCCCCCTGCAAGGAGCAGAGACATCTTTGATTAGATCAGGTTGCTCAGAGCTTCATCCAACCTGGCCTTGAACATTTCCAGTTTTAACTGTCACAAGATGTTTCGTAATCATTAGATTAAAAACTACTTGTGCAATTACTTTTTTTTTTAATACCTACTTTAAGTGGTGCTTTGCAAAGAAGCTGTGTGTTACTCCTTGCTTGCTTCCTGGAAATCTTCAAAACATGGAGATAGAAGGCTTCTTTCTGGTTTCAGGACTTCCAGAATTTTTTAGATTCCTTCAAGTCCCAGTCTGAATTTGCTGAGATGTTTTCTGTTCATTTTTTTTTTTTTTATTTCTTAGAACAACTGCTACTCCTTCTCTGCAGTACCAAGTTTCTGACTACAAAAGCAGATGTTATTTAAATTGTTGGCCTTATAAAATTATGCATTGTTGAATTGCTCTGTAAAGTTCTTAAGGTTCCACATTAGTTTTATTACTCCTCATGACTTACTATTGGTGATTTTCTTATATGTGGATTTTAGAGTTACTGAGTACAAGTTTTAAAATTGTGAAGACCTTATAAAGCTTGGAATCATTGCAGTCAATGACAAAATCACTGTTCTCAAAACTCGTAAACAGTGACTTGCAGCGCAACAGCTGATGTAATACTGGGTGTGTATAAATAAATTGCTCATTTCCTGGCAAATATTCTGATATCTCTGTCTTGCCTTCTTTGCTGTTGGATTTCCTCAAGATGGTTACAGCTTTTTGTTTTTAAAATTCTCCTTCCATTCTGATTTCTGTAAGGAGCCTGCATAACAGTCATGTATCCATATAATCTCATACAAATATTTCTGGCAGTTGTGTAGCCTAGTCACAGTATATGCTGGAGTTCAGGAGTGGTGTCCAGAAAATTTATAAACAATATCACAGTTGTTATGGGTAATCATATGGTCTCTAAGACAACAAGAGACTATTTCATCATGTAGCTTTACCACCTGTGTATTGCAAGCCATTTTCAATTTTCAATAAAATCCAGAAAAAGGCAACGGTACAGCTTGTGTGTGACCTCTCTTGTCTGGACACCAATACTGGAGTAATTATATAATAATTTTTTTTTAAATTGCCTTTAGTGAAAGTTTTTGGAGTGGCAGGGTCCTGTCCAGGTACTTTTTGCAGGTACTTTTTGAATCCCAAATAGTGGTCTTTTTTTATCTTCTTTCTTTTTTTTTTTTTTTTCCCTCCTTTACACTAAAGAGCAGAGTATAGCTATAGCTTGATCTGGACTCCAAGGAGAACTCTACTGCTTCCACTTTCCTCCATATTGTGCTTGTTCAAGGTACTTAATCCACAAGTGTGCAGTTGTTCTAGTGTTTCTCTGACTGGCTGGATTTTGTACGTATGGTCCATAAGACAGCATAGAAGCCTCGCACCATTGGAAACAGGATCTGGAAATAAGCTGTGGCCATCAGACCTATTCACACAGTCCTCTTCAGATACTTGAACCTGTGTGTGGGGACAGTCTGTAGATTAGATTGGGACCAGTTCTCTTCTTGGCCTGTACTTTCTCCTTACTATCTCCCTTTGGTAGGAGAAGGGTTATCGATCACCTGTAAGTCTTGTCCATCTATTGGGAGCTGTGGTTACAGCTTGAGCAGTTCATTAGCTTTGACCCTTGGAAGAGGCTATGCGTAAGGGAGCATGAGCTGATGAATTGTCCTGACAAGTAGCCAACAGCCTGCGATTGATCATGTCTCCCTGAAACTGAGTGTGCGATTAGACAGCACTTGAAGCAATCTGTTCCTGCCTCCCACTGGAATCTCAGATCATCCTGCATTTTGATTAGAATGGCTGAAGCCTCCTTTCAATGCCAAAAAGGAGGAATGTAACTCAGAGAAATGTTAGAAGTAACATCTCAGTTGATAAAGGCAGACTGTGTTGATCTCTGGTGTGAGTCCTGTTCCTTCTTTTTTGATCCTCATGGCTACAGTCTGATGTTCCCACACAGATTTTTGTGAGACTTCTGCTAATTTCTTTAGTTGCAAATGTACGTTCTCTTTTTAGTAGAATTGTAAGGGCTAAGCAAAAAATATACAGGTAATTTCATGTTCTATTACTGTCTCAATGTGCTCCTATTGGGAACTTTTTTAATTAAATCTAAGATGAAGCTGATAAGGATTTGACCAAAACATTATTTGATATTATCATAATATTCTTTATTACAGTAGTTTCTTTCTCTGTATCTGAAGCTTTTCTGTGTAACTAATTCTAATAACATTTTAATAACATTAATCATTGAATGCTTCTGAAAATTAGATTTAAATTATCTCTTAACATCTTTGATAAGAGAGCAAAAGAGCCTAGAAAAGGTTGCTAAATGCCCCTGAGCTTTTATATATTTGTATATCTATATATGAAAAGGACCATGGTAATGCTGATGATGTATTTACCAGGAACACAATGGAACTGATGATAAAATCATGCCTAGATACAAAGAAGAAAGAGAGCAAGGAAGACTTAGCCTCAATGGAAGAGAATCAGGTTAAGGAACACTTAAACTGAACATACTTAAGTCCATGGAGCCCGACAGAATGAACCCACGAACTGCTGAGGACGTTGGCTGGAGGAAGCTGCAAGACCACTCCTGAATGTCTTTGAAAGGTCATGGTGATGAGGAGAGGTTCCTGATGATCAGAAGAAAGCAAATGTCACTCTTGTCTTCCAGAAGGGCAAGGATCTGGGTAACAGGAGGCCAGTTAGCCTCCTCTCAGTCCACAAGAAGGTGATGGAAGAACTAATCTCGGAAACAATTTCCAGACATGTAAAGGACAAGAAAGTTATTAGGACTAGTCAACATGGATTTACAAAGGGGAAATCATGCTTAAGCAGCCTTGTAGCCTGCTACAACGAGGTGACCAGCTTGCTAAATGAGGGAAGAGTAATGGATGTTTATCTCAACTTTAGTAAGATTCTTGATGCTGTCTCCTATGAGATCCTCATAGACAACCTGACAAATTATGGGTTAGATATGTGGTAAGTGAGGTGGATTGAAAACTGGCTGAACTGCTATGAATTTTTATTATCTGGCCTTGAGTGTCTTAAATGATACATTCTTGCTTTGTGTGTTTACCCTATGTTTTACAAGAGACAGGAATGAAGTGGAGTGTGGTCTGAGGAGAAAAGTTCTTTTGCAAAAGCCTTAGTTGTTTCCAAGCCAGAACTGCATGTATTTTGATAGTTGTTCACTGGATGAAGACAGAGGGAATTAAACATTATGTTCTAAACCGGGGAAATCTTCATAGAAGTTTGTTTGGATCATTTTGACCTTTGGCAACCTGCAAGGTCAATACTCAAAATGTTTAGTTTGATGATTTTAAGTATTATTTTACAGAAAACCAGCTACTACACTAAATTTCTTTATCACGGTGTTAAGAGAAAGATAACAAAAATTTCACAACTGGACAAACATGCTGTTGTCATAATGTCAATAAAGCAGAGCAAGCATAAAATGTATGCTGTAAATACAGCATGTAGGGGACATCCTAGTGACTAAATGGAATTTTTCCTGTGTTTATAGATAAGGAAAAGAGAAGATGAATGAAAAAGAAAGGTGAACTTGGTGCTCACCTAATCAGGTGGATAAGAAAGTTCGTTTTGCATTTCTTGTTTATAAACTGATCATTATTGACGGTTTTATTGTTGAAAACAAACATTTTTGTTTGTTTGTTTTTTTCAAACAAAAACAGTAGCAAAATCACTTCCTCCCTTAAAAGCTGCAAACCACTAAACAAATATATCCTTATCTATGGAAGATTTTTTCTTCCCTTTTTAGTGGTCCCCCAGCACAACTAGAGGGGACTACATCTTGAGGCTGCCAGCCTGTAAACTGTTTGCAGGAGCATCTGTCATTTACTGTGTTTGTCCAGCCTATTAGTATTATGGGACTCAGACTAATGTAAAACTTAAAATCCTACATGTCTTTACAAGGATATTTGTCGAAAGTAACAATCAGGATTGTGGCTTTTCTGGTCTGTGATACACTCTGAATACCAAATTGCGACAACAAAGCAGTAGAAAATCAGAATCCAGATGGTGGCTAAATGCCACTAAGCGATAGTGCTGTTTGTTCTTGGCTTTCTTCAAATGGATCATGATGGAAAATAAAAAAAAAAAGAAAAAAAATCTCATAATCACAAGATTTGCTGAGGAGCATGTGAAGATTTATCTCGGCCTCCTCTCAGATTTATAGAATTTAAGTGGAATTTTTGATGTAGGATGTTATAATCAGCTAGGAGCTGCAAGAAACAGTATTCTTCATATGGAACCTGCAGTACTTGCTCCCCATTCTTGGTCTTCATCCTCAGGATTCTTTTGGTCTTGCTTAGTACCAGGCCATTCTGTGGGAGGACAGAAAGGACATCAGCTAACCTTGGACAGAGGAACTTTTCTTTTTATTTTTTTTTCTTTTGTTTAAAAAAATTTTCTCCTTTTTAAGCTAATGGGCCATCCAATCATTCATTCTTTTGCTGGCAATGCATTTTGAAGAAAGCTGCCTAAAGCCTTTAACGGCATACTTCTGTTTTTATGTGACGTGTATAAAGGTGTATTCCTATATAGAAAGATTTTAGAGAGTAAATGGTATAAGCATTTATAGCATTTAAGATTTATCTGAGAGATATGTTTCAGTTAGATTTCTCTTCAGATTAATTTAGAAAGGAATTTATAACAAACAGTAATTTGACCAAAACCAGACATCCTAAGTTTTAATAGCAAACCATTCATCTCCATTAAATGTATTTGTTGAGCAACTTCTTCCACCATTGGTTGTTTTTAAGGCAATATGTAAGTGTGCTGGTACAAATGGTAGATGACATCATTCAGCCAGCTATTGTATTTAACTTGTCCAATTACTAGAAAGCTAAAATACAAACACTCCCTGGCGCTCCCTGCCATTTTATAATCTTAGCTTTGAAAGATTGTGCTACCAAGATCTCAAGGCACTTTTTTAATGCACTTTTTTTTTGTGTACTGATTTTAATATTCATCTGGCTATGTACTGCCCTGCAGGAGAGAACACTGGCCTGTGCCTGAAGTCTTTACTTTTAGCTTCACCATTTTATCTTCATTGTAGAAGATAAAAACTCTCTCTTTCTCCATCTTTCTCCTCCCCCGCACCCCCCTTAGCTTGATGATGCATTGAGTAACAGTTGGCAGCTTTGTTAGTTGTTTTGAAGGCTAGAAAAACCCTTTTTGTACCTTAGAGACTAAATGCTGCTTGGGAAATAAGTGATGTATGCTTTGTCAGTTTATTGGCTGCTTTCTCAAATGCTTTCTTGGAAAATCCCTGTAGTCCTCATGCATTTCTTCCCACCATTCCCTTCCCCTACTTTCATACTACAGAAGATACCTCCAGTTTTTCTATTGTCATGTTGCTTGAAGAGCTTTTGTCTTTTCACATCCAAATGTTGTTCCCAGAGGGCCATCTAGAAATTGTTCACCCTGACTCATGTGAAACTGAGCTAAATCTCTGCTGATCAAAAGAGTTTTAAACTGTTTTTCTGAGAAAACAATGTCTGACACTGTAATTTCCACTTGAAAACAGCTAACATCTGTGGAAAGTGCATAACCAATGCCTGAGGAATTTCTGCAAATTAAAATCCATGTCATGTTTGACTTTTTTTCAGCTCTTCTGTAGAAGAAAAGGAGGGGGAGGAAGGGAGAAGCCTCTGACCCAAGACTGAGCTAATTTTGGTTTCTGTGTACACTGACAGTATCAACAGGTGGCCTTTCTCCCTTTCTGCTGTTTTTCCTTTTTTTGGGGGACCACTCTACACTTGCTGCATATGTTCCCTTGTCAATGGTTCACTGTGGGTGAGGCAATATCTTAAACTGAGTGATTGAGTTAAGAATTAGTTGATTCAGTAGAATAATTCCATGTATGTACTGCTCACATATCATTTAATGATCCCACTGGCACTGTGGGGTTTTCCCCTTAACTGCTTTGACTCATTTTATAAATTGAAGGCAAATTTTTAGGGGAGATGACAGAACATTTTGCTGTTACAGGAAAGGCTTGTTACAAGAGGTATGCTTTTATATGTGTATAGTAGATTACAAGGTTTATTTCCATCTACTAAATGATTTGGTACAGTAGCAAAGCTGATGTGCATAATGCTAGTCTGTAACATAGAATCATAGAATAGTTAGAGTTGGAAGGCATCTTTAAAGGTCATCTAGTCCAACCCCCCTGCAAGGAGCAGGGACATCTCCAACCAGATCAGGTTGCTCAGAGCCTCATCCAACCTGGCCTTAAACGTTTCCAGGGATGGGGCTTCCACCACTTCTCTGGGCAACCTGTGCCAGTGTTCTACCACCCTCACTGTAAAAATTTTTTTCCTAATATCTAATCTGAATCTACCTCCCTCTATTTTAAAACCATTACCCCTAGTCCTGTCATAACAGGCCCTACTGAAGAGTTTCTCCCCAACTTTCTTATAAGCCTCCTTTAGATACTGGAAGGCTGCTATCAGGTCTCCCCGGAGCCTTCTCTTCTCCAGGCTGAACAGCCCCAACTCTCTCAGCCTCTCTCCTCATAAGAGAGGTGCTCCAGCCCTCTGATCATCTTTGTGGCCCTCCTCTGGACCTTCTCCAACTGGTCCATGTCCTTCTTATGTTGGGGGCTCCAGAACTGGACACAGTACTCCAGGTGGGGTCTCACCAGGGCAGAGTAGAGGGGGAGAATCACCTCCCTTGACCTGCTGGCCACACTCCTCTTGATGCAGCCCAGGATGTGGTTGGCCTTCTGGGCTGCAAGAACACATTGCCGGCTCATGTTGAGCTTCTTGTCCACCAGCACTCCCAAATCCTTCTCCTCAGGGCTGCTCTCCATCCGTTCTCTGCCCAGCCTATATTTGTGCCTGGGATTGCCACGACCCACGTGCAGGACCTTGTATTTGGCCTGGTTGAACTTCATGAGGTTGGCACGGGCCCACCTCTCCAGCCTGTCAAGGTCCCTCTGAATGGTATCCCTTCCCTCCAGAGTGTTGACTGCCCCACACAGCTTGGTATTGTCGGTGAACTTGCTGAGGGTGAACTCTATCCCATTGTCCATGTTGCCGACAAAGATGTTAAACAGGGCCCGTCCCAATACCAACTCCTGAGGAATGCCACTTGTCACTGGTCTCCACTTGGACATTGAGCCATTGACCACAACTCTTTGAGTGTGGCCATCCAGCCACAGGAACTGCAGACAGGTGTCAACACAGTAAAGCATACATGATGCTCAGAGTTCTCATTAACCTAGTCTACTGTGTTACCAAGGATTAATGGTTTGGAAGATCAAGTCTCTTCTCTTGGAGAATATCCTTACATTTTATGACTTAGTCAAACTGGCAGAATACTGATCTTGACCTAATAATGTATTTGTCTTGTGACTAAACAGGAATTCATAGTTGAGGGTTGTCTGGCACTTTGTACTTAATTCAAGAATGCTCCAAAACTTGTTTTACTCTGTTCAGTCAGCTTCTCTCACCTGAAAATACAGAAAAAGTAATTTTGAGGGAAGAGCTTTTGAAATGAGCTGTGAGTTTGGGTGCATGTTTCTGTCTGTTTACCTATGTTTGGCATAACAGAAACATAGATGCTGATATTATTTGATAAATAGTAGTATCAACTGTTAAAAGAAAAACCTGTAAAGAAGAAGCAACTTCCAAAATGTACTGTCACACCTTGCTATACTCCAAATTGTGCCCATGCCTCTGTAGCAGTTCTCAGGTTTTACAGAGACAAAAACTGTTAAGTCTAAACTTGGTGTCTTCACTGATTCTCTGAGATGAATATTATAAATATCTTGCATTGTGCAATCTAATGCAGGACCTTTTCATTTAGGGGAAGAGAGGCTTCTGAATTTCCTTAGCTGTTAATGGTATTTTAAATTTAGGAATTACAGAAAAGATTGTGTTCTCCAGAGCTATTTTTGCTTTTCACGTTAGGTAATACACTGTTTTCTTTTTTATGTATATACATTCATACTTATTTGAGGTCAGGAGAATGCCTGGAAAGAGAATCTCCTGACTGTCCTCACCTGGGGTTTTTTTTTGATGTCATGGAGATGTCTTGGATAGCACAAACTGGACTATTTTCAGATGGAACTGATTTGGAAGATAAGGTTCACGTGTGCATGCAACCCACTGCAGCCACTGGTGCATTTGGTCCATGGGACCAGGTTAAGACTAGTATTAAGTTATTCCCTGTCTCTCTTGAAATACATAAAGCAGGGGTGTTGGGCCTGATGTACTGTTTGGCTGTACAAAGCTATTTCTTCTGGGCTGCAGTGTTTGCTAAAGCTAAGCACAGTTCTTGACATTAAAGAAATCTTCCAACAGACATTTGAGAGCTACCTGCCGGAAATGTGCAGTGGCTGTTCATTTTTGAAGTGAAACCTAACCCCTTTCCTATGCAGATAATGTGCTTTGTCATTAAGCAGACCATAAAATTTTAGAGTTGTTTTGGTTAGACTTGGAGTTTTAAAATACTTGCTGTGAGATTCACATGCAAATAATTTTGTTTCAAAGACAGAACGTCTGCACTTAGATTTTTATTTTTTTTTATTTAATCCTGGGTTTAGTTTGCTTCAAATAAATTGCATGTGCACTGTTATTTTAATCATCATATAATATTCCTTCCTTTTTTTCTGTCCCTGGCTACTGAGGATAATTATGACAACTAAAGATATGTACAAATAATTTTTAATAATTTTGCTGTGTATTTTAGAATAATGTAGTTCTCTTTATCATTAGCCAGCTTAAAATGAAGTGTACACTTTATAGTGTTTTTTATAGGTTTAAATTCTGTGCACAGTAGTGACAACCAACCACAATTGAAGGTTATTCACAGTATTCTGAACTAGACAAGCCTGCTGATGTTGATCGTAAACTAATATAGCCAAATTCAGCCAAAAAGTTTCTGGAAGATGTGTTTTAGGCCGAAATGACTCATAAGGAGAGGGGAACAAACATGAATTATTTCCCTCCTGTCTTTGCATACGTTCATAAAATCTCTGCATCCTAGCCAAAGAAATAATTTTCTTATGCCAAGAAAAAAGTATCCTTTAATAAAACTAAGAATCTGGTTGTCTTCCTACATCTAACGTTGAGATGACTTCGCTGCTCTTCACAAGTTTTGTTTTGCTTTTAATATTCGCTCTAGTTATTTCCAGGGCTTCCCCTGGCTTTCTGTCAGAATGTTTGAATGATTGATGCAGGGAAAGGGAGGGGAGAGGGACATAGGCACAGCTTTAGGCTGCACCTGCTGTCCCTGGAGCGGGTCAGATTCTGTACTGAGTTGCATTTAATTCAGTGCCCCAATTATAGTGAAGTAAAACTTAAACTTTGAGTTATACTTTGATGTTTTCTTTTTTGCTGTGATGAATTGAGCTGACAGCCATGGAGAGAATCAATTTTTCTATTTTAAGTCAAAGAACAAATAGCCTTGTATGCTTTTTTTTTTTTTCGCATTGCCTTGATACAAGGGGTAACATATTTATCCAAAGACTAGTTTAGTCTTCATCTCTATTCCATCCTTGGAGCTTATGCTGGGAGGACATCATGAAACAGAGAGAGAGAAAAAAAACCAACAACCCAACAAAAAAAATACCCCAAAACAACAGAACTTGCAGGTTTTGGTAGTAGCTGCTTGCACTCTGTGGCTGTAGTGCACCCCACGGGGGAGTAATTTGGTTAGTGGCACCTAACCAAACTGGTTAAGACTTTCTGAGAGGCATGGATTATTTTGTGTAGGGCAGCACCATACAAGTACAACCTTACCCCTCTCGAAACCTTGTTCTCCTGATGCTGCAGTGTGCTTACCAGTCTCCTTGGGAGCCAGCTCCTGCAGCTCTGCAGTGCGCTCCGTGAACGTTTCCCAGCTGGAAATTTGGTGTAAAAAGCTGGCAGATGATTAATAGTCATCCCTACAGTTTTGAAGCACAGTCATATTTGTTGAAATAAAAATGCTGTATCCCAGCCCCAGCTACTTCACTGACCTGCTGCCTTACCGTGTCCAAAGACTTTCTGCGTAATTAATTACTCCGTTGATTAGACAGGTTGTTTCAGGCTTAAGAAAGTTAGAAGGCGCTCGGGTGGCTAAAAATTGTCTCGAGGATACACCCTAGCGTCGAAAAGCGGCATCGCTGATGGGGGGTGCTGGGAGTGCTTGGGGCAGGGGGCGGGTGGGAATTGGGAAATTCTGTAAAGAGCAGCTATAGAGCAATCCGGAGTTACAGGGCTAGGGCACAGAAACATTGTGTGTAGGCTGAGAAATAGGGAAGCATGTTGCATCTCTTTGAGGTGATTTAGAGGAGGAAGTCAGATGTACTTGATTAGGATGTGACAGAGTGGTAAGGGAGGGGTACCATTCTTCATGGCATAGCAGTTTATCCTGTGACAATAATCTGAAATGAACTAAATCTGTATCAGAGAAATGTGATGTGCTCATGTGGTGGTCATTCCAGTATAACTTCACAAACATCAGAGCAGTCAATCATTAGTACTTCATTATTATCTTCAGAGGTGGGTGATGCTGCTAATCTGTGCTAAAGACAGACATCTCTTCTTCACAGTAAAATTGCCATTGGCATCAACCATTGTTCTAAATGTAAAAACAGACATTTTGTATCCTGTCCTAGTGTGTAGTAATAGGCTCCAGACTTCACATCTGAGTTTGCTGATCTGGGCTATGATCTTACGTTATCTTCACAATTCAGAGCCTAGTGTGGAGAGAGACTGAAAGAGACTGCGAGAGGCTGACTCGTGCAGTGGAAGATTGAAAGACTGAGACTCAGTACGGTGTGGATTATGAAACCCATGTTCCAAAGCAATCTAGCTAAGATAGAACTGGTGCTTAAAGTTTTTGCTCACACTTTAAGCATGTTTAGAGTAATTAAGTTATAATCTAGAATAATTTAGTCTATCCTAAATTCATTCTAATCCCAGGAAAATCAATGCATACTACGATTTATTATTTTTTTTTATTCATGCAGTTACTGTGTTGGAGACTCTTTACTGTCACATGCCTTTCTGTGTTTTGATCTTTCTTTGTTTCTGCCTGCATTTCAGCTTAGTCAGATTCTGTTTAAGCAGACAGCGACAAGTATTTAGAAATAGGATGGCAGGAGAGGCATGGACAGAACATGCTTGGAAGGAATGTTGCAGAGTAATCCAGTAATAAAGAGCTTGTATTTGTGTTAATTATCTCCAGTGGCACGAGTGTGTTGATAGTAGAAAAGATGAAGATCGTTTTCTTCACTGACACCAGTGTCTTCACTACTAAGTAATTTCATAGTGCTTCAAAGGACAGGGTAGGTTTTTGTCATAGGAGCTCTATGAGGTTAGGCAGATTGATTTCTGTTAAGATGTAACAATGAAGGGGAAGCCTTCAGACGAGGAACCCTTTGAAGAAATATTAAATGTATTGAGTACTTGCTCAAAGAAGCTGGTTTCTTGATAGTATTTTAAAATATATATTGTAGCACATATAGTGTATCTTATGGAGTGTACACCTATTTAAGTGGTTCATAGAGAGTGTGATCCAACTAGTTGGGTAAGTAAGTGGTTGGATGCTTGGGCTCAGAGAACGTAGTTAATGGATCATATGTTACCTGGATGATGCTTATCTTAGGACCTATCCTTTTAACCTCTTTGTCAGCAACCTGGAGAAGGTGACAGAGTGAACTCTTGTCAGATTTTCAGGTGACAGAAAATTGGGATGATCGTTTGATATTATTGAGGGCAGGGCTGCCATTCAGAGGGATGTAGGCAGTCTGGAGGAATGGGCTGACAGGAACCTCTTGAGATTCAGCAAGGACAACTGTAAAGTCCTGTATCTGGGTGGGAGTAATCCCTGCAAAGATACAGGCTGGGGACTGACTAGTTGGGCTGCAGTTCTGCTGGAAAGGACTTGGGCATCTTGGTGGAGAACAAGCTGCACAGGAGCCAGCAGTGGGCCCTAGCAGCAAGGCCAGTGTCCTGGGCTGTAAGAACAGGAGCATGCCCAGTAGATTGAGGGGAGTAATTATCTCCTACTACTCACCACTTGTTGGACCACATATCGATATAGTGTGCAGTGTTGCTCTCTCACCCCGCCTGCAAATACAGGACAGACATCAATAAAGTGAAGCAAGTTCCGTGAAGGGCAACCAAGATGGTCAGGGTCTGGAGCACTTGCCCTGTGAAGACAGGCTGAGGGAATGGGACTTGTTCAGTCAGGAGAAGAGGTGGCTTCAGGGGACCTAACAGCAGCCCTCCCAGTGCTTCCAAGAAGGCTGCCAGGAAGACAGACCTACGCTCCTCACAGTGTTGCGTAGCGGGAGCATGAGAGAAAATGGGCACAAGTTGAAAGAAAGGAGGTTTAGACTGGTTATAAGGGAAAACTGTTTTCCCCATGAGGATGGACGGGCAGTGGAGCAGGAGCCTAGTGAGACTGTTCAGTCTTCCTTGGATGGAGTCTTTTAAGACCTGACTATTAAGAAATAATTAAAAAAAGACGAAGTAAGCACCAAATCAAATAATGCAAAATATTGAGATTGGGGAGGAGTTGCAGAGTTGAAAACTTGGAATGGCACTGATTCTCCATATGGTAAGCCGTGTTAATGTTGTCAAAACAGCTGAAGTGAGCATACTAGGTTATTTGAGTTACAAAGGGAACAATAAGATAAGTTAATAAATTTATAGGGAAGCTAAATAAATGCATTTGTTGCCTCTCTACATGTCATGCAGAACTTTGGTGAAATGCACAGCCTGTTAGTAAAGATGAGTCACTGTCTGAAATTACAAATGTCAGATGGGTGATTGCTGGAACAGTTTGATGAACTATGTAACAAAATGTCACAAGAAACAGTGCTCTGTCCATCCTTTTGACTGATTTTATTCCTTTTGCTTTGTGTCTGATCTCATTCATTTGGAGATCTGGAAGTCAGTTTGGGATCAGGATACTAGAATGCACTGACGTGGTCTGTCATTTTTACACTATCAAATGAGACATGTCTTACCCTTTGACTAACAGGTTAGCATATGAACCTGTATTTTTGATAGCTTGAGAGTTCAAATGTCAAAGAAAGAGTGAGGGAGTGGGAAAGAAAAAGTAATGGCAGACTCTCCAAAAGTAGCGTTAAGAGTTTCCTTTTTAAGCAACACATCTGAAAGAATGTTCTTTGGCATCTCTCTTTTCCTGAAGGCCTTTAGAGGAGATCCGTGACATTTACAAGAAAAAGAGTCCAATAACTGAGTCACACGCAAGAGAATGACAATTACAATTAACATTTATGTAGCATATTTTATGAAAGGAGCACTTCTCAAATAATTGACAGCACTGGTGAAAGGTACAGTACCAACCAAAAATGCTGTGAAAAAAGACCAACCAACTGTACTGCAAGTGAGTCCTTACTCTTAGAGAGCTCAGTATGGCATTATTGTCCTTTTCAGAGTGAAGACAGGATTTTGTTTTATAAGGTTGTGCTTTACACACTCTTCCTACTTAAAATTAGAACAGTAAGGAATTGAGTCACTTTGGCTTTTGCTTGTCAAAATAATTAGGAATGACAGGTGAATTGGAACTGAGCCCAAATTGCAACAAAAGCATATTCCTATTTGGAAACAAAATGTAAAATCCTGTCTCCTGCTCTCCCCCCCACCCCCCTTCCCCTCATCTTTTTATTTTCCTTCCCATACTCTTGTTTTCACTGTACTTGCTGGTCTGGGAACTATTAAAATAGAACTAGAAAAGCTCTGTTCTGCTCCCAGACTAGCTGTGATACCATCTTGTTGGAATCTCTGTTTTTGAGATCTACCCCAGAGAGACTCAGTTGAAGTTGAGGTAAACAAGTAAAATTTTGAATACTTGACTTTGTTACTTAAGGGTTAATTTGGTGCTGAAGAGGAGGAGTTGTTAGGGGATCAGAGGTTTTGACTTTTCCTTAACAAATTTGATCTGTTTGAGACTTTTAATAACTGCACTTAACTTGTTTTTCTTGCATTTATGCTAAAGATACAGTTAACACGAAACTGTAATTGACTGAATCTTCTTTGCTTAATCTTTCCTTCTGAGGGGTCAAAGGATGGGTAATATAATTCCACATTTGTGTGGATGACAGAAACCCGAAGAACTTCTGGGTTAGATATTTCTGCTGTGGAGTGTGACATACAGTTTTTATTTCTGTGCAATGAAACCAAATGCTGTCTGTTTAAATGGAGATTGTGGAGCAGCCCTCCAACAAGAGGAGAAATCTGATATGGAAGCATCCAGTAGTGCAGGATAATGCTTGAAGTCCCAGGAGCTCCCTTCTGTTCCCATGTTTGGTTTTTCACTGCAGCAGCCAGCCTCCAGTAAACAGTAGAAGGATTTAGGAAAGAGGAAAGCAGAAGCTGATGTGTTTTTTTCATTTTTCATATAACAGAGATTTCCTAGGAAAGGGAAGTCATGTAAGAAAATGAGTGGACCAAATCACTGATCACGGTGAACACTGATGCAGCTGCAGGAAGCATATTGGAAAAGTACAAGAGAATATTATATTATTGATTTTGGGGCTCTCAGAATATATCAGACAGAAATTTACACTTGCATCTGCTTATCGAATCATAATTGCCCCTAATGAACCACATACTTGATAAGACAGAAGGAAATGCACCATGACGTAGATTTTTGAACTCCAGGCTGACCAGAGCTGTTTTCTACAGGAATGATTGGAGGGAAAGGGATCTGGATAGTCTACCAGGCTTTCAGGGGGAAGGTTAAATGTCTCTATGTCATACCAAACAAAGAAGTGTTTGAATAATGCACAGGAGGAAGACGAAAGGTGTAACTGGCAGCAGAGAAGCAAGTGGTTGTGAAAGCAGGAATGGAAATATATTTATCTCTGAGAAAGAGGGTAAAACACAGTTTGTTAGGCAGCTAGATAAGTAATATCTTTCACTGAGATTTTCCTGACTAGAAATTGGCCTTCGTATGTTTTGTTGAAAGATGTTGTGTGATCTTTAAAAGGATAGTGAATTTGCCATAAGACAAGCCAGTAGAGTCCACTTTACAATAATACAAAGACAACTGTGTGACCAAGATGCAATATTTCCCATTACTTCTCCTGAGAGACTACTCTGTCAAATGATTGAGTTCTTATTTTTAATTTTGAAGAGTTAAAAATAGAATGTGCTTTCTGGAGCATTTTTGAAAATAATATTTCAATCAGGAAAAAAAAAAAAGAGGGAATGACGGCACATTTGTTCTGTGTATCCAGCTTTCTGTCATGAGAAACTCTTTTGCCATCAGGTGTGGTCAGTGTTTTGAGAGACCCCTGCCCAACTATATGGCCTTTTAAACATCTTTCAATCTCATCCAAACCGTACCTGTTGCATTTATCTGTTCATAGTGTTCATATTCGGGATCAGAATCCTCCCAAAGATCCTTGAGGTAATAGCATTTGGGGATTTTTTGAGATCTATGATATCGACTTCTAACTTGCTATTCCCAGGTATGAGTTAGTGAATCAGAAAAAGGTTTCCTTATGTCAGAATTAAGAGGGTGTGACCAGGCTGGAAAACATTTCCATTGTCGGACTGTTTTTGTTATAGCTGTGTGCTCTCCATACTGGTTAGAAGAGCTTGAAATTCCTTAGGTTTGTCTCTAGGACCATTATTGTTAGCTTCTGTTTTAAAGTTCTTCCTGAAGTATGGAGTACTTGGGGTCTTTTAAATACAGCACTGATCTGATTTCTTAAGAAATGCTCCTGTATGCTGTAATACATGACCTTTATATTTTAAATTACTTTGTTTCTAGCCAGCTCAGGCACTAATGCTGTGATTTTTCTCTGCTTATAGAACACTGTGTGAAAGTAGGACAATGTCAGGTCCAGGCAAGGAGGGGTTGGGAATAGACCGAGCGTACTGAAATGCCTTACGTATTGAAAGCAATGGATATGTTTGGGTTTGGGTTTGGTGGTTGTTGTTGTTGTTTTTTGGGGGGACTGATTTGGTTTTGGGTTTTTTTTTTGGTTTGGGTTTTTCTTGTTTGGTTTTGGGTGTTTTTTAGGGAGAGAGAGATATTACTACTTAGTTGAATAGATTTAGTCTTTTGGGATGTTTTCCAAATACCAAGACTAATTCTTCCTTATTCCTTTTTCTTCTGCTTCACCCTTTCCTTCACACCTTCTCAGCTGTGAGTAGGATCAAATTCTGTGCTTAGATGGCTCATTGTAAACATTGAGTGAAACAGCTTTAAATGCAATAATGGAATTTCTTTTTCATTTACAGTTATGTAACTGGTGAGAGGATCTAGCCCCAGGAAGGAGATGCATTGCCTTTCTGCTTTCAGTGTGTGTTGGGCAAATTGACTCACCAGACATGTATGAAAGGGGGAAAATATAAAATATTTTAAATTGCCAAAAGCAGATACAAGTGAAAAAATGACATTGAGTTTTCCCAAACACAGATCTTCTGCTGAATAAATATTTCTCATACCTGCTTATAATGTCATATCAAATGAAATTAGTATTTATTTTGCCTGGATAAAAACCACATCTAGCCCGAATTAATTTCAAGCAAACTCTTGAGATTGCAAAGTACTGAATTTGATATATCAAACAGTTTTCTGAGTACTGCGTATGTTATTTTTGCATTTTAAGTCTATATTTCTTGGATAAAACAGTGAAAATGTCTCTCAGACCAGTTTTCAGTTAATAGGATTTTTGATACTCCTGGTTTTATTTGCGTGAAATGTGAGTGATGAAATGATAATCTCTTATCCTGAGTGGTGGAAAGACCTTGCAATAAACCACAAAAGATTATTGTAGGGGGAGCTTGATAATATTTTTTTTTTCTTATGCTAATTCTCCTTTTCCAGTGGGAGTGAGTGATGTCATCCTGTCTCCTCCCACTGTGTAAACTAAGCTTGTGTCAAAGTGTTGCTGCCTCTTGTCACAGAGAGAACAGTTCACTTAAATGCAGCTGCAGCACCTTTATGTGATACCTGTCAGAATCATTCCCATTGCGAGGTTGGGCTTGTGACCATGATGTCAAGATTGGTATTTCTCCTTTTCTGTGGATATATTGCACTAAAGCTGGGAAATGCTCAGAAATTGCCAAGAGGCAAGTAGCTATGACAACTTTCTGGGGTTTTGTTTGTTTTTCTGTTGTGGGGCTTTTTGTCTTTTAATGCTTGTGTTTTGCCATGGAAATTAGCTTTCAACATATTAGTGATTAAATAGAATAAAAAAGGTGAAAGAATATCAGTCAACAGGGCAAGGTCCAGGTACAAGAGAGTAACTTTAAAGCTCTTAAAATAAGCTTAAATGTTTTCATGGTACCTTGTGACTCTAGTGAGACATACCATGAAACAAACTAACTGTATTTAATGATTTTGTAATGATTTAAAGAGCACTGTGCAGGTTTGTTTTTTAAGATCTTAAAGAAAATGTGACTAAGAAGCACCCTGTGTTGTTGGTGGAAGATTTCAGTTCTGTCTTGAAAGAACTTTTATGCTTTCCCTTTATATCCATCCTTAAGAATTCAGTACGAATTCACTTTTGTAGGTCAGGTTGTATGCGTTTTGAGGGAGAGAAATATGGTTTATTAAAATTTCCACTAGAAGGAAAAAACTTCCAAACTTGTGTGAATATTTGTTTTAACTATTCCTTTCTCCTGGAGTCTGGAAGTACAGTAGATTTGCAAAGCTGGCAAGGAGTCTCTTCACTTCCTTGCTAATATGATCTGTGTAACATTGGCATTTTACTGGTATTATATTACTGCAGGAGAACAGCCATCGCGTAAAAGGAAAAGAATATTTCTGTATCTAGATTGTAAAAAACTTTGTAGTACCTTGGCATTGAAACAGCACTTTCACAACTGTTTCTGTGCTGCACGTATTGCTCTCACTTTGTAGAAGTGCTTGCCTGAGTTCACTGTGCTTTGTAATGCATTTTACATCTGCAGCCTGCAGCAACCAGTAACATTTAGAAAGGAAGCTGTGATTTAGTTCCTTATGAGAATGTTTATTTAAGAAATCAGTACTTTGAGGGCTTCCTAGCAGATTCCCCATCTATGAAACTGAATCTCAAAGTATTTTGGGGATTTTTCACCCCCACTCCTCCTCAAGAGACTTTTAAAAAAACTTTTTTTTTCTTTTTTTTTTTTTTCCCCTGATGATGTTCTTTTGGAATTGACTTTCTTTTAAGCTCATCTTCTTGAGCCAATGTGCAGTTTTCTGCATACTGGTAATAGTGGGGCAATGTGTAGCCTGTGAGTAACAGATAGATATGCAGTTGTTGTTCAAGTCAGACAGACTGTAAGATCCTAGTTTTATCAAAACAACAATCTATAAGTAAACCATTGTAGCAGTTTTCATAGGGGAAGGTTATGTTGAACAGAGAAGAACCGTGCCTCCTTTGAGGGAAGGAACTTTTCTAGTGCTTATCTTTTTAACTGGTTTCACTGGAATTTCTGCTCACTACCTTAGAAGAGTGTTAACTGTGAAATTCAGACTATTCTCCGACTGCAGTCAGTGGGAGATTAACTCTGGGATGTATTTTTTCCTGTCCTAAAATAACATTGCAGAAGTGAAGTTCTGTTTGCTGAATGCATGAAGCTGCAGGTGGGAACTTCATTTCTTTTCAATGAAATAGCTTTTTAAGGATTCTTCCACTGCAGTGTTGAAACATCAGTCTAGTTCTTTTGTTTGCAGCTACGTCTCAGATTATTATTTAATATTTAATTATTGGACTGCATTGAAAAATCAAGTGTATTAGTACCTAGCTGTTATCTGGAAATGTTCAAAGGATTATATTTTTTTCTACAAAACTCTCTTGTTTGATAGGGAGTACAGGATTTTTTCATAAGCAAGAGTGTATTTGGATCTTAAATTACTTTTAAAATGAAGATAGACTAGAATGTCAAGGAAAATGTTATTGCTGTTCTCAAGAGTGTTCTTTGTTAAAAAATTATTTATG
Source organism: Chlamydotis macqueenii (assembly GCF_036417535.1). NCBI lineage: Eukaryota > Metazoa > Chordata > Aves > Otidiformes > Otididae > Chlamydotis > Chlamydotis macqueenii. The sequence continues at coordinate 94,407,915 of NC_141556.1, read as the reverse complement.
TAATTATTTTTTTACTTCAAGAATTAAGGTACTGCTAAAGGAATAATTTGGAAATGCTGAAACATGACTCAAGGAGTCAAAATCAGGGAAACATCAGTTATAATTTCCAGTGGAAACTTTATGCTGCTTCTGCATATACTGCATTGCAGTAGTTTCGTGTGTATAGAAAACAGGCATCTACTTATATCTGGTCCTACTGTAGTGCCTAAGTGCAGGTAAACACGTTTTCTCTTGCAGTTCTTTGTCACATTTACTGTAGCAAATGACAAGTGATGAGGCAGTTATAAGCTGTGTCATAGTTCAGACCCTTTCTACATTAAGATTTTACAGACATAAGTAAAGGCAATGAAATTGGAAAGGGAAGGTTGACGAGTATTGTGTTTTACTGTAGAGGCAAGGCCTTTTTTACAATTATGTTTGTTTTATGAGTTTCTGTTTGAGGGATCAGCTGCTAAGAAAATTCTTTAGTTAGTGCCTATGGAGACTATGTGAGGGGTCACAGAACAGCAAGGCAGGAGATGATGGTTGCCCAGAAAGGTGGTGGATGCCCCATCCCTGGAAACATTCAAGGCCAGGTTGGAGAGAGCTCTGAACAACCTCATCTGGTGGAAGATGTCCCTGCTCCTTGCAGGGGGTTTGGACTAGATGACCTTTAAAGGTCCCTTCCAACCCTAACGATTCTATGATTCTATGGATACGGATGGTCTTTTATCCCTGCCACGGTCCCTTCAACTATGTTCAGTTTCTAAAGCTTTCTTTTTAATCAGAAAGAAGAGAGACCTGGACATTTTCCACTTATTTTTCTCTTCCTTTATGCCACTATGCCAGTGCTATCCAACATATAATTAGTCAGTTCAACACTGTTGTACTTGAAATGTTTTAAAGATGGGTGGAAACAGTTGCAATGCATAGGTCTCAGAGTTATAACTTGTCATACTTTCTCTAATTTTTGTGGTTCTGCATAGCAGAAACTTTACATCCTTGAAGAATGCAGCATTGTCCCTCTCAGCAGGAATTGAGTAGAGACAAAAAGTCTTGTCTTTAGAGAAGAAATTGGTAAGCACAGCATTCTGAATCTGAAAGGGATATGAAAAAGCAAAGCCACAGAATCAAGAATAAATAAGTTACAGGACATAATCCGCAAGATTGTACTGCCTTGTAAACCGTGTTTCACTGGCATCTTTCCAGCTGGACGTGATACAAATGTTGTTGAAGACAACAGTTGTGAAACAAGTTATCAGTGTTTGTTAAAACAGCATTTCATGGGTTTTTTGACAGTTGACTTTCCAGTTACAACACAGACGTGCATAGAAATTGACTTCTCACTATAGTCTCTGGATCTGATAGCTTTTGTGTATCTTCCTGTTCTGTTTTTCTTTGTTAGAGCCAAGCAGAATTTGAGGTTGATCCCTTCTTAAAAACTTGCAGTTTTATGAACAGTCTGAATGTTTTTGTTTCATTTTTGTTGATTTTTTTTTTTTACCCATGTTTCTGACCTCTGTGGTTTTCCTACTATTTGAATTAATCATCAGGTAGATTGGAATTCCGGCCCATCCTTGTTCTACTTTCCAGGATTCAGGCCTGTCCTGTTCCGCTTTCCAGGAAGGGCTCAGGAAACCTTAATTCGCCTTCCTCCTGGTTGCTGCTTTCTTAGGAAAAAAAGAGTACAGACTTGACATTCCTTATGGGACCATGTGAAAGAGCCTGAATTACAGACTCATGTAGGGAAAACCGTATCCAAAACTTTCTTGTTTCTACAGTTGTCAACTGTGGGGATAAGCGAGAAAAAAAAAATTGTTTTACTCTAAATTTGGGATTTTATTTTTTGTTTGTTTGGTAAGTATACAGGAATGTTATAAAATATTGTAGATAACTACTAGCTAAGATTTGTATTTATGGCAATTATAACTGACATCTCTTTGAGAGTGAATGCTGTATTTACAGTACACTTCCAAACTTACTGTTGACATTTGTGAAAGGAATGGGCTAATTTTATTCATAGCTAAATTTGCTGGCTGTGCCATGTTATGTAATACTTCTTCATAACCAGAGGTTAAACTCAGCATGTGTTTTCACTTACTGGTGTCAAGCAGTTAAAACAATGTTGAGTTATTTCAATGTATCACAGTCACTATACTGCAACAGCCAAACCTTGATCTTTAAACTTCTGTGCCACTCTCTGCCCTCCAAAAACAGCACCCCTTTGGTAGCTGTAGGATAACAGAGCAGAAATTGAAAGGCAGGGAAAAGTCTCCTGAAAGTTGATTTTTTTTTGAACATATAATGAAACTGGCATATCAAAATATCACAAAAGGAGTGAAATGACATGTCGTTTATATATTACTTTCACCATGGTTTACAAAACATCTTTCTGGGAACTATTTTTCAAAATACACAATGCATTAACCTTTAAAAAAACGTATTCTAATGAAGGAGGGCCAATTTGGACTAAAGTCTAGAGCTTAACTTTTTCACTTTTTTTTTAGTATCTGTAAAGAGAAGTGCAAAATTAATTTGATTTGTGTGAAATACTTATTTTATGTTTAATGGCACATAAATAACAATAAAGTCCTATGAGAAATTTCAAAGGGATCCTTAGTCTGGTACAATTGAGTGGCTAGGGTTTTCAGTCAGTACATATATCATGGCAAATTTGGCTCATTCTTTGCTGAAAATGAAAACACCCTGTAAGAATGCTGCTAACATAGCAGCTCATTTAATCAAAGTTATCTTATCACACAGACAGTTGCGTCCTGGGATCGCACAAAAACACATCAAAACCCAGTATTGAGCATCAGACTTCTGAGTTCAAAGATAATTTGTAATACCAGAATTCCATTTTTATACTGGCAGAGGCAGTGGTGTGACAGTGTGATGATACATATGGGTGGATTCTGCCAGGATTAAATTCCATAGCCTATGAACGCCTCTAAAACGATCTCACTTCTGGGTAACCTGTATAACCTTCCACTTCTTCATTTTAATTTTAATGTTCCCAAGTATCTCTTTCTGACTATTATTTTTCAGTCCTCCTCCGTCCAATCTGCTACATTGCTCACCTGAGGGGAGAGCTATAGGCTAAATCTTGCCGCTGCTCTTTGGCCAGACATACTGTATACAGACAGTGTAGTCTGTATATCTGTTGACTGGTGGTGCTGTGAATGGTCAGTAGATCTAAGGCTTCTTTGGGATGTTTGGGCTTACCAGATGTGTGCTACACATTACATGTGCAAACAGAAAGCTCTGTCTGCTCCAGGGGGAAAAAATGGCTAGCAATGACCTGCCGTAGTCAGAACTGCTCATACAGCTCCTAGTAGATTTCTTTTCCTTGGGGAAATTCAAGTGCAGACTTGTAATTGTTGGTAAGCAGGATAAATTTGTTGCCGTGGAGTGTTCTTGACTACTGCCTTTTGCAGGAGATGGTCGGAGACTTACTTACCGGTGTGGATTATGCAGCAATGTCACATTAAATCTTGGTGTGAAGAGGCAGGTATTAGTGTTCTGGAAAGGCAGTGGCCTAAAACAGGTGCCATTAGCCCAGTCTGTAGGTTGCTCACAAGTGGAAGAGGGCAGCTGGAAGCAGGCCAGATGCCACCCCAGCTTACCTGATAGGCCTTAATTCAAATGCCCTGAGTTAGAAATGGAGTTTTCTACAATATAGGCCAACATGTATGTAATACAAATTTGCTTTATGAAATACGTATTTGTCTTATTTTGCTGTGAGGATAGTGTTCGTGAAAATAGCTACTGGCAGCATCATGAATCAAAATTTTGTGTGGGCAAGGCCTGGGCTAACTTTCCCAGCACAGCTGTTCCTCAAAACATACCAATCATATGCTGTTATACTCTGGCTAAATCAACCCTAAGCCTCACCGCTTGAGCAAGACGGTGTGTGCCATGTCAAGATAAAAGGGGTCAAGTTTCGAACCACGAAGTGAATTTCTACTGTTTATGAAGTTGCGATTGTGGTCACCAGAATTAGATGTTTTTGCACTCATTTCTTAACCAAAGTGATGCCATCAGAATGTGCAGATATCCATCTGATGTTATGTAAGGATGGTCATATGTGGAATATCAACCCAGAGTCTTAACTACTTCAGAGCTGCTGAATAAAATGCTGGTAAATAGTTAAGGCACTAGATACTGGAGATACTAGACCTAAAGGCATGGAGGTAGGGAATGCTTTTTTTGTTAGAAGAAAGCTAGTCTTACAGTCTGGAGGGTAGCATTTGCTGCACTTGTTCCGAGGTTGGAGACAAAGACTAACTTCTGTTTTGTGAAATACTTTAGAGTTGTTGCTGACATCCATCACTCTGTAATTATATAATATTATATAGAGTGTTTTCTGGGAGAAAAATAAATGAGACAAGTGAATCCACAATTTTTCTTAGGCTAATTGTAGTCGTGTTTTTTTCACAAATCCTATTTACCTTGAACAAATGTGTCAAGATAGCAGGACTCCATGTGAATAAATCTACTTCAATAAAACCCACCATAATGAAGTCCCTAACCCTCTGAGTGTGATTTGGTTTGGTTTGTTTGTTGTTTTTTTTTTTTTTCCACCTATGTGTGTGTGATGTGCTAACAATAGAGTGTTACTGTCTGTACTTAATAAGGGATTGTAATTCAGTGCTATCATGCAAGCCAGCGAGTCAATGGCAAAATGGATTCTCAAAGTGTGAGGGAATTTATTTTGTAGGGTTATTTCTGCATTTTTGTATAGTTCTAAGTTTTTGCATTATTCTTGAAGTCTGCTCAGGAAAAGTACAATTCCATAAAGCAGTAAGAGATTTTAGTAGTCTTTCCTGTCACCAGCAGTTGTGGCATTAGTTTATGAATCTATAAATGGCCACAGAGTCCTTGATATGAGTTTACATAATTAATACTTTGGGAGCCTGGCCAATTTTAGAAGACCAGCAGTGTATGTGGGATAACATTATTTTCGAACTTGTACGGGGAAAAATCTTTTCTCCTTTTGTCAGCTGCTTGCCTCTGCTTCATATTAATTATTCACTTCAATTTTTCTTTCTATGATGTAAAAGTCTGGAATCATTTTAGAACACATAAAATTGTAGTTAGTTCAAAAATACAAATATGTAAACTTGAAATGTCCCAGAAGATTGTTTTCTGACTTTAAAGTGAAAACATTTCCTGGCAGTTTTGATTCCATCATTATCACAGTTCAAGCCTATACATGAACACAAGAAAAATGCACAGCGAGAAAAATGCAAGACTTCAGATCTTATCACTTATCACTTTTCAAATCTCAATGTGTCTGTACAACATGCATAAGCATATACTGAAAATATAGGAATGGGTGCACTAGTCTGAAAGCTGGTAAGAAATCGAGCTTTGAGATTCAAATCATAGGAAGAAAACTGCATTGTCTGACGCGGAAATTTTGGTGGAGTTCTACTATCTCTGGCTCACACAAGCACTGAAGTGGTTAGACTAAATGGCAGGGCACAGTTTTTATTTATAGCACAGTGTATGCAGAAGCATAGCTCGTTAGGGAAATGGCTGCGGTCAGATTTGAGAACCGTGAATTCTCTTAGTTTGGTGAAGAGGTGTCTCAGGTGAAAGTGAGGGGGTTGCATGTTCAGCTGAAATCAATAGGTCTCCTTCCTTTGCCATAAAGCTTATTAACAGGTATTTACTGTTGTGAACACAACTATGAAATTAGTCTGCATTGGTAGTCTATTATTTGCTCCCATACTGACAAGAACCAGCTTTTTTCTATTATATGACACAAGCATAAATAATACATCTCTTCAGCACTTTTCCCTGCTTTTTGTTTTAATTAGCAGGAAGGCAAAATCTGGTAATTCTAATAAAAATGTCTCTCTGCTCGTGTTGATTATTCAGTGTTCCTTAGCAGGTGATAAATCTGCTGTAACTCAGTTGGTGGTGGTGTAGCAGTTAATTTATGTCTGTTTGTCGAGTCTTTGTGCAAACATCATAAAAAAAAGATTTTTAAAGGATTGAAACACTAATTATGCAAACTTCTTGAGCTAGAGAACTTGTTTTGAATGTGGACAGATTTTGTGATTTTTTGCTCTGATGGAAGATTTTTAATTACATTAAACTTGCATGCAAGTAATCAAGACATGAGGGTGATTTCACTCTGGCTCTCTAGCACACAGAAGCCTCCACACACACACATACACAAAATCGTTGTAGGATCTAGTTCATTTTTGATAAGTGCATTGCATCAAAATTGATTTGTTTTAATCTTCTGGGCTTTTATCAATCCCCTGTACTCTCCCACTTTTGTTAACATGGTCAAATAGCAGTTCATAACAGTGTTCAGATGTTCCTAATGTAGTAATGAATTCTTAGAAAGCAAAGTTTCTCAGTAATGTAACAGATGTTTATTGTATTCCCTCTCCACTCGAAAATACTTACAGAAATTAGCAATGGACATCATATGCTATTAGTATATATATTTGAAGGAAATGTAAGGTTCTTCATAGTATTCAGGCTGAAGAATTGCAGATGCTCCACCACACAAAGGAAATTGATACTCTTAATTATGCCCTATTTCAGTGTAGAAATCTTAAGCATTGTGAGTATTTTTTTTCCATGACTTGGCTCTTCTAGATTTTTTTTTCATTAGTTTGCTTTTATAGTGTTAAAATATTTGTTAATTGTCAAACAAAACTGACACGAGAAAGACCATCTCATTTTAAACTGCTGTGAAGTCGTCAAGCAATATTTATGTACTTTATATGCTCTCAAGTCAGAGAACATTCCTTGGAAATTAATGTAATCTACTGCACACTGGGTTACAACATCAGTGATGAGAGACACATAACTTTCTGCATACCATAAATTCTCCACAAATAATTGGATACATGCCTGAGTCAAGTACAAGTAAAAATGCAAAGTCAGTCATGCACAGATTGCCCAGCTGATGAGCCTGTGCATATGCGTACATGCCCCTGTCCTGCCCCAAAATTAGCATAAGCCCTCCTTTTGTGAGGAAGTGTTTTCCTTATTGGCATTTTTCATTTTCCTTCAATTAAACGTTGGATGGAGAATTTAAAAAAAAAAAAACAAACCAAAAACAAACATAGAAAGATGGGTTAGAAGTAGAGCTTATTCCTCACTGCTTTCTTTCATCTCTGTAGATAAAAGGCAACGTGTCAAAAATGAAGCAGATGATGTAATGGATATAGAATTTGGAAATATAATCAGATAATGTAAACTCTGTATTGTCTGCCATACCCTCGGTAGGAAGGAAAATAGGTGGGAGACCAGATGAAACACTTTGCTGGTAGCAAAAATAAGTATTTGTGACTCATCTTAGTACTCCCTTAATCAGGCACATAGCTTTTATTTTACATGTTGTACACTGACTCTAAATATATTTGTTTTCCATTTTTTCTCTAATCCATTGATTTAGAACCATTTACTTCATATTTCAGTTTTATTAAATTGGGTTAACAATCCTTCTGCTTCACAAGGTGTTCATAGTGCTGAAAAAAAATAATTTCTGGCAAATTTTGGAATTTGATATTACTTCCTAAAATCATCAAGTATTTATCTTGTTAGTGATTTCTATTTTCATCCTCTTTAATTAAAGACTGTTACTTCTTTCTTCAGACATTTGCTTGAACTGTACAAGCTTTCCTTTGATCTCTGCAAACTCAGAATGTGGAACAATATAGAAGAAGATAGAAAAAGTAATCTGTGATGTTTGTTAATCTGTTATTTTTAAATAAGAAGGCAGATCATCAGTCTCGAGATCAATCTCATCTAATGGTGTAGGATGAGATACATTTTCCAGGTGCAAAAACCATACACAGTTGGAATCAACCCTTATAGGGCTCGGATATATCCAGCTAGTGTCATAAACATGTGTGAGAATGTTCAGTTTGGAGACCAAAAGCATAAGTGAAACCACTTTATTTTGACTGCTCTATTGGAAACACTGAGCAGGTTAAATTTTTTTTTTTTTTGCTTATATTTATAACTTTCTAAACTGAAAAGGAATAACTAGCAAAAAGTTTTACTGATAGACTTGAAAGCATTAACAGGACCAAATTGCAGTTCCCAAAGCATAATAGCATTTCATATTTTATAACTGACTTTCTTAACTGATGAAGTTTGCTTAGGCTTATGCATAAGCTTAGCATGTGATGTACAGCAATACCTAAGAATTCCTATGTATGCCTCAGATATTTAATTGCTTTATCAGCTGTCTACCTCTGAAAAGTGGGGAAGTTATTCTGAATTTAAAACACAGAATATTGCAAGCACCATTGCCAAGTGCACATCCAAAGCTATTAATCCTTGCACTATTTGAAGTCCTGTATGTCTTGGATGTTAGAATAAGATTTTGAACAGAGAAGTCAGATACTTTGTGTGATAATACAATGGTTGCAATGTTGGAAGTGAAAAGCCATCATGACTTCAAAGAAGGGATGATCCCATTCAATTTTCATCTTCTGATGCATGTATTTTAAAGAGGCCTGTTTTAGCTTTACACAGCATAATGGGGAATATATAAATAGAAATTAAATCCTGTTACACAATAGTAAGGTACTAACTACGTTCTTACAAGTTTGCATACTTTTAAGAATTGTTAAATGTCTTCTGCTGTCATGGTCACAGTCCCCATATTTGCAATCTCAATCTGATAGGCAGATGGTACTTCTCTTTTTCTATGTTTCTGCTAGAAATAGATTATTACATTACCTTCTGATGGAATACTTGTTTCTGTTCAAGGTTATTTTATCTTAGATAGCTTTTATTTGATCTTTTGAGAACCTGTGAACTAAACCACAAACTGGACTGTCGTTCTCCTGAGATGGACATGGGTGTTTAATATTTAAATATTAAATCTTGACAGAGGAACAAACCATTCAAACTCACTGATACATAGGAGTGCAGCAGTGTCTGTCTCACTAATTGCACTGCAATTCTGTAAAGATGCGTTAGGGAGGCAGCTTGATGGGTACCTGTTTCAGAATGGGTGTCTCAATCTAGTTTGTCTCCCTTCAATTTGAAAGTAGATCATTATGTACTTCCCCTCCGGAAGGAAACCAGTGTCCTGGTTACCCGGGACATAGAAAAGGCTGAGGTACTCAATGACTTTTTTTCCTCAGTCTTCACCAATAAGGGCTCTTGTCTCACCACCCAAGCTCTGGAAGGCACAAGCAGGGACTGCGAGGACGGAGAACCACCCACTGTACTGTAAGAGCAGGTTCGGGTACATCTGAGGAACTTGAAGGTGCACAAGTCCATGGGACCTGACGAGATCCATCCGCGGGTCCTGAGGGAACTGGCGGATGAAGTTGCCAAGCCACTGGCTATCGTATTTGAGAAGTCGTGGTGGTCTGGTGAGGTCCCCGATGACTGGAAGAGAGGGAACATAACCCCCATTTTTAAAAAGGGAACAAGGAGGACCCAGGTAACTACAGGCCGGTCAGCCTCACCTCTGTGCCTGGCAAGGTCATGGAGCACATTCTCCTGGAAACCATGCTAAGGCACATGGGGAGCAAGGAGGTGGTTGGTGACAGCCAACATGGCTTCACCAAGGGCAGATCGTGCTTGACCAATTTGGTGGCCTTCTATGACGGGGTGACAGCATCCGTGGACAAGGGACAAGTAACGGATATCATCTACCTGGACTTGTGCAGTTTCTGACACTGTCCTGCACAACATCCTTCTCTCTAAACTAGAGACACATGGGTTTGATGGATGGAGCACTCGGTGGATAAGGAGTTGGTTGGATGGCTGAACTCAGAGAGTGCTGGTCAACAGCTCAATGTCCAAGTGGAGACCGGTCAAGAGTGACATTCCTTAGGGGTCCGTGTTCGGGTCAGCCCTGTTCAATATCTTTGTCGGCGACATGGACTGTGGGATAGAGTGCACCCTCAGCAAGTTCGCTGATGACACCAAGTTGTGTGGTGCCGTCGACATGCTGGAAGGGAGGGATGCCATCCAGAGGGACCTTGACAGGCTGGAGAGGTGGGGCCATGCCAACCTCATGAAGTTCAACCAGGCCAAGTGCAAGGTCCTGCACCTGGGTCGTGGCAATCCCAGGCACAAATACAGGCTGGGTGGAGAATGGATGGAGAGCAGCCCTGAGGAGAAGGACTTGGGAGTGCTGGTGGATGAGAAGCTCAACACGAGCCAGCAATGTGCTCTTCCAGCGGTCTTCCAGTACCTCAAGGGGTCCTACAAGAAAGATCGGGAGAGGCTGTTCAGTAGGGCCTGTTGTGATAGGATGAGGGGTAATGGTTTTAAAATAGAGGGAGGTAGATTTAGATTGGATATTAGGAAAAAATTTTTTACAGTGCGGGTTGTAGAACACTGGCACAGGTTGCTGAGAGAGGTGGTGGAAGCCCCATCCCTGGAAATGTTTAAGGCCAGGCTGGATGAGGCTCTGAGCAACCTGATCTAGTCGGGGATGTCCCTGCTCCTTGCAGGGGGGTTGGACTAGATGACCTTTGAAGGTCCCTTCCAACTCTAACCATTCTGTGATTCTATGATTCTAACTTATCTTCTTTTATTTGCCCAATCTAAGTTCTTTCCCAAGTGCACACATGTCACAAAACTTTCTCCCTCACTGAAATGAGTTTAGGAGTTACTGTGGATATTACTTGGCAACCAGAAAGACTATTAATGGGGACTTTGGAATTTTAACCACTGACTGCTGTTCTTTGAGCCCTGTTTTCCATCTGCCTTGTAATCTGCTCACACACTCTGCATTTATCCAGTTTGGCTGAAAGGATACCTGTGGGAGATTGCATCAAAGTCGAAGTACATGACATTCACCACTTTCCCCTTGTACGCAATGTCAGTAATAGCATTACAGAAGGCAGCAGGGTTGGTCAGACACAGTCTGGCCTTGGTAATTATATGCTGGCAATTCAGAATCACCTTCTTGTTTGTCACGTGCACAGGTGTGACCCTCTGTTCCTGGTGACTGTGGTTAGGCTGAACAGCTTACAATTTCCTGGATGCTTTTTCTTGCCCTTACTCAAGCAACTGCAGTGAGATGTTTTTCTGTTCTCACATGACAAATTAATCTTGCTTCTCTTTGGCAGTTCTCTTAAGCTTATCTATATACTGAAGAGATCATGGTTTACTGGATTTTCAATATCTACATGTTAGAGACAGGAAGTAGGAATTCAAGCATATTATTGGGGAGGGCAGCCCTTCTTGAGGCCTTATGGTGCATGTTTAGAGGTGCAGGAGAAAAACCTGTAGCCTTCAAGTGGAAAAATATTAATTTCTACAAAAAAACCACAGGGCTGAAATGGACTTCCTGAAAAAATTTTGACCCCCCCTGTGCTTATTCCTGAGGCAGTTTGTTCCACAGCTTCACTGCCTTTATCAGTTTTCAGCTATAGCTTTTATCAGCTATCTTCCTTGCTACAGTTTACATCCCTTACTTCTGCTCTTCACAAATATGGAGCAGAACTTATTCATACTGCGTTCCCTCGGAGTTTTGTTTGTTTGTTTGTTTTATAACTTTGAATACTGTCTTCATATCTATATATGTACTTTTCCCCTAAGCTGAATAACTCCTATTTATTCAGGCTCTTTTTTTCCTAGGTAACATACTCTATACCTCTAGTCATTGGCTTTGCTTTTTTTTTTACCTGGATTTTATTAAATTGGTCTCCTTTATAGTGCTTTGTGCAAACAAAAAAATTCATGTGCACTTGCTTATTAGTGATAAGAGATTTTTTTAGAAGTGAGGACTACTGTGTAAAAGGATTAGGTGACTCTTCAGACAGAGAAGGCAACAATCTTGAAATGTACCTGGATATGTTGGTAATTCTGAGACTTGTAAATTAGTTTACAACTTGAGAGTTGAAAAAATGTTCTAGTGTAACATTTACTCTGTTAGCATAGCTTGCAAACCCTGCTAGCTGTATAAATACTACTATCTTTAAGCACTTTTGTCCTTAAAAAAATAACCATCTACTGAATCACATAAAGAGGTAAAACAAAATTAGCTATCAAAATATCTAAGCCAATTTTATAGAATACTGAGCTAAAGACTGGCAAGAAAGATAATACCACAGAAGGAAGATTTTAGTATATGACTACCTGTTTTGTTCTACAGATATAGAAAAACATGCAATGTCAATTTAAGACCACTTGAGATTTTTGTAAAATTAATTCAAAGCTGCCTTATTCTAACACAATAGAAATGGTACTTCCTTACCATCAGTTATTTCATATTCTTTTAAATCTGACTCCTATTCTCCCAAAGTATTTCAAAAGATCTCCAGATGAAGAGTCACACAGCAAATAAATCCAAAAGGTATGTACTGGAAAAAAACAAAGTTATGTAGTGATCACATGTAAGTAACAGACTTCAAAATGACTGCTACAATGTGAGCACCTCACTGCAATCTGGGTACACATCAATCCACATAGCAGATTATCTGTGCATTCAGTAGTGAATTACAACATTGTAAAGTACAGTATCTTCACTCTTCTTTCAGAATAAAGTGCAGTTGTAGTTCCAGGTACTGTTTTTCATTATGCCTTTGATTTTTGATTTTTCAAAAATGCATTGATATTTGTAGATTAGAAGTGAATCAAGGGAGTGGCAGTGCTAAACACTGTCTGCCATTGAATAGGTAATGGCAGTGCTAATGCTAAGCACTGCCTGCCAATGAACATATTCTTAAGAAACTTATTGCATTAAGGTCCACAGTCTTTAATACTGATCAAATCAGTCTATTTATAATTTGTGGCCAGAGCCAGTCCAATAGCATCTGAATTCCTCACCTGCTTAAGTTCTTAGTATCTTACTGAGTTTTCCCTATTGAGGAGCTGGCTTTAAAGAAAGTCCATATTTTTATTCAGCTGAGCAGCTATAAAATATGACCACCTTATACGCAGCCATTGCTGAAGACCACATTTCTCTTTTGGTGTTTGCATTAGCTGATGTCCTTTCACAGCTTAAAAGGGAGTTAGACCTAGAAAACTTGGGAGGCTTTTCTTGCTCCCCACAGTCTTCTATATGCCTTTATTAGATAACTTTATGCAGACTCTGTCAGGTTCTTTGGCCAAGTTACAGTTTGCTTCATAGCCCAGCCTGGGTGGAATTGCCTTGGACCTATTTCCTTGGACAGGAGAAGGAGCCAGGATTGGAAAGACCAGCTTTCACAGCAGTCACTGTCTCATCAACTCTTTCCATGTGGCGTTGCATCAGCCCAGAAAAGGACATGCCAGGGCAGTTTGGATAAGACAACAACAAACAACTAGTTCTGAGAGTAAAGCTAGGGGAACAAGGCCCTGGAGATCGTAAATACATCAGATCGAAATAAAGATTTATCCTAGTGCAAATAAGTGATCCGTAATCTAAACTGAAATAAGGGTTTGAGGTTGTTTGAATTAACAAAGAGGTTTGGTTTTTTTTTTTTTTTTGTGGTCAAATAATGTCCCTTTAAGTTTTGTGATTTGTGTGCTGTTGATTTGAAAATTAATATCTATCAAAAATTGAAGGAGTTTTGGGGGTAAAAAATCTGAAAATAATGAATAGGCTTTGTTCTGTCACTAACCTTCAAAAATGTTAAACTATTTTATGTTGAATATTATTTAAATTGAATTTTTAGCACACATGTTTGACCTTTAAGCACAACTTAGTTCACTGATTGGGCAAAGAAAGGAGTAGAATTTTCTAAGATTTAAAAAAAAAATTAAGCAACATCTTATGACAGGAGCCAGTAACAGGTTGTTCAAACTCTGTCCAAATAAGTTTTCAGAAGTTCTCCTGTTCCCTTTTCCATCAGAACTGCAAACTTGGTTATTATCAAACAACAGTTTTCTTGCTTGTTTTCAATTTTGTTTGCCATTTTAACAAATAATGGGAAATGGGCTGCAGAATGAAAGCTGGAAATGGGGGTTGCACCACTGAAGTGGGACCCTGAGTTTAAATCCAGGCTCTTTTCAGCTTTGTACCCTGAAAATAAGGACAGTTACTGTACTTCATCCAACAAAAAAATAATTTTACACCAACATGTGTAAGGAGCCTTGTCAGGGAGATAGTGAAAAGGACGGAAGTGGAACTTCAAAGGAGTGCTTGAATGATCTGCAAACAGGTGAGAGAGATGGCAGCATATGAGTAATTAATTCCTTTTTGTACATTGCTTTATGTAGATACATAGAAGTTGGAATTGCTGATAACTACACCTTTACATCTGCCTTTTCCTTACTGGTCCTAAAGTACTAGTGAACTACAACTTATTAACTCAGTTCTGAACTGTAGTGATCACTACAGAGGAATTGGCAAAGGAAGTTTAAAAACTGTATAGTTTGCTAATATAAATGCTTTAACAAGTTTCTCTGAGAAATATCCATTTAGTCTATATCCCGTGAAAACAGAAACAGAAAGCATATTTCAGATTAGTGTTAGTAAAATTAAATATGCATTGCAACTAAAGGAAAAAGTCTCAGTAAACCTGAAAGACTGCTGTGAGAAAGGGCACAGGAAGAGGTGGAGTAGACCCTGGGCCCTCACAGTACAGCTTTTCCTATGGAGGTCTTAGTTGAGTTACTGCCTTCATCTGAACACCACTGTTGAGGTTTTTTCTTACTGGATATTTCAGAAATTTTATCTCTTTTTGCAGTGAATTTCTGTTATAAATGAGATTTCCAAAATAATCCCATGATATGAAAATAGTACCCGGGGGGGGGGGGGGGATTATTGTTTATACTATCTTATTTGCTGCATGCAGTCTGTTAAGAGTGTTGATATGCCTAAAAAAAGTTGCCATCTTTCAAATAAAAGTATTTTAAAGGCATAGACAAGAAAGAATTTATTTATCTCTTGAAAGCATCTTTATTCTGAGTTGGGCAAGCAGTGATGCTGGAGTTCCAACATATTATTCTTGTATTGGAAGGCAACTGATGGCAGAATGTCAAGTGAGGTCGGTATGCAATTTCTGAAAACAAGTAAATGGACAAAGTGTTTGTATTGTGGCTGTACTGGCTGAAAATATTTCTTTCAGCATCAAGAGAAGCTAGGAAATACAGTATGGAGGATTATGTGAAAATAAGATTTTAAAAATTATTTTTATTTTGTCTTGAAATTAGCTTGCTACAGCTAGTTCTAGTTTATTTCCCAGAGAGACTTAATAAAAATTCTGTATTTCCTGTTGGCTGACATAAGGTGGTTTCCTCTTTAACATGTAGGTCTGCCTGAAAGGCGTCCAACTCTCTTACTAGACATCAAAAGTTAGATGGAATTTAGGTTGTCTGGATCTTTCTTTGGTGATGTCTTTTCTTCTCTTTTACAAGTCATAGGACAGGTTATGCTCACCATGCTATCACATCTACCTTCTCAGGTACAGTGGGAATCGAAAAGAGGTACTAACTTCAAAACTTAATAAGATTAAATTAATTACTAGTTTCTGGTTATCAATAAAGTAATAAGCCTTGATAATAAGGCTTAAAATAACAAGCTTTGTTCATCCTATCTATCATGTGTCACAGTCAAAACAAGAAAATCCTACCAATTCTATATTAAGCAGTGTCATTGTAAGTTAATAAAGTAGCATTTCAAAATGAAATAATTGCTTCTACTCCTCAGTCACTTCCTTGAACCAGCAGAATGGCTTTGAAATGAACAGAATCATTAGCCTGGGGGCAGAGAAACTCAGGTTAAGGAGATTATTTTTCTGAAGTAATGTTAGACTTGTATATAGAGTATAGGCATATTAACATTTTGAAAAAAATATTTAATTGAGGAACTTCAGTTGCAAATGACAAAACTACGTGCAATGCTTTTGATAAGGTATTTTTTGTGGCCATTTTTAAGGGTGTAGTCTATATGACACCTATTTTAATTGTTCGGAGTATTTATTAATGTGGATTTTGTAGCTAGGAGTGTTGATGTTTTACGTGATCTGTGATGAGAAGGATGATCTAACATTGTCCACAGCCACCTGACTGGAGGATACAAAGATGACAGTTTTTCTGCAGAAGTGCACAGCAATATCACAAGAGACACAGGTTGGAACATGGGAAATTCCGGTTAGATATTAGGACTTTTTTTTTTTTTTTTTAAAAAAAAAAAAACCACAAGGATGATAAGTACTGGAACAGGTTACCCAGAGATGTTATGGGATCTATGTCCTTAGAGATGTTCAAGACTCAGCTGGACATGGCCTTGAGCAACCTCATCCGATTAGGTCTTCTTTGAGCAGGGGGTTGGACTAGATGACCTACAGAAGTCCCTTTCACCCTAAATTATTCCATGATTCTATGGTTGTGGCTGTCTTACAAGAGTGGCTTGTGTACTCTACTGCATAGAAAAATAGCTATTTTTTTATGTTTCCCATTTTAAGCTATATTTGGTTTTGAGCCAAAAACCAAATATTTTTCCATGTTTGGGAGTCAAAGTAAATACAAAAATATGAAATAGCAAAAATAAAAGTTGCACAGTGTTAGATTATCATTGAAATCTTGGCTGATGGTACTATGGCACCAGATCTGGAAAATGAAAGCACTGCTGTGAACAATTTGAATGTTACAAGTGAGGTGGTGCTCACAAATAGATGGTGCTAATATATTTTCCCAAGGGACACTTCATTTGTCTAGCACTCTGGGAGGCACTGCGAGGTCTTGCTTTCATGCCCTCTAAAATCTTTCAAATGGTGAAAAACAATTTCAATGTAAGGCAAAAGGAATTCTGATGACGAAGCCGAATTTGCTGTAATACAGTACAGCTCTATTCACCCTCTAGTTTTGTAGGGCAGAGTTCAAGGCTTTTCACTCTATGGATAAAAAAAAAACAAAACAAAAAATAGAACTGTATTAGAACACAAGAGACTATAAAAACTTAAAGTGCACCAGTATTATAGAATAAATGAAAGTAACATCTTGTCCCAGAATTGCTTTTGCTGAGCCTTCAGTGAAGAAGGCAAACAGATAGCTTAAAATGTAAGTTGCCAAGATTAATTTATTTCAAAACAAAAATTGGTTACTTTATTTCACTTGAGCTTCATTCTTGAAGTTTGTTGCTATATCAGGACCCTGGGGTTACTTAGCAGTTAATTAGCAGTTAATAAATTATCAGGCAGCTGTTGACATAACTTCTTACGTTGGAGAGAAATAGTGCTCTTCAGCTGAAGATACTATATTTGACAGGGCCAAGATATATTTTAAGGTTTGGGCAGAAACAGAAAAGAATCAGTTAATTCACATTCCAGTCACCTCATCACCCAAGTTCTCTCATGTTCCTTGAAACAGGAAAATCAAACCAGCTGGCAATTTTCACTAACTCCACATCTATTGTTACCAACAATGTTGTAATGATATAATTGGAGCATAGGACACAGAGTTTCAAAGGCTTTAATTCTCTGTTACTGAAACAAAATTATTTTGTTTATTCTTTTGGGAAGCTAACTCTCTGATGACCTTGTTTGCCTTTATAGGTTGGAAATACCACTGTCCTCAACACTGAATTACTGAACAAATACTGCTTTAACGCAACTAGCTCAGTGAACAGTTTCCATTTATCTCCTTACTTCTCTCCAGATATTAAATATAAAAGGAATTGTATAAATCTATTCTTGATAGTTACTGTTTTGCCTTTTGAGACTGCTTTGCAATGCTGATTTGTTAGGGGAGCAGTAGACTAAACCAGAGAGCTTTGACTGAACTTTTTCTGTGAAAGTAGAAATTGAAAATTGGACTTCTTTGTTTGTCTTGCAGCTAAATATGAAGCATCAGTTAGAACTAGCTGGTACAAATAAGAGATGGTAGGAGTGCTTATGAATTTTCCTCTCTCTTCCTCTGTTACTCCATGATTAATTAAAGTTATAAGAAAAAGAAGATACTTCACATAATCCCCAGTGGACCCAGAGCTTGAACAAGAAGTGTCCAGCCAAACATTTTGTATGTTATTTTCCCTAGCTACTTTCCCATTTTAAAGATGTAAATTTCAGTTAGGTAATTTAGAGCTAATTTTTTCTAAAGTTACAAAGTTTATCTGCCCTTGGCTCCTGTTGCCTATACGTAACCACTTATTTTTTCCAACTAGCCAAACTATAGTGCTCCCAGCTGGATTCTTCAGATCTTTTGTAGCTGTTTTCTTCTTTCTGAAGAGTTATTGGTGGCTGATTCCCTTATGATGCAGCTGACTCATTAAGCTATTTTTAAAAGTCTTTCCCCCTTATAGACAATGAGTCCTTTCCCTAGAGTGATTCTAATACTGCAAGTGGTCTGGTGCACTTAATGTAGTGCTTTTAGTTCAGACACACAGTGCACAGTTTGTCCTGCTGTGTTTGGTCATCAGTTGGCTTTTGCTGAAGAGAATAGTTGCAGATTAGTGTGGAATTTCTGTTAGCAAGCATCGTGGGAAAGATTGTTTTTCAGAGGTAGCTATGGAGTCTCAGAATCTTGCATTTGGAGATGGCCTCAATGTAAAAGAATTCCTCTACAAATGCGAATACTTAAGACCAGAGTTTCAATAACACATGCCAAAAGCTGACACAAGTGAATAAGAGTTGGGAACACTCCTTGTCCTGTGCTGTTCTTTGAGTCAGGCTGCACCTTCAAGAGGAAGGGGAGAAGAGCGTTCTTGCTGAGATTGACTTGGCTTTCTCAGCTAGGGGGACTTCCACTGTGTGGAGAGAAGGAAATAGTAAGCAAGGAGCTTATGGAAGAGGTAGAAGATAGTTATGTCGAGAAGAGCATGGAGCAGATCCTGTAGCTAGATCTCTGAGGAGAAGAAAAGAAGGAAATATTATCTCCAAGCTTTATGGAATGTGGGGGGAAACATAGTGACAAAGGCTGAGGACAAGGCTGAGGTACTTAATGCCTTCTTTGCCTCAGTCTTTAATAGTAAGACCAGCTGTTCTCTGGGTACCCGATCCCCTGAGCTGGAAGTCAGGAACAGGGAGCAGAATTAAGCCTCCATAATCCAAAGGGAAATGGTTAGTGATCTGCTACACTACTTAGACACACACAAGTCTATGGGGACAGATGGCATCCACCCAAGGTACTGAGAGAGCTGGCAGAAGGACTCACCAAGTGACTTTCAATCATTCATCAGTAGTGCTGGCTTACGGGGGAGGTCCCAGTTGACTGGAGGTTAGCAAATGTGATGCCCATCCACAAGAAGGGCTGGAAGGAGGATCTGGGAAACTACAGGCCTGTCAGTCTGACCTCAATGCCAGGGAAGGTTATGGAGCTGTTCATCTTGAGTGCCATCACACGGCATGTACAGGACAACCAGGAGATCAGTCAGCATGAGTTTCTGAAAGGCAAATCCTGCTTGACTAATCTGATCTCCTTCTATGACAAGATGACCTGTTTACCTGATGAGGGAAAGGCTGTGGAGGTTGTTTACCCGGACTTTAGTGAAGCCTTTGACACCATTTCCTGCAACATTCTCCTGGAGAAACTGGCTGCTTGTGGTTTGGGCATGTGTACTCTTTGTTGGGTAACAAACTGGCTGGATGGCCAGGCCCGAAGAGTGGTGGTGAATGGAGTTAAATCCAGTTGGCACGGGGACTCTGTAGTATTTGTTGCCATCTAGGCCATCACTGAGAGGATCCTGTACTTAAAAGTGGACTAGGGGAAAAGGACCTGTCCTGTCAAGACAGGGTGATGAGGACAAGGATTTCTTTTTAAAATTTTTAAGTTAATCTCCTTTTCTTTTCTTCTGTTTTGCCTTATTCTCCATTTTTAAAAATACATTATTCTTGTTCATGTTCTGCTAGAACTGACTTTGAGTTTAAAAGCTCTCTTCATGGTTTTGATATGCTAGCTATAAATAAAAGGTCTAAAGGGTCCCACCTCTAACGTGTTGCTGTCTTGAGATCTCATTTAGACTTCCTGTTTTTAGAAACTTCACTGACAGCTTTTAGGCTTAAATAAAATCCAGACCCCTTGTCACTATAATTGACTATTTACAAATAAAACACAGTATCTAATTGGAATCAAACCCAGTTGAATTCAATCTTGAATTAGAATTAGATCTTCAAATTAATGTCAAGTATAACTGAGAGATATATAGAAACAATTGTGTGTAAAAAAACAAGGTGAAATTACTGTAAATTTAAAATTAAAATAGATCTTAACTGAATTTTTTTTAAATCCAATTTTGAGTCTGATTCAGAATTTTAATACAGAAATAAAATTATCATATTTGAATCAAGTACTGTAAGTCTTGCTTTCTTCTTAGACATGAATATTCAGTGGACACCAGGACATTATCCTTTAATTTATGCTCAGTTCTCCAAAGTTAGATTAGAGTTTTGCAGACTACATAATTTTAACAAATCTAGGTCACTGTCAATCAGAGGTAATAATCCTAGAATTTGTTGGCATGGAACACTTTTTACTAAGCATGTTTATGAAGCATATTAGAGGAGTTTGAAATCTGTTTGGTTTTCTTCCTGGTTTCTGCTATTTGGAGCCTTGTCAATATTCAAAGTTGCATGCCCACAGCAGTTTCATATAGTGAAAATAAAAGTAGTTAGGATGTCTCCGAGATAAGGGAGCAACCACCACCCTTTCCCCTGTGATGATACTGTACTGCTAAAAATGTCAGAGTGTTGAGTTTTCTAGAAGCTTTGCAGTCTTCTGGAACCTTGCAGAGTTGCCTTTGGAAAATTGTGACAGTTTCCTGGCTGAGTTTTTTTACGTGACCAGTCTTTAGATAAAGAAAGGGTCTCATCAGAGGCGCATGTTTTCCATTAGTTTTACTTGTATGCTTCTTTCTATAAAAGGAAGAGAAATCAAGTGTTTGGCTTAGGTCTTTACTTTCAGTGTGCAGACAACTGCAGGTGCTCGACAGTACTACTAAATCATCTTCACAAATTGGGGATTGTGGCCTCTCATCTACTCTAGTCATTAGAATGTCTCCAAAAAAAAAATGGAATGATACCAGAGAATCAATATATACTTGTCTAAAGAAACTTTGAATATCAGTCTACAATTATTGAGAGAGAAAGAGAAAGGAAGAAAGGAAGGGAGCTAAAATGAGAGAGAAAGAAAAAAAAGAAAAAGAAATTCTACCCTGTTTTTCAATGACAGGTCATATATCTCTGTTCTTCAGGATTTTGCTCCTGCAGTAAAATGATTTTGTGCAAATTTGTATTTTTTCCTGAGAAGTTAATTTCAGCCCTCATGATTGCAGAAATCCTTGAAAATCTTTTGGGAATAAAAATTTGTATTTTGAAAATGAGAAGAGAAATAATAATCCAAAATGCACTACTCTAGTGCTAGTGTCATAAATCTGGGGAAAAGTTATTACTATTTTTAAAGCATTGGCATTCAACAGTTCTGAAAATATGATAAGCTTAACAGTGACAAGACAATATTACAATTATAAGTACCAAGGAAGGAAAAGCCAATCCTCGCTTACCCCACGATGAGAAGATGAAACACCTTCTTGTAGCCTAAAAAAAAAAATTTGATTATTCTGTTATGAAGTCATCCTGTGTTGTTATAAGTTAAATATTTGTAGATAGATATACAAGATATTTCTTGTTTTATGTGCTGCTCCCCTGGAAAGCATAAAAACAAATGTTTTAAAAAAAGTTTCTTGGTAATTTTGAGTAAAGTATGTGTCTTAGGTGTCCTAGTGTTGTTCCAACTAGAAGATTACATTTCCAGCCCAACATAGCAAAAAAAAAAAAAAAAAACAGTTGTAGCATTTTTATTTGGATCTAGTTACTATTTATCCTCTACCCTAATTTTGCAGTGTGATTAACTTAATGTTAAAACTTTTAAGACTTCATAATTTTTACTAACAAGCCAAAACCAAAATCATATTGCAAGTTTTCCACCTATGGGTCCTATAGATGACTAGTACTACTATAACTCCGCATTTAAGGGAAAAATATTTGCATTTTTTCCAGTTACTTCATACACTTTTCTACTACTGCAATTATAGAAGATGTTATAGCTGGTGATAATACTAAAATAATGGAAAAACAGACATGCTGGAAACCACAATTTTGCATGACTGCTTTCTTTTCTAAATACACTTATTTTCCAGGAGACTCCACCTTTAAGCAATTGTTCTGTTGCTTGCAACTAGCAAATTAAACCACCATATATTGTTACATTGTCATATTCCATTACTGAATATATGATTACAAGATAATACATTCTGATCTTCTCTTTTTTTTTTACTCTTTCCCCAGTGAAAAGGCAGAGTCTGAAAGTTCAGATCAATGCAACAGATGACACCGTTTGCATGAGGTATCTTCGACCAAGTCAAAACACCAAATTAGAAGGTTTTGTCCTGGGTTATGGAAGCAACTTCTTTTCTAACCAGTACATTCCTTTTCCTGCTGAAGGAAAAACCTACATAACAGAACTTGGTAAGGTGTATTTGCTTTTCATGCTACTGTTGTCATGAATTGTGGGAAGAGAGTGAGGAGCATATGAACCTTTGGGTTTCTTAATTTTTGTTTTTATTGGGTTGTTAGTCAGGGTTTCTTTGTGTTTGTTTAAGGTTGCCTTGAAGAATTTCAGATGAAAGTGGAATTAGGAGCTCCTTCACAGAGAGCAAATGGTTCTTATAGTTTGGAAGAGTTTGCTACTGGTATTTGTTTTGAGGATTTTCATTGTACTGAGAGATTGTACTACACTGACCATATTACAGATCAAATGGGATGATTTGCCTAAAGTTGCAGTTATAAAGTACAATACAAGGGCGATGTGCATGGCTTTAACAAACAGTACAAGAAGCAGCGAAACAGTTTTGAGAACTGTGTCATTGATTCCCTTTACTAGAAATGTCCATATCAAAATGGTACCTTTTCTGGCAGGGGCTTATTCCATTTCTACATGTTAGTGAATAACCTATAACTTCTATGTCAGCAGTTATGGATGGAATTCCATGACCTGTTTTATGGAAGGCATTAAACCACATCGAGAATGTTATATGCTGTTGCCTGGGATAGGGAGGAAGAAGGGAATTTGGTTGTCCCTTTGACTTAGGGTTATGTCAGTATGGGCAGCATAGTGAAACAGTAGAACTAGATTAGTTAGAATTGTCTGAGAAATTAATAAAACATTGACTTATCTCAATTAGACCTTTTAAGAAATCTGTTCCATCTCTGAGGATTTTCTTGTTGCTTTCTTTAATATTTTCTAGCCTGAAATGAATCTGGATTATCCTCATCCTTGTAATGCAGTGATGTTAGTGTAAAACAAGGGGGAAGAAAGCATGCATAAGCATAGAAGTAATAAGTGCCATCTTTTTGATGTGGTCAGTTAAAGCAATTCCGGGAGTCTGCTCCAGGCTGAAAACTGGAGAATAAAAAATAAAAAAATAAGATGTTGACACAGAATAATTAAGATATTAGGGACTTTAATTAGATCGTTGTGGCAAAGGTTGACTTTTTCCTTTTTGTGAGTTGGCGCTCCTGGGATCTCTCGATTATTCTACCACCAGTCCGGTGTTCAGGTTTATAAATGTCACTTAAGCTGTGTCTGTTTTATATGATTTATCCCAGTGTGTAACTTTTGAATCAGTTTACTAAGAATGGTGTACAGGATTTTCTGTAGAATACTGTGAGCTGGGTGTAAGTAATATCTGCGTAGCTGTATTGTGTGAGTACTGAGGATTAATATTTTTCAGGTACACTGAGATCCTTCGAAAGAGGAAAAAGTACTTAATGTAATGTCGTGTGTAGATAATTTGCACTTCATATTTAATAGCAGCTTAAATATCTGATACTTTGTGAAACTATATGAAAACAGAAAGCTGAATGTCACCTGGAACATATGGGATTTTGATATTTTGTACGTTAACATTTTAACATCAATAGCTAATAGCTGGAAACTGTAGACACCTTCCTTTAGTTCTGTAGTGCACCAGAGTGCTAGCCACATGCGTATTCATTAAAGCTTACCGTTAAGCAATCAAAATCTTGTAGTAACGAACGCAGAAGACGAGAAACCCTATGATGCATACAGCCTGTAACGAAACGAACACATTTTCTCTAGTGTTCTTGGAGAGGGAAAAGCACAAGTGTTGGGGAATACTCTCCTTCTCTTTTTTTTTTTTTTTTATTATTTTAGAGGAGAGTAACGTTTTGAATTTGAACTCATTTATGAGTTTACTCTATCAGTTTACTAGTGACAATGAATCTGTAATTGTGACTTCTGAGTGTCCAGTAACTGAAAATGCAATGTGCAATATAATATAGGTATAAAGACTAACATTTCCAACTTTAAGAAGATGTCATCTTTGACAGGACAGTAATGAAAGAAGCTAATAGCAATATGTACTTCAAGTTGCAAGCACTTACTTAAAGGGCAATTAGCAGTACGTTTATTGAAGCTTTTAGTTAAGAGATTTAGGGTTAGATTATATGCTTTGTGGACTTGTTTATTGGAGTTTGGAAGCAGAGAGTACATCATCTTTCCCATTTCGTTAATATTAAACACCATATTAAACTGCAGCTTTGACTGTACTTTCCAAGTGTGTGCAGAACACAAGCTGAAGCAAGAAACATCAGTTGTGCTTTTGGCTCAATACTTTATTTTAGAGTAACTTGTGTGACAGAGGCGAAGAGAAGACAGTGGTGATTGCTAGCACTCCCCACAGTTTCAGGGACCGGCTGCTGGCACAAACTGGAGGAACTGCAGAACAGTTCTTAGTTTTAGGAACAATCATTGGGTTTTATTCTGGCAGCCAAAGAACTCAGACCAGCACACACTTTATGTGGGTGTTAGAAAAAAAATAAGATATTTTAGATGGACAATAAAAATACTCTCAAGATGGTTTGTATCTTTGGAAACTCCCTAGACTCTGTTGCTGAAAAATTTTACATTATCTTTGTACTCCTAGTACATCTCATATGTGATGAAGTTGACCTACTATGTTATCTTCATATTTAAACAATAAATATTTAAAATTTCACACTAAAAATTATCTATTCCGCTTTCTAGATATTCTAGTGACTCAAGTGCCACTGTACACATTGCAAAAGGTCTTCAGTGGGTTCCACGCATTTTTCCACAATCAGAACAGCTAGGTTTATACAAAAAATACTCACATTCACCCTGAGATCTCCTTCTTGGTCCTTTCATGGTTTGGCTTATCTGACTCCTACAGAAAACTGATGAACTTTACAGGCTGCCCTGAACAATGATTGGTTCTGGTTTTTACTGAACAGAACGTGGAGGGAGTGATTCCCAAATGTGAAAAGACATTGTGGCCTATTTAGACCAAGAGTAATACAATTTAATGCTGCCTCCTCTGTCACTTGTAGTGGTTCATGGAAAGAGAATACCTTTCCCAATAAATTTAGGGACTTTGATCACAATCTTAAATTGGTTTGACAGCTGAAATGTAAAGATTAGAAATGGAGATTTAATGGCATTTTTTAGCTCCTAAAATATGTGTTTTCCCAATGGATTAAGGAACATTGCTTTAGAATATAACCTCCTGGGGGAGTGACTAGATCCAGGAGAATGGAATCTCTGTATCTAGACAAAAGCAGAACTTGTCCTAGTAGTATTGAAATTGTCAATTCCATGAAGATTTGTAAGTGAAAATGCTACAGATATGCAATCAACTGTAGACTCGACTCAAAGGAAAAAAAAAATTCATTAATTTAGTAGTTAGGCCAATGTAAGAAAACGTACAGACTTTGCATATAAATGTCATGATTCTCTCCCTAAAATGCATCAATCCTTTAAACTGTCCTTTGTCCTTTCTAACAAACATTATAGGTCTACACAGCAGCATTAAGTGCCTTGCAGACATTTTCTTGATTTTATTAATGCCTGATTTTATATAAGAAGCAGCATAACCACTATTCTATTTGGGATAATTGTCCCCAACTGGAACTGGAGTATAGGGAACAAAGCAATTACTAACTTTTTTTTTTAATAGATGACACAATATCCACAAGGATATATATATACCTCTAAGGCTTGTGACTTCCATATTTCCAACCCTGTCACTGTTTATTAAGATGAAAACTATTGTCAGGTTTTCTGCTGAGTCATACACCTCTTAAGACCCTGTTAACAACAAATTTGAAGTCAGCAGATTTATTAATTTTATGTGTATATGTGCATGAATTTTAAAAGAAATAATAAAGATGTGATCTTTCCTAGGATTTCCAGGAGAGATATATGGCTTTGTAGAAAGTGTGACATTTCCCTACATTTCATCCATTAAAATATTCAGCACCTCACTGCAGTGAT
Source organism: Chlamydotis macqueenii (assembly GCF_036417535.1). NCBI lineage: Eukaryota > Metazoa > Chordata > Aves > Otidiformes > Otididae > Chlamydotis > Chlamydotis macqueenii. The sequence goes on along the minus strand of NC_141556.1, from coordinate 94,381,752 downwards.
TCTTATCTTAAAGTATTTGTTTTCCTTTCTTTTGCAACTAAAATAATAACCAAACCAGCAATTGTGTAACATTATCCATGAATCGGGAACTGCCTGCAGAGGGCGTGTACAAAGAGAAAAGAGTTCTTTGGGTTTCCTGAACTCGAAATGAGCTCTCGTACTGGCAACAAACTCTTGAGCAGCTTCATGCATTGCTAGATAGATGAATTTGAATCACAGTGAAGGGTAAATGGCAAGGGTGAGGCAGCATCAAAGTTTTGTTCAAAGAGATATACCTCTTTATCAGGATACAAGACACGTTTTGCGCTGAGTGTACTTTATGAGCTTACATGACAGTAAGCAACATTATTATTGCTCATGGAAGGTATTGAGACTGTGTCAAAATATATCAAAATGTAAATTTGGCTAGACTAATAAATAAGGTGAATAGATCCATCCAAAAGTTCTGAGCTTGACTTAACACTTTACCTAAATCTGTTCAGTCTGTATGACTCATAAAGAAAGAGTATTTCCTTGAGGAACTTATGCTTATTTTTTCTGACTTGGTTAGGAAGATTGCAAGTCAGCCTCCTTGAATTTGTTGACGCTGTTGGAGGAAGGAAAAAAAAATTGTGGAGGGGAGGCAGGTAAATTTTGTAAGAAAGAAAAGCAATTAGCTAACAGCGTGAACAAAATCAATTTCCTTTTCAGTTTCTAAAACTAGCTCAGAGTTGGACCATGCTTTGGCCTTTCCTTTACCTCAAGAGGATTGTATAGTTTAAGAGGAAAATGTAATGGCAATCCTACTTTAGGACAACCGTAATAAGTGATGGGTGAATTTTGTATATATATTTAGGGAAGAATTCTAGTACTACCCTGAAACATTTTAAAAACTGTAATTCAAGGATGTGTGCTGGAGCAGTGCTTGATCTTGCTGTGCAGCTTCTTAAATCTAATCAATTTCCAGAAACGTGCAGATGTATCAACCACATGGTTTTCAAGATGCAAAATAATGTGAATGTTCAGAAGTATGTGGCTTCCTAATAACTTACCAAAAAATAGATTCTTATTTCTAATGTTAGCTGAGCCTAGTGTGTTGGAGAGGTCAACAGCTGCACCTTCAGCTAGGAAAGTGCACTTACTGACCAGCAGCAATTTCATTCACACTAGCACCTTTGTGCCCCCTTCTCTATCTTTTCCCATGCTCGTTACCCCAAAATACTTTTGATCATTCCCTTTGGCCTTTGCCCTTAACAACATCCCATAGTAAGTCTTTAGCAACTCCTAAAATCAGATTAGGGAATTGCGATTCAAAGCTAAAAAATACTTTGTTTTTATTTCTGAATCTGCTTGTCATAGTTCAGCCCTGATCGGGACCAGACTACGCAGTCTCTGTCACTTCCCCCACCCTCCGAGAGAATAGGGGGAGATAATATAAGAAAAATGGCTCAAGATTCGAGATAAGGACAGGGAGAAATCCTTAAAATTACTGTTACGGGCAAAACAGACTTGACTTGGGGAAAACTATTCATTTATTACTAAAAACAAAGCAATATAATGAGACAGAGAATGAGATAACCTCCCCCCACCTCTCCCTCTTCCCGGGCTTAACATTATCTCTACCACCTTCCCCGCCCCGAGCGACACAGGGGGAAGAGGGAATGGGGGTTGCAGTCAGTTCATCACACATTGTTTTATGTCGCTGCTTCATGGTCGGGAGAAGAACTCCTCGCATTCCTCCCCTGCTCCATCATGGGGTCCCTCCCATGGGCTGCAGTCCTTCGTGAAACTGCTGGGGCGTGGGTCATCTCTTCCACGGGGTGCAGTCCCTCCAGAACAGCTGCCCCAGCGGGCCCTCCACAGGCCACAGCTTCCTTCAGGCACCCGCCTGCCCCGATGTGGGGTCCTCCACAGGCTGCAGGTGGATCTCTGCCCCTCCGTTGACCTCCATGGGCTGCAGGGGGACAATCTGCTCCACCATGGGCTGCACCACGGGCTGCAGGGGAATCTCTGCTGGGAGCAGTGTTACTCTTCCCCTTCCTTCTTCACTGACCTTGGTGTCTGCAGCCGTTTCTCTCACAAGAAATTCTTCACAGTCAGGCTCAGGCAGACACCTCTCAGGTTCTCTTCACATCTCCTCTCCACTTCTTGCAGCCAGGCCGGGCCGAGTCGGGCCCAGTTGACTGCCTGGCAGGAGGCCAGAGGGTGAGGCCTGCAAGGCACCTGTTAAGGTGGATAATAGAAGGGTTTTTTTTTTTCTTTTCATAATTTTGTATAATTAATATTACAGAATCTTAGTAAAACAGTTGTTTTTTTTTCTTTTGTAATGACACCAAAGTGCTGGTTTACTTCTGTGCAAGTTTGCAGACTTTAAAAAATTTCTTCTGTGATGTGTTTTAGACATACCTGTACATGTAGTGTGTGTGTCTTCTAGGCTGTCTGGATGAAAAAATACTGAGCAATTGAAGGAGTTCAGAAAGCCATTTCTTCTAATTGGTGATGGTTCAAAGCTACAGTAGTCTTGATGTTTAAAAGCTAAACCAAAATGACAGAATGCTTCTGTCTAATATTTTTGAGAAGTGGGAGGAAAGGGAGTAAGAATATGTACTGAATCCATGTGCATGTATCTACATACAGTACAAATGCTGTTGCTTTGCAAGTACTGGTACCTCAGGTGTGTGACTAGTCTTCCCTCTTGCTTCAAAAATTGTTTGATTAGGTGTACGTGCCTGCAGGAGTGTCATGCTTCGGTCCAAAGTGGCATTGCTTTATTCAGCTGTGAATATTTAAACTTGAAAGAGCAATTCTGATGTGTTGGTGCCTCTCAACTGAATTGTCAAAACAACCCATGTTTGGGGAATTACAAAACTAAGAATTAGGCATGGATTTGTTGACTAGCACTTTTCTGGTACATCTGGGAATTTTCCTGTAGCACTTTGGCTAAAGAATTGAAGCCTTAATAAAGGGGGCTAGGCAGTAACAGGTCCAAACAAGTGGATTTATTTTGTTAATCTTATGGTAGCAGCTCTTCAAGAATGTGTCAAACAACAAGGAACCGTTAAGATTTTCATAGCAAATTTGCAAATCTGTTTCAAACTGAACTTGTGGAAGTTTGCCTTGTTCCATAGGGATCTTTCATTCATGAGATTCTGGATCCTTACAAGATGAGACAGACAGATCTGTATCTTGCATCTGTACCATCTGTATCTCTGTTATATACTGATGTACATTGATGTGATTTCTGGGGGCAGATGCTGGATTCGTGGATCTGTGTCCAGATATCTGAACATTAACCTTAATTAGGTAACAACCATTTTCTTACTAAACACAGTTCATGCAAAATAAGAAATATTCAGCTGTAAACAGGATTGTCTATACTTGGTGATTTGATTTGCTTTTACCTGAGGTCATTGCTTTATTTTAGAAATTCACTTCTCTTTTAAAATGTATTTCAGTGTTAATAGTTGATCTATTCTGTGAATCATAATGACAGTCAGAACCCCATAATTTTATGGGTCTGATGGTCACCTTTCTGCTGCCTACTTCTTATTTCAGCAGTCAATTTAATTTGTCCCTTAAGCATTAAGATGAAGTAGCACAAGCTAAATTATGGTTTTATTTAAGTTTTGCTATTTCACTTTTTTCTTTTTCTCCTCCTATGTTACTCACTTCTCCCCAGGATTCCTGCTTCTGATAAACACGGATCAGTAGACTAGATTATGCATGTATAGGTATCACAAAAGACCAAAAATGTTCCTAAATAGTTCTTGCAGCTTGGTAGAATTTAATACATGGGTCAGGCAATGTTTTAAGCCTCTGACAATAAATTGAGTTGTAGTAGCATCAGATAATTTCCGTGTTGTGATGATGACTGATACATGTATTTCTCAGCAAGAGGACTGAATCAGTATGAAAACTCAGTGGTCTTCTGAACTTTCTAAGAGAAATGTTAAACTGCTGTGGAAGACTAAGAACGAACTCTAAACCTGAAACTTCTAAACCTGAAACAGGGCTTGTTATGAGATTAAGCAAGCTGTCTACCTTTCTTGGTTTCAGTTTCCTTGGATATAGAATGTATGTCTTTCCAGAATAGAAGCATTTCAAGGCCTATGTTCTTCAGTCTGTGCATAATGCTTTGATACTGGGCATCAAACAGATGAATTTAAGTTAAACTGCAGTTGCTGTAATCTTAAAACCTATATAGTAGCGTGGGTGGTTCTGCTCTGGAATGGCAAATCGTATTGCTAAATTAAGATGTGTTTTTAGTCGAGTTAAGAACAGAATTTTAGTGTTGTAATCCAGGTACTGATAATTTCAAATTCTGATTTTAGTTACAATAATAGTGTCTTAAATTCAGTGGTTCTACACCAGACAAGTGGTATTTTTTACACCTGCCTGTTCTATAGCAGAGTGCTCACAACATCTAGTCATAGACTGTTTTCCTAAATACTTCCTATTATAGATTGTATTATAATCAGAAGAACTGTGAGTTCTCTGGGAAATGAGGATATGTTGTATTCCTTATTAAGGCAACATTTGCTAAATCCACAAAAAAGCTTAATGAGCAGCACCCAACAGAAAATATTCCTGCTGAGAGCACTTTGTTACAGAGCAAAAACACCTGTTAGAGCTAATTGTTCCTGATAAATACCAGGTTTTGAGCTCTGAGATGTGCATAGAGACATTTACAGTCTTTGTTTATTACTACATTTTCTAAGAGATAATCTATTTCTGTATTGCTACACATGTCCTTTCAGACATTCCCAGGTGTTTGCACAGATCACAGAAGAACTCTGTGCTGCCCTAAATATTAAAAAAAAACATTTGTTTTTGGAAATTAAGATATATTTGCACTTTGAGGTTGCTCTTTCTTTTTAACTAGTTCTTATTTCCACACTGCTTTGAGCAGCTGTTTTCAATGCTCATATTAGTTATGTTTATATTGGGTGCAGTTGAAACCCATTTAAAAACAATAATTAAACAATTAAAGTACACCAATAGTATGGCTTTCCAGTGACTTAAATGCACAGAATCAATGAAGTTAAGTTAAAGTAGTTTTTCTCACACTGGTACAGCCTTTTAAGTAGCACAGCCAGCTTTTGGTTTATTTAGTACTGGTTTTCCTTCCTCTCTTCTTACAGAAATCTGGATGTAAGAGAAAACAGAATGGTTTCTCAGTGATTCTGTTTAACTGGTAGACTTCCAGGTATCTGTTACACTGAGATACGGAGGAAATTCTATCTCTTATCAGCACATACTGATTTAGATAAAAACGTATCTAACCTAGAATAAGAATTTTACATAGAGTAATCCTTTCGTAAAAAACCTGTAGCTAAAGTAGTTTTGATCAGTTTATGGCGAGCCAAATTCTGCCTATGGATATCTCTTTGAAGCTCCTATGACTTCTTGTCTTGTGTTGCTGTTCAGTGAGAATAGAATGTGGGTCTGAATAATCAAGAAGGGCAGACATCTCTGACATTTGATGTCATGAGTAAGGGAAAATCTTCTTTCTGAAGGTGAATTCCCCAAGCTAAAATCACCATCTCAGCATTGTTTTAATCAAAGGATTTATTATGTTAAGCTGCAGGGTGCAATTATCTGCCTTCCCCAGCCAGACACATTAATATATCTGAAATTGTGGCCTCTTACCATGTGTGCTTGTGTCATCCAAACTGCTTCAGATGTCTCTGAAATGTGTTAGGCTGTGTAAAACTTGGTTTGCTTCGTTTCCTTATTTCCTATGAAGAGTAGTATTTCAGAAGTTTTCCAAGCTTGTTCACAACTGACTCAGCTAGCGATGACTCTGCATCCTTTAGAATGGCTGCAGTTCTTGTGTACGTGAAAGGAAACTTAAGCTCTCCAGATGAAATTGATGTGAAAGACAAAAATTATTGTCTTTGGAAGGGCTTTTCAATTTTTTTTTTTCTGTCTAATATGGTCTGTTCTGTTAGCTTTTTGAAATGAAGCATTTTAACCTTTAATGGGAAGTAGCACAGAAAAGTTTGAACTGAAGTTAAGATGGAGAGTCTTTCCTGTAAAGATTTAAATAATATTTCACAAAGGTTCGGTTTTTCCGGGAGAAAATGCGTAGGGGTTAAAATTAAAAGAAATGTCAATTTCAGAAAGTCTGGAAAATACAATTAGTCTCTGAGATTAATTTATTGAATAAGAAAATCACTTAAACTGTTTCTGTCCTGTTGCATGCAACATTATTTCTACTGTAACAGTACCCAGTGATTCCAGTCAAAGTCACAGCCCTTTGTGAGTTTTACACAAATATTAGTCTCCTGCTCTTAAATGTTAGTAATAACTTTGCTATCATAAAGAGTATTCAAAACTGTCAAAGCACTTAATAGGTAAAGCTCATAATAAGTCTCAGGAAAAAATATATAAAACTAATTATAAAACAAGCCAATAACCCATGTGGAGATTGTCTTAAGCATGTCTGACATTGTGTTGTTTCCTGCAACCAGATGATCATGTCAATCTTGAATGATTTAGTATCAGTGTTATGGGGTATGAGCTCCTAAATGGTCAATACATTTTGTTTATTCTTTTCAGAATAGATCAGCTCTTTACTGAGAAACTGCTTCAACAGGAAAACTAAGGTGTATAGCCTGAAGCAGAATATAGAAAATATTGTAGGAATACAATACTCTTCTGTTAGGAGAGTAGATATCTCTGGTTGTACTCTTCAGGCTTTGCTCTTATTACTTTGCCTGTTTTACTTTTCTGTTTTGCTGTCACCTCTTCCTCTTAATCTGCATTTTCATTCCCTTTCCCTTTCCCAGTTAATGTTTGTGTTGAAATGTTACCTGTGTATCCTGCTACGTTCACTGGTTTGTTCTGTCCCAGTCAAAAAGAATTGCCAAATCTTTTGTGCATGAGTGTATTATTTTTCTTAATGGCTAGAGTATTTTTGAATGACTGGTGAATAAACCTTAAAGCAAACATGCCTAAAGATCATAAAGATTGGATAACATGTCAAGCTATATTCACTGAATATAGGACTTTTTCTTATTAATTATAGGTTAATCCCTTTGTCAGATAAATAGCATGTCTGTATTAACTGCCACTTTCTTCATTTACAGATGCAGAGCCACGGTATTTGGTTTCAGTAAGACCAGCACGTGTTTCAAATAACAAGAAATCTTGTTCAGGTATTTTACCATTACTGCATCTCTTTCTTAAAGTAGTTGAAGGAAGACAGAATCTTTTACTGGGTTTCTCTGAAAAGATATTTGTAAATGTACATGTTTTCTAATTCCTAGTAACTACTTGGGATTAATTTCTTCATGCTCTTGGCCAGATGTAAAACAGTATGTCTGGAAAGATTTTGAGAAGTTCTTTGCTTTTCAGATGCAACATATACATACATATATATATGTGTATAAACACAAAACAAACAAAAAAAAGTGCCCAATGCATTATTTGGACATGATTAGATTTTGTATCTGTAGTCTACAGAAACTGATTTTTGGAACAAGTTTCAGATAACTGACTTTTCAGTCCAGTAGACAAAGGTGTAAGAGTAGTTATTGTTTAATGCTAGCTAGATATACAGAAAGTCTTTTTAGTAGTGAGAAGAGTTAAACTGGACAAATTACCAAGAATTGTGGTAGACCCCAAGTTGCTGCAATTTTAATTTTAGAAATGAAGGCTGGTTACATTTCTAGAAGAGACACTGTAATTCAAACTGTGATTAATATAGAGGAGTATTATGGTTTGCAATCGTATAGATCAACATAGATGATCACCAAGGTAATCCCTGGTTTTACAGTGTATAAATCATTGCAGTCTCTAACTGGGAACTCTTGGCATAGTAAGAGTCATAATCAAAATCATATGTAGGTCCTCCCAAAAACCAGTATGATTTCAAGTTATGTGAGAGCTTGTTTTTTTTTTTCCTTAAAACTCACATATTTTCCATGTTTTCTCAAAAAGTCATCAAGAAAGAGATTTTGCTATAGATAGCAAATTTGCCAGATAGTTTGGTGAATGACCAAGCTGTTTGTTTTAAGTGTTTCTTTTAAAATGGAGAAAGAGTATAGGAACTGGTCCAGAAAACAAGAAAATTACTTGGACATTTGCCCTTGTGGAAGTATTGTATGTTCCACAGCATTTCAAAGCATGTCATACTTCCTCTTAAGTGTAGAAAGTGGTTTTGTTTGTTTGTGGGGTTTTTGTGGCAACATATTAATCATAAATATAAAGTAAAACCCACATGGTTAATGTTTCTAAATGCACATATATACATTGGTTGAAAGTACAAATCAGACTTTCACTGGGGCTTGTTAGGTGAGGAGATATTAGAGTTCAAATGGCATGAAAAGAAAGTTAGTCAGATCTGTTTCACAACAGTGAAAAATATAACACTGAGATCAGTGGCTTATAAACTTTCAGGGAATTTGTGGTCACTTGTACATTTTGAGGAGGTACAGATCCTTTAGATTTTTGAAGTATGTGATGTAAAGAATATATGAATTTAATTAATCATCTTTCAAACACCAAAGGTTCTGCTTGGGATTGTAGCAGTCCACAAACTACAGGTTTGAAATAGTTGCTTTAGATCATTTCTTTATTTGCAACTATTAGCTTTTAATCTTTATTTAAAGAAAGTTCCTTGTCCATATGACAGTTGTGCTACTTAATTTAGAGCAAAGTTAAAGTTATCATGGAAAAGCTGAGCATTTTCAATGGAGTAGGTAGTTAAGAGAAAAAATGCAGACACCCAGATACAGACACCAACTTAGATCTCCCTACAGGTAAAAGTAAAACAACTTTTTTAGGTTTTATTTTACTTTTGATGTAGAATGTTGTAGAAAGTGTGGATTATCTATGGACATAACTACAGTGTCACTAAGAATCCTGCGAAGAAGTTACTATTTCAGTCACAAGCAAAAAGAGACTTCCTGAAGTCTGTGTAGCACCTATGATGCAGTCCAAGACAGCCAGATCTTTGAAGTTAATCTGCATATAGTTTGTTCTTATACTAAGCATGCCAAACTCACCCACTGTTCGTTTTCAAAAACTAGATTTAACTAGAAGATAGACTGAAAAAAAAAAGAGGAATAGCGAAAAGTTGTAATAAGACAAAATTGAAATGAAGTTTAGTAAACAAATCTCCCTCCTACTCACCAAATAATAGCAATAATTCCTTTAGGCTTACCCTGGATCTGCAAGTCTGAAAGTGAAGTCTTCCATTTTCTTCCTAGGTTGAAATACATACTGTAAAGGCCAGAAAGGACCTAAAACCCAGTCTTTTTGAGGCTTATGTGTCTGATACCTGGTTTCTACAGTAGTCTCTTAGTCTGTGCTTCTGCTGCCTGCTAACTGCGTCCTTCTTTCCTTTATGCCAACTTTGTTCTGCATTTCTTTCCTCTGCTCGTGCTCAGTTGGCTTCAGAGAACGTGCAGTCTCCCTTCCTTGCAGATGTTTCACTTGCCTTATTGAGATGCCAACAAACAGATCCCAGACACTCTGCTCCCTTTTTAAAATCATACTTTAGAAATGGTGACTGTGAAAAAGAGAGATAACAGTTGTACCTTTCCCTTCAAGTTTAGAAGAGAAGTGGGTCTTCATTTACTTTATTGTCCAACTGCAAAAACATAATGCAGGAGAGAGAAACTAACCTGTAAATGGACTTCTGTGTTTCTTACATAGGTCGGACCAAGACTCAAAAGCCTCTGCAGCTGGTAGTTGGCACTCTCACCCCAACCTCTGTGTTTCTCTCTTGGGGCATCCTAGTCAACCCTAAACATGACTGGACAGCAACAAGTAACTGTGCTAGTGACAGGTAACATAACAGAAAACTGTTTTCTATGATGATCGTGATTTACTTCAGTGTAGTTATTTGGTGTGGCTGAAATAAATTTGACAGTGGAAAATAAAAAGTTGGAAGAAATGGTTCTGAATGTGAAGCAAGTTTTCTCATTTACTTAAATTAATGCTTTGCAAGTCTTTACTTGTCTTGGGCGCAAATTTAGTCAGACATCTACATGCTGAAGTACTAATCTTGCCGTTTCACACTAGATCCTTTGTTCTTAAACCAATGGCCTTGGCTCTACCTTCATACCTGGATAAATTGAAAGAAACTTCGTAGGAAATAGATTGGTTTAAAGTTGGCCAAATAGAAGTGAAATAACTCTGTTGCTGTGCTATGGTAGGGTAATGATGTCTTGTTCAAAAGCTGTTTTATTTTTTTTTTGTGTATTTGGTCTTATCACTACACTGCTTCCCCGATATTGATACAGTAAAGCTTTCATTAGTTTTCTGTTGTAAGTAAAATATGATCTCTTCTACTATAACATGTTTGTTTTGCTGTAATTGTTTAATGAGTGGTACAGTAGGTGGGGAGCTCAGGAAGATTCACCAAGTAGCAATTTCAAGAGAAGTCATAGTGTTGGGTAACTTCTTAGTTAAATGCACCATTACATTTTAGGCAACTCTTGGCAGATGAATAAAATTCATCTGCTGTGATTATTGAAATTGTTAATACAGATGTTTTCCCTGTTCTGTCATTTTGGTGCTCTCTCTGCATTCTTCCTTTTGTGACAGAAATTTTTTTTTGTTTTCTTTTACATTCTGTGAAGTTCCATTCAACTCAGCAGTGTTTTGTAAAACCAAGAAGAACCTTTGTGCACCCATATTTGGGATCCGTCTACATCTGGTTTGCAATTGTCATCTTTTGGGGTTTTTTTTAATGCATCTTTGCATTCTTGAGAAGACTTTTTTTTCCTTATCTGTCTAATTTTTGTCTAATTTGTAGCTGTGTAATCTAAACTCGAATCTGCTTACTTTGGTGTTGATAATAAAACTCTAATTTATACCATTAAACTGGATATCAAACATAGATTATGTTAAAAAATCCCTCCCATGTAGCCAATATGGCCTTTTTCTTACTTCCCAAAAATTTTGGACTAACCCCTTTCAAGGTTCAAAAATTTCTCATGAACAAATTTGGATCTTCATCACCAACCAGAATTTCAAACACTATTGAAAAAAACAATGTTAATGTTTATTAGGAATTTTTTTCAGTAGAAATAAAAGTTGCTTTAGGATTGCATTTTACTGTCTCCATCAAGAAAAAAAGTGAATAGTTTCCTACAGTTAGAAATTGAAGAAATGAGCTGATCATGGAAGAGCCTGTAAAGTGTTCTGCCCACATAGTGGTTTTTGCACCGTTTTTACCATGGAAATTATCCTCTCTATGTGCTGTGTCAGCACCAAAGTTACAGCACCCATTGTGCAGTACGAAGGAAAAACACTTTAAACATACGTATCCTGTATGTATGGTATCCACGAAAATGCCTTTATCAGCTTTGTGTTTTCCTCTTCAGTAACTGAATATTCTTGTGGGGCATTCATTGACTCAAAGTTTGAACAAACTCTTTAACATAGTATGTAGTGTTTTCCACTTAGCGCAGTGCTAGTGATGTCTTGCTAGGTTTAGAAAATATTCTGTATGTTTTTACTCCAGTGTGAGAGACTTGCTTTTACCATGTCTTTATGTCAAGTAATGACACAATGTGTCAATGTCCCAGAACTTTTCTTTAGTTGTTGTTTATTCTACTTAGCTGATTCCTCTCAGGTGTTTACTTTTAATGTGCCCTCAATTTTAGTGAAATGTCAGTACTAAAGTACTACCTATGTATTTCCCTTTTGCATCCATAAAAGGACTTGCCTATAAGAGTTGTATTGTTCATTTTGATTTACAATCTCCTTGTAGTTCAACTCTAAAGATAAATTGACAGTCATGAGTAGCTGGTTTAAAAATACTTAGATCAAATTACAAACAGTCATATCAAAATATGGTTATGTACCAATAAGCAGATTTCTATTTTGCAAACAAACATAGCAATAAAGTTAATGAAGAAAAAAATACTTAAATTATGCTCTTCTTTTGTTTACCTTTACTGGATCATAATGCTTGTGATTTGTATAAATGATGAGAACAGTTCTCCACATGACCATGATGTGTATTTCTATACTTACAAGAAGAGATTGGATTCAAATATACTTCTAGTCAATGTATAGAAGAAAAACAATTAATTTATGATAATAATTTGAAGGGTAATTAATAATGTATTATAAGAAATAATTAGGAACTAGCCCATCCTTAGCAAGTTGGCATCATGTTAAAAGCATAAGACTTAAAATCAGATAACAGAATCATCAACATTTTTATCTATTGCAGGGGCAGTCTACTTCAGTTACTTGATCCTTTTTCATCTGGCGTGATCTCTTTACTCTGACATGTTGAAATGTCCTGTTATCATCCTCAAGATAGTTGTCCAGTGACTAACTTCTAATCTTTGACATTGGCAGCATGTGGTAATTATGACCTCTTAACTGAGTTCTGACAGTTAATATCCCACTAAGTTTTGAATTTGTAGTTCTGTATGACTTCAAATGAAGTCACTGTTCTCAGCCTCGGATTTTACCATCTCTGTATGGATGTTAGGGTTTTATACAAACATTGCATAATGTAAGTTAGTTGAATATAATGCTGACTCAGAAGATGAAAACCATATGGAACAGCATGGATCTGTTGGCCAAGATTCTCTCTAGTGTGAGTCTGACCTCAGGGGGATATTCCTTAGAAGATCAGGTTTTGTGAGCAAGTGAGTTTTGAATAAGAGATGTCAACTTCTCAAAGAACATTGGTATGTTTTATTGCTTGAGTGAAATTGTTACTTGCTTATTGAGGGCACATAGTGTTCTTCTGTACCTACAAAGTGTTTTTTAAGAAACTCTAATGAAGAATATGTTCCCATGCCATTTTTTTTGACAAACCATTCTTTGGTTGCTTATCTCTCTAGAGATTAAGGGCAAAAGCCAATAGAGTGCTACGTATTTCCTGTAAGATAACCCCAAACCCTAATTCCTTGTGGACGTAAAGATAATCACTGACATTTTTGTGGACCAAAGTTCTTTGTGGGGTCAAATTTTAAAGCTGGAAGTTGCTATCATCTCTGGTCAGAGCCTTAGCACTGGAATGAAAAACAAAATTACTCAAACCAGAAAACTCAAGCGATTAGTTTTATGTAATTAATGAAAACTAACTAACACCAGAAAGGTTCCACCAACAATGTAGAGTTAGTTTTCTCAGCATCTTCTGTTTTCTGACATCAGTACGAGGTAGCTGATGAGCGAGGATGGTAAAGTCATGAAAAGCTCCTGCATGGTCATGTTCAGTTCCTTTTTTCTATTCCCAAGAAAGTAGAGAGACTTGTTTCCTCTCTGCCTTTCAATGTTCAAATAACCATTAGCGGACTGTGGCTATGTTTAGTGTCCATTAAGGTCTGAAAAAGAGAGTATAGACTATTGTATGGACTTTTTTTTGTGTCTTTCCTTTGGTTAGAACAATTCCACAGCTCCCAAAAGGGAGAAGGGGGTCAGAAAATGCAGAGTTTGACCTTCAGATCTTTGAGAGGGGGAGCAGGGGGAAGGAATAGAGAATGTTTTTTCCCTGCAACTCAAAAACAGGGTTTCTAGGTAGAATACAATATTTTACTGTATCGAGTGGATTGTACTGAAAAAAAAAACTCACACTTTCAGATACATGTGAAATAGAAGTTTAAAACGTAAAAGTATGGGGTTTTTTTCATGAAATATATCTAAGCTAAGAATTTTGACAAATTCACGTTTATATTGTTTAAATTTTTTTTTGCCTGTGATTTAAATGTCCTAATATCATATTGGCAAGGAGTAGAGATTTTATTTTACCTAATTAGTGTCTCATGCTTTAAAAAAAAAGTAAGAATAATAAAGAGGGAGGGAAAAACAGAGAAGAATCTATACTTACTCTTTTATGTTGTACAGCACATAGAAGTAGAGTTTTTAAAACCCTAAATTCAGAAAGATATACTTGTGCCTATCTACAAATCTGTGTCATTATGCAGCTGCTAACTTAGTCGTATTTTGTGTTGCAAATGTCATAGAAAATGTATTTTAAACTTAGCAGAATTCCTTAATGAAAACATACTGCAGCAAATAAGCTTTTTGAGTTTCAGATGCTTTTGTGCTACTGCTCTGGGAATATATGGTAAAAGCTTGTTTACATGTGGAAGAATTTGTTGCTGGTCAGCCTCTCATTCCTTAGAAGATCTAACTCTTCATTTCAGTCATTCTGCTAAAAAATTTAAGTGAAAAGTGTGAATGTTAGTGACCATATAAAAGTGAAAACTAAATTAGAAAGGACTTGGCAAACTTAACCGGTAACCATCAGCAACATAATTCTTTCCATCTTTTTATATATGTCAGTGTCTGTTACTTTAAAGTAAACTTGGCAATAAAAAGGAAACAATATAATCAACTTCATGTGCCAATTTGAGAAACACTCAGTGTCTGAAAAATCATAGCTCAAACCATTTCTTTTATCACTTTCTAACACTAAATGAATGCTCTGCTTATAATGAAGTCTAACTATAACTAAAGTAAATATATGTGTATGTTAATAGTTTTTTTTTTAAAGTCTGGTTACATTTCTGTGCACAAAAGTGAAATAAGTTGTGTAATCTTTTATCTGTGGCAACACAAAATCACAGAGCAGGAATGTTCTTATATCTCCAAGGCTTAATTGTTTGTTTAGTGTTATATGTGACTAAAATAGTCATGATTAAATTGTTTGGAGTTTTGGTTTGGATCTGGTTCCAAATAGACCCATGATATTTATACAAACTGACCTAGTCTGGAAATCTCATAAAACCATCTGCCTTATAAGATTTCCAGTGTCTAACTGTTTGTGCCCAAGTGTTTGACTGTGCAAGCATTTTCTGGGAATCTGGCTGAAAAGAGATTTGGTTAGCAGTCAGAAAAATAGCACTGGAATTCTTGGCAATACCGTGTAATTCATACTGATATATGAAAACTTAATGTTTGGCCTATCCATCCCAGAATTTTTCTTCTCTTAGCAGCAAGTGAGATTGCCTTAATTTTAAAAGCAAAAACCCTGTGGGCTGCTGCTTTAAAATGGTCATTATATTTTGGTTTCTTGTGTAATAAAAAGGCTAGCTCTAAGATGAGAAAGAAAAAGTTTCGCTGTCTTGCATGTGGAGTTTAAAAAAACCAAACTATGTAAACTGAACATGGCAAAGATAGAAACATCCTTTTGTATCGGACTGATAATCTTTTACATAGACTTTGCAGGTATAGTAATCAGCACAGTGATGGGCCTATGGAGTAGTATTGTACTCTTGTGGCCTCCTTTAAATGATGAGATTGGTTTTGCTTTTTTAATTTCTGACATTATTTCATATTTTATGTGTATTATAGGTGGAGGCAGGTCAGAATATTAAAAAGGATACTTAAAGCTTGTTAATGTAGAGGGAGTTTCAAGAATGCAAACATTAAATATGTCATGGTGTTGCACGAATGCATATGGAGAGAGGCTGTCTTGGCAAATGTAGACTATATCTTTACTGGGGCTTGGGGGGGTTTTGTTTAGGTTTGCATTTTTTCTTTGCTTTATTACAACAATTAACTCTGAGTGGAACAGAACCCCTAACCTGCCTCTGACAACTTCTGTTTAAATTGTTGGAGTTTATTATTTGTTCAGTCGTCTAGTAAAAATGAAGGAGGTAAAATTTCTCTGCAGTCCCCATGGCAATTTGCTTGGATGCGTCTTCTAATTAGTGAAACATTGCCTGTTAAGTAGAGGAAGGAGGAGTTCCAATGTTTTATAGAGTGCCAGCTGGAAGTTAAGTGAACCCTGAAATATTTTTGTTATTATTTGTTGTAAATAGGAATACAAGTGCTATTCAATAAACATTGTTCTGATAAAATGTACTCGGTTCATATCCCCCACCAAAACAAACAAAGAATCAAAATTAAAAGCAGTTAAATATTGTCAGGTCTTTGTACATGCTGAGAATCTAGATGAAAATAAATTCTTACCCAGTGTAACTGGGTGTGCCACCTCCTTGCTGAAACATCAAACATTCACAGCTGTGAATAGCATTCCTGGGACTGTTCCAATTACACTTTACTTGAATAGTGTATTACTTTCATATTAGCTATCAGGACCCTGCCGCACGTAAACAATTTTTCATATTAGAATCACAGAATCATAGAATGGTTAGGGTTGGAAGGGACCTTCAAAGCTCATCTAGTCCAACCCCTCTGCAAGGAGCAGGGACATCCCCGACTAGATCAGGTTGCTCAGAGCCCCATCCAACCTGGCCTTGAACGTTTCCAGGGATGGGGCACCCACCACCTCTCTGGGCATCCCGTTGCAGTGTTCTATCCACCCTCATTGTAAAAAAAAAGAAATTTTCCTAATATCTAATCTGAATCTACCTCCTTCTATTTTAAAACCATTACCCCTAGTCCTGTCACAACAGGCTTTACTCAGGAGTTTTTCCCTGTCTTTCCTGTAGGCCCCCTTGAGGTACTGGAAGGCCATAATAAGGTCTCCCCAGAGCCTTCTCTTCTCCAGGCTGAACAGCCCCAACTCTCTCAGCCTCTCCTCACAGGGGAGGTGCTCCAGCTCTCTGAACATCTTTGTGGCCCTCCTCTGGACTCTCTCCAACTGGTCCATGTCATTCTTATGTTGGGGACTCCAGAACTGGACACAGTACTCCAGCTGGGGTCTCACCAGGGCAGAGTACCAGAATCACCTCCCTCGACCTGCTGGCCACGCTTCTCTTGACGCAGCCCAGGATGCGGTTGGCCTTCTGGGCTGCAAGGGCGCATTGCTGGCTCATGTTGAGCTTCTCGTGCACCAGCACCCCCAAGTCCTTCTCCTCAGGACTGCTCTTGATCTATTCTCCGCCCAGCCTGTATTTGTGCCTGGCATTGCCCCAACTCGTGCAGAACCATGGGAAGTTTTTCATCTGAGAAAGAGTGTAGTGTACCTTTCCCCTCAACGTGAGTGTGGCTGTACTCCATTTCAACCTGCCTTCTATAATTTTTGGGGGGGAATCTATGGAGAGGTTTCTCTAAATGTTTGCAATGCAGGAGAAGCAGCTGTGCAGCTTCTGATTCACGCAGCAGGCCAGCTGAGCACATTTTGTGTGTGTATGTCACTGCCACAAGGGGATAGATACACATGAGTGGTGACTGGATTTTACTGCTTTCTCGTGTCTTAAATTATATGTGTTGATTGATATAATTTTTTTTTTGAATGAAAGGTTTGAAAAAGGCAGAAATTAAAATAACAACAAAATTTAATCAATAGAGTGTTCTTAGGCAGGCACTGAAATTGCACTGCATTTGGCAGCTTGTTGGTCTGGTTTAACAAGGAATTGTTTCTTTAATGACAAAACTTGACATTTACAAATTCATACTCTATAAACAAATGATTGCCTTTCCCCAAAAGTGCACATTGTTTACGATTTGGATATTTTTAATGCTCAAATGATTGTGACTTGCAAATTGTTAAATGGAACTTCATTTTTGTTGCTTTTTATTGAAATGATTGAGGAAATTCTGTCATCGCACTCAGTGTTTTTGTTACTTGTTATGGCAAATTTCCACTGAAATAATTACACCCTTGGTGAAGTTTTTACAGGCTTAGAAATCTTGGAGTTGAGAGCACATTTATTCTATGCTATATGTTTCCATTTCTAATGGCATAGTTTGGCACAACTATGAAAATCTTCTTGTCAGATTTTTTAGTAGTTTTAAATTTTAGTGAAAGATGGTTTTTAACATGCAAGTGTTCTTGGTATTTTAATCCATGTTAGGGAGAAGGAATTTGCAGGTGTGGAGACCATATTCAGACACATAATATTTTCTACTGTAGAAACAAGTGGGAGCAACCACTTAAAACCCTATTTGTTATAAACAAGTTTTTGGTGGTTTGTTTTTTTTTTCCCCTCCCCATTTCTGATGCAATTATTCATTTAAACTGTTAAGTAACTGAAATGAATCAGTATACTGTTTTCTTTCTGTCACATACAATCACTTTATTTCTACCCTGTTCAACTAAAACAGTTAGGAAAAGATAAGGGTGAATATGAAAACAAATCAAATTTCCTTTTTCAGGTGAGCTTGGAAGAAGGTGGCTACTTCTACTTGTGATTCACATTTTGACCACAGATCTCTCTGTACCTATTCTAAATCCCTTGCCAGGAGACCATATGGGGTCCAGCAAGATGCATTTATGTTGCAGATGTAGTTTGTTTGTTACTCTTACCTCCTTTACAAGTTAGTCACAGAGATTTTAAGTAAGAGATTTCAAGATAAGTCACAGAGATTTCTCCTCAAAGGAGGAGAAATTTTCCTAATTTTAATGTTGCTGATAATTTATTGTTAAAAACATTCTTTGTCAGTCCAACAGATAGTTAGAACTTATATTGCCTGACATATGAAATTTGAGTAGATCACAGCCCACAAAAGTAAGGATACAGATTATTACTTGGTACTTCAGGAACTGATAAGAGGAGAGAGAATATTCACTAGTTATCATATTTCTTTCCTTTCCAAGGTTTGAGTTAGACTATGACTTTGAACGTGAAGCAGTACAGCTAATGAAGAGAGTCACGTGAGCCAACATAAATATTAATTTTTTCAACCTGGCGGAATACCTGAATGAGCTGAAGTGTAGCAACTAAAACAGGAGAGCCTATATTTTTGGTGCCAAGAAAACAAATTTGACAGTTATGAGATAAAATATGTAAATAAAGTAAATCTTTGTGTGTGAAAATACTTTCCATGATTGCCTTGTCTTAGGTTGTGTTTTATTAATGAAGTAAAAATTTCCTTGTACTTAACAGTCATCTTTCGTATATACTCTACTCTGGGAGTACTCTTCTGTAACTGTGGCAAAAGCAGCTTTATACATTAACAGTATTATATTTGCTCCATTAATTAGCTTTAATCTGGACCTTACAACTTGGTACCTTTTCATTTGATTAAAGAACTTTTTTTGTTGTTGTTTTCTTAAGGTCCCTACCTTTCTTTCCCTGTATTTTCATATATAATACCTGGATTAAAACTCACAACCCAAATGTCTTTTTGCTTCTGAATGATTCTTGGACATGTACCTGGAGTTTTAGAGTTGTGTCTCTTTTGTGGCCTCAATTTGCTTTACTGAAAGGTGGAAAAATATGATTGGATGAAATCCATCCTTTTTCAGCTGATGTGAATGTAAGATGGATATGGATAATGGAAGTGCTTTATTTATGTTATACAATGCTCAGTAATACTTGGATTTTAAAATTTCCAAATCTCCTTGAGATTTGTTTTTACAAAACCAGAGAACTCCACCTCATTCTAGCAGTGTTACAGTGTGTGTATTGAAAATGAGACTGTAGCAGGCAGTGGAGTTCTTGTGCTGTAACTCTCACCACTTATGTTGCCTTATTTTATACTGCTTAGCACTGCAGTTGTACTTTTTCAGGGTGGTGCTGCTTGATAGAATTGGGCAATTTCTGTATAAATATTTTTAAATTTCATAATCTGTTAGCATTCATCACATTATTGATTTAAACTGCTGAAAGTAATGTGTTGGTTCACTTTCTTGTTTGAACTGTGGGCAATGCATAATGGAATCACTGAATGAGGAATGTATTGTACAAATGTCAACTATTACTGGTCTTCCCTTGAGAATATTTTTGGACTAATTTTGAGGGGAACACCTTCCCCTGGACAGATATATAAGATGTTGAGAAATTGGTCAAGGCTTCCTGACTAATAGACTCATGATTCAATTGAGTAGTTCTGGCATATGTCAGAATCACAGAAACGGCTTTCAAATTAAGCTTGCAGTTTGTGGTTTGAACCACACACACATAGTTGTTTGTGGAAAAGGAGACTGTTCTTTTGCTCTTTATATGATGCTTCTAATCTTGGGGTCTGCATGAGGGGAAGCATGTATATATCTAGGAAACTACTGGGCTAGCACTACGTTTGCAGGGAAGATATGCTGGCTTTTCTGATACTTGATAAGCATAAGGGGCCAGAAAGAACAAGAACAATGGTAGGTAGAAGTCATTTTAGTCATTCCTAATGAAAATGGTTGCAGTGAATTTCTTTGTGAAGAAAATTTTTAAAGATTCATTTCTTTTTTTTTTTTCCAAGCAGGTTCTATACAGTTCGCTACCGAGAAAAGGATAAAGACAAGAAATGGGTTTTTCAGCTTTGCCCAGTTACAGAGACAGTGGTGGACAATCTGAAGCCAAACACACTTTATGAGTTTGGAGTTAAAGACAACATAGATGATAGTATTTGGAGCAAGACTTTCAATCATAAGATAGTTCTATCTAGTAAGTATTTGGTATAGTTAATCAAATAGCTTCTCAATTTGACAGTACTTTTTCCTCTTTTGTGGTATTAAAGTAAGGTACTGATCAGGTTTTCATTTTTAAATGCTATCCTCAAATAGCATTATGCCTCAAATAAATTCTTTTAGGCATTCGTAAAACTAGAAACAGTTTGTTTTTTTAAAAACTGCCACCTACTCTTCTGAGAGGTATTCTCTTCTCCTTGGAAATAGTAGAGGATGTGCTGCAGGTTGGTAGAACTTTCAACAGTGATTCAATACACATTGAGTACATACGTTTATATTTCTGACTGAATTCCAAGCTTTTTCCTTGGGCCTTGAATAATAAGATTGCTAATTTGAGTTGATGGAAAGTATTATCCTTGTTTGAATCTTCTTTTATATCTGCTGAATAAAGCTAGTTAAAAGCTTGAATAGGGCCTGTCCTATCCAGCATGCATCACAACGAGCCCTTTATGACTCTGCTGGAAAGTTGAATTTGAAGATAATTTTCAGTCAAGGGATTATATTGTGTTTGAAGCATACGCTTTCATGTGTTCGGGTTTTCACAGAGGCAGTATATGGCATCTCTGCCTGTTCTCAGTCGTATTTTAAGCTTATTCTCCAAAGTCCCAAGACAATGCAGGCAAAGTGATACCTAATTTACGCTGGAAGAAACATGTACTGCTCAAAGAATTATTGCTCTCAATGGAGGAAATAAGCAGCAGCAGAGTCTTCCTCCTTTTAAAGAGAGGAAGAGAAGACTTAACAGACATTGTAGAATTTCTTTTATTTTCCTCAAGCATTTACATAAAGGTGTTTCTGAGCATGATGTCATTCAGAAGATGCTGCAAACTGCTATGCTCAGTACTTCTACCTTGACTCAAAATGTGAAGAATGGGAATTCTCATAAGAAAGCCTTATTCGTATGAGAATTCCAGCTGAAATTTGATTTGGACTTCAATATCAAGTGGATATTCTTGAGGATAAGAGAGGGGAGAAGTAGGGTGGCTTGTAGTACTGCAGAAGCCCTCATACTCCCTAATACGGAACTTTACTGGACTTCATCTTAAAATAGAAAGCTGTAACTTTGAAGTACCTGCCCGGTGCCTGTAGAGTCATTTTATGAGTCCAGAATAATGTCATCGTTATACCTTGAGCTTAAAGTAAGAATGGCGGAAGTCTTTTCCCATATCTACCTCACAATAAGAAACCCTGCTTCACAGCTCTAAAGAAGGCTTACTAAATGGTTGGCTTTCCTACATTTTAAACATTTTAGTGTCTTATGTAGAGTGAGTGCTGTAATATATTTGAGCACTTAAAATAGGAGGGAATGAAGTGCACAGTGTTTATAGTTTAATACTGTGTTTGAGACTAATTGAAATGTCCACTGGCATCGCCAAATTTGTTTTTTGTATATAATGTATTTCTAAATGCTGATTCTTTCAGATAGTATACATTTTAATAGGCCAGAAGAATCATTTTTGTAAGCTACAGAGACAGATTGACTTGGGTAAAAAGATATTTTTTTGTAAGAGTTTATATTCTATTTAGATGGGTAGGAGTTTACCAATCAGCACAAATGGCCACTTTTTTTTTTTTGTTTTAACTTACTGTCTTCTAGGAACTCAAGGTCTTTTGATATATTATGAAGGATTTCAACCTAAACCAAACATCCTTCACTGTAAATTTTCTTTCCTTACTGAAGAATATATAAATTACTATAAATGGAAATTCTTGTTGCATGTTCTTGTATTTGTTGAATCCACAGGTCAAATTTTTGTTATATGCTAAACATATTGGGAGGGGTTGGGAGGAGAATCTCTTTTTAATTCATGATTTGAGGAAAATGTAAAAGTCATGGCAAATGTTCAACATTTATTTAATCCAAATTTGTCACGAGAAATTATAGTAGATTATTTTTTACCATCTTAACATGATTTTCTCATGAAGTCAGTGTGAAACTTTTGTCAGTTTTCCATTGTCTTTAGGCCAATAGTAGGTCCTGTTCCTGAGAAGTGTCATGCACTTTGTAAGAATTTTTTTTCAGGATAGCCTATCAACTTAAATGTCTCTCAATTGATATTTCTTTATAGTGGAGTTTTTTTACTATTGCTTATCTGTTTTGGATGGAATTGCAAAGAAATATTATAACATTTAGCTTGACTCTTTTTTAATTCCTGTCGATGCAAAGGGAGTAGAAAAGTGTAAAGATGAAAGATATAAACAGTCTGAAGCATTGTGATAGAATATAAGAGGTGCTGGGAGGGACTCTTTCTTCTCTGTACTTCACAGTTGCATTGCAAGAAGCTTCTAATATTAAGAAGCTAAAAGGAAAAAGTAAGAGAAAAATTTCAGAGATTAAATCCATGGGTTACTTTGTTCATATGCTGAGTTAAAGGAAATCATGTCAGATCCAAAGAGAAGTGATATGCCTGCTCCATATTGCCAGTGCTAAATGTGTATTTCTTTTAGAAAAGCACACTTAAAAGTGAGATTAACTATTGGAGACCTTAAACCGTGCTGCTTTTAGCCAGTCCTAGTACCAGCCTGACAGATGGGATGTGGAAATTCTTCTTTCTAGTTTCTTCCTTGCATATGAGTATTGTGGTTATATTAATTTTATTTAAAAAATCCTCTTAGGCACCTCTGACTTCTCCTTAGTAAGTCCCAAAGACAACTTCAGGTCTCTTACACCATGTTGTAGAAAAATAAGAGTATATTTCATTTTCTCTCTGTCAAAACGTCAAGAGAAGGTTTTGCAGATGAATTAATTAATCTGGAGAAACAGGACCAAACAAAACAGTTACATGGTGTGTTTCTATACCTTTTGATTAAGCCTCCTAACTTTCTTAGCTATTGAAAAAGCTGAATAAACTTGGTTTGCTCTGCTTTGGACAAAACAAAAAGTAATTCTGTGTATTTATTTATCTTTCTGTCAAATCAGATAAAAAAATAAATGGACAACTCCAGAATATGTACAAGTTGGTACCTAGTTCCCAAACACAGGTATGCAAAATAGTCTTATTTTTTATACCAGATTTTTATTTTGTATGGTCAAACTTTTGCTTTTCTGTTAGAGTAAAGTGAGAAAGACGTTACTGCCACAAATTGCCAGTATAAAAAAATCTTTAAATCTAAGACTAGATAACTGCATGGAGAAGTGTTTATATGTGTGAATTGATTAAATGGTTGAGAACTGTAGCTGAGATGATTGCATATACTGATTCTAGTTTATCAAAGATGGAGCTGATGGTTTCTGTGTGTGGATCCTGAACATTAAAATTTGCCTATCCTTTTGTAGAAGTCAGGTTTGTTAACCTGTGGTATTTGTGGTGGTCAGTTCATTTTGTGGTAAGGTAGTGCTGTTATTTTATGGACTGACCGTGTGTATGCCCAGGTCTTCTGAAGTCTATAGTCATCCCATTGAATTCACTGATTGTTCTCACATATGAGGCAAATGTTTGCAGAACCAGAGGAAGCTGAAAAGCGCAATTTAATTTGCCTATCAAGATTGCTAGGCAGTTTGTTAAACCCTTGCAAGTGGCAAGATAAGTTTTTTAACTGTTTCATCAAAGCATTTGAAGATTTTATGAATAAATAAATAAACATCAATATTTACTCATTTCCTCTTTTTTTTTTTTTTTTCCTCATCTGACATTTGTCATAACAGCTATCAAGCAAGCATGGGTGGGTTTCATACACAGGTACTTTTTGTTTCCAAGAACTGAAGCAGAAATGAAGGATCTGTAGATTGAACCTGTTAGAATACGAGTTCATTCTTCATGTTGTACAATATTGTAAACCATTTGTAATTATCAGACCTGGAATTCTCTCAGGAATCAAACCACAGTCCATTACATACAGTTTGTTGTAGGAATAATTAGGTATTCATTTACGACAGTAACAATTTAATTACAGCATTACATACAGAGTTAGAGCAGCATAATGTTTAGATTATTTGAAACATAGTCATGTTTCACAATCAAGAGAAAATGTTTTATCTGTGAGTAATATGAAGCTAGTTGATTAGATACTCAGGAAGCTGCTTATCTCGTTATGTTCTTGACAAAATTAACTTTACTGTTCTTCCCATGTGTCTTTATAGTTATGGGTGACAGCCCAAGACCAGGTAATTCTGGCATCAGGGGTGCAAGCTGAGTTCCTTTCCTCCTCTTAGCAAAGTATATGTGCCAGGACTCTGACTCTGTTATGCCGCTTCTGTGGAAGCAGGGATTCTATTTATGCAACAGAAGTCCTGAGAAAGTGAGCTAAAACAGTTTTCCAAATATTTGCACAGCTTAAGTACGAAAGGAGGACTGGAGCCAACAGCTAGTCTTTTTAGTCAGCTTCATGGGGCTTAGCTCCAGAGCAGAACTGTTTTATCACCCTCTACAGAAATATCATGAACAGATTCTGTAGATTATTCTAAAAATTCTCTTATCATTCTCACTTTAGTGGTTAAAAAAAAACAAACCATAAAACAAAGGCTGGGAAGCAGATAGTGGCCAGCTCTTAAGTTAAAGTTATTACTTCATTTTCCACAGTATTAGGTGGGGTATGTTTCAGTGGTGCAATCGCACCATCAGTGCAAAGCCAGAATTAGTGTTATTTAGGACAAGCTTTGTTTGTGCCTTATTTTCCTCCAAAGACAAAACTGGCTCATATAAGCATGGTTCTAACTCTTCTCTGTAAGCAGACATTTTTAAAGGCTGTTTATTAAAGCAACATTACCAATCCATCTAGTCGTTCTGCCCTTTCAATGTTGTTCACATATCAGCTTGTGTTTCTGTTGGCAGATTCATCCTTTAAGTTTGACTAAGCTCCTGGGGCAGTGTGAGCTAATGAGAGAGGGGAAGAAAAGGAGAGCTCTAGGGGATGGTCATTCTTTTTTCCTTTATAAACAATGGGTGGTGGTAGGATGGAGATGATGCAGTAGAAATTTATTTCGTCTTCTGTCTGATCAGGTTCCTGAATTTCACAGTGTTAGTCTGAAAGGTGGGATCCTCCTCGATTTTGAGTGGTTACAAAGAAGATGAAGACTCCTTTTTTTTTTACAAGGACTCATATGGAAAAGATGAGGGTTAATGGGTACAAGTTACTCCTGGGGAGATTCCAGTTGGACACAAAAGGAAAGTTTCTCACAATGAGAACAATCTGGCATTGGAATAATCTCCCCAGGGAAGTGTTAGATTCCCCAACACTGGACACTTTTAAGATTCAGCTGGACAGGGTGCTAGGCCGTCTTTTCTACACCAGATTTTGCCAAGAAAGGTTGGACCGGATGATCCTTAAGGTCCTTTCCAACCTGGTGTTCTATGATTACTCCAGCCAAAAAGCAGGACTCTTAGCTTCTATTGTTTGTTAAACTCTGGAAGAAAACATTTCTACTCTTCTGTATAAAGATGAAATATACCATAGGTATACAGTAAGAAGTTAAGATGCCTGACTTACAGTATAACGTACATCTCTATTTTTCCTCTGAAATTAAGAAATACCTTTTTTTTGCCATCTTCCATGATTCATGGAGATGCCCCAGTCCTTTTAATAACTAGTGTTCCTAATACCTATATGCTTTATATTCTCGGTCTGGAAAATGTAGTTAATAGTGCCATTCCTACAGATGATACGTTGATTTTTCTGAAACAGTTTATCCAAGTAGTAAATTTTACTAGACATAGAAATATCTCAAGTAATCACTTTTTGGAGACTGAGAAAGAGAAGATAGACAACACGGTGATAGATTTCAAATGCAACACTTGCAGATTCATACAGGTCAGCAGTGTAATTACAACAGCTGCAGAACACAGATTTCATGTCAATGATTTGTTCTTGAATGAGAAACTAAATTTTGAATGTATTTTAATGTATTTAGTATTTTTGCATTGCTGTCATTGCAGTCATCCATTATTATTTAACAAAGAAAGGATGCTCTTGCCAATATAAGAACCTTTTACTAGTAAAAGGACTGATAATAATTATGATTCCACACTGGAGTTACATGAGTGGTCACTACAACTTGAGAGCTGTGTATTTGATTGAAGGGCTCGTGACAAGAAATACAATAAAATGAACACCTTCTTTGGATAAATGCATTTTATTCCAGTTGTTAGTCACATGAATAGCAGGGTTAGTTCAAATTTGGTTATCTGCAACACAATTTTTTTTCACTAGAAGACAACATAGAAAGATAAACCTTGTTAATAATAAAGGAAAAGTTGTAAGCATTAAAAAGGAATATTCTTTTATATCCATCATTAACAACAATAACTGAAATCCCCACTTAATTTCAAACCATGTTCATGCCAATGCAAAACTGTAATTAGGTAGCAGAATGTAATGGCTTTCATAGAATAAGTAGCGTCCATCCATTTCCCTGAGGAAAAGACCACCTTACTTGTTGAGATTCGCCTTCTTCCAACTTCCTAGATTTTGGAATGTGTTTGATGTGTACCCAACCATTGCTTTTAAAGCTTTTTTAATATTTAGAATACAGAAAAAAATATTTATCCTTTGGTAAGTAATTAAATCTTTGTCATCAAATGATGAATTTTCATGCAAATATTCTTTCACATGAAGTAGATCAGATGTCATGCAGTGCAAAATGAACATTAACTGATTCTGACTTTAACAGTGTACATTTAACACAGAGAGATAATTGTTTGAGTTATTTTCTTTCTTGTAACTCAGATATAACTGAAAAATAAATCCACTTTTAATGTATTCAACATTTTTATATTGCTAGCATTACAGTCTTCCTCTTATCACCTGAGTATATTTTTAAGCTCTCAGAGGTTGTTTCTAGTACCCTTGTGTGGTAGAGAACACTGATTTATACTGATCTTTGAGATCAGCTGTTTTCTTCATTGTAATAAATGTGAGTTCTATTCATGTGTTCCTTATTTTCATGGTATCAAAATGCTGGAAAATATTCACACCTAGGGAAAAAGTAATCTGGGTCAAAGACAGCAGAAAAGTCCCAGTATTTAGCATAAAAATGCGAGAAGAATATAGGTGGTGGCTGGCCAATTATACTTTGGAAACAATTTCACCAGATAAAATTACTCTGAGTTAATCTACTTAAGCAGACTCTATACCCAAGAGTGCTGACAGTTTACAAATGTACACCTGGTTTTGGAATGCTTTGTGTTCTAAATATACTATTCCTGAGAATATGATTACATCCTGTGACCAAACTTGTAATTGCATATATTACAGGTGTTTTGTTGTAGTTAAATTTCAGCTTTTCTTAGCTTTCTGGACTACTCCCTAGTGAGTGCTCAAGAGATTCTTGAAAGAAGAGAGAATTGAGTATTCCTAATCTGTCAAATACTGTGGTTTTATGAAGCAAAACATCTCAAGCTGAAAAAAAGGAGATCAAAATACAGTATTACTATATTAACCCATGGGAACTGAAATGATAGCCTAACCTTCAGTGACTAGAGACAGAGCTATATCCAGTGTTAACTTGGGGCAGGCGTGGTGTTGGATTGCAGCCCTCTATTTTTGTTACTAAGAAAGCTCAATTACTATTATGACAGTTTTCCCAAGGCTTTTTTTTTTCCCTCTTTCTCAGCTTACACTGCGTGATAACAAGAAGTTGGTCCCTGTCACAATAATCAAACAAGGTAAATTTGTTTATTTTTGAATTGACTCATGCTCTGCAGGAGTAAATTAAAATGAAAAAAAGTTCTGACTCTCATGCAAAGATCCTGGAAGTTTTGATTTAGAATAGGTGAAACCTTACAAACTGTCATATACTTTAATTACAAATGCTATTAAGCCGTTACCTATCTGTGTTAATAAAATGAGCTGTTACATTGCATTATAAACAGTGACTTAGTTGAGTCATTGAATGGATACCAATCAGTTCTGATTTCTGCTAGTATCCGTTCTTTTTCTCTTTCAACTGGATTGTCCAGATATGTTGATCTCCCCACTGTGCGTAACTTGATAGTCAGGCATGAAGGGCAGTGTGAATAAGATTCATGCTACCAAACTTTTTTGTGAGTAACTTCAGCCAAATCATTGACTTAGCCTCCCTTCTTCTCCTTTCCCTGGTCAGTCGAGAGAGATATCGAGGGTAGACTTCAACATACCATGCTTTAGAAATGCCTGCTTCTCTCTAGTAGTGGGAGGTAGTATAGTAGTGTAATCTTTGAAAATTAACTACTTAAAGATAACTGAGAAAATGAGCTGCAGACTGAAAATTGTTAACAGAAATTTTATTGTGAATAATTTTAAGTAACAAAATCAAGCAAATTTTCTTTGGAGGTAGTTCACAGTTCAGGGACAGTAAAACACTGCAGCGTGGAGTGAAAGAAAATTACAGTAATTGCCATTAAAATATGACTGTACTGGTATTTATTTTACATACTTTTTTTTTTTTTTTCTTTAAGACTTGTGAATGGCAAGATAATGAGATGGCCTGAAGCTGGCCCTATATTATCATAAGCATAGTATGTCATTTTTCACCAAGTATATAAAACTGATATGCTAGGGGAAAGAGAGACGTACAGTGAAGAGATGATGTAAGGGAAACAGGTTGCAGTCTCTTGAACTGAATGTAAGTACATAAGAGATTTGGATGGTGTCATCATCTGCAACTGTTAAGTTGAGGGGAGTTTTTCAGAATGCTGAGGCTTGTCTCAGGTGTGGTTTTGTTTCTTGTTTGGAGTTTTTAAAAGTTGTTTTCTAATATCCCTATGTTGTTTCCACAGTTATTCAAAATCGGACGCAGTCAAAGACTTCAGATAGTTCTTCTCTACCAGGAGCAATATTAGGTGACTAGAAGATATTATTTTTTCCTCTTCTTTGACTGAAATTTAGAACTATGTGAATACTTTTAATTGTCTTGATAGTTCTTTCCTTGCATATCAAAGGGTATTTTGCAGATGGTTCAGATAATATTTATTATATTTTGTGGTAGTACAGATTGTTGAGGGATGATGTAGCCTAAGGGAAATAGAATAATTTTATGTCATAGTACTTAAAAGAAGATACTGTCACTATTTGAGCCAAGAAGTTCTTTCATACTTCAAGTAAAGTTCTGTGGCAAAGATTTTATTGAGATCAGGTGTTGTTCTTACGATAACATACCATCTACAAACACAAACCCGTACTGATATATTAGGCTATAGTAATGTATATTATAACCTTCCTTGCAATTAAAGCTTCATGTTAGATCTCAGGGCATAACTGTTTGTTTCCCTCAAGCCATTCAGTTACGTGCTTTCTGTTCTTGTTTGACCTGTAAGAATAAAAAATATTGGCTTAGAGCATAAAACCAGGGAAAAGTCTTATCATGTAGTGCTTAGTGTGGTGAACTACTGGTCTTCCTGAAATAGATAGGAAAGGCTCACTGCATCATGCACCTTGTGACCAATTTATTCCTGGATTCAAGAAGATGTTTAGTTCTTTCTGTATATGGAAATACTTTATATAACTACATAACCTTGGCTGAAGTTTGCTGTGTGTGAGTTTTAATGTATTGATGTGAATCAAACAGGTATTTACTAACTACATTTGGTGTTGAATCTTCTTGGCCTACCAGACAGAATGTCCCAGCATCTGTGGTGCTGCGGGACTCCAGGGTTGTATGCTCCAGTATTGAATTGTTTTCAATTCTGATTAATCATGGAACAGTGCTAACACAGAGAGTGGGGAAATAGCACCAGATGAGAGTGAAAATTACTGAACAGAACTATATCTCAATTCGCAGATACTCAGACTAAACTCCCAATGGTTCAATAGTAGTTGTTCATGTATCTCAGAGAGCAGAGTGTGTATTTTTCATCTCTTCTGGAATTAATGACACACATCTTTCTGTGTAGTGCACCTTATTGTTCCAGGTCTCAATGAAACTCAGCAGAAACTTCCTCCTCTTCTGACAATAGATGACACACCTCAAGCATCCAGGAAAAAACTGGGTAAGCAGAAATGAACTAAATTTGTATTGTTCATGAGCAGTTTCAGAAGTGTAGTGCTGTGAGATTATGTATGCAAGCAGAAAAATCCTTTTTTTCCCTCTTTTACCTTCCTTTTTTCTAGTTGTCTAATTAATGATTAGCATGGATTTCTAAGGATTCATAAAAATTCACTTATTTGAAAACAACTGAATAGATTTTTAAGGTATTTTGGAGCCATTTAAAAGAATATGCCGTAGCTTTGATCCATAGAGGAAAGAAGGGAAACCAGTCATGTTTATGAACTTTAGGGGTTTTGTTTTGCTTTACAGTATATTCTTTTTCATAGGTTATATCTTTCAGTATATGTCTTTACAAATGGAAGTTTGTGTGTCTGTTTGAACGACCAGATTTTCAGTGAGTTCTGGCTTGAGTATAAGTGAGAAATTGTTTCATTAAGAGATTCTTATTTATTACCCGTAATTAAATACCATATAAAAAAATGGTAGCCAGAAATTAGAATATTTCAGTGCAAGTTTCATATGAATCTTGTCAATATGCCTGAAACCTGCAGGAAAAAGATTACTTGAGGCTTTTGTTTAAGATCTGTAAACTAGTGTATCATGTGTGAATAGCATAGTTGTGGGAAATGCAGCTATCTTTAAAAACCTTAGTAATGCCTCCAGTGCATCTTTCACAGATCCCTTGAGAAGAGTTTTGGAGCTGATGACTTTGGCTTCACTAATCTTAATATTTAATTTGAACTCTGAACAACTGGGTCAGATTTTTTTCCTTTCTTATTTCTGCTTTGATTAATTTACTCTGTTGCTCCATTTCTGGCCATGGCACATTCTCAGACTGGCTTGCTTTGCAGTTAGAAAACAGCAGTGCTTGTTCCTGTTAAGATACTGTGTACATGTAAGGGTAGAGTACACAGTAGAATAGTATTTGAATGTGTTACAGCAAGAATGTGTTTGGACTGAGACTGAGTTCCTTAAAAATTAGTATCTGGTAGTATTTAACAGCATTTGACAGAAAAATATTGTTTTAGCATCATCTGTGGCTACTGAAAATTTAAGCCAAGTATTTACATTACAGAGCATTACTGGTTTTCAATTATGATTATGAAATTAATCACATCGTTAAATGGATTATTAATATTTTCTTTGAACAGCAAGCATAGAAAACAAGGTGTTTATCATTACTGGCTTGATTTGAACATGTGTATGCTTGCAGGTAACAAAGGTACTATATTTCGACAAATCTGTTTTTCATACACCTTACTTT
The DNA here is from genome assembly GCF_036417535.1 of Chlamydotis macqueenii. Lineage (NCBI taxonomy): Eukaryota > Metazoa > Chordata > Aves > Otidiformes > Otididae > Chlamydotis > Chlamydotis macqueenii. Next base: position 94,350,375 of record NC_141556.1, on the reverse strand, counting down.
TAGTAAACCATATTTTAGGACCTCCAATATTAGTTTTGGACTACAGTATCTAGAACTTTTTAATTTGTTTCCATTTTCAACCAGTAAAGTTATATCTCTTTGCAGGAAAAAAAATGTTGCATTTTCAGATAGGTCATAGTAGTGTGCACAGGAAAAATGGCAGAATGTAGCTATGAGCAAAAGATGGGCAACAAGACAAAGGTAGCTTTAGTTGTCCTAGAGATGTCCAGCTTCCTCAGCTGACTGAGTGTAGAACTTGGACTTCTAAATTTACGTGCTCTGGTATGTCTGAAATAGACACCTGGTGTGATGCCAGTTTGGAGCCACTCTTTATGGTAGATTACACAAACACCTTTGTAAAAATAACCAGAGCAGACAAGTGATGTTTTGTTCCCTTCTGTTTACTATGTGTTCCTTACCAGAGAACATGAAGTACATGAGTGTATGCACAAGGGACTGCTGAGTTTCAAAGGAGTGTAAAACAGGGAAGGGTTATTGCTTGGAAAGCAAAAATACTCTGAGAAAGAACGCAAGTGTATAATACAATTGACAAAAAGACATATTATCCAAATCTATACAGATATCCTTCACTGATGCCTGAGAATGATGTATATCTATAATAAAATGCAATAACAGTTATGCTGTGTGTGAATGTTGTATTTATTGAATTCCCAGTCTTTTTTTTTTTCTGTTTACTTAGTCAAAATTTACTAGTTGTTTGTTTGGTTTTTTTAAAGAGTACTAGTCCAGAAAAAGACCACAAAATATATTGCCATACTTCTCGGCAGAAAAAAAAACACAATAGGTGTATTATTCCAGTCAAAATTAATTAATTTTCCCTGTATCCACTACTGGAATATCTTTATAACTGTTGGAATAGAACGCTAATTGTGATATCACTGTAATTGTTAGAAGTAATGTAAAGGAAAATAAGGGTGTGGCTAATGTGACAATTCCATTGTATCTGAAAATTTATTAGGCTATTCTTGTATATCACATAGAAATACATTAAATTTGGTCTGGTGAGGTCCCCAATGACTGGAAGAGAGGGAATATAACCCCCATTTTTTAAAAAAGGAACAAGGAGGACCCGGGCAACTACAGGCCAGTCAGCCTCACCTCTGTGCCTGGCAAGGTCATGGAGTACATTCTCCTGGAAACCATGCTAAGGCACATGGAGAGCAAGGAGGTGGTTGGTGACAGCCAACATGGCTTCACGAGGGCAGATCGTGCCTGACCAATTTGGTGGCCTTCTATGACGGGGTGACAGCATCGGTGGACAAGGGACGAGCAACGGATATCATCTACCTGGACCTGTGCAAAGGTTTTGACACTGTCCAGCACGACATCCTTCTTTCTAAACTGGAGAGGCATGGGTTTGATGGATGGAGCACTCAGTGGATGTTGGTTGGATGGCTGAACTCAGAGAGTGGTGATCAACGGCTCGATGTCCAAGTAGAGACCGGTCACAAGTGGCGTCCCTCAGGGGTCCATGCTGGGCTCGGCCCTGTTCAACATCTTTGTTGGTGACACGGACAGTGGGATAGAGTGCACCCTCAGCAAGTTTGCCAATGACACCAAGCTGTGTGGTGACATCGACATGCTGGAAGGGAGGGATGCCATCCAGAGGGACCTTGACAGGCTGGAGAGGTGGAGCCGGGTCAACCTCATGAAGTTCAACCAGGCCAAGTGCAAGGTCCTGCACCTGGGTCGTGGCAATCCCAGGCACAAATACAGGCTAGGTGGAGAATGGATGGAGACCAGCCCTGAGGAGAAGGACTTGGGAGTGCTGGTGGATGAGAAGCTTAACATGAGCCGGCAATGTGCCCTTGTGGCCCAGAAGGCCAACCTCATCCTGGGCTGCATCAAGAGGAACATGGCCAGCAGGTCGAGGGAGGTGATTCTCCCCCTCTACTCTGCCCTGGTGAGATCCCACCTGGAGTACTGTGTCCAGTTCTGGAGCCCCCAACATAAGAAGGACATGGACCAGTTGGAGAAGGTGCAGAGGAGGGCTACGAAGATGATCAGAGGGCTGGAGCACCTCTCTTATGAGGACAGGCTGAGAGAGTTGGGGCTGTTCAGCCTGGAGAAGAGGAGGCTCCGGGGAGACCTGATAGTGGTCTTCCAGTACCTCAAGGGGGCCTACAAGAAAGATGGGGAAAAACTCTTCAGTAAGGCCTGTTGTGACAGGACTAGGGGTAATGGTTTTAAAATAGAGGGAGGTAGATTTAGATTGGATATTAGGAAAAAATTTTTTACAATGAGGGTTGTAGAACACTGGCACAGGTTGCCCAGAGAGGTGGTGGATGCCCCATCCCTGGAAACGTTCAAGGCCAGGCTGGATGAGGCTCTGAGCAATCTGATCTAGTCGGGGATGTCCCTGCTCCTTAAAGGGGGGTTGGACTAGATGAGCTTTGAAGGTCCCTTCCAACTCTAACTGTTCTATGATTCTATGATTCTATGATTTTTTAATTTTGAAAAGCATTTTTCCTGTTAATGCTCAAATGCTAGAAAAATTAATATGACTGAATACTATTTTGCACTGTGAAAGTAACGATTCATAATGCATTAAATTCCTTGCTGTAAATTTTATTTTTAAGGAATCTTTTAATGAACAAAACAATACCAAAAATCTACACTTTTTTACATAGCTAGATAGATGTCTGTACTCATTGTGCAGTGAAATTTAATTGATTCATAAAGGTATTCAGATTTCCACATTTATCCATGTTGGTTTGCTTTGGCAAACTGAAGTGTGACAGAAATAAATCTGTAGTAGAACAGAACAGATACAGCTTTGCAATTACTCTCTAATGTCTTTGTCCCTTTAGCTAAGAACGAAACTCAAGTATGGCCTGCTGAATCCAAAACATCCGAAGTTCAAGAAATCTCCCCACAGTCCCTCCCAGGTAATTAAAATTCTATTTTTAGAAACTCTGTGGAATATCTTTGCCAAATATATAAACTAAAATTAAATCCATCTTTATGTTTCTTAGTCTGCAGTTAAAGGCAGTAGTTGGAAAACAGAAGGATAATATAGCTGAATTGCTAGTCGTGAGTGGTAGACATGGATAAAAATGTGAATCTAATTTTGGAGGAAAGTTCAGATACTACATATCTTGGGTTTATAAAAACACTTAGAATTAGAACCATATGTTTCTAGGGTACTGGATACCTTGACATTGTGAAATATGGCAAACCAGGAGTATTCTTGTTATACACCTTGAACTTCTGACTTTCATGAAATACAGGAAGAAGAAAATTAGAGATAAGAGCATGACTGTGCAAAATGCATGCGTGAGATCAAGACGGAACAGTCACAGTAACAAGCTCTATTTCAGAGGTGCCAAGCACGACAGCATAATGTTCCATTTAAGTTCAGTTTTGAACACATTAGTCTTGACCACACTCTCTCTGTGGACTTACTGGTTCTATTAAAGTAAAGGGGATCTCTTCACATACATGTGAAAGGAATATGAAATTTGATTCTAGACTTATATTCAAGATTATGTGTCTGTGAAATGTCTGTTAGACTGAAGTTTTTTGTCATCTACTTGTGACTGAAAAAATACTACTTATTTAAAAGGCTGTACTCAGATGCTAATTTCTTAAACTGTTCAAAAACATGAAGTTTTGAAACTCGCAAGATTTACTGCCTCCATTTGCTTAGGAAACAAGTTAGCAATATAGACAGATTACTTTATCAAGTTGTGTGAAAAATATAGCCCTATATTTTAACATTTGCAATCCGAGGTCAAAAAGACTGGAGAGGTCTAAATTGTTCAGAGTCAAACGATGAAAAGTGACTTTCCACACACTTTATCAACCCACATTTTGGAATTAAGTAGACATATGCCTATCTTCATTTTCTGTAGTCTGGCTTTTATCATACAACTGAGAATGGAGTCTTGATTCTGCTGTCATTAGAGACAATAGTTAGCTTCTGCCAGCTTCTTTGCTGAAAGGAGAAAGGAGACTTGAATGGTGGCAAGACTTTAAAATGAAAAAAGAATTTGAGGAAACAATACAATGAAGGTTTGCTTTGATTTAGTTTAGTCATATTATGTGATCTTGCTGGTATTACTCTGTTCTACCTATAAAGTATTTCCTGGCTGGCTGAAATGGTGTCTCATGTTATTGCTTTGATATCACACAATTCACACAGATACTGCCCTTCAGTAGGACTGTGTTTATTTTATTCCTTAAGTGTAACAAATATACCATAACAAACTCAATTTTTAATTAAAACAAACAAACAAAGAAAAAAAAACCCTCCCAAAGAATATGTAGGGTGTAAAAGAGATGTAAGATGAAGTAATGCAGCAAAATCATGTAATGATTGTCAACCATCTTTTCAATTAAACAATTCATCATTTTTTTTCTCTGAAAATGTGTGCAGAATTTTATTTTCCACTTGATAGATAAGTGTATTTGCCAAATTCTAGTTTTAACCATCAATTTCTTTCTGCAGAATCTTCACATGGATAGCTCTTTTCTATTAATCCTAAATACTAAGAGGAAAACAAAGATGCTGCTCCACAGGAATTTATTGTCAAAGAGGGCTCTGAACTTTACAAGTTTAGCACATGTGTAATAAGCAGCTTGCTTTTAATTGGAAATGTGTGGATACTTTTTAGAAAACTATAAATAATTTTTTTTCCTTTTTTTTTTTAAATTTGAGGTCTCTTGTGGACTTAAATTCTGCAGTTATTTTACTAAATTATTTACTTTGTCTAAATAACTGCAGAACAAGCAATATACAAATGTATCTTACAGAAGTTTGCCATTTTGTGAAAGTGAGAACTGAATGCCTAAATTCATGTGTTGGCTGTCCTGCCAAATCCTAATCCTCAGACTTGCATTCATCTAATCAAAATACATAATTCCTTGTCCTGGAATTAACTGTTTAATCAGGTAAACTGTGTGAAATCTGACACCAGAATTGATATATCACCTGAGGACGACAGAATCAGTTCATTCCCTTTCCTTTCTGTTGTGTAATTATGTTTCTGTATCTATCTGGCATGCAGTAATTCTAACCATAAGCATTGCTGTCTGTAAATATAGCACAGAATTGTATGTTTATGAAGTTGGATAATGTGTTTTGTTATACATTATAATAATTGTAAAGTAGTGTCTTTTTAGTGGCAAATTATACATAACCATTTCTTAACTAAACATGTCCTTATTGCTATCAAACCGTTAGTTATTTACTGAAACATTTAGAATCATTTTAATCTTCTGCTTCATGCATCCTCTGTGGGTTTGCTTCCATGTGTCTTTTTCTGTGGGGACAATTCCTTTCAGTCATTCTTTGTTATCACAGCACAAGTGTCTCATGTTAAAGTATGAGTATGTCCCACTATTTACATTAAAGAATGTATTCATTTTGGTTACTGTATTTCAGTTCAAGAGGAAAAAAATAGAGTGACAGGAAACAGGAGAATGAAAGTTAATTCCTTAAGAGAAAAAAAGAAGTTCCTCAGGTGTAATTTATGTGTAGCCACTGCATATGCAAAAATAAGTTGAATACTTAAGCATTTGACCCAGACTTTCACAAGTAACTTAAGTGAGAGATCAAGCACTGGCCTTTTGCAAGGGTTGCATTTGAGAGACAGGGTAATATATAGGCACAATTAATTGTGCTTAGCAACAGGAACTACTTCATTATATTTCATTCAGACTTTCCTATTTGAAAATGATACTGAATTCTCTGAGTAATTATTTGCTGTGAAAGGTTTGAGGACTGGTGCCAGAAGTAGCAACAGAATGCTGATTTACAAGGAGCTGTAGCAGCTGTTGTGTCATCAGTCATGCAAGAAGGGAAGAAAGGAGCTTGAAGTGCTTCAGCAAGCGGACTATCTGAAAGGCTCCATGAGCTGGGCCGCTCTTATATTCCACTGGATCTTTGTCAAAGCGTGTGTTTTGTGGTGTGACGTGGGTCAGTAACTTTTTTTGGTGTATTTGTCAGCCACGCATCCCATCATTTTCTTAATTTCAGGCCCTCCCCTCCCTTGGCATGCACTTCCATGGAAAGACTGGTTAGTAAGCTCTTTCATGCTCTGTTTTTGCCAGGCTTGTTACAATATTTTCCACTTGGAACTAATTTTTTCTTAACACAGCAGCAGAAATTCATAACGCTTTTTTTTTCTCCCCCTCAATCTTTAAAATGCTGTTTAATATACCTGAAACTGTCACTACATTTTTTCTCTTAGTTGAATCAAGTGTGAGCCTTTTTATTAACTTCACAGGGAAACTGGAGCTAGCCAACAGTTAGAAATATCAGCACATTTGTCTAGGTTATGGAAGAGCTAGTCTCAAAAAAAAAAAAAAAGTCATTTCTTTATGTAAGGGATTGTACAAGAAATTTATCAAAGTAGATTAGAAATAGATAATAGACTTGAAATGAAAAGTACCACCTGTGAGTCCAAACTAGGGGTTTCCCGAGTTCTGTTCCTCCTGTCCTCCTTCTGGCCCCTGAAGGCTTCCCCTTGTGCTCAAGTGGGATATGAGAAGCAGTAAGATTATTGCTTCCATCAGAATATCTTAATTCTCATTGTGGAGGAAGAAAGGACCATGAATGAGAGGGGCAAGAGAAGCACAGGAAAAGTAGTTTAAGAAATGTAGCCTAAATGCATTCTTGCATGTATTCCATGCTGTGATAGTAAAGTAATTTACCTTTCTTTGTCATATTAGTAATTTACTTTGCAGCTACCATTGAACCAGCATATTAAGCCTAGTTTACCTGGTGCTCTGGAAAAGAGTCATTCCTCTTTCTCTAATTTAACTTTTAAAGCCTAAACTTTCTGCTTCCTATATATATTTTTACAAAAATGTCTTTGTTTTTTTTTTTCACATCATCCCTACAATGTTCTGTGCAAAACAGGAGAGTTTCATTTCTGAGGTATGGGTTTGTTAGTTGTTTTTTCTGGCTCTCTTATGGGTGAATTTTCTCCCACAGGCTTCATAGAGATAAATTGCTTTGACTTCTCTGTAGAATGAAATCCTCCTCCTGCTGACAGTAACAGTACTGTAACTGGAGATGCTGATCACCAATATTAAAGGTCTCCTCTGAATACGAACATGTGCTAAATACTGTGCAATTTGCTCTGTGGAAGGAATTAATGCTCTTATCACGTTCAGGGCTGACACCTTACCATCCTGTGTTCCATATCAATAAGCTTTGTCATTTTATAATAATTTTATAATTACCTGTTGTGTACTGTATGACTGATCAAATGCTATGGTCCCTCCAGCAAGTTGGAGAGGAAAGAAGTGATCTTGACTTACATACCATAGGAATGAAATGTTATGTGAAACAGCTGGAAGAGCATATTTATGCACTGATTTATTAAAATATGGTCAGCAATTCAGTTTAGGTACATTTAATATCTGTTTAATAAACTGTCCATGCTTTACCCTGAAGATGTAGAATTAGAAGAATGAATGAAAGTCAAAAAACATATTATTACTAGAAAAATGAAAGAGCGAAGGTATTGTAGATGAATTTTTATTCTTTTTCTGATAGTTTTTATATCAGAAGGATTTAAAAAATCCAGAATAGCACCAAAAAAAAAAAATTATAAATACACTGTGATGTAATGGGTCTTGTTTAAAATGTATATCATATTGAGTTTGGGAGGCTGTAACAGCAGTGCAGTGTGATCTTCTGATCTTAGTTTTGCTCATTGTGGCTCACATTTTCCTTTCACTATGTAAAACTGCAACAAAATGAATCCAAAATATCATATAGACTTCAAATGTGAAAACAAAAATAAATATTAAACATGATAGAGTCGAGCTGCTACAGAAATTATTCAAACCAGGTGGCATAAAATGGCAGCAAGAAAAACAGCAGGCTTGGGCAGTAGGTAAAGGAAAGCTCAAAGGGATTCCAAATTAAATAAAGCTTCTTTCTTCTAGCTCAGGCTGAGAAAAAACATGGACCTGTGGAATTTAAATCAACGCCTAAACCCGAATTGGTGCAAACTCAAAACATACTGGGTAACTAATTTTGCTGCTTTTTATCTTCTTTGTACATTAAATGTTTTTTTTTTCATTTCCAGCAGAATTTTTCTACTACTTGCTGCATCGCATTTCTGTTGACTACAAAGGAAGTCCTAACTAAAAATTTATGGTTCCCTTTGTCTTTCCAGCGACTCACACATGAAATGTAAAGCAGGACGCATCTAGCTCTGACTGAACTGTGGCTGTTACACATATGATTATGGCTAGCAGATTTGACTGGGTGATTCAATTTTATTTTTCAAAATAATTCTTTCTGTCTATGTGATCTGTATTATTAACATCACATAAAATTTCCATCAGGAAAATTAACCTTGGTGATAGAATTGAAATAACTACCTCCTTGATTTTGTTCTTGATGATAGGTTCACTTAGGTACCATCAACAGTGATAAAAAAGGAAAATCCTGCATGTGACATGATATAATTGTATTTGTCCTGGAGGAAAAAAAGAGCTCTACTAATTTTTTTCATAGAGATTGAGAGAGAAAGAGAGGATTCTGATCTAAGTAGTAGTATTGTTAGTTTTGTGATTTGGAGCAGCATCTACTTCCTTCTTGCATTTGGAATTCTAAATTCTCTCTCTGTATTTTAATTCCCAAACCATGCAAAATTATGAACACAAATCTAAACTTGAGGTTGTATTTTTTAAAAAATTTCATTAGATATTTATAAAGCACAGATGACATACAAGATGATATATGATAAAGGAAGAGATCATCAGCATTTGCAGGACTGAAATACAGATCTTCTTCTCGATAAATATATTTTTGCATGAATCCTATTGATTCATGTTAATGTCTTACTCTCTCTTACAGATTTCCAGAATTTACTGAAGCTAAACCATCAGTCAATCTAATTTTCATTCTAACTTTTAATCAGGTTTTTTTTAAGCAAAATTAACCTTTCTTGGTTTTTGCTGTGCTTTTAAAAATTAAAATATGAAATTTAATCAAGATGAGTCACTGCTTAATTTCAACAAGGTGGTCATAGTTACTGATGAATATTCATTATCAAATTGCCATGATTGATGGACCTTTATATTATGATTAGGGAAAAGATGTTTTTGTTCATATTCCACACATCTTTTTAAGTGACAAAGTTATGTGGTTTTTTTTTAGGTTGGAACTACTTTTTTCTTGTTTATTAAACATCATTGATTTCAGGAGTGTGTGGTTTATAAGCCAAAATACAGATCCGTACTGTGTCTTGTAATATTATTAATCAAGTAAAGCCTTGATTATTTCTTTTATCATAGCTTTTAATGAAATAGAGCCTCTTCCTTCTGGATCCAGAATCTCTGATGCTCCAAAAAGTCCATTGACAAAACTTGGTAATTACTTTCTTTGTAAATTTGAGTAAACTTCAGTGGAAAATTGTCTTTTGTTGTTTCTGTGGCTGGCAGGTTTTAATGCTTCCAACTACTATAATATCATTCTGTAGATAAAATATGGTAACTGATAGCTTTTTCTTCACAAAATTTGCAAATTTCTTCTTTAATTCTAAGTCTGGTTTTGCTTTTTTGTTGTAACAGGATGCTTGAGATCAATGCTTCATTTCATAAAACAAACAAACAAACAAAAACTCATGAGAATATATGGACTTCTATCTATAGAATAATGATGGCAATTTATATCTAGCTAAAATCTGTACTCTTAATTTTGCAATTTTCTTGGAAGTACCTCATAATCTTCTGAGACTGACTGTATTTCTTGATTGGAGTACTATTCCAGCCAACATAAATTCTGTGGATTTTCATGCAGCTTGCCAAATACTTGTATATTTGGTTAAAATAGTGTAATAATGTGCAGATGTTGTTGTAGTTTAAATATTCATAAGTGTTTGCTTATTTCTGGATTCATTAGTTATTTGGTGATGAACTTAAGGAAACTTTGGAAAGGACTTATATTTGAGAAAGTATGGCACTGCTCACATTTTTTTAAATAATTTTATCTGTGTTAAAGTCAAAATGTTATGGTCAAAATCTTCTTATTGGCAAAGAAGAAACACACCTTTTCTTTCTTTTTTTTTAAAGTTATATTTTATATACATATGCATACATTTACATGTATGTGTACATGTATAGACGTAAGTATTTACATGTATGTAAATGCATTTGCATGTATATGTACATAAATCAAATAATTTATTGTTAGTGTAATGGAAATCTTAATAGTCTACCTAATTCAAGAATCGTCATTAGTCTAGATTTAACTCTTACTGTAAAACAAAGAATATTAATGCAGGTACTTACGTAGAGAAAAAGCCTCAATAACAGCAATATCGTAATTAACATAGTAACACAAACTTCTTAGTTTCTACCCTTTTTCCTGCTGTTTTGCTCACCCTTCCACTACACCTGTGGGTCCTAAGTTTCATGATTTTATACTTGTGTTGGTGATCAGTGGGGATGTTTCAGCAAGTTATGAGCATCTGGAGTCCTCTGTTGGGAGGAATATTATGTTCATGTTGATAATTTCTTCCACCTTTCTTCTTTCTTTCTTTCTTCCGCTGAGAGACACCTTACATCTGAATTTACCATATATGGTGCCATTTGTGTATGTTTTATACTCTTTCTATGTTCTTGTTACCCTGAAGTAAGTTTTGTCTGGCTCCAAGTGTGCAGTTTTTAACTGATCATCACTGAGCTGTTTATGGCATGGGGTCTCCAGCGCCAAGCCTAGTCTCCATCTCTTATCATCCCATGTTTGTACTCCTCTGCACCGTATCCTGTGTCTCCCCTTCTCAGGAACTCTGCTTTCATAACAGGCCTGTGTTTCTCCACACTGTGTCATTGTGTTAGTCATAAATATCTCATTCTACTGAAACAACTGCTCATTGCTGCTATATATATGAACAGCTACCACAGTAGTTAACTGGGGTGTCCTTGCATCAATATGGGTTTATGTTTCACTAAGCATTAGTCAAGAAGTTATCATATTATAGTGCTGGTTTATTTAGGTGGCATACTTTTGCTTAATGCAGTCTGCCAGATTTTAAAATAATTTCCAGGAACAGCTCTTACTTCTTGAAAGGCATATCTGAACCAAATTCTCAAGAACATGAAAATTATCGTCACAATTTCCTCTTAATTTGCTACAAATTTTGACAGCTCTTTTCCAGATATGTTTGAGGGGATGAGGATATATATTTATTTTCACTGTAGTGAAATAAGTTTGTTTAAATCCTGTTATAGGCAGCATTGGAGAGAGAGACACACATTAAGTAATTTAAGAACATATTTGCTGTAAATTTAGCTGAAAATTGAAAATTATTAGGGATGGGATGTATTTTTGCTCTCTATGGGGGAATAATAATCTAATCCTATGTTTTTCTGAGTGGTAAAGGGAAAACAATAACAACTGAGGCAAAATACATTTTCATTCCAGTATTTATTCTGTGTTTGTTTTGATGTCCTTCATTCCTCCCAAATAATTCCACTTAGGAAAACTAGGATTTAATTATGTGAGGGTGGGCTCAGCCGTTGGGTCAGCTGGAGCATCTGTGCTCCCCATGAAGTCAATCATGAAGTAAAAGTTATTCTGTGAGGGTGGTGGTGGGGGGTGTACAGAGGAGGTTTCTCTGCGCTGTGCCTCTGCATGCCTTAATCACCTGCTGTCATCAGATCAGCAAACAAAGCAAAATTTCATTTCTTAAGTTTCAGCGTGTGTGACCTGTATTCTGCCCTAGTTCCCCTGAAGAGTTTTTTTCTTTATTTTTCTATCTCGATTGTACCAGAGGGAGACATCTCCTTTGTAAACTTTCTGTGTGGTCGGTATATTTTGAGTTCAAACCTTTCTGAAAAGATAGCTTTGTTAACATGTCTTCAATGTTTTGATGCCTTTGGGAGATCTCTCATAGCTCTTACTGTATGTGAATGGATCAATGGAAATTTCTGCCAAAAGCTGTGAATCATACAGCTTTTGTTGGTACTATTTTCTTTTCTATAAATGTAGAATCGAATAGAATAGTTCCAGTTGGAAGGGACCTACGATGATCATCTGGTCCAAGTGCTGAGTCCAGCTATATCAGAATAGTAACCTGGGATCATATTTTGTTAATGTGATAAGCTGGATTGCAAGTCAATGGGAAAGCAGATCCAATATATGAAATAAAACTCTGTTCATTTTTTGGCTTATATTAATATTGCCTACACTAAAAATGAAGCTCACACCTAGTTGTTTGAATTTTTTTCTCAATCTCAAGCATTCAGAGAAGTTCAATTTTAAAATTCTGGTATAACTGCTTTTCAAAAAACCTCATCTTGATAAAGACCAATTCAAAATAGAGATGGAAATTTTCTCTTTCAAATATATTGTAACCTAAATAGGCATAAGTAACTGGTGCAGATAATTTTACTGGAAAGAATGGTACTTACTGGCCTGTACACACAGTTGAATAGGATCTGTTTCTTAGAAAGTAGTTCAAAACCTACACATGATGGAAACTGAGTCATTATTTCCTTTAGGTCAGAATGCCCAATTAACTCCCTGTTTTCATTAAAGCACACTTCAAGTTATCCATTCTTCGAAGTGAAATAATCATAAGGTCTTTGTATTAGTCTTCATTAAAGCATAACAGATAAAAGATGCTGTTTACTGACTTTCATGATTATTTCACTTACTTCATTGTACTACTCTTTTTTTAATCTTTTCCCACTACAACTCCTTTTGAAATAGTTATACATAGCGTAATAGTAACTGGTTTGTACAGACCTGCGAGTGCTGTGGAGATCAAATGTATTGTGTTTGGGTTGTAGCTGCTTTGCTGAAGGAAAGACCTCTTAAGTAATATGGAATCAGCCTGATTAGACAATGAATGCCAAAGTTTTAGTGGGCTAAAAATTAATAGAAAGAAGAGACCTTCAAACCAAACAAAAACTTGCTAGGTACAGTTAAAATCAGATTTTGTACGACTTGAAGGAGAGTGACTATCTCAGTATGATAAAATTGTTTTCATATTTACTCTTAGCTAGTCAGAGTCCAGCCTTGAAATCTGTATCTCTACCTTCTGCAGAAACCACAGAGACGGAGATGGGTAATAGCAGATTATTTCCATTATTTTTTCCATTATCCTCGTGTCACATAGACGTGCAAATGATAATTTTAAGATCTGCTTTAAAATCCTGTCTACCAACACCCACAGAGAGCTGCTTATTCACCATTCTTGTGTCTGTGTAACCAAGTGAAAAACATTTTTGTTTCTGGATTAAAAACTGCTTAAATACAGTGATGTCTTGCATCATCATTAGCTTATTTCTTTTTGTATAGTTGCATCTCTTGTCACAGAAAATTTGATAAGATAAAATTCCTTGCTGATAAGAGTTATTTTGGGCATGTGGAACTCAAATTTCAAGGCCAGAAGACTATTGCAAACCATCACTTCCTGTTGTCATAACACAGTTGTCTCACATCTTGCTTAGCTTTGCATTAGCATCATCTGGAATTGCACAGCCTTCACTAAGCCATCTGATGCTAATCCATTAAGCCACAGTTCTCTCAGCATTTTAAGCTCAGATTCTTTTTTCAGCTTTTGAGGAAACACAGCCTGTTTCTTCAGGACCCAAAACATCTGGTACCACAGAAGCGCAACCAACCAGACCTGGTAATGATTTCTCATAAGATTAATCCTCTTGACAGCTGGAAATTTTCAGAGGAGACATAGTGCCTCTCATTAAATAGTTTGTTCAGTTTGACATCAATGAAGAATAATTGCAGGTTTGAAAGTGCTGTATCAAATAGCAGATTTCTTTATGGCATTTTATATGAAATATTGAACTAGTAGTTTGGAGATTTTTCATATTTCGCTACAGCATGTAATTCTTAGCTTTAAAATTAAATTTGACTTACAGTAAATACTAAATTTAAATAGGCCTGTCCACACCTGAGTTTCATAAGTGGAATATTCTGATTTGCTGAGGTACTCAGAGTCCTAAGAAATGAATGGAAACTGCAGAAATTCCAGCATCTTTTGAAAATGTAGCTCTTCTTTCAGCCTTTCTCTATAAACACAGACATACTTCTAAGTGCCCAGATTTCATAACTGGCACTGTAAAAACATGTAATTGAAGATTTAGACACTGGCTAGTTGGTCCTTATAAAATGTCTATAATGTATTTCTCTTATTTTATAGATGAGTTTGTAAGAGCTAGCTATTTACCTGGGGCCACTGACAGTTATCCCAAAGAAGTAAAAAAAAGATAGTAAGATGAGAGCCTGTTGGAAATATTTCACTTCATTAGCATGCCAATAGTGTAATGCCTGATGAGTATGTTTTTAGAATAAATTAATTTTTGAAGGAAATCAGTTACTAAAGGGGAGATTAATTGCAGTTGTCAACCATTCACATGTCTGTCTGGAGGCAGCTTATATGTTTCATCTGGTACAGTTCCTGCTTTGTCATCCTTTTTCCTTCTCCATTTTCAGCACCAGGATTTCCTCCTTCTTGATCTTTGGTATTCTAGACAAAAATTCCATGCAGTTCAAGTTTGTTAATTTTTTTTTTTAATTCATAATTTGTTCTCCTTTTTTGAGTGGCCTTGTATTCTTCTTTTTAACTCTGTAGTTCATCTTCTTTTTGTGCGATTCTGCTGTCAGTTTGGTCATTAGTTGCATCGATGGATGTTTTCAAGTCATACTTAATTGGCTATTGTACATTTCAGACTCCACCTTTCTGTGGAACACAGTATGTTAAGTATTTCCTAGAAGTTTCTTCACCTCATAAAAGAATATGATTCTCTTGCATGATGGTTCTTGTAACTTCAAAAAAATACAGTATGATTTTTGTTTTTATTTTCCAGCTTCACATGGTTTCCTTCATGTTACTTCTACTCCTCAAAGTTTTACAGCTTCAGAAATACCAGACACTGGTAAATTATAGTAATATTATTTCAGAAGCATACCCTTTTGTTTGTTGTTTTGGTGCTGAAAAGTTTATTACTACTTCCATGTTGATTATTTCAGACAGTTATTCCACACTGCTTGCATTGAGTGTTGCCCTTTGTGTTAGTTTTTCAGATCTTCTAACAACATCCTCATTCCTGGGATCAGGCATAGCACAGGTTTAAAACAAGACTGCAGCTAGCTTACAGAGCCTGAATAATGCAGTATCAATCAAATGGGTGTGTCAGGAAAAGATTAAAGTTTTGCAAGAATTAACACTGTTACAGTCAAGTAAGATATGACACTTTTTAGTGATAATTTTTTTTCTTTCTGTCTGTTTTTCAACGTCCAAATACATTTTGCTGTAATTTTTCCTATGTATTGTCTTAAAATAAGAAAGTAAACACATCTCGGGACTATCTTTCTAAATAAACTATACTTTCGGTTACAGCTTTGGAGATAAGTTGTTGTTTTTCCTGCAGCCTTAAGTTTTTTAAGCATTGCTTGAACGTGAACAAGTATGTGCATAAGACGTGAGGGCAAAGGGGAAGAGGTAGGAGGAGGTGGAGGGGAAAAGAAAACAGTTCATTGCCCAAAACTTCATTCTGAGCAACGCAGCTGTAGTTTATTAAGTTCTCTGCTGTATAGACCACTGGTTTTTGGCATCCTAATACAATTTTGAAGAGTTCAGTTTTGCTGCACTGTTTTATAAAATATCCTACTCCAAGGCAATGATTTTAAATCAAGTTAGTTCATTCTGTTATATGGGATACTTGGGGCCAAATCTGACTGAAAAAAACAGGCTGAAGTTGAGAAACTGCATAGAGCTAAGTTACTTAATGAAGTGGTAGCAAGAGACTTAGTGTCCCAAAATCACATTTTTTTTCTAAATTTTCTAAAGAATTCTTAAGGTAATGGAAAGATATGGTATAAGTCGTAGAGCTGTTTTTTCAGGTGCTATTTAAGGCAAGCGCATGTAAAATTATATGTACATTGTTTTTTCAAACTCTTTGTGAGGATTTGCACACATGGGAAAACTAGAATAACTTATTCAGCTAAGTGGTTAGTGAGGGTATTTAAAATACATATAAAAAAGAAGGTTAATTTTGTAAACAAATAATAAAAAATAATACTCTGCACAGCAGCGGAAGGTAAAATTTTTCTCCCTCAAATCTTCCTTCTTAATTTATTTACATGAAGTTATTTCTCAGGTATGTTTACTTTTTTTTTTTTTTTTTCCTGCAGCTAGGGATGCTACTGAGTTGGAAATATCCATACCCATAATTACTACAGAACCTCAGTTGTTACAAACAACACTGGGTAAAATTTATAAGATTACTTTATTTAGTAATGTATAGATTACTACATTGTAATCTACATGTAAAGATTTTCTTTTCATTTTTATACTTGCTGCTATTTTTAAAGGCTTTGCATTGCTTTAGTTGTCACCATCCCAGTAATTCATACCACTCATTTCTGCCATTATCTAGATACTCATCTGCACTCATCATTCATCTTTGTAGGTGCAGGACCAGGGGGCACAGAGGTGGATTCCCTTTACTTGGTTGGATTTGGTTTTCTCGTTATTGAGGCTCCCAGCTGTGGACCTGCCTTTCTCAGTTTTGTTTTGTTTTTTTTCCTGTGCTTAGAGAACATAAATGCGAGAGAGAATTAAGTACTTTAACCTATACTTCTGTGTAATCTTTCTGTGAAAAGATTGTTTTGGCTAGCTTTGTGTTGGCTGGCCTGCTGACAGTTTTCTGCATCAAAAGGTGGTTTCTTACTACCTGCAATCCTTAAATGTGCTAAGATTATTAAGTAGTAATAAGAATTGTCATTACTATGAATAATTAGGTCATGTGGTTTCTGCATTGACTTCCACACCAGCTGAACCGTTCATGAGACACAGTAGTGGCTAGATGATTTGCAAGCCAATTTCCTTTTGCTTCCATTTTAACAATGCAACATTTGTCTGCTGAGTCCTGTGCTATCTGCAGTAGCTCTGAGGCAATTAAGCCTTTTAACACAAGATTATCTTTTCAGATTTAGGTGAAAGGAAGCCTCTTTCTTCAAGATCCTCAACGTCTGGCATGTCAGAAATGCCACCAATCTCAGCTGGTAATGATGTCTCTCTTCATTGTAGTTCTGACATCTGGGCAGTCTCTCAAAAGATACAGCAATGTTGATAAATGTAGGGCTTATTCTGATTTGCTCTGTATAAAAGTATAACTGGAGAGAAAGAGCGCAGTTGTATCTGTTGTGATGTTTGAGAAATTTGGAATGAGATGTTGGAATGATAAGATTAATTTTCTTATGTTTGAAAACTATTAGGTAGATTGTCCTATGAGGTTGTTTTCCTTTTTCTTTTTTTTTTTTTTTTTGTGAAGGATTGTATATATAGAGAGAGGCCTGTTATTTGAAATGGTTAAATAAGTGCAAACATGTCAAATTTGATCCTTTTGTACATTGGATGCAAAAGCTTCTCCATGGGTGGAAAAAGCTTTAGAATCATAGAATCTTAGAATGTTTTGGGTTGGAAGGGACCTTCAAAGGTCATCTAGTCCAACCCCCCTGCAAGGCGCAGGGATATCTTTGACTAGATCACGTTGTTCAGAGCCTCATCCAACCTGGCCTTGAATGTTTCCAGGGATGTGGAAAAAGCACTTTAGCTAGTGTTCTTAAGAATACCCCATGATTTTTTAACCATGGGAAAATGAAAGTTACTGATTTGGTTATGGAGTCATTGAATGTCACTAGAAAAAGTTCATGTAGAAGGGACTTGAACAGAAGAGTTTCAGTTTCCAAAGACTGAGAATATGATGAAATCCTAGAGAAATCACTAGGAACCATTTCCTTACTACCACCAACTTCTTCATCTTTGTGCATGTTTGAAAACTGTCACCAAAATTCTTGCCTCCCGTAGCGGCAAGGCTGTGGTACAGCAAGGATGCACAGTGCAAATTCATACACACAGACTGGATTTTACACTGATTTATATATTAGGTTGTGCATTTTATTTGTGCAAAATTAGGTTAAGAGAATGAGGACGTAACTTTATTGAAGTTACTTGTTCTTCAGTGTACAATGGGATGATGGACTGCACAAGTGTAACAGGCTGAAAGTTGTACTGTAATTCTGCAGAAAAAAAATTGCCTTTGGTAACTTGTTTGCAGGCATTTTTCTACACAGTTGCTGTGCTTTACTAGTGGCAGAGACTAAGATTTTTGACCCATATGATAAAGACTTTGGGGGATTCTAGGGAAAAGTGAGATCAGATATTGAATTTTGAATCCAAAGGTCGGTCTCTTAGCTCCCATGTTCCCTCTGCAATTACTGTTGGTATCTTTCAAGGAAATGTAAGGAGTGCTTTAGTCAAATACTCATTTAGCCATTTTTTTTCTGCTGATGGAGAGCCACTTAGCTACTGAATTTCTGAGTGTTGTGTTAGTTGCAACCATGGCAAGATGGTTGACTGATGATTTGGTCACTGAGTCATGAGATATTGCCAAGAAAAGGCATGTGTTGCCCTGAATACAGACCTTTGGGCTGTTGTGAACTGGTGCTGCTTGTAGTGCTGTGGCAAGACTGTGTGGATATCTCAAGATCATTCCATGTCTGACCACAGCAACCCAGAGATCGGACCTGGAATCCACCTCATCTGCCTCACTGCAAACCACAAGGACTGTGATGGGTAAATAGGCAGTGATTCCCTTCCTATGTTGATCATTCTGGCAGCGCTTTTCTTGGCAGCAATGAGCTTGTTCAGATGTTTTGATGTCCTAAAAAGTGGGTCCAGGATATAGTTGGTCCCATATGGCTCCTTATTACACATTGCTCCATTTGTAAGCTTTCTGCTGCCTTTTTGGGGGGGTTCTCCTTGTTTCTAGCTCTGTCTTGATACCATCCATGCAACAACAGCCTGCCTTGAGGACCTGAAGGTGGTTTTTGTGTTTGATCGTAGCTACTCGAAGACCAAAGCTGAAGTCCACCACTCCTTCCTCCCTGGCAACCCAGCAAACCATGATGGGTAACTAGCAGAAATTCTCCTTTTTCCATTTGCCCCTTTCTCTCTTGCTCCCCATCACGCCTCCCACCTCATACCAGCTGGCATCCTTGTCATCTTCCATGGAGAGTATGAAGACTTGTTGGTGCAGCTTGGCTTGCCAAAGCACTGGGCACACTTGTTCTGAGGTTCTGTTGTTTCATCCCATGCTTTTTCCATTGCTGATGGGCATTTTCTGTGGGGACTGAGTGAGAGCTTGCACAGAAAGCAAATTATTGCACCTTGCTTTCAGCTGCCATTGCCCTGCTTCTTTGTGTTTTGGTAGCGAGTCTTCCTTTCTCTGACAGATTCAAACACAACAGAGTTCTTAAGAGGCAAATCCTGTATGGGCTGGGCTGGGCTGGGCTGGCACGAGAGGACAGCACTGCAGCTCAGCTGCCCACCAGGGTTTCCTGGTCCAAGAGTGCAGCTATTGGTTGCTTCACCGCTGACTTTCAAGGTGACTGGTTGTCATCTTCCCACACCTTTTCGTTGCCATCCCCTGGTACTGGGAATGCTCTGCTCTACTGCTGCTGCTGTGGTTACGTTAGGGTTTTAAGAATAATACCTCTTTTCAGCTTTCAGTCAATCATGGCATGTTTCTTCAGTTTTCCAAACACTGGCAGCCTTTGGCTCCTGGCCATGCTGCCAACCCAATGTGTTGACGATATTTCTTGCAGATCTGGTGACAATGCAAGGCAGGCATTGTGCCAAGAGACATTGTCGTGCTTTTACCTGAACTCTTGTTTCTCTTGGGCCTACATTGAGGTGAAGCCTGAGGGTAGAGGTGAAATGGCTGTACCCAAAAAGCCATATTTACTGAAGGTATTGGAAATGGCACTTGGCAACAGTGAGTGGAGATATTTGTGGCAATAGATTGTTTCATGTTCGCAGGTGTACAACACCAGTCCTGTGGCCTGGCAGCATTTTTTGGCCCATGAGGTAACAAAGCAATACATGAGCAGGCTGTTAAGCCTACAAACATGAAGTTGAGTGCAAGTTAGAAGTGCAATGAACCATGTTAAGTATCTTACAGTGTTATTGTGGCATTTTTGTCTGTAGCAGTCTTGCTTTAATATCAACTGAGATAAGTCACACACTTCAGGGCTTTTCCAAGGAAGTTAAATTTCTTGCCTTGCATTACTTAAAGGATGTTTCTTAGCTTGTTTTTACAGTGGATAAATCAGATACTTGCAACTGTAACAAAACAAACAAATTTGGCTGGGCTAAGGATATTTCTTTCTCTGTCTGATGGTGGTGTCTGGATCACTTTTTACATTCTTTTATTTTTTCCAATTTTTAAAATTGGATTTGTTTCAGTGTCATCATCTCATAAATTTGCTTTCTCTTTCCCTGACTTTGTCCAGTATTCTTGAGATTTTTCTGTCTTTCATTCCTGCTAGAGTCAAGGGAACTTTTTTTCCATTCTACTTGTAAGCTTCCATTTCATTTTTTTACATCGTATTTATGTAGTTTTACACACCTTTGCATATTAACGTATTTCTTTTTTAAATTTTGCTTATTTTGTAAAAATATATTTTTTTTTTCTTCAGTTCCTTCTTATTCAGACACTAAACCATTGAGACCATGGTTGCAGATGATGCCATGGTGTAGTGGTTCATGTATCGCTCAAATAATAAGCCACAATTTTTTTTTCCAGCCTCACATGACTTTCGTCATGTTACTTCCACTCCCCAAACACCTACATCTGCAAAAATGTCAGAGCAAGAGACTGGTAAATGGCATTTATTTTATTTCCAATCCTTGATCTTTCTTGACATTGAAGTAGTGCTATTCCAACGTTTGCCATTTGTCCTGTTTGCCATTTTTAATGTTGCCTGCAGTAATTTTTCCTTTGTTCATTTAGGCTTGATGTTTTTTGTAATAGTTGCCAGCATCCAGCCGTTCTAGCCTCAAGTAAGCAATCCTGATATGATCTGGCTATTTCAGGCTAGTATCATATTACTGAAGGGTTGTAGGGGTTAGGATTTAGCAGATGAAACTGTCAAGCTTTGATGGATCTTGGGTTGTCAGTATAACAATTATCCTTTGGGGAGGGAATATTTTGTCTTTAGCTAGTAGGCACTTTTAAAGAGATTTATTAGTTGAACATTTGTTTCCTGTTACAACTTTTGAGTATTAGAGACTACTTCAAAAAGACTACTGCAGTACAACATTTTGGTATTAAAAATATTTTTGCAATTATTTCTGCTAATAATTTATTATTTCTCCTCATGTATTTATGGATAACGTAGTTTTTTCTGCAGAATATGTGCAGTTGTATTTGAACATGAGAGGGCTGCTGTGAGGTTCTCACCTGTGTTTCTGTACCTGTTAGAATTATTTAAAGAGGTGATACTTTATTACATCATTATATCACACTTCATTCTCTTTCTGGGGACCAACGTTAAAATCCGTTATTTTGATTCTGCAGTCTACTATGCCGAGTCAAAAAAAGCAAGCATACAAAGCTGTCCTCTGAGTGAAAAATTAGTTGAAGCTACATCTTAATCTGCTCTTGATTTGTTTAGAAGTGGTGTTCAATATTGTAAGGGCAGTGAGCATTAATCTTTTTGAATGCACTTACGTCAGTGCTATAGAATGCTCGTGTGTTAAAGACGATTACCTGATTGAAATAGAATTGTTGAACATGCACAGATTGCACAGAAACATAGGACTATGGATGCTCCACATTAGCTAAATGTACAGACACAATGTTAGGAGTCTCAGGAAGGATTTGGTCCTTATTTTTAAGTGCACAGGTTCAAATGTGCTGGGCGGTATAAACTGTAAAATACTGCAGGAATAGTAAGGCTGTCTTTCTCTGGTCAGGTTATTTAAAGTAGAATATAAATCTCAAATAATATAAAATTAATTCAGGCCTGGGTTTTCCACTCATTTGCACTTCCATACTCTTATTTTATTTTTTTTTTTTTTATAGAATTAGTAGAACAGGTGGCTGATTATCCACTGTGTGCAGCAATGAGTAGCTGCCCGAGGTACAAAGCAGTGGTTTTTCAGACCTTGAAGTCCTCAGTGTAAGACAGCTGTATATTTTTTGGTCCTTTCAAGTAATACATTCCAGCTCAGTGCTCATGATTTTTAATTTTAATAATTTGAATACTTACTAAATGGATAGCTTCTTGCATTTCTTGCTCTGTTGATTAAGTGCAACTAAGTAAACATAGCTACAGAAAAAGTTAATGTTTAGCAAATTTGTGATTTAAAATCCTAACACATGAAAATGCCATATTTCTTTATTACAGTAACTATTCAAGCACCTTTCAAACCTGTTACATCTGACGACAGTGAGGTTGAATTGGGTAAATTATCCTTAACATTTTTTGTCATCTGCAGATTAGCTTACTACAACATACATACACTATTCATGTTTTCCCCAGTCTTATTTGTTAAACTTTGGTCAGTGTTCTTTTAGTTTCTCATTACAGATAAATTTAGAAAATTCTTACCTTTTTTCTATTGCAGAATTCACATGGAACACAAACATGATGCAGCTGTGTTAATACTCCATGGGTGGTACTGACAATTATCCTGCCTCTGCTTGAATGCAATGTTTTTGTTTCCTTTTAAAGTTGAGAACTCTATTTTATCCAAGGTCGTTTCAGTCAAATCAAACCATCTTCATTAGCTGGAAAACTTTTAGCAGCTAGTCAGGTGTGACTTTACTGCTCTCTGCAGCATCTTCTCTCAAAAAATCCACAGAACTCTCTCTTGATATAAAGAATTGGACTGCTTAGATTTCTTACCGCTTTTCCTTTGACTTTAATCAGTCATGACTTTTTTTAACATCAAGAGCACTTACTCTTCAGTTTTTGATATACCACTGCCCATAGAAATAGACCATATTTCTGTCATGCTGGCTGTATAATTTTTCTAATGGAAATGGTGGACTTAGTGAACTGATAGAATCTGGGGGTTTTGGCGTTTGGTTTTTTTCATTTAAATATTGTCATAAAAACATAAAAATGTTTTTTAGCCATTTTCCACTGAAGAGTGATTTTTCTCAATAATCCTGTTTATACTAAAGTGACTTTGTGGCAGTTGCAGGGAAAATCCGATCCTTGGACAAAATTTGTTGACTATGATCAGGAAAGAGTTTTGATACCGCCTGTGTGAAAACTGTCTGCCTCAGTATCTCAAGACTTTTTCTGTTTTGTTAGTAGTTTTGTCAGCTTCCCAGACCAGCTTTGATCAACACCTCTTTCTTATCTGGTAACCAGATGTATAGCAATAGGTAAATGGCACATGCTTGCATTATAGTTTCCACTTTCTCATCACTGCCTTGGGCTGTAGTAAGACCAGAAGTCATTATCTTTAAACAAAATGTGTCTTTTGAGTTTCTTCTGCAATACTTTTATGTCAAGTGTTTCTTTTTGTTAGCAAGTAGAATGCATTCTGCTCAGACTGGATAACTGAGGCACATATTTGTATATTATTGTAAGAAGTTTTATGCAGGTTTAGTTCTTATTTGAAATTTTCTCTACCTAAGCTCTTCAAAGGATACAAATTCTGTGTCTTGCAAATGTAGTAAACATGAGAATAGCGCTCTGATTGGACTCATGTCATATCCATACCACAGGAGACATCAGCTTGGTTGTTCTTCTGTCAGTCATCCTACAGCTGACTTTAAAGCCATTTACTGTCTTGATTTTTATTTGTATCATTATTTCCTTTTACAGAACAGCTTCTGCTAACTAGGTTCTGGGGTATTTTAGTGGCTTTAATGCCACTGCAACTTTTAAACTCAGATTCTCTTTTCAGCTTCTGATGAAGCACAGCCTGTTTCTTCAAGATCCACAACTTTTGCTATTCCAGAAATGCCATCAACAAAATCTGGTAATGACATTTCTTGAAAATATAATTTTATTAGTGTTAGGAATTCTCACAAGAAATGTCCTTATACTTTTGATTATACTGTTAATTTTCATTTATTTACCTTGGAGTTAATATTGTTACAGGAGGAATGTGGTATATTGCTGCATTTGGGATAAGAATGTTGAAACAGTAGACTTTTTAGGATGACTATGACACAAAATAGTGGAGTATTACAGCTTTTTTTTTTTTGTAATTTCATATTACACACAAATTATATTTTTTTCTGGAAGTTTTAAGGACACAGATGACTCAAATTATCATTGTTTATTTGTACTTTGGTTGAACATGAATTTACTCATACT
Organism: Chlamydotis macqueenii; assembly: GCF_036417535.1. Lineage (NCBI taxonomy): Eukaryota > Metazoa > Chordata > Aves > Otidiformes > Otididae > Chlamydotis > Chlamydotis macqueenii. The sequence continues at coordinate 94,326,230 of NC_141556.1, read as the reverse complement.
GTAGTTACTGATTTACATCAATATTTAGCCCTGCCCCAATTGAGCTGTCCTGATTTTGCAAAAGTGCTGTATCAACAGATTCTCTAAAATACATATAACTACCAGCAACCACGTGGCTGTGAATTGAATGCTTTCTTTCATTCTACAACTGAAAATTTTATGCAGCTTCATGCTGCTTCAAGTTGTTTGCACTGTGAATGTTCATGTGATGGATTTTTTTCAGCATCTAGCATACTGGATGCCCCTTCCAACCTCACTTATGCTGTGTTTCACTGATTCTGTGAAACTGTTTTGAGGTTGATACCATATGCATTTGTTATGCAGTGAACTATCCCCACATGACTCTTAAAAATGCAAGCTGGCTGGATTTAGTGTGTATTGCACATTGCATCAAGTCTGTTTATAAACTAAATGATAAAGTTTCTAACTGTGATGTTTAGTATTGAGCTTTTGTGTGCAGAAAAAAAACAATGCTTCTTGTCACTGCAGCTATTAATTTACTCTGTGTCTTTGCCTAAGGAGGTCATCTACAGGCTTTTTTCCATGCCAAATGTATACTTTTTTTTCCAACTTGAGTGCATAAAGTGATGTTTTTAGGTTGAAATAAGACCCGATTCATAACTTTATGCCTAATTTCTGATGTGAAGGTATTCTGTATCAAAACAGCATTAGGCATTTGTGGCTTCTTATTTAAAAGACTTATCTGGAGCGTCCAAATGAAAGTGTAGGGGAGAAGGGATTTGCTATCAGCTGTTGCTATTGGATAGAATTTTAAAATCACATACAGACAACTGCCTTTGTAATAAACGCCTCAAAATTAGATGTTATGTATCCCCCAAAAGAAACCAGACAAAAAACCTACAAGACAAAGAACAGAGTAGACTACAGCAAATATCCATTAGAAATGCATATCCAAGAAATCCAAAATAAATTTAGACCTTCCAGACCTGCTAATAAAGGGCCAAATATCACCTTCTCTAAAGACTGATCTCACTCATTTTTTCAATATTGTTTTCATATTATATTTGATCTTAGCTACCCAGGGACCAGGCCTGAAATTCACGTCTCATCCCTCCATGGAAACCAGAGCAAGTGTGATGGGTAAATATCATATCATTCCATTAGCTTTTCCATCCATTGACTTCACTTCCATTGGCTGTGGACAGTGCTAAGATTCATTCAGACACATTGCTTTAAAGACTACTTGATGCTAGGCTTTTCTTTCCTCCCCTTCCGTCCCTTAGCTCAGCCATTTCTGTGCAATCAAAGCTGAAAAATAATTTACCACACTGACTAAACAACAGTCTTCTAAAAGACCTCTCCTAGCATATATTGCCTTTCATTTTTTTTCCTGATAGTTGCAATTCTCTTTCAAAGTCATTCTCTTTCAAAGAATAGGTATCTAAAACAAAAGGCCAGTGAGAAGAATTCTACCTAGCATGAGATACCAGAATTGACCCTATTTAATTTCACATCAGCTTCAGTGTTTATATAACACCTCATTTCACAGCTGATCTTTAGAGCTGCTGCCATCTTGCTTGATCTCACGTCAGTGTTGTCCTGAAACTGCCCAACAGCTGCTGTCCAAATACTGTGGCTCTGAAGTCACTTCTCATTTTAACTCCAGATTTTCTTTCAGCTTTTGATGAAAAGCAGCACATTCCTTCAAGATCGGAAACACCTGGCATCCAAGGAATGCCATCAGCTGTACCTGGTAATACTTGAAAATGTGATCTTAAATAGAAACTCTCACAGAGATATCACCATACTTTTGGTATATTGGTAATTAAGTTTAAAATGAATCAGAATAACTTCAGAGCTGACGTAATTAATTTTCTCTCTCAAATACCAGACTAACTTAGGAAATTTTGTATGATACTCCAAAATATTAAATACTGTCTGCTAATTTTTGTCTACATTCCTAGTATATGTGGCTTGATGATAATAGGCTTTGGCATGTCTTATTACAAATAGTAGCATTCTCTTTATAAGTTGCAGTACTGCGGATGGGTAAGAGTAAAAGCTAATATAAGTTTTGTTTAAGTCTCTGAATTAAACTATTCTTATGATTGAAAGTGTTGCAAGTCCCATAGAAATAACAGGATCAATAGCAATGAATTTGTAGGCTTCAAAATAGTGGAGAATGACCACTTAAGTCCTTTCATTTGAATATATTTAAAGCCGTTATCGAAGTTAAGACACTTTGCTGCCAGTAAGTGAGACAGTGTAAGTCCAAGGCTAGTAGAAGTAAAAGCATGCTTATCACATATATTGCTGTATTGCTTGAGTACAACTTTTAAAAAGGAACTACACAACATCGTAATTAAAGGAAATATTTGCAACAAATTATCTTAAGCTTGTCCTTCTATGGTGGATGTGATGCTTTCAAGCACCCTTGAAAATTGTTATACCAGACTCCAGTAAAATTAAACTGGTTGGATTATGGTATTTTCTTGACCTTTGAATTACTTACACTTATTAATATATAATAATCCAAAGTATATAGTTTTCCTGTTCTTCCTTGCCAACAGTTATTCTTTAGGATTCTTCTACTTCCTGTGTTCAGAAAATAAACTAAAACATACCAAGGCCTTACAAAATGACACTGAAAAAATGCAGTTCTATCAGTGCTCAAGGTTCTGCTTGTTTTACTGTCCCTGCATGAAGAAATATTAAATTTCCTTTCAATAATGACAATTCCATCCAAAATCTATTTCAAGGTGTTGCAAGAACTCCATTGCAGTAAAAAGTTGGTATTTGGCAGGAAACTTTTAGTAGTTTTCCAACTGCCTGTAATCGCAAGTTAATGGTAAAGCTTGCAGATTCCAACTAAACATTCTTAAAATGAAAAAATGGAGAAGAGTTAAGTTTTATACATTTATTCTTAAGAGATCTTTATCATTAATGTGTCTTCTATACTGAGCAATAACTTATAATCAAGTGCCTTAACAGAAAGTTTCAGTAACAGTTTTCTACATATTGATATAATAGCACATCCAAATTCAATTCTTTATTCTGCATGCTTTGCCTATAAAGAAAGTTATGCTGCTTTATTTCAAACCAGAGGGATCAATTTCCTAACATTTACAATGTTTGGGAGAATGGAGAAATCATGTTTGATCTAGTCTGGAATTCAGCATAAACATTTCCATGCAAAGATTAGTCCCAGATTTGAATGAGAGTTAAAACTGTTATAAAATGTGATAATAATGTTTAATTAACATATTGTAGTCATAGGTTTAGTATGAGATGAGAATCCTTAGCATGTACAGTTGTTCGTATTTAAAGGAGTTCCTTGGAATAACCTAAGGAATTCTGGTTTTATTTTTGCATGTGGTTAGGGAAGGGAGAAGGGGAGAGAGAAGAGGGTAAATGGAAGGAAGGATCTTTCGGCTAAAGGAAGGTGAGGAGGTGCAGCCACACAATGAGGACTGCAGTGAAATAGTTGCTTACATGTTATTTCCCCTGGAGTGGGTCTCTTAGTGATCTTAATGATCTCTTTTAAAAATCTCTGACTTAGTTGGTCACTTGTTTATTAGTTGTTTTTAGCAAATGTTTACTTGCCAAGGTTTTTCAAGCCTGTTTGAACTCTTTCATTTCTTGAAGACTGATTAATGACTTCACATTTATTGTGTTGTACGGAACTACACAACCCATAAATCTAATGTGGTTATTCAGGTAATGAACAATGCTTTCAATCTAGACTTACTTTTTTTCCTTTAAAATCACTGTGTTACCGCTTGTACAAAGACTGCCTATTTCAAGATGACTTTCATATTTGATTTAGGGACATAGGGACTAGTCCTTAAGTCTAGTTCTCATCCTTTTTGGAAACCAGACTAACAGTGATGGTAAGCAATGTGGGATTCCATTTTAGTTTTCATCACATTGCCACTTGCTTCCATTTTTCTGCTGTGAACACCTTTAGACATGTTTGCTTTTAAGTCTAAATAGCAAAGCTGTTAAAGAACTGTTTTGTGTCAATCCTTTCTTGATCAGCAGCTAGAAAGCATTTTTGGTATGAAGTGCTAAAGGACCAATCTTTTATACCAACTCATAACAATTTCATTTTTCTGTTGGTGGAATTTAAACTCCAGAAAGTATAAAAGAAAAAGTTTCTTAGGAGTTCTATCTGGCATCAGATACTGGATCCTGTTGCCACCATACTGGGCTGCATAACTTTCTATTTATTCACATTACACAGAGAGGACTTTTAAGCATTCGGTGTTTTGCTTGTGTTTGCAGTTACACCATCTTGAACAGCACAACTTGTGCTGGGTAGTGTGTTGTGCTATCCCAGCAACAGTGAGATTCCTCAGCATTTTAAATCCAGATTTTCTTTTCAGCTCTTAATGAAACACAGATAGTTTCACAATTCATATCTAAAGCATCTAGAGTCCTGGAAATATAATCAATCTAATCTGGTAATGGCATTTCTTGCAAACTGAGTGTTCTTGACAGTGAGGAATTATCAGAAGAGAAGCACACATGTGCTTTTGGTGAAATGGTGGTTTAATTTTCCTTCCTTTGTAGATAAAAACAACTGCAAGATAGAAATTCTGCATTGGGTACTACTTTCATTTAAGGGAATGTATATGATGTTTCCAATGCTGGATTATGATTTTTTTTTTAAATCTTAGTTAACTTTTGCAATACTAATTGGTACTATTACCCATAATTGCCATTGACTAATTATATATTACTTAATTTAATAGAATTTTATAGTACAATGTCCTGGGCACTTCTATGCCTGTGAAATAATGTGAGTCTTTTAATCGAGCTTTAATGTCTCCATTATATGCAGAGTATCCTGACACAGATAACTACTGTATTGCTTGAAGTTATACTACTTTTTATTTTATACTTACTTTGTTATTACGATAGTGAAGTTTTGTGGTTATTGGTATTTAAGACATCTTCCTGGTCCGTTGTAATGTTGGTGCGTGTGTAATGCACGTAGGGAATTCTTTTCATAGATTTATTTCCCGTTGACTGTTCATGTTCATTTGTGGTTTAAAAACAGTTTAAAAGTTGTTCAAGTTGCAAATACTGCAGTTGTGTAGAATATTCGAGTATATGTCAAATTAAGGAGGACTCTTAAATTGTCCTGTAGTGACAAAATTCTTATTAGGGAGATGAAAGGTAGAAGAGTGGGCATTGCAAACCCAAGTTCAGGTGTTTTTAAATGGGTCAAGACTTGGTATGCAGATATGTCTAGGAGAAAGAAGAAATACGTGTTTGGGGAGATAAAAGGTTTGTCAGCCTTCTGGATGTATTCTAAAGAATCAAGCCAGTTTCCTCAATATTTTTCTTCCTCTATAGGACAAATATAATGCTGAACACAGGAACTCTCCTTTTCTTCCTTTGATACACTCTGAACCTTGTCTTTTACTGCATAGTTTTTCCCTGTACACTAACAAGTAGGTACTCTGTTTTACATTCACCATCTTAACTGCTGTGTTTAACAGTTCTTCAACCTAGCGCTAGTAAAGATTGAAACACTGGCTAAGTAATTCAGAAAACATATTTGTGGAGCTCTTGTTATTCCCATTTTTCAGCAAACAAAATGATGATGGAGAGGACAGTAAATAGCCCAGAGCCACAGAGAAGCACATAGTCAAATGGATCGTTGAAAGGGAGAAATTTCTGCAACTCTTTCAATCCATCCTCCTGTCAATTAGATCTACAAACTTTAATTACATTTTCAAAGGATTTTGTTTGCTTAGCCTGGAGGAGTCTAACAGAGTTCTTTCACAAAGATTCAATGTTTGAAGTTTTCTCTTTGTTAGTCCATCAAATTTATGCTCTTCCACTTTTCCTATAATGTATTCTTGCAAGTGTGATGACAATTTCAAAATTTTGATTCCATTTTCTGAGGTATCTACTCTTTGACCTGTCTTCTGCTTATGTTAAGAATTCGCTTTATGCTTTTATCAAAAACTCATTTCTCTTTTTTTTTTAATAACATATTCTTCTACAAGTAAAAGAATGTTTATCATGATCTTTACATTTCACTGTTGGCATCTGCATATCTGGTCATTAATTTCTGAAAAATAAATGTAACTCTTATTTTAGCACATGCTTGTCTAACAGTATGCTTATGAGATTCTGTGAATTTGAAGCACTTCATACTTCTTTAGGATTAAAACCTGCTCCTGTAAATTAAGGGGATGCTATTCCATTAGAGATTCTTACAGACTTTTGTTAAGAAAGCACAAGTTGTTTTTCTTCTAGTAGTTGGCTCAGCTCTTGATAGAGATCCTCATTAAGTTCACCTGTATGCATATTTCTGCAGAGAAGCTATTGTTTCCTTTTATTCCAGACACACATTTTTCTAGCCCCAAAGTTCAGATTTTTAAGGATGGTGAGGAATATAGTAATGAGAGCTAGGTAATTGTTTTTCAGATTAAATATAAGGCGGTAATTTCCCAAACTTGACAGTATCTTTAATGGGGCCTAAGTTCTGGCTACATATTTGTTAGCTAGTTCTCAATTTATAGTTTGAAAATATTTGGTTAGTGCTAGAAAAGGGATTTTGGGATCTGTCGTTTATTACAGTTAAAAGTCAGCTCTGGAACATCATGACTACCATTGTTATCTACTAGGACCAATGTTTAGCCAGTGGTTGGAGTTTTTTGTAATACAGAGTGACAAAAAAAATCAATGTATGATTTCTTTAGTAGGAAAAGTAAACCAGCTTTTAAATACTGATTTATTTCGATGTGATTGAAGTGATGTCTTCATACACACAGAAAGACTACCGTAACATCTCAAAATAGTTTCCATCTCTAATCTTAGTTCTCCCAAGACCTATCCTGGAGCCCACATCTTTTCCTTCACTGCAAACCACGAGGACAGTAATGGGTAAACAGTGATTCTATCATAATTTCTATCATTTTGACAATACTTAAATATGAAAAAAAATATTTTAAAATTTAGTCATAACCTTTTTTTTTTCTTTCCTGTTAGTAGCGATGCCAAACATGTCAGTGAAGTGATCAGTCTTTTATATAAAAGATAACAAGAAGTTACTTAATTGTTAAGCTTCGCTTCATAATTTTCTATTCTATGGACCTAGTTTCCTAAAAGATTAACTATTTGTATTCTGCATTAACTCAGCTAGGCTACTCTGATTTTAAAATGGAATAATACTGTAATGAAGACAAATATTTATGTAAAAAAGCTGAATATAATATGAGCTTCATTCATTTAAAACTCTGTACTGACACTGCTTTGAAAAAAACTGTTCGTCTGTAATATCTGAAGGCAATTTTCTGGTTTAATCTTAGTTACTCAGAAACCAAAGCGGAAATCTCCTTCTCCTTACCTTGCAAGCCAAGGAACAGTGGAGGGTAAATACAATTTTTTTTTCATATTTTCTTTTCCCATGCCATCACTTGACATAACTTCATCTGCTTTGAGCAATACCTAGATTTGTTAATGCACTTTGCCTTGCGAAAACACTTGCCATACTGATGACATGATTCTCATGTTTGAACCTGTTTTTTTCCATCACTTGAAAAATCACTTTTTGCAGGGACAACAGGCAGAAAGAATTTGTCACGCAATGGCTGTGTGTCTCTAGATCTAGTTTTATTTTGAAAATTCTTTCTAGAATGAAATATTCCATTATGACAGAAACATAATTTTACTTCCTTTTAGTCTCACTATTGATACAGTACACCTCAGGTATCTCTTAGACCCCTTTAAAGAACATGAATTATTTTTTCCTCTTTTGTTTCACTAACTTGAGCACTGAAGTTCAAGCTTGATGGATAGGCATGTTACTCATTGGCTTAGAAACTAACCTAAAGGAAGAATGGAAATTTTCAGATGTCATGGAGAATGATGAGGCCTGTCATGGGAATGGTTACACCTTGTCTGTTCTTTGTAAAAATAATAATAAGAATAGTGACAACAACAGTAAGAAAAGACCATTTTGCAAAAATTTTCGAACTTCCAAGGAGAGCTGGGTTTATGATTGAATATTGATAGGATAATGTACAGTTTATTTCTTCATGCTGGAATAAAGTATGCAGTATTTGCAGCTGCTTATGTTTGAGAATTACCAACCACCTGCCATGTTGAATTCTGAATACAAAGATGAGTCTCTTTGCTCCCATGTTAAGTCTGCAATTACTGGTTCTTAGGCATCTTTCAAGGAAATGTAAGGAGTGTTTTAGTAAAGTAGTCATTTAGCCATTTTTTTTTTTTTTTGCTGACAGAGAGCCGTTTAGCTACTGAATTTCTAAGAGTGTTGTGTTAGTTGCAACCATGGCAAGATGGTTGACTGCTGATTTGGTCACTGAGTCATGAGATATTGCCAAGAAAAGGCATGTGTTGCCCTGAATACAGACCTTTGGGCTGTTGTGAACTGGTGCTGCTTGTAGTGCTGTGGCAAGAGTGTGTGGATATCTCAAGATCATTCCATGTCTGACCACAGTAACCCAGAGATTGGACCTGGAATCCACCTCATCTGCCTCACTGCAAACCACAAGGACTGTGATGGGTAAATAGGCAGTGATTCCCTTCCTATGTTGATCATTCTGGCAGCGCTTTTCTTGGCAGCAATGAGCTTGTTCAGATGTTTTGATGTCCTAAAAAGTGGGTCCAGGATATAGTTGGTCCCATATGGCTCCTTATTACACATTGCTCCATTTGTAAGCTTTCTGCTGCCTTTTTGGGGGGGTTCTCCTTGTTTCTAGCTCTGTCTTGATACCATCCATGCAACAACAGCCTGCCTTGAGGACCTGAAGGTGGTTTTTGTGTTTGATCGTAGCTACTCGAAGACCAAAGCTGAAGTCCACCACTCCTTCCTCCCTGGCAACCCAGCAAACCATGATGGGTAACTAGCAGAAATTCTCCTTTTTCCATTTGCCCCTTTCTCTCTTGCTCCCCATCACGCCTCCCACCTCATACCAGCTGGCATCCTTGTCATCTTCCATGGAGAGTATGAAGACTTGTTGGTGCAGCTTGGCTTGCCAAAGCACTGGGCACACTTGTTCTGAGGTTCTGTTGTTTCATCCCATGCTTTTTCCATTGCTGATGAGCATTTTCTGTGGGGACTGAGTGAGAGCTTGCACAGAAAGCAAATTATTGCACCTTGCTTTCAGCTGCCATTGCCCTGCTTCTTTGTGTTTTGGTAGCGAGTCTTCCTTTCTCTGACAGATTCAAACACAACAGAGTTCTTAAGAGGCAAATCCTGTATGGGCTGGGCTGGGCTGGGCTGGCACGAGAGGACAGCACTGCAGCTCAGCTGCCCACCAGGGTTTCCTGGTCCAAGAGTGCAGCTATTGGTTGCTTCACCGCTGACTTTCAAGGTGACTGGTTGTCATCTTCCCACACCTTTTCGTTGCCATCCCCTGGTACTGGGAATGCTCTGCTCTACTGCTGCTGCTGTGGTTACGTTAGGGTTTTAAGAACGATACCTCTTTTCAGCTTTCAGTCAATCATGGCATGTTTCTTCAGTTTTCCAAACACTGGCAGCCTTTGGCTCCTGGCCATGCTGCCAACCCAATGTGTTGACGATATTTCTTGCAGATCTGGTGACAATGCAAGGCAAGGATTGTGCCAAGAGACATTGTCGTGCTTTTACCTGAACTCTTGTTTCTCTTGGGCCTACACTGAGGTGAAGCCTGAGGGTAGAGATGAAACGGCTGTACAAAAAAAAAAGCCATATTTACTGAAGGTATTGGAAATGGCACTTGGCAACAGTGAGTGGAGATATTTGTGGCAATAGATTGTTTCATGTTCGCAGGTGTACAACACCAGTCCTGTGGCCTGGCAGCATTTTTTGGCCCATGAGGTAACAAAGCAATACATGAGCAGGCTGTTAAGCCTACAAACATGAAGTTGAGTGCAAGTTAGAAGTGCAATGAACCATATTAACATATCCTTCCCAATGAGATGCAGTTATATTGTAGATTCCCAGATGTGCTGGCCATGTTACTTGGTGTCTCAGAGTGATGGGATCTGATTTTGACGTTTGTTTTTCTGGCACTGGAGAAATCCTATATTTTTGTCAACTGTGCATCATGTACTTCAGGGTCTTTTTCAACGACGCTACAATTCTTACCTATATTAATCTTTTTAGGATCCTGCTACTTTCTCTTTTGCAAGAAAATGCTTTCTGTGTATCAGAAATTGTACATCTCTCTCCTGTTGCCTCTATATTTAAATAATGTTTTCAAACTGAGTTTTTATATGTCCTGCAAGGCACAAGCAAGTTTTTCTTTGACTTTCACCTTTTTTTTTAGTTAATTTTTGTGTTCTTTTTTTTCTTATTTTCTGTTACATTCCATGACGTCTTTGAATATTTATTTATATTTCTTGCAATAGCTTCTTCATCATTTGTGTCACAAGTGCATCTTCACACATTCACATTAGAAAATCCATTCCATTTGCATTTGAGTTTTTTTTTCCTGTCTGAAGTCACTAGTTTCTTATTAATGGGCTGAAACTTTTTCAGTCTACAGATTCAGATTATTCCAAAAAGAATTTTTTATTTTGTTTTGTTTTCCAGCTTCACTAGACTCTCATCATATTACTTTCTCATCCCAAAGATCTACATCTGCAGAAATATCAAAAGTAGAGAATGGTAAATTATGTTTATGATACTTCCATAGTTTAGGATTTGTTTTTGCCTTAAGGATGTTACAGTTACAAGCTATTCATTCTTATTGCTTGGTATTGTCTGAAACTAAATTTTGTCTGCAGTGTTCAGTAGTTAGGCTCTGTAACTACACGATGATATTCTGTGGCATAGCATCCAACAAAAAAAAAAAAGACTACAAGAACCAATATTGTTTTGGGTGATTTTAATCTACTGAATAGAATTGAATATTTAATATCTAGATGGAGTTGTTATCAGCTATGTAGTTATATTCTTGATTGGGACATTTTACCCTGGTTGATTTTGTTAGTCATACCATATACATTTTTTTTTTTACGTTTTCTCCATTACTAAGCATTTTTTTTCAGGTTTTGTTATGTTATGTTGGAACTTTCCTTACTAGGGTCATAGCTATCCAAGATTAAATTTGTATTCATAGCAAAGTTGTGAACATGTGAGAGATGAGAAGGATGATTATCCTAAACTTCACAGTCAATATTTCAGTATTACTCTTTTGAATTTTCTGCCTCACATTCTGGCACTTCAGAATGTCACAAAAGTTGTGTTAATTCATATTATGTCAATTATATAAAAGATCACAATATAGTTTAAATGACAGATTACATTATATGTACTATAGTAAAACCTATGACTCAAACTACTGGCATCTATTAAACAGAAACAAGCAAAGTGTTGGCATTAGAAATATGTTGTTAAAGAAATTCGTATTAGCATGTATTTTAAGTATATAGGTCTTTTTCTACAGATGCAGGTGAAGTCAAAAGCACAGTTTTTTTGATGTTATGTGTGCAGATCAATTGACACCTGTTGATAAGTCTGCTTTTAGGGGGACTGCAGTTTCTGTCAGGGTGTGTCTGTTAGGTATGTGTGACTTTCTCAAAACTTTGAGGTTTTGTTCATTTCTTTTCAAACCAGAAGTCTTGTAAAACTGTACTATAGTGATGCTGGCATCTTCCAAAGCAGTGTAAAGCCATCTTACCTTTTCTGATTCTGCTTCCTCCCACCCTATTCTGCACCAATATGAATCTCAGGATTATTTACATTTTTCTGCAGTTACAAGTTCAGCTGACCTGGAAAAATCTATGCCTTCTCTTTCCAGAACACCTCATGTGCTAACAACAACTATGAGTAATGGTAATTCATTAGCTTTTCAGTTAAACCACTTTTGGTGTTTTGATAGCAATTTTGGAAATCCGATTCATCCCAGTTATTTTGGTCGTCTGCCATACTTGTCTTCCACTTGAGTCATGATCAGCAGTATAGACAGAGTGCTCTTTCTCACTTGAGCCAAGATAACTTACGCTTGCTGCTGAGAAACTCACATGATAGTGTTTCTGATCTTACATTTGTTTCTCAAAATGCTATTAGGGCTATTTTGAGATATACTTAAATGAAGTGAGCTTGGTTTAATAATAATAATAACAATAGTGCCTAAACCTTAATGAGAATCATAAAGTTACTTGGGTTTTTTTCCAAGCTTAATTGTTACACTCTCAGATAGATGGATACACACATTTATATACGCTATATTGTTTATGCCAGCATAGTAAGCTTCTTTCTTACTATTTCTTACTCTTCAGTGATTTTTTTTTTTACTTTATTTTCCCTTTGTTTTATATGTTGTATATATGTACATGGATGATACGACATTAAAATTCTCTAACAAAATCTTGACAGAAAAGAAAGCACTGAAGAGTATTAAGATAGTCTTTTTTACAGAAATATATTTGGAGTGTTTTTTAGTTTTGTAGATTATGTAGATTTTCAACATCTTTTGGAGTGCTTTATGCTTATAGCCATAATGTTAGAAGTTCTTTTATCTTTATGTTTTCTGAGTTGCTTTAAACTACATGGACCATGCTATCTAAAGTAATATTAGAGTTGGTTGGCTGACACTTTAGTTTCAGTTGTCATTTTAACCACTAGCTTCAGCTTCCACTTTAAACCAGCACTGCTCCATTGTCAAGGTAAGGCATGCTTATTGTGGGTGGACATCTGCGTTGCAAATTAGGTATGTTATAACCTGTAACATGTTTTGTTTGTTCTTATAAAACAAAAAAACCTATGTGTAGAATTAATAACCATAGATACTGTGATTTTTTTTTTTTTTATAGCTATCAGTGGTATTCAGCCTGTTGTTTCAAGCCCTGTGACACCTAGTAAGCCTGAAATAGCAGATGCTGGACCAGGTATAATCATCTCTACCTAGTTCTTAATTCAGTAGCTTAAACCGTGCTCTAAAACTCACTGAAATGAGTACACTGGTAATCTTCACTTTCAGTGCACAATTGAATTAGATCCTAACACCTGAATTTTGAATTTAGATTGCTGTTAATTGTTGAAATTGGTGCTTTCTCACACTTAAAATGCATATGGCAACTCATAGTCATGTGATTCTCCTTCAGTATTTTGAAAAATATGCCACATAGACAAATGAGAAAATGGTATTTATTGTCCAGTAATGCTGATGAAAATACTGTGATGTTTGCTGTAGACTGCATTCTACAGCTGTAGCCTTGTTAAAAATACTAAGGAGAGTGTATCTTTAATGGCATGAAATTGGTTAACAGTTACAGACACTCAATGCTTTTGGACTGAAACCATGGTTGGATCAGTTGTCAGCTTTCTACTCCAAATTTTGTATGGTTTTCAAGTCTGATTAATTGATTGTTCAACATGTATTCTTCATTAAATTCCTACACTTTACACCATATCATCTTCCTTAAGTAATGGACCAAAACTCAAAATGTTCAAATGCTCAACTTAAAATCTTATTTGGCAGTTGTTGAGATCCAGACCAATTGCAATGAAGGCAGGAGGAAATGAACATCCAGAATTTCTGCACATCACAAATGTGGTGATTTATAGACACTGAAGCTCTGTGCAGTTCAAAAGACTGAATTTCTCTCTAATGCATACTAAAGTGATAAGTGTCCAAGCATTAATGAAATATTTTTTGGTCTTGTAAAAACAGATTTGGTTTTGCTTATGAATCATAGAATCATTAGGATTGGAAGGGACCTTTAATGGTCTCTTCCATTAACTCTCTGCTCTCTTATGATTGTCACCATTTCTTCCAACAGCAACAAGTGAATCCACTCTGGAATCTTTCACACCTAAAACTTCTCAACCTTTTCAATGGCCTAGGGTAACATTAGGTAATATTGTTTCTGTCCAGTAAAAAGCTCTTGTGTTTCATCCCATATGAATGCATTTCTTCCAGCATACCATTTCATGTGCATAATCGTTATTCTTTTTCCTAGTTATACAGTCTTATTCTTCCATTGTCATTAGACTGATTCTTCTTGATATATCTCTGTATGAGAACATAGTTCAGGATGGTTTTACTGTCCTCAGAGAAGTAAAACTTGCCTCTTGCATGAAAAACTCCATCATCCTTTTATTAGAGTGTTCTGTCTATCTCTTTCAGTCTCATGCACATGCATGTGTTGTCTTTGTCTCTGATATGTAGAGCTTTCATAGTGGAAATTTTAATTGTTTTGGAGACATAAAACTATTTCTTATCAAGGCACAACATTTCAATATCATCTCCACTCCACACTTTAGACTCTGATTTCATCAGATGACTTTGACATTCCATGCTAAGTTGTCTTTTCTTCAACATAAACTTGTGGCATGTGCTGTTTGTTGTGGGAAACCCTTGTTAAACAATTTTTGATTGCAAATTGAGCTCTTTCTTTCAGCTCCAAAAGAAATACCACTTATTCCTTCTAAACTGAAACCATCTGCTACTCCAGAAGTACAGCATGTGAAACCTGGTAATTGTGCACGCCATTTTTATAAGTTGTTATGCAGAGACATATGTTCACTAAAAATATCTTAGCAAAACTTCCTAAAAAGGACAGGAGCTATGCAGTTCATGAGCATCTTGACTAACTCATCATTCTAAAATCAGTCATTTGATGTTGCCTAACAAAAGGAATGAGAGTTAAGCCCATCAGTTTTATGCATTTGGGTTCAGTGATAAAAATATAGCCAAGTACTCTAGTTGAGTTGTAACCTTTTTAAAGGAGTGGAAGGGAAAAAATAAATTATTTTGAGTGATGCAGAGATTTTTTGTATCACTTGTATAAACAATATATATGATCATTATTTCTATAATCTCTTTTTCCAGTCCTCCTCTCCCACACAGACATACTATGGCAAAGATGACATCTTTGCTAGTCACAACAGTTTGTTAATTGAAAGTAAAGTATTGCTCATGTGGTCAGTAAGTCCTCCTACAGGGAACTCAATGGAAAGGATTGCCATTTTAGTGGAAATAGGAGAGATTTCTCAAAGGAGAAGGGGAAAGTTTCATATACACGTAAGATTCATTCTTTGGCCGTAGGGACATTATCATCGTGTCATGTCTTTTTTCCTTTTCTGCTTTTTGATCAAAAAGTATATCTCTCTACTCATTTTCTTCTGATTTGTGATTAAGGGAGATTACTTTGCCTCCTTTAGTGATTCAGGCACTGAACCAATAAATATTATGATGTCCATTACTAGAGCCCTGAAATATTTCTGTTCTCATATCTTATAAACAGGCAGGTCAGTAAAAAGCAAGAGTTGCCTCTGAAGTCTTGTATGCGTCTTACAATCAACTGCAGGCTCTGATTTAAGGTTTTGGCATTTAGAAGTTTCCTCTTTGGTACAGATTCTCTGGTATTTTTTTATGAATTGCAGTCCTTTCTTCAGTTAAAGCCCTCATCTGTCCTTTCTCATTGTTCTCCCATAACATAAAATAAATGTATTTGTTGATTGAATCAAACTGGATTAAAAATGTCCTGAGAACATAAATACGGGGAAGGAGCCTCAGAAGCAGACTCTCACACATAGCCAGGAGCATGTAGTTTGTGCATTTATAGGAAACAAAATTAAAATGAATTTAGGGTGTTATGCATAAAGGTAGGCCTTAGTTGCATGCTTGTCTAGTCTATTTAAAAACAAAAAAAACAACCCCCCTGAACTATTGGAATGATTACACTTTTGGCTTATTGCTGATACATCTACTGATCTGCTCGATTACACTTGCATTTTTCTTTCCTAGCCCCTAAACCACCACTTCTGGAGCCTAAAACTTCTCAGACTGTTGAACAACCAAAAGCAACACTAGGTAATTCATGTTTGTGTAGTTGTTGGTCACTCTTCTTAGCAGCCCGCGCCACAGTTTGTACTCTATTGCTTTAACTCATAGGTTTTACTATATTTAATCCATTCCTGTGAGAGAGGAAAAAAGTTAGTAAATGAGCATTCAGAAATATGTTTTTCTAAACTTAGGAGAAAAAGAAACTAGGATTTTTCATACAATTTATGAGTTCTATAGTACAGTAAAATTTGAGGGATCAGAATTGTCTTTCATTTTGTTGGGAGTTTTCCTGCACCAACACACTTTACCCTCAGAAAATTTTAAGAAACCCATTGGAAATACTATTGAAAGGCCAAGTGCAAGATCAGTATTGTGGTCATTATTCCTAGAATTCTCATTGAAGGATTCCTGTGGCACTAGGTGGACTACGTGTTCTTTTATGAATCCTTCTGAATGTCATTTTGGTTTGAAAAACACTTCCTAGTCACTTCATATGTCTTATTCTACTCTGTTCTTTCTGTAAATTTCATAGACTTTTCCACTGTGTCTATTGCTATGAAACTTTTCTTGGAAAGCAGTCTCATAGCACTGCTTTCTAAAAAGGAACAAAATTGTTGATTATAATACCTGAAACTCACCTTAAGCTTTATATGATATCAGATTAACAGTTATATTTAATTGATTACAGTTTTAATCCATGCATGTTCAGGGGAAAAAAAAAATCTAGAACTGGTTGCTCTTAATTTTTACCATTTAGATGGTGCTTCTGCTCTTTTATTAACAGAATTCAATTACTACATTTATGAAGCAATTCCCTTTTTTATTACTGATTCTATTATTTTCTAGCTCCCTACCAGTAATTTCTTTATAGTGTTGAAAATTGAGGCTATTTTTGTCTATTTTGTCTATATATGTCTTTTGATGGTGTAAAGTTGTCCTGGAGTTCAAAAGGATGAACAGCATTATTATTTTAGCTCTTGAGTATCTTGCAAAAATGAATTTTCTAACTTAATGAGAGGAACATTTTGATGTGATTGTAAGCTACAATTACGTGTTATAAATTTACTTACTGTCTTTTAAAGAGAAGAACAAGCAGGGATTTTGCTGGGGTAGTGAAGTCTTAGGAATATTTTTGAGAAGCTTTCTTAGCAAATTTAATTCCACCTTTTGCTTTTGTTCCCAGTATTCATTTGTTCACTTCATGTCAGGTTTGAAGAATTTTATTTTTATATGGTACGGTGTAAAGGATAATCTTACAATCCAGTATATTTCTTTCAGCTCCTAGAGAAGCAAAACTCACACCTTCGACATCTAAACCTAGACCATCTGCCAGACCCAAAAAGCCACGAACTAAACCTGGTAACTAACTTCCATAGCAAACATTTCTTACGGTATATCACTTAAGCAGTGTACTTCAGTTTAAATGTATTCTATGTAACGCTCAGCAATTAATCATCAGAAAGATGGGCACTGAGGGGAGCTTTGCTCTTTGAGGAGTATTATTTTTGTATTGAACCAAAAAAAAAAAAGTGAAGCAAAGCAAGAAAACTTTCACCTTTTATATCCCAAATCATGAAGTTGCACAGCCTGGCATTGAAACAAATTGTTTTTCTGTTTATCATTTCAAAATAACAAGTTTTCCAACTTCGTTCAGCACAAGGTCCAGAAAACTCTCCTGCTTTGCTGACAGTTATATCATCTTACCTAGAACCACAGAATTTGCATTCATTCAGTGATCATTAGTGCATATGTAGACTTAACCTGAAACTATGGAACTAAGAGTGAAATTCTGCTCTGGGATTTAGTAAAGGCATATTTTATGATGGCAAATGAGATCACACCTTGGCACCAGGGTTGAATATGGTCTATGATGTATGTCAGAGAATAAAAGGCAGCTGATGTTTTCTGGAGATGAAGAACAAGTCTTATAAAAATAACAGTCACAAAAATATTACTAGTGTTACATGGTTTATAATGAACTTAGAAAACTTAAAATCGCACAATTGTGTGTTGTAAGGACATATTACTTAGTCCTGGGAGAGATCAGGCAATTTTATTAAGTTATTTCCAGATTCTCCATGAATTACTTTTTTGCTCATAAAAATAATTACTATTGTCAGATCAAATAATTCCTTATGAAGCTTGTTAACTAAATGGTGTTTACAACTTGGAACTGCCTCAAAATAGCATGCATAATTAGTTTTTCATGGTGATTACAGCTCCTACAACATTTTTAATGTAGGAAATCCAGTATTGTATAATAATACAATAATTACATCTGTCTCTGTTGTAGATGCCTTATGTCTGAATATAGATCTGAATCCTGTATGTTGGTTTTTTTTGAAAGACAGAGAAAAAAGAAACTGCTGCATAAAATTATTTTACACCCTTGGACTGCCAAGATCAATGCTGTATATTGATGTTTCCACAAGGAATGGCTATATAACAAGTTTCTATATAACTACAAAAAAGGGAGCACGATTCTGTATTTGCATGCACAACTCTTGTTTGTCCTTTCCTTGTTAATGGTTTCATGGATTGATTAGATGGAATCCTAAGAAATGCTTTTTAATCATAATTAAAACTGTAATGATCTTCCTGTAAGTACGTATTTGTGAATTTGGTATTTGTTCTGATGGAACAAATGATGCTATTCTTGTTCAGAAATTATTATTTGAGGCATGAAATATGCAGTGCATGGGGATAACCTGGCTTTTGAGTATTTGGCAAAATGGTCAAAGAGCAGGATCTCCTCTGTATTCCAACACTACTTGGGAGTTCAACTTAAATTAGAAATTTGTGCCATGACTGTGATTGTCACCTCTCCTTAACAGTGAATCAAAATAATGAAGAGTGTGTGCCAAATTCATACGTGATCACTGAATTACTAAAGGACCTGCTTTGAGTCAAACAGAATTCCTGAAATTTAATTTTGGCTCTCACTGTTGATAAGACTTTTGTACTCTTTCTTGTAAAGTATTTGTCTTTTTGCAGTGAATCAAAAAACTTCATTTAAAAAATTATATTATTTTTAGCATTAATCTCTCTATCTAAACATACTAAGTTCTCCATTTTTCAGGAATGAAATTATAATGAATTTTCTACCATGCATCCAACTGCACTGCAACACTTTCTTTCCAGAAAAGTGCAAGAACAGCTTTTTATAATAAACTCCTGTTGAGTGTCTGTAAATGCATTATAAATTTGCACTGTCTTGTGCCTCTAGAACAAAATGCTAGTTTTTCATATGTGTCCATGCATCCACTTTTGTGATATGAGACTTTTGCAAGAAAACTTCAGAACTATTTTAACAACAAATAGACAAAACTTATCTGTTTTAGAGAAGTATCTCAACCACCTACTATTTGTGAAGTTCTGTAGTCTCAATACCGTACTGAAGTTAAGATAGAGTAATGTTAGATAGATTGGTGTATAAATGTAGTTGTTCCTTTTGCAGTCATCTCTCCCTTACCAGGACTGCCAGGGCCCTGGAAGGACTTCTAAACATGCATCTTCTGAAGTATAGCTATACCAGAGAACCATGCCTTCTCAGTCTGTGATATATTCTCTTCTTGATATATTGGTGCATGTCTTTCTTACTATGTTCTGTCCTTCAAAATCTCAAGTTACAAACCAATAATCTGATAAATTGTTCAATAATATCAAGAGTAACTTTTATGTCAAAGTCTTTGTATATTTTCTGGAAGTTCTATTTAGATGCTCTGCTTTCAGAAAGGTCAGAGGAAATGTAAAGCATTTTATTTCCTCCCAATCTTATTCTCCTCTCTTCATCATTCTGAGAATTCCATCTCCCAGCTCAACCTTTTCTTTTTATCTAGAAAAGTCTAAATGAAATATGAATTATATATCTATTAATGAACTTTTTTAAAAATGTACTGAGAAGAAATCGTTACTAGAGGCTTTCAGAATCTCTTTAGGATTGGGATGAGGATGGCATTGTTGAATTTTATATTTTAAAAACCAAAGAAATGAAAAAGAATAAACAGATATGAGTGATTTAAGACTCATCAGAAAAACATGATGTGATGAATACATGACCCTAGGTTAGTTCTGGAAGTATTTGCAAAGTACCTAACTTGTAGGTTAGTATGCTTCTTACTAGATTTCCCTGCTTGGATTTAGTGCAAAGTGTAGTGCTGAGGCACAGATACGTTTTGCAGTATTCAGTGCTGCTAGGTGTAGAAAAGCAGTCTCCAGCTGCTAAATAGGTAAGAATTCCCTGTTGATCTTTGTCACGACAGAGCAGTACTTCCACACGTGGCAGTTCAAAGAGGAACTTGGGAAAGAACAAAGAGATCCTACTAGTGAATGATTTTGCCATAATTGCTTCTATGTATTCTCATTCTTTACCTTTTGACCCCAAATAGTACCAGAGCCCCGTGGCTGGGAGCAAGAACTGATTGCACTGACTGGGTTGGATTTTTTTTTTTCTTTTTAAAAAGAATGATGCTGTCACTTTACATGACCCACTTCATGCATTATCATTTTCAATGACATGACTTTAAAGGTGACTGTCTTGAGCAGAGATTAGCCAACCCAGCGAACATTACTTTAGAGATCTGATTCCCAGAGCATGTAGGGAAACTTCATAATTGCTCTCGGCTAGAATTTTTTTTTCAACTTTTCAGTTCCCACTAAAGCTTCTCCTTCTAAATCCTAAGTCTTTTAGCATTGAGAATAGCCTATGACAATGCTGGGTAATTGCTGTGTCCTTTCAGAGAATCACAGAATGTTTGAGGTCAGAAGGGACCTCTGGAGTTCATCTGGTCCAATCCCCTGCTCAAGCAGGGCCACCCAGAGCTGGTTGTCCAGGACCATGTCCAGGCAGCTTTTTTATATCTCAGGGACTGAGACTCTACAGCCTCTCTTGACAACCAGTTTACTTAATTGCCCAAATTATTTGTCCTGAAGTGTTTTGGAGTATTTTACTTTCCTAGAGTGGTTACAATAATATCAAATACATCAGTCATAAACTATAAAAAATGCCAGTAAATAAATGAGGGAAGATTTAAAATTTTGAATTGAATATGTCTGTTCCTTTATTCAGTTTTTAAAACTTAAACACAGTTCCCCTAAATATAATACCATCGTAACAAATCTTCATGCAAGGAAACAGAGACTTTTAAATTAATAAATTAATTTTATGTCTAAACTGACAGTTTCGGAAGTTTTAGGTCTCATCTTTTATTGTATTTAGAAGTTTTAAGATAAATTCCTCAAAATGAGTGTACTTGTGAGTGTTAAAATGTTTGTGAACTTCAACGTGACAATTTGTCAGTATGCCCAAAAATAAAGTTTAAGGCACATTGAAAAATATTCATCAATCATTTTTAATCTCCTAATTAAAATCTGTGTCATGATAAAGAGAGAGAGAGCACCAGGACATATAGGCAATAAAACATAGACTGAGAAGAGTCAAAGCAGAGTAAACAAGTGAAGTAGAGTTTGAAGGTTTGGGTAAGGACATTGATTACTTAATGACTGTAGATGTATTTAGAAATGAAAATGAACTCCAATTGTAAAGTCATGCTAATACTAAACAATTCTACCAACTTTGTCTTCAAAGTTCTTTATATTTTTTTAGAGTCTTTGGAGTTCTTTCCTTTCAAACCTAATTAATTGCTCTGGATAGGGATGGGAAGATTTTTAAATTATTATCTCATGTGCTGTAGCACTAGATAACCTATTGGGATCTTCAGCCCTACTTTCTATGACTTTGCAGTTATTTACATCTATAATCTTTCACATCTAATGTTTGCATCACTGTAGAAGAACTCAGGAAAATTAATAGAAAGATTTACCGAAGAAAAAAAGATTTCTCTGGAACAGTTTCTTTTCAGTGGTCTGCATTCAGAGAGAGAAAAAAAAAAAGTCAGGAATATGAAGATGAAGACTCAGAGGGCTCCTCTACCAGTGGTGTTCCTGTAGCATAAATGCATCTTTTATTTTCAAAGAGCAGCAAAAGCCGCACAGGGTAGTTACTGTTGCTTATGAACACTCAGTAAATTTATTACTTCCTCAGTGTTTTCTTTGAATAGTGGAGAGGAGGTGCATTTTATTGGGAAGCAGGAGCAGCTGAGCCATACCAGAGGCTGAGAAATAGATATAAATGTACCTATATTTCTCTCAAGAAAATTCTCTTTATTCCAGCAGCAACTATTCCGGTGTCAGTCACTACTAGGAGTCCCTACACATATGAACGTCCAAAGACTGCAAAGGGTAATGATTATGAGTCATCTTCAGTCATTCTCCTTTTCATTGGTCTGATAATATGTGCAGTTGAAAACACTGTTTCCTGTAGGCTTATTGCTTATTCGTATGTGCTCCGAACCCGACAAATGGAAATATAGTCTTGGTGCTTTATTATTTCTCCATGTTTCTAGCATGGAGATATTGTCTTCTAAAGACAGGATACCACTTCAAATTTATCTGATTAGAAACTTCAGTTACATTAGAAAAAGAAAGAAGAATAATTATTGCAATAATAAAGATTTTATGAAATATAGAAATAATACAGTCAATCTAAAAATCACACTTAAACTACAATCTGCTGAACAATTTCTGCAGAAGGAGGAGTTCTTTGTTGTACATAACTAAGCATTGCTTGATAATGTCTCAAATTTATGGAAAATATTGCATCTTTTCAATTAATCTATGGAAACTGGTGTTCAAGTTAGGAAAATAAAGTAATTCTAGTTTTAGTGAGGAGGAAAGTTTATATAAAGCAATACATGATAATTACCTTTTTTGGTATGGGAATATATATGTAGCCATGAGTTTAATAAATATATTTTTAATGTAGACTAAGAACAAAGGTATCCTTTGCAGTGAGCCTTGAAATGTTTTATCTCATTCAAAGGAAGATTTGAGTCACTGTTTGCATTTACTGTGCAGACCGTATTCTGAGAGACAGTTTAAGATGTTATCCGAGGTATAGCTTTGCCAACTGGATGAAGCCAACTGCATTTATAATCCTTTACTGGATGAGGATGGCTTTAAGTGCTTAAATGACTTGATTAAATAGAATCAATTTGTTTTGGTTAATTAGCAACAAAACACTTAGATTCACTGTTTCCAACTGCAGTAAGTTCTACTTCATAAAGTGTTCTCCAAGCTCTTCTAATGACCTTGATTTGCCAAGGTCAATATTGAACAATAATGTTTTCTTAGCATCATTTCTTAGCTCTGTCTTCTTCAGCTTTTGGCTGAACTCTTAGATGCTAATTTTGCTGCAGAAGAACATCCAACTCTTTGATAATCCCTTTCTTCAAAGGCTCTGTTTGCTTGTTTTGCTCATATCCAAGAATAGTCATGCATTAAATCCCTAGCCCCATTTTTTCCTGTGTTCATTCATTGATATGAACTGAAGGTAATTTCCTACACTTCATTTCTTCATTGCTGAATATGAATGCGATCCTTTGGGACACCATTTACTTTCAGCTTTAAATACTGTTTTTTCCAAACCAAGTTTTTTTCCATATACAAAATCACAATCTCCACATTTAAAGCCCAAATAATCTGCTAAGACTGAAACACCTCAAGCTAAATCTGATAGGGCACTTCTTTTCAATTTACGTACTTTGAGGCTTTCTATTAGTGCAGAAAATAAAAAAAAAAAGCTGAAGGTGACTGATGAGCTTGAATAATGGCAAAGTCATTGTAAACTGAGAATATGTAGTAAGCACATTAGAAAGATTTGTAATTAGTTGAAGTTCTCTATACAGTATCTGGCCGCTGTTGACAGAAAGAAGTTAGTGCTGGTTGTTTTGGCTTTTTTCCTCATTTGCAGTAATATTAATACTAGGCTATATTATACTGTGAATTTTCACAGAAGTGTAAAAAATGCTGTCTTATCAAAAGCATTAATTGCAACCAAAATTTATCAATTAATATTATTTTAATATATCTTCTGTACTGGCAGGAAATTTTTATAGATTCTGCCATTTTATAATTTAGGATTGTGAATTTTTTTTTCCCAATTTGGCATAGTTTGTGAGGACGAAAAGGACATGATGTATTGGTTTTCTGATCCAAATTATAAGAGGAGATAATGAGAAAAAAACTTAAAGGCTTTATCAAAATAAGCTTTTTCAGATAACTATATGGCTACACCAAGAGCAGCCTTTTAGTCCTCTGCTTGACTGCTCACCTTAGAGGAAAAATTCAACTGTTTCATCATGATCAGCATGCCACTTTCAAGTAGCAGCAGAATTCAGTTTGGGGATCCCTGGCATTTTTGAATATCAAGAGTCCCTTGCTGTCTCCAAGTCAAGCTGTGTGATCTCTTTCCTTGCTTGTTCTAGGATTTACTGATTTCTGCTAACATATTTTTACTTCTGCTGTCATCAAGTTTGTCTAATTATATTTTTCTTATTGAACCTGTATTATTAGGAAGTTTAAGTGGCCATGATTTAAAAAAAAAGTAAAAGTTAATTTGAAGATCCCTATAACTGTGGTGTAGTATTAGCACCTGCTTTTATACTTACCATTGGAGTAATTTTAAATTTTTTGGAGTATGTTCCATACTTACCCTGTAACACTGTTTCTCTTGCAGTCTTGGAACCTATTACACTTAGAATTGAACCACCAAGGTCAACGATAGGTAATGATATTTCCTTGGCAAGCTGTTGTGTTTGTTCTTTTTCATCACAGAAAGCATCACTGAAGTTAATCACCTTATGCCTTAGAATTGTTTTATTAAACTTCATTTTTCTTCTAGGTAATTCTCTTGCTTGGCATTCAAGACAGCTGGGCATATCACTCTCTTCACAGTTGGAACATCTCCTTTTTTTTTAAGAAAATGATGCTGACAATTCTGAATCACCTTTCTCATTATTATGCTTCTCTGTGCTTGTCCTAGCTTTTTATTAAAAAAAAAAATACAACACCTGAGCTTCCAAAATTACTAAAATTTCACTCTCTTTCTTAGATTGTTATAAACACACAGACAGTATTACCTGACTTTCTTTCCTACTTCCTACAAAAGGACTGTTTTTCTCTCTTTCAGGTGTGAGGTTTCTGTTTGTGTGTTCAACTTGATATCAAACACTAACTGCTGTGCAATTTAACCAGCTTATTACCCACATTTTCTCTTCCAGCTCCAAAGGAGACTCAACATATTCCTTCTAAACCTAAAACTTCACCCAAACCTCATATCCCACAGGCCAAAAATGGTAAACTCTTTTGTGTGATTATTTCTAATACAGTTTATATTGGATTGACATGCATTTCTGAGCAGCTGCTTACTTATCTGGGCCAGTTAAAACATAATGGGGTTCTGTTCTGCTGTATGTTCAGTGATTTATTTGCAATTTTCAGGAGTTGTAACATTCGCTAGGTATTTTTCATCATAAGAAAGAATAAATCTCTGCTACTTCATGGCAGCAGGATGAGAATATTGTTGTTAAACTCAGATTACAGTGGTAACTAAACCAAATACCTCGCAATTAAAGTGTGTATTATGGCTACTTAGGTAGTACAATTCTTTCTCACATTGCTTTGCATTGTTAGAACAAATGTTTCCCTTTCAAGTCACAATTACTTAATTTCATGACATTATTATCTTCTGCATGAACAAGTAAATTACCCAGTGCATAGTTACTATTTGTTTCTAAGTATTACTATTTATTACCATTCATGATCATTTATGTCGTATTCCGAAATACTGGATTTTTATACTATGCGATTAAATGTGAGTGCAGTGGTAGGCAGAAAAAAAATACTCTCTGTCCTCTGTTATCCAATTGGTAGCATCAACAGAAAACTACAAGGGTATAAAATATCAACATATGTTACCTTTTGGTAAATGTGAAAAATTTCATGATAATTACTTTACTGAACATCTTTAAATTGTAGGCATAGAGTAATATTTTTCAAAGCTGATGTTATCTATTAAATATAATTTCCTCATGTAGAAAACAGTCAAAATCATTGTTCTACAATAAATTTTTAACCATGGCAGCTGATTGTAAAACATTGTTTACAAACTACAGCTTAAAATGCAACTTCTCATGAACTCAGTTTTTGTCCCTGTGGCCATATTTCATTATTATGGTAGTCTGGCCTTTTAAAGCAATGGCTTTGTCACACAAATGTTACAGGTTTGTATTGTTCTGTGGGTTTGGATTTTTTTTAAAGTTACTGTTTCTACAAGAATCTATAATGTTCAGAACTTAGTCTTAGATATCCAAAGATTAGCACCCAGACAGAAGAATTTACATAGAAAGGGATACCATTTCTATTGTGCTTCTGTTTCTAATGAGAGATGCAAGAAAATAGCATCAATTTCACATCCTTATGCCCCTTAAATACGCCATTTTATTTTAGATCCATACCAGTTTAGAGCTGAAGTATGTGACTATGCAGTGATATACACCGTAATGCTCTTTAATAATACAGCATCCAGAAAATGAGGAAGTGGTCTCTGATTCCAATTGTATATATAAACTGCATTTACAATACACCATAAAAGGAGAGATTCATATCCCTAGAAAGCTATTTTCTGAATAAGAGGGTGATACATATTTGGATATCTCATTGATGTCTATGAGAGACCTAAGCTCACACTGTATTTCACCTTACACTACTTTCTCAGAGACTTCATTTAATATAACAGCTTTTGTGTGAGGCAGCATATATCATATATAATTCATAATGCAGTTACTAGACAAATAATAATAATTGTAAGTGGAATTATTCTCTTAACTTTTCATAATAGCTTTCATGTTTTGTTTCTGATACAGTCCTGGAATCTGTAACACATAGAACTGATCAACTAAAACCAACAATAGGTAACAGTTTTACCTACAGGGACCATCACATTTAGCTTTTTTCTCAGTATACACCGAACATCACAAGTACATCTTCATTGTACTCCACTGTCATAATTTTTTACTTTTAAATTTAGTCCTTCTGTAAGGTTTTGGGTTTTTTTTTTGTGATTTTTTACTAACAATTCATAATCATGTTGTTTGTTTTTCTCACACATATGTGTTCTGTAAAGTGGATGGAAGCACCACAATCTGCCTTTGACTACGTGTCTCTGTGCTCAGTTTCTGTCATGTGCTGCTTCATCTTTTATACTAGTCCATCCATACCGGCCTTGCTTTATATTATCCTGTTACAGAGGTTCTTCATCAGCACTGTTTCTTTGTGTACCAGATATTCATACTTTTCCATTACTCATATAAGCTTTTTGTGTTTCCAGAGGATCACAAAGGCATGTGATCTTTTTTAATATGCCTTCTGTCAGTCTCAGTTCTTGAAAGATTTTGATAGTTGCTTTCACTTTTTTTTAATTTCAGTTCCAAAAGAAACACAGCGTGTTCCCTCCAAACCTAGAACATCACCAAGCTTAGAGGTGCCACAAACCAAACCTGGTAAGTACATTGTTTCTTTATCTTCTCATGCTGATATGCATATCTTATGAATTCTACTGTGATCAGTGGATCTTCAGATTTACATGTATACTTTGGGTACACCCCAGTGTTGGAGTATTCCTTGAGGGATAAAATTTAGTGTCACATATCATGATACGTGGAATTTGTAAGCAACCTGGTAAGTTAAAAATCTCTATCTCCCTTTCTTTTTTTTTACATTTTAAGTCACTGCAGCAGTGGGCATTTTCTGTGCAGTTGTCAGTGAAAATAGGTCTTTTCTGTGTGAATTTGCTTGGGTCTGGAGAAAGTGAAGGTGAAAAGGAGGGGTGTCATTGCAAAGAGGGAGGGTTTTTTCTGTATTTCTCAAATTGTGTACTTATTTTTTCTTAGGCACACTAATTTATTTGTACTTTTCAGTTCACTTTTGCACAGCCCTTATGTTGTTCAGAGATTTAAGAACGTGTAATACTTTCTATAATGTCGTTTACACAGCTTGATATAGAGAAATATATAACCCTGGCCTAATTAAGGATGGGAGAAGAAAGTTATACAACTCACATTAGCAATTGCATGAGGTACTGTGGTGGGCTGACCTCGGCCAGCAGCTAAGCATCCACTAGTTTCTTGTTCATTCCACCGCGCAGTGGGTTGGGGGAGAGAATCAGCAGAGCAAAAGAGAGAGAGAAAAAAATCATAGTCAAGATAAAGACGGTTTAGCAAGTGAAGGATAAAAAGAGGGGGAAAAAAAACAAGTGATACAAAGACAACCACTCATCACATCCCACTAGCAGACCAATGGCAGTCTAGGAGCAATGGGTCCTTTGGAAAGACTACTCTCCAGTTTTGTTGCTAAGCATGGCATTATATGAGGTGGAATATCCCTTTGGTCAACTTGGGTCAGCTGTCCCAGCTGTGTCCCCTCCTAGCATCTTGCTCACCCCCAGCCTGCTTGCCTGGGGGCAGTGTGAAAAAAACAAGGAAGTCCTTGATGCTACAACAAGCACTATTCAGCAACAGCTAAAACATTGGTGTGTTACCAACACTGTCTTGGTCACGAATCTACAACAGAGTACCTCAGGGCCTGCTATGAAGAAAATAAACTCCATCCCAGCCAGACCCAGTATGGGTATCCAAGGTATATGTAATATAGATGATGTTGCTGGAGAAATGGGCAGAAAAATGACAATTTCCTTTTTCCCCCAGTAAGTCAGTGGCTATTCAAGGTTTGAATCAAAACCTTGAAATAAGTCAACAAAGCGTACAAAGTTGAAGGCGAAAAACCACATACAATTTCTTTGTGGCTTATTACAAATGCTTCCCATTCATATTTGGGCTCTGTTCTGTATTATGGCGATTGTCTTGAACTGGAGGCAATTCTGAGCAGCATAATACTCTGACATGTATTGAGTTTCAAGGAGGAGTGACCATCTGTCATTGGCTGTAGCAGGGATGGTATGATTATTGTGGAGCTAGTGATTGTAATTTTTTTATTGTTCTTGGTAATACTTATTTTTGTTTTTTACCATGCTAATGCAGTTCTGGAACCAATTACGTTTAGAACTGAGAAACCAAAGTCAACAGTAGGTAATGATATTTTCTTGCTTGAATAGTCATCTTGTCCTTCCTCTTCAACACAAATCATTAAAAGTAGACCTGCAAAAAATTGTCACTTTTCTTTGTATGTGCCTTAATAATTTAACAGTCAAGATTCTCTGTCTTTTTTCTTATTTTCTCCAAAACAATTGAAAAGGATCCTTGTGCCTTTCAAGTTGTAAGCATGTAACATAGGGCAATTTTCTTCAATATTTAATGATAAGAGGCAGAGGCTAGATCAGAAATTGATCCTAATTTACTTGTTCTCAGTCATACTGTAGAAGCGGCACTGTTCTAGTTTGTCGTACGGTTTGAATGAGCAGAGCTGCATGCTGCAAGTTTTCTTTATCTGCTTTGCTTCCTCTCCAGTTTTACTAAATGAAATTCAGTCCGTCATAAGTCTGAAAAATAATTCTGTTTCGCTCAAACCTCAATTCCGCCATCAGAACAGAATCACTTCAGTGATCTTTGGGTCATGTGATTCCTTGAGGCAGATCCATCTGACTATGGCATTTTTATTATTCGAATCTGCTGCTGCAAATCATTCCAGTACAACCTCCACTACAGAGCAGTGGTGTCTTTGTATTTGAAACTACTTATTTTATTTTCTTCTTCTTCTTGTATTTTTTTAGTCCTTTTCTTAAATAGAACTAGTAATTCTGTCACCTGCTTAGTTCATATGTCACAGAAGATTATTTCTTTTCCTTATAGCCTGATTTTGTTCCAAAAAAAAAAAAATCTCTTTTGTATAACTTCCATAGAACATCTTTGGTTCAAATCTTTGCTCTGTTTTTGATCACTGTTATGGGTGGTAGTGGACTGATGCCCCAATTTCTTTCTTTCAGCTCCTAAAGATACACGTCATGTGCCTTCCAAACCTAAAACATCACCTAGTCCACATGTTCCTCCAACTAGAGCAAGTAAGCACATCAATATTTTGCCCTTTAGTGCACGAAAGTTTTATCAGTTTGAAAATGGTCAAAACTGGTGAGTTCTCTGAAGGTTCACATGTGCTTATTGAATAGGCTATGTTTTACTGTTATGATCAAATTTTGCTATATATCTGTCACAGAACAAGATAATCAGCCAGGTATTTATATGTGTCAGTAACTTGTACAATGATAGCAATGTGGGGGTTCACATTCATCTTGAGCCCTTGCACATAGAAAAATTGGCATCTTGATTTCTATAGGATGCTACAGAGGTGTTAGTATTTTCTAGTTACTAATTTACAAGTAGAAAATTATAGTACTTTCCTGTTCCCAAAACTTTGGAAATAATTCAGTCCATTTGAAAATTAGTGGTAAATTTCCACACTTCTTTTTCTTTGACTGCTTTGCTGGTGGGTATTTTTAATGGAAAATTTATTTGAATGAGCAGCAGATTTTTGGAATATGAAACGTTTGAAAAGCACAACTAGGGGAACTGTTAGAACTACAGAGGTTTACTCTGTAGAAAGCTCTGTTTGATAGAGCTGAGAGGAGTGGAGAGTTAATCCAACAGTGCACTGTAACAGTCACTTTGTCTTTAGTTTCTGCACTAACAGAATATTGATTGCATTAACAGGAGATCTCTTTGTGATTATTTTCAAATGGAAGAAACACTTCCTAAAAAATTTCTGTGCATAAAATTAATCTCCTCTCAGGAAAATCAAAAGATTTATGTTGAAACATCATCCTCAATAACATGTTCAACACTTTGCTCATATTTACAGGTCCAAAAGAAAGCCGACGAGTCTCTTCCAAGCCCAGAGCATCACCAAGTCCAGATGTACCGCACACAAAACCTGGTAAATACATTGTTGTTTTGTTGTGTTCGAATATTCAGAATTTCTTTTGGGTTGTCTTTCCTCAATGAATCAAGTGTTGATTAACATCTCTTCATATTACAAACAAATAGATTTTCTAATGATCATTAAACATGTATTTGAAGGAAGATAGAATTGATTTGTATTTTCAATGACTGAATTTTGATGAGTTGTATATGCCGTTCAGCCACATGACAGCTGTCACTGATGAATAATCTGCATAGCAGGATAGACAACATTTAATGGAATTTGAACCTTAAAAATATACTTAATAGGGATTTACATACTGGTGAACTGGCAAACCTCTGTAACTCATGATGGGTTTGAAAGCATGAGTTGAACCTAGTGAGTGTATATTCGCTGATTCCACCAATAAATATATTTTTTTAAATAATAAATGTAAGTATATGTTCCAATTTGTAAAGAAATCAGTCATGTAAAAGGGAGTATTTTTACCCTTTTGCTTGTACTTATCACTAATTTTCTGTACATTCTTGTTTTTATGAAGTTTTGGCACCTACTACATTTACAGTTGAACAACCAAAGACAGCAACAGGTAAAGATGTTACCTTGGGCTAGTCATTATTTTTTTTCCCTGCTGCTCCTTGGACCAAAGATTGTATATCATTAGTCTGATTTTCACATGTCATCTGTCTGTGGTTTTGATTTGTTTTCTTTTCTAACTATTGAACTTAATTCTACCCTGTTCCAGGTATTGAAAGTTTCCTAGCTGTTTTGTTGTCTTCACAGAAAATTTGTTTCACTCTCACACACATTTTAATTCCTTTGACACTTGTAGGAGACAACCACGCCTTGAGTATCGCAGTTATCAGCTCTGAAATACAGATGGAAGCATGTCCACTGTAATTGTCTGTGTTCTTTCAGTTTTTGTTGCTTGACTCTAGATTTTGCTTACTTGATCATTTTTGCACCCATGTTTTCATTCATAGTTTTCTTTTTTTTTCTCTTTGAATTCCTGTATGTATGTGACACTCCATTTTTCAGTCTCTCATGTAAGGATCTTGTTTTTCTTTGCAAGCACGAGGCATGCAGTGCCTGTTCGATAAACCTGTCTAATGTCCGAAAAGTATAAACTCTTAAAACAGGTCTTTTCTTTCAGCTCTTAAAGAACGACCACATACCTTTAAACCTAAAGCAACTCCCATCCCAGATGGTCCACACAGCAAGCCTGGTAAACTATCTGGACTTGAGCAACTGCTTTTGGGGCGGGCAATGAGCGGAGTTGTCAACAGTACATTTGCTGTTACTTGAGTATCAGTCTAGCTTAAGAAACCTCTGCAATGCTGCAGTTAAGTCATACCACTGATGGAAACTACAATAGTTCAGGACTTTTTTTTTTTAATGTGGATATTACCAGAAGAAGAAATAGCAGTGACCTGTATGTTTAAGTAAATGATAAAAAGTTATTCACAGCTTATTTCCAAGCAACACACTTCAGTTGTTTGCACCATGTTTTTGAAGCTCTTATGAGAGAAATGTCTTAAAACTGTTGCAGTGCTTTTCCTTTACATAGACATTTTCATCCAGATTAGACTGAGGGTGTAGACACTTCAGTTGTACTTCCATTAGGAGATTCCTCATCATAAACGACTAACCTGTATAAGATAATCAGTGATTTCACTGAAGGGTTGTTATTATTGTTTTTTAAGTATCTAGATGTTAAAAACAAATGAAAAATTGAACTCTGTGAGCATAAATCTCTGAGGGTGAATACCCACTGCTGTTTTAAAACATCCCTTTCCTGGTGCATATAGCATAGTGCTGAAGGTTTTTTTTTAAGGAGGTGAAAGGGCAAGGGAGAGTCTCTTCATTATTCTGAGCATTTATCAACATTTTTTCCAACAGAAATCATTCCAACCTTCCATGAACCAGATACTACTGTGATTCCTCATATTCCTGAAAGAACAAAGACAACATTGGGTAATCATGTGTATTTCATAAATAACTACTCTGTTTTCCATTCTTGTTAGAGAAGATATTCCTAGAGCGAGCTCATTATGTGATATTAAAAACTAATAATGACATTTTGCTCCACTTCTAGATACTTGCATGCCCTTTGATCTTGATCAGGGTAATCATGCATGAGGTAATTTCCTTTTGAAGGTTCTTTTCCTTGTCTTCTAGCCTTTCCAGTCAGGATGATGTAACTCCTTCAGATGTTATCTATTTTCCAGTAAAAAGGGATTTTATTTAAAGAGCAGGTAGTGATTCCTGTTATTTCTGCATCTGAGGTATGGATACTGTCATCTTAAAATACTCTTCTGCTTCACTTTTCATGGTATAATTTTACAGAAGCAAATTGGATGAAAATGACAAGGTATCAACTATAGCATAACATATCAAAACAGACCAGCTGTGTGACCCTCCAAATCAAATACTGGTTCTTAAACCCATCTTCTCTGCTAATTTCTAGTCATCTGTGTTGGGAAAACTTGCTTAAATATATGAAACATTACCTGAGAATTCGTTCTTCTTCCCTGAAACATCACATGTGAACTGAATAAAGGTTAATGAATCCAAGCAGTACTGGGCAGCAGGAGTATTGCTTGGGCAATTTTTGTTAATAATCAGTTCTCTATCCCCAGTTTGAGACAGACATTGACCATGATTTTCTGAGAATGAAGTGGTGTTGTTAATGAAGTATTAATAGCCATTTAATAATCTTCAAACTATATTTTTTCTTTTTGAGGAAAGGAAATGAAAAATGTTTTTCATCATGTTTCTATTTTAATATATATTCCTTGTATGCATTGACACTTAGGTTAGTATTCATTTGACATCTCTTTATATAGCTTTATGAAGTTTCTGTGCCTGTCATACACATCTGAGGTTACTTAATGCAATCTTCATATGCACAAAATGGTTCTTCAGAGTAAGGAGGACGAAGAATGCACAGGCTAAGGCAGATATTTTGAGGACCTCTAACACTGGTGTGAAACACAGACTAGCAAGTGCTAATATAAATTTTTCCAGTAAATTATTCCTACATGGCAAGAATTTTAATTGAATAGTTTGAAGATATGACAAGACTGAATAGTTCCCGCAAAGAATTTAATTTGTAAATCAAGACTGGTATGAAGGGTCCACTGAAAAACAGGTCCTGTCCTTAGATACTCATGTATGGCAGATGTGGAAGATGTAGGTTACTACTGTCTATTTTTATCCTATTACTTAACTGTATTCTGTTCTTAACTGTATTCTTCACTGCTTAATCCAAAGGTACAAATTTGTATATAATTTTGGGGAAGTCTGTGTCAAGCCATTTAATTTCTTTTCCTTTCTTTGCAGGGATTCCAACTGATTGATTTTCAGCTTTACCCTTACATAATTTACCTTATTACAGATACTTATGTTTGCCTTATTACAGTACTTACATTCCTTGTGTACTGTGACAGCAGGATGTTTTTTCAATTATTGTTCCGGGTGCTGTTTGTTTTTATTTCAGCTCCAACTGAAAAACAGTTCATTCATACCAAACCAAAAACATCTGAAAAACCAAGAGTGCCACACACCAAACCTGGTAATGGAGTCATTGTTTTAATTTTCTGTGTTTGTGTTTAATTCTTTCCCTTAGCCTCAGGTTTTGTGCTTTTTAACAGAATTATTCATAGCTGGGTTTGTGCTCAAACAAATGCATCACACTTAAGTCAGTTAATCCAAAATATGCCAAAACAACACTGAAAATAATAGTAGGATTTATAGTGTAGCATCAAAAAATGTATTTCCACCTTTTTATTACATACAGCAAATGATTACTAAAATGTAGTAATGTAGGTGTTCACAAATTTGAGTGACTAGATAGACTGAGTTCTCTGCTTACTTCCTGGTAATCAGAGATGCTTCTTTGTGAACACTGGGGTTTTCTTAATCTATAAAATAAAACAGAACTCAGAACTCCTTTGCAATGTGCTTGCACAGTTAGCAACTAACATTGTGTGCTATACTGAAAGAAAAGTAGTCTTAAAAATAATTACAGGGGGCTGTATCTCTTCCCATTTTTTTTAATAGAAGGAATGTATGGGAGAAGTTAATAGAAAGATAATTATATTTGTCAGCAGTTTATTTTTAAGATATTCTGCTACTCTTTCGTTTGGAGCATTTTGAAAGTTTTAGAAGTAGTACAAATGCTACATTGTTTCTAATACAGTTTAATATTCTAAGATTCTTCACATTTTCTCCTTAACAGTGATACATCAGACAACTCCACAACCAATTATTACAAAATCTCCTCCTACTACTGAGCATTCAAGGGCAACAATGGGTAAATAAGTTTTCTTAAAGTTAAGATGCAGGTATTTTTTATTTTTCCATGGAGAAATTTCCAGAGAACATGCTCTGGTGTGGTATTTTGTGTTACATCATTCCACCGTCCTTCATTCTGCTCACACACATGCACATTTTTTAATACAGATGAGTCTCAGTTCTATCCCAGAAGTAAAGCAGAAGTAGCCTACAGCTGGTGTCTGGTCAAAAGCCTGTACTTATCAGATCTCCAACAAAATTCAGTGGTCTAATTTCTCTTTTAAAGCAAGAATTTTAGCCACTAACTCAACTTACCCTACAGTGCAGTCCTAGAACTTTTCTGTGGATAGTAATTTTGTTTCAGGTTCCAGAAAGCCATGGAATTGTTATTGTCTTTTTTTTCAGGCATTTGAGGCATGCATTTTCTGTGGGCTAAATATGGCATTGGATCATGACTCCTGAAGAATACAATAATAATGTTTTTCCTTTTCTTTCAGCTCCAAAAGAAACACTGCTCATTCCTTCCAAACCCAAAACATCTGTTGGGCCAGAAGTACCACAAACTAAACCTGGTAATTTAAATTTTGTAACTTTAAAAGTGTTATTGTGGCACTGCCTTAGTTACACTTTCCGCTGTCATTCAGTACTGCAGTCATGGGACATGCATGATGGGTAGACAGAAATTAGTGTAATTGTTCAGCTCTGAATATGTTAATAAATAATCAAAGAGAATAAGAATTGCATCCATTTCTATGAAGCGCAGAAGTTAAGATGGTTGGGTTTTTTAAAGTTTGTTTGTTGAGCTGGTGGGTAGTAGCCACTAAAAATGTGAGGACTTCTATTAATTTTAATTAAAATATAGTGCTGTAGCCAGCTTCAGTAAGTTATTTTCTTTTGGGGGATGTGATTACCCCCAAATACATTTGCTTCAATTTCTCAAGTACTTTTGAAACGTGGGTTACAGAATCTCAGTCCAAGATACTTAGATGCTAAGAGTATAGGTACTTTCTTCCTATCAGTGATTTTTGCAGTAACTACAGGAAATTCAGGGATGCATATTTATAATGAAGGATGATGATACCTCAGCTTTACCCTGAGTATGAACTGTTTCCATAAAAATTATACGGTAGGAAGGTTACAGGGTGGGGGGGGGGGGAAGTCAGAGGAGGAGTGACAACATGATGTAAGAAAGAGCATATCCTAATCTTTGTTACTCTCTAATCTAACCTCCAAACTGATAATATTTTAGTTTTAAGTAAATAGGTGAATGAATAGTTTTATCATTCCCCTCTTTTTTTTCCCTTAGACTTCTAGCCCTTTTTATATAACCAAAAAGTTATTCATTCAAGAATTCTACATACATATTACCATGAAAATCAAACTCAGCCATCCAGGAAGAAGATTTCTTTTCTAAAGGCCTTGTTTTGAAAAGTTTTTGGTTAGGGAACCAAGTTAGAGTCTAAATCTCAGTTGACTAAGAGCTATTTCCAATCATGGCATAGTTAACAAGTGCCATGTTTTGGTACCATTACAAAGTTAGTTTTAGGCAAAGAATTTTAGAAAACAGAATTTATAGGTTTATTCTTTTCCTTTAAAATTTTTAATCATTAAAATGATATATATGCAGAATAAACTATTTAGAAAAGTTGATAAAAACAAATGGCACTATGTAGCCACTGACCTTTATGCTAGTATGTAGGTTACTTCCCAGTTCCCATATTTTATCCTTATTTCTGAAAGGCAAAGAAAGACAGTCTGCCTGTCAGTCTCTCATTTTCACCCAGTAACTTAGATGTCTTTCACTAAACTACATCAAATTTGAGTGAGGGAAAAATGCCTAAAGGTTAAATACATGACTACAAACTTTTAGAAATTTTTCAGGGAAGCACAAATTAATATATCCTTTGTGAGAAAAACTGTCAGAACTCCACCTTTAGGGCATTTATTCTGAAGTTGGTGGGAGCCCAGCAGAATAGTTACACTGTCTGGCTGTCAGCATGAAAATACATCCAGGCTAATCAGAATACATCTGTCTCATGTCTCTTAAAATTGTCTTAGCAGATGTGTAGATAGGTTTTTGGGGAACAAAGGACACAGACCCTTAATGAAATCCAACTTCTTTAATTTCACTTCTCATAGAACAATGTTTTATTTCTTGTAGCTCCAAAGGCAACACACCTGGGATCAATTAACCTTATAACAGTTCATGTTGTTGATGGGTCCAAAATGACTTTGGGTAATGAGAATATTATGTCAGTTTATTTATCATAAAACTTTACTTTCTCTGCTTTTGCTATATGGCTAAACTTACACTTTAATCAACAGAAATACCTTAATATATCTTTATGTCATGTTCATTTGTTAGCCACATTCCAGTGCATGTACAAAATGTTGCTGGTTTTAATTTTCCAGCTATTTTTTCTTTCATGCAGTTCTTTCTAGAAGTAAGTACTTTATCCACACGGCTGAGGAGTCATATAAAAAGATATTACCTGATCATCTTTTCTTCTTTTGTCTGACTTAGTAATAATATATATCTTCCTAGTCTTGAAAAGTCTTTTGTCTATATAAAAGCATGATTTTTCAGCCAGCTTTCTAGCTCTGACTTTTTTTTTGTTTATGGTCTGCATGAAGACAGTTTGAATTTCTCTTCCACCTGTGGTGTCTTATGTTTAATATTTCCACTTTCAGTTCCCAATGAAACATACCAGATTTCACCCAAGCCCAAAACTGCTTTAGCAACTGAAATGCCACGGTTCCATACAGGTAATTTTTAGGATTTTCTTAAGTTGTTACATTGAGAGTCTGTAGATCTTAAGTAAAATCAGTATGGTTTAAGGTTTAATGGTCTGTTCATTATTTCCTTTAAAACTATTTCAAATATATAACATGAAAATTATTTTTTCCCTTATCAAATGTTTTGTTCATTGCTCTGAAAATCAAGGTTTAATCAGTATTGCCTCAAATATTATATGAAGATTTTAAACAGTTCTAGTGCTGTGTAGTGGATCCTCAGATGTATAGTGTTGCAAACTTAAATGAAAATGACTTCCACCTTTTTCCTCATAAAATACTAAATCTAAATCTGTAAAACTTTTCCCAAATGTAAATGTAAAAAATTAGTAATATGTTCTTTCTTGCATAAGTATTTTCTCTGCCATTTCAGAGAGGCTGGATTAAGTTTTGTGGATGGAATAGTTATTAGATTCAAATATCAAATAACTAGCTCTATTTATTTAAAAATTTCAGTTATAGAAGTGTCGTAGTTCAGCCCCGATCGGACCAGACTACACAGTCTCTCTCTCACTCCCCCCACCTTCCGAGAGAACAGGGAGAGAAAATATAAGGAAAAACGGCTCAAGGTTTGAGATAAGGACAGGGAGAAATCCTTAAAGTTACCGTCACGGGCAAGACAGACTCGACTTGGGGAAAACTATTCGTTTATTACCACAAACAGCAGGACAATGAGACAGAGAACAAGGTAACCTCCTCCCACCCCTCCCTCTTCCCGAGCTTAACATTATCTCTACTATCTCCCCCCCCCCCCAAGTGGCACAGGGGGGAAGAGGGAATGGGGGTTGCAGTCAGTTCATCATACGTTGTTTTACGCTGCTGCTTCATGGTCGGGGGAAGAACTCCTCACATTCCTCCCCTGCTCCATTGTGGGGTTCCTCCCACGGGCCACAGTCCTTTGTGGAACTGCTCCGGCATGGGTCATGTCTTCCACGGGTGCAGTCTCTCCAGAACAGCTGTCCCAGCGGGCCCTCCACGGGCCACAGCTGCCTTCAGGCATCCACCTCCCCCGGTATGGGGTCCTTCACGGGCTCCAAGTGGATCTCTGCCCCTCCGTGGACCTCCATGGGCTGCAGGGGGACAACCTGCTCCACCATGGTCGTCACCACAGGCTGCAGGGGAATCTTGGCCAGGAGCCGCATTACTCCTCCCCCTCCTTCTGAACTGACCTTGGCGTCTGCAGCCGTTCCTCACAACAGGCTGGTAGATGTCTCTCAGAATCTTTTTTTACATCTTATTCACTTCTCATCTCCTCTCCACTTCTTGCAGCCGGGCTGGACTGAGTCGGGCCCAGTCGACTGCCTGGCGAGAGGCCAGAGGGTGAGGCCTGCAAGGCCCATGAGGCCTGCGCCTCCCCCTCTGCGCCTCTGCCCCCGCTCAGCTTCTTCACATCTTCTCTTCTCTTTTTTTTTTTTTTTTTTTTCCTGTTTTCCCCTTCTTAAATACGTTATCGCAGAGGCGTTATCACGGAACATTCTGCTACCAATCAGCTCGGCCTTGGCCAGCAGCAGGTCCGCCCTAGGCCCGGCCGAGTCCACTGAACAAAGGGGAGCGACTTCTAGCAGTTTCCTACAGAAGCTACCACCTTAGGCCGCCCCTCACTAACAAAACCACGACAAGAAGTTGATAATTTAGCACAAAATGACAGTGACTACTGCTTATGCTTTCGGCTTTTAGTATGATTCACACAGATTCTGTAACAAATAAGAAATCAAAAGTACTTGACAAGTGAAAGGTGACAACAATAAAAGGTGAAGGCTTCTGATTTTAACCTTGATGATGACACTATGCTTCAGCAGCCCTACACCGTGTCTGCATTGAATGCTTCCATTTGTTTTCTCACCAATATTTTAATGTTTCATGGTTTTATCTGATTATTTTCTTTGTAGGGGGTTCAGTTTGGTGTTTTATTTTGAGGTTGTTTGTTTGTTTTTCACAGAATCTAATTAAATGTCTTAAGGCCATGGATACCTTGCAGAATTAACTCTGTATCCATATACAGCTGGGTAACTGGCTGTAACTATTTTATATCTTTTTCTAAACCTAAACATGAATGTAAATGGTCAAACTGAATCATGGAGTCATCTGACCACTACAGAAACTAGCATTTTCAGAGTGCATTTTGGATTGGAACTCACAGAATTTTCATATGTTGATTTTGCTGTATCGCATTGGTGCATAGACCTTTTTTTCCTGGCAAATTACACTGCACTATTGGTGTTCCTTTTACACATAACATTTTAACTGAACCTTTTTTCTTTTAGCACCTCATAAACCCCGTCTCACTTCTGCAAGACCAAAGCCATTTGATAAATCACAGACCAGACCTGGTAATAATTGTTTATTCAATTTGGGATGGGGAGGAAATTAATTCATTAATTAATGTCACCTATTCTCAGTGGAATTTTAAGTGTTGCTGGGAAAAAAAAAAAAAGGTATTTTTTCTTTCAATTTTTCAGTCTAGAGGTAAAGCCTTTCCAAATCAGAAAAAAAAAGAAACCAAAACTGTGTGTATCAACACAGCAAGTGTTACCTTGTCTTCTCTAACGTGGAGGTTTTGGCATCACATAAAAATCTGTTGGGTTTTCTTCTCATTGAACTTTTTTTCTTTTTTCTTCTTTTTCTTTTTTTTTTTTTTCACTTTAAACCCTCTTACAGCTCTTAGTAGGACCACACTAGCACCAGCTAGAACAAAAGCACCTGGACTGCCAAAGTGGATTGTGCCAACAACAGGTAGAACTTCAGTTTTAGGGGCTTTTTAACTTATCAGTAAAAGACAGGAATGTGACTTCCTTAAATCATCTTGAGCCCTGCATTCTGCATTTCATTGTGTTTGATAATAAAAGTTAATTCCTGAGATTACGGTATGTAATTGTTGCTAGTGGTCATGCTGTATAAAGTGTCATTATGAAATTGTATTGACACTCGGTGTAAACTTCCAGATAGATTATTATGTGGCTACTGTTTACTGATGTTTTCTAGATGATAGATCCAGAATAATTAGTGGAAAACACTTTGTTGAAAAGGGTTACACAGTTGTTTAAGTCCATGTCAGAAGGCTTGGTGAGAGAGCCTTAAAGCCAGGTATCTTGCTAGCTATTAGCTATGCACGTTGTATGTTTATGTCGGATCTACTCATGTCAGACTATGCAGTATTCAGACTATACAATATTCAGGTTTGAATACTTCAGCACCAAGAAAGTTCCGCATTAATGGATGATAGAGGAGGATGAGAACTATCACTTCAATTTATACATCCTTACACACACAGGTAACATACATCCCTAACAACAAAGATTCATTCAAAATACTGGTTTGGTTGGGGAAAAAGTCATTCATCCTTTTATCCAAGTAATTTTTCTCTATACTAGGATTTCCAAAGTAGCTTTGGCAATTTAATACCTGCTGTTGACCTTAATATAATTTGAGCTACTCATTCTTGTACATCATTTTGAGAAGCCTACCATGTTTTTAGAAATGTCAAAACCTCTGAAGAGATGGTTATGTATTTAAATTGAATTTAAAATAGCCTGTTTTGAACATTACATGCTCTTCTGTATTACATACAGAGTGGATGCCTTCATTGGAGGTATGTGCTCTTTGACTTTTCATAGTCCTTCTGGTAAATGAAATAAGCCCATCAAATTTCAGGACATCAGAGACAGTTACAGTATTAAATGACCAATGGCAATAGTTGTGGGTCAGAAAGGTTTGTTCTTTGCTTGTCTTGGTAGTCTGCTTATAAGTGAGCTTTCCAATTTCTGATTACCACAATAGGCAGAATGCATGCAGGTCTCCAGGAGTAGGTGGCTTTTGAAGCCACATTATGAAAATATGCATGAATACACAATTATGTTAGTAAATTAAGATTTTCCCTTCTCCCATATAGTAGTAACCTTGCCAGAGGTATTTGTAGATTAAAAATAAAAAAAAAAAACAAACAAAACAACACCAAAAAAAAAAAACCCAAAAAAAACCCCCATGAATGCTAAGTAAATCAGCAGTATAAACATAATAGTAGACATGTAAATTGTTAAATGTAGTTTATTTTGCTTAATGCTGTTTTAGGTGACTGCTAAGGTATCATTTTAAGCAATCTTATTTTAAACACTCCTGTTGGAGTGCCCACTAGTCATCATTATTTCCGTATCTTTATAGTAGTGCCAGTTTCCAGGAAGAACTATAGCTTCATTGTGGTAGACGGTGTCAAAAATCATCACAAGACTATGACATTGCTGTGCATACTATGTGTACTCACAGGCAAATTAGGACCTTTTAGAATTCCTCTGGAAAATGATACTTCTAGTTATATTTTCCATTGCCTCTATGCAAGTATTTTTTCTCTAAGTTAAAGAAGCACCCTGACGATATCTGTTACCTAGATTTTGTGTCCTGCCAAGTGAGCCCTTTAAGTTAAACCTGGTGTCCAAAGTACTAAAGAAGAGCTGGCATTTATTATTTACTGTCCCTTGCTTTGTGTTTTCGATCCTGATGACATAGAAACTCATTGATATCTGTCTGTGAGTCTGCGCCTTTCTTCTCAGAAGTGTAGAGAAATCACCAAGCAATTTTGTACGTTCATGACATGTTCAGAGAGGACTGCAGCTTTTCGCAACTTTTCAGTCCATATTTTCCTTGGTGATCAATAAGTGAAATGTCAAGTCTTTTGTAAAGCAGGTGCGTCGCAATATTGTGGCAAATGCAGTGTCTGAGCTTACAAGGCTGTCCGAGCTCACAAAAAAAATTTTCACAAGTGAGTTCAGGCAATCAATTATAGAAATCTGCTATATCTCTCCCAAGCAATGTGCCACTACATATTGCAAACAGAATTCCTAAGTCTGCAGAAAAGACTTAGAAAAGAGAACTCTACCAACTTGGAATCCTAAATCTTACCAGCTGAGCAAAGACAAAAAAAAAGTTTCTTTTTCAGTAGGTAATGTCTTAGAGAAATGATAAAATTTTAAGATATCCAGATTATTTTTGAGGGTGAGGAAGTTCATTTCTGCCATTATGAAAATGATATGTTATTTTGCGTGGTTAGCTTATCAGAATTCTTAACTTCTGATCTAAACCTATCTGAATCCTTAATTAGACTGTAAGGAACAATTTATTTTCAGCCTTACCTTTAGACATTACATAATTTTTTCTTTCTCTGAAGAAGAGCACATTTACTGAACAGCCATGGATAATCTGTTTTCTGAAGACCAGTTTGGATCTTTTAATTCCTTGCTGGGCTGGCACTGCTGTTGAACATACTCCAGTTCTTTTTCCTGATTGTGCTCATCAGCATCAGTGCAAAGATGTTTGACCTCATGCAGAGTGTGCTTGGCAGCTGCAGGGCCCAGATGATAAGCAGTGGAATTTGGTTTTTTTTCCAGCAGCATCACATGGGATTGTGGCTGCTTTCCTGGCAGCCTTTTCAGTCTCCTGGCTAGCTGTAGTGCCAGGTGGTAAACCTGACTGTGGGAAAGAGGCCAGGATTGCCTCCTCATGACTAACAATCCTTTTAGTTTTATATCATGTTCTAGCGATTTTCTCTGGAATTGCATTTTATTGACATGGGTTTTCATATATAATTTATCTTACTCATCTTTTATTTAATCCTAGCCATTTAAAAACTGGTCCTAATCTATTAAGCTTCCAGACGACCTTCAGCAAACAAACTTTGAGCACGTTTCCATCTCCCTTGTGAAAGAGAGAGATGGTTGGTTTTCATTATAATGGCTATTAACTTTGTATTCTATTTTCTTTTTATTTTTGAAACTGTGAGTGTATAGCCAAGTTCTAGAGGAACTCAAGTATGAACATATTTCAGGTTGTTTTTTTCAAGGGCACTTTTTCCAATTCTTCCCTTAAAATGATCCACTTTTCTAATTGCATTCCTACTAATAAAGATTCAGTGGTTAGTTTTAAGATGTTCCAGATCCCATGAATATTTTCAGGAAAAAAAGATAGAAGTAAAAGAAGACACAAACACACATGCAAGTAATACACCTATTCTCAGTTCTGTTAAAAGTTTGGATGAATGTTGTAAGTCAAAATGCTTATAATAAGCAAGTTACATTAGCTAGCATAAGGCACATGCTACCATAAATACAGCAAGCTGTTTGATAGTGCAGGTACCTTGTGCGAAAACACAAACACACTTTTGTGTAACTCTGAAGTGCATTGAGGCACTCAAAGAAGGAGATTTTGTCAACAGGGAAGTATTGCGGTTTGATCAGCTTTTTTCCTGAAACTTTGATTTGTTTTTCATTACTACTTTACTAATGTAATGTGGTGCAAGTTTCCAAAAAAAGAAAAATTACTTCTTCCACTTCCATCTAGAACGTATAAAACATTTTGTTAATTCCTAGCTGATGTAACTCAGAAAAGATAGTGATTCTAAATTAGATTGTAAGGAGCAGAATAGAGGTAGGCTTTTCTGTAGACACTGCAAGATGCAAAACTAAATTAGACTTGTGATGGGTACTTGGGTGATTTAGTGTGATTTTATCAATGGGCTACTACATTTTTTTGACATGTTTATTGTGAGATGAAGCTAAGAAAGTAAATATACTTTGACTATGAACTGTGGAGTAGAAGATTATTTTTCTTTTTAAAGCTGGTGCTGGTCTTCTCACGCCTCTTCTTCCTTGAACATCATTCGTGTGAAACATAGATTAGCACTCTGGCACTTTCTATATCTAAATATCTAGCTAACCACTTTTGCTACCTGAAGACAAAATGCAGTTATAATAGAACCACACAATGCATTTAGAAGTTTTAGTCACAGGGACCAGGTGACCTGTGTCCCGTTCCCAGCTTACTACAAATCTCATTACTGTAATCTTAAGTAAATAATTTAACACGTCCATACTATTGACTGGATTCCTGAGGTATGCTTAGCAAGAATGGCCAGATAGTAAAATAATTGAAAAATGATCCACTTCATACTGTTAAAATGCTAGTTTAATCTCAAAACAAACTGAGCATCAAATTATAAACCTACGAAAACTTCGGTTGAAATGTTTAGATCATGTTGGAATAGGATTGGAATTTGATCATAGAATCATA
Source organism: Chlamydotis macqueenii (assembly GCF_036417535.1). Classification (NCBI taxonomy): domain Eukaryota; kingdom Metazoa; phylum Chordata; class Aves; order Otidiformes; family Otididae; genus Chlamydotis; species Chlamydotis macqueenii. The sequence goes on along the minus strand of NC_141556.1, from coordinate 94,281,594 downwards.
GGATCATAGAATGGTTAGAGCTGGAAAGGACCTTCAAAGGTCATCTAGTCTAACCCCCCTGCAAGGAGCAGGGACATCCCCAACTAGATCAGGTTGCTCAGAGCCTCATCCAGCCTGGCCTTGAATGTTTCCAGGGATGGGGCCTCCACCACCCCTCTGGGCAACCTGTGCCAGTGTTCTAAAACTCATATTGTAAAAAATTTTTTCGTAATATCCAATCTAAATCTACCTCCCTCTATTTTAAAACCGTTACTCCTCATCCTATCACAACAGGCCCTGCTGAACAGCCTCTCCTCATCTTTCTTATAGGCCCCCTTGAGGTACTGGAAGACCGCTATCAGGTCCCCCCAAGCCTTCTCTTCTCCAGGCTGAACAGCCCCAACTCTCTCAGCCTGTCCTCACAGGAGAGGTGCTCCAGCCTGGAGTACTGGACACAGTACTCCAGGTGGAGTCTCACCAGGGCAGAGTAGAGGGGCAGAATCACCTCCCTCCACCTGCTGGCCACACTCCTCTTGATGCAGCCCAAGATGCGGTTGGCCTTCTGGGCCACAAGGGCATATTGCTGGCTCATGTTGAGCTTCTCATCCACCAGCACTCCCAAGGCCTTCTCCTCAGGGCTGGTCTCAATCCATTCTCCACCTAGCCTGTATTTGTGCCTGGGATTGCCATGACCCAGGTGCAGGACCTTGCACTTGGCCTGGTTGAACTTCATAAGGCTGGCACGGGCCCACCTCTCCAGCCTGTCAAGGTCCCTCTGGATGGCATCCCTCCCTTCCAGTGTGTCGACGGCACTGCACACACCTTGGTGTCATTGGCGAACTTGCTGAGGGTGCACTCTATCCCACTGTCCATGTCACCAACAAAGATGTTGAATAGGGCCGGGCCCAACACAGACCCGCCACTCATGACCGGTCTTCACTTGGACATCAAGCCATTGATCACCACTCTCTGAGTGCAGCCATCCAGCCAACTCCTTATCCACCGAGTGCTCCGTCCATCAAACCCATGCCTCTCTAGTTTAGAAAGAAGGATGTCGTGCAGGACAGTGTCAAAAGCTTTGCACAGGTCCAGGTAGATGATATCCGTTGCTCATCCCTTGTCCATTGATGCTGTTACCCCATCATAGAAGGCCACCAAATTGGTCAGGCACGATCTGCCCTTGGTGAAGCCATGTTGGCTGTCACCAACCACCTCCTTGCTCTCCATGTGCCTTAGCATGGTTTCCAGGAGAATCTGCCTCATGACCTTACCAGGCACAGAGGTGAGGCTGACTGGCCTGTAGTTGCCCAGGTCCTCCTTGTTCCCCTTTTTAAAAATGGGGGTTATGTTCCTCTCTTCCAGTCATTGGAGACCTCACCAGACCGCCACGACTTCTCAAATACAATGGCCAATTAATTTAATTTTGAGATTTCTTTTTTTTTAATACATTAACATTCAGCATTTTTTTTCTTATGTTATGAAAGTGTGATTTTTTTTTCACAAACATGTTGAAATTGCAATGCATCTTCCCACTCTATCATATATAGAACTTTTATAAAGTAAATACACTTATTTTTTACAGGGAAAGCATATTAATTTAACAGTCCAGCTGTCCTATAAATATCAGTATGTGAAACAGTTGTTCTGTACCAGGAGTAGTGTTGATCTTTTTAATGCCATTTACTTCAATTTTTTTTTAAATGTGTTTATATAACTTTTAAGTAGGACTTTCTTTTATATACAAACTGAATTTTTTGTGTGCTTTACCTCCAGTACCCAAATATGGTATATGTTTGGTTCAGAATTGCTCTAGCTATTCAATATAGAGGATAACCAAAGATCTTATTTTGAGGAGGAGAACTTTTCCCTTTGCAAGAATCAAAAGACATTTTATTTTCTATACTGAAAAACTAAAATGTTCTCTGTAGTCATCTTTCCACATATAATCTTAGTTTAACTCATCTGTTATCTCTTAATCTTGTTAAATTGTCTCTTTCCAAATATATTTTTTTCAATGAATGTTTAAAATTAAATTGCAAACTCTCTAGAAGCAGGTCACTTTTTTCTTATCTGAATAAGAAGATAACAGATATCACCAAGTTATCAGTAAAGACATAGGTGGGCCACATATGCCAGTTTTGCACTTAGTGTTAGCTACAGTTTGAACATATGCAATATACAAGTATTGTACGACTTGGTACTGCACCGTAGATACTTATTCGATTTCCTTTGTTTCACAGATTATGTATATACACCTGAGGATATTGCCAGACAAATCAGCACGGATGTGGAAAAACCTTTGGAATATAGTGATACGTGGGAAAAGCCAATTTCTGGTAAAGTTAATAAGTGAAGACAATATAACAAATTTTAACAGTTATGAAAAATAAAACCACCACCTTTCCTATGCAAAAAAAAAACCATCTTCACTGAGAAGATAAAATAATTCTTGGTCATCCTCATCAATACACCTTCTCTTGGCTTCAAGATGCTACCATAAAAGATAAAAATAAGAATATTTCATGGTCGCTACTAGGTCACTAACATATGCCATATATTAAAAATTACCACTACCAGTGTTGTATCCTTATGATCAGCCACCCACAATACCATAAGCACTGGATTTTTTTCATACTAATAATTTCTACATAGCAAGGGAGAACAAAGTGAATACAAAACCAAATTGTCCTCCCATTTATGAGAAAGTTTTGTTGTATATTGGGATTTTTTGGGAAAATCAGAATGTTAATCTTGTAGTAAAATAACGATGTGGAGTAAATAAGGTTACAGGTTTTTCACATGTGTTATACCAGACTTGTCAGTTTTACTTTTCTTGCAAGTCTGGCAATCATATTTTCAAAACAATCAAAATATTTTTACTGAAAAGCAGCTTCCCCAAATCAACCCGCAGAAATAGACCTTTTTTTTGTATTTCACTTTTTTCTAATCAGCTTCTTAAAAATTTTCTTTTTCAACTGAAAAGTTGTAGTATAGAGTGTGTTTATATGCCACATGTATATACACAAATGTTTTATTGTTTTAAAGTTTATTCAATCTGAAGAACGTAGTTTGCAAAGATTAAATTCAGTATGTTATACTATTAGTAGTAGCTGGATGCAGACTGTAGATTGAAAACAAAGATGATGCTCTGCATTTTTTGTTACTGAATGTCAGGCAGTGGTGTGTACTTAAGTAAATCCAGCTTGTGATTTGCAGAGACTGGAAGGGTTTTTTATGCACTTAGATGTGAAGGAACATCTAACATCTGCTTTTACTCATCTTATGACATTAGATGTTTAAAGTTAAGCTTTTAGAGCTTTGAAGTAAGCCAATACCTTGAACCATAGTAATAAAAGACAGTTGGATATGGTTGTGAAATTAGCTACTACTCTTTCATAATTTTCTTGTATGCTTCTGTGATCTCAGCTCTCTTCATGAGGCCACAATACGTATATAAAAATTCAGAATTATAGAGTCATAGCATGGTTTGGATTGGAAGGAACCTTTAAAGATCAGATAGTTCTACCCACCAAGCTGTGAACAGGAACATCTTTGACTAGATCAGGTTGCTCAAAATACTGCCCAACCTGGCCTTGAACACCTCCAGAGAGGGGGCAGTGACAACTTCTCCGGGCAACTTGTTCCAGTGTCTCACCACCCTAACAGTAAATAATTTATTCTCTATATTTAATCTAAATCAACCCTCTTTTAGTTTAAAACCATTACCCATTGTCCTGTCACTACACGCCCTGTAAAAAATCTCTCTCCATTTCTTTTATAAGCCCCCTTTAAGTACTGAATGTTGCAACAAGGGCTCCCCAGAGCCTTCTCTTCTCCAGGCTAAACAGCCCCAACTCTTTCAACTTGTTTTCATGGGAGAGATGTTCCAGCCCTTTGATCATTTTTGCGGCCCTCTTCTGGACCTGCTCTAACAGGTTCATGTCTTTCTTGTACTGGAGACCCCATGACTGAATGCACACTCTAGGTGAGGTCTCATGGAAGCAGAGTAGAGAGGGAGAATCACCTCCCTCGACCTGCTGGCCACACTTCTTTTGATGCAGCCCAGGACGTGGCTGGCTTTCTGGACTGCAAGCACACTTATATCTAATTTTTCATCTGCCAATATCAGCAAGTTCTTCTCTGCAGGGTTGTTTTGAATCCATCTGTTGCCTAGCCTGTAATGAGAATGGTGATTGCCACAACCCACGTGCAGGACCTTGCACTTGGCCTTATTGAACTTCATGAGGTTTGCACTGGCCCACATCTCCAACCTGTCATGGTCCCTCTTGATGGCATCCCTTCCCTCGAGCATATCAACTGCACCACTCAGCTTGGTGTCTTCCGCAAACATGCTGAGAGTGCACTCAATCCCACTGTCTCTATCAACAGTACAGATATTTATTGAACACTGCTGGTCCCAGTACAGACTCCTGAGGGACACCACTTGTTACTGGTCTAGATTTGGACACAGAGGCATTGACAGCAAGTCTTTATATGGGTCTGTCTAGCCTATTCCTTTTCCATAGAATAGTTCATCCATCAAACCCATATCTTTCCCATTTAGCAACAAGGATGTTGTGTGGGACTGTGTCAGAGGCCTTGCACAAGTCAAGATAGATGACATCAGTTGCTCTTCTCTTATTGCCCAACATGGTTTCACCATTGTAGAAGGCGACCAGACTAGTCAGGCATGATTTGCCCTTGTGAAGCCATGTTGGCTGTCTCTAATCCTTGACATAGCTTCCAGGAGGACCTGTTCCATAATTTTAACAGGCAAAGAGGTGAGGCTGATTAATCAGCCTTATTGCTGTAAGTTAGCCAGTATTTGACTTTGCTTTTAAATATATTTACTTTTTTTGAAAACTTAGTGTGTATTAACTGAAAAATTTACATTTACGCTACTTACGAGAGATGACAAAGCACACAAGAATTAAGCTTGATGTGTTAAGAGTCTGTTCTAAGAGGCTGCAAGCCCTCCTTTTTCTTGAAGTGACAGAGGGAAGGAAATCCATTCCTGCTCCACGAAGAACCCGTGAAATTAAGTGAATCCTAATACTTCACCATGCTGCTGTCCTTGCAAGAGTCTACACTGTCACAAAATCCTTAAATTCTATTGTGTGTTAGATTTGGTAGCATCACAGACCATCACCCAAATCCTTGTGGAAGTAGTGGAAGGGAAGAGTAGGGATTCTTGTTTTTCCAGAGTGCAGCATAGTAGATTCAACTGTGACACAGTCCACTGAATGTGATGTTTTGGCTTGCATGTAACTGTTGTGGTTGTGTTGTTTGGAAAATACGATAGAAACCACTAACAAGTCAATACTTACACATTTTTACTCCATTAATATCTCAAGCAATCCCATTCCCTAAATATTGACAGAGGGGAAATTAATCACAGATACTACCATGTAGTAGTACCTAGAGTATGATGACCTATGTATACAAAAATTTATTATCCTTTTTCAGATCTGTAGGCATATTCTTTCATCTCTTTCTGGGGATTAAGGATTAATATAAAACCTACAAATTCTATTTTCAAAACCATTACATCTTACTGAATTAGATAGAGTATTATTTCCTGTCTTGATCTGAGGGATTTAAAACAAGTATGTGTTATAAGTGACTGCAAAAGTCCAAAAGGAAAAGGGAACGGAGAAAGATGGAGATGTTCCTCTTTGTATACTATAAGTATTTCTAAACTGGCAGTCCCAATTGAATCTTTGGATTTGCTCTCTTCTTGCCCACAGTCACTCTATTTATAGTTCAAACTAAGATCTGATATGTAGGGCCCTAGATACTCTGTGTAGCCAGTAATTCAATATCAGGCAACGTGCATATTTGTTGACATTGGCAGCATTAGAAAAATTATATTACTCTTAAGGATTTTGCCCTGCTAGGTACAAAAAGTCTTTTGTTACATAAATGTGTTGCACATGTCTGCTGTTTCCTTCTTAAGGAAAGAAGTGCAAAGGTGAATAGTGGAAGAAAAATCTTTTGCTTTGCATAATAAAATCCTCCATAATTGCAAAGAAAATACAGTAAAATGTTTTGTAAGTATGAAATAAGAGGCTTAGACTCTCCTTTCAGACCTCACGATCAAAGGACCTTGCCAGATACATTTAATAGATATTGGGTGGAACTGCACATAGAAGCAACCTAGTTGGGTGCCTCAGGAGTTTCTAACACAATAACTGTCTCTAGCCATGTCGATGCGTGAAGTGACAATGACATTTTTCATTTTTCACTTCTGAACAGCATAGGATAAATTGTCCCTCATGATAATTTCCCTTTTGCTGCATCTTTTGCTTCAAGTTGAGGGTGACCAATTTTATGAGTTAGAAAGTACAAAAGATCAGAAAATTTGTGAATGGGATACTGAAGAAGTTTCCAAGTACACTGAGGTGATTTGCCTGTTAAAAAAATTACCATTGCCAGAAATTAGTAGCTACACAGAAAATGAATTGCTGAAACACTTGTACAAAATCCTAAACGAGTTACATTTTTTCCAGTGTAAGCTTGGTTTAAAACTCCATGGCACACACTTCTCAAAGAATATAAGGCTAAAAATATGACTCATTTCAGCTCCTAACCTCACCTCTCTGCTTTTGATACTAAATCAGACATGAAACATTGTTTGAGAAATCAGAATATAACTTGTAATGGGTTTCTGATTTTATGAAATTTGAGATCAAGTAATTAATAACACTGTCTTGTAATGTCATTCAGTAACTACATCACCTGGCCCTCAGCATCCTCCTATACCTCCTGTCAAGCCTACACAAATGCGAAGAAAACCTCTTCCTCCAAACACCGTGACTGGTAAACCAGGGAGTCCAGGTATCTCAGCCTTTTCAGCGTATTTTATTATGTGCGAGATAATACTGAACTGACTAGCTGGGTATCGGAGAATTTTATAGTATGGATTCTTTTTCTTTAATCTGTGATATCTACAGAAACTGGTCTTTTGGAGCATATAGGACTTGTGTCTTTTGTCTTCATGCATAAACTCTATTTTCCTTTTGTTTTCCTAACGTAGTTGTGTCAAAAGCATTCCTAGTAAGGGAGCTGAAAGCAAAATTACCATAATGCAAGTCATCCTTTAAGATCAACCTTAAGAACATTTCATGTCTGCTAATAGCATTTGCAGTTACTTAATGTGTATGTCAGATGGGAGATACTGAATATTATGCTTCAATGCATAGCCCCAACTGGTTATTTGTAAAGAAATTCTGTCCAATATATGTGGCACATCCATTAACCACTGCAAATAACAAGCTAATAGGCACCCAGAAAACTAACTGCATGGCAAGGTAAAGTTAGCTGAGTTATTTCATGTGCAAGGAGTTTAACTTCATTTCTGTGCTACAGTATTCCTGCTTCTCTGTATCAGTATAAAAGCAGACAGAAACTTTCACATTTCCTATCTTATTTTAATTTTATCCTGAAGCTGATATTCAGTAGTCTTACGTATGTTTTGTCTGTGGATTCTATATAAGAATTCTTATTCCAGATAGTCAGAAACTATCACCTCACTATGCTTAGCATCATGAGAAATGTTTTCCTCTTCATATTACTGTCTGTCGTTCACTGGAAATATAAAGGTCTTGGCTCTGCTGTATATCCTGTCGGCTTTTTTGTTTGTTTCATTTGGAGCTTTGTGTGCTATTAAGGCACTAAAGACCTATATAATTCTTTAGTATTTTGTGCAGCAGATTAAAAATAAGAATCTTCGAGCTGGATGAAACAAGCTGTATATTTACTGTATAGCAGAGCCAAGATTGAAGTGTTGTATCTATACTTGCTGTTATCAGTGGTGTTTCCTTAGTAATAACTACAACAGAACATATGACATTATCAGTCTTATGCTGTAGCATAAAAAAATGTTGACCTAATACATTTTTTTTTTGCTTGTCGTGGGATCTATGCTACTTCTCTCCATTAAATGTCTAATTAATTTACCAGTGTTTTGAAATTTCACCCTTTTTCCATACAGGAGAGGCCAGGTTATGTGTAGTCAGCAGTTGCCATACCTTCCTAGGCATTCAAGATGGAATAAATTGGTTAGATGATCTGCTCCTTCCTTGTGGGGCCCGTAGCAGATTTTCCTTTTTCTGTTTCCTAGGGTTTTATCCAGCTTAGTTTTAAGCATCATAATCGAGTTTCTTCTGGTTCCCTGGAGAGACTGTTCCACACTACGAACAGGAAAAATTTGCTGCAATGCTCGTCTTGGATTTTCCCTTTCATAATTCTGTCCTGTTTCTCTTCCTCATTAACACTGTGATTAATTCCTTACTTGCATCCTTTTTACACATCCATTGGATGAGTATTATGGGAAGGCTTCTATGCAGACATTAAAAGTCTTCTGAATGGAAAAACAGGAAACAAGAGTTTCAGAACCTTTGTGAAACTGGACTCCAGTGAGAATCTTAATAAATTTCCACCTTATTGAGGAAATTAGTGGAAAGAAGGGAGAGAATCTTTATTATAAGAACCTTAATAAATTTCCACTTTATTAAGGAAATTAACAGAAGGTAGGGATTTTTGTTGTTTTAAACTTGGTTCACCAGAGTTCTGCCTTTAGTCACAATGTTCTTCTATGTCATATATGCAGGGAGACTCCACAGTCATGCAGTGGTTATCTGGGAGTACCTGCATGTTTTGTGAATGTAGTTTTTGTCTTTTACAGCTATTTTGAAAACAATCAAGATATCCTTTGACATGGATTATTTGCCTCTTAGAAACTTGTTTTCATTGTTAGGTGGTAACAGCTGAGGAGTAGAAGCAATGTCATATGATCTAAATTTTTTTTTTAAACAGCTATTTAATTATGGGAGTAATATTGCCTTTATCAATCAGTTAATGTCCAAACTTATGGTGCCTACTACAGAATAGATCCATTCAGAAAGAAAGCTTTTTTTCCTTGGGTCATGTAGTATTATAAATGTGGAAAATACTGGACTTAGTTCCATTTTTCTTACTTTCATTTGAAGTGCATCTTAATTTCATTTACTAGAAGCTCTGGTACTCTTCTGTGGTTAAACTCTTAATGCAGACCATAGTTAAGGACTCAGTGTTTATCATTATACATGTTCCACCTCTAGCCTTGATAATCTATGTGCTGTATTGAGAGTAGCAATTAAAAGACTTTAGCTATACTTGAGGGAAGAATCCAAGTTTCAATTGCTGGTTTCAGCTATTCTGTCTTACAACTCCTGAAGAAATGTGCTCTTTCACTTGAGAAACAGAAAATTCAGTGTTGGTCATTTTGCATCCTTTTACCAATCTGTGTAGGATGGTTCTGTACATCAAACCAGGTCATGTTCCAGCTAACTGAAGTCCTCCAAGACAATCTCCAAGTAGCAAAAAAAAAATTCTTTATTGAGTTTCAGAAGTACTGGCAATGAGAACAACTTGGAACTTTCCCAAATCCAACTGGAATCTGTTGTATAAGTTTTGAGGGTATATTGTAGTTAAATTAAAGTACTTGTTTCATGAAACGGTTGTCACAAATGTGAATTCTGTCAGAAATTCAGAAAGCTGTTTCACTCTTAAATAGTGAATCTCTTGTTGCCACAAGTTCCTCCTTCTGTCGCTATAGCTAAAACTGCTGGACCAACAACATCTGTGAGGACAGGAACATCATATAAGACGCCAACAGCTTTTGCAACTCCAGAGTATTATGGTAAGCATACTACAGACAGTTCTGGGTTTGGGGTTGTTTTTTTTTTCGTGAGCATAAAGGTTCCCTTTTTTTTCCTCTTTCTTCCCTTCCCTAAAACTATATTGATGTATTGTGTATTTAAAATAAGGAAAATTCTGTCTTGGGTGATTCTGATTTCCTTTATGCCACTTTGCAGCTTTTCTGACTTGACTGAATTAATCTGTCTGTCTTTGGTAAATGAGAGCATGATGGCCCTCCCATCTTCCTAGAAATCAATACATACCTAGTAGGCTTTCAATACTATTCAGTTGCTACTTTAAATCTGTGAAGGGAGTAGATAAGGTACTTCTTTTCCTGAACATTTCTTTTGCACAGGACATAAATTCAAATTCTTGTTTAATGGTGACTGATAGTGCTCAACATGTTTATGATATTCTTCTAGCTATCTGATCAAGCTGCCACCATTTAGACAGGAAAAGTTGTAATAGGGTAAACTTAGTGGTTAGCTGGTAATTTGTACTTTTATAAAACTGGGGGTTAACTACAAGTTCAGACCTAAATCTCCTCAAAGTGGCCATACAGAAATGAGTTTGGGGGAGGGTGTGCTTAGAATTAATTTTTGAGCCAAAATATGCAGCTCTAGATATATTGTCATGAATGATGCTGTTTCTAATTTTCCTGGAACTACAGTAACACTGAAATTCTTGTCTCCTTATAATGATCATGAACTCACTGTGACCTTTAGTGCTCAATAAAGCAAGCCAGATGCTAGATTTATTAAAAAATACTTGTGAGTGTCCATTGTAGTATTTGCATAAAAAAATATTTTGTTCAGTGTAGCGACTAACACAAAACTGTTGTCATGAATCCTGACTGCTCTAGCACATTACTGCTCACCAGCTTATTTGCCTTCAAATTTCTTCAAAACTATGGAAGTTGTACACTCTGGAAACAGAGTTTGAGATTTTCTTGTCGCTATTTTTAGAGAAGTTCATGTGCCAACATAATAGTGCTATATATTCTGTGAACATGAAAAAAGCTCCAAGCTAAACAGCCAGTACAGTGCAAAAAGATAGTTTCTAAAAGGTTTAAAGTGCGTTTTCATATGTTGCATGAACTGAATCCAGAAGCAGTCATGAACTCTGTCATTTTGATTATGACTGTCTTTATACTAGCAGGTACATATGTGGTTTACTGAGCATCACAGCCAAAGTGCAGTCCTTAAAAGAGAAAGACAAATCTGGCAGCAAAGACTGGCAGCTCTGGAAGAGCTTTACCATGATTTAAAATGCCAAATGAACTGTGAAATGCTGCAGTTCTAATGCTGAGATATCATATTTATTGCAAATTAAATTATAACTCTGTCTCCCACAGTTGATGCAACTGTCTTCAGCTCAAGTCCTACATCAGAAACAGATTCTTCAGGCAAACCAAGGTACCAAGGTAGGATTTTAATAGCTATGGTGTTTTTATTTGGGGGAATATATGAAGACTGACCTATTTTGCAGCAAAATTATCTAGTTTGGTTATTTAAAGCCCAAAACTTCATTTGATTCTGTTACGCTTTAATGTCAGATGGAAGGACTGTAGTCCAGACCATCAGCATATTCTTGACTAAATTTTACTTCTCTTCTACTTTCTTCCCTGCTACCACCTCCTAGTTTACAGTCTTGCCCACAAACATGTTGTGGCTCTTCCTTTATGCCAGCAGTAGTACAACTGCTCACGGTTCACAATTCACCAAAACAAATGAAAATATTCCTGTGGTCTTTTAAGCATAACGGGAGAGGTATTGCCCCAATACCAGTGCATCTTACCATAAGGGATAACTAGCGATCATATATGCCTCACCTCTCATTCCAGGCTGTGCACATTCAGATGTCTAATAATACAGTAATATAGTCCAAGGTAGTCAAGTTATTGCTGTTGCAGTAATCTAGAGAGTTTAGCAAGGTGAGATGACAAGAAGTGCTTTTGTAGAAAAAGATTTTTCAGGGTTTTTTTCTTGGTCTGGTAAGGGATACCACATTTCTGAAGACATTGTCTTTCTTGCAAGAGCTTATTATTTACATCCAATAGAAGTTTAAATTTTAGAACTGATATGTTTGTCTTCCATAGTCATCTTTTCCTAATTTTCATGCAGACTACAAGACATTTGCCTAAAAAGATTTGTTTCAAGGTTTGGTCCCACTGAAGATGGTTAAGATTTTTGACAGTCACTATACAAACAGCAAATTTACTGATCAAATAACTCTGAACAAAACTTGTTACTCTTTCTGGTGAAGCAAAGTGGTGAGGTGCCTTACATCTTTATATTAGTATAGCACTCAAAAGCTACAAATTGAATTGTAGTGTCATTTTACTATAGAAGGACTAAAGTTAATTGTCCTATTTTATGACAGAAGTTAATTCTTTCAAACAGTGCATATCACCAACTAATACCTTCAGAGTGTTATTTCATCAGCAGTGCCAACAGGAAGGGGGTGAAGGCAGTGCAGATTCTAGGTCTGACAACAACAACAAAACCAACAAGCAGCTTAATATTGAATATATGTTTTTTATTCTTAAACATTTATGTTTGACTTTGACTTGTGCAGATTTTTATGTAATGCTCTGAGATGGAAGTGGTGCACTAGATGAAATGGGGTTGATGTTTGAGTAACAGCTCTTTCCTATTGCTCTTAGCCCCCCATGTCAAGTACATGAAGAAAGATGATGATGTGCCTTGCTCGATCACAAGCTCACTTGAACATTTTCCTCAAGAAGAAGGTGGCAGCAAGGAAGAACCTACTCGTCCTCCACAAAATCCTCCAACCAACCTCACAGTGGTGACTGTTGAGGGCTGCCCAACTTTCGTCATATTGGACTGGGAAAAACCAGACAATGACACTGTTACTGGTTGGTTCGATTTCTTTCCTCCATTATATCAGAATATAGTATTTCCAGCTTATTTTTACTTTTACAGTGATTTTATACCATTTTAAAAGTACTTTAATTCCAAGGGAGTCTTAGACTCCAGTACTTTTATTTTGTACTACTGTAAACTCCAGTTTGGATAAAAGAATACTACTAGATTAGAACAAGATTTTCACAACTATATCGTTGGTGTCAGTGATGACACAAAAAAGATAATAAAGAACTATGGCTCTGTACCTTCTCTTAATTTCTGGCTTCTCTGTATGCAGGATCTGATAAGATCTAGTTAAGAAGTTCCAGCAATGTGACAGTAGTCTTTATTATATAGAAGAATACAAATAATGTAGACATCTTTCTTGACTTGAGGATGCTGTTGAGGAGGCTGGACACAATGAAACCTTACATCCATATAGTAAGTCAGTAGAACTCTGGCAGCATAATACTTGCTGTACCCACTACAGGGTCACCAAGTTCTCTATGTTAAAGGAATCTGGGTTTTTTTTTCATTTCCAAAGGAAGGGTTTTGTGTTGAGAAAAGTCTTTGTGAGTCATGCAGGAATCTGTACATAGACAAGTAAGCATTCAAGGTGACCATTCACAATTTTTCTGTTGTCTTCTGCGTATCAACACAAGCTTACCAAAATTAAACATTTAAATTAATTAACAACTGAAAATTATAGTTCTTCTGTACTGTCAGGAAAATGGCTTTTGTTTATACCATGGACATAAAACTCTGATTTGCAAAATCACTGACTCATCACAGCCATGACAAAACAGACTTGTCTGTATTACATTACAAGTGAGTAGAACAGATAAGACTGGTGGCTACTAAGACTTGATCATTAGCCACTCATTTTAGCATGTTAGTGGGATGTTTTCAGATGTTGTTGTATATGTGTTTCGTAAGAGATTTCAGTGCAGGGGTATAACTAAGTGACTATGACAAGTAAGGCCACTCTCTTCCCCAAATTAGTCTTTCCTTCATTTTCTAGAAATAATTACCAGATTTAGCCTCTATTCTTTCTTGTTTTCTCCACCATTTTGAAAAATAATAAATGCAAAAGCAAAGGGACACTCAAAATAAAAATTAGCCTGCACTTTTTTTCTTTTGGAAAAGAGGAAGAATGTTAGTTCTTCTGTCGGATTAAAAGAGGAGTAAAAAGAGACTGTAAGCTAACAAAAAAAGTACCAGCCAGAGAGATGAATGATTACCTGACTTGCCTTGCATGATATGCTTCATCCTGGAAGAAAAGGAAATGTGAGCTTGTTGCTCACCTTAGAGTTAGGCTGAGGTAATCCCTCTGTGCACACTCCCTACTCCAGGCACTTCTGCAATGCTGCCTTTTGTTCAGGGAAAAGTCTTTTTGTTGCTGTTGTTATTTGGAGGCCTCTTCCACAGACCAGTCCTTAGCTTGATTCGATCAGATAACATCATAGTCACTGTTTCTTCTAAGACTTTAGGTGGAGACCCTTACTCTCTTCAGTTGTAAGAAGCATTTGTAAAGGTTAACTTTCTATCGTTTCTTCTCTTCTGTAAGACTCTTCTGTGATAAAAGACACCTGGCATACCCTTCTCCATTCCAGGAAAGAAGATTAAAACCTTCTGCAGAATATGTGACTAATACTCATTTGGCTTCACTGAGAGAAACTTTAGTTTTTCAGTGTAGCTACCTTCCTATCTAGATATTACAGCTTTCCCATAAATACTGTCTTCATTCTTTTTAACTTCAATGTGTAATATGAAATGTTTGAACACTGTGGCTTACAAATACTGTCACTGAGCTTGTCTCCTTCGTCTTAACTTCAAAAAATTGCTCAATTAATGACTCATCTAAGGACACTTTCTGAATTCTGGAGAAGATATTGAATCCCATTTTCTGAAAACAGTGGTTACTTCATATTGGCACCAGTATGTCATTACTTGTTTAGGCAGATTTAAATAAAGTTTTCTGTCATCTGTTTTTATTTTTTGTAGTTTATATGTGTTTTTTTAAATCATCTGATTTAGGCATCACATCTCTTTTTTAATGCACTGTTTCAGATAGAACTCTGGAAACAGAAAATGTAAATTTTTGAGCTCTTTTTTTTTGAAAGGGTTACGTTGGTTGACTTTTTAACTATGCCCGAGGAGTTTCATCATATTGGATATTCCTTAAAACAAAATTGTATTTCAGTAATGGAAAGGTCTGACAAATAATAACCAAAACAGTGACCAAGCCTACCTCCTTGTTTTTGGAAATGCTGCAAATGTCAGGAACCAAGACTATTCTGCTGGTGCTCTGCTAATCCTCTTGTGTTGCCACAGAAATGTAGGGCAGTTTGTTGTCTTGTGCACTAAGACTCGTGCACTGAGTAACAAGCAGATACTGGATGCACTCAGTAGTCCTTTGTGTGTGGGCACGTGCACCTGTGTGCATGCCCATTCACATGTGCCATGTTTTCCAACTTGAATGAATTAAAAAGTTCAAATCACATATTGACTTGAGACTGGCAGAAGGCAGAAAGATTGAATTCCTGTCAAGTTACCTACTCATTCTCTATCTGGATGTACCAGGCAGTGGATATCCACCCTCTCTCCGATGCATCCTAATAAACATTATTTTTCTAATGAGGCTAATTAGGGCATATAAGGACTTTCCATTGGTTTTTTTCTCCATGGTTTGCTCAGTCCTTGGTGGCTATATAGGAAAATGTCTTTGTTTCCAAAAAGGGAATGCACAGAAAGGAAACAGATATGTTTTAGACAAATGCATACTAGCAATGTGCTAATGTCTTTGGTCATTGCATTGGGGTCACACTTGAACAAATGATCTAAAAGTAAAAGCTTACTTTTTTTTTCCCCTCCCACCACCCCCACTCCCTTTCTGAGACACCCATTCCTGCAGGTCCATGACTTAGTTTTTAAAAGGCAGCGGCTGGTCCACTGTTCATGGGTGACTGTTGTAGGGGAGGACTTCTGAACATGGAAATTTTGAAATCTTCAGTATCAGCAGTAATTCCTTCCTTCAGGCTGATTTTCTGACATACTTTTAAACCTATTTTAAAGTTTTATGCTGCTATGTATATTCTCTAAATAACTGAATCTTTTACAAGGTAAAGATAAAAAGATGCTGTGTAGACATCTCTTTTGAAACTGTTGCAGTAACTAATTCGAAATTCACATGTGCATACATGTATGTAATTGCTCAAATTGAATTGCTTAATTTAGAAGCTTTGAATTTTAGAACATTGTCTTTTAGAGCTGCTCTGCACATTCATTTAATTGCATTGTCTTACTTTTGCATAGAAGAGTGGAAAGGAAGCACAATTGATGTAAAAATGGGGTCAATTTGTGTGTGTATGCTCATTTATATACATATACTAGGAGTGAGGATCTGAGAGTCCAGAAACAATTAAGAGAGTTTTTTTCCTTTTTAACATTGAATTCCATTGTAGGGGTTTTATCTTTCTGTGTTTACAACAAATGGATCTCCTTGTATTGAGAATTAAAAAAAAATAGAAAAACAAAAGCCCTATAGCTTGCTAGCATTTAGTTAAGAACTTGAAAATTAATAGTATCATTGTAAAAAAGTAGAAAAGTAATTTTCTAGAGGTTTTGTAGCTGTTGATAGGTGGTCTCTATCCTTACAGTATAATACCTGCTTTATTCATTGTGATTAGATCTAAGTGCTCGTTGCAAATGTTCTTTGAAAACATTTTCCTTTGCTAACTTACAATTAGCAAAACTGCATTTGGTATTATAGTCAGGTTTTAGGAATGGAAAAGTAAGGGGCTGGAGAGGTTGTGAATTTCTTCACAAAGACAAGAAAATTAGCAACAGGCTCAGTGTCTTAGAATCTTAGCATCATATTTTGGGTTGGAAGGGACCTTTAAAGGCCATCTAGTCCAACCCCCCTGCAAGAAGCAGTGACATCTCCAACCAGATCAGATTGCTCAGAGCCTTGTCCAGCCTGGCCTTGAATGTTTCCAGGGATGGGGCATCCACCACCTCTCTGGGCAACCTGTGCCGGTGTTTCACCACTCTCATTGTAAAAAATTTCTTCCTTACATCTAGTCTAGATCTACCTCCTTCTAGTTTGAATCCATTATACCTTGTCCTATCACAACAGGCCCTGCTAAAAATGTTGTCCCCATCTTTCTTATCAGCTCCCTTTAAGTATTGAAAGACCACAGTAAGGTCTCCCCAAATCCTTCTCTTCTTCAGGCTGAACAGCCCCAACATTCTCTGTCCTCATAGGAGAGGTGCTCCAGCCCTCTGATCATCTTCGTGGCCTCCTCTGGACTCGCTCCAAAAGGTTCACATCCTTCGTATGTTGGGGGCTCCAGAGCTGGACGCAGTACTCTAGGTGGGGTGTGAGCAGAGCAGAGTAGAGGGGCAGAATCACCTCCCTCGACCTGCTGGCCATGCTCTTCTTGGTGCCGCCCAGGATGCGGTCAGCTTTCTGGGCTATGACTGAAGGGGTATCATCTTCCCAAACATCTGTTACTAATTCCCTATTCAGAGCATGGCTTGCGCTTGATGATACATCCCAGTGAGATGAAAAGAAAGACTCTATAAATTGTATAAATACAGAAAAAAATCATGCAAAATTATTTCATTCTAACCTGGCAGATTCCCTAAGTGCACAATCCAAGTTAGTTCAGCAGTTTCCTCTGGAAATCTTTGAAATCTAGATCTTATTTTAAGTTAAGCAAGATTTGAGCATTTAGAAACTGTACTTTCATTTTTGATACTTTTTCATTCAAACTGCAGAATGCTCATACTTATTCATGTTTGTAATATTGTTACTAGTGTACTTTTTGGCAGAGGTGAGATGTTGAGTATCCCATAACTGAATTATGAGGAAGGATGAGGGGCTAGGCCCTAAGCAATCTGGAATTAGATCTCTCTTTCCTAACAATTTTAGCATACTAATGTCCATGCTGGTTCACACAAGATGTCCTTACAGCCTATTAGACAGTTGGAGTGGAAATCAGATGAGAAAAGAGAGAGCAATCAAAAAGCTCAGTTAAGAACTGTTATTTAAGCAAATTTCTTTTTACTGTAATTTTCCAGAGTATGAGGTTGTGTCAACTGAAAATGGACCAAGTGATGGTGAAAAGGAGAAATCGATTATCACTACAAATCAAACTCATTCTACTGTGGAAAACCTAAAACCTGACACAAGGTAATTAAAGAAAATAACTTTCTAAATTAATCCAACTAACTTAGAGTGTCAGCTCTCTGCCACTTCAAATGAAAATACATATGTGTATAAGACCAAATTTGTTTTACTCTTGTTCTGATAGGAAAAAAAGTATGCTTTGGTTTTGCTTTCTTTTAAGTTAACAGATAAGACACATCTGAGGAATCTTTAGGAAATTTCTAAGAATGCATATGGTCTGAACAAACCGCAGAAGTGACCTGCTCTTTCAGAGAAATTAACAGTCAAATGTAATAAAATGTACTGCTTATTGTAAAAAAAATCTTTTGAATTTAGCAGATAAAGAAACAAGGTGAAGACAATAAATATAAACCTGGTATGTGAGGTCAATATTTACATGTGCAGTTGTCAAGCTCTGGGGTTTAAGGATGCTCAGCACAACTGATGTAGGCCGCTCGCCTATTTAGATGGATGTTCATTCAAACACTGGAATGCAAGTTAGGCCACTGTATGAAGCTTGACCATTGCATTGCACTATGGAGAGGAAAGACAAATTTGTCCTGTATAAGTAGCTTTTTTTCCCAGCATCTCAAAACAACTGGCAAGTCAAAAACAGTCAGTGAATTCCAGTTAATAGCATACACCTCATGCAACTAGTCCAAATAAGCATTATCATTCTTTAAAAAAAAAATCTCATCAAAATTTTTTCTTCTTTTTTTGTGGTAATATTCAGAGCAGGGAAGAAAACCACTTTTCCTGTGTTTGCATTGCTTATTGATTGCATCAGGAAGTTAATGAATGACACGTTGGATTTTTTCCTGTAAGACCATCCATTTGGCTTTAGTAACTGGATTTTTCTGTTTCACATAAACTGCTCTTCTCTATTACTATCCTTAAATTGGTAACACAACACGAAATTCTGCATAGAATCCATCTTGAACCTTTATTTTTAGGCAATATGTGGTTTAACTTAAGGTGTTGTTTCTTAGCTCAAGTACTTGTGACCATCAGCTCCTAGGAGGGGGAATGAGGAACTATTGCAGAAAGGGGAGGGGAAGGGAAGAGAATTGGAAAAGAAAGGCTAGGGGAAATTGTGATACCCAAAAAGATCTTCTTTGAGAGCTCCAAAACCTGTAAGATAGGCTAGAATTGCTGTGCATTGCATCAAGAATATCTCTGTTGCTTCTTAAAGGCATGAGGTTTGTAAAAGGGTGAACTGCAGCTATGTTGTTCTGTCTTGTTAAGAAGCAATTAGGATATGTTAGCAATACAACTGGAGACCAAGCATCAGTGTCTTCAGTCTCTTCCTCCTCTTCTAAGTGGAGAAGGCTTAGAATAGACAGCAAAACAATATATTTCTGGAGTAGTGACTGAAAAAAAGGCAGTAGGTGCTGCTGAAGTTGTCAGGCTATGCTGTTTGTGTTTTCTTTTCAGCTCTGCTTTGAAATAATACAGTTGCGTCCTTGAAAATAACTGTGTGTTAACTAATAATAAGATTCTCTTCCATTACACACTCAAATTCTTCTTGTTACATATGGTGACAGAAATGGGATGGAATTGGTTAAGTCTAGAAAAGAGATGGAAGCAAAGTCAAGTCCTTGTTGCTGAAAGCAATGTCCAGACGGCCAAAAGAGAAGTGTTTTTAGACTGCTCTCTGTTCAGAAAGGAAGCAAGATGGAGGCAGGCAGATCCAGCTTGAACCACTGGAAATCTCATAAGGAAGGCAGGACCTATGCAGAAGTAGATAAGATGGTTTTTTTTAACTTTAATATCTAATTCTGTCAATCCTATGAAAGGGCTTTTGGGTTTTTGTAAACAAGAGCAGACCAAAGACCATGGAGAAAAGCTGTCTTTTGGTGTGTGGATTTTGTTACAACAAGATAGATATGAGATCAGTACTGACTGGTGGAGACTGACTTAGGGCATAAAGAGGTAACTTTTCCCTGATGGAGTGGTGGCTGTTATCCCCACTCCTCAACTTCAGAAGGGTAAGACAGTGAAAGTCTTTCTGCATCCAGGAGGTCATTGCCTGAAATTGAAAACCTTTGATATAAATTGCAGTGGTGCACATCCCTCAGGTCCCACAGGATTTAAAGGATGTAAAGACCTTTTCAGAGTGGTTCTGTTCAATGAAACTGCCATTTCAAATTCTGTGTTTCCTAATTTTGAGGACACCTTGAGAGCTTTGGCAGAAGCACAAGAAATTTTTACTGTTACCATTTGAATCCAGGCTTGTTGGCACACTAAATTCACAGAAAATAAGAAAGTGCTTAAGGCAGCTGGCATCATGTAGACGGTATCAAGTGTTGCAAGGAATGGCATATGTCCGCCATAAAAGTCTCCTGTCTGTCAGGAGCTGATTGCTCACTAGATGAAGAAAATGGACCTGTGGACAAAACTGAATGAAAATAGAAGGAAGAGAGACAATGAAACACCACTCAATAAACTAATTACAGAGTCCCTGGAATGTCAGCAAATTCATCAAGTAATACAGTAAGACTGAGAAGTAGACTTTTCCATAACTAGCCTTAAAGGAAAGAGCTGTAGAAGAGATGGAGCTGGAAAAGAAACTTGGAAGAGAAAAAATAAATCCCTCTCACAAATGATCCACATTTACAAAACTACCAGCAAGTATATGGAAAGAGAGATGCTCAGTAGCAGAAGGTGGATTAACTGAGGAAGAACCTCTTGGCCTTGAAATGCTTCGGAGAAGCTGACAAGCTGAATTTGAGTCATCTTTTTTTTCAGTTTTCCTAAAGCCATCAGTGAGGCTGGGTGAATCCCATATGCTGCTCTGAAGGCGCAGTGCATCCAGAGCTGAAGGGACTTCGTGACGAATCTAAGCCAGACAGACCTAAACAAAGACTTTCCAAAAGGAATAAAAATGTTTGTGAATGTGGTATCTCAGTCTCCATGGGTAAATTTAAACCAAGCAAGAAAGTTGAAGCCTGTAATTCTCCATGCTCTTGAGGAGCAGTGTACGACAACGATGGTCTGCAGGTCTATCGTCCTGTTGAGGTAGGTCGGGTAGGATATGTTAGTGCCTGGCCCAGAAGCTAAGGAGTTAATCACCCACATCCAGCAGGAGGGAAGCAAGACAAACGGCTCTTCAGTGTGAAGGGGGCAGAACAAGCAGCAGGGGAAAACTGGGTGCATTGGAGCCTGCCAGATCATGCTGTTTGTTTGCTTTTCTCTTTTACATTCTTCTTTCAAAGAGGTCATACCGCTACACCTCTGGGAAGCTCTGCAGTAAGCCAGACACCCCTCTTCCTTTGATCTGGCCTTTTGACAAGCAGCTTTAAAAGATTTGGAGCTGCTTAATGGCCAGACTTCGAATATTTAAGAAATTTGGACAGTGCAGCAACGAGAGGCTCTTACGGTCTCTCATGAAAAATTGCATGTGTGACTGCAACTGTCAGTAAGTACAAACATAGAAGTTAAGTGGAACACAAATTTCTCTCAATCAGAGGATTATCTTGGAGTATTCTGTATGTCCGTTTTGCTGTCTGAAAAGTGACTAGATCCAGAAAAGATTGCACTGGCTGAAAAAGGGGTTCTGACTTTCGGTACAGTTATCAGGAATTTGGTTTTAACAAATGCATAGCATGCTAATGTGGAAACAAAAATGGACTTTCATAGGCACGGAACAACTTGCAAAGGCTACTTTTAAATATATAAAGTTGTATATATTATGGCAGTTTGTCCTGTCTCTTGTTTGTCTTGTAATATATAGGCCAGCTTTGTGTGTCCTTGGTGACTTGATTGCAAGGCATCAAGACTCTCAGATGAGAGTAAAATAGTGATTTGAAAACCTGTGTAACTGTGATTTCATACACCCTTTAAATAAATGTGGGGCACAGTCAGCTGCTTTCCAACACAACTGCTTGATTTAAAAAAAAAAAAGAAGATAAATTCTGAAGGCTCCTGTACAATGTGATTTTGTTGGAGCTCTAAGGTCCCTATGTTTTTTGCCTAAGAAAAGCCATCTTGTATCCATGCCATTCTCTCACAGTAAGGCATGCCTGACAGTTGAAAACATCACATTCATTAAAGGATTTTTCCTTATAGGATGAGAACTTTGGCCTCTCTCACTTGGAGAATTGCCAAATATGGTGCTTGCATTATTTCACTATCCCATCTTGGAAAACTTCTGATAGTTTAAGTAACCTGGAAAGTTCAAACCTTGTTATCCATTATTTGGTTGGTCAGAGCTCTTGAAACGCTACTGTTCCTGGCACTAAGCTCTTGTCTGGGTCCAATCTAGAATTCTGTTTAATTTCATCAGATATTTTGCTTTTGATTGTAACTTTTACTTGGAATCTCTAGAAGTATGTAGTATGGTTACGCCATGTGAGATAGATAACTACATATATCCTTCTTATATGGATAGTTAATGGGATATAACTGATGCCTGAAAAGGAAAACTTTCTCTAGATTCATGAATGTCTTCTGCTTAAACATTTCTATTATAGATATGCTTCTGTAATCTAATAATCACATATACACAGCTGATGATTACAACTTTGTACTGTAGTTAGCTTTTCTTACCTTTTACATTATTTCCAAGAATTCTAGAGTAGATTCTGGTCATGTTTCATTCAGCCTTCTTTTCAGTATCACACTTAAACCCACACCAAATTTTCTGCACTTTTTATCATCTTTATCCTTCAAATAGTCCTTCAGTTTTAAATAGCCAGATTCCATCCATCCTTCTTTCTTCTAATTAGAAGAAAAAACTAGCTTGAACCAAGTACTGAGCTACTCAGTTTTTAGTCTGTGGTTCAAGCAGTGAGTGTTTATAACTACTGTGCTTTCGATTGACCCTAAGCAACCTAATGTAGCTTTCAAGTCGGCCATGTTGTGAAAAGGGGCCTGGACCAGATCACCTACATAGGTCCCTTCCAACTTAAATTATTGTATGATTGTATCTTGTGGGTAGTTTCTGATCTTGTAAATCTCAACTTCACCCATTTTCCTCAACCTAGGTCAAGGTGGTTTTGTATGTTAGTGCAAATGTCATTCATTTCTTACCAAAGAAAAATGAGAGAAAGGAATGCGCTAGTATGAACTAATCTATCAATTCCATTTTTCATCCTCCACATGGAAATTCTGAAACTTTTATACTTACAAAACTGCCACAGGTTTGGTTTGTTTTTTTTTTTTTGAGAAATGGACCATTTATTCCACTTGGAAAACAGTCAAAGCCAAACTACAAGACTGATCATTTTGGTCAAAGCAATTACAGTCTAGCTTCCAAGCAGTCGTTTGAAGAATGAGACCTATAATTCTCCATCTAACTTGCCATACATGTCCCTTGTTACTGAGTTTCCTTAGAAGGCTGCTGACACTGGAACTCCCAGTTTCATTGGCATACCCAGGACTCTGTGCTCTTTATCTGTTCTTGGTTGTACATTAAAAACTGTCCTTAAAAAGAAAGTATGGCAGTAACTTCTCCTATGACAATAGTCAAGCAAGATC
Organism: Chlamydotis macqueenii; assembly: GCF_036417535.1. Classification (NCBI taxonomy): domain Eukaryota; kingdom Metazoa; phylum Chordata; class Aves; order Otidiformes; family Otididae; genus Chlamydotis; species Chlamydotis macqueenii. The sequence continues at coordinate 94,258,416 of NC_141556.1, read as the reverse complement.
TCCCATGTGTGAGTCAAGGTGAGGTCATTATCCACAATTTTCAGTATTTCCCTTCTTGAGGTGCTTGTTTGTAATAAACCTTGAGAGGCCTGAGATAGAAATGGGCTTAGAGTGTTTTTTGTTTTCTTCATTCTGTCTCCCGTGTAGTAATGATGGTGCTCATCTGTGTCTAAGGAGAACCTTAGTTAAAATCAGTTTCACTGACCTGCAGTTTTTTCATGGAACTTTCATAGCCTAGAATATTAAATGCAGATGTTGTTAGTTTTTTGCTTCCAATTCTATTTTCCCATTTCCAAAGGAATTTTAGTGTTTTGAGATTTTTTAATAGTTTTGGAGTTTTCTAACTCCTTAAATTGATTTAAGGCTTCCCATCATCTGATATAGTATCATTTTCACTTTTTCTATTATTTCTGCTGGTTTCTCTGCCAAAATATGTTGTTCTTATTTCTGTGTCCCTGCCCTATCTTGAAATACATTTTTTTTAAACTAGGTGTATCGTTCCTTTTTCATTCTAGTGGTTTATTTAAGGGCAATTAAGTTCATAGAACATACCACTAGTGTCCAGGAAAGTTTGCAGCACTTGTTTCTACACAACCATTCAAAAAAGAGTCTGAATATTGTTGAAAACAGTTCTCATGCATGTTTGTGTTGGCAGTTACAGGAAGGTAATAAATAAAAATGTTAAGACTGCAGTCACAGATGTGCCAGATAGCTCTGGAGAAATTCAGGTAGCCATTAAAGTAGAGGATGTGTCCCACTAGGCTGCTGGTGTAGGTTTTTCATAGGAAAAAAAAGTATTAATAAGAAACAAAAAGTCCATGATACTTGCATTCCACAGCTTTGTTAAACTTCCTTTTAGGTACTGATCCTTTGTCTTGTTAAGTAGTTTGGTGATTTCAAATACATTTTTCTCCTTTTTAAATACATTTTAGTGGTCTGTTTTGGACTTTTGTGTTAGATTGTGTCCCAAGGCAAAGTATATTTCCAGCCATGAGGTCTCTTGAGGAATATAAATAACAGAAAATGTTAAAAAAAAAAAACCAAAACAACAAACAACCACACAACAACAAAACAGAACAAAACAAAAACTTAGGCTCCCCCAAAAAACCAAAACCAAAAACCGCAACCAATGAAAACTTTAAAGTAAATGCGAAGAAATGTGTAGGATACATGCACGTACCAAACTGTTTTTATAGTGTTTCATTCAAAAGTTTTTTCATATGTATTAAAAAAGGTATGAAATGAAAAAAAAATATAATGTTATTATAATTTACTTAAAGGCCATATCAAGTAAGTCTTCAACCCCGCTACTGAATAAGGTTTTTGTGCACTTATATGCAATACCTACCTGCTGCTGGTGCTATTACCATCATCTAGGATTGATTTGTACCCAAAATGTACTAACCACATACAAGAAAAAAAAAAAACCCTACTGATGCACAGTGTTTAGCTTGTGTTAACAGCAAGGGTCAAGAGATGAAAACTACAGTGAAAAGTTACAATGCAGAAAAATGCAGAAAGTGGCAGAAAAACGCTGGCATTTTTTGTACTCTTTATTACAGAAGTAACAGATTTTTGTACTAAATTGCTGTTGATGTCAGGGTTCATGGGTAAGTATTTCCTATTTCTCTCAGCCCTTCTTCCAATTTGATTAGGAGAAAGACTCCTCAGAGAAGCCCAGCACCTTTTTTTCTTTCTCTCTTTTTCATTCCCTTCTCTTAAATCTAGTCTTATTTGCTATGTCTGATCACACTGCTATCCAAGCACACTTCAGGGACAGAGAAGCTCTATACATTGAGACAGTCCTACATGATTGTCATCTAGCTACCAGCATCTCCCCAGCAACTGACCTGAAGTCCCAGGACTGTACTCAGCTGCTCCTGTCATCCTATTATGGTGAAAAACCTCTCTTCACCTATTTTCAGTTCTGCAGTCTTCAATATTATCCTTTTTCATTATTTGAAAAATTCAGGAGTGTCTGCATCTGCCAAAGTTCCATGTGGAATAGCAATTTCCTATGGTGGAAAAATATGCTCTACACAGTAATTACTGTAAGTCAAGTCCACTTAATCTGCACAAGGACTTTTATTGTCTTATGCCGTTTGGGAGGATTTGGGAGGCCTACGCTCTGAAGTTTGCAGGATAGCAATCTTATAGATGCTAGAGGCGTGACACGTTAGATTGCTGCATATATTGGGTAGCAGAGTTTTTGGCATCATAGGCACACAGATATAAAGATGGAATATAGACTCCAGTTTCTCATTAATAAGTCTGATTAAGACGTAGACATGGTATAATCATTATATAGCTTTCCTGTTTCCCTTTATTAACTTTGTCTTACATACTTTCTTGAACCTCTAAGCATTTCTTTCCCTTCTCTTGTGGTTTGTATAGAAGTGCATAAGATTGCAGCAGGTACCCTTTTTTCACCATTTTATTTTTATTTTTCAGATCTTTCACTTGACACACAAAAAGGGAGACTTTAAATTGTTTTCTACGAAAAGAGCCATACCATGGCTTTTAAATTAATTAGATCTATAAACTCTATCAAACTGTGAGCTCAGCCTAACTTTTCCTTTTCTCTGTTTCAGTTTTCAGTCAACGAGTTACTTCTCTCATCTCCGAAAGTGGTTGGTTGTTTTTCTTGTACTGTTGCAGCCACTGCTATTTTTTCAGGATTGAATTTGGCAGAGGAAATGAACCTGTGACACTTGGGCACCTGCAAAAACACCTACCACAAAACTGTAGAATTGTATATATTTTAGTTTTTAAAAATTGTTCTTTAACATTATTAATAGAAGGCTCTTCTAATTGACTAAGCTAAACTTTGAACATTTCTGTATTACTTTCTATTTCTCCAATTTTGTTCATATCTTTACAGAGCTGGAATCTCTATATGTGTATTTTAGTTCTTTATTTCAATCTTGCTGTAATTTTCCCAAATGTGGTTTGATCTTTTGCAGAGATCCTAGTGGTCCCTAGACCACAATTTGGAAAACATTGCTTGGAAAATATTTTGTCTTCAGTTCTTGTTTTGATCTTTTTATGGAGTTAGAGAATTGAAGGGTCCAAGTTTATCGACTTAAGTTTTTTGGGAACAAGACTGTTTCCTGTGAAGACTGTTGCCTGATGCAACTCAAAGTAGGGCATATCAGTTATTGAGGACAATATATTTGTAGAGAAACTAGCAAAATACTTAAATTTGTTTCAAAATCCTACCCTATCTTGTCCAGATTGTGATTTTCTTCCTGACGGAAGCATGACAATCTAGCTTGCAAAATCCATGAAACCCTTATATATTCAGGTAAGATCCAGATATCCAGACTGTAGATCTCTCTTTAGTTCACACTTGTCTACATCATCACCTTCCAGTTCCTTGCAGCTGCTAAGTTCAGTTCCATAACAGCGTTTTACCCGCTCAGTTTTTGTCCTTTCCTTGTAGGCAATCACATGGAATAAAAAAAACTCTAGGTCAGGAATCCTAGGCAGTGCTCTTCATATTTCCCTTTTGATTTCATACAAAGGGACAAAAACAGATAATAACATGCCATGTTGAGCTATCAGTGATCAAAATTACAATAATAGCTCTACACAAGGTGTTCCTGCTGTGAAGGAAGCAGGAAAAATTCTTTGGAGTCCTTTATCTCCAGGTGTTCAGTAATTCATACATTGTCCAAAATGCATCTTCTAGCTATTACTTTACAACACTCAAGGTATTAGCAAATCTTCATTTATGCTTCAGTAATTCTTCAGAAGGAATCTCCAACTGCTCTGCTACAGTTCTGTGGATAACAACCTTTCCTGCCGGATGAGAATACTTCTTGACCAAGACAGTTACTGTACCACATGCCCAATGTGACTATTAACCGCTCAGACCCAATTTTTGAAAGCATATATTTGTTTAAACAATTTGCAGTTGATTATAAGATTTTGTGTCTATAACTTACTATTTTATTTATTATTTATTTAACATCTCCCTTCTGCAGTAGGATAATATGAGTTGCTCAAAATGATCTTGCAGCATGTTCGAATAAATGTTAAGATTACTCCAAATAGACTTTTTAAAGCTCAAAACAAGCCCATGTTTCACTTAGAAATGTTCACGAATTACCACAATGCATCTGTTCAGCATACCAATCTTTATAAGTATTTCACTTAAAAAAGAAAATAAAACCCTAGAAATAAAGGCAATTGCTTATGTAAGCAATTTCAAAGTTAAATACTGTCTTAGAAGTATTGTGAATGGAAAACCGTTGCTTAGTACTGCATGATTAGTCCACTGAGGTTAACTAGTGAGCTGTTCAGATTTTGCAGGAGCCAAGAAGCAATGAGAGGTAATCCAAAGTTTGGATAGAATTATTCTGTCTCTTGTAAGGAATTGCAAATGGAGTTTACAAATTTCCAACTCCGCAGAGAGTGGTATGGTTTTTTTTTCCTTAGAAAATTTCTGTTTGGAAACAGTTTCATCAATACATTACAATGCTATGTTATAGTCATGAGTTATCATTGGTAAGCGACCCTTCATGAGTCAAGAGCTGGATGTTTAATCGCCCGCTTCTGGGATTCTCATTTTGTTCTGTGTTTAGTCTCTATGTTAGGGCCCGTTTTCCAGGCCTACAGTTCTTTTGACTCGTTTCCCGTGGATCTTTCTTGCTGATGAAAAAATGCTCTGTGTTAAGAGAGATTCACCATGTATGCCCTCAAAGCATACGAAAAATCCCTCTGTAGATGGCAGGCATGGGACGGATTACTGTTTATAGCTCACGGGGAAGGCATGAAGGGGGTACTATTGACTGGGTGCATACATGCTACTCATCAGAGTGCTTCGGCACAGAGAGCATGCAGGTCCTACAGGGAGGCACTGAGCCATTGCGGAGCCGTGAGATATTTCCAGGCGCTGCCAGCCTGGAACCAGGAGAGCTGAGAAGTGGCTTGCTGGGACGGTGTGTGCTGGGAGGAGGGAAAGACAGAGACTGTTCCTAGCTCTGCCCTTGATGTAAGGTCTTAGCTGTAGCCAGTGTCCACCCTCGTAACTCTCTTTCCTGCCTCATCTATCTGGTGTCTTCTGTGTAACATTTTTATGTTTGCAAATATCTTTCAGTAGGTGTCTACCTAGAGCTTCTAGTTGAAAGTGTAAGTTTCAGCCAAGCTGCAGAGCTAGAAACCACTTTGTCTTGCCTATCTGTCACTGTTAATCAAGAACTGAGGGATGGGAGAGGCTTAAGCAGAGGAGTCTGGCTTGGATTTTTTTCTTCAGTCTTGGTTCCAAACACAGTTGTGATGAAAAGAGATCACAAGATAACTACAGCACAGACTGGCATTGTGCGATATTACTATGAAAAGATAAGACAGAGAGGCTGCTCTTTTCGTTACTTCATATATTTACTATTAATATATATTCAAGCAATTGGATCTTTGCCTTGGCTGAGCTCCTGTTCCAGAAGACATGCCCTGTGTTCCACCACCGGCCCTGTCTGTTGCTGTTGGTGGGCCTGGTAGGCATTGAATTGGAGGTTTGTGTTCTTCTGAATGAAAAAAAAAACGTCCAAATACATAGCAATGTGCTTTACTCAATCTCTGCTTATCAGGTTGCCTCTGACCTCACACGAACTGCTCCCTTTGCCAGCACTGAAGCTGTGTATGTGAGAGGAGTCAGACTTAAACCAGTGCATTAACTCAAACAGTAATAGTATGTGTGCAAAGAATTATCAAAAGGACTGGTAAATCACGTGTTCAGAGAGGCCTTATACAGTCAGGACAAAGAACATCTCAGTGTTTTCACAGCAAGAAGTGAGGTCTTTTTGTTCTTCTCCAGGAGGCAAGTAGCACTAAGGTGTCTGTCAACAGTTTGCTTGCTTCAGACCCTGAAAGAATGCTTGGTTTGCAAAATTTTCATCTCTTCTGTTTTATTTCCCAGTTACGAATTCCACGTGAAACCTAGAAATCCTCTTGGTGAGGGTCCAAGTAGCAATGTTGTGGCATTCAGTACTGAATCAGGTAAGAACTTCCAAAGGTGCAACCATCCTTTACAGTGGCTCTAGTACCCATGTTCGTGGGATATATGAAAGGCTCTCTTGCTTCGTTGTGCAGATTTGGTCTTGCTCTTTACCATCTCCAGACTGGCTTTTTACCACTGAGCACGTTACGGTAGTGCCTGGAAGGTCAGCTGGAGATCAGGGCTATATTGTGTGAGGATGTAAGATGGCCAGACTGCAGGAGAAAAACACAGGAGCACAGAGAGTTTGTCTGGTGTTCGTTACAAAGAAACTGACTTTATCCTTAGAGAAACCTGTAACTTAAGATTTATGTTCCTGACCTTTTTATATCTATCAAGCTTGTTAATGACTTCTGGATGTGGAACACAAGTTTTTTCTTTGGGCTGGTGTGTGTATAGGCACTTTTGCTACTTGTTCAATAAGGCTGCTGTATAATAGTGATGTCTTTTGGCTGAAATAAGGATTTGAGAAATAGCAGTTGGGAAGAATCAATGTCCTACTGTGTCCTCTTCCATCCTGTTTACCCTCCTGTGAAACTGTTAGAGAGGTGTATACAAGCCATTTTGACCATTGGTTGGTTCCCAACTTAAGACCTATCTGACTCAGAGGTGAGAATCAGAGAGTGCCTTTGCCTTCAGTTCCCCATGAGGCTAATTACCATTGACTTGTTGATGTTACACAAGCAAGATACCATCTTTTGTGTAGAAGTGTTTATTGCTTGGTAGTACTTAAGGGCCACATAAAACACAAAATCCTTTTTAAAAGGACTTTCTCAATCTACGTTTTCAGCCAGGTGTAATAATATAATAGTCCTCATCCAGTGCTGTGACTGATGGATGAGTTTTGGCTGAGCAACGGATTAGTCAGGGAGGAGTTCAGACCCTGCCACACGTATTTAAAAACTGTGAATACACTCTTTGTAATCCTAGATTGTCAAAACTGAAAAAATGTTTATGCCAAGTGCAGTTTTCATGAATGACAAGGATTATGTTCTGTCTCCTATTTAGCTTGGAAAAATTAAGCAGCCAGTTTTATTTTTTCTTAATTGCACACATCCATTTCTCACTTTTTGGCTTTCATAACCAAGTTTGGTGTGGCAAGTATCACAGAGGGGTCCTTTTTATTATTTAAGTTTTGAAACTCAATTTTTTAAAAAGGTGCAGTAGAATTGGGTTTTGCTCATTACAGGCTTAAACTCTTGTTTTTACTAGAACTGTGTTTGACTGGTATTGTCCCATAAGTAAAATTTTTAAAAGCTCATTGACACTATAGTTTCACATAAATTTATTTCTTTTAATTTAATTTAATTTAATACAAAATTGAACTTTGCTTCCAAAACTCCTTCCGTTTCACAAATTGCAGCTTATGTCAGCTGTAGAAAATCACTGACCAATACTTTTCCATTGAAATATTGGGAAAGTTCATTTTACAGCGTCTGATTGAATGTTTGTTTTCTTTCCTTAGCGGACCCAAGAGTGAGTGAGCCAATTTCAAGTAAGCCTTTTATATATGGTATAATGTCTTCTGATCAGCAATTTTTTTCAGAAATGAGATAGCATAGTTTTACAAGGGAGGTGGCTGTACTGCACCAGTTAAATGAGTTATGGAATCCAGCAGCATTCACATATGATTTCACTCCTTCCACCCACACCCCTGGTAAGGAATTCATGCCAGGCTGCTTGTTTACCTGAGCGGAACGCGATCAACGTGATGTGGTGCTCCCATGGCAGCTGGGATGGCTTCAAACCAACGTACACAAATGAGCTGAGGACAGTCTCATGTTTTCTCAGCCTTGTCATTAAAGCAAAAGAAAGCTCTGTAAAATGAATAAGCTACTTCACACTTTTAAAGTGAGTTAACAGAGCACAACTCAGAGGATACTATTTATCTGCCATTGTGTTTTAGACACTTTGACTGCTTCTGAAGGCTTGACCAGCTTGACTTAGACCAGCTCGACTTAGACCAGCTCTGCTTTAGGCCACTTACAAGACTCTTGCTGTCTTCAGTGGGAGGTGGACTGAGCTTTTGAAGAACAGCTGAGATCAGTCAAGCCAATTGGGCTGCTTTTTGCATTTGTAATGGACATCACTTTGACAAAGACTGAGACACCATTTCTTTCCACATAATTCATGATGCTTTTTTTTTTTTTTTTAAATCACATAAAGTTTGCTGCAAGTTGACTGTCCTGGCTTGAACTCACTGAAAAATAGTGACTGTATCACACACTTTGTAAATGAGTTTTGCCAACACACAGGCATTGTCCCCCTAACAAGGCCCTAGAATAAGTTTATTGCAAGCTGGCACCGTTCACAGAGAGCAGAAGCAGTTTATTGCATCGACTGTATCAGCACCCTTTGGTGCTTCCCTGAAATATCTTTCATGTTTAAAATGCAGATGACTGGTGCTATAGTGCATTCTGCTCCATCAAGGTTTCTGATTCCATTTATTTGAATATATTTGTTGGACATTGTATGCAGCATCATACTTCAGCCTCTTTCTTCCTCTCCTGCAGTGGGAAAGGACGCGATCTGGACTGAAATCCCATTCAATTCAGACACCTATTCAGAATGCAAAGGGAAACAATACGTAAAGAGGACTTGGTATAAGAAGTTCGTAGGTGTGCAGCTGTGTAATTCTTTGAGATACAAGATATACCTCAGTGATTCACTTACAGGTAAGGGACATTCAAGTTTGTGTTGTCCATATTTTACACTTCTAAAGATATCATGGTTGCAGAACTAAGAGGCCTAACAAGATGGGCTTTGTGATCAAGATGTGGCAAGTGTGATCAAGAATGTTTAATCTAGTCCACAGACAGATTAACCATTAATATTAATCTGCTTGTGCTCAGTAACCATTGATGTGCTTGATACTGAATTTGCAAACTAAAGAGTTTCTTCTTTGCGGTGATCACCTGATTTGCAGTACCTGTTAGCATCCTAGGGGTCATACAGAAAATTGATAAAGATCAGGTCTCTGCCAGTGAATAGCACATTTTGTAAATGTGCCAAATTTGTAGGTAAAGGGTAGCCTGGGATAGTTCTTAATTAGAGGATTAGGACCTAATTTTAGATCAGGATTAGACTCAGTCATTCCCATCCCATTTGGTAAATATCTGGTTGCTTCATTACTGTGAGACTTAGACACACATGGCTTCAACTCTAGTCAACAGGTTGTACTCCCCTGCTTTGACATTTTTGTTTTGTTTTCACATTCCCTGTTTTTGTCTGTAATGTCTTCTCTCCCCTCTCCCTTTTTTTTTTTCTTACACTGTGTTTTACTACTAACAGCAGCCCCCTGGCCTTACCTTCTCAAGTTTTGTTCAGTGTCTTAAGGTCACTAGAGTGTGATGTATTTAAGACCTGAATCAAGTGACACGTTGTGTGAAAGCTGGGAACAAACAGCCCGTAAAAAGTTAATTGATGCTTAAGCGGAACTTTGTGTTTCATACGGATTGTACAAGCTCTATTTAGGAATATTTTAACTTGCTATAATCCATCTCAAACTCCTGACTTTCTTCTGCATGAGGTCTTTTATCAGAGCTGCATGGACAACTCTATCATAACAGTGTCAGTATGGCATCCAGAGCACAAAGACTTTAACACACCTGCCTATGGGAAATGTCTTTGAGTGCAAGTTGGGCAGGGTACGTTCACCACATTGGATTGAATTAACTAGGAGAAACTGCGGCTGAAAGAATCAACTTTCGTAACCCAAAGCTGTCCCATCTCAGAGCTCAACACCTCAAAGCAGCAGGGCTCTGGTCTCTGTATGTAGGAACATGGAGAGAAAAGAGCAGGGGAGCGTAGGGTGGCCCACGCTGATAAAATTTCAAGCTGCCCGGCCTTGCACCCGGCGCCGTTCTTCCTTGAACAGACAAGCAAGGAAAGCCCTATTGTTAATAGTAAGTACAATAGCTCATACATAAATAATATCTTGGCAACTATGTGAATAAAAAAGATTGTTTTGAGCAGAGGTATCATTCATTCAGCTGTTGCTGTACTAACCAGCTGTGATCGAATGACAAACACTGGCAATGAGGCACAGTGTATCACAAAAGCAGCCAGCAGAGGAAATAGCAGTGCTAATCTAGCAGGACTAGACTTCAGCCCTAAATCAAGTGAATTAACACTGCCGTGAAAGCTACTTCAGTCTTAGAAGAAAAGTTTAATATAGCAGGAGCCCATTTTCCTATTTTCATTAGATTGTTTTTGTTCTTGCTGGAAGGGTGGTGATTTAACTTGGCTGGAGAAAGAGGATGGTAGCCACCTTGCATTCATTATACTTGCTAAGCCTGGTTCTTGCGCTTGAATTGTTACAACCAGCGCTGACCAGTTGTCATAATATTTGAAAGAACTGAAATATTGATGGAGAAGGAAAGCTGGTTTTCCCCCATTTCCTAAGGGAGACTCTCATGGCGCAGGCCTCTATATGCAAGTGAGAAAGTTTCCAATTTGAAGCCACACTCTGTTCTGAGGTGTTCCACTGTCACACCTTGTCTCATCGCACCCCCGAGGCCAGCGGAAGTCTATCTGCTCGCACCAGCCAGCTGGGTAACGTCTGCTGGTAGTGAGGGGCTGCGCTGAGGTCTGAGTTCCACTGCACACTGAAAACATCTTCCAAAGCTTCGCTGTTTAAGCAGAGTAATGATGTTGAAATTTGGGTGCATAGTACAAATGCTGATGTATAAGGCAGCCAACAGTCGTATCTTTGCGTGCTGCTTTTTAGCATGAATGTATACTTCTAGTGTTGCAGAATTCATAATATATAAAACAACGATGGTATCTAATTTTCTTATGACTATCCGTAAGGGAACACTGGAAAAAAAAAATTACTTTATGCTAGAATGGCTAGCCCCAAAAGGGAAAGATGAATCTAGTAATTTGTTAGCTAAATGTTTTTAAATGTGTTCCTTTATTATGGAAAGAATTGGGCAGTAAGAATTTAATAGCCACTGAGAATGCTGCTCATTTATATATAGCAATTGTTTGAATTATACATAGGTTACACTGTGGGCCAAACTAGTATGTGTGTATCTGAAAGTTACTGTTCTTGTGTTGGCCATAAAAATATCTGTTTTATTCTGTCTCTCATGAAGAATAACTGATCTACGTTACACATGCCAGGACTGTTCTATAAACCAGCATCTACTTCTGACCTCATTTAACAGTCCTCCAGAGCAGTCACTGCAGGCATTCCAGAAAAGCAGGCCACCTAAAAAAAAATGATTTACTGAGGGGAGGAAAAAAATAAATTCTAAGTGTGACCTTCAACAGGCATGGGGAAAAAAAAGAAAAAAAAAAAAAAAAAGCTGTTTTGAGCAGCCTAAATGTTCTTAATTTCAGACCAAAAAATTGCTGAGAGGAACTCCCTCTGACCAGTTCTCCTATGGAAAAAACATGCCTGCAGCCAAAACTAGATAGTAATAAATAATTTTCTAAAGCTAGAGCAGAACTGCATGCACAGAGACCATCAACTGGAGGTGAGAATTTTCGGCAAAGTATTGGTCAGATCACAGAAATATGAGAAAGGGAGAGTTTATTAATAATCCTATTAATTGCACTTTAGGGAGCAGTAAGCCACCTCACCACCTCTCAAATGACCAGACTAGCACAGATTCAAGGCTACAGGACACACAACATCTAATGAGTAACTGGACTTTCTGCTTAGCTTATGCCTGAGTACTGAGCCTGTTTCTAAATGCTCTCACCTTTCCTTTCAACTTCACAACCAAAGGTTGAACATACTAAGAACAAGTGCTGTGAAAGGAGGTTAGAAAAAACTCTTCAGTAGGGCCTGTTGTGAAAGGCCGAGGAGTAATGGTTTCAAAATAGAGGGAGGTAGATTCAGATTGGATATTAAGAAAAAAAGTTTTTACAATGAGTGTGGTGGAACACTGGAACAAGTTGCCCAGAGAGGTGGTGGGTGCCACATCCCTGGAAACATTCAAGGCCAGGCTGGATGAGGCTCTGAGCAACCTGATCTGGTTGGAGATGTCCCTGCTCCTTGCAGGGGGGTTGGACTAGATGACCTTTGAAGGGCCCTTCCAACCCTAACCATTCTATAAAACGGTAAGTTTATCTGAAATGGTTTTCTGCCAGGGCCTGGGAAGAGAAGGTAGCATGCTTTCCTCCATCTTCTGAACTGAATTTTACTAATGTCTTGCAAATCAAATCAGTAAGCAAAAATATCTTGCTGTCAAAACTCCTTCACTGTGAGTCCTCTTGTTAACAGGACAAGCAGAGCCCACAGTGCCAGTACACGCTGCATGAGGCACTTGAGACCTTGTTTTCTGCTCAGTTGCAGTCAAATGTCCTGTTAAGCAATCCTGCAAATAAATACAGGGGCACACTTCATTCTCTGGATAAGCAGTTACTATAGCGAGGTCATCTATTTGTTGGATATCGCTTGCACATACGTGTTGTAAAAATACATGATATATAAAACGGACCTTGGCTGTGTTATGAGGTGGTCTATAAAAACATCTTTGAAGGTTCTGGGAGCTTCCTGACAGGGAACCAAACCTGCCTTCCATGCAAGTCACTAGCAAAACTTACCTCATTTTTTACACAATCAGGATGAGGTTCTAGGTAATAACAGAATTTCACTTACTGTATGAAATGTAGGGAAGAGAAAATACATATTCAGGCATAGATTATGGCCAGGAATGGAGCTCTTTCGTCTACAGCCATGAGTGCTGTACTTGGAGTAGGCACATAATGTTCAAATTACAGCTACAGATCCTGACAGGAAAAGAACTGTAGCATTCACCTTGGCTTCCTCACGGAGCAAAGAGCATTGCCTCTGGTGTTTTTTGGAAATAGCCCTTGCTAAACTGGATACGGATTTTTTTTCAACTTTACTGCTTCTTTGCTTTCAGGACAATTTTATAACATAGGAGACCAGAGGGGCCATGGAGAAGATCACTGCCAATTTGTGGACTCATTCTTAGATGGAAGGACAGGACACCAAGAAGATCAACCAGTGAAAGATGGTAATTCCTTATGTCTGTCTCTGTAGCAGACCTTGGCAATTCCTTTGTTTGTGTGTTTCTTTTTCCTGATGGTGGATTCAGCGCCCACTGGGGTGGGGTGATGGAAAGGGATTGTCAGGTCTGCAGGCAGAAGAGAGTGGAGAAGTTTGTGAAGATTAGCAATGACTTATTAAAAGGAGGCTATGACTCGGGTTCTGTTAGGTAGTAAACAACCTTTCTCCTGTTTAAAACATTCCATCAGATTATTCACAGTTGCTATTACATATTTAAACCCAACCACAAATCTGAATGTGCAGAGAGGCATGAAGTGTTATGTTCAAACTAGCAAGGATGATTTAAAGCGTAGTAAATCATCAGTTGGGCATTAAACAGCTTTGTTTAGTGCTAATGAGAAACTAAAAAGTTATTGCTGGAAAATATAATTCATGCTGCAGTAATTCTGTGTGCACTAATTTGAACCGGGTGCCTAGAATTCCAGTCTAGACTAAGTGGGCATGAGACTGGATGTCCTAGACGCAGCTGTGACCTGCCTGGCTATTTGTCACACGTTGTTGAAGCTCAAGCATAAGAAAATCATACTTCTGTAAGCTGAACTCCTGCCTTCCTTGACTGCAGCAGTGCCAGTGTGAGGGTATTCAGTTCCCTTGTGGGGTAAGAACACAGGCTGCATCGATACACGCGTCCATGCTGAGTGCGTCATGGAACATTTTACTGAGGAAGATATCAAACCAGTTTTCAGTAGAATATCAGTGTGTTGACCAAACCTTCCTCTATGCAGTGCTTTGTTTATAAAACAACCTACAGAAGTACAAAAATGTGTCAAGATAGGTGTGAGAGATTAAAGTGCCTAAATTGCACAAGTTTTTCTGAAACCAAGTAGGTGAATGAACTGAAAGGTGTTTGCTTATGTCATTTTTTTAAAAAAAATTCTGTTTTAAAGAGGGCTTTGCTTTTCCTTTTCCAGTCAGTGTTGCCCATTTGTGAAGGTATTTTGTTTACATAAGGGATTGTCTGAATCCAATTTGGCGTTGCCACGACAGCAGACTTCTATCATCAGATTCACTTTTTAAAAAATATTTTATAAATTTAAAAAAAATAAAAATAAAAAAAAAATCCTTCTGCCCAAAAAGCTCACTACCCCAGCTTAAAAAGACATTTAAAACCAATTTGTTTTCAGCAAGTGGATTTCATGGAGTGGATTCACGAGCTGCCCATTGCTGCTCAGCTCCTCCCTGGCTGCAGCACGTCAAGTTCTGTTCAAACCAGAATTAACACCAGGTTTTGACCTGAAGTGCAGGGAGAGCATTGTGACTGCTTTAGCCACACGTACATTTCTGATGATCAGGTTGCATTCGGCACTATTTGCTCACTGTGGTTTTTAATGTAACGTTAATTGTTTGAATGAGGAGCAACCGTATTGTCATACAGAACAGATTTAAAGCAGGAGGCATGGTTTTCTGCTTGGGGATGGGGAGATAGTGTGAAATATCCCCCACTGTCAAGTTTTATTTAGGTTCACTGCACTGATAAGGCTACTGCAGTGGGGACTATTTAATCATTGCAACTTTGCAAGGAGGAACCACCTCCTCCTGTTTAGAGAAGGCCCGAGCAGCAGCCAGCGGGGAAGGAGGGAGCACTGACCTCAGCCTGCCAGCACCACCCATGTGTGGGTGCTGGGAACACAAGGAGAGGCAGGCTTCACCCCTCCTGCTCTGGGCTGCAGCAATCCCAAGCACCTCTGCTTTTGTTTGAGCTGGGTGGACAAATGCCAGCTGTTCTGGAGCAAAAATGGACTGAGGGGCAGCAAACGAACCTGTTTGTGGTAGGGGGGGTTAACACCTCAGTGATTAGTTTAGCCACAAATTGAAATGTATACAAACTTAATGGGGAAATCAAAAGAAGCTACTGTCTGTGAGCTTGATGCAAACACCACTGTATTCTCTCTTTTCCAGGATTTTTCAGGGCAGTTCGTCAGGAACCGGTCAAATTTGGAAAAATAGGCGGGGAGACTCACATTAACTATGTGCGCTGGTACGAGTGCGGAACATCAATACCTGGGAAATGGTAGCTGCGTCATGAAGTTGGTGAAAAGGCCCAGCACTGACCACCCCCACCCGACTGCCCAACGCAGGCTCAAAGATGGAAATGTTTATGGTGTGCCTGGCACTTAAGTTTGCTGATGTGCAAAGGTTTATTAAGTCTAATGCCAATACTGCATTAATTGTGTAATAGCCTAGGCTGCTTACTGTAGTTATCCAGTTTTACAAATTTGTTTTTAGAATTAAAAAAAAAAACCAACAAAAAAAAGCCCAGACAGGCTAGGGACATGTTGTAGGATAATGTATAGGGAAGCTGGCTCCCTATTCTTGAGGTATGGTTTATATGGTGTTTTAAAAGATACAGTGTGTGTATATTATTTATCATGATGTTGTAATAAATGTTTAAGGCACAGTTATGGCAGAGATGGTCATGGAATACAATGTGCATTGTTTTTTTTAAATATTCACTGATCTTCTTATAATGTAAGTGCCATAAGCTACCTGTCCAGATAGATCTGTCATGTCTCCCCAGCCATAAATTATAGAAAAGACCCTACCATTTTTAGCAGCCTGCAACCAGTAAACTTGAAGTGCTTTCTCCTTACACATACAAACAGTTTATACTCCTGCCAAAATGCTGAGGTAGGGTGCTATATGTGCAGCTTTAATCCACCAGGTTAGTGGATTTTTTTTCCATGTTTGTTTTCAAATGCTTCAGCTCCAGCAAAACAGTACCTTCAGCCTGTTGCTGCAGAGCAAGAGCCACTGCCCCCACGCTTGGCAGGGGCTGGTTGGTGGGTTTGGTTCCCTCTAGTTAAAGCAGACAGGTGCATGTACATGGAATAAAAAAAATGAAAAATGAAACTGGCCTGCAGGGCTGTGGCTTTTCATGAAAATGTAGTTTGCAGAGACTGAGACTTACTAGTTCAAAAGCCAAATGTATGTACAGTGCAGAGGGAGTAAGAAATGAAACAGGGAAAAAAAATAAGCTAGTTATTACAGCATAATCAGGTTTCTTTTATTTAAAAAAAAAAAGTGGTTTAAAACATTGTTTGTTGGGGACAAAGGGGAAATAGTAATAACTGAACTTTAAAACTGCTTTACAGTAATTTTGATTAAAACCTCTCCCAAAGCTACTTGGTGTACTGCTTGAACATTTATGACCTAAATAAAGAGATGTAGTTTTTTTTTAAAGGTGTTATTCATTACATTACTAATGTATTGAAGAAATATGAACAGGAACACCCAGATATATATATAGTAGAAGTAGTCATTTATAGAAAATGCCTTATAAAGTACATTGCAGGTACACTGTACTCCTAATAAAATATTTTTTAATCAAGTGTTTTTCTTAGTGTTTTACATGAAAACAAATACTAGTTTATGTGGCAAATGCTGTTATCTGAGGAAGCAGTTTGTTCTGAAACAGGCAAGTGCTAAGTGGTGTGGCCAACACCTGGCCTGGCAGGTCTGACAGGAGCTCTGGCTTACCCGACAGTGCAGCTGATGGGGGAGCCACAAGACTCAAGGATGGTGAAGGCAGGAATATTTTCACTCCTTGTCTTTATGAGAGTTAAGCAGCTTGCTCCGGTTCACTTTTTTTAATTCCCTACTTAGTTTTATGTATTCCTAGAATCCACAAGATGGAAAATATTAACTGGGAAAATGTTTTGCCCTCTGCTGTTATATGGTCTATTGAATTTGTTACAGCTCTCGATCTGCTTTTTCTTGGCTCAAAACACAGGCTCTAGAATTGCACTCCCAAGTTTTTCTGGGTGGTAAAGAACCTCTGGAAAGTTGCTACTTTTTAAGAATTCTTTTTTAAAAATATGTATTTGGCTTAGATTTTCAAGTAATAAACCAATTCTCCCCCTCCCCTTATAAAAGTGAAATTGGTAAGGGGCTCTAAGATTTTATATATGGATTCTTATTTATTTAGTCAAAGGGTTACTTGGCAATTAATAACAGCAGACAGTGCAAAACCACCTACTGCTGCATAACCTTGGCAAAAGCAATCCATATTCACACCACTTCTCCATTTACACACTTAAAAAATGTGTCTCTTCTCCTACAAACCAAGCAGCACTGATCTTACCTCGGTATCTGCACACCCAGCATGCCCGCCTGCCTTAATGCAGTTTTCTTGTTCAGTATTACCCATGTTCTAAAATCAAGACCAGGCAAACAACAGGTTCAGGGTTTTTATTAGTTTTCCATGTGAGCATTACAATTTATAATACATCATATCTAGTTTGACCTCCAGAATGAATCTAATTTAGTACATCATGGTATTAGTAAAACCAAGCCTGGTAAGTGGGCTAAACTTCCAACTAGCATCTTCATCTCCTTCAAACAAGGCAAGCTAGAACGTCAATCACTTTACAGACATGTAGGTAGTGTTTCCCAAAACCAACCCAGCCCCAAATTAAACTAGAAAGCGTATACAATTTAAAGCAGGAAAGGTTCACTTGGTTGTTCCCCTCCCCCCAGCAGAATTTAATTAACAGCTATAGTTTCACCTCATTACCGTTTTGGAATCTCAATTAAAAATCCTGGAGTCTGTTGGGATGGAGTCACCCATGCTCAGCTGCGCCTCCTTACCGGTAGCCAGGTCCTGGCTGGGTGTAGCCCTGGGGGCCGAAGGGTGGCCGGTTTCGGGCGTAGGGGTTAGGCCCGCTGGGTGGGGGGGTCATGGTACTGCCGGGCGGAGGCGTGAAGCCGGGCCGCGGCTGGTAGGTGCCAGGGGCTGCCTGGGTGCCGGGGGGGCCGCTGTAGGGAGCGGGCTGGGAGGCCTGCGTGGTGTAGGGCTGCGGGGGGTAGCTGCCCCCCGGGTACTGGGGGGGTTGCTGGGCCGGCAGCTGCTGGGGCTGCCCGGGGAAGGCGGCGGCGGCGGCCGGGGCTGGCGGCTGGCTGTAGGCCGGGAACTGCTGGGCTGGCTGCGAGGGGGTCTGCTGCTGGCTGTAGCCTGCTGGAAAGGCAGAGATCAAGGTGGGGTGAGAGAGAGCAGAGAACCAAGGGCGCTTGCAGAAAGACCTTTTTTTTTGGTGGTGGTTACAGTGACAAAGACAAAACAGCACGGTAAGCACAGAAAAGGCAAACCAAGAACAAACTGCAAGTTTTCCTGCCTTTCACATACGCACACTGCCTGGTTTTTGGTGCGCTACCCTGGCAGCACCGCAACACGGCAAATAGCATAACAGCTTTCCCGCGACTGACGAGAAATAAAAAAAAAAGACAAATCATATTTTTACCATCATGTCACATGAAAAATAAAAGGTCTTCATTGGCAAAGGAGGCAAAATGCAACCTTTTTCCCAAATAAAAACTCAAAACTAAACTGTCATGAAAATATTGTTAGGGCTTAATATAAGTCATACCTTTGGTTAAATCATAACTGTTTTCAGTTCTTTAAGGTTAAATATGAAAAAAAGTTGTGCAGAACAGAATACTTTGGTACAAAGCTTCCATTTAAACATGTCCCAAATGTGATTTTTCTGTAAAAAAAAAAAAAATGGCTTCCAAAAGGAATTTCTCTTATTGAAGACTTTAAAATGACACAAAGTCCTTTTATGAAGACATAGCTACTTTTATCCATCATGAAACACACCTGCAGCTACTTGCAATGCAACCTCTCCAGTGACTGGAATCCTGTCAGCATTAAACACCAGACACACAAATTATTAAAAGTGCACAGCCCTGAACAGAAAGAGTAAGGATTGAAGAATGCGCTGGAGTAAATTCTGAAACTCACCTTGAAACTGGGGTCAAAATTTACTCATGAGACAAACCTTTGAAGGGTCCATTTTTACTACCATGAGTAAGTAACCACATTGTTGTCTAGAAGGTCTACTAGAGTGGGCACAGATCCTGCTCTTGTGGGGACATGGGTTTGAAAGGAGACAATGGGAACAACAGCCAAACAAAAAACAAACAATCCCATTAGTCAAGATCTTCAAAGGCTGCTGTCAACAGATGCTCAAAAAACAGACTGTTTCTGAAAGATTAGGTTAATCGCGAAATAAGTTACGAGAAACACAGGAGCCCCAGATCAGTTTTGGTGGTGTTTCATTCTTACTTGAAGATGTTGATTAGAATGCAGAACTTGCATCGCACTACAGCTTTCACAGGAACTTCTCCAGTAAAATAACAAATTAGATGATGGTAGGGTATGACTAGAAAGCAGATGGAAACTCCTTTTTCCCCTCCCCCCAGTCAATTTTTAAGCCTGAAGAAAGTCAGATAGACCCTTCTACTTCCAACAGGCTTTTACATCTTCTGAAATTAGACTTCAGAAAGTCTGTCACTGTCTTCTAATTACAAATGTGGGGGTGAGAGATCTGCAGAGAACAAGATACCATTTAGAGACCCAAATCAACTGGCTCTCACACAGTGCACAGGAACAAGGGCTGAGGCACAAACCTTCAGTTCCAAGTTTTCTTGAGTTCTTATCCAAGATAAACATGGAATTTCTTCATGAGTTCTGCAAGTGTTCTCAGCTACATCAAAATTAATGCACTCCCACTGTATATATTGCACACCAAAAAATAGGCCATATATTCTATTCTAAGCCACTTAATGGTATGGGAGTCTTTTGTTTAGTTTAGGGAAGACTGTTTAAAACAAAGAATGATAAATGCTTTGTATCATTTTCTGAAAGTATTAAGCAACTTGCAATTTGTTATGGAATCTGCTACAGGTTCATCCCTGTACTTTAGGTGGATTATGATTCCTAGCATATACTACGCATTATTAGATGCCAGCTGCTTCTAAGGTAAATAACTGAAAGTTATGAAGTGAAGTTTATTTTGGGTATACGCAAAAGCCAGCTTTTCATATTTGACTGCACATAAACCACTAGTGCACTAAAGTGTTCTTCTGCTAAAAGCCTACTGGCATCTTTACTTAAGGTATCAGCAAAATCAACAGCTAAAAAAATATCACTTGAAAGTTTCTCTGAAATTACAGTATTTATTATAGCTAAAGATATACTCAGTGACAACTATAATTAGTGTTCATACCACTAAATTTTGTACACGGAGATCATACGAGATGTAAGAAATAGGGACCATCTTTACATACCTCCAGTACTTTAGGAAGCTAAATTGGGATGTTCTGGTCACTTGCTAGAATCCCATACTTCATTTTGCCTACCTTTCTAACAACACATTCTGTTGATCAATACTGAAGTCTGCTTTTGGTCACAATCAAGAAGGATTGAGATACCAGAACCCCAGCTCTATATTAAAAATACAGACAGCTACAGTGTTCTCTTACTGGTAATCCTTGAATCATACCAGTTCTCATCAGAATCACAGGCATGCAGGCTGCTCAGCACCCTGACCTGCCCCACTGGTTCAGGAACCGGAGCTCAGAGGTTTGGGCACTGAAGGAGAGGTTCTACATCTAAACCACGGTTTGAGAGAGCTGCTTACCTGGGTACTGTATACCATACTGTTGCTGAGGCTGAGCCTGCGGCTGCTGAGCAGGATAACCAGGCTGCTGGTACTGTTGATACATCTGACCTATGGATTAAAAACTTAATTAGTTGAAGCCCAGTACCCTAGCTATATTATAAACACACAGTAAACAACATCCTAACAGTTTTGAATCACAGAAACAAATCCTCTCACAACATGTAAAAACTTTTTTAAAAAATCTGAACACAGTGAAGTTTGAGTATGTTCTACCTAATTACCAACCGAAATAATTCTACAGATCTTAGTTTCTGAACCATTCTGTTCTGAAGACTACAGGATGTTTAACTGTAACAGAATACATAGTTCTAATTTGATATGTGAGGCTTACTACTGCATATTTTCAGAGGATGCCAGAAGCCACACACCTTAATTAGTGCTACTCTGGTGAGTAACAGAGCAGGAATCTTTAAAAGTGTCTTGATAATTGCTCCAGAACTTACACTGTAAATTAAAGTACTTCAGAAGTTAAACACATCTTCAGATTGTTTGTTTATATTAGATTTTAAAGACCCATTTCTGCAAAGTACTGTAACCAGAGTGGTACATTATTTATTCTGATTACATTTTCCAGAAGTCATCCATCTCTTAGTAGCTGACTTGCTGTAAGCCAAATTTTCTTATGAGACCTAAGGGTCTCATAGCAAAAAAACACCCTAAAGCAAAAACAAAACCGCACATTCTTAAGCCTGGGTATTCCAATTCAATGCAAATTTTTCCTAAATTCACTGTTTCAAATTTCTTGGCAAATGGAGGCAGAGTATCTGTTTAGACTTAACCTATGGGCCCTGTTTAGGCTTTATGCTTCTGCTGTTTTTCAAGCTAGTAACAGGCAGTCAAAGAACCAAGACAATTATCTGCCAAAACTAAAGCTTAGCTGAACTGGAACAGACATGGAAACTTTACTATTATAAAGTGTTACTGTACTGTTATTCATTCTGCAAAGATCAGCACGCTGTATAGATATACTGTAAGCCGTATCTTCTGAACTGTACAAGACAAAAGCAACTCAGCTCTGCTCCAAGTCCTCTCAGACCCCTGTGAACGCTGCTTTTAACAGACTCCTTTTTTTCTTCTTTTCTCTGCAGTACTTGCAGTTGGAAGTAACAAAATTTTACATTCACACTAAGGTTTTCGAAGTACTTTATACTGCTACAGAGCCTTTGGTATGCAACTATTATGGGATGAAAAAGAAAGTTAAACACAAGGCTAGAAAAGAATTTAAGTCTGTTAGCTTGATAATTAAAAAAAAAAAAAAGAAACTCAGAAAGTATGGTTTTTGTTTCTTAAACTCAGTTGTTATAGGGAAGTTCTGGGATAACAACCAGGAGGCTGCCCATCTTGGAACAATTACCTACAGGCTAACAGAGAGACCACACTGGCACCTGCTGGAGACTCCAGGTAAAAGGATAAGAAAGAAACTGCATGGAGATTTCCGAAACTTTCTGAGGCAGCTTGCTGTTCTCACTAGGCTTGAAGTGTCAGGAAGGAGCAGAGAGGTGTTCCAGAGCCATTTAAGAAAGTGTTCTTAATTTACAGCCATGAATGCATTCAGGGATCCTATGGGTCCTTAAACATACAGTTTTCCCTCTCACTGGATTTCACTCTGAAAACAAGTGAGCTACAGAATCAGTGTCTGGTTTGTACGTAGTGCTTATTGTGGTCAAGGATCTGCCAGCATTTACCATTGTTCCTGTGCACTGAAACAGCCATTTTAGCTTAATTCAGAAGAAAAGACACAATAGGTATATAGTCACACAGCATTCATTTCCCTAGAAGATTATGAAGTGCTTATGCAAATGAACTTTTACATCTGCTTTAGGAAAGACTAAAAAAGTGTCCACAGTGAACACAACATCCAGTTGTGTTCAGCAACTGCATTTAGTGGTATAAAAGCACAGGCATGCCACAAGAGACAGAACTACCCTGAAACTTCTTTGTGGTATTGATTTAATTCAAACTAGTGGATGCGTAAAACTCTATCAAGGGAGGCAAGCCATTCATCACTATCAGTACAGAGAGGTGAGCTGATTTAGTATTCACAAATAATGATAACTAATAATAAATTATAATTATCATAACATCATTTATTGGCAAAGAATGCCATTAAAAAATAATCCCTGATATTGTATGCCCAGAATGATTGGCACCACTGTTTTACTTATATCCTCCAAATACTGGGAAGATGGGAGAGAAGTACAGTTTGGAGTGAGGGGAGGTGGTTTATTAAGAAGTGAACTAATATTTTAAAACTAATTTCTAACAAGAGCATGTTCTGTCCAGCAGTTACTGATGCCCTTCAGGCAGGATATTCCAAAAGATTGTGAATACTGGCACCACCCTCAATAATGCCTCAAATTTACCTCAGCATTATGTCAGTACAAAAAGCAGCAGAGGGTTGTTACTTGTCTCTACACTAACACAGAAACAACTTCACATTATACTTTGTAAGGAGGTAGAAATAGCAAAGCTAGTCATTTCTTCAGACAGTTTCACCCAGAACTATGCAGGTCTGAAGGCTCAGTGCTCTTCACAAATATCAGTTGAAAGAAGATGCCCAAATGTAGCAAACCTCTGAATAGGTTTTTACAAGATAAATAACACATAAAAGGGGGCACAGTACAAAGGAATCTGAGTATCAGAGTTAAGACTTTAAGCTTTAAAGGAGAACCAAGCGATGCTCTCACGGGTTACATATGAAGAGTACAATGCATAGGAGATAGTTACAACGTTTAACCTGACTAGCCCAGAGCCATACAAGGTAAAGAAGCAATGCAGCAATGGCTCTGTTTTGTTAGACAGAAATAAAGAGTAATGAGTAACAACGTTTTTGCTTCATAGTAGACAAGCCAACAAACTGTTAGCTGAGTGAAAGTTTGCAACAACACATGGGGTATCATATGAACTAAGTTTTTCGGATAGCTGTAAAGTGCAGTGTACATAAATCTGCCTTACAGTAAAATGAGCACAGATGCAAGTAGAACGCAGTACGATGAAAATCCTCCTCATGTTACATCACCTACCCTTTTAAATAAAGCTACTGCTCCACCTGCCGTTTCTATATTGAATGGCATGAGAGGAAAAAAGGTTTTTTTGCCCAATGGCACAAATAAATTTGCAGTTTGGTATCGACTTTGGGTCTTCTAATTGGAAGTCTTAGCTACTGACCACTCAGACACAGACACCGTCATTCACGTCTTAAATAGCAGAAAAACACGCTGCTTACCTTCCACCTGACCAGTCTGTGGCTGTGTTCCTGGGTACGGTGGCTGCTGTGCCTGAACACCAGGGGGATGCGCTGCAGAAGAGGAGGAAGCGATGCTATCCGGTGTTCCCGATCGCTCTTCTGCAGGGGCACTGGGTGGTCCTAGAAAAGCAAAACCAAAATCATAGAATCACAGAATGGTTAGAGTTGGAAGGGACCTTCAAAGGTCATCTAGTCCAACCCCCCTGCAAGGAGCAGGGACATCTCCGACTAGATCAGGTTGCTCAGAGCCTCATCCAGCCTGGCCTTGAACGTTTCCAGAGATGGGGCTTCCACCACCTCTCTGGGCAACCTGTGCCAGTGTTCTACAACTCACATTGTAAAAGATTTTTTCCTAATATCCAATCTAAATCTACCTTCATCTATTCTAAAACCATTACTCCTTGTCCTATCACAACAGGCCCTGCCAAACAGCCTCTCCCCATCTTTCCTGCAGGCCCCCTTGAGGTACTGGAAGACCGCTACCAGGTCTCCCCGGAGCCTCCTCTTCTCCAGGCTGAACAGCCCCAACTCTCTCAGCCTGTCCTCATAGGAAAGGTGCTCCAGCCCTCTGATCATCTTCGTGGCCCTCCTCTGGACCTTCTCCAACTGGTCCACGTCCTTCTTGTGTTGGGGGCTCCAGAACTGGACACAGTACTCCAGGTGGGGTCTCACCAGGGCAGAGTAGAGGGGCAGAATCACCTCCCTCCACCTGCTGGCCACGCTCCTCTTGATGCAGCCCAGGATGCGGTTGGCCTTCTGGGCCGCAAGGGCACATTGCCTGCTCATGTTAAGCTTCTCGTCCACCAGCACTCCCAAGTCCTTCTCCTCAGGACTGCTCTTAATCCATTCTCCACCCAGCCTGTATTTGTGCTTGGGATTGCCATGACCCAGGTGCAGGACCTTTCGCTTGGCCTGGTTGAACTTCATGAGGTTCTCACAGGCCCACCTCTCCAGCCTGTCAAGGTCCCTCTGGATGGCATCCCTCCCCTCCAGTGTGTCGATAGCACTGCACAGCTTGATGTCACCAGCGAATTTGCTGAGGGTGCACTCTATCCCACTGTCCATGTTGCCGACAAAGATGTTGAACAGGGCCGGGTCCAACACGGACCACTGAGGGACGCCACTCGTGACCAGTCTCCACTTGGACATCAAGTCGTTGACCACCACTCTCTGAGTGTGGCCATCCAGCCAACTCCTTATCCACCGAGTGGTCCGTCCATCAAACCCATGCCTCTCTAGTTTAGAGAGAAGGATGTCGTGCAGGACAGTGTCAAAAACTGTGCACAAGTCCAGGTAGATGATATCCGTTGCTCGTCCCTTGTCCACTGATGCTGTCACCCTGTCACAGAAGGCCACCAAATTGGTCAGGCACGATCTGCCCTTGGTGAAGCCATGTTGGCTGTCACCAACCACCTCCTTGCTCTCCATGTGCCTTAGCATGGTTACCAGGAGAATCTGCTCCATGACCTTGCCAGGCACAGAGGTGAGGCTGACCGGCCTGTAGTTGCCTGGGTCCTCCTTGTTCCCCTTTTTAAAAATTGGGGTTATATTCCCCTTCTTCCAGTCATCAGGGAGTTCACTAGACCACCACGATTTCTCAAATATGATGGCCAGTGGCTTGGCAACTTCATCCGCCAGTTCCCTCAGGACCCGCGGATGGATCTCATCAGGACCCATGGACTTGTGCACCTTCAAGTTCCTCAGATGATCCCGAACCTGCTCTTCGAGTACAGTGGGTGGTTCTCCGTCCTCGCAGTCCCTGCTTGTGCCTTCCACAGCTTGGGTGGTGAGACAAGAGCCCTTATCGGTGAAGACTGAGGCAAAAAAGTCATTGAGTACCTCAGCCTTCTCCATGTCCCAGGTAACCAGGACACTGGTTTCCTTCTGGAGGGGGCCTACATTCTCCTTAAACTTTCTTTTGTCCCCTACATACCTATAGAAGCTTTTCTTTTTGCTTTTTATATCCCTGGCCAGATTCAGTTCTGCCAGGGCTTTAGCCTTCCTCACCCGATCCCTGGCCACTCGCGCAGCCTCTTTGTAGTCCTCCCAGGCTACCTGTCTCTGCTTCCACCCTCTATAGGCTTTCCTCTTCACTTTCAGTTGGTCCAGGAGCTCCTTGCTCATCCACGCGGGCCTCCTGGCCCTTTTGCCCAACTTGTTCTTCATCGGGATGCACCTCTGCTGAGCTTGGAGGAGGTGCTCCTTGAATGTGGACCAACTTTCCTGGGCCCCTCTTCCCTCCAGGGCCGCCTCCCATGGCACTTTGCCCATCAGGTCCCTGAAGAGGCCGAAGTCAGCCTTCTTGAAGTCTAGGGCTGAGAGCTTGCCACGTAGTTTCCTCGCTACCCCGTGGATTTTGAACTCTACCGTGTCGTGGTCGCTGCAGCCACGGCTGTCCTTTAGTTTCACATCCCCCACCAGTCCCTCCCTGTTGGTGAGCACAAGGTCGAGCATGGCACCCCTCCTTGTCGGCTCCTCTATCGCCTGCAGGAGGAAGTTATCGTCCACACATTCCAGGAACTTCCTGGACTGCCTGTGCCCTGCCATGTTGTCCCTCCAACAGATGTCAGGATGGTTGAAGTCCCCCATGAGGACCAGGGCCTGTGACCGTGAGGCTGCTCCTATCTGCCTATAGAGCACCTCATCTGTTCTGTCCTCCTGGCCAGGCGGCCTGTAACAGACCCCCACCGTAATGTCCTCTGTCCGTCCCCGTCCTCTAATCTTGACCCATAAGCTCTCTGTCAGCTTATGTCGCAGTATGTGAAATTAACAGAGAGTTTGAATTTTAAAAAATCTAATACAAGACCATTCACTTAAAAAGTTTTTAACAATTTTTCCAGTTTTCCATAGACTTACATCTGAAAGTGTCACACCCAAGCTAAAACCAAATATATTTGCACATTTAAACTCTCCTCTGAAAATATATTTTCAGGGGAGGAATTCCATCTGTCTCTAGGTCACTCAGATTTCATCCTTCCAAGGAACCTGACCCATTTGTGGGATAAAATCCTTGGTGACAACATGTTTTTTCCACAGCTTCAGGTATTAACCTTGCACACATACACTGAAGACCTGCTACATTTGGACAGAATATGCACCTACACACCTATTCCTTCTCATCTGGAGCAAAGGTGAAAGGCTGCGTGAAACTGTTCAAATGCACTAGTGCTTCAGTGTGGCCCACATGGGCCCAGGCAACAAAGTGTTCCACCAACAGTCATACAGTATGTGAACAGAAAAACTCCAAGGAATGTATTAAATTCACACTCCCAGACAGGATACGGCAGGCTTCAGACTAAAACTAACTGTCTGCTTTGATAATTCTGAAAATATTCCAGCTAGCACCCAAAGAAAGTACGGAAACAGAGAATTCAGATTTTCTCTGCCTTGGTGAGAAGTTTTGAAATATGCATGTGAATGGGCATAATATACTATAACCGAATGCTACCTATGAGACACTACTTTCAAATGTGCTTTAAGTTAACGACAAGTATTAGAATTGCTGCAAATTCACTTTCCATTTTAAGAAAAAGTTATATTTAGACAATATGCATCCAACAAGCTCTTAATTGTGTTTTCATGTTACCCTTATTAAAGGAAAAATTAATCAAATCTGTCTACTTCTAGTTTTGCCTTTATATACCTAACTGCAGGATTACAGCTTTAGAAATGGGATTTCTTATATCCTGCTTAAGTGGTCCTCTGTGAAGTTCTTTGTACGTTCAAAGTATGGTCGAGTCAGTTCACTCTATCAGAAGAATTATGGAGAATACATAAACATTGAAGTATCACTGATGATATGATCAAAACATCAAGTGACACTGAGGCTTTGTATCAAAAGACAAAACCACTCCTTCAAATATGAGCTCCAATTTTATGCCAGTTGTACTTCATATTTTACTTTATCAATTCATTGTTCAGAGGTAGCCCATTGTAAAGGTTTGATGGTACTTGAAAACTTATCTGGCTTGTGAAATAATGATGCTGTGACAATACCCAAAATGTTCCATGGAGGAAGAGATCACTTAGTAGGACTGTTCCACAAAGCATTACCCCAGTCTGGAGACAACCACTCTGTCTGCAGGTACAACTTTGGATCTTGCACAGTCGCAGTCACACAGTGCAGATCCATTCCTATCACTCCACACTTTTGCAAAGGCAGCTATGCTGTAGAAACAAGCTGCAATTGCTATTAGTCTGCCCATCTGTATTATTAATTGCCTCACACACCATATAAAATTTACTTGCTCTAAACTTGAGAGTACGTAGCAAATCCTCTTAGCTAACAGCAGCTTTATTTTCAGGGTTCAATGCTACATTAAACCTTGCCAGACCCATGCAGATTCTGTGCAAAATCACTTCTCTATATTATGCACCACACTCCCTATTACATTCTATGTTGCTTTTATAACTTCAGTTTTCCTGTCCTGAGTTGACTGCATTCAGTTTAGTATAATCAGTTTTTGTATGTTTAGCATTCTACTACTAGGTGGGGCCAACAGTTACACAGCTCTTCAAGAATAAACAGAACTCAAACAAGTAGGTTATTCCTTTCTGTTAACACTAAAAAAGTTGACACTATTTACTTTTGAAATGAAACAGAGAAAAGGTGGGGTCATATAAAAACATTCTGACTGACCCAAACACCACAAGCACAAGCCAAGAACATAAGCTGAACCGCAATATCAAACCCTAAGGCAGAGCAGTGGATATTGTTTTTCTGTCACTGGCAGATACCAATTAAGTTACTCTATACAATAGCTTTAAGTAATTCAAATTTAAGAAAATTAAGCCCTTTTCTACTCCAAGTTAAAACATCGTGCTAAAACAATGCAACATTTCAACATTTTGTATACAAAAGTTAGTAAACACAGTTACATGTCAATATATCAAGTTTTAGAATTCTGAAAAGAAATGGCAAATACAGAACACAGCTTAATATATCCAAAATACAAATGCTTTGCTACAAATTAAGATTTGAGTCATTGATTATGAACAGGTTTTGCTTTCCTTTTCCTAAGATGTATTCTTACCTGATACCTGATCATCTGTCAAGCCAAACGCTGACATGACATTCTTGCTGATTTCATCCTGATTTTTTAGCGGATCAAATGCAGACATGCTTGCTGCTATAACTTGAGTAGATGGCTTAACATTAGAGTCAGAAGCAGCAGGCTTTTCTTCCCTACCATCGACAGCATCTACAAATCAAAATGCTCAGTTATTAATTCTTGAGAACTGAAACACCATCATACATATTTATTGTCCTACAGCGACTTTAAAGTTGCATAGCTGTGGAGGCTTTTTAAATGTTTTAACTGTTGAAATGCTTATGTTAGGATAACAGTGATGAACCACTGATGCACCTGAAACTGTGATGAATCACAAAGCTTAGGCTTCACTGTACAGTTACTTAAAGTTACTCTAGAGTATCAGTACTACTTATCACTTTGTCTTAAATTCAGAGGTACAAGGCTCCTGCTTAAACAAATTTTTCTGACATGACTTCCCTACAGATAATTCAAAATTAAGAAAACTTACAGGATAGTTTATTATAGTGTTTTATCAAGTGCAGTTTTTGTTTCCCTCTATCCCTTTCTTCCTGAGTTCTTCATATGCTGACAAGTGAAGTTCATCTCTTTGCAAGTACACCAGTACACTGAATCACTCAGAAACCCCTTACCTAGTAAAGTTTCACATTTTCTGTTAGAAACAAACAAGTGCAGATAGGGTTTAGACTGGCTAGGTTTTGTTTACACTCTGGTATCATCACCCTAACCTTCCTCCAAATGGTTTATTATCAGAATCCATGGTATATCACTGAAATTAGTAATTGCTTATATTGTAGGAACAGGGGTGAGGATTTTTTTTAAACAAAACCAATAAAACTTTGACATGTAAAAAACAAAAGCAGAGCTTCCTAAAAGAAAGGCTGGAGCCCTCAGTTTGCTCTTTACTCAGAATATTGTACTCCATGACTTTGAGTTATTATTCTCTGTGTCCAGCTTACCCAAAATCTGTGGTTAAGCACACAGAAGTATAGTTTTTACAGTTCAACAGCCCTAAGCTAGGAGATCACTGCCTCAAAACTGCGAGAGTAAGGACTTCCTTCCCCACTTTTCCCACCCCTGATAATCCTTTCCCACCCCTATCTGCACCCTTGTGCTGCTTACCCTGAGACAGCTCTGATGCTGGTCTGAGCTCAAAATGTGTGGATTCAATTTCCTAACCTGGCAAAAAAAGCGGATATAATTTTTGCTGAATTTGCTTTTTACTGTTTTAGTGAATCAAACTTGCTTAGCAACATGACAAGATAAGCACCAGAGCTAGCCCAAAGTAAGCAGTGGGAGTGCTCAGCTGGGAGCAAGAACGTTTCAGCAACAAACTATTAATTCAGCTCAAAGCCCTCTCAAAACATTGTCATGACTCACAAGGGTTAGATACAGCGTTTTCATACATGGCAACAAAAACTCAGACTTTGAAGTTCTATTACTAAGTTAACTTAATGCTTTACTCCAAATAACTTGAATAAAAATTCTGCCTCTGAATTAACTGAAGCATTAAAAATTAAGTTCTGAAACAATCAAGCAACAATTAAGAATGATCACAACCAGTATTCAAGCCTCCATTTTTCACTTTGCTAAACTGCACACAACTCTGCAAATCAAATCAAACAATTGTTTGCCAGGCTGCCTACCACTTTCAGGCAGATTAGTAGAAAGCTCTGGTTCAGCTGGTGGTTCTAAACAGTCCAGTAAACGATTGACTTTATTGCGAAGTTCTATCAGCTCTCGACGCAGGTATTTCACCTGATTAGATTCTAGGGGTCTTGGTTGTCCATTTACTGCAAAACAGTAGTTAGATACATTTAAGACTGTAGTAACATTTTGACATTCAGTTTAAAATTGAAAAAAAGAATTCCCAACTTTACTTGCTTGTAGTATCATCATCCTCTGTATAGTTTCAAGTGATACAGTTTGGTCAACACAGACTGAACTCACTCTAGAGTTTACTGTTCCTTTAATATAATTTCAGTTCAGCATAATCCACAGTAGCAAAACTGCAGAGTGAATATACCCTGAATAATACCAATATCATACATGGTTGTGGAAAGCTGCTCCTTTAGAGACTATCTTTAAAACTGAGACAGCACGCACTACACTGCTGCAATTAATGAATAATGTCAGCATTCAGGTTAAAGGCTGCTTGCTATTCCTCGTAACTATGTACTAATTTACCAGTAGCAGTTTGTATAAAATAGGTCTTTAATTTTAAAGGCCAAAGGATAAGTGTTAAAATCTATTCAACTTTAAGCAATTAATGTTAGTTTTTAGCAGCGTACTAGTAACACTGCAAGTTTATAATCATCTTAAGTTTCTAACACACCTGTGAAGAAAACCCCACAAATGCTAAAGTGGAAGATAACATGGAAAATAACATTAAGAAAAAACACTTGACTGTATAGATATGAATGCGAAATACTGTAAGCAATCTTTTAAAAAGAAATAGTTTCAGTTTCCAAAAGTTGTCACATCAAAAGAGAAAACAGATATCATGTGTTAATCCAGTATTTTTAACTTAGTGATTTCATTCTTCTGAGGTGACAAATTGAAAGTTTTTAGTACCTTCCAGTGAAGCCCACTGCACGAATTTCAATAAACAACACACAAAAAAAAAAAAAAAAAAAAGAGACAGACAAACATTCTTCTCTACTTACCAAACAATGTCAACTTAAGTATCCTACTGCACTGAATTGCAAAGGAAAGGTCTGAGCTATCAAAAATTGTTATAAGATCTCCATCTGAAAAGAACATGCAAAAGTTACATTAAAAACAAAGCCTGTTAACTACTGAAATTCAAGCTAGGGCAGAAGTGTTACTCCCTTACTAAAAAATAACATTCTCTATTTCATTCTGAAGCTACTAGAGAAAATTACCAATTAACACTGTTACAAAAGGGTACCATATTATATCGAGGATGAGAAAACTGAAACCCTCCTATTAATAAGAGGGTTTTTTCTGTCATTACTTATATCATTCCTTCCCTGAGGTACAGAGACATATACTGTTGATTTTAAAAGCATCTGTAATAACTTGGTAGGAAGAATTATTTCTAGACTTAAGTCCTCAAAAACAGGGTTTTTTTTAAATCATATCACAACAAAGCCACAAGTTAAACTCGTACATAACGCAACACAAATATTATTTTAGTGCAAGAGTCAGTGTGCAGGGAAATTATCCACAGAAGGTAAGACACAGAATGACCAGCTCCAAAAGGGAGTCTTCTGACATCAGTTGTTTCAAAGTTCCATA
Organism: Chlamydotis macqueenii; assembly: GCF_036417535.1. Classification (NCBI taxonomy): domain Eukaryota; kingdom Metazoa; phylum Chordata; class Aves; order Otidiformes; family Otididae; genus Chlamydotis; species Chlamydotis macqueenii. The sequence goes on along the minus strand of NC_141556.1, from coordinate 94,226,354 downwards.
TAGCTTGTTGCTCTTTTATGTTTGCATACAGGATGAAACATTAGAGCTAAGAGTTCACAAAGGCCAACACCAGAAAGAATGATGCTGCCAGTTAAAGTTATATGCCCATTTCAAGTGGTTCCAAAACTGTACTGTTGATGAACAGACAGGAGAGTCAAGATAGAAAGCACAAGCCAATCTCAATTCAATTTTTATAAAAACGAAACACGTACACTAACAAGGGAAAATTTTAAGTGACTAGAACTCTCTCTCAGGTCATACTTGGAACACTGAGGCACAAGACTCATTTTCAACAAGAGAATGAGAATAAAGTTGTTGTGTAAAAGTGAATAGTAAAAATATCTATCAGCCTTAACCCACAAATAGGAATGAAGACATGAAGATGTCCAAGTTTAAGAATAAATCTTTCCTTTCAAACCAGGAATTTGACATGAAGTCTCAACTTTCAGTCATTTATTTTTCTGTGCAGACTTCAGAGGAACTCTGAATCCTGATGCATCTTAATTAATCTGCACATTGCCCTCAGAAACCACTAAGAACTGTATGGGGTCACGTATACTTAAGATACAAAGGGCTATGAATAAAGCACTGAACATCTTCAATCCTCTTAATGCCCAAAAGAGATACCAAGTTCCCATTAAGTCTGGTCTCTCACAATCTTTAACCTGAGTCAAGACAATACACAACCACATTAACATCTTACTTACTCAACAAGGTCATGGATAAAAAGACTATTCTCTTTGGCAGGACAGACTTCCTACTGGATTAACAGATTCCACAGATTATTAATATATGAATGGATTAAATGAACACAAATTAGGCAGTGCAAAGGAAAGAACAGGAACGCATTATCAGGAAAACCCGTGTACTGGCAGAGTGAAAGAAAAGGGATAGCAGGACCACTTCCTTCCAGAACACGAAGACTGGGAACTGAGATGAGACTGTCTAGTGAAGCTTCACCTTCAGAAGCAACAGCATTAGACAAATGACACACAGCTTGGAACAAAGTCGACTCAGGTTACCAATGTTCCTCCCTAAAACACTGTTAAAAGGAGGCTCTGCAGACAGACACAGAAATGTGTTTTTAATTACAGATGACTACCTAAAAATCCTGAGCTATTACTTATGCACTGGTGACATAAAGATCCAACCGTATAAAAGTTATGGTTAAAAATTTCAAACAAATGCATGGTTCAGTACGAATAGTTGTAAAACACAGGATGGCAACTTGAGTAAAAGCTCAAAATTTGAAGAACTACATATTTTAATTTTGTCATAACCTGACCACAAGTAACACCTCTGCAATGGAAGCTTTTCTTAGTATAGTACCATTAATCCCACCTAACAATGCCCATCAGTCTTCAAAGAAGTTGCTTTCTAACAAAATAAAGAAGGAATCTTACAAATACTAACAAAGATTTTTTTTTTTGTATGTCCTGTTGGCACTTTCACAATCTCAAAAAACACTGGCTGATAGTAATATCCATTATGGATTCACTGAGTAGAGACTGGAAAGTCTCCAAGTACGGAGGCTCCAAAACCCCACTAGAGACAACCTGCTCCACATGCTCAACCTCTCAAACTGCAGTTTATGATTGCTGCCATCTGGTGCTACTGAGAAGAGCTGGGATTCAATAGTCTCTGAAACTCCCAGTTTGCTGGGGGCTGCCATTAGCGATGTTCTCAGCCTCCTGTGCACCACAGTGAAGGAGCCCAGCTCCCTCAAATGCTCCCTGGAGGCCATCTGCCCTAGGCCACTGACCATCCTCACCTCATCCTTTTGGACCCTCTCCAGTTTCTCCAAGCCTTTTTAACCTGGAGTGCAGGGGGCAAAACTGAGCACAGAGTTCCCGGTGGGGCCTCACCAGTGTCAAAGGGAGGGTAACAGTGTCCCTCTTTGCCATTCTGATCCAGAATAAGGCTTATACAATCAGACCCTAGACGAGTAACTTTCATAAATGTAAACAGTTCTTTCTCTTTGGCAGTAAAGTGTGGTTTTTCCTCCAACTCAAACACTTCCTCCAGCTTTTCAGTATCCTTTCCTAACCACTGATACCAAAATGCAGTGGTGCCTAACACAAAGCCCTTCTATTCCATATTGTCCTGCTTACACAATAAATTATTACTTCTCTTGCCAGTGCGCAACATTAACAGACCATCTTATGATGCTTTTCTGTCATACCACTCAACACGCAGATTCACTGCAGGAACAAAGGTGCATGTTCTGAACAGTTTATCCTGCACAGTCAAATGAAAATTCATATTAATACACATGGTTTACACAGATTAATGTCAATAAAAAGAATCCAGATCATTCCATCTTGTTCTCCCTCACCTATTTCAACATTTATGTTGAAGGCAGTTAAGAACAATGATTAAAGTTTAGCCTTTAAGTTGCTAGCAGAAAAAAAGAGTGAAAAGCACCAAGTACAGAATCTTGCTAGAAGCATAAGGTCAGTTCTACAATTCCTACTGACAGCCATCACACTATCACCCAGTAGTGTGCATGCTAGGATTCACAGGTATATGTCAAGCCATACAAAACTCTGGCAATCTAAGTATATTAGATTTATCAAACAAGCTTTTCATTTTGAAGAATGTCAATGAAGCTTAATTCCTGTTATCATAATATAGATAGGAATATACAATTTTAACTATTTTCTATTGAAGAGTAAAATAGACTTTCCTTTATTTTCTCCACTAATTTTGTTATTTCAAGAGCTTATCTTTCTAGTTTTTACACAGGGCATAGCTTTCAGTTCCCATGTACCCTAAAAATTCCTTGCTACTCCAATGATAAATTTTTTAATCTTTAGTACAAGCTAGTGACTACCTTAAATTACCAGTGGAGTGGAAAGTATTTTAGCATTAATTCTGCATTATCATGATGCCTTCCAATTTCTATTACATTAGAAGTTAGAAGAAATTCAAAATGTTTAAGACATTAGAAATCTATCCCTTGGCCCTGCCACCTATACTTCCTCATCCACTAGCTTTATCTACTCTTATATTTAACCTTGTTTTTCATATTCAATTTTGGAAAAAAACAAACAAACAAACTCACTCAAAAATGTAGTTTTTCTTCACTTACTAAATTTACCCCTTTCAAACCCAAAGGTAGAGACATTAATGAATAGCTTACCACCTTGACTACATACACCATGACTTAATAACCCATTATTGGCTCTGACACAAAGATATCAACTTCTACTGCAAAGTAATGAAGAACAAGAATGAAAAGGTCATTCTCACATTAGGCATTCTAAATTCAAGCTTAACTTAAAAAAAAAAAAGTAACTTTTCTATTATTGGCGCCTTAGGGGCCTTAGCATATCATGTAACTCAGTAACATGGTATGCTTAAGATGCAAGTGTACTCTTTGATTCTTATAAATTCACTGCTGGCACTCCTCATTGGGTTTTGGGTTTTTTTTTTCCCAGACACTGGGTTTTACTACATATTCAGGAACCTCAAGTAGGACAGGAAAGTTATTTCACACCTAGTAGAGCAATCTGCTTAGTTCAGAAGTTTGAAAGCACAGCTTGAATATAAAACATAACTCCACAAAGCAGTAATCAAACTGAAACTTCTTTTCTCTGATAATTAATAAAAGCATCACATAACCTAAATATAACTTACGAATATGCTTCTGACTACCTTAGTCCACAAATCCAGAGACAGAAATGTTGGGATTTAAAATTGCCTAGCCTCTCCAATTAAGCATAAAAGTTTGAAAAAACAAAATGTATTCAATTCGAGGATCATGATAGTTTGATGAAGCCACAGTTAACATTGCAAAAATGTTAAATGGAAAATCCCATATCCAGGCCTGAAGATCACTTGCTTCACATGTTACAGCAACAAGAAACAAAGCCAGGAGAGGTAGATGAAGAATTCTTCCAACACTCAAAGAGCATGCACGTGAATTCTGAGAGTACCCACATTAAGGTTGTAAAAGTAGTGGAAGTCCTTAGACGAACTTAAGAAATCTCCTTGTAAAAGATGAAGATAAGCATTCCTCCTGGTTTGGAGGGATAAATAACAAAATGGAAATAGCTAGAACACATATATTCCAACACCTCTAATGACTGAAATAGATTTAAAGAAGAACCTTATCTTAGTTGAAACGAAGTCAAGAATAGCACAGTCCTCATATGACAATCAAACTGAAGCTTGGTTCTATTAACTTTTTCCTTCATCATTTGCAGCTTCCCCCAATATTAACACTGCTTAAATATTCTTAGCAGTGATTGCCATCTAGGATAATATATACAGAAATTTCATGTCACAGTGAAGTACATTCTGAGACAGAGAAACATAAAATTAAATTAGGAGGTCTCTAGGCTGTGAATTCAACCAAAGAATGAAACCATAATTACAATCTCTATCATGTACCATTATCTTCTTCAAAAAAAGACAAACATAGGTGGACACAAAGAAAGAGAACTATACTTAAAGAGCAGGTAAGAACACACAATGGGGCTGGAAACTTTAACTGAATGAAAAAGCATCCATCAATCTCCTTTCACCTTTCCCATTCCAGAAAGAAAAATGAAATTGATTACGTGATAAGATGAAAAACAAAACCACCACAAATCTACCAAGCTCTCTCCCACTAGAGATCAAGACACAAAACATTAGCCCTTCATTGCATATCAATTTTGATAAGCAACGTCTCCCAAAAATTTCATGAACCTTAAGAAATTGTTCCAGGGTAATTCAAAGTAAAATTTCATTGCCTAGATACAGGAACAGAAGTTATTTTACATTTTAGGTACCACAGACAGTGCTAAAGTTCCCTAGAGCTACTAAGAAAAATGAAAACGAATGCTTCAGTAATGTAGCTCTTCTACTGTACACCAGCATAATTATTACATGGTCTTTGATCTGACTAGAGACTTTGGATTTTATCACTTCATTCTGAGTTTCATTTTATGAATAACATCCCTCTCTCACAAATCAAGTAACTTATCCATGCCCCATACTGACCACAAGTCTCCTTCCATACATCTCAAACAAGGCCTTATTCTGGGAAAGCCCTTCCTCCTTAAGGTTGCGGTTGTCTAGCACTAATGAGGTGAATTTCACAGTTTCTGTCTTTAGATAAATTATATAAGAGCAACAGTAGTAATTAAACCTCAACAGTAGTAATTAAACCTTACCTTCATCTTTATATTTTATTGTGACTTCATCATTGCTCAGAAGTTTTCCTCTAAAAACTCTTTGCATCATTAGCACCAATTCATCATAGGTGATATCTTCATTATGAATAGGAATTCTCCTAATATCTTCCCCGAGTTGAGCTTTGATGATCAGCTTCCCACTTAAGTCCAGCTGTCCATTCATGGTGGATTCCTTATCACCTGCAGACCTGTTAACGACACCACATTAAAAACATTTTAGAAAGCTAAACTCTTAGTTATTTACATCCATCTGATGACAGTTCTGAAGATTTCCATCTTTGGAACACTTTACTCTTAGGAAGCTCTCCAGAGAGCCTCTCTCAGACACATTCTATGATGCACTACTTACTCAAATAACAAACTGCACAATACACTAACTGAGCTCACTGGCAAAGGAGAACTCTGTAAGACCAGACACTTCAAATCAATAGTTGTAGTAATTCCCAGTGCTCAGAATTTAAAAGTAAAGATTTTTTTTAAAAGTCAGACAGCTCTTAAGTATGTGTGACATTTAGAAATTTCAAACTTTTTTTTTTAAGATAGCAGCTGTGAACTGTCATGGAGGACAAGCTATAAAATAATATTCCCTAGGATTTACTTTTGAGATACCTGTATACATCTCTCTCGGGGAAAGTGAAATTGTAGTGAATGCTCTCAACCTTACATTATATTGGATACACCACATCCCATAACTGTGAGAACCAGCAAAGGGCTTTTCTTTTTCCATTCAAGAAAAGACTGTCTGAACAAAATATCTTATTTCAAACATTATAAGTGGTAAGGTGGTTTTATTAAGGGCATCAAGTTGAATCATGCATTATTCCATAAACAAATGAACAAATAAACAAAGAGTTGAACATTGGTTTTATTATACAAATGATTAGAACACATTGAGGGTTCCTCTCCAGAAAGTAAGATAAAAAAAAAAAAAAAGGAAAAATTTTCTAAATTTTGACTGAGATGTTTTAACCAAGATTTTAGATTTTTAAAAGCTGCTCAATAGACCACACATTAGCTACTCATTAGGTTCAGAGTCACAGTACATGGTCAGAACAATCAGTTACTCTCACTGCTTTAAGAGAGGTGGAAAACCCCAACTTAAAAGGAAGTGCAGCAAAGCTATCCTGTGTCCAAGCAGCACATACGTCATAGTTATATCATTAACACTTTACATAAGACAATTCAAAAATTATAAGGCATCTCTCTTTTTAAAAAACACAAATGCCTTATTTTTAAAAGAAAATCAGAAATTACAGAGAAGTTAGTGAGCAGTGGAATGAAAAAAAAAAAGTCTAGATAGCTAGTCAAACGGCCCCTTTTTTCTTCACTGTTTTGGACAGAGCCAAAACAATAGATCTGGAATGAGGAGCAATTAAAGAAGCAGTTATCTTCACATCTGAAGTACAAATACTGGGGATCTTAAAAAGCAGGAAGCTCTACACATCAAAATTGACATTTCCAAAGCACATGCAGGCAAGCATGCTGTTGGTTCTCTTGTGCAAAAAGAATTCATGGTAGAGATGTGCCGTTACTTCTCCCTCACTTCTAAGGATGTTATAACACAGTGCTTTATAAGAAAACTGAATTTTGCTTTGGTCAGTCTATTTTTAAAGTACCACATTGAAAATTACTTCTCTCCTCCCAGAGAAAAAAAAGACACTCAGTTAAAGCCTTTAATACATCGTACCTTAATGCACCTATATATATTGAACTGTACTGTTTCAATGGCAATGTTTTGCATTAAAAAGATGTGGTACGATGCTATCTCTAGACTGCAAAACAATTTCTGGTTTTTTTGGTAGTTGACTTAATATAAAGCAAACATTTCATGCAAATCCCTTTGTTCAGCCCAATGACATCCAAAAAAAAAAAAAACCCAAAACAAACAAACAAAAAAAAACCCCAAGCAACTACTGAACAAAACTCATTCTCCTAATCAGACATAACAGGAGGCAGGTGGATACAGTCTAATTGCAGAGAAAAACGACCTGCAATTAACACAGCCAGGTTGCTGCTGAGACACTATGATGAAACAGTGAAGTTTATAATATGGTTAAATATGGTTAATGCTCACTAATGCATTCTTAGAGTTTTGCAACATAGTAGTCTCAATTGCAGGCACATCAACTCAGTCTAATAAACACTTTAAGTTTGTTGTAAAAGCATAGGTTTTTGATTGTTTGATTTAATTTAAAGTATTAAAAAAATAAAATAACATCCATTCACGGGTTTTTTTTTCACCTCCTTTCCAAAACCAGACATTTATCATTACCTTGTCTGTCTTACTGATGCTGTGTTACTGGACAGATTTCCCACCTTACTTCGGCACAGAATTAGGATAAGCCGCCATGCACTATCAGTGGCAGAAAACAGGAAGCTGCATCAGAAAAAAAAAAACAGGACATACTTCTTTATGGTCACAGTTCCTTAGAATTATACATTTCACATCAATCTTTCACTTTAGAACATCTTAAATACACTCAACAAAAATAAAGTCACTGTTTCATCCATAATGTAACAATCAGATCTATACTTTTGAGTATCAGAGAGTTTAAAGTTCAACTAAAACAGGTCTTGAATAGGAGTATTAATTTCATAATGTAAGTTTATTTTTTCTCAATTTTTTAACTGCATGTAGGAATTCCTAACAGTAATATGTTTCCTTCCAGGACAATGATATTCCCCAACAGTCTCAAAATATTTATTTGTATGCCCTCCATCTTGAAATCCCAAGTTAAGTTAAAGAAAATAAACTTTGATAGATTAAGCAGTATAAAAACCTAGAAGCCTATTATTTAGCTCAAGGCTGAAGCTTCTGTGGCACTACGTACTGTGTCTTCAAGGACAGACTGCACAGCATTAGGGCAGACTACCAAGAGGCAAGGAGTAGTAATGTCACTTCACCACAGGAAGAGCCAACAAAGTGGACAAGAACAAAGAAATGCAGTCAGAAATACACAACCACCTAAAAATATGATCTGCCCTCAAGTCAGCTTAAGATTGTGTTTTCTTCTGCTGGGAAGTCTATGTGACAAGCTGGCTGAGTTTTTTGCAGTCCACCTGTTTATTACACAAGTGCTTCATGCCCAGAGCCAAGAGACAATGGTTTAGCATACTGCCTAGTCCAATGGAGAACACAACTGTGCTCCTTCCTCCCACCCAACGGGCACACCCAACTCGGCACTCTTCTCCTTGTCTCTCTCTCCATTACACGTGGTGAATCACAAACATCCATGACCTGATTATTTGCTGCTAACCGAGAGAAAAAGCAAGTTCCTCTCATCCACATGAAACTGAGTTTCCCAGCTCTCCTCTTTCAACACAACTGGAAGTAAACTGGAATGGACATGCATGAGACATACAGAACAGAAGCAGAGAGCAAGCAAACCCTAGAGAACAGACAAAGCCCCTCTTCTGTTGTCATATGCTGGCAGCTGCTCCCCTCATCCTTGGTCTGAAACATTCACCTTTAAAAAGGGCTGTACTCACTCCTGAGAGAGGGAGGGTAAAACTATTGTGACATACTAGGCAGATGAACAGGAAGAGACTACTTTTCTGATCCCCTGCTCACATGTCATGAAATAAGTAATAAATAAAGATGTCACTTCCACCCCAATCTTGCTACAGCTTCAGGTAAAATTTACTGCAATGGACAATTAAGGGATACAGACAATGTATCTAAGAGCAGTTTAACTTAAGAGTGTTCATTTAGCTACCATCTCATTTGCTTACACATGACAGCTAGGCATTGGTTTTACTTCTTTAGCGTGGCAATATAAATTAATTAAAAACTGGTAACAGTAAGAATCAAACCTCATCTGTAATTCCTAAAGATACACATTTTGGTGGACACACCTGAGCTTCTGTGGCATTTCAACAGACCGAATGCATCATTTGTATCTTTGTGCAAGGAAACCAGCTACTGTAATGTACTTACAGAACTATAATCTTTACCAACATTACTCACAGAAATTCACTGTCTGTCTATCAATGATTACAAAAAGGTAACAGAAAAGCATTTAAATGCACTTTTTTTGGTCCAACTATTCTCCATTCTGAAGGCGTCCAGGTTTTAAGAGACAGAGTTTAAACATGCAATTGCTACCAATTGTTACAGAAAACTATGTGAAATGTTCTAATTATTGAATTACAAACATCTAAGCTTTTCTTTCCTCACTGTGACATAGCTGAATGGGTGGCTCCCTTGAAAGAGTTGTTCAGAGAAGACATCCAGAATGCACATTAATGAGCTTTTTAACAGAACCAATCAAAGCGTCTACTTTCTTGAGGGGGAGAAAAAAAAAATAAAAACCCATTAACATCTTCCTGCTTAAGAACGACTATTTTTCATAAGAATCACACTGACATCTTCTATCCTTCCCAGAGTACCACATGCATTTTGGAGGTACAGACTTTTTCCTCTCCTCTTGGCTCACTTTCTATTCACATCATGCACCAATCTAAGCGGGGCATGTGGATAGTGACTGTGCAATCTACGTCAATCACATCAGGATCTCTTCTAAAGTCATAATGTTTAATGTCATAACCATTTTTAATTTCCATACCCTCTTTGCATTGCAGCAGAAAAAAATAAGCCTTGCCTATACAAGGGAAGAATAGGCATTCCCACTTCATTTTTTCTCTGTCAAAACAGAGACAAGGAACAAGCATACTGAAACAGGGGCAAGCAGCACTGCCTCCCAAACCCCATTCGACGGAGTCACGAGAGTTTTCCCAAGATAACTGGGGGGTGGAGGGGGCGAGCAAAAAGGAGAAGAGTTCTTTTCGTTCTTCTCCAGTTCCGATAAGGGTAGGCCCGACCCAACGGGGAGCAGAAATTAGAGCCATTCCCTGCCGCGAAATGAGCAGTCAGCAGTTCCTCCGGCTCCCAAGGTGAAAGAAGCTTGGTGAGCAAGGGAACATCCCTCTTGGGAGGGAGGGAGAGAAGGAGGGAGGGAGGGGAGGCCTCTGCTCGCCCTCGGCCCCGACTCCCCAGTTCGCAGAGGCCGGGGGCCGGTTTCAGCCTCCCTCCGGCGCGGCCTAAGGGGGAAGCATGGGGCCTCCCGGCCGCTCTGCCAAGGGCCGCATCGCCCCGGGAATCGAAGGGGAGGGGTGCTCACCCCCAGCCCGCAACCACCCCTCCCGCCGCCCTCACACACGCGGCAACGGCTCCCCCCGGGAGCAGCGCGGGGAGAGGGAGGCGAGCATCCCCGCTCTCTTACTCTGGCTTCTCTGCGGTCCCGCCGGTGGAGGCCCCCGCCCCGTTCGAGCCCGGGCACGGCCGCCGCCGCCCGTACGTGGCAGGGGAGAGAGGGGGCTGGAGCAACGGCTGCAACTGCCGGGCCTGCGCAAGCCGCCCGCATGCGCAATCCAGCGGCCAGCGCTGCAGCGCGCATGCTCCGCCGGGGGCCCCGCCTCCCTCCATAGCGTCGACGCATCGAGCGGAGCCGCCCCGCGCTCGCGGAGCTGTGGCAGCGTGAGCCGCGGCCGTTGGCAGGTGTTGGGGCGAGCGTGGCGCCGCGTTAGCGCCGTGGCGCGGCCTGGCCCGGCCCGGCCCAGCCCAGTGGTGGTCACCTCAGTCTTTTCTCCCACCCCAGAAGGGGTGGGGTTTACGCGGTGTTTACAAAGTGGCCAGGCTGCCGGGCAAAACGTTTCAAACTCGTCCCAGAACACACAAGCAGGTCATCTTGCAAGCTTGCATCTGCAAAGCTTGCAGCCCAGAAAGCCAACGGCATCCTGGGCTGAATTGAAAGGAGCATGGCCAGCAGGTCGAGGGGGGTGATTCCGCCCCTCAACTCTGCTCTCATGAGACCCCATCTGGAGTACTGTGTCCAGCTCTGGAGCCCCCAACATAAGAAGGACATGGACCTGTTGGAGAGGGTCCAGAGGAGGGCCACGAAGATGATCAGAGCTGGAGCAGCTCTACTATGAGGACAGGCTGAGAGAGTTGGGGCTGTTCAGCCTGGAGAAGAGAAGGCTGCAGGGAGACCTTGTAGCAGCCTTCCCGTACCTGGAAGGGGTACAGGAAGGCTGCTATAAAAGTTACTCCCCATCTTATAAGAAATAAGGGGAGAAACTTTTTAGCAGGACCTATTGCAATAGGACAAGGGGTAATGGTTTTAAAGTAAAATAAGGTAGGTTTAAATTAGACATAATGAAGACATTTTTTACGATGAGGGTGGTGAAACACTGGCACAGGTTGCCCAGAGAGGTGGTGGATGCCCCATCCCTGGAAACATTCAAGGCCAGGTTGGATGGGGCTCTGAGCAACCTGATCTAGTGGGGGATGTCCCTACTCCTTGCAGGGGGGTTGGACTAGATGAGCTTTAAAAGTCCCTTCCAACCCAAAACATTCCATGGGTCTATGATCTGTCTTACATGTACCCCTGAGGTAAGAGTAACACCCCTTCTCCTGGCCCTCAGGTGGCACATCCAGCAAGAGCCAAAACATGGGAAACATGGCTGAAACAACAGTTAATGATGGTTCAGAGACAGAGCACCATAACAGAGGATTTGTTTCAAAACACAGGCGTTGGGATGAAAAATCGGCCCTAAAATTCCCCCAGACTTGTCAGACGCCATCACCCTCACACAGAGAGCCTGTTCGTCCTCAAAGAGTCATTTCCGTAACAAGACTATCCTGCCAGGCAGTCACTGCTAACCTTGTACACCTAAGAAAAACATGAATCTGAAGCCAATTCCCTGAGTTTTCTCTGCTGAAGTTGCAGGAATGGACTGCTGAGGGTGCCTCTGACAGAGCTGCTGGAACTGGACCTTCTGTTACTCTAGGGTATCTGAGATTTCTGCTGCCTTTCTTAATTTTTAACTGAAGCTACACATATGACAGAAGTACCTATGCAGAGCTAGCTAAAGGACAACTGTAGTTAGTTATTTCCTGGAGTTAGAGATGCCTCTGAAAATACACCTTTTTCATTAGTGTCTTGAAAAGCAAGTCTTCCAAACGATGATTCGTGCTGGGACAAGAAAAAAGTCATAGGAGTTTGATGGGATTTTTTGTCTTTGCTTAGAGCTTTGTCTCTGCTTAGACAGGTGGAATAACAAGTCAAAATAGCAACAAGCAGGTGTTATTCACACTGAAATGGAGGTGGAAATAAAGCTGAATATGATACATCTTTTAAATTCTAAATCTTTTGAGGAGGGGTGTGGTTCAGGAGGCTTCTTTGATAGGTATTAGAAAATATTTAGAAATAATTTGGGCATTTTCAATGCAAAAAAGAAAAAATCATCTCTTCCCTTTTAAAAATACAGGAAAGAGATCTGGAAAATAGGACTTTTCCATCCATTACACACATAAACTCTGCCTCTCATATTTCATACCTTTGTACTGATGATTCAGTCCTCCTCTAATCCATTTCTTTATCGAAGCAGTGTTTCCAAAGTGCTAACAAGAAGAAACTTCATGATCCTTAAAGGCCACATATCACAAAGCATACCAAAGTTCACTACGTTATTAAGATCAATATATTCCACGTGTAGATAAGAGCTGAACTATTGTTCCTATAACAATTAAGCATATAACCTGAAAAATATGATTTTGCTTTTTTCCATTTTTGAAATTAGGATTCCCCCCTAATTTTCTTGGATTTTCTATGCTGAAAATGTTTTGTGTTAGATGAGATGTGCTCAGTGTTGGCTATAGCAGCATTTTATTAACATCTGAAATACTTAGATTCAGGGTGTTTAATTTAATTAGTAAACAGTCAGCACTTTTCCAATTCTGTACTAGAAGTTCTTCTTGCGTCTTTTGCTTGTTTTTTGAAATAATGGAGGCAATATTTAAAAAAAAAAAAAGCTGTGTTCAAAATTAAATGGGATATGTTTTAGAGGATATTTTTGTTTGTGGGGAAAAAATACTGAAGATAAGATAGAAAATATTGTCACTCATTTAAGGAGCCACCTTACTCTAGATATGTTTTACAACACAATCAAATGTCATTATTCCTAAACTGCACTGTAATTTCTAAAATACTCTTTCTTCAGTTAAATTGAAGGAATTTACAAAGGCAGGTATTATAAATTTGATGTACAAATAAAAAATGGTTGCCATAGAAACATAAATTTCTATTAAAAAAAATAATTAACTTTCCTAGATGACTTTTAGTGACTTTCTCTGCCTTTTCTGGAGCAGTGGTGATGAACTTCAGCCTTATATCTGATATGGCTGCCCTTTTTGGAGGCTTACCAATGCTACAGGAAATTTATTTTCTACTTCTTAGAGAGAGCATGGATTTCTAAGACATGGAGAACTTTCCAAATCTGCTGAAACGTTTCTATGAAGACATTCAGAAAGTCTCATGTGTGATGTCCAGTGTATTCAGAGATGCTATCCCTGAATGTTCAGCCATCCCATTTACTCATGCCCGTTAACTTATTTGGAGCAGCTTGGAAGTTTTCAAAACACACCACATTCGTTTTCAGAAGAAAATAAAATGGGAGGTAAATCTGACCACACTTTTTAAACCAGATCATTTAAAATTCAACATGCTGTTCTTATTTTATTAAAACCAGAGATGGCAAAACATAACAAACCTATTTGTTCAGAGAACAGAATAAAGAAATAACAATTTTTTAAATTACCCATCTAAATTTCTCAGGCTTTTTTCTCACATAGGAGAGAATGGGACGAGTCAGTCTAACTATTCCCATTCGCTAGACACGAACCCACTACATTGGGCCTTACCACTTTGCTCAGAGCCACAAAGTGGGAGAGCTGCTTGCACTTCGCACACCGGTTGTGCTGAAGCCACCGTGCACTCCCTTCTGTCAAGGTACGCTCCGCTTCCCTTACTCCTCACTTCAGCATCCAGAAACTCTTCTCTCTTTGACATTACTTTCAACATTTTTGTACGGAATAATATTAATAAAAGGTGGATGAAGAAGGAGGAGAGTTTATGTTTACTTACAGCCTAAGTTTAGAAACCAAACTCAATGCCTAGGTCAAGGTCCCCATAAGCCAAAGGACAGAGAGGCAGAGAGAAAGGTGCAGCCCAAACTCAGTTCAGAGCAGGGTGCTCGCTGAAGCGCTCCAGCTGCTATTCTGGCAACATCCATCCACCTCTGAAAGCAAACATACTTCCTATCACAGGCTAATGCTGGGGGTGATATCAATAGGACCTATGTTACATATTTATAAATAATTTATTTCCTAGGCTGTTTCTTCAAGGATCTAACTTTTTTTTCTCCTATGAAAACAGATCATTGTGAGATACAAATTTACTTCTGTAAAGACCAAGCCAACATATTACAGAAGGAGTAAGTAGAATTTGGACCCAGAGCCAAGGAGAACTGTGCTGTTTGTTGATTTACTTTTTGTTTTCTAATTAAATTTAAGTTGTTCTTACAAAAGGGAGAGGAGAACTACAGTGCATAGGCTAGGTAAACATGTTCAATAACCTGAAAAACAAGAAAGGCATAAAAAGAGCAACTTCTATACATCTGTACTGTAATATAAAACTATAATAATCTCAACTCCTTTCAAAGACCTTCCTCAGGGGCATGCAGTGCAAGTAGTATCAAGAGGCTCTAGCAGTGCATTGCTGCAATTACACAGCCTTGCTAGCATGTGCTCCCACTTTTGACTTCTGGTGGTCTTGGCTGATGATCTCTTTAGAGCTACGTGCAGTTGGAGTAGTAAATGCGTCATTCAAGTCATTCAAAATACTTGTGAGATCGACATAAAACAAACCATGAAAAATGCAGGATTGTATTTCACGTATTTACAAGTTTCTAGCTCGAGTCAGGGAAGGTAGACAAGGAAATATTCTCTGAAAAAGTCTGTGTTGATCTGAAAGTTTCCTGTGAATGTTTTGCAGACTGTGATTTTGAAATGTAGTAAGTTTTTGAATGCAGATATAGAGGCACCTCTGGCACCTGGAAAATAGGAAACACTTCAGAAACTTTTTTCTTGAAGATTGGTGATCTGAAAGTGTACAGAATACAAATCTGAAGTCCCTGTAGAGTAAATGGAAGTGCAGGGTTAATATTTTGCTGATAAAACCACAAAAGATTAGTCAGTATTATTTGACTTGAAAAACAATCGCAACACAATTTTCAGTAACCACTAACAGTGATATTAATACCTTGAAATACAAGAAGTACTTTCAACAGGAAAATTATTCTGTGTAACTATGGATTTGCAACTATATCACCTCTTTTGCACATTGTAATGGATTCTGGCATGTCTCAGGATCGTATTGTTACCCTCTGATGGATAGGATGAAGGTAAGACCTGCTTGAGCATGCCATTTGGCTGGTGTGCCCTATTGGCACTCCAAGCAGACACACATGGAGAGAAGCGGGACTTCAAAACTTCTATACCTGTTCTTCTAAAGTCTCATTTCAGGGATTAACCAGGACTATCCGGGATTTAAAAAAAAATAATTAAAAGGGCTTACGGTTTGAAATAGATGTATCTTTGCTCCCTGTTCATTATTTCAGTTTTAAATCACGGGTTTGATCCATCCATCAGTTTAGTAATAATGACTTCAGAACTTTTTGCATAGAGAGTTTGCAGATCTGATCCCCACTGGTGTACAGGCCTTCACTTCCCAGTAGGTCAAACTGATAGTAAACAACTTAATATTTGGAGGTGGGGGGATTTTCACATATTTCCAGTTATCTGTTTTGTAGAAAATATTCAGTGGTGTGATAATGAAGTATCCATTAGTCCAAATACTTCATATGCCCTATATGAATATAAATCCAATAATCCAGCAGGGCTATGGGGGGAAAAGAGCGGGGCGCTTCCCTGTAGGCTTTTATCCAGGATCATTGTGAAAGGTCTCCAGCCATGAAGCTCTAGTTATTTCCCTGGGATTTTTTCCCACAGCTGATGCAGAAGTTTTTTCCTGATACTCATTCTGAGTATAATTTTATATATGATTGGGTAAAAGAGAAGCCACTCAAACAGGAAGGTCTTTTTAGTGGTGACCTTGAAATAAAATCCCACATTGATTTGCATAATGGGAAGAGTTTTGTGAGTGACAGACCAGAAGCATAGCATCCCTTTCTGAACAAAAATTCTGAATCCCTATAACTGTTTTCCAACAACTTCCCAGGATATACCAAGCTATAGAACAAATAAACCAAACATATTTTTTTTTCATTACCTCAATTATTAGTCTCAGATTTGCTGAATACTTTACCTGGGTAGCGTTCAAAATGCAGAACAGATAGCTGAAAACAGTATGTGTTTCTTCATGACTTATTAACATGAGGTAGCCTATTGTCCAGGTGATTCCAAGCACTACCACTATAGAGATAGTGGCAATCACCTTTTTCATAAATGAATCCTTTTTATGCCTAGAAATACACATAAAATGTTATTAAATCTTTCTCTATACCATTTACTGTCTTTCTGAGCTTTAAACTTTGTATTTATTCAGGGCTATATTGCAAAGATGTGTTATTCAGGTGAGTTGAGAACATACACCTCCCTACAGTTGTTTGAAGTATCCAGAAAAATCCAGAAAAAAAAAAAAACCTAACTAAGTTTATCAGAATAATCTGTGTTTGGAGTATGTAGTTTGGATGTATCTTTATTTAACAAAAAAGTGAGGTTTGCCAAGGCAACAAGAAGCCTTGAAAATTAGCATGTTAGCTATCATAAGCTTTTTAGAATGCTTATAAATTCAATGCAAATGTGCTTAATTTTCAATATAAGAATAAGCTGCCAGTGACATTTGGATATCCATTTTCCATTAAGCCTGAGGGGAGTCAGAGATAAGGTATTTTGTTTGCTCCAACTGTGAAAATTGTACATAAAAGGAATGAAGAAATGGTACAAAGTTTTGTTGAATGTATCAGTCTGTGGGATTAATAAAACTTAAAGCAATTCCCTTTTAAATAATACAATGTACACTGCCGAGCTTGTGGCACACGGCCTGTGTCAATACATGGAGTGTTGATGTAAAACTGAGCAAGTAAATCTGCTTCAAAATTGCTAGAGAACTGGCCTGATGGTCAAATGTACTGAGAAATTAATAGTTCTCATTTGGCTGGACACACCTCTATTCTCGCTTATACGGAATTGAATCGGGGAGAACCTTCATTGAAGTCAAGTCGAGTGACACTGCAACCAAAAAAAAAGGTGGGCAAAAGCCTAGAATTGCTATACACTTGAACAAAGTCTGACCCATTGCAACAATGGAATTAATTTTCTTACTGCTTTAAGTATACATTTCTTTAAAAGAAACAATTTTGTAAAAAATCTGAGTTTCTGACAAGGAAGTCTGAGCTACTGACAAGAGACCGAGGAATACATTTGCTGAAAGATCTGAGGAGTCCTCTGCAATCTCACCTTGTCAAATTCTCGTTCTTCTTCCATATCACAGAGATACTGATCTTGATGAAGATGATGATGTTGAATAGGAGTATGAGTGCTACTGGCAAGAGGAATGACCACAACATGGGTTTTTGCACACTGAAATTCTGATTTTGATCCAGGGCTGCAAGCCAGCAACTTTTAATATAAAGAGAGGCCATTTCAAAATATTTGTTAGACACATTTTTAAGAATACCAAAACAAAACGAAATAATATTCCACTTTTCATCATGAAAATCCCATAGAGCTTTCTAGGTCTTATTAACCTTTCTCCAAAAGGCAACCATTCCTTGAGAACTGAGGGCTTTCAATCCTGCCTCTCTTTCTCTAGGGAATGCAAAATGATTTATCAAACAAACTGCGTAGAGAAATACAATAAGGTGCAATTTAGCTAACCAAATAGATATCTGGCCACCATATGCAAGTTTATCTTTAGAGTATATATTATAAAGAGTAATTGGTGAGACCTAATGGACAAAGTTCAGAATGAGAACAGGGGCAACTTCAGGAGGATGGGATTATCCTGCAATAAACTTTACCTCTTTTTTTTCATTCCCAAATAATCTCAAGTTAGAAGTCAACACTCCCTAAATGCATATCACAAGATGGCCACCATGTGGAAGGAGGTTTGTGTTTACGTTTCCAAAGCAAGTCTACCTTTGCTCTGTATCATCCCCTGTCACCAAGGTACATGGTAAGCCTGATAGCCTGCTTTGGTATGCAGGCACTCAGGTGAATGCAGATACAAAAAACATAGGGTAAATAGGGATATGGTTATATTGGCCAGGAAGATTTTAAATAAATAGGGCGATTAAGTTTAGGTACTGAAGTGCAGTTATGCACTTAAATTAAGGTCTTGAATTTCAGTTAGGGTGAGAACATCTGCAGCCTCCATTTAAAGTCACAGGGGCTCTTGCGGGAGGATTCAAGGCAGATGTGGATCCAGTACCCTAAAGCCTTAGTGGGGAGAAACTGCAATTCCTTATAGTGAATGTTTAGCTTGACTGAAGAGTTTTGTTTTCTTCTAAGTACTTAGCTATACAAAGTAGTATACCAATGATAAATCTAAATTTGTATTAATAAGCCATCACAAAAGGTGTGGGAGAGCAAGTATTGTAATAATACATGCACTTACAATTCTTCCTGCCGGTAGTTTAAAGCTTTTCCTTCTCTGTAAGTAGCTCCAAGTGTTATTGCAACTACTACAGCAGGGATTCCTAATTAATAGGAGAGACATTAGCAATTTATTGTTTGGTTGCACAGGCCTACTTTATCTCCCTTCCACATAAATAGCTTCTTGTCTCCTAAAATCCACAGATTTTGAGAGCTCTGCTTCATCTCCCTTGTACTAAGCTAGGTGGGTTTTCTACAGCCTGGAGGAAAAGGCAGAACTGAGTGTTGTGAGCACTACTTTTCTGAAGGACAGCTCATGTCCGTGACTTGCTGATTTTTGCCATTAAAGGGCTTCAACACAGCTTCCAGAGACAACGCCAGTGGCGACAGTGTGAACTCCTTCCTGTGCTGTAGCCGACCCCCTCATCACAGCTGTGCAATCCTACCCCCTTGTTGGCAGTGGGAAAGTAATTTGAGAAAATTCTGCTCTAAGCACTATTACATTTCATACCAGCTTGATGCAGAGGGTAACTTTTGCCCTCCAACAAGCATGGCAGTCTAGGTTGTCTCCTCAATGCCTTTGCTTTGCTTCCTGTCTTCCATGTCTCTTGCCTACCTGTTGATCTGAGTTTAAGCAGCACATCTCATGGGAAGGAGCCTCCCACATGGGTTTTGCTCTGGGAAATAAATATGCCTCCTGAAGTCTGTTTCTCCTACAGCCCTAATAGAGATTTTCCGGACTGCCAACTATTTGCTGTATTCTCAAAGTAGGTCTGAAAAACAGTGAGTCAGAATCATGCTACTTAGGACGTGTGTAACTGGTGGCAGGACACAGTGAGGAACCTCATGCGGTGCCATCGTGTGAATATACATGGAGCATAGTAACGCACAGCCGGACAGCTTTCACTGAACATTTTCTGGCTTGCACATGCAGTCCAAATTCTAAAAGTTCTAGAGGAATTGCCTCTACCTCTACCCAAATGCAAAACATAATATTAAAACAATTAAGATCTAAAAGTGCTTGGTAGATGCCATCAGAAACAACACACCAGAGCTGAATGCACAATGCGGAAAAGGCAGGTATTCCTGTATGCTGTGGTTGAAGAGTTCATTGGAGGAGGCTGAGATTTTTACTTTACCTAGTGGGCATCTGTCTGCATTCTTCAGTCCTCTAACTAGTTCATTTGCAGCTTGCAGTATTGCTGATAATTGCTGTACTATATTAAGAATGTGCTCTTTACTTATTAATAAATAATATAGAACAAATAATGTAAGTCACTCTTTTCTTTTGAATGCATGCAAGGCTCTGGCTGAGGTAATGAGGAATCTCAGAGATACCTAAATGGAGAATTTGAGTCCATATATGCGATCAGTGTCTCTGAAAGATTTTTTAATTTAGTTGACAGAAACAGATTGTTGAGTGCCTTGATTACTGTGAAAATTTTTCCTGCACACAACAGACCTATGTTCTTGTGCCAGTGAACAAGCTATCGGTTTCAGTGTTGTATTAGGACAATGAAAACAAGCTCAGCTTATACCAGTACTGTGAGTAGTAACAGGCGATTATTTATTAAATCATGTTGTGCTAAACCAGAGAGATACCAATGATAATTGCTCTCTACCGATCTACTATCTTTACGACTCTCCCTGAATGTACTATGTACTGATACTTTGGTAAGAGTTGCCGTATAGATGACTTTAAATCTTACCCCATCCAATTAGAGACATGGTTATGAGGAAGTGTCCAGGCAGGGGCTTCATGGCTCTAAGCAGCAGTAAGTACAACTGTGCAGAATTGAGTGCTGTCCACATAAATGTTGCCAACAAAAAATAGTGCAGTAGGACAGCCACGGCCGTACACCAGGTGTCTGCAGGAGGGTCTACCACATCAGATGTGAGCAAGGTGTTACTGGCGGTATTGTAGGGAAAGTATTGCTGGTAGTAGCTGGTGGTATTGCTGCTGTGATTCCTGGCATTTTTGTTTTCAATTCCAGAGATGAAGATGATGTTAAATATTAGCATAGAGAAACAGAGACTCACTAACATCCACGTTATAGACGACTTTCGATTTTTCCTATTGGTAGGAATAAATTTAGGAGAAAGAAGTAAAGCAAAATAAGAAAAAAAAAATTTCGTCATTTCCATTGATATCAAAAGCAAGCTAGAGTATACAATCTTAAACAGAGAGAGAAAACAAAGCCATAACTTGTTTGCAGGATTCTACACTATCATTAATCTCAGTCAGCTTACCAAATCTGTTAGTTTTGTCTGATTTCCAATAGAACAGAGAATACTCATCACCTTTTAGACTGTGTCCTTTCCAACAGCAGTTGGGATGCATTTTCTTTTTTCCACTCTGCTCTTTTTAGAATCCTTTTCTTCGACATTAAGAGGTGAAATAGTGTAAGACAAGTGTTTCTAAACACTCCTCAAGGTACAAGACAATAATAAACCTCCACTTCAAAATGCTGTCTTATAAATGCATTTAAAAGGCAGAGTCTGGAAGTTCCTACAATCTTAAATACATTGACCTTAATGGAATTGCTCTAAAGCTCTATTAGTGCAAGCAGGATGAGAAACATGCATTCATCTACGATAGCTACAACTCTGTTGGCATGACTTTGCTCCTTGTTCATGGGAGAATGACACCATTAGTCATGGGCGCGTCCATCAAGGAAGTTTGCTGCATTGTATTTGAGCTAAGTCTCTCACAAAAAAAATGAAAAAACTGTAGCACAAGCAGTGTACATAACCTACATTGCTGTATAATCAGGATGCTTTGAAATCATCTCTTCACTACAGATATTTTATAAACTAGAAGGCAATAGAGTACAGAAGCTGTCAAGTAGGCAATGGAAAGCAGAGTAACATTTAAATAGGACAGCAAGAAGAGAACCTGAGGAACAACGTATATACTTCTACATGACGGCTAAAAATCTAAGTGATAAGACAGTAGCCTGAAATTACTTGCTTTAAATTAAAACATCAACTTAACAGGCATATTGGTAGCTGGCTAGAAGAAAAGTAACTGATTAGACATTGTAATACCAGGATAAGAGCATACAAGAAAATAAAAAGGAGGTTATACTGATGGTGGAATATCATTGTACATTTTTAAAGCCTAGTATTAAGTGAGAGTAATGAACTACGTGTAGCATGGATCAACATAGCAGTAATACGGCACTGGGTCTGTATTGTCAACTGCCTGGCCAGGGTAGCAACAGAGTTGTCAGTGGGGCAGTGGGGGACATGAAAGGCAACAGAAATGGCAGACTGCCTTTACCCCGTGTAGATGAGGCAAATGTCACTCTGGGACATTACCCAGAGATCAGATTTTTAGACGTGATGATGGGAGCCTGTGGTAAAATGATCAACCCTTGACTTGATCCTCAGTAGCACGCTCTGCCTGCTTTGTTATCTTCTAGCTGATGAGCTGCCCTGTTAAAGTAGTGGAAAGATTTTTCTTGCCAGTGGCCATGCCCAGTGTTTCCTATGAAAGGCTTGGCCTTTTGCCATACCAGGCTCTTCCATACTCTGGTATATCATTTATTTTCAAAGCTCGCATTTTTTTAACATCTATTTATTGGATTATAATCATCCAATGATTATAATGTATCCTCACATTAAAGGATTAACATCAACAGAAAGATTGAATTTTCATCTAGGTGAGAGTCATGGCTGTGAGATCTCCTGTCTTCACTTTAACCAGTAAGCCATGCTTACTTCCCAAGCTATGTTATGTGATTAGCTCTTTTTTTTAATATATATTATTTGCTGATCAATAATATTTCAATATGTTCACAACTCACTACTCTCCTTGTTTTCCTCAAAGTATATACAGAGCAAAATATTGTAATTTAGTGTAAAATACTTGCAGTTTTACATCTTCACTCTTACCTAGTGAATATTTGAAACAAAATGGTAATGACCAGACCAGCCACGGACAATCCAACACCAATGTAAGAAATATACTCCAAAGGCTTCGCATATTTGTATTTGATCTGAAAGGCCTAGAAAACAAATTGTATCAGTTATAAGATGAGAAGAGAAAAATTTCTTTCTAAAATTTGTGTTTCTAGTTGCACATAGAAACAAAAATGTTTTAGTAAAGTTATGACTGTTCCTAACCATTGCCAAAGTTTTCAGATCATGCAAAATAATTCTGGACCACAAAACTAGAGAAGCTTGTGGAGAACTCCAAAAAGAAACTTAACAATGTCAATCAAATGTTTAGCAAAATAGTAGATTAAGTTATTCATAGAAAAAATGCAAGGTCACACAGATTGGAAAAAGTAGCTTTAACTTTTCGTACTGATGTGCTTTCTGAATTTTGGCTTCTGAGTACAAGGTCTAAGGTAAGATGTTGTAAAGAACTACAAATCAAAACCGGTCTTTGTTTGTATAGAGAAAATAAAACAGCAAGTAAATATAAATGTATTCAGTGAAACAGAAAATACTGTTATCTGCAGAAATGGATGGGAATATAGTCATGCAATAAGGGCATGCATAAGATAAATACAGAAACAAGTAAATTTTACAAAAATGGAAATGCTGTTCTCTGAAGGCATAGTGGAAAGAAACTCTAAGATCCTGGCACTGCTGAAGTCAGTGACCACAGATGTGTGATTTTACCAAGGGAGTGTTCTGTTTAGAGAAGCTGGAACAAATACTGAAAGAATAACAAATGTCAGAGACAGACAGTCATTCCTAGTCCTGTAAATACCAGAGGGCAATATATAGAACGTAATCATTGCAGACTTAGTATGTATGGAGTGATTGCTTTTTATAAACGTATAAGCAAAGGAAGTAATTAACGCTAAGTACTTTGGGTTATTTACCTGGCACAAGGCAGTGCCACAGCTTGCCCAGATCCTGAGCTATTCTACTGTTTGTCTCAGGGCACTTGAGGCTTTAGACATACATTCATTTAGCAACCAGCTGCAGCAGTGGAGCACCCCAAACTCTTCCCATGCAAGAAAGGACAGCTCCTTACCATCAGGACAGCAAAATTAGTAGTGTGATTACACCTGCATCTCAAGAACTGGTCTCTTGCTTTGCCACAGCCAGCGGTGCTCCAGTCGTTGACAGTATAGTCCCAAAAGACACAGGCATGATCACGCAGCTGCAGTTGGGATGTGTTGTACTATGGATTGGGATTGCAAGGAGAAAAACAGTACAAAAACATAAGCAGATATGTACCAGCAAACGGTGTGTATTGACAATTATCCTCTGAAATATCTGAGATCTACTAAGGGATTTATGGAGTTTCCAGTAAACCTAATGAAGGATATCAACAACAGCCTAATTTGGCAGTTTGAACTTACTTTCTGCATTCTTTCTCAGTTAAGATTGCCAATGAAATTACTCATTTCCGTGAATTATTTGGGTAATTATGGTTCAGATGCACATTGATTAGGCACTGTACAGCTGCCAGATTAATTCTGCATAAGCCAAACAACAGCTTTGAGATATCAGTAACATAAAATTTCTGCCAACTGGAACTGAATCCACACTGTAACAGGAAGCAAACAACCATAAATGCCGTCAACCATCCCCTCTCCTCCTGCAGTACAGTGGTACTCGCGCACTCAAATGTCAAACTGTACGCAAGAGTTTTCGGACAATGTAGTTCTGCAAGGTACTGCAATTAGAACTGCTTTTTAATAAGCAGTGAGCAGCTTGAAGTGCAAATAAGTAGTGAAATCAACAATTCACAGTACTAGATTGTTCACTCAAAAATGAGGAATAAATGTAGGAGTAAAAAAATCAAGTTTGTTTCAGTGATTTCCTTAGAAATTACATGTGTTTCCCAGATCACTTAACTGATCCATGATGATGATTAGCGATCTATCATATGCTTGTGTTCAAGCTTCAAACCTTTGTTATATTGTGATATAGTACTCTGACTGGCTAGCTGGGGGAAATATGGCTCTGGCTGGCCAGCTAGGGTAATTGCTGTAGGGCTCCGCTTGGCCAGCTGGGGCAAGTGGTGTAGGGATCTGGCTGGCCAGCCGGGACAGGTAGCGTAGGGCTCTGCCTGGCTGGCTGGGGCAAATGGTGGGGCTCTGGTGAGTCGGCCAGGGCAAATGGGGCTCTGGCTGTCTGGGAAGCTGGGGCACATCAGGCAGGGCTCTGGCTGGCTGGCCGGCAAAAATAGTGCTCCGGCTGGCCAGCCAGGGTAAGTGGTGTAGGGCTCTGGCTGGCTGGCTTGCCAGGGCAAGTTTTATGTATAGCTCTGGCTGACAGGCCGGGGTAAGTGGGGTAGGGCTCCAGCTGGTCGACCTGCTTGCATGGCATAGGGCTCTGGCTCACATGCTGGGGCAAGGGATGTAGGGCTCTGACTGTCTGGCTGGGGGAAATAGAGGCTCTGGGGCAATTCAAGTAGGGCTGTGGCCTGGGGGAGGAAGTCAAAACAAACCTCTCAGTGATTTTGTCTGGAAACATGAGTTAACAGATAGTATAAAAAATGCACACCTCACCATTCATAGTGTCTTGGGCTATGCCAGTCATGTTGACCTTTTCTTGTTTTCAAAAATTATTATAGTCTTCTGGAAATAAAAATATTCCTCTAGGGACCTGGCATTTTTCATTCTCCCTTTAGGAGAAATCCACGCTAGGATAAATCCACTCTGGTGTACCTATAACTTCTTACGGAATATAGTTTTGGTTGCAACCGTCCTAGTTAGCAATACTGAGTCAGTAACATCAGGTGTTAAACACAGAAGTTGAATATTTTCTATGCCACATGATCTAAATACCCGTCATATTTCACTTATAATGTCACCTGTACATCCCACCAACTCTCTCAGCTACTTATTGCCAGAAATCAAAGCTGTATGCCAACAAAACCCTCTCTGCTTGTCTCTCCCTAAAGTCCTGAAGAAAGGTAGTAAGGCACGGGCAACCTCTAGTCAAACTGAACGTGACATTTCTTACGGAGGCTTACCTTGGGACTGAAGGCTATTTCAACACCACTAGTTGTCCCACCATCAATGTTGCCAGAGACAATTTGTTTTGAGAAACTACTGCGACTCTTGTAAATCCTTGACTGGAAGAGTTTGTCATTTTGATACAGTACAAAGCCAGCTCTTCCATTGTGTGATGAACCTTTGCAAAGCAAACAGAAAAGTTGGTATGGATATCAGATATCAGAGAAGCTAGTGCCTTTGAAGAAGCCTACACTATGCTGCTTCACAGATGCACTATTTACAGCAGATTTTTGTTTAGATATTTATTTAGAACCCATTTAAGAAGTAGATAAGAGATTCTCTTCCCATGAATCTTGAAAGAGTCATCTTCAATTTTTGCTGAGGTGGAGTGTGAAAATTACCCTTCTCTTAATGTAATTTCTGGAGGAAAATACTGGTAATGAGAAAAATAATATTCTAAATCCTGATATATACACACACTCTAAATGATCAGGCTTTTAATAACACTAAATAAGAAATAGCAACACCAGCGTCATTTACAGTTAGTAGGAAGTCAGAGAATAAAAGAGGTTGGCTGGACTTTTGCCTTCAGATCCAACTTTTGGACTCTGGGGTTTTTTTTTTGCATTCTTCTACCAAACTAGAGAGATTTTATCTAAGTTATTTAAATCACTAGTCTTAATTATTGCTTAAGTGAGGAAGCAAAAATCTTGGTTTATATAATGGATTTTGTTGTTGATATTGTACTTTTTATTTAAGAACAAGAGAGACTGATTTGATCTCTCTCTGATTTGATCATCAAGACAGACTAATATAACTTTATATCTGCAAAATGCCACAATTGTGCATTTAATATTGAAGAAATCTCTTTTTTGTCTTTTTTTTTTTTTTAAGACAAGCTGTGCATTCAATCTGCCTTTCTTGGGGGAAGTGTTATGATATACAGGCATTATGAGAAAGACTTTAATTACATGATCAGACTATTTTTCAACAGGATTGTTGTCTGAAACAGTGAGCAGAAAGGCTAGTGACCCGTTAATAAGTTATACAGTGTTTGTTTTATCCTCACTGCTGGGTGTGTGGGGCTACCTGATTTATCTCTTCGAGTCTTTTCTAACCCTGGTGAGATGACTGAATTATTTCTTTCCCTGTGGGCTTGTATACAAACAATGTTCAGCAATACGATGTCTAAGTGCTCCACAAGCTTAACCTTTGTTATGCTCTTGTGCTATCATGTCTTGATGTTACTGTTACTGTACAGAGAGACTGAAGACAAGTCTACTGGTTTCAGGTGTCCAGTCTAAGAGTCTTGCGATTTTTAGCATGTCATATAAATGCACATATTCAAAGCTCAGCTCCTCCACACCCTCCAGTTTATGCAGCAAATGAAGCAGAGAACGATAAGCTTTTTCTTTTTTTTTTTCCCTATGTTACACCAATTTATCCTTCAAGCCCTGCAAAGTGTATATAATGGACATCTGGAAAAATCCCACGTGACCATGCCATTAAAGACTATCCCGATATGTCAGTGTGCTGACCTGCTACACCTGGCAGTAGTAGCAATTTTAGTTGGAATGGTTGATGTCTTTGGACGTCAGGCAAGGTACATATGCACTAGCTCTTGGATCTCGATGTCTGTAGAGGTATGGTCAAAGATTCATTACATTGTCAATTTTAGAAAACAAAACAAATGAAAAATTACCAAACACCAAAAGTATTATGGCCATTACATGTACATGTGCCTTAATCTATAAATAAGATTATCCAGCTCGTTTGACATGTGAATTTCTTGTACCACAGTATAGCATCAGTAGGCATAAAAAACCAACATGTAATTGTTTATGTTGGCTAAGGGGCTTTTTTTCCAAAGAAGATTTTTAGTGAATAGTGAATTCAAAATTTTCCCAGGCACAGTTTTCAGTAGGAGAAATAACTTACTGTTGTTTGTAATGTTGAGCAGTATCTGAACTTCAGTACTGAGGTCACTAATAAGCCCAGGGACATTTTGCTCGACTTCTAGTTTTGTTGACTGATAATATCCAAGTGTTGTATCTGCAAAAATTAGCAGTGGATGCATTAGGATTTATGGTATGTGCTGCCTTGTCCAAGTAAATCCAATAACACACACAGACTTGCCTCTCTGTGCCGAAAACAGAATCGTGGAGGAGCTTAATTTCAGTGGAGCAGACTGGATTGCAACGTTGGGCTGAGAGATGTTGCCAGTCAAAGAAAATTCCTCCATTGTTTTTGTAAGGCTGCATTGAAATAATGAGTGTGATAAAAGTTACCATTATTTGTTAATATATAGTTATAGGTTCAGTTTCTGAGATTCCTCTCTGATTTGGTTCTCCAGCGGAAAAAGTTCCACATTCCCTATCCTCATCCTTTCTCCAAAGCAGAAAAATCTAGCCAAAATTGTTCCTGTTGGTGTAAATCTACTGAATCAATGAAATTGTATATTGGAGTTGGGCACTAAAAATGCTTTGACTCATCCATGAACCACTTTCATCCTGAAACAGAAGGGGAAATGCCATTTACTAAATCTAAAAAAATGGCAAAAGCTGAAGTTACCTTGTTGTAATATTGACAAGATTGTAGTTGAATTCTGTTTCATTGGCATCCATGAGTTGACTCACTGTAGTCATTACTGCCAGAGATGCCTGAGACAAGCAGAAAAAAAGGCAATATTCAAATGCAATTGAAATAAATCACTCTGTATGCTACATAATGGATGTAAGTAAGAACACTTAATAAGCATTGCTTGAAAGTACACACAACAGAGTAAACAAAGTACAGAATGCCTTTAAAGAGAACACAAGCTTTGCACCAATATGTTCATAAATACCACACTTTTATTAATTTAGACAGTAAGGATTAAATTATTAACTTAAACATCAAATGGTGCTCATATTAGAATTTTGCATATATGCAAGTCTAAACAGCTGATGAGAAACAAATTTACACTCAGCCCTGAGAACTGACTCAGCAGTGGTTCCACAAGTATGCACTCAAGGCTGCTTAAATAACTCTGCTAAATGTCAAAATGAATGCATTTGGTTGGGGTGTTATGTACAGTTAAGAGGAAGGGGAGTGTTCCTTCTGGTGGAAGGGAAGGGGGGCAGAATTTATATCTGAAATACTAAGCCACGTAAGTCTTATTTTACTCTTAATATGTCTCACCCGAGAGTCTTCTGAAACATTTGGCTTTTTCAGAATCTGCACCGCGATGTTTGCAGCAGCAGAGATGTTCTGTGTGGTCAGTTGGTCTGGCATGGAAGTGAGGATTTGAGTGTTAGTTGCAATAGCTGAAACATTGCTGGAGTCCGCAGTTTCAACCTGTTAGGAAAATGCCATTCAACAAAAAAGAAAAGGAGAAAAGGAAAGAGAGTCACCACTTTTATAACATTCTCACATAAAATCAAATATACAAGTAGTTGGTGGTCTAAATTGTTTCTGTTCATGTCAAGCACCTGGCATTTATAAATTCTCCCTAGGGGATGATTTCATGGGTTCATGCAGTAGCTTGGGTTGGAAAGGAGCCCTGAAGGTCCCCTAGCGCAGCAGGACTGGCCAAGACCAGGCTGCTCAGGAGCTTACTTTGAATATCCACAACCTCCCTCAGAAACCTGCTTGTATTTGAGAGTCTCAAGGGGAAAAATTTTCTCTTATCTAACTGGAATTTCCCATGTTGCCACTTGTCTCCATGGCAGCTCATCCTAAACCTGTGCACCTCGAAGAAGAGCCTGGCCTCATCATTCTCCACACCTTGCTGTGAAGTAGCTGTAGGCAGCAGCAAGACCTCCCATTTGTCTTGAGGTCGTTGAGCTTCTGAGTCTATAAACTGCTCTACATCTTTCACTATTCCTTAAGTAACCAGAATGGGATTTTTTGAAAAGCTGTCAGAGGAAATTGAGAAATGTCATCCGGAATAATTGTGCTTCCCAACACAGTGCTCATAGCCTGCACAGGGAATATTATCCTCACTTCAGTACCTTGTATATAGTGTCAGCTTGGAATACACGTAGAAAAAAACCAAACTAATCTAATCTGGTGCTGAATATACTAATAAGAATTACTAGAAGCACTGGTTGGGTCCCATTTGAGTCAGTTAGCACTTAATGGGTAAAGCGTAAATCTCTATAGTATCTTAAGAGTCTAAACACAAAAAAAAAAAAAAGATGAGGCTTTAGCCATATGTTATATGAAGGTATAGTTCGGTAACCATAAGACTTAAAAGAGATGGAAAATCTGCTAATCATCAGAAGAATTTCATTTGTAGGCTATGGAGACCAACTAAACAGCGTATCAAGTCATCCCTTTTCTGATCCAGTCAATAAATAGCTTAAATGAATAGTTTAAATAACTGAATTGTTCTTAAAATTATTGATGTTGGGAAGATATCAAAATCAAGATTAATTCAATCATGCAGCTTTGAAGTTTTCATAAAGCTTAGAATGGTAGGAAAGAAAGGTGAATGTGTTGCATAGGGAGGAAGGAAAATTGCATTTATAATTACTGGAAGTGATATTATTTAACTTGAAAACATCTGCATATGCACCATGACCAAACAGTACATTGTGAAGGCCTACTTTCACTATTCTTCTGATTTTTAGCATGACCTTGTACTCAAGGTTAATATTTTTATTTAGAAGGAATAAAATTCTTTTAAACGTGGGCTCAGGGTCACTAGCGTGAACAACCTCCTCCTCCCATTTCCTAGAGTTCCCCTTTGCACCCCGAGGTGCCCTGGGCTCACTAGATGGCAGCACGACGTCACGACTCGTCACAAACCCCCCAGTTACCAGCGGCAGCAGAATAGCCTTAATGTTGTAAACTTGTGTTGTATCTTATTCACATTAGAAAAAAGCTACTATTATCTATTACTTTAGAGAAGATTTGCCATTTGAACCATTTAGTGAAGGCTGTGTACAGGGAAAACACAACATTGAGCTCAAGGGTTTCCTGTGGGAGAATCTGTGAAGGGGAAGCTTTGGGTTGAAGGTATGGTACTCAAGCAAATCTGCGTGATGAAAGAGACTTCTCGTATTTAAAGGAACTGTACCTGGGTTCCTTTTTTCTTTGTTTTTGTTTTGTTTTGTTTTTTCCCAGGTGAGAGTAGTGATAAGGAAACAAAGCGCAGAAGCAGAAGAGAAGGAGTCACTGTAACATGCTTAGTCGTGTTTGGCTCTCCGTGTTTTGTAGATATGGAAGAGCCAAGCCTTAAAGCAAGGCTTAGGTGTTTACAGATTTTATCAGGAAGATTTTGTCATTCATACAAGAGAGTTTGAATTTGAATTCTTGAGGGACAGCTGTGTTTCGTCCATGTTCAGCTGATCACAGGACTGAATGGAAAGGCTTTGCTCTTAATCCTTCCTAACGTGTCAGTGTCGGCATCACTTTGTTCCCTCGTGCCAGTCTTCAAATCCCTTCCACTTTCTCGATGATTTGGTATCCTGGGTCAGCATCACCTCCATTCAGAGGTGTTTGCTGGGAACTGGGAATCTGACTGAGGAAATTACGGGCCAGTTAAGAAATAAGAAATGAGATACTGTGTTCAGGCAAAACCAAGCAAAATAAAATAATCACCATTGGAAATTAGGGCCATTTGCAAAGCAGGGACATGCCAAGAATGCCACTGAAAAAGGCTTTTTTTTTTTTTTTTTTTTCTGGAATGTTTTAAGAAATGTAACACACATATATTTCCTGCTTTAATTCCTATCAGACTGCTTTTTTTTCTTGGGATGATATAGAATCTCAGACACACTTTAAATAGTAATGTAAGATTACCTGTAATGCTAGGGAATCCAGATTTTCATTACAATTCAGAATTTGGGGGAGTTTTAAAATAGGAGTTCTCCCTTCTCTTGAGCACAGACGGATTGCTATTGAAGCGTTAGCTGTAATTTTGTAAAAGCAGAAATATGCATTTAGTACGTAAGCACTCACTCACATGCACATGACCTCACTGGGAATTAAAACTGTACTGTGGGTGTGACACCCTATCCAGTGTTATTTTCTGTTTGCTTGTAAAACATTTGTCTTTCAGTGTTACAAGTTACCATCAATTATTTAACTAGTTATTGTTCTTTTCAGAAAATGTGTTTTATACTTGTATACACAATCTTGTCAGCATGGCTGACGTTATTCATGCCAAATTCAGCTAAGTTTAGTTATGCTAGAGCTGCGGAAACACATCTCTTCAACGAGAGGCACGGACATCAGCACTGAGGTATCAGAAAGACTTTTTATTGTGTCCTGAAAAACATAGTTTATATGTTGTGAAAGAAATGCAAAGGGCACGTGGAGCAGCCGCACAACACTTACTCCTCTGCAAGATCCCTGAAAGCTGGGACAGTTCATGGAACCACAGCTGATGGAAAGCATCCTGAATCCTAATGCTAAATAACAGGATATAAATAAATTATTTTTCTGTCAAAAGGCTGTTCAGGAGCAGATGTTAACTGACTCTCAGCCCAGCCTCAGACAGGCATGGATAAGACTCAGCGTGTGTACCTTAAATTCTCTGCATTTTGGGTAGAAAGCTGTGTGGAAAGGCTTGCGCTCCTTCTGCCTGAGCTACGCTGTTCTGGCTTCAGACACTGACCTCTCATCTGGTCTAATAATCCAACATCTTTTCATAAACCTTACATTTACTTTTGGGAAGCAGAAGTGAAAGGAAAGAAACACATACCGTTCACAGTATCAGGTTCACATTTTTCTTTGGAGTTGCCATATTTACCCACTATAATCCGTTCAAAAGTAAGGTTTTTTATAACACTTTCAGAAATGTTCACTGTGGAAGTACTGGCTGCACAGAAATTAACTGCACAGAAGGAAAAAAAACAAACATATATTCAGATCAAATATTTTTCAGTACAAGGACCAATTTTCAAAAATCAAACAGTATTGAGACAATAGAAGCTCTTTGAATCTTTTACCCTGAAGGAAATAAAAGCAGTTGGATAAATTTTGTCTAAACCCAAGCTGCTGAGCTGCTAACAGTGATATTTATGAAGTTACTGAAACCCTAAAATCCCATACTTTTTGCCATGACTCCTATTTTTACTGCCTTGCTCCTAGAAAATTTGTAAAAGATTATAAACTTCACTTCCAGAGTCTTGTTACCCACGCAGAAATCAGACTTGGTAACCTGATGTCACAGAATACAGCAGGAGGCAAAAATACGCATTTGTTCCAAATGGGCTTTGGACAATCAATGGGAGACAGTCCTTGGTGACTCTGAACCATGATGGGTCGGATGCGGCTTCTGGTGCAGGAAGTCACTGCCCCACTGCCTACTGGAACAGGGCAGGGTGGCCACCTCAAACCCCACGCCTTGCCCAGTATCCTGACACTGGCTATGTCTAAAGGCAGGATGATGAGCCCAGTGGACCTGTGGCCTGACCCAGTGTGGCAGCCTATTGCATTCTCATGTTATGCCATACCGCTATAACTTAACACAAATTTACCTTGCAATGCTGCAAACACTTGAAAAAAACAATGCAGCTCACAGGCACAAAATTTTTGCGTGGTCTTAGGACTTGCAACATCCTGGGTTTGCTAACTTTTGCTAATTCAGACAACATTTCAGCTGACTGTATCCCATTAGCAGGACTAAGTCAAGGAAGCATACTTATGGTTGGGACATGAAGGAGAGTCGGGAGACCTGGGGTGTTCTCCGTGTTCTGGCATGAGCTTCCTTGCCATGTCATGTAACTTTCTGTGGGTCTTGTTTTCCCATGACACAATGATACTTTCCTTCTATAGAAATGGCTATGAATAAATAAGGACACGTTTCTGCAAAGATTAGGTCTGCCTTATAGCACCGTACCTGAACTTCGCTTGCCAGGAGGTGATTAGTAGGGCGAGGTGTCTCAAAAATGTGAGGTGGCAGGAACCTCTGGAGAGCATTTAGGCCAAACAGAGGCTCCACATCCTCACTGGGAAACATATTTCAGTGACATACTACCTTTCTAACCAAAACATTTCTCTTCATGCTCAATCTCAGCCTCTCAAACTGCAGTTTATGACAGCTGCCCCTTGCTTTACCTTCTGGTGCTACTGAGAAGAGCTGGGATTCAATGGTCTTCACAACTCCCACAGTTTGCTGGAGGCTGCTATTAGCTCTGCCCTCAGCCTCCTCTGCATCACACTGAAGGAGCCCAGCTCCCTCAAATGCTCCCTGGAGGCCATCTGCCCTAGGCCACTGACCATCCTCACCTCATCCTGTTGGACCCTCTCCAGTTTCTCCAAGCCTTTTTAGCCTGGCCTGCAGGAGGCAAAACTGAGTACATATTTCCCTCAATGCCAGGAAAGGGCGGGTAGTAGTGTCCATCAACCTGTCTCCCTCCACATAGCACAGCTGCTCTGCCTTGTTTACAATGAACACACTCTGTTGACTCATATTGCTCATATTGAACTTGGCATCCACCATCACTCCCAGGTACTTTCCAGCAGGACTGCTCCTCAGCCAGCAAGTTCCTGGTCTGTACCAGTGTTGCTGGCACAGAGATCAGCACTTGCCCTTCTTGGACGCTGTGAGGTTTCTGTTGACATGATCCTCAGGTTTCTCAAGGTTCTTCTGCATTGAAGCTCTGCCATTAGCTGTGTCAACAGTACCACTGCCCTGCCACAAGTTTAGTATTGTTTGCAGATTTGCTGAGAGGGCACGCTGTGCTGTCATTCTGGTCTTTGATGAAGACGTTACATTATTCTGGCCCTAGCATCAACCAGTAGGTTACTCTTACAATACTCCAATCAAGTCACAGATCACTACCCTTTGAGCTTGGCTGTTGAGTTAGTTTTCAACCCAGCTAACGGTTCATTCACCCAACTTGTACATTTTCATGTACCAAACAAGAATGCTGAGGGAGATGGGGTCAAAGGCATCTCTAAAATCAAGGTATATTATATATGTTGCTTTTCTGTTGCCTACACAGCCAGTTACTTCATACAGAAGGCAGTCAGGTTAGTCAGATGTTATTTGCCCTTTGTAAATCCATGCTTTTCCTCATTATCTTCTTATTTCACCTACATGGAAATAGACTCCCAGAGGATGTGCTCCGTAATACCTCTTGGGCTTAAGGTAAGCCTCACTGGCTTATGGTTCCCCAAGTCCTCCTTCTTGCTTTTCTTAAAGGTAGGCATATTCTTGGCCTTTTTTCAGTTCTCTGTGGCCTCTCTTGATCACCATAGGTGACAGATAGCAGCCCCACAGTGACATCGGCCAAGTTGTTCAGCATCTTGAATGAATTCTATCTAGATCCATGGATTTGAATACTTTTGTGGTGATTCTGCCTTCCTTCTAATAGGTAAAAGCCAAGAATAAGTTGCTCCATTCATGCACGTACACATATGCATTCATACATGAGTACCTATACAGGCTTTTAAAATCTTTCTAGTTATTCAAGCCTTGATCTGAAATTGTTTGGGGCTGGTTTATATACATATGTATACTACTTCATTTTGGACTTACAAAAGAGAGTCCACCAGAAATACAATTGTTTAGTGCTTTTTCCCCACTGGTGCAAATCTCAAATTATTCCAAATATTCAATAAAATCGCTCCACAATTTTTGAAAAAAAAAACCGAACAAACCACAAGTAGGAAGAAAACTAAGCCCTTTGTCATGACCTATGAAGGAAAGTAACCATGACGTAATGTACAAAAGGAATGAAATAGGAGTCAACTGGAAATTTTCCATCACCATTGGAACAAAAGTAATTGGTTTACAAAAGTTATCTACCCTATATGCCTTGATCTCTCCTGCTGGCAATAAACCAGATCACCTCCTCTGTACCCCCAACACCCAACTGCACTTTCTTACAGCTTCTTTACCACCTTTAGCCCTATATTCCCACATTCTTTATGCCCCATCTTGCCTCAGCCCCTCACCCCCTCTGTGTCCTATGTCCACCTTTAGATTCCCAGTAGATGAAATATACATCTTTATTTTGTTAGCTGAGAGGAGACAAATATCGTGGGTGGTTTAGAGCTGTGCGTCTTAGTGGCTAGACTGGATTGACTGGCCATGTGGCCCCCCACCTCCTCCCTGCTGGCATTAGTCTCCTTGCTTTTTTCTCAGTGAAGCATTTACAGGGTTGGTCTGCTGTACCCAACTAGTGATACGTGCCAAACTCACAGGATCTTAAGACCTTTAAGACCTGTAACCACCTAGCAAATTTAGTTGAAACTGGTCAGCCAAGAAGGTGGAACAACAGACAGATGGGCAATATAAATGTTCTTGAGGAATATAGAGTAACATTCAGATTTTGTGAATGCAATAATGTTTGTTATTATTTCAAGTTAATGATGCCTTTCCATGCATTCTTACCTCATGTATTTTAATAACTACAGTTATTAAAATCTGTTCTTTAAGGCAATTCACAGCAAATCAAATAAAGAATACCAGATGAGTGAATATAGGAATTACAGAGTCATCAAAATGGTTTGTTTCCAATGCTGAAATCCCAGCCGCGATTATTTTATTTAAGGCAACTTCTCTGAAACATTTTGCCCAAATGTTCCAATCCATCATGAACCCATCCAATCTGTCATTATCTGTTGGATGTGCTACCCATCCTGTTGTAAGGGAAATTACATGGGAGACCTGAAGTTTCCATCTACCTAGCAGTCTTCACCAATAATATTTTCCTGGATAAACTGCAGATCTTTTGACATCCTTCTGACCAAACAAGTGAGTTCATTTGACAAAGGCGCAGCTGACACATGACAGTGTACCCATGTGTCACACTGGCCACAGCGTGAGTTGTTGGCTTGGGAATCGTTAGCTGGGGATCCTACTAGTTCTGGAGATACTGCAGCTCAGTGAGCCAAGACCCTCCTGGCATCATCTTGGAGCATCCACTCTAGTTATGGCAGCACAGAGATGCCGTGCTGCAGCAGAGGGGGCTCAGATGTGAGTCAGCCAGCCCAGTGCTATGCCAGGTGTATGAAATTTAACTCATCCAAAATCAATGCCAGTAGCAGCAGGAGCTGAGGACAGGCATTGTCCTGCAGGGTGATGAGCTGGATGGTGTCCCTTAAACACTGGCAGATCCACACACGGCAATACTGGCCACTGAGGTCTGAACCAGATATTAAAGTCACTGTGATCTTCAAACAGAGGAATTCAAACAAAGGCCAAACTGGCTGGAAACAGGCCACAGACAGTTGAAACCTGTAATGTCTTCCCCAGATATATTACTCATTTGAAAGAGCAACAGAAGTGGGTGAAGGATACAGCCTCACCTGGGGCCTCTCAAAGTAGAAGAGTTCCCAGAAATTATGCCAGCTGCCCATGCTGCCTGGCTTACCTATCTCACAGAGAGATCCCACCCACTCTTCTGGGCACATGCAGGCTCCGGCTTGACAGATGCCACCGTTGAGGCAGAAGCATGGAGGTACCACGGATTCTGTAGTGTCTGTGTAAATAAAGAATCAAGAGAGAGGGAGAGATATTCATTAATACATACATATGTAAAACACTTATATATCTAATTTTGTAAAGGAAAGAAACAAGCATTATTTATTTGAAGCTTCAATGAAAAAATATTCAACTGAAAATATATATGTGACCCACAATCTTGCCCATGTACTCAGTCACTGGTCCCTTCTTGCCCCTAAAACCAATGGCATGAATGTGGGGTCAGAGCTTTCAGATATGAATTTGTGTTCCCACAATGATGTAGGTGGAAACAGTTTTGCGCAGCTGCTGGACGAGCAGGAGTGATGGGTGGGCCTCCAGGCTGCTGAAAGCTCAAGCTGTTGAAGCTGTGAAAAGCCCAAATTACTTCTGCAGGATTTCACAGGAGCAAGAAGGCAAAACAGGGCCCCAGATGCTGAGGGACCCGGAATGGTAAGAAGGACATGGATAGTCACATGTCCAAAAACCAGCTAGAGATGCTCTGATTTAAGACAGACTTTATAGGATAAAGCAGGTAAAAACCCATGCCATAGCCCCCATCCACGCTCCAGGACAGGTGCCGATTTTTATTTTGTCTTCTAGCAAAAATAGTGGGTTTTGTTCAAAGTAGTTGTTGCACAGGCTGCCACAGCTCTAGGAAACAAAAAAGCACAGTATGCAACAGCAGAGAAATTGCATCTCTTAGAAATTTCTGAATATACCATGGTATTTGCTGTGTTCAGCAAGCTTTGAAAATGTTAAGGTTTCTTAAGAAAAAGACTGGCACATCTTGAATGGCTAAGGGGTATTCTGCAGC
Source organism: Chlamydotis macqueenii (assembly GCF_036417535.1). Lineage (NCBI taxonomy): Eukaryota > Metazoa > Chordata > Aves > Otidiformes > Otididae > Chlamydotis > Chlamydotis macqueenii. The sequence goes on along the minus strand of NC_141556.1, from coordinate 94,188,565 downwards.
AGAAATTGCAGCAGGGAAGGGGTTGATGTGCCTCAGGCTCTGAAAGATGGGTCCAAGACCTCAAGGATGTCTGCGGACCAAGGCTTCCTCACAGTCAATCTCACCCAGTCCATAAGTGAAGGATGAACTGGAGATCCCTTCACATAAGGTTCATGGTGGAAATTGTGCACCTGTGCGCTGGGTGCAGTGTATGCCTTGAAATAATGCAGAAAACTGGAGCTGAGAAATGCCATTTGATCTGGCATTTTAGTGCCTGTGTTTTGAGACGCTGACAAATAGAGTAAAGCCAGAAAATTAAAAAATAAACAATGCTGTCAGGAACACGTGCTATTGTATATTTCTAATGTTCTCACTGAACTAAAAAGATTGCCTAACTTCTTACTCTTTAATGGGTTTCATAAAACTGGAAGATTATTGCGAACTATAGAGGATGTGCCACGTGGCGGGGGTAATTCTGTTCTTGGCACGCATCGCTTGGCTTTTGCTCATGTTGTTGCTATTTAGCATTTGTGTTTCGGGCTGCCTCAGCTACATTACAGCCAGATGCCTATGATGATAGTGGAATAACATCTATGTGTCTCTAGGTAATGTCTCTGCTAGCCATCAGCTTTTCAAAACACGTTGTCTCTCCACTGGAAATCTTACAAAAAGGAAAGGAAAAACTCCTCCAGCAATTGGGATCTGGGTGGCCCAAGTGAAGCAGCTGTGGAGAACATCTATATGTGGGGGAGCTGGGTGCCTGGTTGCCAGCTGTGCGACAGTGCCAGCTGTTGCCCCACTGCCCAGTAGCACTGGCTTACCTGCCAGCCACATGCATGTGGCGCATGGGGCTATGGGGCAGGGGAGTGACACTGGGGCTCAGCTGCTTGCTTTGGACTGGGAGCTTGGGAACACAGAAAATACCGGGGAACCTGCAGCACGGCTCCAAGCTTCTGTCTTGCTTGGTGAATGCATGCATCCCAAAGCACCCTGGCAGAAGGTGACACAGCAGGGTAATCTGGCACAGAGGATCCCGAAACCAGGGAGGGAGCGGCACTGCCCTGCAAGTGCGCTGACACGGGACTGCGTGCTGAGGAGCAGGGCAGGGGAGCGGCTGGGGCAGCCGCAGGTGGGAGCAGTGGTGGCGAAAAGAAGAAAGCTGTGGGGTAAAAAGTCCAGCATTTAGCCTGGAGGTGCAGACACAGCTGCCATGCAGCCTGTGCAGCAAAGAGCAAGTGCCAGCAAACTGTGTCAGCCTTACCTTTGCCTTGCCCAAAGGAGTCCCCCCCCCGACAACAACATGACACTTGCGAAGACTATTTAGTGCTTCCCAGTAACCTTTCTTAGCCTCCTGTTTAAGGTCTCATGTACCATTGTAAAGCGTTTGGTTGGGGTTTTCTTCAGAGGGAAATCTGTGTCTTTCACAAATATGAATTCCTGAGCTGACTAAGGCAGTGATGTCTACCCCACACGCAGTAAAACTCATCAGGCTCCAGTAATTGTGGCATTGGCTTAAAATCACGAGGTCCTTCTGGTTTTATTTTAATACTCAGAAAACATCTTATTTTTATTGTCTTTGGCTTTTAAGTTTTGCAGACATTAATCATCTCAAGAATTGCATTGATTTTGACTGTCTATATTTTTAAACTAAAACGAAAAATTCTTACATACTGCTATGTCATCATGAACTGTTGGGATTTTTTTTAATCAAACATCATGGGAACTATTAAGGCTAATACTTGTGGTTAAAGTTTGAGTGAAGAAGAAACAGTACCACTATGCACAACAAGCAATGCATCAGATGGGCATGGAGGTATTCTCCATCCCCAGAGCAGCTGCAGTTTAAATCCAGTTCCTAGCAGCTCATTCGCCTGCAGTTGTGTAAATCCTAGGCATAAGCAGAGGTATCCCCAAGTTGCACTGAGAGTTAACTCCCATCTCATCTGAGATTAGCTCCATCAAGTCAAACACAGTGCTGTACTGGGCATATACTTATATTTGCAAAGGTAGATTATTACTGACGTATGTTAAATAAATGCTGTTTACTTATATGCCACTTCTTGGGCTTGGGTATGTTCCCTCCCTACAACTGATAAATTTCTTGAAGTAAATGTAAGATAACGTATCCTCATATGAGCTTTTCCCCAGGCTTCTTGGTCTCCAGTCATATCCGATTCCCTGCTGGACAAGCAGCCAGGAGTATCTGATTCTTTCTGTGAATTCTGAATATAGGTCCATGCATACTTTTCTATCATGTCTGTATAGTGAGTATTTTGCTGAGAGGAAGCTGACCAGTTTTCTGCTTCAAGTTTGCACACAGAAGTGTCTTACAAGGGTGCATTGACCTGATTTTCAGGTGTAGAATATGCAAATCAATTATTTTAACTTTTTTTTTTCTTTAATGCACGTTGTAATGAAAACATGAACAGGTGCTACACAGCATGTTTTGCTTAAATGGGTACAAATATATAAACATATGTAAAGCTAAGTATTTCCTCTTTAAAACATAATTTACTAGACTAGCTAGAGGTTTATTTTTGTCTATTGACAAATAAATCAGATTTCTACTGGAAAAGTGAGAAAATTTCAAGACATTTCTCAAAGCTCTATCCAAGGAATCATGTAGGGTGTAAACATGTTACAAGGAAAATACTCCAGAGATTGTTGGCCGTCCTGTTCTGTTTTACAGTAGAATGCAAAGTTTAGGGTACTTCTTTAAACATCGGTGTAAGAAGAAAAATGTTCCCGCCTAAGAAGCATACAGCATGGATGTAATGATTTTTATCAGCAATCATGTTTAAATACTGAAGAAAAGGAAAAAGAACTCAAAGAACTCAAATAGAGCTCACATGGGGTAGAATTATATTTCTTACCTGTTTTAAACCTGAGGACAAGCTGCCAAATACACAGCGCCAAAAGGGTCACAGTCACTACACAACAGGTAATTCCAACCAATATTCTATCCCACTGGAGTGAAGACATGTTGTGGGGCAGGCTATCTGCTCTGCTATAAAATGGTATTATGCATTCATAACCTTGTGATGGATAAACCATTAACTACTTGTCTACTGCTAAAACTTTAACCTTTTCTGTTCCACTTAGGGAAAACAAAAAAGTTTCAGTGGAGAAGTAGCACACCATTATTTCTACCATTTTCCACCCAATAAAACTTTTGACTTATCAAGGCATTAAATGTCATGTCTTCTGCTTGTTATAGGAAAATATCCCAGCTCAGACACTCAGCTACATTTATACTGATAAGGACTAGACCTATTATTTGAGTGCACAGCACGGCTCAGAGCCGTGCCAGTGAACCTCTCTTCCCACCAAGCAAAGCATCCCCATATATATATGTATATTTTTCTACATATATTGCCTCCTGGGAACTGATTCTGGTCCTCAAACTAGACCTGCACGTGTTCTGGAGGGTGCTGGCTGGGGGTGGGATAAAACCATGCCAGAGTTAAAAAAAAACTGTTGTGATATGCCAAGGATGTACAGAAATCCAGTTAAAAAAAGAAGGCTCAGGTCTCTTGGGATGTGGCCTAATGGTCTAGCCACTAGATACTACTGCTGCTGCTACTACTACTGCTAGATACTACTATTTCTTTGATGCCTTACGGATTATTAAGATGTTTCTTTTCTCTTATCAAGAAAAAAAAGATGACTAAGATAAAGTATGCATTTAATCTCCTTGGTGGAATCTGGAAAATATTCATAAAAATACTCTTACTTGTGTTCAAAAAATCAATATTGAAAATACCAAACATCTGATTTTTAGTGATTGAGACACTCTGTGTTGAGGAAAGCACCTAAGGACATAGGAAAGAATGAGGAAATGCTGAAATAATTAAGATCACTTTTACAAGTGTAAGCTCCAAAATTGTTAATATGCTTCTTCAGACAGCCGAATGTCTTAACAATTTGCTTGCAGAGGTTTCAGTTAAAGACAGGCTGTGCCACCACACCAGTGACCGGTACTGGGACAGACCACTGGGCCGGACAGAGCTGTTTGCTGTCCCTCTGGGCGCAGCTCTGTCCAGCTGGACGTCTGCCTGCCTATCTCTGGTGGCCGTTGGGTTATGAGTGTGTTTCTTGTCCTAGGTCTTTCCTCTCTCAGTGTTATTCTCGTTAACATGGAAAACAGAGAGGGGAAAAGATCCTCAGTGCTGGGATCAGTGCAGGGACACGAGGAGGGCGCGAGGGCCAAGCTGATGGGTGGGAGGGAGTCTGAGGGTGGGAGGAAACAGCCATCTCCCTGGCACAGAGGGGACATTTGAGCTTTTTGACTCAATAAAATGCCAAACTGCAAATCCTCCCCAAGGCGGGTTGCTCAGGCACTGGCAAGCTTTCTTCATTAGAGGGGCAGAGATGGGGTTCTGTGGGGCAGGGCAGCAGGGGTGCCCCTTTTGCCCAGCGAGAGCAGCCATGGGTGGAGGCTGGGTGGCACAGCTCCAGGGCCGTCCCGAGCATGCGTCCCACTGGCTGGCTGGCCCATGGGCTCGGAAGGATTTGCAGAGTCGCCCAGGCAAGGCCTGGCAGCCTGACAACTGCGTGGCCCAGCTATCGCACTGATGTCGAAAGGTGAACAATCAAAATGCTTAGCCTGGGAGAAAGGTCCCCTCCTTGTCCTACTCACAAAGAATGCTTAGTACCCTTGCATGTGTTAATTACTTTACAGCCTCTTGCCATAAGCAGTTAAATGTTTGCATTTCTGTCGTTAGAAGGACCAGGAGTTGAAAACTGGGTCTAAGAGACACACAGGAAGATACACCTCCCTGCACAGGGCTTGTACAGAGCAAAGTAGAACCAAGCATGATTCAGACAGACTGGATCTTGCAGATGGGGAAACTGAGTCATGGAATAGTTCAGCAGCATTAAGTCAAGCTACATCCAAAGTAGCACCAAGTCCGAGATTTACAGTGCATTAAAAGTATACTCAGCTTCTGCATCACAGATGGGGTGTCCTTTGCTGGTAGGAATGCTGCTAGATGATAGCAGGGACTTTGCATACTTGTAGAGATTTTTAAGTGACAAAGTAGGAAAGGAATAAGAATTAAATCTCGTGGTTACTGGCATTGACCTTTCTGTTCACTGGAAATAACATCCTTGCTTCTTTGCTTTACATAGCTGACGTTGTAATGGACATCTTTGAGCAGCATATTGTGTTTGTATGTATAAAACACTCTGAGTCCAAAACCTTGGGTTGCAAGCCCAGGTTTGCAAATGGAAGTCAGTTTGTCAGCTGGGAAGTGGAAGTAGGATTGTGAGCAAAAAAGGTTGAGAACTTCTAACTTCACATTAATATCTTATACAAACCTTAAAGAAAAAAAATTGCATAAGGAACCAGATGGCACAACCAAAACAAATTGATAAATACATCCTAAAGGATATCACGCTTTTATTTATGAAATATTAAACTGTGTTTATATGATACACTTATCAAACTGAAAGAAAACTTTATTACTTGCAAATTTGTGTATGTGATGCAGCTGGAGGAAGATAAAACTGCTCTTGAATGACTAGATGTTTCTTCTGCTTTCCTCCATTTCTTTTGAGCCTTAATTAGAGCCAGATGTTTCTTATTTCCTTTCTTTTTTTTTTTTTTTTGTTTTCAAGCCTGAATAAAGTGCAGTGCCAGCAGTAAACACCATCTTTGACATTTTTTTTATGTGTCAACTGCATCTGGCTGAGTCAGAGTTACAAACCAGTAAAATTCCAGCAAAGCAGTGCAAGCTTTCACTCCTGCTGTTGTTCCCTGTTAGGACCAGGGAATCAGCATTACTGCGTCTGGGGCTGCAGCACAGGAGCCATAAAAATCCTAGAGTGTGTCTGTGAACGTTGTCCCTGGTAAATAACACTGGAGGCAGACTGGAATGTCATATCCATGAACACAGCTTCCCTTCCCATAGTCTTAGAGCGCTGGGAGTGATTTCTAGTTGCTCAGTTGCTATTCAGCTGTATCAATCTGCAGTCTATTCTCCATTTCTTCTTTCTCCTTCTGGCTGGTAACCACAGTATGTAGACATAACCATTTCTGCTCCAATTTCATGCCCTTACTGTGACATTGACCTCGTAGACATCATTCCCTGCAGAATATTTTGTTATTAAATAGCAGTGGTCTATATGCAAGAGCTTTCTTTCTGAAACTACAAAGTCTGCTGTAGTATTTATAATTGTATTTTTCAACTACTTTTAAAATGTATTTTAATTCTAAGGAGTTTATCAAATATAGAAATCCACCAACTGCAACAGTTATATAGCAAGGTGTTAGAAATTACTGTTTTGAAAAAGTTGTCTGAGGACTAGTTATGCCTTATTTGACAAACATTAGGCTTTTTACTCCCAAACATTTTGAGTAAGCACATATTTTACCTAGAATAGATTTTAAAGGCGAATGCCCAGCAGTTTTCCAGTCATCTTTCTCCCTTTTAACAGATATGCTGTTGTTGCACAGTCCTTGGGAGTCAGGCTTACTTTCACTATTGCACATGCTAAAGGACTTTTTGGATAAAGACCTGTTCTGTTCTTCCACTGATTTCTGTACCAGTGACTCCTACCCCAACTGCTGTAGTTCAGAGGAACTGAACCATGCAGGAGGAGAGCATTGAGGTACCAGATACAACAAAGAAGCGTGCTAGTGCCTCGTTTTTAAGGATGAATGGGCCTGTAGGACTGAAATGCCTTGCACTGCTAAATTTACTTGGACTGCATGAGGTGCAATGCTGGAGACCATCGAACTTAGTTTCCCATGAAGGGACTCCAGCTCCCACTCTCTGACTCCTTTCGATGGTGCAAACCATGATGCTTAAGTTAGGACTAGCAGGCGAGGTTCAAAGAGCTTTCTTAATCCAGACTAAAACGCTAACGTAGGTGCATCCAGTAGTGTGGTCGGGGAGCCAGGAGCTGCATGAGCAGCCTTGCCTTTAAGCTGCCATCTCAGAGATGCTGTTTTCCATTTGGGACATCTTGTTCCCAGGTTAGACAGTGGGACGTTTCAGCCTCCTTCCCTTTGGGCTACTGACTCCTTCACAGCTTGCTGACAACATTGAGCAAGCTCTCTTGGGCTCAGGCAGCACCATCCCAAGATCAGGGCTCCCCACACCATGTGGGAGTGCCTCCCTCTGTGCCTCACCCCAACACCAATGCAACCACAAGGTCCTCAGCCATCCCCATGAGTGGAAACACCTTCCCATCATGAGCCACACTTCTGCCACACACTGAAGCTTGCCTGTCTCACACAGAGCCAATGCCAAAATGTGCATTTTACATGACTACCTGAATGGGATGGGGCATGCAGCCTGTCACCAGCTCTTCCTTGAGGTCAGCCATGAGAGTAAGCAGTCACACTGGTGATGTGGTTGGAGATAGCTGACCCCAGCCCTAACCCCAGCAGATATGGTGACATTGGTACATTCAATTTTCTAATGTAAACTGGTTGATTCCCCAGTTGGTTTATTTAAAGCTATTTCCAGATTTTTAAAGTTTCTGACTGGTAGTTTTCAGAAGTCTTATGTGACTCTCTTAGTTCTGTGAGCAACCAAATTGAATGGGAAATTAGGAAGTGCTGACTTTCTCTCCCTTAGCTGGTCCTGGAGAAACTTAGAAGTTTTATGTAAACGTAATTGCATCCCAACTTAAGTTCTCCATAGTAGAAAAAAAAGAAACAACCCACTATCTGTCTAATACATAGCAAAGTGATATCAAATCCATGGAATGATGAAACCAAGCCATGGGGCTGTAATCTTTAATAAATAATCTATTTATCCCCAAAATGCAGTCTGAGAGTGGCTAAAATTATTTGCTACTTTTTGCCAGCTATGGTCCCTAGTTTTAATTTTAGAAACTGATGAAAAATATGAAAAGGACAAAATCTGTACTTACCAACATTTCTTCAAGTACCTCAGTTTTTTTCTTTCAGAATGCATTTTCATCTTACAGCAGAAAAAGGGTTGGTTTTTTTCTTTAAAGGAAAAAGGGAGCAAAGTAAAATAAAATCCTAAATATTTTTATTATTAAGCTTGCCAAAATAGAAAGATCCCATTCATGCAATTCTGTTTACTTGGCTTGCTGGCTGCTCTGTTATGTATGACATAGGAGGCCAGATCCAAATCTGGGACCTCCTTTTTCCATAGCGTTTGACTTTCGTGGACCTGTGAAGCTCTACTGCCTAGACCTCAAAAAGAGTTGTTTTCAGCTGTGTTCTAAATGACAATGAAAAGGCAGAATCAAGGGAATTTGACAAAGCAACCCAGACCTTTGCTGAATTCGAGTGCTACTCATTCAAATGGCTGGGTGGGCTCTGAGGGTAACATGTCTATCCCACCCCATCCTGCCCCATAAACAGTTATATTTTTTCTCCTGAAAACATTACAGACATCTTATATGAATAAATCAATTTTATTTAAATAAAGTTACAGGCATATATTGTCTATTATAAACTGCATATAGTTTTTCAACAGCACTGATATTTAACAATAATTTAAATTTTCTTGACAGCAGCTACCTTTTTCTGAGAGGCGTTTGTAAACTTATCAGACTTCCCTCCACTCATTCAACTCAAGCAAAATCTGTTGCTGGCGAAATGCCAAAGCTTGTACCTTTCGCATCGTATTTAGGTACCTTACTGTTCCTGGGCATCTCTTCCGAACAATGCTTGAGAAGAATGGGTCAGGTGTTCTGCGTAACAAAAACCCACCCTGAAATGGGGTGTTTCTTTCCTTTGTGGCACCAAAAATACATCAGGCACAAAACCCTACTATGACACTCACTCTGCATGTACTCTATTAAAAACTAAACCCAAGAGACTACTGTTTCTTTGAGGCTTCAGGATTTATTTTTCCTTGCATTTCTTCAAGCTTAATAATGCAATGCCACCTTCTCTTACGTGAAGAGAGAGTTTCTGTAAGAAGTCTGCCCCACAGTTCTGCTTCACAGACTGCATTAGGCTCCAGGCTGGGCATCTTTGCTAAGCATGGTTGCACCAAAACCAGTAAATGTGTCTGATGGGCTTATTCGTCCAGTTCTCTGATTGTTTATGGGAGATTCACAGCAGGAAGACAGAGGGAAATGCAGGTGATACCTCCCAGCAGGCTGAGTCCTGCTCAGGTTTTCTTCCAAGAAAATGCACAGACCTACAACCACTGCTGGGCTGATGCTGGGTGCAGGTAAGGACAGAGCTGGAGCCACCAGGCTGAGGTGGTCACAGGAGGAGCCGCGACAGGCAGCCACTCTTCTGGCCATCGTGTTCGAGTACTGGCACTTTTTGTTTCTGAAAAAGCAGATTTTTCAAAAGAGTTTGCTAAGCACCCTCCACATTCACAGCTCACTCAGGTTACGAATCCCGTGAGGCTCACATCGTCAACTGATTTTTGCTTATCACCACAGACTTCTGTGATAATCTCCAGGTTCTGGGCACAATGAAGGTAAGATTATAGCTGGGTGTAGTGACACACTGCATTTGGCCAGTATATCCCCGCTGCAATTAACAGGCAAGCTCCTCAGACAAGCCATGGATCTTCCTTCTGGCTTATGCTAATAGAAAAATCTGACTTTAATGGAGACACAGTAATGAAACTCAAGTCTTAGATTTGCAGAGCAGAGTAAATATCAGTTAATTCAGAGTTTACAGTGAGACCACTTGCAAAGCTGAGACACAGAGCTGCAAAAATGCCATACCGATACCTAGCTTACAAGAATGTCCTGAGACAGACTTCATTGAAGTTTGCCAAAATCTCAAAGGCCCTTCAGAGAAAGGCATTGAAGAAGGGCAAGCAATTCTTAAGAAAAGTGGTGATCTTTGGCTGTGTACCTGTAGTTTCCCGTTTTACATTTCTAAACATAGAAATATCTGTGAGCCAACTATTTTTGCCTTCCAAAGTAGATTCAGCTGGATAATCTGACACCTGGTTACAAGTGTCACTTCCTGGTACTCAGCAAAGATCTAAAATGTTAAAAAATTACCAGTTGACGTCTTCTAAGAAGACATATCAAAGCTCAGCCAGTTTATCATGCTTTTCTTCCTGCTTAGGTTATCCCTTTAGTTTAGAGTTACAGCACCTTAATATTTGCACAGTATTAAATATAATTTATCAAGATAAGCAGTGAAGAAACTTGCATTGTTCCTGCTTATGAGAAGCAAAGTACTTTCTGAAGATCTCCTTCAGAATAAACAACCTCACTGGTTTTGGAAAGGCATTGATAAGCCTGACATTCTAAAATTCGGCATTAACAGCGTATGCAGCTAAGAAGGGTGCTCCTTGAGAAAGAAGGTAGAAGGTGGGTCCTAAAAATGAAGTGAATGTGTATGTGGTGAAGGTGAAATAGCTTTAGAGAAGGCCTTTTTTTTTCTTCTGAGTCCTGGGATGCCTTTGAGCTACAAACTATTTTATTGCCTATCTTTTTAAGCAATCAGCTTACTGCAATTAATAGTTTTATGCTACTCATTTTTCTGGTTCACAGTGAAAAAAATATAGGCGAAACTCAAAGTACAGGGACCAGATCCGATAGCTCTCGATCATCTACCAGAGTCCAGATCTGCATTCCCTTAGGAGCACTTGAAAATATTCAAATAGAAGGAACACACTTCTGCAGCAATCAAACCCGACGCATTGGTACTATTTGAACAGAATTTGTTGTCCTGCACTAGCCTGTTTCTGAAAATAATTAGAAAATAATATTTTTAGAAGTTGTTCTAAAGGAAAGGGCTGTTTTTCAGAATGATCACCTTGCCACTGATGGAAATGTAAAACGGCCTGTGGCCACCAGCATGCATCCTGTGCTCAGCCCTCTGGAAAGCAGAGCACACATGCAGTGGCGCAGCAAGTGCTCCCTCCTGCCCAGCTGCCTGTGTAAGCCTTTCGAAAGATGTATTACAGCCAGAGTGATGCTTTAAAAGTCCGCCCCGTAGGGGCAGTGTGTTTCTATGTAACATCATTTTCTGATGTCTTTTGCCACGTGTCAGTCATTTCTCTATTGTTGAGCTTGGAGCACATCCCAGGCAACACTGAGCTTTTGGGGGGGCACTCTGTTTTTCACTGCATCAAGATTTCTGTTTTAGTGGAGAAAATAAATACAAATTTTTTTTTTTTTTCAGTCACTCACTGCTGTGGGTAGCTACTATGAAGGCAACATCTGCACTCCCACAGCTCTCTGTGCAGCACTCTGCCTGGTGCTCACAGGGGCAACACAGGGAAAAGGATGCAAATCCATCTCATCCTGCCCGCAGATCAGCATTACCCACCACTAACTCAGGTGTTGAGTCCAGTTGCGTGTCTGCTACAAACCCTGCTGAAATTCCACCAAATTCCACTGAAGGAAAGAAAATAACTTCGGGAAAGAAACTGGCTTTGCTGCCAGGAGCTGGACACCCCTCAGCCTTTCTGGAAAAGAAGTTGCTCCAGGCGCTGAGAGAAAGCAAAGTCATTCACTGCCTTTTGAAGTTAAGTGATAGCAAAGAGGCAGGACTATCTAGGCATGAGAATTAATAACTGCAGTGGCTTTTGATCACTATAAACCTCTTTGGTCCTCCTATCAAGCTTGGTAGTGTCTGCAGGAGTGAACACACTACACGCTTGAAGGAAGTGCTGAGCGGGTTTGCAGTGAGCCGTTCTCTCAATTTAACATAAAGCCACAAGCAGAGACACAAAAGTGTTATACAAGACAGCTGCAAGACTGATTTTTTTTTGTCTTGTTCTACTGTTTTTCAGGTCTGCACAGTTATTTGTGCACAGTTACTCGCAGGTTGACAAACACTTATTTGGACACCCTAATTATGGAAACTTATTCTGTTCAGCAGCAGCTGGAAAACATTTTGCTTAGCTTTTAATGAGGCAAACACTCAGACTTCATCATGCCACCTCATCCAGTCCGAGTTTGTCAAACATTAGTCTGGTTTTCTTTGAAGCACATGATAAGCAAGGTACTAGTGCAACTACCACAAATCGATACCAAGCTTACCCTCTGCACATAAAGATGTAACTGTGTGGATGTAGACAGTACTCTGGGGATGATATTTGTGTAGCAAGTTGTAGTAAAGAATTAATAAGATGGCAAACAAATCTATAAATGAGGTATCAATTAGCCTAATGGTAGAGCGGGTAAACTAGTCAAGCCATATTCGTACTAAATTTCATCTTCTGACTCCTGATCTCGTTCAGATGTTTTCAGTAATCCCATTTCCATGGACTGGGACTGTTTAACCTTTGAACGAACTGCCCTGGAAACAACAACAACAACAAAAAAAGAGTTGTCAATAGTAACTCAAAGGCTCATCTGGCCATTTTTACATTGTAAAAAACTGTTTAACTCCTGCATGTCATGGGGGCATTAGGGTGATTGATTTATGCAGACTGTAAAGAGGAGATAGTGATTTCAAGCAGAATCTGGGCAGAATTTAACCCCAAGCCTTCATTGTACACACCTGTATTTTAGCATGAGCGACCACAATACAATGCAAGCATGTAGCTTGACATTTGTATGTGCTGCCTTTAACAGTAGCACCTGTACGTACTGCTTGTAAGAGCTGGTTCCTATAGACAAATCTAAGAGCATACACCTTAAGCAAACCTCAGTGTAACATCCAGAAAGTTCAATGTTGTGCAGGTACAAGACCAACAGCTGTGTTCACTTGGAAGGGTAGTATAAAGCTGTGAAGAAGAGTGAGTCTGGCCAACCTTCCCGCAGACGGGAACTCTGTGAGGCGTGCTGTGATCAACCTGGGGGGCTTGTCTGATGCTGCAGCAGCCACCATTCCCAGCATCAGAAGAAACATAAGATTGCTGTTACCTTCTCTATAGTTGCTGTCCTTTACACAGCAAACCAGTTACGCAGCCTTGAGTGTTGGTGCCTTTTGGACTGAGATCCAAAAAAGACGTGGCACCTCTGTGGTGCAAAGTAAGACTGCAAGAACTACATATAGCCAAAGCATGATTAAATAGGGGTATTACGATGGTAAGGGTAAAGCAAAGGGTGAGAAGCATGTTTAGGGCAGTGCAGGCAAAGGCCCGGTAAGGTCCTGGGGGCAGAAGGTGCTCACGCATGGCAGAATCAGGCTTATTTTTACAACCAAGTTAACTCTGCAGTTGGAATTGTGTCAGAATTAGCACTGGGCAGTGAGGAAAAGGGCTAAGTTTAGAAATTAGGGGATGAAATTGGCTAGTGAAAAAGAAATCTGGTCTAATCACAGGAAATTGCTAGCAATTAAACCTGTCCAATAATCTTCAAAGATAAGTCTTGAAGCCTGCTGACTAAGGTACTTGGAATTAGTAGACATGAGCACTGGGAGAGATGATGTTGTAGGAAAAAAAAAGGTCTCTCCTCCTTGTAACTTTTTATGCACTTAGAAATGTGAAAGATTATCAAAAAGAGCTCATTTTATGTGAGAAGAATTATGCTGCCAGAGCTGTACTTTATGAATGATTTTCCCCTTTGTACTGAAGCAGTGAATCGTGTTGTCTTCATTGATTAGCAATATCTGTTTTTATTTTGCCTTGCAAGACAATTAATCACTTTGTGGAAACCTTCTGGTTTGTCAGTGAAACTTTTCTAAAATAAAGTTCCTACTAGACTAAATAGACAGGTCTCCAATGTTTCAGTGTTTCAAGTAACTTACCAGGTGACAATTGTGTAATTCACTGCAAGTATAAGAAAAGCAAAGGCGTAGTGCCAGCAATAGCACATGGTCAAGAACATCACATTAGTATGATCCGTCTGATTCCACTCTGGGCTCCCATTTGGAGGGTAAAGCACAAAACCAATCTGTAACAAAATAAAAGATATTTAGCAAATGTCATTTGATGTATAGCCTATGCCATATCATGCATTATGCTACCCATCACAAGGCAAGCATTTCATTTTCCTATAGTGCTTATTATTTCTGTAGTTATTATTTAATACAATTTTGCAGTCACACACTGATGCGCTGGATCATTTTACACAGTTTGTGCAGAAATGCCTTTGAAGATACAGAGCCAGTCCCAGATCTCCCCCGCTCCTACCCAGCGACATCACCAACTCCATAAAAAAGGAGTTTTCTCACCCAAGGCTATAAATTTGTGTGAAATATGTAGCTGATTTGTTTATTCAGAGCTGGGAAAGATCAAATTCAGATTAATGCCTAAACTGGGAAACTGGTAATCCCATGGCTACACAGGGGTCTGCCTTGACAAGCATTGGTCCTCTGTACTGCCTCGTACTCTTCAAAGTCACCACTCAGCAGTTTAGCTGAGAATTTAGGAGCTGGGAAGAAGAGAGGAAGGAGGAGAGAAGGAGTGCATTTTGCATTTCCATGTGGAGAATTCAATGAATGAGGGTGTTGATGATGCAGAAAGTAAGTCCCTGTACCTTTTACAAATTTGTCACGCTGCAGCCAGTATGTGGTTTTCAGTCACACATACGGTTGAAGTCTGATGTGGGTGTGAAAAAAGCCACACTTAGATCTCTTGTATTTTTAGTTCTTCGGTTTTTCACTTTGAAACAAAAAAAAACCCACATTGTGTCCAGAGCTAAAGAAATAACTTGTTCTAAAATTAGACTAGGCAGACAACAAAGAATAAATGATTGCATCTAATTCTTCTTGTGTAAAGCGTCTTAAATCACCAAAGAAAATTTTACAAGAAAATAAAACACCAGCTGCTGCAGGACCAGGTTCTTGAGTTCACTTATAGAAAAATCCTGCTGTTTCAGAGGTTTATCTCCTTGCTAGAGCAAGTATTTAAATATTTGATTTGGTGCTGAGTGTCCAGTTCTCCTAAGGAACAGCAAACGTTTTTGTTAATCGTGTCTGGCCAGCATATAAAAAAGGGAAGCCAGTCTAGACATGCCGGAAAGAAAAATCACTGGAGTGACCTCAGTTCTCTGCTATAGATGAAACACACATTGGCACTAGTGCTCCTATTTCTTTGTTAGAAGATCACAGTAATTTATTAAATTCTCTCTCTTGTTTGACAGCAAAGAGTCACTATCAAATATCTTTTAATTGGATAGAACCACAAGTAAGGAAAGGCATGGCAGCTACATTATGAAGAGTTAAAGGAGCCACATCCCTGACATAGAAAAGTTCAAGCTATTACTTCTTCTGCTTACTTTCCCAAACACTGGAAAAGCAGGAGGCTTTACATTACTCAGTCTCTTAATGGGAATCAGGATCTCAAGCATCTTTTAAACCTAGGTTGCCACTGTTATAATGGTTTTTAGAAACTAGAAAGAGGCAATCAACATGAAAGATAATTTGCACTTTCGTTCCTCTTCATGCAATGTCGATAGGTGCCTTGCCTCACCTGCACCGTACTCTGCTGGGCATGTACTCACTGCTCCGGCAGCTGAGAGTGGGGGCTGTCTTCGTAAAGAACAGCATATATTGCTGGGCTGTAAAATCACTGCCATTTGGCTAGCAAATTTTGAACAGGATGTTTTAGAGCTCAGAGGGGATGTTCAATTGCAAGGGAGAGCTCAACGAAACCACCTTAGCTTCTTTAGTGCTTCAAAGAAAAGACACTAGAAGTAAAAAGGCTATAAAATCGATAAGATAAATACTTTTATCTCTTTAGAGGGACATTAAAAGTGCATTGTTTTCCGTGAGTTCTTTGAGGTCTGTGTTTAAAAGGCGTATTATATTACCTGTGAAACATCTGCAAAGGAGTAAATGACTAATTTTGGTGAAGGAAGAAATTCCTAAGGCAGAAAAACGACCTACCTGCCAGAACCAGCTGCCTTGTAATATGCAGAGGCTTGTACGGAGCATCTCTAGCACAATACTACCACGGAAGAAAACTTCCAGAAATATGCAAACAGCAGCTCCAAAAATAGCAAATAGCAGTAACTGATGAACATGAACATCCAGCATGGCTCTCCCATGAAGATGGTAGCAAAAGAGAAAACCTGGAATAAATTAAGCGATCAGTTTAAGGCATTTTGTTCCCTTGTCATCTCCCTGCATCTGCTTTTAGAAAACAGTGAACCTTTAGCATTTCTCTTTGTGCCAATATCACCTTCTCAGTTGAACTGAGAGTAATTTTTAAAGACTCATGCCTACATACTGTGTTCCCACTCTCAAGCTCAGACCAGGAAATTGCATGGGAGGCTGCAGCTCTGTGACCCTTCGTTTAAAACACATTAACAAAAAGTCTCATTTGTCTGTCTCTGCAGTGTAACAAGAGGTATGCTATGAGGTATACTGTGCATACAGAAGACATAAATTGAGCATGTCTCCAGTGCAATTCCAACATGTGACCATTGTGGAGGTAAATGCACTCACACTGGCTTTGGCTAACAAGTTGTGTACCATGGCAGTACATAGATTGAAGCACATGCCCAAGCTGTGGAGCACTTACCCAAAACAGGCTTGTGCTGCTGTTTTCGTAACATTTCTGTCGCTATCTGAGCCTGTTAGGAAAGCACAGGTAGACTTCTACAACGTGTGATCATGCTCTGGGCTGCAGTTTAAGGAGGGCCAAGACAGATCTTTGCAAAGCGTTTTGGGGAGTTAAATATCCAGCTCCTGTAGGCTCGTTCTCTAAGGCTAATTTGAGACTCCCAGACCAAAGACTGATACCTCTCTGCAAGTTTCTCACACACCTCTGCGGGGAGAGGTAAACTGACCTTCAATAAACACTGCTAAGGAAAGCATCATCCTGTCCATGGCCACAGGCAATGCATTGGTCCCATGAGCCACGATGTCAACCAGCCCTGAAATGCCATAGAAGAGGTACATGGTGGCATGTTGCCAGTTCATCAAGTGATCCCAGTGCTTTTCCTCATAATTATATAACTTCAGGTGAGGTCCATCGGGAACAAACTGCTCAGCCACCATTCCTGCAGTCGAAACGAGAAATATAAATATTTGTCCTGTAACTATTTTTATACAGACAACAGAGGCAACCATATATCCCCATGCAGCATAACACCAGTCAATTTGGGGTTCAGTCTGGCTGCCTGAGAATTGCTCTGGGTGATTGCTATGTTTTGCTCCCTTCTGCCCAGTTCAACCGTTCCCAATAATTTTTTTAACATGTGGGCCAAATTCAAGGGAAAATACACAGAGGCCTAAAAGCTATTAATTTTATATACATTTTTTTTAAAATAGGCAGTGAGTGGAGAAAAGATGAAATAAATTGCTTTGCTGAGGGAAAGACCACAGAGTGAGCTCAAGCATATATTAAGCATCACATAATCCGGAGGGGAGGAAGCCAGATGAAACCAGGCTTCAGCCCACTTCTGGTGGGACTGTCTGCATCGTGCAGTTTCCAGTAGTGAAAACAGACAGCTATTCTGTGTTGCTTTTTTTTTTTAAAAAAAAAAAACAATTGCTATTGTGGTAGTCTTCTGCCTGAATTTTTCAGCTGCCTTTCCCAGTGGTTCAAACATGAGTATAACACATGCTAAAGTCCCCAAAAGAAAGATTTACCGTTTCAGTCCCCTGCAATATGCAGGATGGCAGAGTTCAGACTCTTAATGCAAAGGGAATTTTTCCTATAAAGCCATAAAAGGAAATCCCTCCACCATGCCGAGTTATTAAAGGTCCCATGAGAACGTATATCAAGTTAGTATTTGAATTGCTCCACCGCCTCCCTTACCTTGGCCCCTCGGTGTCTTGCTAACTAGCTGCAGTACTCCAGCAAGGCGAAAGCTGCTTTTAGATACTTTATATGATCCATGTTTGAGAAGGGTTTAAAATACATTATGCTTTTGGAAAATTACAGTTGATTATTTTGTTTATAAAGCGTGGGCCAGTATCCTGCTGTACAAGTAGACAGGCTGCCGAACAAATGCAGTGGTTTTCCACCTTTATTACAAGTTCTCTTAACACAGAAACAGCAGCTTTTACTCCTTCTGTTGCTTTTACTCTTTGTCCCTGCCAGGCTTTCTTGTCCATGACTGGAATTGAAATTACCGTATGTTAAAATAATAGCTTTTTGTTTCAGGGTGAAAATAAAAACACTAGATGGGTGTTTTATCTGCCCAACTACCTCTAGACACTGACTGGGAGATTTGTAGGAAAGATGTCCCCACTCATACCTCAAAATTTAAACTATTATTTAGGTTTTGATAATTTTTTAAGGCATATCAAGTGCATCCTGTACACACAACATCACTTCAGTGCTGATGTATCTTAACTGATACAACTCCCAGAGGGGAACAAAAGGCAAGAACAAGATTTTGGCACACCCTGCGTCTTGATTAGAAACCAGGCAACTCTGACCATCTGAAGATGAGTAGACAGATAGAATCTAAAAATACTAAAAATCAAGATTCTTTTCAACTTAAGAGCCACATGTGCTGAGCTCCCTAGGTCCCCTGTTACTTAGCTTGCTTACTCTATAAAGGTAAATTGCTAACATACAGCCTGCTGGAATGTAAACATGGACTAGGCACTTCCAGTCAGCTGCACTGCTCACTAAACTCTCCCTGTGGGTTTGTACCCAGGCTGGTCCACAAAAGAAGGAGAAACAGACCCCCCACCACCCCATTGCAACAGTCCTTCAGCAATAAGATCTGGAGTTCAGTCTGTTTTTGTGAATATTTTCACTTTTGAATGACATTAGTGAAGAAGTGTCTGTATTTACATACTTTATGTGTATTATTATCTCAGTGGAGACCACCGATATCTGAGATGGCTGGATTCAAAAGTAGAAAAGCAACGTCCCCACAGTCTGGTGCTCCCAGTCTGCATGTGAGAGCCCCTTGCCTAAATATCTTATCTCCCTCCCTGAAGTAGTAAACAGCATCTGGACATTCAGATGGATTGGCTGTGAAGCAGTCATGAGACCTTTAAGAAAGCTCCAGAAGAGCGCTATGGATGGAAACCATGATACAGTCATAACTACGTAATTAATAGCAGTAGCCCCATTAGTTCTTAGATTCATAGTGTTTAGAGGATGAAATATCAAAACACAATGAAATATGTTTCATCAGAGAATTAAATTTAAAAAAAAAAGTGTTAAAAGGCACAGCCTTTTTGTTGTCTGCCCTGAGTCCACCTTACTTACCAATCAGGGCAAAGACAGCTTTGATGATCCCCTCAACAAACTCCAGGCGTTGAAATCCTGCCCTGGAACCAAGGTAGCAAGCATTCTTGTTTTTTCGACAGGCATACTTCAGTGGATACTTCACTGACCACCACAAGCCAAAAAGAAGGAAAAAGCTTCCAGGGAGGGCATGCCCTTTGAAATTGCCCATGGTTTTCTGCTAGGTGATACCTGAAGGTGAAACAAATGCAGATTGATTATGGGAATAGTAGGAAAATTTGGTGGGTTATAATTTTAACGTATCTCCTTGCATAGATCAAAAGGGTGTCACTGAATTAAGTGCTTACACTTCATTTAAAAACAAATGTGAGTACTTATCTTCCCTGGCTGTTCAAAACACCCAGCCAGTCTCCCCAGTTTTATAGTTTTGCAGAAGAGTAAGAGAGCCAGCTGCAAACAGGTGACCTGAAATGCAGAGCTGGCAGTTGGCAAGTTAAGAGAAAAAAAAAAAAGCCATAGGACACTATGTCATGCTGTTGAAGTTGTGCTAGCAAAAAAAAGAGGACATGAATATTCACAATTAGGTTCTCTCACCTTTACAGAGGGTTTTATGTTTATTTAGTACACAAACAGAAATCAAGACAATACCTGACTGAAGGAAAAAATTAATTGTATACAGATCCAATGGGTAACTACTCACTAATAAATTGTATTTTGTATTTCAATTCAGATGTTTCATTATAATTTACAAACATCCAATTGTTCTCAATATTTGATAGGTGAATTGTGCACCCACAACTAGAAACATATTATCAAGTACAGCAAGGGTGTAAGGTTATAAGTTGGTCAGTTATATAAAGGCAGTGTCATTAATAAAACCTAGTAATTCTGGTCATCATCCCAACCTTTAGAAGAGTTAACTTAGCTCAAATATCTTCTTCATTAAAATGAGAGCTCTAACATTAAATTGCAGTTTTTCTTTAAGTTATTATAAACTGAGTTGTTGTGCATCGTGACCCAAAGGCATACTAAATCTTTGCACAGGCAACAATCAAGAATAACCACTTTAGAAGCAGTGGCAATCCATACTTTCTGTTATTATCATTGCTGACTTAAAAATCCGATTGCCACACTACACTGAAGACATCTGGTTATGAATAGAACATGGAGGCTCTGGTATATTTTTCTTTTCAGTAAGTATTTCCTATGGTCAGCTCCACATAAGAAGTTTTAAACTGTGGCTTGTGGGCCATGGAGTACTTGCAGATGGTTCACATAATACTGTCTAGTCACGTAGCGTGAGCCCTCTCCTATTTCAAGAGGCTAAACTCCACAGAAAGCATTAATTTTTTTTTTTTTTAAAGAAGAGAAACTTTTCCACATATACAGGTCCTGAAGCTGCCATAAGACTATTACCCAACCGCATAAGAGAGGTGACCTACATAGCCACAAAGCAGAAGAAAAAAAAAATACAACTGTTCATGCGTAGCGTGAGGCAGGCTGTGATTTAAACCGGGATGCTGAAGAGGGTCCTACCCCTCCTACCTGTCCCCCTCCTCTTTCAGAGCTGATTTCTCCCACTGTAAGGGCTGCAGAAGCGGAGGAGTGAGCTTTAAAAGCTTTCCCTTGGTAAAACTCCCCTGAGATAATTTCTAGGGAAGTACTACTGAAGTACAGGAAAAGGGAAACGTGATACTGGTTGCCCAACCAAGCCCATTGCTGGATGCATCCTCACAGGTATTGCCAGTGCTTTGTGTCGAACAAAGCCTGGAAGGAAATCATGCTGTGATGGCTGCACCGAGCCCAGGAAAGGCTCACAGGGAAGCAGCACCCGTCAGCTGTGGGGCAGCCAAAGGGGGAATGAGGGATGTGTTTACGTATCCTTATGAAACACAGAGGACTCCATTGGGGATTTCTGCTGGGTGGGGAAGGGCTCCTGCATGCCGCTTATCTCCCTTCAAGAAGAAAAAGGAAGGGCGCCATGCCCAGAGCTGTTGTAGGGGGCTTTGCCTGGCCTGGTGGCTGACCGGCTGCTCAGATTGGAGCAGCACAAGCCGTGAGGAGGACCAAGCGGTGGCAGACCCAGCAGGTGGTTCTCGGGCAGAATGGTGATGACCACCTCCATCTCTGCTCAGAAAATGCTGGATTGAGCTCTAAGTCTCCCTGGAGCTGAGCACATGTTAATGCCACGTCAGCCTGCTTGTGAGCTGAGCACCTCCAATCCTGGCCCAGGGTGGGCTGGGCAGGGCAGGAGGAGGTGGCAGTTGAGGGTCCAGGGGTCAGGAGAGCCTTTCTCTGCCTCCCCCACCACCCTTAAAGTCCCACTGGGTTGATGTCTGTGTGTTTTATTTGCAGGTGGGGAAAGCATTGCTCGCTCTTGAGCAGCCTATGGTGCAGTCAGGCTCTCAGTGGTGCAGCTGAGGAGCTCAGCCTCACAGGTTAGGCCCACCCCCCTGGCCTCGCAGAAGAGGTACTTCATTTCAGGACTCCTTTAGTTCAAAGAGTTTGACCAGCTTTGCATCTGTGCCAGTACTAACTGCACCATTGTTTGCCTCAGAAAAGGGCACTGCCAACAGGAGCTGAAATTCTAGACAGTCACCTAAACTTTGCTTTAAACTTTGAAATACTTCCTTTGCTTTGGAAGCCTTAATGTCTGGTTCTTCTAAAACCTGCTGGCCTGAAAGGCATTGCTGTCTTTTCAGATACGTTGATTTTTTTCCTTCTTTGAATGAAAGGAAGAGGGGAGGAGTGGGGAGCGGCCTTTCCTTGCCATATGTCTGATCTCACTGAACACCATTCATTAGAAAGACTGTATTCATTAGATATTTTACTATTCACCACAGCTACAAAGCACTCCAAATGGAAAGACTTACCCTATACCCCACATCAAAGCAAGACAGTGGATTAAAAAGGTAAATTAAACCTATGAAAAGCCTTCCTTTAGGAGAGTACAGCTGTAGTAAGAGTCAGGTGAAGAACAGTGTGTTAATGTCATTTGTAGTGCACGTATACAAAACTTCCCAAGTAATTCCCAATCTGTAAATTCACACCTGAGTTACCTAGAGCTCTAATCACTGGAGGATTTTTCTGCCCTAAATCTGGGTAATCCATCAAGATACTCTATTTTAAATTAATTTTTGCCTTTCAAAACAAGGGAAAAGAAGAAAAGGAAAAGACTGATACAGCAGCTACTGCTGCATATCTGCTATAAACAAAACAGAACCAGAAAAATTTATTTTTTGCTATAAGCAATACAATCACGTATCGTTAGCTTTAGAGAGTGTAAACTTCAGTTGGAGTTCATCCAAAGATGTTGCGAATTACTTGTAGGATTCCTCTAGAAAGAGACATGCCGGATCTGCCAGCCAGCTGCTGTGGCAGACCTTTGGAATGCTGAATCTCAGTATGGTCAGCTTCAGAAAGGAGTTACATGAATTATACCTTAAATCCTTACTAAACTTGAAAACATCATGACAGAGCTCGCCTTAAACTGGTCAAATTTCCCAATTTGTGAATTTTCTCTTATTAGGCCTGAGAGTTTATTTCAGTGAGGCTAGAAGTCAACTGCCACCACCCGCAGTTTTGACATGACTGAGGGGTTTTGCCTGTGGGTAAACCAGGTGATATTGCATGGTTTGGGGGCTTAGAATAACACTGAGGATACAGCGAGGATAAGTGGAGCCACCCATGCGGGAAGATCACTGTGGGGTTAGGACATGGATGTGAGAGGTGTAAGGCAGGGGTGCAACAGGAGGTGAAAGGACAGGATGGCAGGTTGCTGCCTTTCCATGCTGCACTTTGGCATCCCCTGGTGCAGCCCAGGACAAAGCAGCTCCTGCCAGCTCTTCTGCATGGCTTGGGAGCCAGACAGTTTTGGTACCTCAGGTGTTATTTATTGGATAAAGATGGCATCAGTGTGTTATGGCAATACTTAATAAATTTGAGGGTTTATTTTTCACAGAGCCTTATCCCATAAGCTAGCAAACAAATCACTGAAGGACTGATGTTGCAAGATGTGGAAATCCCAGGTACTCTTTTATCCTCAGTGATTTCAGGGCCAGAGTTGCTTGCAGAGCCACAGCCACATTCTCAGCACCAAACCTTCCTTGCTGCCCACCACCTTCCCTAGAGTGCATCATCTGCCAGAGAAAATCCTGAGGCTGCCCCAGAGCTGAGTGCCATAAGGTCTGGATTCGGCCACCCAGAGTCTGCCCACACTCCCTCCACTGCCCTGCAAATCCACTCAGTCACACCAGGTGCTGCATGCGTCACTGCAGCTACTGACCTGCTTGTACAACCTCAACCCTGTCCAAATCCTGCTCCCAACCCCACAGACAAAGCTAGCAGTGCTGGTGCCTACAAGAGGTGCCCGGACAGCCAGCGTCACTGGGCCACAGTCCTCGCCATGGATGGTAGGATTTGGCTTTCCAGCATGTGTACACAGACACCCTGACCATTGCTGACCAAGTTGCCCCTGTTGCCTGTTGAGGCCACCTCCAGGATCCCTGCAGGGTCACTCAGCTTTTCATCTCTTCACCCTGAAGCCTCACCACCCAGAGCCCTTCCACCAGCAGCCACGGGGCCACAGCAGCCAGAGCACCAGCAAATTTGGGGACTGTGGCAAAGCAAATTTTGGACTCCACCTGGGGGAAGCTCCTTCCCCACCATCCAATAGGACTGTCACTTGGAGGAGAGTGCCCAGGAACCAGACAAGGCACATGCTCCAGCCCAGATTGGGCTTTCCACAGCAAGTGCTCCATGAAACCCCACTCTCGGGATGGTATGAGGCACGCCAGGAGGGCAGGCTGCTGTCAGGTTTCAGGGGCACCCATGGGCCTTAAATTGCCCCATCTGGCCTCTCCCAGGATCCCCACCCTGGCACGCCTGCCGAGGGGCCAGTGGTTGCACGGGAAACTGGAGAAAAAGGTAATTAGACATAATTATGGCAATAACTCAATTTTTGAGGTAGTATATAAATTTTACATACCAGGCAATGTTTCTGCAACTGATTGGAATAAGGAACGAGAATAATTTACAGCTACCTCTGAATGTGAGATGCTTTTTTTTTCCCCACGTGTGAGAACTCCAAACGTGGTTTTTCCTGCAATAATCCCAGAAAGTTCTGCATGATTCAGGCTTTTCCAGCAATTAGAAAGCTGCATGGTATTGCAAAAGTGTTTTGCACTCAAACTTTGCCAAGCAAATGTAGGTTGTTGACAGTTGCCCACAAATTCCCTATGTAGCAGTAATGCTTTGTGTACCTGGGATGTTCACCCCTCAGTTTAGGCTGCATCCTGCTCCTTGGGGTCAGAAGGCAATATGGGGATCCGCTGGCAAAGGAGGGCATGAGCAAAGGCAGTTTCCAGGTGAGCATTCAAGAAAAGGTGTGCATGTTTGTGGGTATTAAAAGCTGCCTTTTTAGCCTGAAAATTATTTCACACCAGCAGAAGTATGAAAGGCAGGCAAAAAAAAAAAACATACTTAGATGATTGATTTAACCATCTTATGGCTTTTAGGGGAGGGATGTTTTGTAACATTTACCAGTTTGATTCCTGATCTCTTGAGGCCACCCATGTGGGGACGAAAGCAAGACTTGAAAGTGGTATGGAGAAACCAGCTATTCTACCCAGTTACTCAGACAGCTTCTCAACTGCTTCTTGAAGAACAAGATTAGTTTCCCTTTTTTCCCCTTCTCCCTTTAAGAAAAGCCAGGGGCTTAGGCAGCATAACCTGTACAGGATGGGGACAGAAGCGGTAGCTGAGTGAGAGCTAGCCCTGCAGCAGGCAGCTTCCTTTCCCCACACATTCTCCTGCCACAGCAGTATGCCTTGCAATTTCCTGTGTTTATCAAGCCCCGGGGGATGTTAAAGAGGATTGTCAACCAGAAATGTGGGGTTTTTTTCCAGAAATGACAAAAGTTATGAGGCCACAAACACACTCTGCTGCAATGCATTCGTTTCTGCTGCAGACCATATGACAACAAAAGTTAAACCCAAAGATTAAACATTAGCAAATGTAGAGTGTTAATTTTTCTCCCATATGCTAGATTAGGAAACAAGGATGTGGTGTTTATAATATTTGATAGAAAATGTTTATTTATCCATAACAGCTGCAGGAATCGATCATGCTGTCAGTGAGAATAATGCACCCAGATAAGAGGAAGCAAAACCACATTTGTAGACACTTTCTAATCAGTCCACAAGCTGTGATCATAAAACTTCTACTGAAAACCAGAATCTAGCAAAATTTAAAGTATCTGAGACAAAAAAAAATCCCAGATAAGTTTACTTCAGTACCAAAGTTTCCTACTTGCAGTTACAGATGTATTCACGAGGCAAGTGCCTTTTATCCTGCAGCCATTAAATTGTAAACATCACCAAGAGCCATACTGATCTTGAAAAACAGCATCTACTGTAATTACTTTGTTCACTAAATGCAGTACTGATTTCATGTCATGACTAAAAGCATTTCAGCAACTACAGCCCCACATTTCCAGATGAGATCACTGCTCTGGTGTTAAGGAAATACTCAGCTGGCACCTATAGCTCCTTCAGAATCAAACTGGAACCAAGTACTGTGAATGCTAATGATAGCGGGACTCAAGACTTCTTGAAATGATAAAAAAAATGTCAGTACAGTCTTGATATTTTTGGCTTAAGGATGTGGGAGATAAAGATTATCAGATCAAAAAAAAGGAAATGTCATGAATATGCGTCTCTAAAGCTTGTAAGAGAAGAATTCAACCCTTGATAAAATTTTCAGGCCTACAAGACAGGGATGAAAACCAAAAATCCCAAAGAGGTAATGACCAGAAATCTATATACCAGCCTTAGAAAGGAGCAAGACACAGTCTCTCATAGTGCTGAGTTTGGGACCACAACCAGAGCTACTCTATTTTTTTTCAGTGCCTTGCATCTGTCAACAACTCCTCCTTCCCAGCCACTTGTCCTTCTCAGCCCTTTGGATGTTCCTCACTGCGTTTCTTCATCTTTTGCGGCCCTCAGTTTTCTGGCTTGCTTTCCTCTTTCTCTGTGCATCTGTTGACTCTGTTTCTGCTCCCATAGCCGAGCAGGGTATCTCCAGGGGTTATCCAGGGACAACAAACACTCCATCATAATCTTACCATTGGCTCTCAATATCAGAGCAGCTGCTAGTCTGTGGATATGAAATTTTTGGTCTTCAGGACTGCCAATTTGGAGCCTTTTATTCAGATCATCACAAGTTCAAAAAACATACAAACATAAAAAATTAAATCTTGCAATTGCATGGGATACGAAAGAGTCATTTTTTCCTAAGAAAGATTTGTAGTTTCTTTATTGGCCATAAAACCTGGTATTTCCTCGCACTGCCTGAAATAAAGGATAAGGTAGCACGAGTATGTGAGTAAACTATGGCAGGTATGAGAGTGCTACCTCCTGCGGGAATATGTTTGGCGTCAGCCACCACAGCCACTTCTCTGCCGGCAGGAGCCTGACAGCAGCTGCCATCTCCTGTGGGGTGACCTTCCAGCTGCACCCTCTGCAGAGCAGCAGCTCCCTTCCCCACAGAGGGTCACAGCAGACTGCTGCCCTCAAAGCTAGGGGCTGCTGATCCACGGCTCCCCCCAGCCCAGCAGACTCGAGCAAGTTTTTGATTGCATGCGGCAGCAGCTGAGCACTGCCGGGCAGACAGCAGGGTGGAAGGATGCACTGCAACGTCCCACTGCTGTGCTGCAGGAGCTCTTCACCAACATCTGAGGCTGGCTCCCCTTTCCAGTTCACCTGGCACTGGGCTCAGCCAGAGTGCTTATTTCTTCCTGATTTTAACCTGAATTGTGCCAACTAGTGAAATTCCTATATCCTTTCTCTTTTTAAAGTCAATTCCTCCAGCCCAAGTCACTTCAATGAACAACCTCTGCAGGACTCTAGGTATCCCTGAAGGCCCATGGTCAAGAAGAGGTCACATCACAAGTAAGAAGCATGCTCCCTGGGTACCCTACCAACACCAGTTTTGTAGGTTATGGTCCCTGGCTGCTCCTTGTAGCTCCAGGTGTGCTCACCTACATGTTCTCCACTTCCTGATAGACATGCTAGGAAAATGTCAAGGGAGTAAAAGTTTGTTATATCAACTGATGATTTATTGCTCAAAGACCAGCTCTGGACAAAAAATAAAATAAAATATGATTTGGTTTCTGTTAGCATCACTTTTATGGACCTTTACAGTGTTTTCACAACACAGTCAGGGCTTCAGTGAATGGATCTAGTAGGACAGTGGAGCTGAGTGGACCACTGGACTATGACAAATATTTGTAATAAATACTAGTGACCACCTGGGCTGCAACAAATCCTTCATTTGACACTTAAAGAGCACTTTACAGACTGTTAGAAGTTGCTGCAATTGTTATTTATGTTTCCAAACACTTATTGAAGACAAGAAGACACAATCAAAAAGGGGATGTTAACTGAGAAAACTCAATGTTTGAGTAGTTTAAAATGCTATTTTCAGCCTGCAAGGAAGCTAAGTCTGAAAGAGAAAAGTGAGGAATTCTGTTCTTGGAGAAGGACAGATCTTCAGGAATGGAAGACAGGGCTTGCTGACCTCAATATGATTTATAACTCTTCGGCGGCAAAGGTTGCTCCCTTACTGCGGCTACCAGTGACTGTGCAGATTTCTCTTCATTATGTACAGTAACAGATATTGGGGTGACTGAGGCCTTCAAATGATAAATTGGAATATTACAAAGAAGACCCTGTTCTGGAGAATCACCAAACACTAACAAAATATGGTAAGCAGAAGTGTCATGCTGTGCTGTTCATACTCATAAGCTTTCATCTTAAGGATAGTCTCCAGTTAACAAAAACAGGAAGGGAGCTCATCTCAACAAATGCAAGGACATTAATAAGTGCCTGTTGGTGTTCACAGAAAGGACTCAGTTTTCCTACCAAAAACTTACAAACCAGTTCAGTTAGCCAATGTGATGCTCACTCTGCTCATAGCTGGTCAACAAGCAGGTGACACCTGTAAGAGCTGAACTTCTCCTGTCCCCTGCTAGGGAGGCGACTGGAAACCAGGGGCATGAGTCCAGGATATTGGCTTCTAGTGGGACACTGCCCTGCATTTTGCTGTCTCCTCTGGCTGAGGTCCAGCCTCTTCTTCCTGAATCTTGGTTTTCTGAAGTTATTTGGTTGAGTGATTCTTAACTTCTAGCCATCCTATCTGTCTGCGGCGTACAGTTAGGTAGTGTGAGCCCTCAGGGCTCTTAGACGGCAAACAAAGTGATGTAAAATAGATGTTTGAATCTCATGGATTTGGATACTGTAATCAATGATATTTGAGTGTTTATGGCTTGCAACATTGTGTTATGATAAGAAGGAAAAAGAAAACATTCTAAAAAGCTTTCTTTTTAGTAATTTCCATAAAGCCATGCAACAGAGCAGAAGGTGGGATTTGCACCTAGAGCTTTTGCCTTGACTGTTTTGCCTTTGCTCCTTGGAGTTTTCTCTGCAAGTCTTGTCTGTCGAGATCAGGGTGTCTGATGTACTGCTTGTCACAAGGATGACCAAGTGCACTGCTTCTACCAGCTACTGCCTGGAGGAAACACACTCCCAACAGCGGAAAGATGCATGGGTCAAAAAAGAAAGGGAAACACTAATGAATAAATGGGAGGGTTGGCAAGGCAGTCTGTAACATTGATAATAGCTGAGAGAAACGGCTGGCTGAGTTAGCCCAGCTAGAAAAATAAAATGCATCAGAGAAACAGACATAGTTCCTCTTTATGGGACCACCTCATACTTGCTAAATGGGAATCAGCCGGTGCTAATGCAACATTAGCAGAAACTGAAGAGTCCTCCATAATGCAAGGCTACAGTAGCAGCAGCTTCAGTTCCTGCTGCCCCTCAGACAGCAGAATTAATGGAGGGAGCAAGAGTAATGCTCTGGAGTAGGAGCTTTGTAATTCAATCACACCGGCAGCCACAGCAAGGGGCTGCATCCTCTTCCAAAACCACTGGCTTTACACATGCCACACTCTGTACCTTAGAAATGTCTGAAGTGCAAGGTCATGTGGAGGAAGAGTTTTAGGAATTTTTCTCAGATAGCATTAAAATGTTATAGCAGGCCCCGATTTAGTCATAAATTCACTAGAAGGCACTTAAGTCTCCTTTTTATCTTCTGGAGCAAAAAGCAATGCCAGACTCAAGGTCTGGCTCATGCTGCACAATAAGACAGGAGTACCACAGTAGAGCGGCCCTCTACTAAAAACTATGATATTTCAAAATCAATGTTTAATTATTTATAATCCCAGGGTTTAGGAACTCTCCTTGCTCATAGCTAGGAAAAGACGATCAAAATGACCGCTGCTGCCAACTGCAAGTGAGCATGAGCATGTTTGGTCACATCGAAGAAGTAGAGTAGGAGCCAGTAGACAAGAGGCTTGACATTGGGGAGTCTCAATCCACGTATGCCTTCAGATGGGAAAATAAGGGGCCTGTTTTTGTCCTGCTGCACTGGCTGTTTGCAGAACAGAGTAAAACTATATTTCCAGGCAGATGCAGTGGGCCAGAAAAGAGTAAACAGAGAGCAGTTTGCCTAAACACAGGCGTAATTATTCAAGCCACTCCTCAAGGTTCATTTGACTTTTCTGCCCCAGCAGTTATTTCCACCCACACTCTCCGCAACTGAGAGAAATCTGCTTGGTTTACCCAACTCCATTTGTAAAGAGAAAAATACAGGAAAAGCCCACATAAGCAACCCTGAAAAGCAGTGAAATACTTCTGTGACAACTACAGAAAGGTAGCTCCAGAGTCAATGATGAATTTGCATCTAAAATTAATATTAAATACATTCCTTCTACAAATGACAAAGTACTTGTGGTGATTTATGGTACAACATATGCCATAATTTAAAGAAGTCTACAATAATATGATTCTATGTATATAAGGTGTTGCAAACAAAGGTATACATACTGGAGAAATCACAAGTCCTAGGTATGCAAATGCATAGTAATAATAATATATTCAGTTTAAAAATTAAGAAGCACAAATACTTTGTTTTGAAGTACTTCTATGTTTCAGTTCCTAGGCTCCGAAATTTCAGAAAGCCACTTATCAGAAAGATAATGGAAAGTTTCATACCATGGCAAGTTATTAAGCATTATTGGGAGAGAATAATATGATTTATCACTGAAAAATTGAAACAAAATGGGACATACCCAGGGACTGGAGGTGTTTTTTCCAATGGTTATTCTAGTTTGAAATAGAATGGAGAGGCTAGGATAGCCTAATTTTAGGGTTTCTCTCATATAGTGAAGTAGACATGGCTACACTTAAATTCTCTTGATTTTCTCTGGAAATTCGAGTTTGGATGTATGTCTCCCTTTGAGACATCCAAGGAAGAGTGGAAGAAAAAAAAAATCAGACAAAAAAAAAACCCCTTAAAACTACAGCGAATTCTTTTTTTTTCCCGTTCCTCACACCTAATCCCGCTTTGTGTAACGATCCAGAACCACTGCTGCAAAACCTCTTGCACCTGGGGCAAAGTAACTCGGGCGCCTGCAAGGGCTCCAAGTCGGATTTGAACGCCAGCAACCTTCTCGAAAACTACTTCTGATTTAAAAGTCCCCTCCGCGCGTTTTACCTCAGGAGTCCCGTGTCGTATATCCCCCCCACCCCACGCCATGGACCGAGTGAAGGCGAACACGGAGCAGCCGGGGACACTGAACGGCCCCCTTTCACCCGGGGACACTGAACGTCCCCCACCCGCGCCTTCCCCCGCCGCTGCTCGCCCTTACCTCCGCCGGCCGCCTCCCTCGCAGCCCCTCACCCCTCTCCGAGGGGCGCCTGATTTCCCCCTTTCCAGCTGCTGCCGCCGGGGGATGCGGCGCGGCAGCCCCAGATGTCGGCCCCGCGGCCGCCCCAAATGTTGGCGGCGGGGCCGCCCCAGATGTTTTCCCCCGGCGGCCCCGCGGGGGGCGGGCGGTTTCCTCCCCGCCTGACCCGGGGCAGAGCCAAACCGAAGGGGCTGGGGCAAAGCCGGGCTTCAGCGGGAGCCGGCGATGCCTGGTGTCCGTCCCTCCCCCCCCTCCCTTTCTGCTCGGCGGCGCTTAGGGCAGCGGCTCCCACTAGCCCGGACAGGCTAGGAAAAGTAGAAAAAGTAGAGAGACTTTCTGACACACAAACCCTCCTTTGATCACTGTGCGTAACAGAGGGTTTTTCTTACTTGCCTTTTTTTTCACCCCCCACCCCCCCGCGTCCGTGGTTTTCTTCACGAACATGAGCACCCGTGGCTCTAGTCCCTGTAATTTCGCAGGAATGTATGGCAGAGCCCTGAATCCAAAAGAAGAATGTCTAAAAATAAAATTGAAGCCACCGTTTTATTTGCAAATGTTGCACTGTAGTCAACGGCGCTAGTGACATTACTGAATCGTTCACAGCCTCATGAAAGGCATCTGGCACTGCACCACCTCTGTCAACTTAGCCAGCAGAGAACACCAACGAAATTGTACATATGGAAAAATCCTCCTTTGAGGTATTTGCCAGGAAGTTGTGATAATCAGTTTTTGAAGTTCGTCTAAACTACACTGGAAGCCTCCCTGACCCTTTCCACCCCTGCCAGCATCAAGCTCCTGTATTGCCAACCCCCCCTGTGGCTGTTGGAATTGCCAAGCTGAAGCGCAGCTCTCCCCACCAGCTAGTCATAACTTGGACTGAATCTGAGACACCCCCCCCTGAAGTACCCTATTTTAAGATTTCTGCTTTTCAGGATCCGAAAGCTTTTTGCTTTGGGAAATTCATGGACAAAATTAACTCCGTGTAAAGATTAAAACTTAGATCAACAGTGCATTTCTGTTTGGCATGTTTTCACCCTCGGTTATCTTCTCAGACAGCTCCATCCATGCCTGTCTCTTTAGTATAAAGTGACACTTTCACTCTCAGATAAAGAGTACTCCCGCAAATACCCCCAGCATTTGGCAAGCAGATGTCTTTGCAGGTTGGGTGTTGTAATGAGTATAGGGGAAAGGGCAATGAATATTTTCCAGAAAGACCACCTCTCCATAAACAGTGTTTCAGAAATCCAGCCTCTCTGGCAGCTGCTCCCCTTTCCTGGTCTGAGTGATCTCTTTTGCAATTTTTTTTTTAAGATGGCGGAATGCATCTCATGTAATGGCATTAGTTCCTACCTAATGGATATCCTTCTGTTGCAGAAGAGTCTTCAGTTACACAGAGCTAGATCAGTCAATGACACTGATAGTTGTCATTACCTCATCTATTTACCACTGGTTTGATGTGTTTGTCTTGGCAGGGGAGCAAAAATCACTTCCTGGGATTCCTCACTTCCATCAATATTTAAGATGACTTAAAAGTGATTCTAAGCAACAATTAGTGTCTCCAATGTCAAAACTCCAACTAGCACCCTGGAAATGCTGCAGGGACTCTGCACTTCTGCGAGGACCGTTGCAGTGTGCATTAAAGTAACCACCAAGAAGTACGTGCACGGAATATTCTATAAAACTATTAGGGACTACAGAAACAACAAAGTAGCCTTTGCAAATTTTTACTAAAGGTCAACAAGAGGCCAACAGCACTGCTACATTCAGCCAAGTTCAGACCTTCCTTCGTTTTCATCTTTGTTTTACCGTATTCCAAAGGTAGGATATTAATTCACTGTACCTGTTCCAAACTTAGGAAACACGCCTGACACGCAGGCAGGCAACTGAGCCCTCCTTTAGCTGGAGGAATAGAGCATCCAACAATTTCTGAAAGGGCTACCTGTGCTTCCCAAACTCTGCTTGGTCAAAGGAGACAAGAAATTGTGTAACACTTGTCTTCCTTGCTGGGGCAATGTATTCAAAGAATTAATACAAACAGCAGCAAATACCTGAAAGAAAATTTAAATATGTAAAAATCAAGTAAAGACTTGTTTAGATCATAGTGTATTTTCCTGCCTGTTCAGGACTGCTTTGCACAATGTGATTGTAAGAGATAATTAAAATTACTAATAGAGCCAGTTTACTGGTTTGTAACTAATAACGTATTGTATCCATTCCACTTTTCTTCCTGCTAACTTGTCCATCTGACTGCAGATAAAAAATGTGGTTTCTAAGACAGAAAAGCAAGATTCTCTGAACAGTACAGCTCATTTATGTCTGCCCATCTGACAAACAAACTTATTATTTACATATGCCCTATGTCCTCCTATTTTCGCCTGGAAAAATTCCTTCATAGAATCACAGAATGGTTTGGGTTGGAAGGGACCTTCAAAGGTCATCTAGTCCAACCCACCTGCAAGAAGCAGGGACATTTCCAACTAGATCAGGTTGCTCAGAGCCTCATCCAACCTGGTCTTGAATGTTTCCAGGGATGGGGCATCCACCACCTCTCCGGGCAACCGGTTCCAGTGTTCTACAACTCGCATTGTAAAAAATTTTTTCCTAATATCTAATCTAAATCTACCTTCATCTATTCTAAAACTGTTACCCCTAGTCCTGTCACAACAGGCCCTACTGAACAGCCTCTCCCCATCTTTCTTGTAGGCCCCCTTGAGGTACTGGAAGACCGCTATAAGGTCTCCTCGGAGCCTCTGCTCAGGCTATGTTTGTGCTTGGGATTGCCACAACCCACATGCAGGCCTTTGGCCTTTGCTGTTCGTACCTTGGCTGGCTGCATTCATGCCAGCCTGCTTCCTGAGGAGGCCACCTAGCCTCCAGCACGGTTATAGAGTAGAGAAGTGGAAGATCATGGCCCTGTGCAGTCAGGGGATTAAGATAATCAGGGGCCTCCTGGGACTAGTCCAGTCGATGAGACGCATGCATGACATATGTCTGCGTGGAAACTGAAGTGAAATGTCTATCTGCTCCCTTGGACACTTCAAGTGTAAGATGTGCTGTTTGTAGGTATCTCTGTAGGACCACATCTCATTTACAGCTGATGAAGAGTAGCATGTAAGTGTAGTTGACACTGACAAAATAACTGTTCTCCAGACAGAGTGCCTAGAAAGTCAAACAGGTAGTTCTGGCCTTGCAAAGTTTATGCAACAGTTGAAAAAAGAGCAAATACAGGTATTGGCTATGCCTTGAGGAAAAGCAAACATTGACATTCTGTTTTCAATGCAACTTGTAATAAGCAAAATAATTCAAAAGTTAATTTCAATACAGACACTCATGACAGTCCTATTTTTGGAGCACTAGTGGGGATATTTGCTCTTGGATGGATTTAGCAGATTGACATCTGTACAGTTTAAAAATAATCCTAGGCCTAATTCTGCTGTCGGTAAAAAAATTTAGTTACATTACACATGGAATTTTAAAAATTATTCATTTTTATCATTGTTAATTATGTTGTTATTTGAAGTACTTTATTTTGCAAGTAGCCTGTGCAAGAAACTTCCAATAAATGTATTTTTTTCAAGTTTGTATCCTTGCAGTGCATTAAGCAACAATTTGTCAAGCTGACTCCTAGCATATAAAATATATCTCCCCTTAGGAAAGTCTTCCATCTAGAAGAACATGCAAAAACAATAAGAGAGAAAAATATTCGAAAGAGCTCATCTTACCCCTATCTGCCTTAAGAGAGAAACAGCAATGACTGCAGCTGCAATATCTGAAACTATCTATAATCCATGGGTAATTGGCTGTGTTTCAAGTTGATTAGAGCTGTTTGAACTAATCTAACAATTTGGCATAGGGAATCCAGTGCAATAAAGCCAGAAATGCCAAGGGTATTAACAGTGAGAATTTTCTCCCCAGACTTCTCCATTTCCCTATAATGATGATTCAGAACAGAGAAATCTGGGAAAAGCAGAAGCACTAGGAAAAAGTAGTTTGCAGAGCCCCCATATTTTTCTTCTCAGAGTATCAGTACTTGTAATGAATATATACCTTGGCACTGAGAGGTCTGCAGGTGATGTCTTCTACAGTACAAACATGTATAAAAAAGATGATCCCTGTCCTCATATTGCAGGTCAAGAATCTTTGCTTATTCTTTCCTTACCATGTATCACCTGAATATAAGCAAAGGTGGGTTTTAAGACTGCAAATGCCACCACAGAATTTTGAAATGTGGAATGATGCTTCTTTTTACTATCCTGCAGCTCATGAAGCAAAGTTTGAATTAGAAAGTAAGAGATTACTCATCCTGGGGAAAATGTTGTGCACTAACATGGCATTTTTCAGTGGAGGATGGTCGGAAACAGATTAGTCGAACAATGTCTTCAACAGTGTAACTTCTCAATAGCATCAGGCGGTGGAGAGCTCGTCTGGTGTACTCACTCAGGGTTGAATACCAAGCAAAGTCCTAGTTTATCGATTGTTGCAGTGGTTAGGATGTGGAAATACAAAGCAGAAGGCTGTGGGAAAACAAGGGATAACCCACCAGCTGAGGAAAAAAAAAAAACCAGTGGCTCAAGAACTAGAAACTCTTTCTGCCTGCATCAAGTTCCTTCATAATTTCTAGATGAGTTCCCTGCGTGTCTGTGTTTGGCTGATGGTTTCTTATTTTGGGGCACGTGGTAGGAGACATCAAGGTTATAGATTTACAGAAGCACCAAGCACTCAGAACAGCAAATGAAGTCTGCTGGAGCCGTTAGGTAAAATAGAGTGTTCTGAAAAAATGTCAGGGCCAATGGAGTATGCAAAAATCATAAAAAAAAAACATTCTCCGTTCCCTGGAAATAGTACCTCCTCACCTTTAATGCATACTGTGATGATAATCATCTTTGCGAAACATTCAGAGGCGGCAGGAAAGCTACCCCAGAAAACCTCGTGAGGCAGCTGGCAGCTCTGAATTCAGTGCACTGTCTGGGTTGTTTGGTGATAAATGGGGCTCGTAGTCACACACTTAGTCCAGGAAATTTAGAGACCGGCTTCATTCCCAGACGCTGTCCTGCTTTTACACTAAACGAGGCGTTAGTCCTATGGGAAAAATAGTATGCGGTCAAAGGATTAAATCATGTCACATAATACATGTTGCGTGGGGGAAGGGGAGAGGGGGTTGAACTGTGCTTCCAGAGGCAGCCGTAGGTCTGGATTTCTCCAGCTTTTCAGAGTGTAACTTTGCAAACCTAATGGTGTTCTTTTGACTTTTTTGTTATGATGCAACTTTGTCTTCCTCATTGTTTTGTTAATTTTTTTCCCTCTGCCTCTCTCCGACTCACACGCTGCATTTGGCACGTACCTCGGGTGAGTCAGGAGAGAGGGCTAGCCAGGGGAGGACATCAGGGTGAGCAACCCTCTGGACGGAGACACGAGGCAGAAAGAACAGGATGAGAAAATTGGCCAGTTGAGCAGTGATATGAAAAGCACCATCTGTAGCCCAGCCTAGGGAGAAAGAGGGGAAAATCCTTTTTCAGGGGGTGGGGGCAGAGTGAGAGCAAGAGCACAGCTGTGGGAGGTGAGTGTGGAGGGACGAGGAGGTCAGAAAGCCGATGTTGCCGCACGGGCATTGCCTCCTGCGACCCTTTTCCATCATCACAGCAGGTAACGTCCCCCTGCTCACCATACAGAGCAGGGGCACACAGCTCTCGTGGTACTGATCTACATCCCATGGGACACCAGGGCCAGAAAAGCTCTGGTGCAAAAAAGGTCCCCATGCACACATTTATCACACATGTGAAAAAGAAGAAGCTCTAATAAGGAAGGAGTCCATGTGTCCAGGTGCAATATTCCCTGAAGACAAACACTTTCCTCTCGGTCACCGTCCTCCCCAACCAGTTCCTTGCAGGGCGTGGCCACACATCCCGTCTCACTTAAACCCAGGAACTGGATCCTTTGGTCTCCTGCCTGGCTGTCACTTAGTGAATCTTTGCCCTCCCAAAATGCCTGATTTTTGCAACACATCCACCCCTAAGCCCTTGCCATCAACCCAAAACACTTCTCACAAACCAGCTCCCTCCCATCTCAGGGATGCCCTGAGAAGACGTCCCAAACAGCCGGCCTGAACTCTCCATCCCTGCCCTCGCCAGCCCTGCTCCCAAGCCAGCCTCCAAGCCACAGTGGCGGCAGTGCTTTGACGTTAACTCGCTCGGCTCTTCCTCACCTTCACTTTAATCCAGGAGCTCAGCCAGCACTGCCAGGGTAGCCAGGGCCACTTCCACAGCGCTGGTTCCCACCCAGTCCCGCTTCTCTGCCAAGTTTCCCACAGCATCGAAATTTCCATCAGCCCGCGCGTTTGTGTATATTGGCACAGGACACCTGAATGTGAGTTTGAACTCGCAGGGTGATATCAGGTGTAAGGGGATCACAGGCAGGCAGCTGAGCAGCTTTGTAGGAAAAGGCTGTGGTAGGGGAGCAGGGGAGTGACAGGGAAAAGGGTGTTTCAGGGCAGGAAAGTTGAGGGAAAGTAGAGAAACGTGAGAGAGTTTGAAAAATAATAGTTTGCGGTGAGGCGGGGGAAGTGCTGAACAGAAACCTGCAGTACAGCACACTTCTCCCGGGAGATGCAGAGGTACAAGCGTCTAATTGTCAGCATGTGTCAGTGTATATAATATGTATACATAGTGTTATTTGGTACCTCAGTACATAGGCACGAGAAAAATGTAGTGACCAAGTAATTGAACAAGATGGTGATCCACGTAAAAGGGAATAAGGGTGATTTCTGAAGTTCCCAGGCAGAACATCCTCTTTCAATTAAAAAAGAAAGAAAGAAAAAAATCTACTATCAGCTTTGTTTTGACACTCCTGTGACTGACTTCTATTGTTTTAAGAAATTCAGTTGTTTTACCTCCTTTTTGTTTCTGAGCAAATGTATTTCTTTATTTGACAGACCGTAGGAACTGATCCCACCAACACGTCCATTTGTGCTTCATTTCACAACCATGAGTAATCTCCTTGCAATTAGCATATTTGTATGCATTTGAAGAACAAAGTTCAGCGTGGCTTTGTGCCTATAGATTTCCTCTGAAATAACAGTGAGAGGCCGAGGATTGTAGCTCACATTAACTGCAAAAAAGCTGAGTGGTTTAAGAGCCACTGCTGCTGCCCAGCCCCTCATTTCTGTCCTGCTGCCAGTCGTACCCTCAGAGCAAAGCCATTTGACAGGAGTGTGGCCCTGCCCTTCACGGTCGCAGTTCGCAGCCCTGCAAAGCAGCACAAACCTCCTTGCATCAGTCAGGCTCCGAACTGGATCGGCTGAAATGTGGGTGGATGTGCCCCTCGGCTCACCTCACTACAGACTGTTGTAGAGCAGAGGTTGTGTTTGATGGACATGTTTCAAAATGTGTTTTAAAACACAGCCTATTTTCAGCTATGTTGTATGTGAGAAGTACCTGTAATGTGGTTTGTTTTTTTTCTGGGTGACTCAGGAGAACAGAAGTGATGGAGATTTTTTTACTAGTTAAGGAAGTGAGTGCAAGATCTGGGTTTGAAAAGTCAATGTGCACACTTGACAAGTAAAGAAGACTCACAAAACTATTCATGGAAACCTGCATAGACCTGCTCAATGTAACTCATGCACTGTGGTAGGAAAATATTCCTCTTTTTTTTTTAAAAAAAAAAAGTTGTTAAAAGCAAAGGTTTTGATTAATCTTTCTACATTTATGCTTATAGAATAGCATGTGCTGCTTATAAGGAAAAAATGCTATTGCTTTTTCTCACTGAGAAACTTCTGGCATCACATATAACTACTCTGTCAGAGTAAACCTCGGGCAAGAAATATATTGTCTTTCTTACAGTAAGGATTCAAGGAGAGCTTCCCAAAAGCTTTCTTGTATTTAACACTGAAAATATGGAAAGCAAGATGGAGCACTGGGAACAGCAGATCCCTTAGTGATGATCGGGACATTTTGGCCTACAGGATTGTCTCACCAGCTATAGTCAAGTATCTGAGGAAGGTTGCAGAGAAGCGTGGGCTGACAACCCACCTTGGTTTCTGAGTGCAGGGCGGAAGCTGCTGAACTCCAGGGCTCCCACAGAGATGAAGAGCGGCTTGGCTGGGTGCACTGCAGGAGCAGCTCCCTGGGGAGGAGGGGGGTGAGCTGTCTGTGACATTGGCCACTGGTTGACCCCAAGGAAAGCAGCAGCCATGGGGGACCTTCATGCCTCTGCAGGGTTTGCTGCTCATCCCTGCCCTCCAGCCTGGGCATTCAGTGTGCATGTGGGTGGGGGCAGCCAGGGCTACACTAGCAGCTGTCCAATCCGTAATGGAGGGGAGCGTGGGCTGCATCACGGAAATGGAGGGCAGATCGAGAGGACAGTTTGGGAAACACCTGCAGTGAGGAGCTGCCAAATAGCAATTCAGTGATACAGGGCCTCCAGAGTGAGATCAAGCTGGCCACGGGGTAAATACCGCAGTCCCTAATACCAGGCTACATTCTGCCACGTGTTTCAGTGTGCACTGATTTCCTTCATATCAACAAAAGCCATATGTGAACAATACAGGGAAAAAATTGACCATACAGTCCTGTGCTCTTAGTTATGGGGTGGGGTTTTTTTTTTGTTTTGGTTTGGTTTGGTTTGGTTTGGTTTGGTTTTTTGGTTTTTTTTTTAGTTTTGTTTTTTGGGGTTTTTTTTTTTTGGCCATTGCCTCCTACTGGCAGTATAATTCGTGTTAATCGCGAACTCGTGCTTGCAGGGACGGCAGCGCTTGCTCTCTCTCGGGATCGGCAGACTCCCTCTGCTGGAAAATGGCTGTAAATGCTACCGAGCCATTGAATGACGAGAACTCAAAAAAAAACTTGTAAGCGATGTATTTTGTGGCAAATG
Organism: Chlamydotis macqueenii; assembly: GCF_036417535.1. Lineage (NCBI taxonomy): Eukaryota > Metazoa > Chordata > Aves > Otidiformes > Otididae > Chlamydotis > Chlamydotis macqueenii. Next base: position 94,148,950 of record NC_141556.1, on the reverse strand, counting down.
TGTAATTTTTATTCTACTGACCATAGAATTGCAAAAATATTTTTACCTCATCCCTAAACACTGGCATATTTCTGTGACACACACAGGCAGAAGGAGTTAGGAGTTAGTTTTTATCTTCAAAGTTCTGTATAAAACTGTATGAAAAACTGCAACACTTACAGTAACCTTGTAATGCATTGATCCACCGAGTAAAGTTTTGTTTTCTTTCTTCTGCAGCTGGAAACAAGCCTTGAATATTTCCCCTCCATAGTCCTAAAGGATCCTTTATTCATAGAACTGTATCACAGGATGGTTTGGGTTGGAAGGGACTTTGAAGATCATCTCGTTCCAATCCGCCTGCCATGGGCAGGGATCTGGACACAACATGTTGGACAGGTTGGTTTCTTTAGCAGCCGCTTTTGAATACACTGTTAAAAGCAAATGGAAACGAGCGCTAGCAAATGGGATTTTAACACAGAAATTCCTGTTATTTCCCAGGAATTTTGAGAGATGTAGCTGATATATTCCCTTAAGAAATTAAGATCTCTGGTTGAAAACATTTACTGAATCAATGATATTAAGGAGATGAGGATACTATTATTAGAAGGAGTCCTGTTATCATCAGGATCAGCAGGATCCAGACCAGACACTTTTTTTTTTTTCCAGAAGAATGTGGTATCCAGCATTTTCTCTTTTTGCTTATTTGACACCAGACCAAAAAGTCTTGAGATGAGATTCTGTGTTTGAAAGCATAGCTGGCATAGCAGCTACGCCTGCTTCTCTCATTCCACTCCATGAATGTGTCTCAGATGCCACCTACAGAAACAACCTCCAAAGAGAGGAGAACTTAGTCCTCCATCCTTTTCCTGAGGTTATCACTATAGGCACCAACTATACTGTGTAATTTATGTCTATGGAAAGGAGTGAGCTGGGCTGACTGAACTCTTAAACATCGATCAGGAATTAGAACTATTTGCTCCGCCTCTGTAGTGCCAGCTCTGAACCGCAGACATTGAAACACTCAGCTGCTTTAAGCTCCTTCAAAGCACTGGTGTTCTCTCACCTTTTCCACTAATACAGTTATTTAAAGAATGACACACACTGGCTCCAGCAGCTCCAGTGTGGCCCATCATCTTCACCTTTGGTCTTTCCATCAGTGCTAAAAACCATTAAAGAGGATAATGAGGATTCTCCCACCTTCTAGGGAACATCTGGTAACGAAGGATTACTGTAGCAGCTTCAGCACACAGACATATCTCTTTCGGTTACCAGCATTCAAAGTTTAGTCAAGGTCTGGAGAATTTGATATACAACCCCCTTCCTCTGCTCTCTACATTGCAAGTAACTGAAAACAGGGCCCTGGGAGTTTGTCAGGATACCTCTTTGTGAAAGCTGTGCATGCAATGAAGTTCCGTGCTGCTGCCAGTCCCAAGTCGTTATGACAAATAACACATGGATGCAACTCTTCCTCCTTCAAGTGAAAGAAAATTTTTATCAGTCTTAAATGACCTCAACTCAGAATTGCTTTTGATTAGGTAATCAAGTTGCAATGAGTACTCTGTGGAAAACATTATGGCTGATGTCTGTTGACCATATAGTTGAGATTTGGATTTTGCTACTGTGGAACTACACTTGTTCCATGCAAAAGGTGTTAAAGGAATGGAAAATCTGTTATCTGAAGTAGCCTCATCTCCAGCTGTGGGTAGGTGAAACTTTGCACAATGGAGAAGGAGTTCCTGAACATTTTTTTTGCATCCCAAATTCTGGGCTAACCTGTGATTTCCACTCCTGCAAGGGTGAGAGCAGCTCAAAATTACTTTGTTCTCCCTGAGGACCTTTTATTGCTGCTGGGACCGTCAGTGCAAAGGAATGCCTTAACCATTCCTCTCTCCCAGGCAAAAACTTGTGCTAGCTGTGGGAAGGCTTACCTAAAATCACTCCAGCTGCTTTCTGACAGACTAAATTCTCTGTATAACTGTCCTCAGGGAGTAGACCCGCCAGATTTAAAATGCTTAGGAGAGGCATTTAAGATGTATCTTGGCATATAGGAAGAGCAGAATATCAACTGAGATCCATTGCATGAAGGTCCAGGAAGGTCTGCTCTCCAAAGGGCGAAAACCTTAGGGTCCACCTCATATAATGGGATGTAGTTGCAGGAAAGCCTAGGGGAACAGTGTCCATGAATCCTTCTGCTCAAGCTTTGGAGCAAAAAGAGAGGTCCTTTTTAATTCTTCCGTATCAGGAATAGGACTAATTCACCAAGCCGAGGACTCTCTGTAAAGACCCCATGGGCTTTTTGATAAAAATGCATATATAACTGTCACAAGTTTTGGTAGGTCTTCTCAGTACAGCAAAACTCTATCAGTTTAGAAATTGTATGAACTGAAGCATTTTGACAAACATGTAAGAAGACAAAGATGCATAAGATATGACAGAATATTAGTCTTTGATGCTCCTTGTATCACTTCTTTCTCCTATTTTCTCTCTGGTGTCAGTGACAAGACACAGCTGGGAGAAGTTATCTTTTTGCAAAGTACAGTAGAAACTGGGCTAGGATTCAGAGGGATCCTTCTAACAGGAGGAATATCATCTATCAATCCAACCGAAAACAACAGAGTAAATTAAAATCAACACTCTACAAGCAATTTTTCCTATGATGAGTGGGTTTATTTTAGCATTTGTTCATATACAGTTACCTAAAGTTCTGGCACAACCAGTGCAGGCAGGGCATTACCTATGAAGTTTGTTGGATTTCAGTATTCACTTCTCTCATTGAATTACTAGATTTTGGCTGCAATATCCTTTTGGACATATTTCAAGACCTGTTTGTTTTCAATGGTTTTGGCAGATGGCTGTATGAACTCAAGGTCCCATGATTATGATTCATTTCTGTGTGAATAAATTTGGTTATCAGGTTTGATTATGTCTCTATGTGATTTTATACTATTCATATGTACACTGAATGCATTCAGAGCCAGGGCTGTGCTTTCCCAAATACCTTCTTTTGTGCTAAAGAACAAAAAAGTACAGATGAATATTTTCCTTTTTTCATGTTTAATAGTAGGTTTCTTTTCTAATGGATATTATATTCTTGTTCAGTTACACATTGTGGTTGTTTTGTTTTGTTTATGCATTTAAATATTTCCCTTCTTTTTTTTTCCTGGAAAGCATTGTTGTGAGCATGTACATAAATGTAGCTATTGCTTCATTTTGCCTTTGTGGGGTCTGGCATTTTTTATACTACTATGTGATATGTTAACAAGTTCTAAAAATTTAATCCATCCTCAAAGCCATGCTGTAATTAAACAATACCTCAGAGGCATGCAAGCATAAATATTTTACTTTGGGAATGCCCACCTAAAAGATGAGGTAATGACGATGGACGTTGTCTTCTTAATCCTCTTAGAAAACAATGGGGTATAACTGGATCTTGCTCCTGAAATGCTTGTATGTACCCACTCCCTAATTTCCCACAGGAGCACTTTTTAGTTAGCCTAAAGTACTGCGAAGGATCCACAGAGATGAGCATTTTACCAGAGCGTGGTCTCCCATCCGTGAGACACAGTGAGTTTAAAACATCCTTCACAGACCTCTGAGTCACGTCAGTTTTCGATAGCCAGCCGGCAGTGGGAGCGTCAGCCCACTTCTGCTGCCTGCTGGTTCCCCTCTCTTGTAAAACTGTTTCATGTTTTCAACACTACCTGTTAATGAGCATTTTGGAAAAGGGATTTTTTTGGTCCCTTTGTCTTTGCTTCCCACTAAGGGACCTCTTCACGTCCAAGGTTTGGACTTTGATGCAACTTGTAGCCATCCCGATCTTGGAAAGAGCAGAAAAATCAAACAGTGTTTGCCCAGGAATGGGCATGCGTGCAGAAAACACCCAGAGCCAGCCCCGCTGCTCTGGGAACTGGGGATGAGAATCAAGGCAGTGATTATGTCAGTCACGACCGAACTAGTGACCTACTGTGAAAATGCAAACACGCTGGAGTCTTTCTGACTACTTGTATACCCCAATCCCACTTTCTGTGGAAACAGAAATACCAGCCATGCTACTGCAATCAGATTCCTCTTCAGATAATCACCTTCCTTCCCAAATCCCTGATTTGTTATGGAATAATTGTTAATCTAAGTGGACAATGAGTTCATTCTATCATGCAAGTTTCAATCTTTCTACTACTATTGTATCAGACTACACGAGACTAAACTGGAAAGGGCTGTGGGTCCAATCAGGCACAATATGAAGTAATAGAAAACACTTCTGAATAAACATTTTTTAGTCATTTAAGGAGGACAGTGTTGACGACATTATTTGAAAGCTTCTATTTCCAGAGGCACACCATGGGGCTGATGGGCCAGTTGAGAAAGGACATAAAACACTTACAGGCTCTCCCATTTGAGAGATGGGGTTCAGTGATAAATACGGGAGCTATTCGCAAGCAAAGACCTGCTAGGCTGCCTTGGTGGCAGGGAGGCTTGCCTGTGCTTTGATGGAGATGGCAAACAGCAAGTCAGAGCCAAGCACACATGGGTTTTCTATGTTAGCTCTTTTTGGTGTTTTCTTTTCATTAGGTGTGGTGTACAACCAGCACATTAGTTTCACGAATACAAGCTTTTTGCAAATTCTACTAGGATACAACTGGGTCTATTGAGTTACCTTGGCTGGAAAACAGGAGGAGGAAGAGGCTGATGCTCAGTAATCCAGGCAAAGCTGGTGTGACCACAGCATTCAGCTCTCAGGAGATGTAAGGGCAGGCTCCTACATGAAAGGTAGCACCTATGTGAGAGATTTTGTTTGAGGAACTCAGGCATAGCTGGCTACGTTCCTTTCTATCCAAGTCTATTGTAATGTAGTCTTCAAATTAAGGCTATAAAAGGAAAGCCATCTGCATGGAAGTTTTGGCTGACAGAAGAACTTAATGAAATTTTAATCTGGATTGGGGAGGACAGGAACTATGCAAAGCAACAACATTTTTCAGTCAGATTTATTAGTTTGTAATATATGCTACCAGGCAAGAAGCAATTTACAAGCACCAGCAAGGGTTCGATTGGTTTCATATATATCCCCCAAACCCCTACTTAAAACCAAACCTTTAATGGAGAGAAGTGCTACAAAGTTTTAAGGGTGCTCTAAGCTTTTAAAAGGTTGAACATTCAAAATTAAGGCTCTAAAGTAAAATAATAAGATCTTTGTTAATTGCAGAAACTCACAGGAAGAATACCAGCAGACTTTGACTTTTGCTTATGACTTCATTAGTTTTCACTCTTCTCTAACTGTATTATCCAAAGCAGACTTTCTCTACAGTAGGCCTGAGGAAATTATTCCCAAAGAGGGCAGGGTTCTTGTCTGCAAGGAAGACTAACATATTGAAGAAGGGGGGCATGGGGGCTTGTAGGGGTGTGTATGGGTTTATGAGCATGTGGAGGTGGATTTCCTCTGCATAGAAGGAAATCTTACTTGTGGTTGGTGAGATTTACACCTGAGTTCAGGAGATCTTCAGCCAGACAAGACAGAGTTTTCCTAAGTCCTGCTTACCACAGACAGAGCCAGTTCCCATTCCCTTGGTTTGGCCCTAGTTCTAGGAAAATAAAAAAGGGAAAAGGGTTGTGATGCCTCACCCTGAATGTGTGGCAGCCCCTTCAAGAGATTATATAGAATTATGAGAGGCTGAACATCTCTGCTTTTACTGGAGAGCTTTCAGCAAAGCTCAGATTTTGATGAGGCAAAACTAGAAATGTAGCAAAAGAGGTTGGTAGCTATGAGGCAAGGCTATAAAGTAGTAAATGGAGAGGGGGAAGGCCACAAAAGAAGCGAGATGATGAGGTTAAAGTTGGGAGAAAGAACCAGTTTTGTGACCAGGGAAATGGGACTGAGGACATGGGAGAGGGCTGGAGGGTGCCAGAGAAACAAGAGTCATACTGCACAGTGATAGGGAAAGCAGAAAGAAATGAGACATCAGGGAGAGGTCGAAGAGAACATGTGGGCATCTCTTCTGTTACTTCCATAAATTTGGAGTCAGGAGATTGTCCAAGTAAAAAGATACCCATTTCCAAGCAAAAAAAAAAGATACTTGTTTCCAAGACAAATCTAAGTGAATATCGGGGACAGGAAGCAGGAGGCCATTTATGTGTACTTTTTCCTTCTCAAACCAAAAAGCCGGTTTTCAATTAAAACAGAAACATAAGGCTTCAGATGACTTTGCATGACTCTATAATACATACGTGCTCTCCTCTTAAATGAACACATCCACCACTGTCCTGCTACAATTGTAAATTTGCCTGAAACCCTTTTATGGTGGTTAATGGCTAACTTGGATCTTGCTACAAATACACTGCTCCCATGGAAAGGGTCACATTCCTAATGGCAAAATTAAAGACAGGAAGGTAGTAATATGGTGTCAATGATGCAGTTGAATTTTACTTATATGTTACAGGTCAGGGTTTATTCTAGCTAACAGACCTCTTCTAGTCAAAACAAAACAAGAATGCTCCCTCTGCTCTTTAGGGGGAGTGTTAATATTCATTATCTCAACACATTCTAGCTGCCTGTGCATAAATATCCTTTCTCAATGCTTGCTTGTGATGGAAACTGTTCATTGTGTTTTGCATGTACAATTTCTGAACTTTCATCTTCTTCCTGCTCTCTCCTTGACTCTGATTTCTCTCCCATTCTCTTGTGATACTTGCTTTTTCTGAAATGTAATCTTTCTCTTTCTCTTCTCTCCTTCATGCCTTCAGGTTGCTAAAAGGCAGAAAAAAAATAGCAAGGAATTAAAAGCAACTCCCATATGCAGAAAAAAATACCTCATTATTTTATTTCACCAGTAGTGTGTGATAAAATATTCCAGTCACCTACCTCAGCGAGATTAGCTTTAACATGATGGGCTCAAATTCATGGCCCCAGCCAGTCACCTTAAAACTCAGCAACAGGCAACATGCTTTTGATTATGCTCCGTGTAAGGTAGGAGGGACACCTGCCCAGAGGATGTGAGGGGGAGAGCAGACAAGAGGGGAAAAGGGAGGGGCTCTGGGATTTCAGACCAGACTCCGTGTTTCTGTCCTTTCGCATAATCCATCTTTATGTGCCTGGAGGCTGTTCGGTGGTAGCTGCAAAGACCTCTCTGAAAACAGGTGCTGAAAGTCATAAAGTGTCCTAAAAGCCATGTTTGTAAGAGAAAAGCAATATGCAGGGAAGGAGATGAAATGGGATTACCTTTCCCCCACTTTTAGTTTCTTCTAACCTGTGTGGTCACAGTGATTTGAATTGCACCTTCTCTGAATGCAAAAAAACCCACTTCATTTGGAGACACAAATTCAAGCCCACTCCCAAATTTCATTTCAGATCTCTAACACCTATTGCTCAGTTCTTTAAGAATCTCAAGTTCTTCACATCTTCCTAACTTCAATGGTGACTGAGGGGATGACAACAATTTGGCCTACTTGAAAGGTAGGTTAAAATACAACCCAGCACGCCTCACTGCAAATTACAGAAGGGTAACAGAATCCATATTTTTAACTGGAGCTGAAGCTCTATTTAGTGCATTATGCTCACTACACCTATTGTACAATTATTAGACAGTCACAGACTTTCTAGCCCTAGGCACTTTTGAGAAATCGTAAATGATAAATCAGACAACAACTGGTGAGTGTTGGCACATAAGGCAATGTGAAGTTCCAAATGAAATAAATTCTGAGTAGTTCCTAAAGGGGAAAAAGAAGATTAGAGAACGTACTTAAAATCTTAACAATGGCATAACAGAGTTGTCATCGCCATAATTCTGCATACTGTTAAAAAGACTGGGCATGCAAGGACTATAATTGTGGGACTGATCACGTAATGATGCTGCTTACTGAAAAGATATTTTTTTCTCTCTTGTTGCTGCACAGAAGGTCTGCAAAGAGAGTTGAAAATTACTTCTCCATACAAACTGTCAGTGTCAACAAACTGAAAAAAAAAATGCTTCCTTCTGTTGTTATTTGGTGCTAACGTCGAGTGTTAGTTGAGTACAGGTTTTCCAATAGGGTGACTGAATTTGACAGTATTCTTCTGACATTTAAAAGTGAATTAGGGTTTATTATCTTTCCTTCCATTGTATGATACACCAGATATTAAGTATCATAATAATAAAAATGTTTTAAAGTGTCATAGACAAAAGGTTATTATTGGCTACTTCATTAACAAAAAATATACAGAAAATGTTCACGCCTCAAGACAGAATGATGGGGAGAAGAGAAGAAATGGTAGGAGAATCTCCTACTGGCTGGACGCCCTTACAGTGAAAATACGGTCAGCCACTTATAGCAACGTCAGCTGCTGCAGCTGCATGGTGACACTGAAGAAAGCAGGTGGATGGAGGTAAAAGAGAAGCCTCTCAAACGTCACGGTGTCTGGCAGTCTTACAGGTAACACTGCATATGGTTAAACCAGGTCAGCAACAGTGAGAAAGAGAGCTGGGTCTTATGGCAAAAGTGAAGCAAACCTGGTTTTATATTGTCACATTTTGTTGGCACAGCTATAGAAACCTCTCAAAACACTGCCACACTAGTGCGGTGTCTCATTTTGAAGATACACATTTTTTCACAAGTTTAGATGGCAACACCAACACTACGTCAAGAACTGTCACACTAATGATACTACCACTTTAACTCTGCGCTACTGTAAGGACCACATAATTTGGGAAATTATAATTCAAGTTTATTTCTGCTCTTCCTCCTGCAAAGCCATACCAATTACACCAGGAATAAAGCTGGCCTGCTTGTTGGTTGTTTGTTTGTTTTTTCCTTCTGAAGTGACCTTAGGTTGGTTGTTACCTACCAAAGAAACTGAGCGTTTGCTTTTGAGATGCAATTGCTTTTCAAAGGACTCTGCAAATTCCTGGATGGAATTTGATCTTGTCTCTGGGCATGAGCTGTCTCCTGAAGGTGTTCTGCTTGCCTTCCTGTGGCAGTGGCATTTCACATCTTGGTCTTCTTGAAATTCCTTAGAGCCCTTGAGATGGCCTGAAGATGCACCTTTGGTAGAAGCATGAAGTTGTGTTGTATGGAGGGAGGAAAGCCGGGCCTGAAAAACAAGAGGTCTTTGTTGAGTATTGAATATTAAAGCAGAGCAGACAAGGCAGATTATTTCTGCTGCAGAGTGCTCTCTAAACAATGGTGCAGAATGAAGGACCTTGCCCGGACTCCTGTATCTTTCCTTTTATGAGCAGGAGAATCACACTGCCAAGAGCTTGCTTTCCAGAGGCAGCAGCAGAATTTGCTTTTATTCCTGTTTTTGAGTGTCAAAGTTCTGGCACACAAATGAGCATTTCAAATATAAAGTGTGCTGGGTCCTCTTAGTACCCACTGACACTAAAAGGCACGGGGACCCTTCATAACCTCAAAAACTCAGGCCTCACATCTGGCAGCAGGTTCTAGGCAGGACTCAAAAAACCAAAAAACAAAGACCCAGCCTTTTGTGGCCAGATGAGCCAGATATGAGGTTTGACCTGCAGGTGCTCCAGGTCTTATCAGATGTTCGTTTGAGTGTGACAGTGACCATTTCTAGCTCAGTTGTGTCAAATTTTCAGCATGGCCTACATGCTGACAATATGCTCTACTGTCCAGGTCTGAATTTTCTGCTGGTTTCCTGGGCACATTTGTCCCGAAACGATAAGGAAGCACTTAGCGCTTTCAGGGTACTGATGGACACATCCCTACCACAGAAATTATAGGAAACAGGCCTCCTACAATTACATTTGTAGGGCTAAAGTGAGGAGGGAGTAGATAGTTTTTTAGTTTCCATGTGGTTCCATTTTCCCAGCCTGACATGCAGATAAAAGCTATTGATCTGCATCAGCTGTGTTTAATTGAATGTCTGTAAAGGAGATTAAACTGATACAGAACTGCTGTGTCCTGTGCAATCATGTATTGGTGGTTTTAGAAATAGCCAGACCTGTAGAAGAGATGGGTGAGAAGGCTACTGCACAGAGCCATGCATGCTCCAACCCCTGCCAGCTGTTGATGTTTTTTTCAGGGTGAGTAGCTAAACACTGGTAAGATGTAGATACTGAAAGCTGTGAGATTAAGATGGGAAGTACCAAAAATGAGACCTCTGCAGGTGTCATGTTAGAGCACTCCAAGCACCCAGCTGCTGCATACATGTTTGAATGTATATATGTTTTGCATAAGCTTGGTGCTAAGCCTTCAGCTACTGAGTAACCCTGAGAAGCTCTGCTGGCTTCAGGGGAGCTGTGATTATTTATAGCAACTCAAGGTCTGTCCCACAGATCCTGAACTGCTTTCTAAGAAAATCCAGGAGAAAACCCTAAACTCAGAGTAGGGTTTGTTCAGGGAGTGGTAGTGTTTGTTTTTTAAACAAAAACCAGTGGAAAGATAAACCAACTTGGTATAGTGGCCATATGAATCTACAAGCCTTAGATTGCAAGGGACCTGAAACATCTCCTGTATACGTTTACATTTATGCTGGCCCAGATGCTAGTATAAATGTATCAGTACAACAGGGACCTGTGCAGCCTTTCTCTGAATAGTGAGGCTGTGCATCCGTATGGTTGTGACTACATCACGTTAGACAGGCTTGATGAGAGGTGCTAAAAATAATGAATCTTACACCTGACAGAAACACCTAATACCAAAGTGTTTTTCAGATCATATGGTACTGACTCAATTTCTTTTCCAGACATAAGCTTACTTCAGTAACTAGTATTGTGGACTGCCTGGTAATGATTTCTGCCATACTATTTTTCACTTTGGTTTCAAACCAATCAATACAGCTGTGATTTCTGTAAGGTCATATTGTATTGTTACTTTAAAAAGCATCAAAGCAATCACATTATGCTTGAGGGACAGGAGTACACAGGCTATGTCAAGTTCAACAAGCTAAATATCTTCTGTGTCATTTTAATGGCAACAACGTATTGTTTCCTGGAAATAAAAATTGCCTCACACTGAAAATCACTGGTATTTGTTCTTAGAGGGTTTGGGAAAAAAAAAAACAACAGGAGGACAGCTGGAACAGGGGATAGTATTCTATCAATCCTGTTTTGCAATGTTTGTAAATGTTTATGTTTTATTTTGTTAAGACATTGCTTTTTAATGTCCCTTCACAGATAGAATTATAGTTAAGCCCTTAACAAAAAGACTGCAGTTCTCATACTGACATGGCAGCAGGGGTCCAGAAAAGGGACCGGCCTTCCTCTGAAATGTGTATCTGCCTCAGTGGACTAACGGTAAAGCTACACATACATACCTGTGCAAACATATCACTGTGACTGTGCCTCCTTTCACAGTGCCTTTGCATGACACATCCCACCAGAGCTAGGAGGACATGCTCGTGCATGTTACCAGGTTGCTCTCTTACAGACACAGCTCTACAGAGGACAGGAGCCCTAACACAACTGTTCAAGCGCGAACATTTCATGGCGTATATCTAGCACAGTAAATTAGTCTTCCTTTATTTAAGATTGGCTCCGTGGAGAACTGAAAACATGTTCTCAGAGGTTGTTTCTCCCTCCCTGTAGTACTCCCTTTTTCTGCTTGAGCCTTTGTGTAAAGGCCAGTCGTGCTTAGTGTCTCTATTTACACAACAGATAATCTTTTGCTAATTGCCCAGCTAAACACACAAAAAGTATACAAACAAAAATACCTCAAGAAATAGATGTCAATATAATTTGCCTATTCTCTTTCTCTGTTTCTGACAGAGACAAGATAATTACTTCCATCTTTTGTGCTTGATCTGAGGGCTTGCACAGCTGTCAGTAAGCAAATTAATCTTCAGTGTGTCAGCACAAGCGTTCATTGTTTGCTGAAGTTTACACAATGACGCCTGTCCTTTAGGGATATTTTGGAGCATCCGACATTCAGATGGTGTCCCACAGCTTGCTTTCCTTCAGAGAAGCTTATAGCCAAGCATATATTCCTTAAAAATGTTTTGGCCTAGGCTGATCTATAGTAACAATATTGTGGTAGATGTTCAGTCTGACTTTAGGTTAAATGTTAGTAACTTCAGCAGTCAGTTGCTCTGCTTCCACTCTCAGCTGTTTCTTATCAGATTTTTTGCTGTGAGCAGGAGTGTTTACTTGAAGGTGGATACATTTATAGGGTTGTAAAACTCTTCTCAGTGCTCCTTTGCCTCCTGTATTTTCCCTACAACAAAATGTCTGTGAGGTAAGAAACTGTCCTAACCAAAATGACGGAGAATAACTAGAATGTGTCAAGGAGAGTTGTAGCTGGAGGCTTCAATGAGGGTGTCACAGTTAATGTGTCTAAAGTTTGCTGGGAAACAAGTTAACTAAAGGAGATTAAAACAGATTACTTGGTTCTTCCCAGGCAGTTTTCACATTCAGTGTTGGCCCACAGCAACATACACCACTGTGACATTTTTCAGTTGCAAGTTGTAGCCTGTCTTGCTAGTGACTCAGTGAAGGATGAATAGAATTTTGTGTTCCCCTCTGCAAAATGGAAATGACAATAGCAAAAGCATTTTGCAAAGTTCATCTCAGTAACATTTGTGAGGTATGTTTTTTTGGCAAAAAAAAAAAATGTAATCAACATTGTTGTTAGTCTGGAAGTTGTTCTACAAAAATTTACCCATATCTTGCGGGGCTCTACCGTAATAGCATGCCACAGGAGTTTACCATTGTGTTTGAGGTGAGAGCAGTGGCTTGAATGTCTTTCTACAGCACAGGAAAAAATACAAAGACTAACATATCAACTAGGAGCTGAAAGTGATTTCCAGTGTTATTCATAACCACCTTTTGTGTTATACTGCTAGCATTTTGCTGTGTAATACCAAAATGCTCCTGCTGCAGATGCAGTTCATGCGGGCAGGACTGCACTATTGCTGATGCACCAGATACCAGCCCTGGCCATGAGACAAAGTGTGCTGGCGGTACCATTGTATCTGCACAAGGAATTTTTGCCAACAGTTGTGTCAGTCAGAACCTGCTGACTTGATTCTCACCAGGACAGCAGTCTGTGTGCCAGCAGTGTTATCTCCATTTATGATGTTGACATAGAAGAAAGGGTACACCGTGATCTGCTGTGGAGGTATTAACTTGCAGGAGAGATGCAGTCTGATCTCAGTTATTAATCCTACTGATTAATAGCACTGTTCTGATAAAATGAAGACAATATTTAACGAACAGTGATAAGTCTTTTGGATCTTACAATAGTTATCATTTATAATAACTATTAAAAAAAAAAAAGAACCCACACATCCAGGTGCAACGGCAGGTTGTTGCTCTCAACAAGGAAATGCTCTTTCTGAAGGTATTTCTAAGGAATAATTAGTGACCATTTGTTTCACTTCTAGATTTGGTTTGAGACAACAAGTTTTAGTGTTCTACACTACCAACTAGTCAGAGATTTCCAAATAAAAAAAGTTTCATCTAGAAATTTATCCCTGAATCATAAAATCCCAAAACAAACCTTTCCTTCTCATTCCTCCTGTCAATTTCTGGCACTGAGAAATAAAGCAGTTGAAACTTTTGTCTCTTGTATAATATTACTGGAGCAAGACAAATTTGTGTGGAGCATTATTGTAAAGGCCAGTGATAGTTAAATTTATAGGGTAACTTTAGCTTGTTGAACAGGAACTTCAAAAGTCGCAGTCTTCTCTTTCTGTCAGCTAACTTACTCCAAGTTCTAGGTGTTGATTCAGGGACGCAATTATAGCAAAGTGTTTGAATAGCTTTTGAACAAACAACAGAAGAACAAGCTTCAAATGAAATCTATATGTACACACAAAATACATGCACAAATGTACACGAAAATGTGTTCAGCAGCTTACTGAGACAGTGTTTTAAAGTACATTGTTACACTTCAGTCTATATTGGGGCCTAAAGAAATCACATACGCATACATATCTGAAGGATAAAATTAAGATACAATAAAATTATTTTTTTTTAAATTTCTGTTTTCAGGCATTCTGATGGACTCCATCAACACAGCTCCATCTCAGAGTCTGTCTTGCAATCTGTGACCAGGGTGAAACGCAATTGTAAGTAACAAATGTGGCTGATCAGTTCAAAACTAATAAATGAAGGTTACCTTTCCAACTCGTCCATGAATTCAAAGAGGGGGAAGGTGGTTTTGGTCTGTTTTGTTTTCCTTAGCCAGATTTTTTGAAAATGAAAAATCCCACAGCTTAGAACATAGCAGCTCCAGTGGAGGAGAACTTGCAAGGTGAAAATACAGTATGGCAGAAAAAAAAAATCTGTTTCTCCCTAATAGAACATCATTTGCTTTGTTGCAGCCATAATGATCTAAGGATATAAGTGAAAAACTGTTTTTAAGGAAACATAATATCTTTGGTAAGCCAATGGATATAATTGGAAAAAAAAAAAAAAAAAAAAAGACAGGTTTGGATCACCTAAACTTTTTTAGGGCTAAAATAAAAACAATGGTCTTCAAGTGAAGAGCAGACTGGGAACAGCTGCTTTCAGTTTAACTTGATTTTCATAATTGGTTAGACAGTTCTGAGCTGCCTTAAAAAACTGCCTCTGCCTGTGAACCTTGCTACTTTCCCAACTATTTTGTTGGTTTAAGAATAATAACATACTTCTCCCTTAAAATCTTACTTCACAGTACTGTTATGTGTTGCATCCTTACTTTCAGTCATGTTTTAAACAAGGAGGGACTGCATCCTCTAGCTTAAATTAGAAATTGCACCTGCAAACAGCTAAATCCCAGGGAGTAAAGTGTACAACTTTCTGGAGATGGTATAGTTGCAGAACTAGGTCTAAATCCTGTGAATACTTACAGGCTTGTGCAGTTTTACGCATGAGAACAGACTCATTGAAGCCAATGTTTGTCTGCCAGTTTCCAAAATGTTTTGATCTCTGCCAGCTCATGCTTAGCAGACAGAACAACACTGTAGTAGATAGGTAGGCAATTATTACATCCTTCTCCTTACATTTCTGGTCCTGTTGTCACTTATCTTGCCAGTTTTCTTGTAAGCCAGAAGCACTGGAGGCCTGACTCTGGGCAGGCAGCTAAGTTGAAAAAGCAACTAGCTGCTGCCAGTAGGAGCTGAACTTGCTCAGCAAGGTGTACCACACTCATCCTCACAGATCTCTAGGGCCATGCCCCTGGGGATGGCGCTTATATTTATATATAAACCACACACACAGGGAATCCCACACACAGCTCTTACCGGAAGGGAGGCTCTCCTTTCACTAAAGGGTCGTGCCTGACGTTTCTTGTGGCCTCTACCCTCTTTCTCATTCTCATCGATCAAGTTGTGGCCCCAGAAGCTGCTCATCCATTTTGCAAAGGAAATATCATCATCCTCTTCATATTCCATGTACAGACACTCCAAACTTGTGGGGGTCTCCCAACTAGACAAGGAAAAGCAAGGTCAAATGCCACCACCAAGCCAATAGCCTCACACTGTTCTGACAACAACAGGAAGAGGAGACACAGTTTCAACCACTCTTTCTGCTCTTCATCCCCCAAAACCCATCCCACTGCAGCCCTAGGCACTATCTAATCATAAAGTCAATCCTTTCTCATCCCTTTCCCACAAGGTTTCTTTTAACCTTTCCATTACAGCGATGTCCGATATGACACTGCCGCAGGGGGCTGGTGGGAAGGGAACTGTGTTGGCTGCTCCCTGTCTGTTGCTGTTGAGTGCACCAGCTGTCAATACCAATGGAGAATTGCCCACAATTACATGCCTGGGAGGTGCGTACATGAACTCAAAGCAGGCTTGTGATTTTGAGAGGCAGAATTGACATATTGATGATGATCAGAAGTTGGCACAGCTGCTTGCAGAGGCCTAAATGGCTCTGTGGGAGGGAGGACTAATGGCTCCTGGTCTTCCCATGCTGTCCTTCCTCCTGACTTCTGTTGTCTCTGCTCTTCCTTCTGTATCCAGGAAATGTGGTTTGTCTAGGCAGAAGGAAGCCCTCCCCTGAAGAAACTGCTTGTTCATTTTTGGGTTATGAAAGCCAGCTTTAACTTGGATCAGCTGCTTTTCACCAGCTGCCACATCAGGGTTATGAGAGGCCCTGTCTCACTTAAAGGCACACAGAGTAAAAATACATTTGACTCCTCCCCGCCATCCCTGCGTGTAGGCCATATAGGCCCTGTCTATTTTTTTTTTTTTTTTTGTAACAAAATATCTGCTATAGCAGGAAAACTCTTTTGTGGCCCATAAAACTGTTTGTGTAGTACGAAACCAGAAGATGTGTTACACGCCTTGGGACATGGCAGAAGGACACAGAGAAACGGGTTGAGGCTGTACAGCCTGTGGGGATAGCGTGGGAACAGGAGGAAGACACCCAAATCTAACATTCCCTTTGTGTGTGCTAGGTCACTAGAGGTTCTCCTGGTGCCTAGGCATGGCTGTGGAGGTGCCGGTTGGCCTTGGCCAGAAGTATGCCAAAAGCTTGCTGGTAAGTTAACATTACGGAGAATCAGTAGCCCAGAATTACACCTTGCTCCTTGTCCTCAGTCTATTTAGCAATACAGATGTAGTGACAAAACTCCAGTTTCATTTGTGTGAGTGTGAGGTTTAAGTGCAATACTCTGATGTAGGAGTCTCTGTTCTGAATAGCAAAGGCAAAGGGACCAATTGGTCATGGATGCCTATGTGCCAGAGTTTTACCTTCCCCAAGGCAGATGAGACCATGATTAGCACAAGGACCTGGAGGACATGGTGGTGCAGATGGCATGTCCTCAGATGTTGCATATCAGAGCTTGGAGACACAACCAAACCTGCAGCAGGCTGCTTTCTGGGCAGAGGTACAGATGGACAGGTGCCAGAGGAATGCCTGCAAAATAGTACAGTAAAAAGATACCTGAAGCAACAAAAAGGATTCTCCAGGTGGGGAAGAACACTTTTAGCAGGGCCTGTTGTCATAGGACAAGGGGTAATGGTTTTAAACTAGAAGGGGGTACATTCACAGTGGATATAAGGAAGAAATTTACAATGAGGGTGGTGGAACAGCGGAACAGGCTGCCCAGAGAGGTGGTCGATGCCCCATCCCTGGAAACGTTCAAAGTCAGGTTGGAGGGAGCTCTAAGCAACCTGATCTAGTTGGAGATGTCCCTGCTCCTTGCGGGGGGGGGGGGGGGTGGACTAGATGACCTTTAAAGGTCCCTTCAACTAGATGACCTTTAAAGGTCGCTTCCAATCCAAACTATTCTATGATTCTGACAGCCTAAACTTGACTTGCATCCTTGAGGCTACTAATATGTACAGGCAAAGTACATCTGAAGGCCTGTGTTAGCTCATCGGAAGCATCATGTGGGCGGAATTTAGGCTGTCCCAGTAGGAAGCTGTTGGCCTGTTGATATATATTGTCTGTTGTATGATTCAAATTTCTTCTTTTCTGACTTGTGGAACAGAACTGCAGCCTGTTGTGTGGAGTAGGAAATGCTTCTGCTGTGTTGAGACAGGTGACAGGGAAAAGTGGGAGAGAGGTTCTCCCACAACTTTGTCAAAATATGCCTATGTAAATAGTAATAATCCATAAATTAAGGGAGATGAAGCTCAAGCTGTTTACTACCACGCACCAAGATATATTGATTCATAGTCTAGCAGGGCAAATTTTAGTTGGGCTCCTGAGGTATTTGTTTTGCAATCTTACTGTTGTTTTTATTGTCAGATTTTTTTTTTTCTTCAGTGCAATATGTCTCTTCACAGCTATTCCTTTCATTTCCCTCCTGCCTGGTGTCATCCGAGTATAAAAAGGTATCAAAGATGACTCTTCTTCATCCTCAGCTGAGTGTTCCAAGGAAATAAGCAGAGACAGAAACATAAGCTTCCTCTGCCTACAGGTAAGGATGCTATAGTAGGCATAGACATATATATAAAATGCATATGTATCTACAGCATATATCAAATTCCAGTATTGCATGTTAAATTATTTTTATGATAGATTCGATTAATAACTTTAAAAAAAAAAAGTAAAGAAAGAAAGAAAAATGGCATTTATAACAAGGGGGGGGCTGCAGCTACTCCGCCGCGCCAGCAGGTGGCGCCGCCGCGCCGGCAGATGTCCGGCCAGTGCGGCGGACGGAAGTGCTTGCACGACCCGTGCCCTCCCGGCGTGCCCCGGGTGTCCGGTGACCCGTTTCCTCCCCTCCCGCGGGCGGCCGTGTGAGAGCGTTATGGCCGCCTCGAAGCCCGTGGAGGCGGCGGCGGCGGCGGCAGGTGGTGGCGGCGGCGGAGGAGGCGGAAGCGGTGGAGGCGCGGGGCTGTCCCGCTGGCAGCTGGCGTTGGTGCTGGGGGCGCCGATTCTGCTGGGCGCTGGCGCGCTTTACCTGTGGGGGCGGCGGGCAGCCCGCCGCGGCGGCAAGGGCGCCAGCGAACGGAAGACCCCCGAGGGGCGGGCGAGCCCCGGGCCCTGCGGCAGCGGGCAGCCCGATGGGCCCGGCCACGAGGAGATGGTGAGCGCGCGGCGGTTGGCGCGGACCCCTCCCCCCTTTCCCCCGCCCCGCGCGCGGCGGCCGTTGGTCCCCGCGGCTGTGGGAGGTGGGGAGTGGGGAAGCACCGGTTTTAACGGCGGGGACGGGGCTTGCCCCCGCTGGGCGTGGGGTGCCGGGGCCTGAGCTGGTGGGCTGGGGCCTCCTGGAGCGGGGTTGGGGGGAATGCCCGGTGTGCGGGAGGCAGGGCCGGGCGGGCCGCTGGCCCAGTGCGAGAAGCGGTTGCCGAAGTCCCAGTCGCCGCCCCGGGGGGACGCGTGTGAGGGGATGGAGCCGTGCAGCGGCGGGTGGGCTGGGTTGGCACCCCTGTCGTGCTCCGCGCCAAAGGGCGGCGAGGTCGGGCCGTCTCACCGCGGTCCTTGGTATTCGTGGATTTTTTCCTGCGTTTGGTAGGTGGTACTTTGTTCAGAGTGCATATATTTGTGCCGGTCCTGGTACTGGCACTTGGAAAAGTACGTTACTGAACGCATCTTGTCATGAAGTACACCTTAACCAGGTGACTGTGGATCTGACAGCATGCTGTTGTTGCGAGAATGTGCTTCTGCTTCTGAGGTGTTGAATAGCTGTAAGTTGCTTCCAGGAATAATGTTTTGCAAAGGAAAGCTGTGATCTGTTGTGTGTTAGTCTGAGCTGCTGGATACGGCAGAGTGGAAAGGAAAGAAAGAAAACACATTCCAAGTCTTTTAAAAATGAAATATTTTCCATGAAATAAAAAAGGCCATACAGTTCAAGCGACTGAGACTTTAGAGTAGAGTTTGCATAAATAGATATGCTCTCAAAACTTACATTTGTCCTGTTGTAAATTACCATTCTGAGAATTTTCAGAGAAAATGGTCTGTTCAAAAATTGAAGGACAGTGTGGCAGATGAGAGTCCAGATCAGATCTGTGAGTCTCTTGTATATCTGCATGTGGAAAAATGCCTCTAAGATGCGCTTTCTGCAGATCTGCAGTCACAAATGTATTGTGACAGTGACATATTACTCAGGTGAGGTTACAATTGACAAGCATGTTTGAAGTGGCGGATTTGGCAAGCTGATTTGCTTTTATAAGAAAATCCCCTTAAGATATTCCTGCGTTTTCCTTTCCTGTTCCTGTGTGTTACCCGAAATGCTCTGAAATTGTCAGACCACTGTTTAAACTTTGTCTGAAATGATCAGGAGTGAAAAAATCAACTTTGGGAGATTGGAAAAGGTCAGTGTTAATTGTGGTCATTTCAGTGATAAAGATTACTGTTATGCAAGTGGGCGGACAGTGGCAGGAACGCATGGGAGTGGTAAGGAGGGTGGCAACTTCCATAGCTAGTGAATCATAGATACCCTCAGGCATTCCTGGAAGCATAGTGAGCTAGAAAACCTACCTTGAATCTGGAGGATGTTACTTGAATGCAGTGATTTGTTCCTTCATGGGCAACAGTACTGAGCAAGTGGTGTACAGAGAACAAATTCAGACTTTGTTTACTGTGGTAACTTTGGCTTGTGGCTGCAAACAGTATCTGGCATGTTTATGGCATTGTGCTTGCTACATGTGCGCTCTGGTTTGCAGGCTGCTCGTGACCTTTGTGTAGCTGCAGTGATTTTGCTGTTAGTATGTTAACTCTGAGTTTCTTGATTGTATTTCTGAATTGCAGTATATGCTATGAAGTGGTTTGTAGTAATTCTGTAGTTGTACTTGCAGCAAGCTCTTAAAACATTTAAAACACTTACATAGCACTTGATTTAAAATATTTTTTCTCTAGCCCTTTCAGTTTGCTCCACAAATTAAATTGCTGGGAGACTCAATGCATCTAAGAATAAGTATGTGATTGAGTGGTATGATCCAGAGTTCCTTGAAGAGTGTCATTGCTTATACTTTAAAGAAATGAGAGGTATTACTTAGGGAAACTACAGAAGAAGGCATAGTTTTGCCTGATTACATGAGGTAGTTGTCTAGCTGGTCAAAATATGGCTGCGGCAGGAAAACTGATGTGACTGTAGGTTCCCTTGACTGCTTTCTGTGTGTGTGGAGGATTGCCTTCCTGTTCCTCATATCCAAAGCAGCGATGCCATGTAGATTTCATGTTTCCACACACATTTTATTAGTTATGGATGTTATTGATAGGACTCTTGATTGAAAAATACAACTGTTGCAGATGTTTACTTATTAACTGCATTGTGTTAGTCTGCCTTTCTAATGTAGTGGGTTGTTTTTGTTTTTTTTTTTTTTAAACTCAGATTTCAAATACACAAATCTCTACAGTAAATAAGAGCCAGTAATTCATTTCATGGTCTAAACATAAGAGGGAAGTCTTTTAGAAGACACATAGGTCAGTAATGAATGAGCTACCAACAGCTGTGTGTATGTGTGTGTTGGGTAACTATTCTTTCACTCATAAATGTAACTTAGGACTTGGACTTTTTCGTGCATTTCATTAAAGCAGCTGTTGTATCCATTTGATGCTCTATTCACTATTTCTGAAGGCACAACCTTGATTTTTTTTTTTTTTATTCTTTAAAAATACATAGGATCCGATATTGTCATTGTTCTTTATTCAGACTTACTATTTTGCATGCAGTTCAAGCTTTTCTTTTACCTGCTGCAGAGGCCTCACTTTTTTCCCCAGGCTGTGTCTGCACTAGAGGATTCTCCTGGCGTAGATGCACTGGCCAAGTGTGTGATCTGTGACTGACGTTGTGTTGGCAGAAGCCCTTGGCATAGGTGCTATATCGGGAAAAGCTGAACTACTTTGGAGATTCCTTCCCCTGTAAGCATGGCTTCTCAACAGTACAGTGCACTGGTACTATTGGACCAGTGAAGTGCTGATGATAAAACTGCATCTATGGATGACTCAAAGGTCAGGAAGTCAAATTACATCTGTTAATTACAGAGGCTGTCATTGTTTCTTATAATTTGGATGGAATGTGTTTTAGTTACTTGGTAGCAGCAGTTGCTTTTTATGTGCTCTCTTAGTTTGTAGTGAATGTTGCATAACTTAAACATGTTGGAGAAGTAAACTGCTTTGCATTTATCCCATTAATTGATATCTGGTTGATTCATGGGTTGGGGTTTTTTGTTTTTTTTTTTTTTTTTTTTCACTTAGTTATAACCTCTTTAACAAGTTTACACCCTCCTTGTCTGACAGGAGCGAGCACTGGTTAGTCAGTGACATCATGTGTTGGTTGCTTCAGTATTTTTTTTCTCCTTTTGCAATAACTTCCTTTTGCAAGTCTGTGGTAGTCCAAATCTCACCCTTTAACTCTTTCATCAAGTTCATCGGCTAACCGTGTCTTTTTGGTATGTGAGGAAGAATTGAGCAGGGGTTCTTGAGTTGTTTAATCAGCTGTGTAGCATTGTACAGACAAAACGTTTTGGGTCCACAGCAGTTCACTATCTTTGCAGATTTTCCTCTGATCTGGATATAGTCCTTGAGTGCAGTGGTGGGTAAACGTGGCCAAATGCCTTGGCTTTTGTGGTGCTGCGTGTTGGGACCAACAGACAACCAGTATGGCTTCTTTCCAGTATCTATTTTTGTAGCAATTGCTGAATGTCGCCTATCTCACTGCTGTGACAATAGATCAGTATATGGACAAATTGAACCACTTTGTCTAGACATACTTGTGTTGATACTTATTCTGAATTGATCTAAACAAAGTATGTAAAAAGTCATTTACGTTGTACTGTGCACCTGTTGCCTAATAAATCTCACTATCGACTCATCTTCTATGTTTCATGCCAGCTGTAGTGGGCAGATGTGGAAAATTTTTAAACATGTGTATAATGGTAACAGAACAATTGTTAGACTCCTGGCAGCTCATGTGCAGCTCGCTTATTCGTGATAGGTGTGAATGGCAAACTCATTTAAAAGGAAGGTGACTGATGGAGAATGTTGATAAATTGTACTGTAAACTTGAGCTTAATTATTTCTAACTATAATATGTCCTTTCTTGTGCTCTGAATTTGTATCTTAAGCTCATGTGGACATACTTTTTCTCATAGTGGTTTCAGTGCTAAGGAGGATTTTAAAACCATTTATACTTGGTTAATGCCTTTCACTATAGGTCTGAGATAATACTTGAGATGAATGTTAGTCAAAAAAAAAAAAAGAAAGATAAGTATTCAGTAACAGCAGGTATTCAGAAAACAACATTTTATTTTGGTACCTGATTCATCAAGAAAGTCCTCTCACTTGGAGTGGAAAAAAGAGGTCTAGACCGGGGCTTCCCCACCCCAAATTGATAAATTAAGATGGCTGAAACAGTAGTCTCCGTCCATGTCATCTGTCGGACAAGGGCTCATGCAAATCCTTTTCAACCAAAAGAAAATGCTGAAACTTGCTGCTCATGCTTCTGTTGTGCATCACTGTCATCACTGACTGGCAGCAAATTTCTTGTTCTGCTTTAAAAAACAATCTCCCTCAAATATAAGTTCCAAACTGCTAGTTTAACCGTATTGGCATTGCTGGGAGTTACTAAGCTTTACTATTCTCGCAGCTGGCAGTCTGTTGCTGTTAAGTTGCTGCTGTTTGCATGCAGTTTCTGGACATTTTATGAGGAAAGCACATTTGCTGAGGTTAAAGTAACAGTTAAGAAATTTTTGTCAGTGCTCTGTAGTCTTTAGACAGTTAGCAGTCTGCTTGTTTAGTTGCCTAGATAACTGAGTGCCTAGTTGCCTAGATAACTTATGCAAATAGGCAAGTGTCCTTTGGCTTGAACTCTGTTTTAAGAGTTGTTAGTGAACAGTTGCTGAAAGTGGTCCTAAGTACTGAGATGTTATTTTTTGGTGTAACTACAGATAACTTCTGAGCTATTTGTTTATACTGCCTTGGCAGATAATTATGAACTTCTATTAATTTTATTGAGCTAGTTTGCTTGTGACACAGATTCTTTGACCAGAAGATGACAAACTGTGACAGTTTCCCTTGTTCTATATGGACCTTCGCCTTAGGGACAGAAAATGTCCGGTGCACCACATAAAATGGCACTGGATCAGGTGAGGAGAAGCAGTGAAATTGGAAAATGTCTGTAACTATGACATTTGCAAGAAAATGGAAGAAGCAAGTGTGAGAGTTTTTGATTACTTGTGCATGAGGTAGGTTAAACTTGTATTGGTGTACATCTTCAATGTAGCAATTGAGAAGGATCACCCAAGTTGGGGAAGGCAAAAGCAGGGACTGGGAGAATGAAGAACTGTCCACTGTAGCAGAAGAGCAGGTTCAGGAACATCTAAGGAACCTGAAGGTGCACAAGTCCATGGGACGTGATGAGATGCCTCCACGGGTCCTGAGGGAACTGGTGGATGAAGTTGCCAAGCCGCTCTCCATTGTGTTTGAGAAGTCATGGCAGTCTGGTGAGGTTCCTGATGACTGGAAAAGGGGTAACACAACTCTCCTTTTAAAAAGGGGAACAAGAAAGACCTAGGGAACTACAGGCCAGTGATTCTCACTTCTGTACCTGGCAAGGTCATGGAGCAGTTTCTACTGGAAACCGTGCTAAAGCACATGGAAGGCAAGGAGGTGGTTGGTGACAGCCAACCTGGCTTCACCAAGGGCAGATCGTGCCTGACCAATTTGGTGGCCTTCTGTGGTGGGGTTACAGCATCAATGGACAAGGGACGAGCAACAGACATCATCTACCTGGACTTGTGCAAGACGTTTGACACTGTCCCGCACAACATCCTTCTCTCTAAACCAGAGACACATGGATTTAACAGACAGATCACTCGGTGGATAAGGAATTGGCTGGATGGCCTCACTCAGAGAATGGTGGTCAGCACTGGCACAGGTTGCCCAGAGAGGTGGTAGATGCCCCATCTACCACCCCCATTCAAAGCCAGGTTGGATGGGGCTTTGAGCAACCTGATCTGGTTGGAGATGTCCTGGTTCCTTGCAGGTGGGTTGGACTAGATGACCTTTAAAGGTCCCTTTCAACCCAAACTGTTCTATGATTCTACGACTGGAGGGCTGAGAAGCAGCAACTTCAGAATTTGTCAGGGTTAATTATAAGGCATGATAAACTTCCAAAAACTGATCTGATGTTAAGAATTAATTTTTGTATTTTTATTGGTGCTATTATGAAAAGTTATTGCAGCATATGATGTTACTTCTTTAATATTGGTTAAAAAAAAAATCTAATGACAAAAAAAACTCCGACAACAGCAAAAAACTGCCAACAACACTGGAGCAGCCATGGCATTTGGATATTATCCAGTAGTCCTCATCTCTAGCATGCGTCTTTATGCAGGAACTGCAGTGCAGGGCTGTCGGAGTGCATAGGATGGAACAGATGGACTGGTCAGCCTGAGGTGCACCCTGGAGTAATAGATCCCTCGGCTAAAGGGATTGGCAGTGATGATAAAGCAGTAATCTAGTTGTAATGTAGGCTTAATCTCTACAATCTTAAATAATTTTCATACTGAGAACACATGTATGAATGTTACAATATGGCCTACATCTTGTGTTTTTGGTAACAAGTAAATGGAACATCACTGAATTTTGTAGATTATTCCACAAAGACATTTCTAGTGTGGTTTGCTGTAGAAAAGCAGAAGGAAAAATTCAAGCTGTCTTTCATGCATTTAAGTTTGTCTGCTCCATATGCATAACTCTTCCCTTAGTTAAAAGAGAAGTGTTGTTGATTGGGAGCTAAATTTAGGACATACTTGAAGTAAATGTCACCTTTTCAGAATTGGGCTAAGTTTTAAAGAAACAACTTGTCAAATAAACAGTTGGCTCTCAGTAAAAATATTTGTACTTACTCTGGTTTGTGTATCTATAGAGTTACACACAGTGTACAAAAAGGGATAAAGTTAATATTTTTCAATTTGAATTTAAATAATTAAAAAACAAGAATCTAAAAACTAGGTAGATTGTCTGATTCTGTGAACAACGGAGGTGGTGCAGGTTGATTTCCTGTAAGCCCAGTGGTTGGTGAACTGTGAGAGAAGAGCTTTTCTGGCAGTAGGGATATTTAAGAAATTCCCTGCCTTATATGGTTTCACTTGTAAGTGTCTCCTCAGGAGCGTGCCTGTAGGGTACTTTTGTTCTATTTGGATACCTATTTTTATGTAGGAACTAAGACTGATATCCATTTTCTGATTCTCATGCCACAGTTGGAAATGAGGCCTTAAAAGAGGGGTTATACAGCAATTCCTGGGTTCCTTTCAAGTTTTCAGTTTTAAAAATCATTTAGATGCTAAAAAATTATCATGAAATGAGCAGACATTAAGGGAAACAGGCTGATGAAACGCAAAGATGCTTTCAAGTTTGTCTTACAGCAATCTGGATGTAGTTTGGCCTTGGTGGTGGATGAGGGGGTCAAGGAGGCAGAAGTATGGTCAAAGAGCAGTATTGACTTTTGCCAGCAAATCCTAGATGATCTTTTCAGTGCATGTGATTCAAAAGGTGAGACGTAGTGAATCCTACAGCTATTGTTTAAGGCATTACTGCCGCCAGTTTTGTGCTCTTACCCTCCTTAGAGAGGTTGGTAGGATGGCATGTGTGCTCATACTTCTGTTCATTTTGGTCTGGCAGGTTAGCCTCAACTGCCCCAAAATGCTGATCCTCGAAGGTGGGCTGTGAAAGAGGAGCAGAAATCCAGAAGGTGGATGTTAGGATCTTTTGCAGTTCTGTATTTCTTGAATGTGGGTCATACCCCTTTGATAGAGAAGCTTTTTACATCTAATTGCTTATAAACCCCAACATTTGATAACTGATCTGTAAATCTAGGGGTTACAGGTAGTAATGTGGGTTTCTGCAGAAATGCAGATAGTCAACAGGTGCTGCAGAACGTAGAGATTAATTTGGCATGGTCACAGGCCAGTTAGCCAAGTTTTCCATCCTCTGCTGAGAGTGACAGACCATGATAGTCCAGCACTTTGTATTAGCGGTTCTATGAAGCAGGTTGTGTGAAGCTGTAGAGGAGTTAGCTGTTAAGTTAGTTAATTTGTCTAGTGTATGGAAGGCAGAACAGCTTTGTTTTCCCTACAGGTTTTATTCATCTTTCTCAGTAGGTCTTTCCATGAAGTGTTTTTCATATTTAGTTAATAGTCTGCAGAGTCAGCTCTGGTCTTATAGGCTATATGTATTTCAGTAGGAAACTTTTCCTATTTGAATTGCTTTGAGGGTTTTGTTGTCTTCATGTATTTAGTCTTTGGAGAAATAACTTATCTCATCGGTTCTTCTGATCACCAGTCATGTAAGAGTAAAACCTGTTCAGCTTTCCAAAGAGTAATCGCTGCATTGCTTAATTCCATTGTAGTGAATCTTTTGAAAAGTTTGTCTCCTATCTGTTATACTTGCAAAATAAATCTGTTGTGTTTTTCCAGGAAATGGAAGGAGTGAGATTTTCGGAAGTCTAGGCTAGAGTTTACCACTCAGATCCATTTTATATCTTTGAAGATCAGCCCTTAAGTATATACCTTGAATGTGGTGCTGCTTTTCTTACTTGAACTGAGCTTTCACTTTCTTTTTCAGAGCCCTCTTGATAGAGCCCAAGCAGCCAAGAACAAAGGAAACAAATATTTTAAAGCAGGAAAATATGAGCAAGCTATTCAGTGTTATACTGAGGCTATCAGCCTGTGCCCTCCTGAGAAAAACCTTGATCTTTCTACCTTCTATCAAAATAGAGCTGCTGCCTATGAACAACTGGTAAGAAAGTAAAGATAATTATGTGTTTATTCTAAAAAGTTACATTATAAATTGTTTATTTTGTTGCTTTTGTCCACTGAAAGATCCCAGGTGGTGATATCTGCTGCCTTCACAACAAGATGCTGTTGCTTGCAGCTATTTTTCACTAGGTCATCATACTTTTCCACACAAAAAAAAAATTATTTTCAGTTAACTATTCTCATCTATCTTACTTAATTCTTATGTGTTCCATTCTTGAAAGGCAAGGTTTTAATTTCTTACCCTCTCGAACAATTTTCTTGTATGTAAGTTAATTTTGCTTCTTTCTAGTAGAGTGTTTCTTTAACTATCAGGTGAAAGGCCAAACATTTTGAAAGGATGCTCCTTCGAAAATTAAAGAACAACAAAGAAAAATAATGGGAATCCTACTAAAGCCCAAGACTTAAATTTTGCACGTGTGGAAGTAACATTTACTTGATAGCTAAGTATGCTTGATAGCAGTTTTAGAAGTCAGCCAGTGGTGTTTATTTTGGTATCAGTAGATTTGCTTATGAGGTCAAGTTGGTGAGCCATATAAAAGAGTGGGAAAATTGGCTTTGTACAGTCTGAAGTATCAAGTGAGAGACTGTGATTAGAGAAGTCTAGTCTTGAAAGTTAAAGGAGAGATAAAACAGTTCTTGTCTAACCAAATAGTACTTATAACACTAATTCATGCCATAATGAATTCCAAATGTATGTGGTTCCTCTTTTTCAGTTACTAGAAAAGCCTGTTTTGGTAATCAATTTTGCAGATAAATGGATTTTTAGTTCTTAATACCCTTGACCAGCTCTGCTCTACATATTCATTTATCATCCCTTTAGTATACATAGCGTAGTAATGTAGTGTAGTAAATTGAAATAACAATCTTTTTAAAAGTTTTTTAGTACTTTGTTAAACTTATTTGTTGGTTTTCATTATGTTTTAATCTTTTTTCTTCTATTTGTTTTGTACAAGCCTTTCAGTCCCAAGTTACCTCCTGCAAGCATCTTCACATCATTATCTTCTCTCATATGTTTTGTACAACTGTTTGGTTTCATTTTTCTGTAGGAATTCCTTTTCTGTTTTGTGGCTCTTCTGGTGCAGGTGGCTTCCAGTGGTGCCTGGCAGTTTCTTACTGAGAAACTTGCAGAAATAGAAGCAAGCAGGTAGAACCAGAGCCCTGGGAACTGCAGCTACTGTTAGGTGGGCATGCCCTGGAGTTGGTAGTGGAAAGCTAATATAATGCAGCTGAGTTGGGCCTCTCTCATTATATTGTTTTTCTACTCACAGCAAAAATGGATGGAAGTGGCACAAGATTGCACGAAGGCTGTTGAGCTTAATCCTAAATATGTAAAAGCTCTCTTCAGACGCGCAAAGGCTCATGAGAAGCTAGACAATAAGAAGGAGTGTTTAGAAGGTGAGTGTCTCTTGATATGTATGCTTAAAAGTGGAATTATCTCAGGTGCTTTGGAGATTGTTTTGTTTTTACTTCTGTAACTACAGTAATGCAGTATTTATTATTATATCATTCTACTTCCATACAGTGAACAAACTTTCTTCCCTGTTTTAGAGAAATGGTACTACTACAAAAACCAAGGTGTTTTTGCAGGTGGAGATACATGGTCAGAAACAAGAGTATTACAGTCATTTGAATGCTTTTGACAGGTATTAAAAGGGAAAACAGCTTCAGTAGCATTTCATTCTGATCTTTTAACTGTTACAAAAATCGGAACAGATTTAACCTTTTTTTTTTTTTTTTTTTTTTTTTTTTAATATGAACACTATATATTTGGCAGAAACTACTGTGTCAGATCCTTCCAAATACTATTCCTAACAGAATACATTTTGAACTGTCAGGAAGATGTGACTGAGAAGCCATGAAAATTAAGGAGAACTACAGGTCAGGTGTGTTGTCTGAGGGCACTTTTGAACTAAGGGACACTGCTTGAGAGGAGGCATTTAAATTTCATCAAGTGAAATGATTCCTGCTGATGTAAGGTTAAAAGGCAAATGAAATTTTCGGCTGTGCTCATTATCAAAGAAGGACAGAAAATAAGGCAGTGCTCTAACTGGCAAATCTAACTGTTTAATTAAGTTAGCTTCGTTATGTGTAACAGCTAAGAACTAGGTCTGCTAAATTAGAAGGTGAAGATTTTATTTATCCATCTATTTATTTATCTGCTGGCAGAATGCCTTTCTGGCCTGTAAGACCATAGTGACTAGAAACAGAATACTTAGGTCATTTAGTGTAGTCCTCTGCAATCACTAATTGACTAACCGCTGCACTTCCAGAGTGCTATAATAGAATCTAAACCTTATGTAGTTGCGATAAACTAACAGATGATAAAAGCCCCAAGAACGATCAAGTGTCCCTGCTTGGGGCAGGATAGCTTTTAAAGGTAATTCCTTTTTAACATTAGTAGCAGCAATGTTTGTAGCAATTATTTTCAACTTTGGTTTGTGTTTGATTTTTAGCTTGCCTTTTTTTTTTTTTTTTTTTTTTTTTTTTTCAGATCTGAAAATTACTTGCTTTTTCTGCACTACACCAGTTTTCTAATACAATACTGCTTTTAACTACCAACTGTGCATGGCCAGTAAAATCTCAGGAAGTAGAATATGTCCGTGTAGCGAAGGAAAGCAAAAACAAACAAACCCTAGAAAAACGCACTGCCACTATCAAAACCCCCCATCCCTGGCAGTATAATTTGGGAAGATGTTTCTGCTTCACCCAAGTCTGGGCCCTAATTTACAGCTGCCCGCTTTGGGCACAGTGTGTATGCTAAGGTTGTATAGCATGAGATTACTACATCTTTCTCACTCTTTCTGGGTGTAGCGTGTTTTCCCAGGGACTCCAATGTGCTTCTTGACCATGCCAAAGTTGTGGGGAGTTTCTGTATAATTGGTGGCATAATAGCACCTATAGCAGTGCAGAATTACAGAAACTATACTAAAACTTCAGGGTAAGACACTTGCTTTTTATGTGTACTCAAACAGTGAAAATTAAATAGGAAAAATGAGAGGTAGTATTGCATTAACTAGAGGATCCAGAGAAATAATGTTAATATACCATAAGAGCTCATTTCACACTGCGAAATATGATTCAGGCAGCAATAGGTTAACATTTGCAAAGCCTTCTGTGTATGAATGAAAGTACTGTGATATGGGCTAGCACTTTAAATAGGCCAGCAAGGTATTTCTCTTAAACTTGCTCCATTCCAAAGAGGTGAGGAGAAAAATTTGAGATACAATATGGAAAGATTTCTTAAACTGAGGAAAAAGCGAGATGTGATGGGACTGATTGTGAATTTTAAAAGTAGAAAATTAGGACCAGTCCCAGAAGAGAAGCTGTGTTAGCACTTTTAATGCTAACATAATATGAACATAATTACTGTCCTCAAAATTTCAAAATTTTGAAAGCCCCTTACTGGAGGTATACATTTTCACTGTTCATCTAAGTGTGTTCTTCTCTAGATAAAAACATGAAGATAAAAATAAATGTAGTTGCTTTCATTCACTGTCATAAAGTCCTTTTATCATAAGGAGATAATTTTGGATACAGATTTTTATCTTGGAAAACATGGTAAATACAGCAAACTGGAAACAGAGGCTTTTGCCCTCAAACAGGGCGTGTGTTAGTTTAGCAGTGACTCACTGTAACAGTGGCACATTTTAGTGTACTCCACTGACTATCAGCATTTGTCTTTAATCTCACTTTTGTATGTCATTTCCTAGATGTCACTGCAGTCTGCATTTTAGAAGCTTTCCAAAACCAGCAAAGTATGTTACTAGCTGATAAAGTTCTTAAGCTCCTTGGAAAAGAAAAGGCCAAAGAGAAGTACAAGGTAGGACCTGTGGTATTGCTGGCACACTCTCATTTTACCTGACTGGTTGTTGAAATGTTGATTGTTGCCATTATGTCAATAGTTGTAAGCAAGTCACTGTCTTCGTCTGCTGAAGTGCAAGAATCAACATGGATGGTTTTGTACAAAGCTATTATTGTACCCATGTTGTTTTCCTTTGGGACCTGTCCGAAGTTCTTGAAACCTCAGTAGGGAAGAGGAGTCTATTTGTAACAATTGTTTCCCTTTAATAATCAAATTTATTATGACATTCAGGAGATGCCCTAAGTTGGTGTGCTGCCCTACATGGGGCTTTTCTGGACTTGCAACATAATAGAAACAGGATGTATTGGAACAGCAGTAGCCAAATGTATCTTTGCACATCAGGTGGTTGAGTTAGGCATGTGGGTTGAGATAGAAAGGTTTATAAATAATAATTGAAAATGCATAAAAATGTTGGTTCCATATGTAATGAATAGCTTAAAATGAGAAGAGTGACGATGGAGGAGTTTTTCCCCCAGCTTGTTCCTGGTTTTATAAATAGAAGTTTCACGTAGGAAAGATTAAGTTAAACAGCAGAACTTCTACATTTTAGAAAGTAGCAAAATAATACCATTTTAAGGTTAGTGTTTGTTGGGATTTTTTTGAGAATAAGAAAAGCAAAAAAGCATTGCTTAAGAAAAAATGATGCAGTGCAAAGTCACATGTTTTTATTAGTGGTCAGACTTCCTGATTCTGTCTCGAAAAATACGCTTTCATATCCTGGCTACCACAGATTACTTGTGACATTCAGTCGCAGGCTGTTTCTGTTCCATTTCTCTAAATAGGTGCTCATACTTGTACTTTTCTATTTTGGCACTCGGATGTCTTTGTGTTAATGTTTGGAAACTGCAGAAAAGAGAACTATGGAAGTATAGGAGTAGCCAGGAGCAGTCATTTTAAGTGGCTGTAGGTTTACAAAAAAAGTTGGGACAGGTATTAAAACATTCTTGCTCCTTTTTTTTTTGTTTGGTTTTTTTTTGTTGGGTTTTTTTTTTTTGTTTGTTTTTGTTTTTTTTTTTGTTTCGGTGGCTGAAGTACTGAAATCCATCTTGGGTTTGAGATGCTGGATTTCTTTCCTATAGAAACTCACATAAATGTGTGGTGTTGAAGTAACAAAAAACGAATTTGTGCTTTTAGTGTGGTGGTGGTAGCATCCTAAGTGTGCTTCAAATAGTATTATGATAGAACTTAATAGAGAGATTCAGACGAGTGTAGTCAGACATATACTGCAAGAGAGATTGGATTGTAATTGTTGTGTGCAGTGTTCATTTTGAACAAGAAATATTTTTTGGCTGTAGAAAGGATTTTGTACCTGAGAGGTACTTCTAGGACTTCAAGTAAAATGTTTGTTGTCTGGGCCAAGCTCCATATAGAATTAGGATGTTTCCTTATTAGTTTTCATTGTAACAACAGGCAGCACCTTCTTTTGGACGTCCTGGAGAAAAGGGCAAATTGCTATTCAGAATCTACTTGAATTTAGGCTTATGCTTGAACTGCCAACTTGCATTTTTCACCCAATTTATGTGCTCACATACTGCTTTAGTACACCTACCCAATGTCTTAAGATATCCTAAGAGTCCTCATTTCTAGCCACACATGCAGAAAGATACTATCTCCCTCCTCGTGAATATCTTCACTTTATTTCTACTGGTGGTGGTGATTGCCTTGTGATCTGAAGCTTAAATAATTCCTAAATGTTAAACTGTGAAATCAAAAATAGCAGACTATCAAATGAGATAGTGGGAAGTCATAT
Source organism: Chlamydotis macqueenii (assembly GCF_036417535.1). NCBI lineage: Eukaryota > Metazoa > Chordata > Aves > Otidiformes > Otididae > Chlamydotis > Chlamydotis macqueenii. Next base: position 94,116,292 of record NC_141556.1, on the reverse strand, counting down.
ATTGGTTCTTTCATGAATGAATTTTTTTATAATCACATTTGTTTATCAATTTCCATATTTACCATCTGATCTTACCGTCTAATGACTTTTCTCTTTCAGAATCGTGAGCCTCTGATGCCCTCACCACAGTTCATTAAATCTTACTTCAGTTCTTTCACAGATGATATAATCTCCCAACCTTTGCTTAAGGGTGAGAAATCAGATGAAGATAAGGATAAGGAGGGAGAGGCTTCTGAAGTAAATGAAAAGTGAGTGTAATGTGCAGTTGGGAAGTGTTTGGTGTTGGGATTAAGTTTTCAGTGATTTTGACATTCTGCTCAGTGTAACTTGCTGTTGATTTTATAGTACTTGGCGTGGGAAACCCTGTGGTAATAAAGCGAGCTTATGAAGTGAGATCAGTATTAAAAGTGAAACTTTTATGAAAGCTGACTGGCTGTTTTCAAACTGTAGGTGGCTTCAATCCACTAAACAGAGGAAGGACAATGAGATTGGGAAGATATGCTGAATATTTACTATAGTCTCATAGTAAATCTTAGGAGATGGGAGGACTGGAAAGGGCTGAATGATGCTTCTGGAGAAAGGAATGTTTTATACTGAAGGGGAGTTTCCAAGGAAGAGAGCAAGTTAGTCTTTGGATTGGAAGAGAGAAGACAAGCTAGGAAAAGGGTCTTTGTTAATGAAAACTATGAATTTACGGCAACTGAGGCTGAAAGGGTGTTTTATCTTTCTGGAATCAAATTGCATATAAATGAGAGGTTTGTTCTGACAAAAAAAAAGCTTGAGCTTTTTCTTCTTTTGAGTGGAGCTTGACCACCACGTGAATGGTGCTTTAAATTACTATGCTGCATTCCACTTTATTTTTGGAAGATAACACTGCTGTCAGTATGGAAACCATTGCAACCAGTGTTACTTTATTAAGTAAGAGAGGGTGTCCTGATCTATGGACAGATTCACTGCATCCAGGACACTTAGCTGAGGACAAGGCAATGCTTACTGTAGTTTTTACCATGAAATCCTTTCTTCCACGAATAAGCTGCACATTGCTAGGTATAATATTTCACTTTTCTGACCTGGAATTCCATCCCAGCCCTCTTATTTTAAGGCAGAGATTATCACTGTCCTTAATGTGAAAAAAAAAAACATTTCAAGGGACCAATGAAGCTCAAGTTCAAGAGCTTTAAAACATTTTTCTTCTTAATTTCCATTGTAATTTGGCCATTCTTTGTCTAAATTGTTTTCAGTCAGTGATGGCTCCATCCAGGAATATTTGTAACTTTACTTACTATGCTGGTCTTTTAACTGAATATAGCAAAAGGTAGTATTTGTTACGATTTAATGAAAAATCTGAATTGAAATTGCAGTGTTCAGTGAATGCATGTATATATACAACTGTTCTTACATCATTTACAGCTCTGGCTATTTGAGAGCAAAACAATATATGGAAGAAGAGAACTATGACAAAATTATCAGTGAAAGCACAAAAGAAATTGAAGCAAAGGGAAAATACATGGCAGAAGCTTTGCTTCTGCGAGCAACTTTCTACTTGCTTATTGGCAATGCAAACGCTGCCAAACCGGACCTAGATCAGGTCATCAGCATGGAAGATGCAAATGTGAAGGTAAGAGTCTGTCACAGCTGGATTATAGTTTGGGTTGAGAAAATGTAGAAGTTGAAGGATAAACTTGCAGTATACTTCAAGATGTTGTTTTTCCAAGTTTTCAGAATCTTTAATGGGAGTATTCTGGTTTATTTACTATTTTGTCTTTTTATTCCTGACAAATTGTTTCTTTAAGGGCTTGTTGATTTTTTGAGACGGCTGTGCTAAGTAGTACAAACCGAAGAACGGAGGAAGTTGAATGAATTGGAGGCCTACCTCGTCTGAAAAATCAGTTCATAGATAACAAGAAAAACATTAATTGTACTTGCATGTTGAACTGCTTCAAAAAATGTTGATGTATCTCTAAGCACAGGGAACCTGTCTTATAAAGGATTTTTGGCGTGTTGAAAGTCCATTGAGATGGAAGCCTAGGCTGACATATTTGAAATTAAGCAAGGGAGTTGATTTGTTTAGAGTCAGTATGAAATTTATTCTTGCTTCGAATGAATGAAGTCTGTCAGTGGGAGAAACTGGTCAAATGAAAAAATTACTGTATTGTAACAAAGCCTCAAATCTGGAGGAATGATGGACTGGCTAATGCTTCTTTGAACTTTTTTTACAGCTCCGAGCTAATGCTCTGATCAAACGAGGAAGTATGTATATGCAGCAGCAGCAACCTGTTCTGTCCACTCAAGATTTTAACATGGCTGCTGATATTGATCCTCAGAATGCAGATGTTTATCACCATCGAGGACAAGTAAGAAACATTAGAGATTTGTCCCAATACTGGAATATTTCAATGTATACTAAAATAAAAATAAAGATCAGTACATCATCAGAGATACTTTATACTGTTTGTGGCAGAAACACATGAACTCCTAATCTGGAACTGTTGCAGAATAAACACGCAGTGTAATTTGCAGGTTCAGGTCAGGCAAAAGCAGTTTATTTCTGTAGCTATAGGAAAGAACACAGAGCATCAGAGGTTCAGCCCTCTATCAGTACAAACTCTGACTTAAAAGTAAGAGAGCTGATATACATTTACAGCAGATACAAGCTGCTTGGGAACGCGTGTTCCCGATAACTCAGGGTCTGCAGCACTGCAGCCTAGACTTGCACTTGTTCAGCTCATTGTTTTCTGGCCTGTGACATTGCTGTGTCCTTGACTAATTTCTAGACCTAGAGAGGCCTGCATCCACAGAACTGTAATATAAAAGGTGCTGGAAGGAAAAAGGAAACGCTGCCATATGCAGATATGCTAAGTTGTATTCGTAAGGAAGACTTCCATGGATCAAGTGCCTCTCTCCATGAAGTTATTAGATCTCTTTAGTGGTCTTTAGAAATGAGAATGGGGTTATGTATTGATTGAAGGGAATTGAAGTTTTCTGCAGATTGAAAATTAGTGTTTTACAGTAGCTTTACAGGAAAGTAAGAGAACGATGAAGTGAGTTCCACTCTTGTGGAGGAATGAGAATAGAAAAAAAAAAAAAAAAAGTTGAAATGCAAGCTGGGAAAGCCAAAATGTTTCAACATCCAAATAGTCGACGGGCATTAACTCTAGAGAGGAAAAGCAACTTGAAAAAATACAGCATAGTTTTGGAGACTGGTCGTAATGTTAAAGCAGTAATGGCAACAGTCTAAAAAGCCAGCGTTCTCAATCCCTACACGTATCCATTGCCTTTTTGTGTATGAAGCCAAAGTTTCACTGGTGGCTTTGTTATTTTATGGCTGTGATTTTTAGTCATGAGTTTTGTAGGTTTCTAGGCAGTTCTAAGACTAAACTGGAGGCTATATGAGTAACTGACGCTAATTGAATTATCACTTAAGTGTCTGAAGCACAGATTAAATACAGAAATAGGATTTTCTTTCATTCTGGCTAGCTGAAAATCCTGCTTGACCAAATTGAAGAGGCTGTAGAAGACTTTGATGAATGTATCCGATTGCGACCCGATTCTGCCTTGGCTCAAGCACAGAAGTGTTTTGCTCTGGTAGGTAACATGCTGGTGTTTATCTGGGTGCTTTTTCTTCTTAAAGAGTTCTGGAAAACACATTGTGTTTCTCTGTTTTATTCTGATTTAATGGAAAAGTTGGGTAACAAACATCTCAATATCTTTTAATGCTAAGGTAAAGAAATAATGCAACAGTTTATTTTGCTGCTTTTGTTTTGCAGTGTTCCTTGTTCAAACAGTAGGTCATCTTTTCTGTTTTGTGGTAGAGGAACACAAATCTTCACCCTTAATTGTATCATAAAATAGATTTAAATAAAGCTTAACGTGAAAACAGTCATCTTCAAGAAACTGGAAACAAACTATTTCAAGCTAGTTCAATGCCACCATATGCAGGAACCTTCTTGAGGACAGCTTTGCATGGTGTGAACAAGGAGGAATTATATGCTTTGAACTTCCAGGCTTTTGAAATAGAGAGAGGCTGCTGGCAACTATCAGGCCTTATGGCTTCCTTCTGTCACCCTTTCTCCTCTCCAAATCCATTCTACCAGAGACTTGGACACACAGTAGGTTCCTAAAAACAGATTCGGTAGGATGTACAGGCACGTAACCTTCTAGAACTTGTAATTGTTATGCTGCATGCATCTCTTGGGGCAGAAGGTAGAGAGGTCTGAGCTTTTTTTTTTTTTGGTATTGTTTAATTTTTTTTCCTGTTTTCTTTCTTTTTCTTTCTTGAATAGTATCGCCAAGCTTATACAGGAAATAATCCTTTGCCTGTGCAAGTAGCCATGAAAGGCTTTGAAGATGTCATAAAAAAATTTCCAAAGTGTGCTGAAGGCTATGCACTCTATGCTCAGGTACATTTTTCTCTATTTTAAAAATGCTGCATTCTCTTGAACCTTTTATCATGGGTAACATACATTTCTTCAAATAATGTATTCAGTTTTTTGAGAATAAGTTCTGAGATAACACTTGCTGTCTTTAATAAGCTGCCTGAATTTATGGGTATGGGGGTTCTGGGGTAGAGGAAGTAGAGGGGGAATTGGTGGAGCATAATATAAATGATGAGAGTCAAGGGTGTGTATAAGGAGACAAAGGTCTGGCATACGCTTCCTGTTGAATTCCTACATGTGGCATCTCACTTGATGGGTGTCAGTAATTTTCTAGGTAATTTGGGAGTTAAATTCATGAAACTAGGTTAACAGTTTTGTTCTGCTACAAATGGCATGTACTGATCAAGCAGAGTTTAGTACAGATGTTCACAGTACATTTGTAACAGACTGTCATTTCGTCTCTAAGAAAAAGTACTGCCGGTTCTAGTATGAAGCATGAGATCTTCTGATTTTAAGTAGGCAGGCAATATGGATGCGTCTCCTTTTGAAAGATGTGTATTTGAAAAAATAAGTTGAGGATTGCAGGTACAGACTTTTAGACTGGTTTTTACTTGCCGTATACTTAGCATGTTGCTTGTGGATCTCCCATTCCTGTGATCCGTAATTTGTGCACTTAAAGCCTAGCAGCTCTCTTCTAAAAAGCCTCAATTTTGAAACTTGACTCTGGTAACTGATGTGCCTGGCCGGCTTTATAATGAGAGAGCTGTATCCAATCTCACATCGTCAATATGGTTTTAATTGGAATTAGCCCTAGTGTAGAGTGCATGTTTTGGTTGCATATCGACATACCGGTTTCTCTTTTGATGCAGGCGCTAACTGATCAACAGCAGTTTGGCAAGGCTGATGAAATGTATGATAAATGCATTGACCTTGAGCCAGACAATGCTACTACATATGTTCATAAAGGGTATGTGCTGAGTTTGTGATTCTTTTGGTCAAGGGCAGTTGTCATATTTAGATGAGTCAACCTGAATTGAATGTTTGTGTTTAGAAATTTAGCCAGGAGAAATAACTTTGTGAAGCAGAGAACAGCATCTTAGTGCTGTTAAATGTATTTCTATAGTTTCTCTTGACTAAACTGTAAATAAGTTTCAGGAAAACTTCAGTAGTGTTCATTTCTATTTGAGTTTGTACTTTAAGTATACCTGACTTCTACTTTAGCCCTATCTTAATTTCAGTTTTGCGCTGAAGTTTTCTCTTCCATAACAACTTGTAACAAGTCATCTTGGGAAGAACTTACCTTTCTTTAGAGTCATTAAACTGGTAACATTGCTTATTGAAAGTGACTTTCACATACATGTTCTTAAAAGCTATGAAGTTACTGTCTACCCTGCATTTTTTTTTGCTTACATGATCAGGGTTTTGGGAGGAGTATGTGAAGTTTGTTCTAAATTTTCTTTCTCTTCTAGTTTACTTCAGCTCCAGTGGAAGCAAGATTTAGACAAAGGGTTAGAACTCATAAGCAAGGCCATTGAAATTGATAACAAATGTGATTTTGCATATGAAACCATGGGAACAATTGAAGTGCAAAGGTAATGTTGAACTGCAGTGTTAAGAGTTCTTAGTTACGTTTAAAATTACAGTACTCCTTTATATTTTCTTATGGCTCTTAAGACTTTCTTAAGATCTTCTCCCCAGTGCTGTGCAAGGCCAGCATTTACCCAAAGTCCTGATTTCTGTTCTGTAACTCTTGGGTAAAGCCTTCCTTTCTCTATGGCATAATTCTGCTTTATGATCTGACAAGTTTCTGTGTTCACCAATTCTGTACTTACTGGACGACATGCAGATGAGTCTGTGAATGTTTAAATACATCCCTTCTGCATTTAAAGTGACTTTCTTAATTGTTACTAGGCGTCCTGTGTATCTAATGTAATCCTTAAACATATTTAGTACTGAGGATCCTGAGCTATACTCTCAAGCCTGACAATTTGGGTTTAATTCCAACAGGACTGCAGTTCTGAGTTCACAAGGTAAAGAGGAAAGACTAATGCACTACTCTGAAACAGTGCATTGTATTACAGTTGTGCAAAAGTTTGGAGTGTAGCTGAAAAAGTTTGGAGCGTAGCTGAGAATACAGTTGAGTGTGGTGGGGGTGGGGGGGGTTTGGTGTGGTTTTTTTTTTTTTTTTTTTTACATGTCTAGCCATCAAAAGGACAGACAATTAAACAGTTGCCATGAGAAATTTGCAAGCATTTCCCATTTAAATAATGTGAGCTCTTGTCTCTGCTACTTTTCCTCTTGAGTATACAAACTCATTTCAAGGGAGATGAGGGTTCATTTAGTTGTCCCAGCGTTATTTTTGTAGTAAGCTTGGTGTCCTGTGAAAAACATTTATCCCCCACTACCACCTGTGGGGGCTCTCAAGAGGAAGGCTGTTTAACAGCTGTCCTAGTTGCTTAGGCTTGGTAATAACGTCTCTGTTTGCTCATCATCATCACAAATTCCTGAAGGAAAAAAGATGCTGTAGAGATGAAAAGATTGCTTTGCCAGTCTTAATTGGACTACCTTTTGGTTTGTTTCAGAGGTAATCTGGATAAAGCCATTGAAATGTTCAACAAAGCTATCAACCTGGCCAAATCTGAAATGGAGATGGCCCACCTTTACTCACTCTGTGATGCTGCCTATGCCCAGACGGAAGTTGCAAAGAAGTATGGATTGAAACCACCAACACTGTAAAGAAACGAGGAGGAAATGACGTTCTAAAGTGAAGTTGCCCACTTCGGCCAGCCCTAAAGACGCTGTTGCAGACCATGTTGAATGGTGGAACTTAGTTTTTTCCCGTTCGTGGTGTTGTCATTTGCTACATCTGTTAAATGTTTAGGTGTTGTGGGAGTGGTTATTCAAGGAAATATGCAGTGTTGCATCTTGTTCCTTCTGCAGCAAAAACCTTAAAGTGTGTTAAGGGAAATAATGTTGCAGGGGAACAAAAGGAAGGTATTTTGGCCATGCAAATAAAAACTTCACATTGGTTCATTTGGGTGATTATGTTGTGGGCGATTTTTGCTTTATTGAAAAATATTACAGCATGTGGGTTTTTTCCTGTTGATTTTAAAGGTAATACTAGTCAATGCTGTAAAATAGGTTTCTTTTTTATATGCAATTAATCCTTGAGGGTTGATTTTAATTTTGCAAAAAGGAAAAAAAATTAATTTTCAAACTGTTTAATAATAGAGGGTTTTTTTTAAGTCAGTAGATGTGGAGAGAATCCCTGTAAATATATGCAAGCATGCACAATCTTCTCTTAAAGCCCCTCCCACCCTCTGCATAACTTAGAAATAGTCCTGTGGCAGCTATTGGGGAATTAATTAGATAGTCCTTATCTTCACCCCAGAAAGCCCTGGCACGCTGTGTAGGAGAGCTAGTACAAAGGATGGTTAGGGAGAGGTCAGGTAACACTGCTTCAGTGTAGGCTTTACTGGAAGAAAGGCTGTGTTCCTGTGCCACAGTCCTTACTTGAATGTCACAGGAAATCGTTCTGGAAGGTTCAGAGGGACTTTCAAGAACAGAAAGCACTGCTGGGAGTAGAGCTGCCAAGGTAAGGTCATGCTTGCCTATAATCCTTGTAATCTCTGACACGCTTGCTTAAATGTAACAGCTAATAGACCATCTAAATTCTCTTCAGTCCCTAGAGACTGCTGTGTTCTGATCTGCTCCTTGTAATAGCCCTTTGCAAGATTAACTGAGGTAAGGAACAAAGCATGGCTAAAACGTCAAATAATGGATTTAGAATCTGTACTGGTATCCTTGTTCTTTAGACCCTGTCTTGTTCAAGATTGCTAATACTGTAGGAAGGAAGCAACTGTTCTGCAAATAGCAGATTGGCAAGTTATTAAATGCTGTTATAAACCATCTTCCTCTAAGCTAGGAACTTCACACAGGGCTCTCTTGCTTTAGTCAGTCCATCTTGCCTCTCCCTGGATTGATGTGGCTGGATAAACCTCATGCAAATAATTGATGTAGCTTAATTTACCATACACTAATTAGGGCTTCTTTCCATCCTGCAATCATAGATTTGCTTATGCTGAATTGTCGAATGTGTTTCATCTCTTAAAGAAATGAACTATGCTGTGGTCAAATTGTCTCGTTCTCTAGTTGTGCCAGCATTTAGCAGCAGCTTGTATTTTCAACTTGACCTTCCTTTCTCCCAGCAACTGCGGTTGAGACTTCAAATGATGGAGAGTACACATAATGATTTAATATTTCTATTTTAACTAGCTCAGTAGGTGATGTGAAATCATAGCGTTGGTGTAGAAATGAAGTCATTGGAAGGTAGTGGCAGCTTCTAAGGGCACTGCACGTAACAAGTGTCGGATGTCTTCTGGAACTTCCGATCACTGCATCAGTTACCTGAGAACAAAAATATGCCAGACTGACTGATGTCTCCTGTCCTCCTGAGGAGTTTTTATTCGCATGGCCTTATTTACATTGGCATTTTCCCCTCTTCACCATACCTGTACCTCATTCCTTACCCCACCCAATCGAATAACAGAAAAAAGCATGTGCTGTTGAATACTAGCATTCCAAATCATCACAGACTTTTGCCTGTTCTTGAACTAGTTTGAAACTGCACTGAAAGGATGCATTGTAATTTTTTTTTTTTTTGTAAATGACATATCACCTGTAAACTGAAAAAAATAAATATTACCTTCAAGTATCTCTCTGACATGTATGAGAACAGGTTTTGAAGAAAGCGTTCTCTGCAGTGGCACTCTCTGTGCTTATTTGAAGTTGCTCTGAATCTAGGAAGAACTAATAATGACTGACTCCCTGTCATCTTCTCTCACTTCAGCCTTTAAGAAAAAATGAGGAGACATGGAATTAACAAGTCTTCTCTCTGATTGCTTCCATCACCCACAGAAGCATACAGAAGATTACAGGGGAAAGGAGATCCAGCCAGGAAAGCTGGGAATCTGAGTAGCTGACACTCTGTTAATGTGTGTGTGTGCAGGTGGATTTTTTTTTTTTTTTAAATGGCTGACACAGCTGAGGTTTTGCTTTAAGGCAGGCGTGCATGAGAACTTTGAGAAAAGGTTTCTTAAGTAGGGAGTGAGAGCTGAAGTGAAACAAGTATTGCAGCTATTTAAAAAAAAAGTCTGATGAAATAGTGTAGGAAGCTAGTACTGAAGACTTGGATAAACTTGGTGTATCCTAGAGACTCTAAGTAAGTAAGTTGCTTCTGCACATAGTTGTCTTGCATCTTATTTCTGATCATGTAAAATCCCTGTTGTTGGAGACAAATTTGCCAAAATTAAGATTAGAAGTTGTGACTTAAATTGCTGGGATCCAATTGCAGATTGAAAGTGTACTAACATATTACCAGGACCTGTACTGTAACTTATTCTGAACTACTGAGAGCAGCTTAGATGCAGCTTTAACTGGGCTTCCCAGCTGCAGTGGCAATAATACTGCCTGAGAAAACAGGCATTATGGTGTTTTCTGCTATTTCTTAAAAAGAATTTAAATTCTTGCAGGCTGAAATTCTGGAGCTATTTCAGGGCTGTTACTGCCTGGTTTTCTATACTTAGAATACTGGTGCATGTGTGTAATACAGATACTTAAAGTGCCTGTTTTTCTACCAACATAGAGATTGAGTATTGAACGCTTTAAGTATTATCTAGCTGAGAACCAGTTGTGTACTTTTTTCAGTGAAACCCCTAAAAATTCACAGTCTGATTTCTATCACTTCTGAGTGGCTCACACTGGAGACCCCTAAAACATCCTGCTAAAACAAGGTGCTTAGAAGTTGTTCTGACAGACTGAAGAGGACCAAGCTTGCGTCACTTCAGCTGAGTTCACCAAAGTAGCTCACTACAGAATTTGGGATTCTAGGAGAGGAGGGTCCAGGCCACGGATGCTGTCATCTGTTGCAGACTGCACTTTCTATTTTTAAAATTAAGTGGTCAGCCCATGCAAATCCCACACTACTTTAATCCTTCAAAGGTAGTACTTAGTTCCTGCTCTGCTGCATGGTAAACAAGTGTAGAGAGGGGAGGGAAAGACAGATGGAGTAGTTTAGAAAAATGGATGTATAATAGTTGCTGTGATTTAGAAGTTGAAGCCCAGTGCTAGCCATGATGGATGCCAATTGTCAAATATGTGGGAGACACTAATTTAATGCAGGAGACTTGACTCAAATGGTAAATTGTCAATTTTTTAATATTTATTTTTCAACAAATAAATCTTCATTTCACCTTATACTCTGTGGCTTGTTTCTTAAGAGTTCCAGTACAGTATATACATCAAAAGGCAGTTGAGACCAAAAAAATGCCTGCTGGAATAGATAACGCCACTGAGTGGAATAGTGTCACCTGTCTTCTGAGGGGAAAGACGCTTTGGGCTTTGGCTTAGTTTAACCATTAATTTTCCTCTGTAAAACACACCTAGCTCCTTCCAGAGAAGCCAAAAGAACGTTTTAAAACATAAAGAGAGCTGCTATGGGACAAGGGGGATGGCCAAACATGAATAAAAAGGTAAGGAGGTTTTGGGGGAAACCAGTGGTTAGCTAGAGCAAGACAAAAACATTCTCTCCCTCCTCCTGTTCTTCTATTTTGAAGTGTCCCTTAGCTTTATTACTCTATCATTTTTGCTGCTGGAAAACTAAAAGTTTCGTGGTAAAGGCTGGATAGTTACAGTTGCTTCTTTTTTTCATCTCAGAAAAAAAAAATGCCATTTGCAAACTCTTTTTTTACATTAGCTGTATCAATGTGTCTTTCTTCTAAGGCAAAAAAAACCCCACACAACAACAAAAAAAACCTAGAAAATGCTAGGCTGGTTTTAAGTCTTTTAAAGCCATCTTTAATAATCAGTTTGTTAGTCTCTTCAGCAAGAGCAGTGATGTAACGGGCATTTCCCATGCAGCTGATGGTAGTTGGCCTAAATTATGCCTTTAAATACTGAGCAATTCCCGTCCCTGTCTTCCAGAAGACTGTGGGCAGAAAGACTTAATCAGTGCAACAAGTTCTCTAACCCCTTTTGACTGACTCCCCTCAGCCTCTTCAGGCGAAGACTGCCAGGCAGCACAATTAAAGCCCATTCACACACATGTATGAAGGAAGCAGTATACAGAGCAAAGGTGTGGTGACACATGAATTGCTTTAACAAAACAGTAACCTGCATCACTTCAGCAATAAGGAGAATTTAGTACATATATTGCAGACAAGACACATGAACCAAAACCTGTTACAGATTCTTCTGTAGTAGCAGTCCTGTCTGGCAGCTTCTTGCACTGTCCTTAAGTAAAGTAGTACAAAGGAGAATGTGGCCTGTTTTGCTTAGTGTGTTAAATTTTAAGCTTTCCAAGTTAGAAGCTGGGCATTCAAAGAACTTGTTTAAGGCACATACAACTAAGGATAGAGGTGGAAGAATCATGCTTCTAGACTTAGATTATCTGATAATTCACTGAAAAATTCATAATACCAAAGCTAACTTCAGATGATTTCCAGAGAGAACAAGGTTCCCATTTCTGTCTTCTACAAAAAGCCCCCGAAGGGTGACTAAAACATTGTTATGCATAAAAAGCAATGTTTACTACTACTGTGTTGAACTCATTTCACCTCCACCTTTATCCTAGCTGCAAAATACTATAAATAAAGTATGAGAGGAGATAGAAAAGTCATATTTGAATCAATTTTAGAATTACACCACGATTGTTTTAAAATTAACTAACTGGCACATTTAGCAGTAGATTGTGGAGCAGCTAGTGAGGAAATCCTTCCGAAGATGAATGCAGCAGCCATTGTGCCAACTGCTTCACCCAGCTTCACTTTTTCATCTCTATGCCATAGAGATCACAACGCTTCTGGCTTAAAATAGGAATTTGTTGACGTATTTCTGCAAGTTTCTTCAGATCTGCAGTGAGGGGAAGAAAGAGCTGTTAGAACAGCAGTCAAAAAGGAAAGCTCCTGACTTGCTCTGAGGTAAGGCAGGGAAAAGAGTAGCTTTGATTGATTGATAGAGAATGGGTCTGTAAGGCACTGCAACTGGGCAGCCAGGGCTGCAGGAAGCCTCAGTTTTGCTCTTTCCTAAGGTGGCAGCTTCCTCATGGGAAAGGAAACTGGAAGAGTATAGTCAAGTGGTGCTTGGTCTTGCTTTAATCTAGCAAAGGTGGACTTAAAAAAAACCTGTCTCTCCTTAGTCTCATTACCTGTACTCAAGAAAGAAAGCAGGAAAAAACACTTTTTATCCTTACCTATATCTGTGTATATAACTGTTTCCTCAGTCCCAGCTTTGGCTATGACCTCACCCCTGCAAAATTAAGCACATTTGTTCACAGCATTAACACAGGTCTCAAGGCATCAGTCCAGTTGCTGCTGTTTGTACAAAAGGGAGTTCGTACCCTTGATCTCTACAGCTGTAAAGACAGGGCTGTCCTAAAAATAGCATTATAATTCATAACTCTGGCATGACACAAATGGCTTCCGGGCTTTTATATGGCACATTTTATATGTGACATATTATACATACCTAATATAAGCATGTTTCCAAAGATCAAAAATCATGGTAAGAGCTACTATGAGAACCAGTGCGTGTGAGCACACAGTATACCTCAAGGGGAAAGAAACAGCTTCACCAGGGACAGCCATATATGGCCAAGACTAACGCTTTCTCCTTTCAGATCATCCTGGCTTTTAATAGTATACTTATACTCTGCAGGAGCTACTGAACATTATTTATCCTGTTCTGTCACTGCTTTCATCATATAAAGTAAAAAAGTCAAGACATAGATAAAAGTTTTTGTACTTTGCAATAATTTGGAAGAGAACTATGAGTGGATTTGAAAGGAAAAGAACTGCCTGAAGATTTGGCCACTTTTGCCTCCTGTGCACCTGCATGACTTCTGCTTAAGTCAGAACATGTCTCCTATCTAGCTGAAGACATTCTTCTTGTTCTTTCTTACATCAAAGCAGTGTTGTTCTTTGAGGAAATAAAACAAACAACAGTTTTGTGGGACCTGTTTAAGAGGGTTCAGTTCAGACTGAACTTCAGGGACAAGCTGAAAAGGGCAGCAGCTTAACTAATGCTAAATATTAGTACTATGTAGCTGCGTTGCTACCAAAAATAATATATACTGTTAAACTAGTTCTAGTTTCTTCCTTGTTTTTCAGTCAGACAGTTTTAAAGGATGATTTTGAGAATGTAGGCTTAAGTCTCAGGTGCTTTTTACCAAGTACTTAAGACATTTTTAAGAGCAAATGGAAACGTGGGACTGAAATGTGATTCTCAAGTAAAATTTTTAACCAAGAAAAGGTGGATTTTTTTTTTTCCCTAAACTTACCATGGATTTACTACAGTGCTGTGTCCCCAGGCAACATAGGATGCTTTTTCATCTCTAGCAGGAGATACAGTAGCTACGTAGACTTGATTATCAACAGCTCTGTGTTCACAGCAAGATGAGAGAAAGGGAAGGTAAACGTGAGTACAATTTTTTTTTTATACTACCAGTTAACTAAGTAGAAGAGAAAGAGTTCACTCAGAAAGGCAAGCTATGTATCCTCATAAGGACTAGCCAAAATTGTCAATGATATGAAGGTCAGAGAAAGCAGAGCCTGGAAAGAGAAGTCTATAGCACCTGCTCCAGAGTTAGCGGGTACAATTAATTGCATGTTCATTCAGTATGTAGCAAAGTTGATTGAAGCTGACCAAATGAATAAATAATACTGCATTCAGGAATCTCAGGGTCTATTTCTATCTGCAATTACAGCAGTTCTCAAATGGTTATTGGCTCTTCTGTCTAGAAGTTTGTGTGTGAAGAAGGGTGGTTACAGAGCCATGATCCAAGAGGTCCTTGAAAGGGCATAACTGCAGAGCGGCTGGCGAGAGTGAAGGATAAGCATTTCCTGCTTTTCTCCTTGACAGCAAAATAATTTTGGTGTCCCATGCAAGGCCTGAGGAATGGTGCAGCTCCAATAGCAGAGCAGCTCCTCAGCACCACTTCTGATACATAGTGTCATTTGGAACACAAGAACAGTTCAGTTCCATGGCTAAAACTCCCTTTGGCAGAGGATGATAAGCTGTTACTTTGTTCTTACCGTCCCCTCTGTAGCAGTTCCCAATGAGCGGGTCCTGTTGTCAGGTTAAAAGCCCCTGGATATATCAACAGCTGGCAACCTTTGTTAAAAGAAAATTAGAATCCAACCATCATTAAGGGGAAGATGGTGAACCTTAGATTGGCCCTTCTCATTGAGACTCAAGGTAAGGTTTCTTTCAGTACTTCCCAACCTCTGCCCAAAATGGAACCAAACAGAGCCTGTCCATGCATGACATGGGCGATTACTTACCTCAGCAAAGCCCTGTGATACATTACCAAGTGTGGGGATGTACCCACAGCAAACGTGTATCAGTTCCTGTTATTGTTACTTTACTCAAGGAGAATAGACACTCATTTGAATAACAAAGTCTGGGCCACAAGATGCATTTTGTGTTACTGGGTGAGAACAAGAGTTCCTGATCACACAGATGGCCCAGAGTGTACCACCCTGAAACAGCCCTACCCAGGGGCTGACCATGCTCCATCAGGTGACCCAGCCTCACCTTTCTGTCCGTAGATTTGAGCCATCTCAGCAAATCTCATATCATAGCAGATGCCCAGGCCCACTTTACAGTATGCTGTTCTCAAAACACAAGAGACAACAGTCATAGCGCTATCACAATATTACTCAAAAGCAATCACAAGGCTCCCTGTAGCCATCCTGCCAGCTGTTATTCTATGTGTCCCTCAGTAACAAGAGGAGCTATATTTAAATGTGCAGCCTTACCTGTAACAAGCATTGGCTATTTGTGGGGGAGAATTCATGCTTCAAGATGAGACAGACTGCGGGAAGCAGTCTTACCTACCCTTTAAAAACAGCTGTTTCCACAAAATGGTGTTATATCAGGTCTTTGTGTAACGTATTCCGCTCAGATTTAGCTGCAGGGTCTTCAGACCCTTTTTTCAACAAAAGAAGGCACTTGCTCATCTCCATGGACTAAAGAAACTACAATTATGTACTTTCTTACAGCATGCACATTGCAAGGAGGAAAAAGTGACCATGGGAGACAAGACTTTTCAGAGAGCTCAGTAATCTGGACATGTTAATTTTTGAACACTGCAGGGGGAGTAGGTATCTTGCTTTTTTATCTGACGTGATTGATTCGAGAATGTTGGAATGGGATTTAGTTAATTGTCTCCATTATTATGTTGTCCTCACATGAAACAATGTGCCAGCGTAGCTGTTTGCTACATACACTTTTTTCCAAGCCATGTTTTATAAGGATCATTTTAAAGATGTAACTGCTATTAAAAAAAAAAAAAAGAGTAACCTCTCTTTAACATCAATAGGAGCACTGTTTATTAATGGAAGTGCCATGATGTATACTTCAACCCTTTCTTCTACTCTGTTCTTTTGCCATCACATTGCCTTTTAAAAAGTTTCAGAAGTGACTCATGCACTTTGGATAAACTTAAATTATATTTGCCATGGTTGTCAAATGCCTAATATAGAACTGATAGTCTAAAAGTACATGGTTGAGGAAGAAGAGGGGGAAAGGGGATTCCAGAAAGACTGTAGTGTTACTCTGGTAGAGCTCCTTGGAGAGAGGGCTTGTCTTATACTCACGAGTTTCAAACATGGAGAAACTATTCCCTGGACTCAGTGTTTCAGACTCTTTGAACTGTATCTTCCCAGGAACATTAATGTCAAACAAATGAACCTGTAATTATAGTATGATTAATAACAATTAATAACAATTTCTCTGCTTGGTATTTGAGCCTCTTTCTGTTAGGCACATGTTCTCTAGTTACTGTTATCTAGACTACTCTTTTGTCAGGATCCCAACTAAACATTGCTTAAGATTGTGAGATCTCCTAAAGACCATTTAAAGCAGCTTTCTTCTTTACAGAAATATACATGTCTAAAGTTAATTGGAGAAGAAAAAAAAAAGAAAGAAAAAAAAAAAGGCTGGCCATTTTAAACAACACATATAATCCCTGTGACCAAAGTGATGCACATATCAAATGTTTAGATTGCTTATCAAATAGAATGCCCAGTCCTTTACCCATGCAGTAATAAAAACAGCTAAAAATATAACCACTAATTTGTAGTATGGCTCTGTATCTTCTTCATGGAAAAAATCCCTGCAAAATAGCTAGATATCTTGCTCTAATGAGTAATTTTGCAAAAGAAAGGATACACATGGAATGTCTTGAATTTGTCAGGATGATTTTAAAGTATGTTAAAGCAAGTGATATTTTATTGTCTAAGACTTGAGTCCCATTCCTACAAAATTTCTCCAAAAAATACCTTCACCAAGTCAGAGAGTTCCCGTGACTTCAGCTGTGCAGATGCCTCAGCCCCTGCAGATAGTCTTTATCCCTCTCTTGCAATGGAAGATTCTGTTTCTGACTGGAGTTCCCTAATAATACAGCTGGTTTTATATTATTTTTCGTTCACATTTGCACAGTATACAAGCCTGCACTCATTCTACAAACAACTACCGGGCTTGCAGACTGGTGTGGTATGATAGATGGAAGGCAATATAGTACTTCAGAAAGTGATCTAACAGTACAGCTAAGTGTACAACCAGTCAACAGAATAAAATACCTGCACCACCTCATTTGTCCCAAGTAACCTCACATTCTCTTTTTTGTTTTTCCTTGGAAGAAATAAGCTGTTGTCCACCTAAGGAATGATACCTGTACGTGTAGTCAGATTAACAGAAACTACACTCTAGGGCTATGAACAGGAGGCAGTTTCTCAGAAAGCACAAAGTAATGTCCAGGTGGAAGACAACAGTAAGCAAGCATCTGCCACAAACAGCAGACACAGCTTAACTACGGAACTTGGACTTTGGTTGTCTGCATTAATCATACATATAGCACACAAAGTACGTAAAGAACAGTATTTATGGTAACAGAAGGACTAAATCCACTGGGAATCAGGGAAAATCCTGATCTCACTTAGGTGGCGCTATGTTTTAGACCTAGACCAAGGTATACAGATGAGTTGGATCAGGATTTATTTGTTACCACAGTTTCCCAGCATCTGCCTTCTGCATTTTGTCATCCTTATCCAGAACACATTTATGACCACTTCTGCAAGGGATGTTTATGTCCCAAATAAAAATTACATGCAATTTTACTGACAGTACACAGTTTATTATTAACACAAGATTCTACTAATTCACATCACCTTTAGGCACAGGTGAAATAATTTGTGCAACACTGCTGGAAAAGCTTCTAATAACCGTATTCCGCCATCTTACCTTCCTATGCTTTGCCAACATAGCACCGTCAGGCCCAAAGACAGTACATGTATTATACAGCTTTCCACCGTCCTCTTCTGGAATGGATCCTTTGTAAAGGTGAGAACAAATATTTCCCCCATTGTATTATACGGAATTTTGATCCAATGGCACTAATAGACATTGCCATTTTTCCCTCAAGGAGACGGTCACCAAGAGTAAACTACCTCCAACAAGATATATGCCGCACTCCTTGGCAACTTCTGAGAGCTTTTGTGTCGATTCCCCAGGGATCTTCTCTGCATACTCCTTAAAGTATTGGGTTCCATATGGAGAATTAAAGCATTCCTAGAATTAGGGGGAAAAAAAATGAACGTTCCACTGCAAGGAAACGTACTTGACCTTTCAAACTCCTCTCTGTCAATGTTCTCATACAATCTTTAGTTGCAGAGGCTTAATTTATAAGAGCTCAATAAGCAAATCAAAAAGTATCAGGAGGCCAGAGAGACCTTAACAATTAGAGGAGAATGCAGTGGGTGTGCTGGTGTGAATGCATGCCAAACAGAACATGAGCCAGTAGTATCATGCAAGCTGCAAGTAACAATGCTAGCACATTTACCAGTCTAGACTTAACAAGATCACAAGGGATGTTCTCAGAACAATAAACCAAGTTCCACCTAGCCTATTTGACAAGTTACAAGCTAAACAGATCCTCTCAAAACTGAAATGCTCACACTTGTTCACAGCCCATCATTTCTTATTTTTAAAAGGACCTTTGCAAAAGCATGTGTTTCTCAAAATTACTTATTCTTTTGCTGAAATAATCCTTTAAACACCATTTCTTGACAATTGGAACAGAGTCCTCTGTCCTAGCCTCTAGTTAAAGATTTGCTGTCCCTCAGAACCAGGCATGTAACCTTTAAACAGTAAAATTAACAGAGCAGTTTAGATGCCTAAACTAGCTGGCTAGTGGTATTTGAGATAGATACCCGAGATACGCAGAACTTTTACTCTGCATATTTGCCAGCTCTGTGAGGATGTGAGACACCCCTTCCCAACAAATTTTGTCACCTAAAGGAGTACAGCTGAAGGCCACAGATAGGCTATCAAACAGTACCAGCACCTACTCTTCAGCAAGCCATTCCCAGCCCAACCACCTTGCTCAACTGTTACTTTGCTCGCTGGAAGTTGTAAAAAGACTCCTTCAGAAAAAAAAAGATTTAAAAAAGAAAAACCAACCAACAAGCTGTTCATAGCACAATAAACATATACCTTAACCACTCCAGCAAACTTCCTAACAACTGCAGTAGATTCTACCGAACTGGAACAACTGCACCAAAACCAGATCCCCATATACGGATACTGGGGCAGCAGATGCCAGGTAACCAGGAGCAGAAATTGTAGATGGAAGAAGCAGGAAGGGAAGCCTCCGCTGGCTGTCAAATGAGCTTCCCAGGCTTTTGAAAGCCGGACTGAACTTCAACGAAATGAAAGCAATGTCAGCTGCCTCAGCCTCCATCTTGCCACTTGCAGTGTCAATGCGGGTGGTAGTTACACCATAGGCTCAAGAGAAGAGGTAGCACTCTGCACATGATTGCGGTAGCAGTGCAGTTCCTAAGTTGATGCTGGAACAAAACTGCAGACTGTTTGCACAGATCACCTTGTCCTGTGCTCTACAAAGTGGTAAGAGTACAGGGACAAGTCTTTGAATTGCTTTCTATCAATTTCCAGATTCAAATGGATTCTGGTTTTATTTCTTTATCCATAAATATTACATTTTCTCAAAATTTTTGCATTTCTAAACCAGGAAAAATTTAACACATCAAGGCTAACGCGTCACAGGAAAACTGCCATATGCCTCTGCAGAGGTGTAGATTATACAGTCAGTGCAAGTTACTTCTATTCTTTAAGAACTGTTACATTATAAAAAAAAACAGAAAAAACAAAAAAAAACCAACAGAGGCAAGAGACTATTTCATGCCCATGCCCTAATGCCAGTACAAAGTTTATCTCCCAAAAGTCGTAAAATCTTGCCCTTGTTTGACAAGTTTTACTCTAAAAGCATAAATTACCATTGGCAAAGTATCTCAGCTAAATAGGTCTGGAAAACTCAACGTTCGTACACATGATGAAACTAGCAAATGATAATCTCAATGTAGGAGGCCCAGCCAGAATAATCAAAGGTCACATTTGCAACACAAGAACCGTGTTAGCACAGAGGAGCTGGGAAGGTTGCTTAGTACTTTGCCTGTGACAGCAGGAGGGAAAATATTCTGTGTGTAAAACATTCAGGCCAGAAGTTCACCCAGAGGAGAACTTTGCACTCCCGAGTCAGATGCTGCAGGTCACAGGGGTAACACACATACTGCCAGGATGAGAGGAAAAAAGCTCAAAGTTGCACTGGGAAGGTCACCTCATTGCCAGCACACTCATCTCTGTGGAAATTCAGCAAGGTAATAATGGCTGAAGTCCAAAAAGTAAGTCAGAAACGATCAGTAATTTTAAATGGCTATTTATGTTCTCACACAAGGAAGTCACAAGAGAAATGTGTTTTAATCTTAATTCAGCCACAAACGACCTGCTGGAAATGTCTTAAGTCTATTTTGTTTCTTATGTACCAACTAATCTGCAATGACTATGGCAGAGAGTCACGGTCTATCTGTTTTCTTTCATCTTTGTATCAACATTCTTTACCTGAAAATCGCATTTTCCTACATTTCTAGCACAGAAGGCTTCTGCAAAAGATTCAAACCACAGTGTCACTTTCATGAATTCAGAACATACCAGTGATGGAATTGCCTGGGATTTAAACCAGCAAAAACTTAACCAGAACCTTATACCACAAAAAAAAGACAACTTGCCTTTTTTTTTTTTTTTCTTTCCCCCCCTTTCTTGTTTTTCCCCCACTCTTAAGTGTGCTGCTAGACAGAACCCCTGTTTTCTTTCCTGTTCTGGAGCCTCATAAAGCACCCAAGCTATCCAGAGAGAAAGGGGAATATATACTGCATTAGTAATACTAGAAAGAGCTGTCCAAGGTTTGAGGCATAGGTGTCAAGTTGACCATGATCTTTACTCACAGGTAGAGCCACAACTTTTGCTCCTTTAGCTGATGCTTCTCTCACCAGTCCACAGGCTCGCTGAAGGTTATCTGATTTAATAGCAGATACATGAAGCTGAATAAGAGCCAGGCGGAAGTCTAATGGGAGGGAAGAAGAAAATAGTCAGCAGAACTCCCCCAGGAAAAACTCTTCAAAATCTGAATTCACTAATGAGCATTTAACAAAATAAATTTGCTTGTATGTTAACGTATACACAAAAAACTTCCAACTCATTTTGCGGACTGTCTATGACTCTGGAAACAGTCTCTTAACACAAGGAGAACATGAAAATCTAGGCTTGCTAATGGGAACTATACATTGCCATCACTCTGCTCAGGTCAAAAATCACAGAGTTCACATGCTAGTTGAGTTCACACGTAGTCTAGGCAGTATTCAGCCCAAGTTCTAATGTAAGATACTATGCGACAGAAAGGGAGACCACGAGTCACCTGGACCCACTTTTTTCTTCTCAGTTTGCTACACGCTTTGTGAGCCCACCTTTCTGTTGCGCCTGTTGCCTGATGAGCACTGCACGCCTCAAAATGCCACTAGCAAACTAAAGGACCGGACAATCCCAAAAGCACCAAGTATGAGAACAGTTTGCTTTTATCCTTCAAATTACATCTAGCCTGGCAAATGGCTATAAAAAACAATAAAGAAAATATCTTTCCTAATAATTTCTTTGCAATTTGGTTTCCAGCCAAGAGACAGTTGCAAGGATTAACACTGTCTCTGCTGCAGCTAAGCAGGATTTACATTTGCAGGGTCTTGAAATACACGAGTGGAAAAGATCAAATCAAGTTTTGTGCACATCCCTTGGACTTCCTTCCATGAATCTCCTAGTATGTTGGGCTGTAGGAAAACACACTCTGATCAGGTAGAACCATCAAGGCCAGCTTGGACAGGGTTCTGAGCAACCTGATCTGGTTGAAGATGTCCCTGCTCCTTGCAGGGGGGTTGGACTAGATGACCCTTAAAGGTCCCTTCTAACTCTAATTATTCTATGCTCTGGCTTCATAAAGAAAAGTATCCCAGTTTCAAAGCACCTCTCTTCTCTTGAAAATTCCCCTGTCATACAGTCAAAGATCACTACAGGATAAAGAAAAAGCTGCAGGCAACACCGTCTCAGTGGTCAGGGAAACAGGAAGGAACAGATTCAAATGAAGATGAGATTGGGTCAGGCAGAATATCTTTTTTCCTACTTCAGCTCTCACTTCAGAAGCTAAGCAGCTAAGTTCCAGAGGTTAAGCAAATGATTAACTGTTCACTTTGCCGCACTTCACGTGAGACTCTTAATATTTGGT
Source organism: Chlamydotis macqueenii (assembly GCF_036417535.1). NCBI lineage: Eukaryota > Metazoa > Chordata > Aves > Otidiformes > Otididae > Chlamydotis > Chlamydotis macqueenii. The sequence continues at coordinate 94,094,236 of NC_141556.1, read as the reverse complement.
TTATTGAGTAAACAAAGTTTCACTGAGATTTTTAACAGATTTAACCACAGTTAGCTTCCAGACCCACCTAGATAACCATACAAGGAACCTGTCAAACTTTCCCATATTTGTGGAATGTGTTTTAGCTTAGAGAAATTGTACACTTAAATACTTACATTTCATCATAAATCCACTTTTACGAAAAAAAGACAAGAACATATCCAAGGAAAAATTTTAACTAACTTTCTTCCCATAATGTTTAAAACACCAGGAAATCATTAATCTTATTTTCCCTATGCCTCAGGTATAGAGTTTGTTAAAGGGCAAAATTAAAGCTCAGTCACAACAGAATACATACACTTGTGCCCACAGTTTGTTGTTTTGGTTTTTTTTGTTTGTTTTTTTTTGTTTTGTTTTGTTTTATAATACTGAGACATAGAAGTAACAGAAATGTTCCAACAGCGCTGTAGAGACCCAAGATCTCTTCTTCTGGCCTTGCTAAGCTGCCTCAAAAACTTCTTAAAAAGCAATTCTTCGGACAAGCCTATCACAATGCAAGCCACAATCAGGTAAAACTGTATCAGAGTAAAACAATGGTTCATATTTGTATCACTATGAAGCACGTTTCTTTCAGAAAACATCAGAAGCTAGGCAGGTCTGGTTTGGTCACATCAAATTTCCTGACAAGCTGACCATGGCAGCAGTACAGAGAGATGCACGGCGAGCGGTTTCTACCGGCCTGTAGCAAAGCGAGAGCGCCCGGGGCAGCCCCCGCTGGTTACCTCACAGCCCCTCAAAGGCTCAGAGACAGCACCCGGGTCTGAGGCCTTTCGAGCCCGGACCAGGACTGGGCACTCCGGGGGGACACCGGCCAGCCCACCGCCCGTCCCCACGGTCAGATAAGAGGGTAAGGGCGCAGTGGGGACAAGGAGGAGCCGGTTAGCGGCTGGGGCCATAAGGGGGACGGCGGCGACCTCGCGGAGAGCCCCGGGGCGAGCGGGGAAGCCCGCGCTACGCAGCGGCCCCTCTCACCGGCTGAGGCCCGGGGCGGGAGGCCGGAGCTCCGCTGGAGGGGCAGGTTCAGCCCCACATCCCCGGCCGGGAGGGAAGGAGAGAGGGAGGGAAGGAGAGAGGGAGCGCGAGGAGGAGAGGAACGAAAGGAGGTAACTGTTCCTCCGCGCGCGCCGCCACTCACTGGCCATGGCTCCGCGCGCCGCCTGCATCCCCGGGCGGCCCCGATTCCCGCCTCGTAGAGCTCGGCAGCCCGCCCGTGCGCATGCGTGCGGGCCGCGCGTAAAGGGCTGCTGGGAAATGTAGTCCTTCCCCGACGCAGTTACCCTCTGTTCAAACCGCTGCTGAGCCTTTCCCCCCGCGTAACCCTTGCAGACGGCGCCAATTCTGCGCCTTGGCAAAACCACAGCTGTGCATCCAAACCTCTCGGTGCTCCACAGAGTTGGTGTGCCGACATCGCATTTCCCCAGCCCTATGCAATCCCTAGCAGCCTGACATTGGTTAAGGGCTCGTCCCAAGAGACCTGTACCCGTTTACACGTAACTCGTTCACCCGGGACATCTCCATCTTCCTTTACAAAAACAGCACCTCCTCAGGTACAAACCAACAACATGCTAACTGCCGTGCTGTTTCTACTACTAGCTTTAAACACCGAGCGCTCCCCTTCACTCACCACAGAACACTGCTGCCTCATGTATGTATTTTCACAATCCTGGGCTTTTTAAAAGCATGTTTGTAGAATTGTAGATTCACGGTTGTGTAGAGGCAGTATTTCTCATGCAAGAGTATCTCCACAAATTGAAAGCACGTGACAGTAGAAAGGGTAAAACAAAACATGTAACCCGGGGTGATCAACCTCTTACACGTGTTCACTTTCAGGAAACACATGCAGAGAGCTGAAGGATGGGAAATGCAATTATCATTATAAAAGGCACAACCACCACTGCTCGCAGCAGTTACAAACCTTCCTCCAACAGAAAAACTGTTCAATCTGCCCAACAGAGCAGTAAAGGGAACACCTCATCCCAAACTGACAGAGCCAAAGGATGGTAGAATTACCAACAGTGGACAACTGCAGATGAAGAGGGGATGCAGCAGCAATTTAGCAGGCCAGCCTCCCTCCCTTTCAGACATGCCCACGGTAGTAGAAACAGCATGTATTAACTATTTTTTTAAAAATAGCACACCTTGCAGGGCTCCAGGTGCAAAGAACAGCCATCTCCTGCGTTCACACGAGGTTTGAGGCAAAGCACAAAATAAAAAAGAGAATAAGCAGTGAAGCAGCATCACCCCTTCAAGGCAAAGAGCACAGGCTAAAAATTCAGTTTCCCACAGTTCAGAGATACAGTGTATTTTTCAAGTTTCAAAACAAAAGTATCTGAAAGCACTAAATACACCTGAAAGAACAAGTTAAACACTATCACCTCCCGCCTTCCTAAAAAGGAGAAACTTTTCAGCCATTCAGCAAACTACACCTGTATTGAAAAAGGTTATTTGACAGTACCAAAAGTTCTGAAACTACAGCCTTCCAATGCAGTTGGAAGGAAAAGCTACAAACACTGCTGAGATCCATACGTAAGGCCTAACAGGAACTACGCTGAAAGAATGGCAAGTAATCTTTACTTAGATCTGGAGAAGGCAATGTAAATAGAGTCGTCAGAGTATTTTTGGTGGGTAATAAATGTAAAGTTCTGTATAAATTCTCATACAGATTAGAATCTAAAAAAAAAATTTGTGAGACAGCTGAAGAGCCATCAGTGAGCACAGAACTGCTGTTCTGGCTAGGGAACAAAGATAAGAGCTTCCATTTGGCAGGAAAGCTTACTCCAAGTGCTTCTTTCCCTCTGCAGACCTCATTTCTATCATCAAAACAAATAAAAATAAAAATTAAAACCCCAGCAACATAGCAGGTGTCATCTTATATTCAACAACACATACAAGCAGTGCATGCAAAATAAAACAAGAGCCTTGAAGATTAATGGGACAGGAAGTAGCATACTGACAATTTTGTTTTTTTTTTTCTTTTCAAAAACTGTAACTCCAGTACTATAATTGGAATTTCTGCTTAGTAATACAAGGTTTGTAACAAACACACTAACTACAGATATGTACACTATGACACAAAAGTAGCCTTTCAATTATGGGTAGAGATAGATAAAACACCACTGAAGTTACAGTTTGGACTGAGCTTTGTAAGAGAAGGCAATGTACAAGTTATCAACAGGCTCCTTAAAAATTACAAATAGCCTCTTAATGGCTTTGACTATACCTTTCTACACAGAAGAGATTTAAGAACTGACTTATTTTAGCTTTACTTACTGTAGATCTAAAAGGTCTGCATTTGTTGTCCTCAGAGAAGCAAACACATTATCCACTTTCCATATTTAATACCCAAATACACCTGAGTGTACTTTTCACACACTCCCCTTTCAATGACTAGGAGGAATATATCATATCATTTTGTCAACATCTTCACAATATAAAAATATGATGCTGAGAAGTCTGGAATTTATGCAGAGATCCTTTCTATAATTTGACCACTTCTTAACTCATTTTGACCCTTCTATGAATGCTTACTATGGCTCACCCAAAACTATTTAAATTAGTCTAAGTCAAAATTCCAAAATACTTACATTAAGATGTCACTGATAGTAGCTTCCTGTGATCCATAATTAGCTTCTTCCACTCCAAAGATCAAATTCACTTCCACTTACAAAATACCTTTACGAAAAACTGTTAATTGATGAAGAGAACTCACACATGCAACTAAACACTTAGGACAGGAAAAGTTATGTTCAAATTGTACTGGTTTATTTACAACTGTAGTTTATAAACAGTAACACAAACATCTTTACATGAAAAAAATCTCATTGTTGAAGTAGGCACAGAGTCAGAGACTCTTCAGGATATTTTCAGAAGGGAGTAGGAAGAGGAAAAGTGAATACAACAGCTGCTGGGCAAAACTATAAATACAGGAGCATTGGCCCAGGTGCAATTTCATGCAAATAACTTCAACAGTTCAAGTTCTATTGGTGTTTACTCAGATACTAAGAACAGAAAAAAAAAAAAAAAAAGAAAAAAAAAAAAGAATTAGTTCCAGAATTAAGGTGCCCTAGCTTGATTCCTAGTAAAATAACTTAGAATAACTGTTTTTTATAAAGGTCAGTCTAATTTATTTTGCCTCCTATGATGTACCAATTCACAAGTTTTGATTCAAATACTTAGAAGACTTCACGCAGCAAAGATAATCCCTATTATCTTTATTTCACAGTTTTTGGTAATTTCCACATCAGTCCACAAAGATGCTATGCCTCGGCCATAAGGACATTCCTGTACTGAGTTTTTTAACAAGAGAACTGTTCTTGGAACAAGTGGAAAGCTGCTAACAAAGAATCACATAGTTGCCATCTCTCAAACATTATCTAATTTAGAAGATATTAGTTAAAAGAATATAAACAAATGCTTGAATCAATGAAAGCAACAGGTATATAGCACTTGAATCTCTTTGTGTTTGTTAATTTTCTTGCTCAACACACCTTTGATCAGCATGTACTTCTGTGCTGAACTAAAAGTTTTAAAGGTCTAATTATTATCTTAGACATTTTGTTTCTGAGGAGCAAGGTAACTTGTTTTCAATTGTCACATTCTGTTATGAAGCACGAACTTCGATTTCAATGCACACACTCACCTTTACAAGAAAAACAGCCTCAACCTATGAGATGTAAAATTCAGCATAATTAAAAAATCACAATCCTTCAGTAAAAGCTTATTGTGCTCAGTTCATTTTGGTATTTAAAAATACCCGTATCACCAATTTCAATTATTTAACCTAGTAGTGGATAAGACTTACAAAAATGTTAAGTTTACAAATTGCTTGCACTTTTTCTATTTATCTGCAGCCCAAGTTGGACTTAACCGTTTTTAGTGAGAAGGAACCAGTATTTCTAAGATATCTATCTGCTCTGCTCATAAACCTAAGTTTTTAATCAGTCCTTGATACTACTCAATAGGCAAAATCAAATTTATAGACTGTAGGCAATGGAGACACTTTACTGTCAAGGGACAGTAATTTAAAAACCATTCTGTTTTTAACTGCTTCTCCGTATCTGGCAGTGCTTAATTCCTTTAACACACTTAATGTGAACCCAGCTGCATCTTCTCTTCTAAAGATGCAGATCACTCACATTAAGGCTGCATTAAAAATTAAACAAATGGACCTTTATAATAAACATTTATTCAAAACAAAAGAAATATAATAAAAAAAAATTAAAATCCTGTTCAGAAACTGATAATAATTTACCCTATCTTAAGCCTGCTACTCAGGCACTCCCATCAGCAAACAGAAAAATTCTCTTAAGTTAGTATTCAGTTGGGAAACAGTCAGCTTGTGTCCATGTACAGTATCTTGGTTGCTTCTTCTTTATAAACTGTTCTCTATAAAGTCTTTAGTTATTAACTCTCCAAGGCATCCAATACTTTCATGATCTGTTGTTTTATGGCTTTGGTAGCATCACCTGCATTTGGAATCAAATACCTTAAAAAAAGATTAGAAAAAGGCATCATTAATTCACCTTAAAATTTTTGAGTATCAATTCCATAATTCTTGTTCTGATTTTTCCTCTGGTACAAACTAGAAGGAAACAGAGGACTGTATTAAAATGAAGAACTACTGAGAAAATATAATTTATTTCCTGTTTATACTATAAACATTTTTCCGTTTGTGAACTTGGAACTGTTGAGGAGTACTTCACAGGCCATCTTGGAAAACAAAAGTGCTTCATTAATTGGCAACAGTATAGATCAGGCAGTTACAGGATCTCTCTGGATAGCACTGACTGAAGAATAGCAGTCCTTATTTGTTTGGTTGGTTGTTGGCGTGTTTGTTTTTTTTTTTAATTCCGACAGATAGCTCTAGATTGTTTATTTATGTTCCCTTCTCTTCTGGTTTTGCTCCAGTCAACAAGGTAGTGATGAAGTAATTCAACAACAAGCAAAGCTTTCTGCAACATTTTAATTTATCTTTGTCTGACCTACTACCAAACTAATTTCATTCTAAGCAGCCAATAGGCATAGAACAACTTCCCATAGAACTCATCTCCCACTTCTTGTGAAAAAGAGCACCCACTACACACAGTTCTTCCCAAGGAAGAAATGAGAAAACGTCCAATTGATGTCAGTAACTTTGTCAAAACAGTGCCAAGAAACAACAGGCTACACCAGTGGAAAAAAGGCTCAATACACCCAGCACTCTGGCTTCACCCCAGTCTTAAGCATGCAAGTGCTGAGCATGGCAATATCTAACTTTCAGAAACCAGGTTTCAGAGGTTCAGAGTTTTGATGTTAGGCTTCTGGACTCCTTGTATAATGCACAGGAAGAGGTAGGTGTCTCAAAAGAGACACCACAGAAGAAAGATCACTCTCTTAAATCCCACTCTTCACAAATCCATACTTTAGAGGCTGCAGATAGTTGTCCACTTCATTTTCATTTAAGACATACTACAAAAAGAACACACTTGCACACATCCCGTCCCCAACAACTGTCATTGCAGATCATGGAGTTCCTCTTCTGCTGGCAGATCTTTTTTCTAGTTCACATCTGAATTATCTATCCTTAAAGAAAAACTAATACTTTTGAACTCAATTTTGGGAATTACTGCATGCCCCTGATTCCCAGTTAACAGCATTCTAATGTGTATCGTTACTACTTACATCTCTGCTATTGAGATGGCTTACCTTTCAACTGCCAAAATTTCTATGCCTGAAGTACTGCTATTTCCATATTTAAAGGTGATCAGTTCTGGGTGTTTCTTCTTGGATGTGATTTTGACTACAGAGTTGAGTGCTTGTCGAGACTGTATGTAAGCCAGTCCCTTTCGCGATGGAATCTCTCTCAAACAGTACATATGAGTTGCTGTTACTAGGAGGTGACTTGAAGGAAAAGAAAAACGTAAATTAAATTTGCTAATGAACTAAATATCAGCTATTTAGAAAGCTAAATTCTACAAATAAGCTACATGGAGAGAGCTAGATAAAACAGTTCCCAAATCTAAGAAATAGTTTTAATACTTTTGAAATCTGTAATTTAGAAAGGTTATAAAATACTTCATATTTTGCTGGCGTACTGTATCATAGCCACTTTTGAAAACAAGCATGGCATCCTCAACAGCATACAAAACCAGAGTGAGCAGCTCATATCAGCATCTCAACGCAACAGCCATGGGTGTTATCAACAAAGATCACAACCACCAGCAATGTGTCAGGCCACGCACAGAGTAGGGAAAACGCCTCCATCCTCTCTCTTTCACCTTTGAGTCATACCCCAACCTCATTCCTCCATCTACAGAGCAGCACCTCTACACGTGGGACATCAGACCTAAGTTAAAAGGATGTGCTAGCACTCCATGATTGTCAATCACTGTGCAAGCACTAACATGGAGACATTGACCTGCCAGCTCAGTTCAAGATCCACTTTTGCCTTCATCACAGAAGGAAAGCACGTTCAGCTAGTGGTGGGAACACACTAGTCAAGTTCCAACCCAGTTTGAGAAATCACACTACGACAGATTATTAATCATACACCAGATAAAATAAATCTAATAGGAAAATATAATTAATAATAAAAAACAAGAACAGGCAAGAGAAAGCCCATCATAATTTTCTGTTATCCAGATTCAACAGGATTTGTACTTTTTAGGGAAGCCAAAATATAGCAAACACCTTGTCCTGCTCTTGGAGGATTAACAAGGTCACTGAAGCTAAGGGGTAAGATTGGTGCATAGTACAAGGCACAGAGACAAGTAGACAAGAAAAAACAGAGCCACAGGTACTTGGTTCTACCTGGTCTTGAAAAATAAGTCTATATAGACCAAGAATATTATCTTAACATCTTGTTCTGCAAAGCAAAACTTCATACTAGGTTTTGTACATATTTAGCATTCTATAACACTGCAAATTTAAGGACACAAATATAGCAGTAGCATTTTGTTCTAGGTTGGGTTATATCTTCATTTCCTAGTTTAATATCACAAATAACTTAATTGCCCAGTATTTATTTTTTTTTTTTAAACATGTATCAAGACAGATCATTTTCATTAATCGTAGGACTAATTCCAATACCTGGGAAACATATGTCCGTTTTCTTTTACTTCATTACAGGGAAAGTTATACTTCACATCAGGTTTATTTATCCATGTTTGGATGTTGACGACCTCTTTTCGATCATCATCTGACATTGAGGAGCTATCAATTTCATCTGTTTTGAAGGGAGCGAGTAAAAAAAAAAAAAACAACACAACATCAGACAACTTCTCAACTCACTTAAACCCATAGTAGCTACACTGGATCAAATCAAGGTCCACCTAGCCATAAACAATTCTTCACACAGAAGAAAAAAGGTATGCATATCTGCTATTTCTCTTTTAATTCTCTCTCAGCAGATAACTATTTTCATCCCAAGCTGGGATGATTAAGCTGGTCTGATTTGTCCATTCAGTAAAGTTTAATACATCTCTTTTACATGGACTTGTCCAGACTTTCCTTGAAGTCATGTAAACTTTCTGCATCTACAATACCAATACCTTCTGGCAAGGAGCACAAAAAACATGTCAGCTACATTCCCGGAAAGCCTCCTCTTGTGGCTTCTAGTTTCTTGTACAAGAAGAAACAAACATCTGTTGATCCCTTTCCAGGCCAGGCTTTATTTTTGTGGGCTACTTTTCCTCCCTTAAATTGCCTATTTCACATAACAAAAGTTCTAATATTTAGTTATGCCTGCTGTGAAAGCCATTTCACATCTTTCCTCACTCTTATCCTTCTCTGAAAGTTTTTCTGTTAAAAAAATATTGTTTCTGAGGTAGAAGATCAAGACACACAATATTCACTGTGTGGGTGATCCACAGGTTTATACAGTGACATAATGACCTCCTTTTTATTCTCTATTCCTTTCCTTGTAATTCCTAGCATTTGATTTGCTTTTCTGATTGCTAACGAGCACTTACTTATTTTAAGCCTATTGCTCCTGGACATAGCCAAATTAGTCCACCATTTTGTATCTGAAACGAGAATTGTTTTGTTTTGTTTGTTTTTTTTTTTCCCCATATCTTTCTTGCCTCACATTAATACTGAATTTCATGTGTCGTTTAATTGCCCAGTCACTTAGACTAGCAAGACTCCTTCAATTCTTCAGTCTGTCCTTTCTACCTTGAATAACCTTGGATTATTAGCGAAAATAGTTGTCTCTGGGTTAACCTCCTCTTCTAAGAACATTTAAGAATATACTCAAAACCAAAATTTTCAGCACAGACCTCTGTGAAACACCTGAAACTCCTGCAAGTGTTATCACTTATTTGCAAAATACTGTTTTCATGTCTAATATAGCGATTATATTTACATAGTAATTTTGGTGCTACATTAGAAGAATTTAAGCAATCTAAAGCAATGAACTATATTAAATCCATAGAAATTACTCCCAGAAATAACTTCAAAGGACACCTCTTTAAAGTGTATTTTTAAAAATCAGTTCCCTACACAATATTAAACCATTTATCTCAAAGCAATTCAGAATTGTAGCCATACTTTTGAAAAGGTTTTCATTGAAAAAATACATTATGAAATTGAAAAGAATGGAATAAAATCCATCTTCATTTCACAGAATCACAGAATGGTTGAGGATGGAAGGGACCTCTGGAGCACATCTGGTCCAACTCTCCTAATCAAGCAGGGCCATCCAGACCAGACTGCAATTATTATAGCTGATTGCAATTATTTACTACAAAAAAAATCCTCTAAAACTTCACAAAAAAAAATTATACAGAAACAGGTTCACTTTTGGCATACTTCTGTACCAAAATAACATATATTTCACTTCCTAGATATTGGCTTTGCTAATTCAAATCACTGCAGCAATTCTGCTTACTTACTAAGTCTAACAGTGCTTTTAAAAGCAAATGTAAACAGAAATTCATAAATGATCATTACTGAAAATATGTTCTAGATAATTTGTCTTTGAGTACCTAGTTTTCTGAAACCCCATAAACTTTGCCAAACACTATTATGGATGCTCAAAGAACTGTGTAAGCTTAATCACATGGCATTTGGAGAAGTGTCTTGTCAGTGCGAAAGCTCTGACATTTTGCTCCTTCTCAATTCTTCCACCAGACAAACAATGACCAACTGTTTGTCATCAATCTTATTTCAAACAACTCCAGATCCTTCTTTTGCAGGTCAAAGATTATTAGTCTAGTTATATGCTTCTCACATGGAAGCCAAGTATGGCTTTTGGTCACAGAACAGTTACTTGTGAGATGATGATGGTTGAGAAAGAGCTAACACTACCGGAACAAAACCAGGACAGCAGTAGGTCTGCACCATTCCAACATTAGCACTAGGCTCAAAAAACCTACTTTTCACAAAGTGCGGTGTTCCAGTTTTGCCTCTAATTCTTCAACTAGATGAAAAAAATTAAATAAAAATTACACCTTTTTTTCTACAGCATTCTGCATGCATATCAAGAGATGAATCAGTTATTAATAGATTCAATGCTAAAAAGCAAAGTCCAAAACACTGGAGAGGTGTGCACACATTAGCCATCTTAAATCTAGCTTTGACTATATTTTCAAAAATTTAGATCATTATAGTAACTGCCAATTCTAGAGATTCAACTTGAGATCTATCAGCCAAACTAGGTCCTTTACATTTTGCTTACTGTTGTGAGTAACAGAGGTACAACTGCAGGTTTACATGTACAAGACCAGTGCAGAAGACAGATCTCTACTACAGAAATAACAAGGGAACACAAAAGATTCACTAAACCCAACTATTTCCATTTATTCTTGCTGTCTGTTTGGTGCCTAGCACAAAACCTTTTTTATTTAGTCTGCTACTATGTATTTATAGAGGGCCTGTCTTTTTTTGTTGGTCCTAGGCACTACATGAGCAAACAAGATCAACACAAATAGTTAGAAAAATGTCACTTTGTAAGACAAAGATGTAAAATACACTCTTATGATTTAGTAAAACTTTGTAATTTTGTCTAAAGAAACTAATCTAGGTAAGAGGAAAGTATTCTACTGTACCAGTATCGTATTCTTCCTCATCTCCGATGCTGAATACTGGTTTCACACCACGGTAGGGTTTTCCTACTCTGTCACTGCTGCTGACATGCCTGTTGGCAATAAAAAGGGCAGGAGAGGACACAGGGTGAGAGAAAAAAAGTAACTTTCAAACTGATGGTATGACTTCTACAATAACAGATCAGCAAAATACAAACACAACTGTGCAGCTGAGCAGGACAAGAGAATTTCATGAAGCTGCCTGCAAGGAAGCTGTGATTGGTTCGCCAAGCAATTCAGTTAATGAAAGCATGTATTTCAGTTACTTGGCAAGGCTGACTGTTGTAACAAATAAAGTGGAAAAAAAACCCAAACCCCTTGTTTTAAAAAGAACTTCTGGTCACCTTCTCAAATGAAAAAATACATCAGAGACCTGAAAACCGACAACTTGCTACGAAGTTTCTAGCATGAGACTGAAATATATATGCACAGTCAGGCAGCTTTACAAGGATGCCAGATTGGGATGGAGGAAAAAATGGACTCTCTTAACTAACATATCCGGAAACTCATTTGTCTGGTTAGTTCCTCAAAAGATAACAAAATACCTTAAGCACTTCAAAGTGAGGTTATTATAAACCATCCACTGTAGTGTGAACTCTGACTTGCTGTTCATTACTTTCTCCAGCATAAGCCAAACTCTAAAATCTTTGGTCAAGCAATACCTACTGCTAAAATCTCAGCATCACTGGAATTTCTGCACAGATAATGACCTCAAAAATCACATTTAAATTTATTTCTACAGATCACATTAAATGGCACAAACACAACTGAGAATGTTTGACAGTAACAGTTACAAATCTTGAGATACGTTAAAGCCCCAGCTCCGAGTGCTGTGATTACAGCTGTCATGTTAAAAGTTCTGGCCCTCAACTGCTGAGAATAGCTGAAAAATATGAGAAAACCTAAAAGTTTAGAAAGTCACAAAATAGTTAATGACTAAAAAAAAAAAAAAAAAAAACAGTGCATTATTTTAGTCTTTAGAACTGCCAACATGTAGTAGTTTAAAAAAAAAAAACCAAAACAAAATCAAAACATGCCTGTTTCTTTCCCTCATTTCAATCTCTACAACCTCCATCCTCATAATGTGCATTCATATTTCCTATAAACTATAAGCCCTGGTACCTGTTTTAAATATATTCACAAAATCCAGTTTACGTACTACTGTAGAACCAAGTTGGAGAGGCAACCTCTTCAATAATATAGTAATATAAATGAATGCTAGTACTTATGTATACTTGAAAGCATATTAGAAAGTTTAAAAAGAAACCTACATTTTCTATGGATAAAATTTACTAATGTAGACAAAACAAGGAAATGTTTAATAGGGAAAACGTATTCTACAGTGAAACAAAAAATAAACATAGAAAAACATGCTCATTAGTGTGTAAGACAATAAGCATCAATGACACTGACAATTCAAGAGGGCAGTGCTTCTATATGAGGGCTTTTGTAACTACGCTTTAGTAATACACAACCAATTTAGTAAGAAGCACATTTAAACAGAGTCAAATTGAATTACACAGAAAGGATTTAAGAGAAGATCTCATTGGGGATTATAGATCAAAGTTAGTGAAGACAAGAGAAACTAAAAAGCTACTTTATAAAAAGCTGGTAACATCTTAAACTAGGAATGGCCTTCCTTTAACCTGTCTGACACTGTTACAAATTGAACGCAATTCCCTTTAGTGGCAAAACCTGCAAAATTAAATATATTGGTGATAAACACAAAGTGGATCTAACTGAATGGCTGGGAAAATAATGTCATTACAGCTTTTTAAGAGCTGCAAATCTAAGAGAAGAGTCTACTGATCCATAGTGTGAGCAAATTTATTACTTCATCTTCCCAATGAAAGAAGATAAGCAATGTGAGTGAAAGGAATGTTTAAAATAACCAATAGAATAATCTCAATATATCAAAACTTCTTGGTTACAAATACAGATTCAAGTGTCTTTCAGTTATTGAACACAATCACCAAGTGTTTTAAGTTGGAATTTTAACACTTTCTTACTATATTCTAAAAACTGATCCACAAAATATGGGAAGAAATCCCCATGATCTTTGGGATTTCTAAACTAACAAAATATATTATGTGCTACTGAGATATCCACAACTTTTTTTTTTTTTTTTTTAAGAATAACATTACTACTGGTTTTGCTCACACACCGTTCTGTAATGCTTACGGGTAAATCCTACATCAAATTATGTACAAACTACTTGAAAGAAGAAGTGGTCCAAAATCCTTGAAAACCCAAACACCATTTTAAACCTTCATTAATTCTTCCAGCGACAATCTTTGTGCTTTTCAGTCTATGAGGATCAAAAGCTGTAACACAGAGTTCCTACAGTATAACCTAACTTCCAAAGTGATTACACGTGAGCTGTCCTTCATTTATCACAACTAATTTAATGTAACCACAATTCATATTTTTTGTTTCTGAAATAATTATAAGGCAACAAATCTGAGACAAATGCGAAAGGACTCCACATTTGTGGGAAATGCAGTAGTTATATGAACAAGATGAGGGAGATTACAAGGCATATTTACTTATTAACTCAGCATTTTTATTTTCCCAGTAATGAGCACTTCTGTTTCTATCATCATGTAATGAGAAGCATAAAAATTCCAGATTTCCAGAAAAAATTTCTGTATGGGTTCCTTATTACATCTAAGGTCTGATGATGCTTTACGAACTGTTGATAACAAGTCATTTTCATAGTTATAGAGTCTCTTGTTAAAACCTTAAGCGATAATTCGTTCAGTAATTGCTCCTGCTGTTTTTCACTAGCACAAGTCACTAATAAAATGTATATAGGAAATGACAAGTGAAAAAAATTCCCTAAAAAGTAATAGTAAGGAACAGAAATAACAAAGCAGAAACTAAGAGAAGAAAGCACTGCCAATACATTATTTTTCTTCCTCTAGTCCCCTAACTACTACTTGTAAAACCCAATAGCTTTAATATAGTCAAAAAAACCCTAAATTAATATAAAAATGTGAGCAATTTTGTCAGTGTAACCAATGCTTACAAATACTGTGATGCCATGCTAAATACGACAAAGGTGGTTTTAGTCAGACTGCTTAATTATAAAGCTTACCGCTCCAGGCTTGCTCTGTCTGGCCAGGGAATATTGAAAGGTATTCTATAGTACATTGGGGCAGAGGACAGAACAAAAGAATTAAAAGAAAAAGTTCAAAGGAAAAATTTAGATAAATTGCTTTATATTGGCAATGTGATCTTCTTCAGGAAGGATGCTTATAAATAAAAGCAATGTTTCATGGCAGTTAGCTACAAGGTCACGAAATTTTTGTAAAAACTCTACTAAAAAAATGCATTTTTCATGCTATGTATGGCTTAGATACAAGCCTTACTTGAATTCTTTACACAACAAGAGCTACTACCAAGTGCTATTTAAGACTTTTTTTGCCTCTAATTGTGAAATAATAATCTGTAAAAACAATCTGGACCTCTTGATTAGGTACAAGACTACTAAAGACTACTGTTTGTTTAGAACATATTTTAAATCCTGCTGCCAAACAAACAGTAGCTCTGTAAGATTTTAGAATACCAATGTCTTAGCAACATACAACTCCAAAGGCTGCATTTTAAAGAACTCTAAAACAGGCTATTCAATTAAAGGTTTGACAGATGAAAGCCATTTTTCTTTTATCTAGTTAAGATAAGTATTTAGAATGATGACTTCCAACTTTGAAAGTGTCTTTTAACATGTTTGCAATATTCTCATTCCCAGCTCTACCTGAAGATACAAAAAATGAACAAGAGGAGATTCTGTGTTTGAAAAGCAGCTTTATACTAGGACTTGAAAAATGAAGACCTTAAAGTTAACCTCAATTTGACAACATGGGGGAGTAAAATAAACCAAAACAGAACAAAACCAAGAAAAAAAAAAAAAAAAACAAAAAACAAAAACCATCCAGAATTCTTCTGTCATTTATCCATTCCATTAGAGTCTGGATGGGGAAGAACTGAAATAAGTTAAATCATTCTTGACTTTTAGACTGAATATAGAACTGACGCACCATAAGTAGTCAAACTAACCATGCAGTGACAAATTCTAGATAAATATTCAAGTGAAAATAAAAGGCTGCTCACACTGGCCTTGTGATACTAAGGCAGTACAGTAAGCTCACTATGTCGTGACAAAATTGTGAGGAGGGTAGAGGTACAAAATGTAAAAGCCAAAACTGGAAGATAACTTTTTCCCCCAACTAGCACAGTCTTCACATTTACAAAATAGCCACCTTAAATGGCAAGTCATTCCTCACTGCTAATTCACAGTAAAATATAAATGACGCACCTGTCCACTGGAGTAGATGTATTTTCAATAAAACTAATAACTTTTTCTTTCACATTCACAGACTTAGTCTTCAAAGCAACCGTCATTTTATTCACCAGGGACTTTACTCCTTTTCCATCACTTAAACTATTAGGCGAATCACCCTGTAAAAGTAACTCCTCTCAGGATTAATCATATAAAAATAATGTTATTTCATCTCTAGTTCCTTAAGAAAGGAAATAGACTACAAAATAGTAATCTACTTTTTGGTACTCACTAGAAGATTAATTACAGCATTAAGTATTGTTTCAGACTTCTAACAAATGACAGCAACGATATGTGTCTGAGGTAAAGACGATTCAATAAAGCAAGCTTAACAAACCTTATTACTGAGCACTCTGCTATGAAAATCTAGAGAGAAAGGAACTCTATTAGTGCTAAACTGTATCCAAATTAAAAGACATACTCTATGTACAACATATCAGCTGTACAAAATACATGATTTTGAGCTTTCCCATGAAACTGTACACCAGTTTTATAGTAATCTAGTCCCAGAATGAAGAAGAGCCAGGAAAAGAATTGACCATTACATACATTCTGCTGGAGAAAAACCACAGTAATTTCTTCTCTACAAGCTCTTCCTCTCAAGAGGATAAAAACATTTAGGTTGCCTCCAACTAGATCGTGAATATAGTTTGAAATTAAACACAAAACTGAAAACAATCATGACTTGCAGGAATGCATTTTACAGAACAGAACGAGGAATATGAAGAAAAAGTTCAGTACATCTGGGGCTCCCATCCAACTACACTACTTGGCTTAAAATTCACTTACATCAACAGAGGAGTTTATGCTACTTCTTGAGCCTGAGGTACTAGCAATCCAGTGGCCATATCCATTTTCTGGTCCTTCCACATTGATATCTGCTAAGTGCTGCTGGAGGGCTGTCAAAGGGCCATTAAAAAACGTTCAGAACTACACTGGAATTAGTCTGTTGATGAAAATACTGTATATCCAAGACTAATCAATAACAATTTTTCCTCCACATGACTTAACAAGACAGATAAATTCAGATACTGCTATAATAATCCCTGGCTTTTCTTTCAGTAGCACAAGGACATTAGGATAATCTTTAATTTTACTGTTCTAGGAAAGAAAATAGTTAAAATATAGCGGCAACTAAAAATAAATCACTGCTTTGGTCCTAAAGATAGTTGTTATGACACTGCATAGATTGAATAGTAATGCCTCTATACTCATACAGTAGCATCAGGCTTTCCACTGTTGTAGAACCTGACTGATTCCAGCAACATAAACTGCAGAATTATGAATTGATCATTTAAGGAAACACAATAACAATTAATAGTAATTATGAAGTAGCATCTTCACATGGATCTGCAATCTACAGAGCCTAAATATCAAGAATGATAAGCTAGAAGAAAGAGGGAATTCCCCCACTTCTTGTATTAATTTTTCACCATTCAAAGATGTAGGTAATCCATACCAGTTTACCACAAGTGTGCAAATGCACAATGTTGACATACACAAAACAAAAATCTGACAAATTAGACCAATTTGCTAGTCATTTACCTGATTTCTAGCCAAAGCCTAATAAAAACATCAATAGCATTAAGATAACAAGTTTTCTCAAGTCAAAGATCACTATTAATAAGCTTACCCATAAATCCTCCTTTGGCAATGCTGACATACTCCTTATTTTTCTGCAACAGAAAAGACATTTTTGGTTGAAGCAAAAATCTGTGGAATGAGTTTTGCAAGCATAGTAATGAAACATGGGTTAATTTCACAAAAACTGCAAACTTAAGGAATGTAAAAAATAGTTAAGATTTTAAAAGGAAAATATTTTGCAATTTAGTATCAATGCATGTGAAGTCACACTTCATTTCAGCAATTTAGTTGTACCTGTAAGAAGTGTGCTAGCACCATGTTCATATACATATCTTCTTCTTCCCTGCCACTTCCCATGAAGCAGAGATGTTCCCCACCAGCTATAGAGCCAGACTCAATAGACTGTTTTTGTGCTTCTAATAGGGATTTTACAGACTGTGCAAATTCTGAGGGGTTTTGAAGCATCTGTGGAACAGACAAACAAAAAGTATTGTTTGACACCAACATACTGTAACACAACTTGTGAAAAGATACAAACTTTAAAAATGGTTATAATTTGTTAAGCACCAACAGGGCAACATCAGCACTGTACAAGACACACACACACGACAGCCTGACCCAGATCTCGTGTTACATAAAGAATATTAACAATCAACCTCTTCTTCCTCACTCCACTTTGCTCTCCCCAGGAAAGAAATACAGCTAACATTTATTAGTTTATTTTTGCAGGTATCAAATAACAGTGGGAAAAGTCTTTGCAACTTTCATGTTGCATTAAGTTGACAGTACAGCATAGGGTCTGATTTCCATATTTACGTATGCTTGAGCACAACATATTCAAACTTTACAGGTCTGAAACTCTTTAAAATACCTAGAATTTCTAGGTGCCAGTGCTGTCTCCCCGCTAAGCTTTTTCTCATTTACTTATAAAGATTTGGAAACAAGAAGTTACCCTCAGGAGTACAAGGAGATACCTGGGACTCTTATAACTCTCAAAAGGTTAAGGCTGTGGCCTCCTGAAGGCCTATTATGCATGCAAAAACAATGAGCTGCTATACTCAGAGATTGAGAAACAAAGTCTTTCTAAATAGAGCTGAAATTTTAACCTGTTCTTGTGTGGAGGGCACTTATTTAAATTAATAAGGAAATAATTGTCCCTTCTGATGTAACAAGACATCAGAAGGGTCAATTGACCTGTAACTGGATTGGGAGGCAGGCAGAAGAGGGGAGGAATTCTGGTTATCTAGCCTTTACACTGGATTAAATGACTAAGTACAAAGAAACAAGTACACACCTAGCCATCATATACCATGGGAAAAGGTTTTTCCTAAATAATTTTTAATCTAGGTTAAAACCCAGAACACTGTATCATAGAATCATTTAGGTTGGAAAAGACCCTTAGGACCAAGTCCAATTGTAAGCCTAACACTGCCAACTCTTCACCACTAAGTCACATCCCTAGGTGTCACATCTACAGGTTTTAAAATACCTCCAGGGACAGTGACTCCCTCACCTCTCTAGGCAGCCTGTTCCAGCGCTTGATAAACTTTCTGGTGAAGCGATTTTTCCTAATATCCAATCTAAACCTCCCCTGGTGCAACCTAAGACTGTTTTCTCTTGTCCTATCACTTTGGAGAAGAGACCAACACCGACCTTTCTACAACCTCCTTTCAAGATGTTATAGAAAGCGATAAGGTCTCCCCTCGGCCTCCTTTTCTCTCCTATATACTTGTGCAAATAATACCAAATAATACATAATTCTAATTAGGGGGGTAAAGATAATAGACACACAACTGAGCTTCTTAACTGAGAAAGGTAAAAGAGTCTTATGGAGTATATACACAGAAATCATCCCATGCAGCATGGAATGCTGCTTGAAGTTAAATAGTAAAGGGTTAATCTAGAAGTGAAGAATACATTGTAAGCCAGCTGAAGCACAAGTGATTTGAGGGAAAAAGGACAGAGTCAGGAATTCATAATCAAATAGAAACTACAGCAAAATCTTTAATGAAGTAATTAGTCTGTAATACACCTCAGTCACAAGACTAATGCACTTCCTTTCTCATTTTGTACTGCAAGAATTTTACAGGAGCAACCAAGTCCTTCTCAAGACATGCTTCTTACAAGCATGCTGTAATAAGACTGGCTGGGGAAAAAAACAAAACAAAACAAAACCACAAAACCACAACTACTTGTTAAAATTAATGACACTTTTCATTAGAAATTACGATGCTAAAAAGAGATTTCTCCTCCAAGCAATGTCTAGTCTTTAACCTGAACGGGTTTCCAGTTTTAAGCAATGAACAGGAAGTCTGGAATCCCAAATTTTAATGTCATTAAGGACTAAACTTCTCAGTAAAATGATGGTTCCACCAATCTCCGTTAGAGAAGCTCATTTTTGAAACCTCACCACATAGCTAGGCACTGCAGCCCACAGAACAGAGTTTAAACTAAGGATAATTTGTTTTTCAGACAGACATTTTTCTCTCCTTCTATTCAACTTAGGATTAAAAAAAAAAATCAGTAAAGAAACAAAAAACATACGAACCAAATCCGAATCTAAATGAAATGCTGTTGATAAGTGCCCAGCATTGTATTGCTCCGCAGGACGACAATCCACTACAAAGAACCTTACTCTTTCCTGAAAGAGAAGTATTTCACTCATTACAAAATTTTAAAATAGTGTAATTAGTTATGGGAAAGTACATAATTCAATTATACTTTAATATTAATTCCAATACTGCAGGAACCCCTCAAAGGGGCTAACAGCTATCAGAAAATCTTATTTCATTTGATTAATCTTAACTTGTACAGTTACTAGACCACAAACAGTATTCTAATAGTGACTTCCCATTAATACATCAGCTTGTGCATCAGAAAGGATCACCCAAGTGCAATACACACAGTGTAATTATTTCACTTCTACTGAGAAGAAATACACTGTGTATGAGGGCACACAACAACAGGACATCAGAAGGGACAACTTTGAAGTCCCAATCCAACAGTCCGTTATTACTCAGCACAGCACATAAGGATAGCTTTATATCCCACTGTCTTAAACAGGATATAAACAGATGCGTAACTTTACTTGGACCAGGAGAAAAAAAAATAGTATGTATCATGAAACTGGGGCCTGGAAATGGCGACAGAAAGCCAGTAGTCAATAAGAAACACTGTAATCTAGCTACACTATTATCCATATATTGGTCTTAAATAATGTAAGTAAAGTCCCTGCATATAAGTATGCCTGTAATTAACTGCTACAGAAATAGCTTGAAAACTTTTTTTTTTGTTTGTTTGATTAAATCATTTGTTGACAAAAGACAGATATTTCATAATGGTATTCTTCTCAAAGGTACCGAGTAGTGGGTTTTAAGTTTTCCTCTCCAACAGCTACATTTGGAAAGGAATTCAAGTTAGTGAGATATTACTTTAAGTTCCCACTCCTCAGATTCAAATCTACTGTATCAAACTCCACTGTGCTGTAGCTCTAGTTGTTACAACACAAATGCATCGCAGTCAGCAGACCATTTACAAGGGAGACAACTTTTTCCCGAAATAGCAAGTATTTATCTGTGTTGTTAGCACTTAAAAATATTTGTGATACACAAAGTAGTAAGTGATTCTTTTCCTTTTCTATAAAATTCAGGGGAGGAAAAAAAAAAAAAAACAACAAGAGTAATTCAGTATACTGACTCCTTGTTGCTGATTTGCTTGCAGAATCTCAGACACAGAAACTGCTAGGCAGAGTGCCTGGCTCAAATCTGTGTCATCATCTTTGAGGCCCAGCAAGCTGCTGCCAAAAAGACTGTGGTTGTCCTAATAATGCAAGAGGAAAAAAAAAAAATATTAACTGAAGCCATTGTTTTTAGATGTGAAGGCACACATAGTAGAAAAGCTATAGTAAAACTACAGTTTTATAGTAAAACTATATCCACCACATCACAAACATTAAGCCCAATACACATGCATCTTGCCCACAGAATCATCAAATTTTTGATCAACTAAAATTCTTTCTGAAAATTATGGCAAGGCCCGAACTTCCATTACAAACATGCTTATTTGCCACTCTGTACCAACATGATGAAATATCTCTGTGTGGTTTTCTTTGTTTGTTTGTTTGGTTTTTTTTCCCTGAAAAAAAATCTCACATACCTGTCTACACACATCAGAGAAAGTACGTACAAACCAAAGGCAATGACTATCAATTACTTGATGAATTCCCTGAAGCCAGCTATCTTGACCAAGGACGAACTGCAGGTACAGTGCAGGGGATGATAGCTTTATCGCTAGTAAGGGACTTTTTCCTGTTTGCTGTTGCAAGTACAGCTAACATTGCTGTGTAGTCTACTACAACGCAATTGTATCAGTACGGTATTTTTGCTTCATCAGTTTTGTCACAACATGGCTTGCAAAAAAAGGCCATTGGTCATGAAGTGAGAGTATTGCAGGGAAGCTTCACTCTAACATGCTTCCCTTAACCTTCTTATCTTTCAAAGATCCTAGCAGTAAATGCCACCAGAGCAACAACATGAAAACACTGTTAAAAGAAACATCACAATATTCAAAGTTATTGTCAGCAGGAGCTTAAACAGTGACCAAAAAGAAGAGAATTTCAAAATTATTTTGTGATTACCTTCCTGAAAGAAGCTGGAGTTTTGCTACAGTAATATTGTGCCAAAGAGAAGAGATCTTCTATATCCTCTAAATCAAGATTGGCTGGTGAAGTTTCTAAGAATTCTGAGATATAGAAACAATGTAAGTGCACCATTATTTCAGACATAGGAAAGAAGCACTATACATCTTTTCACATCATAAAATAACTTATTAAAATAAGGCATAACACAATTGAGTTTACTGATTAAACATTAATGTTGATTCACTCTCCAGGTAGAAAGAGAAGACACAGGAAATACTGCTTAGCCATAGGAAATCTCTGCTATTTGCTAGAAGTTCAAACCTTCTATGCAAATTATTTCTTACCTCTGTATAGTTTTAGCTTTCGGTTGTAATACTAAGTCAGCCACCTTTCCTAAAGAGGGCTAACCAAGAGAATCCTCTAAACCAGAGTATTTAATCAGTAGTACTATCATATGCCCAGAACGGTACGAGGGTGTAGCTCTGCAATATATGGCAAAGATGCAAAATTCCAAGCATCCTCATTTTTTACTAGATTATTAATTATATTGTATTACGGCATGTTAAAAAATAGAAAGGCAGGTGAAATAGGTGCACAAGAAATATACAATTCCACAAAGACAGAAGAGGGTAAGACAAGAACAATGAATTAGGCTCAAATCAAGTGCATACAAAGATAATAATCTGGGAAATGCAACGAGTGCAGTAGATTTAAAGAAGGATTTGAAAGCTGCTGCTTTGGGCTTAGAAATATGGTGAACATTTCAGGTATTCCAAACTGAAGTATAATACTAGGTGTGGGATTGTTAAAAAGAAACACAAGAAAATATGTTAAGGACAGGGCAAATGTGATAAAGCAAAAGAATAGTAAGAAAGGAATTAGTGGGTGAGGGGATTCATTAATAAGAAAATCATAAATATAATAATTAATGAGGATTACACTATATGGTAAATATTTCACTAGCAGCTATATAAGAGAAGTACTTACTTATCATTTCTTCTTTATTTGATTCTTGTGCTAAGATAACGTCTCTGAAAACAGTAAAGTCACAGGCATAGATTAAGTCAGTAAAAACAAAATGAAACAAAAGTGGATTAAAGCTGTGTCAGCAAGGAGTGTCTCAAATAATTAACCATACACTTACTTTGCATTGACAAGGATGACTAACATTAAGAAATAAATAAAGAATGGATCTGCTTGTTGTAGATATCCATCCCATATTGCCTGAGTGACTTCAGCTGAACAGTAATATGAGAAGAGGCTTCCAAGCTAAAAATTTGGAAAATAGTGTCAGAAAAATCTCATCAGGATAACATTTTTAACAGAAATCATGTTTAAACATGCATTTGTACCATGTACAGAAGGATGGTTCTATCTTCAAAAACAATGCTTGTGGAAACAGTGCAGTAATGCTACATATTATCTGTGAATAAATACGCCTAGTGTGAAGGCAAATTCGTTGTCAGCCTTGCAGACTCAACCAGAGAAAACACAAACAGGCTAGAATACCGTTTAGCTCATAGCCACTGCTAAATACCAATTATACCAACAAAACAATAATAAGATAATAAATTTCTCAATTAGCCTAGCTAATAAGACTTTGAAAGGATCCTATTAAAAAAAAACATTATTTTTATTTTTCACAGCAGAACCAAGTTAATTGAACATGGTTGCACATTAGTTTGACAACATCACTTATTGAACATTACATTATGATGCTTTATGACTGAATAATTAAATATTTGCAAACAACAGAAAATTTTCATTACTGTTTAACAAACTGTTTGCCTGTTCCCATGTTTCCATTTAAAAATATACCCTTTCTGACATGCAAAGTTCAAAGAGGATAAAAGAAAAGGTATGAACTTCTCTTCATACATGTCACGTAATATTTGCAACCACACCCTAACTTAAACGTATACCACCTGGCTTCACTGGTGTCTTACTGAACTTGCTGAAGCATACAAATTCTGAAAGCATGCAGCTTTCAAAAGCTCAGTATCTGTTTTTAAACACTATTATATTTCAACACTTCCTAGTATACTTTCATAACAAAAGGTAAGACGATCTATCCAATTCTGAATCAAACAAAACTGAAAATAAAATGTCCCTGAACAACGAAGCAATGACAAGTGTCTGAACGTTGCTTATGTATTTCTGTACATTAGAAATACCTTTATATAGACTAAGTTTTTTGACAGATAAAATAAGGAATTTTCATGTAATCTCATAATATAAAATGAGGCTTAAGATTTTTACCTAAGATTGTCCATGAAAAAGCATGACATTGAGGACTGGCAGCTACACTAGTCCATTTCCCTACCTCCTTTCAAAGGTAACATTTTTTTTTCTAATTAATCTCTAAACTTTCAATAAATAACTTCAAAGAAGTTCATATTTACTAAGGAAAATTATGTTTTAAAGAAACAGAGATTCAGTAGTAAAAAAAAGAAAAAAAAAAAAAAAAAAGACATGATTTCTCTTTTGAAGGCTGATGACTGTCAAAATGCAGATTTTGAGAACATGAAAATTTTTCCTGGAAACATTTTAATATGAAAATTGGTAGCAGCCTGAAAAAAAAATCACCACCTTTAAAAAAAAAAAATCACCAACTACAGACCTTGTAGTTTAACGATTCATTTCAGTCTTACTTCTTTAACTGAATGTAATGGAGTTACAAAAATTTTTACAAAGCCAACAGGTATGAAAGAAGAGCCTAGAAGAGTTCATCATTCATGAAGTCTTCTTTATTAATTTATAGACTTTGCGTCTGCAAACACTGTATCACGATTTTGTATAGCCTACACTAAATAGCATTGAAACATGAGAATTTTGCTGCTTCACGTTGTCATCTTGCTACACAAACTTAATAAAAAAAATTATTGAGTTAAGGATCTTTATAACTATTCACCACTTGAGGCAGTTTTAAATTCGAGGAGGAAACAGACAGTTCCTGAAGAGCTGTAAAATACATATGCCTGAATTCTAAGAGGCATAGCACTGTATGAGGCAAACATATCTGTTAGCAAAGAGGTTTTTGAAGCAACTAGTAATTCCACTTTAAAAGATCCTTTAGGCTGATGTTTATCCATATCTACAACCATACAGCTGCCCACTACAAAAAGTAACATCATGGCTTCTTACTTTTTGAGTATGTCAGTTGCTCTCATTCTTACTTGTTTCAAGTAGTTCATAACATCACTGGCTCAGGTAACACCCAGTATAATAGAATTGTGATGTTAACAAGATTTCACATCTGACGTTAAACAACTGAAGATAAAAAGCTCACACTATATCAAAACATGCAATCTATTTCAATATATGCAGTTCTAATCTCTTGTACTACTCTTCCATAAACTGGCAACATGTACTTAAATCTTATCAGTAATTTATTTTTCATTATGTTTCCCTACTTTCACTTTATTACCCAGTTGAGTGCATATGAGTCTGGAGTCATCTTCTTAGTGTCAAGAAAAGAGCAGAGTTCAGGCTCATGATACTGAAGAAGCAGTCTAAATAGATGAAACGGTCTTCCCTTCATAAAACAATCCCTAAAAAGTAGTAGTAAAAATAATCATAAACCTCTCCGTAATATTCCACTTGTCAGACTTACAGTAGCTATTAATTATTACTCGTGAGCATGTAATTTCATTTATTGTTCTTTTATTTCACAGGGACTGATCATGAAGTCAACTTACCTCAAGAGTTAAAAACAAAACAACAAAAACTCTACAAACGCTGAACCCCCCACTATATTAATATGCAGAAGAAAGAACAAAATACTGTCAATACTTGACAGAGTATATAATACAGAAGCATTTAAAGCATTTAAATGTCAAAACAAGGCTATCAATGTTGTTAACTAAAACCAGAATTTTAAAATATAAATAATTCTAATATGGCAGCCAAAGGAAATTTACAAGATGCTTATTTCATACACGAACAACAATGAAACGTCAATTCATCAAGAAAGAAATGAAAGAGTATTTAAAATAAAGAAATAGTTCTTTAAAGATACTGGGAACAAATCTCAAGTGCTTAAAAACTTAAGAAAAATAAAGAAAAAGGTATCCACAGGACACTTTATACCAAAACCCTTGAGAGTAACAGTGTTTCCAAGAAAAAAAAAAAAAATAGCAAAACCTCCCTTATCCAAAATAGTCTAATATGTTTCCCCTCCTCCCCATCATTCTTCCTTTGGCTTGCTAGAGATGTTCTTTCAAAAAACACCAAATTCAAGATATAATATGGTCCAACAGATTATACTGTATATTTCCCTCACCTGTTGTCAGCAATTTGTTGGAATATATTCCCAATAGGTATTTCATGTCAGTTACAAAATGTGAATTAAAAAGTGTATGATATAAAAAACAAAAGTAGCAAAAAATTAAAAACGAAACTTTTATCAAATAGTAGTGATGATTCAGCAGTCAAACATCAAATTGAGACTAAATTAACCTAAGCGGAGATTTCCAAGTCCACTGTAAATTGCCTTTCTAAGCCTTTCATTCTCCTATGGCGGGGTGGGAGAGGGGAAGAGAGAAGTCTACATATCATCGAAACACTGCCTAGCTTCTCACAAAAAACCCTCAAATAATAGAAACTCTGAAAGCCTTCTATGGCTGAAAGTACAAGAGTTACGTGTCTGTAATGCCACTATGCCAAAATAGTTCACAGAGCCCAACAGTATTTTAAATCAGCAATGGACACAAGCTGAGTCAAGTGAGAGGATTGATAAATGTTTCCTGCCACAACACCAAACGTGCACTTTTCATATTATGGGCACACTTCCAGCAGCTGGGCGGGAATCTCCTCTCCAGGCAATCAGACTGAGATCTCTAATTACAGACTATCCCTGTATTACTTCCCAGAGTCTTAATAAGAAGATCCTGTAGCCTTGCTGGAGTGTCATGGTGCTACTCCAACATAAATAAAAAATTATTTTAGTGAGACCATCTACATAACAGCACAAATAGCTCCAATTTCATATTTTTTATTAAAAAAAAAATAAAATCTAACAACTTAAAAAATAATTTCCGTCTCAGTTCAGTAGAATACAGGGAAAATATCAACTACTTCTAAAGAGATTTTGAGACTTAATTAGGGCTTATGAAGTACTTCGAAGTGAAAGGGGTAGAAGCATTTTAGATATCAAAAATGCTAGGAAAAGAAAAAAAATACTTTCACACAACATATGCCAATTAGATAGTTCCTAAACAAATATTTTTGACATTGCATGAAATTACAATTGTTCTTTAAAGGCACATTGAGTGTACATCAGTCACATGCTAAGTCTTTACATCTTAAACCAACTCCTGGATTTCAAACCAACAGGTATTGAAAGACGGTTCAATTTATGATCATATGAAAGAATCTGACAACTTCGCTACAAACAATGCTACTCTAGCCAAAACCAACACACACATCCTTTCAGAAAATATTTTTAGTGCCAGTAAAAATAGTACACAGGGAAAAAAGAAAGAGTTTTACCTTGGAATGAATTTATTCATGATAGCATAAAAGCAGTTGTACAAATCACTGCGTGGTAAATGAAGGTGCACTAGAGGTCTGAGTAGATGTATCCAGCCAAGGCAAGAACTGTATTTAACATTGCGTGATTTACAATAAAAAGTAATAACAGACTCAACATCCAGAAGTAATACTGCATTCTCCTCTTCTGGCACTGACAACTGGTCTGAAATAGGCACAGTGATATAAGGCATATTAACGGCTTTTAGAGAAGTGGAATGAGATTGTTTCACAGCACAATAGCACCAATAGTGATTACTTGGGGGGGGAGGGGGGAAACAACAAAACCAGACAAACAAAAAACTAGCAGCTTGGATTAAATGCACAGAAAAGGCATCTAAAAGCATCAAAATACGAGTGATTTTATAGCCCCAGTAGGATAAGGCATTTAAATACTATTTAAATATCACAACATCAGGATTAAAGAAGTTTGGGGTTTCCAAGATCTGTACGAAACAAAGAGGTAGATTCTTTTAATACACAGAATGCCCCTCTTCTATTCCTATTAAATGTGCACAGCACATAACTTCTGCTCAACTCTACAACAAATTCATTTGAATTTTAACACAGATCAATCCACAAGGCATACCTCTAATTCCTTAAAAGCCCACTTACACGCAAATTTATGAAAATCAGTACTTTGAAATCAGCTAGGCTTACAGACATAAATTTTAGTATTAACATATGAATCCCACTTTTGATGTCTACTGCAAAGTAATTTTCATAACAATGGTTCAAATTTGGGGTTGTTAGGGTAACTATAAAAAGAGAAATTATTTGATTACTTACAACTACACCTGGCTTTTAAATTCGATTTGCTACTGTTGCTAATCAGAAGCTACACTAACCATGAAAATACAGAATTTTCTATAACGTAATACCTTGTTTCAAATTATTACAAATATTGTAAGGTACTGAAAAGTAAAGATGTTCTCTATTTGATGATGTTTCCCTATTTGAATCTATAATTTATATTGTTGCATTTGGATGAAAACTGGCACAAAAATTTGGTACAAAACGAGTTCTGTAATTAAGGTAGCAAGCCAAACACTTCTTAAATACTGTAATTATTGAGTTTGATACATACACAAAGCTAAGGTTTTCATTAGTTCCAAAGCATCTTTCTGCATAGACTCTTACTTAAAAGGCTGACAACAGAAAAAGTACTGGCATCCACCTCACTTGAGGTGATGAGTCTAAGACATACTGAAATATGTTAACATCATACGCCAAATTATGACTTTCCCCATGTGATGAAAGAACTACTTAGCTTACTTACAGTTAAATACACTGGTATTTATTATACAGATTGTAGTGAGACCGGACTTCTGTGTAAGTTCATACAATTTTCAGTTTAATATTAAACACCTCTTTAGATTTTTTTAATGGAAAATACACTACTAAATACACTTACGAATTACATATTTCAGAAAAAAAATTGTCTTAATCTACTTAGATTAGGTCAATTTCACTACAACCAAACTGACTTACAGTAACAGAAGGAATAACCACATTACCTCTCAGATGGGGGGGAAAGATGCCTACATACTAAATTAATGTAGTGGCATAAAATTTCTAGCAAACATTTTCCCCTCTCAATTACAAGAAGCCTATGAGTCTCATTACTGTTAATGAAAGTTTTCATTACTGAAGTCTTCAATACTTTCCCAAAGCCAGTCAATATTTGGCACTTCCTTTCCTCTACCTCTCAAGAAAATAAAATAGTACATGGCTTGAATGCCATCTGAAGATTTACTTTAAATTTGTAGACTACTTTCTTTGCTAAAACATTGAAATAAAGAGATTTAATCGAATCCAAAATTGAAATCTCTATATAATCTTCATTCTGAACTAACTTCACATTTATTACTTTAATCAGTTTCACATTGTTACATATTACAAAATATTTGCAATAAAGACAAAAGGAGAACTAATTAAAGTGCTTAATTTGTGTATGTTATGAATAATAATTGGGACATTTTGCCATCTTCCAGAAAAGACACTGTGGCTAAACAGCACAGCAGATTGCACCCTCCCCCTGCTTTTTCTTTACAGGACAGAGAAGGAACAAAAATAAGCCCTACTAGATTCTAGAGCTAGAAAACGTGTAACTGCATTTTTAAAGTAGTAGGTATGTGCGTATGAATGTACACATGCAGTAACTCCATTCTCTGCCTTAACTTTCAACTGTGCAAGAACAAATTAAAGAGTGCCAGGTAATAAAACAGAAGGTTCTCTTATTTGTGCCATAAGAAAAAGTATCCTAATTTATGAGTCAGCATTGACTCCATCACCTGATCATTGATACTAATGCTGTTGCATGGTTTCAGGCATTTGGCTGGTTTTGTGATGAGTTGCCAACCAGATCTTGTGGCAGCTCCTTACAGACATACTAGAATACTATTTCCAATTTCCTGGCAGCATTTTGCTTTCCTTAAAGGTTACATGCATTTTGGTGCTATGCCAGCTTTTCAGATTAAGTAACAGTCATGACAGAACTAGAAAATTGAATGACACTATATAAAGAGTGTCTGGTTTAAAAAACGGATTTGGAAAAAAAAAAAATATTTTTTTTTCAACTCCTGGAGTTTTCTTCCCATTCAGCTCTGTCACTTAACTATCACTTAACAAGCTAATTAAACTTACTAAGTTTAATACTTTGAACTTCCACGTCATTACCCACATCAGACTCAGAGTACAGATAAGATACTACTGTTTTCTTACAAGTTCTGATTTTTTCTGCCCTCCCATCTTCCTCCTCAAAGCTTCTTCCAAAATGTAAACATCGTTCAGGTTAATGAATTCAAATAACAAAGTCCTAAGACAACTGAGAGCACAGAACATTTCACACAGGTGATCTAAACGTAACTGAACTTACCAATTAGCTCTTGGCAATCCTTATGAATTATAGTCTGTTCTGGTAGGTCTAAAGAGCCATCCCAGGATGCTAGGCTGTCCCCCTTTCCTACAACATTAAGTGCAATCTGAAAACAAAAATAGAAAACCCTCTAAACATTTTAGGATCCTTTTGTAGTTATCCAATTATTGAACTCAACAAAAAGGAATATCCTAAAACTGAACCAACATACATGCATATTAAAATTCCAGTACTACATCTCTTCTGTATAGATGCCTAGTAATTAAATCATTTACATCAAAACAAACAACTTTACCTGCTTCTTGATTTAAGCTCTTATTTACCTTCCAGACTTTGGCCCTCAGATCAGCAGGCAATTGCCTTCCTTGAATGATGTTTCTCACAGTTTCAAGATCACAGCCTCCTTCTTCTAGAGCATCTGCAAGATCTTTTTCCCTGTAATAATGATATGTAATATGTTTATTAAAAATGAATTATACAATATTCTTCAACGTTTATCTATTAAATAGGCGTAGATCCGAGGCTACTATCAAGCAAAATGCACACACATGTAAACATATAATATAAGACAATTTGCCAATTACTGAAAACAAATATTTGCAAAAATGTTATTTATTCCTTTAAGGCTGCTTGTTCAACTTCTAATTCTATTCAAGTTGCATATGAGAAAAAAAAGCCCAGAACATTTTTTGTTTGCTTTCATGAAGTGGCAATCTTGCAAAATGTATCATAAAAATGCAAATCTAGTTGTCATTTAAAACAGACACATAGCAAATTTTCACACACACACACAGACAATACATTCAAAGCAAACACTACACCTAAATTAGACGGTAGAGTTCTTTCAAATAAAATTCTATATGACCCAGAAAACTTATTTCAAAGGTTTACAACAGTCAGCTTTTAACCCCATCTTTCCCTGACATGGGAAAGGACCTTTCAGTCAAACTCAGGTTTACTTAACTGTACAGTTCTAGTATTGTATGTGTAGACATGTGCACAAGACTGATTTAAAACTTAAAAAAAAATGTTAATAATAGTGTAGAAAGTAGCAAAATATACAAATTCATAAGATAGTCAAAGAGTAATGATACTTTAAGTTGCCATAGTAAGACAACAAAAGTTCATAAGTATTATAGATAAGAAGGTACGCATCCAGAAATAATTACTTTACAATCCCCCTGATAACTTCTGCAGACGGCTTCAAGGGTTGCATGCTGTCAACAATGAGAGAATCACACCTGATAATTCCAGAATTTCAATATTACTTAGCACAGCAGTGGCAAAATACCAGGTTCACTGGAAAAAGAGTGATACATTGGTTCTGTAGGCAAAACTTCTCCCTTACTGCATTTTCTTAGAATCATGGAATGGTTAGAGTTGGAAGGGACCTTCAAAGGTCATCTAGTCCAACCCCCCTGCAAGGAGCAGGGACATCCCCAACTAGATCAGGTTACTCAGAGCCCCATCCAGCCTGGCCTTGAACGTTTCCAGGGATGGGGCCTCCACCACCTCTCTGGGCAACCTGTGCCAGTGTTCTATAACTCGCATTGTAAAAATTTTTTTCCTAATATCCAATCTAATCTACCCCCCTCTATTTTAAAACCATTACCTCTCGTCCTATCGCAACAGGCCCTACTAAACAGCCTTTCCCCATCTTTCTTGTAGGTCCCCTTGAGGTACTGGAAGACCGCTATCAGGTCTCCCCGGAGCCTCCTCTTCTGCAGGCTGAACAGCCCCAACTCTCTCAGCCTGTCCTCATAGGAGAGGTGCTCCAGCCCTCTGATCATCTTTGTGGCCCTCCTCTGGACCTTCTCCAACTGGTCCATGTCCTTCTTGTGTTGGGGGCTCCAGAACTGGACACAGTACTCCAGGTGGGGTCTCACCAGGGCAGAGTAGAGGGGGAGAATCACCTCCCTCCACCTGCTGGCCACGCTCCTCTTGATGCAGCCCAGGATGCGGTTGGCCTTCTGGGCCGCAAGGGCGCATTGCCTGCTCATGTTAAGCTTCTCATCCACCAGCACTCCCAAGTCCTTCTCCTCTGGGCTGCTCTCAATCCATTCTCTGCCCAGCCTGTATTTGTGCCTGGGATTGCCATGACCCAGGTGCAGGACCTTGCACTTGGCCTGGTTGAACTTCTTGAGGTTGGCACGGGCCCACCTCTCCAGCCTGTCAAGGTCCCTCTGGATGGCATCCCTCCCTTCCAGCGTGTCGACGGCACCACACAACTTGGTGTCATTGGCGAACTTGCTGAGGGTGCACTCTATCCCACTGTCCATGTCACCAACAAAGATGTTGAACAGGGCCGGGCCCAACACGGACCCCTGAGGGACGCCACTCATGATCGGTCTCCACATGGACATTGAGCCGTTGACCACCACTCTCTGAGTGTGGCCATCCAGCCAACTCCTTATCCACTGAGTAGGCCGTCCATCAAACCCATGTCTCTCTAGTTTAGAGAGAAGGATGTCATGCGGGACAGTGTCAAAAGCTTTGCACAAGTCCAGGTAGATGATGTCTGTTGCTCGTCCCTTGTCCACCGATGCCGTCACCCCGTCATAGAAGGCCACCAAATTGGTCAGGCACGATCTGCCCTTGGTGAAGCCATGTTGGCTGTCACCAACCACCTCCTTGCTCCCCATGTGCCTTAGCATGGTTTCCAGGAGAATCTGCTCCATGACCTTGCCAGGCACAGAGGTGAGGCTGACCGGCCTGTAGTTACCTGGGTCTTCCTTATTCCCCTTTTTAAAAATGGGGGTTATGTTCCCTCTCTTCCAGTCATTGGGGACCTCACCAGACCGCCACGACTTCTCAAATACGATAGCCAGTGGCTTGGCAACTTCATCCGCCAGTTCCCTCAGGACCCACGGATGGATCTCATCAGGACCCATGGACTTGTGCACCTTCAGGTTCCTCAAATGATCCCGAACCTGCTCTTCGAGTACAATGGGCAGTTCTTCGTCCTCGCAGTCCCTGCTTGCACCTTCTACAGCTTGGGTGATGGGACAGGAACCCTTGTCGGTGAAGACTGAGGCAAAAAAGTCATTGAGAACCTCAGCCTTCTCCATGTCCGGGGTAACCAGGACACCAGTTCCCTTCTGGAGGGGGCCTACATTTACCCTGGACTTTCTTTTGTCCCCTACGTACTTATAAAAGCTCTTCTTGTTGCATTTTATATCCCTGGCCAGATTCAGTTCTGCCAGGGCTTTGGCCTTCCTTACCTTATCTTTGGCCACTCACGCAGCCTCTTTGTAGTCCTCCCAGGCTACCTGTCCCCACTTCCACCCTCTATAGGCTTCCTTTTTTACTTTCAGTTGGTCCAGGAGCTCCTTGCTCATCCACGCCGGCCTCCTGGCCTTTTTGCCCGACTTGTTTTTCATCGGGATGCACCTCTGCTGAGCTTGGAGGAGGTGCTCCTTGAATGTGGACCAACTTTCCTGGGCCCCTCTTCCCTCCAGGGCCGCCTCCCATGGCACTTGGCCCATCAGGTCCCTGAAGAGGCCGAAGTCCGCCTTCCTGAAGTCTAGAGCAGAGAGCTTGCCATGTATTTTCCTTGCTGCCCCGTGGATCTTGAACTCTTAACCGTTCTCTACTAGCTTTGACAGGTTTATAGCCAGAGCAAAACACAGAATGTGATTCAGGACAGATATTCAGGTATGAAGATGCATTCTTTGTGAACAACAATTCTATTTATACATGTGTAATAACAGATGTCGAAGTGTTATCAGTACAATTCTCAATATATCGACATGTTATGTACTGTGTAGTCAATTCCAAGTACCCATGGAAAAAAAAATGTCAGCTGTTGAGCTCTGTCAGCTTCTTTCATTTGCATACATTCACAACTCCTCCAGATAAAGCTTCTTGTTTGGTCTTCTGAAAGCTTAACAAACGAATTTCTGGTTTTCTAAATGTCACTCTTTTTGATAAGCAGATTAAAATCTCAATCCTCTAAGAATGTATGCATACACTTAACAATAAGCAATGAGCTAGCCTTACTTAAGATTTCTCAGAAATATTTACAAGTCTGCAGAGTAAGCATTTTTCTTCCACTGTATCAGCCAGTTTCTTCACCAGTACTTTTTAGTAGCACTTTAAATCATATTTCAAATACATACTGAGGCACAACTACTAATCTGTTTTCTTCAAATAATTTTGCAAATTTGGGTGAAAGAAAGTACAGTTTACAAAGACACTGACTTCCCTTGTTTTCTTGTACTTGAGGTATTAAAAAACAAATTCCAAAGCTCACTTACGATAAGAGTTACAGGCTGCATGTGTGAATATCCCTTTCCTGAGACAGAAATGGAGGTGGAAAATACAGACGAGCACACTTGCACATTCGTCACCTATCCTGTTGTCTGATTGTGTACATAACAATCAACACTTGAAAAATTAAATCACCAAATCAGTCCACCCTGAATAAAAATCAAATAGTTCCAGGACATTTAGACAAAGAGACCTAGCACTCAGCAGAATTGCAGGAACTCTGGGATGATCTAACTTCAACAGAAGCCAACAAACATCAAACATCAGCTGAAGAGAGCTTGATGCTCTTAGATACGCTGCAGGGTTCTGTGCACACTACATATGACAAACAGACTAGAGAGCAACAGCTATGGCTTGAATTATAGCACACAAAATATGATCAGTTGCTACAAATATTATCCAAGTATTAAACATGCACATGGAAATGAATGCAATAGCTGCATACATGTTGTATTTCAGGTGAAAAGGTCTCAAATTACAATACTTAAATTTGGTTTCTCTGTTCTCCAAATAAAGTTATTTGGGGGAAAATAATGTAATTTAATATACATGAAACAACACTTAAAAACACAGTTACACAAATTACAAAAACACACCTGGCAAAGAACGTTCCACAGACCCACAACTACCAATTCTACTGGTTACTCATACCTAATATTCACTGCTTAAAAAGCTGTGCATGGGTTAACATCAACAAGTCTTCTGGAAATGTGTGCTTCCTCTGTTTGCAAAATCTTCTTCATAAGTACTGTCATTCACACTTTGTACATTGTGAAGATGACAGGCAAATTGTAACTTTACTACTTCACTTTAAAAAGTAAGAATCTGATATACTCATCTCCCACATGAAGATCTGTGATGCATTACCACATCGAGTTAAATGAAGTAACAGCAGGGGTCGGGGGGGGGAAATTGCATTATTCTATTTATGATTTAATTAGCTATTATTCTCCTCCATCAACTCCCAAGACTGTTCACAGGCTAGAAGTGAGGACTTCTCAAAGATTAAGAAAAAATATTTTCTAATAGATATTCTATTCATGCTAACTCGCAAAGTACCATGAAAGTGATTTTGATACTTTAACACATGTCCACTGGCTATATTTTTCCTTATTTCAGTCTGATGAAAATAAATGTTTCAGAAAACTGCTAGCAATCTGGATCCTTGTCTTTCACGAGTGAAGATCAGCTAGGAAGTTTTCTGTTCATACAAACAACTATTACACTTACTTTGGAAAGAATGCAGCATTTTCCTTTATATTCAAACTCCTCCAGACCTGAACATCCTTCTTTCTGCTCTACCATGGCTCCACTGCCTAATTCTAGACATTATTTTAAATTTTGGTTAGATGTGTACTATTCCAGACTATACCCAAGCCATGGCCTGAAAGGTTAATTCCCAGAAGACACACTGTTCTACATGTCATAATGCACAATACTGCTATTAGTGTATCTGCAGTAAATTTCCATACCTACAGAAGGATCTCTAAAATTCATGCCACTCCAGTGACATATTATAATCAATAGGTAATTACCTTGACAGATATTCAACATGATTTTTTTTTTTTTTAAGTCAAAACAATTAAGATATGGGAGCAAGCTGGAAGCAATAAGAAAACTGATCAACTGCTGGGACTTCAGCTTTACTTTTTTTTTTTCCGAGCACTACTTATTTTACTTATATATGACTCTGAGGTAGTTGGTAATAATAATTTATAAATACTACTGAAGAGATGAAGAAATTGTGAGGATGTGAACAGCAGGAAAAATATAATAGGAAGTCTTTTGATAAACTACAAATACACAGGAAAAGACATAGTATGAAGAAAACTACAATCAATCAGTAGATCACAATGCCTGGAATGTATCTGCCAAAGCCATTATGTCTGTCTTTCCTAGTAACTAAGGGGCAGTGTCACAGTTCAGCCTTAGTTACTAGGAAAGACAGGTCCCTTTGAACTGCTTCTTCCAAGCCAAAGTGCATTTTCATTAAAAAAATGCTTCAAAAGTTTAAAGCTTTAGAAGTGTGCCCATCACAAATTAATACTAACTTATCATTTTCACAGCCCAACAGGTATTTTCTACACACATCAAATTTATTACCTAAAATGCACTTACCAGTCCAAAACAAGATGATCACTCCTTTTCCATATACACTGAATCTACTACTACACACTTGTCTGTTAAAAATATTACTCAGTGGCCCAAGAGAGGGTTAAAACACATACTCCCACTTAGATTACACCGCTTACCAAACTGCTTCCCATATTCTGACCACTGATCTGATGTTGGCGTAACGCTCAAAAAGGTTCTTTGATTATTTTCTCCCACACTCATTGTAGCTTCTCATGACACCCTCTAGTAGGCCACCACGCTTTCAGCGTAAGCAGCATTTCTTAAACATCTTCACACATCATTCCCATTTTCCCTAAATCAGAAGCAAGGTTGCTACCAGCTGAATCCATGCCAAGAGCATAATCAGTTTTAGTTTCTATGAAGTCGTTATCTCCTAGGACATCAAATATATCCATTCTGCAAGTTTTTGTGTATTTCTGATAACTACAGTACGCAAAGACAGGCACATACATCACAATGCTGCCACCACATTTATGAGGGCAGCCCATACATATCCTTGTTAGTGCAAGATTGGATTAATTTATTCTAATACATTTTTATTGCTTTTGTTACTATGAAGGCAGAACTAAACTGCATTTTAAGCAAAGTACCTTACTTGAAAAAGCTCACAATAGCATTCAGGTTTATAAGGTAGTAATAGCAAACAAGCTTTACTTAAAAGAAAACTGGGCAAGTGAATAGCACTAGTGAACATTTTGGAAGTTAATGGTTAATATTAATTTGTTTTTATAGTCACC
Source organism: Chlamydotis macqueenii (assembly GCF_036417535.1). Lineage (NCBI taxonomy): Eukaryota > Metazoa > Chordata > Aves > Otidiformes > Otididae > Chlamydotis > Chlamydotis macqueenii. The sequence continues at coordinate 94,057,023 of NC_141556.1, read as the reverse complement.
ATTCTACCTTCCCACAGCAGAAAACACAGCTTCCCACCACAGAAAACTAGCTACATAAAAGCTTCTCCCCCCTTCCACCCCCCAAATATGCTTTTATATAATCTAGTTACTCTGGTTTCCACTTTTAATTTAGGATTCTCCTGACTATTGGAAAAAAGCGTCAACAAGAGCTATATTAAATCGAAAGTAATGTGTAATGTTTGTTGTCTATTGAAAACAAACAAAAATCAATGCCTCACACTTACTTCAATATATCCATTGTATTCAGAACACCACTGAATGGTCTTTTTTTCCTATGGACTTTTAGAGAAAAACATTAGTTCCCTGACATTTTTACCTCTTTTTTCCTCAAGTGTGTTGATTTCACATTCAACTGCAAAAGATTTTTCGTTGGTATGGTTTCAGAAGAAATATCACAGCGCCAAGTACTAATAAGCCAGATTCCGAGCACGGAAAAAGTATGTATGTACTAGTTTTGTCATCTCATTGTCTGAAACAGTTGGAGTGTATTTTGGGACCCACAAGACGAATGATTCGAATGCAAAGTTAAATGCATGGGAACAATTCCATCTGTGGTTAGAGTTACATTTAGTTCATTCAGTCAGGTCTTAACTTTCAAAGTATAGATCTCAAATTAAAAATACTACTTGATCAAGTTCCCTGAAGCTTGAGTATTAAACAAACATCTGCAAAAAGGTTTTAGAAATTAATTCATAACTGTTTATATCTTTATCTGTTTGAGAACCTGAACAAGAAAAGTTAAGTCCAAATATTTATTTCCTTGACAAACGAGGAGAGAAAAAACTATAACATCCAGTTACAAACTTTTCAACCAAGAACAGGCCAGCTTGTTTGTGTCTATACATTCTATTAACCAGGGGTATTGTATTGACTAAAATTATGGTTAAAATAATCATATAAGTTGACAAAAAAAAAAAAAAAAAATCAAGATTTTACAACCTGCCTCCTTTGTGTTTCACAGTATTCTTAGCTTTGGGCACAGACAAAGCTCATTTGAAATATACATACTATACTTAGAAAAACAACTGTTCAACAGCATTCAGACACACATACAAGACAACAGGTCAAATCAATACATTAAAAAGTAAATATTTCACTGAAACTCACTTTACATAAACCCACCAAAATACAACAACAACAACAACAAAAAGCCATGTGAAATTTCTAAATAAGCAATAAGGAATACAATTTTATATTACTCACAGGGTACAGCTCTAGTAAGAGGATGTATTCTGGTATATAAATGTAGCATTTAAGCATAAATCTCTTGAACTGTTCTTACAAAATCTCTTCTAATAAATGCCTTCAAATTTGCCTTTTCTACTAGTACCAGCATATCAAATTTACCATATTTACACTTTGAAGCTGTCAGTCAGAATGGTAACAATGCAGTCTGCATCTTGAAATATGTCTGGAAACCACACTTGTGCCTCGTTCTTAACTAGGAATTTTAGCAGCTTGTTGTGATCTGGGAGACTGTAATATTCTTTCAACACCAGTAACTAAAGAGGTTTGAAGTATTTTTTTCCAGAGATATTTCAACAGGGTTCTTATTCAATGTCTAGGGTTATATTTCAAAGTGTCAAGACTGCACTGTCAATGAGTCTGTCCTTACCTTTGTAATTATACGTCCCAACAGTCAGGTATTTAGAAATAACACTTATGCAACACTGTACCTACAGAATGTGCTTCATAAATTTTGAAACTGCAACTAGAAGTAAAAAAAAGGCTAAAAAACTACACCAATTCATTTCCATTTGCTAGTACCTGATACTTAGTGTTTTATCCAAGAGCTGTATTTGTAGAATCAACACAGACAAAGAACAGATACCAGCTACACCTGCATGTATGTCAATTCTGGCTTCTTTACAGTGAGATAACTAAGTGCAAAGCAGGCTGAGCATAGTTAGCAAGAAACTTTGAATCCACCACACAAAAGACGAGCCTAGAAGCAAACTCATCAGATTGGAAAAGATTGTAAAAAGCAGGTCTGTAAGATAATTGTTTGAAAAGTGCGTATGTGGAAAGGATAAAGTGCAATGTTGCAGCACAGAACCTCAAAAAGAAAAGAAATCACATGCAATGCGGAAGTGCAAAGAGAAAAACAAAGATGCACAGGAACGGAGATGTGGGGTTCAGTAAGAATAGCTTCAGTGCTTAAACACTGTGTTTATTTAAAGCCTCAGCAATCTTAAGTGAATACACATGCAACGAATACTAAAATCACATCCCTGTTACCATCAAAATGATGCTATATATGCTCCAGAAACAGTCTCTATTCTTGTCCTAGAGAGTCAATGTAAAATCCATCATAAGTAACAGCTGCACCAGAGGAGAGCGGTGAGCAAAATCATTCAGAAAATAAGCCAGAACAACATTGTTGTCACCTGTGCTCAAGTAGGTAGGCAGGGAAAGGGAAAGCTGAATTGAATAAAGCAACTCCACTCCAGGCAGACAGGCACACACACCGAACAGCTCCTACTGCATACTGAAGCTGTCATTTCAAACCGGAGGAACTGCCTCGCTGCAAGCTGGGCACGGCCAGCGGCCGACTCGTCTCGCCCTTGTTTTGACGGCGCCGCTTCCTCTTTCGGGACCTGGGAGCTGCCGAGCGCCCGGAGGCCTTTGCCCCGGGGCTCGCCGCAGGCTCCCCCCGCGCTGCGGCCTGCCGGGCCCAGCGGGCGGGGGTCCGCCCCCGCCCCGGAGAGCTCCCCCAGCCACCCTGCCCCCACAGAGCACTCCGTGGCGGCAGCGGCGGGGCCACGGACGTCGCCGTCCCCTCCCGACGCCCGGGAGGCAGCCTCAGCCCCACACCCCAAGTGCAGTGGGTACCAGAAGGGACGACAGGCGGGAGTGGTTTCGGCCCCTCCGCCCCCGCGGCCCTGCTGCAGAGGAGAGGAAAGGGAGTGAGAAAAAAGGCACCGACACCCGCGTAACTCACCAGCTGCTCGGCGGCGGCCCCTCTTCCCCTTCCGCCATAGCTGTTGACGTGCCCTCTCGTTCGGCCGTAAAGCGCGGTCGGGTGGCGGTTCCCCCTTCCCACGACCAGCCACCCGTCCCCGCCTCTCCCGTGCTGTAGTGAAGTGAGGGCGTCTGCCGTAAAGCGCGGAAGCCTGGCACGTTTGGAGGGCGGTGCCTGCGGGAAGCGGGACAAGGGGGGTTCCCAGCGGCGGCTGCGGCGGCGGGGCTCTGCGCTGCCCCGCGGGCGTGGGAGCTGCCCCGGGCCGTGCTCCGGTGTGTCAGCGCCTAGGGGTCAAGGTGGGGCTGCCCCCGTGGGAAAAGACGGGCGCGTACTTCACGGTCTGCGGGCTCCGGGTCCCAAAGAGCCGAGAGCGCCCGTTCAAAGGCAGCGCAGCACGTTTTCACATGCGAGTCGGTTTCTCAGGAGAGATTATATGAATAGTTGTAATCAAGGATGCAGGTATTTCGCAGCATCAAACCAGATTCAGGCAACTAAAACAACAACAAAAAAAAAGAATATTGCGAAAGAGAGGGATAATATTTTAAATTCTTTTCCTCGTTTTCCCGCTTCATCTAAAATTTTCACTAAAAAAAAGAAAGCCAACAAAAAAAAAAACCCTCATGCATTTTAAACATCTACTTTTGCGACTTAAGGAAAAAAAAAAATGTAAAATGTTCCTGAAGCATCGTTTTCCCGCGGGCCGCCTAGAAGCCCTGGCCGGCCATGCCACTGCGCAGGCGCGGCCCCGGGGGCGGTGCCAGGCCCCGGCCACGCGCCCGCGCCGCGCCGCGCCACGCCACGCCTTCCACGCGTGGCGGCAGCAGGAGCAGGAGCAGGAGCCGGAGCCGGGGCATGGGGGATACGCTGGAGGAGCCGTGGTGGGAGACTCCGTCCGGGGCAGGCAGCAGTCCAGGTACTCGTCCCCTGGAGCTTGCTCCTCACGCTGGGCTTGAACCAGGCTTCCTGGGCGTCACTCCTACTCCCCCCCTGCTCCTCCCCTCCTTCTTCCTTTTCAGTTTTTTATTCACTCCTCTCCCCCCTCCCCACCCTTCCCCGTTTTTAATTTACTTCTCCTGGTTTTGCTCTCTCACTCCTTTTTGATTCCCGTGCCTGCTTTTCCCCGCTCGCTGCCGGCGGCCGTTTTGCTCGTAAAGAAAATCTCCGCAGCCGGGCGAGGTCCGGTCTCTGCCCCTTCGGACCCGGGATGGTTACAGGATGAAGCGGCAAAAGAAAATACCCGTGTTTAAGTGACAGCAGGAACCCGGTCAAGAAAAAGACATTTAAACGAGTTTTAAAACGCGGTCTGGAAGGCCTTGGAAACAGTAAATCCATAATGTCTGTGGTACTTGAAACGCATCACCCATGTGCTCACTGGGGTGCCTCACATCACCCCGACCATGTGTTATTGGAAGAGGGGCAGGAGCTAAAACAGTTTTCCTCCAGCTATTGCTCTTTGCGGTACGGCACTGTGGCTGATGTGTCTCTTTTCCTGATGATTATATCTGGCTCCTATACTTGGCTTTTATCGATGTGTCTCAAAGCACTTTACAGCCTGTGGTTGCATCTGTAATGTTGAGGTTTGTGGAAATCTAGGTAGATCTAGGCAACTGAAATGACTTTAAGACTTTATAGTGCCCTATTTTTATTTATTTATTTTTATTTATTTATTTTTAAATATATAATATTGGTAAGAGTTGAGAGTTATGGGGAGTTACCTGCACCTCCGGGAAGACTCCATATCTTGCAGTGACTTGACAATGGTTGCTTACTTCCTGTGAAAAGGTACTAGGAGAGCAGTTTGAGAGGGAGCAATATAAAAATTGTATGTATGTAATAAAGAGGGGTCACAAGCCCTAATAAGGCTCCTGAGCTTTCTATTTTTATTTTTAGTCTCATGTAGGTTCCCTCAGCAGTTCCAGTTCTCATGATAAGTGCTCTTCATTAGGAATTTTTCATTCAGAAGTCCTAAATATCTTAAGAGCTTACCTGCAGATTCTGCCAACCATAGGTTTCCTTTGGGGTGGATAGTAAGGTGCTTTTTATAGTGTTGGCAGCTTTCCTTTAGAAACTGGATGCAAAGCAGGAGCTGGATGATAAACTTTTGACGTGATGGGTAAACCGTCTGACTTTGAGATGAGACTGTGAATCACAGCTCTTCCAGTTACATAAAACTCCTTGGGATATTTGTGGTTGCCTTGCTGAGCTACTAAAATAATTCAGGTAGAAAGGATCCCCTGGAGGTGTCTAATTGAGCCCTGTGCTAAAAGCACTATATGCGTTTTACTCCAAGAACATTGTCTGTATGTGTTACAAGTAATGATTACAGGTGAGTGTTGTGCAAACCCTGTACTCTCCTGTCCACGCGCCACACTTCTAAACTTGTTGGCAGGTTCTTTATGGAGCCTCCTGTTGTATTAATTTGATACAACCCATCAGGAAAGTAAGAAGAACATCTGTCACTTTTATTTTGTGTAGCTATTTTTCATGTACAACAGATGTAAAGTCAAAGATTAATTTGTACTGCATCTTATGGATACTGTAAAATGCTTTAGAATCAGTTGGCAAGAAATAGGAAATCAAGGTTTACAATGTAAGCAGCAATACAAGAAAATAATTTCCCACTAGCGAGCACTTCTGATCAAGTTTATTTCTGTGAAACATCAAGTTTCATTGAAAAAAAAAGTTTAGTGTCCAACTTCATTTGCTGACCTATTTCAAAAAAGCGTCTCTGCCACAACTGTAAATGCAAAGCAGAATTCAAAATGTACTTTTTAAATACTGAACTCTTCCCAAGTCCCTTAAGACTAGCCCTAAAGTAAGTCCTAACCAATGGAACATTCTTCCTAATAACTCAGCCCTCAAAAGTATCTTAGATTTTAGCAATTTGTCATTAGAAGAGGCTACTTTGAAGATGAAGTATATATAAGATGATCAGACTCACTTAAAGGGTCTGAAAATACAAAATATATATCCTAGTATACGGATATATAAGTAACTCTTAATTTGTTTTTGGCTGCATCATTGGAAATAATTATTTTAGAATCCATATTAATGACTAAAGATAGTTATTCTCAGTTTGAGGTATGAATGTTACCCTGCTACGGGTGTTTTATAGATGGTAAAAAAAAAAAATAAAATAAGCCAAAAAAAAACCCCAACAAACAACAACTGAAGGGATTAGCCACCTATTTACCTTGTCACATGACACAAACTAAAGAATCTTGCCCAATAACTTCTTCAGCAAACCTTTGACTTTGAGAGGAGATTTGCGGAGAGAGGATTATTGTCTACTTATCAGTGTTGTTTGGTGTTGCACATGTCCCAAGTCATTTAACTGCAGGGCATCCTTCCCTCCCTTTTTCCAGTTCATGTCACAGCTATGTCGTCTCGAATACGATTTTTGTGTGCATTTGGAACTTGTAAGGGAGAGGATAAGGAATACTAAGGAGTTTGTTTAGTATTGGTGAAGGACACCAAGTTTTTCCTCTTCTCTCCATGAACAGAAAGAACACTTCTCACAGCACTATAAATGTCCGTATCTTGCCTGTAGCCAGCATGCCACGTCTCCTGAGCAGTGTAAGAGAGAGGGATAGACTTCTATTTTTCAGAAATTCTTCCAGTTTCCTCCTTTTATGTTACCACTCCTTGTCTTTCATTCTCCATGCTTTCTTTGTCTCCCTTAATCCCGTAAGAGTGCAGTATCCCTGTTTGTCACTTTGTTTAGATCCTTAAGTAGGAGGCTGTATGGGCCATGTCCCTCATAGGTAGAAATGAATCCTGTCATCCCAAGACAGGGAAACTCTTCTTTGTCGGCAGTGCAAAGAGGTGAGAAGTATAATATGGTACCCTGGATGATGATTTGGCAGTACTTGTATGCTCTAGAGCAAAGGATGCTATTGCAGGAATTAACTTCTTTCGCCAGAGGTTCTATTTTCTTTCTATAGACTGGCAATAGAGCGTGCCAGATAGCATAAATTTGTAATATGTGATTTGCAACTCCCAAAAAGCAGACTGTTCATTGTAGCACATTCAGTGGGAGTTTTGTTGCTTGATCAGATCTGGGATTTGTTGGCAGACCTATCTATGGAGAGGTTTGTATTTTATTTTTTTTCTTTGGCTCATCCATGAGTTGCTGTCCCTTCTGATGAAATTTCTTGTACTGAAGATGTCTCTGATAAGCATGCCAAGTTAGCAGCTGCTTTTTGAAATTTGTGTTGTGTTTCTTCGTATTTACGTATACTCATTCTTCCAAGTTGCAGAACATGAAATAGGGTGCTCCTGTGAACTTTATTTAGATCAGAGTACACATAGTATGGAGTGTTGGAACTTTATAGTTATGTGCAGATTTACCGAGTGAAATTTGAAGCCTTTTCTTTTTAATATGAAAGAGTCATCCTTTAATTTCTGCGTTTTGCTACAAGTGTGTCTTGTAGGACACAAGCTGGAAATTATTTTTCAGTAGACTGATCTTTTCAAACTTTTCCCTTTTTTAAGTACTCCTAGAGAACTTCCTTGTAGAGCTGTTGAGGGAGGCATAGATTTCTGTTGTGCGTTTGCAAAAATAGTCACGTAGCAGTGCTAATATGTTGTACTGTCTCAGTGGTTAAGTTAAACTTTCAGCTGTAAAATAAAAGGGAAAAAATCGGGTAACTGATACATCAAAATCTCTCCTTGCTTCAGCAAAATGATCACGATTCTGGCTAGGGCACTGTGATCACCGCCAGCTTTTGCTTTATTTAGGGATTAGGATTTGGCAGTTCTTAAAGAAAGACCTATGCGAAAGGAGTTTTCCCACAAATTATCAGTTGAGCCATTTAGATTGTTGGAATGCACTCTGTGAGGGGAAGAAGAACGATGGAGACATTAATACCAGGGAAATAAATTAATTTTTATATTCTAAAACAATAACTCATGTTAGTCGGTATTACAGGATTCCTGTGGGGGGTTCCTTGCAGTAGTAGTATCTTGTTAGTTTTAACTTTCTAAAGTGAAACAGTGAGAAATTGTCTTGTCAGAGCAACAATTGCTATTTTTCATAAAACTGAAAACAATGAACCTGGAGTATTTTCTAATGTTTTAATTTTTTTTTTTTTTTTTTTGTGCATTGGCTGAAAGGACTTTGAGTGAATTTTAAGTCTTTTAAAGAAGTTATGCTTTAAGGAAAGCAAAAAGGCAAATTCTCTTATGGATGAACTAGAACCACTTGTGCAAAGAGTTAATTTTGTTTAAAAAAACCCACTTCTCTAAGAGTTGTGGATGCGGTTACCTGTTTTGCTTGAACGTGAGCAATGGAAGGAAAGGGCGAAATTGAGGAGGAATGCAAGAACAAAATTGTACTTCTGTGTGAGTGACAACTTGGTGTTAATCTTGACACAAATTTAGATCAGTTCCAAAATACTATTTAAGTGAACTAAAATCTAAATACTATAGTCCAAATAAAACGGTGAAAGTTTATACAGCTAATACAAACAATATCCATCTCTGCTCTTGCATCTTTATTTCTAAGATAACATCTGCATGAATGCGAGTAGGGATAATCACACTAGTTAACTCATTGAGGAGAGAATTGTTCATCTTCAAATAATTATTTTAAAGTGACACTTGCCACAATAAGGAGCTCTGTATTTCTTTAGGTTTTATGCATTACAAAGGGCATATTTGTACATACCTCTCTTAATTCTGTCTTTACTACTGAAAGTAAGAAATCCGTGCTGAAACTTGACTACACCAACTTTGAAAACAAAACAGTGAGTCCTTCAACCCCTCCTCACTTGATTGACCATATGTTTTTATGAATCTACTGAGACAACATTAGTATTGTTATCTGTGGAACATGTCAAAACCTAATTTATAGTAGAAACTTATTTGCGTCTCATGTGCTTCTCTACTGTGAGGGCCAAATTCTGGAATTAACACCAGAAAAATGGGAGCAGAGCTTGGTCCCTGCAGACACACAGTTACCTTTGACTCTTAAGAAATTGACTGTCTTTTGAATGTCCTGTGGTTGGTGACCATTGACATACTGACCATGTACAGACTTTGCATCAATGGAAACAACTACTGTTGAGATTCGGATTGCTTAAGTCCATTTTAATGTCATAGATCATAGAAAATTATTTACCTTCTCCCTCCGCTTTGAAGGCAGGTTTTAGTCACAGTCCTTATAATGCGTAGCTTTCCAGAGCTGCTGTCTTGGAGTGGTTTGTTGAGGTGTCCAGCAGGAATTTTGACGGGTACTTTGGTTGTGCTCGTAGGCTTTGGTTTGGGGATCCGAGTTGGGATTGAACGATGGAACGCATCAGTAATCTTGAAATAAACCAAGAAAATAAGTCATGCATTAGGGAGGAGACACGGATTGTATATTTAGCTCATCAGTGTCTTTTCTACTTTGTAAAAATAAACACATTGGTCTTAGAACCCTTTGTCTGAACTTCTTTTCCCTCCTTGGTAATGAGAGTGCAGCTTTGCATTTAACTTACGTACTTGATTGGTGAATATCAAAGCATCTGAATGGATTGAAACCCGGAGTATAAATAAGAGGGGTTTTCTGTCAGCCCTCTGACTAGGGCAGCAGACCTAGCGCCTGAGTGATGGATGCAGTGCAAAGGTTGTGAACTGTGTGACTTCTCTGGGTGAATAATTGGAGAACTTCCACATGCAGAAGGAAGTCTTGATTCGGTCAATTCAGGCAATACCTAGCTCATACTTTATAGTGAGAAATCCATTCTTTGAAAGTTACCACAGGGTACACAAAATGGATATATTTGTAAGAGAGAACTCTCCCTCCAAAATCCATCATAGCTGTATTTAATTGCAAAGAAGTAACTAGACAAAAATAAAAAGAGGTGAAGACCTGTAAAGGCAAAGAGATTGTTTGAAAGGTGCCATACCAGAAAGTAGGGTTAAACACGCATTGCCCATCGGAAATGCTTTTTACTTTACAAGCCTTTTTCTATACCTTTTATAGTAGAGCAATAGAGTGAAAGAAGCTCACTGAGGTTTTTTTTAAAAAAAAAACCATAAAATGGGAATGTTGTTCAAATGAGGACAACAAGAAACAGCAGATGTGCCTAATGGATCATGAGTAAGGAAAAAAAGTGGCCTGGGCTAGTTGAAGTTTGAGAACAACATGATAGAAAAGTAACCATCTCCCAGAACAATGTGTTATTTTTCCAAGAGTTCTGAAGGAGGTGATTTTTTGAAATTGCTGAATCCTTTAGTGATGTACAATCTGCCACTGAAATTGCTGGAGGGATGTGATGCCACTTTTAGAGTCAAGCTTCACAGAAGATTCATAGGTATAACTGCTGAACTGATCAAACTGTAGAAATGACAATAAGGAATAGTGTGTTCACCCTCTTGGTTACTAGTTTTGCAATGGGAAAACATCCACTCTTCTTGTCAAGGATAATATTCAAGTATGTGTTAGATATTGTTATATAGGTATATGGGTATTGTTATATAGGTATATCAGGTTGTCTAATAATGAACTAGGCAGTGGTGGGAATGTTCCCAGGCACTGGAACTGTGAAATTGTCAACAGTGTTGAATTGTTTGGTCCATGACCTGGATTTAAGTCCGGAACAATTCTGAGGCATAGACTTGGGAGTTAGCCCAGAGGAGGGTTCATTTTGTATAGTTAGTTTGTATCTGGCTCAGCTGTTTTGGAGGCTCAGGCCTTTAACTTGCTATTATAGATGTAACTGTGTTATATTATGACATTTTAAAAAAAAGTGGAAGAGTCTCTCTAACAAAAGAATCTTGGGAGAGCAAATTTTCTGTAGAAAAAGAAGGAAAACTCTTATGCTTAAAAAGCAGCAAGTGAATAGGAAAAGGAGCACATAACCAGTTTTCATAGTATAGTGGAAATACCATCTGAGCCTCACAGACACCTGCGATTTTCAACGTAGTCATAAACTGTATTTGCATATGGTATAAAATACCATTTGCATATGGTATAAAATGGAGGGTATTAGAAACGAGAGCTGACAGTAATTCATGGTGTTGAGTAACAAGGTGATAAAAATATGTGTCAGTTCAGTGTTAACAAATGAAAAAATATATGTAGGGAAAATAGTTTGCATACAGTGGTAAATGTGACATGTATTGTCACTCAGAACGCAGATCCTGGAGTCATTGTAAATGGTCCTCATTGCTCAGCAACTGGCAATTGTCAAACAGGTAACAGGCATGTTAGGAATTACTTGGAAACAAACAGAAGAAAACAAACCCCATCACTTGTTTTGTCTAAAACCAAACCATGCCTAAGTTGTGAATGTTTTGCAGAGTTTGTCCCAAACAGCTCAGAAAAGGGTATGGCCAAATGCAGGAAAAAAAGGTGGCAAAGATGATCAGTTATGGAATGGCTTCTGCGTGAAGATTAACAACATGAACTAAACCTTTTCAAGTTTGGGAAATAGATTGTGGAGAGGAAAAAAAAACCACAATAGAAGAAATATAGCATTATGGTGAGTAGGGGGCTTCTCTCTTTCTAAATAACACGCTTGAGAAGGCATCCATTTAAGATATCAAAAAGGGGGTTAAAGATAAATAAAAAATATTTTCCTTTGTCAATGAACTACTGTAGTAGTTCAGCCCCGATGGGGACCAGACTATGCAGTCTCTCTCTCACTCCCCCCACTCTCCAAGAGAATAGGAGGAGATTTGGTAAACAAAAGAAAACCAGAAGAGGAAAAAAAAAAACCAAACACATGGGTTGAGATTGAACAAAAAGTAAATTTAACAGTAATGACAGAAGAAAACAAAACAGTGATGGAATACAAATGCAGTATAATAGCTCACAACAGATCTCCACACCTAGTTTCTTCCAAGTAGCAGGGAGACTCCCTTCAGCACCCTCCTCACTTATATACTGAGCATGATGTCAGATGGGATGGAATAGCCCTTTGGCTAATTTGGGTAAATGAACCCCAGCTGTCAGCTAATTAGTTAACTATCCCAGCCATAGGGGCTACCAGCTTCAGTTCTCCACCCAGCTCAGGTAAATATTAACTCTATCCTAGCCAGAACCAGGACAACTACAAAACTCATTGGGACAGGCAGTTTTTGAGGTGATGGTATAAATTGAATGCGTATAACTCGTTTCATATTTTATTTTCAAAATCAGAAAGTTTCAATTTGTAGGTTTAAAACAAAACAAAACAACAACAACAAAAAAAACCCCAAAAACATTGAGAAAGGAAAGAGTTTGGCTTTGAAAGTGGGTAAGGAGAAAGGAGATGCATTTCTCTTTGTTCTGTGTTCCTTGAAGATTTTACCTATAGGTGGCAGCAAAGTTTTTCTTTTGTACTGCATCCCAGTATTTTCACTAAAACCAGACTGAAACTTGTCGTTTAATGTTGAATAATAAAAAAAAAAAAAACCCAAACCATACATTTTCATAGTAGTCTTGAATTTTATCACTCATATTGTTGGTATGCAAGGGGAAAAAAATTCAAAACTAACCAAAAAGCATTCTGCTTCAATTACCAAAGGCGCGGTGTTAATTAAGAAAGCAGGGGTTGATGTTGGAGGGGATAATTGTGTTAGGCCTATATGGCTTTCCTTGAGTGCTGAGTTGGAACAGCTTGCCCTCTGACTATGTGGCATGGCTTGGTAGATGAGGCACAGCATTCAGAATAAAATGTTTGGGTGGGCTGTTCCTAGCAGTGCTACTGTCTGCTGGAAATTTAGAGATTATATTAAAATCTGCCTCAGTTTCTTAACTATAAAAATAATTATATTAGCTGTCATTTGCTAGGCATATTGAAAGGAAGAGATAAAAAATATTTCTGTAAAGTCTTGCGTGTTAAAGTGTGCTTGTATCTCTAAGAAAGAGGTTTTCTTGAGGGGAGTATTCCAGTTCAGAGTCCATGTGGTACAAAGTCGATGGAGGATACTGTCTGTAGCTGGTTGAACAGCAGTGTTAGTACTTCAGGAAGGTATTTGTAGGTCCAGATTTTTACAATGTTGTGCCTCTAACTGGTATTCAGGCTCTAGGGTCTTATTAAATCAGTAGGAAGTCCGGGGTGAAAATACCCCTGTGCTCTGGCCTTTAGTTTGCTCCACCTTCCAGCTCATTAAAACCACCATTTAAAATATGGTCTTCACAGCCGTCAGATTTCTTTTCAACTAAGATTTTTTTGGTAATCCAAAATGATGTTCTGTTTTGTGCTTCTGAATGACAGTGTTGAATACATCTAAATTATTGCTTAGTGCTGAGAGTTGCATTAGAAACTGAGGACTTTGTCAAGGTTTGGTCTGTTAACAGTATTTGCATTGCTCTCTTTTTGCGTGTGCTATGCTTGCTTATAGCCACAATACTGGAATTGATGCAACTCATAGGCTCAAACTTGAGGATAACAGCTGTATAATACGGCTTCTTCCTATGCAAATAAACTATATCAGTGTTAGGTTTCTGTGCCAGAACATCTGAACTTACGCATCAGTGATTGTACCAAGGTAACTGTATAGCTGTAACTTCTGTTGTAAGCAGGGATTTAACAAACTGTCGTTCCAGTTATTTTCCTCCTCATTTAGCACTTAAAAATGGGGTTCTTTTTATCATTCCTGATACAAATTCTAGAGAGGAAAGGCTGAAAAGTTTAAGGAAAACACTTGTTGACACTTAACTTCTTGAGTTTATTTACATGTGTAGCTAGATGAAGGATTAAACTTTTTTTTATTTTCAAAACTTCATACTTGACAAAATATGAATCTCGGACATGAGTTGTATAAAGAACCTTTTGAGTCAGTTGACTAGATCAATGCTTAAGCTGCTCTAAGATGTACCTGTAAAGAGAGGACAGTGTTACGTAGGAATTGTCTACAAAGCTCTCGGAAGTAACTGTATATAAAGTTCTGCATTTGTTTAGTTTTATCCGTACTGAAAATTCTTGTGCAACCCTTAGTGTAGAGGCATGTAAACAGATACGTTGGCTATGGCATACTTGTATGTTAGGATATCCATTTTGTTTTTTAGGCAGACTTAAATGACTAAAAAACCCACTATATATGAATTTTGGTGCACTTTTTCAATTTGATTTTTAACTCTTATGTATGGGCACTCTGTGTGCACACCAATAATCTTTTCAGATCTCGTCAAATTAATCTACCAATCAATTTTATCTTTCAAGTTGAATGGTTTTCAGTCTCCTTTATTCCTTTTTTTGACACTTATTTGTATTCTGAATTTGCTGGCTCTGTATTAATCATTGCTGTTCAGTTATGGCTCCGTAAGTTCCCATCTGTAGGCGACTTTTTATATTTGCTATCTTTCCAAATGGTAGAAGAGGAAATAAGGTATGTTTATTCTTCAGAAACAAAACGGAGCTGGCTTTCATGTTCTGGAGAGCCCTTGTGAGTTCCCATCAGTGCTCTAAAAACACCCCATGAAACGAAATGTTATCCAGGTGCTACCTATCTGAGTAGTTGTGCCATTTTCCTTCACTTAATGTGTCTAAACAGTTACGTAAATATCAGCAAATAATTATTGCAACAACAAAGACAACCACTCCAACGACATTAAACATTTTTGAAATTAGAAGATTCTGTGGTATGTCTGTTTGTAAATATAACAGCATCCTATTAGTTTAAGGTGTCAGACTCAGAAAATACCAAAGTTTATGTCAGTAGTGCTTAAAGATGTAGAAATAAGCAGTAAAAGCTCACTTTCAAGGCAAGCAATGATCTAGGAATCAAGAAAGCTGCAGTTTCATAAGGATCTTTTAACTTCCTGAGTTTTAAATTAACTTCTGAAGTAGACATCAATACTTGTAAAAGGAATTGGCAGGAGAAAGGGTATTAAGAGTGAGAACTCATACGTAACAGCTATGTTTGTTATTTCATGGTGAGTGACAGTAGGTACTTTAGGGACAGGGCAAACATTCCATGGGTGACAGTTGTGGAATTTTCACATGTGACTCTAAAAATGGCCCTTCTTAATTTCAGGAAATCAGCTGTGAAAGCATGCTCTGAAATATCAGTATATATATTCCATACACGCTTTGTTTTTTTCCCATGGGCACAGAGGTGGCTTATCTGTTATTTATAGGGACCATCAGATATTTTAGCACAATACAAGGCTTGCTTTCTGGGGAGTGGGCTAAGGCAACTGGTGGGAAGTTGAGGGGGGCGGTCAAGGAGAGAAAATATGTCTGTTTCTATGCTGTTCAAGTAGTTCTCCTGCCTTTGATCCTAATCTTTATTTTCCTCTGGAAGTGTGATGTATGCTTTGCTTCCTGTTTAAACTGTAATCATTTAAACAGGAGGGAGCATGTAGTAATTCCGCTGTAGGTTTTCTTATTTACCTTTCTACAGTCATTGTAGAACTTGATCTAGGAGAAATAACTTTAGATAAGGTTCTTTCTCACTGCTTAAATTTTTAGTTTAAGAAGTTTGAGCAACAGAGAGAATAATTTTGAACTGTAGTGAAAGTGGCCAGAGGATGGTGCTGAAGATCAGCACAAGTGTCCCTCTCGCCAGGCTTAAGTTTGCTTCTGGATGATTTAATGCAGTCGGAACCTAAGCCAGGTCTGCAAGTGAGGATGAGTTAAGATTAAGTGACAAACTTGAATTTTCCCTTTGGTCTCAAAACAAGACACCTTTGGCTGAAATTTCCAGTTAGGCTTACTCAGCTGTACAGGGCATTCGGATATTTCCTTTTCTTTCACTAGGTCCTGACCTTTGTCTTCTAGGAATCCAGAGAGAAAATTTTCAGCTGTTCTGCATTTCCATTTATGCAACCCTTTTGTGTGCATGACTGTATCGAGATGTGTAAGCAGGAGCAGTATAAATAATCCTTATACTTGCTAAGTATGGTAAGACCTTAGCCAGAGTGTTGTCTGGCTTGAAGCACTGCATTGTCACGCTATTATAAATAACGGTGCAGAGGGAATGTGATTAGTAATCTGTACAGTAGTACTTAAGTAGCTGTTAAGTGGGAAAGCAATTGCGTTTATTTAATGTGGAGAAAACAAAACTGAGGAAAGATATGATAATTGTTTTCTAATATGTAAAATTGCTCCAGAGGGAGGGATAGGAAAATGAATACTGGATTATAGTTTCAGCAAAGGAAATTTAGTTGAAAAATCAGCAAGATTCTTAATGGCAAGGATATTTCAGCCCCTTTAGAGATTCCTGGGGTAACTGTGAAATTGTTGTTGCAGAAGTTTTTTAGAACAGGATGAACTAGGCATTTGTTTGGAAGGGTTTAAATCAAGTTGTAGTAAGGGAATAGTCAGAAAAGCGTCCCGAGATCCCTTCTAAGTTTTATATTCTGTGATTTCTGCTCTTCTGCTGATACTTGACCTATTACAGAACTCTTCATTTCAGTAATATGTTCTGTTTGACAGAAAAAAAATCTATATTAAAATTAGAAATAACTTCCATATATGTGACACGATTTGCACTTGTACCCCAATGTACCGCTGTGGTCTTACTTCCTGAACACCAAGTTTAAATCTACTTCTGGTGGTGGGGAAAAGAAGCAGGGTTGGGCAGAGATGGAGGCAGAAGTTGTACTCCGAATTATTAAGATTCTGTTATGTGACTTGCTTTTCTTGCGACATGTCTTCAGTGGGAAATGTGATAATCTTTTCAACGTAAAATAGTTGAAAGACATATTTATACTAGAAAATTGATAAGATGCGGAGAAATTTATGTTGAGTCAGCTCCCCTAGGACAGGGATTTACCTGGGCCAGGCTGATCGACATCGCCATGAAGCTGGCTGTCTCTGAAATACACAGTTGCTTGCTCTCAGTTCTCTTCCCTTTGCCCCTTGAAACAAGGAGGGATCTCAGCCCCCTTCTTAGGGCACCTAGGGTCCCCGAGAACAGTAGTAATACGGACTTTTTAAAGATTACTAAACACACTGCAATATTAATTCTGTCCAGGAGAGGGTAGTGCCGGCACTTAAATGTTGGTGTTTTTATATAATACATTACTTTACAATTTGTGTGAGATCATCAGTTCACTTGGTTTAAAGCTGTGCTGCCGTTCTTCGAGTGAGATTCTTGGCAGTGGGTCTTATTCTGTACAGATTGTGGGCAGGTAGGGATGTATGTGTTTGGGTATTTCTAAGTATGCAGTTTTTATAGATGTGTGGATCTGCACTCATACCTACATACACCTTTTAACATAAAAACGTGTTCAGTATCAATATTGTCTGTTCAAAAGCTTTGAATATATTTTTTCCATCTTAGTTAACACATATGTTGAAGAAGCATACAGTGGTAACCAGGTTGGGCCCAAATGTGTTCTGCATGGGGAAGGAAAAAGAAACTTCTGCTTTTACCATCATGGCTTTTTTTCTGTCTGGGAGCAGGCTGTTTTCCTCTGTGAAGGCCATATTTAAAGCTGTATTAATCAGTGTCTTATTTTTAAAATACATGTATATATATAAATAAATGTTTCTTTATATATATATAAAAATAAATGTTTCTATATATATATAAAGAAACATTTTTTTTTTGTATATATAAAAATAAATGTTTCTTTTATATGTATATACTTTTTTTTTTTTTTTTTTTTTTTTTAAATCCAACCTCTACCTTTTGTTCAGCTGAGATTGCTGTTTCTGTGGGGTAGAACATGACCTATAATGGCTGGAGTATGAGATAATGAAGGATAAGAAATTTCAGATTCTAATCACAATTGAAGCTGCCTTACTGCGATTTTGCACAAGTCAATTAACTTCTCTCCTAAATGAGGAAAAATTTCTTCTACTACTCCAGAAGGATATTAATGGGACTGATCAATGTTTGTTGTACATTTTGAGTGCTTTCTGATGTATTTGCATGTTAGATTGTATCTCTTCAGACAATAGTGGGAGCATCTAAGGTGATGGACAAGGGCTTTGGCAGTGATTGCAGTACAAAGTGCTCATCCTTTTTGCTTGGCCCTGCAGTTACACTGATGTAACTTTTTTTTTTTTGTAGAGCTGTATTGTGAAAGGGATCCTGTGTTTTTTTTTAATGAAGACTTGTGGAGTGGGTTGTTTTTTTGTTTTTGTTTTGTTTTGTGTGGAGTGGGTTTTGGGTTTTGTTCTTGGTTGGTGGTTTTTGGGTTTTGGGTTTTGTTTTTTTTTTTTTTTGTTTAAATCCAAGTTAGTTTCTTGACCTGGTTCACAGTGCTACCTTCCTAAACACTGAAAACAGCATAACTGAAAAGGCAGTATTTTGTGATAGGGCATGTGGTAGGGCCATGAGACGGGAGGGAGCTTCTTTTGCCCATCTCTATATGATGACCCTGTGATGTTAGGGCACTGCTTGGCAAATGAAGAGTCATTGGTTAAACAGATCTCTTGCTTTGTACTCAAAATCTGTTTCCCGAGAGTACTTTGTTTAGTGGTTAGAGGAGAATCATCTTCAGTTGGCAGCTCTGATATTTGAAGCTTTTTGGGTGCCCACAGTATGGTGGGTCATTGGGGACGTGCTAGCGGTGAGAATTCAGCTACGTCTTGGGCTGCTGACTGCAGGTTTGTGAAAACACTTCATGCTTCTTAAATTTTTAAGGTTGAGGGGTTTTTCTGAGCAATTTCCCACTTACAATAGTTGGTGTGAATTTTAAAATGTCTTTATACACCCATTCATGCTGTGCTTGAACCATAAATCTTTCTCGCAGTAACATAATGTTTTAGTAGTCTTTGCTTAAGCCTGAAGATTAGGCAGTTGTCGGTTTGTTTTGCCTGTCTGCTTCCTAGGGACAAAGTCATCCTGCAGATGGTTACTCCATTTCCATAACCCTGCAGCAGTCTTAATCAGAAAGTAGGGCTGTACAACTCTTTCTGGTTACTTTTCCCCTCAGTGTAGGGGGCACACCTTCTTAAGCTTTGCATGTTAATATACAGGTCTTCTTTTTTCTTATTACAGTCTTACATTCTGTCCCCAGACACTATATTATCTACTGTACTTTGGATCAGGAAGATTAGCTGGCTGCTCCTGTAATTTTTATCAATTCTTCTTCTTAATGAGCTGTTTGAGGGAAATTTTTAAATAACTTAAAAACTACTTCTCAGTTGGTGGATGTGCACTTCACTCTTAGAACACCATTATTGCTTCTTATTATCTTCTTCTTTCTTTTCCTCTTTTTCCCTCCCTCCCCTCATCCATCCTCCCTGTAAGGAGAAAAATTACACATATTTCTTCTGAAACATTTAATCACGTAAAAAGAATGACTTAGAAATGCTGAGCACCTAACTGTACTGCTCCTGGGTGTGTTCCTTTGCTCACTCACTGAAATAAAACTGAAAAGATGAAGGGTTAATAACTCTTGCCATTTTTTATCAGTTAATTCTTCCTTTCTTCTCCTGGACACTTAACATTCAGGGGAAAGGGTAAATTTTTAGACTTTGGAGGAGATAATTATTAAGAATTTTGGAAAAGAGAAGGGATGATATATTGTGATCTGCAGAAAACAGCTTTTACGCTCTCTTTCACATTTTAATCCATCTGATATTTGCTGCTTACTTTGTGACCATATTTCCCTTTAACATTTAATTCAATCATTACATACCTGTCAGATTTTAGGCTTCTGGGCAAATGCTGAAAACAAGTTTCTCAGCCTCTAAATTAACAGCAATACTTACCGTTTATGGAATGCTTGAAATTCCTACAAAAGCTGGTTGAATTTTAATATGATTATGCTTGATGTATTTGTTCAGAGTGTTTAAATCAATTTGCAGACAACTCATTTAATTTTCTCTTTGCTCTGCTATTTTCTTTGTCTGTCAATGAAGTAGGTGAATATTTCCACTCAGCAAAATGGAAATAATCTGCAATATCTTGTGATGATCTGAACAACTTGAGGTTAATTTGTAAATTGTTACCTTCAGTCCTTAAGCTATGCTCGTGATTTGTTATTTTATGATAAAATTGCAGCTAACTAATTTCTGTTCAAACAGTTAACTAAGTTTCAGCTCTCAACAAATACATCCAGGTGTTTACTTTCTCTGCTATGTGCTTTGAAATAGATCTTGGGAATGTGAACAGGATGAACCTGTTTTATTCTGCAAACTTTATTTTCAGGCAAAAAAAAAAATATTTTTTTCATCTGTTGAAATGAATGACAAAAATTCCATTGTGAAGTTAAGGTCTACACATAGATTGTTTGATCAGCAGGGGAGTATAATCATCCCATGTTTTTAGGAAGGGTAGCAAGTTAATTTACAGGCAATGGTGATTCTTCTTCTTACTTAAGAGTTAACAGTCATTAGTGGCTACTTCCTTTGTCTTTTATTAATTAGTTACTGGTAAACTATCACAAGTGTAAGGATTAAGACAGGAACAGAAGTACTGTCCTGTTTAACAATTAAACTTAAGTGGTGTGAACTCTCACCTAGGTTTTGTATTCAAAACTTATCTTTGAACTCTGAATGTCTGTACTCACAATATCTTGGGTATTGTCCAAAGAAGTAAGTGTCCTTATTGCTATGTCCTGATTTGTGCTTTTCTTTTATAAGATGTTGTAATAGATGACCAGGTGGTTAATGATCAACATATCTCTGTGTATTTTGGAAGGCGGGTAGGAAAGTAATTTTTTTTTTTTTTTTACAAGATTTTAAAGTCCAACTGAAGAAAATATTAGTGCTTCTGGAGGACAACTATTAATCCTTTAATTTTTGGAAAATCTGGTGTCTGTTAGTACACTGGCAAGTGTACTCTTCACATGCAGTTGTTATTCAGTACCATACTTGTAATGTGTCACTGCAGGGATCTTTCGTATGGATCAGCAGGATATGCAGTATCCCAAATTCTAGAGCTGTAGAGAACGTGTTTTGAATGGACTGCTTTTTGATTTTGAATGAGTCCTGGGGTTAAGAATATGTAATCTGAACGTAGTTAAGTACCTTTTTTGTATAATTAACACACTCTAAAATTATTATAATCTTGACTTGCCTGAGTGCTGGCTGCTGTCTTGATCAGTAACTTTTGCAGAAATTGGTGGGAGCCCAAGTTTACTTTGCAGGATAAGACTATGTACTTGTTTTGACCAGATCTTAGTCAGATCTCACTTCTGCAATCATTGGAGGGAAACTGAGACAAAACAAGTAGGAAGGACCTTTGATGAAGCCAAATAACTTCAGGAGATCTGCATCAGGTTATACATCACATTAAGCTGGGTTTGTGCAGGTCCACATTTTGTCCGTTTAAAAATGCTACTGCTGTAATGTAATACGTTTGTTATATCAGTTATACCAGTTTCTACCACAGATCTTATAATTTAGTATTTTTTCTTCCCATTGTTGATTTTAGTGGGAAGAAGTGTGTATGGGCAGTGGGCTTTGCTTTTCAATAGAAACTATTCCTTCTAAAATCTACAGTTGTAATAATGTAGATTCCTGTCCATGAAAAGGACTTAAAATCATGAAAAGTTCCCTTGTTACATGAAAGCATGTGCCAAAGTCCTTTGCTCAATCATTGCTAAGTTATACTGTAGAAATGATTTTATTCTGCTTCCATTATCTAGAGGGGGAAAAAAAAAAAAAGATATGGGTTTAATGAATAGAGACTTTCTGCGTACTTGCAAACTTCCTTACTGATAAGGGGGTTGAGTTTTTTAAAAAGATAAGCCCCCGCCCCGAGCATAAGATACATAGGCACTTAACTTTTTGGAATGAGAAGCAACTGTTCCAATTAACATTTGCAGTTTACAGCTTTTGAGAAAAAGAGACATTTGAAAGTGCATTCCAGGTCTTTTGGGCTGATTCACATTCAGCACAAAGTTGGTCCACTACTAGCAATATTTTCTGGGAGGTTAGGACTTACTGTTTGGCACCTGTGTAAAGGGCAGAATTGGTTACATTTCTAGCCTCTTCTCAGGCACTAATACTGTATCTGTCATTGAAATACCTTAACCTGTTTTGTCCGTTCTGTGTCGTA
The DNA here is from genome assembly GCF_036417535.1 of Chlamydotis macqueenii. Taxonomy (NCBI): domain Eukaryota; kingdom Metazoa; phylum Chordata; class Aves; order Otidiformes; family Otididae; genus Chlamydotis; species Chlamydotis macqueenii. Next base: position 94,035,161 of record NC_141556.1, on the reverse strand, counting down.
CTCCTATTTAGCCTAGTCCTAGAGGCCTACATGTTTGGAGAGCTCGTCTAATACTACTTCTCAGTGCTTCTGTCAAGCTTTCTCTGCCTATTATATGAAAAAAAAAAAAAAAAAAGGAGGTAAGCCACAGTTTGATAATCTTTTCTTCTTCAGTGTACCTGTGCGATGTATATTGTATGTTGAACCGATGGCTAGGAGCTTAGATGAAATTTCATTATTATGTGCAAATCCGTTCTTCTGAGTTATCCTTTAGGAATGTAAGTGTTGCTGTTTATTGCTTTACAGTGTGCTTAAACGATAGTTGTTCTGTTGTATTAGAAAAAAAAATGCTTGCTTTGCTTAAGGAGAATAATTTTGTGATATAAGCTTCTGAACTCAGTTCGCTTACAGGATTGGTTTACAGGAAGGTTTAAAAAGAGTTTTAACCAAACAGGGTAAAAAAAGATGGAGAGGAAAAGTGGTGGTTGTGCTCTGGAACGTATCATATATGCATCATAAATTTATAATAAGATAGAATAGATAATATTTTGAGTGTTTGTGTGATGTACTGATAATTATCTAAAATGAGAGGGCTAGCAGGAGTTGGGAAATAGTAGGGAAGATAATGAATCAAGTCTTATCTGAAGTTAGCAGGCGATATTATGGCTTAATTCAAATTCTACTGTACATGCAAAAAATACAAAACACACATAACGAACAAAAATATTCTGCAAGCAATGATAAAAATAATCAATTATTTACTGGTTTTGTAATGTTAAAATATTTTACCAAGGCAAGTTGCAGTCAAAAGTTATGTGAGTTATTCTGAAAATGGAAATACATAAAGATGCATTTATACAAGTGCAAGACTAAATATTTTACATAACAACTGTATTTTGATGAGGAGATATACAGTAAGTGCACACTTGATAACACTAAGCAGGCAAAACTTAACGTTAGTTCCGTATACTGTTGTATAGTTCATGCACAAATCTCTCCCAAAGTAAAAGGGCTGTTCCAAATAATTCTTGCTGGGATGAAAAACAGGATGGGTTGCTGGTAAGGGTGTCAGCACGGATGGGGGTCAGTTATAGACATTACTTACTGTAATTTGTGATTGCCGTGGGAGAGGAGTGGCTGTTGGTGTGATAGTAATACTGCTGGTGATTTTATTGATGGGCTTACTGGGTAGGCCATTAGCTAGTGCTGGAGTTCTGTTGTCTTGCACTGGGTTACAAGGGCTGATGGGCTTGGAATTGGTGAGAGCTTGGACGTAAGGACTTCCTAAATGGATGTGGATTTTGTTATCCTCAGTAGTTATTACACTGGATCCCGTACTGTTAGATCTCTGAAACTGCCATGACGACTGCCTGTCTGGGGATACTCTAAAAACAGCATGCTTGGCTCCCATTTCCAAAGGCTCCGAGGAGAGTATTTGTTCCTGAGAACTCGAGCCTGTTAAAGCCAAAGGGGACATTGTTCTTTCAGGAGTTAAAGAACCACATGATTCAGGAGTCTGAGATCTTGCAAAAGTAGCCATCGTAATAGGAGAAATTACTTGCTCTGGGCTCATGTAACCTTCTGCTGCTTTTGATTTTACAGATGTTAAGGAGGCATTTTGAATAATGGTTATTCTTTGCTTTGGAGTGCCACAGTTAGGTATAACTGCTGTGCTTGTGTAGGAGTGAGGACTTTCAGTGGTAGGACTTGTTATTTCAAGTGTTGCCGTGTTCTGTCCGTGGTCTGGAGTTACTTTTATGTGAAGAGGTTGGCCAGGTGTATGGCTTAGCACTAGGTCTCCAGTCTGTGCACAGTTTCCATTTTGCTTTGTATGAATCTTTCCATTTTGAGGATGGCTCTCTTTGGACTTCATCCAAGGGATCCATAATTTTTTGTTCACGGCATTTGCGATGGATGAGTTGCTTTTGAAAGACACTGTTTGTTCCTCCTCATTGTCTCTGTCCTCATTATCGCTGTCTTCATACAGCTGCCCATTTATGACTGTTCGCTCTAAAGGCATGAGGGTTTTGTAATCGGGTGGTTCATTGTCTGCTGAATCTGTCTGGACTTCTTTAGAAAAAACTTGCAAGTCAGAAATTCTCCTTCCATTGAGACCAGACCTGAAGTTCTTGCTGAAGCGTCTGTACCTATCCAGCTCTTTCGTGAGGCTTTCCATTTCTCTTGCTAACTCCCTGTTCTTGTTTTCTTGCTGGAGGAGTTTCTTCTGTAAGACTGCATGATCACCTCGGAGGTGACAGATTAGGTCTTCTGTTGCCATGTATTCATGAATTTTCTCTTTCAGTGCATCTACTTCTCTGGAAAGATGACTTGATTTAGCTTCCTCTTCTTTGAGCTTCTTAAAAAGGCGCTGCTCTTGATTGGACTCTGCCTTTTCTGTTAATTTATACCTAGCCACTTCCATTTTCACAGCCTCTAGCTCTTCTGATAGGAGCTTGGCTCTGTCCCGTTCATTGACATATCTTCGCTCTAGACACTCAAATTCATCTTCAGTTTTCATAAGATCATCTTCTATGGCTTTCATTTCTTTCAGCTTCTGCCTAAGCCTCTCAACTTCTTGAGAAAGCTCTTTGATTTTGTTGTTTTCCTGCTGCAAGGAGGTGCTGGATTTAGTACTCTCCTTAAGTTTATTTTTAAGAAACTCTTTTTCAACAGCTTCCAGTGACTGAAGCCTTTTTCTTAGAATATTCACTTTGGAAACAAGATCACTTCCTTTCTCCTCTTCTGCTTTGAGTTTGTTTTTCAGTTCATCTCTTTCTTTTGTAACACTGGACATTTTTTCCTCTGCATCAGATTTTGATTTCAGTGCCTTCTTACTTTCCTCAATTAGTTTTTCTGTAACGGACATCACTTTATTTTGTTCCACCTGAAGCTGAGAAGTTGCAGCTTGCAGCTTTTCTTCTGTTTGCTTTATTTTTTCACCCATAGTTTTTCTTTCATCCACAAGCATCACTGTTAGACTCTTCAGCTTTGTTAAATCTTCTTTAAGTGTAAACTCAGTTTTTTCCAACTTACTTTCAATTGCTTCAAGCTCACCAACTCTAGCTTTTAGGCCATCCAGCTCATGGGACAACTGCTTTGTTAACATTTTTTCTCTTTCTAGGTTGCATTTCAGGGAGTAACATTCCTGTTTACTCTTGTTGAAAGCATCTTCTAATTTCTCCAGCTCCATAATTCTTTTGTTGAGTTTGTCCACTTCCCCTTTAAGGCTCTTGCTGTGTGATGCTTCTTTTTCTAACTTTCTATTAAGTTCTCTGCACTGGTCTTCCATTTTTATGAGCTCTTCATCTTTTCCTTCCATCTCCAGCAGTCGTTTACGTAGCTCTTCTACTTCAGTCATAAGCATGGAGTTCCCACACTCTCCCTTATTTATCTTATCCCTTAGGTCTTGCAGTTCTTCTTCTGCTTTTCGTAAAGATTTATTGGTCTCTTCCAGCTCATCGATTTGTCGGCTGAGAGCAGTTAATTTTAACCGGAGCTGACGATTCTGACTGTCTTCATTGGTTAGTTTGGCCATCATTGCTTCTTGGTCTTGGGAGATCTTACTGCTTTGAGCTTGAAGTTCAGCCTCCAGCCTGCTGGCTCTCTGTTCCTCTTCTTGAACTTTTGCTTCAGCAAAAGCCAGCTTCTCATTTGCTTGTTCTGCAGAAGTGGTTAATTCTTGAATTTTTTGACTTTGTTGATTCAACTGCTCAGTGAGTCTTTGCTGTTCATCCACCACCATTAAAGCAAAGGATTTCAGTTTAGTCAATTCTTCTTTCAGTTTAGCTATTTTCTTGTTGCTTTCCTTCTCTTTTTTTTCCTGATATGCTGTTTCTTGTTCAAGAAGCTTTTTCAATCTGTGGGAGGAAATATATATGTATTTTGTAGCCATTTTAATGAGCATTTAAAAACACACTTGAAATACTACATCTCTGCCAGATGTGCATGAACATCCATTTATAGTTGTAACTACAGGCAGACCTCTTCTTGTAGAGGAGAAGTGCCCACAGGTCTTATTTTCTACTCCAAAGTTGTTCTGTAATGGACACTTCAGTATGATCATTTAGACTTAACAGCTTCATTAATTATGCATCTTTGATTACATTTTCACTTTTTGGTAGGTATCAGTGCAACACAGCTTTCTGGTATTCTGCAGTGGAACAACACTGATCTTGGCTGTTGGCCGAGGGTAGATATGTACATGCAGGTTTTGGGGGTGTTTTTTTTGTTTGAGTAGGTGGTTTGGTGTTGTGTTTTGTTTTTAAAATGTGATTATCATAGCGATTGAGAAATGAAACCAGTGCAGCCCTCAAGGGCAGGTATCCTTTACAGCATCATAAACCTCCTAATAACTTTAAGTTACTTATAAACCATCCTGATATCTTATGACGTTTTATGATTAAACCTTATGGATGTTAAAGTATGTGAAGGAAGTCTGCCTAATGTCAATTTCTAAGCAGCACATCAAAGCAAAACTGAACCTTGAGGGTAAGTCAGTCCTCAGTGAAAGTGCAGGCCTTGTGTCATACACACACACAAAAAAACGCAGTCAGCAGATAAACACAAATTCAGGTTGTGCCTTTTGAACTTAAGAAAGCCCAAATGTCTTGCTGCCTGTTAGGCTCAGATTTGGTCTCATTTCCAAAACTTGTAGATACACTTAAGTCCAATCCTGCTTTTCCGTGATTCCTGAAGGTTTTCATAATGGTTTTCCAAAATTAGTTTTACAATTTTGTATCAGTACCATCTTTACAGAGATGCCACATAATTTGTTAGAGACTTGGGCTAAGGTTGTGCATTGTTTATGTAAGATCTTAAGAACCCTCCAAATACCACAAATAATTAGGTTCTTTTGTAGACTTTTCTTTGTGAGAGAGTTGTTTATGGAGTTGGTCTGAGGTATGATTAGGTTTGGCCAGCACATTTGCCTCCTTTCAATTAGATTTTTCCCACAGCCAGCCTCTGTGGGATATTCTGATACTTAAGAAAATCTGAAAAGCCTAGGTTGAAGTAATAAAGTATTAGAATTTGTATTTTTCGCCATTGTTCCTATGTATGGTACGTAATGAGTTGTGTAGATCATGCGAGGGAAATGAGTTGCATATCAGGACTACTTGAACAAAATGACTGCCTATGTACTCATTAGCTGAGATATCATGGTGGGGTTTTTGTTGTTTTTTCTTTTTCTACCTGTGAAATATGATGATGATGACTCTCTAGAAGTTGCTGCTGAAACACAAGATTCTTGTTCCACATTTGTCTCTGGCCACTGTTGTGATGGCCTTGGCCAAGTGGTGAGTCTTTACAGCTTCCCACTGACAAGTTCCTGTTGCAGCCATCCTTCTAGTCAGGAAGAACTTAGATAACGGCCTCCTTTGTGCAGCTCTTTATTAGCTATTGGCTGACTGGAGACATATATTTCTGGGGATTTAATAGGCTGCCTCAGCAAGATCCTCTTTGGCATCATTGTAGTTTTCCTGCACGGAGAGAGGAAGTCCCTGCCATTCTACAACTGTCCATCAGACTTCTCTGATTTAATGGTGATATTGTATAGAAGTCTACGACTATGAAATTTCTTATAACATATTCACCATCCACGCTTTTTATTTTAGCGCAGAAGTTGCACTATATTGAATGTAATGAAATGCTTTGCATGAAAAATTGATGAAATGGGAAGTAGCAATAAACAGAATTTATATCAAAGACTTAAAGCAGCCCCAAATTCTTTACAACAGTCAATTAACACAATGAAGAAAACAGACCTGAAGAAGTATAAGTGGAGAGGGAGAGGTCTGGGAAATAAGCTTGAAGGAACGCTGCTGGTTGACAGAACAAATAAATGGGGAGAAGACTGCACAGTGCTCAAAGGCAGCTTTTTACTGTGTTGTCGGTGTGTAAACTTTCATCCACTTTTCGGTGCTACTTTGAGTTCTTTTTAGTGTAAAAATGTCTCTTCCTTCCCCACCCTTGTCTCTAAATGCTTTAGTAGTGAAGTTCAAGTGATGATTTACCGTTGCCATAGATATAAAACCATAACAGAAGCGTAACTAACAATTTTATTTGGAATGAACTCAGTTTGTATGTGTGCATGAAGTTAAGACATCTTATATTAATACTGTTAAAATAGACTGGGGCTTATTAGCATTTGATTTGTTTTAGCTTGCTATAATTTATTCTTGTAAGGCGAATTTAGCTGAGGTGATTAATACCTAAATTAATCCGTGTTTTACCCAACACTTCCTTCTTAACTGGTTGATATATCTCTGGCCAGATGAAACTGTAAGCTACAGTGGCTGATGCCCCTTCAGTTGCTTTAGAAATAAAACTCTTAAACCAAATAGTAACTAACAATTGTAATTTTCATGGGGATACTGTATAATTGTTTATGATACAAATACCAGAATGTGCATAAATAATACATAAGTTTACAGACATTTGAGTTAATAATCCCAGCAGTCCTTTTAGTGAGCATGAGTGTATGTACAATTGTTTGGGTTTTTTCTGTCATCTTCTCCTCTTTTTTTCTTATATAACTTCATTTCTCAAGCTATCTGGAATGCTTAAGCCTTGCTTCAGCAAAGCACTTGAGGTTCCAGCCCAAACTAAGTGCTTGAGTGAGGTGGTCCAACCCAATCTCTGATCAAATCTGTCTTGCAAGCTGCAGAGGGACTTTTGACAAGGGCATTTAGAGATGGGCCAAGGGGTAATGGCTTTAAACTGAAAGATGGTAGATTCAGATTAGATAGAAGGAAGAAATTTTTTACTGTGAGGGTGGTGAGGCATTGGAACAGATTGCCAGAGAAGCTGTGGATGCCCCATCCCTGGAAGTGCTCAAGGCCAGGCTGGAGGGGGCCCTGAGTGATGTGGTCGAGTGGGAGGTGTCCCTGCCCATGGCACGGAGGTTGGAACTACATAATCTTTAAGATCCTTTCCAACCCAAACCATTCTATGATCCTGTGATTCTATTCTATTATTTGAATGAAAGTGCCTGGATTGCTGATATCTGACCTAGATCATTGTATAACCTGAGAAGGATTTTTGAGAGATTCTCTTTCTTTGATCATGCCAAAAGACTTTAGGGTATTTAAAAATGTTTCCATCATTCAAAACTTAAAATGAAGTTTCAGAATTCAAACAGAAATACAAGCAAATATTTCTAACCCCTGAGAGCTATTTCTTTAAAAAAAAATACTTCTATAAAATCACTCAATTGAAGTGAAATTACAGAGCATAGTGCAGAAGCTGTGAGTTAAAGGATTTTAATGTATTTCCAAAAATAAAAAAGAGATGTTTTAAGCATGTTATATTTTTTTTTATATTGTGTAGTTAAATAAGCTTTTGCACTTGTTTTTTATAACTCTGTGCTTATTTGTCTGTTCCTATACAGAAAGTGCCCTCAGCAGTGCTGAATAGATAATAATTTCTTGGACAGAGTTGAGATTGATATTGTAAGAAGTCAACTAGGAGTTGACTATGAGTTAATATTTGCAGAAGAATTTTTCCTTGGCTGCTGAATTCCTGTTTCATGGTTCAGTAGGTCACAGCAACTGCATGTCTGCACAAAGGAATGGAAGAGGACCTTAAAATGTTTGGGTTTTTTGATGTTGAGGTTTTGTTTTGTTTTGTTTGGGGTTTTTTTAATTCATCACTTCGTTCTTCCTGACTAAGAGTATCCAAAGTATTTGAGAGAGCAATTTTACCAAAAATATGCAAAGGTCAAAAAAAGTTGCCTTAAAAAAATAATAATTAATACAAAGAACAGGCACTCCCCTATCCAATAAAATATTTTCATCGTTTTCATTTCTAGTTGAATTTCATGATAATGTAATTTCATATTAGGCAGAGGTAGGTATATCATTTAAGCAAAAGCTTTCACAGATAATTCCAAGTAGTTGACTTCAGAGGACTACAAGAACCCTCTCTGAATCCAGGCCAGCGAAAACAGGCATTGGAAATTGTTTTTATGAAAATGAATGTTAGGTAGTTAAACAGAGTCAGGGCAGTATCTTATTACTTTTTTTTCAGAGCTTCTGTTATAAATTACTGCTTTATTGTGGCTTACTGTTGTACTTGTTGCCTACTTTTTTATTTCCTTAAAAAAAAAATATTTGTCAGCTCTCCTCTGTTCATTGTAATTGCTTTCCTCAGTATGCATACTATAGCTTCTTGGTGTTAATACCGTGTACTCAATTGTGTTATCTTGTTTTCCAGGGGTTTTTTTTTAAGTGCATATAGCCTTGGCTGCACTACGTTATATTTAGCAACATAGTGACTCTTTGTTCTCTCCATAACACGGGGACTTCCAAAACAGTTCATTGTCTTCTTGGTGTCATGTGATATAATTCTGTCTTTAAGTGGGCTTTTCCGTTGTCATAGGAGACCTGTATTACATCAATGTTGTTTAATTTATGTTTTTACGGGATTCTTGGAGGTCAGCTTTTCCTTTGTTTCAGGGAAATCAAAGAAAGCATGGAAGACTGAGGTTGCCAGACTCTTGTTTTTTAATGTTTTACGTTTGTTCTAGAATGATCATTATTCTTAGAACAATAAGAATAAAAACGATTATTTTCTTTTTTTCTTTAAGCAATTTTGTAATGATAGCTTTAGAAAAGGCTGCATTCTGTAAGGATGCAGGTGAAATAGGTGTTGGTTTGTAAAGCTGTACTTTTATCATTGCTTCCACAAAAGTATTGAGGAGATGTTAATATACACCTTAACAGTATCTTGATTTTTACCAGATCATTCTGCAGAAATGGCTGAGATTTTGACTGTCTGTGACTTTATTTTTTAGATCATAGAGATACATATTTTTATCTAAATTGTGCTCTTTACCCTTCCCTAGGCAACAGACGAAGCTTACTAGAGGTTCTACAGCTTATAACATGAGGCAGACTTGCTTGTAAGGTTTTTGAACATGTGCTTGACTTTCCCCCTGCACAATGCAAATAAAAGCATTAAGCTGAAAGCTTTTAAATGTAGATGAAGTAATGCCTCTTTGTCTGAGGCATTCTTCCCAGTTAGCAATAAGCCATGGCCTGGCCTTTAATAAGAGAAGAAACATGCTTCATCATTTCTGGTAAATCTTGTAAGTTGTTGTAATTTTTGACACCAATGTAGTTAAATATTTGTTTTTGTAAGAAAGCCAGTCTGTGCCTTACAGAGTTTATTGCAACCATATTAGAGTTTGTTAAAATGGGTTTCTGATCCTGGGGTGGCTATTTTTTTTTTTCTCTTTGTCTACAATTCTACTTATTGATTTGTAGTTTTTAAGAATACATATGTTATAGCTACTTTTATGTCTCTCTTAATTGATGCTTCTTTTTTCTCCCTGTCATAAAGAAAGTCAAAAGCCTTTGAAATTACAGTAGCAACAACATACCATGGCTGTTGTGTAATCTGTTGGCTTTACCTGAATCAGTCAGCACTTTCCAACAGAATGTGAACACTTATTTTAAAATGTATTTTCCAGTACATTATTTACATATGTATATTTTAAATCATTCATTGCATACGATGCAAACCTCCACAAAGGGAGTCTCAACTGCAAGAGACTCTGTGTAAGGCAAATTTCCCAATAAGGACATTTATTTTATAAAATTAGGACTTATAGATGGGAGTGTGACTCCTGCTTATTACTCCATAGACTCTACAGACTAATTATTGTTTTATCTGATGCTTAGAATGCTGACTTGCTTTACAAATCTTAATAAAAGTCATATATGATGAATGGTGTTGCCAGTTCTGGTTTAATGGGCAAAATTTCAAACGGATAATCAGCTGTATTTAGCTGTGATGCTGAGTAAACATACACAGTTAATATATTATTTTAAAAACTGATCTCAAGCAGTAATGTTGTTTGTGACCATGATTTCACAACTACTAAGCTGCTGAAAATTCTTCCTGGTGATATAGAGATATTGTCACTCATAAATGTTATGAAATCCTGTGTAAATTTGGTGACAGTAAATGAGAATTTTTGAAGAAATTTATGTTGCTTAATTTAATATTTAAGACTGAATTAACATTCACTTCTAGCTGGAGTAATTTTAATGTAGCACTAAAATTCAGTTTTGTTTTCTCATGAAACCTCAGTTTAAGAAAATAATTTTCCATCTTGAATTATATTCCTTCCATATCTAGATCTTCTTGGAGATCACATATCAAAACCTCAGTCTTGGGTAAAGAGTATTAATGCTTTCTGTGGCAGAAACTATTTGAATGTGCAAGAAAGGTGATAGTTATTAATTCTGCCTGTTCATTTCTAATCTGACAATGATAGCCATCCGCAGTGTCTGAGATTATGATAGGAAGGTGCAGGGTTTTTAGGTGGGAGTGAAGCAGTTGCTATCCTATTAAATTGTTGGCAGGTTTTTGTTTTGTTTTCTTTTTTTTTTTTTTTTTTTTGACTGCATATCCTGAAAAAAAAAATTGTAAATGAGCGCTGACCTGATCAGACCACAGTATTAATGAGCTTTACTTGAAGTTATCTTTAAAAATGCAGAGTCCCATATTACCATGATGCATATTAATTCCACACACCCCCACTCCCTCCCCCCTGCTCCGTCTCTCTCGCCATCTCTCCATACTGCCTGTAAAGTCAGAAATAAAGCAAGTAATTTCAGATGCAGAACCAGAATTTGGAACTCTTCAAATTTACGTCAGCCAGGAAATTATAGTTTTGCAGATGGAAAGCTTTCAGAAGGAAATGGAAAGATGAACCGCAAGAGATGTGGTATAGAGGTCAAAGCAACAAGACTGTAGCAGAACTTCTCAGTTACTAATCCAGGTCCTACTTTTCTCTTTTCTTCATCTGTGACAAGTAAAATTTTGTGCCTGAAATTCAGATTTATTAAAATGGAAAAGCAGTGTTGACTTTCTTTAACAGAGTATTTTGAGAATAAAAATTAACCTAAAGAGGTTTTAATTGTATGGTAACTACGCAAAATAAACCAAGGCAACTACTGCTTTTTATAACTTGTGATTTTTAAATGACAGTGCCATTGAAATGATTACATTTGATAATTTGATATTGCTTGATAACAAGTTAAATTAATGAGAGATCCTGTGCCTTTATGAACCTGAGTTTTATTTTAAATGTATACTTTAAGCATTACTGCTAAAATATTATTGCTTGACCACAGTTATTGAGCTATTCTTAAAATCACTAGGGTTATAAAACACTCAGTACTGCAGAGATACACAGGGACAGGGCAGTGTGTTTTTATTTTGTTTTGGTTTTCCCCTCCCCTCCTTGGGCAGGTGGATGTGTTTGCGTTGTCTGTTTGGAGTGTCCCTACCAGTAATTGTTACCATTGCAGGCTACTGTTGGGATTTAGCCAATGAAAAATTGTAGCAGGAGTTAAGTGAGCTCCTGAAAACTGTCTTTTATAGCCCTGCCTGCCTTCCCTTCATTCCCCTTGGGAAGATTAGGCACAAACAAGGGAGTGCAGCATGCCCAAGTTCTGGAAATTTCTGGTCAGACTGCTACTGGCGCTGATAACCCCAGCCATGTGTGTTTAGTTTGTATGAGGCAAATGCTACTTGGTTATCACTGACATGTTGTGTTTAATGTTGATGGAAGTGTAATAGTTGAAGGGCTGAGGTTTTGTCCTGACTATTTAATCTGCATCCTTCAAGTGACTGAGGAGTTTGCAGAAGTTCTGATTCCCTGAATGAGTCAGTTGCTTCAGCTCCGCTCCGTGTAAGTTTGCAACCTTGAGTCATCTTTTTACACTTTACAGTTTAATGATAATACTTGTTTTAGATTAAGAGAACAATCTGAGTTTAAGTAATTTCAGTAGATAAATCCTGTCTATAATTTGATAGTAGTTTTTTTTATTCTGTATATAGTGTGTAGGCTCAAGGTGGACCTCTTCTGTGGATGCTTTTTTCTAGGATGCAGTTGGGAAAATAGGTGCTTTTCTGCTACCTGGTTCACCTGGGGCAGTGCTAGTGCTGTTGTCTTGACCAGAACTGGGCATAATTGCGCAAGGATCCAATTCATACAAACTTCTTTTAACTTCAATTAGTTAATATTTTTGGTATGACAGAAAATGGCACTCAGCCAACAATAACACATCATGTTACTCAGAGGAGACTGGTTAGTCGTAAATGTCATTTTCCCATAACATTTACAGGAACTAGATGTTCTCTAAAACAATTTTAACACACATTTTATACAGAAATAAATGTCTTGAGGCCACATTTTCATCCATGGGCAGAACAGGCACCATGCCTATCTCTTATGCTGACCGTGGCCTTATTTGTATATTATCGGTCATCAGCAATGGTAAAATTTAGAACTTTCCATGCTGCAATATGCACTTCCTCTGTTGAGTTGAAGGCACCCTCCTCCTTGCTGCCAGTCCTGGATAAGCTGCCCAGGCATACAGCGGCCACTTGCTTTTAGACAAATGGAAGCTGGCTGCAAACTTTAGTTGTGTTTTCCACACGCTCAATGCACATAGTAAGAATTTATGTACCGAAATTATGATTAGAACCACACAGGTTAAACATTGTAAGTTAAATAAAGGTACTTCAGTACTGAATGGGACTGTCTGGGAAGACTACAAGTCTGCCATCATTTGGAGGATTGAGGCTAGCTGAAAACAATTTAGACAAACATTCCTCAGGAATTACGTAGGTGGTGTCACTCCTGTGCAGGAGGATAAAATTCCATAACTTCTTGAGGGTTCTGTTCATATCCATAAAATCTTTATTATATACATACGTCCTAAGACAAAAGTAAGGCTTTTTTCGGATGCGCTTATTTCCAGAAGTAGCTCTGTGTGTGTGTATAATAAACTCTGAGTGTTTGAAGACTGAGCTTGGGTGGCACCCCGTTCCTTTTTTTTGGCAGAAAACATGAACCGTAATTGTTACTGCAAATTTAGCTTGAGATATTTAAATTTTCCTTGATGCAAGATTGCATGAAGCAGTGTAGTTGAGGATTTCCAAATAGGCAAAAGACCTTTTAATCAGGTTTGCTGATACAGTTGCAATTTTTTCTAATAGCCAAGACTGGAAGTAATAAGAGCAGTAGTAATGCTAATGTTAAATAGAGATTTTACTTGGAAGCTGAATATGCATCTCTTTCCTGTAGACCTGATAATGTGAGAGTATCCATTTTCTTCAAGATGGACTTGGCCAGCACTTCATCTTGGAGGACACAGGTGAAAGTGGTTGTAGCAATGCACTGAGATATGGTTAGTTAGCTAAAGATGGCTTTGAAGCTGCCAGTGATGAAGAATGCTGCTAGTTTCCTGTTTTGCAATATGTGACCTTCAGAAACTGTATTAAAAGGGTTTCCAGTGGATTACAAATTGCTTCTGTGTACGCTTCTAGGTATTGAAGCTCTGTAATTCTAGGGACTTTGCTGCCTTTCTTGCTATCTGTCCTGATCCTGCTAAATGTCTTGCTGTACATCTATATCTGAATGTGTTGGGACTTGAAGTGTGGCATGTTTGGAAGCTGCATTTTTCTCTTGTCTCAGTAGGACCTTGGGCCACATTGGCCTGGGAGCACTTGATGAATCATCTAAAGGTGCAAAGTCAATGCATGTTTGTTTAAAGCTTGTTAATCCTTAGCATACGTGCTTTTGTTCAGGATTTAAGTTTACATGATTTCTCCAAACTGATTTTCTTCAGAGGACTAACACATTGTTTTTGACTACAGGATAGGAAGCTACAGTGAAGAGCTAAAGATGATGGTCTGAGAATTTTTTTAATTATTATAGCCGTAACCAAGGTTTACTCAATAGATTTATTAAACATATTTAAATAACAGTTTAAATAGAAAAACAATAATTAAAGTAGCCTTTTCACTTGTGATGAATTGTTTAACTGAAGAACACCTTTTACTCTCAGATCTATTAACTGTGATGTATTGAAGTAAGATTTCCATTCTTCTGCAGGCTTGGTAGTTCAGTGCATTAAAGGTCAAATAACCTGCTTAAGCATAAAAGAAAATGAAATCCTTTACTTGTATGTCCACTCAAAGTGCTGATAATAGTTTGTATTCTAGAATCAGCTTTTTTTGTAGCTACATGTGTAGGATGAAAAAGTGGATTTAACTACTTCTAGCTATTCTGTGACCAGTGGTTTCTGGAACTCTTAAAACTGAGCTGAACAGTCTTTCTAGAGCCAAGAGATACCTACTTTTTCCATCTTTAGTTGTTTTCCAGTTTTCTTTCTCTGCCTTTCAAAAACTGTCACAAAAAAGGACAATCTTTTTTTCTTTAAAGAAAGAGGAGAATCATGTGCATGTATGCTTCCCTTGCCCCTTCATATGAAGACTCTTAGACTCCAAGGGCTTTCTGTTCTTCAAACAACTGCTAATTCAGTTGAGCATTCTCTGCCTCATTATTGTACCCCAGATTGATTTATAACTCAGTATCATTATGTGACTGAAGGGCATTTGGCCACAAGCCCTATTTGATCTATTTCTTTGCCTCTTGGCTGATGGTCTGTGATGTTTAGGTTATATTTTCCTGTTTTCAGATGTCACTCTGAAAATGAAGGAGCTGTAGCATGCTTTCATGTACAGTATGTTTCTGATGTAATATGTTTTAGCTTTTTAACATTACTTTATAACGTAGTTTCAAATGCTGAAAATAAGAAGACACAATTATCTCTAGACAGAACTTGCTAGTTGTTTGGTTAACTGTGCTACCCTAGATATATGAAGGTCATTTACAGGTTATAAAATGTTACCTTGTCAAATTTGCATTCCCCCCACCCAGTTAATCCTGGTTGAAGTAGGAGAATTTTGCTATTTATAAAGATGGCAGTAATCATCTAGAGCTTTGAGCAGAGGATGGGAGCTAAGCAAGAGTAAGCAGATACTTTCCAAAGTGGCTGCACCTTTGTATATCCATGTTAATTTTTTCTTCTCTCCTCCTCTATAGGGGTTAACAAAATAGGTAATCTTGGAGATTCTTGTCAGCTGTTGTCTGCTGCTTTCCTGAAAGGCAATCAATGTGTGCACCTCCTAGCATAGGCTTAGACATTCTCTACTGTTTGGTGTCATCCTCGCGCCACCCTCATAGGCAGTCTGTTCTATCTATGTTGAGTTGTCCTATATTGAAGCTGACTTTGCTTCAGAGGTTTTTTTATCCCCTTGCTCTGCTTACACATATGCAAGCAAATGCACATACTCATTTATATATTAGATAAGTTTTTAGAAACATGTATTTTAGGAGAAGTCTTAAGCCTGTCAAGGTTCAATGGTGGTCTTGTCATTGAAGTCAATTCAGTATTTAATTTAGGAGTTACATGGGCTGCTAATACTATTTTGCAAGTTAAGAAAATGCATCAGCTTTGAACATTAACAAATTGCAATTTTTTTCCACCTTCCTACATCCAAGTTAGTATATTCAGCATTGGATTTCAGATATTTAGGTCAGGGGTTGACTGCCCCAAATGTGGAGCTGTTATACCCCCAGGTTCAAGTGATCAAAATTTTAAAAAGAAATTAGGCTCATATAATTCACTTTCCTCTTCTCTAGGTAGGAATCAGAAACAGAATGGCTGAAAGGTTGAAAACTTGCTTGACTTGGAGGAGCATTTTGAAGTTGAAAACAAGAACAACTGTGGCATTTATTAGGCTGCTTCTGAGAAACCTCTGTGTAGCTAAGTAGAATAGAATCATGTTTGGGAATGTGGTGGGTGACATTAGTTTCAGGCAAGCCAAGGTTGATGGTGATAAAATTTCCAATTTTTTTTTTTTTTTCATAATTTGACTTAATGTCTGAAAGTTATGCAGATTTTACCGGAATATGGATTAAATCAATAAAAAGTTGATGGATTCAGTCAGCTTGTACTTTCTCTGAGATGGTTTTGTCTATGTGCTGAAATCCAATATGTAATTAAACTGTGAGTTTTATGAGTGCATTACTTTCCATTTTTAAACAGCCAATCTTGTATATTTTTTCTTCAAGGTAGTAGCAACACGCTGTTTCATTTCAGTTTTTAAAATTTTTCCTTTCTCCTTTCCTCTCACTGCAGTAGTTGCTATGCAAACACTAGATAAGCTTTGTTTCTCCAATAAAAAAGGACAAAGTGTTAAATCCAATCAGTAATAAATTTGAAAGAAATGGCTTTGAACATTAGGTTTAAGGCAGATTTTTAAGAACTCTGACCTATCATTTATTTTAAATGCAATTGTTTTGTTCCTTCCCAAGCCTTTGGAAGCATATGAAGGACAATGAAATCTGCTTGATGCATTGTTTCATGTCCCTGAAATGAATGCAAGATTAATGTTTTTCTTGTTAGAAGTATTTGGTTTTTTTCCATCCACATTTTCAGACATGTTCACTGGACCTTTGTGTACCCTACCCAAAGTACATCTGTAAAGGTTTGTTGAAGCTTGAGCATGAGCAGTTAGATGGTTGTGGGCTCTGGCTGCTCAGCTTCCACGAGCATGCAGTGTGAAGCGAAATGTCTCATGTTCTGCTTATTTACCTCAGCAGCCACTCTCTGGTGGTCATCCATAGGTCCCCTGCCCGGCTCGAGGCTGAAGTCAAGCAGTTGTGTTACGTCATTGTGATATGCACAATGATCTGTAGCAGTGAGGGTGACTTCTGCAACAGGCAAAAAGTATGTGCATTTATCAGCTCAAATGACCAAGTTGATAGGACTTTGAATTGTGTTGAAATGTTGTCTAGCAAGGTTGCTTTGAACTTTCACCCCTAAGGCTTTCCTTTTGTTATTAAGGGAGAGTTATACAATGATGTTGCTGGGTGTTCACTCGGCTGGCATTCATTTATTGCATGGACATTCAGCTCTTTGCTGTCACCTCAGTTCTGTTGTCTGGTGAGGAGACAGTGCCTAGGGAGGTGTTGTTTTTGTACTGTTTTTAACTGGAGGCTACAGACTGCCACAGAAAATGTTTCTTGAGTTTGTGAACACTTGAGGAAAGTAAGCTCTGAATGCTTGAGTGTGGTCCATTGGTCCGTCAGCCTGAGTGCTGTTCCTGACTTTCCAGAAACGACATGGTGCCCTGGACATGCAATCAAAGTGATTTTTGTCTCGCTGACAGAAAATGCAGCAAACCTCAAGATCAGCATAACATACTGAGAGGTGTTAAGACTCAAAATGTCAATTACTTCACTTAAATCACAAGACTGGGCACTATATTTAGAATTACCCTCTTGGAGCTGAGTTTAGTGAATGGCTGAAGTAACCAAGCTTTCAACCACTTCAACAAACTTGACATAAACCTCAAGGATGCCATGGCAGAATCCATTCAATATGAGAAAAACAAGCCTAAGCAATTAAAAATAATTTATTTTTATTGGTAAGGCATGGTTTCTGAGATTAAATGAACTTGTTGACAGGTGACACCTAAAGTATTAAGGTGAACTATTAATGAGTCAGACCTAAAGTTTTATAGGATAGTTTTTATATGTCTTCCTACATTGTAAACTCCTTAGGATTCTCGGACTTAGATATTTTAATTGCTGCTTTAATGAACTGTATTCAGGTAACACCACACCCAGGATCTGAGAGAAGCTGTTTGCAGGAGAGGTCCAGAGAAGCAGTGGCTGTTCACTTGTCCATGCCAAACTACACCTGGTAAAGCATTTTTCCTGAAGTACCAGCCTTTTAAGAACTGTCACAGAGGGGAAACTTGGTGGAAATAAAACCAAGCTGTTTCGTTTTTGGGGGTTTTTTTGTTTGTTTTTGTTTTTGTTTTTTTTTTTTAATCCCATGGCAATAGCAAATGTGATAATTCATCACAGTATTAGGTAAATAATATGACAGTGCTGTTAGTCTGCAAAAAATCAAGCAATAACTTGACTTTACTAGTACTGATGGAGAAAACAAGTGTAAGTTACAACCCTTGGACTTCTGAATCAAATTTCTAAAAATTCTGCTGTCAGCAGTTACACGACATTTGTCAGTGGAGGGAAGGGAAGTGACGAGAAAGGAACAAAAGGTCAATCCACTTTGATAGGAAGTTGACTTTCGTTTCTGGAGGATATACTTGTTCTTAAAATGCTTTCTCTTTACATTGGATGTTGTAAAAAATTACTATAAAGAGAAATTTAAGTGAAGAGATACAGGTTTTGAAGACTAAATTATGTGATAATTATTTTCCTTTAGTGTCTCCTTTTACTGTTAAGTGATGCAAGCTAACGTTTTAATTGCTTAAAATTAGATATTCTCAATACATATTAAGAAATCTGATAAAACAAAGGAGTGTAATACTGGAGCGGGGGGGAACAACCGTGAGACATTTTAATCATTATACCTCAGTCTAATTATTTTGGACTTTTACCAGTATAAATGAGAGCAAAATTAGTCCTGTAAGTATTAAGTGAAGAATGTTTTCCCTTTTGATCTAGGGGAGACAGACTATGGGAAATAGAGTTCTGGCTTTTGATAGATGTTATGATTTCTACTTGACTGGCAGTATTCACAGTACAGGTGGTACTTTGGATTTTGCTAAAGCAGTAATTAATGATAAATGTTACCCCCCTCCTCTGTTGGAGTTGGAGGAGCTGAAATAATCTCTTACCTATGGGTAGGCTTTTTTCTTTTTCTAGTTACTGCTTTTATCAGATACATATGTTTACTGCATGTGTAGCACTTCTATGAATGTTTTTTCTTCATCATATCATAGTCCTTTGACTTCAGCTTATCCTTTCTACTCGGATACATATTTTGAGGTCTGTTACTTAACTTTGGTTTGTAACGTATCTTTTCATAATGTAGCTAACTTTTCCACTTTATAACTTGACAGTGTATTTATTACATATTAAATCCAGTGGATATAGGATATATGGGAAACCAAGTACTCATTTATCAGTAAAGAGATCTAAAAATTCTCGGACATAGGTTGCAAGTCTGCAGATACATAGAATAGCAAGGAGAAGACATTGTAAGGGGCTTAGTATACTGATCTGGGGTATTGGTTCTCTACTATAAATGCACATTTGTTCTGGTTGCTGGAAGTCTTTTCATTCTATATATACTATACAGTGCCCTTTTCCCTGAATCTATAGCTAGGCAGACTCAAGGCCTCAACAGAGGTGTGAAGTTTGCTTGTTACAAGAAAGATTATCTTGGAAACATGGATGTGACCTTTATCTAAATGCCAAGGTTAATAATACACACATACCTGAATTATCTTTGAAATGAAATGTCTCTCTATATATTTACATTTTTAGAAGCATGTGGAAAATAACTACTCTAATATTTTCTTGTTTAAAGCAAAAAAAAAAAGTAATGAAAATGTTCACATGTGATATTTTGACTCAGCCTCTAAATCCATGTATGCTTGATAGTACAGCAATGCATATGATTTTATCAGTTTTGATTTTTCTTAAAGATATACTTGAATTTTTTTCAGGATTTAAAACATTAAATGTAGTTGGGGGGGAAACCCCCTTTCTGCTGTCCTAACATTTAATGCTGATTTAATTTTGTTTTAAGCAAAATGAAAACATGCAACAAAAACATGTTTTACTTTAAAGAAGAGTTTGAGTTTAAAGGTCTTAAGGAGTCCAACTTTTCTAACATCTTAAATTACACATAAGACTCTGGAGAGCAGTGCTTAGTAGGCTGAATTTGCAAGTAGGACAGCACAATTGACTTAATTGCAGTTGTTCCTATAAACAGGGATTTGACAGGGTTTGGCCCTTAATCAGTGGTGAGGACTGTGTAATTTTGTATACTATGCATATGTGAATTATAAACACACTAAGATCTAATCTTTCAAGGTGCTTAATGTCTCATCAGAACTGTATTCCGCTCTCTGTTTTTTGGAGGTAAGTACTGTTGAGCATCTTGCAGAATAAGCCTCGAAGAGACTAGTGGGTTTTCAGATTTTGAAAGCTTTATCATTCCTTTGACTAGGGTTTAAAGTTTTTTCTTCATCAAAATCTGACAGTTCTGTCCTCTTGTGATTTGACACTTGCACACAAGACACAGAAGAGGGAAGCAGCGTGTAGGAGTTGAAAAGTTTGTTAGTAATTAAACTAGTTACAATTGTTTCTTTCAGACCTAGCATAATCTTATTGCAAAGTAATGTTTGTGGCAATTTATACATCCCCCTGTAAACTGCAGTAAAAGTTGTTCAGAAGTGTAGTAAATGCTGAGAGACATATGTGCATACATGTCTACTAATACATAGCATATGCATATAAATGCAGCATAAAGAGAGGCAGTAGCTCTACCTAATATATTACAATACAGCTGGACTCTTTCCACAGCTTTAAACGCAGTCATGATTTTATCCGACCATTTGGAAAGTGTGTGTAATTCATAACTACCTCATTCTTTAACATTAAATTAATTCCTCATCTCTTGGCTCTGTAGGAATTGTTTAAAATACAGGGTTTTTTTTAACGCTCGAAATAGTCATCCTACTTCCGAGTAACTGGACATCTTTTAGATCTGCTGGTGCTGTTTTGGGGTATTCCATTGTTTCTCAGTCCTCACCCCCCCTTTTATTTTTTTTTTCTTTTTTTTTTTTGAAGTGACTTTTTAAAAAAAAATAAATAAAAGAGAAGTATCTTAGTAGGAAAAAGCAAGAAGCGCCAGTGCTTGCCAGAGGCAGCTCGCTTCCCACCCTCTCGCTTACCTTGCGCTCCTGGACTATAGCAATCCCGGCTCAGCTATGGCTCCATGGGTGCGAAGGCGTTCAGCTGTAAGCATCAGCGAGACGCGAGCATTCCAGCGCTCCCACCAAACAATGAGAGATAGGCGCTTCGCGTGCCCCAAGCCTATGGAGCATTACGTCATTGCCTTGCCATATAAGGCGCTCTGTGTGTGTTGTGCAGGCTCGTCGTGTCTGACTGGTGTGCTTCAGCGATAGCCAGAACTTAGAAAGCTTATTAATGCCTCCTGGCTCCGGCTGACGCGCGGGACTGTGTGAAATATGTCATTTGGTCTCCTAGTTCATGGCCAAGAAGAATGCGCGGAAGGTTTGGGTTAGGGCAGTTCCTTTCTATTGCTGATAATGAAGTCGTTAGAAGTCGTTAGCTGGCTAGTTAGAATGTTTTCCACTTAGTCTTAGAGTTTGAGAAGGGAAAAATTAAATTCAAGGTCATCTCCTTTAATTAGTTGTTCTAAGGGAGCTTTTTCTTTTTTTTTTCCTTACTTTCTCTTTTTTAATATGACAAAAAAATGTGAATGTAGCTGAACTCCTCAGGGAGTGATATGAACTTCGAGCTTTTTTTTTTTCTTCTGTAAAGAGTCGGGGTCCTCAGAGGATAGTATTTTATTTCCTGATGATGTAACTACAAAACAATTCTCTTAAGTGATGATGGGAAGGCCAGATGAAATCTATTTTTTTTTCTCGTCAATGTTTTCCCTACAAAAGCCTTTCCTTTTCATATGTTTGTGTTTCAGCTAACACAATTAAGCAGTCCAACCAACTATTTTTAGTAAGAAGGTCTTGAAGAAATGAGTTGTTTGTTTTTAATATTTAGGAAAGAGGCAGGAAGCCAAAAAGTAGGATTTAGATTGAAGAGCTTAAAACGCGTCTCCTGTATTCCCTGTCCTTCACTGTACACCTTGAATAAACATTGAGAACACAAAGAAGAAATATTTGTAATAGGCACAAAACTAATGGAAATTCCACTACGGGTTAACAGGAGTTAATGAAAGAAACTCCTTTTGTGTTGATGGGTAAATTAGACTATTTTGTCCAGCTATTGAGCTGCACAAAATGCAGCCACAATTAATTTATTTGCAGCATTTGAATTCTGGTCTTCAGATAAACTTTGGTAGAGCTTAAGCTGTCCTACTGCCTGCTTTTTTTGTGTCTTGTCATACTTGAACATAATGCTAACATAAGGCAATTTAGTTATTTGGGGGTGCCGTCTGTAGGTGTGAAGACAAATGGTGATGAAAATGTTTAGTATTTCATTAAGAAGGCAGACGTCTCTTGCTACCTTGCACGTATTTACCCTGAGTGTAGCCTGAAAAAGATACTTATTCTTTAGATGGAAAATTTCACCCAGCCCTTTGCACTGTGACTTACTCAGAAGCATGCTGCTTGCGTCTATGGATGACCCTGTGGAGTCCCTCTTCTAAGTTTCTGAGGAAGTTCATATTTGGGTGCTTGATCAGAAAACTTCCAAATCTATTTAATAGTGCAATACCTGTGTACTGATCCCTCTAAAAAGTTTTGAGAGATAATTAAATGTCTTATTTGAATATACCAATGGGCAGTCCAGGATAATATTTTATTTCCTATTCTAGGGAGATTTAATAGCCAAATTCAACCAAAAACATAACTTGTCCTTTAGCTAAAATCGGACTGTTCAGTTGCTTGGCTAATGTTTTTGAGAACTAACATTTTGTATAGTGTTTCTCAAAACTATTGTGCCAATGTGGATAATATGAATTACATAAAAGTTCATCCAGGTGACCTTCATATGGGGAACATGAACTTGACTTCATCTTCAGCTACAAAATCAAACTTTCTGCTGGGACTGTGTTTAAAAAGACAGGACAACTGCAGGTGTGAAGTACTGTTTTAGAGGAGGCTGTGGAGGATGCGGTATCCTCTTAAGATTTGCAGGAGCGGTCAGGTAAGTAGATCTGTGAAAGGTAGCTAGGAGTTAAATGTGCATGCTTTTTTTTAACACCTATACCTAAGTCTGTGCCAGCTTACAAATCCTTAGAGTGAAAACTACAGTATCTGTATTGTACTTAGTAATTTTTTTCTTTCCTTCCCTTTGCAATTGTTTTTTTTTTCTACATCTTCACCTGCACACCACCTATCTCTCTAGTCTTTCTCTATATGAAAATTGTCTGCTTTTTTTGTCCTCCCAGATGAAAAAGCTGTTGTAGACCATACATAGCTTTGAAGAAGAGGACTTCTAAAAAGCTGGTAATCAAAAATCTATCCTTACAGTCCAGTTCTGGATGGAGTTGCTAGGAACATGGCTCGGATAGTGCTGGTGTTAAGTTTATTGGCAGTCTGGGGGCAGGCTAGAGCAGGGAATAGGGAATGCAAATTCTCTTGTTTATACATCTGTGTTTACATCTGGGGATGGACAAAGTATGAACTTGTAGTTTCTTAATTAATTCTCCTCTGTGATACAAAAGTGCACATCTGTGACCTTCTGCAAAACAGCTTTATCAAAGAGCATCAGCTGAGACTGTAATGACCTGACTTCCTTCTCTTGTATTGTCACAACTTAATAAAGGACAGAGTACAGTAATATTCCAAGCCCTGTTAAGGAACTTTATCATTAAAAATGCCAAATTTTGGATTACTATAACATGAAAAGTTTGTTTTTGTATGAGGCAATGAATAGAGTTGCTGAGAAGCCTTCCTTTACTTCTTTTTTACAGTGTCTTCCAGTATCTGTAGGTGGAATCTTTGCGCTGGTGAACTTCATTGAAGGGAAAAAAAAAAAAAAGCCTTTGGGCAGGCAGATATGCCTGTCTCATTCTCCATTGCTCCTTGAAAATGAATTTGGTTTCCATAGTTACTAGACATAGTTGTTCAGATTTGGTGCATTTGCAAGTATTGTGACAGCAAAAGAAACTGTAGATTTGTAGAAATTAGAAACCAAATGAAAACCTCATTAGATCTCTTGGCGCATTCCCTGACAGTGCGGGGCTGCTCCCTGCAGCCTGCTTGCAGTGGCTTTCCACTAGGCTCTCTGCGTATCGTTTTGTACTGTTATTTGTGTCTCTCAAGGTTTTACTTGAAAAAAAAAAAAAAAAGAGAAGCTGGAGAGCCTGTAGCAGGCAGAGAAAAGATAGGACAAATAAGCTAAAAGACTTGGAGGCTGTTGTTTAGACTTTATCTTAAACTATCTGAATTCCTCCCATTGCTTCCATCCTTAACTACTTCTCTTTCCTTTTTCTTCCCATGACAATTCATAGCAGCAGTTTCAGTGTCCTTAAACCCATAATCTATCTATTGCAGCATTTGACCCTTTCCTTTAGCCATTTCGTATTTAAGATAAATAAAGGAAATTAGAACTTGGGCCTCAGTTCAACAAAGCACTTAAAACATAGTCCCGTGTATTTTTGTTGAAAAAGGAAAGGACTTCAACATAAGCTTGATTTTAATGATATATTGAAATGCTTGGCTGGATCAGGCTCTTGGTCCCATTTACTTCAATGAATGATATTGAAGGAAGATATTGTTGAAGCTCAAGCTTTTGAAATTCTCAGTGGGGTCTAAATCTTTAGGTTACTTTCATTTTCCAAAAATTGACATCTGCAGGAGTACAAATACTGTCAAAGGTTTTGTTAGCATTTTACATTACCTAAAACCATTTGCTTTTTTGGAGATGGTCTGCTTAAGCTTTGCAAATGATGCTGGAGAACTGAAACACATGCAAGATTGACAAGTTGAATTTTAATGACTTGCATAAATGGGATCTGATGTTTAATATTTTAATAACTCATGTAACTTCAAGGATTTTTCTCCTTTGTGTGCTCAGCCTTGTCTCTGATGTGTGGGAGTTTTGACATTAACTCAGTGGAAGAAGGCTCACTCTTTAATTATTTCTTGATCAAAAATTTTTTATCCAGTTTCTCTTTATTATTTCTTCTAGCATTGTGATTGATGCTCTTAGATTTCATCAGTTAATAGTATTTTAGTGTTTTGTATTCTAATGCATTGATTAATAATATTAAAAAGAGAAATATGGAGGCTATTATGGCTAAGTGACCGTCTGAAATGCCCTGAGAACTGATAAATTGTGTGTGCAAGGCAAGGGGGAGAAGCAGGGGAAAGTTCTAAAGATAACATTCTTTAGATTCATGTGTCTTTTACTATGGACCATGGACGAAAAGAGATTCGTATCTTCATTACTGTGTGGTTTTAATTTTTTTGGCAGCAGGAAGAAATATTTTCCCAAGCTCTCCTATTGTTTGCAGATTCCATTATTCTCCCTTTTTTGGCAGATACAAATAAAATTCCTAGCCAAATATTAGGGATAATTAGATCCCTTTTTGTTGGGCGCTGCCTTGAGAAGTTGATGACTGCATCTCTTAACTACTAATGACTTTGCTCCTAAGGAGAACTGGGAAGTGCTCCATATCTGCTTGTGAAATGGTTTCCTCTTGTATATGAGACCAAGATAATTTTTTTTAAAACAACAAAGTTGTTTTTTGTGTGACAGAGCTTAATTTAAGCAAAGATTAATAGAATTTAATTTCCATGCCTTCCCCTACTCTGTATAAACCATATATAGCCAAGTAATCTTTTCTCCATAATGAAATGAGATAACATTCTTTAGTCTGTGAAAACTCTGCACAACAGTGTATTTTAAGAAGCAGTTTGGACTTGGAGGTTGGTTTTGTTTGTGGTGTTCTGCACTGAGATTTTTTTTTTATCCCATCCCCCCTGCCCCTGCAAGTATGCCTGTACAGTTGGGCTATTTCTGGAAGCATGACAGCCATTTCAGTATTAATGCAATAGCACAAGTGAGTTGTAATCATGTGAAGATTGTTGTGGTGAGGTACCTTGAAAGATACTAAGTTCACGTCTGTGACTGTGCTTAGAAGTAGAACAGATTTTAAATGTCTGTCTTCAGTCATTAGACCTCAGAAAAAAATGTGTGACACTATGTAATTAGTTGCCTCCTTTTCTTCTTCTGTTTCCTTTGAAATTCAGTCAAAGCAAGATTCTTCTTGTAGAACTTCAGGTAAATGGTTTGACTCGAAATATTTTGAGCTTCAAATCTGACTCCACATGAATCCCTGTCTCAGGTCTTTTGTATGTGTTAAACTAAGCTGTGAATTCAGTCATTTTGTTCAAAGTGATTAAACCTCTTTCTGAGCAGTTTAATTCTTGTTTGAATAATAAGCACACAGGTTTGATTGAAGTTGACTCAGCTTTTTGCATAGACATGAATTGAACATGGTGTCAATGGAGGATGCTCCTTTCAAAGCTTTGATGCAGATGAGGTGAAGAAGTAGATTAAGTTGTTGTAAGTTCCTTCAGTTCCTCGATATCACTGACCATCTCTTCCCTTCTGTTTTTTCTTTTGCATCTATTGTTTCTTCACTTGTTGCTCGGTGATGCTGTTCCACTAATACCTTGGAGTGCAAAGCCCAGCACATGGGTAGAAAGGATTTGGCATTCAGTGCATTTCTTACCGGTTGCAAGTTTTACAAGAGTCACTTGAGGCCACGGTCTGCTTTGAGAATACAAGCTTGTAAGGCACACGCTTAGGTGAATGCGGACCTGAATGCAGCTTAGGAACTGTAAGAAGGGTTGTTGAAGCCGTTGGTGTTAAACATATAGGAGCACAAAGTTGTCATACTTCTCTTTTTTAGTAGTTAAGTAGAGAGAATTCAGGATCAAAACATATCATGAGTCTTCCATTTCATTGTTATAATTCTCTTGAGTAGGCTTCCTTTGCCTCCTACAGAGTAACCCAGTGAAAATGTAGCTGTTAAACTTTATCTGAAAGGTAGTGAGGCTGTAAAAAAAATGGCTATGGATGCTAAGGAAGGCAGCTTTGCAAGGAGAGAAAATATTTTTTGTTCGGCTGCCTGCAACAGCTGAGTAAAACACACACATGCTTGCGGGGTCTACAGGCCCTTCTTTGGGTCTTTAGATGCTGGCATCTATGTTAGGAAACCTACCTAATAAGAGACTTTTTTTTGCCTCAATAATTGCTCCCCCTCCCCCCTCCTTTGGATTCCTGCTAAAAAATACATTTTAAAAGGCTTTCCTTATTCTCTATAATTTCAGTAGCCGTATACTAGTCCCTGTTTAAAGCACAGTACTTAAAGTTATTGGTGATTTCAATACCTATTCAAGGAATCTGTATTGAAATAATGCAGAGGCAAATGTATCCCATACAGGCCATTTGGGATTGTGGATTCCTAGGGATGTAATGTAACTTGTAAAACTTTTATCCCTTTGGGGTTCAGAATTGCTGAGCTATCTGATAAATTCATAGTTCAGAAATATGACTTAGTTGTGTGGTTCAGTTCTCTGGTCTGGAAAAGTATTTACAGAATGTCTTGATCTCCTAGCATGTAGTCCCATGTCGTTCTTTGTATTAGTATTGCCCACAGCAGGTACTGTTCAAGGAGTCTCTTGGGCTTGGGGAAATGTATTTAGCAGATTCAGACACTCCGTAGCTGCAGAGTCTGCAACAAAAACTTCACAAAAGCCTCGAGTGAAGAAGGGGAATAAATACAAAAGGGTATTAATTTGGCATTTTTACGGCAGCCTGCGTGAGACATGTTAGCATTAAGAACAGCTACCTGAAACTTAGCAATACTAAAGCTGTGTCATTATCTAGGAACACTTCTGTTGATCTCATATCTCTTCATGCTATGTCAACAGGATGGACTATTACTGAGAAAGTCTTTCAGGAGATGAACTAAATGCTTGAATAACCTACAGATTGTTTTGTGCTTGAAAATTGTACTCAAGCACACAGAAGTAGTTTAAAGAAATTCTCTTCCAGCACCTAAAGGAAAGGCAAAAATTCCTTTTTAGTCCCTAAAATCCTATGCCCTTTAAAGATTCAGTCTTCCCTGAATCTTCCTCAGTGCTCTATGATCTGCTTTATTTTGTGGGGGTTTTCTTAGTTGTTGAGTACTTTATTTTTAATCCATTTTGTTCCAGTTACCTATTGTTAGTTGTAAGGATGAAGTTTCTGTTCCTTATAATCTTGTTTCCCCTTGGTAACTTACTTGAAAGTATTCTGATAGAGCATCATTTCTGGCTTCTATTTGCTCTGGCCAATGAACCAAGAAGCTCATAATACAAAGGTTAATATTAATTAGATGAAAGATAGTTACAGTCCATAAAAAGTTGTGTGTATATTAAGTGTATGATCATGATGAGCTGTGTAGAATTGATTCAATGTAGAGATGTATTGGATTCTTTCTTGTAGTGATACAATTTCGTATAAGAGAAATCTGAAGTGAAGTGGCTTCTTTCACTATGAAATCTCTTGGTACATTTCATGATTGTTAATAATTTATCTTATAAACAGGCTGTGTTATTAGTGAAGAAAAAATTCAACAAGCTGATTTCTTGAATGGACTTCTATAATTTCAAATTGTTCTTGCCTATCTTTTTAACAAAGCTGTGTTTTCCTAGCAAGGACAGTAAAACAAAATAACATAGACCTTGGGTACTATTAGGTGACACTACAGAACAAAGATTCAAGCGTGGTAAATATGTTAATCTTTGGGTTGTTCTCCATGTGTGTCCCCCTGTTGTGTGTCATCCACCCACAGTAAATACATAACTAAATATTTGTGCATAACTCTAGCCAGTAGCAAGGGTAGAGGGAGAAAAACAATTCTAGTTACTGTAATAAGGTCTTTGTCATACTACGTGCAGCATTTTTGTGAAAATGACAGCACTTACTATTTGCTTTAATGATTCATAAAGAAGTGTCTCGATTCCATGTATGATAAAAAGAGGCCTAGGACTAGAAGTTGCAAAAGAATAAGTATTTTCAGAATTCCTAAGGTATGCTGTGGTGGTTAAAAGAGACCTAGTTGTGTGTGACCTCTTAGAATTTGATTAAAGTCGGCTTTTCCTACTCTAAGATGTCTGTGTTTTGGGACACGTGAAGTTTATTTCTTCTTTAATGCATTTTTGGTTTACCCTATTTTTCTTGTTTTATTTGTTTTTATTTCAGAATCTCCAAAGTAGATGAGCAAAGGCTATTCTCACATAAACCAAATCTGTCCTCCTTGATATTGCTGCTGATTAAAGAGGAGTATACATGGATGCAACTCTACCAAAATAGGAGGAGTTATTTTGCGAGAAGCCTAAGGTGTGTCCAGAGTGACAGAAGGTTATACAGAGCTTGACAAGAATAAACACTTTATTTGAGGGTTATAAAATGCCTTTGACCTTGGGGCTTGGGAATGTAAGTGGAGCCTTAACTTGTAGCTATCTGTGTGTATCTAAATTAATGCAAGTCATGCCCAAAAGATGTTGCTATGTATAGTTTGCTCAGTGGTCAGTGTGGGGGGTGGTTAAAGTTCTTGGAGCAGTTCTGATGGGAATAGGTATCCCTGGAGCAGAAATACTTCACCTCAGAAGCTTGTGGAAACCCTTATCTTGGTGGCTTTCCTCAGGGAGAGCAGGGTCTGAGTGGGAGGGATTTGTGAATTCTGGAATGCCTCCAGACCTTTTGGGAATTGCTCTGAAAAGTTTGCAGATGCACAAAGGAGTTGTGGATACTTCTGAGTTTTTATGGATGATGGTTCCAAAGGATGTTGATTTCTTCCAGCTAGTTATTCTTTAGAAGTGACTGAGGGCTGTTTGTGATACCTTAGCTTTAAATGCTGTATCAGAATGTATTCCAAATGTATTGACATCACAGAATTTGGGTTGTTTAACCAAGCTTTGACTCATTACTTTCACTTCAGTATTATGGAAAATGCTTTATTAGAGAAGTCTTCTCTATTTTAGATATCTCCCAAAAGCAGGAAAGCTATCCATTTTTGGTTGTGAATTCCTACAGGCTTCAGGAAATAGCATTAGTATCCTAAGTACTACAAAAGGAAGATGGGAAATCGTGTTTTGGATCCTTTTGCAAGTATAATAATGTAATTATTTTCAGAACTGCAGGGGAACAGGTAGAGCAAATCACCCTGTGAAGCTTTGTTTTGTTTTTTTTTTTTTTTAACTACTTCACCAGATATTAACAAGTCTTTTCTCTGATCTTCTTGTGCTATTTTCTGCTCATCTCTGATTTTTAAATGCATCCGGGAGCCAAAAGCAATAAAAGAGGCTAACAGTTGTCAGGTGAGATTCCTCTTTTCCTTTGTCATGTTGAAAGAAGAAAATCCAGAGTGGATTATTGGAAGGTGGAGGGAGGACCATGTAAAGATGCCAATGTCTGATGGACTGACTGAGAAGGAATGATTAAGAGGCATTTTTAGCATTTGTACTGGAATGCAGGGGGGCTTATGATTGCACTTTTGTTCCCTAAGGGAGGTCAATGGGAAAGGGAAGAGGTCCAGAATCAGGAAGTAGTCCACACAGTCTCAAATGCATACTTTTCACTTTGGCATTAATCTGTCTTGCATTTCTGCAGGGAATTATCTTAAGAATCTTTTGTTTCAAGTAGGGCCAATTTATTGCTGTCAGTTGCACAGCATTGAGGATAGTGAAAATGGTCACCTCTTTTGCAACGAAGAAAAATATTCACTTTGTTTTCCAGTAGAGCTTTGGGCTTGATTTGTCTGTCTTAATTCTTCTGACCCTCATGAAGTTTTCTCTCACTCTCTCACTATTCTTAGTAACCTCTTCAGTGACAGTGATTTTACTGAGTTGGTAACAGAATTTTATTGTTGTGTGATTCTTCTGGTGAATATTTGAATGATTTACTTGCAGTAAGCTTTTTTTTTTTTTCTCTTTTAAAAAACACATCTTCATTGACCTGAAATAAGAAAGCTGCTATTTATAAATCCCCATGAGGTGACAGTCCTTTTAAAACTGTGTGTGTGTGTGCGTGGTCTTATGACATTCATAAGCTATTACTGCTTCTACTTTGAACAATGAATGTACTGGGTATGTGTTCACTTGCAACATTTGAATGTAAATCCCAGGTCAAACACCTTCATAATTCTTAAGCTACGAGTGTGTTGATGCAAGTTGATTTTACATATAACTTATCTTATAAGAATTACACTAATCCTGCATATGTTCTTCTGACTGTTGCCTTTTGGGCATATGCATTGCTTAGAGAACATTTTTCACATTCTTATTCAGAAATACAAGTTGGGAGAGGGTTTTTATTCTGTTTTTTGAGAACTTGCGAGCTTCAACAGAAGGTAGGTTGTTTTGGGTGGTTTTTTGTGTGATTAGTTTTGAAGAAAATTGGGATTCTGTTTTTGATATCGGAAAGTTTGTAGGAGCTACAGAGCAAACAAGCCAGAAAGGGAGGGAGAGCTCTCCAGCAATTGAATGGTTGCGACTAAAATGTGCTTGGGCTCTTGAATTGTGTGGCTCACAGTGGGCATGCTCAGATGTTTTGTTATTTCCAAAGTAACATTACATCATCTTATTTGCAAAGTCACTATGCTATAGTTGTCTTTACATCCAAAAGAGCTCTCAAGTGGGGTATCAAATGCACGTATTACATAATCAGAACAAAGTCTTTATTGGTTGATTATACCCTTAGGGTGGGATGCTGAATGGTAGTTGCATATGGAAGACGTAATCTTGCAAAATTAACCATTTCCTAACCATCCTATCAACTATTATGAAGTGAAATAATAAACTGAGGATAGGATTCATTTGGGAAGGATGCAGCCAAAGAAAATAAGGTTTCAAATTGGTTAAGAGTTGTCCTTCTTTCTGGAAATGTACTTGAATGTATTGAAACAAACAAAAAGAACTAGAAGGGTTTTACAGATATGTTTCTAGACTGATTTGTTTAAGTTTCATGTGATGTAATGCCTATTGTTAATGAATTCAAAGGAGGCAGACCAATTTCCACTTGGTCTGTGGTTTCAAGTTGTTGGAAAATGATCCACTTAAAAAAAATTTCTTTCCAGTATTTTTGTTACGGAATATTAAATTTGTCTTTCTGAGCTAATTTAAGCACTTTTTAGAGTTATTCACTTTTTAAGGAGCATATGTACAAAATTATTGGTATGCATCTGGCAATTTTAATCAGCCCAGTTCAGAACTGAGCTGGTTTTCAGTAAGACCTTTTTTTTTTGTGAAAAAAGAGTTTATAGTTCTCAAGCTGTATGAAAGTGATACCAAAGTTTGGTCTTTTATTGATTATTGTGGTATTTTGTGTGATCTCAGTCTATTTTTAATGAACCTGGACTTCATAAACCTCGTCCCAAGTAAAATAAATAAGTAAGTCTCTACTCTGTGGAAAATCAGACCACATTAAAAAAAAAACAAAAAAAACTCAAACATTTAAAAGTCTGAGCTTTATGTTTTGATGATCTACAGATGATTTCCTATGTTTTCTTAACATAGTTTTTATGCATGACTTCAGGGTAAGATTGGACCAAACTTTCAAATTAAAACTCCTAGTCAGCCGTTGGGTATGTGTACCTTTGAGACAGGAAAGTGTTTTTCAGTGACTGACTGAACCCAAGGCTGTGGATTTTGCTCCTCTCTTCCCTCTTGTTCTGCTCCTAGAGTAAATTAGGCACTAGTCTGAGTCGTCTATCAATACTGACTTTACTTTTGAGATGTATTTCCTGAAGAGCGGGAACTTGTTGGCAACTTCTTTGTTAATGTGCCTGTCCCAACGTATCCTCAGAAATAATAAATTTGATTTGGTGTTTTCATAGAATCCCCCAGTTCTTCTCCAGAGCAATTCCAGATGATCAGTACTCCCATAAAATCTTGAAATAAGATATTGATTTTGAAAGTGTTGTCCTCAAAATATTTGTCTTGATCCTTCAAGGAAAAGTTGCACATAAGTGTGTAATACTGAAGATCCTTAAGTGGAAAGGAAGGTATGCACTGCAAAGACTTATTTAAAAGTTCATTGTATTTTTCTCCATTCACAGCAGACGTGTAGTTATTAAACTTTTTTTTGTCTTTCATCCACAGGACAGCTCATGGATGAGTACTCAGTAGGCTTAATTAAGATAGTTAATATTCATTTTTTTTAAATGAAATAAAGTGAGTGCAAGTTCCAACTGTTATCCATTGGATGGGCAATAGTGGGTATTTAGCATCCTAAACCAGCTTGCTTACTTTGACTTAACAGCAGTTCTGTTTAGAAAAGTTCGGAGTGTACGTGTGTGACATTTTCTCCCTGATAGTTAATCGTGTAGGCATCCTTCTGTTTCAGTCTCCTAGTGATGTTTATACCAGTTGTGGACTGTTAATGGATTATTTGTTAGTTGTAGATTATTAGTTAATCTGGAGAGCTAAATATACATTTTACTGATACGTGTTTAATAAAAGAAGATTTCCGACCCACTCCACACCCTGGATTTTGGTAGAAAAACATCAGCCTGTGGGATTTCTTTCTGTTGGCAGTGGAGCTTGCCACACGACTTTCCTGCCTTTTGGCTTCTCTAATTTAAGCCTGAATATTCCTTTTTCTGCAAAAGGACCAAAGAACTTTTACAACCCCTTACTAACAGTAGGTCATCTGAAACTTTCTGGGATGCAATATTTGCTGCTTTACTCTGCTGACTGTTCCTTTTCTTTATATGCTTTTTGAAGAAATTTAAATTGAAAAACAACTTGAAGTGTTGTGGGGCCCTTTTTGTTCGTTTTGGTGATAGAACTAAGTGGTGGAGGATTTCTTCGATTTTTCACTGCCGAATCAGCATAAATATAAGAGTTTGAGCTATGTTCTGCTACGTTTATGTTTCTCAACAAATATGATAATTGCTTATTAACTTCCAGAAAAAGATGAGGTTGGTGTCAGTAAGGGCACTGACAATTTGTAGCACTGAAGAAGAATAAGAGCAACATAACATCATTTCAATTTAGGGCCGCTACTCTGAGAATTAGGGAAAAGTATTGTTCTGCATGAACTGCAGTTGGTTTCATAGGATACCTTGGAAGTAACAAACATAAAAACCTGGGATGACGATTATATTTAAAAACAAGTTTAAAATAACCTAGCATGTCCAGGAAGAGTCACTCAATAACAAAACACAGTGTAAGAGTAAGATGTGTTGGATAGTTTCCATTCTTAGCATGAACCCATGTCTTTAAGTAATTAACAACATCCTTTCAAATTTAGAAATATAACAGGTTTCACGTTGTGCATATTTCTTGGTTTCACTATGCTCCTGATTATTTAAATGGAAGCAAAATGTAACTCTTTGGCCTCTGATTATACAATTTAATTTAACTAATTTTCTGGCATTGACTATATGGTTCCATTTCTTTTTCCCCCTTGAAAATTTCTGTCTGTATCTCCTCACATTAAAAAAAAAAAAAAAAAACAAACAAAAACCACTTCCTACCCCCCTGCATAAAAAAAAAAAAAAAAACACAAGAAAAGGAAAAAAAGATATAGTATTACCACATGGCAGTTTGGATGCTGATAATCAATGCAAGTGTTAGAGATGAAAATAATAAAGGTATTAGTTTGGGGTTTTTTTTAATTAATTTTAGTTTAGTAACACTTTTCACTAAAGAATTTTTTTTTTTTAACTTCTCTTGAAACTATCCAACACATCTACTTTTGCACTGTTTGTCATTGAGTGACTCCTTCTGGAAACTCTTGGTTATTTTTGACTTATTTTTGAAAAAAACATTTCTTGATGGACTAACTTCCTGTTACCCCTTATTTAATGTTAGCAAGGTTGAAAGGCAGCTGCTGGCATCCATTTTAGTGGATAGCTTTTTTTTCTAGTCAGTTATTAGAGTGCTGAAGATACTGCGTCCTCATGGGCTGTTACGCAGCTGGATTTTCAGCGTGTTGGAAGAACCACCCTCAGGGGCATCAAACTAGCCTGCTTTTTGGTTGTTTGTGCATCCTGTTTTTTCCCTCCATTCATCTTTTACTGATTTCCTACCCCACCTTGAAGAATTACGTGCGTGACTTATCTTTTCATGGCCTTCTGTTGAGCAGAAAAAGAAGAGCACATGTAATGCTATAGATGTTTTTTGAGGTCCACTGCTCTGGAACTGTGAAGTGTGCACCCAGGCTGACCCCGGGAAGCAGGAGTTGCAGGGGGAGAGGCTGCAAACCACTGGTAAACTGAGCAGTGAGTTTACAAGAAAAGAATGTTGGATCACCAGTGTTGGTGCTTGGGTAAGCAATTCACAAAAGAATCCTCCATCTGGAAACTGAAAGAAGAAAAAGTTTATTTAAGGTGGCCTTTAAAAAAAAAAAAAGGCTTCTCTGGTACATGGCTGCAGCTATATATTTTGCAGCATGAGTCATGGATGGCTTTATAGTTCTACATCCCCTTGCATAGGAGGAATAAACTTTGGAGAATAGGAAGTTAAGAGAAAACAGAAGTGTGAATAACTGCTAATGGTGCTCTCTCTGGCTCCATTCAGTCTGCCATTTCATCATACATGAAGAGGGTAATTCAGAGATTCCTTTCTTGGCACATAAGTGGCAACATATGTTTGAAACAGTGAGTGGAAACTGTAGGAGAAAAATGACAGGCATATGGCAATAGGAAGGCAAGGGAAAATTTGTTGCCTAACGTTAGCCGCATAATTGGTACACTTAACTTCTTAGGGACTGATTTATTTAAAGACAAAAATGTATGCTCCATTTTATGTATGTAGCCCATATCTTATAGTTTGTTCATAATGTCTGTCCAAAGAGCTCTCTGAGGGAGTGGAAGGTGTTGTGTGAGGTTCAGAGCATCTCTGCCAAGGAATTAGAAGGAAAAATCTGGATGCAAAAACACGAACCTGCCTTCATTCACATTCTCATGTTAAAAGAGGAAAAATTGAAAACCTCTTTTATTTTATATTGCATTTTGTGGATTTTTTTTTTTTTTTACCATGTTAAGTTAGCAAGAATGCTTATGGCTTAATTCAACTTAAGATATACTGCGTAGTGAAAAGAAGAGCTGTCCTGGAAACAGGTGTCATCCAAAATAGTGTTTGCAGTGAGAAGTACATGTTGAGGTAACCTGTGAACTTTAGTCACGGGAGCATTTCTACCCTGTGCACACGTGTGTGGACAATTGTAAGCAAAATGCAGTCTCTCAAACTGTATGTGATGTGGAGAAAACATGGGTAGCTCTTTCTGTTTCCTCAGCTAATTTTGTGCCTTGAGTTAAATAATCAATTTAAAGTGAGAGTGTTGTTGGGAAGGTCAAAATCAAACCTAGTCCTGTAGGGCTTCTGTGGACATGAAAATATGTGTTGAGGAACTTACTTTGGCCTGCAGTTGAAAACTTTTCAATCCAGAGAATATGTTCTCAAAAAATGCTTAGGAGGAAAGCAGCTGTTTCTTTCTATTGAAAAAATGTTTGATCAAAACCTGGGAGTATGTCTGCCACCACATTTGCCTTCAGAAGTATGGCCTCTTCTCTGAGGGCCCTTGGAGAACTGTAACTCAGCAACTGCTGGGTCATGTTATGGCCATCCTTCCATGGAAAAGGAAAATTGACTAAATGGTTTTAATTTTCTTCACTCTTTTCTCTGACCTCTTCTGACTCTGGGATTTCATGGTCTAGTGATTTAATTTTGAGATTGTTAAGTCCTATGTGAGATTATAAAGAAATACTCATTTATAAGCTAGTTGCATTATGCCAGCAATTGTAGCTTATTTGGGGGAGAAAGATGGATAGTTTACTAGTCTTACTTAAATTGGGAAAGGATGCGGTCTTAAACTTCTAAAAATAGGTTAAAAGCAAGATCTAGCTTGTTTGGGTTTTGTTTTTTTTTTTTTTAAAAAAAAAACACCTCCATAATTAGTACTCTGTGTTAACAAGTAACACCCTGAAAACTTGAGAAATCTGAGCTAGTTTCTTTGTCAGAGTAAAGGATGTCCCAAATACTGTTAGAAAAAAGGAATGAAAACAAATGTTTTGAAAGGAAACCTATTTATGTAATTTTATTTGTCACTCATGCTAGCAAAAAGCCAGGAAAATGCATCTGGAGTTTGTAGAAGTCTGTGGAGTTGATATGGGGTTTGCTGTTGTTTGGTTTTGTTTTTTGGTTTTGTTTTTTGTTTTGTTTTGTTTGTTTGTTTTTTGTTTGTTTTTTTTTTCCCCTCCCTTTTTATAAATATGTGGGAGGAGCAACCTGGGTTTTTTTCCCTTTTTGCTTTTAAACAACAAAAATTAATAATGTACTACTTGTTTTGGAGGAAAGAGGAGACATTTTTAAAGGTGTTTCAGGAAAATAATTACATATACTGTATTTGGTAACTTTTGTATGTCGTCTTTTACTTAAATATAAATGCATTCAGTTGTCCTGTAATATGGGTTCTGGTTGGTTGTTTTTTGTTTCAGTAAGTTGACTTTGGGAATCACTTCCATGCGTGCAGAATCCTGTAACTAATTATGCGTGGACTAAAGTGATGCAGGTCAGAAGGGACAAGGACTTCTATCCTTGTTGTGAAGCCCTGCCTCCTAATTATGAATCAGCTTTGTAGAGTGTATTTAAAGATGTTTGGTCCTTCTACTGTTCTGTTTTAGTCTCAGTTTCTGACTGAGTAACTGCTAAGGAGCTAGCTATGTTTTGTATCATAAACCCTTCAGCCAATTTGAGTTTTTCCTTGAATTGGATATCACACCAGCATAAAATGCTGTGAGGACTCCTCCTGTTTGAGGTAGAGCTTTTTGCCTCAGTGTTTTGGTTAAAACATAACAACTAATATCTCCTGTCAGGTGGCAGAAGAGAGTCAATACATGGCTCAGGTCATTGTATTCCACCACCATGAAACCGTAGTCACAGGATACGACATATCCTTCTCTAGATCAGCTAAGCTGCAGGAAGTTGTTCTTACCAGGAGACTTGGCAATTAGTTGCCATATAAACAATTGCTCTTTTTTTTTATGAGCTGTTGGCTACTTTAAAACACATCTTTAGAGCTTTGAAAAAAGCTTCGTACAGATGTGTAGCTCTGACTTCTGAAAACATGCCCAATTTTTGCCTACTTTGTGGAGAATTCAGATAATCTGTTGACGTATCAGTGGAGTGATCCTCATGTGATGTTTGTGAATACATAATTTTTGAGAAAAATTTGGCCAAGTGTGCTCCTTAGAACTAATTCAGGAGGTGGTTTGGGTATTTGTTGCAAGAGTTGAATGGAGAGGGGCGAAGGAGCTGGTTGTTTTCCATGCTCTGAATTAAGATCCATCTGATGCTCCATTTTCAGCAGACTGCTTTATTTATAGACTCAACTGGTGATACAATACAAAATTAGTATCTTCCCATATTTAATTTGTATTTGTCTGATTTGCCATAAAAGCATTGGGAGAAGCCACCTTCAATCCTGGTCTACATGGATTTATCAGCATTAGAATTGTGGGGCATTAATGAGAAGTGTAGCTGCCTGCTTCGCTTACAGACCTGCTGATCTGAAATCCCATTAAATTTGCCAGCCAGAATTTGAAATGGAGCAATCTCATCATGCATTTCTCCCTACCTTCCTTAACGAAACCTTGTTCTTGATTCATTTGATGTATCTTTCTACAGGACACAGGACAGTGTCTGATGATCTAACATATTCCAAGGATGACCAGCAACAATTTAGCTGGTTCTAAAAACAGTAGCATGATTAGTAAGTTCTGACCTGCCTGTTTTGTGTCATACCTGTGCTGTTACACAGCAGTGGGTATGAGCTGTTTTGAGGAGAGTCATAAATTGACTTGATTTTGGAAATCACAGTTGTGTTTGGGTTCAGCGTGTCTTTTCTAATGCTGAGAAGATGGGATGTTCTCTCAGCTGAGACTTCTAACAGGGATAGATTTGAGCTTCTTAAAAATTTTAACTTCTTTAAATCCTATTGTTCAGTGTCATTCGAGTTTTTGTTTTTTCAGGATTTAATACAGGCTGTGTTTGTTTGCTCTACTGAGATGAGTTTTTTCTTTGGGTCTTGGGGATACAGTTTCCTTGTTTACTTCCCCATCCTGGCCAGATTGCTGCTGCTGTTGTAGATTCTTTTCTATGTTGAAATTTTGCATGGAGATGATTAAGAATTGCAAATGGTAGAGCTCTCTGGATAAACTAGAGGCAACAAAAGTAATGCTTTGGAGGCTTTATTGCAAATGGTAATTTGAAGTTTGTAAATATTCTAAGAGGAGGATGCAACATGATTAGAGTAGAGATGCTATGTAAATATTAGCTTTTTAAAGTCTAGAATGTCTTCTGATGCTATTTTATACCATTTCCTTTTAAGCAGATTGTTTACATGTTTTTAAAAGATGTAAACTCCTAGTATGTTAGCTAATCAGTGTGGAAAAACTAAAGTATATAAAAATAGCTTGCATGTAGACTAATGATTTAAATATTCCAACCATGTAAATAGATGACAGTAACGGAAACCTAAACTCACCTCTAGCGATTACGGTCACCAGGTCAGGAATTTTATATTTATGCTTGATTCCTCCCCTCACCCCTCCCCAGGAATAGGCATTGCAAACTCCTTTCCCTTTGCTTCCTCCCCATTCCAGGAATCCAAAACATCCTAAATTCATTTTTTTCACATTTGTTTATGTGTTTTTAGGGCACCACCAACACCCATTGCCATTTCATAATGACTTGGTGGTAGAGAACAAAAAGGTAGCCTAAACTAAGTTTAGTAAAATTCACTTTAGTATTTCCTAGTATTTCTTTTGCTAATTGCAGATAGAGATTTCCTGGCCTTTTCAGAATGTAGCTGAAGAAAATGAAAAAGGAGATGTGAAATGTATTTTTGTTTTTAAGATAGAAATGCAACACATTGCTATGTGTAACTCATTTTATAGAGGCTGCAGCTTTTATTTTATTTGTTGTGCTTGCAGTAGGAACTCCTGTTCATCAAACAGCCAAAGTGTAAAACATGGCACAGTTTGAAACCTTTACTTGCTTCAGTAACCTACAGTAGTTCAAAATGTCCCAGCACAAAAAAAAAAAAGACAGTGGTGGGAAGCGTAGTGTGACCTTTTCTACATGTAATCCTTTTTGGTTTTTGTTGAGACTGCCAAATAGAAGACAATTTGTAAGCATAAAGCTTAGCCAAATCTAACCTTGTTTGATGGGAAAAGAAGAAAAATGGCAAAAACATATAACAGATTCCTAAATGATATTTTTTTTTAATAAGAAATGACAGGTCAAACTTTCTTGTATTCTTTATGAGAGGGATAAGCAGTGTATGGTGCAGGTACCAAAGCTGGTGTTGGAATGAATGCATTCTGGAGCGGTGTGCGGCAGCACCAGGGAGTCCTCCTTGCCTCCTGACTCTCACAGCTTCAGTTGTTTCTTTCCTCCCAGGCAATGTATTGCCAGTACAGTTGATAAAAACAACAGATAACCTAGAAGTTTGCAGGATATGTATTTCATACAGCACAGTCTATAAGGAACCCTGTGCCAGACCTCATCCCAAGTTCATGCATTTAAGGATAACTTGAGGCTTTTGGTTGATAAATATCTCTTCCCAATTGATTTCTCCAAAACCTCATTTGAGATCAGGAGAGTCAGTCTGTGGCCATTAGGGTTGGGCATGGCCTGCCAGAACACTTCACCAGGCCTTTTTTCTTCTACTATCATTCCTTAAGGCAAGGAGTCCTGTGTGGGCTTTATGAATTACCCAGCTGGCCAGTAGCCCCTCCTCTGCTGTCCTCCTCTGTGAAATGAATGTGTGTATCAGGTTGGAGGGCGTGTGTGTTACAGGGAACACCAGCATTTTGGTCATGCAATGCAGTCACACAACATTTTGTGTGATGTTAGCGAGAGACACTGGGGTTTGAACCTTAAACAGCCTCATAGCAGATTTTGTTGGCCTGCCCTGAGAGAAAGGCTAGGCACTTTTGCTCCAATTTAGTCGAATGGTTTCTTCTGTTGTTCTGTTTTTAGTTTGTTTTTTTTTTTCTTTCTCCTTAAGGCTTCCTGACTCCTTTTCACAACCTGCTTTCTCCTACATATGGTTCAAAGGCACTTAGAGGTTTGTTTTTTGGTTTTTGGTTTTTTTTTTAGAAGAAGTTGTTGGATACCTAGGAAGTACCTTTCATCATGCATTAGCAAATATCCTAATTGGGTTCAGTACTCTTCACAGTTTGCTGATATGATGCTATCAGTAACACATAAGCTGGCCACATGAAAGTGTATGTGTGTGAGTACGTGTATATATACACATACAGTCTCCCTTTAGTCCTGATGCAGACTTCTAGCTAAGATCCTAACTTTGGTAAGGCACGAAGTAAAACTCTCCTTTGCAAGAGACAGAGGATACTGAGAATGTCTGTGAAAAGGCTGGCTAGAGGCTACAGGGTAGCTTTGATGGCTCAGACTCGTATTCCAGACCATCAACAGAAGTTGTAGGTGGAGGCCATGAGGCCTGTCATGGGCTCTGTTGAGCTGGCAGTGGAGATATGGGTAGAGCTGCAGCTGAGCAGATGCTGTTTCAAAGAATTGGATGTTCTGTGTGTGACACATGTGCATACACCTTTAGAGTGGGACAAGCATGAATGGCATGTCTTAAAGGATGAGGACAGCTGTTGAGTAAGAAAGCATGCCTTCTGGCGAACGCTCCAGCTTCTGCACCTTTCCTCTGCACAACTGATGAAATGCTGTATTTTGAGGAGCATCAGTATTGTCTGCTGCTTAGAGCATGTGTGGTGCCTTGAATTTCTTCAGGTGCACAATTAAAGAAACAATATTCAGTGAACAGCCACAGTATATTTTGAAAGGCATTTATATGAAATGATGCAACCTCCCTTTTTGTCCTAAATACAATTTAAAACTAATGATATGTGTTGAAATCAGAGCCTACATACTGCTATGTTAGGACACTTATTCTAGCATATCGGGACTCTTGACCATGACTGACACGGGATGCCTAACAAAAGGGTAGCAGCCAAATTATATGGCAGGCAGGGCCAGAATAATTTGCTCTATCATAATGTCTCATTTTGTTTTCTAAGAAGAGATACATTTAATCACAAAATAATATTTTTCCCTTCTTTTTCATGCTTTCTGCTGAATCCTCTGAAACAAATGTTAACAATTTCAATGTCTTTGTTTTGCATCTAAGGGTCAGCAGAATTTCCTGAATTCTTGGGCTCAGAAATTTCTAGTAAAAGTGAGTGTCATAACCTGATTATCAATGAAAGAAACACAAACTTTTAAAATATAGTTTTAGTTTTGGACTTACCATATTTTTATGTTAATAGAGGCTCTCTTTCTCTATAATGTGAGATAAACTAAAGAACAGGTCCCTTCCAACACTAATCATTCTATGATTCTAACAGTTCCTGAACAGCCTTCACTCACCATTCCTGATGCATTGTGTATGATGCGTTTGATTGTCTCTTAATATATAAAACAAGAAATCATGCAGAGAAAGTAGATGAAAGAGTGAATGTATAAATGTGCATAGAAAATGTACAGACTATGAATACTTCATTTCAAAGATGGAATGCAATAAAGAACATCAAATGTGCAAAAGTGTGTAATAAAAGGTATCTCAATATACATAGGTGCAAAAATATGAGCATGATTATATGCATATGTATGTATATATATGGACCTATGTTCATCTAATGCATTAAATGTCAGATTCCCAAAAATGTGGTGATAAGAGAGGACCATGTCAGCTCATGTCAAGGCAATGTGCTTTAGTAATTTCTCCATCTTTGGAGAGCTTATTAAACACTAAACAAAATGTCTCGGAATGTAACTGAGTGTTTTATATTATTCACTTTTGTTTGGCTCTCAACCAGCTTCTCACTGCAGAGGGCTATGGCAAACAAAACCTGTAATTTACACTGACAATGAGAATACACAGTTTATTCTGCTAGCTTCTCAACTCAGAGTTTTTATAAAGTAAACATTCAAACAAAGCTCAAGTTCTTAATATAAACACGTTTTGTAACCCTAAACTTGGCCAAACAGTTAGAAATCAAAGAGCAATTGTGTTTTTTTCCCATTCCTATGAAAAGGTCATTCTACATTTTTCCTTTGCTGATAAATAAGGATATCCCAACTTGAATAATGAGAATACAGCAGTAATCTAACAACTTTTCTTTTTCTTTCTCACATTTCTTTCTTTTTTTTTTTTTTTTAACCATGTGGGCTTAGCACCAATTTCCTAACCGTTTTATCTTTGATTGCTAAGTGTATCCGTCTGAGAATTGACACAACTTCCATCATATGTTGCGTATCTACTCATCATGTTCCACTTGCTCCAAACTCAGAGTGCAGAATGGAAGTTAGTGGGCTTCTATAAAATCTGTAATTTCCAGATATTTCTGGGATTTTGCTGTTTGGGTGGTTTTGGGGTGGTGTTTTGGTTTTTTTCCATTTGCTGCATTAATCTTCTTGCAAAAGGGTGTTTGGTCCTCCTTAAGAAGTGAAATATGAAGTCTGATTGTGTAAATGGAAGTAGAATGGTAAGAAATCTGAATGGGTGGATGCAGTAGTTGTGAAGTGGTTAAGCTGGGTCAGAGTCAGTGGTCAGTACCAGCACAAGAGGGAGAGGTACAAGAAACTGTGCTGCAAATGATTGTGTTATAAATGTAGTAAACAGCCCAGTAAAGATTTGTCTTTCAAATTGCCTATTTGAAGAGAGATTACAGAAGGGAGTAGTGACTCTAGCTGAATTATCTACAAGTTACCACTTTTGGAGTGGCATTTTAGTTCATGTGAAGGCACCTAAATTCAGTCAGTTGAGGGGTTGAGTGTACATGTCATGAGTACATTTCTGTGGACGGTGTTGGGAGCTTAAGTGGCTGCCTCACCACAGAGGCATCTGAACAAAGTCACTTACTTTAGATGCCTTCATCTCTAAGTTGAGTCATGCCTTTGGTGTCAAACATGGAACAAAGTTTACATTTTGTTTCTGAACATACTTCACAACTACAGTCAAAAGCAGAGGGGGAAAAATGAGCACTAGGGCGGCAAAATTTGCTCCATGTTAAGTAAGCTTACTAACAGGTGAGGTAATAGACCTACTGTAAGATAGTCTGGATACCTTGTATAAGAAAGGAGAAGCAGAAACGTTATCTGAAGAGGAAGTGAAGGTTACGATTCTTTTGGGGCTACAACCAAAAGTAAGTGTTTTTGCCATAATGACTGCAAAAATAAGTACCCTTTGTAAACCTGATGGCAAGAAACAAAAAGGAAAAGAAATTGAATTATTTTAATACTAACGACTAAAGTACCGAAGGACAGATGGATCAAACAGAATAAACTTATTTAAAAAAAAAACAAAAAACAAACAAAACCAATGCACAGTGCTTTCATAGGAATCTGGTTAGTGTATACTTCATGAATTGTGGTACATAGTTACATACTCTTTACGTTATGTACTTGTCCTGAATGCAATGACAGTGAGTAAGACCAGTATTGGTTTACGCTGTTCTGTCATCGTTCCATTTTATGCTTGAGGAAAGTGAGGTGTTAGTGTTAAATAAGGAAGTATAATGACTTCTTCAGTGTTATACTGCAAATCATCAGCTTTTCCCTTTTCTGCTGAAATTATAACAGCTGAACAAACACGATAACATGAGAAGAAGTTTCTTAAAGAATTAAGGTAGAGGTCTGGATGCTGTGAGAAAGTGAAAGGGTGTTCAAGTGGTTCAGGATGCTTTTTTTTTCTGCATTCATAATCTCAGTGTCGTCTTGTATTGGAATCCAAGTACTCCTGTGTCCTATTTCTTGAAGATATTTCAGTGTCTTAAACATTCATCATATACATTTTACCTTATCGTATTTTTTGTGTGTGTGTATGTGGATTCAACTGAAGAGGACTTATGATATGTTCTCTTCATCTTTTTTTGAGATAAATGTGGTTGAAGATATCTTTAGTATTTTTCTTTTAGAAAGAAACAGCCTCTCCCACCCTTCTTGGAGGCAGGAGAGCTCTGCTTTATTTGGAGTAATTTTTAAAAG
Source organism: Chlamydotis macqueenii (assembly GCF_036417535.1). Lineage (NCBI taxonomy): Eukaryota > Metazoa > Chordata > Aves > Otidiformes > Otididae > Chlamydotis > Chlamydotis macqueenii. The sequence goes on along the minus strand of NC_141556.1, from coordinate 93,990,758 downwards.
CCTAACTGTTCCAGTGAGCTCAGCATTTTCATTCTGCTACCTGTTACTCTTATGAACTGCTCCATGCCTGAAAGCATTGCAAAGTCTGGCTGCAGTTCTCTAAAAGGGTGAAGGCTGCATGCCTAGGCTCTTTTGAAACTATGACCCCACATGCTAGTACTTATTTATTGAAAATTTGACTGAATATTTCATTATAGGTATTTTCAGGAGACTTATGCAGGATTCCTATAATCTCATTCTTTGATTTTCAGAAAGAAAAGAAGGAAAGAGTGAAGGTTGTGATGTTCTACAGCTATGTGGAATATTCAGCTTTTGCAATAGCAAATCAAGATTCTGATTTTACTTCTTAATTTGAGTGCAGTAAGGATAGGCAGCTGTTTGCATAAGGTTTGTAAAACCAGCATTACTTGCTTTGGAAAAAAAAAAAGCTGTTTGTATAGTGAAACAAAAAGAATTATGGAAGTTTGTTTTATGGCTGGATTTTTTTAGTGTCAAATAATGTGCAAGCTCCTAGGCTTTCTCCCCTGTTAGGATGAACACAAAGTTTTTCTGCAATGTACTTTTACTGGGGTCAAACTGTACTCTTGCTTAATATCCTGGAGAGCAAAAGATATCCATTTTCAAGAACCCTGTAGGCATTTCATAATTTAGAGGTCTTCACTTCTTTCTTGTGTTTCATTTGAAATTAGCTGAGGGATGAGAAAATGGGATGATGATGGATAGGCACACAGCCATAAGAAACTAAATTAAAAATTGGCCTTTGCAAGCATCTGTTTCAAACAATTGTAAGTAACTAGTCAGACCCTTGACTTTTGTTTTATGCACGTCAAAGTGCATGAAAAACATACTTCTGTTGGGAAAGGGGTAAATGAACTGCTGTGAGCTCAGTTAGTCTTGCTTCTTTACAGATACCAGGATTAACAGGAGGATAGAAGGGCAAAGCATTACTCAGTTTAAGGACAGATGGGGAAGGAGAACGGACTTGGCACGATTCTGCTTTCCTCTCAGCTAGCTAGAGTATTTTGTGTTTGCCTGGTATTTATCAGTTCTCTTCCCTTTACTATAGTGTCATCTTCTTAGTTGGTGAATCAGACAAATTGGTCTTGAGTTCTGCTTGAGTTATTCCTAGAACCTCTTGCTAAAAACTAGTGCTGCCTCCCATTTCTCTGTTTTTTTGTTTTTTTTTTAAGGGAGGAATTACCCATCAGCTACCAGTTCATCAGTTTCTCATGCAAGTTCTTGTAGAACACTTCAGTACCATTTAGTCCTGTTAAGGTGCTAGTAAGCTTGTTGCTTTGTGTTGTACAAATTTGATCTAAAGCTTTTTTCTATTATCAGTTTAACTTCAGGTGGCTTCACAGACTTTATCCATCAGGAGAGTCTAATGTGAAAACCTCCTTGACTTCCCACCCACTGGAATACAGTGCTGTCATTTAGGGAAAGATACAAATTAAAAAGAATTAAGGTTGTGTCAAATGAACTAAATTCATTTTATGCCTCTGTTCAAGGGAATAGCATGTCCAGAGCAATTCCATGTTCTCCACTTGGAGCAGGATGCAGACATCCCACTTTCGATGGATGGATTTTAAGATAGCAGTATTTCTATTTCTTGTATGTTATCTTTATTTGCACATATTTTTCTCTTTTAAGATGTCTTTATATTTAATTTATTTTAATCTGTTGTTGAACTGCTTAGTTGGCTTTGGGGAGAGTATATTAGTTACTTTTGATTTGCTGATATGCATTTACACAGAATCTGCTTTCTCAGTATTGTTAAATTGTTTCTGTTGTGCCTTCAAAGGATTTACTCTTTTAGATGTTCTGCTTAATTAGTTTCCATTGGTGTTATGTGTTTATCTCACTTAAAGGTAGATAAGATAGTTGGGTTTTGTTTTCTTCTCTCTTACCTCAAAGAGGTTGAATTTGAGAAGTTATTCATCTCTGGACAGAAAAAAATAACATGGCCCTACTATAGAAATTTATTATTAGATGCTTTACAAAAAGTTTGAGTATTGAAATAGCTATTTTATATTCTATATTGTTGTACTCAAGTGTGGCATTTATCCAGCATGCAAAAATAACTGCAGATTTCCCCTTATTTCTGCTTTTTCTACCTCTCATCACTGTGTGGTGTACGTGTCATTATTTTGGATTGATGATCAGTAGTCTAGCATTTGTATCATTCTCTCTTTATATATGAGCTTAAACTCATAGAAAGTGTGAATATGCTTTTACAGAGTTAAATACATTTCTCTTATTTCACTCTGTCCATTTTTCTGCTTTCCCTTTTTTGTTACAGCTGTACCGTTCCTACATCAGCATAACTAGTTCTCTCATTCTGATTTAAGTACTTTATCAATATTATAATCATATTCCTCTGAATGTTTTCTTCTCACACACTTTAAGAAGCACATTCTATCCATGTCCACATTTAACATTACACAGTCTAGTTTTTATTTTGGATTCTTGGACTTGCATTTGTGTAGGAGCCCTTGCACCCTTGTTCTTTGTCTGTCTGTTTTTTGGTGGTTTTTTTTTTGTTTTTTTTTGTTTTTGTTTTTTTTTTTAAAAAGAACAACAAAACAACAAACTTCTTGGTTGAAATGCTATTTGGTTAGACAGAGCTTTGCTATTTCCTGTCAACTTCATAAACTACTTTAATACTTTATTTCCAAGAATACAGGGTTTTAATGATTGCATCCCTAATTGATGTGTCATCCTGAACTGTGCATGCCTTTGCACCTGCCAACTTTCTGCTCTTCATCTTCAGTCTTCATCTCCATTTTAAACTTAAATGCCAGCAGCCTATTTTTTTTTTTTTTATTTTAGGTAGAGTTTGTGCATACTATTCAAAAAAATCCTTATACTGTCAAATAAACTGAATTCTTTCTTCCTGCATCATTTTCTCAGCTACTTACAGAACTGCTACTTTATCACCCAAATTTGTGCTTTGGTGTTAGGACCATTTCAAAGATGTAGCCGTGGAGACAGTCTTGTAGTCAGGTGGCTAAAAAGCTTATTTTATCTTCAAGCACTTTACAAATTCATTTATATGTTGTTATTTTTATCATAAAAGGCTCCTTCTCAATTTTCTCCAAGAAATGCTCTGGATGCCTCCTGGGTATCATAAAACCAACTATCATTGCATTTAGTAATCACAATAGAATCATAGAATCATAGAATGGTTAGGGTTGGAAGGGACCTTCAAAGGTCATCTAGTCCAACCCCCCTGCAAGGAGCAGGGACATCCCTGACTAGGTCAGGTTGCTCAGAGCCTCATCCAGCCTGGCCTTGAACGCTTCCAGAGATGGGGCCTCCACCACCTTTCTGGGCAACCTGTTCCAGTGTTCTGTAACCAGCATCGTAAAAAATTTTTCCTAATTTCTAATCTAAATCTACCCCCCTCTATTTTAAAACCATTACCTCGCGTCCTATCGCAACAGGCCGTACTAACAGCCTATCCCCATCTTTCTTGTAGGCCCCCTTAAGGTACTGGAAGACTGCTGTCAGGTCTCCCCGGAGCCTCCTCTTCTGCAGGCTGAACAGCCCCAACTCTCTCAGCCTGTCCTCATAAGAGAGGTGCTCCAGCCCTTTTATCATCTTTGTAGCCCTCCTCTGGACCTTCTCCAACTGGTCCATGTCCTTCTTGTGTTGGGGGCTCCAGAACTGGACACAGTACTCCAGGTGGGGTCTCACCAGGGCAGAGTAGAGGGGGAGAATCACCTCCCTCCACCTGCTGGCCACGCTTCTTTTGATGCAGCCCAGGATGCGGTTGGCCTTCTGGGCCGCAAGGGCGCATTGCCTGCTCATGTTGAGCTTCTCATCCACCAGCACTCCCAAGTCCTTCTCCTCAGGGCTGCTCTCAATCCATTCCCCGCCCAGCCTGTATTTGTGCCTGGGATTGCCATGACCCATGTGCAGGACCTTGCACTTGGCCTGGTTGAACTTCATGAGGTTGGCACGGGCCCACCTCTCCAGCCTGTCAAGGTCCCTCTGGATGGCATCCCTCCCTTCCAGTGTGTCGACGGCACCACACAACTTGGTGTCGTCGGCAAACTTGCTGAGGGTGCACTCTATCCCACTGTCCATGTCGCCGACAAAGATGTTGAATAGGGCCGGGCCCAGCACAGACCCCTGAGGGACGCCACTCGTGACCGGTCTCCACCTGGTCATCGAGCCGTTGACCACCACTCTCTGAGTGCGGCCATCCAGCCAACTCCTTATCCACCGAGTAGTCCGTCCATCAAACCCATGTCTCTCTAGTTTAGAGAGAAGGATGTAATGCGGGACGGTGTCAAAAGCTTTGCACAAGTCCAGGTAGATGATGTCTGTTGCTCGTCCCTTGTCCACCGATGCCGTCACCCCGTCATAGAAGGCCACCAAATTGGTCAGGCACGATCTGCCCTTGGTGAAGCCATGTTGGCTGTCACCAACCACCTCCTTGCTCTCCATGTGCCTTAGCATGGTTTCCAGGAGAATCTGCTCCATGACCTTGCCAGGCACAGAGGTGAGGCTGACCGGCCTGTAGTTACCTGGGTCTTCCTTGTTCCCCTTTTTAAAAATTGGGGTTATGTTCCCTCTCTTCCAGTCATTGGGGACCTCACCAGACCGTCACGACTTCTCAAATATGATGGCCAGTGGCTTGGCAACTTCATCCGCCAGTTCCCTCAGGACCCGCGGATGGATCTCATCAGGACCCATGGACTTGTGCACCTTCAGGTTCCTCAGATGATCCCGAACCTGCTCTTCGAGTACAATGGGCAGTTCTTCACTCGCAGTCCCTGCTTGCACCTTCTACAGCTTGGGCGGTGGGACAGGAACTCTTGTCGGTGAAGACTGAGGCAAAAAAGTCATTGAGAACCTCAGCCTTCTCCATGTCCTGGGTAACCAGGACACCAGTTCCCTTCTGGAGGGGGCCTACATTTTCCCTGGACTTTCTTTTGTCCCCTACGTACCTATAAAAGCTCTTCCTGTTACATTTTATATCCCTGGCCAGATTCAGTTCTGCCAGGGCTTTGGCCTTCCTTACCTTATCCCTGGCCACTCGCGCAGCCTCTTTGTAGTCCTCCCAGGCTACCTGTCCCCACTTCCACCCTCTATAGGCTTCCTTTTTCACTTTCAGTTGGTCCAGGAGCTCCTCGCTCATCCACGCGGGCCTCCTGGCCTTTTTGCCCGACTTGTTTTTCATCGGGATGCACTTCTGCTGAGCTTGGAGGAGGTGCTCCTTGAATATGGACCAACTTTCCTGGGCCCCTCTTCCCTCCAGGGCTGCCTCCCACAGCACTTGGCCCATCAGGTCCCTGAAGAGGCCGAAGTCCGCCTTCTTGAAGTCTAGGGCAGAGAGCTTGCCATGTATTTTCCTTGCTGCCCCGTGGATCTTGAACTCCACCATGTCATGGTCGCTGCAGCCAAGGCTGTCCTTTAGTTTCACATCCCCGACCAGCCCCTCCCTGTTGGTGAGCACAAGGTCGAGCATGGCACCCCTCCTTGTCGACTCCTCTATCGCCTGCAGGAGGAAGTTGTCATCTACGCATTCCAGGAACCTCCTGGACTGCCTGTGCCCTGCCGTGTTGTCTCTCCAACAGATGTCAGGGTGGTTGAAGTCCCCCATGAGGACCAGGGCCTGTGACCGTGAGGCTGCTCCTATCTGCCTATAGAGCACTTCGTCCGCTTTATCCTCCTGGCCAGGCGGCCTGTAACAGACCCCCACCGTAATGTCCCCTGTCCGTCCCCGTCCTCTAATCTTGACCCATAAGCTCTCTGTCAGCTCCTCCTCCATTCCCAGGCGGAGCGCCACACACTCCAGCCGGTTGCTGATGTAGAGAGCGACACCCCCTCCTCGTCTCCCCTTCCTGTCCTTTCTAAAAAGCCTATACCCCTCCATGTTGACGCTCCAGTCGTATGTGTCATCCCACCACGTCTCCGTGATGCCAATGAGGTCATAGCCCTGCTCGTGTGCAAGCATCTCCAGCCCTTCCTGTTTATTCCCCATGCTGCGTGCATTGGTATAGAGACACTTCAGCTGGGCCCCCAACAAAGCTGACTTCCTGGCTGGAGCTACAGGGGTGCTATTGCACCGCAGTTTAGGTTTATTTGCACTTATCTGTGATCCCTCCTCAGCTTCTGGACCCTCGGTGCTGGCACTGGCGCCATGCTGACCGCAGTGGGCTGAACTGTGCTCCCCCTCCCCCAGCAACACTAGTTTAAAGCCCTCCGGACGAGCAAGATTGTGTATGCTATTTTGAGGCTCAGATCTTTGCATACGTAAGCATTAAACTACACAGTTTAGTGAAATGCTGACAGTGAAATCTGAAATTATATCAAATTAGCTTAATTTTAAGATTGATTACAGACAAGAAATTTAGACAAGACTAATCTTAAAATTTGATGTTTATAAGCTTGTATGGAAAACAGGCTGATATGTAATTCGTGTGAAATAAATGTTTTATTTTATGAAACTATTAAAAGCCCTGTCGTTTGGAATGCCTTCTTTTTTGTATGGGAATGCCTTCTTTTCTTTCTTTGCATCTGAAGTTAATACAGAGCTAAAGAAGATGGGAATTCATGGAGCTCAGAATCTTCAATCTATAAGGTACATTCCTTTAATAAAACTCTATTGAGTTACACACTGTGCTGTTGGATGCTCACTATTGCAAGAAATGATGCTTTCAAAAAATGGTATTTTAAATCTCCTTACCTTTGGTAAACTGGGGGCTTAGGAAGCTAAATCAGCTCAGTATTTGTGCCCTTCTGTAGGTTCAGTACTTTGTATTTCAACCATCATTTATTTCTAGGCCAAATACTACACTCAGGGAGACCCAAAATGCACACAGGTGATAACAGTAGTCTTCACTGTCTTCTCAGGAGAGTTGAACTGTATAAACTCGGGATTTATTTGTTACTCCTTCAGTCAGAGCTACAGTGTTGGCTGTTAAATTGTGTTCAGAGACCATGAGAATACTGAGTTCTGAACCAAAGATGACCTATAAAGGGCTGATATTTCAGTAGGAGTTGTGGATGACTAGCAATTAATAACATGGATTTACAGTTGTGGTGCTGTTTTATAATGATGAAGCTTTGATGAGCATGGTTACACGTCCTTTGAGTTGTACTATAGTGGTTTTCATTAAGTTCGTTTATAATCTATAGTTTTTATTAGCTATACTTAAATCTAGTCTGTAAGGATTTTGAAGGTTTATAGGAAAATCTAACAGATTTTAAAAGTTAAGTAACTTTATCCAGTGACTGTTTATCCAAATATGTCATCAAACTTCTCAATTTCCTTTTTAAAAGGCCAGTTAGGGACAGACTGACTCATTCTCCTGTCTGACAGAACACAAATACATCCAGAGTTTAGCTATAGAAAAAAGGGAGAATTTTAGGATTTCAGGGAGTATGTCTTGCTTCTCAGTTCCCCAGTTGGATGTAAGATAGAATTCTCAAATGAGAAACATGTGAAATCTTGTCTAAACATCTGAACATAAGGGTGTCCCAATTTTCTGGTGACTTCAATGCAAATTGTAGGATTTGAACATTCCTAAAAGTCATCTCGGTAGTCATAAATTTATACGCCAGAATAAGGTTTACAATGTTAAGAATTTTCTGATAACTCTAGGATTTTTAGCACACAAACTAAATTGAAGGGAGAGGAGAGTGCACAGCCTCCATTTCTGCTAGGTTTTGTTTCCTTTTCCACAAGATGGTCTGGTTTTGTGCAGGGTTTTTCCTAGGTTAGGAGGAGGAAGAAGGAGGCTAGTATAGCATGTAAGGAAGTGTAAGTGAGATGGTAATAATCATGATTGACTGAAATGGAAGGATAGTTCAAGAAAACCACTGTTTTGCCACCTAGACCCTGATGATGTCTGTGGGGCATGTGCCTTTCCCCAGTGAGTTGAAGATGCTGTGAGTCAAAGTGCTGTGGCTAAGGTATTTCCCAGTAGTGTGTAAGAGGCAAGACTCTGATTTTAAAAGTGAAGAGTTTTCTTCAAGTTGCAAGTGTTTAATCAGCTCTCATAATTCCAAGCAAAATGTGTAACTTGAAAGATATTTGCAAGGAAGTAAATAAGGCATTGTTCCAAAGAGCAGTTATAGTGATTTTCATTGCCATAACCTGGTCCTGTCTCGCTGAAGCTGCGAGGAGTATCTTGGGCAGAGGTGTAAGAAGACCTGTGCAAGGTATATCTTGTGAAGCTCATATAAACATTTGAAAACCATGTTTCTGGATTCAGTGAGTTTCCCATCTTCTCCAATGCTTGTGGCAAAGTAGTCTGGGAGAAGGTGACTGATGCTAGGCCAAATTTGGCAGACATAAACCAGTTAGCTAAGTATTTTCAGTGTGATTGTTCCTTAGGCGTTTTTGATTTCCTATTTTGGGGTGGAATAAAACTTTTCTATTGCAAAATACTTCCCCTCTCCCCTTTCAGTAGCCTGATCACAATGACCCCATCACAACTGGTGGTTTGGGGGTTTTTTCTGCTTGAAAATTAACGTTGGTGATGATCAAGTGATGGTTTTAGGGCCTTTAGTGCTGGAGCCTTCTGTTGTCAGTATGTCTGTACAAGCTCTAGCTTTTAAAGGTCATATTCTGCAGCACAAACTTTTCAGTAGGAGGGTGAAAGGGACCAGTGAAATCTCTCTGCCTGCTCAGTCTTTGGAGTTCCTTCAAATCATGCTTCACAGGGGTCGTTGTGTCATGTTTTTATCCCAAGGGGTGTGCAGTTGAGACCTACCACTAAAGGGGAGTTGACAGTTCTCCATTAAAAATCATCATTAAGCAACAGACCTTGTTGCAGCCTACTCAGGTAGTCATCTTGGGGTTTTATCTGCTACAGATCTCAGCTGGATTCCTGTCTGTGACCAAAATGGGTGCCTTGGAGCTTTTTTTTTTGTTTTTTTTTTTTTTTCCAGTCTTGGCCAAGTATCTTTCAGAAAAGTAACAATCCTATCAGGAAGGACTGTATTGAGTTGTTAAAGAGACTGAATTATTAAATTAATATAAAAGTATAATTTTATTTATGACAATGCAACTTTTATAGAACAGTTCTACAGAGATTGAGACCTTTCTGTATTTTGGACATTTGAAATAAGAAGCAAAATTGACAACAGTATGTTTGGAGAACAACCCTCTGTTGTGAGGGATGAGACTAGATGATCTAATGGTTTTTCTTGTATCTACTTCCTGTTACTCCCATTTTCTCCTCCGAGCCATCCACTCGTCCCATCCCTCCCCATATAGAAGTTGGAAACAGAAATTTTTGAAAATGAAAGTCCATGTGTCACTCCTGATCTTCTAGTTTATTTCTGAATTTATACATATCCTGTGGCTTTTTTCCAGTTCAAACTGAACCAGCAGAAAGGTTTAGATCTTGAACATCCTTTTTCAATATGTTCACACTTGTGCTCTTCAGAAGCTAAATAGGTTATGTGTTACCTTGTCGAAGTGTGAGTTGTCCCTGAAAGGTTATATAGTGTGCATTTCAGGCTCAAGAAACAAAAATAAAAAATACTTATATGAAAATAACAATTATTTTGGTGTTTCTTTTTAAAATGTGTTTCTAGTAATCTCTGTTCTCAACAAATTTAGTGCTACTGCTTTTCTTGTTTATTCTCTGTTTAAAATTACTGTCATAGCACAGCGACTGAGGCTGTGACACTTTTCTTAAATTGCTTCAGTCTCCCATGGGTGCTTCTTTCATATGTGTATATAATGCTCACAAATTTTGTAGCTGGGCATAAATGCATTGAAGCTGATAGTGTGCCATGGGAAACTTGGTTATGAGTTTAGGCTGCAGGTCTTGGTAAGTGATGTGTGACCTACATTCTCTGTTCTCATGACCATTTTTCTCTTGCCTGTTTTTAAGATATGAAACTAATTATAGCACATGTAAGTCGCTTACATTTTTCTGCCACGAGAAAGATCTTAACTTCATTGAGATTTCTCCTCCTCCACACTCAAACAGGAATATAACTTTTCCCATAGCAATGGTTTGTTCTGGAAAATTATGATAGTGTCAAACTTTCTATCTTAGAGAACAACTTAAAGATTTTTCTCTCTGTCTGATGTTGTGTGTTTTCTTTTCAAACTCCAGTTACAAAATCCTGAGCCAATTTCTCCTTCTCTTACAGCCCCACCCTGCAATGAATCAGAAGTGCACCGTGCCTTTTTTTGGTCACAGGTCTTGGTGTAGTCATCTGCTTCTATTGTTGCGTATGATTAGACTAGTTATGCTGTGCTGCACATGGAGTGGTGCACTCAGTCTTATTTGGAAATGTAAATTGGTGACTTAGAGTGAGTGCCCCATTACCGAGGGCAGCACCTCAACTGTGAGCATATTTGGCCAGTGCTTCATCTTCCGTGCTGGTCACTGGTTAGGTTGCAAACGGAGTATATGGAGTTGGTGTTGATTTACAAGAGCCATAAATATTCTGAGACTTGCCAGCTTAGAAAGATCATCTTTCCCTTTGAGCTCTGACACTACGATTAAAAGTGCTGACCAGAGCTACCATCAATGTGGTTTTCCATGATCATCCCTTTCAGGAGAATTTATGCCCTTTTGCAAGGAGGGCATATGGCAGTGACCATCACTTGCCCTACTTATGAGGGGAGAAAGGGTAGCATTGTAGGAGAACATCATTTGACTAAGGTTTTTCATTGTATCCTCCCCAGCTGTAAAGTACACAATGATAGTATCGGTCAGGGGTCATGACAGTGTGCCTGAAGTCGTGAACAGACATCTTATGTGCTCAGAATGTAGAGAAATTAAATATTCACTTCTCTCTGTCTTTGCACCAATGTCAGTGGAGTTGCATGAGAAATGGTGATCACCTAGATCTTGCATCTACTTGCTGATTACAGCAGGTGGAATAATTTAGAAGATCTAGAGAATTTCTCAGTTGTGTTCACACTGAGTTGAAAGCACTGTTTCTATTTGTATTTATTCTTAATCTTTGTTTGAATAAACATAATGTGACCTCATTTAACAGCTTTGGGTTTTTTAATCCCTTTGTTAACCTAGATTTTATTAATTTATTTGCTTTAAGATAAAGTATTTTAACTTCCATCATGCACAGAAATTATATTGTAGAAGTCTTTGAATCCTTGAATTTTGACAAGGGCTTGATTTCACAACATCTGTTGAAAGTTATGTAGTGCAATGGTACGTAGTTTTTCACGTATGAGCATGAGGTAATTAATCTGTGTATATCACTTCCTTGAGTCTGTCTTCGTGCCTTAGTAGTGTTATTAGTGGGACTGTCCCATTGGGCTGCAATGCAGAGTAAGAATGCTAATGTTTTGCTTCTGATGGGTCTCTCTTATTCACCTACACAACACTAGATACCCATGAAAAAGGTCAAATGTACAGAGATCTGGCATCCATTTCACAACTTGCAAGACATAGTCTCAGGCATATGTAATATATATAACCCATTGCCAGAAAGCTAAAAGGAAATGATTGCATTTGAGTACAATGCAATCTATGACAATAGTTCAGTGTGCATGAAATTAAAAACTGCTGGTAACACATGTAGAATAAATAAGTTGACAGTGTTTGTTTTTGCTGTATCTTTCTATAGAGAGATGGTCCTGCTTCTTATAATGTTTAATTGGCTTCATTAAGAAAACCAGCAAATAGTAATTATACCCACTGTGATAGAATATTGAGTTTTCCAGAGCTGGGCATGCAATGTATTGTTATTCCAATGTGTGAATCTGTCAGAATTCAAGTACAGCCATGTTAACGATGACAACAGACTAACACACTTCACCTGTTAGGTGAGATCATTTCTTCTCTCCTTGATACCCTATTCCAGTTTTCAAGCGTTGCTCACTTGACGTACTGTATGTAGCAATTAAGTTCATCTGACGCTTAAAAAAAACAACCAACTACTTAACCTAGAGTGCTCAGTTTTATCAAATCACATTTTTTACCTGCTGAATACCTGAGCAGTATTATAACATAATATGATTTAATTTCGGTATGTTTTTGGTGTGATATTCAGTCCATGTATTAATGTTGCATGAGAAGGTAGGAGTGTGCTATAAAGATACACAAGAAGAAATATATAGCCTTAACGCAGTAATTAGAGTGCATCCGGTGAAGAGACATAGAGAGGTGAAATAGCTAATGTGGAAATGATAAAAAAAAATATTTTTGAAGTGAGGGCTTGGAAAAGGAGTTAGTTTTTTGGATGGACAGAAAGATACGTTTGGCTTATTTGTGTGGGTTTGGTTTGGTTTTTAATTTTATTTCTTATGTTCTTGGAGTGGGTATGAAGAAGAATTAGTGAGACTTAAATGTAGAAAGGTTCAGGTAGAAAATGTGCCTAGGTATGATAGACTGAGTAACAAGCCGTATGACTTTGTGAGTCCAGTTTTAAGAACTGAGGTATTAGAGAATCTTAAGGATGAACCCGAGGGCAGGGGGAAAAAAGACAGAGCTCCATTCTGGTCTTATGGAGTTGGGGATGATGGCAGGTTGCTCACAAATGATGAAATTTGTTGCAGTGGTGGTGGTTGGAGTAGACTTGCGTCATCATTATAGAAATGATGGCTGGCTTTGAGTTTCTGTGAGAAACACAGAGAGTAAATGGATAAATAAACAACCTGAGCAACCTCATCTGACTGTGAAGTTAGTTCTGCACTCAGCAGGCTGTGGTGGAGACCTCCAGAGATCCCTTCCAACTTGGATCGCTCAACGGGTTGTCATATTGACTGACCTTGAGGGGGGCAGCAGCCAGAGCAAAAAGCACAGTGTTTGTTAAATGAGAGAGACTACAGTTGAGACTGTTGCAGGTAAGGTTCCATTTTTCTATGGTTGGTGAATGCTAACTCCTCAGATGAATGTAATAATAACTTTTATCTTAACAATGAAAATGCTCTTTACCTGATGTTTTAAGAAAAAAAATGGTACAGTGGAATAGAGTTTAATTGGCTGGCTTAAGTTTTTTTTTTCACTTGCTTAGAGCATAAGGAGTAAGTTTCCCTTTGGAAATGTTAGGATTATCTTATATGTAAACAATTGTGTTTTCTTCTTCTTTGGACTGGGTTCTCTATATGACCTTTGTGAGTGCAAATTCAGAGCTGTAACAAAAGCTTAGGATGGCTTTCCTCCCTATAGAAAAAAAACTTATCTTTCTTAGTAGGTGATCCTTAAAGTCTGATTAATTGCTGGTATGCCAACATGCAAAGTTTTGTGCTAATATTTGAATTCCTGTGAGCAACATTTATCAAAACTGCCTTTGAAAAATCTTATTTACATTGCTTATTAGGAAACTGCTATTTTTTCCTGTTCAGTTGAACAACATTAACTTCTTTAACCTTGTATGTCTGTAATAAAGCGTTACCCTTTGTATAGTTGAGAGTCCATATAGTATATAGAAATTTTGATTGAGACATACCTATACACTGGGCGATTTCTTCCTTTCTTCAAATGTAGCCCTTAGGTACCTGTGACTGGTTTCTTCCACTCATACTTTCATCTCCTTTCAGTATTCAGAAAATGCTTACATAATATTTAAAACTCCTTGAGATTTGCAGAGGAAAAGGGCTGTGTAAGTGCTAATTATCTTACTATTTTGCGCTTGTTTCTTTTTTTGTGTGTGTGGACTGGAGAGTAATATGTAAATACATGAATACTTGCGTGCATATGGCCTGTGTTTTCAAATTGTGAATATGCATATCTGGAAAACCCTCTAGCTTCATATTTTATCTTTGTAATATGTTTTCTAAAATAGCAGTTTTTATTATTTAATTGTACTGCAAAAATACAGAGTGTGGATAAATATATTTGAACAAGTTGGTACATCCTCAGGGAAGATACAGTGTGGAATCTGCATTTGAATCTAAAGTAAGTATTCTCCCTAGTCCTTGAACCTGCCCTCCATCTCCCAACCACATGAAATGCAGGAGCTTCTGAACAAGTTGAATGGCTTTTGTGCTGTGGTTCTTCAGGTGCACCTGGTAGTGTCTGTATCTAGCTTCTGGAGTTTTTTTTTTTTTTTTACATTCCTGTGAGTTTGGGTGCTGCTATTTCTATAGACTCCAGCAGTACAATAAAATTTTCCTTTCTAGACTCTTAGTCTGGTACACTGCCATGCACATGTACTTTGTCCTTGTGTTCCTGTCTGATCTACACACATAGGGAGTACAATTCCTGCATGACGTGCAGAAAAGACCTATCTGGTCATTGCCCATCAACGTCCTCCACAGCTGTTCTTTATCTGATAGGGGTTTGTCAGTGGCTCTGTCCTTCAAGATGAATAAATAGAATGATAGTAACGTGACTTTGTCATTCCTTTACTGGTAAATGCCTGTTGCTAAGTGTTGAGACTCTTTTCAGTTTGGAAGACCAATCTTTGCCGTTTAACTACAGGAAGACTATGGAGAATTAGTTTTTGCTGGCAACAAGAAAAACACGTAAAATACCTAAAGGGTTAACTTTAAATGCTAATCCAGTTTTCATATCTAGACGGTGGTCACTAGTTCTCTCATAAGTTTAAACTCCCAAATCTGACAACGTCCAGTTGCTGAGGCCAAACTTAGTCTAGTTGCCTTGCTATAAAGTCAAAGCATTCTCAAATGATTAAGGTGAAGAGTTTTTATTGAGTCAGTGAAGACTGAATATTTTGCATGATCCAAACATGTATTTTAATTCTTTAAATGAGAAATGTCATGTATGGAGGGAGTAAGGCAGCAGAAAGGCCCTAGAGATGGAGGCTTCCCTAGTTTTTGTAAAACATGATCATTTGATGGATTAGGTCATCACTGCAATTTTCATGTAAGAATTTTTCAGTTCTGTACTTCCTGAGTGCATATGTAAGGAAGAGGAAATGCTTTCCTTCCTTCTTATTTGAAAATATATTCAGAGTCATATGTAAGAGTTGGATCTGACTGATAATTTCTTTATTCTTGCTATCAAGAGTACTTTTCAGTGCTTCAGCATCACTGTCCCATAACATCTACGTTTTTTTTCATTTTCACGTATTAGTGATGTACCTTGTTTGGCTTGCATGCAGTCTATACTCTTCAAGGATATATTTAGCATATACTACAGCCTTGCTCTTTGATAAAAGCAAGACACTTTTTTGACTAATTGAATGAAAGTTTAGGATTTTGCTTTGAATCTGCATTACTGTTAGGAATGTTATATACCCTTCCACACTTAGAAGAGAATACTGCTTCTGGCTGAAAAAGGAATAAAGTTAATTGATTAATATTTAATACTTTTTTGAATAATTGGGGTTTTAAATGAAATTGAGGGAGGAAACAAAAATTCACTTGTCATTGCTTTATTTATGAAACTTTTTGTAGAGTTCCATTTGTTCTTCATCCAAATGCAAAGTTCACATCCTGAGAAGATTCAAGTTGGACTAAGGTTTTTGAAATGAAAGAAAAAGTCACTTTGCGTATGGGGTTGTGTTCTGAATGTCAAGTCAGGCAGGCTAATGTAGAAAGAGCTGTGCCTGAACTTGCTGAGTGTTTTTGTTGTTGTTGTTGTTGTGGAGTTTTTTGTTGAGGTGGTGGTTCTTTTTTTTTCTTTTTTTTTCTTTTTTTTTCTTTTTTTTTTTTAATGGCAGGCAATTGCAGGGAGATCTTGATGGCAACATTACTTGGCAAACATTTTGGAATCAGCTCAACATGTGACATCACACCCCCTTAAGGTTTTCCACATAAAATACGTCCTCCAAAGAAAATACAAAAATTGAGACTTAATCTGAAATCTATTATTACATCCTCTAAGGTCTCATTAGGCACCTCAGTATTCCCCCCACTCCCGCCTTTTCCGGGCAGATAGACTAAATGTTGCAGATACTAGTGGTAAATGGTTTACAGTCTTCTTGGGTGGAATATGGAAGAGGGGCTGGGAAGAGAGTTTTAACACCATGTCTACCCTGTTTTCAAAAGAAAAAAAACAAACAACCAACCAAACAAGGACTCTGATGCTTAGTCTTTCCTTGTGTGCAGAATTTGATGCTGTGTGAGCATGTGTCAGATTAACATTTGGCCACTGTTAGCAACTGTAATTGTTTAACTCTGTCTCGAAGAGATTTGTGTCTCACCTTTTGAGAAAAAGACAGGAGAGACGAAAACTTCCATTCATCTCAGGTTTTGGTTCCTAATATGGTGATGTTTCACAAAAGCATTTCTTAGAGAAAAATGTCAGTTCTGTGCCTTGTGGGGGGGGACTTTGTATGTGCTTTTTTGTGTGTGCCTGTGCTTGCCTGCATCTCTATACATTTTTCTGAGATGCAAAGGGGTTTTTCCCCCAGCCGCTTTAATTGCGATCCATAAATATGCTTGTGTACTTGGTGGGAAGCATATGTGCTGTCTTTGATAGACCTGCAAGAGAGAGGTGTAATGCAAAGGGTGAACACTGCCAAAATATGTGGAACATGACGTTACACAGGCGAAGCAGAGGAGGAATTATCTGTGCATAATGTGAGTTTAGAATAGGCTTGACATTCTCACACCCAAACATTTCCATCTGGAAACTGTTCCTAAGTGAAAGGAAACAGAGAGTAGCTATCAAGGGAATAGGAAGTGTTCTTCAATATTTTTTTTTCCTTAGGATGTGTTCGGTTTTACTGCAGATTTAGAGAAGCCTCAGTTTAAAGTGGCTTTTTTTGAAGACACTAAATGACATTAAATTCCTCTTAATCCTTCTTCTGAGAATTAGTATTGAAACCCTCATATAGTGCTTAAACAAGCTGTGGCGCTTTTAGATTACACTTAAAGTTGGATTTATGGTTTTTTTTATGCCAGTTCTTATATGATAACTTTATGGTGATCTTAGTTTCAAAGCTTTCTGTAAATTATCCTCTGCCTTTGCTTCCTCTCTCTGTATTTCTATGGTCCAAACACCTGCTTTTCCTCATGTCTTTTTCTTCTGCCATCAAAGGCTGCATGCGTGATTTCATATTCTGTTACTTACATACTATAGTGTACACTGAGCATCTTAAATATGCTGATTCACCAGCTTCATGTTGGTTGTAACTTTACACATTGCGCATCTCCCTGTGTTGTAGACACTACTGTTATTTAGTCATGTTTTCACAGCTGAACTCAAAATACAACTCTGCAAATATTTCCAGTTTTTAGTGGTTATAGAACAAGAAGGTGGACAGTTCCTTAGACATAATGTTAAATTATAGGTATTCCTTAGTACTATGGCAAGAGGTAACCTTACCTTTCACGTTCTTGTTCCAGTAAGTTTGTAAACTCATCGCTTTTTTCCATGTATTTGCTGTGCTTCCTCTTCTCTTCTTCTAGTTCATACAGTGTCTGTCTGTGTGATTTTTCTACCATTTGAAGTTGCTCCAGCATTCGTCTGTGAGTTTCTTTCTGTTTCTCTACAACTTTATCAAGCTACAAAAAAAAGCAAAAACTCCTGAAGTCTTTTGAAACTCTTACTAGCTCAGGCTTTCATTAATGAAATATTTCAGAAGAGGCTTAATAATATAAAATGCATTTAATAGCCTAATGCCCAGGTCCTTCGGTATCTGTTTGTAAAGAGTTATTTAGTTCTGTCAGTCTAATTCTGATAAATTTAAAAAATAAGTTAAGGTACTGTTTTGCAGGACCCTCAGTCACCTCCTGTTCTTCCCTCTGCCATGACTGATCCTCAACAGCTACTAATTAACAGTTACTGTTCCCAGGGCTGTGCTTTTCTCATTGATCATTGCGGTAGAGAAACAGATGTCTTGGCAGAAGCAGCCTTTGCTTCACACAGAAGTAGGCTGACCTGGTTGAAAAGAAATAGCTGCCTCGTTTGTAGATGCATAGGAAATGAGAGCATTGAATTGTCTTTGTAAGGTAGACGGGTAGATCAACGAGCAGTTTTCCTCTGATTCCGCAGTAAATGCATGATAGAACCAAGAGTGGAAAACAATCGCGTCTCCTGTGCTTACTCTGAGTGTGGCTCTGGGTTTCTGGAATGAGTAAGTGCTGAATTTTGAAATGGTTGGAAGTATTTTTATTTAACGGTGGCGTTTCCATTTTTGTTCCTCAAATTTCACATCGTAAAGGGAGTTCCTTGCAGATAGCACCTTTATAGCACAGTTTGAAAATCAAACTCCCTTCTCTTCCTCAAAGATTTCTACTGAGGTTTATATTGTTATATAGTGATATTTTAATTTAAATAATCAATTTTGGGTTTTAGTAATGATTTTTAGTTTTTCAAAACCACAGAGGTATTGGCATAACTGTTTTTTAGAGTTATGCTGTTAAACAAAATTATTTCCACAAACTGAGAGAAAATTATAATTCTGAGGATTCTCTTATAATTTTGAATTCAGTATGTGACTGGCTTACGCAACTATGTGTGCATGAAACCAGAAGGAGTTTTCCTCCTTAGGCCTAGCTGAAGTTTGAGGAGTGCTCACTGGAGTCCATCTAAAGACCTGCAAAGAGTCTGTATTGATGAGAATCTTTGTTCCCTGCTCATTCCCCTTCCCCTGCGGGAGACTGACTCCCTCGTCAGCTCAACATAGGAATCCTGCTATCCTTTTTGGAAATGACAAATTTTGAACTCAAAGACCAATGCCTCCTTTTAACCACAATCTATTCTAGTAGGTCAACTGCTTTGCAGTGCTTCGTTCTATTAATAGGAAAGAATTCATGACTGGGCAGTGTGGGAAGCAAGGCTGGTTCTGGTTCTCCAACAAGGAATTCCGTGCGCCACAAGAAACACTGGGGCTTCAGATTCTTAGGGCACTGCTTGTTTTGGACAGTTTAATTCCAAGAAGTATGATTAATTATCTTTTTCATCATGTTTATTCACAGTTTGGCCAGTAGAAGTGATGACAGAAAGAGCTGGAATGCCTAAACATGAGTTTCTTGAATGAATGAGAACATCCTCAACTTCTACATGGACTTCAGAGTTCTCCCCCGTTTACTTCAGCTTCTTTTTAAGCTTTATGTAGTCTCTTATGTTTCTGCTAAATTGTTAACTTTTTTGATTACACTGCTATGAATAAGGAAAAAGGAACTATTAACAAAACTTTGAGGGTGGTTTGAGTCCAAAATATTCCAACAGAAATGTGGACCATTTTGAATATTGCCTGTTCTTTCTGCTTATGGCATTAGAGAGTGTCTTTTCTGTTGCAACATAGCTGAGCTCATTTCATGCATGATCAAAAATGTAAAGAAACGTATGACTGGCCTTTTTGGCTGTTTTGTGGTGCTCTTACAGCAGGTTGTTAAGGCTTTTTTCATCTTGTTCACTCATAATTTGCACACTAGCAAGATCAGTGCTTTCTGGAATCACGATCCTGAAGTAGGTCCTCTCCAGAGAAAGCATTTCTTACCTAAACTGTTGTGTATGCAAGCTTTCTCAGTAAGTAAGTGCTGCCTTAAACAGTAATCTCTTGACTGTGTTTTTTTGTCTTTTACAGAGGCTGAAAAATGAAGTGCCTTAAAAGGTCAGATTGAAGAGAACTGGCCATTTTTAATTTCTCCACACTCTCCTTTCTTCCCCCGGAAACGGAAATTTCAAAACTTAAAATCTTTTGTTCAGCTGCTAGCTTGCCAGAATGAGAGAATTTTCAGTGTGTTTTATCAACCTTCCTCCCCCTCCAAGGTTTCGGAGGATTTTTTGGAACAGCTATTGCACAGATGTATGAAGCAGCATCGCCTGAGTTTCTGATCCTCTCCTTTTTAAAGGTTGTGCTGTTTTCAGAAAGCAACCTGCCTCCTGTTTTTTGATAAAGTTCTGATGCAGTGCTGTTCGTGGCTATGGCCCTGTCTTACTGAAATTGATATGAACTGGGCATCAGCCTTGCATGGTAGTGCTTGCTGGTCTCAGCCCTCAGTCTGAGGTCAGGTAGGGAGGAAGGCAAAGGAAACTTCTGATTTCTTTTGGCAGACAGTCTGCATTGGTGAGGTTAAGAAAGTAGAGTGATGCATTTGTGTGGATTGGACCACCACTTCAAAAATACATGTAAGGGGATGTGTAAATTGCTGTCATAAGAAAACACTGACATTTCTGGCTGCAAGCTGATCATAAATCAAATGACTCCTGTTTCCGAGCATGTAAATGCCTGATGGAGATGAGGTTTAGTCATCAACACAAACAACATGAACCAAATAGAAAATATCCCTGCTTCTGCACTGTTGGGTGTGAAGGATGTGGGACCTGCCAGCAGTGTTTATGGGTTCAGTATATTTTGTTTGCTCTGGAGTATTTGTTGAATGGTTACAAGAGGTTGATTCAAACACTAATCCAAGCAGCAAGTATGCAAGAAGAAAGGTAGTAACTCCAGACTTTTGTTTTGCAGTTCTCAATGAGCAATG
This sequence comes from Chlamydotis macqueenii, assembly GCF_036417535.1. Taxonomy (NCBI): domain Eukaryota; kingdom Metazoa; phylum Chordata; class Aves; order Otidiformes; family Otididae; genus Chlamydotis; species Chlamydotis macqueenii. The sequence continues at coordinate 93,970,468 of NC_141556.1, read as the reverse complement.
CCAGTGCCTTTCACTTCACAATTCTGCTTTTGTCATTGTTGAGATTAGCAGTTTAGATTATAAACTGGTATTTGGGATGGGTGAGGGCTGTGTTCAAGGCAGGGAGGTGGAACGAGGAATTTGAAAGTGGGTAAAAGAACAGTAGTGTCCTGGGGAGAGCTGCTTAGAGAAGCAAGTAAATAAGCTGCTGCATCAAAGCTGGTTTTGTGTTGCAGTTTTCTCCTCTCATTGAGATTAGAAGATGCATTTAGGTTTCCTTTTCAAGAATGCTGTCAAAAGAGTTCTGCAATGAGCAGCAGTTGCAGCTGGCATGTGGGTGTTGTGGTTGGGGACAAGGTGGAGAGCGAGAGCTTGGAATTCCACTTGGGAGAGAAAGGATGAGGCACTGAGCCCGTCTCCTGGTACAGGGGGTTGATACAAAAGAGAACTGGAGAATGCAGGTCCTACATTGCGATTAATGTGGACACTTGAGATCTGCATGTAAGCTGCATAATGTGTGTGAGCATTCAGCCTGGTGACACTTGTGGGTGTTATTGTCCAATATGCCTCTCTCTCCCTGTGGGACCAAGCAGAGCAGAGTCTGGAACTGGGTTGCTGCACTTCTGTGTAGTTTGTTTGGAAGCTCTGTTGTGTCCCTCTGTGAGATAAGGGCACTTCCTTGGGGACCAAATGTGACTCTTGCATTTTCCCTGTGAGATCTTGTGGCTGACTCCCACATATCCAGCAGAGAGAAGAGACAAGTCGTGTGAACCCCTCCTAGTGTGAGATCCTCTCACAGGAGAGAGGTCTCCAGCAGCCCCTGGTTCCTCAAATTACTCTGTCCAAATGCTAAATCTGCACATGCAGAAATATCCATTTTTACATACGCACACACATTTACTCAGCACGTATAGTTCTTGGCTAAAAACCACAGAGGACAAATAAGCAGCAGTATAAATGTCTTCTGTTGAAAATTAAAGTGATAAAATCTTAATTAGTGATTTGATGTTTTGTTCTTGCTAACCATGTGGGCTTTTTGCTAGAATTAATACTTGAACATACTGTACAATACAATGGAAAAAAATAAAAGGCATGGTCTTAACTAACTGAATAGTTCAGCAAGCTAAAAATTTAGTCATTTAAAAACATTTTGCCACCAACTTCATGTCTGAAGTCAAAACAGGATGGTGTGTCTCATCTCCGTTACATTGCAACTGAATTTTGTGTCTTTCTCTCTTTAGACTGTTTTGTGTTTGGTGCTGTGCCAGAATAAAATCCAAGTTAGCTATATTTCTTTATCCAAAGTTTGGTGAAATATTATTCCTTTTAACAATATTCTCATGGTCATGAGTTATCCTCATCATACATATAAATGTATAATCTTGAGTTTAGGATTATTGGAGGTTATGGGAGCAGTTCCTCCCTTGTCTTTTTCAACACTAGCTGAGCCAAACTTCCATGCAGATAAGTTGGCCTGCTTTTCCTGAATGCTGCGTTGTCGATGTTATTGTTTCAGTCTCTTCCTGTGACTATAACTTGTTGGTGCCCTACAGCTGTCACTGTGGGAAGATTGTGACCAACACATGTAAGACATTGTGAGGATGCAATCAGATATACCTTGTTAAAAGGCTGATGAGGATGCCTCTTTCCTCGAGTTGATTGATGCTGGGATTTTAAAAATAGATTCAATTTTGAATTATCCTTGATGGATGGGGAATAGAGGCTTCCCTCCTACTTGTGCTGCTTTTAGAAGAGTTCTCGAAGTGGTAGGAGATATTGTTTATCACATTTCAAACAGTGAGGCACAAGAGTTTTTTAAATCTTTGACCGTGTTATTGGAAGCTGGGGAGAGTTAGAAACCAGAATTAGCTTTCTAATTCAGTGAAGATTTGAATCATGAGGAAAAGATGTGAAGAATAAGTAAGCTTATCTAACATTTGTTAGGCTGCAGAAAGAAATAGCTGTAGAGCAAAATTGGCAGAAGAAAACTGCTTTAAAAAAAAAAAAAATCTCATAGCCGAGGAAGACATGATCTTGGTCTCTCACACTCCTCATAGGTTTTGCAAAGGAACATGTGTTACTACTATTTTTTATTTTGCTACATTTCTTCACCTATGAATCTTGTTCCTCGTAAGTAAAGCTGTCCAGTTACCAAGTTTTCCCTACTACTTTCTTAACCAAATTTGCCAAGAAGTTTCATAAATTTTAGGATAGATGAGTGAGTTGTGAGAGAACATTAAAGGACCCATAATCTTACAGATGCTTTCTGAAATCCACTGTATTTTCAATTGAGTTTTAGGAAGATCCTCTGTGTTCAGGACTACAGGGCTAAATTGTCGAGGGTGACACACACATGCTCTAGAAGAACTAAAACTAAATGGATCTCTGACTTAATTTGGGAGGGTTTGAAACTGAAAAAGTGAAATGCCTGCCTATTAGGGCATCCTTTGGTTCACCAAAATGTACGAAGTGCCAGCTACCCTTCTAGCCTTTCAGTTGCTCTCAGGATGTTTACCTTTGCCTTTTGGAATTGCCAAATCCAGTGGTGTTAGAAATCTCTTCTCTGCCATTAAGTGTAAGAAGGAAAAAGCGTGTATAAACTTATGTAAAGTAATAGACTGAACTTATGTTTTCAAACTTTTTTTTACTTTTTTCCAGATCTTTCCATTTGTGCTCAAAGTTTCTGTGACATAATGCTACAATGTTCTAAAATAAATTAACCTCTGCAGTTGAATTTATCTGTTTCAGATTATAGCAACTGATTTTAACCTTTGAGCCTCTGAAATGAGCGTTGACCTTATGCCTGACATAGTTTTTTCTGAAATGAACTTTGTGTCCTTAGGTACCTTCCTGTTCATAAAGCTTGGAAAACACTTCATAGAAGAATCTTATTAATAATTTCTGCCTTTATTTTGATGATGATTATCTATACAGAGAAGCATATTAAAAATATTTTTCTAAATTCAGGAGGAGACGCTGTGGGAATTCTTATTTGGAAAAAAAACCCACATATTCTGATATGAAGGATTTTAAATATCTAGTGATTTACATTGCTGGGCAGAAAGAAAATTCAAATAACATTGTTCAGAAAGTATGGCTGTTGCTACAGTGTAATTAAACTAAAGGTTACTTATATACAATGTGTGAGAATATTAGATTTCTGCCTGGATGACGTTTCTAATGACAACTCATTACAGTCACTACTCAGACCAAGCAGGTGTACCTATGACTCCTCCGAATTAGTGGGCCCTTACTAGCTGTGGGTAAGATGGCCTCAGTGAGACGAATGAGGAGGCATCTGTTTGTATGGATTGAGAATTTGAATAACAGAAAGAAAAAAGAAGATGGTGTCAAAAATAGAAGGTTGATTATCCAGAGTTTGAGTTAAACATTAAAACATGTCTGTCTATGTTTAAAGCCCCCAGTGCACAGTATAAATGAGAATCATTAGATGCCTGTTTTTTTGAGGGACCCCAGTGGACCCTGGACTTAGTTCTGCTGTCACTTACACTTGGGTTTGGACTCTAGATTTTCAGCTCATTTACTTTCTTCCCCTGAAGTCACTGGCATATTTTCTATTGAATTTGGGAAGAACAATGCTTAAATACCAATTGTACGTTCATACCTCTCCCATAGGCTTTTCATAGATATCTTCTTGCCATTGCTCCGCCTTTGTTTGAATAGCATCTCGCTGGAGGGCCTCTAACACCTTCTTGGGAGTAACAAAGCCGTATTGTGCTTCAAGCAACGCCAAGTCAATTTTCTCAGCCTTAAGTACTCCTATAACTTCATCTTGAGCCTGCAGAAACACAAAGTAAAGTTATATATTGTTAAACTGTATATTTCCAGATTAGCTTTCTACTTCTGATTTTAAGAAAAGTAAAAGAAAATTATAAAGAATGCTATTTATGTAAAGTGCCCCAAAATAGTCAGTAACACAAATATAGTTAAAAAGTATGAGGGAAGTATTGATCTTGGTATTTCATTAGTTCTGCATAAACGTCAACATTTTCAGAACTCTCATCAATGCTTATGTACTTTGTTAGTGATTAGTTGTGAATGCAATGTGTAGCATTCACAATACAAAATTTCAGGGCAAAGTGTGACTTGTGGTATTAGAAGCCAATTTTAAATTGTTAGTGCAAGATTTTAGGATGGTTCTTGAAGCCTGAAAGTGTTGTATGTTCTGTATAGCCTGAGTGCAAATGTGGCTTCTGCAGTTTAAACTCACCTAGGGTCATCTGCTTCTGTTAGAATCATAGAATCATAGAATCATAGAATCACATGGTTGGATGGGACCTATAAGATCATCTAGTCCAACCGTCTTCCCACTACCATTGCTGCCACAGCTACTGAACCATATCCTGTAGCTTCTCATCAAGCCGCCTCTTGAACACTGCCAGGGACGGAGACTCCACCACCTCCCTGGGCAGGCCGTTCCAGTGCCTTACCACTCTTTGAGAGAAAAAGTTTTTCCTCAAGTCCAATCTAAACCTCCTCTGGTACAACTTGTGGCCATTTCCTCGGGTTCTGCTTGTTGCCTGGAAGAAGAGGCCAAACCCCTGTTCATCACAACCTGCCTTCAGGAAGCTATAGAGTGCAATGAGGTCTCCCCTGAGCCTCCTCTTCCTCAGACTAAACAATCCCAACTCTCTCAGCCGCTCCTCATAAGACTTGTGCTCCAGACCCCTCACCAGCTTTGTTGCCCTTCTCTGGACACGTTCCAGGGCTTCAATGTCTTTCTTGTAGTGAGGGGCCCAAAACTGAACACAATACTCAAGGTGCGGCCTCACCAGTGCCGAATACAGGGGGATGATTACCTCCCTGCTCCTGCTGGCCATACTATTTCTAATGCAGGCCAGGATGCCGTTGGCCCTCTTGGCCACCTGGGCACACTGTCGGCTCATGTTCAGCTGAGCATCAACCAACACCCCCAGGTCCCTTTCCTCTTCACAGTCCTCCAGCCACTCAGCTCCGAGCCTATAGCGCTGCATGGGGTTATTGTGGCCAAAGTGCAGGACCCGACACTTGGCCTTGTTGAACCTCATGCCATTCAGCTCAGCCCAGTGATCCAGCCTATCCAGATCCCTCTGAAGGGCCTCCCTACCCTCAGGCAGATCAACACCACCACCCAACTTGGTGTCATCTGCAAACTTACTGAGGGTACACTCAATCCCCTCGTCTAGGTCATCAATAAAGATATTGAACAAGATGGGCCCAAGTACCGACCCCTGGGGGACACCACTTGTAACAGGCTGCCAGCTGGACTTGACTCCATTAACCACCACCCGCTGGGCACGGCCCCCTAGCCAATTCTTTATCCAAAGAAGGGTATACCTACCCAGTCCACAGGCAGCCAGTTTCCCTAGGAGAATACTGTGAGAGACCGTGTCAAAGGCCTTGCTGAAGTCCAGGTAGACCACATCAACAGCCTTTCCTTCATCCACCAGTCTGGTCACCCAGTCGTAAAAGGAAATGAGGTTGGTCAAGCACGACCTGCCTTTCGTGAACCCGTGCTGGCTGGGCCTGATCCCCTGGATACCACTTATATGCCGAGTGATCTCACCCAAGATGATTTGCTCCATAACTTTCCCAGGTACTGAGGTCAGGCTGACAGGCCTGTAGTTCCCCGGATCCTCCTTACGGCCCTTCTTGTAGATGGGAGTCACATCGACAAGCCTCCAGTCCTCCGGGACCTCCCCAGATAACCAGGAGCGCTGGTAGATGGCCGAGAGCGGCTCGGCAATCACCCCCACCAACTCCCTTAGCACCCTAGGGTGGAGCCCGTCCGGTCCCATGGACTTGTGGCAGTCCAGATGGAGAAGGAGCTCTCTAACTGTCTCCACCTGTACCACAGGGGGTGTACTCGGCCTGGCATCCCAGACTTCCAGATTAAGGCATAAAGTGCCCTGAGGATAACTGATCTGCCTATTAAAGGCAGAAGTAAAGAAGGCGTTGAGGACCTCAGCCTTCTCCTTATCCTCAGTGATCACATTCCCCGCTGCATCAAGTAAAGGGTGTAAATGCTCCTTATTTCTTCTCTTACCACTGATATATTTGTAAAAGGATTTCTTGTTCTCTTTTACTGCAGTGGCCAATCTGAGTTCATGCTGAGCTTTTGCCTTCCTAACTTCCTCCCTGCATACCTTAGAAACTTCTTTGTAATCTCCCCAAGTAGCCTGTCCCTTCTTCCAGAGGACATAGACTCTCTTTTTCTTCCGGAGCCTCAACAATAGTTCCCGGTTCATCCACACCGGTCTTCTTCCCCTACGGCTCGCCTTACAGCATTCAGGAACAGCCTGTTCTTGTGCCTTTAAGATCTCCATCTTGAGGAGCGTCCAGGCTTCCTGGACCCCTTTACCCTTAAGGAGCGACTCCCAAGGGACCCTCGCAACAAGCGTCCTGAACAAGTCAAAGTCCGCCCTCTTGAAGTTCAGGATAGCCGTTCTGCTAGTGATCCTTCTGACATCTCCAAGAATAGAGAATTCTACAATTTCATGGTCGCTCTGCCCAAGACAGTGCCCAACCTTCACGTCTCCCACCAGACCTTCTCTGTTAGTAAAGAGTAGGTCAATCAGGGCACCACCCCTGGTAGGCTCTCGTACCAGCTGCATAAGGAAACTATCTTCCACACCCTCTAGGAACCTTTTGGACTGTTTCCTGTGCGCTGTATGATATTCCCAGCATATATCAGGGAAGTTGAAGTCTCCCACAAGAACGAGTGCAGGCGATTGCGCGACTCGCTGAAGCTGCCCATAGAACGCCTCGTCCTTCTCTTCATCGTGACTGGGCGGTCTATAACAGACCCCCACTACGATGTCACTCCTACAGGCCTTTCCTCTTATCCTTATCCATAGACACTCAACTGTATCATTCCCAACCCCAAGCTCTTCAACGTCAAAACAGTCTTTAATATAAAGGGCCACACCACCACCCTTCCTTCCTCGTCTATCCCTTCTGAAGAGCTTGTAGCCTTCCATCACAGCACTCCAGTCGTGGGAGTGGTCCCACCACGTTTCAGTAATGGCAACCAGGTCATAGTTATCCTGCCGCACAATCGCTTCCAGCTCCTCCTGTTTGTTACTCATGCTGCGTGCATTGGTGTACATACACTTCAGTTGTTACACTGAGCTCCTCTGAGCGGTGAATGTAGTGAGATATGCACTGCAGGGAGCGTGACCCTTCACAACACGAATTCCAAAGCTGTGCAGTAATGGTGGTTCTTTAAAACAAGATTGCCTTCAAAGCTGTCAGTGGGGTCCTATGTGCATGTATATGCACATGTAACATACATGTGTGAGACCACGCCTTCTATATTTCTAGACGTGTCAATGTGTACACACCCATGTACAACCTTGCAGCATCAAGTTTTTTTTTTAAGTAACTGCTGTAAAGGTATTCTCTCAATTTGTGAGTGCATGCTAAAAAGAAGCATTTTAAAAGGTAAAGATTACGAGAAGGTGGTGTTATCTGGTTTCCCAAAATCATGTAGTTTCAAAAAGTATAGCCTAAAAAAGTGCATTATATTTTCCTTTTTTAATGGCACTCTATTTGTTTCCTTGATCTTATAAAATATCTGATGATATCCTGTTACCAGAGAGTAGATACAGTATGTTCTCAGGTATGTTCTCAATATGTTTTTCTGTGTATGCATTTCGGAAATTCTTGCGCAAGCTGGCAGGTGCATGTACCTTCTTCCTATTATACAGAATTGCTGTCTTAGTCCACATTCAACGCTGGAGAAACATGCTGTACATATCTGCAGTATTTGAAGTGATAGATAGATTTTCATTGCTTTTTAAAAAAATAAAGCAAACCAAACCCCCAAAAAACCCAACCTGCCAAGAATGCTTCTTTGCTATAAATTTACTAGCTCCTAGATGTTAAGTTGGAGATGACAGAATACATGCTGCAATTATTGTGCTAATTATCTCGAAGTCCCACTTCTAATGATAATGTTATTTCATGAGAATATCTGGTTAAGTTAATGTTTCCACTGGAGGGGAAACTGTCTTAGGTCACTAGACAGTGACCTAGTGGTCCTAGAGCTGTGTCCATCTCTTTTTCCCTGCATGGAGGTTGCCCCCTGCCTCCATTACAGTGACATAACTACATGAACTGTCTCAAACATCCATTGTCTGCAGTGATCTCAGTTAAAAAAAAAATGAAGTGCATGCTAATCCTGGAAGGGTAGAGTAGGAAGGGAGGAAATCAGAAAGAAGGATGGATCCAGAGAGGATAGTACTTTGTCTGACTGTTCTTGGTTGGAGCCCTTCTGTATTTGTGACTGTTTAAAAAAAAAAAAAAATCTATTTCAAATCCTTATGATTGCAGAAAAAACGTAGAAGAGTGTTCTTTGAGCATTGTAAATGTTCTGGAATCAGAGAGTAGTGACGTCTAACTTTGAAACTTAATTATGGTTGGATTGACAACTGATGTCAAATCAAGAGATTTGACTTGGCATTACAGGAAGTGGAAAATTAGGAATAAAAAATGACTTCTCCCTTTTTTAATTCATAAGGCTTCCTTTGGAATGTCAGATATGATTTAAAATTTTCATGTCAGGCTCATTGTTTTCCAGTTTCTCATTTTACTCTGTTCCAGTTTTTAAATCTTAAAAATTGAGATGTGTGTGTTTGTATATATTTTTATATTACACAAGTGTAATGTAGTGTGTGTGTAATATAAATATATATAAATATATACAGACATTTCTTTTTTGAGAGAAAGAGAGAACTGATTTGGAGGAGTAGGTGACATCTGAATTTTCATCTAAATTTAAAAAAGGGCAAGTGAGCAGGAGAGAAGTGTTTTGCACACACAGAAATTGTTCTCTTTGCTTAATGAAATGTTCTGTAGAAGTTTGTATTGGATCTACCTTCAGAGATTAGTACATCTAGCAAATATTCATATTGTATGTGTGTTCTGTTAAGAACTATTACTATGGCAGTACATATACATATGTTAAGAAAGGAGCTATGCAGGTACTGTGTAGGTAATAAACTCTGAAACCCTGTGATACACCCAGTTATGCCAGTTTGGCCAGTTTGCTCTTCACTCTGCATGTGAGATGTTTTAAGTGCCTGTGCCTACTTCTTTGCAATCAGTTTGCCACAGAAATATTTCCCTTCTCACTGGAAATCTGATTCCCACTTCCTGAAATTATGTTTGACCAGGTTAGGCATCATTTAGCACTTGGCAGATAGCTTCTTTTCCAGATAGAAAAATGCTTGCTCTTCAGAATCCAGTATCTTGTGGGCTAAGTGGCATGCAACACTTATGCTTCATATTATGGGAAATAAAATGGATATTTTTATTTTTCTAGCAAAATAGGTTAGGATACTGTTGAGTGAGTTACTTCTGATGATCTGGCACATACTGATTCATAGGGAGTAATGCTCATGAGCTCATAGGAGAGGGGAGATAAGAAATAATTAAGTAACAGTTCTTAAAGGTCTCTGATATGTTCTCCGTATAGGTTTTACAGTGACAAATACTTTGTATTTAAAGTACTTAAAATGGGGGCAGCACAATAGGAAGGTTTTGTGAATTGTCTGCTTTGAGAGTTAAGTGATCACTCACAGTGGCCCATGAGTGGTTTTAGTGTGATACAGGGGTACATTGTGAATAATTTTTATTTGCATTTAGAGGTGGTGTGAGGGCCACCTTTTCTGGCGGATAGCTGCAGTAATAGCTGTACTTGGCGGGTTTATGTACTTTGCAGTTTATCTTTGTCCTCCTGTAGCAAACAGGTAGAGTGTTTCCTTAACATGAAAACAGCATGCATTTGTGATAAAGTGGGGGAAGAAAAAGGTGTGTTTTAATCTGGAATATAAAATAAGACAATAAGTCACCTGTAATTCACCCTCGAGGACACTAAGAAGAAATAGCAAGTCATCACGAGAGAGATCCTCTCTTTTCTTGAAAGAACTTTGTTTTTTCTCCGCCTTGGGGCTTCTTAGGATGGTGCTGGCTTGGGCTTCATCTTCCTTCTCCTTCTGCCTTCTTTGCACATTTCCTCTCCCATTGTAACCCGTCTCTTCTTTATGGTGGTCTTTTGGCCTTTGCTGGCTCAGCTTTGGTCTGGTTGGGCTTTCAGTGCTGTTACTTCTGGAACGCATGGTTTGTATCCCTGAAGCTGAGGGAAGGTGGGGAAAAAAGTAATTGTTTTAACTAACAGAGACTGTAAAACTATTACCGTCATTTATCGTGAGTATTGTTCTCTCCAGAATGGTAGTTTTCCCTCCCAAACAAGGCCGTTTTTAATTTGACACAAGCTGACAACCTCATGTAAGCCAACAGGACTGGGCTGTGATCCTTTCTGGCTGTCTGTAGTGAAGTGAGACTTAACTGATCTTACTTACGCAATAGTAACAATTCCTTACTCAGTATTTGCAAAGGCAGCAGCTTTAGCAGTGGTGCTGTGAACATCACCACAGACCACAACTCCCATTTGAGAGACACTGCCTACCTCACTTTTCAGGTAGGTACTTAGGTGATGAGGCAAATTTAGATTTAGAAGGTTTTCGCTAGGAAGATCTTTCTATTCCTGTTTCGTCTGGCCCCACCCCTTACTGTATAGCTGTGTTTCATTTTTCTTTCTCTTTCCAAGGGAGAACACAAAAGCAGTCCTCCACTACTACAAGCTACAGAGTTGCATTTCCCAGGTTTGGCAAAGTGTAGGGGTCAGCACATCTGGACTGCAAGGGATGAGCGCCATTATAAACACCCTCCCTCCAAAGCCACCACCAGTCCCCCAAAAACCAATCTGCCTTGCTGGTGGTTGTGTCCCCCCTCCAATAAAGATGTAGTATGAAACCTTACTACTTTAATGCTACAGTCTAGCATTCTAGAGGTGTTAGCACCTGGTCAAAGGGAGACCTGTCCTAACTAGGCCTCTTTGAAGGGCCACTGTTAAATAAACATAGTCTAATGCCTTTGCAGAAAAATGACTAACACTGTGTAAATATTGATTAACCTCAGGAACTCGGTTTTGCTTATCACCACTAAGATTAAGGTATGAACAGATTATAGTCACCTCTACAGGAAAACTGTGGTAATGGATACAGTCTAGCAGACAAAAGGCTGATCGTGTGATTCAAAGGTGAAATTATACATGTTCCAAATACAAATAAGGCACAATTTTTCTTATTAAACTGCAAAAATAATTGCTGAAAGGTCTAAAAAAAAAAGCATATTGGGCATTGCTTTGTAAAACAGAAGAGAGTGAGCCTCTAGCTCAATGGCAACTCTTTGACTTGAAGCAGTGATTTTATCTGGAAAATTGTTATGGCCTATGGTAGGCAGAAGGTGACTGCACTGCTGCTTTTTGGCCTCAGATCTGTGACTGATAAAGTTCTTTGGGAGCTCCCCCTTCCACGAGGTTCCGACTCTAAGTCCTAAACTCTGTGACTGTATGCCTTAACTGTGGTGGTTTTCCCTGGATGCTACAAATACTTTTGTTGTTTTTCTGCAAGAACAGAGGAGTTGGAAGAAGCTTTTGGTTTGTAATGTGTGATGACTGAGAGTGGGGAAAAATTACAGGAAAAGCAAGTAACATTTTCTATAGTACTGAAGTATCTTCTAGTCTCATTTGAAGCACTTATAATAGTTTGTATTTCATAAGAAAAACTTGTTTTTCCAGATCTCCAAAAGCCAAGGTGTGTCAGGTATGCATGGCAGTATGCACTGAAACCTGTTTTGTGAAGCTGTGCATCAACAGTGTCAGGTTAGGATGGGATGTTGCTACAGTGCACGCAGGGAATCCGGGAGTAGTTTATAGCAGACTGGCAGTGGTGTTTCCTGGTGATGATTAGTTTAAGTTGGTGTTCATCCTGTCCTTTCAATTGAATGTAGTTTCTCTTTTTCACTGTCGTCTGCTTATTAGGCTTACTCACCTTTTGCGTCTTGCTTCTTGCAGAGTATTACTACTTTGGAAGAAGGCTGTTGGCTTCTTTTGAGGGTAAAATGTTGAATGCCTGCTTAACTTTTGCATACAGTTAATGGCTACTGTTTGTAAGATCAAATGCAAGAGTTGAGTTAAATCAAGTAGCCTGAACACACTCTGAGCCTGTGCTGATCTCTGATCTGAGCACAGGATGCTGTGAAATGCATGAGTAGTCCAAGAAGTCCTTGCATTTTTCCCCTCACATGTGCCAACTGCAGACACAGTCTCAATTAGACACCAAGCTACTATCAAGCTTGTTGTCAAGAAGTGTCAATATGGCATTCCTTGCAAAAGGGAAGAGGAACCAGTGCATAAGGAAGGGATTCGTACCTTTTCAAGCTTTTTTGATTTGGCTGCACCTGGAAACAGGATCCTGAACTTGATGGAACAGCAGTCTTGGTGATCCTGACAAGGATGCTCTCACCCACGTTTCTTTTATATTACACACATGCTGGTGCCTCTTCAAGGCCACATGCCACATACAGTTTTCAGAGCTTACCCATGACTCCTTTTTAAGCTTGTTGTGCCTAATTCTTAATCAGGTAGATCAGTCCTTATCGCACTAGCAAAAGGCACTTGATCCCTGAGAAGGCCAGCTGACCTGCCAAATAGATTACCCTCCTATGGAGATGGTGCCTTTGCAGCATCCCAGAGTGGATATTTCTTCTTTTATTGAGTAGAGTTGTTACATACACTTTACTTGCATTCTGTTCTGGCATTCCTGAATGCCTGTGCCTACTATTGAATCTGCTAATGCAAATATTTATCAGATTTAGCAATTAACAAGAATGATTAGAGAGTGAAGTGGCATACTAAATGTATGGTTTAAGCACTTTTTTATTGATACTTGAATGTAGCTGACAAGAGAGGCACAAACACTCTGGTATTAGTAGGCTCTCTTATTAACATATTCTTTCTCTGTTGATGTATTTAAACCTTCGTATTATTTAAGCATTCTTAAGCATTTGTCTTTTTGCATATCTGTGTCTCAGCTGATTTCCACTTTAAGTTACATATTGATGGAGTCTGTGTTCAAGGAAGCTGTCTTGCAAAAAGAGACAATCCCTTCTTGTAACAGGGACTGTAGTTCACGAACAGTCTCTGTGAGTTCTCTTTAGAAGACTGACTCTTGCATCTTGTGGCAAGCTTTTGTACAGGTGAGTTAAGCTTTGTTTCTCTGTATCACCAAGAAGGATGACAAATAAGATATCTTAGAAAACAGTAAACAAGAAAGAAGAAAGCAGGTGAGAAGATTTGATTGGACTTGTGTGCCTTGCACTTGTGATCTTTCATCTGTTTTGGATCAATTACTATACAGCGGGGGCTACGTGAACAGAAAAGACAAGGATACTTGTCAGTGTTCTCATATGATGCTTTACATACTATGTAGGCCATGTCTGCTTGCATCAAAAATGAAGATTGAAAGGCACCATCCACGTCATGAAGTCGTGTCTCCTGAAATCACAGACACCATGCAGTGTGTACTTAACAGAAATTAGTTTACTAATTTAAGTGTGCTAATTGAAGAGCACAAGGCCTGTGTTCTGCACATTTGTGCTTTCCTTCACGTTATCAGGTGTCTGTTTTACTGAAGATTTTGTAGTGGTATCTTGCTTGAAGTCACAAGGTGATGGTTCCCAGGCTCATCAGATTCAGTGCAGCTTGGCAGACTGTTTCAGACTCAAAATGGAGTAAGGGTAGGTTACACTGAAACCTTCTGGTAAACCAAATTGCAAGTAACGTACTCAACAAAGATTGAATCTATTCTCAATGTTCATGTTCTTTTTATAGTTTGTTTTGTGTTCTGTTTTTTAAAGAGCTTGCTTATCTCTGAACAAGTAAGCTATCCTTCCTCCATATAAATTGAGAAATTTTCATCTCCTTGATGATGAGCAAGTAATCTGAGGGATCCAAATATATTTTCTTGAAGAGCCAGATGAATAAATGACCAAATGTTTCTATGATGTTAACTTGGTCTCCACCCTCCCAATCATATTCTGAAGGAGATGAAACCGCATTTGTCTCTTTGGCAGCAGTGAACAAGCAGGTGGTTCAGAAATCCCCACACTTTTGTAGCAAAGTGAAATATCCTTCAGAGATTACTTCACTACAGACACCACAGGGTTTTAAGAGACATCTTGTGGGTTTTTTTTCTATGTATTTCTCCCTTTACTGTTTAGTCAGTGATTGACTTATGAGCTCACAAAATCCTTCACAGGACCAAATCTTCCCTTAATCCCAGGATAAGGATCCTGAATAGTTGAGAACTTGCTGTTTCTTCCAAAAATCCATGACTAAGCAAGGAATTATGTCTTTCTGGTTTTTAATGTCCCTTAAAGGGATATGGCAATGCTTTTGGTTTGCTCAAATTGATAGGACTGCTACCAGCAGACTGACTTTTAAAAGGAGTTGAGATGCAATTGCTCAGCATGCTGATGTAATGGGAGAGTACAAAACACATTATGTCTTTTGAAAAGAGGTCTGCAACCCTCTGCCCATCACTATGAATGTCATTTGGGATGAGAAAAAAAGGCTGTCTCACCTTAGTTACTACAGGCCTTTTTTTCCTTTCCTATGTAGCAAAAGCTACTTTCAAGCATCATGTTCAGCTTAGTGCCACACATAGATGCCTAAGCACAAATGAATCTCCTGTCCCTGTACTTCTGCTTTTTTGTGTGGTTGCGCACCGGGTAGCGTCCAGGCATGGGAGGGGGCTTTTGGCTAGGCCTTATCATGTCCTCCACCAGAGAAAACAGCGGGTTTGTCTTGCTCTCCTTCTGTAGTCCTGATGTGGTTTGTGGGCCAGCAGTTGAGCCATGCTGAACCATAGGAGAAGATGAAAAAGTCGTCTTATTAATTGGAATCTCAGGATTTTTTACACAGTCGTTTTTAGAAGGCTGCATCTGTGTGGGAGGTTTTCACCAGGTCCTTTTGAAGAATGTATGTGTGTCAGTTGTTTTTAATTTCAGTATTGGTGCGTGAACTTGTGATCCAGTCTTTATTGTTGTATAACTATACACACATGTATATACACATACAACCCCTGTGGGATTTTGTGCCTGGAAGTAGAGAAAAGAGCCTGTACCACGTGGCTGTGGTCAGTTGCTGATTTTGTGGCTCTGAGATCAAGTTAGGCCCTTCCTGTAGATTAAGCAGTCTCAGCCCATCTCCTGCTGAGGCTCAGGTGGTGTTTGCCCATCTATTTGAGTTCATACTGTTTAAAGTGTTCCCATTCACAGTACTCTACATGAAACCATAAGCTGCTCACTTGGAACATACTTGAAATTTTCATATCAAGAAAATATGAAATATTTAGAATTTTTAGAATATTTAGAAATACATATACTCCTATTCAGAGGTGTCAAACCTTATTCTAAGCAGGGTACTTCAGACAGTCCCTAAAAGCAAATGATATGGGTACTAGACCTCTTTGTGGTGATCCATGAGAAAATGAAGAGTTTGAGCTCCCTGCTGTATCGCTTAACATTTCTTTCGCAAAACTGGGTAGATGTTGTGAAATCTGAAATTAAGATCTGAATTCCACTCAGAAGTCAGTACTTGAGAGTTTTCTGACGTGAGCTGATTTTTCCCTTGTCCCTAGTTGTACCTTGGAACAACTTCTGATTGTACCTAACACTCAAAGGCACTCACATCACTTTTTCCTCCTGCTAAGCCCTTCTCTCTCCTCCACAGGAATTCAGTTCTCCTAGTTTGTGGTCCAGCATTTTGCTAAGTTGATGGTAGTGTTAGAAAATTACAGTATGTTTATTACATTGTATGTATACAGTTTATGTAGCAAATAGGTTAGGCACAGTAGATTTGTTTGAGGTGACTTGTTTTCTCGGTAAGATACTACAGATTCTGCAAGGCCACGATGTGCAGCTAAGTTTTTAGTTGCAGTGGGAAGATGACCCTGAAGCTGTATGTGCAGCGTAGCTTCAGTGTGCTGCTGCAGGGCAACAACACTACTGTAAGCCTATGTTTTCATAGGTTCAAAAGGTTGAGAAGGAATCCAAATTAAAATAGCTAGAATTTATTTCAACCTTCTACTTTTGATAATTGAGGGTTGTGGGGAATTTCATGCCATTACACCAAATAGCTTCTGAGAGATTAATATGGGGAAATTTTTCTGTCTGTTTCTTGGGTTTAGAGGTCTTTTGGCTTTTTTTTTCTTTCTTTTTAAAGTAAAATGTTTCACACTTGTTTTGTAATTGAACACTAAATGTGGATTATTTATAAGGATTATTGCAAGAGAGTTTTTCAGTGGATGTGAAAAAAATGTTACTACAACATCAGGTAGATCTAAGTGTTTGAAGAGTTAAACTCTGCAATGCCATATTATCTGTTCTAAATAAATAAAAAAACCCCATGAATCTTACATTTGTCTGTATGACAGATTTTTATTGGTAAAGTACACTGAAATAAAACTCAGCTGCTCCAATTTCAATTACATGAAATTGCTTTCCAAGTATAGTGTTTTCTCTTTTTATGAGCATAAGTAACAGTTAACGTTATTTAATACAGTGCTTGTGGTTTAATACTTATTATTCAGCTGCTGTAATTTTGGCTCCAGTGTATAATTACTCTGTAATTACAGCGTTATCCAAAGCAAAAACAGGAAATGGTGCTACATGAAAAGAAAATGTTCTTGTCTTAGAAATTGTATATCTAAACTCATCCTTTTTCCTGAATATCTTGTAACTACTGGGCTGTAGACATTAACGTAACAGGATAATTCAGCTCCAATGTAGTTTAAGTACTGTAGTATATATGACTAAGTATATATTTAAATTAAAAAAAAAAAAGAAGCTGTGTAAAGAGAAGTACTAATGGAGCCTAGTTTTCTGTAGGTCTATGCCTATAGAAAGGCAAAGGCAGCAGCTAGTATGGCTGAGTTTCAATCCAGCATTTCAGTTTTTCCTCACTGTAGCTATCTCTCATCTCTTTCTGCAGGCACTGGTTTCCCTGAAATCTGTAGAAATGTCAGTATCTTGCCCCCTCTCTCTGTCTTGTTTGAAATTGGCAGTGGTTTGGGATGGGACTCCAGGACAGACAAAGTGCACAGCCTCATTGCCACAGAGAAACAAGGTCAGGCATTCTTTAGGAAGAATGCACTGGAAACTTCGGTTGACCTTTTCCCAGTATTTCCCAGTCATTAGGATATTCATGAAGCTGAAGGGTGGCATGTTCAGACTTGTGAAACAAATAGGTTTTTAGGTGCTATGTAACATGCTTCTGTAAATCCCACAGGTGATAGCTAAAGTAGGGTATTTGAAGACTTGAGAAAGGGGCTAGCTATAATAATATGCAAGATTGAAAACAGAAAAAACCCCAAACCAAAAGTTTTTAGGGTTTGGATTTCAGGATAGGCCAAATTTTTCTGAATGGGAAGTCACACACCTTCTCTCTACTGAATGTGGGGTGTGGGGTGAGTTTGTTGCGTATTTTTTTTCCAATTTTACTGACGGTTTTTACTGGCTTTTATTTTATGTTTTGCAGGTTATTGATCTGATATAGTTCGTACATTCCTATCTTATTTCTGATTCTTTCACATGAGATCTATGTGCCTCTCAGGTCAATACTAAACTAGACTTACTAAATGAAATCTTACAGAGGCCTTCATCAAGATTAGTATCTCCTTGTGCCAAACACGGTGCAAACATACCTGAAGGTATTGTCTCAGTAGTGGAATTAATTTTGTGCAAGTACATGATAGTTTTGGCAGAGTTTAAAATCCAGGGGAAGTTTCTCAGCGCACAAGGCGCTCTAAATGCTCCATGTGCTTGCTTGTTTTCCAGCTGGCAAGTATGTGCCCTTCGTTCCCCAGGTTGAACGTGCTTGTGGTAAATGGGGAACCTGTAAAAGCAACTATTTCTGACATCCTGACAATGTAAGTTGCTGCCCACACTTCTTTTGCTGTCCTCAGCAGACCTAATGTAGCCACAGTATGAGGTATTGTGTGGTCATCTTAGAAATATTTCAAAGTGAGTTTTGTGATATCGGGTTTTTTTTTTTTTTAATCACTTTTTTTTTTTATAGTGTTCCCACTTCCCAAAACTTCTGTCACCCCAAAATGGGAACATTTAATGTTGTATTTTAATAATCTAAACAGAATTAAAATACTGTCAATTCAATGTTTTCCTTCCAATGTCTTTAGTAGCATGACAGATCTCTTCACTTTATAACTATTTTTTCCAAGTGATAAGAAGCAAAACACAAATACAGTGAAGAGAAGTCTAAAAAGATGTTCACACTAAGACTAAAAAGAAGTTCACACAGTCTGGTGCAATTTTTACATCTCTTACTTAAGTGATTAACTTTCCCTACATATATGCACGTGCACATGGCAGCACCACTTCACTGTGTGTCTGCTATAATGTAATCCTTCCTTTCTGCTGGAAGGTAAATTGACTCTGGCAAAGAAGTACTTGTGACAAACAGTCCTCTTATGTGCCTTTAAACATCCTAGTAATGTGGTATACAGTCATTTTGAAAAGCACTCTATAATCACAACTCTCTAAAGAGAATCTAATTGAAGAACTACAATGTTGTGATATTATTAGCTATAATAGCTGTGGGCAAAAGAGAAGAAACCAATGGTATTTCTTGTATTTCTGTGTGTGTCTCCACACAGACACACATAACATTTTAAAAAATGTATTTGTGTACCAAGTATGTGTTTATGTAATTCTCTTGTGCTTGGTGCAAGTGGCTAATACAAAATAAGTGGGTTTCTATAAGCTTTCAGCTGAAGAGCAGTAGTACACAGAGTTGAAGTATCTTGCTTTTATTTTCAATGAAAAATATATGGTTAGTAAGCAAGGATTATCTAGTACATGTTATCTACTGTTAGTTAATTAGTTACCATGCAGTAATTGCTCCGGATATCCAAGACTCAAACTTCTTAACCCTTGCAGCTATCTCCATTTCCGTTTTACTCTTTTTTTTTTTTTTTTTTTTTTTTAATCTACTTGGTGTTTGCATGGAGTGCCGTATGTCCATGAGTCATGAAATAGGCAGCAGAGACCACAGTGAGGCCTACAGAATAAAAATGTACACCTTCAAAGTGAGTATATATTAATTTTCTTCAAGGGTATTTTTGACAAGCGTAGCTTTGTTGAGACATTTCTTTGTGTGGGTGTGTTCGCCTCAGTGTTGCTTTTCCCCACACATGAAAATAAACCACAGACTTTTAAATATCCTGAGAAAAGTTTCTTCAAAGAAAGATCAAAAGTCTTTACTAACATTTGAGGAAGCTGCATGGCTGCCTCTCTTGTGAACTCATGTCTATGGAGAGCTGGCTAAGACAATCAAGATCATTATTCCGTTGATTTGATCATTTGTGACCTACTTGAAGAGGAGATGCCTTGTTTAGAGAAGGAGGAGGTGGGGGAATCCACAGATGCCCCCTAATTTTACCAATACAGACATGAATAAAATAACTTTGGGAAAAACAACAGAGTTAGTTTTGAACTCTATTTTGTGGGATGCTCTACTTCAAACGATTGTCTTCAGCAGTGCATGTTCAAAAGTTCTGTTTAAGAGTGAGTTGATTGACATTTTTAAATATGCAATTTTGTCTGCTTTTGTGCCTATTGAAGTTACATAAATGTCCGGATATGGCTTTCGGGGCTTCACAGAAATTGTAGATCTGATTTTGTTGGTTGGTTGGTTTTTGTTAGATTCTTCCAAAAATCTCTTTTTGTCTGTTTTTGCATCTAAGCAACATAGAATGTGTATTAGCCAAGCTTTGAAAGTTTGTGAACTTCTTCCTAATCTGGAATTCCCCACCTTTAGACAGCTTTCAGGAAAATAGATTAATTTTAGTTCTTCTTAAGCCCCAAGTTTTCTTTCTTATGTTTATCTTGATGTCTGTTTCCCTTCATGAACTACATCTTTTATACTTCAGACCAATTCTTTACGTGCTGTCTGGTAGCAGAGAGTACTTAACTCATAGAAGCTGTTGAGAATTTCATTGCTCTTTTGAAGGATTATGCTGGTACAAAGCATCTGTGAACAATGCTAGGTAGGACCTCAGCCTTGTATATAAGCCTAGGATTTCTGATTTGTTGGTTTGGGTTTGTTTGTTTTTTCTATTTTTGGTTGGTTGGTTTTTTGTTTGTTACTATTTTAAACCAAAGTTTTTGATACTATCTCCATCAATGGCTATACTGCTATCTAGAAATCAGATCGTAATCTTTTGTTGGTTTATCTGATCAGAACTGATATCACTCAAGTTTATTTTCCTAGATTTCAGGCTTTTCTTTTAGCTGTGGACTGATTTTTTTTCTTATATATCCTAAAGTTGAGATCTTTATTATATTCTGTGATTTGGTACTTTGTGTTCCTATAGTTGGAGAAATACTGAGATTTTCTTTGTATTCTGTAATACAAAACTAGTGTGGTTTAATGTTATTTTCTCATTAGTGACAATACTGAAGTATGTAACAGCAGGCGAACATATTTTTTCTGACTGTGATAATCTTTAGGTGTGCAAGAAATCTGCTCTGGCATTTTCCTCTTCCAACTGCAACTACAAAATAGCAACATGCGGGCAGCCATGGAAGGTTCTCCATTTTTAATATCCAAGAGAAAAATTTCGATAAATAAGATAAATGTCCTAAATAATTATTTCCCAGGACTTTAATGCAAACAAAAATCTCTCTCAGGTCTCCAAGCCCTCTTGCTGTAACCTTTCTATGCAGATTAGACCTAATTTCCTATGGAACAGAGGTTTTAGATTTGGGGTTTTAGTGAAGGGAAACAATGCTGCCGTAAGGGCTAATGGCATGAGCTCGCTCTTCACCTCTGAGCCAGGCATACTGATTGGCAGTGCCCTGCATCCCCCTCATCCAGCCCCACGTGTGCTGCCTGGGGGCTCTTGCCATGGTTCATGGTGAGAAGTTGCATGACTTTGACAAGTGTGCCCTAGGGTCACAAGGTGCTCCTAAGAAATTTTGAAAACTTTAATTTCTAGGCTTTGGTGGAAGTCAATGTTGCATTGGTGTTTTGAATAAAAATATCTTTTTGCTAAAGGAATGTGTGTTTTTGCTCTCTGTTGTTTTGGAGACTTTTTCTTTAGTTTTCTCTGGCTTTTATTATTCTTTCATTTTATTCTGAATTATCTTGATTCTACTTGCTGATTTTGTGGTAGCAGGATTTTTTGAATTGTCTGGTGCATGTTCATCTCCACATAAACGAACACAAGGGAAACATGAGCTTTCAGGCAGACTTTCAAGCCAGCTTTGTAGTTTATTTTTAGATTTTGAGGATTTTTTTTTCATTAAGATTGATTATTGCTTTAAATAAGCCGAAGTAAAATTGCAACTTGAGTGGTGGCTTGAATTTTTTTAATATTGTTCATGTTCATTGGTGACTGTGGCTGTATGTGTCTGCTGGGAAAATGTGAAAAGCACAGAGTCTGAAAAGTAACTGTACACAGTGAAATTAATTTTTGTATGTGTTCAGATTACAGGTTTTACTGGCCATGACATTCGTTATTATTTATTATAATGGCTCAGTTTCGGACCTTCAACTCCCATAGGAATATGCCGTGCTCTGATGACGCAACTTTGGAAAATGCAATAAAAATGCACTGGAAACCAGAGCTTTCTAATAGGAAGTTTCTTAAAAGCAGTGAAGTTAAATTGCCTCCTCACAAAAAAAGGAAGTGGAATGGATGTTGGTGAGCCAGATAGATGTACCTCCTGTGTGTCCCTGGCTTTGTTTTCTTCTGTTTTTTTGTTTGGTTTTTTTTTTTTTTTGGTGGTGGTTTTTTTTTTTTTTTTTTACCCTCCATGTTTGAAATCTGGTCTGGAGGCCGTCATCTGTGTTTTGGCATAGGGAAAAGGGAGAAAACCTGTATATTCCTTTCATTGCTGCATAAGGACCATGCAATTTTGCTACATGAGGTTCATACGTAAAGGCAAATGTTGTTGATTTGTGGCTGCAGCTGTGACTTCACCCTGGTTTTGATTAAACTGTAGCTGAGTCCTTGGGGGAGAAGGTAAGGCACGCTCGAAAGGTGGCTTAGAGCATGTACAGTTGTTTGTTTCTCTGTGGTTTTCCCCTTGTTTAAATAAAATGGCTGTGGCCAGTTGCTAGCCCAGTGGCTAGTGGGAGTTGAGGAAACTGATGCATCTATATGAATATTTTACATGGTTATGATGTTCAGAGAGGTCCTGAGGGAACACTAATGTTTGGATGCCTTCTTCCCTGCTGTTCTAAGGGCTTTTCTGAAAAGCCCAGTTAAACATCTGTTTATCCTTTTGGAAAAAAAATGGTAATTAAAAGTAAGGCAGAACTTTGGTATTACCCAGCTTAGCTGCTTGACATCAGTTGTTCTGGCAGGAGAGTCCTGCCAGAGGCTTTTTTAGGTCTTGGTGACAATTGTAGTGCATTCCTACTGATGTTTTCTTGGCGGCCCAGGACAGGTATGCAGATTTTTAGATGTGTTAAGGAAGGCATGGACAGACAACTGTATATGTTTGCATTTAACATGTTTAAGTGAAGCAATGAGTCATATCCTGCAGGCACAGAGGGCCTCCTTAGAGCTGCTGCCTAGTAAAGTCTTGCTGAAATTATTTTATCTGAAGCTAATATTCAGCTACTGAGAGCACCATGCCTCTTCTGCACATAAATAGTGCTGATTTGTTATACATTAAGTCAGGGGATTAATGCCACTTCTGAAAGTACCTGTGCACCACATCATCTGAATATATCCCCCTAATTCTAGGTTATATAGGTATAGACCTCTCACAAAAAAGACACTTCCTGACAGTACTGACAAACTTCCTGACAAACTTCTGACATATAAGTTAGCTTCTGAACATTTACTTGAGATTAAAAAAAAAAGAAGTCCAAAGCAGCCCCCCATTTGATTTCTGAGTAGTTGTTAAAGGAGTCATTTTATCACACAGCAAGTATGTGTGTAGTGATCGTATGTTCCCACACATTAATAGTATTTACATTCTTTCTCAAAGAGGACAATTTTTCTTAGCGCTCTGTTGCAGTCAATTCTATTTTGAGTGAGTGAATAAATATTTTTAAATTGTTAACAGTAGAGTGGATTTACCTTGATTAAGACGATTCACAGCCCTGAATAATTAGTTGTTCTTGTACATGCAAGCAATTCTACTTGAGGAACAATCACAGATGCTAACTCTTATCTGAAACCAAAATGTTAAGTTTTCTGCTCAAATAAGTTTCTGGAGATAAAATAAAGGAAGGGCTTTTAAATTAAAATCTAGGGAATCTGTCCTGCATCATTTAATACCAAATACCCAGTAAACATCAGAGTGCATATGGTGAATTCTGCGAGCTTTCCTCATGCAGGTAAGCCCATTAAAGTCTGTGGGACTGCATGTGTAGGATTGCAGGGTCGGGGACTATGTTTTGTTATTCTTATTGCTAGTATAACTCTGAGTATATGTATTTTTCCTTTAAGTATAATCTGGCCAGTCTCAGAATCTAGGATTTTTAAAAGTCTGTTGTTAACAGAAGCATATTCATTAATTAAGGAAACAAATCTAGAGAGAATAAGATGTGTTCTCCTTACTTTAAGTTTAGTAATTTTTTTTTCCATATAGCCTTAAAACAGAGGGGGCGGGTGTCAAAAATCCGAAACGGAACTTAAGATTCAGTAGGATAGGAGAGGAAAAGGTATTTTCGTGATACCTGAGAAGTAAAAATGACTGTCCAGTTTGGCTTTTAGCGTTAGAACTGACGGAAAAATAAGGAAGTAAGGAAGAAGAGCATATGTATGGTAACAGTGAGGTAGATTGTGGCTCATAACACTGGTATTAATAATGACTGCAATACCATCTTATCATACACGTTCATCATTACTTTCTTACCTTGCATGAGCCTAAGACAAACTATGTAGGTTTATCCTCAGAGTATTTGCATAATGAGATTGGTTTAGTCATAATTTCAGCTTCATGCAAACAAGAGCTGTAGAGCTGAAACTTACTCATGTCTTTAAGGTTAATTAGTGATTTCTTTAGAATGGAAATGGTTCTGGGCAAATGCTTCAACAGTAAATAGTAGTGCTTAAGCATCAGGAATAGTTTCAGGAAACTAAATCAAATCGGCATTGTTTTAACTTGCCTTTCTACAAATAAGAATTTACTTCTGCTGCCCATCAAGAGAGTGAAGCAAAATCTTCAGTCTTTGCAAATAGCCTTTTGCAAATATATGTTTTAGTTTTAGTGTTGCTTTATTTGAAGAATGTTATTTACAACTTCTTAGTTCCCTGTTAGGTCCTAGACCTTCTTAAGTGCTGCTGTAAAAATTGATAAGGGTGATCGGTCAGAAATCTGATCATCTTTACCTTATCGCATCTGCACTGCATGTTTCAAAATGGAGTTGTTGCTAAGAGGGTGTTATAATGCACTGCATTTCTTCGGGATCTGAAAGATGAGAAACACTTACGGCAAATTCTTGTGGTGTTCTTCATGTATCTCTTAAACCAACATTATCCAAATTGATATCCTTTATGTTCTGTGAGGATTTGTCAGAGATGTGGGGTTTTAAGGACCTGGACTAGATATAATTCAGTTTAGCAAGTTGAACTTGATCCTAAATGATTACTATTTTTCGGGGCCCATAAAAATACTTTGGAGGCTTAGTCAGAACTACAGTAATAAATGCAGTGAGCAAGCTTTGAAAAAAATATTAAGAACAGGATCCTGTGAAGTTATACAGGCCACCTGTGCAAGACGTAACTCTGTGGAGATTTAAGGCTGCTTTCCCAAAGGGCTTGTACAATACTTGTAAGAAATAGCTTTGTCGAATTTGCAGCTGCCTTGTTAAGCATGGGCCCTGGTCGTCTGCTCCCCAGCTTGGCAGGTACAACAAAGGCAGCATTTCAACCATCATCTAACCACTGGAGCGGTGGTGCTTGCCAGCACTGCTCCTAGGGGTACCGTGGGCCTTTGTTGTGCCCCTCGCACTGGGGTGGGCAGATCTGCCTGGCTCCGAATTTGCCGCCGTGCACTGGAGCGCAGAGCACCTCTGCACTTGCTCACCAGCTGCCCCGGGGGCAGTGGGACTGCCTGGCAGGCAAAGGGACAGGAGGAGAATCTGTCAGGAGGGAGGAAAGAAGCCCTTGGCAAAACATGTGTACGATGATTTTGGGGAAGTGACTGCCAACATCGGTGTTTTATCTGTGTTGTACAGAAGCTATGCATGCAGGTGGAACTGGACAGAGCATCTGGAAGCCTGTGAATAACACTGTGCCCTATTGTGGGACACAAATAAGACTCCTATGTATTTGCATATATAAAAATACATATCTTTTAAAATGTATAAGTGTATACATATGCAAACTTACATCCACTGTGAGGATGATGAGACCATGCTGAGACCATGATCCCTTGTAAAAAAAAGGATGATTCTTCATCCAGAATCAGATATCTTAAGACAAATGTTTGCTTTTACGCAGAGGAGCGTGTGGGAAGATTTTCACACTAGCTGTGTGTATGTGCTTAGCCTAGCTGGCTGTGGACAGTGAAGAGGGATGGGCCTGTCAGAGGGCACTTCCACAAATCTGAGTCTGGGTTCCTCCTCAGGAGAAGCCCTTCTTTCTCCATGAGGTGTAGCAAGAGACTGAAGAGACTGGTTAAGTACCTAAGCACTGAGGGATGAAAACTCCTTCCTTCCCTGTTCTGTAGTCTTCCTTCCCAAAGGAATCTCTCAAAGATGTTGAACTGCTTGTTCAGTGCAGCATACCAGAATTTGTTTTGCTGAAGCCCTGAAGAATTGAATTGTAGCAGGAAAATTATTAAAATAGATTGTTTATCAGCCTATTTAATTAGGTGTTTCTGATGATACCTCTAACAAAAAGTCCTGACGTAGTTATTAGTATCTGTTACTCAGTGAAGGCGGCTTGTAGGGGATCCCTCTTCCTTACTCTGGGAATACTTCAGCTCAGTCTCTAGTACTGGTTAGAAACCAGAGAGCTTTAACAAAGCAAGTAAGCTAAGCCAGAAAGCATCATTATACTTTCGTGCAAACATATTTTCCACATTAGATGCAGTTGATCTCCATTAAAATGTCAGGTAGATTACCCATGCCCTGTCTCGTAGGTCTACTAGACCATGATTGTTCAAATGGGAAAGAAAATGTGTAAGACATCATAATTTAGGAAAAATTCATATCCCAAGCAGCACACATGAAGTAAATGAAAATAATTATTTTTCATAACATGGTAATTGGGGGACACTCAGTGTATCAGTTTGCCACAAAACTGAAACAAAGTACTTCCTTGCACAGCACATAGTCAAACCACAGAGGTCAGTGCCACAGGGTATCTCCAAGGCCAGAGGTGGTTGGTGCATTCCGTAAGGAGATTCACAGAGGATCAGTTTGCGTGTGGTAGTTTAGTAGGATGTTCTGGAGGCAGCTTAAATCTTTACATGGCAGCTGAGGGCATGCTAGGAGAAGGATCAGTCTGTTGGTACTACTGTTGCTCTCTTTGCCCAAGCATCTGCTTCTGGCCCTTGTCAAAAAGGTTTTGGAACTACTTCAACCTCTGGCTTTCCTCAAGTATTTATCCTTTAGCACAGGTGAGGCTTTAGACTATTAATTCTCCACTACCTTTTAAAGCTAGGTAGTGAAATACTTTTTGTTGCAATCCACTAATTATTTACAGCAGAGAAAAAGGCTAACTCTGCCTGTGTGATACTTTATATATCAGAAGTTACAGCTGCCACAAGTCATTATTTCCATTGAGAATAGTGATTCATCTTTCCATGAGTCGTCAAGAGATCTCGCAGTGGGAATGAAATTTTAGCTCATGTCACCATTCTGTAAGAGGAAATACATACGGAGACAGGACATTATGTTTGGATACATGTGTTTTCAGTTGAACTGAGTTGTCTTTGAGAACTTTTGTGTCTGAAGTGTTTTGAGTGAATTTAGTGTTTACTTGTCCATGGCTAGCCTTAGCATGGTAGTTGTGGAGGAAGAATACTTGCTCTTATGGAAAAGGCGCACTTCGGCTTAGCCTCTCATATGTGGCTCATTCCTAATCAGGAAAAACAGCTTTTAATGTGTCTTTAGGAGACTTCAGTCTTTCTCCATGCTGTAACTGCTGCTGGTGATGCTATTCCAATCAGTGCTTTAACTGAGAATGCATTTCTGCTGTATTCCTGTCATCTATTTGGAAGAAATTTACCTTACTTTTCTTTAATTGCTTGTCAGAGTGGTCTATTGGAGATGCCACTTACATTGGAAAGGCCTCTTGGGCAAGAGCTAGCCACATCAGCTCTGCCTTCTGCATTACTGTAACTACATATGAAATTCTGGAAAGAACAATAATTTGGAGAAGATGATTTCAAGATCTATATAGCCAACATATCACAAGTTACTTTTCACTTTGATTGTGTCCTTGTGTTAATTTTTTTTTGTTTTTATTTTTCTCTTTGCTTGTGTTTTTAATGCTCGATATACAAACTCAGTAGGGGAGTTGGAATGGAATTTGGAAAAATCTGAAATCCAAATGTCACAGTTATATAAAGAGGATAAATATGCTAATGAACAGCATCTGTATAAACTTGGGGTAACATTGTGCATATTTTCAAGTATTGTATTTCTCATGAAGAGATGTCTTTTATAAGAACGACACTATGAAGGTTGAATCAAAGGACAACATTTTGAGGGATTGTGAAACCGTGTATTGTGACAGGATAGAAGACTTCAACCTTTGCTTTAAGAACTTAATTTTGTTGCACTATTTGTCCCAAGTTCTAGTCTTCAGGAGTCAGGACGCTGACATCCTTAAAATGATTTTCACAACTTAAGCTTGGTTGCTGGAGAATCTCTCTTCCTAGTGCAGAACCCTTAGCTTTGTGCAACCGCGGAAGCGATGACAGTCAGAGGAGTGCTGTGAGAATGTTTTCAATCGCCTTTATCTTTCAGTGCTTCCTGCAGCACACTATGGCTTAGGCAATGGTTGCGGTAAGAGGCAATTAAATTTATGTAGAGACCAAGTCGATTTGACATGTTTTTTAACCAAGTGTTTATTAGTTGAAATAATCTTGGGCGTTTTTTGGCATAATTTACGTTTGAGTGGGAACTTGACTCATTGTCAGAAGTCTGTATGTATTTGAGCATGTTAAGCTGATGTTACCAAATGGAACCGTGGGAGGCTTTTGGCTTGTGTTTATGGAGTATAAACCAAAGCTCTTACCTTGCTGCCTCAAGAGCCACAAAAATATTAATAGAAGTCAGAGATGCAAGAAAAAAATGTATTCCATATAGCCTGTCAGTTTGCCAGTACTAGCTTTTTCCTTGGGTTACTTTCCACTATTTTGTTCCATCTAGTTTGGGGTATCACGGGGAACAAGATTTCCCCTGCATTCCTTTGGAAATTATTTTGCAGGCCTCATAAGACTCTGTTGAAGCTTCTCCCTTGTTTAAATTTCCTGATCCTTAGATTTCCAGAACAGAACCTGCACCCAAACTGTTAGGAGTTGCCTTTCTGTTAGATTTGGCAAAAAGATTCAGATTTCCTTCTTGCTGCTCTCTGCTTTTGTTCAACAGAGTGAGCCAGTGAATATTTGCATGCCTCAAACTACAAGTGTTTTAGGGTAGGTTAGCTCAGAATCACAGCATGTTAGCTCAGAATCACAGAATTATCAAGATTGGAAAAGACCTAAAAGATCATCCAGTCCAACCATCACCAATGCTTCTCAGCTAAATCATATCCCTCAACACAAAATCCAAACGTTTCTTGAACACCCCCATGGTCAGTGACTCCACTACCTCCCTGGGCAGTGCATTCCAGTGCCTGACTACCCTTTCCGAGAAGTAATATTTCCTAATGTCCAGCCTGAATCTCCGCTGGCGCAGCTTGAAACCATTGCCTCTAGTTCTATCACTGTCTACACGAGAGAAAAGGCCGGCCCCTAGCTCACTACAACCTCCCTTCAGGAAGTTATAGAGAGCTATAAGGTCTCCCCTGAGCCTCCTCTTCTCCAGACTGAACAATCCCAGCTCCCTCAGCCGCTCCTCATAAGGCCTGTGCTCCAGACCCCTCACCAGCTTCGTAGCCCGCCTCTGAACGCGTTCCAGGGCCTCAATGTCTTTCTTTCAGTGAGGGGCCCAAAACTGAACACAGTACTCGAGGTGCGGCCTCACCAGTGCCGAGTACAGGGGGACAATTACCTCCCTGTTCCTGCTAGTAACACTGTTTTTGATGCAAGCCAGGATGCCGTTGGCCTTCTTGGCCACCCAGGCACACTGTCGGCTCACGCTCAGCCAAGCATCAATCAGTACCCCCAGGTCCGTTTCCTCCACACAGTCCTCCAGCCACTCCGCCCCAAGCCTATGGCGCTGCCGGGGGTTGTTGTGGCCGAAGTGCAGGACTCGGCATTTGGTCTTGTTGAACCTCATCCCATTGGCTTCAGCCCAGCTCTCCAGCCTGTCCAGATCCCTCTGGAGGGCCTCGCTACCCCCAGGCAGATCCACACTCCCAGCCAATTCGGTGTCATCTGCGAACTTACTGAGGATGCACTCGATGCCCTCATCCAGATCATCAGTAAAGGTATTGAAGAGGACAGGCCCCAGCACCGACCTCTGGGGAACACCACTTGTGACCGGTAGGCAGCTGGATTTAACTCCATTCACCACCACTCTCTGAGCCCGGCCCTCCAGCCAGCTCCTTACCCAGCCAAGAGTGTACCCATCCAAGCCATGGGAATACCACCAGGTGTGGTGGTACTCTCTGCTGAAGGGTTCTGTGAATATTTTAAATCAACCTCATGTATCAGGTGAAGTAGCTTGTAACTGTTAGTTTCTTTCATTGTATTTTATTTTGTTTCTCTCAGACTAGATTTTCTGCACAGTGTAGGTGTCTCTTAGATCTTTCTAACTGGTTTTCATCTGCCTGACCCCTTTCCTCTTTAACACAAAGATCCTTCTGCATAAGCCTTACAACAGGCACATGAAAAGGCCGATTGTAGGCACTTAAAGCTAGATTAAGATGAAGTCAATGATTCATCAGTAAGTAAATGCTAAAATTAATAATTTAAACTGCTTGTAAGATTGGACAGTTTCTCCCTACTTCATCAAAGATAGCTTGTCCCTAAATAACATGTTGCTTGTGTCTCAGCAGTTAGGTGCCAACATGTATAGCACACAAGGCAAGCTCATGTGAGTTGTTGTTTGAGCCTGCAGGAACATGGTAGCTTTTGCAATTGTTTCAAAACACAAAATGTTTCTGATCTATTATTATTTAATTAGCTCCCTATATTTTTAATAACATATATATATTAAAAAGCCAGTCAATATATATTTACCCTAATCATTATAGCTATGGAAAAAAAAAAAAGACATTGAGGGCAACTGAAAACCAAATGTAAACAATGGTATATGTATTTTAATTTTTGGCTTTGGGAAGTATTTTCTTGATTCCTAAGATGTAGTAAGTCTTGTTTGCCCTCTAATGCGGAGAATGTAAGCTAATAGAAACTGCAAGGTTTTGACTTGGTGCACTCTTATGCTAAAACAACAAAGATAAATTTGCTGATAAACATGTAATTCTCAAAAGTTGATTCTTTTAAGTTTCTGGTGCTGGAAAGGCAGGAAGGCTTCACCCTTCCACAAGGTTTCTGAAACAGCTTCTTCCTAAATGAATTTTTAATACCTGTTCAGAAATTCAGGCTAGAAGAAGTCATCTGACAACTTGTAAATGCTGGGTTGAAGCTCTGGGAGTCCTATGCTGTACATTCCCTGTTACCTGTGTGCTCTGCCTATTTGCATGTAGATCTTGCTGCTTCATCATCTCATTTTCAGAAATCTATTATCTTCAGTTTAGAGGAGAAGGGAGGGGAAAAGTCTATGAAAATGGACAATTTTGCCTATTTAGCTAGAGATGTTTTAGTTGAGCTTTGTCAACTCACGTGCTTTCTTGTGGCTGAGATACTGATTTTGTTCAAATGCCAGAAATAGCTGAATACAGTGTGACTCCTTACTCTGCTTTCCACAAAACTTAACTGATTTTTGACTCAAAGTTGTTCTATCCATTAAAATATTGACTTTAAATGTATGTAATGATGAATTCATTTGAAATTTTTTTTTTTTTTTTTGGGAACAGCAGTTTTTCCTTACTCAAGTCCATGTCTCTCCTACCTGCACTAAATCGTGTATTTTAAAATCTAGCAAAAAATAAACAAAATAAAGCCCCAGTTCTATTAATATGATGCTACATAATGATATCAGCCTAAAGCTTAAAGGAAGCATGCCCTAGCTATCTTGCTAATTATCTATGCTCCTTAGGCCTTTAAATGTAGTATCCTAACATGCTGCTTGCATCTGATGTTTTTGTTTATGACTTGGGGGAAAAAACCCAACTTGGTTTCATCTCACCTCTGTTACACCAAGTTCAGCTTTCAGACCTTTTCAATTAGTTGTCCGTAACTACAGAATCGTAGGCTTTTATAAAGGAACTACTTGTTTGGTATTGCTGGTTATCAGACCTTAACTCATCCAGAAAGCCGGACTGTCCTTTGCCAGATGCAAACAGAGCTTCGAGGCAACCTGCAGTTCTATGCTGAGACCTGGCTAGTTTAAAAGAAAGGGAACAGGAAGAGGTCTTCTGCTGACAGTGAGGATGCCAGTTGGCATTAAGAATTTCTTTATTCTGTAGCAGTGTAATAGTTATTGCAGCACATCTTGGTACAGTGTTATGAGGCTATAACTTGATTCTTGAGCCAGATAAAGTGTTTGGAAATTGCTTACTTTTGCATTTGCCTTTGTGTTTTACTTGATTTTTCATGTAGGCAAAATTGAGCTAATTTCTTGTGTGTTGACTTTGCTTCTCAGCCTTTAGCTTGCGTTATTGTGGACAACAAGGTACACAGTGGCAGCTGCTTTTTGAAAAGTTGCCATTTGGAAGGAAGCAGAGAGGACTGCCCTGCGGACCTGCGTGCACATACGTAATGTATTACATGTGGGTACGCCCTACCTCAGGTGGGGACAGAAACAGCCAAAGGCATACAGAGGTTTTTTTGCAAGACAGAATCAGTTTTGTGAAAGATTTTTTTTTTCATTTCTTTTTTTTTTTTTTCAAATTGAATTTGTAAATGCTTTCTTAGATCTGGTATGCCCTCTGAAGTGTTACAGAACGATAACAGATGAGCTAAGTTGCTTGCTGCCAAAACCCTACAAAGTGTGACTGGTACGCAGCCTGAGGAGGAACGCTGCTCTCTTAAAACGATGCCAACCTTTATATTGTAAGTAAATCATTGTTTAAATTGTGAAATCATCACAGTATCCTTAGAACAAGATGTGCACTAGGTTCACTGTACAAAAAAGGGGAGGATGTGTGTGACACCTGTGAACACATAGTGAAAAAGGAAAGTAAGCAACTGTAGAAGTCGCGTCTTATCAGGACATTTGTGCCGGATGATCACAGTCTCTTTGTTTCTCATCAGTCTCATAACTGAGCCTTTTTAAAACATACTCTGCACTCCCAGCTGCTGTTCTCTCACAGCTTCTTCTGGTTCCTGAGTTGGAGAGATTGCGGTGTGGCGCAGAGCTATTCTCCCTGTCCCCTCAAGAGCTCTTACACAGTGTGTCAACAAGCAGCAAAGAAACTTTGGTGTGGTGATGTCTGTATCATCTTAAAGCTTCTCAAACAGAAATGGTAGCCATGCAGCTCAGCAAACAGATTAGGAGTAAATTTACACCATAAGTGGAACTTGCTTCTCGATTTAAAAAAAAATTTAACACATTAAGTTTTACACAAGTAAAGTTTGTATGCCAGATGTCAGTCTGCATCATTATGGCTCTGTCTGTCCTCCCACAGCCAGTATAACATGGGTGCGAGTTTTGGCTCGTTTAATGGAAATACGGGCATGATTGATACAGACCAAATTTTTGCTACTGAAAGATTCATTCATACACAGAGCTCATGCTAGTGATTATGTGAATACAGCTTCATAAATGAATTTTAAAGGTTTCTGACAGTCCACCTGACCTGAGACAGTTAGTTTTAAAACATCAGTTAAGTTTTGTGAGGGTGTTGGGGATGGAAGTTTGTTGTGTCGCTCTACAACTAAGTTCTGTGCTAATTCCGAGTACTCTTTGTTGCTTGTACAGGTTTAGTTCAGCTTTATTGGTCCTACTGAGCAACTGGACAGTTTTATTTGCTGAGAGTCAGCCAAGTGTGTGTCTGTGGGAGAATGCTGATAAACCTTACTATTTTAAACCTGTCTGTCTGTCTGCTGTTATTCAAGCACAATGTCTCCCTCTCTTTGCATAAATGATGCTGTCTTGCCTCTCCAGGTCTGTTTGGGCCTGGCTACTGCAAAGGTGGTACCACTTGTAAATCACACATTACGCGACACGTTCGTGTTCTTCTTATTTTTGCTCACCTGCAAAGCTTTGTCTTTTATTTCTCTCCGTTAAGCACTTTGAGAGTATTTGGTACACAGGTTCCTGTACACCCTGAAATGTCGTTATTCTTCCAGTGTTCCTGGAAGGCTACAATGTCTGTTTCAGTGGCGCAGTTAAGGAGTTCAGGACTTGTGGAGTTTCAAAGAAATGCCAAAGAGCTGCTCTAAAGTTTCCCTGCAATCCTAGCTGACCTCATTCTTGTCAGACAACAGTGATAATACCCAAAATCGGGTGCAAGACAGGAAGTGTTTCAGGAAGGTGTGTGTTTCATGCAAAGACATCAGAAATGCGCGCTCTCCCAGGGCCACTTACTGTAAGATCCATATTAATTTAAATGGAGTGGTGAAATTCCAGAATGTGTTTACAGAAATAGTATTTCAGTCCGAAAAAACCCATTGCTTGTTGTTCTAGCGTGCAGATGGCAAAAGCAGACGAGTTAACTGCTGTATATATTTGATGTAATGACACTGCTGGCTATATGAAGCTACATTTTAAGCATCTAGAGGATTCACAGACTTTTTTGATAGTTTTGTTTGCTATTTTTAAGGGAGGGGCTTTAACTTGAAAAAGTGGTACAGGAGAAATATAAATCTACCTACAATGTTTTTACATTTACTTTACATTCAAAGACTGGTTTGATATCTAACAAGCTTTTAGTTAATTTAATTAACTAAGAGACTTCTCAAGTAAGCAGAACAAATTTCTCTTCTCTCCTACCCCCACCCCACCACTGCATTCTATGACTTAGAATTTAAAAGAATTGGATAAATAGAACAGTGCCCACTATGTGTAGGAGATGTGAGAACGTCTCCCAAATTTTTGCCAAGAGAGCAGGAATGCTTTGTTTTTTAAAAGATCTAACATTTTTTACTAGGTAGTCTACCAAGTTATCTGTAAAAAGTGTCATATATGTACAGGTTCCTACTATTTTCGTCTTATTGAAAAATTCATGAGAAATGAGCTTAAGTTTTGTTTATATTTTTCAGTAACAACCACTTAAAAACATGCAAATAAAAATAATTCCTACCAGTTCAGATCTCTTCTGCTGACAGTTAAGGATATTTTTCCTAAATTTCCTCTTGGTTTTGTCAAGAATTGTCTCTCTTGTAGTATAAATCTGCAATAAAATTTGAAAGTCCATTATGATTTTTTTTAACAAGCATAAGTAAATATTGTTTCAGAGACTTCTTTTTATTTCAGAGGTCCTTATTTCAGCATTAACTTGATAAATTTGCATAAAATAATTTACTGAGAGTTAAACTAGATCTAGTAAAGATTTTACCATTCAAAAAGTTGTACATTAATAATATCCTCTTCTGAGTAACTGTTTTGAAGTCTAGCAGATGCCTGTAAGAATAGTAAAATAAAACACTGCTATTTAATCTCTGGTTTTTCTGTCATTTCAAGATTTGTTTCTTTTGTACTTTTTTTTCTGTATTCTCCTGTAGTTTCAAAAATATTCACTTGCATTGGTAGGAAGTGAGCAAATTCTAGCTGCTAGGAGTTACATAGAGAATTTCCTCTTTAGGAATTCACCGGTTCGGGAAGCTAGGTCACCTATCTCAAAGGACCCTTTGAAAAATGTACCCCACAGCCAGACAGCTGCAGGAGAAGGAAGAATGCCACAGTATTCATGTTGAATGGTATACTAGCAACAGTTTGTCTTCTTTACGGAGATGTGACCAAGGAGCTCAGGTGAGGTGCAAGAGGAGATGAAGGCAGGCTACTTGTGAGGAAGACCTGAGTGAAACTGAAGTCAGCCCTACCGTGTGCTGAGAAATGAAACTAGTATGATCTGTGGTTTTAGAAGATGATCCAAGGACATAACAGAAGAGAAAGAGAAGGAAAATGGGATTCTTTGGACACAGGATGGCATTTTTTGTTATTTGCTGGTAGCAACCCATTTAATATATACAGAGTTGTTTCAAGCTGAATTATATTTTATATTTGCCTGCTATTTCTGGACATTATTGCCAAGAGTGAAAACCACATAATATCTTTCTAGTATTAAACCATCTATTACTGATAGATAATGACAGGGTAGAGGGAGAAGGCACCAGTTAGTCTGGGTTAGCTCATGTGTTCTGGATAACTCTTTCTTGAACTCTCAGATTTCTAAACTTCTACCAAGCTATGTTGATTTCCCACTGCTTTATGGACATGATGAATTGTCTCCTCTCCTATGTCAATGTCAGGTAATTTCAAGTACTCCCATGATAGTCTTCCTTATACTTTTTCAGGTAACGTGCATTTGATCACTTTTCTATTAACTATTATAGTAAGATAAAAAATACCATAATGGCTTTAATAACACCTCTTTACAAAAGAAGCATTTTTGAGTTTTACAGATGCCCTGTGTTCCCACTTAAATTTTATGTATTTTTGCTTTTTAACATTACAGGCACTAGAATTTGGATCTGTAGTGGCTTTCTGATTTAAGCTCCTAATTTTTGCTGGGGAAGCATGGAATTTAGGCTTTAAAGTCAAGAAGGGCTAACCTTTTGAGAAGCTTTCTGTAATTACTAAATAGTTACTGATGAAGTCACAGGAGAGAGATAAAACCAGAATCATGCTTTACTAATTGTTGGTTAAAACAATTTGACTCCATTAGGAAAGTTTCCGTGAAATGCTGTGTAAATATGCATCTTACAAAGTCATCTAGCAATGTAAGATGTGGGAAAGGATGTCAATCCATCAATCTGTCTCCTTGACTTTTCAAGATGATTTATCACAGAGCATATAATTAACCTGTTGTCTTGTAACCATGAAGTTAAATGTGTTATTTAGGTTTTTTGTTTGTTTTCCTTCAAGTATATTGGGTTAGTTTTGACTAGTAACAAGATGTATATAAGGAAATTCTGTGCTTCTGCTTCAAAGAAGAGGAAAAAAAAAAACTCCTGATTTTCAGTATAGCACATTTAGATGCTTTATAGTCCTTTTTGGTCTTGAGTCAGAGCAAGGGCTATTAAGACAGTACTGGATGTGAATTGGTGCACTTGTTAGCAGCGACTTGTCCAATATGCTAAATCCCCAAGGAAATTATTGCTAGATCTCTGGGATTTCTTGTTAGGATTCAGCCCTACAAGCAGGGGGAAAGGAAACTTTTTACATAGCTTTCACAAATACTTAAGTCATACTATGATAATGTAATGCCTCTTGACACATTGTCATAGTATTGTATTTAAGAACCAAATAGCTCTTTAGTATTTTAAGTCACTCTTGGAGTAATGGTTTGCAGCAAGTTTAATTTTTGGCTCTCTGTTGCTTTTCTGGCAACTGTAGAGAGGTCTGTTCTGTGTCTGACCCGAATCCAAAATGTAGTGGGTTTCTTTTCAGTTCAGTTCATAATTCCTGCCAGGTCCATAACTATACCTTTTTGATCTCATAGTATTCTGGTCTTTCCCCTTAATCTTGAGGCATCCAGCTGAAGCACTCTTGTAGGCACTTACCTCCCCATGAAATACATAGAAGAATTTGGCACCTGACTTAGTAATCTTGAAAGAAACTAAAACCTAACTGTTGTGACTGTCCCCTTCAAAGGCTGTTCCATGGTGCACATGGAATATCAAGGAAGACAATGTCTTACTGCTTAGAAAGCTCTGTTTGAAAAATCCATCCATTTGGTAGTGAAAATATTAGGCCTTCTTAATTGATTTTATTTTTTAATCATTCTAGCTAAGGAATTGATATTTTTGTTGAATTCTTGTTTTAAGCTTTGTGGTACTGAGCTATTTAGGGTGAATAATTGAGAGAAGACCTGGCACAGATGGGTTGAAGGCATCAATTTTGTGAGTAGTTACATGTGAATGTAGAAATGCTCAAAATCACGACACACTGCTGTCTCTTGCATTCTCTTGGAATGACACCTACATATACATTAATAAACAAGCTGAAATACTGAAGTATATAGGGTGCATGCAACTCCTGCTTCCTAATTGTGGCAAAGGTAGGTAGTGTTTCAAAGGAGCAGGGCTATATTTAAGATGGTTAGACATACCTTCCCTTGAATTAATAGGGTAAAATATCCAAGTTGTCACCTCTCTCCCCATTTATAGCATATTTATGGGCTCTTTTAGTAGTAATTGTACAAACCTCTGTTGACCAGTATTTCCTTCCCATAGTTTTACAATTCGTTTAAGAAAACCATTTGCATTGCACCAGTGGCAGTTTGGTAGGAGTTGTTTGTGCTCTGCTCTGCCTCGCTGCCCTTCATTGGAAGGGTACAACTTGATGTTTCTGAGCCTGTTTCTGCTCTGCTAAAAGGGGATAGCCATGTTGTCCTGCTTTGGTAGGACACCCTTCTGATCAAGAGGTGAAAGAGCAGATACGGCCTTCTTTTTAATGTTCCTTTCCAAGAGAACTTGAATACAAGCTGCACGAAGGCCTGCAGTCTCTGAAGGAGATTTAAGGCAATCCTGCTAGGATTTGATTCTGCAACTGAGTCATTTCAGCCAGTTTTTTGACCTGTTAATAAGCCTTTGTCCCACTACTGCTGTTGCCTTTTGTTATGGTTGTTACATTCCTCTGGATTCTCTATAGCCATTGTCTGTTTTGTTTCTTTGTCTTTTTCTTCAGTAGGGATAGGTTTTTAAGTTGGCAGAGATATCCAATTCAGTTCCCACCACTGGAAAACTGTGTATTTACACAGGGCACATAACAGCCGTGCAAGCTCCGCTGCGTGCTGCCGTGGGGAAGGTGCAGCTTCCCAGATGAGGTATCCCTGCTGCGTGTTCCCATCTCGGGAGCCTCGCTGCAGTAGGTGTGCAGCCTATGTGGGTTGTGGGCATTCCTCCTCCTTGTCTTTCTAGGGCCTGTGCTGGCACAGTGCACGTGGATGTTACTTCCAAGTTGTGAGTCAATTTTTGAGACCCTTTTTAGATGTGGACCTGGAAGGAAGCAGTGCCACAGGGCAAGGAATAGGGAAAGGTCTCTGAGGACCAGATGAGTGCTGTGGAATAGTCAAGAATGTAGAAAGCTCGTTTCACCCTTTCAAGTGTGTGTAGAGGCATATGCAGTCTCACCCCGTGGGACAGACACGTTACATATTTGAAAGAGTTTCTGGGAGCTTTGGCTTTCGGTTGAGTGTGCGTGGGTCATTTGGAACAGAATGATGGCTTTCTCTGAGGGGACAAAGGTCAGTTTAAAATTCTTAGGTGTACTATGTAATGCAAATTATTGGCAGATTTGGAAGATATCCTTGAAATCTTCATCAGGGAAGAAGGCCTTTTTTTCCAAAAGAAAGCTATGGATGGAGAGTGGGAAGAGTATTTGCTAGATATGTCTGAAATGTGTTTGTTTTAAAAGGCACCATTAGATTAGGCGTAAACAGTGAGCCTGGTCTATATTCCTCAGGGCAGGGGAAGGAGGACTGTTGTTTATCACAGTGCAGGTTTTCCCCAGGGTGCTCATACACGCTGTGGAATATGCATTAAGCTGTTGCCATTGTATCCCGAAATCTTTTCGTTGGTTTCAGAAAGTCTTAAATTAAAAAAGAACAAACTAGACACCCCACTCCTCCCAAAATAAACCAAAGTTTGAAACTGTCCTTAACACCTTTGCTGAACGAAGTGCAAACAG
Source organism: Chlamydotis macqueenii (assembly GCF_036417535.1). Taxonomy (NCBI): domain Eukaryota; kingdom Metazoa; phylum Chordata; class Aves; order Otidiformes; family Otididae; genus Chlamydotis; species Chlamydotis macqueenii. The sequence continues at coordinate 93,931,563 of NC_141556.1, read as the reverse complement.
ATCACACTTACCAACCTACTGCTTTCTGGCAAACCCTATTTATCTACATAGGGACTCTTCTGACAGATTTTTCACTGTTGCCCACATAATCTTTAGCTGACCTTCAAAAACTGATGAGAAAGGGAAGAGTCATAAGGTAGATTTCTGCCTATTTCAGATTTAGGATTACTAGTGTTTTTCTGCATATGACATTGAAGAACTGTCAGGGACAAAACAAGTGTTTTGATTCTCTCAAGTCAATGTTGATTCAAGAGCAAGAAGCCAGGAAAGGGACATGCACATTTGTGTAAGTTGAGAAAATCTTCAAAACTTTTTGAGTTAAATTTTAATGAGAAACATAGGCCTACTCTCATGGCACAATGGAGAAGCTTTCAAAATTGATATCAGAAGATAAATGTTGTATTTTCTTTGTTATTTGGCATTCCATTAATATTTTGATGTATTGTCTTAACATTTTGTCTGTAAAATTAGTAATATGTTGTAAGTTACTTTTAATACTGAGAAAGGGATACTGTGAATAATCAGCAAGAACAAAATGATTAGCAGTTTTTATTTGAGGTGGCACATTTAGGTATCAGTAGCTCATGTGCAGCCATTGTAGTGGCTCGAAGACAAAGGAGGAGATAAAGAAGTCTTCTCTGACTTTGCTTTTCAATTTTGAGAGCTTTGCTTTATGATGGAAAGTAGACGTGCAACCCTGTGGTTTTGAGTCGTGAAGCTAAAATTAATTTGTCGGTTCACAGGATTGACACTAAGGTAAAATGAAAGTGAGGGAAAAAGGAGTATTCTGTGGGAGGAAACATTAAGAAAATAGGCAGCCTAGTTAGGAAGACTTAGAAGCAGATGAAGTCATGAGAACCTGAACAAAACCCCATAAGCAGTGTGATTTCCATATGCTTAGAGAGACTTCACCACATGTTTGCTGTGGGTGCTCTTCTGAGAATTGCTGCTGTGAAGTGGCTCTTGCGGACTTTTTAAATGCGACTGGTGCTGCACCGCTTGCAAGTTTTGGGTGGTAATTTTCTTTGCTTCAAGAAACTTAAGGATAATTTCATTCTACTTTTAAAGTAATCTACAGGGGGGTTTATTTGATTTAGGGTGAACGGAAGTGATCTGCCCTTCCTTTAAAGGACCATTAATTTTGAGATGTTTAAGGTGACATAACCATATACAATAGCCACATTTATTAAAGGGACTATTATCAATCTAGAGTGAGTAATAATTTTAAAAAGAAATTCTGAAATTTTACTCTTTTTTTTCTTCCCCCAGTGTTTCCTCTGGTCGTTCTTACTTTAGTCAAGTAACCAAGATTCTGGAACATGAATCTCTCCTAACAGTACACTTTGTACTTACTGTGTAATTGATTCACAATTGCACACTCTAAAAGATCTTAAAAAACATCTAGACTAGTGTGGAAATTATGTAACTGTGATGAAAACTTCAAAGGAAAGCTTGGGAGTTTTTTTCTTCTTTGCTTTGTTTAGGTACATGTTCGGGCTGGTTCTTTATCTGTGTGCTCTTGCATGTCCTTCGTATTTGTACTCTCAGCAACTGGTTCATCAGGAACTTTTAACGAAGTATGCAATCTCATGGTGGGAAGATAGCCTTTTTTTTGGGGGGGGGGGGTGTTCTTTTTCCTAGTTTTCTTGTTCTTCTAGGATGTGATTCAAACGAAAATGAAGTTTAGGTTGGTCTTTCCTTTTTTGACCTGCCAAAGTGTTTGTTCTCTTAGCGTTGCTCTGCTCCCTGTAAATCAGACATTCTTCTCGGGCTGCGTCAGGTTACTAATGACATGATTAATGCAGGAAGGGTAGAGAAGGATGACGTAGTGGCTCATGCAAAGTTTACCTGAGAATTATCTCTAGCTCTCTACTGTTTAGTGTCTGAATGAGTCATGGCCTGAAGCCCTGCCATTCCCTGTTCTTCAGCTGGGCAAGATCACACTTACCTCATTCTATGTATGCATTTCTCCCTTTCCTGCCAGATCTGATTAGGAGCACTTTTGTTTTAAACTCTGTGTTTATGAAACATTAAATACACTTTTTACAGATAGCTGACCATAATGCTAAATGAAATGCACCTTTAGATATCTGTGGTCCAGGCAGCTTTAGAAACTTTCTCTGTCCTTAAGTGAATTCTGATTTTTATCAGCTGAAGTCTTTTTGATGTTCATGGGTTTAACAGTGATAGTGTTATGACATAAGTAAGCTTTGCAGCAGGATCATGAGTCAGTTGCTGTCTGTCAGTAAAGCCTCCTGTATTTGCACAAATTTGCACGTGTATTTGCACAAATACAAGCTTACAAAATATGGTTGTCAAGTTTGTGATGCTGCCTCCAGTTTTGGAATTTCCTTGAGCTGCAGGTACAACTGTTCCTGTCAAATTTGGTGTACCTATTGAATCCTTAACGAAGTAGCTGGGAAATTGATATTATTGATCAAGTAAACATGTAAGCCTGTTCTCTGATACACTTTGAAATCTTGGTCATTCCCTTATTGTGGGCTGACTGACTGGACCTTTTTTGTACCTGAAAATCAGTATTTGTTCTGCTATTTGTGTATGTGTATACTTCATCTACAGGTTCCTCATAGACTGTCTGTATTGATGTTCCACTAAACTTGCTAGAAAGTGTGCTGTCAAATGTTTTCAAGACTCTCTTAGGAGATCAGAATGAAGACACATCAGAATTCACAAGAAACACTGATTATTCTTTCAAGATTCTTTTGTTTTCTCTGTAAAACTGTCACAAAGTCTTTGCCATCCTTCAGGATTTCAGCTTCCCTCAACTAAAACTGTCTTCTTTTCTATGTGTATGCTGCTCAGTCTGGGTTATCTTGTGCAAAAAGTGCTTAATATTTAACAGTAGAAGGTTATGCTGAAAACAAGCTATCATTTTCCAGCCAGCTCATATCTTGCAACCTGCCAAAGCCTGTATCAGGAACACGATGTGTGGGGGAAAAGTTCTAAAATGATAGACAGGAAAATGTCTTGTGGGAAACCTAAAATGCCATGAGACTCGTTCTGTTAGCAAAGAATGTTTTTACAAGCACAGCATCATTCCCCTTACTCTTTGACATTTTCAAAAATGAAAGCTTGAGAGTCTAACATTTGTGTAGAATGTAAACAGCCTTATTAGTTAGATAAGTGACATTTCTTGGAAATAACATTTCCTTAAGAGAAAAGAATGGTTAAAGTTAATAATTAGCCAGAAGAAAACCCCCAACTTATTTCTGTAGGGCATACCTCTCAACTACTTCTAATAAAGGCCATACTGATGCCCGAGATAAAATTTTATATGTGCTTTTTGATACATTTTGCAAACATATCTTAAAGAAAAACAAACTCATCCCATAATCTACTAGTCTTAAAAGATGCACCAGATGAGTAAATTCTTAATGTAAACGTTTAATTAAAAAATCTTGGGGAAAAATAAAAAGTTCTCTAAGGCAACAGGCAGCACATTTTGCATACATTGCAGTATATGCTAATGGATTAATGATTATAATTACATAGATGCCTGACTGGCGATGGCAAAAGTTCATGTTCAGCTTGATGTTGTCTGTATTTCATTTTGCTTCTTTTAAAGGAACTGTTTACATAAAAGAGTAACATAGATTTTATTCAGTGAGTCAGTTGTTTAAGCAAAAATCAAGCATATTGTTTGACACGTGCCTTTATGTAAGCTGTGTATCTAGAATTTGTCTTTGAATTTGAGCGGTGAAATGGTATTTCTGGCTTTTGTTTTCTTCTGGTTAAATAGCCAGCGCCTTGACTGCAGAACTGATTTTTTGCTTTTCTTCTGAACCCCTCTTCTTTTGTGCTTTCAACTAGAAAACTAATCAAAGCAAGCTTAAAAGTTTCTTTTTCAGAATTGAAAGGGACTGAATGAAGTAGAAGTAAAAAAGAAACAGTTTTTAAAAAACTTCTCTAAAGCCTGTACCTTCGCTTCTCCTACGGATTTATGAGGCAGGACATTGCCCACTCTCCAGTTCACATCAAGTTGTAGCTGTCTCTTGCAACTCAAAGCAGCAGTCTGCGGAGGGAGAGAGAGAGCACTCCGTTCGGCTCCTTGGCTCCATCAAACTCCTGAGTCCAGTGGAAGCTCTGATTGAGGAAGGGGCCAGGAGGCAGGAAACAGATGTTAACAGCAGAGTCATGGCTCAGGTGGCCTGATAACAAGTGCACCGAGCCAAAATAACTAAGTAGGTTAAACGGCCAGAACTAGGGCTCATAGCCTTATTTATTGGACTACTTAAATCTAGATATACCTAAGGATTGAAGTGATTTTTGCACATGCTTTTCTTTGGTTGGCATTTGTGGTGTGTTGTCCAGCTTCAGTTGGCTTGTCTGATAATGCTGCAGGTCACTGTTTGTTTCTATATGCAGCTAGATAACTTTCTCCAGATGCTTTGTATGGTCTTTTTTTTTGTACTTCAGTAGTTTTTATCTTGTATTTGGCCAAAGATCAGCATGCATAGGGGGATGCAAAAGACCAGCATGAGAGTCCTATATATTCAGAAAAAGCCCTGTGAAGTCTCCAAAACAGTGAAGATTTAGTGTTTTATTTTTGCTGTGTATGCCTTTCTTCCTGTGACCTTTTATGGTACAAAAGACACCTGAGTACCTTAGTCATATCAGGACCTCAGGAAGCCTACAGCAAACTCTTTAAATTGGATGTTGGCACCTTGTCTTCCAGGGAGAGTGAACAGAAATGCTTCTTCAAATCTGCTTTTAGATTTCACATTCATCAATTAAGCAATCTCTCATTTCAAGATACCAGAAGGATACTGGGAATCTAAGGGCTAAAAATTAAAAGGAATAGAACAAGTAGAATTTGAGAAAATTATGATACTGGGGATAGGCATGATGCTCAAAGGTTGTGCTGTGAAGGCATCATGGGTCAGAGAGGTGGTTCACGCTGGTGATGCAGGGGAGCAGCAGTGCAGAGGCCTGGAGCCTTTCTTTTGGCTCCCTCTGGCTTTTCGGAAGGGCTCAGATGCTGTCTCTGCCTTGGGGTTTCTTGCAGTTCTTTTGAGACTCTACCTCTGTCAAGTCTTCTGCAAAAGCAAAGCCTTTGTTTTCCTGGTTCACTAGTCATTTGCTTGTATCTTAAAACACCCCCTTGCAGGGTTGTTGCTAACCGTTTGGGCTTTCTGGCTTGCTGCCTGGGAGCCCTTGGTGAGCTCAAGTAGATAGATAGCTACAGGGTAATGCAGAGGGTTTCTGAATGCACTGTTGCTCTTTGGTTTAATAGTATGAGAAAAGTGCAGAATTTAACCATCAGTGATCTTCCTTCATTCTTGCTCTAAGTTTCTTGCTGGGAATTTTGGGGGGGTTTGTCTTGTTTTTAGATAGGCCTCAATTTCCCTCATCTCCCATGACTGCTGCTGCCCCCATTTTTCCATCTGAGAAGGTGTTTCCAGAGATAATCTCTTAAGCTTCCTGAGTGCAACTCTGTGACATTCTTAATTTCTGCATGTTACTTTCTGCCATTTGTTTAGCTTTGGAAATTTCCATTTCCCAAATCCCTTTAGGAGAGATAGGAAAAAACTCACATTGTGAGGGTGGTGAGGCACAGGCAGTGTATTTGTTTCAGATCTCCATAACAAATATTTTCCATTTCTGACTTTACTAAATACTCCTTCTAGGTAAGTATTGGAATTTGCTGACCATGGATCTGTTTTAGCATCATATAAAGGTTTTTCTTTTGTAGGGAGCCTCATAAATGTGTGTAAAAGGTAACAAAAGTCACAAAACTTAACACTGTTATAGTGCTAAGAAGCTGGTTCAGAGAGCAGGAAAGTCCTTTTTCTTAGTCAAATGCCACTTTGTAAAAATGGGATGAATCTATGTGAAAGTACTAGATCTGGTACTTCTCTCATTGGCCTGTTCTTCTAGGGAAGAAGGACTTTTATCTGTCTATCTGACAGCCATTCCCAATGATGGAGATGGACCAACTGAGAAACAGAGATTTTGATGATAGTAAGTTTCAATAAATTTCATGAGAATGGCTTCCCAGGTAGAAGAAAGAGGTCTTAGTGTGAGCTTGTGGACCTACTGAAGGTTTTTCAGATCCTATAGGATACAAATTTCATAGGAAGCCACACTACATTGGTTCCACTGTTTGTAGAGTTGCTTATTCTATTCTGTGGGGGTTTTTTTGTTTGTTTTGGGGTTGGTTTTTTTTGTTTTTTTTTTTTTTAATTATGGTTGCCTTTGCTAGGCTTTGTTATGTTGCTAGCTTTTCTGTATATGTTCCAGTTACCAAAATACTAGAAACCGCAAAGGGCACCAGTGTAATAAACAAGAACAAATAAAGACAGTCCCAAATGCTGTTACTTGCAGATAGTTGACTTAACATCTGAAATAAAAATTGCTTCTGTTTTTAGTATTTATTTTAGTTACAACTTTCTTACACCCCTATGAACTTCTTTTCTCCCACTGGAATATCAATAAATACAACAGGACTACTGCTTACTTGCAACTATTTAAGAATTACAAAGAGTAAAAGAAAGCAAAAATTAATACTCTAGATTTGAGAATAAGTTTTTATGTAAAAAAGTAATGATTTTAAATTCTAAAAATTAGACCTATTTTTAATTTTGTATGCATGTTTCTCATGAAAAAAAATTGAAATTGTCATCAGCTGATGAAAAAAGTTGAAGTTTCTGATTTTTCATCTTTTTCCCATTTCTGATTCCCATTTAAGATAATGAAATAATCACCAAGATGCTTGCTGTAACTGTAGTTACTTATAAAAGGATTGGGCATTAAAAGCTATGATTATAAAAGCAATTTAGCCTGCGAGATATCCTTCAAACTCCTCCTGATTATGTGTAAGTGCCAGCAGTATGAGATTACATTCAGTTTAAATTAGAGTCCTCTAAAAGTTACTAAATTTCTGCTGGTCCAGCTTTCTCTTTGAAACCTTGAAGATGACCTATTTGGAGTCTGCAGGTTCATGATCCTTACTACAGAATTGCTTCAATTTTCTTTAGAGACCAATCACTTCTGGTGAACTCTCTTTGTATTCTCTTGTTCCACTGCTTTAAGACAAGTTTCCCTGTGTTAAAACATTTTCCTTTATTACTTGTTTGTTTATATTAGTAGTGGTTTCCTTCTTAAGGTTAATTATTGTTTCAAAGAAATTGGAGTTTTCTGTTCAGTTTTAGCTTGTTTTCTTTAGATTTGTTCCATGCTGTCATGATGCCTGTACAATATTGTTCAGGAATTCTTTGTGTTTTGAAGGTGCAGTGCTCCAAGGGATGTTTCTTAATCTTATTTACCTTCTCCTCTCTCTTTTCTTTCAATTTTAGGTAAGAGCAACTTTTGCAGTGATTTTTGGGTTTTGAAGAATTTCTCCTCTGGTAAAGTATTAATCTCTTTTTCTGTCTTCCTTAAAAAATTGTATTCTTTTTGTCTATTATTAAGGGGGTTTTTGTCTATATTTAAGGAAGGAGAGGAAATCCTCAGCCAAGGCTAGTGCTGTGGCCTTTAAAATACTCTAATATAGTTGCTGGAAGAGAATTTTAAAATTTCAAGTAGGTTTGGGTTTTTTCTTCATACTTTTCTATATACTAGGTAACAGTACAAACGCACAAGCAAGTTATTAACTGTCACCTGCAGTAGTTTGAAGAAGTTTGAAATACGTTTTCCTTTAATGAAGCAGAGTGCACTGCATCAGATTTCCTGTGGAATATCTGCATGATCAAAGGCCCTGCCCAAATATATTCCAAAGCTTATATAGTAGCAAGTTCTTCATCTGTCTATGGCCAATAATAATTTAAAGCTAGATAGCAAAAAGCAGGTAAGTTAAACGTGCATGGTGAGTTTATGCAATTAACACAAGTTGCAATACCAGGATTCCAAAGGTTTTTACTTTTTTAAAAAAAAAACAGTCTCATATGTCTTTACTGTCTAATAATGATGTGGGACTGTACTGTGCTGTGTTTTCTCCTCCACAGCCATTACTAACTGTAGATTTGGAAGCTTCCTGTTAAAAGGCTGCAATCCCAGGGAAAAAGATCTTTCATTTAGCAGGCCTAGAGACAACTTCTGATTACAAGAGAATTGGTATATTGTGGAGAGTAATGCAACTATAAATATGACTTCCTGTGCATTAGACATGTTTGCCAGTTGCTGGAAGCTTGAAAAAGGAGATCTTGTCTGATTACAATTCACAATCAACCTATGGAAAGGAGCTGAGAACAGCAGTCCATTTCTTTTATCAGGGAGGCTTTTGGTTCATAGTATTGCGGTTCTGCTTTTTTGTTCTTTTTCCTATGCGTATATAGTTTTAATTAACCAGTGAGAGGCCCAGGCATGAGGTAATGCTGGATATCAACAATTTGAATCCTGTGATTCTTAATAGAGAATTAATGGAAACAGCGGTACTGCTATCTCCTTGGTCAAAGTAGTATGTCATTTGGACAGTATTTAAAGGCAGGCTCTGGACTGCTGTGTGCATAATATTCCTTTGGGTTTTGTCTGTTTTTAGAAGACCAAAACTTAAACAAGAAATAGAGTAATTCATACTGGGAAATAATCCTGATCTTTAAAATTCTCTGGCATCTGTATTGTCCCAACTTAGTGAGAAGGACCCTCTGTAGCCATCTAGTCTGATCTTTTGTGTAACGTAATGCAAAAATCTCTCACTTATTATTCAGACAGATTTTACGTGGGTTTCAGCCTCTAATAAAGTCAATGCAAGTTCTGTGAGTTTTAATTTTTCTCAAGTCTTAAATATGCTTCTTCCTTGCCATTTCATCTGAAAGGCAATTAGTGGTGTTCTCAAATGAACTCTGGAGTTCAAGATGCTTTATTCCAAGAGACAAAGCTCATAGTTGCCCAGAACTGGGTGCTTGGTGTTTGTCCTCATCTTGACTGCTCCCTGCACAAATGATTCCCAGGGGGCAATGAGGAAGAGGTGGGAGGCAGTGTGACGAGGAGGGGAGGGTAGAAAGGCAGTAACACTGGTGGCTTGAGAAGGAGTAAGGAAAGATATGGAAAAGCTGATATCAGTGAGTCTTTGCTTCAGAGAGGTAAGAAAACATTGACCTAGGATTTAAGTGGTAGGATTTCTCCAGTTGTTCTCTAAATATTGGTCTTGACTATGTTCTTACTTTTAGGGTAACCAGACTTTGAAGAGATTGAAGCCCTTAAGTAGTGGTTCTCTGTTTGTGGGAGAAACCTGAAAGGAGGAAGCCCATGTTCAGTCTCCTACGCACACTTGCACTCTTGCTTGTGCACTCTTTCTCTCTCTCACTGTTGTCCTTTCCTGGCAGTCTCTTTTATTGGTTAAAGACTTAGCACATTTGAGAGTTTGAGTCTGAGCACAGCTTTAATTACCAATCAAGAGCATTGCGTTCATTTTCTGCTGTCAGGTACTCTCCTCCATAGGTTCTTCCTGCTTCTGTCTGAAGTGCCATGCAGCTTTATGTACTCCACGAAGGACCAGAAAGCTGGACACTGTGACACCTGCTTTGGGCCACAACAGAAGTAGGGGGGAAATACTGTGTGAGCATGCAGTGCATGTACATGTACTTTACACAGAGCACAAGCCTGGGCCATATGGATGGCCATGCTACAGAGCATTTATTTTATTTTTTTTTATTTTTTTTTTCTTAGATAGTAGCTTCAGGGCACAGAGGAAAGAAGAATGCACTGTGAAAAAAACTGTATATTTCACTTCCTGAGATTAGTTTTTGCCCTAGTTTTATAGAGTCACTTTATGTCCTTCGGGTAAGAAAGTGGTTTATGGTCCTACATCTTGAGTGCAGGTAGGAACACTACTTTCTTTCATCTGAGTTCTGTCGTGTAACTTAAAAGAGCCGTGTTCTACAAACAAACAGTCTATCTCTTCTGAAGATTATCATAAGCCTCATAATTTGGGGGAAAAAAATGAAATATGTAGTCCAGATTGTTTATTTTGAAATATAAATTTAACTATAAATACACTGAGTTGTTTGGTTTTTTCCCCCACCTGTTTTTGATTTTCATATCCTTTCCTGAGTTTTTCTCTTTAAAAAAAAAAAAAGTTAAATATAGATGTAGATTACATCACTTGGTCTGTAGTACTTATATTTTCTACAAGAATACCAGTTTATTGCCAAAACATGACTCAAAAGATCAATAGCAAACAATCTGTACAAGTTTACACAGGAGAACTGAAGTATTTCATTCCGTAAGCACTGTGCTTTAAAAGCATATACTGCAAAAATAGATATTTATTTGAGAAGACTGCTTTCTTAATTTTCACTGTTGCTTTCAGAAATATGTCCAGATAGTTACAGGATTGTTTTTTTCCTGAGCAATTTGTGCTGCACACTGAGAATGTAGGGGAATTGGAATCTCTGTGGCTTCAAAAGATTAGTCATAATAATTCTGTTCATAAAGACAGTCTTAAATTTAAAATAATTAAGTAATTCTTAATTTACAAGTTTGACACATTCTTATTGTAGCAAAGAATTCAAATGGAGGTCTGAAAGGTGTGTTCCTGTTTAAGGGTATGCTGGTCATGGTGGCTATGGTTGAGGGAGGTGCATTTGCCATGTGTTTGTAAACATTGCTGGGCAGTGCAATTAATCATAGCATCATAGAACAGTTTGGGTTGGAAGGGCCCTTTAAAGGTCCTCTAGTCCAACCCCCTCCTGCAAGAAGCAGGGACATCTCCAACCAGATCAGGTTGCTCACAGCCCGGTCCAGCCTGCCCTTGAATGTTTCCAGGGATGGGGCATCCACCACCTCTCTGGGCAACCTGTTCCAATGTTCTACTACCCTCAGTGTAAAAAAAAAAAAAAATTCCTTACATGTAGTCTAAATCTACCCTCTTTTAGTTTAAAACCATTACCCCTTGTCCTATCACAACAGGCCCTACTGAAGAGTTTCTCCCCATCTTTCCTACAGGCCCCTTTTATGTACCGGAAGACCATTATAAGGTCTCCCTGCAGCCTCCTCTTCTCCAGGCTGAACAGCCCCAACTTTCTCAGCCTGTGCTCATAGGAGAGGTGCTCCCGCCCTCTGATTGTCTTCATGGCCCTCCTCTGGACCCACTTCATCAGGTCCATGTCCTCCTTATGTTGGGGGCTCCAGAACTGGATGCAGTGCTCTAGAACTGGATGCAGTACTCCAGATGGGGTCTCAAGAGAGCAGAGTAGAGGGGCAGAATCACCATCCTTGACCTGCTGGCCACGCTTCTTTTGATGCAGCCCAGGATGTGGCTGGCCTTCTGGGCTGCAGGCACCCATTGCCAGCTCGTGTTGAGTTCCTCATCCACCATAACTTCCAAGTCCTTCTCCTCAGGGCTGCTCTCAATCCATTCTCTGCCCAACCTGTATTTGTGCCTGGGATTGCCCTGGCCCATGTGCAAGACATTGCACTTGGCCTTGTTGAACTTCATGAGGTTCTCATAGGCCCACCTCTCCAGCCTGTCAAGGTCCCTCTGGATGGCATCCCTTCCCTCCAGCGTGTCGATCGCACCACACAGCTGTTTAATGTACTTTGATTCCTTTAAGACTCTCTGGATTATTTTATCAAAAATCTGTGCATTAAGAAGTGAATGATACTTTCTCCATGTCTGTGTTTGGTTAATGTTCTATAGAAGAAAATTACTTGGACAACATAATACTGCAGTAATAGACATACCTGTAATTTTTGTATAGTCCTTTTTTTTTGTGATAGTGTCAAAGATTTTGCTCCTCAGTCCTTGTCTTTACAGTTCCTCTAATCCTCCATCTGTTGGTCCATTTAGCAAGTCAAACGTCAGAAGGGAAAATGAAGGAGAACTACCCACTCACCTCTCTTTTTTAATCTGAGATTTAAAAATGACATACAAATCTCTCAACCTCTAGGAGAAGAAATGTGCATTTTAGCAACGAATCCAGTCCCTTTTGTTCAGCTCACGCTTTTTATTAAACTCTTTGGCTCTTGATTTAACATAATCTACACAGTAACTGATAATTAAAAGTCTCCACAGTATTTACAATTTCAGAGGCATCCTGACCATCTACAGATAGTAATGTTTGGTAGCCCTGGGGTTTTTTAAGCTTTAAACATTTGAGCATGTCATAGCTCTTAGATTTGTGAAAAAGCACACATTTTAGAAAAACAATTGACGAGAAAAGTAGAAATTGGAAAATTAAAAATTGAGGTAGGTAAGAAAGAAGAGCAACTCTCAGGTAGTCAGGGCTTTCAGCTCTGGGTGTATTGCTAAGTGTTCCTTAAGTTTGGCACTCGTCTGTTGAGATTGTGAGAACAACCTTCATTATTCTTAGCAGTTTACCCACCACAAAGTTTTATTCTCCTTTTACAGAGGACTTGTCAAAATGCTATGACAACTAGGCTGGTTTTAGACAAACAAACCCTGGCTCTAAAAAGACAGTAAGTCTGCAAGTTAAACGTGGAGGGCAGCCATTGGCACTGGAAGAAGTAAAAAACCACAGATTGTTTTCTCGTTGGATGAAGAGCTTAAAGCAATGTAAAGTTAATTGAAGAATTCCTTGAAAGTGAAGTCAGCCTAAAATAAAAGCTTAGGGGTATATAATTTACTAAATGTGAAAGCTTTGTAAGCAGTAGTGAGCTTAAAAGTTTGAAAAGAACATATTTTAGTAAACATATCTGGCTTGTGTTACAGACTGTCCTGTTTTAATTATTTCTCCAAATAATGTAGATTTGCAGTAGGATCTCTAATTAGGCACGGTTTGATTTATTGAGCTGGCCCCATATAAACCATGATGTCATGCTGTACTGCTCAAAATTACAGCTCTGCTCTTGCAGTTTAAAGACGATTATTTTTAACTTTGGAATGTTTCAGTTTTGTGCATCTTGGCTTTTGGCTTTGTGAACTTAAGATGTTCTCTGCTCTCCTCCTCCTCCTCCCTTCCCCAGATCAAAGCCGTTTGCTGTAATGTAACCAGAACAAAACCCATTGCAATGGACTTCTGAACACTCTTGGCTTTAAATGTTGTTGGTAAATAAGAAGAAAGGCAAGAATATTCATGCTTGCTGTCAGAGGGGTTGAGAAATAGGTACAGTAGGTATTGAACTATGTTTTGCCAGGCGTCCAGATGCTGATGCCATTCCAGAGCAGGAATGCTTCATTTATGCCTCTAAAAGGTCTTAGTTTTCTTTTGATGCTGTAGTTGAAGAAAAAGAAAAAAAGAGAAAAGAGAAAGGGAGGAGAGGGGGAAGAGAGAGAGGCAGGATCTAACTGACTGTTACTGCAGATAATAATTATTTGCTATGAACAGGAATTCTCAAGCACGTGACTTTTTACTCATATGTGTTGCATTTTCTGCTCGTTTCCCATTTGAATAGGAAAATTTGCCTTTAGTTAAATCTAAGTCTGTTCCAAATGCAAAGGGAAGGCTTTTCACAGAAGGTTTTCTGCATTTCCGTACAGAGGAGGTCTCACTTCTGCAGAAGTGAGCAGCATCCCTTCCTGCCAGCATCCCTGATCTGGACTTGCGGGCAAAGGGACAAATATACAGGAGGATGTGGAGGAAGAAGGGAGGACTGAAAGTTAGGTCAGAGTATAGTATCTCCTGCCAGCCTCTTCTAGCATGTTAAAAAGAGATCAGCCATTTTAGGGCAGGAAGAGTCTTTCTGTGGAGGTGCCAAAACTGCGTTAGGGTAGGACAGAGACTGACAGCAGGCTGGGAAGGGAACAAGAATAAAGGCATGGAGATGTTGCATTTATACTGGAGGCACTTAATTACCCATAGATGTCAAAAGGTGGGGATTGTGTTTGGGAGGTAGTAGCTGTAGCGGAGAAAGGCAGACTCCATTTTCTAACAGAGCAATATGGAGAATTTCTGAGTGGGAGGGGAAGGTGAAAATGTCTTCCTGTGGATTTTAGTGGGAAGACACGGTGAGCTGCCCTTGGTAATAATTGCACTGTTTCAGGCTCGTGTAGGTTGAGAACAATGCACGTTGAGTCATTGCAAAGCTATACTTCTCGTGAAGAGCCTTGATTACATAGCAGCTGACTCCGTTTCTATGCTATAAATTGTCTATATAAACTAGATTACAGCTTAAAAGGCTCATAAAAATCCATGGGGTTTCTTAGGGTTTTTTATAAGAATATTCTCAAATGAGTATCATATTTTTAATATAATCAGATGTTGACTAACATATTGTTTTTAGATATGTAACTACTTTTAGTTGTCCTATAACTACTTTCAGTTTAGCTAATGAAGGTTGGAGAGAATGCTGCTTGGGGGGCGAAGGGGAAAGGAGTTTGTACGCTCTGTGCTTTGGTGCCAGTAAACATAAATGGATGGAATGTATGTGTGAGCTTGTTAACAAATAGTACGTATAGTGGAAAGATTTAATGTCTGAGTTCAGTTTAAAAACAATACATATTAATTGGCTTGTTTTCACCTGACCAAGTTACCAACTGAAAACAAATTTAACCATTTAGAAGAAGGTGAAAGCCCTAATACGTAGGCTATTCACGTCTCCAGCTTGCAGTCAGTAACAGGGGGCCTGTAATGTCTTGATTACGTAATATTAGTAGAAATTTAATAAAGTTTAACATTCAATGAGTTTCCGTCTCTTTATGATTGAAACCCTCTGAGAAGCTTTTCACGGTGGCTGGAATCTCTGAGAACAGCCAGCTTTTGGTGATGAGCAGACCACTTGTCTTGTTTTGATGAAGTGAAAGTAAGTGGTAGAATTCATATAATTCCACAATGAGATACTCATGTGTCGTCTTGCTTTAAAAACACATGTATGTCTTATATATGTCCTTTTTTTTAATATCAATCACAAAATATGAATAGAATCTCTTTTCCAGGATGGTAATTCACAGACAGTGGAAATGGATCTTGCCATGAAATCTGAGTGGAGTGACTGACTGTCCTTCCCTGTGTGTGTGTCTGGGCACATGCATCACATGAATTGGTTTTGTCAGCTGTCAATAGCTTGTCTCTGACAGACATATCAGCTTGTCCATCATTTTACATCTTGTCGTTAAAACTGGACGTTGACCCACACACTGTCCCACAGCTCTGAAATTATAGGTTTGAAATGACTCAGTGAGGATCTTTACCCTGCAGTGATGAAGTGATTCTAATTGTGAGACAAGATAAGAGGCTGATGATGACTGTCATGAGAAGCTAAATGGGGAGGTGGGATGAAGTGATTCTAATTGCGAGACAAGATAAGAGGCTGATGATGACTGTCATGAGAAGCTAAATGGGGAGGTGGGACAGGAACATGCCTACTGTGATACCTCTGGAATTGCCAGGAGGTCACCAGATGGAAAGTAATGGCACTTTCCAGTTACAGTACTTCCAGTAGCTTCCTCTTCCTTTTGCTCTACAATGTAGAGCTGTTTAGTGTCATATAAAAAAAAAAGTATCTTAAATAACACATACCTGCAATTATTTTCTTGATACTGATGACAAAAAACAACTGGGATCACAGCGTACAAAAGTGCTTGAACAGAGAGATGGAGGTGATCAGATCTAGTGCACAGGGAGTCTCACGTGAAGGCACAGGGAGGAACACATCTGGCAGCCGTGTAATTGTCCCTTGGCATTGATTAATGTTGTAGTCACATACAAGAACTTACCACACATCTCTTGTGATATTCCTCTACCCCTTCTGCAATTGTTCTGTGGCCTGTTTTGGTCAGAACAAACAGGCTCAACTGAAAAAGCCAAAGGAACTCATCTGAGCTAACCTATCCTGAGTGGAAATTATTATGGAGTGATCATACAAGTAGCTCAGCTAGCTTGAGTATTGTTGATATGCCCTGTGGTGGTGAGTGGGAAAGGGGAGACACATCCTCTGAGGAGAGGTGACTCCTGGTAGAGTATACATGCTCACAACTAGCGATGGTGTCCGCTCTGCGTCTGGGGATTGAGAAGGCAGGAACACATGGATTATCATCTCACTGCTGTGTCTTAGTTTGCTAACTTGAGCATGGTTAGCAGAGAAACCATGATGCCACAGGTCAGAATGCAGGCTGTATGAAAGCTTAAACAGCATAAGCCAGTGTGCTTAAAGGCAGACTACTATACTTGTTGGCAGAGATTTTAAAAAGCACAGCTTTGGTTTTGGTGTTTTGTAAGACCCCTTCTGACTGGCGTAGTAGAAAGTGTGCTTTTCCTCAAATGCAGCTATAGTTTTGCCTGAATAAAACTTTGGCTCATTATTGGTTATATTTGGAATTCAGGAGACAATACGAAGATGGTTCACATTCATGAATTAAACCTCTAGCGCCATCCTGGGAGACAAGTTTAGAGAAGAGGAGGTGGAGATGAGTAGCCTAAAGGCGCAGAGGGAATCTGCTTCAGAGCTGAAATTAAACTTTGGCTCCAGGCATTGTGCCTCTGGAAATTCCTAAACTACTCTAGTTTCATGTCAACACTGTCCAATTACAGCACTGTAACTTAGAGTAATTTATAAATCTGTATCTGTAGTGGATAAGATTTGCATAAACCACCTCCATTAACTATAAAAGAACTGCTGTTAAATAATTAAGTAATAAAAAGATCACACCATCAGTAACACGATTAAACTGTCTAAGAAAGGCTATCGCTTGTTTATATCTGACTTCTCCTGAGCGCTGGGGAGCAGATGTATTGTGTCAGACCAGTGTCCATCTAGCTCTGTATCTCATCTCCAGCCATAGCTGTTAGCCACAGAAAGGTTACAGGGACGAGGCAAGCGTACAGTCACGCCTCTCTTTTTTGCCACATCTTGCTGTTTTCTGTAATTCTGCTCAAATTCTACTCTGAGATCTATTTTCAGCTTTGAATTTTGGAAATTATGCATCATTGTGGCAACATATCCATAGTAATCTGTCTTTTCTTGTGAACAGTATGACTAAGCACACACACACAAGCCTCCCTCATACACATTTTATAATCACCATCTGCTAGTGGCGCGTTGTGTTATATACTTCCATTTGAGATGTTTCGTCTACAGCAGGATAAGTTCATCTGTCCACAGTAGCCTAGAAAACTCCAGAAATGTGATAAGTTCAATTACATTCTTTGTTCTTATATCCATTTTATGGAAGAATTAGTGGTTATGAGGACTACCAAAAGACCCTTTACTGAAGGGACTTGAAGGGAAATAGGGAAGGCCCTTATAAAACGTGGAAGACCTTACTGTGCCTCATGCTTTCTTCCCAGAACTCTGTAGCTGCCACTTGCCATGGGTAGGCCTACAATTCGTGTTAGCATCATGACATGTTTGCAGTGAATGGCTTTTGCCATCAGAGGCCATCTGATCCACTTTGTGATCTTTGAGAAGAGCCTTTTATAGCTTTGTTTGTAGTTCTTCTGTGAGCATTGTTCTTTAAGAAAATGAACATCATAAAATGGCCTTATTAAAATGACAAGAGTGGGTAATTAATGCAAAAAATTCTTTTTATAAGATTTTTTTAAAGAAAAGTTGGGATTTTTTTAGTAGTTATACTTTATTATGTATGGCTCCTTCTAAATGTTGGTGGAACAAGGGAAATCAGACAAATTTCCCCTGGTTTTCATTGCAGGGAACATGGGTCAAACACCCAGCATGATGTTCTTGGAATAAATAGTTTCATTTTTCCTAATGTGGACATGCAGTGCTAAAGCTTGCTGTTTTATGACTGAGCGGTACTAAAGTGCTGTTTATTGTCAGTCTTTTCACATCTGTATCATGTTATTTAATCCAGATTTTCTTTGAAACCATTGCCAGACATGCAGTATGGATGAATGCTTGGAGAAACCAACGGGTGTTAGGCACTCTTATGCTTTTAATTGTTTTGACTACTCATGAATTTGACATGTGGAGGGAAAAGGTTTATTTCCGTTCCCTGTCTATTTAGATTTACACATTGAATGAAGGGCATAGCTGATTTCTTAATATTTTTTTTTAAGAAAAAAATAATTATGGGAAATATAGTAGGCTTTTGCTTTGCTTATGTGATGCATTTGGAAACAGTACGTGTTGAGTTGGTTTTATGCAGCACCTTTGTAATCAATGAATATATTTCTTTTTTTTCTTTTATGTGATTCTTTCATGGGGAGGCAGCTGAGAAGAGGAGCATAAACAAGGATAACAAAGTGTCTATACCCTTCTTTTACATTTCATAATCCCATTTTTTTAGTTTTTATTGGCTTGTTTGCTTGGTTTATAGCACAAGAATGAAAAGGAAAAGTGACCTTGTAAAAACAGAAATAACCTCAGATGGTTCCTTTAGTAGACTGTCAAAAACCTGAGTACCCCTACTTTGAGTAGATGTTAAAAATGAAGATCTTACTTGTATCTTTGCCTCTTACTTCCTGCAGAGTGAGTAATCATATTGACATTTTTTTCTACCATATGCTTGTTTTAGCTAGAGTTGTGCGTAGCCATAACGTACAGCTTGAGCCTCCGTCTGCATTAAAGTTCTTGTCATTCCTACTGCTGAGTCTTTGCACTTGGAACTGATACGTTGCAGAAGCAGCTAATGCAAACTCTGCTGCTGCGTTCTCCATGGGGAGCAGTCCTTTGGATGGAACAAGCATTTTACTAGGAAACATTTTCTTGGTTTCTTTGTACCTTCATCCAAATCTTACCAACTAGCCTGAACAGGAGAAGGAAAAAAAAAATATTTACTGGGTTCCTTTGGTGACACCCTCTCTTCCTGCAAATAAACACCAACATGTCTTGATTTCTTGTGTGCAAATCAAAGGCAAGGGCTTCTCGCTCCATCTGTCAAATCAAGGGTTGGTTCGTGCTTTGTTGCATCCTGACCTGACACAGGTTGTTTTTTCCTTTCTGCATCTCACAGTTCTATTAAAAGTGCTTCTTTTCCTTTTATCCTGTACTTTATGGAGGTGACTGAAACCTGAAGATGAGCTTTGCTACCTGGAAATTTGACTTCTAGCTATAGGAATTAAATCTAGTAATAGATACTGTCTCTTTCCAAGAACCTTGTTGTGCCTGCAGTTTGTGAGGTATTACAGCCGCTTTCATACGATCCTGTACGTGTGAACTTCTGATTGATTTTTCTTATTTCTAGACCTACTCTTTGTCAAGTATAAGTAATGACAAATCAGAGCTGTGCCCAAAAAACAAGAGTTTCATTTCTGTTTGGAACATATGTGCCTAGTCATGATTGTAGAGGTTCTTTTTTTCTGTTCCCTTTCTTTTTTAAAAAACTCATGGCTAGAAGATAGGATATGCTGTAATACTTTCCATTTGCAGAGCTCTCTGATGATTGCAAGCTGCTCTGTAAACATTTTTTTGGTCTGACAGTCATTTTTCAGAGTCTGGAGCCTTCTCCATTTTTGGTGGGAATGTGGCTAAGCGATTTGCTCGGATCACCCCATGTATCAGCTGGAGCATAGTGGTAACAGAAATCTGTACATTTTTTGCTTTTTTGATGTCTTGATTGTATTTTTCTCTGCATTAGACAGAATAGTGTAGTGCAACATACCTACAAACTAACTAGAAAAATTCTTTGGGCTGAAAGTAAAAAGTCTGGAGAATTACTTGGGAGAGTTTGGAATAATTAATTTTTTCTTTCTTATGAATTTTATAAGTAATGATCATTGAGAATAGTAGATGAACTGGACTATGCTAGCAGTCTTACAAAGATACTTCCTTTTGGACTTTTTTTAGATCATGGACAAATACTATATATTGCTAATGTGTAAACTTAAGCTTAGGATAGTTTCTAAAATTCCAGAATAGAAAACGTTATGATAAGAAGTTTCAAATTGTGTGTTTTGTGGTGGTGGTTTTTTTTGTTTTTTTTTTTTTGTTTGTTTGTTTTTTTTTTTCTGATGGATACAAGTCCAGTCCTTTCACTGTTGCTAGGTGTAATCAAATCCTCCATACAACAATGATGATAGGCAGAGGGGACTTTCAGTAACTGAACGACAGAAGATCTGTTTCAATACTGGGTATATAAGGAAGGCCTTCTGTAAGGAGGCCTTTTATCTCTTTAATTCCGCTAATTTATGTGGACCGTTTTTTCTCCTTGCTACTTCAGTCCTTGTGTTTTTGAAAAAAATATTTTCACTTCCAATAATACTTTTGGGTAGATGATTGTATTTCCTGTATGTTAAATAACTTGAGAATTTCAGATTATTCAATCATGTAGTTACAGGTTTTTTTTCACATTACTTTTTTGTGGGTAGTGTATCCTTAAAAATGAGTTCTTCTAGGGTGTTGAGAATGTTTTACAAAGATGAGTTAAATGAAACATTTGTTCAGAAGCAATTTCTTGCATGAGAGCAAAGAACAGTTTTCAGACAGTAATCCATTAAGAAATTTAGGGTTTCTTTTTTAAAAAGCTATAGACATTTGAAGCTGATTTCTCAAAAGAGTTAAAACTGGCATTTGGAATGTGCACGATGGGTGTGCTTCATTGAGCAGCGAGCATTGACCATTCTCTCTCCTTAGGGCGCTGTACAAGTTGAAAGCTGGTTACGTTTGAGGTTGATACCGTTTGACAGCTCATCCCTTCCCTATTTATTTTTCTTTCTTGATCGTGCTAGTAGTATCTTAGTAGAAACATGCTCCTCTTCCCTGTGTTGTCCAAACCTTTCTCCTTGTCAGTGTCAATCCATCCTCTAGCCCAACTACTCTCCTCTTCTGGCCAGGTCCCACTCAGGATCCCGGGCTGTATGTTCCCCTTTCCTCCCAGGGAGAGAGAGATCCTTCCTCTCCCACCAGTTCATGAACCTCTACTGTTAGTGGCTTTGCGAAGGAGGGTTGATGAGGATGAAAATGAAGTCAAGATAAACTTATTTTAGAGAAATGAGAGTGCTTTTTGACATCAGCCATGTTTCTGCTGTTGATTTCTGATAGTGTCAGCTGTTGTGTTTTAATGAATTGTTACCCAAGTTAAATCAGGTACACTTATACTAGCATAGTCATGTCACTGAGAAGAGGAACGCATTTCTATCTCTCCTCTTCCCTGTTCGTTTTCAGTGGCAGGACCCTGGGGCCAACTACTTTTCTCCTTTTCTGTGTGATTAGAGACCTCAGCTATTTTAGTGATTGTGTTGATGGTAGAGTATTCCTCTAGTGATTGTGTTGATAGTAGGGCATTCTTCTAGACATGCGACATTATTTAAGAGGTGGATGGAAGTATTTAAAATGTTGCCTCACACAATCAATTGGAAAATACTGCTGCTGTGTAAAAATGAGGCTGTTCTCGTATTTGCTGAATTTTCCCCTAACTGAGAGGAGACTGAGGAGAATGTTTATTTCCTGTTCCATTTGCATAACCTGTTGCTGAGTTTAGCATGTTACGTGCTGAGATTTTCAGTGTCTAATAAGTTGTTGCACTTGGCAGGCTTTTAAATGATATATTAAGATTTCTCCCAGAAGCAAACTATGTATGATTCCAGGTAATAACACTGGTATTCAGTAAGGAAGAGAGCAGACGTGATAGTGGTTTGGGAGGCAGCTGAGGTAACATCTAGGAACATCTGGTGGAAGTTTCTCTAGCAGCTCAAGTCACTACACAGATGCTAAATGTTTTTTCCTCATATTCTGCCCAACTTTGCTTATGATGTTTGTATATTCATCACTAGAATGGACGCCCCCCTCCCCCAGTATATGACTTACATTTGTATCAGGGAAATTTTGCCTATGAAGCTGAAGAGAATGAGAGAGTTTGGAAATGCTTTACTTAAAATTACATCAATCAGTGTGATAAGAAACCTTTTGTCCATTTCTCTCCTGCGTCCACTAATAGCTGTATGTAAGGGAGTCTGTACTACCTTTTATTAATATCCTCTGTATTTAACCCTAGGTCACAGGCATTATTTTACTTATCTACAGCCATCTCTGAGCCATTAATGTATGTAGAAACAGTTTCAGCTTGACTGTTAACCTTTTCTCAGAGTTCGAGCTGTTTTGTTGTTTTGTTTTTGTTTTGTTTTGTTTTTTAATAGACCTTCTTTACAAGGAAATTTGAAGAGTTCTTTTTGCACATAAGAAAGAGTTTTTCCAGCTGTTAGTTTGATTGCTGAGACTGGAAAGTTAAAAAACAAATTAATTTACTGTTGGGATTCCTCTCACCCCCACTAAAATGCTGTCTTTTTGGGAGGAACTCAATTTCATTAAGGTTACAACAGGAGCTGGGAATGTGATTACACATTTTTTCTTTTTTCAGTAATATCTTATCAGAAGGTTTTTTTGAAACCTTATCAGTCAGTCATCACACCTGTACAAGTCACATTAACTCATTCCATCATCACAACAAACTGAGGACAAACATTCCTATGAGTTTCAAAGCAGCTGCAAGGCTGTCTGGGGTACCAGCAGCACAGGCATGCATCCCAGCCTGTGTGGTCAGAGATACTTTACTGTTGGGTGCACAGTTTCCATTCAGAGTCCTATGTTGATTACAGAATGGTTTGGGTTGGAAGGGACCTTTAAAGGTCAGCAAGTCCAAGCCCGCACCCTGCAGTGAGCAGGCACGCCTTCAACCAGATCAGGTTTCTCAGAGCTTGGTCCAGCCTGGCCTTTAATGTTTACAGGGATCGGGCATCCACCACCTCTCTGGGCAACCTGTTCCAGTGCTACACCACCCTCATTGTAAGAAAATTTTTCCTTATATCTAGTCTAAATCTACTCTCTTGTAGTCTAAAACTATTACCCCTTGTCCTATCACTACAGGCCCTACGAAAAAGTTTCTCCCCATCTTTCTTATAAGCCCCCTTTAAGTACTGGAAGGCCACTATAAGGTCTCCCCAGAGCCTTCTCTTCTCCAGACTGAACAGCCTGACTCTCTTAGCCTGTCCTCATAGGAGAGGTGCTCCAGATCATCTTTGTGGCCCTCCTCTGGACCCACTCCAACTGGTCCATGTCCTTTTTATGTTGGGGGCTCCAGAGCTGGACACAGTACTCCAGGTGGGGTCTCAGGAGAGCAGAGTAGAGGGGCAGAATCACCTCCCTTGACCTGCTGGCTACACTTCTTTTGATGCAGTCCAGAATACGATTGACCTTCTGGGCTGTGGGCGCACATTGACAGCTCATGTCCAGATTTTCATCCACCAGTACCCCCAAGTCTTTCTCGGCAGGGCTGCACTCAATCCCTTCATGCTCCAGCCTGTATTGATACTGGTGGTTGCCCTGAACCATGTGCAGGACCTTGCACTTGGTCTTATTGAGCTTCGTGAGATTTACATGGGTCAACTTCTTGAGCTTGTCCAGGTCGCTCTGGCTGGCATCCCATCTCTAAGGTGTGTCGACTGCACCACTCAGCTTGGTGTCATCTGCAAACTTGCTGAGGGTGCACGATATCCCACTGTGTCATTGATGAAGATGTTTGTCAGTACTGGTCCCAGTGTGGACCCTTGAGGGACACCACTTGTCACCGACCTCTGTCTGAACATTGAGCTGTTGACCACTGCCCTCTGAATGCGACCATTCAACCAAGTCCTCATCCACCAAACAGTCCACCTGTTGAATCCATATCTCTCCAGTTTAGAGAGAAGGATGTTGTGGGGGAGTGTGTCAAAGGCCTTACAGAAGTCCAGGTAGACGACATCTGCAGCTCTTCCTTTGTCCCTCTACTTGTGATGTAGTCACTCCGTCATAGAAGGCCACTAGGTTGACCAGGCAGGATTTGCTCTTGATGAAGCCATGCTGGCTGTCTTGAACCACCTCCTTGTCCTCCGTGTGCCTCAGCATGCTTCTAGGAGAATCTGTTCCATGATCTTCCGAGGCACAGGGGTGAGACTAACAGGTTGATGAGGAAAAGCAGTGACTTTCTTCAGGTTCAAACTTGCTGCATTCTTCATGGCTTAAATGAGCTGTTTGAGTTGGTCAGTGTCTAATGAAGCCTGTGAAGAGTCTGCTGTGGGCCGCCCGGTGGTTAGAGCAGCAGTGGAGCTCATTTCCAAATATTGTGTCTCATTTGATTTGCCTGAATGAAAGCTGGTTGGTGGTGCAAGCTAAACATGGCATGACCGTGAAGAATTACCAGAGACTGTGCCAGTGTTATTGTTTGAGAAATCTTGTTTAGAGTTTTTCCAAGAATAGATAATTTGAAGCTCAAGTTGTCATGTCCCTTGGCTATCCCACTTAATGTTTGGAAGATAGGCATGAATGTAAATTCATTTTAAATAGGCTTAGCCTTTGTGAGTCATGAATGTGCGACTTCTTAGATTTAGCTCGCCATGATGATTGTAGTTGGCTGATTGTAGCTACTGGTCAGAGGCTCCAGCGGGTGCTGTGGCATCTGTCTGTTTCTCTGTGCTGTGGGGTTTTCCTGCCAACTGAATGCAGGCTGTATGAGTGGATTGAGGACTTTCTCTTCTATTTATTACATGACATTTCAGATAAATTGGAGTAGTTCACGAATGTGTTCAGTTTTAATTCTCGATATAAAGATTAATCTAATTTTTCTTGTGGGACTCAGGCAGTGCAAAATTCCAAGCTCTTTGTCGTGTGTTTTGAACTTAGGATGGCTGAGAAATTTGGGTGACCATGTACTTTCCATGTTGCCCCCAAATGGAGGAAGGATAAGGAGCTGAAAAGCTCTTCATCTTGCTGGTTACGGTCTGAAAAGTGTTGTGCTACCCTATGCAATAATTCTGTCTCATGGATGACTTATTTGGTGCTTTTGGTTTCTACTCTTTTCTGGTTTACATTTTTCTACTTTTTGTTTTCTGACTACTAATTGCAGTATGTTTTCCAAACTGTAATATGGGGAGTCCCTAATTAAAACGAAAAAAAAAATGAACTTTGATATATGCCAAGTTTCACTTGCCAACAACTTTGGCCACATGACCAATTTTTTGAGGGGAAGAGGGAAGCAAACCCCTCCCCCCATGAATTCTTAATTATGATAAAGGAGTTGCTGTATTATTAGGAACATAACCTAATGGCCACACAGCTAAATATTTACTTGATAGTTTATTTAGTGCAGCTTGCTTTCTTTTAAAGCTACAGATTTCTTCATTGCATCCTTTTTTCAGCTGTTTGGTCTTCCTAAACTCATGATCTCTGTATTTGTGATGTTAAAGAAACCAGAGTGTGAGGTCAAAATTTCCATTACACAGTCAGAGAGGAATTTCAAGGAATAATGCCAAAATCACTTAAAAAAAATGAATTTACGGGAAAGATGATTCATCAATCAACAATTGCAGTTCTAGAAAATAGAATTAGTTGTATATGTTCTGATTATAGAGACAAAATGCGCCCAGCCTGACAGGCAGCAGTAAATCAGGATGATGGTTCGTTTGTTTCCAGAGATTTTAACCTTAACTTCTGCTTCTTTTTCACCCTAAAAGGAGGACCCAAAGCAGCACTGAGCTTCATGTTGCAGGAATAATTGCCTTCTCAGAGCTACAACTATCTAGCAAAAAAGAAAAAGATTTTCTGGCTCAGTGTGGCTCACACTAATTAGCTAAGCAGATGAAGGACAAGGGGAACAGTTTGCTCCTGTGCTTAAGTTCTCTTGTAACTCTAAGAAATTCAGCATGAGGCCACCTGAGAGACCAAAATACAGCATTTTATACTTGATGGAGGTGACAGACTTTCGCTTTAGTATGCAATAACATGGGTGTGAAAGAGGTGTGATAAAGGGCAGTTTCCTTCCTTCTAAAATACTGAATAGACAGCACACAGGAATGAAGGGCCTTCTGAGAGGGAAGAGTGTTGAGCTATGGTCTCTTGGGGAGTGGTGCAGGCCTGCTGCTTGTGGCATTTTGTGTCATGCCAGCCCTTCAGTGGGGAAGGCACTTCCCTGGTGCTTCTTGTCTTCTCTCTTCCTTGAGCTGCCCAGTCTTTTTGCTGTGTTAACCCTGCACGTGAAGAAAGTAATGAGTGCTGGGACTTTTAAGGAGGTGGCACTGGAGATGAATCTGCCACATCCCATATTTTTGTTGGTTTTTTTTTTTTTTTTTCTTGTAACCCTGTTTGCTTTCTCATCTTAACAAAGGGAAGGGGAGGAAATGGTATAACCCCTCACTCTACCTCTCACGGATGGTAGACTGGGTAGTTTTGCACATCTGGATGTCTTTTCCTGGCACTAGACCTAATGGTTCTGTAAAGCTTTCCTGCTCATGCAACGCTTCAGCAGAGTACTGTATCAACTAAAGTTGTGACTTCTGGTTGCATCGCTCTTCAGCTGTAGAATGAATTTAGCTGATACTTCAATTTTTTGTAAGTAGGAAGTGTGCTCTTGAACCTTCCAGTCTGTATGTTGTTTTTATGGATTTGTCTTTGCTCTCCCATTCTTTCCTGGAATAATACTATGGCAGTAGTGGGACATGAACAACCTTGCAGTACATGCTTTTTGAAAGCTGTTGGGGACTGCAAATGAACCCTGTCTGCCCTATGTGTTTTACTCCATTTAAACTTGCTGCCTCTCTATATTAGAATTTTGAAGGTCATGTAGCACGTTTTGAGCTGATGATGCGTGCACGGGCTGCCCGTTCCCTCTAGAGCCTAAACCTGGCAGAGGCATGAGGACATCCTCTCTCTCAGTATTGATGGGGAGAGTTCTGCAGGTGAAGGATTGCACTTCTCAAACTAGGTAATTTTGAAAATATCTGTGAGAAACAGCTGAGACTTTTCTGGATAGAGGACCTATCATTGAACTGTTCCCTGGTTCCCACCATTGATGTCAGATGCACTTATAGCATGACACCGCAGGGATCCGTGAGGGCAAGCATGTGCCATGTGCTCATCCTGGAGCCTCTTCTGCAGGGCAGAGTTCAGTGCATGTCAGCAAACAGGTCATTTTTGGTTGATATGAATGGGGGCAACAGTGATGTGGTTAACAAGTCCTTTTGAGGGTTCAATGGGAACTCTGAAGAAAGCAATGCGTTCCTTCATCTGATTCAGTTTGCTTAGGTTTTGTCCCTTCACAGCTTGGATTTCTGGTTTTTATGCAAGTGCTAGCGCAAAGAATTGGGTCATGGATGACAGACTTGAGTGATGGCCACAGTACTTGCAACTTTCAGAACACAATATAAGGCCCATCTCTTGGCTTAGCCTTGCCCTCAAGGGTGATAAGGAAACAAGACCAAAACAGTTTCTCCCACTCTTCCTCAAGAAGTTTCCTCTTTTATCCTTAGAGGTTGGAGAGCTTAGCAACTATCTGTCTGTTTTATTTTCCTTAAGATGCTGTGATACCATGGTGATGAGTTATTAATAAAACTCCAGGCAGATGGAGAGAGCTTTTAACTGAGTAACTTCTGGTTTGGGTTCTCTTTCTTTCCGTGCATCTGAGAATGACCATATATGAACAAATGTCATGATTTGGTCTGTGGGGCAGAGTAGCTGAGCGTTTAGCACAAAAATACAACTTAATCTGCAAATAAATCAGAGCAGACTTTTTGCTTGTTTGTAGAAAAGCAAATAATTCTAAACCACTGCATGCATTATTTTAAATATATGAACATAATGAATTAGATCTGAGTTTTTTTTCTGATTTGTTGCATCTGTGAACATATTATGAGCTATTATATGTGCAGTAACGGAGTTTCCTATACAGCACAGTGCTCTGCTTCAATGGCACCGACTCAAAATTCTGTAAGTCTTTATACTAATGTGCCGTAATCTCTGTAACAGTGACACTAATCCCCTCTTCTAATATGGAACTTGAATTAAAAAAAAAATAAAATCTGTGAAATGTAGCTTTAAAGCAACTTTGGGGAATTATTAATTTGTAAACCCTCCATCAGTCATCCATACCAATAGGAATGTCTTAGTAATAACAGAGTAGAGGGGTAGTCACATTTAGGAAAAGTGGTGAAGCCTTGGGGGTTTTGCTTTTTTTTTTTTTTTTTTTTTTTTTTTTTTTCCCTTCGTTAACAGTGTGAGTGGTATTAATTGCATGACACGAAAGGTTGGTTACAAACAGTGTAAAATTGTTAGGTTGTCCTACCCAAATGATGCATACTGACTCTCTTGCCCAGTTTTAGTGTACTGCAGTCAGTTTACAGTGTGCTTAAGCTACTCTTAAAGGTTTCGGGTGATAATGTCTTACACGGCAACATTACAAGCTTCCTGAAGTTCTCATTTATCAGCTGCTCAGATGCTGATGGAAAAGAAGCAGACATCTTCACAAATGTTGAAAGCTGGAGAGAAAATTTCTCTCACTTATTAATTTCAGATGATTGTAGTTATTGAAAGAATAGGCCCTTAAAAGTCTCCAAATGCCTTGACTTCCAAAAAAGTTTGTTTCCCGATTTGTGGCCTTTATCAGGAATTGAACCATGGTTGTGAGTAAACGGACAAGACTATGATGTGCATTTCTGATGTCTGTAACACCCAGTGGCATAGATAACACTCCGTCCCCTTGCACTTGACACGCACTGTGTGCGGGATTGTCGGTGGCCAGTATTTTCTTTGAATAAGGTACGGTCCTAGTTGGAAGTTTGTAGCTAGTGGTTCCAGACACTTACTGAATTAGCATGGGGACAGGATCTAGGTCATATTGGGTTTCTCAATCCTGTTGATATTTCATGGGGTTAAATGTGTAACTCATGTAGGAAATTGTGAAGATGCTATCCATAATACCTAACCTTATTTCTCTCCTTTCCTCTTTACTCTCCAGTGTAAGAATCCATGTCCTTTAAATGGAATGTGTTTTCTCTGTAATCTGAAAATTGCTTTAAAAATACTATAGAAAGATCAAAGCACACTGAGGAACTGAGAGCAAAATTTACATGACCTCTTAACTGAGGTATTTGTAAAATATAGGTGAAGTGTCAAGAACTGCCATGGCATTTTATTCCATATGGGGTTGTGAAGGATTTTGTAAAGCGTTCCAGCAGAGTGAAACAACCAACAATTTTTATGTTGTGTGCGTGAGGTACTTGAGGGATTTTGGGGTTTTTTTTTCTTGCCAAGAATGCTTCTTCCAAGTGGAAATTTTTTGTTGTTGTTTTGGGGTGATTGTTGGGTTTGTTGAGGTTTTTTTTTTGTTGTTTGAACAAACAGAGAAGCAAAACAAGATGTTTCTTCTGGAAAACACACTATTGTTCTCCAAAGTAGCCTTTTTAGTAGAAAGATGTAGGAAAAGGAACATACTTAATGAAGCAATGGTCAGGGAAGCTGGAGGAAGAAGGGTATTGCATGAAAATATTTTGTGTTCCTTTGGAACAATGATGCTTTTACGGTTTTGAGGTTTCACCATCTCACAGGTTAAAATGTTTCTGATTTAATAAGCCATCTCCCTTTGAAGAACCTTTACCTAAGAGAAAACTTTTGTCTAGGTTTAACCTCAGCTGTGGCCTTGCTGCTTTTGGATCAGGCTGCACTATGGTAAAGAAATGGGAATGAGCTATTAAAACATGGAGTTTTCATGTCTTTGTTTCAGGTCGGAGTTCTCATAGGTGTTGTTCTGGGCTCTGTCCTCTGTGCATGGCCTCTTGCAGAGTTGTGTTGTGTTGCGACTCCCCGTCAATGTTTTATTGTAGAGAACAATACTGGCATGTTGTTTTATCATAGGAAAAAGGGAAAACATGTATCTCAGCAGCCAACTAAGTGTACTTGTGGTTTTTAGGAATATACAAGAGGGCTCTGTTGCTACTATTGTTTTTATTTGTGCAATGCCTAGGGGCTTCACTTCTGAACCTTGATGTTAAACAAGGTGCTTCATGCAAACAGCAGGAAAGATTATTTCTTCTTTAGAGAGCCTGATTCCATATTGCAGTGCAAAGATGTGCGGAAATACCTCACCTAGTTTTGAGTAAGGGTACTTGGGCACTGGAGAAGTATGTGTGCTGGTGCTGTATGTTATGCTTGTGTGTTGCATTTGTGTAATTGTGCTACAGACTGGTGCCCAATTCAGGGATTTACAGCTGTATTAAGATGAGCAAATAGCCTCAGAGAAAGTACAGTGGAGTACAGAGAGGACAGAAAGATGCAGACACGTGCAGTGGAATGTAGATGAGCAGCAAGAGCTAAAACAAGCTTGGGTTAGGGTTATGGCAGTGGCATTTCCTATGGATTTAGGCATTGAATTTTTCTTCCCTTGAAGTAAATGCCTTTAGGAGGAGCCATAAACCTCACAAACCAGGGAGTAAAGAATGATTGGAGAAGATCAGGCATCATACCTAAGAATCAAAGGACTGAGCTGAACAGCATGTGGCTGAGGAGTTCTTCCCATGCCATCTTAACAATGTGAATTTGGTGTACAGGTAGGAGCAGATACCCTCTGGAAAAACAGTTTGTGATAACAGTTGGAATATTTTTTTCCTACAACTCAGTATTTCTCCAATTTATGAATTGCTTCACCGTATTTGGGATCCTGAACGCTTATTGCCTGATAAGGAGAAGTTGTTACTATTTATAATTTAGAGTTTTATTACTCAGGCTGCTGTGATGTCTAAGTGCTTCTGTAAGAAGGAATGTAATATGGAAGATAATATAAACTGTAAAGCTAATGAGGGAATTGCAATACAGATGGCATTGTGCATCTGCTTTGCAGACTCTATTTTGCACTGTTCATTTTAAATTTCTGTTCAAGGAGTCAGAAAACCATCAACTGCGTGGTAGGAAGTGGCTTACTAAAGGTCTCCTCTAGAACAAGTCATAACACTAATGAAGTTTCAGTACTAGCACAAATGCACAAATGAACTTTTAAGGTTATCAAGGAAGCGGTGCATTCATTAGTTTGGTAGAAACTTTAAGCAGTTTTCCTAAAGGTGTATTTTGAACTGTACTAGACTGATGTTATTTGCATGTAGGATGGGGTAGGTATACTTTTGTGTCCTAGCCATCTCCTCCATCACTTACTGTGAAGTTTGTAAAAGCTGCATGATTCCTTCTCCTAGGGCTGTTGATTTCTTTTACAAAGAGCAGAAGCTGTACTACCTTCATCTCTTAGGTTGTACTGGGAGCCAGTGAATTCCAGATTCAAGCCTTTCTTTCATTTTCATCAATATGACATAAATGGACATTGCACATAAAAGAGTAAGCCATTGCATATGGCTTCTGGTACAAAAAGTATTACAGTAACAGAAATGCCCTGGTCATAGATTTATGTGAATGGTAACCATGTGTCTCGGAATGCCTCCTGTTTCTCATTCGAGTTAAATGTTGCTCTATCTGTATATGCCAGATATCTTGCACTCTCATGTCTCTGCAATATTTTTAAGCCTTTTGATGCCTCGCAGTTTTTGAAGTAGTCATATTATTTTTAAGATCCTTAAATTAGGTCATAACAGAACTATTTCTATTTATCTAATCCATTTCCCTGTGTTCAGACTGCTTGGTTGTACTAAGCATGTAATAAAGTAGAGAGATTGAAATGGCTTACTGCAGTATGAGAAGAAAATGTTATGAAGATCACAAGTTTCTTTTAAAAACTGAAGCCCTTTCAGCTGACTGCAATGTGATGGGAGTGGCTGTGAATGATTAAACTTCCTCGCAGGGGGCAGGATTTGTAGGATATAGAGTTAGTGAGTCACTATTTCCCATTTTTGACCAAAAAAAAAAAAGGAAAAAGAAAGGATAAAGGGACAATCTGTGATTTCTATAGCTGGTGACTACTGTGTGTCTTCAGTGAAGTAAGTGTTGTGGTCTCATGTCAGTTTTCCAGATGCTTTTGTCTAACTTAGATTGGAATCCTGAAGCTATCTACCCGTCACCGTTCATGGACAGAATGCAGAAGTTGTCCATTTTTTTTAATCGCACAGGTTGTCATCTCTTGTTCATCTCATTTCCTCTTGGCCAAAGACATGAGGACACCTCCCTTAGTGCTTGTGACTGTCCTTTTGTACATGGTGAGGATCCTGATCAGGTGAATGAGAGCAAATAGTAGTTCCCTCATCGCTTTTGCTCAAGGCTCCAGTATCGGTTGAGGGCAGACAATACTCACAGCTCGGAATCCAGGTACAAGCTTTTGAGACGTCACTTTGTCCTGGAGTGACTCTCCATTTAACATCACCCATGCCCTACCAATTTAGTTAACAACTTTTGTTCTCAGTTAGGTTTTTCTGACTTTTCTTTCAAATTGGATTTACTCAAAACAATGGGTAGATGAGAGCCTAGACCTCCTAAGTCAAGATCATGTTTGGAGTCAGTGAACTGATGAAGCATTTTGTCTGGATCTTGCTTATTTCAGAATAAGCAGTGCTTTCTTAAACAAAGCCTGACTGTACTCAACATCTATTAAAAGCACCCACTT
Source organism: Chlamydotis macqueenii (assembly GCF_036417535.1). NCBI lineage: Eukaryota > Metazoa > Chordata > Aves > Otidiformes > Otididae > Chlamydotis > Chlamydotis macqueenii. The sequence goes on along the minus strand of NC_141556.1, from coordinate 93,899,471 downwards.
TTTTTTTTATTATTTTTTTTTAAGGAAAAGGTCTGCTAGAATCGCATAATCTTTTGAAATGTCTCAAAACTATTCAAATGCTGGCAGCCAGTATAAAGCCTTTGCCTGATCCTAATCTCCAGAATGCAACAGGCATCATTCCCTTGCTATTTCAGCCAATTTTGTACACTGCACATCTAAAACTAGAATAAAACTATCACAGCTCTGCTTTGCTTTCTGATTCTAGCTGCTGCAGCAGCCCTATCCTCCTATCTTTTTTTGCCACCTTCAGATATTTAGAAAATAATCAGGCATTTCAACTCTAGAGCTTTTTCTTTTTCTCTTTTTTTTTTTTTTTTTTTTTTTTTTAACTTTGTTATATTTATCCTGCTGGAGAAGCCTGCCATTTTTGTTGGCAGGCATTTGACTCCTATCTTTCCTGATCTTTTTTTTAAATAAACAGCTGCTTCAAAAACCATTCAATAACCAATTCAATTCAGTAATATTTATTCATATTCATAATTCTCATATACCTGTCAAGTTTTCAGAATAAACCTGAATGTATTCTGGAAGCTTCTGTGGGATTTAATCCAGTGTTGGTGATCTCCTGTGGGCTATAAAGCTCAGTGCTGCCATGTGTCTCCGTTTCCCTCCTCTGTTCCGAATGTTTAGGTGGGGGTTGTTTTTTTTTTCTGTTTTGCTTTTCTCACTCCTCCAAATTCCAAACTTTTACAGTTGTTATTCTTATTTGTACTTTCATTGTAACCCAGTGATGGGTTGTCACTGGTAGCTGTTGCTTGTCCTATGATTCTTCTCACTGTCTAAGTTACGAGCGAGCTGACTTCCCTGATGTGCTGGTGAGCTATAGATTTCATTCTCTCTCAGAAAGAAGGGTTTAAATATGAACTGCAGCCTCTACAATTTGGTTCAAGAGAACAAGCAGAGGTTGTGATAGTTGAGCTGTCATTTATGCCAGAAGCAGAATATGTAGTCCTTTAATTTTGTTTCATTTGCTCTGGCACGTCATGGGTGGAGGTACCTCTTTAGTATGTGGGTAGAAAAGAAGAGGAGCAAAGTCTATTGTGGGTTTTTTAAAATTATTTTTAAGGAAAAATAGGAAAAAGTACATGAACACAGAGGGGAAACACAAGCATCCTTGACCATGAGAGAAAGAAAATTTCTGGCTTACGTTACACAGCTCAGTGAAACTGGGCACAGAAGTACAGAAAGTGTGAGGGAATGTACTTTGAGAGATTTTGAGGCAAGCAAAGGAAATTTATGTGATGATACAATGTATACTAATAATTCATATGAAATCTATATATGAAAAAGAAGAGGTACATTAAATGAAATTTAAAAAATTGAAGTCTACTGTGCAGTAGTAGAAAACAGAATGGCATATGGTTGGAAGCTGTCTTCTCTAGGATCTTTCTTATCTTTCCTTGTCCTGCCCTCACACTATCAGTGTTTGGCAAAAAGGGGGAGGGAGAGCGAGCAGTGTTTTTGGTGACCAAGGTTCCCAAAACTTGAGTTTGGAGCAATACACTGAGACAAAGTCAGTTGGCCTGCCCACATGATCTTCTGTGCTACCATGAATTCTGCCCTGTGTTTCTCTAAGATTTTTATTTTTTGTTGTTGTTGTTGAATTTAGATGAAGATTTGATCTCATCTTTTTTAATCCCTCTGCTAACTTTTAATATAAACCCACAGAATCAAGGCATTTTAGGGTTGATGTTCTGTCCACCTGGTTCAGATTAGACTTCTTGCATCACTTAAATAGATTTCTATGGCTTTCATACTATAACTGCATTTGACTGCCTTCAAAATAATTTTTTTTTATTGGACATGATAATATTTGAGACACTATATTGGCTAATTGTTTAAATGTATATTTAAACAATTGTTACATTGAATGCTGTTTATATTATGTTGTATTATAAACCACACATGCACTATAGTCTCTTCTTTAATTAAGAAACAATTAAAATTACAAAAATCCACTTCTTAACACCAAATTTTAATGATTTTGTGCTTCAGTTGCATCATAGCAGCTCAGGAGCAAGCTGTCAGGACACTCATCCCTGTTAAAACTACTATGAATGCCTGCATGGAGATTGGAAGCATATATTCTTTCAGTCTAATTCATCATGAAGTTAAGTTAATTCAGTAAGGAGCCCTTCACACCTGCAGGGCTACAATCTTGTTGGCATCGTGGAGACGTGGTGGGATGGCTCCTATGACTGGGGAGTTGGAATCAAGGGATACAGGCTCTTTAGAAAGGACAGTCAGGCGAGACGAGGAGGGGATGTTGCCCTCTATGTCAACGACCGGCTGGAGTCCCTGGATCTCCACCTAGGAATGGATGAGTAGTGACAGAGAGCTTATGGGTCAGGCTTAAAGGGAGGGCAGGGACAGGCAACATTACAGTGAGGGTCTGTTACAGGCCACATGACCAGGAGCACCAAGTGGATGAGACCCTCTGTAGACAGATAAGAGCAGCCTCACAGGGGACTTCAACGACCCCGATATCTGTTGGAAGGACAACACCGCAGAGTATAAGCAATCAAGGAGTTTCCTGGAATGCGTGGATGATAACTTCCTCCTGCAAGTGATGGAGGAGCCAACAAGGAGAGGTGCTATGCTGGACCTTGTTCTCACCAACAAGGAGGGGCTGGTGGGGAAGGTAGAGCTTGTGGGCAGCAAGGAGGGAGTGCAGCAATCTCTCTGCCCTGGACTTCAGGAGAGCAGACTTCGGCCTCTTCAGAGATCTACTGGGCAAAGTACAGTGGGATAAAGCCCTGGAGGGAAGAGGGGCGCAAGAAGGTTGGTTGATATTCAAGGAGCATTTCCTCCAAGCTCATGAGTGATGCATCCCAACAAAGAGGAAGTTGTGCAAAAATGCCAGACGGCCTGCATGGATGAACAAAGAGTTCCTGGACCAACTGAAAATCAAGAAGGAAGCCTACAGAGGGTGGAAGCAAGAACAGGTAGCCTGGGAGGAATGGAGAGAGATTGTCCGAGCGAACAGGGATCAGGTTAGGAAGGCTAAAGCCCTGACAGAATTTAATCTGGGCAGGGACACCAAGGGCAACAAGAAAAGCTTCCATAGGTACATCGTGGATAAAAGGAAGATGAGGGAGAATATAGACCCTCTCCAGGAGGAAACAGGAGACCTGGTTACCCGTGACATGGAGAAGGCTGAGGTACTCAATGACTTTGTTGCTTCAGTCTTTACCAGACAGGGCTCTAGTCACATCACCCAAGTCGCAGATGGCAAAGGCAAGGACTGGGAGGATGAAAAACTGCCCACTGCAGAGGAAGAGCAAATTTGAGACTATCTAAGGAACCTGAAGGTGCACGAGTCCGTGGGACCTGATGAGATGCCTCCATGGGTCCTGAGGGACTGGCAGATGAAGTTGCCAAGCCGCTGTTCACCATATTTGAGAAGTCATGGCAGTCTGGTGAGATTCCTCCTGATTGGAAAAGGGGAAACATAGCCCCCATTTTTTAAAAGGGGGAGAAAGAAGATCTGGGGAAATACAGGCCAGTCAATCTAACCTTTTTGTCTGGCAAGGTCATGGAGCAGATTCTCCTGGAAGCCATGCTAAGGCACATGGAAAATGAGGAGGTGATTGGTGACCGCCCTTCACGAAGGGCGAATCATGCCTGACTAATTTGGTGGCCTTCTATGATGGGGTTACAATATTGGTGGACAAGGGACAACCAACTGATGTCATCTACCTGCACTTGTGCAAAGCATTTGACACGGTCCTGCACAACATGCTTGTATCTAAGCTGGGGAAACATTAATTTGACAGACAGACCACTTGGTGGATAAGGAATTAGCTGAATGGCTGCACTCAGAGGGTGGTGGTCAACAGCTCAATGTCTAATTGAAGACCAGTGATGAGTGGCATTCCTCAGTGGTCAGTATTGGGACCAACACTGTTCAACATCTTTGTCGGCGACATGGACAGTGGGATGGAGTGCACCCTCAACAAGTTTACAGATGACACCAAGCTATGTGTTGCGGTTGACACACTGGAGGGAAGAGATACCATCCAGAGGGACCTTGACAGGCTGGAGAGGTGGGCCCGTGCCAACCTCATGAAGTTCAACCAGGCCAAGTGCAAGGTCCTGCACATGGGTCATGGCAATCCCAGGCACAAATACAGGCTGGGCAGAGGATGGATCGAGAGCAGTCCTGAGAAGGTCATGAGGGTACTGGTGGATGAGAAGGTCAACATGAGCCAGCAATGTGCACTTGCATCCCAGAAAGCCAATTGCATCCTGTGCTGCATCAAAAGAAGCGTGGCCAGCAGGTCAAGGGAGGTGATTCTGCCCCTCTACTCCACTCTCGTGAGACCCCACCTGGAGTACTGTGTCCAGTTCTGGAGCCCCCAACACAAGGAGGACATAAACCTGATGGAGCAAGTCCAGAGGAGGGCCACAAAGACGATGACAGGGCTGAAGCACCTCTCCTATGAGGACAGGCTGAGAGAGTTGGGGCTGTTCAGCCTGGAGAAGAGAAGGCTCCGGGGAGACCTTATAGCGGCCTTCCAGTACCAGAAAGATGTGGAGAGGCTGTTTAGTATGGCCTGTTGTAACAGGACTAGGGGTAATGGTTTCAAAATAGAGGGAATATAAGGAAGAAATTTTTTACAGTGAGGGTGGTGGAACCCTGGAACAGATTGCCCAGAGAGGTGGTGGATGCCCCATCCCTGGAAACATTCCAGGCCAGGTTGGAGGGGGCTATGAGCAACCTGATCTGGTTGGAGATGTCCCTGCTCCTTTCAGGGGAGTTGGACTAGATGACCTTCAAAGGTCCCTTCCAACCCTAACCATTCTATGATTAAACTACAAAGACTGCTCAGCTGTCACATTTCAAAAACAACTGCAATGTGTAGTCCTCACAAGGTAGGACAGTACAGAAGTTCACTGGCACTTTTTCAGCACCCGTAACAGAAAAGTATAGAATGTCTTTCTTATGTAATTGAATAGCTGTCTAAAATATTTAGGCTTGGAGCCTGAATTCCTATGCAGACCAAGCTTTTACATTGGAAAATAAGACTCATGGATATGCTTCATATTTGAGTGTACACCACATCATCCACAGTATAAATTAGCTGGTTTTTAATTCACTTAGTTCAACATTTTAATTATATGTTAAAGCACAAATAGCTACAGGGCCAAGTAATTCTTTTCATGGACTGATGTTTTTTTCCTTTTTAAATGATGGAAACTGTCTAGAGTGTTGAGACAATGAAAAGATGTAAGACTTCATGTACAAAAGTCACTGTGAAGAAATACTGGAGTGTACCCTCAGGCTGATTATTTCATTCCCTCTCTCCCTCGCAGAACACATGTATCAGACCATGGTATGATGTAATACAGCATCTCCTAAGTATTGCTTACATTCTGGTATAGCTTTTTGCTTTTTTGTGAAGATGCATAGGTTGGACAGGAGTTGTATTGCACTGTCCATTTAGGGATGAAATAGAAGTCATGGTTCAGCCTTCTACCAGTTCTGTGACACTTCCCATTTGGGGTCATGATTCAGCCTTCTGTCAATTTTGTCTTCCACTAGCTCTGATGATGTCTATGTAATCACTTAGGGCATGGGCACAGCGTTTATCAAAATGTCATTCATGCACAAAAGCCTGTGCAGGGCCACAGGCAGCCTGACCAATCGATTCTCTCTGGGCTTCCACGGCACAAATTGCACAAATTACGTCTGTATCGTGTGGAGGTCTTTAGCTCTCCTGTCTACATCTAATACTCTTTTATCTTAAAATCGTCAACTGAATTTGATCTCTTCTCAGTCATGAGGTAAGTAAATAGAGATTGGATTTACCTAAACTACAAGCACAGCAAAAATCAGTACTGGCTGACCACATTGTTTTAGTTCGTAGTGCAGATGGGATGCAAACTGCATTTTATATACAGGCATCATTTACCCAGATGCCAAGCTTGGTTCCTGTCTTTAGTAAACCTCTTGGACACAGTAGACATTAATAAGGGGCCTCAAATAAATGTGGGTATTTCTTGCCCTTGTTGGAGTTGGCTGCCATCCTGAATTTGTCAAAGTACTTAGTGTTCTGTAAAGATTTGGTCTTGTACTTGTGCTGAAGCTGCTTGTTTTGAGACAAGGTCCCTCTACATGGCTTTTCATGCCACCAAAGCCACTGTGTTAGGCATTGCGCTGTTGCTTGCAGAAGAACTGAGTGAACAACAAATGACTTGTTATGGTAGTAATTTAACTTTAAAACGCAATGCTGTTTTGATGCTTGGGTGGATATAGTTTTTACCGTAGAAAAAATAGAGGTTGCAGAAACTATGACAAGGATTTTAGGTTGCAAGCCTGAGGTCTAATTTGTTCTTGACAGACAGATGAGAAAATCAGTGAATGATTTTGTAGCTCAGGATTGCTGTATCCCTTGTTTTGAGCAACTCCAGAATCCTTTGCAGCCAAAACTTTTTTTAGGTGCTTGTGTATGCAGAATTCAGATATGTACATCCTTGTTTAAAGCTTTTGTCCTTGATGTTTGTTGTCAAACTTCATGGACTGAATCAAAGAGATGCTGTTTTCCGATTCTGACCAACTGGGAGCTGTTTCTATGTTAAAAAAAAAAATCTCAGAGGGCTGGAGGGGTCCTGTTCATCCCCCACAGCATTAAGTTCCCCATACTCTTGCACTATGCTTTTGCTACTGTGAGAGAGTCACTGTTGCCAGATGAGAATTACTAACAAAGTTGATAGGTTATGAGCTAATAAACTGCATTGTGTTCTTGTAGTTGCAGCTGGGCTGCTCCCATGCCTGACTTTCACAGAGGTATTGCAGCGTCTCTAGTTTAGACATGTCTTTGGACTCGTGTTAGTTGCCTACATGCAATGGGAGCTCTGCATTCTCCTCCCTTACGCTTGCAACATCTTCAGCTTTTTCCTCATTTCCAACTTCTCTGATTACATTCATACGTGGACAGATTTCTGTCATTTTATCCTGTGTGCTCTCTCAGTATTGCCTGCCAGATAAATAGTGTGTTTCCTGTTCATTTCTTGTCTTGGACACTGATTTTGCCTGTTCTAGGAGACTTTAAATTTTGACAAGGCTAATATTATAATGACAGTTAGATTCTTTCACCAAGTTCTTCCTCTTAGCTCGACTGCTTTTCTGTTCCAGGTGAGAGCAGTAGTGATTTTTCCTTTTTCGCTTTCACTGCTCAGCTTGATGCTAATCTGCCAGCATTTCTTTCTCTGATCTCTTATGGTCTGCCCAACTTCAGTCTTGCTTCCTTTACTCTGACAGCTGCTCCAGACTCATCTTTTTATGTCCTTCTCTCATTTGTTTGTGTGTCATCTTTGTTGCTGTCTTTGATGTTTCAGATAACGTTACTGAGATCTCTACTTGAAGGAACTTGCCTTTGTAGTGGCCCAGAAGGCGCTGAAGAGGCAAACCAAGGAGAGGAATCCTCTGGAGCCAATGAGTATATAAGCATGCTATGACCAAATAGTTTTGCTTCTAGGTCTTGTCCCTTTTCCACTGTATGGGACAACATGCAACTTCTTACATTTTCAGCCGACACCTTGCATACTGGGTATTCTTCTGCATTGTCAAAAGTGACCAGGTACCAAAATGGACTGGGGCTTGTAGTTGAATGTCTAGTTTGGTATAAGCAACTGGTGGGTTATTTTTTTTTTTCCCTTATGTGACAAACTTGTTTTTAAGGACAAACAGACTTGAGCTGCTTTCATCTCCCTTTGCAAGATGCAAATATTTTATTCCCCTAAATATGAGGTATTAAATTTTACAATACTACATTTTTAAATCCATTGTGGTGATTTCATCATGGAATTATAGGGGTTCCAAAATGATATCTTGCCCAATGAGGTTAGAATAAACATCTCTTCATTGTGGTATTTTAAAGAAGCGATAGGCAGGCTTCTGCCTGCAATTCAGCAGTTCGTAATGACGTTGTATTGAATTTAGAGTATTTGGCCAGGAAATAGGTTTATGAATAAACTGGTGGAGTAACTTTATAGCCAGCTGCTTTGATGTAGTGCTCAGTCATTTAATTTCACATTAATTTTCAATAATAAATCAAACCCGTTTAGTGCATTAAAATTCCACTTGGTGTGGCTCCTTAGACCTCTGCAGTCTGTCAGTGACAGAAGGGATTTTGAGATATTGAACTGTTTACTTTCTGAACTTTCATTTGCATTGCACTCTACTGCTTTTAATAATTAAACTATCATTTAATTCACTTATAGTATCAGAGGTTGGGATTGGAAGCAGTTCTTTTTCATCTGTTTCTCATCGTCAGCACAGTTGAAGTTTCTCGAAAGAAAAGAAATAAGATCGGAATAACCTAAACTATCCAAATTAGTACACTTTTTCTTGGTGACAAATAGGCCCCTGGAAGGTATCGGTTAATCCAGTCTCAAATCTTTAAGAGGTAATTTTGACAGAGTTCTGTAAATGTAGAAAGTTAAACAGAGTAACCAGAGAAAGGTTCCTGATGAAATCTTGGCTTTGGTGGTGAAAACGTCTGACTAGTTTTAATAAAAGCTTAATTACACTGCATTCATGAGGATTTCTGCAAGTCTGCCCTGATGACATATAAACTTTAAATTAGGCACAGCCAGTAAAAGGCCACCTAATATGGTTTCATATTTTGAGAGGTTTCCCCATAATTACCCCAGCTAGTTAGTCTGTTTTCTAACCATTTTGGCATCTGCAGTCTGCTGAAAGAAATCATCCTGCAGAAGATGGTGCTTGTACAGCATGTAATGATGTGAAGTGACCTGGCAGAGACCTTCTCCCCATGGCCCCCCGCCTCCTTGTTTAGTGACCTTCCACAAGTGATGAGACTGCAGCCCTTCTCCCAGCAGCTGGTTTCTAAATTTGGTCTGACAAATGGTATTGTAAAGGTGGCAGGTGAGGTTAGGAGATCTGATCAGAGCATACCGATTTAACAGCCGCCGAAAGGTACAAAAGAGTATAAGGAAAAGCAATCAAGTGCTGTCTCTTTATCATTGTATCAGCTTTCTTTGCACAGTCCCTTGTGAAAGCCTTTACTGATGGCTTTCAGCTATGTATCATTATAATACCTACAATAAGCATTACATCATAGGGAAAATATGCCACATTGAGCAATGAAACTGGTGTTAGCCAGTCCTGTGGCCCATATCAAAATGCTCTCACTAGCATTCCCTGTAACAACACTTCCTTAGATGTAATGGACTACAGCATATCATCAACTTAAAGCTCGTATATCTGCCATAATGTTTTTTGCATATCCCTGTTACAAGTAATGGCTGTGACTACTCGAGGGAAAAAGAATCCTTTTTTTTTTTTCCTCTTTAAATGGTAGTTCAGGCATTCTTCAAGCATATCCTCTGCCATTGCTGTGTTTGCATGGCTACATAGGCAAATCCTGTGTGTTTGTGTCTCTCAGGCAGTAAGGAAAGGGGAGAAAACCAATTAAAAGAAAAAGGAAAACACAGTAATGATAAAACAGCAAGAATTAACTAGAACAACTGGGTAAACAGTAGCGCTTAATTGATTTTTGTTGTTGGGTCTCATTATAAGAGTTCAATAGATTGCAAGTTGTCACCTCATAATGGTGCTGTTTTATAGGAAGGAATTTGCAGAATAAATGCATCTGAGATGCTTCCACTAGGATGGCAAATGCTTATTTCGGAAGGACTTCAGACGTGAGGAACTTTGAAACAGGCCTTCTCCCTTACTGTAGAGTGATATATCAGTATATAGTTGGGCTGGAAATACAAAGACAGCATTGGAAATCAGACCCGCTGCCTTGATGTGTCAGACCTGCAGTCTAAGACAAGTCGTGGACTCGGGTGCTTACCTGAAAAAGGGCTCTTGTGCTCAACTTTTGTCATTAAATTATTCTTAATTATTTGAGTTCCTCTGAAGTTACAACATTGTATTCTTTAAGGTGCTAACTGAAAAAAAAAGATCCCTTAGCAGGTATCTTTATTTTCGTGATTCTTTCCTGTGTTTGCTTACCAAAGTTAAAGCATAAAGTTACTTTCTGCATGGGATTGAAATATTGCAGGCTTTATACAGGTCACAGATTTTTCACTTGTCATTTTGAAGAGTTTTGAACAACATCGTTCCACATACAGGTAGGTGGGATATACATAGACTTAGAGGCCTTTAGTCATATGTATCTTCAATTTTAAAAGTGCATTAAAAACCCTAATATAATCCTAAGATGTTGAGTTATTAAAGGCCCATGCCTTTAAATGTGAATGCCAGTTTTGGCCAAATGTAGCACAGAGTACTAATGTAAGGTGTGATTAGTTTTTTGCATTAACGGCACAGTGAACTCTAGCACACAGGCATCGTAAAGGGGAGGGTGACTGGTGACAGTGGAATGGACAAATGGACTTATAAATGCCTGCAGGAGAGGAGTAGAATTGAGGCTGATTACTTAAAAGCAACAAGTCTAACCACTAACTGACCATTTTTGGTCATGATTGTTTTATTTACATTTTAGATAATTGTCTGAGAGAGTAAACTGGCTCCATAAAACCAGTTTTGAGGGATGATGAAAGGTATTATACTGTAGCTGCCAATCAGGATCCATCTGGCTTTCAGGACATGAGGAAAAGTTGAAAGTTGTACCTGTAGCTGTGCATGGTGTTTGCATACAGTGTGGGAATGGTTTGCGTCAGCTCACTGAAGAGCTCAGCGTCTGCTGAGTACGCTTGGGCCGTCACATTCTTCTAAGCATGAGAGGGCACCCATCGTCCTGTCCAGGACTTGCTCTGCTCCTGCCAGGCAAAGGAAGGGAAGGACAGCCCACGGGGCATGTATGCATGCACAACAGTGACTGCTGTAAACATTTATGTCTGCTTCAGCCTGCACATTGGTAAGCAGGACCCAGCTACAATCTTGTTTAACCAGTCAACGTGTTTTAAGATATAAATATTTTTCTTCTTTTTTTTTGGATATTTGTCAACCACATCTTAGGTTCAGTGGGAAATTTATACTGTAATGTTTGGCAGCAGTCGTATGTTATGAGGATGGTGCCGTGAGAAACAGGATGCCCAGGTCCTAGCTTGTTTAAACAATCTGTCTACGTTTTACTGCCATGCTCAAAACCATGGTATGCAAGTGCTTACGGAGCCCTCTGAGCTGCAGAGGCAAGGACTGGGTAGGCACTTAGCCTTGGGTTTTTTTTAAGGATGGAATTTAGAGGCCTTTTGCTCTGTTCCTCAGAAGAGTTTTCCCTGATACAGCAGTTTTGCCTCTTGCCCAGGTTCTGAGGTGGAATTCCTCAACTGCCTTTAAAGTTGCTGGCAGGGTGACCTTGATGAAAATTGCATGAGGTCTTGCACTGGGGTATGACGCAGTATTAATGCATTGACCGAAAACTTTAAATCCAGAGGTGGAATGGGGAGGTGGCTGTATAAGAAGCAAGTGAACCAGCTAGTGTTGTTAAGTGCCTTTGTCTAGGACATGTGGAGGGGCCAGACGAGATCTTCTGAGTGCTGTTTTGCTAAGTGCAGTTCAAGTTTGAACGAGCCTTGTCCCAGACGGCTTGTGGACAGTGTCAATGCAGGGAAAAGTGTGGGGAATGCAAAAGTAAAATCAACTGGTGATACACCTGAGAAATCAGAAGAGTGTTATGATTTTTGTTCTGCTAGTGAGGAAACAACAAGCAAGAGCAAGAAGGAAGGGATGTTTTAGTGAAGAGGAGGAAAACTAGGGAGAGCAAAGGCAAAGCAGAGAAGGGTGGAGCATATGGGTAGTGGAGCTAAGATTAAGATACTGAAAGAGGACATAGAGGTTAGAGGAGGTAGAGAAATAGAACATTTAAGTAAGGAATAAGGGTAAACCTAATGCATGTACCACACTTGCAAGTTTTGGAGAGTGCATCCTGAATGCCATACACTTGCACTCCTACAATAGCTTTCTCTGAAATGTGTTGGGAAGGAGGGATGCTGAACTGCCCAAGTAACAAGCAAGACTTACTGAAAGCAGTTGTGCCCATTTGATGAAAACTTGAGCTTTGGCATCTCTCTAGTCTCTGCACAGGTCTGGAAGCAGCTTTCCTTTTCCTTTCCTATCTCAAATGCTTCGCGATCAGAATTCCTAATACTGCAGTAACGCCCTTATAAGAAAGCTGCAGACCACACCTGTTGTTCCTTTGTTGGCTGCAAGAGGAATGGGACCTTTCTGTAAACACCATCTCACTGAGGCTAGGAGCCAGCTACTGTCTTACAATTTGTCCCAGGTCTACCTCCCTCATCCCTGGCTTTGGAGTCCAGCCCTTCCCAGCTTTCTGACTCTTCTGGGTTAACTTGATCTTGCCGTAGGATGAGTCCCAAACTCTCCAGGTCCCTAGGTGCCTCCAAACAAGCCCTAGTCCAGGCCTGCATCTGTTCCCACTATATCCCACCCTGGGATATATGTCTCTGCTGGATTCACTTCAGCAGGCAAAGAGTAAAAACCTGAGGGACAGAGAAGCAGCACTTGATGTGGCTTTCTCCTGAATCAAAACCAGTTGACTTTCTCCTCTCCCATTTTGACACCTAGGATTTAGAAAACAAACCAAACAGTGTTTTGGCTTCTGATTTCGTGCAAGTTGTGCTTCTTCTGTTAATATACTGGAGAAAGCGTTTGCACAGCCTGTGTCCCACTCTCTCCTTGCTGTATATCATTTGCATAATACCACCATGACAGACCATTTCAGCTTCCCAGTGGCTGTCCTTGCCAGTCTTTTGCACAAAATGGTGTCTTTCTCCCTTCATTGAAGATGGAGACATGTGCTGCAGTACTATAGTAAAGAGATGGTAGATTGTTTTTGTAACCTTTATCTAGCTGCGTTTCAAAGCTTACAGTTTATCTAGTAACTTCATCAGGAGGCTGGGATGTTTCTAGGCAGCACAAGCATAGATACCACGTCACAGAGTTGATTAGGAGAGCCTGACTAATGGGAGAGGGAAGATCTACCATGACTGGTTTTAACTCTGATTTGCAACCTGAAACTTATGAACTTATCCTGGAAGCTGCTGTCACCTTCCAGGCTCTCTCTTCCCCTTTGGTGTGCTGGGACCTCTCTGCCTCAGGGCTCAGCACCCACCTTGCTGTGTCCTGTCCCAGCTCTACTCTTGGTTTTCCTTCCTCAGCCGTTGTGCCTACCTCAGCTCAGTTGCTTCTGCCCCACAGTGACTGACACAGCGGAGGGCTGTAACCAGGGACAGCAAAGGAGGAAACCATGCACATTTAAAATATCAAAGTGGACATTCCAGTGGGTGCTGCACAGAATGTGGTTTTACTTTTGCCTTTATAAGCCCCACGAATTGATTTAGTACTGTTTTCTTTCTGTTTGTGGCAGATTTTTCCTACTGACTATTCAAGACTCCTACATTCTATAAATATTTAACATAGGAATATTGAGCCTGCAAAGCTAAACACATACACAAATCAGCAGTGGGAGAGTTGTTTTTTTGAGTTGGTTTTACAGTATCCAGGCTTCTGGTCTTGTAGACATTTAGGAGGGGATTCTTTCTTCCTCCATGTGTATTCTGTCTAGGAAGTTGATAGTCTGATTTTGGTTAGGGCTTTTAGATGCAACAGGAATACAGTTAATAAGAAAATAATGAATTGGTGTGTGTTTCTGTGCAGTGATATCCCCTAATGAATTGTCTGACTGCCAAATATGTTAGGAGATTAACAATTCAGAGGTCTTCTCCTGGAGGGGTAGTGATGAATCCTGGTGGTTTTGCAACTGAAGAGTGGAGGGTTTAGAGCCAGGTGTGCCAGCACATGAAGTTTATCTCTCTATTGTGCCCGTTTTCATTAATTAGTTATGCTAAGGTGATACTCGGCAAGAGGCAGCTAGCAGTGAGAGCAGAAGGGTCTTGAGATGGTTAATGCCAGAGTAAAGAGGAAGAAAGGCAGATTTTCCAGTTTGTGCTGCCTGTTCCCCTTACCCATTCTGTGCAGCGAATAATCCCACAGTCATAGTTCACTGTCAGTAATTTACCATATTTGGATTCCCAAAACAAAATGCAGTGTTCAGTTCAGCTTTGAATGGCAAGCAGTTCCTTATGGAGCTTAATTGTTTTGTTTACATGTAGCTAGTTACTTACCATGTGGTAAGAACAATAGGCTGACTGGCTTGTTTGACTCGTGATCGTAACGAGATAAAACACGGAAAACAAGACTATTTCTTAAACAGGCCGCATGTCAGATGCAGCCTCCTTGGCTGGTTGCAGCGTAGAAAACCTGCTGCATGGCATACACTTTGTTGCAGCTGCATGACTGTGGTATGTCCTCACTGTCTGATTGTCGGCTAAAAGCAAGTGGTATTTCTTGGGCTTTTCTATTTCATGTGACCGGGCACCTTTCTGATAAGTTGTCCAACTTGGTGAGCAGACCTGGCAGAGGGCATGCAGTGAATGTGAGACCATCATGTGAGGCTTTGGCCTCACTTATTCCCCCACAGCTTAACCTGGGTTGCACCCATTTTGCAGCAGAAATGGTTTGCTGGTTTCCTTCTCTTAGGTAAGGAGGTAGGGCAGTACTTGGGGCAGTGTGAGCCTCGGTTTCTCAAACAGACACACCTGTCATGTGGAATGAGGAGCAAAAAGGAGGTTGCTCCACTTAAGGCAGGTCTCTGCCAGCCAGTCGTGTCTGCTGCTGACCGGAGACCTTTTAACAAGGGTGCTCCAGTCATAGCAGAGCACTGGTTTTGTCACGCAGTCCTCCAACCACAGGCACTACCCTATGATCTAACATGACAGGAGTGCGTGGCCCAACATGTACCTTCCTGCCCAGAACTTGAGATGTTCATTGGCAGGGCTGCCAGACTAAGAGAGACAAAAGATATTTTTTTGCTCAGGACTGGAGCTTGCACCCTGATGGAGTCCCCTGCATCTTGTGGGAGTGTGGGGCTGACGCCAGGTCTCCCTGCTTAGCAGAGCTCTTCTGAGCTCTGAGCAGAGAGGATGTTCCAGATATTTTTATCTGGTTGCTTCTTCATTTCATTGGTGGCTTTTTCCTTCAAAACTTCTGAACTAAAAGTCAGAAGGTTTGCTGAGAAAGACTTACAGTTTGTTCCTCAGGCAGCTTCTGTTGGTGGAAGGGAATTCTCTGTTACACCTAGTTATATCTAAGGACTAAGGTAGATATTTTTCATTAATTGACCTGAAGTAAAGTAAGCTGCAGCCTTGTTAATAACAGACACAGGTGTACCAGCTGAGCCAGCCTTCCTGCCAACCCTGCAAACTGGAGGAGAAGTTGCTAACATCTCTTATTTTGTGAATCTGTGCATCTGGGAGGGAGAGGCCATTGAAAATATGCACAGAAAGTATAAGGACAGGAGAGCATTTGTAAGCCTGAAATCTTTATCTTTTCCATGATTGGATTGTCATCTGACTGGCATATTCATGTGCTCAAATCTTAGTTGCGGTTTACAGTTGTCAGGTCCACTTGAAGACGTGTGAATGAAGGCTAATATCCTTTAGAGCAGTGTATCTCCACAGCTGTTACTCTTCTTTCTGTAGGATCTCTCTTGCTTCCAGATATAATGCAATGCAGAAATATTTTCTCTTTGTTTAAGTTTGTGGCACAGAGAAACCACGTCAGGCAAATAACTGAACAAAACCACAATGAGAGTGTATTCTAGAGAATACTAGAAGTTTATCATTACCTTCCCAAGCCTTCAGACTATGAAAATAAACCAAAAGTCTACTGAAGATTTAAGCAGCAAGAGCCCCTTCCTCTTCACTGCCACACAGATGTAATGTGAGCTGCTTCTAGAGCTAGAGGCCTTTTCAATAAAGACTATTGCTTGTTTTGAGCTTACGAGCGTTTAAAAGTACATTGTAAGTCGAAAGGTTAGCATGTCTGCTCTTGCCTTGTCAATCTTCTGCTTGTGTAACATAGAGCCCAGTAGTCATCACAATGAAGAAAACCTTCATAAATCTTTGAGGAGAAAAAAAACCTCACAAGGATCAATTATATTCCTCACAAGAATCCTGCATCTAAGTCAGGGGTTCCCAGAGGCTGACCTGGAAAGCTGGTAAGTATGACCTTCAGAGGGATTTTCAAATGTGGCTGCTCTACATTGTCATGCAGATTGATTTTTGTTATGCAGCCCCTAGCCTGATGTCCCACTCATTAAGTTGCCCTCCATGGACAAAACTCTGGGAACCCCCCAAGTTCGTCATCCAAGCAAATCTTTCTTTTGGAAGACAGACTGAAAAAGATAATCTATTTTGTCAAGTGTTACGGCACCTCTACAAACATACAGTCTCCTCATCTGGATGATCTCATACGTGTATTTGTCAAAGTTCTTGCTTTGCTTTGAGACAGTGATTGCAGCAAAACAGTAATAAATGCAATACATAAAAAGTTCTTGGGCAAGATCCAGTACAAGCATCTCGTGGTGAAGTCATTCATAAAATTATTTAACAGCTACCTGGTGTCTGGTCCAGAGAAACTGGTCACAACTACATCTTCCTTTAGACACTTAAACAAATTGAACATGTGAGCTTGCATGTTGTATGAATGTAGGGGAAGGAGGACATGGATCATAATTTGTCTCTAACAAAGAGTTGTCAAGCACATTCCCCTTCCATTTTTTTGGCAGTGGATTGCTGATACAGTCATAGCTGCTAAACAGGTACGAGCTCTTCAGCACTATTTACCAAAGTAACCCTGTCTGGAAATTCTCATCTTGCTCACTGGGAGAAGAAGGAAGGAAAATTGGAAATCTCTGGCTTAAGGAAAAGCATTTGATACTATAGAAGTGAACATCGACTAACCTGCTGGAGCATCACAGGCTGGAAACCTGAATGTTCTGGCAGATGCCGTCATTTTGGGAACGGAGCGGGTGGCCGTCCTGCAAAGTCATCATGGTCTTTCTCACGTCATAGGAAGTGGCATTGCTGCCCTGGATACAAACATCCTAAGAGAGATGTGAATGAGGTAGTCAGTAACTCCACAGAAGTAAATCCTTGGACACAGGTGATACTGTGAGTCTTGGAGTGCAAGGTAGCAGTACTAGTCATTTGGAAAGAGTATCGGTGTTTCCAGTGAAAGAGATAATACCTACCTATGATCAAGTCTTAAAAAACAAATTAATAAAAAGACCCACCAAACCCAGCAGTCTTACACAGGCATTGTTTTTTGGCTTTGAAAACTCCTTCTGGAGAGTTCTTGCTAATGGGTGGTCCAAAACCCAGACTGATAAAAAATCTGATCAGCCTTCCATCACCTTGGAAATAGGGAATGCCTACTGTGAAAACAATCTGACCCTGTAGGATCTAAGATAGAAGTTCACGTGTAAAACAGACTTTCTCTCTTTTTTTATTTTTGTTGCTCAGAGCAATAATACGAGAGTCCACAGTAAGGTCCACATTTCCAGCCATGTGCATAGTGTGACAAATACATTGAGGTGGCTTATGACAGACAGCACTTTATGGTAAATGCTGCATTGGAACTGGGATTGCCCGTGTCTCTACTGCTGAAACTAGGGGAAAAACCTACCTTCACATTCCATAACGCAAGGCATGCTCCCATAATGCAGTTTTAGCTCCTTATTTACTCCAGCCAGTTTATTGTGGACCATGGTAACTATCTATGTTATATATCTGTTCTTGTTTTCATCCCTGGGAGGTAATGAGATTGTGCAGTGGATATACTGACAGGTTTTTTTTTCCAAATTCCTTTACCTTTGTTTTGTTCTCTATGCAGCCCACTTAAACGTCTCTTTCTGTACTGTTGAGTCCTACAACTTCTTCAAGAGATTTTCTCTTTTGCTGGGCACATCCATAAAAACCAAGGAGTTCTACCTTGTAGTCGTGGGACAGTTTTTTCTCCTCAAAACATCAGTCTGCATCCACCCATACAAGTCATCTTATTTTTGTCCCTAATCTGTCTTAGTATCTCCAGGCAACCAAGAGATGGGCCTTTCATCTGTCTTGAACTCTTGAGAGTTACTCAACAGTTGCACAAAGCAGTTTTGTCTTTTTCCAGCAGTGAAGATAGCACCAAGTTAGGAGTGTGTAATGGGCCAGGCTTTTCACTTTTGCCAGGAGCTGTGATGTGGTGGCCTAAGATGGAGAGAAATGTTCTTTGCTGCATTTGGCATGGAGGCCTGAGAGTCCTTTGCTCCTTCAGACCTTTTAGGATTCTCATTGTCCCACAGAGACTTTCTTCCCCAGCTTTTCTGACCCTCTTCTGTGTGGCCAGGCAGATATTGTGGGATATACAGAGGCAATGTGGACAGCAGCCCTAAAAGATAGTGGAAAGAAATGGAGCTAACACGTTATGTCTGATTTTCTTGCTCCTTTGCCAGCAGCCATTATGGATTGAACAGTTTGTGATAAGTAAAAAGTTGCCCTTTTCTGAGTGTTTCAAAAGAGATGCCAGATTTACCACCTCTTGTTTGGTTTGGGGATTGTAGTCTCAAGATTTGTGATTACAGTAAGGTAGGATCCAGAAATTTATTCCATAGCTTTATGTACTCTTATCCTGGAAATGAAACTGTGCTGAATGAAATATTTGCATCAATGTTTTCTTTTCAAGATGCACAGCTTGGTTTTAAAGATAAATGCTTGCCATTGGGGCAGACAATGTACTAGGTTTAAGTTCACTTTAGCAAAACTTTTTTATTGGAGTGGCTTGTGTAACTTGTTAACATGCAAGAAATTATTAAGCTTTCATTTCCTCCACTCCCATTTCCTGTTTGGATGTTGAAAGGAAGCCCTGATTGCTAATTTGTGATTAGCCAGCAACCCAGAGTGAACTTAATCCTGTGGGTTTGCGTGGCGCTTGCCTATGCAGATACAGCCCCTCGCAAAAGCGGGCTGCTGAGTCTCACGTTCTGTGGTGGGAGCTGTAAACAGTCTGCTCTTCTTTCCGTGAATTCATGGTCTGCCCTCTGAGAACAGAGGTAATGCCTGGCCTGCCAGTGCATGGGAGACGATGCTATGAGGTTGGATGCTGTGAGAGAGAAGAGAGGCGTGAGGGGGTTTTTCCAGTCTTGCTTGCCCAGGAGATGGCACTGTGCAATAGTGGGATTTTTACCTGCAGCGTCTGTGGTGTGAACTGGATGGTGATTGTTTGAGACATGGTAGAGAAGTGAGGTTCCTGAGTCAGTCAGAGCAGAGTGACTTGTACTTCTTTTAGGATGCCTCAGCACTTTCTTCTGTGTGAAATGTTTCATACTGTATCTGCTGTAGGCAGGTTGGGTTTAAATCTGTTTTCACCCCGGTGTTAGGGAACTAACCTGCATACTCTAGTACAGTCAGGATCAGAACTGGGTTTGTGGGTGAGATTAATCCAGCCATGAACAAAGTGATAATGCCTTTGGAGTGAGCACTCTTACTTCCAAGGCTTTTGTGCAAGTCCTTTGTGTCCCCCTTGATAATTCCCAGACCTGCTGACAAAGGAGCCAAACCAAAGAGTTATATACATGTAGCAGGTGCTAGAAAGCGAGATGGTTTTATAGACCCTCCATAGGATCCCTCTTTCTGTCCTGCATGCAGTGTGCTATGCTCCTGTTAGAGGACCAGTTGGTTTGTTTTGTATACAAGCACTAAACCACACAGAGCATTTTTAAGGAATCTCTGACCCCGTTGGCAAATGCCTGACATGACTTGGGTTGCCAAATGCAAGCCAACACAGCTGAGAGAAATCTAGAACATCCTACTGGTCTTCCTTTTTTTCATGTTGATAAGTTGAGACTGTTTCCATTTCTCACTCCAGTACCAGCCTGAAATTGGGAGCATGGACAGATCTGTGAGGAATTCTGATCTTGGAATGGATATACTACTTTACAAAAATCTTGGGCAAACTGATTAACCTTCGTATTTTAATTCTCAAAAAGGCAAAGAGGGGTAGTACTTTCTTAACACAGAAGTGTTACGAATGCATTCATAATATACTTTAAAGGTAGAAATATTATGTGAACGCTAAGTACTTTTGTTATTATTAATAAAATCGTAAGTGGCCTGTACATCTGTAACAAAGGCTTCTTAGCAAACACATGCCCTTTGAAATAGCCTGACCCTTTCCACTTTTTCAGAAACATTAATAGTTTCCTGGCTCAGTATTTTAGGAAATGTCGTCATAGTCTGGAGGAACCAGTAAAAACATAAGTCACCTATTTTGTCTGATCATTTTATGCCAGGATATTTGAGGCTGGAAGCTATGGAGGGGTAGGAGGGGTCTACTCCATTTGTGTGGGTGGAAGATGTAAAAGTTTTAATACCATTTTAGTATAACCTTGCACGTTAACGGTCTAGAGCCATGTGAGAAATAATATTTTTTTGAGTTAACGGACAGGAGCTCTAGATAGTTTTAGTAACTAGTTAACTAGTTTTTCCCCTTCCTCAGCCAGTTATTGCTTCCGTGCCTGATGAAAGGGATGTCATCTTTGGAGAAGAGTGTTTTGTTGGCTCACATTGTCCTCTAATAGAGGCAAGAGAGCTCTTAAGACATGGCAATGCATTAAAACAAATGTTGGTAGAAGATTGTGGAAGAGTGACTGGCGGGACCATAGCTTATTGGGTATGGTCAATGCAGACTGTTTCCCACTAGTAGAAAATGCAGTTACTTAAATTAGGGGACTAATGTATAAAATCTCAGTACAACGCAGCATTACATGACATTATGAAAAGCAAACTATAAGTGTCTGTAACAGACAGCCAATGATGTGCTGCTCTCCATTATAAATGCCAGCGTTTACGATGGGCCAAACCCTGCCATTCTTACATGGGTTTGATTCTCTCCTTTCTGAGGCAGAGCCTCCAGCAGGCTTGTTAGTGAGTCCTGAACGTGATCTCTTGGGTCTGTGGAGAGGAGACATGCATGGCAGTTTTCCCCCTACTGTGCTGTTTCCTCCTGCGAGCTTAAAGCAGACCCTCAGAGGTAGGGAGATGATATTGTTGCTAAGTTACGCTTGGTTGCATGGAGCTGGAAAAGACTGCCAGACCCCATTTATCCTCCAGCTCTTCACAGAGCATCCTCCAGAGAGAACCAAAGTTTTTGCCCATTTTTGGGAGGTCATGCGCGGTATTTTCTTTTCTGTATTCCATCAGCATTGGAGACCAGTCTAATGTTTGTCAGCAGTCTAGAGAAACTGAAGGATAACACTTGCTTCATCCTGCACAGCTATCTTTTTGGAAATGAACTGCGGCACTGAAAGAGACAACCACCACCACTGCAAGCTGCACCTTAATGTATTATATAGACTCTTCCCCTCCTCACCTGCCCCTCAAACTAGAAAAATTAAACACAGTTTTTTCTCAGCTTCTGCTGCAGCCTTCTGTGCAGCTGTCATTCACTAAGAATTCAAACTGTGCTTAGGCTGCAGTTCAGATACTGCAGACCCCCATTAAAAAAAAAAAATCTTTGAGGATTTCAGAAAGATGCAAAAGGAGGGCATGGGTCCTGAGTTACCTTGATCAGAGTCCAGTCTGAAGGGGAAGTTGATACTGATCTAGTGCTTTTATGTTATGAATCCAACAAGGTGCTAACCACAACAATTTTACTGGAGGCCAACACCACACAAATGAACCTTCATGTTAACTCTTGCCAGACATCTGTCCCTTGTGTTTTTTGGTGACTTTTCTATCCACCTCTCAATTTAATGTGCCAAATGCTGGTTCTTACTCTTTCTCCCACCCAAGCTGAGTGTGTATGCATCAGCCCCGTGGTGGAGATGCTGTGCCCTGCTACTTTCCACTCATGATCACCACTTGGAGATGTAGCAACAGTAGGTTCCCCTTTGTACTTGTCAGGATCTCTTATCCTTTTCTTCTTTGTGTGTATGTTTTCTCAACTCAGGCCTAGATTTGTCACTGTGTACTGTGCTATGAGATACCCCTTTCAAATTCCCTCTGAAACTGGAGCTGGCTCTGTGTGCAGAGGAATCCTCAGGGTGTTAGGATCCCTGAGCACTGAGTGACACCGGGGTTGTTGCTCAGTCCCTGAGCATGATGTACAATCTCTAAAGCCTTTCAGTGTCTTGAGAACAACCAAGTTGAGGCACGTTTCTTTCCCAAAGTAACACCATCAGAGCCCTGAAAAAGCATGTGCATTGAGCTGGATATGTAGGTGAAGGGGTGAGTACAACATTGCTATTGTTGTTGCTCATCCCTACAACAAATTCAGAAAAAGTGCCCATATTAGGTGCTCCTACCAACTACTCTAGGGCTTCTGAGTAGACAAGGCTCCTCTTCTGAATGCTGTCTGCCACGTTCTGATTTAATCTTGGTTAAGGAGGTATGGGCCTCAGGGAAGGTGAAATTTAGCTTTTCTCTCATCCCTGCTTCTTGGATTGTCAAGGTTTGGGAAAGGAAGAGCTCTTCTCAGTTATGTACTTAGTTCAGTCATTTGCAAAGAGGAGCTTTCTGATTTTTACTGATGTGTGGTTGAACTGTCGTGAGCTATGCATGTACCTGTACTTTTACAATAAATATCCCACTCCATCATCCAGCAGAAGAAATTTGACCCCAACAAGAACCAGATTTAAAAACAACACTATCATTTTTAATCCTCAGCTTGCCCCATGCTCCCCTCAGGATTTTGATGATGGCTGGAATTTCTTCATTGACTGTAGGATTTAAAAAAAAAAAAAAACAAAAAACAAAAAAAACCAAACCAGTGAAACTCTCCCAAACCAGAAACTATCCAATCCCACCCAAAGAGATTTAGTGAAAATGAAACTGTAGGGAAGGTGAAGGCAAGCTATTCCTTACACTGTATTCATATTCTTGAGTCCTAACATATGACTTGGCCATAGCAGTTGGGTGAAAATGGATCTAACTTATTCTGTTAGGCTAAATACCCTGTGGTCTCGGTGTTTACAGCATATACAAGGAAAAGGCCTTGTCTTCAGACATGTCTGTGCAGGGCCTAGAACACTTTTGGCTCTATGTAAGAAATAATAATAATAATAAGGCCAAAACCTCTTTGCCAGCTAGTGAAATGAAAATGCTGTACTTCACAGCTATGTCATTGGAGAATTATATTTCATTACAGCTGATATTAAAAACCCTGATGTCGGTTGCAAAATGTGACTGACTTCAAATTTGCAAAACACATAGGAAATTTTTTCGTAATGTGTTGTCACTTTAGAAGTCTGGCAGTCCTTTAGGTTCACTCATAAAACTTTAAGCTCTCATGAAGGGGAAAACCCCAAGTCTATTTCCCCCAAGTTTTAAAAGCTTTGCTTCTACTAGCAAATGCCATTTTTGTAAAGTATGTGCAAGTAACATTCTAGGTGCTTCAAACAGCAGCAGTTGTTAGTACTTTGAGATTGGAAAAGTGGATCAAGTAGTCATGAGAAATAAGGTATTCTAGACGTTTAAATGACAGCTTTTTAAAAGTCCATGAGCAGGGTAGAGAATAGCAGTGCCAACTATTAGTGGTTATTAAATGCAAAAAAAAACCAAACTTATTGTTTTGCCTTTTTTCCCTTCCCTTTAAGTGGCTAACAGGCTTGCGTTACTGGGAAGGAATATGGGCACAGCAGTTGCATTGATTTGATTCCAATAGGTAACTGAGCTGCAGAACAGTTTCCACATTAATCTCGTTTTCACAAAATCCTGAAGTACTTGTAAATCAGACTATTGTCTGTCTTAGTCATGGTAAAGACATGAGCGGTATATGCATGTGTCAGCTTTTGAAAGTTTCACACTTGTATGACTTTTTTAAAAAGAGAAAAAAAACCAAACCTAATTGGCTCTTACTTTTGCTTGCTAGACAATATTTAAATGTCCAATGCAGTTAGCAGCCTTACTTCTGTTACAGTTAGTTTTAATGTAGAAGATGGTAAAAAATACTTAATTCTAGGCAGGTCTTTCTGGTTTTGGGTTTTGCCCAGATGTAGAGAACTCATGAACATACATACATTGTCATTTGCTAATAGAAACTTATGTTATGGTTAAATAAGCAAATCCAAACTGTTTGTGTCCTGAAGATGTACTAATGACTAGATGTGTGTCCTTTTCTGCTTGGGTACCTCCAGCTCTGCAGTAACCTCAGCTTCACATGGTGCTCCCCATTGAAACCTCCATGAGGCAATAGCCAGTGTCTACTCTGTCCAGTCAGAAGCAATATTGGTGCTGTACCACCAAACAAGACTTACAGTGTCAGAGTTCACCTGTTTATTTTTTTTCCACACATGCTCTGATTATAATGTACTTTCTTTGTATTGATTTCTGAGCAGATTTTTAGGAGCTTAGTATCCTCAGAACTTCTCTTTCTCTTTTGAAATTAGCCAACAGTGATAAGGGACAATGTCTAACAGATAGTTGTAAAACATATCATGCAAGGCTTCCTTTAGGAAGGAGTCTCGAATCAACCTTGTAAAACCATTCTTACAGGTCTATCCAATTGTGCATAGCATTTCTTACAAATTCACTGTGGTTAATGGCATTAGAGTGGTGAATCTTCGTAGTGTAAAGGCTGTTGGGCGGACAGAGAGGGCTGAAAGGCCAGTTAATCCCACACCAGGCAGATTCAGCTGTTCCATTTTGAATTTGTCAGCTGATTTGTGTGAGTGAGCAGGTCATCTTCTCTTTGGTGAGGGAAAGGAGTGGGATGCTTGTGTAAGGGTTAGATCAGCCTGTGGGATCGGGGTCTGGTTAAGGGAGTTTTTATTTATCAGCAGGTTTGAAGGTGGGTGGAAATGTGACGGTTTATATTAGGAGAAGCCCTTGAAGTGTTCGTCTGTTCAGCTTGTTAACTTCATGCACTCAGGGACTGTAAAATCAGGGACAAACTTACTTTTTTCTTTTTCTTTTTCTTTCTTTTTTTTTTTTTTTTGTAAAAATAGTAAAGACATTGAAACACTGTCTAGAAACAGAAAACATTCCCAGCTGTGTGGTTAGCCAGCTCTTGCTTGTTCCCTTATAAGCAATGCTCTTAATTGGACGAAGTTGCCACTATTTCAGGTCAGTGTATGTGTTTTCTCTTTCAGTTGCCATGGCACTGGTAAGACAGATATGTTCTGTAGTTGTGTTTGTCCTCTTATAATATGTGAATTTTTATTTTCGGCACTGTAATTGCAACATATAATAGTGCTTGCAGTATTTTTCCATACGTCACCGAAGCTGCCTCTGTTGGAGTTACTGCACTCGATTATTTCTCGTTTGTCATACAGCAGTCTGTTTTATGTGCTTGCCTTTGTGTCCATTAGAGTTAGTACCTCCTAGGGCCTTTGTATTTGGGGTATTTTATAGATCAGTGGATACTTAAGGTTAGAGACGTTATGTCATGGTTGCAATCTTACATAAACATAAACTATAGAGCCTAATCTAGCAGGTTTTTATACAACTCAGTAAACTTGGCTGAGCTCCAGCTTATCTTCTACAGAGGTGCCCAATATTGATTTAAAGGCTTCAGGTGATGGATAATCTAACAAAGATTAACTATACAAGTTATAGCTAATAAGTTGTTAATGAGCTTTGCCACAGTTTAAAAATGTGGCTTTACTTAAAACAGAGTGCAGGAAAACAGCAGCAGCAGCAACCATAGCCAAAATCAAACTTTTTTTTTTTCTTCTTCTTCTCTTCTCTCCTTATAGTGAGATTTTCATCACACTGGTTGAAATAAAATATCTCAGTGCTTCAGCTTTTGCTTTTTGCTATGACAGAAATAACTCTAGGGAAGTCTGAAAGGTTTCCCAAATAAATTTCACAATTTAGGGCATGTTGGAATATCTAGAAATGAGTCAAAGGTAGAGCAGCCCAAGACACACTGACACTGGTGTTGAGCCCCAGCTTTTCCCTGCTATGGCTTCCCATCACTTTAATTACACCTATAGTTGGTTCACTGAGAATCAGACAGTTTTACTGGGTGACATTAGTCTACTTGTCACAGAAGAAATTAGAGTGAAGTGTCTGGAAGTATCTTGAGGCTGTCGTCTTACTGTTAACCCTACATGCAGGATTCAGGTGAAATATAGTATTGAGTGAAGCAAGAATTTTTTAGCTTTTTCTTTTTTTTTTCAGTAGGATTTTTATGTTGCTGTTTTATGCTTAACCAGACCAAGTAAAGCAAACCTGTTTTGCCTTTGCATGGAGATGTCTGTGTCTTACTGGACAATGTTTAGGGGCCTCTGAATTAAAAATAGTTAAAAATGGAACTGCTGCTTTCAGCTGTTTCCTCAACCTTGCAAACCTGAAGTCATCCCTCAGTAGTCATAAGGGCAGAGAAGTCTGCAGTAACCCCTTTATGCTTTGCCAACCAAAGCTATTTAAAGACGAGGGAGCTAGCGTTTTTGTCATGTCTGTTCACATTGGTATGCCATCATGGGTTGTTTTCTTTTAAGGTATCATGAGATGAACAGAAGAGACTGTTTTTCCCTGGATATGTGTACAATAGTTAAGTTTCCAAACTTGAGACATTGATTTTCTGAGCATCAATATGATCAACTATCATTCAAGTTAGTATAAACGTGACTTGACTGAGAGTAAGAATCAACCCAAACGTAGTCACAGGGGCAGGCAGGTGAGTTGGTGTCCTCTTGGATGAGCTGTTTCTCATGGCAGATGTAATCTGAAGACTATTGCCACAGTTTTGTTCTTAATTTACATGCAGTTTATAAGGCAGTTCTTGTAGTTACTAAGAACATGTGATCGTGGACCATTGTAAGTCTTTCAGGATTTGGAGTTTATTGTTTCTGTAAAACGCTTTCATAACAGCCTTCTTCAATTGCTTTTCTGCATTTATTTAGTGCTTATTATTTTGAACCTGATATGCATCACTGCCATTTCCTGACAAATTACAAAACATGCTTTCAAGTAACCAGTATGTTGTTTTTGTTGAGAGGGATCCTTCTTAATTGCCTTTCTTTTCTTTTCTTGGCTGTATGTCTTCTAGTGTGCTTTGTAAGTGGTACGTAATTATATTAAGTGGTATAGAAAACCAAGAACTCAATTAACTTAAAGGGATATGCTATGAACAGACTCTGCATATAAAACACTACAATTATGTGCTGTTAAATAAGTGTCCAATTTAAGAAACAAGATGGAAAGGTTGAGAATTGTCTTGAAGACACTTGGGGCTGCCTCTTTCCAGGAGCTGCAGGTCAGCAAGGTGGCCAACCATCACACAGGTAAACTGGGTATCACGTAGTGCCTGGGACCTGTGGGGCTACCCAGGATAATGCTGCTGCCGCTTGTTTGCTTACATATGATTCTCAGTGTTCCCATTTTCCCAAATCTTGCCTTCTGAACTGTGCTTTAAACAAAACGCCTTGCTTGATCGTGATGGTATAGGTGGCATTTAGGACTGTGATGTAACTTTTTAGCAGAATCTATAGTCAGTGGTGGAAGACAGGAGAGCATCAAGCTGAAGGATGTTTTGGCTCTTTAACAAAATATTAATGTCAGCTCAGCTGAACTCCCAGATTCACATTTGGCAAAAGACAGATTACATAAGCAGCAGTAATTTTCCCCATGCTTGGAAAGAGTTGGTCGAAACGCTTTACTATATTCCCCACAAGCGCACGGGGCTGCTGCGTGCAGTGCTCGGTCAGAAAGCAAAAATAACTTTCAGCAGGAGTGTGGTTGGCCAGCCCGGCTCTGCATGCCCACATTGGCCAGAGAGGCCTGTCTGCTGCCCTGTCTGCTGTTCCTTCTCTTCTCCCAAGGTGATGTGCTAGACCAGCTGAAAGGATCCCGTGTGTCAAAGTCAGCTCATGAGCTCTGGGTTGGGTTGGACTGGAGGTATCTGCAGTACGGTGAACATTATATGGGAGTTAGAGTTCTTTGCCTGACAATAAACTAAAAGTTTAAAAAGACCACAGACAAATGCTTAATGGATCCCTTTCTAAAAAGAGTATGCTGGAATTTGGAGGATCTACCTTTGCTTTAGCTGGAATTTATGTCCATGCTTTCTATGAGCATTGTTTGGTCTGGTCTCAGTGCCTCTGTTTGTATTTCTAATACAGATGCCTTTCATTCTTCTTCTAAATTACACCAAATGCTCCATAGGAAGAGCAGATATTCACCAATTATAAATAAATTAAAAAGGAAAAGAAAGTTGAGGAGAGTAGGGGGGCAGCAGGGCATTTTAGTTGCCAGGTCACTCTTGTGTGAGAAGATCTACTAGGTTATGTGAGTACAAAGGCAGATTGGAGATCTCAACTAGTAGAATCATAGAACAGTTTGGATTGGAAGGAACCTTTAAAGGTCATCTAATCCAACCCCCCTGCAAGGAGCAGAGACATCTCCAACCAGATCAGGTTGCTCAGAGCCTCATCCAACCTGGTCTTGAATGTTTCCAGGGGTGGGGCATCCACCACCTTTCTGGGCAACCTGTTCCAGTGCTCTACAACTCTCACTGTAAATTTTTTTTTTCCTTATATCAAGTCTGAATCTGCCTCCCTTTATTTTAAAACCACTTCCCCTTGTCCTATCACAACAGGCCCTGCTAAAGAGTTTCTCCGCATCTTTCCTATAAGCCCCCTTTAGATACTGGAAGGCTGTTATAAGGTCTCCCCAGAGCCTTCTTTTATCCAGGCTGAACAGCCCCAACTCTTAGCCTGTCCTTGTAGGGAGGTGCTCCAGCCCTATCATCATCTTTGTGGCCCTCCTCTGGACCTGCTCCAGGAGGTCCATGTCCTTCTTATGTTGAGATCTCCAGAGTACCCTGACCTGGGCTCCTCCCAGGCCATTACAGGGGACATCAGCCCACCAGAGGGCCACCTCCACAAGCCCAAAGGAGCACAGGGGCACAATGGCAGAGAGGAGCCCAAATAAAGGACTGGGAGGAAGGGACTGCCAGTCTGGGTCCTTCCCATGGCTGTGCCAGGGGAGCCTCAGTCCCAGGGTCTAGACCTGAAACCCATCAAGGTGAGTCAATGGCAGAGCACCTTTTGGAGTGGGAGAGGGTTGCTGCTGAGCTGTACAGCACACACAATGGGATGCAAAGGAAGAGCATTTGGGGATTGGACAGGACTTATTATGGAAGCAAAGGCAGGCAAAGGGGAGGAGGTTTAGAAGACTTGGGGAGGAACAAGCATGGGAAAATAAAGAGCTAAGGGCATAAAAGAACAGTTGCGTCTAAATACTTTACTGGTCAGTATGCTTGTCTGGCCATGCCCTGCACTTGGTCAGTGCAGTTCATCCAGTTGTCTTATTAAATTCCTTTCTTCCTTGAGGGCTTGTATGTCCAGGTGCCGGCAACTGGAGGGACAGGGATCCAGGGACGGCTACTGGGCAAACTGAGTGTCTGAGCCCAGCTGCTGGAAGGATCGGTATTGTCTGTGTGTGTGTATACATGCACATATATAGTAAGTACGTATGTGTATATAGAATATATATGTTCTCACTAGGGGACCTGTTTCTGCCCAGACAGAGAGAGGCTGTGTTACCCGTGAGGCCGGCTGTATGTATCTGTACATATGCAGTGTACGCGTGTGCTCTGAGCGTGTGTGCCTACTCAGAACATGTTTTCAGCCTCACCGCTTATTGAACCTGGGAGCATGGAGCTGTGGCAGCTTCGCTTCTTTTAGGCTGTCAGATTGGGGCTATTCTCCTAATTCTTCTAACTCTCAAAACGTACCTTCACATTTTGACTGTTCCGCGGAACGCTGTGATCAGTGTCTGCAATGCTTTGATAAGATGATTATTAATGTTAGAACACAACTTCTGTCTCGTGGTGGACAGGATTATAACAATTCATTGCAGAAAATGCAAATAAAGACTGTTTATGAATTCCAAAGATCTTTTAAAAAAATATATCTTTAAAAAAAATACTGCTTATTTTGCAGCTGGTTACAACCACCTCTTTCCTTGATCATTAGCCAGTTTGGCTTTTTAGAATTTGCCTTGTGGCTAATTTTCACTCACTGGTGCTCTTGTAAAAAGCTTCCGTTAATCACAGTTACTTTCCTTTGAATTTTAAAATGTGGCTACTTTGGATGACCCATATACCACACATTTTTAAAATTAAAACCAAAAGGAGCTCCCTTGCCCCTGTTTTCCCTTCTTCCTCCTACCTCACCCTCCCTAAAAGGAGAAGCTTTCAAAAGAAGTTCCTAGCTGGACTTTTCCTCCATTTGAAAAACTTCTTGGCAGTTCAATTAGAAAAAAAAAAAAAATTGAAGAAACAGAATGGAGAAAATACAGCTACTTATTCAGATATCACGAAAGGGGAAATCTGGAGAGGCAGAGGTAACTTAAGTTGGAAGTTGGACAGGCTAGCAATGGGGGAAGATGGACAGATGAGTTCATATCTGTTAGTGAGCATAAGTAGCCAAGAATTAAGTTTTATGTCTTTAGCAGAAGAAGACACCCTCTGAAGAACTCTACAGAGGAGGGTATGTGTAAGAAGGAGGGTTTTCATTGTTACTTTAGGAGAAAGAAGCATTGTTTGTAAAGCACTTAATTTATTTTAATGCCATATGAGATGAATTCATGATGCTTGCTTGCCGAGGTCAGATGACACATTTTTTTGAGGGCTTTGTGTAAGCTCCTGTGTGAGAATGCTTTAGTGCAGGTCTGTCTGTTTAATAATGTCCCATCAGATGCTGATGTTAAGTTTGGCTACTACTTTTGAAGGGTTTTAATGATGGATTGCCTGGAATCTGTAAGTCGTGACTTTTGGAATAGTGTCAGTTTGAAGCTTGTCTTTACGGTCATACTAAAACTATTAAATTTGGTAACTGACGCAGCATGTGAGATACTATCATTCTACTAAGTGGCTGTGTGAAGACCTCCATCTGTTCATACCCTTGGTAGTATTTGTTTTCGTTCTAGCAATGGAAGCTGGATTTGGAACATTGTTTTCATTGCAATTGAGAAATCCCTTGGGATGGAGCCCTACAATACCTTATTTAAGGGGTTAACTCCTTGTTGTGTTAGTCAGCTCTCGTATAACTCTGGCTGTCTGGATTTTGGATTAGCAAGATGATGGCTTCACCCAGCACCCTCTGGTGCATCAAATTGTTGTGAGAAGTACAAGTAGAGAGTAAGGGCTGATCTAATTACAGTGCCCACTGCTCCTTAAACCTGCATTTGCTTCTCATGAAAATCTAGCCACTATGGTTTTTTCAAAGAATATGATATGACATGTGTGTGCTTTAGCCTAAATTTACGTATGGTTGGCTTGATTTATGTTTTAGTCATTTCTGGTTGTCTTTCCCCAGTTTGCCTGCATAATTTGAAGTTTACTTGAGACAATTCTGGCCTTTTGTGAACACTAACTAGTATCAAAATTAAACTGCACAGTCCATCTGATTGGGGAAAGTCCTGAACTTTGACGACTTCATGTTCTACCTGAACTCTTCTACCTTCAGTGTGTTAAAACCTGAGAAATTATAAAGCCACTAGCGGTTCATTTGTTTTTAGTGTATGTTTGACGTTAGTTGCTCTCCAAAAGAAAGAGAGCTCAACTCTGAAATAGAACCACCCAGTTTTCAGGGCAGGTAGTCAAGTGTTCTATTTTTTTAGCTGGAAAAAAAACGTAGAAAGGAACACCAAATTAAGTATTTGCCTCTTTTGGAAGCAATCAAAATCTGTAATAAAATCATATTAATAAATTCTGTAACTATAGTTATACAATTATTTAAATACTTATGAGGCCCTTTGAGGAAATTACAGCCACATACAGGAATTTAGGAATATTTTTTTTCATGTTTGAGCTGCAGGAAAGTTACCTGCTCAGCAAGGTGGCCACCAGTTGGTGATTGCAAGCAGAATTTACAGTTCATAGGCTTTGTTATCAAATGCATTTTAACTTAGTCCAAATTAGGGCAACTAACCACTTGTTTTGATTTTTAGAGTGCTGCATGGAAAGTAGTGAGGTTAGATTTCCTCTAAAGAAGAGTGCTTAGCCCTTAAAAAATTAAAAAAAACCCAACAAAGTCTAGTTGTAGCCTGCAAAGAAACTGCAAACATAGCAGCATTTTACTTTATATTGCTACATTTTATTAATTACCTCAATTTGTTGCCCACTTCCTTTTTATTCCCACCAACCTTGCAGCGTTTGCGTGAGAAGAGCTTGCTGAGCTGATCAGTGCAACATGAGAGGTGTTATTTAAAAAGGGTCAAGTTTGGATATCAGGGACTTCTTATGTTTCTGCGCTCTTTCAAGGACTATAGGATTGTGGAGATGATGAGGGAAGATAGTCATCAAATTTGTCTGTCTTCAGTTCCTTTGAGTTCATATTGAGTAGATTTCACAGTCATAGAAACGTGACAAAGATGCACTTCCTAACTGACATGGCATTTTCACTAGATTGTGAACGGCCTACTCCCTCTCCTGTCAGCTGTTAATTTGAGAGTGTCTGGTTTACTCCCTTCCATGTCTTACACCTTTCACCTTCCCTGTTCACCTCTGACAAATTGAAAAATAACAGAGCCAGCTGGGTTTAGCAGAAGGCACATGAGTATCACTTGATTGTTTTCTAGCCTGCTCTGAGCCACATTGGCAGTACCCAGCCTGGAGACAAGCGCATTTTATATCACTGTTTAGATAGGTATGGCTTTAGGATAAAGTGTAATTTGATGTAAAACCCATGTCCAGCAATTACATGCAAGCATGTTGTGTACAGTTTTACTGAGGCTGATGTTTTCAGCAGAGAATTCCAGTTCTGATTTTATTTGGGTCTAGGCTGAAGAAGCAGAAAATCTGCTGTGGGTTTCTCACCGTTTACCTAAGTTACGTAGAAGTAAAATTCAATCTTTTTGGGGGAGGTTCAGATACCACTTGCTTTCCTGATTTCTGTTCTTTTTGGAGTTTGTTGAGGTCAGTAACGTGATAAGGACGTGATAATGTTTACCAGCTGGGCACACCAGCCCTGTGAGAGGATGTAGGCTGGTGGCTGGCTTTTAGCTCAGAGCTGCTGCAGGCATCTATGGTGATTGCGGGCTGGGAGCTATAGAAAGATGCTGTTCTCCAGCCTGTGTCCTCAAACTGCACCATGATTCCTCCCCAGCCAGTTGCTTTCGCATCTCTGAAGATCAGCTGTTTTCCTGAACATTAAAAAAAAAGACTTGCACCACATGGATCTTTATTCAGTCCGACACTATTTCGCACTTGAGTTAAAAAATCTGGAGAGTGAAAGTCTTCGGAATGAAGCTCACACAGTGAGCCAGAGGCAGCTTTTGTCAAAGGGACTTTTTCCTCTCTTTGATATCATCTGCTTTCCTCTATTGTCTCCTCTGACTAGCTGACTTCTCATCTTTTTTTGTGGCCAGGACAAAGTTCTTGCTGGCTAGCTTTTATGAGCTGGGAGGTTATGATATGACTGTGGATGTGGCTACTTCTGTACCTGAAGAGCGAGGGGCAGCAGTAGCAAGTAATTGGCTGTGCTGACTGAAGGCTTTCTGGACTTGAAAGGGAAACCAGAGCCCTTTCTAAGAAGGGCACAACTCCTGTTGTGTTATTGCTATCCTTGGTGAATGCAGATTAGCGTTTACCCCTGTGCGCAGTGCTTCCAGGCATCGGCTTCAGAGCTGTTACTTCTCTTACACTGTTACTTGAAAAACTGTCCTACACACGTGATGTGAACTGTGTTTACCAGCAGTCTCAAAAAAGGATGCTTTTCTGCAGCTTTCTTCTTCATGGAAAGTCCATGGAATGTTTTTGTGGATTTTTTTTTTTTCTTTTTAAACAGGACATTTGATAAAATATGTTATTTAGGAATGAAGAGGTCCTTGGTTAATGTCTAGGCCAGTCAAACTTTTTCATAGTTAATAAATTACTGTCTGTGCTTAAAAATCAGTCTGTTGTGAGGTTAAACTCAGATCTTTCCATATATATCAGAGTCTTTATTTGAGGCTTTTTTTTTATTCAGGGTTCTACATTTTTTATTCATTTTAAACTGTCCTCAGAGACTTTTAAAACATCTCTAACTGTTCCTGCTGAGGGCAGAGAGATGCATTCATGGAGCCTTGTCAGATAAGCTGGAGACTGTAGTTCGGTGAGTAAGATGCTCATAATTCCAGCAGATATGTAAGCGCTTAAGTGGGTTTTTTTTTTTTCCTTCAGCTGTAACTTTTTTGGAGACTATTTTTTCCTCTTTTTTTTCCATGCAAAAGTAAATGCAGTTCTTTTTTGGTTTTTTGTTTGTTTGTTTGGTTTTTTTTGTTGAGTATTTAATAAATCATAGACTCATTGAATTGTTAGGGTTGGAAGGGACCTTGAAAGGTCAGCTAGTCTAACCCCCCTGCAAGGAACAGGGACATCTCCAACGAGTAAAACTAATAAACTAATAAAGCTTGTTAGATATGAGTATTTTCTCTGAGGAGTTAAGAAATAATATTCAAATTATATGTATACATCTAAAGTGCTGCTTTACATTTGGGGAGGCAAAGACTGACTTAGCTGTTTAGAGGAAAAGCTATTAAAATGCCTACAGAATTTGTGATTTCAACTTATTTGAGAGAAGATTAATTTTATATGTGGTGTACTTTTTTTTTATTATGTTAAAACCTTCTTGTAAAGTACCAGAAGAGTGGGAAGGTGGAATTTAATTTAATTGGAGTTTAATGAGAAATACTAAAGGACATGAAATTTTAATTTTTGAAGGATATTTTCAACATTAGATGTTTGTGAAAATTTAGCAAAATGCTTTACCTTAGTTTGTATATTGAGGAAGTCTAATGTCAGATTCCTTTTATGTTTTTTAATGGATTAGTTTGTGTAACTAGAAACTAAATTTTGTATTCTAGAAAATCAATAGGAAGTTTGCCATTTAATTCTATGTGACTAAGATTTGGCTTATGGCCTTTATGGCACTTGGGTTGGATTCTTCTCTCAGTCACACTGGTGAAGTTTCAAAACCGTTTGCTGGCCACTGGCCAAAATCCACATAAAAGCTCTCCAAAGACATTTAGCATTTGATGAGGAAAGGTTTGGAAAGATTGTCTCTGCTGATGGCAAGTCCCATCAGTAGAAGAAAGGCGGGGGCATTCCTTATGTAGTTAGGACAGAGGTACAGAGAACTTCATAGATCAAAATCAGCTTTTTAAGCTTCACTAACTAATTGCTTAAGAGTAAATACAAAATATGCTTCACATTTGTCTGCTTTCCCTTTGTGTGGATCAGTGGTGAGATATTACTTCAGATGCTTCTAGGAAGGACAAATCTTTATCTCGGATGTTTCTTGCGGGTCTGCATTGCCCGTTTGGAAAGGTTTTTATGGGCAGAATTAGAAGAAGATTCTGGCTTCTGGCATCGCTGAAATGCTAGAAGTGGGTCAGACATTCTGTCAATGCCAAAGCAAGCAAACGGTTAATAATTCAGCCCTTCCATTTTTGGCAGTAATTAAGACAGCAGAATTGATAGGCATGTTAATTATTCTGTTACACTTTTTCCAAAAGTAAAATTCCAGAATTACAGTAATTTCATGGAAGTATTGCAGCAATGCTCTTTAATCAGATATCTTAAAAGCAGCAGGGTGAAAATGACTATCTGTAGTGGGAATGCATGACAGACCACCAAACATCAAGAAATGTCCATAATAGGAATTTTGTTTTATAGTCTTTTTAGTTTGAAGCCAACAGATCTAACAATCCTGTTACACAACATACTTACGTACTTTGCTAAGTTTTGATCACTAGACTCCCCAAGGAGTTTAAAAGAAAAGAAATAAAAAGCCCCTGACACTAGTTTCATTGACCTCCTTCCAACCTGCTAGCAGCTCTTGTGGTATTTTTATTGTTTATATAAAAACTATCTGCAAGGGCATGAGATGCCAGCTATTCTGCAAAAGATAAAAGTTTCTGATTATTTTATAGGATGTGAATTGCCAGAGCCAGAAGCTGTGAAATTTGCACTTCAGTTTTTGGAATGCAGCTTCGGACAGTTGCCAGTGAAATACTTTAAGAAATTTACTTTACCTGGAATTATAAGTGAATCTCACAAGGCTTTAAATAACCTATATTATAGAGTTACTGTGGTTACACGTGAGAATACTTCATAATGCCGTGTTCAGTCTCCTACATGACTGGCAGAGCTTCAGAAATGCTGTGCTTTGGAAAATCACATTAAATATTTTCCCATGCTTCAGTTAACTGTAAGTATTTACTTTTAAAACATAAATTATTAATCACTGTAAGAAAATGTAATTGATCTAACTGCTGTATTGGTTCCGTTTTCAGATTTATTTTATTTAGCTATAAGCATATGTATTGGCCTTATTTGAAGACTTTGGTTAGGATTTGTTTTCAGTAACAGAAAAATTCCTCTGTAAGTCAAAGGCACAGCAAAGACCCCGAGGTAGGCTGGCTGAGCTAACAGGGCTGAGGTGTGAGAGAGGTGAATGATGAGGATCAGGATGAGGATAGGAAAAGTTAGCGGATTCAAGGTGAGAGACTCAGGAAAAAACAAGAACCCAATTAGTTTTAGAACAACTTACACAGTGATGCAGAGCAATTACAGGCTTCCAAAGACAGGCCTTCCTTCACTACTTTGGTGGGTGTTCCTCACGTGTCTTTAGCATCTTTCCTAACAGGATGGCACTTCAGTTCCTTTACAGTATCACTGGTTCATCCTGGAGGCATTTAACTGGGTGAACCAACTAAAATGGCACACCAAGAAAACATTTGTGAAATATCACATAATTCAAACTTTTGAAGCGTAAACAAGATGTTTGCTTACCTGACTCTGTACCCATTTGCCTACCTTTGTGACCTAAAATTCCTGGCATGGTGATGCAAGATGTTCCCAACTTACTAATTCATTTCTCTGGGTAGTTGCTGCTTCCTTTGGAATGTATTGTATTGCTTTTGCACTTACTTTTCTGCAGCCATGTCAATGTAATGTAACAAACTTCAGCTACATAAAGAGCTATGTCTCTGACATCTCTGAATACAAGATAGGAAAAAAAAAACAACACCAAAACCAAACAATTAGCCTGTAGGCTTTTTTCCCCACAACTCTTGTTTCTTCATGGCTAACTACAGTGGTGGATCTCTACAGCTGTCACCAAGGAGTGGTCAGAAGGTGTTAATGTGAGCCAGCTGTGAACCGCTCCTGTTTACATGTAAAGTGGAAGTCGACTCAAGTTAATTTGCAAACTTTACTGTCTTTTTTTATGGCAAAGGCATCTTAGGGAACTGGAGTCCGAAAGCAAGTTAAAAGTAGAGTGAAACAGCCTTTTTACAAATAAAATTTACCTATAGGCAAGATTGTTGTAGCCTGAATATATTTTTCCTCATTTATGGTTTGAATGAAACAAGTGTGAAAACAAGGTTTGGCTTCAAAATTAAGCAAAACCCATCAAACTGTACATGTTTGGCTCATATAAGACAAACATCAATTTTTCTGGAATTTTTTTAGACCATCTTTTAAACTGCATGCTGCATTTACTTCCTTAGGATTTTAACTTGTATTGGATTGATTTTTTCAGACGGAAGGAGTGGCTTACTCAGAGTTAAACATATAACGAAACAGAGTCGCTCAGTGCTAATGCACTGAGTAACAGCTGTGTTGATGCTTCTCTTCTACATAACCATACTCCCTTCCTTTGTCAGTGGTTATAGAAAAGTTTAGTCCATCTATTTTCATTTTGTCTCTGAGATGTCTCATATTCCTAATGACTGCATGACTCGTAACTCTCCTCGTTCCTCACTCCCACACCAATAAAAGAAAAGTGTAATTTCTGGTAAGAAATGAAACTGTTGCTTCCTAATGGTTTTGTATACATCCCCACATACCAAAACAGCTGGAGGAATTCTTTTGAGAATCGAGGGTAGGACTTCATTAATTTCCTTTTAATTTGAAAATGTGTGCCCGCTTTACAGCAGTTTCTTTTACTGGACTGTACAAATATAGCCCAAAATGATGGGGCTACTGAACTGCTCACTAGCTGTGCTGAAGTTATAAAAAAAATAACCAAGTCTGTAAATTCTTTGGGGAAAAAACTACAGAACAGAGTATAAATCTGCCAGATTATTATGTACTTGGGAGTGTTGTAACTGTAAACACGTTACATTGGATTAATGTTAAGGGTCACCCCAGAAGAAAAGCTGTAGGAGTTCTATCCTTTAGTGTCCCTGCGCATGGAGAGTCCTGCTGGTAGTCTTCATCCTTGATGATATAAGATCACTATGTTATCGGCAAGGTAAGATTGGTCATCAGAGGAATTTG
The DNA here is from genome assembly GCF_036417535.1 of Chlamydotis macqueenii. Taxonomy (NCBI): domain Eukaryota; kingdom Metazoa; phylum Chordata; class Aves; order Otidiformes; family Otididae; genus Chlamydotis; species Chlamydotis macqueenii. Next base: position 93,861,391 of record NC_141556.1, on the reverse strand, counting down.
TCCTAATAGGCTGGCTAGTCTTAAATTTAGTAAGAAGCAAACAGCTGCGACTCTAAACTACATCTGGTAGGGGAAAAGTGTACTCTGTGGTACGGCAGTCTGTATGTATATTCTCCCCTGATGTGTGTTCTGCTGTCATTGGAGCTGGAGAAGCTTTGGAGCTAGCAGTGCCAATAAATGAGGGATCCTGTGCACCTCTTTCCTTGTCCTTCCATTTTGCACATAGGCAGCCAGAGCGGAGGGTGCTTGCTCTTGCACGCTCAGCTGCTCCTCTCTCTTGGCAAGGTAGAGCTCCTCTGGGATTTGTTGCTCTTTGCTTCAGGTTACTCAAGCCTTTCTAATTTGCATCACTTCTTTTGTGAATTTTAACTTCCTTTGCATCTTCGTCTTTGTAGTTTTTAATTTCTGTTGCTCTGGGATAGCCTCATGTTTCTCACTTAGCAGAGTTGTAGCCAGACGTAAGCTATGAGAGCTCCATTCCTTACTGAGGAGATGCACCTCTGTGTTTGCTGGGTGAAGAGCATAACCTGCTTACGTGTGACGTGTCAAGGTTTAGAGCCCAGGGCCAGAGTGCACTGCCAAGAAATGATCCCAAGCTTCCTTCTCAGCAGGCCTTTTCCCTCTGTTTGATACACAAGTGGTCAGACTGAGCATCTTCATTCACAAAAGAAAATACAGGATGGTGACACTAGCTGATGGTATCTACGCTGTGGCAGGGGATTGCTTCACATAAAGAAATCTGTTTTGTCACTGTGGTTTGGCCATTCACAGACATAGTGAACCATGATGACTAATGAGGGGATCCCCACTGAGGCCAATTAGGGCCTTGCAATGGCTCCTTCCTCAGAAGGAGCCAAGCAAAAGCTGTATTTTCCACCTTAGCGACTCACTGGAAGTGAGTAGGGTGGTTTTTTTGAAGCAGACGTGTTCCCTATAGACCATCCCACACATCTGCATCTGCCTGCCTTCCAGATCATTTGTACCTTAATCTTTTCAAAGTCCACCTTATGCTCAATTGGCACAAGTCAGGGAGGGCTTGCGTTCACTGTGAGCGTTTGAAGTCTTTGAAGAGGGCTGCGTCAGTGCTTGGAGCCTTGCCTTACTGCAGGTGGGAGCCTGTTCGGCTCTGCCCCTTTCTCTGTGACTCCACTGGCCAGTGCCTCTGCCCTGCACGTAGACTGGGCTGTTTGCAATCCCAAAGACACTCTGTTCTTGGTAAACCACTGTCCTGCAGCCAGTTTTAAATTCCTGTTCTTGGCTAGTCTCATTCAGTGTCCTCAGGGGATGTCAGACAACCTGTGGGGACGGAATAGACTTGTTCCTGGAGCCCCTGCAAGAGGCATGGTTGTAGAGCCAAGCTTATTGGTTTTCCATGCATCTCAGAAGTAGATCCCTATCCCTGTCACCCAAGGATCCTAGATTCATAGCTGGAACTTCAGAAAGGGTGCCTCTTTAATCTGGAACAGGTTTCTTTTGAGACCACTTCAGCCTCACCTCTAGAAGTGTGTTTGTTTTCCTGAATCTGTGTTACACTATGTGTTTTCATGCTAACAGACATGCAGAAATGCATCATAAACTGAGCTCTTTGCATCTGTAACTATGGGTTAAGTTTCTGAATGATCTGGTGAGGCTTTCTGAGGGTAATGGGATAATTCTGTGTCACCTTCATTGGATATTGAAAGTTCTCACAAAAAAAAAAAAAAAAAAAAGAGTGCAAGGCTGCCTGCTCCTTACTGGACTGCAGAGGGTTAGGTTTTTGACAGGCTATCCTGTCTGCTAAAAAGTAAATCTGAAGAGACTGAGTCTGTAATTACTGTCCAGCTCTCTCAGTGCTGTGTCCCTGATACACAGACATTTTCCCAGACACAGCATTCCTCCTGGACTAACTTCCTTTAAGTGCGTGTCAAGGTCCACGTCAGGTCAAGAAATGGAGCTCCTTTTCTCAGGTATTTCCATCCTTGCCTGAAGAATTTCTGCATTGCTGGTAGGTGTTTTCTCCAGTAACCCCCAAGGGGTTTAAGCTGTAGGAGAATGCATTACTCTGCATTTCCATTTTTAAAAGGGCCTTATATACCACTGGCTCAGCTCTGAGGTGGTCACATTGAGTGACAGATTATAATTTGTATGTCATTATCAGTGTGCTGGGGTAAAGCTGCTTGTGGGTACTGGGATTCATTCCTTCCATGAATGCAGGTAACCTCCAGTAGCATCTCTACATTAGCATTCCTGGTCCCAAGGTTTGCAGAGCAGCTAATGAGATCCACATCTCTGCTAAGCACTGTTGAAAAAGTATGGCAGATGGGATTCGGTTCTTGCTGCAGCATGGCTCTGCCATCACTGTGCTGCTGCACAGTTGGAGACCCTATTTTGAGTGAGCTGGGCAGGGGAGGGACGTACCGATGAGGTCCCTCAGCATCACTATGCAGGTGAATGGATGTTTAGAGGAGAAAAGAACATTGCTCTCCAGAAACTGGAGATTGTTTTCTTTAGGTGTGCACACAATTAACCTTCCTGTCTCTTTGCCCCCAGGATCATGCTAGGAAAACTATGAGATTGTACATTTTAAAGAAACACTAGTGATCCACTAGTTCTTTTAATCATGTGCCCATAATGCAGAAAAAGGCCTGAAGATGCTGCTGCTGGGGCTGCCAGTCCTGACAGGAACCAGACCTGAATGACTGTTCCCACGTGCAGCTATGGCATGATAAGCATTAAGGTGACACGTTACAAGGAATCCTTAGTTATGGGACAGTAACCTTTTTTTTTTTTTTTTTAACTTAAAAAAAAAAAAAAGACATATCTCTTCTTTAATTCCTAGCACAGACAAATCAAGCTGTAGTTTGGATTAACTGGCTGAGGTGAACAGTTGGCTTGACCTGTAGTGATGTTACTCGTTAAGATATGTCAGCTTTCCATTTTTCCTCTGGCAGAACAAGCTTTAAGTAGCTTTTTCATATAGCTACCTTCAAGTTCCCTTTTCTGTGCTTTTCCTAAGTATGTGTAGGCTCTTTTCTTCTTTGTTTTGGTTGGTTGGTTTTTGGTTTTAAAAATTATTTCTTTTCCTCATAGCCCTGATAACTGTGCTATTTTCTTTTCTCTAATTAGTTTAGGACCAAAACACAGGAGAGCAGCACTGGGAAAGGTCACTGATGGCATCGTGCAGTGTGCTAAACCTTGCATAGCAATGCTGTAAAGTATATCATAGAAAACACAGAAGATACTAATTCCTTAATTTTCTATCCAAAAGCGGGGATAATAGTGTTTCTTTAGTCTCTAGGATTGGCCGTGTTCACTAATGCTTGGTGATTTAACTTGGGGATATAGACGGGAATAGACGGTAGAGGGGCCTTTGGATCTTGCCCTGAAAATGCATAATTTTGAGCTATTTTGCATCTGGAAGGAAGAAAGTTCCAAATTTTGAGGTCAACCATATTAACAAACCTCTGCAGATGTATTTTTAGTTCACCAAATGAAAGTCAGATTTGGCTGGTGAAGAACGAGTTTCCTTCTGCTAAGTATGTTAGCTGATACTTTATTACAAAATGAAGTGTTTTGTTTCCCATTTTTCTTGCAACTGGCAAAGTGTAAAACTTCCAGTTTGCAGTTGGCCTCGGAGAAGCCTTCCCTCTGCTTTCCCCTCAAACTCTTGTATGTAGATTGTCGGTAGCTTTATGGTATTGTGGAGAAGTCACTGTTCTCATGAAGAAAATAGAAATATTGCTAATTCTTGCATAGATTAAAAGTTGCAGATGTTTGCTATTGTCTTCTCAAAAACTAAATTTAATTGTTACATGCTACTAAGATTTTAAGATCGTCAAGGGAACATTATCTCACTATAAAAATAATTGAAACCTCCTTTCAGGATAATGCACGTGTGGCTAATATAGACGTTGGCTGCAGACATTGCATCTGGGGATTTTAAGATTTAAGGTACTTTTTTTGAGTGCTGTGTTGTGATCTCATGTCAGTGGGTGTAATTCCATTGACTTCAGTTGAAGTCGTTCTGTTCTCATCTGTGAGATCACAGTCCCTAAAACCTAATTGCTAATATTTTTGTCATGTTTTACGCCTGTCTCTTACGACATGGGAACACAGGAATGGAACAACTTTTTAGTACATCGAGTTTTCAGAATGCTGCTTTGAGCTGGGTTTATTTCAGTCCTACGCAGAATTATAAAACCAGGAGGACAGAGCAACGAGTTGGCCTTGTATTGCCCTGGGCTATATGTCTGTTCTCTTACAGAACCTAATGTAGATCCTTATGTTTTGTGATGTGTAGACTCAGAGCTGAGAGGTTCTCAGTGCCCTGGTTGTGTACCTGTCACTTGAGATTTTTGTGTCCCATTTCAGATTTTCATGAATCAAGTGGTCCCGGCACCAGGGTAATACCCAGATGTCAGTGCAGCACAGCTTGGCTACATCAAGAGGATTTTTCTTACTAGTTGGGAGAGAGATTTTGCCTACATGAGGTGGAATTATTCAAAAGCTAGTTTTCTTTATCTTCCTATAGTCTTAAAAACGATGGCTTTTTAGTACTGAAAAACCAAAAGGTTTTTTTGCCAAAGCTGGTATCTTTTGTGAGAGACTGAGTAGTTGCAAGTCTAGTTTTCTGGGTTTGTGGTTGAGAAGTGCATTAAAAAGTATGTGCAGCTATTTAAGTTCTGCTGATAAAAGACACTATATAAGCACTGAATCTTGTACTTCTAAAACTATTTATTTCTCTAAGGGAAGAAAACATGAAAATGTTGAGCTCGGAGTACTGAGTATTCAGTCTTCTTCAGCTGCTCAGAACAACTTGCAACTTACTGTTTAAAAAAAAAAATTAGGGAAGGGTCACTCTAAACCTGTTTAACACAAGCAAAATAAAAAAAGCCTACTGAAGTATTTTTGCTGAAATAATCGCTTTGTGATGTTCTCTAAGTTCAGTATCATTGTTCTGTCCTTATGTGATCCTAAGACCAACTAGGTGACAGTTTCATATTGTTTCTGTTATGAATTGTCAATAAGGTCCTCATGAGTTTGTTGTGGAGTACGTGGAGTATACGAAACGAGAACAATGACAGATGCCTCCGACTATGGGTCCTAATGCTGCAGCTCAGGAAGCTGAGGTGCCTGTGTTTTAAGTTCTAGAGATACTTGTCCTTGAGGTTGTCGCAGTAGGAAAAAGTGAGGAAATTTGAATATAGGATCTTGGCTTGCTGCAGTAATAGGCATCAAATTCTAGGCCCATCTGTATCATCTGCTTTTTTTTCTATGTTGTTGATGTTTCTCAACCCTTCTGTTTTCCAATTAATTTCCCCTGAAAGTCTGTGGCATGTTAGAACAAAAGGATAATCTTCAGTATCAGAGAATATTTAAAGCGTATACTTTAAATATATAGAGTAGACTTCTGCCATGTGTAGAGGGAGGGACTCAGGGGTGAGGCTGATCTGCATGGGACAGACCTCAAAGTAGACAAAAGCTGAAATGCTTGACAGCTTCTGCAGCTTTCTCCCAGCAGAGCGTGCTAGTAGGATGGTGAGGATTTTCAGAAGTACTCATCAGTAGCTTGATTTTCTTCCCACTGAAGTGGGTTGTTTGTTTTGGAGGTTTTTGTTGTTTTTTTCTACTGACGTCTCTGGGAGTGAATCTGAACTAAACTAAGTGCTTTTATAATTCCTTTTCTCATGTAGTGGCCATGTTTCTTGAAGAGCTTTGGAGAGCTATGTCTGTAGTTCTCTCTACACCTTGAGAAGTGTGCACATGTACGTACACCACAAGTGTGGATTTTGCCATGACGTCTTCCTGCTGTGTGCCTTTACGGGATTTAAGTACTGCTTTAACCCTAGCATGATTTGTATGTGGGTTTTGTGTTTTAAATGTCTTTGAATAATAAGTGTATTTAATTCCTGCTAAATGTTGTTTACTTCCTGCCTATGAATGGTAAAACCTCAATGTCTGTTTTTCATATACTGTTTCCAGGAACCTCGTGCAATCCCAACGGTATGCCCTAGGGAACAGCTTATGAGGTCACTTACTTATCTTGGGATTCAGCCCTTCCGCCCTTGTTCTTCAATAGTAACATTCTTGGTCCAAAGCCACTATTGAAAGGTGGAGATAGCATGGAGAACCCATGTGGCTCACCTGGGGCTGATGGTGTTGCAGTGGGGGGAAGATGATGTTCTGGGGGAACAACCCGCTCGGGGGCGTTTCATAACTTTTTATGCTCTGTAATAAGGGTGAGGAATTTTTTACTTTGAGGATCAGATGGAATTTCAAACACTTCAGGCAGATTACATATTAACATGTATCTTGGTCCTTGATCAGTAGCATCTTGACACAGCTGAAGGATAAGACATGCAGTACTTTGAAGAGCATAAAGGCTGAGCAAGCCCCAAGTGAAGAGGGCACCCAACCACCCTTTAAAATGATCGCTCATGTTTATATGCAACATCTGCCTTGCTTTTCTGAAAGGGAACTTTTAAAAATCTTTCTCATGTGGTGACTTCATTGTTCTCTATTTATTGCACATCTTAACTGTGTTTTAAAATAACTTGAGCTGGTGCCAGCAACAACATGTCTGAGCAGCTTTGATGCAACTTAGGTAGCTTTAGGCTTGAGGTCATTTGAGAAATGTTACTTTGGGGACTGAAGTCTTAAATATTATCCCAGCAGGAATTTCCTTAGACATTTCAAGAGTACTGTGCTAGTAATTGCCTAGAGTTGAGTGCAATAGCATTTATGTTATCTGCTTTATAAACTTGAGGATTAAACATGGTGGGTTTTTGGAAGGAGTGTATTGGGTGTGGGATCGGGGGATGAACCTGGGCTGGAGGTTAACGTTTTGCAGAATGTTGATTTGACATAATACTGAATAATAGACTGCTTAAATTACCTCATCACTAGGAGAATGTGTTCTGACTCCATTTGCAAATAAAAATAGTAACAGTAATAAAAAAAAAACCCAGTCTAATTTTCCAGCTAATCCCTATGTTTGCGCTCCCTTATTTTTTCTCTTGAATACTTTTCTTATTGCTATTGGCGATTTTCAGATACTAGTTGGAAGGAAATAAATGACTTTGTTTTAGGAATGACGCAGTGCAATGTCTTGTCTTTGGATAATGGACTCCTTCAGTGGTGACAGAGCTATTAGTTTGTTGGCATACCCATGAAGAACAGTCATCCCTCCAAAGGCTTTGCTGTTAAATAGGGCAGTTAAAAGACTTGCTCCTAATCTAGATGAGTGAATAGGAGCCTTGCTTTTGAACACGTTATCCACAGCTCCCCTCCGACCAGCCTGCTGTAAATGCCATGGATACCTCTCAAAATACGTGGCCTTTCCGGATGGGGAAGTAAAATGAATTGTTTTCTTGTGCCCTGTTCGCAGCACACATTTCTGTGCCACACTACCTCAGGGCATCGCCTTGATCTGGACTCGAGACCTTTGAACAACTTCTTTCATTCCACTCACCCGCTGGAGATCTGAGAAATTTGATGTTGTTAGGTTTTGATCTCACAAGATCACAGCGGGTCTTCTGAGCAGATCTAATGTTATCAACCTACAATATGAATGCCTAATGCTGTAAGTGCTTTGTGGTGTGTTACTGAAACTCGGATCTGTTGGACTATCCATTTCTACTCTTGTATTTTTAAAGCAAAGAAGGTGCAGAGGGAATTAGAAGACATAAGGAAAAATGAGTTCTTTTTGGAGGAAACAATATTGGAAGAGTTATTGGCTTTTACTTTCTTCTTCTTCTTCTTTTTTTTTTCTTCAAAAAAATAGCCCCAGGGAACTTGAGCACAATTGTTAATTAAAAAAAAAAAAAGGCAGAAAGTCTGATGTGCCACGAAAAAACACTTCAGGGTACAGAAAATATCTAACTTGATGTTTCTACACAGTGTTCAGCATAGTCCAGTCTACTAGTGGAATGTTTTCATCATCCATGTGTTGCTATCACTTTAGCTTGTTAATGTCTGTTGCACAGTGGGATAAGGTGGAGGCGGCGATGGTGTGTTTGGATTGACTGCGGTAATGAAAAACATGTCCTGAACACTTCTTTTAAAGTGTCACTGTTGTGTTGTGTTTGGCAGCCAGAAAGTTTGCTCATCAGAGTCAGGTAAGGTGTAAATGACATCAACTCCTTCGGTGTTTTCCCCTGAAGGGAACGACCGAGCCTTTCAGGCAGTCCCAGCTGCGACACCCCTGGCTGCACATTATCTCCAGTAAGGCACTGTTCAGAGGAGGTTGGCCGACTGCAGTAAGGATCATGGTGTAATTTAGGAAGGAATGATAATATTCCTCACTCCAAAAAAGTACAAGTGCATTTGAGTTGACTTCTTAAGCCAAAATCCATGGTCATCTGTGCTGATTCACAGTGGGAGCTGACATGAAATATCAAGGCGGGATTAGCGTGCACAGCGTGCTGTTGTTAAAGGCTGTGGTTAAGTGCTTGTGCCACTTGGTCAGACCACGATGTGAAATTGCGGTGAGTATTGAGTTGCTAATGTCTCCTCAGGTTACTCAGCTTGGGTTTGCCTGCAAGAAGAGCAAGGTGGCTGATTGGCAGGCTTGCTTCATAGCCAGGAATTTTAGAGGATTACTTGAAGAATAGGCCTGAAACATCACCCATTCCTGTGCCTAAGTGACAGGAGCAGCTACATGGGCCCTTTACTGAGGAAGGAGAACTGGTCTGGATTGAAATTGATATTTTTAAAATATTTTGCTGCTTTTTTTCTTCCGCATAGATTCCCACATTCTGGTGAGCGAACCAGGCTCTCCTGGGCAAAGGATGTTTTGTTGAGCTTCCCACTTGGGAGTCTCACGCTACTATACAGCAGTTCAGGAATGGAGGAGGGTGTTTTTAGAAAAAAAATGTGGCAGCCTGTGCATTTCTCTATGCCAAGCTACAGCCTTTTCAAGTTCTCAGTATTAATGGGGAGAAGTGTTCTCCCATCCTCTTGCCTCACACGAGTGTCTTCCTGGCCCACTTCTTCTCACATCAGGGATCTGGTTTGCTGAGGAGTCCCCTGTAGCCCACACTCACTGCCAATATTGTGACCCAGCCCTGGCAGAGGAACTTTGCTGGGACAGTTTTCCCATTGTGTACCATGAAAGAGATGCACAGTGCCCGTTTCAGTGGTGGGAGGCATGCCTGAAGCCTGGCACAACAAGAAATGGATGTTCATCCCAAATTCCTAAAATGAAAAGTGGCTGTCGACTTGGGGAGTGCAAAAGGAAGAGAAAATCAGGGCAAAAAGATTCAACTGAGGTCCTTGGCTGATGGTCTATTACAAGTTTCAGAGAGGTGTAGGAGCTGTTGTATTTTGGTCCTTTCTCCAGACTTCAAACACTAGATCTTTGTCCCTGTTGCAGGTTAGCTGCAGGTGAAGGCAAGCAAATCAAACTGTGCTGAAGTAACATGATCAAACAGTGTAGGATATTATGGTGTGAAGGATCTGCTCCTAAAGCTTTTTCTTATGCTGGAGTGTTTTAGGAGGGAAGCGTGCATTTGTGCTCATGCGTTATCGTTGAATATCTGAACTCCCTTTCCCTGTTGCTAGCTCTCAAATCCTTTGTTATTGCCAATTTGCTGACCTCTCCTAGGCTGATTGCACAACACCAGGTTGAAGGTCTGTCATGTCATCACCTGGGAAACTAGAAAATAAATTGAATAAATCCCATGAAAGTATTTATAGATAGAGTAATGGAGAGTTGGAGTAGACAGAGATCTATCTAGTGCAAACAGAAAGCTTTTTTTAAAATTAAAAAGTAGTGATGTAAGACCTCTATCAAGTCTATCAATGTTGGTAATGCCTACTTGTAAAAAATAGTATTCAGAGTTTCGGGGGGGGAAGGAAGGAAGCTATCCGTAGGGTGGAGAGAGGGTGGTTGTATTAGGTAGCAAGACTTGATGTAGTTGAGGCAGGTGGACAGAGTTGTAGGGAGTCCACAGCTCTCCTGCCATGCTATCTGTTCACTTTCTGGGAGGGTGAAGGTTCAAGAGAAAGTGTGGCAAAGCTCAGTTCTCACTAACCAGTGAGACCCTCTGGGCAGTGCAGCCATGTGTCTGGGTCTCCCGTCTTCCATAGCATGCTGCCTGGATCCCAAGGGCTGTCTGTGTTGTTAAATATGTGGTTCTTGAAGGAGTACTGCTGTGATGGGCAATGTGGATGTGCCTGACCAGGTCTGAGCTCCTTGAGAGAAGAGAGAGTGAGCACGCTGTGGTCTTTCACAACTGTTTTAACCTGGAAGTCCATGCTTCCTTTTGTACTGAGGTTACATCCTCATGTAGTAAACTGCTGGTGGGCAATTGTCTCCTCTTGCGTTATTATGCCAGTGGGGAAATTTTCTGTTGCACGATAAGGTTTGTTCAAGCACTGTCTTCCTGTCGTAGTTTTTGCTGGCTGAAAAGATCGCTGCCTGCTTCCCACAAGTGCCTGCAGATCTGCCAGGTGAGTGCCTTGCGTTTGCTCGGTGACCGCCTTGGATCAAGGTTAGTGGTAAACAGCGTGAGTAAAGGGTCATTGCCAGGTTGGTTTGTTGCAGCTGAACTGGGCACAGGCAACTAAGGGATAAGACTTGAATAGGTTTGGTCATAGGGGTCAGTCTTCCCCTTTCTTCTCTTACTTAAGCAGCCACGGCCAGTGCTGGTTGGGCATGTGTGATCAAAATATTCATAATAGGTATCTCTACTCTGATATACAAACCTTGAGGAAATAAAGTCAGCTACCCCAAAACATGTATGTTGGCTCTACCCTGGTGCTTATTTCAGAAGGTGCTTTTCTGTGTTTGAAAGTACATGCATGAAAAGTGTTTGAAAAGACAGGCTTAGAAACAAACAGGATCCCTTGCCAGATGCTGTCACTGGCTTTTTTTCTTAATTTGGAAAACATGAAATCTGCTTTTATAAAAATCCTTTCTGTGCTAGCAAATATGTGTGTCACCCACAAGTTTGTTCCCTCCTGTTCCAGTGCTGGGAAGGATTTCTTAGAAGAAAGAATAGAATAAATCATTCAAATGACTGGTTTACAGTGCCTGCCTAGCCAGACGAGTAGTTTTCTGAGCACTGGGGTTGAACATGCTTACTTTTCTATAAATTTTTGTCCAGCGGTTGACTGTGAGTCTCAGCTGAAACTTTTCCCATGGTTGAGGAATTTGCTGGGATGCTCCCCTCTCTGTGGGATCGCACGTGCCAGCCTCGCCTTCCGCTTGGATAATTATAGAATCGCCTCCCTGCCTGTTTTCACAAAACTTGTAAGAACTGGCAAGAATTTGCTTTCTCCATTTTCTCTTTGTCAAACCTGGGCGCAATGAGTGTGGGCCAAGACAAAAACTGTGGGATCAGCACACAGACATAGACGTACACACACAGATGCTGTGGTGGTCATACATAAGCCCCATTTCCCTAAGAAGCAAAGCAAAGGGGGTGGGCAGTGGGAGCCGCACTGTGGGCTCTGTGTGGAACATGAAGTTGCTGACAGTGTCCTGAGAAACAGGAATCTTGCACGTGCAAGGCAGGGAGAAGGAGGAGTGCAGCAGCATCTTTTTCCCTGCCTGTTTGAGCTTCCCTGCCCATGTGCCACTAACACTATAGGAGATGCTTGATGGCTTTCTTTTTCTTTTTTTTTTTTATGTGTCTAACTTGTCACTCAAACTTATCCTCATGGAGTTCAGAGGAGTGGGCACTTGGAGAGGCTACCTTACAAGTAGTAAGGTGAGGGAGAAAGATTTGTCCTATTTAACCACAAGGAGTTTTCAGAAGAAGAGAAATATAGGAATATTTCTAGTAGCCATAAGAGAAGTAGGGTAAGTGCAAGCATAAAGGCTTGGGATTTTAATTGAACTACAGTTATTCAAAGATATGTTTCCTACTCTGATGGTAATTCACTCAGTGAAAATAATGAGCCGTTACGTGTAACGCTTCCCAAGTGTGGTAAAAGCATAGTTCAATCTTGTGTAATCAGCATGTGAAAAATAAGTAGATGTAGACACATGTACCATAAATATGCAGAAAAGCCACGCATGGACTTACTGGCATTTTACCATGTCAGTGAGATTTCTACACTGTTCCTGGTTTTGCCGTTAAATTGGTGTGTGATTTGAGGAAAATCATCTCACTCTACTTGTACAGAAGTCTTTTTATGACAAGCTTTGTAGTATTTTATTTTTTTTTGTTATGAACACAGAGGTGGTAGGAAAAGGGCTGTAATTTGTAGTTTTAAGCTATGGACATCCTGGGTTTTACGAGATTCTCAATCTCAGCCTTAAACCCAAAATGAAGTACTAAGGGTTTTATGTTTAACATTCTGATTTGCAGTATAGATGAGTTGGAGCACCAAACAAGCTTTTCAGCTCTAGAGGTAAACCTGAGAAAGGAGAAGAGTCAGGAGTGGAAGTGCAGTGGCATTTCCCAGAAACAGACTTCCAGCACAATGGCCCATGTCACATGGTCAAGAAATGGCATCTTGGGGTCTGAAGCAGAGCTCGAGTTTACAGGAAGGCCTTAGATGGCATTCAGCTTGAGCATGGGTTCTTCTTTCGTGGACAGTATTCAGGTGTATGGCAGTTGTAGGAAGAGAGGTTTATGGGTGTGGTGATAAATCACTGCTATTTACTAACAAACTCACCTCCTTTTGTGCAAATGGACTTTAAAGAAGGCCCATATACTTACGTTAGCAACTGCTGTAGCTGGGACCAAGTAATAGTGTCCCTTTCCACATCTTCAGCTGCTCAACAGTTCTTCTGAGAAATTCCACTTCTGAGGCTAAAATTTCCCTACATGTACCAGCATTTATTTTTGGCTGTTCTGAGAATAGAAGGTTTCAGCCACACTTCAATAATGAGAGAAGAATGAAATGAGATATTCTTTGTCCCCAGAAATGCTGGTTTTAAGCATCCTTTCAGCTGAGTGGATGAAATTGGAAAAGTGGGATGCGATAGTGGTGCTAAAGAATTCTCCAGGGGGCTTTGGGCTTGACCTCACTGTTTCATGCAGGTTTTTTTGTGGCTGATATAAAGCCTATGAAGCAGACTTTTCCAGTTCATTTTTTTTTCTGAAGCACGCGACTGAGGAAAGATTTACTACAGAAGCATCTGCAACTAATTTAGCATGGTAGCCAAATGAAGTATTTTGCTGCAAATTGCTACAGAGACCTGGCATGGTTGGTGGCAAGGCAGGGGAAGAAGGTCTTTTGCATGGCTGTCGAAATCAGAAGAAGGTACCTCAGTCTCTTGTACTCTTGCTGAACTGAAGCAGAGGCAGCACTTTCCTGAAGAGTTGTCCTTGTGGTCTGAAATGGGAGATAGTTTCTCCTTCACCTTTTTGTTGACCCCTAGGAAGTTCTTTGATCAAGGAAAGGTAATTAGTGGAGCAGAGTATTTTGCCAACCACACTTAATACTGGGGTGAGAACTGAGCCCTCAGGGCTTTCCTCAAGCACCTCAGGGCCCAAGTGGGTAATTAAAAAAGGTTGTCTAGTAAAAGTCTTATCCAAACTAGTGAGAAGAAGAGAGTGTAGAGAGTAACTGATATCTGAGGAGAAGTGTGAGGGTTGTTTTTTGTTTTAATTTCATTCTTAAGCTCTTTCCAAGAAAAGACCTGGCCGCCATTCCAGCTCTGACCTTTCTTCTTACCGCATTCCTTCCCTTCTGCTGGCTCGTGTTTGAGTGGTGGGATATGACCCTTTTTGCATTACCCCTGTCTCATTTCACAGTTCTCAGTTCCTCGTATGTCCCTTTCTTTCCTTCCTTAATTTTTGTCATGTTGTTAAAAAAAAAAACAAAAAAAAACCAAACCTCAAAATTCTTTGATGGCACCACATGGGCAGAAAAATGTCTGCAGGATCACATCATTCAGTCTACACAATGCCTGGATCTAAGCCATTCTTTGAGTTCATTGCTTACATGACCTCTAAATATTTATTTTTTAAATTAGTTTACAAATTGCTATGATTGATTAAAAGACTCCTGAAATATGTGTATTCTTCTAAACACATGCTGAATGGTGGTTGGTTTTAACAAAACAAAACAACAAAAAAGCAAACAACTTGTTTAATTTTACATGAAGTAACAGTTCTATACAAAACTAAATGTTGTTTTATTCTTTAAATCTTGTGACCCGTGTCTGAACATCCAGTACATATTCAGGATGACAATAACATTGGCAGCAACTCTGAACTCTTCCATCAACATTTGTAACATGAGAGATGCAACCATAATTTTCTTTAGACAGCCAAGTTTTGGGGAGTTTATTTTGTTTTGTTTTTTAATATACTTCCCTTGTGTTTTTGCTTGGACAAATACTGTGTCTAATGTAATTAAAATCAAACTCTAGTAGTCTATATTTGACTTGCTTTCTGTCCTATATAAACAGGCAGATCTTGGCTCCAACTCTCTACATTAGTATGTGAGACATCAGAGTCTTAAGACCACTGATTAACTGGAAATCGGGTAATGGAGGAAACTAATTGTTATTGCCTTGTGATGAAGGCTTAGTGAATGTATCTTAATATAAATACACAGATGACTCTAAGGGTCAAACCCGGATATGAGTGTGGGGAAGCCTATAGGCTATAGCTAATTTGGTGAGATACATGCTTATCTAGTCTTCATTTGCTACAATGATAAACAGGATTACTTCAGATATGGTCAAACGCCCTTGTACGTACTTGCCAGGTAAATACATTTGAATAGGTTTGCCTTGTGGTATTTAAGTGTGGATGTGTAGTATGTTTCAGCCTTTTACTTGGAAATCTTTGTTTTTTGAAGTACTTTATACTTAGGATTAAGCCTGGGACTTCATGCTACAAAACTATCGGCCTACTCCAAGAGGCATAAAGAGGCCTGTCAAACAGCTCTGAGGCAGTCACAGGTTTAAGACGTTTTTGTTTGCCATGCCTGAATCTGTGGTAAATATGGCAATGTAAAAAGCACAATACTTGAGGAGGTAAATGGCTTAATCTACTAATCTTGCTTTCTAAACAGTACCTGAGAGAACAAACAACTTGCTTTGCCAAAAAAAAAAAAAACCTTTAGAAAATAAAAGTAATGATGTCATCTTGTTTCGATGATGTAAGTGGGTGAGGGTAATACTATTCAACCATGGTGTTTCATTATAATTACTGAATTTTTTTAAGAAATAAAATCTTGGGTGCATGTTATTACACTAACATGCTCCAAATTCATCTTTCATCGGAGAGCCCAACTCTGTAAAATGAACTGGATCTTTGAAGCTAATATTTGTTTCCCACAAGGTGCTTCCCCATACAAAGGCAGTAACATCTGTATTATGGAGCATTTCTATTGCTTTAGTCACCACCTACTGCACTCTTGCTGGTAGTCAGATGTTAATTGTAGAGATTAATGACACAAATCTGGATTTATTAGTTCTGTAAACCTGAAGGAAATATTGAGTAGAATTAGTGTATTTTCCATAATAACAAATAATGTGGTTTTATTAGACCTGAATATGGTGTGTCGATTTCTACAGTAAAAATGACTGCGTGTGAAGCATTTAGGTTGTTTGAATGATCTTTCATCAGCTTGGCTGTAACACTTCAGATTGTAGAACACTTTCCCACTTGCTAGCGAAGTCTTGGTGCCTAGTTTAAGGGATCAAAAACTGTATGGAAATCATTTTACTCGAGAGTGAAAGGCTTTTATTTAAAAATAGCACTTCCTCATGTAATGTTGCCACAGTAGAATCCTATTTTTCCAGAGAGAATGGGATATGCAAGTTATGTGTGTCTAAATGTGACTGTTCATAAACCAACTCACTGCATTCTGCTGAACTGCATCCTGAAATTCAAAACTGGTCCAAGAAACAAGTTTCTGTTGCAATATTTGCTACAGTGCTTTGTGTTCTTTGGTTTTTAAGGGCTTAATACACCTGTCAAGACATGTGTTTGTCTTGCACCAGTATACGCCATGTCTACACAACCATTAAAACGTCTTTGAGATTGTTAGAGACTTTGAAAGATCTGTAAATCAGTAAAGATCCTTTTCTTCCTTTTTTTTTTTTTTGTAATTTGCTATCTAGTTGATTGTGACCACTTTTAAGAAGGGCTAATGAATATGAGTCTTATCCAGTACCCCTTATGGACCAGTTCTTAAGTTCAAGGTAACGAGTTCTTCCTCAACTTGTTTACAACACTAGGAACTATGTGATATCTATTGGTTGTAATTATTGAGCCTTAGAACCAAGCCCGTGAAGGACTTCTAGGAGGCAAAGCTAAGGAATTGTTGAGTACAGTAATTTTCTTTACAGGGTCCATTCCTGTGCTTTGGGCAGTGTGCTGTTGTGTCTTCCACTGACTGCATAATCTGGGTATCTCCTTCTGTTGGTCTGATAAAGGCACTGTTGCAGTAACCCATCCCCAAAAAAACCCCAAATGAATGGGTTCTTTGGGCCACATCCTTGTGTGAGAGGAAGTGGCACAGTTACCTTGTAAGCAGAAGATACAAAAAGGAGTCTACTGCACCTGGGCATTGAAGAGGGGAAGGATTCTGAATCCTGCAAAGTTTTAAGAAATATTTTCTCTTAATACATGCACACATTCCCTCTATATACTTGTGCTGAGCTGGAGACAGCTGGTATTTTTCCAGACACTGAGGAAGCTGGGCGTCAGCACTGTCTGCTTCAGATAAGATTAATAATGTATAGCTTCATGGGGAATGGAGCCTAATCTGTTGGGATGCCATGGCAAGCACTCCTTGTGAGTAGGAGCAGCTGCCTGTTTTGGGCCACCTGAGAGGAATGAGATGAAGCATCTGAAACAGATTCAGATTGACTCCTGTTTGGTTCTGCAGGCAAGTTGCTCGCACCTTGTAGTCGACTGTTGAAAGCAGCAGACAGATCTATGGACTCCTGATCACGTCCAACTCCTAGCTCTGTACACTTCAAAACTCTATTTGAAAAACGACCTCATAATTCAACGCAGGAATACAGCAGAAGGAACTCTGTTTCCTACTTGTGTAGCAGAGTACAAGGGTACTGTGAGCTTCCTGAACTACACGCTAACAGAAGTCTTGGCCGGTGAACTGGAACAGTGGCTCTTTTTTGGATTAAAATCCTCTGCAGTCACTTCTGCTTCCCATTTTAAATTTATAGGTTAAAAATAGAATTGTTTGATCTTTTGAATGCTTTCTGTGTTGAACACAGGTTGGAGACTTTTGACCTGCATCTCTTGCACCTTGTGTATTACTATCCCTACGGAGGCCGGTCTGTGCAATGAAGATGATCTTAATCTTCCTCTAGTGGTGGAGATAAAAATAATTTTCCTCCACAAAATTTCTACCAGTCTTAAGTGGTATTAAAATAGGCCAGAAACTGTCTGGGACTATCAAAAAATGCCTTGCTTTGTCTGAGATGTGTTTCCCCCCCACCCAGTGCCCTGTATTTTTGTCTGTATTCTTCTTGCTCTTAAAAGCAATCAGAATGGCTGGATGAATTTTTCCAGTGAAAATAGATTTTTCCAGGAGACAGCTGCTCCATGTGTAGGCAGCTTGAAGACTCTTGTGCATGTAGTTGCCCCCACATCCCTTCAAGGTTTACTTGGTAGGCGTGCTTGTGATTCGGTTGTTTCAAATGCACAGTCTCCACTCCCAGCACACGCGTGAGCAATTTAAGGAGAAGATCTACAGATTCTCTACTTTCAAAAAACAAACAAAACAAAACAAACCCAGTAAAACCAATGCCTTTGCACTAAGGCAGCATTTTCTTTGTCACTCTCCTCTTTGGGATAGCAGTTCTCATAATAGATATAGTTTGGAGTTATGAACGTCTTCGTTACAACTGCACGTGTTCATAAAGCCCTGGTGCTGTGTACGGATACTGTACTGGCACACTGGTACTCTTACTGGTGCAAGACAGAATAATTATCTACCCAGAAAAAGCTCTTCTTCCCCATTTTCAGAAACACCTCCCTGCGTTCAGTGGCTGCAGGGCTAGCAGTTAGAGGTGGGTGACTTTTAACACAGCCATGGGTTTACCTGCCACGTGTTTTTTTTTAGGGTAAACCTCCTGCCAAGGTATTTCCTGGGGCTCTAATCTTAAGGCGAGCCAAGAAAACCTGACTTCTGTCACGATCACCTAGGCTAGAGGGTGGCATGCTTCAGCTGCCCACCCTCCTTTAATTTATCTTCACTTTCTTAATGACTACTGTGTAGAAAAATCCTGGGACATTAGTCCCTCTTGATATTGCTGAGGAACTCAGTTAGCAGCCAGAGTATTGTTCAGAGTGATAAGGCTTTGTAGGCTCAAGCTCTTTTGGGCTCCCTTCAGAGATCCTGGCTAGGATCTGCCCAAGCTTGCAGTTTTGAAGCGGCTTTTAGGGTCACCCCTAGGTGAAGCGCTCCGCATTATTTGCCTTTGCTCATCCTTGGATGCGGTTAAAAGACAAGGCATGAGTGAAGAATAGAAAATTAGGAGGGGAATTCTAGATGACTGGAGGCTGCAGCGTGTGAGTGCTGGTGGTTTCACAGGCTCCTGGTGGGGGGTTCCTACTCCTGGTGCTTAACCTGAGGCAGGGAGAGCAATAGCAGCTGCAGCTTTCCTTCTGATTTGAGCATGGAGTTTAAGTGGTGGTGTACCTAGATAGTGTTAAATACATCACTCGAGCTCTTCTGAAACCTGAACTAAGTACTCGGTTGGTTGCTCAGTGTGGGGAAAAAAAAAAAAAAATTAAAAATATTTCAGACTTGCAAATCTGTGCAGAAACTGCCTCTCCAAATCAAAATGTCAGGTTTTATGCCCTGGTCTGTGACAATAATTTGATGCTTTTTCCTCTTTGAGGTTTTCAGTCCAAAATCTCTAAGCACTGGTTTCACAAACAACTACTGCTAGACGTAAATGACCGGTTTCCAGCCTGGAATAGTTTTACATGCTCCTGAGAATGCTGTTACCTTTACCCAATTCTGGGATTATTTACTGCAGCAAATTATTCCTGTAATATTCGTGGTAGTGACAACTGTGAAATAGAATATCTGTTAGGTTAGCAGAAACTAAAGGAAAGTGATGATTGCTGAACTAGGTGCCTTGCCAGAGATGTGATCTTAGGTCTGTGCCTTTCCCATTGTCAAAGGAAATTCATTATCATTCTCTTAAATAACATTTGCTTCGTTGCTTCTTCACAGAGTGAGTTACCCTTTTTTATCCTACACAGAACTGTTGCACCCTGCAAAAGGAATCTAATTGGTATTTTATTTTATTTTGGGTTGGGTTTTGGCAGCTTTAGGGATACACTGAGATAAGGGACTGTGTGAAGTTAGTTACTCTTTCTTGCCCCCAGCCTTTTCTTACGTATAGGAAAAGTCATAAGTATGATGCCTATCTTCTCAAAAGATTTAGGTAACAAAAGTGGACAGCAAGCAGAGGTGGGCTGCGGTTGGCCAAATGATGTAGGGTACCCTACTAAGGGCTTGGTACCCCTTAGTAGGGGTAGGTGCTGCTAGGAGCAAGTATGTTTCTACAACTGGATGACAGACAGTGCCTTGAGACAGCAGGAGTCACCCACTCTACCATGCCCCTGCGCAGGGACCAAGGGACAGCTCCATGGCCTCCTGAACACAGAGAAGGTGGTGCAGCAGCTCATCCCTTTGAGAAGGAGAGAGGGTTGTTTTTTTTGTAGAAAACTAAGCGTTTTTGACATGATCAACATGAAGTGTACTGGCTCAGAGCTAGAGCTCCACGTCTGTTGTCCTCATCCCCTTTCCTGCCACCACTGCCACTAGCTTCAGCGAAATGCTCTGCTCTTCTCTTGGGTTTAGCCCTCTCTGCTTGATGGCTGTCTTCAGGTTTTTCCCCTGGTCCTTTCGTGATGTCCGGATCTTTTTCTGGTTTTTACATCCCACTTGGAGAAAGATGTGATATCTACTCCTGTGACTGGATAGGGGCAGTGTACAGCTAGCTCTGCAGGTCACGTCTAACTGATGCTGGGGACTGCAGCCTCTCGGTAGAAACCAGGAGAGTCCTGGGCAGTTTAATATTCTCATTTCCATACAGTAGCAACACACTGGTGAATTCAGGATGCAGAGAAGAATGCAAAGGAAAATTTATGTGCTTTGGGAATGTAAAGTTATAAATTACACCATCTCTCCTGGGTCTTAATGATATATTAGCTCAAAACTTGCTTATTTTGGGATCTGGTTCTTTGTTTGCCACATACTTCTCAGACTACGCATGTTTTGTCAGTCCTTAAGCATGGCTCACTTAAGCCTGGATTATACAGATAGTGTAGACACTAGACCGTGTGTTGAACCCTGGACATCCTGCTTTTCTCTTGTCATTGACAACTTATGTGTTTATCCTATAGTGGTTGATATCAAATATTATTATGCTGGCTCACTGCTGAGCTTTTTAACTGAATGCTACTGTGGCTTGTCTTTATTGTCATAGAGGCCTATTTTAAATGAAAATGCTTTATTGATATTAAAAAAACCTTCTTTTTGGTCACTGTCCTTTTAATTAATAAAAGTATTAAGAGGTGTTTCAATTCTGAGTCTATTTTTGGCATACTGCAGCCACATCATTTTAGTGATTTATAGTTGACATGTCTATTGAAAGCCTCCATAATAAAAATAAAAAAGAAATTAGATTACCTCTGAGACTTAAAAGAGCTGTTGAAGAATTTATTAGAACAATGTTAAAAAATGCCCTAAAACAAGTCATGTTAGTCTGCCGGTTGAAATGGGATACCTGGGAATTGAGTGCTGTACTGCTCTGATTAATTAAAATGTAGTCAGCTGAAACCTTCACTATAATCAAAATTGCTCCCCAGGGTTTTACCTTCATTACAGTCCTGGTGCAGCCTTCCAGTCCTGACCATTGCTGAGCTAAGTAGTTAGTTCAGTTTTTAAAAATAAACAAAAGGATAAAATTACCATGACAGTACATAGGAATTTTTTTTTTGGTTTTGCGCTATGCTAGGCTCTGTTTGATAGTATTAGTTGTATACGGCCATTGTTTCTGCTGCCAAAGACAAACAGTGAGAGACAAAGTATCTCTGATTTGAGGACTATGCTGTTTTCCATATTGTAAGACTTGGATTATTTTGCAATTGCTGTTTTCTGTAACTTTGGTTAAGACGCCGATCTCCCCTCTGCAGATGCACTGCCTGTCTCGTTCCTATTGTGTGGCGGGTAGTGTTCTGCTACAGCGGGGTTTCCTTATCGGCAGTTCTGCAGTAAATCAAGCGGGAAGAGACTACATTTTCCAACACGGTCTCAACTGAAGAATTCACAGTGTGTGAATTCGTACGGGATACCAGAGGACATCTGCCTTAACGAGGCTGTCTCCGGAGTTGAGATTTCAGGGCCTAGATAAAGCACTGCTTCTGTCTCTCCCATACCACATATATTCTGACCTTAGCTTTACATAGTCTGTCATCAGTTTGTCCTTGAGCTGGATGTGGTCATGAAACCCTTTGGATAGGACTAACCCTTATCATTCTCTTGTTTCATGTCAGGACACTCTCCCAGAAGCTGCTGAATAGCCAAGACATGACAAAGAAGCCTTTGATTGGGGCTGTTGATACTGAGACTGGAGAACTGTAACTCCAAATTCAAAGGGATCCCACTGAGCTGTGTGTCTCTGATAAAGTGAGCCCCAAGTTTGGTTTTTCTCTTAATGGTCTGAGTGCAACTGGTTTGACTTCTCAAAAACATTTTTTAAAACGTTGATGCTTTTTCAAGGTTGAAGAAAGGGACCTCATGTCCTTTCTGTCTGAATATAGTAAACAACTTGTCCTGGTTTCAGCAGGGATGGAGTTAATTTTCTTCTCAGTAGCTGGTGTGTTTTGGATTTTGTGTGTGAAGAATGTTGATAAAAACATTCTGATGATACGAGTTGTTGTTAATGAGACCAAGGACACTGTCTGGCTTTCCAAGTCTCGTTAATGTGCAGATGCGGGAAGCTGGGCAAAAGACAGACAGAATAATTGATCCAAACTGGCCAAAGAGAGTATTCCATGCCATAAACGTCATGCTCAGTATATAAGTGGGGGTTGCCCATGGGAGGGGGCATCATTTTCAGTTATTCCTTTTCTTGTCGGGTATCCGTTCGGGCACCCTTGGCATCTTTTTCTTCTCTCTTGCTTGCTGGCATCGTTCCCTCTACCTTGCTAGCTTGCTCTCCCCCTTTGCTTGCTGCTCGGTGTTGTTCCTGTGATCGCTGCTCAGGACGGGCTGCGTCGGTCATTTGGACATCGGGTGGTGAGAAATTGTACATTGTTCATTTTGTATATTTTGTATACGTTAATATCCTTATATCCTGTTAGCTTTTAGTAGTTTTTAGTATTTTCAGTAAACTGTTTTTATCTCAACCCACAAGTTTTCCTTTCTTCACAATTTCTCTCCCCTGTCCCACTAGGTAGGGGCAGGGTGAATAAGAAACTGTGTGGTGATCCGGGCTAAACCACCACACAACTATTATTTTATTCTACTCTAGCACTTTCTTCAAGAATTCCATAGTGCTTTATATATGTTATTTAAGCTCCGAAACACCCCAGTAAGGGATATTTCTGAATCTTGTTTTTTTGCAGTAAGACAAACTGAGAACAGAAGAAGTGCTAGTGATTTGCTCAAGGCTAGGCAGTCCCTATCAGATGCAGAAATGTGTACTCCCAAGCTCTTTCATATAACAAAGCACATACATGCACCAGACTTCTGTCCAAATAAATAATCTAGAATTCCTTCCTTTGACCACGTGTAGTGGGTATGTACACAAAGTGCAAAGAAAACACTGCATATCGACTCGTGTATGTAGTATATCCTCAACAATTGTGAAGTATGAAACTGTTCAGTACATACCATAGCTTTGCACTTTTAATAATAAAGATGTCTTCAATGTTAACAACTCTTTTGAAGTGACTTGTCACGGGAAAGGACAGTAGAGAAGAAGCTAGCTGTGCCTTCTCCTATGGTCACTCGATACTCTGCATTGCATGATGAAACCTGACATTTCTTCTTTTTGTTTTACTGGTGAGGAGCAAACTTGTTGGGGGGGTTCCCCGTTTGTGCTAAGGCAGAAGAGTCTAAAATGGAGGACAATCTGTGCTCTGAAAGAGATTAATGAGATTCTTTGCCCACTTAAGGAGACAATCTCTGGGAAGACTCAAGAAACCTATAATTAAACTACATGTTGTCCAACTCAGACAGTTGGAGATGGGATGAAAGTTGGTGTGAGGAGGAGCAAATGCTCTGGTTTTTTCTCCTTCAAGAGTCTCTTTTCCTTTTGCAAAAAAAAAAAAAAAGAGTTGAGAGGCCATGTAGTTTCACTCTCTTGGTGTCTACTTATCTATATCGAGAAACTCCATCGCAATCTCAGCTATCTCGCGTTTTAAGTGGGCCAGTGCTGGTCAATGGGTGAACGTACAGCGAGGAACATGCAGCCCATTGACTTGGCTGCATGAGACAAACTGCACAGCAACAGCATCTGCTTGAGCACGTGAGTCCTGATGCATCGTCTCAACCCTTCCTTTTCCTCGTGTATGGACAAGCTTGTCCTGTACCTCCTCACTTTCTTCCCAAGTGGGATTTCCTTGTCTTCCCACTCTTTTAGGCAGGTATTGTGTGAGTAGACATACGATGGTACACACCAGGGTGTATTGGATGACATCTTTAACCGTGATGTTAGCAGAATAAAACATAGTGACAGGAAGAATGGCTGCCACTCATTTTCTATTTAAATTGACTATTCTTAAAGACAGACAAGACTTGATGTAAAATGCCTATTTTTCACTGGGTTTTGCACATGATTTTTAAGTTGTGTGTTTAGGGAGAGTATCTAAAACATTTGTCATTTTTTGGGAGGTTATTTTACATTCTTTTCATCCTTTACTCTTGTATTCTTCTGCAATATTATTAGTGGTTAAGAAAATTGCATGAGTACTGTGCTAAATACAACCGTGTTGTAAATACTGGGTTTTTTATGTTATTTGCATGCTAGAGATTGGATGCTGTTCTCCCGTTCAAGTCAATGCCTAAGGAACAGACTGGTGTACTAAAGGATTTATTTTAACAGGACTATGTTTAGTCCAAGTTTCATTTTATGTAAAATTGTAATTTACAGTTTTGCAGCTGTGCATATGCACTTCCACTGTCTGATGTTTGAGACAAAAGAATTCAGTGCTGTTGGATTACTTTCTGTGGTGTTTTAGCCCCAGTAGCGATCACTGGGAATTTGCTGCGATTGAAAGAATTTCGACTTACGTAATGGAAGATAAGAAATTTGTGTTAGTTTTGTATAATCCCAGTTTTAACTATTTCTCCCTGCATGACTATGCCACATGTTGTAGGTGAGATGTTCATGGGGAATTGTTTTAAAGTTAACTACCTTCCTCTTCAAATGAAATGTTCTGATTCAGTCTAGCCTTGCATACAATCATTTTCCTTGGCAGATGTCACAGAGTGGTAGAAAGCCCTGCATACACCATTCAGAGGGAAACTGCTTCAGAAGAGCGGAGCCATTGCTGTGCTGGTGCTTTCCCAGGCTCCCAGCTCCTGCTGAGCTCCCCTGAGAGAGCCAAGGTCTTTCCGTGAGTGTGCCGCATACCTCCTTTGCTGCCGTAAGAAACGCGTGCCCCACTGGAGCTCTCTGTCTGTTTTCAGCGTACTTCTGTAGCTATCACTAAACTTGGAGTTGGGAACAGCTCTAGGAAAAGGGGAAAGCAATCTGTGCAGGTGGCCAGCTGTATGTCCTCAGTCTTTAAATACTTCTGAAAGCATATTTTCAAGTACAGATAACCACAGCTGCTCTGGGTGTATACATGCTGTCTCATACCCCTGCACACAGTTTTATAACATTCCAGGTAAACTACTTTCAGTTGTTTAATTTCATTCTAATCCTCCTTTTTTAGGCAAAGCTGTCATAGTTGCTCTCCGTTTCATCTAGCCAACTTGAAAGCCCATAGAAAAGAAATGCATTTTTCGAAGAAGATGCTTCATCTTAGCCTAAAATACTATGTTTTGCTGTTAATGGATAGAGAGCGGGTCTCACCCTGTGCAGCTTTGTAATGTGTCTGTACACAACTGTGTACATAGGCATGTGCGTTTGTATGACCGTGAGACTGTGAGAGATGCAGATGTGACCGGGGGAAGCAGGCTGCGTCTGCTGTGTCCTCAGTTCCACTGGTGGTCAACGTCTGAGGTCAGGTGGGGCTGCTCCTTCTGCCTCCCCTTCCCCTGCACTGAGAAGCCCCCAGGTTCCTGTTTCTGTGTGGAGGCTGTGCACAGCAGGCCTTATCACACATGAACAGGTTTTGTACCAATCCTGAATAATCACTGAAGGAAGGGCTGAGACCCGTGAAACTGTACTGAGTGGGACCACAAAGATGTCTGGGCAAGAAGTAAGGCACCAAGTGTGGCAGGCAGTGGTCTGCCTGCTTTTTTTACCAGTTTGGAGCTGGGAGTTGCAGCTGCAAAGCAGTGTGATATTGCAGGCCTTAGACTACCTAGGGCCATGAAGATGATAAAAGGGCTGGAGCACCTCTCTTATGAGGACAGGCTGAGAGAGTTGGGGCTGTTCAGCCTGCAGAAGAGGAGGCTCCGGGGAGACCTGATAGCGGTCTTCCAGTACCTCAAGGGGGCCTACAAGAAAGATGGGGAGAGGCTGTTCAGCAGGGTCTGTTGTGATAGGATGAGGGGTAATGGTTTTAAAGTAGAGGGGGGTAGATTTAGATTGGATATTAGGAAAAAATTTTTTACGATGCGAGTTATAGAACACTGGCACAGGTTGCCCAGAGAGGTGGTGGAAGCCCCATCCCTGGAAACTTTCAAGGCCAGGCTGGATGAGGCTCTGATCTAGTTGGGGATGTCCCTGCTCCTTGCAGGGGGGTTGTACTAGATGACCTTTGAAGGTCCCTTCCAACCCTAACCATTCTATGATTCTAGATCTTCAAGTGGATTTTTTTTTTCTGTGCTTTATTCTGCTTAGATGTGAGCATGAAGCTTTATTGTGCTATGAGTAGACAAAAGTGAATTTGCCACAGTTAAAAGTAGTATTTTTCTAATGCAAAATGTGAAATTTAGTGTTGGAGACCTTTCCGTGAGTCTCACTCTGTCAGACTGAAAGATAATGCAGACTGCTGAGGCTGGTCCTCACCTCAGAGCAGACCATTTTCTGCAACAAGATGTCATATACCACTGGTACACAGATTGCAAAATGCAGCGGGGCACCCTATGGAAAAGTTCTGGGTTTTTTTCCCTTCATATTTTTGGGAGGTAGATTTGTGAAAGCAGGTCAGACAAACCTTGGGGCTATGTGACTTGTTGTGAGTATGAACTTTGATTTCCTTCCACTTCCCTGTTACCAATAAGTCTCAAGGGGAAATACTTTTTAGCAGAATGACTACAATTATTTAATTAACTGTTTAACTATAGCTTTGTGATTTTTCTGTGCCTGTAAGTATCTCTCTTTCCTAAACAGCATCCTCTGGTCTCTTTCTGGAAAGTATATTCAGGAGTCATGGCAATAGTCACAAAAGGTTTTGAAAGATAATTTCTCGGTAGACATAGAGGTAGAGCTGCTTCAGCAGCTGGAGCAACTTCTTTTCATACCAAATATTATGTTCCGTCCTCATTCAGGCATACACACAGAGAACTGTACCTAGGTGCTCTTGGACTGACCCACTAGGTGCCACCTTTACCCTTCTCAAACTCTTTCGTCCCCTTTTGGGTGTCCCTGCCTGGACATTGGCTTCAGCACCAGCTATGCAATGGTGGTGGTGGATGGAGGTGGGTCCAGGGTCTTGCTGGCTGATTACAGAGCCATGTGCCAATGACGCTGTAACATCTGACAGGGCCTCTTGTTAAAGATACTTGTTTTGGGATGACTTGAGGTATACTTTGACTCCCCTCAAAACCCCAGCTTGTTTCTGTCAGTTCAGTTTGGCAGGGAGAGAGGGAAATGCCAGCATCGTTTGTTGGTTGATTGCACCAAGAGAAAGCTCACGAGCAGGAGCAAAATACATTAAGCAGTAATAGGGATCTGACTGCTGGTGGGACTTACTCATCCCCCTGGCGCTGTTTGGATTTAGCCATCTGGCTCTGGCACTGCTTACACCTGTCAGCTGAGGGTGACAGTGCCAAAGCCAGGAGTTTGTAAATGTCCCCTTGGAGCTTTGCCTGGCCAGCTGGCAGCATAGATCATCAGCCAAGCCTCCTCTTCCTCCTCCTTTACAACCTCGGACACGTCAGTTGACACATATAGCCGTGCCCTCCCACCTCCAGTGAGAAAAGTGGATTTCAGCCCCGTTTAAGCCTCACTAATAGAAATGGTTTCTGTTTTTCTTTCCTGCGCTAGAGGAGGAAAAAAAAATATATCTTCCTCCTTTTAATTTTATTTTTTATTTCCTTTTATTTTTTTTTCCCTTCTTCCATGGTGGTCTCCACGAGGATCGGCACATCGTGCCCATTGGAGATCATACCTTAGAAAGATGAAGCCAGCTCATTCTGGTCCTGGAATTTTATAGTGGAGAAGAGAGAATAGAAAGAGGAGGATCCTACCAAGCAAGTTTGTCTCAACTGGAAAGAGGTTAGAAACAAATTGAGGTTTGTCTACATTAGGACATGAGGCCTATTAACTCGTGGGCGTCTTTCTAACTTCTTCCAGTAATGCCATGCTCGTATGTATCATCAAAGTGATACTGCTGTTTTCCATTGCTGTCATCCTCTCATCCATATGCCAAAAAACCTCCCACCAGTTTGGGTGACACAGACCTTTTAGGCTCAGTTCTTGTGAGGAAGGTGAGATGACCCTCCCTTCAAAAGAAGCCAGTCCCTGGCTGCCACTGAGATGCAGCCGCGCTCCCGGCCTTCTGCCAAGGGTGGATCTTTTTGATTGCTGTGTTTGTAAGCTACAGTCACATCGATACTGCATTTTTTTTGAGCCACCCCCTGCACCCGTGATGTCTTTGATATTGATGGAGACACAACATCTTCCCACGTGCCAACGGAGAACAGGTGCCACAAAGTGTCACAAAATCTAAGTTGGTTCATTAAGCAATAAGTTTAGGTAAAACCTGAACATGAAAAAATTTATAAAGATACATTTGTCCCCTTTTCTGTCAGTGTGTAACAACTGTTAATGAAAGATTGTTGCCAATCTTAGGTTGCACTAGTTGCTTTTATACCTTGAAGCCTTTTAGTTGCTGACGAACTTGATGAATGCATTTGCAGTACTTCAGTAACCCTCCCACAACAGACTCTTCTTCCAGTTCTTGCAATATAAACCTTCTGGATGGATCTGAATTACCACATGCCACACAGCCCAAGGTGGCTCCATGGCATGCTACCCTAACTATGACTTGTTAAAGAGTCTTAGGACTGCTAGGAAGGTATTTTGTGTAAAATGAATGGTGCTTATTACATCCTCCAAATAACTTAACACTCAAGACTCCAAGAATAAATTACTAACCAAAAATCAGAAGCGAAGGACAATGAAATGATCTTATACAGAGTCGAGAGTAACCAAAATCATAAGTTCCTTCAACAGGTAAGACTTTTGCCACCTTGTAATCTTTCACTTTTTCAGCCTTAACCAGCAATATTGTTCAGCCAGGTATATTAAGAAAAGACAACCTGAAATAAGTACAGGAATTTACCCAGTCATTGTGGCTTAGATGAACTCCCAGTGACTTAGTGACCTCTCCTGCCCTTTGCTTATTATTATTCCAGAACCCATCTGCCTTGCCTCAGATGGTTCTGCTAAGACCTTTATGTAGTCTTTACGTTACAAAGAACTTTTTGGTGCTGTCACACTGGTATTTGGGCCTTTGGGTCAAGTGAACATTTCTACACTATTTCTTCAGGTTACCATTCCTGTGTGTTTGCTACGGTCCTGTTGTATTAGACTGTGTGTGTGCGCTAGTGCTAAATCCATGGCTCCAGAGTGTCTTTACATGATAACAATCTCCTCACGTTGGAGTCACACCACAGTATCCTGATGTCCATGTGACCTGAAGTGTGTTAGGATCTCCTTACGGTCAGGCATGCAATGCTGTACTCTGTCCAGGTTTTTTTTTCCCTTAAGAATCACAACAGTTTAAAATGGTGCTGAGGAACACTGTTCAGCCATATGTGTTTTTAAAAGGACAAGCAATGCAGGACCAGTGGAAAGGAGACCAAATTCAATATGATCTTTAATCCTGCCTGTACTCCGGTTGAAGCCAAGCAACTTCTTCGGAACTGTAAAGGGATTTGAGCATGTGTTCATCTATTATTTTTTTTTAATATATCTGTGCTATTTGCAGCAAGCTTTATATTGCAAACCTGAAGCCATACTTTCTCATATTGTACAAAATAATGTGGATAAAACATCACTCAGCACATCTAAGTGCACACCTATGTATGTAATCATCATGCATGTAGTCACACATCTGTTTTTCCTCTTACTTTCAGAATGATGCAGTCCATTGGCATGGCTATGTGCTTTTTACATTAATTTAAACAGGTAAAATCAGATAATGTATATTCTATTGCACATGCTGATATCCTTTTATTTTTCCCATTTCCTTTAGACAGTGATAACGAAAATTGATGCTTTGAAACTAAGAATTTCATTATTCAAAAAAAACCTCTTAATACTGACATGCAGAACTGGTCTAGCAGAAAAAGCATATCTGATCCAAGTCATCATCAATTGCTCTTTAATTGTGATGACAATACAAAAATGAAGCAAGCTTACCTTAGCTCAGGAGACTCTTTTTTGCTGTATCCCAGGCAAACAGTTTCCTCTCCTTATCCACTTGAAAAGGGAAAATCCACTTGAATAAAGAAAAATAAATACTAGAAGGGTGAGAGAATTAAGGAGTCCTCATCTAAGCTCCTGATCCACTTGGTTTTAGCAAATTGCAAAAAACCTCGATCCAGTAGTAGCTCAGAGCGACTTTCCTCTCCTCATGTGTTCTGTGGGCTGAGAATCTGCAAAAATAGACCTGAGACGGTGCTGCAAGAGAGAGACAGTGGGGGGACCTTGGCACGGAGTTGGACCAAACTCTAAATATAGCCCAACCCACTTTCCGTGCAGTTCTCTTCATACTCTGAAGGCAGATGACCTTGTCAGAAAGCTGACCTCCCAGCATGTCACTCTCTACAAAGAGAGGATCAAAGGGAACAAGACTGCAACGTAAAAGGACAGAAAAGCAAACAACCATCTGCTTGCAGCAAATGAGCGTAGGTATGAGCGCTATTTTTATGGCAGTTGCAATTGATTGAGTCATAATGTGCTTTATTTGATCGTTTAGACAAATGAGCCGAATGCTAGTTCACAAAAGACCTGTACAGAAGAGAGATTGCATCGTAATTGCTAGTCTTAAATAGAGAGCACTGACATAGATGAAAACCCTGTCACCTTTCCTCCTCTCAGAAACCTTAACGCAGCAGAGTGTGTAGTATTTCCGTAAAAGCTTTTCTCTATAAGAAATTATCCTTCCTTTCACTTGCTCTTATAGCAAGACTTTTTTGAAAAGTGAGTTAAGCCCAAAAATGTATATTCTGGTATTGTATAAATTTGAGATGCTAGGTTAGCTTGGAAGGGCTGTAGAACCTGCAATACCAGAGACCAAACTGCAGAGAACTGTGTAGTATATGCAGAGGAAGAAGCAAGAGAATAAGAGGCGTAGAAATGTAACCCTTGTGCCTCAGATAGGGAGCTGCTTTTCAACAGATGTTTTATAATCTGGGGAATTTGCCACTCTATGTGGCAGCATGTCAGGGTATTTTGTTCTTAACCTGAAGAAGTGTTTAACTTGATATGAGTCAACCTGATACTCTGTCAAGAAGGGACCTGATACTGCTATGTCATATGAAGGTTTCTGAATAAAAAAAGCTGGAGAAATCTGAGCAACTCAAAATGTCTTCTCTCACATTCTGCGTTAACAGATGTAGGAGAGTTGGGATAAAAGCTTGTTTGCAGTATTGTTCTTCAGTGGGATATATTTGTTGTTGGTGACATATATCTAAGTGTATGCCACATTATGTGCATGCATGCATCTTTCAGTACTGGGAGAAGACCCGAGAAAACATCAAGACTGTGATAACCTTATAGTACAGGTGTGTATATTTGCAAAATACGCGTGAGCCAAAAAGATGTGAATTATATCAGTGGTCAGTAAAGTAGCAGTGTGTATCTATGAACAATAATTTGAGCTGTTAAGTTTTGCGAAGTGTGCTATATGTTTTTTTTAATTGAAGCCTACTATTTCTGGCAAGTTCCACTGTGTAATTTTATCATGATCTATTGGCTTGAAGTTCACAGGGTCAGCTAGACTCTGTGTGCTACCTTCACAACAAGAACTACAGCTGTGAGCCACAGCTGCTTCCCAGGATAGTGGGAGAAAAGTAGAAAATATGAATCTCCGACAGTGCTAAGGAAGACGTCATATCTGGGACCAGACTACATTCCTGCGCAAAACTTGCTCATAGTCAGACTAAACTAGAGCCCACCTGTTAAGTAGTTTCATGGATTTATCCAAGTTCCTCTTTTCTCCTGATTTACATATTTCTTCCTCGTTAACAAGAATAGATGTGTGTTAGGAGTGAATAGTATAAAAAATGAAGGATACTGATGTTTGACTTTGAAGAGAGGACTTTAAAAAGAAATGAGTCTGCCTCCAGATAGAGATGTGTTGAGTGACATACTAGTACTGTGTAAGTAGTGAAATTTTAAATGTATGGGATACCAACATCACTAAACACCAATAGCATCGTGCTACGTGTGATCCGGCCGAACCCTACCAATTCCAGCTCCACAGTGCCACTGCCACTTCATCCCCTCTCTCCAGTGCTGGGATATTGAAATCACAACAGATACCCTCATTCAGAGTGTGAAGGAGATGAGGAAAAGGGAGAGAATATGTACTCCTCCCTAGCATGAGTTAGTACTCTTCACCCTTCACAGCAAACAGCTGGAGCAGTTTCCATACATGATAGATCGGTAGTACTTAGAAAAAGAAGGAATCACAGTGCTGAGTGGGTCCTGAAGCACAGGGATAGTCATACTTTGCCAGGAACTGTGACATGTGCTTCTCCTATACGAATATTGTGGAGAAGGGGTGATTTCTTGCTTATACAAATCATATGCTAGTTGGCTTTGGGGAGGTAGTGGTTAATCTTTGGAGAGGCTTTTATAGAGTGGTGCTGTTTGTGCATACAGGGGTGTAAATGTTGCCTGACCAACTCCAGTAATGCGAGCTTCCTGAAAAGAGGGGAAAAGGTTTTAAGAGTGGTTGTATGAGTTCATCAAGATGGATGGAACAGTATTTTGTCTGACAGCTGTATGCACTTCGGTTTTCTTTAGGATGGCTTTTGCATGAGTTTCCTATCCACACCACTAAGAGGGAAATACAGGAGGCAGTCAGGCCCTAGTTTGTGCCTAGCTTTCCTGGGTTCATAGCTTTCGTTGTGATCCATAATGTCTCGGGCAGTTCAAAGCCAGCAACTGGTCTGAAGAACCATATTAATAAAATTTGTGTTCTTAGCCATTCCATGTAGCTGGTCTGGAGGTTCCCAAAAGAGCTCCATAGCTATTGCTTGGCCAGTTGGCTTTACACTTTGGGCTTCAGGGTACCTGAGCTATTAGGCTTCTTAACAGGAAAATTCAAAGCTGTCCATTGCCTGCAGAAAGGGTATTTAGATGGGATTGTTGTCCTGCTGCACGTGAAAGAGATCCTCCTTTCAGGATTAGCAGTTTTGGTGACACACAGCTGAATAATTTGGGATCTGTCCAGGAAGGTGGTTTGAGCTGCTGCTGTGCACCACTGACTTGAATACCTGCTTCTCCCAGCACCTTTCCATCCGTTCCGATGGCCTCTCCTTGTCCCTCTATCCCTTGTTTCTCTATCCCTTTCCTTTTGTCAGGGAAGTAGTTGAGCTTGGAAGGCTTTAAAATATTTCAAATGTTAATTCTTTTTTCTTAGTTAATCAGCCCTCCAGCCAGGGCTGTTTTATTTAA
This sequence comes from Chlamydotis macqueenii, assembly GCF_036417535.1. Lineage (NCBI taxonomy): Eukaryota > Metazoa > Chordata > Aves > Otidiformes > Otididae > Chlamydotis > Chlamydotis macqueenii. The sequence goes on along the minus strand of NC_141556.1, from coordinate 93,828,468 downwards.
AAGACCTCATCTATTCCTTTGGATACTGGTGGGCAGCATGGCAGAACCCGCCTGAGCTTCGTGTTGAGGAGCTACTGCCTTGGTGAGCGATACTGTAGTGGTATGTTAAAATACTGTCATCGCCACTTTTAGCCCAGTTGCTGTGCTCAGCACAACTGTGGTCACAAGAGGAAGCCTCTCAACTGAGTAAGGATGAACAAGGACCTGGGAGCCAATTTTGCTGACAGCCGTTACCTTTTACAGAAAATTAACTGACCTTGGACTCTGTGTTCTTGGTGGGAGATGCGGCACAGATGCAATGAGAAAAATTAAAAGTAGTGCATTGACATTAAGACTGTTTCATCTGATTCACTGAAAATTTAGGCCAGTTTCTAATGGCAAAACTATGAGAATAATAAGGAAGTCTCAGACTTCAATTTTATTCTTTTCCCTGACCTCTCCTCTGCCCCTCTTCTCCCTTTCTCCCAAAGAAAAGAAATCTAAATGGCAATTAAGAAAAAACTCGAGATATGCCCAATACACTTGACATTTTACTCAGCATCAAATATTTTTCAGTCTGCTGAATTTAAAGCTGAGAGCCCTGAGAAATATTTTCCCCCTGGATTAATGAACACTGATCAGCACTGTTTAATCAACCAATAAATAAAAAAAAAAATAGCCTGCAAAGCAGCCTGAAATTACTCTATCATAGCATACCCCAATTGAATGAGCTATGCCCACCTACAGAGTAGTGACAGGCACATACTTTCCTGTAAACTGCCTGAAACTAGAAAAAGAACATAGCAAATATAAAACCTGTTTCCACAGTGTACAGGCCTTTTTGTTAAAAATCAGAAAACACAAGCTTTATTTGAAGTCTGGTTTTGAATATGGGGCAGTTTTAGAATAGTCGGAGGAGGATGGAAGTCAAGGTTGGGAAAGGAGGTGGGGGGGGCAATAATAAATTACATACAAACGTTGTTTTTATGTAAGTAATTCTAGTTTAGTACTGATATATAGTCCTGATAGGAGCGTAAGGAAGAAAGCAGGGATTTCTGTTCAGACCCAGGGACCAGGGATGTGTCTCTGACTGTGGACAGTGCCAGATACTTCAAATAAAAGTTGAGGGAGTCTCCTTCATGGACACGTAAGGCAGATTCCCTCCAAATTCCGTCATAGAGATTAGTTTAATGGTAAGAAATGAACTTGTGCTGTACTGGCCTGTGTCACTGAGGGTCTTCTGGATATCAAATAGGTGTCTGACCTCACTTAGCTCCCAGGTTTAAAAAAAAAAAAAAAAAAACAACCCAAAAACAACCAAACAACACAAACAGAAAAAAAAAACAAAACCAAAAACAAGCTAGTGGAAATTACTCTCTCAGTTATCTTTGGGTATGTGACACAACAGAATATTTTTATATTGTGAGCTTTCTCTTTAATTACATGTTCATTGTTCCTGTATTAAGAAGAGTGGTAAGCACCATGCCTCCTTTCTCTCTCAAAAAACCCTTCTGTTCTCTTCATCTTCTCTTCCTGTGAGGAACTTTCCATAGCTGCTGCCATTTCTGTGAGCTTCCTTTATCTTTATTTCAGTTATAGCCTGGCTCAAACCACAAGTCACATAATCCAAAGATTATTTTCTGTTCCTTTTCAGTTGTAACTTTTAATATAGGTGTGTATATGTATATATTTAGTATACATGTTGATGCACTTAGACATGTGTATATACCAGTATTAAATCTGAATGAAGTTAGAAACTATTGCACTGAGTGATTTTAAATAGTGATTGATATAATAAATGAGAAAGTCTTATTCATATATGTGTGTGTTAAGTATAAATTACTTTTTATATAAATACGTAGCGACTGCAAAGCCTATTGGTGACATGCCACTGATGTAATACCAAAGGAAAAAACACGAAGAGCTGTGGAATTCACGTTTATTTTTCTATATCGAGAGCATTACGTGACTGTTGAGATGTCTTTGGTGACCTTGTGGTTGTGTAAGGTCCGTGTGTTGCCGGAAAGCAGATGCAGAGGATTGCTGCGCTGAGCCACCTCACCCCTTCGGCTGCAAGTTCCCTCAGCGCCTGCCTGCCTGCTCGCTTGCACCGCAAGGGAGATGAAAGTCAACATTGTATTAATCAATTAGGTTCTGCATTTGTGCCAGCTTATGGTTAAGGAAGGCTTTGTGCACTCTGCTGTTCTGGCAGAGAGGAGTCTCCTGGGCAGCTTGACACCTCAGAGCAAGGCGAGCAGTGCTGCTCTGTTACAGACGTGTTTGGGATCTGTGAGCTGGGCGCTTCTGCATTTATTCGCATCGAGTTATGATTTACTTTGTGAATGACCCCGCTGACATCCAGGTAACAATTTGCAGAAGAAGGCGCACTGTTTAATGTGAGCATGGTTGGCAGAGTCTGGCCTGTGGCACTTGGCTGCCCACAACAAAACACTCTTGTCATCACAGGAGCTGATGTGGTGTCACAAACGATCACAACTCAAAACGAGCTGCTTTCTCAACTGGGACATAAATAGCTGTTTCTGGAACAGGTAAAAAGTCCTCCTGTTGTATGAAATAAAGATATTTGGGTACTGCAGAAAGACACTCAATTTTGAAGTGTTTTCACAGATGTTTGTTGAGCCTGGGGCTGGACGTTGGTTCCCTCTTTCTGGCTGCTTGCTGAAAGCGGAGAAGGACATTGCAGTCCTTCCCAAAGTGCAGTCCAAAACTCGGATGGGCAGTGAACAGGTGGTACATTGTCAGGCTATTTTGGATCATGGAAGCCATTTGTCCAGTTTTAGACTGCTATTGCTTAGCAGTGTGTCTTTTAGTTATGAGAAAGAGAAGAGGTTATTTAAAGCTTGGACTACTCTTGCTTGCCTTTCAGAGCATGCCAAGTGGGCTTTAAGAAGGAATGCCTAAAGATCACAGGCAGCTTCTCCTGAATCTATTTTATGCAATTCTCATTTATGTCCAGTTTGAAGTAAATATGCTGAGGAAGAGCTGTCTTAGTAATTCAATTCAATGAGGCACGCACGGATATATTCTGGAATGGGTATTTGGGTCTCAAGCACGGTGAGAAAGACGGACAAAGAGGCAATTAGTTATGATTCCTTTGATGTACTTTATTGATATCATGGCTCCACAGCCTGCTTGCATGTAGTGCATCCAGGCCCCCGGATCTGTGGAGCTCATGTGTGTGAAAGGTGGTCACTCCTCCAGTGTCTCTGGAGTCAAGGCAGAAGAGGCAAAAGTCAGTGATGGGTTCTCAAACACAGAACCTGCCCTACTAAAATGCAGCACAAGAAATTTGCCAGAGGAAGGGTGATACAGAGGGAAACAAGCCCATGGTAATGCACAGTGGTAACACTGAGTTACCAAGACACCTTTTTAACTTTTGGGAATATGCTGGATGATGTAACTTTTCAGCTTCTTCTAATGAAGTATCATATCTGAGATTCCAGAGTGGCCAGAGGACATAAGTAGTCAGCAACTTCAGAGAGGAGTAGGCCCGGTAAAGAGCTGTTGGTGTGCATGGGCAGGCATATGGTACAGGAGCACTCAGCCATCCTCAGGAGAACAGAGAGAAGAACCCAGTAGATTGACACAGATATTTGAGCTGTAATATATGGAAGAAATTTGTTAATCTCCCAGTCCTTCAGCTTTCTGTCTTCCCCTGTTCATCTGCTGCCACGCGTTAGGCTGTACAGGACTAGATATATTTTTTGTACATTAATAATAAATTTATAATAAAGTAAATTCATACCACCATTGATGATGTTTAAAAAAAAAAAAAAAGAAGTGAGCTTTGGAGTACTCTCCTTTTTACTTCTGGTGGCCAATAAACTTTCCCAGAAAACTTTCCACTTTCAGCCAATGTCTGATGAACACTCTTGGGACAGTAACAGTGATGTTCTAGCAAAAATGGTAGTTGTGCTAGGGATGGCTGCTCATTCTTCTTGTTCATGATCCAAATGGCAGCTCAGAAGGAGAGTCAGTTAGACTCAATTTGTCCCTCAGAAGAGATGGAAAATAGCTTATGAGGGAAGCTCTTGGAGATCAGTGCCATATATTTCCTAATGTATGAGTAAGCCTGAGATGTAGACTTGTCAGCTTCCTTGCTCGTGTCCTCTGAAAAGAGATCCTTGAATGGCCAACGACCTAGTGTCCTCTGAGGTAGACTTAGCATCAGCTTAAGGGGCAGCTTCATGTCACAGCTAGCCTGTGGTAAAGGGCTCCCAGGAGTGACAACCCTGCTCTTCTGCTGCCACCAGTCCCTCACCCCACATGGCATCTAGCACTTAGGTCGCCACAGTCTGTTGAGCTGCTGGGTTGATGGCTGGGCCTGCGAAGAGAAGGAAGTATGTAGGTCAGCTGAGCTACAGCATCCACAAATGCAGTGCACACTTCCATGCATTTGCTCTAGATCTGGAAAGCAGGATCTTTTCTTGGTGGATTCCCCATGTAAGATTTCAGAATATGTCTTTATCCTACATTGAGTTGAAGATAAGTGCTGTGTTCGTTTTGGTCTAAATTAAGATCATTAACATCTTTATCTAACACCTTCCCTTAGGAGTCTCTTAGTCCTGCTGGACAGAAGATGCATTCTCAGTTGCTGTTCTGTTTCTAAAGCTCTTGCAATTTGCCAAGAATCTAATCTATATCAAGTAAGATTTCATGACAAATGACGTCTAACCTGCTAAAACATTCACTGATTTTCTTCACTTGCTAGCTTTCCACTTACTAAAATTTTTTTGAACTCCTAACAGCTGTCACAAGCCAACTTTAGGATGCTGACTGTTATGCAAGCTTTTCAAAGTGGGAAAAGGAGTGGAAGTTGCAAGATGGTATCTTTCCAAGCATGAATATGTACCTATTTTGTTACCGATTCTCTCGCATTAGGATTTTCAAAGCCACTGCCTTATTGCCATATAATAGATAATGTTGCATCTGTGGATGAATAAAGATTCTTTTCCCCTTCATATCCTTCTGCTTACCTCTCAGTTACATTCTTTGACGTATATTTCACATATCCTTTCACTTAGCTTTTTTCAATAGGTGCCTATTTCAACGTGGAATTAGCAAATACCGGTCATAGTTGATTTTCTCTCTCTCTCGTGTTCTCTGGTGATCAATTTACCCTGCTTACAGCTAGCAATGGCATAGATGTAGTTATATTGTCCATGCTTGGGGTGATGCTTAAGAAATCATACCGTTCCTCTTTATTCAAAATAAATAACTTAATCTTGAAGCTGTCAATTTACAACTTCAGAATACAGGAGGTTGCAAGAATTACTAAGTATCTATTGGGCGGAAATATTTCAAGTACAGAAATTGAATTACTCAGTTGGAATTATTCAGTTCAATGGATGATAGTGCTTCTGTCAATGATCAGAGAAGTAATTCAGTCCCCAGCAGAAACTTATGTGTTTGAATATATCTTAAGCACTAATATAGCACTATTAGAGGGAACTGTTGCTGTGGATATTTTTTCCTCAAAGTCTCTCTGTAGATAAAAGATATTAAGAAGATAATGAATAGAAACATCTTAATTTAAATAGTTTTCTTTCAAAACCTTCTTTCATAGACCTTTTTTAGTCTTGTGGAGATTCTTCTTAAACTTTGGGAATGGTGCCTTTGCCTAATTATTACTAAAGAAAGAGACATACAATTAAAATGTACTTGCAGGAAATATCTGCATGTATTTTTAAACAATAGTATATTAAACCAATCTTGAAATTTTACCTTTTCTAGATAACTGGTGTCAGCTATCAGGGCATTTGGGGCTTTTAGGTGAAGACTGGGGTGGGGTTTGTGTGCATTTTTGTGTATGTTTTGTTTGATTATTTTTTTCTTCCTTCGTCTGCAAAACTTGTTTTAATAGGAGGAAATTACTTGTTTTGAAAGAAGTGCCAGCAAACTTAGGAAGAAAGATGTATTTTTACAGTGATCCTATGGACCATAGTGCCATTAATCCTGAGTGCCAGTGCTATTGCTTGTTTGGGGGTTTGATGAAATAGATTTGTGATTGTGTATGTGAATGCAGTGCTGTGAATCGAAGATTGTTTTACTTGTTCTGAAATAATGTGGAGAAATGTCATGGGACTTGAGATGTGGTTTGTCAAAAACATCTTCTTCCATTGTTCACTGCTTAGCTTAATTCAGGAGAGGTTTTGGAAAGGTTAAATATTTCTAGCTGTGACATTGCAGCTGGCACTCAGTGTGCAGCATTCCAGAAAGATAAAGAAATATATTGCCTGCCAGATATAATCCTGTGAAGAAGAGTGGAAACTTGGAACTTTTCTTAGAATATCAGTGCTCTAAAATGATAAAAATTATGTTACAGCTGTACTTACTGCCAGTCTTGAGATTGTGTTATTGTGACAGCCTTTCAGGTGAAGATTTTATCCCTATTTTTGAATGCAAAGATAGGAGATGGATTTGAAAAACAGTAACAAAAACTCTTCTTTTTTCTCATTAGATCCTTCAGATGATGAAGCCGTTGAGAAAGCAAGTGATAACAGGACAGCAACACGTCAAGATTCAGCTTCCAAATCTGCTGTGACGAAGAAAAGAAAGCGGGTTTGAAAATTTAACAGTTGTGTAGGGCACAGAGATTATAATGCACAGGGAAAAGTAGTCTCCTTCCGTTCAGTAAAGGGCCAGTTTTCTTCACTCTTTGTCTGATCTGTTCATCTAATAAGATTGTTTTATTAAATTATTTTGCCTTACTTGGAAGCAATTGCATTCCAGTACATTTCAATAGTAACTTCACTCTTGTTTTGTGTGAGTTGAGATTGCCATGGCTATCTCCTACAAAGTGACTATCTGGTGATAAAAACCTGGAGGGTACTACCAAATGTCCTCCCCTATAATCTTTTCCCTTTCCCTGCACACACAAGGTCTTGAAAGCTACATTTAAATGTTGCACAGTATCTCTACACAAGCATGTCCCAGTGCAAAGTCCAAGTGAAAAAGAATTTAAGTCTACGTGGATTGATGTTTTCATAGCCTTTCACTACTAAAAGCTTCCTTTAAAATCAGTAGGAACTGTGTTGTAGATTTCTTCTGTCTTCCTGATACTATTACAGGAGAATCAACTGAAGACTGTCAAAGAGCTAAAATGACATTGGAGACTATCTCTCCTTCAGTTTATGAATATTAATTTTGATCCCTGGGTAAATAGAAGATTCACTGTGTGATGCCTAGGCAGTTGCCCAAGTAAAAAACATTTGCAGAGATTTTTTTTTTTCTAACAGAGAAACATAAACAACACAGTAGCAATTACTGCTCTTTTGGGTGTCTTTCCAAGGAGACCAAAGGTAAGGTGAGCCAAATGAACTGGTTCCATATTTTGATTAGGAAAGAAAGAACTGAGCAATACAGGACAAACCTGTACATGCTCTACTAGGGGTTTAGATGCTGAGGACTTCAACTCGGTGAGGATGCTTATGGAGCTACTTTTTATCACCATTATCTTCACTTAAGCATTTAGAACTAAGTGAAGACTGTTTGTTTGGAGGAGTTGCTTTGCTCTTTCTGTGAGAACGTTAGGAAGGATAACCGACACGGGTTATGCTGCCAAGGTGGACTGGGACTGCTCAGCTGTAGCAAAACTGCCACAGCTCTTCCTATCGTATAAAGAATATCAATCTGCATTTTGAAATAGCATAATTTGGTGTTTCAAATTCGAGAGGCAATGCTTTATGGGAACTCAAAGTCATGGATATATTATTACATGTCTTTTAGAGCAAAATGATTGCAAAATCAGATGGATTTAAGGAAAGCTGGCAGTTTTGTAGTTCTGGTGCATATAATATAACCCATTTTACTCATCCCTGCCTTATTCACAGGCTGGAAGCTATTCTGCAGTGGACTTGGCACCTTAAAGCCAGTCAGGAGACAACCAAATAGAATTATGAACATTTATGTTTTTACTCTGCAGGCTGTCCTCAGGCTTACAATGAAATGAATAATTTGCCTCCAATCTGAATGGCGCACTGATGTGTTTACTTTGACACAAACTCCAAAAGTCAGAGTACCTGACTGAGCTAGAATGTAAACTTTCACACACTCACAAAAATGTTTTCACTCTACATTTGAATTTCCAGTTACTTGTCAACATGTAAAGAAAAAAATGTTAAAAATATAATACAGGAAATACTTTATGTTCTGTCTATGATTAACAAACAAGGAATTTGTGACTTTTTTTGTTCATAAATCAATGGTCCCAACGCAAATGTCCTGTTTTCTGCATTTTAAGAACTTCCATGTAAAATTAGCTTAAAACCACAGAGCACAAGGGACATGTGAAAAAACAGTAGGTTGTCTACTCTGTGTCTTGCATAAGGAAAACATGCAAATGATCTTTTCTTAAGTGGTGGCATGCAAAGAGCTATTGCATGAATAGATGGGCAACTAACATTTGAATAAGGGTTGGAAGTTCAGTCTAGATCAGATACCTAAATATTTCAGACTGCAGATCATCAAAGACATGTAAGTTTACAGCCATTCACCACCATGAAGTTTTCCTATTCCTGGAATAAAGTGGTCTTATTATTGCTGAGCTAATACTGTACCATGCCTAAATTATATATATATTCTGTTGTAAAGGAGATAATTTTGAGTCTTAACATGCTTCTCTGAGGAAGCAAGGCTTTGACTACAAGCCTACTGTGTACTTCTGTTGCTGTTGAAAGAAAAGGTTACATACTGCCTCCAAAAAAGAAGCCATGGCATTTGGTGATACTTTTAAACATGTGAATGAAGGGTTATCAGTGAGAAAATTTTGCTTCTCTTAGAGAAAATTTTTCAGCTCAGGGGCGCAGTTTTATCCTTTTCTCATGCAGATACCAACTGGAAGTGTTTTGCAGATTTATTTTAAAAAATTCACAAGATATATGAAGAGAGAAATGGGCCTGACTTGAATGAGTGGCATTTTTTGATATACTGAAAGTGGTAACACTTTCTAGGATAGGGAACCATCATATTCTGCTGGAGGAAAGAGATTCACGTTGACCCCTTTCTGGCTTTTTGATTGCTTGGTAGTGTTCCTTAACTAAATCAAACCAAAGAAGGGGCTTGTTCTCTGCATAAAAATATGATGTTGAACATGGAATTTATGATTAAAACACCTGGCAAATGGTCTTTGAGTATCTATGGACAGCTGGGATGCATAAGGGTAGAGCAGGAACTGAAAGCAGAGGGTAGCTCTGTTTCAGTCTCAATGTCTGGGAACGATAATGGTGGGGATAGGAATGAAAAAAATACATGGTGATGTTTTAAAAGCACTTGAATCAGAGTCAGGACAGATATTTTTAAAAAAGGAACAAACCAAAAATAAAAACAAAAAGCTTATGTTAGCCCCAGAACAATTTTGTTAGCTGTAGTGAGATTCTACTTGCAGTCGTTCCCTTGATTTTTAGTGAAATTGCTTATACCTGAGAAAATCACAGGGACCGATCTCTGTTGTTGAGGCAAGGTACAGTCCCTATTGCAACTTCTCATGGGTGGGTATTGATCCAGGCTGCGTTATATTCCAGCCCTAGTTGTAGAGTGCTTAGCTGCCTGTAGCCAGTTCCTAGCCAAATTTTCTCTGGTAGCTCCTAAGTATCATTTCAAACTTCAACCAACTTCTATACAGTGTTATTGCCTTTGCAAGTGTGATGGCTGTGGTGGCATCACGGCACAGAAAGCAGGAGCAAGTGACAGGTCATTTGTAATGGTGGTGTCCTGTTTTTATAGCTAAATTAGCTAGGGGAGTAGGGAGGAAAAGGGAAATATAGGCATCTTATGAAAATTAAACTCCACCAAATACTTCTGATAAGGATATGAGAGTGGACTTGGGGAAGGACAAATGTGCTGGGCAGGGTTGTGTAGTACTAGTTGTCATGAAGCGTCCTCCTGTTAAGGGCAGCAGGCAGTGCAAGGAGGGCTCAGAAAGGCTCAGATACTCTGAATTTGTCTTGGCTTTCCTTTGGCCCTCTTGGCCCTGTTGAAGCTGCCCTCACAAGGGAACGAAGGAGCAGCTTCTCTGCCTTTCAGCTAAGCTTCCTTTCCTGCTGATACTTTTCTTCCAGGCTTTCCCCGGGGAACAGCACTGGATTTGCTGTTCCTGAGCTTTTAATGTTCCATGTGATAAGACTTCTTTGCAGTTTCTCACAGGAGTAGATTTTTCCAGCCAGATGCATCTTAGTATCAAGGAGCTTTTTCCTGCAGCTCAGCCTATTTTTCCCATTGCTCTTCATCGAGTCACTTATTAAGCTCTAAAGCCTATCTATATAGATTAATTTGCATTTCCATGAAGTGGAAGTCCCTAAGAAGGCAAAAGAAAAGAGAATTGCTGTGCTCAAAACAAGGAAAGCCTGTGCGTTGCTTCCTCTGTTTTGGGCAATTTTAGGACAAATCCTAACCCTGGCTTATGTGAACAGGGATTCTTGTTACAAATGGACCAATTCAGCCTGCTCACTCAGACAGAAAAGAGGGTTAATAATAGCAACATGTGTTGCATGAAGATTGTTCTGAAATGCACCATGTATTTTTCTTGTGAGTATTTGACTCTGCCTGCTCTGAGGGGACTATGCAAGAATGGGGCAGAACAAATTCAAAACATGTTTTCCTAAATTTTGCATTACAAATGTCAAAGGAAATCCAGAGCATAATTGTTTCCAATTATTCTCGCCCAGTTCCATAGTATCTTTCGCCATCTGGATGCTCACCTTAGACCCAGTTATTTTAAAGCACAATTGGCAAAGTTTAGAAAAACAATCACACACAATAATAGAGTTTAAAAATATAAAGTTTTTGAAAGGTTTGGTTCATGTTTTCCTCAATATTTTTTAAATTTATTAAAACTTGCTTTTCACCATTTCATGGAAGTGTGACTACAACCTGTACGTTTCAACTTTCGGTTCTTTTATTTCTTTCTTGATTACAGCAGCATAGATCTCAATTCCAAAGTTACTCCACATACATGTAACTGCAAGAATTAGATCCCTTCTACACATGAGGAAGCTTGTTTTGGTTGGGGTTTTTTTTCCTAACTCAGCATTGTGATTTCTCTGTCCCCTCTTACTACCTCCCTTTGGTGACTTTCCAGCCCCACCCCCAACCAGGTGATCAGATACTTGATGTTGAATCTTTTTTTTTTTTTTCTTACTTGTTTTGTTGTGTTGAGTTTTTAAAATTTTTTTTAAATCTGTGCTTTGCAGCCTACAGAGTGTTTTCTGAGTCAGCCTGAAGAAAAACAAGAGAGCACTGTCAAGGCGAAGAGGAGAAAGAAGGTATGAATGTCCCTAGAGTGTGTCTGGGGACTGGGCAGTGGGTGTATGTGCTATTACAAGGTTCAGAATTGGGACGACCCTGTGATGACGACAAGTAATATGGTCATAATATTGGAGCCTCTTTTAAAGAAGAACATAAATTTCTCCTTTTTTTAATTCACTCAAAACGTCCATTCCCAACCCAAACTGTGGCACTGCGTCTGTGGTCCACTCAAGGATTGTATATGTCTGTGCCCAACTTGCAAGTGTTGCACATTGGGAAAATGTTAACTGCATCAAAGAAAGGTGGACTTTCAGTTGCTGCAGAGTCTACCTCATTTCAGCAGTGTGATAAGGCTCCAGCTGCTGTTATGTTTTTTGACCCAAGAGCTGTCCTCGTTCACTCTTCTCCTCATACCGTAAGTATATAAATAAATACTCTGTATTGTCCCTCTGGCCATGTTCCATACTCACCCTCAACAACAAACACGCTCTGCGCTCTAGGTGGAAATTATATGGCACCAGGCAAGTTAATTGTCTTTCAGGACAGACTGTAAATAGTTGGCTCCCTCACAAGGCTGAGATGTCCTTTTTATATTATGTCAGGCCTCTCAATCATCCAGGGAATGGGAAGAGGGAAGAACGGGATTTAACTTTAAATGCAGCTCCAGCAGAAGTGGCGGGGGTACTTGTTCCACTGCTGCCAGAGCAAATGCATCCCACGACAGAGATTGGTGAACCAGACCTAACAAAAAGATCCCAGGTCTCAGGCAAACAATAGGCGCTTAGTTACACCTTTGGTTTCAGTGGGGCTAGGCCACTTAGTGTACATACACAGCCTGTCAAAAAATCCATCAGGAAATATCAGGTTGATCTACGGATTCCAAACAAATTGCTCTTTCCAAATTAAGGAAAAGGGTGGGGGAAAAAAAAACCCTTTGTTTTTAAGCATCTGGAATGAATTGGAAGAAAAATAATAAAACTTCCTGCGTGAGGAACATTTCCCCACAGCTCTCCTTGAAGGAAGAGAGTTTGCTCAGGTGTCCTTGCTCTTGCTCTTACAGAATTTCTCATTAGTATCAGGCTTCTCCCCTCCAGAGTGTCATAATTTTCCTGGAGGAACCAAGTGGCCTGATGAATGACGTAATGGTCCTGTGGAACAACAGCTTATGCTAAGTTACCAAGTAAAATGAGCTTGATAGTCCTGTCTTGCTGTCTGCTAAATCAGAGGTTCCCAAATGTGGGTCACTGAAGAGACAGATTTCTTGAAAAAAAGGCGTTTGTAGTTCATAGGAACAGCAATGAAGAGGTGTGCTTGTGAGCCTCATGCAAAGGCTGTGTGTGCTGCAGATGGCCTGTGGTCGTTCTTTGAGAAGCTGGTTGTTCCATAGCAGAAAAATACAACGATGCCAAATGAGGGTGAATCTTGGGAAGGAGTGCTACAGATTCAGGCACTGCAAAAACCTGCCGAACAGCCAGATGTTCACTGGAAAGTCTTCCAGGGACTGCAGAGGCCTCTGCACCAGGCCAAAGGTGGACTGAGAGGAAGGCATAAGCACTTCATCTCTACATATCCCACCATCAAAGATTCAGCTCCATCCTAACTACACTCTCCTGCTCCTTTTCCCTTCCAGGCTTATGCTGCCATGTGTCCTCATGACAGCAGGTTCGGTTTAGCTTACGCAGCTGAGAAGCCTTGAGCTGATCTCTCAGAAATGAATCACTTCTCAGTGAGAACAAGAGAGGTTTCACATCCTTGCCATTCTCTCCAGGCTGCCTCTGTCCTTCAAAATCTGCTGTTTTCTTAAATGCCGGCAGATTGTTCAGACAGTGGGAACCCTGGGCTATTCTACCCCAATGATCCATTTAATTATGGGGAAAAATAGAGCAGCACTTTCACCTCGGTGAAAACTCAGACCTGTTACTTGCTAACGTTCCTAAGGTGTAAAACACAATCATTATGAAGTCATGTCAAGGCTCTAAAAGTTAGTAGTTTGGTTTAAAAAATTATACATTTTGGAAGAACAAAGCAGCTGCTGAACTCTTTCTGCTTGACTTGTGGTTTTGTGAGCTTTTAACTAATTTTCATCATGCTTGTATGACGGTATTCTGTAAATACAGGTAGCTATCTTTCCTTCCAAAATAGATAGATAGTTACCCTGTTTTAATCAAAATATAACCAAGACTTACATAACCACTTGATTCCTGTTGTTATGCTTTATGAATAGTAAATTAAAAGAAATTATGAAAGCTGATACTTAAGTGTAACAACAGCAAAACTCACAAAACCAGCTTTCAGTTTTGTTTTTGTTACTGCAACATTTCAGGTGAGTGCACAAGATTTTTGTCTTTGGGCTCACAGGCCATCTCATCAAAATATCTGAACTTGCCTCTGAAGTCTGCGTTCCACTAAAGCCAGTGGAAATCTTGTCCCATTGTAACATGTTTTCCTAATTAAGCTAGAATTAAGCCAATATAACTGTATAAAGTTATGGAGGATCATTTATTTACAGTGGTCGTAGGTAGTCAAAGAGCAGAAATTATAGAAATGCCGTACTTACCAGTTTTACTTGTTTTTTCAGAAGAAAATTTCTGATATTCTGGAAAAATCCACTCCAAAACCTGGTGTCCCTGCAGATCTACAAAATCTGCTTAGTCAACATTTTGGTGAAAACCGTTCAGTGATTGAAATAGAGGAATTAAAGCTGTCAGGTAACTTATCTTATATTTAGTAGATAAATAATGAAGGGTTTATGATACTCTTGTGTTCTTTTTCTGCAGAAGAAAGAGGATTTTTAGGACAGGTCGTGAGTTGTACTTTTTTATGGAAATATTTTCTTATACTATATATTGATTTACTGTTTAAGTAGAGATGCTAGGTTTTTTTTGAACAAATCTGTGGTTTCTTGGAGTTACAGAAATTAAAAGAAACATTATTTAAATGTGTCTTTCTATTGTAAAGTCTTGATTTCAGGAGCTCACTTTCCTTAATAGAAATTATATGATTCCTAATAATAGCTTCCAAGATTCTGACAGAGAAAGTGAAAATGTATTTTGTTTCTGGGATTATCTGAGTTGATCCAGATGCATAATAGGAGGATTGACAGGAATAGACAAAGAAATAATAAGCCGTCATTCTGATGTGGTTATGAGATGTTGAACGCAATGGTTTTTCAGGGAGTGGCATGAATTGAGATCGTAGTTTTGGTCCAAGTGCAAGGTGACCAAGTTTTAACCCTAACAGGGACCCTTTTGGTTTCCTGTGTTCTGTCTCCAGTTAAAAGCCAGTGATAGAAAAGGCAAAGCAGGACAGAGTCGGGTTAGCTTCTGTCAGTTGGAGATTGCATTAGAGATGAAGGCAACATTGAACTTTTATGCCTCCTACTCTGCAGAGGCACTGACGTTTTATAGGCACTGTCCATTATTTGTTGGCAGTGGCCTGGTGACTAACCTGCGTGCACCTTTGATACTTCTTGAACTCTTAGTGACCTGTGCCCAATATAGGAGCCTTTTAACCCAGCAGTGGTTTCTCTCTTTTAATGTTTAAGCTTGTCTTTCTAAATAAATATGCTTCTCCTTAACATCCATGATTCTGGGTTGACCCTTCTTTATTTCTATAGGACAGGTTCAGCTTTCTTGTTGAATCGAGAAAACCTGGAGAAGTCCCATATAGATTGCTTTGAAAAGCTTGTGTTAAATATTTTTAGACCTTTAGAGTTTTTAGCAAATAATAAATTGCTTTGGATTCATTATTATTAAAAGAAGTGACCCATTTCCCTCTGGATTAGCTCTTGGGTTGGATGGAGATATTATTTCTTTCTGTCTGTGCTGGGAGTTGGAGTGCCAAGGAGTTTATGAACTTCTACAGCTGTCAAGTCATTCACGTCAAAGCACTGAGCAAATAACAAGCAACTACTTGGAGTTGTGTGTTCTTGTTAACTGACACAGTGCAGAAGGCCAGGTTTGTAGTCAGCATGGTCTCTTGCTGCAGTCTGGAGCTATATGGTTTTCCCCCTTTCTAAAACTTTCATTTAAAGTTGTTGTTAATACTCCAGTGTTTCTGGAGTGTTGGTGTAAAGTCAGTGACTGAAGCTCTTATCCTTTAAACACCATCTTTTGAATTGTTCAGTCATTAATGAGACTTCATATAGTCAGAAAAGCAAAACAACAGCAAAGACATTTTGCCACTGGGAGGAAAGGAACATGGTGAGTGTGAAGAGCTCTCCTATTACCACCAAATGGTTATGGAAGGGCAGCCCCTGCCCTTCCCCACTAGTGTTAAGTGCATCTTTCAAATATTATTTTAAAATCAAGTCAGCTGCTGATCCTTCAGTTGTATACATTCATTACCTTTGGAGCCCAGGTCGCAGTAAATGTCAATCTCTGGATTTAATAACAGGAATTGGTGCAAAATGAAAGCTGTTAGCAAGACAACACCCATTTAATGATACAGTGATGGAGAGTGGCTGTGCTCAAGAAACTACATAGGCAAGACTTCAGCCAGACATCAGCTGCAAAACAAGTTGGTCACACTGTCTGTTCCAATGGAAATGATGGATTGACGCTGCCAGCACATGCACAGTACACCATCCATGTTGTGATGGTTTAGCCGAAACCAGGACACATGTGAGCATGAATAATACCTATAGGGAAATGTCCTTAGTTTAACTAAAAATATCAGCAAACATCTCATTCCATAGACAGGCACCCTGATTTGCTGTGCTTCATGCAGAATGACGACATATTTGGGTCCCTGAAGACAGAGTTGTTAATGCTCAGCGGGAGCGTATTGTTCCATCAGGCAAAATATCCTTAACAACAATGGCAAGTTTTCAGGCTGTCTAATTTTAATAATCATTTTAAGAACTTAGACTTTCTATATAGACACTGGAGAAAGGAAAGACCTTCCAGAGAACTTGTTAGGACCTTGTCTTTCTTCATGGCCTCTCTATGAAGCTTAAAGTTAAATGGCATCTCTGCCACAGAGTGCTTTTAAGACTTTTAAGTGACCATTATTGGTAAATTCTTGCATTTACACAGTGTGAATTGTTTGGGTGATCTACAAATATATTCCATCATAGGTAGATTGGAGGAACAGTCTAGCACATTGACTGTAAGGCTTTTGACTAAGACCATTGATTGATTGTGGCAAAGACATATGAAAACTTTTTTTTTAAGTATGTGATCACACTTGTGCAGCCCTGTATTCAGGATTTTTCATGGTGGGAGAAAAGAAAGGAGTTGCAATTAAGTTGAGAGATGTTACCTTCATTGGTTTATGCGATATAAAACTTCATGTACATGAGGTGTATGTTAATCTTTGTTTCACAAATGGTAATTTATTGATGATGGATTTTAACACAGTTGTTATTTTATCAATACAACTAGTGGTTATGCTGCAA
The DNA here is from genome assembly GCF_036417535.1 of Chlamydotis macqueenii. NCBI lineage: Eukaryota > Metazoa > Chordata > Aves > Otidiformes > Otididae > Chlamydotis > Chlamydotis macqueenii. The sequence goes on along the minus strand of NC_141556.1, from coordinate 93,811,826 downwards.
ACATACATGTTTTTTTTCCTGTTAAAAATACATCAATAAAAACACTTCTTCCTTTTACGTTTTCAGATTCCTGTTTTTTGCCAGCCAATGATCTCACCCACAGTTTTTCTTCATACCTGAAGGAAAGTAAGTCCAAGTGTTGGATGAGATGAAAGCTGGATGAAAACCATTGTTAATGCAATATTATTGCAGTTTTTATCTGTTCCTCCAAATATTTTTAATTATGAGATATTAATAACTTTAAGGGTTTTTCTTTTTTTTCATGACAGGTCTCATTTTTATGACTCTTTTTTACTCATCACTTTTTTGTATCAAAATGTTTTAGGATTTCTTTTAATTGCTAGGGATTATTTGTCGGTAATTTATTGTGGCGTCATAAGTAGATTGTATGTGTTATCTTACAGTAAAAATCCTGCAACTATCTGCTGACATGAACCAAGACAATTTTTATTCTCATATATGTTTATGTAGAACTTCTGATCTGGTAAATGTATCTTTTCTATTTATTGACTCTGGTACAAATTACAGTTTGTGGCAAATAGAATCATAGAATGGTTCGGGTTGGAAGGGACCTTCAAAGGTCATCTAGTCCAACCCTCCTGCAAGGAGCAGGGACATCTTCAACCAGATCAGGTTGCTCAGAGTCTCATCCAACTAAGACAATGGGCTTGTCACCTTACAAATTGTTGGGTTTTAATGCTTATCTAAGTTGTTCAGTTATGCAGTATTTCTGTATTTTGTTTATTTTGAGCATTTTATTTTCCAATTTCTCAGCCATGACTAAATGTAAAAGTTTTGCCAGAGATCCAGGAGTCAGCATGTGTGTTCTTGCTGCTGGCTACCATTCATCATGTACTCTTGTAATTTAAAATTATGGCATGTAGTACTTTCTCTGTGTGTGTACATGAGCTTTTTCATTGCAGTCTGTCCTAAGTGGGCAAAACTCCGTAAAAACCACAAGGAGAAGAAGTCGGTGGTGATGCTAGTTATCTGCAGTTCTGCCCTTCGTTCCTTGGAACTCATCAAGTATGTCGATAGCAAATGTTATGTTGAGGTTGGCAGTCAGTCAGAGGTTTTGTCTTGGAACCACAGACATAAAGGCAAAACTGGGACACTGTCCTCTGCTAGCCAACAAATTCACTGACTCAAACTGATGCAATATCCCTTGCTTCTTTAAACTGTGAGAATGTGGTGTTTGGTTTTAGACTGAAGTAACATATAGTACTTCAGTTGCATGGAAGTGCTATTTTTGTTAAAAACCAAAAAAAAAAAAAGTGTAACCAATTTTGGGGAAACATGCAACGTGTTCTACTTGGGAACAGAGGAAACCCATAAAGCATCATGATCTACATCTAGAAATCATGACTTTGCACCCAAGGCAATGAGGACATGGCATTCCAGGGCCTCCAGTGCCAACGTGTGCATCTGGCCTGAGTGCCTCCAGGTCTGTGTTCCCAGCTGGCTCAGGCTGGCAAAACTGCTGTGCAGAGAGGATGATTTTCAGTGTTCCCTGTCTTTTTTTTTTCCCTTCTCTATCCTCCTCCTTCTCCTTCCAGAAGTCTTGATTACTTTGATGGATTAATGTATACCTCACAAATTTCATGGTTGTCTTTTATGTCTTGACCGCTTTTCCTGTGATTTTATGTCAGTACAACATGAGATGGAGAGTTGGGAAGTTTGACTCCATGCCACAGATAGAAGCATAAATATGGCACATGTGCCAGTAGTGCTTAGCCCCTGCATGCAGATATTAACATCTGAGACTTAGGTGGTTTATATGTATACTTGTATATAAAACTTTAGCTTTGCATAAGAGAAAATTGAAAATCTAGTGCACTGCAAAAACAAAAAAAAAAAAACAAAAAAAAAAAACATGCAGAGAAAGCTGTCTTAAATGACATTCAGCAAATACTGAATATGTTGTCTCCTGCTTGATTAGTACAGAACAGAGTTAGAACTGTGGGCCAAAATAAAGTGTCAGAAGAACAAGTCAGATTTTCTGACTAATGAGTTTTGATTAACTGGAATTTGGGCAATTTCTGCAGTAACATCTGTGGCAGCCTAGGTTTTCCCAACAGCCACGCTGCAGGAAGACTCTGCAGAATGTAGATTGGTACATACACAGATCTTTCCTTTTCTGCACACACGTGCATGTTCATTCATGCCTGTATCTCAGTAACTGAGGTTTGGTTTTTTTTAATTAGAATTTGGTCATTAGTCAGTTTTGAACTAAGTTAGCTGTGAAAGCACAGGCCATAATTATTAAATATTATCAGAAAAGCTATCTAAACAATATTGCCCCCTACCGATATCTCCTATTGTGCTTGTCCAGTTGACGATCACTGTTGGTCAAGTAGTGAACAAGAATGTACATAGTGTTCAAAGTACAGGCAGGGGTCACTGGGGGACTGTGTGTCTCAGGCATATTGAGAAATGCCAGCTAGTTTTGCTTTCCTCCTGTGTGGTCTTAATCCCAGCCCTGATGCTTGCATTTCCTTTTTCAATTTTTTTTATTGCTAGGTCAATGACAGCATTTAAAGGAGACTGCAGAGTTCTCAAGTTGTTTGCAAAGCATATAAAGGTAAGAGAGCTGCAAGGGAATTTTGACAGAACAACTAACTAATGTTGTACCATTTTCTTTTTAAAGCATTTAGCAGTAATACCTTTCATGTAGTGTTCATATAATGTTCCTTCCTTTATGTAATGCCTCCTTTGGTAACGCATTGTTGCAGTCTGAGGAAGCTAGCCAAAGCTATCTCCAGTAGCTCTGGTGCAATCCTATGCAGAATGTATATGCTTATGCATATGCAATGTTTTAAAGATGTTCCCCATTCCTGTGAGGTGCTCATTCAAATGCCTTTTGCCTGTTTAAACAGAAAGTTCACACACATAAATTTGTAGAAGCAAACTGTACCAGCTCCTATATTTGCGTTCTGCCAGTTGGATGCCTGGATACCCAATATCCGTATCTGCTGGAGAGCACAAATAATGGGGATGTTGGAAATAATGAGTGGATATTTGGCCTTTGATATAAATACTGTCAAACATGCAAATGCCCCCTTTTTTATTTCACCTTCTTCCAGTGCCTTCCTCTTGTAGGAGTTTAGAGCTAATTCAACTTCGTCAGTTTTCCAGATATTTCCAGAGAATTTGTTTAAATGCTGAAGGAAGCATACTGTTCTCACCTCCAAAAATAGTTGGTGCAATAGCAGATTTTCAGAGTCGAAAATGAACGAACTTCTAGAGAAAGTGTGATGCCCAGCTGGCTGTTACATTTCTTAAACTTTCTCCCAGATATATCAGTTTGACAGTTTGAAAGATGAATAGCATTTGTTACCTGATGGTATTCTAGAAAGATGTATTATGAGATCTTGAATTTATTTCCAGCTCTTTGAGAAGAAATCTTAAAACAATTGTGGTTTTACTGTGGTTTGTCCTTCTCTCTTCAAATTAGATAAAAGAACAGATGAATATGTTGGAGAAAGGCGTGTTCCACATCGGGGTTGGAACTCCTGGGAGAGTAAAAGCACTAGTGGAGCAAGGTGGGAGAACAAGGAGGATTTTCTCCAGAAGTATCTTATACTTGATCTCATGAGAAGTGAGACTTCAGTTGGTTTTGAAGTGCTTAGATTGACATGAATCTGTGGATTTAGGTACTAAACTGTACAGTTCTGTTTCTACACTTCTACTATGTCAATCAAAATGAGGTCAAGATTCTAGTAGTTGATTTTATGATCATTTTAAGCTGGCATAAATCAGCATTACCAGAGAAAGGCAGAGTAATACTTATCCCCACCCCCAGTCAGTGCCCACTTGTTCCCCCTTCCTGCTTCTTGTGCTAGCCCAAGAGTCTGTCTGGCAACTCGTTGAACTGATCCCAGTTAGGTCTGATCACAATTAAAATAAAACCAGTGTGCACACAAAATCAGGTAATGAGCAGGCAGAGATGGGGGGCTTCCTCTTTTGGCAGGAATACAGATTTATGCTGACTTGAAAGTGATTGCAAAACCATGGTGTAAGACACAAAGTTCCAGGAAACTAAACACTGCAAGTAAATCAAAAGGAAATAATGGCAGAAGTCGTGGTATCATGTGTTACTCTGAGCTCAGTGTAAACTTTTGTGAGCAGTGGACAAAAGATTTGCTTGCTGATTTGATTTTATTTCTGATTTGCCTGTAATGAAATTAATTATTCTGTATACATCTTCTTTTCTCTCCCCAAATTTTGGGTCGTTTTACTTACTCAGTAAGACATTATGTACACAAAGAAAAACAAACAGTAAAATGAGAAGATGATAAGGTGATTCTTTCCATTCCTTTTTCTAAACGTTGCCTTGCTCTGACTGTGGTTTCTTGGTCAGCCACTGGCTGTGGATTGGGACCCTACCATTCCTTCCAAAAAGGCACAGGAGCAGCATAATTTTGTTGCTTCTTGTGCCCTCCACCAACGTTAAATTGTTACTGCTCAGCACTTCAGCACATTGCCATGTTAGGTGGAGGCAGCTTATGGCAGGGACAAGGTGTATCATCTTATCCTAAGGTCTAGTCCTATTTTGACACCTTAGTGTTGCAGTGCCAGGTCACTAGTGAATAGAGAGGAGTCCAAACTGGTTCGAAAAACTGTGGGCATCATGTAAGACCAGGGAAAAATAAGGGAACAGCTGGAGGGCCAGTTCAGAAAATACCTTTTTTTTCTTTCACCACCATTTATTTAGAGGTTAAAGGAATTCTTCAGCAGCACCACTGACCTGACTCACATTCACATAGCACCCAGTCCTGTAAATTGCTAAACATTGTCAGTTCCCATTAACAGGAGTTTTCAGGCCAGCGTCCTTGTAACTTACCAGCTCCTCATCAGCTGTGGAAATTCAGCTCCTGTGGTTTCATCAAGAGGAAGCTTGAGGAATTATATTCTGTCAGGATGATAGCTCTTGACAAGCCTGGCAACAGTAGTTGTTCTGCTTTTGTGTTTGTCTTCCAAAAAGGCATGAGATTATGTGGTTAAGGGAGTTTGCAGTGTCAGTGCATTAGTTTTACAACCAGCAAATGTAGTACTTAAGTGATCAAAGATTAGTTTCCTTGGAAACAGACAGCAAAAGATGTAAAAGCAAAAAAAAATTTTGATAAGCACGTCATATTATCTTGGTAGTAAAATTTATGTTGCCTTTTTAGATGGTCTGTGCTTGAACTCCACAAAATATATGATTCTGGATTGGAACTGGAGAGATCAGAAGCTAAGGAGAATGATGGATATCCCTGAGGTATTGTATAAGCACCTGTGTATATTATGTTCTGTGTATTCATTACTTTGGATTCCTGTGCCCAGATCTTGGTCAGTAGCGTTTTCTTTCTGTAAAGCTGACTTCAGTGGTTTAGAAACACAAAGAAGTCAACATTTGACTAGTAAGTCTGTACTCTCAGGTCTCGAAATTATCTTATGAAGATTTTTTTCCTTTTTTATTGCAAGTCGCGGCTGTGACTTTTACGGCTGTGCTATGAATTTTTCCTGTTTATGCGAGATGGTTTTTCTGCCTGTCCTGGGAGGTTCTCTCAGTAAGATGACTTTGTGCAAAAGTTTCCTCAAAAACTAAATAAAATTTTGGAGAAGCATTTATTTGTCTCCATCTGAGAGCAAGGTAACTTCTTGTGAGTAAATCTACAGATTGCTCTTTTTTTTTTTTTTCTTTTTTTCTTTTTTTCTTTCTTTTTTTTTTGGCAAGAGGTAGGGTGCAAGCTATGCAGAGCCATCTGTCATTTGTATACTCCTTTTAAGATCATTCCTCATTCTTTTCAGTTCTGTAACCCAACTTTCATATTTATTGCTGTGACAAGACATGTTTACCACATGCTGTGGGGCATCAGCTGGTATTTACATGGCAGAAAGAGGCAAATTCCTCCACCAGTTGTTGTTAGAAAGCTCCCAGTTTCCTGCACAGTGTTTAGAGCAGGTCAATACACAGAATCTCCAGGGAAAAGGGACTTTTTTGCATATAGACATTAAGCTGTTTCACAAGTAAAATGAATTAGCAGTCATTAATCCTTCTCTGTATTTGTCTATGTATTTGAATGTGCTGCATTTTACAGTCCCACATAGAGAAAGATACACTTTTCCAATAGTTTTGGGTAAAGCACCCCATAAAAAAATACATTGCAGAAATGAAGTAACAAAGAAACCAGCTCTGCTTTTTGAGGCAAGGAGGCTCCCTCTTGTGGTAAATACATAAGGCTTTTCTGTATAGTGCTTGCACTTACCTGTAATTTTGTTTAAAGAATGGAGAACATTAATTCACAGCTATATTAGCACAAGATCTTAGTACAAAAGGTGCTGGTTGCAGTGGGATGGATTTTTTGAGTCAGCTGAAGTAAATATACGTACAGTAAACTATAGGTTATCCACTTCAAAAAAAAACCTGAAAATTATGTGGCTAGTATTTGATTTTGGGCTATTGCAAACCTGAACTACCCCTTTCAGCTCCCTGTAGGTAGTATCATATCATTTCTACCTGTCTGTCTGGGAATATAGGCAAAAAGTTGTGAGTCCAGCTGTATTTTATTAAGGGAAAATCTTAAGGCTATCTTAACATCAAAATGTTAAGGTTTAGTTCGAGTTAAAACCAAGTAAGTGTGTTACACCTTCATATGTACTGTTAGCATAACGAATAGATACTTATGTGTGATTACAGAATAGTGAATATGCGATTACAGAAAAGTCTTCTAACGTGCCCTTGACTCGGGCAACACAACATACAGAAAGGTTTTTGACATCTTGAGCTATGTAAGTGGAGCATCTTGCAGCTATTTGTCCTGTTGCAGACATCAGGCAGATTCCTGAACGTTATAAGAATGTCAGTAATAAAAGATACTCAAATAATGTTTTTGAAATAAGGCATCTTAGCAGAGTAGAAATCAATAGGATTTTCTGGCAACTTGCAGGCTTGCAATGTGGAATACAGTCTTAATGAGCAGAGGCTTTTAGTCCTCTGCTTGTATAAAAATTGTGAAATATATCCCAAGATTAAGAATAAGTTTGCTCAAAGAAGAGAGGAATTATTAAAAAATTATAATAGTTTTAATTTACTTTTTATCCATTCATGGAAAATCTGTAGCTTCATTTTAAAGGTGTAAACTACTTGATGTTTTTGTACTCAGCTCATATTCAGTGGAGAATTACGTACACAGTGGTATATTCTGATAAATATATAAATTTAAAAACACATGAATCCTCCCATATGGCAGTCCTGTATCCCGTCACGTCCACATAATGGATGGCACCCTGATCCAATGCTCTTTCAGATGCCTCAACATCTCATTAGTTAATGCTGCTGGGTTTTTTTTCTGTTTCTGTGTCTCACTCCATGCATCCCAAACAGTGGAGGGAAGGAAATAAAAAGGAAGCTTACAAGGAAACCAGTGGTGGGGTAAATGAGTTTATCAGACTCTGGCTTGCTGTGCTTCATTTATACTGATGCATTAAGGTTTAAATAAAAATTGATGTTATACTTTGTGATCTGGCCAAAGGACAGGCTTCCCACTTTGAAATCTTTGTGTATAGAGGCTGATGGCAATACGGAGCTGTATTAACTCCTCAAATTACTTTTTTGTAGGGTTCAGGTAGAGTTTTTTCAATAAAAATAGTATTGTATGGTCTGCAAAGAATACAAACATTGAGCCTTCAGTAAGTTTGAAAATACAGAAAGTTTAAGTTTCAGGTTTTATGAAAGTAGAAAGGTTTGCAAGAAATGGACTTGCGATAGAAAGAGAACTATTTTCACCTTCATGTAGCATATCCAACATGGAACAGAGACTGGTCAGACTTTCTAACATTATTTATTCCTGTGATGGAATAAATCCACACAAGTGGAGGCACAGAAGGATATTATCCTGAGAGAAAACTCGTGAATAAGTTATTTGTAAGTGGGAAGAGCTAGCTATAAGGAAACTCTGGACTCACCATGATGACAGAGAATCTTGTGTTCTTCCTGAAGTATAGAGTCAATATTTACTCTCAAGTGCATTTGTCTTTTATCTTTAGATAAGCAATAAACTCCAGCCATATCCGTGTTGTAAACCAAAGTACTTTGCATGCAGCACAGGTAGACTCGACCTTTATGCTCGCTTTCGGGTGTCTCAGACACAGACAACATCGTGGCTGTTGCAGTGCCGTACTGCCCTTGGACTGCTTTATGCTCGTTGATACTCTGGAAAGTCCTGGAAGGATTTTGCAGCCGAGGGTGGATCTCATGCTGTGGCATGCTTCATCAGTTCCATACTGATGACAACTTAGCTCTAGCTGCGTTAGATGGGACTGCACAAGCTGTAGTTGTACTTCAGGATTGCAGAGCAAATGTTAGATATTTTACAAAGTGGAAATGTTGTAGAGCTCAGGACCTTGTGTGGGACCTGAGGACCTCAGGACCTTCTTTAATTTCTAGTCCTATAGCGAGATGCCTGAGTAAATAAATAATGGTATTTGGCCAAAGCGTTGACAGTAATTTTTGATGTTTTCTTTGATTTTTGTTTTCTTCAGATAAAGAAGGAAACAATTGACCTACTGGAGATGTGTATTATAAAGCTATGCAGAGAAGGATCTGTGAAGCTGGGACTCTTTTAATAGTTTTACCAACAAGGAAGCCGTTTGCAGCTGCATTTCACTATTCTCCTGTATGCAATTGGCAAGTGATTCATGGATGATGGAATTAAGAATTTTCACTCTTCAGAGGTCTGTCAATACAGAAAGAATGCACATTGGAACTTTTTCTGAGTTTCCTTTTAATAATAAAACAGAACTTTTGTTTGTAGTTTTAGTATGACTTTTATTGCAAGAGCAGTGTGATATTGAAATTAGAGGTACATTGCGTTCACCAGCTCGTTCACTACTATGTCACTTTTAGGATGTTAAAGATGAGCAAACCTGGGTGTGAAAGTCTGTACAATTCAGTTCTCTCTTATCTCCCTCTGCTGTCCCAAAAGGAGACCTTTACTTCTCTCATGAGAATCTAGTTCTTGCCTTAGAGGATCTTTGAAAATGTTGTATGAATTTCAGTAATTTGTCAAAAGGGTATTTTTCACCCCAAAATGCTAATTTTTTTGCTATTACATTATAAATTATCTGTATTTTGAGACTTTATTTTGATTAAACTATTGAATCGTGCAAAAATATTCTTCTGTTTGTCCATTTAAAATAAAAGGCAATGATCTCTGGGTGATTCTTCTGTCATTGCGGATAGTAGGAAATTGATGCATATTTTTCAGGGGACAAGATGGAATAGAGGTGAGCAAATCATCAGCATCTTGGAAAGCCATTGGTCCAAATCCTATATTTTGAGAATGAGTTGCCCTTTTGTGATAAAGAGCACATAACCTTTTTACAACTTTAAATTTCATCTGAATCAATAACAATGAATGCAGTAGGTTAAGAAAATTGATTTGGTCTTCCAAAGCAATGTTTTCTCTCCAGTGCTGTCTCAGCACCTGCAGTCCTCTCCAGTGGCATCCAGTGCAATTGGAGTAAAGCTCCTTCCATTGTATGCCATGCCTGTTAGCCGGGCAGCTATGGAAGTGAAGGGAGAAGAAATAATGCATCTGAGATTACACAGAAATTCCAGTATACCAGGCAGTATCGCTGCAAATGAGTAAAGACATAACAAATCCTACTGAATTGTGGGTCAGGAAAAAGCATATATTTAAGCTTTCCCAGGAGGCGTGAGCTGGACACCCTGACCAAAGTACACAACCATTTGATTGGTACAAGCTGATCTTGGGAATCCAGGCACAAATGTAGAAAATGAGGAAGAGAGAGATCTAGTTAATAAGTAATTCCTGGCCATAATGTATGCTTGAACAAACAATACAGTCTCCCAACAGTAAGGACAATATCTAAGCTTAAACACTCTCCAGCACAAAAATATATATTATTCCTTCCACTCAACAAAAAGAAAATGAAAAACAGGACAAGTTTTCTTCCGCAAGGAGGAGAGGCGCATCCTTCCAGATGTCCGGATAACAGTGCATTCAAACAACAGAAGCTACCAGCCTGGAAGCCCCAGATGACCATTGCGACTGTGCTCTCCAGCTTCTTTCTCACAGGAGCGTTCTGCCTTTCTGTGGGAGTCTGCCTCGTACTGTCAGCAAACAGTGTCAGAGAAATCCAGGTTTGTTTGAAGGTGACGTTCTTAGATATTCTATTAAGAGGGAACTGAGCTCTGTTTGGAGGGAAAAGGCTTTGAATTTTTGCTTCTGGATAAAGATTATAGTAGTGGCTTCATGCCTTGGACACGTGACCAGCAGTCAGTATTCCTGTGAAAATCCTCAGAGTTAGCTGGTCACTGATAAAAATTGAGCACTGGGTGGTAACATCTGAAATATGGGTGGTAATTACTACTGCTGGCTGGTAATATCTGAAATGTTGTCATTATTTCTTGAGTTTTTGAAGTGGAATAAACTAATCCCTTTGATAGTGTTTGGTACTAGAAGAACATACATTTTTGCTGGGCCAAAAGCTTAAAATGCAGGGTGCCCTGATGTTTAAATGCCTCCTGGGGGCAAGATTGGTTAGACCTGTGGTGATGTTAATAAACTCCTGGTTGGAGCCAATGCTCAGCACTACATCCAGGCTGCTCAGGAGTGATGGGCTGTCATGCATGTGGGGATTTGTCAAGCATTACAGCCAGAGCAAGCTGCAGAAGTGTTCTTCACTCAGCACTCCTTTGCTAAGGAGCAGATGTGGAGGTTCTGCAACAGTCATCAAAAGGCTCTAAAACAGCTTTAAACGAGGGGTAAAATTTGTGAATGTTCATTGAGGCCAAGTCTTGATTCTCTGTCGATTTTTAACAATGTTTTTGGCAGTCTAGAGTCGCTTAGAAGAGAACTGCTCTGAGAAGTCTTGGAGTTAAAACACTACACTTCTTGTGTGTGCATGTCCTTTATTACAGTATCTCTGCTTGTTCACTTCTCTGACAGATTGATTATTCAGATAAATGTTCAGATTGTTCAAAGCTCCGTGAAAATTCCTCTAATTGGAATAAGGAATGCCACTGTTCTGTTAATTTCACACTAAAGGAAAATATATTGGTAAGTGGACGCAAGAAACCAACTCAAGTTCTTAGAACTTCCTGTTACTTCTATTCCTGTATGATAAAAGACACGAATTCTGCTCTGTAGAGCTCCGAACTAAATTTTCTTCATACTATTAAAAAACATGAAATACTCGAAATTTTACATTTTTGGCTTTGCAATTAATTTTGGTACATGTTAAAAATAATCCCAGATCAGGCTACCTCCATCCGTGGTTGGGACGTGTCCACGGAGAAGATGAGGATGAAGAAAATTGTATTGGGCTGTGGAAGTGACTTTTCCTTGTCTGTCTATCTTTGAGTCAGTAGCAAACCCTTGCTCTTGGCTGGGGTTAGTTGTTACTGCACTGCTAAGAATCTCAAATGAGAAGGAAATCTCCAGCTCTGACCATTTGTCATAAGTAAACCCCTGTAGTCTTTTTTACAAGGGTTATCCCCGAAGTCCTTAAAATAATTCAAGTCTAGCAATGTCATTCTGCAGTTTTATTTGGGAAAAATATCCTTCATTTCCTGTCGTAAACTACTGGATCATGTTGCTGAGACTGTTAAAATGCTTCATGTTCCGCCAAAGAGATCTTATGCTTAGTACTGTATAAATGGTCCCTTAAAATTACAGTGCAATTTAAATTATAAAGTCACTTTAGAATATTCAGTATTGAAGAGGCTGTTACATAATACTCTCTAATTCTTCAGATTGCAGTGATGTTTGAGATGAGAAGTTTATTTAACTTCTGAGTAATGTTATTTTGTAGTTTAATAATCCTCTTTCTTGCTTGTATTTGCAAGCCTAGCTTGCTTGTATTGCCTGCCTAACATTCTCTTTTAATTACAGGATGAAACTTTCCAAGGAGTTCAAATAATTGATGAGGCAGCCTTACTAAAAAAAAAAAAAAAAAAAAAAATTGAAGGAATTAAGAGCTAATGGGTACTTCTTGAAGTTTTTTGTCCATCTGCTTTTAAGGATAATGAGTGTCTGTCTCCATGAAATTATTCATAGTAATTGCAGGTTCACGGCCATCTATGCCATATTGGGTAAAATAATAATCAGGCATTTTTATTTTAGGTTTCTTTTGGTGATTTAATGTATGTTTAATTTTGTGCCAAAATGCTAAATCTTTCGGTTGGGGTAAAGTCTAGATTCTAGCCAGTGTCCACTGAAGTAATTGCTTAGAGTGTAGTTACCAACACTTAAATATTAATTGATTACTCTCTTCCCCTCTCTTTTTTAGCAAATAATGGGATTTCTCTTTGTCTACATGAACTCATCTTATTAAAGGGATTTATCCTTGAATTCTAGGGTGATGTTTTTATGTACTATGGCCTGCAAAACTTCTATCAAAACCACCGTCGATATGTGATATCAAGGAGTGATGCACAGCTATTGGGACGAAATGTAAATGTAAGTTTTCTAATTTACATTATGAGATCATCAGTATTTCCATCAGGTCCATCTTGGACCATATGGAGAGCTAACTAGGCGTAACTGTAACTGTGTTAAAATGGATCTAGGGAATAATAAGAAGGTACAGATTTTCAACATTTGGTCTCTGCTTTTATGATTGTTAGGGCCATTATGTCTAATAAGTTAATAAGAGAGGAAGATTGAGGGGATAAATAAAATATGTCAGTCCAGTGCTGCAATTCTCAAACCTGTACCTTGTAGGGATGCTGATTAAAAATACGTTGTCTTTTTAAAATAAATTTAGAGAAAGCTTTTCCTTCTAGTGTTTTCAGTCGTCTTAGCCAGAAATGTTTTAAGCTGTGCTTTTATTACAGGGTTAGGGAATTAAGTTATTCTAAGTCTTTCACTTTGCCATCTGGCTTTGGAAGCAGACAAGGAGCAGGAAAAGGTTTATGGTGAAACAGATGACCACGTAGCATTCTGAAGTATGCGACTTAGAGGTCTAAACAGGAGGTTAGACAGCATCACTTGCAGCAGAAAGGAAACTGGTGAATGCAATCACTGAATTGAGGTCTTTTTTACTTACAAGTCTAAAACATATTTTCTTTAGCTTAGAAGTAGTATTTCTTAATACACACACAGTCCACACACTATCCTCTCAGTACATATGATGATTATGCCATAATAATCTGTTGGTTTTATAAAATGCTTCTTGTAACTCTCAAGACATGTTCCCCATACATCTGCCTCTCCAGCTCTCCAGTCAGCTGGTTTGTTTGCATCCAGGTGCAACTCCTTTTGGCTTTTATGCCAGTCAGATACAGAGCTTGTTAGAGTTGTTTGAAAATGTTTCTTTTCTATTCTTAAACCTGAAGATTTACAGTTTCTTATCAACTAGGATAGGAGAGATGTGATAAATTTGAGATGGGCTTTTGTTCTTTGTGCTGTGTCTTGTACTTCAAGACTTCTCCACACAGAACTAGCATGGCTAACTGCCTCTGCAGTTCTCCACCTGAAGCAGTCCAGGTCAAAATTTAAAAGGAGGAAAAATAAGATGTTCTAGGGTAAGCCAAGGCTTCACAGGAACGTTTTAAATTGTAGCTATGTTACAATAGCAGTTACAATAGCAATGAGTTTTTGTAGGTTGGAGTTTCAACTCCACAGTAGAATTTGGTGAAGACCTTAAGTTTACTTACACCTTATGGAAGGTGTTCCTCAACTACAAACCCATTAATTTGGGTATATCTCTAATGTCTAAGTGTGTGTATATCTCTAAGTCTAATGTGACCAAAAGGTACTGGAGACTTAATTATTCAATGGCTTTTCAGAAGAAGGAATGGGAGAAGAACATTAACACCAGCGAACCAAAACAAAATCCCCAGATTCTGTGCCTGATTGTTCTTTGACCTTGAATGTAGATTCAGAAGAGCTACTGTGCGCCCTTCACCACCTACCGAAATGGGACACCCATGGCTCCATGCGGTGCTATTGCCAACAGTGTGTTCAATGGTAAGTAGGTATCTTCCACATCTGCCTTACTAATTTCCACTTGAAACTATTCCGTTACCTCAATCCAGCTGAGTCCTGATACTACAAGGTCTCTGTTTTCCTCCCACAAAAGATTTTGTTTGGTAGTGATAATGTGGTGAATACGGGATTCTGCTTCCTACTATTTAATAACTTGGCCCTCATTTTGAAACTGAGGAAGATTTTTCATTTACTAAGCCCCTTTTCAGTGAGCATGTACACCAGGAGCGAGGAATTCAGTCCTGGTGAAATAAGGAACGATGATAGAACAGATTTAGTGTACTTCCTTGCTAAAAATACATTCTTGTACAGTGACAAGAGCCCAGATTCTGCCTTCCCACAGTGGTGTGCTTAGTAGGAGGTGACATTTTCTTCACATTGGTTTGGACCTTTGCATCTAAGTGGTTGCATTTTGTTCTTTGAATGGTGGAAGCATACATAGTCTTACTCAATTTAATCCCAGGTTTGATCTTGTTTATAATAACCTAGCAAGCATAATCTGCCTGAGTATATTTACGCTGAAACAAGGGACTCTGAATCATGAACACTGGCAGATTGCAGAATGGATTTCTTTGGGAGGAAAGGAGACAAAAAAAAATTCTACAGACTTTTCTGCCCTACCCTATCCTTTTTGTCTGCCTCTGATCTCTTTTTTTTTTTTTTATGTTTTTCACACAGCAGTTTTTGGCAATGCAGAAGCTGTTTTCAAGCAGCTGAGCCACCCATACCAGAGGACTTGTGAAGGGCAGCTGCATTCAGTAACTTCTAGATTTTCATCTACCTGTGCACACCTGCTCCCCTGGAAGTCTGATTTACTGGACTGGGCTCAGACCTAGGCCAGCAGAGCTACCAGTGTGGAGCCCACACTGTTCTGGAGCCCTGGCTGCGGGACAGAATGCTCCTGCAGAGAACTAGGGATAGTAAGATTTTAAAATGCTGAGGGTAAACCTCCCAACATCTGCCTTTACATCAGTCCTTAGTGTGGAGTGATGAAGTGTTCCAGCTGCTGGTGATGTGGGGAAAGGAGGTCATATCTTAATCTCTCCACTGGTAGCTCATTTCTGTCCCTCTGCTGTGAAAGAGAGTGCTTCCCACTCACTTTTGACAGTTTAGCTGGTTGTCTAATTGCTTTCTAATCTTGTTTTGTAAAATGCGGAAGATGGCCACGTCCCTGCCATGGGAAAGGTTTTTAACCCAAGGCAAGAGGTAAGGGAGCAGTCAGACAAGCAGGCAGAGCTCAGAGAATAGCAACTCCTGTTAATAAACCAGTGACAAACAGCTGGGGTCATAGTGGGGCACAGAATGATCACAGACACAGAAGAGTGTGTCTGAGCCTTAAGAAGCTGTATGAAGACAGGTTTTCTACCAGGATTTTTTAAAAAGTATATTTTCATCAATGCTTATGCAGTTGTGTTTTTCATGTTTCCTCAAAAGCAGCCCCTCCCCATCTGTATCATCTAACTACGCCTGCCCATCATCTCATTGGCTGCCTAGGTGTTTACATAGATGTTAATGAGATCTATAATGTTTTTGCCTTATGTTAAACTAATTAAGTAGGAAAATATAATGGATACAAGCAAGTACTTTTTGCCCACCAAAACATGATGGCACAGTTAAGCACAATTTTAGCTGACTGGTTTTTGATTGAAGGAAGTGTTCATGTCCAAGTTGGCAGACAAGGTCTAATTAGCATAATACTAAAGCAAATTTTTTTTCCAAAGGATCACTGATTCCCTTGATTGTGCTTTCACCTCTCCCCTGTTCCCTGAAAACACGTGTTATATATAGCAAAGCAATCCGTTTAGGACAACTGGCAAAGAAATATTAGGGGAAGCTAACTAGGAGAGTAACTTCTGTAACTAGCTAGAGAGCTTCAAAAGTGATTTGCAAATAAGTTAGTCACACAGGAGTGGATGATCATGAGAAACTTGCACATATTTTTAAACAGGGATTCAGCAAGATTATTGATATAAGTATGTTAAGTCTTTAAAACTTCTGAAGTTCTAAGACTCTGGAACCTTAATTCTTCTTGTGGAGTGCACAGTGCTCTGTACATAGTCATGAAACTTTTCCCTGGATTATTTTTGTTTTCTATTCACCTGAAAGATGATTCAATGTGACAGTTTTTGTTAGTCGTGCTGGCAATTCGAATGACTGTCTTTTATTCATACATTTTGCTTCTTGTATTCCCTGCAGATACTATTGATCTTTTTTACAATCTTAACTCGTCTGTTATTCAAGTACCACTGCTGAAGACTGGAAACAGCTGGTGGACAGATAAAAATGTGAAATTCCGCAATCCAAAATCATACAATCTCTCTTCTGCATTTGCAGGTAAGAATGATTCCATTGAAATTCCTTGTTTTTCAATGGCTTCCCTACCTCCCCCAGCTCCATGTGTGCGTCTTCCATTCTGATACAAATTGTCTTTGGGAGAAATACCTCCCAAAGCAGGCTGGAGAAGTAGCTTTAGAGGGTAACTGAGAGCAGAAGAGACATTTAGCCAAAATATCACTTTTTAATTTTTGTCACTGACCACAGAAATTGGGAGAAAGTGGTTTTGGAAGACTGAAGTTAGCCCACATCAGCGTCCTCCTGTGTAGTTTCTTGTAACATTTAACGTGTCCAGAGAAAGCAAGGATACAGTCACTTTATTTTTTCTGAGTGAAAACATCTATGAAGGAGAATTGCATGTCACGTCTTTCCTTCTTCATGCGGATTCTTAGGCAGTTGTGAGACAAGTGAGGCTGCCATCATCGCTTGTTCTTTAAATAGCTGTTTCCTAGAGCCGTTTCCTTGTTACAGTTGGCCTGTATTGAAGTGGGACTAAAAGCTCGCTATTCTGGATCAGGGCAGTGCTGTGCTGGGTGCAATATGCAAGAGTTTAGTTATCTAAGTAGTTTTCCTATGATAGATTCTAAATATCATAGGCTGTGCCACTAGACTGCAAAAATGCACATTTCTGGTTGTACAGGAATAAATTAATGTATGAAAATGAAGGCAAGCTCCTCATTATAGAAAGCATGTTACTTGCTGAAGAGGCAAGAATCCAGAACAAACAGTATTTTCATTTGTGCAAGTCACTTTGTTTTTCCTGTGCTTGAAGTTTCTAACGTGTAGCAATCCCTGGGTACTGCGAAACTCTCTTCATCATGTTTAAGGTGAGTGTAGATGCTGATATATCTATTATAAAATTGTATCTAGCTGA
Organism: Chlamydotis macqueenii; assembly: GCF_036417535.1. Lineage (NCBI taxonomy): Eukaryota > Metazoa > Chordata > Aves > Otidiformes > Otididae > Chlamydotis > Chlamydotis macqueenii. The sequence goes on along the minus strand of NC_141556.1, from coordinate 93,794,618 downwards.
TACAGGTTTTCAATACTGGACAGAGTCCTGTGTCTCTTTCCTGTGTCATATTCTGTGTTGGTTGCGAGTAGGCCCAGAAGTTAGTCACCAACCACTGTTTTTACTGACAGTTTGTCTTTCCTGGTTTCTTTCTTTTTCATCAGGGACAGCAAGACCTCCATACTGGCAGAAACCAGTATATTTGTTGGACGAGGAAAATGAAAGGAACAATGGTTATTTAAATGATGACTTCATTGTCTGGATGCGAGTGTCAGCCTTTGCTACATTCAGAAATCTTTACCGTCGCGTCAAACGGATAAGGTGGTTTTCGGATGGCCTCCCAGCAGGGAATTACACTTTTCGTATTTCCTATAGTATCCTTTCATATTATCCAAGTCTATAAGGTAGTTACAACAAGATGGAAGTGATTTGGATTTGGATAGCAAAACAGCAAAGAAACCGAGCAAAACCCTCCAAACTAAATCACAGTGAAAAGACCTAGTTTTGAGGGCGATGGGACGCTACAAGTGGATTTTCTTTAGCCCAGGAAGATAGAGTTAAGACATGTTACTCAAATGGCAGGATGTGACTTTCGATTTGACTTCTGAGGGGGCTACTTTTGGCTGGAGACAGCACATGGGAGCTTTACACAAAGGGTAAAACTGAAGAGTGGGAACATGAAGAGATGTTTGAAGATGCTGTTTTAGCTGAAATATTTAATAGTGGCCTAACTGGATGTGTAGACGCCCTCACTGGGGTGCACAAAGTGCCAGAGGTATCCCTGCCGTTGCGAGCTGTGCAGGGTGCCTGTGTCAGCAGACCCCTCTGGCTGATCTGGGCTGCATACTGGCAGGAACTTCTGTGCTGGTGAAAATGCACTGTCATGCTGAACAGCGTGAACTTTGCTGACTAAAGCACTTGTTTTATCATCAGGAGGAGTTATGTCAAGATGACTGTAAATGGCTCTTCTCTCTCAGCTGAGAGAGATATGATTTTAAATGTTGAAGCACAGTTCTGTTATGAAAGCTTCCACATGGAGAGATGAAAGGTAAAATCATGTAACATTCTGGGCACACAACATAGAGGTGAGCACTTCTGCTTAGTCAGAATATGTGGAATATCATCGTGATAAGCTACCCAAAAAGCTTATTCTCAACTGACTTTTCATAGCAAATTAACACAGTAGCAGTTACATAAATTACGAATCTGAAATTTATAATGTTAAAAAAAAAAGTATTTCCATGTTCACACAGAGACTGTATCTAAAATAACTGATTTCCCACCACCAGCTGTTACTGCATTTTTGGACCCAGAGTAGCAGAGACATCACAGATCAGTTAAAGGAATTTTTGCAGCAAATGCAAATGTCCAGACTCTTTAAGCCTTGGAAAGGTTTTTGAGCATTTACCACTACTTTTTTCTTCTTCTGGAAATAACACAAACTTTGTTAGTGAAACCTTAACATCCTTCTACCAGATTTCCCTGTTACCAAATTCAAGGGGAGGAAGCATGTGATTCTTTCAACCGTGGTATGGAGTGGAGGAAGTAACCCATTCCTGGGAATTGCCTACGTGGTTTCTGGCACAGCAGCAACCCTGACAGGTTTTGTCATAGCCGCCATCCACTTAAAGCTCAGAAAAAAGAAAACGTACTTTCAGAAGTAATAAAATTCCTTGGCTTTCTGAACAAAGGCAAAGGTGTGCTGTGAATGAAGAACATGCAGCACAGACCTTTCTTTCTTTCCCCTGAGCTCTGAATCTGTTTCAGTGACAGGTTTGGGGAATGTAAGCAAATTGAGGCGCAGTGCTGTTTCATCATCCAAAACCCAACCTACCTGAGGCTGCCTTCTTATGTGTGTGTGTTCCTAAATTTGTTTCCTAGGAAACTTGTAGTGAGATGAGCTTCAAAAAACAGATAGCATAGTGGGTTAGAATTGCAATGGCAAAGAAATTATGTCGTACTAATGTCTGGCCAGAAGTAAGGGTCCATATTTATTTCTTACTTGGCCCGTAATTCAGACAGTATTTCTCTTGACTTAAATGGAGCTTTGAATGGGTAAAAAGTGAGGTCTTGATCCAACAAAAAGCTTGCACAGGTAGAACTTGGTGCTAAAATCTGCTTGTGGGGCACATGTGTGGGCTGAATGGCTTGGCTTAGGTTTTATATACCTTTTTCAGCTATCCTGAAAAAGCAACAAATTTAGCGCAGCATATTCATCACAGTTTGATATTCAACTTATGGTTGAACACAGGGCATTTTTTATACTTTGTTTTTAGGAGTTTGTTTAAATCCAATTTATTTGGTTTATCTGAGACTAACCTGCAAAGCAAGAGGGCATCAAAACACTGATTTAGATTTTTAAAATTATGATTTAATAGAAAGCTTAAATTAAAATCTCCTTTAATGCTAAACAATTTAGCAGAAGCATCTACATAATATAACTGTTAGGCCACAGTTGCACTCCTACCTACCCCACCCTTCCACACAAAACCTCACAAACTCTTACGTGACATGAAATGTTTCTTCCCCTTTCAAGCTCCCGTATCTGTGCTGTGGTGACTTATTGTGAATAGAAAACAAAGCATCAGATAATCTGTCAACTTAATTTTCAGAAAGTAAGCACTGCAGCTTGTGAATAGGCTTATCAATTTTCATGTTTCATGTTTGAAATTTTACGCATTTAGGAGCTATTTCCAGTCTCTCACAAAACGTAGGAACAGCACTGAAGAATTTAGGTCAAGTACACCATGGTGCATACAAATTTTTAAAAATCGTTTTTCTGTTGCAAAAGTGCAAATGGAATAAAACACTTTAAGTTAATTCCTTTGATAAGTATTCTGTGTGCCTTACCTTCCCTTCACCTACAAAACCCCCCCACACTAAACCAAGAAAGAAGTCAGAGTACAGCAAGAGAAGGGAGTGTGGCACAGGGAGGCTGCGTGCCACTGACAAGGGCACCCATGTCTCCTTTTTAAAGTGTCCTGGGCACTTAGGACCTTGTGACCTTTGACAGATGGCCTCTGGTGAATCTGTTTGCAGCCACAGAAGGTGCTTCCTTTAATCTCTGCTTCATAATTGTGCCATCAGCAACAGAAGGGGTGCTGCTCAAGTTCACAGCCTGGCCTGTTAGTACAATCTTGCTCCGTCGACGGTTTATGCTGACCTGCAGGACTAAGGTGCCTGTCCCCGTCTGCTTTTCCTAGTTGAGGCCAGTCACCTCCATCAGAAAGCTGTAGAAATGTGGTTCCAGTATTTCAAAGCCTTGCGTCTAAATCTGTCGGGAGCCGTGGGAGAACCCTACCCCTCACTGAACTGGACAAGACCGAGCACGAAGCAGTACATTTAGCAATGCTTAAGCTCATTAGTCTAAGTCACTTTTAACAATGAGACATGCTCCTAAACCTTTTAAGTCCTTTTGAAGATGTAATCCCATGCAGCCCTCTGGAAAGCCTTAATGGGAGTTACTGCCAAAGCTGAACTTAGTATTTCTGGCTCCAAACAGACCACAGGAGCCTCCTTCTTTTTCTCTTTATTTTTTCCCTTTTTTTTTTTTTTTTTTTTTAAAAATCCTCGCAGAAACTGACTTTCAGGAAATTATGTGTCATCTGGGTGGTTAAGTCACAGTGCAATTGTCACTGATTTTATTTCTTCATGAAGTATCTGGTAAAAATATTAGTAAAAGGAGACTGAATGATGAGGTATGTATTTCAGTGAGTCAGTGTCTATCAGGAAAAAAAAACTTATTTAGAAAACCCAGTCCAGTACGTAGTGCTTACAGTTTGCCCATTATCTCCAAGAGTTTTGTGCAAGAACCTCTTCTCTTGAAATGTACATTGTCTTCAAACCCTCCACAGGGAAAACCTGTCTTCAAACAAATCTTCCTCTTTCTATTATTCCAAAACTTGTGTAAGTCTTCATTTGTAAACCCAAAACCTCTTTTTAATCTTACCACAGCTTTAACACATTTTACATATTTCTTGTACCCTCTGAACTGTGTCCTTGGAAGCTGCTGCTTGAGCTCCAACAGTTCCTGTTGTTAACTCAGAGCAGCTCTGCAGTGCCTGTCTTGTCGTTCAGGATTGTGCTGCTCAAACCAGAGCATCAGGAATGACAGTTTTGATTAACTGCTCCCAGCAGATGGATTCTGCCTTGCTGAAAAGGGTGGAAAATAAGTTTAGCAACCTCCTTACACTGCCTTTTGTGCCATTGCTGCAGTTATGCTGTTGGTCTGCCCCTTGTGCCAAAGCTTGCATGAATGTGCCTCTTCAGTAATATATTGTAGATGTGTGCCTCAGTGCCCACATTGGGGAATACTCCTCTACCTCTATGAAATGTTTATTGGAATTGTTTTATGCTGCTGCTGCTTTATTCCCTCTTGTGCAGGGGCTGAAGCAGAAGAGCGAGTCCTGGCTGAAGGACTGGCCTAACATAACAGAAAGAGAGTAAAAGCCATCGTTAACTGCTCCTCGCTGTGGCGTGTCTCAGGGGATTGTCCCCTTTTGTCAGCTGCTGGTACCAGCAGGAAGCATGATTCCAGACAAAAATCCAGTGTGATTTTGAATTAATTTATAATGACTATTAGGAGATCAAATTGATCAGGGAAAGCATACTGAGATTTGGAGAGCAGGGATAAAAAGGACCCGGAGATGTTGCACTTTTACTGTGCTTTATAATTGCTTTTGAAATACCTGGAGTGTCATGACCAATACTGTGCTGCTTTTGCCTTGCACATTCAATTTTATTAATTAAGCTTATGTGTCTTGAGTAAAGAAGAAAAAAATAGCCTTGGTAAAACTTTTCAAAATTCAATTTTAATTAGCTTATCTATCAAGCATGCTTCCACCAATAGCAAGTGGGCCTTTTTCTATGAGACATTAACTTATGTAGACTTGCCAGTTCAGTACAAAGATGTCTGGATTTAAGATTGCTGAATGAAATTAAGAGCTGTACTTGGAGAGTGTATGTCAACAGCACCACTGTGAGGGCTATGTGACTAAGTCATAAAAGACTTACTGCCTTTATTTTTTATATTTTAGTATATCAAAATTATTAAATTGTTAGAATCCCTTTCCTACAGATGCCAGCACTTCAGAAAATAGCATAATGCTAAAAAAAAAAAAATTTGCTTTCGAAGGAAAATGCTTGTTCCTTTGTTACTGCTATTTAAAGCCTTATCTTGTATCATTGATGTATATTCAGTGCCTTTTTGCTGGTGGAACTTTGCCAATTTCCTTCACTCTCAAAAGAAGAAAGATGCATGTCAGAAATTGGATTTAAGTTTGGTGGGGTTTAAATTTTGGACCAAAATTAATGTCATAGATGCATAAAGCACTACAAAGTGCATTTTTTAAAAAATTTTCTTTTCCCCATCTTTTTTTCTAGAATAGATAAATAAAGGAGGACATTATTTATTGCAATTTTTTTTTCTTTTGGGGAGTAGATGTTTAATAAATGGAGAACTGGACAAAGGATTCCTGTTAATAGAAGTAATCTAAATTTATATGGTAAACATGGGCTAAAACAGGTGAGCTAAATGGGATGTTTGTTTCTGGGGTTTTTTAATATATGTTTTTAATATATATTTTCATTTGTAATTTTGAATATGACAGTTACACATAGGACCTTTCTATCTTCTGGAATTCTGTAGGTCAGTATTAACAGTGGCAAAAATATCTGGAAGTGAAAAGATCCTATTATTATGAAAAACATATGCAATTTAAATCTCATTTCTAAATTACAGGGAGGTCTAAGAGAGAGCTGTGGTTTAATGTCAAAAACTGTTGTACTACTTTTGGTTGCCAGCTCCCTTTAGGATTGAATTTCATTAATGGAATATGTATCTATATCTGTATATAGAGACATAAAAGTGAAGCAGGAGTTACAGGATATTTCAGTAGCACTTCAGTTACAGACTTTTTCCAAGTCTTTTTCTGGCTTTACAGTTGCATGCATGTACATCCAGTATCTGTCTGCCTTGGTTGGTTTTGCTGTGTTCTAAACATAGACATTTGCTTAACTCATTTCATCTAAAAATAAAGGGATGAGTCCTTCATGTGAAACAGATTAGCATGATCACAGACCTATAGAATCTGGAAAAATTAGCTACATGTTGCATCTATTTTATATAAACAGCTGTGTTGCATGGAGATTATTAATAATAGTCTTTGGATAGGGTGTCATGTATTTTAATGATGCATTACAGTGTAAAAGGTTTCTCTCTTTCCTCTGAGCAATAAAACGCGTACCAGAGTAAATTCAAAGTTCAGGGAAAGGAGGGCTTGGAAAGTTTTGATAATGTAAAGAGAGATTGCATACCAATTTGGATTTAAGTTTAGATCTAAAATAGGAGAAAGCTTGTCACATGAGAAAGTGCCATCTTCCTCGCCTGGGAGCAGCATGGTATGAGAGACAGAGCTGATCTGAGAAAAAAAAACTGTAATCGCACAAGGAGGGAGCGTGGTGGAAGGGGCAAAGTGCTTCTTTTGCTCTTGGATATGGAGGTGAAGAAGTTCGGCTGAGCTGCTTAAGATGATAGTGTATCCTGGCATGGGATCTGGAATGCCCATATGATTTTGGGGAGCAGCCAAGTAAAAAAATTCTCAATTTTCAATGGAAAGTATACACTCTGTGGTGCATAGTTTCTGAGCTAAGGTGTTTTGACTCAGTTCTCTACTTGCATTATTCCCTGCAATTCAAGAACAATTCTGTTATGAGCTGGGAGTGCCTTGGGCAGTTGCCTTTGCTTTGGTGGCCTCTTGTTTGCAAGAGAGGGATTGTTGAGCAGTTTTTGTTTGCTCTGTGTCCGCCTTTCTCCCCGGGCTATAGGAAGCCAGGCAGAGGAAGAGTGGGCCTTGTTTGGCTTTTCTTTACATTCATGAGTGCATGAAAAAAGTTTTCTCCCTTTCCCCATACAGCAACTAGGAGAGGAAAAGGACAATAGGGCTGGTTCTGGTCCAGTGCAAGTAGAGGCAATATTTAAATATAATATTTAAATCAAATGGTAATTGCCATATGTAAAGAAATCAAAAGAGCACATACTCTGGAAAGTTTATATTTCAGACAGATCTAATAAAAACGTCTGTGTATCTACTGAGTATGTACTATATACTCTGTTGAGAAAAATGCAGCATGAAACAAGAAGAAAGAAGACCATTTACTCCCACTCAATTGCAGCCATTGTCTCTTTGCATTAAAGTGCCTAAAATTATCCCTTTCAAACAGGAGCAATTACAAAAACTTATGAAAAAAATTTATTTTCTACTGTGTCAGACCCAGCTAACCGAAGTTATTTGCCTTTTTCCTCATGATGATTCCTATGTATAGTGAGAAACTCTTCCATTAACAGCTCTGTTAACCCTGTTGAAATACCAGGGGATTTAGAGTTTAAGATTAGGTTAAATGTTATTGAGGTTTCTCAAATAACTTATATGAATCTCTGGGCTTTCTATGGACTGTATTGTTAGAGACAATGAACCTGAAAATACTGGAAAAAGAAATGTGTCAAAAAAACCCAGAATGGTTAAAAGGAAAAAAAAGGAAGAAAACAGTATCTGCCCATAACCCCAGTTGTCATAACTAGTTAACATTTGGGGGACATGTAGTGAGCTATTTTCACTGCCTCAGAGGTAAAATGTGGCAGTTATTTGACAGTGTGGAGAGAGGCTTCGCAACAGCTCGGGACAATAATAACATCTGCAGTTAATAACACTCCTACCCACAGTGGGTGTGCCAAGAAATCTGTCGTGGTGGCAGAGGACAAGGGGACCGTGTGCCCTGGTGCTGGGCGGAAGCAGTGATTTAACACTGGACGCCAAGAAGACACGCTGGCGGTGTTTCATCCTGGTGGGTGGCAGGGCATGTTTTGCAGTCGTGTAATTAGGTTATAGTCACTGCATGGGCTGGCTTTTGCTGGCCTGCATTGTGCCATCCAAATGTGGGACATCCAGAAGGAGATGGAGACAGCTCCCTAGGTGCTGGGCCTGAGGGGCCTAACGCGCTCCCCGTGGGGTTTTTTGTGTTTGTGAAAACTGCACCCCATCACACCGGATCCAGTGGAGCTCTTCTTACCTGCCAAATCCTTTCCGCGTGTGTACCAGGGCTCACCAGTCTCCTGCACAGCAACCTGTGACAGTCATAGCCTTGGAAGAGATCAGCAGTTGGATCAGCACTACTTCAGCACTTTGTCTGTGTGAACTGAGTATAGCTCCTTTCTCTTTGATTTCTTTTTGTGTTTATTAATATGGTGAGACAGCAACTTTTTTGGAACGTCTATGCACGAGCAGCCACTGTGAAAGCAAACCCAGAGACTCTCAAATCAAGGGTTGCACTGGGCAAAACTAGTAACACATGAGCAACCTTGAGTGTCTCCATGTAGCGTGGGACTGTCTTCCAGTGCCAGCCATGAGCTAGGAAGGAGTGAAAACAAGGCAAGTACAAAATGATACAATGTGACAATTGCACCCCAACCAATGCACCAAGTCAAGTCTTGTATCTTCTAGATTGAGATTTTCTTTACTAGTTTTACACGCCTGCATCCATTTCAGCTGTTCCAGGTGCGTTTATGTGAAGGGGCCACATTTGGACACAGTTTTTCTTTACTAGAACAGTAGCTGAAGAGGAAAGTGCTGGACTGATCCTGGCATTTGCCAGGTATTGGCACTTTCCTTCTCTAGTAGAAAACAAAAAACAGGAAGTCTGTGGTTCACTTAATTTTGAGGCCTTTTGAATACAGTTTTTGTCTGTAAATAATTAATAAAAAGTACAGTTATGTTAATATGCTGTACAATAATGTCTTCTAGTAATACTTAAGTATAAAATAGTTTTTTTGTGTGTGTAAATAATGATGTTCTGAACTGAATAGTGCCTCAATTAGTTGATATGAAAGCAAAAATTTGTTTTTCTTTTTTAAAGCTAAAATAACCCACATTCAGAATTCAGGCAATTTTTAATTTCACTCAGTAACTTTTTTTTATAAGTATTTACCACTGCATATTTAAATTATACAATCAAGTTTTTACTTAGCTAATCAACCTTAAAGTAGCTGGTAATAGAATCCACTTGTTTTATTTCTGTGGAGTTGTCAATGTTGTGAGGAAATAAACTTCAGCTCATTGCAAAATTGGCTTGCAAGTGTACTGGAGAACACCTGATTAAGAGAGTGGTATTTTTATATTTTATATAGGAAAATGAATATAAATACAAATAATATAACTATCATCATTACTATAAACATACTAATAATTATTGTAAACATGTTAATATTATAATAATAATATAACAGTTATCTGAGTAGTTATATAATTAATGATTTTGCTGAGTAATATAATTATAATAATGTACCTATAATAATTCATATAAATATAAAATAATAAAGTAAAATATACAAAGTATTATATTATATGCTGTTTTTTCCTATGTTAGTGAGAGTAAGGGCTTGTTTTTATTTCCCAAAACTTTGTTTATAGATAAATGATCAGTTAAAGAAAATCAACTTTTTTTTTTTAATGTTAAGTTTCTCTTTGGTTCTGTATGAAGCTTCATGGATAGAAGAAGACATGCAAACCATCTGAGGTTATAGTCAAGCAAAGCCCGAAGACAAGCAAAAAGGAACGCCAGGTATGTGTTTTTTAACTACACGGGTGAAGATCTGAAAGTATTTGCGTTTGAACTGTGGAACTTGAAAATAGTGAACTTGTAAAATTTATCTTACAATGCAAAATGAAAGGGAAAAAACCCTCATTGAAACAGTGAAAATAGTATACACAGCTCCTCAAAACTGTAATGTGTTGGTCAGCTGGCTCTGAGCAGTCCTGCATCCAAGATCTTGTAGAAGTCTGACATTTCATAACTAGTTAATTTTTCCTAAAGAAAACCCTAAGTTAAAGCATAATAATGTTCCCACAGGAAAACAACTTCCTTCTCTGTTTGTACCAACAAAGTAATTGGTCACTAGAGAAGGTTTTGTAAACTGTAATTTATGAAGGAGGATTCAACTTGTACATAGTTGGACCGAGTCATTCAAACTGTTAGGCACCTACCCTGCAGGCTGATAAATCAGAGAAGTCATTGGTGGTGGAGACTGACAGAAAAATAAGTGTCTCAAATCTACAGATATATGTTAATGAAAAAGACCAGCTATACCAGCAAAAGACTTGCTATACCAATATACATTAGAGTCTCTTGGTGTCCGAATTCTGCTGATGTTACAGGGGGAAAAAAAAAAAGGTGATAATGTCATCTACAGCCGAGAGTATGGGAGGATATATTTTTTAAAATTTATTAGAGTGCTGGTATCATGACTTACAGAAGAAATATTATTGGAATTATTTAATGCTGACTCAGTCATACATGTGCCTTATAAAAAGTCAAATTTGGAAATATACAAAAGTTTTGAAAATAGTGATACAGCTGTATTTCAAGTTTTTTTTCCTGAGGTCACCTCAGTGGGAACTCATTTTTGCAAGCAGCTTTATTAGTACTGGATATCATGTGGCTGTTTGTTTCATTATTGTATGAGTTTAAAATCTGATACAGATGCAAGAAACATTAAAACTTTTGGAATAATGAATAATGATTTCATTCTCTTGATACTGACAAATTTAGTATCTGCCACTGTTTGGAGTGGGAATACTGCCAGTGGAGGTCTAGTTTTATGAGAGAAGTTTGGTTTAATAATCAGCATTTTTTTTTGTTCACTTTATATAGCAGAGCAGATCTTTGTGTATATGCTTTCATTTGCTCTACTGTGTTGAAAAAATGCTATAAAATAAGCGTAGAAGCATAAATTATTTTTATTTTGCTGTGAAAACATTATTGAAACATCATTGGTTATAATCTACTGTTAGGAACTGGAATTTTATTAAGATGTTGGGTTTTTTTTTCCTTTACATCAAAGTACTGGATTTTGATCCCATTTAATTTTGGGAAATGAAGGTAACTGTCCAAATACCAGTTTATTGTGGTGATTACCAAAAAGCTTGGCTGGAAGACAACTCTGAAAATTCTGAAAGTTCATGGTACTGGAGGTGTGGTTTAAGCGTTTGGTGTTAACCAAGTGCCCCGTGGTTTATTACAGCTATGTAAAAACCTGTAAAATGATAAGCGAGTAACTAGGCTACATACACACATGCACACACACAAATATCTCTTTTGGAAGTTACAACAGAGCTTCCTTGGAGCCAGTTGTATGTTCAGCCCCTGGGCAGATGATTCTGACACCTAGTTATTCCCGTGGTGTGCTGGGCCTTGCCCCGCTGAAATCCATATGGAGCTGTCCTATATTAACCTAGTTGCAGCAAAACTGGGCCCTAGCATTATTAGGGACCTCGCTGCTACTCAGAAAATGTCCCCCTCAGATGTGTCACTTATTTGAAGCCTTAGAAACTTTTTATGGATGCAAGAGCAGAGGAGAGGGGAACTTGCTTTTTGCATGTGTTATATCTGAAGAGTTTGTCAATATTTGGAACACTGCTCCTTACTAGTGATTAATGAACTGTTATTAGTGTTTGAATCTCTGAAATAATTTTGTGTCTTAAATCTCACTATCTTAAATTATTCATCTAGTAGAATTGAACACTATATGTTGTATGTGGTGCATGCTTATTTATATGGAGTGTATTGTGCCAGATATGACTTAAGACAGGATGCTGAGTAATTCTGTGAGGACAGTAACATGAGGTCCTTTTGCCCGCTTGTCTGAAGGAAGATGACTTTCCAGGATTATAGCTAAAATGCTCTTAGATGGGCTGTGAACTAGAAACCCTGCTCTGGCTACCTTTTTACATTAATGAATTTTTGGACCAGTGTAATGCTTTCATGTTGCATGAAACTGTGTCTGGGAAATCTCTTAAAGTTATGAAACATTTAATTGAGCTTTACTGCAAAATGCAAGTTTTTGCTCCCAATGAATCAGTCTTCTTGAGCAGAAGGAAACATTGGAGTAACTTACCTTTTAATATAAATGGCTTAGGGATTTCCTTTAGGGTTTAATTTATTTTCTCCATTTTGTTTTTTGTTCCAAAATTGTCATCATAAAACCTGAAGAAAAAAAAAAGCAGAGGCTTGTTTGCAGTATTTTGTCTTAGTGTCTCGAGAATATTCTAGTTTTTGTTCTGCAAATGCAATCCTGAATGGATCCAGAATATATTCTATTATTATAGCTGTTTTACATACACAAATGAGTTTACATTTTTGTGTGTGTTTTACAATGCTGTTATTTCCAATATAGAATGTTACTTCGTGTTCACAGCAGGAGCTAAAAACAAATCATGAATCTCAGCAAGATTCCTGTGAAACAGAAATTTCTATTGCTGTGTCATGAGATTGAACGATGATACATTAAACGCCAGTTCAAGGCAGGTACTGTTCTCATGTCTGTGTGCTCTCCTGTTTAAGGTAATGTTATCTGCTAGACTGCAGTGAATGTGAGGTATACATTCCTGTTTCAGATCCCATGCAAATTATACAGCTTTGTCCTCTGTGCGATGAAGCTTTGAGATAGGTTTCCCTGGACCTCTACTTACAATGAGCTCCCTAAAGAACAGAAAGGCTTTTGCATTTAAAAAAAAAAAAAAAAAAAAAGAGAGCAACTTAAAAGGAGAGAATCAAAGTTAAGGCAAAACAAATAAAGACACCATAAATCCCATGTGTTCCTGTGGTGTAGGTATTAGCTCTGTATCAGCATGCTTCGGGCTTCTTAGGCTTGGTTTCAGTGCCAGGGTTTCGCACTCTCTAGGCTGTAGGATATGTCGCTTTGCCACTCATGCGCTGTGGTGGTACCTGTCTACTCCTCTCCACAGAGCCTGTCATCTTTACAACACCCTTTCTTAGCTTGAATGGTAGAGTTTGAAATGTAGGTCTTGTAAAAGACCTTTGTTCTTATTTTTGTTCTGGTAATTTTCCTTATAGTGTCTTTTGTATGACAGTCCATGCCAGTTTTAAAGCCTTTTTACTTGTACTGAGGAGTTTTGCAGTGGTTTGTTCAATTTTCATCTTTCCTTTAAATTGAGTTTACCATTGCAGTGCAGAGATGACTGTTAAAAGTACGATTCTATTTTCGCTCCCTTTGGCGTATGAAGGTGTAAAAAATATCACTGGTCTTTTTGGTTTATTTGCATCAGGCTGTTAATTACTTTCTTTATTGCCTCTTAGAGGTATGTGTTAAACTTGTCTGCCTTTTGATCTTAAACTACATACATAAACTATTATGTTAAAGGTCCTCATCATGTAACATTCCCTGTGCTCTCTTTGTAGCCATTCCTCATTTGTTCCTAATGATTGCTACAAAAAAAAACGCTTTTTCTTCTCTCTGTAGTTCATGAAATGCAAAACAGATAGCTTTTCAGGACTTTGGCAGCTAAGAAATGTCATTTAACTACTGAAACAAGGTTTACCTTTTAAACTGTTCCATCTAAGTTGATACTACAAACTTCCACTGAAAGCAGGACTGCAAAATTTTGCAGTCATTGAAAGGTCAGGAAGTGCAACCAGCTCTTCAGAATGATTAATACAGACATGCATATTGCAACAGTTGTTCCACTGGGCTTTATTTTTCCTCTGCGTGCCTCCACCTGCTTTCCTTTCCTGAGCACAGAAGTCACCTACGAACCTTCCATTATGCTTCAGCTGGTCAGGGGTTTTGAAGGAGAGCATGCACAAGGAGACAAAAGACAAAAGGTTGTATTTCACTTCCTTTAGCCTAGTAACGATATAGTACAGCAAGCTGAGCTTTTCTCAGATAGGGATGTATTTCCCGAATTATTTTTCCTCTCCTTGTGCAAGCGCTAGACATCTTGGTGGTAAGAAAGTTGGCCTAACTCCTCCCTTTAGAAAAAAAAAAAAAATGCATGCATTTATTTGTGACTAGGCTTCAGTGAAGTGAGTACAGGAAGAGTGTAAAGAATAAAAGGTTACAGATGCACAAGAGAGGATTTAGAATTTCTTCAACACATGAAAAATCATTCCCAGCATAGGTATTTTAGATAAGGCTGTTAATACATTATGCTAAAGGATGAGGAAGACCAGGCTTTTTTTTTTTTTTTTTTTCCTACAAAACATGAGCAAGACATACATAAGAAACTGTTCCATACACTTGCATACCTCCGTATCAGAAATCAGATTCTAATCTTGGGTATGCGTGCTTTCATTGGAGAGGCAGTTGCTCACCTGAATTGCAGGTGACTTTATTGGATGATCCAGTCCCTTCCTATCCCACGTTCACAGCCTGGTGGTTGTAAACTGTGCAACATGTACCTACAAAATTCAGGTTACAGTGGGATAGCAACTTACTCACCTTAGTATTGCCATGATGGTTGCTGGTAGCCTCCTGAAGACTGTACAGGTAGAACTGAGTTCCAGGGTGAGATTTTTTTTTTTTTTTAATTAAACCAACTACTGTTGTGTTTGCACACTGACAAAAATAGAGCTAGTAACTTTACATTGGAAGGTGGAGGGGCTTGGCTTGGCTGTGTGGGACAAAGATGCTGTTGATTAACAGCTCAAAAGTATGCATACCAGTGTAAGTAAAATAATGTGGACCCATGACTGCTCATGCTCAGAAAAACAGCTCTGCTCTGGTGTCCAGTTTAGTTTCTGAGTATAGTCAGGGATGTCTAAGGAAAAAAAAAAAAAACCCAGCTACTCTCTATAAAATAATAGCTCTAATTTTCCACCTACTCTAGATTTAGTTCTTTAAAGTGTTTATACTAACAGAATATTTTGTACATACTAGATGTGGTATCTTACATGTTAACAGCTAATGTCCTTTCACAGGCAAAATACTTCATTCACTAAACAGGAGTTTTTCCACGCAAAAAACGCCTTGACCTGGCAGTTTCTCCTCTACGGGGGAACTAATACCTGTACTAAGGTTCTGTACAGCAGGCAATGGTGCTTCTACCAATACAACAGAAAAAAATGCAAGAACTTGAAGAAACGGTAAAAAGTAATTCCCAGTGTGCAAAGGGCAGTCAGTATAAGAGGAATGCTGAAAGTTGCTCTTTTTTCCTTAACGTGAAGTGATTATTGGTGCAAGAACTTCAGCTGTTTATTGGTAGTGATTTTTAATACTACTAAGGCTTTTTGTGGGAGCAAGCAAAACCTTTTCCATGATTCCCCAAGTCAGTACGTGGTGGTGCGAAGTGGCTGTTTTGGTGCTGGAAGGTGACCAGGCAGTGAGGCGGCAAACCGCCTCAGCTCTTGTGTTCCCTGTGCCTGGAGACACTGCAGCAGGATTCTGGCAATTTCCAGACACAGAAAGTGAGTCACTGCTGCTTGCAGAAGTACCAATCGGCTACCGTAGCAGTGGGCAAGGCATGCTGCTGGACATCCTGCTTTCCATGTGAGCCACTAAAACAGTCTCATCATTTTCCTTACATGAGCTGTAGCTTAAGTAAGTTCATTACCATACACTTACCTCCTCCTTGGTAATTTCTCCTAACAATGATTACAGCATTTAAACTTCTAAGTGGTGTGGCCTACTTCTGAGGTGGGTGAAGTGACAAAGCATTGTTGTCAGTAACAAAGCTGTGCCTTTGGTTTTTTTGTTTTGTTTTTTTTCTGCAGAAAAAAAAAAAAAAAACTTCACACAATTACTGACAGTGCTGCAGTACAGCCCATATCTTTGCGTCTACTTTTGAAAGGTTATAAAGTAAACCCATAAGATGGCTTATAGACCTATTTCTGTGACTTCTGAAGGAATATTTTAATTAATCAGCCATGCCTTTGTATAGTCTGTTTTAAATATGTATTACATCTTTGATACATAAAGCATGGCTTCTTTTTTTTTACTAATAAAAAATTGAACTCTTGTTTTTTGTTTTTGTTTCAGAAAGATTCATGTACTAGAACAGTCCAATATGAGCGAGCCTTCTTGAGGAGAATGGATTCTGACACTCAGCCCATTGTTGCCAAAGGCTGGTTTTGGAGACCTAAAAATCTTGTGAAGCTGCAGCATGTTCAGGAGTGAGGCAAGTGAACTACAGGCACTTCTTAGAAAATAATGTAAGACTTCACAATAGTTTATAAAGAATTTTTATGTATTGTAGCATTGTATTTGTGCAAAACCTGACCTGTAGACTATCACTTTCCCCCTCGATTGCATCCTGACTGACTCTGTCTTGCATAAAGCTACATACAAAGGTAAAAAAGCTAAAAATATCACAACATTATTTGAGTTTGGTTTTAAGTAGACTCTGATTCTACTGTAATTTGGTCACAGCATTGTTTGCATAGTCATACTAGGTAACTTCTGCATGCAGATAGTACACTTAAAAGCTGTTCTAGTGTTCTGCAATTTAAATATGAATGTAGGTAGAAGCCTTTCTTCCACTTTCATCTGCAGTACTATCACTACATGTGTTTAAAAAAAAAAAAATTTATTTTCCCTTTGCAAGGCAGCAATGACAGACAGCTGTTGGTATAAACTTTCTGGCTGTGCTGAAAATTGATACCAGTTTCAAGTTTTATATATGTGCCTCTTTTAGATCAGAATTTGGTTACTGATCATGTGACTTCATAAAAGTGATAGTTGTGCATCTCTGAAAGTTGGAACCATGGTATATTTGATTACATTATCAATAATTGTTTTAAGACTTACCTGAGGAAAAGTTTGAACAGACAACTTCCAAAGCTGACTTTCACTGGACTATCATGTGCAGTAAAGTGCCTTATTTCTGGTCTCCTCACAAGTCAGTATTGCTCACTTTAAGTATGTGCATTTCTTTGAAGTTCTAAAGCTAGAACTCTAGTAGAGTGAAAGGAGTTTCTTCCAGCTTGCAATGAGACAGCTGTGAAGTCCCAGTACAGGACGAGAAGAGAGTTTACGGCAAACATGAGTATGTTTTCACAAGTTTTCATCAGGATAAAACAAAACCAGCACAAATGTTGTACACTTATTCTTATGGGTGAAGGACAAATTTAATTCCTTTACATGAAAAGCTTTACTTTTTCAGGAACTTCCTGGAAATAATGCGCTAATTATGTAGTGAAGAGAATACTTAGCCTTTTAACTTACTTAAGCACTTCTCATGGTCTTTCTCTATTTCTGTACAGCATTTGTGGGAAGTAATAAAAAAAAAAAATAGTATGTCAGGAGACTTAATGCACACTTTATGCCTATGTAAAAACAGAGTGTTTTCTGCTCCTGAAACACTTTCAGAAATCTAGATATGTGTTTTGCTTTAATTTCCCCCAACCCCCCCCCCCAATCACCCAAGATGTGGAAAACCTGAAACATGAAGCTGAGACAGCCCAAGCTGAAGCAGCAGTATTCCAGGTAAGGTGCATTTCACACAGAATGTTATGTTTAGCAAGATGCAGAGACAGCTGAGGAAACACAAGCATTCTGCCTTACACAGACAGCTGTCCCACTCAAGAACAGTCCCTCTAGAACCCTGGTCAACTAAAGCAGGGATGCTTACTGGCATTCATTTTCTCAAGACAAGTCTGCTTGTAACGTTACAAGGATGTTTCAGGTTGACAAGCATAGGACAAAGCCATTTAGGCTCCAGTTTTAACCTTGTACTTGCAAAAGATGAGTAATTATGATTGCCTTAGTTCTAGCACTGCAGTTCCTAAACTAAGGGGAAAGCTTTGGAAGCAAAAGCAGTATTTTTTTTTCAGTAACTAGAAAATAACCATGGTCTAGGTGAAGTATAAACTAGCAGCCCCTCTACCAGTCTACCAGTATCAGGGTGATGTGTAGAGGGCAGGATTGTTTCTGTGTCTAAGCACTGGGTTATACTGGACCGAAGCCTGACTTTCTCTGTCCCCTAGCAGAGGGCAGCTGCCGGAGCTGTGCCTTAGCTTCTTCTCACCCAGGACTCCAGAGCTGGCACTCTGCCGAGCAGCAGGCACCTTCAGGGAAACTCCCTCCTGTAAATACCACTCGCCCCTGCAGCAGACTCCAGTCACGAGAAGAACTGTAGTAAGTGTCAGTTTACGAGGTGTAAAGCTTGGTGAAATGGGACAGGGACCAATCTGTCCTCTGTAGGTGGCTGCTAGTTACAGCTACTGCCAGGAATCCTTATAGTGTCACTCTTGGAGGCAGGGCAAAACCACCGCTGGGTAGGTACGGCAGTAGGGTAATGCATAAATAACCCTTGCATTTCCAAGCTAGAAATGAATTAGATATAAGGTAGGTGTTAAATGCAAACATACTCAGTAATACGTATGTACAGTTTATTTAAAATACTTTTTAACATACATATAAAAACCCCTCACTATTTATACAGTCTAAGTTCTAGCAACATATACAAATACTGAGCAACTACAATACATGCTGAGGTAAGAACATACATTCTGGGAGAATACTCCAGCCACACAAGATTGAAATACATTTTATATCCGTATGTCTTCACATGTAAGAAAGACCCGTTAAATGTACCTCTGCTTGTACTGCACAGGAGAATGCTAATCTTAAGTGTGTCATACATTTGGGAATCAATGTGTAACAGTTCGTAGCATACATTTTAAATCCCATCATTACATATTCAAACTTATCTTCTTAGCCCTAGCAGATAACATGTTCAAAGTTGAAAGCAGGGAGCAAAGCTTGGGACCAATTTCTTTCAGAAAAGGGACTTAGAACCATACATTCTAGTCAACAGTTCATGCTGCTCATATAATGAAACTGCATTGCGGGTGCTTAAAAAAAAAAAAAAAAAAATAACCCACTGTAGAGAAACTGTTTAATTCTAACACCATCTTAGCCTACAGTGTATCCACAGTTCTATTATACCTGGCCTACAGTAAAGATTAAATCCCAGTGTGTTAATTTTACTGACTCAAACACATCCATTATTTATTTTTACGGTAGATAAATTTTTCTAAGCCTAAACAGGTACAGTCTGAGAAGGCAGAGGTTTCTTAACTTGGCTGGACTAAGTATGTCACATCATGGCGCAAGCAAATAACCTCCCACTCCTTTCAAATAAAATCAGCTGCAATAATTTCAAAGTCATCATTGTTGCTGATTGATAGGTAAGAACACTTACTGAAAACTACAAAGATTGCAGACTAGCTTTATCAAGCAGAAAAAGTTGCAATAACATCAAAAGTACAACTGTAGGCAGGATTTTTTTTTTCATGAATGGGTCTTGCATACCACCGTTACATTCACATTTACGCTTTGTCATCACCCAATTCTTAAAAAAAAAAAAAAAAAAACAAAAACCCACCACACCACCCAATTTAAAAAAAAAATAAAAAATCATTCTCAATGAATCAGAATGAATGATCAAAATTGTTAAAATTGGGCTTTAAGGTAGCACAGAGTATGTAATAACATTCTAGATGTTGAACAGGCCACAAGTGATTTTGGAAACTGAGTTTATGTATTAGCCCCTGCGCAAACAATTTTTCAAGTGATAACTTAGGATGCCATAGCGGTATAAAGACAGGGTGGCAGCCCTCTTCAACAGTATTTTAGCTTCCATTTTGATCTTCTCCACCTAGTTTAAGGACCCTGGACAATAAACAAGGCTGACTGACTTGAATTACATCACAGAAATAAACAGTAACCACTGAAGTCCATAAAACTGGGCTAATGTATAGGTAGGGGTTTCACATATATAAATTCATTCAGCATCCTCCCACCAGTGCTGTTTACAATACAAATAAAGCATTTTTATTGTGAGTTTTTTCCTACTACTTAGGTTAAAAAGCTGTGCTTTGTTTCTAACAAGATTAAAAATGGCAAATATGACATCCCAACTGTTTTCATTTCACGATTACCTAGCTAAAACTAGCCTACGTTATCCCAAATAGACAACTGCCATGTTCTCAGAGTAGAGAACACTGGAACATTCAAAGGATACAAATGCCATTAAACACTTCTGACATGGACACTCTTTGGAACAGTACTGGTTCTCTTGCAAAGGTTTTTGGAATCTTTCTTTGATATTTTTTTTAATATGAACAATCCTAAGAAAAGCCCTAAGGCTAAAGGTTTTCAGTTGTGCTAAAACGTACCGTATGTGCTAAATGCGTGTATTAACACAAACTGTGCACCATTAGAATATTTGGGTGCTTCCATAAGCACTCACAAAAGTATATACATATCTTTCTTTGTATATGCCCACATCCTAACACACAGCAATAGATACTCTGGGCAGGGGTGGGGCAGGGCAGGGGGACAGGGAGAAACTTTCTGAATTCAGTCACCTCCAACACCTGGATGCTTCTTGCACACTGAGCATCAGGGAAGTCTGGATTCAAGGCAGATACTATTCAGAGTAGCCTGCACTTAGTAGGGAAAAATGGAAAAGTCGTTGCTGTGTAGTTTGCTCGTATGAGGTAAGCCACTCAATCTTATTCCTTCCTAGGGATCCAGGAGGCACAGATTAAGGAGAGGAGGCAGAAAACGGACTGTACAGACAGCAGATTCTAGTTTGGGAAGGCTAACAAAAATGGTGGGAACCTTCTGAGAAACACACAGGTGATTCCTAATCCTGTGAACAAAAGCTGAAATAATGTAATTTAGAATCAGAACTATTTTATGCCATGAAGTTAATGGGATTTTTGCCATCGGTCCTGATAGTAGTTTTCAAAGTCCAAAGTTGTGCAGGCATTTTATAGGGTAAAATTAATTTTAGAAGCTGTAGTGTTTACATACAGATCTTAGAGAGTCAGGAGCTTTGGGTTTTGTTGTTTTTTTTTCTCCCCAGAAATAGTACCATTAGCAAGAAATTACTGGCTTTCGTACTTTAAACTGTTTCTCCCAATTTATCATTCACATCTATGGATTATTGAAGCTAATCTTGAAGAGTTCTTCTCTCATGTCTGACAGACACTTGTACAGTAGTAATAAAAAAAGTCCACGGTTTTGCAGGAGACAGGCTGTAACTATACATCCAATTTAAGGAAAGGCAGAATTACTGGTTTCCCAGACCTCCAATATCACATATTTTGGTTCAACATTGTATTATTTAAGACTTAACATTATCAAAACAAGGTAATTAAAAAAATGAAACTGTCAGCTTTATGGAATGGGCTTTTAAAAACAAGCCATCATTCTACCTTACTCGTGAGCTAACTTAGTTCATCCTTACTCCCAGCAGAATGGGCCACGCTCTGGGGTACCTGGTACACCAACTCATCGGTGGTGCCAGGCCCCGGTTGCCCCTTTGGTGTGTCGTACAGCGCCTGTGCTGATGATGTGCTGTCTGTCCTAGATAAGAGTTTATTGTAAGTTCCCACCAGCGGAGGGGCTTGATTCCCCGCAGCTTTGAAGGTGGAAATGGAAGGAACGCCAAGAGGTGTACTGGGATGGCTGGACATGTCCATGATTATTGGAGTTGCATATTCTGGTCCAGTTATAGGTACAGGTTCAGCATAAGCATGGTAAACTTCTTGTACGGGTGAATTGTAAGGGTCCAAATCAGCATAACTTGCTTCTTTTCCTTCCTCTGGTTTAAAGGTTGATCTCTGATGAAGCGTGCCGACAATTCCCCCTACCAGTGGCTGAGCATACTCTGTTACAAACCCAAACAAAACAAAAACACACTTAATGGAAATTGTTTCTACAGTGGCATCACATTAAATACAACCTGTCAATAGTGTCACAGAAATAATTAGCCTTGTCAAACCAGTGATCCGTCTGTTTGCCAGTGCCAATTGCTTTGGAAAAAATGTCATTTCCACCCAATAGTTAAAGCCACTGGGACAGTCACAACATCCCAATTCCTCAAGTTTATGCTTCTTCCCTTGTGAGCTGCAATTTCCATGCTGTAAATCTGCCTCAAAACAAAGTTTTTTGAAACGTTCTTCCCTGCAGTATTAGAATTAAATGAAATTATCTTGCCTGGCTTTGGATAAAAAGTGGTCCTTGGGGCAGAGGGTTTGTCCTGTGAGCAGGGGAAGCCTGCACGTGGTCAGCTGAGATATTTCAGTTCAACAGGTAATCTGACTTACAAAAGCTGGAGGTGAGAAACCTGGCTAGCTGGGGAAAAACAGACAAGCAGCCAAAAGAGAAATGTAACTCTGCTGGCTGTGAAGCTGTAATTTGCACGTGTCTACGTATTTCTGCCATCAGCATGTAAGCACAGACTCAAAGGCAGTCACCCATCTTCCTGTAATGACTGGTTCACCAAGAAAAGGGCATATGCCGTTATCAGTAACTCCTCCTTTTCTAGATCAAAATTATTTAATCCATACAGTCAGTGCAGGGAACCAAGTGCCATATTTCAGATTTGTGCATAAAGATAGTGGGGTGAAATTATTTCCAGTGCATGAAAACATAACCCCCCCCAAAAAAATCCTTCAACCCTTCAGTGAGTTTAAGAACAAGTACAAGTAAAGAAAGTTTCAGTTTAACTTGGGGAAGTGTCTATTCACAGCACATAAAGTCAGTTGATACATACCTTTGTGATGCTTTATGAGAACGGATTTGAAAAAACTTAAGAAATCCAGTTACCAACAGAACTATTCATTTCTCCTCTGTTCCCCCAAAACAAACAGGAAACAATTACATATAGCCAAGTTCCTGATACTTTTTGGCATGTCAGATATATATAGAGAGATATATATTACATGGCCCACAAAAAAAACAGTAAAATGTACCTGCAGACTCTGTTTGCAGCATTGTTGGGACTTCTCTTGGTCTTAGGTGACTAATTTCACTGCTGCTGTAGCGTACAGGAGTTTCTTCATGTTCTGCTGATTTGGTCGGGAGAAACTGCTTCATTCCTTTCCACCATCCTTCACATAGATTTAAAAAAAAAAAACAAAACACAAGACTGCATATGTACTTGTTTTAAGCTACTAAAAATATTTTTACAGCTTATATTTGGTAGTAGCAGGCAAACAACTCCATTATCAGTATCTGCATGACTAAGGTTAGAATATAGTTTAACATTCTGTGGCAGACTGAAGATTCAGAGGTGACAACATTACTCTCACCCAGTCAGCCTGCCTAAATGCTCCCCCTTCAAACACCTGCAGAACTGCTGCAGTCTAGTGAATCTGTCCCTGAATGGCCATTAACAGCAGTGCTGGGGCTGCTCATCACTTTAAGAATCTCATAAAATATAACACAGAAAATATGAAAGTCACTCGATTCCAATTTATAAATGCAGTATTTACATAAACTATTAGACAGTCTCAGTTATAACCTCAGAGTACAATTAATTAATTATTCTTAATGCCTTAAAGGCATACTTAAAACTACTAGTGAGCAAACAGAGAGATACGGAAATTTTCAACAAGAGGCCAGAGAAGGGAAGCATGGTCATACAGACACAGTACAAACCCAACCGCTGCAGCAGCCCTCTATGCTGTAGCACAAGCATTTTCAGGACACCGGCTAAGTTCTGCTTGGTGGAATTGTCTGAGCTCAAGTTAACAGGGCACATACTTTGTTTACTAAAAAAAAAATCTGAAGCTGTAAGCTCTGACAGGAGACAAGGCATTTTCTATTTCTGAAAAAAAATTCAGAGAATGAAGCAGTTACGTTTGTCCAGAAAAGAAATTCAGTGTTCACTATGCCTACGTCAATTAGCATTAAAGAAGCTTCTGCTAGTGGAAATTGTCTGTGCTCCTGCAATCTGAAATATGCATCAAACTGAAACTGGCATGTAAAGGATTGCATAAAACCATTCTATTACCTGCACGATCCCAGTAAGGTAGATCGTAAGTGCCCTCAGTTTTTTTCTTGCTGTGAAAAAAAGAAAAAGAAGATGTTTTAGCTAGTCTGCATATTGAATGATACATTAACTAATGCTCAGCCACTATCACCTTGGCTGAAACTGGTCCTCAAATTTAAAGTATAAGCACCAGTAACCTGGCTTGCCATCACCAGTCTGCTGCTACTGGAGAAACCAGTTTTCAGTAAAAGCACTTCTAATCAAAATAGTTACAAAAAGCTGTTTTCACTGTCCTTGCTGTTCAAGTGAACAGTTTCTCACAATAATACAATTCTGAAACAAAATCCTTCCACAAGTGTGGACCATGTAGTTCCCACAGCGATGCACGCAGCATTTCATTCCCACACGCCAGGCTACCATTCATTTAAAGCACTTGCACTCATCTAGTCATTTACCGGTTTCTCCAATGCCAGGCACAAACTAAGATAAGAATCAGAGTCGTGAAGACCATCACCAACACTGGAACCAGAACTGCTGCCAATGCCACATCTGAAAGCCATTAAATTAAGTGGTGTCAGACAGAAGAGCTTATAAATCCGCTTTTAATTTGAAAATTACTTGGATAAAGCACATAGTTCTCATGTATAGGTCTCTATCACACCAGATCCCTCAGCTAAGCTACCCTGCTGGATGCCCCCATAATGTAAACGTCAATTAACATCTGGCTCTTCTACACATATGCACAGCTGGTATTTTTGCAAGGTTTTTAATCAAAATCAACAGATTTGTCTTAATATAAGTAAGATTTTTCTGTTAGAACAATATGGTTTATTATTAACAAGGAAAATGAAGAGAGTCCAGGAATATGCAACTACTTAAGTTTGAACCTCCTATAAGAAGTAAATACCACAGTACCTCAACACTTAGTCACAATGAGCCTATGCTGGCTCTGCATGTGACGGGAGACCATCGTGTCCCCTGCCATCCAAAGGACACTTCACCAGTGCCTGCATCTGCAGTGATCTTGCCCTTTTCTCACTATTTTCTTTGATAATCAAAATGATGATGCCAGATAATGTTTTTTGAATTTTGTGCCAACATGACTGCTCCATTAAAGATTAGCTGTGTCAAAAGTGTTTTGTCCTAAGAAATTATCAAATTGAATAACAAAGCAGTTACATCTGATTAATTCCGAATGGAAGTCCAAGTTGCAATTTCTCCTTCGGACAAAATTTGTTCAGTAATTAAAAGTTGAACTCAGTCTGAACAAGTTTTGAAAGACAGAACTTCAATATATATATTGACTTGGAAGACTGATTTTGCTTCTGCATGCAGTATGCAACTTTACTTTTTTAAAATCATATGTAGATTTAATAACTGATAAATATTAAAATGAAAATATAAGGTTGATAATTTGCTATAATATATTAAGTGCTGAGAAAATTTAAATTCAGAAAGCACACTTAATACATGCCAAAGTACTATAAGGAGTCCCCAAACACTTCCACTGCTTAACTGTGGATACCTTTGGTTACACTTGGAGTCACTGTGGTGTTTTTTATTTCAGGTGTGAAAGTTGTTTTATCTGTCTGCAACAAAGTCTTCACTGAATGAATGAAGTCATCATTCTTGTCGTCATTCTTGTTTGGCGGTGGTGGTGGCATGGTGATTTTAGGAGCACGGCCTTTACAAGAAAAGGATTTATTTTAAAAGTTTTTTTAAGTGCTAGTTTCTCATGTTCGTTTTCAGGAGAAGACAGCTGGAACAGTTTGCTCTAAAGCTTTTGTTCATGATATACAATGAGGAAAAAACCCCCATGAATCAGTAGCATGGAAGGCAAGTGACAGCTGTCTTTTGAAACACTTATTTTTTAAATTACCTTGTTTACACCTTAACTGGGTATTTTCCAGGTTAAGTGTAATCATTTTGGAAGAAATTCAGAAGGATCAGTTACAGAAGGATTATGCAGCTAAGAAGTACTTTTTTTCTCATTGAAAATATACCCACAAAATAATCTTTGTCAAATTATTTCACTGCTTGTCTTGCACAGGTGAAAGGTTTTCAGTTGCCTTACCTATACTAAACTGACATCCTAGCAATTCTACTTTCAGTGCAATTTTCTGGTGCCACTTTAAGGGGTTAATCCTAAAGAAGCGTGCAATAATAGGTGGAATGAAATTATTGCGAACTTCCTGGTACAATTCAGTGTTCCCTTGAAATATCTAGAAAAGAAGAAGAAAAAAGAAACACGTTATGTTATACAAATGCAATAGGAACCAAGTAGCTACAACCAATTTTGGAAATTTTTCCAATTTAGGAAAAATAAGTGGTACAGTATCCTGAAAATTCACCCCAGAACGGTGCTGCTGCCTGCACATCTCACTCACTCGGCCCTATTAAATATATAACTGGATAAAATAAAGGAGTGTGTGATTCTACTGATGCTCCCCAGGCAATGTCTGCCGTTAAAGACATCTCGCACGTTTATGGCACTGAGTATTTCTAACTCAGTCCTTTTTGATATTTTGCACTACTCTTCAAATATATAGAGCAAGCAGTTGTGACAATGTGAAAGCAGGGATTAAGTCGTGCCTTCACACAGCCTGATGGTCTGTCCAGTGAAATGGAATGGCATTTGTTAGAGAGCATGAAGAGACACCGTTCAAATATGTCATCACACTGTCCTCTAGTGGTTGCTGTCTACAAGGGCCGAACCACAAGCGAAACGAAAGAGCGTGAGTGCTCTCCCCTTAAGAATCTCATATGGAGCCCTGCTGTTCTGGAAGTGAACGGCGCAGACTTTACATAAAGGATGAGCTAAAGCCAGTCCTTCACTGCTGGTCCTCACACACAAAGAACTCATCAAAATTTGACATAAGAGAACGGCTTTGTCTGGGTGAAATTTAAAACTGGTAAGCAGATAGTCACTGTGTAGCACGGCGTAAGCAGACTGACAAACTTAAAGCCAACTGCACTGAGCTGCTTAAAACAATATAGAAACTAGGCCCAGTACTCCAACCCTGCAAGCCATCCCATCATCTTCTTTGGAGGACTGGTTTGGTATCATGTCTTTGGGTAGGAAGTGAACTGTCTCTCCATGCTGGTGCACAGCAGTTGGGTTTTGGCTCTGCAAATGCAGCTCTTGGGTGCTACTGCAACACGTCACCACAGAGGGGACAGTAAATGAGTAAGATGTTTCTTCTTAATGCACTGATGCAGATATTGCAAATCATGCTGGACATAATGCAGAACAGAATTATGGCACTTTCCCGAAAAATAAATACTATAGCGAGTTTTCTGCTCACTCACAGCACTTGGTAAACAAAAAGCACCTTGCCCCTCTTGAGGACAAGCATTTTATTGTGTAAGAGCTGATGTGTCTGCAAAAAACGGAGCAGTCACGAGTTTTTAGCACACTTCTGATCAATGCACATCACTGGTGTTTCAACCTTGATACACAAGATAGAGGTTTTTGTATTGCACTCCTGTGTTTGTAACAAAATGACTAGAATATCCCTACAGGTTTGAAAGAAAACAATCATTCCAGGAAATGATCCATTCAAAAGCCCCCAAAACCACAACATCCCCAGAGACCTTTAAGGGACTCACACCTGGGCTCCCTGACCTACAGAACATGTCTCCACTCTCAAAAGACACAAGTGTCTTGTGACTATTAGTACACATAAGAATTTTGGTTTGTCCTTACATAGGCGTTAATTGTCTTCACATTTGAAAGCACTGACTGATCAAATAGGCACATAAGTAAGTCCATTTAGTTAGACATGGAAAAATAAATCACTTGGTAATTTAAATGCAGTACTTCATGTTTGAGTGTATTGGTTTTTCTACATCTTAAATTAGTAACCAGCATTTTCCTTTTTACATATCCAAGTAACGCTACCAAACGAACTGCTAACCCCTTAAGGATACTAAAAATCTAGGCAGGCAAACACAAGCTGTTTGCCTCCAAAGTGTACAGTCTCTCTTCTTCCTCAGTTTACTGCAGTGCAGATTTACAAGCACATGGCTCTCGGTGGTATCTGTCCTGCTCGGAATTTAAGCTTATTGTTCTCAAAGAGACTTAGTAGCAATGAATGAAAACAGATTAAATGTGGGGGCAAGTCTATGGTGTTATTTTGGATAGAACTGAAGTCCAAGTATTCACAATCTAATGAGACATGGCAAGAACATGCAAGACCAGGTTCCAATTGACAGCCACTTTTCCCCTAAACTAGGGCAATAGTTTTTTTTCTTTCCCCCCTAAGCTGACAGGCTTGTAGCTACAGATCTTACCAGAGAATTATTTGTTTTGGTAAAGATGTAAATGAGAAGCAAAATACAGAGGTGACTCTTTGAGGGGATGCGCCAAGCCCAAACTGCTGTACTGTATCCTTGTTTGCGCTGTGCCATGCCAGTGCCCACTACCGAAAGAAAGTGCAAGCTGCATCTGGCTACTCAAGCAACTAATGCAGAAGTTACAGATTAGGAAAATGGATGCCCAAGACAGAAAGTCAGTCTCACTTCAGGTTTCTGAGGCTGAGCATGTAACAGCAAAAGCAACAAGAATCATTAACACTGACTATTATCTTCAAGAAAGATTAACAGTAAAATCATTCTTTACTTCAGACCTCTATTAGTCAAGCTTTTGATGTCAAGTGTTACAATAGTAACTTAACTTTACCTGTAGCTCAGTGTTTTTTGTCCATTCAATTTTTTTTTGCACAAAATAAATTGCTTCTGAACACAATACAGTGCTGATGAGAAATCACTTTCATAATCCATTTATTATCAAATTCTCTCCATTTGCCTCTGTGCTGTCAAATGATTTTTTTCTAACACTGCAACTTTGGTTTGTCATTTTTCCCTAATTCAAGCATTTTATTCTTTTTTTCATTAAGAAAAGCTTTTCTGGAGTACTGATATATCTTTAGCAGCTACGTGCAAAAAGGACTACAGGAAAGCCTTGGGGAAAGCTTCTAGTGTCCTGAATGTTAGGAATTTCAAACATCTTTCAAAAAAACAGGGAATAGCACCTCCTGGTTGGCCTCGTGTGCAATTATGTAAGGCTCAAAGGGAGAAGCCTGCACCCATATGCATCCAAAAACAAAGCTGTATCAAATGAGATTATGTCAAACAGATGAAAAATCTGCTATTTCGAAGCCTAAGAGATCAACCATCCTGAACACTTTTTTTCTGTCATTTAACCACAGCTGACACCTCCTGGATATGTATGGTTCTTCATGCATTGTACCTAATCATACAAAGAGTGCAAGAAAGATGTGTTGACTGTAAATTCAAGGTCCACGGTTTGTTTCATTTCAGGAACTTGCAAGAAAAACAATATGCTCAAATTAAAAGGCAACAGCTGCTAAGAAAATAATCAAATCAAGCATGAAGCCAAA
This sequence comes from Chlamydotis macqueenii, assembly GCF_036417535.1. Classification (NCBI taxonomy): domain Eukaryota; kingdom Metazoa; phylum Chordata; class Aves; order Otidiformes; family Otididae; genus Chlamydotis; species Chlamydotis macqueenii. Next base: position 93,765,658 of record NC_141556.1, on the reverse strand, counting down.
ATCTAGGCCCTCACTAGCTGAGATTTTATTTTACGTCCAGAAGAGGACACTCGACAACTAGCAAAAGCCTCCCCTCAACCCTGCTCCTCAGTATTTCATACCAAGAGTCTCTTAGTTCATGTGTAAATTCAAGGAGATGGACCAGCCTCAACAGTAAAGTCTCCTCCTTTCAGGAAAGTTTCCTACTGTGATTATGCTCAGTGTTCAAAACCAGCTTATTTTAGCAAAAAAGATACTTCACCTTTCACTTCATCAACAGGATGCTACATCCTACCTTGAAACATTCTTAACCCACAGTAAACAGAAGAAAACCAAGGACAGCTGAAGAGTTACTATTCTTAAGACCAGTTTCTAAAAAGTTACTAGGTTACTAGTTACTATTATATGGACGTAATACCTCAGGCCTACGGAAGTGAGGTAAATTACATCCAAGAATTTTAAGGAAAAAAACCAAATTCTATTTCCAGTCAGGTTACCAAGAATCCTCTCATCTGATGTGAACCACCAGGAAGAATACATGGGACATTAATCTTCTAATTTTTACTGTCTATTAAATACTGCAAAACTGTAAACACAGGGAAAACAAGATCGTGTTGCCGCTAACATTAGATAATTTTTCTGTGTGGCAAAGCATTTGCAGTCTGAACATATCATTCCATTTTTTAAGAAAAATCCCCTCCGCAAGGGCTGTTCTAGTATACAAGAAAGAAACTTGGCAGTACTTTGTCAAAAAGTAAGATTGACAGAAACATTATAAAAGATAGAATATTATACAACCCCATACATTTATTCTGTAACTACAAGAGGATAAGAAAGCAAATCTTAATTTTGAAACACACACCCTATTTTGAAAGAGATCTGATTATTCTAAAAGGGATGTATTACCAGACTGCCTACCACTGGCAATGGAGTTTGTTGTATAGAATATTCCCACTCCCGAAAAGTAATAAAAATAATCTCTGAATTGCAGAACTGTTAAAAACTTTACACACTTGCATATTTTCACGTTGTCTTCTGCATAGATGATGTTTGATTTAAAATTACACTGAAAAAGAAATTTATTGTTTCCTCACGGTACCAAAAATAGTTGTATTTACAATTGTGACATCTCCACAGAACATACCTAGAAAGTGTGTGGTATTTTTACCTTATCTTTATCCATGCCAGGTTCTCTGTATACTGTCCATTTCTGTGCATCATCACTATATAAAATTCTATAGGCTGAGACATAATAGTAGTACTCTGCTAAGGTTGATCCAGTAGTTATAATACCTGTGAAAATGAAGATGCTGAGTTAAACAAAAAATTGTTACCAGTTTGTAGAAATTAATAGATCAGCTTTTGAATCCAGAGTTACTGGTCCAGTTACATTTCAAAAAGTTTCTCCAAGGTGCCAGGGTCTGAAACTTCTACAGTTATCAAAACTTAATAATCATTTTACTTACTTTTATATTTTAATTCTTGTGATATAACCGTCCTCAGCACCTCTCTCCCATTTCTTGATGGAAATGGCCTGTTCATTTGACCGTGGCCCACTCCTGTCTCCAGCAGTGTTGAGACAGCTCTACTCTTCCCTGCTTTGTACTGCCAAGCTAAAAGCACCATTGAAAGAACTGTAGCTTCCTAAAGCTGCAGAACGACTCACATAGGAAAGCTGTTTTGTAAAAGCTTATTAGCACAGGAATTAGAGGAGCAATGTAAATCCAAATAGTCCCCCGGGAGGGAATAACAAAGGCTGCTGGTAAACCACAGTTGCTTAATGACAGGAAGCCAAGCTGCTGATAGGGGGTGTGCAGCTGAGTTTACAGAGATCAACTCCAGCATTTGAGAGATAGACAAACCCAAACTGACCAAAGGAGGATATTTCACGACAGTTTTAAAGCCAGTGACTAGATGAAGCACTCTACCTAAAGCCACTTTATTGTTTAGTTGTCAGATTGCAAACATGCCCATTAACAAGAGCGAATCACCTCTGAACAATTAAAATAGAAAACACCAACATCAGCACAAAAGACACAACAGCTGCACTGCCACTACTTAAGGCTACCCCTGAGGTTAACCCCAAAATGCAAATGCCTCAGTGCTTCACTACTCAGCGTGGGCCACATTGCAATCAACAGCAACAGGTAACCATCCGCAAGCAAGCTCAACTCCCAAAGTGTGAAGCAAACCATCCAGAGCAGACTGGGAAACAGCAGCTCCAGCTGTGTCTCCAAATAAACACAGCTACTAAAATAATGACGGATGGTCCATCACAATCTCTGTGAAGGAGCAGAGCCCAACCCACACTCTGGCTGCATCAATCTGTACTGTTTGGTCCATTTGCCGAGGGGCCCACCATCTCCAACTCTCAGCCCAAGCTGCACTTCAGGCAAGGAGGTAAAGGGGAGGCTGCCAGCTGGTTTACTCTCTCTGCTGCTTATCTCACATTGCACTGTAACTGCTCCTGTCTCCACTGTTGGATTCACTACAGCCATGATGGGCGGTAGGGAAAACCTGAAAATGTAAGTCAGTACACCTGCACCAGAGGTACACAGTAGACCGAGCTGACTGGATACGGGTTTGCACCTCCAAAGAGCCAATCAGCAGGAAAACGGAAGTATTAAGGATCCAATAAAACCACAGGAAACACTTGTACAAATTCTGATGGAAGATGCGTTTTCTACCATGAAATTCCATCTGTTATCTTCTAACTCCAGGCTCCTCAGTATATTAGTTAGGACATAGAACCAGCTTTGCTATAATGGTAATTAAATGCCACCTGGACTCTTCTCTAAGACCAAGCACTGGGAAAAAGGATGTCAGTAACCAAACTTTCTGAATGCTGCTTAACAGCCACATCAGATTCACTTACCTGTTATTCTCTTTTCTTTATTCAAGTCAATCTGCAACCATTGATGTTCATCACTGATAAAAGCAGCCCAAGGAGGACCAACTCTTTTTAGTCTGGAATTTTCAGGTTTCCAAATGTTCACTTGTCCCATCTGGTCAGACCACTCAAGAACAGATGATGCTGTGATCTGGGAATCAGGGATTACCCCAGATTCCATCCCCAGTGTCCCATAGCAACCTGAGCAACAGAAAAGTTGAAGATTCAAAATGAAAATTCAAGTTACACAATGATTTTACCTGCTTGGACTTTAAGACTTTACGTGCAAATATTAAACTGCCATCTAAACTTACTCAATAACAACACTATCAACAAAACACACACTATTCTGCTTTCTAAAAGTGATGCTGGAACCAAACTTGTGGTCTTGAGTATTACATGATTTATGCCTCCTCAAGAGTCATGTGGATATTCTCTCAATCATCACCCACACAAAGCACTGGCAGAGCAGCTTCAAGGGAGCTGCCATGGTTTAATAGTATGTATGGCTGATGCAGGAATGGGAAACAGACTGCTTGAATGATCGACATAACTTCTTGGTTTTTAAACCCACCCCAGTACCACAATGTTAATTCAAACAATACACCAAAGAATGTAGGAAGCCAAGGCATAATTCTGGCCTTAAGCTCAAACACACTCTTGAAATTCGTTGTATTTTTTTTTGTCACCATTCTTACTAAATATTTCTTCCCATGTTGCATTCTGCTAATGGTTAAAAAACACCCCCTAAATTCCTGGCTAGATTTTCTTGTGGCTAGTTGATATCCACTTGCTCTCTGCTACAACCTTGTTCTGTAGTGTCAACAGTTTTCCCCTCTTACATGTATATTCCCCAGATGGGAACATGTATATTCCCCAGGTGCGACTGTCCCAGAAAAGGCTCTGCCAACGTCCTGTGCAATGGCATTAATAGTTCGTTGTCTTTACTGCACGTACTTCACCTGCTACAGCACAGGATCACATTTTCACTTCACTCACTGAATCCTTTCCCTTATCTGTCATTTCCAACTAACATGCTGCCAGTTTGAAGCAGAAATGCCTCAGTCTCTACATATCCAACCTTATACTTTTTACTCTGTGATTCTTCATTTCATTTCTATTACTCAAGTCTCAAAGTCAGTCAGGTCTTCCTGCACAAATAGTTTCATCTTCCTCTGCACTGACCACATCTCTAGCATTAATAACACACTCCTCTATTTTGTACTGATTTATTAAACCCCTACAGAAGAACCACACTAGTGACTTCACCACAGTCTGATAAATCTCATTTGAGCATACTACAGCGTCCTCTTTTTTCCTTCAGCTAACTCCTAGGCCATTCAACTACATACATTTTAATCTAGACCTACATCTTGTCTCTAGCTTATTCAATAACTTCTCAAAAGTGTCACTGAAATCCAGATAGTCTAGATCTGCATTTTGTCATTTCTCTTTGTATTTCCAGGCTATTTAATTACTTTCATATACACTACCAGATCACATTTCACTGTGTTTCATATTCTCCATGCATAAGGTCACCAGACATGCAATTCTTTCTTCCACCTCTTGCAGAGGTCTGGAAGTTAAATTATTTGAATATTATGTGGATTTATATTTTCTAATTTTTGCTTGGTTTTATATATTTCCATATCCAAACACTCCTGCCCATCAAATTCCTGCCTTTATATCCCCATTCAGTACCACTTCTACTTATATATTAGGAAAAGCACTTGTTTACTTTTGAGGAATATGTGTATGAGTTCACCTTTTGTTTGTTTGTTTTTAACTTTATCCTTATGGAAAAAGACATAATGCTTTTGTTACCTTTTTTAATATTGTTATTAAAACAGTTAAAGAGACTACGAAAGGCAACTGTCTTCACAATACCTCCAACATCCATTCAAAGATAGCATTTACAGTGCCTTACAGAAAAGCTAGCTTCCACTTAGAAAACTACAGCTAATTATTTGAAAAATGGGTAATTGATAGAAAGTAAAATCACACAAAGTGGTAAAGCTTTAAAAAGGGAGAACACTTGTTATACCAGTCAGCAACCTGGTACGCATTTACAAAATAAAACACAACAGCCAAAAAGAAACATAGAGCAAGGCCCAAGAGATGCCTTTCCAGAGCAAGAGAGGTAAGTGATTTATCACACAGGATTCAGTTGCAAGAATATGGGAGAAAAAAAAAAGTTAAAAAGGGTGGGGATTTCTGCTAGCCTTCTTAGCAGGCAACAAGGAAAGTATAAGGAGTAACCCTGCAGAAAACCTAGAATGCACAGTTGGTACAAATAAAGAGCAACTCTTCCGCCATAGAAGTGCATTTAAAGTATGGAAGTCAAGTCACTTTAAGCCAGGCTATAAGAGGGGAACATAACCTGAAAGAATCTCTTTCCACAGATAAGCAAGGCTTACTTTATATATCACTGTATCTATAAATATAGTGATAATTAATCATCAAAATAAAACCAGTTCAAAAATACACATTACTGAGGAATGCAGTAAAAATGTCTAACTAGAAGAAAAATTAAGAAATAAAATAAAATATTTGCACACTTATTTCTACTCATAAAATTTGTAGAAAAGTATCAACATGCAGTACATGAGATAATGCTTACCACTCGTCTTAAATGTGAAGAGACTTGTAGACAATGGTCCCCTGCAGAGAACAAAAGATGGGTTTTGTAGTAATCAGTGAGGAAAATTGAAACAAACTCTTCAATTTATTTTTCTCATCTGACTACTTGCCACTGAAACCTCTGCAGACATGCCTAAACAAGCGCTTCAGATTAACACTTCCTGTCACCAAGTTGCAGTGCTTTCAGTACAAATCCTTTTCAACTGAAATCTAGTCCAGAGATACTGAGCTAAAGGCTTTCAAACGAACAGCTGCCCAGCAAAACATAAGACTTCATTAAAATGCTTCCTGTTTAAATTAAGCTAATCATAATAACAAGAATCAATCTCCTCTGATTGCTTTCATTCCTTAGACTTCTGAGATAAAATGACAAGTTGCACTCTTTTCCCTGCAACTAAAAAGTTGCCATTAAATTATTATTTTTCTATATATCATTAGGAATTTATGGTCATGCCATGCATTTTGGAAGATAAAACCTCCTTGCAGAATTTAGAAAATTAATCTTTATGGTCTAGAGGTTAAAAATATCTGGTAAAACAATCACACTGTAGCAAAAGACTATTGTGAGAACCTTACAGAAGAGAACCTGTCCACTGAACACGTAAGTCCATTAGCTGACATTAATCCCCTGATGAGACATTACCAAGATCTAAGGTGCTAAAGATAAGCAGAACATCGGAAGTACACTTACACTTTTGAGGTGACATTGTTAGCCAGGGAGCCTTCATAGTACGGAATGCCCGTGCTGATTACAACATTAATTTGGCCACCCAGAGTATTTGACACAACACCTGCGTGAACACCAGCCATACAAAGTGATGATGACTTGAAGAAGAGAGAAAAAGAAAAAATTATTTATTGTAAATAAATTAAATACTATATTGTTTATTGTAAATGCTACGTTGTCCAGTTATAGTCTTTGTTATTATTACATTAAGAAACTGTTCTTATTTAACTGCTATCTCTGTTATTTAGAAACCATTCATCTTTGTTTTATTATGGAATTTCTAGAAACACAAAAAGAAGCTCCTACATTTCACTGCATCCTCACCCAGGTATATTTGGAAGGCAACACTTGTAATCAAATAAGCTCAAATGAACAGCAAGGTGAATCAGTCTGAAAAAGCAAGACAGCCAGATTTTCAGCCTACAAGAAATCTATTATGTTAAAAAACAGAAGGTGAATACATAAATACATAGAAAACTTTTTAATAAGAAGCACGTTGAAAGTATGTTTATTCATTTTCTCACAATTAAGGACTGATGCACTGCAGATTTTGTAACTTTCAGCCAGTGTGTTATATTTTTTTTATTTTAACTCATGCTTAAACATGGTTTAACCATCCAGCAATCTGATCCATATAAACCCACAATAATAACATGAACAAAACTTGTTCTAAGGAACCCTATTACCTAGGTTGTACAGGTCAAAGAAGATCAGTTACAGAAAAAGTTTTTGCGGGACATCTTGTTCTTTCCTTCTCTCCCTGGACGACCATTAGCCCAGATCTGCTAACCAATCTCACAGTGACACTGCCATTTCCCTGGCTTGCAGGCCAGCTGTGCGATGGAGAGCAGGACTGACTCACTACACCAAGTCTGTTGGGCACGGCACAGAGTGAGCAGAGCAAGATGTCACTGTCTTGTGGACCAAAACTAGTTCAGAAGATCATCTCCAGCTGGGAAGCAAACCCTTCCAGGCCAAAGGGCCTTGACTGAGAAACATCTTAGTGATAAGGAGCAGAGAGACGGTCCAGCTCCAAGAAAGGCTTAGCAGCAGTGGCTTTGCACCCATCCACTGCATGCACCAAGGTTCCTGGAGGATTACTGGCTATGCAACAGGTATATACAGAGCTATTCAAAGGTGTTCCTGCAACGTGCAGCACTGGGGTATGCACAGACACACTGCAATTCTGCACCCCCTTGCTCACATCCAGTGAGATCAGGATAAACCTGAATTTGAGAAGACTGAGTGGGTCCAGGCTGTCTGCGAAGGACCACCTGCGTATCTTCCAATATACATTCCAGAAACCATATTTAGCTCGTTACTACTAATGTGGTAATCCAGTGTGCACTTGCTCAAGTTGATAAACAACAGGTGATGACTGTGTATTTTTATTTACTCTTAACAGTTGCTCCCCCAAACAAAGTCCACTCCTAGCTGTTGCTACTAAACACATTTGCTGCACTGCTCTGCCAACCAGTCCACTGGGTGACACAGAGCCCCATCACAACTCTTAAAGAAGGAATCAGCAGGTTTTTTCCATAGAAGGAAGACTTAATGGATTATTTTCTTTCTCCAATTATTTTAAAAACAGAACAACTTTCTCCAATGTGGCTTCTTAAGAAATAATTGCATGGTGCAGCAGGCCAGGATGCCCCTATATCTCAAGCTCACCGGCAAAAAAAAAACCAACTCCTCACCAAGACTTTTGACACATAATTCTCCTCAGTATATTCACACATAAGGCCTCTAACTCAACTCCTCATCCCTCAAATATTCCCAGAGTTTTCTAAATAGATGTAATTATTTCTCACTCATGCACACAGCTCCCCTTTCCCTCCCTGCTTTCGTTTGAAAGTAAGCAATGGGATTCTGCAGCAACAGTAGCTCTCTCCTCCCTACTCACCAGAAGATGTCAGCAATGAGCGCTTCAAGTCCTCAAGGACTGTGAACATCAGGGTCATATACAAAAGAATGAAAATTTACAGTATTTTTTAAAGAAGCAAGCAGCTGCTGATCATTTGGAAGAGATACACAAGAAATCTCTACCTGAAAGTCTCTCTAAAATGCTGGACAATTTGATTTCTTTCCACACAACTTGACTTCTGGAAAATTTTCTGCCTTTTTATTCAGAGCAATAAATTATACAAAAAGAAATTCACAGAGCATTTATTTCCTAAAGCTTCCTTTTTCCTCTATAGAAAACAGTTTTTCCAGATTTTGGCATAAAAACCTCCCAACAAGCAGAACTCCTACAAATACTGAAAATACGTTAGGCAGAGAATCAACTTCATCTTGCTAATAAGCTACAAAAATTACCTTGCAGCCACTTAGTAAGGACTCACTGTGGACCAGAGCATATAACACAGTTACACTGTGGTGACATTTTTACATATGGGTAATTATTTAAGCAAGTAGCCTAGGATTTACAGATATTTGAGAAAAGAAAATCAGAGAGGCACACTTTAGCTTCATACTGAACATTAAAATCTCTGCTTACTACTATTTTTAAACCGTCTTTCCTCTGTGCTAGATCTAACAGCTTATTAAAAAGAGTAAATGCCTTTGTTTATCTTAAAATAATGTAGTTTTTTTACTAGATTGCTAGCAAAATGAAAATCACTTAAAAATAAACAAAGCAAACACACTCTAGTCCTATGGCAGGTATGCTAATTCAGTTACAAAAGCTTATATCAGAAAAATAGCATATAGGTTTTTGTAGTGTTCTAAGTAAAGAGTACATTATTAAAGATGTTAATTTCCAGTTTACAGAACTATTAATATTAACTCTGTTTTGCAAATGGTTTTATAGCTGCTGAGCATGAACAGTATTTCATGTCGCATGTTGTAACAAAAAATTAAGATAACCACAGAGACTCTGTGTAGAGATGTATCACAGTGTCAAAAACAAAAAGACACCATTAAAAGAACTGGTGCTCTCTTTATATACCTGAATTTCCCAACCTGAGAAAGCCAACAAAAACAAAACAGGAAGTATAAAACAATATTTTGATCATTCCACCCTTCTCAGCAGGCCTTACAAAGATGTTTGAGTCCCTGCTACGCTACTTCACTTCTTGGAGATGGCAACATCTGAAGCACCAGCTACTTAGCAGCCATGCAAAAAAAATTAGTACCACGCTATTTACTTTAGGAGGTGCAAATTCCAGAACACAGCCAGCAGAACTAATGCGTACAACTATAATTGACTTTTAATTATACAGTGCCTGTTTTACCAAAAATTACATGAGCCCACAGTATTTTTACTTACATCTCTGTATCCATGGGGAATAGTGCCTGAAATATCAGCAAAAGGAATCACACATCCAGCTGGACAATACTTACTGGAAGAGAACAAAATATCAAGTCAAGATATGCAGACAACTGCAACTCTTAGAATGCTATCAAATAGTAGTTATCTTTTTGACTTACAATACACTGTTATCATTTATATATCTCTACTTCAGGGTATTATCCTAATTGAAGACATATCAAATCAGATTAAAAAATACTCAGGAAGAGAAGTACACAACAGAACAGATATCTGAAAAAGTTTTTTAAAAGTCTCAGCTGAAACTACAGTTTCAGACTCAATTTATTAAAGCCAGCATTTTATAGTCTAAATACTGCATGGCTTCTGTAAATTTAAAGTCATGTAAGTACCAATACTAATGAGTTATTTTACAAACTAGAGACCTGTAAATCTATTTGGTTTGCATCCTTAAATAACACGTCTGAAAAGTAATGTTATCTTATAATAGCTTCTGGCAATGCTTTGACCATAAAAAACTGGCCAAATTTAGTTGATACTATAAGCTCATGAAAAGTATGAGGCAAGACATCTGCACCTCTGATGCAAGTCTGTGTTCATGTTCTAGTGCCATTTCACGTACAAAAACTATTAAATCTTCAAGATTTAACAGTGGAGTAAACCATTAACACTTTCACTGCAGATCAACAACAGTTGAAGCAATTTTGCAGGTACTACAAAAATAGGGGGATTTAGAGACTTCAACATATGTCCAGTAAGGCCCGAATCTACTATTAGAGCTCTATTTTGGAACTTGGGAAAATGAAAGAGAAATGCAAAGGTTGCACTTTGAAACCTTTGAAATGAAAACATTATGCCAGGGCTGAAGTTCTCCAGAAAGTAAGTACTTCACAATAGTCTGCAGCTTTAAACACTGTCCTTGCTTTAGATGGAAATGGAGAAGGAGAAAACAGGGAAATTACAGGTATTTCCCCCATCAGAAGGTACAGCATTTTATGTCTCCACAGAACCTCATTAATTCACACCAAACTGTGAAATGGGTTTATAATTTTTAATACGTTTCATAGTTTAGTGCTCCTTAGATAACTGTCATATGAATTTCAGTATTTAAAGTGTATACCTGCTGTAATATGTGTTTATAAAAGCAATATTCTTTCTACGGGAATGAGATATTAGCTTCTATGTGCAAATTAACGAGGTTCTACTGTATACTGCATGTAAATAACAAAAAGGGGGGGGGGAGGAGTGCAAATGTCAAAATTATTAATCTCTAACCCTAATTACTTTGTTTCTTAAGTTCTCTGGACAGCCAATTTTCAAGCTGCATCAGGTGTAAGTAACAGAGTGAAGCAGAACACTAAAATGACTTCATTAAAGAGACTGGGGGAAACAGGTAAATCAGTCTTACTTGAATTCTGGTTCAGAAAAGTGACTTGCATTGTCTAAACAGGTAATTAGGTCTGAAAAGAAAAAACGTTAGGTCAAGAGGATGATAAAGACAACAAGTTTGAGTATGTTTTTTAAAGTACACAAAAATATACATTTGAGCCTCTGCAGCTTAACCAAAAGTGCCAGAATTTAAAAAACCCACATTCCTACTAAATTTTCTTGTAACAGATTTTGTATTACAGTAGAACCTTGATAATTTGTCTGAGTAACTGGGAAATCAACTGAGAATGTGATACAGACCAGAAACACTACAAACATTAATTTTTCGTGCAGCTTAATTTTAATTTATAGCTATACTTCAGAGGACCTGACACAAATCAGAGACACAAACACATGCTCTTTTCTCAAAATTAAATTAATAAGCTAAACAGGCCTGTGGTTTCAGCACTTAAACAGTTCCACAGTACCAAAACCAGGCAGCACAGGGAACAGAGTGCCACGTTACTAGCATCTATGACTGATTAACTCAAATTTTTGTTCAGTCTGCTATGTTATCAGCACATACAGTCCCAAATACAGAGAGAAAAGCATCAGAAAACCCACAATATACAAAGTAAAAATGAAAACTCTTTATCTGCTCTTTTTAGAATTACTTCCACAAAGGGTCTTCTCAAGTCTTTTGCCTTACGAAGCAGTTGCTGGCAATCATTCATTTCCTTGTGAACCAGGTATGTCACTCACCATTACAATGAGGGGAAGGAGATGCAAAACAAAAACAGCTGCCTCCTTTAGAGGCTAGAATAACTAGAAATATGTAAAAAAACAAGAAATGGCAAAAATGGCAAAAAACCCCTAAAAAGTAGTCAGCAGATCATATAATTAAAGAGTTGAGGGAGTATAGGAAACTGCTACTGAAATACAATTTTCCACGAGGTTGGTCTGTATAAAATACATACAGTTTGACATGATTTTTTTTTAGCTATCTGGCACCTTGATTACTATCTGAAAAATATGCATTTCGTCCTTTGTCCAAAGCAGCTCTTTCATTCATAACAGGTAACTGCAATTCTTGTCCTGCTATCCAGGGTAAGATTTGATATAATTTCTTTAAAACTACAGTAACTTAAATAGTAACTGAACAGCCAAATTTCCTACACAGAATTATCAGTAAGACTGTATTGAAAGTCTTCATTTTTAGAAGTTAATTTGTGAGAAAGCAGGAATAAATAAATTAGCTCTGTGTTTTCACTAGGCAACTATAATTTTACCAGCACAGAAAAACTACCAAATAAATACCTGACTTGTCAGTAGTCGAATAAGCTGCAAGAAATCCACGTCCAGAAGTGTGTGTTCCACTCATGAACTGTACTGTGACTTCATTACTTTTTGAAGTAATTAAACCATCCATTTGCAAGTCAAACCCACAGTATTTTCCTATGGAGAGAAGGGGGAGAACACACATGGACCAAAACCAACATATGTAATAAGCATCAACAAATAACGCATGCACGACACTCAATAATGTAGTCAGTGTCCATTTAAAGCAAATGGCAGACTATGGGTACCACATTTATTTAGACACTTTCAACAGGTGAGAGTGTCTCATCCACTTGCAAATAAATATGACCTTCTCCCATTCACCTCTAGCCCTGCATAACCCTCATCGTCAGTTCTTTCAAGACCATAAGAAATCTGTTAAGGAAAAGGATCAAGTTAGGGTAACAATCATCTACAGGAGCAGATCACAGAAAAGCCCTTCTCTTCCCTCAGCTGCTGGGGCACTTCTTCCTTGTCAACTATTTCATGGTTTCTGTCAACTACTTTTCTTAATTTTGGACAACAGCAGGCATGATTCACTGCACTTCAGCATTAACATACAAGCATACGTGAGTACCGTTAATATAAACTACTGGTTGGTTCACTTTCTGGTTTGCTGTACCTGTAAAACCTAGCAGAGGTTCTGCATCTGGATACTTCTCTTGCCATCCAGAATGACTAAAAATAATAGAGTCTAAACTGAGATGCTAGAGTTTGCAGATATTGACAATATCTGCCCTATGAAGTTCTTGAATTACTATCAAATGACATTACCTGGATGAATGGCTATTAAACAGACTCAACTCAATACGGACTTCTCCAGTCCTACTAACTAGAAACTTTAATAAAACACCAACCAGTTTATTAACCTGTTAAGAAAAATAAAAGTATCTTCTGTTCTATAGGCTCCCTTGATCATCCAACACTGTAAACCATCCACAGCCTTATTTAAGATTCTGCAGTGGATAATCAAAGTGGATAAATCACCAGCAGCAAATGACACCGCATATGTTTCAGTTTATCATTCCTTTATTTGCTTTCTTGGTAATAAGTATGTTATCGTATCATAAAATAGCAATAAAAGAAGCCAGACCGCCTTCTCAACTAAAGGTAAATTACAATACTAAAGTAGAGGGAGTGGAATAATACTGCCCTGCCGGAACAGTTCTTAACAAATATAATACAAACCAGATATAACTATAACACAAAGAAATATAATGTCTATGTCAAATTCCTTTAAAAAATGAACTGCATTCTCAAATACTAATACAATTTTTAAAAACCTCAGAAATACAAATTCCTATAGTTATTCAGAGCTTTCTAAATTTTGCTTACACATATATTTTGAACACAGCAAGAGTATTTTCTAAGTAAAAAAAAACCCTAGAAAATAGATTTTACAACACTTTAATGAAATTAATAATATTATACAAATGCAACCTTACCTCAATTCACTACTTAAACTGGCAATCAGCAAAAGTTACAAGGAAGTAAGTTCCCTTTTACCAAGACTCCACATTGATCCTATGTTTTGCTCAAAGTCATGCTGCAACGATTAATTGCATTCACTATGATGAACTGCTTATTTTGCCAACTACCACTTTTCACCTTTTTTTAAGTTTTGTTTTCAGCCACTGGATCTTGTTACATGATTGACCAGCACTACACTCCTCTCCGGGCAGGTCAGACTGTCCTCAAGACACCATTTATCCTCTCCTTCGGGCAAATACACAGTGCAAGACATTTAAATCTAGCTTGGATAAACTATCCAGTGCTGCCTGCACCATGGAGACACAGCCTTTGACAAACTGTAGACTGATGCACCTTACGATTCATGGCAAGACATACTTATGAGACTATAAATTATTTTTCTAACTCTTCCCTGGCCTCTCATCAGATTTTTAGCAATCTTTTTAAAAAGCAGGCACTAGAAATAGACAAAACATGACTGCCATGACACCTCTGTCAATGGTATGTGCATAAGATGTAATATTACTATTTTGTCTGTACTTATGCATTGAAGGGACCACAAGTGCTTTCACACAGCAACATTACAGCAGGAGTGGGAATTCCCATGGCAGCTTACCCTCTCTGCTCCTATAGATCGGGGCTTACATTGTATGTATCAAATACGTACATCTATCTGACTGTAGAGGCACAGAGATTGGACTGTGATGAAATCTAATACAGAACACCTCTAAATCTTCCTTAAACTACAGACTTAACGCTGAGAATTTAAATCTTCTTCTGATTTACTGATAAATATTCAAAAGGCTTGGAATGAGAACTAGCCCTTAAAAGCTTTATTAGAAATATTCTCTGTTTATCAATGAGCTAACCCACTAACTATTCATTTTTTAATCTAATCAGCCAATTTTTAAGTCATTTTGCGTTAAAGTAGGTATCACTGAATTTAAGCTTTTATGTAATACAAGTATTTTAACATTAACCATGTCAGTAGTCTTGAGCAGAAAAACTTAGGATAAATCCAGGTTTCTTCCAAACAATTTCAGGTCCCTGTTTAATCTCTCCAGTGTTCATTGCTCCAAGGATGAACATTCAAGAATCTGCATCATCTGTATCTGCCACTGTTAATATCACTGTTTGTTCTGTGATTTTATTTATTAAAAGCAGAAAAACACACACTCAACATACTGCACTACTACACCAGCTAGGAACAGCTGAAAGTCAAGGAAAAGAAATGAAGTAAAAAATTTACTTGAACCCATTAAGTCACTTGTAAAAGTGAATAATAGACTTATCAGAACTGGACGTTCCTTGCCATTTAAGGACTTCAGCATTTCCTATTTTAGACCAAGTCTGGCTCAACAGCTCCAAGCACATACTTATTTTCACACACATTTAGCTAGGTAACAGTTGGGAAAGAAGGTTAACAGAGCTAACATTCCACTAGCCTTTTTATAAAAAGGCTCAATTTAATGGGATCGGCATTTAAGTCACACAAAAAAATATCTTGGTGAGGTAAACCTCTCTTTCTCTCTCTCTCTCCAGATTAAAGCTTTAGGAAAGAAAATAAAATTAAACTGCACAATAACATCTCGTTTTAGTGAAGGAAGATAGACAATTCATTTTGATTTTTATGCAAAGTAACCACAAGGGTCTTTAAACCCTCCATGTACCTTGACATAGATGATGTCACACTGCTATTTGAAAAAAAACAACAACCCTGCCTTACAGTCGTGAAAGTTGATTTGTCCTCTTAAAGAGGACAAAAATTAAACTATGGACATCATCAGAAAAGGGAGAATATTTGAACTACACAACTATTGAAGCCTGGCATCTTTTAACACCACAAAGATGAACAGCTCAAATCAGAGCTATTGCATATAAAGAGAAAGGCATTTCAGGTAAGATGTATATACTACTTCCTTTTCTTTCTTTCTCTTTTCTTTTTTTAAATGAAGATCCTCATAGTTCTACAATTTCCTCTCCACTGCTTACAAGAACTTTGCTAGCTACTTGGAAATGTCTGAGAAAAAAAAAAAAAAAACATTACAGTGGAGTTTCCTTTGAGAATCTGAAGAATCAAAGATCATTATAGGATCTGTGTTGCATCTGGCATCTAATTGTTGTATGGATGAACAAAACGTATGATGTTCTGCTATCGTTATTATCCATAATTTTTTCAGTACGTTTTTAGGATATAGGAATTGTGTCAAGAAGACAAACATTTACAAACACTTTAGTAACAGTAAACAAAATACAATTACTTAAGAATAATTGCATTAAGAATACTCCAGCATTCCAGAGACTTCATCTGCTGAGCAACAATAGTAAGCATACTTGAAAAGAGCATGTCACCAGAGCAAGGGACAATCAGACTTCTGTTTTCTTTACCATTTTTATTTTTATACAGTTACAGTTGCACCTGTACTCCATCCCTGTACTGAAGATCTGCACAGCATAGAGGAGAATCTTTCCTTAGCTGAGCTTTCTAGCAGTGCTATTAGTAGTAAATTTACTGAAACTGGTCCCTGATGCCGCTGTTCTACTGTGGTGAGGTATACACAGCACCTCTCAAGGGTTTGCAGGGTTTCCCTGACATGAAACTCAGGAAAATCACAACTCCTATTACAGAACTACTAAAATTCCTTTCTTTATCTTATTTGAGATTCCTATAAATAATAAACACTTCCTTCATCACTTCTCATAAGATTCAAAATCCACACTGTACAAAGCAGTGTATTATGTATCCAGGCAAGGTCTTACCCTGCCCAATATCCAACTGAATTGTAACAGTTTTCTAGGGCTATAAAAAAGAACTTAACTAATACCATATACACTGTAGTTACTCTATGCTCACAGCATGTAATCAAGGAGAAATTTTAAAAGTAACAAAAAGTTTCAACAGTATCTTCCAAGTTCTATATAAGACAATAGCTTTTAGATACCAATAATAAAAGCTCCTACCTATCTCAGTCCTGGTGGGGCCAATCCCATTGTGAACTCTTAAGTAACTGGAATGACAGGAATCTGAGTCATCAATATCAAAATCACCAAATTTGAGCTGAACTCGCTGCCCAGGCTTTACACGAATTTCCCATTCACAGACTGTGCTATTCGGAGAGGTCTGTGGGTAGTTTATTGAAGCAAGAGTTCCACTTTCAGGGCCCAGAACAGTGTGTCCACATCCATCACCTACAAAAGAACAAAAATAAATCAGATACACACGTTCATCTTCAAATCTTCACTGGTATTTTAGTCATCCTGGGTTTTAGCAGTGATATCATCTCTGTTGGTTCTTTGACCCTACTAATCGCATTGTACGAAAACTGCAAGGTAAGCTGCACACAGATGCAGCAGCAATTGTGAGAAAATACCATTCAACTAATGTTGCCTAATGCTTAACTTCTCATCACAGGTGACCAGCTGGTCAATGAGATTTCCTCAATGAGATAAAAATTCATCCATAATGACTTAAAAAATTGCAGACAGTACAGAAAGTGTCCCTGCTATTTCATGTTCCCTCGTGTAGAGAAGAAAACAGGTTCTGAAAAGTAAGGAGAAACCCATCAATAAAACAAGAGCACATCAGTTTTACTGTTGTTACTGTATTCACAACACGATGAGAAAGAACAGAAGTGGAAAGACAATGGACAGCAAATACTCTACTGAAAATAACTGCCAGGTCTGACCATCATCAAACTGCTAGTGCATTGTTTTCCACCATAACACAATTTTCATGCTGTAATCAAATCTTCCATCTCTTTAGAGAACATGTTCAATTTCTCTGGATTTCTACAACATATTAAATTATAACGTCAACCTAGGGCCATTTACCTAACATTTGAGTATGAAACAGCAGTAGCAATACTAAAGATGATTTGTTAACAAGTGGAAAAAATAGCACAAATAGTGTATTCTCAAAATCAAATTATAAAGAGTAATCTGGAAAAAAAAGTATTTACTCAACAGTTAGACATGAATTTCTCCCAGTATGTAGTACAAGAAGTGTAAGAATGTGTTTGCTGTTTTGGAAATAAGAATGTTCTTTAAGTAACGTTCACCATCACTGGCTCTTTATACGTTACCTTATCAAGATGCAACAAAGTATTCCTGAGCACAAGGACACATCCAACAAAATTAACACCTGCCATAACATAAGCCTCACAAAATAAGCCTCATAACATCTCCATTTTATTTTCGTTAGCACTGGAGGCTAAAAAGCCTATTTACTGAATTTATTCCACGAAATGAGTAGGCCAGGAAGAGCATTAACATTTTCAGGATCTGACACTAGAAGATCCACATATCTTCTGAAAGAGACCTGTACACATTATCCTTAAAGCAACCAGGACCTTTCAGGATCTCAAACAAAGTAATGTAAGCAAAAGTAGCAAAGACAAAAATCAGATTAGATATGCTGCTAAAAAATGTCTTTGACACCATTCCAAACACATTTATTATCTGTAGGTACATCTTACCCTTAAACGTTCACGCCTGTGCATACAGTTCCTACCAAGTGACTACAATAGATTTAACCTAAGTCAAGATTCCACACTCCAGAAATTCACAATGACCAACATCATTTGTATTGACAAATGTTTGTTTTAACAGCTAAAAGTGATGGTCTGAAAGTGTGTCATATAACACACTAATAGTTGTAGTTTCTCTACTAAACATGAAAAGGTAAGCTAAGCTTTAGGGACAAAAATTGTACACATATTTAAGAATTCTAATTAAATGTCAAAATTCTTGCGTGTATTTCATGCAAGACTGAATGGAAAAGTAAGTTCAACACACTGAAGTGAAAAGGAAAAATAAACTGTGGTATTTAACTATCTCTGATTAATAAGTTTGCAAGAACACCTAATTCCAAGTAACAAAACCTATTCTCTTTATAATCTGAGTACACTGAAAGATAGCTGTATGTTCTAAAAGCTGAAGTGCTGCTGGCACACACAGAATCACAAACAGATGTAAACTACAGCTTTTTTTTCTTGCTAATGGTCTTGAACCAAAATGATGCATCTTTTGGAAAAGGTAACTGGAATATCTGCTTCAGTAAACTCAAAATTTCTATTTGTAAAGCTCTTGTTTAGCCATGTTTTTCTTCATCCAACTTCAGCAATTTGCTTTAAAACACTCTGTTCCATCCCATGACAAATACTATTTCCATTTGGGTAACAGTTAGTAAACTACTTTCCTAAATTACTGTTGTTCTAATACATGAGACACAATTGTCCAATGTTACAAAGAGGTAACTTAAATCGTTTGTTTTATGCATCATTTTAATCCTGGTTTCTTTTCAAAGGCATGTTAGAAACCTAAGAGTAAGAGAAAGATTTATAATTCAAAACCTCTATGGCCTGTTTACTCATTAGTAAACATTTAAATGTTGAATTCCTTACTAGTCACAATACGCTTAACAGTCAGGAAAAATACTGATTTCTTTGCTAGTAAACTGTTTTTTTACAAGCAAGTACTCACATACATTACAAAATACATGGAACTTAATATATTAACAGAAATAAAACCAACAAATATATACTAGGTCTTTATTCATGGAGATACCTGTGGATATATTTTAAAATTCTTTATAGTGTAGATACATAAAATTAATTTTCAACATAAGCAGCAGTCAGTTTTAGGTTATGTCCTAAAAAAAAAAAAATAACCAAGTTAACCAGTTCTGTGCTTTTCCTATCCCGTGACAGGGGAGAGTAACTGTTTACTCACTTACAGATTGAAAAAATTAAGCAGCTACACTAATACAGTGGCCTTTAGAACATGAAATCATAGTAGCTTTCACCTGTACAGACAGATACATTGTTCTGGAGGCATTTTAAGGAAATTTAAAATGCTTGCATGATCTGTAATACTTGGCAGTTAATTATTTCTCATTTCAATGGGCCTGTTACCACAATGCAGTAACCACACAAATACTATTTCTTACAACCAGGAATACCAATAATGTACATGATTACGTATTCCTCCCCACACTTTTGCATCTTAAGCCTATGCTGGAAGTCAAAGACAAAGGAGAGATTGGGTCTCTTTTAACCCAAACTGTACTTAAACTGGAAATTTATCCAGTTAAAAGTGGAAAAGATCATGCCTAACATTCATTTAAACCATCCTCTTCACTAGTTTGCTGTTTCAGTTGTCTCAAGCATAAAACAACACCAGCACTGCATTTGTATGATGATCAGGGCACACCTTTCTGATGAGAAAAGCAAAAGAACTCCACAAACACATTTAGGTGATAAAACTGAGCCTCTTCTTTTAAAGACACATCACTAAGAAATGTCAAATTTCCCCTGGTCGCTTGGAACAATCAGTCTTGTTTCCACTGGCTAGATACAAAAACTTTATAATCTGTCTCACACAATTTAACCTAAATGCAAATTTCACATCTCCCTTTTGTTGTAGGCCTCCTCGAAAACATGCAAGGAAAAACACTCCTCTAATCTATCCACATTAAAGAACCTGCTGTCAAATCATTCTAGAAAGGAATGGAAAAGGAAAAAAAAGTTGTGTTGAACTGCATCTACAGCATCACTTAACTACAAAGCAATTTTAAAAGTAGCTCATTCTGATTGGATGTTTTAGATCTCATTTTGTTGTGTGTTTCATTTAGGTTAGCAATAGCAGACACTTCATGCCTGAAGAATTTAAAGATCATCATTGCGTGTCTGGCATGCAATAGAGTCTGCCAAGGGCAGCAGCATCATTCAAGAGTTGTTTGGAAATACCTAAAGATCACAATTCCAGTGAAACTTGCAGAACAATTAAACCTCATTTTATTTTATTGGTACTGTAAAAGGGTAGCTCTTGAGCCTTGAAGTGGTGCTTCATCATTTCTGCCAAAGTTGTATGAAGACCACTGATCAACCCCAGAGATACATATATACATCCTGCATCAGGGGAGCAATCTGCAATACCCAGCAATTTCTCCAAGAAAAAGAGAAAGCACAATTCTTTGCACTGCAGCCATATATACAGGAGCATTAGCAACTTCCTTCATGTGGAAGTCATTAATTAAGCATCACAGAATCTTTTGCTTCTCTTAATCTGTGTGCATCAGAGTGGAATATCTAAGAACACATAGAAGAGACAGACATCAATCCCTAAATCAATTATTCCTGAATGGGCTGACAACTTCTGTTGTCAGTACACAACCTGCACTCGCAGAACAGATCAAGGTCTTCACAGAAGTACCAGACAACTTGCACATACACATTACACCTGACATTTGCTAGAAAGTCTGCAGATGTGCACTGAATTTCACGTGTCCCGAGGACTATGTTCACAGCAAATCTAAATATGCTCGGCTCTTCACCAGAACGTGTGTTAGAAACATGGGCGCCTCTTAAGAAGTCGGTAAAGGAAAGCAGACTGCTGTCGTCAGGAGAACCATTCATCTCTTCTGCAGGCGCCTCCAAATGCAGTCTGGATGAATTATCCTGACGGACTACATATGACCCCCAGGCTACGGCACACTGATGTCTGATGCAATCATGCAGATGATTTAAAACGATTTCTCATACCCAAGTTCTTTACATCAACAAAATACAGAACTTGAACCAACACAAACATACCAAAATGCACTGGATAAGAAGAAAATGTGAAATTTAAACGGGAGGATATAGCATATGCAGGAGTGGATGCTAAGTACTCTATTAATAACCACAAAAAAAAAAAAGATTAATTAATCTTTATAGTTGTTGAAGTCAATTAATCAGAACTTGTTCCCTCTGAGATTGGCTGCTGTTAGTGACTGCTAATCTTGTTCTCGCTATCAAAACATGTTAAAAATTAATCTTTAAGACTAGAGAATACTTTCCCTTTCCTTACTTGGAGAAAAGAGAGTGATAAAATAAAGACATCAGACAGTTTAAGACTACAGTCTATAAGACATAACTGATGCATATCAAAACACTGATCTCAATTTTAACAAGTGTCTTTTGAACAGACTCATTTTAATCAGCAGGTTTCCTGAGAAGATTTTTACATAGATAAGCTATGATTTTCTGTAAGTTCGTGACTACATACAGGACATAATTGAATCTTTCTTAACTGAGCAAAGGTAGAGCCAAATCTATTACTGTTATGTAAGCAAAAAGATATTTCAAAGCATTCATTTTAACTCCAAAAATACAACTCTTTCCGACTCAATGCACTACTATAATTTCTCCTTTTCTGTTTAGCTTCTGTGCTCTGCATTTCCCTGCTCTTTATCAGTGTGTCACTAAAAGACATTGCATCTACTTTTTGCTATTCTCAGTGTGGGCAAGAAAGTTTATACAATCAACAAAACAGTTTCACGAGTAAGAAACACTGAGGAATTAAGACCACAAAGACATAATATTCTAAACAGCTTTTTTATGTATTTTCAAACGCCCTTATTTGTATCCCCCAAACTCATTGCTGTTTCCACCAAAATCCACAGAAGTATGTTCTTTAGGAAGGAATCTGCTGCTCTGTCAGAATTAATTTTCTTAACAAGACAACAAGGACACAGCCCACCTTCATTTTTATGCCATTTTTTTTGCCTCAGTAACACACTGGTTTGAGCATTTCACCCCTATTATAGATGTTTCACAACATAAAACACCCCACACTTCCACAAGTGAGGCCATAGCTCAATAAATACTTCAAGGCACTTTAAATCAGTGCAGCCACAGACAAAAGCAAGCCTTGTCTGCCTCTTGCTTTTGGCCACTTGTACTCACACCCTTCCTGGTACTGGAGGTAAACACTTCCGCAGCCACATGCTAAACCAGACCAGGGACTTGAGATTAAAATAAATTATGGCATTGCTCTAGGTTAACAACTATTTTAGTGTGCAGCACTGCCTTCCCTGACAGAGGGATAGGACAGCAACTGCTTCTTTCCTTAGCACTGCCAGCCTGTGTTTGCATTTTAAACAACTTTGAATTCCCACCAGAAATGTAGAAACCATCCCTCCCCTGGGAAGACCAGTCACACAAGAGTGGTGCACTGGCTTCAGGAACTGAGCTGGCTGAAGACAAACCAGTGCCCCTACCCACTCCCACAGCACAGCGTGAGATCCCAGCCAACTCACCTCTGAGGCAGCTCATTGTGCAACTGCCAGTGGCAGGGCAAGGAAAGGAGGGCAGGTGGGATTACCGTTGTCTCAGCTTGGATTGATTTACTTGCTGTGGGGCACTCTTAGAAGGGTAATGAAATTAGAGTTGAGGTTTAACAAAGATAGGAACAGAACAAAAGGTAAATCACAATAAGTATTTTGTCTTTCAAAATATGGGCAGCTCAATGCGAGGGCAGGGGGGAATACAGAAGCCGATTCTTACTTTTATAGCAAAAGTACAAAATTTAAGACGCCACTACAGCAAAATTTTACTGTTTTCATTTACAATGCTAGCCATATGCTGGGCTAGTGAAAAATCAGCACTTTATTATATTATTCTGTAAATATAGCTTTTCAATCACCATCTCTGGAAATGCAGTCTTAGCTTTCAGTCACTGAATTTTACACAAAAGAGTAACACTTCCTAAATTTAACATCCAAAATATGGTAACATTTTAAAACAAATTATCTCAAATTATTATATCATCTGAGCAGGTAAGGCTCTGCTTCCTCTGCTATCAGGTACTAACCAAAGTGACTACTTCAAAAGAACAGAAAAGAAAGATTAGCTGTGTTAAGACCATGTTGTAAAGCTTTTGCTTACCGATGTCAGGAAAATGATGTGAGTCCCCAGGGACAGCTATAACTTGTTTAAATAGCATGCAGGCAAATGCAGCCTACAAAGACAGGCTAGCCATAGTGAAAAGGGATTTACACGAGAACTCTGTAAGAGGACTCTTCGTCCAATGACACATAATGCAGAAGCCCTCCTGATCTGCTGCCCATGCTGAATCATAGTGACAGCTCATTTTGTATGTTGTCTTTTGTCTGGCACATGCAGCTTGCCCACTTTCCAAGACAAATCATTTACTTAGGAGTCTGTACCAACACTTTCATAAAAATAAACACTGTTGTGCTTCAGTGCTCTAAGTGCTATGCAGCAGACACACAGCTGATGAGGGAAACAAAAAATAACACACAGATGGTCATGCAAAATGCAAAACTATGAGAATAAGCCGTACTCATGGTCAGAGTAGGCTTAAATCCCTTGTAAGGTCTTCAAAGTCCTCATCACACCAGGACCAAACGAAATTTCTGGTCTTACATAAGTCAACAAAGAAGCAAAAAATTCTCCAATCATATCAGTTATTCACATGCTAAATTGACACTACAGTCATCTTTTTCTGTCTTCCATTATCAGTTCATAAATGAGACCACACAGCCTACACTGCAGATCCATGGTGGCAGACACTAATGTCAACACCAGCTACCGCAGTACCATCTTGCCTTTTGTAATAGCTGCAACTTCCCACCCGCCCACTGCTGGTGCTTAATGTACCCTTGTTGAGCTGTACAGCAGTTTTATACCCAGGTTAGCATCCTATTTGCCTTTCACTGAGTAAGGGTGTGGGTAGGGGTCAACAGGCATCTAACAGTCACTGGAGCCTGCACAATGGAGAGGATGCAAGGTAGGGGATAGGGAGGAGAGGGTGAGACAGCAGCAGTCAGTGGTAAAACCTGTATTTGGCTACCGTGAAACCAACAGAAGCCAACAGGAAGGATGCTGATGGTTTGGGTACCTGAATAAAAAACAGCAAGGCATCCAGAGGCTTTCAAAAAGAAAATCCTAAAAACCAGTTGGAATTATTTGCACCCTGTGGCTGCACCAAGAATAATGACTTTCAGTACCAGTTTCCAACCCTCTTTAAAGTTTGTCTTCCAACTGATGAAGCAGTAACACTTAATTTGATCTTAATCATCTTAATTTCTAACACTAATTTTCAACACTAATTTCAAAATTACGATGGGGACTGTTTGGGGCTTTCCCATTGTGAACAATATGGCTTCATTCTAGTGTCATGAAACATAATAAACAATCTGTTCTAAAGGTAATTAATTCCTAATTTTGGAAGTTTCCTTAAAAGGAAGATATTTTCACACTTGTGATCCTCTGTGAATACAATCAATAAAACAAACTTTATGCACTACTGAAAAAGAAGATGATTAAGTAAGAAGATTACAGTAAATACACACACTTCAGTCACTGGTTTTTAAGCGCCAAAATTACCATAAATGTATAGCAAGAGCACATAGAAAGTCAGTAGTGTAGGAAGCTCCAGTAAAAGCTATCTGTGAAGTTTAAACGTGCCCATCAGCTTTGCTGTAACTTCTTCATAGCAAGAAGGATGCCTTGTGTTATAGAACCAGAGACCTTGAAAACAGCTCTTTAAAAATGAAGAAATAAAGTAATGAAAATATTTTATTTGACATTTTCAAATATACTTGAGAAAAAGACAAAAACTGATCACCACTGGACTTCATATGCAAGTATTGAAAAGCATTAAATTTAATACTTGTCTCTTTCCAGCCTTGTGATAATGAGACACATTTTGATACCTGTATACAACAGCATAAAACCAGAAATTAACAGATAATGTTGTTCAGGGCTTCTTGGGTTTCGCAAAACTCACGGATCTGCAAAAGAAAAATTAAGCACCAGTAGTGTCTTTCCACCATACTGAACAAGGTAAGATGTTCCTCCCCAAACTTTAACCATTTTGGAGCAAAGTTAAAATGACTAGATACGGATTTAACTGGCTACAGTCCTGCTAAAGATGCAACAGCTGCCAACTATGAAAATCTTTGTGGATTTGCTGGCAAACATAAGTGCACAACATACTTCACATACATGCTAGACCACTGCAGTAAACTGTCCTTTCAGAGTGAAAATCTCCTAACTCAGAGAAGTAACCAGGAAAAATGGCACCACAATAATTCACCCTCTGTTTCCACTGCTTTCCTAATTCACCTTTCCACTCAAGATACTGAGGATCTTTCACCTGCCTCATTCCTGTGCAGTTTCTCTATACCAAAAACATTTACATCCAAGCAGACATATAAATTGCTTTTCTTGCCAAGTCTAATCAATATGCCACTTTTCTTTCACCACAATATAAAACTAGAAGTGCAAAATCAGGATGTATAAAGAGAACGCTGACAAAACTGCTAAAACAGTTCAGTGTTTCTATTCCCGCTCTCACAATATCTGAAGCTGCAAGTGGGCACTGAAACTACTACTACTTCTACTCCAAGAAATAGCAATTAAGAGACCTGAAAGGATTTCCTCTTCACAGTCAAGCAACAGTTGAGGTCTTACGATTGCCCAGTCTAAGTCCAGAAAAACCATAAATGGATCACTGAATATGAGGAGAAAATAACATTTACGGATGAAAAATATTTAATCTTCTGCAAATCTGGAATAATTTTACAACTACCACCTTAGGCCCCCCCTTACTAACAAAACCACGACACATATTTACAACTTTCGTTTAAATGCCAGACCAACATCGACAGTATTAGTGTAACATGACTGACAGCATCACTTTACATCATCTTTTTTTCTTTTTTTTTTTTTTGAAATGGGGACAGAAAAGCTACTAGCTCACAATCATTTACAGAAGCATATCAAGCTTTTCAAGTTCCCATTTCCACCACTAGAACTATTTCTCATGGATGTATTAAACTGATATCTCCCACAACACTCCAAGTAAGGAACCAAGAAAGTCAGCTTATTGTTTAAAGAAATGGTTCTATCAGAAGAACTGCTGTTGAAGAGAAAAGTTAAAAAAGATAATCCATGAGGCCTCATGCACAATACATCAAATTTCAGCAAGGCTGATGATCCAAAGATCAGGATTATCACTCTGATGGATACCATTCCAACTCCAGATGACAAAAACTCTTCCTTGAACTAACAGTATATTTGGAAAGAACTTCAAAAATCTGGGAGGAAAGTTTAGCGGGGAGATTAACAAGGGAAGTTATACAGTGGGGAGGGGAGTGTTTCATAAAGCACAGAGATGATCTGACCACTGATTTTATTTTCACTTTTCAGTACGTAAATGATGCATAACCTCTGGAATATGGTTAACAAGGCAGTCTCTTGTGATTTTGCTGGAGCTGAATTGAGTTTTCTCATCATAAAAAATGTAGGAATGATAAAATGTAATACGTTTATTTAAAACTGTTACTGAACAATGAAAAATGTTAACAAAGATTTCCACATAGAAGAGGAAAAAAAATCTGAAAATAATCTGCTTTTTTTTTAATACTACAATTAACTGATGCAATACTGTTTTGCCAGTAAAAGAGAAACCTTGGCATAAGAAAGCACTGGAGAAATATTTCTGAAAACAAACAAAAAAAAAATCAACAAAAAAACCAAAATGAAACACACACACACACACAACCAACCAACAAAAATCTCCAGACTTTACCTCTCAAAAAGATAAAAAGTGTCAAGTTTGAAACTGCCTGATCCTAATTTATAGGTCATTTTACAGAAAGATGGATTCACAGTATTGAAGACCAGAAGGGCCCTTTTAAGTATGGAATCTTGTATACCACAACAACTTAGAGCTAGCCAGTCACAATTCTTAAAGGCATCTTGAGAGACAGAATTTTTAACTATTTCTAAAACTAGCAAGCTTTAAACTCTTGGAGAGGAAAACAAACAAAAAAACACCCCACCAAACCAACTGTTTCTAAGATATTCTTCAAAAATACACCTACTTTATTTATGGCATATGGGTAAACTCCTTATTATTCAATACTACTACTGCCAAGAATGACACAACTAAGTTCATAAACTTTATTCAGCTTACACAAAAACATTTACTAATGCAACAGCTATGTATGCTATCGTAACAACGGTGCAGAACTGGAACGTTCCTAACTGTGTTACCCTTAAAAAACAAGATGCATGGAATTTCTTTTCATAGGACGGAAGTTCATTTAGTCGAAAACTTGAAACTTAGTACTTTCAGCACCATACTAAGAACGGAGGTTCTTACAAACAGCCGCCAAATAACTGTAAGAAAATAATGACTACCTGAGTCAAAATGCTGAACATCTATCACACACAGAGACCAGTGAACAAACCAAAATATCCTCTTCATGTTAGCAAAAACTAAAAGCGAGCACAACTGACAAGCACATATTCGGCTGCCTTTTACACGTATTCTGCTTCCAGGAATCCGTGTTCTCCAAAAGGATTTATCTTATTAAAACAATTACCAACAGCCACTAAGAATCCTTGCACTTCTGATGGTTCATGCACTTATTATTATGTTTTACATTGTTACTGTAAATATATTTCAATTGTTCTATAGCTAGGGAAGTCAACTCAAAACACAGTCTCACTGCAAACTCACAACAAAATATTTAGAAGTATGAGTTGTCACTTATTGTCAAAGGCAAATACTGATGTGCTTGACTTTCAGGGTGCAACTAGTCTCACCAAAGTCAAAGAGATAACTAATCACTGAGCTTCAGCACCCATCAGCTGTTTGCAGGTCTAAGCCTTACAGACTGCTAACTCGTGGTAAATTATTTTTATTCCAGTATTTTCAGAGAAAAAAAAAAGAATCTAACCTAAACAGAACTGACAACTATAAACATAGAGATTTTGTAAGAAATGCCAGCAGGAAGCATCCAAATGTCATAAGCAGTATCAATTGCCTGTGTATCGATTCCAAGATCCAACTGACTGAAATAACTGAGATACCAGGCTAAACAGGTATGAACTATCTGCCTTAAATTAATTTTTAAGAGTTTATCCTTTTACAGCTCTTCACCAAGGGAAACTAAGTGGCCATGCAGGGAAACAAGCAGAAATTGACAAAAAAGAAACAGCACAGGTTAAATGTTTTTCACTCATTCAAAGGTCGGGATTTGTTTTCTTTTTCAAATACTAGACAAATAATTCTTCAAACAAAAGCCATTTTCAAAATCAATGCTATTCTGTGGTCCAAATGTCAAATCACTATCACATTTTTTAGTATAATTTTTAATGCAAGTAACATAAAAAGTGGTCAAATACAAAGCAACAAGCTCAAAGAGAACATGAATAGCACAGCTCAAGCTGTTTGCCTCAAATAACAGAAAGCAAAGCATGAAGCTCAGCAAAATCTGATATTTCACAGTCTTACCATATCACTGAACAGGCTTCACAGACAATAAGTATAAATTATTACTCTGTATAAAAAATAGCACTGAAAATTTTATAGATTCTATTTTAACGCAAGTTGCTACATGGCCTTTCACATTAACATGTTTTACAGTAACATTGCTCCCCCTCCCCCTCCCCCCCCTTCCTAACCTCAGTTTAGTAATAAATCCACAGTCTATGCTGGACAATGGTTTCAACTATACCACTATTAAAAAAAAAAAAAAAAAAAGACCGCAGGAGGAAAGGGAAATCCTTTGATTACAAAACAAATTCCAGGTGATCCTAACTGCTTCCCCAAAGCACAGGGTTCAGCTTCAAATTCGGGTGACATGTAATAGCTTATTTAAAAACCTTTCAAAATATGGACAAAGTAACCAATATAGAAACTTTTGCCAATACGCTGAGCAGCAATTTCAACAAGGATTGCATTTGTACCGATGATTATCTGAGCTATCAAAGCTGATGCATTCAAGGTAGCACTTAACTAGCTGATGACTGAAACTATACAGAACGGCAGGGATCACATTAAAAACCTAATGCATCATTTCCCAGAGTACAAAGCAGGTGGCAGAATTGCAGAAAAGGAGACGGATTATTTTTCTCTTATGTGAATAACGTAAGAAAACATTCCTCCAAATCTTGAAAGCTGAACATCTCCGTTCAGTAGCAGGAAAATAATTTTCCTAAAGACTGCACTAATATGGTAGAAGGTCACTGGCTTGTGATGCACACAGTAACAGCGTACAAGCTTCTGAAAGAACATTTACATTACCTTTTTAACACTGGCTCAGATACTTGATTTCTATAGCCATATATATATATAAAACCAAGGTTTGTTATACTGCTTACATCCAAAGTAAAATGCAATACATTCTGGGATCATTTATGAGAACTCTAAGAGTGTTTACATGAAATGGTGATTCCTGTTTTCTTTAGAGGAGTGGACTAGGGTAGCATGATCACAACAGGGTCATGTAGGTGAGCTGGGCTGAACTGGCTCAGTACTGCGAGGTAACCTCCCAGAAAAGATGGCTCTGGAGAACACATGCATGTACCTTCTGCCTACCAGACCCGCTTAACCACTTCAAATAAGGTTCAGTAACTGGAAGAAGAAAAATAACTTTGCTGAGATTCTTGTTTTCAAAAGCATAGAATTTTCACCATTTTTAGGTCTGTACTTCCAATTCCAACTCACTTGCTCCTATGAACATAATTCCTCCACACAGTTCTCTACAGCACTGCTTCTGCTTCTCCTCACTAGATCTATCTTGAAGGCACAACGCTGGGGAGTGAAAAAGAGCACCAGGAAACCTGAATCGGCAGACATGTCAGCTAAGCCTAGCAGAACTTTAAGCTCTGGTCTTGAAAAATTCTTCCGCACTTCTCAGCACAAGGATGAAGAAGACTTGCCTCAGCACTCCTGCCTACATGGTACCAATCCCTGAATTCTCAATAGTCTGTATTCTGCACAATTGCATCTTCAAAACACTCTGCATTCTTAAGTAAAACTGTTCTATTAGCAAAACCAAATAGTTCAATAGAGCACTGCCCTGCCCATTATGAAAGACTTATTCTAATGTTAATTTGAGGGATAATAAATCTCTCATCCAAAGAGCTACAGATCTTTTTAATCAAAGTAATCCCTTATGGGCTTGGCTGCGACTCTTTCTCCCAGATGAGCCCAGCCAAGGACAATGGTTATAAAGGGCAATGAGATACCACCTAATCTAATTTAGCAAGAGTAGAAAACGGCACTTCTATGAAAGGCAACACATGACAATTGCTCATACGGCAGGTGGTTTTGTGTAGTGCTTTATATTCACATGCCAGGAGATCTCTGCAGCAGCGAAGAGACACCTGCAATGGGCTACCTGGGTGGCTGGAACCCTTCTCAGTCCCCTGTTCCTGAAGGAAGTAACCTCTTCCAGGACATCTAGGAGAAGCTACAGCCTCTCTCCCTCCCTCTTGCCCAGCTAATGGACACGTAGCTAGAGCCACCTTCTCTTTGTCTGCTTCCTTCTCTCCAAATCAAACTATCTCTCTTCCAAATCTATAGTTGGAGGACACTGTTAGATCCTTTCAGGCTTCAAGTTCACAACCAGAAGGTTATCCTAGTGACCAAAAGGGACATACAGTTATTTCTAAGTCTGAAACAAAGTTTAAGGAAACAAAGCTCACAAAATTGCACAGCTAGTTCTAGTCTTCTGACCTGTCCCAGCATCTTCTGAACTCAGCCTAATGCAAGTAAAATGCAGTACCTCAGTGCCAAAGTCACAACAGCCAGGGAGTCACAACAGTCACTACAGTTGTTTGTTTCAGCCACCAACATCTGAATGACCATGAGCTATTTCAAGTCCTACAGAAAGGTAGAGGCTAGGTGGAGGATCAGCATCTGCCTAATTCTGGACTGGCCATAGTTAAAGACACCATTGTCTACTGCCTTGCCAGATGGACAAGCAGAGGTGAGACCAGGAGCACTGTGGAGAGAAGGGAAGGGCACACAGGAACTGAAGACGAACAGGGAACGCACAATGGATCCAGGAATACTGTCGTTCAATCAACACAAGGTCATGGAAAACTGTTTAATTAGGCTCAATGTATACAGAGCCATTAGTTCTTTCACTTAGCTTTTCAGATCATGGTTAACTCAGCACCATACATTCAAAAATTTCTCTGCTACACTGAAGCAAACATTCTTAAGCTACAGTGATGAATCACTTTTGTACCTTCTTCAACAAGGTTTGAGCATATAACATCCTTATGGGTCAGTATTTGTTTAAAACAAAATGTGCGAATCACATTCCAAAACATTCAAGCATCCAGAGTTAATTTTTCTAAAGAAAAGGTTGCGAACAAATCTGCTTCAAATCACCTGGGAATCAACTTCAGAATCTAAAGTTTATTTTTAACTTAAGGCTTTATTCCAGTTTTAGATGCCAATCGGTATCCACTAGGAATCCCCAACAGATGGCTACCAAAGTACATGTGGGATAACAAAGTTCTTGCTCCGCAGATCCCACAATCTTTATATCTTTAGAATAACTGAGACATTACTCAACTTCTGCTTGCACGAAAGCTATGCAATCATTTCTCTTAGCTCTGTTTTTCTAAAAAAAAAAAAAAAAAAAAAAAAAGGCTAAACTTAACTAACGATCAGGCCATACCAAATTTATGTCAAAGGCTGAACATCTGTTAAGAGCACTGTTTCTCAAAATGCAATCCACAAAGAGCAGGAAGCTTACTTGGTGCTGGATTGCTTTCATTCACACCTGCTTAATTACATGAAAAACAAATAAAACACTTCAAGTATTTTTCAAATATCAATTTCCTTGCAACCAGGACCTAGAGTCACTACAGAATCATTTAAAAATCTCAAGACCTAACTTGCCCAGCCATCAGCTGGACAGTCCTCAATGCATGAGACTATGAATTGAAGCACGGGGTACTTTACTGCTGAGTATTTTTCAGTGTTCCTGAAGGTGTTCAACCTCATACAAAATGCTTGAGTTTTCCAAGACGGTGAGAAGCTCAAGTTCAAGACCTTGACCAAAGAATGCTGAATTACATGCACAGAATGATTTTCAAAATGATAGACTGAAAAAAAAAACCAAAACAAACCCACTAGAATCCTACAAGATAATGCAGTGGGCTACTAAGTAAAAAGCATATTCACCATAGCAGTACCTGTAGTTTTTCATTTCTCAGTTTGCAGCTATCTGGAAGGGGAGGAAGAGAATATTGGGAGAATATTTGACCCAATATTCGATACAAGTTTCACATTGACCAAAATCATATTGTTATTTTTAAATCAGTTCATACTAGGGAGGTACACTACAGAAAAGCTTGCGAGACATTAAAATACTCTATCTTCAGAACAAGATTTAAATACCATGTAGCACATGAGGCTTAGAGCTGCTGAACAGCAGAAAAGAAAATGAATAGCTGCTTATTAACAGAGGATCAGCCTCCCTAATATAACAAATGAGGCTAGGTTTCTACATAGTATCACTTACTGTATTTTTATAAAAGAGCTTAAAAACAACTTTAACTGTGGCATTTCCTAAGCCTTGGGTACTTTCATTGGCAATCAATATATTATCTTACAAGCTGGTGCATATATTTAATACACTTACGTAGCAACAGCTTTGTGCAGACCCTTTCTGAGGAAGACAGCAGTTTCATTTCTGTATGGAACTCTTTACCCAAACTAGAACTATGTCAGCATTTAAGACACAGAATATAGGCTCCTCAACCTTCTCTGGAATAAGATAAACGAAAATATTTTGGCAGGGAAACAGTCCCTCACAAGCAGAGCTTTTCTTAGAAGCTCCAACAGTTTCTCATACTGAAGAGTACTGTATTCAACAACACCAGAGAACCTAAACTTAAAATAAGCTTTGCTTTTTCTTACCAAATAAAATGAAGTTTGTCAATAAAGAGGTTCCCCTCCTGCTCAAAAGCAAGACTTCTGTGCAAACTTTAAAGTATTAACTAGAGCGACACTGTAATTTGAAATTCTAGGTGGGAGGCTCTTCAGCGGTTTCTCAAGAGTACAGAAAGATAAAGTGAACAGCACACCTAAAAGCCTACTGTCCATGCAGTCTCACTTCTTGCTGCATGGTCCCACCTCCCCTAGCACCCTTCTGACCACTCACTGAGCCAATTCAACACAACAATCTGGAGGAAAATCATTACTCTTCCTCCCTCCTCCTTATTTCGCTTTTCTCCTACAATAACAAACTCAGTCTGCTCACCAAAAGGTCAGACAAGTGTCAGGTGAGCACAAGTATTTGGAGTGTGATGCTCCTACAGCCTGAACTAACGCCTTGCTGCTGCCTGACTCACCCAGCAGCAGCCTTCAAAAGACTAAACGTTAAAATTGCCCAATTTCCTCTCAAAACCAAATGGGTCTTCCCCTCCTCTATTATAAATTAAAAAACTAAAACAAAAGAAAATCAGGTAAGCCAAATTAATTAAAATGTGTGCTTAACAGTACAGTGCATGTATTTCAAATTCCTTTCGCATTTAAATACAGTATTTGTGATATTCAAATACATTCCCATCTCCCTCTGCGATGTACAGAAATGTGAAAACAGAGTTATTTCTGGAACAAAGCATAACCAGTGCAAGAAGCAAGCGGAACTGAAAACCATAAAATTTCTCTTCTCAATCCTCATATTCACAAAAGTGAAAGTTTCAAGATGCTGTCAAAACATTCACTCCCACCACTTTCTCCCAAGCACATGATCAAAGTGACAGTTACTGTGGTATCCTCTCTGATCTTCTGCCATGAAGTGAGCAACTTGTGCCTCGTAATTTTCAAAGTGCTAAAGCCTAATCGGTATTTCCATCCGGGGAGGAGAAATCTCCCTGACTTCTACAAACAAAAAAAAAAAAACCAAAAAAAAAACCACCACCCAACCAACCCCAAACCCTGCCTAGCACAAGATTCCAGACTCTTTGCCCCTATATACCCTTCTGCACCCTCTATAAGTTTATTTTCACAGCAAAGAGAATCTCTCCTTTATCCACCTCCGGGACGGCACCACTTCCCACAGAGCCAGCGGAGGAAAAACCCGGCGGTCACCCGCGGCTCGGGCAGCCTCCCCCAGAAAGGAGATGTTGCTCAAGATGACAAACCCCGCCACACCCTCCGCTGCTCTGTGCCCCCAAGCCACCTCCGCAGCCCAGCGCCCCCCTCCCCTGTCCCGCGCGGGTGCAGCCCTCCCGCCTCCAGATTCCCCCGAGGACGGAGCTCCGCGCGGGGCGGGGGGGGGCCAGGCCGGGCAAACCTCCCCGCGCTCGGGGGCCGCCTGAAGGAGCCCTTACGCTCCCCGACGAGGCGGGCAGCCAAAAACGGGAGAGTGGGGAGGAAGAAAAGGGGGTTTCCCAGAACGGGGCTCTCCTTTCGCCCTTTGTTGGTTAAGGAGGGGACCGGCTCAGGGGGGCGCACGCTGAGGGGGTGCGGGGGAGGGGGGGGGGGCTGGGGGAGGGCAGATCACGGGTGGGAGCTCCCTCTCCCTGCAGCAGAGCTCTGGAGGGGGTTGGTTTCTCTCACCCGCCCGGCCGCCTCCTCTCTCCCTGCCCGCCCGCTCCCGCACCCACCTTTCTGCGCCCCGGTGCCCCGCGGCAGCAGCAGCAACAGCAGCAGCAGCAGTAGGAGGCTGAGGCGGCGCAGAGAGGCCGCCTGCCGAGTCCCCGCGGGGAGCGGCCGCCCCGGGCTCACCATGCCCCGCGGCGTGGCCAGCGCGACCGGCAATCCCAGGGCATCGCGGGCTGCGGGGCGGCCGGGCCGGGCCGGGCCCCGCGTCTCTGCCCTGCGTCCCGCGGCCGCCAGCGGGACGCGCCTGCGAGCCAGCCAGCCAGCGCGCGCCCCCAACCGCCGCCAACCGCCCCCTGCAACCGGCCCAACCGCTTCCGGGTGCGAGGCGCGGCCCCCGGCGGCTGCGGGGCTGCCCCGCTTCCTGCCGACGCCCCCAACCCTGCACCGCAGCGGCGCCCGCCGCCGAGCAGCAGCCCGCGGCACGGCGGGCGGAGCGTCCCCCCACCCTCCCGGGCCCCCCGCCCAATCGCGCCTTGGGCGCTGCGGGGGTGCGCGGGCGGCGCCTTCGGGGCGGCCTCCTCGGGGTTAACGGCCCCGAAACTGAGCCTCTGGGAGCCAACCCCTAAATTTCCTCTTTATTCCACCTCCGTCCTTCTTTACGAGTTGGCCAAGAATATTTCACTTATTTTTTTTTCTCTCTTTTTTTCTCCCAAGGTAGAGATTAAGTGAGGCAAAATTGCCTGGAAAAAAAAACAAAACTGAAGAATTGCTGTTGTTAATAGAAGAGGATAAACTGGTGCTGTAGATCTGCACATGCAAAAGTGAATTCAGCTCTAGAAAAGCAACAAATTGGCTACAAAGTCCCAAGACATTGCAATTTCAGTTCTTGTCATCCAGCTTTTGAACACTGATGTGTGGAAGGGCTGTAGCAAGTCAAGCCCATGTCCTGGTGGTGACCAGCTCCAGCGGTTCCACTGTAAAAAGTATCTTCAGGAAGAAATTGTTCTCTGCTTCCTCTCCCAAACAGCTCTGTGAAACAGATACTACTTAGCGGGACAGTGGTGTCCAGCGCTGTCCGCACCAAAATGGCAGGAGGAGCATCTCAGGAGTCGGTCTCACCCCATCCACGGAGTTGCCTGAAGAACTATTTAGATGATGTTTACTAATTGTTTTAACATTACTGTTCCTTGTTAAGATGCTGAAAACTGAACTATGCCCAAGTCTAGGCTCAGGCTTTCTTTCACAAAGAAACATGCAGAGCATTCTGTCGTCTTCCATGAGCAGACCATACGGCTTATGCCAGATCATGGAAGAATCCAGAATAGATTTGGTTGCTCAGACTAAAGCATTCAAAATTTTCATGTACATTTTTTACTTGTTTGGCCCACAGTTGTGCCAGAGCTGCCAGACTTCTCATATGTGTAGGGAATGTTAAACATGAGGATTTCAGTACGTTTCATATTTTTCTCCTTTTGAAATGTTTTTAGCAACACATGAAGAGACCCCAAATGAAAGCAAAGGCTATCTCAGATGAGGCAGTTTTAAGTCAACTTCTAAGATGTAACAGTCACCAAGACGTCCTGCAACACGTAATGGAAGATGAATCAAAACTGATTTATATGCGTTCCTTTGTCTTCCGTTCACCAGACACAGAAGTTCGT
The DNA here is from genome assembly GCF_036417535.1 of Chlamydotis macqueenii. Classification (NCBI taxonomy): domain Eukaryota; kingdom Metazoa; phylum Chordata; class Aves; order Otidiformes; family Otididae; genus Chlamydotis; species Chlamydotis macqueenii. The sequence goes on along the minus strand of NC_141556.1, from coordinate 93,729,161 downwards.
GCCACAGGTCACGTGAAGCTGTTCTATCACTACAATAACATCCTTTCTGTACTACAGAGAGCACATTCCTGAGATCACTGATCATTAGTGGTATTTGTTGCGTACTGGAGAAATCACTCCTTGAATAATTTGTGGCTTAGTAGTGCCACGCATTAACAGGAGCATCTGAACACCCTACATATAAATCAATAGCAGACTCCAGTGGACCTGATAGAGGTTTCCTCTTGTGTTCTTTTCTGTTGTGAAGGCAGGTGGGGTGTTTCTGTGTGGGGTGTTTTGTTAGGTTGACTTGACTGTTCTAAAGGGTTTTTTTTGCTCATGTAAAAAGGGTATCTGGATTTGTGAGAGGGCTAATTTCTAAAAGGGACATGAGAACTTGCAGAATTGAATTCCTAAAAGCAGCCAGAGGCCAAATTTGCTTAATCTGTCCTGGACTTTTGTCCTGAAGCCACAATCCCTGACCACAAATGGTTTATGTGGAGCCCTAGGTTACATATTTTGCAAAGGGAACACCATCCTGACAGAAGCAGGAAAGGTTATACATCCCAAAAGCCTTAAAGATTTATGGAATCTACAGAGCCAAAGAATTAGGAATATGGTTCCATTAGCAATGCAACTGTTTGGATGGTTTGTCTTAATACACGCTTTTTATGCAACGAAAAGTCTGAAGAATTAGATAAATCCAGATGGTCTCCCTGGCTTTCAGAATCTTCCTTATTCTAAGAAGATTTCAGCACAAAATGAGTTTAAATAGACCAGCTGCAGAGTACTGCACATTCCTCTCCGTGAGAGTTCCCAGGCATCTCCTCTGGGGGAAACAGAACTGTATAATAAAGACTCCATTTTAGTTTGTGACTTAGAACTGTCCCTGTTATCAAATCTAAACAGATATAGAATTAAAATATTGTGGGAAGCAAACACAAATATAATACCATACAACACCAATATCATAAGGCAAGTTGCCAACACATCGTAAGAAATCAGCACAAATAATTTTTTTTCAAGATGGTAAGACAGAAGATCAAACCAACTTCTCACTGCTGATAGAGAACACTTAGCAAGCTAAGCATTTCTGTAATGTTTCCTTGTCGTTACAAGTAATGTCTAGAGCTAAATGAAACTATCATCTCCATCTGGTTCTCTCATTTCCCTTGAGAGGCTTCTGATGCACAAGGCTTCTTTCTCACCACGGCTCTTGAGCTTTTACATTCTTTTATTGCATTTCAAAAGCTGAATTCAACTGGAGGGCGGGACTGCTATTCAGAGGGAACTCTACGGTCTAGAGAAAAAGGCTGATGTGAACTTCCAGGAGTCGAACAAGAGCAATTGCGAGGTCTTGCATCTGGAATAGGCCCATGCAACAGTATGGGCTAGGGGCTGTTGGGAAACAACTCTGCAGAAAAGGACCTGGGCATCCCAGTGGATAATTTGAATACAAGTCAGCAGTGTGCCTTCACAGCAAAGAAGGCCAACAGCTTGCGCTGTATTAACAAGAGGGCCAGGGAAGTAAGTCATCTTTCATAAGACTTCATCTGAGTACTGTGTCCAGTTTTGGGCTTACTGCAGTACAAGAACAATATTGATATATGGGAGAATCAGAAGGCCTCCAAAATGGTCAGGGGCTTTTTGCGTGAGATGTGATGGAGAACGTGATGCACATGAAGAAGCTGAGAGAGCTGGACATCTTCAGCTTGGAGAAGAGAATGCTAAGATGAGACTTTGTTGCTGCCAACTACTTGACTGCAGGTCAGGATTGAAAGATGGGACTAGCCTCTTCTCAGAGGTGCACAAGATAGCCCAAGAGGCAACAGACACAAACTGCAACATAGTAAATTCCATATTTCAAATAAAAGGGGAAAAAAACACCGTAAGGGTGGTCAAACACTGAAACAGGTTGCCTGGAGAAGTTGTAGAATCTCCATCTTTGGACATGTGCAGGACTGCCCTGGACGTGGCCCTGATCAACCTGATCTGATTAGACCTGTTTTGAGCAGGGAGTTGAACTAGATAACCCCTGCAGGTCCCTTCCAACATGAGTTATAATGGTATGATTCTAAGGCACCAGATAACATACTATGGAGGAGAGTCCTGCACTGACAGGGGATGTTCTAAATGAGTAAAAGAGATTTTCAGCTTTCCAGTTTCTGTAGGTACTTACCTGTATTCTTTAATTGACATAAGAATTTATCTGAGAAGGTTGATTCTTCTGCACTTGAGGAAAAGGAATAATGCATTTAAAGCAGACAGGCTGTTGACTTCTTTCATGATATTAACGTATTAGATCTTTGCTAGCACCTCTGTCTTCTTATCCTTTAAATCTTTAAATGTCACGTATACACTAGATTTTTTCTGTGACAGTAAATAGACAGGCCCACCCACCCAGCTAACGCAAGTGCTGTATGTGCATCTAAGGGCCATATGTCTCCTTTTTGATGTCAGCAGACATCTGAAGACTATTACTAGCACTGTTCCCAGATAATCACTTGTGAGCAAGTCCAGATCTGCACTCAGGTTCACAGTTTCTCTCTGCTATCCACTGAATTATTAGATTATTTTACCTCTTTTTCCAGAAAACAAATTCCACTGCTTATGGTGGATTTCCAACCAAAAGTATTATACTGTCTGCTTAATAAGCATATTCCTAGAGTTGTTTAGATTACAGCGACAGTGGCAGTACAGTCAAATTTGGCTGATAAATTTAGAGGTCTTAACACCAGAAAAGCAAGAGACAATAAATGCCTCACTATTGCATATTAACTTTATGTCAGTACTTTCTAAAATGCCCGGTATATAGGTTAGATCTTGTGATCAGCTGGGATGCCATACTTAAGTAGGCAAATTATTTTAAGCATATAATATTCAAAACTAAACTAAATTGCAGAATTTTCCTTAGCCAAAATGTTTTCTAGTATTTACAGGAGTTTAACAAGAGCAAAGTTCACTCCGGAGTGAGGGACCTGAATAAGGTCTTCTGCTCTATTTTAGTTCCTCCTAGTACTCTTGTGAAGCTATGTCAGATTAAATACTCCTGGACACCGTGAACCATCCAGCAGATATATTGAAAATACAAACTTCTTCACCGCAATACAGGGATGTCTTGGTACCACTCTAAAAAGTCCATTTAATGTTAAAGGAAATCTTTAACTTCCATGTTCATTAGGTAAGTAGCCCTTTTACCTGAGGGTGGATAGATCCAGTGTCCTGCCCATGAATAACTGGGCCTAGTTCCGCAGGCGGGTTTGATGTATGCCATGGAAAAAACATGCCATCTCTAAAACTGTCCAGGCTTCATAGTATATAAAAGGATTATTCATTTAAATACAGCTTTATAGTTTAACAGCTACAACAATATTGGACAAAACGCCACTCTTTTCTTACTATTTTTAATTGTTGAAGTATTTGAATGAAAATAGAAACTGTTATTCAAGAAGTTCTTGTTTTCCTTTGCCATAATTCTGCTTTTTGGAAAACGCATTTTAATAAATGGTTTCATAGTATTTAAAATTAAATATCCAAATAAAACTCATGAAAAATTGTGAGTAATTTAAGCTATCATGAGTTCTATGGAATGGAAACATCTCTGGAACTTCAGGAGTTTACATGATATTTCAAAGGTTATTTTATTAATTGTTGTTACTAGTAACCTACAGCCAAGCTGAATGGTTGGTGCCTGATCTTGCAAACACTTCCAAAATCCTGTGGTATGTTCTGAGGCATTAGCTAAATGTGTGATGTTAAAAGACTGCAGGATCTAGGCCTTAGGATCTAGCTTTTGTTGCTCTTGGCTACTCATTTTCATCTCATTTGGGATTTCTAGTTTTTGTTACAGCTTTCAGTAAAAATCCTTCTACTCCTCTCCTTGTTTTCATTTTTCCTTTGTTCTCTTTTTAATTACGCTGATTTTTTTTTTAAGAATAACAACAAAGTCCCAGTTACAGAATGGATTTAATTTCATCCTTTTAGAAAGGAAAATGGGTATTGATTGTATATTATTCACATCAATGATTGTAATTAATCTCATCCTCAGAAACACATTTACAAAACCACCACGATATATTTACCTAAGATTAATTTTTAATTCACTTCAGATAGAAGCCTCATAATTATACATAAAGCACATTTATTTGACATTCTAGAATTATTTGGTTGCTGATTGGTTTCTGGTTTTAAAAGAGAATAAACATTTAACATTCAGTTCTCGGTTATTTTGGTAAGAAACATCTGTTAATTTTACTGTGCCTAAAGTCATTATCAGGGAAAAGTGGCAGTATAAATTCCAAGAACAATTTTCTTTTACATTTTTATTGCACTGTATATGTGAAACAATTCAGGGATGCTAGGGAAAAAATTAAGCTATTTTTTTGCTTATTTAATGTCATAGTTCAGCCCCAATCGAGACCAAACTACGCAGTCTCTCTCTCGCTCCCCCCACCATCCGAGAGAATAGGAGGAGATGATATAGGAAAAACGGCTCAAGGTTTGAGATAAGGACAGGGAGAAATCCTTAAAGTTACCGTCACGGGCAAAACAGACTCAACTTGGGGAAAACTATTCATTTATTTCTAAAATTAGCAGGAGAATGAGACAGGGAACAAGATAACCTCCCCCCACCCCTCCCTCTTCCCGGGCTTAACATTATCTCTACCACCTTCCCCTCCCGAGCGGCACAGGGGGGAAGAGGGAATGGGGGTCACGGTCAGTTCATCACGTGTTGTTTCATGCTGCTGCGTCATCGTCGGGGGAAGAACTCCTCGCATTCCTCCTCTGCTCCTTCGTGGGGTCCCTCCCACGGGCCACAGTCCTTCATGAAACTGCTCTGGCATGGGTCATCTCTTCCACGGAGTGCAGTTCCTCTAGAACAGCTGTCCCAGCGGGCCCTCCACGGGCCACAGCCGCCTTCAGGCCTCCACCTGCTCTGGCGTGGGGTCCTCCACGGGCTGCAGGTGGATCTCTGCCCCTCCATGGACCTCCATGGGCTGCAGGGGGACAACCCGCTCCACCATGGTCTTCACCACGAGTTGCAGAGGAATCTTGGCCAGGAGCCGCATTACTCCTCCCCCTCCTTCTTCACTGACTTTGGCGTCTGCAGCCGTTCCTCACAACAGGCTGGCAGACGCCTCTCAGAATCCTTTTTACATCTTATTCACTTCTCATCTCCTCTCCACTTCTTGCAGTCAGGCTGGGCCGAGTTGGGCCCAGTCGGCTGCCCGGCAGGAGGCCAGAGGATGAGGCCTGCAAGGCCCACGAGGCTCGCGCCTCCCCCTCTCTGGCCCCCGCTCAGCTGCTTCACATCTTCTCTCCTTTTTTTTTTTCTGTTTTCCCCTTCTTAAATACGTTATCGCAGAGGCGTTATCACGGGACATTCTGCTACCAATTGGGTCAGCCTTGGCCAGCAGCGGGTCTGCCCTAGGCCCGGCCAAGTCCACTAAACAAAGGGGAGCGACTTCTAGCAGTTTCCTACAGAAGCTACCACCTTAGGCCCCACCCCACTAACAAAACCAGAACATTTAAACATGGTAACATAGAGAAGGAAAATATTAGGGAGGGTCTCATACTGTCTTCTACCCTTCAACGAGTTCATGTTTACTGGATCAATGCCCAGTAGTACTATGATCCTTCAAGTAAAAACAGTTAGAAAATTTTAAAGACAGATTGTGTCTTGTAACTATGGGTTTGATACTCATAAATAAAAGTAGTATTTTGAAGTACAGCTTAAATTCCCTGGATGCAGTGAATCCTATGTCTCAGTGAAAGCTGTGATTACCATAGGATTAATTGAGCTCATAAGCACAGGCAGGATTGTAGTCGTGGATGGGGCTCTGAGCAACCTGATCTGGTTGGAGATGTCCCTGCTCCTTGCAGGGGGGTTGGACGCAATGACCTTTAAAGGTCCCTTCCAACCCAAACTATGGGTATGATTCTATGCTTCTGTGGGAATGAAGAGCACACTTAAACTAAAGTCTGTAACTATTTTACTGAATCATGGGTCTCCTGCTTCAATTGTTTCCATATATTTCAGCTCTATTTTATAATTAATGTATTTCCCTCCACATTCTTTTCAGTATTTTTTACATTTTTGTCAGGAGTTTAGTTTCATTTTTTAACTTTGCTTCTTTTATGCAAACCCGAGGTTGAAACAGGCTTTCATGACCTGTGCACCTCCTCCGAATTCTGTATCTTGCCTATATGGTTCTAGTCCTCTTCTCTGCCTGCATCCTTACTCATTCTTGCCTCTGAATTACTTTAGTCACTGTACCAGGTTGAATCCTGATTTCATTTTACACTGATTCCTGCTTCCAATCTCATTTTGACCAGTGGTAACAAGAAAAATTTTAGATGTCTGGCTCCTCAAAAGATGCAGCTCTTTACTGATATATTTACACGCTTGAGGAGAACAGATCACATTTATGAAATTAGGAAAATAATTAAAAGCACCCTTTCTTTCACCCTTATGAAGGCAAAGAAGAGAGGAGTTGTGTCACACATTTCAGGCATTTAGATCCAGAAAATACTATGTCCATACATCAATGTCAGAGAACAACATATATGTTTAGTTGTAATATATTTGTGCCTAATGCTGTCTATGGGGGAGCCTCAGATGTAAACAGAAACTTGAAGTGTGACTATAATGCTACAGTCTGTGAAAACAATGTCTGGAAGCTAAGATCCAAAAGGAAGAACTTCAAGCAAAATTTTCTGTTTCAGAAATAGAGACATTCTTCTGGTTTTGCAGATGAGATTAGTAATCTCCATAGCAAATAAATTCATTTTTTTCAGGAGTTTGTACTTTAGCTACTCTTAAAATTGTGAATCCGAGCATGAACATATTGGTATCAGCTCTGTCGCTTCCAGATAAAGAATTTGGAGAGCAGCCTATTTTTTTTTTTGTCTGATTGATTGTAGTCCCACCAAAGCAAACTGAGCTGAGCTGAGCTGCAATCTCATCAGTACTGTGATGAGTAAAATGATTTTTAGTGAAAGAGGAGAATCAAAATGTAAAAATATATTCTAGAAACACCAGATCAATGGTAAAAAGCTAATTATGTCTTTTGTACAGATTTAAGAAATATGCTGCAGATGGACAGCCCTAACTGGTGCTGATGCAATACTGAGCTAGAACCGCAGGCAAAAATGACTCGGCTTCAAGAAAACTGGTGTAGCATTTAACTGAAATAGAAAAGAATTATAATTTTAAATGGGATGAAGCCTGAAAATATTAAAAGCTTTAAAAGAAATATTGTACTATACTAATAAAGACATACATGAACATAAGAGCATATGATCACATTTAAAGAAGAAATAGGGCTGGTTTATATGAAATCCAAGCTTTATGCACAGGGCTAATGCTTCTGCCTGCAGAACAGCATTGCCACTTACTAAAAAATCCAGGAAATTTGTGTTGTTTTGTGCTGTTGCCAGCACTTGGATGCTGGCAAGTAATGACTGTGCAAGAGTTTTGAGAATCAAAATCCAAATTAAAAAAAAAAAAAAGAGATAAAACATGATACAAAATAGTAAGTTTCTGGCCAGTATGATTGTTTAAATATTTTAAAAAGATGTCCCAAATCCACCAGAAAGTTTGAGAAAACCAAAAGATAGAAGAAAGACTTGCACTCCCTGGCCCCCTATCTTCTTAAAATAGCATTGTGGTTTCGGCCCTAGTGTTTTCTGAAATTTATGACTGGCAATACTCAGTTCCCTCGCCCTTTTCGATTTTCAGATACATGAGGCAATTACGACACACACTCCTCTTGGAAGTGCAACACCACAGCTGCTCTGCTCACAGATGCCCAAAAGTGCTTCATGCACGACTTCATGAGAAAGATGTTAGTTGCTGGATGAGATTGCAACCAAGTAGTGTCAATTTCCCCTTCTGTGAATAAGATGTGACTTACACAAATGTTAGCGAAAATTGGCTTGGAAAGAACTTGGACAGCCAGTTGCAGCAGATAGAAGAAAAAGGTTCACTGTCATATTTTATGGGCAAACTTAAAGGGAAAGGGATTACCATACTGAACATCAGAAGGTTAGAACAGTAACTGACAGACTTCCTGAAAGGAGGCACAGCAATGTAGATGTGCAGCTTTTTCCTGGGAAGTCCTGGACTGAGTGTGTATGTGTAGTTGTTCTGTTAAGTGATAGAGGAGGCATGGCGTCCTAGCCTGCTGTAGCAAAAATGAAAGGTAGGATATTCTGATCAAAAAGGTTGAGTAGGAGTGCGGTCAATACTTTTCTGTTTGTTTCTAAATGTTAGGAATAAAAGTCTGCAGCTGTTTTTGTGTTGAGAAGGAAAATAATGTCTTACCAGAGAAACTAGAAATATATTCTAAGCAGAATGGCTCAGTAAAAAGTTGCAGATCAGAAAGGTCTTTTCATTAGGTTTGGTGCTTTAAAATAAGGCCGTTAAGTATATTATTATATCTCAATGTAAGAAGAAATCTCCCAGCTTGGAGTCCAATTTAGTCCAAGAGGGTGACAGAAATGGGGATGGTTTTGGTGGGAAGGTATACACTGAAATATGAAGTTCAGTCTCATAAACAACTTTACAGCAAAGGAAGAAGGGAGACGAACTAAAAGAAACACTTCTTTTACCAAGACCAGGAAATCCTGCTTGGCCTCATATACAAGTTCTAGCAATGAGAGTCAATCAGCAACACTAATATTTTTCTTTTGTCACCTCCAGTATCCCTAGGCAGTGTTAGGACCTTCATTTGTATGCCAGTGTGCAGAGAGCTCCCTAGGATGTATTTTATGTTTCCGTAACTGATTTACATTCAATCTGCCATAATAAAGGCCAGATGATCACCTCTATTATGCAAATGAATGCATGCAGACAGCAAGGAAGTCAGTAACTTGAAGTGGCAGGAAGAACAAGTGCCATTCTGTTGAGGGTGCTGCTTCTCTCTATCCCTTGACCTTTCAATAGCTTTCTTGCTTGCAAATTTGTATTCAAGGGGAAGGGTACAGTCAACTGGAAGTTGATGAATTTGGTTAGAAACCACTTTATGTCACAATTGAGACTCAGCTTACACAGGGAAAGATACACTAGGGATATAAAAGGTGTTCAATAAGTAAAAGCCTTGTTATCTTTAGGCTTCTGGTGCAGAGAAACTTTCAATAGTTTAAAAGAACAGGCTTGTAAAATGCATTGGTTGTTAAGCCAGAGAAGGACTTATTTTGATGAAATGCCAGTAACTAGGATATCTATGCTTAGGGAAAGAAATATAAGCAGCCTACCTGTAATTATCAGGAACATATACTTGATACAGAAGCTGGTCTAGTTATATTTGTATGTCTGGGTCATTTTATGTTTGTCTTTTTAGAGAGGAGTATGAAATATTTAATTAAATATCAGTCATACCCCTCAAAAGCAGAGAGTGAACCACAGACTTCCAGTGCTGAATCCATTCTCTTCAGCTTAGGCTAAATAACCAAGTTCCCAGGAATTTGTGGGATAAGAACAGTTATAAAATAAGAGGTTTATCTGACCAGCAGAATTGTGTCAATATAATTGTGCCATTCTAGCTGAAGTAGCTTACATTCAAACATTTTATGCCATAAAAATATAATATCATATTTCTGGTATTTAAATATCGTAAATACTCAAAATTATTTTATAAAATCTCCTTTGAAGGGTGAATACTGGGTGTAACAGAGATTCAGTTGCGAGCTAGTCCCTGAGCCATAGAGAAGGCTCTAAGACCTGAGAGCATTGTGAATATTCATATCTTGTATCCACTGAGGTAGGTTAAGTATTACCTGTATGCGATTAAGATGCAAGTTTTCTATTTTCTTTCTTCTTTTTGGCTAGAATGGAGAAAGAATTTTTTGAAAAAATACGCCACCTCACATGGGAATTAACAAATTAATATATTAATAACTGCACATGTATTTATAAAAATTTATACATTAGTAAATTAAATAAAATTAATAATTCCATTGGATTTTCAGAAGGTAGGGAAATAATAATTCTATTTCTATCTAGGAGAGTAGTATATTCAGAATCTTTGTCCCAGGACAACAGATAATGTAGCCTTACAGCCTCCATTTTGTAAATTATGTGAGAAGGGCCCAAGAGCCCTGATTCTGAAGACTTCCTGAACTTTAGGAAATTTCAGATCTGACTCAAACTTCGTGGCATAGGCCCATTTCTGAAATTGCTATCAATGCACTTGATTCTTTTCTGCCAATGTCAAACAGATGTAGTTCTAATTCAGTGGGTTCATTTCTGAAGTTCAGCCCATGTTGAAGGAAAATGCTTATGTATGGCTTATCATCTCTTCTCCTGCTAATATTTCCTTTTATCCTATGGGTGCTTGCCCAGATTTTTTAGAAGAACTGTTCTCTTCTCACCCTATATTGAGCTTGAAGTTTGTGGTTTCTATTTCAGACCTAAAGACAGACTTGCGTGCCTGAAATCTTTAGTTGACTTGATGAAAAGACATTACCTCTCCTTACAGACCTTGCTTGCATGCCTGCTGAGAGCAGAAATGCAAGGTATAATGAGCCAACTCACAACTGGTTCAACCTGGAAGTCTTCGTAGAAAAAATTGCCCTTACAGTCCAAAGACGTTTTGCCTAGTCTGACACCCCGGGTTTTGGCCCTGTACTTCTAATATAAAGCCCCTCCCAAAAGATCTGAATCAAAACATCTAAGATTATTCAATATCATATTCATTTATAAAACAGACTAAGGGACATTATTTGACCTTTTGGTAACTTTGGTTACCAAAGTTACCTTTTGGTAACTACTAACAAAAGCAGGGTCTCAAAGGATTTACCTCTTCGTGCTCAGTGTGGGGCAACAAGCCAGTGTAACATCTGCTTAGTATTCATTGCAAAGCAAGTGTACAATGCTGACACATTAATCAGCTAGTCCAAGTGAATAAAATGTCAAAACATGATGTAAGAAAGCTTGGCTTTAAAGGCAAATGTTTCATGTGAACCTGCATATGCCCATGTAATGATGGATTAGTTAAAACTGGAAGAAGAAGAATGACTCCGGCCTAATGTCTGAGAGGGGACTGCATGTAAATCTAACAATGTACACAGAAAGATTGTAAAGAAATTAGAGATGTAGGAACTAGTTCTACAAAAATCAAGCATCTACCATTGATGCCTCAAACTTCAGTATATGCAATTAAACAGAATGAATAAAAAACATTTTATTTTGAGTGCTACTCACAGGTTGCAAGTTGTGCCTTAAAAGTAAGTTTTTTCATTCACAGATCTGCTAAACGGTAGGCAACATTTCTTCCTCCTTCTCCTCCTTTGCTGAGCTACAGACAAGGAACAGTGCCTAAAAGACAGAATTAGCTGGAATTCATTTCAGTGGAATAGGTGTACTGCAGTGTAGCAGTACTTGAAATCTGGGGTTAAATTATGGGTGAAAACTGAGGAACAGTCAGTAAATGGTGCTGTTACTTCCTTATTTAATGAGGAGCACACCATCTGTCAGGGAAAAAGGAGGTACAGAGCACAGACATGTGGAAGCAGAGATGCAAAAAAACTCAGCTTGCCAGCTTAAAAATGCAAGACCTGTATTCTGTTGCTTTGTCAAATCTGCTGTAAGAGTACAAGGCTTTCCTGCTTCCAAGATTCCCTTTGGAAGATGTCTCTGGACTGTAGTGTATTTTGGTCTCAATATATTTTTTCCTCATATTGTTTTTTTCTTTTTTTTTTAAATCTGAGTTTCTTCCCACAATTACTAGCACACCCCTTCATAACACAATAAAAAAAAATAAAACATCTTCCTCAGTAGCCTTTACTGCCTTTCTTTTAGGGTCAGATTCTGTTATGTCTTCTCAGAATATCATGCTCTAAATTTGCCCTATTGGAAATTATCAGAATTATTCAAGGGGTAGGGCTCTAGCCTAAAAGAATAAAGTGGATATCGCTGGAATAGGTACAATGTGTTTTGAAAAAAAATGAGACAAATGGTTTTTCACTGGGAAGAAAAGACTATGTATTGAATGAATCAGGCTCTTCATCACTACGAATCAGAGAGTTGATAAAGAGAGTTGTCATCAGGTGAACTGAAAGATGTGCTATTCTAATATAAGAAATACATGATTTTTCTGTTGTAATATTTTTCATTTACCTTGGAGAAGGAAAAAGCTTGAGAATTTACTGTAAAGTGCTACTGAGTAACGACTGTGGTCTTTCCTCCAACTGGCTAAAGAATAGCAGGAGCATAAAATAATTCTGGCTCTGATGATCGTGAGTTAGATCATATAAATATGAATTACATTATTTAAAATAAACAAAAAGCAGTGTTGGAAAAAAGAAGAACTTTTATAAAACAAAGAGAATCATTTGGTGAAATAGGTTGGACTGAATAGCTCAAAGTCCCAAATGGTGAGAAAATTTGGGAGAATTTGTAAGTGGGAGATGCAAAAACTCTCTGTAACTTGAATCCCAAGAAAAGAAAAGCTTTTAGAGGAGGGATCTGACTGTAACTGTATGAGCAGCTACCTGAAAAAAATATATTAGAAGTAAACTTAGGGAAAAAAAAAAAAAAAACTTAGAAAAAATTGAAAAGAAAATGAATGAACTAAAATCTCTCTCCCTTGGAGATCAGAAAAAAATAGCAAAGAAGTCTGAATTGTTAAAAAGACAAAAAAAAAAAAGGAGGGAAAAAAGGGAGCCTTTAATCATTAAAAAATGGATTACTGTGCAATCCCAACAAATCAGAAATTAATGATTATCTACTGAAAACACCAAAAGAAAATAGGAGCTATTTTTTTCCACCTTGCCCAGTGAACACTACTTCTGTGTATAACGACACAGAAAGAACATGATGATGCACTTCTAAACTTCAATAGCATACAAGGCTTTAGAACGTGTTGCAAAGGAAAATATTGTACAAGGCATAAAGGTAATGAAAAATAGGACAAAATGGCATTGCCAAAGGTATTTTAAAGCTCACACAGACTAGAAACGTATCTACTTTATACAATCCCACCTCCCCCCCCCTTTTTTTTTCTTTTAATCACAGCTATTGCAACTACTATTGTGATTTACACCTTCTGGTGCATCTTCCTATTCTGTAGTCTGTGTACATTTAGGGACAGGACTGTAATTTACTAGATGTCTGCAAAATGCCCACCACAGAGATTTCCCTGAGGACTTCCAAAATTCTTCTCATTCCCTTTCATATAGTATCTAATAATAAGCAAGAGTCAAGACCACAATTCTTCAGTAAATTCCATTGCTATGGAATCACGATATACACAAGGCCCTGATAATATCTGCGTATTTTGTACATAATTTTGTTCCTAGACAACTGCACACAGGGTCAAGTGCCTTGCGAGTTTAGATCATTTGTTTCCTATGCATTATCTAAGTGAGGAATTGCATGCAGGCACAGAGTGCCTTACCCGTTATCAGGAAGCATCTGGAAATTTGACCTATATTTGAGAACCAAGTTCTCTGCACTGAGTTGCAGATGTAAGAGTCCTGCTTGTTTGCAATATTTGTCATCAGACTTTATTATTTGATCTACTTTTTATCATCTTTCAAGATGCTACTTTAGTTTTTCATTTATGAATTTTCACATTGTTGTAATCTCCACTCTTACTTCTTCAAACCTACTTAGCTATCTGGATCATTGTTCTGAAACAAATCACTGAAACTCTCTCCTTTTTTTTACACCAGACTTGACAGTGGCCTCAAAGAAGAACTTGATGACACAGGCCTGATTCTCACGTCACATAAATGAGAAAAACTCTACTGAAGTTGTTGGAGATCAGAGATTTTCACAAACTGGTCCTTTATACCCTTTTTGTCTAGGGAGCACGTAACAGCATTAAAACCTAGCAGCATTGCTGTAGCTACAATAGCCTAAGGCTGTAAGTGAGGCAAGGAGGTAATCTCTTTCTAGACCAGCTGCTACAGCTAGCAAAACCCAGACTCGTTTGCATATTACAAACTTTTTCTGTAATGGACAGTGTAATGAAAGGCATGACTTTCTAAAAACTATGCCTAGTACTTAAGGGTAGCTCCTAAGGAATGGTTCACTCTAGAACCAGCCAATATTGTTCCTTTAATTGTTTACTAAGCATTTCTAGAGCAGTGTGAAGGGATTCTTGTCTTCCACTGAATACACACTGTGCCTGTTCAAAGATTCCCAGTTCCTGGTGCTCCCTCTTTATTACCTTTTCCTCATATTCTGCCTTCCATAAGCAGGTGCTGTGTTGTATTATCTGATCATCCTCTTCTCAGATCTCACCACAACAAAAATATTAGTGAGTATTTCCTCAGGGCTAAGAGGAATCCTGAAAAAAGCCTTCAGAGCTTCTTGTGTCAGGAGGTACCTTGGGGTACTTACGGGTGAGATCCTGAGGAACCCCACAACATGTGGTGTGCTTCTAGAGAAAGTATGACCAGATCTGCATACGATTTCCCGATGTCTCATGCATTCTTTCAAGACACCTAGCTTATCATTTCATTGATCCAAATATTCACCTTTAAATTACCAGAAAATGTTTGTTCCTGAAAAAGCAGAGAGTGCTCTGTGTTTATCGGGAGCAGGCTGGCTTGTGGAATGTGCATTGCTGTGAGTAAGAACCTTGGAATGAAAAGCTGAATCCTTCCTCAAAAGCCTGCTTTCTTGTTTTCCTTTTGTTTTTCAGCTCAAGAAGGATATTGACACTATTTGCTCAGCACTCCACAGAATTGCTGAGCCCTGCATTACTGTGAAAAAAAAAATCCTTCATTACAGAAAAATATGTCCCTTCAGTTAGAAGGAGGCAGTAATAGGACCAGCACGGAGTTTAAAAAAATACTATGTTATAAACAGGTTGTTACAATGTTTGAATCTGTAATTCTGAGAATATAGTTTCTTGTTCTTCAGTGAAAGATTAAAAGGAAAGATTCATAGCACTGTAACAACAGGACTAGATAATTAGCATATTTACATTTGTGAAAGTAATGGTCCTGTGTAGCAATTTAAAAGATTTTCCTCAACTAACCCACATCAGGAATTATCAGCCTAAAGGAGATGTCTGCAGCATTTGTTCCAAACAATCGGCTCCCTTACAGAAAAGTAGACTTCTTAGAAACTTGTCAGTTCACATCAGATCATTTTCAGCGGGGACTGATCTTCCCGGTGCTTTGTAGGCTGAGACTGTAATCTTGCTGAAAAATTATCAGGAAGCAACAGAAACGATAAAATCTTTGGAAGGAAAGATGTAGCCCAGAGTAGATGGTAAGAAGCTCTAATTCCCTGCAACCGCTCCACCTATTTTGGGAGTTGACTTAAATATTTCTCCTGTTTCACAACTTGACTTTCTGCTGGGCTGTTGGCTGGGGGCCAGCGGTCCAATTAGGCACAGGCTGGAAGACAGCCTGCAGGTCAGTGCCTTTCCCCGGACACCAAAGGCAACGTTCAGATAAAATCTTGACTGCGTTCTGGCCAAGATCAGACTGCAACCATCATTTACTCATTCTTCATCTTTCACACTGTTGCAGCTGCATTTGTGCATCTGAAAGTTGGGAGATAATAATGTGTGAAGTCTGAATGAACTTTTTCAGATGGGAAACAACAGGGAAGAAGCTCTGTGAGGAGAAGCAGCAAAACTGACAGTGAAAGGACTCTCTTATGCAAAAGGTACCTTAGTGGATAGGGTTCACGTAATCAAAATAATTTCCATCTTTACAGCACATCTCTTTGTCTAAGCACTAGGAAGCATGGCAAACAACTTATTCACATAATTACCATTGGAAGTAAGAAAGCAGCATTATTCTCATATTACAGATAGTGATACTGAGAGAGATACTTTTAAGCCACAGAAAACAGTGATAGAGCTGGGACTGGATACTCAGAATATCAGGTAACGAACGCTTGTCCACAGCTTAAAGTCACATTTTCACTGAACTGGGCCATACAGGTACTCACATAGACTCCATGAACTCACCACCTCCGTAAAACAATAAAACAGCATGATTTCTGCCTAGTAGATAGGGAATTGAAGTGCAAATACATTTTGTCACACAGGAAGTTTATGGAAAAGGCAGGAACTGAACCAGATGTTCGAAGACCTGGCCCAGCGCCTTAAGCACAAAATAATGCTTTTAACTCATAAAAGTGCTCTAGACAAAACTACTCTTTCTCACCTTTTATGATCTGGTTTAGTAAAGAGAATAGAGAAAGATCAAGAAGTCTGCTGCTAACCCAAAGCCTGCTCTGTGATAAGAGAACGTGCTTTGATGACTGTGGAATGTTATTTTGCTTTTACTTAAATGAGGAAAAAAGAGAAAAAAGTGTCTGTTTTGTGGAGACAATTTCCAGACTGGGATCTGCTTTCCTCCTTTCCCTCTGTAAGCTCCTTTTCTTTTCCAAAATTACTCAGGGTCAACCAGTATGAATGGTACTGGATAAACTGCATAAGCTGCTTTTCAAACACTGCAAATTGTTGTGAAAATTTGATAGGGCAACTACATGGCTTCATTATCTACACTACCCAGCCTGCACTCGGAAGAAATCTGTTTAAAAAGCATTATTTCTCTAGAATGCGTAAATAAATTTGACTAGAGCAGCTGTGCAGAGAAATACTGTTGTGCTGTCATCTCCTCACCCCTCTGGATGCAACCTGGCCGTGATAATTAGCCTTGGCTCCCGTGGGAACAGAAATGTGCTGCCTAAATGATTGTTCCTGTTATCCGGTTTTCCTACTGTGCGGGGAGTTCTTTGCTTTAATTTCATTAACTGCCTTAAACCTCGGCCATGTGCAAAGCGTCATCTTTTTTTTTTTCCAACAAAATCTGCATTAAGGTAAATACAATTGTTTAATAGCCAAGTTAGTGGGGTGAAGTGAACAAAGAGCTGCACGACAGGTTCTTCACGTGAGTGCCAATTCAAACCTATTTAACTACTGTAAATTGATTTGAAGGCAGCACCAGATGTGCCACTAGATTTCCATTTATTCCTCACAGAAAGTCAATGCAATGCATGTTGTCTGGAAATCATCCCAGGGAAGCAGATGTGATGTGTTTATCGAGGCTTTGATTAAAAAACAGTCCTTGAAGCTTCAGTTAGGAGTTAAGGGTGCTCAGGATCTCCCAGGAGACTCCCAGCACAATGGTAGGCCCCAGTGTAAGCGGAATCTGCTTTGTGTAATACGATAGATTGAAAAAAGTCTTTTGAGTAATTCTGTGAACGAAAGACCAAGATCAAATCAGATATTTAAGCCATAATAATCCTTTCCTACTGTACCCAGATGAGACTACTTTGCTTCAATGATCAACATCGTAATTCTTCTGATCAATTTTCTTTTCTTTCGAAAACTTCATTTCCTGTGGCTGTTTTTTAAGGTCTCAGCGTTTATGGGAAACCTAACTCTAACACATCCCAGTTGGAGAGAGTTTCTACTGCTCACAGAAAGGTACTGAAAGGTACAAAAGTTCAAACATACTCAGCTGCAGATGAGCTCACCCTCACCAGTTCTCTGCAGCTGATTATAATAAAAACATCACCTCCCATGTGACCAGCTCTTGCCATTGAAAAGCAATAATGTCATCTCCGGTGGGATCCTGGATGAGATACAGCTAATATTAAAATACAGATATTTCTCCAGATTTCCCTGCAGCCTGTAATTTCCTTTAATGGAAGGACTATGTGATCGAGCAGAGTTTAAAGACAGTAAAGGAATAAACACTCTATTAATATTAAAGGGAAAAAGAAAAGATGGCCACTTTAGTAACAGAGATTGTAGCTTGGCAGTTGGGGTAAACACATGGGACTGCAGTGATAATAAGAGTTGATTTTTATTCTTATTTGTTATATAAGAAAATGTATGACTTTGAATAAAAAAAGAGTTGCTATTAGCATTTATTCCTTCAAGCTAAAAATATTATTATCAGGTGTGATCAAATAGTCCATGGAAATTAACTTCATTGGGCATTTGATCAAGCCATAGAGCTTTTAGATGAGCATCTGTAATACAAGAAATTTGCCTTTCTGTGCAAGAATGCTATTTCCAAGAAATAGCACAGACTTTCCTAAATTCCACTGTGACTGGTGGCCTCAAGGAAGAGCAGAGGCATTCCTATGAAAAGAATAAAGGGTAAAATACTTGCTGGGTTGCTGTCCTCGCTCATTATAGATGGGTGATTACTTGCCTAGCATTTAATTTGTGGTATGCTTTTCTTCCTTTCTAGAAAAAAAGGGCCATTATATTTTGCATATCTGTCATGAAAGAGGAGATGAAATACTGTTACTCACAAACAAAAGAATTCAGATATCGTAAGGAACATCAGATAAGGATTACAATGTACCCCAAAGTTTGCTTGAGACAACCAAAGCCATGGGGAGGCTATGCAATTTCCAGATGTTCCTCTCAGCTAGATTCCATCACTGGGCAGGGAGATGTGTTGTAATAAAAATGTAATATCATCCCTCATGGTTTTAAGAACCTATCTCCATCTCTCTAAGTAGGCAGTATTTACATAAAGCTAAGAAAGGCATCTCTTCAGAAATATCCCACCCAACCTAGAGACTCTGAATGCAATAAACATTGTCAGTAAATATTCATATTGAGTCAGATTCTTTTTGTACACAGACAACAGATCGTCAAAATAAAGGATACTGTTATTTTAAGAGAGCAAGAGGAACTGCTAGCATTGCAGATTAATCAGTGCATTGGAAATCGCTGAGTAGGTATTGCTTTATCTTTGCAAAACCCAAACAGACCTTAGAGTGTGTATTAGCTGCTGACAGTTTCAATAACTTCCCTGAAGCCATTTATAGCTCTTCCCAGCTCTTTACTATTTCTCTGAAGACAGATCGCTGGACTAAGTGGGCCTGAGAAGATGCATAACTTACAGTGTATCATCTATCATGATTTGTTAGGATTACTTTTAAGAGGCTATAGAAAGTGCAAAGTGGGCCTACACTTGACTCACAGCTCAAAACCTAAGGAGGAGAGATGGGGCATTTGAAAAGAAGTCTTCAAGGTACATTCCTGCTGCCTATATCATAAATGCTGAGGCAACATTTATCAGGGTGCTTTAGAGATACACATGGCTCTGAGAGTTAGTCGTCATTGGTAACAGCATGAAAAACCATCCAGAGAACTTAACATTTGCCAGTGCTCACAAAGATTGGGCTAAACCTTCTGTGCTAATTCCTCGTAAATCCTCAGAGGACCTCACTAATGCACATCCGCTATAAAATTATGTCTATTACACTTCTTCTCCATAGATCAAAATACTCTTATCAAACATATTCCCTTATGCACAAGTAACACCATACTCTGTTTTAAAATTATAGTTACTCATCAAGCCACAAACTGCTACAATATCCTGCTGGAATACAGTTGTATGTGCTAAATATTTCCCTTCAACTACTGTGGTATATAGTGGTTTGACTTATGCTATTGTATGCATTGAATTTGGTTGAATACCAATAACTCACCACAGGGCACTCTTACAAAGTTCATTGGCTGGTGTGAAGTTGGTCTTGTTTCTGTGTTTCATTCTCAGAGAGTGTTCTGACCCAGCTAGAACTGAAACCTTACTTGTACTTAAGGTAACTAATTCCCTAAATTGTTCTACAATAAATAATTATGATTTTTTTTATTCTATATAGTTCTTAATTTGCCATCTTGTACTTTTAAAAAGAAAAATAGCTGACATGTATGTACACCATCAATTTGGTATGGTTTCCAAAAATGTTTAGCTTTGGTCTAACATAATGCCAGTCATTTCTGAAAACCCCACCTGCCATAAATTATTTTTGCTCTTTCCTGCTTATGAAAGAAAAGAGGCACATAGCCTGAGGAGGAGAGCTAGCCAAAAACGTCTGGAGACACAATGATGGTGACTGGAGCATAAAAGTTAAGATGACATATTTCTAAACAAACGAATTACTGGTAGGAATTTTTTATTTGTTACACTGTCTTAAGGAATAACTGACATCGCCCCCAGTCCCCCAAAAAAGCAACTCAGAATCCACAAAGAGCAATCAATGGAAGATCAGTTTCACTATAAGATGACAGACTCAATGTTCGATGCCTATGAAGAAGATGTTGCATGCAGCAAGTTTAAGAGGTCTTAATATACCTTACTAATTGAAAATAGTATGCCAAATCCAAAGAGACAGAACGACATGGCCCAGCATTAGCAAGGAACACTGCAGGCATTTGAAGGTGAATCTTTCACAAACTAGATGCATTCCCTTACCAGGTAAGAATTAAAAAGGCTGACGCTTGAAAGGCCTTAAAGTCTTGGGACAGGGAATCTATGCATATGTCTCGGGAAACTGAAGGCTCTTTGAGCACAAAACTCAATTTGAAAAGGTTGTAAATAAACTAACTTATGATTCAGGAGAGAAGTACAGCAAAATAGGAGGAATTATGTTACCTCAAGAGTTACAGATCTATCTGGTGGAAGAAATCTATTATAATCTTTATTTATAATCTCTTATTTTGTTGGCCAGAGCTGGACTCCCTGTAAGGCTTAACAAAGCTCTCCCTAGCTGCTAAAACAGTGGTACTACAGCTTCTAAGCTAGAAAAGGCATCTTATCTATAACTACTTCTTGCCTAGAAGGTGTTGACTACAGTTTTGAATTTCTGGATATAAAAGAGTGGGAGTAGACTTTTTTTTGAGTCACAGAACAGTCCATTTGACAGAAAGAATGATTTTAAAAACAATCCTTTCATTAAAGCAGCCTGACTTGGAAAAACTCTTGTCACTCACTTTAAAAAAAAAACAAAAACAAACCCAAACTTAAACAAATAGGACTCATGCAAGCAGGGAGAGAGAACACTGCCCAGGCTACATAAAAAGGAAAATGTAAACGCTTCTGTGTATCATTTTTCTGCAAATTCTGAGCTGGTGTGAGGTGGGTGAGTGTCAGGACACAGCAAAGTCCAGCTGTTCCCTAGGGCTGGGGAGCTGGGAGCGCAGCGTGATAACAAGAACAGTAGAGCAGGGGCCTATCAGGCCCATGCTACCCGAGCGAGCTGAGCAGGGCCAGCCTGGGCATGGCAGCCAAGGACAACCCGGAGTCCAGATGAGGTAGGTCTGAGGAAGATAAGCCAGAATTAATGCAGAAGCTGAAAGCATGAGGGGATTAGAGCAATTCACTGCATCTTAGGAATTTGGTGGTAAATAAGCTCTGCTGGTCAATCCCTAGGTAGAAAGCAAGAACCAGCCACCTCCTATGATTATCCTCTGTGAGCAGCAGAGCAGAATCTGCAGCTTTTTTCCTTGCCAGGATTCTCTCTACTTGCCTGCATGGGTCATATTTGTTTAAGGTAAGACAAAATATTTTTTAGGACAAGGAGCCTGTTTTCATGTGTGCTTTCTAAGGCTGGTGCAGTTCCACGATTCCCATCTTGGTCAGTCCATGGAAAAGCAACAATTAAACAAAAAGGAAACTACAGGCAACACAGCATGTTTATCTACCTGTCAGGCTCACATTTAACTTCTGTATTGTCTGTGTCTGTGAGAAATGTTAGAGGATCTCCCAGATAAAAGGTATCTTGGAAGGAAGGAAACAGGCACAACAGCAGCTTTGCGAGTAGGGTGATCATTAGAGATTTTTGCCAGTGACAAAACATATGCTTAAATTTTACTTCCCTGCAAAACACTCAGTAATGAGACCAGCTATTCCACTTGAAAAAGGTAGGGAGGAAACTTCCATTGACTTCAGTTGTTGGGTGAAGAAAGGAAGAAAAAAGTAGAGCAACGTTTGCATTGAGGCACTAGTTGGGCTGGTGCTGCTCTCTACTGGTGAAGAACACACATTGCTCTAGAAGTGCCTGCGTGCTCGGGTAAGCGATGCTGGAATGCTATGCGAGCGATTTTAAAAAACTTTAAATTAAAGGAAAGCTCTAATAGCTATATAAACCAACATACTGTTACAAACAAATAAAATACTTATAATTTAACTTTTGTGTGTGCCTAAAAACTTGATTTCGTCTTCAGAATTCAGTTGCTTCAAGCAAATCCAGCAGCTTAATGTAAGCATTCTGCCATTACTGTATATTCAGGAAAATATTTCCCGTTGGTAATAAATCTCCTTCTTCCTTTCTTTCTTTTTTATAGAAAATTCAATGAATTTTCACTTAAGTGGGAATTTGAATAGTCTGAATTGCAGCTGCAAATTTAGAGACCATATCAAAGAATATTTGAAAATGAACTCCCAAAGATTTGCTTTAGGAACAGCTGAAATCATACCCATTTGCTCTTTAAAACAACAACAAAAAAAGTACTGCTCTGTTACCATATGACACAGGTACTTTCAACTACTTAAAGATGGATAGTCATGGAATCATAGAATGGTTTGGGTTGGAAAGGGGTCTTTAAAGGTCATCTAGTCCAACCCCCCTGCAAGGAGCAGGGACATCTCCAACCAGATCAGGTTGCTCAGAGCCCCATCCAACCTGGCCTTGAATGTTTCCAGGGATGGGGCATCTACCACCTCTCTGGGCAACCTGTGCCAGTGTTCTACAACCCTCAGTGTAAAAAATTTCCTTCTTATATGTAGTCTGAATTTGCTGTCGTTATATTTTCAGATCCCAGGGATTCAGTCTTACTTACAGTGAGGATAAGAAGAGAAATATAATGCTCAGAATTTAATCTTGGGTAAAATAATAACTGAGTTTGTGTCTCACAAAGCCATGGCTGAACTATGTGACAGGCAAAGATAAGAGCGTTAGCACTTGCGATTTATGTGTCAAAGCGGTAAATGATTTCTTACTATCTTTTTCTGTAAATATCAAAACATGTCAAATGTCTGGAAATGCCTACCCCCTGTCCCATGTCCTCTTGAGTGGGAGGTACACAAGGAAGAAGGGGCTGGGAAGAGGGACATGGACACACTATTCAGAGTAGCCTTTGTGGTAGCCTTGTCCATAACTGTGGAAGGACTCAGCACTTCTTGACCTTGGCCACCTCTTCCATCCTCACCCTAGGTGTTTCTGCCAGAACTACAGCCCAGCAGAAACAGTGAAGGCATACCAGCATGGGGAAACCTTGTGTTATTTGCCTGGAGCCGTTGGAGGTGAACAGCTGTCCTACCAGACTGTGGTGTTCCCCCCATGTAGGCACACGTGGTTCCATCAGGGCTGCATCCAGGCATGAGGCCCTGCTTGTGCCTGTTCGCACTGGTTGTGTCTCTCTTGCAGTGACAGGCTCTTCACACAGGGTTGTTTTGCTTCTGGTGCCCCCAGTGTAAAGAGAGGGAGAAATCCTTTCCAAAGATGTCTTCCATGAGGATCCAAGGCCCTATCATGTTGATTCTCTTCTGCCCTTCCACTGTGGCCACAAGACATAAGAAGGTTACCAGAGTGTAGGGTCACCACAGGTGCTCTCTCACCAAGCTCTGTCTCCAACAAGAGGGGCTTCTGGGAGGAGAGGAGGATGTGGGCTACTGCACAGGGGTGCTCCAGGCCCTGGGAGCTCGAATTGCTGAGCAGGAAGTGGGGTGCTGGTGGTCATGAGCTCTGGAGGGATTTATTCTTCCCAGAACTTGCCCAGTTGGTAGGGACAAGGCTTCTGAGAAAAGCTATGGAGGTGACCTGTCCCTTCTTCTCCAGGATAAAAGTCCTTTAGACTTTCAGTTCTTCCTATAGTCTATCACAGCCCCTGTTTGCCATCTGTGAAGCTACTCTGCTTTGAGTGTCCAGCTCTCCAGGCTCTGGCCTCGACCTCCCAGGTGACAGCTTCATATCCCTCACTGCTTTGTCTGCAGCCAACATATAGCTGCAAACACCCATCTTGCTCACCATCCAGATTGCACTGGTCAGCCTCCTGCCCTCTTCCCACAGCCCATGTCAAGTTCATTCTTCACCAAGCACCACATTTCCCCATCTTGCACGCTCCTCTGGTCCCCTGTCTTTCTAGAGTCTCCCTGTGTACTTCTCCGTTTCGACAATAACAAGAACTCAGAATGGAGTTTGATTGCCAAGAAAGCACAGCATTCTCTTTTACTGCAGGAGGATTCAGTTTTGGCTGGAGTTGCCCAGGACTTTATCATCTGGTTCACCTCACACATGCTCAGAAGCTTAACACAACACCCCACTTGCCTCACCACACCCACACGATATATTCTTACGGTACTTCTCCCAAGCATCTTCAGCTTCTAGAGCCTTTTCTCACAGTTATAGCTCCTGTAATCTGGATGCCCATGTATTCACCACTTTCATTTAAAAATCCAACTATGAAACACAATCCACCTTAAGTAAAACAGAAAAAATGAAGCAGTAAAGTGCCTACACAAGCAAACACCCCTTTCTCTTTCAGGTTCTGCGCCAGCAGGCGACCTGATGCGCAGCATTTATTTCAGCAGAGATGCTTGCAAAGGTCTTCTAGGAAAGGCTGACACTGCTTTTTGATAGGCATCGGCTGTGTTTGTGTGGTCCTCTTCCTCACTCCACTCACGTAACTAAGCGAATAGTGGAGCACCAGTTCAAATGGTGTTTGCGGAGCCCAGCATGGTCCCCCAGCTAAGTGCCTCCATGGAGTAAGGTAACAGCAGTACTATATATTCACGCAGAATGACAGATGAGTCTCCAAAAGACATTAGGAAATGTCCTGCAGTGCCTTGTTTAACTGCAAGAGTAAGCTGCGGATGCGACAGAAGGGCACGGCGCACAGGGAGCATTCATCACAAACACATTGCTCATTGTTTTACCTAAAGTGAGATCTGGAAAGTTTAAACACTCCCCTCTCTCCTAGAAGACTTGGGTCACAAAGCCTTTATGTAACTCTGCATATAGCCAAAGAATTCACAGCGAGAGAGTCTCAAGCACAGTGGCCTTGGGGGTCCGATTGCCAAATCTATATAATGATTTTAATTGTTTTTTTGACTTCTGATGTGTGGCTGGGATACGAGTTTAGTATTTTGGGATATAATTTTAGTATTTACACCTTCTCTGTGGCTGCCCTGGTTCTTGCTGTCCTCAGGAAGGATTCACAGTGATTATGAAGACTTACAGACTCTTCTGTGGTAATTATGGTAGCATACCATGGCTGATGAGAAATTGCAAGTCCTAGAAAGAGCTGCCCCTACTGTGATGCAGTCTAAGACTATCAACTTTTTTTCCCTACTTATATGGAGGCTCCTGAGCTATACTGCTGCCCAGAAACAGCTGTAAACTACCACCAGAAAGGGACAATTTAGCATCAGGGCAATTCAGAGGGTGCATGAGATGACATGAAGTGCCTTCACATATCCCTAGGCTGTGCTTGCACTGAACAGAATTACACCCTGAGCACAGAAATGGAGCTGATGAAAACGTCATCTTTGTTGTCTTTGCTTTCTGAGAAAAAAAAAAAAATTGACTAGAGGTTATCACAGGAACAATTTTATTTTTAGAATACTCTTGTTCCCATGAAACTCAAGAGAATTTTTATCTTTGATTTGAATGGGAACAAAACATTGCCCTTGGGTAATGACTTCTTACATTACCAAAAAGGAAATATGATTAGGAAAACCTGTGGAGTATATATTCTCCAGTGAATTGCTCTTGAAAAAATGTGTCTATAGAGAGAAGTGTTTATGTTAGTTCTGAGACATTATTTTGTCATGCTGTTAGTTTTATAGGGTACTGGTTTGCAATTTCTTCCAGTGACTATTAAAATTAATGGGAATCACAACTTTTTAGTCAGCACTGGATTAGAGGAGTGAGTGCTCTGCTAATTAGCAGAATTTTACAGATGAAAAGAGAGAAGATGTTTTTATTAATTTATTCAATGAATAAACCAAACTATCTTCCAACACATACAAATGTAAGGAAAGATAAAGATAAAAATCCCATCCAACAAAACTCCATACAACTTAGATCTGGGAAAGCATTTGCACATTTATTGGAGATTGTGTATTTGCCCTTGCATAGCATTCCTTATATTGAAGAAGCCTTCACATATTTTCCTTTCTCTAGTAAGCCACAAAACAAGGGTGGTCTGTTAGTCCAGGGTTTGTTAAAGCACTGACAAGCTACACTAAAACCAAAACTCATTGCTCCAAACAAAAATACAGTTAAAACTGACAATAGGTACCTTTAAAAATGTGTTTTCAGGCAAAGATTGAAAAAAAAGAAATATATCCCTGGAAGATAGTTTTCCTGTATTGACATTTTGCTACCCTGTAAACCTAATTTCCGAGATTGTCCATCTAGCAGTGGAGAGATGATTAGTTTCCAGGTGATTAGTTCTGTGGTAGAGACTGGTTACAGCTAAAGTTACAATTATGGCCAGGATTAGGGTTGATGCTCTGGAGTAGTGGGATGGAACTGTGTGGCTACAGTTAGGGTGAGGGTTGAGGAAAGGAAGAGCTGGATAAATATATTTACTGCAGGATCTTGTTAATGTGCTGAGCCTAGGATGTGGGCTGGTGATGGCAAGGACTTATGTCTTCTGGCTAGTTGGGAACTGGTGGCAAGAGTGTTATTATTAAAGGTGTCGTAGTTCAGCCCTGATCGGGACCAGACTATGCAGTCTCTCTTTCGCTCCCCCAACCCTCCAAGAGAATAGGGGGAGATGATATAAGGAAAAACGGCTCGAGGTCTGAGATAAGTTCGGGGAGAAATCCTTAAAGTTACCGTCACGGGCAAAACAGACTCAACTTGGGGAAAACTATTCATTTATTTCTAAAATTAGCAGGAGAATGAGACAGGGAACACCTCCCCATCTCTGCCCCCGCTCAGCTGCTTCACATCTTCTCTCTCTTTTTTTTTTTATTTTTTTTTTTTCTTTTCTTTCCCCTGTTTTCCCCTTCTTAAATACCTTATCGCAGAGGCATTATCATGGGACATTCTGCTACCAATTGGCTCGGCCTTGGCCAGCAGTGGGCCCGCCCTAGGCCCGGCCGAGTCCACTGAAAAAAGGGGAGCGACTTCTAGCAGTTTCCTACAGAAGCTACCACCTTAGGCCCCCCTCACTAAACAAAACCAGAACAAAAGGTAGTATAAAGGCTGGATGCACGGTCTGTGGATTTGTGTTTATGACTGTATCACAGCAGTCCTTATTTCAGATGATTTTTAATAGGAGTGAAGATCTGATGATCCAGTCTAGAGGCAACAGGAGCGACTAACTATAATGAAGGTGACTGTGTTGGTTGTGGTTAGGATTAGAATTCTGACGGGCAAAGGTGGGAGATCTGCTTTTAATGTGGGGTCCTGGAAAGGTGTAATTATGCCTGAAAAGATGATTGGCTCTCCAAGAAAGAGGAGGACAGAGAACTGGGAGTATTAATGAATCTTGTCCATCACGGGGAGGGCTGAGGTTGGCAAGGAAGAGTGCAGTCTGTATTCTATAACACTGAAAAGAGGATGGGTAGGATTATTATTATGATAAGATATTATTAAGATTAGGGTTGGGTGAAGGATCAGGCTTTAAGAAAGCAGAGGTTGTAAACAAAAATTTATTGCTGAATCTTTTACTCTTCATTTAGGGGTGATTTTGCAGCAATGATTAAGGTCTGACGGGATTGCATCTGGCAGTTATGCAGACGGAGTATGGAGTAGAAGAGGACAAAGACCTGAATTTACTGGTAGGTCCTGCAGAATTTAGACACACAGTTAGGGCTGATACCAGACTATTTCTGTGAAAGAAAGCATGGAGGGCTAACCTGACTCTTGGATCCTGTCAATCTGAGAATGGATGACTGCAGACAGGGTTGGTGCTTGCAGAGGTCAACAACATCTGGATAGTATTGTGTTAGGACAGAGTGAGTAACATCATTACCTGCAAGTTAAAGCCATATTTGGATATCTGGTTTCCATTTGGAAAGCAGAGGTACCTGTTGCAGGATACTGGCAAGCCTCAGGTTCCAGTTTCAGGACTAGTTCTCTTACCAATGAATAATGTATAATTAATGCTGTGACAGAAAACAGTAACTGAGATAATGATGTTAGAGTGTTAAATATTAGTGTGGGTTAGGATCACAGGTCTGGTAAAGGATAGTTAAGGTCTTGGTTTTACATTAGTTCCTTAAGAAGCTAAGGAAGAGAAGCAAACTTTGGTATCAGAGAAGTCAGTCATTGTGGTGTGAACTCTGTAGTATAGATCAGTACTGTCTTTAGAAAACATTCTTATCATTAATGCTCATGTTATGGTCCAGGAAAGGGGAGACTAGAAGATCAGGTTAATAGGTGGACCTAAGTCCTATGGGAATGGCATGTGGGCTATTATTTGTAGTGAGCAGTGTGTTTCTCTCCAAACTTAATTTTTAGGGTGTTCAAGTTGCTGGGTTTTTATTTTATTGGCTAAAATTGTGTTTACATTTAAGGTAAAGAAAGCTGAATTTAGATACTCAGTTTCTTGCAGGGCCCTAACAGGTTGTGGCTGGTCCTACCTGTGAGTAATGGATGATCAATGACATGGCAGGAAAAATTGAACGAGTTTTGGATGTGGTGACCAAGAGGACTGAATTTGGAGCTAGAGATCTGTGCAGCAAAATTCAAATATTAGTGTGGTTTCTTGCAGGGTATTGAGGCCTGGAACAAGGAGTGGTTCTTACACAGGAGAAGATCTTTTTGGAATTTATTAAGAAATTTAGACTTAATGTTAAAATTGCAGTTCAGGAAAGCAGGGGCTGCAGAGGTCAGCTTATTATCAGAGTATTTCAGTTCTGTAGGGCAGGACAGAATCTATTGTTAGGAAGGGTGTATGCTTTCTGCATGGGCGAGTAAGGTTTTTACTGAGAGAAGAGCAATGGTTGGTGCTATGTTTTATGTACACAAAGCCTGAAAAGCTTGTTCTGTTGCTGGGTTCTATGAGACCAATAATTCCCATTTCACTGTTGATCTTTTCAGTTGTGAAGAGCAGGTATGTAGTATGTGACAGAAACCAGGGCATGAATAAGACCCTGGACAAGATTTTAAATTGGGATTTGCTTTAGGTCTTCAGTAATTGCTCCATGTTCATAATGAGTTTCTATAAAACTGAGATTAAGATTGACATCAAGAAAGGTGAATTACCATTCATTTCAGTATTGCTGGAAAAGACGATCTGGAGAAATGTGATGCTGACAGTTCTGTTGGGGTAGAATAAGGATTGGACTTGGGGATGGACATTAGATTTATGCCTTCTGGTTATTTTTGGAGAGAGGCAGGTGTTAACAGGGGTCTAGGGAAGGGCAAGGTAATACTTTTGTGATCCCTTTATAGATTATTTTTGAGACTGGATAGAATTATTTGCTGTAAAGAAAACAAAGCAAGCAAGAATCACAGTTTTGAGCTGTTTGTGAGGTTGGTAAAAAGCATTGCCATCGTTTCATTCCATTCATGCATGTTTCATTTGAACATTTTAAAATAAATATTTATATTCTTTCTTTTTTTTTTTAATTTGAAACATATACATATTTTAAAATGTCAAAAAAAAAGTTTTAAAAACAAACACTAAATGAAATACTGATAGCTGGGACAAAACAAATGCTTACATTAACCCTCATTTTTTATTTTATTTCCTGTGTCAGGTTTTCCAAAATAAATTTTTCTCCCCAACTTTTCCATTTGGCCAATTAGGATAAAAACTGTTTTCAAAGGGCTAAATTCCTTTGCCATACTAGATTTCATTTCATGCATGGAAGCTCACAGATATACAAAAAACAAAGAGAGGAAATAGAATCAACTGTAGTATTAGTGAAAAAATAAACACTTCAGCTGTTTACTGTATCACTATAGCACAACACAGAGGAGCACATGAAGTGTGTTTATAGGGTACTCTGCATAAGCTTTCACTGTTCACCTCTGTTGCTTTCCTTGTTTTGCAGATGAATGCAAAGTTTCAATATTCAGAGTTGTCCTTCTGGCAAATGTTATGAATATTAAATATTCATGTATTAAATTTGTTCAGATCCAACCTTGGAATCACTTTGAGTTTGTATATGACCAATTAAAATGCCATATAAATTTCAGCTTCTGCCATCTGAGTAGCCTGAATGCAGAGAATGAAGGACAATATCCTGTACTCCTAATTTAATTTTCCCATCAGTGTTTGTTTGAACTCTGTCTGTGGGTCAGGACAATGTCTGTGCAAATATTTTCTGCTTACGCCAGCCAGGACTGTGTGCATAATTCCAGCTAAAATTTCAGCAACAGTTTATAGACAGTTAAGCTGACTTTTCCCACATAGAAAATAACACTTTCAGATTGAGAACTTTATTAATGAGCTATATGTGTCCTTGCCTGTGGCAGAGCTTTGATTTCATGCAAAGTGGACCCCCCTCTGGCTCCAGATCTCAACTGGCGTTTGAGGAATCTTATAACCTTCAGAAAATGAAATTTTATTGAACTTGGAACAGTCCCATGAGCATCAGACATTTGCTGTGCACACAGAGAAAACAGAAGATAAGTAAATGGCAGAAGAATGTAGTGAGTCACTTAAACTGCAGAAAGAAGGTAAAACATGTGGAGGAAGACAGCAGCAGGTAGAGGATGAAGTTCCCCTTTGGGTCAGCTGGATGTGTTTTTCCATTAACTTCTAAATTTTATCTCTGAGTCCAAGTGCCATCAGCCTTGAATTTCTGAGTGACAGGAGGTGGAAAGAGGTGGAAAGGGTACTTCCGTGCTTCTTAGCCTAGAAAAACAAACCGGGAATGTCTGCCAAAGAAATCTGGACGCTTTGGATTTTCTTGAAAGATCCAAACGTTGTTATTTCCTCTGATTTTGTACGCAGTATCTGAAAGAGATTGACTTGTAAGTGTTCCCATGGTCTTTGCGTCCACAAAGAGGAATGAGACACTTTCAATGATATTTATTTTAGACTGACGGAAGGAACAAAGAGCCCAGCAGCTTCCAAAAGGGTGTTTCCTCAGCGTGACCCTGAACACAGTTTGAGAACAGTCTGGCTGCTCCCTCTGAGCACAGGCACAGCTCTTGGAAACTGAAAAAGTGCCTACTACAAGCAGTAGACAGGCATGGCTGCCTGCCTTTGTGGGCAAGATCATGCAGCAAAATTCAGATATGGAAATGTCCTCAAAACAGGGACAGCTGGAGTCAGGATTTTGGCTTGGGTCACTAAGAGAGAGGCCCGTTGGAGAGACAGGCCCAATTGCAAAAGCTGGATGCACAGTCAGATTTCAGGCAACTTGAACACACAAAAGATACTTAGAAATGGGCAGTGGTTTAAAACTTCAGAAACACAACATCGAGTGGTTTTCTGTTTTTACTACCAGTACTGTGTACAGAATAAATGTGAAATAAATTCCATTAACTTCCATTACAAAAGAGAAAAAGAGTTCCTGTTCTACATGGAGTGCCTCACACCAAGACCACTTAGAGCACTGACCACTTCAAACCTGCACCAGAGTTGCAATTGTTTGTAAGCAGTTTCAGGCCCAGTCTGCTTGGTGTGTATTTGACACCACTTCCATTTTTTGCAGGACAGTTGGTACTGCTTTAGGTAAATACTCAATCCAATCCCCTTCCAAAATTATATAACCTTTTTATTCCCTCATAAATTAGACAGAAACTAACAGAAATTTAATAAATATGTTGTAGATCTCCACTTATTGAAACAGTAACATCCAGAGCAATGAGCATACTTACACAATCCTCCAAATGTAGGCTTGGTATGAAGATCATGGTAGTTTAAATTTTATTCATGACAGAACAGAACATGAAGAAAATGTATCAATATTTATGAGAAAAGCAAGAGTATTTAAAGTAACTGCTCATTGCCCAGCTTACTTCTCCTTCCATTATAGAGAAGTTTGTTCATGGCTAAGATCCTATCTCCAAGTAATTCAGATTCTTCAAAACCATTTCTACATCAGTTTACTGGAGCTTTCATGATGATTCTGCTCTTCCCATGTTGATAAACTATAGAGCTTTTCACAGTCATGATTTTTCTTTAGGATGGAAATTGGAGAGTGATGTAATGAAGAGGAGAACTGAATACCACCTCAGAAGGAAAAATAGGGAAAACTGAATTTGGTTTTGGAAGAGAAAGTATAAAAAACCCCCACAATCTAAATGTTACATTTTGGCAGTATCAGAACAAAATTGTCTTGACTGCGGACTTCAAGATGTTTGACTCTGTTTGCCTTCTTGAACTTCTACATATATTTGAAGTATAGGAATACTGAATCCTGGAAGATCAAGTTTTCAAATTGTAAGATGGAGCCTTAAAGCTGTCCAGATTCTGAGCTCTATTTTAGAAAAAAATTGCTCAAGACCTTACTTGCTGGCACCTTTAACATTCTTGTCCCCAAAGCTATTCAGATAGTGAATGTGCTGCAGAGCTGTGATTCAGGAAATGAGGGCTCCCAGGTGAGTTTTTCTTACTGAGTAAATCCAGCCAAAATCCAGGTTTAGCATGAGAGCAGGCTTCTGTTGGAAGTATGTTAGTATAATGATGGATCCCTCTGCGATACAGTAGGATGACTGCCATGATGACATTAGCTCTTCCCAGTAAGTTTTCCTCTGCCTCTGTTCAGTGACCCTCAGATAAGCAACATGAAAGCTGACAACCACATTCCATGAACATTACTTAAGACACATTTTGGTGACTGCAGCTAAAAACATTTCCTCCCTTCCTCATTGTCTTAATCATTGCATGGCTTCAATAGCTGTAAATACTATCACAATTGTTTTAACCTATCTGTTTTATACCAGACAACCTATCTGCTTCTCATTTCTTTTTGTTTTCAAAACAAGTTTATGTAACAGGCTAAGATGAATTTCTGTAATTTCTGACAACTCCAGACAACCAATCTAGACTTCTATAGATCTCAATCACTTTTCGATACTAATGGGACACTAATGGGATACTAATCTCTAAATGAAACTTTGTCATGACAGCAGTGTGGCATGCCAAACTGCATAAATGGAGGGGCTGCAGAGCAACACTTGGCAGAAGAAAAACAGTATATTGAAGGCTTATAACTGTTCAGTTCAGTATACCAGGTCAGAAGTCCGAATGGAAAAGGGCTAGCATTAATCCTTTTGGAATTGGAAGGGGATGCCTGACTTCAGCTCATTTTATTTGTCAGCATTTCTGACTCTCTGGCTGCAAGCTCTACAGATCTGGTTTTAAAATGCATCAAACCATTAAAATGCAGCTGAATGGCAGAATGTTTGCTGAGGGGAACATTTCTGCCAAGAGGAGGGAGAAGAAGCAGCAGCATCTGTCATGTCATTCATAGCAGCTGTCACCTTTCTAAAGCCACCAAATTCTCTTTTCACCTACAAAAGTAACTGTTTCCTTCTCATCCCCTTTGAAATATTAAGAGGCAGTGCAGTTGTTTTTTTTTTCCCCCTTAATCCGTTCCTTCTAGTTTCTGTCCTTTCCTTGTTATATATCTATCAATGCAGTATTTTCTGTACCGTTTTCCAAGCTACTGAATTCAGAACCTTGTAAGAAATTCTTAAAACAGTTGTCATGGGTAAATTGAATTCCCTGTTTAAAAAACAGCCAAAGCCAAAACCCAAACTGTATCTCAAGAGGTCTGTATCTCTACAATCTTTGGAAGCATTTCAGGACAATGTCCAAAATATGTAATGCAATTAAGATACTGTGTTCTGGAACTGGCGCAGTTGAGACTAATCCTCTTCAATGTTCTAATTCAATGATAAATATTTCTAATGACTGTGTTTATTGCAAACTTGAGGCTCCTTGCATCTGGACATGATTCCCATCAGGCAGTTTGAAGCCTTGGTGTAACCTTCAATCCATCAAAGTATTAGTTCTTTTTGATTGTGAAGAACTAACTTCCCCAGCAGTGAGTAAGTACACAGCTCTTGGCTAGTTCTTAGATGTATTTTACATTTTACAAATGAGGAAATGGAGACAAAGAATTTTGGGTAAGGTTCACAGCCAGTAAGTAGCTGCAGTGATCACAACTCTGGGAGAGCCTTGCTCCCCACTCATGCGCTGTCCCTGGATTGGCAGGATGAAAGCTGTTTGCTCATTCTTGTTTTGTTCTGAAACAAAAAGGCATGAAAAGACCAACTATGGGGAGCAAAAGCTTGTAGGAAATTGCATGTTTTAATTTACTCCACCAATATCCTGCAAGTAAAGTTTTTGATAGTTTAGGTGACTACATTTTCAAACCTAAATGAAATATACCAATTGTGCCCAGAACTAGCTGAGAAAAATACAATCAGCATTGATTTTCCTTAAATAAACAAAGCCTATTTTTATTTTTTTTTCTTTCATTTTTGTATATGATCCTATACGTATAAAAATTAAATGATGAATGGAAACCTTTCCAAGGTGTTCAGTTGCAAGGAATGCAGCATCTGCCATTTGGTAAGGAAAGAAGAAAAAATTTTTCAGTTCTTTGCAAGCCAGGTGCAAAAGTGTTTGATATTGAAACCTCAAATAGAGCAGAGACAAATGGCAGATTTTTTTAGGGGTAATATTTTTTCCCTTTGATGCAAGACAAATTTGTATTTAATTTTGAAATTTAAACTGAACATAAGAGTCTTTGGAGTACAGCCACCAATACTGAGGCTGTCTTTATTAAGGAGAGATTCCCTATAATGCAAGTACTTGGAAAAACATCTTACCACTTCTGTTTGAAGCATAGACCTGTTTACATAAGTGGGTTGATCAGAGACAGTTTCTGGCCAAAAAAATGTTCAAGAACATTAATGACGAACACATGTTGTATTCTGTTATCTAAAACAACACCCGAATTCTCAACTGAAATCTAGGTTATGTGATGACATAGAGTGTTGGTTAGGGGTATTTCCTAGTTTTGGAGTGTTAACCCGCTGTGTCCACTTTTGTTGCTCTTTGGAGGACGCACTTGTGTTTTTGTAGAAGGATTTAACTCCATTATTAGGTGAATTTTCTTTTCTGCTGTAGGGCTAAGAAATGTAGCCCTGAGAGGTGGCCTAAATGTGTATGCAGAGAACATGTCATTGTTTGGTCCACAAGAAGGACAACAACCAGATCACTACGAAATGCAGCTCCTCCCTCAATTCAATCTATTCTGTGGTTGTTAGGATACCATTAAGGCTTATGTTGAACCAAGGTTTGGTATTACCTTGGTTCAACAGAAAACACAAGAAGAACACAAGCAAGAAAACTTGCTACTGCTTCTCTAGGCAGTTAAGTATGCAACCAGTCTCCTAAACTGGTCAACAGCCTGGAGGCCTTTTTGGACCTCTCAGTGCTACTGGATAATTAAATAGCATTGATGCAGAAACAGTCCATCCTATTCAAGAGACCAGGTATGTTCATCTATGTATCAGAGAGAAATTCAAGCCATTAAATCTAGGAAGCTGACGAAAGCTATAGCTGGAACTAACCATTATTATGGAACCTGACATCAGATAGCAGACCTGGGTGTCCTGGTGGACAACAAATTTAACATGAGCCAGCAATGTGCTTTTGCAGCAAGGTGGCCAAGAGTGTCTGTGGCTGTGTAAGGAAGAGCATGGCCAGTAGGTCAAAGGAGGTGATTCTTCCCCTTCACTCAGCCCTAGTGAGGCCATGTCTGGAATGCTGGGTCCAGTGCTGGGCTCCTCAGTATGAGAGAGACATGAACATACTGGAGTCAGTCCAGTGAAGGGCCACAAAAATGACAAATGGATTGGGGCATCTGACATAGTAGGAGAGGCTGAGGGCTGGGATTGTTTACCCTTGGGAAGAAAAGGAGCAGAGGGAATTCTTAATAATAGGTAGGAACAGCTGATATGGTTTGTGTAAAGAAAACAGAGCCAGACTCAGTGGTATCCAGTGGAAGGACATGAGGCAATGGACACAAATTGAGATAAAAGAAATTCTGTTTAAATATCAGAAAACCTTTATTTTTACTGCAAGGGTGATTTAGGACTGGAGCAGGTTGCCCAGAGAGGTCGTGAGTCTCCATATCTGAAGCTACTCAATCCCAGCTGAGTATGGTCCTGAGCAATGTGTTCTAGTTGAGTCTGCTCTGAACAGGAGTTCCGGACTGGATGATCTCCAGTGGTCCCTTCTCACCCTAACCATTGTGTGATTCTGTGATTGCAGGCTTATCCATGCAAGTGAGTCTGATACACTGGGGATTCACTGTCCCCATCACCTCTGCACTCAGTACAGAGATTAGCTTAAAAAGCACATCCTAGATAGGTATTCAAAGTCCTATGTAATTAATATCACCTAGATACTTGATCCTCAGTGTCATCTTTGACAGTTACTTTATACCTCACAGCCCTTGTTGTGTCCCGTCTGTCAGCAGGTGAATCAAGAAAATGCAAGAGCATACCTGTGTAACACAGACTGCAGCAGACTGTCCTGCCTGGCATAAGAATGATCAAACACATCATTGTTGCTGTACCTACAGCCCAAATTCATGTCTTCTATCTGGCACTCCAAAAACTTTGCCTCACAGGCTAGCCCAGCCATGCTAAGTAGTGTGCAAGTTCCCTTCCCTTACAAACCTGTCATGCTCTTTCTCCTCGAGAGAGTCTAGAAGAAAGATTTACTTCTGTTTGTGACTGTTGTGGGGCTGCTTAGAGTCTGTAGCAACAACGACAAATACAAAATGGAACAAGTGGCACCCAAGGATTTAGCAGAACCTAACTTTCTGCTCTGCCAGACGTTGCACTTGTTCTGTCCAGGGCTGCATTACACACTTCAGGTTATACGGCTGCCAGCATTAGTATTGCTTTTCCATTTTGTGTTGTTTCTTTTCAGCAATGGCATCACTGCCAGGAAGACTGAAGTAATACTAGCCCTTGGCCCGTACCAGAGCCTTCAGACAAGCTTGTTGGCCATCTCCATTTTACAGAGGGAAAAAGAAAGACAAAGCATAAACTAGCATACCTGTGGGCTCCAAGTCATGACTGCAAGTGTTTCCAGGAGCAACAGCTGAACAGGGCACTTAACTTCAGCCCCACAGCTTACAGCCCACTGTAAAAAAGTAAACGGTGTCATTTGGGATGACTGGGGCTACACCACTGCAGTTAGGCCTGCCTATGTCAGAGAAGCATGGGAAATGCATGGTACAGTGGAAAGAGAACCCAGGACTCCCAGTTGCTGGACCTGATCTCCACTTGATGTTTTCTCCAACAATAGGTCCATTCCTTGCCAACTAGTTCTAAATGATTCACTTTGTTACCGGATAGTAATCTTTTGTGGGTAGCCACTGTCAGTTTGAGTTATTCACTTTTAGAAAATACTTCCTCTAGAAGGTACTGTAAACAGAGTTAATTTTTAAATAGTTTGAGTTGTTTGAAAGCCATGAGCAATGGTTATTAATATTGGCACAGGATAGGTCACATGCTGATGATTTAAGGGATGGAGACTAGAATATTTTGGACAGAACTGATGTTTTTTTAATTCACTTGCCTTTTATCCAGACACTCTGGTGGTAGAAGTGTTAATTATGCCCAAGACAGCAAACTGGGGAAGTTACAGGTACTAATATATGTGGACATGTGGTAAAATAAATCTTTAGATGAAGAAAATAATGTATATTCAAGTAATCCATTTTCCATTTCTTGGTTACAACATGCAATTTTACCATGCATCTTTTCTGAAAGAGAGAGGAGGAAGAAGGAGTTTGCCTCATTGAAGGCAACGGAAAGTATGCTTGATATACCATGCACAAATATGGACATAAAACTGGGACGCTGCACTGCTAACAGCTCTTGCAGATGCAAAGAAGCATGTACCCAGATTCCCAAACAACGTACAGTGATGTTTTGACTTGAAATTTCTTGCACTGAGACTCATTCTTGTGATAAAAAATGGCAGGTCCCCAACCAGCTAGCTCCGCAAGCCAAGAAAGCTTGCCACTTGGTGACTGCAGCCTAGTTACCACCAAACAAACCATCTCCAAGGCTTGCCACTGTTTGGAAGGAACCTATAACTTCTTTGCACATGTCTAGACTGGTTTACTGCTTTTCAGCGCGACTTCTTGCCATGGTATCACAGCCAGTATATACTTTTTGACTGCTCCCGACCAAGGCAGACTCTGAGTAGTCTTCAAAAGCAAAAGAATTTGCCAGCAACTGCGTCAGTTTAAACTGCCTGCCAGGAATTTGGTGCATGCCATACAATACATTTTTGAGTTACCTTCTAAAAACAGCCTTGATGAATAAGTACTCGGCAAGAAAAAAAGTCTGAAATTCCCACTTGGTCTTACGCCAGGATTCTGCCATGCTCCCTTTCTCTCCAAAGTCAAAGCACTTAACCCAGTCTCTGTATAAATGACTGTTCAAAATGTCATGCTCAACAAGGAGCACAAACAGGGGCTGCACACTGGGCGTTAACAAATGGGGCCTTCGGTGGAGAGGCACAGGATTCTGATGCCACCAGGCCCACACACATTTCATGGGGCTGTAAAAGAAATGAGGGGCTGCCTGGATGTCGAGCATCACGAGGGTAATGCCCACACCGCTCACACTACAATCTGACCAAGAACAACGCACCTGAGGAAAACAAGTGTGAATTCTGTTGGAAATAGTTCTCGGAGTTTAACTGACCACTAGGTGTCAGGACTTCTTCATTTTTAAGCAGACTGCTGAGTTTTTTTATGCCTAAGGGGGAAAAAAAATGTTCAAGGTGAAGGCAGGAAGCCTGTGTATTAGCCAAATATCCGGGTCGGCTCCCATCTAAGTACTCTTCAGTAAAGTCAAGTTGGTAGATAACACATTCAGAGAAAATGAGCAATAATTTCCATCCCTTTTGCAGATTAGTGCCATCTCAGACCACATTGAAACACTAAAAATGTCATGAGTGCAGGTAGCTGTAAAGTTCAGCATGCTTAGCGTACTGTGGAGTTCTGCTTATATTTGTTTGCTTTACTCTGTTAGAAATCAGCCCCAGATGCAGTACAGCTACAGGTCTATAAAAGTGAGAAAAGTTTCCCCCACATGTATGAAACAACTCTTCTTTTGTTCTGTCCATCCCTCTTGTTACTTTTTGTAGCTTTGGAGACTGATAAATACACAGACACAAATCTATGTATATATTTTAATACATATTCACAGGAAAAACACGGGTCAGAAAATGTTAATGCAACGACCCCTCCCTATACCATGCACTTTTCCCATGCTACCATGCTCTCCACAGAGGTTTCACCACCTCTTGCTTTGCTGGCTTTTCTACTGAGACAGAATGGAATGGAAGCGGACTGTTTTAATGCTCTCCACTGAACTGAGAATCTTATCTCCTTTCTTGCAATTAGACAAACTGCCATCAGGGTAAGACTGGAACATACTTGATTTTTAAGCCTGTAGACTGGACCAGCAAACCAGCAAAGGAGTGAGGAGCTCACTCTCCCTCTCAAGGTTTCCACAATCCCGTTAAAGCTGGGATTAAAAACTTAAAAGATGCAGCCTTGTCAGGAGAAAGACAAGCAAATGTTTCATGAGTGCTGTTTGCCTTCTTTCTGCATATTCCATTTGACATTTAATGCACAAGGGTCTGGGGAGGACATGAACCCACGAGTCCAGGGAGAGGTAGGAGACCTGGTGCTTCTGGGCACTTTTTAGGAATTCACAAGAGGGGACTGAAGTGGCTGCCTAGTATGGGCAGATACTTTTTCCTCTGACCCCTCGTAGAGCACATTTGCTGGTTGATTTACAGCATGTTCTCTGAGCCAAAGGAAAAATCCAAGCATTTCTGGCTGCAGTCATATTTTGTTTGACCTCTTAAGTAGTTTAACATGGTACTGGCCTTCTTTCCCATTTTAGGTCTTTCCCTTCCAGAACAGCAGAATGGACGCAATGAGGCAGCTTCTGAAGCACCTACATAATGCCCTGGGCTGGAAGTAGTGGATGTGTGATAATTGCCTTTAAGAAAAGATCTCTTTTGTTCCCTTTTGGGGACATCCCAGAGAAGCATAGGGAAATCTCAACGGGAACCTCACAAGTGACTTTTTCTCTTCTAGGTGCAAAGAATGTTTTTATTGTAATGTACTGTGAGTTTCCATCTTTCTATTCTGTAAGTTAGGAATTTGAGAATCAGCATTTGCATGAGAATTTAAGACTACACAGCTACCTCCATCCTTCAAAGTAACGCCCTGTCACTGGGTGGTCTTGGCATCAAGCTTTCAAATGGGGCCAGTAAAGGTGATTTTTGTAAGTACAGAAGCTGAGAGATCTGATTCACATTAAAAATGTATAATTAATCTACTGCATAAATTAAAATTTATTCATATTCCGTATTCTGTGTTGAAGGATCACAGAAAGATTCCACTCATTAGCATTCAGTGGACATTTTGGACATTTGTTTTAAAGGGACACCATTCAACTTTTACCTTTCTTGTCAGAATCCTTTCTTAATTTAATATTGTTCACTTAATAGTCCCTTTGCTATTACAGAAAATTGTATATAATTTTATTAATATTTTTCCAGTTTATTTACCTTGGGCATTTGACAATACCTTGTGTCTAGTCTGCTTCACTTCTTTTAAAATTGGAAGACATAATAGTAAAACCACAGAAAAAATAAGGGAATTCAACAGCAGGTGCTGGGATTAAAAATATTTTCCACTCATTCTTTAAATAAATCGAGTGAATTTCAAACTGCCACAGTCTTTAATCCATAGCTGTAGTTTATGATCATCATACTTAATAAATATAGGGTAACCTGAATATGAGATATTATTTATTTATTGCTTGTTATAGGAAACTGGAATATAATGCCTCCATTTATTTTCTAAGCCCTTATTTCCGTCTCCTGAAGACTGATGCAAAGCCTCATGGCTCCTAGAGATCAAAACCTGCCATTTCTACAACTGTATGCTCATTCTCTTCCAAATGTATTCTACCTATGTCTTCTCTGGTGCAGATGGGTGGTTTCTCATTCCCAGTAAATACTTGTTGCCTTGCATAAGGACAAATTAATCAATAGTATTTTTACCCTATGGGAAGTAATGCCTGTCTGGTGAGAAGATATTAGAAACATCTTCAGGAGATCCAGATGTTTTGCTTTAGCCAAAATGATGTCTGGACATCAACTATGAGTAGAAGAAATGAATGTATATTTTCAAGAATTTCAGGTAAGCTAGATGAACTGTGCAGGAGTAAACCCTGGACATCTGCTAATGCTCCTACAGCAGCATTATTAACACTACAAATTGGCTTGACCTGCAATACATAAATCCTACCAAAACCAGTTTACAAATGATACTTGAAGTAGACTGTAGCAGAAGCCTGGGGTAGGAATTACCAGAGACATCAGATTAAACTCTTGAACAGCAGCTCTAGGGGATGAGCCTTTCCAGATCAGAAGCTGCCCTGAGCATATACAGAAGCACAAGTTTAGTGCTTGGGAGACCCTTTCTTGGCAAAGCTAGAGGATGTGAGTGCTTAACAAAGTCAGATTCCACACCTGGACTTGGCACCTAAACTCTATTTAAATCTCACTTCAGAGCTGAAAAAGGGCATTATGCACTTGATCTGTACTCTTTTCTTTGTTTCTTTTGAAAAACAGGGAAAATGGTTTCTAGAGCTCCTCTAGGGCTAATGCCAAAAAGCACCTCATAAGAGGCAGGGAGTGTTACCTATGAAAGGGCTACTAGCTGTTTCCTCCTTTACAGCAGTGAAGAAAGGGTAGCTATCCTAGGGAGTGTGACGCACTTGTACACTGTGACAAAGGGGACAATGACAAGTACCTCAGACTTACATGGATCTGCTCTTATCTTATTCTCGTACAACACAACCTGAAAGGAGAACTTGAAGAGGAATAGACAAATACTTGGAGGGCTAATAGTGACGTTCCCTTGAAGAGAGACAACTGCTGATGCTGAATGACACTTTTGACTCCTTAGGAGCAGGTTTGCTTAAAAGTGGGAGATACATAAGCATAGACTAACCAGTTTGTAGGCAGGAGTAAAATTATGGTACTTCCTACCCTATTGTTAGAGTGCCTCCCAGTCCTTGAAAAGTTACACCTTAAAACAACAGACTGTAAGATGAGGGAGGCTGTAGTATTTTCATTATACAGAGAGGGATCTGAAGCACTTAGAGATCAAATGACAAAGCAAGAAACATAAGAACATGGCCTTGATAAACTGTGAGTTGAACACCAGTCCCTGGACACTTTGAGTAGGCATCTGGATGGCTCTTCTCTTGCAGTGCTGAATGGAAATGTGTGCACCTCTTTATGAGAGATGGCTGCAAACTAGGAGATCCTTCTGGATTGTAAAAATTTGACTAACAATATTCATTTGCTGCTGTGTATTGGTTTTTGGCAGGCGGATCAACTTGTAACCCATGGATATGCTTAATTATAATGCCTCTGAAAAACAGAAAACTACTCAGGACTGAATTGTTAGAACACTGTCCTCTGCATGCATGGTAAAGTCAGGAAAATTCTCTTAGGAAGCAAAAGAATGTGGCTGAAGGCTAAAACCATCAGAAGGGGTGTCATTCAGGGAGCTAAATGAAACCACTGAAGTAGTTCAGTGACCCCAGCAGCAGGCAGTCAGAGCTATGTCTTGGAGGGCCCACTTAACTCTGGAACATGTCACTCCATCAGCACAAAGCATCTGTTTCAAAAATTCATGT
The DNA here is from genome assembly GCF_036417535.1 of Chlamydotis macqueenii. Taxonomy (NCBI): domain Eukaryota; kingdom Metazoa; phylum Chordata; class Aves; order Otidiformes; family Otididae; genus Chlamydotis; species Chlamydotis macqueenii. The sequence continues at coordinate 93,686,755 of NC_141556.1, read as the reverse complement.
CATCAAAGAGGCCGCTAAGATGAAATTGCAACTATTAGCCAAACACATGCTTCACAAAAAAATGCACTCAAAGCACAGAACCCAAATGAAAAAAAAAAGTTCTCACTGTTGTTCCATAATGTTCCTTAAACAGCAGATGGGAAAAATAGTTGCATGCAAATCTTAATGAATGAAATCCAAACTGCTATCTCCAAGTTTTCGACTGAATGCCACTGGCGGGTCATTCACCAATGATACTGTACAGTTCATTGGCCTTTTTTTCCAGACTTGTGTGCCTAAAGCACTCATTTATGACAATGGCCTGATTTTTAACAGCAACTGCTCCCATATGCTCCTGCTGGAATTGTAGTTTTCAGAATCTCTAAAACAAGTCTGCTTTTTTGAGTGGTTAAAGATGACTTTTAGTTGTGTAACTTTCAGGCATCCCATATCTGAGAGTTTAGGCCAAGTGGAGAAAGTTACAGCAGATCTCAGGCGGTTAGTGAGTCCTGCCAAACCCCAGGGGACAGCTTATTCATCAGATTTTATAAACTGAAAATTGCGTGTTTGCTGTCTGGGAGTTGCACAGTCAGGCAGAAATCTTGTCAGGCGTGAACACGGCAAGCAGCACTGAAAACAATTTAAAAAAAAAAAAAAATGTCATGTCTCCAGCCAGCTGGACTAAACATGCTGGGCAGCCCTAATGTGGACTGGCCTCCCTGATGACCACAGAAGCTACTGATACCAAAGCAGAGCACATTCTGGGCATCATAGAGAAATGATCTCCTGAATGGTACCCTGCTGACCAATGCAAGCTCTAAGCAACTTGGTCTTGGTTAAGATTTTGCCAGTCAGTGTTAACTGGTCAAACTTGAGTTCTGCTTCATTTTGGGAATGCTTTTCTTGCTTTGATTTGATCTCTTGACTTTGTAGAGCTGTCTTGGAATGTTAATGAAATGCTATTCAGGGAATTCAGGTGGTATTCACATTATTTGGGCTTTCTATGGTAAGTAGGCATAAATTTCAACCTGCTTGTTGTGTTCCTTTACCAAGGGTCTAGGAATTTTTCTTTGCACTTTATTTTCCTTCTTTTGTCAAGGAAGGCAAGACAGATGTGCTGGTATCTGCTTTTTAAAACTAGCCAGCTGCATCTGATTGGCCTCACTAGGATCAAGCTGTCAATGTAATGGAGTGCCTGATGGAGATCCATTCAGGAGTAAGTAGTGAAGATGGGCCTTAGTTTGTTTTCAGACTCTTTTGGCGAGCATGTGTTTGCCAAGCTGTGACAGTTCATGCATGCTGCGCTTATTGTGCAGAGAATAGCTTCTATATAGCCTGAGGGAAATGACATTTTAAAAATACTATCTCTAATTTACTGAGCCAGCTAAGGCATACTCTCAGAGGTGTCACTGTTGCTCGTGTCACAGTTCTGGGATACAAGCTCCTGTCACTGCCAATTAGTCACTAATCAGATAAACTTACTGGCCATTTTTGCTCTCATGCCATTCCATCACAGTTAGTACAGGTGAGGACCTACTCAAGGCTGCTTCTGGGCCGAGCAATAATAGCTCCAATAGGCCACTAAAATCTAGCACACAGCCTCAGAACTTTCTGAAATGAGAGCTGAAATGTGGCTAGCTCTGCTTCATGTATTTGACATAAATCTTGTGTTCTAACCCTTAAAATAACACTGTACAGTTCAGTATGTGGCTTTGGTTGCTTAGCTTCAGAGCTGGCTGTAGTATATGCCACATGGGCAGTTGCCTAGGTCAATGAAGTGTTGGGAGATGACAATGTAGCCACAGACCTACTGCTTGGTGTGCCTGTGTTGGTCAATGAAAGACACACACTTGTAGCTTATCCTGTGCTTTGAGGCTTATGCATGTCTAAACTGCCATCTCTATCCAACTTTTTTCTGTGGCAACAGTGACAGAGTAGGAAACTGTATTCCACCTCCCTCTTCTCTTCACCTTCTCCATGGCCAGAAGCAGCTAGCCCCGGGGCAGGTCCTGCTCTCTGGTCCTTAGGTGGCAATATTCAGCATTGCCTCTGGAAGTAGGGGGCACAATTACCAGGCAGAGAGTATATAATCTTTGCAAACATCCATTAAAACACAACAGTGTTACTTATGTATTGGCTGGCTATCATGAGAATGATCAGCCTTGTTTGTGTTTACAAAAGGTGGGCTAGCATCCTTCCCTGGCCTTTTTCCCTTAGAGCACTATGGTTACACATAACGTGACTCAGCCTGAGAAACAAATTAAACTGCTTTCTTGCCCAGGTACCTGTGGCTTTGGGGAGACAGAAGGAGCTCCTCTCAAGAGTCTGTGGAATTTAAATCACATTCAGGAGATAACAAACCAGGAAAAAGCTGTCTTCTTTGGAAGTAGGGAAGCCAAAGGGAAAGAAAGTTTACTCTTTTCGCAGAAATGCAGGGACTTTACAATTTCACTCCCTTATGAAAATGAAGTCAAAGAGATATAGTGTCAGTGAAGAAGAGCAGAAGCCCTCTTGAATCCATTGGGCTAGCATACACTGCCAGCAATGATTCATATCTCAAATATTTCACTATTTTAAGCAGACTGAGGTTCCTGTAAGCCCCTGACAGTACTGCTGTGAATAAATGCCCAGTGTTAAAATCCAGAGAACAATAGTATGCAAGAAATGGGATGTATGGGAAGTACTACATGCTTTCCTTATAATCTACCTGCACTACCTTTCTGATGATTAGGCATTCTTGCTCTGAGTGCCAGCTGGGTGATATGAGGTAAATTATCTATTGAGCAGATTTTTCTTGCCAGACATTGGCAGCAAGAGTTGAATCTGACATCTTTTACTAGACATTAGTTTCTTGTTCTCTGGCTCTGGCTTACAAATGTGGTCGCCAAGAAGATTTGGCATTCTTTTATAACTAGTATTATTCAGAGTTATAATTTATCTGAGCTCCTGTGCTCTTCTTGTCATGACTGGAATAAAATAAAATCCAGAGATGTCACATTTCTGTTTATGACCAAGAAAAATACTGTCAATATAAAGAGGTAGAGGGGACAATATACCTAGAAACAAGAGGAGGAAATTAAATTGATGTAAATAGCTAATTCAGGAGTATTTTGAAAAGGTTATTTTGAAATGAAGTATCTCATACTCCTGAAAGGGCAGAACTAATGTTATGTTAATATAACATACCCAGTTAATAATAATGACACAGCTTTGCTTTTAAAATCTGCGTTTGAACTTACTCTATGAGTAGTCAATTCCACTAAGGGATTGTGTACATAGATTGAAGCGTGAGGGTTTCGTGGAAAGATGTTTCTGCAAAAATTAATTCCACACTGTGCTTAGCCTAAGCTCTCAGTGGAAACAAATTTAAGATCTAGAAAGCCTGTCTTTTAACTGGTTTGACCTTTAGTGTACGCTATTCTCATTTTCCTTCCAGTGGTATCATTAAAAAAAAAAATTGTCATACTTAGTTAATCAGTGTCCTTAGTTGTAGGACTACTTTTGAGCTCCCTTTCTCTTAATCAGATGCTTTATTTTAAGACAGTTTTCAATACCAGTTTTGCACATTGCTCTCCAGGTGATGCTGATTTGTCTATCCTTAAAAAAAAATCTCCTTCTAGTCGATCTAGAGTTGGTAACTTCTCCAGATCGTGCAGAAGGCTGACTAAAAGCACAGCACAGATAAATGCTCTACTTATATTTCTTCTAGGTCTTTTCAAGTATCACCGGACACAGTCACCAAAAGGCAGTTCTTTTAATCCCGGTTGCTGTGCATTTCAGTCAAAATGCCTTGATTATCACAATATTTTTGTCTGTCTATTAAAAAATGTTTTGAAGGGACAATCTCCAAAAAGCAAGAAGTTGTTGCAAAAAGGAGATGTATATACTGTTCTCCACAGTGCACTGTGGCAGAAAAAAAAAGGTGGAGATTCAGAAAAGACACAGGAAAACTTTTCAAAGCATCAAGTTTTTCAGCCTGGAATATACATCATGGGAAAGCAACAGAATTTTCATGGAACATTTTTAGTATCAAATTGGATTTTTTTTTTCCATCAGAAATAGCTACTAGTACAGTATAGTATAGTACAGTACAGTACAGTATAGTTCACCTTGCCCTTGGTAAAGGGTAGACTAAGCAACCTTCTACAGTCCCTTTCTTTTTCTATGAGTATAGAATTGCAAGGACAAAGAATATCTACGTATTGTAACTCAATCTTTTGTTTTTAGTACCAAGTTTGAAAATATGGGCATATAACTCTAGGAAGTGGGGATAACTCAGTTTCTTAGACATTTCTATCTATTCTCAATGATTCCTAAACCAAGTACTACATGTTGAAAATAGTTCTGTTACCTTAGACAAACTAAGACAGACATTGACCAGACACTGTTATTACTCCAAGGATTTAGGGTCAGACTACTGAAGAATACTCAAAAGCAAATGTTATCTATGTAACATTTTACTTACAGAAGAATTTCATACACTAACAATATGCCCAGCATGCTATTAAAGACCATTTTTTGATAGGCTTTATCATGGAAAATTAGCGGAACATCAGTGACGTCACATATCAAGACAAGCACTATGCTTAATAAAAGATTGCACAGTAAGCTCTATAAATCTTCACCTAACATTCACAAAAACTTTATGTTTACAAATATGAGGGGAAAAAAAGAAACATACAGCTCTTCAGCAATGCTACTGACAAAATTATTGGTGAGTACCATGGTTAATACATGCCCTATTTGTTCTACAACTTCTGTGGGACAAATTAACAATAAGCAAGTTTGTGTCAAGCCTCAATGCAAATCTAGAGAAACCCTGCTGAAGTTAATTGTGTGTGACAGGATTAAATCTGGTGCAAAACCAAACTTTGGCCCAGTATCTGTACTAAAAATATAGCTGCAGAGGGACAATAGGAATGTTTTTAGCAACTTAACATTTATTGGACAAGGAGAGGTCTGAAGAGTACAGAATGGAAAATGGCAAGCATCTTTCACAAAAATAAGAAGTGTCTCTCCTTCACAGGCCTGGATAGTTTGCATGTGTGGTACAAAAATGTGTAATGGAAACCTGGGAAACAAAGAAGGCTTTTCAGGCTGAACATTCCAGCTGTTCGCAGACTGTGGAAGAGAGAAAACAGACTTTATTCAATGTCTGCAGATGTTTCCAAACTTTCATAGTTCTAAAATTTAAATTCTGTTACCAAATCAATGTTAAATATCTGAGGGAAAACATGTTGCCCATTGGATACAGCGTAGAGGGAGAGGAAAACAAAGGATTCACAGGCAGAAAGAGCTGGTGGCTCAGAGGCAGCAGCAGATGAAAACAATGACTGGAGAAAGCCCGTGCTGTAATGACAAATGAACATTCATTTGTAGCTACACTGATGCAACTCCACTGGATTTACTGGAGCGCAGTGTAACTCAAGTGTAGTTTCCTAGTAGGCCTGATCAGCTGTAAGGACGGACAAATTCTATTCATGCTTACATAGTTATACTCTTCTAAACAAAGCTAAGTGAAAGAAGAACAAGTTTCAGAGTCCCTTGCCTGACACCCTTAAAGCACACAAAAATTCCTGGAGGAAGTGCAGGAAGATGTACTAGTAGGGATCGTACTAAGTTTCATGCAGGAGAGGCTGAATAAGGAGCAGGGATGGGACAGAACTGTATTTCTGTTGTGAGCACTACTTTTGTGCTATCTCAAAAGCCCATGTAACTTGTCATTTGCTGGTGTTATGGCTCAGTCTTTAAGTAAATGACCAAAACTCCCAAACTCCAACTTCAGTGGAGCCAGGATGTCATCCTGTGTCTATAGCATTCACACTTGACAAAACACCATCTGCAGTGTGTTTCACAAATTTAGCAACAAGTTTATATGCAGCCCAAGACTGAAACATGCAGATTTTTTGATGTCCTGTCAAACAGGCATTAACTTTGACATTTTTCAGGCAGTAACTTCACATTTTCAGATAGCATCAACAATATCAACTATTATTTTACTGACAAAGCACACAAGGAAGGAGAGAGGCCTCTATTTGTCTGACAAGTAGACGTAATTTTGGCTCGTGTGCGCAACGACATCACTTTGCCACATACCTGACTTCTGCATGCCATCTGCTGCTGTGTTTATGCTGAAGATCAGTATCACTGTTCTCCCAAAAAGAATTTGATCCTTGAAGCCCTCAATTTCATGGAAACAGATCAAGCAAATCCCTTTACAATATTAGTCCCAAAGGCAGATGAAGCTCCAGTGTTAAAAGAGACCTAAATACATCTCACCTCAATCCTACCATACTAGGCTGCATTATAGGATAGGGAAAATCCTTTCCTCACTGTCATCTCACATGATAACATCAGCCCAGAGATGCTGAAAAAAACATGGGAATAGTGGCAGGCTCTTGCTGAATTTGGTAAAGGCAGAGAGAGGCTGGTGCCCTTTGCAATTCGTGAAGTTTTTAGTTGCTACTGTTACGGAAACTAAGGAAACTTCAGATTCAAATGCTTCTTAATGACCTCTGAAAAAACATTATATGAGTTAAAGCTTCTGGATAAATAAATCAGGTAAATAACTGTTCTTTGGAAAATCAAATTCATATGAGAATGAATCCAGAAGTTCTAGCATGGTCCACACGAGGTTGTTCCGTAAAAGAATACAGGCTTACTTGGTCTATTGTTATACATAGTTTAATGTAAAGATTTCTAATTTTCTTCATATGTATAAGAAAAACCAGTTCAATTCATGCATATGTGCATTCAGGATTCACATCAATACTATACTGCTGAAGACCAGACTTTGGTAAATATATTTATTAGAAAATAACGGAGAAAAAAATGACAATGCTGAGGTGTGCTGCCACGGATTCAGGGGACATTAGATGAGGAGAGAAATCAGAGCACATTGTTCTGTGTACATTGACAGGTAGATAGATTTATGTGCCTAGTTTTTAATGATGGTGAGAAACATCTTTCTACCACATCACTGTATAAGGGGGAGTGAAGCAGGGTAAAATTTGCATTAACTCTCTGTCCAAGGTCCCTTAAGAAAACTCAAGCTGCTAAGTCTGTAAGAAGCAGGTTTTAGCTTCACTAACTTCAAACGTGTTCAAAACACTTCTATATTATAACTGCACAAAAATGAAAGCTTTAATGCTTTTTTGGAGAAAGAACTACTTTTTTTTTCTTCTTTGTTTGTACCAAACCTAGTGTACCCATAAACGGGGCATTTCTTACCAATTCTACTTCTCCTAGTAGTGACTATGGAAACACGTAGTCAATCTTGTCCCCCACATCTTGCCCTCCAAATCCTGAGTTACACCACATCAGTCCGAGACCTCTTCACACAGTCCTGCCTGTTTCCATGTATGTGTTACTCTCTAAATAAAAGTTACACTCAATTTTGTAATGTTTTTGAGAGCAATCAATAAAAAAATCACGACAAAATCCCTGCCCTGCTGATGTCATAAATGGCTTTGTACTGCATGTGACCTGCAGGTCCCCATGACTGAATTACCTCTGTCCTGCTGCCAAAAACATCACATGTGAAATTTTCTTTCATTTTAGTGGGATCCTTATTGATGAAGGTTGCCAGGGACTGAAAATCCTGTTGTGGTTAAGACAGCAACATACTTTGCTCATTGTACCCTTCCAGATCTTAGAAACATGATTTGTTTCTCACCTCAAATGGCTTTTCTTACATCTCATCTTCTAACACAATCTCCAATTCCTATGCATTTTTTGGTCATTGTTTAATATCTTTTTTATGGTATGACTATCTCAAAACCTTTCCTTCCTCACAAATCTAAATTTTCTTATTGCTTCACTGTCCAGGGCTGGCACAATTATTTCAAATGATCTACTTTTCAGATGATTCTCAGATCATTCCCAGACTGTGAGACAGCCTGTTTATGTGATGGAAAGCACCAGAGGTAACCTTACACTGATACATTAATTGTTTGCATGAGTTAAAAGCAGCAAAGTAATTTGATTTTCATACTCTGCATGTACCCATGCTTCTGTCTGATCGTATCACCCTTGGTTTCCTGTTCTCTTTGCAGAGTGCCGTCAGCCTCACTCTGTCAAGTTTACTTCTTCCTCTTCACCTCTTCACTGTGGAGTACAGGGCACCTTACTTTCTTGAAGAGCTCTGGCTTTCTACGCAAGGAGCTAAGCAGATGGATTTTCGTAGACAAGATAGGACAACTGTAAGGAAGTAGCAGGATGATGACACTGAATGGAGAGTGAACGGATGCAGGCAAAATAGAGGGAACTGAGTCATGCTAGGAAGCTGAAGGATAGGGCACTTATACTTCTAGAAGCAAAGTGTCATTGTTAGCCAACCAGACAAACGTTTTGTACCTGCCTGTGCCCTAGTCCCTTTATTGGATATTACAACTTGCTCTCTCTCCGTCTTTGTTTTCAACATTATTAAGCTCTGTGAGAAAGGAACAATTCCTCTACTTGTAAAAAGCACCTGTTTACACTGTTGTGATATTTTTTCCAGAAAGTTGGGCCCTGACACTAGTGCCGTTTAAGTGAACCAGGAATTTCCTACTGCTGTTGACTGCAGCTTTTGTTACTGGGTGTCTGGAGAAAAAAATTCCCACTTTTCTTTTGTGGTCTTGGCATGTGCATTTCACTCTTCACTTGGAACTGTTTCTCTCTTATTTGTGTACTTCTATTATTCTCAGCGCTAAATTTAGTTTCTCCTGCTATTTCTTTTCTGAGACTAGAGTGGCTGCTAATCTGTCTCCACTTAGTTTGTCACTCATTGTTTATGGAGTTGGTAAGGAGCATCGAGGATGTGAGGTACTGCAGAAGAGGATGAGAAAGATAAAGCTAGACAACAGAAATAATAGCAGGGAAACCCATCCTGAGGTGGAGCACAATGAGTATTGATGGAAGTTCTATATTAAATGTATGTTACTGGGAATTTTTAGAAACAAAAATGGAATTGACAATACATCAACTCTTTTATAAAGCAAATTATGACATTTCTAGAAGCTTGTTCATGAAATACTGTTGTTGTTCACTTAGAACATTTTCTGTGTGGACTCAGTCGTTGGAAATCTTTCTTTGGCTTGCATTTTAGCTCATATTTTTTCAGCACTCAGGTAATTTTAGATCATGCTTTATAAATTACGTGCTGAAAAGGCAGAGGAAATAAAGTTGTCTTCAGTGGGGGGAAAGAATCATTTCAAAATTGATCAAAAATTTTAGCCAGCTGGCTTCAGCCCTGCGGTGCCCTCTACATTGAACAGCTTCTTTGTGCTAAGGGAAGAGAGAAAAGAAAAGGAGAGAACAAACATACTTCAGCTGAATTTGTCGTGACAGCTGAATTTGCACTTTGTTCGGCGAAACATAAAGTGCATGACTCTGTTCCATTAACTACTACAGATCTAGACTAGCACCATCCCAAATAACAGATTTGTACTCTGTAAAGATTCAAAAGGGCTGAATCCACCCTACATTTATTACCTTTGTAATATGAAAGAAGCAAAGAAGTTATGCTTGTCCAGGATGACTTTGTATCTTTCAACTGACCTTACTATCAGATTTTATTAAAAAGTCCTTGTGCTTTTTCCAGCTCAGAGGCAATTGTTTTAGAAATTGCTTTGTAAAAGATAATGTTAGGAATCAAAATAATGTTAGGTTTTACATAGCTGAAAGCTCTTACCTCCCACTGAGTTGTTTTGTTTTACTCCAGACTTGCTGGTGATACTCTATTACAAAGAAACTAAAGTGTAAGAGAAAAGATGGTCTAAGAGTACCTGGGAGAGTAAATGCAATCATAAAATATCTTGCTAAATCAAATCAGACAAATCTATTTGTGCATGTTTGTTTTCTGGACCACCTTTGACTGTGAACTATGCTAGTTTTTGAGAACACACAGATTCTTCCACTGAGGGAGAAGAAAAAATTGAATTTGTTCTGCATTGAGCAGGTTTGGGGCACAAAGTCAAGTTATCAGTAAAGGAAATGCGTCACACCAATTCTTGGTGAACAGAATTAGCAGCTGGTGTGATGCCAGATGAAGGAAAAAGCCTCAAAGCTAAAAACCAAACCAACCAGGACTCCAAGAATTCTTTCTTCAGGTCAGTTTTGTCAATTTTGTGCTGTCAGCTGTGATACAAACAGTTTGTTTAATATACTTGCATTATGTGAGAGATGTGCAGCAATTTAAATAGTTTTCCACATTTTCCTGACACAAATTTTATGACACAAAAGAAGGTCTGACACCAAACCTCTGTGGCACTGCCAAAACTCTGCCATCCCAAAGTTTGCATGAACTCACACTGTAGACAAACACCTGCTCAGGTACTAATCAACAGAATTGCACCTTGTTGACATCAGCTCTCATAGGAAAATTTTAGTAAAATGAGTTTCAGTGCTCAGTTTGAAAGCCCCTGGGGTAAATTTACATTTTTGTCCCAAGCCTGGAGTAGAATGCAGTGTGTAACTGCAGTGCTGCAGTGGCACAGCAAGGGCTATCTTTATAAGCGGTAATCACAAGCTGCCCCACTGATTGCAATAAGCACTGTAATATTTAAAAGAAGCAAAATAGAAAATTGGGCAATAAATTACTTGATTTTCTGATTCTTACAAGCTAACAGTTGGGCTACAAGATTTAGGTTCCCGTTACTGCACAGGAAGGATAATATCCTTTCCCTCCTAGAATTAATTATAATAGTCCTTGGTTTTAATTTATTAAAATAATTCTCCCAAACAATTTTCTTTTCATTCAGCCTGATTTTAAGGAGCGTAGGTGTGGAACAGGACTTAAAAATTAGTCAGTCTGAAGTGTGTAGGACACACAGTGCTGGGACAATATACTACTATCTGTGAGAGCCTACAACTAGACTTGGGTGTGTCTAAAGTTAGGCTCATAAATCCATATTTAGACAGTTAAATAAGTGGCCTGCTTTTCAAAAAATGCTTATGACCCAGCTCCTCCAGCTGACTTCAATAAAACGTGTGTGTGTCTGTGTGCATGTGTGCCTGTGTGCAGTACTTCAAAAATCAAGCCACATATTTCGATGCTTAAATCTAGGCATCTAAGGCTTGAAAATGTTGCCAATAATAATTCTCCTGGCTTCACCACAGGGATAACACACAGAGTGGATTTTAAATACAGGTGCTTCCACAGGAGAATAAGCAATATGTGCAGAGGGACCTGATGTAACTATTGTTTTTTGGTTCTTTCTGAAACAGTTAGGGAATTGTGTTTTTGAAACATCAGCACTGCTTTTCCTACACCTGAGCAAACAGCCCATAGGAAAGCTATCACAGAGAATTCCCTGGCTGCCTGGCTCATCCTCCTGATCAATGTTTAATAGAACCAATCATAACACATTGCTTTGCATGAGGAATATGTAACAACAGAAGATGTTTCCTTAAACTATTTTTTCTGATAATCATGTTTGAAGAAAACTATCCTTAAAAAAAATCAGCTATAGATATTCATACCTTCTTCTTCAGTTTCAAGTAGAAATAGCAAGTTATAATTTTTAAAAAGGTTATATGTTTTAATAAAGCTTCACAGACTGCAATATATACTTCTGGGGAATGGTTGAATGGTACTTCTGGAAAATACCTGGGCTGTTAGCCTAACCTTAGAGCCATCCTTGTGCAGAGAAAACTTAAATTTACCCAGTGACTTTTAGTTAGCAGCTATACAGATCTGAGTGCTGTGAAACTATTTACAAGGAAAAGGAAGAATACACTTTTAAAATTGAAGATAAAAAAGAAAGTGGTTTCCTCAATAATCTTTGCATGCTATTTCTCTATGTGTAAAATGACCTGCTCATTTCTGTGAGTCACTTGAGCTTTGGGATAATACACAATGGAAAACATTGTGCTTCAGGTAAAAAACCTGCTATGTTCAAGCAAAAGACACTTGCTTGGCAGAACTTGCCAAACAATGACCAGCTCCCCACTGCTCTCTTCACATTTGAAAGCAACTTCAGTGAAAAAAAAAATTCAGCAGGACTGTATAGACCTATTTGGTTTCTGGTCATGCTGCAGTTAGAAAACTTCCTAGTTTTCTTATGAAAAAAAAAATCTTCCAAGAAAAATAACAAGCATTCCTAATTTTATGCTTACAGAATTATTCCACTGGAAAAACTTATGTGAAGCCTAAGCACAGGTATCCAACAACAGCTGTAATCAAGCTTACCACAGACGGCATTTAAGCTAAGAGGCTAGTGTCTGCAAAACCCATGTTTCTTTGGTTTCCCCTAGGGAGAAGAATGCTGGTGAGAAGTGGGCTAGCATTCTCCTTATCCTCTATTTACTTCTCTTTTTTCTTACACCCTCTTTTCCATGCTACGTTGTCAGATTAAATCCACTGACAATACAGAGGTGGCTGGGTCTGCAGGAGTGTGCAAACACAACTGTCCCAGCAAGGCGGTGATGTTGTGGGAGGTCAGGGTCCCACTTTCTGTTACTGCCACTGTCAAAAGCACTTAGCTCCTGCAAAGCACTGGGCACTGTCTGCTCAGTGCAATCTTTGAATATTACCATAGCATAGATCTTATTGTTTCTACTCCTTTCACAAATGCATAGGAGACCTGATACGCAGTGCTACTAGACGATTTGCCCAAGGCCACACATAGTATTAGTGGCAATCTGGATGCTGGATGTGGGAACTCCTGCCATCTGGCCTTGTTCTCAAACCATTGGCCACACAACTTCTCCAAGCACAAGCAATACATCTTAAGTGAAAAGGAAAACAATGTGCAAAGAGGCCAGGAAGGTAATGAGTAATATTAAAAAGGCAGCTATGAAAATAATATCTTTGAAATCAAAGCACCCAAAGGAGGACTGAAAGAACAATTGTATTTGTGTTTTTAACATTTTCAGTTGTCGGGAGGGCATTAGTCTTCCTGAGCTATAGCAGCAGGAAGTCTTTAAGTCCTTCCTATGGAGTGAAACAGCCAGGCAGCCTGGGAGGATTCCTGCGGTAGGGAAAATAACATCCTCTAAAGCAGACAAATGAACCTTAGAGAAGACCCTGACTGTTCTGGGAAGGGACTTTACTCTTCCTAGGATGGTGGTGAATCCAAGAAGAAACCAGGAGAAATATGAAGTCATTGTCAAAATAAAGGGACCAGACTTGCCTCAGCCTCTCACTTTTGCTCTCAAGTTATTCTACATGCCAGAGCATGCGTGCTGGGCCACATACCAGGAATGGGGCTTAGGGAAGATGAGGCAAGGGGCCTGGCTGGGACACGCAGGTCAAGCTTCAGCACAGCATGTCAGCGTTCCCTCTGGGTTCAGAGCTCAGCATCCCATGCGTAGCCAAGGCAGGAGGCGTGCTGTGTGGCCAAGGAAGGAGCTGCAGAACCTGAGGTCGGGGAGCGGGAGACAGGGTCAAGTGTCTCAGTTTCATACCAGCAGCATGAGATTTGTCACATGGTGGCCCTACCATATTTAGTTCCACTGTGCTGCTAAGCAATAGCATGGTTGTACAGAGTACCATAAGGCAAAGCCTCTTATTAACACCAGAGGGTGTTTCAGCTCCCATAGCTGCCTTGAGGCGTTAAGCCATATTAACGCACACATTTTCACTTCTCATCTCCTGTGCCATGTGTCTCAGGAGGTGCACAAAGAAATACATGAGAACTCAGTCTGCACTGTAAACAACTTTCACCAAGTAGACATAGGGGAGATTTTCATGTAGCAAAATGATAAGAAAGATACATGTGCATTCTACATGTGAACTAAAGCCTGAGTTAATTGTCTCTAGCAGCAGGGGAACAGTGGGGTTGCCACTGGGTTAGACAGAACCAGCTCATTGTACACTTCAGTCCCTTGGTGACTTCAGTTAATTTAGGACAGTGATAGCACAAATGGGATATAGCCTTTCTGTATATACACTAGAACAGAGAGTGTTTCTCTAGTACTAATGAAAAAAACGTTTTCTCATTTAGGTATGCTGCAACACAAGCTCTCTTAGAGAAATTCAAATCTTTCATATAAGTCCCAGCAATAACTGCTTTCTGAGGCTGCAAAATACACACTATCATGACCCTGAAAATCTGCTTCTTCAAAGCTGTTCTTTCTTGCTTTGTGTTCTAGAGTAACTCCTCACATATTCCTGATGCCAAGTCTTTGGCCCAGTGTCTTGTCACATGTTTGTCTGCTTTAGACTTTCAGCATTCAAGACTTACAGACGTTGTTCACTTTAGCCTTAGTGGAATTTTAATTGTTGGTACTACATAAGTAATGATGCATACTGATATACTAGCCTGTTGGAGCATGTAAGACGAAACTTAATTATAATGGTGTATGAGCACAATTTATTACCCAAAATCACGATAAATTAACTTGCTGAGAATCAGAATTGTAATTTCTATATTGTAATATACTTCCACCTCCTTCTTAACATTAAGCTTGTAATACATACCACTCCTACAGATTTAAACTGAGTGGAGATTTTCCTTCAAGGAATGCCACTAGTCTAATGACATTGTTTAGATAGGGGACACAGTACCACTAGAGTCTGGTTTTGATCAGGCAAGTCAGGAAGTTAATTATATAGCACATCATTAACTTTAACATAGTGCCCCAATTTTAGTGGATTAGTTGTTCAGCAAGTTGGAGAAGCAGTTGCAGGTCTTGTTATGAACAGAATAAAGGAGGAGCCCCTGTAGCATTCCAGATTATAATACATAATTGGCAAAACACACATGTATCCTCCTGAAAAAAACTGAACATACTGATAAGAGCTTACAACAAAGGAAGATGTTTGTTTCCCATTAGGATTTGTCCTTTTCAAGAGATGTTTGATGATGATTCAAACATGAAACATACGGAATTTTATTTTGGCATCTTTTGGAAACAGTGCTAGTAGGTAGTCAGATCAAACAAATTCTTCATGCTATAATAAAAATTCTCTTTGGGCTTTTTGAAAAATAATTCACAAAGTTACGTGAACCGCAGAAAAAAAAAATTGTGAATTAAACAGAAAGCAATATGGCATCAAACAAATGAATGTACTAGTCATGTGACTGCACTAGACGTAGACCCAATGTCTCCTCAACCAATACTCCCTTTTTCCTGACACGGTATCACCTCTGCTTCAGATAGTCTCTGAACTGCAGATTGCTGGAAAACATGACTATGTTGACAATGTATTAATGTGAAGTTGCCTCATTCTGATGCTCTTTTCTGGGCACCTGGGTTTAGTCACTTTTTGATTGCAGGATCCTGGACTAGCTAGAGTTCAACTCAGTTCAATCTCATACAGCCATTTATCTTTCCATATATAATTAGCCCCCAAATGCAAAATGTCAGGCTAGAGGTAGTTTAAAAATTACCTCCTTGAAGACTGAAAAGAAGGCTGCAGCTGTTCAAATTACCATGAATAAAAGGGACACAATTTCTTCTTAGTAACAGTTATTTTGCACTGAATGCTTTTGTTATCCCTATTTTTAAAGGATGCAGTGGGGACGACTTCTTTTTAGCATAGAGGAAGAGATGTTTTGGTCATTGTCTGTAGGAGATAAGATGTTTAAGAGCTTCAAAGGTCCTCCTCTCTTTAGTATATTGAAACCTGCTAGCTGGTACTCCACTGGGGCTCTGGGCTTCCCATATTAGTGAAGATTCAGGCTACTTTGCAGCCAGGAGAAAAACCCAAGGCACTTTGAAGCTAATCATCTGCCCTTTTGGAAGCAGGACAACAACCAGACAGACCAAATCTTGACTGATTATTTACACAAGAAAATTACGGCTCTTTAAGCAAGCCGTAAGTTGCTGGTATAATAGGTTTGGTGTATTATCCCTAAGTGTGGAGACCCTAACAGCTTGCAGAGCAGCTACTTCATCCCAAAGTGGAGTTTAGAAGGGGCTTTCAGCTGTAGAGATGCAATCATGTGGGACTCATTCATGGTGAATAAGGCAAACAGGTACCCTAACAATAGGTGCTGCTATACATAAGATGTACCAAAGGTAGGAGTTTCTTAAAAAAAACTCATGCTCTAAAACTCCACTCCCTTTGACGCCAGTAGTAGAACTGTGACTGACTGGAGAGAGAGCAGAGTGCTCCTCCAAAATCCACCTCCAAAATCCACCCCAAAGAAGTTGCCCCTGTCATTTGGTGCTCTTACAGGGTGGTGTCAGTGCCCGTGCAGGGGCAATGTGTCTTCCTGCTCTGTGCAAAGGGTAGTGCCCACAAGTCTCAAATTCTGATCCTGGCTCTACTGCTACTGTTTAGGGTAATCCTTTGCAGGCGGTTTACAGTCAGTATCTCAGTTATTCCATCTGCAAAATGGAGATAAGATCAGAGACTTGGTTTGTGAAACACTTAGAGATCTAGTCAGAAAAAATGCCTAATAAAAACTAGATTTTATTACTATAAATAATATTATCTCCAGGTCTATAGGGATGCCATATTACTGCAACACAGAGTCTCTTTATTTCCAGAACAATACAACGTAATTAGTTCTTTCACTCTTTTGTTTAAGGGTATTTTTGGCAAGCCTCTCAGGAGCTAAGCTTTCCAGGGCCCCTGCTATATTGATAACACAATGCAAAAGCCTGAATAAATAGTATTCTTTCTATTCCCTCTCCCTAACTTGTTAAGAAATATACGAGTTTGGGTGAGAAAAGACGACTATACTTGCTGTTCCAGAAAGAGAGATTTTTGTCCCTATGCTACAGCCAGACTCTCTATAACAGGTCACTGCTGGGCAGAAAAGACAATTTTAAACTAATTGTCTGAGTTCACAATGGAAAATGAGAAGTGGGAAAACATAATTTGAGAAAGAATGAGCTTATTTCTAAGGATGGAACAGAGACTGACTGGGACAGCACAGCTGGGTTTCTGTTTTATTTAAGGGCCTGATCTCTGTTTAAGTATTTGAGACAATTGTAATGGTAGGTGTTCAACACAGCAAAGAGCCAGGTGCTGCAACAATCACTAAGTTGCTAATGTCACAAATGATCAATATCCTTTCAAGTTCAATATCTGGGTGTGAAATCCATGTTTCATGGTTATATGGATTGATGGTTATCCTTTCTGTTGTGCTAAAGAAATTACGAAGAAGTAGTCAGGGCTTCTCAGCTCCAAAGAGTCTGGATAAATATCAGTTTAAGTCCCTTACTAAAGACGATAGGAAATCAAATGCCTAACACTGATCTTACTGGTTTTATCCAAGAAAAGCTCTAATTGGTAATTCAGTACAGAGACTGAGAGGGGTAAAGGGCCAGCTGTATCCAACAAGTTATGCTGAGGTTGCTAAACGGTAGTAAAGTAGAATCTTAGTACATTATTTATAGACAGTTTTGAACAATCTCTATACTTTTAGCCTGACCACATCACTCAGCCCCTTTCATCCTCTCATCCTCGCCCTCTGACCCCTCAGATACCTTTTCTTTAAAAAGATCTGTGGAATATGCAGTATTAGCCATCCTTAGGACATCACAGTCCCTGCATGTTATGTCTCTTGGTACTGCACAGAGAAGCACAGTAGGCAATTGGAAGTCTTTTGTTTGAATTTTGTCACCCCTTGAAAAAACATCAAGGTGGCTACCTAGCCTTAGATCTTCTATGAATAATAATAAACAGTCTCCACCAGAAACAGACATATTTGTGGTTTCTAAAAATACTATTTTCAAATATTTATAAACATAACATAAGCACCATGACAGCATTCTTCGTTCTGTAGGTTTGGTTGCCGGGGCCCAGGGCCGACTTAGAGGTAGCGGAGCTGAGGGCTGGCCTCTTCCTTTGGTGATTGTGAGGAGGACTCAGCCACAGCTGACCCCCCTTCCTGGGGGAGTTACTCCAAGCTGAGATTCTGCTTGGCACCAGCCTGAGCTATGGCTCCCACCACTGGCCTGTGCCTGCCCATGGATCCCGCTGATCCAGACCCAGACCCTGACCCATAGGCTGACCTTGTGCCTGCCCATCACAAAGCATATGTCTGGAGATCACTGGGCTGTGCATGGCCCTGGTTAGTCCCACCAGACCTGATTCCAGCTCTGACTCACTGGCTTACATTTCCAGCTTGGCCTTGGATCTGCCATATCACCATAGAGGTGCCTGATGCCCAGAGCTGGGGCTGCCCCCAGCTGCCCCCCAGCCTGGTCATCCCCTGGCTACCGGCGCTGGGATGGACCAAGGCCTGATGAAGCCCTGCCTGGCTGCCCTGGGGAGCCCCTGCCACCCCTAGTACCCCAACCCTTAGGGAGCAGCCAATCCTTGTTCTTACTGACAATGAACTGCAGATATTTCACCTTCCTTTGGCAAAAGGACAAGGATTAGGAAAAAATAAAACAGAGTGTACATGTCATGGGAAAATCCTGCTTTAATAAGAGTTCTAGCTCTAGATAATTCTATTTTTGCCAAAAACTTTATCAAGGAAATAAAAATAACACCTTAATAAAATCTAACGAGTGATTTCAGAGTAGTTTCACAAATAAAATATATGCCCGTTCATGTCTATGTCAATAACTAGGATGCCTACTCCTGCATTACAGAGATATTAGATGTAGAGAGGGAAGCATCTTTTTAAGATTCTGTTAACACATCAGCATATTTTCACTTGATGTTTAGATATTAGGTGTGAAAATTACACAGCTGAAGAAAAGGACTATTGGAACAAGCTGGTAATATTGAACAAGTACAGACAAAAGAGAGACAGAAAAATAATGGCTGTTCAAAAAAAAAAATGTTTGAAGGGAGTTTCCTACTTTGATATACTTTTAAAGGGGACCCTTTTCAGAATCTGTATCTCCTGAAAATCAGGTTCACTTAGAGTATCTAATGGTGCCCTCCTCTCCTCCCAAACTGAGAGACAGAGTATCAGCAGAAGTTTTTCTAAAAATGTTGCTTAGACCAGTAGCCTGGTATAGAGCTCTAGTGCATCTCTGTGAAATCTGTCCCTCAATTTTGTGGGCTTTTATTTTGTGAGCAGATGCCAGAAAAAGCAAAACGGCCATAACCCTTTTGCCCACTGAGAGGAAGCCACTTAGCTATCACTCAGCACAAAGGACAAGCAGAAAAGCCAGTGCAAACCTCACTGGAAAACACATGGCAGGACAGAGCCCACAGGCAGGCTAAAGTGAAAAGTTGTGTTGTTCTTAAGATGTGCCCAAATGGAAAAAAAAAATCATTATTGCTTTAACTTTGGAGATGCAAACTAGAATATATTGGAAACACTGACCAATTCATAAGCACTGCTTTTCTAGTAACTGGGAGATGAAAAACTAACCAACTCTGTATACAATTATTAAGATCGTTCTTTGCTAGAATAGTAAATGCCAAAACAGTCAGAAAGGTTGACTTCCAGAGACACTAGCAAAAAGATATCATATTTAGAAGCTGGTCTCTGTTAAAAAGTTGGAAATAAAAGTACTGTTTTGAACCGACTACAGCTTTTGACAGATGTGACTGGTTTATTACTGCAGCACAGCTATTATTTAGAGGCTTAATAAAGTCCATGTTATCTAATAGATTCTACAGTCAAGTTTCATGATAAACAGAAGTAGATATAGATGGGTGTCTAAATGGTGGACACTGGGTTCGGTGTCCCTCAGGTCAGACTTTGTGTAGTAACATCCTCTGGGGAGTGGGCCGAATAGTTATCTGTTTGCAAGACTGCCTGCGTGCCTCACCGCAGCTGATGTAGAAATGTAGATGCACAGTGCTTTCCCCTGGGGGTGGATTACTCTCAGAGACTGATGAACTGTCAGTTAACACAGAGCCCTTGATTCTTCCCGACACAGTAAAGGGAGAGCTTTGCTGGCATGCTAGGCCTCCCTCTCTGGTGACTCAGGCTCACGTCTTTGTACTGGTGGGCAAACCTCCCATGCTTCTGTTTTGAGTTTAGAGACCCATCAGACTATTTTGAATTGGTGAACTTTTTCTTCTTGCAATTTAAACACGTTTGTTTGCCTTTCCCTCAAGGGAGGTTCAATGTGAAGTAGAACATGTTTTTTTTCTAGCTAAACAGAAACATATTCCTGGTAGTGTTGAATGAAGAACATACCCAAAAGATAAGCAGGTACAAGTGGTCCTTTTGTGCACACACACAGAGACACACACTCAGCAGGCCTCCTCAGGGCTGGAGTCAGATTGAGTGGAGATTGGCAGGAGGAAAGGGAATGAGAATTTCGATAGCTGTTAGTTTATCATGTGAACTTGGAGTGGGAGAGCTATATAGGGTATTTACATTGGGGAATTACCATTTCCTTGGCCTGCTCCCTCCTCCCCCTTCCCGCACTGACTTGGTTCTCTTCTCCCTTTCTGTGCTTGTTTGCTTCACATGCTTGAACTATTTCTCATTTGGTCCCATGTCCATCAGACCACCTTTCTGTACCACATGATACGAGTTGAGAGCTGCATTAAAATCTCCGCATAGGCTGTGTTTTCATACAGTTGCATGGCATGGAGGTAGCATTTATTAATAGTTTAAACATGTTGAAAGGAAGGCTATGCTGGAGCCAGATCCCATGGCTTGGCTGGTTTCAGTGCATATAGAGCATTTCACTACATCTCTCCTCCATTTCTGTTTTTCCAATGAGAAATATGAACCCAGTAATTTTAACAACCTTTCTTAAAGGATTATCTCCGACATCCCAGAGCACACCTACACAGTGGGACTATTCCATGGGGAGGCAGCAATGCTGAAGAAGCCCTGACAGGGATAGTGGATGATAAATTTCTACAACTGCACTGTAATATAAATTCAGGAAAGGAAAGTTAAATGCATTTCTGTCCAGTTTTTGCAGAGGTACCTTATCACAGAGCAGGGGGAAAATAACCTAAATTCTTCTTGGCTCCGGTACATGTGAGCTTTGAAGGCTCTGCTTAGTTCCACATGCCCAGTGATTAAAAAGACAGCAAGACTTCAGAGAAGCAAAAAAATGATTGGGAAGAGCAGTACCCAGAAGAAAATGAAGGTGATAACATATAAGCTGCTAAAAGAATAAGATGAACCACAGTTCATCATATAATTTACATGCAGTTGAAATATTTAAACACAAGGCATGAGATAGGTATATTAATATAATATGTGAGACAGAATTAAGATTAACAGGAAAAGATAAAAGGAGAAAACTTAGGTTGCAATTAGGGAAAACTTCAGGAGACTGAGCTCTCTCTGTTGCTTAATAATTAGATTGGCAAATGCAGCAGTGGAAACCCTGTCATTTGGAAGATTTAAAATGAGACCAGGAAAAGCACTATCAGCATGCAGTAGGGAAGATTCTTACACTGCTAGGAGATGGAATGAACCATTCATAAAGATGTTCATCTATGCTATTTTTAATTGGCAAAGTGCCAGCAAAAAATCAGTAGAAAGTGGAGGCCAATGCTTTATTTTCATAAAAAAAAACAACAATGGAGTTAGGCCCATTAGCCAGGGAGAGAGAGTAGTGACCTCCCTGGTACAAACGATGGTGAAGTCAGTCTGTGGTAATTTGGTGAAGTATTTTGTGTCACTAAGTGATATTCAGAGGGAAAATTTTGCTGTTATAGTTTTAGTGCTATCCTTTAAAATTTCAGATTTTATAAGATTTTGTACGCTAACACTCGCTTCACACACTATTAACAAAAAAAAAGCAATATATTCTCAGAATCTGAGAATGATTTAGGTTGGAAAGGATCTCTGGAGGTCATCTAGTCCAAGTCCCCACTAAAAGCAGATCTGTCTTTGAAGTCAGGGCAGGTTGCTCAGGATCACATCCAGCCAAATCTAGAATATTTCCAAGGATGAAGATTTTAATATTTCTTTGGGCATCTTGTTCCAGTGTTTGATCTCCTTCCCTGTAAATTTCTTTTTCTGGAACCAAATCAGATTTTCCCTGCTATCTCTATTTTCCTGTGCCATTAAGCTGCCCCTTGAAATGACAACATAACTATAGGAATTATAAAGTAATTTATAAAGTAATTATAAAACAAAAGTTACAACACAGTAAGGACAGATTACAGCACATTTTAAGATTAGCAAGTCTTTATGAGAATTTGCATTCTCCCAAGATCTGTCAGCCATTCTAAGAGTGAAAACTAGAGTGAAAGAAACATTCTTTTAGAATGAAAACTACTTTCTGTCTGACTATAGACCTGTAATCATCTGTGACACTTTTCTTTTAATGGCTTTCTCTGACAGCGAGCACGTAGCAGTGAATTAAAACCCCCAGGTAACATAGCATGAGCAGACCTTTGAACAATATTGATCTAGTAATGCATACCTGAACATTAAGTGAAAATAAATGTAGAAAAAACGGTACACTTAACATTACTGTGAAGGCAGAACAGTGTGGCATGCTGACATTCAGGTAGCAAGCTTCATCAATTTGTAAGTTACATTGATTGATTACAATCAGAAAATGAAATGAGACAGAAAGTGCACTAAAGAGTGGTAATGATCATGAAATTTCCTACTGAGAAGAGTCCTATTTCTTGGTAAGCTGGCCTTAGTTATATTGGTCTGTGGACAACCTAAACAACGAGAAGCACCCAGACAAATGTCAATATTTGAAGTGAGGGAACAACAGGCATTTTGGACGGCAAGCACATTTTCTTTGGATCATCCATCTTTTTAGCTTAATATTGTCCTGGAAGAAATTTCAACAATGTATATTTTAAGTGAATATGGACGTGTCAGGATAGCGGCAGAGGTCTGTTGGGAGAATCATCCAGCAGTTTAGAACAAGCCCTGTATCTTTTCTACCATCTGAAAACAGACACATCCTAAAAACACTAAAAACAGACTGTTTTCTTTTTTTTACACTTCTTTTGTGGTTGTTCTGCCAAGTTTGTATTGAAATACTGTCTTGATTCTTTCTGAACTATGCCATGACATTTCTATGTGAGCTGTAATACAAAAGGTTTTGAACAGCTTAATGTACTCTTACTCTGGTTAAAAATACATCAAATTGTAAATTTGCCACCAGTACCTATGTCTATGCCTTAGAACTTTTCAGGGACACAGGTTATATATTATTGCTCTCTTTTTCTTTGCTTTAGTTTGCAGTGAGACGGTCCCAGGAGCTAGGATAGATCATTGTCTCAGGGGTGCTCACTTGGAGATCGCACTGGGAAAGTCTTTGTCATTTTAATAAGGAATAAAGGAGCATTCATACACATCGCTTACTGACTTTCCTCAAATTCAGTGACTTAATTCAGTCTCTGTTATTATCAATCTGTGGATTTGAGAAAACTTTCACTGCCTAATGAGTCCGCATGTAGTCAAACACGGATATTGTGCTATATAGAATGCCTCGTAAAATTTTCTGTTGCTTATTATTACCATCTTGTCTGTCAGCTTGAACACCTGCTGTTTGGGGAAGCAACTGCCAGTTTTGACATCTGAATGCAATCTGGAAAATTATAAGCATGCATCACTCAAAACTTCCTTTTCAAAGACACAGTCCAAGCATCATAATTTCCTTGGTTGGTCTCCTGTTAGTATCATTTGTACTGAGATCTTGGAGATAAGTAGAAAAAGGTTCTAGATGCATAGCAATATATCCTAACTCTCAGATCATAAGGAAAACCATTACAACTGAAAATTCAATTTTTGGAGCTCCTATGTAATTATATGTCTTGCTTTATAGGAAATTTTGTCCATATGTTGGGTAGAACAAGGCAGAGATTGCTTTTGTACTAAGCATCCAGTTAAAATTTTGAATGAAAATTCACAAAACACATTTTGTAATATTCACCAATATTTGTATGGAAATAAGAGAAAATTCTCAAAAAGGTTTTTTTAATTTTAAGATATTTTAGATTTTTTAAAATGTGGGTTGGTTTTTTTTTGGTTTTTTTTTTTAGTTTTCTTTTTCTTGAAGTCCCAAGAACCTATCATGGTGAACCCACTGGTTTTAATAGACTTTTGAGTCAATACCTAAATAAGTACATTAAAGCAATGTAATCCATCTTCACAGTAGAAGCTAGCAGCATGGATTTACTTAGTGAGGGTAACAAGAAAGGCTATAGCATTCCCTTTAAATGTGTGGCTCATGCTCCTCCATCATGTGACATGGCAACAGAGTTAAATAGCTTTTTCTTTCAACCCAACAGAGTAGTACTTTGCCTGTGAATTTTCCTACCCTGTCTGAAAAACTTCCCTGTGTCACTGTCGTGGTTTTGTTTAGTGAGGGGGGCCTAAGGTGGTAGCTTCTGTAGGAAACTGCTAGAAGTCGCTCCCCTTTGTTCAGTGGACTCGGCCGGGCCTAGGGCGGACCCACTGCTGGCCAAGGCCAAGCCGATTGGTAGCAGAATGTCCCGTGATAACGCCTCTGCGATAACGTATTTAAGAAGGGGAAAACAGAAAAAAAAAGAGAGGAGAGAAGATGTGAAGAAGCTGAGCGGGGGCAGAGGCGCAGAGGGGGAGGCGCAGGCCTCATGGGCCTTGCAGGCCTCACCCTCTGGCCTCTCGCCAGGCAGCCGACTGGGCCCGGCTCGGTCCAGCCCGGCTGCAAGAAGTGGAGAGGAGATGAGAAGTGAATAAGATGTAAAAAAAGATCCTGAGAGACATCTACCAGCCTGTTGTGAGGAACGGCTGCAGACACCAAGGTCAGTTCAGAAGGAGGGGGAGGAGTAATGCGGCTCCTGGCCAAGATTCCCCTGCAGCCTGTGGTGACACCCATGGTGGAGCAGGTTGTCCCCCTGCAGCCCATGGAGGTCCACGGAGGAGGAGAGATCCACTTGGAGCCCGTGAAGGATCCCGTACCGGGGGAGGTGGATGCCTGAAGGCAGCTGTGGCCCGTGGAGGGCCCGCTGGGACAGCTGTTCTAGAGGGACTGCACCCGTGGAAGAGATGACCCATGCCGGAGCAGTTCCACAAAGGACTGTGGCCCATGGGAGGGACCCCACAATGGAGCAGGGGAGGAATGTGAGGAGTTCTTCCCCCGACCATGAAGCAGCGGCGTGAAACAACGTATGATGAACTGACTGCAACCCCCATTCCCTCTTCCCACCTGTGCCACTTCGGGAGGGGAAGGTAGTAGAGATAATGTTAAGCTTGGGAAGAGGGAGGGGTGGAGGGAGGTTATCTTGTTCCCTGTCTCATTATCCTGCTGTTTGTAGTAATAAATGAATAGTTTTTCCCAAGTCGAGTCTGTTTTGCCCGTGATGGTAACTTTAAGGATTTCTCCCTGTCCTTATCTCAAACCTCGAGCCGTTTTTCCTTATATTTTCTCTTCCTGTTTTCTCGGAGGGTGGGGGGAGTGAGAGAGAGACCGCGTAGTCTGGTCCTGATCAGGGCTGAACTACAACAGTCACAAATCCTCTGTGTTTCTGCTAAGTTAAGTAATGGAGGTAGCTTTGTATAATGACAAGAGGACATTAGGTTTAGAGGGTTAAAGGCTTTGAGCAAAAGGAAGAACTGTCTTATTTGTAAACACAAAAGTAAAAAGCTCACGTTCTTATTCTTGCCTGTTCTTATACTATAGGGAAGTTTTGGTGGACAGAGAAATCACCCACCTTGGTTGAAGCCTTAAAATATCTTCATGCTGGTTTTAAGACTTCAATTTTATAAGTTGTTGCAGTTCTGCCCAACTTGTTAAATACAAACTTAACAAACAAATTTGTCAAATCTTGCCTCACAGCAAAGTGACCATGTATGGATAAAGAACAGGAGAAAGGTTATGAATAAGTCAAATTGTGGGTCTCTAGTCCCAAAGTCACTGCTGAATAAAGGACTTGGTGAACATTACAACAACCTATGATGCTCAAGATCCTTTCTTTTCACTATCACCTATAGCACAGCAATCTACTAAATGAAGAGTTCACTCCTCAACTTTGGATCTCTTGATAATATATACAAATAAGCCTGAAAGCCCATAAGCTTTGGTACTGTTGGTCACCGCAACCATAAAATACGAAGATGCACTGTAGACAAGGACAAATGAGGTTTGGTTCACTGGATCCCTGGTACACGGCTCAGTACTTCGATCATGTCGGCATTGAATTAATTCACCTTAAGGGAACTGAATAACCTAAATAGCAGCTCAACATCCTAACTTAGGTGACTAATCTTGAATCTTCTGCTCCCTGGGCAAACTGAAGATTGATGTCATTCTCCCGAAATTAATGATCTCAATTATTTGGGGTGGCTGCTTGCCCAGTGATTCAGCTGGATTTGATCTGAAATGTCTGTGAAAATGAAGTTCTCAAAAAGCATTTATTTTAAGATAGACATCATTATGTCACCTAGTAAAACTAAAAAATAGCACCCACACATCTCTGCAATAAATAACAATGAGATCTTCCTTTCAAGCCATCTCGTTGTAAGAAAAACTTCCAGCCAGGAAAGGCAGGAAATACTTGACCAGAAAGATATATCTTATGCTGAAGTCTGGGAGCCTCATTCCAAGTGGAACCAATTCCACTGCTCAAACCTTTCAGCTACTCAAGAGAGAATATCTAAGCTAAATCATCAGGAGTGAGCAAAGGCAATTTAACATGTACTGTAATAAGTAATAATCACCAACCACCATGAAAAATCCAATTCAGGAGGTTTTAATTTGATCTATAATGTTTCCCAGCTGCCCATAACATTGAAACTTCCCCAGCATTTCATGGAAGAACATTGAATAAAATTCTCAGCAATTAATTTTTTTATTTTTTTTCTGAAAATATTTTGTCTGAGGGACTTTATTTTTTTACATTAATCATGGATTTCACAGAAGCAGAGTTCATAGCAATAATTTCCCATCCCCTAGACCTAGAGTATTTTAAAATTTTTATTCTTTTACTGAGACTAGAAGGACACAGGCTCAGTAAACTACTGCCGAAAAAAAAAAGAAAAAAGTAAAAATGCAGGACAGGTTAAGTCTTGGTTCTCAAATAGAAGAGAAACGAAATAATAACATACTTCAGACTAAACATTTACACACTGTCTACTTGGGCTGGAGTATATGGACATTTGAGTTCTTTGGATTTCTGGTGGAATCTTAAGCTATAGCAAAGTGTTTGGCTGAACTGACAACAGCACCAGTTTACCCAGGAGGCTGCAGGCATCCTTCCATCATTTCAAGATTCAGATCGTCTGAACAAACAGAAAAAAAATGTGGAAAAGAAGCTGAAGAATGTCAGTGCAGCAAAGAGAACGAAGTTGGCCTTTGTGCTAGCTGGACACCAATACAGCATTATTTCCCATCACACCTACTGCACAGTCTGAGCAACATGCTTTTCCTGTGAAATGCATGTTCATCTGCTAAACAATTTGGTCTGAGACATCTAGGTTTGGAGGTTATAATGGCTATCAGAAGAGTCTCATATGTGTCAAATGGCTAAACTGCTTCCTCATAGCTGGACTTAGCTGGACTAACAGCAAAATAGTTCTAACGGCATGGAGTATCCATCTGAATTTCAGGCTACACACTAAGCCAGGTTTTTTTCAGGAGAGCTAACCAACATAAGAGACTTAAAAAGACATAAAGCTCTACTGCTTACTGAAAGGTAGTTCCAGACTTCCTAGCAACATATGCAAAATCAAATTTTGTTGTCCTAATGATGGAGGAGAGGAACAAAGCCAAAAATTCCCTTTCTGTCCTCTGCCCAGATGTGGCAAAATTCAACCCTGCATCAGCAGTAGAGCAGTTCCCCTCTTCACCTTCTCTTCCTGGCCAGCTCTGGAGGTGGTCCTCCAGCTTCCAGAGACAACACCAGCCCAGGGGACAGGAGGAGAGTCATTAACCATGGGAACTGCCAATATTCTCTCCAATGGGGTGCCTACTGGGCTCCCTCCTGACAGTGGACAAACGTGAGGAGTGGATGTGGGAGGCAGGTACCTCTGCCCAGCCCTGATCTTCCTTTCCTGGTGCTGTGCCTTCACTCGGCCTTAGTGCCCTGAGCTGTGGAGGGAAAACTGCTTCTATTGCTAAAACAGACCTAGGCTGAGATGGATGTTCAGCCTTGGGGAGTCTTATCTCAACCTGAAGTGAAGATTTTTCTGTACATGGCATCATTTAGCTGCCGTTACCACCTTCCTTCGCCACTGTGGAAAGCTTACTGTGTCCATTGGAACAGACCTACTGACAACAGGGCCTGTGAGCTGGATGTGTGTACAGGGGCTGGCACCGTCCAGCTCTGCACCAGGGGCTGCTAAAGCATTACCTCAAAAATGCGGTAAGTGGATAAAGAAAAACTGCTAGGAAAAGATACAGTTGGGTCTACACTGTCCAAATCCCAATAGTACCTCGCTGAAAATAATTAAAACCAATGTACTTCCATGAAGCATCTGGGCAAATAGGAGTTTTCATAGGTTGAATAGAGAGCTGTTTATGTTGCCTGAGAGGTACTGCAGGGAAATCACAAGACTGGATATAAGAGAATACAGACAAGGCAGAGTTTACTGAGAGAAACCTTAACTCTAGGGCTTCTTGCAATAACAGCTGCAAATTAAACTGTGGGATACCTCATCTTCCTTACAGAATACTGAAGGATAATATAGAAAACCATCAAGACACTGGGTGCCCTAGTGTCAATAAGCGTCACATCCCTCTGTCTGTGGATGAGGCACAATGGGGAGTGCTGACTGAACAGAGTGCTTTTAGGCTTGAACTTGATGGATCCTCCCCATCCCTATTTCTCTTCCTGGGTAGCTGTTTATTTTGCATAGCTCTTACTGGTAAAAATGATTATAATTTCGTAATAATATGTGTAAAATGAAAAAAAAATCCTAATGTTTCACATTTTGGTCAAACATTTCAGTTGCTTTTATCACACACTGAACGTGCCTGGCAATAAGTTGAATGTAGGATCAAAAGAACATTCAGCTACTAATCTTCCCCCTGCAATTCTTATTTTTAGTATGAGCTTTAAATACGGTATGTACAGACCAAATTCCTGGTTTGTATTCTTACATTTCCCCTGAATTTTCACTTGCATATACTATTACTCCTTCTGTCCTCTCCTAACCCATTTTGAAATGTTATTGTTTGCCATTTTATAGCTGCTGTGCTTCACCTCAGAATTGGCTGCATTTCAGTTGTGGTTATTTGTTATATCTAGTTGATCAGTCTCTGAAGCACTACGGGAAGAAAGATGTTAAAAGGAATAAAAATTACTATTATTATTTTTGGTGAAGAGAACTTTCATGACATTTTAACGAGCATCACACTATAAAAAGACTGGGAGATTTAAAAGTTTAATAGAAGTCCATTCACCATTTCTGTCCATGTTGAAAAGAACGGAAACATTAATTCTATGAGAACGTTTGCTGCCTCTGTACATCAGGCCTAAGAGATACACAGTCACAGCTAAGAAACATGTTGGCTACTAAAAAATAAGTTGGATCTTGAAAACCTGACATCCCTGATGAATAAGCCGTTAGATTTTTGCTGTGACTGACTGAGTCTTCAGCCGCATCAGCAACCCAAGTATATGCAATACAGAGCCCCTAGAGAGCAGTGTCAAAGAGGTCAAAACATAAGAAAAATAAGTCAAATTCAGCACAGAAAAGCCAGGAAGGTTTGGCAAAAGAACCAACTCTTTCCACATCTCTCTGCTGCTAAAATGTTCAGCCTGTATTCTGCTTCATACAGCTCCCTCCAGACTGCAGCAAAGACCATTTTCATAGGGTTATAGAATCATAGAATCATAGAACAGTTAGGGTTGGAAGGGACCTTCAAAGGTCATCTAGTACAACCCCCCTGCAAGGAGCAGGGACATCCCTGACTAGATTAGGTTGCTCAGAGCCTCATCCAGCCTGACCTTGAACGTTTCCAGAGATGGGGCCTCCACCACCTTTCTGGGCAACCTGTTCCAGTGTTCTATAACTCGCATCATAAAAAATTTTTTCCTAATTTCTAATCTAAATCTACCTCCCTCTATTTTAAAACCATTACCTCTCGTCCTATCGCAACAGGCCCTACTAAACAGCCTTTCCCCATCTTTCTTGTAGGCCCCCTTGAGGTACTGGAAGACCACTATCAGGTCTCCCCGGAGCCTCCTCTTCTGCAGGCTGAACAGCCCCAACTCTTTCAGCCTGTCCTCATAAGAGAGGTGCTCCAGCCCTCTGATCATCTTTGTGGCCCTCCTCTGGACCTTCTCCAACTGGTCCATGTCCTTCTTGTGTTGGGGGCTCCAGAACTGGACACAGTACTCCAGGTGGGGTCTCACCAGGGCAGAGTAGAGGGGGAGAATCACCTCCCTCGACCTGCTGGCCACGCTCCTCTTGATGCAGCCCAGGATGCGGTTGGCCTTCTGGGCCGCAAGGGCGCATTGCCGGCTCATGTTGAGCTTTTCGTCCACCAGCACTCCCAAGTCCTTCTCCTCAGGGCTGCTCTCAATCCATTCTCCGCCCAGCCTGTATTTGTGCCTGGGATTGCCATGACCCAGGTGCAGGACCTTGCACTTGGCCTGGTTGAACTTCATGAGGTTGGCACGGGCCCACCTCTCCAGCCTGTCAAGGTCCCTCTGGATGGCATCCCTCCCTTCCAGCGTGTTGACAGCACCACACAACTTGGTGTCGTCAGCGAACTTGCTGAGGGTGCACTCTATCCCACTGTCCATGTCACCAACAAAGATGTTGAACAGGGCCGGGCCCAGCACGGACCCCTGAGGGACGCCACTCGTGACTGGTCTCCACATGGACATTGAGCCGTTGACCACCACTCTCTGAGTGCGGCCATCCAGCCAACTCCTTATCCACCGAGTGGTCCGTCCATCAAACCCATGTCTCTCTAGTTTAGAGAGAAGGATGTCGTGTGGGCCAGTGTCAAAAGCTTTGCACAAGTCCAGGTAGATGATGTCAGTTGCTCGTCCCTTGTCCACCGATGCCATCACCCCATCATAGAAGGCCACCAAATTGGTCAGGCACGATCTGCCCTTGGTGAAGCCATGTTGGCTGTCACCAACCACCTCCTTGCTCTCCATGTGCCTTAGCATGGTTTCCAGGAGAATCTGCTCCATGAGACAATATAGCCCTAAAAGGAGGTACCTGGAGAAAGTTTAGATGCTAACAAGTCAACAAATTGGTTGATAAATCCAAAGCTACTGCCATTGGGCAGCTGACCTCCCACACTAGGAAGAGAAATCCCACCCTTTGCCCCACCAACTCGTTTAAACTCCTACCTGCTTTGGATCATATCCAGTGTTACAAGCAATGTGGTTTTCAGAATCAACTCATGGGCTATGCCAGCTGTCCAGCCGATACATCCCTTTTCAGCCTGCACTGCCAGCTGTTCCTGGACTGCCCCTTCTCGGGGCAGGGGACAGCTACATCTCACCTCCTTGGCCAGGGAATTTTCTGCTGCTGTTTTCCAGCACTAGTGAATCTGGCAGTAGCAACAGGAGTACTTTAGTACTCTGAAAGCTTGCACTTTGTTAGCTAAACCTAGGGAAGGTACGTGAAGTCAGCTGGCTTGGATTTATCACTCATCAAAATCCTTACTAACCATTACGTTAGCTGGAATCTTGCCCTCCATTATGCATCCAAATGATCAGAAACAACCCTAGCAGCCCTCACGTAATCCACTTTCTAACGATCATCTCATTGCAAACATACTGACCGCTTTGGCATGTATCAGTGGGTAGTAACAGCAAGTGACAGTAGCATCAATGGAGGCAGTGCTCAAACAGATGCCACTGGCTTCTTAATCTGCACTTAAACTGTTGTGATTTTGATGCTAACAGCATCTTCTTTGCCTCTTCTTTGCCTTCATCCTTCAACTCAAAACTTCAGAATAGGCAGACAAACTTTAGTTCCTAGGCTAAATTTTCCTTATAGTCTGAAGTATCAGACTAGATTTTTTTAGAGTTTGTAAAAATTATATTGACGAAAAAAGCCTCAAAGCTCTTCCTGCTTGACCTATATTACCTTGCACTAAATGTTTCCTGAACAGGAAGGGTAATATTTTCTTTAAGAATTAATGCACTTGTACATGCCCCACCATTTCAGTAAGAAAATCCATAAAGTTTTCACCTATTGGCTATCACAAACTTGAGCTGCTACTCCTCTATATTGCTCTAATTCTATAGGCAGGGAAATTTCAAATTAAAAGAGAAGAATCATGATGGTGCAAAGGGACATTCGTGGGGTCAGCATTGTAACTTTTTAAACCATTGTAAGTAAGACCGCTTTTTATACATATACTGATGCCAAGCCATGCCTTCTGCTGGGCGCATCTAGAATTTAATTCAGTCTTCTTGCAAGCCCAGAAACTGACAAAATTTGGGGGGTTTGCCTGGTTTTGTAAGGAAATGGGACTTATATGAAAGTGTTGTCTATGAGTCTGTCTGCCCAGCTCAATCACTTGAGTTTGTGATTGATTTCAACTAAGTTTCAAAGAGAAGTAGGTAATGAAGTTCCTTCAGTTGGTGTCAAATACTGTTGGGTAGAAGAGAGACTCTGAGAGAATGCAGGCAGAACTCAGGCCTTATAAATACAATTTAACTGTAGCAACCTTGCCAAAGAGTACATACACACTCAGTGAGAATATATATATAGCCCCAGACTGGTCACAGCAATGCTGTCTCATTCCAAGGGAAATACCAGAGATAACATGGGCAGAGCTGAGGTTATAATGAGGAATTTTATGAGCTAGAGAATGCAAATGCATAGAAATGCTGTTCATGAAACACTTATTAATTATGAGGTCTTCATTAAGAGAGTAGTTCACAGGTCAGCATCTAAACATGGCCCAGGTTACTTTTCTCCTACTGATCTCCTCCTCTGCCTGCCACTGTGGTTCTAGTTTTGCATTTTTAAGGGGGACATTGTATTGTTTTGGATTAGAGAAAGATGGACTTGTAATGCATACAGGCCTCTACACCTGCAGAAATTTATCTTTTTTTTTTTATTGCTCCTCTTGCAGGTTTTACTACATCTGTCTGTTTGTGAAAGAAGAAAGGACAGTGAGACTTTGGTATTATTTAAATATCACTAATTTTTTTTTTGCAAATTTACATGCATCTTTATGGATAAGACATAAAGCCCCAAATTCTCCCATAGTGTATAGTCACACACTATATAACAAAGTCCTGTATCAGCTGGATAAAACAAGCTACATCATGCTGTCATGGATTTTATATCCTTTACGTGCTGGATGGATGCCAGCGTGGGCAATCCCATCATGCCACTGTACACTGTCTCGTAGCTAA
Source organism: Chlamydotis macqueenii (assembly GCF_036417535.1). Taxonomy (NCBI): domain Eukaryota; kingdom Metazoa; phylum Chordata; class Aves; order Otidiformes; family Otididae; genus Chlamydotis; species Chlamydotis macqueenii. Next base: position 93,653,718 of record NC_141556.1, on the reverse strand, counting down.
AATTTAGTCCCAAAGTTATGTGTGATACTGCACTGCTACATGCTTGGGTGCTGAGTCCTACATGTACTATCAGGTCTGCCTGGAAAGAAAGCATAGCCACATCCAGGTGGGGATTCTGCACGATACATTCCAGAACTTTGTGTTAATGTAACTTTATCAGGGACGTGCCTATGCACTGCTCAGTATTTTAAACATTTGCAATATTTCAATATCTCAATTCAAAATCAACTTTAATGAAATCTGACTGAAAATTTTGCTTCCTCTTTCTCCTCTTTTGTCTTTATGAGGAAGAAACACACTTGTCCAAAGAGAAAAAGAATAACATTTACTCCTAGATGTCTGATAAGTTAAACATCCAATACTTTATGCCCATTCATAGGACTGTCCAATAGAGCGGGCGGCATTCTGGCCTACCACAGTAGGAGAGGTGCTTCCTTCTTTTCCTGAAGTGATATCATACTTTAAAATCATCTCCTCAAAATTTATGCAGACAAGCAAACAAACATTTGAAATGAGATGGGGGAAGAAAGCATCAGTTACGCTTTCCTCTTGTCTCTCAGACATCCGTAAACTGCATTCATGGTCCTAAGGCATCTGGCTTTATGGGTAGAAATATATTTTAAAAGAATTGACCTTATTGAAAGTGCTTCCAAATATTTCAAAGCTTTTTTTTTTTTTTCCCCCCTCCTGTACACCATTTGGAAGAAAGTGAACAACAGTGGTTTGGTACAGCAGAGCAGCCTGCATTTGGTCACTGGGTAAAACTCACTTATTTTCTGGACACCATTACAGGAACTGCCTCCATTCAGGACAAGATCATTGCAAATTTTCTGTATAGAGGGGAGATTTTCCTAATGATTATTGTTAGAAGCGGTGCAAACGACATCAGCTAAGAAAGAAACGCTGAGAAACTGGAAGACCCTTTTACCAAGCAGCCAACCTGGTTTTGTAATTTTCTAAAATAACTTGTTCTCCAGACTACACCCATGTAAGAGGTGTATGAAAAAGTGTTACAAGTACTGAGCCTGGCACATATTGCTGCTTTTTCTTCTTGAAAAGTATTTGCAGAAAGGATACCGTTTTCCTGAATTTATCCATTACTTACTGAGTCTCAGTTTGTCGTTTGTTTGCTCTGCTGTCTGTAGTAAGCATATAACATTTTATTTCTTTGGACAGAGCATTATGGTCATGGGATAAACTTAAAACTCAGGTTCAGGTTTCTGGCTAAAACTTCTAAATTAATTTCCTGTCAATATTTTTTTTATTCTTTTCAAAATTTACTAAAATATTCCTGGCAAGTGGGCCCCAAGTGGACTGAACACTTTCAATTTTTTGTGAAAAGCAAATTACAATTTGCTTTAAAAATGCCAAAGTCTTTTTTTAAAATGCCAAAGTCTTTTGGAAAGGTATTTTCTAGAATTAGTCTGTCTGACTAGTTGTACATAAGCTTACAGGTTGTGTCTATTGCCTTTCTATCTGTGTGACTATTTATTAAACAGTGGTATACCTGACATGTTCCCTTGCTCTGAATTCTTCTGAAAAATGACAAGCTAAATTAACTGTGCAAGGAGCTGAACTGTGATTTTTCCAGTAATGGATATGAAAGGTTATATTCACTGTGGAAATACTAAGCTGGCCATGGAGATTCCCATTTAAAATATGGAAGCATATGAAGATATTGTATTTCATGCCCAAGGAGGTTGTGGGTTCTCTGTCTTTGGAGGTATTTAAAACTGGACCAGATGAAGCCATGAGCAACCTGAAATGACTCTAACATCGACCCTGCTCTACAAGTGTCTTCTAACCCCGAAGTATTTTATGATTCTTTGATTTTACATCTTATTTTCACACACATACATAAACCTGTGACCTTCAAATGGAAGCGAGAGACACTTCTATTAAACTAGTATGTCAGGTTATTGCATTATTGAGACCTTTTCTATTTCGTAAGAGAATAACATATTTATTTTTCTACTCTGTTCAGGATAATTCCTGTGGAAAAAAAAGTAGTATAGATGCATATATTCATGTGCATGCACAAAGGGTGCATCAGATCACCTTTCTGTCCACGACAGAGCAGCTGTGCTCCACTGAGACAATATGAGAATAGAAAGACATATTTTGGCTTTTAGGCAGTGTTTGGGGAGAGTGTTTTGGGGATTAGAATTACTGGCTACAGAATTCTTCATGGGAGAGCAGATCAAGTCCTAAGCTCATGTAGGTCAACGGAATAAAAAGGCCATTTCTTCAACAGGGTTTTCTTCAAAACCAAAACAAAACAAAAGAAAACAAAATAAAACTGTCCTTTTGCCTCCCTTATATCAATGATGGCCATCTCAGCTATCCACAGGGGGAAAAAAAGTACTGCTTGCTATTACTTCACATGCTTTAAAACACTTGCTAAAAACATTGATTCTCAAACATTAGCATACATTTATAGTGAATCATAAATTCTGTCTTCACTCTTTTTTATAAACCAGATTTTTTCTTTGAAGTTATTAGCACTTTTGTCACAATAGACTTACAATACTTCTCTATTCTTATTTATTGACACATTAAAAAATAAATACACAAATCAGAACTAACAAAAAATCCAACAAAAATATAAATAGGAATACAGTTTTCAGAAACTTCTTCCATTATTTATAGAAAATAATTCTGTATGCATCTGGTCAGATGAAGACAGTGTTGGTGGTCTTGGACTCCCCATCGCCTACCTCAAAGTAAAAATAATAACCAGAGAAACTGATAAGCACCTATTCACAAAGAAATGGCTCAAAACCAAACAGAGTTGGGGCAGATGGCTTGCACATTTCAGGGGAAGCACAATGTGTGATTGCAATTTGGAATGTCCTGCATGGGACTGAATGCGTCCTGATGTGTGCAGAGCAGTGAGGGGAAGGGATTCAGACAAAATCACTTTATCTCCAACTTCCCTGGTGGTTGGTAGCATGTGTGTGGTATTCAGTAGAACATCAGCAATCAGTCTGGGCTGCAAAGCTTTTTGATGCCCTAAAGCAGTGCTTTGCAAACCCTGGGAAGAAGGTTTCCTTATGCATCTGTTCATGGTTTCACAGGAATCAGTTATTTTTACCATACCTGTGGACAGCAGTTATTTTCATTCTAGTTTATTTACTGTCTAAGTGGAAAGGGGATCTTTTGTTAGACATTACTCAGAACAACTTTCTAAATTTTTCCAGACAAGCCTTCTGCCTGTCTTGATATATGGACATTTTAGCTTCAATTTTAGGTTACAAGCATTTAAGTACATTGCTTATAAAACCAGTATCATTACCATACCAGTTGTTCTTTGTAAGCAGGAAAAAGAACAACTGCTCCAAGGTGAAGAACTAAAATGCAAGCCCTACAACATACACACACACACAAACACACACACACACACAATTGCCTCCTAATAGAAGGCTTAAAATATTTTTCATTAAGCATTATCAGGATTTGGAACTTCAAGTAAACGTTTCTGAAGACAGGCCAGCTTTTACGATTTACATTAGACATTCCTCATTACAAGCTAGGAAAGCCTCTTTTTGTTCTTTGCCTTTAATCTAGTCTTTCCCAGTATGACTCCTCATGAACTGTGGATCAGACCTGTCTAGATTATAGGGTGCATAATACAGGAGAGCCAATATAACTGAAACATGCTGGGATTTCTCCTCTTTTGCACACTCTGTAACAGAGTCTGCAAATTTTCAGCTACAATTGCAGATCGACTTCATTTCCTTCTTCCTTCTGCTACGTATCTTCTGTGGGACAGCACATCATCCTTCATAATAATGGTATGTTTTCCTCTGTGAGCATCTTATAGTATGCTGGAAGCTGGATGACACGCTCAGAATGTGCTGACAATTAGTTTGTGTGAAGAAGAACATTACAGAGAGAAAATCAGAAGAGTCAGAGGTTGAGAGGGTAGTCCTGTGAGCAATCACACCTTCACAAGATTTTCTTTTCGCTTTTGAAAGGAAACACATCTGATTTTTAAAATCCTAAAGCAGAACTCATTGGCTCCTTTCACAAATTGGACTCAGAATTCCAAGGTAATTTGGAATGAATTATATAGGCTATTGCCATTTTTAGAATATGGGAAGCTCTTCTATGTCATAAGTAGGCAACTGGGATTCACATGTATAAGCTAGCTGAAGCAGACCTTATATGCACTCCTCCTGATTATTTAAACCTGTCAACATGCAGGAAAGCTGCAGGCTTTCTTGACCACATTAGAGTTTTACAGTGTCTGTGGTCAAAACACAAACGGTCAGAAGACCCTTTCCTTAGTTTGATTTATGAGGATATATTACCCTATTCCAGTAGTAAAGTGAGGTTTTAAAGTGATCTATACCCACTTTAAGACCAGACAAATGTACTGCCAACTTTAAATGCTAATGAAAATCAAAGCATTCATACTTCTGTGTCCCGTTTCTCTAGTAAATGCAAAATATTGTTTCCTCTGTCTCTTATGTTCTTACAGCTGAGACTGTGCTTCATTATATGCTTTGCAGCACCAAATGCAAGAAAGCCATTAGCTTCATTTGATGTGTGAGATGGTGTGATAACAAGACAGACATAAAACTACAAAAGAAAGACAATTCCTTTTCAAAGATCCCATTTGGATTCAGTGATACTTTTGTCCTTCCAGTCTGACTTAATAATGTATTAAAAAGGTTTAAAATCACAAACAGCTCCTAAGCACGTTTTTGTAACTTGTGCTCTGAATCGTCCCTGGATGCCAACCAACACTGCTGAATCTCTCCACTGCTGCAAGATGCCTCCCCTTCCCTGTGTCTCCTCAGGAATGACAGAGCGTGGGAGGTCAGTTAGAGGCCAGACCCTCTCTGCCCTCTTGCCCCTTCTTTAGAAGATGGAAACAAGGAAGCCTTCCTTTGGCTTCACTGGAGGAGGATGAGGAGGGATTGGCCTTGAGTTTACACCAATCCATTCACTGAAAGCTGTCTGATTTAGGAAATCATAGAATCATAGAATCATTTGGGTTGGAAGGGACCTTTAAAGGTCATCTAGTCCAACCCCCCTGCAAGGAGCAGGGACATCTCCAACCAGATCAGGTTGCTCAGAGTCCCCTCCAACCTGGCCTTGAATGTTTCCAGGGATGATGGGGCATCTACCACCTCTCTGGGCAACCTGTTCCAGTGTTCCACCACCCTCATTGTAAAAATTTCCTTCTTTATATCTAGTCTAAATCTACCCTTTTTTAGTTTAAAACTATTACCCCTTGTCCTATCACAACAGGTCCTGCTAAAGAGTTTGTCCTCCTCTTTCTTATAGGCCTCCTTTAAGTATTGAAAGGCCACAATAAGGTCTCTCCATAGCCTTCTCTTCTCGGGCCAAACAACCCCAACTCAGCCTGTCCTCATAGGAGAGGTGCTCCAGCCCTCTGATCATCTTTGTGGCCCTCCTCTGGACTCACTCCAACAGTTCCATGTCCTTCTTATGTTGGGGGCTCCAGAACTGGATGTGGTACTCCAGGTAGGGTCTCACACGAGTGGAGCAGAGGGGAAGAATCACCTCCCTCGACCTGCTGGCCACGCTCCTCTTGATGCAGCCCAGGATGCGGTTGGCTTTCTGGGCTGCAAGCACCCATTGCTGGCTCATGTTGACCTTCTTGTCCACCCAACCACCTGGTTGAACTTCATGATGTTCTCATGGGCCTACCTCTCCACCCTGTCAAAGTCTCTCTGGATGGCATCCCTTCCCTCCAGCATGTCGATCGCACCACACAGCTTGGTGTCATCGGCAGACTTGCTGAGGGTGCACTCAATTCCACTGTCCATGTCACCGACAAAGATGTCAAACAGGACTGGTCTCAATATTGACCCCTGAGGAATGCCACTCGTCTTGGACATCGAGCTGTTGACCATAACTCTTTAAGTGTGACCATCCAGCCAACTCCTTATCCATTGAGTTGTCTGTCCATCACATCCATGTATCTCCAGTTTAGAGAGAAGGATGTCACGTGGGACAGCATCAAATACTTTGCACAAGTCCAGGTAGATAACATCTGTTGCTTTTCCCTTATCCACCAACACTGTAAGCCTGTCATAGAAGGCCACCAAATTAGTCAGGCATGATTTGCCCTTAGTGAAGCCACATTGGCAGTCACCAATCACCTCCTCATTTTCCTTGTGCCTTAGCATGGTTTCCAGGAGAATCTGCTCCATGACCTTGCCAGGCACAAAGGTTAGTTTGACCGACCTGTAATTCCCCAGATCTTCCTTGTTTCCCTTTTAAAAAATGGAGGCTATGTTTCCCCTTTTCCAGTCAGTGGGAACCTCACTAGACTGCCATGACATCAAATGTGATGGATAGTGGCTTAGCAACTTCATCTGCCAGTCCCTCAGGACTGGCATCTCATTAGGTCCCATGGACTTGTGCAACTTTAAGTTCCTCAGGTGGCCTCAAAGTTGCTCTTTTCCTATAATGGGCAGTTCTTCATTCTCTCAGTCCCTGCTTTTGCCTTCTGCGACTTGGGCGATGTGGCTAGAGCCCTGGCTGGTGAAGACTGAGGCAAAAAAAGTTGTTGAGTACCTCGTCCTTCTCCATGTCCCGGGTAACCAGGTCTCCCGTTTCCTTACAGAGAGGACTCACGTTTTCCCTGGTCTTCCTTTTATCCCTGACGTACCTACAGAAGCTTTTCTTGTTGTCCGTGACGTCCCTGCCCAGATTTAAATCTATCAGGGCTTTGGCCTTTCTAACCTGATCTTTGGCTGCTCAGACAATCTCTCTGTACTCCTTCTAGGCTACCTGTCCTTGCTTCCACCCTCTGTAGGCTTCCTTTTTTGTTTTTCAGTTGGTCCAGAAGCTCCTTGTTCATCCATGCAGGCCTCCTGGCATTTTTACCTGACTTCCTCTTTGTTGGGATGCGTCACTCCTGAGCTTGGAGGAGGTGATCCTTGAACATTAACCACTTTCTTGGGCTCTTCTTCCCTCCAGGGCTTTATCCCATGGTACTCTGCCAATCAAATCCCTGAAGAGGCCAAAGTCTGCTCTCCTGAAGTCCAGGGTAGTGAACTTGCTGTGTGCCCTCCTCCTTTCCCTAAGGATCTTGAACTCCACCATTTCGTGGTCACTGCAACCAAGGCTGCCAGTGAGCTCCACATTCCCCACCAGCCCCTCCTTGCTGGTGAGAACAAGGTCCAGCATAGCACCTCTCATCATTGGCTCCTCTATCACTTGGAGAAGGAAGTTATCATCCACGCATTCCAGGAACCTCCTGGATTGCTTGTGCCCTGCTGTGTTGTCCTTCCAACAGATATTGGGGTGGTTAAAGTCCCCCGTGAGGATCAGGGCTTTTGACCGTGACGCTGCTCCTATCTGTCTATAGAGGGCCCATCTGCTCCGTCTTCCTGATCAGGTGGCCTGTAACAGAACCTCATTGTAATGTCACCTGTCAAACAGAGCTTCTTAGCTCAAAGGAGGCTGGTAAATGGAGTGTGGTGTTTATCTCAAGGACAAATAGTAGTATGCCTTTGGGAGAAGGCATAGAGGACACTAATAGGCATTTAAACCAAGTTTAGAGAAAAGGGGTAAGCAGGTAATTCACAAAGGGAAGAGTGAAGGGAGAGGTGGAATATTAAGCTGCACAGCGGCAGTCTCAAGCCTACTTTGTAAATAATTATCTGAATCAGAAATCAATGAACATCATAGGTCACTTGTGCTCTTAAAAAAAGGATGAAGTTCATTTTTTGTTATGGTCTTGTGCTGAACCAGTGGTAGTTCCATACATAGTTCCCAAGCATATCTGGAAAATATATTGCACATTTCTTAGTTCAAAGAAAAAAATTAAAAAGGAAAATGGATACAATAAATTGCCCACCAAACTGTGCACACATACAAAAAAAAAAAAAAAGACTGTCTGAACAGCTGGAATTTAAAATTTATTATGTTCTTGAGTTATTTATTTTAATAAAAGAACAGCTATAATTAAGGTTAAAATGATCACACAAGCAGGAAGAGAAACAATCCTGTTATTATGGCTTCCTAGAACTTGTACCCTGTGACAGTGCTGGTAGAAGGCCCTGCATTAATGGTGGTAACTTTAGATAGAAATAAAGGCATTTTTAATCACAACCACTCAAAGCATATGTACCGCTGTCGCAGCTAGTGGAGATCAAGTGAATGGAGGGCTGCGGCTGACACATTTCTGCTTTTAGATTTACTACCTTAATACATTTTTAAAGTACAGCTTCAATATTGAAACCAGAAAAATGACGGTCTCTGTAGTAGCCACAAAAGTGGTAAGGAATCAACCTCAGAAAAGTGTACACATAGATTTTTTTTTTTTCTGTTTGCCATTTTAGTTGTTTATGGGTAGATGGTACTTTACTTGAACCTAAGGGAGAAAATGTAGTCTTCAGTCTCTCAGTTTTTAGCATGATAATTTGCCATTATGAAAAGTATCCAGGTTTTTACTCCTACCCCAAAAGGAGAAATAACAGGTCACAGGGTAGTGTAGCACCTTTTAAAATGTCATGGTACCTTTCCAACCCGCAGCCATGAGCCCTGACCATAGGAGGAGAAGGGAGCTGTGTGGATTGATGTGCCTGTAGAGTCCTATGGAGGAGAAGGGCAGAAATTCCTTAGGAAAAAAAAATCCATAAGGAAAAAAATCCTCACCATCTGCAAGATTTTGGTAAAAGGGATTCAGGCATTCACCAGGATTGCTCAAAGTACATTCATCAATAAATACATTTGATCCAATGTAAAATTGTCTGAGCGCTGGTTCCACTTTGACAATGGGGGTAGTATGTGGCAAATACAGAGAAGCTCCCCATTTTTTTAAGAAATGCTCCAGAGGTAGTAAACCCTTTTATGTGGACCTCATCCAAGAACCCCTGAAGTCAGTAAGGGCGGGATTTCAATCTCAAAGTCATTTTTAAAGGTCAATGAAGTAAAAATAAAGAGTGCTACTGATTTTTACGGGCTTCCAATGCACTTGTTTTTCACCCTTGGGAATTTGAGTCAGATCAGAACTTTGCAAGTCTGATTTGAGCAGCAAGAAGTTGTCTTTTTGGTAGGTATTTTCCCACACCCAAAACCACTAAAAACTTTCCCACATTTCAGTAAGATTAGCTGCTGCTGTTCAGGATACGTCCAGGTCTGTGGAGAAGGTCCAACCAGAAAAAATAAATCCAGGAGAGAAAGCTATACATTTTGTAATCGTATTTCATCATTTATGCTGCAATATGCATTTTTTTTGTAAATGACACTTAATTGCCTTCTTCTGAGGAACTCCCTTTAAAGCAATGTTTTCCTAAGCAAGTCCAGAAGTTTCTACATCTCAGATGAATGGCACATCCTGCATCTAGTCTGCTTCCAAATTATTCCATTTGAAAACATGTTTTCTCATTTCATTACGCAAGTAAAATGAAGATAATCTGACTTGAGAAAAAGTATTATCGTTTCCCAGTTCTTTCAGTCAAACTGCACATCTGCTTTTTTGATTCTCTGGGGGTTTCTTAATCCTTTGTAAATGAAGCATAAAACCCACATCTTGGGGCAAGAGATGAAGGAGATGCACCATGCATCAATGCTTAATAAGGGCTCAAGCATGTAGTAATTAGAATGCAGAAATCCCTGTCTTTCCACTTCCTCCCTTCTGCACACATGCAACAACCTCTTCAAACAGGACAGCATGGATATGGCAAGTCTAGCAGGTGCTTCCTATTGCCCACAAAAAGTAGCTGAAGACATCATGCAATTGTAGGAACTGTACCTGTAAGGGCAGAACTTAAGAAACATTTGTGATGCAGTATTCAGTGATAACAACAAACTGGTTTGTTTTGGCAGTAATAGCTAGTTGTACGGGCTGTGGTCTGTCCTCTTTCAGACAGTGATCCCAATGAGCTGGTGTCAGTCACCCTAGAATTTTCCCGCAGAATGGATCTTCCCAGAAGTGCTGCTGTATTCCTCATGCAAAACAGTCACCATTGCCCTTAGTCCAAGGCTGGCTTCTTTTCAAGCATGTTATTGTCGTACTGTGCTTCCCTTCACTACATTTAACTCAAAGTCACTGACTTCAGTGGATAGGTAGGTTTTGGATCAAACTAGCTGATGCTATCAGCCATGATGCAAAGCTCTCGCAAAGCTCCTTTGTGGACCCTGTGCGAAAGGCAGCAGCTGCCTACCCCTGCACAAACACTTCTGGAGTTTCAGAGACGCTGGTTAGATCCTTTGGGTCATCACATGGAGCAGGTCCCCCATGTATGCAGAAGTGCTGCAGATTTGCACAAAGGTAGGTGGGAATGTAGACCAAGATGAAGCAACTTAAACAACTGCTGTAATGAATCTACATCATTACAGCATATAATACCTGTATGAGCAGGTTTTCAGAACATAGTGCTAAGGCAAAAGGAGTTTCCTGGCATGAATTTGGACAGGTTTATTTGAACAGAGATGGGTTGGTTTTTTTTTGCTTTTTAAAATGTACTGAGCGGTGGATGTGGTAGAAGAAATTGAGCTCTGGAGGCAGTGAAAAAGTCCAAAACTTGTGCCAAGATCAACTGAAAGAATTTTGAAGATTGAAAGGTTATTTCCCCAGTTCTCCCTGTATGAAATATTTGTCTAGGGAGAGCCAGAGTGGTCTGCTTTGACATTTTTACTTCTGATTTTAAAATGTTCTTTTTCCATTAGAAAGACCTACCTTGTAAGTAGGGAAGGACAAAAAGCTTATTAAAAAACAACAACGATGATGACAAATGAATACAAATGTTTTATTTCAGGGTAAATGAAACATTTGGAGTGATCCAAAACCACCTGTCTGTTGTTTCTACTTTCCTGAGCCCCACAAATTGAATCTAAATAATATTTCTTCATCTTTTTTCCACTCAGACACAGAGTAAACAACCCATTATTCTCCCAACTGTATTTAGAAGATGTCAAAGCTTACGTGAGTTATGTGACTTATCTTAAACAGGTACAGCTAAAATCTACAACTTATCAGGCCAGTCATCAACTATTCTGTATGTTTGAACAAAGATCATTGTGCATTTTAAAGGAAAATATACTGGAAGTGTGCTGAGGATTTTAAATTTTCTTATTCTCTTACCTATAGCTGCTGTGGAACTCAAACAGAGATAGAATCCACAGTTAACAGTTTAGAAACTTCTTTAAAAAATCAAGAAAGCATTTCTTTTTTTTCATAAACTCCTTCTTTAAGTTCTTAGAGATTTCAGAGTGCCATAAAATATCTCACAGAGAGCTGGGAAGCTTCCATGTCTAGCTCTGGTGAGACACTGGACCTGAAGTGTGCCATTACTTCAGACCTGCTTATTCCCTGTCTTACACCTCAGGCGAATGCAGTTTAGAGCAAATGAACACATGGGAAATATCCTGGGTTGGTATGACTGAAAAGAAAATTCTATGATTAAAATAAAACTTTGAAAGTTCTTCAGGTTTTTTAAGTTAGATGGGGTCCTTTAGGGAGACTGAGATAACCGAGGGCAGTAAAAATACAAGATGACATTTACCTTCAGTACATAGACATTATTTTTCAGCATCCAAAAGGTTTGTTACCTTTGTGTCCGTTCAAGTGCACTGCTCTTCAGAGTCCACAATCTGAATGAATAAGGTCCTAGAAGTCATAAGAACTTCCTCCTATTATGCAATCCTTACCAAAAGGACAGCTGTTCACTACAGCAAGGGATGTCAGCATTTTCTATGTGCAACCCAACAGGCAAAGGGCTGCTCACAGCAGCTATGCCATCACTGTATCATTCATGTCTTCAAGATTTTACTATGACCTCAGGCGCTGACACCCTAAAGATATTTCCCAAACACATTGTCTGTGCCACAGGTATATTTCAACAGTAACAAATTGCCACCACAGCTGCCGATGAAAAAGACTACTATAATTGCATCCCTTCTTTTCATCCTCTAGTAAAGGCAGTGGGGAAAATGCAGAGGTCCTCATCTCTGAACCCAACTAGCTAAGAAAAGCAAGGTGTTAATCCATGTATACACTCAGTGCGTATATGTGTTTATGCATGTGTGTAGTTAGTATGCATGCTCGCAACAGTCAATTCCTGTATCGGGCATATTAGAATCACAGAATCATAGAATGGTTAGGGTTGGAAGGGACCTTCAAAGGTTGTCTAGTCCAACCCCCCTGGCAAGGAGCAGGGACATGCCCGACTAGATCAGGTTGCTCAGAGCCTCATCCTGATCCATGGAACTTTTCACAGTCCTGGTACCTTGACTGCTCAGCCTGGTGACCTCGCTGCGATCCCCTCGGACCCACAATTCCCTGCATTTCTAACAAGGAGGAGTGACAGTGTGTACCCCTGGGAGTGAGGATGCAGCCAGAGTAGGTACCTGAAGTATAAAGCTGACAAGTTATCCTAGGTCTCATTGAAGAGAGAGAGCCTACACAAATAGTCCACAATGATAAACCTTATTGTAAAATTTATTATCTCAATTTTCCATCAATATATTTCACAGAGGGTTATGGCTACACTCTTCTTATCCCAATTCTACAAACAAGAAAGCCGAAGTGAGCACTGGTAAGACAGCAACGCTCCAGCTATGCCCTAGTAAGCTAGCAGCAGAGCTGGGAAGAGAACTTGTGTCTTTTTAGTTCTAATGCAGTGCCCTAGTCCACTGTTAGCTTTATCATTACACAGATTATAAGCACTACTACAGGGCCTGTGCAAAACTCATGAAGTTCAAGCAGGCCAAGTGCAAGGTCCTGCATGTGGGTTGTGGCAATCCCAAGCACAAATACAGGCTGGGCGGAGAATGGATTGAGAGCAGCCCTGAGGAGAAGGACTTGGGTGTGCTGGTGGATGAGAAGCTCAACGTGAGCTGGCAATGCACCCTTGCGGCCCAGAAGGCCAACCCCATCCTGGGCTGCATCAAGAGGAGGGTCGCCAGCAGGTCAAGGGAAGTGATTCTCCCCTTCTACTCTGCTCTCGTGAGACCCCACTGCGTCCAGTTCTGGAGCCCCCAACATAAGAAGGACATGGACCAGTTGGAGAAGGTCCAGAGGAGGGCCACAAAGATGATTAGAGGGATGAAGCATCTCTCCTATGAGGACAGGCTGAGAAAGTTGGGGCTGTTCAGCCTGGAGAAGAGGAGGCTCCGGGAAGACCTTATAGCGGTCTTCCAGTACCTCAAGGGGGCCTACAGGAAAGACAGAGAGAGACTCTTCAGTAGGGCCTGTTATGACAGGACTAGGGGTAATGGTTTCAAAATAGAGGGAGGTAGATTTAGGTTGGATATTAGGAAGAGTTTTTTTACAATGAGAGTTGTAGAACACTGGAACAGGTTGCCCAGAGAGGTGGTGGATGCCCCATCCCTGGAAACATTCAAGGCCAGGTTGGATGAGGCTCTGAGCAACCTGATCTGGTTGGAGATGTCCCTGCTCCTTGCAGGGGGGTTGGGCTAGATGACCTTTGAAGGTCCTTTCCAACCCAAACCATTCTATGATTCTATGACTCTGAGGAGGGGGGCTGAGCTGCCCGCCGGGGTTAACCCATAGCACCTTCTAATATGCATGTTACAGTACATATTCCTTTTCTGGTCCTCATTGTACATGCACATCTATCATGTCACAGCTCAGATGCACTTAGAAATCATTACCCTGGTACTTCTGAGCTTTCCACACTTTTGTCCTCAAGGGTGACATGTAGGCTACTGCTGTTTTTCACAGTCTTACATTCACACTGGAAGAGAAGATGAGCCTCTGAAGAGCACACTTTTTGCTACTATGCACTAGGAATGGAGACTGTGATATGAATTTACCAAAAGGAAAGCTTGTACACATTCTGGTGAAGATGTACCACAGTCAATATCTGGTAAACCAAATCAACAACTTACAGAAACTGGAAGCTAAATAGGACAGGTTTTATACTTGTACTGTACATCTATTCAGTTAATAGTCATTGTTAGAAAGAGACAAATGCATCAGCGCAAAGAATTTGTACAGCCTGCTTGCAACATGTGGTCAGCACAAAAGCTTGATGTATCCTTGGCAGAAATGAAGTTGGCAGGGCTTTGATCCAATGAGCAAAAAGCAATCACTGAATTCTGGATATTGAAATATTCAATCAATGACCAGAGAGCTCTGCCACTGTTTAGCTAACAAATGACTCACTTTATGCCAATCTAAGCTATTCACTTTCTGATTTTGTGGTGATTATGCATGGAGCAAATTATTCTTCATTGCTGTTCAGTTCCCTCCCCTAGAACACCCTCAGCAGCAAAAGCAGATGTTACAAGCCAGTAGATGGCCACTTACAAAGCTAAACTCAATTGCAATTTGCTGCTGTTGAAGTCTGTAAAGATAAACCCCTCCAACTAAAGGGTCCAGTCTCTGAAGTTCTTGAAGAGACTACTCATGTACACACTGATTAGGTTACTTCTTTTGAATAAAAAGAGTTTTCTCTAACCTTCTGGAACTGTGGCAATCCCATCCACTCCTTTTGGCTCATCTGTCATGGTGTGACTCCATAAGTGAGCTGCAGCTCATTTCCTCCAGGCCAGAGAAGCAAGGACTTGCTGCAATTACTACATGAAGGCATAAACTGTCTTTGGACATTGCAGATACTAAAATTTCACATGGGTTCCAGGGGAAATAGAAATTCATAGAAGAGAAATCCACTGAGGATTGCTAAATTCAACCATATGTAGCTCAGAAAGGTCCTGAGCTGCAAGTGGCTGACAGCAGGGAGGTATCTGGGGAGAAGTATTATGTATGCCTCCTTTCTTTGTACACTTCTTGCCTTCTTGGCTTGTGCGAATAAGACCATTGGTCTGACCCAGAATGGCTGCTCATATATGTTGTATTAGTTCAATGCTCACATCTTCCATGCAGACAAACTGTCTGCAATTAAAGTCAATTTGTAGTTTCCTGGCTAGTCTAAAAGCTGCAGCAAGTAGTTAAAGTCTCCTCTTTCCCCACCCTGAATGATCTGGCACTACACGCTCCCAATTGATTGCTATGTTGCTTAAACTGGTGTCCATCGCTTGTGTACTCCCCTCTGTAGACCTGCTTGTTCTTATCCTGCACCGCAGCCTTCATGAAGCCAACACTTTCATATTTTGCGTCTGCATGGTGAACTGGGCTTGGAAACAGATCTGACTGTGACAGAGCACAGCTTTGCTTGGCAGAGCATTTCATCAGCCAGGTCAACCCCTTGATCTGGTTCATGGTGGTGTGGCTCCACAGACACATACTAGAGCCACTCAGAGGCTGGTGTGCAGGAGATGAGCTGACAGCTGAGAGGAAGGACGGAACCACAGCTCGCACCAGTGCTGCAGTCAAAGCAAAACCAGTGGAACCGCAGCTGGGGCTGCTAGTGATTAACACCATTTCTCCTGCAACTTCTAACCCACTCTTTGATCCTTTCCAGAGCCCTCAAGGGGACCATGACCTTCACTTTGAAAAACACTGCTGCAGCACAACCAAGCTGAGAGGGAAAGTCCACTGACAATTTGCAGCTGTAAATCTGGGTTAAATAACAAGTTATCCTGGATTAATGGCTGCTTGCTGTTCCTGGTGCACAGAGGTGAATGTGACCCATTGCAGATGTATATTTCTTTAAATTAGCCTGCTAGAGTAAAACCAAAATGTAAGTGAAACCAAAAGCAAAGCCTCAAGCTTTAAAAGGATGTGAAAAAGAAGCAGCATATACACAGAAACTCTCTTGCTATAAGCCATTTTTTCCTTGGGCAGAAACAAGTACAAAGATTAATAATTTGACCAGCCAATGATAGAAATCAATATAATAATTTTTTCTTACACTAGATTTACTCTGCTGTTTTTTTTTTTTTTTTTTTTTTTAAAGTAATGGCCACTGTCCTTTACCTTGACTTCTTTTCCTTGGGTAAAGTAGAGCGTAGTCCTCAGGGATGTCAGCTCCTGAAATGGTAGTGATCACTAAAAATGACTGTGTACAGCCATTACTGTGTAGGCCACCTGATGCTCTTTGCAATTTTTTTTTTTTGTTATACAACACAAAACACAATAAAAAGGATACCATCCCTCTGCCATCAAAATTACATCAGGTTGAAAATGACAATAAAATATTTCACAGAAGATGTAGCTTTCCAGTTGAGGGTGGAAAAAACCCAAATGACTGATATGCAGTACATATAGTCTTTTGTAAGAACATGTCCAATTGTAAAAGAATAATAATCATAGTATAAATAAATCAGCAGATAATTAACGTGTCTTGGCTGCAAGATGGGTTGAAATGCATTGTGTCATGTCTGGCTAGGTCAGTAGCACATCAACCTAGTGAAAACTAACTCATTTTTTGGAAAGTTCTCTCTGTTGATAAATACTCCTTAGAGCATCATTGTCTCTCCTCCCAACATCTTGGATGATAGATCCTGTAGGATTCAGAGAGTCCAAGCCATTTACCAGGGAGGTTCTGAAGACGTATCTGCCAAGTCTGCTGCCCAACTAGAAAGCAACCTGGTTTTACCTTGTTCAATACATGTGCACATTTAGAAAATCAGATCTTGGCAAGTGGGAAAATATTATGATGCATTCCACTTTTTCATGCTAGAGAGACAGTATGAAATTAAATTAAGCCTTTTGGGGAAAAGTATACTGGAGGACAAATTAAGCCCAAACCTAGAGAAATGTTCTCAGGGAATTAAATACAAGTACATTCCTTTCTTTGGAATATGCTTTTCTACTCTTTTGTCAGAACGTTCTGCATTTGGCATACCACAAAGTTCCCGCTTTCATAAAGACTTTCAGACAGGCAATGTTGCCTAAAGGGCTGTAGCCTGTGTGGACTGGGACTCATGCCTTTCTATTTCAACAGAGGAAAATATAATTTTTTTCTGTTGTACATTCTAACTTATTACGGCTGAAAATACTGAAAGTTGCACCAGTGTTAATTCTGAGGTCCAGCTGGATTTACAGCTGCTTGCACAGAGTCTTGGGTTACTGCTTTTTTTTTTTTTTTTTTTTTTTTTTGCCTATTAAAATAAGTCTCTAGGATCTGGGGGAAAACCTATAGTATAGAATAAGAGAGCAAATTTGGCTGACAGAACAGAACGGTTGGAAGGGACCAGCCTGAGCTGATAATTCCCTAAAGACACAAATAGCTCTTCCAAGAATAGGTGAGAAAGAAGGTGTACAGCTGTCCCTGGTTATTTTATTCTATCCATGAGCTGTCTAATGAGAAGGCCAAAGTGTCATTCGTACAAATTCATATCCAGATGAATCATCTACACTGCAGACTGATAACAAGAGGGACCAGGAGTCTGTGTAAAGAGCTACTCCTGAATTATAGACAAGAGCAGGTCCCAAGAAACATGGAAATACAGCGTTTTTAGTAGGTTCTGGACTGACAGACCCAGGGACTGATGACCTTTCATAAGCCACAGTGTGCATACAGTATAGACCGTGACAGTAAATGGTTAGTCCATCTTTGCTGCTAACATGCTTTGCTCCTGAGAAGGAAAGACTACCTGTAAGCTGCTAGACAAAGAACTTCAGCTGGATCCCATCCATATTTGTGAATTACTAGTTATTTTTTGCTTTGTTGCAAAACTCCTTTTGGAGAGATAAGAAAGGGAATCTGTTCTTTGTGTTTCAGCGACAGAAAAGAGGATGCATTGACTGTGGGTGAAATACATGGGAAAACCCAATGCAAGAGAGGGTTTCAGTAAGCTTCACCTGTGCCATGGCCCAGATGTACACTAGTAGTGCTGTCCATATCTAACAAATCATACATTACAATGCATTGGAAAGGTTGATTTACAGGTAGTTTTGATTCCTGCAATGGCGAGTTTTCTCTACCATGGATGGGAGTAATCGGATCTTATACCACTGCAATGGGAGTGGCTGCCACAGAGTTAACTGCCATACATTAGCCTGGTTTACAAAAATGTGAGACTGGAATGACAATGTCAAAAGATCACCCAAGATATTATTCCTTACCCATGAAAAGAGTTGTATGTTTGAAAGCATTCCTCATTCATATCATCACTTTGCAACATTCCAGTATGTTTTATATTTTTCTTACTGTAGGAAATATGAGGTTAAAGGTTATTAAATCTGCCACTAACATTTCTTATGATTAGAAAAGAATATATTAAGAAAAGCAGACTCTGACGTGCTTTCTAAACTTTTCTACAAACCCTATAGCCTGTGTTTGCTACCTGTTAGTACCCACCATTCATTTATTTCCATTTATTCATCTTGTAATGTTCATTCCCTAATCAACCCTCCATAGAAATACCGGAATTGCTTCACCATTATTCTGTTGTTATTAAGAGACTTTCTGACATTTCATGTTATAAGACGCTATTATAACTTAGTTAAACTTTTACAAATTCGGTTGAAATTTTCCAAGCCTGGTGTTTGCTCCAGGCTGTTGTTATTCATTTGTTTTTAAATTTCAAGAGTCATGGTTCAGTTATTTCTGAGAAGAATGTTAGGGAAAAATAAGTTTTGCCCACATATTAAAAATTGAGACCATTTCTTGTATGCAATTTGTTTAATGCTTTAAAGCATGTATATAAAATTTGGCAGGTTAAGGTACGCTCCTGCCAGGAGTCCTTTTTACTATCTTTGTGATAGCTTTTTTTAAAAACGCATTTCATGTGTACTTAGTAAACCCCTTGTTTTTCTAGTAGCTATGATCTCTGAGGGCTCTTGCCCCACAGAGCATGGTCAGACCGCTCCCAGCTCCTAGTGATTACTAGCTGGGCTGTGCTGCCAAGCCAGGCTAGGGTTACTAGGGTCAGGACAGTAATGACAACTCAAAATTATTCTAGACTATGTATAGGAACTTAAAGCAGGGAGCCTCTTTCTCTCTGTGTTAATAACATGACTGCCAGTAACCAACAACATGGAAGAAGAAACCCACTGAAGCAAATTCAGAAGGGATATGTGCTGGACAGTATGGGATAAAAAGGAATAGTTGCCACCTTCAAGGTTTTTTTCATGGTCTTACTGTTAAAACTTAAAAATGTTATTTCTAGAAATTGATGACTGATTTTTATATTACTCCAGTGTAATAATTTTATTGATTTCAAGTGGAGCTACTCTCACTTTTCAGCAGCAGTAAGAAGAGCAGAATTGGATCCCCCAGCTGCACTGGAAAACTTTCTGCTTTCCAAGTGCACCGGTAAGAAATATGGTTTTGCGTATGACTGTTAGGATTGTCCTCAGTTTTGGAATGCATCAAGTTGTTCTACAAACCTAACCTACAACAGTTCTCAAATGTCAAGCATGTGCAGCAAAGTAGGGGGGTTTTAGCAAAAACAGTCAAGTAGGGCAGAAATGTGTGGCCTTTCAGAAACTTTAAATCATGTTCCAAATGAATCATGACATATTTGGTTTGCTACATTTTTCTTTATATTGAAGATGTCCTCATAGCAGATGAAGAAAAGAAGCAAACCAGTTGCTTATTGTACAAGTTAAGCCATATAGAAATGTTTGAACTAGAAATGTCATGAAAACACTGACTTAGAAGCTTTGTTTCATTATGGATGGTATTAGTCTATTTAATCTACTTTGATGAGTGTTTGGGTTCGGAGCTACATGAATAGGGTATGTATACCTAAGTAAAACAAATAAAACTGCCACATCTGGCCACACTCTCAAGAGTATATACAAAGCACTTGATGTGGTGCAAAGTTCACTCTGGGGTGGAGCACTAGAGTAGGAGCTGAGAGGGGAATAAGGCCTCCAAGTCCTGCCTCACAAAGGGCCCACATTCTGCTCGCTAAATGCGGCTCGCTATTGAGCAGGTCTTGCCCACAAAACTGGAAGCTGAATGGATTATTGAGCGCAGAGAGGCTCCCTCAGTCAAGTTTCTGTTAACACTGCCTTCCTCACTTGACCATCCATAGGGGAAAATGTTATGACTTTCCACAAAAGGCAAACCATAAGGTCTGGGACCTGCATCCATTTTTAGAGAAAGAGATTTTAAAAAGAAAAAAAACAAACCACTGAACAAAACAATTTTAAGACACATGCGATAGAATTTGCAAACATATGCTGGGCCAACTTCTGATCTCAGTTGAACTGAGAAACTCCACTAAAACGGAGCTGGAAAAGAGAGAGGAAGAGAACAGATGGAAGAAGCAGATTAAATGAAGAACAAATGTAGACAGGATGATTAATTTCCTTCAGAATGGACAGAACCACTTATCCATAAGTGCCTGTAATGGAACATACACATTTTTCCATGTATACAATGTTTTGAGTTGGTACAGAGACATTATGTGATTTTGAATGGGAGGGCAAAAGGGAATTAGACAGTTTCTCTGGCCCTGTTTCAGAAAAGGATGTGCTTTGTCTTCTGTGGGACTTAAGAACATGCTGTAACATTTTCCTGAGCTGGAGTTTCTATCAAGAGATGCTTCATACTATGAAAATGTTCAGAAGTCTCTAGTTAGTGATCAGCAGTACTTTGCACTAATAACCAAATGATATTTTGAAACTTACTCTGAGTCCTGGTTTATCACTCACTAACATCAAAATAAAGATTTGTTTATTCAGTCTAGGCCAAATATACCACTTTATTGCTCCAGTTTTATGGTGTTATAATTCACTTGAGTGTATTTAAACTAGGAAAACATGGCACAGTATGTATGTAGAACTTTTGATTAAAGAAAATACCCAGAAACAACACTATTAGAACAACAAAATCAAGCACTAAAATGTGAGGGAATGTCAGAATCAAGTGCTGCTTGATCAACACGAACATGGCCCTCCTGCATGCATGCATTCTACTGCAACTTTTAATTATAGGTCATCTATTATATTTTCCATACAGAAACTCTATCTCCTTCAGTGGCAACTTTATTAAAACAAAATACTGTACTGCTGTCTTCATCATTTGATGTGCAACAACTTCCCTCCTAGAATATCTCAGTTTTTCAGAGTATATGACCTTGATCTCTAAGCAAAGGACCGAAAGGCCTGCTGACTAAAGCACTATACACAAGCTAGGTATTGCTAATACCTTAAGATAAAGCTAGATAACAGAGAAAACAGTCAGAAAGATTTTACAGAGAACACATTAATAACTGATAACAACAGTTAAAACTAGTGCAGGAAAGTACAGGATTTTATCCAAATTCTGGAATTTGTGTGTAATGGCACCAAGTCACAAGTTCTGCCCATAAGCCCCTTGCTTAGCTGATATAAAACTATTAAATGTCAGGTCACTAGCATGCTATTTGACATCTGTCACATGAAAGCCACATGAGAAATGTTGGATATATTAAAACAAATTAGGAAAAAAAAAAGGGCATAGGCACACGACAGAAGCTCCTCTGGAAACAGCATTGCTGTGTGCCTCCCCTTCAGCAAAGCTGGTTTTCAAGGATAGTGATTTTTCATAGCTGGACTTTATAGAATCAGCCATAGGCAGACGTGGCTTTTTTGATCAACAGATTTCAACACACCTTCTTAGCAGCAGCAATAGAAACAGTAGTTCCAGTGGTGTTAGCTATAATTTTAACATCAGATAAGTACACATCCTCATATTGAGAAGACACTCATTCTTGTAGTCTTGCAAAACTGACAACTGAAGTGACAATTAAACTGTGAGTTGAAATATTTTTGTGGAGGGCTTTCAGAGACCAACTGAGAACTGCTGTGCTTGAAAGGAGCGAGAAGGAAGTAATTACCAAGGGAGGATATTTTCTTCCAGAATGGACTCAAGAAAGACATGAATCTCATCACCAGTTTCAGATCTTTTAACAAGCTCTCTTACTCTTAGTACAGACACTCTCCTAAGATGTTTGAAGCACTGATTGCTTGATCACCTTCTCTCTATTGAGTTTTCAATTGCCCAGTTATCAGCAAAGTAATAGGCAGAAGCCACCTACTAAAAATGCGTAACAGGATGCACAATATGGGAGGCACAGTGCTGGCACGAGGACTGTGAGATCTGGATTTTACTCTTAGTTTTGGCATGGCCTTTCAGGATGACTCTGTCAAGATTTTCTCCAGACAAAAATCTTTGAAGAGCTAGTGCTTATCTTTCTCTGTGAAATAACCTTCCTCTTTTCCTTCTCTGACATATGTATTTTTATTGTGGCACAGATGGTTTCATAGTGTTTTGGGAGATCTATCACAAATAAGGTTCCTGAGTGGCCCTTTCAGCAGCACAAATGGTTAACAAAAGTGATTTAACTTGTATACTCTTCACAGATATTCTTCTTGAAGTCTTCTTATCAGTTACAATGTAAAAGTCACGCCAATATGAACCATGTATCACATTCATGACTGATTCTTTTCTTATTATTGAGATATATCCAGATTTGTTGTATTTTTTTTTTTCCTGTGGCATAATGTCAGCCATTTGTGAGATGTAAAAATGGATCTAACAGATAGTGTGATCATGCAGAGTACAGCTGTGGAAATTATTTCTGAGATGAGTGTCTACTGAATGAGATCAAAAGCATTTTGCCTGATCACGAAGTCACATGGCATGGGTTAAGATTTCACACAGGCTGTCATTAAGTTGCGAGTAATATCAAAAGCAAACTTGTGTACCATAACAAAGTAAGTGTGACCAGAGTCACTCCACATTCAAGCAGCTCTGACAAAATGAACCTTTCTGATTTAAATCTCCCTGCAGAGGGAGAGGAGGGGTGTTCGGACGTCTGTTGAATCAACTTACCTTCCTTGTCTATTATGCCCTGTCCTCAACATGTACCACCAGTTTCTTGAGCTGTATCTGCTGTCTCCATGTCTTGGGATAGCATCTACAAATTGATGAATACAGTACAGTTCAGTGTTGCCAGCTGTCACATCAATAAGTCTTTGTGGGTGTGTATGTTGGGGCTGTTAGAGTACGGCTTCCCAGAGCTGTCATCCTTTCTTTTTCAAGGCTGAAAGAAATACATGGCCAAACTCTGGGCTGTGGAAGATCCTAGAAATTCAGTGCAACATCTTATGGACAATAAAATTTTCAAAGATCAATAATTCATAGTATCAATCTAAAGCATTAAGTCAATGAGCATTGGGGAGCCTGTACTGGAGAGAATGCTGCAAAACCATTAACCTGAAGTATTTCTCGAGAACTTTCAGTTCAGCACAATGTCTGCACTGATCTGTATTTTGTCTTGAAGGAATGAGTGGAATTATTTGCTTTGTCTGCCTCTCAAGCCTTTTTTGGCCCATAAGAAAAGAGTGCTAGGTTTTTATATTTTGATCAATAAATGCACAAATTCTCTATTTCCTTAGGTATCCATTCATTACTCTGCTTCGTGGAGACAGAAGTCATCTGTAGGCACCTCAAAATTAATTGTACTGATGGGAAAATACATTCCACTTTCTCACATTTTTCTGAAAAGCGTTTTTAAAATGCTGACATTGTTAGACAACTAAATATTGCATTTTATGAGGAATGTTGTTGGGAAAATTTCCAGTGCTGGTAAGAGCCATGTTTTCATGGATTTAGTCAGAAAGAAACATCAAAGTATTGGCTGTATTGTTTAATTTTTATTGCAGTTTTAGGGACTAGTTAAAGCCACGGTGCTAGACTTAGTGTAGCACCCAATAACCCTGTATACAGAAGATGCAGAAAGGGAAGCAGTGAATGGAAGCACATCAAGCTAACAGTTACAGTGTCCAGAAACTAGAGCCGCTTCACTGCTAAGCCCAGCGATGATTAACGATCTCTCTCTCGACTGGGAATAGTATACAGGAGGCCTTCTACATGGCAGGGGCCATGAGGATGCAGTATCTTTATATCTATGCTCATTGTGTCGGCACCTTCCCATACTGCCTGCCTGAGAGAGACCTGAAGTTGATGGGGTGGCAACAGAATTGGAAGAGCAACTGTGGGAGGTTCAGCTACTGGGGTCCCATGGGGCCCTTTGTGAAACGGCTTAAGAGAAAGTTAGTAGCTAAATCCACCAGTGATGTTTGGCACGGCTCCAAGACAAACCAGGCATGGAGACCAAAAGTAACCTGGAACTGCAACAGAATTTTAACTAGTTGTCTAATAAGAGAAAAAGATGATACGAGGAAACATCTAGAAAGGTTTAACTCAGAGAGATTAGAAGAAGAAAGGTGATCAGAAGAGAAGACAATTCCAGGGGCTTACCAAGGGGAAACTGCTCCAAGACACCTAGGAAAATAAGGTAGACATAATGTAATTTCACCTTCTCTTGTCTGGTGGGGAAGTTCAACTTAACACCAAAATGCTCTGTTAAGAACATGAGGTGGGCACTTTTTATGTCTGGCATAGTATGGTAAATGGGGAATTGTGTTAATTATATACTTAATACTATACTGGATAGAATATAGTGGTAGGATATTCTGCCTATACCTAAATGTAAGGTAGTCTGTCACATCCCCTTTATTCTTTGCATTTTTGCAAGGTTCACAAATCTGCTGTGGAGTAAAGGCCCAACTCAGTGATGCTCCTGCTGCTTGAAGTTTCACTCGTGTCTCAACAGAGCAAGTGGATCCCAAGCTCAAAATGCTATAAAATTAGAGGAATTCTATATAACCCCTTTATCTCCTGCAGTGGCACAATAAGCCAAGGTTTAGTAGGTTTGGTGCTGCTGTCAGCAGCATTTATGAAGGTCTTTCTCCGCCTTGGTTTCTCTGTGGACAGCTGCCAGTGTAGCTCAAAATGCTATTTCTGCTCAGGCACTGGGCAGCTTTCTTAATGCCTGTGGGAAAGTAGATCTGGCATACCTGCAGGTCTCAGCCATCATCACCATACGGCACTTGCCCACCCACAGTTTCTAGATCCTAACCCCATCATTTGCACAATTCGCAGTACTGACTCCCACCTTGAAGCCACACCCTTAAGAATAAAAAGCTTACTGAGTGGTGGGTTCAGTTTTAACACTTTTCACTATGTACCTTCATACTGTGCTTCCTTGACTGCTCTGCTGAAATTACACTTACTGGGGCCAAACTCCCCTTGGCAGGAGGCCAGAATAATTCCACCAATTTAACTGTAGTTCCTCTGGATTAACATAGGGGCAGCAGAGAGGAAACGCTGCTCAGCAGCGTAGCTCTAAGCAACTTTTAGTTCAGAAAAATAAAAGAAGGGCATATTTGCAAATGTTTTTTTCCTCCTAGAAAGCAGAATTGAGGTCAATGTAATTTATGCCTTTTCCTGGCCTTGTCTGCCCACCTTGCAGAAATTTAGTTCCAATTTGATTTCTTGAAGCTTTGCAAACATTATTCTTTGCGCAGCTCTTCTCATCTACACACATCTTTTGAGTATAACCCATTAGACATAAACACAACAGGTGAAATGTATCAAGAAAGGGACGTCAGTGGCTAACAGGAATGGATAATGCCCTTTCACCTTACTTTCTTTCCTGTTACATTGATATGCAAACCGTGTTAATCTTGATTTCCTAGTATCCCCTTTCTAGAAGTAAGGGGATTGTATCCACATTCCTCAGCATCTCTCAGTTTGGCTCTGATACAGGGCCAGTCACTATGGTCAATACCCATGACTCCAAAGGCTATCATAGGACTATTTTTTTCTTTAAGTGGTAAGAATAATTATATCTCCAAAAGAAGACTTGTAGCCAATATATTTGGAGGGTTTTTTTTCAGGCTTCTCACATTATATAATGCTTTTCATTGATTTTCATGTTGAGTAGATGTGGAAGGAGAGAAACTCATACAGGGGAGGTGCTATATTGGCTGTCTTTCCCCAACTGCTGCAGCATAAATGCCATGAAGAGATAAGCTAAATTTTGTAGGACACAACAAGTTTTAGAAACACATCACATTTATTTGTGATCTCTTCATACCAATTTGTCCTTCTACCAATGTTCTAATTTAACTTAAACAATTGTTCCCCTTTCATAATGTTTTGTATGTGAAAAGAATCATATTCCACTCTCAAAATTAATCTCACTAAGACAAACTAACTCAACTCTTCTAATCTTCCCCCCTAAAATAGGCTCCTCCCTTCTCATTTTATTTACCAACTCTCCTCTCCAAGTCTTCCAGTGTGAATTCATCTTCCTGGAATGCAGATTACTTGAATTCTTCACTAATGTCTTGTACAACGGCGTGCAAGGAGAGATGCTGTGTTGATTGGAAATGCTTGTCCTAGCTCCAGCCACACATAGCTTTTTTAATGGCTTCCTGTGACTACCGACAGTCATCTTCAGGCTGGCAGGTCTGCCCTCCTTAGATGTTCTGAACTAATGGGCTTCTTGCTTGTAGCAGAAATTCCTGTCAGACCCTGGGGATGCACTTGACTTTAAACCACCCAACAGTTAGGTTTCTAATGCAACTTAGTCATCTAGGTTTCATCTACTATCAGTGGTGGGAGTGATGAACCGGGGTCAATTTATCCTTTCCAATGGAAAGGTATCTGAGATAACTGGCCAGAATTGCCCTTAGCAGGGAGTGGCCTCTGCCTCTCTCAAATGATCTCAGAGAGGATCCAGGGAAGCATTTTAGACTATGCATCTGCCTTTCAGATAGCAACAATTAGGTGTTAGGACTCCTGGTCAAGGACCTGTTGTATAGGGGAATGTATAGTTGCTGCCATGATTTTTAGGCACCACGTTTTCAGGACAGGAATTCACAGCCCCAAGTGAGTTCTTTACTCAGGGAATGGTGAAAAGTTCAGTGCACAGGAATACAAGTAAGAAAAAACAGCGCACTGAGCAAGAGCTGCCTAAGCCAGATGAACAGAAATGTTGAAAAGAAAGGAGGAGCTACAGTCTCGCCACTTACACAATTATGTGATAACAGCAGAAATCTCATGGTTTTACCTACATGGTCAGTCCCTTTTGGCAACTGAGGTTACTGCTATTGTTTTCTTTAGGATAAAAAAAGAAGATGAACAAAGACAAGAGCACTGCTTTGTTTCCTATTGCAGCAAAAGCAGTGGAACACAGGCTCAGAAAGCAGAACCCCCACAGATTCCAGGGGGTTGAGCCCACTTCTGTCCTCCCCCAAGAGAGCACTCTCACTCCCAAGGATATAGCTGTGATGTGAGAACTGCAATGCTAAGGAAAGCCATACAAGACTGGCAAGGCCAGAAAGTGAGCAAATAGAGAGGACCTCTTTTTTTTGCTTGCTTGTTTTTGTCTTGCTCCTGAACCCAGGCACCAAGAGTCCCACTGTGTTCCAGACTAGGGGTCTCAGTTTTTTTCTGGATTTCAGCCCTCAGTGCCTTACTTGGCAAAGTTTTGAGGGATGCTATCAGGCTTCCCTGGATTGTCAGGACTGCAGCTCCATTCCTAAAGATCTAAAAAGGCTGCCAGATTTCTAGAGGAAATGAACAAATTTACAGCCTCTGGGGAATTAGGTGGAAAACCCGAGTTGTTCCGCAGCTCTTAAAAATCAGACCCCTGTTTATTTTGATGCCTAAACATGGATTTGAATGTTTAACTTTAGGCTGCATGCTTGAAAGCTCTGGCTTTAAAAAAAACCTTTTTAAAATCCTTTGCTTGGTGGTTTAGGGTCATTGACTCTCATCTGGCCTTCCCATAATGTGTAATTTCCCCCTTGATGGCTATCAAGCAGCAGAGTACTGGGACAGCCAAAGTGCAGGCAGCCTGGGAGGTGTCCGGCAGTGGGCAGTCGAGGAAGGCCAGCGGTGGGGCCTGGGGGACAGTGGAGGGTCCTGGGCGATGGCGGAGCCCAGGGCAGTGGCAGGGCCTGGAGCCCACTGCCCTCGCCTGTCCCCAGCGCTCTGCTGGCACCCACCCAGAGCACAGGCCTGCGGGCAGCTCTGCAGTGACAGAAACAACCCAGGAAGGAGAAAGGACAATCTGCCCGTTCTGCAGTTTGGAGGAGGAATAATCCGATTCGGATTAAAAAATCTCTGCTACTTTTACTTACAAAACATCTTTGTAAAGGCAGTGCAAGCCTCCTGAGACACAGTAATGCTTACTAGCAGCTGCAAGCATCCAGCTGGGCACTCTGTAATGATCCCTCACATAATTTGTTTTTTTTTTTTGTTGGGCAGCCTAATCCTGCCTGCATGCACCAGTCAAGTGAGGAAAAGGAAGCTCAGTCCCAGAGGCTGGCTGGGATAGGAGCATGGGAAGACCCTCCACTGCCTCCACTGTTCCGTAAGGACTGATAGCTGTGCAGAAGGGTACAGGCTGTCAGCTCAGAGTAGCAGGGCCAAAGAGTCAGTCTGAATGAGCACCAGTCTGAATGGCTGGAAAAGAGCTAGGCCACCTGGAACCAGACAGAAAAAAAAATTGCCCATACTTTACTTCCATAATTTTGCATCCACTCACCTTGCAAAAATTCATGATGGCTGGAAAACAGAGGATGTTATTGTTCTCTAGATCATGTTTTTGCAATAACTGCTTTTAACATTTTAAAGTAATGTCTTATTTTTTCTCAGTGAAACGTGCTGAGCTGGTAGTCTTTAGGACTGAACCCCTTTATTGAACACAGAGCACTTGCTGGGATGACACAGCCAGAAGTGACACTGGCATTTTATACTGCACAAAATGAAGAGGCTGCTGTACTCATGTAGACTGTATCCAATTACAAATAAAAATACTATGTTCCCACCACTAAAGCTGCTCCTAGAACTCCTCAGAGTTCCCTTATTTTTATGACCTGTCTGTAAGCAGTTATTTTAACCCTCAGAAGATACTTATAAACTGATACACAGTACTATAAAAGATAGCCTTCCTTTACAATTCTGGATGATTGCCCATGGGCTTGCAGTCCCTCCCTCACTAGCCATCATATTATTCCTCTTCAAGTACAACATTCATTATGTAAAGCTTATTATTCAGAGCATGTTTGTTTCTAGTATCATTCACTAGAAATCACCCATACACTCTCTATCAGTTTCTGCCTGGGCTTCTTGTTGGGGTGGCTATATTACACTGAGCAAAGATTGAGATAAAGTCTTCAGGCTTCAAGAAGAACTGAGTTGGTGTAAGAGCTCAGGAGTGTTATCAGCCAGGCTACAAACCCAGGGAGTGCACTCCTGACCTGATAAACCGCTCAGTTCTATGGGTATTTCATCTTCTTGTATCATAGAATCATAGAATCATAGAATGGTTAGAGGTGGAAGGGACCTTCAAAGGTCATCTAGTCCAACCCCCCTGCAAGGAGCAGGGACATCCCTGACTAGATCAGGTTGCTCAGAGCCTCATCCAGCCTGGCCTATCACTTCCTGCAAACTGTGTCTGGTCTGCCTAGCAGGGACTTCCTTAGCAGATCCAGCTCCTGAAACTCTCACTGACTAGGTTACTAGGTGGGATTTGCAGCACCTTCAAAGTCAAAGTATGAGTTGGGACAAAATATCTCAGCGGAAGTCTGAACGTAGGGAACTTCTGGGCTTTGGTTACATTGTGGTATTCTTCTAAACAGCTATCGCTTCACTTCCCAGTTCTACAAATCTGAACTTGTTCCTAAAACAGTCCCTCCTTGTGCTTCAGCTCCAAATATCCTGTAATTCTGAGCAATCATACTTGGAGTACTGGACCTGGCCTATCTTTACCAGCTTCCTGGAATGTTTCTGGCAACATCAACTGAATCTTTATCCTCCAGAGTCGGATTACCATAGCATTATATATCCTGTGGGATTCACAACTCTCTTCGATTTTCAATATTCCTTCCATCCAGGACACTTTCCGGAGGGAAGAGCTGGCCTGAACACATAGCCCCAGCTTGGAACCAGCAAGGTCAAACTCCTTAGGAAGCATGGGCTGGGGTGATGGATCAGCACTTGTCATGAATAAATTGGGCATGGGGAAGGATGATAGGTAAGGAGTTCAAGCCTTTTACTTGACTCAGAGTAGATCTTTCAGTATGAGGACTGGACACCTTATTTGGCATCTAGGTAAGATTATCCCTTTTCAGAGGACAAGAGATGTTCAAGCCACAGGCTACAGCTTTAGAGAACAATGAACCCACTTGCAGGACCACTACATTGCCAAACTCCCAAATACTCCCTTGAGGAGTCCGGTTCATGTAACAGGTCATTCAGCTGTATTTTAATGAAGTTCTACCTAGACTTCCTGGCGTAGTGAAATAACACTGCTTAAGCTCTCAGAGCACTGGTTAGAAGGAAAAAACCCAGACTGTACTATGTTATCATCTGTAATACTATAACAGAAGTTTTTCTTTTTTGGCAGTTTCAACAGCATTTGAAATCTTTCTGTAAAGTCCAAGGAAATCAGAATATGAGACCTTTGTTGAGAACTTTTCTTCTGACATATATGTTTCTCAAAAAAAAGTGCTGACTTGGAGCTCACAGAACTGAGAAAAACTGAAAACAGTGTAAAGACACCGAGAACTGCTTTTTTGCTTTGGAGACCTGAGCAGGCTCAGGGAAATGTCAGTGTAATACTGCAATAACTTTGCCGATGTAGATCTACTGATAATTGTTGATCTGTACTTCATCAGTGGTTTAAGAGCACCAGTCCCTCCAGGCCTAACTTCTGAGTTGGAAATAACCTAACTGCTTTTTTTTTTTTTTTCCTGTAAGCAATTTTGTCTCATAGAGGTCAAGTATCATCTACATCTTTGCTGTTATTTTGTTCCAGTGAGTTAAGTTTGGACATTGAGCAATCAAATCGCCAGTGCTCATGAGCTGTAATTTTCAGTTTTGTAAGGAAGATACATGAAATGGAAATTGGCAAACTTGTGATTCCACTTCAGGGTGTCTGGTGAAAATATTTCGGGTCAGTAACATATCTGAGAGAAGACTAGAGAATTGGCCAGACGTCCTGTATGTAATATGCCAAAAAAGCCAGAGCAGCATCCACTCACAATCCAAAAGTTTTTTAAGGTTTTAGAAAAGTTTAATTAGAAGAGTATTCACTCTTTATGAAATATGGCTTATAGAACAGGGTTATATAGGAAAGTTGAAATTATCCATTAATCGACAGCTTTATCCTGGGGATTTTTTCCCCCTTCAACATAAACATTTGTCTTGAGCATTTTTTTAAAATTACAGTAGACTAGAAGGTTGCCAAATATTTAGTGGTTTTGTGAAGTTGTTTGGTATTCATGTCTACTACAGTTCTACAGAAAACACTTCTAAAAGCCATTTCTTTCACCATACAGCAATCTAGAGAGGGGTGCAGGATAACAAACTTTAAATATGTGATAAAGAAAAATGTGATTTGAGCTGCTTTTATAATTGTTTAAAAAAAAATAAGCATTTGCAGAGTGTGGATTCATGTCCTGCCAATATTTATTACAGTGTTTATCATTAGGACAGTGGTTTTGCACATGTTCAGTCAATTCCAAAAGACAATGCTGTAATGTTTTCGGCTCTCGGGCTTCCCGCCTTCCTGAGAGTAGACTGGCGGCTGGCGGAAGCTCTCCCCTTTCCCACCCTTGTTTACATCCTCACTGGCCCACAGCAGAACCGGGACAGCAGAACGCCAGTGCTTCAGCTCTCTTTGGTTCCCCTCCAGACACATCCCACACAGAGCCACATCTGGCCTTGCCTTTGAGGAGCGTGGGCAAGGGGAGAGGGTGTGAAAGAGCCCTGTCCTGCATTTTGCCCTGTGGTGTAAGATAGACACAGGCAGCTCGCTTCTTATTCAGGCAATGTAGGGGTCAATCACCTTGCAGCACAGTCTCCAACCCAGAGCTGCACTGATCCATCTTCTCTTTTAACCAAACAGGTGACTTGATCCACCTTATTCAGACCCGTAACTCACTGCTTTTGCTCTACAACTTCCAAGATGGCCAGAGCTGTAGTCTTAGTGCTGGTCACATGTCCAGCCCAGCTACCATTACACTGAAAACAGCAACCTACACCCAACGCCAAGGACACGTTCCTCATCAGTTGACAGCATCCATTCCTGGCTGGGCAGGATAGGGTGTGCTGTGCTCCCACACCTGCACACTGTGGAGCCCTGAGAAGCAGAATTTCCTGCTGTTCTGTGATGGCTCTCTTTTTATTTCTTTTTTCTTAAGTGCTAGAAAGGAGCTTGACAACAGGCTCAGCTGGCAGGCTCTGGTACAATAATTTATACCACTTGAGTGTAGAAGTTAAAAATTGGAAGCATTGAGGAAAGAACAGAATTTATTTTAAACTGTAGCTGGGCTCTCAATTTAGCTGTTCTGTAATCCCAGTTCAGTTTCAGGAATGCCTACCTGCAAACTATCTAAGGACAGCTTTCAGTAACCACATATTGTGTGGAAAGGAGTTTGCCTGGAAAACCTAGGTAAAAGTCCTCAGACACTCAGGAAGAAGTGACAACCCATAGGAAGCAATACAATTCATTACTATCAGCCCAGTTTTTAATTCCCTGAGGGGCTCAAAGGAAGGTTTCTGTTATGCTGCTATGAATCATCTCAGTGGAGACTCTTCATGAAGTGTCTTAGAGATTTATGGTCACAAATGAGCAAACTTGTTTCTTGCTACCCGCATTTCAAAAACCAGGTGCTAAGTTTTTATGTACATACGCTATAAACTCTGTCATATGGAAAACACCCATAAGTCTTTTGTGGCAGGCATTAGTGAAAACAAGCTTGGTTTACTTTTATCAAGTAGTGACATAATGCAAAAGTAACTTTTCTATTTACAGGCCTGGCCTTTTGTTCTCACAAACTGTTTGGAAGGAATATGAAGAGAGGCCAGATTGCAGGAGAGACAGCAACATTTCCTCCACTGTCTCTACTGTGAAGAGGCAAAGTATCAGCTACTTACCAAAGAATCACTACTAACTAAAGAATCACTAGTTCACTTTCAGGTCTTAAGCATTTATTCTTCATTAGTATTTACTTGCACATTCAGGAACATGGAAGTGGCCATAGACAACAACCCTCTAATTCACAGTCTTTGGCATTCAGTGTTCACATTAGCAGGAAAAAAAAATATTAAAAAAAAATAAAATCAACACTGACTGCTCCCAGTGCCAGACATCTGCTGGCTTTGCTCCCTCTGTGTCTGACTTCAGCTTTTGATATACCATCATTCAGTTCTGCTGTGTCCTCTCCTCCCACTCTGCCCTCCCACCTCATTGCAAGAGCTGACATGATATATGGACTTACAGCTTGGCTTGCAGAATTTAAGGGGTCAATCAAGACCATCTGAGACCTGTGTCCAATACCCATCCTCTACTAAAGAGCTATCACGCTACCACATCTGTCTGATACATACAGATTAATAATTTAAACAACATAATTTTCCACTTGTTAGGTAGTTAGGTTATGTATTTATTTCTCTCACCAGCATAACATTGCTGGGCTTTTTGTCCAGCTAACTCTTTACTGCACTGTGGTTCCAACCATATGTAAGTGCCTTTCTAAAAATTCATTCCTACTTTGGAATCTCAGCAACGTTCTATCAACATGTAGAACTACTGGTGAATTAACTGCATCCTAGCTAGGCCACAACCAAAGGGTTTTTGTTAACACCTAAACATGTTTTGCCATTAGCTGACTAATGGCCAGTGCTTTACATATGTTTTGTGCTACTCCCTTCCAGGCTCCTAAAGCCTGGTGCAACTCTATACCTGATGCATAACTCATACTTTGGGAGAGATGATTCTCAAAGACACACAGCCAAACCTAGATTCAGAAATCCTAACACCTTCTTGAGCTTTACTTCCATCCACAAACAAAAGAAATATTTGCTGTCTGGCAGATGCCCTTATTTCAGAGAACTTGTATCAGTATATATGTTGGTGCAATTCCACATCCTTTACAAGGAATAGGATCACATGTGTAGCAAGCTTCCCTGCTGGAGATGTTCCAATACCTGGAGCAATATGCCACAAGTACTATAAATGTCAGCAGTGATACTAGCTGTATCACATACACAGGGTAAAAAGAGTAGAAAGGGTAAAATTCAATAATTTTAGGCCTCTATACCCCGATCATTGCACTTCTGCTAAAACAGGCTATTAAATTAAAATATGTAGGGGAATTAAAAGGAATAATTGGCACCATCATAGAGTCATAGAATCATAGAATGGTTAGGGTTGGAAGGGACCTTTAAGGGTCATCTAGTCCAACCCCCCTGCAAGGAGCAGGGACATCTCCAACCAGATCAGATTGCTCAGAGCCTCATCCAACCTGGCCTTGAATGTTTCCAGGGATGGGGCTTCCACCACCTCTCTGGGCAACCTGTGCCAGTGTTCTACAACCCTCATTGTAAAAAATTTTTTCCTAATATCTAATCTAAATCTACCTCCCTCTATTTTAAAACCATTACTCCTTATCATGAACACACATAAGCTCAAAAGAGTAATCTAATACGGATACGATCAGATTATCATAAGATATATTTAATTCTGGGCTTGATGAGAGGCATATTTCTACAAGTTTTCACCTAAGGAACAAAGAAAGCTCCTTTTGAATTCTTAAGGACTTGCAAGACTTTGGAATGCAAGCTCCTTTGATGTATCTCAAGATTTCTCATTTTTTTGTACAGTAAATCAGGTCTCTCTTACTTCCTAGCTGATGCTGAGTATTTTCTTCCCTTACTAAAGATAGTGGAAATTCAGGATAGATATTCTTCAAGTCCAAGGGGCTTTCAGCACCTCTCAAGGGCAGTACCTCTGTCAACACACACACAGTCTTAGGTTATACTTTAGAAAACACATATTCTGGGAGATGTTTGATCAGAAGCCTTCTATATGTGCCTAAAGTCAGAACCAGATGTAACAGGACTCTTTTAATTACCTATTAATTTTGGTCCTTTATGTCCTTTAACATCTTAATACTTAAGCATCTCCCTAGTCTTGCCACAGTCTGACACAAATCAGAGAGAAATGCATTTTTTTCTTCTCCATACACTCTGTTCCAGGGTTGATCTTAAAGTTGTGAGTATGTTCATCTCTACTTGAATTCAACAAGAGAGGAGGATCAGCATGAATTAAAGCATGCTGTCTACTGTTGAACTTATTTCAGGATCTGGCACTTCCATATTACAGATGAAATTTTGAACAACAACCTCCTTCTGTCAGCGCTCTTTGAAATGTCTGCAGATGTAGGCTATTTTCCAGAAAAGACACTGACATTTACAAGTGAGTCCGTGTATGTGCATTTGCAGTGATGCCAATAAAACACCAATCCCTGCAGTTCTGAAAATGTTTCATGTATTACTGAGACTGCAATAATGACTGCACAGAGAGAGTTTGTACTAGATTTTGCATTCTTTCTAAACATAGGCAACATTTTCCCTTTTCATGTACTTAATCCCTTACATACTTATAATGCAATGTGCTTCCCCCTCCTTCTAACATTGGTGATGGTAAATCAGTTTCCTAGGCCACGTGAAACAGAGGGGGAATCACTGTGTTTCTGAATTCTTTCAACATTATTTAATGTTTTCAGATAACCAGAATTAAAAGAAATACAGTTGGATGATTTGTGACAACTGAATAATACGCTGACACACAAAAGGGAGATATGAATATCTTCAGTCATCATCATTACTAGCATTGGGCAACTGGATAGATTTCAGAACAACTTGAATTCTCAGAGTTTTTTTGTTAACAGTTGTAAACTACATACAGATGATGAGGGGAGTTAGATCTCAAATCAGCTAGCTGACTCTAGATTTATCAAAACTAGATTTCGGCAGCTATGTTCTGTTCTTAACAAATATCTCAGCTGTTATATTTTGCTTTTGCCATGACAAAATTAAAAAGCCAATCACAGGACTTTTATCCTATAAGAAAGATAAATATTATGCTCTTTCCAAATTTCTCCCTCAAATAAAACATGAATTATTGCCTTTTAAAAATATTTTTCCGTATTTCTAAGACAATGTCAGACATTAAATATGCATGCTACATGTACCTCACTAATATCAGTGTAGGTGCTTACAGCTAAAAATAATCCAAACACCATCAATCTAAATATAGATGCAAGTGATTAATAAATCCTCTTATTGCTCAAATACACAGAAAATAAACCACTATTCAGCAAGACTGCAATTGCAACAGCCTTTCTGAAAATCGTGTCTCCTAATTTTAACTTGGGCTAGATGTTATTCCTGTACTGTATTATTTACTACGCAAATTCCAGAGTCTGTTTCACCTTCTCATCCAGCCTGAATGCTTCCTCACCCCAGATTTGTATTTTCAGAAGTAGAATGCTTCTATAGAGAGAATCTGAAGTGACACATCTGCCAATGTAGCTATTTCCGTATAAATATCCTAAGGACTCTTCAGTTACAGGGGGTTTTGTTATCAGCATAATGTTTGTTCTGCTAGGAATTACAAGACAGTTTCTCCTAGATAAGAGAAAACTCTTATTTGCTTGCACATGCAAACTTCGCTGTTCTAGGCCACTGTCAGGTTCTAGGAACTGACACCCAAAAGCAGCAGATAGAGTTATCATTACAGTCTGTTCCCATGGTTATATAGAGCTATCACTATATTTTGTCCAAGCAACAAATTAAAGAACATATTTACCAGAAAGGGGGCAAAATAACAACAACTACATCCTACCATTTCAGGTACCTGTAACTGCAACTTCCAATTCATTTGTAACAAGATTCACCCAAACATACAGAGATGGAGAATGCCCTTGTGGTTCCAGGAGGAAAGAAGGGAGGGCAGGCTGCCTGCAGTTCCAGCTGGACCTGGCATACTGGGGGCTTCTGTCTGCCTTTACAGCAAAGGAGCTGCAGGTGTGTGCTGGCTCCCAGTCAGGAGGTATGAGCAGGAGAGGAGCTCATTGTGAGATGTTGTGCTCAGCAGTCCTGGCTGAGGTCTTCTCAAATACTCCATATTCCTTTAAAAAAAAAAAAAAGTTTTATTATGGGAAAGTTGGGATTTTCATATATATTTTTCCCTGTGTCACAAGATATTGCTGTATGTATGCAGGTTGGAAGTCATCAGGCAAGCCTTGGCAAAGGTGTTGTGTAAGGGCTCCACACACTTCATATTTCACGCTAACTCTCCCATGCAACTGTCAGCCCTATGGTTAGTTAGTTCAGCACTGAGGAAAAACAATTGCAACAGCAGCAGTACTGCCAGGCTTGCTATTTCTGTGGATTTCCCTCTCCCAGGCACTCTGTCAGGGAATGGGAACAGTTCTTTGCTTTCTGCTCTTATAGTCTCATACCACAAGAGGTGATGGCTGCGCTGTGCTTGACTACACCTTACAATAAACATTTAAAGTGCCTGAGACCAGAGATGCTGAGTGTGCTGCTACACCCGCCTTCTGCATAGTTTTGAAGAAGGAGTTCTTATAGCCTTCATTTCTGCCTACAGGACACAAGAATTTCTAGCACATTGGCTAAGAGATGGGATGAAAAGGCAAGGGGCTTCATGATGATAGTATTGAGCTTTTTGGCTGACGGTTTCAAGTTTGTGTGTTTAAATTTATGTAAATAAGGGAAGTTACTTGTTTCTGTATACATATAGAGATGAAGTTTGCTGAATTAGCAAAAATGTTAATGTTGGGCCAAGATTAGGGGCACAAAGCTGTACATTTCGGTAGATTAAAATAAAAATCTGCTTGCACCACAGCTTCAAAATGTTCACAGTAGCAAAATAGTTTCCATCCAAAACTTAATGAAATTAGAAGGCGAGTGTCCATGTGGACACCAGGGAAATAACAGCTACTTAGCAACCGCATTCTTGGCTATTACTCTTCTAAATCATCGCTTCGTTTCCATTTGTTTTTCTGTAGCCACCTTAATCACTAACCAACTAATTAACTGAGATGACCATATCAAACTAATCTGTAGATCATTACAAATAAATCATACTTGATATGAGATTTATTCCTTCTGATTAAGGGATTGAAAACTGGACTTGAAAATTTGGCGTATAATTGACCTCAGCAAGGAACAAGTAAGGTTCTGCACTGATGGGAACAATCCTGGTCTCCTGGGAAAGGAATGCATGAGATAGAAGGGGCCTTTTTTCTTGTGACTGTATTTTCCTAAGACAGAGTAGAAAAATACTAAACAAGAGAGGTTGGGGCATAAATACAGATTCCACATGGCAAAAATAGGAAACAAAGTTGATAAGAAGAAACATAATAAATTAATGGAAGTGATGAAAAGTGAATATAGACCAGAAAGAAAAAGAACAGAAAGAAAGAACAGATGAAACCAATAACTTGAAAAGGATCTAAATGTTACGGAAAACAAACCCGTGAAATATCAAGAGGAAAAATAAGTAAAAAACATGATGCCCCTGAGAACTGCAGGCTAGGGGAAGGAAAGCTATAAACAGGGCGCTAGCCAGGACTAAGTAACAAAGATCAGAAAATGAAGCATGTATTTGAATTGGCTCCAACAAGAGAAAATGACTACAAATATGGCAAAAATATTTAATGCCCTGTAAAATATCGGCTTTATGCATATAACAGGCTGGCTGGTATTAAAATGTTTTTCTAGCTCCAGGCTTCACTTGACATTAAGAATTCTTGGAAAGGTAGTCTAGAACTCGGCTTTTTCTATTCCGCACCTTTTCTGGACATGTTAGGAAGTACACACTGCTTTTTGTGAGCAATCTCATGTGGGTGCCTCACTTTGACCAGCCCATTAAGCATGTTTCTTCCATACCAACCTAGACCATAGCAAAGGTATGTAAACCTAGATGAGCAATCTGACCAAACACAGTACATAGCAGCCCTGTACAATTGCTCCAGTAAATTACAGCATTTATGAACACATGATGATGAGTTTTCCATATGTACCATGATTAAAATAAGAAACATGACCTAAGGAATACTCTCCTAGTGGGAACTCTTAGCTATTTCTATGCAATTAGAAGTATCTTAAGACCATTTTGTGACTCCATTTCCTATTAAATGTGCAATACTTAGCACATATATTTTATCCTTAAAAAACCCTAAGTGTTACAGTGACCCCCTTGAAAGTACGCTTCAAATTTAACAGCTAAGAAACTGGGTGAAGAAACCAGTATGCAATTGAAGTTAGTGAGAGGACTCAGTGTCAAGGTCAAGGGCAAATATCAAAGTTCACTTCAGCCTTGACCAACATATACTGACTTGGGTTTTTCATATGTGTTCCACTTCTTTCTGTTGGAAAACAGTACTCTTGAAAAATGTCCTTAGACTACTGTAATAGAAGTCAGGAGTTTGGGTGGTTGTTTTTTGATTGGTTGGGTTGGGTTTTTTTGGTTGTTACAAAGTTTTGAATACAGTGCCTGCACTCTGACAGCCATTTGCTTGCTACATAGGTACAGTCAGATTCCAGGGTATGGCACGATGTCTGGTTACATGAGCTCCTCAGTGAACAGAACATAAAGCACATAGGAAAAGGGAGCTTTCCAAATCCTCACTGAAGCATATGATGTTTTGTGTTTTCCTGATGGGTAAGCCATTATCCAGCTTTGCCCTGAATTACAGAACAGTAAGCTTTCTCAAGAAGGGCCTGAAACATGAGGGCACTAACCTGCAGATGTGCTCTCGCTCACTGTACTCACGGTGAATCATTCTGAGAAACAGCTTGGCTTCAGGGTTTTTTTTTTATAAACACTGTATGAACCATGGAAAAAACCCTCTGTGATTCACAGAACTGACATGCATGTAGTTATTCATCATTTTGTAAAGAGAGGCTTTCACCTGTAACACTGGAAGTTGTCCTAAATTTACAAGAAGAGAATTTGCTAATAAAATGCCACCTAAAATGACCAAACTACAAAAATTCTTATTGTGTTTTGTCATCACACATACAAGGGGCTGCAAACAAGGATCCTTTCTCACCTTTGTTACTACACCAAAAACTGTGGGACAGAGTTTGCAGAAGCTATTAGAAACTTACAGTTTTTATGATGTTGTGAGCATCAAATTTCCAAGGGGCACAGCACTTAAGCTAGATACTGAGGTCAGATGTTGTCAATATTCTTGAAATACAACTTGAAATAGTGCATACTCCCATAAAATTAGCTCCCTGGTTTCTAACTCCTTCCTCCTTAGTATTATCATACTACTCATCATAAGGATACGGCACCCAAAAATCATGAGTATCTGGATACTCTGACCCATAGTGTATTATTTTTTGCTACCTATAAACGCTCCATATATTTTTTGGTGGTTGTTTTGTGGACATCTCATCCAAATAATTCTGTCTCAGTGTAGAAATGCAAGAAGAAAAAACAGCAGCTCCCTGGCAGCCTTACTGGCGTATACTGCTGACCAACAAAATGTAAAGCAAGTCTCTGATCATTTGCCAGGGTCACATCTGGGTGCAGAGAAAGCCTGAAGATCACAGAAAGAGATTTGTCCTTGTTCCTACTACCTAAATGGATTATGACATGTGTTTTACATTGGATAGGCAAATTGATTCATATACAATAAAAGCTTAAATGTAGTCTATTTCTTAAGCCTTCCTTTCCTACGGTTTGTTCAGATTCAGAGAGGTATGTCTTATTTTCCTTTTCAAGCCTTCCTGCTTGCTGCCTGGGCTTATCAAAATATTTTCCTAGGGGGCTGAGCAGAGGAGAGTTTCACTATTTTTAGCTGTTTCTGCCTCTCTCTAAGCATCATGGGATATCATTATGAGCAAAGAAGCCCACGAGTTCTGCGACCTTACAGGTTAGGAAGCAACAATGTTAGAAGCAACAACAAGAAAAGATTGTTTAAATATTAAAAATAGATGAAACCCAATTAGGAAAAGCTCATACCTATGAAACACCTTTTTGCTACTTGCTCAGCATTATTTTAGAAGTATGCAAGGAGATACAGAGTCTTCCTGAAGGTAAATATTGCCCTTGAACTTGGAAGCACGGCTTCTGTTTGTCTGTAGGTTACTACCCCCAAATCTATTGAATTTGCTCAGCATAGTACCACATGGCTTAACGTGGACTCAGTAGCCTCAGAACAGTTCCCTGCCACAAAACATTCCCATGGCAAAATCCATTAACGCATGTGGAATGCTGACAGTTCCTCTGGCAAGCTCAGTGGTGGAGCCAGAAAGTCACTTAACATTGCCTGCCTTCCATTTCTCTCTTTGCAAGTCAGGCTTTGGGCACATGGAGTGCTTTCTAATGCAGTTTTGCCTGCACAAACTGCTGCTAGAATAGGAGCTGTGCAAGAAATAAGAAGATCTCCTGTAGTTATTTCTTTGTGACTAACACTTATCACGTCAAGAAGGGGCAGCCTGCATCAGTGGAGCAACGAGGGCTCCATAGGCGCCCAGGCATCCTTGCACAGACTCACAACAGGGCTTACAAAACTGTTCTTTGTGCTCATATTTAAGTTTTTTTTTTCCTTCTGGAACTTAATTCATGCTCATTAAGTTGCTCAATAAAATTTAATGGGATTGGAGTTTCACGCTGTGCTGAAGAGTTTACAATGTACAAAACACTGGCACTGAGAGAAAAAAATGACAAACTCATTAAAATATTTAGACATTGTACTGATGTAGCCGCTTTCATTCAAGAATTTCAAAAATAAATACATTCTGATCATTAATCACCACTCCCAGATGACATGTATAAAAAGTTTTACTGAACCAAATACAGATGACACATAGAAAAGATGCTAATTGACTTGGCTGAGCTCATTTGTGATCTAATACAAATATTCTGCTAAAATACATGGCTATTGCTGCTGCCTTAAACTGGATCCAAAGGATCGACTACAGCTCTGGAAAAGAACTGAGGAATCCATACCCATACCCAGCCTGCTCAGGCCACCATACCTGGCCTGATCCCAGAATGAACAAGGGGGATCGGTATTGTAGGTCTAGGCTGAAAAATGGCTTAAAAGTTGTCACTGTGTGATTTTATGTTTTTGACAAATCTCCCATTTCTAAGCAGATTTGCCATTTGCACATGCACATTTTTGTGTGGTTTCTTTCTTTTTTTGTATATAATTCTGGTAATAATTCCCCAAGCCAAGTACCTTGCACCTGGTTGCAACCCAATGAAGGAAAAAATAGTTGGCACATGTCTGTGAGGGTACTATTCAGCCTGGAGCCCCACTAAGGGTGCAGATGGAAACAAAGAGATGATATCTGGCTCTTAAGCGTGAGCTGTCTGCATCTCTAGAAGTCAGGGACAGCAATCTTTCTGCAGAAAGTCTGATATAACACCACTGACATGAAGTAAGATCTGCACGCCATTTTTCCCACCATCCTCTAGAAAGCTCTACTGGAGCAGGACAGTGAGTCAGTGGTGATAGGACGCCGTTTGTTCCAGGCAGGAAGAAGGTGGAAGGATGCAGGATTTTTGGTAGAACAGATAGCATAGATGACATCCTGCTTTCTAGATGACATGGTTTTACCATTTTACCATGGATTTACCATTCTGTATGACTTATCTACCTGGACTTGTGCAAAGCTTTTGACACTGTCCCGCATGACATCCTTCTCTCTAAACTAGAGAGACATGGGTTTGATGGACGGACCACTTGGTGGATAAGGAGTTGGCTGGATGGCCGCACTCAGAGAGTGGTGGTCAACGGCTCAATGTCCACGTGGAGACCGGTCACGAGTGGCGTCCTTCAGGGGTCTGTGCTGGGCCCGGCCCTGTTCAACATCTTTGTCGGCAACATGGACAGTGGGATAGAGTGCACCCTCAGTAAGTTTGCTGATGACACCAAGTTGTGTGGTGCCGTCGACACACTGGAAGGAAGGGATGCCATCCAGAGGGACCTTGACAGGCTGGAGAGGTGGGCCCGTGCCAACCTCATGAAGTTCAACCAGGCCAAGTGCAAGGTCCTGCACCTGGGTCATGGCAATCCCAGGCACAAATACAGGCTGGGCGGGGAATGGATGGAGAGCAGCCCTGAGGAGAAGGACTTGGGTGTGCTGGTGGATGAGAAGCTCAACATGAGCAGGCAATGCGCCCTTGCGGCCCAGAAGGCCAACCGCATCCTGGGCTGCATCAAGAGGAGCGTGGCCAGCAGGTCGAGGGAGGTGATTCTCCCCCTCTACTCTGCCCTGGTGAGACCCCACCTGGAGTACTGTGTCCAGTTCTGGAGCCCCCAACACAAGAAGGACATGGACCAGTTGGAGAAGGTCCAGAGCAGGGCCACAAAGATGATCAGAGGGCTGGAGCACCTCTCTTATGAGGACAGGCTGAGAGAGTTGGGGCTGTTCACCCTGCAGAAGAGGAGGCTCCGGGGAGACCTGATAGCGGTCTTCCAGTACCTCAAGGGGGCCTACAAGAAAGATGGGGAAAGGCTGTTTAGTAGGGCCTGTTGCAATAGGACGAGGGGTAATGGTTTTAAAATAGAGGGAGGTAGATTTAGATTGGAAATTAGGAAAAAATTTTTTACAATGCGAGTTATAGAACACCGGGACAGGTTGCCCAGAAAGGTGGTGGAGGCCCCATCCCCGGAAATGTTCAAGGCCAGGCTGGATGAGGCTCTGAACAACCTGATCTAGTTGGGGATGTCCCTGCTCCTTGCAGGGGGGTTGTACTAGATGACCTTTGAAGGTCCCTTCCAACCCTAACCATTCTATGATTCTATGATTCTATGACATCCTACTTTCTGGGTAGTATGTTGCTGAGGTTCCTATTGTTGTCATGTGTTGCTTCCTATTGCTGACAGGGATGCAACAAGGTAGTAACCGACAGGTTATATCCAGGAATATGGCTGCACTGCTTCAGATGCATGTGGACCTCCCTGCATGGACCAACAACAAACCTTTCAAACCAAGAAATGACTTTTGGGAGACCATCCTTTATGCTCACGTTTCCAGAATTTACCATTCTGTATGACAAAGCATTTTTGTTAAGCCGCTCGGTGGCCCTCAAGCATGGGGCACCTATACATCCAAACAGCTTACTTTATTGTCGGACTTGTTCATGGTAAAGCTCTTATGGTCCAAGAAGACAGAGTCCAAGGAACACTGTAACAGCAGCTAAATGCTCTCTGGGGAAGCACACACTGCCAGGCGAGCCCACAGGTACTATGTCACACACTGCTGCAGATTCTTTCTGTGTCAAAGCTCCGCAGGACAAGCATACATTCTTCACACAGATGCTGTGTATGTTGATTTCCATCCTACATAAATTCTCGATACAAATTCAAGAAACCATATACACGCATTACCCAAATTCTTACAGACCGTAAGAATTCCACTTCTTGGAAGAAAACCAACACAATCTGAAATGGGGATTTATTTTTTTTTTAAGCTTCTCTCCCCTTTCTCAGTGACTTCTGCTGGAATGAGGAAAACAGCTAGTCTTAGGAGCTCGAGATTTTATGCTAATCTGTCACACAAGGTGTAAAGCCTGTAAATGTTGTCCCACAGGACTCATTCAGAAGCTGTTAATTCCAGTAATGTCACTGTCTAAGATTTGGTCAAAACTTACAGATTGCCCACAGTGAAAGCCCATGGGAAACTCATACCAGAAAATGACTGCTGGTACAGCAGTGCTCCTTTCAAAATAGAAGTGGAAGCCAATAGGTTGACAGGATCTGTTCTTGACTTAAGATAAGTTTATTATTTTAAACTGCTTTTGAGAATTTCCCTGAGTTTTAGTTGGTAAAAATAGCAAGCTCTGCAAAGACACAACATAGGAATTACAATAAATAATATCTTTTAAAATCATTGGTCTTATTATTCCTTCACAAGTCTAAAACCCAAAGCGAAATGTGCTTAGGACCATGGGGTATCATTCACACTAATATCCAAAGCATTAACAAAATAACT
Organism: Chlamydotis macqueenii; assembly: GCF_036417535.1. Classification (NCBI taxonomy): domain Eukaryota; kingdom Metazoa; phylum Chordata; class Aves; order Otidiformes; family Otididae; genus Chlamydotis; species Chlamydotis macqueenii. Next base: position 93,609,223 of record NC_141556.1, on the reverse strand, counting down.
ATGTTTGTGTGTTCATAAGTAATTTAGCCTTAGTCTGAGAAAGCAAATCTAAACTGCAAGAGGTTCAGGAAAAGGTGGTTAAGAAGTCACTGCCAAAGACTCACACGTAACAAATGCCTCTCTGTGTTAAAAGTGTATTAAGTAATAGCAAGACTTCTCTGTTTTGGAAACTGTAATTTCCATCTAGCTATCAGTTCCTAAGAGATTATTACAGATGATCTTTGGCCCACTCAATGGGACTCATGGTATGTGCTTGTGCCATTAGAAACAAGCCCCTGTAATAAATGCTGTACTTTGAACTGAACTTCACAGGCAAAATGGGGTCTCTTCAAAGTGCAAGGACAGCACTGCTGTAGTTTTCACAGTCCCTCACACTGAATCTCAAGTAAAATGTTGTTGCATCCAGAAGAATCCTATAAGAGAGATTCACAAATCTAATTTGTACTGTGCATTAACAATTGTTGTGTATGGTAAAAGTGTTAGGTGATGAGGATCCTGCAATCAGATACTTGACTGTTAGCTTTTTTCCCAATCAGATAATGTCCTCCTAGCACCTACATCAGAACACACAACTCCTTTTCAAGCCTTGTAAAGGCTTTTTTTTTGCAGCAGCAGCAGCAGCAGGATTAGGAGTCAAGGACAGAAAAGGAAGTTACAATTTGAAAAAAAAAATATATGCTTAGGAGAAAACATAGCTGATGTGCCTTCTTCTTGTTGTGAATTCAGTTGTAGAACATCGTCCGCATGTGATTGCCATGCCATTTCTGCATGCCAAGAAAGAACTGCAATATGGACACAAGTGGGCAAATGAAGGACTAAGCTGTGAAGGTTACACATGCAAGAGCAAGGGATGTTCTTGTCTTTTGGTGGGAGGAACAAGTGGAGCTCCCACTTCTGCTTCACTGACTGCAGTTAACGAGTGTTATTCTCTGTAGGTTGTTTTGGTGTCTAGACAAGACACCAATGCAGAGCTCAAAGGAGATTTTTTTTTAATATGTTTCTTCATCTTCTTAGATCTTGCATAACTTTGTGGCTGATGTAATGGAAAAACCACAGGACAGGCAAATGCTGACAGCTCCATCATGCCATGAGGCACAAAGAGTTTAGGTATGCAGGTAAAGTCAAGCATTGTGGCTCATGACCAGTCAGAAGCCAAGAACACGAGAATCAGAGATAAGTGGGGTTTAGCATAAGGCAAAGCCCTTATGCTTTGTCCTTCCTAGTGAGGACAAAGACAGTTATCATACTGCAGTGCTGGGATCATCATGTGAGGTAGGAAGTCCTGGCTCACGATCATGCTAGTTGAGCAGAACCTGTAGCAGAGAGGTAAGAAAGAATAAAGAGGACCAAGGAGAAACCGGCCAGACTCAGGATTCGTTGTTTCACCTTACTGAGTGTCTTCTGTATTTGCAACTACAAAACAGTGCCAACTAGGCACAAAGGTCAGAAGTCGGAGGGATGTGTCTGACTGCAGCCATTGATTCCCTGTGGCCCTTCACTCTACAGAGGGGGAATAAAGTTCCCCTAGATAAACTATGAATTAGGCCTATAGCAGCCCTGAATTGCTTCTGGAGTACTGGGTTTTGAAATCTTCTTAGGAGGGGAAGGGAGGTCCACAATCGCTACTGGCAGGACTATAGGACAAAACGGACTGAGCAACCCAGTGGCCACCATGATGGTGGACAAACCTAGCTTTTGCTCCTACATCATACATCCGAAGCAAAAGGCAAACCTCTGAATGTATTAGCTGAAAGAAGGATGAGTTTTAGGTCTGTATTATAAACAGTTAAAATAGGCACAAAACATGTCGAGGAAAGTTATGATTACACATGATTGTATGCATCACAGAAAAAACTTCAGGTAAGTGTGCTTCTTATTCAGAGGTGGAGCACAGGTAGCAAGCAACGGAAGGCAGACAATATGTGTATCCAGACTTCAAATATGAATTGCCCAATCAATACCTGGTGAGCTTTCTTACTTCTTCCTACCTCTCCTCTAAAACCAGCAATACATTCTCAACCTCAATGTCAATGTTACTTACATGAAGAAACTTGAATCAAGTTTAAAAAAAAAAAAAAGTATTTTTAATGCCAACATTCGTAAAAAAATAGGTACTTTTCAGTAAAAAGAAAAATAGGTGCTTTTAATTTTGTAAAGACTTTTTTTATCAGTTGTTGCCTGGGAGGACTATACTACGATGGAGTTAACTTTATCACAGCTTGAATGAAGCAAATAGAGGTCTAGTAGTTTCATGGCAGTTATCAGCTTTGCCAGTGTACTGCAAATGTGATGCATTGAAGCATTGCCACAGCAATAGCCTTTTGTATCAATGATTCATGTTAAAACGACCTGGAAACAAACTTGTCTTTTGCCACTGTATCTGATGCCATTAAAGCCATGCAGAGAAAAAGCAAGGGTGAGTTTATTCCCAGGTTAAGTGAGCTGAATGATTAGCTCCTTTGACTGCTGAAATCCCCAGACTCTTAGATTGAAAGGGAATAAATTATTTGGAAGGGATCCTGGCTTGGAATCTGGTTTTCCTCCGGAACTGAAGGATACTGAAGTGGTAAAAAGGATACTGAAGGATATTGAAAGTGGTAAAATTCTTTATATTATATGAAAAGTCAACACAAACATTTAAAAAATATAAATACTTTTCACTCTGAGCTTCAGAAAGAAATTGATAGTAAAAGCTTTCACAATTTCTCAGGATACCAGTGGTTGATCAGACACTGCTTGATAAGCCTGTGATTTAAAGGAAATCACAAATTTATCTATAATTAATAACTGGGAGAGGCCATTTATACTCAGGCAAAAGCAGAGAACGTTCAGTGCCCTTCTGTTAAGCAAGAAAACAAAAGAAACCATCAGGATTTGGAGATGGATTTGTGTACTATAAAAACCAAGGAGAAAAACAGAAAAAAGAAGACAAACAGAATGGCAAAGCACCAGCTTTTTAGATTGCAGCTTGCCAGAAAAACAGGCATGGAGCTACAGGCCAAGTAACTGCTTTTGTTCAAATATGGTCAGATGAACATGATTTCTGTAAATCCTTTATATATAAACAGGACTACATCAAATGTGTGTTCTACCATCATCAGGTTGTTTTTTTCCAAATGGAAATAACATGTAGGAAATTTTTATTGCCTAATTGCTGGCATTTAAAAAGAGACATAAACTTTCCTTACAAAAGGACATCACTTCATTAATTCTCATTTTCCCTACAAGAAACTAATTGTATGGTTAATAGCTAATATGGTTAGCTATTTGGTTAAATGCCTACATTTAAAAAGAGGTATGAATTCAGCCAGCTAAAAGGATAATATATTACAGTCTGTACTGAACATAGAAAAAATGACAAACCTCCTCAAAAATCTTCAGATTATAACCCGACCAAGGCTGTTGAGCTCCTTCCCCAAAACAGTTTGCAAAGACCAGTATCCACAGAGCTAGTAAAAGCTGTTAGCAAATACACAGAATGTCACCTAATTATCAATGCACCAGGAGGAAATAAAGTGAGAACATAAAAACAAACCAAAATCAGCTCAGCCAGTAGATTTAACTGGAATACAAGTGAAAGGCATCACACGACACAACTGACAAATCATAGTAAGGGTAAAGTGTCATGTGTGCCACACAAAGCAAGCATTTGGAACTGACTATGGGGAACAAAGAAAAAAAACATATTCAGTAACCGGTCAGTTGGAGCTTTGACTTGGAAATTAATGAGACACAATAAAGGACCCTCAGTGTCATTTTTGCTGTCACTCTTTTGGAGCAAGAACTGGGAATTGCTGACCAAGAGAAATCCCGCCCCTTCAGACAACCATTGGGTTGCTCAGAATATAGTGTAATTATTTCTAGGATAGTTTTCTTAGATGTTTCCAAAGTTCTGTATAGACTATTAAACAGGAAATGCTTTAACTACTACAGCAGTAGCTCTACTATAAAAAGGGCCAACCACTCATCAGTAACGCAGTGCCAAAGGGTAAGGATAAAGGAAAGGTGGTTGTGGCCAATTTTTGTGAAACAGAGTTAATGATAATGTGGAAGTGAAATGACAGAATGGCTTTCCCTGCTACTTCTTTTCTTTTTTCTCAGTCCCTTGAAACATTGAGCCTTCTTAGTTTCCTATAATGTGCATGGAGATGGTTTGGGTTTTTTTTTTGTTTATCTTGTTTGCCTGTTCCTCAGGGAGAACAGGTAAGCCTTCTCATCCAATGTCAATGGATTCCCCTGTACCATAACATTTTAAACAGGTGTAATTTCTTTTGAACGTTGACTCTTCCTCATTTTTTTCAGTTAACAAAAGGCATATCCTGTTATGACTACATTCTATTCTATGCATTTGAACTTTCCCTAAACCTTCCTTTCCAGGGTAATTTTTAAAAGAGTGTGTGGCAGGTTCTTTAATTCATTTTTAGCTGTAGCACAATATTGTATTTGGCTGCCTGATTAAGACTAACATTTACATGACATTTAGGACGCACTGTTTTCAAGACTGTCTGTCATGAGTTGATGGACAGCAAAAAAGCCTGGATGTGAAGTCTTGTATATTCATCTGGAAGAAGGGAGTGGAGACTGCTTGGATTGGAGGCAGGAAGAATCTGGGGCTTAGACAGCCCTTTTCTCCTGGGTGTAAATGTAGGGAGGAGAAACATCTGAATAGAACTCATGTTACTATCCTACACCCAGATCCTTTATCACTTTAGATGAATACATCTTTCTTTAAAACTCTGGAGTATCTTTTAACATTTATAGACTAAAGCAACATATTTAAGAACTGTGGCTGGGAATTTCAAATTGAATTTAAGGTATTCAAATCTCACCAAAATGAGTTTTTGGCATCCATTTCCCTTTGCATATTCCAGTTTTCATCCACTCACTAACAGCACTTGCACACTACAACAAATCAAATAAAATTTATTCTCTATAAACAAATTATTTCCGTCTCAAATTCTTCACATTGTTTTAACAACTTATTTTATTTGATAGATGCTAATGTTAAGAGAAAAAGATAAGAATTTATTTAAACACTAGACTCTATGTGGACTGTTGCTCATTTGCAATTTGATTTTCCCATGAGAACTTGAGAACTGCTTCTGAAATTACCCACAGGAAGCTCTACCCATTCGTCAAAGAATACTGTCTGGTATTAATTTTAGCAAGTTTCAAAGACAAAAAAAAAAAGAGACAGAAGGAAAAGAGAGGAGGGAAAGGACTTGCATTTTATCTTGGTCCTTGTAACAGACATATAGCATTCTGTGCTGAATAAATTTAATTTAAAAGCAAAAACTGCCCAATGATTTTGAACTCTGTGATGAGTTAAATTCTTAGCCCATTTAGCTAGCTAACTAAACCAATATAAAAACAGGCCAGAGAATTGATCTGGAGATAAGCAGAAACACTCCTTACCTCTCTGCCTTTTCTGAGTTACTCAATCAGAGCCCTAGCAGAGCAACAGCAGATTATGCAAGGCAGCTTTACAGAAAGTGTGTGTGTCTTACTTAGTATTTTGAGACTTGAAACTAACTGTACTCCATGCCAGATGGACAAGACAGAAGTAGCAAACAGGGTGGCCCTAACAGCTTGTCTTCTCCACTTCCAAAATATCCTAATTGTGCTTTTTACCCAGGTATATTCTCTTTCAGATGGTGAGTTATGTTTAACCTTTGCTGCTTGCCACACTAGAAGGAATTTTTTAACATATCTTCAGCCTATTTTGTTCTTTTGCAGAGCACAGGGGAGAACATGTAGATATAAAAAAAAAAAAATACACTCCTGCTGAAATCACAACAAATCACGTTATCTTCCACCTCTGCTACTTTACATCCATTCAAATCTTCCATTTCAAAATGCATATTACAGATGACTTGCATGTACAAGCACGTCAACTCAAAGCAACATTCACCCTTCCACACACTCTACTGAAAGTTCGATTAATTCTATGCATGTGTGTATAGTTCCAAATTTAAACAAAACTTTTACAATTAATAATAGTCAAACACTGAAAAATTGGGAAATGTCAAAGGCAAGGTTAAGTTGGTCTAGTTCTTTATGTGCAGGATGACAGCATGCTTAGTTATGTGATGCTATCTTTTTTTCTTGTTACCATTATGGAGTCTTTGCCGTACATCCTCGATACTCCTGCATTCTGCCTCATCTTTCCCAATAAGCCTGCTTCACAGCCTTTTCTCCTTCCTTTTGTTGGGCTTTTCAGGCTTGTCCTTTTCTTTGCATCTAGCTAGTCTATCCTTAGACTGGGCAACTTTGAGAACGGCTGCTCTACTGCCAAAGTGTGACACAATTGGTTTGTGTAGTGGTGCAATGCTATTAGGGCTGCAGGACCCATCTCTGTATCTGACTTGGGAAATTGTGTTCAATGGATCTGAACTCTGGTCTCCATGTGTTTCTGAACCTTTTCCAGATTCAGAGATCTTCCTCACAAGAAATACAAGTTTTACTGATCTTTGGCTATGCTTTATTGCAATGCAGATCTGTGAAATATGCTGGACTACACGAAGGGGAAAGGTTTTCAAAGCATCAGTTTTCTTCTCCACAGTCATGTGGGACTACATGAGCCAAGGATGCAGAAAATGTTAGCAGAGGTGTGTAACAACAATAAAGCTCCAGGCCTCTAAAAAAAAAAAAGTACCCTGAGTTGTCTTTCTATTATTGATCTGTTTAGATCTGTGAAATAATTTTCTTTGACAAATTTCTTTTCCTTTACATTATTTGTCCTAAAGTTGAACTACAGAACAGGGTTTTTCCCCCTATATGCAGCATCATATTTTTTTCCTGGCTAATGCTTTGACCTTTTTTTCAGAAGGAGACTCTAATCAGTGAAGGGTGCAAGACTGAACCATGCGTGTCACTCAGAGCTGCCAGGGAAAAATACCGAGCTCTGCAGACTCAGTGGTATCCTGTTGACTAGAATATGTGACATGTTGCAAGATATAAATTCTCTGTCTGCAAAGGAATAACAGCTCTTCATGTGTTCTATAAAGACTGAAAACTCAGTGTGAGAAAATGTCCCCTATGAAAATAATACACATCGAGGTTTTTTATCTTAGCATAAGTCAGCCTAAGCCAAAGCTTAAAAAAGATATTTTTTTTTAAATCAGAGATGGATGCAGCAATTAGAAAGTTTTATTTACACATGACATTACAATCCCTCTGGCTGGTAAGAGCCATCGGAAAACAAGTCCCTATGAGAGCCCTGTTTTCAGTCTTTCATTTTGCCTGAACAGTGTCTATATCTATGTAATAGCTTTATATTTTAAAAATCTAACAATTATTTTATATACCTCTTTTGTTTAGCTTTGTATTGCCCTCGTTACCCTCTCCACTACTATTCTTCCTACATTGCATCAGCCCTTGCACTAAAATATGAGCTCTCTATGGAAGTGCATGTCTTTCTTCAACTTTACACTGCATTATCTGCATTTGGAATACCCTCATGATATAAACTACATCCATACCCATACAAAAGGAAAAAAGGTTAAAATCATGTTGGTTATAATCCAAAGCATTAAAAAAAACCCCAGGAAATGCCAGAATGAAGACTACCCAAGTGACATCAGCATGCCCCTAAAAGAGGGTAATAATAATTTTCCAAAACGTCTCAAAATTAATTGCTGAGAGCAAAGGAAAGAAACACTTGGGACTCATGGGTTCAAAACAGCATGCAGGAGGAGTGCATTGTTTAGATAGACTGTTTGATCGCTTAGGGCTTGTTTCCATCTCATTTCTTCTTGCTCCTCCTCCTCATGGCTTTCCTCTTATCCTAATGCTTCAAATCTTTACTCCAGAGAATGAAAGACTCTAGAGATTCCTGATGGACTTGTGAAAAAAATAAACAATGGAGAAAAACAATGCAGTTTTCCCAATCTTGTTCTTGGAAACATCTGCACCATTTAATCTGAAACATTAAAAGAAAAAATTGAGGCTAAGACAGACGTGGAAAATATCAGTATAAACAGTTCAAATTTGGCAAAGTTAGTTCAAATGAAAATAGAGCCTTATAAAGGGATCTCTTAGGAAACCCTGAATTTAAGAGGGGGACATTTAACAGCTTTGCATGTAATAAAACACTATATAAAAACCAGTATAATGACTCTACATAACAAGCATCACAGCAATGTGTTATAAATTTTTTTGTGGATGGTACGGCCTTTCTAAGCTCACTTTACACGCAAGAAAGAAATAAAAGATTACCCAGATTTAGAAAAAAACAGATTAGTAATGACAAAATAAAGACAAATCTGATGGAAACCTCAGAAATCCCAAGCAAATCATTACTTTAAAAAGCAAAGGAATTCAAGGAGTGAGTCAGTTTTTAATTGCTGGCAGTAATCTGCACAAGTGAGAGTTTCACTCTAGAATAAAATAGTGCCACAAATGGGTGACGCACCAGCTGTCTTTGTCAGCTTAGAAGCACGTTTTTGTCACTGAAAGCCTACAAGTAGGACTCTCCAGCTCAAATCCATCTTAACAGATAAACGTGCAACCTCAAAATCCATCAGATACACAGACAACTAAAAATCTTTACAGGCAGATAACTTAGAAATGCATTAGGTAATAAGTGGAATGCATTTGCAACAAATTCCAGTATCTGTCAGAGCTTAATGTTTCCTTATCTTTTTGTTTATGCATAAAAGAAGATAAAAATATTTTAAATAGATGAAAGTACAAGCCCTGAACATGTGCCATGGGAAACCTAAACCTGAACACAGCTGAAGGATCATCCAAAAGGGACCAACCCAAAGAATCCCTCCATCACACAGCAGTTGAAGAGGAAAAACAGATGGGACTTACTGACATAAAAGAAGTCTACTGAGTGTTTTGGGAGACACAAAGAATGGTGACACACTTAAGAAAACCCTTGTGTTACAGGAATATTCCAGAAAAAAAAATATATACATATATTTTATTTCTAACACAGCCTCTGTTCTGGTACCCAGCACACAGCCTAAGCAGTGGGACATGTAGTCAAGTAGCTAGTACTGGAGAATTAAACCTCTGGGGAGATGCTCTTCATTCTTAGAACTGTAACACCCTCTGCATATTAGGTGTGGTGAGCAGGTCATCTCAGAAACTTGATTTCTCCCTCTGTAGCTGTGTGCAGGAAGCTATTAAGGAACTTAATTCTTACTGAGGGAGTCAGCAGCAACAAAAACGAAATAGTCTCTGCGTACCATCTGGCTGCCCTGTAATGGCAAAACTTGACTGACCCACTCCTCTCAAAAAAACAGTGAATCCCTAAATCCTACCCCTGAAAATTATTAGAATGGTTAGCTTGTGGGAAAGCCATTTTGTGCGAGGCACTATGATTTCTCTCACTACAGCTAAAACAGATATATAAAAATCAGATCAGTCTCACCTGAAGCCAGTAAGAAGCTATTGGCCCCAGTTTAAGTAGTTCAGAGAAATAATTCTTTTAAGAGTTACACGAGCAGCACTTGGCCAACATCAAATGACAGTCAGCTGCATCTAGTGTGGAGAGAGGTCCCTGAAAAAACACAGCGCTGACCTGATAACTGATACCAGAGTATGAGATACGTCTTGTGATAATATAAGTGAATCTTGTGGTAGAGAATGAAATTCAAACAGACACCATCTCTCCCCTACAATTTGAAGGGCTATCACCTTAAGTCAGAAAATGAAAGAAAAGTTTGCATTTTAGGACAATGAAATTAGTCCCTTCTTACTCTGTATGCCTAATAATACTGTATGTGTCTGCTTCCTGGCTGGCTGAACGAAACTTAGAATCTAAATCAGGGGAAATACATCTGCCAATATAAGTCCCACAACAATCAAGTAAGTACAGACTCTTAACCCTGCTAGCCAGCGTTCCCTGCTAGTCTTCAGTATTGATTAAATTTTGCTGTTTCCGTACAGTATTTGTCCAGAAAATGAATTTAAAACAAGGAGGGTAAATTAATCCTCCTGTGTAAACTGTGCTTGCTTGTTAATTTGTGGTGGCATCCAGGTATTTGTCCAACTCTCACAGGTAAGCCCTGAATCTCCCAGAATGGAGAAATCTATAAGTAGATAGCCCGTAGGACCAGGGAAGAGTCAGCACTCCCATTTATTCAACAAATGCCGATCTCTCTGTCAGAGCACGGAAGTCCTACAGATCCAGTGGAATATACTTCCTTCCAATGGGTTCCTGAATGTCTGTTTCTGTCATAAGTCTCTGGCAGGGCAATCTGGAAAATCCAAATCAAGTTTCCTCTTACTGAATTTATTACAAAAGCAAAAATCAAAGCCATTGTAAAGTCCAATAGAAAGTCTTCTTAATTCTAGTCAAGTGATAGGCTTTCCCCTCACCTTATCAAGTGTATGAAGTTTCTTTTTTATGAGATTCTCTTTCATCTTCACAGAAAAAAAAAAAGTCTTGAAGTTATTACTTATTTAATCACAATACTTGATTTGCAGCAAGGTCATATATAGTGTCTTTCTTACAATTCCTGGAGAACCACACGTCTCTGAAGCAGATACTGAAACAGTATTAGTATCTGTTTTCACTTATCCCGTTCTAAAGTTCCTTTTTACTTAAGCTGTGGCTGGCTTGCTTGGCATAAAACTTCCTACTCAGTGCTCATCAGTGTTTTCAGCCAAATACTGAAGGAGGGGTACAGTTAGCAGGCTTGGCATCTGAGTAAGTATTCTAGGGTAAAAAGCAAAATTTAGGTACTAATTTGGTGTCAATCTTTTATTTTGTCTCCCCTGTAATACCAGCTTTGTTTGAAAAACTATTTATGTGCTTAAAGGTAAGCATGGTTTCAAGGAACCTGCTGTTTGGCACACATAATTTTTTTGCAATATAACTTTGCAAGACACATTTACCCCATATTGCCTCTACTTTTCCCTCAGCAACTTCTCGTTTCAGACCTCACAGAACAAAATACATGTCAAAGTTACCCAGGCAACAAAAACAATGAATCCAACTTCATATGCTTTCTACATGAACCAAAGAACGCGTACGTGCGGTTGGATACTGTGTTTGCATAGATCTCCACTGGAAGTATAATGGATTCATCCCTCCAAAATCCTTACAGAAAAGGGAGGTTCAGACGAAAAAAAACCAGAGTACGTAAGACTACAGTCTAGGTCCTTATACCATTGTGTTAGTTGTAGTACTTTCAATACTATCTCACAAGAGTGTCTTCAGGGAGACTACATAATTTTTTGTGTCAATACTGGGCATGCTACATTGAGTACTGTAATGAATATTACTCTTAGTATCTGCCTGAAAATAATTCGGACTATGAACTCAGGGCCACTGAACTGCTTCTCTGGAGTCTGCAAAAGGTGAAAAGGAAACTTACAGACAGAGTAAACTACACCACAATCTTGAAATGAAAGGGTAAAAAAATCAGCGTTGAAAGCAATTGCTCAAAATGAATAAATGCTCACAGATCACAAAAGCTAGACATCCACCCTTATCGTGGTGTTTTGCAAGAAGGCTCTTCACACAAGGTAAAATTAACAGTTTATATTCCTAGAGAAATACAAGCATTCTAACATTTCATTTTTAAAATAAAACCATGCCTTTCTATCCTAAAATTTATATTCTTGATTTCACTGTTTTAAGTAGTATGAATCGGACTAGATTAAATGTAATTTGCATTTAGTTTTGTGGACAATTAATTAAATCTTACCAAAATGAACTAATTTGTAACATACCGAGCTCCTCTCCTCCTGGATATACTGGTGTAAGTTTTCATTTTTCTTGAAAGAGTTTTGGGAGAATATTAGATTTTGCAAATATTAAACACAATTTCAAAAAATAAAATATTTATGGTTTGCAGGAAACACAAAACAAAGAAACTAAAAAAAAAACCTAAAACAAGACCTGAAGCATTGTCAGCTTCGTTTGCAAGATTTTATTTTTAAAAATAATTAAATTCTATTTCCAACATGTTGTCACTTTAAGTTAAAAGAATATTAAACTTTTATTTCAAAATTATTCTCTTATTCTATCATAGATGACAACCTGATTAATCTGGATGGCATTAATTAGCATTTTTCGCAATAATAATATATATATTTTTAAAGTGATATCCTGAATATTTTCTAATCCACTTTGAGTTCTATGTGTGAAACTGCATGTGCATAAAGGCGTCTTCTGCACAGCTAGCGTAAAGAGAATTACTCTGTATGAAAGCCATGCTGTTTACAGTACAGTTCCTCACATGTAGATATACAGAAGAAGACGCTAACAAAAGAGCAGTTGCCAGTGATTCTCACACTAGCATAGTCCTGTCTACCATTCACAGGACACCCAGTACCGCATCAGAATTCAAAAGCACTTGAGTTGGCTTGTGGAAACAAAAGAAAGCTCTGGATTGTGATGCATTTCTGCTTCACTCTAGCTTATATTGCTGAACCTTTTAGAGAAAGCAAGAGAACTAAACTGAGAGAAGCCTGAAATCATCCATACAATCTGACCAAACCAGGATTAGGGTGCTAATTCTGGTCTCCTTGCAGAAGTGAACACAGTTCTGGTCTGATGATGTGTGCTGTGTATCTGTGCAGTCTTTTCTGTGCCAGCTTGAACAGAGTACGTGCTCGGTACAGGACATTACCAAGAGCAGCAGGATGTGGCCTTCACTCTCATAGCACTTCTCCCCAACCAGTGTGTATCCCTGCAAATCAGTAAGTTTAGTGGACTTACTTCTCAGGCAGCCATAGCAGCTCTTAGGTAGTATGGTAAGCTTGTGGGCAAAATCACAAAAGCTCTCTTATCTTCTACAGAGCCAATGGTTTTCAAGAAGGACGTATGTTTGTAAAGAACAAAGAACATTTCTCATGCTCAGTGTTGCCTTAACTGTGTGGCCTCATTGTGCATCTAAACCTAGACAGCTAAGAGACTTCAGAGCAAAAGCATTTCCCATATTCTTTGGTGTAAGATAGGACTTTTCCAACACTGCAATAAGTATTGCAAGCTGATATTCTTTAACAAGCTGCATATGCAGTATGAAATCTGTATAACCCCATTTGCAGTTCACACACAGCGCTAATATCGGATTTAACCAGAACAAGTTGGAAAAGCCATTAAGCAACATAAAACAGTGACTATAATTTGAAATAGAGCTTCATAAGTCCCTAAAAAAGCACATACAATTATCAGGTTGTAAAAGAGGCTGAAATGCAATTGGTGTTGATATTTCTTCTGAGACAGTAGGTCTACAGAAGTGCTTAAATGTGTGTTGCTGGAAGGATCCCAAAAGGAGACAGCAGTGGAACACAAGTCCCCCTTCCTTCCAATTTTTCTCCTATACTCATCTACCCAATAGTTGTTGATCTCTAGCTTGTAGATGAGATGCATACCTTTTCATTGTAAATATTAAAAAATTGGTAAGAAGAAAACACAAGTTCTTCACCATACACAAACTGATTTTCCATTACAAAACTGATGAATACATTAGCCAAGTTTCTTAGCAGATAAATATAAAGGGATGATATACAGAGAGGTGTTTGATGATCCACCGTTTTAATGAATGGCATGAGGTCATTCAGAGATATTAGAATGTCACTTCATTTAGCTCCTCTGGTACATAAATCTCCACTATGTCCCTCTCTGTGAATGCTGAAAAGGGATATAAAAGGTGAATTAGGAGTTCCTGCTGTTAGCACATAGCTTTGTGGCCTTATATAGTATTTCTGTCAAGAGTGTAGTTTGTAACCGGTGCTCTGACCTCTCCAGTTGCAAGTGGTAATACATATTGCTATTTCCAAGTAGTTCAATCTGGGAAGGATAACGCAGCAGCAGTACCTGTTCTGTCTTTTGATTATCTTCTCTTGAACCCTTGCCAGTGGACGTACATAATGTGAAATGAATCAAACATATAGAAAAAACAAGGGAAAACATCAGAAAAGCAGAGCACTTAGGTTTCAGATCTTGGTCTTGCCATGTGAACCCTGGTTGAAACCGTAAAGTATTTAAGCTACGATACTGGCCTCTGCACTGTAATTCACTGCATGTCCGAAGATGTTTGATGCCAACAGCCCAGTGTGGATGAAGTGTTGGTTTTGTTGTTTTTTTTTTTTTTAAGGGGATTGATTGTTAAAACAGCAGTTTCAGACCCACCTCAAACTGAAGCATATTTACTTGTATCCACTTTTCTCAGTATTCCCAAACCAGAAATACAAAGGCTGTAGAAACAACAGATATTTTAATGTTTTCTACAACATGAGATGTAAAAGTAGAACGGTGTGTCCAAGCATTCAGAGAGGAGAATGGCAGAGATGGACTTCAAATCTGACAGTTTTCCTGGCTGCCAATATAATGCTCCTACACTAAAAAAGTACCTCTGTCTTTCCGCTTTCTTAAAGGCTGCCACAGTTACGCTCAGGTTTCTTTCCATATGCCTAACGCTGGTACTCAAGGACTCAGTCTCTCAGCGCATCTGTTGTCCTATACACCTATAGCCATGCCTATCATGATGGTATCGGATAGATTCAAGTATGTTGACGCCTGTACTCGTCAGTTGCACATTTTTATCAAGGTAAGAAGGCAAGAGCAGTTAAGATATACAAACTGCAGCATACAGTCTATCCATGATTTCTCCTATAGGATCCGAAGTTAATTTAGTAGGTTTTTTTTTGACAGTGACAGCAGTGCTGCAAAGACTAGACTTTTTCAGGTCTCCCTGTCCTTGTCTATAGTGTCTTGACTACTACATGGAGACTACTGAAACTATAGTTTATCTGTGTATCCATCTTCCTGATCTCTTTATGGATCACAAACAAGCAAAATTTAATGTGGCTTTGATAAATTCCTGAGCTGCATATCTTTTTTGGTAATTCTCATTCGCAAGTGGAAATAACATATCCTAAATTGACATGCCACCATTCTTGATGTTCTCAGCAGACCAATCAATGAAAACAAATGAAGATGGTTGAACAGTCATGCTCTTTATTCTAGTTTATTCCATTATTCCTAGTTTATGTGTGAACTGTTGTCACATGCCCCCTTCCCTGACTGTGCCCCTTCCTCCTGATGATAACTACAGCATCACTTTCCACAGAATGGGGGGGATGATAAGCTGACAACTTTCCAAATGCTTGCAACAGCTCTTGCACATGGTCCTGGGAACAAAAACAAGGAAACTGATTTGGTGATTGTCAATACTGAGACAGAAGATACAGCTACACAGAGTACTGATGTGCAGTCCTCTCAGAAGGATTTCATAACAGACCAAGGAGACAATGTCACCTGACTTAACAGTCAACAAAGATTGAACGTTATTTTTCCTAAAACAAGGATATATGAACAAAAGTACTTTTTCTGTCTCCAAGGCACCTATCTTCCTGCTCCCTCACTTCAGGTCTGGCTTCTTTGCACTGACAGCCATGAATATCAATCAGCCATCCAAACCCACTTTAATTTGTTTGGTGGATCTCTCTGATACCAACACTTTATGAAACAACACACTTAAAAACTCAAATTTAGACTTCGTTACTGAATTTTTTGTAATGCAGTGCGCCCTTCCACTGTCACTAGCCAATAGAAAGATCAGACATACCATGTCCCTCAAAAGCCTAGTCTTTCCTCTTACACAAGACCTTCTTCCCAAAATTATTTGAATCTGCTTTCTATTTCTTTTCTCTGAAACTCCTCCTCTCTGGGCCACCCACTGCCCTTTAGACAGTGGCACTTATCCAATAACATGCTGAGAAAACTTTTCAAGTGCTGGCTTTTCCTTATCTATAGCCTCCAAGATCCTGTTCTTCCACCTACTAAAGCCATTGGCAAAACTCCATATGACTTCGATGGAAGCAGAATCAGGTTGCTGATGGATAACTGCACTTTTTCCACCAAATCCCAACAACAGAGTTGGTAACTGTGTGGGCCAGTTATTTTTCTCTATTGTATTATAAGAATACTGCAGAAGTATCATAACTGTATAATGCTGTACGTGTCTCTAACACTATTTTTTTTTTTTAATTCTTACATGAAGTACTTGGCTTCTTCCATTTTATTTCTTTTGATTTCAGGTTCACATGCCAACAACCACTTGCAGAAGAAAAAAGGACTGACTCTGCTGGCCAAATGAAAAAGTACATTCCTGATATGGCATCCAGCTGAGAACTTGAATAGGAAGCAATATACTCAACAGGCATCCTGTGTCTTCCTCCAAGCCATCATCCCACCAATTTTCTGTTCTCTCAACACTCTCCGAGACTAAGCGTCAGCAGTTGCTTTACAGGATGAGTTTACTCCAAGATATTTTATTACCTTAACCATTTGTTTGTGCCGGTGATTGCTGAATGCAAGCCTACAAAGGCACAGATGAAGAGAGAGGAAAAGGTTTTAATACAATAAGTTGGCCTCAATGTCAGCTTAACATGTGTGCTGAACAATTTTTTGAATGAGATTTACGAAGTGTCTTTGCATCCTTCTCTCTTAGTGCACTGCTTGTTGCTTTTGTTCACCTAGCTCTGCCTAGTCAAGGCCTGTGCAGTGAGCCTCCACCAGAACACGGAGACGCCGGATCATGGAGTTCTCAATCTGTTATGGAGCCGCCCGGTGAGGTTTGACTGCTCCCATCAAAGATTTTGGTATGCCTTTAATCATCCCAAAATACATTAATTATGGAGACAAAAATCAAGTTTACTTGCCAAAATGTCATTATGGAAAATCTAAAACATGATGAAAGGTAGACTGACAATCCTGTAGGCTTGCTTAATCACATGTAAGTGTTTTATTTACCAATGAATTCCAATGAATGTGTTATGATGTCAAGGACACATTTTAATGGCAACTAAGATTATCCAACCAATATTTGTGAATTTGCAACGTTGAGTAATTCTCACTGTTGGTTTTTATTAGTAACATCCTGTTGCAGAAGAGACAACAGATCAGTCTGTGCTCTACTCATTTTCATCTTGGGCCAAAACTGTTTTCATTTATTCCATGTCCAAATGAATTGAACTGTTTAGTCAGAGTCAGACAAGATACCATTACCACTCCCTGCACATCTGCCACATTTATGTATAGTTACATAAAGATGAATGTGCTTTTAAATATATTGTCCTAAGTCAAAGATAATTTAAAGTACTTGGGGTTTATTATTTTAAATATAATTTTATTATAATTATTATCTTGTATGACTTTGATCTTGCAAAATAATCACTGTAGGGCATAGTTTGGATTTTGAAAATAAATGCTACAAACCCCATCTGGAGTTCTAATAAAGCCCAGAACTAAACAAACCCGAAATTAAAACAAACAGACACACCAAAAAGTTCTTCAACATTTTAAGAAAATTCCAATTATGACAGATGTTTTATCTCTGGGGTCCATTTTGGTACAGTACTCCACAGGAGTCCTAGTAGATCTAGAGTTAGTGACCCTAGATTTTACACACAGGAGCTCAGGAGTGCCCCACAAAGAATTCAATAAAACCCATGTCTTTCTGATTTAGGTCAGCTTCACAGACAGCCAACTTTGCATCTCTAATAACTAAGCTTACCAAAAAGTCTGAGGCAGCAGAGATATGGCAGGTCGTAGGCCACTAGAGAAGTGGCGTTGCATCACAAGAGCAGCAAAACGTTACACGTGCCTTTGTCAGATCCACAATCTCTGTGAGATGCTATGCGGGTATCAGACCTCAGTTTCCTTTCTTCAGAAGCCTTGATAATTCAAGCACAAACCTCCTCAGGTTGACCACATACCTATTTTGACTTCCTCAACATTAACAGAGCAAGACATTAAAAAAAAAAATTCCCACTGTAATTCTTCACTTTTTCCATTGCACTATTCCTGTCCCACAGGAGACTCAGAAAGAATCTTAACAGGAACAAAAATAATTGCCTTTTATCAGGACTTCTTCCTCTGAGGAAAAGTCCCCTTTCACACATTCTTTGACATCTAAGCAAAACTTCTATCTGCTTCAAGCAGCATGGGATCTTACTCTTCTTTTTGTAGAGAATACTGGTGTTACTGAAAGACTCAAAGAAAGTCAAAAGAACAAATACAAAAGAGAAAGTGAGAGCGAAAGAGTAGTTTGACCACTGAGAAAACATGTGACACAGCATTTGAAGCCAGAACTATGTTCTCTCAGGATAGAAGGGCACCAGCCACACTGTGGCACTTAAGCAGTATCAACAGCAATGCCAGAGGGTATGTGCTTTTCTGTGCTTCACCATGGTGCAAGAGTTTCCAAAACAAATGTTTCAAAGGCAGAAATGCCCATGCAAACCACTGATGTATAACTCAGCATGCTGAGTGATAAATAACCATCTGGGAATTTGCTCTGCAGTGTTTATTTCTCTACAAGCTTTTTTATATTATAATCAAAACCTAAATTCAGATGCTTAAAATTTCCTTTAGAACTAGATAACTATCTTAATACGGCTGATTCCACAACACTGCACTGGGAGTGCCTCAGGAACTGTGATGGCAACATCAGCCAAGCATCCTCACAGACTCCAAGTGAATCAAGACTGGAAAAGTCATTTTGACTTTAGTCCTTTGAGTCCCTCTGCATGCTGTCTTTCTCTCCTTAACCCTCAGAAAGCCAGAAAAAAAATGGCAGAGATGATTGCTATTCAAACAGAAAGGCAAAGATCCTGAACAGTGCAGTAATTAGTGTAGTGAAATCCCACTGCAGTATTTACACATTTCTAAAACATTTTACAGCAGCACTGCTACCTATGAACTACAACATGGTCATTTTACACAGCCATGGCTAGGTAAAGATTTTTTTGCTCATACAAATGTCACTCCATTATATCACAAAGGGAAAACGAATGGAGTATGTGAATGGCGGGTTAACGGAAAGAAAGAGCTGGACATCATACGGTGAGATGCAAAACTGGACCACGCTACTGAAGGCATAAACTAATTTCAATAGGACTACTCCTATCAACCTCTAAACCTCTGCCAGACACCACAAAGGAAATTAATACCATTATAAACCAAGAAAGTGAAAAACACACTTAAATGACTCTTACACAGTAAGATGATGGGCTGCAAGTAAAACAAAAAAATAGACATCAGTGCTCATGAAAACATGGGAGAAGTATAAATACTAGCTAGTCCTGGAATGCTAAGAAATTGGCTACTCAGTTTCAGTAGTCCACAAGGTAACTGCAACACCTCACTAGAGAGGTGTGTGAGAGAGGAAAATCAGAACTACACAAAGGACCTAAGTTATAAACAGTGAATAAGCAGCAATGGTTTCCAGCATGATTTTATCAGCCTGCACAGATGAGGCCAAACACTGGTCTTTGTTCAGCTGTATTAACTATTCACAATGGACTAAGAATTCAGCTAAGTTAGCACTTCTTGTCTGTTCACAGGTTGTAGAGACCTTCAATGTCATGAAATAGGTTAGGGAAAGTAATGTTGACTTGTAACCTGGTCACAGCATATTTGAAATAACCACTGCTTTACATTTTCATTCCTCTTACTGTGATGGTTGCCTGAGTCACATGGTTTCACCTTACTGCTTGAACAGTAGATAACCCTTCCAAACAAATACGTGTGAAAGTGGGATCTGAATACTTCTGGGGAGAATTCTGATACATATGTATGTTCACAATTCATGGTGTTATTCAGTAGTCTCTCCACTAAATTTCTTGCTTTGTACAAATAGTGGTGGAAAACTAATAGGGGGCATCATGACTTCTGTGTAATTTTTTTAATTCTGTTTAAACAGATATTCAAAATATTTTTTTTCACACAATCAGCCTATTTCTACTTCTAATGAAATGTGGTTTCAATGAAATTAGTAGGAATCACCAAATTAGAATTCCACTTACCAAACTATTTAAACACTCTCTAATCTGTCTTTTCACAATTCTTCCGTGATGTGCTTTCATCTTTCAGGAAATGATAAACCTGGACAAACTTGTCCCTAAAACAGATTTATGAGCAGAGTTGCTATGTGAAAGAAATTGCTTGCCTTTTTACTTAATTAACAGAATGACCTTAAATGAGCAAAACACAGTATTTTTCAACATCATATGAAATAACTTCACTTCTTTTTAACATAGCCTGCTTAATTTCACTATGACTGCTTAATATTAAAGTATTTGGGAAGAAGAAGAAATATATCCTTATAAAATACAGCAACATGTTCTATAGTAATGATATAAAACATTAATAGGAATGATGCTGCATAATTATAAAGCATAGTGTAACTTTTTTTTTCCAGAGAAAAAGAAATAATAAGTTAATAGGACTTGGGGAATTTTAAGGGAATGATGGCCTTCTTCAAATCAACACAAAATCAAGTATTAGCTCTCTGTATATAGTTGGGAAGTTACTACCGACTGCTGTTGCTTGGTGGATCTTCTTACTTCTAAACAAATTATAAAAAGTTAGTCAGCAGGAATGAGCAAATAATTGCTTTTCATTTGATAGGAACTTTTTAAAATAAAAGACTGAATCAATTTTTTTGTTTTGTTCACTTTCTTTACTTTAAAGGAAAAACTGGGGAAAATAAGTATTTTACTGCACACAGAACATTTCATTTGAGCATTAACAGAATGCTGCTTTCTGTGACAGCTGTATGAAAAGCAAAGAAAAAGTCAAAGGGAGAATACTCCTTTTTTTCTCAGAGCCCCAAAGCCTCCTCACAGGTTTTGTCCATATTCCTTAAGTCTAGTAAGTAATTTCCACTTATCTGCTCTTTTTAAATGCCAAAATGTTAATCTGACCTACAAAAACCCTGTCTTCTGTTCACTTTGGGCAGGAACAGAAAATTCAATTTAGATCTGACTTTTAAAATATTCAGCTATTGAACCAAAAATCAGCTGTTAGCACAATACTTAGTTGAGGAAATCTAGGATAAAGTTAGTATTTTAATTTGACAGAAGACCTAACTTTGTGAAGGTTTACATTGGGAATATATATGTACTACAAATGTATACATACTATATTTGGAGAAGCGTGGAAAGATCATCTATCTACAAAGAATAACAAAATATTTCCATTTTCAACTATGAAGTTATACACTTAAATCTTAATCTAAGATAAATGTTTCCCATTTAGACATGAAAATGCTTTTGGAATGATAAGGACAAAAGTTAGTTTCCGAGTGACCAAAGCTGAACTCACAGCTGGACTGTTCAAAGTTTGTATTTTCTTTAATTGTAATTTTATAACCTCACAGGTTATAATTCATTATTAATTTGACAGTCTGGCTTTATGTAGGTTTAGTTTAATAAGCTGGCATGCTGTCTTTGACTCAGGAGTTAAAATAAATTGTAACAAAGCTTCAAATTCAAATGATTTCATTCTTATTATCAAATCTTAGCATGTTTTTTTAAATCTGCTTACCAGATTTAAAAGGTCAGCTGACTTGACTTCCCTTATTACTGTCTCCTCTGGAGTTCACACTTTGTTCACACTCCTGGCATGAGTATTAGCAGGATGTGATTTAAAGTTTTCACTCCTATGAACTTACAAAGTCTTTGGAAAGGTCAAATAACTCTCATATCTTAAGACCAGAGACTAGCTTGAAGACAGAAAATGAAATGCTGAAATATTGCTATAGCAATGGATGTAAAGCTAAACCTGAACTTTGCAGGTTGGTGTTTGACACCCTTGTTGCACCAATGTGTTCTGCACCCTGTCATGCCACTTTTCATCAAAGTTCTGTTATCAAAGCTCCCTTCAGTTTTTTGTCAGCATAGGAGTATTTTCTAGGATCTTGATACTATTCTGTGTCCCCCAAATGAACTCCAAATTTCTGCCACTATCCAGATAGCTGTAGTAACCTGCTCTATGTAAACAACAATCCATGTCTCATTCTTCTCTCAAATGGGAAGATGTCTGACCCTATTCCCCTCCAAGTTATTTGCCTTTCTGTCTAGAGCTCCTTTTCTCCAGAGAAGACTTTCTTCTGGCACCACGTCCCTTTCTCCAGCTTCAAGCCAATACAGAGCTGAATACTGAGTTCAACTCCCTGTCACCACTGTCAGAGAAGTCCAGGAGAGAGCTCCTGATCATGCTCAGCCTACTTCCTCTCCTGACGATACCTCTCTGCCTTGCGGCACTTCTCTCCCAAGCACAGGCAGTCTTACGGCTCCAGGCAGTCTTATCTTGTAGTCAGCCAGTACTTCTTAGGGCTTTTTCACTGCAGTGGCCCTCTCACTGTCTAACATTTGATATGATAACCAACTGAGGGAATAAAAAAGAAAGAGGAGGGTTTTATCAATGGAAAGGGGATCTTATCAATATGTACAAATACCTGAGGGGAGGAAGTAAAAAAATATGGAGCCAGACTCTTCTCAGAGGTACGCACTGACAGAACAAGAGGCAATGGGCACAAACTGAAATACAGAAAGTTCCATTTAAATGTAAGAAAAATATTTTTTTTTTAATCTGAGGGTGGTCAGACATTAGAACAGGTGCCCAGAGAGGTTGCAGAGTCTCCATCCTTGAGTATATTCAAAACTCAACCGGACAGGGCCCTAAGCAGCCTCTTCTAGCTGACTCTGCTTTGAACACGCGGACTGGACTAGATACATCCAAAGAGCTTCAACCTCAACTACTCGGTGCAACTCTGTGATTCAGTGACAAAGGTGGGTAGGAGTGGATGCAGGCGCAAGGAAAGAGAGATGAGATCCAGAATGAGAATGAATGAAAATACAGATTTAGATGATGCAGGATGGAGGATAAAAATACACTTTAGGAAGCTGAGGGAATATAAAGAAAAAAGTAGAGAGAAGCATGGTAGGATATCCTACCAGGCATATGTAGAACCTCAAGTTAACCATGCTTATTTAAACATCTAAGCCAGTGTTCCCACTAGCAGGTGAAGCTGGTGAGACTGTAAAGTTTTGTTCAGGCACTTCTCAAGCTACCAATCAGTGGGTGACAACGCAAATATCTGCTAAGTAGATGCTAAGGAACACACTGAACCAATTTATTAGTGTGAAATGTCTACAAACATAGAATAAATGCCAAATTCCAGAAAGCAGTTGAGATCTGCATGAGGTTTGAAAAAAACTGCATATACTCTGGCTCTTGCTTCCACCTGTTCTAATCCATATTTCCCCATGCCCTACTCCTCTTCCTGCCAACTCTGACAAGTAGGTAACACTGACACCTCAGTGCTGTCCTATAGGGAGAATAGTCCACCCAGAGGGACGGGAATGCTCTGATGCTACACAGCTTCTCTCTGCCTGGTAGAGAGATGCTGACCCGTCCCTTTCAAGTTCCTTCCCTGAGTATGCATTAATATCCTTGTTGTGTTACTGAAGATTCATCTAAGTTTTGAAGCTCTAACACAGAGTTCCGCTTAGCCATCACCAAAGAAACCTTCACCAACTTTTCTTCCATCCCTAGCAGTTTCAGAAATCTCCAATTTGTGAAAGCTCTGCCCAATCCAGGAAAAAGGTAGCGTGTAAACAGATGAGGAACATGTGTTTCCAAATGGGAAAGGGAGTGATGTAGACAGTGAAATTAGCACTGCTAGGCCTGAGCTGGCAGCCATGGTCACAGAGGAGTGGGAGGGTTGCCAAGGCATTAGACAGAGCTGACAAGGGAGCAGGAGGTAAAAACTCAGATACTAGATGATGGTTTTATTTCCCAGACTCAGGCAGGCCTGGATTTTTATTTTATTTCTCTTTGATGCAGCTAATGTGGATTTTTCTATCTTGTAGTGGGTATTGTTTAACTGAAAAAGCAGTTGTATGGGAATGATTTCCACTCTGTTCACAACCAGCAGGACCAGAATGGCAGGTGGTTGCAGGGATGGGCTGAGAAGCATGGGAAGATTCAAAGGCAGCACCTGCCTGGGTGAAATATTGTTTCTACTTTTTTGTTTCTATCCATATTGAAATTATTTTTAAGGGCATGCTCACGGTACACACGCTTTCCTCATTCAAAAAATCAGCCTAAAGCATCATTAACATGTTTCTGAGGGGCTAATACCAGTACAACCCTCTAAACTGCCCTTAGAAACAAACATGTTCTTTTCCTCTCTGAGCACAAGTACTGTGAGAGAAGCATGGAATATACTATTTTCAGAAACATATACCCTTTTAGCAATATAGCTGGCACTAAAGGAGTGCTTACTCAGTGGCTGTTTAACATCTGACTACAGCATACAACCTTATAGACTGTGGTTTCTACTTAGACAATGGGCAGACAAATTATCTACCACATGGGAGAGCAAGACTTAGCACTTGCTTCATAGCATTTTTCCTCTTTTGATATCAGAGAGCTCTTGTAGGGAATGTAATGTCACAACCCCACCTTACAGGGAGGAAAAATGATGCAGAGATAAGCTGAGCTATTGATGCACCCATAATCAAAAAGCAAGCCAGGGGCAGAGTAAGCAGTAGGATCCAGATCTCCTGACTCCCAGGCTGTGCCCTCTCACATTTCCTTTGGCAGCCTAAATCTGCTAACTTCCCCACATATGTTGCTGAGCACCACTCAGGGTTTGTAAGCTTTTGATGGGTTAATTAGCATCAAAACATTTTTTCTTCTGTGGTCTAGACATAGAAATATCCAGATTTTGTTTCCCTTGAAAGACAGCCCATGCTGGAAACTGTACTCGATCACCCATTTCCATGTTTTTCTAGGGCCAGATGGGGCTAAACATGATTTGAAGATTTTTTTCCTTTCCTTTCTTTAATGTTTCTTTTCCTTTCTTTCACTGACTAGCAGCTTGTTTGTTTTGAGGATGATGCCAACTGTAAAACAAAAAATGCTGTTTCCAAGGTGGGGAAATTAGAGAATGATGGATTTGCTGTTGCCAAGAAGAAATAATAATTCCTGGACCTAACAAATAAGCCTGAAAATAAAGAAGGGATTATTAAATGTTATATAATTTCAATAGTATAAAAGCAGAGAGAACTTTCAAGAGACTGCCCGCGTATTTTTTTTAACACTCTGGAGACCATGGACCATATCGTTCACTTAGTCATGCACTGTAAATACGTGGTTTGTCCTACTCCACTTGAATTACTCCAGATATCTCTGGTGCAACAAAACAGGATCTCCCTTCCACCCTTCTCTCCTATGTGTACATGCTTGCAGGCAAATACTGTATTATAGGCCTGGATCTCAGCCAGACACTATGGAATTAGATTTTTATTTTCCCAGAGGGTAGGGGCTTCATGTTCGGCGCTTCTTGCCTCTAAATTGAGTGGTCCAAATGCACATACTTCAAAATCTGGTTAAGTAGCAACTCCAACCTAATTCTGAATTTTAATTTCATTGCTATTTATTTTTTAATATTCTTCTTTTAAATTGCAAATACAATTTTTAAACACATTCCTGAAGTAGTTTCGCTAGCACACATACAATAAACACGTAAGTTTGAAAAAAAGGTGTCACTGGCACTCATTTGGAATTAGCTGTGCAATTCTCTCCTGGTGTTCCCATTAGATAAAATGTTCCACCTCTGTACTTACAAACTGTGCATGCCACTCCACACAACTTCATATTCTCTTCTTCCTACATTACAAGTCATCACCTGCTGTAAGCTGTACTCCACTAGTTTCATTTCTTTTGTGTCTATTTGATAGAGACACTGTCAAATACATCCTATCCACCAAAGCAGTCATTTTGATAGTACTCAGAAAAGCACTGCTCATCTCAATCTCAAAGCTGCTTGATCAAGACAATAGCATATAGCAGAGATGTGTTGGGTTTTTTTACATCAGCTATGCACTTCTTGACACAAACTGTGCTCTACATTTATTGATAAGATTTTATCTTTTTATGTCTAACATGGGTTACTGCACAAAATAATCACTGCCAGAAACAAATTACTTTCATGCACCACAATATGAATGTACAATATTAGGATTCACTCCAGACACTGATGCTTTGGGCATGCCACTCATATTTACTGGAAATAAACACTGTATTGTTTTTCTATAGAAATCAAGTTTATGAATGCTGACATACAGTAGTGACATTTACATTCTTGATCAGGACTTGAAAAATCTGTTTCAGTGGTAAAGCAAGCATCAATGTGATAAATTTTTAAGAAAACATACTATTTCACACCTAAAATAGTAGGATAAATGTTCAGAAATGCAGTTAACTTTAGCCACATTCAGAACTCCTTCCTGAGCTGCCAAGACTTAATTCCAGTTCTTTGCTAGTGTTACTGCCACGACTACAGTGGTGTAAAACTATAGTAATGAAGTGTCAAATCAAGCCAAAGGGGTTACCCAGCTATGCAAAGCATGTTACTTTATGGTTCTTCATTCCGATTTCATTTGCAAAGACACCTCCCAACCCCTTCCCTTCCGATTCCTCTCAAGGCATATTCCCAGTCTGTCCTATAAAAAAAATAACTAACTAACAATGTAAAGGTCAAAGACCACCTGGAAATGGCAGGTATTTCAGATTATGGCATTTTTCATGTCTTTGTTGCCAGATTCATATGTGAGCCAGAAAACATGGATTATAATTTGGTTTGTCAGATGGCTTGATGTTGATGATTTCACATGTCTTTGCACATCTCAGTTATCTTTTTCCCTCCTGTTTTTTGTTTTATTTACTGAGATTGCATTTCCATAGGCAAGAACACACAGCACTTAGCATACCGGGCCCCAATCTCACATGTCAGCTTTACCTGCTGGATTGGCACAAACCATATTAAGGCTTAATTTACAGGTTTACTTTCCTACCCTATTTAAGCTGTTGTGCTTTTCATATTTATAGTTCAGAGGTGTTGTTCTGTAGATGCCTGAACAGCACCTTTCCTATTGTGGATCACTAACATGCAACAATAAAATAACAAATTATATTAGAGTGTTATAAACATTAAATCTCCACAGGAAAGAAACATTTTAATTTCTGCTAGGATTTCCATTTCATGGTAAAAAAAAAAAAAATCAGAAAAGTTACTGCATTTCACAGGTAGTTGCTGACAGCAGAGGAATATTGAGAATTCAGTATTAGTACCACCTCAGGCTCTCAAAGAGCAAAACTCTACACACAGCCTCTGCCTGGCTTCCCTGAATGTGTTTACAAAGTCCTATTGCCTCTAACATCCTCCATGATGTCCAGAGTCACCTGAAGATTTCTCAAAACTGTCAGGGAGTAACAAGAGTGGTGCTGCTTCATGATGGAAGGGGAGCCAGGAGCTGAAGTGATAGACATGCAAGCAGGCATACTGCCCTCAACAAGAAAGGGTGCAGTCCTACCACATCCAAACAGGAGCAGAACAAGTCTGGTGATGGTAGCCAGGTTCTGTCAAGAGCCCAGACTGCCAGACAAGTCCACAGTGATGAGGCAGGTCAAGTGATGAGGTCAAGCCAGGATGTCAAGTCTGCAGGCATGGGTGAGCAAGAGACATGGTCAGGCATGGGCACAGCTACAATGCAGCTCAGGCAGGAACCAAGGGCAAAACTCTCAGCTTAAAAGCAGTTCATGAAGAAAGCGAGCAAGACCTCATCAAGGCTTCTCTTTAATTCAAGGCCAGCTGTGGACACTTGCACTAGCAAAGTGCAGTGTCCATAGATCCTGAGCCCAGGCTGCCAAACCCATAGAAAAGACAAAGACATGCTTAGGGCCCTGACAAAATCTGCCTGTTGTCACCCTAGGAATAATGCTGGTGCTTGTTCAGTACTGGCCTGGGAAGAAAAGGTGTGACCCATGTCAAATGGCCAAAGCAACTGCTGAAGAGTAGAACATCCTGCTCGTGCAGAAACTGGGATATTCGAGATTTAGAAGCATGTGCTACCTTGCATATGCCATCTCCTCCTTCATCACTTTGCGAAGCCTGTCAACCTTTCAGAGCTTTGGCATAGGCAAAATAAGCAGCAAGTAAATGGACTTTGCTCTTCTAAGTATTTTGCTTACATCTAGAGCCAGGTCTGCAGAGTTTCTCTTCCTTTACTAGTCCATTCCCTGAAGTCACTCCTCAGGACTCCAAACCTAGCACCTATCTTCGGCTTCAGGAAGTCATAGTTTCATTCCTTTAGATCTTCTTTCCTTATTCCTGTTTCCTTGAACAGCCATGGATACTTCTTTCATCCCAGCTCTGTATCTGAATATTATTTACATTTGTATCCTTTTTCAGGTCTCTATCTGCTCCTATCTCCTGTTATGGGCCCCACTTTTAGTGTCTCTTCTCCCTTCATCTGCATTAGACTTATTCAGTCTCTTTTTCAGCAATCTCAGTTTATATCTCAAAGAACATTTTACTACCGTATCTGCCTCCTCATTCCCAGCAGTTTTCTGTTCCAGTCTCCTCCACCAGTGCTAATTTCTCCCTTCGTATTTCATGTAATTGATAGATATTGGGTCTCTGTCCACTTCCCTGTTTCTGCCCTTGTCTTAGTCACAAGCTCAACCAGTTCTGTTCTCTCTGCCCTTACTTTTCTTCCCCTCTTTACTCTGACTCTTTTCCTCTTGTCCCCATACATGTTCAACTCTGTTATCCTTGCCCTTACCAATATCAGACATAGCACACACATGTAGTTGCAAAGAAAGTCTTGCCAAACCCCAAAGTACAAAATGGCCTGTACAGAGATAGATTTGGGGAATATTAAACTGTTATATTCAAGTAGGTCTTTTCAGAGGCCATGCAAAATGTGCTCTCTTAGAGGCATACACCTTGACCATATGTGCTCAGCATTGAGTGGAACAACAGAAGTAATATTACTGACATGAAGCTTTTCCTCTCTGCTTTCAGCCTCATCACCCCAGAAAATGCTACATCTGTGCCTTAAGGCCTTGGAGTTTTAAAGCTTTTCAAGAAAAAGTTTGCCACAACTTTTTAGACACGGCCAGAACCAACATATTTTCTTCTAGTCTTATTTTTGGAAATGGCTGAAATGAGTTTTCCAAAATAATCAGCCTTGGGCAGACACCTGACATGGAAATTTTCAGCCCAAACTGTGTAAGTTTGACAAAGTTACAAAGCAAGGAAAAGCAAAATTTTATTATGGAAAGAGTGGGGGCAGACAGATAGTGCTACCAACCACATCTGTGATACTGACATGTTATAGCTAACATCATTACCATAGGTTATCAGGTAATTTCCATGATAATCCCTCAACTTCATAAAATATTAAGTCTTTTTTGGCCAAAGTCTTTCCATGTTTGGTATTTGACCGAAGACATTTTTTTGGAGAGCATTTGAAAAAAAAAATCTACTGAGACACTTCTGAGTTATGTGTGTGAGAAAGAAACGTACTGAACATTTTGCGCATTATTAGAAAGTTTTTCCAGGACAACTATTCAAGGATGGCTAAACAACAGAACATGAAACTTGGCATTTGAATAGTCTGTAAAGAGCAGTACTTGTCTGGATAAATCGTGAAGCAGGGAGAGGAAAGGGGGAAAGATCACCACATATGGGTTGTCTTCCCAAAACCTGAAGACTAAGGTGAGGCAATTTTCTGCAGTTTCAGAACTTCTCACTGTGTGTGAATCCACATTTCCTTCCTCTCTGCCATGGGTTGGTCTTCTGAGCTCCAACTGCATTTCCACTATTTAGCAAACTCTTGGATCCTGTATTTATAAATGGGTGATGATTATAAATGAGTTACGGTAGGTTGTTGTCCCTGAGGTGATGATTATATCTGGAGGACAAACTCACCAGATACTCCTCCTATCAGCCACTGAGAAGAGTATTATGTATATGCAAGCAAACCAATGTCTCACTCTCTGCTTGGCATGCTGTGAGCACTGTGGGACCTTAGCCATTCCTTCAAACTGCTTTGTCTTACTTTCTAAATACTTATTGGTTACTTAGGCCAATGTTACTGAATTTCCTTTATCTTTAAATCTCACCCCTGAGCCTTCTTTGGAAGTGGCCATTTTACAAAAATTCAATCCAAGTCTTATCAAACCTCTACTGTTTCACCCCCTTTGGGCTGGCACCTCTTGCTGCCCTTGACATTATTTTAAATATGATCTGATGCCATTTTAAAGCATGAAATTAGGATTACTAAGCCTGTCATAATGTTTCATCTCTAGTGAGAACAAAAATCCCAGATAATTCAATGCCATTACTCTCAGTTCTGTGAAAAAAAAAAACCTCACCCTGCCTGCATCTTCAGTGTTTTTCCTCCATTCTTTTAGCTAGCGGGTATTGTCTAGTAAGTTGCTTTTTGTTCAATCTAGACGAAATCTTGAGGGAGCATAAAAAATACAGTGGAAGAGGAATCTAGAGGACCAGGCTATATTCACATGGCTAGGACTAGCTATAGCATAGCTTGGACATTATTTAGTGAGGAGATATACCATCTTGGGTTATCACCAAATATACAATGCAAGAAATAGTGGGGTAAAAATGCTGGAACCTGTGGCGTGGGGAGCCCAAAATGGTCATTTTCCCTGTCTCTGCACCTGTTCCTACTCTCCTTTTTCTTTCCTTAACGCTGTACAAAATATGCCTTTACTTGTATTCAGCCATATGCAAAATCCCAGGCTTGCAGCTTAAATGCAGATCATAGAATCATAGAACAGTTTGGGTTGGAAGGGACCTTTAATGGTCCAACCCTGCTGCAAGGAGCAGGGACATGTCCAACCAGATCAGGTTGCTGAGAGCCCCATCCAACCTGGCCTTGAATGTTTCCAGGGATGGGGCATCCACCACCTCTCTGGGCAACCTGTGCCAGTGTTTCACCATCCTCATTGTAAAAAAATTCTTCCTTACACCTAGTCTAAATCTACCTCCTTCCAGTTTAAAAACCATTACACCTTCCCCAGTCACAACAGGCCCTAGTGAAGTTTGTCCCCGTCTTTCTTATAAACCCCTTTTAAACTGAAAGACAGCTATAAGGTCTTCCTGAGCCTTCTCCGCTCCAGGCTGAACAGCCCCCACTCTCCCAGCCTGTTCTCATAGGAGAGGTGCTCCAGCCATCTGATCATCTTCGTGGCCCTCCTCTGGACCCTCTCCAACAGGACCATGTCCTTCTTATGTTGGAGGCTCCAGAAATGGACACAGTAGTCCAGGTGGGGTCTCACCAGGGCAGAGTAGAGGGGCAGGATCACCTCCCTCGACCTGCTGGCCACGCTCCTCTTGATGCAGCCCAGGATGTGGTGCTGCAAGGGCGCATTGCCAGCTCACATTGAGCTTCTCATCCACCAGTACCCCAAAGTTCTTCTCCTCAGGGCTGCTCTCGATCCATTCTCCACCCAGCCTGTATTTGTGCTTGGGATTGCCCCAACCCATGTGCAGGATCTTGCACTTGGCCTGGTTGAACTTCATGAGGTTCTCACAGGCCCACCTCTCCAGCCTGTCAAGGTCCTTCTAGATGACACCCCTTCCCGCCAGTGGATCGATGGCACCACACAGCTTGCTATCATCAGCAGATTTGCTGAGGGTGCACTCTATCCCACTGCCCATGTCGCTGTTCTGGTTTTGTTTAGTGGGGGGGGGGGGGGGGGGGGCCGCTAAGGTGGTAGCTTCTGTAGGAAACTGCTAGAAGTCGCTCCCCTTGGTTTAGTGGACTCAGCCAGGCCTAGGGCGGACCCGCTGCTGGCCAAGGCCAAGCCGATTGGTAGCAGAATGTCCCATGATAACGCCTCTGCGATAACGTATTTAAGAAGGGGATAACAGGAAAAAAAAAGAGAGAAGATGTCAAGCAGTTGAGTGGGAGCAGAGAGGGGGAGGCGCGAGCCTTGTGGGCCTTGCAGGCCTCACCCTCTGGCCTCCCACCGGGCAGCCGACTGGGCCCAACTCGGCCCGGCCTGGCTGCAAGAAGTGAAGAGGAGATGAGAAGTGAATAAGATGTAAAAAAGATCCTGAGAGGTGTCTGGCAGCCTGTTGTGAGGAACGGCTGCAGACACCAAGGTCAGTTCAGAAGGAGGGGGAGGAGTAATGCGGCTCCTGGCCAAGATTCCTCTGCAACTTGTGGTGAAGACCATGGTGGAGCAGGTTGTCCCCCTGCAGCCCATGGAGGTCCACGGAGGAGGAGAGATCCACCTGCAGCCCATGGAGGACCCCACGTGGGGGCAGGTGGAGGCCTGAAGGAGGCTGTGGCCCGTGGAGGGCCCGCTGGGACAGCTGTTCTAGAGGGACTGCACCCCGTGGAAGAGATGACCCACGCCAGAGCAGTTTCACAAAGGACTGTGGCCTGTGGGAGGGACCCCACGAAGGAGCAGAGGAGGAACGCGAGAAGTTCTTCCCCCGACGATGATGCAGCGGCATGAAACAACATGTGATGAACTGACTGCGACCCCCATTCCCTCTTCCCCCCTGTGCCGCTCGGGAGGGGAAGGTGGTAGAGATAATGTTAAGCCCGGGAAGAGGGAGGGGTGAGGGGAGGTTATCTTGTTCCCTGTCTCATTCTCCTGCTAGTTTTAGAAATAAATTAATAGTTTTCCCCAAGCTGAGTCTGTTTTGCCCGTGACAGTAACTTATCTCAAACCTCGAGCCGTTTTTCCTTATATCATCTCCCCCTATTCTCTTGGAGGGTGGGGGGAGCGAGAGAGAGACTGTGTAGTCTGGTCCCGATCGGGGCTAAACTACAACAGTCGGTGACAAAGATGTTAAACAGTGCTGGTCCCAGTACCGACCTCTGAGGAATG
Organism: Chlamydotis macqueenii; assembly: GCF_036417535.1. NCBI lineage: Eukaryota > Metazoa > Chordata > Aves > Otidiformes > Otididae > Chlamydotis > Chlamydotis macqueenii. The sequence goes on along the minus strand of NC_141556.1, from coordinate 93,576,741 downwards.
CCACTCGTCACTGGTCTCCACTTGGACATCGAGTCATTGACCACAACTCTCTGAGTGCAGCCATCCAGCCAATTCCTTATCCACCGAGTGGTCGGCCCGTCAAATCCATATCTTTCCAGTTTAGAGAGAAGGATGTCATGCAGGACACTGTCAAATGCTTTGCACAAGTCCAGGTAGATGACATCAGGAGATCAAACAAATCTGCAAGTAGAATTGCCTAGAGAGCGACTGGTCACATTTTTTTTTAGGCAGCAATCACTCTGCTTGTCAGACACTGCCTGTTCTACTTAGCTTTTGCAACCACCTAAGTTCTTAAGGGCCACAGTCCGCCATACCTCATCTGAGTGGAATCGAGCACTTTTTTTCAAGTTCTAGGAAAGTCAGAGATGCAAGAAATTCAAACTGTGACATTTTATAGATATAAGGTTAATTTTTCATCAATTTGGTTTTATTTCAGAAGGAAGTTTTTCTCTGCCTCAGAATTCTGTGCAATTGACTTTGTATCTGCAAAGGCAGCCAGCATTTCAGCAGACTACCCAAAACAGTGTGTGGAAAACTTTGTGACACTCCAAGAACACGTTTTCTGAAACAGATGCATGTGATCCAATAGTAATTTAGCATGAGTTTAGGGCATGACTGTTACACTTTCAAATTTTCTACATCACACAGCAGATGAACCAACTGTCACTAATGTGTGAGGGTGCATATGTGGTTAAAGAGCTATCCTCTGCTTTGGGAGGCAAGGTTCTAGGCTGCAGAAATGGGACAAATTTGACATAAGCCACAGCTAACAGGAAGTTGTCTGTGTGCTGTGTATAACAATAAATCCTTTATGCCAAACCATATCACACCACTTCGCATTCTCTGTGCTCTCCAAGTTTTCTGTGCTGCATACGTACACATACTTACAGTACCAGATGGATTTATCATACATAATTGTAGTCATTTAAGTCACTTAGCCATCTAGACTTGGCTGATTGTATAGGCTTCCTCAGTAGTCAATGAAGGGAGACGGACACCTCTGGGAAATTCACTAGATCCCAACATAGATGTCAAAGGTAAGTAGAATAATTGCCTTCTGGAACTGTTGATCTTCTGCTGACCACACAAAAAGCCTATATAAGGAGCTAGAATAATTGTCTATATTGTAAGACAGCTCATGTAATCAAAAACAAATACTCCCCAGCATGTTGGCAACTACACACACACACACTATAGAAACCTTCTTGATCTATTTTCACTTAAATCCTGTATCCCTGGTCATAATACATCCAGCTTTCTAATATATTCTGAAAGATGATCAACAGCCAATGATTTGTTTTTCCAGGAATATCTTTACTGTAGCTTAGATTGGAATTAGACTAACACTGAGCAGTAAGTGGCAGAAATATTTATTTTGGCTCCTAAATATGACATTTAGCTCATTCAGCATTCAGAAATGTTGGCAGGAGAAATGACATAGCAAAGGCTTTGATTTTTAAACAGTGTCTACCCCACCTGACACAATGGAAAATATTAAGGATTTTCCTTGTACCTATGAACTTAGAGCAAGAATGTTGCAAAGTTCAGAAATTATTTAAAAGAATCTGACCTGTGAATGTATGTAATACCTTTAAAATGACTGAGGTTGATAAAGAACACTATAGCATAAGTACAATCAAGTGCTTTTGCATGAAAAAATATATGGTCAGTGACATGATAGTACCTATTTGTCTTCAGCATAGTTCTCAAATTTACCAAGGCTTTTGCTGAAAATGTGGTTTCACTAAGTATTTCTTTCTTACATCTTACCTAGCAAATACCAAAATAATATGAACACTCCCTATGAGACAAGCTCCCAGATTAGAGTTGAATGATTCAGACACAAGGAGAAGATTCTCGCATGGTCACACAGCCAGCAGTACAAATCACGTGTTCTCAATTTCATGGCTGTGCATCTTGCACAGAGCCCTCTCCCCTTCTCTGCAGTGTTCCTTTCAATGCCATTCATATGCTTTGTTCAAAATCTCACAGTATTTTTTCGCTGCTACCATCACCCCTCACTACCCACTCTACATGCCCCCTTCTAGCCTCACCACCCTCACTTTGTCTTTTGGACCTTTCCTTGAGCTTCACTGCAACTTTGTTCTCCCTTCCTTACACAGAGGCTGCTTGTGGCAGCTTTGTCCCACCGCTGGGCTGAGCAGCTGGAGTGCTCCCTTCCTGAGATTGCTTCTGAATTGCTGTGGAGGGCTCAAGGTTTACTATTGTGTTCAGCCTCACTTGCAGAAGGCGTTCAGTTCTTTGGCATCCTGAATATCACCAGTCACAAACCTCTGCCCTCTCAAACTGTGAAGACCTTTGAGATTTCTTTTGCCTTTGATGAGGTTCTTCCTGTCTTTTAAGATGTATAAACCACCATACTTACAATGACATAAAGATATTTTTTCACACATTTGCCTTTGAAAAGCATCAAGTTTCTGCTGGGTAGCATATCACATTTTCAAAAAGTAGGCTACTGCTCTCTGCATTATTTTGCACAACAGTATACATTGTAATACTGTATCGTAGTTTCAGGAATAGAGACTGCACCATTTTTTGAAAATCACAATATAATAGGTAATGGCTTAGTGGAAGAACAAAAAACATTTTCCAATTCGTTACCTACTCCTGCCTCCTAAGCTTGACCACACAAAATTGGATCAGGCTCCAGAAACGGAAAGTATATTATTGAAGAAGCAGAGGATCAAATAAACTGGACTCTGGGACAGCTGAACAGCTTAAAGAGCATCTTTAAAGTCTTAGGTTGATAACAGACAATTTATTTTTTTGTCAGATGTTTTCATTAAATAGGAGCTGCACTGCAAGCTCTGCTGGGCAGTGGGGAGGCAGGAAGCACAGCTTGTGTAACAAGGAGCAGGAGCAGCACATGTTTTGTATTCAGCCCCTTGCCTGACTCAACAGCAGTGTTGAATGGCCCTGCTGGGAGCCACATCCAGAACTTTTTGGCCAGGAGGAATAGTTAGCGGAGTGCCAAGGCCTGCAAAGGTAAAGTAAGAGGGAAGAGAGGGTGCTCTCAGAGACCTGAGAGTTTGCAGAGAAATATCCTGTGAAGGGAGAGGGTGAATTATCCCCTTCCAAAGAGCTGTATCAAGTGTTCAGTCTGAGGAAGGCTCAGAGAAGTAATGTAAACAGACAGTGGAACTCTTTTGCAGATGGAAAATTAAGCTAATACCTCTCACTTTGGATCAAACCACATCCTATTTTCAGGATCATTAAGCCTAGCCACAGTAGACATGCATCTGGCCCACTGTGCTGTTCTGAGCCTAGCAGTACCATAGCAGACATAGAGTTTAGCTCACAGAAGCTGTTACATTCCAGTTTTCTACCATTAGGGACTGAAATAAATGAGCACAATGGGATAGCCCAAAGTGTCCAGAGAGGACTTAAATGCACAAAATCCCTTTAAGTCTCAAACAGGCTTGATCTTTAATCACTTAGATACTTTAAATCCCATGCTCTGCCTGAAAGATACCAGAGAGGCAGATCACAGACTAAGCAATTGTAAACTGTTTCTACCTAAGTATTTATGCTTTTCCCACTTTGATTCAAGAATATTTCAAGTACACTGGAGAGAAAGTGAGAGAGATTATGTCTTGAGACAGAGAAATCTGACTCTTCTGTATGAGAAATTAGGGAAAGGTTGACCTATTATGAACTCTGGGAAGAGGAAAGTCAGGACCTTGGAAAGGTGAACTATGTACAAACCTGGTGTAATTTTAGTATCCTGTTTCTCTAATGTTATGCTTTGCCCCTGTTGTTAGAATTAAACAGCAGTTTAGCTTAAACAGACTGGCTTCTTTACTCACACTCAGTCACAAATTTGCTAGTCCAAGACAGGAACAGTTACCAGAAACACATGAGAGGCTGCGGGTAAGCCCAACTGATTGACAGGTTGCTGTTCTGTGAGAAAACTCAAAAAAAAGAAGGTAGCATGAGGCTTTGCACATGCCTAGGGGGGTAGTCACAGAGATCCAGAAGTGAACAGCAATGCCCCATCTACTTGAACTTACAAAGCTTTTCATACTCTGTAAGAGCAGAGTAAACTGATGGTAAACCATGTTGGAAGCCGAGAAAGCTGATTCCTCATCAAGCCTTTTGTTACATGGTAAAACTACTGCTTCCTAGAAGTAAGAAGAACTAATGGGGAAATGTGTATTTAAACACTCAAGATACTTAAATCCCTCCTCCTGACACCCTACAAACTGTCTTCAGAGGTCACTGTTGTTTGCGTGAGTGGATCATGCTTGTGCTACTGAACCACCAGCTTTTTCTGTCTTACATCAGACAAGGCCCTCCACAATCTTGGACTGCAGCTTTTTGTCTGAGTGTTACTGTCCTAATATAAATTCCTATCTGTGCAAACATACAATTACAAATATGTACATCTGCAAACAGGAGTCGTTGCAGCTAGTTTTGCAAAATGGATCCTAGCGTCTCCATTAAGCTCTCTGCTTATTGCATTCAGTGACTCCCAATTAAACATAATCATTCAGAGAGTGTGCAAATACAGCCCATGCTATGCAAATTGTGTGAATTATTTACTTTCTCATATATTGCTGACAGTACCAAAGAGGCTGGGCACACAAACCAACATTTCTGGTATGACTCAGTGACACTTGCTCACTCTCTAGCAGTGGGTTTGCTCCTGTGTTGTAAAAACTAAAAATTTAGTAAACAGCTTTGTTGCTGCATGTGACACAATATAACTTGAGTCCTTTCAGAGCAGTGTTCGCTTTAAACGATAACAGAAGCAAAAGGCAGTAAAAGGTTATTTTTTTTTCCACTATGCCTTTGATAAACACAAGCTAAAGCTCTGTTGAATAAAATGGAGCTAATGTTTTTGTGTTTCAAAGTGGAATCACAATTGAAAAGATTTCTACGGAAATGAAGGAAAGGGGCCAGAAGAAAATTGTGTTTTCTTTTTTCCTTCAAATGGACGAGTTTTGAAGTGGTTATATAATATTTAAGTTACTGAATACTGAACGTTACTCTGTTCAAGAATAAATGATTCACATATGCAGAATGATTCAGCCAAATTTACATTCTGTGAATAAATGTTTATTTATGAAATTACACATGCGGCACAAGCAAAATGAAGCAGGGACAGGCTATGACAGCTCTCCTAGGATACAAATGATACCAAATCTTTCATGGAGCTACTAAACTGGCATATACATATTCAATACATAGCTAAATTCACAAGAAGCGGACTGACAGACCAGAAACAAGTTTCTCACTACAGTGTTCCTGCCTCATCTTTTGCAGGCCATGAATAAACTAGGTGGACCTACAGAGACAGTATACTGGAAAAGATTTTTTGAGACACCGAAGAGACAGCAAGAAGAAAAATAAAGAAGTAGGATAAATGTTCACGAGAGTCACCTTCTTGCTCTAGTTAGTAATCTGCAGGGTGTGAGAGGGTAGTGTTCCAATGCAGACCAGAAGGAAAAGCAATGATTAACAACTTTAATAATGTCAATACAAGTGGAACCTACACAAAAACTTCCAAAAGCATGGCTTTCTAAGCCGCTGGAAAGGTTGAATAAGTTTCTCAGTGTGAAAGCTCCAAAAAAAATTTCTTCAAATTTGGCTTGCATGTGTATTTCTTTGAAACTTGAGGACAGAGCCACATATGAAAAATATGTGGACTGTACTGAAACTTACTGCACTTGAACTTTGCGCTATAATACATTAACTTACAATTCACCACACTGTCTTCCTTAGGCATCTTCATATCGTCAACAAATAAAAAGGCTAATAGGCAAAGGGGGAGTTTTATATTAAACAACTGACTGTTATTATCTTTCAAATAACTTTTTTTTCTTCTCTCTTTCAGGTAAGAAAGCAGAGACTGATGAAGTAATTTGCCTGAAGGTAAAGAAACCATTGACGCATGGGGGTTAAAACTTTGCTTCTGGTGGAGCTGCATCCAGTTTCAGATGCTGATTCCTTCCTCACCCATATATATCCCTGTGAACTCATATCCTTTCCTGATTTCACAGTTCTCCTGCCTGTGAAATGGTTGCAATAACCAGCCCAAAGAGATGCCTATTTATTTGTTATGGAAGTATTTGTATGGCCAGATGACAACCAAGTGGGAAACAGAACTTGTGAGCTTTCATCCTAACCCCTGTTCTTGTTCTTCTAATTGAGTACATCAGCAGCAGCACCAAAACTCACAGCTTTCCTAAAGGGTTTGTGAAAACATTAGTTAAGAGTTTTAAAGAACCTGTAATCTTTGAATTGCACAAAAGCATTTCTCAGCACTCTGAAAATCAGAGCTAATATTACGGAAGGAAGACCAACATCCAAACACAGGAGAGGTGGGGAATATATTTTAAGAGAGGTGTATTTGTTCCTTCCCTTTTGCAATTTGCCAACCATGCCCAGGTAAAATAAATAGAGAGACGCTGCTAAAACACAGTGCTTCCTATGTCCTTGACGCTACTTACAAATAATAAGGTATTGGAAAATCTAGGCAAGTGGTCATAATTTAAAATCTGTTCTTCAAAGTTTTGGGACTCAGTAAGAGCCATAAAAAAGGCAAGTTACAGCATATGCAGCTAAATTACTGTTAAGATAGACACGTGCGCATTTATGTTTTGGTAGGAGCAGCAGAAGTGTTTTTCATTGTGGCTGCGGTTTCTAATACTTGGCACCAGTGTTTCTTTAAAAGGGTGGATATGTTCTGTTGAAAGTTTCCTGGTAATATTTTTTTGCTTGTCTATAAGCAAGAATGTAATAATTCTGCCTGAAAGCTGTGAAAGTTATGAATATCTGAAAGAAGCAGCTTAGTAAGTTACAAAAATAATTGTACTTTTAACAGAAAACTGTACTTTTAACTGAAAAATATCATCACCACCCTTATTGTCATTATAAAAATCCTGTGGAAACAACAAGAGTTTATTTAATCTGCCACTATAAAAATTGCTTTGAGCCAAATAATTTGATCATGATCACATATGTTCTTACATGATATTTTGATTAGAGGATGTTCATAGTGTGTAAGCTGAATACTTCAATGGTAAAAATCAGTGTGTATAAATAAAGTTAATCTTTCTTTTTGGTTTAGTGAGAGGAAGGAAATAATTTTTATAAATGTCATATAGTAATAATTTAATGCATGATAAATATTTTTATGTAGGGATACAAAAATGTCAGTGTTGCCAGTGGAAGGAAAATAAAAATTTTCCAAAGTGCTTTTGGAATCTTGCATGTATTTAGTGAGCTTGGCCCATCTGACACTTTACAAGCTTGGATAGCCTTTAGGTAGATTTCTGTATATGTGAAATACTTCAGTTATATTCCAAAAGGCTTCAGACAAACAGAATCAGTCACCACACAAGGGTGGGGTTTTCATTCTGTTTCTCTAGACAGTATAAGGTCAGTTCATCTGTTCCTAAAGGTTTGAATTTACAGTCACATTTTTCACCTACAAGTCTCGACTGCTCTCATAGATAAATACCATCATTCTCATTTTACAGCTGAACTCACTATAAGGCACACAGAAACAATTTCCTCACAGCCCTATGGGGAGTCATTGTCATGGGTCCCCAGGAATTTGATCAAGCCTCTAGTTCTGGAAGAAATTAAGAAGAATATGTATTAATAGTGCCAACTACTAACAGGTCTCCTACCTGTGAATGGCTACAGGCAAGATAACCCCAGCAACAAAGAGCAAAAACATACCAGAGGAATCAACTAAACTAAAGAGAGCCTATAATTAGACACTGTGTTACACATTTGCATCTGTGTTTGTCATCAAGTTCAAAATCATCAAAAGTCTGCAAAACTGAGTTGTTTTGCCACTGTAATACCTCAGACATTTCTGCGAAGTTCAGATTTTTCTAAGAAATACAATAGAGTGCTTATCAGTCCCTGTAAAATTAGTGCAAACATTTGACAATGCTTGTATCTCTCAGGACCTTAGACCCAAATAGTACAGTGAAACTTACAGGTTTTATACATATAGTATAATATATGTTAAAAATTATGAAAAGTGTATCCTATTTGCATGTAATCAACTGTCAAGCAATCAAGCTTTATTTGCTAGTTACTATAAAAGCTGAAGTAAATAATAAAAGAGATACAGAACATATATAAATAAAGCAGCCTGATAAGAAACTGGAGCTCTCTCACCATGATTAGGGAAAAATGCAATCACCATACAAAATTTAAATTTGCTTCAGATATAATTAAAGCCAAGTGATGGTTCATAAAAAGAGAAGTTATCAAAATGTCTTACTGAAACTTTGATAGGTTTTGAAATTTTCTTTTAAATTTGGAATTTCAGTTTTGTGCTCCTGCTGTGGTTCTGAGCAGAAACCTAATTCAGACTGAACAAGGATCTGAACCTGGTCCCCAATCTTCAGGTCCTTATATAATAAGTCACTCTTCCCCTATCTTCAAAGCTCTTTCAGGAAAAAGCTTTCTTGAAATATTTGTATTTCTGCGGTGCATCTCTTCCTCAGTGGCAGAGCCGCATTTATTTTAGCCGCTTTTTTTTTCCCCCAGTCTTCGTCACCAGCTCCTACGACACAGCTGTAGCGAAAGACACGCAGCCCCATCCTTCCGTGGCTCTGCAAGCCCCTCCGACTGTCCCACGGGATTTTAAAAGGGTGCTAGGAGATCAGACGTAATCGCGGTGAACAGCTACTTCAGTAATTTTCCCCATCTCCCCCCATTTTATGAATTTGTCTAGACACGGAACAATTTTCCCCAGGGCAGATCACCCTCCTCGGCCCTTCCTGCCCCACAGCCGGACTCATCGGCCGGGGGAAGGCGACAGGGGAGGCACAGCCCGCGGCTCCCCAGCCACCCGCCGGGCGCCTCTGCCCCAGGGTACGGCCCCGGCATGTGACGGAGCCTCTCGGAAGGGCTTGTGCCGCCGGCCCAGCACACAGACCCGCACCGAACCCCAAAGGTCGCCGCTACAGCAGGGGAAAGGCGGCAGCGGCCGCCCAGACCCCTCCGCCGCGGACCGGCCCCCACCGCCGCCCCGCGCCGCTTGCGGGAGGGGGAGGGCGCCACCTGGCGGGATCGGCGCTGTCGCCCGGCGCGTGAGCGCGGGCCGCCGCGGGAGGCCGCAGGGGACGCACCTCGCGCCCCACGGCCGGCGGCCTCATGCTCCGCGGCGCCCCCGGCACGTGTCCGTGGGTCCGTGTCGTGTGTGTGTCCGTCCCTCCTCGACCGGGGGAGCTTTCAGAATGTCACGCCGCATTCTTTGGCGCCGTTTTCCCGCCTTTTGCACGGGAAGGTGCTTCTGCCCTGCGCCTTTCTGCCGACCAGTTTCGGACCGGGCTAAGCAGCAGGCGGGGGTGTTTAGGTAAGGGCCTCCCATGTGTAGGAAAGGCAGCTTTTCCCGAATTCGTGTAAGAACAGGGGAAGGAGCACATTAATCCTGCCTCATTTACATAGCCCCACGCTGTCCCCACTCCTGTCTGTGCAGTTCTAACGGGCAGGCAGGACACTGCCCGTGTGAAAGTCTCCTTGAACCCCACTGGTGACCCAGCCTGCGCTGGGTGGCTCCAAGATCTGCGAGCCACTGACACGCCAAAGCTTTCTAGACCAGCCAGGCCTTCCTCTGCCGCTCCTCGGCTCGCAAATGTTGCTGTGGAGCAGGGTAACAGGTGGTGTACCCACCTCACCTACAGAAGTTAAACGTTTCTCTTCAGAGGCCCAGCGTACCCCGCAGCACTGGGTATCGGTACTGCACAGCTGCCCTTCGACAGCCCTTTGCAGCCAAGCGCTGCTACAAGCCCTGCCTGCAGTTGACGTTCAGCGAAAAATAAGTCAGTGTGCTTTGATTCCCCTAAATCAAATAGTTGCAAACTATTCACAGTGAGCTGCTATGCTCCACCAAAACCCAAACGTTTTCAGGCTGTTAAAGCATCAGAGGGGATGTTTGCGTACTCAGGTGCAGACAAGTGGGAATTTGCCCTGCCTGTGCTTCCAGATGCCTGGACATGCGCTGCTCCAGAAGCTGTGCAGGCGCGCTAGCGTGTGATTGCTGCCCGAGCTACCAGACCACAGCAGTGCATTGAAATGGCTGCCAGTCTCAGCTGTCACCAGCCCCTGTGGCTTGGCGTTTGGGTGGAGCTATCATCACTCGGCAGATACACCCCAAAAACATTGTAACTCCGTTGTGGATTTTAAAACATCAGGCAAAAAAAAAATGCACATTTGGGTTAAAAAACAGAACATTTTTTGTTTTGGTCACTGAAACACCTCCTAGCATTTGGGTGGAGGGGGGATGAGGAACAACACTTGACCAAGTAACTCCACTTGTTTACACCACAAGAACTCTACAGACTTCATTGGATCTATTCAGTTTGCACTCCTAACAAGAGGATTGGCCCCCAAGTTCTAATTTTACAGAAACCTGCAGGTATGTTTGCATGGATTGCTGCTTTGTTTATTTCCTCTCTTTTTCCCCATGTTCAGCTTTGACTGGAATGAGTAATGTAATCTTTTTAACATGACTTTTGTCTGTCATGAAGCAAAACCTGTTGCTTGCCATGCAGCACAGTCGTATTATGAACAGCTAAACTGTCAGGAGATGTAACCTTCTTTAATTAATTCATTGATCAGGATGAATTAAAGAAAGCCTTTCAGCTTACTTCAGTGGGTCTGGGAATCAGGCCCGAAGCCGTTAATCCAGCCAGAAATGAGTAAATTTTACGGCTAATTCTTGCCCTGGTCAGGCCCATGAGGAGTGGGTAAGGAAAGGTTAGACATGGTCAATACAAATTAGACCCCCTCCAACACCTCCCTTAAGTTTTGAGTTGGTTTTTTCCCCCCTTTTGAAAAGCTTTCAGAGAGCACAGTTCTAAGGAAGAGGAAAAGAGACTAAAAAAGACACACTTTGCTTATGCAATCCTGATAATGGCAGAAGTCCATGTGTGGAGGATGAGAGCAGAGGATTTCTATTCTCACAGTACAGGCTTTGCTGCTCTTCCTAAGGACAATGTATCCTGTTGTTTTAGACAACAACTTATACCTTTGCAGGCTAAAGGAGCTGTATGTGCCAGAAGACAGCATTCTTTGGAAAACATGGTGCACAGGACAGCATGGGAACTAGGCTTTGCTTTCTCTGAGGATTCACGACAGCTCTAGCTTTGTTGCTTATGGAAGAATGAAATAATTTTTCTCTTTTTAATGCATACAAGGTAATCTTTGCTTCATCCCAAGTGGCATCTGTAAACTGCAATTAGACAATAATTTGCTTTATCCTCTACATGGACCATCACTTTAAAATAAAAACAATTGAAGTTAGGTCTACAAAACATAAGGCCATCTGGACCATAAGATTTCAAAGAATACAGTTCAGAAAGCATATCTTTAAAAGAACAGGGTATAAGAATAAAGTGGAAGAGAAATTAATTAAGAAGAGCAGGATAGTCAGTATTTGTTTGCAACTGTACATTTACCTCAAAGTTATGGCTTCAGTCAATTCACTACCTAAGAAGTATCAAATTTTCCCACTGTAGTGTCAGCTTTGGAGAGAGGAGCTTTCTGCCTGCCTGCCTTGCCATTCCCAGTGACACAGCAGCTTGTAACATTCCAGGAACTTCTCACTTGCTCTCCATGCTTCTTTTGGTCTCCCCGGTCTGAATGTGCTCACCAGATGCAGTGATAGTTAAACAAAAACACCACTAAAAAAAAAAAAAGACCAAAGAAAGGTCTAGCTAGATGCAGTATTTCCTAGTGGCTTATTTTCCAGTGGGTTCTCCTTGCTGAAATGAGTATGTAACAAACTCGGCTAACCAGTGGAAATTCCAGAGATAAATTCATACCAGAGATACTCAGCTCTGTGTAGTTCTGGGCAATTATTGTGCAACAGTTGATCTAAACATTCACTTGAATAAAGAACTACTAAATTTGCTTAGTGGCGCTTTTTTTTTTGTATGTCTTATTTTGCTTGCAATTATTAAAAGTTCGTAGGAACAAATGTGTATGCAAGAGAATGTTTGCAATGGCAAGGTTTTGTAGATGTTTGTGAGAAGGTCTATCTGCAAGGCACACATTCACATACCCACGCTGAAAACTCATTTTAAGCTTGACAGTTATCCAGACAAGACCAAGAACCCATATCGTCTGGCAATTAACCTTATAGCCGACTCAAGAAACTTTCACAACTCTCTGAGGAAATTATTTGTAAGCAACTCATAGGCTGGAAGCTACGTACCCATCCAAACCATCCACTAAACCCTTCAGAATAACCGATTAATCCTAAACTGTATTTCCATATTGCTAAGATTGAGCAATGCTGGGGTTGAGTTGTGAAGGGTATCTGCCTGGAGGACTTCAAGCAGCAGATAAATCTATGTGGAGGGAGGATGCAGCTGAAGGATGCCCCCAGCCTCCCCATTCACTGAAAAATCTGAGCAGGGGCAGTGTCACCAGCCGTGCCCCCCTAAAGGAAACCCCTGAAGGTGTGGTCGGATCAGTTACATGACTGGAGAAACAGACTGGCAACCACAATAGAAACAAAAGCTGGACTACAAAAGGGGAACAGGTAGGAACTCTCATGTAACTACTTTTCTGTGAGGTCTGAAACTCATCCAAGGCTCAGAAGTATCTCTGTTGCACTCCCATGTGATGTGTTTAACACCAGCTTTGCAGAATTGCCAAATCATACAGAAAACATGAGCTAAGGGAATAAATCTCACATCACTCCAAGCTACATTTCAGGCTGTTTCCCTGCTCCCCTCCTCTTCTAGCATGGCTCTTTTTGAACTGTTGTTTCACATTCTAAACCCTTAGGACCTTGATATGCTGGGCAGGAATTGATACATTGTGCATCTGTAAGATGCATGCCTTGTAGCCCCGTATTCAAAGGGTGGTGCTTCATTAGCAACGGCTTAAAAATTGATTTAAACATTATGTTCATTGCACACAAACACTTCTCACAAAGCCTTCTGTTCCCATTGAGGCTAAAAAATTCCATTGTATGCGTAATCTTTTATGAGTGCATTCTTTGAATACTTTATTTCTTAGAACTGTAACAGTTCTGTTTATAAAAAGGAATGATACTGATAGCAATGTTAGGAACTTTCAGAAGGGACTACTTAGATCTTTAAATTTCCATATTAGTCCTGTTTCAAGAAAAATACAAAACAAAACAAAGAGCCTCAATTACATAGTTTAAATTCTTTAAGAAACAGCTTCACATGCCAAGCTAAGAGGATAGAAAAAAACAATCTTTACCCTCTTAATCAGATCTTGCAGCCCTCTAAGGACAGCTTCACACTGGAGCTTTTAATTGGGCACAGTTGCTAACTGGTTTATAACTACCAAGTCAGATGTCCCAGGTTATCACGTAGGACTGGGATATTTAGAGAAGATAGCAAACTGAGAGGTGAGAGGCCTGAGGAGGCACAGGGCTAACTGCTTTTTGAGTTGCACAGGGTGTGGGGGAAAAACCCAGGGATCCTCTTTATGTCAGCCAGGATCTATGTCCAAGGAGACAGAGATGAATGGTGTGCACACTGTCCTCTTCTTAATATCCAGACACCTTTTAACATGAATTGCTGCTACTGAAACTGCTGTCCAATCCTTCAGGACAGGACCTTGGAGGCTCTTCTGACCACCTAAGTGCTGTTCAAAAATTTTTCCCACTGAATCCCCTCACTTCCAGCATAGCAGCTGTAGGAGTCAAGCAGACGAGCAGTTAGATTTAGAATTTCTTTTAATTTAGAAGAAACATTCTTCTTTTTAATGAACATCCTGTCTCTCAGTTTAATGAAGAACCATGTTAAATGCATATTGGTTTAACAGTTACAGTTATCAACCAATCAATTTCAGGTAAATATTCCCTCAGGGAATTCTTCACACTGCCACAAGTTGGAAACAGGGCAGTCATCAGTGCCGTGGGTGACCCATTTTAGTGGGTTTCACTGTACTCCTGGTAATGGCTTTAGTCTTCTACAAATCTGCTGAGAAATCAGGACACAGGGGAGCACAGGGATAATGTTCTGCTCTGCTCTTTCTGCAGAGGTAATTATCCACTGACTGAAAAGTATCATATCACTGGACACGTAGACAACTAATTTCAGAATTCAGTAACTCAAATAACCAGGGCAAAGAAACAGATCTGTCTGACATCTTTACAAAAATCTCTGCAATGCCTCAGTAAAACTTGTCAGAATTAAGTGCAGATTTAAAAGTTCTCTTCCCACAGAGGCATTGCACTAGATTAGAAGTAAGGGCATTAGAAGTTTTCAGTGCTCAAAGTCTCAGTTGTTACAGATCAGCACTTCCTGGCCTTATTAAGAGATTTCTCTGCTCTACCTGATCTCTTTCTATAGCTTTTATTTTTTAATATTTTCTTCATATTTGCTGAGACATTCTTTTGAAGAAAAACGGTGCAGCAAAATGTGTTGCCACAGTAGATCCTTGCAAAGTGTGCTGGACAAAAGTACCCACAGTGACCCCATAGCATAACGTTTGAAGAGCTTTGCTGAAGTTCCAGCATGGGTAATACAGGGGCCCCTTTTTCAGCTAAAATGCAAACGCATAAGTCATGGTAAAGTGAATATACGTTCCATAACAGAAAATAAAAATAAATTTTTTTGACCACTTGGTTCCCTTGTTCTTCTTCAGCTCCCTCTTTAATCCTCACTCTACTTTCTGCTTCTTTGCAGCCAAAACAAGTTTATTAATCATTGCATAGTTAAAAGGTGATACTTTAGAGAGACTGCCTCCAGTTAGCCTGATCTGAATACAAGCAGTCATGGTACAGTCACTCTCTAGATACAGATGGGGACTGCATCCTTCTATTACCTCCTAATCCAAGTCAGAAACACCCTGTCTGAATTAACAGTTTTATGATGCATATGGTTCTCACGTTATGGTTACGGTTCTTTCATGAATTGTAGCTCTAACAGGAAGGCATAACCTTTTTAATCTAAAGCTGTTTGATCTTTCTATTGCCTTTAGCTGAGAGAATCTCACTTTTACTTTGCTGCTCGTTCTCTTCTCATTTTCGTGGTTCTCCTCTTAGATTGCTTCTGTGGGAGGAAATCACTCCTTATTCCCACTTCCTGTTAAGCTCAGCAGCAGCCCAGGTCTTTTCACTTTGAGTTTTAGTCTGACTTTGAATGAGTAAGTTTGGTTTATTTGCAAAAGCACTTGCTTCTCTTTCTTCACATTAAAACTAGTGCAAATAAAAACCATACTAGAATATGTAAAGCACTTAGAATACATGAAGTAGCTCTTCAGTGGCTAGGTTGAGGTACAGGTAAAACCTCAAGTGCATTGTGTGAATGAGATACGAACTTGCTGGAAACAGTCTAGAAGGGAGCAACAAGAACAAGTGGAGATCTACACAGCAAGGCTTATGAGGAAAAACTGAGTAAGCTGAAACTGGTTTGGCCAGTGAAGAGAAAACCAAAGGGAGAAGTAACAGCAGTATTTCAATATGTAAAGAACTGTTGCACAGTGGAGAGGATTCCACTGATTTTTCTGTTCATTCGCAATAGCACAGGTAGAGGGACAGGCCGTTTGTTGAGGGAAGGGAAAGGAACAATCTAGTTTAGATGGTTTTCTGTGATTCCACAAGTACTTCATTCAACCTTAGCATGTTCTGTCCTTTTCACTACAGACTCTCACTAGATTTAGTGCAGGTTCTTTTATTCCATACTAGCAGTCTATTTTGAAACTACTATTTTGAAACATCCATGCTGCTATACTTAGAACAGTGAGCCAGCTGCTCTCATTTTACTGGGTTAACTTTGATTTTAACTGTAGTTAAACTTTTCCTTCACTTTCAGACCTCTTCTCCACTCACTCCTTCCTTCCCAATACACTGGCTAGGAGTACACTTCTGGAAGTCAGAAGTCCAACTAAAAGGTTCAGTGAGGGAAACTCACTGAACTATTTCACTGAACCTCACTATTTCAAATCCCTTGCAACCCTCAGCCGGGGACCTTTGTAATTAATGTCCACACTGTATATTCTGTCTGGCTGCAAGCCTGCTGTGCCAGCACTCCTAGAGGTAGCCAGGTTACTGTGCACCATGAGTGACTATGTTAAGACAGTGCTACTTCTTGGAAAATTAGGCATATTAACTCAGACTTATCTCTATGGCAATGCAGCCACCTAACTTTGACCTGGCTTGAAGAACTGGAAGAGTAAGATCATTAATGCCCACAGCATATCACAGAGAGATTATCAGTTTCAGCCCCTTTGCTCCCATTCTTAAGCCACTTCCCTGAATGACTGCTTTAAGAACTTGCAAATTTAGCAATAAAAAGTAATGTTTAGCACTTGCAGTGGCATGGCACCTGCCACCTGGTGCTTTTAACTGTATGACATACCTTATAGCATGTCTATGTGCACAGAGAGAGCAAATGGTGACACATAAGAGATTCCACTGAGGCCACATAACTGATTCTTTAGCAGAGCTAGGACTAAAACACACAACACTCACCTTTACAGAACAGCTTGCACAGAACTGCACAAAACCTCAATTCCTTAAGATTTCTGAAGAGTCACAACACATATTTCGTAACTGCAGATTTTATGGGAGAAGTTGCAATTTTACTTTTATTTAGCATCTGTGGTGTTTTTTTTTTCCCCAGCCATTTGAAATTCAGGGAGCTGTCAGCAATGTCTGAAATATATTTTAGAAAATCGAGAGAATGTGCTATCAAAAAACAGCTCTTTGCCCTTATGGCGAAGAAACACAACCAAAAAAACCCCAGACATCCTGCTGCCCTTTTAGTGGTAAATGGCTAGTGACTAGGGTGACCAGATCTTTCCAGATGGTATTCTTTAACTCAGAGGTAATGAGAGGTATAAAAGGATCAGTGAACTGACAGATATAAGCAGGTCAAGGAATACAGTAAGACAAAATAAAAAGCTTATTTTTCACCTAAGAATTATATGTTTGAAAGTAAAATCAATTTAGAAAGTGAAAATAAATGGGGGAGGGAGAGGAGATAAAGCTGTATTTTATATTACATTTATTGAGTTATTTGGAGAACGCTATCAAAGCAAAATTGCTGCAGTTTCCCAGAGCACTGTGGAAACTACAAATCTTTGTACAGGAGGAGCAGCTAACACTAGCAACCCAGTTTGTCGACAAGAGCAGAGCTGACTGTAACTATTGCATTTTTACCCTTGTAAATCTTGTGCCACACTTGCACAAGGCATTCCCACCCAGTGAATTTAATCTGCTGAGCTGTAACTATTCTGTTATAGCTGTTTCTGCATAACTCCCTCCTGTGGACACTCTATTCTGGAACAATTAGTAAGAATAATTACTGCAAAATGCAGTCAGTTTTGGTCCAGAGCACAACGTCCACATGGGGGAGTTACACTGAAGTAAAGCTACTCTGCTGTAGCAATGCAAGTCAATTTCCCCATGTAAACAAGCCCTATGACTCTGATATTAAATTACTTTAATACAGATGTCTCTTGAGATTAAAGTTCTAGAGTCCAAGAGAATCAGTCTTCCAAGCATAAGTATATGGCTTCAAAAAACTGACCCTAGAAGGACCCAGAAACACATTAATTAACTGGCTTATGCATCGTAATTCAAATTCTAAGTTGTGTGACATGTAATAGAAATACGTCTGGTATTAAGCAGCCACCCCCCACACTTAGGAGTGTCTTTGCTATCCCAGGTTACTAGAAAGCTCACAGGAGCATCACCATCTACATTCCCCTGGAAGATTTAATGTCACTCTCAATGGGTGACAGGAGGGGAGGCCAACAGAGGATAGGTAAATACTACATGAAGATGTATTAAAGGTTCAATGACTGGTACACTGTGCTATAGAGATGCAGAGGCAAAAATTTAATACCATAATATGTTATAGTCATTCATGATTGTCAAAAAATCCTAAGAAGAGTCTCAAAAGGGAATATTAATCCTTGTTTCTATATTCCTACTCATTCTGTAGAATGAGGATGGGGAAGAAGTAAGAAGAACCGTCTCTCCTAGGGCTCAACCAAAAAGTGAAAACCATTTTTCTCTCCAAACTCAGGAGAGTACAACAACTGTTTCCTAATTCTTTTCATGGAAGCTTGCCCTACTGTCAAAAGGACAGGCTCTTCAATTGTAAGTCCCATGTGCAACAATGGGGTGAAGGAGAGTTTCTGTGAAGCTCTCTTCATGTGTTAGGCTCCTCCTGAAGGCATCATGAGTCCAGAAAGAGAACAGCCTCTTTTTTTTCCCTCAAAGGCAGATTGGGTTTGCACTGTTCACAGATCTGAATCATGACAAAGTGAGAGGATCTAGCTTATGAAGAAAATAACCTATTCAGAATATTCTTCTTTAGCCATCCCACACCCCTCCCTGCCAAAAAAAAAAAAAATTCAGAGCTACTTTTTTTCTAAGCATATTCAAACACACAAAGCCCTTTCTGGCAACTTTCCCACCAGACTTCAACATTCTACCCACACCCACCTCAGCAGTACAGCTGTTCAAAAAGACTGTAAACTTTTTTTTTAATAATGGAAAATTTGTTTTCTTTCATTCTCAAATGCGATTTTGTTACTTGAGCTGAACCTTATCAAATGGATTGATAGCTAGGCAGGGAAAAGAAAAAGTTTTCCTTCTCCACCTAGCCACAAACAATAGAAGTTTGGGAAAATCTGAGGCCCTGTGAGATGACACTACAGCAGAGATGCTTTAGCCAAGGTACGTACAGCTGTCTGCAGTTTTCCATCTATAAAAGAATTTTAAATGACAGCTGCAACAAACTCACACATGCAGAAAAATGGCATTCAGTTTAAAATCACATACAGTAAAACGTCTGATGTTGTGATATGTCATATGCAGATTTCCTTTGTACAGATCAATTTATCAAATTCCTGTAGTTTTTCTCTGATAAATTTTTGAGAGAGAAGAGAAGAGGTTTGAAGAGGAGATGCACTCATCCTTAGCAACAGTGTGATGGTAAAAAGGATACTTCATTTCCAGCAGCTGCAGTAGTGCTACTAGTAAGTCTTACTGCTGTTGTCGAATACTGAAGAGATAAGTTAGGTCTACAGACACTGAGTGAAGCTTTCACTAGGGCCAAATGGCTTCATGAAAGATCATCATAAACAGGTTGTGAAATAGAAGAGATTTATATGAAAACATTTGAAAAGTGTTCAAGGACTGTATATAAAAAGTCAATTCTTATTTATTCAACAAAGCTGTCAAAATTATTTATGCAGTGGAAGATGCATACAAGAATATTTGCCAAGACTTTCATCCTTACATAACACAAACATATACACGCTTAAAAACACCATACAGAACACGTCTATCCCAGTGGGTGCAGACTGACCAAACGTCATTCTGCTGGTGCTCTGAACAGGCTGGACAGAAGCCAGTCCCAGTGTGAAATCCATAAACCCTTCAGAAACAGTGCTGTGTCTACCATAATTTGGTTTTTTGCGTGTCCAAAAAAAAAAAAAAACCAAACCGAAACAAAACAAAAAAACCCACAAAACAACCCAAACAGAACAGTATAAAGCAAATCATCTAAAAAAAAAAATATTCTTTCTCCCATCATTTCGTACAGAAGCCTGTCACCCCAAACCCACATGTCTTGCTTATGAATGCATCCACAGAAATACTAAGGCAAAAATTTATCAGTAATTCTTATAAATCTCCGGGCATCTCCATGACTTTTTCTGGTGTTGCTATTTGATAAACCGTTTCCTACTTTGTCTCCCAGTAGTGATGGCATAATGGCTACAAAGCAAAATAGATCAAGAGCTGAAAATCTATTCTTCTGTGGGATCTTTGGCTTCTTTTTATTTGACTTTAAGTATAGAATTCTGGTTTTGGTCAGCATCATTATTGGTTCTGACAAATCTAACCTGAATAATATTGCCTGCACATTTTGGATCATACAGAGAAAGCAGATCAGACAACACATTTCTGACATGCTTTAAAAACATGCTATCAGCCTCATATACAAAATATGTACCTCTGGAGGTCTTTGCTGACAGAGATTCTATTTGGCTTCATGTGGGGAAAGGAATTACGGCAATCAGAATATTAGGAATGACAATTTCCTGATTTGCTATCTTAATTCTAACTGTAATTACAGTGAACCCTGATGTAAGTCAGGTCCACCAAGAGAAGGAACATGGATCCAAAGGTACTCAGCCCTTTGGATTACAAGGCAATGTAAAAAGGCTTGTTT
Source organism: Chlamydotis macqueenii (assembly GCF_036417535.1). Lineage (NCBI taxonomy): Eukaryota > Metazoa > Chordata > Aves > Otidiformes > Otididae > Chlamydotis > Chlamydotis macqueenii. Next base: position 93,556,549 of record NC_141556.1, on the reverse strand, counting down.
TGAAATCCGAACATAGGCATAGTCAGAATGTAAACAATTCTGAAATTTTGGGACTGATAAGCATAAGGTGTTCGTCACTGTTAATACTAACTGTAACTGGAGATGTTACTCTTCAGTGCTTCCGATTATCAGTCTGAAAAGTTTGGAATTGAACAGACTGAGTGGTACAGTCTCTTTGGTGTAGTTTTCCATACTAGTGAAATATGGGTAACAGTCGTTACCTAATGAGTTTACCAGCTTAAATTTGAATTAACATTTTATTACATTCTCAGAAGATTATGCTACCTGTACAAATTATAGGAAATAATTTTAAATCCTCCACCCTTTATTTTGGACTGTTCATAAGGCAGTTCATAAAATCAAAGTTTAGTTAATTGGCAAATAAATTCAACCTCAGCTCAAGAGAAACAGTAGCAATCAAAGACCTTTAGGAACTATTAATATGTTTGCAAGCTGCTTGAATAACTCACAGATTAAATGAATAGGCTTTTTCCCAAAAAGGAAATTATACAGGCAGAGAACACCACTGATTGTCTCCCTTTACCTTCAACTTGATACTCAAGATGGTTCTGCATGGATATTCAGACTCTTTTAAACTCTATAACATTGAGCCCTTGTGTAGGAATATAAGGATTCTGAGGTAAAGTTGATTTCTTGCTTACTGAGGACTTTTAATCAAAGTTACAAACTTCCTCAAAGTGTTTTAAATAGGTTGAATATCCTACAAGCAATGCAATGAAAATCCAGATGACACAGAGAAAGCAAAAGAAGCAGAGTAGCAGTTTCATCCCTTAGGGATGTCAATCTAAGAGTGTTTTGGGTGCCAACCTAAGAGATGGAAGTGCAGCTAATGATTTTAACTGCTTGTTTCCAATTGTCCAAATCCAAATCAATATATCTCAGAATCAACAAATTCCATCGGATATTAAAACTCTGTGACCTCTACAAGAAGTAAATCTTAAGGCCAAAAGAAGTAAACTCAAAGTGCCTTCCAAGACAACAGATTTTATTTCTTTGACAAATGGTTACACTTTATATGTTTCCATTATGGCTTTGCATGCATTTCTTTATTTGAATTCCTCCCTCTCTCAAACACAAAACACTTGCTACCTTAAATGTGAAGAAACAAAGTAGAAATTTGTTCAGTGAAATTCAAAATGAATTATACCGGCAAAGGTATCAAGGCAGAGCTAGTATATCTCTATAAAGACAAAATGAAAGAATATAAAATTGCCCAAAATATCCGCTTAAATATCCTCCGGACCAAATGACAGTAATGCATATACTGTATTTTCCATTTGCCTATGCTGTTAAAAAACATTAACTACTTAAATCTCCTGACAGTCTCATGAAGATAAAGAAAGAGCAGTACACATTATAGCGCATTTTTAAATGGCAAATAAGGCATGAACAACATAAAGTAAGGTGGCTGTCCTAACACCTCTCACAGGGAGACAGTCTTGCCTTTGTCCATGTTCTCTGCATAAACAAACCTGGTATTTATGAGTTCAGTTCTCTTACTTACTAGAAAACAAAGACAGTTTGCATTTCTAAAGCATTTAACCCCCTAAATAATTTAAGTCAGTTGCAATTGCTGCTGCTTGTAATGTATTGAGAAATTGCATGTTGTCACTTGTACAAACAATATTGAGGAAAATGTCTAGTAGAAGAGCAGCATGTCAGGTGTTGGATGATAATGAAAGACACTTCAGCTTCCACTTTACAGCTAAAAGGCAGCAAAAGTTCCAGGCTGACTCCCTTTGATAAAATTTCTCACTTTCTTTTCCATTCTCAGGCTACAAGGTTCTGAGTAGAGAGGCGTTTGCAAAGGTTTGCAAACCTGTGGCCAGAGAAACTTCTTGGCCTGTGCTTGATGAGAGCTGCAGCTTTTTTCTTGCAAGCTTGTTCTTGGTATGTGCTTCTAACAGATTGGTGGTTGTGCCTTAGAACCCCAGAGACAAGATATGCAGCTACCTTCTGCAGTCCAGAGCGAAATACTGGTATTATGGATTTTTCATTGGTTTAATAATCAGGATTGAATTTAACAGCTTTTAAACAATGGCACAAACCATGTCAAAGGCAGAGGTTTGCTTCAATAATGAATTTTTTAAAATGTAATAAAATTCTAAGATTATTAATTACAGTGTCCAGAATAGGAAGAAATACACTATTTTCAGGACAAAGTCAAAGACAAAACACTGCTACAGGAAAATGCCAGAACCCAATCCTTTCCTCTCAGGATGGAGAGAGAGGAAAATGTCAGTCGCCTTTATTCAGCATTTGATGCTGGCTTATATTCCTTTCAGGCCCTTGTAACTGTACTTCTCTCTTGGCAGAGAGTACCTAGCAGTCAAACCTAGTATAGCTGCTGGTATGAACAATGGTCCTGGAATTGCTTCAGAAGTTTTGGAGGTCGTGGCTTTCATAAAGCAAGCCAGTAGGCAGTAAGAACTACTGGGGTTATTGTCATCGGTGAACTTCCCTGGGAAAATAGCATGTTAGAGAATCAATGAACAATTGAAAGCAATAGCTCAAATTGTCAGGCTTTGTTAGCAGCCATCCCAAATTAGTGGGTATTATGCCATTCCCATCTGTCATCATAGCAAGTAAGAACTTCCAATACAATCTTTAATTTCTAGGAAAGATCTTTATCATTATAATTTACAAGTAGGACTTTCTATCAGAGACTCCAGACATCCCTTGCAAATCTGTTCAGATCTCAGCACACTGCACTGATTTATAGGTGAAGCAACAGATTATCCTGTGTTATCCTCTGTAAAGACTTTAGCAAGTATTTTGAATTGATCACAAATAGTAAGATAAGGATCCAGGCTCAAAAATTACTGAATTATGGAGCACCATAAAGGGCATAAAAATCTGTGTGACTGTCTATGATGCTACTAGATCAAGAACTTTGTTTTCAGAGGGTCCCACTACAATTTTTTTTTCCCCACAGATATTGGAAGCTTAGGCTACCTTAACATTTACTCACTGATTATATAAGAAGTATGTGTTCTAAGTTTCATGGCACAAGACCTGACCTGTGGTGGTGAAAGGTATAATGTTTCTTCAAGGCACAGGAAAGCCACTGAATGATCTGCTTGCACTGATTTCAGTGACAAGGGTACACAGGCCTTGGCAACAGGTATTCTGCAGTAAAACTATTTACAACCATATGGATTTAACAATAAATGTATCATTTATTCGCACTTAAATAATTCTTCTAGAAGTAAAGTTATCTTCACAAGGAAAATGAAACAATGAAGAGAAGGAAGTTTTGGGAACTGAAAGAGAAGCTGCATGTGAAACCAAGAAGGAAAAAAGAAGTCAGATACAGAATTTTCTTCAGGGATCATGAACCAGGCCAAGTGCAAGGTCCTGCACATGGGTCATGGCAATCTCAGGCACAAATACAGGCTGGGCGGAGAATGGATTGAGAGCAGCCCTGAGGAGAAGGACTTGGGTGTGCTGGTGGACGAGAAGCTCAACATGAGCCGGCAATGTGCCCTTGTGGCCCAGAAGGCCAACCTCATCCTGGGCTGCATCAAGAGGAGCGTGGCCAGCAGGTGGAGGGAGGTGATTCTCCCCCTCTACTCTGCCCTGGTGAGACCCCATCTGGAGTACTGTGTCCAGTTCTGGAGCCCCCAACACAAGAAGGACATGGACCAGTTGGAGAAGGTCCAGAGCAGGGCCACAAAGATGATCAGAGGGCTGGAGCACCTCTCTTATGAGGACAGGCTGAGAGAGTTGGGGCTGTTCAGCCTGCAGAAGAGGAGGCTCCGGGGAGACCTGATAGCGGTCTTCCAGTACCTCAAGGGGGCCTACAAGAAAGATGGGGAAAGGCTGTTTAGTAGGGCCTGTTGCTATAGGACAAGGGGTAATGGTTTTAAAATAGAGGGGGGTAGATTTAGATTGGAAATTAGGAAAAAATTTTTTACAATGCGAGTTATAGAACACTGGAACAGGTTGCCCAGAAAGGTGGTGGAAGCCCCATCCCTGGAAACGTTCAAGGCCAGGCTGGATGAGGCTCTGAACAACCTGATCTAGTCAGGCATGTCCCTGCTCCTTGCCAGGGGGGTTGGACTAGATGACCTTTGAAGGTCCCTTCCAACCCTAACCATTCTATGATTCTATGAACCTTCCATGGAATTTGATACAAGAATCCATATCACCTACATGTCAGTGGGGATTGGTAGATTTGCAGGGATTTCAGTGGGAAGTTACATAAATAAAAGGATCCTCTTGCAGGAACAGGCTGGAGGCTAGAAGAGCTCCCATGGTACTCATACATCTAATTAAGAACAGCAGATTGGAAGGGACTCTTGGGTCATTCAGTTCAGTCCCTTGTTTTTGCAGGCAACCATGCCATATAATCTTTTTCATATGCCGCTCAGGCTCTGCTTATAATCAATTAGAGTTTTTTGGTTTGAGGGTTGGATTTTTTTGTGTGTTTTTTGCTCCTGCTATTCTTAGTGAAAAGTTGTCGTAGATTCTAATTTCTTTTAGAATTAGAAATGTTCTAAAATCCAAAATAACTGTACACAGTTAGATTATACCCATCTGTTCTTGTGTCAGCATTTCCTTTAGCTTAAATAGCACTTCTTTTTCTAATATATTTATAGACTACAATCATATCCCTCTTTTTGTTTTGCCTGACCATGCTGGCTAAGTTTTCTTATTCTCCTTTACAGGATCCTTCCAACCCTGGATAACCTGAGCACTTTTTTTACACCTGTTTCTTTTTGAATTAAGCTTTCTTAAGTAACAGGTAATCTGGCTGTACCCAGTATTCCTGATGAAAAGCATCAGCAACAATATTGCCCCAAAAATGTTTTGGAAGTACTTTGACTGAAGCAGCATGATGCATTTAAGCCCATTTCTGACAGACACACTAAATGGAAATTTCAGAAAGAGTCCCACTGACTTCAGTGGGTGAGCCCTGTCTGCTTTCTGTTTTCCAATATCCAGACATAATTTTCCAGTAAAAATATTGTTTTCTCAACTATTAAACTTTGGATAATAACAAAAGCTAGCAATGTGTTTGCAAATAATTATTAAATGAAAAGCAGTAGTACTTGTAACCAGTATTGTAAGAGAATTTTCTGAGAATGCATGTTAAGTTGGTTGAATTAAAAAGCAACAACAGTATTTTCAAATTATTTGAGGAATAAATTACTTGACTAGCTTTGATAACAATACATACAGAAGATTTATCACAAGTAAGAATAAAAAAAAAACAAAACACTGTAGCTCACATGAAAGAATTCAGATTTATCTCACTGCTGGATGCTACATTTGACATGAATTCCAAATTTGCAACAGGGTGGAGGATTTGATCAAAAGATCCAGAAAATTTATATGGGTAGCCAAAGCCAATCTGTTTGGCAAAACATACAGATGATGTTTCTCTCACATCACATTAGTATTTTGGAAAACTTGCAATATCAAAGAAAAAGTTTGTATTCAGTATACTGGAAGGAGCAAGCCATAAAAAGGTATTTTCTGCAAGAATAAGTAAGCATAGAAGATGTAGGATTTGAGGCTGCAAAGAATCTGGTTTAGTACACTCATAGTACAAATTCTGGGATTTAAAAATTGTGCCTCCATCTGATACACTGCCCACTCTTTCAAAAGTAACAGCTGATACTTTGTACCAACTTGATATACCCCAAAGTTATATGGTACCTTTCTGATTCTTCTCAAAACTATGCTTTTTTGAATATGTCCTAAACTGAGGCATCTCAAAGCACTAATAACACCTGAAAAAAACTGGTAAGCATGCTTAATACTTTCATATATTAATCAAACATAATTTCCTAGTCAAGAACAATGAAAAATAATAGAGCTACAGAATGTTGGTAACTATGAATTCTCATTTATGAGAATTTTTCTTTTTTAACCAGCAATAACCTACAGGATTGGAACATGGATTTAACTGATTTGTAAGATTTTTATGGCCAACTCATGCTTCCAGACTAATGCCACTGATTATAGTGTAAATCAGAACTGGTCCTGTATTTACTACATATGCTTGCAAATAGCTTTGAACGCTTTTTGAAAACAGACTCTTGAGCTGGAAGTATCCTCACAGCTCCTTGTCAGATAGTCACACTATTCTAATCAATAGGCAGGATTAAAAGTGTTACACTTCCTTCTAAAATCAAGCTGGTGTTTGGTATTGATGCAATGCCAATGCTAACTAACATTTCTGTCAGCTGGGGGGAGTCTCTGTTTAACTGGAGTGATGCTTTCTTGATCCTGGAAAAGTGCTGAGGTAAATTAGCTGTCAAGATAAAATAGACATACTTTCACCAAAGAGGACTTGACAGTTTCTGATCTTATAATATGCTTTCACTGCAATTACCAATATTGCAAGATATCAGTTTTGTATTTTGCTTTCCACCCAGAAGACGGAAGGATATGCAGACATCTGACTACTGTCAAATATCAGACAATAAAAAAAAATAATACAAAGAAACCCATTTTAATGTAATTACTGAAGGTCATCTGGAACTCCCAATATCATCTGCAACTAAGTCTATTCCTTCTCTAAAGACTTTCTCTGAAGTATGGCTGAACTGGGCAAACTGGGAAGGAGATAGCCTGCTGCCTTTGTCCTGGCTCTTGGTGTGTCTCAGCACAGCTATGATTTAAAGCAATCTAGCTCTAACCCCAGCTTTCAGGCACTGGGCAGTAAAAGCAGAACAGTTTCAGCTACAGCTTATCCAGGAACTGGAGAGAAATGAATTATACTGTCAGTGAAAACTGTTCAAGCCAAACAAATTTAATTATTCATCTGTATTTGAATGCAGACGTGCACAAACTTGGCACACACAAGGCAAAGGAAGTGTATGTTATTTCACAAATTTATTGTCAGCAGTAGCAGCAAGATAGCCCCAAATGTACTTTGTGGGTACACTGAATACACTCCAGTGCTTGATCAGAACTGGCCTGAAAGGTAGGATGATATAAAAGCAATCAGTAGTAGCCTAAGCCTTCCCCTCCTTGAAGTTTGATTCAATGGGATCAGGGTTAAGCCAGTGCCTGGCACAGTTGAAAACTGTCCCAACAGTCAGTTATCCTGAAAACTGTCAGATCTGTCTGGACCACTGCTGCATTAGTCATGGGTCTTTCTGGCTCCTTCTTTCCTCCTCGTCTATGCCCACCCTATCAGCGCTTGTGTTAGTATTCCAAAGGCGCTCCTGCTTTTAAAAATGTCCTCTGAGGTCTGCTTGCTTTTCTACTGGCATGGCTCTTACTGTAATCAAATCCTTCAAATCCAGTAGAACAGAATTGAATCTCTGGGAAGCCAAAGAATACTCCTAGCATGACATGACGATTAGAGGTATATGCTAGGGAGAAGGGAGGCCTTGATACTCAGATTAATGACTAAGCTCTGATTAAAAAAAGTTGGATGTACAGTCAAATTAAGTCTCTGAGTGGGTCTATCCATTTGTATACACATTTCTGCATTAAAGTAGCATCCATTTAGCATAGCTACCCAGTAGAAACTATGCTGCATTGCAATAATAAACAAACAAAGCCACTTACCTTTATACTCACTTGGGCCAACTGTGCCAGTTCCTATGTAGAAATAAATAGGCCAGTTTTGCATGGAGGGGTGTGCATGAGTTTTGCATATTAACAGGTCATATCTCACACTTCATATGGTTGTAAGAGAATGTTATTAATTTTTTCCCTTTAGGATGCTATGTTATTTGATTAAAGAAAAAAATAATTTCCATTCTTTTTTTTTTTTCCTAGTAGACTGAGTAGCATTAAACAAAGAACCAAATTATTCTCAGACCAAAAATAATGAACTAGGGCTTCCTTTCTGATGAAAATGATCTCTTTTTACCAAATGCTTCACATCTGAAATAATGGCTGAAATCTTGGCTGCACTTACTAGATAAGTCTTTTCTCATAACTTCTTCACAAAGTATTTTCAATTAATCAATTTACCCTATCAAAACCTCACATGTAATTGTAAGCCCAGATATTTGATGTTGGATTATGGACAAACTGGAGCATAACCAGAGCCACAAAATGTAAGGTCTAGTTCTGAACTGTCTTAAAACTCATTGTGTGGGTGCATTTGAATATTTCAGTTCAAGGTTTGGTTTGGCATTCCCGTCCTTTTTTAATTTTTTTTTTTAAATCAGTTGTCTTGCCTGTTTCATTTCAAAGTCACTTTGCTCCTTTTATTTTTGTAGGCACAGGGTAAAGCAAAAAGGAAATTAAACACTGTCAGAAATAACAAAGGATGCAATCAAACACTGTCATGAGAAAAAAATGGAGAAACTATGTTTCAACACGAGAAAGCCAGGCTTTCTCTTTCCTTTCACATTTAAACTAAAAATATTTGTTGGTTGGATAATTTTGTTAATGTCAGTTACCAGAAACATCTGAGTACTGCATGCAATAAAATAATTAATGTAGAGTAAAGCTGACTTCCATGCAAAACAACTAGCAAAACCCATATTCCACTTAGGCTTTTAAAACAGGACTTATATGGAATTCAAAGGTTACATGAGTTTGTGGGAATCTTTCAATAGTTACTTCATTCAAAAAAAAAAATCAAAATCCTATTTTATTTCTTTTTCCATTTATAATCTAACCACCATATTAGCTTCAACTTCAGAGACAGATGAACAGCCAAGCTTGAGTCAGCAATTGTAGGTAGCATCACTGCAGTAGTAAAAATGTAGTTTATCATAGAGGTGTTAATCTGAAAGAGAGATCATTGTATCAGTGAGCTGTCATACTAGTATAAGAACTACTGATCAAGGCTGTACAGATACTTTATGCAATTCCTGACAATTGCAAAAGTTGCAGCATGACAATCTAAAACAATGTATGTCTTCAGTTCTTAGGTAATCAAAAAGGATGATATATTTAATTTTTTTTTTGGTCTAATGAAAGGGGCTTTTTCAATGACAATGGTTTTGAAAACATACTTCCAAATATTTAGCTGGGGTTTTTTTCTATCTGAAATGCTTTGTTTCAAAGTGTTTCATTTACAAAACTTCAGAAATAAGAGGCTAGCATTTTTATGGCACTTTTCCTTAGGGGTTTATTTTTACGAGGAAACTTCACCTACACTAGCATTTATCTATGAAATGTTTTCTTTCACAGTTTTTGTGAGCAAGGTTCTGACCAAGATGTTTGTCCAGTTCTGTTTCAATTTCACTTGCTCCTTTCTGTAGATGTGCAGTATCAAAGCGTCAATATTTAGATCCAAAACCCATTCAAGAGTGCTGAGATGAAAGTATTCCACTCCACAACTTGGCAAGTCATTTGCCTCTCCCAGCTTCTCTTTAATGGGGCAAATATTTGCTCTCTTGCATCACACTTAGGGTTTGAATAGGCACTTCGGGTCTGCAGCATCAGACTGAGAAGTGAAAAGCTGTCAGAGAAATTGGATGCCTTTGGCAGATTTTAGTCTGTGCTACTAGAGAAAGCATAGGTGGTGGTGGCATACATTGAAGGAGAAATTTTGAAAGATAGCAAGAATTAGGTTCCTATGTGTCATTTATGTTGTTTAAATAACATTAAAACATTACAACATTCATTCACATCATGCCCTACTGCATTTCTAATACTGGAATTAAACAGTTAATTGCACCTTATTTTGTAAGTGTAACCATCTCACAGCAAAAATGAAATGTAGTTATACTCATTGTTACCACATGCCTTTAACTTTCTTGGACAAAACTGTTTTGTCTAACAAAAAAGACCCATGTGTATTACTTTTTTTTTGTTTCAATTAGCTGCTGCTTCTCTCCATGGCTACCAGCATTTAGCTGAATACACACAACAGACACTGAAGTGAAAAATACTAATTGCTTTTGCTGTAACTGACATAACCCCTACCTCAGGCTAGATCTCTAAAAACATTTTGTCCTCCCCCTGCACTGAAGAGACAATTTATGTGCCTGCTCTGTAAATGTTACCCAGTAAAACTGAGGTGATAATTTGTTTTCATTAGGTAGGATTTTTAAAAGAAATTAACTGGTTTTGGAGTGCAAACCCCATTGGCTTTCACTCAATTTAGACAAAAATGCATTTTGGAAGAATTTCACCTAGAATGATTTTTCTGCTATGCTATAGAGTAATTACAAATCTTGGAGGTGGAGGGGGGGGGGGCGAAGGGAATGCAGGCATTCAAGAAAATAAACAAATGAACAAAAGTCCCAGAAGATTTTTAAAGCAAGCAAGCTGCTTTTGGAATAGCTATTCTGAACAATTTGTTATTTATTTTAAAAGTTTTTAAGAACATGTTCAAAATATATCATTTAAATGTGTCTCGTTCCAGTTCTAAGAGAATAAACGCCTGCATCAGAACACCCACCAAAATCAGCCCACCAGAGATGACAGGGATTGCACTACCTGCAGATATTTTCCCTTCCTGGAGAGGCTATTGCACAATTGGGGTAATGCATTCAGAGAGCATTTCTTCCAGGGTCTGCCTCTGCTGGCAGAGAACTCCCAATGCCCTATTGCTGCTTTCAGCTGAGGCTGGTTCTCCTGTAGCATAACCTCATACCTTACAACTCCTGAAAGCTCCGCAGGGGAGATACCGAGATCTGTGAAATATCATGGCTGTTTGTAATTAGTTTTCAAGTAAGTGACAGGCCCTGATCCATTTCATTTTTTACAATGAGGGTGGTGGAACACTGGAACAGGTTGCCCAGAGAGGTGGTGGATGCCACATCCCTGGAAACATTCAAGGCCAGGTCGGACAAGGTTCTGAGCAACCTGATCTGGTTGAAGATGTCCCTGCTCCCTCCTTGCAGAGGGGTTGGACTAGATGACCTTTAAAGGTCTCTTCCAACCCAAACTGTTCTATGATTCTATGATTACCCCTTTATTAAAAAAAAACAAAAAAAAAACCAAAAAAAACCCCAACAAACTTAGAAATTAATCACATTAGCAACACTTGCCATCTGTGTTTTGTGAGGTTTTGATGCATCTTGCAAGTTACCGTATGCCTGGCCTAGGCGGAGCAAAAACACCCTCACCTCTGGCTTGTTTAACATTTTAATTTTTTTATTAAAAAGGGAAAAGATATTTATGCCCAAATTAGGACATTGCTGAATCCAAAGATAACATCTGTGGGAAATTTAAGTGGAAAGTAGCATGTGTCTATCAGAAAATGAGTGATTTGTAATAAATTTTGTTGGCAAGAGCTCAGACACACGTTATACATTTTAATAGAACACTTATTTAAACATGGAATAAATTACTCTAAGCCACAATGTATGTCCTTAGATAATGGAATCTCCTTTGTAATTAGCAGGTTTAAGTCCTCTCTACCCCATTGACACTATCATTTTCATGTAATCAAGTCTACTGATTGCTTACATATGTGAGAAAACTATTAAGTATGAGGGCCACATTACTCATTTCCATGTTTTACATTTTACATATGCAACAGTCTGATGCTGAAATGTTGCTGCGGAATATTTACTTCTGCAGTTTCTCAAAATAGCATGCTCTGACAGACAGCAGGGCTTATCGATCTTTCCCTCCACAAGTGGGAAAGCGCTACAGATGCCATTCTTGCAAAGCTACAGGTCATAGGAAATCTAACCCTAAAAGGCAAAGAGAATCCAAGCAAAGAAACTTTGTGTCCACTGGTCACCCTTGGATCTTTCAAAAACAAAGCTTCCACATGAGACTCAGCAACTGACCCAAAGGATTGTTTTGTTCATATTTTTAAGGTTAGTATGGCTGATATGCAGGGACTACACATAGTCCAGTGACATGCAACTTCATCACCATCCAATATTTTGTTACAAGAAATCTCTAAATTCTGCCTCTCTTATTTCAGTCAGTAGCTAGCAGTAAGTTCCTTTTTCTGTCTGTCTAACAAGATCCTTCCCCTCGCTCTTTTTAAACTGCAAGAAAATAGCAGCTGAGAGGTGGGAGTTTTATTTCATTCTGTAGCAAATCTCTAAAGGAGAACAGTGCAATTGCTGTGCTCTTAGATATTTAGATGACTAAATCTGTCAAGATTTTACACTTCCCAGGGGATGGCTTGTTTCATATTACATTTTTTTTGTACAAGGAAAAGAAGGAAGAGGACTTGATCTAGCTTAAGGAATCTACGCATTATTGTGAAACAAAAAACCAAAACATAAATCTCACCTTTGTCACTGGCACATGTTCTTTCTGAGGATGCAGCTATTGTGGAAGCTTCTGGAATAAGCAGCTGCTGCAGGCTGTGCCCACTGAAGGTTTTCAGTTTGACATTTTTGACAGACAGCCAAAGTAGTGATTAAAACACTGTAATGAAAGGGTTACACCACCCTGTGCTGCTTACTGGACCAGCTGGTGTTCCCATGTAGCAGAAATGAAGCCAGCAAGCCCTAAACAGTGCCACTTCCTTCCACCAGAGACCTTGGGAAGGAGTCCTCCGAATGGGGAGGGGACAGAACACTGCCAAAATTTTGTTGGGAAGAAGTCTGACATATCAGTGAGGTCTTTCTGTCTGATGTTCCCTACATACTGTATGTATGCAGACAACTAGACAGAAGAAAATCTACAGCAGCCATAGAAAAATCAGAATCTGGTTTTATCACATAATTATTAGCCCTAAGTGCTAAATAAACATTATTTTATATAATTCAATTTTTATCATGATAAGCCTGAAAATCTTTTCCCTCTGTCAACAGATACCCTTTCAGTCTTTTTTTAAAGAAACATTTTTTTTCCTGAAGTTCTCGTGTTTGGTCTATAGCCAGAGGACATTATTTTGGGAAAGTGTGAGGCCACTTGGACAAGACATCCATGGGAAACTGGACAAAAAAAAAAGAGGTGTTGTCACTTGTCACTTCAGAAAAAAAAATTGCTTTCCCTCCTCCTTTTCTTGCATACCGGCATATCTTCAAAATTTGGACTGGAAGACAAACTCTAATAATTACCTTTTTGCACAGGATTTTCTCTCATAAGCCGAAGCACAACTTCTGGAGATAATCACCAAATAATCCAGACTACAATTTATCCATCATGGAGAGCTTAGCACCTACCATGTCACTCCTGTATATATAATTTGGTATTAACATCACAGATGTTTTCACTCACAGAGGATTCACTATGCATGGGAACAGCCTGCATTAATATCCAGCTATCAAGATGATAGAAACTGCCCAGAGAAAGAACTCTTCCACATCCATCACTATATTGCAGTTCTATCACACAAAAGAAGGAAGTTCCACAACCTTCCAACTCATTTTTAAAAAAAAAAGGCAGGTGAGAGGAATCACGTCCCTGAAAAGTATTTGTAATTCCCCAGACTGAACACACAGGCCTTATATCACACCTTTGCCCTTAGCGCATGTTGCATTGAGTTTCAGCTACAATCACATACAGTGTAATTCAAATTTACCTTGACTCTGCAACGTATCAGCTTTCAAGAACCATCTGAAAATTTAAGTGCCACTCAATCCTCTCCAGGGTTTTATAAACACTGTGCCTGGAAAATCTTCCTTTGTAAGCTATTTTAAACCAACATGGAAAAAAGTGCAGAATATTTATATTGCTTAACTAAAGACACAGAGTAGCTAGTAAGTCTTTCTGCAAGAACGAGCATCTTGACACCTTCTGTTGGTGGCACCTCTGGCATTCAGACACAAGGAAAAGGTCATCTTTTCCCTCTAGCTATTTACCGCAATTTGTTGTACTGGGGCTAGGAAATTGCAGCTTAGCATAGATGAGGGAATCAGGTTTGCAGAGATTTAAACAGACAGGAAGAGCCTGTCCAAACTCATAATCTCTGACATGAAAGAGACTTAGAGTGCAGGCAAGGAAAGCTGAAAGTACAAGACAGACACGGGCATATGAGCATCTTACTCTTTTCACCTTTTATCAAAAGGATAAAACATGCACATGGCAAAAGGATAAAACAGAGACTATGTCCAAGTCCCCTGAGGTGGTTCCCTAGTTACAGGCCTACATCCTCCCACAGTGAAGGGACTCACAGATGCCAAACCAAATGAGCCAATACAGCTGGGAAACAAGCAGGGAAAGGCTGCCCTGCATTCCCCAGTCCCTCAGCAACGGGGACAAACGGTTCTATCCAGAGCAAGGCGCAGAGAGAAGCCAGGGTATGCTCATAGAAGTGTAAAGCACTGTTTATTTTGTAACTGTGCTACAATATTACATCACACCCCCGCCTTACTAACAAAATTATTTCACCCCTAAATATTATTCCCTTACATGCTCAATTTTATGGTTCAGACTCAACAGTGAGCATCCGTATCTAGGTGTAACTGCACTACAGCTGTGATAGAAGCTCTGCTAATGCCCAAAATGGACAGAAGTCCATGTAATCTTCTCTCTCATAAATACTCATTGGTTGAACTATATTTTCAATGACATTTTCATTACTGAAATTATTCCATAAACACATTTTTAAGATTCTTGTCAGGACTTTTCTTACACTAGGTGCTTGCATGTATGTATTTTTGTGTATGTTTGTTTTTATAACAAATTTTCCAATGTACTATTCTTCTATTTTTTCTGACTGCCTGATGGTCAGGAATGATTGTCCTGCACAGAGTTTTTTCCTCTACAAGCCTTGTCAGTAACACATAAAATTCTATCTGGATGAATTAATTAACTCAGTGCTTGTTTTGTCAGCTAGTACACTAGCGTAAGTCAGGCCTCTATACACATCACTGTGTACAAACTCACACTTAGTTTGAAGTCAGAATAGATGGCACAGGCCATTTTACAAGCCTGCAATTATGCATGGATGAGATGCTCTGCACTTTTCTTCACAGACCAGGATACTTCACCCAGACAGCAGTGGGTATTGGGTGAGACCGACAGATTTTGTCTAGAAAAAACACAGGTGAAAGAGAGTATAGTAGCAGTCCATAAAATCATTACTGTTAGAGGGAGATTATGACTGTTCTTCATTGTCTCTTTCACACAGGAACAGTGGGGCACAGTTGTTGTCCAAATTAAAATTATTTGGGTGGCTCTAACAGTAATCAGGAAAAGTTAAAAGCATTTGGGAAAACTAAAATCTGTTTCAGAAATACGTGCATGATGTGCTAGAAGCTCTCTGGAGAAAACTGATAAAGTTCTGCCAGTCATAACAGTAGAAATGCTTATGCTTTCTTACAGTTTTTTTTTTTACTCAGGGGGACAAGTGGGACTTCAAGAAACAGGTGGCATTTCAGAATTAGACTCAAGTCTCTAACAAGTGCAAACAGAACTTGACTTTCGAGAAAGAGTTTTAAAATAGCCAGTTAGGTAGGAAGACTGCACAACACAGAAAAATGTACAAGAAAGTTATGAGAGCAAGCTGCAGGAAGATAGCCATATTGCACTAACCATATTTGGGATCAGTTAAAAACAAGAATGGCAAAAAAAAAATCTTATTGTCTAATTTATATCTTGAAAATAATTGGACAAAAATCATCAGATGCTGATGGCCAAGCATTAAGTCTACAGAAAAAAAGCCAGCAAGCCTCCTGATCCCAGATATTCTGCTCACTGACAGACTGAGCAGGTAGTCCAGTAAGATATTTGGGATGTCTACAGAGCAATTAAAGCCCTCTTGTACACTTGGCCATGTATGAGAAGATCTGGCCCACATCTTCACAGTGCTTTTTAAGGAGATTTATTTTTTCCCTCTTTTCCCCCATTTAAGCACAATTTCAGACATTTTTGGAAGTTAGTTCAGATTGTACTCCACTGTTGTCCAAAAATAATTCCAATACAATGCAAAAAATCCACAAAAACTTTTGAACATTCACTGCAGCCACTGGCAAGAGATCATTCTTAAAATACTTGAATGTAGGTTGTGTTGTAATGGCAAACAACGTTTTGTTTGTGTTCTCAAGTAGCACAAGATATCTTTGTGGTGTGTGTAAAAGACAAAATGACAGCAATGACAGTGGGGAGGGGAACAGAGACGAGGAGGGGGGAAGACAGAGAAAGAACAAGGGAAAAAAAACAAATGGATGGACCGACCATTGGAATTACTAGTCTTTTCCCCTAACATTTATGCAGTTCTGTCTTAACTACAGATTCTAGACTTAGCGTTACTTCCATTTCTATATGTTTGTTTATCCCCATCTCCCTCTCCCTGTATTTTGAATGAAAAATTCTACCACTCTGGAAAGAACTGTTAAAGAAATGAACTGCCCTTCTAGCCTTTTAAACTACCTAGAACTGTGACTTTCAGTTATGGTCTCCATCATATGGTCAGTAATAAGCTAGATCTGTACTTTGCTCATTGTTGGTCCTGAAAAGGCTACAGCATGCAATGTTTATCCCTTTGCCTCCCTTTATTCCCTTTGCAGAGGCACGAGGCACTGTATGGGGGCTGTGGAACAGTTAATCTCACAGAACCTGATATGCAGCCCTCTCTGTACAGCCCATGTGTCTTCCTTAGCCTAAGGTGTTTATTCTCAACCCCTGCAGCACAGAACATTCCCCCACCATCATGGAGAGGAAAAAGAACACACGTGTGGCTCAAATCTCTCTTCTCAATGATTCTTCATTGATTGCTTATTATTTACTGTATTTACACTAATCTCCTTTGCTAACCATTTTATTGTGAGTAGGTACCACCTCTCCCTAATAAAATGGCAAAGAATCGGTTAAAAGTCAGTAGAAAATTGAATTGCAGATACAACTGAAACTTCAAATATATTTCCAAATACCCTAAGTTTGAACATGGACTGAGATGCATATTCCAGAGTCATGTCTAAATTTACGACATAAAAAAAGGTGCAACAAGATTTACTTTTTAAAAAATGTTTCCCTTGCTAATGTCTGAAGACCTTGCTAGTGGGTAAGCAACAGAAAAACCATTGGACATGCCATTTAAATTAAAAAACTGCCTAACTTACATTGCTCTGCTGAGAGACCTCTCCAAGCAGTCACACACGTGCACACAGTAAGTCTGAGCTGCAGTAGTTTGTCATTTATTTTATTCTACAAAATGAAAGATTATTGGATGATGTTTCAGAAACAAATGAAGTTATTTTTTTTAATTGTTTACTACTTTCTGATATTGATCCTGAATATACCGGGATTACACCTGAATACACCATTTTACACCTGGATTCCTCACAATTTGGGTATTCATGTCATACATGAAAACCCTAGTTTTTCAGTATCCCACTCGTCTACCGAATGTCTTCACATTAGTTAAGAAGATACAGGACTCATACACCAAGCCTGCTTTCTTTTTATATTAGAAGCAGCAATATGCCATCATTAGAATCAAACTTACTATCTGAAAGCCTAGTAATTTTCTGCCAGTATTAATAGAATAACATTTATTCTATTAATTTACTAGGGATATTAATCAGATTTGAGTTGGGGGAGGTTGAAATTGTTTCAGGGAGAGGAAGGAACCCAAAAGGTAGGGGAAAGAAATTTAGAAATTGCAACATTCTTTTATTTGCTTCCCGGTTTTCTGGGATTTAGCTGAAAATAGTAATATTGAATGATTTAGAAGTGAAAATAAATACTGAGCGTGGCTGGAGAGTTTGTGGGAATAACTCAGTCCCTTTTAATCATAGAATCATGAATGGTTTGGCTTGAATGGGACTTCGAAGATCATCTAATTCCAACCCTGCTGCAAGGAGCAAGGGACACCTTCCAGTAGACCAGGTTGCTCAAAACCACATCCAACTTGGCCTTGAACACTTCCAGGGATGGGGCATCCACAACTTCTCTGGGCAGCCTGCTCCAGTGTTCCACCACCCTCACAGTAAAGAATTTCTTCCTTATGTCTAATCTAAATCTATGCTCTTCCAGTTTAAAGCCATTACCCCATGTCCTATCACAACAGGCCCTTGTCAAAGTTCCTCTTCAGTTTTCCTGTAGGACCCCTTTAGGTACTGGAAGACAGCTATAAGGTCTCCGCAGAGCCTGCTCTTCTCCAGGCTGAACAGCCCCAACTCTCCCAGCCTGTCCTCATAGGAGAGGTGATCCAGCCCTCTGATCATCTTTGTGGCCCTGCTCTGGACTTGTTCCAAAAGCTCCATGTCCTTCTTATGTTGGGGGCTCCAGAACTGGACACAGTACTCCAGGTGGGGTCTCCCAAGAGCAGAGTAGAGGGGGAGAATCACCTCCTTCGACCTGCTGGCTACACTTCTTTTGAT
Organism: Chlamydotis macqueenii; assembly: GCF_036417535.1. Lineage (NCBI taxonomy): Eukaryota > Metazoa > Chordata > Aves > Otidiformes > Otididae > Chlamydotis > Chlamydotis macqueenii. The sequence goes on along the minus strand of NC_141556.1, from coordinate 93,538,415 downwards.
GCAGCCCAGGATACAGTTGGCCTTCTGGACTGCAAGTGCACATTGTCATCTCCTGTTGAGCTTCTCGTCCACCAGTACCCCAAAGTCCTTCTCCTCAGGGCTGGTCTCGATTCATTCTCTGCCCAGCCTGTATTTGTGCCTGGGACTTCCCCAACCCACATGCAGGACCTTGCACTTGGCCTGGCTGAACTTCATGAGGTTTGCACAGGCCCACCTCTCCAGCCTGTCAAGGTCCCTCTGGATTACATTCCTTCCCTCCAGTGTGTTGACTGCAGCACACAGCTTGGTGTCTTTGGCAACTTGCTGAGGGTGCACTCTATCTCACTGTCCACGTACTCGACAAAGATGTTAAACACTGCTGGTCCCAGTACCGACCCCTGAGGAATCCCACTCGTCACTGGTCTCCACTTGGAGATTGAGCCATTGACCACAACTCTTTGAGTGCAGCCATCCAGCCAATCCTTATCTGCCAAGTGGCTCAACTGCCAAATCCATGTCTCTCCAGTTTAGAGACAAGGATGTTGTACAGGACAGTGTCAAATTAGATCAGAATCAATCACTGAACAGATTTTCAGCATTGAAAATTATCTAAGTAACTTTTTATATGAACATATTCCACTTTATGAACTGCACACAATTTTTTCATAGTCACAATGGTCTTAAGTACTTGCTATTCAAAGCATGCAATCAGTCATTTGAAGTGTTTGATGCTGATTCTCACACTGTCTGGATAACTCCCAATGCAACACAGAAGTCTTTAAAGTTGGCTGTACAAATGTTCCAATGTAAACAAACAGACTAGTTCAGATCCTTCTGCTAATAAAAAATTTATGTGATAGCAAACTGCTCTTTGTTGATCCAAATTTTGACCTTTTCTTTGCCTCTTCCTCTTCGCAATGCCCTTTTACATACTTCTGAAGGCTGTTAATATTCCTCCTAAATATTCTCTTTCAGCTAAACAACCCAAACTCTCCTACATTTCCTTGTAGGTAAGAAGTCACAGATCGCTGATCATTCTTATTGCTGTACTCCGAATTCTCTGCTATTAGACCCCATCTTTTTAGAAGCAGGGCACCTGAAGCAGGCCCTTGTCGGCACTGTGGAGAATATGAATATTTACATATGTAGGACATCTTTTTGCAGAAATTGTCATTCTGTAAAAGTACTATGTGTCATGTGAACAAATAAATATGAATGGAGAGAAGGTGGTAACCTGAATATTCTGATCGTAAAAGCCAGAATTGGTGGTTTTTTCAGTTTAAAGAAAATAATTTTCTGTTCTCCAAATATCCATAATGTATGCTTTTGTTTTATTCAACTTTTTAAGAACAAATTGAATGGCAATTAATGAATAATTGATCAAAAGAAATGCACAGAACCGATTTAACTACTGTGCATGCATCAGTCAATGCCACTTTAATTAGAAGTTGTTGAGCAAAAATTCAAATGCTCCACCTAAAGACTAGCAGGCTGTTTAATCCTTGGGGAGGTAAATTATGAGCTATAAGCCTCCTCTCTAATGACTCACTATTAAGTCATTCTGCATCAACCCAGTATAGAATAGCTACATCTGTATATGCATACGTAAAAATACACACTAGAGACGCCAGTGCTAAATCAAATAATTATATGGAAACAATACTCAAAACTTCGTATTCACTCTTATAAAATAATCACATATTCTTTCCTCAAACATATTATAATTTATTCACAATTATCTTTAGTAGTATGGAAAATATTATGCCATGAAATGTTATTTGGGAGCATTGATAAAGTTAAATGTTTATGTTCAGTAAATGTCCTTGATCCTCTTTCTGTAACCAATGCACACAGTGTGTATATTTTAAAATTACAAGTTTAAATATAGCTGCATTCCCATTTTACTTACTAACCAATCTACAGATTGTGACTGGTTCTCAACTCTCGTTTCTAACTAAATAAATTAATACATATGCTGGAAGTATCTCCACCAGTCAGTCACACTTGGGATACACTGTTCCCTTTCCTAAAGATCCAAAGTTCAGTCAAAGAAGGGGAAAAAGAAAAAGAAAAAAAAAAAATCTCTTGAGGACACTCCTATTTCCTGCTTCTCACAAGTCTGTAAAAAAAATATGCTGAAGTAACATGAGCTTAGATTTGCACATGAGGACTTCTGTTATGACTGACAAGAAACATTATATAGATATGTCAATGTTAGGGTTTTTCGACAGAATTACTACAGGATGTAAATATTATACAGCAATTCTGACTGGATCAGTTTTACTTGCAGAGAATATATTGGTACTGCACAGTGCTTCTCCAAGATTTGCGCTTTTAACAGTTTGTTGTTTGTTTGTTTTTTTTTTAATGAGAGAGGGCCATAAATTTGTTAGCAAAGTTTATGAAACATTTAGCAACTTCAGCATCCAGGCTAAGACCCACTGTAGGGACCTTCTTTACCCCTCCCCCCCAAAAAAAAGCATAAGGTGCTCACTAAAAAGAAAAAAAAGTAAAAATAAAAATCAGCCATCTTTGAAGTATAGCCATATTTTAATCCTTAAGTTGTCATCTTGAAAAGCTGTGAACTAAAATAAAGTTATTGCAAAAATAGTACGATCAGCAAATTTCTGGAGTGCAATCTGACATTGGCTCTGTCTTGTCTCTCTGTGTAGATTATTCCATAGTCAGAAGCTTTGATCAAGTCCCCTTCTTCTCTAGTTCTCATGAACTTCACCCTGAAATTTCTGTTCCAGAATCATAAAGTTGGCCTACAGAGACATGGCTGGAAAGGCTTGATGGAAACTGGTCCTCATCACAACGAAGCCTTGAACGGAACATCATGAGAAAACAAAATAGAATCACTTCTTGCTGTTACCACACAGTGGTGACTGCTGTTACTGTATAACTTCACCTACTACAGTATAGAGGGATGAAAAATTAAAAAGATTTTGCTGGGCAGAGGAAATGAGTTTGAGGGCAAGAATTGGAATAGAATGGATAAGACAAAGAAAGAGTAACAAATTTTAAAACAACTTGAAGCAAATTGTGCAAAACCTAAATTCCCTTAAAAAAAAATGCATTACCTAGCCTTCAAGTTGCCTGCAACTTCATCTCAGTTTCATTTATTTTGTTTATCATAATTACAGAAATACTAAAAAATTGTATTTTCTTCAGACAACCTGACTGTAATTTCAAAATATATCCTAATTCTCCAGCATGGAAAGAGTATGACAATGTCTGTATAGCCTTCCAGCAGTGCAGCTTATCTTCTGAGATGCAAATACCAGAGCAGCTCAGCACATGAATACTCCATTATGATTTTATTGCTTCCATAAGACTAAGCAAACAAATTAATATGAAAACATTCTTAAAGAAAAATTATGGAGAAAACCAGCTGATGGTTCCAAATCATTAACAAAGTACATGTGACAATGTCCTCCTCATCCAAAACCACACATCATAAAAGCCTGAGAAAGGCTGCAGTCATGGTATTTCCTCTGCCACCAGAAAAGTACAGAGAATCCTGTGAGAAAGCTGTTCCCATTGTTCCCAAATGGTATAAATAAGTATCTCTAACTTCAGTTGACTATCCAAACCAAAAACTGAACAAGGACTTAGCCCTAGAATTTCTCTGGAATGGCTAGATAAGGTTTATCACACAAATTTGTGATACACAGTGGCACAGACACATGATTGCAGGATAAGAAGTTTGTCAGCATTTTACACCAAATTCCTCTTCCCTGCATGGTTCTCTGTTCAGAGTTACCTCACCTTTGCTGCATGGTAAGAATATGCAGATAGGAGTTGCCAAACAGCAGCTGACTTGCCGAACAGCCTACTTCCTCCCATACTCAACTGTTTATGTCTCATAGTTCATTTCTAAAGATCTCCAGGAAGAATTGCTCTAGAGTCGTTGCTGATGAGCCTAATGGAGCTACAGAGAGCTGATTCCATTGATTTAAGAAAAAGAAAACAAAAATACAACACACCAAAATCCAACCAAAAAATGAACAAATAGAAAGCTTCTTTAATTCACATAAACTTTATCTGAGGTCTGTGGGACAAAATTATTTTGGCTTAGTGCTTATTCAAATGTTAACAGTAACATACAAACATTGAACTGTTTGAGAAAAAGTAACACTTGGACACTTCAGCCAGTCCAACATAAATAGAAATAAATGCTTTAAGATATGGAGTGCCTTTGCATTTGGATGGAGCAGAAAGGCTTTCACGTAACATGCTATGCTGAGAGTTGAAGCTTCAGTAGTTCAGCCTGCCTTTTCTTGTTGCAACTGCATGAATGACAGATCCTAGCTAGAAGAGTTCTTGTACTTTTGTAAAATAAACAATCCTGAACTGAGCACTCACAGAAATAAAACAATGTCAAGTTCTCTATAATTATAAAAATTTATAACACTGAGTTCTGACAAGGAAATGGGACTATAAGCAGTTTGATAAACAGTCTAAAAGTATTCTAATACAAGAAAGCCACATTGTTAGATCAGTGACTTATAGCAGAAGTCTCCACATCTCCCGTAGGAGAATGTAGAGTCTGTACCAGATGCTCTGCTCTCCTCCTTCTCCAGCAGTGGAAGCACACTGCTATTACAAAAGACAGGTCTGGATGCTTCATTCCCCTGACACTAATATTATTGGTCTGCACTAGGAGAATAATTCTCTGATTAATCCCATGCAATATTCTTTTATTTTACAAAAGCTCCTTTTAATATCTAGGCCAAAGGGGGATCAGAGATGAGGAAAATAGGAAAATTCTTTCTGCAGGTTGGTTGGTAGGTTGCTACTGAAGTCTCTCCAAGAGACAAACACAAGTGAAAAACAATACCATTATCATCTTAAATGCAACAGGTATTGGTAAAGTAAGTGGTGAACTTACTTTTAAATCATTGTTTTGTCTAACATTACTGAATGCATTACAGTGTATTAATGAAGGCTACTTAAAGCTTTGAATAGAATTTAAAAAAAAAAGTCAACATTGATTTAACTCCTCCAGTTTTAACTTGAGCAAGGAGACACCCTGAGAGTGTATCCATTATGAGAAATAAGACAAGTTAATAAAACCAAATAAATTATTATAAACTTCAAAGAGTTGTTTTCACTGAATTTCTACAGCTAGGAAAAGGCCTTCGTCCAGAACACAATACATATAAATTATAATTTTCTACTCATTCTTCAAGGTAATGTTTTGAATATTCACAAGAAAAGAGCTTTTTCCAGATGAAACTCCATGGAAAAAAAAAAAGATAAAAGCATCAGTTTGGGAATGCCTGCAGAAACGCTGATGTGTCATTTCGTATTCCTTTTCTCCTCCTGGTCAACACGGTGGCCAGCAAATTTCTTACTTAATAATAAACCAGTACTTTGAAATTTACTTGAGTGTTACATCTGTTCACCAGCAATGTCAGAAAAACTTTTCATCCATACCATAACTTCTTTACTTCTTGTGCTCTAGCTGTTGGCTGGTAGTAAGGATTTCAGTGGTTTTCTATGAAGATCAGACACACAAGCTGGACAGAGCACTCAAACGTCTTCTTAATTATCATGCTAAAGTTAACTCAGAGGACTTGTTTCCAGAGTTGACTGGTTTTTTTAGAAGGTCGTTAAAGTACTTTACTAAAAATAAAAAAAAAAAAAAAAGAAAAAAAGAAAAAAGAAAACCAAAGTCCAAAGTAGTCTATGAAATAACTCTGGTAGTTTTTTAACTTACTTGAAATTAGCCTATAGTTCTTGGGAACAAGTTAACATGGTTTAATGTCTACACTAGAAGACAGTAATGGAAGTATTAAACTGTGAACCAAAATTAATAAAAGTAAGACTGATTACAACTTATATAGTTGTAAGTATATAAGTATATAATAAAAATAATGGAATCAATGAAACACTTGCAGATAGCATTGAGCTGAAAGCCTGTCTTTGCTAAAGACTCCATAGGCCTTGCTCTGATCTCATATAGCAAAGTAAGAAGACTGAAAAAGACAGAAGGATTGAAGTGCAACTCCACTGAAATCTATGTGTGCATTTCCAATCATGTCTGTGCTCACACGCCTATTTCACAATGCTACAACTGAGAGCAGAAGCTGGCCTGCTTCCTCTACATCATATTCTCAGGAGTTAGGATAAATAATAGTGTCTCCCCTCAACACTAAAATTTGATGCAATTTGAAGAAAGTGTGGGTTGTTACTGCAAGATGTGTTTTATGTGTTCTCTGCAAAGTTTCCACACGTCCATTTGATAATAAGTTATGTCCATTTTGAGTCTCAAAAAAAAAAAAAAAAATCTCAGTAATTGGACTTCAAAAATAATGTTGCCAATGACCAAATATGCGATAAAACTACTTTTTCCCTAGTCCTGAAGAAAAAAAAAATTGTTATGATGTTTGGGATAAATTCCTACAGTTTAGTGATCTTCTCATAATACTAGGCCATTTGAACATTAAAAAAGATAAATAATTCTGTCTCTGTATGGCTTTTTTTTGTGTGCAGAAGGGCAAATAATTTATTAATGATGTAAGTAAAGTAGCAAAAAAAAGGTGTATTTCTAAACTGATTAATTGTGTAGTTACAAAGTGAGTAATATCTGTGAAATAAGGCATAAGACCTGTGTGGTAGAGATGGATTAGAAAACATCAACATTTTTATTCAAATTGTCTTTCACTCTCTTTTTAACTTCAGCGTCACTGGGCCAAATATTTCCTTTGATCAGAAATATATTTTCCCAAGGATGCTATATTTCATTTGAAACAGCACAAATTATCTTTCTAAAATAAAAAACACAATATAATCTTTTGGCAGAGAGATTTAAAAGAATATATATTACAGCCAAAACGTGTGCCACTTGGCTTCATTAAATAAATTTTCAGGAAATCTATTTAAAAGAAAAATACTCAAAACACACACACCCAATGCATAATACTGCCACCAAGCACATTCTGGTGGAACTGAAGGCACGTCTTATTTAATCCTCAATCATACATTAAAAGTTAAGACTTTCACATGTTATCTTGGTTATTTTTCAGAAATGCATAAACACTAGATTTAAATACAGCAATGCTTTATCAATTTTGATCATCCCCTGGCCCAATGACCCAACCTCTTCAAATGCAGATGAACTGAAACCCAGCTAATCTGAACTCTGGTACAATATCACCTGAGTGAGAACTTATTCAACATTTTTGTACAATAACATAGGACCACAGGTGTCGTGGTTTTGTTAGTGAGGGGGGGCCTAAGGTGGTAGTCTGGTCCGATCGGGGCTGAACTACGACAACAGGATAATAAAGAACCTCAGATGATCTCTAATCGAATTAATTCTCTGCTTGAAGGAAGGTCAATCATGAGGTCAGACCAGGCTGCTCAAGGCTTTATCCACTCAGTTCTTGAAAGTCTCTAAAGATGGAGCCCGCACAGCCTCACCAAACAACCAGTTCCGCTGCCTAAATGTTCTTGCAGAGAAAAAAAATTTCCCTGTATTCAGACACAACCTCCCTTCTTTCAACTTAGGCCTGTTGTTTGTTGTCCTCCCACCACTGTGAAGAGCCCGGCTCCACCTTGTACCTCCTCATAGGTACTGTAGGCTGCTGTTTGTTAGGTTCCCCCAAAACCAACTGTTATTCAGGATGAACAAGCTCAGTTCCTGCAGCCTCCCCTCAAAGTGCAAGCACTGCAACCCTGAAGACAATCTCAGTGGCCCTCCACTGAACTCGCTCCAGTTCATTGATATCTCTCTTGCACTGGGAGGCTCAATATTGGGCATAGACTTCTAAATATGGCCTAGCAAGTGCTGAGTAGAGTGGGATAACCACTTTGTTGGAGCTACTGGCTGTGCTTCTATTACTACAGTCCAAGATACTGTTGTCCTTCTTTGCTGCCACAGCCCACTACCAGCTCATGTTCAGTTTGCTGTCTGTGAAGACTCTTCAATTTTTTTTAGCAGAACTGCTTCCCCAGCCAGTGAGTTCCTAGCCTTTATGTGTTCAATTTGGCTTATGCTATATCATATACCTTCTAGAAAAACAGCTAGTCTTTAAATTAACACTGCCAAGAGTCACCTTGTTAAAAAAAAAAAAAAAAAAAGTAGATTTTTTTTTTGTTTTGATATGGTAAGCATCAACATTAGCTAGTGAATCCCAGTGGAACTTCCAGAGTTGACACATAGATATAAGAATACAGTAAATATAGGAGAGAAGTGATGCAACTGTAGGCTGGATTGATTGACCTAATACTAGCAGATTTGGATTGCATTCCATTTTCATTGGTGGACACAATACTAAACAGAATCAGTAGAGCCAAGATGCACACAAAATGGCATTAGTTATGGCTACAGAATGTTCTGTATCAATTCTTTTCAGGTTTTGTTTTTTTTTTTCATTTCTGCCTCAAACAGGTTATGTGCTAAAGAATGAACCTTGTCATACAGAAGGAAACACTGGTAGAAGTAGCCATATATCTTTTAAATGTGCTCCCTCCACACATACATTCAGGACTTGGTGTATGCTTATTTAGAATGCAGGATCTGCACTTTCAAAATGTATCCTGATTTTGTATCCTACATTGGATTGGCATGCAGTGGGTTTGTAGCCAGACCATCTAACTGGCCCTAATCTACAGATGCAAATCTGAAAGGCAATATCAGAGATCCTTAGTATCATGCAGAGAAAACAAATTTAATTGAGCTGGCACTTTGAAAACTGTTCCCTCTCCCCCCTTACTCTTCCTTCTAGGTGAATCTTTACTGTGAAAAAAAACCCAAAACTAACAATGCTCTATAAAAACTGCAACACTGTCACATTTAATTCTTTAGAAGGCAAATTTGGTGGAAAGACTCTGGATAAAATTTACAGTGATGGGAAGCATGACAGAAGACAGAATGTTGCCTTGACACCATAGGTTAATAAAATACACTACAGGTCAAGTGGAGAAATTGTGTCTTTGGTCCTACAGTCAAATAAGATGACAAGAAGAATATATGTACATGAGGGCTGTGTACATTAACAGAAATTTACATGGAGGCTGTTCAGAATATTTTTCTACCAACAAAACTCTGAAATTTCTTCCTCTTTTTTTTTTAATTATGGCAATTTTAAAATTCTAGCTGAAATTTAGAAGAGTTAACTTTTATGTCATGAGGTTGCTATTACCTGTATTATCCCACTTTACGTTAGGAGGTCTCCCTCTAATTCTTTCCAGTTTGTGTTTAAAAAAATGTTGACAGCTTGATCTTGATAGCTAATCTTCTACCATCACCATGCTATCTCTTTGGGAACTCTCCTCCTTCGATAATGCCACCAAACAGCAAGTAGCCTCCTACCTGAGCTGTTGCTGTGATGCTACATAAATCACAAAGGTTCAACCTCCCAATCTATTCAGAGTGATTCTTTCTGCATCCACCACCAACACATTCATTCACATTATTTTAGTTCAGTTACATTCAGGGCAAACTGGCAGTAATCACTTAATTATTTTATGGAACAAACGCAGGAATTTTGCATTGTCTCCTTTTAAAAAGGTCTAGAGTGAAATGCCTGTCATTTGTACAGATATAGTTTTAACCTCTGTTTTAAGGATGATGCCGTCTCTGTTAATAACTGTTCTTTGCCATACACTTTGTATGCTGGAACAAATTTAATTTAATGGAAGACTCATTGAAGAGCATGGTTCCCAAAAGTGTGGTAAAACCATCTATCCAAGTCTAAGGTAATTTCCTGAAGTTAATTCCCTTACTAACAGTTCTATTCTGCACTACAGGTGTAGCCCTAACATCAACAAAAGCAAATACCTGATACGGATTTTGGAAGCATAGGCTGAAAGCACAGGCTGCCTCAAGCAATACTTGGAAGCTCATGGCAAACCAATCGGGACATTTTGAGGCAAGAATGGAGCACTGAAGTGTCTCTTGAAAGAATAACTTTATTTTTTAAAATGTAAATGAAGACTGAAAGATTGGACATCGAATTTACTGTCCGGCCTGGCAGAGTCCCCTGAAATACAGTCAATCATGTGATGACCTAAATCGAATTTACCACGGATATTTTGGTAAAGTTTTCATCTACTAAAAATCTCGTTAGGAAAGATAAGCAATCCAGTAACTAGAAAAACACAGGTCTCTGCCTAATATTCTAGTCTTCTCAGGTAATCTTCCATATAATTGTGTCATGGTGGTGCTTTAATAATCATTAATATAGCTCTAATAGTTTTTTTTTATTTTATGTGTTGGTGGATTTATTTAACACTTGCAAAGTGACTTAGGATTCCCTGAACGAAAAATCTAAAGAAAAACTTCTTTAATTCTTCTCTTCTAGAAGCATAAAAAGGTAAGGCTACCCTTGAATCTGCAGTACAGTAGGACACATGATCAGTGCCCACAACCAATGGAGTATAGAGGAGTTACACTGATCTGGCTTGAGTATTGACTCACTTCTGAGAAATGAAGTGGCACTTAGCACCTGAAGTTTAGGGTCAAGAGCTAAAAAATAAATAGATAAAATAAAATATCAACATACAGCTAGTCTTCTGAATTTAAACTTCTGTTCCCAAGAGTTTGATCTTTAAAAGGTACAGAGTTTATAGAAGTATCCATTGATTTTAAAAGGGACCTATAGAAAGCTCAGCAATTTTGAAACAGTAAGAATAGTTTAATCATCAGGTAAGGGACACGGGTACCTATTTACTCTCTGATTTCTGAAAGTCTTGACCTAGATTTCTGTAAGTACAAAACCATCTGATTGTTTAGATGTTAGCTAAGTAGAACTCCAGTTTATGTACATCATTTAATTAATTGAACCTCTACAAGGTGCCATACCTGAACTAATTACATAAACTTATTGCAGTAACTTGTACCCATACTTTCTCTATTCCCATGTTACCATTACTTTATGTAGTCTTTCGAAAAGTACACTGTAATCCCTTCAGAGCAGAAACTAATTTCTTAATGAGAACTGCAAAAATGCATTGAGTGCTGCAGAAATAACAAAACAACATGACTTTTTTTTCAAAATTACTTGCAATAATGTAGAAATTGCCCTATCCGACAGCACCCTGATACCTGTAAGAAATACTAGCAATTTAACTAGCCCTTTTTAGCTTGACAGTTCTAAGTTTCAGAGGCTACATCACCAAAGTTATGCAGCTACTCCTGTCATATAACACTGACATCCAAGTTGATGGGTGCTTGATTTGTAAGTCTTTTTCTAAAAAGACAAAACCAAATAAAGTTGTATGCAACTAAATATGTTCTGATCAACTCACTCAATACAATTAAAAAAAAAAAAGCTCATCATAATCAAGAGAAAAGGAGAAGAAAGATAAGGAAGTGAATGTTACTCTGAATCCATCTTAATAACATTACCAACATAAATATATTAGGACTCGAGACCTCTTTATACTGATCATAGCATATATTTTCAGATCTCAAAATACAGACACAAGAGTAACACTGAGGGCAAATTCAGGATATTGATGGAAGTTCTCAGGTTCTATGAGCATCTTATCCAGTGAACAGTTTGGCCCTTTAGTGCAAGAAGCAGTATATATCACCTCTCATCTCCATTACCTTCGCTACAAACTTGCTTTCTCAACTCTGTAAATTAAGGTTCTCATTCATTTTTCTGGCTGGTCATCCCTGGATTTTAAATCAGGATGTGCCTCTAAGCTTTCCCTTGATTACACACACCACTGCCCTCGCGTTCCTGTTCTATCTTTCCAGCTTTCTCCACTCACTAATGTTCCAATACAACACAGGTTTTACTTGTGTATTATGGTAAATAATACAGGCCCAAATGCCTCATGCAGGGACATGTACAAATGCAGAATAAGTGTGTTCCAGATGGGTACAACTGTCTATTTCACCTGCAGGAGCCAGTGTCTGGACATTGTACCATCCACTCTTCTGTGCCCTGAAAGAGATGAATGAGTTAAAAAGAACAATGAATAATTTTACACAGAAACCACCAGGAATGCATATCCCTACTGGTTTGTCTTTTTGGCTACATTTGCCGTTTGAGAATACCAGTTGGGAAAATTGTTTAGAACTCAGACACAGGGAAAAATAAAACTGCTCCAAACTGCTAGAAAGTCACTACGTAGATGGCACATGTTACATCTGCATCAAGGAAAAGCTGGGTACCTCAACACAACAGAAACTGGGGAGGATTCCAGAGCTGAGATCTAGTAGACATTGGAATATAAAGGAAGTTCAATCCCTGAGTAAACAGACAACTTCAAGGAACAAGTGACTGCTTCTTCACAGCTATTCCTTCTCAGAAAGTGAAACACTAGCCTTTCTGATAACTACTTTGCATTATCATCTCACTGCTGTAAAAATCCTTCCAAAAGACAAAGTAAGACCTAGTAGCATTATAACTGTAACTGGAATAATTCAGAGATTCAGCTTCAGAGAAACAAATACAGTAGAAAATCTTTAGTTAATTAAATATTTAAAGAAAAAACAACAAATAAAGCCAACACTACTTCTTCTCCCTTCCAGCTTGCTTTTTCTCCCTCCCTCTGTCCCCAAAGAGCAAAAATCTACTCCACAATGCCTTCTGAAGGCTGTCTGCCTGCTATCCTCACTGCCCACCTACCGAAGAAAGCAGCTCCTCCCACCTGCACATAAAAGCCAAGTGCATGCTACCAGCAGCAGATCAGAGCACTTTCTCAGTCCTCCAGTGTTTTGAGCCAGTGATCTTCTCTTCTTGGATCTTGTGTACTCAAGGTAAGAATACTGCTACTTCAGGTTTCTGTTATAACCAGCTATTGTGAGGAAGTCTTAATCTGAACTCTAGCACTGCCTTGCTGGGTGGTGCTGGCTTCTACCCCCCCCACCCCTTTTTTTTTTTTGTAGTGTCATCTGACATTTAAGTTAGTAACAGTCTGTTGTTTTAGCAATGAAATAAAAACAGATCTTGCTGGGAAACAGTGTGGCTGGGAAAAGGTCTTCTCTCCCTCTCTGATTAATTTTGAAGAGATCAATATACCCAGACTGACTGTAACAATTTATTATCCCTCTTAGTAGTCTCCCTCTCAGTCCAGTCAAAGTTACAAAAAAAACCTACACTCTAAAGCTTCCTTAAATTCTGTTTGAGGGAAAAAAAAAATGCTTAGTGCTAATTTAAGGAAGGAAATTTTTTTTATTACTAACTAGACAGATTGAGCCAATCTTAGGACTGAAGTGCATCTTCACAGGCTTCACTGCTTTTAAAAAAAGTGTGATGGAACTTAAGCCCTCACAGAAGCACAGTTAATAAGGTTGATGGAATTCACTGTCTGGTACCAAATATGCTTAAAGCACACATTTCGCAAGTGAAGTTCTGTTTCTTGGAACAACAGACCTTGTGTCTCTATGAAATTTCTAGATCAGCTTGAATTATATTTTAGCTACAGTTTGCCTACATAGGCATTTCTAATGCTAGAAAAAAAAAGAATAGTTAAGTGCCCAGAGACTGCTACTGAACAGTTGAAACATTAATAAGTGTTTTCAAAACTATATTTGCACTCCCCTCTGTTCATCTGTCCATCCTCATAGAGATGAATCTATTAGCGAGTAGTACCAGTTTCTCACGTTGTGTGAGTCAGTGCACTTTTAACACACAGTCACCTGTTTAAAGAAATTCCATCATAGAAATTCTAATCCTCAAATGCCTCTCTCCAGTGCTCAGAGAGGAGGAAAAGCATGAACTACCAAAAGCAAGCAGTGAATGCTGTCTGTAAATTGTTTGTTTGTACTCAATGTAATAAATTCTGCAGTTACAGAGTGATATTTTCTTCTTGATAGCCAAACAGTTCTTTCTAAATTGACTCTTTTTTTGTTCTTTTCCCACATAAATATTTTCTAAAAATGAATTATGCCCACATATAGCTGTACTCACATTAGCTGCAATACTTTAAGCTATAGCACTGAGTAACAACAGCAGAACTCTGCTCAAAGTGCCCTTTTCTGCATACTGTATCTAAGATTTTTTCTGTATTTTACATGTTATCTATTGTAACTAATGGGGAAAAGAAAACACTGCCTTCAGCTATTTGCCTGGAAGATTACATAAGTATCTTAAAAAAAAAACCCAAAAAAAAACAAAAACCCAACCCCAAACAAACAGAACTGCTCAAAAACAAAGTACAGTGCTTCCTATAGCAGGCTTACAGTAAAACTATTTTTGCATTCAGGTAATCCATATAAATTGCCCATAGAAGACAGGAATAGAGGCCAATGTTTTTCCTCATAACTGGCATTCTGTCTCTGAGCTACAAAATTTTATTCCTTAGTTAGCATCTGATTTTCATAGCAAACCTCCCGTTCCCTCTCCAAAAGCAACCCTCTTGTAAAACATAGATATGTGATTTTAAGTGTAATGTGCACAGAATTTAGGTCTACAATCTGGCAGTAAAGCATCATTGTTCACACAGAAGTTTACTTTATCAGATAAATCAAAATTTCTAATAGAGCAATTTTCAAGGGGGGGGGAATTTTAAAAAGTGTATTTGCCACAGGAAATGTGTACATAGCAAAATATTTTTTATTAAAGCCTGCTGTGAAATGTAATATTTTGGCATTTGAAAAATGGATTGCAGAACATATTAAGACAACTCTATTCAAAGGAATGCGTCTAATTTAGATCAGAATCTCCTCTGAGCAATTTTTCTTAGGCTGAGTAGATAATTCAGTTTAGCATCACTTTGCAGCAGGGGATGAAGGGAAACTGCACACAGCAGGTCTCCAAGAGAACTTAGATGTCTACGAACGCATTTACTGAATTCTGTGCTGATCTGAAACTCATTTGCAAAAGATCAAAGCATATTGATATTAAGATAAAAATACTATCATTTTAAAATAGTGCTACAACCACACTTTTTAAAAAGTGAATCAGTGGGAGAACAAGGAATTCAGATTTTTTGAGTAATGACCATAACATTTTAAAAGAACAAAATAAAAGTAAAGAGACTATATTAATTCTTCAGCCACAGACCAGTTAAGTGTTAAGCCAGCATGCCCAGCCATTTTTTCCTGGCAGTCGCACTTAGGTGTTTTAGGAGTACATTTAGGGCACTAACGTCCTCTTAAGCCACTAGTAACTCCCATTGCTGTCAGAAGTGTTAGACTAGATACCTAGAAACATAGGATAAACATATCACTGTCTGCTTATCTAGGCATAGGCTGCCACTACAGCTGCTTGTGAGACATTCTGATCTTCATAAATTTTTTTTCACTCACCTCTCCAGAGGCAGAGATATGTTTTCCTCCGGCCATGCTGATACTAAATACATGGACTATTTTGCTTATGGTCACCGTGAAAATTCATGGTAGAGAGGTAGATTCAGTTCTTCTGGGTTCCTGTCCAGCACTTTCATCCCGTGTCTCATTTTGTATTCAGCCTTAAAAAGTCCACCCCTTTGCAGCTGATCTGTCTTTGCCTGACTCTTTAGGGCTGAACAGCAGGGAGAATTTCAGTGACAAGTTTTGAGAGGTAATTTACTCTTAACACTTTTGAACTTCTTCTGAAACCCTTTACAAACCCCTTAACAGGATTTCCACATCGTTCTTGGAGAGACAAAATAAATAAATAAATAGCAAAATGACCACCTCTTTCTTACACTCTGTGGTTAACAAGACTAACCGACTCTTGGCAGGATAAGCTGAGATCCACTACCATTGACCAGAAATTATGGGCAACATCTGACTGTAGGAATTCAGTCTTGCTAACTCAGTAGCAGTAAAGAGCTCAAAGAGAAGCACATGATGCTTAAACAAAATTATCCACATGGATCTTGTATGGTACATAAAATATATTCTTCCTTTCTTTCTGTATTTGCTATCATATGCCACATTTATAAATGTATATTATATAATTTCATACCCATTAAAATGAGCAAACAAAAAAACACACCAGCTTTAGTTTTTAACCACAGAGCTAATTTATGGGGGTACAGACTCTTAATTACCCCTGTGGCCTTGCAAATACTGCATTTTCAAATTAAAAAAAAAAAAACACACCAAATGCTGATGCTTGATTTCTAGAGTAATTGCACTAGCAATGGGGGCCTTGTCTCTTATTCTTTTAAATTGAAAATTATCACTAAGCACACATTGCTCAGAGATAATATAGTGAGTGTGTGAGAAGTAACTGGAGGACTAGCAAGAGTGATAAGGACTAGAAAAAGAACCATTAATGGTCATGTCACTACCTGCCGTAGAAGATAGGACAATTTTCATACGTCCATGAGCACATCTACAAGGCAGAATTTTCTGCCCATTTATTCTGTGTCTTGCTATATCTCTCAGGGGACAAAAGATTACGTTTTCTCTCTGAAGCTTAAATATATCCATATATCTTCCCTTACTCTTTGGCCTTCCAATTATTCTAAGCTGTGGGTTCTTTCCTTCTTCAGGGAGATAATTTTTAATTTTCACTAATTTCATATTTCTAGAAGAGCAACAGTTCAATGGAGTTACTGTAGTGAGGAACAAGAAAAGACAAAAACATTAGAGGTGCCTTATTCTGTCTGATTAAAAACAAGAAGTATCTATATTTAACTGTACAAAATTTCCTTACTTTTGCCACTTACACTTTCTAGAGTTTTGTATAAGTGATGTTGCCTTTTTGTGGGTTTCCCTCCAGAAAGTGAGATATATTCTTTGTGCTAACAGAAGTCTCCTTCAGCAACAGTTGTGGAGCTCTGTGTGTTGAAAAAAATAATGATAGTCCTGGTTCTGAAGCCTTTTGTGGGTCTTGTGCAATAACTGTGCCTATTCTCTGTACACATCAGTAAACAATTGTGCTTGGTCTCCCTGTACTCCTGAAATGTTGGATGTGTTTCTGTAATTGTCTTGATGTGCAATGAATTTAGTGTCTCATAACTGCACTGCAGGGGATTAATACCACTGTGCAGTCTAGGGACATCTTTTGATGATTAAAACTTCTTCATACAAGTCCATATTTTATAGTACAAGCAAGACGAATGTAAGTCTGTTGCTTCTTGAATGGCAGGTGAAACTGTTGGGGGGTGACATGTAATGGACCCTTTTCAAAAGGGAGTAAGAATCAGTGCCCTCTCTTGGTTAGGAAAAAAAAAATAAATATATGAAGCAGCCCTATGAGAGTGTTTATCAGTTCCCTCTGCTGGCTACAAAGCCCACAGCCAGATGAGCAGCTGTGTTTGCGGAGGCGAAGGTCTTAAGTTCTATTCCCAGTGCTGTGTGCATGCGGTAAACTGATGACTGTGGTGTCTGTGCACGAACGTGGACATCATTCTTTATAGGGTCACATCGACAGCTACACTGAGTTCAACATGAGGGCACTCAAAAATAATACAGAGTTCATAGGAGGTAAGAAACTTTCCACTTAGGATCTGAGAAGTGTTCTGGGAGCTATGCCATTCATGATACTATGCAGCTAGAGCATCCTTCTGTACACATCATATGCACACCTTGCTTTTTTCATTTCTTCAAGAAAAGTGTGTGTGCGTGTTCATTATACTCAGTTTGCAGACATCTGGCCAATTATCACAAATATTCTTGGCAATCCCAAATTGTAACACTTAAAAATGCCAGCTTCTGAGAACTCACATTTGTGAAAAAGAAATAAACGGTACCAACAAGAGCACTCCAACCTAAAAAAAAAACCCTCACAAAACAAAACAGAAAAAGAACCTAACTAGTTATTTTCCATTCTTGTAGTGAAAGGCCTATATAATCTGGTTATGCAACTGGAGAAACAGGTCATAGAATTTATGCAGTCAGTCTGAAATAAAGTTGAGATGAGAAAGATATACTGCAAACTTAAGAAAGAGTTTCTATTTTAAATAAACATCCATAGCACTAAAAATCACAAACTCCTGGGTCAGGTATGCCAGTTCACTTCAGCTCCTAGGACACTGTCACAGCAACATATAGGATACGCATAAGCTATCCTATTACAGGGAGAATGAGTCAAAACTAACAGCTTCACATAGT
Source organism: Chlamydotis macqueenii (assembly GCF_036417535.1). Classification (NCBI taxonomy): domain Eukaryota; kingdom Metazoa; phylum Chordata; class Aves; order Otidiformes; family Otididae; genus Chlamydotis; species Chlamydotis macqueenii. Next base: position 93,520,477 of record NC_141556.1, on the reverse strand, counting down.
GGATATCAAAAGTATATTAAAAGCCAGATTTTTGAAACATCTGCAGCATGTTTCCTGCTAAGTAAAAAAGTAACCACTCTTTCCAGACAAACATACTGCTTCATTCTTCACTCTGAAAGGAAAATAAGAGTGGACAGTAGCACACTGTAGACTTCCAGAGGGAACTTCAAGCAAAGCATTTGACCATTTTTGCAACTGAAAATTCCAGAGAGTAAGTAAGTTCCTAACAAAACCCAGTGTTATGAGGTGAAGCAACAACACATGTATATATAATATACTACAGTCCCTGAAATGGAGATGCTTACATTGCCTCTCATTTACTCAACATAATTTTCAAAGAGGCAGAATGGAAGACAGCACAGCCCCAGGGACACTCAAACCAAATACAATCAACTTACCACTGAAGAAATCTAGCAGTCAAGTCTGCTTATGCCAGCACACGACTTGCCTCTGTTCTGCCCTTCCATTCTTCCCACCATGTGTGGAGCTCCAGTGAATGCAGAGTATCAGAACACGGGTCTTTTATATGTCTCAGAGACCACAATTTCTCTTTCAGCTTGCCTTTAATAATTAAAAAAAAAAAAAAAAGAAAAAAGAAAGTGTTCAGATCTTTCCCAGTATTTCTTTGTAAATTAATTAGGTGATCTTAGTCCAACTCTCAGTTGATTGACATTAATATAAAACACACAACTGGGACTCTCTTGTTGGCAAATCTCAGCAAAAAGTCAAGAGGTACTTTCTTTGGGTCAAAGTTGAGCAATAAAAGCAGGCTTGTGAGGAAAGTTTATGTTGCCAGCATTGATATAGCTGTCACCTGCGCTATAGATAAAAAGAAAATAAGCAAAGTGTAGTTAAGCAAGGACATTCCACAAGCACTAGCATTCACACAAAATGTATTTTAGAAAATGAAGGCAAAAAGACAACACTCAGTACTTATTTCCTTTCAGTCAGTGGCTTGAATTGAATTTACCATAGTAGCACATCACATTGTTCGCTGCAGAAAAATGCAAAGCTTAGGCCCTTAGGATTAAGTCTCTTGTGCTTTACTGGTTCCAAAAATGTCAGTGCTTGTCGAAGTGTTTTTGAAATAAAACCAAAACCATGTTAATAAAATGAACTTTCCAAGACAATGCTGGCCAAAACTGATTCTTAGATTTCTTTTCAGTAATAAACTGCCTCTGTGGTTGCTGAGCTGATAGGGAGGAGGATTTAAAGGTCCAAAGCCAAGTTCTAGTTAACTCAGAGGGTAAAAAAGAGCTCTCAAACAAAGCACAAGCCCTCTAATGAATGGAAAGATTTTTGCTGAGGGTGGGCAGAGCTTAGCAAAATCCAGCTGTGCTTTCAAAAATGGCTGTAATCATTATTAGGCTCCTCTTGAACGTATTCCGAGACTGGAACACTTGTTGTGGGTACAATTTGGGATGTGCTGCTGTAGATTACTGCAAGAGACTCAGTACTTGTGTAATGCAGAATTCACAGGCTAAATGACAGTTCACAAGAGCTACCTTGCCTATTTATTAAGTAGTAATTCCCTACATGAATTGACAAGGCAGCAGCTGGAAGGATTCTGTCCCATCCTATCCCAGCCTTCCAGATAAATAGCTCCAGAAACATACTCCAGTGACGGATGAAGGTGTTCATGATAAGCTGAGTTCCTACTGTGCACGCAAGTCTCACGCAAGTCTGGGCAGTGAGATCTCCAAACTGTTTTGCTTTATGTGCATATAGGTGCAGACGCAGCAGCAATTTGTCTTCCACAGATGAAAGTGGTGCAGTAGCTGGATGTTCTGTGCCTGTTACAGTAATTCCCACTCCTCCAGTTCCAACCAGCATAGCTCAGTTTAGGAGGTCTAGGCAGTACAGTCCAAGCTGCCATTGTGTTTTCTTAGTTCTTATGCTCAGAAACTCCTACAAACTATTATTATCTTTTGGAGATCTGGGCATAACTTATTATGCAAGGGAACAGGTATAACATTCGGGGATTGTTCCCTAAGCTTGCATTAATAGCCTCAGCTAAAAATATTGTTCATACTAGCCTAGAAATAAAGAAAACTTCTGTTTAACTTCCAAGCCAGATACTACATTAAAGATTCATTTGCAGCAGTATATTTTTTATTTTTGTACTGCTATAGAATCATAGAATCATAGAATGGTTAGGGTTGGAAGGGACCTTCAAAGGTCATCTAGTCCAACCCCCCTGCAAGGAGCAGGGACATGCCTGACTAGATCAGGTTGCTCAGAGCCTCATGCAGCCTGGCCTTGAACGTTTCCAAGGATGGGGCATCCACCACCTCTCTGGGCAACATGTTCCAGTGTTCTACAACCCTCATTGTAAAAAACTTTTTCCTAATATCCAATCTAAATCTACCCCCCTCTATTGTAAAACCATTACTCCTTGTCCTATCGCAACAGGCCCTACTGAACAGCCTCTCCCCATCTTTCTTGTAATCTATAAGATTATCAAATGGCTTTTAAGTTGTAGTTTAAAGGAAATCCACTCGTCTCAGCCATCTTTTGTAATGTCATCTTCACTGCATTTCATTTTTAGGTTGCTCTTAAGCATCTAGTTGCAAATACTCAGTATCTAAAATCCAACCTAACAATTAGATTTGGCATGTGGTTCTTATGGTATATGTCTGTTCCACAGCCAGGGCAAGGTAGCTCTTAGATTCAAATTTCAAGCACAAAATCTTCCTTTCACTGAGTTCAGAATTCACTTGCAGTGAATATTTTATATTATTCTTTTGAAACACCCTATTTTCAACATCACATCTGTCACTCGTATCCTGAATGCTCTCAAGAACTTAGTACAAAAGGTCTATGAAACACAAGCAAAACAAATTCAATTTGTGACTGCTCAGAGATATTTTCTCTGCTACACATGCTTTCAACTTTCTACTAACTGTTCAGCTCATAAAAACAAATATTTCAAAAATAAGTGAACAGAAACCTATTATATTTTCAATGCTCCATTCATCAAGCGTATTTTGGGAGCTGGAATTTTAGCTTGGTGGACACTCATGACATACAGCCTTATACTTCAAAATAACAACTGCATCCATGAGACTGAGAGCTGCTCCCTCAACTCCCCCCAAAGCTGAAGCTGAAAGTAAAAAACTGAAGAAGTAACTCGGCACTTCCCGGGGGTACGTTGCACCACAGGCCTCAGCTCAGGGCGCAGCAACCCTTCCTTCCCGGCTTCTCCCCCTCCACCATCAAAGATGACAAGGAGAAGTATTTTGGCTTGCTTAACTGCTTGTAAGTCTTTTGAGACTTGAGGAAAGCACGAAATGTTGTCCTGGACACCCAAAAGCTGTCGAGATAGCAGGGGTTTGTGTCAGTGGATGCAATTTAGTGACAATTTAGTTGTAACAATGTTGTATTCTACTTTAAAAAACAAACAAACAAACCCACCACAAAATCCCAAACCGACACCCCCGCCCCGCTTTTTGTTTAAAACACTGTAACAGAAGTGGCCGTTAAGCACCTGTCGTCCAAGAAAGCCTGCGCCTCAGCTGCGGGGCAGCCTCGGGACTCCACCCCGGTCCGCTCAGCGGCCGTTACCCGCCCGTAACGGTCACGGCGCGAGCCCGCGGCAGCCCGCCCCCGGCCCTGAAGGCCGGTGCCATCGCCCTCGTCAGTCAGGCCGGGCCCCTCACGTTGGTTTGCCGCCTCCCGCCTCACGTTGTGGCTCTATGGTTCCGGCCTGCACCAACGAGAATGCCATTTCTGCACATAGGCAGTCAGAAAACAGATTGAAAGCCTGCACCTCCCATTCCCAAAGGAAAGGCAAGGGCTGAGGAGAGCAGAAACTCCCCGCAGCCCAGTCAGCTGAGGAGCATTTATGGAAACACAATGCGTTTGAGGTTTCTTGGGTTTCGGAGATAGAGCCTGGGGGCTTCGCTTCTGCGTGCCAGGCCTTGGTGCCCCTTTGAGAAGGATCTGGGTAGCATTAGCTAGCACAGATGTGGACACTGCTGGAAGGCCAAAAATGGGGGGGGGGGGGAGAGCTCCACTCTCAGCTGGAAAAAAAATGTCACATCCTGTGAGGGGAGGCTGCTCGGAAAGAGAAGGAAGGCTGCTCCAGCACACACCACAGGAGGCTCAAGACCTTTCAGATTTCCCCATCTGGAGGCAAAATTGAGGCCACTGTAAGTTTAATTAAAAAAAAAAAAAAAAAAAAAAACAACAAAAAAAAACCAGACAGACAATAATATCCATTTTGAAGTTAAGGTTCTTTGGTCTTAAAACAAACAAAAAAAACCCCATGTGCAAAAAATACTACTGTATATGAGGATCTAGTACAACCAGAGTAAACAGTCTTGTAAAGCTGAAATTCTAAAATCCCAAAACTCACCAAAAAAAATACCAAATGCTTTTGTGGAATGTGAGGAAAGAAATATCATGTGAGGAAAGATGATAAAACTACTGTACTCAACAGGGAGGGAGTTCAGAAGGCAAACAGCTGAACGGAACAGCTTTATCATTTCTTTCCAATGTATTCTTCCTGCCCTGCTTTGTTCAGCACAAAGGTTTTTCAGGGTGAGTCTTTTTGATCTATTTGTTACATCGCCTACCATGGCGAAGCCCTGACTCACGATCAAGACAAACAAAGAGCAGCAGCTCCTGAACTTGAAGGCTTGTAAATTGTACATAGAGCTAAGCTGACTCCCAAACTCCTGTTCCAGTCCCTTTAACACACTCTTGCTTACACAGATCATTGGTATGTCTGGAAAGATATTATACTACAAAAGCTTCACCTCCGTCTCCTGGCTGCAGAAGCATCCAAAAACATCACATACAGTAGATTAATGAATTTATCCTTACAAGCACCCTGGCAACATCACTCTCACTTTAGAGGAAATTGAGGCACAGAGAAAGTGGCTGGTGTAGCATTTCAAGCAATTGCTCCTGGCCAGATTCTCAAGTGTCTTCCCGTAGCGATGGGGGCTAGTTGGAGAGATTGGTTCCCATCCGGGCACCTCAACAAGAACTAGATTTTCATGAGTGCTCAGCACCCGGTAGCTCTCACAATGACACTCGCAGCCAAATTTTCTGAAAAGTTCCTTTGATCATCTGGCCACTGATTCAGTAGAAGCAGAGAGCTTTTGAAAAATCTGATCCTGTTTGTGGGTGCTGAGCACTTTTCAAAATTCTTGCTTAAGTGACCTGGCGAAGGATGCAGACTAAAATCTGAGCAGAACCCACTTTTGCCTAATCCCTAGGCCAGTGATTTAACCACAGGCATATCCTTCCATCTTCAGCAAAGTAAGAATAGGCACTAGTTGGGGCAGGAATCAAAATGCCAAATAACTGCCAGTACCCACGCCTGCCAAGAAAAATGCCCAGATACCTGTGGGCAAACCAGACAGCCACAGTTTGGTACTTTTCTGAGAAAGGATTATTTCTAGTAGCAGTGCCAGTGTCTGGCAACCTGTATTATGCTCTTTCCAGACCTACCTATTTCTTTCCAGGCTAAAAACTCTTGTGAACATGCCCTCACGCAGGCACACCCTCCCCACTCTTCAGAAAAAACCAGCAGCTATCCAAACACTGTGCTGTCTCCATTATCCTTAGAGAGCCAGGCCCACTTGGGCAAGACAACACTATTTTGTTTAATGATTAAGAAGCAGTGGCCGCATCAGTGAAGATCCTTGTTTTCATTGAATATTTCATTCATTTCTGAACATAAGCAACCACTTAGCTGCAGTTGTGCTAGATGCAGAGGAGGAAACACATGCTATTCTTGGCTGGACTTTACCTCTGTGGGAAGCAACAGCCTCCTCACAGCAGCCTCCATAGGCTGCATGATTTAGCTACATTAGATATTGTCCTGAACCTCAAGTGGGGACCTGCCTCCAGATTCCAAGTACCCCAAAGTATGAATGCATGCAAAACTCCCAAAACACAGCCTGGTTCCTGTATTTTATGCTCTGTTTGTGTGAGGTCTATTTGCAAATGACAGTTTCCAAAGCCGTGAGCTCAAGGGTACCTTAGAAATTCCTCTCCAAGCTGACCATATCCATTCAGCTGCCACTCAAGATGCTGCTCTCTGGGTCACTCAGAATCAAACTGTTGAACTGTCTATAACAGGACTCCATCTCAGGGTCTAGCTTTCATTAAGTGCTCTCTGTATCCAGCCTTCAGACCACCTCCCAAATCAGTGTCTGATCAGTCTGGCAATAGGAATATAAGGCATCCAGTCACCAGTGCATTTTAAGGGAGCATAGATATCACATGATAACTATTGAATGAAAATATTTACAGAAAAATAGTTTTGTGAAAAAGCTCTAAGATATTGCTGAGGATTGAGCTCAAGCTGTACAAGCCAAAAAAATACAGCTGTATCTTTTCTAGCTACAGCTAGAAACAGCTATGTGTACTGGAAAAACCTTTGATTGGGGTCAGGGGGGAGAAGATACTCTCCTAACAGATAACTACACCTAGAAACAAGTGTGAACATATGTTCCCTGCTCTGTTTGGTTTATACCTGAAATAACACAAGGAAAGTGATGGCTGTGGTTTGTGCTTTAATTATTGAATGACAGTGCTTTCATTCAGTTCTGACATCTGCTGCAGGGATTATTGTAATAACAACTCCAGTGAGAAGCTGGACTTCAGAGCAATACCCCAGTCAAATATGACAGCCCTTACAAACAGAAAAACTGAGGCAGAAAGGGATAAGATCATGCACCTTGTTTATGCAGATAGTTAATTGCACATGCTTTAATGTACCTTGTGACCTAAAAAGTTATAGGGAATATTACTGGAGGAACCCGGATCATGATTAGTAATTTTGTGGGCCTCCATGTTTTTATCAGCAAATTTATAACTACAATTTTTCTTGCAAATTTTTCTTTATTTATTTTTAATTCTCTTGTCCTGTCTTTGGAAGAAGCCAAGGTATTTCTGTGGAAAAGCTGGGGTCTACTGAAGTCCCAGGTCAAGAATTCTGTCTTAGGTGTCATCTCCTCTGAACTAAAAAAAACTAGCAATGGTTCAAAAAAGGTTTTAGTTTGGAGAGTAGCAAGGTGATCAGGACACAGCTTGCTGCTAAAGGAGAGATGTGACTGTGGAGCGGAAATATCAGAAAGGGCCCATAGAAAAGGCTGGCAGGTGTGACAGTCCAGCCTGATGTGCCTTTGAAGCAGAGCAAAGAGGCGTTCCAGCGCTGGAAGGAAAGGGTGCTAACATTAATAAAGGCTGATATGCAGAAGATCGCACCTTCTGTACAATTGGCTTACTCTGGAGCCAAGATCTTCTGCTGTGGGGCTGTTACATTTTCCTTCTAAGCCTAGATGCCCTAGAACTAACTTTCCCACCTGGTCTTAAGTGTAGTTTGGGGCTTGTGTCTTTGGTATTAACAAGGTAGCACAGAGACTTAAAGATGGGATGCTCAACTCCCAAGTAGTCAATCTCATTATGAGATACTGTCACTCTGGGAAGGTTTTGTTTCTCTCCAGTTTTGTCTAGAAATCCGCTCCAGCAAGTGAGAGAGGTTTCATTTTACAACTAATGCATGCATTTCCAACAAAAAGCTGTAGTTTTTAATTGACATATTCTAAAAAAGAGTTTTGATCAGAAATTTCTGCTTCTTTCTTTGGGAAACAATTGGAATAACTTACTAAGTATAATCACTTAAAAGGGGAAAAAATTCCACTTTCAGGAGAGGATAGTCAGCATTTCTCAAGTCACTTCTCAAAGCATTTCTTTTTGTGCCCATGAAAACGGTCACTTGAAATCACTGCCTACCATCTTATAAGAACTTAGGTTTCATTCTTAACCCAGATGAGCATCAGAGAAGACTGTACTTCTGGAAACCACACAATTCAGCATCCCCAAACAGAGTTTTCGAGCCTTTACAGATTCACCCATGACAAAGCAAAACACCCGCCAAGGCTGACTGAATTTACATAGCTAAATAAATCACTTTTTAAGTGTTTAAATGTCATTGTGAGTGAAAAGATGAAGTGTGCTGTATATCATCTCTACAAAAAAAGAAAAGGTAGTTATATTATAAATAAACAGAGTTTGCTTGGTATTAGGGACATAGGAAATTCCATTCAAGAGCAGACAAATGGCACATCTTGTCTGGTATCCCGCATCTGGCACAGGCCTATAACAGATGCTTAAAATACTTGGCTCTCTTGATCCCACAGTCTCCCCTGTTCCACCTACCACCAGTAGTATAAATCACACAGTTTTCCTAACCTCTGGTGAGAGTCTCTTTCCTGCTCACTTGTGTAATGTGGGAGGTGGAAGTAGAGGGCAGGGCAATACATATTTGCTCCGTGTGCTACTTATTACAGTGGCTGGTACTGAATTTGACTGAACTGTGGTTCTGACTGTTTCAGAACATAAACGGTATTACTGCCTATATTGCCTGTCTAGCCAAATGAAGCAGCACATGGGTGAGGACTACACTTGGCTCCAGAGAAAGGTGGAAGCAAACCCCTTCTCACCCTCATTTGCACATAGCCAGCAAGTGTACCTACCATTAGCCTACTATTAATCAGCTGCCCTCTTTCTACCAAGGCACTGCCACCCAACTGCTCCCTAATACTCAGCAACATATATATCCTGGTGTGGCTTTCTTAAGTAACTTTTATAGTTCAATGCATGATGACTGAAAATTAAATGAGTTTATTGTCTATCAAGCAGAATTCACCCTTGTCCTTATTCCAGAGTTTATCAAAACATGGTTCATCTACCCAGTAGGTCACATCATGCAGGTTCCCATCTTTAGATGTCTGGTGCTTCTAGCCATTGTCACTAGTGTGATATGCTTGCACCTGACAACACTGACTGTGGTGCTCTGCCTTAATAGAAATGTACTTCCTACAGACTATGTCCCTTTATTTTCTATAATCTCATTCGTAACCAACATTCAATTCAATGGCACAATCTGTTAAGGGCCTCTAAAACAGACAAATGAAAAATCCAAACCTTCCCATTTGAAAAGTTAAAAACTTTTAAAACCCCTTTATATTAATTACATTATACCCTCTTTGTGTTCCCCTGTGACATATAAGAGGATTTTTACAAGGCTAAAGAGAACTTACGAATATAGGTAACTACTATGTAAGATCCTTTCACATGTCATCTTACAAGAACAACAGAAAGTGAGAGGTAGCTATAGAAATTATGGCACCTGGCGTCTAAGCTATATTGTTAAGAAACTGGGGGGGGGGAAGTGTCCTGCAGTTTGAGCATATAGTTCTCTACAGTTGCTGAACACTGCTCTTGGAGAATGACCTAATCAATCTTTACACATTACTAAGGGAAAACTGAATCCTGATGGTGTGCGTAGGCTGTTGGATATAGTTTCAGATATCAGCTTGCTCCATACCCAAGGATATTCTGATTTTGGTTCCATCCTACTGACTATAACATTCACTGTCAAAGGTCCAAATCTAGCTTTGATCTAGCTACCCGAAATTTGTATCCATAAAGAGCAAGACTCTGCGGTATCAATCTGCTTGAAAGAATGGACACATTAAAGCTACTACAGTACCTAGCAGAAGTTTGCATCCTTTAACGTATTTCAAATTGACCATACATTCAGGGTTGGCCAGGCTCAATATTAGCAAGAGCTCTGTGTGACTTTCTGCACCTCTTGCCTGTTGTACAAGAGGAATAACTTTCAGAATATCCATCTTCTTTCAGTCAGGAACAGAAGTAGAGGTTTTTCAAGGCAGACAAATGAGTCAGTCACTTGTTCCAAATAAATAGAAATAGTGTTCCAAGTTTCCTAGACAGCTTTCAAAACTGCATAGAGCAATTCAGCTGCTTAATATATTGTGTTCTACACCTCACATTTAAGAAGACACAAAATCACATGCTTTTATTCCAGATAAGTTATTTTACCCACGGCAGTCCAAAGCCATCTCATTTAGTCTCTGTCCTCAACATATATGCTACTCATCTTGCTTGTGCCATTCCCAAGAACAAAAGTAACACTCTGAAGAGTAAGGACCAGCAGTTGAGATTCCCAGAGTGCCACAGGTATCCTAAATAATACTGGACTAAAGTATCTTGATGTTCATGATTGAATTTGCACATTTGTATAATGAGGATGTTAATATCTTGCTTTCTGAGGAGGAATGCTGTAAGCCTTAATTAATATATCAGTGACAAAAAAAGCATGAATTACAACTTTAACTGTACAGTAAAATAGAACATCTATGTGGATAAGTAATTATACGGAGATATATAAAACTAGAAAAATAATTTATTTACTGCAAACCTTGCCTTAACAAGAAACATAATTCCTTCCTCCCTCAAGAAAGCTAAACACACTGACTCATGTCTTTGTTTAAGTGTCATGGTAAATTTGTTCTTTTATAACATGTAGTAGTTCAGCTTTGAACTTTTGATTTTGGAAAAGGCAGAGCGGAAAAATATTTTCATGGGAGAGGAGTGCACATTCCAGAGCTGTCGACTGTTACTCGTTTATGAAGGGGGAAAAAAAAAAAAACAAAAAACCAAAAAAACTACGTAGGTCTTAGGCTTTGGTTGATGCAATTCGTTGTTTTCTGGTATTTTGTGATAAACCAAAGAGTTTACACTGTACAGTAAAATATTTCACTTTTCTCTCTTGTTTTTCCAGCTGCTGCTTGTTCAAAACTCTGAGCAAGCTTGAAACTGACTGCTGTTGTAGAGACAAAAATTAGCTTGGTACTAACAGAAATAGTGATCCTTTGTAACATATGAAGTAGTTCAAAGAAAAAATAACTCACAATTTACCATGAATTACAGAACTACACACAAGCATAATGTGAGAATGCAAACAATATTACTCATAAATAAAACAAAACGTGCAAAATGTGAGCCCTTCATGATGTCTTCATAACCTGAGCAACAGTTTTAAAACAGTTTTCCTGTGCTGTTTCAGGTTTATTTAATGTATTAACATTTGATTATGTCAAAAAATATTAAAATAGGAAAATAAAATAAACTTTATGCAGCTTATTCATTCAAGTAAAGTAAAAAATATTTCTCTTCTATCCTGCATATTTTGAAGTGTATTAACATACATGCTTTCTTCCCTTCTCTTTCTAGAAAGAGAAGAAAAGACAGATTGTCAGAATCCTTCAAATTTGATACTCAGCACTGTTATGATCTCTTCATTACTGGATCTTGAGTCTGAATATTGGAACCGGTACCGTGAAGTACTCTCCTATTAAGCTGAGGTAATTTTTTTCCTAACAATTTAATTGTTTAAAGCATTACAAAAGATGCCGTCCCACTCCCCTACTCCCTGCCAATAAAAACATTTCTGGGCAGAACATTATACTGTGCAATATAGCATCAGCTGACGTCAAAGACATGAGAACTGATGCTTTTGCTAATAGGCAGGGAGATTCAGGCCCCATTTATTAATATAAATTTAGCAAGAATGCATTATTTAAGATGACCATGCTGAATTTGGTTTGGAAAACAATTGCAAGTGTCAGCTCCTTTCCCTTCACAGAGAGAATAGCGACATGATAGATGCAACATCCTGGATTCATGGCCTGTTAAAAGATTGCTGTACAACCATTATAGATGTGTCAGAGACCGCATTCTTTGCTGCACTGGCATTAAGAGCTGAAGTCATTGAGGACAGAGAGCATAATTAAAGAGTCTAATGCTGAAACAATGCAATTAACAAGTCTTTCAGAGTTTCTTTTCCTGGGGAAAATTGTTGTCATTGAAAAGAATCTATCTGGTCAAAAATCTTAGCAGACAAAGGCTAGAAACTACCAGCCTCAAGCCAGAGATGAGGACAGAACTTCTCCATTCACAAAGGCAGAAGATGTCAGGGTATTATTCTGAGAGAGGCAGGCTTTGCCGAGGACATCAACTGCTTTTCAGACACGCATTGATGCAAGTTTCTACTTAACGGGATGGGCATCCACACAGTAGGTTATTTCATAAATATTATTCACTCAGCATGAAAAACTGCTTTTATGAAAGCCTACTAGTCACTGGGTGATAGTGTCATGTTTTTCCTCAAGAACAGAACTGCACACAGTGCAGGCCTGATGTAGTCACAGTATGTTATAGGAACATGAAACTTCAGATGCAGATAGGAAGGCAGTCAGCTGCAGAATTGTATTTGGGGGAAATAAATAAATAAATAAATAAATAAATAAAAAAGCAGATGGCTCAGACTGACCAATGGCCTATCAGGATGCAGAGATGGAATTAACTTCAAAACTAAGGGACATAGAAAACATTTTCAGAAAATTTTCTACCTTCACACTGCTTTAATATATCCCCTCCTTTCCTGGTGTATCAGTAATCAAGATACTGTCAGTTTTCTGTCCATTGCCCAAATAGAATTGCACACCTTTCACAGTACACTAACGTGAATCTTAAAGATGCTGCAGTTTTACTTTGTAGCTTACTTTCCTCCCCAATTAAAAAAAAAAGAAAAAAGAAAAAAGTGTTAAGAAATACACATCAATACAGCTGAATCAGAAAAAAAAAACACAGTTAGTGTAAAGAACTAATTGCTTTAGATAAGGTTTAAAAGTGGGTTATCATATAATCACCATTGCAGACAAGAGGAAAAGAAAATAAAAATACAGAGAGATAGGTGCACAGGAAGATCAGCTTGAGGATAGATATATTCTTATTGGTATATCTAACAAAGCTGCCTCAGGCTCCACATTTGCTTTCAAAGTAATAGAATTCTGTTACAAGACAGTAACCAACGTGGCACATAATTCTTTGAGGTCGTTTAAAGCCTGGCTGCTAAACAAACATTACTCTGATTTTTTTTTTTCCCAAGGATTCATAATATTTCCTGTATCTTTCAGCAATTTTTGTCCTATCTGTCTCCTGAACTATCATTTTAAACCACTGAGAAATTGTTTGCCTAAAACCAGACCTCTTTTATTAGTATTCCTTAAGTTACGTTTCAGCTGCCAATCAAGGTTTGCTGCAACGTCTTCTCTTTTGATGCAAGTTTCCTGCACAGTGCCTTGGATCTCAGCTAGAATGCACAGTATGTCATGTGAACAGTAAAAAACAATATAGCTCAACTTTCCCAAAGTAGGTTGAATCAGGAGTTTTAAGGATAATCAAAACCATATTTTTACTAGCAAGCAGACCCAATAAGTCATTGAAGCTATACAAATACATTCATTCCTACATTGCACTTCATTATAAAAAGAATCTCGCACCCAGAAACACAAAAATTCTTCCTGTGGAATACTGAATAATTGTGGAACAAATACATGGAAGAATACACTGATCTTTGCATGAGAAGTGCATCATAAAAGGGATCCCAGTAAAGCAAGCTGAATCTTCAGACTTTTATAAACTTTTTATGACTTTCTTAGCAGACATTAGAAAACTTGAAGGACTTTAATAGAAAATTTGAAGGACTTTGTGCAGAGCAGTACTATTTACAGGAGTATTTCTTGCTTATATTCTTTGAGTGAAACTTATGTATGATTTCATATACAAATACATGCAAGCATGCAAGTGCATATATGTTTTTAGCAAAGTCTGTCACTAAATATTTTGGACCAATGTCAATAGATGGGTCCCAGTTAATTTGATATTTTATGTCAGCAAGTTATGCTACATGTGAGAATATATCTGTGTAAATGCAATAGTATATTTCTTATAGGTGTTATTTATGTGCATTGTCTTTACAGGACTTGTGTCTAGTCTCAATCTGGATTTAGACTGCTGTCACTGACAGCAGAATATAAGTCTGTCTATTTCCTCTCTTTGAACTATTTTTTTTTTTAAAGAAAAATATTGTTTTTCTTTTCACTGCTAACTACAAAGGCTGATTTATCAATATAAGTGAAAGTTATCTGAACAACATTCAACATAAACCATAGATTCAATAGCAATGATTCATTACTTTTTCTTTTTTTTTTTTTTAGTTTGTTGTTGTGATTTTTTTTTTTTTTTAATGCTCGGAGCCTGTATAAGCAAGAAAATATCTCCCATACTGTGAGACAGAAATATTGCTCACCCCTTTGTAGAATATAAAGCTGAGAAATTAAATTGAAGTGATTTAGTCAAAACTTTCTTCATCTCAGAAAGATAGCAATGCACAGTTCAGGCAAATGGTGGCTACCTGAAAAAGGGAAAAATTTGATCACCTGTGCCTGAAATCAGAATTTTTTTAAAGTTGTTCTAACAACAGTGCAGGCACAGCTAAACTGAATTATTTCACCATGCTGAGTTGTTTCCCACGTTCCTTTGTTACTCCAGCAATGTCAAAAAATGCAGGAACTGGGAAGTCATATGATCTGTAGGAAAGAGTATTGTGGTTTGTAAGAAAAATATTTATTACCAAGCAAGCCATTTTGATTTATTAAATGATAGCTTCCCATCATAGTGTTTTTGATATGGTGCTTGAAACCATAATGGTTGTATAAAGCCAGGACTTTATTCGTTTAAAGGCATCCACTAGTGTTTTTCTTAATAGAAATATCAGTTCATGACAGTGCCAAGTTCATAGAAGCTCATCCAGGAATAAACTCTTGAAAAATTATTTTTTTCCTAGAGCGTCCATTAAGCCAGTGCAGGCACCACGTCTCACTGCTAGTCTTCTAACGGTAGATTTATAGGATGTTATAATTAACAACAGGTGATGGGCAGCACTACATGCAGAGCAAGCAAGTTAAAAGACTGGCAGCTCAAGAGCCACTTGTGAATCATCAAATCTTTCCCCTGGATAAACTCAGTAGTAATCTTTGTAGGTTTTCTAGCAATTTTTTAATTTTTTTTTTTTTTTTTAATTTGAGCATCACCAGCCCCTTTCTCCTTTTTCATGTCAAAGATTAGGGACCATCTGTCAGCTTTTACAGTTATGTAGTTTTTCTACTCCTATGTTTACTTACCTATAAAATGAGACAAATTATGCTTCCTTAATCACAGAGGAGGACTTGAAGGATTACAGACATGTCCACACACAAAATATTAAAATTATGCAGATTTTAAAGAGATTTCTTATGTTTCCATTATTCCAGCACTCTCAAACTCACATTCTGTACAAAAAACACAAAGGAAAAGAAAAGGTTCAAATCATATACAGCCTCCACATCAATTTTAAGAAAAGCAGTTCTTCAGCTTAGGTCTGAAAAGGAGGGAAGAAGATACTGAAAAACATGAATCAGCAAAACAAAAATAAGTCCCAAATGAGTTTTGATTTGCATAGTTAAGCAAATACCATTCTTTTTATTTTTTTCTTCTGTTGTGAGACTGTAAGTGAGGCAAGGTATGTTGGGAAAGGGAATTATTTTGTCTAATGAAGTGAAGAAGGACTTGTACCCTCAATCTACCAATAGATCTAACTTTTATGAATAATTTTCAATGTACCGACCTAATGTGATCATGATATTCATGAGCTAATTACATTTTGTAATATAATGATTATAACAGAGAAATACTTTTCCTTTCCTTTTTTTTTTTTTCTTTTTTTTTTTAAATACAAAAACCTTTGGTTTGGATAATTGGCTACATGTCCTCATTGACAATAGTAAATACTTTAAATGCATTAACTGGTAGGAAGATGTAAATAGGAACGTTCAAAAACCAAAAGAATAATTGTCATTTGTACTATAGAAAGGCTTGGAGATTTTTTTATGGATACATTCCACACTCTTGTCAATATCGTTCCCTGAATTCCTCCACTAATTACTCTGATACATGAAATTAATTTCTCCTAAAGCTCTTTTAGGGTGTTTCTTCCCTCCTTTTATCCTCCCCACTCCAAAATACACTTGAATCAGTAACCTTAAAGTTGTTAGCATTACTATATTAGAGCAATGACTGTTATTCGAGCTTTATGGTACCAGGCTGCCAACAGGAATACATTATGCTAAAAGTTTTGAGTTCTTTACAATGTAGTGAGCTAATATTCTCTGAGAACTTTTTTCACAATGACTGTGGAAAAACATGTTCATTTTTTCCTGAGCTTATGGAATCACTGTAGGCATGACCTGGATATTAGTACCTGAGAGAATCTAGGCTTTGATCATGCTGTATAGGTTTGCGTATATTAACACATACACATGCACTTCCATAATGGGAAACGATCAGTTTTAACACCTGTCCTTCACCTATGATTCTACAATAGGACTACTTGTCTCAAATCCACCAGTGAACAGTGAGTTGTATGTTTACTCAGTGCAACGCAAACCAGCAGTAACTTTTTGGATAACACTGTGTTAACTTCATTGTGAACTGAAGTCTCAACTGATTTCATTAAACTGCTTTATTGTATAGTAGTGACTATAAACTGAGATGGTTACAATGGTGAATTTATCCTGCTCGTTGTAGTTTGCACTTCATTAAAATTCACAGAGCAGTGTTTATCTATAGCTGAGACACAAAGTTGCCCAGGGGAACAGTTGTTACTCTGAGTAATTAATCAGAGGTGATGGGAAATTTTTCTTCGTGTTCTTGATAATCTCTAGGGCATCATACAACTGTGAAATTTTGGCATCACTGAAGTGGAAAGCAAGTTTCATCAGTAACTAGAATACGCCAAGACATTTCTCACAAAGCACTTAACAACTTGGTGTCATCTGGCAAAGTTTCTCCATGCAGTCTTTTTTCAGAGCTGGAGAAATAGTTCATTTCTGGTAAATATTTCTTATGCATACATAACAAGTCTCTTGCTCCGCTAATTATTAAGGCACATATTAGGGATGTTTCTACACATTCTTTAGGGAAAGTAAATTTTTAAAGGCCTTAAATCTATACTCAAATAAAGTCTTGCAGTTTAGTGAACTTAAAATCACATCCTCAATAGGAAATTTGTGGTTTTGCATGGGCAGAGAGAGAATACATAAGGCTGTAAAAATGCTTGGAGATTCAAGCACATAGCTTGAAACAGCCTGAAGACTTCCACTTAGTAGAGTGAGACTAGCCTCAAAGATCATTTTATTTAAAAACCAAAAACAACAACAAAAAACACTCCTTCCATCAAATGCCCAAATTTAGAGATGTGTTAATCAAAATAGTAGTCACTTAAAAAAACCCCAAACCTTCATCCAATAACATTTCATTTTCATGGTGGCTAGACATAGATTTTAAAATTTGTATATGCAGAGACCAAATGGAAGTGTTTTTCTTATTGAAGTGCTCCAGGATAGCTAAACTTTTGCTGCACAAAAGCAGTAGGAATTTTTTAGAAGACTGAAAATATTTCCAGTTCAAAAGAAGAATCCCACCCCAAAGAACTATTCAAATATCCAATCACAGAATAGAGCCAGGTTTCTTGCAATGATTTAGACAAAAATGTAAACTGAGTTGAAAGCAACTCAGCAATTTTATTTCCTCTATTCAACTCTTTCAGATGTAACTTTATTAATACTGAGTCTAAAAGATGAATTAGCACTTACTTCACATTTTTATCAACTCTTCATTAGTTTAGCCATCCTTGTGCTAGAAACATTATTTTCCGCAGCTACATCTCTTTAAAATAACATTATCTGAAGAGATATAAAATATATAAAATAATTGAATCATGAAAAGTTATGGTATATGGGACAGAAGTTTACAGGCTAAATTAAAATTTGACTGATTTTTCATTTAAGTGTTGCTACAACATAAGAAATATTTTCAAAACACCAACTACTGAGCACAGATATTGATGGACAGGTTTACCCACGCTAACAAAGAGCTGCAAGCTTCCTATTCCTTTTTTTTATTGACCCCTGGCTCACAGTAAATTTGTCTTTATTAAGAACATACCGTGTTATTGCTGAATGCTTGTTTTGAGTGCGTCACACTAGTTTCACTGTAGCAGGAGCTAAGTGAATTATTATTTTCTCAAATTACTTAATAGCATCATGAATACTAGCACAGACATTTCAGAAGGTTTATTTCTCATTGTGATGACTAATTCAAGTTCTCCAAAGAGATTAGCAATGGTATGAATTTAGTGAAAGTAACTGGCTCTCAGCATTAATTGCAGCCTTGAAAGGCTTATCATAAACAAGTCATTGTAATATCTCTTATCTGAAAGAGAACCCTTCTTTACAGGTAAATACTTAGATGGATGTAATTTCTTAATACCATTTCTTCTAAATCAAAGTTAATGCTGGTATTTTGCTTTTAGACTGAGAGATCCTACTTACTGAGTAATTTATAAAATAAGACATTTCTGGGGTCAAGTTACCGTGTGTGCTGAGAAGGTCTACATTTCAATACAGGACTTGGATGCAGGATTAACTTCCACTAAACAGGATTCAGACCACCCACCACTTGTGCAAGTCTGAGTACAAATTTTGCGTGCCTCCATTCCTGTTTGTAAAAACACACCTTAACATAGGAGTTAGGATGATGAACTGATTAGTGTTTGTGAAGTAATGACATGCTAAAGACTGCTTAGCAATACTCATTGAACTCAAGGATGAAGCTATATGAATTCTGTCTTAAAGAACTTACAATCTTTCTACTTAACTGTAAGAGACATTCACATTGCTTATCTGATTTGTTTACGTGTCCTGTGATACTGATTCAAAGCAGCTATAGGTACCTCAGTCAGTGGAGTGACTGTAGTTAAAGTGAATCTTTTATGTAATGTGTTTCACATTGGGGACAGAATTACATATCTACTGACATTTCCTCTTTGATTTGTCAAGCAATCTTATTTATGCAAGTGTACACATGTGCATGTACACATGCTCATATATAAAATAAAAAGTTTCTTCCTGGGGGAAGGTACAATAAAACATTCCAAGTAAAATGAGAAGTCATAGAGAAACAATATAAACTATACTGTATTTGAGCTATAGAAATATGGGACAGAAAAAATGAAGGCTCTTTGGACAAGTAAATTATCCTAAACCTTGTAGATTCATAGCACAACACAAAACCCATAAAATTTACAGTTCAGCAAAAATATTCTCTATGTTTCTGTTCCCTTATTAAGTTAGTGGATACTACCAAGTCTGCTAAAGACACACAGATAGTATATGCTTGCCTTTGACAAACTCTGCTGACACTAACTCACATCCATAGAGATATTGGGACACTTGATGTCATTATATCAGGAAAAATCTGTGTCAGTGAAGGAATTTACAACATCAAGGCTTTTCAAAGACTATTATCCAAACTTTACAGGTTTGCTTGTAGAGAATTACTAATAGCAGACCACCATAAACTTAAGTATGATTGTCCCCAAAACTCTGCAGACATACACTGTAGAAATCCTCTGTAACTATTAATATTTGCCTGAGCTTAGCTCTATACCTAGCATGTCACACTTCCACCAAATAGAATAGGTGACAAGAAAGGTGAGAATTTGTTGAGCCTCGGGACTGATGGATTAAGAGCAATGATTATTAATATTGTTTCTTTTAAAATAAATCATTCCTAACTTACAATATTTTGGAAATTAGTAAGAAAAAAAAAACAGCTAGAGGGACCTAGATTATTCATAGACTTCGACAAGTTAAGATGGAAAATAATTAGATCATCCAGCCCATTTTCCTGCCAATGCAGTGTTGTTCCCTGCAGTACATTTTCTAGTACTTAGTTTTTGAAGTCCCTTGAGAAGGAAGATTTCAGCATTTCCTTTGGATACATCCTAGCCCACTCCGTCAGGGAGGTTTTTCCTCCCTCTCTTCAGCTATGCTTAGTCCCTGTCTCTTCTTCTTTCCCCTTCCACTCAAGGATTCTTCCTCCTCCTTAGTGCCAGGGCCCTTCAGAAATCCAGAGTGGACACTGTCAACAGGAACAGATATTCTCAGAACAGAATATTCCACAGTATGGAAATCTATAGCAGACAATTTTCGAATAACATTCTAGTAGCCTCCTTTTGTTTACTGCTGTTTGTGTGTCAGATGGGAAGAATGCATCTGAAAGGTGCTTGACCACATTTGAACATTTTTAATATGATAATTCTTCAGTATGAACTTCAGGCAGACTATCTCCCCAAAAGCTTGGCTGCCTCAGATCAAGTTAGAAGGACTGCAGGAAGAGTAATGAACAGTAAGTTCACCATTGTTGTAGTTCAGCCCCGATCGGGACCAGACTACGCAGTCTCTCTCTCACTCCCCCCACCCTCCAAGAGAATAGGGGGAGATAATATAAGAAAAACAGCTCAAGGTTTGAGACAAGGACAGGGAGAAATCCTTAAGGTTACCGTCATGGGCAAAAACAGACTCAACTTGGGGAAAGCTATTCATTTATTACTAAAAACAGCAGGATAATGAGACAGAGAATGAGATAACCTCCCTCCACCCCCCCTTCCCTCTTCCCAAGCTTAACATTATCTCTACTACCTTCCCCACCCGAGCGGCACAGGGGGGAAGAGGGAATGGGGGTTGCAGTCAGTTCATCACGCGTTGTTTTATGCCACTGCTTCATGCTCAGGGGAAGAACTCCTCACATTCCTCCCCTGCTCCATTGTGGGGTCCCACCCCTATGCCACAGTCCTTCCTGAAACTGCTCCGGCGTGGGTCATCTCTTCCACAGGGTGCAGTCCCTCTAGAACAGCTGCCCCAGCAGGCCCTCCACGGGCCACAGCCTCCTTCAGGCATCCACCTCCCCCAGTGTGGGGTCCTTCACGGGCTCCAAGTGGATCTCTGCTCCTCCATGGTCCACTCCATGGGCTGCAGGGGGACAACCTGCTCCACCGTGGTCATCACCACAGGCTGCAGGGGAATCTTGGCCAGGAGCCACGTTACTCCTCCCCCTCCTTCTGAACTGACCTTGGCGTCTGCAGCCGTTCCTCTCACAAGAAAAGTTCTTCACAACAGACTGGCAGATGCCTCTCAGAATCTCTTCACATCATCCATTTCATCTCCTCTCCACTTTCTTGCAGCTGGGCTGGGCCTAGTTGGCCGCCTGGTGAGAGGCCAGAGGGTGAGGCCTGCACCTCCCCCTCTGCGCCTCTGCCCCCACTCAGCTTCTTCACATCTTCTTTTCTCCTTTTTTTTTTTCTCTCCTGTTTTCCCCTTCTTAAATAGGTTATCACAGAGGCATTATCATGGAACATTCTGTTACCAATCGGCTCAGCCTTGGCCAGCCTCGCCCTAGGCCCGGCCGAGTCCACTGAACAAAGGGGAGCAACTTCTAGCAGTTTCCTACAGAAGCTACCACCTTAGGCCCCCCCTCACTAAACAAAACCACAACAACCATATACCACATCACTGGTGATTTGTCCCTTTAAATAAGCCAGCTTAAGAAAGAATCCTGAAGAAAGAGCAGAAAAATATGGAGATATTCTTGAGCCAGGGGTGACTCAATACAAAACTAACCATGTGTGCTCTACGAATGTACTCAGAACAGCATCACATATAGGTACAATATTCACATGCAACAGTTACAGTCATGCTATCGATGCAGTAGCTCTCACTAGCTCATTCCAAGCAGTTTTGTTATTGACAGAGCAGTTGTGGGAAAAGATTTATTACCATTCATCAGGCTGTGTGCAAACTCAGCATCATGAATTCCTTGTGTGTGTTTGTGAAGAGATTCCTCTGCCGTTCCCACAAAAGCTGTGGTTCATAAGGAACTACAGGCCAAATATGGCCCGAGTGTTTTTAGACATCTAAAGAGTCAGGTCAAGACAGGAATTTAAGTGTGGTTTGCCAAGTGGAAGTGTTAACCTTGTCAGATTGAGTTATATAGCCATCTAACATAAGCAGTCCAAGTCTGCTACCTTGATGAAAACATTGTACTACAGGTCACAATTAAATATCATTCATAAACTAGAAGTTCAGCTTTGCCTTGAAGAGGCCAAGCCAGAGCACTTAGAAATATTTTCTTAGAAGAAGAACAAATGTTAAATATCTTTTTGTTCTTCAAATTTGAGCAGGTGGACTTTGTAGTTGTTGATCTTGCAAAACAGTTTGCAGCAGAGAAGGATTAAGTTTCCATTACCTAATTCAAAAGATTGGCCAAATATCAACCAAAAATGAAGAAGGAATTTGGTTGTAATTCTGTCTGTCTCTTTGAATGGATAGAATGGATAGAAATATTCTTGGCGGTGTCCTTTGTTTTGACACATTTATTCCAATTACAAATCAAAGGGCAAAGCTGGAGTATTATTTCCTCCAAACTGCCTCATCCCAAATTTGTTCTAGTACTGTCTCTGACAGAATCCTGTTGACAGGAAAGGAACTCCCTCTTTTCACATAATTGTTCTTGAAGGTGTTTAAAGCATCCAGAAGAGAAAAGGAAATAGCTCTACAACTAACATGTAAATCTGGAAAGTATCTATAACTTGTAACTTACAGAAGGCAATATAATTTTAATAAAGTTTTTGCTTCTCCTTTAGAAAAAAAAAAAAGTGAAGCAAGAAGAGGTGTGTCAGTACCTTATTTCAGTTAAAATTCAGAGAGCTAAATCAGGGCCTTCCTCTTCCTCTGTATTTTACTGTAACTGTCTTGAGTGCTGCTTACTTCAGCAGCATTAATCTGAGGCTTGAAAGCTAATAAACAAGAGGAAAGACAAGCAAACCTGGAGTGAAAAGCCATGCTAAAAATTAGATCTTTATATACTGTAATTAAAGAGCTTTCAGAATATTCAAAATGAGAAAAGCAGAACAAAAGTCCTGTAAAATACAAGATGTTTGTCCTGAAGTACAGAAAACTGCATGATCATTAATTGATAGCCAATTTATATTTTTAAAGATATGTGAGCCTTAAAAAAGGGCTTTTTAATTGTGACATGAGTAGAAAAATAAAAGCAACAGGTATGTAAGAGATGGAAAAATAATTCAGAATATTTGTCAGTGCTGAACATAGGAGCATTCACAAATTAGCAACACAGTAATCATTGGTCACACCAGTACACAATGCTTCTGCTTTCAGCAATGGACTCCCTGGGAAGGGGCAGCGAAGGCCCATTAGGCACATCCATGCTGCTTCACTTGGGAGTAAATTTAGGCTTTCCATTAATTCTGTCCCACTAAACTGTGGAAGGGCACTGGAAACCTTGTCCCATTGGAGTGGGAGAAGCTTCATTCATGTGACAGAGTGTTTCTGACAGCAAATGACAAGGTATCCTAAACTAAGTTTTAATCTATGTCCTGACAGGCAGTCAAGTAAACAACAACCATACACTTCCATTGAAGGTTATATTTATGGATAGAATTGTAGTTCGGGCAAGCCTCCTGTTAGAGCTTGAGGTATCTTCAGGGTGAAGACAGGATAATAATACTGCAGGGTCTTTGAGATCTACTCAATACTCTCTATCAGTCATGCTTTGCCATAAGTTTAAAAGTAAAAATACTTTATATTGAATCAACAGACACAGCAACTGGGAAAAATAAAAAATAAAAAATCCCTCTTCCTTAGAGCATGCATGCAAGTTACCTTCTGTAATACTTCTGTCTGTTCAGGCAAATGCATAGTCAATCAGCAAACTTCAGAAAATAAATCAGAAAACAATCAGAGAAGCACAATTCCCCTGAACAGTCAGAGGAGAGAAAAGTCAGAGGGGGAAAAAAGCCCTCAGATCTATAAGCACCAAAGCAGTCAGACAGATGCTTGTCCAAGCTGGTGCAAGGTGCATAAAATTGCAAAGGAAAAGGGGTTTTTTTTTTTAGGCACTTACACCCACCATGATCAGAGTTTGGCAGTTATAAAACAGAGATATAGGTGAGCAATATAAAACTGCTTAAAGCTGATTTGCACACTAAGCACATCCAAAATAGATTAATCCTGTTTAATGAGCCAACCCGTCACCTCTTAGAACACAGAAGGAACATTTTCTTGAGGTACATTTCTTGTTTTCCTCTCATTATCCTTTAGACTGGAGAAGGATGGCTCTCCTCTAGCCTTCTCTCCTCTCCTCCTCTAGCTGGGACAGACAATTCCACAGCCTAAGCTACTACTTTGATAAAAGCAAAAGAAAAAAAAGCTTCCTAATTCCAAATTCCCATGAATAAGCACATCAGGCATCTTAACATATACTTTGCAACAGCTTCCAAGCATTGATGACACTGCCTTGAAACAATCCAGTGAAGGGGATGAAATCAAGTAAATATAACAAAGTGTAATTAGGTTTAAATATTTTTTATCACATCTAAAATAACTTCTTTATAATGCAGTTATGTTGTTCCTGGAAAGACTCACTGCAGAGCCAGATTACAAGCTAGTTTGTTCTCTTTCCAGACAGCAAAAGAATCTCTATTCACCAGCCAGAACACTTGCAAGACAAGTGCCCTCTAATTCAGTTGTGAGCAACTTCAGGAACTTCATTATTCTGTATTCACATGTGTGCAAACCACTGTCTTTAATAAGCCTTGGGGATTTTACACTGAACAGAGCAACTGAAAACCTTTGTGGCTCAGCAGTTGTTAGTACCTGGCTGCCAGCAGAAGCCAGCTTGATATAAACTATTTCCATTTAAGCTTCACTTGATATTCCATGCCATTTATTTGTTAGCTGCTGTCTCGTCCCAGCTCCTTTAGCTGTTCTACATGGAAACCAACTCACTAGAAGTGCAATTTGTGGCAAGCCGGAGAGGCTATGAAATCTGATGAAAACCTCACTGTTGTTTGTGCTGTCTGTTGCAGCACCAGCTCAGCCCAAACTGCTTCCTCAGGTATCCTAGTAATGCTACCAAGACCACAGCTCTCTCAGCTCTATATACAGCAACACAAACCACTGCCACTCTTTGGGTGTAAAATGATTGATGATGGCACCTAACTGTGAGGAGCAGAGTGCAAGTTTTGATTGCAGAGGTCATAGCCAAGTCCTCTAACAAAAAATTCCACTGAATTTTAAACTCCCACAAAAGGAAACATAGTATTACTTGATAATAACACCTGGTCTCCCTTCTCTGTCAGATCTGACACTTGAACTCTACCAGCCATGTAACAGCTGGTAAAATAAATATTATTTCCACTTCTGCCCCACCTCCCATTCATGCTGTCAAGACAGCATTTCTCCAAAAGAAAGAGGAAAAGAAACCTTGTCACTGTTTTCTGGTTTGTTTTTTTGTTTTTTTTTTTTACAGAGAAGGAATATCTCAGTTTTGTATCTGCTTTCCTTAATTTACCAAAGCTTAGACAGCGTTTAGTAATATTGTCCAATGATTTTGACATGAGTGACAGCATTTAGTTTAACACAAGCAGTCTCTGTAAAATAATTTCCCCAGATACCAGTGTGTTTGATTGCCTGATGTTCTTACTCCCTCTTTGTGTTGTTTGACAAGAACACTCCACTTGAATGTTCATCAGGAGGACATATTTATCAGAGACAATGTTTTCTCCTCTTTAAGAATATTTTGAGATGCAAATTCTCTAAAGAGCATAAAGAAATAAAAGCATACAGACCTGAACTCCAAACCTGTTCTCACACAACTAAGTTGTGTTTCTTCTGTTCCTTTTTAAAACTATCTTGAATTTATCCTATGTTTTCAAGTCAAAGTTTTATAGTTGTCATGTATTTTGGAGATAGGCTAGGTTTCTTAAAGTAGGTTTCCACCCTCATGGTAAGGTCTACTGAACATTTCAAATAAAGCATTTCTATTAAACTATGTGTAAATTTGTATGTGACAGTCCACATTTGTTTTATTTGTTTGGTAGGGGAACTTTTCTTATCAGCATCTAATGGAAACATTCCAATGCAGAAACACAGCTAAAGCAGCAACAAGAAAGCTTTATTATTTTGCAGTTTATTTCCTGCAGTTAATTCCTTAGCCGATTTATTCGATTTCTGACTGATTTCACAGGTCACCAGACTTGCTAACACATTTTTGCTTTGAGTCACTTCCTTGCCCAGTCTTTTCAGTCATGGATCAATACTTCTTTATGGCACTCTAAATGTATAATAAGAAAGCAGCCTCTGAGCTAGAAGGCTTTGTATTCTAAACTAGATCCTCTAGTCCTCTATCAGATGCCAGTGTGATTCACAAAACTGTCAATGTTACAACCCATCCTTGAAAGTGAGGACAAGTCTTTTTGCATTTAAAACAAAATACAAGATACCCGGGTAATTTCCTATTATAAGTGTAGCCAAAAATTGGACTGCACAGCTCCCACTTTGACAAGTGCTCCCCGAGAGAATGCAAATATAATCTTCATAATGTGATAGGTATACATTAGACAATAGTTTTCACGGCATTTGTTGGGACATCATTCACAGTCTTCTATATATATGAAACTTTGAAAAATGTTAGCATTCATTTTTTCCTACCTAGATTTAATTTTGCTATGCTCATGAAATAGACTGACTTATTGACATCTGTAAGATCTTAAATTTATTAAAGGGTAAATCTCTGGTGAGTTTAAATGCTAACTTAATTAGGGTGTTTCCATGGGGGTCTTTGCACAATGTTTATGAGATTAAGTTTGAAGTAAAACCCAAACACGTTCTGTTTCTGGTTTGTACCACAAAGACTGTAGTGCAGCTAGGAAACATACTCCAGTGAGTCACATCTCAGAAAAGAAAAAGATAAATGGCTAAAAATGCAGTAATAGTAGGGTATTGGGAAATAAACATGAACTAAGCTAGCAGACTTTTTTTGTAGTCCTGCTCGCAATCACTTTTTTTAAGTGATTTAATTTGCGTTGCTGTCCTGTATTCAGCTGAGTAAGGCTATAAGGCTATAGAGACTGAGACTCCAGAAAGACAGGAATTTTCTATTTCAGCTTTTAGCTGATCAATAGCCCTCAACGTTCACTTTATTTCAGGTCTCAGAGTTCCTTGCAAACAGAATGAACACCTACTAGTGCTTTAATCTTGCAAGACAGGTAGCGTTATACCAACTTCCCCTAGTAAGAAACTAGAACTGAAAAAGTCTAATTCCCTGTAGCATTCTCATGCTTATGTACTTACAGCAGCAGAAGTGGAGAGGATAAGCACCAACAATTCTACTGGTATCATTATACATCCACAGTGGATTTATTTGCCCAGATGTAATCATTACACATTTGTATATAAACATCAAAGGAAAAGGGAGAAAAGGTTGTAATAAGTAATGAACTCAAATTCATTTGTCAAAATTGAGGCCTTGATGGGTTCAAAATCTTTCCCTTGCTTTTTTAACTTTCCACTTCATCCCTACTTTTTGGCCAGGGTAAGAATGATGTAAGAAGCCACATTCCAGTGCCTCTGTAAAGCAAAAGAGTAAGGATAGGCCCTACAAGTAACTTACTGGCAGTGTTTGGCTCTGAATGTCTCTCGTTCCTCTAAATACATTCCCGCAATTGGAAGATTTTGAGTTAGGATTTCATGTTATGCCACAAGAAACACTGCCTTTACTCAGCTCTGCTACATCAAGGCATGGGTTTCCCTGTCTTGTAGAGACTGAAACAGAAACAGTACCAAAATAATCTTTGCATGAAGCAATCTTTTGAAAAATATATTATAACAGCTGTTTGTTCTATCCATTGCATTTGCAAGCATATACTGTCTCCTTTTCAAAGTCACTAGGAATTTATTTTGAAGCAGAGGCAAAGGGAAAGCTATCCAACAAGTCATCTGATTTATTGCAGTAACTCTCTTGTACATGCAGTGTTAAGGTGATCATATGGTTGGCTGTAGAAATGCTAAGTATTTCAATTCAGTGGAAAGGTTTAAAGGAATAAGTGATACACATATGCTTTTGTAATTACATCAATATGTTAAGAAATCCACTTCTTAAAAAACTGCTAAATCACCGTACGGTATATGCAAGCTAAACCAAGAGCTTACTTTAGAGAGAAGAGTGAGAAGGTACATCCTCCAGGCTAGATAACAAAAGTTTTGGCATCTCTTAAGATCTGGAATGCTTCTACATGTAGGTGTGATTGAAAACAGTATACACACATTTTCAACAGCAAGTTCTGTAATTCCTCACCGTCCTACCAAAAATGTTAAAGGAGGCTGATAGTTCGTATACTACCTTGGCTGAGCCTGTCTGTTCACTGGTGCCAGACACCATTCCTAGCATTTTCAGCCTTCTACATGGATTGCAGGACTTTGTGTCTAAGAAGTCTGTAATGCTGTTGTAGTCAATGCTATTCTTCAGAAGTACCTCATGCAAGACTTAATATTTTTTTCATGTTTTAAAAATAGAAAACAATGTTTATCTCAGTGTGATGTTTCCTTGTCTATCCATCTATTCCTCCCCCTCCCTCCAATAACTTTTGAGCTTGCTGGCCAATTTGAAGCTCATCTTGAGAGAAGTCTAGAGTCTAAAAGAAAGTTATACTTGCACAAGTTCCTGAAAATCAGTGGGTGAGCAGTGGGTAGAGACACAACTTGGGATCCTCACAGAGGAAAAGGCAGACAAGATTAATCCATTAGTCATTCAGTTTGGCCTCAGGAAAGTAAAGAATGTAAGCCCAGAAGAAATCAAAATTCATTGGTTTTGCTGCTAACATAGCAACTTGGACAATCCAGTCGGGTGAAACAGTGAAGGAACCATTTGAGATCCAGTCTGGCTCCCTCATTATTGATTGAGGTAAGAGAAGAACTTCAGTGGAAATACAATGAGACAATACAGTTTAGGAGCTTGCTCCTGTATTCTTCTCCAACACCATGTCCACAGAATATCTTTGTTAGATTTTTTTTGTTTGGGCTTTTTTAAAGTGTCACAGGACAGTTAAACGTTCCAGAAAAAGGGATTGTTCTTTAAGGGAATATCAGCTTTATGAGGCTATCCCTCAAGGACCCAGTTTAGACTAATGATAATGAATAGCAATGGTAAGCAAATTTCAGGTTTAGCAAGCATTCCACTCCAGGGTGATCTCCACAGGAAGGAGAAAAAAAAATTAACTACATCACTTTTCATTGCCCTAACTTGTCATGTAAAATCATGCCAGGATTCTCTTGTTGGTTAACTCAGACTACAGCTGTTGGGGTGTCATCTAAAGGTAACTTCCATTAAAAAACCAGACATTTTTCTGGTTAGACTCCAGAGTGAGCAACGGAGAAGTGGAGAGTGAATTAGGGATGGGATGGTCTTAAGGGAAAAAACTCTAGGAATAGACTAGTTTTAAAAAGCATACAAGGATAGGAGTTCATATTCCATTTTAAAACTACCTTTTGATAACATTTTTGGCTTGCAAACTGGGTTAAGTTTTTAGCGACACGGATGTGACATTGGTTTTGAGTATGATGGAAGAATTCACCAGCTTCAGTCCACTAATTAACCTAGTTTTAACTCAGGTTTAATCTTTTCTTGACTAAAAAGAGATGGTGACCTACAGCAATTTGTGTCCTCTGGGTACAGTAGAAGTGTTCAAAGATGGCGGGGGAGAGACAAACAAACCTATTCAGAGAGACAGACTTACCAGGATAGCTGAATGAAAAAAATAGGTTGCCATGTTAAGAATACCATGAACATGACCAACATACACACCACACTGTTGCTATTATGTTGAAATAGCCATGTTCTTGTCTAGCTTCGCTTCCTATGCACTGTCTGCATCCAGCGTCCTGCCTCAGTGGCACACGTGCCCCACTGAATTTGATTAGGGGGAATGGTAATTATTCAGATCCTCTTAATTATTTGTTCTTCTGCAGTGCACATACCACCACCTGGTCCTTCCACTCCTCACTCATCTTCAGCAATGAGATTCAGCTAGTTTTCCATGTGCTAAGTCCTTTGAATATTGTCTTCACCCTTACCATAGCAAATCAGGGACACGTTGCCTAGGTATAAGTCTGATGTTAAGACAAACACAGAATTTGTGGAAGGAGAACAGCCTGATATTTTGCTTTTAAAAAGCAGAATGAGTCCCTTCCACTGCTCATTTGGTTTTCCTCCTGTACAACTTAAAGCGCTTTGGATGACAGAAAAAGAGAGCAACCATCATTCTGGACTACACATACCCCACTGAAAGGAAAACAAATGCCAGTATCATGCCATTGTCCAACAAGACAACTGTGTACTAAATTTACTTGAAGGAACAGGGGAAGGAATCATTGCTCTGTTGCCAAAGAAAGACTTGCCAGAAAAGTATTGTACAGGTAGTAGAAACCTGAATGTTTGTCATGCAATCTACTATATTTACTACTATTAAAATACCAGATTCTACTTTTTAAATTCAGTTCTACTCATACTTGCTAGGGATTAAGTGAAATGAGTTAGTAACAGAATGCCTTATAAAGCAGTAAAGCTTTCTTTAAAATATTAAGGTCCACAAATTTGGAAATAAACAAATAATCACCAGAGAGTTTAGCCAGACTGCAGGAAAAAGGTGAAGGGGTCTTCAGACTATCATAAGCAGTATTGACTCTTACAGCAACACGTACCTTTTCTTTTAACATAATGTTAGAGTCCCTTCTGTCTTACCTTTGTGACTTAGAATATAAACTACATCCATGGATGGCATATTTCAGGCTTCATAATTTTCAAATTTTGTATTAAGTCCTTACACTTTTACTAAAATATGAAAACCATCCACATAGGGCCCAGTTTACCACTTTTCTTTCAGATAACATGCCTACTTACTTAAAAAAGGAGCTTTGGTTAAGATGAACAGAGTCAGGTACTGACACTTTTCGCAGTATCCACAGGTGCTTTCCCACCTGAGATTATTTTCAAGAACATGATCTCAGTCCATAGAGCAATGTTAAGAGGATAAAAAACAGAAATAGGGAATTATGCTTTTTATCTCTTTAAAAATAGAGACATAATTATGAATGTTTTATTCCTCATCGCAGTATATGTTGTTATTAAATTGAAATGATAAAAGGAAGAGGGCAGGTAGCATCAAATCAGGGCATTTCAAGAGTCTGGTGCAACATGGCTCTTTATGTTTTGTAAATCCAACTCTATAGCCCACAAAAACATGGAGAACACCAGGTCTCTTAGCAAAAGAGACCCCTTGGAGTAGGAACACAAGCTACTTTTCTTACTAGCCCTGGGAAAAGACAGACATAGCAAGTAAGCACAATAGATTTAGCTCCCTGTGGTCCATCTTCTACAGTCACATGCTGAGGTGGCACTGGTAATGTCTGTGAAGTTGATAAGCCATCAAAATTTATAAAACTGTTGATAATTTTCAAAGCTATTGTTTTAACCTCTTCAAAAACTACTGCACTGGGGTTACATTTAGTTCATATTTTTCAGGGTTATTTCAAGCCTTCCTGAAATATGAGGCTTATAAGCAAATTTACTAAATAATATGTAAAATTCTAATGTAATCCACTGATCCAGGAGATAAGGAGCTAAGCAATACCATTGTAACATCTCTGCTTTTATTTTATTGACAGATATAGGGTGGGGGAAAAGTGTATGCATGCATGCATGCATGGTATAGAGAAGAGGAAAGTTGGCAAATTAATTCAGAAATTAATGCTTTGTCTGCCCACCTCTCCCCTCAGAATCCAGAACTTTTTAAGGGACTGGAGATACAGAAAAAGGAGGAAGTTTTAACTATCAACACTTTTAAAAGCAGAAAATAATTTCATATAACTTTAAAGACATTTTTAAACTAAAGCAAATAAATTTGATTTTTCAATCCCTTTTATTCATACACATCTAAGTCCCTAGTAACTAAAGAAGTTCATTTCACAGGCACAGAGATGCAGTATGTATCACAAAGTATTAAAACAAAATCTTTCCTCAGTTAGTGTTTTTTCTTCCAAACTGTGGTATGGCAGAAAATGTTATCAACATAAATCTTGAAAGCCATTTATTTTATACATATGTATATATATATGCACTCTCATTATTACTTCTCCCCCAGAAGAATTACACTTAAACAACAAATACAAACCCACTTCAAAAGCCTTAGCATTCCTTGTGATTCAGAAGCTCGTATTTCTATTCTCGCTGTCTCCTTGAAAGTGACAGAGAAGACAAAAAAAAAAGAGGTATTAAAATATAGCAGGAATCAAGAGCACTTACCACTTGGAATAAAGAGGTGTAGCAAACTGCAGCCAGCTCGAAAATGGCCTCTCTAGGGCTGTAGCTACTTGGCTCTACTAATAATGAAGAGAAAGCCACAAAAAAAAAAAGCATAGTGGAGGGAAAAAAAGTTCTCGTCACAGTCTTGCCAATTTTCAGATATAGTATTTTTCGTTAAGACTAGATGTCTTCAAGAGACTATATGATTTTTGCATTTAGAAACACAAAAGAATAAAAAACAAACAAAAAGAACTCAAATCTTTTTAGATTAAAACATATTGACATAGAAATGCAAGCACAAAGTATCAAACAATCCTACTGCATCAGGCTTCTGAATCACTTCAATGACAGGGAGATGGCAATAACCTACCGTAGAAAATCAGCTGTGGGAAGGGTTAAGTGAGGCCAGGTGTAACTCATTACAAAGGCTTAGGTTTGCCCTGAAGGAGTTAGCAAGTGTTTTCTCTCACCGCAATAGCGTAAGTGGCTTCCTGCATCTTTGTTTTTCATGGGCTGTTTCTATTATTACATTCAGTATCAAGAACAATTTTGTAGTGTTTTTCAAATGCTATACCAGTTCCAAATCATTAAATACTTTTAAAGCTAGTTAATAGCTAAACAAGCTTCTATAAACTCTTGGAAAATAGCTGAAAATTATCTCTTAAGGCAAAACTGAGTGAAGTTGGGCCTAATTCCATGGAGGAGTCAGGGCACTTGCACATAGAGAAATGACTGGCAGGTCAGCTAGGAAGTGAACTTCCAGCCCTTTGGCTAGTTAGTGGTATCTACTCATACACAAACAGTGTAGTAAACATAAGATACTTTCTCTCTCAGCAAAAATAAGGAATAATTACCTTTGATTTTATTTTTGAAAGATATGAGTATTTAAATGTATTTGCATGGGCATTGTGAATAAGTCTCAGGTTATCTTACAAAAAGTTGTTTATTTGCCTGTCAGAGATTAAAATGAGGCTTAGCTGTAACACGCACACTTTTGACTGAAACTGCAATACTGAAAACCACCTCTGAGCTGCCACCTAAGCATGGGACGACCTAAACTTCATAGATGTTTTCTAGAACTTTTTCCTGTGATGGGGCCACTTGGTATAACAGGAAAGACAAATTTATTAGGAGACTAGTGATGCTTGAAGTTTGAAGTTGAATAAAAATAAGAACCTGTGAAAATAAGAACCTGTGTCTCAAGAAAGGCTGTTCCAAGGTGTTTATTCCTACATTGTGACTTTGAGAGGATGTTCCTTTCATGAAATATAAGTAGGACAATTTTGCAGGAAGATATAAAAAAAAAAAGAAATCAAAACCTGTCCAAGAAGAGAGGCAAACTTTGAAATCTGAATGAAGTAACATTTTGTAATGAACATTTTCCCATCCTTTTACTCCTTTGCTAAGAATGTGCTTGAATCCTGAAAGATAGTCCAGGATTTACATTTCTCACATTGAAAAATCCTGACTGATATGAAATCTTAAGTCAAGCCCCCCCCCTTCCACTTAGCATAATTTCTTCCATAATGACTCAACAGCAAATTTTGTTGCTTAGTGCTGTTCCGTAAAACAGTTAATCCAGAGCTGACCTTATGAAAACTGACCCATGTACATCCTACTTCTGGCACAGTTTGATTAGTGAAGAGCTAATCCCGCGCACATATGTATGTTAATGATTTGCTTTGGGTTTCCATGGAATCACTGCAGACAGGGATTTTTTTTTTTCATTAGCCAGTCAAGGTAGAGTAAGGTGAAAAAATCAAATAACTCTCATGCTGATCCCTGCACCAACCTAATTCGCACAACAGCTGTGGTCCTAAAACAAGAACTCTTCCAAGTCAGCAAGCCTAGGGCAGGGGCACTGCCAGTCACTCCTTCTGCCACCACAAATGAACTCATCCATGGAGGACTCATGGTTTTATGCCAGGTTTTATTCCACTCCATAGGTCAAATATCCAAAGTCCTTTATAACTTACCTCAGGGCTCAAATAATGCATTTCCCAACGTGATAGGCAGCACTGTAAATAGTGGAACAATTTTTGGAAGAATTTTTAGAAGAGTCGTTAGAAAAGTAAAAGGCCCAAACTCTCTAACTGTACCCTGTTTACTTGAGATTTGGCCCTTTTTTTTTCTCTTTTGCATCAAATGGTTTTTTCCTTCTAAAATTTTAAAAATATTGTTCTAGCAAGAGTGGAGATATCTTTTTACTCGTCATAGCTTTCACTAGTTTTTTAATTCAAGACAGTACTTTTCTGTTGGCTGATCTCCATAATTCATGACCATTTGCCAGAATCTTGGTAACAGTGATAATAAAACTGATTGCATTTGTTAAACACATAATTATGTTTACAGAGTTCCTTAACAATCTTTTATTTAAGTTGGTTTCAGATCTCAAATTGTAACTTATTTTTCATTTGACAAATCAGTGATAATTTGTAACACTGATTTCAATTTTTGCTCTTGTAATCAATTATTCATTGGGCACATATTTAGCTGCTTCAAATTCCACACATATCAGGTGACTGGAATACACATTCAAAGGAGAGAGTGATTTTGGATATTTGGCTTTCCAAGTGCCCAACTGGAGACAGCACAGCAAGGCCAACCTTCACCAAGTGCTGACAACCCATTTCTGAGAACAACGATTGCCTTAAAGTGTCTCAAATTGAGGATTAGACACTTTTCAGAATTTAGGCATGTTGTCATAATTTGTATCAGGTATAATACTAAAGTTAGTGTTCAAAAAAAAAAAAAAAGGTGAGACATAAATGTTGACTGCTTTTAAAAACCAGGTTGCAATTTTCTGTTTGTGACAGCATCACTGATTGCTCTGGAAGTTACAGCACTCTAGAGCCACTAATAAAATAAAAGACTGAAATCTTAATCAAAAAATCATATTTTTTTCCTGCTGATTTAAGCTGGAGAAAGAGGAATAGAAGAAATCTATAACATATGAGCAAAATTATCTCTAAGTGGAGTGTTTAAAAATGTTTCCATCAGGCATCAGCAGATGGGTCTTTAAATGAAAGCCAAGTATTAAAATGGCATCTATTTTAAGACTTGCATTCCAAGAGAGAAAATATGAGCCAGATAAGTTAGTCTGTGTTGACATGTAAAGTACACCACTCCCATCAGAAGGGCTGATACGGATCTAAATGACCCAAAAGATGCTCAACTGAACGCCAGAGAACAGAAGCACAAATGAATTTGAACATTGGTAATTTAATTGTAGTCATTGCACCTCTGAATCAGCCTGTATGTAAACTTCCACTAGACAGAGAACACCTGGAAAAGCTCTGCTGAGAGGGCTTTATTCTTTGACAGCTTTGGATGACAGCCTACATAAACAGAGAGGCAAGAAAGAGAGACACTGTCCTTTTTTTTTCACTACTGCATTGTTTTTATGATTACTTCCAAAAGCCCAAATTTACAAGCACAGCATATCATTATATGCTTGATGTTTTCAATATATGCTTGATATTTTCAGCACTCTTTACTCCAACTCATGCTGTTTTCCTTCCAGTGTTTATACCTCATTCTCCCCTGAAAGCTCTAAAATTAAAATTTTTGCACACACACAAACTTCAATCCTCAGCTTTTAATCTCATGTGTGATATCACTTCCTTTTGTTGTTTATAAGCAAGAAGATTGTTCAAAAATGTCCTGGATTTGTGTAAGCTAAGTGAATTTAAAAAAAAAAAAAATCTTTATTTAGACAAAATAATGAGAAAATCAACATGATGTCAAACTGATAGTGATTTCAGTAGTAATGACAGTAACTGATTAACTTCAGTCTGCTTAACAACCCTGTTTACATTCTTCCCACCTCTCCTTAAAGTCAATTATTTCAAAACGCAAGGGATTTCTCTTAAGCACATCTGCAAATTCAATGTCAGTTCCAGATTCACATTTTGGTGGTGAATCAAGCTGGCCTCAGTTCACCCAATGAAAGGCCAGTTTTTACCAGACAAACAAATTGAGGTGACTTAATACTTGTGGAGTTTAACCAATATATTACTTGCTTTTACCATTCTTTTTTCACTTCTAATGAATCAAACATATTACTACACGCTGTTGTCAAATTGAAGATGATAGGAGAGAGCAGATGAGATAGACATTAACAGCTTTAAACCAAGGACACCTGGCTTAACTCCCTAGTATCTGACACCACCAGCTCTTCAAAGGAAGGCTTTCATTTTTTGGAAAGGATTGGGAAAGAGAAGTAAGATTTGAGGATTTTATTTTAATTCAAACTAAATTCATGGGAAACTAGGCATGGTATAAATATTCCAAATTACTGCACCTTCAAAATTATATGTCTCATCGCATACATATCATTACTTAATGAGACAGATTATATATGTATTCTCTTTATATAAACATTGGTGATGAAAGACTGATCAGCATATCAACAAATAAGGAATTTACTCAAATTCTTGGAAAATGAAAAAGCTGAGACCTTTTTGCATGTATACTAATCTGATACATGTATGCAGTTCTTTACTTAGTGTCTAGTTGTCAGCTAAGCCAAGTTACGTAATTAAATATGAATTGATATGAACTGGACTTTTTCCACTGAGTGGGAATGAGATTGAGCTGCTGACATCTCTGCACAGATAAATACTTGTCTCTACACAGACCTGAGCAACAAGTCATGAGACCTAAAGCTTGGCACTGCCAAGGACTTGCTGGGAACTCTCAGGCAAATGATTTTTTCCATTTTCCTTTGTTTTCCTAACTCTAAAATGGTAGTAAAAATATTTACCTTTGTTGTTATACTATTGGTTCACAGGATTTTCCACCAACTGAGTGGGAATGAGATTGGGCTGCTAGTATCTCTGAGCAAAAAGATACTTGTCTCCACACAGGGCTGAGCAGTAACTATTCGTGAGACCTAAAGACTGATCTTGTGCTTCTTGCTCGCACTAGGTTGTACTGATCACTCCCCACGCTCCTTCATGAGAGGCACTGAGATTAATTAATAATCAAAGAATTGCTCAGGCTGAGAGAAGTGACAGTATCCATCTGTAGGATAAAGGAATGCAAAACACTAAGCAGATCACTTAGGCCAAATAGGGATAATCTCCCCATGTCACTTTCTAATATTTTTTGCAGAAATGGCTCTTTTTACCTTCAGGCATGAGTCTGCCAATGTTTTCCTTGAGAGATTCCAAATTCTGTCTTCTTGCCCCACGACTTTATCCCTTTCTTTTCTTTTTCTCTTAGGCTGCTGCAGATGTTTTTTGCAGCATTCTTCTCTATATTGCTTCTTAACCAACTGTCTTTTAGCTTCTATGCTAATCTTTTGGCTTGGTGAGTGTCTTTCTTGTTCATCCTTAACTGTCTGTGGATCTGCCTTCTCTTCCACTGCATAGGCCACAGAATCCTATGTATGTTCTTACCTTTACTA
Source organism: Chlamydotis macqueenii (assembly GCF_036417535.1). Classification (NCBI taxonomy): domain Eukaryota; kingdom Metazoa; phylum Chordata; class Aves; order Otidiformes; family Otididae; genus Chlamydotis; species Chlamydotis macqueenii. Next base: position 93,483,300 of record NC_141556.1, on the reverse strand, counting down.
CCTTTGAAGAGACCATATTGCCTTTTTCCTTGGTGATCTGATACCTTGTTGTTGCAATATAACAAGATGCTGGAGACAGATGGGAGAACGGACCATGTCAAATTACCCTACAGGACAGATATCTTGCATGCTGTGAAATACACTGTGCACATCCTTTGCGTCTCCTGACCAAATGTCTTGAAGATGTGTTTTTGGAAAATTGCAAGAGCTAATGCCACAGCATGTCAGTTCAAAGAAAAATCTCAGAAGATTAGCAGTAGATGCTGGGAGCTCTAATCTCAAGAATTATCACAGCATGGGAAAATCAATACATTTTTTTTCACTAGCTTTGTAAGAGATGGCTGGGATGAGATGGCTGGTTTGTCCCTTCTAAAAGCTCTGTTTACCAAAGATTTTCAACTTAGTAGGCTGCAGTTCAGTGTAATTCCCAGTGTAAGCAGTACTGATAGCTTTCTGCTGTAAAGAGAGACTTACTTAAAATATTGTAGAATGCCTTCTTGGTCATGTAGAGCACAGTGTTTTCTGCTGATATGATTTTATGCGGTGAATAAAAGTCAGAGGACTAGTTCAAATAGAATCACAAGCATTTCTTCTGAGAAAGCAACAACTGCCTCAGAGCCATTGGACAATAAGGTCTGCTTTGAAGAGCTAATGCAAGTTTATTTGCTCTGCAACAGAGCAAACCTTTAGTTCTGATTTTTTTGAAACATTCTTTCAATAGTTTAGCCTGGGGTTTGCACAACCTTTTCAGAATTAAGCACCCTACCAGACTGCTGCCAACAAAGTTTGCTTAATTCCTCAGTAAAGGGAGAGTCTTGTTATTTAAATAAAGTAGCTACTGTAGTAGATTTGCGGATATGTTAAGAGTATTACAGGATCTAGAGGTAGATTTAGGAGGAAAATACTATAAAGCAGGAAAAAATGAAACAGTGTACTTATTGAAACTTAAAAGACATTATGACATGTGATGTGATTGCATCAGATAAGAGCAGGTGGAACTGTGTTACCTGTACACACAATGTGATGCATGTTGCAAAGTGACACTTGATTATAGTTACACTTTCCTTTAAAACATGATCACTTTTTAAAACCTGACTGTCCACCACCATCAATTACATTAGGGGAGAAAACAGAAGCCACAGTGTTCTTCTGTCCCTTTTTATGGACTGCAAAACACCATACTTTGTTTTCCTAAGCACCAGTAGATTACCCACAGCCTTTTCTCTGAAACTGGACTGGTGAATTCATCTGCCGTACATTCACTGTGACAGGACAGCAGCTGCTGCATTTTGTGAGGAATCAGAGCAACACAGATTATCTAGTCTAGAGCCTTTGCCGTGATGACGGGATCACTTTACAACAGTCATTCTGGAAGAAATTTTCAAAGTCAACTCAGTTGCTGTTCCTCATGTGAGCACAAGCTTTCATTCTGCTGTAGTCACCAAGTAGTATCTTGTAAGTTCTATAGTATTGCCTGGTCACCATGAATTCCTCTAAAACCATTATTTTAGTAGAAGTAGAGCAGATACTGTAGTTTCTCCAGCATCTCTCCATCTTAAATCAGAAGGAAAGAGAGAACCTAAAGTTGTAGTCATGCACTGAAGGTACTGACAGTTTTAACTTAGTCCTGAAGCAGTAGGAGGGGGAATCCTTGCTGCTGAGCCTTCCACAGAAAGGGAATTGCATGACTCTTCCACTTGAACCTTTCAGGCTCGTACTGTCAAGGGTAGACAATTATATTTTGCCACAGTGTAAGTTACACCACACCAAAGCAACCAGTCACTGTTCTGCAAGGAGCACAAGTAGGAACAGCTTGATAGTGCTTTCTCGTTGGTTTTCTTGCCTGTGGTCCACAGTGTGTTATAGCGGAGTGGCTGCCTGTTGCTGCAAGTTAATGGCTGACTGGGCATGGTTTGAAAGGTGTCAGGCTCTTGTCCAGGTTTTGCATAAGATTCTTACATGTGTCTGGATATTGAGCTAGTGATACATACACTGGAAGCAAACAACCAGTCTAAGCTTTTTCAGCTTGTGAAAGTTCATCTGTCAGACCAGCCTCTTGAACAAGCACTCTGGGATTTTACTGGAAAAAATTATTTCAACAGACACATTCTCTCAGCATGCTCAAAAATCTGCATGCAAATTTGCTCCCTTTAGAGAATAAATAGGGTGTTTTAGCAGATTCAGCTGCAGAGGTTTTATTGGCAGGTTATTAAAAGCTTCAAATTTTTTTGATATAATGTCAATAAAAAAATGTAGACACTTACAGGAGACTGGTAATACTAAAATACAAAGGAATAAAGAGACACTGGGAAAAATACACAAGCAAAGAACAAGGTTAGTTCTCCTCAGAGCTTGCTTTGGATAAATTATTTCTGATCTCCGTCAAAGCCCATGGATTTGCATAAATTTAAAGAGGAGTCAGGCAATTTATTTACTGCATAAAGTGAATGCACAGGAATTCTTTCTACCCCCTAAATTCTTGGACAGTGTCCTGCCACTAGAAGTTACAAACCATCTAAGCATTGAAAAGTGCTTTTTGCCAACCACCGGTGCCACTGAATGATCTGGTTTATTACTTTTGTGTAGGATGATATCAAACTCTGGAGTCAATCAATTTTTAATGCAAGGGGTGATCTATCTATTTTTTTCTACTAGGTATCTATAAAGTTAATTATATTCCTTTTGTATCTCAGCATTCCCATTATTTGACTTTTTGGATATCAGCCCGTGTATAAAAGTTTCATAAACTACCCAGAACCCTGTAGATACATATATAAATCATTAATCATTGTAAGAGCTATTCTGATGTGTTTGAAGTCAATGGCAAAACCTCCCTTGACTTCAACAAGAATCAGATTTTGCCTCTCCCTCTGCAATGTGTGTAGCAGGTGCAATTGCCTTTAATGCCAATTGTCAGCAGGCGTCTTTGCTAGTAGTTCCAAATAACAGCATTTGCCTTATTATCCAACATATTAAAAATGTATTTTCTGCTGTCTTACACCGAGCTTTCAGTCCAAGGTGGAGGTTGTGACATCTGCCCAAATAAGATTGCATGCTGCTGGAATGAATTCCCGGCTCCACTCCAGATTCTAGCTCTCTGTTCCTTAGTGGCTTTGGAGCTAATAGCTCCAAAAATCGAAGCTGATTTGTTTTCTCGATGGCCAAAGAGTTGCAATAAAGCCTTAAGATGGGTGGATCTTCCAAAGCACCCTGCCAGTTAGAACTATCGTGTATGCCCATGTGCTTCTTATTTGGTGAACGGTCCAATACTGCGTTGGTTTCTATGCAAACATGTGACCAAATCATCTGGGTATAGAAATAATAATATTAACAAATATTTTGGACCTCTGGACCTTTCAACCCAAGAGCTTTAAATAACTACACATGTTAATTAAGCTCTTCCAGCTTCCACTATGAGGTAGGTAAATGTTAATATAATGGTTTTGGAGATGAAGAGACATTAGCACAGAGCTGCTAAAAGACTTGCCTGCTGGCTGATATGCTTTCTGTGGAAGGTGGATCTTTTATCTAATAAGACTGCTCTTCATGTGCTCTTAAGCTGCTGAAGATAAGCTGACGGCATAACTTTACATGTTCTGCCCCGTTTAGCCCTATCTTTTTTTTCAGTCTCAGAAATAGGATCGAGCATGTAGGTGATGTGGATTCTTAAAACTATGACATTTCACATCCTTTGCTAGAGACATTTATGTTCACTGAACTGGTGACCTCTGCAAGAATTTGTACATCTAAATAATGAAGATGTTGTCTTTGAGAAAAAGCAACCCACAGGAATATCTTTCTATCTTTCTTCAAATAAGTGCTCATTTTAGAAGAATGAAAGATTAATTTTTTCTTGTCATTTTTGGGAGTCAAAGCATATCTAATTTTCCCTGTCCTTTGTCAGAGTCATCCCATTATACTCAGAAATTTTATGCTCCTTTCCCCAATAAAATTTCACCTGGAAATAGTGATATAAAAATAGGATGTTATTAGCTGTGGAATTCTATTGCTAGTTTTGATCTCTACCACAGTTATATCTATCAGTCAGGTTTGCAGTTTGACCCATCTTCCTTCATCAGACCTCATCCTAGTCAAGTCCAATTTTAAATTAAAATAGCTGTATCTTATGTTTTGCTTTTATCATAACCAAATATGGTATCTACTAAACCTGCCAGCTATCCTGCTAAGATTTGAAATATCTTTTTAATGTTTGCCAGACCTAAAACTTATCCCAGTCAACCTTCTGCTATTATTGCCTAAGAAATTAAAGGCATTAACCAGCTGCTGTGGAAGATAAGTCATGTTATATTTTCATTTGCATTCATCAGTTTTTGAAGGAAGAAAGGGCTGGTATTTTTCCAGTTTCCAAAAGCCAAAGATTCTGTTTAACTCCGTGCTCCCATATAGGTTTAGACTACCACTTCTGAACATGGTATCTGAAGTCATCCCATATGAAAGCAATAATAATATTATGTCCCTAGGAACTCCCCATCTCTCTATGACTTGGACACCAGTATTTAAGTCTGTTAAATTCCCAATAATTTAAGCCATGGAAACAGAGGACAGATTTATTTTCTACCACATGTAATATCTAAATTAGCTACACGTAATGGTAGATCCATCTTGGAAGTTACAACTCTATAGATCACTTTGACTGTGGTGTCACTCTGCTGTCATCCAGAAGAAAGGTGGAACTTACCTAGAAAATGGTTTTATAACTGACGTAGCATACGATTTCAAATGAATACAGATTAAAATACCAGGGATAAAAGAAAGAGGGGTTAACTCCTGGAGTTGTTCTCCCATATGCAAACAAATTTGATGTTCCTACGAATTGCAGTGTGAACTCCAGAACAGAGAAGTGTAGCTTGGGTGTAGCTTATCTATCCTAGTCTATCAAAATCTTTTTTGCCACCTCCAGAAAAAGCTGACATTAGTCTCAATTCTACATTTATGAAAATGTAAAATAAAGTCAGTGAACTAACATCATTATGAACTTGTTCTTAGTTAATCTAAAGTGAAACATCTGGTTTGTATTTGAGAAGATTATTTCCAATCTACTGGTCAGAATGTTGCCAGTGTCTTACTGTCCATCTTTATTCAGCATCTGTACTTTCTGCATACCTTCATAATTTCAGAAGTTTTAGGATTATGATTAGAAACATTCTTGTCACCAAAATCTTTCTGTCCAACTCAGAAGAGGTATCTTTCCTTAGAATTAACATTAGTACATCTTTTTGTTCTTTATAGAAAGGTCTCAGGAATTCACCGAAGCCTCGACTCGTGTGGCTTTTTATAGCTGAATTATTTCCAGAATCTCTGCTTAGTTATATTTCCATCCAAATGTTCTTTCTGTTTCTAGAGTGTCTGCAGGACTTCAGCTAAGTCAAAATACTTATTGTATTTTGCAGTGTTTTGTGCTGTCTCTTATTGCATAAATTTGATAAAATCTTTAAATGCTTCTTTTCAAGTCATTAGTTAATGTTCTCATTTTTACGAGCCCATTTTATTAATTAAATATATTCAATGGCATTTGAAATATTTATTTCATTACGTATGCATGACATTTGAACAGCATTTCTGATTTGTCACACACCTCACCTTGTAACTGGTGTCTCTTCAAAGCCTTTAACTTGCATAGCAGAACAGCTAGGAGTCTAGTACAGTCACATGTATAAACATCACCTATATAATCACATCAAGTGATGAAATTTAGTTTTAATTAGCTAATGACGTTCATAAGATAAAAATAATTCAGCGTTTGGAAAAGTGCAGGCTGTGCTTTTTGGGGTTAGGGAGGCAAGGGGCAGAGGAACATGAGATCTTGCTGAGATCACAGGACATATCGCAAGTAAAACACAATGCAAGAGGTGGGATATGTCATAATTTCTTCAAGCGCACAAGCACTGGATAAGGCTTCATATTCCTGTAGAAAGGATGGCTGACCCACTGACTAAGGCACTACCCTAAAGCAGGGAGTATCTCCTTCCTAGGCCCCATATCTCTTACACACCTCCTGACCAACCTCGGGGAGAGGGTTTAGCCTCATTCCAGCCACAAAATGGGAGCAGTACCTTTCCCCTACCTCACAAGGTACTGTGAAGATAAATATGTGAATATTTAGGTACTACTGTAATGATGACCAAATAAGCCACTGTCACAAGCTTATCGTGTACTATATTAGCATGGAGAGGAATTCTTCCGCTTGCCTGTAATGAGAAACTCCTAAAATCTTGCCTTAAAAGGAATGGACAACAAACAGCATGAATCCCTAGGGGGATGAAGGGGAGGTCATACTTTACAGTCCACAGAGGCATTTTACTTCCAAGGGTGGCATTTGGAACATATTCTCAGTACTTTTTCCTCTATAAACCTGAAAGCATTTTACTTTATGATGAAATATACAAATATAACATTTGTACCTTTTTATTAATAGTAGACCATGTTCCTTTTAATTTCCTCATCCCAACCTGAGTAGAAAATACACATTTGTTTGAGTATATTTAATTTCTTTTATTTTACTTAAGAGAAAAAGTATGATGAAAAATAAAAAACCCACACTTTTCTGTAATTTATATTTTCCTCTCTGATGAGAATGGGGGAATTTCCATCAGTTTAATTTAAGCCCCTGATTCAGCAAAGAAACTAATAATGTACATAACTCAATGTATAACACTCAATTACTCTCAAAAATAAATGAGACATGTTTAATTACTCTATCTACTCAGTGCTCTCCAACTTGAACAAAAAAAAGTTTTGCCTTTTCTTTATATTGTGAGATTCTATAATGCTAACACAGCAACTGTTTGACAATTTCATCTCCTTTAAGCTTTTTCCATTTTCCAAAGATGAAAGATGTAGAGTGTCCAATATTCAGTTATCTGGGTATTAGCAATGGAGGACAGAACTTACTTCTGTTTGTTTGTTTGTTTGTTTCTGCCCATGCAGAGTACCCAGATGACGGTCAAGGTTGTTCTCTGCTCTGGTATTTCATCATTATTATATTTATGGTGTTTAGAACAATTCTTTCAAATAGATTATCCAGAAGTTAGCATAGTCCTTACAGCTATCACTTAGCGTTTTGAGGAAAATTACATAAAAGAATGTGATGTGGTTCAGGGAGTTGAGCCAAACAAATAAACAAGGCAGCAAGAATTGGCTTGTGCCAATCAGGGTAAGAAACACTACCCATACCTGTGGTAAACAGAGCACATTGGTCATTGCACACTATATCAGCAAGTTATGTGTTCTGACTTTTTATTAGATTATACCAAAATTGTGCATTTCACTTCGTTTTTCCTTATAACAGGAGACTAAGCTGATAAAAATTCCAAGATGGATAAAGAATTGGCTTGTTGAGATTGGCAGCAGTAAGAAACTGGAAAGTTTACTTTTCTGTTGGTTTTGCTGTTGTTGTTTTTAAGAGGCATGTATAAATAACCTGACTAAAATTACACCATGCCCTTTATACCTAATGTTTCCTTTTACAGGTACCTCTCCCAGAAATAGCTAGTCTTGGCTGACACTAGCAAATCTTTGTATGTATTACTTAGAATCAGGAAAAAAATTCAAGACAGAAATTCAGTAGTCTTAACAAAGATTAGATTTCATCATAAATTTGAAATTCTGTCCAAGTTCATGGTGTAGAAACATACCAGAGAGAAACACGCAGTGATACATAATTCTGTCCTGAAGGCCTGGCAAAATTTCTGTCTGGACCAATAATACCTCTCTATAATCTTCTTGGCACTCAGAGGCCTGCTCTTCAGTTGCAGTTCAGCCTGCTCTTACAAACCTTTTCTAGGGAGGTGGTTTTGTAGGAATTGCTTTGGCTGAAAAGCCTGAGAAGCTTATCACAGTTATAAGCCACTATTAACAAGAAACACATCTTGTGATAGTTTCAGCATCACTAAAGAAATGGCCTGCCGTTACCCACTGTCTACGTTTACCTTAAGGCAAATATCTCACACATTGCCCAGCAAGCAAAAAGTAAATCACTGAATTTTCATGGACTAAACAAAGTGCAACAACTGTACCTATTTGCAAGCAAGTTGCAATCACACCTCAATAGCCTCCGATAGCCTAATCACAAAGAATCAAGTTACTGATGTTTGATGAATGATAGGAAATGTGTTTTACACCTATAGAACAAGTCTAAATTGCTCAAATTAAGAAGGCAGAAAAATTCCTCAGGCATGGTGAGGCACATTAGAAATGGAGAAAAAGAAGAACTTGCTTTTATTGGCTTAGGGAACACCTTTACAGCTAGATATTCAAAGCATTGTACCGGTTCCTAATTATTTAGCCGTGTATTTCTCTGCATAAAGTCCACAGGAATTGTCTGGTTGAGACCACCCATTTAGTTTTTAGATTTCCATCCTTAATCTTTCATGTTGATTTTCCATAAATTGTCTGGTCACTTTCCACGTTTAAATTCTTCTACAGAGCATGAAAAAGTGGCATAAAACCAGCCCAGCCCAGCATGGTATGCACTGTGAAAGGCTACTTTTGTTATCATAGCAGGAAATGACAGGTTTCGATGGGGAGTGGGTAGGAACAGGGCCCCTGCTAGTAGCTGGAAGAACAAACAAGCCGCGTTACGCAGAGCTAATACTTACCTACCTAATTCACTCTCAGGAGGAGAAACACAGCTCAACTTCAGTGCTGTGGAGTAATTGTACAGAGTGTACAGCACACGTACAGTTACACTGAAGTTGTAGTCAGGGAAATACATGTCTCCCCGTGCGTGCTTAAGTCCCTCCCCACTTAAGTATTTTGCTGAACTGGGGCCTGCCAGGCTACAGTGTTTGTCAGGTCCGTGTGGAAGCACCTGCTGTGCAGCCAGGGAAGAACTCTCATAGTGCGTTTTGACAGACGTCCCTGCCTCCAGGTACCAAAAGGAGCTCACCCTCTCCCAAGGCTTGAGGGTGCTGATGAGCTCATGTAAGATGCTTACCATCCTGCTGACTTGAGCTCTCTTAGATACTAGGTCAAGAAGAGGGAATGAAAAAGGAGAATACTTAAGTCCTAGGAAACAGAAGACCTAGCTCACCCAGCAGTGACCCAAGTTACAGACAATATTACCTGATCACATCAGATGGAGTGATTAATGTTTCTTCTTGAGTCTAATAGAGAGTGGTAATGGACTGAGAACATACCTAATGTGTCCAATCGTATCTCCTGTCCTCTAAATAGGAAGCAAGATAATGCTTCATATCCAAACTAAGTTAGCCATATGCACTGAAATAGTAAAGTGCCTGTAAAAGGCAATCAGAATTATTCTTTTCAAAGACAGAATATCTAAGATTTTTTTAGCAGCACAGAAATCTAATAAAGCTAAGGATAATACTAGCTGAATAATTCTGAATTTACTACACTGAGAAAAAGAAAAAAGGCAAGAGGATATCGTGACATCCCTCCCTTCTGTTTTTATTGTCAGTCACTGGTGAAAACTTGACACTCCATTTCTGATGCAACTATGACAAACTTTTTTTTTTTTTTGGGAAGAAATATAAAAATGCTTCTACCTCAGTGTTGCTTAAAGTTTTTGTTATGATTCAAGCATCTCAAAATATTAAGAATAATTGCAACATTGTGTGCTGCCAGCATCTGCAGTACAAAACTCTTTGTGTTTTTCCCACATTTTGTATGAAAAAAAGAACATTTTGCACCTCAATAGATAGTTGTGGTTTTGGATCATAAAGCACCAAGGGTTTTGATCTGTTCTGATTCCTACCCCTTGTGTCTCATTTTTCTTATGGCTTAGAACAAAATATTAGTGTGACTCATCTGTCATAAGCAATTTTCATATCCTCTACTCTCTATTTTGGTGTGTGACTACAGGAAAGCTGTAGTTATGTAAAAATATTTGTGTATTTTGTATAAGGGAGGATGGGAATCATAGGTACTGTAAGCAAAAAAAAGAACAATGTCAGGAGAAAAGAGTGAATTATAAAGGAAAGCAACTTACATACATTGTAATGAAAGATAATACATAGATTAAAACATGCTATTTCAGTTTACTATTTCTTAGCTTTAAATATCACAGCTGTCATCCCTGGAACACTGTAAAAGGAAATAATAAATAAGGGGGGAAAAAATGTAGAGTTTATGGACTGGCTTGTCCAAAGTGAATCCCAAATTTAATACTGAAACATTTACAAGGATACTAATTATGCTTGGAAAGCTGGTATTTGAAATTGCAAATGTCAGTTCCAGGATGTCAATGTTTTCTGGTACAGTTTGTGAAATCCATGTAGCATGCTACTTTCAAAAGATGTCATTATGTGTACACATTCCTGTGACTTTTCTCCAGACCAGCCTGCTGTTCCACAGTAGTTCTCTCTCACAAAAATTTTAAAAATTCATTAGAAAATAGCACAAACAATGAGCACAGCAGCAATTTTATTACAGAGGCATTTGCAGCAATTGACCAGACCCCTCTTTTCTCCCTCAAACACCAGACAGAAATATTTTACTAAGTAGGTCCAGTTCAATATTTGACAAAAGTAATTTGCATTTCAGCTGAATATTAAATCAGCAGGACTTAAGTATATGCTTAAAAAATAGAGGTTATATTTATGTGACTACTTAAATTAACCAGGGGTCATACTGGTTCTGTGTTAAGACAAAGAATACAGTGATTTTCTGCCTTTCTACTTTTGCCTTTCGGCACTTGAATTGCATACACAAAATGTTGTTTTCCACATTCAGTTAACACCTGCAGGCAGCAGAGTGGGAGGGAGAGGAGAGCGCATGCCACCCTTGCTTCTCCAGGAAGCCTTCTTGGGACTTGTTTTCTCCATAACAAAAAAAAAGACTGCCTTGTATTGCTTCATGTTCCTCAACATTATGGCTTTAGAGTTGAAACATCTCCACATAGTCCTAATTTATATATCAGGATCTGCATGTGATTGAGTAATACAGGGGAGACAGGGATTGTATCAGCAGGAAATCTTTTATGAGCTTATTTTTTCAGGTTAAAAAAAAATATTGCACCATTATAGGTTTTCAGTTCTGAAAGCAGTAAAGTGGAAGAATGCACATGAAGTGATCAGTCTCAGGACATGAAGAGCAGGACGATAATAATAATAATAATAATAATAATAATAATAATAATATTTTTAAAGAGAGCGGCATCTCAAAGTGGTCAGGAGTTGCTCTAAGAAAAATCAATGGAAGCTTGTTGAGTGACCTATTGGAGCCAGAATTTGGCTTTTTATTGGTTACACTGTGTAGCAAACCCAAATTCTTAGCACTGGCCAAGGGCATCCTTGCAGCAGGCAAGGCAGGCAGGGGTAGCGGTGGTACTGTGTGATGGGGAAAGGCCTGTGAGAGGGAAGGGTGTGGACTGAGTTAGTGATGCTGTGGGGACTGAGGGGACAGTGTCTGGGAAAGCTGTAAAGGGATAGGGCACTTTTTTGCTCCTACAGTTGTCTCTTCTCCTTGGGACCACTTATTTTCTTTCCCCTCCTCCTGGGAGGCAGAACATTCCAAGACCTTTCCTTCACTTCCATGATCTCCACCATTACCATCTACACATTTTCCTGTACCTTCTTGATTGTCTAGGAGGGCTAGGTCCTGGTTTGGAAGGACAGGAACTAGGACAGGACCAGGGCAGAAAGACACATAAATCCTCCTGCCGCTGGAGCTGGAAAGGGCAGATGTGATTGCTGCTGCTGCTGCTGCTCTACTGGGGCCCTCTGGTACACGCTGGCACTCCTTTACCCTCTCTCTAATCCCACAGAGGCAGTAACAGCAGCATGGATGGTACAAACAGGAGGCAGGAATGAGCTGGTTGGCTGAAGTGCCTAATCCCTCTCTGCTCAGGCACAGGCAAAGTAGCTTGCCATCCCCTTCAGTCCGGCAGCTCTCCATTTTGCTAACTATTCAAAGCTACTTCTGACTTTGTGACTTCCCTTCATCCACACAAGAAGCTGAGCCAAAGCCCCAAACCTAAACACCTGCAAGCTGCAGAGAAGTTTGTATCCAGAGCTGAACTTGGAGCTCAGAGCCGTCTCTCAAAGTGATGAATGAGTGTAGATGTGTTCTGAATTATTGACTCATTGTTTGAAGGAGAAGGCCTGTTTGGCAGGATAAACAATAAAAAGCTACTCTTCATAAAACTAGGAAGCAAACAGCAATGAGGTTGCGCATAATGCATTGCAATTTCTGCTCTCCAGGCTTTAGAGTCCTCTCAGGAGAGGTGCCAAATGCACGTTTTTTTTTGGTACAGCTGAGATGAACTGGATTAAACCAGTTGCACATAATCCACAGTATTTGGGCATTATCTTCTATAGGTTCCCCAGGTGGCAGAGCATCTGCTAAACTGCGCCACAAACTGACCAGAGGTTGGCTTGCAAGAGTCAGAGGGAGTCAAGAGAAAATTGCTATGGATTATCTACCAAAGCAAGGGTGAATCAGGGGCCAGTGCTAGATCTGGTATTACCAGAGAACCGAGCTGGCAATCGTTACAGAGATTTTTTTTTAAATAAATTTGACACCAGAGGCCAGAAAGCTTTGTTGTGACTAATCTAATCTCTAATCTAAACCAAAGGTCCTGGAAAGCAGCCAGTTATTTTCTGCAAGGGCTCTGGGCTTTGTGAGGAAGGCATCCACCTGGCTGCCATCATGTGGCAGCTCTCAGAGCCTGTGCTGGAGCTGGGTGGGCAGCTGGACCCACCTGAAATGGAGAAACAGATTCCAGCCAGCGACCAGAATCTCAAGAGCTGGTTGATAATAATGTACTCTGGACGTACTTGGGCTGATGTTTTGAGATCTCCCTTCTGGCAGAAAATGCTCTCTGTCTACAAGATTCAAGCTTCTTTTATGAAAATGTACTGTTTTCACCAAAATTTAATTAATTCTTTTGTCAAATTTGAAAGAGAGAGGCTTTACAATAGCCCAGGTGTGGCATTCAAATGAAACAGGGCATCGTGGGCATGTTTCAGATGGGCTGGAATAAATCCGAGGTAAAACAGTCAAGCTACCCACAGGTTTCCCTTGTAAAATCAGTACTCCTTTTTGGCTCGCCTCCCTCCCCAAATGCTTCCTCCCTCTAAGGTTAGCATAGTCTGGTGATGGCTGGGCCACCCAGGGCACAGCTCCCTGGGGCCCACCGGTTCCTGGGGCACACGGCCGTGCTGAAGCTCAGCTGTGCAGAGATTAGGAGCCACTACTCTTGAGTTTTCATTTTGCCTTGGCTGATAAAATGCTTAAAGTAAATGGAGAGATACCTTTGGGTGTGTTTGGCTCTCTGAAGTGACTCTGACTGCTGGGAAACCAGTGTCTCTGGAGAGTAAAAACACGAGCAAGGAAGCTCTTAGGCCAAATATCTCCATTTTCAACCACAAAGCCAATCAGCACATGCAGAGCATCACCCTGCTTATCAGAGAGCTGTTTCTCTAGTATCTTGTGGGATCGTGCAGGATGGACACCGAGCAGCAAAGGGAGCGTGTTGTCAGCAATTGAGGGCAGGGGCTATGCAGAGGGGTGCTGGGCCCTCCCTAGCTCTGATCCAGCAAAGCACTCAAGTATGTGCTCACACTCCAGCTGGAGCACAGGTGTCCAACATTCACCATCCAGGACTTTATCACACTTGAACCCTAAATATCCCAATAGCAACTGAGCCCACCGAATCACAGAGACTCTTCCCAGTCATGTCCAAGGGATTTGAGTGAGGTGAGGCACATATGACTTGGCAGCAGCTGTATAAAAGTGATATAAAAATAGAAGCCTAATAATAAAAGCCTATAAAATAGATAAGCATATTTTATGTTTATATAGGACATTAGCATTCCTCTGGCTCCCCTTGTTAGCATCCTCACATTATGAGCGCAGTCATGCCTGGGACTTTGTATGGCAGTTCCACGCACATCGTGTCAATCCAAGCCTCTTAGGAACTAATGACTTTATGTAGCACATGGCATGAAAGGCTTTATATGTACATTTTCATGGGGGCAACACACGTGGAGAAAGATGAGATTAAGTAAAAATTTTTCAGTTGTCCTACAAGCTGATAATTTTATACAGAGTAATCTGCGAAACTATGCAATGTCTCTGCAGAAGGCTCAAGGCACTTTTCTTGAAATCCACACCCATATTTTGATTTACAGCATAATTATTACTGGATTGCCAACAAAAATACCAAACATGAGGACTTTTAGTCCATATTCAAACTGCTACATCAGTGTTCACAAGCACAGAGTAACTAAAAAGGCTACTCAACGTGAATGAATTGCCAGGTTTTCATACTTCTGAACAGCAGATCTTGAATAAGAAGCCTGAATATGGAGCTAAAAGACTATGTCAAGCCACTATGTTTGAAAATCTTGGCCAATATTCCTTAATATTTCTGGAAAAAAAAAAGGATAGTGTGCTCATACATTTCTTAAAAGCTTTCTTTTCCCCCTAGGGACCAACTTAAAATCAACAAAATAACAACTGGCCTAACACAATCAGGAAATCTAGGTCTCTTAAAGTGAAAAGCAAACAACCTCTCCTTCTACTGCCCTTTCCTGAAATCTAAATGTAAGTATATCCAGCTTTGAAATCCTAAATGAGTTATACATAATGCCAAAAACAAAGCGCAAAGGCTTAAAACTGAAGTTGTCTTAAAGCTATCACCTATATAAGTTATTCAAGTGTTTGCTAAACACTGAAGCTTTTGAATTTTGAGTAGAAGAACATATAGTACATAAATTTTGGTGATCATCCTCGGCAGCACTTTCTTCCTAGATAATTAATCTACTGTTTCAGTCATTCTCCATTATTTAATAGGAGGGAACATGTAATTTTGGCATTTCATGTTTGTTTAAAGAATCTTGTTTTAAACCTATTTTTCTGGTCAGGGAAGAGTAAGGACAGGTTTCTTTAAAAAAGAAATGTCAAAAGCCATTATGTCCTGGGAATAGAGTGAACCATGCTTTTGACATCCAAAATGCGTGTGTACACGTGTCTGATATTTCACCATATGTACGCACATGTAAAAATTCATTGGGAATTCAGTAACATTCATTGGGAAATCCATGTTTAACACAATGTTTAGTTTAGCTCAATAATGGGAAGAATATGTTAAACATCATTCTGAACCTTAATGGAAAAGTTTCTGACAACTAGACATTAGCTCATAGTATCCACAGTCATCTTATGCCTATGACTATTGTTTGTTATCAAGTGTGACTTTTGGAAGAAAAAATGCATTATTGCTTAACAAGCTGCATTGCAGTAGTGTTCTGCACTCTGTTTTGGTTTCTAGATAGCTAATTAAAAGAATCCACATGTTAAGAATGAATCACATCAATTCCTCAGACTTTCTGAACATCTTTTAAGGAGGATGAGTGCCACATTCGATCTTGTTTCTCTCTTGCGGAGAAATCCTACACAATTTGTCTGAAATGAAACCAGTAGAGTCATGTACACATGGCTCTACAAACACGTGGCTCTAGAGCGTCAGCCCTGGCAGAGGCCCTGCTCTGTGAACCCACTGAGCTTCTCCAGGCACCGGGGTGGACTGGCGCAGCGCCATGGTATTAGGATCTCTGGCAATGTCCGCTGCCGGAGCTGTCCCTGGTAAGCATCTACCCCAGCGTCAGCTGCTGTGACCCGCCCTACGTCGGGTGCTATAAAAGTCTAACAAGAAAAAAGAAAAGAAACAAACAGAAAAAAAAAATTATATAGCTCAACGCTCCAGCCCACAAAATATTAATAGAGAATAAAGCACTTCCCAGCTAGCATTTACATTCTCCCAGAGGATCCATAAGAAAGTTTTAGAGCGCAGTCCACCTAGCAGTAGAACATCCATCCAAGAATGGCAGTGGACTTTGATAATGCATCTGCAAAGTTTCTATAGCAGTTGATGAAAAGATTGCTTTTTTTTTTATTAATAATTTCTTCAAACCTTTCGATAAGGATGTTTCGGTGTTATATGGTAATATAGATCACTTTACAAAAACTATCATGTCTTCAGTATTCTAGAGCCCTTTACCTACAGCAGGTGAAACAGTAATAGGAGCTATCAAATATACTTACCGGACAGAAAAAAGCAACAGTTAAGCAATGCATTACAAATTATCACCTGCTGCTTTTCATGCATGGCAAAATTGCTTTGAGAAAAACAAACGCTGTCCTCTGCAATTCACAGATATCAAGGAATAGAGAATTAAGGGGAAAAAAAAGCCTTAAAAATGATTGAAAGTTCTGGAAAATGTTATTATTTCTTTTTTTTTTTTAATTTATTCCAGTGAATAGAAAAGAATTTCAGCAAAACATTCAGATCTGAATAGAAATATCCCTCAAATGAAAAGGAAACAAAGCCCTTTATCTGTAGCAAGAATACAGAAAATTTTCAAACTTGAGCATCAACTGGCAAATAGACTTGAAAGGCATTTGGGTCCAATAGAAGTCCTGAGCTGCTACCAAAATCAACAGTCTAATTGTCTCAACTGAAACTGAGGCTTAGCTTTTGGGTTTCCTGTAACTAAACCTTGCCACAAACAGCTCTGCTAAGTTTTTCCTCTAATAAAATAAAATATAGCAAAATTAAGATAAACACAGGAGACAATGAAGATGAGTATGTAGTTCCTCACGTAAGGCAGGGAGCAGATGTTAGAGAAAACTTGTGAAGGTCTCAAAATAGCACTTGTCAGTTCAAAATGGTTGATATGACAGTTCTTTAAAAATAAACAATCAAACATCTGAAAGTAATTGCTAGACTAAAGGATTTAAGTTTATTTTATTTAAGCAATAAGGTATTTTAAAAATGTACTCAGAATGTCTAGCTTGCTTCACATTGCTTTGATTTTCTACACAGTGTCATGGTAGTCACTACCCACCCAAATGTGGTATTTTAATAATATTTTTAAATTGAAAAATGACAATTGAAATGAAGAAAGCAAAACTATTCAGAAAGGTTACCAGAATGTGCAGTTTAATTTCAGATACTTTCTAATTTGATCAGGAAGCAGAATGAAAAAAATGTAATGTGCTGAATTCAGAGACACTGAGTCAGGTGATAAAGTTACAAAATTTAATGTGGGTTTACTGAGGTCATATCACAAAATGAAAAGAACACCTAAGTGCCTGAAAGTAATGTTTCAGTTTATAAAGTCTGATATTATTTCTGTCTATCCTTTTTCCTGTTGAATTGCCTTTTATACCTCTCAGTGTATAAACTTCTTGAACATAGTCATCTTCTCTGTCCTCAGTTGCCTCCTCATTTTCTTGTTCTTTATGTTCCTCCATTCAATCCATGCTTACCTGATAATAAGGATTAATTTACTGGTCTGCTTTTTCCCTGTCTGACTTGGGGAGCTGGAAGTACTGGGTGATTTTTAGTGGAACTTAAATCTGAAATTACTCATGTGTTTATGGAAATGTTATCTTACATTTCCAGAACCACTGATTTTAAACAGGAGTCAGTTGCTGGACTCTTTTAGTCACTCATGAAAACCTAGCTTCAGTTTCCTCGCAGCAGCTCTGGATGGGAGGAAATTAAAGGGGGATTACAAAAGAAAAATCCTTCCCAAACATAGCAGTGTTATTCAATAGCTTAGAAATTTACTTCTCTTTTCCTGTTGGTGAATGTGGTTTCTTTAACTAATCCAAGCATTATTGTGAATAAACCTAATGGTTGCTTTTGTCTGTGTTTTGAAGGAGAGCAGCTTGTTTAGGGATTTAGTAGCAATAATTGACACATAAAGCTCTAATACAGAAGAACACAGAAAAAGAACGAGAACTTGCCTCCACAGATCATTAGAATTGGGGATATTCCACGAATACCTCCTGCTTGCTGTCAGTAACCATGATGACAAGTTTACGATCCCAGGCAGTGCAAAGCTGGGACCTGAAGGACCTGCTGCTCATTAAATTCTCTGCTTCTTTAGTCCCCTGCTCCCCAGATAACTTTACATGTGCACACGTGTACATACTTACTTCTGGGCTTTGGCAACATGTTCATTGGTAGTACTTGTAGTCACTGATGATATGCAGTGGCTGCCGCTTTGCAAAGTGAGGAGAAGCAGCTAACTCAAGGTGGCTCAGGCTGAAAAGAGACTTGAAGCCTTCAAGGTGACAGAAGTTCATGGGAAGACTAAAGCAATATGCCTGTCTGATTTGGGAAAGTTGTACCAAAGAGTAAGTCTTTTTATGAGTTTTGCATTAAGCATTAAATCCTCCTGTTTATGTGCTGAAGCATATGGTTTGTTAACAGATAGCTCATTAACAGCAACATACAGAGCACATAGCTGCAGTCATTACTTTGCAAATGTTTTCCACACATTTTCCATAGCTTCCAGACTCAGGGAAAAGCAGCACTAAGTGCTTCTTTCAAAAGCCTCATTGATGTAATTTATCGATGAAATGACTCCTTGTGAACTCACTGAGTGTATTTAGGAAACACCAATGTATTGTTTATGCAGGAGTCTCTCTGGAAATGTCACCTTCTAATAAAGTTTTCTGGACCCTAAAGTGTTCAGACACAGAACTCTATTAATCCCTTTGCCTTGTAAAGTTCAGAGAATGCTACCACAGAATGAAATTAAATTTGAAATACAGTCAGAAGAATTACTGAGCTAATAATGATAGTTCAGCTAAAATATTGTTTATATAATTCAACCTTCTATTTAATTTCAAAGGAGTTCAGTGTAGTTGTTGGGTTTATTTAAGTAACAGGTTAAGGATATCCTTTTTCAATTGCAAAAGTTATGCAATACTGTCGAATATTAAAGTTCATAGGAGTCTTGCATGGGAACAGTTTCTCAGAATCACAGAACGGCTGAGGCTGGAAGGCACCTCTGGAGGTTTTCTTGTCCAACTCCTCTGTTCAAGTAGGGACACCTAAACTGGCTGCCCAGGATCAGGTCCAAATGGTTTTTGAGTTATCTCCAAGGATGGAGACTCCACAGCCTCCCTGGGCAACCAGTGTCAGTGCTCAGTCACCCTCATTTTTCTACTCACTCTACTCACTCTCAAAATTTCTGCTTTATACATCTGAAATTTCCCCTGTACTTGTTCACTGCAGCAGTCTGGCTCATTATTAACAAGGAGTGGATGAATGCTGGAGCACGATGCTGAAATCAGAGATATTTTAGTTGAGAAGCTGACGCAGTAGTTTACTGAATGCATTTTTTGACCATTTACTCCGTAGTCGCCTGTGTATTCCTAGTGTAAACGGGAGATGGTGTAAATGGGGTCAGCTATGCAGCAGCATGGCGTCGGCGCACAACGTGGGAATGTGAGCCGTGCCAGCTGATGGCAAAGCTCAGGCTTTCTGTAGAATACTTGCTTTGTGTGCAAACAGCATATTTCATGCTACTTTGCTTGCATTACAGCTATTTTTAAGCGATCCACAACATGGAGACTTAGTATTTTGAACCTGCAAAAGGTTTGGAATGTGCTCAGGTCCCCCCTCCTGTGCAGTGTTTGTGAAGCTGCCCCTCGATACATGACAAACTGGAAAGACAAAGAAAAGGCAACAGCATGGAGCCAGTGCTGACAGTGTAAATAGAAATTTGAGTTTAGCAGACAAAGTTCACAGTTTGCAGTGAAAGGTCATAAGGATTTCAGGCATTTTTGGCATTTTGTTTCTGCTGTCTGCACAGTATCAAGCAAATAAAAAAACCCTGATAGACAGCTTCCAGTTCTGTATACTTGGCATCCCCGCTCAGCCTGAAGGAACACGGGAAGCTCTGTGTTTGGCATTCTGCAATTATTTGAGGACACGCCATCTTAACAAAGCTTTAACGCTTACTCAGCCCCAACTTGCCTGGTATTTTTTCATGTGACATTTGATAGTCTAAAAAGGCTTACCCGGCTTCAGTTAAGCCACGTGCCCTGCAGTTTTCTTGCAGAAAATGGAGTATCAAATTTAGCATGGTGAGGAAGAGTCCTAAAATGTTAACTCTCAATAGGTTATGTTCCTCTTTTCCCAATCAAGGTACAGTCATATTAAAATATCAAATGCTTTTATGTGTAATCTCCTACAGTGTGTAGTTGAACCAAAGGAGACTTGGAGGAGTCTGATTTTTTATTATTATTTTTGTTAGAATTTTTGCCTGCAGTGAGTTCATTCCCTCCTCTGGATATTATTATAACGTCTCCTCTAGGAAAGGTTTAGCTCTGGCCTGTGAAACACTGACAATGACATTTTTACTTCCTAGACGCAACTGCACTTAAACCAAGTGGAGATTGTTTTTCTGGAGGTATATAACCTCAGAAATCCAAATAAGAGTTTTGTTACCTATGTACCTAAGAAGTGAGTGCAACCACTGCTTTTTGTGAAATCACTACTTCCAATATTCAGGCCTCTACTGCTGAACCAATAAATGAGAAAAAAAAAAAAAAAAACCCTTCTGTATTCATCTTGTCTTTGGGTGCCTCTCTCCTAGGCTTGGAATAATCAGAGGGATCTCAGGAGTGTGAATGGAATGAAATAGCAAAAATAGGTCAGTAGGTGAGCCAGGTATTGGCTAAATTTTTTGCAAAGTGTGTTCTTTTTCTCTGTGTTCCTAGCTTTGCAGCCCCTGGTATATCTCAGCATGATCATACATTAGGAGTTTGTTGTGCACACTGTGAGTACCAAACACTCAAGCCCATGTTGTGCCTGTAGGTGCGAAATGGTGCCTGGTGGGGTTTTCCCTGTCACTTCCACCGGCATACCTGACAATGTCATGAGGGATCTATTTCCAGTCTTAAATGCTTGGATACTTTGCACACCTTGTCCTTCAGGCTCAGGCAGGATACCCATTCCAGCTGCTGTGCAACATATTCCTTCATACCCTTCCTGAGATAGATATTTTTGTGTCTTGAAATACAAAACGTATTTCGCTGTTGGCTCCCTTTGTTAAATTTTCTTTACTGTACCTGGTTTAAAAGCACAGCAGTTACTGCCACAAGTATTCAGTGGCTGTGAAGAGCTGAAGATAGAAGTTCTCTCCAGACAATACCCCTTTGACTTCCTTCTGCTCTTCATTTCCTCTCCCCCCTCACTTCTTATCTAGGTATGGGTGATTTTGCTCTGAGATTTAGTAGTGCTGCATGGAGCAGAATAGATGTCTGAAGGTACACATTACCTTCTTCTACAACGGTCAGGTGTGGAATACAAACATCATTTCACATGCAATTAAACCTAGCCAGGAATGCATATGATCCCTGAATGGGAGGTATAAGTGCATAGGAAGTGCAAACACACTCAAAATTCATACCCTTTCTTCCCTAAATATAGAAAGATTAAGATCAAAGTGCTGGCACTCACGATTTTCTACCCACCAGCGGAAAAATCTGCAGGTTTTGATGTGCTCAGAGCAAAGCACATTCCAACATGAGACACTTCTAGGATAGCTAGAAAACAAAGTCCCTTGCCTTTTGACAAACAAGAGACAGCGTTTGAAAAACTGAACACAAACTAAGACAGGAAGCCAGAAAGGACTAAAAGGAAAGATCTTTGTTAATGCTCAGCTTGTATAATATTTGCCCTGGCCAATAGCAGGAATAGGCTGTAAAATTTTTTTACAATGAGGGTGGCAGAACACTGTACCAGGTTGCCCAGAGAGGTGGTGGAAGCCCCATCCCTGGAAACATTCAAGGCCAGGTTGGATGGGGCTCTGAGCAACCTGATCTGGTTGGGGATGTCCCTGCTCCTTGCAGGGGGGTTGGACTAGATGACCTTTAAAGACCCCTTTCCAACCCAAACCATTCTATGATTCTATGATCAAAGTAATTGGGAGAAAAGACGACCCTCCTCATTCAAAGACACAGGTGAACACTCTGTCTTAAGATAAGATTTTATCTTTACCAGAAATAAATGTATTTCCTATATATGATGGCATGATAGTTCTGACTCGAAGGCAGTGTAACACAAGCAGTAGCACCTATACAAAGGACAATTATGGGAAAATGTTTTTGTTACTTTGCTTTTAAAAAAAAAAAAAAAAGGCAAGCGGCGCGTTAGGCCCGTGCCTGCGCTTGGGTGGATGGCTCACGCCACCTACGGGGCAGCTTCAGCAGCGAGGCGGGTCCACTCCCCAGGACGTCCCATCAAAACCCAATACCGTTTCCATACTGATCAAAAATTGCTCCAGCGGACATTTTAATTGGCCGTAGTACCTGTCAGTATTTAAATATATATACATTGGCAGGGAAACATTTGATCTTCAGATGCACTACTACAACATTTGACATTCTGTGTGCTTGATTTTATAAACATGTTTGCTAACAACCCATTTTTTTTTTATCCTGGTTACATATAAGGATATATAAACATCTACATCTCTTTTGATTCTTGCCACAAATTAGTTACAGTGACTGTATCTGGAATTAGAAAAATTGTATAAGATGGGTTTTAAATGTCAAGCCCGTTTTGTCTACTGAAGAGAATCTAATAAAGAAGGGAATCCAATAGAACTCCAGACAAAGCTTACAAAGCTAACGCTGGTCGTAAGAGCTGACTATGCCTGACTGCCCGATGCAGCATTTGCATAAAGCCTAGGTGAATACCAGTCTGTGGCTTTGGTGCTAAAGAGAAAAATGTCTTAGATTGCAGCTGTGGAAATAGTACCTTTTCCTCAGGAATAACAGTATTTCCTTTATACAACTGTGCAAGTGCCAGCCTTTCCACTGCTTTCAGAGGCTCATTTCAGTCACCCATTTCAGCTCTTTTTTCACTCATTAGCACTACCTAGTCATTAAGTCATGACAGGTGAGCCCCAAAAGCAGGCACAGCCTGAGCAGCTGAGCCTTAAGGTGGGGCAACTGGTGGCGGTAGGAGACCTTCCCCCAGCCCCCTCACAGCACAGGCAGCAGGGCAAATCCAGTGGGGCTGGAGCAGCCCCTGGGACAGCAGGTCCCAGGCTGGCTTCTTCTGCCACCCTGGGAGAGGGTGGAGGTGGAGGAACCAGCAACTGGATGGATGAAGACACAAGGACTGCAGCATCCCTCCTCCTCCCAGTTGGAGCACTGGAAACAGCCTGTGGCAAGAGGCCAGTGTGTGCAAAAGACATGGCCTCTCCATGTATCTTACCCAAAGCTTGCCCTGTTTTCTTTTCTTTCTTCCTTCAGCAAACTGGGCTTCTTACAGCATGACAAGGACTTAATGTGATTAAAACTGAAGTTAAAACAATTACTTCAGACCATCTTAGACTCTTTCCTGGTTTTAATGGACTAATCCACACCAGGGTAGTGTGATTTTCATTCAGTGCTTCTTTGCCCTCTTCACCTCCTTCTCCTCAAGACTTTTCAGTCTTACCGAATGCCATATTGGAAAGTTGGCAAAGGAAGGCTCCTCTGCTGTTTTTCAGGAGATGGACAAACAAGAAGCAGTTGTTGTTTCTGCTCAGTCATGTTATCCCAATTTTACACAGGGACACTGCCATCAATACAAAGGAAGGTTCTTCTAAATTACACTACTCGGAGATGAGTATCAGGTCCTAAAACTTTATTCCTCTCTCACAATGTGTAGGATTGTTGTAAAGTTTCCTTCCAGTAAGAGCCATTTCTTCTTATAGTTTCTTGTTTTGCTTTGTTTTAAGTTAGTCACACATTTTTCTAGGACTGAAGCATTACTGAAAAAGACTCTGAAAAAGGCTGCTCTGGTGGTTTTAAAACTGGAGTGAATAGGTATCTTACAGAAGCAAGCTAATTTCAGGTGGCTGCAAAACACAAAATAGTGATCTAATCCAGGATAAACAATAATGTCAAGACAAAGAAATGTGTCCTTTCAATTGTGAAGTACTATCCCATCTCTTAATGGCACCATACATTGCAAAGGCAAATGTTCTTGAAAGCTGTTGTAATTAAAGGCATAGGGAGGATGCTTGCGGGGGGGGGTTAAATTAGAGTTAATGAATTGCATTTACTCAGACCAAGCAATGAATTCAGAAGGAATAGCACGAAGAATTTACATAATACAGTGAGGATTTAAGAAAAACTGGGGATAGCACCTATGGTTTCCTATTAACTGCAACTACAGTTCTAATTTGCATGGATTAAGTAGAATAACTGATGTGAATAATTGCTTTAGACAATAATATATAAACAAAAGCAAGGCTAGGGGAAAAAAAAAAAGAAACAGGCAAAATATGGCACCTAGCATGAAAAAAAAAAAAAGCAGCTCCAGTCCTGGGGACCGCGGAGACAAATTCTTCTGATTTTACTTAAGAAAAAAAAATGTGGGGAGGATGTCCTATTTTAATTTCTTTTTTGGCCTCCACTATATTGTTTATCTTGAGTGCTCATCTTCTTGACAAATATATTTTCAGGAATCTGTTCTTTCAGGTCTCATAGCCCTGAAAAGAACCTGAATAAATGTGTCTGCTCGTCAAGACTGACTTGTAGTCTGTGCGGCTTTATTTAAAGTTAGAGGTTCGCAGAGACCTGTAAACAGACAACTGCAGGAACTGGAGATTGTGAGAAACAGTGTAGTACATAAAGGAGCTTACTCCCACCAAAAATTTCTTCTCTCCATAAATTAGTGTCTTTCACGTTGATGAGCATGAGAAAGACAAGAGAAGACTGAGGACTTCGTATAGCCCTCACTGAAATGCTTGACATACTTCTTACAACATCACTCAGAGCTAAGTAAGGAGTTTCAAACCCATTTTGCAAATGAGGAACTGAAGGAGATTGGCAAAGCATGGTCCCAGAAGCATCTGCAATGTTTTGCAGAAGTATCAAAGATTTAAACCAGGTAGCATGGGTACCACTAGCCAGGCTGCACCATCTTGAGGCTCCCCACAGGTTGGCTTGCCACATTATTTCTGTTCCAGCACTGTAAATCCTGTCTGGAGTCCTGAACTCCAGATGTGTCCTGAATGAGATGTGTGAGCTGAGACATTACAATAAACTCCACTGCTTGTTGGTTTGCTTCTCTTCGTCACTCCTTTCCTTCTCCAATACAATCTGTACTGCTGAAGGTGGAAGAAACTTGTGAGCAGGAGTTAGAACATGGCAAAAAGTAGAAGCTGGGGAGTGACAGCAAGCAATATATACACGTGCAGAGAGAGAGTAGGGGCTGGTGAATCAGGCCTGCCTTTTCCATAGGAACAACAAAAAAAATGGTGCTGTAAGTAACTTGCCCCAGGTCATAGAGGTAGTTTTGAACAACCTTACATGCATGTTTAAAAATCTCTAGCTCTTTTAAAACTTGAACCTGCTGCTTGAGTGATGGAGTCCTGATCAGGACTCACAACCAGAAATCTGCAACTCCCTAGTCCCATGATGTGAGTAAGCAGGCAGGATGCAAGTGCCACGTAGGAGTTTTTTCTCAGAGACAGGGGCCAATCCATTATTTAAATCAGCAATACCAGACAGTTTATAATCCGCCTGCGGTCTTTTTCAGAGATACTAGTGAATCCAAGCCCATCCTTAGGAATTCTTTGGGGAAAAGTACAGGCCAGATACTTCCTTAGTTCTGTAGGGGCAGTGTGTCCTCATAGGAGGCAGGAACAGTATCTCACAATTATCATTTCCTACCCCCCTCCCCTCCAGCACTGTAGGAAAGAAAGAATATCTTATGAGAACAGTAAACATTCAGCATGTGCCTGTTTCACCATTCTGATTCAGAGCGTCAGCCCCACGTTCAGAGATAGGAACTGTGGGAGTCTGTGTTATATCTGCAGTAAAAAATGTTGGCTTTTCTGCATCTGGACACTGCCACCTCAGCTCATTTCTAGTGCGCGTGCTTTGGCAGCACACAGCTGAGCAAGGCCATAGATGTGCATTTTAAATGCGGTAACCTTCAAACTGTGTTTTTCTTGAGAATCATCTATATTATAATTACAAGGAAAAAAGATGGCACCACTGCATTTCTTTACAAAAGAATTCCATTTAGAATTATTACTTTTAAGTCAGTGAAGCATGATCACCAAGACAGAACAAGATTGAACGATGAGTGAGTTTAAAGTGTCTTTGTACTGAGTTTAACACATTTGGAAGCCCTGGGTCCTCCCATGCTTTTTTTTTTTTCTTTTTTTTTTGCACCAATTTTCTGTAGTTGGACAAAGATCAAACATAATAGTGTGTGTAGCCAGCACACAATATACGTGATCACTTTGGTTAAACTATAAAAAAGGCTAACATCTAACTTGTCCATGTCATGTTATTTGGCAAAACTAATGATATAATTAAATGGGTTTGAATATCAAAAACATATGTATCTGCTTACATTTATACTTTTTTTTCCATTTATAAAATAATGCTTTTGTAAGAGAATAAAATTCAATGAGCTTCACATGTACTAGTGGAGTTCTGCAACTCAGTTATTTCTTCATCACAATGGCAAGAGAAACTCCAGCACACAAACAATCTAGATTTATAGATCTGATTGCAGCGCTGACACTTGGCCTGCAGAGCTCCCTAGCAGGCCAAAGAGAAGTAGTCTTTTCCACAGGTATGGAGCGGGTTGGCTGATAGCATCAACTAAGCCATGGTGAAGGATATGAGCAGAACATTCACAGCCCTACCTCTAGCTAAACTAAGAAATCTTTGAATGTTGATTTCATGAGTGTTCAAAGCAAATCATGTTGATTTCATGAGTGTTCAAAGCAAACTTCTGCAGGAAATGGGATCGACATGCATGTTTTCTTGGGAGTTCCTTGTAAAACAATAGTCAAGTCTGAACATAAGCATGTATTTTTAATTTAATAGATAGTTTTACTTTACAGGTTCTTTCTCCTACTGCCTGTAGGACTGTACATCAACAGAGACATCCAAAGTCTGCTTTCATTTAATTAAATGGGATCTTTGTCACCAGTTTAAAGAAAAAAAAAAAAGATATCAGATATATGAAATCATGTCTGTTCTCATGACATCTCCAGCCTAATTTCCAGGAAGAAGTTGGGATAGTTTTGAATAGATTAAAAGAATGATAAGAAAAACATTTCCTTTGAAAAAAAAATTAAAGGAAAGCAACTCTCCCACTTATCTTCCAATTCTTCTATCTTTGGAAATTTTCCTTTTAGCTCAGAGGCACTAGGCAAGTAAAGCTGTTCATCTGTGACATCCCATTAAATGTCATCACTAGCAAGATAAGATGCAGTAAAATGGACTCAGTAGCAATCACCACTGTCCGCTTCAAACCAGATACATGTAACTACTGTGATCATTTCCACAGCAGGAGAATACCAATACCAATAAATTGAGCACATGG
Organism: Chlamydotis macqueenii; assembly: GCF_036417535.1. Classification (NCBI taxonomy): domain Eukaryota; kingdom Metazoa; phylum Chordata; class Aves; order Otidiformes; family Otididae; genus Chlamydotis; species Chlamydotis macqueenii. The sequence continues at coordinate 93,456,161 of NC_141556.1, read as the reverse complement.
AAAAGGCAGGACTCAGTGATACTGGTTATTCTGTTTACAAGTAGGAATTACCTGCACCACAGGCAAAATGCGACTATAACCGAGGATGGAATCTGGGCCAATAGTGGATACCTGTTTACTTAGCTACACAATAGCAGGCCAGGGTTTGTGCATTCTTAATCTAATAAAAACCAGAGCAATTTTCATTTTACTGCCTGAAAATGGGAATGTCATAGATCTAAATTGACATTTGTTCCCTGCCAAAATATTTTGCACTGGCACTTACTGTTGGAAAGGCCAGTTTTTCCTACCTCCAAGAACCAAATAAAACTCAGCCAAATTCTTCAGTTCTTAATTGAGCAAAATTCTCATTGTGGTTTTGCTTGATTAAGAAAAAACAGGCTACAGTCTACTGGATAAGTGTCTGGGTATATATACGTTGAGATCCATTTAAAAATATTTAACAACTACCAAACTTTATATAGGTTATAGTTCTCATTAAAAATTAATGGGGTTACCTATGTATGTCAGATTGCCTGTCTGCACAAGTGACCAGTTCCCCAGACGCTGAATTTCACAAGCTTCTAATGTTGCTAATTGTCACATGGAAGTAATTAATTGAGTCACTTGAGAAAAATCTCTTCCAGGTCACGTAAGGTTTTTATTTACAATTGTGGAGGCCTGAATTACTGAGCTCTAGAAAATGTTCTTTTTTTTTTTTTTTTTACTTTAAAAACCAGATATTTACCAGTGTAATTGAGGCACAGGAACCGATGGGATACAAGTTTTTTAAAGTCACTACTGCATATAGTTTTCCGTCATGTCTGTTCAGATTTCTGCATTTTATCTGTATCACAGATCCTCCCTAGGAGAATTACTAGACCTTCATAGCCAGGAGGATTTATAAAATATTAATCTTCAGCAGTCATTTTCAGCCTGAGGCAGCCAAGAGAAAGTTAGCCAGGAAAAATCTTCAACAATATTGTGTGAATAATTTTGCATTTCCAAATGAAAAATAAGTAGGTTTGTCTTCTCTTCCATAACAGTTATCACTACATTATGAATGCCACACCAGTGTTGTATGGTTGCAATACACCGATTACTGCAAGTGGAGGAAAAGACAAATCTCTCCCCTTCCCCTGGAGGATTTGTCATGGCTTAGTCCTTTGAAGACAAGTTCATGTCAGGTATAACATTTCATCAAGATGAGGACTTCATTCCAAACCAAAGACATAATGACATGCAATATCATGTAATGATATTTTTCTCCAATATCAGAAAAAGTAAATAATTTTCAACTGACCACTGTTAAGAGACTCTGCTTCATTTGTGGAATAAATATAAGTACAAGAAATGATAAAACAAGGTAGAGCTGTTAGTCATAAAGAGAAGAGAGATAAAATAAGAAGGAATTCAGGAAGTGGAGAGGCATTGGTAGAATTTAACAGCAGTTCTCAAAGGTGATTTATGATATTTGTACGCACATTAGGAGATAATCCAGTCTAACTATGCAAAAGAAACAAAACTGCCAAAAAAAATTAAGGGTTTTTTTTTTTAATTTCTTAGTGATTTTGATTACCGTTGCTGCCTTGTAGGTCAAAAAGAAGAGGATGATAATTTTTTTTCTACAGATACTATTTGAAACCAATCCATCTAAATTTCCATTTAAAAGCAGTGGCATTTTCATGTAGCCGTAGTTTGCAGATTTTGCCCACTATGTATTAAGAGATGAAAACTCTCCATAAGTTCGCCTTACTTCCACTCTCTGAAATATTACTTTCAAAAACCTGTAATGAAAATACTGTCTAACAAAAGAGCAAACACAGATGCCATACAATTCCACAGATTATATAAACTCTTAGATTTTTGTCCAGTACAGTCACTGATTTCTTATTAAAGCTTAAATCAGTGAAGGTGGAAGAAATTGGATTAGCCCTCAATTCCAAGCAGAGAGCTGCTAAATCTCTGGTATCTCCGTTAATTCCTTCACACATTCCCTTCCATTCATAACCCAGCTTTCCTCCAGGTGCTTCTTCCTTTGCCTGCCACGAAGCTGCTGTGCCCTGGGGTCCCATCAGCCAGCTGTGTGAAAGTTCTACCACTGCAAGCTATTCACATAGATGCAGCCATACCAGTAAAGCTGACTTGGGAGGTTTTGATGCATTGATTTCAATTCTTACTGATTGTTTCATTTGTGTGCATACACTTACGTGTGCCTGTATGGGCAAGGCTTACTATCCCAGCACATTGCTCAGAGTTGCTGGTATGGCTGCTTCTCAGCTAGAAGCACTTTGTCATTTAGTGTTCCTTTAGCAGTAAACTGCTCTCACTCTAAACATGGCTTAAATTGCACCTTGCATCCAGTACTGGCACTTGCCAAGGTATCCCTCAGAGGTGTTTGGAGCTCACAAAGCTGCAAATACGTATTTTTGAAACTAGTCCCTGGATGACTTTACTAGCACAACGTGCGAGTACAGTCCTTTAAGGAGCTCATTCCCACAGGATTTAATCAGTCTTGTTATTTAATTTATTGAGAATTCTGCAATACAGCTCAGACCTACAGAAAAATCCTTCTCAAACTCTGAACCTGTGGGGCATAATTATGTACTCTAGATTATCTCCTTCCTTAACATGGTTAAACAAGCCTTCCACAAAGCAAATTTCTATTAAGAATAAATGATTTCTGACAAGATCTGAAAATCTGAGCAGGTTTCTTGACCTAACACAACATTAACTTAGAATTAATATAGGTGCCCCATCTCACAGTCAAATGAAACAAACAAACAAAAGAAAATTATTGTAAGCACTGCTGATAGCCATTCTGCTGTTTGGAGAAACAAGACTCCTTTTTCCTTGCTAGAGAAATATTTGCCTAGTGGATTTATTTTTTATTTGGTTAAGCCATGGCCTGTAGGTAGCCAGGAACCTTTGGTTCTCATGTTCAGCAGTAAGAATCTGGTGGACAGTTTGTGAGGAAGAGTATGATTTCATTTAAGTGCATTGATTTTTCTAACACCACATTTTGTGAAGTTATTCATTGTTGTCTTAACTGCATCATCCTGGGAATAGCTACTACATGCCTTAACTACTCCATTGCATAGATACAAGAAGAATTTTTAGAAATACATATCTGCTTCAAAATAAAACCCCAGATTTTGAAACAAAAAAAAAAAAGGAGGACTGGGCAGGGAAAACAGAGGCCTTAGCTGATTGACGATACAAGCTCTAGAATCTTTCAGATCCTAATCTATGAGGGGATGTTTGTATCTGGCCCCATAACGCAGTCCACATGCCTGAATTAGACGCCTGGACTCCATGTACATGCGTAAGGGGAGTGAAGTGCCTCGGAAGGGGATTCCCAAAAGCTACTGTTCGGGGAGCTGCCTAAGCCAGCCAGATAGGAAAAGATGAAGATTGCAGTTCACCCTAAATCCTAGCTCTCTCCAGGGTTTAAGTGCCTTCTGGTGAATGAAGTACACAGGCGCAAGTCCCTCCACTCTGAGCTCATAGCCCACAATCCTCTTCTGAAGGCAGATCCCAAATTTTTCTTTCACACTCTGAGCAGCTCTCAGCAGCTCAAGCACAATCTTAGTCTGTAGAAGAGGGGTTTAATTCCTTCCTTTAGGAAAGGGCATTGAAGTGAGCATTTCCTGTCTCCTGGACATACCCCAGCCAGCAGGCTACAGGCGTCAGGTCCCAGGCAGTGGGTGGGAGCTAGCACAGGTCCCAGCAGACCCCAGGAGGTATGGGGAGGGGGACTTCAGGAGAGACTTTGTCTGAAAGCTTGGGAGGCATCCGCAGGCAAAGGGAGCCTCAGGTCCACGCCTGCACGAAGGAAACTTTGTGCACTGGGTCCAAGCAGCCCTTGAGCAGGACTTCCGTGGCCTGCCAGCTCAGGCAACAGCTAATCCGTCCCTGATCAAGGACTTGAATTTCAATTATGGACTGAAGTGCTTTAATTTCCCCCTCCAATACTATTTCCTTACATGCTTCCGGCCCGACCTCTGCCTCAGAGTGCTGCAGGTGGGTGTAGGGAGGCTGGTGTCCCCTTGTGATCCACTTCAGCAGCTGGGGAGCAACAGGTCTGTCAGCCTGTCACTGCTGGCAAAGTCCTTCCTCCTGGCTGCGACACTGGTGAAATGGAAGTGCCAGCTCCTGCTGCAGACATTTTGTAAGGGTTAGAGGGGAGAGCTGGGCACTGACCAGCTTTACAGCCTGTATATTTGCTAGTCACACAGTTACCAGTTACTGCACTGAACATTTCATATTGTTTCTCTTGGAGTAGAGTTGAGAGACTTAAGTAAGCGATAGTATTTCCTCTTCAGTATTTGGCTTTGCTTTCCTTTGTCTTTGGTTGGGTTATTCCAAGGTGGCAGATAGGGAAATTTCAAGTCCTTTAACTAGATGACACTGGATTGCATATAGGAAATTAATTCTGTCTCATGGCATCTTTGGAGTTCAAATTAATATGTATTTTCATGGATCCAGGATAAGTGTGTGTGAGTCGGGTGGAGGTCTTTTTTGTATGTGTGTGTGTGTTTCAAAAGTGTTATTTTTCTCTACTGTGCTTTCGAGAGACATGTCAAACATTTACTATAAGTATTCACTGAATCAAACCTACAGACAGTATTTCACAACTCAGGTTGAAAGTTTTTTTGGTGGTGTCACGCTACCCTTATTTCTTCACTTGTAGAGTGAGAAGACAGTGGCATCTGTGTGGACCTGTACATGTTACACTTCTTAACAAGTAAAAATTATTTCAGTCTTTGTCTCTCTGCCCATGGACTAGTCAAGTGGTTATATGTTGAAGTTGACTTGAATAAGAAGCATTTCTTACCTGCTGCACAAGAGGGAAAGACAGAAGGTCATTACGGGCAGAACTGCCTGGTATCACACAGGGACGCACGTGTGCAATTCAGCCATGGCGGCACTGTAGAGTTTTTGGTGGTGATTGCACCCAAGTATCAGATTATGAACAGATGTACGTTTGTAAATCCACTGTCAACCATCTAGCAACTTCCAATTTCATGTCCGCCTATAGATATGACCCAGAGAACAAAGGGTCTTTTATAAAAATTAAAAGCCCAGTTTTGAAACCATTTTAACAAAATGGTTTCAAAACTCATTAACAAAATGAGTGTTTAGCTGTGGTTGTTGTCATCTTACTCATTATCAAGAAAAGTAGTATAAAAAATAAAATTTACCCATTTAGGAAATATAACCGTGGGATAATTTCTGCTTGATTTTGTGAATGGAACAGTGTCAGGTCATGACTAAGATCAGCCGGCACATCCTAACAAATACGACAGTATCTGCAATATTTTATTACAAAATATGAAAATAACTGCTGATAAATAATTTTAAAACATCCTCCTGATTTCTGTCTGGGTGGAGTAGTCTAGTATGTTTAACCTTCTAATGCAAGATCATTTCTTCCACTTTTTGAGCAAAGGTAGGAAAAGTATGCAAAAGGCAGGAATCTTTTTAATGGCAAATAATTTTCCAGTAAAAATTGTCTGGGAGACAGGAGGTTTTATAAAGAAAAACATTTTACAGACATTTGTTTTCATATCTCCCCTGGACTGAGACTTTGGGGTTCTGAGAAGCTGGAAAGTTAGAACATGGCAAATCAAAATAAGGGAGAGAGAAGCTGCTCTTTCCCTCGACAGGCTCATCAAAGCACAGTGAATGGAAATACTGTAAGTGGTAACAATTCATCTCCAAAATAGAGCCTTCAAAGCCTCTTGCTTTTATTTAAAAAAAACCCCCAAAACAACAAAAACAACAAAAGTCGTGAAGCAGCACGAGGGTGACAGCCAAGAAAACTCATTTTGTATGCCATCAAAGTGAGAAAAGGAACAGAAATGCTATGCTGTGCCAGTTTCAGAGAGAGGCAATCAAGTAAATTTTATGGCAAGAAGGCAACGCATAAGGCCACAGGATTGCAACAGGAGTCACGGAGAACAATAAACTGTTTCAAATTAAGATCAGGCCAAGTACTTCAGAGTCCCACACAGATTTCTTGCTTTATAGTTCAAGAACTCCCAGGACTCTTAAAGTAAACACTGTCCAAGTTGCAAAGGCTAGACTGTGATCTCTACAAAGAGGCACATGAAATAAAGTTTCTCTATAATCAAAACACTTCAACCGAAGAACCAGTGCACCCAGAATTAGACTCTTTTTTTCATTAATAAGACTGCATGATCTTGATGCCTTGTTAGGGGTTAATGGCTCCCATTTAGATCACTGTAAAGCACTTACATTTAATTAGTATGCCTGCAGTGCTAAAAAGTGGAGGGAAGAGGAGGGGAAATACAGTTCTAAGCCTCAGAGAAGTCCCTGCTTCATCACCGGTAATAAAGAAGCTAAAACTTAGCCCTTTCCAGAGAGCAAGCCCTCCTGCCTGCCTCAGACACCCGAGAGGTGCCAGGAGCCCTCGCCTCCCGAAGTGCCCCACTGCAGAGCACCGGCCAGACCTCAGTGGTAAGGGAGACAGACACCTGCCTTTCCTAAAGCTGCGGCTGTGCTCTATCCACCCAGGACACAGTGCAGCCTTTTCACCCCCAAAATGAAGAAAAAGTGATAGTGGCCATGGCGTGGCAGGACATCACACCACAGCAGGGTACCTGCGGGTGGCCCACGGGCCATGCAAGGCACGTCAGACCTCGGGCAGCACCAGGGACTGCAAGGGCAAGCAGCCTCAAGATCAAGAGAAGCACAAGAGCAGTTTCTAGCCACTTTTCCCTTGTCTCCTTAGACTTGGCACCAAGCGTAGCTTAGCTAGTCTGAAAAGTCAAGCCTACACAAGTGTTACATCTGCAGACACCTGTACTGCTTTACATACTGTTTATTCTAATAAAAAGACAGATTATCTTCCCTACGACATCTGTAACAATCAGTCATTGTCATTACCAAGAACACTTTTAAAATCAGGATTTCCCTTTATATTGCCACTTCTTGGGAAGCGTTTAAGAAAAATACATACTTCAACACCTGTTTGTGTTTTGTGGATGTTAATGAATGGCGCTTTTGCAGATGTATCTAAGCTTTCCTGAAGGTACTGAGATCTACTAATTCACGCAATGCTCCCCCTCTAAGCAGTCTTCTCCGACACATGAAAGAAAACCCTAAACCAGGCTGTATTAGAATAAAATGTATATAGCCTGAGTTGGTCTTTTGTGTCTCTTTAGGACTTAATGCACCTTCAAAAATAATATATTTTATTTTTTCTGCTTTTAGTATAATACTTTGGTTAATCAGATGAGGAACTAAGAGTTCTCTGAGCAGTAAAACTGGTAGATATCCTTCAGAATAAGACTCTGCCGTTTGTGAGTATTTGGATGAAGATTCAGGATACATTTGATTTTAATAATTGCCACAGAAAGAAACAGTCTTCTCTCACTTTTGTCTACTCCCATACATCTGATAAGATGGAGCATTTCACTGATTAACAAGCTTAACGCTAAACTGTGCGGATTATTCACTTGTCATTTAGAGTCAATTGCTAGCCTGTAACTTGTTCACAAAGCTGTAGCTGGCTGAACCAAAAGGTAGTAAAATGGAAACTTTTTACACTTTCACCAGTAGAGTATAATTCATAGCAGCACTGCTTTGGCTTAAAATAGTAGAATGCTGTGATACACTTTGCAAACCACTGTACCATAACAACAATTGTACCATGAAAATCTGGGAGGCACCTACTGCAGCGCAGCCAGCACAACCTATCTCAGGGCAGAGTAAGGCCAAAAGCAATGAGTGACAGCCGAGAAGGGAGGTTTCCAAAGAAAGCCTGTAGTTCCCTGTCCACCCTGTTTTGCAATCAGTAATCACCATAGCTCTTTATCAACACCTCCAGGTTCAGCCTACTAGATCAAGCACTTCAGTCTGAAGCGCATCTCTGGTTGTTTGCCTTTGCATTTCTTTTGGGATGGGGACTGGCAGTAGATGTGAAGCGTTTTCGCCAAAACAATCCCCAAACTAACAACGCCGCCAGGAGACGGTCTGTTGACTGAGACGGTTGGTTGACTGTAAAAGCACTTCCATGAAAACCAGCCTCGCTGCCAGTGGATTGCGGACAGCAAACTCATTACATCTGATAAGGCAAATTCCTTGGATGGTCTCTGTGCCCGTGCCCCACAGGGAGCTCCTTCTGCAGCACCCGGTAGCACCGCTGCTTCGGAGAAGGAGCCCTCAGTTCAGTTCCCACGTTGAACAAGCAGTCTGTCCTCAGATTATCGGCTGCCAGTCCTGGGCTCCACGCCAGGAGAGCGATTACGTACCAGTAAGTGGGGAGGCAGCTCTAGGCTTTGATCACTTTGTGTGTTCCACAGTATCGGGTCCAAGTTTATGTGCCTCGTGCAGCCGATCGCTGAGCGGGGAGCTAGTGGCAGTCGCTTAAGTGTCTCCATGAAAGCCGCTTGCCACCAAGACTGTAGGCAAACTGCCCAGAAGAGAGCATTAGGCAGAGGATTCAAGCGCATGCCGTATGGCAGAGAACAGGAAAATGCATTCAAAGGCAGGTATTTGCTAAATCCTACCTATAATTAATTCTAATCCCATAATTAAAGTCGCATGCTTTTCTGCAAACATTCCCCCACGCTGGTCCTTCCTCCTCACCCCAAGGTCAGACATCGATTCGTGCAAACAAGTACACATCACCACGCAAGACAGCTGCATCCCCGAGGACTGTGGTCACCCGGCCAGCGATGGCCAGCCTGCTGATCCTTGTCACGGCTCCTTGCCGTCTGACTGCAAGTAGCTTTCAGGCATTTTCCAGCAAACAGCTTCTGGGCCAGATTCTGAAAAATATGCAAGAGACTACCTCCCCTGGAAATCAACTCCTAGCACCAGGCATCTGAATATCATCGTAAATCGTGAGCTTCGTGTTTGTGTTGCTTCAGCAGAGCCCTGTGCCTGGAAGTCAGGGGTGGTGGAGATGCCAGTCTAATCACATCCAGATTTGCAGAGGGAGATGGAGATGCCTACTCAGGCCCACATAGGTAGGCTCGCAGCAGACTGAGCATGGGGAGAAGACTAAAGGCATCATAATTACCTCTGCATGGCCTAATTTCTCCTTCTCATCATGGCTGCTTCCAGTCCCAGGATGTACGCTTTCACATATATGCACACAGACAACTGTTTTCACATATACCTAGGTACAGACAGACATGCAAATATACAGTGGGAGTAAGAGACAGGGGAAGGTCCAAGGGTGCCATTTTCATACAGAGAGCTGGGAAACCATCCAGACTGAGCACACGCATGAATGTATTTGCTAAAAGATTGGAGCAGAGGCAGTTGCTTTGTCTTTGGAAAAAGATTTACAAATGGATAAACAGATCTCCCCAGGCATTGCAAGAAAAGATCATATAATTACCACTGAAGCCAAAGATAGCTTATAGATTATTACCAGTTTTTACAATGAAGCCATTTATTTAGATATTTTCACACTTCTCTAAGAAAACAACTGTAAGCACCATTTTGAATTTAAAAAAAAAAAAAAAGAAATATTGAATATTCTCCATTAGCAGCAGGTTTCTGCATATGTGCATTTTTAAATGTTTATTATGACAATCCTTGTTATGACTGTCTTAGATTTAGTAAATACCACATAATAATCAGACACAGTTGTTAGACCTTGAGCAAAATATGATTTAATTTATTTTTAACATACTGAACAATAGCTGTTTCTTGGTAATCTAAACTGAACACAGACACTCAACACTACTTTGTTTCCTTGGAGGGGACAGTGAAAAGGAGGGAAGAGAAAAAAATAATAATAAACCTGATCTCTGTAGGAGAGTTTCACAAGAGGGAAGAAGGCAGGATTACATTTGCCATAAATCCTGCTTTTTTCCCTACTGAATACAGCCCTTATAGTCCCTTTAACAAGGTAAACTCTTTGCCTACTCAAGAAACAGGTATCGCCTTCCATGAAGCTGCAGGCACCATTAAAAGTAAAATGATGTGGGACCCCAAACCTGCTTGGGCTGAAGTCTGGCACAAAGCAACCATCTCCTGCCAACGGCATGGCTGAGCCCTCGCAAAGGGCCTGCTCTCTCCCTTACCATCCTCCTGCTCTTTACTGCTGAAAATAAGATTAAGTCAGCATAGCTAGTCTTAATTTCAGTTATGAAACTGGTTAGCTTTCAGAGGAAATTTGTGCCAAGTTGCATTTGGTTGCCTTCACTCCCTGTTCTTATGTGGAGTATGACTGAACTTTCAAAAAGAAATCCCCCCCAAACTGAGTTTAATTAGTTTGATTGCAAATTCGAAAACATCTGTCCAAATGACATAAAACCTTGTTTGGCACAGAAAGGCAGAAGAGTGCTTTATATGCAAGTGGCAATGTGTGTATTAAATGGCACCCTAAGTTCTGAGCTAATACAAAATTCTTTGGCAAGCAGAAGGTTGTTGGTTTTTCCTGCCCCTGAAAATACGAGTTCCCACTAAAATTCAATCCTCAGATCCCTTCAGAAAGTACTCACTGACTGACAAATTCATCCTCAGATGAGTTTTAATGATCCAGAGATTAATTTTAGCTGAGATTAAGTTTTGAAATAGTGTATTTGAAAACTGTAGACAGCAAGGTGCTGCAAAGATCACTGCCCAAGTCACCTACACATTGTGGCACTGCTGCTGAGAATGACAACCAACAATTTGCTTCACTTTTCACACTTAAAGACATCCCCCACTTGAAGTCACCCCAACTATTCACTGATGCTGAGCAACTACAGGAACTAAGGCCTAGGTAGCTGCTCTTCTCATTTTGTGCTAAAATTTCTTAGAAGAAAGGTAGCTGGCTAACAGAATTAGTTTACAAATGCCAAAATTTCTATGTCCAGTGATTAATCTAATGCTTTTCAGGTGGTGGGGACCTTAACAAAAATATGTATAGAGGTAGGGGTGTGCACACGCTTACATGTATAACCCAGCAGTTTAAGGGAACCATATTGTACAAAACAGGAACAGTATAGATTATTTGTTACCAAAGTAACAAAAAATGAAAACATTAAAAAAAAAAAAAAAAAAGTTATTGCATTGTGAAGACTTTGTAGCTTTCTCTTACAATCCCTTCTTTGACTCTGCATGAGCTGCCACGTACCTCTGCCCATGAGCTCAGGGACAGCCAGGGAACTCCCCGCAGAGGGCTGCTGTGCTTCTACCCCACCAGCTCTCTGCAACACCGTGGTGTTACTCCTTGTGTGCGATAACACGTTATTCACCATTTCCATTGCATTATACTGTCCCTGCATGTCTCTCTATGACAAAGAGAGACTTTACTGAGGTTTGTAATGTTCCTGTGGGATTGGAGGCCCTGGTCCCCAAGAGCAGAGTCATCCCTGGATGCACCATTGTAGATACTTGGCAATACGGTCGGTTATCAAGGTTACTCCAAAAGCAGCCATGTGCCTAACCACTCTTGATCTGTAGTCAAAACCATCTGTCGTAGTTCAGCCTACAGAAGCTACCACCTTAGGCCCCCCCTCACTAACAAAAGCAGAACACCATCCTAGAGAATTTAGCTTTCTAGCATCAAATATTTTTCAATAGCCTCCTTCTGGGCACAAGATCTCCAGAGTCACTAGGATTTTTATTTTGCAGCAGTCATTTTCCATGTGGAAACCTGAGCGCTAGCAAGTCCATCCCCTCAGCGCAGTGGGGAATGGGTCCCTGCAGCTTTGGGCAGCCCCCATGGAAGGGACTCCAGGGCAGAAGAGTTCAGGTCATCGTGGGTTACACCTCTCTGGGAAACACAGCAGTTCAAAAGCAATGTGTGATAAAGTAACCCCATAGGGCTAGTCTCAGGGTGAGTATTATCTCAGAGGTTCTGAAACATGGTTAAGTTTAATTTAACCCAAAAATTGGTTGCACAGCAATCACTTCCCTGTAAGAACCAATAAATCAAGGTCTGGCCTCCACTCTTTGCAAGACCACCTATGCTTTCAAGTCCCACGTGGACGAGCATCACTCTTTCCATAGATTCTTTACACAATCAGGCTAAACCAGCTATTATTTCTTCACACCAATTTAAGAATTACAACTGCTGGTACATTTTGTTCTGTCTTCAGTTCCACTGACAGACGCAAATAGCCAGAGGAAGGTCCTTTCTAGTTTTCTCAGGAGAACAGCTCTACCAAAGAGATTATTGAGAAATGTTCTCACTTGAGCTTTGCCTGTAAAAATGTGTTTTTTTCAAGGACTCTCTCTCACCCACAGAGCCAACCACACGTGTTCACACACAAGCAGCTGAATGCTGTGGTCTAGGATAATGTTCCTTCCCCCTCGAGTGGCTTGCCCCACCCTGGGTAAAGCAAAACATTTATTGTGTCTTAATCTGAACGACTGGTGCAATGATGCATCACACACTATGAAGGCACAGTTGCTTCTCCTCCATCTTCCTTCAGACTTTCAAACAGTTAAGGTAAAACTTTGCTTTCTTCAAGCCTTTGGCTTCTTTAAAGGTGCACACATTTACCGATTTACCTGCCACAAATACGCTGACACATTCCCATTGTTTTCTGACAGAAACCCAGGAAAATCCTATTCCAAAGCCAGCTTATTGCTCTACTGAGGGACGCCTTTGAAAGCTTGTCAGATCGCATTACATGAATGTGTTTGGGGATGATCCCTAAATTGCTAGGATTTAGGTGAAGGATGTGGGAAGTCTTATAGTTTGGCTGCATCTTCAGCACAGATTTTTCTCCTCCTCACTCTGGTATTTTCCTTAAGTCCTGTCACTGCTGTGAAAATCTCCTTTTACTGTTCATAAGCTCTGGGGGACCTGTCCAACATTTAGGATCTATATGCTTCTTTTAAAAACCAAGAGCAAGATTTTCAGTAGCTTTTAGGCATTTAAAGCTGTTGGTGGTTTCCTAGCAAGGTCTTCAAATGATGAGTGCTGTGCACCCAGGCATTCAGAAACAAACGGCAGAGCAGAAGACAAGACCTTCAACATCTCAGTACATAAATAAATTTTTAGAGAAGTTGAGTAGGATGAGACAGGCAATGAGCTGAAACACTGAAGCATCCCAGGCATCCCTCATGCTTCAGGGCAGGCTTGCCTTACAGTGACGGTATCTGATAGCGATAATCCAGCTGGACCCGCTGCCGGGAGGCAGCAAGCAGTAGCAGTCGCACACACAACTCTGCCACGTTTCTCATCAAGACTGATTTTGTCTGACCCCTCCGTCCTTTGGGAGCAGGAGGAGAGACGAGCCGTATGGCCGGTGCTGAGCATGGGCTGCTTCCCAGGTACCTGTGGCAGATCCCAGGACCCAGACAGCGCACATGAGGCCGCCGGAGAGGCTCTGAGCTCTTCCCACTAAGACGTCATCCAAGTCCCATCCAGACTGAGGTTGTTCAGTACATAAACCCCCACCTTCCACCTCAGCTAGTCATAGGCACCAGCCCCAGCCAAAATCAATAGTCAAGAAGCAACTTGTTATTTGCAGGCCACAGTTTTGGTTATGATGAGTCAAAAAAAACATTAAAAGAAACACAGATGTAGTGAGACCACCTCATTTTCTGGAGGCTTCCTATCGACAGAAGTCTTGCCTGATCTCCTTCAAAATTTCCATGCGTGCACACTAAAACATCTTGTGGTCATGCCTGTTAAACCGCAGGTGTGTTGCGTGATGCTTGGCTGGGCTGAGGGAGCTCAGCAGAAGCAGCGGGAGCCTGAGTTCACCCTGAGCTGCCGGGCAGGCTGGTGTCTCCCCGTAGGAAATTTTTTTCAATTACTTCAAATAGCTCCCACTCGCACACAAAGCCCATGTTTTGTAATAAAAACAAGGAGAAAAATCACATCCAAAGGAATTTTACGTATTTCCCTCTCCACTTATTCCACTGAAGTTATCTTTTTAAAAAAACAAACTCCAAAAAATTGGCCACCAGAACAACAAAGTAGCCAAGAAGCTAATTTAATAACCTCATTCTTCAAAATCCATCCTGCCCTTCATACTTGTAGGTTTCAACAACAGTCCTAAATCATCCAATATTTTCTAATACTTTTGTGAAAGGTTTCACTGCATTTGTCTCTTCATACAGGCAATGCTTTTCATTTGGGGGAGATGCACAGAATGCTGCAAATTTCCCAGTAGCTGGCATTTTCCCTGCAAACTGAGGCTACAGAGAGCCAAAGCTGCAGCCAGCTACTTGTTATGGTACAGAAAGGAATAGAAAGGCCAACAAAGACAAGAGTCAGGATACTCCCCTCCTCAAAAAAAAAAAAAAAAAGAATTGCAAGATTGCTCAGGATCCATGTGCCCAGATGAAGCTGCAGCAGGTCAATAAATAAATTACCGTATCCCAGCTGAGCCACCATAACTGGTAACGCACAGTCCAGTGCCATTGAGCTTTAAGCAAAAATACTGCGTCCTAAAGCCCTGATCCTTTAGCTCCCAGCAAAGCAGCCAGCCGTGGGCTAAAAGCCACATCTGACTCGCTGGAGATGAAACGTTTGCTGAAATGCTTTGCGGAACAAGGATGAGCAACTGTGCTTGGGCTCTAGCTACACTGACAAACTCCTGTACCTCTTGGCTCTGGTTTTCTTTGCCACATGGCAGCTGGTTACATCCAAGGCCTTAAATTCAGAAACTCAGCTGTGCAACATATACTCCATCTAGTGTTTATTCACTAATATTTCATGCTCTTAAATTGTTTATTTGGCTGTTAACACAAAGTTCCATCTTTTCTGTAGTTTGTTTGTCTATTTAGGAACCGTTGGTTGTTTTAACTACACGGTTTTGATTTAGCCTCCACTTAAGCCTTCAGTAATTATGATACACTAATTTCCATTGAGAGATTAGATCTCATAAAGCAAAACAAAGCAGAAATGTTTAAAAAGAGCAGTGAGAATTACTCCGGGTACTCTGCTAATGCAAACTGAACAGAAAGCGTTGAACAGAAAAACTAAACGGCACCCAATGTTACCACCTGACCAATAAACTTCACCACAGCACAGAGCAGCCAGAGAAGCTGTTTCCCAGCCCTTCCAGTGCCTGAGCCGAGACGTACAGCAGCGAGGGGGGAAAAGGCAAGTCATGACTCCAGGGCTCAACGCCTGTGGTGCCACTGACCCCCTCCCTAAGCTCCCCAAGTCTTGCAGCTGCCCTGCAGCCCGCTCACACCCTCTGCCCACCAGGCAGGAGTCCCTCGTGGAAGTGCCGCGAAGTCCCACCTCCCCCAGTTAACTCTGAGGCCCTTTTTGGAGGCCCACTATACACAGCACAGTGTTGTAAGAGGTAAGCTGAGCTGCTTACTGCCCCCTCCTCTGTAAATATATTTCCTCTTCCCAGCCCCACCTACTTCTCACACTTTTACCAAGCTCATTGCAGCAGCAGTTGTACCTGCCCAAAGCCACATCTCCTTATGGCCCCTGGGAGGACACATCCTGGCCCATCTCAGGTCGTGCTGCCTCTCAAGTGGAGCCAGGGCTGCAGCCCCACGAGCAGCTGGATTCAAGTGGGGAACCAGTCCCAGCAGGAAACAGGAAAAGTTTCACCCTGCAAAAGGTATCTCACAAGGCACAGGGAACCAGGTGAAGGGGGCTTGGAGCTGAGCCCCTTTGCCACAGATGGAGAGGCTTTTTGTCCTCTGTCAAGCCAGGCTGTGGGAGGGCAGGAAAATCAGCAGGTGGCACAAATCCCCCACTGCCGCCTTGGGCCACCCTTGCCACACCTGGGCCCAGCAGCAGCTGCTGCTGCTGCTGCAGGTGAGTCCGGATGAGCGGTTTGGCAAAGCTCTGCTGGTGTGCCTGCTTGGTGGGGGCTTTTCCAGCAGCTCAGCTTGGGTGCAAGGCATCTTTGCACTGTGCACAAACAGGGAGTCTGGGAGAACAGCAGGCCTGGCAATTGCCATGTGCATTTCAAAAGAGCTGGACGCGCCTACCGGGCTTGGTTATGTGACAAACTGCAAAATACTCGGTGTAACACAGGGAGAGTCTCCTCCTTACCTGGGGCTGCCCCCAAGTTTGCACTCATTTAGGGAGCTCCCTGTTCCTGATTTGCTGCTCACCTGCTAGTAATGCCACTGCTCCAGAAAGGAAAGCCAACAGCAGATGGGACAAGAGGTCCCAAGTTTCTATTTTGATAAGGAAGAAAAAGAAAGGAAAACTAACCCTGTTCTGTTGTGTTAGCAGGGCTGGTGAGGCGCTGCCTGGGGAGGGGACAGGGTCTTCAGCAGGGGAGTCCTTTAGAAAATAGTTGAGCCTCCCCAGGGAAAGGCTGGGTTGGCTGATCCCGGCCGGAGGCAGTGATGGCCCAGACAGCCCCCAGATGGCCCTGCTCTTCTGGGTGAAGGCTGAGAGGCTCAGAGCCCAGCTCAGGAGGAGAGCTGGCAAGGGGCTGTGATAGAAATGAAGAGCCCCTGCACTCTGCAGCCACGGGGCATGACCTTAGGCAAAGATGTAAGCTAGAGAAACTGAGCTCTCACTGCTGTGGAAAGCATAAGCAGAGGGGCATTGATAATTTAGCTTCCTTGGGCAGAAAGCATTTAAGAGACCCCACATGCCCCACCTGCTCTCCCTCTATGCCGGAGCTCACTGCAGAGCTCCCCAACCCTCCTGTTGTGGTACCGACACCAGGGAGAAAGCGGCAAATTGCAGCCTGGGGACAGGAGGGAGCGGGTCCCCATATGGAGCAACTGCAGAGGGCCCTGCCTGGGGTGTGTGGGGGAATATAAAACTAAATGTATACAAGGACATTTGCTGTAACAGTACTGTTTGAGTAAGAGCCTCCAATAAACCTGCTGCAGGATGTCCTCCAGGGCAACACACAAACCAGAGCCAGTTTGCAGAGGTTTAGGTCCAGTTTGCTGCAGAAAAT
Organism: Chlamydotis macqueenii; assembly: GCF_036417535.1. Lineage (NCBI taxonomy): Eukaryota > Metazoa > Chordata > Aves > Otidiformes > Otididae > Chlamydotis > Chlamydotis macqueenii. The sequence continues at coordinate 93,439,356 of NC_141556.1, read as the reverse complement.
AAGAGCAAGTCGGCCCCAATGGGAAACGCATGACACAAAAAAAACCCCATTTTTTGCCAACTGTGGGTTTTGTGGTGTTTTTTTGCAGGTGATGGCCGTGCTGCAATTCCCTGTGCAGCTGCTGGCAGTGGCTGTCACCATTTACCTAGAGCTGGTGAGGTCTGCTCAAGGCGGTGTCTACTATGGGATCAAGCAGCTGCCACCCCAGGTGCCCCAGTACCAACCCCTCGGACAACAAGTACCTCACATGCCGCTGGGCAAAGAAGGCATCCTGATGCAGCACATGGGCAAGGAGGTGCCCCACATGCAGTACGGGAAAGAGTACCCCCACCTGCCCCAGTACATGAAGGAGGTCCCACAGATGCCTCTGCTCGGCAAGGACATGGCTCCCAAGAAAGAGAAAGGTAGGCTCAGCGTGTCCCTTGCCACCCCTGTCCTATCCTGCCTGGTGCCCCACAGCACCTTCTGCCCATGGGGGACTGAAGAGGGGGAGCAGGCTGCTGCAGGCTGGGCACGGCACGCAGGTGCTCCGAGAGCTGGCCAGCTTGGTACCTGGCCATGGGTGGATGAGATGGGCTCACGCATGAGCTGTGGTGCCGTTTGGGGTCACCAGAGCAAGGCCGTAGTCACCTCTGGGCTGCAGCACAGCCTCTGAGCAGACCTACCTGGGATGAGCATCCAGCACCTGGGGCTGGCCCCAGGTTTGTATGGGTGCTTGCTTGAGGCCAGAAGAAACCTCCTAATCCCATTGGCCTGCAGAAAACCCTCTGATGGGGTTTCAAATGATGGCCCAGGTAGACAGGCTGGGGTCCTGCATGGAGGTGCTCCCGCTCTTACAGCAGCAACTGGACATGAAACAAGAGCTAAGAGCCCCAAGACTTGGATTTACAGTAATATAATAGTTTTGTCTGGATTTTTCCAGACCGTGTGATTTAGAGGTTTGCAGATAAAAACATACAATTGCTCTTCTGTCTCTGCAGTCCTCTTTCTGTAGGTTATTTCTGGGAGTAATGGAGGCATTGAAGGTACAGGGCATTACCGCATGAGCCTGCACATACAAGTACTTTCAGTATTCATTAAAGGAAGTTTGGACAATATTAGGATATTTAAGAAAGCAACAAAAAATGTCTAAAATACAAACAGTAACCAGGAATACCCAGTGTCTTAAAACCCTTGTTGGGGACAGTGAGCGTCTGTGTGACTTCAGACAAACTGGTGAACCCTTTGTCTTATTGAGGGTTCAGCGTAACCACAGCCTCTGCTGGCTTCAGAGGGAAAGGGAAGATTGCAGGGCCTATTTTTGGAGCGTCTGAACAAGCACAACAGGCTCTAGTTAAACCAACCCATCCTGTGAGTGAAGGAGGTTTTCTACGTGCATAAAACACAACATGTGCAGAGAGGGAGGGTTTCTGCCTCCCACAGAACAGTTAATTCTCTTGCCCTGAAACCTCATCTCTCCCCTTCTCCCAAACCTCTGCTTCTGTATCCATTTTGGAGCCAGAGAGCAGCAGACCTTCCACTTAACAAAAAAAAGTCTGCAGCTTGAAAAGCAACCGATCCCAGCACAGCCATTCCCCTGCAGCAACTTCTTCACCCTGATCTGCAATGCTAACTAGTCACATACACAAAAATGTGGGTTTGGACAATAAAAACATTTTGTGAAGTGTTTAGAAGAGCTCTAACTAGACCTGGCTATGCCAAAAACTGGTGAGAGCTCAGCAATGCTGGGTAAGGCTGTAGGTTTCCAGTAATATCTTAATGGGAACCAAAGCCTTGGTGAAAATGCAGTCACACCTACATACATCCTTCCTGATGCAGTCTTTTTTAATTGATCTCGCTAGTGTAAGCCCCTCCAGCAAAAGCACTTTTATGTCAGAACTCCTACAGCATGAGTGCACTGAGCAGCTTCCATGTCCTCTGAAAAATCCTAAAAGTAGATTACTCTATGGGACAATATGGGACAAAAAACAGATTTCACTGCTTAAGATTGTATAGGTGGAAAACACTAAGTGCAAATAGCTTTTGCGTGGCAAAAAAAAATAAGCAAATATGATTCAAAATAATTATTTTATGGAAACAGAAACATGCGTGCAAGTTTAGGGTACGTGAAACAGTGGGAACATCCTCTTCGTTCCTAACACCAACCTGTAACTCGCAGGCCAGCTCTGCCTCCCGGCCGACCGCAAAACCGAGAAGCATCATAATGAGCACATTCAAGTGAAAACTGGCTTTGTGTTTCTCAAATGATGTGATTGCAATCACCTTTTGTCTCTCCCCCTCCCCTGCCCTTTTCTTTTTTTCTTTTCTTCCCGACCCAGAAATGCCTGTGCGCAGTCTTAGGGGTGAGCAAGGTCCCCCCGGTGAGCCTGGACCAAGAGGGCCGCCGGGGCCACCAGGATTACCGGGTCACGGTGTGCCAGGAGCCAAAGGAAAACCGGGACCACAAGGCTATCCAGGAATTGGGAAGCCGGGTTTGCCGGGGATGCCGGGGAAACCGGGGGTCATGGGGCCGCCGGGGCCCAGAGGGGAGATGGGGCCGAAGGGGGAGATCGGGCCCATGGGGATACCCGGGCCGCAAGGTCCACCGGGGCCGCACGGGCTTCCTGGCATAGGGAAAGCAGGTCCTCCGGGGCTGCAGGGACAGCCGGGGCCGAAGGGCGAACCCGGGATGAAAGGACCCCCGGGAGCCCCCGGGATCCCAGGGCCGAAAGGGGAAAAGGGCGTCGGGATCCCGGGTTTGCCGGGGCTGAAGGGTCCACCCGGGCTGCCCGGCCCCCCCGGCCCCGTAGGGCTGCCGGGGGTCGGCAAGCCGGGCATGGTCGGCTTCCCCGGCCCGCAGGGACCCCTGGGCAAACCCGGCCCCCCGGGCGAGCTGGGGCTGCAGGGGCCCCCGGGGGCCCCCGGGATCCAAGGCCCTCCCGGCCTGCCCGGCGTCGGCAAACCCGGCCTGGACGGCGTCCCCGGCCAGCCGGGCTTCCCGGGCGGCAAAGGGGAGCAGGGCCTGCCGGGCTTGCCGGGGCCCCCCGGCCTCCCCGGGGTTGGGAAGCCGGGCTTCCCCGGGCCCAAAGGTGAGCGCGGAGTGGGCGGCCTGCCCGGCCCCCTGGGGCCGAAGGGGGAGAAGGGGCACGCGGGGCCGCCCGGCATGGGGGGGCCGCCGGGGGAGCCGGGCCAGCCGGGCCTGCCGGGCATCATGGGCCCCCCGGGGGCCGCCGGCTTCCCGGGACCCAAGGGAGAGGGCGGCGCTGTGGGGCCGCCGGGACCGGTAGGCCCGAAGGGCGAACCCGGGCTGCAAGGGTTTCCGGGGAAGCCAGGCTTTCCTGGGGAAGTGGGGGCACCGGGGCTGCGGGGGCTGCCGGGCCCCACAGGGCCCAAGGGGGAAGCCGGGCCCAAAGGCCTGCCGGGGCTGCCAGGCGTTCCGGGGCTCGTGGGGCCGAAGGGCGAGCCGGGGCTCCCCGGTGCCCAGGGCCTTCAAGGCCCCTCGGGCATCCCGGGCATCGCGGGGCCCAGCGGTCCCATCGGTCCCCCGGGCCTGCCAGGGGCGAAGGGGGAGCCCGGCCTGCCAGGACCCCCCGGCTTCCCCGGCGTGGGCAAACCCGGTGTCGCGGGGCTGCAGGGACCCCCGGGGAAGCCTGGGGCGCTCGGTCCCCCTGGCCAGCCAGGCCTCCAGGGGCCGCCCGGCCCCCCAGGACCCCCAGGTCCCCCAGTCATCATCCCACCCACTCCACCGGCCGTAGGAGAGTACTTGCCCGAGGTCGGGCCGGGGATAGACGGGGCCAAGCGCCCCTATGGCTACATGGGCAAGAAGGGCAAGGCTGCCGGCGTCATCTACGAGATGCCCGCGTTCACAGCGGAGCTCCTCACCCCCTTCCCCCGGGTCGGGGTGCCCGTGAAGTTTGACAAGCTCCTCTACAACGGCCGGCAGAACTACAGCCCCCAGACGGGGATCTTCACCTGCGAGATCCCCGGCGTCTACTACTTCGCCTACCACGTCCACTGTAAAGGGGCCAGCGTCTGGGTGGCGTTGTTCAAGAACAACGAGCCGCTGATGTACACCTACGACGAGTACAAGAAGGGCTTCCTGGACCAGGCTTCGGGCAGCGCCGTTGTCCAGCTGATGCCCGGAGACAAGGTTTACGTGCAAATGCCATCCGAGCAGGCGGCAGGACTCTACGCGGGGCAGTACGTTCATTCGTCTTTTTCAGGATATTTATTGTATCCCATGTAAAACAAAAACCAGACACACACACACACACACACACACACACACACACACACACGTACACACGGAATCAAAACCTTTCTTCTCTGCTTCAAACTCTTATACCATGAAAGATGCATTTTATGACAGTTTCGGACCATGTTGTACAAAAAAAAATTAATAAATACAAAGTTTAACATTATGCACAGCTAGTTATATTTAAAAAAAAGGTGCGGTGAACATATCTAAAGATGTGTATCAGGTTCATAAACAGCTGTTTTGCACCCGAGGGGGACATATTAGCTGTACATTATATATTTCCATGATGCCATGCTTACTTCATTTCATTCACAATAATTCAGTACTAAGGCTCAAATCAGTGTATGTCACTCACTCCTCTCGCATATTTGACTGTTGCATTGACCACAGCTAGGAGGTGAAAACCAGTGACTTAAACCAGAGTAGTTCAGTCTCAAATTTGAGTGGCTTTTTATTTGTTTGGGTGGGGTTTTTTGGGTTTTTTTTGACAGCAGGTCTGCCTGACAAGCAAAGGTTCTCAGCTGGAGACTTTTCTTTCCCTCTCCCCACATAAACTATTCCTGCAGGTGTGTTTTTTTTTCCCCTGAATGAGGTATTTATGATGGAAAAGGAGCATTAATGGTGTAACTGTTCCCCAAAGCCTTCTCCAGCAGTCGTTGGACTCAGAACGCTGCCCCTGACTCCAGCAGGCGCTGGGTTTGCCTCCAAATGCTACGGCACTCGAAAAGCCTCCATCTGCCTTTGCACAGTTGAAGCAGATGAGGTCAATCAGAGACAAAACTGAAGGCTTCCTCGTTTGCTTTGTGCCACGTGACTGAGACATTTTTGGCCAACACACAGCAAATACAGTGGGGCAGTATAAATTTGCTGGGATTTTGGTGCTGGTGCTGAGAACCTGCGCCTGTTTGGCTTGTCAGAAGAGACACCTAGTCTGCCACTCAGCAAAAGCTCAATCAGTTTACTCTTCAATGACTAGGCAAAGCAGGAGCAGCTCTGTTTGCTAATTAACCAATTTCTTGCTTGAGATCAACCAATAACTTTACCAGCAATACTGATCACGCAAGTTTATCCGAGAACTTCATTTTATCTTAAGGCTGATTTCCAATCCTTATTTATATGTTAGCAATTGTCAAGGAGAACCTGCGGGCCTCCATCTTTTCTGTACGTGAGGAAAGCAACTTCTCTGCAAGAGGTGCCTGTTCATCAATGGTGCTAATCTCGCCTCAGCAGTGTTCCTTTCCAAAGGGCAGTGTACCTTGCTGCAGTTCCCTGTACAGTGCTGCACATCACACACTGTTACGCTAGTTGAAAAAGTTACATACTCGTCACTTCTTCAGTGCCTTTAGCTAATGCTACCGCTTTTGATTCAAAAACGAACTAGATTTTTCATGCAGAACTAAGATCGGATTTAACTGGCATTACCATTATTTAAATGCAGAGTTTAATGCAGTCTAACATTGACTAAGGACTCCAGTGATATAATGTGGTGCTTTATCTCAGAAATTTTATGGAACGGTGGCAGGAACAGATGGACAGTTTACCAGGCACTGGTGACTTCAGAATGTTCCCAGAATATATGAGATATGTCAAAAGCAAATAATTTTGTATTTAAAATTTTTGTACTGATTTGAAAAAAATATCTTATTAAATATCTTTAAAAAAAAAAAAAAACAAAAGCCTGTCTTCATTCAGCAGAACTATTAGAAGGAACATTCAGCCTGCTGAGTTCATGTATGAGACCACAAGGACTCTCCGAAACCAGTGACAGCCCGATATGAAAAAAAATGTGATACCCTTTTCTTCAGTTCCCCTCTCTACTGGCAAAACCTGCCCTGAGCCAACGGGGGGAACGCGCTGTCCTGGCATCACAGTTAGTGGGACAGAGCAGCTGGGGCTGGGGGAAAGGCACAGAGCGAGGGGGTCCTGCAGATGGCCCACGGGGATGGGTACCTGCTCAGCGTGAGCAGACGCAGGAGGGCAGTGTGCAGGAGGCTGAGAAATCGGATGTCGCAGAGGTGTGCTGTTACGGGTTTGTGCTCGCCTGAAAAACCAGAGCTGGCTGCCCAGGCTGGGAGACGCACACTGCGGTCCTGGCTCTCCCTGTGATTTCAAAACAGCTTTTTCCACTCCTCTCCGTTTTTTTCACCTGCAGCAAAAACCTAGTGTGAAAGCAGCAACATACTTATCACTGACCTACATCACTACTGAACTGTGGCTCCACTATAGGCAGTAAATTATAACCCATAGTGTGGCTCCCCAAATCTCGCCTCAAAGACAGGCGTTTCCTCCAGGCTGACAAACTCCCTAAACTGCAAATACTAAAATGAATGCATTGAGTACCTGCTTGTGTCAGGTAACAGTTTTCCAGGTCTCCCTTTGACATCCTGAAGCCACAGGCTAAGCAGCTCCCTGCTCCCCAGCATCTCATTTGTACTGCATAAGGAGAAAACAAAATGTGAATGAAGTATTGCAATTAGTGTCCTTCACTTTCTATCTAAAGGCTTTTGTCACACGTCATCTTTTTGGTTAAACATCTTTTATTTTAGCATTCCCCTGAAAGTCCCCAGTAGGACAGGCAAGATTAAAAGTCCCCAATAGGACAGGCAAGATGAAAAAAAATCAAAATCAGGAGGATGCTGCTCTTGATCTCACCCACAAAAACCATGTCCCAGCTTTGCTTTTACTCAGCCTGGAGCGAGATCTCCACCCGCAGCACAGCTCAGCCTACCTAGGTTCAAAACTTTTCAGCCCTGTTTGTTCTACTAAGCACCAAAGTTTGTTCTGAAACTCAATATGGTATCTGACAGCCCTGTGTGTACATTACACAGCAGTAATAACAGGGCTGGGCACGCGCACGCTTCCACGCACAGCACTGACCTTGCAAAAATAAGCCTGAGGGCACCGTCTTTAATACAGTTTATTCACAGGAAAATAGTCTCTTTTCATTTGTAGCATTCAAAAATTTCACTTGAAACAACTGTGACAACTGTCTTCAAAATACAGCTGGTACACTTTAAAGGCATATAAAACTTAAGACAAATGGCAAATAAAATAAGTATTTATCAATAGCAAAAACAGATGTTGAGCTTTGTATGTTCTTAAAAATCAGACTCCACTTAAAAGTTAAGGTATTTATACCACCCCCCAGGGCATTGTTAAAAAGGAAAGCGTGGCATAGGAAACAAGAAGTACAACACACTAATCATTAGACACCAAAGTTGTGATCTTGTATTATTATCACCACTACAGTCGCTGAAAATGTTACTTGGTGATATCTCTTAGGCACTCTCAGATTCATATTTAGTGCAATAGTTTGTGACTTTCCTTCTTAAGCCGTATCTCCATACTTCCCTTAATTATTACAGTAGAGGAAGAAATAATTTTCTGACAGAAAACAACCCAGAAAAAACCCCTGAAGTTTGAGCCGAACAGAGCTTTCCGCTGATGTGTGTAACCCTGCCTGTTTTGTGCGTCCTTTGGTACCTTAAAGCTGGGTCTTTCTGATGGTGCAGCATTTTGAGGGGGGTGGCAGATAAAATGCAGGAGGAGCACCTTTGCTGTAAGATGCTGCTGTCTTGAAATTCAGCAGGCTGCTGGAGAACAGGACAGAGGAAGAAGGGATGAGACCATCTGACTTTGCAATCGATACAGGAAGAAAATCCATGGGAGACACTGGGTACCTATACGGTTACACTGTTACCAAACATGGAAATAAAGCTGTCAGCACCTTGGGATTCAAATATGACAGCTTTGCTGCTGCAATTAAAGAAATGGGGTAGCATTTAAAGGGAAGTTTAAATGCAGAGACTTTGCTTTCAAGGAATGGCAAACATGGAAAAAGAAAATCTTAGTAGCAGTTCACTCTCTCTTATTGCTTTGTCAAGAAGTCCCAAGGCAAGTCTTTGGTATTGCAAAATGCCTGTGAAAACGCGTGCCCCGACAGAACAGACATGGTGATCCGTGGACATTACTGAGAAACATGCTATGTACACGTATGTATTCTTGTCTGCATGGAGTTAGTGTAAAAGTGATACCTGTCCTCAAGGCAGAGTAGCAGAAATGACCGTGTGAAGCATGTGAGGAAGTAGGGCTGGTGTACACAGGAGGGGGAAAATTAATCATTTGGCTTACTGGTTACTATCGAAGAGAAAAGCTACTGGCCTGCAAGCTGTGCTTGCAAAAAACCAGTACCTCATGGTTTATCAAACAGTATCAATTCTTTGCTTGGTCCGAGTGAACAGGTCTGGCTCTAAATGTCACTCTGCCATCCTACGACAGCAACCTCAGCACTCGTGGACTTAAAAACCCTGCAGGAGCACAGAAGTGCAGAAAAATATCCCAAGGGTACCGCTTAATTTCAGAAAGAGGTCAGTTATACAACTGCAGAGGCTTATTAAGAACAAATAAAAAGGAGCAGCCGATAGGGATAAATACTTGTAGACAGCATATTAAATGCATTGAGAATATCAAACACATTATCAAAAAAAAAACAAAACAAAAAATCCACCTTAGAGAGGGAGACCAAAAAACTGATGTGGTAAAAAAAAAAATAATAAAGGAGTCTATTATAAGTTAAAAGAGCTTGGGAGATATCATTTGTTTGCCATGAAGCTTTTTTTCAATTTATTTTATATAGAGCAGAACAAACACCACCTCCCCCCAGCCCCCGAAATAAAAAACTTCTAGGAAAATTAGGAGAAGGAATTCATTTCAATTAGTGGGAAGAGAAAATAAAGTAGAGCAAATAATTGCATGCTCAGAAGCACAGCTCCCTATCCATCTCCTGCCACCAGAGACAGGGGCAGAGAAGCTGAGTGAAGCAGCCTGCACCACAGCAAGAACCAGGCACTGGGAGAAGAGGGAAATTCCGCAGCTCTTCTGGAAAAAAAAAAAGTCCTCATGGTCAGCATATTGCGAGAGGTTACATGGATGCAGCTGGATCCATGGTGGCAGACATGGGAAAGCTGGTGGGGCCTGGCTCTGGGAGCAACCACAGGTTTCAAGAGGGAAGAGGCAGCTCTCCACTTCTGCCTGGCTCCGCTCTCAGAGTCTGAGATCTACCAAGGACTTCCACACAAAGAGAGCTTGGACAACACTGTGACCTTTGCGAAAAGCCCTTACCTCGGCATTTTTTTCATGTGGAATTGCTATTGTCAGTAGTCTAAATCACTGCAGGTCTGTGGCTGCAAAGTCACATACAAACCTCCAATCTTTTTAATTAACTGAAATAATAATGAGAAATAAATGCTGGTAGAACTAAAGACAGTAGTATCACTATTTGCTGGTGCAAAACCCCACCTGTTTGTATTCAGTTTTTTGAGCAAAGACTTCTTTCCTCAAAGGCTCAGAAATAGGCATGTTTATGAGGAAATTCTAGTTTCCTCCATTACCACCAGTCACCTGCTCCAGTGTCCCCAGGACCTCCCAATGCTCCCCTCTCCTCCACGCTCTTGCCTGCTTCCCTGTGCATGGCTGGACGAGGGGCCACCCCGCCCCACAGCATCACCTGCAGCAGACGGGGCTCCACGGCACAGCCTGCCCCTTGCTCGGCACAGATATGGGTCCTTCCCCACGCCCCATCACAGATTTTTATGACATTTGGAGTTATTTCAGACATGCCCAATTTGCTTGAAGCAGACCAAAGCTCAGGAGTCACCAGGTGAAAACACTGTGAGAGGACAAGCCTCCTCCCCTTTGGCTGTGGCTCCCCTTCAAATCACACTGCGCTCACTAATTTCCAAACGGCAGAGCCAAGGGGCTGCAAAGAGAGCTGAGAACTACAGTAAAGTGGTTTCTTTTTGTTTGTTTGTTTTAAATATCTATTGCACTCCACAAGAGAAATAGGGAAAAAGAAGGATGACTCTTTGGTCACTTCAATGCTTATTCCTCTACATTGCTGCAAAGGAATTGTGTTCAGTACCACTGTAATCCTCCGCTTCTGAACACAAATACTGTGTTCTTGACCTGCTAGAGGTTTGTATTTGTATTTTCATTGTTTGCACTGCTCCTAAACATACTAAAGCTTCCCATATATTTTTATTAAAAAGCAGTACCTGTTTTTCTACCAGCTATAAAGACTTTTTTTGTGGTTTCTTTAGGTGTGATTGATCAAGATAACCACCAGGTCTTCAAGCAAACTTGCCACAATTTAAAAAAAATATATACACACTCTATGAGAGAATGAGAACAGCATACTACTAATTCTTCTTTGACGGTTGTCAAGGACATTCCTAGGTAGATTTAACTTATTCAGCAGGCTTGTCTGAGACAAACCACTACAGGAAACATACATCCCATTAAATGTTTCAATTAAAATCCCAAGTAAGTTCCCACCCCTAAATGATTTCGTTCAGCCACATCCTTTAAACCTAAATGTCAAAACAGGAGAGGTAAACAGAAGCCAAATGATAATTCAGCTGAGGTACATATTGGATATTCCCTAGCACACTCTAAAATGGGAAACACATTACAGCATCTGAGAAAGGAGATTGTGCTGGTTTTGAAAAAATATGCCTGGATTCTCGGGGGGCAAAGGAGATCCTGTCCTGGAGATCTAGGAATCCAACAAACGTTGGCTGTGAATTTAAACGCAGTGTGAACATCTCTGTCCCAGCTCACGTTTCTGTCGTGGTCTGGGGGAAGCAGCTGACACACAGGTAGTTAGGACAACTCTTCAGTCTTCACAATCTCTCTTTTCTAAGACAAGTCACCAACTGTAAAATTTATTGGAAGCACAGCACGGGGAGTATGGTTTTCCGTAAACTGGGTACAACACCAGCATTGTCAATAGCAGTATCTCCACAGATCAGACCAAAGGGTCTTCACCTTTGGCAAAGGCAGGCAGCAGTTCAGAGTCAATGGCCGGTGCAGAAGCTGTGGCTTCTCTGCTAAAGATGGACATCCTCTCCTCAGTAGGGCAGACTAAAACTGTCATGCTCTGTATGTTCCCTCTTCTCCCAAACACACGGTAACAATTTATAGGCATCGCTTTAAAGCCATTTTCATACTATAAGACAGACATTCAAGACTTTACATCCACCTACTAATTAAACACTGGTTGTCTCAGTCTCTTGACAGTGTGACTCTTTTGGAGGACAACATCAGAAACAAAAGTATTCCAGAGAAGTAATCATTTGGAAAGAGTTCTTGCTGATAAATAAGTGATGTGCATCACATTTGTATATATCCCTGATACTTTCAGCTGAAAGTTTCATGGCTTTCCCATTATTAAATAGCTTCACAGAAATTCAGTTAACTCTGTTTTTAATAGTCCATTACCCTCAGGCTTCAAAGACGCTTCTGCCTTGGTGAGGTTTCTGTGCTCCTTTTAAATAGTAAACAGTTATGCTGCACTTAAAAAATAAAACCGTCATACAAAAAATAAAAAATTTTCAAATCTTGAAAATTGCAATTGTTCTTCATATTTTCCATTCAACTTTCATGTCAAATTGACCACAAAGTTCTTGTCTATAAGCTTCTTCAAAAATTTCTGCTCAGCATTGATGTTGTGGTATTCATTCTAGAGAGATGTGAGGGAATAATAAAAAAATTAAATTCAAATTATTACCAAAAGCATCATTTCGTTATTCTTTCCTTTTAATTACCTGGTGTCGTGGTTTTGTTAGTGAGGGGGGGCCTAAGGTGGCAGCTTCTGTAGGAAACTGCTAGAAGTCACTCCCCTTTGTTCAGTGGACTCGGCCGGGCCTAGGGCGGACCCACTGCTGGCCAAGGCCGAGCCGATTGGTAGCAGAATGTCCCGTGATAACGCCTCTGGTATTTAAGAAGGGGAAAACAGAAAAAAAAAAAGAGAAGAGAAGATGTAAAGAAGTTGAGCAGGGGCAGAGGCGCAGAGGGGGAGGCGCAGACCTTATGGGCCTTGCAGGCCTCACCCTCTGGCCTCTCGCCAGGCAGCCGACTGGGCCTGACTTGGTCCAGCCCGGCTGCAAGAAGTGGAGAGGAGATGAGAAGTGAATAAGATGTAAAAAGGATCCTGAGAGACATCTACCAGCCTGTTGTGAGGAACGGCTGCAGATGCCAAGGTCAGTTGAGAAGGAGGGGGAGGAGTAATGCGGCTCCTGGCCAAGATTCCCCTGCAGCCCGTGGTGACGACCATGGTGGAGCAGGTTGTCCCCCTGCAGCCCATGGAGGTCCACGGAGGGGCAGAGATCCACTTGGAGCCTGTGAAGGACCCCATACCGGGGGAGGTGGATGCCTGAAGGCAGCTGTGGCCCGTGGAGGGCCCGCTGGGACAGCTGTTCTAGAGGGACTGCACCCGTGGAAGAGATGACCCACGCCGGAGCAGTTCCACGAAGGACTGTGGCCCGTGGGAGGGACCCCACGCTGGAGCAGGGGAGGAATGTGAGGAGTTCTTCCCCCGACCATGAAGCAGCGGCAACAACGTATGATGAACTGACTGCAACCCCCATTCCCTCTTCCCCCCATGTGCCGTTCGGGGGGGGAAGGTAGTAGAGATAATGTTAAGCTTGGGAAGAGGGAGGGGTGGAGGGAGGTTATTTTGTTCTCTGTCTCATTATCCTGCTGTTTGTAGTAATAAATGAACAGTTTTCCCCAAGTCGAGTCTGTTTTGCCCGTGACGGTAACTTTAAGGATTTCTCCCTGTCCTTATCTCAAACCTCAAGCCGTTTTTCCTTATATTTTCTCTCCCTGTTCTCTCGTAGGGTGGGGAGAGTGAGAGAGAGACTGCATAGTCTGGTCCTGATCGGGCCTGAACTACGACACCTGGATACTTAGAAGATGCTACGGGTAGGAAAGCTCTGGAGAAAAGACTTCTTCACAAAGGCTGTTAAGCACAGTCTCCCAAAAAAACAGGTGAGTGACTCTATTGCTCAAAACTAGATCAGATTTTCCATTAGGACACAAACCAAAAGGGATGATCCTTCAGTGGCAAGAACGGGCAAGACACGGCCTCACAGAAGTCCTTCCATTACTAACTCTCCCAACTGCTCTCTGTGCTTGGAGGGAACAGCTGCATAACCACATTTACAGCACAAGCAGTCAGAAAATTACTAATTCCCAAAGCTCATTGCAGGTTCTTGAAAAGGACATATTGGGCATTTGTAAATTGGATGCATCCTGTCAGTCATTTTCAACAAGCCAAGAGCAACTCATCCTCTGTGCTGTGTCCAGATCCTGGATACCCAAGAGACCCCTGAGGTTACTGGAGGACAGCACAACGGAAGTGAGTTTATTGAAAATCTTACACACCAAATCCAGCACATTAACGTGACTATAATACAAATACTGTATAAAAGATTATATGCATATAATATTTACAATCTACTGCCACTAAAGATTTACCGGTAAGGTTTTTGTTTAGTTGTTTGTTTTTAAAAGTTTCAAGATTCTAGGAAACTTATGGATGTCTGTTCAACCAGTGATCAACCTTACCCAAGCTTGGTATACATTGCAACAAAGCACGTGCAGAGAGAAGCCTCAAAATGAAGGTGAGTTCAGTGTCAGAGGAAAATTATCTCAGAGCAGCAGGCACCTAGGAGTCCTCAGAGAGACATGAGAGGTTCCTATGGGTGTTACCCCTATCCTTCCTCTTCAGGAAAGGGAGGAGGAGAGAAAATGGTCCCCACATCCACTGGGCATGCACATGATAGAGAAAACTGTTCACATTGATGTAAATGGCTGGGATGGAGTTGCTCAGAGTACAGAGCTGAAGACAAGAGCAGAGACATAAAAGAAAACAGAGGCATGACCGTAGCAAAGCAGGAGGGAGGAGAAGGCGTCCCTGATGTTTGCCAGCCTCCGGCTACTCCCTCTCCTGGTGAGTTGTGGCTTCTCCCTCCTGGAATCAGTTCCTTCTCTTCCTACCTGCTTTGCTTTTCTGCTTTCAATTTCTGAAATTCAATTCTTTTCCTGACTGCAAGTTTGTATGTCTTAATTCTTTCCATTTTCCTTTGCTCTTCTTTCTTTTTTTTAAGAAGTTTGGCAACTATGACAAATGGTGCAAGTAGGTGCCAAGGAAACAGAGAATGCAAACAGAAACAACGCTATTCATGTTCTAACAGTGCAAGCAAATACACCTCTATCAATGAGAGCTGCACAGCCTAAGGGTAATGCCAACAAGGCAAAACAGAACACACAAACAGACGTATCTTACGCAGATGTTGCAGAATATGGTAGCACAAGGGACACAAATACCATTATCCACATTTTTCAGAAACCAAAGCAGAAAGGAAGAGAGTCAATCAATGTTAACCCATGAGCAGCTGATCCTGGAGAAGATAGGAGGCCTTTCTGACCTGCAGTCCACACTTCTATCTATATGCAATTGTCTTCCCCAGTTACCAGCTACATTTCTCCCAGCATAAACAAGTGTTTGTTACCTGCATCATCTGAGACATTGTGTCGTTGCCGTAGTAGTGCAAAGAACTATTTCTGTCAGTGAAGTCGTACTTGAAGCCCGCTAGGTGAACTTCATGGCATATATGAAATGCGAGCGTAATGGCAATTAGCCCCGTTGTGGGATGCTTGGGTTTCTAAAACGAAACACAAAGAGCATGCATACATAAATAACTCGCAGCTTGACAGGAACAGCAAACCTAAGAACAAAGGCAGTGGAAATCCAGCAGCCCTGCTCTTCTACAGACATTTAGTTTTGCAGTTTGATCCCCTTCTGTCTCATAAGGAGTAAGGTACTGCCCACAGGTTTTCCATGACTGGAGCATCTGCCGTGTTGTCCCTTCCCTGGGACTCTCCGGTTTCTAGTGAGGGCTGAGCCCATACTGTAGCACTTCCCTCAGCAGATGCATCAGGAAGGTCTGCCCATCCCTCTGCTCAGCAACCCACTTTAATGAAATTGGTCAGGCTTCGATAAATAGGAGACCATTTCACCCTGCCAAATTTGACTGACTTAGCAGATGTATTCAGAAGTTTATAGATGATGGACATCCAGAAGAACACAATAACATGACATGCCTTAAATCTTAATAACCATAAACTTAAAAAAAAAAAAAAGGCATGAAAGCTACTGCAGCATAAATGTGGCTGCATTTGAACTTTTTCAAAACAGGGAAATTCCAGAAGAACATGGCTTTAGACCTTCCCCCACTATTTCCATTAGAAGAAAAGAAACTGTAGATAAAATTGCTTATTTCTCCCTAGAACAAGACAGCTCAGAAGTAAATACAATGTAAAATATGATGAGCGGGTCATAAACAGATTTTAATTGTGCAAAATTAAGAGCACCTAACCGAAAACCAGTATTTCTTACAAGAGCACAGAACAACTCATTGCAGCCATCTGTTCTATCTTGTGATCAAGTCCCTGATTGTTTGAGTAGCAGCAGCGGCAGCTAAAATGATCTGTGGAAGTAAATGAGGCAAGGTTTCCAGAGAGGTGAACTCATTCATTAGACAAACAGATGAAGCTGAGGGGAAAAACATGCCCTCAGACATGGACAAAACTTTCAGGCACTAATGCCCTTCTTAGCTAAAATAACAATTTTCTCACAGACCAAATGAGCTACATACTCTCGGTAGCTGCAATCAAATCTCAAACAGAGCACAAAATCAAAAGCTTTTTTGAACTCTTACCCAAGGCTCGGCTCATAAAAACAAAGCAGGCAAACCAGTACTGGACAACTCTGTGTAGAGAGAAGGCAGATGCCCTCGATGATACAGAAAAGTATTTCTTTGTATCGTATGCTAAAAGAACAAATACCCAGGGAAAAGTTACTAACATCAGCTCTGTAAGCCTAAGTTAAAGTCACAGAATTGAATTATCACCTTTTATGTAGAGTTTTTTGTACCTTTACACAACTCTTGGAGTACTCCAGAAATAACATCAACCTAAAATGCACACTATTGCCCAGGGCTCCTGCCAGTTATTAAAATAACTTTCTGCCTTGGGGGCCTAATATCATAATCTTAGCGGTGACCCTGTTGCAATGTCCGTACTAAACAAGACTCAAATTATGGCAAAAATGCTACTGGTCAGGATTAGTGCTATTTGAAATATCAGGAGCATCACAGGCTGCAACCAGCAAACCTTCGGCTATCATGAAGTTCACCTCAAAAGAATATACTAAAAAAAAAAAAAAAAAAAAAGCAATGCTACTTTTGAAATGTACTGTCATGCTAGCACCCCGGCAATATCCAGATATCCTCAGCCTGTAATGCGATTTGTTTAGCCAGTCACGTTTAATGGGAATAGGTGCAGCTCTGGAACGACTCCGCAACACTTTGACTTCAGTGCTGCTGGGGCTGCACATTCAATGTTACAGGAGTTCTTTCCGGCTCTGCTAACATCATCACAGTTGCTAACAAAGAAACAGAAATGCTTGCTGGACTACGCATAAATGCCCACACAGGGAACGTGAGATTGGCTTAATGGAAAAGGCAGAGACAGCAGGGAAAGCAATAGCAAGTCTTCAGTGTCTCCTGCAGGCAGAGGGGGCTGAAGAACAGGACAGTGAAGGTAGCCCCAGCCCTCCCCCAGGGATGCGCTACCAGGACCCAGGGCTCCAAAGCTGGTCCTGCAAAAGGCTGCCTTGCCAACAGGAACCCCCCAGGGCTTAACCAAGCGCCTCCGCATCGGCTGTGCCAGAGCGACTGCAGATGTGCAGGCTCCCAGACACTGCCCGTCTCGGAGATGGGAGGAGAGGCGAGGACAAGCATGCCAGAGCTTGACCATTGCTGCTGCTGGGGACAAGGGGCTGCAAAACCACTAAGATGGAGCAAGTGGGATGTGGAGGTGGTGGAAAGGGGTTCCAAGCAGGAATGCACTCTGCCTCAAGCTCTGGGCAGCGGCAGAGCAGAGAGCATGCACGTTACCCAAAGCGACTGAGGGGCCTGTGCTCTGTACCAGCTCCAGGTCACCAGGCACATATCTTTGGCTCACTGACAGCACTGGTCTTACTTTACCCCCATTGAGAGGGGAGCACAGGAAGAAACAGGAGGCATTTCTGGAGCCATAGAGGCCATGGATGTCCTGTGGCCCTTCAGAAGATAATTAGGCACCCAACTACCCTGCTGCTTTCTTCCCACTCTGAGCTGAACAGATGAAATGCCACAGAGACCCAGCAAGCATGCAGCCAAACTGGGTATTCCAGTTAGAGAGTTAATAAGAGATAGAAAAGCCACTAGCGGGCTCAAAAATAGAAAGACATTTTTAATAGAAGAAAAAAAAAAAAGGCACAAACCTGCCCCAAAGCAAAAATCCCTCAAAAAACCCCCTCAACTCCCTCAAATATTAGAAAGGTTAAACCAGAAAAAAATTTGGAATAGATACTCCACAGTGACAGCCTGTGTTGTAGTTCAGCCCTGATCGGGACCAGACTACGCAGTCTGTCTCTCGCGCCCCCCACCCTCCGAGAGAATAGGGGGAGATGATATAAGAAAAACGGCTCGAGGTTTGAGATAAGGATAGGGAGAAATCCTTAAAGTTACTGTCACAGGCAAAACAGGCTCGACTTGGGGAAAACTATTCATTTATTTCTAAAATTAGCAGGAGAATGAGACAGGGAACAAGATAACCTCCCTCCACCCCTCCCTCTTCCCGGGCTGAACATTATCTCTACCACCTTCCTCCCCGAGCAGCACAGGTGGGAAGAGGGAATGGGGGTCACGGTCAGTTCATCATGCGTTGTTTTACGCCACTGCTTCGGCGTTGGGGGAAGAACTCCTTGCATTCCTCCTCTACTCCTTCGTGGGGTTCCCTCCCACGGGCCACAGTCCTTCATGAAACTGCTCTGGCGTGGGTCATCTCTTCCACGGAGTTTAGTCCCTTCAGAACAGCTGTCCCAGCGGGCCCTCCATGGGCCACAGCTGCCTTCAGGCATCCACCTGTGCCAGCATGGGGTCCTCCACGGGCTGCAGGTGGATCTCTGCTCCTCCATGGACCTCCATGGGCTGCAGGGGGACAACCTGCTCCACCATGGTCTTCACCACAGGCTGCAGGGGAATCTTGGCCAGGAGCCGCATTACTCCTCCCCCTCCTTCTGAACTGACCTTGGCATCTGCAGTCGTTCCTCACAACAGGCTGGCAGACGCCTCTCAGGATCCTTTTTACATCTGATTCACTTCTCATCTCCTCTCCACTTCTTGCAGCCAGGCCGGGCCGAGTTGGGCCCAGTCGGCTGCCTGGCAGGAGGCCAGAGTGTGAGGCCTGCAAGGCCCACAAGGCTCGCGCCTCGCCCTCTCTGCCCCAACTCAGCTGCTTCCCATCTTGTCCCTTCCTTTTCCTGTTTTCCCCTTCTTAAAGACGTTATTGCAGAGGCATTATCACGGGACATTCTGCTACCAATTGGCTCAGCCTTGGCCAGCAGCGGGTTCGCCCTAGGCCCGGCCAAGTCCACTGAACAAAGGGGAGCGACTTGTAGCAGTTTCCTACAGAAGCTACCACCTTAGGCCCCCCCTCACTAAACAAAACCAGAACAGCCTGTCAGATAGAATAGAATAGAATCATTAAGGTTGGAAAAGACCTCTAAGATCATCAAATCTAACCCTCAACCCAACACCACCATGCCTACTAAACCATGGCCTGAAGTGTCACGTATACACATTTTTTGAACACCTCCAGGGATGGTGACTCCACACCACTTCCTTGGGCAGCCTGTTCCAGTGCCTGATGACTCTTTCAGTAAAGAAGTGTTTCCTAATATCCAACCTAAACCTCCCCTGCCGCAACTTGAGGGCATTTCCTCTTGTCCTGTCACAAGTTACTTGGGAGAAGAGACCAACGCTCGCCTCCCCACAACCTCCTTTCAGGTAGTTGTAAAGAGCAATGAGGTCTCCCCTCAGCCTCCTCTTCTCCACACTAAACAATCCCAGTTCCCTCAGCCACTCCTCAGAAGACTTGTGCTCCAGACCCTTTACTAGCTCCACTGCCCTTCTCTGGACATGCTCCAGCAACTCAACATCCTTCTTGTAGTGCGGGGCCCAAAACTGCACACAGTATTCAAGGTGCGGCCTCACCAGTGCCAAGGTACAGGGGTACAATCACTTTCCTACTCCTGCTGGCCCACTGTTCCTGATACAAGCCAGAATGCTGTTGGCCTTCTTGGCCACCTGGACACACTGCTGACTCACATTCAGTCGGCAGTCACCCAGCACCCCCAGGTCCTTTTCCACCAGGCGGTTTTCCAGCCACTCTGCCCCAAGCCTGTAGCGTTGCCCAGGGTTGTTGTGACTCAAGCGCAGGACTTGGCACTTGGCCTTGTTGAACCTCATACAACTGCCTCAGCCCATCGATCTAGCCTGTCCAGATCCCTCCGCAGAGCCTTCCTACCCTGAAGCGGATGGACACTCCTGCCCAATTTGGGGGGGGACACTCCTGCAAACTTACTGAGGAAGCACTCCATCTCCTCATCCAGATCATTGATAAAGATATTAAACAGGCCCCAGTACTGAGCCCTGGGGAACACCACTTGTGACCGGCCACCAACTGGATTTAACTCTGTTCACCACAACTCTCTGGGCTCGGCCATCCAGCCAATTTTTTACCCAGTGAAGAGTACACCTGTCTAAGCCATGAGCTGCCAGCTTCTCTAGGAGAATGCTGTGGGAGACAATGTCAAAGGCTTTACTAAAGTCCAGGTAGATAGCATAATAAAAATAAACATTTCCACACGTGTCAATTGGCTGATCCCAATGAAGCAGCTCTGTGCAATGATGTGACAGGAGGGAACCGTATTTGTGCTAAACGGCACGTGGTCAGTCCTGACTGCGCAAGGGAGGTCTCCTGTTTGAAGCCTTACCTTTAATCAGAAACATTTTTCAGTCATAAACTGATAGTTAAAATGTATTTTTATGTCCAAATTGTCGGTTAAAGCATTACAATGCTTGGCATCAAATCAGTTAAGTACAAGAATACTGCTAGACATACATCAGTAACACAGGGCTGTAATATCCTGCATGCTCCCTAGTCCGTATGCGCCCCTAGCAGAATGAAATTGCAGCAGTGTTAGAATTACTGGGTTGTTGGGTTTGGGAGGGTTGTTTCTTTGGTGTGAGGGTTTTCTGGTGTTTTGGAGGGGCTTTTTGTTGGGGTTTTTTTGGTTTGTTGTTTTGCGCTTGTTTTGGTGGTGGCTTTTTTTTTTTAAAGAAAAACTAGAAACCAGCCTACATTAATAATTCAAGACTCCTTAATATTTCTAGAGGCTCTTCAGATCTGTCATGTTCCAATGTCTGTCTGCTTTTTCCAATTTTGTAAAAGGAATTATGTCTGTCTGCAAAAGCAGTCTCATTTAATGCTACTTACAAAATCCATAAAACGAGATTTTTGGCATACAAGGCTACCCGCTTTCTTTCTGGATTCCATTTTCCCATCTTTTTTGAGGAGCATCTAAACATAAACGAATGCAATGTGAACCTCAAAGATCTTCTAACATAGTCCACTATAATAAAGAGGTAATTACCTCTGAGTACACATTTGGTCACACAAAACTAAAAGGCACACAAGAAAAAAAGCCTACCTCCTTTTTTGGAAACCTTGTCGGGAAACGAAGCCACTCATAAGCTGTTTTTCTGGTGATGGTGGGATCAAGAATCCTGATTTGACTAGATTTGTATATCATGTTCAGAGCTGGTTTCTTCCAAAAGCCTTTAGCACTCTGTAACAGGCAAGCAAATACACATTTTTAATGGCTATGAACAGTTGATTGTGGTTTTGTAGCAACTCTAACCAGAGTAAAATCCAAGGGCAAGAGGGGTGTTTAATCTCGCAAAGTTCAACAAAAACATGTGCCAAATCATGCTCCTGCAAGAGGATAACCAACTGTAGCAGCTGAAGCTGGGCCAGGCTGGCTGGAAAACAGCTTTGCAGAAAGGTCCCTGAGGGACAGCACCCACCGGCAGTGTGCCCTGGAGGCAGTAAATGCTCATTGTGTGCTTGATTGCATTACTAAGAGCATAGAGAACTACTAGACAGAAGTTATCGTTCTCAAGTACATTGTACTGTGCCCTCCTGCAGTACCACAAATGCTGTTTTGGGCTCCTCCCTGTGCAAGAAGGCACCGAACTGGGGCAAGCTCAGCAGAAGGTCACTAAAACAGCTGAGGGATAGAGCACATAGCCAACAAGAATGGTCCAAGGAGACTGGGTTTGTTGAGCCCATCTTCAACTATTTGGTAGGGGTTTAAAAAAAAAAAAAAAAAAAAAAAAAACCAAAAAAAAAAAACAAAACAAAAAAAAAAACCAAGACAGGATCAGACTCTTCTTAAAAGTGCACAGTGAAAGGATGAGGATAAATTATTTCCTGTGAGTGTGCTGCACCACTGAAATAGAGGTTCTAAAAATATCTCTGGAAGTACTGAAAACCTACCTGGACGAGGCCCTGAGAACCTGGTACGCCTTTCAATTTGGTCCTACTTTCTTTCAACAGGGTTTTCAACTAAAGACCTTCAAAGAGAGGTCCCTTCCAACGTTATTCTGTAATTCTACTCAGTGTGCAATGATAAAATAATCTGGGAAATGTCTGGAGCATGCACGTCAGAATACGTGCCAGTATTCTTCCAGTGCCAGGAAGAAGATTAAAAGGTATTTCCGAGAGAAAAACTGATTTGTTGTGAGGAACTGATCAAATATGTGGGTGAGAAAGAAGATAGAAGTATTTACGGGAAAGGGAAATTGAGCAGACTGACTGGTAGATCCAGTGCTCTCAGCTAGGAGGACTAAGGTTAAAAGCAAAGGTGTTTCAGGAGAGATGGGTAGCAAGCTAAGCCAGAGTGCATGAATAATTAAACTCACTACTTTCTGACCGCCTAGAATCTCCCAAAGCCACTTCAAGTCACGTGGTTTGAAGACGATGAGAACAACAGTCGTATTAGGGTCATAGTGGATTGGATCCGAGAAGATGGATTCCGGGTAAGAAAGGCGGAAAGTCGTCCTCCTCCCAACGTCATCTTCGTACCCTATAACAGGGCCATTATTCATTCTGCAGAGGACAGAGACACAGATGGCAATGACTAGCCCACCCACATCCTTACTCTGCAGTGGCTGGCACACACGTTAGTCTGTGGGGCAGACAGTGTGCTGAGGTACAGGGCGGGTTTAGCAGCCCAGCGTTTACTTATCACATTACGTGGTAGATGAGCAATTATCAGGTGCGCTCACCCCCTAACCTGGAGAAATCAAGCACACATGGGAACTTGGCCAAGGTGGTTTAGAATACAATCACACAATGGCTTACCATGTGTCACTCAAGCAGAAGACTTTCTGATTTGGCTCAAAAGGAGAAACTGGAGAAGACTAAAGAGAATATCTGCCTTGGAGAATTACCCATTGCTCCATTCATGCTACTAGATGATCTGAGTCACGCAGGAGGCAATTCAAGAATGTTTTCATATTCTTCACTGTCTGCTGCATACAGGGACAGGGATTATGACTGTGTACCTGATTACCTGATGCTGATACATCTTATGTATGGGATTGTTTGTTTGTTTGGGGGTTTTGGAGTGGTGGGGGTTTTTTGTTTTGTTTTTGTTTGTTTGTTTGTTTGTTTTTTAAACAGTACTTGCACAGCTGCCACTGCTTTGGGATGTAACAGATTAATAAGCAGTGAGGAGGTGGGTAAGGCCTCTTCTGCTCTGAGACATTAGAGGGGCTGCGTTTAAGTCTCCGTCTTGCAGTTTTTGCTTGGTGGCTGTGTTGCATTTTTTTTGAGAATTCAAGCAGTTTGTGTATGCTCTGTTCCTGCCAATGTGACTGACTTCTCTGAATAAGAGGCAGGCTGCTTAGGAGCAAATGTCTGCAGAACAAGGCATGTAGACAAAGGAATATTTCAAAGTTTTATCAGAAGAAGTTATTAAATACAGAATGCAAATACCACCTCTTTGTTCACCCACAGTAAATACATGTGTACTATATTTCTGAAACAGTTTTGAATTTAGAGCTGTTTATAAATGCCTGACGCCAGTCTACACAAATATTGCAATTTTAAGAAGAGTATATAGATCTACAAGGAACCCAAATACTTGAAATAGCTTAAAAATAATTCATGGAGCTTCCTTGCATCATTATACTACAGTGAAAATAAGTGCAAGGGGTGGGGTTTTTTTGTAAAGCACAAAGCTTTCAGGCAAGTAAAATTTCCTAAGAATGGGGATATTATCTACATCACTTTCTATAGTTTTAAGTTTGTAAGTGGAGCTACAACTGAAGAATTGCATGTATTCACTATCAGTATGTTTTCAAATGTACGTCAAACTCCAGGTTTTGTATAAACTTTTTACGGTAGCACTTGAAGACTGAAATACTGTTACTAAAATGAGCATTAGGATTGATGGCAAAGTAACAAAAATGACATTTAGTGCAGTGTTCAACACAATGTTGAATCAATCCAACTGAAACAGCAGCTCAGAGGTTTTAGTGAAAGACGGTTCAGGCATGCTATCTGCCAGGGTACCTACAGGCAGAAGGGATGCTTAATCAGTTACAATCTCAGTTTCTGCAAAGGAGGAACTGATTTACCTTTTTGTTATTGTGTAAGAAGTTCTCTTGTAATTAACCAAATAGTTCTTTTTCAGTTTGCTTGGCATTAGAACTTCCCCCCCCCCCTTGCCTGTTCCTCTCTAAGCACTTCCCTAGTTTTCCTAGTCCAGATGCCTCTTCTTCAGATCGCAGTATCCTCTCGCAGGTCCAGACATCTCATAAACCTCGAGTATGAGCTAACACATTTGAGGGAAAGGAACAGACACCAACATCATCTTCCAGTTGACGTGTACCTTGATGTAGACTTCCTGGTATAAACGGTTACATTTAATCCACACACCAGCACAGGGTAAGACAGGTGCGGTGTGGAAGGTAGGAGGCAAGGCTGCCCAGGATGCTGGGTCATAGTGAGGGGCACATACAGGGCTCTGGGTTGCCACATACTTGGACTCATTGCAGGTGTGTGCATTCATACACAAGACAGACTGACCATCCAGGGGTCCTTACTCTCAATATCAATCAGTCTGTGTAATAAAACACTGATTTTTTTTTTTTATCCCCTTTTTTTTTTTAAATTGAGGCTATGACAGAATAAATAAAATGAGATGTTTTATGCCTTTTCATTTGTATAATAACCGAACTCCAAAGCTACTGGCTGACAGCAAAAGTTTCTTAATTCTTTGCATTCACACAAAATAAAACAGAGATAACATTTACCTTATTATTATGTCATATGAATCAATTTTCTCCCCTAATGTCTTATTTCGAAGTACTCCTCCATTACCGACAACAACACACCGTCGACAGGCAGTGCTGTGGAACAAATAGGAGTTTAATATTCAAGACTTGCCTTGCTTCACATTGTTATTGATTATATACTTGCATTTAGCTGATTTACTAATGGATTTCCAGCATCTTTTAGGCTCCTTGTCCCCTACAGAGCAGTCTCAATCCTGTATCACACTCAAAGGCTGCTTTCAAAAAAATGCAGCTGCATTATTCCAGGGACTGACAAAGTCAGGAACCGGCTTCTCTTTTGTAAAATCGTGTTTATACATGTAATTTTTCTAGTCGTTTTGCTGTTTAAGATCATCTAACCAGTTGGTGATATGGGTGCCATTAGGTAAGTTATCTTCCACAATGCTTCAAATTTGTCTTAGTCTGGGTATATCAACCAGGCTAGAGTATATCTGGAAAAACTAACTCAAATTAAGGTGCTTTCACAATATTGTACAACTCCACAACTATAGAAATCTCCACAACATGAGCTACAGTGGTAAGATTTACATTCACAATTTACCTTACAGGCATCTGAATTGTACATGTGAGAAACCTTAGCCCAATGACATGTGATTGCTCTTCACATGAATATAATTACATTGATTTTTCTCCTGTTTAGAAAATGCTGTCTAAACATGTGCTGAAAAGTGTACATTGTCATCACATAACCCAAGTGATACGCTTGATTAAAAACTGCATTCTCAGATTACTAGATTCAAATTAGACAGCATTATTAAGTATATAAAACACTTCTAATATAAATTTTGATACATCCAATCAAAATATTCATTCCTTTCAAATTTAGAATATATTCACAGTTAAAAAGCACCCAAGAAGGTTATTATGCAAATGCTAAAATTATGAATGTAAATTATATGGTAAAATTTCCCAGGAGTTGTCCCAGGTTTTCTAATTTTATCTTTTCCTCTGTATTGTCTTATTTCAATGCTACTAAAATGAGTGCTTTGCTTAAAAAAAAGGAGGGGAAAAAAAAAAGGCACAGACAGGCTTGGTGTTGCTTTATGTAAGAAATTTTGCCTCTTTAGGGAAGGTTTATATCCAAAGTATGAAGACTGCAAACTCCTCCTTACAGAACAAGCACATCATTTTTTGTTGCAAAATGCTTCTTTATTTAGAGCAAAAGCTGTCCTTCAACTTGGTTGCAGCAGGAACAATCGTAAAATAAAAATGTGAGTATTCTCTTCAAACACAAATATGCTCACAGCTTACTGAGGGTGAGCCCCAACACCCCACTCCTGTGGCTCTTCAAATAAGAAAAAGGCTCCATGGTATTTCTTACTGTAAGGAACCCCAGAACCCAGTCACAAATAACATAGTAATCTGTATTAAATGCCCAGTGTGGCACTTTAAGCAGACTAATTAACATCTTTATCCTCAGACAGTCCAATCTGTTTTTTCAGCTGAGGAGAGTATTACTCAACATCAATGAAAAGAGCCTGTTCCAGCCCAGACTGACTGACAGCTCAATGCACAAAGCAGTTCCCTGTATTTCCTACAGAATTCTTAACGCTGTTACACTGTACTGCATGTGGGTTAGGGAAAAGAAACGGGGCCCCAAAGCAGTGCTGAAAACCCAAAACTTACAGGAAAGGTGAAATGAGAATGAATGCCAACTGTAAAAAGCACTGTATTTCAACAGAAATGCTGAGATGGCACCTTCTCACCTGCTGCTCTAGAGCCACATCTGCAGAAGGAGTTGGCTTTAAAAATATTTTTTCTTAATAAATATACACACACACACAAATAGTGCTGCTAAATGCAGGGTGGAGTGGCATGGAAAAAGCTAGCACACCTTTCTCTAGTGTTTCCTGAGCAGCTTAGGAGAAGCCAAGCATTCATAAAAAGATTTCCAGCTAATGCCACAAGTCCATGTGACTCAGTACCTCGGAAATCAGAGGTGAAAAACTATTACACCTTCCTGTCTTCAAGGATGCCCATTCCCTCTACATCCACAAAAACCCTCCCTCTCTACTCCAGAACTCCTTCAGCTCATTTATTTTCCCATTAGTTTTTCAATCTAGTTTTAAAATATCCCGAGAGAGCAGGCTGATGACATATGCCTCTGGCAAAGGGAGGAAGGCAGCAGAAGTTACCCTATTCCTGAATTACACTTTGTTACTTGCAGCTATATCATCGAGCTCAAAGCAAGATCCTGGGCTACAGAGAAGCAACAGCGAGGAGGCACAGGAAAGAAAGAGGGAAAACTGGACAAAAAATGTGATCAGTAAAAGATGAAGGTGGAATGAGGGAGAGAGAAGAAAAGTGCAGAATTAGCGTATGGTTGTATCACATTTTCCTGTCATTTACAACACGCCTCTAAATCATCGAAAGTTTCAATCACCTCAAACCTCTGAATTCACCAGAAGTTCTGTGGTCGCAGCTGGGTAACTGAAATACAAACCTCATCACCACAATGCAAATCTTAAACTGCTACTGATACTCTAACTCCTGATGGTACCTCCAGGCTAGAGCATCCACCCCCGGCACTTAGTAGGCATCCTGGTTTGGCAGCGACTGACACACCGTGCATGAACTCATCTTCAGGTCCCAATAAAAAGCCAGAAAAATTGCTCCTAATTTGCTTAATATTTTCTTTTATACTCTCTATTTGGGTGTGAATTCACAAAAATTATGTCAGCTCCATTACAAACAATTTGTATTATTCTGACCATGATAAGCAGCCAAAAAGTTACTTTGAGGAGGCACTGCTTGTTCTGTTCTGTCCCCTCGTAGATGAACTTTAAGTGATCCCTTACACTACCCTAGCTTCCAATTTTTGGCAGAGACTGATTTAAGAAGCTTCTTCACTATGTCATTCCCTAGCTATTGAAATAATGTCTTCCACGCTGCTGTCAAACTGAAGAGCTCTTTGGTTTCTCCTCTCTGCACTGTGCAGTTGTGAGGTAGCAGGACGCATTCAGGACAGTGAGGGTAAATTAAAATGTGACTTTAGAGCTGGGCAACTCAAGTTTCTGCAGCTACAGAAGCTGGGTAGCTGCAAGTCAAATCTGAACTCCCCTCTTCCTGGCAGATGCAGATCAGATCTTTTTCATGGCTAAGAGCTGACTAATACTACTTGGATGGAAAATAGAGTGAAATTCAAATTAAGCCTTCAAACGCCAGCACCCTTGCCATGTATACTCAAAAATAAAGTTATCAGCTGCCTTCAAATAACCAATAAAGCATGTAACATTGGTATGTGAACTTTTAAAATTATGAAGTCTACAAGCAGATCAAATACTCCTGGTGAATTGTACATGAATACAGTCATAAATAGTCAAACAAATTAGAAAGATCAGCTTTTAATCTCTCTCAAGCTCAGGAAGTCAAAGTGGGCCAACTCAAACAGGAAGTCTGGTACGAATGTGCTGTTTCTGAATTGTCTCCTGCCCTTAGCCCCCCTCAGTATTCAAGTGTCTCCAGTTATGACCATATGTTTACATCCACAGTAGCACAGATTCCACTGACAACGATAAGCAGGGAGGGAAATGGTTTATGTTAGAGTAAAAAAAAAAAAAAAAAAAAAAAACAGAAAACAGTATCATAGCAAACTGACATGTGAAATGGAGATAAAGAATATGTAGCAAGGCTAGATCATATTCAAAAACATTTATGTTAAATAAACTGACATTTATTTACTGTAGATCACAGAAATCAACACATTGATTTTCAGCAGTGTTATTCACAGGTATTTTACCAATGCCACTTCTTAAAGTTTCCCTTTTCATAATGTTTTCATATTTAAAAACTCCAAACAAGTATCACTCACCCTTTCTCCAAGTCAATAAATTCACAAAAAGAGAAATAAATTCAGATGTCCTTCAACATCAGGTGTGCTACAAGTGAAATATAACAGACTAAAATGTCTGGTGGTCCAGCTTACAACCACCAGCACAATACTGATGAAAGTGAAAAATATGAAGACCTCAGCTACAACAATTGCTATAGCAATGGTCTGAGCGACTAAAGGATTGCATTTAGGTGTTAGAGATCTGCTTAGAGTATAAACGGATCCTGGTGCAAGTTGTGTGATCACTGATCTCCAACATCTAAATGCAATCCCTTTAGTCACTCAAACCACTGCCCTCTTCACGTGGTATACAAGAGCCTCTTAAATCTCAAGGCCAGGCATTAAGTTAACATATTTGGTTTGTATGGTGAAATGCTAAAAGAAACATTTTCCTAGTCTATAAAAGAAAAACATTGTTAAATGGAAATGTAGCCTCTAAAGGTCAAAAGGCTTGCATCCTCCACATTCCACTGAAATACTGTTTCTCTGGAAAATGAAAAAAAATATCTCAACCTCAACTCCTTTAACACACCCCACTGTAGTCAGCTGAGGAATGCAAATTGTTTCCTTTGAGGTTATTTGCTAAAAGGAGGACGCAGAGGTCACATTTTGTTGACTCAGGATTGTGTAAATGAATTTGTAAGAATTTATTGCTGCTGAGCTTAGAGTCCTGAGAGTGCCCAGCAAGTAATTATGACAAAATGGGAAAAGCAGGTGTTCAGAGGTTACTCTGCGGATGTACCACTAGCCTGGAAAACCCTTCTCCTACAGGCTGTTTCATTGAAGCCAGTGACACCGCTGACTTCCAAACAGTTTTGGAGAACTAGACTGTTATACAGTGAGAATTCCACCTAAGTTTGGAAAATGGCACTGTTTGGAAAAACCCCTTTGTAGCTCACTATGTACACTTACCTAAGTCGCACACAAATACAGCTGTATGAGCACCATAGATTTGGTGCTCATATAGCCTAACATTTGTTAAAATATTTTATAGCAGGTTCCCCCACTCCGCCCCAAGCAAAGTTTATAGGGAAATTCACTTCGCATTCTGCCAAGAAGGCTGAATTACATACAGAACACTGCTTAATAATTCCATTGCTGTATTACTGGAGAACGTTGTTAGGATTAATTCTCAAAGTGTTTCACATTTAAAAGCCAATGCCTCTCGGTTTAACATATATATAAAAGCTCTTCCTTACTACGCAGATTCATGCCCTAACAGTGCCATACACAAAATCTGATGGATCTAGAAAGAATACATTGTACAAAGTCATTATATATCTGACTTATTTATACTACTGTCTATTAAATAGTAATAGTTCTCATTTTGCTTCAAGTACTACTAAAGTATATCACTTTTATTAAAATGAAGTATACTTCCCAGATCCACCAAACATATCTATATCTCAGAGAGCCTACACTCAAAGAATACACATTACTTAACTTTTGATCTATAGGACAGACATCTTGATTTAAAAGGTACTATGCTGCACTGCAAGTGTCTCTACTTCACAGCCAAAATAATTATACTGCTGAACTTGTGATTTCAGGAAATTTCTAATACAACATTTGGCATTATCCTTCAAACTCCTGCCGGAAGACTAGCCTTTGTCAGACAATTCCGTATAAATTTCCCCAATTATCACACTCCTGATAGAGAACAGGTCTTTTTCCATTTCTTTTCCTCTCCTTAAGAGTAAACCTGAACATTCTAGAAATAGATACTAAACATAGGAAAAGGAGGGAGTACAGTAAGTGAAGAAAAGGTAAAAATGGGTATTAAAATCATTCTTAGGCTTAAACACTAATCGTTTTGTTCATATTCCACCCAAATTTTAATTAAAATGTGATCCTGGCACTTGGCTTGAAGCAATAATCTTCTGTTTGATCTCCTTGATTAAAAAAAACAAAAACAAGTACAGCCAACCTCAGCATGATTTACATTCAACTCTATTAAGAAGCCTGCATATTAACACAATAGATGGTAGGTTGTCACCTGGTTTGCTAGACTGCAATTCTAAGAAGTCATTTGCATCACTTGGTATACTTGCCAACTCTACTACACTACCTACAAAAACCACCAAAAAAAACCAACAAACCCAAACAAAAACCCACCAAAACCCCAAACCAAAACAAAACTCACCAACAACACGACACAGAAAGACCCTCCAAAATCAACCAAATAAATCCCAGCAGAAGTGGCTTCTAAGTAAGAGATTCTTAAACAGGACAATCTAATGCATGGGAAGGGAGCTATTTAAGGCATGCTCCACTCTGTGCCACACCCTGGTTACTCCCAAAATCCCAGGAACAGTCTTTCCTGGCTGCCCCTGTCTCCCTCATTCACAGGAAAGGAAGCTAAGCACACATACAAACAGTGAGCAGCAGGCCAGTAGATGCAGTGGCACAGGGATATTTGTAAGATTTCTTTTTTGTAGAAATAGTCATTGGTTTGCATCTGCTTATCTCAAACATTCTCTAGCTTACACTAATAATTCCTTTGAAAGAGGAAACCACATTTAGTTTTTAAGGGTTAGTTTCACTTTCCTCAAGTATAAAAAGACACTACAGGAAGATGGGACTGCATTCAGCTAGCAAATTCCTAATACACTTGTAAAAAGAAATCTGTAAGTTTAAGCTCCCTCACAGAAAAATTATTCTTGAATGCTGGTGCTACATAAGTTTAATTTTAAACTTATTTAAATCTTGGAATTAGTTACATATTGCTTGGACACAATCAGTCAGATCTCCATCTTTGCTAACTTGAGCAATTTCAGGACAACACCACTGACATTCCTTTTCAGAGAAATATTAAATATCAAAAATACAATGAACAGAAAGAGTAGCAAATAAACCATCTCACCTGTCATCTTCATTGGAAAGTCCACAGTTCTGCAGTCTTGAAAGGGCTAAACGAAAAAATTGCTCTAGAAAGCAAATATAAAAGAAGATTAATGAAAATGTTCAGTGCTTTCCAATATAAAAATAAGCATGCTATCCTGACTACAGCATTTTCAGACACAGTAAATTTTTCGCACTGTGCATAAAATAATTCAAAATAAGAACACTTGTAATTTAGGGTCACAGATCAATCAACGATGCCAAAGAAATTCAGGTTTATCAGAGCTCCTCTCTAGAAAGGTTTTCCTGCCCCAACACCCCAGTTGGAAAATAACAGGGGATTTGTATCAAAAAAATCTTACTTACAGTAAGTAAGCATCAGAAGAGTTTCCAAGACCTGCATCCTAACAGACTTTGTTTTTCCTTCTACCCACCTTCAGCTGAAACAGAAGTGGCCTTGACCCAAGAGGAGGGTCAGTAACAGCATTACGTGTCTTGGGAGGAGACATCAAACCAGCTTGTGCTCACTTGGTGGGCAAGCACCTGCTGGACACTCAATGTTCCTCAGTGGTGGCCTCAACTCATTCCCAAACGTACTTTTCCTCACCGCAACTCCCAAGGTGCGGACAAATGCACCCTCCTTCTTACACTGATGGAGGGCAAGACAAGAGTCTAAAGCCCAGATACACAGGGCTGTTCAGTGTTAAGAAACTTTCAGACTTTACACCCTTTCCAAAATGGTGACGAAGACCCTTAGGGTCTTAGGGCATCCTCAACATGGTGTTTTATTTCTTAAAAACAGGAAGGTGCCAGCTCAGAGGGACTAAATGAAACCATTAAGTCACTGCTAGCTATCCCCAAAAGGATTGGCATTGGTGAGTAGGAAAGATCAGAGTCAGAGATTCAGGTGGCTGTACACACTATTTAGGTATTTCTGTTTAAAAACAAGGTACATGGGGAACACAAACCTGCTCTCTTTATTCCATAAGGTAGTTCAAACTTATCGCTCCCGTGGAACTCCGCCACTCTGATAAAATCATTCGTGCACAGGAACGGGTATATTTTGTCCACACTAATGAAGGGAAAAAGTAAGACATGTCAAAAATCCACACGGTGTATCTGAACATGCTAATACATCATGCAATTGCTTTTTAAAAAAGCTTTCTTTTCAACTATTATAAAAAGAAGAAAACTCATGAACACAGGAAAAGAAAGGAAGTGACTGAAAAGTGGGAGATTTTATAATGGAAAATATAGGTAAAGAGCAATACTCTGCTAGTATAATTTATATAGTTATTAGAATCGCATGACTGAAAGCTTACACCATGAGACAGCACATTTAAGAGAACATGTAACCCAGGAAGAGAATGAATAACTTCAGGTTTGAAAAGTACATAACAGAGGCAGCAAGGAAGATTAAAATTTATTATTATATATGGCAATTTAATAAATAAGAATGGTATTTGAAACAAGGTGTTTTAACTTGAAAATACCATCTCCTGAAGATGTCAGTTTATTTGAGATGCGCTCCCATTCCAAACAAGCAGCACTTCATGGCTGTGCTGACATTAGTAAGTAGTTTGGGGCAACAGGGCTATATCCATACAGCAAAAGAGTATGGAGTTCTCATGTTCATGTTACACACATCTCAGTACTTTGGTGTTTTTTTTTTTTTTTTCACTCTGGACTAACTCTAGTAGGGTCCCACAGATTGAACACCCCCTTAGCAGCCGCAGCATATTAGGCGTGCTCCTGCAGTGCATCCTCTGGCTTAGCCATGAGTCAGATGTCTGAAAGGAGCCCAGTGCACGCGTGCCAGGGTCACCCTGAGATGAGAAGCACGGCATGAGGCAATCACAAAGAGGTGCGCCTCAAAAGCACGTTCCTCCTGCAAACTAGAACATGTCAGTATCACACCTTGTAAGTGTCAGAAAGAATGGGTCACTTCTTTCTTCAAAAGACAGTAACCACAGACAAGGGTTATCTCATAGGAGGGAAGTGACTCTCATTAACATCTCTGTAAGTCAAGCCAAATGAATGAACAGTAGACCCAATCCTGTCACATGCTACCATGCCCTTGGCTTCACCTTGAAGTTTAGTGGACACTCGCTCACTGAACTGGTTGACTTTGTAACGATCCTGCATACTGGGCCTTATGTTAATACATAAGTATGCAGCCACAGTGAGAAAACCTAGTGTTGGTCATAAATACCTACAGCCAGCACATGACTTGTTTCTCCATTAAGAATATTCATAGCTGTTAAAAAAACTCCATCCCTCTCAGTTTCACAAATCAAGCATCTCACTTTAAGCTCTACGTTTTCAAAAGATACTAACAGTATAAAGGAAAACCAAAACAAAACCCAAAAACCACCACAGCCCATGCATCAAGAACTAGGCCATAAGCTAACTGAGCAAGACCAGCTAACTTTGAGACATCATGCACTAAACACCCATATTAAATTTAATAACTTGCTTTGCTGTGCAGAAGCAGCTGGTAAGCTTAGACATAATAAATAATTTACCTACTGCAAAGAGATTCTTAATTCTAGCTCTGGTTCCTTTCCAATAAATAATTCTGCCAGGTTAGAAATCCTTTCAACCTCCCCAGGCTATTACCAAAGTGCACAGACCAGATCTTCAGCTCACACAAACGATCCCTTTAAAGGAGCTATGGAAAAAAGCAACAGACTCTGTTCTAGCTCTGCACCTACCTTCTTCTTGCTGCGCACCTCTGAGTCCGTTCCTGCCCCCTTACTTAGCACCAGAGCTATCTGGCTGTGCCTGACACAGAGACAGCCTGGGCACACTCTGCGGGCAAGGGACTTAGGGCCAGGCAGCTAACCAAAACTCAAAGACTACAGGACTGCTTTGGGGAGGACAAACCTGAGATCCCTCCATGTTTTTTTAAAATAATAATAGCACTGAACTAATGACATGTTTTCTCGTACACAAAAATAATTAAAAAAAAAAGAAAGCATTTGCTTAAAGCTTTAAGATTCCTTCAGTCAAGACTTGGTCTAAACAGCTTCCCAAGCTTTCTCAGGGCCATGCTCACTGTGTGCCCAGATAAAACACAAAGCCAACAAATATAGCCTGCCTGCTTCTGGTCCTATAGCACTTCCTTGATCTCTATCATTTAAGACTTGTGCTTCTAATAACAAAAACTCCTAGTATTTCTTCACAAATATCTCAGATGCACTTTTGTGACTAGAAACCTCCTTTGTTTTGGGTTGAAGCTCTTCCTTTTTTCATCTGACTACTTCGTTACAAGGGAAGCTTCCTACGAGTACCTTAAATCGGAGGACACCTACACACATTTCAACAATACTATCCAAGGAACAAAAACCATTAATAAACCCATATTTTTTTTAAATCAAAATTCCATTGAAGGAGTAGAATCTTATATGATTAAAAATTGGATGAATTTTTGCATATTTCACACTCGTCTTTCCAAATGAAATGAAGGGATTTTTCAAAACTTCTCTGGTCACTGGCTGCAGAAGAAATACTTAGCTACCAAAAAATCTTAATCTTTTAAGTTCAGGTTCTTAATAGCAGAATGACTGAATTTCAGCCTTGGACATGAAGGCTTCTTTTACAGGAAAAGCACAGGGAAAAAAGAAATTAAGGCTTATATTTCAATCATTAAAATAGTTACACTGTTGCTAGTTACAGTATCTGAAAAGGAAATATTTATTTATTCAGTACATACATGAGTATGTTGAGCTAGTTGTGTGGTATTGCTCAGATGCTGATCAGTGGCAAGCTAAACAATTTGTGTTGCCTCAACCAGGAAAAGCAGCAATGAACCCAAGCCCAAAAGCTGTACTTCCAGAGGTGAATCAAAACATGAAATAGTCCAGAATATGTATAGCCAATTTCTACATCAATCAGCACAGCCTCTCCTTTCCCCACTACTTCCCAAGAAGGCTCACCCCAGTAAAGATTCAAATGCTGGTTTCAGGAGACAAGTGTCCAGCACGTTCCTTCTCTCCACAGCCGTAGGAGGAAGCCTGCAAAGAAGAATTTTAAAGAAATAGCAAGAACAGGAATGGGTAGCAGCAACAAAGTAAGGAAACTTGGACAAGCCAAATTAGTAAAAGTCAATTACTGCATTAACATCACCTCAAATGTTCATTATTGCCTCTGTCTGTATTACAAAGATGGATCTTTCTTGTTGCGGTATGATTAATTTTATTAGTAAAGGCTTTTGTCTCACAGTGCTGCTCCAAGGGACCTGCAACCTGCCTTGCTTGGCAACTATCAAAGCAGCCATAACCAGAGGTGAGATCTCAGGCCCACCTGCAGAGAAGCTGGACACCCGGGCTGAATCACCTCTGCAGCCATACCACATAGCATCACCAGCGCTACTCAGAGAGGAAAGGGGAGTCTTGTTTGGAGAGGGGAATAGACAGCGCCACATAGGGTACTTCAAGGAAAATGAGATTCTTTGGGGATAAGTCATTCCTCTCATCATAAGGCTAAGACTTACACTTCTAAGCAGATTCTCACACTGGTAATTTAGCCCAATTAGTAACAAATATTAAGCCCAGAAGGGAGGGTAAAGTTCAGTGTGAGTAATGTGTGCATTTGGGCTGCGTTAATAACTGAAGGATGAACCACCACATTAGAACCACAAGCCAAACAGACCATTAAGGTTAATTGCTTTGGGTAACTTTAAGTTGTCATGTGAATACTGACACTGAAAAAGCACCCTCTGAAATGCATCAGCTGGCCAGCTCGTTGCTTTCCAGCATCAGTCTCACAGACAGCATATTGCAGGACAGCTTCAGAGAGAACAGACACCTGCTTTTAAGTTTTAGCATAGGTGCTCATTAGTCCCACAAACCTCATTGCAGGAATTTACTAGTGCAAGATCTGCTTATACATGCACTTGCGCATCAAAAGTGAACCACACCTCTGATTTATTACATTTTAAGCACAAAAGTTGCCCTCATAGCTCTGCTAATTTCATTCAGGTATAACTCAGAATTGCAGAAATTTGGAAGCTGTAAACAAATGTCTTTCCAACAATTCGTTGCTTGTTACAGACAGTCACTGTAAGTGGCCATAAGTATTAACCAAACACTGGAAACATAACATGGACAAATTCCTTTCTGCCGGACATATTACAATTGTGCTCGTAACAGAAACAGCCAATGGACACAGCTGTACAACAACCAAATGAACAGGGAGCCAACGGACACAGGCTACGGATTTCAGTCTCAATCCCTCCCACCTGCCCAAAAAACAACCAACCAAACGAAAAACCCCACCACAAAAAGACTCAACTGCTGAACTTACTGGGTAACTCCACTAGTCTCATAGGAAGGAGGAGCCCTCACAGAAGAAGTCTGTCCATAAAAGCTAATCCTGCAAAGAGGGAAATGTCACAACACTGTGGTTTGCTATAAACAGAAACCACAACTGAAAGCCATTTGTATGAACTGTATGCTATAAACAAGACAAATAGAGGCACATCAATCACTATTTTTAAAAGCTATCACTATTATCTTCATAAAACAAACACACTGGTCAGTCCTGGTTACAGCTGTGCGAAGGCCAACGGAAACTCAAACTCAACTTCTTTGATAAGCACCCTGAATTTTAGGTTCCAAGCCACCTGTCTCATGCAGCCTGGAGACAGTGAAGGTTCATTTCCCACGAGGCTGCCACTGGGACTTGACAAGTTTCAGCTTTTCAAAAGGTGCCCACTACACCTGCAGCTATTCCCATGTGTGGAGCAGGTCTCTCCCACATCATTTTTCAGATATCTAAAAGAAAAAGCTAACAATAAACACATGTGGGGTGAAGGGAAGATATGGACACATAACACACAAATATGATCTCTCTCCTTACCTGAACACTTGTTTTCATAAAACTCAGAGGAGCTCCCTATCTCCGAGGTCCTGACCTCTCTATACAACTAGACTCATATCAGCTACTAGGTTTAAAAGTGACAGGAGAGAAGGGGTGACTGGACAAAACAATCACATTCATTCCCTCACCACAGAAAAAAAAAAAAAAAAAGCCAACCAAAGAAAACCAAGAACCATACCACAAAACACACACACAGAGTAGTAATCACTTCTATTGATTACTAGTAAACAGCTGTTTGGCGACACAGCAACTCACAGCCACATCACTCACACAGCTGTGAGGCTGTCTGCACTATAAGCGAACAAACCATCACCATACCAGTAGAGGTTATTTCTCCACAGATTTCCATGCAGTATACCATACATAACTGCAGCAGCCAGGATAAAAAACAGAAGAATTCGTTTCATGACTGGTAGACCTGAAATGTAAGAAAAACAAAACAAGGAATGTAAATTCCAGTTATGCTATTAAAATGAACTTTTATAAAGCATCTTGAAACAATCATTATTACAGCCATTCTCCACCATCACAAGTTTGACAGGGGAATCACTCCAGTTTGATTTCTCATACAAAGTCCCAGTGACAGGAGCTGAACACCACTCTGCACCTACCACACGTGCATACTCTGTACGGTAACACAGAAGCATTGAGAGAGGCTCACTCTAGGTTCTCTCTGAAGACATAGGAGGAAGATGGGCTCTTCCAGAAGCATGTCAGAGTAGGAGCTCCCTTTCTGTCCACTGGCAGCCCAAGTAAATCAGCCTCTTGGGTCAGAAGTTGGCCTTTACAGGTACCTGTGCTGCTGCTTTCTTGCGCCACCCACTATCACTTTCCATAATTACACAGTTAAACAAGCATTGGCACTTTGGAGGAGGCAGATAGGCTCATGCCAATGAAAAAGAACAGGGTATGAGCTGGCACAAATTGCTACTGGCTTTTCCAGGATCACTGAATATTCTTAAAGTCTGGTTTTGGACATTTAAACCTGCACTGAAGCTTTCTGCTTATGTCCTGCACAGTCTGCAGTTCTTGACACAGGCCAGACTTCATTGCTCAAGTAACAGAAAAATTCTATTTTCACACATTGCAAAGCAAGGAAGAAAAGTTAGGACTCAATCTGTAAAACTTACTCAATTATGGAGAAAGAGCAAAGAAAGTCTTAATTTTTCAAATAGAGTGAAACTTACTAAATTATGGAGAAATAGCAGAGAAACTATTCATTTTTCAAATAGAGTTTTCATCTCATTACACAGTCCAGTAAAAGAAAACCAAAGAAATATCAGATGATCATGTATCTGGCAAGACATGCTGGGGGAAAAGCAAGTTCTGCATTGCTCACATCACAATGTACAAAATGCATAAACACCTACTTGCATATCTGTATCTTAAAGTGAAGGTAACAAACAGCTGTCCAGCAAAACCAAGCCATATCCAAACATATGGCTACATTTTCCAAGAGCAGAGCCCTTTTTTTTTTTTTCCAAAATTCCATGTTGCTTTTTAGAATATTTTAAGTTGCTGTTATTTTAAACCTGTGTTAAACAACCTAAGGCTACAAAACTCAAGGTAGATATAGTTCAACTGATTTATAGCAATATGCTTTATGTTAGTAACATCAACATCATACCTTGTATTAAAGGTCAAGAAACTACTAGAGAGAGCTGCATTTTGTTATTAGAAATTGAGAAGCAAACTACTGCCACTCACATAGCTTCACCCCTGAAGAAATACTTAACAGTGAAATATTTATCTCAATGACTTGAGTGCCATAAACCACCACTTCCTTATTTCCCGCCTCCCGCCCCCATATCCTTTACAGAAGTTTAATTGTAGGGTCAGAGATGGAGTTTTGTAACAGCATCTACCAGTAACAAAGCCATGCAATGAACAAGCTGTAATCTAGCAACTTAAGTATATCCTCCCAGCTGTCCTGTTCTGGATGAAATACTCGTAAGCTGCAGCTATTGCAATTTCAACCATTCATCCCTCGTTGGGAAGTAACACTGCCTCCCTTACAGTTCCAACTCCTTTGACTCTTCTTGAAGAGTCACCGCAAATTTTTATTTTTTTTTAACAGTCATTCTCAACTTCTACAGTAAACTGAGTTTTTAAAATAATTTTGTAAGAGTCCTTCCCTAAAACTGCGAGAACATTACAGGAAAACTCACCTACTGGGTTTAGTCATTAACAGCAATTGGCTCCTTTATTGAAAAGGATATTGCACTCTTAGGGGTTTTTTCCTTTCATTATCAGTATTTTTACCCCCTCCTGCTTCGCAAAAGTTTGCTAAAATGTCACACTGAAGTGGATATCAACTTTTTACTTTTTCCTCCCTAATTCAATCAATGTAAACTTCAGTTAAACAACAGAACATAATGAACCAGCTCTTCAGATAAAGTTACTAAATTAACAACCGATTTTGCTGACTTCAGTGTAAAACAGAACCTTTTTGAAGAGTCAGACCAAGCTACAAAACAGAGGAAAGACAAGGCAAAGCTTCTCATAAAGGGTCTTTTAAAAACAAAAATATTATTCATAACAGTATTATTCACAGATAGAAAAAAAAAAAGTGTTCTGTTTGTAAAGTATTTACCAAAAATATTCATACAGCCTGCAAAAAAATAATTAAAACAAGAGAATATAAGTCATCATTGTTCTTCAAACAGGATCATAAGGAATCTGTAACAACTTTCAGGATCTTATGTAGGACATTAAGCCTGGCACACACATGAGAATGTAGCATCATTAAGGGTGTACCTAACTCAGCTCTTAGGAACATGAAATGGTCTTTAATTATACAGATGTCTTATCACCCCATCCCCCAGTGCTTGGCTTCATTCAGTGCTTTGACGAGAAAGTTCTGTAGTTAAGACAGTCTTTTTAGACTAAACCAGTCTCAACCTGGTTTAATAAACAGAACTGTTGCCTTGCTTACAGAAGAAATTATTCTGGGTGTATTTTTAATGGTGACAGCATTTTCTAGCTCCCCCTTCCTATTTTAAAATAGCTGAGTGCTATAGAAAGTTAATTAAAGGAAAACAAACTCCTACAATGCAAACATGACACTAGAAAATTCCCATAGTCAGAGATTTAAGAAAATAGGCAATTGAGAAGACACAGTTCAGAGACAGTCATGTTCCAGCTTATTGATCACAAGACAAAACCGAGCATCTTGATTTAAGTTCATCAACCTGGCTGACAGAGGTCATGGTGCCCTTAGGTCAAGGTCAGTCAGGGCAAAGCAAAACAAGGAGGAAAAAGGTGGAACTCAACTATTCAATTCCCTTCTCTTTCTAAAAAACCTACAGTGACACACACAACGAAGCGGGAGAGGAACCCAGTAGGCCAGTGCTCAATGTTCATGGTGTTAGCTGGTCAATTTTCTGAAAGCAAGCAAGCAATGGGATGCACAAGTGTTCTAAAAAGATTATGAGCATTTTTAAACAGGAATCTACCCTAACTTGTGCTGTTCAACATCCCACCCCTGCCAAGGCAGAGTTACAATTACAGAATTAGACAAGACAAACCCTGTCACGGTATTAAGAGACCTCAGAGATACGCCTGCATCTCCTATAGACAGATGGGTCCACCCCAGCTCCCACCAACCCATCAGAGACATTTGGGTACATGACAAATTAGCTACATAAGCCCAGAAGCTAATTTTTTCTTCCCTTGGTGGAAGTGGGGAACCAACATCCTTGTCAGAGCTGCATTTTTACTTACACTTAGTCTTTATTCTGCTACTTCCGTAAGTGTGGTATCTGATATGAGCCACTACCTCACAGCCTTTCAACTTACATATGCAGTTGATGTAGTCACACCAGTAAATAAAATAATCACGCAGAAAACTAGAGCTGTTGGACTAGACAATCACATGACCACACTACGATCACCTTTTTTCGTAATGCTTGTAAACCATCTTTTTGCTTTCTTGCTTAAAATTAAGCTAATAATACAATACAGGAGGCTTTCCTGTCTGTTCCACTTACTTTGTAAAGCCTCTTTGACTATTACTAAAGTAAATAGTTAATAAATACTTAACTAAAAAGTGTTTACTACTAAATTAACTACTAGTCCTCTTAAGACAATCTTCGCTCCATATCTAGTCTGGTGACAGTTTAACCTCTTACTCCTGCAATTAATTGACAGCATTTTCAACTCACTTAGACATCAAACTCCTGGCCCTCGCAGTTGTGTGGGAGGAAGGGAAGTGATCTTGAAAATAGGCTTTGAGTGGACCTTGAAATTAAAATGGAGAGGGGGGAAAAGCACATAAAGACTTACTAAAGTTTAAAAAAAAAATTAAAAAAATCAGTATTTGTAAGATGTACTCAGTATTTTGTGAGCTTGCTCGTGATCACCAGTCCTGCAGCATTGCTTCCTTTTGGTCAGGATGTAGTGCATGCCCAGGGGAACAACTCCGCAGCAGCAGGACAACCAAGGAGGGAGCTTTCTCGTGTCATGATTTGTCTCAAGTTAAGCTGCAAAAGCATGAGCCCATTATGGCATGTATCTGTATAGTTCTTTTGCCAAATCTACACACTGTTTATCATTAACTCTTCCAGTTCTTGCTCTAAGTACATGCAGAGGTCATTAATTCGCCCCCTCTTGGAAGGAAACACTGTAGCAGACAATATAATAGCACTGCAGCAAAGTCTTAGAGGTAGAGAGTGGCTGAGTCAGTCTAGTACCTTCCCTCACCCACTCTTTAAAATTTTTCATCGTTTCCAATGCTCCTTTCAATTTTAGTTTAGTTAGAAACAGAAGTCCTCAGAAATATTAAGTTTAAATGAGGAAGGTAGATATTTTGGATTATCCTAACAAAGTAGCCCTGAATTAAAACTACATTTCTAACTCTGCTACAAGGGTGACTTGGTTTTGAAGTGAGAAGTTTAACAGCATCTTAGTTGGAAAAGATTCTTGCTAACCTGCCCAGCCTCACACAAAACCAAAGCAGTTATTTGCATTCCTGGAGGCCTGCACAAACCATGACACCAAAAACTAAGGTTTTACTGTGTCAAAATGTCTTTGGGGACTGCCACCACACCACACATATGATCTTTAGCAGCAGCTAAAGATTTCTCCTGCCTTGGAAGATAAGACGTTTTCAGAGTCTTTCAGCCCTAGACTCTTCCAATGATGAGGGATAAGCAGTAGAAGAGTTTGCTGCTTATGAAATCTGGAGTCGTCTTCCCCTCCCAACAGAATACCGACCTAGATGTTTACTTCCACAGCAGCCTGAAGACTTTGAAAAAAAGATAGTCCTCCTCCATGCACAGCTTCTGTTCGTTAAGGAAGGTCTCCAGAGTTTCCCCTGACATTTCCCCTTTCTCCAGCTACTCCAAGACTTCTCAGAAGATCTGAGAAGAAACAGCAAGATAGTCTTTTCTCCAAGTACTTAACAACCAGCAATGATGTCCAGTAGATGTAGTATCACAGTAGTACTGTTTAGTAGATTTAGTCAACCCTTGTTTCTGGCTACTACAGCCAGAAATGTAGCCTTTGCTGACATTAATCTACTGGGCAGAGACGTAGACTAGAGCTGTGTCCACCTTTGACCTTTTGCATGGCTGCACGCTGATTCAGGACAGGCTGCAAGAGTTAACAGACTGGGTTTAAGGTCTAAGTGCTTGACTCCCTCCCTTTCATCATCCTGCTCATGGTGAAACCTATTCTGTAGCATGAGACACAGCAATACATTTATCATTTTGTGGACAATTCATTATTATTTTATTCCATTTTTGTCTTTCAAGTACAGTTACCAGTATTTTGCTCCTCACCAGAACATGCCCACCAGCTGGGTAAAGCAAGGAGGAAAACCAACTTAATCAGTATTTTTCATTGACAATTGCCAATTCAGTTTGCTTCTGTCCAAAATCCTCAAGGAAATCTCTGCATCACTTTCCCTCTTGTGTGACTCTCCACTCCTACTTATAAGCTCAGAAATTCTTCTCATACAGGCATATCCTTGGGCTAAAAGGTATTGGTAAAGGATCTGAGTCCCGTCAAATCTATTGTATTCTATCCCCTGCAATCCTAATGTACCTACACAGGATGGCTGATGGAAGCAGGTGGTTAGCTCTCTTCCAGAAGGCTGCAGGCAGGCCTGGGAACAAGCACAATTTATCTCTGTGGCTTGGTCATAACAGGAAACACAGCACACACACCCCTCCAAACCTTCACCTCATTCCCATTACCACCTTTAAATGCAGAAATCAGTTGTGAAAGGCCTGCAGCTCCTGACTTCCTTTTACAGTCTTACCACCATACTCAGACTCTCTTGTTTTTCCCTCATTTTATCTAGGCAATATCATCTGTTTAACAGCGTACCTCCTTTTTCACTCATCTTCCCGAGAAATAAATACACACAAGCTTTGTGTGTTATCCAGAGGACACTGAAAATTTGCTCACTCTTTTGCAGTGCTGTAAAGGGTCTGTCTTCCTCTTTAGATGGCAGGACCAAAGAATGACCAACTGTGCCTTCCAGACCAAAGAATGACCGACTCTAAACACTGAAGAGCCACTCCGCTTGAGCAAAATGAACTTCAGAAGGACATGATGTTTCAAGATGACAGGTACAGAACAGAGCAAGAAGCACTACCGCAAAGTATTTTACCACATTCTGCACCTGCATTTCTTCAGTGCTTTTTTCAAAAGGCAGTGATACTGCATGCAAGCAACAAACTCCCTACTTTTGCTTCACAGCACGCACTACCTAACGCTGCCCATCACTTTTTGGCTCTTCAAGCTTTCTGCACAAACAGCAGCTACTGATTATCAGCAATTAACACACTGAACTGCAAAGTGAGAGCACAGCTACTGAGAGGTGACTTGAAAGGAAACAACAGCTTGCATATCACATTTTCCTCCCAACCTCAACACACATCAAGAAAAGCTGAGGTTTTAGGTTCTTCTGTAGCAGGAAGATAAAAGAAAAATTTAACACCTCAAGAAGTTCACACACCAAAAAATAAAATAAACAAACAGAAATAGTTTTATTTTAATTTCCCTGGAAGACTATGAATACATACAGAAGTACTCATACATAACATAGCAAAAGTGGAAGTAGAAGAAACTGGGTCAATAGGGAAGTTCAGGGTTTTTTTTATTCCACTACAAAGCTCTTGGTCTTTTGATGAAAATAAATGGTAGAAAATAGAAGCTCTGAGAAAGAAAAAAATCCTGAACACTCAGTTACCCCATAAACTAATTTACCACTATTATTAAGATTTTATGTGTGCCCCACAGGGGGGTTGGGAACAGAAAAAAATGAAATACCGGGGAGGGGGGGGGAAGGTTGCATGCACTCATCAGACTGTTTCTTGGATAGCAAGACGACACACGTAGAAGCCCAGGTCAAGTTACCACAGGCTTTTTAAAGCTTACTGAAACAGTCGCCGCTTTGGCTGCAAGACTGCTGTGATCGTGTTCTCAGAGGTACCGCAATCAATGATGTGCATTGTTTCACAGGGGTATCAC
Organism: Chlamydotis macqueenii; assembly: GCF_036417535.1. Classification (NCBI taxonomy): domain Eukaryota; kingdom Metazoa; phylum Chordata; class Aves; order Otidiformes; family Otididae; genus Chlamydotis; species Chlamydotis macqueenii. The sequence goes on along the minus strand of NC_141556.1, from coordinate 93,394,925 downwards.
TTTTACTTATCATTTACCAATGCAAACTTTAATATCACTTATACTGACACCAGTTACTAGCTCCAGGGGTGAAACACAGGAGTACAAAGCATCAGCCAGTGCATCCTGCCAGAAAACCCTCATGAGCAAAGTACAATGGAGCGCAGGCATTGGGTATCATTTAAATGGTCCTCAAATAGGAGCACTACCCAGTACAACTGTCTTTTAGCCCTGCTGAGAGGCAGAACACGTTACCTCCAGCTTGGGGCTACGCCACCTTCGAAATCTGAGCTAATATTTTGTCTCATATTATCACAGTGCAATGTGGATCCCTTGCACCAGCTCAAGGTGACAGCATGGCCCAGTGCATGGTGTAGACACACAATTAAAACTGCGAGTGTAAAAGAGAGCTGGTTTTCTATTTCTCAGCTGGTGAATGTTGGTTTTAAGTATTTTTCACCTCCAAGATACAAAACAGTTGGAACGAGTCCAGAGAAGGGCCACGAAGACAATCAGAGGGCTGGAGCACCTCTCCTGTGAGCACAGGCTGAGAGAGTTGGGGCTGTTCAGCCTGGAGAAGTCTCTGGGGAGGCCTTATAGCGGCCTTCCAGTACCTAAAGGGGGCCTAAAGGAAAGCTGGAGAAGGACTTCTGACAAGGGCATGTAGTGATAGGAGAAGGGATAATGGTTTTAAACCAGAAGGAAGCACGATTCAGACTTGACAGAAGGAAGACATTTTTTACAATGAGGGTGGTGGAACACTGGAACAGGTTGCCCAGAGAGGTGGTGGATGCCCCATCCCTGGAAACATTCAAGGCCAGGTTGGATGGGGCTCTGAGCAACCTGATCTGGTTGGAGATATCCCTGCGCCTTGCAGGGGGTTTGGACTAGATGGCCTTTAAAAGGTCCTTTCCAACGCAAACCATTCTATGATTCTAATGTTACAAAATGGCTTGGGGCTTATTCAGGAATGGACACACTTTTTGTAGCACAGTTAAACACTACTAACTTGAGTTTAAAAATCAGGCCTGGGTAGATCCAAATCCAACTTGTGGCTTTGAGGGGAAAAGAAATAACAACTATGAGATTCTCATCTAACTGGTGCTTTCCAAGCATCACAGGTGTCCAGAAACCTTGCCTATAATTACAATCAAGAATAAGATCAAGTTCACAGCCTCAGCTTCTTGCCTGCTTTTGCACCTCGAGATGAGGACTAGAAGGAAGTTACCAATTTATGTAAAGGTGCACAGAAGTTGGGAACAGATATTTCCATATGCTTTCCCTGTCCTGTCCCTACACTAGTGTTCCCTCAAAGCACTTTGTTTTTTTTCTTTTTTTCCTCCTGCTCCTTCTTCCTCCAGTGCCCTTGAACACAGACTAGCAGTTACTGCCATGTCCAGTAGCCACAGAGCTGCAGTGCAGTACACAACCAACTACTCGGGGTTTGGTCAAAAGCTAACCTATGCATGCAAAGTCCAGACAGGTCTGGTTCCTCAACTTCCAAAGCTTTAATCAAAGCAAACACCACAAATCCAGCTTTAAAGTACACCTTTAAGATAAATAGTATTTAAAAAAAAAATAAATTACAAATTCAGTAACACAGCCTTAGCTGAAAGATTTCTTCCAGCCCCTGTTGTACTCTCCCAGATTAACCTTTAAAGCTTTAGCCAGCCTAAGCTAGGCTGCTATTTATATATTACACATCATAGGTGCCGGTATAATACATGATAGAACAGAACACACAGAGAACAGGTGCTATAAATCCAAGCAGCTCCTCCTGCATACTGTGGTGACAACACTGTTCCTTCTCAGCCTGTGTTTCTCTTCTCCCTTCAGCTCTTCTTCCAGAAAGACCGGAATATAAACAAGTCATGCAACATGTTCTTGGCATCAGAATTCAACTCATTTTTTCCTCATACCTGGACTTGCATAACTGAAAAGATTTCTGTCAACCTGAGAGAGTTGCTCGTCCTGAAGGAATAGAGCATCATGCTTTTGAGTTGTTCTGCTTCTTCACCTCCTTTTAAACAACAAAGGTGACAGACATACTACACAATGCTTGAGAAAACAGAAAATGTTAATAGAAAGATATACATCCTACTACAACATCAGTTACTCATTCACACCCACTGTTCTTTGTTCATGAGTGCCTGCAGAGTCAGCCACTCAAGGTCAAACAAACAACCCTTCTTAGGTTTCCCAGAGAGAAAAAGATGGAAAAAAGTAGGAGAAAAGCCTAGAAATAGCAAAATTAGACCTCAAAACAATTCTATTACAAACCCATTCAGCTCACCAGTTTTCTCCCCGAGAAATCACGATCAATCTAAATAAAGGTCCAATCAGATAATTTTATCTGTATTATACATGCGCATTCACTACAGCATTAAGTTCAACTTAAAACAAGGCACACTTTTTCTTCTAATAATACCTAGGATATCTAAAACATCCAGTTCTGGCTGATTTGGAGCTAGTGATTTAACCTCAGCTCTCATAAAAATGGCTGGAATTACAAAACTAAATCTACCAGTCAGCTTGAGGAAAATAAAGAATAATCTCAATCCTAGGCTAAAATAAATCTTAAAAAAAAAAAAAAAAAAACCACTCACCAGCAAAATTAGAGCTTTCAAGGGCAGTGGCAGAGCAAATAATGTGTTTGGTTTTGGTTGTGGGGTTTTGTCAGTGTTTTGTTTTTGTTGTTGTTTTTTTTTTTTTTTTTTAAAAAAAAAAAAAAAAAGAGAGAACCAAGAGGGCTAGTTTACTTGCTTCACTACAAGCACCTGGAGAATGAAATGCTCTTCTACATCAACAGTAAGTCCCAAGTAAATCGAACTAATTTCTCACTTAGTCATAACAGTATAAATCTTGATCTGTACTGGTGTCAGAATCCATCCCTAAAGAGACACAGGTGCTTTTTGTATGACTAGTTTCCCCAGTAGGATTTGCAAGCTCCAGTCATTATTTAAGTCCAAATATACACGGACTGCCATCATCTGATACCACAGCTCTTTTTACCAGAATTTTTAGTCCCCATATTTTAAAAAGCAACAACTTACATTATACAGGTTTGTGTGGATTAAGAGGTCCATCAAATAGGTGTGAACATGCTCCCACCAGCATACAAAACTGAACAGTTTAATTTTCATTTAAAAAACATGCAAAGCGTGTCTGTAGTCAGAGCTGCAAACATGTTATGTTCTCTGTTTTTTGCTATGTTGCTCCCTACCTTCCCCTCAACTGATGAAAAACCCCAAGTAAACATACAAAAACCACAAAAAAAAAAAAAACTCCCAACTGTTTGAGCTGAAATTTACCCCAAGAGCAGATTCTGCAAGTCAACCTGCTGCGATGCATGTGTGCCAGAGAGCTCTGGGATTCTCAGGAATGCAGCAAAACAAGTCAGTGAAAAGCGTAAAGCTAAATTAATTCAGGGAGTGAAGAAAACTGAGATAAGTGGTAGCACTTAGCCCACACTACTACTAAGTCTTGGAAGTTTCCCAGGGCAGCCATCCTGCCAGCTCAGGAGAAAGTTGCAGGACACCAACACTTTGAGCTGCTTCTCCAGCAATGTTAACGCCTTACATTTCCAGTGCTCTCAATTCAGCATTGCAATGAATGCATTCACATTGCCTTTGGATCTTGAAAATGAATCAGAATATACACCTTAACTGATAACTACTATAAGAAAGCTAAACCCAAACTGACAGTGCTAAGCTGGAAAAGCTCAAATATTGTAAATATTAAGACTGTTTTCAAAAGCCTTCTTTATATGTAGCTTTGATTTCTTAGCACTGAAGCTCAAAAAATTATTAACAACACCACAAAAAAATCTGTAAGAAAAGCTCTAATGAACAGCTTCATAACTATAAGAATGCTTTGTGGACATAAAGTGTTTTTGAGCTAAGAAAGAATTGTTGTACAGGTTGCAGCAGAGCCTGTATCTGATCCCCTGAAGGCTTTTAGTGCTTTGTTTCATTTCTTAAATGTGAATACAGGAAGAACTACCACATACAGTATCCAAACAGTACTTACCCTGAGGATTTTGAGAGCTATGAAATACATAGTATAGTTGAAAAACATAGTCCTGAAGAACATTTAATGCAGCACATAAAGTCCTAACTGACATATTTTCTAAAAGAACAGAAGGATTTATTTGTAAGATGATGAGCTTTCCAAGAGGAACAAAGATGTAGGCATATCTGACTTCAGCATTCAGAGTATCATTATGTGTTTCCTTAGACAAAGCTGAAATCAAATTCACAACAAAATCCCAAGACAAAGGAGTAGGCTAGAAGACATAAAACCAGAACCAGAATTCTTCACAGAGCAACTGTTAGTTGTTGTAAGTGAACTCAGCTCCCTGTGGAAAAGTTTGCACAAGTTCATTTACATATTTCTGTCTATACAGAGCTAAAATGACACTACAACACTCCCTGTTGCAGTGCTAACTTTTAGGGGTTATTCATCCCATAGTGGAGTTCACAGCCCTAAATTACGCACCTTAGTTTCCTTACCTTTACACGAGGAAAGCTAATTATCTCTGATGGTAATCTTCAACTGCCATCTGTCTAGAGGGAAAGCTGCCTAAATTAGTCAGTAGGAAATGCTGGGAAAGCTTATATGCTTTTCTCAATGCTACACAGAGATGCCTATTTAGAACTTTCAGACCTCAGCCCTCACTGAAGGTTAAACACAGCCCATTTCCTCCTCAGAACTGAAAACTGATGTATCAGTGTTTTGTGGGGGGCGGAGGTGGCTGTTCGGTTTTTTTTTTTAAAAGAACAGTCATCCCTAAAACTGAGGGGAGTCAAAGGTGCATTTCACCCCACCAACACATCCTCTTTCACAGTCTCGCAGCCTTCCCACTGGGGTTGCCCTGTAGTGGCTAAAATTTCTAACAGCCCAGATGAGAGCCAGGAGGCATTTGGGCAGCTGGGCAGCCTTTTGGGGGTGGGGGGGTGTTAGACCGCAGACGGGCAGCCCAGTCCCTGCTGCAGTGATGGCTTCAAACAATACTTTCTGCTGCAAATCCTCAGCTCCCTCCATCACTTTCATCTGTTACTTTCTAAGCCAAGTCTGGTTTGCTCTCAGTGAAACAGTGTCTATTTTCGCTGCTTGATTCTCAGTTTCAATGGTCCTTAAAGGCTACTGCAAAACGAAGAGGAGTTTCTTCAAGACTGTAGTATTTTTAAACAGATTAGCTGTTGCCCGCACCTGATCTTTGCAGAGTATCAGAGTTGCCCAGGGCTGTATGTTCATGTATCTGCTCTGAACATAAGAGAGTAGTGGGGCCAAGACAACACGGGGCTCAGCTTCCCATGAGTCAAAGCAGGGTGATGGACTTCTTTGGTGGCGCACATCTGCTGTTCTATAACCAAACTGGCCCATGCTGCAGCAAGGATAAAACAAAGTCTGGTATCTGCTTCAGCATAAAACTGGAAGTCCTCTAGAGCAAGATGTACATAAGCAGGACCTGCTGTGTTGCCTATTGCCATCTTTTCCTTGCTACCCTGACCAGACCAAATCCAGCTCAGCCTCCAGCATCACCATGTCCTATCAGATTGCTATTCATGCTCCAGATGACACAGAACTCCATTAGAGCATGAAATGTAGTACAGTAAGACTTTTTGTTCTGCTATATCGCATGTGTTCTTAGCATGAAATGAGATTTATGCAATCGTATCCTGCATGCGTGTGTGCATGCCCTTTCTTTCCTTCCCTACAGAACTTTTGAACCCCTTTGACTAATTTCAGTCAAATTTGACAGGAGATTAAGAAATCAATGCGTTAGAGACCTCTGCAAGTTTTGCAAAAGTAAACAGGCAGCTGTGTGCAACAAAGAAACCCTGTAAACTCATCTTTCATTAAAGATCAGAAAGTCTACATGCAGAAAGACATCAGAAACTTGGTTTCATTATATCTGTTTGTCACACAATTGTGTGGCAGAGATATTATAATAGGCTCTGGCTGTTAAAAAAGTACTCAAATTTTGAAAAGCCTTGTACAAACATATTAGTGCCCAAATTTCCTAAAACACTTGAAATTAAACATTTTAAATATCCTTTTCAGTCACTTAATAGCTAGGGTTAGCTGATTTCAGTCATCCAGCTTCGAAAAATGTCACTCTGACACCAGTCAGTATTTATTACAGGAAATATTCTCTGTGAAATCTGAAGAATGAGATGCATATTCTATTTCATGTCACAGTTCTTTCCAAAAAGCTTTGAATAACATTCTCAATTTAGATTAGAAATCCTTAAACTAATACAAAGCCTAAGGTTTGAGACTAAGTCATCTAAGACCCAGTGTCCCAAGTAGAGAACAAATTATGGCATGCCATTAGCACAGAAGAAAGAAGGAATGAAAACAGCTACTTCATTCAAGTTGCTCCAATTAAAATGAAGTAACAGTATTTCGGTAACATGTTTTGGAACAAAAGGCAGTCTATCTTGAGAAACTGTACTGCGGTGGTTTAGATACAGTCACCACACAGTTGCTCGCTCTTCCTCCCCAGCAGGATGGGGGAGGGAATTGGAAAGAAAGGAAAACTCGTGGGTTGAGATGAAGACAGTTTACTAGAATAGCAAAGGAAAATGACGATAACAAAATACAGCAATACTAAAACAATGCAGGATTTCTCACCACCCAACACCCCAATGACTGATACGGCCCATCCTGACCAGTGATCACGGAAATGAAACTGAGCAGCAAGAAAATCAAAGAAAGAAAGCAAGAGAGAGAGCGAGCGTGCCAGTTTGAGTCAACTGTTCTGGCTATATCCCTCCCAGCTTCCTGCACCTGCACATTTACACTGAGCAGTATTTTAACCATCTGGATACTTAAAATCCAGTTTAGACACCTGGCCTGTGCTCCACTGCACAAGGCGAGCAACACAGGCACAAGAAATGCTCTGCTATGTTAGACCAATGTCCATCTAGCCCATCAGTCAGTCTCCAGCAGCGACAGAGGGAGATGTTATTTAAGGACAGCACATTGTGAACATTTTGTGGTTCATTCTCCTTGCCCACACATTCCCCTTGCAGCACCTACAATCATTTAGTACAGGAGTTGGAGGATAACATCCCTGCCGACTCTTTTACCATCTGTTTATGGACCTGCCAATGTCTACACTTGGGAACCAGGGCAGAAAAAGAACAGGAAATCCATCAAAGGACACTGAAGTGGTACTGCTACATCAGAACTGCTGAACCACAGGGTGCTTCACCACAGACACAGCCCTGAGGCTCTCCACGTTTTGTGAATGGGGAATTAAAACTGACACGGGTAGTTATAACACTGGGGTAGGGAAAGGATAGGCTTACATAGCCTTCCAGATTCTCAGCTGAGGCAAGTAACAGTCACCCTGTCTCATTAAATATTGCAAAACATCTGGGCAAGCAGAGCTAGCTGTTGTTTTCCCTTAAGTCTTACCAGCAAAAAAAAAAACCACCAGGCTTTTCCCAGCTAACCAAATGAGAAAGCAGTAACTTGTCTACACACGGGGCATGATCAAGACTAGCTACCACATGCTAGCAAGCCTTGTGCACATTCACTAATATGGACAAATCCTAACTTGCTCTGGCACTTCAGCAAGTGCATTTTATATTATGGCTCCATTTAATCTTGTGCAAATGTTATGTTCAAACAAACCCTACAAGGTATCTCCCATCTAACACCACTAACCCTCTGCCTAGTCTCAGTCCCACACATTGACTTCAGACTACCTGAAGCACTGTGAAGATCGAGGTGAAGGCAGGTTCGAGAATGTCAAAGGAATGGGAAGTATCTATTTTGACCGCCAAAAGATGAATAAGGTTGTGGTTTCATTCAAGCAACGACAGCTCTTAAGCAGTAAGCACCTTCCTGTCTCCTCATCGAAGGGACAAAAACCCACAAGTTTCTACCCCCAGTGCCCCTTGTGTTACGCTAGGCTGCTTGTATGCTCCTTTCCCTAACCAGATCATTTCCCCCACAAACGTCATCACGTAGCCAAAAAACTGTGTCAGCGGAACACACCTGCAAAAATTAGCTGCCCAAGAGGGAGCTACATAAACCAACAATCACATTCAAAGAATGGAAAAAGATAATGGCAAAAACACAGCTTCAATTCCTTTCTTACTCTGGGAAAGAGACTCCTCCTCCCACATGCCAAATGCAATATCATTTCTATTTCATGCACACACACTTTTTGTATTGACTATTAAATGGCTGTTACATATGCATATTTCCACGGCCTGCCTCTGCTAACACTCCGGGTAAGGCTATGACATGTGCCTCACACCGTTCTCATTTCACCACTGGCCACAGGACTCTGAAAAGCAGCAGTGAAAGAAAGCAGTGGCCAGCTACCGCTGCACTGCAAATGTGTCAGCCTGCAGATCGAGTCTAAACAAAGAGCTCTTCTGAGCTCTGCAGCAGCTGATCCTTATTTTACTGTTTCTGACCTGTACTCACAAGGGCTAGAAACTTTTCTTTTAGGAGCGAGCTGAAGAGTCTGTGGAAATCTAAGACTGCTAGCCACCCACCTCACAAATGAAGTTTCCTACTGCATAGTGGCCCAAAAGAAAACAATATTCCTGCTAGAGGAATGGAGATCTGCACTGTGAATCAACAGATGTTAAGAAGAGCTTTGACGATTAAGTCTGAACTTAATTTAATTCCTGTCTGCTCTTAAAAACAGTTCCTTGATTACTCCATTTCTGCTCTCCTAACAGGAGGGAGGATCAGCTTTATGGCTCCTCAAGTTTTCCAGCCTCCCCTTCCCAGCCAGGGCAAATGGGGGCTATTCAAGATTTTGCCCCACTCCTCTTGGCTCTCCACGGATGCTGGAATGTAAAGGATAGCTCTAGCTCAATGTACTCCAGCTTTACTGCTGCTGACAGGGCTGGGAGCAAAGGCAACACAGAACAGTTATATGCAAACTTTGGGTTTTCAGAGGACACTGAAAATTTGCTCACTCTTTTGCAGTGCTGTAAAGGGTCTGTCTTCCTCTTTAGATGGCAGGACCAAAGAATGACCAACTGTGCCTTCCAGACCAAAGAATGACCGACTCTAAACACTGAAGAGCCACTCCGCTTGAGCATGATGTTTCAAGATGACAGGTACAGAACAGAGCAAGAAGCACTACCGCAAAGTATTTTACCACATTCTGCACCTGCATTTCTTCAGTGCTTTTTTCAAAAGGCAGTGATACTGCATGCAAGCAACAAACTCCCTACTTTTGCTTCACAGCACGCACTACCTAACGCTGCCCATAACTTTTTGGCTCTTCAAGCTTTCTGCACAAACAGCAGCTACTGATTATCAGCAATTAACACACTGAACTGCAAAGTGAGAGCACACGCTACTGAGAGGTGACTTGAAAGGAAACAACAGCTTGCATATCACATTTTCCTCCCAACCTCAACACACATCAAGAAAAGCTGAGGTTTTAGGTTCTTCTGTAGCAGGAAGATAAAAGAAAAATTTAACACCTCAGGAAGTTCACACACCAAAAAATAAAATAAACAGAAATAGTTTTATTTTAATTTCCCTGGAAGACTATGAATACATACAGAAGTACTCATACATAACATAGCAAAAGTGGAAGTAGAAGAAACCGGGTTAATAGGGAAGTTCAGGGGTTTGGTTTTTTTTTTATTCCGCTACAAAGCTCTTGGTCTTTTGATGAAAATAGGTGGTAGAAAATAGAAGCTCCGAGAAAGAAAAAACCCTGGAGACGCAGTTACTCAATATCCTAATATTATTTACCCAATACCTCAATTTCCCAATATTATTTACTAGCTTCTCAATAAGGCTAGAGAAATTGATGAACAAATTATTCAAATGAATGACAAATGAGTTGTCAGAAACTTGACAAACTCCTCTTAAATGCAAAGTGCACATTTCAACCAATTTAACTAAAACAGAGGAAATATCTGTAAGGAAAGATCTCTGTAAAAAGAGGTAGTTCAAGTAATCTCGAGCTCATTCCTAAAAAGCACTTAACTAGGGAGCCTCAGCAGAGTATCTTGCATCATACATACAGTAAACACTTACAAGTGCTTATAAGTAAAATAATCTTAATGTTAAGGTACAAACAAACCAAGATTCTGTGCTGCAGCTGAAGCTAGGGGGGGAGAGTGTCTTTCCTTACAAGCCCCTTTGAGTCAATGGTGTGGACTGCCTCATGGAGACTCATGGTGGTCTTGCAAATCATATCTTCAAATGACCCATCTAATTGCATCCTCTTCCAGGCCAAAATACTGGAACCAATCCCCAGCAGCAGATGAAGCAACATGCAAGGAGCACAAAACCACAGATCTGCCAAAGCAGGTTTATGAGAACTTTCCCAAGCCTGTCTTGGGAGGACAGATGAAACCTTTACTGAAAGGCACTAATCATGGTGTGCCCAGAAACTAGCAATGAAAACAAGGCTGGGATAAAAGTGTTAATCATAGAATGGTTAGGGTTGGAAGGGACCTTCAAAGGTCATCTAGTCCAACTCCCCTGCAAGGGGGCAGACTAGATCAGGTTGCTCAGAGCCTGATCCAACCTGGCCTTGAACGCTTCCAGGGATAGGGCATCCACCACCTCTCTGGGCAACCTGTGCCAGTGTTCCAGCACCCTCAGTGTAAAAAATTTTTTCCTAATATCCAATCTAAATCTACCTCCCTCTATTTTGAAACCATTACCCCTCGTCCTGTCACAACAGGCCCTACTGAACAGTCTCTCCCCATCTGTCCTGTAAGTCCCCTCAACGGCACAAAGAAGCTATCATAAGAAAGACTATTCCCACTCCCTGCTGCCTTCTATCCAAAAATTATCAAACAAGGAAGAAAGCAATCATCCAAAATCCTTCAAAACTGTCTCTGCCTGTCGTTCACTGTGAATGACACCTGTCACCATGTCAGCTGTTGTATTTCCCTCCTCAGTGAAGCAACACATCTGCATGATTGCTAAAGCCATTATTTAGCAGTACACATAGTACATATCAAAATAATGTCTCGCCAATCACCTCGTCTAGCCAAAACAACATAACTCACCTATTTCTCTACTTCTTTATGACTTAGGACTCAACACTTGTGATCCTCCTGCCAGCTTTCAGGTTTTGCCTACATCCTCTGCAGCTGCTCCCATGGACACTTCCCTATCAGGCAATTGCTTCCACAGAGGAACTTTCCTCGTGGGGTATTTGGACACTGGGAGTCTCATGAGTCTTGGGGGATGATTCATACATCCCACAAGCAGGAGAGGTCTCCTACAGCCAGGAAGACACTCACAGAGGCCATGGGTCTTATCCATCTTTAATATGGCTGCTTTAATAAACAGCTGTAAGCTTAAAGAGCAACTTAACTGACTCTGTTTCAGTTCAGCAGACACAGAAATGCTAAAGAAGCAGGTACTGCATCAAGCTAGGAAGAAAAGATCCACAGATGTATTTCAGGTAGGTGGGAAGAAAAGCAAGGATATAACTGGCGGAATCCTATGTATGGAAGGAAAGTTATTTCAGTTTCATAAATATAACTTCTATGAACTAATCACATAATAATATTTCCTGTTCAGAAACGGATGAGTAGGAACCCTCACTCCATACACAATGTCTTTTCCTTTAAGCCCTCCCCGAATTTATTTTTTTAAGTTTAGGAGTGATCAGTCTAGTACAATAGTATTCTCCATAACAGAAGTTATATATGTTTTACGTATAACTTTTTTTACACATTTCAGTTGCAATAGAATTACCTGGTTAAAACAAGTAATATAATCCCATTACAAAGTTTATCCTTTCCAAATAGTTTTGCAATCACATTGTATATAAGAATAGCTTGGCAAACAGTGGGCGAAGAAGAGAGAGACAAAAACTAAAGAAACCTGGACAGAAAATTTCAGTTGGGGAACAGGAGTGTAACAGCCACAAATCCCAACAGATCAGCTGTTCATCTCACTGAAATTTTAACTTGAGAAAGGACAGCAGGACTGATCTCACAGCTTGTAATAACTAAAATAGAAGCACCACCCCCACTACCAAATAATAATTTAATTTTTTTTTTAAAAGCAGAGAACATAAAACTTCCAGGGTTTGTTTCTGCCCTAAACTACAGGCAATGGATTTGCATAGCTTAAGGCAGAGCCTACCCACGGCCATTGTTCCTTCCCCTAGGCCTTCGGCATTTCCAAGGGGCAGTCCCTCCCTTTCGGTACCCCCGCTAAAAGCAAGCTGTTACCGGAACCTGCCTGACCGGCAGCCATGGCAACGCGGTGGGATTTTCAGACCCAAGCAGCTTAGCAGAAGCCACGAATCTCCCTTCGATTTTTATTTACTGGCGGCTAACGGCCGCCGCTAGCTCTGCCATGAAGCTCCCTCTGCGTGGGGCCGTCCCGCCCGCATCAGTCCGCCTTCCCCCCTGCCTTGCCCGGCCCCGGCCCCCCCGACGGGCGCCCCTCCGCTCTTTAACATCCCTCCCCGACTCACCTCCCGCGGGGGGGCCCCGAGGTAGCCGCCGCCCCGGCCAGGCGCGGAGCTGCTCCGAGAGGCCGGGGGAAGAAGCGAGCGGCTCCCCGGCTCGGGGGAAGGGGAACGGCCCCTTCCCTTGCCCCCAGCCCCGGAGCCCCCGGGCCGCCTACCTGGCTGGGCGGCGGCGGCGCCCGGCAGCCCGCCGGACCGCCCCCCCCGCGTTCCCCGGCGGCGGCGGCCGGAGAGAGGCCCCGCTCCCCCACGGCTGCCCCCCCCCGGCCCCATGCCGGGGAACGCCTCCCCGGGGTCTCTTCTCCGGCCCCGGGCAGCGCCTCAGCCCGGCCTCTGTCCAGGCCCGAGCGGGCCCCAGCACCGGCCGCCCGCGTCCGGCATCAGGCGCATCCAAACGCCGCCCGCAAGCCGGCGGGCAACGGCGATTCAGCTTCCGTGGGGCTCGTCGGTAACCGTGTAACGCCGGTAACCGTGTGCCTGCTACGCGGCGACGTTAATTTTTTCCAGGAACCCCTGGGAAAGGTCTGGGACATCTCAATCTCACCAGCTCTCAAGCCGCTTGAAATTGTATTCTCGTCAGAGGAGGCTTTGCAGAGGCAGGCTCCATCCCTCCTGGAAGTTCAATGAATTCCTTGAACGCTTTCACCGAGGAACAGGCTGATGTATCGGAACAGCCAGCTCTGCCTTCGAATGTGTGGTAATTTACGTTAAATAGCAACGTTGTCGGCAGCCGCTGCCGTCGTACTTACCCGAAAGAGGTTTTATAAAATTGGAGGCATGCACGGACTGTACATGAGGTTAGCTGGAAGCCTTCCCGTCTGAAATAACGCAAGAGCGCGGCGAGAAGATGTCTCACGGCAGAAATGCCGGCACACTGGGGAACGGGCACTTTCGGCGTACCCGGTCCTACGGGTTCAGGCACCGACCCCGAGATCCTCCCAGCCTGTGCAACAGTTTACAGAGCTAGCTACACTTTATAACGCGGGGGTCTTCACTCACCGGTGCAGATTTTTTTCCTCGTTAAACCACCCGAGACGAGAGGACAGAACTCGTCGCTCCGCAGCGGAGCCGCCCAGGCTGCTGCCCGCAGACCCTCGCCAGCTTCGGCCTCACTCCTCCCCGGCACTGTTTACGTTAAGGATGAAGAGGAGGGCTGGTTTCAGCCGAGGCCCATCTGCAAGAGAAAAAAAAAAAAAAAAAACGCTGAAGGAAGCACGTTGGAGGTTTGGACAGAAAGGCGACGCGGCTCGAGCCTGCTGAAATTCCTCCTCGATTTATAACCAAACCCTTCCAGGGGGAGGAGAGACTCACGTGGAGAAAGCTACAGCGCTGCTCCCTCCCAGTAACGACCGTGTCTTCTCTAACTGACTTCCAGCTGGAGCCGCAGCCACCGTTCCTCCTCTCTCCTCCTCTTCCTCCCCCCGCGAGGCCGACGGTTCGCCCAGGGCCGGAGCCTTCCCCCTCCGCGCCCACCCCGAGGCGGGGGAAGAGGGGCTGGGGGGACCCACCGCTGCAGGAAAGCCTTTCCCACCCCGCCAGCGCCTCCTCAGCCTGCAGCAATTAACAGCTCATTAACAAACTCATTGTCAGTCGGGGAGGGGGTGTGGGGGGAGCAAGCAAGCTGAAAGCCACAGCGGTTATTTCAGGTGCGGGATTCTCCCTTTCCGAGTAGCCGGCCCCCTTTCCGAGTAGCCGGCCCCCTTTCCAGCAAGCCCCAGTGAAAACAGATGGGGGGTGGGGGGTGGGGAATTAGTTTGTCTGGAATCGTCTGCTGCATCAAGGTTGTATTTTGCCCGGAGGAGTGTATCATGGTAGAAGAAATCCGAGGGGTAGTTAATAATTTAATTGTCCTCTCCTGTTTCAAATGTTATGATCCCGACCACTTCTAATCCAAAACTCTCCCATATGAACCTTCAGGGAGCTGGCCGTATGTTTTTAGCATTGTATCAGAACAAGATGCTTCCTTTATTGGAAGAGCAGCTGCTGGGGTTTTTTTTGGTTTTTTTTTTTTTTTGGTGGACGTCACTAGGAATGACCAGAGGTGAAGTCTGTTCTCAGCAGCAGTTTCATAGAGCCTATATGCACATGTAATAAAAATAACAGATTAAAAGCAGGGAAATTTTGTCTGTTCTTAAGGGACTATTCCACTCTGTAGCCCGCTGAGATGGCTTTCTGTGTGTTCCAGGCTGGGAACCAAAGTTCAATCCTCTGTAATTTGTCTTGCCTTGAGCTGAAAGTACTTTCCTTCGTACTTTTTTTTTTTTTTTTTGCCCCTTCTGCCACGAGGTTCCTCAGGTCTTCCCCCTTCACATCGTGGCTTTTACAAAACCAAGCTGCTTCAAAGTATATAGCTAAATTATCTGCCTTCTAAAATTACTTTAGTTAACTCTGCTATATCTTTTTTCTTATTAGCTCTCATCTCTTCTGTCCTTACCTTTCAATTCACCTAAGTATTATAGGCACAAAGCCAATTTAAAAACAAAACAAACCAAAACAAAACAGTCATTAAGGTTGCACAACAAAGGAGTCAGATGTTAGGAAATACCAGAAGATGCGTTATGTGACTTCACTTCAGTCCCCTTCCTCATACATTTCATGACAGTCTTAAATTATGTAGTTCAGTATTATTTTGTTTAGGCTTTGCTTTATTTTGCAAGGCCTCTTCTTTGTTTAGGATACAGGATGGTCTTACCCTCAGGATGTGCTAGATTTTTGCAGAACGATGCTGGGAGCATCTATCTCTTCACCACAGAGAAGCATAGGAAACCTTGAGGAAGTGGATGCTATTCCTGCCTCTGTTCCAGACAGGATGCACGTGCTGCAGCTGCATCTTTTGTGCATGAGTTCATGGGCATGAGCTAATTTCACACTAGCTAACCCTGGGTATTGGTAACAGTCTAGCATGAATATTTGAGCAGGCTGAAAAATATGGGGGTGAAGAACATAAACGTGCTGTTAAGCAGGACTAAGCCACTGGCTCAGAGAGGCCAACTCAAGTTACCAATGCACCACTGAAACTGGTTAGATAGGCAATGTTCCTATGGTGATACTATGTGATGACTTAGAAGTAGTCATTTGACTTCACAGCTGGTTCTAAGTTCTGTGCTTGTCAACTTTCTGGGAGTCTTACATAAAGCATCTAACTCTAGGAAGAACTAAGCATTCACATTTGCAGCCAAAGTTCATCAGAGATGTAGTGCTGTGAACTGAGGACCTATTGCTCACAGTTTTATCCCCTTGCACTAAAGGCAGTGTGTGTAATAAATACAAGGAATTGTGTCTAAGATACCTGAATACACCTCTACCTGGAATAAACTGCAAAATCCCAAATTCTAACTACATTGGTCAAATAATGTAATAATCTAATCTGTAATAATGTAATTTCACTTTAGTTTCTTTTGGCAACTATAACTGTCCAAGACTAGCAACAGAATGAAAGTTGGTGTTTGTTGTCATCTAAATACGTCAAACTGAATTAAAGGATTCGAATGGCAATCTGAACAATTAATACAGTGCAAAAAGAGTTTAATTCCTAGCTGTTTTCAAAATGATATGTACAAGCAAGAAGTCAATAACTAATCTGCAACACCAATTAATTTATTTGGCAGAAAGTATAAAGAATCACTTCTCTGAGGTATATTCTATTGCACACAAATAGTATCAGCAATAATTTGACAACAATGAGTAGCCTTCAAAATGCTTTGGAAAAGGATGACTAGCAGGAAGTCAAGCAAATGCTCCTGCAAGCAAAAACAATGCATGTGACCAAAAAGTCAACAGATTCTTTTTTTTTTCTATTTCGGTTCAAAATCAACCCTTCTGAGACACAAACCTCTCCCCAAACCAAACATAAAAGCCACAGAAATCTTTAAATGCAAAGCAATAACTAAAATAAATCCAGAGAAAATGGAGTCTTTTTTAAGTTTCAGGAGAAACTATGTACCTCCTGAGTCACTACTAAACTAAGACAATGTTGCAGCCAGACTACTCCAGCTTGCAAAACCAGAGAAAAACAAAGAAAAATTACGGGAAACACAAGGGAAAAAAAAACCTGTTGAGCATGGGAAAAGCAAAACTGTGGAGAACACGGAATAAACAGAATGGAAATTTGCAGCATCATGAAAGTGATTTCCTCCCTGGCAATCCAGTAAGCCAGATGATTAATCAGGTTCTGTGTATGCAATGCACCATGCAGTCTATCATACACCTCTGTAACAGAACTGTTCCCCTTTATTAATTACTTTAGAAGATGAATGCATTTATAGAAATACAGACTGTCACAACATCCCTTCTCCACTAATTTTCTAGCTTTACTACCTACCATCATAGTCTGATCGTGATCATCTTTATGTTGCACCATTAGAACAGCCCCAAGTCTCCTGCATGCCCAAATCTCTGCTACCGAGCTCCAAAACCTGTCTCAGCCCAACTCTGTTTGTAAAGTTTCCCTCAGTCCCCTTGCTGCAGATGCTAGGGGAGTGCTCTCCCCTGCACCAACTGCTCAAGCTGTAGTAAGCACCAGTCCTCACGTAGTTTGTTTAGTCACTGATTGTGCGGTCGCATGATATTTCTTCCAGAGACTCTTTACCAGGAGACAACTTGCTAAAGCCTGTCCCAGCAGCTTTAAAGAATCTGTTGCTGCAGGACATCTCATCAGAACCTACAGCAGTTGTCATGAGTACACAGCACACAACCCCCATCTAGTTTGAGGTCACTTTTGCAAGACCTGGTCAACCAAAGAGCTACATTAGGCTGTGACTGCTCTCATGGTCCCTAGGGACTGCTTTTTCTGGGAAGTGCACAGAGTGCTTTCTCCTGCCCCGAGCTGTGCAGTGCTCCTGTACTCGTCTGGGAGAGAGGATACAAACAAACGAAACACACGACAGCGAGAAATGTCATGGAGGTAACCCAGGTAGGCTGAGACAGCCTCCCTGCCAGCCAATCCAATGCAATCTGAAGTGGTAAGCACATTAGGAAGTGCCATTTGCAAACCAAAATTAAGCCCTCAGGGTATGGCATCTATACATAAGAGCATCTGTAAACCCATTATCTAGTACGCAGTAAACATCCTTGTGCTCACTAGGCATGCGCAGGAGAAGAAATATGTGAACACACACCCACCTGAAGAGCATTGCTAGCAAAACAACAGGTAGAAGGATGGAAAAGGGTTTGTAAAATTATGGAATAATGTGTCCTGAGCACCCAGCGGTTTTCATCAGGTCAAGAACAACATCAAACCACAGATTCCTTCCCTCCACTTTTTGTCTTATTTCCATTAAACTATACTGTCATGTGGAACTCAAGCTTGCCACTTGTTCCCTCTATCCTTGTTGCCGATATACTGGCATGACTCCACCTCTACGTGCACCCAAAGGTAACCCAAACTGAAGCTTCACATCACTGAAGGCAGCCCTTCCCTCGGGGAAAGGGGGCAGGAGCTGATGCTTCCTCCTCCGACAGGAGACAGACGTCTCAAGATCCATGTCTGCCATCCATCTGATGGCGACATGGCAGTTACCTTCCCACCCTGTAGCTCAAGGGTACACAGTGGACTGCTGTTCACGGAAGGCACCAGCTGTGGCATCTGGCACAGGGGAAGATTGGGAGAAGGAGAGAGGTGGAGTGGTGCACAAGAGGGAGTAACCAGCCAAGGGGTGGCAGGGCAGTGGGAGGCCCTCATTGCAGTCTGCTGCTAGGTCACAGCCCTGGTGCCAAACGCAGATGGGTGCTGAGCTCCGAGAGAACAAGAAGTCCTTGAGCCTGCGGCTCTGGGTCCCTACCCACTCGGCCTCATGTGCTCAGCTGACATAAGCTGCTTTTGGAAGATGAAACACTCGTCCTTTTATGATAGCTGTTATTCCTACAGCATCATGCCAAGACTCATTGCTCCCTGTATCCTTTTCTAGGAGAGGCTGGTGCGTGAGATGCCTTTGCCATTTTAAGCATAGATTAATGCCCAGTTTCTTTCTCTGTGCATTTTATAAAGACCTCTGTTTTTCCCTCTGGCTCCCCATTGCACAACCTATCATTTTGGCCTCCAGATCCCCAAGTTTCTGTCCTGTGTCCTGCTGGCTTCAGCTGCACAGCCAAGACATTATTACAAGTGCCAAGGCAGCTACTGCAGCTCTCAGATATATAACCTTTCAACTTCAAACTTTTGGCCCACTTCTGTGGCTGGTGTCAACTGGCCTGGATTCCTTTACTAGTTTGCAGCAGCCAAAAATGTGGGAACAGGTGCACAGTTTTTTTCTCTAGATACTCTTCAGATTGGATCTATGCTTGAAAAATATGATGTAGCAAGAAAGGACACAAAACAAGGCTATAAAAGTGATATAAATAGCTATGATTAGACTCCAAGAAGGAGGGTGAGAAGGCTAGGTGAGCCACTATAAGTCAGGAACAGTATGACAGAAGCCACTAGAAGCCTTGTCATACATGAACAGCAGGCTAATTTCAATGAGAAACAGACACAGGCTGAGAAAAAAGAGTGCTTTGCATGTTTTTTTACATTTAAGAGTTCAAGCTGCACTCCAAGGTTTGGATGTAGGTACAGCAGCTGTGAACGTTTTAAATGCATTTCTTCCCATGACTGACTTAATCCGCTTACAACTGCTGCCTGGTAATGACTATCGCTATGGGCCAAATGGTCACTTGCAACAGTACCCACAAGAAATAGGGCTGGTGGAGTGGGAGAGGGAATACTTCCTTCACGGCACTCCAGGTTGAACAGAGCAGCCCTATGGTAGAAAATGCTGGCTTGGTCTCCACAACTCAGGAGAGCAATAGCTCATGGAACTGACTTTTCTTTTTTACTGCTCCACTCCTGTTTCAAATGGGAGCCAGACTTGACCCATGTGAATACAATCAATAGGCCAATATCCAAGACATTTGAATTCTTAGTACAATAATCCCTCTATTTCAGTGTTGAGCCATTTCATCCAGACAAGTGGAAAATACCAAATGATCTTTGCAACTTATTAAGAAATAAGCCATCTGTCATTGAACTCATCATCACTTAATTCATCATAAAATTCCCCATTGAACATGAACAGGAAGCTCCACTTCCAGCAGCCCAGACCACCTGCTGACAGCCTTTGTTTTTTGGGAGGCGCTTGGTTTTGATTTAGACACCTTATTGAAACCTGGCCTTTCTTGTCTGCAGCTAAAATATAATGGTGCAAGAAGAGGTCTGTCACTGAAATGTTATTATAGAAACACTACTGGGAATTGTGCCATGGTCAACTTTAACTTCCCAGATACTGTTTGGGAAACAAATGCTTCTAATAATAAACTTGGGCCCAGCTAGCCATGTACACGATGGCTGCCAGATTTCTTCTCAGTAGTCACTGAGACAAAAAGAGACAACCCCAAATTAGTAAGTAATGAAGACACTCAAAAAAAGGTGATCATAGAAGACAGCAACTGTTTCCATTTACACTGAACAGAGTAACAAATAGAAGCAGGTTGGCAATTAGATTTTTCAACTTCTGTCAAATTAAGGAAAAACTCATTAGTGAATTTACCTGGACTGAAGAGCTGAAAGACTTGAAAGTGGAGGGAGACTGGAATGTATCTAGATTAAATGTATAAAAACTGTCCCACGTATATATTCCAAACAAGAGAAAAATCTTATTGGGAAGCACTCCAGGCCTGAATAAGTGGGGAAGAAAAAAAAAAAAAAACCACACAACAAAAAAACCCCGCCACACTATAGGGAGGTTCTTAGGAATAACAAATAGCGAACAATCCCAGTCAGCAAAGATAGCTACGATGTAAAGATACAGACACATACAATTAAAGCCAGATTTGTTGAAAGTCAAATGAGCACAAAAAAACTCACAAAAGACAATTGAAATAAACAAAAAATAAATCTTCAGTCATGCCTTAGGCAAGACACTTTCTCTACTATAGGTGAGAAAGCACTGATGTAGTAGTACAAAAGTCTGGTGTTTCCCTCAGAATCCAGTATATGATTTGAGCTCTCACACTTGAGAAGAAAACAGTTCTGGAGAAGATACAGAGAAAGGCTACACAGAGAATAAACAGTCTGTCTTGTGAAAGCAGCTAAACAATGCTGGCACGAGAACAAAGGGGTACAAACTGGCTGCGAATTTAACAAATTGCTTGCCATAGCAGAAACCTGGATACTCGTTGGTGCTCTTGCTGTGCCTTCTGCCCATCTGTTTGCAGCACATTATCCTTTGGCTCCTTGGCCTTTCCCTACCACCCTCAAGTTTGTTGTAAAGCATTGGAAAGGACCTTGCAGCACAACATGAATTAGTGGTGTATAAAGCAGATGTTTTTTAGACATTTTTGAACAAGAAATTTGCCATGCAAAGTAAAGTCACATGGCTGTGCCTCAGAGCTACCAAGTTTCTGAGGACTATCACTCTCTTCTGGTGCAAAATCTCTCCAGCTTTTCACATCCACTCACATAAAGAACTCAACTCCCTTAACATCATCCTTAGTGTCCCTTAACATCATCCTGGCAACCATCACCTTTGGTCTTGCTAGAAAAAACATCCCCTTTCTTAGGAACTCACTTCTTAGCTTTTTTGGGAACTCCACCTGCTCTAAGGGCACAGGTGTACCATCTCTCGCCTTTTCCCCTCTTTGCGGGGATAAAGTCTATCAGCCAGAAATCAGAGCCTAAGGCTATTTTCCTGTCTTGCACCTATGAAAACCAAGACAGCTGCCCTTCTGGGTACTTAAATGCTCATGTGCCTGTTACCTGTAATTGCCTATGGTAGCAAGAGGACTGAATCTGATTACACCAGTGGTTTTTTTTTTGGTCCTAGTGAGCACTCACTAACACAGTGAGAAATCACAGAGGGAAATTACAGGAAATAATAAGGACAAATTATAAGGTTAAGTGAGGTTTGCATGACCCCCTCACACAAAGGGAAGGAGGGTAGCCCTGTTCATTTTCTGTTAATTGGCATAAATAAGTCAAACAGGTACCTGTGCTCTCAGCGGATGGGACTTGGGACACCTCTTGTCTTTGCCTCCATGGTACTTCTGTCCACGCTCTGGATCTGTGTTACAAGCAGTAAAATGATGGTGATCCACTTGAAATTAATGAAAACAAAAATTTTACAGCAGTTCAGTATAAAGAAGTGATGTCCTCAATCCAGACTCTGCCAAATTATGCTGTACAAATAATTCAAACCAGCCTTTAGCTCAGCAGAAGAGTGGCCTGTTCAGTCAGCTCTCACTGGATAAAGGCCAAAAGCACTGGCAGCAGCTTTTAGGCAGCTCAGTCCCTTCCCCCTGTGCTGACCTACGCTCTACTAGCTATACACTACAGTAGGCAATTTAGCCTTGATCCTTAACTAAATGTCAGCTATTCCGGCAGTAGAGGTGAATCCAGAACACTTGGAGCTGGATTCCAATCTCCATGGAGCTACCAGTTTGGAAAACAGAACAATGGTGTCAGAAGTGAGACAACTGCTTTGCCATTGACAGTTATCTCCTTCAACTAACAGAGAGGTGCAGTGAGCAACTCTCCTCCTCTGCAGCTGACCCTGCAGGGAGCACAGGGTCCGGATACGTTTTCAGTGCCTATTTTAGGAGCTATCTTGGAAGCAGCCTCACCAGCATACATTTCGTATGACTTCAGCACAACGACACCACTGAGGTTTCACAGCCTTGCTACAGAAATCATGACTTGCTACTTGGTTTTCTTTAGCTGGAAGTGAGATTTAGAAAGCAGATGTATTTATCCACCTCAGCACACTATTAAAGTGTACAGGTAAGCAGCTGAAAATTCATCAGTGAGAGATTCTCCCCACATAATGGGCATCATTTGAAGCCCTATGGGCTCTCTCCTTCCCTTAAAAGCACAGAATGGCTGAGTCTGTATTCATACAAACACATAAAACCTGAGTTTTTTGTAACTGGCCAGTGTTTGTAGTGACCTAGTGGAGAAGAGGCTGCAAACTCGCACCTTCTCTTACAGAAGTATAACCAGAATTATGTAACTTTTGGTTATGTTACTCTCTCCCTGGCACAGCTGATGCTTCATTCGTTACTTGTGCTTTTGAGCTGGTCATTGAACTTGGTATGACCATATGGAAGTGTTCGCCACCTCCAGCAAGCACAAGTGAAGCCCAGCTGTCACTGCAACACAAACAGTGAACCAGATGTTGCCCTTCAGTTAATTCTTACATAAATCTAGATTTCATGTTATTGAGACAACTTTTATTTAACTCAATACAGCTAAGAGCAGAATCCACCTCATTGCCTATTTTAACAAGCATTTTCTATTCCCCCTGCTCCCCCAAGGATTCCCTCTTTTTTTTTTCCTCCATTCTTTTCTATTTTAGTAATTAGGAAGCTCAGTTTTCCAAAAGGCCTTTTCACTTTCTTGCGAATATAACTGAACCAGAGCTGATTCTTGCTCTGCAGGCATATAGGAAGAGGGAAAAGCAAATTACAGATTTAAATTACCTGGGAAAAACAGCCTCACTTTGCCAGTTTAGCCAGCTATCCCATAAGCTAGAGCAATTTGGGTAACAGAGTATCTGGGATGGTCAGAAGTCTCTATTCAAATCAGCTCTAATGTATGTACATAGTAGTTTTTTCAAAATAATTCTACTTAAATAAATAGCTCTGTTAATGATTTCCCAATACAGTCCTTGGTAGGAGCTGCTAGGAAGTAGTCTTGTATCCCCACAGCAAACAAAGACAATCTTGATGGACTGTTGCCTGTAAGTTTTGCTTAAACATATAGTTAGAGCCAAATTGAGAAACCAGAGGGTGTTTTATAACGTGAACAACTACCTTTAGATGACAGAAAGATTGACCTAAAATCAACAGTAGAGTCCACATCCTGCAGGTGGATATGTTCTTGTAACTCCTTTGATGTTACAGCATCATGAACATGGTGAACAAACATGACAATTACCCCAGTGCTACCATGCCACTGCTGCTGACAAGCGATCATGAACGGTGATTTACAATAGTGAACAACAGGGAAACAATGACTAAGAAATTTGAGAGCAGACTCTGAAAGGTTGATACTTCAAGTCAAAAGGACCACTTTATTGGAAAGAAGGATCCCGTAACATTTCCAGAAGAGACAAATAGCAAGGGACACTAACACTTGCAGTAGTTACATGCCCTTCATCTCTTAAAGGAAGCAGAGGTGGCCTTTGCAGAAGTCACATCAAGGACTAAAGAAGTATTTTCAGAAATAAGAGGACTCATAAGACTTTACCTTTTCCAGATGGAGCTTCTTTGCTTTTACTCTTTCCAGCATTTCCAGTTTTCTACTCTAACCTGAGGCTGTTCATCCAAAAGGGATTCATCCACTGCTGTGCCTGCTGGTGAAGAGACACAGTGTATCAGCATATGTGGCAGCTAACACAGCCTGCTTTCTGAACAGGTTGCCTGCAAAGTGGGTAATTGCTAAAACCTTTCTATCAATGTAACTATCACTTATCATTAAAGCTTACCTCATATTTTTAGAGTGCTCTCAAAAATGATCGAAGTGTCTTTCAGTGTTAAGAAGCTTCCACAAAATAAACACAACTGAATGCTGTGATGTGCCACTCTCTGAAAGCAAAAAGTTTCTGCTTTCAAAGAACAAAAAAGGTGATTTGACTCCCCTCTTCCAAACACAAGCCCAGTAGTGTCTTGAACCAAGACACCAAACTGCTGCCACGTAAACAATGGCATGTATCTTGATTTTTCAGGTCTTTCAGACCAGTAGGCAAACACACAGGAAGAAGGTTAGGCTACATGAAGGGGAAGAAAAAGGGGGGCTTAAAAATAAACAAACAAAAAAATTGTTGAAAAGGTTTTTTTGATATTGCACAGATTTGTTTAAAAAATTAACTAAACATTACCTGGTCTGTGACAATAACTTCTACCTATCTCCAAAGTATCTGGGGGGAAAAAAAAAAGAAAAAAAAAGAAAGAAAAAAGTTTGAGTCAACATTGCAGTTCAGTTCAGAAGCATCACGATCCAGATCAGTCTTCAATTGCTGGGATCTACAGGCCATGCTGACAACTGTCAGATGACTCTGAAAGCATTTCTGAGCTTAGGAATAAGAAGATCAGGGCAAGCTGTAGCTATAAAACTGAGGAACGGGATTAGTTTTGTTTTAAGCCACTGCAGATCTGATGGCACCGTGAGAAATCAAGAGGCAGAGATTTTGTGAGATTTGTATTAACTGCATCTGACTCTGCGTCCAGTCACTGCTGGCCACATTTGTTGGGATACTGAGCCATCGTTAGGCAGACTGCTTACTTTTCCTCATCTACAATTACAGTTGTTAATGAACTTTTAAGGAATACATTTTAAATTAAATACTAGAGGCATTTTTCCCTTGGGATCCTGCTTGAACTCTTGCTGGTTTACTCATTGAGCTCCTCAGAAGTTCAGACAGACTTTGGGGAATGCTTCTGGTGTCCTGGCCTGCAGACAGCCTAACTAGATTCCCCCCTTCCCTGCCCCAAAATCAGGAATATCAGGAGCCTTACAGATCCTGACAGGTCCCTCAGGATGAAGTGCCCAGGATTTTCAGATTTCTTGCTCCAATAGTCCAGAAATCAGAGAATCACAGATGCTTCCTCCCTCTTCTGCCATTGCACTACGTGGGCTGAAAGGGAACAGACAAGCCCTAGCTTCTACAGCAAACTCAGGGGCTTTTGAAATTGGAAGCCTGCACTTTCTTAAACTTCCTCAGTTCTAATTCGTCAAAATTAGCAAACCAACATTTTTCAAATTGCTGTTCTGTGGAGAGCGTAGCAATTATCTTTCATTGCAGTTTGGAATGAAAACAGAATTGCTGATTTTTAGTCATCTGCGATGTGAATGTACCATTTTCTCTTCCTGTCTCTGGTTTGGGAAGTGTCAGAATCATGTTTTTGGAAAGCCAGATGGGCAAATACAAATCTGAACAAGAGGTATTTAATAATTGTCTGCAGATATTACAATGGCTAGTTTGAGGAGGAAAAGCCTTTGACAGATTTAAAAAACACACATTTCCAATAATGACCCTAACCTTTGCCATGAGAACAGAAGATATTTAAAGGAAAAAAACAATATTGAAACTACAGTTAAAAAAAAATACATGTGGAGATTTGCAGAAGTATATCTGGTGTAACCACTGTTACAGCTGGTTTCACCTTACTACTTTAGCACTTTTTTAGGGATCAGTTTTACTCAAAATGCTGAAGACGCAATGTTTGGCTGTTGAGCTGATTAAAATGAGCAAAACCAACTTTCCCTAAACAATAGAAGAAAAAAAGCCTCTATACCTTTGACTAGGAAATAATTTCTTAAACTTAAATACCATAAACCAGAATTTAACACAGAGCCTGAATCAGATTATTTTATCTACCGGCATCTTTAAGATGAAGTGTATCCACAGCCCCTAGAGGCAATAAAGAGACAGCCAAGCTGATTTGATCTGACCATCCTGATATTTGTCTGTAGCCTAAAACAATTCTACTCCCATGCACGTGTTTAAATTCTATACAATGAACTTTAAACAACCTTTTTTTTTTTCATCAAAGCAAAAAAAGTAAGGATGAAAGATGCTCCACTTTGGAGTAAGTAAGTACTTATTTGGTTAGTATATGTAAAAAAGAGAAATAAACAATGATTGGTATCCAGTCCACGGACCTTTCTTCCCCCTGTGGCTGACAAAGCAATTCTGACTGTTTTTAGTTCTTACTTTCAGCTAAACAAGCTACTTTTTTTTTTTTTTTCCCTAAAATTGGTACAGGTTTCTTTGCAGGTTTGACCTATGCAGGACAGTCAGACACACATTTATTAATGCTTGAGCGGATAGATGTGTTTTACCAAGTATGGGAAAAAAATGTCCATTATATACCAGTGTTAAAAAAACCAAACAAACCAACCACAACCCCCTGCCCCCCTCAACTTATTCATACTTACAAGACAAATTTTCTGCTCTTTGTTTATATGCCTGGAGGCTCAGCTGCATCTAATGGCTTATCTTGCTACATGTTTTATCCCTGAACAAAACACAGTCAATCATCAATATCAAATCTGCCAATAATTTATTTGATAAAAAGCAAAAGACTCAAACCTAATTATTACAAATAATAGCACATTTACAGACTAATTAAATATGTTTGATAAGCTTATCTATTTGTCCTGTTCTTCAGCTGCCTACAAACAAACCTTGATACTGTAAATTTCCTCATTTGTAATTACTGCTGTAATTATGTAGGAAAAATTACAGGCGGGTTTGCAGCATCTTGGTTCAAAACTGGTTTTAGTTGGCTCATATGAATGTAATCACTGAAAACCAAAAAAAAAAAAAAAAAGCAACAACAAAAACCCCAAAAAACAAGGGATGAAAGCTCAGTAGTCAAGTGAGAATTTTGCTCAAAAATGGACCTTGACTGTTTATAATACTGTAACAGTTGCAGAGACGGGCCACTTGGGATAACATGAGAAACATTTTGTGGTGTGCAAGCTGGCATGGCTATGTGTTAGGGTGGGGAGGTGACAAGTAGCAAAAGGGGGCTCACCAGTGAAACTTTCAATCAGGAAAGGACATGACTCCTATTTTAAAGAACTGCTGAACAATTGTAGAAACCCTGGGGTGACCTAACAAGCATTTGTTATGCTCAAAGTCCTGTTCACTCCCTAAGAAGGAAATAACTGGAATACATGTTAATGTAAGTAGCTACAAAAACAGTGAAGTTTTCATGGCTTGAATTACTCAATGAGTGTAAAGTTGCACTAATGATTCCCACAAATGAAAATGCCTTCAGGAAACAAGAGTGGTCTGCTCTGTGTCCCTTGACCCAGCTGTCCTCTAATACTAATGGTGAGAGTCTAAAGTTTTGAACACAATCTCCATAACACAAGCAGCTTTCAGCGTGCTTCTTATCAGGTGCCCCCACACACCCCTCCTCAGGAAAAGAGGAACCGCAATGAACTGAAAAAAAATTAGTTTGTTTCTCTACCACAGCCTTGGTGCGCTGGCTAGCCAACAGAGCTCTATAACCCAGATATTTCTGCTTTAGCTAGGATCTTGCAGTAACATCCACAACGGAGGACTGATCAACACTACTGAATGGCCAAAGTTTAAAGGAACTAACTGAGGCAAAACTGATCTTAAATCTGAAATTCAAGTTAATAGTCCTGAGTACTTACATTCTCACTCCACCTACGGAGCAGAAGCTCTGAAGGCTTCTACACAGTAAGCAGCCACCTTTAGAAAACCATTATAGCTACTTGGAAAAGCCTTAAGCTTTTCTTGATCTGTCTTAACTATGGGATCATGCTTTACCTCTTTGTAATAAAACCACAAGGCACAACAACCATGGGACATAGTCAACTATATACACTTAAGGAACCACACACATACACCCACTATTCCCTTTCCTCCCTTGATTACAGCCATTTTGGGTTTTAAAACTGACCTCTTGATTATGGTATAGCTAACATGCCGCAAATTCCGTAGCGGTTGAAGATAAAACTAACAGAGAAGTCCAGAAGAGTTATTCTAGGCCAGCATTTCCACAAATGAAGACCTATACTCCCTATGGCACCAATTTGTTCCAATTTGTAATATCTATATTTACTCATACATGAGCTGCAACCTACTTCTTATCTTGGGTGACTATTTTCCACATGGATGCCTTTTCAGTAGTCCTGTTCTCTTTCATATTCTCTCACCAAGCTCCCCCCTTTCTGCCTGCTCTAAAGCATGCCCATTCCCATACTCCCACCTCCCTGTTCCTGCAACAATTATCAGCATTTTATGCACTACAGCTGTACTATATATAACTAAATACTGCCCTGGAAAATTGTATTTATGCCTTCATCAAGAGGTACCACTGCTGTAGCACCAGGGCAGCCAAAGCAGTTTTCATACTAATGATTAGTGTTCATAAGAGACTTCTTGCACAGATTTGTTAAAGGACAAGTTTTCCACTTGGTTTACAGATGTGCATGAAACTGAAAATACTGCCACAGCTAAAAGCTGCTCCTTCAGCTTCAGTCAACAAGTTGTGGAACTTAACCATTTTCTTCTGGTACTCTCAAAGTAGTTGGAAATGAGTATGCAGTTTTTCACAAATAGCTCAAACATCTTCCTTGACTTCCAAGAACCCTTGATAATGA
The DNA here is from genome assembly GCF_036417535.1 of Chlamydotis macqueenii. Taxonomy (NCBI): domain Eukaryota; kingdom Metazoa; phylum Chordata; class Aves; order Otidiformes; family Otididae; genus Chlamydotis; species Chlamydotis macqueenii. The sequence continues at coordinate 93,366,390 of NC_141556.1, read as the reverse complement.
TCTGCATCATAGCCAGGAACAATGCCAGCACTTTTATGCAAGTAACAATCTCTTAAAGTCAAACAAGAAATATAAAAGAGGATACAAACCAGAAAAATATCCTAAGGAATTCTGAAAATGCTTTTGTTGTATGGTGTAGAACCTATGAGACTGATCTAAACCACTGAAAACCTCTTGAAATTTCAAGTGGACTAAGTGTTACGCTTTACAAAGTAGAACAAAATAAGAAGATACAAAGGTACAAAGTATAGAGCCTTTAATACATCTTTAAATAATACTTCATCTGAGCTGAAAGACAGAAAAATAGATGACAATGAAGCCATTAATTAAAACATTAATCACAAGCAGTTATTTCACCCAATGCTTCTGTGATGACCTTGATAAATGTGCCATATAAGAAAATTAAAACATCAATATTGCCTTATGATTTTATCTCAGTGTAGCTGGCAGTTGATGTCAAAATCAGGAAGGTGCTCTTCAGTCTCCCCATAGCTCCTACATTCAGCATGTGTGTTCATGAGCACATGGATTTCTTTAGGACAAAACAAAATTGGAAGATGTGCTTGATAAGCTCATCTTGGGTGCTTCAGCTGCTAAAGGGCAGTCAATCCATGGGACCTGACTAGAGCCAGTCCAAATTAATCACCTTAAAAAAAGCACTGGGTCTTCAGCACAGTTTGGCTTCACAAATCAATTTCTATTGCACTATGCTACTCGTTAACATAGACATAGCCATAGTCACCCTGAGGTAAGACAGATCCACATATGCACAAGTATGCAAATACTGCCTCCACAACTTCCTCTTAGTGAGCAAGACAAGGCCTCATCACCAAAAAGCATTGGGAGTTCTTCCCGTCTTTTATTAATTAATGCTTCAAGAACTGGCAATTCATTTAATTCACTTTTACCTGGAAGGTGATTTTCATTGAAGCAGTATTTGAAAATTGCTAACCAGCGAGACTTGTATTGACCAGCACTTCTGTGAGTCAGTGAATAGAAAACTTGAGTTGCTGCACTCCTCAGTAAATGCTTTTTGCTGGAAGAAAAAAAGAAGCATATTACTGTACCATGCTCTTGTTTTTCTTACTAGCTAGAATTCCCTACTGATTTCATAAGCATCTCTTTCCTCTGCTTTGCAAGCTTTGTGTTAAAACTGTGGGGGCAAATGCCCTTTTCTGAGTTAGCGTGCAAACAGACAGCAACATGAAAATAAGGCTTTTAGTGTTCAAATATAATTACCACATGCAAATTTGAGAAACATGGTTAAGAATTACATAAGAAAATACTCTAGAGCTATATCTTTCTTCGGTTTTGGGTTGTTTTTTTTTTTAATTATTATTATTTTGCTGTTATATTTCTCATTGCTGCTTACAAAGCTTCATCAGGGTTGGCAGTCATGGGGATTTTCCACAAGGTCCCTTCCAGCTACAGGTATTATTTCTGCAGTGTCCTGTAATACCATTCAGAACACTCATAGCAAACGAAACGTAAGTATCCATAAATAATTTTATCCACATAATATTCCCAAGATACTTGGCCATTATGAAATATTTCATAGCATTAGATGTTCTACAGCAGACACTGAGTAAGTCAGGAAGTTTCCCAGCTTCTGAACCAGTGGCTCAAATGCATCTCCTCTAACTGTAACATTTGAAGTCTTATAAGAAATAGCAAACACAGCTTTGCTCCTGCAAAAATGGAAAACTTACCTTTAGGCAGCAAGCTGTTCCCAAAGCCAATGACTGAGAAAGAGATCTGTCTTTGCACAATTGTTCCAATCCATTATTGTTTCTTCTGGCATTTTTTTTTCATTTTGGCCAATGTAACTTTCTTCATAGCAGGAAGAGGAAATGATGAATTATTTATGACAGATGCTAATTTCTTCACCTTCAGAATCTCAACAATAATCCTCATGCTTCATGGACAAGGACAGCTGGCCAAGATTTGGGTCTACCTACTCACTTCACTCTGAGTTGGTTGTACTAGTTTAGCTAAAGCAGCTACCTACGTAGACTGACAATCTGAAATTGAATTAACAACAGGTAAGAGGTGAAAATATTTAATGATGTTTCCTTCAGATCTAAGCACTCCCCGGTCTGTCTGGGTCAATAAAAACTGAATAATGGCAGAGGTAGAAGAAGAACAAATAAATGAGTTCAACAAGTCTGGGTTAAAGTAGCTTTCTACTTGAGACCTCACAGTATTACAATAAACACACATACAACAAAAAATGTATATGTTTCTATACAGTTTCTCTGTCATACCATTTTGTTTCACCCATGGCCATATATTTTGCTATGATCATATAGATGCAGTACATACCAACAGACTAGGGTTAGTGTATGCTACTGAGAAAACTGATCTGGTAGGAGAGTAGAAAGAACAGAGTGAACTGAGGAACAGAGTGAGCTGGAGGAAAAAGACAGTGACAGAAAGAGATATAAGAAAGGACAAAAAATATTATAAAGAGGAGGAAAATGTGCATGAACTGAAGATGTATTAGAACAACAAGACCGAATTAAGAGAAGAAAACAGCAAGATACTCCAGAATTTCTCTGATAACAATGCTTTCTCCCCGAACAGCTAGAAAAACAATAAACACATTACCCAGATGACTGCTAGGGCCAGAACTGTCACTCCAATTTGCACTCCTAAGCAACTCACTTGTCACTTGTGAAAAATTTACCTGGGATACAGGCTGTTTTCTGCTGGCATTAGAAATAATATGTCCCATTGCAGGGGACAGATGATGCCATGTGGGCTCAGCAGTCAGTAAAGTCCTTATGTCACTTCAGATTGCTTATGTGATCTAGCATTATGTACCAATGAATGGTCCAAGATGAAGATATGTCTAGGAGTGTAGAGGTCATCAGGTTTGGACTTGAATTCTGCGTACCAAAAGTGAGAACTGAGCTCTACGTATCTGAAAATTTGCAGACACAGCCACAGACTGGTTGTGAAATAGTCACATAGGCTCAATAATAGAACAGCCTTCTGTCTCTTCCCCTGACACACGGTTTTTCCTGACTTATGCAAACACATAGACACAAATAAACTGTGAAAAGTGGCCAGGATATCTTGCATTCTAACCTCTGCTTTGCCAGGGGGTGTGATGTGACTTCAAGAAAGTTATGTCACCCTGATTTCAAGTCTCGTCATCCATAAAGCTGTAGCTTTCTCTATCTTGTTAGCTGCTTTTGTAATAACTATTTCTTTCCTTTTGACCAGAAGGAATTAAAGCAATTTAGACTCTTTAACATACCCTTAGAAAAAAAAAAACCCACACTCAAACCCTAAAACCAAGGGGGATCTTAACTCATGTTAAGACAGCCATCAGGCCAGTCTAACTTGGGCTGGCTGCAGTAGTTAAAGTTTATAGACGAGACCATAGTTGAATAAAAGAGGTTTACCCCAAGTGCTTCCAAGAATTGCTCTGTCTTAACTGTTATTTTTAGCTGAGTCCCAATATAAGTTAATCACATGCCACCTTCTGGTGTATAAAGGCACCTTATATCTTTGGGCAACGTTAAGAAGTGATAGATGATGTAGGCACACAAATTTCACTTCAGTAAGGAGAAATAAGTTAAGGTATATTAGTGTAATTAATCTAATATAATCTGATTAGGTTTAGCCTGCATACTGGGCAATGGAAATAAAGTGTAGATACAATTATGATACTCCTTACCTATATAAGAAAGGCTCATATGCCTCCAAGTCCCAACCTTAAACTCAGAACTCCAGCACTTTTGAGTATGTGGCCACTGGCATGAAATGTTGTAGACCTGCTGTGACGTCCACATGTGCTAACTGCCAGTTCCCTCTGCAAGTCCAGTGGAGAAGAGAGGCTGACAGAGGTTCTGCATTTCACTATTTTGGAATGTGCGGCTTTTACGCAACATTCAGGCCACCAAAGAGATTCTGGAATCAATTTACTCAGACCTCATTTTTGATGTCATGAATGTTACTGCTCTCAAAAGATAAGCCATCAAAATTAGATTAAAAAGAGGAAGGTTACATACTGTAGTTCTTGTGGTTCACAGCAACATTCACTTTTATCCTTCCAGTGTCATAAGAGTGCCTGACGGCTGGTATTTTGCAAGCCCTGCTTTGACACACATGTAGCTCCCAAAGAAACGTGGACATTCCATTAAGGAAGCATTCATTCGCACACAAGCATGCTGCTCTAAGAAGTGTTTTACCCCCATGTGCTGCAAAATGTGATCTCCCTATGGCTATAAAGAAGATTCACTACATTCCTTGAGAATACAGGAACAAGAGCATCTATTCATATTCTTAGGAAGAATTACTAGCAATACCATCTTTCCCCGGTGCTGAAAAGCAATTTAAGAGGACAATAATGCTACTCCATGCTGCTAAATAGTGCAGTATCTGGCGTTTCTCTCTGAAGGCTAACTCATGCAATCACATGACTACACATGACCTTCAACTCCCTTGATAAAAGCAGTCTTTCATCAGCCTGGTTAAAGATCTAAAGCTGAAAAATCTCAACCCCTGGGCAAGACAGCGAATAGAGAAGAACTCCAAGTTACCATATATTTTAAACAAATCCTGTGACTCTGAGTCATCTTTGAACAGATGGTTTGGGTAACATTGCATCTCCTAATCTTTCCTCATGCTTTGGTGATAATCTCAGGGCCCAAGTAAAATTTTTACTTAAGAGGTAATATCATTTAAAGAAAATTGTGTGGGAAAAATTGTACATCCCAGCATGTTTGCATAGGACATGGCAGTAGGAGACCTCATTTCCAATTGCACCATGCAGAGTTGTAAATGCCATTTGAGCAAACAAAACTTGATGCAGTCACTGGATCAAGTATCTTTTTTCCATCTCATTGTTTTCATTTTACTTTGCGGGGAACTGCTGTATACAGAACAGAATAACTACTGCAATGGATGGCGTGCTGCTCAAATAATGAAGGGTGAGGTCTGAGATGCTGGATTTCTACATTCAGCTCTCCAAGATTTGAAAACATGGCTCTGATGAGATCAGAAACAGCCAAACTATATATCTTAGTTATGACTACTATTAACATCTAGTGTATTGCGTAGCTCGTAAGACACTCAGGATCCAGACCCCTATAATATTGCACACTGCATAAATGCAGAACAGGAAGACTGGCTGAGCCCCCAGAGTGCTTACTACCTCATGACTCATACAGTCATTTTTGGATACTTGGCTTGAAACACATTATGCTAGTTTTCAGAAGTCCCAAGGGGAAGTAGCTTTCAGCAGTAAGAACCAGGGCTGTGGATCCTCAGCATCCTTCAAGACAAGGCTCAAGTAATGAACAAATTCTGTCTAAGACCCCATGGCCAGCATTTCTGGTTGGCAATGTTTTTTTTTTTTTAAGGTGTATGGTCTGCCAAGAGGAAACAAAGCTGTTTTAATAGGTCCCCACATATAGCAAGCCTCCCAGATGCTGAAGCTTATAGCATTAGCAGACTGAAACTGTTGGTAGTTGTCCTTCTGCTCATCAGAATGTAATACGAAGCAGAACTCACCTGTGTTCTCCAAAGGGTTCATCAATTATTGCTCAATGTTTTACAATTAGTATGTTTGACCAGCGTGCCTCAAGAACACTAATAAAAAATATTAATGACCAATTTATTCTCAACTAAGGCACCCCAGATACTATGCAGGCTTTTATAAGAAAACAACAGTAAAAACAAACAACACAAAAAATACTAAAATAAATAAATAAATAAATAAAAAAAAAAAAAGCAAAGCCGTGTGAATCGCAAACTGCAGCTATTTAATTTCATGCCAGCACTAAGCAATGCAACAATATGGTAAAAGTTAGGGGGGAAGGCTTTTTACCAAATCTGCACAACATAATGTAAGAAGCAGAGAGTACCATTACAGTCACTTCCTAAGGGAAGACAGGTGATTTTCACAATTTCCCAAGGGGCTATAAAGTACACCAATGAATCTGAAGTCCAGAAATCCTTTTCAGTGCCTACGACAGTTCTATTTTGGCAAAACTCCACTGAAGTCAACTAGAAGTTCTGTTCAGCTGAAATACAAGTTAAATACAAGCAAACCGGCTATCTTATCCCTCTCTTCCTTCAGTAAGGCTTGCCCCTCATTTGCAAAAAGAGGTTTGGGCTCCACTCTCCCTGGGTCCTCCCATGCTGAGTCTGGAACCTACTGGAGGCTTTCAATTCAGTTATTGATTTTGTGTCTTTTTCCTTTTTCTTTCTTTCATTTAGGACTCCAAGCCTATCTGAGATTGCGTTCCAAGGCTTAATTTTGTTTCATTTTTCTTTTATATAATACACAGAAAAGAGGCCAGCATTTCTTCTTTAAATGCTGGGTATTTTGCTTCTGATTTCAGTGAAGTTAATTCTTCAGTATTTTTAGTGGGTCTGCTTTAGTCTCAGATATCGCATGTACTCAACTATTTCTGCATTTTAATCGCTCACACGACAGTGCCAACATAACACTGTTTGCAGTCCAGGCATATGAAATGGCTGTCCTCTGCAGTCGATACTCCTTCACAGGTGCTCAGCAAACATGGCAATTGAAGAGCTGGAGTTTACTTGAGGGTCTACGTGCCTTGCCAGAGAGTCTAGAAAGGTGTACTTTTTTCAGCAAATGTACATAACTTGCATTCATATAATTTAAGTTAAGCATTAAGGTAAGGTTTTGAAAACAGAGGTCAGAAAGCAAAATAACTGCTGTATGACATTAGCTGACTAGGCTGTCAGTCAGTCACATACATTTTTGATACTAACAAGTGGGAAGCCTTGATTTACTTCTCTCTGCCAATGCTTCTGCTTTGCCACTTCTCCTTAGCACTCTAACTAGTTAGCCTGTGGTATCATTTTACAAAAGGTCAAGTTGTCCTTCAATAGAGAAAAAAAAAAAAAAAAAAGAAAGAGGTCATTCAGAATACGGTTAATAAGAAAAATGTATCTTACGGGTTCCTTTAACGAAAGTAACTAGTGATTGATTACTAAAAGGAAGAGGAGCTTACTTTTGGAAAGCAGTGCTGTTATTTTTTTAAACAACTTTAATGTTGTCAGTGACATTTCCCTGAATATGTGTCCATCTTCCTCTGAAAAATATGTGGTAGGTTTAACAAGCCTGGTGCCTCCAAAGCCTTCCAGAACCTGTATCTATCTTTTTCACAAGAAAGGCAGAACGTACATTGCTCCTCCATGTATCTGATATGTCACCTTCCCTCTAGTTTCACTTTTCTTTCAAACCCTTTCATGTGAACAGAGCTGCAAAAACAATCAAGATAACGAGCTAGATGCTGTCTCACATTTAGATTTATCAAAACTTGAGTAACAAGTGGAAAACGTGTCCTATTTTCTATTTGTGGCCACAATTGCATATGTGATACAGGATGTGGCTTTGTCATATCTGGTGCAAATGCAACAGCATATCTAGGTCTTTCAAGCATTCTAAAAAGTCAATTGACTTTGCAAGGCAAGACATGCAGCTGCAGGTGAGTCCCAGCTGGCAGACATAAATATCCCCCAGACCAAGAAAGGGTAAGAAAAATAAGCATGAAAGCAGCTCTGAGGTTAACACTTCCTCTTCACCCTTTCCTGCCACCACAGAAAAGCGCAACTGTCTCATACAAAGGAGGAAAGTGTTTTTCAGCCGCCCCATTCTTGACACAACATAAGAGACTGATTCTGTGATGCCTGTGCCTGAGTTAGTACACTTCTTTAGTGGGAGACACCAGTGAAGTACAGCACTATCAGTGAAGACTTTTTGGCATTGATTCTAAACAGCCTGGCAACAAAGTACTGTTACATGCTCTATGTAAGTACATTACTCTGTTTGCATCATCATAGCATCAATGGACCCAATGGAGGAACTGAAAAACTCCAGAGACTGAAGTTCAGACTAGTCTTATTTTAAAACAGCAGCCAATAAAGGGACATCTATGGAGCATCAGTAGGATGTATATTTTGGGTAAGGTATAGCTGGAATTTCTAAATTAAATCTCTAGCTGACCTCAAGGACAGCTCTTCAATAAAGCATGAGGAAGTGAATATAAATAGAGTGACAAAATTCAAATGTATTACTAAGTCAACAATTGGTATTTCCATCTCTTGCAGAAGCAACCAGAGTATTGCTAGAAGGGATGAAAATGTCAGACACTCCTCTGCAGACCCTGGAAAAGCAGTCACGTGGGACAGAGGGCAGGAAAAGGAAGAAAGAAGGAAAACATGTTAAAGTCAACATGTCTGATGTAAGATGAAAATTTTCCAGTATCAACTAAATAAATAAACAAACAGTTTAGAATTTGTCCTTTTCTCTAGTGGCGAGCTTATACCCATGAAAGTACCTTAGTATAACAACTTCCTCAGAAATGGCTAGATTCACTCTTTAAAGACAAACGGGACTTTCAGCTTGATAAATAAGATAAGTATTGAGCAGCATGTAATTCTCAAAGGAGACTTGACATACATACAATGAGATCTTACCATTCACCAAGTCTCCCTCCTTGGAACTCTTTGTATAGTTGAGGATTCATTTTACAAAGGTCTAAGTACCTTCTCATGGTAAATTCAACAAAAATTGCAGTCCTTGAACTCTGGCCTTGGTTGTATCAGAGTGAATCTGAAGCAAGCCTACCGTGTTCTGCAAGTTCCTTCCCACATAAAGACAAAACAAAAGTCAGGCTCTGGAGCTCAGGTCCCAGCCTGAGTTGGAAATGAGATAGATAAGTACTTTTAGCTCCATAAAAGAAAAGCTCAATATACTGACAAGTCACCTTCACTTACTTCCTTGAATTGTCATCAGGCACTGAACAGTGCATATTTTAGTACTGGGAACTAATTGGAATGGATTGCTGTAAGACACTTATGAGAAATTGCTCTTTCAATTTGTTTTTTTTTCAAAGTAATAGTCCTTATTGACATGCCATTTGCTTCCGCAAAAGCATAAAGCAGGGGCACAGCCTTTACTGTGAATCTTCTTTTTTCTCTTTCTGGCAAGTATCCTAGATTTTGTAATTTAATATTCCTGCCAAAAGCACTAGAAACATTTGAGATGATCCTCATGGGATTAAGGACAAACTGCGGATTACATTCTTGGCATTGGACTACATTGGAAGCCTGCATTTTTCTTGCTATTCCTGAATATTTGTGAGCTAACTAAATAAGATCGCAGCAGAATTAAGAGTAATTTGATGCTGTTTTACTTTTTCTTCTCAAACCATCCCAGGATCTAATGCATTCCTGCTCTTAGTCTAGGGAATGTGTTTAGGTCAAGTAGATGTGTTTATGCTCATATGCTCCTTGCATATTAACAATGTGAGAATAGGTTGTGGTGTGTCTGAGGACATGACTTTTACTTTTTTTTTTTGTGCACACTGGAAAATGTGTACTCAGCCATGAATTCTGCTCCTGTTTCGCTGATGTACGGAGTCAGTAACATAACGACAGCCACAGTGAACCAGACCAAATCTGTAAAAAGCCAGGCTCCTTCCTCTGACAGTGGCAAATAATTGGTACTTTGAGAAAGAGCACAAAAAACAGGGCAAGATTGACTCTTCCTTTAATATAAAGTACTGAGATCTGGTAATTTGCTATTCAGGGACAGCCAGAGCCAGAGGCTAGTTTTGCATCTATGCATTTAAAAGCCTTTCTATTATTTTCTTCAGTTCCTTTTTTGAGTCTATTTATACTCCTGGTCTCCATGACACCCTGTGCCCATCAATCTCAGTTTATTTCTACCATGCTATGTAAAAAAAAAAACCTGCCTTCGCTTGATTTAAGCCTGCTGTTTGGTAATTTCAATAGGCACTCTGGACTTCTTGTCCTGTGACAGAATAAGTCCCTTTCTAACTACCCGTGTACCATATGTTGAATATCAGGTCATCAGCAGTAGAACCAGTATCACCACTATCTGTTCCACCAGCCTCTGGTGAAGCAGGGGCTGGATTTAAAAGTACATAAGGAGATAAAGAGACAAAACAAGGAACATAAATTTTATCTTTTGCTGTCACTATACCCACAAATTACAGGGAAAACTTTCAGAAAAAAAATACATTGAATCTCAACAGTTTCTGAATTACTAAACAATAACCAAAGCCCTCAAAGATCTAGTAGGTCTCTCTTTCAGAATAAGCCCAGGGTTTTGTACTTTAAACAAAGAAACTGCTCAAGCTAATGAATGACAGCTATTAGAGTTCACCTCCCAGTACTTCCAGAAAGGGCTGGAAAACATGCTAGCTCAGACATTTTTCAAGATACAAAGACCTCAGCACTGAAAAAGTCAATCACATTTATCAAACTGCTTGAATGAAAGCTGTAACTTAGTATCTGAGTTTATGGAGAACTTGTCAAAAAATTGTATAAGAAAGTGTACAGCAAAACTTAAAACATAGAAAACTGTTGAACAGTTTAAATAATTTGTCTTTACAAAACTGCAATTGAAATAACTGAGCTACAGATACATTGACTTCAAATTAGGAAGAAATCAGTCAGTTAAAAAACTATAGGAACTTAAGAACCTTGCATATTTCCTATATTGTAAGATTATTCTTCAAAAAATATGTATGTTCTCTGAAATGCTCATGCTTCCATGAAGCCCCTAGAGTCATCTAGTGTATAATATTGTTGTAATCCTATGATAAAACTGTCCTGAAAAAGAAAGGCAACGAAGCCGGTGAAGGGTCTGGAGAACAAGTCTCATGAGGAGCGGCTGAGGGAATTGCGATTGTTCAGTTTGGAGAAGAGGAGCCTGAGGGGAGACTTTGTTGCTCTCTACAACTACCTAAAAGGAGGTTGAAGGAAGGCAGGTGTTGGTATCTTCTCCCAAGTAACTTGTGACAGGACAAGAGGAAATGCCCTCAAGCTGTGGCAGGGGAGGTTTAGGCTGGATATTAGGAAACACTTCTTTACTGAAAGAGCGATCAGGCACTGGAACAGGCTGCCCAAGGAAGTGGTGTGGAGTCACCATCCCTGGAGGTGTTCAAAGAACGTGTAGACTTGACACTACAGGGCATAGTTTAGTAGGCATGGTGGCGATAGGTTGACGGTTGGACTTCATGATCTTGGAGGTCTCTTCCAACCTTAAAGATTCTATGATTCTGTGAAAGACTTCATTATGTCCTCATTTCAATGTCAAGATCAGATGGAATAAGTATGTATATAAGAAGCTGAAAATACTCTTGCGTACAGTTATTCCATGACTTTCTGGGCTTTAGTTTCGTTACTGCGTAGGAAGCCTGACTCCCTCATTCTTATGCTCCTCCTGTCACAGGGCAGTCCTACAACCCATATCACTGGGCTGCTGGAGAGGGCAGGATTCTATGATTATGTTTTTAAAGCATTACCTTCTACAATTCCACAAACTAATAGAGAGTATTAACCCTGATACATACTTTTGAATTACCTAGAGGAATGCTACTGCAGTACTAAACATAATTAACTTTGTTACATTGGACAGCTCAAGTAATGCCCCACAAGTTTGATGTGGATGGGTTAACATTCTATGTCTAATATAGCTTCCTTTATTTCTTATAGATAAATACAAAATGAGACAGAAATGGATCACAATGATAGAGGACAGGCACACTAATACCAGGGTGAGGCAGGGAAACAACTATTAATCCAGTGCATCTTGTGTATATCCTCTAATTATCCCAGTGACCAGATGTAGCCCCTTATCTGTCTAAGATATAGACTGTAAAAACACTAATGATGGATTAAAGCCTAATTTTTAAATGCATTTTGATACTGTGCAACTCAACTTTGTAACTTAAAGAGGCAGCCTACCTGAAGAATCAACAAAGGTAGGTAGGGCCCTATGTTCCATGGTTTTCACATGGCCCGTTGTTTTCAAAATAAAAGCTATCCTCTTACATCTTCTTTTGACAGGTGAAAACAAGATAACTTCTTCAAGGCCTCTTATTGAGAAATTTAGAGGGAGAAATTCTGTTTCTCCAGGAAGCAGGCACAGCACTGCTGTGACTGGTCAGTATCTCACATTGATGGAGAATGAGGAAGTCTGGAAGACAGGAAAAATTTGAAACCGGTGTGTTCTGGTTTTATTTAGTAAGAGGGAGCTACAGTGGTAGCTTCTGCAAGAAGCTGCTAGAAGTTGCTCCCCTTTGTTCAGTGGACTTGGCTGGGCCTAGGGCGGACCTGCTGCTGGCCAAGGCCAAACCAATTGGTAGCAGAATGTTCCGTGATAACGCCTCTGTGATAACCTATTTAAGAAAGGGAAAACAGAAAAAAAAAGAGAGAAGATGTGAAGAAGCTGAGCAGGGGCAGCGAGAGGCGTGAGCCTTGTGGGCCTTGCAGGCCTCACTCTCTGGCCTCCCACTGGGCAGCCAACCGGGCCTGACTTGGCCAAGCCCGGCTGCAAGAAGTGGAGAGGAGATGAGATGTGAAGAGAACCTGAGAGGCATCTGCCAGCCTGTTGTGAAGAATTTTTCTTGTGAGAGGAACAGCTGCAGACACCAAGGTCAGTTCAGAAGGAGGGGGAGGAGTAATGCTGCTCTTGGCAGAGATTCCCCTGCAGCCTGTGGTGATGACCATGGTGGAGCAGGTTGTCCCCCTGCAGCCCATGGAGGTCCACAGAGGGGCAGAGATTCACCTGCAGCCCATGGAGGACCCCATGCTGGGGCAGGCGGATGCCTGAATGAGGCTGTGGCCTGCTGGGGCAGCTGTTCTGGAGGGACTGCACCCCATGGAAGAGATGACCCACGCCGGAGCAGTTTCATGAAGGACTGTGGCCCGTGGGAGGGACCCCATGCTGGAGCAGGGGAGGAATGCAAGGAGTTCTTCCCCCAACGAAGCAGTGATGCTTGATGAACTGACCACGACCCCCATTCCCTCTTCCCGCCACTTGGGGTGGGGAGGAAGGTAGTAGAGATAATGTTAAGCCGGGAAGAGGGAGGGGTGGGGGGAGGTTATCTTGTTCTCTGTCTCATTATCCTGCTTTGATTTTAGTAATAAATGAATAGTTTTCCCCAAGTCGAGTCTGTTTTGCCCATAACGGTAACTTTAAGGATTTTCTCCCTGTTCTTATCTCAAACCTCAAGCCTTTTTTTCTTACATTATCTCTTCCTATTCTCTCGGAGGGTGGAGGGAGTGAGAGAGAGACTGCATAGTCTGGTCCTGATTGGGGCTAAACTATGACACTGTGGGAGAGGAAAATTTGCAGGAGCCTTCCAGAAGAAAGAGTAGAAAACAGCTCTCTTGTGAGAAGTAGACTCAGGACAACAACTCTAAGGACTGGTGTTTCCACAAGAAACAGGGCCCTTGGGGAAAAACAGTGATAAGCATGTGATAGTCTAGCCAGGGACTTTCAAGGTGGTTTTGAAGAATAAGGGAAGGAAGGCATCGGGACAGGGCTATGGGTTTTATTACACTGAAAACCAATAAAACTGAAGTACCCAGAAGGGGAAGATAATGTAGTGCTGAGATCCAGTATTGTTTGAGACACTCGGTTTCATTTAAAAGCTGAAAAGACAATGAAATCCCACAGAACTCATGACAAGGCATGCTCTGGCAAGAAGGCCGAATTATATAAATAGACAAAAAAGGAAGTCTGATGCTGTGGTGGTGCAGCTCCCCTACAACGTCCTACATATTATCAGCATCTTTGAGATCTCTGGCAAGGAGTCCTACAGAGTAAGTTCTTGACAGACACTAGTATCAGTAAGAAGTTGATTTTGCAGCTTTCAATGTGCTGACCTGCGCCTCAAACCCATTTTAGTCCTTGCAAGCCACACTGTACCCAACAGGGCTCCCCTGGAGCAGTTCAGCCCACTTGGGAAAAGTAACTTTTAAAAAACATCAGTGGTTTCCAAACTAACTGTCACAAACTGTCCCCAGAATATTCTGTTCTCTGCCCTCCTGTCTGCTCTCCCTCAAAGTACACCACCTACATTCATCTGTATGGGGGGTATCTACACTTCTCCACTCCAGTCCAGTCCCCGGAGTCCCTGCTTACACGCTTGCCTCTGCAGTCCCCAGCCTGATCTCCAGCATGATTATTTCTGCTTTGGTGACATTGCCCCGTCCACAGAGCTAGACCAATATCAGATGAAATATTAAGAAACTCAGTCAACAAAGGAAGTGAAAGTTGTGATTCAACAGATGGTGATACCTCTTAGGCAAGACTAAAATCAGAGTGCTACCAAGACATTTATTGACTGGTCTTTTAGGGTGCTCTTTTTCAAGCCAGACACAAGAACACACAGTAACAAAACATTGTTTTTTGCTTCTCAGAATTTTGAGAGCAGAAAAATTGCTCAAGGCAGTGGGTTAATTTAGAAATCCACTAACCTGTTGATGAAGATCTGCAGTGTTTCACTTAAGAAACATGTGCATTTCATGGGTAAGCAATGTGTTCCTGACAGCATTGCACGTGGTGACAGTGGTCAGCATACAAGGAGCTAGTGGGCTAGGATTCTCCACCCTGGCGAAGAGACACCTCTGGGAGGCCTGACAGCATGGATAGGAACAACTCTTCACTGTCTCTTGAGATAATCAAGAATGAGGAGCCATCAAAGAAGCTAACCAAAGCTGAGTTCTAGACAAGCCCTACAGATCACAGAGCTCCTTGCTGGAGGATTTTCTAGCTGCAGAAAATTCTGAAGGGAAACTGAACAAGCATTTAGGAGCAAGACCTATTGATAATCACTAACTAGATAAACCACACCAGGTTCAGGAAATCCCTAAAGTGAAAACACACATAGGCTAGGAGAGTATCCAGGAGAAGTATTGTACCTCATTCTTCTGCTTTCCTAGTATCTGCTTTTGGGTTTGGTTTGCTTTTAGTCAGCCAGCTCAGTTTCTACTTGGTACGACATGACCAATCTGTTCTCGTGCACATTTCAAGGGCTGAACCTGTCCCCTTAGCACCATTTCTGCCTTGGGAGATGCAGCAAGTCTCACCAGGCCACTCCTAACCATGCATCTTGTGCACTAGAAGCACTTGCACAAGAACCAGATCTTCTTGCTGAGTTTCTCAGTTCTGCTCTGAGAGGATCTCCCACCTGCTCTCCCATAATCTCTTCATGCAGTCACATCGCTCTCCCCACAGAGCATGTGTGCGTCCCCATCTGCTGGCCTGGGTAGGTGTGAGCTAGGCAAGGCTTCCCTGAGCTTGGACCAGCTGCTTCCCAGAAGGCAGCTTTTCACATGCTAAGCTCCTGGCAAACCATTAGACGGTGAGCTTGGGGCCACTGCTGGAGACAAGGAGCAGGTAGATGCTTGGTCTGAACCAGTCTGATCATTTGTACACGTGTTATATTAAAGGCACAGCCCTCACTGACACTCAGGGTCATGCATGTGGGGTGCTGATTGCACCAATAAGTGCCTTTGGATCACTGAGAATTATAAGCATTTTGAAAACAGAAGAAATACTGATAAATAATCTTACAATGCAACGAGGTTTCTGTGCTGAGGTAACAGACCTCATTCTACCCTACTCTGTTCTACCTTTCATTCCCACCCTGCAGGAGAAGAATAACTATACTAGATTTAAACCAATTGAGATAATCAGGTCTGTGAGTTAGATCTGGTCATTGAATGGCCATTGCAAAACCTGTAGTTATAACTTCTATGAACTAACAGCACGAGGAAAGAGTATATCTTACTTGACAGTAATTAATGTAACAAGCAGGCCTTATCATTAGTTTTCTGGCGGCAATGCAGGAAAACCAGTTTATCTTCTTTTTCACAAAATTCCTGTCTGACCTTATCCCTGCAGTACAGTGTAAGGGTAAGATCAAGATGGTGCACTGAGCCTATGGATCCACCTGATGGTAAGCCAGCCCCCTAGCACCAAGTTAAAAACGCCACAGCAAGGAACCACCATGAGTCCCGAACTGCCAGCTTCTAAATGACAACATCCCTCTTGCGTATTGTCTCTTGATTCTTACATTGGTCATCTTCCTTGTCAGTGAGAGTAAGCATAGCGTCTTTTCACATGGGAACTGCTTTCCTGTCCTAAAGCTCTCTGTCGATTCTCCACAAGTGTATCAAAACCCTCTCTAGTCACTAGTCTTACTGCTAATGCTGTCTTGGGCGGTGGCACTAATACACTAATACTAAAAATTTCCATTTTAACAACTGTAGCTATTAAAAGAACCTGCTGAATACTATATGATGTTCACTTACATGTGCCTTACAAAAGTCTGATCAGCAAGTGCAGACTATGAGATTCTCTTGACTTAAAAATCTTGAAAACCGCAGCAGGCTGTACAAAACAAATGTGAACAATTATAAAGTTACTGGTGAGAATATGATTTAGTCCAGTTCATTAAAGACGAACTAGAACCTAATGACACAGCTTTCATCCTGCCACCATGCCTTACACCAGGAAAGGTTATGGACACACCAGATACTAAGACAGCACTGCAGCTCTTTTAACCCAAATTGCTGCAGTTACCGTAGCCACAGCAAAAAAAAAAATTAGCATCTCTCTCACAAGAGTGGGAAAGATCTTATTTTACACCGTGATAAAATGCGTAGTGCTTTCTGACACCCTTAGACTCAAGCTTCTTGACAGGCATTACGGAACTTAAGGGAGCATAAGCTCCTGATTTCAGTTCTACAAGTCTGAAGTGAATTCTGTAGTTACACAGGAGCACTTAAAAGACTATAAATCTCTGGAGCTGTGTAGAGCTGCCCAGAAAGTAGAGCAGTTTCAACCACGCTATCACAGTGCATGTCTGTTACTCAGAAATAGCTGCAGACACAAGTCTCTTAAGACTTGTAAGCTAACTCAGCTGGTCCTTTAGCTTAACCATAAACAACGCACCAATTATTCCAGGGAAGGTGGAAGGGTGTGTATTTTGGCTTCTAGATGGACTTTCATAACAGCAAACATTACATTTGGTCTGTATAAACAGCTACAGTGGCTGCAAGAAAAAAAGTAAACTATTATGACACTAGGGCAGGGGAGTAGTGTGTTTGACCTGGATCTCAGTACAGGAAAAGAAAGAGAATCCACTTCAACAGATCACTTCAGCTCACTCTTTTGTGTTCCTTGGAAGCCTGGGAGAGAGGTTATGCTTTGGCTTTTTAGCCTCGATGAAGCCACAGATGCAATAGCTACTGTTTTGGAAAATTTGTGATGTTTTATGAAGATGGTGTTACTTAATAGCAAACCTGAAGGCAGAGCAGAAGGAAGGGCACAGATGAAGCAGGGAAAAAAAAAAAAAGAGACAGATCTCTCATCACAGGGAATATTGTAGTACCTGACCGGCAATACTAGTACACTGCCAGAGGAGGTTGCATGCAGCACATTTTCGGGCCTGATTGTTAGTGCAAACCTCTCCAGGGGACTCACTTGCTTTGGGCAATGCTACATTTCACTTTTTCTCTTCTCTTTTATTAACTTTGTAAAGGTGATCAAGCATTAGAGGAAGAATGGCTTTCCTAAGGCATTTCGTAACTTCTCTTACCTTCCAGAAGGTAGCCTGAAGCAATTTCAGCACAGCAGCTTCTTGTTCTGTAGTTACCCTTTCCTTCCTTTACATATCCAGGAAAATCAATCCTGCATTTAAAAAAAAAAAAAAAAGGAGATTCCTATGAACCTGCCATCCAGACAAAGTATTGGGATAACAGATACAGAAGGAAAGGTTTTCATCTTTTTCTTACTACCGGTCCAGCCCAGTCTCAAAAGCTTTTATTTCTCTCTCTGACACATACTGAAATACTAACTTAATTCAACTTATACTGTCATGCAAAACCTTTGAGCCAGCCTCTGTTAAACAAGAGTACTTGTCCAACTTTGCAAGCCCTCGGTATCTCTTTGAAGTCACAATCAAGGCTTTGTGTGATACAGTAAACTGGACGAGATTGGCTCTTTTAACTTTAGAAGTAATAGGAATGCCAACTTGATGGGGAATTTTTCTGTTCTTAACAAGCCTTTTCCTTCCAGTTTTCTGATAAGCAGCTGCATTAATTCAGTGCTCAAAACAAAAGTATCAAACAGCCTCAGTGAAAGCATTGTGCCTGTCTCAGTCTGAATCAGAACATGCAGTGTCTCTTATTCTTTTGTTAATACCCTCTTTGTGCACAAATTCTCATAAAAAAAAAAACCCAAAAATAAGGTAGACAGCACCTAAATATAGGCAGCAGAGAAGCTTCAGAGCTCTTTTCAAAGTACAGGTAAAACAATTAAAAAATAAAGAAAGAAAGTCAGCGATATTATTTTCTTTATTGAAAGTGACCTTACATAAAACTGTATACAAAAGTCCAGTTCTTCAAACCTTCTTCTTGAAATCACTGTAGCCCTACAGCCTTCTCTAGAATCACACTCATTTCCATCAGTAAAGGTTTTGGCTACAAAGCAAATCTAAATAGCTTCACTCTCATTGAGAAAAAAATCCACCACAACATATATAGATATGAAAACAGATGATCCACTAACTGATTCAATATTCAAAGTCATCTCACCACATAAGTTTTCAGCCAGACTTTTAAAATTGACATGAAGATTTCAAAGGGAAGTTAAGACCTTGGAATTTCACCTAGCCCACCAAAAAAAAAAAAAAGGGTAAGGTACCTTTCATCAAACTCAATTCTTGTTCAAGCAAATGCAAGAACCAACTCCAGGTTTTCCTCTTGGCTTTGATCTAAGCTCTGAGTGCCTCTTCCTTTTGTATTTCCAAAGAAACAGAAGAGCACAGAAATTCAACAGTACACACATAAGCTGAAAGCCCCCACCCTTCATACCAAAAACATGCACTGAAAATGCAGATCAAAATGTAATCAATAAATCAAAATGAGGCTGTCATGTCCTTGCCTCTCATCACTGTTGAATTGTTGAGCATCCCACACAGATCAGTATGTGCTCCTATTCTCTGTACTGTACAGAGAGGGAACTTGAAATAATGTGGTGAAGCACACTAGTTCAAATACTGAAAAGGAGGCTTGAGCTATACTCTACAATGCTATTTTTACCGGCTAGCACAATTTGGTTCTACCCATATAAACAGGGCTACAAAAAATCTCACATGTGTAAGGTGCCATTTTTGATGCCCTGTCTGCTAATTTCTGCTAATTACACCTTCCCCACTGCTGCAAAGGGAAAGTATATGGCATTTGGGCTGAAGTTTCAACCTTAAACTGCTGTAGAGAGGAGGCCCTCACAAGGGGTTAACCTGAAAAGATCCAGTGCAGAAACAGTAGGAGTGTTTACACTGTCACTCCTCCTCACCTCCACCAGAGAGTGCAGCCTAATCACGCTTCAAGGTCCAGCCCGGGAAATCCCAGTCTGTAAAGCTTCTAAGATTCAGCAGCAAGAGCAAGACCATGACCTAACAATGCGGTTGCAGCAAAGGAAATTCTCACTAGATACCAGAAAAAAAATTCTTCCCAGGCAGGTGGTGGAGTGCTGGGGCAGGAGCCCAGGCAGGACGAGGGCAGGAGGTTTTCCAAATGCAGCTGGACAAGGAAAGCCCTGGACAAGCTCATCCAGCCTGGGAACGATGAAGCCCTGGGGTTAAAATACAGACCTCCAGAGGTCCTGTCCAGCTGAGTTACCAGATGTTATAGAAGTTTGCACTCAACCTAATACAGAAAAAAAATCATTAAATGCTCATCAGCATGAATGCATTTTAGATATCTTTTGGCCTCAGCATTTGTTTATTCTTTCCATTACGGTAGTGTCTAAGAAACCCACTAAAAGAGCAGAGCTTTACTACGGTAAGTAGCATGGAAGTGCACAGTGTGCACTGCACATGAAAATGTTTAGGTAAATCCAGTGGATGCAATTCAAGAAGAAACTGAGCTATCACAGCCAGCTCTGGATAAAGAACTGTAGAAGCAGCTGCTTAGTGCAACCAAGTTAAGCAGGCTTACCACAGCCCCTAAGATGGTAGTGCCCCTTCCCCTCAGCTACAGATCTCTCCTACAAATAGTTACACACTCCTTCCCTCACTCCTGTCACCAATGGCGCAGGTGTCCTGGCTCATAAGGGATCCTATCCTCCAGCTCATGGCAGAAGAGAGCCCAGCTCAGAGGTCTCCTTCCCTTCTCACTTGCAGAGCTTCAGCAGTTTCACAGCATCCTCTGCTGCCAAAGAGCAGAATCAGATCAGAAACAAGGAAACAGAGTAAGCCTTCAAGTGAATGTTATGGCTTTACACAGACCTCCTCCCTCCCTGCAAATTACCCTACAGTGAGGAGAGACAAATAATGAAGGCCTTAGGGACAAATGTCCTTGCTTTCCACAGAACCACCCTTTAAACTGATCTCTTCTTGGGTACTACAGGTGCAAAACAGTCCTGAAACACCAGAAGCTCTCTGTTTTCAAGGAACAGCTCCATACCAGAGTACAAACCCTGCAGGGCTGGGCTTTTGTGGTAGCTTTTTCTCAGCCTAACCCTCATATTTTTCTCAGCCTAACCCTCATATGGGTTCTCAATCAATGACAGGTTTAATAAATGTCTTTACTTATTTGAAAATAATAATACGCTTATTAAAAAAACCACAAACATTAGTAAATTAGCTGTTTGATTGGAAAGAAAACTCTCACAGCTCAGTTCCACACAGTACCATCATCACAGGCTGCACTGTCACCTAGGTGTTTGCTAGAGGAAAATTGTCATTTTATTGGTTCACTGAAGTCTTTTGTCATTGTGCTAGTTGGTTTGTTGTACTGTCCTGCTGTTGATACAGCCAATGTCGAGGCAGCTGAGAAAATAGAAAAATCATTTTAATGGATCCGGTGCCAACAACAGCACCAATAAAACCAAACTCTGAACTGTAATTTGGTTCTATGCAGTACCTTTCAACATCTGGCTCTACATAAGCCGCCTTTCTCCTTGTACTCTGAATTTGATTTAGGAAAAAAAAACAACTGTGCTTCAACTTCAGAAAGAACAAAGAAGGCACAAGCTTGCGCCCTCTCAAATCCATGGGAAATACTCCCACTGCACTAAACTGGCATTCCCACGAACTGGTCAGATCCTAAAAAAACCTGAGAGTTTTTAGACTCAGTTTTTAGAGGCTTTAGACTGAGAGTCTAAAACCAGCAATGCCATACACAAGAGAGCAATTCCACTCGGTCCATAGGATAGCTCAAGAAAATACAGCTTTACTCCTATTCAGCCGTGCCTGGCCCTGTACAAGGCTTTACTCACACGACTCTGCAGTCTCAACCACCTGCACTGATGAAACCGAGTCATTTGACGCTAGTACCCTGAAACGTTTTAGGGCCGCAAGGCCAGGAGCCTCCCCTCCCCAACACCACCCCGGGGCGGGCCGCAGCACCGACACAGAGCGGGCAGCTCGGCGCTAACCCAGCCCCGGGGGCGGGCACAGGGCCGGGAGCGCTACGGGGCGCTTACATCGCCGGGACCGGCTCTCCTGTACGGACACAAACGTATATCCACGTCTACAAACACACATTTATACACCGCGTGGAGCTGCCCGGCCCCGGCCCCGCCCCTGCTCCGCCCGCACCGGTTCTGCCCGGCCGCGGCCCGCCCCGCCGGCAGTTTGGCGCTGGTGCCCATCATGGCGGCGGCGGCGGCGGCGGCGGCGGCGGCGCAGTTGCTCCGCGGGGTCGCCCGCGCTGCCCGCGGCCCACCCGCCTTGGCTCTCTCCGCCGCGGCGGGGCGGCGGGCGCTGGGCTCCGGGCCTCCGGGGGTAGCGGCAGGCCGGCGGGGTGGGCGGTCCGCGCTGGCAGCGGCGGCGCTGGGCGGACTGGGGCTGGGGGTATGGGGGTGGCAGCGGGCCGCGATGGCGGCGTCCGAGGAGGGAGATGAGGAGGAGGAGGAAGAGCTGCGGCAGCGGTTCATGGCGCCGCCGGTGAGCGGGCTGCGGGAGCTGCGGCGGCGGCGGCGGGAGCTGCGGAGCCGCATGGAGCTGCTCATCATGGAGACGCAGGCGGAGGTGTGCCGCGCCCTGGCCGCGCTGGACCCCGGCGCCACCTTCGCTGTCGACACCTGGGAGAGGAAGGAAGGTACGGAGGGGAGGAGGGGGCCGCGGGGGTCACCCCGGGCTCGGTCACGGGGTGACCCTGGCGTTGGCAGGCGGAGGAGGCATCAGCTGCGTGCTGCAGGACGGCGAGGTCTTCGAGAAGGCGGGAGTGAACGTGTCCGTCGTGTTTGGGCTCCTGTCCGAGGACGCAGCGCGGCAGATGCGAAGCAGGGGGAAGTCTCTGAAGGCCAAAGACGGTAAGGAGTGTGGCGGGGCGGCGGGGCTGGGGAGCGGGACGCGTTGACCCGAGTGTTCCCGTGTGGGTACTTGGCAAGTGGATTGAGCAGAAGGTGAGGAAGGCCGGGCTGATCGACGCTCGAGGGAAGATGTCACTTGTATCGTGGTGGTTTCTAACCAGTAAGCCTGGCAGGTGGACTTTCATATCCCTAAAAACTAGGTATCAGAGTGCTTCTCCCACTGTCTTGCTGCTTTAAGCAAGGTACTGTAGGCACAGGTTGTTTCTCAGTAACGATGCTTTAGCTCAGCAGTGAAACGGCACAGGAGTTGCGTACCAAAGAGGTGGAGGGAGAGAACCAAAAAGCCCTGAAGGCTAAAGAGGATTCAACCCATGTTTGTGTAGCAAAAGGAACTCTGAGGACTGAGTGGTGGAAAGCCTTAGCTGTGCCTTACGGTTTAAGTAGTCTTCATCTCATGGGTGCTCTAACATACTCTGGTGTTTTAGGACAAACTTAAAAAAAAAGCATTTAGTTAGGTGCACAGAAGTGTGTGGATGAGAAGTAAATTGCACATTGAGTAATAATTATGGTCACTCAACATGAGAAATTTTCTTATAGTGGAACCTAAGGAAAAATAGTGATGTTCCTTAAATGATTATATAAATGAAGTTATTTTAAAAAGTCAAGGGTTTTTTTCTGTGCACCTTTTTATGTAGGAAAACTGCCTTTTTGCGCCATGGGTGTGAGCTCTGTTATCCATCCAAAGAACCCTCATGTTCCAACCATGCACTTCAACTACAGATACTTTGAAATTGAGGAAGCAGACGGTAAGAACTATAATCCAGTGACATATGTATGAAATGCATGACTCTGTATGAAGGAAGCATGAACGCATGGCTAGGGTGAGAGGTTAAGAACCCATCCAGGTTTGTTCCCAGCTGTGCTAAGATCTTGTTGCATACCACTTATAAGTGTAAAATATATTCAAAGAAGCAAGTCTAGAATTTAGTAGAAGAAACATCCGTGAGGGACTGATAAGCATTCTGGTCAGGATGTACCTTTGTCTCCGAAGCTGGGAGGACATACAGACAGAAACATCGCTCTCTACGTGCACCATGCCTCTGACTTTCCCCAACTTCTTGCTGTCAGAAGCAGGACTCTAGGCTAGGTGGTCTAACTCCGAGAGCCCGTCTGTACCTTGTGACAGTGTACGTACTGTTAGAAGCTCAAAGACAGTCGTCTTTCAAATATTTTGCCAGAGCATTATGGATCATTTCTAGTCAATTACTTCCCTGGATTTAATAATGACATTCCCTTTCTTTGGCATGCAGTAAAATGTTTCTGGATTTTTTTTAAGAGGAGTTGCAAGCCCATCTTGTGAAATCGATATCCTGTAGCCAGGGTCAGCAGTCCAAAATACTGAACAAATGGTTTTCACTGCTTTGAAATGTGTTTCATGTTTTCCTGAAGTCACTGGTTGTTGCACTACCTTGACCTCAAATTTTTCATGATTGATGTTTAGAACACCACTGAATAATGATTTTGTTTTGTATTGTAAAAGTAGTTGTTAGTTCTTGGTGAACCACTAGCAACATATTTGTTTGGAAGTTTCAAAGAAAAATGTTGCTGCTTGCCTCTCTCGTGTAGGAACTAAACAGTGGTGGTTTGGTGGTGGGACTGACCTCACTCCAACTTACCTGAATGAAGAGGATGCTGTGCATTTTCACAAGACTCTGAAAGAAGCCTGTGACAAGCATGATGTGAAGCTGTATCCTAAGTACAAGAAATGGTATGTGGGGAGAGATCCACTTGGGTTCCTTTTGTGGGAGCAGAAGGCGGCACTAGGTATTACCAGTTAGGTCTGTTCTAGGAATAGTAGGTTCTGCCCTGCCTTTTGATAAGTATCAGAAGACCCTAGTGAAAATCAGCAGATGTCTACCAGGACAAAATGCAGTCTAAAGCAATTTCTTATTTACAGAGGCCTGAGTTTTTCAAATCAGAGGGCTGACAACTAGGATTGTAAATCCATAGCCTGAATAAAAAACAAGGTGACTACAAGATTTTGTAAGCCACAGACCTCATGAGGCAACTCAAAAATTCCTTTTAGCCTCTAGTATTAAACTAGGACAAGACTTTTGCCCCATGAATTTGCACTAATTCTCCTTACAGAGAACTCATGGTAAATGTGCATGATTTCATTGTGAGCTCTTGGGTCAGTCCTGCAGTTCTGAAAATCCCGCTCCAGTTTTTCTGCCCTCAGTCTAACCTTTATTACTTTTTTTTTTTGTTTGTTTGGCTGGGTAAGTAAAGGAGTTTCTCCTTAATGTAGAAGCTTCATAATTTTGATGGAGCTGTACTTTTTTTTTTTTCCAGTGACGCACACTGAGAGTTCAACAACATGTTCTTTAAAGATGCAGACTTTGAATGCTGTTCTTGAACTGAGAGATACGGTGATGGAATCCTTCACTGTTCAGTCAGGGGTTGCTGCTCTGTGTCTGATAGACCTATCTGCTACAAACTGTGATATCGAGGAAGGAGGGGTTACTCTTTTGTAAGACCAGGTCTTGTCTGAGGACAGGAGATAAAGTGGGTGTCGTAACTTGGGCATGATTCACGTAGTAGAGAAGCACATCTTACACAACCTTAAGACTACAGTCTTGTACTCTGAGGAGTTTTTGTATGGTAGCTCAGAGCGTCTGCCTTAGCGGTCAGGTTGTTTACAGTGTCAGTAGGCTAGCAATGCCAGCTGCAGGGGGTTGGAGAGAAGGATCCTTCTGTCCTTAGTCTGAGGGCAGCTCAGGAGAGGACTAATTGTATCCCATGGACAAAGGCAGTTTTCTTAGTCCCAGCATAAGTGTTTGCTGTAAGCAGCAGCTATGCACGGGCATGTGGTGTTTACTTGTGGAGCAGTGTGAATCTCCTCTGAGCTTTACTAACTAGCATTGCTCCTTTTCCCACCTTTCTCAAAAATAAAAGCTCTTGTTATGTTTACCATGCTGTCTTACTGATCTAGCTTTAAGACCTTCATCAGGCTTGTTCTCTGTTGCATTTCTGACTCAGCCTTTCTTTCCTAACGCTGATCATCCCAGTGAATGAAAAAAATAGCTTAGGTTATCTGTTACATCTCCATGTCTCTTCTGCTATGGCCATGCCATTTATATTGCTTGAGAACAGCAACTGTGGATGGATACCTGCATGGAAAACTAGTCCTAAAGGAAGGCAGGGGTGCCTTGCTGTTGACGGTTTCTGCATCCTACTTCCTTTACATTTCTCCCCCATATGAAGACTTGCAAGGCGTGTCTGCCCAAGCAAGCAACTAATAACCAAGATGGGTGTGGATAAAACGAATCAGCTAATTTATAGTAACCGCACACCTACATACTCCCAGTAAATACAAAAGATATTAATTGCCTCCCTATTGCATGATAAGCTGCACTTACTCCTTCATAAACTTGAACATGAGCCATAAACAGCTGTGACTAGAATGGCTCCATCTTCCAAGTTTAACTATTAAAAAGCCTTTTTCCAAGGAAGACTGCCTTGCTTTTGATTTTTCCTTAAGTGGTGGTAGCTTTCTCATCTGGTCTTGGGTTTTTAGATTCTTTTAGTTTTGATGCAGAAAATAAATTCTTTCATAGAATGGCAAAAAGAGATAAAGAGATTCTCTTCAGAGTTTGAGTTCATCTGAAAGCTATACAAATAACTTGAGATCTATGTATAATTCTGAGAATGAAGAGTTCTTAAGGTGTGAAGTTCTTAGTTCTTCCAGAAAGAGTTCTTACGGTGAAGTTTTGAAATCAAGTGTCCCACCTCCTTGTAGGTAGAGGATATGGACTGGATCATTCCACAAGGAAGCATCTGCCATGGTGTTTGAATGTTATATGTTCAGTGACTGTACAGTGATACGTAGCTTTGCAGAGACCATTTAATTGGAGCTTTTACTGTATGCGAGTGCAGGAATGCTTTCCAGATGCTGCTGTACCATCCTGGCTCTCGGCAGTCAGTGAAACAGTGAGGCACCCGGCACTGCAGGAACTGACTTTTCATCAGTATTTCACTAGCGCCATCCTGTGCAATCTAGCTGTTGATGTTCTGCTCATTTACTTGAATGTTGTGGACCATATTAATAATTGTCTGCTACCTCTTCTAGGTGTGATGACTACTTCTATATCAAGCACCGTGGTGAGCGAAGAGGGATTGGAGGCATATTCTTTGATGACCTGGACTCTCCCTCCAAGGAGGAAGTATTCCAGTTTGTGAAGAGCTGTGCAAAAGCTGTTGTGCCTTGCTACATTCCCATTGTGAAAAGGCACTGCCATGACTCCTTCACACCAGAGGAAAAGCTGTGGCAGCAGCTTCGGAGAGGACGGTGAGTAATGAAGGAGCAAAAGAATACACAGGAGGTGGATTATGCTGGCGACAGAAAAAAAAAAAAAAGCGAGTTCTTTATAGCTGCAGGATTTATGTCCTGATGTGCATTTTCTGTCCTGGTGTGGGCTAAGATTGCATAAGTGCTCTAAAGCTTCCCAGAGAATTTCAGCAGTTTTGTGTACAGAGCTATTCTAAAAATCAAATTATAGAGTGCCAGGGAGGGTGCAAAGAAGGTGCTAGCACCCTCTCATCCATATCTCCCACTCTCCCATGCTGTAGCACAAGCAACCCATACAAAATGCTGCAGTTTCTCTCCAGCTTCTTCAAAAAACAAGAGAAACTGCTGTTTTGTAACAGGCAAAGGGGGGGGGGTGTGTGTGTGCTTGGTGTCCTGAATCCTGCCCTCTCCTACACCCCAGTGATATGGATTATAGGACTGCCCTGTGACAGGAGGAGCATAAGAGTCAGGGAGTCAGACTTCCTACGCAGTAACGAAACTAAAGCCCAGAAAGTCATGGAATAACTGTACACAAGAGTATTTTCAGCTTCTTATATACATACTTACTCCATCTGATCTTGGCATTGAAATGAGGATGTAATGAAGTCTTTCATAGAATCATGGAATCTTTAAGGTTGGAAGAGATCTCTAAGATCATCAAGCCCAACTGTCAACCCAACACCACCACGCCTACTAAACCATGTCCTGTAGTGTCAAGTCTACACGTTCTTTGAACACCTCCAGGGATGGTGACTCCACACCACTTCCTTGGGCAGCCTGTTCCAGTGCCTGATCGCTCTTTCAGTAAAGAAGTGTTTTCTAATATCCAACCTAAACCTCCCCTGCCGCAACTTGAGGGCATTTCCTCTTGTCCTGTCACAAGTTATTTTGGAGAAGAGACCAACACCCACCTCCCTACAACCTCCTTTCAGAGAATTGTAGAGAGCAATGAGGTCTCCCCTCAGCCTCCTCTTCTCTACATTAAATAATCCCAGTTCCCTCAGCCGCTCCTCATGAGACTCGTTCTCCAAACCCCTCACCAGCTTCGTTGCCCTTCTCTGGACACGCTCCAGCAACTCAGTATCCTTCTTGTAGTGAGGGGCCCAAAACCGCACACAGTATTCGAGGTGCAGCCTCACCAGTGCCAAGGTACAGGGGCACAATCACTTTCGTACACCTGCTGGCCACACTGCTCCTGAGATATAGAGGGGTTTTGTTTTTCTGGCATGGTCCAAAGTCACTGTAACTTAAAAGACTTTGGAGGATCCTGCAAAAGCTTAAGTACGTTGGTAGATACAGTTGTACTCCTTTTCCTATGTCCTGTGATTGTGTAAGCATACGGAGAAATGAGAATACATGTGCTTTGGGCAGAACTGGGGAGTCTTTAGTTTCTGTCTCTTCTGCAGAGAAATCTGTGATAGTGGCATAGGGAGGGTGTAAGTATTCAAGTTTAGATCACTGGCCTGCAGCAGTTACCCAAATAAGCATATATGCTTAATTTGGTGGGACTGTTCCTGGGAGCGTTGGGATTTCAAGATCCAGTCTGTGGACGGGATTTAGTAAACCTTAAAGAAGCTTCTTTAAGGCTTCGTTAAAGAAGCTGCAGCCAGGACCGTCTTGTGAAGCCTGCTTATTTCTCTGGATCTGTTTGCAGGTTATTGGGCTAGGCAAAGCTCTCAATTTCTGCAAACAGATAAGAGCGCCTTCCATTCTGTATCTCTGTTCAGTACTAATAGCTCAGTACTGGTTATTAAGATAATGCCTGCTGAATTGTCACTGCTCTGTTCCTATGCTGGGGGCAGAAAACCATCTATTCCGGCACTTAAAAGTCCCAGCCAGCACTCTGAAGCTGTCTGACTTCTGCCGCTTTCCACATCTCCCTAAGAAACAGAAAATCTTGTTCTGACCTTGCTGCTTAGGCATCCTTCAGCTTGGAGGACCGCACAGTAGGGTTTTTCTTGTGGTTGTTTCCAGTTCCTTTAAGGCTCCTTTTAATACCTGAGACCACCACACAAGAGTACTAGCACAACCAAGCTAAACTTGGTGTCGAGTTTGACAGCAGGCTTGAGGCCTAGGATAAGTAGGCTAGTATAGCACCATGCAGAATGCTCTCCTTTTTTTTGTCTGCTTTTGTCTGTTAGCTAAGGCCATTACTACCTACGCTTTGTGGAGTGGCAAGGTCACACTTGCATTCCTACGCAGAGGATCCTATAGAAAAGTTGGCCCCAAATCAGGGTTCATTCTGACACCTAACACAGCAGAAAGACAAGCTGGTTTTGGGTTGTTTTTTTTTTCTTTTGTCTGCTAGTTGAAGAAGCTATAAGCAATTTCTTATCATAAACTTGTTTTTCTGTTGCACCTCTTCACTCCTCATAGGTACGTAGAGTTCAACTTGGTTTATGACAGAGGTACAAAGTTCGGCCTCCTGACACCTGGATCAAGAATTGAAAGCATTCTTATGTCTCTGCCACTGACTGCAAGGTAAGGGCATAGATATGTGGAGTTGCAGGTAGACACTGTTTTATTAAAATACTTTATAGGATTAAATCAAAGGTCTGTCCTGTTGTCCAGTCTCTTAACAGCGGTTAGTTCATGCCTGATACAAGAACTGGCCAAATACATGGAGATGCTACTCTGGTCTGCTACACTTGCCCTCTTGTCAGTAATATGTGGCCTGGATATTTTCTGACAAAAAAGCGGCATTTTTTGTGTTTAGTACTTCTTGATAGATTTCCCCTCCTTGCTCCATAGGGTTTTGTTTAGTAGCTCTTTGAAACCATGTGAGCTTCTGGCAGCCCTGACAAGCCTGTGGCAGAGTTCCACAGTTTAACTGTGTGTTATATGATAAAGTGCCTCTTTGTTTTCTGCTTGCACCTGGTAACTTGATTCAGCTTTTAAGTCAGTAATCAGATTTTCTTCCTGTTTATTTTCTCCATAACAGTTTTTATTTTACAGGCTTCTGTTTTTTTCATTGTCTATTTTCCAAACTGAAAAGTCCCCCTCTTCTTAGTCTTTGTACAGCAGCTGTTCCATTACTTTGATCACATTTGCCACTTTTCTCTAGGCCTAAGTTTTCTATGCCCTTTCTGAGCTGGGGATAAGGAACAAACAACACAAGCTATGTGTGTGTATCCAAGATGCAAGTGTGCTGCTGACTCAGAGTGGCATTTGGTCAGGCACTGGAACAGGCTGCCAAAGGAAGTGGTGGAGTCACCATTCCTGGGGATGTTCAAAAAACGTGTAGACATGACACTTCAGGCCATGGTTTAGTGGACAAGGTGGTGTTAGGTTGATGGTTGGACTTGATGACCGTGGAGGTCTTTTCCAACCTTAATGATTCTGTGATTCTATAATGATTAGTTAGTTCATTATTCCTTTCATAATTCAAATATGCGGTTTGCTGATTTTGACTCCTGCTAAGCACTCAGCTGGCTTTTTCATAGAATTGTTATGATGCCAAGATGTTTTCTGGGCAATAAAAGTTAACTAAGTCTCTCAATGTGTATGTAACTTCTTTTTTTTCTGTGCGCATCACTTCAGATCAATCCACAGTGAATTTCACCTGTCATTTTATTGCTCAGTTGCTTGGCTCAATATTAACTCTTTTCAACTGCCTTTTTAGGTTTTAACCTGTCTTGCTTAACCTTGCAATATCAGCAAACTATCATTTACTCTTTATGCTCCCTTTTATGTTGCTTTCACATATGCTGAGTAGCACAGGCCCTACCATGAATTTCATTAAGACTCCATTAGTGACCCCCCTCTGCTACGATAAGTGGCCTTTGCCTGCTACCCTTTAACCATGAAGGCAGTCCTGGTCTCATCATACAGCTTCATCCTGCTGCCAACACCAGATTTGTCCCTCAGCTGGCAGTGTAGCACACCCCTACCTTTTGATTTAATTGCTGGGATGATCTCATTTTGCTTGTTTTCGTCAATGTAAATAGCTTGCTTCACAGCCTGAATGCATCCTTCCTGGGGAGGAGGAAAAAAAAAAAAAAAAGAGGAAAAAGGTTATACTCATCCCTTTGTGACTACTGACACTTCCTTCCTCTGTCATGCCTCTGAATTGCCTTTTCAATAAAAAGTGGTTTCTCATCAACTTTGTTTTTAAAACTAAGATGCGACAAGGACTTGTAGTGCTTCCAGTCCAGCTTGTGGAAAAACTTGCCCTGTGTGGCAGAAAATACTGCATCAGGATCAAATGATAAAATTTGAAGCTGGGAATTTCCCTTAGGTCTCGTATCCTTACTCTTTTCTCTGGGTTCTTTTTTGGCACATCTTCCTTTTGATACTAGCGTGTCACAAAAGACTGCTGAAAGATCTTTGCAAATAAACCTGCATGGATTGTGGGGTGGGGGGCATTGCTCTTTCTTTTTTCTTTATTCTTCCAGCCTTTCCAGAAGTTGAGAAAAAGTTCAAGCTAACACTTCTCCTGTTTCTTCCAGTATTATTAGTTGTTCTTACTGAACTGAATGATTTGGAGCCATATCTGTCACCTGATGTGACAGTATCAACTGTGTATGTAGCTTTGCATCCTCAGAAAAGGCAACTCAAGTCCAAACACAACCTGGTGTGGGAGAGGTGGCAGCCAGCTGGGCAGTCTTGAGTGAATTTCCCCTCTCCCTGCAGGTGGGAGTACATGCACATCCCTCCAGAGAGGTCGAAAGAAGCAGAAATCCTCGAGGTTCTGCGCAACCCCAAAGACTGGGTACACTGAACGGATCGTGAACAAGATGGATTGCTGACACTGAGCCATTATGAAAGAACAGGAACGCCTGCAAACCAGCTCATTCAAACTGCTGTTGTGTGGCGTTTTAGTACAGCTATTTATACTCTTACCTGGTGCCTTAGTAATGCTGTAGACTTGTTGTAACTTGCAAATATGTGAACTTATTCTTTAGGATAGATCAGTTAATGTGATCACCCCCTGCTGATGTTGCCTTGTGAAGGATTGGTGACAGGACTACTATGCATGCTTAAGAACTTCCTCAACTGATTTGTTTGACGGCAAAATTTAAACTACAGTGAACTGTTCTCCCTGTGGAATGAATGCATTATCTGTGCCTAAATAGCACTGCTTACTCTTAGAAAATATTGAGATGGTTTAGAAATATTTTTTTAAATAATAAAGGGAATATTGGATATTATTTCAAACCTTAAACTCTGCTTTCAGGAAGTTGTGAAAAAGGTAGTATGTAACCATGTGTATTTTGATATTGTCTACAATGATTTTAGCAGAGGAGGAGGGGAGGGGAAAGTCTATTGAGACATGCTGCAATAGCATGACTTGACTGATTGGTACAGGGTTGGGGTCCCAAGGAGAGCCGAAGGCTGGCTGTCCATGTTGAGGAGAAACTCTTTCAGTGCTGTGCCTCTCAGCTGTGATCCAGACACCACAGCTGCCCTGGCTATCATGACTCCTCTGCCAGGTAGGTCGGGAACAGATGACGAAGCTGTTGGGTGTTGCTTCAGGGTCCTCCAAACAGCACCTTACGCTGCTCCTAGCCCCGGGCTAATTGCCCTTTTCCTCGAACTCCGCGGGGAAAAACAATGGGGCTCCCGTTCCGCTTGGCTCAGGAAAAGATACGGTCACCTCCCCGTCGGGGAATCGAACCCCGGTCTCCCGCGTGACAGGCGGGGATACTCACCACTATACTAACGAGGAGTGGGATAACAAGAGTGGTGCGTCCCAGAGGGACGTGGTACACCCTCACCTTTGGCAGGTGGCGGCTGCCCCGGCGACCGCGTAGGGTGGGAAGAGGCACCCAGGCGAGCCGGGTGCCTCCGATCGCTGAGGTCAAACTTCCCTTTTGGGGCCACCGTGTTCATTTCCGTGTTACACCTTCTCCTCTAAAATATATTTTAAAAAAATAACATTCAGTAAAAAACAGAGATCTCCCCACCTTCACAGAAAAAAAAAAAAAAAACCAAACAAAAAACCCAGCCTAAAAAAAAGCTGAGTGGCCCGTACGGGGATCGAACCCGCGACCTTGGCGTTATTAGCACCACGCTCTAACCAACTGAGCTAACCGGCCGTTCTGGAATGTAATTTCCGCGTCCACGCAGCTCACGCGCTCCACGGACACGCCGCGGACAAAACCGCCGCCGGCAGTCGCATCCGCAGCGTGACCGCGCCCGCTCTTCTCACAGCCCGCGTCGGCGGCTCGTTTCAGAGAGCTCTGGCACAGCAGCACGGGCATTAACCGGGGGGACGAGAATTGCTAAAATGGACGCCTTCAAAACTTTAGTTTTTCTGTGCGACCCCCGTCCCGCGGGCGGCGCATGCCGCAAGGCCGCAGCCAAGGGGCCTCCCAAAACGACCGGGCACGCTTTCCCCTTCCGCTCCCCCAAGCGGCTCCCGGCTGCGGGAACACGCACGCCGCCGCCTCCCCCCCGCAGCAGTTCCCCATCGCGCCCTTGCCTCACGCACAGGCCGCGGGACGGGGCGGGCGGACGAGAGGCGCTTCCGGGGGGTAAAACACGGCACCTCCTCCCCGTCGGGGAATCGAACCCCGGTCTCCCGCGTGACAGGCGGGGATACTCACCACTATACTAACGAGGAGTGGGACAGAGGTAATGTCCCCCCCGCCGGGCCCCAAGGGCCACCCGCAGGACCCCCGCCCACCCTCTCCCCGGTGCCGCGGCGCTGCCAGCTGAGCGGGGAGACCCTTCGGGCCCCGGCACCCCAGTGCAAGGTGAAAGCTACGCGAGAGTGGGGGGCGGGGTGGGCGTCCCTCCGCCAGACCCCCTGCTCTGGCCCGGCCGCAGCCTGGGCGTGTGGACCCCAGGGCTCTTCCTGAACCCCCGGGGCTCTCCCTGGAATTACAACAGGCAGCGTGAAGGAAAACGCAGCGCCAAGGGAAGACGGGCCCATTTCCTAAACCTCTGATGAGCCCTGTTTCCTACTGTAGGGAAACCACCTGTTCTCAGAGGAAACTGTCAACCCTTCCCCAGCTGGAAAGCCAATTAGATCACTTGTAAAATCAAGGCATTAAGCACAAGAAATGTAGAAAATACTTAAGAATTAAGTACCTGTAAGTCAGTGAAAAAGTTGTAAAGGAGGAGGACATGATCAAATTCCAAGCCCTTTGCTTCACAAACCACCAGTACAAGTGCTAAGCTGAGTTCCTCGGTTATCTTCTCCTTTGCCTTCTCATTTGCCACTAACACCACCTATCATAAAATACATTAATAAAAATAACATATTAGGAAGCAAAAAAAAAAAAAAAAGGTAACAGCTGCACAGAGAAAGCATACAAATGTGTCTTGATAATGCAAGAGGTTCCTCAAAACCAGGCAACATTTAACACAGACATTCCAGCACTCTCTGCAAGAAAGGTCACAAAGCTGCATGAGCAGACTGTCAAATACATGGTATAAGGAGACAGTCATCGATCTGGTGTAAGAAAATCTGGAGTTAGTAAGGAATAGGGCAGGAGACATCCGATGCGACAAAGAGCAGAAAGACCCAGACATGCATTAGGAAGAAAGAAACAGAAACCCACACAATAAAGGCTTCGAATTTGAAAAAGTATAGTTTATTAGTGAGATATAGAGGCTTAAAAAAAATTATTGGGCAGTCCATATAAAATAATTATTTTGTTAGCTACAGACCGGGAAGAATCTGCAAAAAAAAAAAAAGCCATAAACCTAAGAAAAGCAAAGCTGACGTGCTGCAAATTCGACAGGCAGTGTTTTCAGTTTGTGGGCCCTCAGCAGCATTGCTAGGTCACTAACACTGCGGGACTCCAAGAGCGTAGGTTTTCACCCATCAAAGAGACCACAGTCCTCAGGAAGCCGATCAAAAGATTCTGGGAAGCAGTACTGAAGCAATACAACCAACCACTCCAGATGCCAGATTAAGAGTACTTCTTGTAAGCAGAATATAGATTTTAAACTCCAATCTGTCTCATGCTCTCTCAAAAATACACTTTTACAGGATTTTGTTAGAATTTTGAGATCAAGAAATAACATTAAAAACACTAGCCAGAGAAGAGAAAAGCCGTCAGGTCTAGTGTATTTTTCTGCTATTGTGAGCAGATCAAATCTCACTGTAAACTAATTTCAGAATAACGAACTAATTAAATTCAAAGCACAGAACAGTGTAATTCTACACTTTTGCATCCTTTTGTCCTGATGCTGACAGCCAAATAAGTTTGAACACTTAGATTAATCACATTTAATTTTTTTTGTGCCTATTCTGGTGGTTCTTGATTGCAAAATGCAACAGTAAAAATAAGTGAAAGCACATTGTTCCAGTAATATCAGCTGCAGAAACAGGGAAGTGAAGGAAGGGTAAGGGGCAGCAAAAACTGCATGTTAGCATCAAACATTTTTTTTCTCAACAATTAAGTTCTGTGGAGAAATGGGAAGCCACTGTACCTTTCAAAGATGAGAGCAGTTTCAGAAATCCCTGAGCCATGTCTTCATTCAGTACATTTTTATGACGTGCTCCATTTTTATTACGTGCTCCATTTTCAAACCTGCAGAAGGAGCCGAACTGTTGAAGAACATCCAGGAGAGAATCTGGATCACTTACAGCTCTGCTTCCATTTTCCCCTGCAAAGCATACACTCTTTACCACAGTACCCCAGGCTGAAAATTGTAACAGTTTACAAGTTGATCTGCCTCGCAGTCAAACTGCTGCCCAGGATTTTTAGGGTAGATGACTAAGAACAGCAATATTTTCAGCATACAGTTTTAATCAGGTGCCCTGAGGTTGTCTGAGTTCTCACTGACATTTAAGAAATACAGCCATAAAATAATTTGTCCTCTTAAAAACAAAACCAGCAAGGACAAAACAGCAACCAAAAAAACCCACACAAACCAAAATGAAACTCACAAGCTTAAAAGATACTTGGATAACTGACAATGGCAGATTTTAAATTATGTCCTAACAAATGCCCTTAAATGAAAACTTAAAGGCTTCGCCTGACTTTCCCAAAAGCTTTGAGGAACTTAAGTACACCAAAGACCAAACAAAATAGCTTTGCCCCTCCTTTAGTGCAGAGACAGACAAGGTTGGTCACCTTTTTTAGAGGCAAGGATTAACTCCAGACTTTTATCTGTAAAGCAGGGGCTTGTTCTTCAATCTCTCCTAGATTTGCAGTAAGCCTGGAAAATTCTCGAGGGCTGTCAACTGAAAAAAAAAACCTTGACCACAAAAGACACGCTGAGCTACCTGGAACACCAACCAAGGCGATTCCCAGCACAGGGGAATCGGCATTAACAACCTGAGAACTGCTGGGATAAGACCTTCTCCAGAGCAGGAGATCGCTCAGTAAACAAAGAGCAACTGGGAATTTGCATGCCAGGAGCCAGAAGATGCAAGCGCAGTGAAACACAGTGCTTTCCAGTAATCTTATATACCCATGAAACCAGAAACACAATCTAAAAGCTTTCTTTTTTTGCCAAGTTTGGTCTGCCTGTGCAGTCTTTTGCTCCATCTGCACTTACCCTCATCCTCATCTGCATCCTCATTTATTGGCACACAAGGAATGCTCATTATTTGGGCAATCACTCTTGGTACATTAGTTTCCAGGAAAATTACAAAGAACAGACAAGTTAGAATCCTTTTGACAACTGTCAGGCTAACATAAAAAAAAAAAAAAAAAAGCAGACTGGAAACCAGCTTATTACCTCAGTTCATGAAATTTCATGTTAGCACTGGGACAAATAAGATTTGTGTCTTTCTGCAAGACAACAGGTCCTTTGCAAACCGCCTAGGGATTTCAGCAATGTCATGGTTTTGTTTAGTAGGGGGGGGCCTAAGGTGGTAGCTTCTGTAGGAAACTGCTAGAAGTCGCTCCCCTTTGTTCAGTGGACTTGGCCAGGCCTAGGGCGGACCCACTGCTGGCCAAGGCCGAGCCGATTGGTAGCAGAATGTCCCGTGATAACGCCTCTGCAATAACGTATTTAAGAAGGGGAAAACAGAAAAAAAAAAAAAAAAAAAAAGAGAGGAGAGAAGATGTGAAGAAGCTGAGCGGGGGGCAGAGGCGCAGAGGGGGAGGCGCAGGCCTCATGGGCCTTGCAGGCCTCACCCTCTGGCCTCTCGCCAGGCAGCCGACTGGGCCCGACTCGGTCCGGCCCGGCTGCAAGAAGTGGAGAGGAGATGAGAAGTGAATAAGATGTAAAAAAAGATCCTGAGAGACATCTACCAGCCTGTTGTGAGGAACGGCTGCAGACGCCAAGGTCAGTTCAGAAGTGAGGGGGAGGAGTAATGCGGCTCCTGGCCAAGATTCCCCTGCAGCCTGTGGTGACAACCATGGTGGAGCAGGTTGTCCCCCTGCAGCCCATGGAGGTCCACGGAGGAGCAGAGATCCACTTGGAGCCCGTGAAGGACCCCGTACCGGGGGAGGTGGATGCCTGAAGGCGGATACCCACCCTCGCCTGAGCATGAGCATGACGTTTTGGCCCGTTTGGGTCAATTATTCTGTCTGTCTTTCACCCAGCTTCCCGCACCTGCACGTTAATGAGACTTGGAAAGCAGGATGGTGTCCTTGGTCTTATTCACAACTGGTATCATCAGGGTGTTTATCAACATTCTTCACACACGAAATCCAAAACATACCAGCTACTGAGAGGAAAAGTTAACTCCATCCCTGCCAAAACCAGGACAAGCAATAACTCAAAGCCTTCTTAAAATGTACTTAAGAGTGAAAATAGATTTTAGCCCTCATGTTTAGTTAGGAGAGGGTCTCTTGGCTTTAGTCCAATAGTCTACTCTGCTACTCTTTTTCCCTTACTACGTGAAGAGGTTAAAATTTTCCAAGAAATACAAGCGTTTTTGCTGCATATTGCCACACAGATCAAAGAAGTGTAAAACAAAGCTAAGGGAATATAAGAAATTATGTGCTGATTATAAAGAAGTAACATTACTGAATTCATGTGTCTTGGTTTTGCCACTGCATTTGTCTGTGAAAGCTTTTAATGACAATGCGCAAGGATTTGATGCAGCTTTAACATCAGAAAGTTTTGAGCTGACTAGTTTTGTGGTCTGCCTTTTGTTTGAGATCCTAGGAAGTCAGGTTCCATATCTGTCTTAATGGGATCCACTGTACTCAGCCAGCATGAGTTTAGGTATCTTCCAAAGGTCGTCTTCCCTTTGCTGATAGTCTGCAAAACTTAACCTCGCACCTTTTCGCACTGCCATATCCTTTATGTTTTGTTTTGGTTTTTTTTAAGTTCTTCCTAATTTATTGATTGTGATCACTCAGTCCTTTGAAAATACCATTTTCCATGAAAATTCTGAAATTTCAGTATTTATTTAAAATTATTTCAGTATTTATTTTAAAAAATGCAAGAAGCACAGTTTGAATTGCTTCTGTAATATATAGATATTGTGTGACTATAGTTCAAAATATATTTCTGTCTTTCAAGATGAGAAGGATTCCCCGGGAGAGGTATATATTATTTTTGCTTTCTGGAGTAAGAAATTAGTTAAGTAACTATCTTCTCAAATGTTGCTTCAGGAACCTACAGGTGAAAGAAGGTAAATCTCTGATGACAGATACTTGTCTAAATACAATACTTAGAACTAAATATTTGAAATACATATCATCTTTTCCTCTCTGTAATGAACTTCTTAATACTTTTGACCTCTTTCCTTTTCCAGGAAAACCAATGTAACCTAACTTTGTAATATCACATAGTCAGAAGAAGAACTTGGCCAGGGATGAGGAAGTAAAGGGTAAGAGGAACCTTACTTTTCCCCTCTTAATTATGGTACCTTGCGGATAAATGATCATGTCCAAATAACTAATTTTTGTAATTCAATTTAGCAAAGAACTCTTCTACCAGATACTTATTTATGATTTTGCAAACTTTGGAGTCTTAAGGTTGTCATTATATTCTACAGAAAAGGTTTTTTTTTATTATGATAATTTACAGGGAGTCTGTCCTTTCAAACATGTAGGTTTGTAGGTTGTTTTTTTTTTGTCAACTACAAAAGTGATTTTTCATTTCCTTTGCAGTAATATAATGTAGAAAACTCTGTTAGAAATTCTGTAGCTACTGCTGTAAGTTGTGATCTTGCCTGCTAGTTATTAGTATCACTGCTGGCTACTCATCAAGGTTTGCTATTGCTCCTTGCACGAGGAATTTCGATGCACAATCTGTAGGAAATACACTGTAGAATGCTACGTGCTTATCTTGTCGATATCACAACTTTGCAGGATTATGGAGTGCACAGAAAGAAATTAATACTTTTTAGATGGGTTACGATAATCAGAACTGTTTGCTCTGCAGGCCACAGACTGTATAGTATAATTAGATTATATGCGAAAGAAGAAGCTATAGATTTGTTGAAGATTAACGCTGAAACTTAGCTAACATTGTATTAAGTCAAGACATTATTTGTACACTTAATCATCTCTAATCCAAAGAACAAGCATTTAGTGTCTTTTAACCAAGGACATTAATCCAATTAAACCTTGAAAAGAACATTTAATCAGAATGTTTTGAGTATGGTGCCAACTACTGAAGAAACTAGGGGCAGGGGTCACCACGACCACCAGCTCACGGGCCCTCTACCCAAATCATGCCACCAACTCAAAATAAACAGGTGGAGTAACAGGACTGAGTAGGGGTATGACTTTACATGCTAGGT
Source organism: Chlamydotis macqueenii (assembly GCF_036417535.1). Taxonomy (NCBI): domain Eukaryota; kingdom Metazoa; phylum Chordata; class Aves; order Otidiformes; family Otididae; genus Chlamydotis; species Chlamydotis macqueenii. Next base: position 93,327,294 of record NC_141556.1, on the reverse strand, counting down.
GAGGAGACTCTGTCCAATCACTTAATGGAGTATTAATGTGTATGTATTAGAAAGTTGAATATGTAAAAGTTTTGTGTATAAGTGTATTGCGGAGAGTCTTGCTTGGTGTCCTTGATTTGTGGGAGATCACCGAGCGCTCAGGCTTGTGCAAACCTGAAATCAATGACCAATGTCTCTCATGAGCGTGTGATTATTGGCTCATTGCACACTGGGCACTGAATCTGTCTTTTTCAGACAACAGATTTTCAAGGCTGAGAGGAGTGTGTTGATCACTAACAATAGTTTTGCCTCCTCCACTTTTACGAGCCAGATTCTGAAAGTTTCTGGTCAGAATAAGGTAGGCTGAAAAAATGCTGACTACATTGCTGATTTTCTGAAAAATAAATGTTGGAAGATTAT